>NC_083881.1:40621688-45621688 GCF_032452875.1 Bos javanicus
TGATGGCTAATATAAGAACTAATTGTTAATAAAATATATATATTTCAAGGAACATAATTGAAAGCTATTCATAAAAATGTTTAAGTTTCTTAATCACTGTTTCTCAGACTTGAATCTGAATAATTTTTTCAGGAATTGAATATTTTTTCACCCTAAAAGAAAGAACTTGCACTCTTTGATTTGAGGAAAGGCATGCTAAGTAAGATTTTCTTCTTTTTAAAATATTCCTTAAAAATATGTATGGTTTAAGGTATAAATAAGCCTGAAAGAGATGGATTTAAAATAGTCACTCTGTTGTTAATCAGTAAATTTTCCAAATATCCAAGTTTCTGTTTTATGGTGTGTTTTGAAAGAAATGTTATGATTAAGAAAAATAAGTTATTGGCATTTGGGAGCTAAAATAGCAAATATCCCCCCCTTTTTTAAAGATAGTTATTTGTTTTTCTAATAATATAGATTCAGTACTAAATTATTGAGAAGTTTTAAAGTGTGTAAATTCTTAATTACTTTAAGCTACCTTATGTGTATGTATGTTTGTGTGTGTGCATTTATGTGAACAGTTGAGATACTTTTATTTGTAATTATATGATCTTTTCTTAACATATGGTCACATACTTCTCTTGTTATCAAAAATTCTTCATAAAAGTCATCTTATAGTTTTTTTGTACCTTATAAGTAATCTGGCCATGAGCTATTCAACCGATTTTTTTATTCCTATTCTTTTATATGCTTTCATTTTTTTATATTATAAAGATTCAAATGAATACTTCTATAGATAGCTCTTTATTTTATTTTATTGGTTTTCTACTTATTTATTAAAAAATAATATAATGCTATGTAATCATAACATGAAGACTTGGTCAGATATATATGAATATACAGTGATAACTGCTTTGAGTACATTTTTTGTAAAACAACACTGCTGATTTGTAAAGAAATTTTAGATTTTTTTCCCCAAGATTCAAAGAAATGTTCTCCAGATATGGAGAATTTCTGAAAAGAACAGATTTTAGTTCATCTTAATGTAAAACCTTTAACTGTCTTTAGCCATTTCTGTATAGTCTCAATACTATCTAGGAGAACTTATTTTAACATCTTTGTCTTCCCCCTCTGCCTGTTCTTATTTTATGGTACTCAAGATGGTTTAAATGTATTTATGGCATTAGGCTACTACTTTCTCAGTTAAAGAATGCCTCTTTTAGTAATGTGAACATGAGTAGCACTCTTCATAAGGTAATTTTGAATCAATAGAATTGGGTAAGTACCAGTAACTCACACCATACACTTTCAAAACCTCAAGCAAGTGAAACCCACTCCACACTCTATCACATCTATGTCTATCGAACTAATAGAAGATCCAAATGAAAATACTTCCACCATTAATATGGATGAGGTATGAGCTTAGAATTTAAACTAAAATGTTTGCTTTAAATAGAAACTGTTTTTCTAGAATGATTTAGTTGCTAAAGAAGTGAAGCAGAGTCACAATCTGGAAACATTTAGTTTTGTTCAGTATGTTTTAGAAAGGAACTTTTTATATAATTTCAGGTAAAGGGTAACAGTTTTTATAGGTGTGAATATGTAGACATAGGTAAAATAGATACTCTTGAAAGACCACCTTTTTTGTTGGGCAATGGCAACCCACTCCAGTACTCTTGCCTTGGAAATCCCATGGAGAGCGGAGCCTGGTGGGCTGCAGTCCATGCGGTCGGGAAGAGTTGGACACGACTGAGCAACTTCGCTTTCACTTTTTACTTTCATGTGTTGGAGAAGGAAATGGCAACCCACTCCAGTGTTCTTGCCTGGAGAATCCCAGGGATGGGAGCCTGGTGGACTGCCGTCTATGGGGTCGCACAGAGTCAGACACAACTGACGTGACTCAGCAGCAGCAGCAGCATCCATTATCCAGAATATAATTTTCAAATAAGATTCATTATCGGTCGATTATTCTATTGGAAATTTACATAGAAGAACAAATCAATGATAAGGATTCCTAGGTATCAATTTATGTATTGCACATTATTACTTTAAGAGTTACTGGGCTGCTAAAAATAAGTGACCTAGAATAAAATTGTTTCAAAAATGGTGTGACACTAAAAATAATATTTTTACTACATCATAAAGGGAGCTACATTCCCACGAAGAGCATTCTGGAAAAAAGTGTTTTGTTTTTTGGTTTCTTTTGTGTGTGTATGAGAAATCTTGGAAAATTAAGCTGTAATGTGTCTGTTCAGCTATATTGATCTCTTTATTAAGCTCAGCTGCTTCTCCAACTTGCCTCCAGTCTCTTCATGACTTTTATATCAAGCACAGCATTTAAATATGCACTTCTGTGTTGAAATTTTAATATGCAATGATACTGTAGTTGATTCAGCCATAGGGAATGCATAAAACAACATGGAAATTATGTGATTACAGAGGCAGAACCCTTAGGAGAGAGAATTGTTTTAGAAAGGTTAGCCATGTTCTCTCATTTTTAGCTTCAGATTCATAATATGCGAAGTCCTCCTATTGTTTTCAATGAAAAAAAAAAGGAGAGCTTTGTTTTTATGTTTAATATTAATGATTTATTTTCTTTCATTTACAGCTATTTCAGTGCTGTGATGGTGGTTTTGTTCCTCTTGGTTTCTGGGAGGACTTGGTGTAACAAGAGGGGTTTATTTCATCATATTTTATTTCCTTTGTTTTGTGGATGTCCACAATTTTGGTCATTTATCTTCAAGAAAAATGTATGAATATTTTAATGCTCTGAGTACTGTCAGAAGAGAAAACATTTGGAAATAGGCACAGATGGATACCATTTAGTTTATGAAGACTATGACTTTAGTTCTAGTTCATGATATCCAGGAGGAGCATATGTTTATAAATAGCAGTGATTTATTTGCCACATTTCGATACAGGTGTACCTCTTTTTATTATGCTTCATTTTATTGCTTCACAGATACTGTTTGTTGTTGTTGTTGGTGGTGGTGGTGGTGTTTTTTTAACAAATTGAAGTTTTGTGTCAATCTTGTGTTGAACAAGTGTATGGGTACCATTTTTCCAGGAGCATTTGGTCACTTTGAACCAACTGAAGAAAGGAAAGGTAAAAACTATATGTCCAAATTGATTTACTTCATATAACTCAGTCTAACTTAATGTTTTGACTTAGCGGTTGCAGTTGGAGATAACATAACATAAATTCCTACTATACTGACTCTAACTGGATGTTTGGAAAGATAACAAACTGCATGGAGAGTGACCAAGAATTTACTGGTTGCTTTGGTACAACTTACTTAAGAATTTGAATTTTTGTACTCTTTGACTCTTGATTACCAAACAAAGAATGGGTCTCAGAGGCTTTATGGGCCCAGGAAATACTTTGCAAAACAGAATAATGACAGTGGGAGGTAAGCATGGTTTATATAGGCCATATCTTATAATCTGCGCACCTCAGAAAAATAGATATTTTTAATCTAACAGCATGGATGCTGAAACCGATGTCTAGAGGCATTGAAACAACTCAAAGTCAAATAACAGGCAAATGACTAAACTGGTCTAAGTCCTAAGATCTTAGATGAAACCTTCCAACCTTTGCTTCCTTCTTCTCTCCTCATAAGCACATCTAGATACCAGTTATGTAACAAAAGATAAAAGCAAAGTCAGATGATGCCATGTCAAACATTTCGTTTTACTGTACTTATGATATTTTCTTTGTTTTGAGGTTCTTATGCCTATCTGGTCCCATCACTTCATGGGAAATAGATGGGGAAACAGTGGAAACAGTGTCAGACTTTATATTTTGGGGCTCCAAAATCACTGCAGATGGTGACTGCAGTCATGAAATTAAAAGACGCTTACTCCTTGGAAGGAAAGTTATGACCAACCTAGATAGCATAGTGAAAAGCAGAGACATTACTTTGCCAACAAAGGTCCATCTGGTCAAGGCTATGGTTTTTGCAGTGGTCATGTATGGATGTGAGAGTTGGACTATGAAGAAAGCTGAGCGCCAAAGAATTGATGCTTTTGAACTGTGGTGTTGGAGAAGACTCTTGAGAGTCCCTTGGACTGCAAGGAGATCCAACCAGTCCATTCTGAAGGAGATCAGCCCTGGGATTTCTTTGGAAGCCCTGATGCTGAAGCTGAAACTCCAGTACTTTGGCCACCTCACGCGAAGAGTTGACTCATTGGAAAAGACTCTGATGCTGGGAGGGATTGGGGGCAGGAGAAGAAGGGGACAACAGAGGATGAGATGGCTGGATGGCATCACTGACTCGATGGACGTGAGTCTGAGTGAACTCCAGGAGTTGGTGATGGACAGGGAGGCCTGGCGTGCTGCGATTCATGGGGTCGCAAAGAGTCAGACACGGCTGAGCGACTGAACTGAACTGAACTGATGCCTATCTATTTATTTATCTTCCAGGTCTCTTTGATTTCAAAATAAAGCTTATACTCTTTAACTCCCTGGAAAGGAGTCCTAGCTTTATCCAAGCCAGAAAGCATATTATTATCTCTTGTATTTAAAACCAAGGAAAGGTGTATTATTATAAAGTGGTTTATTATTATAAAGTAGTTTGTAAATACGAGTAAGAACCCTAAACAATTCTTAAATATAAAGTATGTGCTGTGTGGTTAGTCATTTAGTCATGTCCAACTCTTTGCAACCCCAGGGACTGTAGCTTGCCAGGCTCCTCTGTCCATGGGGATTCTCCAGGCAAGAATATTGGAGTGGGTTGCCATGTCCTCCTCCAGGGGATTTTCCCAATCCAGAGATCGGACCCAGCTCTCCTGTATTGCAGGCAGATTCTTTACCATCTGAGCCACCAGGGAAGCCAAAGAATACTAGAGTATTTAGCCTATCCCTTCTCCAGGGAATCTTCCTGACACAGGAATTGAACTGGGATTCAAACTGGGGTCTCCTGCAATTCAGGCAGATTGCTTCCCAGCTGTGTTACCAGGGAAGCCCTGTATGTATGTAAATTATGTATATCCCTGAATTTATTTACTTTTACAGTTTTTGTACATTTATAAATTGTAATGTTAACACTACATGTTATATTATCACTAACATATTCTCCAATTCATTCATTCGAAAACTATTTCAGTATCTATAATAAGTCAAGCAGAGATCTGGGTGCTGGGAACACAGCAGTGACCCCCTCTTGGGGTTCTGGTAAGCACCCCTTCCCTTGTAGCTTCAGGTTCAGGAGGGATATACAGGACTTCCTTTCTCTTGCGGACACTCATTTACTGTATTCACTTTTTTTATCCCAGCCACATCTTCGTAATAGTCTTTTAACTTTTATACTAAACTTTCTCTGTATTATCCACTTAGAATATGTCATCTGTTTTCTGCCAAGACTCTGGCTAGTGAAAATGCCTAGCACACTAACTGATTATGTAACAGATGGAATTGTCTGCCATCCTAGTTGAAGAGCAAGGAGGGGCAAAGAAGAGGTCAAGAAAATTATGTAACAAGAGGTGGGCAAAGCTTTTCTGTTTCTTCTTTTACATTCATGATTGGAAGGGATCTGACACATTCTCTGATACTAGCAAGAGGATAAAGCCTTGGGCTAACATGTTATTGGCTAATGCTTCATCTGTAGTTCCCTTTTAATTAATAAAAAAAGAGCTTTCTCTTTTGCATGGGTAAAACTGAATACAATATTAAGAATGTCTAATATAATGGTAAGAATTGTGAAAATTTATAAATATTCCTTAGTATCTTTATCAAAGATTCCATTGAAAGTCTTAACATAGGAGTAGAAGTTATTTAAAAGTATTTTCAGGTGGACTTGTCACTTCTGTTTTTAATTCATTAATTCAACAGTTTTGACCAGGAACCCAGGTAGGCAAGGAGGATTGGAAGTAAGGACTCTGACATCAAAGTCTTCATAATCCATTAGCATAAAAACAAAGAAAAGTAGCTAGCACAGTGCAGTGCAGTGATTATTGTACAATGGTTAACACATAGAATGTTGTGGAAGTTGAAGGAAGACCTAAGAGGTACTTGAAAACATCAAGAAATGAAAAATTAGTTTCAGTAAATTGACTTGATGGCGACTAATCAGTTAGGAGAAGGAGACATATTACATTGAAATACCTTTTATGAACATATTTCATTTACTGAAAATAAATGTTTCACCCGAGAGGCCATTAATATAGGATTGTTTGAAAGAACTATAGTACATACACTCGATGGTAAAGCTGTAAAGGGAACAAGGAACATTTGTGTAGACAACTATGAGTTGAATTCTGGGATATGTAATTTGGTGAAACAAAATAAATAAGTAAGGCCGAACTGTGTAGATCATGCAAACTTTCATTTGAGAAGGAAGAAGGTAAAAATAGTTAAATAAATAATCAGTGGAACAATAAACTGAACATTCTTAAAAATAATTCTCTGAGGATGTTTAACCACACAGAGAGAAATGATTCTAAATGACTTACATGGTGGAACAAAAAGGAACTCCAAAGAAACCTTAACCTGCTTATAGTAATTGTATTTTAAAGTATAACATAGTTACTATAAGTCTGAAACTGTTATGCCATGATAGAGCAAGTGATTATTTATGTTAATGTCACCAGGAATCAAGAATTTTAACAACAACAACAACAAAAAACCCCAAAATCAAGACTTTATGTAAAACTTGGTATTTATAAATTTGAATTGACAACCAGTATGATTACTTTACATATCTTCTCTGGATATCTTTTACTTCAAATCAATGGTGGTCATGTTGGTTTAGTCACTAAGTTGTGTCTGAACCTTATGATCCCTTGGACTGTAGCCCCCAGGCTTCTCTGTCCATGGAATTTTCCAGGCAAGAATATTGGAGTGGGTTGCCATTTCCTCCTCCAGGGCATCTTCCTGACCAGTGATCAGGAATCACCTGCATTGCAGGTGGATTCTTTACCACTGAGCCAACAAGGATTCTTATATACAGACTTAAAAGCAACTGCCAACCTAGTAACATAAGCATCCCAGGTTCCAGACTGTGGTGTTCAAACATTTTCCCCCAAAGATATAAGAATATTTATGGAAATGGCTGGTTCCTGGTATAAGACAATGAACATTCAGGATGATACTAGATCATCTTGTTACATTGAAAGTGAGAAAACTATCAAAAATTCCTAATTCTACCAAAAAGATGGAAGCCCCAGTGTTCTAAAAAGGCCATGTATCTGTATGGGTTCTCATTTATTGTCTGTCCTCCTGTGTACTGAGAGTTGTAACTGTTGGATGTGGGATATGAAATAACAGTGGGAAAGATTGGCTATTTAATTTGCAAGTCTCAGTGAAAGATTAAAATATGAACTTATGTTCAAAATGATAGAAATAAAAAGAAAAACATTGCTACAGGTACTAAAAAATGGAACATATTTTTTCTTCTAAAGAAAAAAAAGGTTGGAGTTAATTTGAAGTGTCTAACTCTGCTCAAAAGATAGAACAATTTGAGCACAAAAATAGAAATAATTGCAGCTTGTTGAAAAACAGAAAAATATTAAATCTTTATCATAAGTTGACATTAAAGTAACCCTGATTGGTTACTCTTAGAACTACTAGGAGACTAATTTGTTATTCTGAAAACTAGCGACTTAGCAGCAGCAGCAGCAGTGAATAAAAGGATAGAGGGAAACATTTATGCTGTCTCCTATAAAATAACACCTGAAAGTAGTCAAATTACTGACACTGGGAAATGTTTAATAAAAGAATGTCAGCTGATAAATAAAGGAAAACCATAGAAGGTCATCACTTTAAAATCCCTAATAAAATAATGCATTTAGGTTATAGTGGCTGATAGAATTCTTGGTAGGAAAGCTGATGGGAAACTAAATCTAAACATATTAATCAATCTTAACATTGTATATATGTTTATGTATATATATATATGTGTGTGTGTGTCTCTCTCTATCTATATATATAACTTGCCTGGTGACTCAGATGGTAAAGCGTCTGCCTACAATGCAGGAGACCTGGGTTCAATCCCTGGGTTGGGAAGAGGAGCCTGGTAGGCTACAGTCCATGGGGTCACAAAGAGTCGGACACAACTGAGCAACTTCACTTCACTTCATGTGTGTATATATATATATACACACATATAAAACAAAACCTTTTGAATATGATTCAATAGGAAGTACTCAATACTATCTATGAAATATTCTGTAATCAATTAAATTAAAAAGTAATAGTTTCTAGATCTAACAGTCATTAAAAGAAATTACAGAGGTAGTGAAAAAAAAAGTGTTTACACTTGCAATTAGCAAAATCTAAAATCAGTTCAGTTCAGGTCAGTCGCTCAGTCGTGTCCTACTCTTTGCAACCCCATGAATCGCAGCATGCCAGGATTCACTGTCTATCACCAACTCCTGGAGTTTACTCAAACTCATGTCCATCGAGTTGGTGATGCCATCCAGCCATCTCATCCTCTGTCGTCCCCTTCTCCTCCTGCCCCCAATCCCTCCCAGCATCAGAGTCTTTTCCAGTGAGTCAACTCTTCACATGAGGTGGCCAAAGTACTGGAGTTTCAGCTTTAGCATCAGTCCTTCCAAAGAACACTCAGGACTGATCTCCTTCAGGATGGACTGGTTGGATCTCCTTGCAGTCCAAGGGACTCTCAAGAGTCTTCTCCAACACCACAGTTCAAAAGCATCAATTTTTCAGTGCTCAGCCTTCTTCATAGTCCAACTCTCACATCTATACATAACCACAAGAAAAACTATAGCCTTGACTAGACAGACCTTTGTTGGCAAAGTAATGTCACTGCTTTTGAATATGCTATCTAGGTTGGTCATAACTTTCCTTTCAAGGAGTAAGCGTCTTTTAATTTCATGGGGGCAATCACCATATGCAGTGATTCTGGAGCCCCCAAAAATAAAGTCTGGCACTGTTTCTACTGTTTCCCCATCTATTTCCCATGAAGTGATGGGACCAGATGCCATGATCTTCATTTTCTGAATGTTGAACTTTAAGCCAACTTTTTCACTCTCTTCTTTCACTTTCATCAAGAGGCTTTTTAGTTCCTCTTCACTTTCTGCCAGAAGGGTGGTGTCATCTGCATATCTGAGGTTATTGATATTTCTCCCAGCAATCTTGATTCCAGCTTGTGCTTCTTCCAGCCCAGCATTTCTCATGATGTACTCTGCATATAAGTTAAATAAGAATAACTTTATGTAAAATCAAGACTTCATAGGAAATCTTGTAGGACAATTGAACAGTTTCCTATTACTCCATACCAAGTAGAAGTAGAACTTGACAATTATTAATGACTTTTGAACTTTGGAAGTAAATTACTCACATAGAAGGAAAGAAATTAAGGAAGCAAGACTTAGTATGCTTCTTAACACTCCACATTTACTAGTAGCTTTTATATGTTTGTAATTATGTTAAAAAGCTTTCTTCTCATATAGATTATAAGCCCCACAAGGATAGAACCATGTCATCTTGTTAACAGATCTATTTAAAATACCAGTTAGAGTCCTTATGACATGGTGGTGCTTTATTAAATTTTGCTGACCAACACAACCAAAACAAAACAAACAGACAAAACAGGGCCTGGAGTAATGAACATGTAGACAGAAGCCCTATGTGTCTAACAGCCTCGGAAATTGATCTCCTAGACAAGTGGGAGTTGTTTGTTACCATCAAAAATTTCTTTTTCATATCTGTTGTATATAGTCACTTATAGCCTTGGGAAGATGGTCATTTAGCTTAGGCCACACTCAAATATAAAGCTTTGAGAGCAAAGCTTGATGAACACTTTTATATTGTAATATTGATAGAACAGAAGACCTATATCCACGTATATATTTATACTTTATTTTCAGTTACCTTTTCTCCACACTGCTGATCAGGGATTCTCTCTACACATACTTAGCTTGTCAGTATACCAGAACTTGCCACATTTTAAAAAACATTGTTAATGTATTATTCCTTTGCCTAGCTTTTCCCAGCTTGGTGTATTATTATTTTAAGTTCAAAAATTCATTCATTCACATACCACCTGTGCAATGCTGCTTCTCTTACCAAACCACATCAGTATGAACTATCTCTCTATTCTCTGTAAAATTTGTTCATATCTCAACAATAGCCTGTTCTCATGTGTATCATTGTAATTTATTTACATATTATCTATAAAGAGAACTGTATGCATTAGTCTTATATACATTTTTATTCACAGGGCAATATAAGGAACTGAACAGATAACTAACAATTAATGAAAATACAGAATTTACTCAATCTAACTACTTAGGAGCAGTGTTATAACTGGCCTTGATTTCACCAGGGTATTTGATAATGTCTAAAACTGTTGGGAGAAGGATTTGAAAATGTACGCTAGATCTTTTTTAAACTAAAAAAAATAACATTTTTACAACAGGTGGGGTTATGTGGATAATGAAGAACTGCTATACCTAAGCAAATTTGGAAAACTCAGCAGTGGCCACAGGACTGGAAAAGGTCAGTTTTCATTCCAATCCCAAAGAAAGGCAATGCCAAAGAATATTCAAACTACCACACAATTGCACTCATCTCACACACTAACAAAGTAATGCTCAAAATTCTCCAAGCCAGGCTTCAACAGTATGTGAACCGTGAACTTCCAGATGTTCAAGCTGGATTTAGAAAAGGCAGAGGAACCAGAGATCAAAGTGCCAACATCTACTGGATCATTGAAAAAATAAAAGAATACCAGAAAAATATCTACTTCTGCTTTATTGATTATGCCAAAGCCTTTGACTGTGTAGATCACAACAAACTGTGGAAAATTCTTCAAGAGATGGGAACACCAGACCACCTTACCTGGCTCCTGAGAAATCTGTATGTAGGTCAAGAAGCAACAGTTAGAACTGGATATGGAATAACAGACTGGTTCCAAATCGGGAAAGGAGTATGTCAAGGCTGTATATTGTCACCCTGATTATTTAACTTATACAGTACATCACGCAAAATGCCAGGCTAGATGAAGCACAAGCTGGAATCAGGATTTCTGGGAGAAATATCAATAACCTCAGATACGCAGGTGACACCACCTTTATGGCAGAAAGCAAAGAACTAAAGAGCCTCTTGATGAAAGTGAAAGAGGAGAGTGAAAATGTTGGATTAAAGCTCAACATTCAGGAAACTAAGATCATAGCATCTGGTCCCATCACTTCATGGCAAACAAAAAGAAAAAAAAAATGGGGGAAACAATGGAAACAGTGAGAGACTTTATTTTGGGGGTGGGCCCAAAATTACTGCAGATGGTGACTGCAGCCATGATATTAAAAGACATTTGCTCCTTGAAAGAAAAGTTATGACCAACTTAGACAGCATATTAAAAAGCAGAGACATTACTTTGCCAACAAAGGTTCATTTAGTCAAAGCTATGGATTTTCCAGTAGTCATGTATGGACATGAGAGTTGGACTCTAAAGAAGACTGAGTGCCAGAGAATTGATGCTTTTGAACTGTGTCATGGGAGAAAACTCTTGAGAATCCCTTGGACTGCAAGATCAAACCAGTCCATCCTAAAAGAAATCAGTCCTGTATATTCATTGGAAGGACTGATGCTGAAGCTGAAACTCAAATACTTTGGCCACCTGATGCGAAGAGCTGTCTCATTGGAAAAGACTGTGATGCTAGGAAAGATTGAAGGCAGGAGGAGAAGGGGATGACAGAGGATGTGATGGTTGGATGGCATCACCAAGTCAATGGACATGAGTTTGAGTAAGCTCCAGGCATTGGTAATGGGCAGGGAGGCCTGGCATGCTGCAGTACATGGGGTGGCAAAGAGTCGGACATGACTGAGTGACTGAGTTGAACTGATATCTAAGCAAAACTTTCTCTCATCTGGGGGTCTCGGTATGGTTAAGAAAAAACTTTCAGAACTTTTGAAAATCTTTTCATTCTCACTCTGATGGGCATTATGTGATTTAGAGAGGATAACAAATTGTGTTTGCTAGAACATTGCATCACTCTGGATGCAGTTAAGACAGAGAGAAGCCACACAGCAATTTGAACAAGGAAAATTTATTATAGAAATTATTAAACTATAACAAGGCGTTCGAGTAAAGAGAGATTGGCCAATGGGAATTAACAGGAGCTCTAAATAATGTAGCAATACCAGATATAATGTGTAATATAGTAGGAGAATATATTTGTATTAGTTCGCTAGGGCTACCATAAACAGCATAGCACAGATTGGTTGGCTTCAACAACAAAAACTAATTTTCTCACAGTTATGGAGGCTGGAAGTCCAAGATTAAGGTGTCAGCAAGGTTTGGCTTCTCCTGAGACCTCTCTTTGGCTTGTAGAAGGTTGTCTTTTCTGTGCATCCTCACAAGGTCTTCTGTGTGTGTGTGTGTGTGTGCATCCCTGCTGTCTCTGCATGTCCAGTTTCTTCTTTCTATAAGAACATCATTTGGGTTGTACTGGGGCTATCTTAAGGGCCTCATTTTAACTTATTTCCAAATCACATTCTGCTGTATTGTGCATTAGCAATTCAACACCTGAATTTGGGAGAGACAAAATTCAGCTCATAATAATATGATCATGTTTATGCTCTGCTTTGTTATGTTGTTGTTGTTTAGTCACCAAGTCGTGTCTGACTCTTTTGAAAACCCATGGACTGCAGCCGTCCAGGCTTTCCTGTCCATGGGATTTCCCAGGCAAGAATACTGGAGTGAGTTGCCACCTTGTTCTCCAGGAGATCTTCCCGACCCAAGGATTGAAGTCAGGTCTCCTGCATTGCAACCAGATTCTGTACCTCTGACCTACCACGCTTTGCTATCTTATACTAATATATACTAGCCACTTCATCAAAGGTAGAGACAGAACAATGCTCAAGAAAATCCAGTATCTCCCCAAGGCTGAAATACTGACATGGTGGAGAAGGCCTGACTGCGGCTCCTTGGAAGGCAGAGAATTTGCTGTGATGCCCTGCTGGTAGAATTTGCCAGAGGGTGTCTTTTGGAATTGCCAAAAATCAGCCTTCTAGGCTGCAGAAGAAAGATGTGTATAGGGAGGTGTTTTTCCAGAGGGAACACGTAATAGATTTGGTGGCGGATCCCACTAGTTTCTGGATATTTCTGGCCACCAAGCCCTACAGGAGAGTAGTGCTGGAGAAACTGGGACTGCAGGGGCCAGCCAACTGGGCACAGGAAGGAGAACTTTTCCTTCCTAGACCCTCGAGTAACAAAGCTTTAGTGCCAGCTGGCAAAGGAAAAATATTTAAAAGCCCACATCCATTTTCACTGATCAGTTGAAAAGTACAAATGCACCACTGAAAGACTCCATAACTGGCACAGACATGTTTCAAATGAGTTCAAAATGAACAGTGAGGGTGGTGATAAGTGAACTGGTGTATTAAATTGAGAAACAAGACAAAGGAGAAAGGAAGAAGGAATCTACAAAGGAGATAATTTTAAAATTTTATTTATTACTTTACCCCTTGAAATAAAATGGTTCATTTCTTATATTCATAACCAATTTTGGATAAAAATCTTTTTACCAGAAATTCATCTATCTGTTTTATCTATCTATGTATCTATCTCTATCTCTACCCATTCATTTGTTCATTTTTCATCTGTCATCTACAATGAATAATCACTGTATACACACACAGAGTATATACAATATTCACTGTATAAACAGTGAAGGCATAATGAAGTGGACTAATGTTGAGTATTAGTTTGTAAGAAATGCAGTTTTTTATTTGTTGACTGACAAAGGAAAAGTTATATGAAAAATAGGAGAAATTGATGGAGATTTTTCTCTGTTACTCAAATAATTTTATGATGAAAGCATTTGATTTTTTTCAAATTTCTTTTTATTAAAGTAGTCTTTCACTTTAGACTGATTTATAAACTTCAGACTAATTTATAAACTTCAGAGACCCTTAACAACATACTTCTTAAATTGTAATCTATGTATCTCTTGAGTTCAGAGTATATATCTTAAAAGTCTGAATTTTTTTCTATTTTTCTTTCATTTATGTTATAATGCATATTTAAAAATATAAACACAACCTGGATCAATTAGATGCTAGTCTAATAGCAGAATGCTTTCATACTGAACACTCAAGTGTTAAAGCACTGAAATTAATCTCTCTGGCAACAATTAGTTATACTCCGATAGCCAAAGGCTAAGTGGGAAAAAAAAAAAAAAAAAACTATAGAAAAGGTAGTGTATAAATAATGATGAGTGAAAAAAAGAAAAAATATCATGAAGTACAAATGAACAAAGTTTTAAAAAAGTAGTTTCAATATAGAATAGGAATATGTGATGGCTAATTTTACATGTCAACTTGAATAGGCCAGTGAGTGTCTAGACATTTGGTCAAACATTTTTCTGGATGAGATTAACATTTGAATAGGTAGACTGACAGAAGCAGATTGTCCTCCCCAGTGTGAGAGGGGGCCTCATCCAATCCATTGAGGGCCTGAATAGAACAAAAAGTTCAAGAGGAAACTCCTCCTATACAGTAGTTTCAGCTGGGACATTGGGCCTTTTCTTGGTTTTGGACTCACACTGAAACTTTGGCTCTTCTTCCAGTTTTTGAACTTGAAGTTACACAGCTATTCTGCTTATATATAAATATATACATGGGGCTTTCCAGGTGGCTCAGTGGTAAAGAATCTGCCTGCCAAGCAGATGCAGGTTCAATCCCTGGGTTGGAAAGATCCTCTGAAGAAGGAAATGGCAAACCACTCCAATATCCTTGCCAGGATAATCCTGTGTACAGAGGATCTCGGTGGGCTACAGTGCATGGGGCTGCAAAAAGTTGGACACAACTTAATGACTAAATAACAAAACAACTATATATATATACCTTATGTTTGTCCTGTTTTTCTGAAAAACCCTGACTAATACGGATTTATACCATAATTATACTGTTTATAAATATTTAGCTTCAGCTGAATAACATCATTTACAATATTAGATTTGTTTAAATGTTTATCATATTAATTCTACAGTTTGTATTTAGTAAAATATAAAAACATTTTAGCTTTATAGTTGTGCAAGACCTAAATACATAAGAAATTTATGATTTCTCACTATTTTACCTTAAAAAAAGAGTAAGCAATCAAATTTCCCTAGCCCAAATATCATTCTCCTGCTAGTTTTGCTTTTGAGATGCAAATCAATTGATGACTATAAGACTTATTCTATCCCCCCAGTAAAAAGTAGTATTCATACTATGACAGTAGTCATTTGTATTTAATTGGCTCTTATATGTGTTGACATATTTGAAGATGTATTAGGACATACATATTTTGAGGCCAGGGGCAGCGGGCGGGAGGAGCTACCCCATGCCCCTAAGCTCAAGGCCAGGGGCGGCGGGCGGGAGGACCAACCCTACGTCCAAGGACCCATGGCTGAGTGGGCGCAGGAGGGCCTAGAGGAGCTATCCCACGTTGAAGGTCAGGAAAGGCGGTGGTGAGGAGATACCCCTCATCCAAGGTAAGGAGCAATGGCTGCACTTTGCTGGAGCAGCCGTGAAGAGATAACCCATGTCCAAGGTAAGAGAAACCCAAGTAAGACAGTAGGTGTTGCAAGAGGGCATCAGAGGGCAAACACACTGAAACCATACTCACAGACAACTAGTCAATCTAATCGCACTAGGACCACAGCCTTGTCTAACTCAATGAAACTAAGCCATGCCCGTGGGGCAACCCAAGACGGGCGGGTCATGGTGGAGAGATCTGACAGAATGTGGTCCACTGGAGAAGGGAATGGCAAACCACTTCAGTATTCTTGCCTTGAGAACCCTATGAATAGTATGAAAAGGCAAAAGGATAGGATACTGAAAGAGAAACTCCCCAGGTCAGTAGGTGCCCAATATGCTACTGGAGATCAGTGGAGAAATAACTCCAGAAAGAATGAAGGGATGGAGCCAAAGCACAAAGAATACCCAGCTGTGGATGTGACTGGTGATAGAAGCAAGGTCTGATGCTGTAAAGAGCAATATTGCATAGAAACCTGGAATGTCAGGTCCATGAATCAAGGCAAATTGGAAGTGGTCAAACAAGAGATGGCAAGAGTGAATGTCGATATTCTAGGAATCAGCAAACTAAAATGGACTGGAATGGGTGAATTTAACTCAGATGATCATTATATCTACTACTGCGGGGAAGGAATCCCTCAGAAGAAATGGAGTGGCCATCATGGTCAACAAAAGAGTCCGAAATGCAGTACTTGGATGCAATCTCAAAAACGACAGAATGATTTCTGTTCGTTTCTAAGGCAACCATTCAATATAACAGTAATCCAAGTCTATACCCCAAAGAGTAATGCTGAAGAAGCTGAAGTTGAACGGTTCTATGAAGACCTACAAGACCTTTTAGAACTAACACCCCAAAAAGATGGCCTTTTCATTATAGGGGACTAGAATGCAAAAGTAGGAAGTCAAGAAACACCTGGAGTAACAGACAAATTTGGCCTTGGAATATGGAATGAAGCAGGGCAAAGACTAACAGAGTTTTGCCAAGAAAATGCACTGGTCATAGCAAACACCCTCTTCCAACAACACAAGAGAAGACTCTATACATGGACATCACCAGATGGCCGGTCAACACCGAAATCAGATCGATTATATTCTTTGCAGCCAAAGATGGAGAAGCTCTATACAGTCAGCAAAAACAAGACCAGGAGCTGACTGTG
Source organism: Bos javanicus (assembly GCF_032452875.1). Classification (NCBI taxonomy): domain Eukaryota; kingdom Metazoa; phylum Chordata; class Mammalia; order Artiodactyla; family Bovidae; genus Bos; species Bos javanicus. Next base: position 40,638,309 of record NC_083881.1, read on the forward strand.
GCTCAGACCATGAACTCCTTATTGCCAAATTCAGACTTAAATTGAAGAAAGTAGGGAAAACCACTAGACCATTCAGGTATGACCTAAATCAAATCCCTTATAATTATACAGTGGAAGTGAGAAATAGATTTAAGGGCCTAGATCTGATAGACAGAGTGCCTTATGAACTATGGAATGAGGTCTGTGACATTGTACAGGAGACAGGGATCAAGACCATCCCCATGGAAAAGAAATGCAAAAAAGCAAAATGGCTGTCTGGGGAGGCCTTACAAATAGCTGTGAAAAGAAGAGAAGTGAAAAGCAAAGGAGAAAAGGAAAGATATAAACATCTGAATGCAGAGTTCCAAAGAATAGCAAGAAGAGATAAGAAAGCCTTCTTCAGCGATCAATGCAAAGAAATAGAGGAAAACAACAGAATGGGAAAGACTAGGGATCTCTTCAAGAAAATCAGAGATACCAAAGGAACATTTCATGCAAAGATGGGCTTGATAAAGGACAGAAATAGTATGGACCTAACAGAAGCAGAAGATATTAAGAAGAGATGGCAAGAATACACAGAAGCACTGTACAAAAAAGATCTTCACGACCCAGATAATCACGATGGTGTGATCACTGACCTAGAGCAGACATCGTGGAATGTGAAGTCAAGTGGGCCTTAGAAAGCATCACTACGAACAAAGCTAGTAGAGGTGATGGAATTCCAGTGGAGCTATTCCAAATCCTGAAAGATGATGCTGTGAAAGTGCTGCACTCAATATGCCAGCATATTTGGAAAACTTATCAGTGGCCACAGAACTGGAAAAGGTCAGTTTTCATTCCAATCCCAAAGAAAGGCAATGCCAAAGAATGCTTAAACTACCGCACAACTGCACTCATCTCACACGCTAGTAAAGTAATGTTCAAAATTCTCCAAGCCAGGCTTCAGCAATACGTGAACCGTGAATTTCCAGATGTTCAAGCTGGATTTAGAAAAGGCAGAGGAACCAGAGATCAAATTGCCAACATTTGCTGGATCATGGAAAAGCAAGAGAGTTCCAGAAAAACATCTATTTCTGCTTTATTGACTATGCCAAAGCCTTTGACTGTGTGGATCACAATCAACTGTGGACAATTCTGAAAGAGATGGGAATTCCAGACCACCTGATCTGCCTCTTGAGAAATTTGTATGCAGGTCAGGAAGCAACAGTTAGAACTGGACATGGAACAACAGACTGGTTCCAAATAGGAAAAGGAGTACGTCAAGGCTGTATATTGTCACCCTGCTTATTTAACTTATATGCAGAGTACATCATGAGAAACACTGGACTAGAAGAAACACAAGCTGGAATCAAGATTGCCGGGAGAAATATCAATAACCTCAGATATGCAGATGACACCACCCTTATGGCAGAAAGTGAAGAGGAACTCAAAAGCCTCTTGATGAAAGTGAAAGTGAGAGTGAAAAAGTTGGCTTAAAACTCAACATTCAGAAAATGAAGATCAAGGCATCTGGTCCCATCACTTCATGGGAAATAGATGGGGAAACAGTGTCAGACTTTATTTTTCTGGGCTCTAAAATCACTGCAGATGGTGACTGCAGCCATGAAATTAAAAGACGCTTACTCCTTGGAAGGAAAGTTATGACCAACCTAGGTAGCATATTCAAAAGCAGAGACTTTACTTTGCCAACAAAGGTTCGTCTAGTCAAGGCTATGGTTTTTCCAGTGGTCATGTATGGATGTGAGAGTTGGACTGTGAAGAAGGCTGAGTGCCGAAGAATTGATGCTTTTGAACTGTGGTGTTGGAGAAGACTCTTGAGAGTCCCTTGGACTGCAAGGAGATCCAACCAGTCCATTCTGAAGGAGATCAGCCCTGGGATTTCTTTGGAAGCACTGATGCTAAAGCTGAAACTCCAATACTTTGGCCACCTCATGTGAAGAGTTGACTCATTGGAAAAGACTCTGATGCTGGAAGGGATTGGGGGCAGGAGAAGAAGGGGACGATAGAGGATGAGATGGCTGGATGGCATCACTGACTCGATGGACATGAGTCTGAGTGAACTCCGGGAGTTGGTGATGGACAGGGAGGCCTGGCATGCTGTGATTCATGGGGTCGCAAAGAGTCGGACACGACTGAGAGACTGATCTGATCTGATCTGATCTGATGAGTTAATAGAATTTGCATACAGTAGTTTTCATAAATATTATTCTAAAATTCACTTTCATTTTTTAAGTACCTGAATCCTATTTTCTTTAAAATGAATTTTAATGGGATATCTGATATACAAACATACAAAGATAGAACTGATTTGAGAGAAATTATAGAATTCACAAATGTTGACTCACTCTCCCCCTCTGCAACCCCACCCCATAAACGTACTCACCACCAACACTTCTTTTCCTTTCAGATTTGATTTGATGGATCAGGAGCAGAGATGTGGTGAAGGAGGTAATGGAACAATCCTACTTCCTCAGTAAGTTATTAATGAACCTTACTAGGAGGGAGAATGAGTCAAGCAACCCACAAGTTATTCTCATTAAGGGCTGGTGTTATGTCCTAGAAGCATGATAATTTTGCTTCTCCCACACATTCTTACTCTTACTTCCTCTGGAAGATCAAATAACATCTGAATATATTGGAATTGTTTTGCTGGTAAGTTATGAAAATCTAATTCAGAATGACTTAAATTATAAAGAAAAACTTATTAGCTCACATAACTGAAATTCCAGAAGTAAACTGGGTTTTGAATGGGTTTGATTTTGTGGTCTTTGCAGGGTGCTAGAAACCCAGTGTCTGTGTATCTCTATATTCTGCTTTTCCAGAGACTGCAAGACCTATCCATTTAGTAACTCCCCCTTGTAGTTGTTAACTCTCCCTATATGGTTTGAAAGTGTCTGAGGCCTTTCCGGTCTTCACATGCATATACTCCAATTCAAATGAAGTTGGTCTTCCTAGTAGCTTTTAGAACATCCTAAAACATACAGTGATTTCTCAAACCCAGAAGCCTCATCATCATTACCTCTTGCACCATTGGATTTAATTAGTTTTTCTGCATATGCTTATAGCCAGGAATGTGATTGCTGGAGTTCAGTTCCTTTCAAATGATATAACAAAATGAAAAGAGGGAGTTATCCCAAAGCAAGTACAGCTAATATCATTGGAACAAATGGGAAGTAGTTACTAGGAAACAAATAGACATGTTCATAATGGTTCATCACTTTGACCAACCATTGAAAAGTGAATGTGTAACTTTCTCAGTTATGTCCAACTGTTTGACACCGCCTGGACTGTAGCCTCACAGACTCCTCTGTTCATGGAATTCTCCAGGCAAGAATACTGGAGTGGGTAGCTATTCCCTTCTCCAGGGGATCTTCCTGACCCAGGGATCAATCCTGGGTCTCCTACATTGCCAGCAGATACTTTCTTTATCATCTAAACCATCGTCCATACATGTTATTTTTCTTTCATAAATACATGCAAAAGTGTTCGTGCCTATCTAAAATGCATTCACATCTTAGCCAAAGTAATGCTATCTAAAACATCTACTTCTTGAATTCAGCTATAAGTCAAGGTTCTCTAGATAATTGTGCACCCCTTTCAGTCATATGGAGATTCAGTCCTTAATTGTTTTAACATCTGATGGACAAAATGACATGTTAAATTACCTTCTGTCAATATACAAGTGGAGATGGCAAACTTCCATTTCAAAATAAGAACCAGGCACTTAGTTCATATGGATATCATTAATATTTGCTTCCTAGTAGTGGAGAAAATTTCTTTGTCCACTCATTTGTTTTTCCTGAATTTGTCCTCCTGGAAGATCTTTTTATCCAAGGTTGGCAGTTGGGAAAGAGATTCTATTCAAGCAGCCTTATACTTGTCTTACTTAAGTGATTTTCAAAAGGAAGTTCCCACAGATGGCAGAATGTCTCCTAAAAGTGTTTGGGAATTTTTTGATTATCTCAGTCATTGAAGTTACTACCAGAATTTAGTGGAATTGTTCCACTGAAAATTAATGAACCTCTTTGGGTTTAATTTACTGTGCTTTGAACTAAATATTTTTAAATAAGTACTGATACAAAATTAGATTTGTATACATTTTATTAGTAACTTTATTTTGGAACTATTTCATATTATTGCTACCTCATAGTCTTTTTAGGCAATAGAATTTCCTGTATAGAAAACCAGTTGGAAAGGAAAGTGAGACCAACACAGATACAGTTGAATGGCTCAGATAAAAATGATCAGAAGAAGTTGCTTTAATTGTTAATTTTATCACTACTGAAAGGGATCAGATGAAGAGAGAAGTCAGCAAGATGGTAAAAAAAGGTGGTTTCTATAAGCTGTAAATGGCTATTGTAAACTTTATTGGAGTAGAACAGCCAAAAGGCATTTTAAGAACAGAATTTGTTACTGCAGTTATTTCTGAGGTTGTTTACAATTGTAACGTAAACTCTTCTTCTCTGTTCCCTCAAATTTCTAAGTAAAATCTACTGTGCTCCTGGATACTCTTAATGGTTCTTGTTTTATTGGGTAAAGAAGACTAGAGACTGGATTTCACAACGACAAACATATATACAAAGATTCCTGTGGTGATGTTTATAGATGATATGAGAATCTGAGTCTACTTTTTCCCACTAAAGTATTCATATAAAATCTACATAAGGCCCTCTATATCCTGGGGATTTAGATTGGAATTTCTAGGCAAGCTTGATATGTATTTTGTGAGTTCCAATCAGTCTATCCACATTAAAGAATAAACCTTAGATTACTATAATTAAGTTTTACATTTTCCTTGGAGAGAGAGCTAACTTATATTTATATATTTTATTTTAAATATAACTTTATATTTAGGTTATACTTTTGTTAATATATAGCTTCCTTACTTGGTTAAGCATCCAATGTTAAACATGTTCTTCTAAGACATAATCAATATTTACATTTAAATAATAATTTTGAAAGAAAAGAAGCTTCATTATTTTGTTTTTTATTTTTTATCATAGCCATTTCTTATCCATAATCATTAGATGTTTCATTGTTGCCTAAACCCGAGATATCTAAAACAAGCACAGAGAAGCTAATCATTCATCTCCTCTATAAATGGGTTCCCCCTACTCTTGTGTTCACAAACAAAGCTAAAGGGAATTGGTCCTGAAACGTTGTAATTTTCTTCAACTAAAGTATACACACATTTAGTCATTAAATGCCTCTGAATTATCCAACTCATCTTTCATAACTTGAGTTGTTGGATGCATTAGAAATATTTTCGCCTTTGACTTTCCAAATGGAATTTTTTATTTTAGTCCTTACTTCTGCCATATCCCTCTCCTCATATACATGCAGCACACACACACACCTACACACACATGCACAAACATGCATGTATTATCTCTTGCTGCTCAAAGGTTGTTATTGTGAGGTCGCTAAGTAGTGTCTCAGAGAAGGCAATGGCACCCCACTCCAGTACTCTTGCCTGGAAAATTCCATGGACAGGGAGCCTGGTAGGCTGCAGTCCATGGGGTCGCTAAGAGTCGGGCACAACTGAGCAACTTCATTTTCACTTTTCGCTTTCATGCATTGGAGAAGGAAATGTCAACCCACTCCAGTGTTCTTGCCTGGAGAATCCCAGGGACGGGGGAGCCTGGTGGGCTGCTGTCTATGGGGTCGCACAGAGTCGGACACGACTGAAGTGACTTAGCAGTAGCAGTAGCAGTAACTAGTGTCTGAATCTTTTGCAACCTCATGAACTGTAGCCTGCCAGGTTCCTCTGTCTATAGGATTTCCTAGGCAAGAATACTGGTGTGGGTTGCCATTCCCTCCTATAGGGGATCTTCTTGACCCCAAAGGGAGATTCTTTACTGCTGAACCACCTGCTAAAGTCTTACTTATCTTCAAATTTAACTTATCTTATTTGTATTTCAAAGTTCACTTTCCCTTGTAATCTCCCTTTAATGTTTGATTCATATTATATCATGAATTAATAAGAAATGGAAATTGAGGGTCATTCAAAGATCAAAAGATTCTCTTATTTTTACTAACTCTTCTGCTTGTGCATTATTTCTTTATTGTATGGTTGGTTGGGTGAAACACAGGTGTTACATACAAGTGTTAAATAATAAAAATACAATGCATCTGAAGGTATCTGAATGTATCTATAACTTGAAAACTTTGTTAAAAAATTATTAAACTTGAGGCCAGATATTCAAAACATAGTAAATGCAAAAGTGTTATGACTGTTAAAAACTAAAAGTTTCAGACATTGAAATTTTGCTTATGTCAGTTTTTTATCCTTTGAATTAATTTTTATAAAAGGACTATGCTATTTTCAACATTATAATATAGCTATTGACTGCCTTTAATAAAAGAGTTTGCTGTTAGAATAGAAAGAAGGGAAATGGAATTAAGCAGTTCCGTGACATCTATACCAAGAAATTGGGAAGAATATAGTCGATTTTAAGCCAGGACTGAAAGCCTTGTTATAACTTCTCAGAATGAACAAGATGTACTTTCAAATGAGGTGACTACTACTTCAACGTCCTGACATTCTCTGAGTCATGATTTATTACTTTAAGGGTTTTTGTGAAATTTCTGAGCTGATTTCACAGAAGTAGAGTTTTATCTTTTTATTTTGTGACCTTGCAGATCTCCTATAAAAGGGACATAATTCATAAGGCAAAAATAGGAGAAACTGATAATGAAAATGAGAATGTCTGCATCCGAACATACAAGTCCATGGATTTAAGTAATTTTTCTTTGTGTCACATCATCTACTACTGTCAATTTAAGTAGCCCATTTATTTGTATTAATTAGATTTATATGACCATAAGTTAATATGATGAAAATTGAAATTAACTGGTTCACTAAGTAGGGTTTTAATCTTTTTAAAACATATATAAGAAATTGCTTTTAGAAAAAGGATGCCTTATTATACATATTTTACTTGCAAGTATTAAGCCTAACTTTTTTTTTTATGATGTGGAGATATCCATGTTTGGTATAGCTATACTTTTCTTTATATTGCTTATGTTCTCAAACTGTATGACTGTACATAAAATGGTTACCTCCCTAGGGATTGTGCCTGTGGTGTGGATGAAATTGACATTTGATTGTCCTTTGAGTTTTTTTTGGGCTAGAGTCATTGTCGTGTGACATGCATTTGGAGACTATCAAATATTGGCAAAATATGTGTAATGTGGGAGGTGGGGATGTCACTGCTACTCTGTTAACTTAATCACACAGTGGACTTGCACACATTCAGTCAGCTTATTAACCACTTCACTAGCATTAGAATCAAACAAGGAGAGATACTATGTTCTGTCTGTTCACACAATTCTTCTTGATGATTTTAAAGAAATTGTTCTAAAAGAGGGCATATGAAAACAAAATTTTAGAGGTATCAAAAAATTAAAATCACAATGTGTTACCAATGACCAACTCTTCAAATAACTCTAGATTAATTAGGAGCAGTGACTGTTTCATCACCGAGGGTTCATTTAACCATATCTAAAGAAGATTTTAGTTTTCACCAACTGGGGAAGTTTTACTGTCATTTTGTGGGTAGAAGCCAGGGGTTCTGGTAAACATTCATAGGGCACAAATCAGCCCCACAATGTGGAATTATCCAGCCCAAATGTCAATAGTGTGAGGTGGAAAAGCCCTGCTCTAGAGAAACACACTTCAGTTAGAGGGAAATGATCTACCTTCTAGAAAAAATGACAATTTTATATTCATTCTTATATTTTCAGTACAATTGAAAACATAGTTTATCATTTGTTGATAAGAATCCTGCAGCATGACCTTTCATGATAAATGAGTGACAATCACAAGTAAAGATTCCTTTCATATCTTAGGAGTTGTTTATCAGTGTGGAGGCTTCCAGCTGCAAATAACAGAATTCCTCATCCAAACTAAAACAATTATGTAAAGTTTAAAAATAAAATAAAATTTAAAAAAATAATAGAGAAGTTTGATATCCTACATAATAGGAAGCTTAGTGGTAGTATGGTTCCAGAGTTAGTTTAGTTAGTTGCATCAAAGACCGATATATTTTTTCCCCTTCTCTGTGGTCTGTTATCGACAATGTTAAAGCATACTGGTGTTAGTTTCCCTATGGTCATGAAATACGTGATCTTTCTCTTAGCCTCATTGGTCCAACTCAGGTCACTTGTTTGCCTGTAGACCAAAGGTATTTACTGGAGGCATGTCATGAATAGATTGGTCAGGAAGAACATATGGAACTTGTAAAGGAGACAGAGTTTCTTGTTGCAAAATTGTGATATTGGTAGGAGAAAAAGAAACAAACAAACATGGCAATGAATCATGAAGTAACGTAACAACAGCACTTAGATATGACAGAAAGTAGGAAGATGTGATATCTAATAGATGTTTTAAACTTGAAATTTCCATGAAGAAGTCTAAATTCCCACCCCAACCCAATCCACTATTTAGAAACCTCATAAGTCACTCCAATCAATATTTCCCATTTTATCACTTAAAACTTCCATTTCCTTTCCCAGAAAATTAGGAACAATCTTTGATATATCAGTAGCTCCAACACTGCACAGCAATTTCCAGCAGTATTATTATATAGGTTAGTGCAAAGGTAATTACAGTTTTTCATTGTTGAAATTTGCTGTTTGATATTGGAATACACTCTTAAATAAATGTGGTTATGTAATATATCATTGTAATGCATATATCTCACTTTATTTTTTTGCTAATGACTTATTACTTGCTGTTTATTTTATATTTATTTCAGACTAGGGAAATGATGTTAGACAAAAAGCAAATTCAAGCAATTCTCTTATTCAAGTTCAAATTGGGTGGTAAAGCAGTGGAAACAACCCACAACATCAACAAAGCATTTGGTGCAAGAACTGCTAACAAACATACAGGGCAGTGGTGGTTCAAGGAGTTTTGCAAAGGAGACAAGAGCCTTGAAGGTGAGAAGCTCAGTGGCCAGCCATCAGAAGTTAACAACAACAATTGAGAGCCACTGTTGAAGCTCATCCTTTGGAAACTACAGGAGAAGTTGCCAAAGAACTCAACGTCGACCATTCTATGATCATTCAGCATTTGAGACAAATTGGAAAGGTGAAAAAGCTTGATAAGTGGGTTCCTCATGAACTGACTAAAAATAAATTTTAAAATATCATCATTTTGAAGCACTGTCTTCTCTTATTCTATGCAACAACAACTAACCATTTCTCGATGGGATTGTGATATGTACCAAAAAGTGGATTTTATACAATAACCAGCCATGACCAGCTCAGTGGTTGGATTGAGAAGAAGCTCCAAAGTCCTTCCCAAAGCCAAACTTGCACTAAAAAAAGGTCATGGTCACTGTTTGGTGGTCTGCTGTCCACCTGATCCACTACAGCTTTCTAAATCCTTGTGAAACCATTACATCTGAGAAGTAAGCTCAGCAAACTGATGAAATTCTCCAAAAACCACAGTGTCTGCAGTAAGCATTGTCAAAAGAAAGGGCCCAATTCTTCAAACATCGCTGGATCGCACATTGCACAACCAATGTTTCAAATGTTGAATGAATTGGTCTACAAAGTTTCACCTCATCTGCCATATTCACCTGACCTCTGGTCAGCTGGCTTCTTGAACCACTTCTTCAAGAATCTTGAAAACTTTTTGCAGAGAAAACACTTTAACAACCAGCAGGAGGTAGAAAATGCTTTCCAAGAGTCCGTTGAATCCCAAAGGATGGATTTTGATGCTACAGGAATAAATAAACATTTCTCATTGGCAAAAGTAGGTGGATTGTAATGGTTCCTAGTTTAATTAATAAAGATGTGTTTGAGCCTATGTATAATGATTTAAAATTCATAGTCCCAAACCGCAATTATGTTTGCACCAACCTAATAAGTAGATTTGTAATTCATCTTCCTGTAGCTCCTCCCCTCCAAATATATTAATTTTCTTCACCTGATATCTTGATGGACTGCAGTTCCAGACAGAGAGAACCATTGGCAAAGAGACTCTGAATTTGAACAAGGTTAATGTATCTGAAGGATGAACTGAAATGCAGCACATTTGAAAATATTGAATTTTCCATTACAGATCTTAACACAAATGGCTCCCCTTTTGTCAAGCTAATCTCAGTGGAAACTCTACCCACTTTTAAAAACTTCTCTGAAAACTCAATCTAAAATAGCCCTTGCTCCAGAAGTTCTGTCTCATAGCTATCTTATTTCCCAAAGCCTTGTCACTCTTTAACATTGTTTTGCTTATTTTACTTGTGAATTTTTGTCTATCTCACAAGAATGAAAGATGCATGAGAGTCTAGATTATCTGTACTGTGTTTGCTACTGGATTGATAATCTAGAATAGTGCCAGGATCTGGTAGGTGCTCAAGTGTCTATTGGTTGAATGAATGAATACAAACGGCTATTCTAGAATGATTTAGGAAAAATCTATTCCTCTATCCTGAGTCCTTTCCCTTTCTAAAACATTTCTGTCACTTCTATTTTTTGTTCATCCATTCAAATATACATGAATATTTTGGGAAGGGAAAAGAGAAAAGAAATAAAATACCTATTATGATTTGCTTTTCAGCCTTTGATCATTAAATCTTAGTCCTCAAAGAATATTTAAAGCTCACCTGTTTCATTCTCCCACCAGAAACAGTGTTGTCATGACATATCAAGCATGAAAGTTTAAGAGCCATGGATATAGGGGACTTCCCTGGTGGCATAGTGGATAAGAATCATCTTCCAATGCAGGGGACATGGGTTCAATCTCTGGTCCAAAGAGATTCCACCTGCCACGGAGCAACTAAGCCCCACTACTGAGCCTACACTCTAGGGCCCATGACCTGCAAATACTGAGCCTGCGCACTGTAACTTCTGAAGCCATGTGCCTATAGACTGTGCTCCACAATAAGAGAGGTCACCACAATGAGAAGCCAGTGACCTCAACAAAAGGTAGCCCCTGCTTGGTGCAACTAGAGAATGCCCCTGCAAAGTAAAGTAAAAGAAGACCCATCTCAGCCAAAAAGTGAAAAAAAAAATTAAAAAGAGCCAAGGATATGGGTATGCCTGGACCTGATCTGAGGCTTGGGTGTAGCTCACAGTGTAGTGGACCTGAGGAGATGGATGAAGGACCACCCAAACGTGTGAAAACTCACAGGTATATCTGAATAGTCAGATCTAAAGAAGATTAGGACAGGCAAAGTCAGGAAACTCAAATCCAAAGTTTTTACAAACCAAATGACTGCAAACAGCAGTTTCAGGAGAAACTGAAGGTGAAGACTGAATAAAGATTCAGAAGAAAGGGAAGCTATTACAGAAAGTCTGCATCTCTACTCAAATGAATTTAAAATGAATTTGATAGAATGTGTGTAGAGAGATGATGATGTTCAATTGATTTAGTCCTTCTATCTCTCTGAATGACAACTTTTCTACCAGTGGGTAAATTACTTAACAGGACCAAAGAGTTTTTTTTGTTGTGGGTTGTAGTACATATCAGCCAAAATGAGTCTCTTTTTAGGATCACAAGCTACAAATATCCTATAATATCCTATAATTCTGAAGTTGTAAAAGGATGCCTCATCACCATATGTGGAAAATGTTCTGAAGAATTAAATAATTTCATAGGAAGTCAATATTATAAATTAAAACAAGTATCTCTGAAGATTAGGAAGACTGAGATGATTGATGAAGCAAAAACTAAATCTATAGCCAAAAATCTGTACTTTACAACTACATAGCCACTCTCACTTTCTATTGTTGTTGTTAAACTAAGTTTAGTTATAATTTGTCATTTCTTATAAGCTTTAGTATATAACAATTTTGAAGTATTAGAATTCTAGTTTTGGAAGGCAGTGTTAAAATATGTCAATGTTTTCTATATAATTTATTATTATTCCCATAATGTACAGACCCTGAGAAATACAATTATTGTGTTCTTTTAATGAAAATGTGTTTTCTAAATGAATTTAAGAAGCTTTCATTTATCTTCTCATTCCTATAAGAATATTCAGTATTTGGGGAACAATATATTTTTATTCATAGCACTCATCATCAAATGATTTTTTCTTTTATCTTAATGCTTATTTTTAGCTTATTGATATTAATATTTTCATTAGTTCAATAACATATTTATGTTATAGATCTATTTTTTTTCCTCAGAATATATAAAAATGCTGATGTGCTTCATTTTAAAGGGCATGCCAAGCAAAAGATCAGGGGTTCTGGGACACTGTAATTGCCTGTTCTGATTTCACTTGAAAGTTTTACTGAAGTCTGGATCTTAGAAATCTCTTTTATAAGGTAAAAATCAAGTCGTTCTATATATTTTTAGATGCCACCATTCAGTTGCTGTCCATTCCTAACTGTTTGTTGTCTACACTTGTGTGATTTTTATGGTGCTGACTCATTTGTTCCCCTGTCTAGAGGAGAAGAACAGATGAAAAAATGTTCATTCACCTCCAAAGGTCACATTCCTGGTACATTTTTTCTGTTCTTGAACAAATACTGTAATGCAAAAGTTTTTTGTTTTTTTTTTCTCATTGAACAGGAAACCATCTTGGTCTCACTTTCATTTGTGACGCAGAGGCTGGAAAAGTATAATTAAGAACCAGATGGTTTCAGAAGTGCTTACTTTGGCCCATGTCTCACTGATACTCAGATATAGTCTAAATGAAAGCAAGCCTAGTTATATAACTTTGAAGTGGGTTGATTACATCAGCATTGAATACGATATTGCAAACTCTTAGCTACTTTTTTATTTTATTCATAGTGGAGTTTTCAGGACATACACCATCAGCTGTTAACTTGTTAATACATGCTATTTGTACTAACAATGTACTAACATTTTAAATTAAAAAAAAAAAAACATTAGAATTAGCAGGAACCTTGGTTCCAGATTTTCTATTGGGAATAAGTAGTCTACTACATTGTTAATATTGTTGACTTATTTCCTTTTAGTGACCATTCTAAAAATCTTAAAGATTTAGAAAACTATAGCAAGCTGTAGACATGCTTCTTTTTATTCTAACTTAGAGGTTTGTATATCATGTTCCATAAATGCAACCTATCACCTATTGTCTTGGAAATAACATTTACTGGGATGGATTCGTGTCCATTTATCTATGTCAGTTAAGTCACTAAAATGGCAGAGCTGACTAACTGTGAAAGAGACTCTATGGCCAAATAAGCCCCAAATATTTACTATTTGGTCTTTGATGTTATTCTTTAAGAATATGATGAATTTTTTAAGTTACACTTCAGTTCTTTATAATACATGTTTCACATAATTAATTTTAGGTGAAATGTAACTTTTTTATTTTCTCTCTTCCAAAATATGTCATCAACTTGTGCCTATTTTGCTTGCATATCACCACTTCTTCCAGAACCAACTCCAAAATAGTTAAAATAAGATTAATTGTGATATGCATGGAGAATTTTAATTGAAAATCTACCTATGATGCAGAGTTTGAAACCCTTAAGATTTATATTTTTCTTTTTATAGAAAAAGAACATCAAATGATATATATAATAAACAAATAGAATAATGATTTATTCTTATTTCATAATTAGAACTGAGATATAATTAGCAAATAAACATAATTATTCATATTGGTTTATGTTGATTTATTAATGAAGTCTCTAAAAAATCATACTATCATCCTGATACTATTATTTATTTGTTCTATGCAGAATTATTTTATGCAAGAATTGTCAAAATAGAGATTTATGGCAATTAGGTGAACAGAGTTTTAGTCTATATTCAGCTCCCAAGAAGCAGAACCACTCTGGTCATTTCCTCAATTCTTGAGCAGTGAATGGAAGACATTTTCAGCAACAGGCAGAATTCCTATATTGGCTTCCATGCCTTAAGACCTAGTATTCTGGAAAGAACTAAGTAGAAGTATAGAACACCTACAGCAATATTGCTGATCTGGAAGAACTGTAGAAATGAAGCGGGGAGGAAGTGATTTTAACCACTGTCCCCAGATAACTGTCATGTTTAGCCTATAAAGAAAATGGGTGTATCTTGGACAACACTGGTGGATGCCTGCAAATTTAATTAGGAGGTGATTCAATTGATTGCCACTGAAGTTCTAGAAATGATGTAGTTAATGGCATAGGACAATACAACTTCAGGTGTCTGATACACAGTCGCCTCTTTTCCTCCACACCTATTTAAAAAGATTGCCAGAAGCATATTGCTAGAAGCAGTATGCATTTACCTAACAATGTCAAAAGTATATTTTTAGGATATTGACTCAGGATTGCTTCTCCTCTCCTGCTCTCTGCTATAAATCAGTCTGAAGCAATTTTAACTGTTTTGGCATTGCTTAATATCACACTATTTTAATAAATTGATTATATCTTTTGAATAGGAAGTGGCAAGTATATTTATACCAAAGTAAATAAAACAACTTATTTACATTACATCATCTACTATTAAGTCCCAGCCCCAATAGTTGAAAAGCCTCTGAAAACTGGGGAGAACATGTGTCATTGTAGATGTGCTGCCAAGACCCATTTACTGAGCAGCCCATAATGCTGCCAGAGCAATAGATTCAGGTTATGCTCCAAGCTGCTCTACCAAATACCTTCTGACTCTGAAGATTACTTGAGTCTGTGGCAAGTAAAGATACAGCATCTGGAAAACCACAATTAGACCATAATATTACCTATCCCTAGGGATTTGGAACAAAGTCACACACTCATTTACAGAAAACTATAATCAATTCTTTATTTGTTAACTGGTCTTGGTAGAGACTGTACATCCGACACTAGGCTGTCAAGTAATTATACAATCTGAGTTCCCACTATGAACTGGGTATTATCAAGTTAATATTAGACGTGAGTTTGAGTGAACTGAGGGAGTTGGTGATGGACAGGGAAGCCTGGCATGCTGCAATTCATGGGGTCGCAAAGAGTCGGACATGACTGAGTGAGTGAACTGAACTGAACTGAAGTTAATATTATATTATATGCTATATTGCATATAAACACACAGATCTTTCAGAACTGCTTAAGAAATTTTCTGCAAGTGTGTGTGTATGTGTGTGTACGCACATGCATGCATAAAATATCTATCATAGTCCTGAAAGACAAAAGTGATTTGCTTGAGCGGGGGCCTCATACCCATAATATTTGCTCCTCCTCCAACACTTCCTCTCCCTCAATCCATACTTATATTCTAATGAGAAGTTCTCCATGACCAAATAAAGGAAAAGGAAAAAATTCAGGCCTGATTTACAGGTATTTCTGGAAAATATACTGGCATCATTGGAAGGAGAATATTATAATATTATATTTCTAATATAGTGTGTTTCTGAAAGACACCAGGGAAGAAATACTCTCTCTCTAGGAATAAGTTAATTAGGTACATTTATTTATTTACTCAGTAGCTTTAAAATTATTAGAAATATTAATAATCTTTACCGATTTGTGAGTAATGACTAATAGTTAATCTGATTGATAAGAATTTAGAACATAATTAAAAAAAAATGATGGCAAGGTGATTGGAGTAGAGAGATGTGAGTGGAGCAGATAGTGTGAGGACATTTATATCCTGCGTGGAATCTTATTAAACGGAATTTACTAAAAGCTAGGTTCTTAATAATCATACGAACAAGGTGTTACATAGACATCAGTTAACCTCTTCCTCAAACATCCTTACTGTCTCAAGGGTCTCATGAACAAAATGTCTATGACATAGAAATGAAGAACATACATGATCTCAACAAAATGAATTTCCCCTGAACAAGATTAATCTTCTTACTGCTACTATGGAGAACCAACCTTCCAATAGAATAGACCAATGCCAAGCACTAAGTATGACTTGATGCCCTGGAGACACCAGCTAGCCATGCACTGGACTACGGATTACATTTGACTCCTTCCATCAGTGTATGAGAGTCAATCAATTCTTCCTTGAGAAAATCACACATGTAATGGATATTTTTGCCTTCTTGGCTTACAATGCATCTGACATCATTTGTATCCATGGTCTTACAAACTGCATTATTCACCATCACGCCAATAACAATTCTTCAGATCAATTAACAAATTTCACAGGAAACAAACTTGCAATTAGCTTATGCCCATGGGAATCATTGGTCTCAATTTCCATGAACCCCATCACCTACATGCCTACTAATAAGGGTTGATTGGTATCAGCTGTGAGGCAACGCCCTTAAAGGATTCTATCAGACTATGATTGATTCATTGACAATGGTGATATTTTCAATCGTGGGGATATTTTCCCCATAGTTGGAATACATAGGTCAAGGTGAAAGACATGACAATAACTCTTCTCTATGCTACATCTGTGAACAACCAATAAGTTTTTTGTCCGAATTCCCAAAATTCTGAACATTTGAAGGTTCTAATTTCTAAGAGAGCAATGCTTCCACCAGACTACAGAGCAATTGTTCCACCGAGTATGAAGTCAAGACTGTTATCCAGCTGTTGTAGACTTCTCATGCCACAGATAAATAAAAGTTTAATGTACTAGTTGGGTTTATTGATTCTAATTAACAAATATATATTCATTTGCTGCAACCCCCAGTGGTGGTAGAAACATAAAAAACTCTCTGGGGCTCTCTCTCCCATGGACAGAGAAACCTTACCTGCTAGAGTCCAAAGGATCACAAGAGTCAGACACAGCTGAGTGACTGACCATGCAGACATATATAGCCTTCCATGACACAGTCCCTTCTCTTTTGGATAAGCTTATAATTGAAAGCCAATTGTTTATACCCTAAAGGATTAGTTAACTATACATTTACTTATAAAAGCCATAATGAAATTTCCAACATTATCTTATTGTTATAAAGCTGTTAAATTGCTTTCAGTATCATTGTTGCTTGCTGTTGCTTAGTTGCTAAGTCATGTCCCACTCTTTGTGACCCCACAGACTGTAGCCCACTAGGCTCTTCTTTCCAAGGGATTTCATGTTAGATAGCAGCCATGAAATTAAAAGATGCTTACTCCTTGGAAGGAAACTTATGACCAACCTAGATAGCATATTCAAAAGCAGAGACATTACTTTGCCAACAAAGGTTCGTCTAGTCAAGGCTATGGTTTTTCCTGTGGTCATGTGTGGATGTGAGAGTTGGACTGTGAAGAAGGCTGAGCACTGAAGAATTTATGCTTTTGAACTGTGGTGTTGGAGAAGACTCTTGAGAGTCCCTTGGACTGCAAGGAAATCCAACCAGTCCATTCTGAAGGAGATCAACCCTGGGATTTCTCTGGAAGGAATGATGCTAAAGCTGAAACTCCAATACTTTGGCCACCTCATATGGAGTTGACTCATTGGAAAAGACTCTGATGCTGGGAGGGATTGGGGGCAGGAGGAGAAGGGGACGACAGAGGATGAGATGGCTGGATGGCATCACTGACTCGATGGACCTGAGTCTGAGTGACCTCCGGGAGTTGGTGATGGACAGGGAGGCCTGGCGTGCTGAGATTCATGGGGTTGCAAAGAGTAGGACGCGGCTGAGCGACTGAACTGAACTGAACTGAAAGATTTTATTGAAAATAAAAATTAATGACTGTTCAGTTCAGTCGTTCAGTTGTGTCTGACTCTTTACTACCCTATGGACTGCAACCCACCAGGCTTCCCTGTGCATCACCAACACATGGAGCTTGTTCAAACTCATGTCTATTGAGTTGGTGATGCCATCCAACCACCTCATTCTCTGTCATCCCCTTCTCCTCCTGCATTCAATCCTTCCCAGCATCAAAGTCTTTTCTAAGGAGTCAGTTCTTCATATCAGGTGGCCCAAGTATTGGAGTCACCATCTGCAGTGATTTTGGAGCCCCCCAAAATAAAGTCTCTCATTGTTTCCATTGTTTCTCCATCTATCTTCCATGAAGTGATGGGACTGAATGCCATGATCTTAGTTTTCTGAATGTTGAGTTTTAAGACTACTTTTTCACTCTCCTCTTTCACTTTCATCAAGAGGCTCTTTAGTTCTTCTTTGCTTTGGCTCAGAGATTAAAACATCTGCCTCCAATCCCTGGGTCAGGAAGATCTCCCGGAGAAGGAAATGGTAACCCACTCCAGCATTCTTGCTTAGAGAATCCCATGGACGGAGAAGCCTGGTGGGCTACAGTCGACAGGGTTGCAAAGAGTCCGACATGACTGAGTGACTTCACCTTACCTCACCTTGCTTTCTGCCATAAGGGTGGTGTCATCTGTGTATCTGAGGTTATTGATATTTCTCCCGGCAATCTGGATTCCAGCTTGTGCTTCATCCAGCCTGGCATTTTGCATGATGTATTCTACATATAAGTTAATTTTAATCAGGGTGACAATAACAGCCTTGACATACTCCTTTCCCAATTTGGAACCAGACTGTTGTTCCATGTCCAGTCCTAACTGTTGCTTCTTGACCTGCATACAGATTTCTCAGGAGATAGGTAAGGTGGTATTCCCATCTCTTAAAGAATTTTCCACAGTTTGTTGTGGTCCACACTGTCAAATGATTGTTAAGTTTATATAATAAACACTGTTAAGATTATTTGGAAGATGATATCTAAAAATTATAGCTCAAGGTATGAGGATTATTGAGTATTTTTAAAACCTAAGCAGCTTGAGGTAAAAATGTCGAAGATCCATAGATCATGTGTGATAGATATAATAATCTTATAATAATTTTATTAATATTACTGAAAGTATCCATTTATTTGTAGTTTTTATTTTCATTCTTGGAAGTTATTCTTTACTGTAATTTCATAGACTAGGTTTCAGGCATGGTAAAAACGAAATCAAGTGTGATATTCAGAATCAGTTTGAAACATCTTTGTTCTGGGCCCTGCTGTGAAATAGACAGTTGTCCTGGATTCTTTCCTAGAAGAACCCAAATTGACCATATAGTTTGAACAGACATGGTGTTTCAAACTTATTTAGAACTAACACATTTCTAGGGCATCCTGAGTATCTATGGTCCATCACATAAAAAGGACAATTGCATAGGCTGGGAAAATGAGCTGTGTTTTGATAGTTGAACATATTTATAGGAACATATGCAGATAAGTAGGTTTACTTGGAAACTGTCACACTTGAGAATCTGCTATTTATGGATGCTTCCTTCTATTTTTTTTTATTTGAAGGTTTTGTTAGATATGATATAGCATCATTATGACTCTATTAATTTTAAATTTATGCTATTTTGTAGAAGAAGTTGGCCTTTTCTTCCATCTACCTTTCCTTCCTTTCTTTTTTCTGTCTTTTCTTCCTTTCCTTCTTCTTAGTTTTCCCCTCTCTTTACTTTTTGTCCTCTCCCTTTCTACTTTCTTTCCTTTCCTAACTTTTTCATAAAGAGTGCATATTGTTTCCTAAATGCTTCAAATTCTCTTATAATTATAACTCCCAAGAGATCATTTATATGCCAATTACTATTCTGACAAAACCAATTTTATCTACCTTTTATAAATTAAATTTAAATATAACACATATGTAGCTGGTCAAGATTAAATTATTTTTAAACTGAAAATATGAAAATAAATATTTTTAAACATTCCATAATTACTTTAATAAATGAAAATTTTCATAAATTGCTTTTCTCTGTCACAATTGAGATTTTCCTGGATTCTAGACTATTGCACTTTTAACTTTTCAATCATAATAATAATTATAAGTTCTTTTAATATAATTTTTAATCAGCATTTCTAATGCTGAAATATTTTTTCATTATGTTTTATTTTTCAGTAAACATTTGCAAGCATTCAAATAAGGTCATACAAATATTATCTCCATTTTCTCTAACTCAGTTCAAGTCAGTTCAGTTCAGTCGCTCAGTCGTGTCCAACTCTTTGCGACCCCATGAATTGCAGCACATCAGGCCTCCCTGTCCATCACCAGCTCCCGGAGTCCACCCAAACCCATGTCCATCGAGTCGATTATGCCATCTAACCATCTCATCCTCTGTCGTCCCCTTCTCCTCCTGCCCTCAGTCTTTCCCAGCATCAGGGTCTTTTCCAATGAGTCAGCTCTTTGCATCAGGTGGCCAAAGTATTGGAAACATCAGTCCTTCCAATGAACACCCAGGACTGATCTCCTTTAGGATGGACTGGTTGAATCTCCTTGCAGTCCAAGGGACTCTCAAGAGTCTTCTCCAACACCACAGTTCAAAAGCATCAATTCTTCGGCACTCAGCTTTCTTTATAGTCCAACTCTCACATTCATACATGACCACTGGAAAAACCATAGCCTTGACTAGATGGACCTTTGTTGGCAAAGTAAAGTCTCTGCTTTTTAATATGCTGTCTAGGTTGTCATAGCTTTCCTTCCAAGGAGTAAGCATCTTTTAATTTCATGGCTGCAATCACCATCTGCATTGATTTTGGAGCCCAGAAAAATAAAGTTAACCACTGTTTCCACTGTTTTCCCATCTATCTGCCATGCAGTGATGGGACCAGATGCCATGATCTTCGTTTTCTGAATGTTGAGCTTTAAGCCAACTTTTTCACTCTCCTCTTTCACTTTCATCACGAGCCTCTTTAGTTCTTCTTCACTTTCTGCCATAAGGGTGGTGTCATCTGCATATCTGAGGTTATTGATATTTCTCCCAGCAATCTTGATTCCAGCTTGTGCTTCTTCCAGCCCAGCATTTCTCATGAGTACTCTGAAAATAAGTTAAATAAGCAGGGTGACAATATACAGCCTTGATGTACTCCTTTTCCTATTTGGAACCAGTCTGTTGTTCCATGTCCATGTTGCTTCCTGACCTGCATACAGGTTTCTCAAGAGGCAGGTCAGATGGTCTGGTATGGCCATCTCTTTCAGAATTTTCCACAGAGCCATATTAAGAACAGAGTGGTAATTTGTCTCTGATTTTGAACTTTTTTTTATTCCATCTGATAACCTTTTCTGTTTTTGATACCACAGAACTTTCTTACTCAAGCTCCGTCCATACTGTCATCCTTATTTTGTCATTCAACCATCAGGATGTTGCAGAAGAGTCCTCCAGGGATGTGACATAAGGGCTTTGGTTAGGCTCTACTCAGGACTTGGGTTGAGAAACACTGGCTACTTTTTGCTTTAAAGAAAGTTGAAGGTAGAATTTTTTCTGAAGTTGATTAATTGATATAACTATAAATCAATATTAGACTAATTGTTTCTTGCATCTGGCTATCTGTTTCTTGAAAGCAGCTTGTCTCTTTGAGTTCTTTTAGTTTATTTCCTGTCAATACAGTGTTTTTCTATTATATGCCAAGTGCTGTTTTAAGTACCTGGAGCATTACCACATTAAGTAATCACACCATGTGTGAGATCGTTGAATGCAGTACATTTGCAGATGAGGAAACTCAGGATAATGCAGCTACTGTACTTATTTGAGGTCTCATAGCAAGTAAGGGCTAGAGATGGTATCTGAGTCCAAGTTTATCTCTAAAACCAGTTCACCCACCTTCAATTATATATAATTAGCAATTAAATATGAAAAGAAAACTTAGTTTTAATATATTCAATTAAATCAACTGTTTTCTTTACCTTTTTTGGTAATATTATGTTAGTAAATGCCTATGTACACATACAGGCTTTCCAAGTGGCACAGTGGTAAAAAATTTGCCTGCCAATGCAGGAGAGTGGGAGACAAGGTTTCAATCCCTGGGTCAGAAAGATCCTCTGAAGTAGGAAATGGCGACCCACTCCAGTATTCTTGCTTGGGAATTCCATGGACAGAGGAGCCTGCCTGGCTACAGTCCATGGGGCCACAAAAGAATCAGACATGATTTAGTGACTAGACAAATGTACACATACATACACTCATATACATACATACACATACACACATATATGTATAAATTATTCTGAAATGTTAGGTAACAAAAGAAGAAAATCCTCAGATCCTTTTACTTAAAGGGCAGACTGCTGCTTGCTGCTAGAAGTGATTATTTTAGAATATTGAATCATAATTCACTCAGCTATACCAATTATGATAGCATTGCTGAAGGCAAGTCCATTGCATTTCGTAGAGCTCACAAAAAAATACTCACATGACTGACTTATTCATAAGCAAGCAGCAATTTCTCTCTTAAATCCTTTTACATGGTCAGGATCATGTAACTGCATCTTTTCTCCTGCAAGATATTTTTATCATGACTGTACATGTACTTCTAGAAGTTATACAGCAAGATTCCTGAAAATTCAATCAATTATTAGCATTGTGACTATCACTGAAGCAAGTATTCAGTTGACTGTAGAATGACTTGTTCTTCATATATTTGTAGTAACAGCAACGATAAAAGCTAAGGTTTATGAAAGGCTTTCTATGTTACAGGCACTATTCTCAGAGCTTTTTCTTGAAAGAGCCCAAGTTAAAAAAAAAAATATATATATATATATATTAGCTCAACCGTCCTGGTAAGTACTCATCTTCTGTTTTACAGAGATGTTAGTGAGTAAAACAAAGTCTCACAGATAGGAAAGAAGAGAAATTTTCTACACACATGGGTAGGTTAAACCAAAATTAATCTGTTCCTAATAGTTTTTAAAAAGCACTATTTTAATGATACTGTTTCAATTTCATTTATTTCACTCATCTCTTTAATGAATAAAATATTATATGCTAGACACTAGAAAACTAGGTACTAAGGATGCAGAAATAAACAAACAGAAAAAAATTATTGTTTTCATGAACTTAATATTCTGAGTGTAGAAACAGACCCTATGAAAATAAGTGTACAGGATGTCAGGTGGTGATAAATGCTATAAAGGAACCAGTGTTCAATAAAAATAGAGGAAAATACACTTGGAGGTTGTCTTACATGTATGTCGGGTAAGAGAAGGAAGAGGGGGTGCTCTGTAACAAGGTGAATGGAGCAGAGAACTGAAGGAGGTGAGAGAGAAAGAGACCGTAGATCTTCATAATCTTCAAAACTTCATAATCTCATCTTCCCAAAACTTTTTAATCTTTTTTGAGCAAAGAACTGTTCCAGGTGTCTTTTATAGTCTTCCAGGGGATGGAATCTTTTTCCATTAAGAGAATTTTGTAAAGACCAAAAATAAGTGGAAATCTTAAGGTACAATGTCTGGTGAATATGGCAGGTGAATCTGAACTTCCCAGTCAAGCTGTGACAGTTTTTGCCTGGTCATCAAAGAAACAAGTACTCTTAAATTATCCTGATGGAAGATTACACATTTTCTTTTGACTAATTCCAAACAGTTTTTGTAGACTGCTACTTTCAGTTGGTCTAATTTAGAGCAGTACGTGGATTAAATCATTTGGCTTTCTGGAAGGAGCTCCTAATAGAGGACTTCCCTCCAATCCCACCATATACACAACACTACCTTCTCTGGATGAAGACTGGCCTTAGGTGTGGTTGTGGTGGTTCATTTCACTTGACCCATGATCTCGTCCATTTTACATTATTGTATAGAATCTACTTTTCATCACCTGTCACAATTTGTTTTATTTGTTTTAAAAGCAGGATGTTTTCATTAAGTTTAATAGAGAATTGCATGTGAATATACAGTCAAGAAGGTTTTATCACTTAACTTATATGAAACCCAAACATTAAAGTGATGAACATAACCAAGTTGGTGCAAATGATTTTTAACACTTGATTTACGTATTTTGAGTATGTTGACTATCTCCCACATGGTATAACGTTGATTGTTCTCAATTAATTTCTCAGTTTGATTGCTATCAGCTTCAGCTGGTCTACCTGACCCTGAAGCATTATCCAGTGAGAAATCTCCAGTACAATACTTTGCAAACCACTTTTGACATGTTTGCTCAATCACAGCGCCTTCTCCACACACACTACACATTTTTTTTGCATTTCAGTTGTGCTTTTACTTTTCATGAAGTAGTAATGCATAATATGCTGAAAATGTTGGTTTTTTCTTCCATCTTTGATATTAAAATAGCTACACAAAAATTCACCAATTTGGGGGGGGGGAGTGAAATAGAAAAGGATAGTTTTGTCTCTTTGCCAGGCAAAGGGAGACACATCAGGCTTCTGCCTCAAAAAACTGTGTCTTAAAAGTTACCAATTTTGATACATTTTAAAAAAATGTATGCTGAGATGACAGCTGTCACAATGCAATCTAACAAAATTGTTTCGAATAAAGTTCAAGACAACTAAACGATATTATATTCATTTTATGGAAAAACCCAAATGAACCTGTTGAACAACCCAGCAGAAATTTACAGGTGCAAACTTCCCTTTTAAGACTAGATTTTGCTGCATCCCAGAAGTTTTAGTGTATTGTGTTTCTGTTTTCAGTTGCCTCCAGACTTTTAAAATTCCCCTTTTGATTTAATTTTGATCCCATTTGTTTTTCAGGAATGTATAGTTTAATTTCCAAGTATTGTAAATTTTCCTATTTTCCTTCTGTTATTTATTTCTAGCTTTACACCATTAGTGTCATAAAAAGTATATTTGCTATGATTTCAATCGTTCTAAGTTTGTTAAGAATTGTTGTATATCCTAATATATGATCTATCCTACAAAATGCCTCACATGTCCTTGAGAAAAATGTATTAATATATTCTGCTTCTGTTGGATACAATGTTCTATTTAATCCTGTTAGGATCATTTTCTCTAAAGTGCAGTTCAGATCCAATGTTTCTGTGTTGATTTTCTCTGGATATCCTATCCTTTGTTGAAAATTAGGTTGAAGTTTCTTACTATTCTTGTATAGTTGTCTATGTCTCATTTCAGATGTTAGTATTTTCTTAGTACATTTAGGTGCTCCAATATTGAGTGCACAAATATTTATGATTGTTATATCTTTTTTGATGAACTGACCTTCTTATAATTATATAATGGCTCTCTTTGTCACTATTATGTCTTTTGTGTTAACATATATTTTGTATGATATAAATATAGCCATCTCTGCTCTCCTTTGCTTTCCATTTATATGGGATATCTGTTTCCCTCCCTTCAATAATTGTTTGTGTATGTTCTGAAAGCTGAAGTGATCCTCTTGCATATCGCATAAAGTTGGGTTTATTTTTACATCCATTCCATCACTTTATGTCTTTATTGGGGAATTGCATATACTTATATGATGCTGTGAAAGTGCTGCACTCAAATATGCCAGCAAATTTGGAAAACTCAGCAGTGGCCACAGGACTGGAAAAGGTCAGTTTTCATTCCAATCTCAAAGAAAGGCAATGCCAAAGAATGCTCAAACTACCACACAATTGCACTCATCTCACACGCTAGTAAAGTAATGTTCAAAATTCTCCAAGCCAGCCTTCAGCAATACGTGAACCGTGAATTTCCAGATGTTCAAGCTGGATTTAGAAAAGGCAGAGGAACCAGAGATCAAATTGCCAACATTTGCTGGATCATCGAAAAAGCAAGAGAGTTCCAGAAAAAACATCTATTTCTGCTTTATTGACTATGCCAAAGCCTTTGACTGTGTGGATCACAATCAACTGTGGAAAATTCTTCAAGAGATAGGAATACCAGACCACCTGACCTGCCTCTTGAGAAACCTATATGCAGGTCAGGAAGCAACAGTTAGAACTGGACATGGAACAACAGACTGGTTCCAAATAGGAAAAGGAGTACATCAAGGCTGTATATTGTCACCCTGCTTATTTAACTTCCATGCAGAGTACATCATGAGAAACGCTGGACTGGAAGAAGCACAAACTGGAATCAAGATTGCTGGGAGAAATGTCAATAACCTCAGATATGCAGATGACACCACCCTTCTGGCAGAAAGTCAAGAGGAACTAAAAAGCCTCTTGATGAAAGTGAAAGAGCAGAGTGAAAAAGTTGGCTTAAAGCTCAACATTCAGAAAATGAAGATCAAGGCATCTGGTCCCATCACTTCATGGGAAATAGATGGGGAAACAGTGTCAGACTTTATTTTTTGGGCTCCAAAATCACTGCAGATGGTGACTGCAGCCATGAAATTAAAAGATGCTTACTCCTTGGAAGAAAAGTTATGACCAACCTAGATAGCATATTGAAAAGCAGAGACATTACTTTGCCAACAAAGGTTCGTCTAGTCAAGGCTATGGTTTTTCCTGTGGTCATGTATGGATGTGAGAGTTGGACTATGAAGAAAGCTGAGCACCAAAGAATTGATGCTTTTGAACTGTGGTGTTGGAGAAGACTCTTGAGAGTCCCTTGGACTGCAAGGAGATCCAACCAGTCCATTCTTAAGGAGATCAGCCCTGGAATTTCTTTGGAAGGAATGATGCTAAAGCTGAAACTCCAGTACTTTGGCCACCTCATGCGAAGAGTTGACTCATTTTTGGAAAAGACTCTGATGCTGGGAGGGATTAGGGGCAGGAGGAGAAGGGGACAACAGAAGATGAGATGGCTGGAAGGCATCACCGACTTGATGGATGTGAGTTTGAGTGAACTCCGGGAGATGGTGATGGACAGGGACGCCTGGCATGCTGCAATTCATGGGGTTGCAGAGAGTCGGACACGACTGAGCAACTGAACTGAATAATTAAAGTAATTGTTGAGAGATTAAAGCTTACTATTGCCATTTAGTTCATTGTTGTCTGGTTGCTTTGTTTCTATCTTCTTCTCTCACTGCCTTTCTTTGTGATCTGATGATTTTCTCCAGTGTATGTTTTGCTTCCTTTATGTTTATCTTTTGTGTGTTTCTTATAGGATTTTGCTTTGTGATTACCATGTGTGTCTACTCAGTTGTGCCTGACTCTTTGCAACCCTTTGGACTGTAGCCCACCAGGCTCCCCTGTCTATGGGATTATTTTAGGCAAGAATACTAGAGTGCATTGCCACTTCCTCCTCCAGGGGATCTTCCCAACCCAAGGATCTAACCCATGTCTTCTGCATCTCCTGCACTGGCACTTTATCCACGTTACCCAGTGGGTAATTCTTTACCCACTGAGCTACTGGGGAAGCCTGAGGTTACCATGAAGCTTACATAAATCTCCTTATGGTCATAACAATCTACTTTACGCCAACAACAACTTCAGCTGCATTGAAAATGCTGTTCTGTTACTACCTGCTTCACATTTTGTGTCACAATTTATATTTTTTCATACTGTATTATAAACAAAGTATTGTAACTATAGTTTTAATATGTTTGCCTTTTAACCTTTATCTTAGAGGTAAAAGTGATTTATATGACACCTTTACATTTTTAAAGTCTTCTGGATTTTACTAAATAGTTACTGTTACCAGTGAGTTTTACACTTTCATATGTTCTCATGTTACTTATTATCATACTTTCATTTCAGCTTGGGGAACTTCCTTTAGTATTTCTTGTAAGGCAAGTCTAGTGGAGTTGAATCTCCTCAACTTTTATTTGGGGTCTTCATCTCTCCTTCTTACTTGAAGGGCAGCTTTGTTAGGTAAAGCACTCTGTATTTTTTTCTTTCAGCACTTTGAATGTATCATCGTCCTCTTTCTTGGCCTGCAGGGTCTTTCCTGAGAATTGTATTGACAGTCTTATGGGTATTCCCTCCTGTATGAAAACGTGCTTTTTTTCTTGCTGTTTTCAAAATTATCTCTTTTTCTTGATTTTCAGCAATTTAATTGTCATGTGTTTCTGTGAAGTCCTCTAGATTGAACCTGTTTGGAGACTTTTGAGCTTTATGAACCTGGACATCTATATTCAGTGGGTTTAAGTGAGAATGTGTAGACAATAAGTTAACAGCACTTTGTTTAAGGACTTTATTGAGGTATATTTTCCATATCATAGAATAGACAATACTATAAGTTTTGCTGTAAATGGAAGCACTGTATTGGAGAGGTAGCTGGAATAGAAGGGGAAATAGGAAAGTTTTAAAAATTAGTCCATTTTTGTTTACTATATTTTACTGTATATATATGGTGATTAGAACCATCCAAATCATGTATGAAATAAACAAACCAAAATGCCCGTCTAGTATGAGCTAGAGAGGGTAGGATCCAGGTAGAAATTTACTGGTTAAATTTAGAAGGAAAGACAATATATCCCTTAAAACAGGAAAAAAGTAGGTTGAAATACAGATAAATTGGTAAATTTGGTGGTGGAGCTTCTGTAAAATCGCTAATGATTAGTTCCATTTTCTCAGTGAAGTCAGAGGAAACATCATTAAAAGCATGTGTGTCTGTGTATGGATGGGGGAGGGTATCTGGAAATAATATTAGAATGGAAAAGATATGAAATAGTCCTTGGGAGAATGAAATAATAAAATTATTATTAGGCAGCACTAAGGAGTCATCTGAAGTTAAAAGTCATAAATTTAAAATAAGACTGATCAGGGACTCCCCTGGCTGTCCAGTGGTTAAGACTTCACCTTTCAATACAGAGGGTGCAGTTTTGATCCCTGATCAGGGAGCTAAGCTCCCACATGCCACACAGTCAAAAAACCAGAACATACACAACAGAAGCAGTATTGTAACAAATTCAATAAAGCCTCAAAATTTTAAGAAAAGAATAAATAAGGTTAATCAGCAAAGTTGGACATTTTCTTTAATCATAATTGGAGATACAGATATAGGTTCAGAGTAGGACGTGAATTGGATTTAACCAGGTGTTAATCAAGGTATCAAGGGCTTCCCAAGTGGTTCTAGTGGCAAAGAACCTGCCTGCTAATGCAGGAGACCTAAGAGACGTGGGTTCGATCCCTGGGTTAGGAAGATCTCCTGAAGAAGGAAATGGCAAACTGCTTCAGTATTCTTGCCTGGAAAATCCCATGAACAGAGGAGCCTGGTGAGCTACAGTCCAGGGGGTTGCAAAGAGTCGAACACGATCGAGTGACTGAGCCCAATCGATGCATGACATTGCCCAAGGAGTACTCCAGAGTAGGGGAGAATCACTGGAACTGAGAATGTCTCTTAAGGAGTGATAGGGTTTCCCTGATAACTCAGTTGGTAAAGAATCTGCCTGCAACGCAGGAGACCTGGTTAGATTACTGGGTTGAAAAAAATTCCCTGGAGAAGGGATAGGCTACCCACAACAGTATTCTTGGGCTTCCCTTGTGGCTCAGCTGGTAAAGAATCTGCCTGCAATGTGGGAGACCTGGGTTTGATCCCTGGGTTTGGAAGATTCTCTGGAGAAGAGAACACCTACCCACTCCAGTATTCTGGCCTAAAGCATTCTATGGACTATACAGTCCATGGGGTCGCAAAGAGTTGGATGTGACTGACCGACTTTCACTTTCACTTTCAGGGGATGCAGATCCTAAAGCAGAGAAGGAACAATGCAAAGTTTAGGGCTTAGTTAGTGGTCAGTAGCTTAGAGGTACTGATTTGGTAAATCATTTTACACAGGTATTTCATACATGGTAAAAGGCTACATGTTAGCTTTTAGTTCAGCCTCAGAAAATATGCCTTCCAAGTACGTAGAGAATTTATTTTTGCTAATGTATGTAAATCAATTGATTTCAGTGATTGCTATTAAATACTGATTTTTGCCTGTAGCATAAATCCTATTTCTATATGATTTTTAGTGAATAGGGGTACTTAGGTTATATGTGAGGGCTCAGTAGTTTTTATAATAGGGTGGCATGGAACTTATTGTAATTATTTGCAACAGTGTTGAGTAGAGCATTCAAAATTTATGCAGCAGAAACTTTGAGCTTGAATGAATTAAAGCTTTTGGATTTGAAAACCTGTCTGTTTCTTAATATAATCAGATATGTGAGTCTCTATAAACTTTCTTTGCTTTCAAAGGCAAACATAACTAATAATTCCTGCAAAGGTCTCGAATCGTTCCAACATCTGTTCTTGGTTTACTATAAAAACCATGTCTCTGATCTCATGTGTTGAACTACTGTATGTTTGCCACTGTCTATTTCCTGTGAAAAAATACATTGAACAATAATAGCTTTTGTTCCGAACGCTCCAACCACTAAAACAGCTGAACAAATAATATCCATGCTTTCATTTGGAATAATTTATTCCATGTACATGTTTATGCAGAGTCATTTGGCTTATTGGATGTTTCATCATTTAAAAATCAAATCTCAGAATTTTAGACTACTGAAAACTCTTGTCTAATAGTTTCCTCATGCTTAGAGTAATTCTCTTAACAGCATTTCCTTCCTAATTCATCATCTTATTTTGTGTATAGTTTGGTTTTTATGAGTAGACGTGGTTAAAAAATCCCTTTATTAACAAAGTTAGTGAAAATTTCCATTTGAGGCCACATATTTTGCAAATAGCTTTAAAAGGCTAAATAATTTTCATTTTAACCCTAGAAATAACTCTCTTTGCTGTTTTGCTACCTAAAGAAATAATGACTATAGATTTGTAATGATATAAGTTTTAATACATTTGTCTTAGCTCAACATACTCCAGATGACTTAATTGTAGGCCCAGCACACAGAGCAAAGCTAACATCCATTCCACTAAGTATCTTATTACATAAACTTTACTAGCCCAGGCTTGGAATAAGTCATGCACTGATTAAATAAGACAAATAAAAACACCATTTAAAAGGAAGGAAAACACGTTACTTAAAAATCAGACTTAAATCATTGGCAGTTTGGATTTTTTATTTTTTTTTTAGCATGCAAGTTTTCTATTTCTAAGCATTTAGGAATTACAGTTTCAAATTTGGTCATCACAACATCCCACTGAAAACTAAAAACTGTAGTCAGTCATTCAACTATACAGTTGACCTACTATCTAATAACAGACTATCTAGAAAGCTCAGGACAAGCAATGTTCTCAATTTAAATTCAGACCAGACAACTGATGAGTAAAGGTATATGAGTAAAGTTATAAACCTGTGAATAAACTGACTTTTAAGGTTTGAATGTGTGTAACAGCATTTGAGAGATTAACGCTTCATCAGAATTCAGCTATTTTAAGAGATTACCAGTTTCTTGGTGGTGGTATATCCTAATTAAGGTAATAATGATATTATGGTTGTATGGATTTCCTAGGGTTGCTGTCACAAAATGTCAGAAACTGAGGAGCTCAGAATAATAGAAAGTTATTGTCTCACAGTGCCGGAGGCCAAAGTCAAGGAGTCTACTGGGCCATGCTCCCTCTGGAGGTAGAGAAGACTTTGTTCTGTTTCTAACTTCTGGGGGTTATCTGGCTTGTGGCAACAAAGTTTCAGTGTTTCACATGAGGTTCTCTTTTTGTGCATATCACTCACTGTGTCCAAAATTTCCCCCCCTTTTTTAAATAACACCAGTCATATTAGATTAAGACTCATCTTAATGAACTTATTTTAACTTGATTATTCTTATATAGACTCCAAATAAGATCACATAATTAGGTACTAGGAATTAGGACTCCAACATATCTTCTTTAGGGGACACAATTTACTGCAAAACAATGGCTTGTTATTTCAGCAGCTAGTATTGTCATATGTGTGACATAGATATACTTTACAATTCAAATGTTTTCTCAACAGTGATGCACTCAATGGTTTAATCAAAACCATGGTATTTGCCAGGCAAGAATACTGGAGTGGGTTGCCATTTTCTTCTCCAGGGGATCTTTCCAACCCAGAGATTGAACCTGTGTCTCCTGCATCCGCAGGCAGATTCTTTACAGGTATTTTAATAGTCTAATCATTGTTTTTTAAAACTGTATATAAGTATAAAAATTATAGTATGTCTTTGAGAAATAATATCTATTTCACAAATCTAGATCAGCTTAGCTTTGGAGCTCTCACTAGAGACCTCACTCTTGTTTGCCCTTGAGATACAGACAGAATGCTTCCTTCCACTTAGCATGAATCTCCGTTTGCATCGGCTGTTTCTCCTCTGTGGTGAGTATAGCTCTGGTTACTTCTGTCAGCGTGTCAAAAACTCTTATAGGGACTTCCTGGGTGGTCCAGCGGTTGAGAAGCTGCCTTGCAATGCAGGGGACCTGGGTTTGATCCCTGCTGGGGAACTAGGATCCCACATTCCTGGAGAAACTAGCCTGTGTGCCACAGCTGGAGAATCTGTGCACCACAACAAAAGATACTGTATGGTGCAACAAAGATACTGTGATACAATGAAGATCTGCGTGACACAGCTAAGACCCAACACAGCCAAATAAATAAATATTAAAAAAATTCTTATAGTGCTATGCAAGCAATTTCTGATGGCTTCTCTATTAGTGCACAGTTAACTTTATTTTCTTTATGACTTGTCTGAAGTACATAAGAAAGGATCTCAAATATGCCACACAGATTCATAATATCACTGTGTGTCTTTCCCACTAGTGTTCCTATAATCAGAAATTGATTTTATAGATACATTTACTACTTCATTGCAAGGTAAACTTTTACAGCAAAAAGGACTAATCTATAGAGTATATACAATTAATTTTAAAGTGTTTGCATGTGTGTTAAGTTGCTTCAGTCGTGTCTGACTCTTTGCAAACCTATGGACTGTAGCCTACCAGGCTTTTCTGTCTATGGGATTCTCCAGGCAAGAATACTGGAGTGGGTTGCCATGCCCTCCAGGGAATCTTCCTGACCAAGGGAGCAAACCCGTGTCTCTTACATCTCTTGCATTGATAAGTGGTTCTTTACCACTAGCATCACCTGAGAAGCTTTAAGGTGTTTGCTTGTTACCAACTTCTTTGAAATTCATCTAATTCTTAATTTCATTCAGGCTCAGCTTCCTGATAAACAATGACTTCCTTTTTATATTCCTTTTTAAGAACACATCTCTGGAGAAAAAAAAAAAAAAAAACCTGGAAAGAACCAAGTAGGATTTAAAACCTTAAGTCTGCAGTAACATAGTTTCTATATTTATTGAGTTGTGTAGTTGCATATTCTAAAATATTCTGACTTTGTGTGAAGGTCTGACATTGTATGAAAGCTCCTAATAGTATAAAAACAAATGGAACACAGGGCACTTATACATTTTCCAAACAACACTAAACACTAGACTAATGGTAAACTGCAACTTATGTTGTACAAATTTTGTCAGCTTGTTTACATGTTTTATAATTCCTTTTAGTTCTTATCAACTAACAGATAGAAAATTTTATCTTAATTTTACAGATGAAGAAACCTGGATCTGAAGTGATTAAATATTTGTTGAAGGAATTTAGAGGTAATAAATGGGGAGACCAGATTTGGAAGCCAGATCTCCTGACTAATCAATTCACCTGCAGCCTTGAAAGTAGAACTTTCCAATAGTTGGACTTGCTTAGTAGTATAAGATTCTGCCTCAGCATGCAACGATTCCTATATTCCAGATTCACTAGAAACACAAAGCAAAATAGAAGAAAACAAACAAAAATATAATAAGGACACTTGCAGTTCTCTGTTGGGGCTATCGCAATATTCCAAAATGGGAGAGAATGAGATTGTAAAAGTTTTGCTAGTGCAGTTGAATATTCACTTTTGTTTTTCATCCTATTTATTTCTGATTTAGCCTATCTTGAGCTTCCCAGATGGTGGTAGTGGTGAAGAACTTGCCTGCCAATGAAGAAGATGTAAGGGATGCAGGTTTGATTTCTGGGTCTCGAAGATCCCCTGGAGGGGGGCATGGCAACCCACTCCAGTATTCTTGCCTGGAGAATCCCATGGACAGAGGAGCCTGGGGGGCTACAGTGCATAGGGTCACACAAAATCAGACACAACTGAAGCTATGTAGGACTAGATTACTCTAAAAATATCTGATCAAAACTCATTAAATGTGTTTCAAAAGTCATTAATGGGTGGAAAGCTTGAAAACCATTCAATTAAGTGATATTTCAGAAACTGATTTTGTGACACGTTCATGGGTACACACATACTTTGCACTTTTGGATGGGAACAATGACGTTCACCTGATAATCTATCAGCCGTGTTTGCTATTATGCTTCTGTATTTCTACATCCTAGTTCAACATGGTGCTGGGATGATGAAATTGGTACTGTTTCCCTGGTTTGCAAGCTCTTTTTCATGGATGTGGGAGATTCCAAGGTTTAGCTAGGGTCCTCAGAAACATAATGGAGGAACTGAATTCAATTTTTCTAATTTCTTGTCTTAGCCATATTTCATTCATTCATCCATTAAATATTGATTGAACACTTAGAATCTTCAAGGTGCTGTGTTAGGCAATGGAATTTCATCAGGAAATTAATGCAGACATAAATGCTTCCCTCACTGAGGTGATAATCTAGACTTATAATCTTTCATATATAATCACATAAAAATATAGAATTGTAACTTTTTTGTGATACACTTCAAAGAGATTCTTTTGCTTACAAAATCACTTTTCTTAGTGCTTTACCCTCTCTTCCTCTCCTTCCCTAGTGAATAAAATAATATTTAGAAGGTAAATCTAGGAAACTCACCAAAAGTACTTCTCTAGGAAAAAATGGACCCTACTCCCTCCTTGAGCCCTGTCACATACAAATATTCTACTGTCATTTGGTGGGGAAATGAGGAAGGAAGGAAAGGTAATTACCTATCTCAGCTTCTGACAATTGATTTCTAAATGCACACTTGGAATACAGTCCATTTGAATATGAGGGTTTCCTGCAAAGCAGTTTTGCAAAGCATAATAACAGCGACCAAATTTTCAGCAAATTTGATTTATCTGATACATTAATTTTGTCATAAAAAGCCAGACATCTGCGCCTTTACTTTTCCTGAGGCAGGTAGAGTGGTGTAGATTCACAGGACAAAGCAGATTTGCTCCCCTTGTTCTTTTCTTTGAACTGATTATTCCCTATTAAAATAGATTCTCCGCTGAGTTTCAGTCAGCCTTCCAGTCAGGGATAGTTTTCCTGAACAGTATTGGCAGGAAGCTCTGACTTTGATTTGGATTTTGAGCTTTACTGTCAGGTTGGGTAAGAAGTTGATTAAATTATTTCATTTCATTTCTAAGGTACCATTTTTAAATGTCAAATCATTGTTAGATGCTAAAGCTTTCATTGCATTTAAAAAGTGTATTTCAGCCTACTTTTAACAAAAAAAAAATACTCCCTAAACTATTGGATCAATAGAGCCTGAGTGATGGACATTCATGTAGCTACATTCAGTTGTCTGAAAAATGAAGCCTACGTGATTAGCTGTTTGAACTCTTCCAACCTTCATATGTGCTTACCAGTATCCTTCTCAGTGAGTGCCATGTGTCCACCTGTAGTGATTCTGGTTTCCGATAGTAACATTCTCAGAAAAAATCCTAATGATGAACAATGTATCTAGTCTTAGAGACATAGATATTTTGTAAGTTAAAAATTAGCCAAATAATCACATTTAATATATTACTCTCGATAGAACACCTTGCCTAAACCTAAATATAATTTAAGATAAATTTTATGTTACATTAAAGATCCCCTGGAAAAGAAATGGCTACCCACTCCAGTGGAAACAGTGACAGACTTTATGTTCTTGGGCTCCAAAATCACTGCAGACGGTGACTGCAGCCGTGAAAACAGAAGACACTTGCTCCTTAGATGAAAAGCTATGACAAATCTAGACAGCCTGTTAAAAAGCAGAGACACTACTTTGCTGACAAAGGTCTGTATAGTCAAAGCTATGATTTTCCCAGTTGTCATATATAGATGTGAGAGTTGGACCATAAACAAGCTTAATGCTGAAGACTTCTGCTTTTGAGCTGTGGTGTTGGAGAAGACTCTTGAGAATCTCTTGGACTGCAGGGAGATTGAACTAGTCAATCCTAAAGGAAATCAACCCTGAATATTCATTGGAAGAACCAATACTGAAGCTCCAATACTTTGGCACCTGACGTGAAGAACCAATTCATTGGAAAAGACCCTGACAATGGGAAGGATTAAAGGCGGGAGGAGAAGGGGACAACAGAGAATGAGATGGTTGGATGGCATCACTGACGTGATGGACATGAGTTTGAGCAAGTTCTGGGAGATGGTGAAGGACAGGGAAGCCTGGCGTGCTGCAGTCCGTGGGGTCACAGAGAGTCAGCCACAACTGAGCGACTGAACAACAACTCACTCCAGTAGTCTTGCCTGGAGAATT
This sequence comes from Bos javanicus, assembly GCF_032452875.1. Classification (NCBI taxonomy): domain Eukaryota; kingdom Metazoa; phylum Chordata; class Mammalia; order Artiodactyla; family Bovidae; genus Bos; species Bos javanicus. The sequence continues at coordinate 40,674,091 of NC_083881.1, forward strand.
CCATGAACAGAAGAACCTAGCAGGCTACAGTCCATTTGGTCACAAAAAGCTGGACACGACTGAGCAACTAACAATTTCACTTCATTTCACTAATGTATTTCTAATTAAGTAATAGTTGAGTTACATAGTTCCTTCTTTTCTTTCATCAAATGCATTTCAAATGATAGATCAGAAAATATAAGACTGAGTAAGAGCTAAAGCAACATGTTTGATTAAATATTTGCTTAAAAATTATATAGATGCACCAATGCTACTACCAAAGAGAGGAAGCATTATATTGAACTGTGCATAACGAGTGTACAATATTAAACCATGTCTCAATTCTCTTCTTAGTATTAATCTTATAGAAACACAATGTGGAATAGGTTTTAGGGCTAAAAGCTTGGGCTTTGAAGCTAATCATACTCTATTTTCTCACATTACTTACATGCCCTTGGGCACATTATTCAACTTCTCTAAACCTAGATGAGACTTCTCCACTTATAAAACCTAGATAATATTTGAAGAATTGAAGTGGCACTAAATGTCTTTATTTAGGGTGCCTTGTAGTACCTGGTAATCAACGAACAGTAGTAATTTGCCAAGCTTCACTCGGTTGTTTATAATTCATATCTCAATATAATACAAACATGGTCATCCTGGTAAACTATTATCAGCTGTGTTAATGATCACTGCCCATCCTTCAAATTCTGCGAGTTGTGAAAATAGAATTAATTTCCAATATTTATTTTTTCTAGTGCTTGTACTCAAAGAGCTCTAAAAATCTAATAGGTCTGTTATTTTTGAAGCCACCACCATCTCCCTTGTGCCCAGTGCTACACAGTGCCCTCCAGGAATGATGTATTGCTTAAAGTTGTATTTCAGCAAGTTCTTATAACATTTTTTCTGACTGCCCTGCTTCCTTTGGCTTCAGCTTGCTCTCCAAATCTTATTAGGTATTCTTCTATCATCAATTTTCTTCATATATCTAGCTCAGTGAACCTATTTTATATGAAGTAATGTTTAAACACTAGTAGACTGATTGTGTTATAAGATTCATTAATCTTGCCATTTGATATTAATAAATTCCTCTAGGGTATTAGTTTTTGTTTGGTAGGGTTTTTTTTCTTGAACAAGTTAGCATCTTCCTGGATGTGGGTATCTATTATGTCTAACTCGATTATCCAGTGGTGATGAAAAAAGAAAATCGGGCCCAAAAGATTTTGTTTCATTGGATAAAATATTGAAAATGCTTTAAAAATATAAGTGACATTTCTGGTAGGTCAAACATTTAATTAACAATAAGAATTGATCGATGCTACTTTTGTAATATGTTAGTTTGGTACAGAGAATAAGGAAGTCATATTTTCCATATCCAGGTTCCTTGTTTGTCTTCTTGATTTTCTTCATCCAACAGGGAGTCATTCAGATTTCCTGCTGAGATTGCAAAATTTGTTTACCATATTTACTCCTTTATGATTTAAAAAATGTCAAATTGTGGAGGTTTTTATTGTATGTTCTTTTAACAATTATACTATGGATCACCATAGCCTCCATGTATATAATTACATTGTTTAAGGCAAAACTAAGTGCTTCACAATTATAGTCTTAAAACACAGAAGACATTTTAAATTTTAGAAATATTCATGAACCAAATCTAGTAATTAATTTCTGAATATTTTTATTTCAGAGAAACATTGAAAATTAATAAATATTTCACTCAAAATTTATTGCAGCATTATTTTTACTGATGACAAGTTGATATGTGTATAACAAAAACTAGGGTAAATAATAGAAAAAATTTAAAAGACTGATTTTTCTTTTATAATTGATAGTTATAAATAATATATAATTGATTATATTTGGTTATAATTGATAGTTTCAATTTTTTTAAAATAAAGCTTTGTGTGTGTGTGTGTGTGTGTGAGAGAGAGAGAGAGAGAGACAGAGAGAGAGGCTCCTACATCAATTTTTCTGGAAATCAATACTTAACTTCCCACACAAATTCAAGAGTATTATCATTTATACATATGGTAACTAAAATTTAGTTCTAAAAATAAGCTCTGATATTTAAATGTTTATCTTTGCTAAGTTTTATTTTAAAATACCAGGCATCTCTGAAAATAATGAGGGTTAGAACTGACCAAAATGATTAAGCAAGTTTAAATTTATTCTCATGATAGAATTCAGCAAATATATCCTCAAAGTAATGGAATACACTTGACTCTCTTCAGGACTGATTGCATCTTCATCATTTAGCTACACAAAATAAACATTACGGAGACCCTAATGATATAAAATGTCCAAGCATTTCCCAACAATAACAAAGCAACTGATATGTTACTCTTTTAAATAAAATCTCAAATTGTCATAACAATGTAAATACCTATGAAATTTGAATAAAAGGTAAAATTTACTAAAAATTCAGTTGTCTGCTTTTACCAGCAGATCATTACCATCTACTACTACTCTTGACTACTGTTACTATAGTAAACTGATAGTAACAACTTTCATTAAAAAATATATTTTATTTTCCTTGCTGCTGTTTGAAATAAGCCTTATTGAAATTCTGGACAATTATAGTCCCTGTTACATTGAGACATAAGCAGTTTTGAAGCAGTTTACAAAACTTAGAAATAGAATACAAGGTGTTGGATTTTCACTACTTAACAGGAAAATTTTATAATTTTTGAATTCAGTTGAATATGCTGCTGCTAAGTCGCTTCAGTCGTGTCCGACTCTGTGAGACCCCATAGACGGCAGTCAACCAGGCTCCCCTGTCCCTGGGATTCTCCAGGCAAGAACACCGGAGTGGGTTGCCATTTCCTTCTCCAATGCAGGAAAAGTGAAAAGTGAAAGTGAAGTCATTCAGTCGTATCCGACTCTTCACGACCCCATGGACTGCAGCCCACTAGGCTCCTCCGTCCATGGGATTTTCCAGGCAAGAGTACTGGAGTGGGGTGCCATTGCCTTCTCTGTCAGTTGAATATAAACAAATCCAATTCCATATGTGTACTACTAAAACTTTTACACAATAAATATCACTACAGTTAAGTTAAAAGAAAAAAACACAATATTGTGCTCACTGGGTACTAGCTGTTTATGAATATCATTTAAAATGTATAGGACATTATCTGCAACATCAATTATTTTAATTCTGAGATTTTCTTTAGAATATATGTGTTTGTAATAGAATATCACAGACAGAGCTTCAATCTTTCTATTTTTTCTCTTGTACAAGTGAAAACCATAATTTACACAGAGACCAAATTCTACCCAAAGTACAAATTCTCCTCCCAGAACATATAATTGAGATGAAATGGTATCTGGATTAGTATTAACAATGGATAGCAGAAGTCTATAAATTAGCAATAATTATGTTTCCTTTGTATGATTTTGAGATATGGTTTGAGAATTAGAGAAAAATTAGAAAAGAAAAACTTCATTCAATTAAATCTACCTATTAGTTGCTTGTTAACTTGGAGAGCCAAATTTTTGAAAATTGTCTTAGAAAGTCCTACTTTTCTTACTAGTTTAAAAGTAAAATCAATATATTACCTAAATCATTGAGAACTTGGTATTTTCTGATTGCTTGATATATATATATCACCTAGCCCTCTCAATAATAGTTGTGTGCATGCATGCTTGATAAGTTGCTTCAGTTGTGTCCAACTCTGTGTGACGCTATGGACTGTAGCCTGCCAGGTCCCTAGTCCATGGGATTCCCCAGGCAAGAATACTGGGTGGGTTACCATGCCCTCTTCCAGGGAATCTTCCTGACCCAAGGATAGAACCAGCATCTCTTATGTCTCCTGCATTGGCAGAAAGGTTCTTTACCCTAGCGCCACCTGAGAAGTCCTCAATGATAGTAGGGACGGTGACATTAACCTCAGTTGACATATAAGGAACTGAAATTTTAAGTCAATACATAATATATGTGGCTGATAAAGAATCCACCTGCAATGTGGGAGACCTGGGTTTGATCCCTGGTTTGGGAAGATCCCTTGGAGAAGGGAAAGGCTACACGATAACTCCAGTGTTCTCGCCTGGAGAATTCCATGGACTGTATAATCCATGGGTTCACAAAAAATCAGACACAACTAAGCAACTTTCATTTTCACTTTAACATATTAAAGATCATTCTGTTAATACATGATAGCACTAGTTAGATCGGATTCCAGTTATAACTGACTCTAGGACCAATGCTTTATGTGATTATTGGTACAGAACAAAACAATATGTATATAAGAGCCTATACATACAAAATAGCTCAGCAATAGAATGATTCAAAAAAAAAAACAGTTTGAAATGGCTAATCAATATTTTAAAACATACCATTATAACATATAAATAATAAATATTGTATCATGAAGCTATGACACGCATGATGCAGATCAAGGAGACAGGTTGTGAATAAGTACAAGCTACAAAATGGAGAAGATGTGGGTTGTTCTGTAAATGGCAGATTAAAGTACAGTTACTGATTGCTATTTTGTATTGTAAAAAATCTCAAATATAATGAAAGAAATTAATAGCATGAAGGATATTTACTGTTAAGCAGAAGACACTATCGATTCACAAACTGAGGGGACAGTTTGCAAAGGAAAGACATCACCCGACACACAAATGACTCCAATGGACATTTTCAGAAGAACTTTGACATCTTCGTTTTCTCATAATAAGTCACTTTAATATACTTTTATCTGCTGGTCAAAAAAGATTTCCCAGACATTAAAAATGACTCACTTTTTTTATGATTGTAAACCCTTTTTCTGACATTTTTTAAGGAAATGAGAGTGAGTTGCAAACTGATTTTCTTGAAAGAATCCACAAGTAAGAGGCACTTATTAAATTTAAGTAGCTAATATATGTTTTAAAAGTATTTCCCTATTTCTTATTTTTATTGATGTAATATCTTTCTGAAGTCATCAAATATTTTATAAAACATTTAAAGACAAATATATTATACATTATATATTTACATTAAATAAATATGTTGTCTTTAATTTAAATTAAATGTGTTTAGTTTTTTACCATACCTAATGCCTCAGGATATTAAAATGCCTTTTCTTTTTAGGTATTACAATATTCAAACATAAATATTATTAATCCAGAGATTGGTTCTATACAGAGACATAATCCACTGTATATCTTTCTGCCATCAGTGACAGCGATCTGTACAAAAGGGCTCTTTTTTCTAGCTGCTTTTGCCCAACTGAGACAAAATATGCAGTAGAGGGCTGCACAAAAGCCAGGCTAAATCAGAAGTCTTTGATTCATTTAGTTTCCCTACTGATCAGCTTTGCACTTCACTTAAGTGACTAGGTAAGAAGACCACCTCCTCCCACTCAAAGAATGCTGTCTCTTAGTGATGGTCATAGTCAACCTAACTTTCAAAGAGAACAAACAAGTAATGACTATGTTTTGTTTTAGGGTGGAGATTACATATGGGTGTCCCAGATGGCGCTAGTGGTAAGACCCACCTGCAAATGCCAGAGACATAAGAGACGTAAGAGATGAAAATTTGATCCCTGGAGTTGGAAAGATCCCCTGGAGAAGGAAATGACAACCCACTCCAGTGTTCTTGCCTGGAATATCCCATGGATAGAGAAGCCTGCCGGGCTATAGTCCATGGGGCTGCAAAGAGTCAGACACGACTGAGCACTTAATGTGGTCTGTGGAGATGATGAAAAATGAAAGTGAAAGTCACTCAGTAGTGTCCAGAATTCTCCAGGCTAGAATACTGGAGCAGGTAGCCTTTCCCTTCTCCAGGGGATCTTGCCAACCCAGAGATCGAACTCCGGTCTCCTGTATTATGGGCAGATTTTTTACCAGCTGAGCCACCAGGGAAGCCTAAGAATACTGGAGTGGGTTGACTATCCCTTCTCCAGCGGATCTTCCCAACCCAGGAATCAAACCAGGGTCTCCTGCATTGCAGGAGCTTATATTTTCTTTTCATAATATTTTCTTTAATATTGTTATTACATTGTTTTTGTGATTAAGATTCAATGTACTCTCCACCCCTGCCATTACATTGCCAGACTGCCTGTGAGCTCCCAGAATTTATTTTATTCTCAACATATTTTAACTCTGAAACCAAGATCCCTGCAAGGAGGGCTCTTTATGCCAATGACCAAACACTCCACATTGCTCATAGTTGAAAAGCACCAATACTGGACTGACCATGAATATCTTTTCTAGCTCTTCCAAATTTCTAAAGCCAATGTCAATAATATATTGTGGGAAAAATCACTCATCAGTCAACACATATTTTGTTCACTTTCTAAACAACGCCTCTATAAATCTCCTAACTCACTAACAGTATCACAGGCTATAAATTAGGTTGCTATCACAAGATAAGGGTGAGGGCAGGAGGTAATGGGGCACAGGACGTTAATCAGGAATTTAAGTCCTAGGTGAATAAGTCAGACCAAATGGTCCACCACGGAGTGGAGTTCTGGGTAATGTGGATAACTGTTGGACAAATGTGGAGAAAAACAAAGAAAAGTTTGTCTTGTGATCCTACGTTGAAAATAATAATAACTGCTTTACCTGGAGTTTGGCTATACACTGAATCTGCTTCCACTAGGTACATTATTTTGTAAACATTATTTTAAAATTTCACAAGTAGGAATGTGTATTTTCACTTTATAGATGAGGACTCCAAGATGTAGAGACTAAGACATAAAGCAACATAGCTAATAAATAGTTCAGCCAGGATTTGTGAAGTCCCCCTACTTGCTGGTACTTATTATTCAAGAGGGAAATTTAACTAACAAATACGATCCAAATTACTGAAACCCTATGCCCTAAATATGTGCACTTACTCTTCTATTGTAAAGCTGAGATAATTAATTTTCTAATCCCAGCCTTTCCACATTCCACTTCCCATATCCATGTGTTTTTTGTGATATTTTTAAAGTATAAGGAGAATAAAACAAGTGATGGGTTGGAGGGGGAAAAATGTAGCCTGATGTTTCTTCTTGGTGTGTATGATTCTTTATTCTTTTCTTTCTCCTATCTTATAAGAATAGCCTTCTTGGGAAAATTTCAAAACATATTTTCCCTTCTTTTCCTTTTTCCAAAATCCCATGTAATTCAAAGCTACCTAACTTTCCCACTTAACTCTCCAGAAGTTTACAACCCTGAAGACCCAAGAAGTCCCATGGGAGATCATGAAAAAATATTTACATATAGAAACATATGTGATTTACAAATCACTAATAGATATGAGTTCAGTAGTTAAGAATTTTTACTAAATCATATACCTGGGGAACACAGGGCTTGTAGTTACTGCATAGCTATTTCCCAATAGACTTTATGTAGAATAGGAATTCTTTCTTGCTTTGTCAGCTCATATCATCTACACAGACTACTTGGCAATGAATGATATATGAGCTTGGTAGTATTAATGGGAGAAAAAAATTCCTGGTTCTCATTCAATATCATAGAGGTATGCCATTAAAAGATAATATCTTCTCTCTTCATCTCTGTAATACCACAGAGTATGGCAACATTTCAAAAAAATGTTCCAAAAAATTAAGAAAATCCCACTTTCATAACATGTAAAACTGAACACTTATTCAAAATACCACACTTTTCAATATTTTGTACATAAGAACACTCACCAAGTTAAATCTGTTTGGCAAATTTCTCTTAGGCAGTAAATGTAATTCCTCAAGATTATTAAAGCCATGGCATTGTTAATGTTTTTGATAACACAAACCTAAATTAAATGAACACATTGGTGAATTAATTATTTTAAATGACAATATTTTCAATTCTTACGCAATTAACAATAGTTCGTTTGAAAAGCAATGCCTTTAGGAATGACAATTTTTAAGCAGCCCCCTTTTTTTCTTTTCCTTTCTTTTGTAAAAGAGATGTGCTTTGATAAGCTGTTTAAACATATTATGCATTATTAAAACTTAAAATTATATGCTTGACAGATAGCATATAGTTTTCTCTAGGGTTTTATTGCAGTCTGTGGAACTTATTAGTTGTGATTTCATTGCCAATGGCAAAACACAGAATATTCTATAAATTAAAACATTTGGCTATGGCTATGGGAAATTCTCCATGATAAACAGGGCTAGGGGCTGGGGGTGGGAAACAAACCTCATTTTTTTAATCCAAAAAAGAGAAAAATTCAGCATGTGCAGAATTTGTGCTCCAGGTTTGTTTATCTCAAAGATTAAACATTCTAAACAATGAGGGAATTGCAGTAATTTTAGAACCAGTGTAGATAAATTTACAAGTTAAATTACAATGTTTACAAAAAAAATATATAGTGATGTATACCTTACTTATGCCAGATGCTGGTAATCTGGACAGTAGGCTATCAAAAAGTGGACAACAGCTTGGCCATTCTTCATGTTAATTCCATTTTACTGGATTTTTTTTTTAGATTAGTTTTTTAAAATAGCATGGACCAGGTATTTCCTGTCATCATCAACGTTTACTATCTCTTCAGTTTCCATTCTATACTTAACTCAGTTGTTTTATTGGAATTGACAAATATATATTCCACCATTGACCCATGTAAATCAAGCCAGCAATGTTTTCTGAAGTAAATACATTTTTGCTAGGTGGTTGGTTTTGTACTGCTTGTATGACATTAACATAAAATTCAGCTGAGGTACACAGCCAGAAACTTACAGTTTGGTTTCCCTTGTGGTTCAGATAGTAAAGAATCGGCCTGCAATGTGGGAGCCCAGGGTTCAATCCCTGGATTGGGAAGATCCCCTGGAGGCATGCATGGCAACCCACTCCAGTATTCTTTCCTGGAGAATCTCCCTGAACAGAGGAGCCTGGTGGTCTACAGTCTGTAGAGTCGCAAAGAGTTGGACAGGACTGAGTGACTAAGGACACAGCACACATTCCTATGACTTTAAACATGATAAATACCATTAATATAACTCACAGCTTTACGTAGGATAAAATGATCAAAATTAGGTTAAGTACAAACAAATTATTACCAACGCATATGTAACAAGGACACTTTTAAATGAACTATTGATACTTAATTAGTTAAACTTGTCAAATAATTACAGAATAATCACAGCCCTCATCAGCGATTGTGATAAACTAATGAAATTTGACTTAATAGCACATGTATAAATTTACATTTGGTTGAAACATCTGCAAACTGGCAAACAGTTTTAATGTGTCAGACTAGAAGCATTTCTGTCATCATTTTGACTGTATTGCACTCTCCTCCATAACCCGCAACCTTCTTTTTGTTTATCCCAATCCTTTTTCCCACCCTTTCTCCTCTTTTTGCTTCTTTACCAACTCTCATCTCATCTTTATGACAATGTTAAACATTGTATGTATAATCTATGTTACTCTACCATTAAATTCTGAATCTAGAGCACTTATGTCTTGAGTGTAGTTTTTCCAAGCCTAGAAATGTATATGCACTTAATTTGTTTAGCAAAATCTGTATTAAACTCACATAGTGCATATTTTTGATAAAATCTTCGACAATGGATTGGCTTCAATTACATTATTCCTCTTTCAGATCGCATAAAACTCAGTGTTTTGTTAGTTTCCTTATTTACTATTCAGTTAGACCTCATGCAGTTCACATCCTCTGTGATCTCTTTCCAGTCTAAAGGCATAAATTTTCCTTCCTTGCTCTGAATTCACCTGCCACTATTTTAAAATCATAGTGTTTTATATTTGGAAACTATATATAGCAACATATCCACTCCAACTTAGCTTTTCTCCAGATATAAGAGGGATGAAAACTAAAAAGAAATTTGAGTAATTCAGTAATTTGGTTTAATTCATACAGTGAGCTACACTGTTTGAAATGTGGGAGTAGGAGTGATAAAATTTCTCAATTTGTGTCATTGTTTGCTGTTTAGAAAGAGATTGAAAATATGTTTGCCTCACTAGATTGGGAATGAAAACAGAAAATATGCCTATTTTACCCTTTTTTTTTTTTTAACCAGTGTATTGCCATATAATATTCTTTGCATAAAGATTTTGTACCACACAGCAATTGAACAAAAGGATGATCAATTGTAAAAATTATTTTATTTATTATATCAAAAATATTGTAGTGCTTTTGGGGAAATCAGTAGAGTCCTAGTAAATCTATCATGGTAAACATCTTAAACTAGATACATTAAAAATGAGAAGCAAAGTGTGATAGCATGGAGGAAACACAATGTGGAGAGGTGGTAGTTTTAGTTACTCTGAATTGGTACTCTGATTGGACATTAACTTGTTGTAGATGATATTAAAATTCATTAGTTCTAAGTTCCTCATGTTACAGATTAGACAAATAAACCTCAGAGAAATTTTTTTTTTCTTTTAACTAGTTGTCTATGACCTGTTTAACAAGTTTTTAAGCTAGTTGTGAGGATCATACCCCAAAATATTTCCTACAACACAGTTCAGTGGACTTTCTAATGTAGCATATTGCTGTCAGCCAGATTGTATGAAAAAGGAACGTAGTATTCTTGCCTAGAGAATCCCATGGGTAGAGGAGCCTTAGGGCTATAGTCCTTGGGGTCGCAAAGAGTGGGACACAACTGAGTGACTAAGTACACAAGCACAAAGTGGAGTAAAAAATGAATTTAAATTGAAGAGCTTAGACTAACACTACCTTAGTTATTTACTAGCAAGTAACTCAGAATTGATGCTGAGTTACTCTTGAGAGTTGGAGAAGACTCTTGAGAGTTCCTTGGACTGCAAGGAGATAAAACCAGTCAATCCTAAAGGAAGTGAGTCCTGAATATTCATTGGAAGGACTGAGGCTGAAGCTGAAGCTCCAATACTTTGGCTACCTGATGAGAACCGACTCATTGGAAAAGACCCTGATGCTGGGAAAGGTTGAAGGCAGGAGGAGACGGAGATGACAGAAGATGAGATGGATGGATGGTATCACCAAGTCAATGGACATGAGTTTGAGCAAGCTCTGGAAGTTGGTGATGGACAGGGAAGACTGGCGTGCTGCAGCCCATGACATCGCAAAGAGCTAGCCATGACTGAGTAACTGAAGTAAATTGAACTCAGTTTTGCAACTCTTCCCCAGTGGTTCTAGTGGTAAAGAATCTGCCTCCCAAGACATGTGAGTTTGATACCTGAATGGTGAACATTCCCTGGAGTAGGCAATGGAAACCCACTCCAGTATGCTTGCCTGGAAAATTCTATGGACAGAGGAGCCTGGCGGGCTGCAGTCCATGGAGCTGCAGAGACTCAGACATGACTGACTGACCAAGTACACACAAACAACTCAACTTTGGTAAGCTTCAGCTCCCACATGTATAAAATTACGATTATTCTATCTAACCGAGATACAGTCATCAAATAATATCCTTCTAGCTTCTCAACAGTGGCCCATGGGGCCATAGGTGATCTAACTGCTACCCAATCTTCCAAATTCAAATTATATTCACCTGAATTCAGCTTCATTGGCTTTCTTTATATTGCTTGCACATATCCCATTATATTCTGCCCAAGCATCTATAAATTTAAGCTTTTCTCTGAATCTTGTTTTACTCTGGGTGTAGCTGGCTTCATGTTTGGGGTTAATTTCTTAGCTCTGGGCTTAAATTTTATCTCCTCAGAGGACCCTTCCTTTTCTACATGGTATGTAGCCATTCTTCTTTCAATAAATAATTGAAAACTCTATATCACTGCTATAGAATGAATGATTTTGTCTCCTGACAACTTCATATATTGAAGCCTTTGCCAGTTAATTAGGTCATGATGGTGGAGCCCTCATGATGGGCTTAGTGGCCTTATTAGAGAAGGGAGTTAGGCTCTCTGTCTCTCAGCCATGTGAACCTGAGAAGGTGACTGTATACCAGCCAAGAAGCAGGTCTTCATCAGATTCAGGACATTCTACTCAAACATTTCGGCCTCCATGACTTTAAAATAAATATTTGCTGTATTTTGTTACAGCAAACCAAGCTAACTAATATAGTGGCCATGAACCTAGGCCTAGCCAGATACTGTATACCAGATTCTTAAGCTGTTTTCCATTGTACTTAAGGTATTTATTTATCTATCCTGTAAATCTTTAAGGTTTTAACTTTCAAGAGGTAAGAATTTTGTTGCTCTTATTCATAGAAATGTCCACAGAAATGGCGTATTACAAATGACCAATTTATGAATTGAACCAATAGATGATTTTACAAATACTTTTTGATCTGAGTATCTGTGTCAGTCACTAATAGTTGCTAGGCACACATTTCTAGTCATCAAGTTTGAAAGATCTATAAGGATCTATTCATTCAACAAATACTTTTTAAGCACCAAACAATTGTCAGGTACTGTCCTATGGTAGATGCCAGGAATACAGTTGTGAATAAACGTAACTCCAGCCACATGGAAGAGATATCAAGGAGAAAATAACTAAGTTTTTCAAGTATACACTGAAAAACAGGTTAAGATGATTGTATTTGATAAGTTTTTTGAACCACAATTAAAAATAAAATAATAAAAAGTTGTAAGGTTAAATAATTCTATTTGAGATATGTTCTGTGAAAGAGAAGCCCAGGGGTCTATGAAAATGCATAATGGGAGGACTTCATCTGCTATTGGGAAGAAGGGCAGTCAAGGAGAGTGTTCTGAAGAGTAACAGTTGCATTAAGAACTAAAAGATGCATAGCAATTGTTTAGCTGAAGAGACATGTAAAGTTCTAGGCACATGTCCTGACTTAAATAATTGTTTTTTGGATTTGTTTGTTTTTTGGAAAATGCATTTATTTTTTATTTTCTTAATTAATTTTATTGGAGTATAGTCACTTTGCGGCTTCCCTGGTACCTCAGACGATAAAGAATCCGCCTTCAATGCAGGAGACCTGGATTGGAAGATCCTCTGGAGGAAAGCTTGGCAACCCACTGAAATCTTCTTTCCTAGAGACTCCCCATGGACAGAGGTGCCTGGTGGGCTATAGTCCGTGGGGTCGCAAAGAGTCTGGCATGACGGAGTGACTAAGCACAGCGCAGTACAGAGTTGCTTCACAATGTTGTGCTAGTTTTTACTGTATGGTAAAATGAATCCACCATAATATACATATCCTTTCCCTTTTGGACTTCCTTCCCATTCAGGTCACCACAGAGCATTAAGTAGAGTTAAATTGTTGAAATGAGGCGAAACAAAGGCCAAAGCAGCAGTAGCAGTGATGGGAAAGTGAAGAACAGCCTGAGATGAGTCTGAAGTGGCCCTTAGCCATGGGGCCCTATGGTGCTACCAGGGAGGCAACTCTGAGTCTCCCTGCTGCTGCTGCTTAGCTGCTCAGTCTTCTCTGACTCTTTGTGACCCATGAACTACAGAGGAGCCCACCAGTCTCCTCTGTTTAAGGGGATTCTCCATCAGGAATACTGGAGTGGGTTGCCATGCCCTCCTCCAGGGGATCTTCCCAACCCAGATATTAAACCCAGGTCTTGTGCACTGCAGGTAGATTCTTTACCATCTGAGCCAGCAGGGATACCCATGAGTCTCCCTGGGATTATGCAAAGGCAATGAATTCTATTTGGGGGTCAGAACACTCTTCTGAAGGAAGACTTACTCATGGTGAATAGAAAGATTTTCATAAGAAGAGATGAACAATACAAGCAGGATGGTGAAGAAGAGATGGGGGAGGAGTGTGAGGCTCTTTGAGCTTGTGCAAGGCCTAGATATGCATCTATTTTTTTAATTTTATTTTATTTTTAAACTTTACAATATTGTATTGGTTTTGCCAAATATCGAAATGAATCCGCCACAGGTATACATGTGTTCCCCATCCTGAACCCTCCTCCCTCCCCATACCATCCCTCTGGGTCGTCCCAGTGCACCAGCCTCAAGCATCCAGTATCGTGCATCGAACCTGGACTGGCGACTCATTCCATATATGATATTATACGTATTTCAATGCCATTTTCCCAAATCATCCCACCCTCTCCCTCTCCCACAGAGTCCAAAAGACTGTTCTATACATCAGTGTCTCTTTTGCTGTCTCGTATACAGGGGTATTGTTACCATCTTTCTAAATTCCATATATATGCTTTAGTATACTGTATTGGTGTTTTTCTTTCTGGCTGACTTCACTCTGTATAATAGGCTCCAGTTTCATCCACCTCATTAGAACTGATTCAAATGTATTCTTTTTAATGGCTGAGTAATACTCCATTGTGTATATGTACCACAGCTTTCTCATCCATTCATCTGCTGATGGACATCTAGGTTGCTTCCATGTCCTGGCTATTATGGGCCAAAGAACTAAATAGACATTTCTCCAAAGAAGACATACAGATGGCTAACAAACACATGAAAAGATGCTCAACATTACTCATTATCAGAGAAACGCAAATCAAAACCACTATGAGGTACCATTTCACGCCAGTCAGAATGGCTGCGATCCAAAAGTCTACAAGCAATAAATGCTGGAGAGGGTGTGGAGAAAAGGGAACAGGTGGGAACGCAAACTAGTACAGCCACTATGGAGAACAGTGTGGAGATTCCTTAAAAAACTGGAAATAGAACTGCCTTATGATCCAGCAATCCCACTGCTGGGCATACACACTGAGGAAACCAGAATTGAAAGAGACACGTGTACCCCAATGTTCATCGCATCTATTATTAATAATGGACCCCTTTGGAGAGTCTAAAGTGTATGTAGTGGTAGTTGCTCAGTCGATTCTGACTCTTGGCCACTCCATGGACTGTAGCCAGCCAGGCTCCTCTGACCATGGACTTCTCCAGGCAAGAATACTGGAGTGGGTTGCCATTTTCTCCTCTAGGCTAATTTGTATACCCTGTTTCATCATATGTTGGAGCATCCAGTCCAAATAGTTTCCTTTCTTCCCCATTTTAATAACGGGGCTTTTCCAACACATACGAGTTTGTTTCTCTTTAATTAAAAAAGAATTCAGTTCAGTTCAGTTGCTCAGTCATGTCTGATTCTTTGTGACCCCATGAACTGCAGCATGTCAGGCTTCCCTGTCCATCACCAACTCCTGGAGCTTGCTCAAATTCATGTCTATCAGTGATGCCATCCAACCATCTCATCCTCTGTTGTCCCCTTCTCTTGCCTTCAATCTTTCCCAGCATTGTGGTCTGTTCAAAGGAGCCAGTTATTTGTATCAGGTGGCCAAAGTATTGGAGCTTCAGCTTCAGCATCAGTCCTTCCAATGAATATTCAGGACTGATTTCCTTTAGGATTGACTGGTTTGATCTCCTTGTAGTCCAAGGGACTCTCAAGAGTCTTCTCCAACACCACAGTTCAAAAGCATCAATTGTTTTGATTTGATGATAAAAAAAGAATTATTGGAGTATAATTTATTTAAAATATGTTAGATTCTGCTTTATAGCAAAGTGAATCACTTATACCTACACACATATCCATTCTTTAAAGACTATTTTCCCATATAGATCATTACAGATAAGTAAAAAGAGTTCCCTGTGCTATCCAGTATATCCTTATTAGAATTTACTATCTGTTTTACATACAGTGGTATTTGATTAAAATTTTTTTTTCCTATGAGAAATACTTCTCTGTATTGGTAATATATTTCCAAATGTCAAGGCATTACCACAAGACTTTCATAAAGACAGTAAAAAGCTAAAGAATTTATCTCAAAACCTCCCTGCCAGGTTTTCCACTTCCTTATTATTAATATCTGTAGAAAAACAGAAACCTTTCCTAAAAAGGTCTTCCTAAAAAGGTTTTCATAAAAAAAATGCTTTGAAGAATGAGTGAGTTGGAATGAAGGAAAGAATAAGATAAGCAATTATTAGTAGGAGGAATCAAAGGAGCAAATATAGGACTTGTTTTAAAAATTACTGGTAGGAATTTTCTTCTTATATTTAAATGAAAATTGCAATGGAAGACATGATGGACATGAAATCATCAAATGTGAGTATGAGTATTAGTATTCTACAGCTGCTGTAACAAAGTACTACAACTGGGGTGGCTTAAACAACAGAAATTTATTGTCTCATAGTTTTGGAGACTAGAAATCCAAAATCAGGGTATTGGCAGGGTTGACTTCTAAGGGGTGTGAGAGTGTATATTCCAGGGTTTTATCCTTCACTTGTATAGTCTACCTTTTTCCTGTGTCTCTTTTTACCATCTTCCTTCTGTCTATACATGAGTGCCTGCTAAGTCATTTCAGTAGTGTTCGGCTCTGTGACCCCATGAACTGAATAGCTCACCAGGCTCCTGTCTCCATGGGATTCTCCAGGCAAGAATACTAGAGTGAATTGTCATTCCCTTCTCCAGAGGATCTTCTGATTCCGGTAATCAAACCCGCATCTCTTACATCTCCTGTATTGGCAGGCAGGTTCTTTACCGCTAGCATCACCTGGGAAGCACTCCTGTCTGTACATCTGTGTCCAAATTTTCCATTCTTATAGGGACTTCAGTCATTTTGAACTAGGACCCATTTTTAATGATTATTTCTGTAAAGATACTAGCTCCAAATAAGATTACACTCTGAGGTCCTGGGGGTTAGTCTTTAAACATACAAATTTAGTGAAAGTGTTAGTCACTTAGTCATGTCCAACTCTTTGCAACCTCATGGACTATAGCCCACCTGGCTCCTCTGTCCATGGAATTCTCCAGTCAATAATACTGGAGTGGGTAGCCCTTCCCTTCTCCAGAGGATCTTCCCAAACCAAGGATAGAACCCAAGACTGTATTGCAGGTGGATTCTTTGTCATCTGAGCCACCGACTGAGGGTTAGTCCTTAATCATACAAATTTAAGGGGAACACAATTCAACCCATAATAGTGTGTTGAAGTGCTTTAGTAAACTGAAAAGTATTGAAAATAAGCATTCACATTATTACATATTTCACTGGATGATTTCAGGGACTAAAAGGGATGATATATGAGCACATGATTTCTAGAAAAACAAAAATTTTATTCTTAGACACTCATATGGACACTTCTTTTAGTAGTATAGATTAAAATTGTTAGGAAGATGCTTTTATGAGCCATTGCTTGGGTAGAAAGGAGCTTTTAGAGTTCATACCTACATTTCAAGCAAAAATAACAAAGAAAAAATATAATAAAGAGAGTTAGAAAAAGGAAGACACATATATGAGTACTACATGTAAGAGGACTTAGGGTGAAAAACAAGGGACACTATTATTAGAGGTAAAAAATGGAAAAAATAAGTCTTTTGTGGACATTATATTAGACTTTAGTATGTACTAAAATGACTTATAATTTGTCATATCATCATACTTTTTGACCATAGAGATATGATTAAAAATCAAAATATCTTCTCATCTCTCTTGAAATCATTTTCTTACAATGCCACATCAACTAAGAATTATCATTGATATCTTCTGTGGTGACATTTTTAATAGATTATATTGCATTTCAATATACAGCAAAATCATCATCAAATTCTTGGTAACTCATCATTAAAACTCTATGCTTTAGATTTTTTTTTTGAAGACATACATTACTGCCACCTCACTTGATTGAGTTTAGTCTACCTGAAATTTCTTCCAGCACCACATCACTTTTTCTACTTTCTTAATTCTCTATTACAGACCAATATCTGTTTATTTTTGTTTTTTAGCTTTCACTTTGCCGATGTTATGTTCAAAAATAATTCATTTCATTGTTATTCTTATTATGAGAAACTACATTCCTTTTGTAGCATGTTTATATAAGTGAAGTGAAGTGAAGTCGCTCAGTGTCTGACTCTTTGCGACCCCATGGACTGTAGCCTACCAGGCTCCATACATGGGATTTTCCAGGCAAGAATACTAGAGTGGGTTGCCATTTCCTTCTCCAAGGGATCTTCCCAACCCAGAGATTGAACCCTGGTCTCCCACATTGCAGGCAGACACTTTACCGTCTGAGCCACTGATTCACATTTATTTGAAAAGTATGGCAGGGCTTATAATAAAAATTTTTTCCTAGAGAAAAATGAAATTTTAAACATTGGTTCATTTAACAAATTGTGTTCATTCCCTAGAGATAATAGCTTTTAATTGATAATATTTTAATTCTTCTAAGTTAAGTTTTTATAAAGCTATTTTTAAATGTAATAAATTTATATTTTAATTAGTTGGCATGATAGGATAAATGAAGATTTAATTTATTTTTACCAATTCTCCTTTTTTTAAATCTACTCTTCCCAATACAGTTTTAGCATTTTTTTTTCATCTCTCAGTAGGGAAATATTGAAACTTAAATAATATATATAAATATAGTCATTTTGTATTTCTTCACATGTAGGAATTATCTTTTGATTCTTAACTTTGCAGTATGAAGATAATGAATACTTCCCTAATGGTTAAAACAATGAAATTTAACCATGTTTTCATTTACTTTTGTTTTCAGTATTTGTTTTGTCACTATAATTACTTTTATGCCTAGTCTATAGGTTCTTTAAATAGTTGGAAATAAACATTGGCTTTATTATGATTGTTTAATACTTCAAAGCTAAGAATTGCCATTCATTTCCTTTAATATCTTCATTTTCTTATTTTCCTGGGATTTTATTTGCCTTCTATTTTGCAAGTTCTCATTTCTGGAATATTCTGGAATCTTTCCTTTATCATTTTCTTTATTCTGTGAGAAGCATGAATTGCAAATTGAGTAAGATAACCCTAGTGACAAGGAGAACAGTTAGGAGGCTGCTGCCCTGTAAAAGCTGAAATATAAAGGGAGCTTCAATGACAATAGTGGCAGTAGGATCAGCTCAAATCCATCATTATTATGAGTAAAACAGCTGGAAGCACATGCTCTCCATACAGTGTGTCAGTGGCATCATTTTGCATTGAAAATATTGCACAATATTTTTTAATTTTCTATCACCCAAATCTCAAGATTAGAGATCGTAAAACCATTCTAGGTCATAGAAATTTTACAATTGATGAATATGGTAAACACAGACACCCAGACATTAATTTAATAGCTATTAGTACAGAGGAATATCATAATTTTATTGTATTTTTAATAGTTGCACTAAAATTTTTATTAGTTTTTTTAAATTAAGTCATAGGGATTTTTAAAAAAATCCCTGAATTGTAGTGAAATAGTTTTAATAATATGTATCCTTAATAGACAGTAATTAATTGGGGTATGTATATGTTGGAGGGGGTATAGTGGTTGTATTTGCAAAGGATGACCTTGACATGGTTTGTGAGGCCTCCAAAGCAATTACTGTAGAAACTGAGATGGAAAACAATGGCAAAAAGCAGATAGAAAAGCTTGAATTAGTCCAAATCACAGACATTGCTCAGCAGCATGAGATGACAGTTAAATTTTAATGAGGGGCGACACGAGATAATTAAATCTTGACATACAATTATGAAAGAAAATATCAGGTAACAATCTTGCTATGCAATATAAAAGAAGAAAAGACATTTTCTGAAAACTTGCCTGATGCTCTGTCATCTGAAACTATTCTTTATGAGTGCAGGGTGAAGGTCAAGGAGGTATCTCAACTCCATCAATCCTTTGGACAGTTACAAATGACCTTTCGCTTTCCATAAGACATTCAATATTCTGAATTGGAGGGATACATTTTTCTGTGTTTAGAAAATGGCAAAATTGAAACCTTTCCTGTTGCAGGAGGCTCACTTTTGTTGACTCTCTTGGACAGCCTGTTCATTTCCTAAAGCTTGTTCAGGCTACGATCTCATTTGCATTAACTACCTAATCTAGAGAAAAACGTCAGTTCGATATTGTGTGTCTGAAATTTTTCTACTTGCAGAATAACTTACTCAAGCTTTAAAAATCCAGCATTGGCCTGTTAGAGGATGATAATACTTCCTTTAAAATACTTGAGTGATTTTTAACTTCAGAGAAGTAATCCCAAAGTTTTGCACTTACATTAGAAAGCTAATAAGCAGGATGGAAGCAAGATTAAATTCTTGAATTTTCTCTCCTAGCTGATAGTCTTAAAAATAATTATTTTTAAGTAAAAATTTAAATATATAAAAAAAGGTTCCTGCTCAGAAATAAGACTCTTCTTGCTCTAATGAATTCAGATTTTTACAATACTTACTTTTTCTTATTTTTTTCTTATAAAAGGTCACAGTAATCAAGCTGTCATCAGCTTATGAAATATATAACAGTACAGCTACTGGCTAAAATTACATGTAGAGGTACCTTGAGATAACACAAGACTTATACTATACTTATGAATAAGTGCATTGTGATGTGGCGTTATAAAGTTTTAAGCATTAAAAATGCATGTGACACCAGTTCAAAGAGTAAGGTATTTTATATATTTTTTTACTTATTTACTTAATTTTTCCTTTAATATAGAAGAATTGGGTCTCTCTCCTACAAGTCAAAGACTGCCCTAGGCAGTGAGGATACAACCAGGGTACAAGACAGATGGCAGTCCTCTCCTGGTGGAGGTTCCATTGAGGAGACATGATGAAGTAATGCATACAAGCAAACACATAAGAAACATCATTCCAAATACTGTGAAATTCACTGGAGAAAACAAAATAGAGTAATGCATAGACAAGTGGAAACTGAAGCAGAAGAGTGCTTTTCATATTGTGCGGTTAGGGAAACTGCATAAAATGTGTATTCTTACCTGCCCAGGCTATTAAAATTGTGAAGCAGATGTATGTAATTTAATGAGAAATTGATGAGGTTTCAGTCACTGATTGCCTTCTTTCCAAGGCCATTTCTCCAGCTAAACCATTCATACTCATTTTTACCTATTTTCATTATTTACTCTTCTAAAATGGAAAGGTAGTTTTTGATCATTGACTAATCTTACAAGAGATTACAGAAATAGCTTACTTCCTTAAATTGTATTTTCTATAATACAACTGTCTAGGAATTAATATATTTTGTGAGACAATTTTCTAAGTTTAATTATGGACGAAGTTACAATAACAGGTGGATGTTTTCATTTTATAATATGGTCTTTAAGCTTTTTGTAAATTATAAATTTATTGGAAAATTATTATAAAATTATTCAAAATTCCATCATAAATTTTAACAAAAAAGTGTGCATTGTTCTAAAATGGCCTTTTTTGATGATTACATCATAATTATATCCTCTACCCTGGGATTTCTATACAATATCAAAGGTTTACTTTTGAGAGGCAGAGAATAACTTTTGTTGGCCAATAAACAGATACAGACAAAAAAAAGACAACCCAAAAAGAATTAAGAAAACAAAAATAAAAGTAAAGTAATGATTGATGAAGGTTGATAATCTTAAAATATTTTTACTAGTTTTGAAATTTGATTAAATGGAAATAACTTTCCTCTCTGATACATTGTTATCAGTTATACTCAGAATACAAGAGATTTCATGTAAGCTGATGCAAAAATTTTGTAGCAATATGGTTACAGTCCTGTGACACATCTCACCTGAGAGCAAACTCTTTACGTTTCAGTGGCAAATCAAATCTAGTTAGAAAAACAGAATAAACTTCAGATTTCAAGCTTAGTTGTAGCAAGGTCTATTTTCAGCAGGAATGAAAGGTGACATATTTTTTAACTTCAGAATTCTACTTATAAAGTTGACTTCTAATCTACTAATAATTGTTTGAATTTCTGCACATTATGGTATACAAAATATTTTATTCCCAAATCATACCCATGTGAATCGGAGATCTTACCTAGTATCCAAGTTTTCCAATAGGTTCACCGATAAAAATCATGTAACACAAGCAAAACAGGAAGTGGTCTGGGGCCTCCAATGCCTCTCCCAGGCTCTGTGCCTTCTTCCCTCCAGTTTAGAAAGCACTCCAAACCAGATAATCTGTAAGAGCTTTAATAATATGTACAGAGACATTGGGCTTCGCCAGTAGCTTAGTGGTAAAGAATCCATCTACGATGCCTGGAGACACAGGAGATGCGAGTTTGATCCTGTGGGTGGGGAAAATCCCTGGAGGAAGGCATGACAACCTACTCCAGCATTCTTGCCTGGAGAATCCTGGGGACAGAGGAGCCTGGTGTGCTATATAGTTCATGGGGTGGCAAAGAGTAGGACATGACTGAAGCTACTTAGTACACACACACAGTCAGTGTAGGAGTGATTTTGGTCCTGAAACATCTTCATCTTATACTTACTTACATAGATTGTGTAACATTCTTCAGGGGGCCCTGAGGATTCCCGTCAGGTGAATTTGAAGATTCCAGATTTGCTTACCATCAGCAATCCTAGGTCCTGTATATTCATAGAAAAGAATTCTTCCTTTAGCAAATACCAACTTTTCTTTCATCAAGAGGTCTATCATTTGTCTGTTTAGAAGAATTGACTGTGTCAAATTCTTTCTATCCCTGGGGCATCAGCCGTATGCCCTTTTTACCCAGAAGAAAATGTAAAACACAGCTTCCGTGTAACCATTTACTTCCCATGAGCAAACAAGTAGACTTATTTCAAATTATTCAATTCAGGTTAATATATATTGATAGAGGAGTCACTTTTAACTTGGGATAATGAGGAGTATTTCCACCAGCAAATATCAATGAGAAATTGAAAGAGCCTTTGTTCACCCTATTATACTTCTCTTGCTCCTCAAGAAGAAAAGCTATCTCCATCTGCAAGTAACATTGCTCATTGCCAATGAATTGATGAAATCATTGATACAATTCATAGAAACTATAGTTTCATTACTGCTTCCCTATGTCCAGGTTGAAATTTAAAAAGTAAAAGAAGAGGTAAAAAGGTAAAGAAGAGATCAAAACTATAACAGCACCTTTCAAAGTTGTATTTCCTGTAACAAAAGACTGGTACAGTATATCTGAGAACTTCATAAAGTTAGTGCAAAGCGAGTGACAAACATGGTCAGTGAAGAAGATCTATTAGTTATCAACAAAACCCCTTCACCAAGTAGCACAGTGATACAGGGCATAAGACCATAGACAAATATACCAGGAAAGAGCTTCATGGAATGAATAGGGTGGCAGATATTTCTCTTTACAGGCAGATGACTCCATCAATGAAAAGAGTATGAACTTCTTTTAGCAAGTTGCCATAATACAAGAGAGATAAATAATATGTGATAGAATGACATCTTTCTTTTTTATAACTGGAAAGCCATAGTCAAAGAGGGGTTTGATTTTTTTAATTGATAGATGTGAAGATAATTAATAATATTCATATTTTATTTTTGGAGTAATGATGCTAAGAAAGGTACTTGGAATAACTTTCAATGGAGCAGCAATCACTGAAAAAGAATCTGCCCTTAATGAAATTTCTAAATGGCCCTGCAAACGGAATATCTGGAAAGGGCCAATAGGGCTTTTTTGAATGGCTTCAATATTAAAAGAAATAGTAAAATTTGTGTATTAGAAATGAACTAACTTCCAATCACAGCTAACAGGGGAATATTTTCAGCTTCCAGAGAGTTCAAGATTTTGCCTTTCCATAAATACTATTTCATGACATTAAAACTGTTAGTTCTATTTCCGTGATAGTGCATCCAAGTGACATAACTCAGTAATAAATTTAGTATCTCAAAGTGCTTTATCTATCACACCAGAGTCAATATATTTATTATGTTTTTAATATTGACAGTTACATTTTAGCATTTTAAGGAAATAAGCAAATAGTTTGATCAATGACAATGTATCTCTTCCAAAAGGTAAATTCTATTTTCCAATCCCTGGAATAAAAACACAAACACAAAAACATACATACATATATATATATATATGTTAATTATCAATTGCTATTAACAAATTACTGTACACCCAGCTCTTTAAAATGTCACATACTGGTCTCAGTTTTCATAGATCGAGAGTCCAGGCAAATCTTAACTGGGTTTCCTGCTTAGATTCTCAAAAGGCTGCAATTAAAGCATCAGCCAGGCTGTGTTCCTATTTGGAGGCTTGATCTAGGAAGAATCTTATTTTAAACTTACTTAGGTTGTTGTCAGAGAAGGCAATGGCAACTCACTCCAGTATTCTTGCCTGGAGAATCCCAGGGACCAGGCAGCCTGGTGGGCTGCCGTCTACAGGGTCGCACAGAGTCAGACACGACTGAAGCGACTTAGCGGCAGCAGCAGCAGGTTGTTGTGGGACTTATTTCCTATAGATTGAATGATTGAAATCCTGGCTTTCTTACCTAGTGGCAGCCCAGGGACTGCTTTCAGCTCCTAAAGCCCACCCTCAGGGTCCTTGTTTGTGGTCCCCTCCATAAGCCATCTCATAGCATAGGAGCTTACTTCTTCAAGTCTAGCAGGACCATTTTGATGAATTCAAAGTCAATTTTAAATGACCTTTATTATGTATGTGAAATCCCTTCACTTTGCTGTGTAGTATAACCCAATCATAAGAGTTAAACTCGGTCACCCCACTCCAGTATTCTTGCCTGGAAAACCCCATGGACAGAGGAGCCTGGCAGGCTAAGTGTCGGACATGACTGAGCGACTTCACTTTACTTTTTAAATAAGTCACAGCCCAAGTTCAAGGGAAAGAGATTGCACAAGCATGTAGATGAGAGTTTGGTAATCATCTTAGAATTTTACCTATTAATTTGTTATTGGTCATATTTTAAAAAATTGTACTCTTTAATATTTCAAAATCATGAATTCAGCACACATTGTTCCCAGTTAGATATTACTCTGTAACTTCTGAATCAGTTTTCCTTTTCAATATCTTTAACTCTCTAATGGACTTATCCATGGTTTAGTGTCAGTGCCTATTGTTGTGACCTAAAATTGTGAATTGAGATTCTCTAATTCTAATAACAGAATATATAGCTATTACCTAAAAATTTAAAATAGGGTAGTCTTAGAAACTCAAATATCTGAGTTTAGGTAGCTTTATAAACATTAAATATCTAGACAGAAACATTATATATTTAAAAATATTAAAATAACAGAAAATAATACACATATTTTCAGGGAGAACTATGAGAATAAACAATTATAAAGGCATAAGTGGCTATATGCTCTTATCATTTTTAAAATACACTGTTAATTTTTCTTCAACATTAAAAAAACGAAGATCATGGCATCTGGTCCCATCATTTCATGGCAAATAGATGGGGAAACAATGGAAACAATGACAGACTTTATTTTCTTGGGCTCCAAAATCACTGCAGATAGTGACTGCTGCTGCTGCTAAGTCGCTGCAGTAGTGTCCAACTCTGTGCAACCCCATAGATGGCAGCCCATCAGGCTTCCCCATCCCTGGGATTCTCCAGGCAAGAACACTGGAGTGGGTTGCCATTTCCTTCTCCAATGCATGAAAGTGAAAAGTGAAAGTGAAGTTGCTCAGTTGTGCCTGACTCTTAGCGACCCCATGGACTGCAGCCTACCAGGCTCCTCCATCCATGGGACTTTCCAGGCAAGAGTACTGGAGGGGGGTGCCATTGCCTTCTACAACCATGAAATTAAAAGACGCTTGTCCCTTTGGAGAAAAGTAACGACAAACCTAGACAACATATTGAAAAACAGAGACATTACTTTGCCTAGTATAGTCAAAGGTATGGTTTTTCCAGTAGTCATGTATCGATGTGACAGCTGGACTATAAAGAAAGCTGAGGACCTAAGAATTGATGCTTTCTAACTGTGGTACTGGAGAAGACTTTTGAGAGTCCATTGTACAGCTAGAAGCTCCAACCAGTCAATCCTAAAGGAAATCAATTCTGGGTATTCATTGGAAGGACTGAGGCTAAAGCTGAAGCTCCAATACTTTGGCCACCTGATGCGAAGAGCCAACTCATTGGAAAAGACCCTGAGGCTTGGAAAGATTGAAGGCAGGAAGAAAAGGGAATGACAGAGGATGAGATGGTTGGATGATATCACCAACTCAATGGACATGAGTTTGAACAAACTGTGGGAGATGGTTAAGGACAGGGAAGTCTGGTGTGATGCAATCCATGGGGTCATAAAGAGTCAGACATGACCAGACAACTGAACAAAAACAACAAAGTGGCTATATGTTCTTATCATTTTAAAAATACATTGTTAATCTTTCTTGTTTAATTTTAATAAACCTATACATATGGAGTACTAGTTCATCTTTTATTTTCTATTTTCATTTACTTTTAAATTCAATTTTATTAGGTCAAATATAGAGATATATCATATTACATGTATTATATTAACAAACAATATTAATTAAATAAAATTGATGCTCCTGATACATTTTTCATGCATCAGCTTTAATAATGGAAAAAGCAGGTAAGAAACCAGTAGGGATAAAATACTTTTCAATGACAGGTAACAGGACAATTAGCCATTTGGAAGATAAAATAAAAACCAGGACTTTTTTCCACTTTACTCCACAAGATGAATTTATCTTAAAGGAAAAGAGAGTCGAATATATAAAGCACTAAAAAAACCTAGGACAGAAATAAGACCATTTATCTGAAAAAAATCTTTATAAGAATACAAATGGTGAAAATAAACAAATGAATGATCAAAAATTTTTGTCAAATAAAAATTTAAAGCACCTTGATATCAATTCTATACACAAATTAAAATAACAGTGGAAAAAATAAAAGATGTGCTAATATCCTTAACGGATCTATATTTCTCATAATTCAATAAGAACAATTCTAACAATACCAGTGAATCATAATAAAGACCATAAATATCCTTATGTCTCCATTAGTTTGGGTGTGTGCTTAGTTGCTCAGTTGGGTCTGACTCTTTGCAACACCATGGACTATATAGCCTGCCAGGCTCCTCTGTCCATGGGGATCTTCCGGCAAGGATATTGGAGTGGGTTGCCATGCCCTCCTCCAGGGAATCTTCCCTAAGTGAAAGTGAAGTAGCTCAATCGTGTCCGACTCTTTGTGACCCCATGGACGGTAGCCTACCAGGCTCCGTGATCCATGGGATTTTACAGGCAAGAATACTGGAGTGGGCTGCCATTTCCTTCTCCAGGGGATCTTTCCAACCCAGGGATCGAACCCAGTCTCCTGCATTGCAGACAGACCCTTTACCTTCTGAGCCACTAGGGATCTTCCCAAACCAGGGATTAAATCCAGGTCTCCTGCATTGCAGGCAGATTCTTTACCATCTGAGGCACCAGAGAAGCCCTTCCATTAGGTAAATTGCCAAAATTTAATTTTTTTTTCATATAAGTCATATGCATTACTATTTATTCCTAATATTTATATATCATTTTGTCTATTTATTTAATTTCACATCTGAGATAAAAAATGCTAAATAAAGTTTATAATAGAAAATTAAATAATAATTATTTACCATAATTAAAAAAATTTTTTTCCGTGACTATCAGATAATTTAACTTTTCAACTGCTTCTGGTCTATTTGAGTGATAAGCTCTTCCTCTTTCTGTTGTTTTCATATTTATTAGCACCATTTTATACAAATAATTCTCTTTTCTTTTACTATCCTCTGTAACTGATGTTCTTTCTCAATTTGTATTTCTTAGTTTTCTTTTTAATGAAACAATCAACAAATTTTGTTTTATAGTAGTACTATCAATTTCCTGAATTTCTCCCAAGAATCCAATACTGAGATGCATTTATTGTCTATTTCCCTTATTTTTAATTATAAATTTCTGCCTTTTGCCCCTCTCATTTTACTTATATTCTAATTTCTTGAATTGAATGTTTTATTTATTTTCAATGTTTAAAGCTAAGTATAACACAGATCCAGGTGGCGTTTTGTACTTTTTTTAAAAAAAGATCTATAGGAGCCTGGCAGGCTACAGTCCATGGTGTCGCAAAGAGTCAGACACAACTGAGCAACTGACACACATACACACACACACACATGTACATTTCCAACTGTTTTAGATTTACAGAAAAATTGAGAGGAAGTTACAGAGATGTCCCATATACCTCCAGTCCCACATAGTCTCCTCCATTATCAACATTTCCCACCAGAATAGTACATTTGTTAGAAATGATGAACCTACATTGACACTTTATGATCATCCAAGTCAACTGTTTACATTAGAGGCCAGTCTTGTTGATGTAAATTTGATAAGCTTGGAAAAATGTACAATGATACATATTTGTCATTCTGGGCTTCTGAGGTGGCACAATGATATATCTTGGTTACTTCCAAGCTTGGGCAATTCTTTGTGCAGGATGCAACATTTCTGTATCTTATGGTAAGAGTATGTTTAGTTTTACAAGAAAACACTTCCAAAGTGGCTATGACATTGCATTCCTACCAGCAATGAATGAGAATTCTGGTTGCTCCACATCTTCATCAACACTTAATGTTGTATGTTCCAGATTTTGGCTTTTCTTATAGGTATGTACTGGTACATCACTGCTGTTTTTTGTTTTTTTTTTAATTTTTTTAAAAAGTTTATTTTATTTTTTAACTTTACAATATTGTATTTGTTTTGCCATATATCAAAATGAATCCGCCACAGGTATATATGTGTTCCCCATCCTGAACCCTCCTCCCTTCTCCCTCCCCATACCATCCCTCTGGGTCATCCCAGTGCACCGGCCCCAGGCATCCAGAATCAAACCTGGACTGGCAAAGCGTTTCATATATGATATTATACATATTTCAATGCCATTCTCCCAAATCAACCCACCCTCTAAAAATGCGTTTCTCTGATGACATGATGTGGAGCCTCTTTTCACAAGATAATTCACTATCTGTATATTTTTGGCGAGATGTCTGTTAAGGTCTTTGTTCTATTTCCTAATGGGTTTTTTTTTTCTTTTTTTAACTTACTAAGTTTTGAGTTCTTTATATATTTTGGATGAAGTTTTTGTTTGTTTGTTTTTAAGTCTGAAGTGTCATTTGTAAATATTTCCTCATTCATCATTTCTCATTCTCTTGAGACGAATTTCACAGAAAACACATGTTTCATTTCAATGAAGTCAAACTTATCTATTATTTCTTTCATGGATCATGCATTTAATGTTGTATCAAAAAAGACACAAACTTTCTCAGGGATAGATATCTAGATTCTGTTTTATGTTATCCTCTAAGAGTTTTTTAAGTTTGCATTTTACATTTAGGTTTTTTTTAATCTACTTTGAGTTATTTTTTGTGAATGTGTAAGATACGTGTAAAGAGTCATTTTTTAAATGTACACGCTCAGTTGTGCAAGCATTATTTGATGAACAGGCTATCTTTGCTCAATTGTATTGTCTTTGCTCCTTTTTAAAGACGAGTCTTATGTATTTATGGGGGTCTATTTCTGGGCCCTCTTTTCTATTTCACTGATCTATTTGCCTTTTATTTCACCAATACCACACTGTCTTGGTTCAGTTCAGTTCAGTCGCTCAGTCGTGTCCGACTCTATGAAACCCCATGAACTGTAGCACACCAGACCTCCCTGTCCATCACCAACTCCCGGAGTTCACTCAGACTCACGTCCATCGAGTCAGTGATGCCATCCAGCCATCTCATCCTCTGTCATCCCCTTCTCCTCCTGCCCCCAATCCCTCCCAGCATCAGAGTCTTTTCCAAGGAGTCAACTCTTCGCATGAGGTGGCCAAAGTACTGGACTTTCAGCTTTAGCATCAGTCCTTCCAATGAATACCCAGGACTGATCTCTTTTAGAATGGACTGGTTGGACCTCCTTGCAGTCCAAGGGACTCTCAAGAGTCTTCTCCAACATCACAGTTCAAAAGCATCAAATTCTTCAGCGCTCAGCTTTCTTCACAATCCAACTCTCACAGCCATACATGACCACTGGAAAAACCATAGCCTTGACTAGACGGACCTTTGTTGGCAAAGTAATGTCTCTGCTTTTGAATATGCTGTCTAGGTTGGTCATAACTTTCCTTCCAAGGAGTAAGTGTCTTTTAATTTCATGGCTGCAATCAACATCTGCAGTGATTTTGGAGCCCCCCAAAATAAAGTCTGATACTGTTTCCACTGTTTCCCCATCTATTTCCCATGAAGTGATGGGACCAGATGCCATGATCTTAGTTTTCTGAACGTTGAGCTTTAAGCCAATTTTTTCACTTCCACTTTCATCAAGAGGCTTTTTAGTTCTTATTCACTTTCTGCCATGAGGGTGGTGTCATCTGAACCTGAGGTTATTGATATTGTTCCTGTCAATCTTGATTCCAGCTTGTGCTTCTTCCAGCCCAGTGTTTCTCATGATGTACTCTGCATATAAGTTAAATAAGCAGGGTGACAATATACAGCCTTGATGTACTCCTTTTCCTATTTGGAACCAGTCTGTTGTTCCACGTCCAGTTCTAACTGTTGCTTCTTGACCTGTATATAGATTTCTCAAGAGGCAGGTAAGGTGGTCTGGTATTCCCATCTCTTGAAGAATTTTCCACAGTTTATTGTGATCCACACAGTCAAAGGCTTTGGCATAGTCAATAAAGCAGAAATAGATGTTTTTCTGGCACTCTCTTGCTTTTTTGAAGATCCAGCAGATGTTGGCAATTTGATCTCTGGTTCCTCTGTCTTTTCTAAAACCAGTTTGAACACCTGGAAGTTCACGGTTCACATATTGCTGAAGCCTGGCTTGGAGAATTTTGAGCATTACTTTACTAGCGTGTGAGATGAGTGCAATTGTGCAGTAGTTTGAGCATTCTTTGGCATTGCCTTTCTTTGGGATTGGAATGAAAACTGATCTTTTCCAGTCCTGTGGCCACTGCTGAGTCTTCCAAGTTTGCTGGCATATTGAGTGCAGCACTTTCACAGCATCATCTTTCAGGATTTGAAATAGCTCAACTGGAATTCCATCATCTCCACTAGCTTTGTTTGTAGTGATGCTTTCTAAGGCCCACTTGACTTCACATTCTAGGATGTCTGGCTCTAGGTGAGTGATCACACCATCATTATTATCTTGGTCATGAAGCTCTTTTTTGTACAGTTCTTCTGTGTATTCTTGCCACCGCTTCTTAATATCTTCTGCTTCTGTTAGGTCCATACAATTTCTGTCCTTTATCGAGCCCATCTTTGCATGAAATGTTCCCTTGGTATCTCTAGTTTTCTTGAAGAGATCTCTAGTCTTTCCCATTCTGTTGTTTTCCTCTATTTCTTTGCATTGATCACCGAGGAAGGCTTTCTTATTTCTCCTTGCTATTCTTTGGAACTCTGCATTCAGATGCTTATATCTTTCCTTTTCTCCTTTGCTTTTCACTTCTCATCTTTTCACAGCTATTTGTAAGGCCCATCAGACAGCCATTTTGCTTTTTTGCATTTCTTTTCCATGGGGATGGTCTTGATCCCTGCCTCCTGTACAATGTCACGAACCTCCATCCATAGTTCATCAGGCACTCTATCTATCAGATCTAGGCCCTTAAATCTATTTCTCACTTCCACTGTATCATCATAAGGGATTTGATTTAGGTCATACCTGAATGTTCTAGTGGTTTTCCCTACTTTCTTCAATTTAAGTCTGAATTGGCAATAAGGAGTCCATGATCTGAGCCACAGTCAGCTCCCAGTCTTGTTTTTGCTGAAGGTATAGAGCTTCTCCATCTTTGGCTGCAAAGAATATAATCAATCTGATTTCAGTGTTGACCATCTGGTGATGTCCATGTGTAGAGTCTTCTCTTGTGTTGTTGGAAGAGGGTGTTTGCTATGACCAGTGTGTTCTCTTGGCAAAACTCTATTAGTCTTTGCCCTGCTTCATTCCATATTCCAAGGCCAAATTTGCCTGTTACTCCAGGTGTTTATTGACTTCCTACTTTTGCATTCCAGTCCCCTATAATGAAAAGGACATCTTTTTTAGGTGTTAGTTCTAAAAGGTCTTATAGGTCTTCTTAGAACTGTTCAACTTCAGCTTCTTCAGTGTTACTGGTTGGGGTATAGACTTGGATTACCGTGATATTGAATGGTTTACCTTGGAAACAAACAGAGATCATTCTGTTGTTTTTGAGATTGCATCAAAAAGTACTGCATTTCGGACTCTTTTGTTGACCATGATGGCTACTCCATTTCTTCTAAGGGATTCCTGCCCACAGTAGTAGATATAATGGTCATCTGAGTTAAATTCACCCATTCCAGTCCATTTTAGTTCGCTGATTCCTTGAATTTTGACATTCACTCTTGCCATCTCCTGTTTGATCACTTCCAATCTGCCTTGATTCATGGACCTGACATTCCAGGTTCCTATGCAATATTGTTTTTTACAGCATCAGACCTTGCTTCTATCACCAGTCACATCCATAACTGAGTATTGTTTTTGCTTTGGTTCCAATCCTTCATTCTTTCTGGAGTTATTTCTCCACTGATCTCCAGTAGCATATTGGGCACCTACCAACCAGGGGAGTTCCTCTTTCAGTACTCTATCATTTTGCCTTTTCCTATTGTTCATGGGGTCCTCAAGGCAAGAAATCTGAAGTGGTTTGCCATTCCCTTCTCCAGTGGACCACATTCTGACAGACCTCTCCAGCATGACCCACCCATCTTGCATGGCCCCACACAGCATGGCTTAGTTTCATTGAGTTAGACAAGGCTGTGGTCCTAGTGTGATTAGATTGATTAGTTTTCTATGATTATGGTTTCAGTGTGTCTGCCCTCTGATGCCCTCTTGCAACTCCTACCGTCTTACTCGGGGTTCTTTTACCTTGGACATGGGGTATCGCTTCATGGCTGCTCCAGCAAAGTGCAGCCGCTTCTCGTTTTCTTGGACGAGGGTATCACCTCATGGCCACCCCTCCTGACCTTGAACGTGGAGTAGCTCCTCTCGGCCCTCCTGCACCCGAGCAGCCGCCACTCCTTGGACATGGGGTTACTCCTCTCGGCCATGCTTGTGTGCGGTCAGTTGTAGCTGGTGCGCTTCTTGATTACCATAGCTTTATTGCAAGCCTTAAAGTTGGATAGTGTCGGTCCTTCATCTTTTTTTTCCTCTTTCAATATTGTATTGACTATTCTGGTTCTTCTGTCTCTGCATATAAACGTTAGAATCCATTTGTTAATATCTCAAAATAACTAACTGGAGTTTTTATTGAGAGTGAAATTAATCTGTAGATCAAGTTGGGAAAAACTGACATCTTGACAATATTGATATCTTCCAATCCAGGAACATAGACTATATCTCACTTATTTAGTTCTTTGATTTTTTCTCATGAATTTTTTTTCTTTTCTTAGTTTTCCTCAATTAGATCTTGCTCATATTTTGTTAGATTCACACCTAACTATTTTGTTTTCTGGGTTCTAATATAAAAGCTATTGTGCTATTTCACATTTCACTTGTTTGTTGTTAATTTATAGAAAACTGACTGACTTGTATAACTTGTATTTTAACCTTGTATTTTCCAATCCTTCTATCATCACTTATTAGTTCTAGAAGGATTTGTTGTAAGTTCTTTCAGATTTTCTATATAAACGATCATGTAATCCATGACCAAAACCAGATTTATTATTTTTTATTCTTAGTCTAAACACTTTTCCTGTCTTGTCTTGTCTTATTAAGTTAACTATAACTTCCAGTAAATTATCAACATGAAGTGGTGAGAGAGGGGAAATCTTGCCTTGTATCTTGGCATGAATATTATAACCATTTAATTGATTGTCCAGTCATTCAGATTATTGTTCCCTTTGCCCATGATGGTGCTTTAGTCTCATGAGAAATTGTTGTTTTACTAGTCTGCTCAGATCAGAATTCCATTATGATGATATTGCCTGTGTACATTACAAAGTAATTGCATTTTACAATTTTCTCTCCTTGATTGGAATTGTGAAGCATCCCAGTTCTTCATTTGAAACTCTGGTTATATTTTAACCCATAATAACACTTAGAAAATACCCTAGACTGTATTAAAAGTAAATTTGTAAATTAGCTCTTGAAACAGTTAATGCTGAAAGGTTCAGTGAGTTTTTACATATACTTCTATTATGGTGGTGGCCTACTCCTTGGATAAAAAAGTATGACAAACCTAGACAGCATATTAAAAAGTAGAGACATTACTTTATCAACAAAGGTCTGTATAGTCAAAACTATGGTTTTTCCAGTAGTCATGTATGGATGTGAGAGTTGGACCATAAAGAAAGCTGAGCGATGAAGAAGTGATGCTTTTTAATTGTGGTGTTGAAGAAGACTCTTGAGAGTCCCTTGGACAGCAAGGAGATCAAACCAGTTAATCCTAAAGGAAATCAGTCCTGAATATTCATTGGAAGGACTGATGCTGAAGCTGAAACTCCAATATTTTGGTCACCTGATGCAAAGAACTGACTCATTGGAAGGCAGAAGGAGAAGGGGACAACAGAGGATAAGATGGTTGGATGGCATCACCAAGTCAATGGACATGATTTTGAGTAAAATCCAGGAGTTGGTAATGGACAGGGAGGCCTGGAGTGCTACAGTCCATGGGGTCGCAAAGAGTTGGAGATGAGCGAGCAATCGAACTGAACTGAACTGATGATGGTGGCATCTATCTAATAATGTCTATCATTGACTCTTTAGAACATTTCATATTTTCTAAATTATACTACAGGTAATAAAAGCTCAAGATGCTTGGAGGAGGGAGATGTTGCACTGGATGTTACATTTTCAAGTAAATTTGGAAAATGTTACTTTGTATCTCCCTCTTAGTACATATTAACCTTTTAAAGCTCACGAAAATACTGCTAAAAGTAAACAAAATCTAACAGCTTAAATCATTTTTTCCATACAGAAGATACCATGTCACAGTGATATCCAATAGGTATATTTTTACCTTACTCACATAAGTATTTTTATCCAGGTAACTCAAAATGAATGGCAAATGGAACAGTATTTTTACTAAAGTTATATCTAATTTTGTTTTTTTATGTTTCACTTTATTTTACAAGTCTCTTAATGTTTCCTCATTCTCAGTATTGCACCCCTTGGATTTTTCTTCTTTACATTTAAGAAAGTGCTTTTTAAAAAATGAAAAACAAAACCAAAAAAACATTTATTTATTTTATTTAGTTGACTGTGCCAGGTATTAGTTGTGGGATAAGAGATCTTTGACTGAACCCGGCACCTTGCATTGGGAGCTACAGAATCTTAGCTACCGTACCACCTGGGAAGTACCAGAAGGTGCTCATTTAAAATCTCAAACTCAAATATGATCACATCATTCTTATTCTGAAGAATACTAACCATTTTAAATAAGATGATATTGAAAATAGTTCATTACATACTTGAACTTCACTGAATCTTCTTTACTGAATCTGTTTATATCCCTTCAAACTTTGTCTTCTGTGTCTCACAGAGTAGGCACTAATGGTCCACTTTCTTCTCTGTTATCTCTTTTCCCTTCCTGAATAGTCAAGTTCATTGCTTTGG
Source organism: Bos javanicus (assembly GCF_032452875.1). Lineage (NCBI taxonomy): Eukaryota > Metazoa > Chordata > Mammalia > Artiodactyla > Bovidae > Bos > Bos javanicus. The sequence continues at coordinate 40,709,147 of NC_083881.1, forward strand.
ATATTGAATCTAACTCTCTTCCCTCTCCTTTTTGTATATTTATAGATATTTTTTTCTGAATTCCTCTAAATGTTGACATATTACAAAGCTCCTGGGATGGAACTTCTTAAATAAATTACCTACATTCAGGGTACAAATGAGATACTATTCAAATTAATTATTTTTTCAAAATACCTCAGCTACTCACTGATAGAAAGTCTCTCATTGTGTTTAGTTTATAGTCAGTATGCTATGTAATATCCATGATGGTATAACCTAAAATTTCATTATTTCATTCCCTATGAAAGGTATAGAGTCACTGATGGACATAAACTAGATTCAATAGCAATAATAGAGTATACCAACTATTTTTCTAATCATGTGCAGAGAACATTTATGTGTATGAAGAGAATACCTGCAATACAAAGAAAAAACAAATTTATATATTATTTAATATATATTTGTGAGCACAAAATTATTTTAGTAGCACTTTTTCTCCACACTATATTTAATTTATGCATTATTGAAAAGAGTCGGATGTGACAAGGAAGGAAATTTGGGAAGAAATAAAAATGATTTTGCAAAATAATCTCCAGCTAAACCTGATACTACAAAAACTTGTGCTCCCTTATTTTCTACATATTCTCCTTTGTATATTCAATGCCTTGGAGAATACTTAAATTGCATAGCAGATAATGAGTAGATGCATTGAATTAATAACTAAATGAATAATTAATAATTCAAGTTTTGAAAAAAAACAGTGTCTCAAGATGATCTGTTCATTCCAGACTTTTGTTCTTCATATCCTCAAAGACATAAAGTTTTCAGTGATATTCAACAAATTTTGCTCTGATTAATTTTTCACTGATTTAGTGTCTGTTGATTGTAGTCCTACATCTGAATTGTAGTATTCAAATAAACTTGGCCTGTTTATTATAAAGAGGATTTATATTAGAAGTTGTTAACCGAATCTTTAAAAAAGTGATGGGTCCTCTCCTAAATTTGTGCAAATCTTTAATATCATTTTTTAAAAAAGTCTTACATGTAATCTGACACTTTTAATGCTCATTTCTACTTAACAAGTTCAACATGCATATTTACACCATAACAATTTTGAAGTACACATTTTTCCATCCAAAAATTATACCCATTTTCCCATAAAGTCTTCATTTTCATATTCATTTTTGTATTTTGTATGATAAACACTATCACCTTTTCATGCATATGTGAAGATCTTACAGTTTCACCCTTCTATTTCACCCCCTTTTCACAGATCCATTTCAAGTTCAATTAGTACAATTAAATGTTTTATTTAGAATGTTTTTATGCCTTATGTAGAATATGCCTATAAAGATTTTGAACTAATACAGGGAATTTACTCACTGTCCTCATAATTCCTTCTAGGAGCTGGAATACCAATTTTCTTTAGTTATCATAACACCTTTAAGTATATTATTCATTTATTTTTTTCAATCTAAAATAGTTACATATTTATAAAATAATTACATCACTTTTGATATCTTCAAAGTTGTACCAGATCTGTTCATACTTCAAATATTTTTCCTGGTAAACATATATTCTTTCATATCACACAATTATTTTATATGAGGAGCTAAAGACACTCAACTTTTAAATAAAAAGCAATGGGTTAGACTTTTCTATTAAAGGTATAAGTAGCAACCAGCCCATAAAAGACACAATCAGTAACTAGAAGATACAATTAATCTTAGAAGACATTAAAAAAATAATTATTTTAAATGAAATTTAAAGCAATTAACCACTAACCTCTGTTTCTTTATTACACGAATGCATTTACAAGCATGCATACCCTCTGAAGGCTTTATAACATTCTTTTTCTTAAGTTTTTATTTCTTTGTCCTAATAATATTTCTAATAATAATAAAATGTGTTTCATTTAAAGTTATGAGACACATGTTTTGTCTGTATTAGCCAACAGTTCTATCAAAAAATACTCCAAGAAATTTAAAAAGATTACACATATCTCTACACAACATTTTTTACTGGAAACAAAGTACTTAAAATCATGTCAAAAAACACAGGCACAAATAAAAATGAATACATGATTAATACACATTTCAACAGGCATGAACCTAATAAACAATATGCTGATTGAAAGAATCTAGCCATGAAAGGACACATCTTATATAATTCCATTTTATGTGAAATGTCCAGAAAAGGCAAATCTACAGAGACTAAATAGATTATTGTTTTCTGAGTGCTAAGTGTAGGAATAAGATGTGGCTATCAGTTCAGTTCAGTTCAGTCGCTGTCGTGTCCGACTCCTTGCGACCCCATGAATCACAGCACGCCAGGCCTCCCTGTCCATCACCAACTCCCGGAGTTCACTCAGACTCACATTCATCAAGTCAGTGATGCCATCCAGCCATCTCATCCTCTGTTGTCCCCTTCTCCTCCTGCCCCCAATTCCTCCCAGCATCAGAGTCTTTTCCAAAAATGAGTCAACTCTTCGCATGAGGTGGCCAAAGTACTGGACTTTCAGCTTCAGCATCATTCCTTCCAAAGAAATCCCAGGACTGATCTCCTTCAGAATGGACTGGTTGGATCTCCTTGCAGTCCAAGGGACTCTCAAGAGTCTTCTCCAACACCACAGTTCAAAAGCATCAATTCTTCGGCACTCAGCTTTCTTCACAGTCCAACTCTCACAGCCATACATGACCACTGGAAAAACCATAGCCTTGACTAGATGGACATTGTTTTGGCAAAGTATTGTCTCTGCTTTTTAATATGCTATCTAGGTTGGTTGTAATTTTCCTTCCAAGGAGTAAGCGTGTTTTAATTTCATGGCTGCAGTCACCATCTGCAGTGATTTTGGAGGCCAAAAAAATAAAGTCTGACTGATATGGCTATAAATGAGTATGAAGTTCCCTTTTAGGATAATGAGTATGTTTTAAAATTAGATTGTAGTATAGTTGTACAATTATGTAAGTATACTAATATTCAGTGAACCATATATTCAATATAGGTCAATTTGTGATATGCAGATTATATCTCAATAGAAGGCACAAAAGCCCCCTCCACCCCCAAAAAGTCACATGTGTAAAATGGCATTAACACTCCAGCAATTGTGGAAACCTGTTGATCTAGAAGAAGAATTCCAAAAAGACTAGTACTTGAATGTAGTTTTCTCTAACTTAAGCTTTCTCCTTGATTCATGCTTGATCATATTCTCAGCTGGAAATGGTGACATTGAAATTATAGGTGAACACCTTGAAGCTATTGAGTGGAGATTGAATCTCAAAGGTTTTAAGGTGAAATTCAATATTTAATATGAAAAGTTAACTACCTGATGTTATTAGAAAGCAAAAATAAACTATTGTTAAGTTATCCCACTTTTTCACTTTTATGTCAGTGAAAAGAAAACTTTTAGAAGTTTTATTGTCCTCAGCATCAATATTATGGTTGTATTTTCTTATCTGTTGTCTGCAGAGAGCTCAAAATATAAGGATAAATAGATGTGCTGATACCAAATGACACTGTACAAGGATTGCATTCCACTATTTAGTTTGTGAAAACTCATATCCTAGTTTTCCCAGGGAGGTAAGTTAGTATAAACTTAGGGAATTGCTGAATAGATGATGGAATGGACTAGTGGCTAATATGGCAGATGGTGCTGTGAAGGTAGCTGAAAAAATGTTTTGAAGTACCTTTAATTTCTCAAACCATGTGTTCCATGAATATAAGGTACTAGATCTGATTGTACAGTAATTTGACTCTATAGTGAGAAAATTGCTCACCAAAATGGGGTGAATTATCTCTTCCCCAAATACGAAGGCTCCAGTTCAATACTGTACTGGAAGTGATTATTTACCAAACGTCATTCTGATCCTTTGAAGTTAATCCAATTCACATGGTTAAAATGTGTATATCTAGTGACTATTTACATTGGCTAATACCACTTTTTTCATGTTTAAACTTATATTTAAAATATTTGTGTCAGTGGGTTTGTGTAGCTGCTGTTTTACAACCACTGGACATATGCGTATTAAAAAATTTTAAATGTCAATAATTAGGTAGGTTTTTTTTCCTGATACTTTTGAAATGAAGTCATGCACGAGACAGTAAAAGTTAACAATTGCTAAATTGACAGAAATTAAAAAAAAAACACATAGAAAATGAGAAAAGGTCTTCCATAGAAAATGTCTGCTTACTAGTTCCTCTATAAAATTTGCTAGTTTCAAGTGTCAATTGTATTAATGGAGAGAGCAATTTGAAGTTGTAATCAGGATTAAGCCCCCTTAAGACTCTTCATTTTTCTTTTCCATTTGATGACAATTTTCTGTAATTAATATCAGTCCTTTTTCACATCACAACTGCCTTGATATTACAAGTAGAACATTGTGCTATGGCTTTAGGTAAGGGGTAAATTAAGAACAGATGAATTCTTAATAGCAGTCTTCTCTCACAAAATGTTCAAGATTATAAAACAATGTAAGGAAATAATTATTGAGGATGTGAAACTGTATAAGAGAAAATTCCTCTTAAAAATGTTTGGTGAATTTTCTTAAATTCCATTATCTTTAGTTCATCCACACCTATGTATTTACATGGGCATGCCAAAGGATCTAGAAAATGAAATATATAGGAATTATGTACCTGTCAATTTACACATGAATATATATTTATTTTAATATTAGAAATAAGATTAAAAGGGACAGTGCATATCAACTGAATTTTAATCTTTTAGATAAGGTTATTAGTCATGAACATGTAAAATTACCTCTAGTTTGTATAAGTACAATGAACTCAGAAAATTTTAAGTTTTTTTGTTTTTGTGCTTATAGAAAATAAAAGGATGAAAACTTATACATTAAATTATTGCTAAACTAAGATCATGGCATCCAGTCCCATCACTTCATGGAAATTAGATGGGGAAGGAGTGGAAACAGTGTCAGATTTTATTTTCTTGGGCTTCAAAATCACTGCAGATGGTGATTGCAGCCATGAAATTAAAATACGCTTACTCCTTGGAAGGAAAGTTATGACCAACCTAGATAGCATGTTCAAAAGCAGAGACATTACTTTGCCAACAAAGGTCCGTCTAGTCAAGGCCATGGTTTTTCCAGTGGTCATGTATGGATGTGAGAGTTGGACTGTGAAGAAAGCTGAGCTCTGAAGAATTGATGCTTTTGCACTGTGGTGTTGGAGAAGACTCTTGAGAGTCCCTTGGACTGCAAGGAGATCCAACCAGTCCATTCTGAAGGAGATCAGTCCTGGGTGTTCTTTGGAAGGACTGATGCTAAACCTGAAAGTCCAGTACTTTGGCCACCTCATGCGAAGAGTTGACTCATTGGAAAAGACTCTGATGCTGGGAGGGATTGGGGGCAGGAGGAGAAGGGGACGACAGAGGATGAGATGGCTGGATGGCATCACTGACTCGATGGATGTGAGTTTGAGTGAACTCCGGGAGTTGGTGATGGACAGGGAGGCCTACTGCTGCTGCTGCTAAGTCGCTTCAGTCGTGTCTGACTCTGTGCGACCCCATAGACGACAGCCCACCAGGCTCTCCCGTCCCTGGGATTCTCCAGGCAAGAATACTGGAGTGAGTTGCCATTTCCTTCTCCATTGCATGAAAGTGAAAAGTGAAAGTGAAGCTGCTCAGTCGCGACCCCATGTACTGCAGCCTACCAGGCTCCTCCGTCCATGGGATTTTCCAGGCAAGATTACTGGAGTGGGTTGCCATTGCCTTCTCCACAGGGAGGCCTGGTGTGCTGCAATTCATGGGGTCGCAAAGAGTCAGACACGACTGAACAGCTGAACTGAAATGAATGGTTATGTCCCATCAGACTATAGGGTAAAAAACCATGTTCATGCATATTGATTTTTTTCCTTTTACTCATTAACAGCTTATTTTTTATTTCTGTATAATACACATATTTCTCTATTGTTTTTAACGTAATAGATACATTCAAAATAAACTGGTGTGACAATTCATATGTGGGTAACAGCTTTGACCACTTTTAGAGACACAAAAGAATAAATATATGAATTTTAAATTAGACAATTCTTTTTACTCCTTTATCTAAAATCAAATAGCTATTTATTCTAAAGGTTTTGAATGGATCTAAAAAGGTCTTCATTCTGGGAATTGTAAATCTTGCCTTTAATGCATAAATGAAATTAAAGTATTTATAAATCAACTATAACTAAAATAAAAAAGAATGATACAAAGTGATCGAAGGTGTGGTGATGCAAATAATTAAAAAAAATTAAATCTAATTAGCCAGAGTATGAATATCCTGTCTCTCAGTTTTCTTTCAGCAAAATGGGGATATTAACCCTTATCACTGACCCAGTCAATATCAGACACATTTACAGAATAATTAAAACTTAGGGTAATAATGTTGCATTTCAAAAAGTACCTCCTGGAACAGAGTAATGAAATACATAATGGAATGATGCTCTTCCTGGAAAATTCAGTTTTTCTTATTGTGTTAATACAAAATAAAGGTATTTTTAAAGAAAGAAAGAAAAAAAAACCTTAAAAACCTTTCTATAAAAATAAACTCTCTCCCCTCATACAGACAGTAACTTCCCAGCTCTCACACTTAAAATTTAATAATCCCTAAAATATGACTTCTCATTATATTCATTAAATAAGAATAATCAACATAAGGACCAAGGTATGACTTAGTTATTTCATCATAGTTCCCAAATAAATTTTTCCTTGCATGGTAACAAATTTTTAGAAAATTAGCATTCACATGAGCAGAGTAAATCTTTTACTAACTGAAGTTATATAACCCTTTTGGAAGTGACAGTGCTGAATCGTTATCTAAAACTGTGCTTTTTTTTTTTAATTGTTTTTTGTTGTCATCTGATCTTGAGCAAAACTTGCAAGACTATATTTTAAATTTTTGTCTTACCAACATTATGAAAATCCTGCCAAGCTTTTTGTTTAAAGTATAAAATGATTCTAAGTTTTGGGTTTTGAGAATTCCTGAGTGGCCGCGAGAGGAAAAAAATTCTGAAAGTTTTAGGCTTGTAAAAAGTTGAAAGTTATGTGGTACTTATATTTAGAGCAGACTCAGTTGAACAGTTTCGGGTTACTGAATGAGCTTAGTAGAATAACAAAATATTGCTACTACAGAAATAAGTTACTCTGTCACTAGGGATTGCCAGAAGAATCTACTTACATTTGAAAAAAATATCAAAGAAATGAAACTCAGAATTGAAGCAAAAACTGGCCAAAAAAAAAAAAAAAAATTGCTCCATGAAAAAGGTGAGAGGAAATAATTTAACTTTGCTTTATTTTTTTAGTTATAAATACATATATAAAATATTTATATAAAGTTTATAAAAGATCTTTTTCAGTTCAAATGAAGCCTATTTTAGGCAGTGAGAACCATCGTGTGGAGTGAGCTAAATATTGGAACTGAATTCCAACGGATTTTTTTCTACTTAAGTGGTATTTAGTAAGATTTTTTTAAAGCATCAAGCATACTATTATTATATGCAAAGCTTCATTGAATAAATGTTAAATCTTCTGTATAAATCAAGTATGAATAAAATGCTTGTACATTCAGTTATACATTGTGTGTGTGTGTTCAGTCATGTCTGACTCTTTGCGGGTTACTCTTTGTAACCTGCCAGGCTCCTCTGTCCATAGAATTTCCCAGGCGAGAATACTGGAATGGGTTGCCATTGCCTCTCCCAGGGGATTTTCCCAACCCAAGAATCGAAGCAGTGTCTCCTGCATTGGCAGGTGGATTCTTTACCACTAGAGTCACCTGGGAAACCCGTTATACATTACCTTTTAAAAATAATTTCAAAGACCAAAATTTAAATTTTAAGTCTTTACATTTAGGGTTCTGATATAGAGTCAAAAATCATAAAGGTCACATGTCCAACTTATCAATTTCTCAATATTTTTGACTCTAAGTGCATTTCCAGTGACCATAAGCTTTATTACCAAGTAAGTGCTGTTAAAGCTGTTACAGTTTTGTATACTGATATACTCATGTTTTATGAAAGAAATATTTACATGTCTATGTTTACCTACTTACAGAGAAAGATTTCTGAGTTGGGAGCAAGCGATTTCAAGGAGATTGGAGTTGATAAAGGCGACTGATCTATCATTCACATCCATACGTGCATATTTTGTCTTATGTTTCTTTCAAGATACCATTTTGATATTTGCACTGCTTTGTGACCATATTCACAATAATCATTTAGAGATTATTTCCACATTTAACGGTTTTAGTATTCATAATTAGTGCTTTTGTATGACAGATTTCCCTTATGAGCTCTTTACATTTCTTGCTATCTTAATTGAGTAAATGTATTAGTTTGTCAGGACTCCTAGAGCAAAGTAACACATACTGGGTATTTTAAACAACAGAAATATATTGCCTTACATTTCTGGAGGCTAGGAGTTTGAGATCAAATGTTGACAGGGTTGGTTCCTTTTGAGATTGATGAAGGATGTGTTGTATGTTTCTCTCCCACCTGGCAATCTAGTGTTCCTGGGTTCCTGCTGCATTACTCCAATCCCTGCCCTCATCTTCACATGATATTTTTCCCTTGAGTGTGTATATGTTTGTATATCCAAATTCCCCTTTTTATAAAGACACCAGTCATATTGGACTAGGGCCTGCATCACTCCAGTATGACTTCATCTTAATTAACTACATCAGTAATGGTCACATTACCAAATGAGGTCACATTCGGAGACACTGCATTTAGGACTTCAACACATGAGTTTTGAAGGTGACACAAATCATGTTCACATAACAGTTAGTATATCGTTAATAAAAAAATACTATTGGTGGAGTAACATGAGTAATATGTTTTCTAGTCCTTTTGTAACTGAGAATGTTTTTTAGTCCCTTTTGTGTACAAACAATATTTTTGCTAACTATAAAATTTTTTAATCATTCTTTGGACAAAAGAAATTGGAGAATATACCCCAAGATCAGGTTTTGAAACAAGATTGATTGTATTTTCTTTGTGAACAGTTTTTATTCTTGACCACCATATATTTCAAGGCATTTTTTTTTCTTTATCACAGATATTGCAAATTTACTTGCCATACAATAAACCAATTTAATTTTCAAAATCTGATAGTATTAGTTAAGATGCGGGTTTTGCCATTGAAAAATATGACAATAGTTCACAAGAGCTTGACTCATAACAATTTATTTCTTGTTTAATTCTCTTTCTTTAAAAGATCCTCTATGTTCAAGACTTTCCTCCATGAAGTCATCAGGGCCCCATGTTTGCTCTACCTTGATGCTAGTCACCCTCAATATCTAGCTTTCATCTTCTGGTCTGAAATGCTTATTCCAATTGCTGCCAACTTATGCCCACTCCAACTACAGAAGGAAGAAATGCAAAGACATGGTTACTTGCGTTAAGGGCACTGACTAGAAGTTGTACACATAGCTTTGGCTCCTATGCTATGGAACAGAAATTAGACACATAGCCACACTCAACTTCAGGCAAACTGGAGAAATGTAGTATTTCTATGGGGAGCCGAGTGCTCAACTAAAAATTCTATTAATGTAGAAGAAAACAATATATAAAGGGACAGATAGTAGGCACTGCTATAGTTTACACTTTCCTTCTCCTAAATATCCATTTGTAAATGTCTTTTCATGCACTTGAATATACTTGCCTTTTTTTTTTTTTTCCGGAGAATAACCCTCAGTGTTTCATCCACCCCAGTGTTCCATCCAGTAGGTGTGTCCTATTCAAATTCTAGGATCTCTGGAAAATGTGTAGTCCTAATTGTTAGATCTGAATCTGCCTTATCATAGCCCAGCATCTTCTAAATTACAAGACATGTTATCTATCTCCTTCTAGTCACCCCGCATAACCCGTATGGAATATAATAAGAACATATCAACAACAGATCTTACAATGACTGTAGCAAAGGGATGTTGGCTACTCCAGGTCACCCAGGGATGCTGCCCCATTGCAAAGGGTGATGGTTTCCATGCTAAGGAAGCAGACGTGCATGTTGGTTTTTCAGTCTACCACCAGCCAGAGCTTCAAGGAGTTGTTAACTGTGATCCCCTCCAACACCTTATCAGGCTCTCTCTGCCACATGCACATTCTGGCTCATCTGGAGATTCTGGCTGATCCATCATGGCCTCCTCTACATTGGAGTGAGTAGAATATTTCTCAATGTGATGGTTTCTGGAGAGAAGCTTCTCAATCACATTTTGATAGTCTTCCAGTGTTGTTCCCTGAGTCATACACATGGAAAATAAATAAATTTTAGGTGGTTTTTGTGTGTGTGTGTGTGTGTGTGTGTGTGTGTGTACCTGCTCCTCCACTACTCTGGTGTCCATGGGTTGGAAGTAAGACATAATGATCAGAAAGTCCTCAACATTGACCTCCTGGGCCAGGTCACTGACCCCCTTGCACACTCTCATGTGATCAAAGAAGTCAGATGGCTATTTGGATTATATTTTGTCAAGCTCCAATTCTGGGACTTTGTTGAAGTTCTCTTTAGGAATGGTTAAACCATCCCTAAGTTTCTTAAGTTCAGCTTCTTAAACTCAGCTTCTTAAAGCTCCATTGGAACTGTTGAGAAGCCTGTCTAGTCCATTAGCTCCTGCACCTTTTTGGGTTGGAGGTGGATGGAGCCCATGGTGTTATTGGCAGGGGCTGTGGGTAATGAATTTCTTGCAGGGTGAGAACTGGCATTGACTCTGCAACACCTGGTTAGGCCTTGGATCTAAGCGTGAGGATGCCAGGGATGGGTATGAGCCACAGATCAAGCATCTTAGGCAAAGAAAAAATAGTCATCCAAAGAGGAAATAAAGAAGTAAAACTGTCACTATTTGCAGATGTTATAATATTTCTATTGAAAATCCTAAATATTCCACCAAAAATCTGTTAGAACTAACAAACAAATTAAGTAAAGTTGTAGAATACAAAGTCAATATAAAAAGCTCTTGTGTTTCTACATAATAACAAGACTATCAGAAGGAAATTAATAAAAACAATCTCACTTACAACTGCACCCTCAAAAATAAAATACCTAGAAATATATTTATCCAAGGAAATGAAAGACCTGCACAATGAAAAATATAAGATATTGGTGAAAGAAATTGATGAATTATTATTGTGGAAATAACCATATGACTCAAAGCACAAAAGACCCCAAAAGTCAAAGCAATCTTGAGAAAGAACAAAGCTAGAAGTATCACATTTCCTGATTTTAAACTCTATTACAAAACTATAGTAAACAAAACAGCATGGTATTAGCATAAAAACAGACACACAGGTTGATGGAAAAGAAAAGAGAGCTTAGAAATAAATCCACTCATATATGTTCAAATTATTTATCACAAATAAGAGATTAATATGCAAAGTACATGAAGAACTCATACAACTTCATGAATGGCACAATAATAAAGAATCCACTTGCCAGTGCAGATTGATGCAAGAGATACGGGTTCAATCCCTGAGTTGAGAAGATCCTCTGGAATAGAAATGGCCTGCTCCAATATTCTTGTCTGGAAAATGCCATGGGCAGAGGAGCTTGGAGGACTACAATCCACAGAGTCAAAAAGAGTTAGACGCAACTGAGCACACACAAATACACACATCCAAGATACATAAAGAACTCATAAAAATTGATATCAAAACAAAAACAAATATCAAAAGAAAAAAATCTGAAACACCAAAAAGCAATCTGATTAAAAAATGGACAGAGGATCTGAATAAACATTTTTCTAAAGGAGAACTACAGATATATGGCCAATGGTACACAAGAATGTGCTGAATATCACTAATTATTAAGGAAATGCAAATCAAAATCACATTGAGATACACCTCACATCTGCTAAGATGGCTGTTATCAAAAAGACAGAAATAACAAGTATTGGTGAGAATATGGAGAAAAGGAAACCATTATGCACTATTTGAGAGAATGTAAATTGGTGCAGCCAGTAAGGAAAACAGTATCAGTTCAGTTCAGTCGCTCAGTCGTGTCCGACTCTTTGCAACCCCATGAATCACAGCACGCCAGGCCTCCCTGTCTGTCACCATCTCCCAGAGTTCACTCAAACTCACGTCCATCGAGTTGGTGATGCCATCCAGGCATCTCATCCTCTGTCATCCCCTTCTCCTCCTGCCCCCAATCCCTCCCAGCATCAGAGTCTTTTCCAATGAGTCAACTCTTCACATGACGTGGCAAAATTACTGGAGTTTCAGCTTTAGCATCATTCCTTCCAAAGAACACCCAGGGCTGATCTCCTTTAGAATGGACTGGTTGGATCTCCTTGTAGTCCAAGGGATTCTCAAGAGTCTTCTCCAACACCACAGTTCAAAATAGAGGTTCTTAAAAAAATTTAAATAGAAATATCTTATAATCTAGCAACTTTACTTCTGGTATTTATGTGAAGGAAAAAAAACACTAATTCAGAAAGATATATGCACACCAGTATACATTGTAGTATTATTCACAATAGCCGAGAATGAATAAAGATATTGTAGTATACACACACACACACACACACTCACACATGTAATTCAGTCATTAAAAAGAGAAGGAAATCTTGCCCTTTGTGACAACAAGGATAGACTTTAAGGGTATTATTATAAGTAAATTTAGTCAGAGAAAGACAAATAGCATATGACCTCACTTACAAATGAAATCTGAAACAGATAAACAAACCAAAATAAAAAACAAAACTGAATTCACAGAGAATATATTGGTGGTTAACGGAGGTGGGGTGTGGGGAGTAAATAAAATGGGTGAAGGTTGTCAAATGTACAAACTTCCAGTTATAAAATCAATAAGTACTGTGCATGTAATGTACAGCATAGTGACTATAGTTAATAACATTCTATTATGTATTTGAAAGTTACTAAGAGAGTTGTTCTCATCACAAGAAAAATATCTGTAAAGTGATGGATTTTAACTATATTTATTGTGATGATCATTTCTCAACATGTGCAAATATCAAATTGGTATATTATACACTTGAAACTAATATAATATTATTCATTTTATTTTATCTGGTAAAATATTATTCTCTTTTACTTGGGAAGTGAAGCCCAAGGTCATACAGTTGAAAAACAGATTACACTTTTTCAAACATTTCAACCATCAAATATCTGTGGTTACTTTAAGCCAGGAAGAGCTAGGTAAATATTTCCTGTCCCACAGTAGGGAAGAAAATGGCAGAGGTGTAGGAGGTGACATTGTAGTACCTTACAGTTTTTTTCTGATACAAACCAGTTTCTCCAAAAAGCTGTCCAGCTGGATAATTTTGAACTTTCCTCAGGGAATCTCCTAGGGGTGCTCTCCAAATGTGGCTGTTTGTGTATGGCCCTGGACTTTCTTGTACACCGGATATTCAGGAAAGCTGAAAAAGTCAAGATATAACAGGGATTCCCTGAGGGTACTGATGATGAGAGAACCATTTCTAGAAGAGACGACTGTTATTCTTGACAGCAGCCTTACAGGGAGCAGCAGAAGGCCTCTAGGAGTCAACACCAGTGAGACTTGAGGCCAGAAATACAACTGCCATGTATATAAGTGAGAGTACTATGGCTCTCATGGTGAGAAGTGCAGACTTTATTTCATCAGTCTTCTCTGTTTCCAAATGTTGTAGGAAGGGGTGTGGTATTAGATGCTCAGAAGATAGCTTTAATAAATTAGTGTGTTCACATTTAAGCGATTTTTTCACTCCATGATGGGGTATGCTGGGAGAGGGAACTGGATGAATAGAAAAATGAAAGTGGCAAAAGAAAACTGGAAAATCAGTTTTTCATTTTTTTATTTTTAATTTTATTATTATTATTATTTTGGTGGTTTTTGCCATACATTCACATGAATCAGCCATGGGTATACATGTGTTCCCCATCCTGATCCTCCCTCTCACCTCCCGCCCCATCCCAACCTTCAGGGTCATCCCAGTGCATCATCCCCTTGAGCACCCTGCCTCATGCATTGAACTTGGATTGGAGAAAAACAGTTTTTTAAAAGAAGCATTTGTTTATTTTTGGCTGCGAGTCTAAGTTGCAGCATGCAGGGTCTTCACTGTGTCACTCGGAGTCTTTAACTGTGGAGCACAAACTCTTCAGCTGTGGCACGTGGACTACACTTCGGGGTGCGTGGGCTTAGTTGCTCCATGGCATGTAGGGTCTTTCCCAACCAGACATCAAACCCGAGTTTCCTGCATTTGAAGGTGGCTTCTTAACCACTGGACCACCAAGAATGTCCCTGTTTTTTTTTTTGTAATTGTTTTACCCCAACGTGAGGACAGTCTACCTACTATATCTCCTCCTTTGAAATCAATATATGGTGTTGCGCTTCACAATGTTATAGTATATCAGTGCAAGTTATGAAAAGATGATAGAATGCCTTCTTTTTTAGGCAAGTCATGTCATTTTATTTACTCATTTTATACGACATTCTTCATGTTTTACCTTATTGAAAAGTGAAAGTGAAGTCGCTTAGTCGTGTCCAACTCTTTGCCTCCCCATGGACTGTAGCCTACCAGGCTCCTCCATACATGGGATTTTCAAAGCAAAAGTACTGGAGTGGGTTGCCATTTCCTTCTCCAGGAGATCTTCCCAACCCAGGGATCCAACCCGAGTCTCCCGCATTGTAAGCAGACACTTTTACTGTCTGAGCCACCAGGGAGGCAATGAAATAACACTACCTTCCATGGAAACTCAACTAAATATGTTGCGAAGAATACTGGATATGAATTGGGAGATTAGTCATAGTCATTTGAATCTTAAAGGAGTGTAAAATATTTTTAAATTTTATTCATTTATTCATAAACCAGACATTTATTGAGAAGTTAGTCTGTATCAGTCATTTAGGCAGATAATGACCTAAGAAAAAATGTTTATGCCTTCAAAGAGCATATAGTTTATTAGAAAAGAATGTTTAAACAGTTTCAGAATAATAAAACCAACATTAAAATAAAAATACTGTACTGTACTAAACAGGTACCTCAATGAGAGAACATTCAATTCTTTCCTGGAGTGGAAGGACTCAGAAAAATTGTATAGGGATGACACATTACAACAAACAACTTAGAATGCCAATTAAAAAAAATAGTTTAAGTAAGTGGGATTGTTCTTTAAAATATGAGAAATATAAATAAAATAGGTCTATAAACTATTTATGATTTAAAATATCCAACGTTTCTTCTAAATATTTAGAGAATGTCTAAATAATGGTAGAAGTGAATTAGTCTCTCAGTCATGTCTGACTCTTTGCAACCCCATGAACTGTATGTAGCCCACCACACTCCTCTGTCCATAGAATTCTCCAAGCAAGAATACTGGAATGGGTAGCCATTCCCTTCTCCAGCAAATCTTCCTGACCCAGGGATCAAAACTGAGTCTCTTGTATTGCAGGTGGATTCTTTACCATCTGAGCCACCAGGGAAGCCTAAATCATGGTACTAAATTAAACTGAATAAGAAAATGTGTTCAATTTGAAGGGCTAAAGTGTGCAAGTTCATAAGGTTTAAAAATTTTTAGGCATAAGGGAAAGCTGTTTCATAATGAAGGCAGATGAGCAAATGTTTATTGATGTTATTCCATTGACTTCTGATATTCCATCAATTTTGTTAACATATTAGCATTTAGTCCTATGTTGGCTCATTTAATCTTTTCTTTTAGTTGTTTAAAATTTTTTTCTCTTTTAGTTATTTATATAATTTTGAGTATGTTAAGTATTATTTTCTATATTTATCCTGTTTTAATTTTATAAATATTTTTTTTTGGCTATGTAGACTAACATCATAAGCAGGTTTCAGAATTATATTTTCTTAGATGACTTGGAGGCTTCCCTAATGGCTCAGACAATAAAGAATCTGCCCACAGTGTGGGAGAACCCTGCAATATGCGAGACACAAGTTCAATCCCTGGGTCGGGAAGATCTGGAGGAGGAAATGTCAACCCACTTCAGTATTCTTGCCTGGAGAATCCCATGGACAGAGGACAGTCCATGGGGTCGCAGAAAGTTGGACAGGACTGAGCAACTAACACCTGGGGGGGCTTCCCAGGTGGCACCAGCACCTGCCTGTGCAGGAGACATAAGCGATGTGGCTTCCACCCCTGTGTCTGGAAGATCCCCTAGAGGAAGACATGGCAACCCACTGCAGTATTCTCTGCGAAATTGCATGGGCATAGGAGATAGAAAGGCTACGATCCACGGAGTCTCAAAGAGTCCGATGCAATTGAAGCAACTTAGCATGCACAGGTAACTTGGATTGTGTTCAGTAACATGGATAGTATCTCTGCATTCTGTTTTCTTTATTTCAGTAGTCAGAAGTTTTATTTAATATCAAAACTTACATTGGAAATTGATGAATAAATTTTAAATTCCTTTATTTATTTATTTATTTTCTGTTTTATATTGTTGATACTGAAACGGGATACCCTGGTGGCTCAGACAGTAAAAAATATTCCTGCAATACAGAAGACCTGGGTTTGATCCCTGTGCTGGGAATATACCTGAAGAAGGAAATAGAAACCCACTCCAGTTTTCTTGCCCTGAGAATTCCATGTACAGAGAAGCCTGGCAGGCTGTGGTCCATGGGGTCGCAGAGTATACATGATTAAGGGACTTACACTTTTATTTCAATAGACAAAACATTCTTATTAAATTTTAGTGTTATCTGGAAGTGTAATATTCTAAAGTACTACCTTGTTTATTAAATTAGGAAGTTTAATAGTGTATATTAATGATATTCAATAGATTT
This sequence comes from Bos javanicus, assembly GCF_032452875.1. NCBI lineage: Eukaryota > Metazoa > Chordata > Mammalia > Artiodactyla > Bovidae > Bos > Bos javanicus. The sequence goes on from NC_083881.1 coordinate 40,725,853, forward strand.
TAAGTAATAACTTGAATAGATATGTCCCATTTACTTTTAGGATTTCTTTTTTCACATTTGGATATATATGTATTGCATATGTATTTCCCTGGTTGCTCATTGGTAAAGAATCTATCTGCAGTGGTGGAGTTTCAGGAAACTTAAATTCGATCCATGGGTGGGAAGATCCCCTGGAGGAGGAGAAGGCAATCCAACCAGTATTCTTGCCTTGAAAATACCATGGACAGAGGAGCTGGTGGGCTACAGTCCATGGGGTTGCAAAGAATCAAACAGGACTGAGCACAATACACATGAGACATGTAGATATACAGAAATAAATATATAGAGAGACATAGTGTTGATGGAAAATGGGATCTCTGGAAAAACTTTTTACTTTTTTTTCTCTTAGTGAGGACAATTTGACTCATACACCACTGTTTGATTCAAACAAAAATTTTTCCAGAATTTTATCATATGCATTTATTTCAACAGGTCTCTAATTTGAAAAGTATACTGGAAAAAACAGAGTAAAAAATAAAATTTAGATATCCTTGATTTAAAACAGAATGTATAATTTTGTAGTTCAATTCCCATTCTAATTCCATATGATGGTAGTAAAACCTAATTAAGTTTAAAATCATATTCTACACCTCCATTTACCACATTTGGGTAACAGTTGCACTGTTTACTCTACACTGCCCCAAAACTTCAGGAAATTCCCCCCAGAAAGTCATTCAGAACTGACATGGTGCCAACTTAAAAAAAAAAAACACTATTAAACATTAATTTTTGTGCCTCATTAATTTTTAGATGCTACAGAAAAACATGTCACTTTTCCCACCAAAAAGAACTTGCAATGTGATTAGGGAAATAAGACTGAGAAGATCAATAAAGTCAAAAGGATTAGGTCGTAATCATTTTCAAAGTTTTACTTGTACTTCTATATAGCAAGAGCAAAATACTAATACCAAGTCATAGACTACAAGTATTAAATACACCTGTGAAGAGGTTGTGGAATTTACACTTCGGCCTTGCATTTCCAAAGACAGGGCAGTAATGTTCATCAGTGCATAGTTGGGAATCCTGTGTTTCTCAGAACGTCATCTGTCCTACAGACAAAACATATGAGACACCAACTGTCTGAGATCATTTTCAAACTTGGATAAGTCATAGATCCAGTGACCATAAAACCCAGTGCAAGAATTACATACCTTGAGGACCAGTCAGTTGAGAAACCACTCACACAACCAAAAATCAGGAAGAACTTGATATGTCTTCATCACAGTGAAGGAGGATTGGAAGTCAGAGCCAAAGGGAAAGATTTATACATTTGGTTTGTGGAAAAGTTTTCTAAATTTCATCACAAACTGTCCAATTTATCTTCTGGTATTTATGCTAAAAGTAAATAAAGTAAAGGAAGGCTTTGTTATAGTTTTTCATAAAAAAGACAGTGAAGAATTTTATAATCTCTGATTTTGTAGAAATGCTATAAACCGTAAAAATGAGACGGGAAAGGGACAGAGAGTGGAAGATACAATAAATGGTACAGTTTTCTGATTACAGTAATCAAGAATCACAAAGAAATGTTAAAAGTATTAATTCAAGATATACATTTATATTTATATATATATTTAAGGACATTAAATAATCTTATTAAATAAAGTAATATAGTTGAAGTCATGTAGGGGTATTATAAGCATATACTCATATCTGGCTCACTTCTCCTTCTTGGTATGTACAAGGAGTACTGACTGCTTCCTAAGACTTGTTTTATGGTCAAAGGGATATCAGCAGAAGTAACTGCTGTCACTTCTGGCTGACATGCTGAATTCCTGTTCCTCTGTACTCCCCTCTCCTGCAGATGGACATGAAGCATTGTGATGAGAAGTAGGGGACACAAGATCAAAGCAGCCTAGGATCCTGAGCTGCCATTTGAAGAATAGCTGCTCTGGAGGGAACTTTATGCATTTGGAGAATAACTGCACCAGAGGGTACCCAGGCTGTATGGTACTTTTTGCAAGAAATAAACTTTGTTGTGATAAGTCACTGAAATGTTGTGTTCTTTTTACTCAGTATAATCTAGTCTTATCTGATTGACCCAAAATAAGTGGTTGGGACATAGTAAAAGAAGAAAGTATAGATTTAGGTAACAAATATACTGTCTAAAGATTTAAATAACTAAGTATACTGCTAAAAGTAATACCTATGAAGAAAACCTCTGAAAAATGTATAAATTTTCAAAATGGTGAAGAAAAAGCCCCACAAACATGCATAAAAGAAAACAAACACTATTTATATAGTGACACATTTTTAAAAAGTAGTGGGAAAAAATAAATTATATTTTAACCAAACATGTAAATCATTTAAATAAATATAAATGGGCTTAAATTAGCCATTTAAAGAAAAAAGTTTTATTAGAACCAAAGATAAAACCTAGTAATACGCTGAATACAAAAATACAAAAATTACAAAATAACCCAGAAAAGCCAAATATAGAAAATATGGATGTATCCTGGAGAAGGAAATGGCAACCAACTCCTGTATTCTTGCCTGAAAAATCCCACGGACAGAGAAGCCTGGAGGGCTACAGTCCATGGGGTCACAAAGTCGGACACGACTGAGCGACTACACACATGGATCTAGCCAGCCCAAGAAAATGCAAAAAAAAAAAAAAAAAAGTGGGATTAGTAATATTGAATCAGAAACAGAAACACGTTTTAATTGAAAACTCTTATTTTTTCCAATTAACTGAAACTAATAAAAATTTAAGACAATTAAATATGCTGACTATAAAATACTATTAATATACGCATCATTTTTAAGTTCTGTACACTAATAATAGAAAATATTCTTTTAAAAATTGCTACGAACTTCCAAATTTGCTCGTACTTAGTGTCACAAAACACTTCAATAAACTTTGAAAACTCAAATTATTGTATACTATACCCTCTGATTTAAGAGAGCACAAAACTATAAAAAGTACACTCTTGCATTTAAAAACAGTATGCATGTGTGTATATATACACATTTAAGGGCTTCCCAGGTGGCTCAATGGGTAAAAGAATCTGCCTGCAATGCAGGAAACACAAGACTTGGGTTTGATCACTGGGTTTGGAAGATCCCCTGGAGGAAGGGCATGGCAACTTACTCCAGTATTCTTGCCTGCAGAATTCCCGTGGACAGAAGAGCCTGGAGGGCTACAGTCCATGGGGTCACGAGGCGTAGGACACAACTGTCACAACTTAACACACATACACATATAAACATATGTTTAACTTTATTAAGATGTATTTTAAACAGCAAAAAATCAAACCATTTCAAGTGCACAATTCAATTTTTTTATTGGCAGTTTCAGTGATCACCGTAAGTCAGTTTTAGTGTTTTTGCTGCTGCTGCTGCTAAGTCGTGTCCGACTCTGTGCGACCCCATAGACGGCAACCCACCAGGCTCCCCCGTCCCTGGGATTCTCCAGGCAAGAACACTGGAGTGGGTTGCCATTTCCTTCTCCAATGCATGAAAGGTAAAAGTGAAAGTGAATTTGCTCTGTCATGTCCGACTCTTCTCGACCCCATGGTCTGCAGCCTACCAGGCTCCTCCGTCCATGGGATTTTCCAGGCAAGAGTACTGGAGTGGGGTGCCATTGCCTTCTCCATTAGTGTTTTTACATGTCCCCAAAAGATTCCTCATGCTCATGTAAATTGCAACCCCTTTCCCACCCCTATTCCCATCTCTAGTCCCCGACATCCACTAATCTACTTTCTGTTTGTGTAAAGTTGCTTTTGTTGGATATTGTATATAACTGGAACCATATAACGTGTTGTGTCTCTTATGTCTAGATTCTCATAGTTAGAATGAGGTATCCTGATATTAATCCATGAGACAGCATGGCTCAGAGTTTCTTCCTTTTTATTGCTGAGTACTATGCCTCTTGAGAAATTTGTATGCAGGACAGGAAGCAACAGTTAGAACTGGACATGGAACAACAGACTGGTTCCAAATAGGGAAAGGAGTACGTCAAGGCTGTATATTGTCACCCTACTTATTTAACTTATATGCAGAGTACATCATGAGAAACAATGGGCTGGAAGAAGCACAAGCTGGAATCAAGATTGCCAGGAGAAATATCAATAACCTCAGATATGCAGATGACACCACCCTTATGGCAGAAAGTGAAGAGGAACTAAAAAGCCTCTTGATGAAAGTGAAAGTGGAGACTGAAAAAGTTGGCTTAAAGCTCAACATTCAGAAAATGAATATCATGGCATCCGGTCCCATCACTTCATGGGAAATAGATGGGGAAACAGTGGAAACAGTGTCAGACTTTATTTTTCTGGGCTCCAAAATCACTGCAGATAGTGACTGAAGCCATGAAATTAAAAGACACTTACTCCTTGGAAGGAAAGTTATGACCAACCTAGATAGCATATTGAAAAGCAGAGACACTACTTTGCAACAAAGATTTGTCTAGTCAAGGCTATGGTTTTTCCTGTGGTCATGTATGGATGTGAGAGTTGGACTGTGAAGAAGGCTGAGTGCCAAAGAATTGATGCTTTTGAACTGTGGTGTTGGAGAGAGTCCCTTGGACTGCAAGGAGATCCAACCAGTCCATTCTGAAGGAGATCAGCCCTGGGATTTCTTTGGAAGGAATGATGCTAAAGCTGAAACTCCAGTACTTTGGCCACCTCATGTGAAGAGTTGACTCATTGGAAAAGACTCTGATGCTGGGAGGGATTGAGGGCAGGAGGAGAAGGGGATGACAGAGGATGAGATGGCTGGATGGCATCACTGACTCGATGGACGTGAGTCTGAGTGAACTCCGGGAGTTGGTGATGGACAGGGAGGCCTGGCGTGCTGCAATTCATGGGGTCGGAAAGAGTCGGACACGACTGAGCGACTGAACTGAACTGATTCTATTGTATGGATATTCCACACTTTATTTATTTATTTATCAATTGATGGACATTTAGGTTATTTCCATTTTTTAGTTATTGTGAATAATGCTGCTGTGAATATTCATGTGCAAGTCTTTGTGTGGACATGTTTTGTTATATAACCTGGTTATAGACTTAAGTGTGTTAGACTCTACAGTAATTTATAAGAAACTTTCAAACTGCTTTCCAAAGTAGCTGTACCATCTCATTTTCTCCCATAAATTGTATGAAATTTCTCCACATTGTCACCACTGTTAGTTATTGTTAGTCTTATTTTGTATAGCTGATCTAGTGGATATAAAATATTTCATGTGGTTTTAATTTATATTTCTCTAATTATGAACTTGTACTTATGAATTCTGATGTGTTTTTTTCAAGGCCACCAAGCAATTAGCTTAATCCTGACACCATCTGTCTGGAGATAGCATGAGATTGCACAGGTAAAGGGTTAAGTAATATAAGACTGCCCCCTACCCCACTCAAATGCACAAATTTCAGAGACCAAACGCACGCTGGATTGCTGCTTGTGCTTCTGACCAAACAGCTATAGATAAGAGGGTCCCATAACTTTCTTCTTGTGATTTGTCATTCAGTTGTATCACCCTCTTTATGACCCTTTGGACTGTAGCCCACCAGGCTCCTCTGTCCATGGAATTTTTAAGGCAAGAATACTGGAGTGGTTGCCATTTCCTTCTCCAGGGGAACTTCCTAACCCAGAGATCGAATGCGTACCTCCTGTGTCTCCTGATTTGCATGTAGGCTTATTCTTTATTCACTCAGCCTTGGGTTCTGTTAAAATGTTACAGTAGTTCACAGGATTTAGAGAAACATTTTACATATGATTATTTTATAAAAGTATATAGCTTAGGACTTTGTGGGAGGAGTTTCATTGAAAGCTCTCAAAATCCTGTCCTTTTCAGGTGTCTAAGATGGCTTCATTATATTGGTATGGTTGATTAGCAAGACCTTCTAGAACTAACATCTAATTAAGATGTCTTTTTCATCAGAGGAGACTGGAATGCAAAAGTAGGAGATCAAGACATACCTGGAGTAACAGGCAAGTTTGGATTTGGAGTACAAAATGAAGCAGTGCAAAGACTAACAGAGCTTTGCCAAGAGAAAACACTGGTCATAGCAAACACCCTCTTCCAATAACACAAGAGATGACTCTACACATGGACATCACCAGATGTTCAATACTGAAATCAGATTGATTATATTCTTTGCAGCTAATATATGGTCAGCAAAAATACTGACTGTGGCTCAGATCATGAACTTCTTATTGCCAAATTTAGACTGAAACTGAAAAAAAAGTAGGGAAAACCACTAGACCATTCAGGTGTGATTTAAATCAAATCCCTTATGATTATACAGTGGAAGTGACAAAGAGATTCAAGGGATTAGATCTGATAGTGTATGTGATGAACTATGGACTGAGGTTCATAACATTGTACAGGAGGCAGTGATCGAAACCATCCCCAAGAAATGCAAAAAGCAAAATGGTTATCTGAGGACGTCTTACAAATAGCTGAGAAATGAAGAGAAGTGAAAGGCAAAAGAGAAAAGGAAAGATATGACCATCTGAATGTAGAGTTCCAAAGAAGGGCAAGGAGAGATAAGAAAGTCTTCCTAAATAATCATTGCAAAGAAATAGAGAAAAACAATAGAATGAGAAAGGATAGAGATCTCTTCTAGAAAATTAGAGATACCAAGGGAATATTTCATGAAAAGATGGGCACAATAAAGGACAGAAACAGTATAGACCTAACAGAAGCAGAAGATATTAAGAAGAGGTGGCAATACACAGAAGAACCATACAAAACAGATCTTCAATTCAGTTCAGTCGTTCAGTCGTGTCCGACTTTTTGCAACCCCATGAATTGCAGCACACCAGGCCTCCCTGTCCATCACCAACTCCTGGAGTTCACTCAGACTCATGTCCATCGAGTCAGTGATGCCATCCAGCCATCTCATCCTCTGTCGTCCCCTTCTCCTCCTGCCCTCAATCCCTCCCAGCATCAGAGTCTTTTCCAATGAGTCAACACTTCACATGAGGTGGCCAAAGTACTGGAGTTTCAGCTTTAGCATCATTCCTTCCAAAGAAATCCCAGGACTGATCTCCTTCAGAATGGACTGGTTGGATCTCCTTGCAGTCCAAGGGACTCTCAAGAGTCTTCTCCAACACCACAGTTCAAAAGCATCAATTCTTCGGCGCTCAGCCGTCTTTACAGTCCAACTCTCACATCCATACATGACCACGGGAAAAACCATAGCCTTGACTAGACGAACCTTTGTTGCAAAGTAATGTCTCTGCTTTTCAATATGCTATCCAGGTTGGTCATAACTTTCCTTCCAAGGAGTAAGCGTATTTTAATTTCATGGCTGCAGTCACCATCTGCAGTGATTTTGGAGCCCCCAAAAATAAAGTCTGACACTGTTTCCACTGTTTCTCTATCTATTTCCCATGAAGTGATGGGACCGGATGCCATGATCTTCGTTTTATGAATGTTGAGCTTTAAGCCAACTTTTTCACTCTCCTCTTTCACTTTCATCAAGAGGCTTTTGAGTTCCTCTTCACTTTCTGCCATAAGGGTGGTGTCATCTGCATATCTGAGGTTATTGATATTTCTCCTGGCAATCTTGATTCCAGCTTGTGCTTCTTCCAGCCCATTGTTTCTCATGATGTACACTGCATATGAGTTAAATAAGTAGGGTGACAATATACAGCCTTGACGTACTCCTTTTCCTATTTGGAACCAGTCTGTTGTTCCATGTCCAGTTCTAACTGTTGCTTCCTGACCTGCATATAGGTTTTTCAAGAGGCAGATCAAGTGGTCTGGTATTCCCATCTCTTTCAGAATTTTCCACAGTTTATTGTGATCCACACAGTCAAAGGCTTTTTAAAAAAAGATCTTAATTAAGATCATTAAAAAAGATATTAATGACCCATTAATCATGATGGTGTGAACAGTCACCTAATGCCAGACTACCTGGAATATGAAGTCAAGTGAGCCTTAGGAAGCATCACTACAAACAAAGGTACTATAGATGAGGGAATGCAGCTGAGTTATTTCAAATCTTAAAAGATGATGCTGTTAAAATTCTGCACTCAATACAACAGCAAATTTGGAAAACTCAACAGTGGCCACAGGACTGGAAAAGGTCAATTTTCATTCCAATCACAAAAATAATGCCAAAGAATGTTCAAATTACTGCACAATTGCACTCATCTCATACACCAGCAAAATAATGCTCAAAATTTTCCAAGCTAGGCTTCAACAGTACATGAACTGAGAATTCTAGATGTTCAAGCTGCATTTAAAAAGGCAGAGGACCCATATTTTAAATTCCCATCATCTGTTGGATCATAGAAAAAGCAAGAGAGTTCCAGAAAAACATCCACTTCTGCTTCGTTGACTATGCTAAAGCCTTTGAGTGTGTGAATATCAAGAAACTGTGGAAAATTCTTCAAGAGATGGGCATACCATACCACCTTACCTGCCTTCTAAGAAAACTGTATGCAGGTCAAGAAGCAACAGTTAGAACTGGACATGGAACAAAAGACAGGTTCCAAATTGGGAAAGGAGTATGTCAAGGCTGTATATTGTCACCCTGCTTATTTAACTTACATGCAGAGTACACTATGTGAAATGCTGGGCTGGATGAAGTACAAGTTGGAATCAAGATTGCCAGCAGAAATATCAATAACCTCAGATATTCAGATGACACCACCCTTATTGCAGAAAGTGAAGAGGAACTAAAGAACTTCTTGATGAAAATGAAAGAGGAGAGTGAAAATCTGGCTTAAAACTCAAGATTCAAAAAATGAAAATCATGGCTTCTTGTCCCATCACTTCATGGCAAATAGATGGGGAAACAATGGAAACAGTGACAGACTTTCTTTTTTTTGAGCTCCAAAATCACTGCAGATGGTGACTTCAGCCATGAAATTAAAAGATGCTTGCTTCTTGGAAGAAAAGTTAGGAGCATCTAGACAGCATATTAAAAAGCAGAGACATTACTTTGCTGACAAAGGTCCGTCTAGTCAAAGCTATGATTTTTCTAGTAGTCATTTATGAATGTGAGAGTTGGACCATAAGGAAAGCTGAGCACTAAAGAATTGATGCTTTTGAACTGTGGTGTTGGAGAAGACTCTTGAGAGTCCCTTGGACAACAAGGAGTTCCAACCAGTCCATCCTAAAGGAAATCAGTCCTAAATATTTGTTGGAAGCACTGATTCTCAAACTGAAGCTCCAATACTTTGACCACCTGATGCAAAAAGCTGACTCATTGGAAAAGACCCTTTTGCTGGGAAAGATTGAAGGCAGGAGAAGGGGACAACAGAGGATGAGATGGTTGGATGGCATTACTGACTAGATAGACATGAGTTTGAGCAAGGTCCAGGAGTTGGTGATAGACAGGGAGCCCTGGTGTGCTGCAGTCCATGGGGTCACAAAGAGTCAGACATGACTGTATGACTAAACTGAAATGACTGATGGTTGATTAAGTCATTGCCCTTGGTGATGGAACTCGATTTCCACCCTTTTCCCTTCCCCAGAGGTGAGGGGCTGGTGGGATGGGACTGAAAGACCAACCAACTAAACACAGAATGGTCTCCCTTGGCAACCAGATCTCACCCTCTGTTACCTAGGGGCTCTCCAAAGTCACCTCACTAACATAACAAAAGAAGCCCTTAATGTTTTCCTTGCTTAGGGAATTCTAAAAGTTTTAGAAGCTCTGGGCCAGGAACTGGAGAAAGACCAAATCTGTATTTCTTATTATAAACCACAGGACTACATTATTTGGGTTTCCAGGTGGTGCTAGTGGTAAAGAACCCACCTGCCAATGCAAAATGCTTAAAAAATGCAAGATGGATCCCTGGGTCAGGAAGATCCCCTGGAGGAGGGCTTGGCAAGCCACTCCAGCATTCTGGCCTGGAGAATCTCATGGACAGACAAGCCAGGCAAGCTATGATCCATAGCGTCTCAAAGAGTGGGACACGACTGTTGTGACTTAGCATGCATGAACACTGTCCATTTCTACATCTTTGGTAAAATGTCTATTAAAATCTTTTGCTCATTTTATATACATATATATATATATATAGTCTTGAATATTATATAGTATAAAAGATAAAGTATTATGTATACATTACATACAATGTTACATATAGGTATATATTATGTTTAACAATTGTATGTAAATAATGCATAGAAAATAATTAAAATCTTTTTTATCAATTAATGAAATAAAACTAAAGCTTTTGGGGGAGAAAACTGATGACCTAACATATTTAGTTAATGGAAAACAAAAAAGTGAAAAACAGGTGAGTTAATCATTCAACTCAACAAATTTGAAATTACAAAAATTCACATAAGAAAAACTGAAAATAAACTATAAATATACAGAAATAAGTGGATTATGATAAATAAATTAATAAACAAATGACCTATCTTGGGGGAAAATTAAGAAAATATATGTCATATTCTAAATCAAACAAGGAAGATCGACATCACACACATATATGACATACAGACTAATAAGAGAATAATCACAGATACAGGGGATGTTAACTAAATCACAAGAGACTAATTTTCTCCATTCTATGCCTATGCATTTACAAACTTAAATTATATGTGCATATATATGTGTGTGTGTATGTGTGTGTATGCATCTTTTTAAAAATTTTTTTTTAGGAAAGTGTAAAATGCCACCACCAATCACAGAACAGACAGATAGTCTGAACTGAGTAATGTGAACTACAAAACAGATTTGCCAAAGCGATATACTAAAAAAAAAACCAAAAAACCAGACTGTTTCCCAGAGCAGTTCATTAAAAAACAGTTAATTCTAAGCTATTTAAAATCCTTTGAAGCACAAAAAGAGCTTCCAAATCTTTTTTACCAAGGTGGAAAAGTATTAACACAGAACAGTAATAAAAATATATATATAATCTATCTTCTACATAGCCCCTACACTTTCAAAAAGATGAAGAAAAATAAAGGGAACTCCAAACTAATCTCACCCATGACACCCATTTACAGAAATATTAAATAAAACCTACCAAATATTACCCAGAAGCATGGGTAATATTACCCAGTCTTAATTACCCATTAAGACTGAGACTTATTCCATGTATGTACCTATTCTGTTATCTCCTTGAACTTGACTGCTTTAGCACCAACATCTGCAACATTAAAGCATCTAAACAATATTTGGTAACATTCGATGCTTTTTTATTTGTGCTCACAGAGTGCCTAATGTCCAGGTAACTCTTAGGTGACTTGAATCATTGTTATTCTTTATAAATGACTTCATAGTGGATGATTCATTCTCCATTTCTTCTTTAAAAACTCAGAAATGTCCAAGTGTCCTATTTTCCTTTGCATTCTATCCTATATTTCATCTCAGATTTGTTTTGTATTTGTGTGAAGGGGCAGAGGTTTCCCTGGAGCATAATTAATTGTTAGGGCTTTCATTTGTACACTATTTACTTTAGTATGCAACTTTAGTATTTAACTAATTAGATATATAGCAGTAGTTTTGCATTAAATGCAATGTATACATTGATAGCTTTGCATTCAAAATAAACAAAACACCAATATAATATTTAAATGCAACATTTTCAAATTTTAAGAATAAGCAAACCAAAAAGGCCAATTATTAAACTAGTACACCTAGAGTAGTGATTAACAACTTTCTGCATCTCTCTTTGTTCCCCCCTCTCTTATATCAGTCTCTTATGTTTATCCATCTCTCTTTCTATAAAGCTATTATCTAACCATTTCCTTGAAATTCCTTAAAGTTCTACTCTCACAGAAGTCCTAAAAAGGCTTTTAGGATAAGCTGTACATTCAGATTCTTTTCTGAGGGCAATAGACATCATCTGATTATCTTACTAATGGAGGTAAATGTCTATCTTGATTGGGAGAAAAATACCACAGCCTTGTATCAAAGTGTATCATGGTATAATAAGAAATGAGTATAATGCATGGCTTTTATCTGCATTTTCTCTTCTTATTGAAAGAAGGAATGAGACTAGAATAGGTGCTGCAGAAGGCCATTAAAAATAAGGTTGTTCGCTCTGGGTCTTGCCTGGACTGGCATAAAGACACTGGGATAAGATGGGAACCAAGGTGTTGGGAAAGCACCTCATTAAAGATAGGCTGCCCAGAGAGAGCAGAAGGAATACTACGGCTTGAGAGCAGGGCAGTAGCAAGTCCAGACATACAGGGATTCATACACCTGAAGTCTGGAACAGTCAAACCAGCTTGAGGCCATCTATCGCCATAGTGGTTAGCAGCTGCAGGGGCTGTTTGAACCCTAGATTCCTGGAGAGAGTACAATACCAGAGTGACTACATCACAGAGCTTCTGACCCTGAGATCCAGTAAGTAAATGTTCATAAAGCAAGGATCAAGAGGTTTGGTTCTCCCTGGGCACTTGGCTCTGAGGGTGAACAGGCATTCATTAGAGAGATAAGACTCAAGTTTGAGAGATAGGTCTTAAGCATTAGCAAGAGCATATCTGAGGCTTCCTAAAGTAAAACAGCAGGCCACCCACCAGAGTGGAGAGGGCTCAGAGAAGGCACAGCTGTGGCTGTCATAGAACGATTGGACCAAGGAAAATTTTATTATAAATGAGGCTGTCTCTAAGAAAAGCAAAATTTACTGGGTGTGATAGTGTTAAACACTCATCCTTCCTATTCAATGTACAATGCAGCTTGTTTTTGACTAAAGACTTGAGTAACATTCTGTTCCTAGTATATCTAAAGAACAAGTATGCAAATTTTAAATTTTATGTTTTAAAAAATTTAAAAAAAAACTTGAGAGCTAGGAAGGATTGTCAAGATAATATATTCTATCACATACCCACAAAATCCATTTCCAAATGAGAAATGTGACACTCAGGGAGATTCTATAACTTGCCTAGAGTCATGAGTGGTAGTGAAATAATTAATAATCATATTGCTGATTCCTAGCACAAACTTAACTTCATTATGCAATATGGAATGCTGCTAATAGAAAATAAACTTGCTAAATAAAATTTCTACTTTATTCCACTTTTCAAAACATCAACAAAAACAACTAATGGTTTGCTACTTACAGGAACACAGGTTTTTTTGTGTTTTTAATAAAAATCCTTATAGATATAACTCATACTGGCACATTCTATATAGGTGTATAAAAATATATAATGTCACTATACATACACTGCATATATAGAGATATACTATCTAAATATATATCTATCCATCCAGATATATATAGACAGATATATATATAGCTTTATATATAAACAAATATATGGATATATATATGTATATGTACAGTTTTCATTGAAGATGTAATTTCAAGTTGTGAAACAGACTTCCCTGGTGTCTCAGAAGGTAAAGCATCTTGCTTACAATGCGGGAGACCTGGGTTCTATCCCTGGGTTGGGAAGATCCTCTGGAGAAGGAAATGGCAACCCACTCTAGTAATCTTGCCTGGAAAATCCCACGGACAGAGTAGCATGGTGGGCTATCAACTGAAGAGTAGAATCTGTGTGTGTTTAGTCACTTCAGTGGGTCTGACTTTTTGTGATCCTATGGACTGTAGCCTGACAGGCTCCTCTCTCCATGGGATTCTCCAGGCAAGAATACTGGAGTGGGTTGCTGTTCCCTTGTCCAGGGGATGTTCCCAACCCAGGGATCAAACCTGGATGTCCTATATTGCAGGCAGATTCTTTATTATCTCAGTCACCAGGGAAGCCCTTTTGTTTGCATGTTTTATCACTAAGTTATGTCCGACTCTTTTGTGACCTCATGGACTGTAGCCCACCAGGCTTCTCTGTCCATGAGGATTATCCAGGCAAGAATACTGGAGTGGGTTTCCTTGCCCTCCTACAGGGGATCTTCCGGATCCAGAGGTCAAACCAACATTGCTTTATATTTCCTGCATTGGCAAGCAAGTTCTTTACCACCAGCACCACCCGGGAAAGGAAGATAGAAAACACTGCCTCAGAAGGTGCCGTATTGGCATGTGGATTGTTTTGAGTGACAGGCAATCGAGATAGAGCAGATTTAAAAAAAAAAACTTTTTTGCCTTCACCTTAACTACCTAAAATAATTTAAATAAAGGGTCTGTTCTAGGAAGAAACTATCACCAGAGATAACTATGACGAGTATGGGTTACATGTGATAAGCTGGGGGTGCTCAGCAGGGTCTGTTCAAACTCCTCTCTGTCCCATTGTCTGTGCTTGGCATGGAAAACACTTGTTTGCCAAACATTTGCTCTTTCCATCTTGCTGTGATTTGTCATCATTTGAGGACCTAGACCCCTACCTTCTTCTCCTTAGTTAAGGATGACATACTTGCCTGTGTGCTCAATATAAGTCTCAATTGCCTGAGTGCCTGAGAACCTCTTATGTCTATGGGAGGTTCCTGTACACATGAACTTAATTTTGTTTTTCTCCTGTTAATCTGTCTTATGTCAATCTAATTATTAGATGAGTTAAAAAACTATGAAAGTAGAAAAAAAGTTTTCCTTCCTGACGCAACTTAAAAACTTGAACATAATACAACAAGCAAACATAGGAAGATTCTGACTGATTGGAAAGAAAATGTGGAGCTGACTAAGGACAATGAGATTTGATGAATGAAAATACAGTGAGCTTCCTGGCTGTCATTTTCAACTTTTATATAGCCAGGATGAGGCACAGGGGCCTGCAACCTGAAACTCAAAAGAGGTAGACAAAACCCCTAAGAGAAGCCTGCTCTACTTAGCCAAAGAAGAAGGAAAATGGTAGCTTAACAGAGTGGTAAAATTGTTGACGATACCCACTGTATTTTATCTAAATACCAGTGGAAAATTTTTCCTCTCCCCTTTCTTGGTGTCAGGGCAGCTGAGCACTGGGCCAAAGTTCCACACATTCTCCCCTCATCCATACCAACAATAGATAGCAACATATGGTGCTCTGATTATCACACCAGATTGTTCTTGTTTGAGCTAAGCAAAGAGCCAAACTTTGACCCTATTAGGCAGCAAAACTGTGGAATAAAGCAGTGCTCGTTGGTGTTATCCAGCACCCTGGCATCTGCGCCAGTATCCGGGAAGCTCAGTGGAGTGATGAACCTCCACCCTCACTGTTCTCCGCCTTGCTGTCAGCACTGAGGAAGCACAAAATGGTGTGAGGCAGCACTGAGTGACATTCTGCTTTTGCTCATAGGATAGTATTGGTGGAGATCATAAAGGGCTGAGTTTCTACCCCTGTCCACCAGTAGCAAGGTAGTAGAATGCCATGCTCTGCCCTTTCAAGGGCAGTGTCAGTAGAGCCCAGTGAGCATCTGAACCTCCACTTCCACCCTATCTCTACCATCACTAAACAGGGTGACTCTTCACTAAAACAGATTAAATTGTGAATCCAGAATCTCACAACATATTCTAGAAGTCCAAAATACAATCCAAAGTCACACACCAATCCAAGAACCAGAATAATCACAACTTGAATGATGAAAGATAATCTATAGATGCTAACACTGAGATAATTCAACTATTAGAATTATCTGACTAGTATTTGAAAAAAGTAATCATCTACTTGCTGCAGTCCATAGGGCTGCAAAAGTTGGATATGACTTAGCAACTGAACAACAGTAATAAATCATCTACTTCTTTCATGAACAATTATGAACTCTTTTAATAAGTGAAAAAATAGAAAAAGTCCAGGTTGAGATGCATCATGATCAAACTTCTGAAAACTAAAGACAGAAAAAAGCCTAAATACAGCAAAATAGAAATGATCCATTTCCTATACAGGAACAATGGTTTGAGTGACAGGATATTTCTGATCTGAAGCTATGGCTTCAGAAGGAAGTGCAATTTGTTTTTCAAGAAAAGAAATATCAACCTCAGATTCTATATATAGCAAAAATATTCTTAGAAATAAATGCACTCTCAGAAGAAAGAAAACTAAGAGAATTTGTCATCAGCCTACTTACCTTTAAAGAATGGTTATAAGAAGTTCTCCAAAGAGAAAGGAAAATAATAACTGTAAACTTTCATTTGTATGCCATAGTTGAATCACATATGGATTTAGCAGCCTAACACAGTTCCATTCCAATGGTAGTTTTTTCAGTGGGATTAATTTTGTTTATGTATGTAAGTACTCAGTTTGTTAGTTGTTCACATAATAGATACTAGGCAAATGATTGCAAGCCCTTGCCAAGTACTAAGCTAGGTAGTGGGAACACAGTGCATGTTAAAATTGCCCATGTTAGACTTTTATACATGCAGAGAACATAAAATTTCATGGGAGAAAATGGCATTGGACACATAATGAGACATTTTTTAAATTTTACAATTATTTAAGATCCTAATGAAAATATATAAGATCAAGGAGATGGTATGTCAGAGGAGCCTTACTTCATCTAGTGGATCGGGTAGGCAGGGTTTTCTGAGAAGCTGTGATTTAAGATATTTAAAAATGAGGGAGATAACAGGCTTACTGTTGATAGGAGCAGGGAAGGGTGAAGGAAGAGCGTTCAAAATAAAGGGACACCATGCACCAGGGCCTGATGTGGAAAGAAAGGAATTTGGGGACATTCTAAGAACTAAAAGAAAACCAGCACAACTGAGATTTTAGTGTGTAATATGGGAAAATGACATTTTTGAGATAAATGGAGCCTGAGTCACACAGTTCATTTTAAATTTTAAACTATATGTATGATCAACATGGAGCTGCAGTGTTTTGCTGTTACTATTTGTTTGTTTTTAATTGGGGTATAGTTGCTTTATGATGTTGTGTTAGTTTCTGTTGTACAAAGAAGTGAATTAGCTACGTACATACATATATACCCTCCCTCTTGGACCTCCCTGCCCCCTACATCCCATCCAGGTCATCAATGAGCACCATGCAAATCTCTCTGTTCTATACAGTAGGTGCCTACTAGCTATCGGTTTGACATCCGGTCCCATCACTTCCTGGTGGCTCAGACAGTAAAGCATCTGCCTACAATGCGGGAGACCTGGATTCAATCCCTGGGTGGGGAAGATCCCCTGGAGAAGGAAATGGCAACCCACTCCAGTATTCCTACCTGGAAAATCCCATGGACAGAGGAGCCTGGTAGGCTGCAGTCCATGGGGTCACAAAGAGTTGGACATGACTGAGTGACTTCACTTTCCCATCACTTCATGGCAAATACATGGGGAAACAGTGGAAACAGTGAAAGACTTTATTTTGGGGGCTCCAAAATCACTGCAGATGGTGACTGCAGCCATGAAATTAAAAGACGCTCGCTCCTTGGAAGAAAAGCTATGACCAACCTGCTGCTGCTGCTGCTAAGTCGTTTCAGTCGTGTGTGACTCTGTGTGACCCCATAGATGGCAGCCCACCAGGCTCCCCTGTCCCTGGGATTCTCCAGGCAAGAACACTGGAATGGGTTTCCATTTCCTTCTCCAATGCATCAAAGTGAAAAGGGAAAGTGAAGTTGCTCAGTCGTGTCCGACTCTTCACGACCCCATGGACTGCAGCCCACCAGTCTCCTTCGTCCATGGGATTTTCCAGGCAAGAGTACTGGAGTGGGGTGCCATTGCCTTCTCCAATGACCAACCTAGACAGCATATTAAAAGCAGAGACATTACTCCTCCAGCAAAGATCCATGTAGTCAAGGTTATGTTTTTTGGAGTAGTCATGCATGGGTGTGAGAGTCAGACTATAAAGAAACCTGAGTGCAGAAAAATCGATGTTTTTGAACTGTGGTGTTGGAGAAGGCTCTTGAGAGTCCCTTGGACTGCAAGGAGATCCAACCTGTCCATCCTAAAGGAAATCCATCCTAAATATTCATTGGTGGGACTGATGTTGAAGCTGAAACTCCAGTACTTTGGCCACCTGATGTGAAGAGTTGACTCATTGGAAAAGACCCTGATGCTGGAAAGATTGAGGGCAGGAGGAGAAGAGGACAACAGAGTATGAGATGGTTGGATGGCATCACGACTCAATGGACATGAGTTTGGGTAAATTCCGGGAGTTGGTGACAGACAGGGAGGCCTGGCATGCTACAGTTCATGGTGTCGGACATGACTGAGAGACTGAACTGAACTGAACTGATGGGGCCAGATGGCATGATCTTAGTTTTCTGAATGTTGAGTTTTAAGACAACTTTTTCACTCTCCTCCTTCACTTTTATTAAGAGGCTTTTTAGGTCTTCTTTGCTTTCTGCCATTAGGGTGGTGTCTTCTGCATATCTGAGGTTTTGATATTTCTCCCAGCAATTTTGATTCCAGCTTGTGCTTCATCCAGTCCAGCCTTTCTCATGATGTACTCTGCATATAAGTTAAATAAGCAGGGTGACAATATACAGCCTTGACATACTCCTTTCCTGATTTGGAACCAGTCCATTGTTCCATGTCCAGTTCTAACAGTTGCTTCTTGACCTACATACAGATTTCTCAGGAGGCAGGTCAGGTTTCTGGCATTCCCATCTCTTTAAGAATTTTCCACATAAACCCCAGTTTACACAAGTATTCATGAGCCTTTTACTGATAGGTGAGGAGAAGTAGCATCAGGAGATATACATAAAAATAAACTTTAGGAATATTAAATAAATTAACACAGTACTAGAGAAATTTCCATTGCAACCACTTGAAAAGGTTAGAATACATAACAATCAACTTGAGCTTGGAAAGCAAATACATTTCTGCTCTTACTCTCCAGACAGGGCTATCTGTGGGCATACAGCTGATGGAAACATGACTACAATCAGTAAGTAGTGTTATTCAAGCTTGCTTCCCTAGGACATCACAGGTGAACTTTAAAAAAAGTTGCATGCATGCATGCTAAGTCCCTTCAGTCACGTCCGACTCTTTGTGATCCTATAGACTGTAGCTTGCCAGGCTGCTCTGTCCATGGAGATTCTCCAGGCAAGAATACTAGAGAGGACTACCATGCCCTCCTACAGGGGATCTTTCCAACCCAGAGATTGAACCCTGTGTCTCTTAGGTCTCCTGCATTGGCAGGCAGGCTCTTTACCCCTGCCACCATCTGGGAAGCCCAAACCATAGGTACTACCTTAAATGAATGCATTTCCTTGCAGTTATGTGTCAAGGATTATTCTAAGTATAATTTTATTGATTTCATTTAACTAAGAAAATTAGAAGCATACTGGAAAAAGTCCTGTAGATAAGGTGTTGAAAAAGTAATGATTGATTGAAATGTTCTCCAGAAAATGGGCAATAAATTGATAAGGAAGATAGAAGTCACTTGGAATATTTGTTGTCAGTAGCTGCCCCTGTAACAGAGGAAACTGATGATAACTGCTATCCTTGGGAATCACTAAGAACTAAGAATCACCCTGTCATCCACCTGTGTTTCCTGAAAGAAAGAAGAGGCTTTGAAAAGCACTAACAGGAACCAATGGTTTGATCATAATGCTTTTGCATTCAAAACACTGCTGCATAATATATGATATTTATTTTTCTCTTCCTGAATTATTCACTCTGTATGACAGACTCTAGTGGAAATCTAGAAAAATGGTACTGATGAATCTATTTTCAGGGCAGGAATAGAGATACAGACGTAGAGAATGGACATGTAGATGCAAGGTGCGGAGGGGTTGAATTGAGAGATTGGGACTGATTTATGTGCACTGCCATGAAGAATTGATGGTTTTGAGCTGTGGTGTTGGAGAAGACTCTTTAGAGTCCCTTGGACTGCAAGGAGATCGAATCAGTCCATCCTAAAGGAGATCAGTCCTGAATATTCATTGGATGGACTGATGTTGAAGCTGAAACTTGAATACTTTGGCCACCTGATGTGAATAACTGACTCATTTGAAAATACCCTGGTGCTGGGAAAGATTGAGGGCAGGAGGAGAAGGGGACGACAGAGGATGAGATGGTTGGATGGCATCACCAGCTCAATGGACATTCAGTTCAGTTCTGTTCAGTCACTCAGTCGTGTCCAACTCTTTGTGACCCCATGAATCGCAGCACTCCAGGCCTCCCCTGTCCCTCACCAACTCCCGGAGTTCACTCAGACTCGCATTCATCGAGTCAGTGATGCCATGCAGCTATCTCATCCTCTGTCGTCCCCTTCTCCTCCTGCCCCCAATCCCTCCCAGCACCAGAGTCTTTTCCAATGAGTCAACTCTTCACATGAGGTGGCCAAAGTACTGGAGTTTCAGCTTTAATATCATTCCTTCTAAAGAAATCCCAGGGCTGATCTCCTTTAGAATGGACTGGTTGGATCTCCTTGCAGTCCAAGGGACTCTCAAGAGTCTTCTCCAACACCACAGTTCAAAATCATCAATTCTTTGGCACTCAGCCTTCTTCACAGTCCAACTCTCACATCCATACATGACCACTGGAAAAACCATAGCCTTGACCAGACGGACCTTTGTTGGCAAAGTAATGTCTCTTCTTTTCAATATGCTATCTAGGTTGGTTATAACTTTCCTTCCAAAGAGCAATGGACGTGAGTTTGAGTAAACTCTGGGAGTTGGTGATGGACAGGGAGGCCTGGCATGCTGCCATCCATGGGGTTGCAAAGAGTCGGACATGACTGAGCGACTAAATTGAACTGAACTGTACTGAATGAAGACTTCTGCGTATATCCCAGAGTTGTACATGGCAGAGAGGCAAACTCAACTTAATAGAAACAACCAAAAAAGTTCATGAACCAATCTGTGAAACAACAAGATGTTTATTTTTGCTTGGTTGTAAATAATATTAGTTTATCCAAGAATTCTTTATCGAGAGAGTAGGGTAGGCAGATCACTGAAATGTCGCCTACTGGCCACAGTTAAAAGAGAAGCTAGCTGCTGGCACCTATTCCTTTGTGGATATTCTGCCCTTTTCACATCTTAATCTCATTCTCACTGACACAAATTATTTTCCTTTCAGGATCCCATCACAGTTGTACTCATATACTTGCATAGAATCTTTCCCCCTCTCTTCTAGCCAATATCATAGCCTCTATGTTTTTATATCTGACTTGAAAACCAAATTCTGACCTGATGGTTTTATTTGTCTGTACCAACTGTGGTATAAGAGTGGTATAAAAATCTGCTTGCCAGTGAAAAAGATGCGAGAGATGGGAGTTCAGTTCTTTGGTTTGGAAGATCCCCTGGAGGAGAAAATGGCCACCCATTCCAGTACCCTTGTCTGGGAAATTCCATGGACAGAGGAGCCTGGCAGGCTGCAGCCCATGGATTAGCAAAGAGTTGGACATGACTTAACGACTGAGCAAACACACATATATTCCTTAATATTTGCCCTCTAGATTAAATCATGTAGGGTTAACATTTACTAACCAGAGTTATACTGCCAACTCTGAGAAAAAGCGCCAGACTCTTCCATTTGAAAATAAGCAAAAAATAATAATGGTGCATTGTTCTGTTAAACGTAATTTTTTTTATTGAATTATGACTTATTTCTTAACCTAACATCACATTGTTTTTAAAAATTCCATAGACTTCCTTTGATATATTTATTTTATATTATAAAAACATATCAAGGAGATACTTAAACACATTATCGTGGGGAAATCTTTCGAAAGATACTGATATAAGAAGCTAAGGAGAAAGTCACTTTTCAAAAATGAGATTAAAAAATAGAGTAATTTTTATACATGGCGGCTCTATAATAATTTTTAAACTCTTTAGTTGAAATGAACTTTTAATGTAAAAGATCACTCTATGATAATATTAACAGACTTTTATTGTGTGCCTACAGTGTCAGAAATGTACCAGATATATTACTATTTTTCTTTTTTTATCTTAGCATCTCTATGATATAAATATTATAGCTTCGCTTTAAGGTGAGCAAGTTGGGATTCAGGGAGGCTTAATGGCTTAATTAAGCTTACATGTTAATAAGTAGTGAAGCTTTGATGGAAACAAGTCTGATTGGAAACTCTGTTCTGGATTCCAGTTCAATAGCATGATATATTGATTTTGGCTACTTTTAAATTACAATTAAAATAAAAAAAACAACACTGAGACAGAAATTTCAGTGAGAATCAGTATAGCTCTGACAGTCACATACCCTGTATTTAAATAACAAAGACCATTTTTTGAAAACACTTGAAGACTATCACTTTTGTATCTCTAAACAAGACTGGCTATGAGGTTTTTTTTTTGTTTTTTTCCCCTAAATTTTGCTTTTAAAAGACTTATATGTTCTTTGTGATAAATATAATCTTCATGGTTATTCCTCAGAATTAGACATTTATTTTCACAAATTCATTGTATGCTTATGAGAGAATATTATAGGTTATAAGTCTAACTACAATTACTCACTACCTGTTCATTTTCCAGATTTTGGAAACTATGACTTATTTATTGCATAATTTTTATTACATAAAATTCCAAATTAGTGAATTTATCAGTTATATAATACTGTCTCTTTGTGGATATTATCCTCCCTACATAGTGATTGGGTGTACATTTACCAGGTCACTATCACATTTATTGTTGCTGCTGAAGACTTCAGTTCACTCCAACAGGTCTTTGAGCAATTTCCATGTGCCAAAACCAAAGCAAGGGCTGATGAATGAAAAACAACACAGTTCCTACCCTCAATAAAGGCCTAATTCTAGTACACTGGCTCAGATGGTAAAGAATTTGCCTGCATTGCAGGAGACCTGGGTTCTGTCCTTGGGTTGGGAAGATCCCCTGGAGGAGGGCATGCAACCCACTCCAGTATTTTTGCCTGGAGAATCCCCATGGGCAGAGGAGCCTGGAATGGGTTACAGTCCATGGGGGTCACGAAGAGTCAGACATGACTGAGTGACTCAGCACAGCATAGTACACTGTCAGATCAGATCAGATCAGTCGCTCAGTCGTGTCCAACTCTTTGCGACCCCATGAATCACAGCACACCAAGCTTGCCTGTCCATCACCAACTCCCGGAGTTCACTCAGACTCACGTCCATTGAGTCAGTGATGCCATCCAGCCATCTCATCCTCTGTCATCCCCTTCTCCTCTTGCCCCCAATCCCTCCCAGCATGAGAGTCTTTTCCAATGAGTCAACTCTTCGCATGAGGTGGCCAAAGTACTGGAGTTTCAGCTTTAGCATCATTCCTTCCAAAGAAAACCCAGGGCTGATCTCCTTCAGAATGGACTGGTTGGATCTCCTTGCAGTCCAAGGGACTCTCAGGAGTCTTCTCCAACACCACAGTTCAAAATCATCAATTCTTTGGCACTCAGCCTTCTTCACAGTCCAACTCTCACATCCATACATGACCACAGGAAAAACCATAGCCTTGACTAGATGAACATTTTTTGGCAAAGTAATGTCTCTGCTTTTGAATATGCTATCTAGGTTGGTCATAACTTTCCTTCCAAGGAGTAAGTGTCTTTTAATTTCATGGCTGCAGTCACCATCTGCAGTGATTTTGGAGACCAGAAAAATAAAGTCTGACACTATTTCCCCATCTATTTCCCATGGAGTGATGGGACCAGATGCCATGATCTTTGTTTTCTGAATGTTGAGCTTTAAGCCAACTTTTTCACTCTCCACTTTCACCTTCATCAAGAGGCTTTTTTTTTTTTTTTAGTATTTTTTTTTAATTTTATTTTATTTTTAAACTTTACATGATTGTATTAGTTTTGCCAAATATCAAAATGAATCCATCACAGGTATACATGTGTTCCCCATCCTGAACCCTCCTCCCTCCTCCCTCCCCATACCATCCCTCTGGGTCGTCCCAGTGCACTAGCCCCAAGCATCCAGTATCGTGCATTGAACCTGGACTGGCATCTCGTTTCATACATGATATTTTACATGTTTCAATGCCATTCTCCCAAATCTTCCCACCTTCTCCCTCTCCCACAGAGTCCATAAGACTGTCTCTTTTGCTGTCTCATATACAGGGTTATTGTTATCATCTTTCTAAATTCCATATATATGAGTTAGTATACTGTATTGGTGTTTTTCCTTCTGGCTTACTTCACTCTGTATAATAGGCTCCAGTTTCATCCACCTCATTAGAACTGAAGTTCCTCTTCACTTTCTGCCATAAGGGTGGTGTCATCGGCATATCTGAGGTTATTGATATTTCTCCCGGCAATCTTGATTCCAGCTTGTGTTTCTTCCAGTCTAGTGTTTCTCATGATGTACTCTGCATATAGGTTAAATAAACAGGGTGACAATATACAGCCTTGACATACTCCTTTACCTATTTGGAACCAGTCTGTTGTTCTATGTCCAGTTCTAAGTGTTGCTTCCTGACCTGCATACAAATTTCTCAAGAGGCAGGTCAGGTGGTCTGGTATTCCCCTCTCTTTCAGAATTTTCCACAGTTGATTGTGATCCACACAGTCAAAGGCTTTGGCATAGTCAATAAAGCAGAAATAGATGTTTTTCTGGCACTCTCTTGCTTTTTCCACGATCCAGCGGATGTTGGCAATTTGGTCTCTGGTTCCTCCGCCTTTTCTAAAACCAGCTTGAACACCAGGAAGTTCACAGTTCACATATTGCTGAAGCCTGGCTTGGAGAATTTTGAGCATTACTTTACTAGCGTGTGAGATGAGTGCAATTGTGCAGTAGTTTGAGCATTCTTTGGCATTGCCTTTCTTTGGGATTGGAATGAAAATTGACCTTTTCAAGTCCTGTGGCCACTGCTGAGTTTTCCAAATTTGCTGGCATGTTGAGTGCAGCACTTTCACAGCATCATCTTTCAGGATTTGGAATAGCTCAACTGGAATTCCATCACCTCCACTAGCTTTGTTCATAGTGATGCTTTCTAAGGTCCACTTGACTTCACATTTCAGGATGTCTGGCTCTAGGTCAGTGATCACACCATTGTGATTATCTGGGTCGTGAAGATCTTTTTTGTACAGTTCTTCTGTGTATTCTTGCCATCTCTTCTTAATATCTTCTGCTTCTGTTAGGTCCATACCATTTCTGTCCTTTATTGAGCCCATCTTTGCATGGAATGTTCCTTTGGTATCTCTGATTTTCTTGAAGAGGTCGCTAGTCTTTCCCATTCTGTTGTTTTCCTCTATTTCTTTGCATTGATTGCTGAAGAAGGCTTTCTTATCTCTTCTTGCTATTCTTTGGAACTCTGCATTCAGATGTTTATATCTTTCCTTTTCTCCTTTGCTTTTCACTGCTCTTCTTTTCACAGCTATTTGTAAGCCTTCCACAGAAAGCCATTTTGCTTTTTTGCATTTCTTTTCCATAGCGATGGTCTTGATCCCTGTCTCCAGTACAATGTCACGAACCTCATTCCATAGCTCATCAGGCACTCTATCTAAGATCTAGGCCCTTAAATCTATTTCTCACTTCTACTGTATAATCATAAGGGATTTGATTTAGGTCATGCTGAATGGTCTAGTAATGATAGGACACTGAAAGAGAAACTCCCCAGGTCAGTAGGTACCCAATATGCTACTGGAGATCAGTGGAGAAATAACTCCAGAAAGAATGAAGGATTGGAACCAAAGCAAAAACAATACCCAGCTGTGGATGTGACTGGTGATAGAAGCAAGGTCCAATGCTGTAAAGAGCAATATTGCATAGGAACCTGGAATGTCAGGTCCATGAATCAAGGCAAATTGGAAGTGGTCAAACAAGAGATGGCAAGAGTGAATGTCAACATTCTAGGAATCAGCGAAGTGAAATGGACTGGAATGGGTGAATTTAACTCAGATGACCATTATATCTACTACTGTGGGCAGGAATCCCTCAGAAGAAATGGAGTGGCCATCGTGGTCAACAAAAGAGTCCTAAATGCAGTACTTGGATGCAATCTCAAAAACAACAGAATGATCTCTGTTTGTTTCCAAGGCAAACCATTCAATATCACAGTAATCCAAGTCTATGCCCCAAGCAGTAATGCTGAAGAAGCTGAAGTTGAATGGTTCTATAAAGACCTACAAGACCTTTTAGGACTAACACCCAAAAAAGATATCCTTTTCATTATAGGGGACTGGAATGCAAAAGTAGGAAGTCAAGAAACACCTGTAGTGACAGGCAAATTTGGCCTTGGAATATGGAATGAAGCAGGGCAAAGACTGATAGAGTTTTGCCAAGAAAATGCACTGGTTATAACAAACACCCTCTTCCAACAACACAAGAGAAGACTCTATACATGGACATCACCAGATGGTCAACATCGAAATCAGATTGATTATATTCTTTGTAGCCAAAGATGGAGAAGCTCTATATAGTCAGCAAAAACAAGACCAGGAGTTGACTGTGGCTCAGACCATGATTTCTTTATTGCCAAATTTAGACTTAAATTTAGTACACTGTATAGAGTAGCAATTACAGAAGTTCATTTTTGAATTTCAAAAGTGATTAGTTAAGCTCCTAATAATGTAACTGGCTAGAATTAGAATTTTCAGATTTTATTACACATTAAGTGCAGCAATTTTCAGTTAGGGCCCTTTGTAAAATGAGATTTAGAGGAAATACTGACTCTGCTCTGTACTTACCTCACTGGGTACTCTCTGCCTACAGCCTAATATCTATTGATTTTAACTTATAATCTTCGATGTCTTGCAGTCTATTATTCCACCACAGGATTTTTTACTAACTGCCTATAGACTACTTTTTCTGATTCTACTTTGTGAAACACAGTGCCAACTGCTGTCAGGGTCATATCCCCAGTTCTTCAGGACTTTGAATTATTCTGTTATTCTTAAGCATGTTTCTATCTTTACTTATCTTCTGACCAACATCCCAGTTACAATATGGTCAAACTAAATATTTGTAGCTAATGGTGTTATCTAGCTTTTGATAAGGATTGTATTTCTGGTTTCAAGGAAATCCTCCAGCATGCAAATAGTAAAAATATAGCCCCATTAAAAAACAAGAAACAGAGAGATTTATTTTCTATTGCTAAGTGGAGATTATAGTTACTATTTAAAATAAGTACATGGTAGAGCTCAAATCACAATGCCAAAATTTTAGAGAGGACTCCTTTAGATACATGATTGATAATGGATTTGTGATGTATGTTGGGGCCAATGTTATCATTCTCAATGTTATATTATGATTATTAAAATATAAACATATTTTAATTAAAAATCATTTTGTTAATCGATTAATGAGTATCATGAAACTGATCTCTCAAGAAAAATAATAGCATGGTATAGTAGAAAGTGAAAGTGGAGAGTGAAAAAGTTGGCTTAAAGCTCAACATTCATAAAATGAAGATCATGGCATCCGGTCCCACCACTTCATGGGAAATAGATGGGGAAACAGTGGAAACAGTGTCAGACTTTATTTTTCTGGGCTCCAAAATCACTGCAGATAGTGACTGCAGCCATGAAATTAAAAGACGCTTACTCCTTGGAAGGAAAGTTATGACCAACCTAGATAGCATATACAAAAGCAGAGACGTTACTTTGCCAACAAAGGTTCGTCTAGTCAAGGCTATGGTTTTTCCAGTGATCATGTATGGATGTGAGAGTTGGAGTGTGAAGAAGGCTGAGCACTGAAGAATTGATGCTTTTTAACTGTGATGTTGGAGAAGACTCTTGAGAGTCCCTTGGACTGCAAGGAGATCCAACCAGTCCATTCTGAAGGAGATCAGCCCTGGGATTTCTTTGGAAGGAATGATGCTAAAGCTGAAACTCCAGTACTTTGGCCACCTCATGAGAAGAGTTGACTCATTGGAGAAGACTCTGATGCTGGGAGGGATTGGGGGCAGGAGGAGAAGGGGATGACAGAGGATGAGATGGCTGCATGGCATCACTGACTCGATGGACGTGAGTCTGAGTGAACTCCGGGAGTTGGTGAGGGACAGGGGAGGCCTGGAGTGCTGGGATTCATGGGGTCGCAAAGAGTCGGACACGACTGAGTGATTGATCTGATCTGATCTGATAGTAGAAAGACGAAGGGACTTGAAGTTTAGTTTCTAAAATGGAGTGATAATACTTTACAAATTTATAAGAAGGACAAAATAAGAAAGTCATATGAAACACTTTTATAAAATTCTATCGTAGTTTTAACTCAGATAACTATCAGGTAATTAATTGTAAAAATAGGACATCAAATTGACTAAACATATTGGAATGATTCTTATGAAAGGAGAAATATCTCAATTACACAAAACAAGTGTGTAGAAGTCCTACTTATAGATAGCTCCTTGATTCCCTAAGATGTCTAAACAGTAGATATGAAACTACCTCTGAGATAATTGGTTTCGCTTTTATATTGCTCAGTTTCTACATTTACATTAGCTGTACTAACAAAGAGGCAGGCTTGTTTATTTTTTTCAAAGTAGACCTATAATAATGTTTAGAGAATACAATGGACAGAATATATCTCATATCATGCACATTAATTTCTCATTTTAACCACAATTTTTAAATGCAATAAAAACAACTGTGTTTAAGAATGTGAGTCGATCACAGAGGAAGAGAAAACTGAAAGGGCTAATATACTTGACCAATATACTTGTATCTGGGGTCACGTGTGGGGGAGAAAGCGGTTCTTACCATTGAAAAGCTACAAAAGACCTTGTAGTCACTGCATTTGGATGTAATAGCTAACCAACAGAAACACAAAGTGGAACTTGCTCAGCTAGAACAGCAGATAACACAGCTTGAAAGCGACTTTACAGCTGCCAGGAAACTTTGTAGTTAGAAAGATCAGCTACACCCTTGAGATTGTGAGACATGGGGAAGCAGATATCTGTTAAAAAAATCACATTGCTATTGATAAGGAGAGGGAACTGGAAACATACTACTTTGTTCATTTTTTCTGAATTATTGAGAAGTATCTATTTTGCCATAAATTTTGTGAATCCATCTTTCTCTTGTTGTTTGTCTCTAAATTCAATATATACCACAAGTGCTGGTAATAGAAATGCCATCAGGTTTCATTTAGATAGAGATTAAAATGAAATAAAAATGCAGTATTTATTAACTTATGCCTGAAGATGGCTTGAAGATAAATCTGCCAAAACTGTAAGTGTAAATCCTTCCCTATTCTCTTTGTATTTCAGAGGCAAAGCAAACGACACACTTTTCCTGGTGGGGAAAATGACACGTGTCTGACAGGTGAAATTAACACCATCTATCCAATTCAATTGACTAAGCGCTTATTGTATAGAGAGCTAAATATAGGACTCTGGGCTAGATGCTGGCAACACGCAGATAGGCAAATAGGACAAAGTCCTGATCTACATGGAGCTTATCTCCTAATGGGAGTTCATTGAGTGGACTACTATGTGGTACACAGGCTGCTATTATGTTCATTAAAAAGTATGCAAGTTCACTTTACTAAGTATGCAATTTTTATTATTCATTAAGAGTAGGTTTCCTTTTTTAAAAATT
Source organism: Bos javanicus (assembly GCF_032452875.1). Taxonomy (NCBI): domain Eukaryota; kingdom Metazoa; phylum Chordata; class Mammalia; order Artiodactyla; family Bovidae; genus Bos; species Bos javanicus. The sequence goes on from NC_083881.1 coordinate 40,755,031, forward strand.
AGCACGAAAATCAATTATCTGAAATCTAATCAACAAATACGTAATCTCTACATTTCAGAATTTTTCAATTTCTAAATTTTAAGCACACATGCATAAAACATGGATAAATGAGTTCTACTTCCTAGTTCTTTTAAAGCTGGTGTTACTATATAACTTTTATAATGCAGTGTTTTGGGGTTTTTGTTTTTTTTAATCTGGATATTTGCACAGCCTGCTCAGAATAAGGATATGGAAGAAATGGCCACTGAGAGATCTAGGACTTTGAAATTTCCCATAGAAAACAAACAAAACAATATAATTCTTAGATTTGTAACAACTGTTGAAGTACTTCATTATGTTGAATTATTTAAAGACTATTAGCTATAGTAATACCAAATCATTCTTGCATTGAACTTACAATTTAACAGTTGGTTAGGGAAAAGCCATGTAGAATCGAATAGACCGAACCCACACCTTTTATTAATAATATCGGAAGTAATAGAACAATGAAATACATATCCATACGAAGATATCATATGCCATTTACTAAGTTTTGTACACCTGAGAAAATGTTAATATAAATAATTGTTATGTTAAAAATATAGCCAAACGTGTGTAGGTTTTAAGCTGTCTAGTGTAATTCTACATTCTCAGTGAATAATGTTTAACATTTGAACCAAAAACAGTTTGGCACGAATAATTAAAGGCTTAAGTTAAATACATAGACAGTCATTTAAATTTAGATCTGCAATAACATTTACTATTATTCTCCAAGGCTTTGACTGTTTGACAGAAACAAAGTACTCTGGGATTAATTTCAAGAAATGGTGCCAACTGTGCCGCAATTTGCTGTAATTAAGACATGAAAGAACACTAAATATTCAGATTAAAAGAAGCATGATGGAGCATGATAGAAAGTCAAGGTGTGGCGGAGAGCCAAAAAAAAAAAAAAAAAGAGAGACACAGCCAGGAATACCATATTGATGGATATGAAAACAGCACAAGTAAAGGTTGGTGAATTTTCTTTTAAGGAAGCACATCATTTTCATCTTAGATTACTTTTTATGCCTTTCTTCACTCAAATTTAAAGCTGAGACCTGGTGTGTTAGAAAGATATAAAAATTGAAAAAGAAAGTGACAAACATTGTGTTCTTCTACAGCTAATTAGTTTAAGTGATGTGGAGAAGTCATTAGGAGGGTATCATAATTATCTTTATGGTGAAGGAATTTCCCTGTGTGTTACATTAGTGTAGTTTGCTTTAGAGCTAAATGAAAAAGCCATATAGGTGTTAACTACAAGAAATTAAATACACTTTCTGTGTTCATTAAATTCTTCTTTATAGTTTAAAGAGAAAGAATTCATTTTGATCTAACAAGTCTCCTTTTTAATTCCCTAAGAATCGTGGGAAATATTATTCTTTAGTCTTGGAATGTTTATGTATTAACACTTCATTTAGGATAATGATGGGTGAATCTTCTCCCCAATTGACTTTTTACATTTTTTTTCCTTTTATTTTCCTTGTTTGGAAGTCCCTTTAAGGTTTTGATCCTAGAAAAGAAGTAGATACTTGACCCAGTTGCTAATGAGGGGTTGAATAATCTCTAGTATCCTATAGCTCAAAATAGCAGGATGGCAGTGTAAAAAGTCCATCATAAAAGGCAATACGTAAAAAAAAAATAAGACTTTGTAAGAAAGTCAGAAGCTGGTCTCCGCAAGCTCACGAAGCCATCAAAGTCAAAGTGGGTGATGGGGAGGCGCCTGGACAGTGTGGTCAAGAAACTGAAAGAAAATCCAGAATCTACAAGGAGGGAAGTCTTAGTAAGATCAATCTTCCTCGTCAGAGCAGGTCTGCAGCAGCCACGTGGGGACATGCAGAGTCTGCAGAGAGCAGGGCTTTGTGAGAGAAACCAATGTACCCCAAATTGTGAGCTTCACCAGAATGGAAATCTGTTCAGCCTGACAAAAGAGAATTTCCTGTTCCAGGTATATGATTAAGGCTCGAAATAGAAAATGTGGATCTTTTCAGGCTTTGAAGAAGATGCTGCGAAGAGTCAGCATCTTCCGGAGAACCATAAAAATAAAACTGAGTTGTTTCCATACACAGAAATCTTTGCAGAAAATGTATAATGTCTTTTGAATACAGACTTTTTATCTTAGCTTTTCCCCTTGATGTTGCAAAAATCTTCATTTGGGAATACAAAACTTGAAATAAAGGTTTTATTATATAGTACTCTGAAGCAGTTCAAATTGATATTCTGTCTAGAATCTTACTATTCTAACAACAAAAAAAAGTAGTTGAAGAGACATCAAAGAATTTCATAGGCACTAGAATTTACATAACTTAGATAAGATAGAAATAAGATAATTTATTTTGTAGCAAAAATAAATCATTGGTATTACTTGTAATCTATGACACATAATATTCACACAACATTGAATCTCTATAGTTAAAAGTCTATATGTTTGCTAGGTGTTTTTGTTTCCATATAAGTAAATAGTATGAAGCTATGAGAATTATTATTATTACCTGTGAGCTGTTGTTTGACTAAAGTTTGTGGTGTAATACTTTTATGAACTAGAATATGAATGAAGTCATCGGGTACCTAATAGACAGTCATCATCAACCCCTTAATTTTTCCTTCTACTATTCACAACGTTTCCAAATACATGTTTCTGGATAAAACCCCCTAGAGGTCTCCTGCAAATTCTTTTTCAATACAACCAGATCATTGCAGATAATTGTATTACACAGTGTATCGATCCAAAATCGTTGTGCACCGGAAACATCTGAAAAAACATGATTATAGCTTTCTGTTTATTGTTCGTACATCATATAAGCAGGCTTTTGTGTGAATCACCTGTAAAAAAGGCAAGGTGGAAACATCAGAGAAATTACCTCTTTACAAGAATCTATTGATCACTTTAAATCAAAGAAGTATGTTTGACATAAGATTACCTGCCAGTTTGAACATTAGGTACACTATGTTATAGCCTGGGGCAGTTGTAAGTCTGACAAAGGGATTGTAAATAAAGCATGCAGCTGCGAGTGCCTCTGGCTTGGGATCAACTCCAGCTCAAGTCCAAGGCATAGGTAAACTTAAAATAATTTACCCCTTTTTAACCAGCATATAATGAATTAGAATAGACTCTTAGGAGAACCGTGAAGCATAAATCTCTTAGTCATTTTGAAATGGCAAACTTCATAGGAAATTCACAACATACATAGTTGATAAAAGGTCTTTTTTGCACATATGCCACAAGTTGACTCTAGTAGTCTAGAAGTCAATCTATTGGTACAAGTAGGTTCTTCAAACAAGAGACTTCCTGAAACAATGTTATATCTACAATATTTTGTACATAGCTTGATTGCTCAAAATCATGGCCATCAACCTCTCAATTTCAATATCAGAAAATTCTCCTTAAAATTATCTAAAAAGTTTTGGTGCAGTTTTTTTTTTTTTGATAAGAGATATGTATATTGTAAAAGGTGAAAAAGCGTATAAAATGAAATATCATACTTTATTTATGGAACTACATGTACAATGTTAAAAATCTATCACTATAAAAATACTGATTATTTTCACTTGATAACTTGTTTATAGTTTTTTATTGGTCAAGATCAAGGAAAGCTAAAGTACATTTATATATATTTTAAGCTTGATGGATTTTTTTAAAATTTTGAAATCAAGCTTGTAAGTTCTTTATTGGATTTTTTTCCCCATGCTTTAACATATGTTGAAATTATTAAACATTTAGCTCATTTGTTCAGAGAGATTTCAAGGTATTTGAAATTTAATAAAGATGAGCTCTGGGTGATGCATTCTTCCTTGTTAAATATTTAGCTGTTTGTGTTAGCTCTGTGGTTTCCTGAGGCACAAATTTAAACTGTTAATATAGAGCAGGTTTAAGCTATAAAAATAGTAGATGCCATAATTTCTTCTGTGGTAAACTGGTCATTTTGAATATTTGCAAGAAAACAAAGCAAATGTGTGTATATATTTATTAAAGTATAAGCACACAGTTGTTTATATATAATCTAGAATCTTAAAAAAATCTATAAATGAGAAACCAAGAATCAGATATTCTTAGATCTAATTTATAAAGGAGACATCATTCAACTTCAAAGATGAGTGATAAATGCAGAATATTTATATGAGTTTCTTCTTTATGAGGTTGACTGTAAAAGATACCTCTGATGTAAGACTGTAATACCGTGGTTTCCAACTTTATTGAAGCTTAAAATAAACACCATTTTTGGACATAACATGAGAATCATTAAAAGGGAAGATGCTCTTTTTATAAAAATCTGATCTTTTCTATTTCCATTTCTATTTTTATTGATTTGGAGATACTAAAAAGCATTTCTTTTTTCTTCTTCAGTTGGACTGCAAGACTGAAATTACTAATTTTTGTAAAATATCATGATCTTTAATGCAATGGATTATAAATCCAGTTATATTTAAGAGTACTTCTAAAAAGATACTTTTAAAATAAAGCAAATAAATAAATCTAAACATATGATTAAAAATAAAATTTAAAACCTGGTAACATTTGCAATTGATGATATGTATTTAAGCCAGTTGAAAAGAAAAAAAAACAGATAAACATTTTTATAAAGGGGGGATAGTCAAATAAAATATGCAGATATATATCTCTAAGAATACAGTCAACAAAGAACAAAGGAAAAATGTCTTTGTCTTAAATCACTTATTTTTTGAGAGCTTGAAGCATACCGCCTGTCTGCTTTGGTCCTAATGAAAGAGTGCCATCTATTGGATGACCTTGAAAAAGTGTTTAAATTTCATCAATATTATACATGAAAATAAATCAGTGGAGAGTCATCATTTTGGCATAATTTATAATGTGTCCGTCTTTGTCTATGTGAATATATATACACATACCCAAGGCCTATGCTAAAGAAAGAACAAGAGTACTATACATTAATGTTATTTTATAATACACTTACATTGTTGCAAAGGTCTTACAAATTATCTTGGGGAGTTGTCTGATGAAGACATTTAAGTTTTTCATTCAAATGTTTTATAAATTCAAGATTACTGACAAGCATCTTGTATTTCTTCATACATACCTTTGTTTACTTGTGCTTTAAATAAAGGAATCTGAAAATGTGAATACACGAATTTGTATTTGGACAAGAAGGATCTGTTTAAATCTTTCTCAAAGTTGCATTGCATAAAATTTAAACCAAAAACAAAAGAAAAAAAAAACAGATTAGCTTGGTTTTTTAAAAGGCAATGTTCTTGTTTTATCTTTCAGCCCAAGAACTTGCCAGTCAAGATGAAAAACTTCTTCTAATGGAATCCAGCTTTAAGGCTACTCAAGAGCAGCTAACTGAGCAAATAGCAGAAACAGTTCGCCAAGAACAGAACAGTAGAAAACCCCAGGCAGAGCCGAAGACAGTGACAGAAGGGATTATTGCTTCTGAAGAAGAAAAAAATGATTACAAGTGAGTTGTTTTTCAGTTTTTCAGAAAGTTTTACTTTAGAAAGTGAAATCAAGTCAGTCCTTTTGACTTCAGTTGCTAAATGTTTAATTCTCTCTGCTTGCAAAAGGTTATGTGTAAATATTCTAGCTTGTTCAATATATTGTTCTTTCCAAAATAGATAAACTTTCAGTCTGCAACATTTCTTAACTGAAATGGCACATGTTGAAAACGGTAACTGTCTTATTCCAGATTCTGAATAATGATGTGGCAGTCAACTTTCTTGTTAACTATCAAGAAATGTTGAAGGTAGGATTCAAGGGAAAGAGTACACTGTGTTTCTGTAACACCTATCTGCCAATGGCATTCTCATCTTTCTCCTTTCAGAGTCCAAAGGTTACATATGGCTCTTGTTGCTTTTCTTTTTTGTTAAAGTAGCAGCTCTAAGCAAGACACTATTAAATTGGGAGACATTGAGAGTGGAAAATTTTTGATCAGACCATTGAGGCATGGAAGAAACTCTGAAAAGTAATAAAGACTTATGTTGTTCTGAAACATTCATGAAAACTGTCCTTAGTGAAGCCTCTAGTATTTAATTTCTGTTTTTATTATCTAAATCTTAATGCAATTACTTTATATCTCTGCAATGTTTTCAGATTTTATCATTGGCAATTCAAATAAATATTAGTTTCTTTTTTATTTTGGTGTTCTGATAATTAAGTATTCTATCATCTTTGTGTTTTTTTTTCCTGTATTCATTCTCTTAGTCTGTTTTCAAAAAACAAATTGAAAGTAGCATAGCTCAGATGAACTTCTCTGTCTCTCTCTTTCTGTTTGTAAAGAATTGAACTTTACTCGCTGAACTTGCTTGAATCGAGTAATTGCAGTTAGATGAAGCATTCACACCTGAAGTTTTTTCCCCGGTTACTCATACCTTTGAACAAAGTCCTACAGCCAGAAGTAAATTTGGCCTATTTTATTTGATCTTAACTGCTCTTTGGAAGTCAAATTCTAAACTTATACTCCTTAATGCATATCTTGATATACCTATCAAAAGGATTTCAAAATAATATATATAGTAAACATTTCTTTCTTGATTTGTAGTGTATAGTGCACATAAAATATAAAAACACATTTTTGAAATTTATTCATGAGCAATTTATTTATGTTTTAATTCAATGATTTAATATTACAAGGCACCAAAACAATTATAAAATCTAGGATAACATTTTGTGTGCTTCCAAATAAAATCAAATCCTATAATAAACCCTGTTTGCCATTCATGTACCTTTAATCAGATGCCAGGACACACAAAACAACAAAAAAAGACACATTTAACAAATATTAAAAGGTAGAAATTGGTACCAAGAATTAAAAGCATATAGGGCAAAGTTTGTTTGGGAATGCATATATTGTTATATATTATTAACTATTGTTAATAGTTATGTACTATTGTTATAAATATTATGGTGTCTTAAAAAAGCAAAATTATATTAGGGGAATAATATGCCTAAGATATGTTTATAAAATAAGAAATATATAAAAATGGTTGTGAACTCATATAAAACTAATGATAGTATTTGATGTTAGCATATTGCTATTAAAATAATGCCAACATTTTTTTCTACAGTTAAATAGTACTATAAAGGCACATTATTCAGTATGCCCACAAAAACATAATTTTTGATCTGAAAACTGACATGCAGTGATCTGCTTTCAATCTTGAATTTTATAAGTAAATAGACTATACAGTGATTCATCTAGTTAAAATATAATGAAAAATCAAACTTAAGTTCTATATGTTTGATTTATATTTATCCACTTTAATTTCTAACATAGATTCATCATGAAATTAAGTATGATATTCTCTCTTAATGTGAAACTGCTGGCAAGGTATACAGATATCATCTAAGAGAGTATTTAAAATTGTAACTGCATGATTTCAAATCTAACTATTTGAAATGGTTTTTAGCAATTAAATATCTTAAAAATCATAAAATTAGAAATATTATTAAGACATAAGAAAATGTTATTAAAGTTTAAAGGGATTGATAAATGATCATAATCAAAACAGTGATTTCTTAGGAGGAACACATTTATCTTTCTTTTCAAATAGAGCTTCAACATAGATTGTCACAGGATATGAGTACATGTTAGATATATGTGTCTATATGTTTTCCAATGTACATGGAAAAATACACTATTGTTTAAATGTCAAATAAAAATCAAAACCTTTTTGGCTTAGCAAACAAAATATTCTGTTTATTAGTTTTGATTTTTTTTTTCCCACTCAATCGACAGGTGGCATGAATTGATCAAATTTACCAATTGATTTGGTTTGGGGCAGTGCCAGACACCATAGGTTTCGCCAGTCAGAAGAAAGAAAGACCATGTTAGGTGTCATAAGGCATGAAAGTATTATAGTTAGTTCCCTTAACCTGTCATCCCTTTATCTGGAAAACTCTTTGAATTTTGACTAGCAGATACAGGAACAAAATGTGTGGAGGGTAAATTTAAGGTCTTGAGTAGCTTCTAGAGTTTATAATCAATGTAGAATCTTTCTGCAGAGAGCAGATAATCTCACTTAGAACAAAACATTCTGGGATTTTTATTTAGAAAAACAGCAACTCATTTTTGAAATTATAATTTTTTATTTTAGAAAAAATTGAATACCTCAAACATGATTTTTTAAAATGTGTTGGGATAAGTCATAAAAACAACTAGAATGTGTATTTTAAGGGATCTGCTACAATTTGAAACATTTGTCACTCAGGGTCCTATATGTATCTCTCTAACAGTGATAATGTATTCAAGTGACTGTATGATAAGTTATCCTAAAGGTATTTCTTTCATTCATTTATTTTGGGAAACATTCAGAGTTAACCAGGTTGCTATATCACCTACATCTATTATTAGAGTAAGTCATTTCTTAACTAAATGTGAAACAGTTAAAAAAGAAATGTGCACAAAACTTGGCAATCAAAAGGAAGATGTTTTTAACATTAAAAGGTAACTCGTAAGTTATTTTCCATAGAGCTGAAGTTTTAAAGAACACATAGGATTTAGATTTTATTTTTCCCCTTCTCTTTTTGAAATAAATGTAGAGAACACACACCATATACTCAGTATAAGACTGTTACACTTGAAAGATTTGTTCTGAATGTCCAGTGGGAACCTGGAAATCGTAATAATTTGTAGTATCGATTGAGTGAAGCTATGCAGCTGGGGCCTCCAGTGAATAGACAGGAATAGACATTTTATTGATTAACTTTTACAGTCATATTTTCAAGACTCCACTGCAACATAATTTTCACTTCCCAGCTTTGTGTTGCTGCATCATGAAACTTGGATTCTTCTCTCTTAACATTTACCCACTTGAGGAAAAAAGTATGAAAGTATGGACATGTCTTGCCAGGGCTGTGATCTACAGAGATGCAAAACTTTCTGGAAAAATGATTTATCTCAAGTGCTATTCCACTACAAACAGTAGAAAGGAAGTAACTGGTTGTAACAGTTTTTAGAAATACCATGATGACAACTACGTAGAATTAAAATTCTTATTTTCCTCATTTTTTTCGTATTCGGGAATCTTAATTTTCCTAGCCTAACTCCATACATGTAACTATTAAAATGAAATATCTTGTGATGGCTTTGCTTTCATTCACATGTACTTTACGTCTCATTTAATGTAAGCCACAGAAAAAAAATTATTGTAATAATAGGCTAGAATTTAGTCTAAAATGAAAGCTGTTACATACTAAATCATTTTGGCCAATAATTCCAAAGTATGAATATGTGAGTATAGACCTATTGGACATATGTGCTATTTCTCTAGTCCTATGAAAGTTTTTAAAATTATTTGAACAGTAAAAGATTGTATTTGCACGGGTGAAAATATTGCAATATTTTCTTCTGTATATAGTCATATATTTATTTACCTCAGGTTCTTTTCTGCTTGCATATTTGGCCTCTGAAATTGCAGATTTTATACTCTCATTTACATACATGGAAATATTTCACTGCAATTTTATGTAAGAGTTGATGACAGAGATATTTAGACATTAGATTGGATTTTAAAATGAGATTAAGAAAGATGACATCAATTTCTTTTTTTAACTCATATCTGCATTTCTTTTATTTATGACTTTGAAAAATCTAATGTAAGTATAAATTGATCCAAAGACAAAATTCAGGAGCTTCATGTGACCACCCAGAGTCATGAAATATAACTAAATTAGACCAAAAATTTAGCACAAGCTTTAATAGTTATGCAAGATAATTCGTATTCCTTAATGTTTGTGTCTCACATAGTTAATTTTAGGAATTTTGTCTTTATTAAAACTCATGAATTATTAATATGGGATTTTGGTTATGAAATTCATAATTTGAGTTGAGAGGCATTTTAAGGTTCTAATTTACTTCTATTTCAATCCAAAGAAACGAGTAAAATCTCCTATCTTAATAGTGAGAATGTGAAACAAAATTTTTTCTCATACTGAATATTCCTTTTTTTTGATATTCAGCAAGCTTATGGCTTTTTTCCTATTGAATTTCAGAAATACAAATATTGAGAATTTGCTTTGATTTTTCTTACAGGGAGTACTAATTTATCCTGTTAAAAGTCTTATAAACACTTTTATGTGCAAAATATATATATATATATATATATATATATACATAGACTGTGCTGGTTGAAGCTTCACAGTTATCACAATTAATATAGCACATTAATGTGTGTCTAGATTTTTCAGTTACTCATATATATATACAAAGCTGTGTTTTTTCTTCTAATAGAATAGATCTTCATTTACAATGCAACGATATTTGAATAAAATATCTATGGCTAATTCTTTCCTACTTCACATTGAAAGAATGGACAGAATAACATATAAAGAATACAAGTTATTTTATAATATACATGGATCTTGAAAGACTCTAACCTCTGTAATCAACTAGGTGTTTTAAAATTATTTACCAAAATAAGGAATGCAATTAAGATGGATCTAGTAATAAACATAAAATACGAAAAGTCTGAATTGAGATTGATTTCAGCATAATCCTGTAGAGGAATCCCCACTTATTGATCAATTTTAAAGCCCATGCATAGCACTTAGAAAGATAAAGTAAGCAAGGTCAGATAATCAAAGCATTTAAATAGTAAAAACAGCAACTGCCACTGTAGACTGCTAAAATAAATCCATAATACAAATTGCTTTAGCAAAAAGTGGATGAGCAGCTGATCTTCCTATTGAACTCTGATACTGTTCAGTGACCACACTGGGAAAAGGATTGGGAGAAATGCCTTAAAGATCAATATTGAGTGAGATGTAGCAGGGATTCATTTTGAACATGAAAGCATTACAGGTGTGAGAGTATAGTCATCTTCAGGAGAGATGCCATCAAGAGGAGATTGTTTAATACCGTTAAAAAATGCCATCTATGCCTGATGTTCCCAAACCACACTCACAGAAATGCTCTCTTAACTGTTTCAAGAAATTGAATGAAGTTTAAAACAGCTCTCAACTTGAAAGTGGAGTAGGTTGACTTTATACTAAAATAGTGGTACAACTACTTACCAAAGACAGTTAATATATCTCTATAAATAAAGTCTATGTAAACTTGTGTCACTAATACATATTTGAGATATCAAATAATTATATGATAGTGGTCTCCAGTCTTGTACAAAAGTATATAAATTAATCATAGAATAAGGGAAGGAAGAAATATTTTTTGGAATTTTGTGAAAATGTACTATTGTTGTGAGTTTCTTTTAAAACTTGCTGCAATTTGGGCAGTCTTATTTTTCATGAGTATTTAAATTCTATTGGCTAATTATATTCTTGACTGTAGAGAACAATTGGAATTTCCAGTATATAGATCTATGAGTGACAGAATTAAGTTTAACAAACTTAACTACTCTTCTTATTGGAGAAGGAAATGGCAACCCACTCCAGTGTTCTTGCCTGGAGAATCCCAGGGATGGGGGAGCCTGGTGGGCTGCTGTCTATGGGGTCGCACAGAGTCAGACACGACTGAAGTGACTTAGCAGCAGCAGCAACTACTCTTCTCATACAACTTGAATTTAACTTCTACACTTAATGAGACATTGTCATGGCTATAATGAAGTTTCATGGGAAACTAAATGCACTAGCACAAATACACACAGTGTTACTGCATTTTGAAATAAAGTGGTTCTTCAATAATGCAATTGAATTGCTTCTTACCTTTTCTTCAGGTTCCCATAGGTGTCATTCTTATGTCATTATCTGTTTTCATAGCTTCTGAATTCATCCACATGCTCATTACATGAATGGTATGTGTCTTAATCTGTTAAGTACACCAATAGGGTTTTCTGTACAGATATGTCTGTGGAATATCATCACAGTCTCCTAGTAGTCTGACTATAGTATTTAGAGCCTTATAATATTATTGACTGGTGATTTTACTTCATTTGCAAAAACATTTCAATACTGAACTTCTCAAGTAAATAATATAAAACATTGAATTATTTTAATGTCTTTTCATCTGGAATAGAGAAGAAAGAATCTAAATGATGAGTGGTTACAGACAGAATTTCAACATCAAAATGATTAGCATTTACACACTACTGAATATAAAATAATCAAGAATGACCTACTGTATAGCACAGAGAACTCTATTCAATATTCTATAATAACCTATATGGGGAAAAAATCTGAAAAAGAAAGGACATAAGTATATGTATAACTGAATCACATTGTTGTACACCTGAAACTAATAGAACATTTTAAGTCAACTATACTCCAATATAAAGTAAAAATTAAATTAAAAAACTAAAAATAAATTCTAATGTAAGTCAGAAGTATAAATAAATACTGTGATCAAATGTGGGAAAAAATAAGAAAAATGAAATATAAAAATCAGGCTGAGGCTTAAAAGTTGCATAACTTAGGCTTAGTTTTTCCCATTCCTTTCTTGCCATAATGAATGGTTATTTACAACTATTGTAGTCTCCATGTTTGCTGTATGAATTGCTGATAGCAGCAATTTTAATGGTAAAACTATGGAACAATATTCATAGTTGTCAGAAAAAGGTCATTCTATTTGCATTCATTAGGAACCTGGAGGACTGTAGTCTGTGTTTCCTTTGGGATGTTGCAACTATTGATTTATATATAGCTGTAGGAAAAATTAATTAGGATTATATTTCACTTATTACTGCAGGCTGTGTAATAAGAAAGAAAACCATTTTTTTGGTTAGAAAGTTGAACTGAAAATCCTAACTGGAATCATTGTTTCTTAAATCACAACTACTTTATCATAAGATTTTTCTTTTATAATCTGGTTAAAGGCTGAGTGCATTTATGGAAATTTAATTAGCACATTGAAAAATGAGTGTTTTAGTATATATCCTATAACAATAATTATAATTCAAATTAAGCCAAAGAGACATTGTTTCCTTGTTAAATGAAACTTTCCTTTCTTTAAGCAAAATCCATGTATACTTGTCTGAGTTTGCAAGCACTGAGACGTTATTGACAAAAGAAGTAAATCAAAAACCAGAGACCAAGATCAGGTGAATTCTCAAGGTTAAGAAACAGATTCCCAAATCGAAAGCTTTAGAAGTATAACAAATGAGAAAGAAGTCTTAATTTTTACATTTTCAGTCTAAACCTGCTTATAATTAAGTTCTCCTGTGGATTTAATGCATCAAATAAACATGATGTATTTATATTTGAGAATATGTTACATTGATAATATCCCGTTAGTGTGATAATATCAGATTTCAGATTATTTGGAAAATATATGTGTCTCCTTTCTGTGAACACCCTGCATACTCCAAGTGAAAAAAAAATTGAATTCAGTTTTTCACATTGTTTATACATGACACATGTTTGAGATTAATCAAATTGTAGTCACTTCTAATTAACAGCAGAGAATAATTTCAAAATGGGACAAAACCAGATGACAAAAAATAGTTTGTGTGTGTTTAAGACATACTTTATGAATGGAAACACATGCTCGTTGTGATGTTTCTAACTTGAAATTTTTATTAACTCAGCTATCATCTTTTAGGTGCATCACATTTTCAGAGAAACCCACTGCCTGGCCTCTGGTGGACACTTAGGCATAGAATCAGCATTTAGGGAAAAGCCAAATCAAAGAGAGGTAACTCGATGCCCCTATAAAAGCTAAAACTAAAGTACAGTATCAAAATCCTTTCATATTATTGGAAGTTCTGGGTTGTACAAAAGGGGCAGAGGTCAAAAGCAAAACCGTACAAATACAGGCTTCTTCTCTCTATTGTACAGATTAGACGTTGTTTAAAATTAATGACTAGGATTGAAAACACACTACTTCCCTCTCCAAAACTTTTAACATAGTTTTTCTTAGCTATGATCATACGGATCTGCTCCTTAATTCCTTAATGTACCTAGTAGAATGTAAATTGGTAAACATTCTGTGCCTCACTTCTTCATTTCAAATATTTGGGACCCCTTTGAGAGAAAGTACTTATCTTGAGTAATATAGAACTTTGTTTTTCCAGGGTAATAAGTAATATTTTCCACCATGACACATTTTGTATTCTGTTACAAAAATTATATGAGGTAATTATACCGAGATTCATTGCAGGTCTTTGGCTTTTGTAGTGAATCTAACATTTCCAGTTTGTTTTCAAGCTAATGCTATGTTGGACTAATAATGAGGTAACTAACTAAGAATTTTATAAAATCACGGAGGTCTAGGGCAAAATTTTTGAATTACTTTTTTGACTAAAACAAAATGATCAGAACTGTATTTCTTAGGAAAATTTATTGATCAAACTATATATTGGCTCACAGTTTATTGAAAAGCTAATGTTTTAAAGGCACTGTTTCTTTGGGTTGTGAGGAACACAAAAAACAGCTAAGGTAGGGTTTTTTACCCTGAAGGGGTGGGCTGCAGTCCATGGGTCTCAAAGAGTTGAACACGACTGACTGAATAACACACACACACATTCATAAGCTAATGAGGAGAAGACTCTTGAGAGTCCCTTGGACTGCAAGGAGATCTAACCAGTCCATTCTGAAGGAGATCAGCCCTGGGATTTCTTTGGAAGGAATGATGCTAAATCTGAAACTCCAGTCCTTTGGCCATCTCACGTGAAGAGTTGACTCATTGGAAAAGACTCTGATGCTTGGAGGGATTGGGGGCAGGAGGAGAAGGGGACGACAGAGGATGAGATGGCTGGATGGCATCACTGACTCGATGGACGTGAGTCTGAGTGAACTCCGGGAGTTGGTGATGGACAGGGAGGCCTGGCGTGCTGTGATTCATGGGGTCACAATGAGTCGGACACGACTGAACGACTGAACTGAACTGACTGACATGATAAAAAACATTCACAAACCTAGGTAATGCGTGATTTGTCCTTTATATTGAAAAGAAAATTATCATAGTATTGAAATAATTGTCTCAGAAGGGGTAATTAATTAAAGAGGCAATAATTGGCAACTATCTTTTCAAATTGTGTAAATATTTGATGGGATGTTTTGTTGTTGTTGTTTAGTCACTCAGTCATGTCCAATTCTTTGCGACTCCATGGACTGCAGCCCACCAGGCTCCTCTGTCCATGAGATATCTCAACCAAGAATACTGGAATGGGTCGCCATTTCCTTCTCCAGGGGATCTTCCTGACCTGGGGATTGAATCTGTGTCTCTTGCATTGGCAGGTGAATTCTTTACCGCTGAGCTGGATGAGATGTTTACATGGACAAAAAGATTGAGAAGCAAAAACACAATGAGAAAGTGTATTTTTGGCCTAGAAAATGGTAAGTGATTTTATTTTATAGAGAATAGTTGGATGTATAGAAAGGCAGATTGAAACCACATTGTAGATAGTCTCCATGACCCTTCTGGGAATTTATAATTTGCTTAGAAGTAATGGGGAGATTTTCAAGAGTTATAATAGTCAAGGGCATATAATCGCACTAATGTTAGAGAAGCAATGGGCTGAATCTCTCACCATTTTCTCTTAATATTTCAACTAGCTAATTCCTATTCATCCTTAAATATTGGTATCTAGGTCACCTCCTCCCTATGACTGCCTCTTCACTCATTCCAAACTGAATTATGTTAAATATTTCACATTCTCTATGGGACCTAATGCATACACTACTATAGTAAGCATCTCCCTTATTTTACCTATTATTGTAATGGTAAGGCCCATTTACCCCAATGGCTAGCTCTGTGTTCATTGCTACCTTCCTGGACCATGATAGGCACTGCACTCTTTTAACTAATTTTTGGTAAACTAGTACTTAATGAAAGGAATGAACTTAGCTATGTGCCTGGTTCAATATATCATCCATCTCCTAGTAAAACATTCAGAATTGCTGTCCTGACTCCTAGCATGTATTGCAAATATCAAAAGAAGACTTGATTTTTTATCTAAGTGTAGTAACAATATTAGCCCTTGGCTGAGATATGGTCAGACAATTTATTCAAGTTTGAGAGAAATGGATTTGAAAAATGGAAGCTTTATTGACATAGATGAGAGTTGGTAAATTGCAACAAATTGACACAGAAATGTATAGTAAGCCAGAGGTACCTGCATTATTGCTTTAAATATTTGGTGATGCTATGGTCTCTACGTGTGTGTTCCCTCAAATTCTCAAGTTTAAATACTAATCCAAAGAGTGGTGGTATTAATAAGTGAGGTCTTTGGGTGATTATGTTATAGGGGTACAACCTTCATGAATAGAATTAGTGTTCTTATAAAAGAGCCCTGAGAAAGGTCCCTTGCCCCTTCTATCCTGTGAAGACATAAGAAAAAGGCAGTCATGTGTGAAGCGAGAAGCAGGCTTTCACAAAGCATGAAATCTGCCAGTGACTCCATCTCTGATTTCCTAGCCTCTAGAACTCTGAGAAATAAATTTCTGCCCTTTATAATCCATTGAGTTTATGGTGTTTGTTATAATAGCTCAAAGTCACTAAGACAGGTGGGGAGAAAGAAAAGAAAAGAGAGAAAAAGTAGAGTAGCTGATTAAAAGGAGTGAGGAAGGACTAAGTCCTCATGCAACATCGACTTGAATTTGACGATAGACGAAAGATAAAGAAAACGTGGACAAGGAAGATACAAGACTGAAAGTGAGTCATTGATGGGGCAAGTATTCAGAACATAGAGTAGACATTTACGAAGTGTAAAGATAGACACTTACAAGGATATCTGTTACATCTGAGAGAAGATATGAGTGAATGATGGGTACAGATGGCAGGAAAATGAGAGTAGCTTTTGAAATAAAGTCATCTGACAGAATGAATATAGCAGGGGTTTAGAGGACTGTAAACAGGACTGTCAAAAATGACTCAAACCATTGAGAATTGAGTGGAAAATGAGAAGGCAGCATATACTAATGTGTATGTGCTGAAGGTAAATTAGACTCATAAGATATTGAGGGGCAAGGATTAACTGAGCTAAAGTGAATTTGAAAATACCAAATTAGCTTGTTCAACAATTATTTCCTTAGATCCAGCTTTGCCTCTAACACTGATCTTATGTTTAAACAGTGAACACAATAACAATCCTTGCCCTCAAAAAGGTTACATTCTAGAAGGGAGTCAGATAACAAAAAAAGGAAAAAAAAGTTCAATAAAATTATACAATGGGGACTGTATCTTTTTTGGGTTTTATAAATATCTCTTTTTTGATCTTTTTAAACTCTTATTGAAATACAGTTGTGTTAGTTTCTGGTGCACAGCAAAGTGATTCAGTTATATATATATATTTTATAAATAAATATGTGTATATATACACTTTTTAAGATTCTTTTCCATATAGGTTATTACATAGTGTTGAGTATAGTTCCCTGTGCTATACAATAGGTCCTTATGTATAATTTTCTTTGTTATATTAAAAAAGACTTTGTTATTAGGGATGTGAAAGTGCTTGAATGGCATAGCATCCTCCAGTTCTGGGAATATTTTTTCCTCAGAAATCCATGTCTTTGGATTTTATGATTTGCATTCCTTCTGAAGACTAGAAAAGAGAATATTTTAATATTTCTTTATAATAAAAGCCATGAAAACTTTATGACAATGATTGACATACCATTACAATACATACTCAAATCACATTTTCACTTTCATTTGGAAACATCTTGTATTTTTTTATTTTGATGCAACTCTAAAATCTAAATTTTTCTTCTTTTCGCCATCCTCTTTACTGTTGATCTCATGGATTCACTTACAGAGATGAATCTAAAGTGTAAGAACCTGTGGACTATAGCACAGAAGTATTAAGGATTCTCTCTCCCCTGTGCTTCTTCTGCTCCCAGTAAAGTTATTTTAATTTTCATGTTGGAATTATTCTATTTTTATCATTTTTGGCATTGAATCTCTACTCTCCTGGAAGCCTGAGCTGTCTTCTCCATCAGTTCAGTTCAGTCACTCAGTCACGTCCGACTCTTTGCGACCCCATGAATCCCAGCACGCCAGGCCTCCCTGTCCATCACCAACTCCTGGAGTTCACTCAGACTCACATCCATCGAATCAGTGATGCCATCCAGCCATCTCATCCTCTGTCGTCCCCTTCTCCTCCTGCCCCCAATTCCTCCCAGCATCAGAGTCTTTTCCAATGAGTCAACTCTTTGCATGAGGTGGCCAAAGTACTGGAGTTTCAGCTTTAGCATCATTCCTTCCAAAGAACACCCAGGACTGATCTCTTTTAGAATGGACTGGTTGGATCTCTGGGCAGTCTTACTTTGCCAACAAAGGTCCATCTAGTCAAGGCTATGGTTTTTCCAGTGGTCATGTATGGATGTGGGAGTTGGACTGTGAAGAAAGCTGAGTGCCAAAGAATTGATGCTTTTGAACTGTGGTGTTGGAGAAGACTCTTGAGAGTCCCTTGGACCGCAAGGAGATCCAACCAGTCTTCTCCATAGTCCATACATAAAACACTTGATCAAAGATGGATTCAAACTAGTGGTGACTGCTCTTTGTCTGGATTATTCTTGATTTGGATTAAGACAACAGATAAACCAAGGCTGACTAAATATCTCAAGAGAGCACAGAGAATCTATTCATTAACCAATTAATTTAATATCAAATAATTTAATGTCAAAGAATGACAAATGATAAATATGGAACTTAGAAAGGGTTTAGACTTTACTGTCACAGTCAACAGCAAATGTTTCTATGACATTGTTCCTAACCTATCTAATTGAGCCGTGCTTTCAGTTGCCAATGTACCTATTGCTTGTGCTTCTCATGTAGCTCAATGGTAAAGAATCTGCCTGTTAATGCAGGAGACTCTGGAGATGCAACTTCAATCCCTGAGTCAGAAAATCCCCTGGCATAGGAAATGGCAACTCACTCTAGTATTCTTGCCTAGACAATCCCATGAACAGAGGAGCCTGGTCGGTTGCGGTCTATGGGGTCACAAAGAGTCAGACACAACTGAATGACTAACACCCTGGAAATGGAGTTCCATGTATACTTGGTAGACATTTAACAGAGCTAAGACTCTAGGATACTTTGAGAAAAATTCTGAACATTCACCCTCCAGTGAATTTTAAATTTCTTAAGGTGTAAAATGATGTTCACAAATATATTATCAAAATATAAAATATATATTGATGCATTTGTTTATTAAGTCCAAGAAAAGATTTGGAAAGATAAAATTAAAGCTCTTTTTTTTTTTTCTCCAATCAAAATAAATGACAAACAACACAACAAAAAGAACAAAGTGTAAAGATTGTAGGAAGTGTCTAGCTATGAAAATCACTACATTTGTGCATCTGACTTCAATAAATTAATACTTGGCCTAAAATCCAGTATGTCTGATGCTGCAGTTTTACTTGAGACAAGACACCTGGGGCAAACTTAAAATATTGAAATGGGAAGGAAAAATAAGGGAGATTCACCCTGTCCCACTATGCTGAAAAAACCTGACACATTTGAGGTTGCAATGGGACCACAAACTGTTTGTGGAAAGGATTGTAACTCCACTGGCAAAATGGACCAAAGGTGAATTTTAAAGGCCAAAAAAATGCTGTCAAATCATCAGCTGTTGGTATTTTTGAGAAACAAGTAGGCAGGGCTTTATTTTTTTTTTGAAGTCCAGGTAGTGCTGTGCTGTCATTATGACTTAACAAGGCTGAGTTTGTTTGCTTGTGTAAAAGACTTTTCAGGAAAATTTGCTCTTATTTTCAAGTTACGCACTTGAATAAATATACATTGCTTTGCCTAGATTTACTTTCCTCCTAACAAATTAGTCAGGCTTTCTGGTCTATTGTCTTATTGTAAACAACATTTTTTTTTTCTTTTCAACAAAAAGGAATTTGTGAAACCTTGCCCCTGCTTTCATAGGAATGAACTGATTATTAGGACCTCTCCCCTGCTCTCTCACCTTCAAGATGCTTTGTGCTCAGTGAGCACAGAAGTTAGCTTCTGTAACAAGTGAAGATACTTTAGGAGCGTACTACTTTCTATGGAATAGCTTTCATTTTTTTCCCCTGATGAATCTGGAAGTCTCAATCTACTTTAATAAAAATTATTAATTTGTTTATGACTGATCTGGGTCTTATTGCTGCCTGTGGGCTTTTCCTAGTTGTGGTAAGCAGGGCTTACTCTTCCTTGTCATGCACAGGCTTCTCATTGTGCTGGCTACTCTTGTGGAGCAGGGCTCTAGAGCGACGGCTCAGTAGTTGCGGCACACACATTTTGTTGCTCTGCATCATGTGGGATCTTCCCGGATGAGGGATCAAATCTGCTTTGGCAAGGGGATTCTTAACCACTGTACCACTAGAAAAGTCCTCTTCCCCACTTTTAAAAATTTTGTGGAAGTATAGTTGATTTGCAATGCTATGTTAGTTTCGGGTGCGCAGCAAAGTGAATCATATACAAAGTTATACATATACATATATCGACTCTATTTTAGATTCTTAGGAGTATTATGCAGAGTTGCCTATAACTCTACTTTTAAATTCAGCTGTGTGCTTAGACAAGCAAAGGTACCACAGTGCCATGCCTGTGGTTAAAGAGAACTTATACTAGCATTTAGGAAATATATCGGCACAAAAAGAAGAAAAGAACAAGATTGAAAAAATAAAAGAAACATGTCAACTTGAACTTTCAGTGTATTTTAGCCTCATCTATATGCTAGAATTTTAATTTATATTATCTCAGTAGAAAATTAATACATATATTAAGCATGGAGGTTTGCAGGATAGTCCATCCCATTTTTTTTTTTTTAATTATGGAGAAATAACAAAGAGAACTAGAGAAGGAAATGGGAACCTACTCCAGTAATCTTGTCTGAAAAATTCTGTGGACAGAAGGATCCTGGTGGGCTACAGTTCGTGGGCCTGCAAAGAATCGGACATGACTGAGAGACTGAACACACACGCAAAGGCATAGACAAAGTCTGTGAGCTACTCCCTGTCTTGTGCAGGATCTGAGACCAGAACACTGATTTTCTGACAAGTGTCAATAATCTTCTAATTTGGAGCTCCATTAAATGAAATCTGACCATTATAAAAATGTCTTTACCAAAGGACTCTATCTCCTCCTCATATGGCTTAGACTGAGTCTGAGAGTTGAAATTCAGTAGATAAGCAGTAAGAATGTGAAGTACAAAATAATTCTTAGCCTTAGGTGAGTATTTCAAATATGATATTCTGCACTTGAGGTTAAAGTAAATTTTTGCTTATGCAAGAAATAAATTTCACTTAGGTAAAATGTAGTGTATTATTTTTCTTCTTATAATTAATAAATGACCTTGAGGAATCAAAATCACCCAGTAGTATAAAAACACTTATTAATGGCGATACATTTATCCAAAGACATATTTGTTTTTTTCTGAAATGAAACTTCTTCAGGTAAGTTGTGTCACATAGTCAATCTCCATCCCCTTCCCCACCTTTAAAAATAATAAGTCATTAAAATTACACAGTAATGCTCAAAGCTGAACCTGACTGGGCTAAAGAGAAATGTTGCTTGACACTAGAGAAAGTTTGAGATGTCTTGCCTCAAATGTTTTTAGCTGGATTTGACTGTTGCAGGTAAAGGAACAGAGCCCTCAATTGCTCACAGAGGAAGTTGATATAAGGTGAACAAATACATTCATTTCAATAGTAATACAGGAGTGATTCTTCAAAGATTTTTACTGGAAATATTTGTAAGCAACATGTATGGTTAATGCCACACAAAATTCAGCTTGGTTTATAAAAAATATTTCACAGAAATAAAACCAACATTGTAAAGTAATTATCCTTCAATTAAAAATAAATTTTATAAAATTAAAAAAATATTTTAATGTGTTGAATGAATTATTTTTTTTCTTTAAAAATAATAGAATGAGACCTCCAAGACTAGAGCAGCATCTCATAATGGATAATAGAGTTCAGATACACCTGAATTCGAATCCTTTTAAGCTATAACCAGTTTGAACCAATTACTTTATTTATTTATTTATTTTGGCCATGTCCCACAACACATCTGGGATCTTAGTTTTCCAACTGAAACTGCACCCCCTGCAGTGGAAACTCAGAGTCTTAACCACTGCACCACCAGGGATGTTCCTCAATTACTTTACTTTTAGGATTCAGTATTTTCAGCTTTAACTTGGAGATAATATTTTCCTCATAGGGATGTTACAGGAAAATAGACAATTTTATAGGGGGCATGCACTGTGCTTGACATAGTCATGATTCTCAATTACTGGTAGACATTATCAAACTAGAAATAAAGGTTCTTTTTCATAAGATACAACATGTTATACATTTTCTAACAGCAAAACTCCACCATTAACCTCTGCATGGAGCCATGATGGATACAAGATTAAACAGATTAATGTATTTAAAGGATATTGCCCTTACTTAAACGGATATAAAGTAGCCTTTGGCAACCCCTAAATAAGGGTTTTTTGGTTATTGACTAGTATCAGCTCTCAAGAAAACAAAGGTTTTTCCTCCACAACTCAGCAGCATCATATTTGCAATATTATTAACCTCATTAGAAAAAAGAAAAATCTGGTTCTCTTAGAATTGTCTAGAACTATTCTCTTTAAACTTACAGTCTCCTAAATTTAGTATTTTGTTAACTATTTTAGATATAGTTTTAACATAGCCCCTGTAAAGAAGAAAGAGATTGATTAATTTGCTGCTGACAAGAGTTCACATTCTTTTTGTTTTTCTCAGAGAATGCATCTGCTTCCTATTCGGAACATGGTTCCACTTTTACAACCTAATTGCGCTACCCTACACTGCTGTACTATTTTCTGAGTCTGAGCCTACATTTTAGGCCAATCATCTCAGAGTCCAGGAAGTGTAGACTTGGAAATTGAAGGTTTCACAGATACATAGTACTGGATATATATGCATATATATATACAGATACATAGCACTGGATATATACATATGGCAGCATAGCTGCTTCATATTGTATAAGCATGTGGTTATATGTTTTAGACTTGTCCTCACAATTTCCTGAGATAGGTCAAGATTATTGTCTCCATATGATGTGTGATATTTGTCATCTAATAATAAGTGGTTGAATGATTTAAGCACTTACTTTGGCTTTAAACTTAATTTGCTCCTTTCACTGGATCTTGGGCTAAATAGTTAGAATATTTTGTCCAGATGTATAAACAGAGATTTTGAACAATTTAGGCTTCAACTTACTGC
The DNA here is from genome assembly GCF_032452875.1 of Bos javanicus. Classification (NCBI taxonomy): domain Eukaryota; kingdom Metazoa; phylum Chordata; class Mammalia; order Artiodactyla; family Bovidae; genus Bos; species Bos javanicus. Next base: position 40,778,099 of record NC_083881.1, read on the forward strand.
TCTATTAAGTTTAACTACTAAAATATCACTATGAGTAGTAATTAAATTAACATCCATGAAACACTATAGTCAATGAGATACAAGTTAGTGCAAATTTTTCAGATGCAGAAGCTAAATACAAAGTAAAATCCCCTTTTCTCCAGGTTAAAATTATGAATTAAAGTTTTGTTGCAATGTCATTTTATTCTGTAGAAAATCATCACAGTGATACCAAATTTAGCAATGTTGTTGTTGTTTAGTCATTAAGTCATGTCAGACTATAATCCTCCAGGCTCCTCTGTCCATGGAATTTCTCAGGCAAGAACACTGAAGTGGGTTGCCATTTCCTTCTCCAGGGGATCTTCCTGACCCACGAATTGAACCCATATCTCCTGCATTGGCAGGTGGATTCTTTACCACTGAGCCACTAAGGAAGCCCAATTTAACAATACTCCCATCATGTATTGGAATTAGGAGGTTTTGAGAGATTAAACTTTTGGAAGAATCTGTATGTTTGAGCTTGGTGCACATGGTTGAAGTTTTGATCTTCCGTTTCTTCTCTCTAGACACCAAATCTTTAATTAGCAACTTGCCTAATTACTTCTTCTGCTTAGCACAAGAAAACCTTTCTGCAACATTTAGTAGGATAGACAAATCCTCCTTCCCAACCAAATCATCAACCAAAAGATTACAGAAAGCAAAACTGTTCAAGCTCATCTTGTCAAGTTCTCTCTTGTGAAATTTGATCTAATTTATTATAATTCTAGATTCACTGATAATATACTAAACATGCAAGCACTAAACATTTATTAAAATAAGTTGCTAACATGTTCTACCAGAATGTTACTGGAAACTTTCATACATCAGAAATACAGTCTCAATGTGATTATTTTACAAGTGAGCAGAAGAATTCAGAGATATGATTTAACTCTGTTGAGGTCACTTAACTGATAAGCTCAGGTTAGAATTTTAAATCTAGGACCTCTAATGTCAAGGCCAACATTTTATTCAGTTATACTATACTTGACTCATAACACTATAAGATTTAATAGGATTTTGGAAAAAATGTATTTTCTTCATTAGTCTTGGTTTTCTCCCTGTTCAGTGGTTGAAAACAATGATCCAATTATTAGTAAGCTCATCGAAGGGCAGGGAGCAGGTCTTCTGCCCCTCTGTATATTCTCAGCATCTAGCACAGTGTTCTGCATGAGTGGACATCCAATAAGTGTTGACTCAGACAGACAGAAATCATTCCTTAAACCAAATATATGCCATACCTCACATTGTTGTCCCCACAGAACACGTCTAAGTTTCCCAGAAATAGAAATACTCATTCAATCTATTGCAAGGTTTCCTGCTTCTGTCTTATTTTAATGTGTTAGGTTTCTTTTTTTCTTTTTCACTATTACACCAGGAAATTTTTTGGCAAAATATATTGGATTTCCTCTAAGAAAAAATAAGATTAACCATAAAAATATTCCTATGATCATGATACAATATCATACTTCTTTCTTTATATTTGGAGATTAAGACAATATTAATAAAGCTACAGTAAAACTTGTTGCTGCTGCTGCTGCTAAGTCACTTCAGTCGTGTCCAACTCTGTGTGACCCCATAGACGGCAGCCCATCAGGCTCCTCCGTCCCTGGGATTCTCCAGGCAAGAACACTGGAATGGGTTGCCATTTCCTTCTCTAATGCATGAAAGTGAAAAGTGAAAGTGAAGTTGCTCAGTCGTGTCCGACTCTTAGCAACCCCATGGACTGTAGCCTACCAGGCTCCTCTGTCCATGGGATTTTCCAGGCAAGAGTACTGGAGTAGGGTGCCATTGCCGTGATAATAAAACGTGTTTGTTCTTTGTACTGTACTATTCTATATAGTGTGGTTTTCTGTGTATTGCAGTATACAAAATGGAAAATTAGAAAACTAAAATTCACAATAACTTTTACAAAGAAAACTCTCAGGCAATAATTGACAAGATAATCTTTACTTTGAATCCTCTATAATATTATTTTCAGTTCAGTTCCATTCAGGTCAGTCCCTCAGTTGTGTCCGACTCTTTGTGATCCCATGGACTGCAGCACACCAGGCTTCCCGTCCATCACCAACTCCTGGACCCTACTCAAACTCATGTCCATCACGTCGGTGATGCCATCCAACCTTTCATCTTCTGTCGTCCGCTTCTCCTCCTACCTTCAATCTTTCCCAGCATCAGCGTCTTTTCCAATGAATCAGTTCTTCACATCAGGTGGCCAAAGTATTGGAGTTTCATGTTCAACATCAATCCTTCCAATGAATATTCAGGACTGATCTCCTTTAGGATGGACTGGTTGGATCTCCTTGCTGTCCAAGGGACTCTCAAGAGTCTTCTCCAACACCACAGTTCAAAACCATCAATTCTTTGGTGCTCAGCTTTCTTTATAGTCCAACTGCTAGGTGCAGATGAATTCCATGTTTTTGAACAACAGTGAAAAATCTTACTGGTGGTGTGTGGAGACTGATTATTTTCCTGTACATTCAGAGAAATCATATATATTCTTAAAAGCAGCTCAATCACAAAATTTTCCTCTCACAGATGTTACTGATATAAGTACTGTTGTATCTGTTTATCTGCATATATATATTTATATATATATATATTTTATATATATATATATATACAGTGAAGTCGCTCAGTTGTGTCCGACTCTTTGCGACCCTGTGGACTGTAGCCTACCAGGCTTCTCCGTCCTGGGATTCTCCAGGCAAGAATACTGGAGTGGGTTGCCATTTCCTTCTCAGGGGATCTTCCCGACCCAGGGATTGAACCCAGATCTCCCGCATTGGAGGCAGACGCTTTAACCTCTGAGCCACCAGAGCTAATTCTATATATATATATATATATATACACACACACATACAATACATGTATATATATATATATATGTATATATACATGCATTCATATATATGTATATGCAGTGTTGATGACATCCATGAAAGAAACTATAATACACTATTCAAATAAAGAACAAAAACATATACATGAGTAACAGATAGGCTCTTAAAATAGCATTCTTCATGGTTATGTAGGGTGTTTTGTTTATATTATGTTTCCTTATATAAATAGTGCACTCTATTTTTAAGAAACCAGACATAATAATCACCATTCACTTAGAACCACAAATATTTCTGAATCTGTTACTTTCCTCATAGGTCTCTTTTCATTCATACTATGGTTTTGGACTGTAATTTTCAAATACATATATTTATATTTATGTGGTATCAAAATAAATTATTATATGTTTAATATTCCATTATTCGTTGACTCATTTTGTTACTGAGCAAATATCTATTGATATGGCAGTGTGCCAGGTACCTTTTAAAATCCTTGAGAATTATGACAGGAAATCAAGCAGACAAAACAATTCCTTTCCTGATGGGTATGTATGAAAGTCACTCAGTCGTGTCCAACTCTTTGTGATCCCATGGACTGTAGCCTGCTAGCCTCTTCTGTTCAAAGAATTCTCCAGGCAGAAATATACTGGAGTGGGTTTCCATTCCATTCTCCAGGGGATCTTCCTGACCCAGTGATCGAACCCAGGTCTCTTGCATTGCAGGCAGATTCTTTACCATCTGAGCCTCCAGGGAAGCCTATATCAAACAGAAGAGACAGACACAAAAGAAAATGACCAATTTTCACTTGTGGTTTGTTTTGCAAAGGAAAAACACATTTGTGATAAAAGCATATATAAAAATAATTTAAATCTTCACAATAGAGTCTTTTTAAATTAAAAGAAAAATAAATAATGGTTTGGTTTGCAAGCCAAGAATTGTGTAACTTTCAGTAGTATTTTGTGCACTGCTAGAGCACACATTTCTTTTGTGTGGGGTTTGTTCGAGATTTTTTGTTTCACATCCTGACAAAATTTTAGATATTAAAAAATAAACTGCATAATATCACAGTTTAGAAATTACAAAAATGACTTTTCAATCCTTCCCTTTCTTTCCATAGAAAAGGAAAGGTGAACCTTTTGATTCATATCTGCTTTTTGATAGGGTGAGCAAATTCATTAAAAAAAATCAAAACAACCATATAAATACTTAAAATGATCAATTTTACCATATATTAAATTAGAAAAACTTCAGAATTCTGAATTTTAAATTATTGTTAATATCATTAATTAAATGTAAACACACCCTGTGGAAGTTCTACTGGAGAATATTTCTGTGTTCCCATATTTTATATACATGGAATGTAATGGGAGCTTTGTGGTATATTTACAATTAGTATGTAAACAAGAAAAAAAAGTCTGTGTAAAAATTGTGCTGTTTATTGAACATTGAAAAATGTTAATAAATTTTAAATATCACAATAATTATAATTGGCCAACTGCAACATACCTGACTTTACAATGAGACTTTACATGATAGGGTTAATAGATATTTGCCAATATTTTCTTTTATAATATTTGCCTATAAATTATAGAGTTCATGATATTTAATTCATCTGTGTTTTTTAAACATCCATCTCCTGCTCTGACTGTAATTTATGTGAATACAAAATTCATGTCTGTTGTCCACCCAGTGCACAGCACTTGGGAGTTGGTATACAATCAGTTACTATCTGGTGAATAAATAAATGAGCAGATACATGAATAAAATGAAATGTGGGCTAACAGAGTAATAATGACCATCTTTTATCAGTGAATTTCAAAATCAGGTACCATTTATTGAATAATTATTATACTCCAGGTTTTGAGCTTAGCTTGAAATGATCATGTATATGATCATGTATATGAAAGTATACAAATTTAAATTTTTGATCTCTTCATGGAGGATTATAAATCATTATGAAATGTCCTTTTTTATCTATATTCTTCCTTTTTCTAAGTTTTCTTTTTCTGAAATGACTCTAAATGTTCTGTTTACTAGTGTTTGATGTTTTTTTCCATCTTGTCACTCACTCAATTTGTACCTTTATAATTAACATGTCTTTTATAAGCATTAAATTGTTGGGTTTTACTTTATCTATTATGACAATGTTTGTCTTTTATTTGGAGCATTTAATCCATTTACCAATGATCATTTATATCAGTCATTCTACTATTTGTTTTGTTTTTCCCATCTACTTTACTCTATTTCTTATCTTGTTCCTTGCCTTCATTTGTGTAACACAAGATAATATAACATTTTTGCTTTCCCCTACTAACAAGTTCATTACCTAATTCTTTATTATTACTTTAATGTTTATCCTAAATATTAAAACATGCATTTGCAACTCATGGAGCTTTCAAAATATCGTTTTTATTGCTTTGCCAAAAATTCTTTAACTTTGCTAACTTCCATTTTGTGTTTTGCATTACTGAGAACACAGTTCTTTGTTTGTTTGGTTTTGCTTTTTGTTTTCTCATATATTTGAAATTCTAGGAGGTAGTATGATTATTGTTTTGTATAGTTAATGTTTATGATGCCTCACAGAGTGTAGTATTTTCCTTAGAGAACATTGTTGTTTGGCCCAGAGAATTTCTTTTGCTATTTCTTTTAAAAAAGAACTACTGGTAATTTCTCTTAGCTGTGATTTATCTGAACACTTTATTTTGCCCTAATTTTAAAACTACTTTCTCTGGATATATAATACTATATTGGTAGTTGTTTGATTCAATACTTTAAATAGATCTTTTTTTTTTTTTTCCCAAGCTTCCATCATTTTTGGTGAGAGGTCAAATCTCTGTCTTATTATTTCTCATTTTTCTTTGACCTTTTTTCTTATTTTGTCTTTATTTTTCATAATTTGACTTTGGTAGATATGATGTTCTTTGTATTTATCTTTCTTATCTATGACTATATACCTTTTCTCAGTATTGAAAAATCTTAGATCAACTTTTCAAATACTGATTTTGTTCATTCTTCTTCCTCACTTTCTGAGACATCATCAACATGCAAGCTAGAATAATTGACTGAACCATTTATAGGTATTATGTTCCCATCTGTACTTTTTATTTTTTCTCTTTATTTTCAGTTTGCATATTTTTATTGACCCATCTTCAAATCTATCAATCCTGACTTCTGTTTTACTCTAATTGCTCTTAAACAGATATACTGAGGTTTCAAATTTCTTAGTCTGATTTTAAGTTTTAGGGTTATTTTATAGATTCCTCTAATTTGATGAAAATTTCCATTAAAACATTTTTTTCTGTCTCATTACAGCTATTTTTGAATATATGAATTATTATTTTAAAATCCTTTCAGATAACCCCAATAACTTCATCTCTTATTATGTCCTTTAGTCTTTGGTCATTTGGTCTCATCTTTTTTTTTGTCATTTGTATTGAATGATAAGACTTGCAAATGACTTGCAATTTTCACTTAATGGCATATATTTTATGTATTTATTTATTTTTAAGAGTGTGCTGCTGCTGCTGCTAAGTCGCTTCAGTCGTGTCCGACTCTGTGCTACCCCATAGACGGCAGCCCACCAGGCTCCCCATCCCTGGGATTCTCCAGTCAAGAACACTGGAGTGAGTTGCCATTTCCTTCTCCAATGCATGAAAGGGAAAAGTGAAAGTGAAGTCACTCAGTCGTGTCCAACTCTTCGCGACCCCATGGTCTGCAGCCCACCAGGCTCCTCCGTCCATGGGATTTTCCAGGCAAGAGTACTGGAGTGGGGTGCCATTGCCTTCTCCATTAAAGAGTGTAGCTCCCAGTAATATTAACTTCCTCCTGAGAGAAGACATCTTTTCCTCTAGAAGGCAGATACACGTGGGAGCTATCAGCTTAATCAAATCCAAGATTGCCTTGATTCAAAACCGGACCATGCTGTAGGTATGGTACCTTTTGTTTGCCTTATTTTTGAGGCATAAATCTCCAGGGAATTCAGTTGAATGCCTATTGTTTTCACCAAAGCCCCTCTACCAGTGTGACTTGAACTTTAAAGCTCCATTCTCAGCATTTTGAGAATGTTACAAAACATGCTCTGCTTTTCAAGGGTTTTTGGCTTAGACTTTAACCTACCATTCCCCACAGGTTCAGCATTTGGACAACTGTTTTAATGGTAAATCAAACTATTAACTTTAAACTCTTCAGGCACTGAGGCATTTTTTTTTTTTTAATTCTAAAAATGCCAAAAGCTTTGCTATTTTCTCTATCTCCACCCACAGCACTCAACTTGGGTTCTTGCTTCCTTGCCTACAGAGAAAATTACTGCTGTTTCAACTGCTAGTTAACTAACCTTTCCACAATTTATTCCAAAAACAAAACGAAACAACAACAAAAAATGGATAAAGGTAGCAGCTTTATGAGTTGATGAGTTGATTTCTATGTCTTTGCAATTTCAAAATTTGTAACAGTAAATACTAACATGTTTCAGGATATTGCAATTCAGATTAGTGTCTCCTCTAAAGAGTCATTAATAAAAGATGAAAAGATGTTGATGGAAAAATATAGCTCTTATTAAGCTGCATAATATAAATATAAATATCAGAAACTATTAATTAAATTTATTTCTTGGATTTTATTGTCATTGAATAGATGAGGTGACAAACTTAAATGTTCATGAAAATTTAAGTGTAAAAATTGAAATTGTTTTTAATAAGGCATTTTATCAGGCTTATGATGGCATATCTTACATGATTTGAACAGTATTGGTTTATCACTGTTTATATTTAGGAAGTATGTAAAAAATCTTTTTACATACAAATTATCATTTACAGTTTTATTTTTAATAGTGAGGAATTTTAATGAAGAATAAAAACTCTTATCAATAGAATACTTTCTTTATAGCCTTCTTGATGATTTTTTTTAAATTACAGAAAAATTAAAAAATATTTGTAAGCCACATTATGGACATAATTTAGAAAAAGTGAAAGTCACTCAACTGTGTCCAGTTCTTTGAGACCCCATGGACTGTAGCCCCACCAGGCTCCTCTAGGCATGGAATTCTCCAGGCAAGAGTACTGGAGTGGGTTGTCATTTCTTTCTCCAGGGGATCTTCCCAACCCAAGGAATGAACCCAGGTCTCCCATGGGAATGCATTTGAGTCAGTTCTAATGAGGTGGATGAACCTAGAACCTATTATACAGAGTGAAGTGAATCAGAAAGAGAAAGATAAATACTGTATTCTAACACATATATATGGAATCTAGAAAAATGGTACTGAAACATTTATTTACAGGGCAGCAATGAAGAAACAGACATAGAGAATAGACTTATGGACATGTGGAGAGGGGAGGAGAGGGTGAGATGGAAGGGACTAGGGAGGAGAGGGTTAGATGGACTTTTAGGAGGTCATGTGCTAATGCTGTGATTGAAGAGTATATGAAGATTATGGAAACACAAAGTTATGCCAATATCTTTCTTTAATTTAAGTGAATAGAGAATTATATGACATTGGTTTCTATTTATTTTCTTTTGGTTGTAATCACTACATAAGTGTAAACTATACCAGCAGTGAATTTAAAGTACTTTAAGGTAAAACTAATGGCTTTTTCTTAATTTAAAAATATAGGTGCAGTGATCAGTATGCCAAGATTATTTAGGAGAAAACATGGGAATTAAAGTAAATATCTCATGCTTTTATTTTTTAATTAATTTATTTTTTATTGAAGGATAATTGCCTTACAGAATTTTGTTGTTTTCTGTCAAATGTCAACATGAATCAGCCATAGGTATATATATACCACCTCCCTTTTGAACCTCCCTATCATCTCCCTCCCCATCCCACCCCTCTAGGTTTATACAGAGGCCCTGTTTGATTTCTGGAGCCATATAGCAAATTCCCATTGGCTATCCATTTTACATATGGTAAAATATGTAAAGGTAAGCTTCCATGTTACTCTTCCCATACATCTCACCCTCTCCTCCCCTCTCCACGTGTCCGTAAGTCTATTCTTTATGTCTGTTTCTCAATTGCTGCCATGTAAATAAATGTTTCAGTACTATTTTTCTAGATTCCATATATATGTGTTAGAATACAGTATTTATCTTTCTCTTTCTGATTCACTTCACTCTGTATAATAGGTTCTAGGTTCATCCACCTCATTAGAACTGACTCAAATGCATTCCTTTTAATGGCTGAGTAATATTTCATTGTGTATGTATATCACAGCTTCTTTATCCATTCATCTGTCAATGGACATCTAGGTTGCTTCTATGTACTAACTATTGTAAACAGTGCTGCAATGAACAATGGGATACATGTGTCTCTTTCAATTTTGGTTTCCTCAGGGTATATGCCTAGGAGTGGGATTGCTGGATCATATGGTGGTTTTATCCCTAGTTTTTTAAGGAATCTCCATACTGTCTTCCATAGTGTCTGTATCAATTTACATTCCCATCAACAGTGCAAGAGTGTTCCTTTTTCTTCACACCCTTTCCAGCATTTATTGTTTGTAGATTTTTTGATGAGAGCCATTTTGACTGGGTATGAGATGATATCTCGTTGTAGTTTTGATTTGTATTTCTCTAATAATGAGCAATGTTGAGCATATTTTCATGTGTTTGGTAGCCATCTGTATGTCTTCTTTGGAGAAATGTCTGTTTAGGTTTTTTTCCCACTTTCTGTTTGGGTTTTTATTTTTCTGGCTTTGAGTTGTATGAGCTGCTTGTATATTTTGGAAATCAATTCTTTGTCGGTTGTTTCATTTGCTATTATTTTCTCCCACTCTGAGGGTTGTCTTTTCACGTTGCTTAGAGCTTCCTTTGTTGTGCAAAAGCTTTTAACTTTAATCATGTCCCACTTGTTTACATTCGTTTTTATTTCCGTAACTCTAGGAGGTGGGTCATAGAGGCTCTTGCTTTGATTTATGTTATCGAATGTTCTGCCTATGTTTTCCTCTAAGAGTTTTACTGTTTCTGGTCTTATATTTAGGTCTTTAATTCGTTTTGAGTTTATCTTTGTGTATAGTGTGAGGAAGTGTCCTAATTTCATTCTTTTACATGTAACTGTCCAGTTTTCCCAGCACCATTTACTATACAGGCTGTCTTTGCCCCATTGTATATTCTTGATTCCTTTGTCAAAGATAAGGTACCCATAAATTCATGGGTTTAGTTCTGGGCTTTCTATCTTGTTCCATTGGTCTATATTTCTGTTTTTGTGCCAGTACCATACTGCCTTAATGACTGTAACTTTGTAGCATAACCTGAAGTCAGGAAGCTTGATTCCTCCAGCTCCATTCTTCTTTTTCAAGACTGCTTTGGCTATTCCGGGTTTTTTGTGTTTCCATATGAATTGTGAAATTTTTTGTTCTAGTTCTGTCAAGAATGCCATTGGTAATTTGATAGGGATGGCACTGAATCTGTCTATTGCATTTGGTAGCATAGTCATTTTCACAATATTGATTCTTCCTACCCAGGAACATGGAGTAGCTTTCCATCTGTTTATGACATCTTTGATTTCTTTCATTAGTGTCTTATAATTTTCTGTGTAGAGTTCTTTCTTCTCCTTAGGTAAGTTTATTCCTAGATATTCAATTCTTTTTGTTGCAATGGTGAATGGGATTGATTCCTTAATTTCTCTTTCTGATTTTTCATTGTTAGTATATAGAAATGCAAATGATTTCTGTGTATTGATTTTATATCCTGCAACTTTGCTAAATTCACTGATTAGCTCTAGTAATTTTCTGTTTCTATCTTTAGGGTATTCTATGAACAGTATCCTGTCATCTGCAAACAGTGAGAACTTTACTTCTTCTTTACCAATCTGGATTCCTTTTCTTTCTTTTTCTTCTCTGATTGCTTTAGCTAAAACTTCCAGAACTATGTTAAATAATAGTGGTGAAAGTGGATACCCTTGTCTTGTTCCTGATCTTAGGGGGAGAATGCTTTCAGGTTTTCAATATTGAAATAATGTTTGCTGAAGGCTTATCATACATGGCATTTACTGTGTTGAGGTAGGTTCCTTCTATGCCCATTTTCTGGAGTTTTAATCATAAATAGGTGCTGAATTTTGTCAAAGCTTTTTTCTGCATCAAGATGATCATATGGTTTTTATCTTTCAATTTCTTAATATGGTGTATCACATTGATTGATTTCGATATATGTGAAAGAATTCCTGCATCCCTGGAATAAACCCAACTTGATCATCTTGTATGAGCTTTTTGATGTGTTACTGAATTCTGTTATCTAAAATTTTGTTGAGGATTTTTGCATCTATATTCATCTGTAATATTGGACTGTAGTTTTCTTTTTTGTGTGTTGTCTTTGTCTGGTTTTGGTATCATGGTGATGGTGGCCTTGTAGAATGAATTTGGAAGTGTTTCTTCCTCTGTAATTTTTTTTTTTCCCTCTGTAATTTTTTGAAAGAGTTTTAAAAGGATACGCATTAGCTCTTCTCTAAATGTTTAATAGAATTCTACTGTGAAGCCATCTGGTCCTGGGCTTTTGTTTTTTGGGACATTTATGATCACAGCTTCAATTTCAGTGCTTGTAATTGGGTTGTTCATAATTTCTACTTCTTCCTGGTTCAGTCTTGGAAGAGTGAACTTTTCTAAGAATCTGTCCATTTCTTCCAGGTTATCTATTCTATTACCGTAAGTTGTTCATAATAGCCTCTTATAACCCTTTGTATTTCTGCATTGTCTGCTGTAACCTCTCCTTTTTCATTTCTAATTTTGTTGTTTTGATTCTTCTCTCTCTTTTTTTTTACTTGATTAGTCTGGCTAAAGGTTTGTCAACTTTGTTTATCTTCTCAAAGAAACAGCTTTTAGTTTTATTAATCTTTACTATTATTTCTTTCATTTCTTTTTCATTTACTTACGCTCGGATCTTTATGATTTCTTTCTTTCTACTAATTGTGGGTTTTTTACTTGCTGTTTTCCCAGTTGCTTTAGCTGTAATGTTAGGTTGTCTATTCAATGTTTTTCTGTTTCTGGAAATAGGATTGTATTGCTATAAACTTTCCTCTTAGAACTGCTTTTGCTGCATACCATAGGTTTAGACTTGTCGTGTGTTCATTGTCATTCGTTTCTAGAAATTTTTTGATCTCCCTTTTGATGCCTTCAGTAACCTGTTGGCTATTTAGAAATGTGCTGTTTAATCTCTATGTGTTTGTGTTTCTTACAGTTTTTTTCTTGTAATTCATATCTAGTTTCATGGCATTGTGGTCAGAGAAGATGCTTTATATGATTTCAATTTTCTTAAATTTACTGAGGTTTGATTTAAGACTCAAGATGTGGTCTATCCTGGAGAATGTTCCATGTGCACTTGAAAAGAAGGTGTATACTTTTGCATTTGGATGGAAAGTCCTGAAGATATCAATGGAATTCATCTCATCTAATATATCATTTAAGATGTGTTTCCTTTCTAACTTTCTGTTTTTATGGCCTGTCCATTGGTGTGAGTGGGGTGTTAAAGTCTCCTACTATTAGTGTGTTACTGTCAATTTCTCCCTTTATGTCTGTTAGTGTCTGTGTTATGTATTGCGATGCTCCTATGTTGGGTGCTTAGATATTTACAATTGTTATTTCTTCCTCTTGGATTGATCCCTTGATCATTATGTAGTATCCTTCCTTATCCCTTGTAATCTTCTTCATTTCAAGGTCTGTTTTGTCTGATATGAAGGCTGCTGCTCCAACCTTTTTTAACTTCCCATGTGCATGGAATATATTTTTCTATCCTCTCACTTTCAGTCAATATGTGTCTTGAGGTCTGAAGTGGGTTTCTTGTTCAGTTCAGTTCAGTTTAGTTGCTCTTTGTGTCTGACTCTTTGCGACTCCATGTACTGCAGCATGCCAGGCCTCCCTTTCCATCACCATCTCCCAAAGTTTACTAAAACTCATATGCATTGAGTCAGTGATGCCATCCAACCAATTCGTGCTCTGTTGTCACCTTCTCCTCCTGCCTTCAATCTTTCCCAGCATCAGGGTCTTTTCCCAAGAGTCAGTTCTTCGCATAAGGTGGCCAAAGTATTGGAGTTTCAGCTTCAGCATCAGTCCTACCAAAGAATATTCACAACTGATCTTCTTTAGAATGGACCGGTTGGATCTTCTTGCAGTCCAAGGGACTCTCAAGAGTCTTCTCCAACACCACAGTTCAAAAGCATAAATTTTTTGATGCTCAGCTTTCATTATAGTCCAGCTCTTACATCCATACATGACTACTAGAAAAACCATATCCTTGACTAGATGAAACTTTGTTGGCAAAGAAATGTCTCTGCTTTTTAATATGCTGTCTAGGTTGTTCATAGCTTTTCTTCCAAGAAGTAAGCATCTTTTAATTTCATGGCTGCAGTCTGCTTCTGCAGTAATTTTGAAGTCCCAAATAATAAAGTCTCTCATTGTTTCCACTGTTTGCCCAACTTTTTCACTCTCCTTTTTTACTTTCATCAAGAGGTTCTTTAGTTGTTCTTCACTTTCTGCCATAAGGGTGGTGTCATCAGAATATCTCAGGTTATTGATATTTCTCCTGGCAATCTTGATTCCAGCTTGTGCTTCTTCCAGCCCAGTGTTTCTCATGATGTACTCTGCATATAGGTTAAATAAACAGGGTAACGATATATAGCCTTGACATACTCTTTTCCCTATTTGGAACCAGTCTGTTTTTCCATGTCCAGTTCCAACTTTTGCTTCCTGACCTGCACACAGGTTTTTCAATAGGCAGGTCAGATGGTCTGGTATTCCCATCTCTTGAAGAATTTTCCACAGTTTGTTGTGATCCATATAGTCAAAGGTTTTGGCATATTCAATAAACCAGAAATAGGTGTTTTTCTGGAGCTCTCTTGCTTTTTTGATGATCCAGCGGATGTTGGCAATTTGATCTCTGGTTCCTCTGCCTTTTCTAAAACCAGCTTGAACGTCTGGAAGTTCACATCACATGTACTGTTGAAGCCTGGCTTTCAGAATTTTGAGCAATACTTTATTAGTATGTGAGACGATTGCAACTGAGCAGTAGTTTGAGCATTCTTTGGCAATGCCTTTCTTTGGGATTGGAATTAAAACTGACCTTTTCCAGTCCTGTGGCCACTGCTGAGTTTTCCAAATTTTCTGGCATATTGAGTGCAGCACTTTCACAGCATCATCTTTCAGGATTTGAAATAGCTCAACTGGAATTCCATCACCTCCACTAGCTTTGTTTGTAGTGATGCTTTCTAATGCCCACTTGACTTCACATTCCAGGATGTCTGGCTCTAGGTGAGTGATCACACCATCATGATTATCTGTGTCATGAAGATCTTGTTTGTATAGTTCTTCTGTGTATTCTTGCCACCCCTTCTTAATATCCTCTGCTTTTGTTACATCCATACCATTTCCCTCCTTTATTGAGCCTATGTTTGCATGAAATCTTCCTTTGGTATCTTTAATTTTCTCTAAGGGATCTCTAATCTTTCCCATTCTGTTGTTTTCCTCTATTTCTTTGCACTGATCACTGAGGAAGGCTTTCTTATCTCTCCTTGCTATTCTTTGGAACTCTGCATTCAGATGGGTATATCTTTCCTTTTCTCCTTTGCTTTTTGCTTCTCTTCTTTTCACAGCTATTTGTAAGGCCTCCTCAGACAGCCATTTTGCCTTTTTACATTTCTTTTTCTTGGGGATGGTTTTGCTCCTTGTCTCCTGTACAATGTCACGAACCTCCATCCATAGTTCATCAGGCACTCTTTCAGATCTAATTCCTTGAATTTCTTGTAGACAGCATATATATGGGCCTCATTTTTGTATCAGAGAAGGCAATGGCACCCCACTCCAGTACTCTTGCCTGGAAAATCCCATGGACGGAGGAGCCTGGTAGGCTGCAGTACATGGGGTCACGACTGAGCGACTTTACTTTCACTTTTCACTTTCATGCATTGGAGAAGGAAATGGCAACCCACTCCAGTGTTCTTGCCTGGAGAATCCCAGGGACAGGGGAGCCTGGTGGGCTGCCAACTATGGGGTCACACAGAGTTGGACACAACTGAAGTGACTTAGCAGCAGCAGCAGTAGCATTTTTGTATACATTCAGCTAGTCTGTGTCTTTTTGTTGGAGCATTTAATCCATTTAAATTGAAAGTAATTATTGATATTTATGTTCTTATTGCAATTTTCTAATTATTTGGGGTTCATTTTGTAGATCTCTTTTCTTCTGTTTTATTTCTTAACTATAGAAGTCCCTTTAACATTTGTTGCAAGGCTGGTTTGCTGGTACTGAATTCTCTTGACTTTGGCCCTTTTGAAAAGCTTTTTATTTCTCCATCAATTTTGAATGAGATCCTTGCTGGGAGAGTAATCTTGGTTGTAGATTTTTCCCTTTCAGTACTTTAATTATATCCTGCCATTCCCTTCTGGCCTGCAGAGTTTCTGCTGAAAGATCAGCTGTAAAGCTCATGGGGTTTCCCTTGCATGTTATTTATTTCTTCTCCCTTGCTGCTTTTAATATTCTTTCATTGTATTTAGTCTTTGTTAATTTGATTAATATGTTTCTTGACATGTTTCTCCTTGGGTTTATCCTGTATGGGACTCTTTGTGCCTCTTGGACTTGATTGGCTATTTCCTTTTCCATGTTGGGGAAATTTTCACCTATAAGCTCTTTAAAAATTTTCTCATACCTTTCTTTTTCTCTTCTTCTTCTAGGACCCCTATAATTTCAATGCAAGTGCATTTGATATTGTCCCAGTGGTCTCTGATACTCTCCTCAGCTCTTTTCATTCTTTTCACTTTTTCTGTTCTTCAGAAGTTATTTCTACCATTTTATCTTCCACCTCACCAATTCATTCTTCTGCTTCAGATATTCTGCTACTGATTCCATCTAGAGTATTTTTAACTTCAGTAATGGTGCTATTTGTTTTGTAGGCTTTTGCTTTAATTCTTCTAGGTCTTTGTTAATTGATTCTTGTGTTTTCTCCATTTTGTCTTCAAGGTTTCTGATCATCTTTACTATCGCTACTCTGAATTCTTTTTAAGTTAATTTTCCTATTTCCTCTTCATTTATTTGAACTTCTGTGTTTCTAGTTTCTTTATTCATTTGTGCAATATTTCTCTGCTTTTTCATTTTTTTTAAAGTTATTGTGTTTGTATCCTTTTCCCAAGCTTCAAGTAAAGTTGAATTCTTTCCTTGAAGGGTTTCTGCCCTCCTAAGTTTGGTCCAGTGGTTTATGTGAGTTTCGTATAGGGTGAGCTTTGTACTGAGTTTTTGTTTGTTAGTTTTTCCTCTGATGGGCAAGGCTGAGTGAGGTGGTACTCCTGTCTGCTGATGACTGGGTTTATATTTTTGCTTTGTTTGTTGCTTAGATGAGGTGTTCTGCACAGGGTACTACTGGTGGTTGGGTGATTCTGGGTCTTGTATTCAAGTGATTTCCTTTGTGTGAGTTCTCACTATTTGATAACTCCTTAGTTTAGTTCTCTGGTAGTCTAGAATGTTGGAGTCAGTACTCCCACTGCAAAGGCTCAGGGTTTGATCTCTGGTCAGGAGTGAAGATTCCACAAGTGGTTTGTTGTGGCATTAAGGGAGAGTAAAACAGATATCCGAAAATGAGAAACCAAAGATGAACCTCAGACAAATGGCAGCTGCAAAATCAGGCAAATAATAATTAAAACAATGGGATATACACATATACATATACACCCATGAGCAAAGTGAAAATAGTCCAACAAAAATAAAGTATAGTAGATTGTTAGGCGAGCAAAGGAAATAAAAAATTATATTTGCCAGTTATAAACAAAACTAATTTAAGCACAAACTGGAAAACAAAAATAAAGCAAGGGGCCAAGTGTCAAATAAAGCAATGAAAACAAAACTAACAAATATGTTGAGAGGAAAGGAAAGAAAGAAAAGAAAGTATAGATATGAAAGTTAAATAGAGGTAGATAAAGAAGATTTATATACATTAAAGATTAACTGCAAAGGGAAAAAACAGTAAGAAAGACAAATGAAGGAACCAATGTAGAAAAAAATATAATAGGTTTAACAAAATTAAAAATTCAAATTATAAAAAAAGAGCAAAGAGAAAATAAAAAACAGAAGAAGAAAGAAAAAGGGGGAAAAAAGAAAATTCCACAGAACTGCAAAAGCCCAATGTAAAGGCAGAGGTTGATAACAACAATAGAAACTGTGATTGAATATACACATTTATATACACACACACAAGCAAAATCAAAACAGTTCAACAGAGCCTAGATACAATAGATTGACCTGGTGAACAAAGGAAACCAGAAATTATATCTACCAGAACAAAACTAACTAAAGCACAAACTGGAAAACAAAACTAAAGCAAGGTGCCAATTGGGGAATAAAGCAATGAAAATAAAAGTAACAAATTTGTTGAGAGGAAAGGAGAGAAAGAAAAGAAAGAATAGATATGCAAAGTTAAATAGAGGTAGACAAAGAATATTTATATACATTAAAGATTAACTGCAAGAGGAAAAGAACAGTATGAGAAGCAAACAAAGGAACAAATGTAGGAAAAATAGTAATAGATTTAAAAATTTTAAATTAAAGAAGAGATAAAAGAAAAAAAAAAAAAAAGAGAGAAAAACACAGACCTGCAGAAGCCCAAATATAGAGGCAGAGGTTTGTGACAGCAATAAAAAATGTGACTGAGGTGAAAGAAAAAAATAATAAAACAACCTCAGAAGCTTAATTGAAATTCTTAGTATCAATAAAATCGACAATTACAACAGAGGGGGGAAAAGAAAAAAAATCTGAAAGAATCTACAGCAAGTCAAAAAATAAGAATAATAAATGTTTTTCTTGAGTCATTGCTGTCAGAGTCCTTTCCCACAATGGGAATCACAGTCCACCTTACCTCCCTGGGATGCCCTCCAACACTATACTGATCTCTGGACCTGCCATGGGGGCAGGTCAGATTCTAATCTGGTTCTACTCCTGTGCGTTCTTGCCTCCAATGTCCACAGCTATCAGAGCTAGTGTGTTTTCTTTTGTGGGAGCTCTTAATGGCTTTTTATGTATTCCATAGGCACAGAGTCTGTTTAGTTGATTGGGTGGATTTAATCTGCAGCTTGTACAGCTATTGGGAAAGTTTTGGGTCTTTTTGCTTAACCACACTGTCCCTGGGTTTCCATTGTGATTTTATTTCCACCTCTATGTGTGGGTCGTCCACTGGGGCTTAGCTCCTGAGGCTGCCCTGGAGGGCTTGGGTTTGCCCCTGTGAGGGCCAGGTGTGGAAGTGGCACAGCTGCTTGGGTCGCAGGGGTTCTGGGAGCATCAGCTATTCAGGGGGGTTGGTGGCTAGGGCAGCAGGAAATATAGTGCTCTAGAAGGGATGGCAACCAGTATTAGCCAATATGTGCCAGTATTCTTGCCTGGAGAACCCCCTCTCTGACAGAGAAACCTGGCAGGCCACCACCTACAAGGTTGCAGACCAAAGTGACCCTGCACACATAAACACAAGACTTTTTTTTTTTTTTTTTTCGCCTGTGACAGCTCTGCCCCAGTGAGAGTTGAGCATAAAAGTAGTGCAGTTGCTTGGCACGCAGGGACCCTGGTGGTGCCAAGTGTTCAGGGACACAGACGCCTCTGTGGCAGGACTTATGGCCCTATCAGAGCCTTTTTTCAAGCCTCTTGTAGCTGGCAGTCAGAGGTCTCTTTGGCCAGACTTTCTCCTTAGCTCTGCCTATTCAAGCACTTAGAGGAATCCCTTGCCTGGGGCCCTTCTCTACTGTTCAGCATGTCAGGCACATAGAGAGGCCCCTTTGGCTGGGGTCCTACTCTGTAGATCAGTGCATCAGTCACTGAAAGGAGTACCCTGGGAGGGGTCCTACTCTGCAGTTTAGTGCCTCAAGCAGTCAGGCATTTGATGGGCCAGCCTGTCTATTGTTCAGCTGTGATGCTGCCGTTTGGGGAGAGAGAGGCTTGGTGATGGCTCCACCCTCTACACATGACTCAGCAGTATTGCCTTGTTTTATGGCTGCCTGGCTTTCCTCCACAGGCATTTCCCATCACAATCTCCTCCCTCACATCCCCTCGATCCCTCTGTCTACAATCAACAGCAGCCCTCACAGTGGGTTTGCTCCACAATCCCTGAACTTCAGTTCCCAGCTGCTGCCCCTTCCAGGATACCCACGTTCCTACCAGGCATATGTATGGCTTTGACAAGGACTGTCTGATTCTCATTCCACTTAGGCTGCCACAGATCAGCTGTTTCACTCTCAGCCTTAAATGTTTCTCCTCTGACTCAGATAATTGCCCCACTATGGGGATCTGACCGCGCTTCAGTTCCCCCACCCACTGAAGGTAGGTCCACTCCTACTCCTGTTTTTCCCCCTAGTTCCTTCATCCTACTGAGTTTTGCGTGGTTCTATATATTCTTTTCCACTGGTCAGGTAGCCCTGTTTGCTCTCAGCTGGTGTTCTGCATGCGTTCTGTGTCTGATGGTGCATTCCTGATGTATCCGTGAAGAGAGATGTACTCCACGTCCACCTACTCCTCCGCCATCTTGTCCTCCAGTCTAAATATATCATGCTTTAACTTAAAAAAAGAATTTCAATTAAATCAAGAAATATTCTGAGAAAAATAGATTATTCATCTTTAGTTAGTGCATATTTTGACCACATTAGAAGAATAAAATATAATACTTATTATCAACAATAACAAAATAAATAGTCCAGCAAATTCCTGTTCCAGAAGACAGCTTTTACTCAATACTTTTCCTTATTTTATGTTGGAACTCTGCTTAAATATGTCACACAGCGACCCAGGCTTAAAAATTAACCACTATCTGTATGATTCTTCAACAGGTTACAAACTTCTCTACATCTTATGCCTCATTTATGAAATAAAATGATGTAACATAATTTCTAATCATTTTTTCTCTGAGATACTATGGAGCTCTATGTCCTTAAGGTAAGGTTTTCATATGGTAATTACATATACTCACATTTATTTGTTATTCTTTATCTACTAGAAAATTGACTCAGCATTATGAATCCAAACACCAAATCTCATTTTGTAATGACACAGTGTCTGTGCATGCATATGTGTGTTTTTAGGCCAAAACACAAAATTATCTAAATGTTCAGTCTGAATGATCAAGTGAGATAGAAATGAATTTTATCCTTTGAAAATTTCCAATTCATAATCCATATTTTCTCTTTTTCACATCTACTTTGAACAACAACATCTAGGAAGGTTAAATAGACCTAATGTATTAATTATTAATCTCTAACTCTGCTTTACCCTCATGGCAGTGACAACAATAATAATGGTCATTCCATCCCCATGAGGACTCATTCATTCCTTCATTAAAATAAGACATTCCTGGGCATAATGAGGGTCACTGGGGTGTTATCCATACAACTGGACGTATTGGAATGCCATAGAAATAACCAGGAGAAGTGTGAATGTTGTTTTGGGAGATAACAGGGACGATTTCTCAGAGGAGATTACACAATGGAACGACAGTTTCTAAACTTTGAATAAAGACTTTTTGTGTGTGTAAAAATAATATTCATTAAAAGGAAACCATTTTTCTTTTCAATGAACTCACACTTTCATCTGTCATTTCCCCTTCTTTCTTATGGGAAGACAGATACATTCTATTCTAAACCCAGCTGGTCCCTTGTTGCAGCTTTTACTTCCCCCAAGGTCTTATATCATTAATTATCACTTCCTTATTGAAGTTAATTCTCTCATTGTCCACTAACTCTGTGTCCTTCCAACTACAGCTATGTTCTATGATTTCCATGCATTAAAACAACAACAACAGCAACTGTCTTCCAACCTTCCCTTTACTTTAGCCACTTCTCTTTTGTACTCATAAGAAAACTTCTTGACCTATAAGCTTGCTCAAGCTTCTACTGAAATACATTCTATACATCAGTAGAGATTCCTTAATGCTAAATCCAACAACTTCTCTATCTAAAGCCTACTTGAATACTTAATATTGTACAATATTTGACTTTGAGGAACAGTCCTCCTGGAAAAAAAATAACTTTTCCTTTAGCTTCATCTATAATATTCTCTTTTGTTATTGTTTTTTAGTCACAAAGTAGTCTCCAACTCATTTTTTACACCATAGACTATAGTCTGCCAGGCTTATCTGTCTATGGAATTCTCCAGACAAAAATACTGGACTGGGTTGCCATTTCCTTATTCAGATGATCTTCCCGACCCAGGGTTCAAACCCACATCTCCTGCATTGGTCGGTGGGTTTTATACCACTGATCCACCAGGAAAACCCAATATTCTCTTTTAACTATTTATTTAAATTGATCATATAGGCTATTCTTTCTAAATTCTTTTCTTAAAAGCGTGTGTTACCTTATGTCTCTCTCACATTCTCCACATATAACGATTTGTGTGTTGAGTTCAAAGAGTTGCAGTGAAGATCAAGTAATATAGTGTATGCAAAATTATTGACACATGCCAAGTCTACTCCAGTATTCTTGCCTGGAGAATTACAAGAGGACAGAGGAGCCTGCTGGGTTATAGTCCATGGGGTTGCGAAGAGTAGAACATGATTGAGCTGATGAGCACACAAAAGCTTTAATTAATAAATGGGAAATATTATTATAATCATTAGTGTTCATAGTGATATATTCTAATCTAACATAATGATGACTGCTGGATCCAAGCTCTTTGAGCACTATAGATCCAAGAATTATTCAATACACTTTTCTGCTATGATGAAAATGTACAATTCTGGCATTCAATATGGCAGCCATTATCCACATGTAACTTGCAAAATGTTTGCAATGTGGCTACTGTGAAAGAGGAGCTGAAATTTTTAATTTTCCTTAATTTTAATTAATATAAATTTAAATAACCACATGTGACCAGGGAATACTGTACAGTATTAGATAGCACAGATCTAGGCCTATTTTTAACTTACATTCAGTTTGAAAAATTAAAATGTGTCCAACAATCAGATTCTCCTTCTGTGTATTATAGAACAAGCTACTTTTTTGAATTCCTTGTTTCAATTAATAGGATCACCATTTGCCAAGGCAACAATGTTCAAATGCTATGTGATGAATTAGGATTCATTTTGAAATGAAAAGAGCATGACCTTTGAATCAAACACACCTGGCTTCAAATAGGACATCTCCATTTCCTTGCCATTTGACCTTGGGCAAATTAAATAACCTGCAAGAGAATCTTTTTTTTTTTTTCATTTGTAAAATAGAAATAAATATGTGTATCACACAAGGCTATTATCAGGATTAAAAGTCACAGCTTATGTAAAACACCTGGCTTAATGGCTGGGCATATAAAGCACATATATTTCATAAATATACATTATCTCTTTTCTTGCCTCCCATTTCAAATGGATTAACAGATTCTATTGATCTCCTGTTGAAATATTTTATGTCTTTCCTCTTTTTCCATTCCCATTGAATATGTTCTTATTAATCTCCTTCTCATCAGCTTTTTCCAGTGGAATAGCCTCTTAATCAATATCTCTTCCCCAGTTATCTTTTGGTAATATCTCTTATCCAGCCATACTCTAAATTTCTACAAAATAGCTTTTCCAAAATGTTGATCTGATCTCATCACTATTTATTGCTTTATAATTTTGCTATATGAGTATGTAATTGTGTATTGCATGGTTCTAATTTTTATAAAGTAAGTGGTACCACAAGTGTATAATAGTACAAGTATTCTTCTACAACCCTCACTCTTGCATCTTTGGAGTCCATAATTATAATTTTCATTATGCATAACTCTAATTTCTTTATTTTTGTGTTCATGGCACATGTAAAAATGTGACAATTTAGTTATTTTTCTGTTGATAAATATTTAAGGCTGCTTTGAACATTCTAGTATACTTTTCTTAATGAACACATGCAAAATTTTTCTAGTATATGTGCCTGTTATATCAAACAAAGTGAACAAATGCTAAGAGTACAGCTCATTTAAAGTGTATACAGTTCATTAACCACCATCCAAATCAAGACACATAATGGTTCCAATCTCAGAAGGCCGTTATTACCTACCATCCCTAGGAACACAGTTCCGAGTTCTATTATTCTATATTCATGTTCTATAATTTCCTGTATATCAATATGTCCTTTTGATGTCTAGCCTTTTTTCCTAAAAATTATAAGATTCATGATTGTCCTGCATGCAGCTTCAGCTCTTCCTCCCCACCCCATTGCTCTTAAATATCTATTATATGAATACTCCATTACTTATTTATCCATCGTATGTCTCAAGTGTATTTGAATTATTTCTGGTTTTTTGTTATTATTTCCATAGAATGAACACATGCACTTATTTCTGTTCAGGCTATTCCTAAGAGTGAAATTACTAGGTCACAGGGTAATACATTTTTAGCTACAGTAGATACCCTCCACACCACTTTCCAATGTGGATTTCTTACTAGAAATTTCTGAGGGTTTCAATTGCTCCACATCCTCCATGATATTTGAAATCCTGTTGCAATTCTCATAGGATGGTCATGATAATACATTGTGGTTGTGCTTCTATTTCCTTGATAACTAATATTTTAAACAACTTTTCATGTGATTATTACCATTTGTATATCTTTTGTAAAGTGCACATTAGTGACATTTTCCACATTTTGTTCTTTTTTATACTTTTAGTTTTGATTTGTAAGACCTATTATATAATCTGGAATGAATCATTAGTTGAATATATGTATTGCAAATATCTTTACTAACTCTGTGACTTGACTTTCCCCTCTTATTGTGTATTTGATAAAAGTAAGTTCTAAATATTCATGAAGCACATTAAAAAAATTTTGTTGTTAGTGATATTATACTGTTTAATAACTCTAAGTTCATGAAAATTTCCTCCTATGTTTTCTTTTTAAGCTTTATTGTTTTAGATTTTGCATTTATTTCTATGATACATCTGGAATTAATTTTTGTGTATGGTTTGTATAGGGTCAGGGTCCATTTTTTTCCATATGGATATTCAATTGACCCACCTCCATTTATTGAAAAGACAATCGTTTCCCCCACTGAATTGTGGAGGTGGCTTTGTCATAAATCAGGTTACTATATACATGTGGGTCTGTTTCTGGAATCTGTAATTCCCTGCCATTGAAATATTTATCTTCATACAAACACCATACTGTATAAATCGCTGCAGTTTGGAAATAAATTTTATGGTGAACAAATCCTCTACTTTTGTTCTTTTGAAGACTTCCTTTCCTACTCTAAATTCTAGGTATTTTGCCTTTCCATGTACATTTTGGAGTTTGTTTGCCAGTATCTAGAAAAATCTGGACTATTTCCTAGCATATGAATATTTCTAGTATACAAATATTTCCTTATAAAAACTGCCTTTTGTATTTTTGACATGACATACCTTCATTACTGTGCTTCTTTGGTGGCTCAGTGGTAAAGAACCCACCCACAATGCAGGAGACACAGGGGATGTGGGTTTGATCCTTGTGTCAGGAAGATCCACTGGGGGCAGAACATGGTAACCCTCTCCAGGATTCTTCCCTAGAGAATCCTCTGGACAGAAGAGCCTGGTGATCTTCAGTCCATAGGGTCACAAAGAGACATGACTGGAGCGACTTAGCACACACACATATGCATCTTCATTACCATTCACTTCAAGTAATGTCTAAAGTAGTATGTTTTAAATTTCTAAATTTTTGGAATTTTTAATCTCTGTTTTTAATTTCTAATTTGACTTTTTATGGTCAGGTAGTCTATACATTTTCAGTCTATTGAAATATGAAGAGATATGTTTGATAAGACAGATTTTGATCACTTTTGGTAAATACAGAGCATGAACTATATGTGGTGGTGCTTCTCTCTTCAGGAGACCAGTGATATGTGTGCTTTCTGTGACAGGCTGTGTTTTTCAAAGATAGCCACACAATATCCCCCATCCTACATGATCATTTGCAATGTGACCGTCATGTTTTTTTCAGTGAAAAGTGGAGTCTGTGTCTCTTCTCTTGAACATGGTGGACTTGTGATTTCCTTATAACCAAAGCAATGTTGTGGAAACACTATATAACTTACAAAGTTAAGGCAGAAAGTGTATGCATTTCTGCCCTGTTTACTGGAACACTTCATTTTGGAGTGCCCGGTCAACACCTAAGAAGTCTAGTTAATTATCTTGAAGTCACTATGTTGTCAGAAAGTAAGACCACATAGAGAGGCCATTGCAGGTGCTCTGATCAGCAATTCTTTTTTTTTTTTTTTTAATTGGAGGAACATTGTTTTAGAATGCTGTGTTGATTTCTCCCATACAACAATGCAAATCAGCCATAATTATACATATATCACCTTCCTCTTGAGACTCCCTCCCCTCCCCCTATCTCACCTCTCTAAATCATCACAGAGCACCAGGCTGGACTCCCTGTGCTATATATGGTCAGCAGTTCTAATCTGTCTTCCCCACCAAGGCACTAGACATACAAGTGAATCAACCTTCACGTGATTCTAGTTCCAAGATACCAATCACGCATAGTCTTTCAAAACTAAAACTGATAAAACTAAGAGAGTTTACCAGCTATTCAATTTATTTTCAAACTACAGCAATGTATACCATATGATGTTTGTCATGTAAGAAACTGGACTATTCTGTGGTAATACTGCTGTGTAAAGATTAAGAAGGTGAAGATACCACATGTACTCTTATTGGCAATCCTAGTCTTTAATCCTTCTCAGCTTATAAAGGGAGACATGAAGGTTAGACAAAACTTCAAATGAGTTTATTCATCAGTCTTTGTGTCATAATATTTTGAATTTGTGGATTTAAGTTATTTGATGTGTTTTGATCTGTGTAATTAATATCTTTTTTTTAACATTCACAAATATTTTATTTAGTATTTATCTGAAAATAATATTTTGTAATGGGTACATGAAAATACACATGCATATTTTAAAATATTATATTTCCTCTGCAGGAAATATGCATCCAATGTCTTACATAAACTACTGTGATTAAAATCTGTACTTCAGTGATGGCACTGGGCAAATATTATATATAACATTCACACACATGATATATTAATAAGATTTTTTACCATAAGTAAAATGCTTATATATTAACACAACTCATTTTGAATTTTGAAGCCCCTTCTATTACAAAAATACATAGAGGTATTAGTGAAGTAACTAATAGTCAAGTAACCATAATAAATTATGCAAACCTAAGGCATCTTTTGTTGTTGATAATCAGATCAGATCAGATCAGTTGTTGATAATAGAAAACTATATTTTGGGGAATAAAACATGAGAGAGGAGTAGAAAGATCACAAAAATCCATCATATTTGTGCTTCCTAGTTATAATTAAAGATACATTAAAATTCTGTGTTTTCCTGGAGACTCAGATGGAGAAGGAAATGGTAATCCACTCCAGTATTCTTGCCTGGAAAATTCTATGGACAGAGAAGCCTGGCGGGCTAGAGTCCATGGGGTTTCAAAGAGTTGGTCACTCCGGAGCAACTTTTTTTTTTAAATTTTTCTATTAAAATATTAACCTTTAACAATGAATAAATCAATATTTTCATTTACTTGAGAATATATCTATATTATTTTTGAAGCAAAATTTTCCATAGTGATTTGTTACAGAATTCAGTATGCTCTCATCAACTAAAATTATCATTTATCATTTTTTAGTCTAGAAATATGAAATAAGTAGTTACTTGACTATATTCATATTATAATACTTTTTATTAAACTCGGAAATGTCTAGGAATACTCTGGTGCCCTGCCTATGTGTCGACAACATCACTACCTTAATATCTTTTTTGAAGTTCATTGGCTTCTCTCTCTTCATAGGTGGATTCATTGTGAAATGATTATAGTAGTAATTTCTTTCTTTCTCTTTGGTATAACAAGATGTTATACTCTCAGAATGGTTAATACCTAAAATCAGATGTTTCCCCAAAGAACTGTTTTTGTATGTGATTGTGTGAACAATAGTATTTTATTTTTTATTTTTTTTGACTTATTTTTTTATTTTATTTTATTTTTAAACTTTACAATATTGTATTAGTTTTGCCAAATATCGAAATGAATCCACCACAGGTATACCTGTGTTCCCCATCCTGAACCCTCCTCCCTCCTCCCTCCCCATACCATCCCTCTGGGTCGTCCCAGTGTACCAGCCCCAAACATCCAGTATCGTGCATCGAACCTGGACTGGCGACTCGTTTCATACATGATATTATATATGTTTCAATGCCATTCTCCCAAATCTCCCCACCCTCTCCCTCTCCCTCTCCCACAGAGTCCATAAGACTGATCTATACATCAGTGTCTCTTTTGCTGTCTGGTACACCGGGTTATTGTTACCATCTTTCTAAATTCCATATATATGCGTTAGTATACTGTATTTATGTTTTTCCTTCTGGCTTACTTCACTCTGTATAATAGGCTCCAGTTTCATCCACCTCATTAGAACTGATTCAAATGTATTCTTTTTAATGGCTGAGTAATACTCCATTGTGTATATGTACCACTGCTTTCTTTATCCATTCATCTGCTGATGGGCATCTAGGTTGCTTCCATGTCTTGGCTATTATAAACAGTGCTGCGATGAACATTGGGGTCCACGTGTCTCTTTCCCTTCTGGTTTCCTCAGTGTGTATGCCCAGCAGTGGGATTGCTGGATCGTAAGGCAGTTCTATTTCCAGTTTTTTAAGGAATCTCCACACTGTTCTCCATAGTGGCTGTACTAGTTTGCATTCCCACCAACAGTGTAAGAGAGTTCCCTTTTCTCCACACCGTCTCCAGCATTTATTGCTTGTAGACTTTTGGATCGCAGCCATTCTGACTGGCGTGAAATGGTACCTCGTAGTGGTTTTGATTTGCATTTCTCTGATAATGAGTGATGTTGAGCATCTTTTCATGTGTTTGTTAGCCATCTGTATGTCTTCTTTGGAGAAATGTCTATTTAGTTCTTTGGCCCATTTTTTGATTGGGTCGTTTATTTTTCTGGAGTTGAGCTGTAGGAGTTGCTTGTATATTTTTGAGATTAGTTGCTTGTCAGTTGCTTCATTTCCTATTATTTTCTCCCATTCTGAAGGCTGCCTTTTCACCTTGCTAATAGTTTCCTTTGTTGTGCAGAAGATTTAAGTTTAATTAGGTCCCATTTGTTTATTTTTGCTTTTATTTTGCAATCCCTATCAAGCTACCAACGGTATTCTTCACAGAGCTAGAACAAATAATTTCACAATTTGTATGGAAATACAAAAAACCTCGAATAGCCAAAGCTATCTTGAGAAAGAAGAATGGAACTGGAGGAATCAACCTACCTGACTTCAGGCTCTATTACAAAGCCACAGTTATCAAGACAGTATGGTACTGGCACACAGACAGAAATATTGATCAATGGAACAAAATAGAAAGCCCAGAGATAAATCCATGCACATATGGACACCTTATCTTTGACAAAGGACGCAAGAATATACAATGGATTAAAGACAATCTCTTTAACAAGTGGTGCTGGGAAAACTGGTCAACCACTTGTAAAAGAATGAAACTAGAACACTTTCTAACACCATTCACAAAAATAAACTCAAAATGGATTAAAGATCTCAACGTAAGACCAGAAACTATAAAACTCCTAGAGGAGAACATAGGCAAAACACTCTCTGACATACATCACAGCAGGATCCTCTATGACCCACCTCCCAGAATATTGGAAATAAGAACAATAGTATTTTAAAAGGAAACTCCAGGTACCAAGAATGATCATACCTTCTCAGTTGCCTAATGTTTCTAGATGGAGTGACTATACATATGAAGTGAAGTCGCTCAGTCGTGTCCGACTCTTTGTGACCCCATGGGCTGCAGCCTCCCAGGCTCCTCCATCCATGGGATTTTCAAGGCAAGAGTACTGGAGTGGGTTGCCATTTCCTTCTCCAGGGGATCTTCCCGACTCAGGGATTGAACCTGGGTCTCCCGTACTGTGGGCAGATGCTTTACCCTCTAAGCCACCAAGGAAGCCCGACTATACATACATATATATATATATATATATATATATATATAATTATACTTAGAAATAAATAATATTTAGATATAAAATATATTACATTATATATATACATAAATATATGTATGTGTATATAATCATCATGGATTTATATAGATATTTCCTGTTCAACACTAAAAAGATTATATAACATCTCTTATACTATAACAATGTCATCTTCCTTTCACACTGTGAATCTTGGTAATATAGATAGAGAGGAGAGTACCATTAGGGCATTCTATTATTAGCTGTTTTACACAGGCATCAGTCTAAGACTAATAATATTATACTACCACAAATACAATTACTATACTTATTATTTTCATGTGCTGTCCACTTTCTCCTATGTTTTTATAGATGCACTATATCTATGTTGTCAGGGCATATAACTATTATATATAATATTCTCATCTTTAGCCTTGATTTGGTCTTAATCATACAATTAATTATATATTTATCACACAGTTTATATTTAGTTTCATATCTTTAGCAATTTTGAATGCTTGAAGTTTATCCTCTAGTGGATTAATCATCAAGAGAGACTTATATAAAGAGTATTTCTTACATTGTTGTTTGCTGATAAGTCTATTTTTTTAATATATTTGAAAGTCTACTTGTTTAGAAATAGTCTTTAGTTCACATTTTAAATCCTTGTATGTCTTAAATATATCTTTTTCTGACTTAGGATGTCAAAATTACTGACGCTAATCAATTTCTTGTCTTATGAAACATTTGCTATTTGTTAATAAACATCAAAAGAATATTTGATTTTTCTCTACATTATAGTAATTTCGTACAAGATTTTGGTGTTGGTCTCTGTGGATCACTTTTTTAGTGATATAATGCATTAAATCAATTAGTGCTTATTTCTGCATGTTAGAATACTTTTCATGAAATACAATTTTATTATTTGCTCCCTTCCCTTGCTTTGATTTTCTTAAGAAATTCTGTTATCTGTTGTTGGATCATCTTTGTTTATCTTCAGTATTAGTCAGTTTCCCTCAAACACTTCATCTTTTTCTCCATTTCTCATAAATTTTAGAATCTTCTTTTTCATTTTTAATGAATTTTAAAGTGTTATCAGTTATGCTTATTTACTCTTGGTTTCTTTTAGTTTAGTCTTCATTGCTGATACTATTTTTCCCCTCTAATATGTAATCATTTCCTAAGTCCTCATATCTTATTTCTGAATTTTTCTAATTCTGATTTTTGCTATCAAATAGTTTGATTCAAACCATTTAATTCAAATGGTTTTTATATTTTTCTTGGAAAACATGGTTAACAGTTTTTTTAAATCTGTTTCTAAGTCATTTTCTGGTAGTATGGTTTTATTGTCTAACAGTCCTTTTTATCTTCTATCCTTTCTTCTCCTCAAAGCCACACAAAAAAGTATATACTACAGTATTTTGAAAAGAAGAAGTCTATAATTTTGGTGAAGTCTAGTGTATTTTTTTTCTTCTACCCATTATGCTTTTGGTGTCACATCTGAAACATCTTTGCCAAAACTAAGGATATAACAATATTTCTCATATATTTTCATTTAGAAATTTTATAGTTTTAGATTTTACTTTTCAACCTACTATATATTTTAATCAATTTTTGACATGACAATTTGTTTTTATTTTTGTTTCCTAATGAATCAACTCCAGTATTCTTGCCTGGAGAATCCCATGGACAGAGGAGCCTGGCGGGCTACAGTCCGTAGGGTCACAGAGTCGGACATGACTGGAGTGACTTACACACACAGTGAAGAAGCACTCGTTCTAGCACTGTGTTTTGGTAAAGACGATCCTTTCTTCACCCAGTTGCCTTTGTAGCCTTGTCAAACATTTGACTGCGTGTGTGTTTTGCTTAGTCTATTAATATGTCTTTATGCCAGTATCACAAAGTCTTGATTTTGGAGGTTTTATAATAATTCTTGACACAGGATACTTTTGGCACTTTGACTTTATTCTTTTTTTAAATTGTTTTAACTATCTTAAATTCTTTGGAGTCCCCTATATATTTTATATATTTTAGAAACAACTTGTTAATGTCAACCAAAAAGTTCTTCATAAATTTTATTGACTTGTGTTTAAACTTAATCAGATTTATTTCTAAGTATATAAGTATTTAATATTTTAAAAATCTCAATTTTGATTTTCGCTAATATATAAAAGTACACTGCTGCTGCTGCTGCTAAGTCGCTTCAGTCGTGTCTGACTCTGTGCGACCCCATAGACGGCAGCCCACCAGGCTCTGCCATCCCTGGGATTCTCCCAGCAAGAACACTGGAGTGGGTTGCCATTTCCTTACACTAGATTTTATAAATATTTGCTTGTATACTTGATATACTTTCTTATACATTCTAGAAAGGTGTGTGTGTGTGTGTGTGTTTTGTCCTTGAATTGCATTTACATAGATGACCATATTGTTATTAAATTGTTTTGCTTTTTTCCTTTTAAACTTTATTGACTTTAAAAATAAAACAGTCAATTATTTTACCAGCAAAAAATGGAATTTATTCAGGAATAGCAGAGGAATGGCAATTCAGGACAAGCAAGCTATAGCAAAAGTCATAGGCAAGTCAAACAAACACTGGAGAAAAACATTAATTTATAAAGAAGAGGAGGTTAGAATGGGCTGTTTTGAACAAAAGTCCACCAGAGGAAAGTAAGGGTTCAGGATGATGACAGTTTTTCACTGGTTGAGTTACTAGAGTAACTTGTAATTTCTTGTAGAAGATGCAAAGTACATATTGTCTTGTTGGGGCCTATAATTGATGATTTTTTCCCCCCTATTGATAGTTCTTCTGTTAGGGTCTATAATTGATAATTCGTACTATAATTGACACTGAGTGGCACTTCATGAGAGTTCCTGCTTCAATCCATTTTAGTGAAATTTCTCTTTGTTAATTTTCACAACTTTGAATACATCCTTTTCCCTGCATATTATACTCTCAAAGACCTTTAGTGCAATGTTGAAGACAAATGGTGAGAATAGATGTCTTAGACTTTTTCCTAAAATTGTAAAAGCATTCTATCTTTTACTATTAAATATGAAGTTAGCTATATGTTTTTAGATGACTTTACCTAAGGATACCTATTTCAATTCCTACTTCACTGTTTCTAGAAGAAATGGATGTTAACTTTTGTTAACTTATTTTTTTCTGTATCTTATAAGATGTTCATTAGCTTTATATTTTTAAGCTGGTTAATGCAATGGATTATATCAATTTATTTTAAATGTTAAACTAAATTAGTATCCCTATAATAAAACCTCCTTTGCATTGAAATACGATAATTTAAAACATTTATTTTGCCAAAATTTTAAGAATATTTGCAGCAGTGTTCATGGAGGTTAGCTGTCTGTAGTTTTTGTTATTTGTTCAGTGTTCATGGAGGACAGCTGTCTGTAGTCTGTGTTACTTGTGATATTTTTAGCTTGGGAATAAGAATGATGCTAGACTCATAAAATAGGAAACATTTCCTTCTCTTCAAGAAGAAATTTGTAATTATTTCATTTTTTGATTTTTAAGTGAGTTTCATGAGGAAAATTGCATGGACCTGAAGTTATTTGGGACTGATTCTTAACAAATGTTTTAACAAATAATTCAATTTAATACACATAAAGCTACACAGGTGCTTTTCAGCAAATTTTCCCTTTCATCTAAGTTCTAAGCTTTTGACATAATAAAGCTTTTTTTAATGACAGTTATTTATTTTTCTTTTAACATCCATCTATCTGTAGAGATACAACTTTTGTCATTAATAATATTGGTAATTTGCATCTTGTCTCTTTTTGTTTTCTTGGTCTAGCCAGAGGTTTATCAACTATATTAGTCTCATAAAGCTATATTTTGGTTTTGATTTTTCTCTTGTTCAGTTCAGTCACTTAGTCATGTCTGACTTTTTGCAACCCCATGTACTGTAGCACGTTAGGCCTCCCTGCCCATCACCAGCTCCCAGAACTTGCTCAAACTCATGTCCATTGAGTTAGTAAGGCCATCCAACCATCTCATCCTCTGTTGCCCCCTTCTCCTTTTGCCTTCAATCTCTCCCAGCATCAGTGTCTTTTCCAATAAGTTGGCTCTTTGCATCAGGTGGCTAAAGTATTGGTACTTCAGCTTCAGCCTCAGTCCTTTCAATGAACATTCAGGACTGATGTTCTTTAGGATGGACTGGTTGGGTCTCCTTTGCAGTCCTAGGGACTCTCAAGAGTCTTCTCCAACACCATAGTTCAAAAGCATCAATTCTTCGGCACTCTCTCTTATTAGACTTTCTAAATATTTAATCAATATAATTTATCATTTATATTCATCCTATTTCTGATTACTTACAGTTACATTTGATCTTCTTTTTTTAGTTTCACTTCAAGAGTTAAAGCTGAGATATTGATAAATGATTTAATATTAGTATTTAGTGTATTTATTGAAATAGTGATTTAAAACAGAGATTTAGTATATTTTTCATCTCAGACACTCCAGTTGTCTTTTCTAGAGTCTTGATTTAATTTTTTTTAACACTGTATCTGTCTCTACTTAACTTTTTGATCATGGGGGACATGGTAATAACTTTTAATATCCTTGTCTGCAAAGTCTAGTATCTATGTCAGTTCTGATTTATGTATTGATTTGTCTCATCATAAGTTTTATTCTTCTGCTTTTTTGAATTATTTGATATCAAAAGTTGAGCTCACCTTTCTGTGGTTTTCTTCTCTCTTGAAACTTTGCTTGAAATCTTTGCTTTCTCTGCAGATCTCCAATAACTTCACACATACTTTTTACTTTTTAATCTAAGCTTTCTAGTTGTTTTTATTAGATGGTTGGTACAAGAGAATCAAGCCTAACATTGCTGGTAGTGGGATTCATCAATTATTTCATTTTGATTAGAAAATAAAACAACAGTTTAGAGAAGACAGTCATTGCTAGCTGCAAACAAGTTGCTTGATAGCAAATGATCCTTAATAGGAACAGAACTGATAAAAATTTCCCTTTCCCTAAACAGAAAGATAAAAAAAAGTCTTTTGACTTTTGGAATGCTGGAGCTGTCTCCTAGTTCTTGATTCCATAGAGGCTAAATAATGCATTCATGCCATAGCAAGACTTCATTTGCAAAATTTTGACCGAAAACTTGTCAACTCTTGGATGGCAGAGACTTAGTCATCTTTAATTCCTACTGCACCTAGTCTAGCATCTTGAACTTCATATTTAAAATAAAGTAAGGGTTTCAGTTTAATAGATTATTTTGGAGAACAATATTTAAAACATTTTAAAAGCATTTAGAATGTTCTGATCATTGTGTGAAATGATTTAATCATAAAATCTTGTTAACTCTGCACAGCAACATTATAGTGTATATTTGGGGGAAAAAAAAAAAGTGAAACTTTTAGTCACTCATTAGTGTCTTTGCTGTGTCCAATTCTTTATGACCTCTGTCTATAGACTTCTCCAGGCAAGTGTATGTTTAAGGTAGGGTAAATTCAAATCTTTCACCCAAAGATTGTCTTATACTCTCTTCCCCAAAGAGAACATATCTTTTTTTTTTTGCTTTATTTATTTGAAATATCACAAATTACATAGTTATTTTTTATATCCTTACAGTTATATCAGAAAATCAGATGAGTGAATTTCTGAAAATTTTATTTTCACTTGCCATCGTGCAGTGAAAGTATTTTATTTTTTAATTAATTAATTTTTTAAACTGAAGGATAATTGCTTTACAGAATTTTGTTGTTTTCTGTCAAACATCAACAGCAATCAGCCATCAGTGTATATTTTAGAGTTAAAGGTTGATTTCAGCTTCACCAGTGGTCCTGGCTATACTATTATACTTCCTATTCTCTTCCCAGTAGCAGCAAATAGTGGCTTGGATCCTGTTATTATTCACCGATCCCTTATGTCAGCTGAATATTTCCTTGGCTTAGAGTGTGCACCTCCACTCTTCTACCATCCTCTACGTCAAGTTCCTTCTCTGTGTTCTCTCTCCTGGATCTGACAACCCAGCTGTCAAATCTCACTGCCCACTACTTACCTCCACAAGGAGTTCCGTTATGACTTGACATAGAGCTTTGTCTGCCATGACTTCCTAAAAAAATAACACTGATTTCTTCCCCAAAGGAGCAAATCTAGCCCTAAATTCTGTCACCACCACTCTCCCTGATGTGAAGATAAGGCTAGAATTTTACAGCTCCTTAAGTGCAGACCAAACACTGTAACTCAGAAGAGACAAGAGGTCTACTAGGTTAGGTCACTCATTCAGACAGAATTGGAGCTCATATCTCTTGGCTATACTTGATTATAAAATAATAAATCATAAAATTCATTGTGCACACCAGAAAAGATAGTCTATCTACTTATGCAAATCCACTGCATTATATCCAAGGACTTTCTAAAAAGAAGAGGCCCAAGTAGACATATAAAGATGTACAACATTCCCACAATTCAAAGATGAATGTTTTTCAAGATTTTAATATTTTTGAACCTTACTATTGTTAATATATATCAATTGCAGCACTTTTGCTTATTTGTTTTTCTTGAATAAATTTTTTAGATAACCTTATGTCTTAGAATACAGGACACTAGTGTTTATCAATTTGTCTCCAGATATTCATCTCAGTGTTTATTTCATAGACTTCAGAGTCACCCAATCTTGCTCTTAGTATGTGATTAAACCATTTTATATTGACGGGCTTTGGTCATAGCAAAGCACAAACAAGTTTAGGAAAATTTAGAAAAAATTTTTTTCCCTTCAGACTATAAATATCTTTGTCTTTAAGCATATATTTATAGTAGTACTATATTATATGATATTTGTTAATATTTTTCTATTTTAGTCATAATAACCACATTATGATTAAAATAAGTAATATGTCTGATTGAAATCATTCAAAGAATTTTTATGGATTTATATTTTCTTGCGCAAAGTACTTATGATCTTTTCATCCATTTAGACTATTGAAAGAAAGATGAAACAGGTTTAAAATGGGTATAAATTATTCATAGTATTTTTATTCAATTTTCCTTTAAAGAAAAGAAATCAAATGTATTTTTCTTCAGCCTTTAAAATGGAGATTTTGACTCTTGTGCTTACCAGATCGGTCACATGATGTCACCAGAATTTGACTTATATCACCTTGGTTTTCATACAGAGGCCCTTGTCTCAGGCCTTTGCCACTTTCACAGGAAGAATTCTTACACAAACTATGAAAATCACACCTAGTCTTAATTTTGCAATTGTATAAACCCAACCTGCTGTGGTAGGCACTAAATTAGGGGTTCTTAAGTTTGGTTTCATGTGATTTTCTTTGCTTTGTTTTCAGTACCTGGTATGAAATTGGCCATAGAGCATGAATTATTATGCACTTACGGTGTCTCTTCTGTGTGCTAGTATTCTGCTGGTATTAGAAGAAACTTAGCCTCATAAATTGAAAGTAAAAAAGTATATCTCTGGTTAAATTGTTCAAGAGTTACACTTTGTATTCCTCTAACAGCAAAAATAGAAACTTCATATACTGAAATACTGTCATACAACAAGGACTGTAAATTTATAATTTCTCCATCAAGAGAGCAAGAAAGTCAACATATGTAAACACTATAGTTTGAAAATCTATTTCAAAATTATCATGAAAGATGTGTTAGTAAGTGCACTATATGTTTGTATAATCTGTCTTCAAATTCAAGATTGCCAGAATTCAGGAAGTTTTAAAATTAAAGTTGTGGGGTTTTCCACATTGCTAATTTTAAAACATCTAGTATGCCAAATCAAAACAGCGTTGTTGCATATGCTGATGTGATGTTACATACCGACTCACACAACTTTAGTTATTTTGTTCATGGCTTTTTGTGTAGGTAATATCCTGAACAATGATTACTCTTTTAAATTTTCTCATGCTAGATCATGGGAACAAAATTTGCTTTGTTGCATAGAAAACTTCATTCATGTAACTTTTAACTAAGACTATTCAGTGGAATGTGACTTCCCTGGTAGCTCAGCTGGTAAAGAATCCATCTGCAATGCAGGAGACCCTGGTTCATATATATATTTAGGGTTAAATTTTATTTATTCATTTATATTTAAAAAATTATTAAAGTATAGTTGATTTACAATATTGTGTTAGTTTCAGGTGTACAGCAAAATGATTCAGTTACACATGTCTTTACATTTTTTTCAGATTCTTTTCCAATATAGTTATTACAGAAGATTGAGTAGAGTTCCCTGTGCTATACAGAAGGTCCTTGCTAGTTATCTCTCTTATATTTGTTTATATTAATCCCAAGCTCCTTATTTATCCCTCCCCTACCCTTACTTCCCCTTTGCTAATCATATTTTTTTTTCAAATCTGTGAGTCTGTTTATTTTTTGTAAATAAACAGCCCCAGTTTGATTCCTGGGTCTGGAAGAACCCCTGGAGAAAGCATAGGCTACCCACTCCAGTATTCATGGGCTTCCCTGGTGGCTCAGATGGTAAAGAATCTGCCTGCAATGTGGGAGATCAGGGTTTGATCCCTGGGTTGGGAAGATCTCCTGGAGGAGGGCATGGCCACCCACTCCAGTATTCTTACCTCAAGAATCCATATGGACAGAGGAGCCTGGTGGGGCTACAGTCCATGGGATTACAGAGTCAGACACGACTGAGTGACTAAGCATAGCACAGCCATTAGGTGCAACCCCAAATACAAACAGTGGGGAAAAAAAAAAAAGCTTGTATGAGAGGGTTCTTATTTTTACATAATACTATTAATAGTGATAATATAGTCCAGATGTTAAAAATACAGTTCCAAGGCTTTTAAATTGTAGACTGTGATAAGAATATGTTAGTGTCCATAATATTGTCTAATAAAATGCCTAATAAAGATTCAACATATATTATTCAATAGATGTGCTTTAGCAAAATCAATTTGTTTGCTTAGCCTATAGGTATAGATTTTGTCATCATGTCTCCAACATGCTAATTTATTTACTTAAAACCTATTGAATACTATTATATTCATTATGAAACATGTACAAAAAGAAGAATGGAAAAAGTGAAGTAAAACTGAACATCAATAGAACTAGTTTCTCTTCAAGCTTAGCTCTGGAGACCACTTATACTAGATTACTGAAACTGGCTAATTCTATCTATAGAAGTGTTACTCAAATCTCTGGCTTCTCTGATGGCTCAGACAGTAAAGAATCTGCCTGCAATGTAGAAGACCTGGCTTCAATCCCTGGAGCAGGAAGATCCCTGGAAAAGGAAATGGTGATCCACTTCGGTATTCTTGCCTGGAGAATTCCATGGACTGAGGAGCCTGGCAAGGCTACTGTCCATGGGGTCGCAAAGAGTTGGACAAGACTGAGCAACTCACACACACACACATTTAGCCTACTGAGAGACTTTTAAAAAAGTGTAAATAAATGCAACCCTCCCCCCCACTTTACTCTTCAAGAGCTACTCATTCTAGTCTAATCTTTCATTCATACTTACTTTAATTCATATTTCTGAGCATCTTATGACTCTTCCTATTTTCTTGAAACTTACAATATATGATTTTCTAGCAACTGACCAGGCTTCTCTAAATATTGGCACAATTATCCTACAAAAAGACTCTTATAATTAAGAAGTTATATAATTTTAAGTCCAAACAAACTTAATAATTATTAAATTGACTAAGGTAACACATAAACAGCACTGTCCTGTGAAATTACTGGCCTATATTTATCTAGCCAATAATGGTTATTATGAAGCATAAGTAAAATAACTATTCTTCTACTATATCTCACCATTGTTTGTGTGAAATTACGTATATATAATTGCTTAAATTTCTA
The DNA here is from genome assembly GCF_032452875.1 of Bos javanicus. Classification (NCBI taxonomy): domain Eukaryota; kingdom Metazoa; phylum Chordata; class Mammalia; order Artiodactyla; family Bovidae; genus Bos; species Bos javanicus. The sequence continues at coordinate 40,816,680 of NC_083881.1, forward strand.
ACTAATTAGCCTACATTGTCTTTTAGCTCCCTCTGAGTTTGTTAGTAAAAAAGCTTGGTGTTTGACACTTTATGACTGTTTTGTTCCTTCTGAACTTTTAAAACCTTTCATATAAAAACTGTTTTTAAAAATTGAATAAAATAGGCTGTTATGGATTTTTTTTTCCTCTTCTTTCAGACAGTGGTGAGACAAAATGTATATAGAGAGGAAAATAACAGACAAAAAGTGAGTGTGTGTGTGTGTGTAACATAAAGGGAAAAGCCTAGACCCAATATATTCTTTGTTGACTATATTGTGATAAACTTGCTGTAGGGGCCAATTTGGACTTCCCAGGTGGCTCAGTGGTAGAGAATCCCCATTTTACAGGCCAATGCAGGAAACCCAGGAGGCACAGTTTCAATCCCTGGGTTGAGAAGATCCCCTGGAGAAGGGAGTGGCAATCCACTCCAGTATTCTTGCCTGGAAGATCTCATGGTCAGAGAAGCCTGGTGGGCTAGTTTACAGGATCACGAACAGTTGGACAAGACTGAGCAACAGAGCATGAATGTGAGGGACCAGTTTAGTGAATACTTGGAGTAAAAACAATTTTCAGTTTTGGAGAAAGTAGAAACATTTTTCTGTATGTCCATTTAATGACCACTTTAGAAAGAAAAGAACTACTTTGTTTTTTTCACTTTTATTCATGCTTGAGTCATAACAACACTACATATAATTTTATTAGACCAAGTTAATGGTATCTGACATGTTTTAGTGCAGAATCCTTGTCCTTTGTCATGCTAACTGCATAATTGTTATGGGTGAGAGGTGCATGGAGTCAGAAGACACGATTTGGCTGGATTGAACCAGCCAAACTGAAATTAATAAGTTTTGATCTATCAGATTTTAGAATATATTTTCATTTAATTAATTTAAGTTTAAATTGAGTTCATTTCTCAGAAAAATTCTTAGAAGCACAGTTAATTAGCTATGGTCCAAATTTGCCATCCGATTTTAATTTGATGAGGGATTTCTACTGGGCTCTTAATTGCTATATTTGCCTTTTTAAAATCACAAAACCAAAGTCCAAGATAAAGCTGCTAGCCAATTGTATTAATGCATTATAGAAAAAGCATATATTAACAAGAAACATTATTGGAACTGTGTGCATTATTTTGAAAAATGAAAATTAATATGTGTGATAACATAACTGTAATTATGTTTTTCAGATATCACTGGAAGTTCAGTATGAAAAACTCATTGTTTATTGAAAAAATAATGTATTCTACTTAATAAAAATGTTACAAAACAGTGAACATAATGCTTTTTAAGGCTGGTAAATTTAAAGAACTTTTTTTCATTTTACTTAAAAAAATCAACTACTATCAAAAATATTTTGCCTATGTAAATGTTCCTTCTGAAAGACACATGACAGAAAGTCATTTTAAGCAGTCCATTTTCATCCTCACTGTTTATTAAGTATTAATTTACAAATTAAAGTAGTATATCTGTTTCAATGTATTGCCTTAATGATCATTTTAAGACTAGAAACTTTCAGAATTTTTTTATAGAAAGCAATATGATCCTACATATTTACACTGAGTCAGAAATTCTGCTTATAGTTCTATGGGGAAATTTTGAAAAAAAAAAAAAAAGAACAATGTTTTTATTGAAAAATTTTTAGGTTAACTATAGTGAAGCTGTTTATTACAAGCAATGTCTCAAGAAAATAAATCTTAAAATTAGATAGTGACTATGTCTACACAGGCTTCCCTGGTAGCTCAGCTGGTAAAGAATCCACCTGCAATGCAGGAGACCCCAGTTCATATATATATTTAGAGTTAAATTTTATTTATCTTTAAAAATTTATTAAATTATAGTTGATTTACAGTGTTGTGTTAGTTTCAGGTGTACAGCAAAGTGATTCAGTTATACATGTCTTTACATTTTTTTCAGGTTCTTTTCCCATATAGTTATTACAGAAGATTGAGTAGAGTTCCCTGTGCTATACAGAAGGTCCTTGCTAGTTATCTATCTTACATATAAAAGTTTGTTTATGTTAATCCCAAGCTCCTTATTTATTCCTCCCCCACCCTTACTTTCCTTTGCTAATCATAATTTTTTTTCAAATCTGTGAGTCTGTTTATTTTTTGTAAATAAGTTCATTGATATTACTTTTTAAAATTGGATTCCAGTATGAGTGATATCATATGATACTTGTCTTTCTCTGTGTGATTTACTTCACTTAGTATGATAGTCTCTAGGTCTATCCATGTTCCTGCAAATGGTTATTTTGTTCTTTTTTATGGCTGAATAATATTCCATTGCACATAAGCATATTTTCATTATTCCTTTGGTCGATGGAGTAATGTTGATGTTGCTTCATGTCTTGGCTACTGCAAAGAGTTCTGCAATGAATTTTGGGGTGCATGTATGTATCCAGAGAAAACCATAATTAGATATATTTTTATTATGAGGCTATAGTGATGGAAACTGATACCTAAGGAATCTAAATTATTAACAATTTGAAAATTTGTAGTTGTTGTTCAAGGGTTTTCCCAGTATCTCAGTAGTAAAGAATCTTCCTGCAAATGTAGGAGATGTAGGTTCAATCCTTGGGTTGGGAAGATCCCTGTAAATGGCAATCCACTCCAGTATTCTTGCCTGGGAAATCTCATCGACAGAGGAGCCTAGCCGGCTACAGTTCATGGGGTTACAAAGAACTGGACACGACTTACTGACTAAACAACAACAAAAATAATTGTTGTTCGACCGTATTGAGATTTCATGGATATTTTGGTTCAGAGTTCAGTCAATGATTTTGTGTTTAAATAATATTATTGTACTTGTAAACACTTTCAAGACCATATATATATATATATATACTAGAATCTACTGTCCAGAAGACACAATTTAGAGTGAGTCAAGTCTGTGAGTCACCCCTTAGAAGAAAGGCTTTCAGAAGAAGTGTCTATCCAGGGACATATTCACTGGATTTTACTAGTGAGAAATAGACTTTATTATGTTAAACACTGAGATTTTGAAGTTGTTTGTTACAAAATTCAACTTGTTGTGACTAATACACTCTCCAAATAGATAATATTTACTCTGTGTTGTAGAGAATGAAATTAAGTTAATTATGGAAAGATGATAAAAATTACTTCTATGGAAGCTGAACATCTAGTTTAAAGTAGAGGAAATAACAAGTGCAAAGGACAAGAGAAGGGAGAGAGAATCAAGTGGGGCGAGTGGGGTTAGGTAAGTCTAGAGGAAATTTTTTCCATAATCTATAAGATAGCTGAAGATAGTATTAATTAACAAAGTATGAGTGAGGATGCAAATAAAATAATTGAACTTAAAGATGTTTTGAATATAAATTGAATGAATAAAACAGTATAAGAATAAAGTATAAGGGAGAAACACCCAAGTTTATTCTTGGCCACTTAGAAGCTGTGGGACTTTGGTTAAATGGTTTAACTTTTCTTAGGGGTCAATCTTCTCAGCTTAAAAAATATGTTTTCTTTAGCGGTTTTCAAATCTTTATGTCAGCAATAAATAAATGAATACAATAGTCTGCCATGAAGTCTCTTTGATTTAGAGAGTGAGGCTCCAAAGTCTCAAAGTCACCAACTCTTCCCATATTGCCTTTCTTTTTTTTCAAAATTAATTAATTAATTTTAATTGGATGCTAATTACTTTACAATATTGCTGTGGTTTTTGCCATACATTGATGTGAATCAGCCACATGTACATGTGTCCCCCATCCCGAAGCCCCCTCCCACCTCCCTCCCCATCCCATCCCTCTGGATCATCCCAGTGTACCAGCTTTGAGTGCCATGTTTCATGCATCGAACCTGGACTGGTCATTCTCTCAAATCTCCCCACCCTCACCTTCTTGCACAGAGTCCAAAAGTCTGTTCTTTATATCTGTGACTCTTTTGCTGTCTCACATATAGGGTCGCTGTTACCATCTTTCTAAATTCCATATATATGCGTTAATATATTGTATTGGTGTTTTTCTTTCTGACTTACCTCAAGCTGTATAATAGGCTGCAATTTAAAGGAAATCTTGTTGCCTTTCTTTTAACTCACATTGATTCCTAAAAATAAACTCAAAATGGATTAAAGATCTAAACGTAAGACCAGAAACTATAAAACTCCTAGAGGAGAACATAGGCAAAACACTCTCTGACATACATCACAGCAGGATCCTCTATGACCCACCTCCCAGAATATTGGAAATAAAATCAAAAATAAACAAATGGGACCTAATTAACCTTAAAAGCTTCTGCACATCAAAGGAAACTATTAGCAAGGTGAAAAGACAGCCTTCAGAATGGGAGAAAATAATAGGAAATGAAGCAACTGACAAACAACTAATCTCAAAAATATACAGGCAACTCCTACAGCTCAACTCCAGAAAAATAAACGACCCAATCAAAAAATGGGCCAAAGAACTAAATAGACATTTCTCCAAAGAAGACATACAGATGGCTAACAAACACAAGAAAAGATGCTCAACATCACCCATTATCAGAGAAATGCAAATCAAAACCACTATGAGGTACCATTTCACACCAGTCAGAATGGCTGCGATCCAAAAGTCTACAAGCAATAAATGCTGGAGAGGGTGTGGAGAAAAGGGAACCCTCTTACACCGTTGGTGGGAATGCAAACTAGTACAGCCACTATGGAGAACAGTGTGGAGATTCCTTAAAAAACTGGAAATAGAACTGCCTTATGATCCAGCAATCCCACTGCTGGGCATACACACTGAGGAAACCAGAAGGGAAAGAGACACGTGTACCCCAATGTTCATTGCAGCACTGTTTATAATAGCCAGGACATGGAAGCAACCTAGATGTCCATCAGCAGATGAATGGATAAGAAAGCAGTGGTACATATACACAATGGAGTATTTCTCAGTCATTAAAAAGAATACATTTGAATCAGTTCTAATGAGGTGGATGAAACTGGAGCCTATTATACAGAGTGAAGTAAGCCAGAAGGAAAAACATAAATACAGTATACTAATGCATATATATGGAATTTAGAAAGATGGTAACAATAACCCAGTGTACGAGACAGCAAAAGAGACACTGATGTATAGATCAGTCTTATGGACTCTGTGGGAGAGGGAGAGGGTGGGGAGATTTGGGAGAATGACATTGAAACATGTAAAATATCATGTAAGAAACGAGTTGCCAGTCCAGGTTTGATGCACGATACTGGATGCTTGGGGCTAGTACACTGGGACGACCCAGAGGGATGGTATGGGGAGGGAGGAGGGAGGAGGGTTCAGGATGGGGAGCACATGTATACCTGTGGCGGATTCATTTTGATATTTGGCAAAACTAATACAATTATGTAAAGTTTAAAAATAAAATAAAATTAAAAAAATAAAATAAAAAAAAAAGGAATACTTGGGATCTGAGAAGCCAATGAGGGGGGGGGGGCGGGGGGGGAAGGGTGGGGAGAAGGGGGTGGAAGTTAATCTCCTGGACCTTTATATTTGGTGTTATAGATACATCCCAAATTAAACTCATAATCATATTTCAAATCTATTTTTCCACATATTGTCTATTCCTCAGACTATTTGTTCTCTGAGAGTTATCTTATCCATTCTCCATTCTTTCTTTTCCTTTGCAACTATCTACTAATTACTCTCAAATCTATTATCTCCCTCCCATATATTTCTTATGAGGTCTAGTTAACAGTATCAAAATGACCTACTAGCCCATCATACTTAGCAAATTAAACTGAATGCATAAACTCCATTTGCACACCTTCTTCTAATCTTGTATTTTCTCATTAGAATAAATTCCTTTAAACTGTATTGAGCTGTTCATTCAAACAACTTAGGTAAGTCTTAGAATCCTCTCCCTATCTCCTTTTTATCTCTTTTTCTCTTTTGTTTAAATGTCAATGGTTAAGACCTCAACTTCAATTCCATGAAAAATATCTAGAGAGATACTATAGTGATTCAGTTCATCAATTAAATAATTATTGAAACCATGGAAAGTGATTAAATTAATCATGCAATGATGTATAATGAATGAGAAGACACTGGCCTGGGGAAATCTCTTATAAAGTTCATTTTAAAGACTAGAAAAAGAACAACAAGGAAAAAATCAATGAAAAAATAAGCAAACAAATACATAAGTGTGGGAAAAGGAAACTGAAGGTAAGAGGAGACCCATTTGAGTGTTAAACTACAATAACCTGGAAAGAGAGAGGTCAAAATTGTGAAATACTGTAGACAATAAAGCAGACAGGGAAATTTAGTAATAAAGAGAGGGTAGAAGTTCTTAATGAAGTCCCTTGCTGATGATGTTCCAAGAACCCACAGGGACCTGGGCACTTTCCTCTGGAATGGGCTGAATTCCTAGAACCATCATGAGCCTTACTTCAACTGTTGGAGACCAAAAGACACAAACTCAACCAAAAAGAATAAACAAACTAGGCCATGTGGCCCCTGTCCAGCAGGAAGGTGTTTCAGAAGAAACCTTCGGCCGCTTCACCCTACAGAATAAGGATGCAGAGTCTCTTAGAGAGGAATGAGGCAGTCTGGGACCTGGGACCATTTGTTGCAGAGCTGCAGTGCTTGCATCTGGACTTCTCCTGAGCAACAAAATACAAAAAATCTGTATGAAACTAAAAATAACTGCATGCATGTGCAGCTAAGGCAAATTCTGGACAAAGACACAAAGAGACCAAAAAACCCAAAACTGCCAGTTTTGAAGAGCCAGAAGCAAAAATAGAGGGTGGAGAAGCAAAAGCAGGATGCTGCACACAACACTACCTATGGGTGGGCAAACTACCTAAGCGACCCTTCAGTCTGACTCCTGGACACATCCCTACCCTCCCTTCATATAAGGAATAAGCTTGCCTCCCCTCAGGTGACAAGCAGGGGAGCCTGCTTTTGTTCTTGCTCCCTCCCTACTGCAGCAGAGGCCACAATAAGACCTTGACTGGAAAAAAAAAAGTCTATGTAAGAATTGATGGCATTCCACACATGGCATTCATGTTTTATTGTGTTGAAAGGTGCACGGGGTATGAGGAAGGATTGGCACAGGCACCTACCAAGAGTGCTGGCCAGGAAAGAGATGATAGCAATCACAGCCTTTCTGAGCCTCTGTTTTCTCTTCTGTTCAATTATTACTGTTTGTTAAAAATGATTAAGGAAGCCAATTTAGATGTTATAAATACACTTAATTTAACACTTCATAAAACAGAAAGGAAGCTAAAAGGAAGAAGAGGAAGCTTTAAAAGATAAAGAATGAGGAAGAGAAGAATAGAAAATATCAATGATTGGGGCCACATTGTTAACTTTATTTAGGGTCAGAAGGCAATTGGCCATCCGGATAAATTGTGCTTCTGATTATGAGGAGCATTTACAGTAAAACAAAAGTTGCCGAAATTTAGAATTACTAATGAAGGATCCTGGTAGGAGTAACTCCCTCTTGCGTCTACAAAGCTAATTCAACCTGTGATACATATTTGGTCTTCCTTACAGATTTTATGGGTAAGAATGAATTTATGGATGGTTCTAGAAACTTTTCAAATCATTTTTAAATTCCTGAAATATGTACCTCTTCTTTGTGCAGAAACAAATCTCACAAAAGTTAGCACGTTTTATTAAAATTATCTAATTTTGAAGACTTTGACCTTTTTGAAGACAGGCAATGTCTTATTCATTTTTGTATCTTCAGACTTGAGCATGGTATTTATCAAGCTCAGTATTAAGAGCAAAATCAATGTCGATTGTGTTCCCCAAACTGAAGTTTGGTATGAAATTAAAATTCTATGAAAGTAAGTAATGGGTTAATATCTTTGTTTCCAGTCAAGATCCAAGAAACTGCTAAAAATAAAAGGCAGAAAGTTGGATGCCATTCAAAAATTTTATCCAGCACATCCTTCCTTTTCTCTTCTCCTGGAGATAGGACTGAGTAGTTTACTAAACCCAAAATTGGCTGCCATACTTCCAGTTTTCAGTTGTGAACATTTATTTTGGAAAAAGATGTCTATAGGAAGACACATAAGAGGCAGTTCCTCTCCTCTATCAACAAAGATAGCTTTCTATATCTAATGAACAAAAAACAGTTACAGTGTGTTTTAGTAATATTTTATAAAATTCCAGAATGATACTGTACTTGGTTTTTGCAGAATGGAATTAAGAACCTCAAAACAGCCTCCTTCTATACAGCAGCTCTAATATGATGTAGAAAGTTACCAAGTTTGGAACTTTTGCAAAACCCTTAGAGTTCCCTGCTCTCAGATGTTATAGTACTTTCCCACTGATATTAATTAGAAATTAAATTTGGAATATGAGGAATCTTTAAATTTTCCTTTGCCTAACTTAATCTATTAGCTGTGTTGAGAAAATTTCCTTTGTGCTATATGGCACAGAATGGTATGGCCTAGGGAGGTATTGTTTTACCCATTAGAAATAGTCCATTAAACCAACGCAAATCCATGGCATTCCCTGGGAGAAGGAGTCAAATTTAAAGAACCTTTGTGGATTGCTTAGATTAAGAGAATCATAAGGGCCATGGTACATCAGAGTTCTTCAAAGCTCTGAATGATGGGTGAAATCATATACAATTTAGTATTACTTTCAGGTCCTGGCATTGCTCTAAGATCACCTCTTAAAGAGGCACCCCTGTCAGTGTCACACACGCTCCAGTTGTCCTTCAAACCAGCTGTGTGTTTACTATGTGTGTATACCAGTTATACTTCTGGTTCCTTTTGCGAACATGCCTGATCCAACTTATTTTCTCCAATCAATCACATCCTGGGATCCAATGTATAAATCCCATATCATATATCTTTGCATAACTGTTCTAAAGAATCTTATTTTATGTACTATTTGTGTTAGAATAGTGAACATTGTCATGTAAGTAAAAAATTTTGCATATAATAATGTGGTAAACCATCCAAGTGTCATATCAACTAAAACACCAAGTAACCCTAAAGAGAAAAAAAAGAAAAAACAGAAATAAAACCTCTTACACAAAATTGATATAATTCTTCACTTTAAAGAGGACCGATGAGGGTAGAAAACTGGGATTTTAGGGCTACCAAATTTTCTCCAAACTTGTTCCTGTCTTATTTTTCCCCTCTATTTTCTCTTATTGTTTTGTTTAGTTGCTAAGTCATGTCTGACTCTTTATGTTACTGTATGGACTGTAGTCCAACACCATGGACAGTAGACTGCCAGGCTCTTCTGTCCGTGGAATTTCCCAGACAAGAACACTGGAGTGGGTTATCCTTTCCTTCTCTTCTCTTTTTCTTAGGATCCCTCAGATGTGTAACTAGCTTTTTCTTTTTCTTTCCTTTTCTTTTTGTAAACCATGATGATAACTTTGAAACCAAGAAAAAAAAAAAAAGGTTAATTTGTGGATAACAGCCTTTGGGGATGTCATATTAAAATACTACTTAAATGTTTATAAAAAAGAATAGAAAATCCGAATGTTTCCTCCACAAGAGAGGAAAAGACATTTTAAGAGATAAGATGATGGGATATATTTTAAAGGAAGTTTAGCAGAGCTTATGTGATTTGCTTTTCACCAACACAGTAACATCTCACTTCACATCTTTTAAAAAATGGGTCCAAAAATACTCTGTTTATAGACAATGATAGCTACTGATGCTGCTATGGCTCAAAAACCTTTTGCCATTTCTGTGCCCCATTTCCCTGGCCTTGGGTGTCTTTGCTCCCAACAGCCCACATGGACTATGCTTTATTAGAGAAGTTCCCTCCTTCTACTGGAGTCACTTTCTATATGGATGCAGAGAGACCTGGAAGTGAGGGTCTGAGTTTACAGCACTCCACACTAACTTCCCTCAAGACAAACAACACTGAGGTATAATTTGCACTTCAGAGATCCTTTGCAAGATCAGACTGAAGCTAGCCTCTAAGAAAAAGACAACCTGAATCACTTCCTTGCCTGTTTTCCCCATTCTCCCTGTCTCTATTCTGTTCTCTCAGTTCCTTACTAGTTTATCCTGGGAACACTTCTTAATTAATCACTTGCATACAGATCCTTTTCTTAAGTCTATTTCTGGGGAATCCAATCCGAGGACAATCTTATGCAAAAATACTCTTGTACAATAATTTTCTTATTTTAGAATTATCCAGTGAATGATCTCTTTGTGAGAGAAAATGCATATAGTCAATGAATTCATTAAATGTATATTTGTTGAGAAACTACTAAGTGTAAAGCACTGTAGTAAGAACTTTGCACATAGGCAAGAACAAGAGCTCTTCCTGCCTAAATTCTACTGACAGACAGATACAAGCATTAAATGAATGATATACTTAAGAAGATACGTAATTATTTCTATGAAGGATCTATGAAAGCAAACATAGGAGAGGGGTAAAATAGCCTGGACTATCAGAGGAAGTTTCCTTAAAGAAGTAATATTGAAACTGAAACCTAAAAATGACTAGGAGAAAATCACATGAGTAGGATGGGGGGATTTCTCCAAAGTGGAAAACAAAGAGTAAGTCTTAGGAGCAGGACAGAAGGCCAGCATGGCCCTGGTAGAGTGAACATTGGTGTGATGTAAGGCAAGGCAGGTGGGCAGGTGCCAAATCATACATTTCCTCTGGCATATTAAGAATTTCTGTTTTATCCTAAAGGCAATGGGTAACCCTGAAGAATTTTAGGAAAAGTGCATGTGCTTAGTCACTCAGATGTGTCTGACTGTTTTCAACTCCAATGACCATGGCCAGCCATGATTCTCTATCCATGGAAATTCTCCAGGCAAGATTATTGGTGTGGGTTGCCATGCCCTCCTCCAGGGAATCTTCCCACCCCAAGGATTGAACCCAGGTCTCCCACACTGCATGCAGATTCTTTACTATCTAAGCCACCAGGGAAGCCAAGGAAGAGAAGGGATATGATCAAAAAATTGCTTTGTTTAGAGGTCCTGGTTTAGTCTAAACTGAAACAAGAGCATAACGTCTTTGGGGGACGTCTAGGTACAATCTTCCCTCATAGCTTAGTCAGTATCTGCCTGCAATTCAGGAGACGTGGTTTTGATTCCTGGGTTGGGAAGATCCCCTGGAGAAGGAAATGACAACCCACTCCAGCGTTCTTGCCTGAAGAATCCATGGACAGAGGGACAGAGGAACCTGTCTGGCTACAGTCCATGGGGTCGCAAGAGTCAGATACGACTTGGTGATTAAACTGCTACTACTAGGTACAATCTTTGGCTCTGATCTTGGCTTTGGCTGATGTTGCCAGAGGATATAGAGAAGTAAATGGTTGGATTCAAAAGACATTTTAACAGTAGCACTGAGTGGACAATTAGTTATAGACAGGAGAAGAGGAAAGTATCAAAAATCATAGTCCCATTTCTGTCACGAACACTAGGGTACATGTTCATGTTATCTAGGAGAATGTCAACCACAGGAATAAAGCTGCTTTGAAGGCCATAACAGATGCTAAAGGTATTGATTATGTATTCCAATTATATCCAATATAAAAAAACACATATAAGTGAGAAACACCTTTAATCTCTGCATATAAATATAAACACATATGGGAATATTTTTAGTTTTTGATGAAATATTTAACTTGGTTATGACTTCATTACATCTGTGCTCATTCAAAATATATTTCTATATTCTGCGTATAGTTAGCCACCTAGAAAATGAAAAGTATGTGAAGCTTTTCTGAAAAATATTGTAGGAAGAAGAAGGAAGGGAAGGAAAAGTGGGGAGATTTGCAAAGGAAAAGAAGGGAAAACAAAGAAAGAGGAATTAATGGAAAAAAGAATAAAGAAAGAAATAGAAAGTGGGAGGGATGGAAGGAAAGAAGAGAAGAAGAAAGGAAGGAGACAAGGATTTTTTTTCCCTATTAATTGTCACTGTCATATTTGACCTTCTACCAAGGTCATTCACCCACCTGTAATGAAGACAAATGTAATGTACTGGATTCTGCCTAGATGATGAAACAAATCCATTTTTTCATTTGACAGTTCAGACTTTTAATTTGGTGTTTCATCTTCAAAAAAGAAAGAAAGGTTGAATTGGGTTTGGTATGCTTGTAAATTTGGATTAAGGTTAGTCTGCTCTATTCTATAAGCAAAATAGCTTATTACTCTTGCAAACTTTAAGATGAGATCAAAGCAATACATTCTATTAACTAGACATTTTCCACTAAAGGTAAGTCATTTCTTGCTCCCAAGAGAATGCCTCAGAATAATTTAGAAAGAAAATTCTCCATGTTGCTCTGTATGAACGAGAAAAATCATACACATAGTGTAAGTACAATAGGAAATCTCTTCCATGTTTCTTGGTCCTGCAGTGTGGATTTTGTAGGGTGATATGTAGAACTCTCCACATGGCATTATAATTGAAACGTTGTATGTTACAAGACTCCGTTTTTCATCTCCCTTCCATAATAGTCACTCTTTAATCTTTTTTTCCCCCCTTCTGTTGCCTCATTTTGCCTTCTCAGAGTATTATGCATGCTGAATACCATTATTACTTTTGGTTATTAACTAGGGATGGATTTGGAAAAAGTAATTTTGTGCCAGCTTGATGCAGCAGAATAAGCTGTCAAACATCATAGCTGGTGACAGTGTGCTGTCCTTCTGTGAAGCTGCAGCACAGTGTGTGTTATAGCTGGGAGGTTATAGGTAATCAGAGAGGATTACTGAAGGCAGCTTTATTAAATATCTGTGAAGGTCTACTGTGGCTGCGACCAGATAATATGAGCTTCCAATATGAAAACAGGAAATTATTAATAAACTGGATTGGCTGTTCTGAATGCCCTTGCAAAAGTTTATCTAATTTTACTTTCCAGGGAGATGAATGTCAAGTATTAGATTTATTATTACTTAAGGTGTAGGCCTTTTATACTTTGAAGTGATTCTCTTTTAATTTGTTATATTTCCCTGGATGTTTGATGATATTAACATTGTTTAAACCAGGATGTTTCCATTCTCATTTTCTAGTAAGTAAATTTTGACAGTTCAGGGTAGAGCAGGTTTCATGTATTCTTTCTGATGGTATATGATAAAATATGGCTTACCAGGAGACTTAAATATATAAGTAGGCAAGACGTTTTTCCATGTTGGAATAAAGCATTTTATAAGCTTGTGTCCAATACAGTTCTTTAATCTTTTTTCGTGAAAATTTTCAAAAGTGAAAAAAAAAAGTCAGTTTGTTCTGTCTTTTAAAGGATCCTTTCATTTATGGCAGAAGAAACTGTTGATTTATTTTTGTTTAATTGCAGCACAAAATAATAAGGCATAGCATTTGAAGAACTCCTACAACTGCTTTGATGCACCTTCGTCTATTCAGGAATGTGAGAAAGGCAGCACCTTATGTTTAACACTGTGAAGTTTGACAAGCATTGAAACAAAAAAGGAAGTGTAAATTTTACTAATCAAAACATCTGTACGGTGCAGCCATTTACATTTTCCTATTAAGACATGAGAGAAATGTTAATTTTAGACGACTCTTTTTATGACCTATAATTACTGTCATTAAGAAAGCTCTGGAGACTTACAGGGGGCCTTTGACTGAAATACAGTTTGACATGTTCTATAATTAATGCTGAATTAACGTGCTACATGAAGTGCCTTTGGAAAAAAAAAAAAAGGCTTCTTTTTCTCAAAGAGAAGTCAAAGAAATTATATTACAGGCATGCCCACCAGCACAGCAGTATTTCAACATATATTTTTGAGCCTGTGAAAAGCTGACTTCTCAGGTACTTTAAAATGAGTATTAAAACTTTCTTTCGGTTTAGGTAGGATATGTATACAAAGGAAAATGTATTTGTTTCCAAGTTCTTTCTTTCATATTCTAGATGAGAAATTAATACATTAAAGTATTAAAAGATGTTTGCCCCTTGGAAGAAAAGATATGACCAACCTAGACAGCATATTAAAGAACAAAGATATTACTTTGCTGACGAAGGTCCGTCTAGTCAAAGCTATGGTTTTTCCAGTTGTCATGTATGGATGTAAGAGTTGGGCCATAAAGAAAGCTGAGCACTGAAGAATTGATGCTTTCAAACTGTGGTATTGGAGAAGACTCTTGAGAGTCCCTTGGATTGCAAGGAGATCAAATCAGTCAATCCTGAAGGAAATCAATCCTGAATATTCATTGGAAGGACTGATGCTGAAGCTGAAACTCTGATGCTTTGGCCACCTGATGCAAAGAACTGACTCATTGGAAAGGGCTCTGATGCTGGGAAAGACTGAAGGCAGTAGGAGAAGGGGATGACAGAGGATGAGATGGTTGGATGGCATCACCGACTCAATGGACATGAGTTTGAGCAAGCTCTGGGAGTGGGTGATGGACAGGGTAGCCTGGCGTGCTGCAGCTCGTGAGGTCACAAAGAGTCGGACATAACTGAGTGACTGAACTGAGCTGAACTGAAGTTTGGTCACTTTTGATATACTAAGAACACTGAGAAAACTGAAAAAAGAGAGAAAATTTGATCATAAAATGCACAATTAGTGCTCCTAGTGTAGTAATTCTAATGCTTTCTTACAAGAGTGTTACTGTAATCTTTTTCTAGAATATAAGATACATGAGGGCAGGTGATATTGTCTTTAAATCCTTTACAACTAGAATTTGCATGACATCTACTGGGTCCTTAAATTTGGTGAATGAACTAAAAGAGTAAGGAATATAATAATACTATTTCAAAAAAAATGCTATTTTGATATTTTGAAAGATCTTCTCTACACTACTGTAATATTCAATATGTTTTTGAAGTCCCTGACAAGAAATGTGATATAACATCTTCTGTAGGTGGGGTTTTGTGTTTGTGTGATATGAAAAAAGACAAATGATTTTTCAGAATAAACTTTTAAATGAAAACTGCTCAAATTAATTAAAAAGGAAAATCTAATTTTTGGGTAAAAGCACATTTTGTGGTAGTTCTAATAATTTTACATTAGCCATACTCAAAAAGAGTGAAACTGTAAAATATCCTTGAGGACATTTCCAGAGAGTATCTTAAACAATTTCATTCCTAATAATATTTTAAATAAAGATAATTATCAAAATTCCTTGGAATCAAAACTCAACATTATTTTCCTTATAATTTTAATTACACTACTATTAAGATTTTTGTTTAATGTTTATTATATTACAAAGCTGATGTTCTGAGGAAGACTGGAAATAACGTGTCCTCTACCAGAATCCACTTCTAAGTTTACTACACAGAGTCAGCCTCAGGGGACAGTTAATACACAAAGCATTAAAATACTTCTAGGTCAAATTCCTAATATTGACTTTGCTATTGGTTTTCTTGGTGGCTCGGACAGTAAAGAATCTGCCTACAGTGTAGGAGAACTGGGTCAGGAAGATCCCATAGAGAAGGGAATGGCAATGCATGCTGGTATTCCTGCCTAGAGGATTTCCTGTACAGAGAAGCCTGCCTGTCTATAGTCCATGGGGTCACAAAGAATCAGCCATGACTGAGCGATTCACACTTTCACTTCCCTGGTGACTCAGTGGTAAAGAATCTGCCTGCTAATGTAGGAGACATGGGTTTGATCCCTGGGTTGCAAAGATCCCCTAAACAAGGGAATGGCAATCCACTCCAGTATTCCTGCTGGGGAAATCCCATGGACAGGGGAGCCTGGCAGGTTATAGTCCCTGGGGTTGCAAAAGAGTCAGATATGACTTAGCTCATAAACAACAACAACAATTTTTGGTTTGAAAAATTAGATGTCTCAGATTATTTTGTTGTTCGAAAATTTCCCAGAGTAGCTCAGCGCCTGAACTGATTCCTCCTTGCAATAGAAGCAGGACTGGACTAATCTGCTGTCAGTTAAAAAACAAAAAAAATGCATGACACAAAATAAATAAAGAAAAACCAAAACAACAACAAGAACAACAACAAAAAAACCCAAACAAAAGGATATCCAAATAGCCTCAGTAAAGGCAAAAGGGACTCTGACATATTTTAAACCAAAACAAAAATCTATGATAAACCCCCAAAGGAATCTCTTCTTCAACTCCTGCTTCTGTGTGAGCAAATGTTTGTTTTTATTAAAATTGGCTTAGAAAAAATGTCATAATAAATATGTGTAATCATATTGGACAGAGAGCTATTATTCTCAATCTGGAAAGCACACTCTCATGAGTTCTAAAATAATCTGCATTCAAATGAGATGTGTACATGAAAATACAAGGAAATAGCTTGCATATATACAAAATTAGAAAAGGAAACCAAGATTTGCAAAGTATGGGCAATCAAAATTAAGGAGCATGTAACAATGCTTTTAGATTTAAATTTTACTTATCACTGGGTATTAAAATTGTTCAAGCCTTTGAAAAAAATTTTCCATAAAAGTTTCAATTATTCTTCTTTTGATTGCTATTGTAGTTAAACTCTATATTGTTTGGGGCAAAGGAATATCTAATTTTTCATGTTGGGATATTAATAGGGACCTATAAGATATATTTGAAATGCCCTAATTTATTGTTTCCTTCCTCATTTTTTGTCAGAAATTAAGCTCAAATTTTTTTCTTTTTGATCCATCCAGGAAAGAGAGAAGGAAAAATATCACTCCAGTCAGAATGAGCACAGTGAACTGAAGTTAAATACAGTATATTTTATTTTGGTAAGCAGCTTTTGCTACTTCCTTTTGGGAAATAAGAAAATGAAAATAAATAAATAAATAAATGATAGATCCAGTCCTTTCCTGGGCCTCTTTTTTGTATTTCACAAACGTCTCTCATTTGCTTGTGAGCTTCTGGAGGATGAGGGTCATGTTCTGTTCCTTTAAGAATTCTAAATGTAACCTTGGTGTTGATACAGCCCCATCGCAAGTTCTAGGTGAATGCCATTGACACAGACATTAAGTCTGGGAACTAAGTTTCCTTCATATAAGAAATGAGGATACAGCTGATCTTTGCAAAACTTTGACGTCTTCTCTGAAGAAAATAAACAGATGTAAAAAGTGCAACTGTGGAAAGAATAGAAATACATAATGTTTTCTTCAAAAGGTGAATGATGTATGAATGAATGCCTGTGTGTGTGTGTGTGTGTGTGTGTGTGTGTGTGTGTGATTGAAGCAACCACTGAATAAATGGTATGTTAAATACATTGCTTGTGGGCTATGATTAAAATAAAAAGTTTCTCTGAAATTGCTGCTACCTCAACAATAAATATCCTAAAGTGTTTTCAAGTGCCAAATTAGAGTCTCTACTTAGCAATTAGAATATATCCAGTCCAATATATTCATCAACATTTTATTTTTAGTCAAGTTAAAAGCTTATTACCTCTTTAAACCATGATAAGGTTGTAACTGGGGGTGTCTTTCTAGAAGGAGCGTGTTCAATGATGTCAGCTCTCCCCATTCATTTCCTCCCTTTCCCATGGCAGCAATGAGGTAGGAGAAGGCTGGAGAGGTCGGGGATAGAACTGAAGTTTTTATTTTCTAGATGACTTCACACTTCCAGACCTTGAAGTTGATTAAGGTGACTTTTGTCCTTTTTGAGGGCATTTGTGGGAAATTCAAAGTCCATCACCAGAGGATACATTTGAAGCCCTCTTGACTCTAATCCAGTGTCACTCCTGAACGACTTTGCAGTCCCTGTGTGGCCCAGGCTCTCTTCTTAGGTGGGGCACAATGATGGTGTGCAGGTCTATTAATGCTGCCATTTCTGGCCTACTGCTTTCCCAAGGGTGAGTCAGGAACCATCCTTTCTCCCTGGCCCCACTTAGGTTTAGTGGGCCCAGAGCAGATTCTTTCCAGGGGCCTGTGAATGCCCTTTCACAAAACTTAAGGTAAAGGATGTGGAGCCTTCAGCCCTCTCTACTTTGGAGAAGGTGATGGCTTCATTTGTCAGTTTCTCTCCAAAGATGTGGCTTTACAACTCTCTCTCAACTACTGTGGTGTGGTGGTTTAGTCACTAAGTAATGTCCGACTCTTTGCGCCCCCATGACTGTAGCCTGCCAGGCTCCTCTGCCCATGAGATTTCTCAGGCGAGAATACTGGCGGGAGTTGCCATTTCCTTCTCCAGGGGATCTTTCCAACCCAGGGATCGAATCCTTGTCTCTTATGTCTCCTGCGTTGACAGGTGGGTTCCTAAGCACTAGTGCCACCAGGGAAGCCCTCTTCCAACTATAATCCTTCCTTATTTCCCTGATATGACCCACGGTCCCACAGTTGCAAAACTCATCATTTGTCCCTATAGTAAATTGTGCATTTCAAACCGTCTACGTTTTTTTGTTTTCTCTACAGTGTCTCCCATTTTCTTATGTTACAACTTCATTGAAAGAGATGTGCATGCATGCTAAGTCCCTTCAGTCATGCCTGATTTTTTGTGACTCTGTGGACTGTAGTCGGCCAGGCTTTTCTGCCCACAGGATTCTCCAAACCAGAATACTGGAGTAAGTTGCAAGAGAGGTGAGAGGAAGACAATTAAGTTGGTAAGTATTTGGAAGAGAGAATGAAATATTTGGCTATGTTTCTAAACAGTGAAACTATTTCATCAAATAAAATCTGACTTTTGTTCAAAAAAGGAAAGAATTGTATTCATTGAAGTTGGAAAGCTTGATAGGTGAATCTCCTTCCTTCTCTCTCCAATTCTCTGCCCTTGAAACAATTCTTTCTACAGAAACCACTGGATATGAGAGTATATGTGGAAAGACCTCTCTCTCCTAAAGGCCATATATGATTCAGGACAAATAGAAGGTTTATTCTAAGGAAGACTAAAAATCAGATAAATGTTGAGGAGAGACTAAAGAGTATGAAAACAATTAGGAAACAATAAAGTGACCCCAGAAAAGGCAGAAAGAAAGTATATAAAGGGGCATTAATAGTGATTTAGTTAGCTTGTTAGGTAGGTAGTTGTTAGAAGAGCAAAATAACACAAGCTTTTTCTTGTATTTCTTTTGTTTCTTCTTCTTGAGGAGTAGCAGCATGGTTTATGGCTATATCTTTGTAGCTCCAAAGGCATGTCTTACTCTTCTTCCCCCTTTGTCCTCATGGAAATGTTTACTTTCAATGTAATTCTATTAACACATTACATGTTAGCAGAGAATTTAATGCAGATTTTGAGAAGTGATAGATTCATGATGGGATCCAGTTACTAAAATTTGACCACATCATCTCCTCTATCTTCAAACATGCTGCCAATTTTCATTCTTTTGCTTTTTAATGAAAAATAATTACTGAAGAATATCATTATTTCTTCTGTAAGAATGAGGCTTGGAAGATTATAGGGATTTTTCAAATAATAACAGCTCTTGGGCTCTGACTTTATTTCCATATCTCATAAATCTAAATGTACCATTTTTGTTAGCTATTTTTTTCTTTTTTAACAAAGGTATATATGTGAACTCAATGTTTGGAATATGATTCCAAAATTTTATGTGTATTTCACATCAACTGCATCTTTTTTCCCTTTTATCTTTTGACCACTTCTCCCATTTCCACATCCCCCACCTTCTCCCTGAGGCAACCATCTTTATTTCTGTATATTAGGTTATTTTTTATTTTCCCTTCTTTCTTTTAATTTTCTTTGTAAAAAAGATTCCATGTACAAGACAGCGCATATGGTTATTTGTCTTTCTCTGTCAGACTAACTTCACTTAGCATAATGCCTCCTGCCCCCAATTGTTGTCCACATGTCTGTTTCCTATGTCTGGATCTCTATTCCTACAGTTTTCAATATCTGAGTCTATGACTTAGTCCTGTTGGTTTCAAAGCTGAAATGTCCATATACCAGAAAAACTACCATTCAAATACTAAGTATCCATATGTCTGAACTTGAATGCTTTTTCATTGTCTCAACACCCCTGAGTACCAATCTCCACAAAAAAAGTAAAGGGATAAATAAACCTGCAAACATACTAAAGAAATCATCATTTTCTAGTGCTGTATTTCATTTGTCTTCAGATGACACTTCAGTTCACCCAGTGCTATTAGCAGGTAGCATGAGACTTATCTCTGACTACTTCCTCCCTCTAATTAAATGAGTACTTTTCCTGAATACTTCAGAGTGCCTACCAGTGCCTAACATTTGTCAGTGCCTTCATTTTTAGATAAAGTTTAAGATCCTCAGCATGCCAAACTGATCCTTCATGATCCAATCTTGGTTAACTCATGCAGCATCATCTTTCATCATTGTTTTCTACATTATAATTTATTTTCTAGTAGTAATGAACAAACTCTTAATTCCCCAGACTTATGCTAATAGTACCAGAATCTGTGTCTTGAGTGTCTTGGTTCCTTATCTGTCTAGAAACTATTGATTTTACTTTTAAAGCATGATCGAGCTTTAAAAAATTTTATTTAATGACGCTTTATCCTAGTTCAATAGCTAACAAATCCTAAAATTGCTACAAATGTAGGTAGAGGTCTGTTTACCTACAGATATTATTACATCTCAAGTAACATTTTCCCATTCTATTGTTTTCCATTTTTCTTTGCATTGCTCCCTGAGGAAGGCTTTCTTATCTCTCATTGCTATTCTTTGGAACTCTGCATTCAAATGGGTATATCTTTCCTTTTCTCCTTTGCTTTTTGCTTCCTTTTTTTTTTTCACAGCTATTTGTAAGGCCTCCTCAGACAGCCATTTTGCTTTTTTGCATTTCTTTTTCTTGGGGATGGTCTTGATTCCTGTCTCCTGTACAATATCATGAACCTTCGTCCATAGTTCATCAGGCACTCTGTCTATCAGATCTAGTCCCTTAACTATTTCTCACTTTCACTGTATAATCGTAAGGGATTTGATGTAGGTCATACCTGAATGGTCTAGTGGTTTTCCCTACTTTCTTCAATTTAAGTCTGAATTTGGCAATAAGGAGTTCATGATCTGAGCCAGTCAGCTTCTGATCTTGTTTTTGCTGACTATATAGAGCTTCTCCATCTTTGGCTGCAAATAATATAATCAATCTGATATCGGTGTTGACCATCTGGTGATGTCCATGTGTAGAGTCTTCTCTTGTGTTGTTGGAAGAGGGTATTTGCTATGACCAGTGCGTTCTCTTGGCAGAACTCTGTTAGCCTTTGCCCTGCTTCATTCTGTAGTCTAAGTCCAAAATTGCCTGTTACTCCAGGTATTTCTTGACTTCCTACTTTTGCATTCCAGTCCCCTATAATGAAAAGGATATCTTTTTTGAATGTTAGTTCTAGAAGGTCTTGTAGGTCTTCACAGAACTGTTCAGCTTCTTCAGCATTACTGGTTGGGGCATAGGCTTGATTACCATGATATTGAATGGTTTGCCTTGGAAACAAACAGAGATCATTCTGTCATTTTTGAGATTGCATCCAAGTACTGCATTTTGGGTGTTAGTTCTAAAAGGTCTTGTAGTTCTTCACAGAACCATTCAACTTCAGCTTCTTCAGCATTACTGGTTGGGGCATAGAATTGGATTACTGTGATATTGAATGGTTTGCCTTGGAAACGAACAGAGACCATTCTGTCATCTTTGAGATTGTATCCAAGTACTGCATTTCGGACTCTTTTGTTGACCATGATGGCTACTCCATTTCTTCTAAGGG
This sequence comes from Bos javanicus, assembly GCF_032452875.1. Taxonomy (NCBI): domain Eukaryota; kingdom Metazoa; phylum Chordata; class Mammalia; order Artiodactyla; family Bovidae; genus Bos; species Bos javanicus. The sequence continues at coordinate 40,838,151 of NC_083881.1, forward strand.
ATTCCTGCCCACAGTAGTAGATATAATGGTCATCTGAGTTAAATTCACCCATTCCAGTCCATTTTAGTTCTCTGATTCCTAGAATGTCGACGTTCACTCTTGCCATCTCCTGTTTGACCACTTCCAATCTGCCTTGATTCATGGACCTAACATTTCAGGTTCCTATGCAATATTGCTCTTTACAGCATTGGACCTTGTTTCTATCACCAGTCACACCCACAACTGAGTATTGTTTTTGCTTTGGCTCCATCCCTTCATTCTTTCTGGAGTTATTTCTCCACTGATCTCCAGAAGCATATGTGGCATCTACCGACCTGGGGAGCTCTTCTTTCAGTATCCTATCATTTTGCCTTTTCCTAATGTTCATGGGGTTCTCAAGGCAAGAATACTGAAGTGTTTGCCATTCCCTTCTCCGGTGGACCACATTCTGTCAGACCTCTCCACCATGACCCACCTGTCTTGAGTTGCCCCACATGGCATGGCTTAGTTTAATTGAGTTAGACAAGGCTGTGGTCATGTGATCAGACTGACTAGTTTTCTGTGATTATGGTTTCAGTGTGTCTGCCCTCTGATGCCCTTTAGCAACACTTACCATCTTGCTTGGGTTTCTCTTACGTTGGACATGAGGTATCTCTTCAGGGCTGTTCCAGCAAAGCACAGCTGCTGCTCCTTACCTTGAATGAGGGGTACCTCCTCATGGTGCTCCTCCTGACCTTGAATGTGGAGTAGCTCCTCTCGGCCTTCCTGCACCCATGCAGCTGCTGCTCTTTGGACATGGGGTTGCTCCTATTGGCTGCCCCCTGACCTCTGGTGTGGGTTAACTCCCCTCTGCCCCTGCCCCTATCAATAATCTCAGATATGCAGATGACACCATCCTTATGGCAGAAAGTGAAGAGGGACTAAAAAACCTCTTGATGAAAGTGGAAGAGGAGACTGAAAAAGTTAGCTTAAAGCTCAACATTCAGAAAACTAAGATTGTGGCATCTGGTCCCGTCACTTCATGGCAAATAGATGGGGAAACAGTGGACAGAGTGTCAGACTTTATTTTGGGGGGCTCCAAAATCACTGCAGATGGTGATTGCAGCTGTGAAATTTAAAGACTCTTACTCCTACCTTGCCAACAAAGGTCCGTCTAGTCAAGGCTATGGTTTTTCCTGTGGTCATGTATGGATGTGAGAGTTGGACTGTGAAGAAAGCTGAGCACCAAAGAATTGATGCTTTTGAACTGTGGTGTTGGAGAAGACTCTTGAGAGTCCCTTGGACTGCAAGGAGATCCAACCAGTCCATTCTGAAAGAGATCAGCCCTGGGATTTCTTTGGAAGGAATGATGCTAAAGCTGAAACTCCAGTACTTTGGCCACCTCATGCGAAGAGTTGATTCATTGGAAAAGACTCTGATGCTGGGAGGGATTTGGGGCAGGCGAAGAAGGGGATGACAGAGGATGAGATGGCTGGATGACATCACTGACTCGATGGACGTGAGTCTGAGTGAACTCTGGGAGTTGGTGGTGGACAAGGAGGCCTGGCGTGCTGCGATTCATGGGGTCTCAAAGAGTCAGACACGACTGAGCAACTCAACTGAACTGAACTGCATTTTGGACTCTCTTGTTGACTATGATGGCTACTCCATTTCTTCTAAGGGATCCTGGCCCACAGTAGTAGATATAATAGTCATCTGAGTTAAAGTCACCCATTCCACTGCATCTTAGTTCACTGATTCCTAAAATGTCGATGTTCACTCTTGTCACCTCCTGTTTGACCATGTCTAATTTGCCTTAATTCATGGACCTAACATTCCAGGTTCCTATGCAATATTGCTCTTTACAGCATCGGACCTTGCTTCTATCACCAGTCACACCCACAACTGGGTGTTGTTTTTGCTTTGGCTCCATCCCTTCATTCTTTCTGGAGTTATTTCTCCACTGATCTCCAGTAGCATATTGGGCACCTACTGACCTGGGGAGTTCCTCTTTCAGTGTCCTATGTTTTTGCCTTTTAATACTGTTCTCAAGGCAAGAATACTGAAGTGGTTTGCCATTCCCTTCTCCAGTGGACCACATTCTGTCAGCAATACGTGAACCACAAACGTCCACATATTAAGCCGGTTTTAGAAAAGGCAAAGGAAACAAAGATCAAATTGCCAACATCTGCTGGATCATCAAAAAAAATCAAAAGAGTTCCAGAAAAATATATATTTCTGCTTTATTGACTATGCCAAAACCTTTGACTGTGTGGATCACAATAAACTGTGGAAAAATCTGAAAGTGATGGGAATACCAGACCACCTGACCTGCCTCTTGAGAAACCTGTATGCAGGTTAGGAAGCAACAGTTAGAAATGGACATGGAACAACAGACTGGTTCCAAATAGGAAAAGGAGTACATCAAGGCTGTATATTGTCACCCTGCTTATTTAACTTATATGCAGAGTACATCATGAGAAACGCTGGGCTGGAGGAAGCACAAGCTGGAATCAGGATTACCAGGAGAAATATCAATAACCTCAGATATGCAGATGACACCACCCTTATGGCAGAAAGTGAAGAATAACTAAAGAGCCTCTTGGTGAAAGTGAAAGAGGAGAGTGAAAAAGTTGGCTTAAAGCTCAACATTCAGAAAACAAAGATCATGGCATCTGGTCCCATCACTTCATGGCAAATAGATGGGGAAACAGTGGAAACAGTGTAAGACTTTATTCTTTTGGGCTCCAAAACCACTGCAGATGGTGATTGCAGCCATGAAATTAAGAGACCCTTGTGATTGCAGCCATGAAATTAAGAGACCCTTACTTCTTGGAAATAAAGTTATGACCAACCTGGACAGCATATTAAAAAGCAGAGACATTACTTTGTCAACAAAGGTCCTTCTAGTCAAGGCTATGGTTTTTCCAGTGGTCATGTACGGATGTGAGGTTTGGACTATAAAGAAAGCTGAGTGCCGAAGAATTGATGCTTTTGAACTGTGGTGTTGAAGAAGAATCTTGAGAATCCCTTGGACTGCAAGGAAGTCCAAGCAGTCCATCCTAAAGGAGATCAGTCCTGGGTGTTCATTGGAAGGACTGATGTTGAAGCTGAAACTCCAATACTTTGGCCACCTCATGCGAAGAGCTGACTCATTTGAAAAGACCCTGATTCACAGAAAGATTGAGGGCTGTGGAGAAGGGGACTTCAGGGAATGAGATGGTTAGATGGCATCACTGATTCAATGAACATGGGTTTGGGTAAACTCCGGGAGTTGGTGATGGACAGGGAAGCCTAGCATGCTTTGTTTCATGGGTTTGCAAGGAGTCGGACACGACTGAGCAACTGAACTGAAAGTAACATTTTAGTAATATAGAGAATTATAATGTGATCAACATGTGTAATTTTAAAATTTCTAGAATTTCTGTTAAGAAAAAGGGAAAAATAAAACAGATGAACTTAATTTTAGTAATATATGCAATCATATCAAAAGCTTATTATTTCAAAATAAAATTATTTTTTAAAAGTTATACTAAGTCTTTTTAAAATCTGGTGTATATTTTACACTTACAGTATATTTCCATTTGAGTTACTTAAACTTAACTGCTTGGCCTTCCTCAGTGTCTCAGTGGTAAAGAATCTGCCTGTAATGCAGGACATGCATGAGACACTGGTTCGATCACTGGGTTGGGAAGATCCCCTGGAGGAGGGCATGACAACCCTTTTGTATTCTTTCCTGGAGAAACCCATGGACAGAGGAGCCTGGCAGGCTACAGTCCATAGGGTTACAAAGAGTTGGACATGACTGAAGCTACTGAGCACTCACACACAAGCAAACTTTAGTGCTTAGTAGGTATGTATGGCTAGTGACTCATTGGATGACTGGCCAGGTTCATCCAATGAGCTAGGCTGTATTTTTACATTTAAATTGATGAAAATAATAATAAGATTAATAATATTTATTGACATGATATGAAATGTCAATTTCAGTATTCTTAATAAAGATTCATTGGACTATAACAATGCTTATGCATTTATATTCTCTGTAGCAAATTCCATGCTAAAAATTGACAGTGAATTAGCTTTGAGAAACTATGTGGCCCTCCAAAGTTTAAGATACTTACTACCTGGCCCTTTGCAGAAAAAGTGTATTTCTCTGTTTTTTAGTGGTCCTTTTGGTTAGGACTGTATTACTTATTTTAGTTTGCACTCAACACATAGCTGACACACAAAGTAGACTCTATGTTTTCAAAATAGTATATATTTTATGCATTCAATTTACAAGCCCTTATAGAACAACCATAATCCTAAAACTCAATCTAACTAGAAACTGTATCTTGGAATTCTTCTAGCCCAGAACATGTGTCACCAGAATAATATTTCCCACTCTTTGAGACTCTTTCCAGCTCTTTGCCACCCCATGGACTATACAGTCTATGGAAATCTCTAGGCCAGAGTTGGTAGTCTTTCCCTTCTCCAGGGATCTTCCCAACCCAGGGATCAAACCCAGGTCTCCTGCATTGCAGGTAGAGTCTTTACCAGCTGAGCTATCAGGGAAGCCCAAAATAATAATAAAACATTGTCAAAAAAAGAATTCTCAATTCCGATGTCTGCATCCAAACTTCAAGTCTTCCTCATCTGCCATCTGGAGCAATTTACTTACCTTCTGTAATTCTTCGTTTTAATATCTTTAAAATGGGTCAAAATAATGCTAACTCATAGGGCTGTGCAATGATTAAATGAGATGATGCATATAATAACAGTATAGTGAGTGAAATCTGGTAAGTATTCAATATATATTAGATATTTTTAGTACGTATATCTAAAGTTTCTTAACCTAAAAGTGTATTCCTTTCAGTAGCTTTTAGTGTCTGCTTTTCAATGAAATGATATTTTAATTAATGGAGTTCATAAAACTGTAAATATTTATCCATTTCATCAAATATTAGCATAACTATGTAGATAAGTTATAAGTAATTTGAACACTGAAACATATTACTGAAATATTATAATTAAACGTCTTTTAAATGTATATAAATGGAAATGAAGAATAATTTCAAAGGAGAAATGGGATTAATCCATAAGAAACATGAAAGAAGTATTACTTAGAAAGTTTTAAGGATTTTAGAATGAGGAACATACATTTTAGTAATATACTATATAGCTCTACACTAGGCCCATAAAATATTTTTTAAATAAGAATTTAAAAGTTAATAAGCAATGTGTAAATGTTACAAATTATGATTTTTCATATTATAAAATTATTCAAATCAAATGGCTCCATTTATTTCCCTTGTTGACTTGTTAACATAGCTAAAAATAATTACTTGGACAGTTATGTTTAATTTAGGTTTTATGACTCCTTGGAGTGAAGAGAGGAAGAATGTTGTAATATTCTGGACATGGAGAATCATTTGCTATGGTAAACTGGATAAATGTTTGTGCTGCCTCACGGGAGTGGAAGAGAAAAGAGTAGCTGCTTCTGTTCTGCTGAGACACCAAGGTCTCCATATTCTTTCAAAATCAGTGGCCTTAGAGGGATCGTGAATTGCTGAGGTAGAACAATCCTTACTCTTCTTTATCTCTCATCTACTGCCTTTGAAATCAGCTAGAGCTGTGTATTTGGAAGCAGCACAAAGGGTACGACTAGAAATAAAAATATGGCCTAGGATTTGTGATGCTCAAGTGATTCAGACTCATTTCTCCAATAGCAGCAGTACTGAAATATGCTAGACTTATCACTGATATATGGCAGTTCATAGTGTTCTAATTCATTTCACAGAAGTAATCCTGCCCAGCCCTACCATTACTCTTTTAAATAGAACTTACACTTGGTTCCATTTGAAATAATTCATCATTAAGCTCAGAATACCTAAGTCCATCAAATTATGCAGATACAGAAAGTGTCCAGACCTTCTTTATGGACAAAATCACAGTGGTTAAAAGCTCCTCTGATATGTAATGCTCAACTGTGATATAAAATGAACTTCCAGCATGCCAAAGCTTTTTCTTCCTTCAAGTAGTTTCTAAAATTCTGCATATTTGTTTCCCAGTGACTAAAAATGGGAATAAGCAAGTCCCTTAGCTTCTGTATTCAGCATGCAACAAAATTTGCTTATTTTTTTCTTATGTGTAAGACTGACATTTTAACAATAGTCTCTTAACATCTTCTTTATTGTATGAATCCACTGCATAGGTTAGTATTGTGTACTTTAGAGACAACATGTCTGTGCTTATTAATTTTATTACATTAATATATATTAATTTTGATTTGTATTATTGGTTCTTCAGCATCAATTATGCAGATTTTATTTTACCATTTCACCAAAGAAAGAAATGAAATGTATCCCGTGTGTTAGAAAAAATACTTATATGAGTAATCTAGAAAATAATTATCACTATGTAGTATTTCACGGTGCAATGTTACAGATTATTACTGAAATCACTATGTTAACTTTGCTTTTTTTTCCCTTTTAATTTGTAACCCTGTTGTCCACTTTGCTGGATTTATTTTATGGATCACAAATAGACCTAATTTCTTAAACATTTATTGCTGTAAAAGACCACTTAACAACAATAACAAAATAATTATACTGTCTTTAGATTCGTAGGATTTAGGGATTTTCTTCTTAAAAAAACCAATCAGATAGATTTAAATAAAAGAAGCCAACCATTTAAGAAGAGAAATAACATAAAGTGCCCAAACTTCAACTTCCTGTTACTTATAAATACATAATGTCTTATGTTTATAAACAAGTTCAGATAAAAAATACTCTAGTTTTTTTTCCAAAGCTATCACACCATGGAACTAATATTTTATTAAAGTGTATAATTATTAATCAGTTTCAATTCAAAACATAGCAATTCTTTGGTTTCTGCACACTCTAGTTACACATTGAGTAGTCTCTTATTTTAAGTCAAACTCCTATCACTAATCATGGAGGAACAAAGATGTGTCCAAATTTTGAAGGAACATGGGTGTCCCAAAGCTCAGATAATGAATTTTAGCTCTCTCTGGAGAAAAGCCTTTCCTGTATGTAGTCTGGCAATATTCCAAGATTTCTTTTAAAAAGTAACTCCATATGTGTACTGAAAATAAGCTAGTGATGTTTTAAATCAACTGGAAAGAGAGGCTGTTCTTTTCAATATTTTTTTCCTAAGCATAACTTTGAAGTGCAGCATTTGGGGATTATGAAGGTTTGGGTTACCTGCTGAATGAAGGCATGGAAAATTATTTGAAAGTACCTTCCTTTTTTTGAAACAGTCCTTTAAACTTATGAAATATCACCTGTGGTTAAGAAAAAAGTATGCAATTGAAAGCATTTTTTTCAACCTAAAGACAAAGAGTTAATTTTAAATTGTGATTATATTTTCCAAATTTTCTATGGCTGCAGGATCACAATCAAAAGTTTGTGGTTCACTTATTTTAGAGGTAGGAGATGATGGGGACAAGTGAATGTTATTAAATTAGAGAAAATATGGATAAATTTATAATGAGTTAGGTACTGTGAGCAAAACTGAAGCAAAGACCACAGCTTACTATGCTCTAATGATTGTCTCATAGCAGGATTTTAAGTGATTTCATTCTCAAATAAATTCAACTTGCATCTATTTCTCAGTAATGTGTTCTAAATTTATGTAAAGCATTTAAATATTTGAAATATATGTATATGTACATATAGTCCATTTTGTATTACTTCTGGCTAGCAAAAAGTTGGTACATTGCCAGATTTGTATATCATGTGTATATATGTATTTGAATAAGAATTCTTCAGAAAGTAAAGGAATTGTAATAATATATGTCTTATTTACATCGTAAAAGATATCCTTTGCCTAATGTGTCACAGACACAGTTGATGGAGTTGGATATTGTCTAACAGCCTTTTGAAAAGATATGAATGGTTCTGTAGTTAAATATTTATTTTAACACACAAAATTTGTTTTTCACTATATCCAAAAAGGAAGATGGTGGCATCTTTTTTATTTTACTAGCTATATAAATTGATAAAAAAGTAACCAAAAAAGCAACCTGATACTTCTTAAATGGAAACTGTGTTAAAAATCATGTTTTAGAGATACTGTAAAGCTATCTCTTCAGAAACTCATTTTTAAAGTATTTCAACATTTATAATTGGCAAATAATTTTTAATTTATATATTTAAACAATGTGACATAGTGCATAACTTATGTTAAAACTAACATTCACTAGATATATTTTTCATAAAATTAAGAAATACTGAATGTATCTTTCATGTAATTGGTGCTGTGCTAAGAGCTAAGGAATCAACCAAATATGTTGTTGCTGTGTTCAATTACTAAGTCATGTCTGACTCTTTGAAACCAATGAACTGCAACACATTGGTTATATTGCATATTATCTACTGATTAGTGTTAAGGAGAAAAAGATATTGCAGAAAAGGGAAATAGAATATTCTGGGTGTGTTTCACGGAAAGATTATTGAAATTTTTGATAGAAAGGCTGAAAATCACCTCTGAAGTAGCTTTTGAATGAAGACCTAAGTTGAACTTCAAAGTAGATATTGTATATGTCTGGAAGAAGTGTACTACCTCAAGGTATACATAGGGGAAGTTTCTTGTATTTTACAAACAGAGAAGATGGCAATATGGCTGTAGAAAGGCAGAGAAATATGTAGCAGAAGAAGTCTGAAAAGTAATAGAGTCATGATCAAATAGGATCTTGAATGCCATGCAAAGACTGGATTTTAACTAGGGTAGTTGGAGGATCCTAAGAACATGAATAACATAATGTGAATTATGTGTTAGTAGACCACAACAATTTTGAGAATAGACTATTAGCTGGCAAAGATGGAGGCAACAAGATAATTTAGAAATCCATCGCAACAATCAGGGGAGAGATGTTTTCCTTAGCAGTGGATTGTGACAGTGGTGAAGGTGAAGATAATAAAATGTGGTTGAATATTAAACCTATGGTATTTTGAAAATAGAGACAGCAGGGCTTGCTGATTAATTTCATGTGGGATACAAGAAAATAAGAAGAGTTAATAACAGCAAAGGCCGAGGTTGGAAGGTTGGGGTTCTCACTGACTGTGATGAAAAAGACTGTTGAAGGGAGTGGGTTTGGGGAGAACAAGTCTGATATTTGGATGATAAAGTCCAAGATGCTAGTAGACGTTCAGGTTGATAGTACAATAGTTTATTATTTATATAAGTCTGGAGCTTATTTGGAAGCCTAGAGTTGAGATATAAATTTAGGAGTCATTAGCGGGGAAGGCAATGGCACCCCACTCCAGTACTTTTGCCTTGAAAATCCCATGGACGGAGAAGCCTGGTAGGCTGCAGTCCATGGGGTCGCTAGAGTCGGACACGACTGAGCAACTTCACTGTCACTTTTCACTTTCATGCATTGGAGAAGGAAATGGCAACCCACTCCAGTGTTCTTGCCTAGAGAATCCCAGGGACGGGGAAGCCTGGTGGGCTGCCGTCTATGGGGTCGCAGAGTTGGACACGAGTGAAGCGACTTAGCAGCAGTAGCAGCAGCAGCATGTTGTTGGCTTCCCTGGTGGCTCAGAGGGTAAAGCGTCTGCCCGCAATGCAGGAGACCCGGGTTTGATCCCTGAGTCAGGAAGATCCCCTGGAGAAGGAAATGGCAACCCACTCCAGTACTCTTGCCTGGAAAATCCCATGGACAGAGGAGCCTGGTAGGCTACAGTCCATAGGGTCCCAAAGAGTCGGACTCAACTGAGTGACTTCACTTACTTAGCATGTTGTTGTTGTTGTTTAGCTGCTACATAGTGTCTCTTTGAGACCCTATGGACTGTAGCCTGCCAGACTCCTCTGTCCATGGGATTTCCTGGGCAAGAATACTGGAGTAGGCAACCATCTAGGGTGTCTTCCCGACCCAGGGACCGAACCTGGGTCTCCTCATTGGCAAGCAGATTCTTTTACCTCTGAGCCACCAGGGAAGCCCAAATTCAAAGCACATTAGATTGTATTAAAACAGTTACCCTGGATGAGTATACCCAGTGTGTCTAGATAAAGATAAATATCCAATTTCTTATTACAAAGTTAAATATAATTCTTTATTACTTTTTATTTTTATATTTTTCAGACTCATCTATATAAAAAAGCTTAATAGAAAAAACTGGAAAATGCAATATCAAGAAAAAAACAACTAGATATTGACACATAAAAAGGAGAGCTGGCAGAATCACCACAACTACCCTGTAGAATGTTGTATTATTATGTATTGGTTTTGAAAATGTATATGCCTTATGATACAAAATTCACATTTACAGTGTATACTGGGGAAATATTATAAAGAATATTTATTATATGTGCCCTAAAGACATACAACTATTTTATTGCAATATTTCAAATCAACATCTATCAGAAGAGAAATGGGAGACTGACTGAGGAATGAAATATTACATAGCTGTCAAAAATAGATACACCAGAACAATTTTTATATACATGAGTCCAACTTTGATTGGACTCACAGACCTAATACTGAGTAAACAAAACAAATGCAGAACACTTTATACTTTATAGTTATGAAATAATAGTATCTCAATTAAAAATCATAAATATTGTACATACGTAGATCTCTGCTATGATAATGTTTGTACTAAATATAAAAACATGAATAGCCTCAAATTTAATCATAATTATTGCTTATAGAGTAGGAGAAGGGGAACATGGATAATTATAATATTATCTGTAGTTGATGTACTATCAAACATATAATATTATCGGATACAACTATAACAAAAATGTTTTTCTTAGTTGCGTTATCCTATTTTTTCTACATATTTTTGTATCGTTTTAAACAGAAGATCTGATGGTTTTGTGTGTGTGTGAAAATTGTATTAGGAACACTTCCAGAAATTGAGTCATCATGCTATAGAGTTGGATTGCTGCTAGAACTATTAAATAAATTGAAAAATACTTGGCTCTTAGTAAAGAATTTTGCCAAACTCTATTATTAACTTCTCTCAATGTATGTATCTGCATTTTCCTTCCACTAGTTTCTAGTAGTCAAATATAAATTCATAGCATCACACAGCCCAAAATGAAAAGGGAGGAAAGAGTCTACATCTTAAAAGAAAAATCCCAGCCCTGACACAACTCAGTTTAAAAATTGAAATAGACATCATGGGGAGAAAATTCCCAAACAGCAGATGTTGTGGTTCACTTTTCAACTGTTGATATTAAACAAGAACACCTCTGAGATTTCACATCCTGTGTTTATAGATTGTAGTTAAAATGGTAAAGTGGTATATTCTGGTACTTTTAAATATTTTATGATATAAGGAATTTATGATGAAGAATCATTTTGCTCACAAAATGTTAGATTTCCTCTAACATTCTGTTTTAACTTGGAAGGAAACTATACCTATAACCTATACTGAATGGATTGGAAACAATGAACAGATAGTGATATAAAATGATTTTGTACAAAGTAAATGTTTTCATTTTCAGATAGGTAAATGTTCAACACAACATGGAATATGATTATCTTTTAATATTGTATCTACAAGGATTAGCTAAACATAAAGAATAATGAAATTGATAAATTAATATGTAAAATCATTCAATTTAGTAGTTTGAAATAAATATGAGAAAATACTCTCTATTACAAACATAGATCATTACTAATACTGATATAAAGTATTCTCTTTTTAAATTGATAAGGCAGAAGAAAGTAAAGCTTGCCAAGTTACACATTAATCTTCTATTAGATCTAATTAGGTTTACATTCTAGACGTTTTAAAAGTTACATGAAGAAAAACTGTTTTCTACAGTTTCTATTTTTAATTCTTTATAACCATTTTCACATCCCTGCTATTAATTACAAGGGCATGAGGAAATAAAGTTATCTTTTGGAATGAGTTTTCTTTGACTTGAAAAGAAAAAAAAAAAACAAAACACAATGACCCTGCCAAGCATATTCAGATCAGATCAGTGGCTCAGTGGTGTTTGACTCTTGTGACCCCATGAATCGCAGCACGCCAGGCCTCCCTGTCCATCACCAACTCCCAGAGTTCACTCAGACTCACGTCCATCGAGTCAGTGATGCCATCCAGCCATCTCATCCTCTGGCGTCCCCTTCTCCTCCTGCCCCCAATCCCTCCCAGCATCAGAGTCTTTTCCAATGAGTCAACTCTTCACATGAGGTGGCCAAAGTACTGGACTTTCAGCTTTAGCATCATTCCTTCCAAAGAAATCCTAGGGCTGATCTCCTTCAGAATGGACTGGTTGGATCTCCTTGCAGTCCAAGGGACTTTCAAGAGTCTTCTCCAACACCACAGTTCAAAAGCATCAATTCTTAGGCGCTCAGCCTTCTTCACAGTCCAACTCTCACATCCATACATGACCACTGGAAAAACCATAGCCTTGACTAGACGAACCTTTGTTGCAAAGTAATGTCTCTGCTTTTCAATATGCTATCTAGGTTGGTCATAACTTTCCTTCTGAGGAGTAAGCGTCTTTTAATTTCATGGCTGCAGTCACCATCTGCAGTGATTTTGGAGCCCAGAAAAATAAAGTCTGACACTGTTTCCGCTGTTTCCCCATCTATTTTTCATGAAGTGATGAGACCGGATGCCATGATCTTCGTTTTCTGAATGTTGAGCTTTAAGCCAACTTTCTCATTCTCCACTTTCACTTTCATCAAGAGGCTTTTGAGTTCCTTTTCACTTTCTGCTATAAGGGTGGTGTCATCTGCGTATCTGAAGTTATTGATATTTCTCCCGGCAATCTTGATTCCAGCTTGTGCTTCTTCCAGTCCAGCGTTTCTCATGATGTACTCTGCATAGAAGTTAAATAAGCAGGGTGACAATATACAGCCTTGACGTACTCCTTTTCCTATTTGCAACCAGTCTGTTGTTCCATGTCCAGTTCTAACTGTTGCTTCCTGACCTGAATACAGATTTCTCAAGAGGCAGGTCAGGTGGTCTGGTATTCCCATCTCTTTCAGAATTTCCCACAGTTGATTGTGATCCACACAGTCAAAGGCTTTGGCATAGTCAATAAAGCAGAAATAGATGTTTTTTCTGGAACTCTCTTGCTTTTTCCATGATCCAGCAGATGTTGGCAATTTGATCTCTGGTTCCTCTGCCTTTTCTAAAACCAGCTGAACATAAGGAAGTTCTCGGTTCGCGTACTGCTGAAGCCTGGCTTGGAGAATTTTGAGCATTACTTTACTAGCATGTGAGATGAGTGCAATTGTGCAGTAGTTTGAGCATTCTTTGGCATTGCCTTTCTTTGGGATTGGAATGAAAACTGATCTTTTCCATCTGGATGCAGATTGCCTAGATTTGAATTTTTTAATCTCAGTCATCTTTTTCACCTTTAAAGTGAGGCTTATCATTTTGTGAAGATTCAGTGGGATAATACATAAAGGTACCTAGTGTTTGGCACCTGAGAAGCACCCAGCTCTCATCTATCTACAGTATAATTAGTACTGATTTTGTTGTTGGAAAGGAACTAATTTTAAAAATCGTCTCTGGTCTTACAGCATCTTCTTTACACTCCCTTAACTCATTCTCTTTTAAGGATCATTTAGAAAATCACATGTGGTTAGGTTCTTTTCCCAGTTAAAATCATTAACAATTTTCATTTACTTTTAGGCCAAAGACCAAATATGTCTCTTTGGTCATAACATGTCTATTAGGGTCCTACACAATGTCACCTTTGCCTTCCTCAACAGCTTCATTGTTAACAACTTTTCCCACTGCTTTTGCCCCCCAGAAACACTTTGTTCTCTCAAAGTTACCAACTTCCTTCCTCCTATGGACAAACCTATACACATGCAAGTCCTTCTAGCCAGTCAATCCCTGCTTACCCTTTAGATCTCTGTCCTAAGTTCAGCTTCTCTGAGTCTTCCTGGACAGTCTCTGAACCCTCCAGCCCTGGTCAATCTGTTCTACAACACATGTTTCTTAAAGTTTTGTGATTAGTTTTATGGTGGTGTGGTATTTTAATATATTGGAAAAGAGAGTTTTTCCACCCAGAAAATATATGTTAAGTTAAAAGAATAGTCACTGGATCCCCTGCAATTGCCCATGGCTATATAAAACTCTTCCCAACCAGAGAAAGGGAGAAGAGGAATCAGAGAGGGAATAAAAGAGCTTATACCTTTTTGGGTCCCAGAGTCAGGGTAGGTAGAGTAATGAAAATAAAAACAAGAACAAACAAATGGGATCTAATTAAATTTAAAAGTTTTTGCACAGCAAAGGAAACCATCAACAAAAGAAAAAGACAACCCTCAGAATGGGAGAAAATATTCACAAATGAAACAATATACAAGGGATTAATTTCCAAAATGCACAAACATCTCATGTAGACTCAATAAAATAAATAAATAATTGAATAAAAAATGGGCAGAATATCTAAATAGACATTTATCCAAAGAAGACATACAGATGGCTAAAAAGCACATGAAAAGATGCTCAACACCACAAACTATTAGAGAAACATAAATCAAAACTACTGTGAAATATCACCTCACACCTATCAGAATGGCCATCAGTTAAGAAAAAATTACAAATAATAAATGCTGAAGAGAGTGTGGAGAGAAAGGGAACCTTCTTACACAGTTTGTGGAAATGTAAATTGGTACAGCCACTAAAGACAACAGTTTGGAGGTTCCTTATAAAACTAAAACTAGAACTACCATATGACCTAGCACTCTCACTCTTAAGCACATACCTGGAGAAACCTATAATTTGAAAAGATACATGCACACAAATGTTCACTGCAACACTATGTACAATATCCATGACATGCAAGCAACTTAAATGTACATCAACAGAGGAATGGGCAAAGAAGATGTGGTACATATACTGTTGTTATTGTTCAGTCACCCAGCCATCACCAACTCTTTGCAACCCCATGGACTGCAGCACGCCAGGTCTCCCTGTCCCTCACCATCTCCTGAAGGCTTGCCCAAGTTCATGTCCATTGCATCAATGATGCCATCCAGCTATATTATCCTCTGACACCCTCTTCTCCTTCTACCCTCAATCTTTCCCAGCATCAGAGTCTTTTCTGATGAATCAGCTTCTCATCACATGACCAAACTACTGGAGCTTCAGCTTCACCATCAGTCCTTCCAATGAATATTTAGGGTTGATTTCCTTTAAGATTGACTGTTTTGATCTCTTTGCAGTCCAAGGGACACTCAGAAATCTTCTCAAGCACCACAGTTTGAAAGCATCAATTCTTTGGCACTCTGCCAGATTCTTTACAGTCCAGTTCTCACAACTGTACGTGACCACTGAGGGGACCATAGCCATGACTATACTAATCCTTGTTGGCAGAGTGATGTCTCTGCTTTTCAACATACTGTCTAGGTTTGTCATAGCTTTCCTGCTGAGAAGCAACCGTCTTCTGATGTCATGGCTGCAGTCACCATCTGCAGTAATTTTAGAGCCCAAGAAGAAGAAATCTGTCACGACTTCCACCTTTTCCTCTTGTATTTGCCATGAAGTAGTACATGAAGAGGTATACACACACACACACACATACACACAATGGAATGTTATTCAACTATATATATATATACACACATTCAATATATATATATATTGTTGAATATATATATATATTGTTGAATATATATATTGTTGAATAACATTCATATATATATATATATATATACACACACACAATGGAGTGTTATTCAACCACACAAAGACCAAGTAATGCCATTGCAGCAATATGGATGGACCTAGGGATTGTCATGCTAACTGAAGTAAGTCAGACATAGAAAGACAAATATCATTAATATGGGACATCTAAAAAAAAAGGTACAGATATACTTATTTACAAAACAGAAGTAGAGTCACAGATGTAGAAAAGAAACATATGGTTACCAGGGCATCAGGGTGGAAAGAAGGGATAAAATGGGAACTTGAGATTGATATATACATTCCACTACATATAAAATAGATAACTAATAAGAACCTACCATTTAACACAAGGAACCCTACTCAATACTCTGTAATGCCCTGTAAGGGAAAAGAATCATAAAAAATAGTGGATAAATGTATAGGTATAACTGATCCACTTTGTTGTATACCTAAAACTAACACAACATTGTAAATCAGCTATACTCTAATAAAAATAAATTTTTAAAAAATAAACTGGCCAAATCCTAAATTCCCTTACCCTTACATGATGCTGAGAAAGCAGGAAAAAAATCTTAATGCTGTTTCTAGGCATTTGACCCTAAAACAGCTCCAGATCTCCGTTACGGTCCTAGAATTCTGCAGATAGGTAACCGCAGCATAGATGTTCCTTTGAGAGCTATTATAACTTGAAACAGGTAAGAATAAAATTTACTGGAAATAAACAAATAGAGCTGGAAGGAAAATTACTGAGTATGTGGCAGGCATGAATGGATGCTTTATGAAAACCCTCTCTTCTCATCACCTCGACCACCACGTTGATGACATTGACTGTCATGTCTAGGCTGGTGCACCAAGCATTCTCCAGAATCTGAACAAATCCTCAGAGAAAATGATTCCACCAAATTGGAAACTTGATATAATTATAGGAAGATAATACAGTGAATTGGTTGCAGTATATGCTTACTAAATATGTTACTTCATTCTCTAAAATTACGTAACTTGATGCTAGATTGTAAGTTCTATAAAGACAGGGATTTTTTTCTACCTTATTTACTTTTCTGTCTTCACAAGCACAGTCTCAGGCACAAGTAAGTGAATACCCATTTTATGCTTGGATAGAGAGTGGTGATGAATGAATGATAAGTATATGGTCTACTGGCTATGAACTGGAGGCTATGAAAACATGTATTTGAATTAAAATTTAAATATTATAAAAAGATTCCTTAACTTAAAGGCAAAGATGTTACCACCCAACTTGGAACACTTGGCATATCTAGTCTCCAGTTCTGACATATGTAAATTTGAGATGATACAATATCTCAGTGTAGAGAAGGATTAAAAATAAATAATGTATGTAAACTGCATATAAGGTTTTTTAAGCTCTCCATTACTTTTCTTCTGAGTAATTTTTTCTAAGCAAGTATGACACCAGAAAACATTACTTTTTGACTCTATTCTTAAGAAATAAAACAATTCCTAGCCATGAAATTAAAAGGCGCTTACTCCTTGGAAGGAAAGTTATGACCAACCTAGATAGCATATTAGAAAGCAGAGACATTACTTTGCCAACAAAGGTTCGTCTAGTCAAGGCTATGGTTTTTCCTGTGGTCATGTATGGATGTGAGAGTTGGACTGTGAAGAAGGCTGAGCGCCTAAGAATTGATGCTTTTGAACTGTGGTGTTGGAGAAGACTCTTGAGAGTCCCTTGGACTGCAAGGAGATCCAACCAGTCCATTCTGAAGGAGATCAGCCCTGGGATTTCTTTGGAAGGAATGATGCTAAAGTTGAAACTCCAGCACTTTGGCCACCTCATGCAAAGAGTTGACTCATTGGAAAAGACTCTGATGCTGGGAGGGATTGGGGGCAGGAGGAGAAGGGGAAGACAGAGGATGAGATGGCTGGATGGCATCACTGACTCGATGGACGTGAGTCTGAGTGAATTCCAGGAGTTGGTGATGGACAGGGAGGCCTGGCGTGCTGCGATTCATGGGGTCACAAAGAGTTGGACATGACTGAGTGACTGATCTGATCTGATACTTTGGCCTAGTGACATGTATATAATCATGTGATTATAAGTAAAAGTTCTTCATAATTGAAAGCAGTTTCTTTTAATAGATGAATATACCTTGAGAAATTCTAGTTGTTTTATCGGTACATAGTGTGTGTGCTCAGTAGCATCTGACTCTTCATAACCCCATGACCTGTAGCCTGCCAGGCTCCTTTGTCCCTAGAATTTTGTAGGCAAGAACAGTAGAGTGGATTGCCATTTCCTAAGTAGTCAGGCAATATTCCTGACCCAGAGATCAAATCCACATCTTCTGTGTGTTTTTGCATTGGAGGTGAATTTTCTGACACTGAGCCAGCCACCTGGTAAGCCCATTGGTGCATAGAATGTGAGTTAAATATTACAGCAAATACCAACTGTTTTAAGTTATTCTCTGAAAATACTTTTAAAAATATCACATCTGTTTAGTTCTAAATGTTAATATTCATGGAGTTATTCTTTCCCAAGTCAAGGGATTTTTTAAGGGATTTTTTTAGAGGTTAAAATATGTGTGGCAATCAGAGCGTTTGACTAAATTACTGTTATAACCAAGTTGTGTCTCCTTCTCAAAATTCATATGCTGAAGCCTTATCCCCTAATACTTTAGAATGTATATTTGTAAACAGAGCCTTTAAAGAAGTAATTAGGTTACAGTGAGGCCATTAGGGTGGGTCCCATTTCAATATGACTGATCTCCACATAATAGGAAGAGATTAGAGAGACATCACCTATATGCAGATAAGGAAAAGGCCATGTGAAGACAGCAAGAAGGGTGCCATCTGCAAGCCATGAAGAGAGGCTTGGAAAGAAACCCAACCTACCAACGCTTTGATCTTGGACCTCTAGCTTCTAAAACAGTGAGAAAATTTCTTTCACTTAAGCCAGCTCAATCAGGTATTTTGTTATAGGAGCCCTAGGAAACTAATACAACATCATCAGCATTAGTTTTTCTGTAACACTCTACAGTGTGAAAATATAAAAGCAAATTTTAAATTCAAAAATAATACTATCTAACACCTCCTGGCGCTAAACATGTTTCAAGATTTCACTTAGGATATATGCCCATTAGAAGGTCTTCCCAAGACCTATTGGTAAAGAACTCGCCTGCCAATGCAGGAGACATGAGAGATACCAGTTTGATCCTTGGGTCTGGAAGATCCCCTGGAGGAGGGCATGACAACCCACTCCAGTGTTCTTGCCTGAAAATTCCCATGGACAGAGGAGCCTGGCAGGCTACAGTTCACTGGGTCACAAAAAGTCAGACATGACTGAAGCAGCATGTACACACACCCATTAGAAATGTATGCCCAACAGAAATGTATGCCAGCATTCATTATAAAGATATTCATAGCAATTTAATTCTATTCGGCCTCAAACTAGAAGCAACCTAAATGTGCAACAGCATGAAACAGAATAAACATATTATAGTGAAATGTAACTCAAATAATGAAAACAAAACAAATGCTGATACATGTGACAATGAAGAAGAATCTCAAAATATAATTTTGATGAAAGAAGCCAGACACAATATATATGGTATATGATTGTATTTAAATGGACTTCATAAACAGCATAAGTTAATTTAGGATGATAGAAGTCAGACTAATGATTACTCTTGGTAGGTAGGTAGTGAACACGAAAAGGAGTAAGAGGGAAAGAAATGCTGAAAATTTGCATCCATAATCTAGTTGGTGGCAATATGAGTGATTATCTAGGTAAAAAGAATCATGAAACTGAACACAATATTAGCATGGTTTATATGTTATACTTCAATTAAAAAGTTAAAAAATACCATCCATTTTATGTTATTTTTAAATGTATATTTCATGACAAATAAGTCACTATGCTTATAATGAATTACTGGTATATATTGTATTTCGGATTTATACCTTGGACAGGAATCAGGAGATTACATACTTTGCTTAGGCAAGTCTTCCTCAAAAATAATGTCATTTTTAAAATTACAAAATTTTTCTTAAACACTTGATCTTTCACATTGTTTCTTTACACATTGTGTTCCCTGTTTGCCCAGGACACTTTCTCATCCTCTCCTCTAATATGAAAATTACTTTTTTCTTCCAGAGACTGTCCAAAGGGCACCTTTGCTTCCTCTCTGAGTTCCCTTTCTAGTGAATCAGGCAGAATTCATTAGTTGTCTATATTCTTGAACTTATCATACCATATTGCAGTATATGTGTTTCCTGCACATAAAAGTTACACAAATTGTTTCTTAAATGAATAAATTAATGAAATAAATTACGTAAGAGTTAACCATGGGATGTGCCCAGGTGGCCTGCCTGGCTTCCCCAGGAAGGTGACTGCAACCTCTTCTGTCCCGTTTTAGGGTAAAGGAGGAGTGGACTTCATGATCGAGTGCAGGAGGAAAGGCATTCCCCAGGCCAAGTACTGCAAGAATGGCTTCATATACACCAGCATGAGGCTGCTAAGCAGCTGTCTCTCTAGGCAGTGTGCTTTCCAAGGAGAGAGACAAATGGAGGAGTGAGTTTGTGTTAGAACTTTCCAGCGATCACTGGAAGAAGCTTCCCAGATTCTTTGAAGGAGCAGACACATCTGAAAGAATGGCACATCATTAGTACTCTGATTCAAATCATTTCTAAGTATATTGAACTATTTTCAAGCCGTGAGGAGTCTGGATCTACCAAAAAACAGATCTCCCATCTTCCAGCTGAAATCAAGATCAAGCCCTGAGCCTTTGGAATGGGAGCACTGACTGCAAGACCCTAAACTACCAGAGAAATAGCCCTAGGGAATACCAAATAGTGAAAACTCACACAAAGGAAACCACTTGAATACAAGACCCAGCATCACCCAACCACCAGTAGTACCCCTACAGGATGCCTCATTCTAAACAACAAACAAAACAAAAACACAAACCCAATCATCAGCAGAAAGGATTACCACCTCACTCAGCCTTGCCCATTAGAGGAAAAACAAACAAACAAACAAACAAACAAATCTCAGCACAAATATCACCCTATAAGACGCTTACACAAACCACTGGACCAACCTTAGGAGGGCAGAAACCAAAAGGAAGAAAGAATTCAACCTTGAAGCCTGGGAAAGGGAGACCTCAAACACAATAAGTTAGAAAAAGAAATAATGAAAAGGCAGAGAAATACACAAATGAAGGAACAAACTAGAAATACAGAAGTCCAAATAAATGAAGAGGAAATTGGCAAACTACATGAAAAAGAATTCAGAATAATGGTAGTAAAGATGATCAAAAATCTTGAAAACAAAATGGAGAAAATGCAAGAATCAATAACAAAGACCTAGAAGAATTAAATAATAAACATACAGAGACAAAGCAATTACAAGCAATTGCTTGTAATTCTGCTATTAAAAGCAATAGCAGAATATCTGAAGCAGAAGAATGCATCAGTTAGCTGGAAGATAAAATGGTAGAAATAAATTCTGAAGAGCAGAATGAAGTAAAAAGAATGAAAAGAGCCAAGGATAGTCTAAGACACATCTGGGACAATATCAAACATTGGAATTATAGAGGTCCCATTACTTTGCCAATAAAGGTCCGTCTAGTCAAGGCTGTGGTTTTTCCAGTGGTCATGTATGCATGTGAGAGTTGGACTATAAAGAAAGCTGAGTGCCGAAGAATTGATGCTTTTGAATTGTGGTGTTGGAGAAGACTCTTGAGAGTCCCTTGGACTGCAAGGAGATCCAACCAGTCCATTCTAAAGGAAATCAGTCCTGGGTGTTCATTGGAAGGACTGATGCTAAAGCTGAAACTCCAGTACTTTGGCCACCTCATGTGAAGAGTTGACTCATTGGAAAAGACTCTGATGCTGTGAGGGATTGGGGGCAGGAGAAGAAGGGGACAACAGAGGATGAGATGGTTGGATGGCATCAATGACTCAATGGACATGAGTTTGGGTGAACTCCGGGAGTTGGTTATGGACAGGGAGGCCTGGTGTGCTGCAGTTCATGGGGTCACAAAGAGTCGGACATGACTGAGTGACTGAACTAACTAACTAACAGAAGAAGAAGAGAAAAAAAAGGGGTATGAGAAAAATTTTAAAGACTTTATAGCTGAAAATTTCCCCAACATGGAAAAGGAAACAGTCAATCAAGCCCAAGAGGCACAGAGTCCCATACAGGATAAACCCAAGGAGAAACATGCCCAGACACATATTACTCAAACTAACAAAGACTAAACACAATGAAAGAATATTAAAAGCAGGAAGGGAGAAGCAACAATATACAAGGGAAACCCCATACACTTAACAGCTGATCTTAAGCAGAAACTCTGAAGGCCAGAAGGGAATGGCAGAATATAATTAAATTACTGGAAGGGAGAAATCTACAACCAAAATTACTCTACCCAGCAAGAATCTCACTCAAAATTGATGGAGAAATAAAAAACTTTCCATACAAGCAAAAGTTAAGAGAATTTAGTACCACCAAACCTCTTTACAACAAATGTTAAAGAGACGTATATAGTCAAGAAATATAAAAGAAGAAAAAATATCTATGAAATCAATCCCAAACAATTAAGAAAATGGCAATAAGAACATATATATATATATATATATATATATATCAATAATTACTTTCAATGTAAATGGATTAAATGCTCCAACCAAAAGACACAGACTGGCTGAATGGATACAAAAACAAGACCCATATATATGCTGTCTACAAGAAACCCACTCAGACTTCAAGACACATATAGACTGAAAATGAGAGAATGGAAAAACATGTTCCATACAAATGGCAAGCAAAACAAAGCTGGAGTAGCAATCCTCATATCAGACAAAATAGACCTTAAAATAAAGATTACAAGAGATAAGGAAGGACACTACATAATGATCAAGAGATCAAGCCAATAGGAAGACATGACAATTGTAAATATCTATGCACCCAACATAGGAACACCCCAATACATAAGACAAACACATACATAAAAGGAGAAATTGACAGTAATACAATAAGAGTAGCAGACTTTAACACCCCACTCACACCAATGGACAGATCATCAAAACAAAAAATTTAAAAGGAAACACAAATCTTAAATGATACATTAGATGAGATGGATCATTGATATCTTCAGGACATTCCACCCAGATGCAGAAGAATACACCTTCTTCTCAAGTGCACCAGAACATTTTCCTGGATAGACCATAACTTGGGTCACAAATCAAATCTCAGTAAATTTAAGAAAATTTAAATCGTATCAAGCATCTTCTCCAACCACAATGCTATTAGACTAGATATCAATTACAAGAAAAAAACTGGTAAGAAATAGAAACATATGAAGATTAAATAACATGTTTCTAAATAACCAACAGGTTGCTGAAGAAATCAATGGGAAATCAAAAAATTCTAGAAACAAATGACAATGAAAACATGACAACTCAAAACCTATAGGATGCAGTGAAAGCAGTTCTAAGAGGGACGTTTACAGCAATACAATTCTACCTCAAGAAACAAGAAAAACATCAAATAGAAAACCTAACTTTTCAAATAAAACAACCGGAAAAAGAAGAATATAAAACCTAAAATTGGTAGAAGGAAAAAAATCATAAAGATCCAAGCAGAAATAAATGAAAGAGAAATGAAAGAAACAATAGTAAAGATAAATTAAATGCAAAGCTGGTTCTTTGAGAAGATAAACAAACTTGACAAACCGTTAGCCAGACTCATCAAGAAAAAAGAGAGAAGAATCAAATCGACAAATTTAGAAATGAAAAAGGAGAGGTTACAACAGACAATGCAGAAATAAAAAGGATTATAAGAGACTATTATGAACAACAATATGGTAACAAAATGGATAACCTGGAAGAAATGGACAGATTCTTAGAAAAGTTCAATCTTCCAAGACTGAACCAGGAAGAAATAGAAATTATGAACAACCCAATTACAAGCACTGAAATTGAAGCTGTGATTAAAAAAAAAAAAAAAACCTCCCCAAAAATAAAGCCCAGGACCAGATGGCAACCTGGGAGAGTTCTATCAAACATTTAGAGAAGAGCTAATGCTTATCCTTCTAAAACTCTTCCAAAGAATTACAGAGGAAAGACCACTTCCAAACGAATTCTATGAGGCCACTATCACCGTGATACCAAAACCAGACAAAGACAACACAAAAAAAGAAAACTACAGGCCAATATCACAGATTAACATAGATAACAAAATCCTCAACAAAATTTTAGCAAACAGAATTCAGCAACACACCGAAAAGCTCACATACCATGATCAATTTGTATTTATTCCAGGAATGCAAGGATTCTTCAATATATGCAAGTCAATGTGATACACCTAATAAATTGAAAGATAAAGACCATATGATCATCTTAGTAGATGCAGAAAAAGGCTTTGACGAAATTCAGCACCTATTTATGATTAAAACTCTTCAAAAAATGGGCATAGAAGGAACCTACCTCAACATAGTAAAAGCCATATATGATAAGCCTACCGCAAACATTATTTCAATGTTGAAAAACTGAAAGCATTCCCCCTAAGATCAGGAACAAGACAAGAGTGTCCACTTTCACCATTATTTTTCAATGTAGTTCTGAAAGTGCCAGCTACAGCAATCAGAGAAGAAAAAGGAAAAAAAAAGGAATTCAGATTGGAAAAGAAGTAAAGCACTCACTGTTTGCAGATAACATGATACTGTATATAGAATACTCTAAAGATAATATCAGAAAATTACTAGAGCTGATCAGTGAATTTAGAAAAGTTGCAGGATACAAAATCAATACACAGAAATCATTTGCATGTCTATATATTAGCAATTAAAAATCAGAAAGAGAAATTAAGGAATCAATCCCATTCACCACTGCAACCAAAAGAATTAAATATTTTGGAATAAACTTACCTAAGGAGAAAAAAGAACTGTACACAGAAAATTATAAGACACTGATGAAAGAAATCAAAGATGACATATATAGATGGGGAAATATTCCATGTTCCTGAAGAATCATTATTGTGAAAATGATATAATACCAAATGCAATCTACAGATTCAATGTGATCCCTGTCACATTACCAATGGCATTCTTGACAGAACTAGAACAAAAAAATTCACAATTCATATGGAAACGCAAAAGACCCCGAATAGACAAAGCAGTCTTGAGAAAGAAAAATGGAGCTGTAGGAGTCAACCTTCCTGACTTCAGACTATACTATAAAGCTACAGTCATCAAGACAGTATGCATGGTACTGGCACAAAAACAGAAATATAGACCAGTGGAAAAAGATAGAAAGCCCAGAAATAAACCCATGCTTCTATAGGTACCTTATTTTTGACAAGGAGGCAAGAATATACAATGGGACAAAGACAGCCTCCCCAATAAATGGTGCTGGGAAAACTAGGTATCTACATGTACAAGAATGAAATTAGAACACTTCCTAACACCATACAAAAAGATAAACTCAAAATGGATTTAAGACATAAATGTAAGACCAGAGACTATAAAACTCTTAGAGGAAAACATAAGCAGAACACTAGATGACATAAATCAAAGCAAGATCCTCTATGACCCACCTCCAGAGTAACAGAAATAAAAACAAGAATAAACAAGTAGGACATGGTTAAACTTAAGAGCTTTTGCATAGCAAAGGAAACTATCAGTTCAGTTCAGTTCAGTTGCTCAGTCATGTCCGACTCTTTGCCATCCCATGAATCGCAGCACGCCAGGCCTCCCTGTCCATCACCAACTCCCGGAGTTCACCCAAACTCATATCCATCGAGTCGGTGATGCCATCCAGCCATCTCATCCTCTGTTGTCCCCTCTTCCTCCTGCCCCCAATCCCTCCCAGCATCAGAGTCTTTTCCAGTGAGTTAACTCTTGTCATGAGGTGGCCAAAGTACTGGAGTTTCAGCTTTAGCATCAGTCCTTCCAATGAACACCCAGGGCTGATCTCCTTTAGAATGGACTGGTTGGATCTCCTTGCAGTCCAAGGGACTCTCAAGCAAAGTGAAAAGACAACCCTCAGAATAGGAGAAAATAAGAGCAAATGAAACAACTGACAAAGGATTAATTTCCAAAATATACAAGCAGCTCATACAGCTCAATGCCAGAAAAACAAACAACCCAATCAAAAAGTGAGAAAAAAAACCTAAACAGACATTTCTCCAAAGAAGATATTCAGATGGCTAACATGTGAAAAGATGCTCAACATTGCTCATTATTAGAGAACTGGAAATCAAAACTACAATGAGATATCACCTCTCACCAGTCAGAACCGTCATCATCAAAAAGTCTACAAACAATAATCGCTAGAGAGGGTGTGGAGAAAAGAGAACACTCTTGCACTGTTGGTGGGAATGTAAATTGATACAGCCACTATGGAAGACAGTATGGATATTCTTTAAAAATGTAGGGATAAACCACTATATGACCCAGCAATCCCACTCCTAGGCATATACCCTGCTGCTGCTGCTAAATCGCTTCAGTCGTGTCCAACTCTGTGCGACCCCATAGATGGCAGCCCACTAGGATCCACCATCCCTGGGATTCTCCAGGCAAGAACACTGGAGTGGTTTGCCATTTCTTTCTCCAATGCACGAAAGTGAAAGTGAAGTCGCTCACTTGTGTCCGACTCTTGGCGACCCCATGGATTGCAGCCTACCAGGCTCCTCCGTCCATGGGATTTTCCAGGCAAGAGTACTGGAGTGGGTTGCCATTGCCTTCTCCCTGAGGAAACCAAAATTGAAAAAAAAAAATACCTGTATCCCATTGTTCATTGCGGCAGTTTTTACAATATCTAGAACATGGAAGCAACCTAGATGTCCATTGACAGATGAATGGATAAAGTTGTGGTACATATGCAAAATGGACTATTACTCAGCCATAAAAAAGACTGCATTTGAGTCAGTTCTAATGAGGTGGATGAATCTAGAACCTATTATACCGAGTGAAGTAAGTCAGAAAGAGAAAGATAAATATCATATTCTAATACATATATACAGAATCTAGTAAAATGGTACAGAAGAATTTATTTACAGGGCAGCAATTGAGAAACAGACATATGGACATGGGGAGAGGGGAGGAGAGGGTGGATGTATGGAAAGAGTAACATGGAAATTTACATTACCATATATAAAATAGATAGCCAATGGGAATTTGTTGTGTGACTCAGGAACCTCAAACAGGGGCTCTGTATCAACCTAGAGGGGTGGGATGGGGAGGGAGATGGGAGGGAGGTTCAAAAGGGAGCAGATGTAGGTATACCTATGGTTGATTCATGTTGACATTTGACAAAAAACAAAATTTTGTAAAGCAATTATCCTTCAATAAAAAATAAATTAAAAAGAAAAAAGGTTAACCATGTGATAGGAGTGAGGTTGGCTCTGATTTCTGTAAGAGAACATTGTTCCTTTAATCATAAAAAGGCTATCTTTTTTTTATTGCTTACATGGTAATTCATACATTTCTTCTGATATCTTGAATCAAAATATAATTTATATGTTAATCACTCTTGTATGCTATAAAATGCCACAAGTACAGCATTGTACTTTATTTATTCTTATTTTCTCATTACCGCACTTAGTTCCATTGCAGACATAGTTGGCACTTCACAGATGTCTTGTACATCATTATGAATCAATAAACTTAGGAGCAGTACTTAAACAATGAACATGAAAATCATTATATTTATCCATTCATGAGATTTGTCATACTATTAATTAACATTTTCAAAGCTGAGTTAAAAAATTTGGAAGATCTTTACTAGGAGTACAATTTGTATCAGAAAATTTGAGAAGT
Source organism: Bos javanicus (assembly GCF_032452875.1). Classification (NCBI taxonomy): domain Eukaryota; kingdom Metazoa; phylum Chordata; class Mammalia; order Artiodactyla; family Bovidae; genus Bos; species Bos javanicus. Next base: position 40,865,515 of record NC_083881.1, read on the forward strand.
CAATCATGGTAACACACATTTCCCACTAAATGATGAAATATAAAGAATTTACCATGAACATATCTTGATAAACAAAATTATAATTATGAAAATAATTTCATTAGTAATGAATTATGTTCAGTGGGGTCATTAAAGTTAATAGTTAAGGATATTGCTCAATTTTTTATTTTTATGATGCACATATCCATTTTAGTATGTAAACAATTCAGAAGTCTTCTCCCAAGGAAACACTGTGCTATGCTTAGTCACTCAGTCGCCCTTTGTGACCTCATGGAATAGCCAGCAAGGCTCCTTTGTCCATGGGAATTCTCCAGGCAAGACTACTGGAGTGGGTCACCATGCCCTCCTCCCGTGAAGCACTAATATCTCATAAAACACAGTTTACAAAATGTTTTATATAAGCAGGCACTTTTTTTGTCCTTAAATTATTTTATTCTTCATCTTTTGTCAGATACTTACCATTTGGAATAAATTTGGATCTTCATTTCCTAAACTTATTTATTTAAAAGAAGTAGATAACTATATAATACATTATTTTTCAGCTTGCTGCTGCTGCTGCTGCTAAGTCGCTTCAGTCGTGTCCGACTCTGTGTGACCCCATAGACGGCAGCCTATCAGGCCCTCCCGTCCCTGGGATTCTCCAGGCAAGAACACTGGAGTGGGTTTTTTACCCCTAAAACATATTTTCAATGGCAGGGTTTATGCAAATTAAATTAAAATGCACATTCAGTTCAGTTCAGTTGCTCAGTCGTGTCCGACTCTTTGCGACTTCATGAATTGCAGCACGCCAGGCCTCCCTGTCCATCACCAACTCCCAGAATTCACTCAGACTCACGTCCATCGAGTCAGTGATGCCATCCAGCCATCTCATCCTCTGTCTTCCCCTTCTCCTCCTGCCCCCAATCCCTCCCAGCATCAGAGTCTTTTCCAATGAGTCAACTCTTTACATGAGGTGGCCAAAGTGCTGGAGTTTCAACTTTAGCATCATTCCTTCCAAAGAATACCCAGGGTTGATCTCCTTCAGAATGGACTGGTTGGATCTCCTTGCAGTCCAAGGGACTCTTAAGAGTCTTCTCCAACACCACCGTTCAAAAGCATCAATTCCTTGGTGCTCAGCCTTCTTCACAGTCCAACTCTCACATCCATACATGACCACTGGAAAAACCATAGCCTTGACTAGATGAACCTTTGTTGGCAAAGTAATGTCTCTGCTTTTGAATATGCTATCTAGGTTGGTCATAACTTTCCTTCCAAGGAGTAAGCGTCTTTTAATTTCATGGCTGCAGTTACCATCTGCAGTGATTTTGGAGCCCCAAAAAATAAAGTCTGACACTGTTTCCTCATCTATTTCCCATGAAGTGATGGGACCGGATGATCCCATCATGATCTTCATTTTCTGAATGTTGAGCTTTAAGCCAACTTTTTCACTGTCCACTTTCACTTTCATCAAGAGGCTTTTGAGTTCCTCTTCACTTTCTGCCATAAGGGTGGTGTCATCTGCATATCTGAGGTTATTGATATTTCTCCCGGCAATCTTGATTCCAGCTTGTGCTTCTTCCATTCCAGCGTTTCTCATGATGTACTCTGCATATAAGTTAAATAAACAGAGTGACAATATACAGCCTTGACGAACTCCTGTTCCTATCTGGAACCAGTCTGTTGTTCCTTGTCCAGTTCTGACTGTTGCTTCCTGAACTGCATACAGACTTCTCAAGAGGCAGGTCAGGTGGTCTGGTATTCCCATCTCTTTCAGAATTTCCCACAGTTTGTTGTGATCCACACAGTCAAAGGCTTTGGCATAGTCAATAAAGCAGAAACAGATGTTTTTCTGGAACTCTCTTGCTTTTTCGATGATCCAGCGGATATTGGCAATTTGGTCTCTGATCAAAGAAATCAATCTAGTTTCAAATGTTTCCCCTGAATATGAAAGTTACAACATGTCTGTTAAGAAACTTTTAAAAAAAGATTTTCTAATTTCAGGCAAAATGCAACAACAAGAATTTTTCTTAAGTGTAATAAAGTAAAATGTGTGTGCCTAACCTAAAATGATTAAACAACAAAAATAATATTGTGAAATAAATATTCATGTTTTTAAAAGATCCTGTCTTTTACAGCTACTCTAAAGTCTTAAGTGCCAAACATAGCCCCAAGACAGATGTTATGCAGTTTATGCTCCATAAATTAAAACACATTTTATAATCTAAAAAGGAAATACATTCATCCACTGTCTTTTCCTACAATAGGAAAAGTGTCCTGAAATGTTTGTAGAGATTTTTTAAGATAATAATCTTCAATATTAGGACAAGACAGAAAGAAGCAGGTAAATATTTCATCAATGTTTGGTATCTTAACAATTTCAGTCAACTGTGTTCTAACTCTGTAGAAAGTAAAGCGACTTTACTGTATATCTATTTTTCAGAGATCAGACAGAAATTTCGATAAAACAAAGCAATTCAATATTTGTAGAAAGGCACATTGGTAGTGTCAATCTCTTGTTCTGCCTCTTCTCTGCAGCTCCAGGAAGTGGTATAAAGCCCTATAAAAACACAGCATTGCTAGGGAACTAATAGGTTGATGTAAGAGGAAATTCCATATAAGCTGGTTTGACAAATGTGGGGAAATTTAACGTTGAGCCCATGGGATTTTTGGCCAGACTTTTAAATTTGATTGATAGATTTAAGAATTTTATATATATGGATTCAATACAAGAGGGTATCATGGTATCATAAAAACAATATTATCAACTAAAGAAGTTGCAAAACTCTGTCTCCTGGGCATTGGATGTGTAATGTCTTTTTAGCTAGTAAAGTTAACAGTTGCAACTCACCTGTTTTTACCTCCTCTGATGTGGTTTTGCAATTTACTGTTTCTCCTTGAGTTTTTTGCATGTTGTCTTTTAATCAAATGAACATTTGATAAAATGCTAAGCATAATCTTTTTATTTTCTTCCTTTTTTAGTTTTTCTTTGATTACAGTTTTGTTTTCTAATGCTATTTTGATATTCAGTTAAAAATATCTTTTAATTTAATTTCTGAAAGGAAGTTCCTTCAAATATTGTATATACTGTTCCAGATATCCTTTTCTTTGATCTAACAAAATGCAAAAAAAAAAAAAAAAGTAACCTATATCAATGCTAAAGGAAATCAACCATGAATATTCATTGGGAGGACTGATGCTGAAGCTCTAATATTTTGGTCACCTGATGTAAAGAGCTGACTCATTGGAAAAAACCCTGATACTGGGAAAGATTGAGGGCAGGAGTAGAAGGGGCCAACAGAGGATGAGATGGTTGGATGATATCATTGACTCAATGGACATGAGTTTGAGCAAACTCCAGGAGATAGTGAAGGACAGGGAAGCATGGAGTGCTGCAGTTCATGGAGTCACAAAGAGTCAGACATGACTTAGTGATTGAACAACAATAATTACTTCTTCTATACTTTGTAAAGCCATAATAAAGATAGACTTGCACTCCTTACAGATGCTTTTCTCACTTCTTTAATTCCAGTGCTTATGTTATCTCTGGCATATAGACACTCTGTTTTCAAAGGACTTCAGTGAGGAGGGTTATCATTTTGAACCCACTGGAAAAGGTCAGTTTTCATTCCAATCCCAAAGAAAGGCAATGCCAAAGAATGCTCAAACTACTGCACAATTGCACTCATCTCACATGCTAGTAAAGTAATGCTCAAAATTCTCCAAGCCAGGCTTCAGCAATACATGAACCATGAACTTCCTGATGTTCAAGCTGGTTTTACAAAAGGCAGAGGAACCAGAGATTAAATTGCCAACATCCGCTGGATCATGGAAAAAGCAAGAGAGTTCCAGAAAAAACATCTATTTCTGCTTTATTGACTATGCCAAAGCCTTTGACTGTGTGGATCACAATAAACTGTGGAAAATTCTCCAAGAGATGGGAATACCAGACCACCTGATCTGCCTCTTGAGAAATTTGTATGCAGATCAGGAAGCAACAGTTAGAACTGGACATTGAACAACAGACTGGTTCCAAATAGGAACAGGAGTTCGTCAAGGCTGTATATTGTCACTCTGTTTATTTAACTTATATGCAGAGTACATCATGAGAAACGCTGGACTGGAAGAAGCACAAGCTGGAATCAAGATTGCCGGGAGAAATATCAATAACCTCAGATATGCAGATGACACCACGCTTATGGCAGAAAGTGAAGAGGAACTCAAAAGCCTCTTGATGAAAGTGAAAGTGGACAGTGAAAAAGTTGGCTTAAAGCTCAACATTCAGAAAACGAAGATCACGGCATCCGGTCCCATCACTTCATGGGAAATAGATGGGGAAACAGTGGAAACTGTCAGACTATTTTTTTGGGGCTCCAAAATCACTGCAGATGGTGACTGCAGCCATGAAATTAAAAGATGCTTACTCCTTGGAAGAAAAGTTACGACCAACCTAGATAGCATATTGAAAAGCAGAGACATTACTTTGCCAACAAAAGTTCGTCTAGTCAAGGCTATGGTATTTCCAGTGGTCATGTATGGATGTGAGAGTTGGACTGTGAAGAAGGCTGAGCGCCGAAGAGCTGATGCTTTTGAACTGTGGTGTTGGAGAAGACTCTTAAGAGTCCCTTGGACTGCAAGGAGATCCAGCCAGTCCATTCTGAAGGAGATCAGCCCTGGGATTTCTTTGGAAGGAATGATACTGAAGCTGAAACTCCAATACTTTGGCCACCTCATGCGAAGATTTGACTCATTGGAAAAGACTCTGATGCTGGGAGGGATTGAGGGCAGGAGGAGAAGGGGAAGACAGAGGATGAGATGGCTGGATGGCATCTCTGACTCGGATGTGAGTCTGAGTGAACTCCAGGAGTTGCTGATGGACAGGGAGGCCTGGCGTGCTGCGACATGGGGTCGCAAAGAGTCGGACATGACTGAGTGACTGAACTGAACTGAATGGAACGTTACTCTAAATATTTCCTGCAGTTTGTCAGATTTTCATTTTGATTTTCATTTGGTCTGATTGACAAGCATTTCTAACAATCTTTCCTCTTAGCAATGTAATGATATAGACTAAAACTGAATAGATAGGCATTTTAAAAACACAGTTCTATGGTAATGACATTTACTTTGTTCTTTTTAAAAATTAAAGGTAAAATTTTATAGATTTTTAGTGATCTATTTTAAAACTTAAAGCTACTTTGTGTGCTTAGTCACTCAGTCATGTCCAACTCTTTTCAACCCCATGGACTATAGCCCTCCAGGCTCCTCTGTCCATGGGGATTCTCAATGCAAGAATACTAGAGTTGTTTGCCATGACCTCCTCCAGGGGATCTTCCCAACCCAGGGATTAAACCCAGGTCTCCCACATTGCAGGTAGATTCTTTACTGTCTGAGCCACTAAAAGTTATTTATTTAGTCTATTTTTATGGTTTTTCTTTTTAACTTATGTGAATGCTTGCTTTTGAAATAATTACCTGTTTATGAAATTTTCCAGGATATAAATTAAAAGTAGATTTTCTATGAGCCAATTGGCTTAGAAGAGCAAGGAAATTTAATTAGCAGTCATGAAGAAATCAACAATGATATTTTTTTAACATATTCCTTTGTGTTGTATTTTATTACTTTCTAACTGTATATATGACATTATGTCTTGGTTACACACTTCTGTTATCTCTTTCCTAGGTTTTTTGGTCTTTCTTGCTTCAATCCTGATATTCTGAACCTCAGTTTTGCTTCATGACTTTGGAAGGTGCCCTTAATTTGAACCTCAGATGTCTATTCTTGGTTGAGAAGAAAACTCTTCACTAAAGTCCTTTAAGAATGGGATCCAAATTGTTTTTGGTCTCTCATTGAATTCCCAGGTAACAGTGAGTTACTTGGGGGAAAACAAGGTAGTTTCAGTAAAAATAATCAAATATTCCATTGGATATTTTTAATGTGTCAATGCAATTGCTATTTTAACTACTGTTTTATTAATAAGATCCACCCAAATGATGCTTGTATTAGAAACATTAAAATAATTCACTTCAGTGATGAGTGAAATACATTATGTATGAAAGCGACTAAAATATCTAGGACATATGAATATTAATTAAATATCAAAGATTGTTGTCATTATTTCTAAAACATTTAAAAAATATAAAATAGGATTTGTGGCAGGCAGAATACCACCCCGCCCCCCTTCTCATCCTGCCAAAAAAAATCTACACACTCATGGCTGGAACTTGTGAATATGTTCCTTTGTGTGACAAAATAACTTGGAGGTAGAATTAAATTTATTTAACATATAAAACAGAGAGATTTCTAATTAATATAGGTATGCCTAATGTGAACAAATGTGGAAATGAATTCTTGCCCAGAGCATTGTGTGAGGGTCTTGTTCTTGCCTATACCTTGAATTCTGCCTGTGAGACCCTAGGGAGAGGACTCAGTGGAGTCCACCTTCATTTCTAACCTGTAGAAATAATGAGATAATAAACGCATGTTAATGCTAAATTTGTCATAATTTGTTATAACAGAAATAAAAAAAAACGAATACAGAAGTCTTCTGAAATAAATAAAATATTACTTACATATGCTAAGGGATTTCCAAGTGACTCAGTGATAAAGAATCTACCTGCTGATGCAGGAGATGTGGGTTAGACCCCTGGGTAGGGAAATTTCCCTGAAGGAGGAAATGGCAACCCACTTCAGTATTCTTGCTGGGAAAATCCTGAGGACAGAGGGGCCTGGTCAGCTACAGTCTCTGGGGTCACAAAGAGTTGGACTTGACTGAGCAACTGAACACACATGCACACACATATATTAAATCTCCAAATACTTGTGTCCATTTGTCATTCCTAAAAAAAACTAATATATATGTTAAACACAAATATATTAGACAAACACCATTTGTTTATCTTATTATATGTTTTCCAGTCAAAATACAAGTGAATAGAATTTTAACATAAGCAAAGTCTTTAAGATCAAATTTCCAATTCAGTCTTCTAATGATAAAAACCAGAATTGCAGAAGAAATACTCTGGAGGAAATAAAGTTTGTAAAATTTCACCCAAGACAGTTATTACTTTTGAAGAGCCAAATTTGAATAAATATTAAAAACTGTGGAAAGCCTAGAATCTAATTTGTTTACTTGAAGAATAATATTCAAATGGAGGCTTTGAATGAGTAATTGATTGTTACATATTACATCAGGATTTATCAACCTCAGCACTATTGATATTTTGGACTAGATAATTCTTTGTTGATAGGGATCAGAGGCATAGAGGAAATTATCCTGTGCATTGTAAGATCTTCACTGGCATGCTTGGCCCTACTCAACAGACCCACGCGCAACCAAACAACTTGTAATAATCAAAGAGGTCTCCTGATATTGCCAATACTTCCTTCAATGAATAGAGAAGCAAATAAACCCTAGTTGGGAAGCATGACAATACACAAAAAATGCATTTGATTTTAATCTGCACCCAATATCAATTATTGGGTTCAAATGAAAATTCTTATTTTGCTTTTGTTTTAGCTCATCATATTCAATTAGCGGCTGTTATTATTTGTTTCATTACTGTTATTGCTTTAGTTCTCCCATTGTGATTTTATGCATGGCTTCCACTGAGCTGTGACTGTTTTATTCCAGGTAGTATCTGAATGAGCAGGTTTGCTTCTTACTAATAATTTTGAAACCAGTTTTCCCTCAAGTTATGATTTTTGCTTTATGCTTACAATCTCAAGTGAAAGAAATGTAAGGAAAAGAACTGTATTTTTACATTCATGATCAAAAGAGAAAAAGTATACTCTTCTTTTAGATATCTATACACTGATTTATATTTAACTCGTTCATTCATTCACTCATCCATTGAACAGCTACTGGTGACTCACATGTGCTTGGTTTTGAGTATCCTATGGCAAACAAAATCTAATCTTTTCCTTTAAAGACTTTAATAGATGGAGAAAATTGACATTTAAGAGTAAATATCTACTAGCAGAAATAGTAATATATAATTAGTACTAGGTGATAAGGGAATGGTAAGAGGTATAACTAATCCAACTTCTTTACGACCTGAAGGGTAAGATCTTATCTTACCCCTGGAGTTTATCGCTGGGAAACTTTTAGGTACCTCATTAAATCAGAATAGCAAGTCTATAGATTTCTAACTAGCACAACAGTAGAAAAAGTTTTCATTTGGAAAAGCAAAGTTTGTATGCTTTGACACTCTTTAAGAGTGTCCCTCAAAAATGCTACCACATAGAGGTACATGGTAATCAATTTGGTTTGATATAAGAGGAAACTGAATTTGCAAACAAAATTTTTTTATCATTCAGGATGATTTTTCTTAATGGAAGGAACAAAGCAAAATCACAAAATTTTTTGCCAATGCTACCAAATACTATAAATTTTTGAAAATAGTTTGTTTCTAACTTTACTGAGGTATCACTGATATATGACATTGCATAAGCTTAAAGTATGCAACACGTTGACTTAATACACTTAATTAGTAAACTGATTACACAATAGCTTATAACTAACACCTCCATTACATCACATAGTTATCATTTCCAATTTTTAGTGAGAACATTTAAAATTAAAGTCTCAGCAAATCTCAAGTATATAAAACAGTATGATTGACTATAATCACAATTCTGTACATTCAGTTCAATTCAGTCACTCAGTCATGTCCGACTCTTTGTGACCCCATGGACTGCAGCAGGCCAGGCCCCGCTGTCCATCACCAGCTCCTGGAATTTACCCAAACTCATGTCTATTGATTCAGCGATGCCATCCAACCATCTCATCCTCTGTCAGCCCCTTTTCCTCCTGCCTTCAATCCTTCCCAGGATCAGGGTCTTTTCCAATGAATCAGCTCTTTGCATCAAGTGGCCACAGTATTGGAATTTTAGCTTCAACATCAGTCCTTCCAATGAATATTCAGGACTGATTTCCTTCAATGGACTGGCTGGATCTCCTTGCAGTCCAAGGGACTCTCAAGAGTCTTCTCCAACACCACAATTCAAAAGCTTCAATTCTTCGGTGCTCAATTTTCTTTATAGTCCAACTCTCACATCCATACATGACTACTGGAAAAGCCAAAGTCCTGACTAGATGGACCTTTGTTGGCAACGTAATGTCTCTGCTTTTTATATGCTGTCTAGTTTGGTCATGACTTTTATTCCAAGGAGTAAGCGTCTTCTAAGTTCATGGCTGCAGTCACCATCTGCAGTGATTTTGGAGCCCCCCCCCCCCCCCAAATAAAGTCTGCCACTGTTATAACTGTTTCCCCATCTATTTGCTATGAAGTGGTGGGACCTGATGCCATGATCTTAGTTTTCTGAATGCTGAACTTTAAGCCAACTTTTCCACACTCCTCTTTCACTTTGATCAAGAGGCTTTTTAGTTCTTCTTCGCTTTCTTCCATAAGGGTGGTGTCAATTGTGCAGCCCACCATTTCTCATGGTATACTCTGCATATAAGTTAAATAAGCAGGGAGACAATATACAGCCTTGACAAACTCCCTTCCCTATATGGAACCGGTCTGTTGTTCTATATCCCATTCGAACTGTTGTTTCCTGACCTGCATACAGGTTTCTCAAGAGGCAGGTCAGGTGGTCTGGTATTCCCATCTCTTTCAGAATTTTCCACAGTTTATTGTGACCCACACAGTCAAAGGCTTTGGCATAGTCAATAAAGCAGAAATAGATGTTTTTCTGAAACTCTCTTACTTTATTGATGATCCAGCAGATGTTGGCAATTTGATCTCTGGTTCCTCTGCCTTTTCTAAAACCAGCTTGATCATCTGGAAGCTCATGGTTCACATATTGTTGAAGCCTGGCTTGGAGAATTTTGGGCCTTACTTTACTAGCGTGTGAGATGAGTACAATTGTGCGGTAGTTTGAGCATTCTTTGGCATTGCTTTTTTGGGATTGGAATGAAAACTGACCTTTTCCAGGCCTGTGGCCACTACTGAGTTTTCCAAATTTGCTGGCATGTTGAGTGCAGCACTTTCTCAGCATCATCTTTCAGGATTTGAAATAGCTCAACTGGAATTCCATTACCTCCACTAGCTTTGTTCATAGTGATGCTTCCTAAGGCCCACTTGACTTCACATTCCAGGATGTCTGGCTCGAGGTGACTGATCACACCATTGTGATTATCTGGGTCATGAAGATCTTTTTTTGTACAGTTATTCTGTGTATTCTCGCCACCTCTTCTTAATATCTTCTGCTTCTGTTAGGTCCATACCATTTCTGTCCTTTATTGAGCCCATCTTTGCATGAAATGTCCCCTTGGTATCTCTAGTTTTCTTGAAGAGATCTCTAGTTGTTCCCATTCTATTGTTTCCCTCTATTTCTTTGCATTGATCACTGAGGAAGGCTTTCTTATCTCTCCTTGCTATTCTTTGGAACTCTGCATTCAAATGGGTATATCTTTCCTTTTCTCCTTTGCTTTTTGCTTCTCTTTTTTCACAGCTATTTGTAAGGCCTCCTCAGACAGCCATTTTGCTTTTTTGCATTTCTTTTTCTTGGGGATGGCCTTGATCCCTGTCTCCTGTACAATGTCATGAATCTCCGTCCATAGACCATCAGGCACTCTATCTATCAGATCTAGGCCCTTAAATCTATTTCTCACTTCCACTGTATAGTCATAAGGGATTTGATTTAGGTCATACCTGAATGGTCTAGTGGTTTTCCCTACTTTCTTCAATTTAAGTCTGAATTTGGCAATAAGAAGTTCATGATCTGAGCCACAGTCAGCTCCCAGTCTTGTTTTTGGTGACCGTATAGAGCGTCTCCATCTTTGGCTCCAAAGAATAAAATCAATCTGATTTCTTTGTTGACCATATGGTGATGTCCATGTGTAGAGTCTTCTCTTGTGTTGTTGGAAGAGGGTGTTTGCTATGACTAGTGTGTTCTCTTGGCAAAATTCTGTTAGTCTTTGCCCTGCTTCATTTTGTATTCCAAGGCAAAATTTGCCTGTTACTCCACCTATTTCTTGGTTTTCTTCTTCTTTTTTTTTTAAATTTTATTTTATTTTTAAACTTTACAAAATTGTATTAGTTTTGCCAAATATCAAAATGAATCTGCCACAGGTATACATGTGTTCCCCATCCTGAACCCTCCACCCTCTCCCCTCCCCATACCATCCCTCTGGGTCATCCCAGTGCACTAGCCCCAAGCATCCAGTATCGTGCATCGAACCTGATTTTCTGCTTTTGCATTCCAGTGCCCTATAATAAAAAGGATATCTTTTTTTGGGTGTTAGTTCTAGAAGGTCTTGTAGGTCTTATAGAACCGTTCAACTTCAGCTTCTTCAGCATTATTGCCCAGGGCATAGACTTGAATTACCCTGATATTGAATGACTTACCTTGGAAACATACAGAGATCATTCTGTCATTTTTGAGATTGCATCCAAATACTGTATTTTGGACTCTTTTATTGACTATGATGGCTATTCCATTTCTTCTAAGGGATTCCTGTCCACAGTAGTAGATACAATGGTTATCTGAGTTAAATTCAGCCATTCCAGTCCATTTTAGTTCACTGATTGCTAAAATGTCGATGTTCACTCTTGCCATCTGCTTTTTTACCACTTCCAATTTGCCTTGATTCATGGACCTAACATTCCAGATTCCTATGCAATATTGCTCTTCACAGCATTGGACCTCTCTTCCATCACCAGTCACATTCACTACTGGGGGTGGTTTTGCTTTGGCTCCGTCTCTTCATTCTTTGTGTACATTAGATCCCCACAAATTTTTATATTATGTGTAGAAATTTTGCTACTTAACCAATATTTCCCCCATTTCCTTTACCTCTAGCCTCTTGTAACCACCATTCTACTCTTTATTTCTATTATCTCAGCTTTTTAAGATTCCATATAAAAGTGATATCATGCAGTACTTGAATTTCTCTAGCTGGCCTTTTAAAGCAAGTTCAGAGTATTCCTTCTTCATTTTTTTTTGACGGGCTTGATAAGGGTTGTTATTAATTCTTCATTAAATATTTGGTAGAAGTCACCAGTGAAACCGCCTAATCCTGGACTCTTCCATGTGGGCTAATTTCTGATTATTGATTAAATCACATTAAAAATCAAGGTTTGTTCAGACTTTCTATTTCTTCATGGTATAGTCTTGTTCTGGTATAGTCTAGTCTGTATGTTCCTAGAGATGTATCCGTTTCTTCCAGGTTGTCAAATTTGTTTGCATATAATGTTCATAGTAGTGTTTTATGGTTGTTTATATTTCTGTGGTATCACAGCAATGTCTTGTCTTCCACTTCTGATTTTGTCCAGTTGAGCATTTTCTTAATTAGTCTGGCTAAAGTTTTATCAACTGCCCTTATCTGTTCAAAACACTATTAGCTTTGTTGAATCTGTTACTGAACCAGATGTTTTTGTCCAACATGCAAGAACCAAACACTGAGACACTGAGATTTACATCAGAGAAAAGGTTTATTTCATGAGGCAGTCAAGTGAGGATATGGGAGAAAAAATTTCAAATCTGCCTCCCTAAAGGTGAGGGGCTTGAGATATTTATGGAATAAAGCTGAGTCATAGGGAACTTGGGTATAGGTGATTGAAGATAAGAAAAAAATGTAAGGTAAACACTATTCTCTTCCAGTGCAACTAAGCGACAAAATGCTTCATAGCCTGTTCTGAAGGTGAAGTTTTTGACTCTCTGATGTCAAAAGATCACTGATTGGATACTCATGCATGCCTAGTTGGAGGGCAGTGGTGCTAATAAGTCTTAACTAGCTTGAGCTTGAACTAGACACATCTGACTCCAAGTTTCTGAAAAACAATTTGGGCAAAATCTTATGGTTTAGGCTGCATGACACTTGGAGGAAAGACAAGTTTCTGTAGCAACAATTAAAGTGAACTTGATCAGTGAAGCTAGATTATAATGCATTATTTATTAAGCAAGTTACAGTTTTATGTATCTATCCTTGGCTTCGATCTTTTCTAATGTTTATTCAGACTCTATTTCTGCTCCTATCTTTATTATTTCCCTCCTTCTTCTAGCTTTGGTCTTACTTTGTTCTCCCTTTTTTAGTTCCTTAATGTGTGGCATTATATTCTTTGAAGGTTTTTCTTCCTTGTTAATGTAGGTATTGATCACTATAAGCTTATTTCTTAGAAAGAATCTACTGTATATTTTTTGGGTTATGGTTGCCATAAGGCTCGCATAAAATTTCTTATAGGTATAATGGATGTGTGTGAGTGTTCAGGTGCTCAGTCATGTCTGACTCTTTGTGAACCTATGAACTGTAGCCCACCAGGCTTCTCTGTCCATAGGATTTCCCAGGCAAGAATGTTGAAGTGGGTTGCCATCTTTTACTCCAGGGGATCTTTCAGACCCAAGGATTGAACCCTTGTCTTCTGTATTGACAGGCAAATTCTTTACCACAGAGCCACTAGGTAAGACCTATAGATATAGCAGCTTGTATTAAACTGGTAATAAACTAACTTTACTTACAAAAACAATAGTCCCTTTTCCCATTTTTAAATGTTTTGAAGTGACAAATTTATCTCTTTTTATATATGTCTCTATTCACAGATTATTATACCCATAGTTATTTTTAATACTATGCAATTAAACCACTGGGGCTTCCCAGTTGGCTCAGTGGTAAAGTATCTGCCTGACAATGCAGGAGACACAAGTTCAATCCCTGGGTCAGGAGCATCTCCTGCAGGAGGAAATGGAAACCCACTCAGGTATTCTTGCCTGGGAAATCCCATGGACAGAGGAGCCTGGCATGCTACAGTCCATAAGGTTGCAAAGAGTTGGACACAACTTGGTGACTCAACATGCACACAATTAAACAATTATAGTAGAGTTTTGTGGTTAATACTCCACTACATTACAGTATTAGAGTATTCTAATCTGACTATATATTTCTTTTTCCAGTGTGTTGTATATTTTCATCTGTTTCTTATTACTACTAGCATCTTTCGTTTTGGCTTGATAAATTCCTTTAGCATTTTAGAAGGCAGATATATTGGTAATAAATTTTCTCAGTTTTTGTTTATTTAGGAAAGTCCTTATCTCTCCTTTATTTGTGATGGACAGCTTTGCAGAGTAAAGTATTCTTGGTTGACAGTTTTTTTCTTCCAATACTTCGAAAATATGATCGAACACCTTCCTGTCCTATGAGGTTTCTGCTGAGAAGTCTGCTAATATATGGCCTTATGGTGGTTTATTTTTAAGTTACAAGATTTTTTCCTCTTTCTACCTTTAAGATTTTCTTTTTGCTTTTGCTTTTTGACAGTTTCATTAAAATATCTCTTGCAAAAGATCTCTTTAAGTTAATTATGTTTGGTGACCTATGAGATTCATTGATTTGAATATCCAAATCTCTCTGCAGATTTGAGTTCTGTCATTATTTATTTATTTAAACCGTCTGTCACTTTTTCTTCCTTCTGGAATTCAAATCATTCACAAGTTGATACTTTTGATTTTATAGTAGAGAACATGTAGGGTTTCTTCACTCTTTAATTTTTGCTTCCTTGATTGAATAATTTCAATTGATTTGTCCTTGTGCTTACTTATTACTACTTCTGCTTGGACAATCTGTTATTGAAACTCTATTGATTTCTTCTATTTAGCTATTGCATACTTCAACTTCAAATTTTGCTTGTTTTTAATTTTTCTTTATCATTTTGTTGAAATTCCTCTATTCTTCTTATACTAATTTTTGCTCTTGTCATTAAATTGCTTAACTGAATTCTCTGGTAGCTCTCTGCACATCTTTAAAACAATTATTTTAAGTTATTTTTTTTTTTTTTTAAATCTTCCAATTTTATTTTTTTTTAAACTGTACATAATTGTATTAGTTTTGCCTCATATCAAAATGAATCTAAGTTATTTTTTAATATATTTGGTTTACAGTATTGTGTTAAGTTTCAGGTATACATATTTTAAATTCTTTGTTGAAAAATTCCTGGATCACTTTTTCTTAGAGGCCGGTTACTGGATTCTTACATATGTATTCTTTTGATTCCGTCATGTTTCCTTGATTCTTCATGATTCTTAGCTTTGTGTCTAAATAAATGCACATTTAAAGAAGCAATCACCTCTTTCAGACTTTATGGAATGACTTCAGTAAGGAAAGACTTTCACTTCTGGGTAAAAGCCTGTTGGATTTTGCTGTAACCCTGGATCTAGTGATGTAGGATGCGGGGTGCAAAGGTGTATGACAGCATTTGATTTCGGTGGCCATATTGGCCCTTCAGCTCAAGCCACTGGGACTGTAGCATTGATATCTGTAGTCCTTGGTGAGCACTCCATGGGATGTGGCTATGAGTGCTGCTGGGAATCATTAACAATGCATCCACGTCAAAGGTCTAGGAACCAGGGAAGGCAGCAAAAGTAACCAGAGCTAGTTGCATGCACACATTCAGCTTAGGGCTTTACAGACATAAGAGATGCGGGTTTGATCCCTGGGTCTGGGAGATCTCCTTGAGGAGGGCATGACAACCTATTCCAGTTTTATACTTGGAGAATCCCATGGTCACATTCTGACAGGCTATAGTTCATTGAGTTGCATGCTGCTACTGCTAAGTCACTTCAGTCGTGTCCAACTCTGTGCGACCCCATAGACAGCAGCCCACCAGGCTCCCCCATCCCTGGGATTCTCCAGGCAAGAACACTGGAGTGGGTTGCCATTTTCTTCTCCAATGCCTGAAAGTGAAAAGTGAAAGGGAAGTCGCTTAGTCGTGTCTGACTCTTAGCGACCCCATGGACTGCAGCCTCCCAGGCTCCTCCATCCATGGGATTTTCCAGGCAAGAGTACTGGAGTGGGGTGCCATTGCCTTCTCCGACTGAGCTGCATACAGTTGCATAAAGTGACAGCACACACACACGAGTAGTGGCAGGGCTCTGTTGTAGACACATAAACAATGGCAGGTGGATAGCATAGGTGGCAATGGCTGACGAGGCCAACTGCAGGGACATAGGTAGTTGCATGGGTCCCAGCTATCAGCTTGTACTACCATAGATGCAAGGTTTGTCTGTAGAACAGGACAATATGAACTGCAATTGCTCCTATTGCATGACTGTTACTGATAGCACTGTTTTTCTTCCTTGTTCTGAGCTGCATCTCTGTATATTTCAGCTCTGCTGGTCTGGGTGAAAGGAAATTGAAGTGGGACTTCTATGCAATGCCCCCAAAGGGTGGGGAAGCTGGTGGCCCACAAGACTTCCTTTTCTGATGAGTGTAACTCTAAATGAGGAATTCCCTGTTGGCACTGAGCAACATTGGTTTGGGGATGAGATATGCAGACAAAATAAATCTGCTTTTCCTTTTTTTGTGTGCAGTTATTATCAAATACTGGAGAAGGGCATGGTGACCTACTCCAGCATTCTTCCCTGGAGAATCCCATGGACAGAGGCGCCTGGCAGGCTGTAGTCCAGAGGGTTGTACAGAATCAGACATAACTGAAGCGACTGAGCACACGTTATCAAATATCGTTCTGCTGTGTTGCTGAAGCTTATGAAGACGGCCCTGGAGCTTTTTCAGAGTTGTTTTACTTTATGAATAACTGTTTAATTGTCCACTTGTTGGAGAACAGATGCTGGGATCTCCTACAACATTATCTTCTAAAATAGACTTCCATATTCTTTCGTGGTTAGAACTTAATGAGCGAGTCTATTATAATTAATGTTAAGTTCAACTGAAGAACATTTTTATTAAATCAGTTTAGTCAACAAAGTGTCATTAGTGCATTTGATGAATCAATATTCCAACTATGTCAAGAAGCAGACAAAATATTCTAACCCCAAATATCTCCTTAAAAATTGACAATAATTCCATTAACCCTATTGATAGTATCTTTGTAGTTAAGAGTAGAAACTCAAGGTTTAGATTACCTGTATTCGAATGAATGTTATCTGTATTGCTGACAGTAGCTTTGTAATCTTTGCTCGACTGTAAAATGGTGAGCATAATTAAGTTCTATCTTGTAGAGTTGCTGTGAGAATTAAATGGCTTATTACATTGTAAAACATATAGAACAGACATGTGCTAAATGTACAATAAATAGAAGTGTAAATATTATTATAGTTCTTCAAATATCTATAAAACTCCATTTCTCTGCAAATATTCCACATGTTATCATCTTTTTCTTAAACATATCACAAGAGGTAATTATCTCAGAGAATACACAATACAATTTTGAGTGCTTGTTTCAAAAAGCTAGTGATTTCAATTTTTTTTCTTATTCTTTTTGTTAATATATCTTAGAACATAGTTCAAATTTTAAAGGCCTACATTTATGAAAATATCTGGCTATAGAAGATGACATTTTGTATAGAATTTTTATTTATGCTTTCCACTTTTATCAATATTTGTACCCGACAGCTTTAAGTGTCTTTGCTAAGTCACTTCAGTCGTGTCCAACTCTGTGTGACCCCATAGACGGCAGCCAACCAGGCTCCCTGGTCCCTGGGATTCTCCAGGCAAGAACACTGGAGTGGGTTGCCATTTCCTTCTCCAAGTGTCTTTAAATATCTTTAAATTATTTTGAGACAAAATAAGAATAAAATTTGTCTAATTTAACAATGCCTAATGTTTCAAGGATCTTTCCAACATGTAAATTTTTCCTACATCCATTTTATTATCTATTACTTAATATTAACATACATAACGAATAAGTCTCAGAAGAGTATTATAATATTAATTTTGATTTAACTTTGATTAGATATATATTATCTCTTCCATTATGTATTAGCCATGCTAATACTATAATAAGCTTTAGTGTACAATAATCAAAGATTTATTACCTTAGCAACTTTTAAAATATTAATGATGTCATGCATTGAATTATGATCAAAAAGTGTACTACTTTGGGTGGAAGAGTTTTTTCAGGTCTGAAAAAAAAAAGTATTTCTTATGAAAAGGAGTAGTGTTTTTAAAGCCTATACCATTGCTTGAAGCATATGAATATGTGTATTGTTCTTAAATAGCTGCAGATGGAAAGATAATACTGAAGACATTCCAATATTACACTCATATATTTCCCATACAGTCAGCTTCAGAACAATCATGCATTTTCAATCACCCTTTATAAATTAAAGAGTAAATGCTTATTTAACATTTTTATGTCCAATTCCTTAATACTGCAGATTTTTAACTAGTAAAAAAGTGCTAGTTCTGCATTTACATGTATATATATATATTTTTTTTTAATTTGAAAAGTTTGAGAAAACACAGGATTTAGAAATTCTTTTCCTCTGTTCTTTATGTCATGGGCAAGGGCAAGCTTAATTATGCAGAGCTTGCTTGGTTTCCTTTCCCACACCCTAGCCACAAAGTGAGAAAAACTGCTTGTTGTTTCTCTCATGTGGTTTTTGCGATGTCCAAGAGAGAAACATGCAAACTGGGCCCCCATTTTCCTTCTCACTATTGAATTTTCCTCCTGACCATTGAATAATACAGGCAACAAATTTGTAATGCATCCTTCTGAAAATAGGGACATGATGAATGAAAATAATTTTAATTGGATAGTCTAACTCTTTCACTCTAAACTGTCATAGGTAGAATTGCATTTTGATATGAAATAAGTTTGACCAAATTGATATTATTTCAGGAAACATTTTTGAGTTATTTCTGGTGTTTATTTACCACCATAAAGAAAAAAAAAAGAGAGATATAACTATGACCCTGAGAAATACCGATCAAATAGATAACTGTGAGTTACTTTTATTCAACTAAGATCATTAAAGCAGAAATGGAAAATATGTAGTGGGTGACTGAAAGCCTTTTGTGATGGTAAAATAAGATGGTCTTGCTGAATTTTTCCTGACACATAAATTTGTTAGTTCTATGAAACTTAGTTGCTCTTAACGCCCAATGCAGAAACTTTTTTTTCATTCATTGATATATTGGAAGTTTAGAGAGTATTATCCTACCTGACCTGTGCATATCAAATGATGACCACACAGAGGGATTTCAGTAATCCATCTTATAAATGGATTGCAAGCTATGTGAACCTGTTTTTAAATACATTTTCATTGTATGCTCTTCATCTTTAATCACCCAGCTTGTGTACATCTTACATGTTTAATAAATGCTTCTTTAATCAGAAATTAGAAGAGTTGGTCCTTTTAAGTTTTTTATCTTCTAAAGATATTAGAAACATACTACAACTTTGGGTATATCTTTTACACAACACAACCCTAAAAGAATCAGACAACAGAAACATTTCTTATGTGAAAAATCTCCAGAACTACCTGAAAAGAGACTGAACTATAACCATGCAAAGGGTAAATTAGGAATGAAATAAGAGTCAACAACTATTATCACATTGCAAACAAGGAAACAGAGAAAAGAACCCCAGTCTTCAACACAGTGACAAGCCTGAAAATCAGTATCAGTCATCTGTGAGAATTTGGAACTACTGTTTCAAAATCTTGAGACCGACCAAAATCTAAAAGGAGCAAACAATCTTTATAAAGAATCCACTGTAAAAATCTCAATATGTATCAAGGTAGGGAATGAAATTCTATTGTAAGCAAGTGAAGCAGCATCAAAATTGAACAAGGTAGGTGATGACACATATACACACAATTATAAAACATAAGAAAATGCATAGCATATAAAGCTAAACAGAAAAAGTACCTATTTCATTTTTATTAAAAAAAAACCTGACTTGAATCAAAACAACCTCTGCATGTAGACTAATGTATATAATAGAAAACCAGTAAGTATAAGGCGTGGGAAAAGTTCAGACATTCCTTCTGCATATTGAATCAATTAATAGCATGTACAAGGAAACCCTGATTATTTGAAGGAGTGGAGAAAAATGACTTGATTCTTTACAAGTAGTGCAGGCTATTATTAGTATTCCAGATAGACTTTTTGCAGAGAGTCCATCATATGCTTTGATCTGTCTGCATCCATAGCTGGAAACTGTGCACCCAGCTCTGAAGTGGTGCGATCTGACAGTCACCTTCAACAGGAAAGTGAGTTAATGGTTGCAAATGTTAATCAGTGGATCAAAGCACATAAGTGAGTAAAACTGGGTTCTTTTAAAAAATCTGATTTCATTCCTATAGACTAAAGCAATTAAAACATTCATAATTGACTTCTCAACTTTTCCCATATTTCTTACCTGTAACTCTCTCTCTGATCTATCCTTTCTCTTTTTTTTTTCTCTTTTCTTTTTTCCCTCTTCCTTCTTTTCTTCCTTCCTCCCTCATTCCTCTTCTTCTTTATCTCTCTTTCCTTCCCTTTCTTTCTTTCTTATTTCCTTCTATGTTTCTTTCTTTCTCTTTCTCCCTTCATGACTTCCTACCTTCCTTCTTGCTCCTTTCCTTCTCTTTTCTCTTTCTCTTTTCCATTTTTCTTTTTCTTTCTATCTTTCCTTGTTTCTTTCTCTTCCTTCCTTTTTTCTTCCCTCCTTCCCTTCTCTCTCTCTTTTTTCTTTCTTTCTCTCTTTCTTTTTTCCCTCCTCTTTCTTTCTCTTTTTTCTTTTTCTCTTCCTCTGTTTCCTTTCTCTCCTCTTTCTCTCTTTCTTCATTTTTCTTTGCTCTCTCTCTCTTTTTTCATTTTCTCTATTTTCCTTTTTTTTTTCCTTTCTGAATATTGGTATTATTTTTTTTATTGGCTTAGAAAATCATCAATGTTTCAAGTGATCAGAGTAAAAATCTACTTAAAACACACACAATATAATTTCACTATTCCCACTAAACACATACATGAGCAGGTGTACACACACACATGCCCATTCCTGAAGTTCTGGCAAAAAAAAAAAAAAAGTAATAGAAACTCTAGGTTATAAAATTGAATTAGAGATATTATACTGTCTGGGGTTATCCTGTATCTAACAGTAACAAAACAGAGGGGAATCAGGCCAAAAGTGGCAAACTAACATTTTTGCCTTATTATTATGTGCCTAGACATTCTTGCACTCTCAGAACAGCTTGACTAACCAAGTTTCTAAAATGTTCTCTGATACTATAACTTTGGGAAGGAAATCTTCCACAAAACATTTTTCCTATTTTAAATAGCCAAAAAAGTTGGTTATTAGAATAACAATATTTCATGGTGAATGGAAAGAAGTATTCTAACAGAACTAAAGAGAATTTGATTAAAGTCAGAGAAAATATGTTTGACAATTTGAATAAAGAGTAAAAATATCTTAATTTTGGAAGCCAAAGGAAGTAAAATTGCAATTGATAAGACATTTTAATGTAAAGAGTTATCATGCAAAAAAAAAAAAAAGTAAAAATAACACTTCTCTAAAATTCCTTCAGAGCAGAAAAACCAGTGCCTTTGCATGCACCACCTAATGGCATAATTCAAGTTTAATTGCTGACACTACAAGTTTAACTTTTTAGCATTTAAAATTTGTTCATAAAAAGTTAATGGAACACGAATGCAATTAACTGGCAGGCCAAATTCACAAAGGATATATCAAAAATAATGCCTTGCAAATATTACTCCTTCTCCTCCTAATATAATTCCTATACTCCTTCATCCACCCCTCCTGACTACCTTCCCTTGTGTTTGTCTTCGCTTATGTAATATTTGTATTTCCCAAGATTTTCATGTGCATTGTTTTAAATATCTTAGCAAATATTTCATTTCTTGGCACATCAGCCCTACCTATACTAAAAATATTGATATATTTTAGCCTGCAGGGTTTGAAACTTGTCGTGTTTGTCCTGCTTGCTTACTAAGTATGTAAAAAGCAGATACTGCTTTATAACTCTGGTATACTATGGAAACTGTATTTGCAATTACTCTTCAGTACTAATTCTAATGTTGGCATCAATGTTACTTAAATTTCAAGATCAACATTTAAAATGTAAATATGTATTACTGAAAAAAGATGTTTTAATGTACTCTCATCATTTCTAATTTCAAAGCAGTAAAGACAGAGTATGTAATTGTGTCTTTTCTCTCCAAATCTGATTACCATGATCTGTTAGCTATCATTTAACCAAACTAGGCAAATAGATGGGGAAACAGTGGAAACAGTGTCAGATTTTATTTTTGGGGCTCCAAAATCACTGCAGATCGTGACTGCAGCCATGAAATTAAAAGACGCTTACTCCTTGGAAGGAAAGTTATGACCAACCTAGATAGCATATTCAAAAGCAGAGACATTACTTTGCCAACAAAGGTTCGTCTAGTCAAGGCTATGGTTTTTCCTGTGGTCATGTATGGATGTGAGAGTTGGACTGTGAAGTAGGCTGAGCACCAAAGAATTGATGCTTTTGAACTGTGGTGTTGGAGAAGACTCTTGAGAGTCCCTTTGACAGCAAGGAGATCCAACCAGTCCATTCTGAAGGAGATCAACCCTGGGATTTCTTTGGAAGGAATGATGCTAAAGTTGAAACTCCAGCACTTTGGCCACCTAATGCGAAGAGGTGACTCATTGGAAAAGACTCTGATGCTGGGAGGGATTGGGGGCAGGAGGAGAAGGGGACGACAGAGGATGAGATGCTAGATGGCATCACTGACTTGATGTACATGAGTCTGAGTGAACTCCGGAAGTTGGTGATGGACAGGGAGGCCTGGCATGCTGCGATTCATGGGGTCACAAAGAGTCAGACACGACTGAGCGACTGAACTGAACTGAACTGAACTGAGCCTAGCATTTCAAGACACAACTCTAACTGTTTAGAAGTACTCATGACTAAACTCTTTGAGAAATATTTTTCTTCAAATCATTATATGTGTCATCATAGTACCTCAGTTTCCTACTAGTGCTCCTGTAATGAATATGTATCAATTGTAGCTATATTTTATGCATCCTTGAAATTTATTTTATTGTGACTGCTTTGCCAAATTGACTTTTTAGTTTTATTAGTAAAATAGCAAAGACTTGAAGATAGTATAAATATTTACCTAGTGAAAGTGAAAGTGTTAGTCCCTCAGTAGTGTCCAACTCTGCAACCCCATGGACTATAGCCTACCAGGCTCCTCTGTCTATGGAATTCTCTAGGCAAGAATACTGGAGTGAGTGGCCATTCCCTTCTCCAGGGGATCTTCCCAACACAGGGATTAAACCTGTGCTTTCTGCATTGCAGGCAGATTACCATCTGATCCACCAAGGAAACCCGATATTTACCTAAAAGTAAAGGTACAGTGGAAGTTGCTCAGCCGTGTCTGACTCTTTGTGAACACATGGACTGTAACCTACCAGGCTCCTCTGTCCATAGGATTCTCCAGGCAAGAACACTGGAGTGGATTGCCATTCCCTTCTCCAGGGGATCTTACCGACCCAGGAATTGAACCTATGTTTCCTGCATTGCAGGCAGATTCTTTACCATCTGTGCCACCAGGGAAGTCCAATATTTACCTAAGGGATAATTAATTAGGCTAAACAGTGGTTGTGCTTGTTCCTGAAAATATGGCTGATTGACTAATATAATTTTTGTTATTGTTGTTGACCATTTTGTGTTATTACCTTTCTTTTTCTCTTGTATTGGATGTAATTGTACCAGCTTCCAGCTATCAAACTTCCTTTTCAATTTTGTTCTGTCAGGATTAAACCATGCCTGTTATTAAGCTTCTCATATTTATTCTATTCTAGAGCATTTTAGGAAGAGCATTTGTCAAAACTGCATTTACTTGGGGTAAAAAGAACTGCATTGCAGACTGTGGGTTTTCCCAGTGGCTCAGTGTAAACAATCTGCCTGCAGTGCAAGAGACCAGGGTTTGATCCCTGGGTTGGGCCCATCCCTGGACAAGGGCATGACAACCCACTCCAGTATTCTTGCCTGGAGAATCCCATGGACAGAGAAGCCTGACTACAGTCCACAGGGTCATAAAGAGTCCCACACAACTAAAGAGACTGAGCACACATGCACTCAGATTGCAACATCTGTGAAGGGAAGCCTGGTCAGCTGAAAAAGGCTCAGTATCCCTGAGCCAAGTGAGACACTCAGTCTAACCTTTAAGACACAATCCAATTCCATGTACACCTCTTTCTGAAATTTATGAACTTCATCCCCCAGAAGCTCTTGTTCATCCCAGGGGCATGTATTCAACTCCCAAAGTAGTACCATAAATTTTTATTCAGTCTTTCATGAGTCTATTGTTCTTTCATTAAAAAATAATAATAATATGGAGGCAAAGTATACCTGGATATATTGCTTAACAGTGGAATTGAGAAAGATGGTAATGATAACCCTGTATGTGAGACAGCAAAAGAGACACAGATGTATAGGACAGTCATATGGACTCTGTGGGAGAGGGCGAGGGTGGGATGATTTGGGAGAATGGCATTGAAACATGTATAATATCATATGTGAAATGAAACGCCAGTCCAGGTTCGATGCATGATACAGGATGCTCAGCGCTGGTGCACTGGGACAACCCAGAGGGACGTTATGGGGAGGGAGGTGGGAGCGGGGTTCAGTATGGGAAACACATGTACACCCATGGCAGATTCATGTTGATGTATGGCAGAACCAATACAATATTGTAATGTAATTAGCCTCCAATTAAAATAAATAATTTATATTAAAAAATACCTGCAAATTCTCTAAATTCAATTGTAGGTCATGTATCACTTGAATTTTGGTGGCAAGGGAGCTGACTTCTTACATACAGATGAACTTTGAAACATTTTAAGCAAAATAACATTCACTTACTAAGTAGAACTATTTATGTCTTCATTGAGCTACACCAAATTTTACCAGCTCATATTATGGCAGTCTGCCAAAAGAGTCACCAAAACCAAATAGATAATGGCATTCTAAACCACAGCTACCGTCAGGAAAATTTGGAACCAGAGTTGATGCCTTAAATATTCTTTGTGAGATTCTAAATACATCAGGACAAATATTCCTTAGTAATATACTATATAATTTGCAGATTTTTTGACAACTGACAGGCAGTTGTTTAAGGTCATATCTTTTGGAAGTACTAATGAAAACTTTCATGACACACATAACTTTTGGACAACCAACATGAAACAGAAGAGTATGCTATCTATCTCAAGAAACCCTGATTCGTTATAATGGGGGAAGCAATTATGGCATAATGAAAAAAATACAAAGAAAGAGACGGAACTAGTTAATTCATCAAACACGCTATATGAAAATATTTGACCTAAATGTCATTTCTTGTTCTTTATTACCAGGACCCATATAAAGAGGGGGCTTCCCTGGCGACTCAGATAGTAAAGACTCTGTCTGCAATGCAGGAGACCCAGGTTCAAAATCTGGATCGGAAAGCTCCCCTGGAGAAGGGAATGGTTCTCATTCCAGTATTTTTGCCTGGAGAATTCCATTAACAGAGGAGATTGGCGGGCTACAATCCATGGAGTCACAAAGAGTTGGACATGACAGCTTTTCTAAACTAATTAACCTCTATAGTGTATTAGTTTCTGTAGGTTTTCTATTTTTTATTGTTTAATATACTTACTACATAAAAAGAAGCATAATTAAATTTTTGTTTTTTCCGAATAACTGGCAAAATTACACAGTTTTCTAATGCTTCACATTTTCGAGTTTTAGCGATCTTTGTGAACATACCTTGGAAAAGATATTTTTGGTAAAATTTTGAGAAACAATGTATCCTATGGCTTTTGTAATTATTAAAAACCCAGAATGATTATTTCTGTTTCTTCCAAGAAACCTTTCATTACCTATGAAAATATGGGAATTACAAACATTCTTATTGGTGACTGAAAGTGTTTTTAATATTAAAAACATGTGGAAATATCTGCTATTCTGAAAACACTTCTGAAAAATAAGCAAATGTCTTGAGTCTCAAAATATTAAGGTCGTCCATTTTCCTCCTTTTTCCCAAATGCCTTCTTATTTTCTATCATATGTGGGTAATATTCAAAACTTTGGTTTGTTATCAGATTAAATTAATCCCCTCTTGCTTCATAATCTGAATCCTATTACAGTATATTCAAATTTAAGGTCTTCATATTCAAAAGTACAAACTGAACAGTATGTGATCCATTTAAGGTTTATCTTTTTAGGAAGACATATTTTTAAAAGCTAAGGCTTGATGACAAATGAATAAATATTTACATTCATTCACTTGTGTTCTTCATATATTAATAATGATTCTTTGTAAAAAAAAAAAAATCGTGTTTTTTTTTTTTCACTATACCACCAGGGAAGACCCTGGGGTATTTTTTTTTTTTTTTTTTTTGAGGATAATTGCTTTACAATATTGTATTGGCCTCTGCTATACATCAAAATGAACCAACCACAAGAATACATATGTCCACCCCTCCTGAACCTGTCTCCCCTTTCCCACTCCATCTCACTCCTCTAGGTTGTCACAGAGCACCGTGTTGAGCTCCCTGCATCACACAGCAAATTTCCACTTGCTATTTTACACATGGTAATGTATATGTTTCCATGCAATTCTCTCAATTCGTCCCTCCCTCTCCTTCCCTATGTCCACAAAGAATGCTTTCAAGTCAGCCTTAATGAGGTGGATGAACCTACAGCCTAGATAAATATTGTATATTAATGCATGTGTGTGGAATCTAGAAATATTCATAGTGATGAACTTATTTTCAGGGCAGTAATGGAGATGTAGACATAAAAATCAGTTTTCTTTGATGCATATGTTATTATGTTAATCTTACATGCATCATATTTAAGCTTTAAACTGATGGTTACAAAATTTAATTTAAAAAACTAATCACATTTCATGAGAACCCAAGGGCTGAAGCAAAACTATGGTTCTAATATGAATGCTTTAAATAATTGTTCTAACAAAACATGTAGAAAAGTGACCATTTCAAGCATACAGTCATTAAGGGATACTTGATTGATTTACCCCAACTGTTTGGGGCTTCCCTGGAAGCTTAGCTGGTAAAGAACCCACCTGCAGTGCAGGAGACCCTAGTTTGATTCCTGGTTCAGGAAGATATTGGGCTTCCCAGTTGGCACAGCTGATAAAGAAATCGCCTGCTATGTGGGAGACCTAGGTTCGACCCCAGGGTTGGAAAGATCCCCTGGAGAAAGGAAAGGCTACCCACTTCAGTATTCTGGCCTGGAGAATTCCATGGACTTTATAGTCCATGGGGTCACAAAGAGTTGAACATGACTGCGTGGACACAGAAGGGCCGAGAGGAGCTACTCCACTTTCAAGGTCAGGAGGGGCGGCCATGAGGAGATACACTTCATCCAAGGTAAGGAGCAACGGCTGCACTTTGCTGGAGTAGCCATGAAGAGATACCCCACGTCCAAGGTAAGAGAAACCCAAGTAAGATGGTAGGTGTTGCAAGAGGGCATCAGAGGGCAGACACACTGAAACCATACTCACAGAAAACTAGTCAATTTAATCACACTCGGACCACAACCTTGACTAACTCAGTTAAACTAAGCCATGCCATGTGGGGCCACCCAAGATGGGAGGGTTATGGTGGAGAGGTCTGACAGAATGTGGTCCACTGGAGAAGGGAATGGCAAACCACTTCAGTATTCTTGCCTTGAGAAACCCATGAACAATATGAAAAGGCAAAATGATAGGATACTGAAAGAGGAACTCCCCAGGTCGGTAGGTACCCAATATGCTATAGGACAGCAGTGGAGAAATAATTCCAGAAAGAATGAAGGGATGGAGCCAAAGCAAAAACAATGCCCAGCTGTGGATGTGACTGGTGATAGAAGCAAGGTCCGATGCTGTAAAGAGCAATATTGCATAGGAACCTGAAATGTTAGGTCCATGAATCAAGCAAATTGGAAGTGGTCAAACAAGAGATGGCAAGGGTGAATGTCGACATTCTAGGAATCAGCGAACTAAAATGGACTGGAATGGGTGAATTGAACTCAGATGACCATTATATCTACAACTGTGGGCAGGAATCCCTTAGAAGAAATGGAGTAGCCATCATGGTCAACAAAAGAGTCCAAAATGCAGTACTTGGATGCAATCTCAAAAACGACAGAATGATCTCTGTTCGTTTCCAAGGCAAACCATGCAATATCATGGTAATCCAAGCCTATGCTCCAACCAGTAATGCTGAAGAAGCTGAAGTTGAACAGTTTTATGAAGACCTACAAGAGCTTTTAGAACTAACACCCCCAAAAGATGTCCTTTTCATTATAGAGCTGCTGCTGCTGCTGCTAAGTCACTTCAGTTGTGTCTGACTCTGTGCTACCCCATAGATGGCAGCCCACCAGGCTCCTCTGTCCCTGGGATTCTCCAGGCAAGAATACTGGAGTGGGTTGCCAATTCCTTCTCCAATGCATGAAAGTGAAAAGTGAAAGTGAAGTCGCTCAGTCGCGCCCAACTCTTAGCAACCCCATGGAATGTAGCCTACCAGGCTCCTCCGTCCATGGGATTTTCCAGGCAAGAGTACTGGAGTGGGGTGCCATTGCCTTCTCTGTCATTATAGGGCACTGGAATGCAAAAGTAGGAAGTCAAGAAATACCTGGAGTAACAGGCAAATTTGACCTTGGAGTACGGAATGAAGCAGGGTAAAGGCTAACAGAGTTTTGCCAAGAGAACGCACTGGTCGTAGCAAACATCCTCTACCAACAACACAAGAGAAGACTCTACACGTGGACATCACCAGATGGTCAACACTGAAATCAGATTGATTATATTCTTGCAGCTAAAGGTGGAGAAGCTCTAAACAGTCAGCAAAAATAAGACCGAGAGCTGACTGTGGCTCAGATCATGAACTTCTTATTGCCAAATTCAGACTTAAATTGAAGAAAGTAGGGAAAACCACTAGATCATTCAGGTATGACCTAAATCAAATCCCTTATGATTATACAGTGGAAGTGAGAAATAAATTTAAGGGACTAGATCTGATAGAGTGCCTGATGAATTATGAACAGAGGTTCGTGACATTGTACAGGAGACAGGGATCAAGACCATCCCCATGGAAAAGAAATGCAAAAAAGCAAAATGGCTGTCTGGGGAGGACTTACAAATAGCTGTGAAAAGAAGAGAAGCGAAAGGAAAGGAGAAAAGGAAAGATATGAGCATCTGAATGCAGAGTTCCAAAGAATAGCAAGGAGAGATAAGAAAGCCTTCTTCAGCGATCAGTGCAAAGAAATAGAGGGAAAAAACAGAATGGGAAAGACTAGAGATCTCTTCAAGAAAACTAGAGATACTAAGGGAACATTTCATGAAAAGATGGGCTCGATAAAGGACAGAAATGGTATGGACCTAACAGAAACAGAAGATAATTAAGAAGAGGTGGTGAGAATACACAGAAACTATACAAAAAAGATCTTCATGACCCAGGTAATCACGATGGTGTGATCACTGACCTAGAGCCAGACATCCTGGAATGTGAAGTCAAGTGGGCCTTAGAAAGCATCACTGTGAACAAAGCTAGTGGAGGTGATGGAATTCTAGTTGAGTTATTTCAAATCCTGAAAGATGATGCTGTGAAAGTGCTGCACTCAATATGCCAGAAAATTTGGAAAACTCAGCAGTGGTCACAGGACTGGAAAAAGTCAGTTTTCATTCCAATCCCAAAGAAAGGCAATGCCAAAGAATGCTCAAACTACTGCAGAATTGCACTCATCTCACACGCTAGTAAAGTAATGCTCAAAATTCTCCAAGTCAGGCTTCAGCAATACGTGAAAGGTGAACTTCCAGATGTTCAAGCAGGTTTTAGAAAAGGCAGAGGAAGCAGAGATCAATTGCCAACATCTGCTAGATCATGGAAAAAGCAAGAGAGTTCCAGAAAAGCATCTATTTCTGCTTTATTAACTATGCCAAAGCCGTTGACTGTGTTGATCAAAATAAACTGTGGAAAATTCTGAAAGAGATGGGAATACCAGACTACCTGACCTGCGTCTTGAGAAATCTGTATGCAGGTCAGGAAGCAACAGTTAGAACTGGACATGGAACAACAGACTGGTTGCAAATAGGAAAAGGAGTACGTCAAGGCTGTATATTGTCACCCTGCTTATTTAACTTCTATGCAGAGTACATCATGAGAAATGCTGGGCTGGAAGAAGCAGAGCTGGAATCAAGATTGCTGGGACAAATATCAAGAACCTCAGATATGCAGATGACTTCAAGCTTATGGCAGAAACTGAAGAGGATCTAAAAAGCCCCTTGATGAAAGTGAAAGTGGAGAGTGAAAAAGTTGGCTTAAAGCTCAACATTCAGAAAACTAAGATCATGGCATCCGGTTCCATCACTTCATGGGAAATAGATGGGGAAACAGTGGAAACAGTGTCAGACTTTATTTTTCTGAGCTCCAAAATCACTGCAGATGGTGATTGTAGCCATGAAATTAAAAGATACTTACTCCTTGGAAGGAAAGTTATGCCCAATCTAGACAACATATTAAAAATCAGAGACATTACTCTGCCAACAAAGGTCCCTCTAGTCAAGGCTATGGTTTTTCCAGTGGTCATGTATGGATGTGAAAGTTGGACTGTGAAGAAAGCTGAGAGCCAAAGAATTGATGCTTTTGAACTGTGGTGTTGGAGAAGACTCTTGAGAGTTCCTTGGACTGCAAGGAGATCCAACCAGTCTATTCTAAAGGAGATCAGTCCTGCGTGTTCTTTGGTAGGACTGATGCTAAAGCTGAAACTCCAATACTTTGGCCACCTCATGTGAAGAGTTGACTCATTGGAAAAGACTCTGATGCTGGGAGGGATTGGGGGCAGGAGGAGAAGGGGATGACAGAGGATGAGATGGCTGGATGGCATCACCGACTCCATGGACATGAGTTTGAGTGAACTCTGGGAGTTGGTGATGGACAGAGAGCCCTGGCGTGCTGCACATTATGGGGTTGCAAAGAGTCAGACATGACTGAATGAATTACTGAACTGATCCATCCATCCATGACTTCCTGTCAGACTTTCATGTCACACAATTCTTTGCAACAATTTTCCTCCTTCTCCAGCTCTACCTGACTTAATGGCAAATAATGAACAAACTAGTGTTGAAGAGAGGATTAGAAAACTAAAGAGTTGATGCTATAATCTTGGACATTAAAAACAAGTCAATAGCATCTGAATGATAAAGGGTTGTGGATATTAATTTTATGAAACGAATCATAAATTCCATTCAGTGTGAAGCAAATTGAAAAAAAATGCAGTATTTTTAATGGGTTAACCAGTTGTGAATTGAAGGACATGCAATACACATGGAATTTATTTTTATTTTTTTCAGCATATGCAAAGACTTAGTTCCCCATCATCACTCACGGCAGTTGTTCAGCTAATTTTTGGCAGGTTGTAGAAACAATGTCTCCACCATCATCAAGTGGCTCATTTCATTTATATAATGAACACCATTTTGCATTCAAAAATAAAAACAGATATCAAATGGATTGCAAAAATACAAAGAGTACACAATGAAGTGGAAAGCCACTAAATTACTATCCACCAGCTTTTCCATTTTATTGCCCCTGTGAATCAAAGTGAACAATTCCAGATGTTTTAGGGCTTCTGATAGATACAAGAAAATCTTCCTCTCTATCACTGTCCTTGGTCAAATAGTTCCTTATTATCTAGCATTGTTCCTACTTACAACTGCAGAAGGAAGAAAAGGCTTATTAATTGTAGTTTTCCAGGTCACCAAAAGTCCACATTTGTCCCATAAATTTTGTTCTCTACTTGATCTTAACAGTTTTTTGTAAAATGACCCTTATTTAAGGTGTCAGTATCCAAGGTCTCAGTTATAATCTACTTAAGAAAATTAAAGATATTTTGCAATCCAGTCCCCCTTCCCCTGGGTCCTAGTGCACACAAGGTTCTGTCGGTGCCCTCTAAGAGTTTATTTCCCAGTTCTGTGTAAGTTCTGGTAGCTCTATGGTGGGGTTAATGGTGACCTTCTCCAAGAGGGCTTATGCCATACCCAAGTCTGCTGCACCCAGAGCCCCTGTCCCTGTGTCAGTCCACTACTGACCTGTACCTTCACAGGAGATGCTCAAACACAGTTCTGTCTCATTCTCTGTGGGATCCCTGGGTCCTGGTGCACACAAGGTTTGTTTGAGCCCTTCTCCCTGGGATATGGGGAATCTCATCACCGCTGCTCACTCCAGTGCTGCACATGTAAAGATGGGCTCAATAAATGACAGAAATGGTATGGACCTAACAGAAGCAGAAGATATTAAGAAGAGGCAGCAAGAATACACATGAGAAGTACACAAAAAAGATCATGACCCAGATAATCAATCACATGGTGTGATCACTTACGTAGAGCCAGACATCCTGGAAGATGAAGTCAAGTGGGCCTTAGGAATCATCACTATGAACAAAGCTAGTGGAGGCGATGGAATTCCAGTTGAGTTATTTCAAATCCTGAAAGATGATACTGTGAAAGTGCTTCACTCAATATGCCAGAAAATTTGGAAAACTCAGCAGTGGTCACAGGACTGGAAAAAGTCAGTTTTCATTCCAATCCCAAAGAAAAGCAATGCCAAAGAATGCTCAAACTACAGCACAATTGCACCCATCTCACACTCTAGTAAAGTAATCCTCAAAATTCTCCAAGCCAGACTTCAACAGTACATGAACTATGAACTTCCAGATGTTCAAGCTGGTTTTAGAAAAGGCAGAGGAACCAGAGACCAAATTGCCAACATCCGTTGGAACATTGAAAAAGCAAGAGAGCTCCAGAAAAACATCTACTTCTCCTTTATTGACTATGACAATAAAGTGTTTGACTGTGTGGATCACCACAAACTATGGAAAATTCTGAAAGAGATGGGAATACCAGACCACCTGACCTGCCTCTGAGAGGTCAGGAAGCAACAGTTAGAACTGGTCATGGAAAAACAGACTGGTTGCAAATTGGGAAAGGAGTATGTCAAGGCTGTATATTGTCACCCTGCTTATTCAACTTATATGCAGAGTACATCATGAGAAACACTGGGTTGGATGAAGCACAAGCTGAAATCAAGATTGCTGGGAAAAATATCAATAACCTCATATTGCAGATGACAACCCTGTTATGGCAGAAAATGAAGAAGAACTAAAGAGCCTCTTGATGAAAGTGAAAGAGGAGAGTGAAAAAGTTGGCTCAAAGCTCAACATTCAGAAAACGAAGATCATGGCATCCGGTCCCCTCACTTCATGGTAAATAGATGGGGAAACAGTGGCAGACTTTACTTTTTGGGGCTCCAAAATCACTGCAGATGGTGACTGCAGTCATGAACTGTAAAGATACTTACTCTTTGGAAGAAAAGTTATGACAAACCTATTAAAAAGTAGAGGCATTACTTTGCCAACAAAAGTCCATCTAGTCAAAGCTACAGTTTTTCCAGTAGTCATGTATGGATGTGAAAGTTGGACTATAAAGAAAGCTGAGTGCAGAAGAATTGATATTTTTGAACTGTGGTGTTGAGGAAGACTCTTGAGGGTCCCTTCGACTCCAAGGAGATCCAACCAGTTCATCCTAAAGGAGATTGGTCCTGAATATTCATTGGAAGGATTGATGTTGAAGCTGAAACTCCAATACTTTGGCCACCTGATACGAAGAACTGACTCATTTGAAAAGATCTTGATGCTGAGAAAGATTGAAGGCAAGAGGAGAAGGGGATGGCAGAGGATGAGATGTTTGGATGGCATCACCACCTCGATGGACATGAATTTGAGTAAATTCTGGGAGTTGGTGATGGACATGGAGGCCTGGCATGCTGCAGTCCATGGGGTAGCAAAGAGCTGGACATGACTGAGTGACTGAACTGAACTGAAGGATATATTTTTTAGGCATGAATTGTCGTGGCATTTGATTCACTATTTCTAATTCTTTGTGTATCTAACTAGAGACTTACAAAGTATGTTTGTTTATTTGCTGGCCAGTTTTGGGAACAGGGTATGCCAATGTTATTGGGCTCGAATGACCTCAATGAAAAATATCATTCCTTTCAATAAATGGGGCAATTGGTTTTCAAAAAGAAGCACTCTGGCTTCTTACCAGAATACTTTCTAAACTGTGATTAGGGTCTTATTTGGCTTTTTCATTTCCTTGTCATAATTTTTAGGATCTCTCTTGTTTTGATGATCAAATTGAGATAAGCTGAATTCATTCTTAGTATTTTTAAACATGTACCCAAACTCTTGCTTATTAGTAATAAAAAATTAAAAATTTTGTTTTCAGATCATATTAACATACTTTTTTTATTCAAGAAATAAGAAAAATCCATCTCTGAAAGTCCTATAATTACTTTTAAATTATTTTTATGAATGTTTGAAATTTAGGTTAGAAATATATGAGAAAAGTAATTTATTTCTAATTTAAGTATACAAGTTTAATGCATTATATTAAATCTTAAAAGTACTATTTATATACAGGTAACTGATATATAAATAATTAAATGTTGAAAATTGTACTGCCTATTTATATATCCTAAATGCAATAGATGGGCAAACATAAGAAACTAGTGGTAGCTTAGATCACATGGTCATCTTAAGGTCTAGGAAGTATCTTTTAAACACCTAAATATTTTGTATGTTCCTTGTCTCATGATAAAATCATGATGGTGATTATTTTCATGATTAGTCCTTTCTCAAAGTGAAAA
The DNA here is from genome assembly GCF_032452875.1 of Bos javanicus. Classification (NCBI taxonomy): domain Eukaryota; kingdom Metazoa; phylum Chordata; class Mammalia; order Artiodactyla; family Bovidae; genus Bos; species Bos javanicus. The sequence goes on from NC_083881.1 coordinate 40,899,915, forward strand.
ATGTAAATGAGGTAATTTAACAATTCAAGATCATGTTGTGCTCTATATAGCTGGTGAAATGTTACTCTTCCAAAGATGGTAGCAAACTCACAAAGAAAAACAATTTTAAAAAAAAGGCATAGGGTAGAGAAGTTACCAGAGACACAAAAAGGATGACCACATAATTTATCATTCAAACTAGAGTATTTTTGAGAATGCAAGTGGAAGCTATTCATAATTATATGGGGTTCTAGGTATAAACTGGGACAATTACTGTACAAACAAGGACTTAGTCTATCTCTAGACACACGGAATCCAAGATAGACAAGACACTCCATGGTTTGAATTTTTAGCAGAACCTAAAGAAATCACCTAATTTTGATAAATTAAGTAATGAATTTGTCATTCTCAATACAAACAAAATCTATTTATTGAAAAGTGAAAGTCGCTCAGTCCTGTCCTACTTTTTGCGACCCCATGGATAGTAGTCTGCCAGGCTCCTCTGTCCATGGAATTCTCCAGGAAGAATACTGGAGTCGGTAGCTGGTCCCTTCTCCAGAGGATCTTCCTGACCCAGGAATTGAAGCTGAGTCTCCTGCATTGCAGGCAGATTCTTTACCAGCTGAGCTATCAGGGAAAGTTTACTATAAACTAAATACTTCATGAGTCTTTATAGCATCAACGGAGATTAAGAAAGATGTAATTCCTATCTCCTTTGGAGAGCTATTGGGCAAGTGACAGAAGTAGACAAGGACAAGTAAGAAAATGAACAAATAATTGTAATAATGATATCTGAGACTTCTCCAAGAGTCGAGGAATTAAGACTCCACCTTCCAATGTACAGCGTGCGTTTGATCCCTGGTCAGGAAATTTAGGTCTCACATGCTGTGGAGGGTGAGGTCAAATTTTTTTTTTTTTAAGTGACACCTACTATGAAAGAATGATATGCACCTACCATATCTTTGAAGGAAAAACAGATACACTTGGTGTACCTCAGGGTCAGTAAATCAGTGGTTCAACTGGAAGAGAGGGACGGATAAGAAGGAGAGAAAATCCTACTGTTTGAAGTCTCCTGTTTGGCTGAGTGTAATTTTCAAAACAGCAGGTGACCATGACTTGTTATCAGTGAGAATATATAGTAATTTGGGATGAAATATGAAGGTGAAATATGAAGCAAACACTTTCAGGCAAAGATAAAAGTAAATATACCCTAAGTTTTTGCATGTCATGGGGGCTTAAAGAGAGCTCCTGTGAATTGGGGCAAGGCAGATATAAAACAGGGGTGAATCATGAAATAAGTTTAGAGTCCACTGGTAGTCAAATCATTTAAGACCAAAACATGCAGAACTGATGAGTTTAATTCTCAGAGTTGTCAGATGCTACAATGGGTTAAAGGAAAATCAGTGACATGGTTTAAGTTTAAGGAAAAAACACACTTTGGCTTCATTCTTCACCTCTATTGCATTAATTAGCAACTTCATCAAAATCCATTGTGTGCAGATTAAAAAATAAAGTTTAGCCATTGGTATAATTTTTTTTTTCCTTTGGCTCCACGTTGTTGTTGTTCAGTTGCTCAGTCGTGTCCAACTCTTTATGACCCCATGAACGGCAGAAAGCCAGGCTTCCCTGTCCTTCACTCTCTCCTGGAGTTTGCTGAAACTCATGCCCATTGGATCGGTGATGCCATCCATCATCGCATCCTGTCACCCACTTCTCCTGCTCTCAATCCTTCCCAGCATCAGGATCTTTTCTAATAAGTTGGCTCTTCACATCAGGTGGCCAAAGTATTGGAGCTTCAGCTTCAGCATCAGTTCTTCCAATGAATATTCAGGGTTGATTTCCTTTCAGCTTTACTGTTTGATCTCCTTGCTGTCCAAGGGAATTTCAAAAATCTTCTCCAGCACCACAGTTTTAAAGCATACATTCCACCTTTATTTTTGGTGGTGAGAAAACATTTTAGACTATAAGTCTAACAGACCACAAGGGTCCAAATCTCTTGGGACACATTTTTTACAATGTATTTAGGTGGTATTTTCCTAATTTTAATGAAAATGAAGTGAACATATAAAAAAGAAAAAAAGAAAAGAAAAAGTTGTTTCGAAATCTGACTACCAAGGATAAAATATTTCTTTTCCTATGGTGGCAGGCAAACTCCTAAGATGGTTCTCAATAAACCTCACCTCCTGGTATCCATTCCTTTTGACAATCTGTATCCTTAAAGTATGAACAGGTCCTGGTGACCAGTAGAGTTTAGTAAGTTGATGGGAGTTTAGTTACATAATTAGCTAATTGTCTTACAAAAGATTGTAACTTCTGTATTGCTAGCAGATTTTCTCCTTTGCTTTCTTACCTTGCACACTTTTATGAAGTGAGGCCTCGATGGTGAAAGGTTTCTGGCCAGTGGATGGTAGGAAGCTGAATGCTGCCAATGACCACTGAGCTTGACATGGATCCCTCACCAGTTGGACCTTCAGATTAGACTCCTGTCTGACACCTGGACTGCAACTTTGTGAGAAACTCTCAGGGGGAGCACCTACTTAAATCCTATCCAGATCTCTGACCCACAATAACTGTAAGGCAAGATATTTACGGCCACATATATGTACTGTGTGCTATGCTTAGTTGCTCAGTCATTTGCAACTCTTTTCAACCCCTGCCAGGCTCCTCTGTCCATGGGGATTCCCCAGGCAAGAATACTGAAGTGAATTTGCCATTTACTAACTATGGAGTGGGAGAAGGCAACGGCACCCCACTCCAGTACCGTTGCATGGAAAATCCCATGGATGGAGAAGCCTAGTAGGCTTCAGTCCATGGGGTCGCTAAGAGTCAGACACGACTGAGCGACTTCACTTTCACTTTCCACTTTCATGCATTGGAGAAGGAAATGGCAACCCACTCCAGTGTTCTTGCCTGGAGAATCCCAGGGACGGGGGAGCCTGGTGGGCTGCAGTCCATGGGGTCACACAGAGTCGGACACGACTAAAGCAACTTAGCAGCAGCAGCAGCAGCAACTACGGAGTTAGTTACTTCCTTTCCTGAGGTTTTCTCTGGTGGCTCAGATGGTAAAGAATCTGTCTGCAACGCAGGAGATCTAGGTTTGGTCCCTGGGTCGGGAAGATCTCCTAGAGAAGGGAATGGCAGCCCACCACTCTAGGATTCTTGCCTGGAGAGTTGTAGGGACAGAGGAACCTAGCAGGCAGTCCATGGGGTTGCAAACACTGAGTGACTTTCACTTTCCTTCCTGAGTGAAAGACACAGACTTTTTCACACCACTGTTGGCCAGTTACTAAAGCAAGGGGAGCAATGGTTTGATCCCTGGGTCAGGAAGATCACACAAAGAAGGACTTGGCAACCCACTCCAGCATTCTTGCCTGAGAAATCCCATGGACAGCGCAGGCTATAGTCCACGGAGTCGCAGAAGGGTCTGACATGACTTAGCAACTAAACAACGATAACAAACTAAAAGGCAGAGGCAACAATAGCATCCACTACAAGGATTGTACATTTTAACTTTTCTTTTTCCTTTTTAGATATGCTAAAGAAATGGACCTATGTAACGTTTCTAGTCATCAGACTTTGTAAAAGTTATTAATACATGTTAATTTATGATGATAAAAGTTTTTAAGGTAGATACAATTGGGGGGGTGAGTATATAATCAATTATTCAATAAGTGTTAATTAAGAAGTTTTTTCATGTGAACCAGTTACTGAATATTTTAAGTAGTGCAAAGATGTATGTTCTTTAAGCATTTTATAATACAGCTATGAGGAAAGGAGACATTTTTAAAGTTACTAATTTTGCAAATAACAATGTTAAATCAGTATTTGATAAAAAAAATATTTAGAAATTTTACTTTTAGTTGGTTCTCTTTTTCTTAAAAAAAAAAGCTTTCAAATTTCCCCTAATGACGTTATTTTTACTATAATATTTTTTAATATTTGCAAACTTCAAATTGTCTCTATATAAATATAGTTGATTAAAAATGAGTGGCAGTAGCTTTAAAAAAAATGGTCATGATCCAGAATATGCTTATATTAATTTAAAATTGTTGTTAAATAAAATCAAAACAGCAAAATCATAAAGCTTCCAGGATTTCCAAATATCTCTCATCTCTCAATTCCTAGCAGCTTGTAAAATTTGAATGGAGAAATAAAGTTATTTTACTATCATAAACGTAAATAGAATAAGAATACATAAACATATCACAGAGAAGCTGGGTACATTTGTAGATGAAGAATAGGACTCCTGCATTAACTGAAAAGAAGAAAGAGGGAATAGTGCAGGAGAGAAGAGTAAATATGGAGATGAGATAAGGAGCAAATTATTTTGGGCAAATTTTGTAGGTTTTTTTGATCTACAATATCATGTAGATTATTTACAAAAAATGTAGATTATTTTGATCTACATTTGGGCAAAATGTAGATCATTCTACTAGGAACCTCAGCTTCAAAATTGTTTAACTATAATTATGGGACCCAATCAGTAATAGTATGTAAGATCGTATAATGTTTTGCACATAATACACTACACAAATTTATGAGGTAACTTAAATCAATGTATCCACTTTCAAATTTACTGAGTTTTTTGTTTGCATAATCTTAGGTAATAACATAAACTCACTATGTTTACTTTGAATACGGAAGTTCACTGAGTACACATTTTCTCTATTGAAGATTCTTGGCTGGCTGCTGATAAGCTAGGTCCTAGTGTTTCTGGATTTTAACTGTTTGGAAAATTCATTCAATTTCTTCTCACTTTTGACATTGATATTAGGTTAACCAATCTCTGAAAGAATTGTGTTGGAATGGCTATCCTCACATATTCCTCATTGTTGTTCTTCAGTGAAATTGTCATTTAAGGGTCAAATTAGGGCTCATTCAATCAGAGCAGTAGCATCTATGGTAATCAGCCTCAGGTGATTTCTTTTATTTGAGGATTTTTGGAGGAGGCACTTGTAGTTCATTTTCTATTTTTACAAAACATTACTACCTACTGGTTGTATTGTATAATGAATTTGAGCTTGAGCTTACAATTTTATAAATGTATAGTTTCCAGTTGTTAATATTTATTTGGTTTTCACCCTTGACCTCAGGTTTTCTTTGTTACAAAAACATCTGTCATTTTAATGTTTTTTTTTAAGTATTAATACTTTTTATTGGAGTATAGCTGCTTCACAGTTTTGTTTCTACTGTACAGGAAGATGAATCAACCACGAGAATGTGTTATGTGCTGTGCTTAGTTGCTCAGTCGTGTCCAGCTCTTTGAAACCCTATGGGCTGTAGCCTGCTAGGCTTCTCTGTCCATGGGATTCCCCGGGTAAGAATACTGAAGTGAGTTGCCATGCTCTCCTCCAGGGGATCTTCCAAACACAGGGATTGAACCCAGGTCTCCTGCATTGCAGACAGATTCTTTACCATCTGAGCCACCAGGGAAGCCCAGCCATGTGTGTGTGTGTGTGTGTGTGTGTGTGTGTGTGCATGCATGTATGTACACTCAATTGCTCAGTCATGTTGAACTCTGAAACCTCATGGACTGTAGCCCACCAGGTTCCTCTGTCCATGGAATTTTCCAGGCAAGAATACTGAAGCAAGCTGCCACTCCAAGGGATCTTCCTGACCCAACCCAGGAATTGAACCCGTGTCTCCCTCATTGGCAGGTGGATTGTTGATCACTCCACTGATTGGTGAAAAAAAAATATATATATATATGTATATATATACATACATACATATCTATACCCCTGCCTTTTGAACTTCCTTTCCATTAAGGCATTAAGTAGAGTTCCCTGTGCTATAGAGTATGTTCTCATTAGTTATCTATTTTATACAGGGTACCAATAGTGCAAATGTGTCAATCCCAATCTTCCAGTTCCTCTCATCCTCCCTTCCCCCTTGATGTCTATATATTTGTTCTCTACTCTGTGTCTCTATTTCTACTTTGCAAATAAGATAATCTATACAATTTTTTACATTCCACATATATGCATTAATATACAATATTTGATTTTTCTCTTTTTGACTTCACTCTGTATGACACTCTCTAGTAAAATGCTTTTGATATTAAATTTCATTGGATCAATTTATTAACTAGCATATAGCATTTAACTCATATATCTTCCTAAATCTAGGAAAATTTTCTCATGAAATATATCATCAGGGCATGTATGTAGATGTTCTATATATTATTTTGAATAAAAATCACACTTTTGCATATTATACAATGGCAAGAGCTAAGACATCCTGACAAATCATAAACACAGTCCCTTGAAACAGGTCGGTATTGACAATAAAAGAATTGACCTACTGAATTAAAACAGTTAATTTTACAGATACTTCTTTTATCATAACAACAAGGAAACTATATATATATATATATATATATATACTTGAATAGTTTAAGAAGATACTCTTCAAATTTTTCATTTCACACATGCTTTACTTTAAAAATTTTGCATACAACTATGCTATTCGGGAGTCAGTGATGGACAGGGAGGCCTGGCGTGCTGTGATTCATGGGGTTGCAAAGAGTCGGACACGACTGAGCGACTGATCTGATCTGATGCTATTTTACGGCTTTCCCTAGTAGCTAAGTGGTAATTAATCTGCCTGAGATGCAGAAGCAGCAGGAAAAGCAGGTTCCGTCCATGGGTCAGGAAGATCTGGAAGAGGGCATGGCAACCCAATCCAGTATTCTTGCCTGGAGAATCCCATGGACAGAGGGGACTAGTAGGTTCCTAGTCCATACGGTCACAAAGAGTTGGACACAACTGAAGCAATTGTACACACACATGCTCTTTTACATCCAAATATGGGGACTTCACTGGTGGCTCAGATAGTAAAGAATCTGCCTGCAATGCAGGAGACTCAGGTTCCATGCCTAGGTCTGGAAGATGCCCTGGAGAAGAGAATGGCTACCACTCCAGTATTCTTACCTGGAGAATTCCAAGGACAGAGGAGCCTGGCGGTCTACCGTCCATGGTATCACAAAAGAGTTGGATATAACTGAATGATCTTTTAAACAAATAATATTCTATTAATAAGGGCAAGATTCACCATGGAAATAGGTATTTTTAGACATTTGAAATTCTGGATGTACAGAGATGAATACCATCACTTTACTTGAATTGACTGAGGGAGTGAATCTTGAAGTTTGCATGTATTGAATAATTAATCTTGACAGTAGCATTGAATATAATTAATCACAGAGAGGTGACTGAAAGAGTTAATTCTATAGTTTATTAATCCATAAATATTTAGAAATTAAAACATCTTAGCAGGGAAAATAATTTAAAACTATAGTATAAATGTCTATATACTATTTATTATGTCCCTCCTTGGTCCTGGCTTCATGTCCTTCCCTACCCAGCAGACATGTATGACTGATCACATCAGTGCTCTTGGGACACCCTTCTACACTGTTATCACCAAGCCTCCAGATTAATCTCAAATTTTGCTCTTGAGGAAAAGAAGTAGATGATGAGGTAGAATGCAAGTAGGCAGGATCAATCACTGAAGATGGTGGGGGTGTCCACATTTTTCTCAATATCCTGCTGCTGCTGCTGCTAAGTTGCTTCAGTTGTGTCTGACTCTGTGCGACACCAGAGACGGCAGCCCACCAGGCTCCCCTGTCCCTGGGATTCTCCAGGCAAGAACGCTGGAGTGAGTTGCCATTTCCTTCTCCAATGCATGAAAGTGAAAAGTGAAACTGAAGTCATTCAGTCGTGTCCCACTCTTTGCAACCCCACGGACTGCAGCCTACCAGGCTCCTCAGTCTATGGGATTTTCCAGGCAAGAGTACTGGAGTGGGTTGCCATTGCCTTCTCCACTCAATGTCCTACAGGTTGTCAAAAATGTAACAAGCTTAACTTGTAACTCATTATCCTTAACTCCCCAAAGCTTACTTATAAAGCTAATTCTTAGCTAATCCAAGTTTAATAAGTTTCTCAGTTTTCTATCACTCCAGACCTTGATACAATTCATCACTAATTGATTTTACCTTCTAAATACATATCCAGCATATGCCCTTTCTCTACCCTTATTACCCACCCCTTAAGGCCACACTTTACCATCTCTTCCTGAGTCACTAGGTTTCTGAGTATAATTTCAGCTTTTATTTTTTTATTTTTTATTGGTGTATAGTTGATTAACAATGTTGTGTTAGTTTTAGATGTACAGCAAAGTGATTGAGTTATACATATACACATATTTATTCTTTTTAAAATTATTTTCCCGTTTAGGTTATTATAGAGTATTGAGCGGGCTTCCCAGGTGGCTCAGCAGAAAAGAATTCACCTGCAATGCAAGAGACCAGGGTTATATCTCTGGGTCAGGAAGATCCCCTGGAGAAGGCAATGGCAACCCACCCCAGTATTCTTGCCTGGGAAATCCCCTGGACCGAGGACCCTGGAGGGTTACAATTGATAGGGTCACAAAGATTTGGACATGGCTTAGCAACTAAACCGGAGAAGGCAATGGCACCCTACTCCAGTACTCTTGCCTGGAAAATCCCAAGGACAGAGGAGCCTGCTAGGCTGCAGTCCGTGGGGTTGCTGAGTTGGACACGACTGAGCGACTTCACTTTCACTTTCGTGCATTGGAGACTGAAATGGCAATCCACTCCAGTGTTCTTGCCTGGAGAATCCCAGAGACGGGGAGCCTGGTGGGCTGCTGTCTATGGGGTCGCACAGAGTTGGACACGACTGAAGCGACTTAGCCGCAGCAGCAGTAGCAACTAAACAGCAGGAGCAGCAGAGTATTGAGCAGAGTTCTTTGTGCTATAAAGTAGGTCCCTGTTGATAATCTATGTTAAAGGTAAGTTTTTTTAAAAATACAAATAAGACTATGCTATTTCAGTTATTAAAGCACTCTGACAATTCCCCATTAATATAATAATACCAAATTTCTTAGGATGATAAAAATCTTAGAACAAACATCAAATTTCTTAGGATGGAAATTTAGAATAAATACCAAATTTCTTAGGATGGAAAAATCTATGACTTAATCTGTAAATTGTCATAATTTATAGCTTAAGTTAACCAGGAAGTTGGGGCTTCTCTGGTGGCTCAGACAGTAAAGAATCTGCCTATAATGTGGGAGACGCTGGTTTGATCCCTGGGTCGGAAAGATCCCATGGAAAAGGAAATGGCAATTCACTCCTGTATTCTTGCTTGTAGAATTCCATGGACAGAGAAGCCTGATGGACTCCGGTTCATGGGATTGCAGAGTTGGACGCATCTGAATGACTAACACATACAACGTGTAAGTTAAATTGCTTAATTTTCCTGAACTATGTTTACTAATTTAGTAATATAGAACTCTGTGACCTCATCCACACATACTATTATTCTGTACTTTCATTTATATTTTGCTCCACACCTAGAATTCCTGTTCCAAATCCTTTTGCTTAGTTATGACTCACTAACAGGCATCTTTGCTTGTAGAAAATCTTCCTCCCCATGTTTGTCCTATTTCATTGATTCCATAGTTCATCATTCCTTTCTTTAACACTCATATTATTTTAAATTATTAATTTATCCTTTTCCTAGACTTAGAGTCTTTGAGAACAGAAACTTTGTGGTCATCCTTATGCTTTGTGACAATTTCTTAGCCTAGAGTCATTTACACCCAAGAAGTGGTTGAACCAAAATCTAATACACCAGTCATCACTCTTTTCAAAGTTTCATGTGTTTCCTATGTGTGCACTTTATTGTCAATAATTGGTGCTAAATTTGCTTGAGTTGCAAGAACGTAAAATAGGAGACACATCACCAGAGTTATGCAGAATTATCACTATTGACTGAATAGTTCATATTTTATCTTTGAGCAAATAATTCATATTTGCTTTTGAAATGCCTTTTCACATAACCCATCTGACATTTATCCCATTAGCTCATCAATGTAGAGTGTAGATTTTTGTTTTTGTTCTTTTAGACTATAAGCTCCACAAACGGAGAGAGTGTACCGTCTTACATATTGTTTCATTTCCAGTGTCTAGAGCTGGACCTGGCACATGATTTCTGCTCAGTAGATATTTTTGAAATGTATCTAATCTATTACAATAATACAGTTGGGAAACACTGATGGACGGAATGCTATGATTTTTCTCTAGTCTTGCAAAACATATGTTGCTTCTTTCTCCAGTTTGCAGAGGATGTTCTGATCTTATCTGTAGGGGAGGCCATGGGACAACAGGAGAGCCACAGCTGCATCACCTCAGGTTTGGTGTTGTGTTTTCTCAATTCCTTTTATATTCTTCTAATTCCCTCCAATTACATTATAACATGGTTAACTCACATACAGAAGTTAATTTTTTTTCTTTTTTTTCACTTTTTCCATGGCAGGTAATTCCCTACCAAAAGAAAAGTTATTATCTGTGGGAATGTGTGTGTAGCTTTTAGTTTTCAGCACATGTAAAAGCATTCATATTGCCAGCTGGCTTTTTTACTTAATTTCACAGTCAAAAGTTTATGAAATGTAGCTTTGAATATTTTATAGTATCAGATACCTGCTACTATATATATATCTTCGAATCCTATAACTATTAACAGCAATCTTTTTTCTAGTATAAATTATTCTTTATTAAATCTTGTTGCTTATCATTGTGATTACATTAGTCTGGGATGTTAATAGATTTTATCTCTTTATATTTGCTGCATCATAAATACTGCTTAAGGTAATTACAAACCTTTGGTTTCTGAGTTGGAAGAGTTCTGAAGATTTTTTTTGAGATTTTAAACAGCTAAGTGATATAGCTGTAATTTCTGTAATAGGAATTTTTTTTTAATTCACTTACTTGTTTCTGTAATTTTTATTCAGTGTTGGTATTTGAAAGATAGCCAAGACAAAGTAAACATTTTATGAGAATAATAAAATGGTATTTTTCACATGCTATAATGACAGAATTAAATATTTGTGTATTTAATATATGTAGTCACAATCAGAGTGCACCTTTTCTTGAAGAAACAGCACAACACAACATTTCTTGTATTCTAATTTTTCTCATTCTAGTTAGAAAAATCTGTTATCTAGACTTCTGTTTCATGTACTTACATTTTAATTTTATTCATTGTTCTTAATTTGCATATCAAACACATAAAATAAGATAAATGAAAAACACTATAGAAAGCAAAAAAAATTTTTAACTGAAAAAAACAATATATTTACCTTTAAATTAAAAAATAAATAAATGTATACCAGATTCAGGGCATTCTTCTGTGCCTTTGGTACCTTCTAAGTTGGGCTTCCCAGGTGACGCTAGTCGTAAAAAACCTACCTGTCAATGCAGGAAATGTAAGAGATGACAATTTGATCCCTGGATGAGGAAGAGCCCCTGGAGGAGGGCATGGAAACCCACTTCTGTATTCATGCCTGGAGAATCCTATGGACAGAGGAACCTGGCGGGCTACAGTCCATAGGGTCGCATAGAGTTGTAGACGACTGAAGCAACTTAGCAGGCACGCAAGCTTTCTAATTTACATAGGAGACCCTTATGTAACAACGATTATCTGTTACTGGCTAGATGATTATTAGATGAGTGAGCGAATCTATATACAGCTACTAATTGTATGTCATTTTAAATATGAGTACCTAAGATGACTGCAACATTGCTACAAACAACAACCATTAGTCTTACAATGGGCTTTATGGGTTACATTTCCATAGGACTCAAACTTATTAGACAACAAGAACCTTAGCCCAGCTTTCTACTGTCTCATTCAGGGATTTAGCATACAGGTCACCACAGAAACATCATTCCCCAGTTCAAACTCATAAATAGAGCTCCATATATGTAGTAGATGTATGCCCTCTGATTTCCTATAGTTTCTGTCTTTTTTTTGGTGGTAAAGTCATCATGTATTAATCTATAACAAATTCAGGGAGTTTTGTTTGGCTTATTTAAAAGCATTTTCTTCCAAACTCCTATAAAAATAGAGACTATAAATTAGTTAGCATGGATTGCCCATGGCAGCACATTTTTTTAATGAAAATTTTCATTGTCAATGGATTTTATGCAGAGCCTTTAGAGGTTGTTCAAATCACCAGCAGTCAATTTAACCATGCTAATCTTTATACCTGAGGGCCTAATTCTTAGAAAAGCTCTTGGCATGTTTTCATAGACTACTCATAATAATTATATGGATGAACTGTGGATTTTAGTTGTCTGTATTATAATCACCTCATTTTATGTTTTGGAAAATGGAAAGTTACTTTCCCCCAATTACACACCATGTACCCACACACAAATAGCCATAATCTTTTGGAAGAAGGTTCTGAGGATCCATCTGCAATGAATAAGTATTTCTTTGTAAAGATAATATTAAAAATAGAGTGTGTATACATTTGAACTAAACTGGTACAGCTATAAACTTGTGCTCTATTTGACCATTTTACACAATTGTTTATGGTTTTATAAGACATACATAGTTACCATAGCAACAACTCAGAATAAGCAAGGTTTAAAACTTATTCTACTCCATCAAAGAAAACCACTTTAACAAAGTGTGTGGCACACATTATAGGTTGAAGTTGAGTTTTTATCTTATTTTTTCTGGTAATTCTATTCCATAAATCATAGCTGGTCTGTTAAAATTTATTATCTTGAAAGGAAAATATAGGCCAATCGTTAAGTAGTTTAACCAAAAAGAATAGACTTAAACCACTTTATACAAATTGTTCCCCAGAGTGCTGGAGCTGCTGTTCAGGGAAAAAGTTGTTATAACCTCTGTGATTGTGTTTTTTCTTATCATTCTCTAATTGTTACAATGGAAAATTAAATTTGCCTCAAATCTAAATCCCTGATTCAATATCATTAATATGTTTGTTTCTAGGAGACACAAAACTAGATTCATTATTTAACTTTTTAAATCCATAGAATTTTGGCCCAAGTACTATTCAAGGAATGGAAAATTCCTAAGAAAAACAAAACCATTGTATATACCTTTAAAAAGATAAGAATCTGGCAACCTTTTTCATCTTCTTCCTTTTATAAAATGAAAAGATACATTGGTTTGGAGATACTTTTTTTTGAAATTGGTTTTTCTTATTGTTAATCTTCATATGAATACACACACTTTAAATATTTACTTTTGCATATGTATTTGAGTTCACTCCTCATTTGGTTAATAATTCATGAGGAATTGCATTCAGAGAGCATAGCACAAGAGTATTTACTTTTATAGGACCTAGAAAATAGTTATGGATAATGCATTAGTTAATTACATTGATGTTAAAAAAGAAACTATTATTATTAAAAGAGTACGATGCACAGCCACAAACAAAGATATATAAAATGGAATCTCTGACCACAGGATTTTATAAGAAAGCAGGAAAAATAAGGCAATCTGATATGTTTACCAAAACTGAAAGTCTAAAATGGTGTGTGCTAAAAATTATATAAGTAGGATGGTCCATAAGCGCTATTGGTGGGAAGAAGAGAATCTTTCCTCAAGAAGGTGTGAGCATGCAAGGCAACATAACCTGCAGGTTTGATTGTCCTGATCTCCAAGAGCGTGCAGGATTTGGTTGTTCAGTGGTTGGTAATTCTGGCTAAGCATTATAATCAACGGGTGAACTTAAAAACAAACATAAGATCCATCCCATAACAATAAAATAATGCAATAAATCTGGAGCCCATGAAAAGGCAGCTTTTAGGGTCCTTAATGATAACATGCAACTCATGTTAAGGACCACAGAGATAAGCATATAAAGTGATCACATTCTTGAAGCACATTCTTGAAAAGAGGAAAATATATTTAGTACACTATAATAGAAAGTTTACAGTGAAATATCCAAAGAATCCTAAGAAAAGATAGATTAATTTTGAAACTGAAGATAGGGTACTAAAAATATTTATTCAAAAAAAACATAGATTTTCAAGAAAGTTGGCAAATAACAAGGAAAAAGGAAAAGGATGAACACAAAATGTCAATTAGTCGTAAGCGTAAGTGCATGTTAACTTGCTCAGTAGTGTCCAACTTTTTGTGACCCCATGGACAGTGACCTACCATTCTCCTCCTCTGTCCATGGGATTTTTTTCAGGCAAGAATACTAGAGTAGGTTGCCAATTCCTCCTCCAACGGATCTTCCTGACCCAGGAACTGTACCCGTGTCTCTTGCATTGCAGGCAGATTTTTACCTGCTGAGTCATTGAGGAAACCCAATTAGTCATATATCATATCATGTATAACGTTTTGATTGCTACTTTGTATTTTATATAATAAGCTGAATTTTTGTGAAATTATAGCTTGATTTAGCCTTTTGCATTTAGCTGAACACGGCATTCATATTCTTTTTCATATCTCCATAATGACTTGCTGGGACACATTTCCACAGTGTTCTAGTAACACAGAATGCTGATATTCTTAAAGAAAAATGATTCTTTCATAAGACATACCAAATAGACATAAAATACCTATGTAGCCAGGACCTCTTTAAGAAGAGGGCAATGACCTCTTCCATTTGAGAGCCACTTAGCAAATCTCTCCATTCTGATCAAGAGTCACTTAGTGATTAGTTAACATACAGCCTACTTCCTACTGAATAGTGGGGATGTTTTCCCTTTAGTGAGTATAAAATATTCAATGTAATACATATCACCCAGTTCTGATCGTACAAAGGGCATTCAGTACAAGTATGTGAAATATCCAAATAGATCCCTAAAAATCCTCCATGAAATTAATCTGATATTCAGGGATATCAAAGCACTTCAGATTGAAATCAATTTATGTGCATCCATTGCTCGAGAACTTTTTTTTATATCAGACATATGATGTTGCTAAACTTATTGTTTTAAAATATTTCATTTGCTACTGTGTCTACTCTTTGTTAATAAGTTAGTTTAGAGTGACATAGCCTGATCCAAACCATAAAATAGCCATAAATTGACATTTTATGACAGGAAACAATATTTCTGTATACTGTATTTCTTAAGTTTGTGCTCATTCAAATTTGGTGATGGTAAGTGGTCTTATTGTATTTTATATACACATATATCCACAATATGGTAGACTTTTAACAATATCTTTTAAATAAATAACATTCTTTTTAAGTTGAAGGTAGTTTTATTGGTTTAGTTCTACTGCTGGATTGCCTAAAGAATGTGTCCTTCATTTGAATGTTTAAAAACATGAAGAGATTGGATTTTCAGTGGTTAATTGCAAAGAATATGACAGCTTAAGCATTACAGTCAAAGATCTTATACTTGTTTATGAAAATCTAAATTCAAAATCTGTGCTTCCTTAATTTCTGTCAGTAATAGCTAATTATTAGTATGAAACATTAAAGAAGGATATGTGATTTGACCAGTTAATTGATTTTTAGGATCTTTAATTTCATCTTTATCCTTACTCTTTCAAAGACTACCTTCACCTTGTATAAGTTTCAACAGCACATAAAAAAGCAATATGTTGCTTACTTTAAAGACAATTATTTCAGTAAAACAATGTTAAGGCTTTGTGGACCCAGAATCTGGGCCACGTGGTATCACTTTTAATCCAATTTAGACAAGTTTGACTAATCTCACCCTGCCTAAAAGAACTATAAATATTAAACTGTGACTAAAAGCTCTTTGTGATGTTCCAGTCTCCTCTTCAGCTCCTTTCTCCCCTTCAGTTAATTTGCAACAGTTTTACATCTGGCAGGTGACTTGATCCATGATCCACCAGATAATTCCCAATTCTTCAGACTCAGTACAGTGATTTTTTTCATGCATAATCACAGTTCATATTCAGTCTTTTTTCAAAGTATTACTAAGCATTTTAAAGACTATCATCCCTTTTCACAATATCCTAATCTTTTTTTTTTTTAATTGTATAAACTTGATTCTTTTCATCTTACGAGAGTAGACTGTCAAAATAGGAGTTAAATGTGTGCCTCCATTCTCAGAACAAGGAGGGGCTGACTTTTGACCCTTACATAGAATGTTGAGTAATTTTATCTCAGTTGTGCACAGGGCAAAAATAAGTAACTGAGAATGTGATATGTTGCAAGACTTAAAAAGTTATTCAGCTGATTTTTTCTGGTAGAATGCATCTTCTTGAGGTTACTATTGGTGAAGACATTGTACAAAAATTAAAGTTCTAAGTGAAACTTCCAACTACTTTTCCTGAAAGGCATTAATTTATGGTATTGGTGCATTGGATATTTTAGGGTTTGCCATCAACATTATCACAAAAAATAAGTATTTCAAGTTATTACATTTATCAAAATTGTTTTCTACAATTTTTTCCCGACAATTTCTACACTTCTTTTGCCAAAGCCCATTTTTTAAAACTTGGAGCATTTAGCCTTAAGATGCATATTGGCACAATTCCCTCTTGTTTACTTGTCAGTTCAGTTATTTATCCTTTTCACAGTTAATGCAACCTGAATCCAGACAATAAGTATTATCATTTCTTTTCTAAAATCTTGATGCCTCAACAGACTCCAATATCAAAATAGCTGCTAGCATTATAGGTAAGTTAATGCTGAAATATATTGCTGATTCTGGCAAACCTCAGCTTCATTATTTAATTTAAAAATATGTGATCATTTATCCATTTTTTCAGAAGACTGAGCTATTGAATTTGGCATGTAAATATAGCTATTTTCTCTGGTAATTCTACCAAAAAAAATTAAAAGAGGTACAAGCTTTGCTTAGTGGTAAGAGTGTAATTTAATATAAAACTTTTAATCTTCTTGGTTTTCTTTGTGATATGACTCTGGATTTTGGAGAAAGCCTCCCTTGATCTATTTCGAGCAACGGAGGCATCTAGATCAGTAGCCCTTAAGGAACACCCACATTTTTCAGATCATCAAAAGGTACACATCAATGTGTGAACGTATCCCCTCCAAAGAACAAAGGGGGAGTTCTACAGAGCTCACCTGATTGTAGCAGATCTGAAGGACAGCATTTGACCCTGTTTGAAAAAAGAGAGAGAGAGAGAGAAAGCAAAGAAAGAGGAAAGTTGAATAAATAAAATAACACTATCAAACTGCAAAACTGTTCCTGATTGATGGATGCAATGCATTGACTCTGTGTGTGTGTGTGTGTGTGTGTGTGTGTGTGTGTGATATTTGACATATCCTGAAAGGAACATAAAATATCCTAAGTTCATCTATAAACTCTGTAGTTTTGTGACCTGCCACAAGGTTTCACTTGTGTCATTAAATTTACTGAAAGTGTTGAAGGAAAGAAAACTCAAGGGGACCACAGATGTTTGCAGTTTTCAATTTGCAGGCTGTTATTTAACACATACATGATTTTAGTTGATGATTTCTTTTCATAGATGCTTTCAATCAGTATTGTATATAATTAGCAGAAGATTTGTAATTCCTCTGACCTGTTTTGGGTTAGATCAAGTGTGGATGGTCTATATTTCTATTGTTGGTATTTGCATTACAAGATTTTATCCTATAATTTTCTCTACATTTTCATTTCTCCTATCTGATTAGTCCCTTACCATCAACCTTAGTTAATATCATTGTTTTAAGGGAAATGTCCTAATTACCTAGGACACAGCACATATTGGATAGGTTAACATTTTGGGTACACAGTTACAATAGACATTAGAGGACACTTTGAATTGTTATAAAAAGTTAAAACTGATCCTTAAATATACTGATCTTTTAGTGGATCGTATTCAAAAAATTTTGAAAGATTTGGTGCAAATATTTTATATTTTGATGTAGGAGCCTTTCCTAAGTAAACCTATTAGAAGAAACATATAAAACAGAAAAAAAGGGGGAAATGCCTAACTGAATTTTTCAGTGAGAACATATGAAACTATTCACTAAAATTAATTTACCAAAATGATTACTTCTTAGCATATGTGGACATTGACTTGAGGAATCTAGGTTAATAACTGATAAACAGCAGTTTAGTCTTGCATATTCAAGTTGATGGTTGATTTCAGTGACCCTTTTTACTTGAGTTCACTGGAAACAATTGATTTAAATGAAGTGAGCCAATAGATAGTTAACGACCTTTCTTATAGTCAGAGAATAGGATTTCCAAATGTCTAGTCCAGGATAATATTAATTTCTTTAACATGTATTTTTAGTTTAATGTGTTCTCTTTTATTATGGAAAGAGAGACTCTTTACAAAATAGGTAACTTACAAATTTTTCTAGTTTTAATTTTAAACCTTGATCTTACAAACCAAAAATAGTTTAAGCACTAAATTTGAGGCATCAGTGAAATGACATGCAAGAACAGTGAGGAGGGAAACCTGAGACTTTGAGAACAGAGAAATACAACCAGGGAGCATGTGTTTGACAAAAATCCATAGGAACTGGGGGTTTCACATTTCACTCAATTCCATTATATTCAACAAACCTTTGTGAAACTCTATACTGTGTGAGATACAAAGGTAGCTGTCAGAGTCACCATTTTTGAAATTTACCTCTTGTGGATGGTATTTGAAGGGGGAGGTACTGGGAAGTAACAGCTCATCACCGCTGCACCCACTAGAATGAAGGGATACATAGGTACTTTTACTGTATCTTCTGCAGGTCTAAAATATTAAGATGTCTATTCTGCATCTTACAACATGAACAAGGCAAGTGTTTTGAATGAATGGACTAAATAGCTGCCTACCTGGTGTCCCCAACTTAATACACTTTGGGAGCGAGGCAAGTATCACTAATGTTTAAAGCAGCCAGCTAGAGTATCATGCATACATGCTGAGTTGCTTCAGGCATGGTTGACTCTTTGCAGCACTATGGACTGCAGCCCTCCAGGCTCCTCTGTTCATGGGATTCTCCAGACAAGTATACTGGAGTGGGTTGCCATGCCCTCCTCCAGGGGATCTTCCCAACCTAGGGACTGAACCCACATCTTTTATGTCTTCTGTATTGGCAGGCAGGTTCTTTACCACTAGTGCCACCTGGGAAATTCCTAGAAGATCATATACATGGAAAAATAAGGCTTCTGGTTTTCACTCCTGGCTGGCTTAACTAAGATGTGATTTTTGGACAAGTCATACATAAACTCTTTAGGTCCTGGCTTTCTGATTTTGTAAGCTCAAAGCATAAGCTATTGCTTCTACTAACCTGCATTTGAACTGCAAAGTATATGGCTTCTTTGGTTTAATCTAGAGAAAAAGATTTAAATTCAAGGTCACTTTCAAGACGATCTTCAAATATCCAATGAGTTGCATTTGAAGGACAATTGAGAGAGCATCAGACTGAGAGATCATTGAACACGGGTAGAGAATGAGAATGAGAAAGGAGCCTTTCTAAGATAGAACTGTGAAAATGGAGAATTGAAGCCTTGAAAGAATGGGAAAATTTTAGTGAATTCTATAGGTAGCGCTTATTGAGGCATCTCAGGCCTATATGAACATGACTCATATTGATGAAGGCAGGAATAATTATATAACAAACATTCAACTTGCTTTCAAGTAGTGCAAATGAACAGAAGGAAATCTGATTGCAGCACAGTCAATATATACTACAGGATAACTTGGAGTTGTGCAGTAGTTTGAACATTCTTTGGCATTGCCTTTCTTTGGGATTGGAATGAAAACTTACCTTTTCCAGCCCCATGGCCACTGCTGAGTTTTCCAAATTTGATGCGTATTGAGTGCGGCACTTTCACAGCATCCTCTTTTAGGATTTGAAATAGCTCAACTGGAATTCCATCACCTCCACTAGCTTTGTTCATAGTGATGCTTCCTAAGGCCCACTTGACTTCACACTCCAGGATGTCTGGCTCTAGGTGAGTGATCACACCATCATGGTTATCTGGGCCATGAAGATATTTTTTGTACAGTTCTTCTGTGTATTCTCATCACCTCTTCTTAATGTCTTCTGCTTCTGTTAGGTCCATACCATTTCTGTCCTTTATTGAGCCTATCTTTGCATGAAATGTTCCCTTAGTATCTCTAATTTTCTTGGAGAGATCTCTAGTCTTTCCCATTCTATTGTTTTCCTCTATTTCTTTGCGCTGTTCACTGAGAAAGGGTTTCTTATCTCTCCTTGCTATTCTTTGGAATTCTGCATTCAAATGGGTATATGTTTCCTTTTATCCTTTGCCTTTAGGTTAGCTTAAATGTTAAAGCTGGATTTAGAAAAGGCAGAGCAACCAGTGATCAAATTGCCAACATCCGTTAGATCATAGAAAAAGCAAGAGAGTTCCAGAAAAACGTCTATTTCTGCATTATTGACTATGCCAAAGCCTTTGACTGTGTGGATCACAATAAACTGTGGAAAATTCTTAAAGAGATGGGAATACCAGTCCATCTGACCTGCTTCCTGAGAAATCTGTATGCAGATCAAGAAGCAGCAGTTAGAACTGGACATGGAATAACAGACTGGTTCCAAATCAGGGAAAGAGTACATCAAGGCCATATATTGTCACCCTGCTTATTTAACTTATATGAGGAGTACATCATGTGACATGACAGGCTGGATGAAGCACAAGCGTGGAATCAAGATTGCTGGGAGAAGTATTAATAACCTCAGATATGCAGATGACACCACCCTTACGGCAGAAAGTGAAGAAGAACTGAAGAGCCTCTTGATGAAAGTGAAAGAGGAGAGTGAAAATGCTGCCTTAAAACTCAATATTCAGAAAGCTAAGATCATGGCATCTGGTCCCATCAATTCATGGCAAATAGATGGGGAAACAATGGAAACAGTGACACTTTATTTTTGGGGGTTCCAAAATCACTGCAGATGGTGACTTCAGCCATGGAATTAAGAGATGCTTGCTCATTGGGAAAAAAAGCTATGACCAACCTAGATACCATATTAAAAAGCAGAGACATTACTTTGCCAGGAAAGGTCCGTCTAGTCAAAGCTATGGTTTTTCCAGTAGTCATGTATGGATGTGAGAGTTGGACTATAAAGAAAGCTAAGCGGCAAAGAATTCAAAAGCAAAAGAGAAGACTTTTTAGAGTTCCTTGGACTGCAAGGAGATCCAATCAGTCCATCCTAAAGGAAATCAGTCCTGAATATTCATTGGAAGGAGTGATGCTGAAGCTAAGACTCCAATACTTTGGCTACTTGATATAAAGAAAAGACTCATTGGAAAAGACCTGATGCTGGGAAAGATTGAAAGCAGGAGGAGAATAGGATGACAGAGGATGAGGCAGTTGGATGGCATCACTGACTTGATGGATAGGAGTTTGACTAAGCTCAGGAAGTTGGTGATAGACAGGGAAGCCTGATGTGCTGCAGTCCATGGAGTCACAAAGAGTTGGACATGAATGACTGACTGAACTGAACTGAACTTGGAGTTGAGGCTAATCAAATGGAATAGAAAGAGATGGGCAAAGCTTTTCTAGAGGAAGTCTAAATTCTTCCAATTTGCATTATCTCATTGGGAGTTTTAAAAATTCTACTAGTGTTGAACACAGATTCTACTAGTGTTGATTTATTCATACAACTTTACAGTAAAAAAAAAAAAAAAAAAAAACTTATTTGTGTGTGCTCACTGATGTCTGGCTCTTCGCAATCCCATGGACTGTATCCCGTCCATGGAATTTTCCAGGCAAGGATACTGGAGTAAGTTGCTATTTTCTACTTCAGGGGATCTACCCACTCAGGAATCAAACCCATGTCTCTTCTGTCTCCTGCATTGGCAGGCGGATTCTTCACCACCTGGGAAGCCCACGCCCTAAAAATTAAACAAACTAAGGATAAGCTTCACATTTTATTATGACAATATGATAAAAGAGAATTTTCCCCCAATTGGATGGTGTAATATCTAGCACTGGTGAGGTAATGTAGGGTTCCCTAATATGTAGCTTAAACAGCAGTAGTTCTTCAGTGATGAACAATTTTGTTTGCCTTGTTCTTTGACAGTTTTTAATTTCACCCATGCCTAAAACACTTTCTATGTGAAAGTATAAAACACTTTTATATGTTGGCAATGAGAACAAGCCTATTAGAAATGAGAGAACATTGGAGTCAAGAAACTCCACACTCTTCAATTACTAGAATAGAGTTGAAAGCCACCTTTATTTTAGAACTTGAGCAGATGTTGCATATAGGACAGTTGCTTCAGAGGTATTTAAGTGGTTGCCTTTGGTGACCTTACTTTCAGCTATTCATGTGCTGAAATGCACTTGTTTATCTAGAAGCAAGTAAAAGGAAATTCCCTAATGAAACCAGACCCATATTCTTCCCATTCCTGGGGGGGTCTCACCAATCTGTTTCACCTGCAACTAAGAGTTTCTTAAGGCTTATGTGATTGTTAAAAGTAAGCTAATTCAACCAATTATTAGCCATTATAAATTTCCAGATTCTTTAATTGCATAAATGAAATTAACAGGTCAGAAAGAGTGAGGTTTTTCATATACCACTTAGACAACATTTTTCTCAGCACATTCATGAAAAGACTATGTTGTGATAGAGATTCTTCGCTTGACCCAACTTTAGTCAGACTCTTGGAACTTATCCTAGACTCATCTGTGCTCTGCTTTGTAAAAGTCTAGTTTTATCAAGAACTCTGCTAAGTTAGTTTAAACAGTATTCACCACCCTGATGTTTGATTCATATCCTCATGTTTCACCATCTTCCAGGTAATGTCTGTTCATTCTGACCTGCCTTCAGCAAACAGCTTCTTTTTGGTTGGTTTAGACAGAATCCTTCTTGCCTTTGATGTTTCCTCTTAGTAATTTTCTATCCTCCAACCCTCCCACTTTTACTTCTTGCCTATAAATTTCCACTTGCTCATCCTTTATTCAAAACTGTACCTGATTTTATTCTAAGGTCTCTTTTCCCTACTGCTATAGTCCTTAATAAAATATATTTTTGCTGCTTTAATGACTAACCAGCTCTGACTTTTCTTTGAGAGTTGTGAGCTTGCTTTATGCATGTACTTCAAAAAAGTATGTTGTTGTTGAGTCATTAAATTATGTCTGACTCTTTGTGACCCCATGGACTACAGTATGCCAAGCTCCCCTGTCCTTCACTATCTCTTGGAGTTTGCTCAAACTCATGTCCATTGAGTCTAAACCACATTTTTTATACTTATTACCTTATCTAGTGAGAGACATGGGGCTTCCCAGTGGCTCAGTGGTAAATAATCTGCCTGCAATGTAGGAGAAGCAGGAGAGGAGGGTTCCATCCCTGGGTCAGGAAGATCCCCTGGAGGAGGGCATGGTAACCCACTCCAGTATGTGGAGAATTGCCTGGAGAATTCCAGGGACAGAGGAGTCTGGTGGGTTACAGTCCATAGCGTCACAAAGAGTTGGACACAATGGAAGAAACACAACTGCATGCACACACCAGTGAGAGACAGTCACAACATATATAAATAAATAAACATACAATCATGAATAATATCCAAATTTAGAACAGATGCCTCCTGATAGTCATGTCAACAGAATGCAACATCTTTAGCAAGCATGAATTCAGAGTCAATTTTTGTGTAAAAATCTTGTTAGTACCAGGTGTCTAGTACATCAAATCTGGTTAGAAATTCTAGGAGGTGGTGTATCTTGGTGCTGGTGCTGGTGATCCTGTGTTGAGTAACACAGAAGGTCCAGGCTTGATGGAGCTTGTAATTGAGTGGAATAGAAAGAGAAAATACAAGCAATTTGCTCAATGCAAAATATTGGTACAGATTTCAGTATGTATTTGAAGGTGGTATAGTATAGATTAATAATTTTTAAAATTTTATTGAAGTATAGTTGATTTCTAATGTGTTAATTTCTGCTGTACAGCAAATGATTAAGTTATATATATGTATATGTATTTTTTCATGGATGTATATTAAGAATTGTATTTGTGAGCTTTTAAATAGATTATCAGGAAAAACATCTTTGGATGATGTGCATATAAAATGACAGCAAAAGAGAAAGAAATCCAGTCACTTGAAGAGTTGTGGAAAGAATGCTACGGGTAGTGGATATAGATCTAGCACTTTTGAGGAATGGAGTAAAAACATGGCTACAGTATATTGAAAGAAGAGAAGAGAGGCAGGCAATTTTAAGGAACACAATGCAGAGTCTTTCAAAGAGTTTGAAATTTTGTTCTTTCCGTAAAAGACAAGACAGGGATTTAAGCAAAGAGGTAGTGTTGTCCCATTTATGCATAAAGAAAATTCTCTGCTTTGAATTGAAGAGTGCAGGGGCCATGAATGGGAGTTTAAAGGAAGGGTGGGTATGGAGGGAGTTTAGGAAGCCTTCATTGCAAATCTGATAATGGTCTGGATGTACCTCTGAGAAAACCAAAAATTAGACATTATAAACAGCCAGAGAATTTAGCAGAAGAAATATTCAAAGCTGAAAAGCAGCCAGTAAGGTCAGCAAAAACCTGAAGAACCTGTGGTGGAGGACACAAAGAATGGATAGTTTAAGTAGTAAATGGAAGGCCTGCATTTCTGTTTTATTTTATGACTAAAATGCTTTATGATTAAAATTCAACCTATATCTCAGAGGCAGAATGCATGAATCCTTAAATCATAACACTTATTTGTAACAATATAATCACAGGATTTCAGAGTATAATCATATAGAAGGAAAAATCCCTGATACATGTTGATGGGTATCACATGAAGTTTAATAGTGTGAGCACTAGTTTAACTAGACAGATTAAAAAATTTTCCCAAGCCACACTGTATTATAGTAAACAGGTTATAATTCTTCAAATTGAATTGTCTTAAAGAGCACTATATTTAAAACTATGGAGTATTGAAGCTGAGATTGGCTATGGGAGCCAGTGAATCTAGTCCTAATGTCATGCTCCTTATCTCTTAGAAATGGAGGCATCAGCCTCCATAGGCAGCCTCTGTGAACAGCTGCCATCCCTCATGGAGGAATTTCAGTCTCTATGGAGACTGCCTCCATTTCAATCCTAGTCAATTAGAGGTGAAAAGTATTCCATTTGCAGTCACCTAAGCCATAGAGTCCACCTATTTTTTTTTTCTTCGTTCTTTCAGTCAAATGATATCTTCTTATCTAAGATTGAAAAAAAAAATCAGAATCATGGTCATTTAATTCAAGCTCATTCAGTTCTAGTTACTTTTTCTTTTGTTTCAAATGGCAGCCTTCTCTGTAAATCAGATAAAGAACTGTATCATTATGTTATCATCTTTGAAAGCTCCATAATTGTAGCTTTTCTACCCAAGTCACTGAAATAAAACATCTAATTCTACACTAAATATAAATTTATTTCCAGTTTTATGTGTTGTATTATTTGCTTAGGTGATAGTGCTTCCAACCTTTTTCAGAGGTGAGCCTATAGTATAAAGAACTATTTTTTAAATAACACATATTTTCACAAAAGACAATGAAGGCTACACAGATTAGGAGTTACTCTTAGTAGTTCATCAATACTTCCATATTTTTTCTTAAGGACATAAAAGACAGATATTACTCATTTTGCTTTAAAATTAGTCCAAAAGGCTGGAAAAAAAAAAGTCACATTGAATTAATTAATTTAGATCTAATTAATTTGTGTATTCACTAGAGCAATTAAGATTTGTGTAAAATGAGCAGGGATTAAAAAAAGTACAATAAACAATATGAAAATATTTACTAGGGATAATTTACTGCTGAGAGTCTATTACTGTATTTTTCTCTTTATCCTTGTTCCTCAAGAACACAGTGGCACTTATTATGATTGTTAACTTTTGTGATTTCAAGTGACAAAAGCTTGATTCACATAGACATTAACTGAAAAAAAAACCTAAATTTATGTGGAGAGTCTATTAACTAACTTCAGACACGGCTACATCAAGGGGCTTTTTCATCATTAAATCTTCTTTCTCCATTTTTTAAAATGATTTTTCCATGAATGTGACTTCATACTAAGGCAGATGATTCCTTTGAGGTACCATTATGCCTAAGAACACCTTCAAGTTTTCATTCTAAAACTTTGAGTATACACAAATATTTTATTTCCTTCCAGTTTTATTGAGATATAATTGACATAGAGCACTGTATAAGTTCAAGGTGTACAGCATAATGATTTAACTTACATGCAGCATGAAATGATTATCACAGTAAACTTAGATGAATATCCATAATCTCATACAGATGGGTTTCCCTGGTGGCTCAGATGGTAAAGAATCTGCCTATCAATGCAGGAGAACGGGGTTTGATACCTGGGTTGGGAAGATCCCCTAGAAAAGGAAATGGCAAACCACTCCAGTATTCTTGCCTGGAGAATTCTGTGGACAGAGAAATCTAGCAGACTGGGGTCGCAAAGAGTCAAGCATGACTGAGCAACTAACACTTTCACTTTCATACAGATACAAAATTAAATAAAATTATTATCCTGTTATGAGAACTCAGAATTTACTCTCTTTACAACTTGCATATATAAATAACCACTGAATTGTATTTATCATGTTGCATATTACATCCCTAATACCTGTATAGCTTATAACTGGAAGATTGTACCTTTTGACCACCTTCACTCAATAACCCCTCCCTCCAACCTCTCAGCTCTGGTAACCACAAATCTGATCTCTTTGTCTATAGGTTTGTATGTTTGTTTTTCAGTATAAATGACCTACAACATTATGTGTGTTCCATTTACACAACATAGTGCTTTGGTATTTCTATACATTTAAAAATTATCACCATGAAAAGTTTAGTCACAGCATGTCACCATACAGATACTACACCATCATTGACTATGTTCCCTGACTGCACATATCACATCAGTGACTCATTTATTTGCAACTGCAGGTTTGTACCTCTTAATCCCCTTCATCTATTTATTTCCTCTCTCCTCCCCTGCCCTCTGATAAACATTGGTTTCTTCTCTGTATCTATAACTCTGTTTCTGTTTTGGTATGTTGCTTCATTCATTTTGCTTTTAGAGTCCACATATATGTGAAATTATACAGTATTTGCCTTTCTTAGTGTAACTTATCTCATTTAGCCTAATACACTCTAGGTCCATCCTTGTTGTCACAAGGAGCAAGATTTCACTCATTTTTTTTGGCTATATGTGTATATGAGGTGGTCAAAGGTACAATCTTCAGTTATAAGATACACAGATAACAGGGATGTAATATGCAACATGATAAATATAACCTTCATGCTGCTTTTATTTATGAAACAAAAGAATAAATATATCATATAGAATAAGCAGAGAAATGAGTGTGGACCAGATTCAGTTCAGTTCAGTTCAGTCGCTCAGTCATGTCCAACTCTTTGTGACCTCATAAACTGCAGCACGCCAGGCCTCCCTGTCCATTACCGACTCCCAGAGCCTACACAAACTCATGTCCATTGAGTCGGTGATGCCATCCAACCATCTCATCCTCTGTCATCCCCTTCTCCTCCTGCCCTTAATCTTTCCCATCATCAGGGTCTTTTCAAATGAATCAGTTCTTCGCATCAGATGGCCAAAGTGTTGGAGTTTCAGCTTCAAAATCAGTCCTTCTGATGAACACCCAGGACTGATCTCATTTAGGATGGACTGGTCGGACCTCTTTGTAGTCCAAGGGACTCTCAAGATTCTTCTCCAACACCACAGTTCAAAAGTACCGACTCTTTGGTGCTCAGCTTTCTTTATAGTCCAACTCTCACATCCATACATGTGGAAGTGTTCTTTTTCTGAGATAGTCATCAAATAAGAAAGATTAGACATGGCCCTGTTAACTCTTTCTGAAAAGGAATGAAAAAGCCTGGATTTTTAATTTGAGTAACATGTGACACTGTTTTAAATGAATGGAAATGGAGACACCAAGTGCTCTAGTTCAGATCAGATCAGATCAGATCAGTCGCTCAGCCATGTCCGACTCCTTGCAACCCCATGAATCGCAGCACGCCAGGCCTCCCTGTCCATCACCAACACCCGGAGTTCACTCAGACTCACATCCATCGAGTCAGTGATGCCATCCAGCCATCTCATCCTCTGTCGTCCCCTTCTCCTCTTGCCCCCAATCCCTCCCGGCATCAGAGTCTTTTCCAATGAGTCACCTCTTCGCATCAGGTGGCCAAAGTACTGGAGTTTCAGCTTTAGCATCATTCCTTCCAAAGAACACCCAGGGCTGATCTCCTTCAGAATGGACTGGTTGGATCTCCTTGCTGTCAAAGGGACTCTCAAGAGTCTTCTCCAACACCACAGTTCAAAAGCATCAATTCTTCGGCGCTCAGCCTTCTTCAGAGTCCAACTCTCACATCCATACATGACCACAGGAAAAACCATAGCCTTGACTAGACGAAGCTTTGTTGGCAAAGTAATGTCTCTGCTTTTGAATATGCTATCTAGGTTGGTCATAACTTTCCTTCCAAGGAGTAAGCGTCTTTTAATTTCATGGCTGCAGTCACCATCTGCAGTGATTTTGGAGCCCCCAAAATAAAGTCTGACACTGTTTCCACTGTTTCCCCATCTATTTCCCATGAAGTGGTGGGACCGGATGCCATGATCTTCATTTTCTGAATGTTGAGCTTTTTTTTTTTTTTTCTCCAAAGTCTCATTTTAATTTTATTTTTTACATTTTTTTAAAATTTTACTTTATTTTTAAACTTTACATAATTGTATTAGTTTTGCCAAATATCAAGATGAGTCCGCCACAGGTATACATGTGTTCCCCATCCTGAACCCTCCTCCCTCCTCCCTCCCCATACCCTCCCTCTGGGTCGTCCCAGTGCACTAGCCCCAAGCATCCAGTATCGTGCATTGAACTTGGACTGGCATCTCGTTTCATACATGATATTTTACATGTTTCAATGCCACTCTCCCATATCTTCCCACCCTCTCCCTCTCCCATAGAGTCCATAAGACTGTTCTATACATCAGTGTCTCTTTTGCTATCTCGTATACAGGGTTATTGTTACCATCTTTCTAAATTCCATATATATGCGTTATTATACTGTATTGGTGTTTTTCCTTCTGGCTTACTTCACTCTGTATAATAGGCTCCAGTTTCATTCACCTCATTAGAACTGATTCAAATGTTTTCTTTTTAATGGCTGAGTAATACTCCATTGTGGTGAGCTTTAAGCCAACTTTTTCACTCTCCACTTTCACTTTTATCAAGAGGCTTTTGAGTTCCTCTTCCCTTTCTGCCATAAGGGTGGTGTCATCTGCATATCTGAGGTTATTGAATTTCTCCGGGCAATCTTGATTCCAGCTTGTGTTTCTTCCAGTCCAGCGTTTCTCATGATGTACTCTGCATATAGGTTAAATAAACAGGGTGACAATATACAGCCTTGACGTACTCCTTTTCCTATTTGGAACCAGTCTGTTGTTCCATGTCCAGTTCTAACTGTTGCTTCCTGACCTGCATACAAATTTCTCAAGAGGCAGATCAGGTGGTCTGCTTTTCCCATCTCTTTCAGAATTTCCCACAGTTGATTGTGATCCACACAGTCAAAGGCTTTGGCATAGTCAATAAAGCAGAAATAGATGTTTTTTCTGGAACTCTCTTGCTTTTTCCATGATCCAGCGGGTGTTGGCAATTTGATCTCTGGTTCCTCTGCCTTTTCTAAAACCAGCTTGAACATCAGTAAGTTCATGGTTCACATATTGCTGAAGCCTGGCTTGGAGAATTTTGAGCATTACTTTTCTAGCCTGTGAGATGAGTGCAATTGTGCGGTAGTTTGAGCATTCTTTGGCATTGCCTTTCTTTGGGATTGGAATGAAAACTGACCTTTTCCAGTCCTGTGGCCACTGCTGAGTTTTCCAAATTTGCTGGCATATTGAGTGCAGCACTTTCACAGCATCATCATTCAGGATTTGGAATAGCTCAACTGGAATTCTATCACCTCCACTAGCTTTGTTCAAAGTGATGCTTTCTAAGGCCCACTTGACTTCACATTCCAGGATGTCTGGCTCTAGGTCAGTGATCACATCATCATGATTATCTGGGTCATGAAGATCTTTTTTGTACAGTTCTTCTGTGTATTCTTGCCATCTCTTCTTAATATCTTCTCCTTCTGTGAGGTCCATACCATTTCTGTCCTGTATCTCTGATTTTCTTGAAGAGATCTCTAGTCTTTCCCATTCTGTTTTTTTCCTCGATTTCTTTGCATTGATCGCTGAAGAAGGCTTTCTTATCTCTTCTTGCTATTCTTTGGAACTCTGCATTCAGATGTTTATATCTTTCCTTTTCTCCTTTGCTTTTTGCTTCTTTTCTTTTCACAGCTATTTGTAAGGCCTCCCCAGACAGCCATTTTGCTTTTTTGCATTTCTTTTCCATGGGGATGGTCTTGATCCCTATCTCCTGTACAATGTCACGAACCTCATTCCATAGCTCATCAGGCACTCTATCTATCAGATCTAGGCCCTTAAATCTATTTCTCACTTCCACTGTATAATCATAAGGGATTTGATTTAGGTCATACCTGAATGGTCTAGTGGTTTTCCCTACTTCCTTCAATTTAAGTCTGAATTTGGCAATAAGGATTTCATGGTCTGAGCCACAGTCAGCTCCTGGTCTTGTTTTTTTCTGACTGTATAGAGCTTCTCCATCTTTGGCTGCAAAGAATATAATCAATCTGATTTCAGTGTTGACCATCTGGTGATGTCCATGTGTAGAGTCTTATGTTGTTGGAAGAGGGTGCTTGTTATGACCAGTTCATTTTCTTGGTAAAACTCTATTAGTCTTTGCCCTGCTTCATTCCGTATTCCAAGGCCAAATTTGCCTGTTACTCCAGGTGTTTCTTGACTTTCTACTTTTGCATTCCAGTAACCTATAATGAAAAGGACATCTTTTTTGGGTGTTAGTTCTAAAAGGTCTTGTAGGTCTTCATAGAAATGTTCAACTTCAGCTTCTTCAGCATTATTGGTTGGGGCATAGACTTGGATTACTGTGATATTGAATGGTTTGCCTTGGAAATGAACAGAGACCATTCTGTCATTTTTGAGATTGCATCCAAGTACTGCATTTCAGATTCTTTTGTTGACCATGATGGCTACTCCATTTCTTCTGAGGGATTCCTGCCCGCAGTAGTAGATATAATGGTCATCTGAGTTAAATTCATCCATTCCAGTCCATTTTAGTTCGCTGATTCCTAAAATGTCGACATTCACTCTTGCCATCTCTTGTTTGACCACTTCCAATTTGCTTTGATTCATGGACCTGACATTCCAGGTTCCTATGCAATATTGCTCTTTACAGCATCGGACCTTGCTTCTATCACCAGTCACATCCACAGCTGGGTATTCTTTTTGCTTTGGCTCCATCCCTTCATTCTTTCTGGAGTTATTTCTCCACTGATCTCCAGTAGCATATTGGGTTCCTACTGACCTGGGGAGTTTCTCTTTCAGTATCCTATCCTTTTGCCTTTTCATACTGTTCATGGGGTTCTCAAGGCAATACTGAAGTGGTTTGCCATTCCCTTCTCCAGTGGACCACATTCTGTCAGATCTCTCCACCATGACCCACCCATCTTGGGTTGCCCCAGGGGCATGGCTTAGTTTCATTGAGTTAGACAAGGCTGTGGTCCTAGTGTGATTAGATTGACTAGTTTTCTGTGAGTATGGTTTCAGTGTGTTTGCCCTCTGATGCCCTCTTGCAACACCTACCGTCTTACTTGGGTGTCTCTTACTTTGGGCGTGGGGTATCTCTTCATGGCTCCTCCAGCAAAGCACAGCCATTGCTCCTTACCTTGGATGAGGGGTATCTCTTCACCGCCACCCTTCCTGACTTTCAGCGTGGGCTAGCTCCTCTAGGCCCTCCTGTGCCACTAAAAATAATTCTGCTTCCGCTGCCTCTGGGCCGCGCTGACGGGCGCCGCGCTCGCCCAGGAACTTGGTGGCGCTGCTGCTCGGACGCAGGCTGTGCTGCACGGAGCAACAAGGAACAGGGAGGCCTAGGCGCTGGAGGCCACGATCTGGCCGTGTAAGGAGAAGGCTTCGAGAGTCGCGTCAAGACTCCCGCTCTCCTGACCTGAAGAACAGGCATTTCAGCCGCTCTCCGTGGCCGCCATGTTCTCCTCCTCCTCTTCCGCTCTGGTTAGACACACTGAATTTGATATACCTAGCAGGCATATATGTAGTGATAACAAATTGCAAGTTTTATATTAAAATCTGGTCTTCATTCAGATAAGATGTAAGGGTTGGAGTTTTTTTTTTTTAAATAAGAATTACAGCAGTTTCTTTTCTTAAGATTTATTTATCTATTTTTGGCTATAATGGGTCATCTTTGCTGCGTGCGGGTTTTCTCTAGTTGTGGTGAACTGAGACTACTCTCTAGTTGTGTTGTGTGAGCTTTTCATTGTGGTGGCTTCTCTTGTTGTGGAGCACAGGCTCAGTAGTTGTAGTCCAGCTCATGGACTCTAGAGCACGGGCTCTTCCCAGACCAGGGATCAAATTGGTGTCTCCTTCATTGCAAGATAGATTCTTAACCACTGGACCACTAGGAAACCACAGGGCTGGAGTTTTTAAAGATGCAAATTTGGAAATTGTCAGCTCAAAATATACATATTTTTGTAGAAAACATATTAAATTATAATTTTTACATGTTTTTGTCCTAAGCTTTTTCCCACTCTAAAATGTATTATCCAGCCTGAGACACATCCATACCAATGCCTTATTGAAATTAAAAGTGAAATTTTAATTTAAAATACTTTTATGTACTAAAGCACAAAGAAATAAAGGATTCTAAGTGTGATAATAACCAAAAAAATTTCAAAAAAATAGTTTTATTAGGAGCATTTACTTAATTCTTAGGACTATAAATATAACAAGAAAAAAGGTAAATTACATTAGATATATAATTCTTAAATTCAAGAGTGAAAAGCATTACAGTCAAGCCTTACCTTTTATTTTGTTTTAACTTATTTGAAAGTCTGTATTGCTTCAGTTCTATAAATGTAAGCAATACAGTACTTCTCATGTTGCTAATGGAGCTTGAAATTAGGGCAGCAGCTTTTCTATCAGCATCATGATGATGTCAGCAATTCACATGAAAAATGAAACATAACCAGTACAACTTTTACAGCCACAAAATATAGCCAGCTTTCCATATTTGAAACTGGCTGACCATACCCAATAATATATGGTGCAGGAAAAGAAAATATTCTTTTTTCTAGGCTTTGCAAAACCAATACCACATTTGTTGATGCAGGATCCTGTGATGATATGCATTTAGTAAAGGAAAACAAAACAAACAGAAAACTTATGTTGGACTCCAAGGTCTATGTTGCAAAATTTAATGCCAGGTCTAGGTCTATATATCACTGTAGGAAGTAGAGTTTGGTAATTACTGGCATTTGATCAATCCCACTTATAAAACTATTAATGACTTTTCAACAAAAATTATATTTTAATCATAAATTATTCAATTTTTCTATATTTCATTTACTAAAAAATATGCAGTAACTCAATCTCAATCAAAAATATACTATCATGGCCAAACAAAAAAATACTGATATAATTTCTCAAAATTAAAAAAATAGGTATTTCAGAACCAAGAACATTATTGATTGACATAAATTATGTATATAACTTCACATTAACTTTCTCTTATTTTTAAAAGATGACTTTTAGTGAAAATAAAAATTTTGTGCAGAAATATTATAATTCTATAAATAAAAAGCAACATGAATCTATTACAAGGTTCTAGAATAGTGATCATTATGCAGGGATTGGTTCTCAAACTACAACACATGTGAAATGTACCTGTGAAGTTATATAGATAGCTGTGACGTTATATAACTGATAATTAACTGCCATGAGGGAAAGTAGTAACCTATTTCTTATGAAGTTTGTAGAGCATTTTTGTTCCAGTTTCTAAACTGATTTCTGGTGAATCTTGGGTAGCTATTCTGTATTGTAGCAGATATTTTATCTATTGAATGTGGATTGAAGGTTTGGAAAACACCCAATGGACTAAGGGTCAGGTGATAAAATATTTTTTCATTAGACATAAAGTATGAATCTGAGATATTGAAATTAAGTTATGGTCCATAAGAATTCATATTGAGACTTCCTTCCCGATGCTGTATTTTTAGTTCAACCACATTGACTATGTATATTAATATAAACATCTCCCGCTCTCTCACTCTCTCCCTTAAACTGAGATCAGCAAGATATAATGTGAGAAATATTATCACATACTTGGCGTTTCAGAATAACTTCTCTTATTCACAGAATAATTCTCTAATTGCCTAAATAAGATGGTATCCAGGAAATGTATAAGAACTCTTTAAATGACATGTAAGTCTAGTGATCCTACTTGGAAATCAATCCAAGAGTAAAGTCACATTACATTTATATTAAATACATAGCCAAAACCACTTTCCTTAAATTTCAGTGATACAATAGTCACTTCTTGAAGCTGTGAAGATTCTACTGTGTCGGAAGTTTAGAAAAACAAAAATGTATAGTAAATGTTGTTTAAATAAAATTCTCAGCTTATTAAGCAAATAGTAAAACAACCATTTTAGCCATGCTAGAGAGAAAATAGCTGCTGTACAGAGATTTTTACATTGGTTAAGAGCATGAGATTTTTTTTTTTAAGTCTTCTAATGATAGAAAGCAATCTATGAGCATTTCACAGAACAATAATTTGACAGGTGACTTTTTCTTTCTTCTGAGATCTTTCTTTACTATATCAGGCTTTTCTTGTTTTATTTATGTTGAGTTCTGTACACCTCTGCACTTCAGTCACCGTATATTTAGTCAGTGTAGACTTCTAGAATTAAATCTTTTCATTTGGCCAGAATTGGCTGCTCACCAAAAATGTTTGCAATACTTCTATTTGCATGATGAGAATGTTTCTCTTGATATACATTTTGTGGACTTTTTCTTCCCTCCTCTACTGCTTTTATATAACTTGATCATAGAGAACAGGTCCTTTTCTTCAGCTTTATTGAGATATAGTTGTTACATATCACAATATATAGCATAACACTGTGTAAGTTCAAGGTGTACAAAACCCAATTCAATATATATTGTGAAATGATTACCACAATAAGTTAGTTAACACATATATCACCTCACATAGGTGTGTGTGTTTGTGTGTATGTGTGTGTGTGTGTGTGTGTGTGTGTGTCTGGAGAACATTTAAGATCTACTCTCTTAGCAATATTTAAGTATATAATAGAGCATTTTCAGCTATAGTCATCATGTCACATATTGGATCACTAATATTTATTCACCTTGTAACTGGAAGTTTGTACCTTTGGATCAACTTTCCTATTTCCCTTGTCCAAAGGCCCTGTCAATCACCAATTTATACTCTCTTTCTACACATTCATATAATTTGAATTCTACATATAGATCACACAGTGTTTTTCTCTGTTTCACATATTTTACTTAGAATAATGCCTGCACGATTCATCATTGATATCACAAATGGTGGAAGTGAAAGTGAAAGTATTAGTTGCTCAGTCATGTCCGACTCTTTGTGACCCCATGGACTGTAGCCCACAAGGCCTCTGTCCATGGGATTCTCCAGGCAAGAACACTGGAGGGGGTAACCATTCCCTTCTCCGGGGGACCTTCCTAACCAACCCAGGGATTCATCCTGGGTCTCCGACACTGTAGGCAGACTCTTTACCATCTGAGCCACTGGGGCAAGAGGTGGGGTGTGTAGGGTGAGGGGGATGGCAGGTGGCAGGGGGTGGGGGGGAGAGGGACCATAAAGAAGGTTGAGCACTGAAGAATTAGAGCTTTTAAACTGTGGTGTTGGAGAAGACTCTTGAAGACACTTGAGAGTCCCTTGGACTGCAAGAAGATCAAATCAGTCAGTCCTAAAGGAAATCAATCTTGAATATTCATTGGAAGGACTGATGCTGAAGAGTTTCCCACCATGGTCCAACTCTCACATCTGTACATGACTACTGGAAAAACCATAACTTTGACTAAACGGAACTTTGTCAGAAAAGTAATGTCTCTGCTTTTTAATACACTGTCTATATTTGTCATAGCTTTTCTTCCAAGGATCAAGAGTCCTTTAATTTGCATGGCTATGGTCACCATCTGCAGTGATTTGGGAGCCCCCCAAAATAAAGTCTCTCACTGTTTCCATTGTCTCCCAGTCTATTTGCCATGAAGTGACGGGATCAGATGCCATGATCTTACCTTTTTGAATGTTGAGTTTTAAGCCAGCTTTTTCACTCTCCTCTTTTACCTTCATCAGGAGACTCTTTAGTTCCTCTTAACTTTCTGCATATTTAACTTATATGCAGAGTACATCATGAGAAACTCTGGACTGGATGAAGCATAAGCAGGTCTCAAGATTGCTGGGAGAAATATCAATAACCTCAGATATGCAGGTGACACCACCCTTATGGCAGAAAGTGAAGAAGAACTAAAGAACCTCTTGATGAAAGTAAAAGAGAAGAGTGACAATGTTGGCTTAAAGCTCAACATTCAGAAAACTAAGATCATGGCATCCAGTCCCATCACTTCATGGCAAATAGATGGGGAAATAGTGGAAACAGTGGCTGACTTTATTTTGGGGGGTTCCAAAATCACTGCAGATGGTGATTGCAGCCATGAAATTAAAAGACACTTACTCCTTGGAAGGAAAGTTATGACCAACCTAGATGGCATATTAAAGAGCAGAGACATTACTTTGTTAACAAAGATCCATCTAGTCAAGGCTATCGTTTTTCTAGTAGTCATGTACAGATGTGAGAGTTGGACTATAAAGAAAGATAAGCATTGAATTGTGGTGTTGGGGAAGACTCTTGAGAGTCCCTTGGACTGCAAGGAGATCTAACCAGTCCATCCCAAAGGGGATCAGTTCTGAGTGTTCATTGGAAGGACTGATGTTGAAGCTGAAACTCCAATATTTTGGCCACCTGATGTGAAGAGCTGACTCATTTGAAAAGACCCTGATGCTAGAAAAGATTGAGGGCAGGAGGAGAAGGGGACGACAGAGGATGAGATGGTTGGATGGCATCACCGACTCAATGGACATGAGTTTGAGTAAACTCCGGGTGTTGGTGATGGACAGGGAGGCCTGGTGTGCTGCAGTTCATGGGGTCGCAAAAAGTCAGACTTGACTGAGCAACTGAACTGAACTCTCTGCCATAAGGGTGATGTCATCTGCATATTTGATATTATTGATATTAGTCGGCAATCTTCCTCCCAATATACACTCAGAAATGGGATTGCTGGATCATATGGTAGTTTTATTTTTATTTTTTTGAGGACCCTCTATGATGTTTTCTATTGTGGTTGCACCATTTTACATTCCCAACCACAGTGTTCAAGGCTTCCCTTTTCTCTACATCTTAGCCAGTACTTGTTATCTTTTGTCTTTTGATAATAGAAAT
This sequence comes from Bos javanicus, assembly GCF_032452875.1. Classification (NCBI taxonomy): domain Eukaryota; kingdom Metazoa; phylum Chordata; class Mammalia; order Artiodactyla; family Bovidae; genus Bos; species Bos javanicus. The sequence goes on from NC_083881.1 coordinate 40,937,018, forward strand.
CTTAACAGAAGTGAGTCACTATTTCATTATAGTACTTATTTTCATTTCCCTGGTGATTAGTGATGTTGAATACTTTTTCACATACCTGTTGGTCATTTATATATCTTCTTTAGAAAAATGTCAATTCAGGTCCTTTGTCCATTTTTCTAATTGACTTATTTGGTTTTCTTGCAATTGAGTTGTATGATACATATTTTGGATGTTAACTCCTTTTTTTTTTTTTTAAACTTTACATAATTGTATTAGTTTTGCCTGTTTTGGATCTTAACCCCTTATCAAATATATGGTTTGCAGTTTTTCTCCCATTTACTTTTTCATTTTGTTGACTATTTCTTTCATTGCACATATGCTTTTTATCTTTAAAATTTTATTTATTTTTAATTGAAGGATAATTGCTTTACAATATTGTGTTGGTTTCTGTAATACATCAACATGAATCAGCCATAGGTATACATATGTCTCCTCCCTCTTGAAACTTCCTCCCACCTCTTACCCCATCCTACCCTTCTAGATGATCAGAGAGCACTGGTTTGGCTCCCTGAACCATACAGCAAATTCTCACTGGCTATCTATTTTACATGTGGTAGCTTATATATTTCCATGCTACTCTTTCCATCTGTCCCACCCTCTTTTCCCCCATTGTGACCTATCTGCTGGGCAGAGATGGAGATACAGACATAGAGAACAGACTGTGGACACAGTGGGGAAAACAGAAGCTTCTTAGTTAGATATAATCCCACTTTCTTATTTTTGCTTTTGTTGCTTGTGCTTTGGGTGACATATCCAAAAAAATGTTGTCAAGACCCAACTGATGGAGCTTTCTTCCCTGTTTTCTTCTAGAGGTTTTATGACTGAGGTCTTATTGGAGACTAAAGTCTCCAATCCATTTTAAGCTATTTTTTTGTGAGTGGTGTAAGATAGATTCAGTTTCTTTCTTTTTTTTTTTGGTATGTGCACATTCCGTTTTCCAAACATTGTTGAGCAGACCTCCCTTTCCCCACTGATTATTCCACAGGTGGCATCGAAACTAGAATAAAAGAAATTAAATGGTTTCTGTTTGAATAACATGATGTTATATATAAAAAACCCTGAAGACCCCACCAAAAAACTGCTAGTTTGTAATATATGATTTCTATAAAATTGGATAATACAAAATCAGCATACAGAAATCAGTTGTATTTCAATACATGAATAATGAAACATCTGAAAAACAAAGAAAAAAATCTCATTTAAAATAGTATAAAAACTATACAATATTTAGAAATAAATTTAACCAGAAAGTTAAAGATCTATACACTGAAAAGTATAAGGCTTTGATGAGAGAAATTGAAGAAGATACAAACAAATGGAAAGACATCTCATGTTCATGGATGAGAGTAATTAACATTGTTAAAAGGTCCATACTACCCAAAGCCATCTGTCGATTCAATACAATCCCTATCAAAATTCCAATAACATTTTTTCAAAAAGAACAGAAAAAAATCTTAAAATTTATATGGGACCACAAAAGACTCCATGTAGTTAAAGAAATGTGATCAAGAATAAAGCTGGAGGTATCATGCTTCCTGATTCCAATTTATATTACAAAGCTGTATTAATCAGACAGTATGGTAAGGGTATAAAGCAGACACACATACCAGTGAAACAGTTTTGGGAGCCCAGAAATAAAGGCACACATTTACAGTCAACTAATCGGAGAAGGCAATGGCACCCCACTCCAGTACTCTTGCCTGGAAAATCCCATGGATGGAGGAGCCTGGTAGGCTGCAGTCCACGGGGTGGCAAAGAGTTGGACATGACTGAGCGACTTCACTTTCACTTTTCACTTTCATGCATTGGAGAAGGAAATGGCAACCCACTCCGTGTTCTTGCCTGGAGAATCCCAGGGACGGGGGAGTCTGGTGAGCTGCCATCTATGGGGTCGCACAGAGTCGGACACAACTGAAGCAACTTAGCAGCAGCAGCAGCAATCAAGAATATTCAGTGGGAAGAGGATAGTATCTTAAATAAAAAGTCTTTTTTTTTTTTTTGGTTTAAAGTTTTTCCTTCCCAGGTAACTCAGTGGTATCCACTTGCCAATGTAAAGGAGACATAGGAGACCCAGGTTCAATCTCTGGGTTGGGAAGGTCCCTTGGAGGAAGAAATGCAACACACTCCAGTAGTCTTTCCTAGATAATCCCATGGACAGAGGAACCTGGTGGGCTATAGTCCATGGCGTTGCAAAGAGTCAGACACAACTGAGCAACTGACTACACATAGTTATTCTAACAAAAATTATAGCTAATTTAAAAAAATCTTCTATGTAACTTTTTCATACAGTTCATCTCCTTTTATATTCTTCACCCACAGTCAATTTACTCTCTCTATGATAATCACACAATTTTGGTATTTTGTTTTTTCTTTTAAGTTGTCTTAATTTCCCATTATCCATATTACTTTATAGGTATTTTTCCACAGTTGTCTTTCCAAATCATCGTATTTATTATGTCATTTTGTTTCTATGTCTTATTTTATACAGATTATCTTCTCAGTGCCTTTTTCTTCTACAAGGGTATTCTAAACTTCCTACATTTTTTGAAAAATTTTCACCTACCACTGTCCTTACATTTTCCTGTATACATATAATTTTGAATATAGTATGAGATGGGAAGAGGTAAAGTTCCCTTCAAAAGCTTAGATTACTGTAGTGGTCGACAGAGATTCAATCCTCAGGCAAATGCTTTACTCAGATAGATTCTTAAGAAGTAGAAGGTAGATTTCCTCCATCAGAGAGCTTAGTACCAAGAATCATGATGGGAATGTTAAAAATGCAGAGTGAGCATGTTATGTAAAAGATGGACCTACTTAATTTGAATTATCCATTTACTTATGTTTTCAGAAGTGTCCTATCAACTAATAGCAGGTTTTGATATACCACGTGTGAGTGATTTCCATCACTCACTTCAACAGCAACTAATCTATCATGCAGTTTTATAGATGTATATTGTCTCAATCTTTAGACAAGTATTTGGTTATTCAGCATTCTGTAGAGAGCTTTATCAAAATCTCCCATATTCAAGGTCATTTATGACTTACAGTACAACAAGCACCAGAATTTGAAACTTTTAAAACCTTCTTCCAGCCCAAATGATTTCTTTTTTTTTTAATTTTTAAACTTTACAAAATTGTATTAGTTTTGCCAAATATCAAAATGAATCCACCACAGGTATACATGTGTTCCCCATCCTGAACCCTCCTCCCTCCTCCCTCCCCATACCATCACTTTCTACCTTTGTTTTCTCCTCTTTAAGAATACCCTGGTACTACACATATTTTGTAAAATCTTAAAAGGCTGATCAATAATGAAATGATGATTCTCCTTTACTTTCTATCCAATTAATGGTCAATACCTATATTTTACACAAAAAACTGCCACAAGAAAGCTACTTGTTTCTTTTAATGGGAGTCATTGTTTTTTTATATACTACAGTGTCTTTCTCTGTGCTGTAATTATACATCTCAACAACATATATAATAATTTTTATTTCATTTACAATCTTAAGAAAAGAAAGGAAGGAGTCCATGACTCCTATAGTGCTGTGGAAAACTGGTTCATATAATAAACAGACAGCCGCTTTGAGTTATAACCTGTAAAACCTGATAGATAAAGATCAGGAAAGGACGACCAGGTTAGAGAAGGGCCACCTTCTTTAATTGAAGCTAACAACTCATTACTGACATGATTAAGGTGCCTCCCAGAAGTCATTAATAAATGTAAATGAAGATGGAAAATTTAAAATTTTAATATGAAAAGGGAGTATGTTGAAATGAGAAAGAAAGATATAATAACAGGTACAAACTCAATGATGATGATCATCAAAGAGCCTACGGGGGGAAAACCAAAATTTGAGGAAGAACATATGAGTAGTTCTCAAGAACAGTCCATAGAATGAGTATGCCCTAATTCTAAATAATAAGTATATCAAAATTTATAGTTTATAATTCATTAGATTACCATGGTAGATAAAAATCACCCTTATGAAATTTCCTAATTCTCAGGAACTGATCCTGTATTTACCAACAACTCAATATTTTTGGAGGAAAAAAAATCTTGAAATGGCCTATTTAAAAAGAAATGCATATGATCAATGCTTATGTTTTCTTTAAATATATTTAATTTACATTGAGAAAATCAAATATATCACTGATTTTCAACTTTATAAATCTGTCTCCTAAATAAATTATTGCATGCGTGTTTATAGCGAGTTTTTTCATCAGGACCTAAGCAAAGAGACTCCCTAAGGAGATAAGTAGAGAGAGAATATAGAAATTCAAATGTGTTTCTCTACTCTGTCAACATTAACTCCATACTTATTGAGGCATTTGACTTTACCTTTTTCTTCTTATTAAGAACTTCTCTACCTCAAATGATGTTGTGAATAGTAGTATGAGGGATAACAATACTTTTAAATATATGAATTGCTACATAAAGCAAGGAATTGTCTTTGTTCATATATTTAACATTGGTGAAATTTCATAGAATCAGACCTCCATTTCTGCAAATGGGCATAATGATGGAAAATCTAAATATGCAACCTTCTTAAATCTATCCTGTGATAGCACTCCATGGAGATTTGGAACCTAATAAGACTTCACAAGATAAAAGAATAGTTGATGAAATGTATAGAATTCCTTCAAAAAGAAAGACCACCACTGATACTTGTATAAAAGAAAACAAAGGATGCAAAGTTAGAAAATATCAGATTCTCACTTATCAAGTGTTCACTAGAAGTTACAACACCTTTCTTTCCTTTGCCTCCTGTGCTATCTGCATTCATCAAGGACCACTAATCTTTCCTTCAACTTTTTGTAACAAATTTTAGGAACCATCTAGAATATATGATTCATGAATACAATTAATTTCTTTTGCTCATTGATGTATCTGCAGAAATTACTAAAAAATAAAAAGCAACCCAGCACAAAATTCAATCATTTTTGAGGGAATGCCCAAGTAAATTTAGTCATGGTACTGAAGCCAATATCTTCCTTTCTAATCCTTTGCAACACCTATGGAATATCAAAACAAACATGCAAACATGGGTTTGGATGGCAGTAGAGAAAGATCATGATGGTGTTTTGGCAGATAAAAGGCCATTATAATCTGTGTTTTGTCCTTTTAAATCACCCTAGTTACTACAACGGAGAAGGCAATGGCACCCCACTCCAGTACTCTTCCTGGAAAATCCCATGGACAGAAGAGCCTGGTAGGCTGCAGTCCATGGGGTCACGAAGAGTTGGGCACGACTGAGCGACTTCACTTTCACTTTTCACTTTCATGCATTGGAGAAGGAAATGGCAACCCACTCCAGTGTTCTTGCCTGGAGAATCCCATGAACGGGGGAGCCTGGTGGGCTGCCGTCTATGGGGTCGCACAGAGTTGGACAGGACGGAAGCGACTTAGCAGCAGCAGCAGCAGCAGTTACTACAAAGCAGGTAAACTAGATTATTCCAGTAATACCACTTACCAATCTGTCTTTAATACTACATCTTGCATTTGAAAGAAATTGGTAGAAACAAAATTGCAAAATAGTATAAGTAGTATGAAATCACTTTCTTCAAAAGGAAAGAGAGATAAAATTGCACCTATCCATTTTTATAGATTTATTTTATTTTCTAGCTGCTGAACATTCTGCATGTTATTTGGTTTCATCACCTATAAAATCAGGATATTAATATTGTTCATATCTGATTGCTAGTAAATTAATGAGTTCAAAACACATAAACCATATTATACAAGAGATGGCACGAGAGTAAGAAAATAAATATTAACCACTCTAGAATTGGGTTTTCCAGGTGGCACTAGTGGTTAAGAACCCACCTATGAATTCAGGAGGCATAAGGGATTTGGGTTTGATCCCTGGGTCAGAAAGTTCCCCTGGAGGAGAGCATGGCAATCCACTCCAGTATTCTCGCCTGGAGAATGCCCATGAACAGAGAAGCCTGGCAAGCTACAGTACATAGGGTCGCAAAGAGACACAACTGAAAAGACTTAGCACGCATGCACTCTAGAATTATTGTTTGCATTTGTTTTATAAAATAACATCAGTGTCTTCTATGTGCCTTTACGAGTTATTCTGAATTATCTAACTATACATGGATTAGTTTCAGAATCAAAATAAAGAAAGCTATTTTACTTTTGTGAGATACGCTACTGAATTTTGCATAATTTTACTATTTCATTTGAATTGAGGCAGTTTCCTTCAACTATCACTACTAATCTAAACATCTAAGACTTCTCTATATAAAATGTATTTCATGTGACCTATCATTTAAAATTTTATATAAATAAATTCATCAAATTTCTGCTAAAAACTTTCGACAATACATTTGAAAGTTCTATGGAATCACTCTTCATTTTTGTCCTTTATTACTACTAAGCATAATAATTACAAATTCTACCAGATACATCTGATACAAGAGCATTTGTTTATAGAATTATGAACAATTATAGGAGAAATAAACCTAATTACTAAGTTATTTCAAATTCTTGAAGTTACACAGTAAAAATAATTGCAGCCTTTTGGGGTCACGGCTGTTCATTACTCATATTTATATTCCCAGACTCCGGCATAGTGCATGATAAATTAAGTATTTAAAAGTATTAGCCAGGAAAGTTCTCATTTCTATAGTTCCATACAGTAAAATAAAGATTTGATGATTTAAAGAAAAAAACATGTTAAAAGTGAAGCAATTTATTCAATTGTTGGCACATTTTCATTATGCCAAAAATCACTTAGTACATAACTAAAAACAAAACATGAAACTAAATCTCTATATGCCTCAGTTTTAGACTTACCTTTGAAAGGTTCACAGCATCAACTGGTAAATATAATGTTCTTTCTGAAGTGTTTAAAAACATCTGCTATACAATGGGGGTTCCATTTCTCCATTAAAAAAAGACAAAATATAGCACAATTCTAAGTGAATTCATAAATGAATGGAATGACTACAAAACCTGTGACTTTGTCTCTATATGTGACAAGGTCTTTTGGGTTATCAAAAATTCACAACATAGTTTTAAAGTCTTAAACCTCTTGAGAATATACAGAATGATTAAAAAAAAAAAAAAGGAAGCCGAGTCTCTAGAATGACTACTCCTGTCACGCCAACAAGAGCAAACAAGGCATTTGGCAACTCATAAATGCTGTGAAAGCTCCGTAACTAGCAGTACTGTTTGTTCATGATAAATTCACTCTGTCTTTCCTACATGATCTTGGAAACATTATCAAACTCAAAAGGAGCATGGGTGGAAGGATGACTCCTGAGAGCTTTCACCTATTTCCTGTTGCTAAGGAAACGTCGTCCTTTGTACATGTTCAGAATAGCAGGTTCCTTTGAATCCTGCCTTTCAAGCTCTATTTTTTAAAGAAAACATATAGATATATAACCCATGTCTTGAAATGTACACAGATTTACTCTTTGTTTCTACTACCTGGTGAAGAAGTGTCATCCAATTAGAGGTAACATATGCTTTAAGATTAAAACATTGGAGATAAAAAAAAAAAAAATTGGAGATAGACAACTTCTCTTTGTTGTTTCAGACTTTGTCAAATCTAGTGTTTCTGAATCCACAAAAAAAGTCAGTAAACCTAAGATATCACTATGACCTGTGAATATGTATCTCTCAAAAATTGGCTGAAATAAAGTATAGCTTTTGATATTTGATAGAATTGGGAACAATTATACTTAATTACTGCATGATAAGTGACAGAGTTATTGTACATTAATTACTCAGAGATTTTTATTAAGACAATATGTGTCTGCTTATTTTCGTTGAAAAATATTATGGAATTTTTCTCAATTTTCTTCTTTAACATTTGCGGATGGATTAGCTCAAATGCTAGAATTCAATGAATTGGCTTTCAAAGATAAAAATGTGGAGTTTTATTATACCACGGTGATTGCAATATTTATTTGCAAGCTATTAACAATAGCGTGTGTGGACATTGGCTATAAATACTAGCTGATTTCATAACTTGGATTGTAATGCTATAATTATATGTTGTTATTCATAGTATACAACTGAGAATCATAGCCCAGGCCACAGCTTTCTTACAGCATTCTCATTAATGTCCTGTTTATTTGAGATCTTTCAAAGAATTCCTAGGAGCACCCATCATGATATTTTTAATTATACTCTTTATATCTTTTCAAAATGTTTTGGACCTGTCCTACATGCATAGTTGTGCATGATTCCCTAAGACTACAGCCTGCAAATCCAGATTACATCACTGCAAAGTTAAAATGATTTTGATTATTGTATCTATAGCATAATTTCCTTCACTTGTTTATGTCTATTCAGTGATTATAGCTTCTGTGGGGGAAAAAAAATGTTCGCAAGTTCAATTCTAGAAAAAAGTATACTCCTAAGCATTAAATTGACTTATTTAACTGACTTCTACCACAGTGTACTATTAGGCTTACTTGTTTGAGTTGTCTATTGCTTTCAGTCTAGTAACCATTGATATAATACCACATTTCCTGCAGAGATGTTGTTTTATACACAAAGTAAATGTTAAGGCATAAACATATTTTAATTTCAAGGAGAATATTTCACTGATCAGAATAAGAATACATTGTTTAATTAACTCACTGCTTTTCTTACATCAGATGTTCAATAAAGATATTTGTTCAGTAATATCAAGCAGTAATTTTAATGCAGTGACATTGTTTATTTATATTTACCTACTACAGTTTGGGAGCACATTCGGGCTTCACACTTCCACCTTGTATTAGTTGATTAAAGAATTGATTTAAAATTTCAATATTTGATATTTTTAATTTCTTAGAGACCCAAATTCATTCATATTTTACCAGCCAGTAGCATATTGGCATTTTGATTTTAAAAACAAAACAACTGCTTTGGTTCATCAGTTTTCTATATTGCCTCTGGTAGGATGATGTTTGATGGCCTTTGTTGGCTTATTGCACTTTAATTAGCATGATGCTGTGTGCCTTTAGTAGCATGCTGCTACGCTACCCTTAATTGAAATCTTTCTGTTGTGTCTGTGATCATTATATCACCTTGATGCCTGGAACTGCTGCTCCTATGGAGTATGTGGTAATGTTGCATTAGCCCTTTGAAGCTGGGAGTTTGATTAGCAGGATCAGATGAGCTGCTAGAGGGTGTCTGACTCTTAGCTTGAGTATCTTCAAATGCATTTTGCAAATTACCTACTTACCCTAATACTATAAAAATGCAGATATTTGTATGCCACTTACTGTATAAAGTGAAATTTTACAGTGGAAAATTATTTCCTTGAATACACTTTGACTTAAAGGTCACAGTTTCAGAATGTTTCATAAATATATTATGCCCCATTTTCAGCCCAATGGAAAATAGTTTTAAACAGAAAGGAAAAAATATGAAATAATCTTTCTTTTCTTTAACTCTAGAATATCTACACAACACATTCTAAGAACTTGTTTCTTCCCTTGTGGATTTTCTCCACCTTTCCCTAACATAGCACGTATAATTTTTAAAGGTCCTCAGAATGCTTCTGTAGGGTGATTGAATTACACATTTTTTATAATTATAGCAAAATGAAAACAATCAGAGGTGGAGAACAAACATTTTAAAAATGTGCAGGATTTTCTTGTCAAGGCAAAACTTCTACAAAAAAATTCAAATTGTGAAAATGAAAAAAAAAAAAAAAAGCACACATTGTGTACCTTGAAGATGGTGTGTACAACAGTAGTCATGAAACAGAAAGCTTAGAGTATAACCACAGCTGGCCACAATGGGAGGTTGACGCATTATGGAATAGGGATAATTTTCACATTGATGGGAGAGGATTTTTAAAGACACAGAGTGCAGAAATAACTGCTTCCTTCTTATCATTTTTTAAAGTGGGTAGAGACATATGCAGCAGGGAGGAATACAATATTGTTGAAAGTGAAATTGTCCCACTTTTTTCAACAAAGTTTAAAGTGATCAACAAATAATCTGTCATGTTCTAAACCATCTAAATTGGTAAGATAATAGATAGGCCATTCCTGATGGGTCCAAAATGTCTGGCCATGCAGGACTCTGGATGGTGAATATAGTTGGAGCTTAGGAGCATAAGTGGCAGAAGGAATTCCTGCAGTAAAAAGGCAAGGAATAGATAGATATATAGATAACTGTGTTCTTTGATGATGTGATTGTAGGCAGTTTTCTTCTTTGTGATAATGTGTAGTACATGTGTTTTACAACAAAGAGGCATACTTGAATTATCATATTTTTCTTTAAACTATTTGAGTGGTCCCTGGAAGGAATAACCCATGCATTTTCTGAGCAAATCTTTATAAAGAAGATTTGTCTCTTTTATGAACTAGCTAATAATTAATTATGTATTACAAATTGAACATATGTGATATTAGTCAAAACATGACAATTAAAATCTTATTTTTTAATTTAATGCTTTATAGTTGTGTAAGAAAGAACATTTAAGATGTAAATTATTATAAATATATATGAGGGCAGCAAACTATTTGTGAGAGCTTTAACACTTTGTGGTTCATCCTTTGTGGTAGTGATAACAAAGATACTAATAAAATGGCAATGTAGATAAACCTAGACCATTTTATCTTGGTGACTGTACACTAAATTTTAGATAAGTTCATAATTTCTCCATTACTTTTATAAAATTAAAGATATATGTGTATATATAATATATGTGTATATATAATCTTCTAAAATAAATATATAATTAAAATTATTAAGCAAAAATACACATTAGATTGAACAATTTATACATGAAACTGTCATCTTTGTAGATCAAATGCAGTGGCATACTTGCCTATATGTACATATGGTATGTTTGCTATTTAAAGATAAGTTCCTTTCAACACCTACAAAAGAAAGCAAAACCATGTTATGTTAGTTTGGCAAATGGATATCATAATGTATCAAAAATATTTTTAAAAGTTTTATTAGATATGATAACATACTGCAATGAATACTTTTCCCAATTTGAATATATGAACATCAAAATATAGGCTAGATAAAAAGTTTTTTACAGCAAATAAATTATTACTATCCCTCCAAGTGAAACATTTCCAAATAAGAGAAAACAGATAGTTTAATTTTTTTCCACTTGAATATCCCATGGATGGAGAAGCCTGGTAGGCTGCAGTCCATGGGGTTGCTAAGAGTCGGGCACGACTGAGCGACTTCACTTTCAATTTTCACTTTCATGCATTGGAGAAGGAAATGGCAACCCACTCCAGTATTTTTGCCTTGAGAATCCCAGGGACAGGGGAGCCTAGTGGGCTGCCATCTATGGGGTCTCACAGAGTCGGACACGATTGAAGCTACTTAACAGCAGCAGCAGCAAACTGGTACTCATCTAATAATTTAAAAATATTGTTTCAGTTCAGTTCAGTCACTCAGTCGTGTCCAACTCTTTGTGACCCCATGAATCGCAGCACACCAGGCCTCCCTGTCCATCACCGACTCCTGGAGTTCACCCAGACTCAAGTGCATCAAGTTGGTGATGCCATCCAGCCTTTTAGGATCTTTGAAAAATCTTACAGTTTACTTCATGCATCAATCATGAATCTTCAAATTCTGAAGTGCTAAATTTACAACAAAAGAGAATGTGCTATACCATTCTAAAGCTCTGAAATGTTAGATTGAACAATATGAAACTGCCTATATTTAATCTGTTTTGGCATATAAATACAATATGCTAAACTTATGGAAACGGTAAGAAGCATTTCTAAGTAGAATTAAGAAGCAAGAAGCCCAAGTACATGGGAAAAGTTTGACTATGCCACAGAAAAAAAAATCTCTATATGAGTATTGATTGAATTATGTGAAAATGACCATTCTTGACCAATTTTGAACTATTAGTGTTGCAATTTTATTTGGTTAAGTTCAATATAAATAATGGTATACCTTTTGGAACAGAAATAAGGATCAGATATATTTTCAAGTTTCAGAAGTTTCTTTACATTATATCCCCTTGGACACACATCCATGGGACAGATATAGGAAGCCATCTGTGGGAAGAAGTGGCTTTAAAAGTGATGAGAAGACAGTGAGGTGTAGTGAACAAAAGCTCTGAGGCTTATGACCACAGACTGAGTTCTAGTTTATGTTCTGAAACAGAGTAAATGTGCAGGTTTATATGAGTTCAATGTCTTTGAACTTCAGATTATCCTTTTAATCTGTAAAATGTTTATGATAATTTGAGCAAAATTATTAATATATTTATTTCTTTCGTTCTCACTTTACAAGAAATTTTTTTAAGGTAAGAAAATATACCTATTTTATCTCTGCTTCCCAGAACCTTCTTTCTTGATCTCTTAGGAAAGACAAATTTTTACTTCCCTAATTTGGGGCTTCTTTGTCCCAGAGTTTGCTAAAGTTTGCTGTACTTGACAGCAAAAAGAATCAAATTCCTGGAAGTAATTCTTCACTGAAGCTTTCCTTATGAGTCTAACCACTTTTGGGAGTATTATAGTGTTTCTGTCTAAGAAGCTAACTCACAGCCAAGCTAATGAAGCATAGGCTGAAGGTCCTCTTACATGCAAATTCTTATAAATTATACCTTTCTTCCTTTAAGTGAACTTTGATAGTCATGTTTTTGAGACCTAGTTGGTTTTATTAGGGACCACATTTTATTTTGGTTTAGTAGGGCAAGTTTATGCAGTTTTTAGTAACTTCTGCTAATCAGTTAACAATAATTATCCCAGTATAGGAAAATCCCCCTATCCACTGCACTAACCTATCTGATGTCATGGCCCAAATATGCAAGGATAGATGCTATATGTCAATATGAATGTGTCCTTTGGGCTGTGTTACTGAAAGCATGTTTGGCAATTGTGCAAAAACAAAAAACAAAGTTTGAAATATAGAGTCAGAATTAATCTGGGGAAATTTCTTCTCATTAGACACGTAATATTTTAAGTGGCTGATCTGATTCTCTTACAAAACCAATCATTAAGGACATACTTTCCTATTAGGAATATACATAATTAAGCAATATATGTAAGTATAGGTACATCACAAATTTTGCTTTTTAATCAATGGAATCACATGAAAAATAAGTTTCAATATTTCATATTTTAAAGCTTAAAGACTATAGCAATATTATAAAATATGAATATATTTTCATGTTACATTGCATGTTTTAACATCCCAACTATCAATAATGAAAAAAAATTGATCACCATGAATTTATAAAACCTTGACAGAACACCTTTTAAAAGGAATATTTTAAGATGCCATTAGTTTTGATATTTAAAAGGCAATAAGGGAAACAAATAGAGGAAATATTGCCCTTAAAGTATACTCTTGTATTTATTTTGTGCATATATTCAAGAAATATATATATATCCTTTTATTTTTGTGTAGGAAAATAAATTTAAAAGAACAAATAATTGAAAAAGATTGGGATGGACTTGCAGTTTACAAACCAGCATGTAAGGAGCTTAGAAGTTGCTGCTCCCTCCTAACCACAAATAAAAGTTAAACATACTGAAAAATCAAAAACTCTTCTTATATTCATCAGAGAAGTGAGGTCTCATGGCAAAACACTGCCCCCAAATTGCAAAGACAAGCAGATACGGAGAATCACAGCTTACTAAAGAAGTAACTCACAAGCAGGAATTTCCGTGGAAACAAAGCCCTGCCTGGGTGGAAAAACTGAATTGTAATTGATAAATTGCTGGAAGCTCAGGGGGAAAGGTCTATAAGTCAAAAACATTCTAGAGCGTCCAGTCACTGGGCAGGAAGGTGGTGGTGAGGGATGGAGTAAATACTGGTATTTTTGTGAGTTTTCTGCTCAGGCACTCAATTGAATGTTGGAGAAAGATTTCTCCTTTCTCCTTCCCCAGCTGGATAGGGGAAGGAGAAAGAAACCTGTGTGAAATGTACAACACTCTGTTCTAGGAATCAAGTCTGCCTTCAGGAGAAACTATTTCAGCAGAACCTAACCTGCTGGGGTCTTATCAGGGCCAACCTGACCCCAGGGAATATACCCATTTCAAGTTATTCTGTCCATGGAAGGGAGGGTAAGGGGGAATTGAGAAGAATTGATGAACTTCACAATCTGAAAAAAGATCACTAAAAGACTAAGAACTTATCATCAGGCGGTAAGATGCTTCTCCTGCCACCACACCTTATCACGTTATTAAAGGCCTCTCTACCACAGTTCTTTTTATATACTACATCATGCCCATTTTTAAGAAAAATTATAAGGCATAATAAAAGACAAAATGTACAGTTTGAAGAGATTGGACAAGCATCAGAATCAGAATCATCTACTTTGCTTCATTGACTACGACAAAGCCTTTGACTATGTTCAGTTCAGTTCAGTCGCTCAGTCGTGTCCAACTCTTTGTGACCCCATGAATTGCAGCACGCCAGGTCTCCCTGTCCATCACCAACTCCCGGTGTTCACCCAAACTCATGTCCATCGAGTCAGTGTTGCCATCCAGCCATCTCATCCTCTGTCGTCCTCTTAGCCTCCTGCCCCCAATCTCTCCTAGCATCAGAGTCTTTTCCAATGAGTCAGCTATTCACGTGAGGTAGCCAAAGTATTGGAGTTTCAGCTTTAGCATCAGTCCTTCCAAAGAACACCCAGGGCTGATCTCCTTTAGAATGGACTGGTTGGATCTCTTGCAGTCCAAAGGACTCTCAAGAGTATTCTCCAACACCAGAGTTCAAAAGCATCAATTCTTCAGTGCTCAGCTTTCTTCACAGTCCAACTTTCACATCCATACATGACCACTGGAAAAACCATAGCCTTGACTAGACGGACCTTTGTTGGTGAAGTAATGTCTCTGCTTTTGAATATGCTATCTAGGTTGGTCATAACTTTCCTTCCAAGGAGTAAGTGTTTTAATTTCATGGCTGCAGTCACTATCTGCAGTGATTTTGGAGCCTCAAAATGTGAATTACAACAAACTGTGGAAAATTGTTAAAGAGATGGGAATACCAGACCACCTGACCTGCCTCCTGAGAAATCTGTATGCAGGTCAGGGGCAATGGTTAGAACTGGACATGAAACAACAGACTTGTTCCAAATAGGAAAAAGAGTACGTCAAGTATATTGTCACCCTGCTTATTTAAATTATATGTAGAGTACATCATGTGAAATGCTGTGCTGGATGAAGCACAAACTGGAATCAAGATTGCTGGGAGAAATATCAATAACCTAAGATATGCAGATAACATCACCTTATGGCAGAAAGTGAAGAACTAAAGAGCCTCTTGATGAAAATGAAAGAGGAGAATGAAAAAGTTGGCTTAAAACTCAACATTGAGAAAACTAAGATCATGGCATCTGGTCCCATGAATGCATGGCAAATAGATGGGGAACCAATGGAAACAGTGAGAGAGTGTTACTTTTTTGGGCTCCCAAATCCCTGCAGATGGTGAATGCAGCCATGAAATTAAAAGGCGCTTGCTCCTTGGAAGAAAAGTTATGACAAGCCTAGACAGCATATTCAAAAGCAGAGACATTACTTTACCAACAAAGGTCCATCTAGTCAAAGCTATGGTTTTTCCAGTAGTTATGTATAGATGTGAGAGTTGGACTATAAAGAAAGCTGAGCGCTGAAGAATAGATGCTTTTAAACTGTGGTGTTGGAGAAGACTCTTCAGAGTCCCTTGGACTGCAAGGAGATCCAACCAGTCTATCCTAAAGGAAATAAGTCCTAAATATTCATTGGAAGGACTGATGCTGAAGCTGAAACTCCAGTACTTGATGCAAAGAACTGACTCTTTGGGAAAAGACCCTAATGCTTGGAAAGATTGAAGGTGGGAGTAGAAGGGGACGACAGAGGATGAGGTTGTTGGATGGCATCACCAACTCAATAGACATGAATTTGAGAAAGCTCAGGGAATTGGTGATGGATAGGGAAGCCTGGCATGCTGCAGTCCATGGGGTCACAAAGAGTCAGATATGACTGAGCAACTGAACTGAACTGAACTGAAAACAGTGTGAAGAGATTGGATAAGCATCAGAATCAGAATCAGATATAGCAGTAATGTTAGAATCATCAAACCAGACATTTCTTTTTGTTGATTAATAATGTGTTATTCATATTACTTAGAAGAAGTAGACAACACATAAGAACAAAGGGATAATATAGGCATAGAGATGAAGATTTTTAGGGGATAATCAAAAAAAAAGTCTAGAGAGCACAAACAATATGTAACTAAAATACAAGAATGCCTTTGATGGGCTCATTAGTAGACTGGATTTAGCTGGTGAAAGAATTTTTGAGTTTGAGGATATGTCAAATAGAAACTTCCAGAACTGAAAAGCAAAGAAAACAAACAAACAAAAACAATAGGGTACCTAAGAACTGTAAGACAGTTATAGAAGATGTAACATACACATAATGGAAATACCAGAATGAAAAGATAAGAAGTAATATTTGAAGAAATGATGACTGAAAATTTCCTCAGACTGAAGTCTGACACCAAACCAGAGTTTCATAAAGCTCACAAAAGGGCAAAGAGGATAAACACCAAAAGCAAGCAAACAAAACTACCTGAAAACAAAAAACTACACCTTGGCATATCATATACAAACTTTAGAAAATCAAAAGAAAGAAAATGCACTGAAAAAAGCAGAAGCAAAAAAAAAAAAAAGGAAACAAGTTATACTTCATGGTAAAATTAAGATTTCTCATTCAAAATGAGAAATCTGAATTTACAAAGGGCCACGGTATATACTGAAAGCAACTTACAAAGAAAAGAAAACTTTAAAATACATTTTAATTGTTTATACATTGGATGCTAAAGGAATGGTTTAATAGGTAAAAGTATTAGAGAGAAAAAAGACAGATTTGGAGGATCAATACCCATAGATATAAATAACAAATATTAGAGAAGGAAGGAATTAGACTAAGTAAAGAATTAATTTATTTGTTTGCTACAAAGTGAAGTCGCTCAGTCGTGTCCAACTCTTTGCAACACCATGGACTGTAGCCTTCCATGCTCCTCTGTCCATGGGATTTTCTAGGCAAGAGTACTGGAGTGGGTTGCCATTTCTTTCTCTAGAACATCTTCCCAACCCAGGGATCGAACCCAGGTCTCCCACATTGTAAGCAACGCGCTTTACCGTCTGAGCCACCAGGGAAGTCCTTTGTTTGCTACAATGAGATTTTATAGGATTGTGTAGATCTTCATTAAGAAATAAAAAACATCAATTTAATAATTTACTTCATTTTGAATACGGAAATTATTTTTTATAATAGAAAGTTTTAAATCAGAGAAAACTTGTGAGAAAAGCCCAAAATAG
Source organism: Bos javanicus (assembly GCF_032452875.1). Classification (NCBI taxonomy): domain Eukaryota; kingdom Metazoa; phylum Chordata; class Mammalia; order Artiodactyla; family Bovidae; genus Bos; species Bos javanicus. The sequence continues at coordinate 40,954,300 of NC_083881.1, forward strand.
CAACCAAAATTTCATATCAAGAAAAAGAAACAAAATGTGTGTTGAAAGAATTTGGTTTACAGCATGCCACTGTGTAGTTTTCCATTTCTGCTCAATTTAGATGTACTTTCATTTCACGCACACTCGGAGAAGGCAATGGCAACCCACTCCAGTACTCTTACTTGGGAAATCCACACTAAAGAGAAATCACCATATTGTATATAATAATGTTGTTTTGCAACTTAAATTCCTTTATTAGTATATTATAGACCCCAACTCTAACATAATTTATGTATGTTGAGTTACATTTTCATGTTAATATTAAATCTAATACAGTTTTCACTCAATTTTAAGCAATTGTTTTATATTTTAAAGGAATTTATTATTTGTTAAAAGTATAATTTTTAAAATATTTAACAAATTAATAGAATGCATTCATATGGTTTAAAAACAAAAATAGATTAAAAAAGTATATATTTAAAAGGTTTGTATTAAAAATCCTGAAATCCTTTCCTAATCTTACTCTACCGTAAAGACAAACATTATTAGCTTTTAAGCTTTTAATAGAAAACAATACTAGCTTCCGAAAATATATCAACTTGAACTTCTTTCACAAATGATAGGAGTATAATATGTGAAATTCTGTCCCTTATTTTTTAGACTTAAAATTATGTCTTTCAAGTTTGATCATGTGTTTCTATACAAAGTTTCCTCAATCTGTTTTATAGATGCATGTCTAATTTCAATGTGAATATTCAGTCTTAAAAAATAAAATAATTATATTTAAAGTAGCTCTTCTTTTTCTTTATTTAGGTTTTTATTTTTCTAAGAGGGTAGGACTCTATGACTTAAACGTTGGCTCTTTATTATCTGTCTGCTTTTGTAATCATTTTCTCTTGTATAGTTTATTTTAATATTTTTGTCATTTTGCCATCATTTTTGTTTTATCTGCTACATTTCTTTACCAAGCTTTTTAGTGTCTATTTTCCCATGAACCTTTCTCTTTTGTGTTTCTATCTGTAGAAGGGTGCTTTTTTTCCTACTTTTGTTTCTGCAGTTTGACAGCTCCTGTTTCATCTCTTATGCATTTATATATAGACTTTATACATAGAAATAAGTGCAATATTTTGATTTTTTAAAATTCCTAGCAAAATGTTTGGATATACTTTTTGTTTGCTTCAAAATAACAACTTTTTGCCACCAAAATCTTATTTCCTTATATTTTATTCTTTTTTAGTTGTTAAATTGTAGTTATCTCTATATAAATGTTATATATATATATATATATATATATATATGGTATATATAAAATTCTAAAAAGGCATCCAATAATCATTCCCTTGCAAAATTTCTCTTCTCAGTGCAGGCAGAACCTCTATCATACTTTTAATCAATAATACAGAGTAAAAGTCAGAAAAGGCAATGGCACTCCACTCCAGTACTCTTGCTTGGAAAATCCCATGGGCGGAGGAGCCTGGTGGGCTGCAGTCCATGGGGTCGCAAAGAGTCGGACACGACTGAGTGACTTCACTTTCACTTCTCACTTTCATGCATTGGAGAAGGAAATGGCAACCCATCTAGTGTTCTTGCCTGGAGAATCCCAGGGACAGGGGAGCCTGGTGGGCTGCTGTCTCTGGGGTCGCACAGAGTTGGACACGACTGAAGTGACTTAGCAGCATAAAGTAAAATAAGGGAATTTTGGAGATACAACTAGTGGTGGTAGTGAGTTAGTTGCTAAGTAGCATCTGACTCTTGCAACTCGATGGACTGTAGCCCACCAGGCTCCTCTGTCCCTGGGATTTCCCAGGCAAGCACACTGGAGTGGGCTGCCATTTCCTTCTCCAGAGGATCTTCCCAACCAGGGATCAAACCCAGGTCTACGCTGCAGGCAGAGTCTTTACCAATTGAGCCACAAGGGAAACAGATATGACTAAGTTTCCTAATACATTGATTGAGTCAGTTAAAAGGGAGGGACAGAGAGGCCTGACATGCTGCAGTCCATGGGGTTGTGAAGAGTTGGACAAGACTTAGCAAATGAATAGCAACAAAAGGGAGACTAACTTAGGATGATCTGACCTAATTGGTAGGTCTTTAACAGTTGAACTGGCTCTTTTAATAGACAGAGACTCTCCTGCAGGCTTTGAAGAAGCATTCTGTGACTCTGGGAGAGACTTGCATGTCTTGGACCTGAATCTAACCTCCATGGGGTGAGAGAAACTCCTAGCATACTGGCAGCAAGATAGTGGGCAACTGAAGACTATAGCTGCAAGTGTATGGATTCTGTCAAAACCTGAATTCTGCTCAGTCTCTACATTCATGTCCAACTCTTTGTGACCCAATGGACTGTAACCTGCCAGGCTTCTCTGTCCATAGGATTCTACAGGCAAGATTATTAAAGTGGATTGCCATGCCCTCCTTCAGGGGATCTTCCCAACCTAGGGATAAGACCTGTGTCTCTGGCACTGCAGGCAGATTCTTTACTGCTGAGCCACCTGGGAAATCCCAAAACCTGAATGACCCTGTACAAAAGCCCCAAGACTCAATGAGATTGAATCCTAGGCTAACACCTGATTCTAGACTTGCTAATCTAGCTAATTCATATCCAGACTCCTGATCAATGGAAACTGTGAGCTAATAAATTTGTTTGCTTCTAAGCTTCTAAGTTTATAGAAATCTGTTGTGCAACAATTAGAAAACTGAAGCAAACTATATGTTCATCATTAATGAACTTGATTTTTCTGAGCTACATTTCTGAACTCTTCCTGAAGGCCTTTCTTCTTTTTTGTGATAACATAGCAACTTTATGAAAGTGAAAGTGAAGTCTCTTAGTCATGTCCGACTCCTTGCGACCCCATGGACTGTAGCCTACCAGGCTCTTCCATCCATGGAATTTTCCAGGCAAGAGTACCAGAGTGGGTTGCCATTTCCTTCTCCAGGGGATCTTCCTGACCCAGGCATCGAACATGGATCTCTCACATTGTAGGCAGACACTTTTACCGTCTGAGCCACCAGGGAAGTCCCTAGCAACTTACAGGTCTCCACAAATACGACTAACCTTCATCATGCCTTTTGTAGTCTAGAATCTTCTGTTTCTCTTTACAAACTAACTTCAGAAAAATCGATTACCATCTGGCATTATCAGTTCAGGACTGCACCACTTATCAATGAGCATGCATAATTTTGGGGTCTCCCTGGTGGCTCAGTGGTAAAGAATCTGCTTGCCAACACAGGAGATGCAGGTTCTATCCCTGGGTCAGGAAGATCCCTGGAGAAGAAAATGTCAACCCACTCCAATATTTTTGCCTGGGAAATTCCAATGATAAAGGAATCTGGTGGCTACAGTCTATGGGGTTGCAAGAGTTGGATATGACTTAGTGACTTAACAACAACAGCATATGTAACTTTTATCCTTCAAGGAGTAGGTTTTCTTTTTAGGAAGTCTAATCCAAGATGTTCAAGCTGGTTTACCTGTGGCGGATTCATTTTGATATTTGGCAAAACTAATACAATTATGTAAAGTTTAAAAATAAAATAAAATTTAAAAAAAAAATAGAAAAGGGAGAGGAACCAGAGATCAAATACCAATATCTGTTGGATCATAGAAAAAGCAAGAGAATTAAAAAAAAAAAATCTACTTCTGATTCATTGACTATACTAAAGCATTTGACTGTGTGGATCACAATAAACTGTGGAAAATTCTTAAAGAGATGGCAATACCATACCACCTTCCTGCCTCCTGAGAAACCTGTATGCAGGTCAAGAAGCAACACTTGGAACCAGACATGGTAAAACATACTGGTTAAAAATTAGGAAAGAAGCACATCAAGGCTGTGTATTGTCACCCTGTTTATTTAACTTCTATGCAGAGTACATCATGCGAAATGCCAGGCTGAATGAAGCACAAGCTGGAATCATGATTGCTGGGAGAAATATAAATAACCTCAGATTGATGCTAAAGCTGAAACTCCAGTACTTTGGCCACCTCATGAGAAGAGTTGACTCATTGGAAAAGACTCTGATGCTGGGAGGGATTGGGGGCAGGAGGAGAAGGGGACGACAGAGGATGAGATGGCTTGATGGCATCACTGATTCGATGGACGTGAGTCTGGGTGAACTCTGGGAGTTGGTGATGGACAGGGAGGCCTGGCGTGCTGCGATTCATGGGGTCGCAAAGAGTCGGACACGACTGAGCTACTGATCTGATCTGATCTGATGCATATGATACCACCTTTAGGGCAGAAAGAAGAGAGAAACTAAAAAGAGCCTCTTGATAAATGTGAAAGAAAAGAGTGAAAAAGCTGGCTTGAAGCTTAATATTGAAAAACTAAGGTCATGGTATCTGGTCCCATCACTTCATGGCAAACAGATGGGGAAACAATGACAGACTTTATTTTCTTGGACTCCAAAATCACTGCAGATGGTGATTACAGCCATGAAATTAAAAGACACTTGCTCCTTGGAAGAACAGCTATGACTAACATAGACAGTATATTAAAAAGCAGAGACATTACATTTCTGACAAAAGTTCATCTAGTCAAAGCTTTGGTTTTTCCAGTAGACAGGTTTGGATGTGAGAATTGGATCATAAGGAAGGCTGAGCATAAAATAATTTTGCTTTTGAACTGTGGTGTTAGAGAAGACTCTTGAGAATCCCTTGGACCACAAGGAGATCCAACCAGTCTATCCCAAAGGAAATCAGTCCTGAATATTCACTGGAAGGACCGTTGCTGAAGCTGAAATTCCAATACTTTGGCCACCTGATGCAAAGAGCTGGCTCATTAGAAAACCCGTGATGCTAGGAAAGAATGAAGGCAGGAGGGGACAGCAGAGGATGAGATGATTGGATGGCACCACCAGCTCAATGATGATGAGTGAGCAAGCTCTGGGAGATGGTGAAGGACGGGGAAGCCTGGCATACTACAGCCTATGGGGTCACAAACACCCAGAGACAAGTGAGTGACTGAACAACAGAATATTGCCTTCATATTCTTAGGGATATGTCAACCATATAGCTATTTATCACCTTCATTTCATCTTGGCCAACTATTTTCTCATCTCTACAAATGTCTGCTTACTTGGACTTTTCTTAGAGAATATACCATGGACTGTAGCCCACCTATCTCCTCTGTCCATGAAATCCTTCAGGCAAGAATACTTGAGTGAGTAGCCAATCCCTTCTCCAGGAGATCTTCCCAACCCAGGGATTCAACCCAGGTCTCCTACACTGCAGGCAGATTCTTTGTCACGAGGGAAGCCTATCTTGTTCGAAAACTAATGTAACTTGGAATTACCAAGGATTTACTCCCATTATTCCTTTTTTTGTTGTTGTTATTTCAAAGAAATAGACTGATTTATTCAGTTCATACTAGTAGTAACAATCGATTGTGCATATATTTGTTAATGACCAGGAATAAATAACCATGTTAACAATGATTTTAAGTGAGAACAGTCACTCTAATATGTCTATTTTTGTTTACATCTTCACATATAACTCATGTTATGATCTAGTCCTAAAACAGTGCTACAATTAAATAAACAGTTTCAGTACCCACCAGCTAATTGCAACATGTTTAAATATCTTCTGAAGTCTCTTCGTTTGAAATACATAGCCATAATTTCCCCGCTTCATCTCATTTTGCTATCTACAGCTCTGAACTGCCCCTACAAATATCTCTCCTTCCATTAGTCAACTTAGTTCACAATCAATTTTATAGTTTTCTCTTCATACATATATATATATATATATATTCTAATTTCCCCTCCTTTTTTAAAATGATAATTTTTATTTTTTTCCTTGCCTCTTTTGATCTTCCTCACTGCACATTGTCTGATTTTTTTCACAAAAAGAAACTAAAAGAAAAAAAGTTGATAGAATTATCCAAGATAGTGGTGAGGAAGGACCTAAATATATCTGTCTGCTAATATTTTTACCTGTCAAGCATATATTGAGTTGGTAGACAATATTTTATTAGGTCTGTGATTTTTCTATGCATATAACAAAGACTTTCTCAATAGCATCTTCTAATGTATATTTCAATACACAGTTAAAGGGACTGTGTGGCTCTAGGAATTTTTTTAAATTTCTCGTGGCTCTAGGTATTTTCTTCTTTTTCTCTTTCCTATATTTATTCTCTTTGCCTCCAACTTTTACCCTCATTTCCAGTTTCATAAGTAATTCCTCACAGGTCTTTTGGTTTCTCACCCTTTCACCTCAGAGTGCAAAATTACTCTTACTCCCCTCCCAGAAAATTACTTTCTCTTTCATCTTGTACCTTTGGCATTCATTTCCTGTGGGGTTTCATCACAAACAGCAGCAGGTGATGTTAACTGTTTAAAAGCCATGGGAAAAAAAAAAATCACAGGCATCTGTTGCCATAGCTGAAATATATACATTTGTTTCAATTGCAGTAATGTGCCACGGACAGAGCCACATTCATATTCTAACTTGATAATTTGCATTATCTTATAACAGTACATTAAGAAGAGGAGATAATCTAAAACACACTAACAATTCTCTTTTGTGGGATTCCTAGCTACACTGGCAGAAATCAGAGTAGCCAGGGTGTGACTTTGAAACAGATAATATTTGTATCAAGCAACAAATGTTCTAACTACAATTCAAAATTTCCATTTGACAAGGAAGTACCTTTCTAAATATCCACTCAGTCTCCAGAATCCTTTTGACTGCTAAAGCAATGTCCTAACACTGCTGGTTTGAGTTTTTTATGGGCCATTAAGTTGAGTGCAAAAGTCATAAATTATCTGTAAAAGCTACCCAAATTATAGCTATCTGTGGTTTTTCGATAAAGGCCAAGAATGTGTTTTAAAAAACACAGCCCATTGCATGGAAAACAGCCAACCACGGAAAATATGTCTACCTTTCTACTTGTTTAAAATTTTCAGAGTCACTTAAGTATATCCACTGAACTCCTCTTCAGCAGGAAACTCCTCATCGATTCAGGCTTGTAATAAATATCGCCAATATTCTTATTGCTCATGTTCAAAAGAGTATGCCATCTGAGAAAGAAAACATTTGTTTTAAAGTATTTGCGGGGCGGGGGGGGGTGGTGAGGGATGATCCACAAAAAGCATTTATAAAAGAGTACAATTATTCCTTCAACTTCACAGGATCATAAAAGTCCAATGTACCTGAGCTAAACTAATACAGCTGAATCTCATTAATATGCTTACTCAGAGCATTCAAACATCAAAGACAAAAAACATCTGTATTCTAAATCAGACTTCATTTTATTTAAGAAATAAAAATTATGCAATTCTTTTCATTCTTGAAGTCTAACAAATTTACTAGATCCCAGTGCTTTATGAGTTTCTGACCACAGAACTGTCACGTCTGGAGACAGTAGAGAAAGCTGATGGCAGCCTTTCTTTGCTAATCAGAATAGAGAGAGTAAGATCATTTGTGTATACTGAATCCCATTTAAAACTGTTTTCAATATGCACCTTCCCCTACACGTGTATTAAAATCTTTCTAGAGTAGTTTAACATTTAGGATGTGCCCTAAATAGATTTAGATCAAAGAAATATATATAAATGTTAAAGAGATGTTTAAATAGAATGTGCCATATTATTAATCTGCTTTTAAAAATGCTCTGAAAACAAAATTGTTGTTCTATATAACAACTACAGAAAAGTCTGATATGAAAATAAAAAGCGTAACTTGGTTAGTTGCTCAGTCATGTCGAGCTCTGTGACAACATGGATTGGAGCCTGCCAGGCTCCTCTGTCCAAGGAATTCTCCAGGGAAGAATACTGGATTATGTAGCCATTCCCTACCCCAGGGGATCTTCCCCATCTGGGATGGAACTCAAATCTTCTGTACTGTAGGCATATTCTTTACCACTGAGCCATCAGGGAAGCCCGAAAGTGTAACGGTAGTTTTCAAACCTGATTTTTCAGCAGAGGAATATCTTTGTTTTTCACCAAAGGAATGTTGCTAAGGGCCCTGATCCATGCTTTGGTGAATTCTCCTGCACTCATCTGTTAGGATAGTTTTTAAGTGATTTAATATCATTTATTCATTAACAAATCAATCAACAATAAGAATGATGAGAAGATGTTGTAAATACTAAGTTGAAATCAGGGATTATACACAAGCGATTGTGATTTCTTTTCAGGTTCAGTGTCCATGTAATTTCTGTTTTACATGTGGTGTGCTCACTAGCAAACATTGTGATCCATCCAAGCAGGTTGTTTCAAACGTTAACACTTCTTTTTAAAACAGCTTACCTTAGACCTTCTCCTAAATCACCAATCAAACCAATCCAAAAGCTAAAAATGGGTAACGGAGTTTTTCCAAAAAATTAATACAAACAAAACACCCTCCTTTGTTTTTGGAAAGTGCTCAGTATTTTCAGTTAAGCATTCAGTACAGTTTCTTTTCCAGAAAGCTGAGAGTTTATTATTGTTGCATACTCACTCTTTATTTCCAAGTAATTAAATGCATTTCATTTAAAGAGTTGAATTTGAATTATATCATTGCTATATTTGTAAGTGTGTAGCATTGACAGTCACCAAATATTGCCAGAGGTAAAGGTACTAAAGATACAACAAGATCTCATATGGCTTATCCACGTTCTTAAGAGAGGAAGAGAGATAGAGATTTTGTTAATGGCATTTCTTCATCAATACTTCAATATTAACACTGAAATCTGTCTATCCATCTAATCTGGTTCTATTTAAATATTTGATATATCTTCTATTTAAATATTTGAGATAGCAGAAATTTTAATGTAAAATTGTATTTTATACTTGTTCTTATGATTTCAAATTAAAAAGTTAGAAATTTTATGTTTATATTATTATATATAGCATTATTCAACTTGCATTATAAAACAAGTATTCCACTTCTCTTTAATAGTTAATTTCTTTTTACAAAATAAACAGTGATTATGGGGAAGCATTTTAAAAACAGCTCTTTGATAAACCTGGAGGTCTTTGGATTTTTAAACATTCTTTCATATTTTGTAACAAACTCATCAGTTCAGTTCAGTCACTCAGTCGTGTCCAACTCTTTGTGACCCCATGAATCACAGCACGCCGAACTCATATTTGTCCTAATAATACATCCATACAATTATGCCATATACTTAGCACATAGTAAATACTTGGTAAATGCTTCTAAAGGAATACTGAAAACAAAATATGCATCATGTATGAAAGTAACAAGTACACTGTTTTCCTTTTGTATTGGTGTGTGTGTGTGTGTTTGGCAAACATTTTATAGAGTGCTATTTAACATTATCATCGTATTTACTTGCATCAGTGTAACAAGGGCAACATGCACATAAAGTCCCAGAAGAGTTGAAAGATTTAAGACAAGTGAAATCTTTAAATTCATATGTCAGAATGAGTATACACATATTATAAAACATTGAAAAAATAAAGTCTGCTTAGTGAACAAAAAAATGTTAAGTATGATACAATGGTACAAAAGTCAAGTCTGGGTTTAATACCCGTTCCCACCCAGTGTTGTTTTCCCCTCAAATCCAAATTAACTTACTTTGATTGAAATTCATTTTCATACAAAATTTTATCTAATTATAACTAATAAAACTAACCTCTTTCCATTGTAATAAAAATTCTAGTAAACATTATTTTCCTGGATTTTATGTTCTTTCAAAATAACATTAAAACGTGGCCTGTGCTATAGACCTATTTTGCAAAATCTCACTACATGAAATTCACTCTGAGCTTACATTATAACACATCAATCACCAAAGTTAATTAGAATCACCCGTTTGCCTTATTTTGTTTTGTTTTCTTTCACTGAATGAACTTATGTGAGTGTTTTGACCAGCTTGCTCTTCTTTTGTATTTTTTCACTAGTCTGGTCAATGTGAATCATTTGGTGTTGCTTACAGTGATATTTCTTTTTTCTTACTTGATCTGTCTTGTATATTTGTATCAGTCATTCTTAAATTTAAATTTCTTACTTAAATTTAAATTTCTTAAACTGTACCAGTTTCTTAAATTTATTTATAATCAATTGCTCTTTCTGTTTATAATCAATTTATAATCAATTTCTATTTATAATCAGTTACTCTTTCTTGGTAAGAGTAAAACTTACTCTTACCATTAAAACTTACTCTTTTAATGGTAAGAATTTCACCTCAGTAGAAGAAATATTTTAAAGTATATAAGTCAAACAAAAACTCTTGCAATAAAGCTAACATAAACTTTATGCAATATATAATTTCTTGGATTTTCTTATTCAGCAATACTTACTCTGAAATAAAAGATGCACTGAGCCAGTTGCCCCTAAATTTCATCCTCATTCGAGTCACTATAACTTCAAAAATTAAATTATATTTGTACTGAAATTTGATTCAAACTTTTGGGGAATGTCAATAATAATTCAATGCAAACAGAGATACACAAAAACCCTTCCTCCACAGGGCAGCTCAGTGCTATTTGATGGAAAAAAAGGGTCCAGGGCTTGATTTCTGCTTGAATTTTAAGAATTTGGACATTTGCCATTTACTGAGCATCATTAGGTATTCTTGAAACTTTATTATAGTTTTTAAAGTAGATTTTATTCTTTCCATTTTACAGATTCAGATGTATTTTGTTATTGCCTAAAATCAAAGTGGTAAAATCAGGATTTTTATCTGTCTTTCAGACTCCAGGGTCTATGTTCTTTTTTTCTGCACATTTGAATTCTTTTTCATGCTTATAAAATAAAGCAAATTTTTATATAATTTTTAAGTATTACAAATGTAAAAAATTTAGAATTGTATATTCATAGATATGCAATTAATAATGCTATGTTAACAGCATGAGATTTAATTGCAGATTGTTTTCCAAGATAATTTTTCATGTAATTATGTGAGTCAAATTTTAAATAGCTTCATAGTATTTCACCTTGCACTGTATCATGTTTATTTAACAACTTCCATAGTCATAAACTGTACTTCAAATTTTTCATATTGCTGTCAAGTAATACCAGCAAAGGTAAGGAAATTAACATTTATTGTCCATCTGAAATATTTGGTGCTTTTAATATTTTTTTAAATATTATCTTTGTTGGAAAGAATTTGTGTTTGTGATATGAGATAGAATCAAAATTTGGATACATGTTTTTAAGAAGAGAAGTTTTAAATGCAAAATCGATATAGATTGATAGACAATTTCCTACTTAATATAAAATAGCATATCTGTATAATTCATAGTAATATAGCAAACATACCAAATCTTTAAATTCATATTGGTACTATAAACATATTTTTATGAAAAACATGATGTCAATATATACAACCTGCAACACATTACCAGCCACATAGTAAACTTCAATAAATGGGAATATTTTCCTTAAGAATATGGATTTAACTAAGAGAATGCTTTTAACATTTACATTACTTCCTTGGAAATTTTTCTATGGTGACTCTGAGTATTTAAACATTAGATATGTTAATGAGGGGAATTTTGGTAGCAGATAATTACAGCTGCTAGCTGTGAACTAAAGACTTTACTCTTCATTCAGTTTCTTGCTCATATTTATATCATGCTTTTTTTCTTGCTATCTATGAAACAATAATATAAAATAATTTTTAATTAAATGAACATTAACAGATTTATTTTACGATAAATAATAGATGTAGTATAAGAGTTTGCTGGCAAAGAGGCTATAATTTACATTGGCACCTCAATTATTTATTGCTGCCCAACAAATCTCTAAAAACTTAGGGCTTAAAGCCACTGATTATTGGCTCATAATTTTGAAATTAGGCATAGCCTCTCTGACTGAGCCTCTCCTCTCTGTGGTTTGGTTGACATAGCTAAATTAGGAGTGGAGGGTCCACATGACTCATTCATAGCTCTGATGTCTCAAGTAAGATGGCTGCAACAGCCTGGTTGCCTGGCTTCTCTTTCTCGTTCTTTGTAGTTTCTCATTCCTTTCACATGTCTCTCACCCACAAGGTGGTTGAGCTTCTTTTCATGGCAGCTATTGTCCAAGACAAAAAACAAAAATAGTAAGCATGCAAGCCTCTTAGATCTCAGCCTGGAACTGGCAAAATATCATTTCCAATGTATTCCATTGATCAAAACCAATCATAAGAAAGCCAAGATCTAAGGGGAGGGGACATAAGACCAACAATAAACACACAGGGATGGGAACAACTTTTGGTAGCCATCTTTCACAGGTTCCTTCACAATTTTTTGAGGAATAGGCTCATATTCTTGTTGCTTGTTAGTTTGGGATAAATTACTTAACCTTTCTATCCTTAAGAATCTTCAACTGCAGAAAAAGCCTAACATTAATCTTTGTTTTGCAATGTTGCTGTAAAAACTAAAAGATTATGCATATACAAATTAAATACATTACCATTCACATTGCATATTTCAATAAATGGGGATTATTATAAAAGCATGATATGCAATTCCTATTATCTCAAAAATGACTTTAATATAATACAGATTTATAGCATCCACTGATTTCAAAGAATAGTCTAGACAAGTAAGATTTAAGTAAATCTAAAGTTTTTATTTTTAGAACTGAATAAGTCTGTTTACATAATGAATTCTCTTTATATTTTATGTAATATCAAGAATAGTTGGGTTTAAAATTGCAGCATGGAATTGGCAGAGATATTGCTTCTTAAAAATACTTGCCTACATAGTGCTTGACCAGCATAATTGCTAAGTATTAAATTCAACCACAAAACTTTTTTAAATGGATAACTATAAATAGAAGAATCAAGACAACTTTTTTTTTAAGATCTCCAGACACAATTGTAAAATAGCATATTGGAGATTATACTAGCACATTCCCTTAAACCAATGACTTCTTAATAAATGAATGCATACAAAGGATATGAATTTTTTCTTCTTACTAGATATATATTACATTGGAAGACTGAAGTCCAAAATAATCAACATGCAAAGAAAATCTATTAGAACATAAATTAACGTTTTAATCTCAGACGTTTCTGCTGTTTTTTCCCCCCAAAATAAAAAAACAAGACCTTTGTTCTTTGCTGCAAGGAAAACCAGATTAAAAGCAAAAACTGTTTAAATACAATCTCTATTTCTGTCAAATGCCACCTTTTTTGAGAATTTTAGGCTACATGCTTTCAGTGGGATGAGAGAGAAGAAAATAATAGAGTAAGGTGGGAGAGAGGAAAGTTTTAGCCAAAACTGCTGTTGCTGCTGCTAAGTCGCTTCAGTCGTGTCCAACTCTGTGCAATCCCATAGATGGCAGCCCATCAGGCTCCCCCGTCCCTGGGATTCTCCAGGCAAGAACACTGGAGTGGGTTGCCATTTCCTTCTCCAATGCATGAAAGTGAAGAGTGAAAGTGAAGTCGCTCAGTCGTGTCCGACTCAGCGACCCCATGGACTGCAGCCTACCAGGCTCCTCCATCCATGGGATTTTCTAGGCAAGAGTACTGGAGTGGGGTGCCACTTAGCAAAACTAGGAAACAAATAATGTTTGGGTTCTCTTCGCGCATGCACTGAACCCAGGATAAGCTTAACAGAAGTGAGAAATCAAGATTCTGCCATTGTGTAGGTTTGAGGAGTTTTTGGAACATCTATGATAGTCTAAGATGAGCTACACTATGTTATCTGGATATGAAACAACACCAAGTTCCCTTTAAATGAGAACCCATCATGAAGAAAAGGAGATTGGTTTAATGACTTGATTACAAATTGAAGACTTAGATTGTCGTCGGGTGACATTGATTTTGGTCCAGCACAGCAGACATTTGAAGCACCCTCTGAATATGAGGATGTGTGTTTGAAGATTAAGGCTGTGTGGGTGAACGTGGAGACAAGGATGGGACCCCGGGTTGCAGCATCCTTTCAGGCTTGTGCAAGGGAGGATACCAGAAGGACACTGCTGCAGCAGTAGAAAATGCCCTACAGGATTACTATGGGAGTCTTCAGCAGCAATATTTAGTATCTGATCCAATTCTATTTTTTTTTTCTATGTAGTGCTTCAGAACAGGTCCTAAACCTTGGCACCAAGAGGCCTGCTAATTTTTAATCTTTTTATTGGAAGTATGTGAATGCTATAAGAAAAAAAATAACAGGATTTGATGTTAACATTGGCAGGTAGGTTGGCGGGTAGGTTCTCATGAAAGACCAAACCAGCTGACTATGATATAATAAAACGAAAGTATAATGTTAGAAGTGTAATCTAAGATAGTATAATCGCATGAAATATAAATATGGATTTTGAGTCCTATTGATAAGTATTAATTTTTATTTTCATTTAAAAATTTGAGATGTAGATATTAAAGATGTTGTGTTATTTTCTGAAGGGAAAGACACAATGTAGCAAAGTTAAAATTTTAAGCCAAATTTTAAAAACATCATGATCTAGTCACTAGGCCACTTGATAACCTTTATTAAAAATTGCATCTGATAATGCATAGACTTGGGCTTCCCTCAAAGCTCAGTTGGTATAGAATTCACCTGCAATGCAGGAGACCCCAGTTCAACTCCTGGATTGGGAAGATCCCTTGGAGAAGGGAAAGGCTACCGACTCCAGTATTCTGGCCTAGAGAATTCCATGGACTGTAATAGTCCATGTGATCACAAAGAGTCAGACATGACTTTCACTTTTACTTTCAATGCTTAGACTTGGAAAAAATGCTTAATGTCATCTAAAGTAAAAAAATAAAGTTTTATATTTGATATTATCTAAAATAAGCAAATATATATATATATATATATATATATATATGTAATAAACCAGGTATTTTTCTGTTAGAATCACTGCTTCATCTTTAGGCAATGGTACAAAATTGGCATTCTGTAAATGTTTGAGTTGTTAAATTAATATGTGTATGCAATTGTATGTTACCTATAAATAAGTGTCCTTCTGGCAGACTGTCAGGAAATATGCAAATATGTTCTTACTAGTGTTTATGTTTGGGTTATAAGATTGTGAAAATTTGTTGTTTTTTCTTTTTTTTTCAATGGATATACCTTTATTTTATCATAAAAATAAATATCTTAAAATATAAATAAAATTATGAATATAACAAAATTATCTTATAGGTTAAACAATAAAAATTTGAATGTGAATAAAGTACATATGGGAAGTAAATATTCCTATAATGCCACATAGATGACTGATCCTCATGATATTTAATGCCAGATTAATTTACAGTGGCTTTGAAATTCAATATATCTAGTCTGAAACCCCTATTGAAGCACAGTCTTAATTAAACAATATTAGGTAAATAATGTAGCTTATCCAAGAAAGATTCTTCACCTGTAAAATGTGAATACCATTGTTGACCATGCAAGATTTAGGGGAGGATTAGGGCTGTTGGTTTAAAAGGCTGGTTGCAGTGTCTAACACAGAGCTGATACTAAGTGTGGCCAATTACTGTTATTTATAACTGAAGTTAACTTTTATACATATGATGCATATGCATATATTTGCAACCATAATAGGTTTTGAAGACTTCCATAAAATGTCCATAGTCTTTAACAAGATTTAATTTTTCATTTCTTTAAGTATTGATCCATGTGTTGTTTCTATTCAGAAATATAGAAATATGCTAACCATTCAATTTGAAAAACCTCTGCGTTGAAAGTATATAAAGAAGCTGTATTACTTTTTGTTATAAAATGCCATTAGAAAAATAGATTTCAAGTCAAAAGCCAGAAATAAACATTTACAAGAAGAACATGATCTGCTTGCATCATCACCCATGGAAGTCTATGTCTCCATTTCAATAATTAAAGCGTCGAGTAGCTACATATTTGAATGTTTAGTGCACGTATCTGTGTTATGATTTAAATATGCTCATGTGGTGAAATGGTTTATTTTACAAGTGCTCATTTAATTGAATCTGACATTTCACATTCCTATGCCCGTAATGCATTGACTTGGACTATGTGATTAATAAAATGTATCTAGTATTTGCTCTATTTCCTATTCTTTTTTTTAAGACAGAAAAGGAAATTAAATTCTTCAAAACCTTTTCACCCTTGTGATTTTGTAACTTATACTTTAGTAAATTTTCTTTTCTTTTTTCTGAAGTTTAACCTTAGTTACAAACTATGTGTATCAACTGTAGCTCACATGTTTATTAAGGAATAAAATAATGTGTTATAGATTAACTAAATACATATGGAAGGTAACCATTTGGGTAGTCATAAGTTGTGCTGCCATTCTCTGACTTTGAACTTCTAAGATTTCAGGTCCCCCAATTACAGGATTGCATGACTCTTCTAGAAGTTCAAGCTTCAGAAATAATCAGAGATAATTATATCCTAGAAAATGAAACATTCTCTGTTAACAATATTGCCAGATTTTGAACAAATAGTATGCTTCTTACCTAGATCTACATTCTCAACTCCTTGAATATGTAAATTAATGGGGTACTAAAGCATTTACTTGCTCTTGGTATATGTGTTTAGATTTACATAAAGGCTGCTCAAAAGAGTGTCATCTTTTATCAGAAACAAGAAGGATCAGACAAGCTCAGTTGGCAGATGATTTAACTGATGAGCCTCAATTGATTAAGAAGTAAATAAATAGACTACAAGGAAAACAACAATGCATAGCAGCTAAATGTAGTTTAGCTGTTAAATACATGGAAGCAAAATACCAAAACTCTAGTCTCTTTTGGATAGCTGGACCAATGAAAACTGTATTCTCCAGACCTCATGTACTATTATGAACATCAAAAGACATCCTGGATTTCTGAAAATTAATCCCTGCTGAGGATAGTTTTATTAATTGTGGTTTATAGTTGGGTGATGAAAAATTGACTTCACATGTACCAGAGACAATCCATAAGATGTCAGAATGGCCCGGGCATAGTTACCCAACTTTGCAAGGTGATGAATTCCATCCTACTAGCTCTCCTGGTCTGGATGTTTCATCCTCCTCTCCCACCTTCTTGTTAAAGTTCCAGGACTTCTGTAGGGTTTTCCTCAATTACACTAATATTTGAACACTTAGTCTTGAACTTTTATAACACTTTATTATACACATGCTGCCAGTAACATAATCAGGACTGTATTGAGAAATATGTTTCCTGATGTGGAAATGAATATGCTTTTGGAATATAGGAAGAAAGTCATGGTTTCAAGTGCAAACACGGTCTTGCTCAAGCACTCTTGATAACTTTCATGTGTCCCTTGTTCAGTATCACTTCTGTAGCTTTTCTGCCGAAAATGCACAACTAAAATCTAATAATGAAAAATGAACTGACAAAAATTGAGCAACATTCTATAAAATAAATGCCTTTACTCTTCAAAAGTGTCAGTGTCGTGAAAGATAAAATAAACAGATTAGTAGAAAAACTTAGAAACTGTATAACATTAAAGAAGGTTAAAGGGACCACTGGCACCCCACTCCAGTACTCTTGCCTGGCAAATCCACTGGACAGAGGAGCCTGGTGGGCTGCAGTCCATGGGGTCGCTAGGAGTTGGACACGACTGAGCGACTTCACTTTCTCTTTTCACTTTCATGCATTGGAGAAGGAAATGGCAACCCACTCCAGTGTTCTTGCCTGGAGAATCCCAGGGACAGGGGAGCCTGGGGGGCTGCCATCTCTGGGGTTGCATAGAGTCGGACACGACTGAAGTGACTTAACAGCAGCAGCAGCAGCAGCAGCAAATGCATCAACTGCCTCTGGATTGGAGCACAGACCAGGAAAAAAAATTTCTAATGAGAAAAATGATGACTAACATTTGAATAAAATATGTCACCTAGTCAATAGTATATGTCAGTGTTAACTTCCTGATTTTAGTAATTACATATGGTTGTATAGGATATAGATTTTATAAACACACATTGTAGTATTCAGGGGTAAGGGCTCATCATACAGTTTACTCTGAAACAGTTCAGAAAACAAAGTGTCAGCGTGGGGAGCAGAGGGAGACAAACATATGAAATAAATGAATAAAATATTAATGTTGGGATCTGTGTAAAGGGCATATAGGAATAATTCAGTTTTTCAGTTTTCATTATTTGAAATTAAATAAATATATAAATTGAAACATACATTGATAAAAGTAAGCTAGGTTTCATGTTTCACTTTCCTACTTATTCTATGTGACTAAGAAATGAATTCTTAAGTTATCTTGACCATTGGGATGTCTCTGCCTCCACTGAAACTACCCATAGTGAGTTTAACAATGTGTGATAGCCGCACATAGCCAAATTTAAAAATAAAAGATAAAGAAAACATGGGAACTTATTGATTTCACATGAACAAGCCCAAAATTTAAATGAGCCAAAGACAATTCCAGCCTTTGGAAGAGAAATAATTAATGAAGGGCATTTGGTAATCTACTATGCATTCCCGTTGAACTGGTCAATCCATTCATTCTTTCATCACATTATGATACTCACTGTGCTGTAATTAGTTGCTCAGTCGTGTCCAACTTTTTGTGACCCCGTAACTGCAGCCCACCAGGCTCCTCTGTCCAGGGGGATTCTCCAGGCAGGAATACTGAAGTGTGTTGCCATGCCCCCTGCCAGGGGGTCTCCCCAGCCTAGGGATCAAACTCAGGTCTCCCACAGTGCAGGCAGAGTCTTTACCAATAGCTACCAGGGAAACCCATGATACTCACAGAGGGAGCGCTATCGGCTGGGTTCTGTGTGCCTTTGTATTTGTCAATTTGACATGATTTCATCACTGTTCCCAAGTTGCTTAAACGAGAGGCCTTGCACAAAACATAATATTTAATGCCAAGTGATGACTATTGCTTCTTGGCACAGGTTGGATATCTTCCAGAAACTTATATTTTAGGATTATTTGCTAACTATCTAAATGATTATATAAATAATATTTATATTCTAAGCCATTGAAAAGATGGTTTTAAGATATTTAATTGACTTTTATTTAGTCAATTAAAATAAACTAAAATATTTAGTTCACTGTATATTTGTGAATTGTAAAAGCAACATACCTATGAGGAGAAAGCACACAGTCTTTCTGGAAACCTGGAATACTAAAAATTAGAAACAAGGACATCATAAATTAAGAGCATTCTTTTACTTAAAAAACCTCAGTAGATACAGCCCAGTGTATTTTCCAAGACTGAAGCAAGGGCAAAATGCTAAAGTGTCAGAAATTGAATTATAATTAACAGTAGTTTGAAATCATATTGTATCACTAAGAAAAAAATTATCTCTTAGTTTTACTAATGTATATTTTTCTTAAAGTAAGATTTACTTCACTTTGATTTTGTTTAGTAGATCTACTTCAGTACTGACTGTTCTTTTAAAAGTTAATACATATTTGATTTGGGCTTCCCAGGTGGCACTAGTGGTAAAGAACCTTCCTGCCAAGGTTGGAGACATAAGAGACGTGGGTTTGATCCCTGGGTTGTGCAGATCCCATGGAAGAAGGCATGGCAACCTACTCCAGTACCCTAAAGAATCCCATGGACAGAAGAATCTGGTTGGCTACAGTTAATGGGGTTGCAAATAGTCAGATGTGACTGGAGTGACTTAGCAGGCACACACACCTTTGATTTAATATTTGTTTCCAAAAAGTATAGATTTCTATATTTCCTAAAGCATACATACAAATATCATTAAATCATAGAACTTCTTAAGATCTTAAGTGCTAGTATTCCATATACATTATACTTTTAGAATATTTTATGCTATTCAGACTTTTTAATCCTACATTTTGGACAGCTTTTTATTTTTACATAGATATATTTCAAACAATGGGCTTTATGTATTAGTTGCCACTATATATATATAAATACATCATTTTTATCTCAAGTTAATTTTAGTGATATAAAGACTTTTCTACACCTGCACAGTTTTTCTAGATACAATGTGAAACATATAGCAAAATATTGGCAAAATGCACTTCAAAGTCTGTTCTCATTTTATAAAGATCAATTTTTGAAAAAAAAAAAAGTTCTCACAACATTTAAAAGAACTAAGTTCCAAAGCCATAGTCTTGAAGTAGATAAAATTAAAGAGAAGGATCATCAAACCCCAAATCTTAATAAAAACTATCAATGATTTTTATTTGAGTAGTACATATGATTTGATTTTATGAAGCTTACATTTCCATAATCATTTTCTTTTTGAATATGAAGCAAATTCTACCTGATGAATGAGTCCATTTGTTTCAAGGGTTGGAATGCTGGAGAATATTCAAATATTGTATCCCCAAACTATATAAGAAATAGTTATGGAATACCTACATATATAGCTATTTGCATACCAATGAATAAAACAATCAAATACCTTTGCCATCACAAAATTTACATGCCCATGGGAAAAACACTAAATAAAGTAATTATTGATAAATAACCCTGATGGGTGAAGAACAATAAGGGAGACTGGTTTAGAGGGGAAAATTAGAAGTTCAGTTTCAGGCATTTTAATTTTGAGATAATTAGATACCCAAATAGTGATGTCAAATAGACAAATAGCTATAACTCAAGAGATGATCACCCTGTAGATATATGCTTGAGAGTTTTCTGGTTTCTGATATTTAAAGCAATCAGATGAGAGGAGACAATGAATTAACTCAGTGCAGACACAATAGAGAAAAAAGGCCAAGGAGTCACATCCTGGAACATTCCAGTAGAGGCGAGAAACTAGTTCAGAGGCCTGAGAAGAAAAGAAGAGGAAAACCGGAAAACTTATGGTTTCCTCAAAATCAACAGAGTAAACCATTTCTGTGTGTATGTGTGTGTGTATGTGCATGCTCAGTCGTGTCTGACTCTTTGCAACCCCCTGGACTGTAACCAGTCAGGCTCCTCTGTTCATGGAATTTTCCAGGCAAGAATACTGGAGTGGGTTGCCATTTCTTCCTCCAAGGGATCTTCCCATCCCAGGGATAGAACCCATGTCTCTTGCCTCTTCTGCACTGACAGGCAGGTTCTTTACCACTAGCACCACATGGGAAGCCCCATAGAAAAAACATTTCTTGGAAAGTAATATGATGAAGGTTATGAAATATGGTAAAAGTAAGACATGAGAGTTGTCCATTTGATTTAACCACATGGAGGTCACTGAAGACCATGTCAGAGCAATGTGGGTGCAGGGTGAGGGGAGATATGGGGAATGAGAAGAGAGAATGTAAAAGGAGGAAATGAAAACTAGGGTCTTTAAGATATATTTTAAAACATTTATCTATGGCTGGAAACAAATGGTACTGGATAAATTAGTAGAACTGTATTTATATATGTATGTGTATGTGAGTATGTTTATTAATAGCTAAAACTGTGCATGTTAGTTTCACCTAAGCTGGAGATATAGTCATATATGACATCACTTGATTAGAGAAAACAATCCCCAAAAGGCAAAGTGAGGAAAATTGGAACTAAGCAGGGAAAGAGGGAGTGTGGCTATTAACTTGACAGCCTCTTGATATCAAACATGACTCATAGATTTATCTCATGGTACTGTCCTTCCAGAAGCCAAATGAACTACTATTTCTCAGGGTTTCTGCTCAGAGGAGCAAGGAAGATTCTATTGCCAGTTACTTTTCCCCATTAGTGAAATTGTGAAATAACACTTAGGCGTTAGTTCCTCTGCATTTCTGTGTTGAGTACTTAGTGTTTAGAGTATCTTATGGTGTTCCAAACTTCAGCTTAAAAAGAGACAACCTTGGGTGAGAGGAAAGTAGTGTATGGTGTCATACGGATGATGAAGTTGGTTGGAATCTATGCAGTTGTTGAACCCAATGACAGCTGAAATACAAATGAGGAGCCAAAACCCTGCGATTGTAGCAGCCCTCAGTATATGCTGTGGCATGTAAGGCAGTATTAATTTAATTTGTACTGCAATTAATATTCTTATTTGATTTGTATCCTGATATCAAGGAACCACTAACAAGGAAATATTTGAAGATGCAAAGAAAGTGGGGGAAAGTTTTTGGGGTTATGTATGTGAAGTGACGAAACATTTGTGTGAGTGAAAAAGATCAATTCTGGTGGCCTTAGATGAGAACATAGAAACGCATCCAGAATATATAGGCCAAATGCAGTTAGGTAAATAGACATAATTTTGAGAGTATGTGGCTTTTCCCTTTTGACTGTTTGTGTTTTCTTTTTGAAGTAGGAAGCAATGTCATGAATTGAGTGCCATGATGTGTAAGAAGAGGTCGAAGGTTTGAGGACAGACAAGAAAAGGTAGACATATTGTACTAGATGAAGGTAATTGAACAGTACTATTGCCTTAAATTTAAAGCAACCACATAAATTTAAATTAGAATCATCTAGCTGCATAAATCCAGTCATGGAATGGATAGACAATTGGATTGAATTCATTGTCATTTCTTACTTTTCGAATACCATAACTTATTAAATTTTTCTGCTTTTTATACTACATGGATTTTACAGTTTTTATACAGATATTTCAACCTAATTGATTGTCATATTCTCATTTCTCTATCCTTATTACATAATATGCTATAAATCTCATTTTTCTGTTTGTTTGCATGTTACTTCACTGGTTCCAGTGATCTCCCACAATGTTGTTATCAGGTTTGGAATAATTTTTGTTTCTACTTGAGTAGAATCTATAACTTTCTTGCTTCTGATTTATCTCATGTATATACATGTATAACTTCTGTTATAGCTAAATTAAACATCTTACCTTGTGTAACAGGGAAGACATTTTTAACCATTAAATTGTGATTAAACACATTTCTATATCTTCCATATTTCATAATCTGGAATAAGATAAAATGTTGCTGGGAATCATATTTATCTTTCTCATGAATATCTTCATCTTTTAAATCCTTTAGGGTCTTTAGAATATTATAATACACTAGAAAGTAAATCTGTATTTATTTGCATTTAATGGATCTATGAAACATTTCTGGATGTTCAAATTGCAAAACAATTTAAACTTAATTCTGCCCTATATTTAATACTCAAACATGGACATACAAAGAAAGAAATAGACAAATAAAATTAATCTTAGCTATACAATAATTTATGACAATGTGACTAGATAGAGGAGACATTATTATCTATATGTTTAATATTTTTCTCTGGATTATATCTTTGATAGGTTCACTGTATTCTTGAACTGGTGGCTCTGATTCAAGCTTCTCCCCTAATAATATATGTTATGCATAAACTATTCTAATACATAAAATTGAAGTTGAAAACTAAAGTTCTAATCTAGAGTGTTTTGATCAGTGTTGTCTAACTTTAAGTTATCTAGATAATTGAAGCAAATAATGTCACATCTTTCTGTGTGCTCAGTCACTCAATTGTGTCTGACGGAGGCCCCAGGGACTGTAGCTCACCAGGTTCCTCTGTCCATAGAATTTTCCAGGCAAGAATACTGGGGCAGGTAATATCATATATATACCATACATATACATATGCATATGACTGATCTGCAACAAGATTTTTGGTTTTTTATTTAGTTTATAAAATAGCTTTGGATTACAATCTCATTTCCATATTTGAATTGATCTCCTTTCCCTTCTCTTTCCTTCTTAAAAAATGTTACTGTTACTGACATTTTCTCCCCAGTAAAGAATAATCATGACAAATTTTGTTGTCCTATACTTGTCATTCAATCACATATTACCAAAATTATTTGCTAATAATTAAATAATTTGTATTTGTGTTTTTCAGCACTAGATGTTAAAGTTTCAGTTGCTTCAGTAAAGATGCTACTAAATAAATACACACAAATTCCAGGGACATTAAACTCATCCAAGCTCATTGATGACCTGTGTCATATATTTGGCATACTGTGTTCTAACATTTTACGTATATCTTTAGCAAAAATATATTGCTAGAAGGAAATTTATAAATTTCCTACACTTCTGTCATTGTATATTACATAATCAATCTTCGCATTCCTTTTTTGTCAGTATTCATGAGGAAATAATCCTCTCCTATTGTCTTTCTAAGGCATGACCACATAAATCTTAAGGTAATGTGACAGAACCAGAGAGGCAAGAATTTCCTCTTGATTTTTCATTCATCAATTTGAACTAGTTTTCTCTGTAGTGTTTGAAATTTATATTAACATGGAAATATTTGTTGCTTTTCAATATTTTTTCATACATCACCATCCCAATTTTTATTGCTTGAAGGCCTCAATGGTTTTATGGTGAATGGTTCACATAATAGGAAAATCAGGTTTTTTTTTTTTTTCCTGAGGATGTTTTATACATTTAATGGCGTCCTTTAATCTTCCCTTGTTTGGATAGTATTATAGCTAAAACACTACTTAAAGTTATATGACAGAGTTTCAAATTTTAAAACAAAATTACCTATGAAATTTCAAAGTTTATGGTTCATAGTTAACATTGTTGCATTTCTTGTGCCCATTAGGTTGAGTTTTTGTAAGTTACTATAAAAATAAAATTATAAAATGTGAATTAATATTAGTTATAACAAAGCTTTTAATAGTATAAACTATGTAGCTACATGGTTCATTTTTTATTGCTAGATATTATATTTATACTGTGATGTTTAAAATTGGATTTAGATGCATTCACACACAGAGACATTACAATATACATACGTTGTAAATGAGATGACTTATATTTCTAGTCTTGCTGTAAACAAAAGACTGCAACCACTGTACTAAAATTAAACAGTAAGCATATTAAAGCATGCATAATATTATCAAATGTCTATTTTATTCTTAATACTATGTGCTCTTTTATAAATTTTTTGTTGTACTGGAAAGAAATTATGGTTTATTCAGTTTAAATTTTGCAAGTTTTACCAAAAATAAGTGATGGTTTGTTCATATTAAAATAACTCAAAGAACAAAATGGTGTTCCTTTCTTCCATTGAAATACCAATTTAATATTAAGACATGGAACAATTTCCTTTGTGAGAAATCTAGAAACCAGTTTAGGGGCTCTTGCACCCAACAGGAACACAAAATCAGATACAACAAAGCTAGCAGGAAAATTTTTGACACTCTCTCACCATAGTTCTTTCCACTGACACCCCACTCCAGTACTCTTGCCTGGGAAAGCCCCATGGACGGAGGAGCCTGGTAGGCTTCAGTCCATGGGGTCGCTAAGAGTCAGACAGGACTGAGCGACTTCACTTTCACTTTCATGCATTGGAGAAGGAAATGGCGACCCACTCCTGTATTCTTGCCTGGAGAATCCCAGGGACGGGGGAGCCTGGTGGACTGCTGTCTGTGGGGTCGCACAGAGTCGGACACGACTGGGGTGACTTAGCAGCAGCAGCACCGTAGTTCTTTCCATTGGCATGCATGAGGGTGTGCTCAGTCGTGTCCATCTTTCTGTGACCCCATGGACCATAGAACACCAGGCTCTTCTGTCCATGGGACTTTCCCAGCAGGAATATTGGAGTAGGTTGCTATGCCCTCCTCCAGGGGTTCTTCCCCATCCAGTAATCGAACCTGCATCTCCTGTATCACCTGTATTGCAAATAGATTATTTACTGCTGAGTCAATGTGGAAATTGGCATAGAACCACCTAATCTGGAGGAAACTGCCAGTTCCCAGCTTCTCCCTGGAGAAAAAGAGATCAGATCAAATGTCCAACATTCTGACTTTTCAGTGGGGTTGCCTGAAAGGTTAGTTTCTGTCTCCCCTGTCTCAGAGCACTGATGGGATGTGGTATTCTCCAGATGTCTGGGGGCTGCTGAGGACAAAAGAGCCCTGTGGCATGCTGCTGATCCACAGGATGTGTGCTGCAATAGACAGAGGCTATTACTGCTCAGTAGCCTCTCATTCAGGAAGAAAGAAAAGAGTGGAGCATACATTAAATGATCCAGCTTTCCATGAGTCTGCTAGAGAGACTGGCTTCTGGTTTGCTTGTTTCAGAGCACAGATAGGATGCTGCATGCTCTAGATGTTTGGGGGCTGATGCTATAGACTGAATATTTGTGCTCCTCTCAAATTTTTCTGTTGAAACCTAATCACCCATGTGATATTATTTGGGAGTGGGGACTTTGGGACGTGATTAGATAATGAAGATGAAGCCCTCATGAATAGTATTAGTACCCTTACAGAAGATCCTCAGAGAGGTGTTTCACACCTTCCTTCATGTGAGGACATAACAAGAAGGTGGCCATCAATGAACCACGATGGTCTTCAGCAGATGTAAAATCTTCTAGTACTGCTATCTTGAACTTACTAGCCTCCAGACACACAATCACTGGGATTATTCCTATAGTAGCCTGAGTGGACTAAACAGTGCTGAAAATAAAAACAAGCTGTGTGGCATGCTGTCATTTCAGAGAACTTGTGGACAGTACCAAAGGGACAAGAGATTACAAGTTCCTGAAAAAAAGAAAATGACACATCCCTCTAAATAGAAATTTATCGAAAAGACACATCCATGGGAAAAGTTTGAGAGGCTCTCAGAGCATTCCTTGGACTGCAAGGAGATCAAACCAGTCAATCCTAAAGGAAATCAACCCTGACTAGTCATTGGAAGGACTGATGTTGAAGCTGAAGCTGCAATACTTTGGCCACCTGATGCAAAGAGTCGACTCACTGTAAAAGATCCTGATGCTGGGAAAGATTGAAGACGAAAGGGGAAGGGGGAAGCTGAGGACAAGATGACTAGATAGTATCGCCAACTCAGTGGACAGAATTTGAGCCAATTCCAGGATATAGTGGAGGACAGAGGAACCCGGTGTGCTGCAGTCTATGGACACGTAGATTTACCCACTGAGTGAGTCTCAGAGTAGGATACAACTTACCCACTGAATAATCACAACAGAATCCCTTTGAAGGTCTTTCTGTTCAAAGCCACTCTATAAAGACCGGAATCAATGATTGCTTCTTTCAGATACATGGATGGCAACACAACCTATAAGTAATAGAAAGTCAAGAAAAACTGACCCAATCAAAGAAAAAAAAAAAAATCTGTATAAACCAACTCAAAAGAAACAGCGATGTATGAATTACCTAAATATTCAAAATAACAGTCAAAAAGATAGTCAACAAGCTCGGGAAATCAATGACTGGATAAAGTAAAAATTACAACAAAGAAATATAAAATGTTAAAAAGAATCAAATGGAAATTTTGGAGCTGAGGAATATAATATTCAAACTGAAAATATCACCAGAAGAATTCTACAGCACACATTATCAAGTAAAAGAATCAGTAAATTTGAAGAGAGTCATTTGTATTTATTCAGTGAGAGGAGGGAAAAAAAAATATGAAAGAGAAGAAAGCCTAAAGGACTTGTGAGATACCACCAAAAAGAGCATTTATATGCATAATGATAGTCACTGAATTAGAAGAGAGATAAAAGGGAGGAAAGTTTATTTAGGAAGGAAAAGGACACCCAGGTTCAAGAAGCCTGAAACCTATTAAATAGGACAAAACCAAATAAGTACTCACTGGTAAATATATATAAAGAAATCAAATTTTCAAAATTCAAAAACAAAAAGAAAATTTTAAAAACTTTTAAAAGGAAAGTAGTTCATCATTCAGAAAAGAACTTCCATAAATGGAATTCTTAACAGAAACCTTGCAGGCCAAAAAGGAGTGGTGTGATATATTCAAAATGTTGGAAAAAGAAAACAAAGAAACTAACAACTAAGAATGCTATATTCAGCAACTCTCCTTCAAAAATGAAGGTGAGATGAAGACTTTTCCAGATAAAAGGATATGAAGAAGTTTATCACTAGATCTGCCTTATAAGAAATGCTAAACAGAGTCTTTTGAATTGAAAAATAAACATTTTAAACAGCAAAAAAAAGTCTGTGAAAATAAAGCTTACTGTTGAAGGTAGGTATATAGACAAATACAGAATAATGTCCTACTCTTATGGCAGGTGCATAAATATCTTTTCATTCTGATATAGAAATTAAAAGATAACGGTATAAAAATAACCTTAACTGTAAAAATATGTTAGTGGATGCATGGCATAATTTATGTCGATAGCATAAAGTGTGTCAGGGAGAGAAGTAATAGTTTTCATAGGCTGAATAAATTAAAAGCAAACAAAAAAACTGTGTCCAGCATTTGCTGTCTACAAGTGATTTACTTTAGATTTAAGGACATACATGGGCTGAGAGTGAAAGGATATTCTAAACAAATGGTAATCAAAAGAGTAGGGATTGCCTTACTTACATTAGACAAAATCAGTTTTAAATAAAAACTCTGACAAGACAAAGTACATTACATAATGATAAAAGGGTCAATTCACCAGCAAGATAAAACAATTATATATGCATCCAACATCAGAAACCAGCCAAATATACAAAGGCAATATTAATAGAACGGAAGAGAAAAAGAGATGGCAATAAAATAATGAGAGATTTCAATATCCCATTTTCAATAATGGATAGAACGTCTAGACCAAAGATCAGTAATTATATAAAAGATTCAAATAACACTGTAGACCTAATGATTTTAATAGATATGTACATGACCTTCTATCCAACTGCAGCATAATTCTCAAGCACACACAGGATGTTCTCCAGCATAGACCACATGTTTGGTAACAAAACAAGTGTTAACAAATTTAAGATTATTAAGAAAATAATACCAAATATCTTCTTAACAACAACTGAATAAAACTAGAAACAACAGCATACATAAAACTGGATAACTCACAAGTATGCAAAAATAAATAATGCAGATTTGAATAATCAATCAGACAAAGTCAGAAGTATAATTATAAAATATCTTCAGATAAATAAAAATGAATACACAGCACAGTAAAACTTACAGAGTGCCACAAAAACAATACTATGAAGGAAGTTTATAGCAATAAATCTCTACATTAATAAAGAAAGATCTCAAATAAACAACCAAAGGAAATACATAAATATACGTCTAAAGGAACTAAAAAAATAGGAAAGCAAGCCCAAAGTAATCAGAAGAAAGAAAATAATAAGTACTACAGCATAAATCAATGAGACAAAGACTAAAAAACAAAACAATAAATAAAAACAAGTGAAACTAAGTTACTTTTTTGAAATGTTCAACAAAATTGGCAAAACTTTAGCTTGATTAAGAAAAGATATATGAATCAAGTAAACTAAATCATAAAGAGGAAACATTGCAACTAATGATAAAGAAATTTCAAAAAGGTCAAAGATGTGGTGGATGAAACTGGAGCCTATTATACAGAGTGAAGTAAGTCAGAAAGAAAAACACCAATACAGTATACTAATGCAAATATATGGAATTTAGAAAGATGGTAATGATAACCCTATATGTGAGACAACAAAAGAGACATAAATGTATAGAACAGTCTTTTGGACTCTGTGGGAGAGGGAGAGGGGGGAATGATTTGAGAGAATAGTAGTGAAACATGTATATTATCATATGTGAAACAGATCACCAGTCCAGGTTCAATGCATGAGACAGGGTGTTCAGGGCTGGTGCACTGGGATGACCCTGAGGGATGGGATGGGGAGGGAGGTGGGTGAGGGGTTCAGGATGGGGGACACATGTACACCCATGGCTGACTCATGTCAATGTATGGCAAAAACCACTATAATATTGTAAAGTAATTAGCCTCCAATTAAAATAAATAATTAAAAAAAAAGGTAAAAGAGACAATTATGAACAATTATATATCAAAACATTGCATAGCATAGAATAAATGGAAAATTCCTAGAGATATACAACCTAATAAGATCATATGATGAAGAAACAGAAAATGTGATTGAATGCATTATTAACACCCTCCCAAATGTTCTACTGGACATTTTCTATGGGCATAAAGTTTAAGTTAAACAAGATGAGGAAGTTCTGAAGATCTGCTGTATAGTACTGTGCCTATGATCAACAACAAATAGTATACATTTAAAATTTTTTTGAGAGTAGATCTCATATTAAGTATTCATACCACAAGAAACACTATAAAAAATTAACATCATTTCTTCTCATACTCTTCCAAAAAAGTTAAGTGGAGGGAACATATCCAAACTTTATGAGGCCAGCATTAACCTGATATCAAAGCTAGAAAAAGGCACCAGAAGAAAAAAAATCTACAGACCAATATCCATAAAATTGGTGCAAAAATTCTCAACAAAATACCAGAAAAAATAATTTAGCAGAACATTAAAGAATTCTATACCATATGAGATTTATGCAATGGGATGCAAAGGTGGTTCAACATACGAAAATCAATCAATGTGATGCACCACATTAATAGAATGAAGAATATAAAATCATGTGATGATCTCAGTAGATGCAAAAAAAATTGATAAAATTCAATACTCTTTTATGTTAAAAGCACCCAACAACTTGGAATAAAGAAAATCACCTCAACATCACAAAGGCCATAAATAAAAAGCCAGCAGTTAACATCACATGAATGGTGAAAAACTGGAAACGTTTCCTCTAAGATAAGAAATTAGGTATGGATGCTGACTCTTTCCACTTCTATTCAACATATTACTAGAAGTCCTATCCAAAACAATTAGGTAAGAAAAAAAAAATTCAAAACAGAAAGGATGATATAGAGTTATCTCTGTTTGCAGATGACATGATCTTATTTGTATCAAAAGACCCAAAACACACATATACACAAACCTATTAGAACCAATAGGTAAATTCAGTAAAACTGCAGGAAAAAATACTACCACCCCCAAACTAGTGGCATTTCTAACACTAACAATGAATAATCTTGAAAAGAAAGTTAAGAAAACAATCACATTTGCAAGAGTAAAAAAATAAAATAAAATACTTAGAATAAGCTAAATAAGAGGTAAAATATTTGTAAACTGAAAACTGTAAAACACTTAAAAAATTGAAGAAGACACAAAAAATGAAAACTTTACCCCGAATGGAAGAATTAATATTGTTAAAATATCCATACCACTCAAAGCCATCTGTAGATTCAATGTAATCCTTGTCAAAATCCTATCACAATGACATTTGTTTTTCTGCAGTAATAGATAAAGCAGCCCTAAAAGTCACATGAAAGCACAAAGGAATCCAAATAGCCATGTAATCTTGAGAAAAGAAAAAGAAAAGAGATAAAGCATGAGGCGTCACGTTTCCTGATTTAAAGCACGTTTTCAGAGCTGCAGTAATCAAAACAGTATTGTACCACAATAAAAACAGACATATGGGCTAATGGCACGGTGCAGGGTGCCCAGAAATAAGTGCAAACGTATATAGTCAACTGACCTTCTACAAAGGCATCAAGTATACATGACGGGGAAAGGATAGTCACGTTAACAAATGGCTTTGGAAAAACTGGATATCCACGTACAAAAAAATGAAAGTGAATGTTTATCTTATACCATATACAAACATCAATTTTGAAAGGATTTAGGGCTTAAATATACTTTAAACATTACCTGAAACTGTAAAACTCCTAGAAGAAAATCTAGGTGAAAATTTCATGGCATTAAATCTTGCCAATTACTTCTTAGATAAGACACTAAAACCATAGGCAATAAAAACAAAAATAAACAAGTGGGACTAAATCAACCTAAAATCTTCTGCACACCAAAAGGGGAAATCAATAGAGTGAAAAAGCAACCTACAAAATGGAAGGAAATATTTCTAACCATACATCTGATAGGGCTTCCCCGATAGCTCAGATGGTAAAGAATCCACCTGCTATAAGGGATTGCTGGGTTCAATCCCTGGGTTGGAAAGATCCCCTGGAGGAGGGCATGGCAACACACTCCAGTATACTTGCCTTGAGAATCCCCATGGACGGAGGAACCTAGTGAGCTACAGTCCATGGGGTCACATGCGTAGTTGGGAACCAAATGTATAGGTTTTAGAAAAACTAATCATTTTAACATATCTATGTATAAAATACTTTTGTGGAATAAAACTTTAGAATATTAACTAAGTGCTGAAGGTCTTAGTTCTTTGTTTTATTATATGCATATCCTATCTATTAAAATAAGAACCCAGTTAGAGACTTCCAGGATGGTCCAGTGGCTAAGACTCCATGAGCCCAATGCAAGGGCCTAGGTTCCATCCTTGATCAGGGAACTAGATCCCACACGCCACAACTAAGAGTTTGGATGCCACAACTAAAAATCCTGTATGCTGCAACTGAGAACCAGTACAGTCAAATAAGTAAAAATTAAATGTTTAAAAAATTGAACAAATAAGAACTCGGTTAGTATATCAGAATTTCTGCCCAATGGCCGTGTATTATCTTTTACCCCTGCTTCTTCTCCTGCTTGGATTGTTTTGTCTTCTCTCCCACTCGATATTCTTCAGCAAAAGGAAAAGTCCTTGGGCTTATTTTCACCATCCCTGATTCCAAACCACATTTCCACTCCCAGTTTGGTAGTCTTGATGGGCAGTCATATTCCAACCTCTTTTCTGTCCCTCTTTTTAGAGACTAGAGTTGTAATATTCTTCTGGATAAAGTCACTTTTAACTATATACTTTAACTTTCCTTAGTGCTTTGTGTATTGCCAGAATCACAATTTGCAACAAGTTATGACATCTTTTTCCCTCAATCTCCTACAATGTAAGAAATTAGCATTTGATATGCTGTGTGTATGTGTGTGTGTGGTGCAATGTGGACAATCGGAGAAGTACAGCAGACACAGATCTTGATAAACTGCAACATGCTGCTCTCAAATTCTTAAATATCCTACTTCTTTTTCATAGGAATTTGCAATACATTTCTGATGCTGTCAATGAAAATCGAAATATTTTCCATTCAGACTTTATTGTTTAAAGTTTTAAGTAGTACGAAGATACACTGATTTATAGATTTTATTAACAATTGAAAATTTTGACACAGTTGTAATCAGATGATGCTTTCATCAGAAGTAGGCACAATTTGCAATATTAAAACTGGAGTGACCTTAAAACCCCTTCCTTTCACTACATTCACCAAACGCTGCCAGATCATTCCTTGAGTATATCAAGGAATAGGGAAACAGGAAACATACTACCTCTAGCTCCTTGAGAATACAAAAATATAGTAATTGGCTTTGCATTTTTCAGCAGCAGGAGTATGTGATTCAATGCAAGAAATTCCAAATAGCTTTGATTGCAACATCCAAATGAGTTAGTCTGTTGGGAACAACCATCTGCCTGAGTGACACATGGTAAAATCAAGCTGTGAAAAGGTAGGGAGCCCTCCTGACAACAAAAGCAGGAGACCTAGACTTTTTAACTTTTTACCTGTTCTGAAAACTAGAAAAGGGTTGTTGGTTTGCATCAAAGGCAGAAGAATACTGTGTGAATATATCCTCTGTCTCAATAATCCAAGCAGAAGAAAAATCCTGATTGAAAGATACGGATAGGAAGAAAAATGGGAAGAATCAATCCTGAGTCTGATTGAAAATGACTAAAAAGGAGGGAATGTGAAAATATTTCTCAGTGAAGCTGGGATAATGATAATAGAGTCTAGTATGGTCCAAGCATTCATAATGAGGATTTCAACCTTACGTATTGAAAAATATCTATAGGTATTTAAAGAGACAATCACAAACATGGGAATAAATACTCAATGGTACTTTAAAATTCTTTAATTAAAAGAACATTGTGTTTATTGCTTAAAATTTGGAAATGTTTTATTTCTAACCAACTGGAAAGACCATGTTTATCAGTTGCCACCAGACAGTGTCACAGGCAAAGCAATCCATTGTAAAGAATTTGTTATTACATACACATAGAATTTGTGTACATTGCAGTAATTTGGATAACAACTATTAGTGACAAGCTTTATTTTCTACTGACAAATCACAAAATGCCCAAGCTTGTACGTGTTCTAAGGAAAAACACAACTTAATCATCAACAATTTATAGGTATATGCAGATAGCCAATGACTAAATGCATGTTAAACACCCTTCTTGATTTTTTATCTCATATCTCTTTCTTTGAGCCCTATTCTGGTTTCACCCCTCCTAGTTATGATCCATGTTGTAATCACAACTGCCTAAATACAAGTTTTAATTTACTTATTAACACATTCTTAGCACATTTTCCATGCACCGTATGCCTACAGGCGGCTCCTATTGTTTTTTACCATCTGGGCTGCTGAATTTCAGAGTCTTTCCTTTCCTCTCTTTTTAAGAAAACTTGAGCTATCTTTTAAAGGCAATGAACTTAGAACATCACTGGATATGCCACCAGCTGCTTTGTTTCCACTTTGGGCTTTTGCCCTACATGAGACTTGTGCATTATTAAAGCACTGTTTATGACAAAGCATGGATTAAACATGTTCCGGATGATTTTGAAAAATTGGAATTTTAAAACAGTATTCAAAGTCAAAGTACAATTTAAGAATTAAAGCTAGTTACATGGAGTGTATGGCTTTGTGAGAAAAAGGGCCTCAAAAATTTTAGATAGTCAATGTGAATTCTACAATTCTTCATCAGCCTCCTTGTATGTCCATCAAAATATTTAGAAGGTTTGGTGAAACAGCCTGCCAAAACATTCCCTAGGATGAAGCTGAAATTAACCACCCAAATGGTGCTTCTAGTCTAGATCAGGTTTTACAGGTCATTGGCTACAGGCAGGGAAAACTAACTGAGGGCCCATCATCACCATCATTTAAAAAACAAATGAGCAAAGAACACAACAAAACACATAAAAAGTTTTATTGTCTCAAATCTAGAACAAATAATCATGAATATCAAAATTCTTACATTCCCATGAATTGCTTGTAACCAAGCTAAGGCATACTGTGTTTGCATCGGAAAGACTGGACTTGTCCAACTCCTATTAGAGGGAGAGATGCATCCAGTGCTCACAGCAGGCAACTGTCCAAGCTATTGTGGTTTAGCAAGGACGTGTAGCAGCCCCACCTCTCTTATTGCTGTTTGAAAAATGTAGGGTGACAACTATACCTTCTCCACCCATTTTGAATCACTTAAAAAACATATTTTGTGAACTTTTACATTTTTTAACATTGCTTCATATAAACCCACACTCCTGACAACTCCCAAGGTAGAGTATTTCTCATTTCTGTACTTCTGCATACCTAACTGATACTGTATATCTTTGTTTAGAAGCTATGGCTTCTATTAAATTTAATTACTTACCCCTGTGGCTTTAAATTGAGGGTGGCTATAAAACAAAGACGGCTTCTATTAAATTTAATTACTTTCCCCTGCGGCTTGCGCGGGACGGGTGGCTTCTATTAAAAAACTGCATGGGATAGGTGTGGCTGCTAATCAAGGATGCTTCTAAATGAAGATATACAGTCTATGGTAATAATTAATCAAAGGAGAGGATGTTAGGTATAGAAATAGGATTGCATGATAAATGCCAATTCTGAAATTTATTAAAGTAATCATAGTTCTAAAATAATTTTTCATAATTTATGTTTTCTGCTTTTCTTAATAAAAAAATATAGGTTACATCTGCACATACTATATAGGATATATTAATGTTCTATGGAGAAGGTAAATATTTTTTAAACATTGCACTCTATTAGATAAAGAGTGAGACTCTGTGATGTTTTTAACTGATTTTTTCCCTTTTGATAGTAGCTGAATAAAGAAAATGGCTTACAGATTTAGCTATGTATGTAGTTTGAAAGTAACAACTGAAAAATGATGTTCATAATCTGAATTGCAATGAAACCAATTATCTGTACTGTGGTTGTTCACATGGGAATTCTCCTAAAGGTTTAGTATTTCTTAAAAGAAATTAAAAACAGCTGTAAAAATACCATAAAACAAAAATAGCAGCTGCAAAAGAGATTAACATTCCTAAATTTCATTTGAACCTGATATGTTATTTTTCCAACAGCATCATATATATTCTGATTTTTAAATCTATCTTTATGAAATTTTACCTTAAAAAACAGAACTACTGAATAGGTTCCTGATATTACCAGCATTTAATATTCATATGAATTTTATACCTTATTCTCCTTTGTTATTGTTTTAATTCTATCATTTTAGTGGTCCTCAAGTATGAGCTATCATTGTTAAAGTCATTTAAGATTTAAACAGTACTGAGTAAACAAATTTGGTGTTTCTCTCTCTCTTTTATTTTATTTTTTCATTATTTAAAGCTGTCAACTGCCTTTCACACTGAACCTTGAAGACCAAGGGCTTTTTAAAAACTTTATATAGTGTCTACTTTCCAATTAAGAAATCATAAATAAAGTATACCTGATATTTTTCATATGTATATATACCTACACACATATATGCATATATATTAAAACAAAATGCAATTTATAAAACAAATCTGGGGGCGGTGACAGTATAAAACAGTTAGTTTTGCCATGCTGTTCAAAACATATGGCAGCAACTTTTCTAGTCTTGTGCCAGATGGAGGCCTTTAATCGATCCGGTCTGTTATACCGTATGTTATTTCTCCATTAAAAGGGGTTCCTCCTTCCCAATTTACAAATAAATTGCTAAATGTTTAAGTGTGAGAAGTAGCACTTTGCAACTTAGAAATGATAAACTGAGAATCTTTATTTTTTAAAAGCAACAAATTATTAAAAGGATAAAAATCATCTGAAAGTTGTATTTGTATTCTTTCAGCAAAACTTTTGTCAGCTGTTCAGATTTAACATATATTCACCATAGTTTATGTATTGTTTGGGTTTTGTTGGGTTAGTAGCCAAATGCTTTCCGATAAGAATATTATACTTGACAAACTCTCCAGTAAATATTGCCAATATTAACAGAGTCAATTATATCATTCAAGTTGGTAAAACTTCAGTAATTACTTCAAGATTTCAAAGGTAAGAATTACTTTTCAATTGCATTTCATATTAAAATATTTCCAAATTTTCTGTACAATTTAAAAATTATTTTCCCCAAATGAATATTAAAATCAGCCTCATTGCCAATTAAAAAAGTGTGAGGAAACATTAATCTAGGTATAAGGTAAAAACATTTTATGTACGTCAATATGTGAAAGGCAAATTTAAAGGAAAGATCCTGCTCTTATAACACAAATAACTGTAGTTTGAATTGTCTTAAAGCTCATTCACACTCACATTTAATTTAAAAAATATGTGAGGAGCTGAGAAATAAAAATGCAACATTTTGAAATAGTTTGGTGCTATTGTTCTTTTGTTATAAATATTATTTGTGACATAGGTTCAGATTTTGAAGTAAACTAAGATGTGTGCATAACAAATCAAATGAAAGCAACTAGTCTCTGGAGAAATGTGCAATCCTTTTGTAGAACTCAGCTTTCATGTAGACCAGTACTTAGCATATTCACAGCTTATAACAACTTATGAAATGGGTGAATGTTGAAACAAACTATCAACTAGATCTATTCTCTTTAGGATGTTTATTTATGACTACTTTCTTTTGAAAGAAACCAGGAGTATGATAATGGTCGCACACAGACTAAATAGGCTGTGTTTCCATGAGCAGTAATCCCATACAAGCAGGAGAGAGAAAAGCCGTATTTTTCCAATATAATACTACAAGGGCAAGTGACAACCTTACCTGATGGCTGATATCTTTTATAGGACAACTGTGACATATTTTATGCATCACAAAGAATGATCAAAGATGTCTCTAGAGGCTCTCTGTCATGGAATGTGGCCCCACAGCCCCTGTCTGCCTTTAAATCAGGCAATAATGCAGCTTTAAAATAAGTTGGGCATGCTTTCCAGGGTGATGATTATTTTGGATATATTTGAGCATGATTTTGTGTTCTCTTTCAGTTATGTGATTTCTAAAATTATAGGCATGTTTCATTTGGTTGTGAAATGAAAAGCGACTAAAATAAACATAAGATTGTGTATTTTTAAAAGTCCATGCTTAACATATAGTTCTGCTTGTTTTTACTGCTTTTGTAATATAACAGAGTTTAGGAAAGAAAATGAAATTCAGAAACTAACATAACCATTCCCATTTGTTTCCTATTAAAACATATTAATAAAATAGCTTCAGTGTACTTTTGTTCTTATATATAAAATTTTGCATTGCAGCTATTTTTTAATCAAACTTAAATGACTAGGTTTTCTGTACAAATTGAAAATAAAATGAAAAATTGTGGCAATCACACAGTTAATTTTAGCACACAAACACTAATCTTCTATAATTTCCAAGAGTACTGTCTTCCTAAATATCTTGAAAGGTTTTATCCTAGTACTCAGACTCATCTAGATAACTAAATTTCTCCTATCTTTGGAGTTTTTCTCTACACATAACCAAAGGCAAAAAAAAAGAGAGAGAGATTTTCATTACATTAAACCCTACTAGATATTCATAATGAGAATTATGCCAGGACTACATAGTTTTAAACAAACAAGTAAGCAAAACCTGGCTATGGTTATTGGTTAAAGGGCTTTGTTAATGGGAGAAACTGATCAGTTGCATAAATCAGACAATTGAATTTTGTTACATTGGTAGGCTGATATATGCAAAGAGATATCACTGGCTACATGTCAGTACTTTCATTGAAATTTTCATTTAATGATAGCTCTTGGGTGCTGAAGAACTCGAAGTCTGTATTCAGTGACTGTTAAACTTATCTTCAAAACAATGCAGAGACAGTCAAGAGATTATTAACACAGTTAATTAGTCTCATCGGCAAAACTACCGCAAATGTTTGCCCTGAAGAGGGTGAGTACATAAAAAATACCTTTTATTTTTGAGAAACATGCATACCCAATTATAAGTGTGCAGTGATCTATTTTTAGACAAAAGGACACTTATATTGCCTTTGTAGCCTTTAAGAAGTATTCATAATTATATTAAAATTAAAATTCTATTCACTCAGATCAGTTAAATATATAGTTCATATTTAAATGTGTTGTCATATTTGTTTGTATCTTAATGGTCTTAGAGATAGTGTCTTTAAAATTATTTATGAAATAAATATGAAAATGAACTGTAATTTTCAATATTATGTAATTTCTAACTATTCCCCACTGCACCTGAAACCAATAAAATGCCATAAAAAAGGTAGTAGGAAAAATGTACTTTTATAAGAAATGTTATTCCTTTGGCTTTTCAGAGTCATGAAATGTACATTGGTTTCTGATTTTATAAGATTATCAGCTAAGTGTCCTGACTTTTCTGAGATTTAACTTATTTGAAAGCTAATATTTATAAGTTAATATTTCATTTTGAACAGATCGGTAATGTGCCATTATTTACAGCATACCTAAAACTGCTTTGAAACTATAAAATATTAAAGACATATATGACTATCATTTGCATTCAGCAATCATTAAAAAAAAAAAAAACTGGGGCTTCC
This sequence comes from Bos javanicus, assembly GCF_032452875.1. Classification (NCBI taxonomy): domain Eukaryota; kingdom Metazoa; phylum Chordata; class Mammalia; order Artiodactyla; family Bovidae; genus Bos; species Bos javanicus. The sequence continues at coordinate 40,993,306 of NC_083881.1, forward strand.
CTGGTGGCTCAGATGGTAAAAATCTGCCTGCAATGCGGGAGACCTGGGTTCAATCACTTTGGGACTGTGTAATATCTTTCTACTCATCATCTTTCAAAGTTCTATTAAAAAGAAGAAAGCTCAAAAGTATAATTATATATTTTTATAATTATATACTAATTTTTTAGGGAGGGGATATCCACATAGCTTGTGGGATCTTTGTTCTCCAACCTTGGATTGAACTCAGAGACTTTGGCTTGAGAAAGTTGAGTCCTAACCATCGAACTGTTGGGAAATGCCCTCAAAATGATAATTATAAAACACTGTCTTTCTAGGTGAAAATTTTCACAATCAATTTATTATATCATGGCTGTTCAGTTTATGAGTCCAGAAGAATATTACAGAAAAAAAGTTAAAGTATTTTTAGTAAACAAAATTTTAGACATTAAACTATTTTTAAGGGAGAGGAAAAGAAGACAAAATAATTTACTTTTAGGTCTTCTTGGCTTCCCAGTTAGCACAAACTGTAAAGAATCTGCCTGCAATGTGAGAGACCTGGGTTTGAACCCTGGAAAGAGAAGATACCCTAGAGGAGGGCATGTCAACCCAGTATTCTGGCCTAGAGAATTTCAGGACAGTGGAGCCTGGCAGGCTACAGCCCATGGAGTTGCAAAGAGTCAGACACAACTGAGTGACTAACACTTTCACTTGGCCCTTAGCTAGTTTATGTATAACTTTATATATATATATATATATATATATATATATATATATGGTTTCCATAGTTTCATATATCTTTAGTTTTAGCATTTACAAATTTAAATTTGATAAAATGTTTATGCAGTCTCTTCCAGCTCTAGAATTGAGGAGCTTTAGTTTAAGAAGGAACTCTAGAGTTCATTTAGTCTTTAATATATCAAACCATGTTTTAGTCCTCTTACCAAAATAGCAAAATATTATATTTATGCACATTCACAGATCACAAAATGTTTCCACATATATTACTCAGATTATTCATATAATAGTTCCTCCTCTCTACTACAAAACATGTCTCATTATCCTATTATAAGATAATGACAGAATTTTGAGTCAATGTATCACTTTTTTCTTTAATATCTCCAGGAAGTGGCCAAGTGTGAAATAGAAGCCAAGTCTATTTCAAATATAGTATTTTGTGCTTGTTGCCTTCTATAGGATTACTTAAATATTCTTGAAAAGTAACAGTTCAGCCTTTGAGAGACAAGGAGCTCATTAGAATATGTCAGACTATTTTTTTTTGAGGTTGCTTTGTAATACAATGATGTAATAATTAATAATTACCTTATATGGACCCCTATACTACTCTTTATCATATGCAGCCACTATTCTGTTTCTATAATTGAAGATTATACTGTGTTCTTGGTGGTGTAGGGTTTATGGTTTATGTCTCTGAATCTTCAGCAACAAGTACAATGATTGCAACATAGTAGATACTCAGTGAATATGTATTGAATCAGTTCAGTTCAGTCACTCAATCATGTCCGACTCTTTGCGACCCCATGAATCACAGCACGCCAGGCCTCCCTGTCCATCACCAACTCCCGGAGTTCACCCAGACTCAAGTCCATCGAGTCAATGATGCCATCCAGCCATCTCATCCTCTGTCATCCCCTTCTCCTCCTGCCCCCAATCCCTCCCAGCATCAGAGTCTTTTCCAATGAGTCAACTCTTCGCATCAGGTGGCCAAAGTACTGGAGTTTCACCTTTAGCATCATTCCTTCCAAAGAACACCCAGGGCTGATCTCCTTCAGAATGGACTGGTTGGATCTCCTTGCAGTCCAAGGGACTCTCAAGAGTTTCCTCCAACATCACAGTTCAAAAGCATCAATTCTTCGGCGCTCAGCTTTCTTCACAGTCCAACTCTCAAAATATTGCTCCGAATTTTTGAAAGTGATCGTGTCCAAAGCTATTATAAGTTTGTGAACCATATATGCTTGCAGGTGAAACCTCTCCAGCCATTTCAGCGTGGATTCAAATAGACTTGTTCACAAATGTGTCATCAACACCTGGAACAGTATCTGCACGTAGTTTGCAAGCAACTATATACATGCATTATATAAGGGTGGGGATAAGTATACCAACACTAATAAAACTGTTTTCAGACAAATTTATCACCTAAAGATGAAATCAAATCACTCTTTTTATAAATTTGTTGCTGTTCAGTTTCTCAGTCATGTCTGACTCTTTGAGACCCCATGGACTGCAGCACACCAGGCTTCCCTGTCCTTCACCATCTCCAGGAGTTTGCTCAAACTCATGCCTATCGAGTAGGTGACATGAGTCCAAAAGCTATTATTTGGACATGAGTCCAAAAGCTTTTATAAATAGTGAATTAAAACATCATAGCATTACTAAAAAAGTTCATATTTTTAAGAAGATAACAGGTAGAATTGAATTAATAGCAAGTCTCAAGTTTAAAAAGAAAAATTAAACTTTAAATATTGGATGTATTTGTTGCAAAATTTTAAGTCCCAGTATTTAAATCAAAACCCAGAACTATAGGTCCTTGTGCTGAGAAGAATTGTCTGAATTTAAATTTTCATTCATGAAACTTTTCCTGTGCTTATCCAATGTAAATTGAGAAATGGAGAAAAATTGAGAAGGCAATTGAATAAAGAGCAAGCAAGTATCAAATGTATATATGTGATGAAACAGTCACAAAATTTAGGAGGAATTTGTTTTATCTTTGTGTTTTAAAAGAGCATGTTGACATAACCATAAAATAAAACAAGTAATAGGGAAAGGATCGAATGATAAATAGACAAAGGAGGTAAATTTATAATAAGAAGCACAGACTCACTTTCAACTGTGGTGTTGGAGAAGACTCTTGAGAGTCCCTTGGACTGCAAAGAGATCAAACCCATCAATCCTAAAAGAAATCAACCCTAAATATTCATCGGAAGGACTGATGCTGAGGCTGAAGCTCCAGTATTTTGGCCACTTGATGCGAAGAGCTGAATCATTGCAAAATACCCTGATACTGGGAAAGATCGAAGGCAGGAGGAGAAGGGAACAGCAGGGGACAAGATGGTTGGATGGCATCACTAACTCAATGGACATGAGTTTGAGCAAGCTCTGAGACACGGAGAAGGACAGGGAAGCCTGACCTACTGCAGTCCATGAGGTCACAAAAAGTCAGACATGACTGAGTGACTGAACTCACTTTACAAACTGTATTCAAATTACTGTTTGCAAATACGTGTCACTCTTTTTAAAGTCATTTTTCAGACATAGTGGTTCAAGTTGAGTGATTAGTTGATTTCCTTAACTTGCTCTGTCCTGACAACCCTTCTAGTACCTTCTCTAGATAAGTAATTTATGTGTTTTGAATAAAATTTGAATGAAAAGAGAACTGTGTTTACTCAGAAAATTTGTTTCTCTGATGTCTTACAGATAACTATAAACAAATAGAAAAAAAGTTAAATTTGATAAAATGGTCTACTAGTGAGACGTCAGAGAAGTAGGAACTTGTATGTATCACTGATGAGATATAATAACTTGGGTGAATATCACAGATGATATGCTATGAGAAAGAAGCCAATTTCAAGAGGTTGAAAGTGAATGTGAAAGCCACTCAATCATATTCGTCTCTTTGTGACCCCATGGACTGTAACTTGCCAGGCTCCCCTGGCCATGGAATTCTCCAGGTGAGAATACTGGAGCGGGTTGCCATGTCCTCCTCCAGGGGATCTTCCCAACCCAGGGACTGAACCCAGGTCTCCCACACTGCAGGCAGAGTCTTTACCATCTGAGCTATTATAATTTCATTTACATGATATTCTTAAAATATAAAATTATAGTTTGGGTATACAGAGCACTGACTGTCAGGGATTAGGGATGAACCCTGTTAGAACATCAAGGGAGTATGGAGGGTTTGGGGGCATGATGTAACTGGTGGAGTATTCTTCTTCTGCAAGTGGTTCTACCAATTTACAGCTCTGTTAAAACTAATAGAACTTTACAGCCTAAAATGACAAATTATTAGGTTTTTCAATAAGAACATATTTATATATTTTGTATCTAGTCACATGTTTTTATACTCTTTATTTATACACTGAAAAAACAAGAGGCTATATCATAAAACAAATTAATAAGCTTTCATGAGTAGGAAGGTTTGGATTAAGACAGGTAACAAACTGAAATATCTTAATTTCTGTCTTCTAATATTGCTTTGATTTGTTATGTGATTGAACTACCAGTTTGAAAACACAGTTAAATTACAATAAAAAATCAGATCTTTGACTGTTTGCTTCCATTTACTCCACGTCGGTTAGTTGCTCAGTTGTGTCCAACTATTTGTGACCCTGCCAGGCTCCCCTCTCCATGAAATTCTCCAGGCAAGAATACCGGAGAGGGTAGCCGTTTTCTTCTCCAGTGGATCTTCCCTTCCCAGGGATCAACTTCCCTCCTGCACTATAGGCAGATTCTTTACCACTGAACCACCAGGGTTATCTCGGCAAGAGTAATCACTTGTTTGTTTAATACTTTTTTCAGTTCAGTAGGTGCAATAAAAGGTAAATGTATACAAATTGCACTGGACTCATTTCTTGAACAATATTTTTCTTTCTGCCCTATAAATAGAAAGATAGAGCCCCCTTTCCAGTAGGTATTCATGGATCTTTCTTTCTAGAAACAATTCCTTCTATGATTGAATTAGTTGCTTTCAAATAAAATTTGGGAAAAAAAATGAGAATCTGTTTCTTTGTTGAAATACTAACACCCACAACCATATGCTTTGGATTGTTCTGTGGCTAAACTTCTATTTACTCTTTTGTAAATTCATCTGTGTTTTGCAGTATGTAATGCTAACAGGTTACAAAAAACAATGATAGCAATTAAGCTGCTTTATCTAGACAATGGGAAATAATTGATTATTTTTCTACTCACTTGACCTAGCTGATTGCTTTAGCCTTGCCTAAACTGTCCACATGTGAAAGTTACCTCAGTTCAGTTGAGTTTAGTCGCTCAGTCTTGTCCAACTCTTTGCAACCCCATGAATTGCAGCACATCAGGCCTCCCTGTCCATCACCAACTCCCGGAGTTCACTCAGACTCATGTCCATCAAGTTGATGATGCCATCCAGCCATCTCACCCTCTGTCTTCCCCTTCTCCTCCTGCCCCCAATCCCTCCAAGCATCAGAGTCTTTTCCAATGAGTCAACTCTTCACATGAGGTGGCCAAAGTACTGGAGTTTCACCTTTAGCATCATTTCTTCCAAAGAACACCCAGGACTGATCTTTAGAATGGACTGGTTGGATCTCCTTGCAGTCCAAGGGACTCTCAAGAGTCTTCTCCAACACCACAGTTCAAAAGCATCAATTCTTTGGTGCTCAGCTTTCTTCACAGTCCAATTCTCACATCCATACATGACCATGGGAAAAATGATAGCCTTGACTAGATGGACCTTTGTTGGCAAAGTAATGTCTCTGCTTTTGAATATGCTATCTAGGTTGGTCATAACTTTCCTTCCAAGGAGTAAGTGTCTTTTAATTTCATGGCTGCAATCACCATCTGCAGTGATTTTTGAGCCCCCCAAAATAAAGTCTGACACTGTTTCCACTGTTTCCCCATCTATTTCCCATGAAGTGATGGGGCCAGATGCCATGATCTTCGTTTTCTGAATGTTGAGCTTTAAGCCAACTTTTTCACTCTCCTCTTTCACTTTCGTCAAGAGGCTTTTGAGTTCCTCTTCACTTTCTGCCATAAGGGTGGTGTCATCTGCATATCTGAGGTTATTGATATTTCTCCTGGCAATCTTGATTCCAGCTTGTGCTTCTTCCAGCCTTAAAAGAACCTATTAATTTCCATTGGTATTCATCTTCTGCTGTCTTTCCTGGGAATTAAATAAGCTAACTCAGGACCCAGACTAGTTAAGACCTTAAGTTTCCCCACATACTTTCATAATTAGCAACGCTAAGTGTATACACACTTCTACTTGCTCTATCAGTTGTTAAAACATGAAAATTTTCATTCTTTTTTTTATTTCAATTCAAGGTATTGTTTGAAGAAAACTGCTGTATTTCCATTGCCAATAACCTTTTTATTTTTGTTGCAGTTCCTTCTGTAAGAGGAAAAATATTCTCCCCGTTTTGAAAAGAGAATATTCTTTCATTTATCAGCATAAAAGTAAAGGATATCAAGACTTAAAATACAGTTTTCAGTTTTGAGGACCATGATACACCAAATAAATAACTAATTTAGTTAGAGAAATCAGTAAGTTTAGTCTATAGAGCCAATTGCTTGGGTGCTGCAACTATAGTATTGATTTAGGCTTTGGTCTTCAAGCTTCCCAAAATATTATGAAAACAAAGTCCAGTTTGAAGATTCCTGAGTAAGGCTTTTCTCTTGCTTACTACAGATTTGTAAAAATCAAACCACAGATGACCCTGCAGAGAGGCGGGAAGAAAATGGTGTGAATCCCTTTTCAAGTTACAGTAAGCTACCATTTAAAATCATGGTTTAAAATCATGATTTTAAAAGATGGTATATTAATTTGTCCTTAATCATCTTAGACAAACTTCTCCCACAATATTCTTCATGACTAGAAAAAGAGAGCTGGGAAGCTTTTGTCATGATTTTGCACTCTTGGCACTGCACTAATTAATAACACTATCATCAATATATTATATTAACAAATCAGAGTCATCAAGAAGGACATTAAAAGAATGATAGGCAACAAATCATCAGTATTTATTAGACCAAATCTTGACTCATAAAGCCCAAGCTGTGTCCCTCCCCAGGAAGAAAGATAGTAATGTGCTAGATTGTGTATGAGGCCTTATTACAAAGATGTCAGGTTTAGTTTGAAACATAAACATATTTTTATTCATACATTAGTACTTATAGTGATCAATGATAGTGTATCTAGTATACTAGAATTTGTTTTTGATCAGTAGAAAAGCAATTATTCATAAAACTCAAACTAGAGGCAAAGTTGTGAAAGAAAAGGAAAGAATTATAGGTTTCTTACAGGGAAGGTAATTTTAATATAGACGAGATTGGTTCAAGTTCTGCCATTCGGATTGATAGATTATCTAGCAGAAGTATCATTTCAATAATCTCAATGACAGTATAGCACTAGATACTTGGTACAGTATTATAAATTAAATTTACTGCAAATGTTATTGCAGACAATATGGAAAGAGATCTATTATTTGTGTTTGTGAAAGTTTAGATCGAAGGAAATTTAAAATTCTTTGACATATCATAACAGAAATGATCTATATGATATGGCTATATTGCCAGTTGTCCAAAATTTCACTTTAGCCATTACTTCTTCATCAGTATCCTTGAATTATAGTGGCATGATTCCACTTGTGAGAGAAAATATTATATTAGTCAACCAGAATGTTACCCTGTAAAGTGGTGCTTTGCAGTGTTTGGCAATGTTGGATGCAGTTAACTTTTTAGAGAAATGTTTTACCTTCTTTTTAACCTATCTAATATTGAGAATTTATAGTTGGTACAAAATAAGGCTGTTGGTAATTTCGACTAGAGTATAAAACCATAATTATACTGATGGAATTTATTATAAAACTGTAATTATAGCAGATGGGTTTTATTATATTAATGCTTACCAATTTTAACATGCACGCATATCTTTATTAACCTCACCCAATATTCTTTTATTCATATCTCAAAAACTATCTGTGATACAGCTAAAATATAATTTTATATCTATCAATCATCATCAATCTATATTCTTGCTTGCACAATTATCTTTACCTAAAATAAAAGCAAAATCAATGTGTATATTAGAGTTATAATTTTTGCCGTAAAAAATTCATCCTATATCATTATTGCTAAATTATATCTAGCTTATTTTCTGATATGTCAGCCTCATAAGAGACAAGAACCCTGAACATTCAACACATTGTTTGAAACACAAGAGAATAAATCAGACACTGTCAAAGTATCAATTTCATCTTCCTTTAACTATCAGTTGCATCTCTCACTGGATGCATTGACACACACCAGCCACAAATCATTTTTTTCTGCTAGGCAATAAAGCAACAAAAGCCCATTATGCACCATGGTGAATGCTAATTTTTATTGAGACGTGCGTGATCTTTCCAGGTGGCACTAGTAGTAAAGAACCTGCCTGCCAATGCAGGAGTTATAGAAGACATGGGCTCAATCTCTGGGTCAAGAGACCCCCTGGAGGAGGGCATGGCAGCCCACTCCAGTATTTTTGCCTAGAGAATCCCGTGGACAGAGGAGCCTGGTAGGCTGTAGTCCACAGGTCACAAAAAGTAGGACACTACTGAAGTGACTTAGCATGAATACATGGTCCTCTTTCAAGAGATTTAATCTTTCACCCTGCTTATTTAACTTATATGCAGAGTACATCATGAGAAACGCTGGACTGGAAGAAACACAATCTGGAATCAAGATTGCCCAGAGAAATATCAATAACCTCAGATATGCAGATGACACCACCCTTATGGCAGAAAGGGAAGAGGAACTCAAAAGCCTCTTGATGAAAGTGAAAGTGGAGAGTGAAAAAGTTGGTTTAAAGCTCAACATTCAAAAAAACGAAGATCATGGCATCTGGTCCCATCACTTCATGGGAAATAGATGGGGAAACAGTGGGAACAGTGTCAGACTTTATTTTTCTGGGCTCCAAAATCACTACAGATGGTGACTGCAGCCATGAAATTAAAAGACGCTCACTCCTTGGAAGGAAAGTTATGACCAACCTAGATAGCATATTGAAAAGCAGAGACATTACTTTGCCAACAAAGATCCGTCTAGTCAAGGCTATGGTTTTTCCTGTGGTCATGTATGGATGTGAGAGTTGGACTGTGAAGAAAGCTGAGCGCTGAAGAATTGATGCTTTTGAACTGTGGTGTTGGAGAAGACTCTTGAGTGTCCCTTGGACTGCAAGGAGATCCAACCAGTCCAGTCTGAAGGAGATCAGTCCTGGGATTTCTTTGGAAGGAATGATGCTAAAGCTGAAACTCCAGTACTTTGGCCACCTCATGCGAAGAGTTGACTCATTGGAAAAGACTGATGCTGGGAGGGATTGGGGGCAGGAGGAGAAAGTGGTGACAGAGGACGAGATGGCTGGATGGCATCACTGACTCAATGGACGTGAGTCTGAGTGAACTCCGGGAGTTGGTGATGGACAGGGAGGCCTGGCATGCTGCGATTCATGGGGTCGCAAAGAGTCGGACACAACTGAGATACTGAACTGAACTGAACTGAACAACCCTATCTGTAGATACTATCATTACATCTGTGTTAAAATGAGGAAATTAAGGCAGAAAAACTAAAAACTGTACCCCAGATGACATAAATAGAAAGAAGAGTCAGGATTCAAAAACTGTATTTTGAAGGGATAAGATGGGAAAGACAATTTACACAACCTTGTATCTTAGTTTCTAACCATATGAAAGTGTATGCCGGTCAGACCATGATATCCCTAGGACATCTTCCACATTGATGTTTCTGAGAAATCACAGCGAATGCACATTATAGGTGCCAGAAAATAATTTTCTAGTTTTTGCTAATGTATCTGATATATTATCAGATGCTGTATATTTAAAGAAATCCTATGGCACACTTCAAAACATAGGCCTCCCAGCTTATTAAACTTCTTAAATTTTCAGGGCTTTATTTTTGAATTGTAATTCTCTACATTTTCCTTTGGTAACCTGCTTTAATTTCATCACCTATGAGTCAATGTGAGTCTTTTAACTTTGTGATTTTCATGCATACACTTTCTTCAGGTCAACCTTTAAAAATTACTATGTTTGCTAAGAATTACTTTTTTATTCCTTTTACATCATTTATCATGATTTACACTCTTTCTCATTTTCTGGGCTCTAATAAATGAACTCATCCATTGTTCTCATCTTTGAGAATTTTACAGACTTTCATTCTTTTTCCATTTAACCCTAATTTTTTCAGGAAGAAGTTATCTTGACCAGTACAAAATTAGAGGCCTAGCTACCCTAAATAAAAAAGTGATATTTAAAGGAGGCAGTCATATTATTCAAGGTCCTAATAATGATGTAATCATGAAAAGTGAAAATTAAATTAATTTTTTAATTTAAAATTTTGCATTCTTTTTATTCATTTGTTTATCTCCATCAGATATTTTAATTATATTTGATATATCTTATATACTTCTGGTTACTATAAACAATTTTCTAAATTTCAATTTGAATTTAATGTTTACATAATTGTGTGTGTGTGTGTCTGTTCTTACCTGAGTGTGGAAAAGCTGAGCACGACTAGAGTGATAAATTTAATAATTTCTGCAGCTTACAATTGATTAGGAATTGAAATATCCCATTTCTTTTAATAACAGATTTTGAAGAGGTGAGTGTTTTCTGTTGTTTACCTAAATATGAAAAACATGATTTACTATTCCTACCCTGAACACCTAGATGTTGGGTGTTGTCTACCTAAATTCTTAAACAACATATCCTTCATTCAGTGGCCAACTGAATGGATGAATCAATATGGGTAAAGTTTTGAACTTCAAGACTCTTATCAGCTAGTATAAGAGATGACTGACAATATTTATTCTAAATTATGTTTATTTATATCATGCTATTTGATAGATTAATTCCCATCAAAACCCAAGAACATTTCTCATATGTAAAAGAACACTTATATAGAAAAATAAGTGATTGCTTATTAAAATATCAAATAGCTTTCTATATGATGTTCCTACCATGGTATTAAATGCAGCTTAATAGGCAATAGTAGAATTTGATTTAGAAGAGAAACAAAGAATAGTAGCCCATTTGGAACAAAGAGCTCAGAAAACAGACTTAAGAAGTTTTTTGCCTTTCTACTGAGAATTAAAAACACTTGGAAATAAAGCAACATTTGCCACTTCAATGTCAGGTACTAGTTTTCAAGTTCCTTTTTCCATAGCTCTCAAGTTGGAATATTATCTTTAATTCAATCTTTAATTTTTTATTATATAACTTATGTAGGACAGAGTTATTTTTTTTTCCTTTTTTTTTTTTTCCTTCATTTACGGCAAAGAGGTATAGAAAGTACCTTTAATTGTTAGACTATAAGAGTTGATGGAGGTTATGGTCCATACCCTTTTTATTTTGGTGTCTTTTCTCTTTCATTAGTTTTTGGGTTTTAACTTTAATTTTCCAAGTTTTAACACAGCTATTCTAGTTCACTTTGCTTCTATTTTTGCTTTAAATGACTTTATTTTGTTTGGTGCAGTTTTGGATTCACAGGAAAATTGAGCAGAAACTGAAAACTACATAAACTCTTGGCTTCCACACATTCATAGCCTCCCATCTCCCACCAGAGTGGAACATTTGTTACAATTAATGAACCTATACTGACAAGTATCAATCACTCCAAATTCATAGTTTGCCTTAAGGTTTGCTCTTAGTTTGATTCGCCCTTAGTTTTAAACATTTTATGGGTTTGGACAAATGTATAATATGTCCATCTTTAGAGTATCACACGGAAGAGTTTCACTGCCCTAAAATTCCTCTGTGATGCACCTCAGTCAATAGCGCTTGATAGCAAAGGTTTTGCCCTCCACTACCAAGAAAGTCTCAGAAGGCACTATGGAAGGAAAGAGAATGTAATACAGTCTCAAAATTTGGTTTTCAGTTAATAATATCAATTTTAGAAAAATAAATGTCAAGCTATACTCTAGAAACATGTGATTATATAGAGACATTTGAATTAAAAAGTAATTTGTAAAGGAAAATTGAAGGTAAAGGCTTCAGAATATTGATGCTAAGATATTTAATTAGGAATGCAGTATTTGTTTGCATTATTGTCTAGTAAATAAACACCATGGAATTAAATCAATACACTGTATCCTAGAATCTGGCAAGGTCTCTATCATGAATATTCCCTTGGTTTGTGTAAACTTAAAAGGCACAAATTTTGTCTTTGTTTCTTGGTCCTTTGATTCTGCACAGTGGTAAAGCCCCTTTGTTGTTGGCATGGCTTAATTTAAATATGTAGCTGTTCTCTTTCTGTTTTCTCTGCAGGCTCCAATATCTCTTAAATGCCAATCTTGTTAGAAATCATGGGGAGCTGTTTCTTCTCCTGTTTAGTCCCAAAAGTGGAATCTTTTCAACATTATAAAAAGTATCTATTCACTCCTCCAATATTTATCTAGCATCTTCTCTGTTAGACATAGTTGTGTTGCTTCAGCATGGTCTGGTACAACAAGATATCTACCTATGTCCCTACACCTTCACCTCACGCAGTCGTCCCTTTTAGCTCCATTGCAAAGTCTTTCACTTCTTTGCATGCCTAGTCATTCAAGTGTCAGATTCGCGCCCCCATGGACTGTAGCCTGCCAGGCTCCTAAGTCCATGGGATTCTCTAGGCAAGAATACTGGAGTGGCTTGCCATGCCTTCCTCCAGGGGATCTTCCCAACCCAGGAATCGAACCCACATCTCCTGTGTCTCCTGCATTGCAGGCAGATTCTTTACCGCTGAGCCGTCAGGGAAGCCCCTTCACTTCTTTACATAAGCCCTATTGTCACGTATTGTTCTAGTGTCATTATATAAAGTTCTTAGTTCTCCAAATGATCTTGTCTTCCCCTCCCACTTTCCAACACCTCTTTCAAGTCTTAGTCCCAACATCACTCCTCAAAGAAATCTTTTTTTTGTCTTCAAATCTCACTGATTCATGCACTTCCTTTTGAGAGTTTTATTTCAGCAGGATATTTATCATTATCTGTGTAAAGATTTAATAACTATCTCCGTCACCAGTTTCTTCATTCCACGATGGCAGGACACCATCTTTTTTGTTCAATTTCCTATTCCTAGCACTTACCATTATGCCTTTCATTGACCGAGGCTGTGGAGTTGGAAAATGAAATGAAATGGAAGTCTCTCAGTCATGTCCGACTCTTTATGACCCCTGTACTGTTGCCCTCAAGGCTTCTCTGTCCGCAGGATTCTCCAGGCAAGAATACTGGAGTGGAGTTTGAGCTGATGGTTAAAGCGAAAAACTGAAACAGTTCTAAGATCAAAAAATAAACATTTATAGGATTTCAAAAAGTTATTCTTAAATTTTTACCTTTGGCAAAATATATTATGAAGACCACTTTTGACTGGGATTTTGGGGGACCATTTTGTACTTTAACAGCATTTTGTTAAGGAATCAGAGAGATGCCTAAAGTTATTTTATTGTCTGTGAATTAAGGTTATTATCCTCCACTAGAATATATTCTATTTTAGCCTACTGCTTGGTATTGAAAACTTTTTAGCTTTCTACTTTCAACTCTTCCCAGTCTGCACACTATTACTGAATCATTTTATCTATATCTAAAACTATAATGATGACCTCTTTACAGAAGACACCAATAGTTAAGATCCCAAAATAATGTATTTTTTTGAATTTTAGGAAAATCCTTCAGGATGTCCCACAAATTCTTCAAATGTAAAAATGAACACTGGGCTCAGCATCTCAGGCTCATCTTCAATAGGGAGACTTCTTTCAGTTTTCTCTATGTAGATAAATTGCATTCACTTATTCCTTATCATCAAGTCAAAATTCTCATTTCCATTATTGCTTTTTAAAATTTCTCTCATTAATATGTTATTAGTCATGAAATCCATCTGATTGTGCAGACCAAATATCTTTAAAATATACTCCCCCTTTTCTGTGTATTTTATACTTACAAACTATATTCATGTATGGTCCTTGAAGCAATGTAAATTGGAGTGGTCAAGTAGGAGATGGCAAGAGTGAACATTGATGGATGGGAATAGACCAGTGGAATTCAGATTACCATTATATCTACTATTGTGGAAAGAATCTTTTAGAAGAAATAGAGCAGCCCTCACAGTCAACAAGAGTCTGAAATGCAGTACTTGGTGCAATCTCAAAAATGGCAATGAACTTAATTCTTTTCCAAGGCAAATTATTCAACATCACAGTAACCCCAGGTCTATGCCCCAATCACAGATGCTGAAGAAGCTGAAGTTGCCTGGTTCTAAGAAGACTTACAAGACCTTCTAGAACTAACACCTAAAAAAGATGTCCTTTTTATCATAGGGGACTGGAATGCAAAAGTAGGAAGTCAAGAGATACCTGGCATAACTGATAAGTTTGGCCTTGAGTAAAAACTGAAGCAGGGTAAAGGCTAACAGAGTTTTGTCAAGAGAACACACACATCATAGCAAACACCATTTTTCAGCAACACAAGAGAAGACTCTACACATGGACATCACCAAAAGATCAATGCTGAAATCATATTGATTATACTCTTTGCAGCATAAAGAGGACCTTGAACTGACTGGCTCAAATCATGAGCTCCTTAGTGCAAAATTCAGGCTTATATTGAAGAAAGTAAGGAAAATTACTAAGCCATTCAGATATGACCTAAATCAAATCCTTTATGGTTGTACAGTGGAGGTGACCAATAGATGCAAAAGATTACATCTGATATACAGAGTGCCCAGAGAACTATGGATGTAGATTCTTAACATTGTATAGGAGGCAGTGACCAAAATTATCCTAAAGAAAAAGAAATGCAAGAAGGCGAAGTGGTTGTCTGAGGAGGCTTTACAAATAGCTGAAGAAAGAAGAGAAGTGAAAAGAAAGGGAGAAAGGGAAAGATATACCTGACTCAATGTAGAGTTCCAGAGAACAGCAAGGAGAGATAAGAAGGCCTTCTTCAAAGAACAATGCAAAGAAATAGAGGAAAACAGTAGAAGGAGAAAGACTAGAGATCTTTTCATGAAAATGGAGATACCAAGGGAGTATTTCATGCAAGAATTGGCATGATTAGGGACAGAAACTATAAGGACCTAACAAAAGCAGAAGAAATTAAGAAGAGGTGGCAAGAATACACAGAAGAACTATGCCAATAATAATAATAATGTCTTAATGGTTCAGATAACCATGATTGTGTGGTCAGTCACTTAGAGCCAGAAATCCTAAAGCATAAGCATTACTACAAATAAAGCTAGTGGAGGTGATAGAAGCCCAGGTCACCAGGTCAGATATTTCAAATCCTAAAAGATGATGTTTTAGTGCTGCACTCAACATGCCAGCAAATTTGGAAAACTCAGCAATGGCCACAGGACTGAAAAAGATGTTTTCATTCCAATTCCGAAGAAAGGCAGTGCTAAAGAAAGTTCAAACTACCACACAATTGCACTCATTTCACATGCTAGCAAAGTAATGCTCAAAATCCTCCAAGCTAGTCTTCGACAACAGATGAACCAAGAATTTTCAAATGTACAAGCTGAATTTTAAAAAGGCAGAGGAACCAGAGATCAAATTGCCAGCATTCCTTGGATCATAGAAAAAGCACGGGAATTTCAGAAAAGCATCTACTTTTGCTTCATTGACTATTTTAAAGTCTTTGACTGTGTGGATCACAACAAACTGTGGGAAATTCTCAAAGAGATGGGATTACCAGACCACCTTACCTGTCTTCTGAGAAACCTGTATGTAGGTAAAGAAGCAACAGTTAGAACCAGACATGGAACAACTGACTTTCTCCAAATTGGGAAAGGAATACAACAAGGCTATATATTGTCACTCTGTTTATTTAATATATATGCAGTGTACATCACACAAAATGCTGGGCTAGATGAACCATAAGCTGGAATCAAGACTGCCCAGAGAAATATCAACAACCTCAGATATGCAGACGATACCACCTCAATGGCAGAAAGTGTAGAGGAGCTAAATAACCTCTTGTTGAAGGTGAAAGAGGCAAGAGAATAAGCTGGCTTAGAACTCAACATTCAAAAAACTAAGATCATGGCATCTGGGCCCATCACTTCATGGCGAATAGATGGATAAAAAGTGGAAGTAGTAACAGATTTTATTTTCTTGGGCTCCAAAGTCACTGCTGATGGTGACTGCAGCCATGAAATGAAAAGACACTTGCTCTTTGGAAGAAAAGCTATGACAAACCTAGACAGTATATTAAAATGCAGAGACATCACTTTGTTGACAAAGGTCCATAAAGCCAAAGCTATGGTTTTTCCAGTAGTCATGTATGTATGTGAGAGCTGGACCATAAAGAAGACTGAGCACCAAAGAGTTGATGTTTTCAAACCATGGTGCTGGAGAAGACTCTTGAGAATCCCTTGGATAGGAAGCAGATCGAACCATTCAATCCTAAAGGAAATCAACACTGAGTATTCATTGGACAGACTGATGATGAAGCTGAAGCACCAATGCTTTGGCCATCTAATGAGAAGAGCTGACTCCTTGGTAAAGACTCTTATTCTGGGGAAAACTGAAGGCAAATGAAGAGGAGGGGAGTAGAGGATGAGATGGCTGGATGGCATCACTGACTCGATGGACATGAATTGAAGCAAACTCTAGGAGATAGTGAAGGACATGGAAGCCTGGTGTTCTGCAGTCCATGGGGTTGTGTAGAGTCGGACACGACTTAGTGACTGAACAATAACAGAAAGGTGCCTAGATGGCTCCTCCAAAATACTCTGCTAGAGAAATATTTCTTATAGAAACTTCTAATCTGTAATTTTCTCTTTACAGGTCTTTAGAGCATGCACTAGCGCTTACTTTTCCAAAGTCCTGTTGAGTGATATTTTTCCATTGAATGGGCTTTTATGTCAGTATTGAATATAGCATTACAGATTTATATGAACTGAGGTGAAAATAGGTTCATGATATCTTAACAACAACTAAAAAAGGAGTCCATGAAATTGTATACAGAACAAGATTCTAAATTTAAATACATATCCAAAAATACATATGATATGTAAGCTGTGGTATATAAATATGTATTTATATACATATATTTTTATATATTTTTCTTATTTAGCTCATCTAACTTTCTATTGTAATTTACTCCTCTTACATTTCTGTCTACAGCAGGCTTTCTAATGGATGTGCACATTTTTTGTTTTTCTAACATGCTTTTTCAGCCTGAAAACACAAAGAAATGCATGAATCCTTCTTCCATCCCTACTTACATCAAATTGCTCACCAGGTTCTAGTAATTCTGCATGTTAAATATTTTTAAAATCATCCTATTCCTTTCTATCCTAGTCTCTAACTTTAGCTGTTATATACATTTTACCTTGCCCTCCTGTCTAAACACATTCATGTTTTTCTCTTTGCTCCCATAAATTCCCAGGCTTTGTTATTTCACTTATCACACAGTCTTGTTCTTTTGTTTTCATTTTTTTCTTTACTAGCTGCAAGGAACTTCATGCCATTGGCCACATCTGATGTGAGACTAAATTCAACTGGGTGCTTAATACATGAAAAATATTTAATCACCATATTAATAATAACAATGCTGGGCTCATAGCAATTGTTTATAGTAATTACATTGACCCAGTGTTCTGATAAACACTTTTAGTTTTAATTAAATTTGTGTTGCATAGTAATTGCAGTATGTACAAAGCTAAATTTGAACTTATTTAAAATCCATTGGCAGAAAAAAAAAAGAAAACACTTGATACTATTGATTCGTATAATTTGAACTGTAAGAAAGTGGTTGGTTGGGAAGAAGTTTGGCTGCTTCTGCTGAGGATGGGTGTAGAGTACAAAATCTCAAGTATTTGAGTCACCTAGTACAAGTGATGCCAGACATGGCGTAGCTGGGGAGAGATTAAAAACAGTACATATTAATGACTCTCAGGGGAGTAATGGTAGATGTAAAAGAATCCACATTTTATCCTGTGAGCATGTCTATTCCCTGTTTCTTTTACTGGCTTCAGCCAATTCATGTCTCTAGTTTCCAAGTTAATACAAATCCTCTTGCTTAGTACTTCAAACAAATAAAGTTTCTATCTTTAGGTTGAGTTCTGTAATGAAAAATGCATGCTCATTGCAAAAACCAGATCAAGTAAACTGACCAATAACTAAAAGAAAGATATTGTCTGTAAGACTACTATCTAGATTGAAATAAATAAGGGGAAAAGTGTTGAAATGTGCCCTATGCTGATAGAGACCAAAAAGTGCAGAGGAGATCAGAGTGATACTCAGAGAGAGTGCAGTGTTTACATGACTCTAGGACAGGAATACTCATTCATTCATTTATTCATGCAGGGAATCTCTGTTATGTATTACACTCTATCTTCCTTTCCCAGGTGGTGCTAGTGGTAAAGAATCCTCCTGCCAATTCAGGAGACACAAGAGAAGTAGGTTCATACCCTGGGTGGGGAAGATCCTCTGGAGGAGGAAATGGCAACCTGCTCCAGTATTCTTGTCTGGAGAATTTCATGGACAGAGGAGCCTGGTGGGCTACAGTCCATGGGGTCACAAAGAGTCAGACTTGACTGAGCACCAGCACAACAAGCACAAAACCTGGGGAAGCTAGCAGTGAATCAATGAGGTGAGATCTTTACCCCTGTGGGTCTATAGGAATAATGACCTGAAATTTGTGTGACAGGAGGCATTATGGTCATTTGGAAATTTACAAGCTCTGTAAGTAAGAACTTCAAAATTTGCCTATATCCATTAAAAATATAAGCAAAATTAAAACCATAAATGTATCTAACCAGTTTGAACCAGATAATGATGATATATAAATTATGTGGTTGGCACATAGATATATTAAAAGAAAGTAAACAAATTGAGAGGAAACTTCAGATTAGAAAATAAAATATATAGTATGATCAAATTCTGAGAAAATTACAAAATCTGTGCATAAAATCAGAGCAGGAAATGGCAACCCACTCCAGTATTCTTGCCTGGTGAATCCCATGGACAGAGGAGCCTGGTGGGTTGCCATCTATGGGGTCACACAGAGTCGGACACGACTGAAGCGACTTGGGATGCATGTATGTGTTGGAGAGGGAAATGGCAACCCACTCCAGTGTTCTTGCCTGGAGAATCCCAGGGACGGCAGAGCCTGGTGGGTTGCCATCTATGGGGTCATACAGAGTTGGACACGACTGAAGCGACTTAGCAGCAACAGCAGCGTGCATAACATCTACATACATATAAATATATATATACTAGGTATGTCTAACATGAATTTTAATAAATAATATATGATCTACATTATGGCATATGTGTTATAAATAGTTTCTATGTGTAATTTTATTTAGGATAAATTGTGGAAGATTGCACCTCAAAATGTTGCTGGAGATGTTATTTCTGATTTTTTTCATGGTTTATTTGGAATCTAATTCTCTTAAAAAAATGAACTCAGTTTCTTTGTACAGTAAAGTCATTATAAAAATAAATTCAGAGATGACCAAAAAGTTTCTGTTAGATACTGAGGGTAAAATTATACTAATGGAAATGATGTTGCCTTCAGTATAGTTAGAAACTTTGGTAATCAATTCACAATATCAATCTGCAGTACTTATATCTCATGATGTTGCTCAGGATTATTATTTTTTTAATAAAATAGAATTTAGTTAATGCAGATTCACTGGTTTCCACTTAAGTTCTAATACTCAGTTCTTCCTTATTTACCAAGCACATGATTTTTAAACTTTTTCCCCATAATCACACTTGTAAAAATTGCAATGTCATATCTAAAATTTGTTTACAAGTCTACCATAAGGAATAAATGAGGAAATTCCAAAAGTACTGAGTTACCGAGAAGGAACTGGCTATATAAGTTCAAAGTGTTTCTTTGTATATTAGGTGGATTTAAAGGAGGAAAATATGGGTTTGGCATGCTCTCTTGAGCAATTGTTCAAATGTCTCGGGTTTGGCAAAGTTAAAACTACATTTTCCCATTCCCTTTTTTCTTGTAATTTATAAAAACCATGTATACTTCAAGGGAAATTTAATCCATATGTTCTGATTCATTTGCACTTAACTTGTCATAATATTGTTCATGAAAATCGTGTCGTGTCCAGGAAAGTTTGTGAGATTATTTTTAATAATTCCCCATCTCCCCCTGTTCTAAGAAGCTGCATTTTGGCATTAGGTAGCCAAATGGGAATCACAAAAAGTTGAAACTCAAAATGTACGTTTTTCAAATGAATTCATACTTGGGCAAAATTTTATCCCTTATTTATTTGTGTGTTGTAACAGGAAAGCTAATAGTATTGAGCTAAAGACCAAGTGGCAAGTCCATATAGCTTTTGTTGTTTTAAAATCAGTTCTTAGGAATAATCTTAAAAGACTTTAGTATTTAATAAATATGTTCCCCCAAATAAGAAGTGTGATGTCTCCACTGAGAAAATATTATATTTCTACAAAGACAAATTATAAAGCAGATGCTAGATTTATGAGAACCTTTGTCAGCTATCATTCTTTTGAGCTAAAAGGCAGCCATCAATAATGAGTCTAACACAAAGGGAGAAAGAGAAGCAAGACTCAAAGAATAACACCTTCTAAAAGTCATAATTGCTTATCCTGTATAGGATTGGTTTCTATGCCTCTCAGATGAAATAAAACCATAAGGCAAAGAGAATCTTAAAAGACTTAAAATCACATTGCATGCAAGCATTTGAATATACTCATGTCAGAACATTTCAGATATATTATTTTTAAATTTAAAGAAATTGTAAAGAACCATTTATTGTCATTTTTATTACCAGGGCTTCTAAGTATTCTTCCAGCTATATAATACAAGACTTGTGCATTGTGGTTGAACAATCCACAGCACCCCAGGTATTTCAAGGACACATTAGAAATGGTAATGAAAAAAGCAGAATGCACTGCACACTGTTTAGGAGATTGGGATGCCATTAAAAACTCCCCAGGAAGAATGAACTAAGGTCCAGTGTAAGGCTAAGATTGTGAAAGCTCAGGTTTTAAACCAAACCTAAAATCTCAGCCCACATCTATTTAAATTGATGTCAGATCACCTATCCCCAGGGAGAATGGATGCCTATTTGCTGTGCTGTGAACTATTTTAGAGCAGAAACATTGCATATTCTCCAATGAATGTTTCTGTGCACATCTGGATATATGCAGAAAACAAATGTAATTAATGGACTATGTAAAATAAATTACTGTATTTGAAATATCACTCTTTGATTCTGGATGAGTGGGTTTGTGGTTATAAAATTAGGGTCTCAATAACACATACATACGTTCACAAACACACACACACCCCATTCCACAAACCACCAACTCCAGGAATAAGTGAGGAATTTAGCCCTTGGACCAGCTTGAGGCTTTTGATTAATTTCATCTGTCCTGTCATACATAGTTCTAAAGGGAGAAACCCATCATGTAGTCTTTGAACATATTTTTAAAATATTGTAGTAATTAATAGTTACAAGAAAGATAACATTTTACATTCTATATATTTTATGTAAACAAATCAGTTTTATGGATAAAATGGTCTCTCATCTTGCAATTAATCTTCAGAAAATTTTCTATGACAATTATCCTTTCAACTTTACCTATCTATCTATATATATATCTTTCTAACATCATTTGCTGGGGGACACTGACATTATCCCAAGAATAATATTAGACTAGACTTTGGGTGGGAAAGGTACTGGATTCATTTATAGACCAAGCAATCCAAATCTTGGGATTGTGTTGGTAACTTGTTTCTGAAAGCTCCAGTTGAGTTATGTTTGGAGCTTTGAATGTCTGGACAAATGAAGAACTAACTTTATCTTGGAATAGAGCTCCTGTTGCCTAGACTAAACATTGTTTTTGTTTTCTAAAAGTCCATTCATTATTTTCATGCAAAATACACCATATGAACATTAGACATTATTTTCATGGTTTCATATCAGTAGACAGTATGGAAAAAAGTGTTATCCTGGGCTTATTTTTGCCAAATGATATATTCTTCCGTGTGTTTCAAAATATTCTTTTCAAAGCATGATGTTTAATCGGAATATGTCTATACTTTCTGAACAATCTGAAAACTCCTCCTTATTCAAGGCTGAATTTTAGAGAGTTTGGACTAAAATGTGATGACAAGAATTTATAGATTTGTGAATTAACATGTATTAACACATTTTCAGTGTCTATAATATTATAGATTGTGTACAACTGTGTTCATTCAAAACTAGTATTTTATATCAATGAAATTACTAGTCTAAACTGCATGTGAAAAATCCTTCCATTAATCACTGCCTCTTCTGGACCCCTACTTTATATATATTTCTTTTATGATAATCATCACACTACACTATGAGTCTTTTCAGTATTTTTTTAGGGCTTCCCTCGTGGCTCAGTTGGTAAGAATCTGCCTGAAATTCAGAAGACCCAGCTTCAATCCCTGGGTCAGGAAGATCCCATGGAGAAGGAAATGGCTAGCTA
Source organism: Bos javanicus (assembly GCF_032452875.1). Classification (NCBI taxonomy): domain Eukaryota; kingdom Metazoa; phylum Chordata; class Mammalia; order Artiodactyla; family Bovidae; genus Bos; species Bos javanicus. The sequence continues at coordinate 41,015,474 of NC_083881.1, forward strand.
TTCTGTGAGGACAAGTGTCTAATTCATAGAGCATGACACATCATTGAAAGTGAAGTGAAAATGTTAGTCACTCAGTCGTGTCTGACTCTTTGTGACCCCTTCGACTGTAGCCCACAAGACTCCTCTGTGCATGGAATTCTCAAAGCAAGAATACCAGAGTAAGTTAACTTACCTTTCTCCGGGGGATCTTCCCGACCCAGGAATTGAACCCTGGTCTCCTGCATTGCAGGCAGATTCTTTACCATCTGAGCTACCAGGGACACAAGATTAGGCTCATTAAATATTTGTGGAACTAGTCCATTGACATGTGTCCTGATTTTCAACTGAAACAGACATTAACACTTTCTTGAACACCTGCTCATCATATTACCCTGAAAGTAAAAATGCACATTCAAAATTAGGGACATCCTGGAAAAAGGTCTATGGTTTCCACATTTTGTTTTAACAGTTTAAAATTTAAGTCCCTATTTGCTCAATGTTTGAAATCAATTTGAACATGCACGTAGTAAAACTCCATCAATAAATTCCAAAAACTCTACTTCCAGTCTTTGCACAGTGGGTGAATGGTTTCCATACTCTTCTGTTATACGTTAGTGGATGGGCTAAAGATAGAGTCATGCTATTAACTTTGACTAGCCAGACTTATGGTAACTTAAGCCCACAGTTAAAAAGCATTTGTACTTTGTGCGTGGGTGTGTATATATGTGTGCACATGCAAAGGAATTGTGCCCACTTACAACTGCACATGCAATTCAAGTTCTGTGATTTCAATATGAGTTATAGGAGTATGACACTATAAGAATATTTATGGCTAACAGCTTTGGATGATTTTTTTTTTATGCCAAGACATGTTTGCTTGTTCAAATTCCTTTCCAGTGAAGAATAAGATTATAAACGTAAAGGCAGGGAAATGGAACTCATGATGAAATAAGGTTAGAGAAAGAAACTTAGAGAAAAATTGGCATTAGTTCTTTCTGAAGCTAGAGTTGTGTGTTTATTTAATCATTAACATAGAAAAAAAGAAGTGAAGATTTTAGACAATAATTGGATCAATTGGGAATTTTACAAAATTATTTAAGACAATTATCAGCCGTTTTATCTGTTTTTATATTTCTGCCTGATTTATCAGATTTGACATTCATTATTTACCATAATTTTAAAATTTAAGCTCCGGCCTATATATCTCTTGCCTCAGAGACAGCCTGCACCAATATGCTAAAAAGAAATGATCAAAAATGGATAACTTTAAAAGTAAAAGAATTCTAAAGACTCTATTTTTAAAAAAGACTTTTATTTAACCCAGATGTCATCAAAATATCTCATGTACTAATAGTTCATACTAAAAGTGGTGTTCTTAGTGGCTCAGCCATAATCTGCCTGCAATGCAGGAGCCATAGGAGACCCTGGTTTGATCCCTAGGTCTGGAAAATCACCTGGAGGAGGGCATAGCAACCCACTCTGGTATTTTTGCCTGGAGAATCCCATTGGCAGAAGAGCCCAAGTCCATAGGGTCGCAAAGAGATGGACATGACTGAAGCAACTTAGCATACAATTGTATTAAAAGTATAAATAATATCTACAAAGGGTAGTGAAACTAAACATGTTTGGTAAAATGTAGGGTTGGTATCAAGTAATTATAGAAAGCTACTAAAGCAAAATCTGAATGTTGAGTCCTTGAATGCAGAGATTTTTATCTGTTCACTCATGTATTCCAAGAATCTAGAACAATGTTTGGTCAAAATAGTACTCAGTAAAGGATTATTGTGCAAGTTCCACACAGAATTAGTGTTAAAGGTACCTGACCATTAGCTATTGCAGCAATATTGAAAATCTATATATTCTTATTTATTTCTATAAGTAGATCATCTTTTTAATTCCCCTAAGCTGACAATAAAATTTATGAAGCAATGATTTGCTTCTCTCCTCTTCTTGCTTCCATAATTTCCATTGCATATAAAAAATACTTCATCAGTGTGAAAAGGCTGTAGAAATTTTAGCAGATATTCTTCAGAACAACACTTCCTAACTGTAATTTCTGTACTGATGGAAATATTCTATAAGCTACTTTGTCCAAGACTATGATCGCCAGCCATATGTGACTGCCTAGTACTTGAAATATGCTAGTGCAACTGAGAAAGTATATTGTTAGCATCACTAAATTAAAAATAAATTTGGAGTATATTTGCTTAACAACACTGTGTTTGTTTCTATTGTATAGCAAAGTGAATCAGCCATACATATACATACATCTGTTTTCTGGGTTTCCTTACCATTTGGGTCACTACAGTGTACTCAGTTCCCTGTGCTATATACAGTAGCTTCTCGTTAATTATCTATTTTATACACAGTATCAGTGGTATATATATGGCAGTCCCAATCTCCCAATTCAACCTGCTCCTCCCCTTTGGTATCTATACATTTGTTCTCCACACTGCGTCTCTGTTTCTGCTTTGTAAATAAGATCACTTATACCAATTTTTTCAGATTCCATATATATATATATGCATTAATATACAGTATTTGCTTTTCTTTTTCTGACTTGCTCCAGTCTATGTGACAGACTCTAGGTCCATTCACATCTCTACAAATAACCCAATTTCATTTCTTTTTATGGCTTCCTCTATAATGAATAGTTGGAGAAGGCAATGGCAGCCCACTCCAGTACTCTTGCCTGGAAAATCCCATGGACAGAGGAGCCTGGTACGTTGCAGTCCATGGGGTTGCTGGGAGTCGGACATGACTGAGCGGCTTCACTTTCACTTTTCACTTTCATGCCTTGGAGAAGGAAATGGCAACCCACTCCAGTGTTCTTGCCTGGAGAATCCCAGGGACGGGGGAGCCTGGTGGGTTGCCGTCTGTGGGGTCACGCAGAGTCAGACACGACTGAAGTGACTCAGCAGCAGCAGCATAATGAATACTATGAAGGTTCCTTTAAAAACTAAAAACAGAACTACCACATGACCCTGCAATTCCACTACTAGTCCCATACCCAGAGAAAACTAAAATTCAAAAAGACTCATATGCCCAAATGTTCATTGCAGCGCTATTTAAAGTGGCCAGGACAAGGAAATATCTTAAATAGATAAAGAAAATGCAATACATAATATAATTAACTTAAATTAATTTTAATTTAAATAATGTGTCTGAGTTTATACTATCAGATAGCTCAGCTCTAAATATACCCTGAGAAAGATAAGTTGACTTCACTGCTTGTGTTTTTGAAATCCGGTAAATGGGTTGCATGCATGTTAAGTCTCTTCAGTCATGTCTGACTCTTTGCAACCCTATGGACTGTAGTCCACCAGGCTCCTCTGTTGGTGCAACTCTCCAGGCAAGAATACTGGGGTGGGTAGTCATGTCCTCCTCCGTAAAGGTATTATCTTTCTCTTATCTTTTCATTCTTCCTAGATAGATACAAAGAAGATAATTTATACAAAATATTTTTATACAGTGTTTCAGGAAGGTAAGGTTTTCTTCATAACCACTGCTCTCAACACTTCACTCTACTGATATCCTGCAAAAGTATGCTAATTAAATTAAAAGAGATTTAAATATTTAGGCAGAAGTACTAATGGACTCATAACAGCCAGGTATACCATTGCATGTATTATAACTTTTCAAATAGATTTTGGTTATTGAAAACACCAACACTCTTGTTATTTTTTATTCTCTAAAATCCTCAATTCTTCAAAAATAGCCATAATAAGTAATTACTTCAGTAACTTATATACCAGCCTTTTTCTTATTTAATGGAAAGTTTGGCTCTAGAAAAGAGAATCACAAAAGGTTTAAAAAGAAGGAAAGACCTGCTTTTATTTTTAATGTTCTGTCAATCCTGTTATGTCATACTTATCACTCTGTTCTTATGAGGAACTTTATGACAGTCATTGCCACAGATGATCACAGTTTTAGAGCAAAAGAAAATTGTAATAAGAAAATAGGATTTGTTACAAACAAACTGCCAGTTTTCATTGGACAGATTTAATTATTAGCAGTCACAATAAATAGAATGCATTGTTGAACATTATTGGCTAGTTTCTCCTAGAATTTCATTCACTGGATGGCAAGAATATCATCTTGGACAGAGAAGCTTAAACACTTTTACCTCTATAAGCACAATGCACTGCCAAGAACACTAGGGTAACTTTCTGTTTTTATTAGCCTGGCTTCTCTAACAGGTCCCCATAAATTCTATGCCTTTCCAGGGCCACAAAGAACTGGGAAAGAGATTACTTGCCGAGTTACTGTATCTTTATGCAGACTTTCATGGAGCAGTTAGATGATGATTCCTGAACTGAGCCCACAGTGTAACAACAGCAGAGATGATATTATAGTCAATTTACTATCCAGCTTATAGCCATCAGTAAATTGGACCTATTTTCTGGGGATAAACCTGATTACTTTGAAAGGCAACTAAGAATTTTTCCCTCTCATGTGTGGGATTTCTTTGTATTTTGAAGAGATTTGTGGTTGCTTCTAGTGTAAGCAATATTTCTTACATATACATTCAAATGGTTTTTCTGTATTTTTTTGAACATGACATGTTAACAACTGCTACAGAAGCAAAGAACCACAGTTCCAGACACTGGAACTGTTTCACCTACTGTTTTTTACTGTTTGATTATGTAATAAAGACTATAAATAATTCTAATATATAAGGCCAGACTTAATGACATTCCTTCCCATTTTCTTTTAGAAAAACCCTTTGCAAGCATCCCTAAATTACATTTTTAGATATTTTCAGGGTGGTGGGGTGGTGATTGCTTTTCATGTTGTTAAGTGGAAGTCAGAACATTTCTTTTCCTTACAAAATTTGGTCCTTACATTGTTTCTTGGCTTTCGAAGAACCAAAGAAATTCTAAATTAAAGATACTAAAGTCCTTTGGGACTGAGGATGGAATGAGAAACTTGAGGGGAAAGAAAAGGAAAGGAAGAAGAGAGAAAGGAAAAAATATCAGATGGGTGCATTGTGTATGCTTCATAGAATAATTCTGAGTTACTTTAAAAATATAATTGCATTCATCTAAAACATGGCATTATTAGCTCAAAGATCTAGATGACTTGATTTATTTTGTGGCTTGCATTTCAGTGGTTAGGGAAAAAAAAAAAAAGAAGAAGAAGCATTACCAGTGAATTGAGAATTAAAAAAAATCTATAACCTTATATCAGAAATATAGATATAAGAAAGTCATACTCACCATTTTTTTCTCTTCTAATTCCCACAAGACTTAACAGGAGTGTAATATGTCACCTACTGTGCCACAAAAATAAGTTTCTAACATGGTCCATATTTTTTCCACCCTATCTAAGAATGTTCTCTGTCTCTCTCTTTCTGGTGTGGAATTAATCTCATCAATATTACAACAAAAAGGTAAAGAGAACTCAGGCTGCAATTCTACTGCCGGTTTATACAACAAATAGGCGTTTTCTTAGTGTTGTCAGAAGATTCCTGATTTGATTTCCTACTCTGGGAAACTTGATATGGTTGAGACTAAGAAGAAACTGTTATGGAAAACAAAGATTTCTTAAAAATAAGTATTTGAAAATTTGTTTTCTGTATATATCATTTTACTGTCCTTTCCCATCCCATTAAAGATCCAAAAGAGTCTTTCCTGTAAACAGAAGAAGAATAGGCTGTGGTGTTAGAGACTGAACATTTTAGATTTGGAACAAAAATATAGACAGATAGTAAGGAAAACAGGGAAAAGTTTTGTTTCCTGGTGAAATTTAAACAATCAAAAATAGGAAAAAGAAACACAATGCCTTGCTATATGGCTTGAGTGAAAGATGAATATTTGTCCTGGTAGAGCTGAAATGTGTTTTTTTTTTTTTTGAACATCATTTCCTGTATCTTTGACAACAACCTTACTTCCTTAGTCCCCACTTAACTTTCTTGCACTCCCTTTTTATTAAAAAATATATATATCACTGATATATAATTGCTTTACAATATCGTGTTAGTTTCTACTGTATAATGAAGTGAGCCAGCTATAACACTTCTCTCTAAGCCTCCCTCCTCTCTCCCCAGTCCCACCCTCTAGGTCATCACAGAGGAGGGAGCTGAGCTCCCCTGTGTATATAGTAGCTTCCCGCTAGCTAGCTATTTTACACATGGTAGTGTATATATGTCAGTCAGTTCAGTTCAGTTCAGTCGCTCAGTCACATCCAACTCTTTGCGACCCCATGAATCGCAGCACGCCAGGCCTCCCTGTCCATCACCAACTCCTGGAGTTCACTCAGACTCACGTCCATCGAGTCAGTGATGCCATCCAGCCATCTCATCCTCTGTCATTCCCTTCTCCTCCTGCCCCCAATGCCTCCCAGCATCAGAGTCTTTTCCAATGAGTCAACTCTTCGCATCAGGTGGCCAAAGTACTGGAGTTTCAGCTTTAGCATCATTCCTTCCAAAGAAATCCCAGGGCTGATCTCCTTCAGAATGGACTGGTTGGATCTCCTTGCAGTCCAAGGGACTCTCAAGAGTCTTCTCCAACACCACAATTCAAAAGCATCAATTCTTCAGCATTCAGCTTTCTTCACAGTCCAACTCTTACATCCATACATGACCACTGGAAAAACCATAGCCTTGACTAGACGGACCTTTGTTGGCAAAGTAACGTCTCTGCTTTTCAATATGCTATCTAGGTTGGTCATAACTTTTCTTCCAAGGAGTAAGCGTCTTCCAATTTCATGGTTGTAGTCACCATCTGCAGTGATATATGTCAGTACTACTCTTCAATTCATCTCAACCTCCTCTTCCCCCAGCCCCGTGTTCACGTATCAGTTCTCTGCATCTTTCTTCTTGCCCTGCAGACAGGTTTATCTGTACCATTTTTCTAGATTCCATACATATATGTTAATATATAAAATTTGTTTTCTCTTGCACCTCCTTCTTCCTTCCCTTTCCTCTGCCTCTGCTTTTCTCTTCTAGGTCTCCTCATGGCTATAAATCATACCAATTTCAGATTTTTCTGTAATCATTCTTCACGTTGGAACTTCTGATTGAACTGGATGAAGCTTTATCAGACCTGCACCACTTAGGATCTTTCTCCTTCATCTTTCTCTTATTCCCCCTCTCCTTCCACAGTAGTAGTGATGCTGTCCTGGTCTGAACAGTTTCCCTGAATACCTTTTCCCCTTTCTCTTTCAGAGATGTTTCCCTTGTTAATATCTTGCCCTTATTGGTATCCACTTCCCACAGATCCCAAACAGATAATCAGAAAGTTTTGCTTTTTGCTCCTTTTTTAAGAATGTTTATTAATTTATATTATCATTAAGTAAATTTGGTGGCTTTCCATCTTCCTTATGCTTTAAAATAATTTATATAGCATGAGAAACAAATACTTTAAAACCTTTGGGATTTGTGAATTTTGTTGATCATCATTTGAGCATCCATTTTCCTTCCTTCTATTGTTACATGGGTTTGAAAATTTCACATTTTTTGAATCAATTTTGAAGGTTTATATTTAGCTAGGAAATCACTTATTTCTTCAAGATTGTTCACACTATTTTTATTTCACAATTTATTATTTTCAAAAATCTACAGTTACAGGACCCTTCTTTCATATCTTGCATTTGTGCACATTGGTTTTTGAATTTAAACTGTAATACACTTTGTTTTTAATGCTTAAAAATTACTTTCACTTATTTTTTTCTTTTATTTTTAATTGGAAGGTAATAGCTTTACAATGTTGTGTTAGTTTCTGCTATACAACAACTTGAATCAGCTATAAGTATAAATATATCTCTCCCTCTTGAGCCTCCTTCCCACTTCCCCGTTCCACCCCTCTAGGTCATCAGAGAACACCAGACTGAGCTAACTGTGTTCATACAGCAACTTTCACTACCTGTCTAATTTACACATGATGATGTATGCATTTCAATGCTACTCTCTCAATTCATCCCACCCTTTCCTTCCTCCACTGTGTCCACGAGTCTGTTCTTTGCATCTGTATTCCTATTTCTTCCCTGCAAATTGGTTCATCAGTACTATTTTTCTAAATTCCATATATATGCATTAATATACAAAATTTGTTTTTCTCTTTCTGACTTACTTCACTCTGTATATCAGGTTCTAGGTTCATCCACCTCACTTCTAAATTTACTTTTGTCTTTCTGCATTTTTTTCTTTTATTTACTTTTTTATTTTTTCACAGCGTATATATTGTTTTATTTATATGATTTACATGTATTAAATACAGACTGCACATCTTTGATTAGCTATTTCTTTTAACAATGTCCAAGTAAGATTTATTTCAGGTGTGCATGACTGGTTCAATTTTCTTTTTTCTATTTATAGTTTTTTGATATGTTTTGGAGGAAAATTGCTTTACAATGTTGTGTTGGTTTCTACGTACTCTGAGAAAGCCACAATTATAAAAAACACATATATCCCAATGTTCATTGTGGAACTATTTACAAAAGCTAGGACATGGAAGCGATCTAGATGTCCACTGACAGATGAATGGATAAAGAGTATACAGTACATATATACAATGGAATATTGCTCAGCAATAAAAAAAATGAATTTGAGTCAGTTCTAGTGAGGTAGATGAACCTAGAACCTGTTATATAGAGTGAAGTAAGTCAGAAAAAGTTATTGTATATTTTCTTAGTTTTTAAACATTTTATTTTATATTGGAGTGTAGACGACCAACAATGTTGACATAGCAAAGGACTCAGCCATGCATGTACATGGACTCATTTTCCCCCAAACTGCCTTCCCATCCAGGTTGCCACGTAACACTGAGCTAAGTTCCATGTGCTGTACAGTAGAACCTTGTTGATTATCCATTTAAAATATAACAGTGGGGATGAACAGGAAAAAAAGGATAGTTATGGAGTTTAGGATCAACAGGTACACACCTTTATCTTTCTGTTTTTTAATGTCGCCTTTATTTCTGTAGTATTATGTAAAAAGGTGGGGCAGTAAAGAATCTGCCTGCAATGCAGGAGCCACAGGTTTTATCCCTGGGTCAGGAACATCTCCTGGAGGAGGGCATGGCACCCCACTCCAGTATTCTTGCCTGGAAAATTCCATGGACAGAAGAGCCTGACAGGCTTACACTCCACAGGGTCGCAAAGAGTCGGACACAACTGAAGTGGCAGCACAGCACAGCATGTATAAAGGTAAAGCTGTGAGATAATATGAACTATGATTTCTGCTTCAGAACAAAAGAGAGCAGATGATTCCCACCCTAAATATTGGAAAAAACAAAATTAGAGGAATGAATCCATCCTAGGAGGAATTTTAGGTCCAAATTCCAGGGAAAATACAAAGGATGGGGAAAAAGTTTTAAGAGATAAAACCAGAATTCAGAAATTTGACCAAAACACATCAGCTTTTGATCACTTATATTCAACAACAGTTACTATTTCACAAGATTTTGTGCTCAAGCCCACCAGGCTCCTCTGTCCATGGGATTTTTCAGGCAAAAAGAGTGGAGTGGGTTTCCATTTCCTCCTTCAGGCGTTCTTCCCAACCCAGACATGGAACCTAGGTCTCTTGCATTGGCAGGCAAATTCTTTACCACTGAGCCACTTGAGAAACCCATTTCACAAAATTTATGTAGTCATATAGTGAGATATATGAATCCTGTTTAAAAACTTGAATTCTTGTTAGTTCATATAACTAATAACATCATTTAACATGTCTTAAATTCATTATCATGATCTAAAATTTATTTAGCTCATTTAACCAGTCTTAGAAAACAACATTATTTCACTTATTCTTGGGATCTAATGGTAAATTGTTATTTTATTTGTCCTGTGCTTTTGCTAGTAAAATCTATATGACTTATATGGGAAGATTTGAGAAAAGTAAATGAACTGGAAAATGTATTGTGCTTATCTGCTAGTATTTTATAATCCAACAGAATGCATATTTAATGCTACAACAATTTTATTATAAAGGAATTTATTTCCTTGGTGTTTGTTCCACAAATAGGCTTATTTTTGAAATACAATTTCTGTAGCAATGTAAGGAGGCTAATGCTGACATTCATATGATAAAGACAGAGACATCTTATCACTATTTTGGTTTCTGTATCAAAAAAGTAGGAATGGAAATAATTATTCAAGAGCAACAGCTCACCCTTAGCTGGCCTGTGTATTCAAGCTGACTGAAACTTTTGAAGCTATTTCAGACTGAGTCACACTGGGAGATTCTTTGAATTTCCTTGCCCTCCTGGATGCTGCTTTCCTTTCCTTTCATTTTTGGTTCTTTATCTGTGCATTTTAATCCATTTGTGAATATTCTCATGTTCTCTGTGTGTAGGCTAGCTGCTCCCTCTGTCTCTCTCTTTAAGCAAATAAATGAGTTGGCTCATAAATTTCATTCTTGGTTAGCCCATATTTTCATCAGTCCTGCTGCACAAAATATACATTAAGGAAGATTTATATTTTGAAATTTTGTTCAGCAATTTTATTGTTTCAGATATGATTTATCAAGTGGACAAGGATGTGTTGGGTGTGACAATGCTGTGAGGTGGGAGGTTTTTGAGTAAATAGACAAGGGGTGGATTCTCTGCTCTCTCACCTTCTAGTTCTGTGCCCTACAGCAAGTCAAAGTATTTAAAATTCACTTTCTAAATATGAGAGAGATTTTAATGACACATTATTTATGGATTTGCTTTGAGAATTAAGACAGAATATAGATAAAGCACTAGCACATCCTGCCTAAAGCAGACAGTTCTCAATTCATTGCAATTATTATTGCTATTAATACTCATATTGTTCAAATGAAATAACAGGTTAATATATGTCAAGTAATTTATCAAAATTTACACAACTGATCTGAGATTTTTGCCAAATATGAATCTCTCTCAGTCTTGGGGAAATAGGACCCCACCCTCTCCCTAGAAAAGGGAACAGCAACCCACTTCAGTATTCTTGCCTGGAGAATGCCATGGACAGAGGAGCCTGATAGGGTACAGTCCATGGGGTCACAAAGAGTCAGACACGACTGAGCAGCTAACACTTTCACTTTTTCCCTAAAACCTCACAGTAATTTCTGGATGAGCAGCATAAAGAAAGTGGCATATACAGAGATTGGCATATAGTACAGTCATGATGTGAGTTCTCCAAACATGGGTTTCTATGAAGAAAGCATTTATTAATGTTTGCACTTGTATGTATACATTTGGAGATAGGAATTAGACATGTCATAGCTCTGAAAACAATATATAAGAATTATTACAAATACTGGATAGACATATAAGATAAGATCTGAAAAATACTCAGTGGATTTGTGAATTGCAAGCTGACGGGTAAACTTAGTGAAAGTATCTTCAATATAATAGCCCACAAGCACATTGAAGTAAGTTCAGTTATCAGTGAGAGGTGAAGAAGTAAGGTCTGGCAGTATTCAAAACAAGCTCCATGGTGATGAGAAGGAGAGACTAATTTGAGAAAAGTAAATGCACTATTCATAATAGTGGTATGTGCGGATTTCTCCTATTCAGAAAACACAGTGGACTAGTTAAGTGTGTCTGTTGCTGTGGAAAAGTGATTCTTTACAGAAACAACGCAGATTCTTCCTGATAGCTACCCATAAGGCTTGCCAAATTAAGGATTAAAAATTAGAGAGAGATCCTATCTTTATTTTGGTATTTAGAATGTCCATCTGTCAGCACACACTCTTAATTCTGAAGATGAGACTCGAAAGAGGGCTTAGCCAGTGCAAAGCTTCTGCAAATGTGCACCCCTACTCCCATTTTTGTTTTTGTTTTTGCTTCTAAATTTCTTTTTCACCACAATCAGCGAAATATTTTAGGGCTCCCCAGGTGGCACTAGTGGTAAAGAACCCGCCTCCAAAACCGGGAGACATAAGAGACACAGGTTTGATCCCTGGGTCAGAAGATTCCCTGGAGGAGGAAATGGCAACCCATTCCAGTATCCTTGCCTGGGGAACCCCATGGACAGAGGAACCTGGGGGCTACAGTCCATAGGGTCACACACAGTCAGACACAACTGAAGTGACTTAGCATAAGAAATTATTTTAGCATATGCTTTTAATATAGGTTTTTTTCCTTCATCTTTTTTAAAAATTTATTTTTAATTGGAGGATAATCGCTTTACAATGTTGTGGCTGATTCACATTGTGCCATTTTTTTAAATCCATTTTTGGGATTTCACTGGTGGTTCAGTGGCTAAAACTCCTAATACAAGAGGCCTGGGTTCAATTCCTGGACAGAGAACTAGATCCTTCATGACACGACTAAGAGCTCACATGCCACAACCTAAGATTCCATGTACCACAACTAAAAAAAATAAATTCTGCATGCCACAGCAAAGATGCCACATTTGTGGCAGCAAAGATCCTTTGTGCCACAGCTAAGACCTGGTGAAGCCAAATAAATAAATAAATCTTTAAAAAAGTAAAAATCAATTTTATAATTAATTGTGTCATAGCAATAAAAAGTAAGATACTTTTCTATACAATGTATGAATTGCATACAAATTTATAACTGTAAAAGAATTTAATTGGAGGGTAATTGCTTTACTATATTCTGCTGGTTTCTGCCATACAATAACATGAAAAAAATTATAATTTATGATTTAAATGAATTATGCTTTCTTTTCCCATTGAAGACATTATGATACTTAAGTGATTTAGTTTAAATATTCTGACCTACATAGCCAGTAACTTTTTTTAATAAGTGAGATAAAGTATTTATGCTAACTCTATTTTCTTTAACCATTTGTTCTTTTACAAAGTCTGCATTTTACTCCTGCTGAAAGTGATATATTTAGATAGGATGCCCAGGCAACCGAGGAACACTGGGAAGAGTCTAACACTGAGAACCAGAAAAAGGAAACTTGATCAAATAACTTACAAAAAAACTGTTTATATTACTGAAAAACATGTCTTGATGTTGTGGGGGAAATGAATTAGTTGATATCCTACTTTTTATTGCTATGACACCAAATTTATTTTGAATTTTTTATTAACCTGATTTGGTTTCATATCTGGTAGAAGAGTCATTTACTACACAAGATGACATTAGAAAAAGGTTATATTTTCTCCCAACTTACCGTCAGTGATTACAACTTCTGCTTATATCCTTATCAGTTTGTATGGGGATAGTCCCCCTGGGGCCTTGGAGTGCACTATAAATCTCTCTAAAGTATAATTTCACTCTTGGTATAATTCAATGATTTCATTCAAATCACTGTGAATGAGATACAGGACCAAACCCCAAGTAACTAGTGGTAAGTCAATACAGAAAAATGGGAAGGGGAAAAAAAAAACCCAAAAAACAATATTCTTACTCTTATTCCCAACCCTTTGATAATGCTAAATTATTTCTTGAGTAAATAGTTCTAATTGAATTAGGACTCCATGCACCCTCTATTGGGCTTCCCTGTGGCTCAGATGGTAAAGAATCTGCCTGCAACGCAGGATACCCGGGTTTGCTCCCTGGGTCGGTAAGATCCCCTGGAGAAGGAAATGGCAACCCACTCCAGTATTTTTACCTGGAGAATTCCATGAACTGAGGAGCCAGACGGGCTACAGTACATAGAGTTGCAAAGAGTCTGCACTCGTTATTGAAAATTCTGTTAAAAAATGTAACAATTTCCAAAATTTTCTACATATCTGATCAACTTGCAGGGTTCTGTTCTTCCAGATAGAGAAGAATATTTTCCAGTTTTCAAAGAACTGTTTCCATTTTGCCTAGTCTAAAATAGTCTCTTCTGGTGATAATTCAAGGGTTTTTCTCTTGCAGTTTTACTTTGTCAGAGGATGTTGCATACTAGGAAAAGCATCATATCCTCCAGGTGTAGTGGTCTGGTACGGTAGTCATGCTGTGCCTCAAGTCCTTAGGGCGGCTTCCGGTGACCTACAAGCTTGCCTCGGTCAACTGGATCCTCTTTGCTTAATGAGACCTTAATTTGTCTCTCCCTCATTCTCCCAGTCCTTTGAGAATGACTCTGACATCAGGTTTGTTTGTTTGCTTTTTTTTTTAATTTTCTTTTTGTTTCTCTCCGTGGCCCTCCTCACAATGAAGCAGCACTTGCTGTTGCAGAATTTAGCACTTATGGATTTCCGATGTTGTGCAAGTAGGCGTAGAAAATAGGCAACTCTCACAGACGTAAAAAAAACAAACTTATGGTTACCAAAGGGGAAAGTGAGGGGTAGAGAGGGATAAATAGGGATATTGGGATTTACATATACCCACTACAAAATAGATAACTAATAAGGACCTACTGTATAGCACAGGAGCTCAGAATTCTGTAATGACTTACATGGGAAAAGAACCTTAAAAAAAGTGGATATATGTGTTGTATAACTGACTCACTTTGCTGTATACCAGAAACTAAAAGCATTGTAAATCAACTGTACTCCAATAAATTGTTTTAAAGGATAAAAAATGTATAGAACATCAAAATAAATGTTTAAAAATAAACAGCATGGCAGTGCACAGAAAGACAGTTGAGTGGGTCTGCCTGGCTGTCACATAAATGTCAACACTAACTTTGGGTCCTAAAATAAGTGTTTTTGATATTGTCACAAAAAAATAGAAAACTGACTCAGTCTACATATTTAGTTACCTATCTTGGTCATTTCTGTGGCTTCCTAGTTACCACTAATGATAAAGAACTCACCTGCCAATACAGGAGACACAAGAGATGTTGGTTTGATTCTTGGATGGGGAAGATCCCCTGGAGGAGGGCATGGCAAGCAACTCCAGGATTCTTGCCTGGGAAATCCCATGGACAGAAGAACCTGGCAGGATACAATCCACTGAATGGACTTAGCACACACATATGCTTGGCCATTTCTACTCCTTAGCAATGGTTCTATGGTGGACACAAAGGAGTTCTCTAGAGTGTTTATGATTCTTTAGGTTGACTCTAGGATTCCCATGTTTGGATAATTTTGCCATCACTCCTTTCAATATCAATCTAAGGTTGAGAAGTGGGGTCCACAGGAATGAAGACCCCTGCATCCCATCTCTTCTCCTTCTCAACTTCTTTCTCTCCTTCTTCCCTGCCCCTTTACTCCATGATCTGTTCTACTATTTTTCTTGTTATGTTGATATATAATTCCCCCTCCTCCTCCATCTTGAATATTCTTCCTCAATACTTCCTATCTCTTTAAAGACTGGCTTTCATCACTATGATTCTCAAATTAAGTAAGTTTAGCTGTGCTGGTACATGAAGACAAAAGGAAATGATTTGGTTTCATTGGTACTGAGTTTAAAGTAGTATTTTTTGGGGGGATGAAAGAATTGTTCTATTTCTGAAATTGACTCAAGACTATATAAAAGTAGAGGGTATTTTGTAACTCATCTTTCTTTCATTCAGATTCATTTTTTAATAAAAATCTGTTTTTATCATTATTGCTATCAACTCATGAACTATTGATGTTATTTCAATCATTTCTTGGGAACTTTATTTTCATGTTTCTGTAAAAGTTCTGTAAAAGAACTATAAAAGTTCATAAAGAAATATCATTGTCTTTAAAACTAAAGAGTTAATTTGCATTTAGATAATTCCACTTGTTTTCTATATCTCTAAGCTGTCTTATTTTCTAATATTTGTATTTTATATTTCTTTCTGGAGATTTTTGGTGAATTTCTAGTTTCAAACATGCCGGTTTATTTTTACTCAAAATAGGGCCAAGCCTTTTTGCAAATCATCCACGAAGGTTCTTCTATGTTGCAAAATGATTCCTTTGATTATAACTACACCACAATCTCATTTATTGTTTATATTTCTTGAATTTATAACTTTAAGTTTCCAGGGCTCAGGTCTTGAACCTATTATTATCCTCCCTGCTCAAGTACATGCTTTTGGTGATCTCACCCTGCTGCTGCTGCTGCTAAATCGCTTCAGTTGTGTCCGACTCTGTGCGACCCCAGAGACAGCAGCCCTCAAGGCTCCCCCGTCCTTGGGATTCTCCAGGCAAGAACACTGGAGTGGGTTGCCATTTCCTTCTCCAATGCATGAAAGTGAGAAGGGAAAGTGAAGTCGCTCAGTCGTGTCTGACTCTTAGCGACCCCATGGACTGCAGCCCACCAGGCTCCTCTGTCCATGGGATTTTCCAGGCAAGAGTACTGGAGTGGGGTGCCATTGGCTTCTCCGTGATCTCACTTTAGAAGGAGGGAAACAGTAATATAGAATTTATTAGTGCAACAAATTATACTATTATAATAAATAAATAATATAGAACAATATAGAATTTATGCTTAATAGTATTTTTTGTTCTATATTATTTATTTATTATAATAGTATAATTTGTTGCACTAATAAATTCTATATTACTGACTTCTTTCCTAAACTTCTCTCCTGTTACTCTTTTAACACTTATAATTAATGAGTACTATTATCGCAGATGTAACGTGTCCAAAACCGACTTTTGCCCTTTCCCTCCTTCTAAAGTGTTCTGCACTTCAATAAGTAGCAACCTCATTCTCCCAGTTGCTTTTGCCCCAAACCATGAAATGATCCTGGCTACTTCTTTTTTTTTTTTTTTCTCATG
The DNA here is from genome assembly GCF_032452875.1 of Bos javanicus. NCBI lineage: Eukaryota > Metazoa > Chordata > Mammalia > Artiodactyla > Bovidae > Bos > Bos javanicus. The sequence goes on from NC_083881.1 coordinate 41,031,957, forward strand.
TGCTATTGTGCATCAGCAAACACTATAATATCTAAACTTCAAAATATATTCAGAATCTAATCTCTCCTTACCTACTCCATTGCTAATGCCCAAGGCTGAGTCTTCAGTCTTGGCTGAATGTCTAGATTATTTTTAATAACTTTGTAACTGTTCCTTCTACTTTCTTTCATTTTCCCCAGTTATCTGTTTCTAACAGGACAGCTAGAATCATCTTACTCTACAATGTGTCACTTCTCTATTCAAAATTCGTTAGTCATTACAATGGCTCATAAGAGATACAGGACTGCTTTCCTTACTTCTCTGACTTATTTTTTAAAACCCTCTTTCAATCTGCTCTGACCATGCTGCTCTCTTTGCTGTGTGTGCCTGTCACAAGTTAGACATACCAACAGCTTGTAAGCTCACTCCTGCATTCTTTAAGTCCTTAAGTGTGACCTTCTCAGTGAAAAATTCCAAGACAGTCCTATTTTCAAGTGCAAATAGATCTCCACATCCTTATCCTCCATGTCTACTTTACTTTTTTCTTCATGGCACCAAGCATTATCTAACTTTATGGATAGGTTATAGATAGATAGATGATAGATAGATAGATAGGGAATAAGGATATTTATTTTATTGAATTTCTCTCCTTTTCAGACTTTAAAGTCCTTTAGGGCAGGGATTTTTGCCTATATTTTTCCACTGCCAAATCCCCAATATTGTAAGCAGTGTTTATAATATGCATCCAGTAAGTGTTGATGAGTGAATAATTCAGTAAATGAATGAATACTTGGTATATAAAAAAAGTAATGCTTCCTTTGCATTTTCTTCTCATTATTTGAACTTACCATAACTTGCTGTTTCTTAAAATTATTTTCTTGAGTAGTTTTTAGAAACTATTGCGTATAGACTTTCTGTTCATTTGTTCTTTACATGAGCTATTTAGATATTATTTTCTAAAGGAATTAAAAATGACTAATTATTAAATCATTATATTAAATGATTGTGAGGTCCTTGTTTATATAATTTTCTTTCAATAAAATTAGTTAGATCTACTAAACTCATGGATCAAATGAGTCAAAGATGAATCAAGTTTCAAAAATAAACATACAGAAATTGTGCTTCATAGTTTATAGATGTATCACTGAAAACTTCAATTTATGTTGAATAGCTCCAAGAGAGAAAAAAAAAAAAAAAAAACCTGACTCAACTAAATGGGAAATTTTTGTGTTGTTTGGATCTGTTCTTCCTGTGTAGATATAAACATCAAGCCACTTTTTCCATATTTTGTTTTTATCACCATCACTTTACCCTCCACTAATGACAAGCAAATCAGCAAATAAAGGATCTGCAACAAGACTGTAGATTTTTCACACAATGTTCTTACCATTGGATTGAATTCAGAATTTATTCCTTTCCCCACAGAAACTGTGAAGCATAATACTTGTCAATTTTCTTAAATGTTTATAAGCATCCTACAGGCTTGCCAATCCTCATCTTGTAGCAGAATCTTTCTTGATTAGACATTGTTAGTACTAGCAAAGGGAACGAAGGGAGCCAAGATACTAATCCATGTGCTTCATCTTCCTTTTATGATTTCTTACCTAATCTTTTCCTGCAGGACAAAATAATCTTAAAAGTTAGAAATTCATAATGAAGAGTAATTTTTTAAACAAAAGATGCTTTTCAGTTGATTTATAAAATTATTTTTCCTAAAACGTTTGTTGTGTTAGGCATCATTCCAATATTAGTTTTCTCAACATTAGGGAGATCTGAAGCTATAAGTTTTACTGTATAAAAACTAGGTTAAGGATATTCTAATTGATCTTAATAGGCATTATATACAAGTAATGCATCCAGTAAGCTTGCTTTTTTTCATCCTTTGTGTGAAAAATAAAATTCTTATCTAAAAGCATTTTAACTAAGCCTGCACTTCTATTGAGACACTAGTACATCATTTAATTTCAAATTTTATATTGATTTACAAACTATTTCTGAGCTAGCAATACTAATGAAAAGTAGCATGTATTCAATACAGGTGTTTTTAATACAAGGTGTTTTTGAAGGAAATTTCCCAAACCACAATATTCTTGACCACCCAAGATGACGATATAACTAGTTATTCATACCTGACCCCTTACCATACTGCATAGCAGGTTTCCCATAACACTGTTTTTGAATGAGCAACTAGAGAATTATATTGAGACTAAATAAAAAATGCATAGACGACCATCAACAATTAGTCTACCATGGCGGAAATAAATTTTTCCTTTGCTCATTGTTGGGCCACATCCTAAAAGTGTGTTAAGCCTAGTGAAATTGAAATATGCCCTAAGAGACCACAGAACACTTGATGAGAGGCAGTGGAGTTACCCATGTGTGAAATTTTGAGAAATTTTTCAGATTTTATAGTTTCCCATAGAAAACAATAAAGTTCTTATTAAAGACCAAATGTTTAGATGGAAGGCAAGCAAGAGTTGTCTCTTTTATTCCCAAGATAGCTGTGCTGAGTGCAAGGTATTAAAGAAGTTCTCTGGGTCCTTGGTAATCCCTTAAGAATAAGGGCTCCCGTGAGGGTGTCTCTCACATGCTGCCTTATCTTTCCAGCCCCGGTGCACAACAGAGGGGTATGCAGCACATGATGGTAATCCCTCCTTTCTGGAGATCCTTCTTGTTGAGTTTGTATCCCTATTAGAAGCAAAGTAAAAGAGAATAAAGCCACTCTGTCTGAATACCTTGGTATTTAGCTGTTCCATTTCCTTGAACAAGATTTGACCAAGGCACATGAAATCAAAGCAACAAAGCAGAACAGGACCACAAGTAAAACAAAGTTCATATAAGTAATGTAAGCTAATATCACTATCTTTGAAACAAAACAAAAATATACATTTCTCAATTTCAATTTCATGCACTAATGTCACATACTATATTACTTGGGACTTTATAGAGAGATTTGTATATATCTGTGTACATTTGAATACCTGGTCTCTTTCCTCTAAGAATTTACAATGTTAGCTGGAGCAGGAGAGAGAGAGAATGTTAAAGAGAAATATTAAAAATAGAGACAGAGAGAGGGAGAGAGTGCCATATATCACATATACAATCAGTGGAACAAATGAAAAAAAGACAGTGAGAGAGATCAAAATGTTGTTTTATCTTAAAAAAAAAAGTGTCTAGTGAGATATGAAGCCCCCAAATGCTAATTTGCATCATTAAATTAAAATTGTCTTCTATTACTTTCTTTCTCTTTTCTTTTTCTCTCCCTCTTGTTTCTTTTGTACTCTGTCTTTCATATGGACACAGAGCAGTAGATTAGTGTTTTCTTCCCAAGATTTACAGAAAGAAAATAAAAATTTGAAAAGTATTCAAATTATCAAATTGGAATTTAAGAGTTATCAAAATTTTGGAAAACATACCTATGTGGGAAAGTTCAAAGATCAGATACTTATCATAGAAATGTAGGAAAGATGAGGAGTAATTTCACAGTTTCCAGACTAGTTCATTTTAGGTTGAAAGTAAAAGTGAAAGTCTCTCAGTCATAACTGATTCTTTGCCACTCCATGGAATTCTCCGGGCCAGAATACTGGAGTGGGTTCAGTTCAGTTCAGTTCAGTTGCTCAGTCCTGTCTGACTGCGACCCCATGGACTGCAGCACGCCAGGCCTCCCTGTCCAACAGTTCAGTTCAGTCGCTCAGTCGTGTCCGACTTTTTGAGACCCCATGAATTGCAGCACCCCAGGCCTCCCTGTCAGGAGTTCACTCAAACTCACATCCATCGAGTCAATGATGCCATCCAGCCATCTCATCCTCTGTCGTTCCCTTCTCCTCCTGCCCCCAATCCCTCCCAGCATCAGAGTCTTTTCAAATGAATCAGTTCTTCACATCAGGTAGCCAAAGTACTGGAGTTTCAGCTTCAACATCAGTCCCACCAATGAATATTTAGGATGGATTTCCTTAAGGATGGACTAGTTGGATCTCCTTGCAGTCCAAGAGACTCTCAAAAGTCTCCAACACCTCAGTTCAAAAGCATCAATTCTTTAGTGCTCAGCTTTCTTTATAGTCCAACTCTCACATCCTTACATGACTACTGGAAAAACCATAGCCTTGACTAGATGGACTTTTGTTGGCAAAGTAATATCTCTGCCTTTTAATATGCTGTCTAGGTTGGTCATACGTTTTCTTCTAAGGAGCAAGCATCTTTTAATTTCATGGCTGCAGTCACCATCTGCAGTGATTTTGGAGCCCCAGAAAATAGGCTGCCACTGTGTCCAATGTTTCCCGATCTATTTGCCATGAAGTGATGGGACCTGATGCCATGATCTTAGTTTTCTGAATGTTGAACTTTAAGCCAACTTTTTCGCTGTCCTCTTTTTATCAAGAGGACACTTTAATCAAGAGGCTCTTTAATTCTTCTTTGCTTTCTGCCATAAGGGTGGTGTCATCTGCATATCTGAGGTTATTGATATTTCTCCTGGCAATTTTGATTCCAGCTTGTGCTTCTTCCAGGCCAGTGTTTCTCATGATGTACTCTGCATATAAGTTAAATAAGCAGGGTGACAATACACGGCCTTGATGTACTCCTTTTCCTATTTGGAACCAGTCTGTTGTTCCAGGTCCAGTTCTAACTGTGCCATTCCCTTCTCCAGGGGATTTTCTCAGCCCAGGGATGGAACCCAGGTCTCCCACATTGCAGGGAGATTCTTTATCAGCTGAGCCACCAGGGAAGCCAAAGAATAGTGAGTGGATCATCTATTCCGTGTTAGTGATTAAGTTATCATTTTCTCTATTTTGGTGTATCATAACAAAGGAAAACATCTAAATATTTTGATAGTTCTGGGTAGGAAGATGAGACATTCATCTTTTTTTAAATATAAAAACTCACTGTGTCTTTTGCATGAAAAGATATATACAAGAGTTCTTCCTTTTTATTCCTCTGTATTTCTCCCTGTTATTGTGTTCTTTCTCTATTTTCCTCCTTTGCATTCTAGGAATTGGCTATTTGGCATATATATGGAAAATCTCATGGACAGAGGAGCAATATATATATATATATTGCTTGCTGGCTCAATTGTGTCTGACTCTTTGCGACCTTTTGGGCTGTAGGTAGCCAGGCTCCTCCTCCTGTAGGTACCAGATTTTCCAGGCAAGAATACTGGAATGGGTTAATATTTCCTCCTCCAGAGGATCTTCCTGACCCAAGGATCAAACCCACATCTGTTGTCTCCTGCATTGCAGACAGATTCTTTTTGTGTTGAGCCATCAGGAAAATCCTATATATGCTGTACTTAGTCACTCAGTTGGACTTAGTTGCTCAGTAATGTCCAACTCTTTGTGACTCTATGGATTGTAGTCCACCAGGCTCCTCTGTCCATAGGGATTCTCCAGGTAAGAATACTGGAGTGGGTTATCTTGCTCTCCTCCAGGGGGTCTTTCCAACCCAGGGATTGAACTCAGGTTTCCCCCACTGTGGGCAGATTCTTTACTGTCTAAGTCGCCAGGGAAGCCCAAGAATACTAAAGTAGGTTGCCATGCCCTCTCCAGGAGATCTTCCCAATGTAGGAATCAAACTGGGGTCTCCTGCATTGAAGGCAGATTCTTTACCAGATGAGCTAGGTGTGTGTGTGTATGTGTGTTTGTGTGTGTGTGTGTGTGTGTGTGTGTGTGTGTGTGTGTGCTGTGCTTAGTTGCTAGTTGCTCAGTCATGTCTGACTCTTTGTGACTCCATGGATTGTAGCCCACCAGGCTCCTCTGTTCATGGGGATTCTCCAGGCACGAATGCCGGAGTGGGTTGCCATGCCCTCCTTTAGGGATCGATCTACCTGGCTGTCTATCTATTTCTATATAAATTATCTATGGTAATCCAGCTTTGACAAAAGAACAATTTTTCCATAAATGATGATAGCCCACCAAAAAGCAGATGAGTCTTTAATGAGCAGGGTCACAGGATGCAGCTAGAAATGAGAGGCCAAGGTGCAGGGGGCAGAAGGAGTTGGTTCTGAATCAAGAGTTGGTCCCTGAGGGGAAGGCATTTCTCGTGTGTGCACAATGCAGACAAGGAGACAAGGAGAACTCCTTGCAGGCCTGGTAGCCTATTTGATCACGATAGTCACCAAGCAAAAGCCTTTCGGTGAGTGGAATAGGACTTCTTCCTCTCCTAGAGATTTCAAAGACGCTTTCCTTGCTTTAGAGATTTGTTTTTCTCTGGTCTCTCTTGATTCTTAGGGAGATCTTTGCCTTTCCTATGCCGTCTTCTTTTTACCACCCTACACTGAGCAACTGAGGTGAGGTCTGCAGTGCTTATCAGAACAACAGCAATATTGTACTGGGCAGGGTAGAAATCTCAGAGTTCACTGTGAAGAAATGGAAAGCATTATGTTAATATTCAAGTAATAAGATAAACTACTAAGGATGCCCCAACTACAGCTCCTCTTATGCAAATTTTTCATGTAAAAAATTAAACTCATACATGGAAGCATAAATTTAACACATTTCAACTCTCCTTCAACTCTGTGAAATTTTATGGAAATGAATTCTCAACAAGGACCATGCATTAGAAATAGTCAATGTCATCCAAGTCACCTAAAATGAAGCATTTGTCTATGATAATACAGAAAAACTTTCTTCTCTAAATCTACTAAAGGAAAACTCTGTTTCCTCTATTCAAAGCACTTCTGGTGCCGGATGTTGGATTTTCCACATCAAATATACATCCAGTTTTCAGCAGACACAACTAGATGCAATTCTGAGATAACTAATGGAGTTAGTGCAGACACCGCATGTTCAGGGTTCAGTCCCTCAAGACTGCTATGCCTGCCCATTTCAGATGCCAAATTCAAGGTCCACCCTCTCACCTATACTCTGACCAACCAATGGACTATAAATTGTGATTCCCCCCTCCTCAGGTTTGACAGTTTTCTAGAACAGCTCACAAAACTCAAGAAAGCACTTTACTTGCTGTTATCTTAGTGACTCCGTTGGTAAAGAGTCTGCCTGCAATGCAGGAGACCTGGGTTTAATCCCTGGGTTGGGAAGATCCCCTGGATAAGGGACTGGCAACCCACTCCATTTGGCAACCCACTCCATTAGTCTTGCCTGGAGAATTCCATGGAAAGAGGAGCTGGCCAGGCAACAGACCATGGGGTCGCAAAGAGTCAGACACAAGTGTGCTACTTTCACTTTTTCCACTTTTTTTTGCCCACTTATTATAATATACACAACTCAGGAGAAGCCAGATTGAAAGATGCATAGGACAAAGTATGAGAGAAAGGGAACCAGGCTTCCATTCCCTCACCAGATGTGTAAATCTCCCAGCATCACCACGTATTCACCAACCTAGAGGCTTTAGTATGTAGACATGATTGGCTCCATGGAAGAGGGCATGGCAGCCCATGAGAATCCATGGACAGAGGAGCCTGGTGGCCTACATTTCATAAGGTCACAAAGAGTCGGACACGACTGAAACAACTTAGCACACACGCATGCATCACAGATGAGTATGAAATATGTGAGACTTTTGGGTTGACTGCTTTGGCAAGTCATTGCAAAACATTTCCTTAATCCAGTAAACTTCAAAAGAATTATAATGTCTCTACTCCCTCATTTTCCTACCAAACTCTTTGGATACTCTTTGTCCTCTTATATTTGTAATATGTAATCATGGATTCAGAGAGAGAGAGAGAGAGGGGGCAGCATGAGAAATGTAAGTGGGTCTAAAAAGTCAATTATAAGCCATGGGGATATGTCTGAATAGCTAAAGCAAGCCTGGAAATAAGGCTATTTGCATTTTCATCACAACTCTGTCGCCAACTATACAGATGTATGCAACTTGAAGACACTTTCCCTAATAGTGAAATAAAGAGATACAGCACATTCTGTTCTTTGCAAATGTTTTTATGATAATGCTTAAGTATTAATTATATATATATATATATTTTTTTATTTATTCCTGAAATATAAGAAGTATTTTCATTCCATTTTACTGATGATGAAACTGAGATTCTCAGAGTGAGATTAATTATTCTTGTGCACTGAGTTGTGTCCCCAAGGTATATGTTAAAGTGTTAATCTCTGATATTTGTGAATGTATACTGATAATTGTGTCTTTGCTAATGTAATTGAGTTAAGATGAGATCATGTTGGATTAAGGTGGCTTCAAATTCAATATGAGAGTGTCTTTATAAGCAAAGGAAACATACATATACACACAAACAGAATACCATGTTAAGGTGGAGGCAGGAGGTAGAGTGATGAGTCTACATATAAAAGAACATTGAGGGATTTGGGGCAATAATCAAAAGCTAGGAGAGAGACTTGAACAGCCTCTTTATTGGAGACTCCAGAAGGAATCAACACTGCTGACACCTGATTTCAGACTTCTATCTTCCAGCACCGTGACAGAATAAATTTCTGTTGTTATAAGCTACCAGTTGGGCTTCCCAGGTAGCACAGTGGTAAAGAACTCACCTGCCATTGAAGGAGATTCAAGAAACACAGGTTTGGTCCCTGGATCAGGAAGATCCCCTGCAGTAGGAAATGGCAACCCACTCCAGTATTCCTGTCAGGAGAATCCCATGGACAGAGGACCCTGGCATGCTATACTCCATGGGGTCACAGAGTTGGACACAATTTAGTGACTAAACAATAACAAAGGTGCCAGTTCACAGTACTTTGTTAATATCAGCTCTAGGAAACTAATAGTTATCAAATTAACTGCAAACCTGAAGTTTGAGTTTTCCATAGTGCCTTACTGATTACCAGAGTGATGATGAAGTGAAAATGAGTAACACAGTTTTGAATGCTAGCTTTGTAAATATTTCTAGTGTTGAACATAAAGAAGGTCCTTAGTTCTCCTTGGGCTTCCCTTGTGGCTCAGCTGATAAAGAATACTCCTGCAATGTGGGAGCCCTGGGTTTGATCCCTGGGTTGGAAGGATGCCCTGGAGATGGGAAAGGCTACCCACTCCAGTATTCTGGCCTAGAGAATTGCATGGACTATATAGTCCATGGGATCTCAAAGACATGGACATGACTGAGCAACTTTCACTTTCAGCTATACTTAAGCTACTAAACTTCAAAAGAATTTTAATGTTTACACTCCTTCATTTAGATTAAATGACTTTCTATACTACATATTAAGTTGAAAAGAAGAAAATTCTGAGTGACTGTTGTCTTTATCTATTTGGTGGATAATTTAAAGATTTAGAGTTTTTAAATAGTTACCTTGACTTTGCTCTTTTTATCTTAGGAGATACTATCAATTATGATTTCATATCTTACAAAATTAATATTTTTGCTTTTGGGGTGTTCACTTGAGCTCTACTCTTAGATTTGTAGAACTTTGGAGAGATGTATAATGGAAGAATGTAAAAGCATGTGTCAAATCCAGGTTTTTTTCAGATGAGGAAACTGAAACTTCCAAGATAACAAATTAGAAAAGAAATGTAATGCTAAACCAAGCTGCCGTGATTCCCACGGTCTGAACTATATTGAATTATTTTGACTGAATTTTATATCTAGAAGACCAAAGCCTCTCAAGTTGTGCATTGTTAGTGTTGATGAATGCAATTTTAATGTGAGGTTTGAATTATCACTAGTTTCTTCTTAGGGTTAATATTAGTCAAAAATTTAAAGAAGAATGAGATGCTTTAATAAAAATATTTTTGTGTTGTTTTGTGGGTATGCTTTTGCTTTAGGGTCTAATTCCTTCTCCCCGAAATCATAGTTTTATTAAATGAGGGGAAAATCCTCTCCTTTGCTTTGTTGGTTCTAGAAAATATGCATGGATCTGTCATTTGAATCTTTTAAATTTCTAATGCATTTTCAACCATTGCTGTACCTAACAGGAATGCTGATATTATGAGAAGAATGAAAACAGTTAATTAAGGAGTCTGAGACTCTCATAACTTAGGACAGAATTAAGAGACCCATAGGGACCACATTAATCATTAAAGTTTATTGTTGAAAATAAAATTGTTTTCAAGTGTTAAAAAAAAAAAACTCAGAATATCCTTAATATATATGAGAAATTGACTTCTGTCCATATTACTTTAACAAAGACACAGAATTCACATAAGGTCATTCACTTTTTTTCACCAGACATTAACCAGGAACAAACTAAGCCACAAAGCTGACAGCTAAAGAAATTCAACCTATCAGTTGTAAAACCAATAAGGAAACAATTCACATTTTTAACATGAGGAAGAAAAGTATACAAAACCCCAACACATAAAGATATTTTATAATATTAATGACTGTATCTGAGTTTTTAGAATGTTACGAATTTTAAAGAAAACTTACAATGTTGGTGCAATGTTCAATTCCCTAGAAACTGTTTGAGAAAGAATCAAGTGATTCAACAACAAACTTATGATTTTACCTACAAAGTGCTCTTTGTATATTGGTATTGCTATGAATTTCAAGATTCATAGTGAATGTCATCAAGATGTTATCATTTTTCCTTACTTACTTTTAAATACCCTATTCCTAAGGGGCAGGATCAGAAGAACATCTTGCATTTCTAATCTTAATATTTCATATAAAAGAAACCACTCTAATTCCCCTCAGAGCACTTAACAGAATAACAAAGAGTATCCTGTGTCATCTTTTACTATTGCAGGTTTATGCAATTTATATACAGATGTGTGGGACAAGGCTTTAAAAAAAATCGAGGAAATGTGCCAGAATTCTAAAATATGTAGACAAAACACAGTTTGTATTGTATAGAGCCACAACATTTCTTTGTCTAAAAGCAGATGATAGAAGCAACCCTTGATAGTGACTGATCATGAAAAGAAACCCCAGGAGCACAGAAACACTATAAAAAGATCTAGAAGGAAGTCATTATGCTGTTGAGGGAATAAGAAATTTAAGTCCTAGAGTTGTGAAATGTTCTCATTATAGGTCATCTTGGTGATTATCTGACATCTACAGACAGAGTCACTTCTTAATCAAAAGAATGAGTCATTATGATATTGATTCAGACCAAGATGTTTGAAATAATCAGTCCAGTAACTCATATATAAATTTGGAGATAATTCCAACAACTTCTTTGCTAACATTTTACATCAAATGAAAATATGTTTTCATTTTTTTGTTAATTATATTAAAGTATAGCTATAGCCACACTGAGAATGAAATTACAATTGTGTAATCTGCTAAATAAGACCTAAAAAATAATTGAGGTTGCTAATATCATGATGCCATCACCATGGATTAATTATTTTCAAACAGGATATAGAATTACTCTCTTCAAAGAATAATGTAGAAACATACATAGAATTTTACAGGAAAGAAGGGCGATTTAATATTTTAAAACTGTTTTCAGAACTAAGTGGCTTGATGATTGTAAATGGCTAGCCAGTTTAGCAAAAGAAAAGCAACTGTATCCAAATTATACTAAACTCAATTTAAGATCAGTTAACCCCTGACAGAATCCAAAGCTATTATGGATGTAATCTGTAGGCAGTGCACATTTAGTTGAAACAGATATTCAATTAAAGACAGAGGAGAGGAACTATGGATACAACATATTTTCAGGAGAATAAATGACTATTTATTAAACTTAGAAAACTGTAACCAGTAGACAGTTGTTCTAGGCATGGATCCAACTACACCAAGGGTCTTTCTTTCCATTATTTCATTGCTGTTGATGGTGACAAATAAGAAACAAAAGAGGAAGGGACTTTGAGAAAGCAGAACCATATTTTTCCAATCCCTTAGAATTATGTGATGAATTAAAACAAAATGATTTAAAGGAGTATTTAATAGTATAAGCAGCTAAAGAAGTAATAAAAGAAAATGAGAGAAAAAAAAGTAATGATATCACGCTTCTGAAGCAGTGAAACTACCTGGAGTTCCACGATGTTCAGGGTTCACATTCAACCTAATACTGTTTATTTCATTCTTATTAAGAGAGATTGTCATATAGTCTGCCTCCGTCCAATATCAGAGTACCGAAGACCTTGCTTGGGTTCTTGGCATCCAAATATCAGTGTTGGACTCCTGCCCTCATAACAATTATTACATGTGTGATTGGGGAAATTATCTGTGTCTTAGTCACGACCTTAGTAAAACAGATTGTATTAATACTCATTGTTTAGTTCTTTTGAGAACAAATTAATTAGAAGCTCAGAAACATCAAATTATCATCACTAGACATTATTCACCACTTGTTCTTCTGAGAAGTACCTAGTATGCTATAACATGTGAATGAACTTTCTCAAATTACAGATCACAGAGTAAACCCTATTTGATTTTTTGATAATTCTTATAGGAAGATGGGCTTCCCAGGTGGCACTAGTGGTAAAGAACTCACCTGACAATGCAGGAGAAGCAAGAGACCCAAGTTTGATCCCTGAGTTGGGAAGATCTCCTGGAGGAAGACATGGCAACTCGCTGCAGTATTCTTGCCTGGAGAGTCCCATGGACAGATGAACCTAGGGGGCTACAGTCCATAGGGTCGCAAAGAGATGTACTTGACTGAAGTGACTTAGCACACATGCATAGGAAGATAGTAATGAACACTGTATAAAATGAATTGAATTTGTTATTTAAAAGAGAAAGAAGTGCCTTATGGTTTGCTTAGTTCATTAATTAAAGCATTCTCTGTGATCATTTGTGTGTGGAATGTGATTTTTGTTTTTCACAAACTGATGCTGATATAGTACACAAAAGGGCTTAAGAAAAAATTTTGTGAAAAAAATATTTATAATAAGACTTGAATTAGATACAAGTTTTCCAAAGAAAACTGCTATGATCTATTAAGTAAACAGTGCACCTTTAGTGCTGAAACTTTTTGTAAATCATGCCATTCCTTAAAGGCTTTTATTTATTACATCATAAAGCATATTTTCTTACTTGTCTTTACTTTCCTTTCATATTGCTTTTTTCTATCTGGGCTGTTTCAAACCAAAACTATATACCAGGATAAAATTCACAAGTTCAACTTAATTAACTCTAGAAAAATCTTTATATTTCCCCAAATTGCAGATGTTCATTGTCTTTTAGGTAAAACACTGAAAATACAGCAACCTATTATTTTTATTAAGCTATACATGGGTAGAAACCATCTGTAAATTAGAAAAATTAAGAAAACTAAAAGATTTTTAAGGGTTAATTATCATTTGGAGGCAAGGCTTGCAGTCTTTCCTTGAACTTGAAGGAAATGTAAGATAACATGATATACTCATAGACACCTGAAAAGCTAAGAACTTGAAGCTATCTTTGAAATGACATATTTCACAGGTGGAATAATAAGAATTTAAAATGAGAATAGATGGTCTAACTTTCAAATTACACTGCTGCACTTTTAGGGCAAAAGAAGAGCGGGTTTAAGACTGTAAACAAATGAGCCTTTTTTTCCCCTCTTCTTAGTTAAGTTTATGCTAATCACAGAAATCTATGTCCAAAATTTTGTCTTAAATTATTTATAGGAGAATGAGCTTCTATCTACTTATACCAAATGCAGTTAGAGCCCAAATATGGCTCTTTAACCTAAATTCTGTGTAGAATATTATATTCTCTGACTTTGTCATCATTTTTAAGCTTCTATTTTCACTTGGAATATATGGAGTTGTATTTTTGCCATCACCATAGATGGTGATTGCAGCCATGAAATGAAAAGACTCTTGCCCCTTGGAAGGAAAGATATGACAAACCTAGAGAACATATTAAAAAAACAGAGACATCACTTTGCTGACAAAGGTCCATATAGTAAAAGCTATGGTTTTTCCAGTAGTCATGTGTGGATGTCAGAGTTGAGTTATAAAGAAGTCTGAGTGCTGAAGAATTGATGCTTTCAAACTGTGTTGCTGAAGAAGACTGTGGAGAGTCCCTTGGACTGCAAGGAGATCAAGCCAGTCAATCCTGAAGGAAATCCATTCTGAATATTCATTGAAAGGACTGTTGCTGGAGCTGAAGCCCCATTACTTTGGCCACCTGATGCTAAGAGCTGACTCTTTAGAAAAGACCCTGATGCTGGGAAAGATTGAAGGCAAAAAGATAAGAGGGCTGCAGAGGCTGAGATGGTTAGATAGCATCACCAACCCAATGGACATGAATTTGAGTCAACTCCAGGTAATAGTGGAGGATGGAGGAGCCTGACATGCTACAGTTCATGGGATTGCAAATAGTCAAACAAGACTTAGAGTGAAAAACAGCAGCAAGTTTTGTCATCTTTCCAAAGAAGCACAGTAGGATGTTGTTAAGGAGCATTCTTTGCTCTCTACATAGCTGGACTCTGATCTAAACATTACCACCTTCACACTGAAAATTTTATTGGATAATTTAATCTCTCTTTGCAGCAGCTCCATATCCTAAAATGGGGATGTTAATTTGCAGCCAAAGATTGAGAAGCTCTATACAGACAGCAAAAACAAGACCGGGAGTTGACAGTGGCTCCGATCGTGAGCTCCTTATTGCCAAATTCAGACTTAAATTGAATAAGTAGGGAAAACCACTAGGGCATTCAGGTATGACTTAAATCAAATCTCTTATGATTATATAGTGGAAGTGAGAAATAGATTTAAGGGACTAGATCTGATAGATAGAGAGCCTGATGAACTATGGACGGAGGTTCATGACATTGTACAGGAGACAGGGATCAAGACCATCCCCAAGAAAAAGAAATGCAAAAAGGTAAAATGGTTGTCTGAGAAGGCCTTACAAATAGCTATGAAAAGAAGAGAAGTTAAAGACAAAGGAGAAAAGGAAAGATATACCCATTTGAATGCAGAGTTCCAAAGAATAGCAAGGAGATATAAGAAAGCCTTCCTCAGTGATCAGTGCAAAGAAATAGAGGAAAACAACAAAATGGGAAAGACTAGAGATCTCTTCAAAAAAATTAGAGATACCAAGGAAACATTTCATGCAAAGATAGGCACAACAAAGGATAGAAATGATATGGACCTAACAGAAGTAGAAGATAATAAAAAGAGGTGGCAAGAATACACAGAAGAACTGTACAAAAAAGATCTTCACGACCCAGATAATCATGATGGTGTGATCACTCATCTGGAGCCAGACATCCTGGAATGTGAAGTCAAGTGGGCCTTAGAAAGCATCACTGTGAACAAAGCTAGTGGAGGTGATGGAATTCCAGTTGAGCTATTTCAAATCCTGAAAATGATGCTGTTAAAGTGTTGCACTCAATATGCCAGCAAATTTGGAAAACTCAGCAGTGGCCACAGGACTGGAAAAGGTCAGTTTTCATTCCAATCCCAAAGAAAGGCAATGCCAAAGAATGCTCAAACTACCACACAATTGCACTCATCTCACACTCTAGTAAAGTAATGCTCAAAATTCTCCAAGCCAGGCTTCAGCAAGACATGAACCGTGAACTTCCAGATGTTCAAGCTGGTTTTAGAAAAGGCAGAGGAACCAGAGATCAAATTGCCAACATCCACTGGATCACCAAAAAAGCAAGAGAGTTCCAGAAAAACACCTATTTCTGTTTTATTGACTATGCCAAAGCCTTTGACTGTGTGGATCACAATAAACTGTGGAAAATTCTTCAAGAGATGGCAATACCAGACCACCTGACCTGCCTCCTGAGAAACCTATATGCAGGTCAGGAAGCAACAGTTAGAACTGGACAAGTAACAACAGACTGGTTCCAAATAGGAAAAGGAGTACATCAAGGCTGTATATTGTCACCCTGCTTATTTAACTTATATGCAAAGTACATCATGAGAAATGCTGAGATGGAAGAAGCACAAGCTGGAATCAAGATTGCTGGGAGAAATACCAATAATCTCAGATATGCATATGACACCACCCTTAAGCCAAAAAGTGAAGAGAAACTAAAAAGCTTCTTGATGAAAAAGAAGAGTGAAAAAGTTGGCTTAAAGCTCAACATTCAGAAAACGAAGATCATGGCATCTGATCCCATCACTTCATGGGAAATAGAGGGGGAAACAGTGGCTGACTTTATTTTTGGGGGCTTCAAAATCACTGCAGATGGTGATTTCAGCCATGAAATTAAAAGACGCTTACTCCTTGGAAGGAAAGTTATGACCAACCTAGATAGCATATTCAAAAGCAGAGACATTACTTTGCCAACAAAGGTCCGTCTAGTCAAGGCTATGGTTTTTCCAGTAGTCATGTATGGACTATGAAGAAAGCTGAGTGCTGAAGAATTGATAGTTTTGAACTGTGGTGTTGGAGAAGACTCTTGAGAATCCCTTGGACTGCAAGGAGATCCAACCAGTCCATTCTGAAGGAGATCAGCCCTGGGTGTTCTTTGGAAGGATTGATGCTGAAGCTGAAACTCCAGAACTTTGGCCACCTGATGCGAAGGGTTGACTCATTGGAAAAGACTCTGATGCTGGGAGGGATTGGGGGCAGGAGGAGAAGGGGATGACAGAGGATGAGATGGCTGGATGGTATCACCGATTCAATGGACATGAGTTTGGGTGAACTCCGGGAGTTGGTGATGGACAGGGAGGCCTGGCGTGCTGCTATTCATCGGGTCTCAAAGAGTCAGACACGATTGAGCGATTGAACTGAACTGAACTGAAATATATGTTAATAGCAATTTCCAAAACTAAGATGCAAGGAAAACAAAAAAAATATAAAGGATGGAACAAATATCCAGAAACTGTAGCATTATTACAAAGTGTATAAACTACAAGTAACGGGAGTACTAGAGTGGAAGAAAAAAAAGAATCAGAAAAAATATTCATAGTAGTGATAACTGAGAATTTTCCAAAGTTTATGACAGACACCAAACTATAGATCCAGAAATCTAAGAGACCACACAGGATATATGCATATTTAATTACATAATATATATAAAATATGTATAAAATAATAAATACAATTACACAATATATGCAAAATGCAGAACGCTAAAACTAAAGAGAAAATATTGAAAGAAGCCACAGAAGGAATAGAGCTAAAAATTATATTTATACTGTCTTTATAACATAAAGATGGTTATACAATCTTTATATAGTTATAAAGTCTTTATAATATAAATATGGTTATATAAGCAAAGGGTAGAGCATTTACTGATTTGAAAATGTAAGGACATTTCTGACTAGTCATTAGCTGACCATTAAATTAGCTGAGCTGAGACTTTAGTAATGACAAAATAAATATAAATTTATAGAATTAGTCTAGGGAAGTAATTAAAAACTAAGACACAATCAGTAAAAATAAAGCCTTTCATAAAGGAAAAATATGATTTTTGAAGTTGCCGTATTATATTTGCTAAAAATGTCTGAATTTACACACACAAAACAAGTGAGTTAGGAAAAGACACAAGAATGTATAATTAACACATGGTGAAGTGTGTGGAGCAATTGATAGAAACTAACACTTAGAGAGCACAGATGCTAGACTTACTATATAACAAATCTAAATGAGCTATTAAAAATATGTTCAAAGAACTAAAGGAAGTCATCTCTAACGAATTAAAGGAGAGAATGATAATGACATGTCATTGAATTAAGAATATCAGAACAAAGATAGAAGTTTTATGAAAGCAAAATAGAAACTGAAGTTTCAAGAACAATGACTGGAATCAAAATTTAGAGGAGTTTCCATATCAAATTTGGCTTAGCAGAAGAAAGAATCAAAAACCTGATGATAGGTTAACTAAGATTATCCAATACGAGTAACTGGAAAAAAATATAAAAATTAAGAGATGTAAAGATTTGTAGGATACAATTAAACTTTTTATTGTCTGAAGGAAGGGAAAGAGAAAAAAAAAGAGGAAAAAGAATATTTGACATACAATAGCCAAAATCTTCTCAAATTCGAAGAAAGCAAACCTACACAGAAAGAAACATGACAAACTCAAAGTAATTTAAAAACTCAAGGAAATCAATGACTGGAATAATATATTCAAGCTTTCAAATGCCAATTACAGAGATGGTTTAGAAAGCACTAAGAGAAAAATAATTCATTATGTACAAGGGAACCTCAAAATGATTAAGAGTTGGCTTCTCATCAGTAAGCTTAGAGGCCAGAAGGCAGTGGGACAATATATTAAAGTGCTGAAAGAAAGTCTCTAAATCATGAATTCTGTATCAAGCAAAACTAGTCTTAAAAATCAAATGGGAAATTAATACATTCCCAGATAAACACAAAGTGAGAGAATTTGTTGCTAGGATCTACCATGGATACCAAAATCCAAAGAAGCTCAAGTCCCACAGTCGGCCCTCTGTACCTACTGTCAACAATTAAACTAAACACAGTGTTGATGTAGTGTTGTATGTATTTACTGAAAAAAAAATGTTTTATTATAAGTTGGCCTGTGAAGTTTAAACTCATATTGTTCAAGTGCTGTACTCAATATGCAATCAAATTTGGAAAACTTAGCAGTGGTTACAGGAGTGGGAAAGGTCAGTTTTCATCCCAATCCCAAACAAAGGCAATACAAAACAATGATCAAACTACCACACAATGCACTCATCTCACACACTAGCAAAGTAATGCTCAAAATTCTCCAAGCCAGGCTTCAATGTTACATGAACCGTGAACTTCCAGATGTTCAAACTGGATTTAGTAAAGGCAGAGGAACCAGAGATCAAATTGTCAACATCTGCTGCATCATCGAAAAGGCAAGAGTTCCAGAAAAACATCTACTTCTGTATTATTGTCTACGCCAAAGCCTTTGACTGTGTGGATCACAAAAACTGTGGAAAATTCTGAAAGAGATGTGAATACCAGACCACCTGACCTGCCTCCTGAGAAATCTGTATGCAGGTCAAGAAGCAACAATTAGAACTGGACATGGAACAAGAGACTGGTTCCAAATAGGAAAAGGAATACGTCAAGGCTGTACATTGTCACCCTGCTTATTTAACTTATATGCAGAGTACATCATGAGAAACGCTGGGCTGGAAGAAGCACAAGCTGGAATCAAGATTGGTGGGAGAAATATCAATAATCTCAGATATGCAGATGACACCACCCTTATGGCAGAAAGTGAAGAGGGACTAAAAAGCCTCTTGATGAAAGTGAAAGAGGAGAGTGAAAAAGGAGGCTTAAAGCTCAACATTCAGAAAACTAAGATCAAGGCATCTGGTCCCATCACTTCATGGCAAATAGATGGGGAAACAACGGAAACAGTGAGAGACTTTATTTTGGGAGGCTGCAAAATCCCTGCAGATGGTGATTACAGCCATGAAATTCAAAGACTCTTGATCCTTGGAAGAAAAGTTATGACCAACCTAGACAGCATATTAATAGGCAGAGACATTACTTTGCCAACAAAGGTCCATCTAGTCAAAGCTGTGGTTTGTTCAGTAGTCATGTATGGATGTGAGAGTTGGACTATAAAGAAAGCTCAGTGCTGAAGACTTGATGCTTTTGAACTGTGGTGTTGGAGAAGACTCTTGAGTCCCTTGGACTGCAAGGAGATCCAACCAGTCCATCCTAAAGGAGATGTTCATTGGAGGGACTGATGCTGAAGCTGAAACTCCAATATTTCAGCCACCTGATGTGAGGAACTGACTCCTTAGAAAAGACCCTGATGCTGGAGCAAGATTGAAGGCAGGAGGAAAAGGGATGACAGAGGTTAAGATGGTTGGATGGCATCACTGATTCGATGGACCTGAGTTTGAGCAAGCTCTGGGATTTGGTGATGGACAGGGAAGCCCGGCATGCTGCAGTCCATGGGGTCACAAAGAGTCAGACATGACTGAGCGACTGAACTGAACTGTTCAAGGGTCAACTGTAACTTGAATCCATATGATAAAAAATAAAGAGCACCGGTGCAGGTATGCATCCTAAGTTGCTTCAGTCATGTCCAACCCTTTGTGACCCCAAGGACTGTAACCCTCTAGGCTCCTCTGCCCATGGGATTCCCCAGGGAAGAATACTGGAGTGGAGTGCCATACCCTGCCTCCAGGAGATCGTTCCAACCCATGGATCAAACCCAAGTCTCTTGGGTCTCCTGCATTACAGGTCAAGTCTTTACCTGCTGAGCCACCTGGGAAGCCCAAAGAGCACCAGAAAGATAGTTAAATGTAAAAGAGTATAAATACATTTTTGCAACTGTTTTGTTCTCCTACCTGATTTGAAAATAACTGCAGAAAACAATAATTATATAATGGTATTGATAGTTTTGTAATGTAGGGATTTGTAATTCGAATGGCAATAATAAAAAATGAAATGTGTATATCTGTGTTTCTACAATTCAACTTACCAGTGCCATCAAAGTTGTACTTTGGTAGGAACAATTTTATATTCAAGAAAAATTTGAGGCTTTTCCTAGACAAATTGTTTTCTTATAAACAGGAAGCTACATTAAAAAAAAACCTATAACCATAACATTGGAATTAATAAGAGACTCAGACATTTCAAGCCTTGAATAAGATTTTTTGGAAAAGTACGTTTTCCAAACTTCACTTTCTTCTTGACTTTCTTCAAATAACTACTTAAAAAAAAAATCCCTATTCATTTTATTTATAGGCTAGTGCCTCGTCTGATGAGCATGAAACTATTTTCTTGATATTTAGTCATTGAGAGGGATATTTGATAATGCTTTTGCTATGTTTACTCTAAAGGCCTGCATGTCTTTATATTTATCAACCAGAAATCTTTAGTAGGAATTTTTTGACCTATCTTTATACATTCTAAATTTATATCTTCCTTATAAAATTTTAAACATTCATTTGGAAAACATTTACTAAATATTACATGCTTGTCCTCCTATTCTAAGAGCTTGTGATATGAACATGTTTAAGACGTTGAACATGCTTACAGAAAATAACATGCATGTGTGTGGTGTTTACAATAAAATTGGAACCCTTTGAAAATCTTCTGATTCTACCTGAAGGATCAAGGAAATACAAATCCAGCAAATTTTGAGTTATAAATAGGAATTTTGTCCTTGAAGAGTGCTATATTAAGCCAGGTAAAGCATTAGAAATGAAACCACCTTTTTTATATAACTGATACAGATATGGGCTTCCCAGGGGGCTCAATGGTAAAGAATCCACGTTCCAAGGAGGATATGTGGCTTTGATCCCTGGGTCAGGAAGATCCCCTGGATAAGGAAATGGCAATCTACTCTACTGTTCTTGCCTGGGAAATCCAAAGTGGAGCCTGCTAGGCTCCACACTCCATGGGGTCCCAAAAGAGTCGGACATGACTTAGTGACTAAACAACAACAGCAAAGATAGATAGATGTGCAATAGTTTTGATACCTTTCATGCTTTAAAATTTAGTAATGCTGCTGCTACTGCTGCTAAGTTGCTTCAGTCGTGTCCGACTCTGTACGATCCCATAGATGGCAGCCCACCAGGCTCCCCCATCCCTGGGACTCTCCAGGCAAGAACACTGGAGTGGGTTGCCATTTCCTTCTCCAATGCATGAAAGTGAAAAGTGAAAGTGAAGTCGCTCAGTCGTGTCCGACTCTTAGCGACCCCATGGACTGCAGCCCACCAGGCTCCTCCGTCCGTGGGATTTTCCAGGCAAGAGTACTGGAGTAGGGTGCCATTGCCTTCTCCAAAAATTTAGGAATAATTATTAGCAAAGTGGCCAGCAAAGTTTACTGAGCAATTGCTATAGGCTAGATTATTCAAGACATTTCCAAATAAATAAGTAAGCAAATAGTACCATTTTATTCAACTTGTGAAAGACATAAACTCTAAATCACATAGGGTTGTAGAAAGATATATTCTATCAAGAGTAGTAAATAAATTTTCTGTTTTCATGAAGTAGTGTCTAGATTGTTTAGAATAATAGGGTGAAGGGACAGAGGCAGTATAATCAGGTTTCTTGTGAGTAAACTTGGACTTATGTAGCTATGTTTTTAAGCTGTGTAACACTTTGCCACACATATAGTGGCTAAAAGCTACATGCATCAGTTAGTTCTTAATTTTGTAAATCAGGTAGACCAAGCTTAGCATGGCATGATTCTCCATTCTGCTACTTTCCAGCCTGAAATCAAGGTGTTCACTGTACTTAGGTTTTGTCTGAAGCCATTTAGGGTGAATTCACTTACAAGTTCTTTCAGGTTTTTGGCAAACTTGAGTTCCTTGTGGTTGTAGGGCTGAGGTCCCCATTTGCTTGCTGGATGTCTGCTTGTGGGCTACTCTCAATTCATTGAAACCCACTAAGAATGTAGCTACATGATCCTCTCTATCTTCAAAGCCAAAAAACAATCTCCTCTACTGTCAAATCTCCACGATGCTTTCAGTCTCTCTGACTGAATCATTGGCCTCAGTAAGACATCAGTTGATTTTCAAGGAACACCTGATTAGGTCAGCCCCACTGAAGATAATCTCCTTTTATTAAAATGAACTGTGCCAAATAACAACCTAATCCCAGGAGTGAAATCCATCATGTTCACAGATCCAGGGATTATACAGTTTATGTACTCCAAGGGATGGGGATCTTGGAGGTCATATTAAAATTCTGCTGACCACATCCTGTGACTTTGTGTAAGTCATTCAAGCTCATAAAACTAATTTCCCTGTAAATATAATGGGAATGCTTACTTCATAAGATGACTTGGAGGGCTCCCAAGAGGTAATATATGAAAGTATTTAGCATATTATCTGAAAAATAATAAGCATTTAATAAATGTTAATAAGTAATTATATTAGTTTGAGTGTTCTTTTAATTTCCAAATTAATATTGGAATGCTTTATTATGTTTTTTTATTATATAACAATGTTATTATACGGCAATGAGAGTTTATCTAAACTTTTAGCACATGTGTTTTGTAAGTCAAAGAGAATGAACAAGTTGATGCAGCTGGCAACTTCAGTTTAAAAATAGCGTGCAAGATTTAATCATTCTTAAATTTTTATAAAAATGAACCATTTTGATTGGAATGCAAAATAAATTTAAAAAAATAAAAATGTCCACACCTACGTTAATCACTCTATTAATGCTCATGAGACTCTAGTCTAAATCTAATTCCATTCATTTTAAATTCTCATTAAACCGAATAGTGTTCTATCTGTGGCATAATTGAATATATTCTTAATGGGAAAATAGTAATCACTGAATTCACCATTTACACAATGAATATGAATTGGATATTATCCTTCACTTTGCCTGCTAAATCAAGCTATGGGGTGGCTACTATTGAGAAATTTTGTGGTTGATTTCTAACAACCTAGTGAAAAAATATGACATTATAATCTCCATATGATTGTTAATAGTGGGAGGAGGTGTTATAAATCCTACTTATTAAAAAAATATAATTATTTTAAGTGAATATGATATATAAGTTCAGCTTTAGAAGATTTGAACACAGTAACATGTTTCAACATTAAAATATATGCCTAGTGCTAAAATGTTTATAACTTAATCATGTAGAATAAAGAGTACTAAAAAATGTTAATAAAGGAATGATCATTTCCTTATAACATCAAATATCGAAAACAAAATACAAAGTAATTTGGGATTCTGTAACTGTTATTGACATTTTAGGTAATCAGTCTGTTATTTTTTGAAATGGAAAAAAATATGTGCATCTTTCTGCTTTATTTTTTATGAGGAAGTTGTTTTTCAGGCTTATAAAGATATAAGGATTCTGAAATCCATGAGGATTCTGAAAGTGATTTGTCTGCTTGGAATAAAATTATTTGTAAGCAAATATTCTATAGTATATACATTCTTATGATAAATCAAATGTTTTATTTGATATCTATCTGTTATTTTAAAAATTGGTTTCCAAATATTGAGAGCAGAGTACAGCCTCAAGGCCTAAGGTCTCTCCTCTATGGAAGCACTGCCAGGTGGCAACTGTAGCCGTTTGACCAGTCCCTTAGTTTCTCGGTGTTTCATTTTTTGCATTTACAAATTAGTAGTATATTAATTTTTATACTTCCTTATAAATATATGTGAGTAGCACACTGGAATCATAACTATGGGAATATTTTAAAGACTGTATTTTTAAATGAAATTATTAGTATGAAGATATTATTAGTACAAAACTAATATTTCTTATAGACAGGCTAGATACGACCCATGGATAATAAGAATAAGAAGTAATTTGACTGCGCTTCATCTTCATAAGCTTTAACATAATATAATGTATATGTTATACATATTGAGTTTCCCTTTTTCTTTTTTCTGTTAGCCTACTACTTCCTACTGGAGTCAAATTGTAAGAGGTTTAGATGGTTTAAATTTTTCTCATTTGTTTCCAAAAACTATGTTTAAGAGAAAATAACCCCAGAAATAATATAAAATGTGAATGGAAACTTTCATTGCTATAGAGAGCATGGTTCAAATATCTTTCAGAGAATTGAAAGAAAGGAAGGAAGGAAAAAATAAAGAAACCCAATGCCAAGCAAATTAGCACTCTTTAGCCTCATCTTCCCCTATTCTTAACAAAACTTTCCATGCCTCATATCCTTATTGAAAATTCAGAATATGTAATTTCTTAAATTACTACTAGAACAAATGTGGCTGATTGAATAAAGTAAACAGAAGCACCAGATGTTATATAATAGTAGCATTTGTTTTTATACCATAAAAATGTTTTGTTTTTTTTTTGATCTGTGGTGATGGAGATATTTTAAATGGATTAAAATGCAACAATATTTAAGATCAAGAAAGACAAACATGTAAGTTTAGAATAAGAAATTGATGATACCTTAATCATAACCCAACCCCAAAATGATTAAAGATTATTTTCAAGTACGCAAGAGATATCTTTAATCTCAAGAACCTGCCATGTAAACACCTTGATTTAAACAAGAATCTTTTTTATTTGATGATCAAAATAGGTTTCTACATGATAGTTCTTAATTAAATGGCTTGTGGAACAGATTTGTACTGTCACCAGGTTGTCAGACTTTTGGTTAAAAGAAGAGATGGTATTTCATTAAATGTCCAAGATTAATTTTGCCATCGTGTTGTATCTCATGTTGAAGCTCTTACACTAATTATTTCATTTAAGTTAACATGCTTATAGGATTGCTTTGAATGTATGTGTAAGGAAAAAGAGGTTAGTTTTTCATGATGGATTTTTCTTCTCCTCACAAATTGCCTCCATTCTTTTTTCCTAATAGGACCTATTAGACTTGGAACTTTACTCTACCATGTCCCTGGGGGGGAAAAAAAAAAAAAAAGTGTCCAGGAAATAATATTTGCCTTTAGCTCTCTCCTCTCTAGTGCTGGTTCTTGTATCTCTTAGAAGACATGTCAAAAGCTACCCAAAGATTACTTGGATAGAGTATAAGGAACTTACACACTATGCTCAAATGCGCCTCCTACCCAGTATCTTTGTGCTCTAATTTGTTAAGTTACTTAAGCCCTTGGAACCTGTTTCCTCATCTATTAAATTATATAATTTATTAAATTATTAAGAGGATTAAGTAAGACACTACATGCATTTGAGACACAGTAAACAGTCATCAGATGACAGCTACTATAAGAAATCTATGATCTATTTATTTATTTGAGTGCTACTCATGTGTGTGTGTTCAGTTTATGGAAATTTATCAAACTACACATATGTAACATTTATACCTTTCTGTGAAGTTATTGTGTTTGAGTTTATAGTTGTGAATTGGAGGGAGAAAAAACACCCAGAATGAGTGTTAGCAAAATGTTGATAAGCTTCTTAACATTCCTTTTAAATGCTCTAAGTGTTCATATTCTAAAACTGTGGAAGGACATGATAATGAACTATAGCTTGAAATGTTCCTTAAAAAACGTCCTGAAACATCTTTTGATATTGCCTAAGAATTAATATAAAATAAATTATTTTCACTTCTGAAATGAAAACATGATTTATTGCAAGTGATGTTCTAAAAATTTTATCTAAGAGTTTCAATTGCTCAAATAAAAAATATTAAAAAAAAAGAAATTATCTTAAGCCACTCCTGTATTCTCTTATCTTTCTGTGGTTCCCTGCTACTCAGAGAAGTTTATTGTAATGATTTTCTTCTAGTCCTCATAATTTTCATGAATTCATATCAAAAGGACTGTTATTCTGCTTCAAATTTATCAATTAATGGAAAATGGCAAGAAAATGATTACCAGGTAATCCAAATGAAATTCATCAGCTTCTCTCTGGAGACAATTTTCCACTTTGTTAGAAAACTCAAATATAACACAAGCATCTACATTTTATAGTTTGATTAATGTGTGCCAAGGATCATGCCGAAGACTTGGAATACATGGTTTCATTCAATCCTAAAAACAGCTCTGAAAGGCAAATATCATTTTCTTACTTTCACAGGACAAAATGGAGACACACAGAGGCTAAGTAGATTGCCTCAAGTCACACAGCTTGTGAGAAGTATATCCAATATTTAGTTCTTAATGACTAGTACTCCTTGAATAAAAGATCAAAATGATCAAAATGGCAGTCTTTATAGGATAAACTACACTTACCTGCATTTGTGGACAAGTGGAGACTTTGGTTGACTTAGAGACACTACTTAGCGACACCACCGTTTCCCACACTGAGGTCTGAGTTACAAACTGTGGGAGATTATTTATACTTGTGTTGTCAATAGCATTTTAATGTACATTATAATATATTATATATACTATATATATGCAAATATCACATAAAATTAATAATTTCACAGTTAGTACTGCTTCACTGCTTCATACTAGGCTAAGTGAAGTGAAGTGAAAGTCATTCGGTTGTGTCCGACTCTTTGTGACCCTATGGACTATACAGTCTATGGAATACTCCAGGCCAGGCTCTTCCCAACCCAGGGATCGAACCCAGGTCACCAGCATTGGAGGCAGATTCTTTAACAGCTGAGCCACGAGGGAAGCTCAAGAATACTGGAGTGGGTAATGTATCCTTTCTCTAGCATATCTTCCTGGACAAGGAATAGAACCAGGGTCTCCTGTATTACAGGTGGATTCTTTACCAACTGACCTACCAGGGAAGACTTAGGCTAAATGAAAAGGCATATAACTTAAAATATTCCAAAACTTATACTACAGGAGATCAGCAAATATTCAAATACTACCAAGTTTTGAAGGTATTCAGAAGTTGCTAAAATGTAAGCGTACTTCCCCAGTCCACTGTCCTGCATAGTACTGGAGTAGGCATAAGCAGAAATGTTTAGTGCAGATTTAGTTTTAAATTATGTTTCCTCTTTTATAATTGTGTAGTAAAGAAACTGTACTCAAGGTCAGAGTAGTGACAAACAATATTTCTCCATATTATCTTGTAAAATTTTAGTCTCCTATTTTTATCAGCCTGATCAGTTCAGTTCAGGGGCTCAGTCGTGTCTGATTCTTTGCGACCCCATGGATTGCAGCACGTCATCACCAACTCCTGGAGCCTAATCAAAATCATGTCCATCATATCAGTGATGCCAATCAGCAATCTCATCCTCTATTGTCTCCTTCTCCTCCCACCTTCAATCTTTCCCAGCATCAGCATCTTTTCAAATGAGTCAGTTCTTCACATCAGGTGGCCAAAGTATTGGAGTTTCAGCTTCAGTATAAGTCCTTCCAATGAATATTCAGGACTGATTGCCTTTAGGATGGACTGCTTGGATCTTACTGTCCAAGGGAGTCTCAAGAGTCTTTTCCAACACCATAGTTCAAAACCATCAATTCTTTGGCACTCAGCTTTCTTTATAGTCTAACTCTCACATCCATACATGACTACTGGAAAACCATAGCTCTGACTAGATGGACTTCTGTTGGCAAAGTAATATCTTTGCTTTTTAATATGCTGTCTAGGCTGGTCATAACTTTTTTTCCAAGGAGCAAGTGTCTTTTAATTTCATGGCTGCAATCACCATCTGCAGTGATTTTGGAGCCCCCCAAAATAAAGTCTCTCACTGTTTCCATTGTTTCCCCATCTATTTGCCATGAAATGATGGGACCAGATGCCTTGATCTTAGTTTTCTGAATGTTGAGTTTTAGGACTACTTTTTCACTCTCTTCTTTCACTTCAAGAAGCTCTTTAGTTCTTTGCTTTCTGCCATAAGGGTGGTGTCATCTGCATATCTGAGGATGTTTTTCCCAGCAATCTTGCTTCCAGCCTGTGCTTCCACTAGCCCAGCATTTTGCGTGATGTACTCTGCATGTAAGTTAAATAAGCAGGGTGACAATATACAGACCTGACATACTCCTTTCCCGATTTGGAACCAGTCTGTTGTTCCATGTCCAGTTCTAACTGTTGCTTCTTGTCCTCCATACAGATTTCTCAGGAGGCCGGTCAGGTGGTCTGGTATTACCATCTCTTTCAGAATTTTCCACAGTTTGTTGTGATCCACACAGTCAAAGGCTTTGGTGTAGTCAATAAAGCAGAAGTAGATGTTTTTCTGGAACTCTCTTGCTTTTTTGATGATCCAGCAGATGTTGTTAAGTTGGTCTCTGGTTCCTCTGACTTTTCTAAATCCAGCTTGAACATCTGGAAGTTCACGGTTCACATACTGTTGAAGCCTGGCTTGGATAATTTTGAGCATTACTTTCCTAGGATGTGAGATTAGTTCAATTGAGCAGTAGTTTGCACATTCTTTGGAATTGCCTCTTTGGGATTGGAATGAAAACTGAACTTTTCCAGTCCTGTGGCCACTGCTGACTTTTCCAGATTTTCTGGCATATTGAGTGCAGCACTTTCACAGCATCATCTTTCAGGATTTGAAATAGCTCAACTGGAATTCTATCACCTCCACTAGATTTGTTCACTTGACTTTGCATTCCAGGATCTGGCTCTAGGTGTGATCACACCCTCATAGATATCTGTGTCATGAAGATCTTTTTTGTATAGTTCTTCTGTGTAATCTTGGCACCTCTTCTTAATCTCTTCTGCTTCTGTTAGGTCCATACCATTTCTGTCCTTTATTGTGCTCATCTTTAGATGAAATTTTCCCTTGGTGTCTCTAATTTTCTTGAAGAGATCTCTAGTCTTTCCCATTCTGTTGTTTTCCTCTATTTCTTAGCATGATCGCTTAGGAAGGCTTTCTTGTCTCTCCTTGCTATTCTTTGGAACTCTGCATTTAAATGGGTGTATCTTTCCTCTTCTCCTTTGCCTTTAACTTCTCTTCTTTTTTCAGCTATTTGTAAGGCCTCCTCAGAAAACCATTTTGCCCTTTTGCATTTCTTTCTCTTGAGAATGGTCTTGATCCCTGTCTCCTGTACAATGTCACAAACCTGCGTCCATAGTTCTTCAGGCACTCTGTCTATCAGATCTAATCCCTTGAATCTATTTCTCACTTCTATTGTATAATTGTAAGAGATTTGATTTAGGTCATACCTGAATGGTCTAGTGGTTTTCCCTACTTTCTTCAACTGAAGTCTGAATTTGGCAATGAGATCATGATTTGAGCCACAGTTAGCTCCCACGTCTTGTTTTTGCTGACTGTATAGAGCTTCTCCATCTTTGGCTGCAAAGGATATAATCTGATTTCGGTATTGACCATCTGTTGATGTCCATGTGTAGAGTCTTCTCTTATGTTGTTGGAAGAGGGTGTTTGCTATGACCAGTGAAGTCTTTTGGCAAAGCTCTGTCAGCCTTTGACCTACTTCATTTTGTACTCCAAGGCTAAATTTGTCTGTCACTCCAGGTAGCTCTTGACTTGCTACTTTTGCATTCTAGTCCTCTGTAATTAAAAGGACATGTCTTTTGGGTGTTAGTTCTAGAAGGTCTTGTGGGTATTCAAAGAACCATTCAACTCCAGCTTCTTCAGAGTTACTGGTTGGGGCATTGACTTGGATTACTGTGATATTGAATGGTTTGCCTTGAAAACAAACAGAGATCATTCTGTCATTTTTTATGTTGCATCCAAGCATTGCATTTTGGACTCTTCTGTTGACTATGATTGCTTCTCCTTTTCTTCTAAGGGATTCTTTCCCATAGTAGGAGATATGATGGTCATCTGAGTGAAATTTGCCCATTTCAGTCCATTTTAGTTCACTGACTCCTAAAATGTTGACATTCAGTCTTTCCATCTCCTGTTTGACCACTTCCAATTTGTCTCCGTTGATGGACTTAACATTCCAGTTCCTATGCACTATTGGTTTTTACAGCGTTGGACTTTACTCCCACCGCCAATCACATCTCCAATTGGGTGTTGTTTTTACTTTGGCTCTGCCTCTTCATTCTTTCTAGAGTTATTTCTCCACTCTTCTCCAGTAGTATACTGGGGAGTTCATCTTTCAGTGTCATACCTTTTTGCCTCTTCGCACTGTTCATAACAGACAGATATGATGATGCTAATCCTTTAAAACCCCTTAATCTAAATTAAGTCATAGGACCCCCTTATATATTGTTCAAACATTTTCAGCTTACATATATAACTTTTCACCTATTAAACCTGATATTTCTCCTTCTTTTCTCATAGGCCTCAGAAAACCCTACTATTTTATTTTTGTAATTTTCTGCATTATGTTAGAATTACATATTCTCAGGTCTCTCCTGCAATTATGTGTTCACTATTGAAAGCCTCTAGAAAGCCAAAATTATCTTTCTAATACTTTAATCTTTAATCTCAGTACAGTGACTGACACAAGTTTCTTATCAGAAGAAGTGGCATGGAAGATTGTAGCTCAGCTTTAGTGTCCCTTATGTTTGCCTCTTGGATCGTGTAGAACTAGTCTTTTGGCATAAAATTCATGGTAAAGAGGAGAAAGATACAAGAAATAAATCATAGAGTAATTCAATATCAAAACCAAGCAGACTGTCTTCATGGAAGAGTTTGGAAAATGGTGAAATATAAAGCAATGGGAAGACAAATGGGAAAAATAGACCTCGAGAAGGTCTGGAGACGGGGAGAGCAAGAGGGAGAAGAGCTGGAAATATGACGCCAAAAGTTTCTTGTTGGGAATTTGCCTCTTCACATTATATTAGTGATGGAGCTGTTAAGTGCTCCAACAATATGACACTATGGATGTTTCCTGATGTGAATTTGCTGGCATACTCAGTTTCACTACTGTGTACATGATAGAGGAGACAGTCTTGATTGATGATTTATGGGCTGGACAGAGGAGGTGTGAGCACCAGTATAAACTTTTGATTATATGCTAAAGATTGTGTTACTTATTCCATTCATAAGATGTAAGAAAGATGCAAGGAAAAGGATATATCATTCTAATTATTTCCAGGCAGATTTCCTGTTGAGTCTACTCTTGATTGGAGAAAATGAATAAAGAAGTAGTCAAATGAAATCATAAGACAGGATGTCTAAACTAGGAATTGAGAGCTATAGTCCTAGTATTTAATAAAAATAGGTCTCTGGTTGATTGGCCTTGGCATTGTGGGGATAAAACAAGCATGAGATTTTCCCAGTGGTAAAAAGTTACTGTTTCACTTGGGCTATTGTAGTCAAGATAACAGTAATACCAAAACAAGTTTGCAGTACGCAGAAACTTCCTAGTGTTTTTCATTTTTATTGTTATGTTTCTTCCAAAATCTTTTTTAACACATGTGATACATTAGATTTTATTAATATTCTTTTCTATTATGATTTATCATAGCCTAATGGACATGAGTTTGAGCAAACTCTGGGAGATAGTGAAGGACAGGAAAACCTTGTGTGCTGCAGTCCTAGGGGCTGCAAAGAGTTAGACATGACTTAGCATTGAACAACAATTTATTTTTCAATGCCAGCAAGAAAAATAACTTTCCAATAGCAATTTTATAGTGTGTAGGTTAGTGAGCAATGCTTTGTCGCAGAAAGCAAACTCTGTGAACTGAGCTAATGAGCAGCTTTTAACTTTCCTGCAAGAATTTTAATGTTAGTAAAGATTCAGATTTTCTTTTGCTAAATGTGACTTACAGGACATGCCAATGAAACTACTTAAGAAGCCAGTGAGAAATCCATGACAGAGCTAACCCAAAGCTAAAAATAAACTTGGGCACCAATGTTTAAGCATAGTTTAAAGCTTGACGATAGTTGAACCCAGTTAGCTCACCTTATAAAGAGCATACTTATCTTCATTGTTCATTTTTCTGATTTTACTTTCATTGTTTGAAATAATGCAGTTTATGGAAGTATTTGCTGTTCCTTTGAGGAAAGTCTTTCACCACTTTTAGTGTTTTTCTACTTAGATTTCAATCTTTGGGGCTCTATTAACCTTTAAACACTGACTGTGCAGATTTCTTTTGCAGTCATGATGGGCAGTTTCCAAAGCCCTTAATCCCTTGCTCTTATCTGCATAGCATCTTTCAGTTTTCAACAGGCTTTCAAATTCACTGTTTCATGTTGCCTTCATCAAAATCTGTGTTGTAAGCAAAAGAGTTATGATAATCTCCATTTTATTAGTGAGGAAACTGGGATTCCATGGTGTTAATCAACTGGTCATTATCAAATATAGGTTTTGAACCAAAACAATTTCACTTCTTGTCCATTTCTCATACCTTTTGTCTTCTGTGCACAATTAGAAATAAGAAATTAATAGATAACAGACTAGAACAAATCTGACTCCATACTGGATCTGTTCCTTCAGCTCTAAACTTTCTGCTCTGTTGATTTTTGCGAAAGACTGTTGGCTATAGCCTGAAATATACATAATAGCCCTTTCTCAAGTCTCTGTCTCCCATGCTTGACCTTTAAAGATATCACTCTTTTCATTCAAATAGAAATAAAAGTAGCAGAACATAAATTAAACTTTGTCTTGTTGGAGCTTTACAGGAACATCCTGACAAGACCTACGTGGACAGCTGCTTTGTTGTTGTTTTTCAGTTGCTAAGTTGTGTACAACTCTTTTTGAACCCGTAGAATAGAGCACACCAGCTTTCCCTAATCCTTCACTATCTCCCAGAGTTTGCTCAAACTCATGTCCATTGAGTCTTTGATGCCATCCAATCATCTCATCCTCTGTCCCTCCCTTCTCCTCCTGCCCTCAATCTTTCCCAGCATCAGGGTCTTTTCCAATGACTCAGCTCTTCACATCAAGTGGCCAAAGTATTGGATCTTCAGCTTCAATATCAGTCCTTCCAGTCAATATTCAGAATTGATTTCCTTTAGGGTTGACTGGTTTGATCTCCTTGCTCTCCAAGCGACTCTCAAGAGTCTTCTCCAGCACCACAGCTCAAAAGCACCAATTCTTTGGTGTTCAGCCTTCTTTATGCTCCAACTTTCACACCCACACATGATTACTGGAAAAACCATAGCTTTGACTATATGGACCTTAGTCAGCAAAGTGATGTCTCTGCATTTTAATACACTGTCTAGGTTTGTGATAACTTTTGTTCTAAAGAGCAAGTGTCTGTTCATTTCATGCCTGCAGTCACTGTCAGTAGTAACTTTGGAGCCCAAGAAAATAAAATCTATCACTGTTTCCACTTTTTCCCCATCTATTTGCCATGAAGTTATGGAACTGGATGCCATGATCTTAGTTTTTGAATGTTAAGGGAAGCCCCAGACAGCTGCTAGAACAAAAGATTAAATCATCCCCTCCAGGGTCTGACTGGCTCCAGGAAGTTTGCAACAACCAGTCAGCAACTCTACCCCTCCCACCGTTTTAATATAAAAGAAACTTGAATTGTAAATCAAGTAAAATGGATATTTGGGATGCTATTCCACAACCTCAGTTGGTTAGCTTTCTGAATAAAGCTGCTATTCCTTGCTCCAACATCTTGTCTTTTAGATTTACTGTCCTGTCATGTGGCAAGCAGCATGAGCTTGCACTTGGTAACAATAATGAAATAAGTAAAGTTAAATTGCCCTGGCATTTCATAAAGCTTTAGCAATCATCAACAGAATGAATTCAAATTATTTGGGAATTCTCCATGGGTCTAGAATTGTGGAAACCTCCTTATATCTGATAAGGTGCTAGGGGCTTTTTTGATATGCTTATTTTATGTAACTATCCAGTACTGGTGTTCTAGACTAAAGATGATGTAAATTCAGGTAACATGGCAGACAGGTTTGCAATTTCTCCAGATAGCTCTATATGAAGCCCCAGCTGGGCTGAATGTTCCACTTCAACACCATGTTCTTGGTGTAGTGAGCAATGTGGATTAAACTCTGTCCCTCAAAAATTCATGTCAATTCAGGACCTCAGAATGTGACCTTATCTGGAAATAAAGTTTTTTCAGATGCATTTAATTAAAAGTGTTGCAATTAAATCCTATTGAATTAGTGAAAGTCACTTATCATGTCTGACTCTTTGTGACCCCATGGACTGTAGCCTCCCAGGCTCCTCTGTTCATGGAATTCTCTAGGCTAGAATACTGGAGTGCATAGCCATTCCCTTCTCCAGGGGATCTTAGCAACCCAGGGATCGAACCCAGCTCTCCCACATTGCAGGCAAATCCTTTACTGACTAAGCCACGAGGAAAGCCCCATTTAATTTAGGGAAGGCCTCAAATTCGATGTTTGGTTTCCTTAGGAAAAGAGAGCACAAAGGGAGACACACACAATGTTAGTGGCTATGTGAAGATGGTTGCATAGAAAAGAGTGATGGAGCCTCAAGCCCAGGAATTTGAAGATTGCTAGGAGTCCAAAAGCTAGAAAAGGAAGAGTCTTCCCTAGAGCAGCAGGAAGCATGGCCTTGCTGGCATCTTTTTTTTTTTCTGGTATCTTGATTTTTGATTTCTAGCTTCCCTAACTGTAAAAGCATAAATTCCTATTGTTTTAAACCACCAACTTTATATAATTTCGTGTGGCAGCCCTCATAAATTAACACAGTGGACAAAAATATTATGAACATCCTTTCTGATGCCTAGTTTTACTGTAGGTACCCCAGGTCCAGCCTACCATGTTAGCTGAGAATCTACCTTTGGCCTTGTGTGGGCGTTGAAAGTACAAACAGACATATCTGGTCAAGCATTTCCCATGAATTGTTTTGGTTTCAATGCACTCTCATTACTTTAGGCTTAGGTCCTTCCATATTTATGTCACCTGCCAGTTTCATCTTTTTGTTTTGAGACCAACAGTATATTTCTGTTCTTTTTTTTTTTTTGGTCACATTCCATCCAGGATTTCTGTGTGCTCATATGCTAGACTCTGGGACACAGGCAAAAGTTCTATCAACTGTCCTGCCCCACCTCTCCCACCACCTTGTCTGTCACTTAACATGTATCCTGGCTAGATAGCTCTAAGTTTAAAAAAAAAAAAAATCCCACTTTAGACAAGGGGTTACATACAATACAGTTAGTATAGGAATGTGATTTAATCTTTTCTTGGAAGAGAATAAAAGGATACTTTCCAGAGAGCCATTTTCTCTTGATGACCTAACAGGGTTTTCCTTTGCAATAAAATTTCTTAATTTTCACAATGTCCTAAAACAAATCTGCAGCATATTTTACAAAGGCACAGCTCATAGTCTCTTAAAAAATGTTTTTATTTGAGAACTTTGAAACACTCGAAAGGCCTGTGGCATATGTTTGGATGTCACAGTAACAGTGAATATTTACTGTTAATATTTATGCCATCTGCATCTTTAGTATCTACTATCTGTATTTTTTTAGAGCACAAGTATCAATTCTCCTACTTTTGGTTTCTTGAATTAAAGGAGGGATATTGTTGTATTTCACTTTATTTTTCTCCTTTCCCAAGTTTCTTATCTGTGGAAAGCC
Organism: Bos javanicus; assembly: GCF_032452875.1. NCBI lineage: Eukaryota > Metazoa > Chordata > Mammalia > Artiodactyla > Bovidae > Bos > Bos javanicus. Next base: position 41,067,356 of record NC_083881.1, read on the forward strand.
AATACAGAAAAATTTGAAGTAAATGTTGTAGAGCTATTGTGTTAATGAAAGCATTTGTTTTCATTTATTTTATTTGTACATACCTAATGAGTTATGCAATAGCTATACATTTATAATTCCAATGAATGGATATCACAAATAAACACAGGAATAGACTTCAGTTAGAAACCAGAATTTTCAGTTAAAGAAAATTATATAAACTACACAAATAGACAGGAATTCCAGCTCTGTGAGGTTTCCTGGGCACCAGTATATCATCACTTACTTTTAGTTTGACATCATTTGCTACTTAATATCTTATACCAGAACTTTTCTGCAATTTGGAATAGTACAATATTGCATTTACTAATGTTGGTAGAGTTTGAATATGGCCCACTGAGCTATATGGGTTAGAGCAGAAAAATGCCAATTTTAAATTATTATGATATGGTAACATTTATTTAATTTGTATAAAGGAGTTAATAAAGTACAAACAATCTTTCATAATGTTACATGGAAATAGCAAAATCCATGGACAGTATGATCCAGTGGATCACAGAAAAAGCAAGACAATTTCAGGAAAAAAACATCTACTTCTGCTTAATTGACTATGCTAAAGTACTTTCCAGAAAAACATCTATTTCTGCTTTATTGACTATGCCAAAGCCTTTGACTGTGTGGATCACAATAAACTGTGGAAAATTCTGAAAGAGATGGGAATACCAGACCACCTGATCTGCCTCTTGAGAAATCTGTATGCAGGTCAGGAAGTAACAGTTGGAACTGGACATGGAACAACAGACTGGTTCCAAATAGGAAAAGGAGTACGTCAAGGCTGTATATTGTCACCCTGCTTATTTAACTTATATGCAGAGTACATCATGAGAAACGCTGGACTGGAAGAAACACAAGCTGGAATCAAGATTGCCGGGAGAAATATCAATAACCTCAGATATGCAGATGACACCACCCTTATGGCAGAAAGGGAAGAGGAACTAAAAAGCCTCTTGATGAAAGTGAAAGTGGAGAGTGAAAAAGTTGGCTTAAAGCTCAACATTCAGAAAACAAAGATCATGGCATCCAGTCCCATCACTTCATGGGAAATAGATGGGGAAACAGTGGAAATGGTGTCAGACTTTATTTTTGGGGCTCCAAAATCACTGCAGATGGTAACTGCAGCCATGAAATTAAAAGACACTTACTCCTTGGAAGGAAAGTTATGACCAACCTAGATAGCATATTGAAAGGCAGAGACATTACTTTGCCAACAAAGGTCTGTCTAGTCAAGGCTATGGTTTTTCCTGTGGTCATGTATGGATGTGAGAATTGGACTGTGAAGAAGGCTAAGCACCAAAGAATTGATGCTTTTGAACTGTAGTGTTGAATAAGACTCTTGAGAGTCCCTTGGACTGCAAGGAGATCCAACCAGTCCATTCTGAAGGATATCAGTCCCGGGATTTCTTTGAAAGGAATGATGCTAAAGCTGAAACTCCAGTACTTTGGCCACCTCATGCGAAGAGTTGACTCATTGGAGAAGACTCTGATGCTAGGAGGGATTGGGGGCAGGAGGAGAAGGGGACGACAGAGGATGAGATGGCTGGATGGCATCACTGACTTGATGGACGTGAGTCTCAGTGAACTCCAGGAGTTGGTGATGGACATGGAGGCCTGGCGTGCTGCCATTCATGGGGTCACAAAGAGTCAGACACGACTGAGTGACTGAACTGAACTGAAAGCCTTGGACTGTGGATCACAACAAACTGTGGAAAATTGTTAAAGAGATGCCTCATCTGTCTCCTGAGCAATCTTTATCCAAGTCAAGAAGCAACAGTTAGAACCAGACATGGAACAACGGACTGGTTTCAAATTGGGAAAGGAGTATAAAAGACCCTGATGCTGGGAAAGATTGAAGGCAGGAGGAGAAGGGGATGACAGAAGATGAGATGGTTGGATGGCATCGCTGTCTCAATGGACGTGAGTTTGAACAGGGTCTGGAAGATAGCTAAAGACAGGGAGTCCTGTCGTGCTGCAGTCCATGGGGTTGTGGAGTCGGACACGACTGAGTGACTGAAAAACAACAACCATACATAGTAGAGTCAGTGCTAATAATTTTGAATATAACATATTTAAATTTTTAATTTTCCAGTATAACATATTTTGATATGTTACAAAATTCAAAATATTAATTGTGAGCTTCCACTTTCAGCTCCTACATGCAAAAAGCTTAGAAGTCATAACTATCTTTACAATAAGACAAAGTGAACTAAACAAAAAGTAATAAATTTTCTCAGACCTATCAGAAAACTGAGATTGTAGGATAAATGGACACTGCCAGACTTAGAATGACATGAAAATCCACAGTGACTACTGAACTCTATATACCTAGAGCTGTAGTAACTGGAGTCATAAACTAACAACACTTTAAATTTGACAAATGGGTGGGAACTTAGTGTGAACTATCATTACAGTCAGAAAGGAGGTTGCCATCAAATAGGGATCCCTGCATTTTTGTGGGATTAATCCTATCAAGTTCTTATGGTAATGATTCATGTAATAACTCCTCATGGGGCTAGTCAGGAGCAAGTACTAGTCATTATGAAATACAAAAAGAGCATTCTCCATAAGAAAAGTCAACTCTTCAGGAAAAATACTGCATCAAAGTCATTTTATTCTAGCTTGCAGAAAGATGATGCTGCTACTCCAGCAACTTGCCTCTCTGTCTTAGCAAAAAGTGGTGAAAATGTAATACTACTAGAGATACATTTGTGAATGTCAATGTCTGGAAACACAGACTGGCTAAAGATTGAAATTTATCTCTCATATTATAGATAATTCCCTCACATGCACCTGACTACCAGCCAAATAGGACTCATATAGAAAGGGTAGATATCAAGATAAAGATGATGTAAAGAAGAGCTCAGTTTCTTACTGTATGCCACATGGGTTTCTACTTCTGGGCCTGTCCAGGCATTAAAAGTCCAGATATAGACATGTCTTGCTGTACAACTTCCTTGAGTTATTTTGACATCAACTCACTCATTCCTCTAGATATGAAGTTCCTCCTCATATCTGGTACCTTCAAATTTCATCTGTTTTGAGACAAAAAATACATTTGTATTTTTTTAAATCATATCCTATCAAAGTCAAACTCAAAGGAAACAGAAGCAAGGAAACTAAAGGACATTAAAGCCTGGTATCTGTAGCTACAGAAAACATTAAATACAAAAAATTTCCTAGCCAAATTAGCGTGGGAAAATAATGGATTAAAAAAGAAACAGAACAGGACATCCAATGATTCTGTGATAATTCAAAAAAAAAAAAATACAACATTTGCCCTAGAAGTTTCTAAAATTAATCACAGACACAAACCCACAGATCCAGGAAAGTGAGAGGACACCAATAAAGATAAATACCCAAAACAACCTCAGTTAGCGTATAAAACAACCTTCAGAAAACCAAAGGACAAAGAGATGATCTTAAAAGAATCTGAAGAAAGAATCTTACATACAGAGAAACAGGGATAAGAATTAGAGTAGACATATTATAGTTAAACATGGGAGCAAGAATAGAGTGGATTAGAATAGTTGATGTGTTGAAAAAAGGAAACAACCTAGATTTCTCTGCCAAGTGAAAGTATTCACTGAAAGAGTAAAGGAGAAATACAGAGTTTCTCACACAAAAATAGGAACTCCACTGGCAGCAGACTCGCCTTGCAAGAAATGTGAAAAGTTCATCAGGGAGAAGAAAATTGAAGTAGGTCAAAACTCAGATCTACATAGAGAAAGGAAGATTACTGGAGAATAAATAATGAAGCTAAAGCATAATTATGCTTTTTTCTTTTAATTCATCTAAAAGATAATGTTTGGATAAGTGAAATAACAGTAATGTCATAAAGGATAGAAGCGAATAAGTTAGAATACTCTAAGTTTCCTACACAACACATGAAGAGGTACAGTATTATCAGAAGATGAACTTACAGTACTCAAAAATGCATATTGAAACTCTAAGGAAGACACTGAAGCATTTTTTTATATACTAGGAGAGTAGTTAAAAAGAAGTCATTTGCAAAGCTCCATTAAAACCAGAGAAGAAGAAAAAGAAAACAAAAAACCAACACAATGAAGAGGAAATTGTTACAAATATGAGATATATGATAATCACTTTAAATGTGAACTATTTAAGTATTCTAATTTCAAAATATTAAGAGATGATACTAGATTAAAAGGATTTACATAAGGAATAATGATTTTAAAAAGAAGGGCAATGATATGTTGTCTTAGGAAATCCAATCTAAATAAAAAGACTGATAGGTTAAAAAGTGGGTAAAGATGGGTAAAGATCCTGTTAACAGTATGCAAAGAAAGCAAGAATAGCTCTATAAGTTTCATACAAGGTAGACTGCAGAAAAAAATATTTTTCAGGAATAAGCAAACTTTTTTTATAATGATAAAAGAGTCAATCCTCAAGAAGTGAGTCTCAAAATATGTGATGCCAAAATTGCTAAAACTGAAGGAATAGACAAAACCACTATTGTAGTTTGAGACTTCAGCACCATCTTTCAGTACTTAATAGATCAAGAAATCAGTAGATCAGCAAAACATATTTGACTTGACAGTGCTATTAACTCGATCCAATTAATCTTTATAAAATACTCTATCGGCAATAATTGGATATATATTCTTCTTAAGTTCAGATGGTACAGTCACCAAGATAAATCACATTTTTAATGTAAAACACGTGAATAAATTTAAAAGAATACAAGTCACATAAAGTGTGTTCTCAAATGACAATGTAATTAAATTACAAATTAATAAAGTAAAAATATCCCTGGTGGCACAAATGGTAAAGAATCTCTCTGCAATACAGGAGACTGAGGTTGGATCCCTGGGTCTGAAAGATCCCCTGGAGAAGAAAATGGCAACCCACCCCAGTATTCTTGCCTGGAAAATCCCATGGACAGAGGAACCTGGTGGGCTACAGTCCACAAGGTGGCAAAGAGAGGGACATGACTGAGTGACTAACACTTTCACTTTCAATGGATTACAGTTTCAGTCAGAGACTTCCAATGTCTACTTCAATGTTTATTCAAGCAAATTCAGGCATTGACAAGGAAGTTTGGAAATAGTCTATCAGAAGGAAATTCAGAATGGGTGATGAAGAGCCTCCCAGAAAGGAAAGCATTCTAAAAGAATATAGAACGATGGTTTAAGACATGAAGTTATAGTTTTGAGAAAAGAATAGTTTCCTGAGAACAGTTTTGGAACCTGTTAAATACAACTGTCCTTAATACATATCTTTATCCTACAGATGAAGAGAGATAGAAAGAGGAATAAAATGGAAAAAGAATTTAGGCAGAAGGAAGAGAGGTGAGAAGAGATAAAAGAGGAAAGGAGACATATATGAGTCGAAATACTATAGACCTATTTTCCTGAATTCTAACCATTGGTGCCTAAACAACAAGGTCCAAGAAAGTGTTGAGAGTAATATAAAGGCAAGGTAATAATTATCTCTAGACAACCACATGGTTTTAATACCACAAAGCAAAAAAATTCCTGTGGGGAAGAAAGGAAATGGTAACTCACTCTTGCAATATGGATGTTGATATGAATTAATGTATCACTTCAGCTGAAATCCTCACTATTTTTACCTCCCACTCTTTTCTCAACCACTGAAACCACTCTTGTCACTGCTGCCAACAACTACCTCCATCTTGCCAAATCCAATATTTAAGTCTCAGTATTCATCTTACCCCACTCTGTAGAAGCAACTGAAGAAATTGATCACATCTTCTTTCTCAAAACGCTTCTTTGCTTTACTTTTAGGATATTAAATTTATGTAGAATTTATTCTACCTCCAGCTATGCCTTTCCTACCTTCATTTGATAATTTTGCTATTTTCCTACCTTTCCCCCTAGGCGTTGACCTAATACATTCAACTAGGTGTTTAACATATTTCTATTTGGATGTGTAAAAAGAATATAAAATTTAACATGTCTAAAACATTATGATTTCCTCTCCCACTCCTTTCTCCATCTCAGCAAATGGCATCACCATTTGGTCAGTCAGTAAAGCCAAAAACTCTATGACAGTTATTAGTTTTCACCCTTTGCAGGCCACACTATCTGAAAATACCATCAGCTCCACTTTAAAAACTGATCCAAGAGGCAATCAGTTCTTATTATCTTTATTGGTCCATTTTTTATTCAAGCCACATTATCTCTCCCTTGGTGAGGCAATGGCTTTCTTATCTATCTGCCTTTGTTCTTTCTTGTTGTTCAGTCATTAAGTTATGTCCAACTTTTTGCAACCCCACAGACTGCAGCATATTAGGCTTCCCTGTCCTTCACTATCTCTTGGGGTTTGTTCAAACTCACCTCCATTGTGTCAGTAATACTATCTAACCATATCATCTTCTACAGCCCCCTTCTCCTTTTGCCTTCAATCTTTCCCAGCACCAGGATCTTTTCCAATGAGTGTTCTTCACATCAGGTGGCCAAAGTATTGGAGCTTCAGCATCAGTTCTTGCAATGAACTTTAAGGGTTGATTTCCTTTAGAATTGACTAGTTTGATCTCCTTTCTGTCCAAGGGACTCTCAAGAGTCTTCTCCAGCACCAGTTTGAAAGCATCAATTCTTCAGTGCTGTTTTCTTTATAGTCCAAATCTCACATCTGTACATGACTATTGGAAAAACCATAGCTTTGACTATATGGACCTTTGTCAACAAAGTGATGTTCTTTGTAGTCAGCTGTATATTTTCCAAAAAGCAGTAAGATGATTTTTTAGAACATAGGGGATTATGTCTCTTCTTTCTTCAAAATTCTCCAATGGTATTCCTGGTTCCACTTGTAAAGATCTTGAAAGGTAATATTTCATTCTACCAACAAGTAAAAGTTAAACAGACTGAAAAAACAAAAAACAAAAAACAAAAACACCAACTGTTTTTGCATGCATAAGATAGGGAAGGATGCAGGGCAAACTGCTGCCTTCATGAGTAGAGAGAAAGATATGCAAATGTGTTATTACTGCTTATCTGAAAAGGTATTCAAGAGCATAAACTGCTTTGGGAATCAAGGCAAGAGGAAGAAAATCTGAACTATAATTTTAAAAATGCTCAATTTTCATGGATGGGCAGCTCAGTGTTAAAAACTTCAAGAGAAACCAGTCATAACGGTGGTTTCACAATATTGTAATATGTACTCCCAATACATCAACAAGATTCCCATAGTAAATAGCTGAGAAAAATCCCTTCTTATTTCTGTAAGAAGAGGGCAATAACCACTTTAAAATAAAGCACAGGACTCTTTTTCTCAAGTCCTTCCCTCAGGGGAAACTAGTTAATCAAATTTAAACTGTTGGGATATTATCATAGGCTTACTGACCTGGACCATGCTGTTCCAACTAAGGGAAGGAAAAACAGTCAAAAGAATGTTAAGAAATTTGTGAAGTTCATAGTGCGGAGGCATCATCTCATTAAAAGACTAAAGTCATAAAACCATAGAATGCTTCCCTTTTCCCAAAACTTTACCACAATACTACTACGAACAGAAACTTATTTTACCCAGTACCTCATATTCATCTTTCAAAAAAATTGCAAGGATCAACAAAAACAAACACAATTTAAAGAGATTGAACAAACATTAGTACCAGACATGTTAAGGATTTGTAATTTGTCAGATGGGGAATTTAAAACATTATGAGTAATATGCTAAGAGCTGAAATGGTTAAAGTAGACAGCATTCAAGAACAGATGAGCAAGGTAAGCATAAAGAGGGTAACCCTTAAAAATAGTAAAAAGGAAATACTTGAGATGAAAAATGTAGCAGAAATGAAGAATTCCTTCAATAGCTTATTCATAGACTTGACATGATTGGGGAAATCTCAGATTTAGAAGAAATATCAACAGGATTATTGAAAATTTAACATAAGTTCATGAGACAATATTTAGTAACGGAAGTGGGGAAGATTACCCATAATTTTCGGGTGTGAGTTTTTTCTGCCAACAAAAGCCACATTCAAATTGTAGTTGGTGAGTGCTTTTTTCAGTATTATTTAAAAGAGGTCATCTTAAATCTATATAATATGATTAGACTTACCAGCTTCACATTATGCTCAATTCTTATTTTGAGCTTTAGAGTCCTCTGAACGGGTAGTAGTCATTTTGGTGGCAAAATCAGAACTTTAACTTGTTATAAAATCTTAATATAAAGTAAACCTATTTTGTTGATTAGGATTTAGATTGATTGATTCTTCTACTTGAGGAACATAAATTGCCATTACTCAGACACCTTTAGGTTCCCATCTACTTTTAGATCACTCTCTTGGCAACTGGGGGATTAAAAAAAAAAAAAAAGATGGTTGTGTGTTGCTAGTACACAATTAGAGAATACAGTTTCTAATGGTTGGACTTTGAGGGACCCTCCCTAAAGAATGAGTTATGTATATCCTCAAGGAAATCATGGAAAATTCTGTTTATTCTTCAGTGAGTCCTTTTGAATTAATGTTCTTACATTTTTTTCTAAGTCTGTGTAAGTGCTTATGTGTAAGTGTATAATTGTATAAATATTTACAAATATATGTATATAATTACAATTTCATTTTTAAAAAAATGAAAAATCAAAGAGAACAAAAACAAAACAAAAACTCAGAATGTCCAAGGACTGTGGGATAAAATCAAAAGATGTAACATATAGAGGGAATACCAGAAGGAGAAGAAAGAGAAAAGGGAACAAAAGGAATATTTCAAACTATAATGACAGAATTTCCCCAAAGTAATGTCTGACAGCAAATCACAGATCCATGAAGCTCAGAGACAATAAGCAGGATAAATGCAAAAAAATAAAAAAGCATACAGAATTCAGACAAGCAAAAATAACAAGAAAAGAACCTCATATATTATTTCAAACTACAAAATAAATGAAAATCTAAAAAACACATATGTGAGTTACATATACCTTTCAAAGACAAAGCTAGAAAAAGACCCAGTGAGATATCTGAAGTGTTAAGAGAAAAAATAAACAGCAATTTAGAATTCTATACCCTGGGAGATTACTCTTCAAGAGTGAATGAGAAAGATTTTCTAAGGTCAAAACAATCGAGGAAATTTGTTGGTAGTACACCTGTTTTCCAAGAAATGTTATAAAAAATCCTTTAGAAAAATGAAAATATTATACACTACAGAAACTCAGTAGTACATATACAGAAACTCACATCTACATAAAACAATAACATTGAGGAAGGAATAAGTAAAATAAAAGCTTTCAATTTTCTCTTATTTGATCTAATAGATAACACTTTATTCAAGTAATACCAACCATGTATTTAATTATGTACACTTATATATCATCTATTATCTATTGATCTACCTATGCTTACACATGCTTATATGTGCATGAAATATAGGATAACAATAATACAAAGAATGGGAGAGATAAATTAAGATTTTTGTTACTATAAGGTACTTACACTCTCTGTAAAGTAATAAAAAGTAATATAGCACTATTTAAAAATGGACATAGATTATCTATATATTAATAAATCAAAGTCTAGGACAACCAAAAAAAAGTTTAAAAATATAATCAATATACTAAGAAAGGAGAGAAAATAGAACCACATAAAATACTCAATTAAAACCACAAAAAGGAGGAAAAAGATTGGAAGACAAAATAGGAACAAAGGAAAAGGGCGACAAATAGAAAATAGTAATGAATATGGTAATATCAATACAATGTTACCAATAGTCATTTTGAGTATGCCAGACTCAGAGGGTCAAAGGAGAGAGAACTGGATAAAGGCTGTCTAAAATAAAAAGAAAAAATTCCAGTTATAAGATAAATTAGTGCTAAATATGTAATGTGCAGCATTAGTATAATTCATACTATTACATGTTATATATAGCTTGAAATTTAAGAGACTTTACTACTTCTCATCACAAGGAAAAAGTTTTTTCCCTTTATTTTGGGTCTATATGAGAAGATGAATGTTCAATAAACTTACGGTGGTAATCATCTGCATGACGTATGTAAGTGAAATCATTATTTGTACACCTTAAACTTATACAGTGTTGTATATTCATTATATTTCAATAGAACTGGAAGTGAAAAACAAAAGTAAATGAACACTGGTGAAATTCATGAAAACAAAAACAATATGTGCAAATAAGTAACATATTGCAGACTGTTTTCCATACCTGTATGGTATATTTCCCCTATGTCCTCATTATATATTGCAACCATAGTTTGAGAAATTTGCTTTCAAATAAATGACTTTAAGCTAATTAATAGTGAGCACAAGAAATTTTATGTGTACTAATATTCATCTTTTAATATTTTTGACTCTGGGTAAAATTATAATCTATAAACTTTTCCAATATGCTAAAAGTATAACCCTGCAATTTTTTCTTAAGGAAAATTAAGTCTAGCGATTGATAAAGCATTCATAACTGAAATAAATATATTTAATATATCCACAAACTGTTTTGCTGTCATTTCTTTATGGCTATTTAGATTTGCATACACAAGACCAATGTTTTGGTAACAGCACCAAGTGTTTCATATGTAAGACATTATGCACAGTATGTTTCCTGTTATTTTGCATAGTATTATTCTTTGTGAAATAATGTTTTGGCCTCAGGAGGAATATTGCAATTGAATGCACAGCAATATGTTTTTGGTATGGAGCCATGGTACTGCACTTTAATTTTTTTTTAAGTTACCTTGGCAGTGAAGTGAAGAGAGCTAAGGTAAGAGAGAGACAAGGGCAGAGACAGAGAGAGGTAAAAAAAAGGAGAAACGAGAATACATTGTGGAGAACATGAATGTTATAATTGTATCTTTAAAATCTGAGAGCGAATTTGTTAATAGATAAAATAAAACAACTGTTAAATAACAAAGTTGCTTGTTCTTCATAAATCACCTATAGTTTATATAGATTTAGACCATAGAGCAAGCTTACAGGGAATAATGAAAAAATAGTATTGCTTTTTTTGTGAGGCAATTCCCCCTTTGTTATTTATTTTATTGTGAGTCTAACAGTAAGAACTATAGACCAAAATAGCTCTTTTCTTTTTTTTTTTTAGATTTTTTTAAAAATTTTATTTTATTTTTAAACTTTACAATATTGTATTGGTTTTGCCAAATATCGAAATGAATCCACCACAGGTATACATGTGTTCCCCATCCTGAACCCTCCTCCCTCCTCCCTCCCCATACCATACCTCTGGGTCGTCCCAGTGCACCAGCCCCAAGCATCCAGTATCGTGCATCAAACCTGGACTGGTGACTCATTTCATATATGATATTATACATATTTCAAAATAGCTCTTTTCAAATTTTAGTTTGCCTTAATAGCAAAAAGCTATCACTATCAGTTAAGAAATTATAGATTACAATATTTTCTTTTCCCAACCCCCTTACATGTATATTGTTTTTCAAATATAAAAGTTGCATTAACATGTATGTACATTTCAGTACGGCATAACACTTCTCTTCATAATTATCTTTCTGTCCTATTGGTTGTCATGTTTACCTGTTCCCAATCTCTGGTAAATTACTTTGTGTTTAGTAATGATGAAATAATTGAACAAACATTTGATGAATAAACATGTACCAAGCAAAAGAGTCAAAATCCTTTAGCTAATTGACTTAAATTTCAAAATATTTTGAGCATATCTGATTGCATATATGCATAGAAATCTGACAAAATGACTTTTATAAACGTTTTAAATGTCTCAAAATTTTGATATATTTCAACAAGTGAGTAGGGTACATGATTCTACTTTTGCTTTATATGAGTGACACAGGTGTATTGACTAGTAAAGATAAATTGGGCCTGAGTGCATTTTACAAAATATTCAATAACCATTCCACTTGTTTGTGAAAGGGTACATTTCTAGATTGGATTTTCCATATAACTGAAAATACCCACTGAAAATATGTCGTACTCTTCTCCCAATATACTTGCAATATCTGCATTTTCTTTCGGTTCAATTTTTAACTGAGTCCTATCACTTGCATATGAATTTTTGAAAGTCAAGGAAAGCTCTGCATGTGGGAATGATTCACAGTGTGTGGAAAGAGATGAGAATTGCAAATGTGGTTCTAAAACATCATAAAAACATACTTATTCAAAAATTTAAACAACTAAGCTTAGAGTTGATATATAATGTCAATGCATTTATATTCCAAAACCTCAAACATGACTTGATTCTTTGTTTTGCTTGGGGTTATTTTTTCCTAATACCTTTAACATATGAAATCGTAAATGCCAGCAACAACTTCAGTGAACTCCTATGTCCTCCTTATTTATGAGACTGCACAAGCAGCAATATTTTAATTCCATCACACGTACCTCAATCTTGTTTTACTTCCAAATATCTAAGGATTTCTTCTCCTATACCTGCAATTTTTCCCTTGTGTTCTGTAACTACATCTATCTTGAACATTCCACTCTTGCCCTTTTTTTAAAGTTATTCTTCCATTTGTCTTTTTTTTTTTTTTACATATATAGAAAACCTCTTTGATGGTATCAGTAATCACTACCTCTGAAAGCTCTTACCCCATTTTCTTGAACCCACTCCAATCAGACTCTCAACCCCAACCATTCACTTGTCAGGAACAAAGTCTCCAGCGAACTCCACAGTACTAGATTCTCATTTAATCAACATTACTTGACTTAGTTCATCGCTCACTCTACCTTGAAACACTTCTTTACTTGCCTTATCTTTTCAACATTTTTTCACCATGCTTTGGTCTTTCTGTTTACTTTTCTCTGTACCATCCTGGTCTCTACATAATGTGCGCCCAGGCTCAGTCATTAATATTCCTCTTCATCTTTTTATTTTTTATATCCAGAGTTATTCTCGGATGGATCTCATACAATTTTTGAACTTTAAATATTGCTTAAAGCAGATGAGTACTAAACTTTATTTCTGGCCTCAATCTCTCCCATCACCTACAGATTTGTAGAGCTAACTGTCATGTGGTTATTGAGCTCCTGGTCTTCCTTACAATCACCTCCTAAAGACCTTCACTTCTCTCATTTTACTCATTTCATGTAGGTGGATGACACCATTCTTCCACATGTTCCAGCCCCAAATCTTAAGAACTATCATGAGCTCATTCTATTAACAATATCAGAGCTCTTTCTTCACACAGCATCCATAAAGCTGCTACTTCAAGTCACCATCATCTCTTGCTTTGATGCTTTTATGTATTTATTTATTTGCCTGCACTGGGTCTTAGTTGCAGCATGTGGGATCTAGTTCCTTAATCAGGGATAGAACCCTACATTGGGAGTTTGGAATCTTAGCCACTGGACCACCAGGGAACTACCTCGTGCTTTAAATTTTATCATTGACTCCTTACTGGTTTTCCTGATCACATGATTGCTATCCATCAATCTATTCTCCACACAGCCATCAGAGCTATCCTGTTAAAAATTTAAAATATATATATACATTTTTCTTCTCATCAGAAATATCCAATGTTTGACATCCTTACAAAGGCCAGACAGGATCCACGTGACAGAGCAATCCAGGAACCTCAGAGACCTGGTATCTTATTACTCTTATATTTGCTCACTCCCACCTGTCAAATTTTTGCCTTTTCATACTGTCCACGGTGTTTTCCAGTCTACTGGAGTTGATTGCCATTTCCTTCTTCAGTGGACCATGCTTTATCAGAACTCTTCACTATGACCCATCCATCTAGGGTGGCCCTGCATGGCATGGCTTATAGCTTCATTGAGTTATGCAAGCACCTTCACCACCACAAGGCTGTGCTCCATGAAGGGGTTCCAAACCAGCCAATTCTAAAGGAAATCAACCCTGAACATCACTGGAAGGACAGATGCTTAGTTTGAAGCTCCAATACTTTGGCCACCTGATGTGAAGTGTTAACTCACTGGTAAAGACCCTGATGAATGAAGGCAAAATAAGACAGTAACAGCAAAGGATGAGACAGATAGCATTATCAAGTCACAAATGGACAGGAATTTGAGAAAACTCCAGGTGATAGTGGAGGATAGAGGAATCTGGTGCTACTGATTAACAATAACCTGTCCATCTACTCTCAGGTAGCTTGTTGAATAGAACTGACAAGAACCTGCCTTAGGATCTTCAGAATTTGTGTCTCCTCTGCCTATTTCACCTCCTCACTTCTTTTATTTATTTATTTATATATCACCTCCTCAGTTCCATTCAGTTCAGTCGCTCAGTAGTGTCAGACCCCTTGCGACCCCATGAACCACAGCACGCCAGGCCTCCCTGTCCATCACCAATTCCCAGAGTTTACCCAAACTCATGTCCATTGAGTCAGTGATGCCATCCAACCATCTCATCCTCTGTTGTCCCCTTCTCCTCCTGCCCTTAATCTTTCTCAATATCAGGGTCTTTTCAAATGAGTCTGCTCTTTGCATCAGGTGGCCAAAATATTGGAGTTTCAGCTTTAGCATCAGTCCTTCCAAAGAACACCCAGGACTGATTTTTAGAATGGACAGGTTGGATCTCCTTGCAGTCCAAGGGGCTTTCAAGAGTCTTCTCCAACACCACAGTTCAAAAGCATTAACTCTTTGGTGCTCAGCTTTCTTCACAGTCCAACTCTCACATCCATACATAGCCTTGACTAGATGGACCTTTGTTAACAAAGTAATGTCTCTGTTTTTTAATATGCTGTCTAGGTTGGTTATAACTTTCCTTCCAAGGAGTAAGCATCTTTTAATTTCATGGCTGCAATCACCATCTGTGGTGAATTTGGAGCCCAAAAAAATAAAGTCAGCCACTGTTTATCCACTGTTTCCCCATCTATTTGCCATGAAGTGATGGGACCAGATGCAATGATCTTAGTTTTCTGAATGTTGAGCTTTAAGCCAACTTTTTCACTCTCCTCTTTCACTTTCTTCAAGAGGTTCTTTAGTTCTTCTTCACTTTCTGCCATTAAGGTGGTGTCATCTGCATATCTGAGGTTATTGATATTTCTCCCGGCAATCTTGATTCCAGCTTGTGCTTCCTCCAGCCCAGCATTTCTCATCACCTCCTCAGCAAGGCCTTCCTTGACAACCTATTTAATTTTCATCTCCTCTCCTCCCTCCTTCCATCCATAATACCTCAACATTGCCTTCTTGTTTTACTTTTCTTTAGCACTTAATACTTGCATTATATATATATATAAATTCTTATATGTATTTATGAGACTTAATGCATGATATTTACCTAATCATAATATACCATATGTATATATCTTATTTCTTAAAAGTTTAGTCACAGTCTTCCCACATCAGTTTTAATTTATGCAAAGCAAACAAAGATTTTTGTCCATTTCATTCATAGCTCTATTCTTATTTCTTGAAACTGTGCCTGATAGATGATATATTTTCAACACTTATAGAATAAATAAAAAGACTTCCAATTAGATCAAATTCCTCACTAGATAACTTTGTTTTGTAAACTACTTGTTTGAAGCTATTGGGCATGACTTTATTTTGTAAACTACTTAATTGAAACTACTGAACAATACAGATATTTTTGGAAGTTCTCCTTCACTAGTCTTAAGTCTACAGTTTCAGGGATTTCACCCTTCCTTTTTGACATTTATTTACATTGAGAATAGTCATTTTTTCCCCTTATTTGTGTCTTTGAGAATGATTCATAGAAACTGCTATCTTTTCAGGCAGTGCTAGGAACGTGATCTATTAATTCTCTAAAATAGCTGTTTTCATATTCAAAACCCATATTATGCCAGAGATTCTTGTAATACCAAAAAATAACCCTTGCTAATTTAGATGAAAATGCAAGCTTCTTTAGGTTTTTGAAGAAATTTCTTTAAACAAATATTAAAAGTTTAAAATTAATATAGTTATAAATATCATTCTATGAAAAAATTTTCAAGATATTTGAAGTAAATAGATAACTTGGAGTCAAACATATTTTCATTAAAGTTCTGTGGTGTAATGGTTAGCACTCTGGACTTTGAATCCAGCAATCCAAGTTCAAATCTCAGTGGGACCTTCCTGGTTGTTTCTGCTTGGGCTTCCCTCATAGCTCAGTAGATTAAGAATCTGCCTGCAATGCAGGAGACCTGGGTTCGATTCCTGGGTTCAATTCCTGGGTTGGGAAGATCCCCTGGAGAAGGAAATGGCAACCCGCTCCAGTATTCTTGCCTGGAAAACCCCATGGACAGAGGAGCCTGGTGGGCTACAGTCCATGGGGTCACATGAGTCAGACACGACTTAGCGACTAAACCACCACCACCAACTATTTAATGAGGCTTAGATATTTAAAAAGAGTAATATGTGGTTTTCTACCTTGCATATAATTTACACTGATTGAAAGCTGCATAATTTATAAATTTACACTTCAATATTAATACATTGCCATTTCCTAGAAGACCCTTTCACACCTTCCAACATCTTGCCCCACCAGTTTCCCAGTAGCATCCAATATCCTGAAATCTTATACCATAATCCATACTACCTGTATTTGAATTTTGCATATAGTGAATCATTAGAAAAATACTATAGACTTTTTTTTCAGTCTGAATTTCTTCACTCAGTATTATGTTTGTGAGATTTATATATTTAGTATTTCCTGGTTGCAGTTTGTAAATTTAATTGCTATTTATAGCTTTCAATTGTAAGATGCAATCATAATTGATTTAACGACTTTGTTTCTACAGTTTCAATGACTTTACCAATTTGGAATGTGTTCATTTGTACCCATTTGGAAAATGTTCATTTTGGGTCTATTATAATAAATCTGTTGGAACATTTTCTACAGGACTCAAGGGTGTGTACATTTCTATTGGCTATATAACTAAGACTTAACATGGGTTTCAGAATATGTGTATGTGTGTGTGTAGCTATATATGAAGGTAACATTTGTTTCACCTATTTATCGACATTTAGTATATTCAGACTTTTAGAATTTCCACCGTACTACAATGGGTCTACTAGTGTTAATTTGCATTTTCTTGATTAATAACAAGCATATTTTCATGTTATCTTTCTTGGGAAATGCCAGTTCAGGTGATTTGCCCATTTAAAATACTGAATTGTTGTTGTTCATATTGATTTATGGGCTTCTCTGGTGGTTCACTCCAGTACTCTTCCTGGAAAATCCCATGGACAGAGGAGCCTGGTAGGCTGCAGTCCATGGGGTCATGAAGAGTCAGACACAACTGAGCGACTTCACTTTCACTTTTCACTTACATGCATTGGAGAAGGAAATGGCAACCCACTCCAGTGTTCTTGCCTGGAGAATCCCAGGGACGGGGGAGCCTGATGCGCTGCCATCTATGGGTTCGCAGAGTCGGACACTACTGAAGTGACTTAGCAGCAACAGCAGCAGAAACTGGTGGCTCAAATTAAATCCCTGGGTCTGGAAGATCCCCTGAAGAAGGAAATGACTACCCACTCCAATATTCTTGCCTGGAGAATTTCTTGGCAGAGGAGTCTGGTGGGCTATAGTCTATGAAATCGCAAAGAGTTGGATAAGACTGAATGACTATTTTTCGTATTGATTTATAGGAGTTATTTGCACATTTAGAATATCAATATTTTATTTGATAGAAGTATTGAAAATATCTTTTTTACGTTTAGTGGCTTTCATTTTTCACTATCTTAATGTTCAGTTCAGTTCAGTCGCTCAGTTGTGTCTGACTCTTTGTGACCCCATGAATCACAGCACTCCAGGCCTCCCTGTCCATCACTAACTCCCGGAGTTCACTGAAACTCATGTCCGTCAAATAGGTGATGCTATCCAGCCATCTCATCCTCTGTTGTCCACTTCTCCTCCTGCCCCCAATCCCTCCCAGCATCAGAGTCTTTTCCAATGAGTCAACTCTTCACATGAGGAGGCCAAAAATATTGGAGTTTCAGCTTTAGCATCAGTCCTTCCAATGAACACCCAGGACTGATCTTTAGAATGGACTGGTTGGATCTCCTTGCAGTCCAAGGGACTCTCAAGAGTCTTCTCCAACACCACAGTTCAAAAGCATCAACTCTTCGGTGCTCAGCTTTCTTCACAGTCCAACTCTCACATCCATACATGACCAGTGGAAAAACCACAGCCTTGACTAGATGGACCTTTGTTGGCAAAGTAATGTCTCTGCTTTTGAATATGCTATCTAGGTTGGTCATAACTTTCCTTCCAAGGAGTAAGCATCTTTTAATTTCATGGCTGCAATCAGCATCTGCAGTGATTTTGGAGCCCCCAAAATTAAGTCTGACACTGTTTTCCCATATATTTGCCATGAAGTGATGGGACCAGATGCCATGATCTTTGTTTTCTGAATGTTGAGTTTTAAGCCAACTTTTTCACTCTCCTCTTTCACTCTCATCAAGAGGCTTTTGAGTTCCTCTTCACTTTCTGCCATAAGAGTGGTGTCATCTGCATATCTGAGGTTATTGATATTTCTCTCGGCAGTCTTGATTCCAGCTTGTGGTTCTTCCAGTCCAGCGTTTCTCATGATGTACTCTGCATATAAGTTAAATAAGCACAGTGACAATATACAGCCTTGACGTACTCCTTTTCCTATTTAGAACCAGTCTGTTGTTCCATGTCCAGCTCTAACTGTTGCTTCCTGACTTTCATGTTACCTTTTGATAAATAAAAATTTTAAATTAAAAAATTTTTTATTCAAAATTATTTTCCTTTGCGCCCCTTTCATAAAATCTTTGATAACTTTAAAGTCAGAAAGATTTGCTTATTTTAATTTACTCTGTAAAACTTCATTTTTATTTTACTTATTTCAAAATGCACGTGGAATTATAGTTTTATCCCTGATGAGATGTAGAAATCAAGTATTTTCTTCACGCAGGTATAGAATGAGCTCAGAACAAATTAACTTCAAGACTGTGCTGAAGAAATGTGAAGAAGCGTGCTGACTTTTAAGAAGAGTGCTGCTTTTTTCCATAAATCAGATGTCCAAATATATATGAGTCTGCTTCTGTACTCTCTGCTCTTTCACTGATCTACCTTTCTTTTAACCAATTCCGTTCTTTCCTAATAACGGAAACAGTAAAATGCATGATTACATTACATAGAATCTGTCTTCTTGGTGCACTTTTTCAGGACTAGAGTGCTTATTTGTGGCCATATTCATTTCCATGTACATTATATGTTTTTTCCTTTGAGACTAGAAGATGAGGTGGGAAGGGAGAGGAAAGAAGCAGGAAGGTATAAGAACCTATTGATTTGTTTTAGGGGCAGGAAAAAAAAAATACACAGCATACATCCAGAGATGGAAGAGAAAAACCAAGAGCCAGAATTGTTACTGAAAATGAAGATAGGAAGCTTTCAAGGAGATAATTGTGATAGTCTCGTGTGATAAATATCATATTAGATAAATACTGAACATGTAATTGGTGTCCTTAACAAAAGCAATGCCTGAAACTGCTGCATTCCAATGATTAGTGGGAGAGATAGGTCTGGAGTTGATGAATGTGCACAAATGTAACCAAAAATAAAACTGTTAGATGAGATTCAGTGCCAAATAGTTTAGCCATATTTGCAATATATATTTGCAGGATTTTTGAAGGTTTATCTTCCAAAATGTTTGTCTTTAGAGCTTTTTAAAAATCCTTTAAATTTTAGAAGCTAACAGTCTAGTCCAGATAATATTTGAATTTCAGTAAAAAATTATTATCTGATGTTACTAAAGCAGTAGCTAGTCAGTTTAAAAAAACAATAAAGGCAGTAAAATATAAAAATGGTACATATATACACATATTGCTTTAATGTACATCTTTATTGTATGACAGTAATATTTACTTTATTCTACCTATTAGAAAAATGGCAACCTCAGTGCACTTCAGTGTAAGGCCATAAGATAGATGAGTTAAAAAAAAAAATAGAGAATAGAAAGAGAATACCTCAGAGCCCTGGACATCCTCTGCACAATGTTTGATGACTGAGTGAGAAGGCCAACCCTAGAACAGATTCAAGATATACCAACAACACTCAAGTTTTATCTTTTAGTCCTACCTGAACTGTATCTGAAACATTTGATTCATAAACTCAGCTATGTTATTCACACCATTTTAACATGATCTCTAACATATATACCAAAACTAAGGAGATCAAAACAGAACTTCTGACTTCTCTTCTGTCCTAAAACTACTATCTTATGAAAAGTCTTACTGATCCTTCTATTTCCATGCTTTGTCTACATCTGTTGCTCTACAAATTTTAGTAACTGTCTTCAAAATGGTTTTAAATGTACTTCAGTTCAGTTCAGTTCAGTCGCTCAGTCGTGTCCGACTCTTTGCGACCCCATGAATCACAGCACGCCAGGCCTCCCTGTCCATCACCAACTCCTGGAGTTCACTCAAACTCATGTCCATCGAGTCAGTGATGCCATCCAGCCATCTCATCCTCTGTCGTCCCCTTCTCCTCCTGCCCTCAATCCCTCCCAACATCACGGTCTTTTCCAATGAGTCAAATCTTCCAATGAAGTGGCCAAAGAACTGGAGTTTCAGCTTCAGCATCAGTCCTTCCAATGAACACCCAGGACTGATCTCCTTTAGGATGGACTGATTGGATCTCCGTGCAGTCCAAGGGACTCTCAAGAGTCTTCTCCAACACCACAGTTCAAAAGCATCAATTCTTCGGTGCTCAGCTTTCTTCACAGTCCAACTCTCACATCCATACATGACCACGGGAAAAATGATAGCCTTGGCTAGACGGACCTTTGTTGGCCAAGTAATATCTCTGCTTTTGAATATGCTATCTAGGTTGGTCATAACTTTCCTTCCAAGGACTAAGCATCTTTTAATTTCATGGCTGCAATCACCATCTGCAGTGATTTTGGAGCCCCAGAAAATTAAGTCTGACACTGTTTCTACTGTTTTCTCATCTATTTCCCATGAAGTGATGTCATGATCTTCGTTTTCTGAATGTTGAGTTTTAAGCCAACTTTTTCACTCTCCTCTTCCACTTTCATCAAGAGGCTTTTTAGTTCCTCTTCACTTTCTGCCATAAGGGTTGTGTCATCTGCATATCTGAGGTTATTGATATTTCTCCCAGCAATCTTGATTCCAGCTTGTGCTTCTTCCAGTCCAGCGTTTCTCATGATGTACTCTGCATATAAGTTAAATAAGCAGGGTGCCAATATACAGCCTTGACATACTTCTTTTCCTATTTGGAACCAGTCTGTTGTTCCATGTCCAGTTTTAAATGTTGCTTCCTGACCTGCATATACTCTTTGTTTTCATTATTACCAGACTAGTCAAAGACACCATCGTCTATTGCCTAATTTAATGTAATTGGCTTCTGGTAATCTTCTCATCCTATAAATCTATTCTTCTGAGTAATAATTTTAACATGTAAATGATAAAGTATTAATCCCCTAAGCCCTCTAATTGATTCCTATCACAATAAGCCCGACATCTTACTCGACTTAAAGAGCATATAGGATCTGGCTCCTGACTGTGAGCCTCTTTTCTTTTACTCTCTCCTTTGATCATTATTATTCAGTCCTTTTAGCCTTATATTATGCAGCTATTTTGTTCATTTTTACTGGTTAGCTAACAAACCAAGTCACGTTTTGAAGTCAAACATCAAATTCCTATTTATTATATAAGAGAAGTTGACACTGAATGGACAAGATTTTAGGATTGCCATCAAGTTTAAATTTCTCTCTTAGTCTTGATTTCAAATGGAATATACTTCATAAGAATCCATATTTCATAAGTCATGGAAATAAAATTGTTTCTTCTATATAGAGTTCTACTGGGAAATACAAAATGAGGAACTTCTGGGTTATATAAAGTAAAAGGTGCATTCAAAGTCATATATAGGTAGAGAAAATATGCAACTGATCATCTCAACAAGGATGTTTGAGGTTGGAAGGAGGGCCATCAATCATTACACTGGTATTAACTAGGATTATTACAGGCCAACTTGTGCTAGATAGCAACTCATGAGACAGATCTATATTCTATCATTAATTACATCAAAAATAATACAAGTTGTAATATGAGTTATCTGCTAATTTTTGCTTTGTATTTTGTCTTTTATAAAATCTGTGCTTAGCCAGCTCCTTGGAAGAAGAAGCTACGGATATGTGACATTTAGTTTTTAATGGTCACAATAACCCAACCAAGAAAACCCCAAAGGGAAAGCCAAATTTCGAAGAAAAGACAGCAAAATCTGATTGATAGGAACATTGATCTTCTCCCATATGGACACTGTACTTCCAATGCCAAATATTTGAAAGGGTATTTATTTCTATAAATAAAGGTGATAATTTCTCCACAGCTCAACTGGGGATTATTGATGAAAATAAATTCATTACCAAAACATAAATATATGGAAAGTATATACAAAGGCTTAACTTGTAATGCAATTTCCATAACACCAGGTTGCAACTATAAACACATTATTACTTTGCAATTAAAAGAGAGTATTATGTTATTTTTATACAGGTGTACAAAGCAGTGTATATGTAAATGTTCTCTATCATACACATTGGCAACTCATAAATTATATACTGACTTATGTTTTTAAATAAGCGTCTTATGACTTAATGATATTACTGATGCTTGATGTACACAAGAAAATAAGCCAGGAAAAGAGAAATAGTCATTTGGGAACTTCAGGATAAAGAATATTACCTATATGAAAATATGAACTAGAAGTGTATCCATCTAGCTCAGTGATTCTCACAGTGTAATTCAAATGCATTCATTGTAATCACTTGTGCACTATAAAAATGCAAGTTCTCTGGTTTCCTACAGTTCTGTTGAGTTAGAATTTTTAGGAAATATATCCATAAATTTTCAGTTTTAACAGGATGATTTTTATGTAAAAGAACTTTTAAAATTTTGACCCAATCAGTGAGGTTCAAAAAACTTGTCACACTTTTCTAACACAGAAGACATTTTGGGGGGAGGAAATTAAAAAAAAAAAAAAGCATAAAAGAAGAGGTGGCTTTCTCTATTAATGCTTTCTCTATTTCTCTCTTAGAATGAAGAATATCTTCTACCAATTATTTTGAATCTCTTTTTATTATGAGAAAATCCCAAAAAACTCTTCACACAACATGGGAGAGATATAGCTTAACAGAGGCTTGAATGGGAGAATGACAAAGGAAAAGTAACTAATTGAAAAGAAATTCAAACGTAGCCAGTTGAAAAGAACTTAAAACAAATAAAATACGATGAAATGGAAAGATCTGAATTAAATATGCTAATGGAGGCCTGGCGTGCTGCAATTCATGGGGTCGCAAAGAGTTGGACACGACTGAGCGATTGAACGGAACTCAACTGAACTGAACGTATACATATTTGAAATTATTTTAATGAATGAAACCGTAGAGATTCAGTTTTAATCACACTGTTGCAGAGAACATAACAAAATTAGACAAAAAAAGAAAAAAAATATTAGCACCTTAATTTTTTTTAATTTATCATGCTGGGAGGGATTGGGGGCAGGAGGAGAAGGGGACGACAGAGGATGAGATGGCTGGATGGCATCACTGACTCAATGGACGTGAGTCTGATTGAACTCCGGGAGTTGGTGAGGGACAGGGAGGCCTGGCGTGCTGCGATTCATGGGGTCGCAAAGAGTCGGACACGACTGAGCGACTGATCTGATCTGATCTGAGACTTTATCTAAAATGTATTTGAGGGAAAACAACTAGATTACAAAGTGAAAAAAATAAAAAAGAAACTGTCTTGAAAATGTGAGAGAAGACTAATGGTAGGCTATGGCTAGTCTTGGAGAAGCCATTTCAGAGTTATGGGAATGTACTAAAAGCAGTCAAGGAGAAGAATATATCAACTAAAATGTGAGAGTTAATTTATATACACATGAAGCTTTCCATAAGGGAAAAAAAGAATAGTGGAAAGACATATATTCATGAAAAAAAATGGGAAATTTTATACTTTTCATTTAGTTTCTAACTATGCCATTCTGTATTAAGTTCCTAAATTATTGCCTTGAACTCTTCTAATACTAAAGAATAAAAACATACATTAGAAATTTTTACATCTCCATATCAAACTCTCAAAGTATTTGTTCAAGAAATATTTTTTAAAAGCATCGGAGTGATGAAAATGAATTCCATATGGTATGCTTACATATGCTAAAAGCAAACTTTATTTTTCTAATCTAAGGAAACATCTGTACTTTATAACACATTTTTGGGTGTGTATGATAGTCTGTTTTTCATACAAAATGGTTAGGCCACCATTATGCTCTTTTTCTTTCCTTCGATGGCAGGAGTGCATTTCTAACTAGTTTGTTTTAATCAGCCTAAAATTGATAGCTTTATTTTTTGTTCTTTTCATGGGCGTGTCTATTTTTTCCCACTAATACTTGAAGATCAACATGCATGAATAGCTGCAGGGCAGGAGACTAGAGGAAATTAGTTGTCAACCACCACCAAGGATTCTACATTCTTATAAGCAAAAAAGTCTTTTATGCTGATTTTGCATACAGATAATATCACTTCTGTTCAAAAATTAGACATCTTACATATTTTATGTTTTTCCATGTTTATGAAATTAACAAATTAACATGCTTTTTTAACTTTACACAAAACTCTCATTTTGTGCCATTTAAATAGGAAATTATCTTGAAATATGAGGGAATCAAAGCATTATCTTAATTAACTAATCATTTTTTACATAACTTTATTTTAGATAAGTAATCTTCCATTTTGGTAAATCTTTTCTAATTAAAATATTATACATTTTGTTTTGTTATTGAAAAGATACTTTTGTAAAAAATTCATTTCTTTTTAATTGAAGGATAATTTATTTACAGTATTGCATTGGTTTCTACCAAACATCAACCTGAATCAGCTATAGGTTTACCCATGTCCCCTCCCACTTGAATATCCTTCCCACCTCTCTCCCCATCCCACTCTTCTAGGTGGTTACTGAGCCCCGGTTTGAGTTCTGAGTCATATCAGCAAGTTTTCATTGGCTATCTATTTTATGTACTTGTTTTAAAGAATATTTTAATTGCTATTGTTCTTGGTATCAACGTAACAGTTTTTAGAGAGAGATTATATCATAGTACTGCTACTTAAAAAACTCTATGCTTTTAATTTGCATTTAATGTGAAATGAAATGTCCTTAAAATTTCAGTAAGCACAGTAATGCTTTCAAAATTGAGTCTAGTGTGCTACAGAAATTTGATCTGTGCATGATCAAATAGAATAGAATGGATAAATACAAGATGACTTAAAGCTTATCCTGTCCTTTGTGGATGTGGTTGGTTATTTTGCTTTTGGGCGCTGGTGCCCATGGAGTTATCTCTGGAAGGCAGCTGGTTGCATTGTTACTGGTTGGTTCTTTAGAAAATACATTGTTCAAATTTTGATTTGGCTTCACATGCCTATTTCAAAAAATAAAATAAAAATGGTTGTGCTTCTGAAAGTTTCATGCTATGAGCCATGAACGACCCCCGGATTCATGGCGTCTGGAGGAGAGGAATTCACTCCAGGGTCAGTGACTTTGTCGTCAGGCTTGATTGCACAGAGCTTTTTGTGTAACAAAGTTTTATTAAAGTATAAAAGAGATAGAGAAAGCTTCTGACATAGACATAAGAAGGAGACAGAAAGAGTGCCCCCTTGATAGTTTTTAGCAAGGAATTATATACTGATTATAACTGCTAATGAGAGAAAGGAAACACCTCAAAACTGAAAGAGTTGCACCAGGCCCCTCACCCACACATGCATTTTGATATAGCACTGGAGCAAGGTGAGTCATCTCGGGCCATAAAACAATTGACATGAATCGTGAAGAAAGGCAAACACATAGAAATTTCCAAGCAAATACATAGTTCATTAACATATCTTAAGAAAGACATTTCCATGAGAAAAACGCATTGGTTAGCTCCTTTTGGTTCAGTCCCTCAGTCATGTCTGAATTTTTGTGGCCTACTTTTTTACATTTATTTTTGAAGGTTGAATTTTTTTCTTTCTACAATCAGTAATCATTATCCATTATTGAACTTATTATAGGCAAGTCAGTTAGTTCAGTTGCTCAGTCGTGTCTGACTCTTTGTGACCCCATGGACTGCAGCATGCCAGGCCTCCCTGTCCATCACCAACTCCTCAAGTTTACTCAAACTCATGTCCATTGAGTCGGTGATGCCCTCCAACCATCTCATCCTCTGTTGTCCCCTTCTCCTCCCGCCTTCAATCTTTCCCAGCATCAGGGTCTTTTCAAACGAGTCAGTTCTTCACATCAGGTGGCCAAAGGAGTGGAGTTTCAGCTTCAGCATCAGTCCTTCCAATGAAGGACTTCCAATGGTTAGCTTAAGGTTTGAGATAAAATCAAGTTCAGGTAGAACCAGGTGTCATCATGACAACACAGGATTAGAAGAGAAAAGAAAAAAAGTCTCCTGCTTGCAGTTTTATTTCCTCTTGCTGCTACTAAGGTTATTAACACTCTCATTTTTATGCATTAAAGGTTTCAGCCATTTATCCAAAAATTATAAAAAACAAAACAGAAACAAAGTTTGGAGATTATATGTGTGCATGTGTATTAGGTGAAATAAAGTTCATCGCAACTAACATCTGTCTGTCTGTCACATGCATACATTTAAATCTCACAGATTATGCTAGGGGATGGGAGTCAACATAACCAGGTATCCTTAAGTGATTAAGTCTTTCCACTTTATTATAGCAAGTCTCAATCACATGATTACATTCTATCTTGAGGTTGTGGCACTCACTTTAAGCGTGATGAAAATATGCATTTATACTTAGCTAATTTTTGCAAGAGGAGAGAAAGGCAATGTTTTACATCAAAGAAAAAAAAGTAAGCTATTTCCATGATACATTCACTTCTAGGCTATGAGTCATGACACTGCATTTAATTGTTTTATTGACTTTGAGAACGGAATACTGAGACATTTTCTTTTCCTACTTATCACTTTAGTAGATTGCTAGATTACTTTCCACTGATTAAAAATGGCTATCTTTTCACAACTTACTTTTATAGTGTCAGTTGATATTTAAAAGCAGTAGGTAATTCATCACCCTTTCAGAGTTTATATAATGCTTGATAATTTTGCGAGATTTTTTTCTAGGGAAAATGTTCTCTTTACTATACTTTCTTCTTTCCAGGTTATCATGTAACACTTTTTAGCTTTGAAAGAATAATGTGAATTCTTCAATAGCACTTTTTCACCACTCCACCAAAGAAACTTCTGCCTGATAGCTATACTTTTTATTTCTTTTTATTTTTTTAGGTTCTAAGGTGACTTAATTGGACTCATGACCTTGGCCAACCTAGGACTATGGTCCTGGCAAATTTAAAATTCAATATAACAACTATCATTATCACTTATACCTGTGATTTTTTAAAAAAACATCTTATTTCTTTCTTTCCACTGCACCTTGAAGATATATGAGATCCTAATTTCTTGACCAGGAATAGAACTCTGAACCTCCTGCATTGGAAGTGTGAAGTATTAACCACTGGATCAGCAAGAAGGTCCTACACCTGTGACTTTTAAAACACTTTTTTTTTTTTTTTACTAAAATTAAAAGTTTAATGATTTATAAAACAATATTTGAATTGTGAATTTCATGACATAAGCACAACAAAATAACGAAACTGCAAACTCTTAATTACATTTCATGAAAAAAATACATTTCATGTATTTACTTTTGAGTATTTTACTCCAAGAAGGATGGATTTCAAATCAATATTAAATATGATAGGCAACTTTTCATACAAGAACACATTTTGAGAATTTTGATAATATTGTTGCACAAAGTTATATAAGGACTCATGCAGTTAACACCTAGACACAAGCAGCAAACCCCCAAGGCAATGCAGGTTCAGAGAATACCCTATGAAATCTCTAAGAATCATTATTTTAAATTTCTTAAATAGTAACTCTTTATAAAACCACTACATTGAAAATCAATATACTTAAAAAGACACTAGAATTAAGATAAGTTTCAAAATACTGACAAAGTATTTATGGTGACCCAGTGGAGGTGTGAATCAGTGGTGGCCTGCTGCTGGGTTGGGGGCGCTGAGTAGAGCAGTGGGTGCATGGGACCTCTTGAAGGAGGTTGCCATTATCTTCATTACCTTCACCATAGTTTGGCCTCAGGTCAAAAAACAAGAAAGGAACACAGCCCCAGCCTTCAACAGAAAATTGGATTAAAGATTTATTGAGCATGGCCCTGCCCATCAAAACAAGACCCAGTTTCACCCTCAGTCAGTCTCTCCCGTCAGGAAGCTTCCATAAGCCTCTATCCTCCTCCATCAGAAGGCAGAGAGACTGGAAACAACAATGACAGAAAACTAACCAATCTGATCACATGAACCAAGACCTTGTCTAAGCCAATGAAACTATGAGTCATGCCATGCAGGGACAACCAAGACAGATGGGACATGGTGGAGAGTTCTGACAAAACGTGATCCACTGGGGAAGGGAATGGCAAACCACTTCAGTATTCTTGCCTTGAGAATGCAATGAACAGTATGAAGGCAAAAAGATAGGACACTGAAAGATGAACTCACCAGGTTGGTAGGTGCCCAATGCTACTGGAGATAGTGGAGAAATAACTCCAGAAACAATGAAGAGACAGAGCCAAAGCAAAAAAAAAAAAAAACCAGTTAGAGATGTGACCAGTGATGGAAGTAAAGTCCAATGCTGTAAAAACCAATATTGCATAGCAACCTGGAATGTTAGGTCCATGAATCTAGGCAAATTGGAAGTGGGCAAACAGGAGATGACAAGAGTGAACATTAACATTTTAGACATCAGTGAACTAAAATGGACTGGAATAGGTGAATTTAATTCAGATGAACATTATATCTACTAATGTGGAACAGAATTCCTTAGAAATGGAGAAGCCATCATAGTCAACATGAGAGTCCAAAATATAGTACATGGATGCAATCTCAAAAATGAGGAAATGATCTCTGTTCATCTCCAAGGCAAACCATTCAATATCACAGTAATCCAAGTCTATGCCCTGACCAGTAATGCTGAAGAAGCTGAAGCTGAATGGTTTTATGAAGACCAAAAAGACCTTCTATAACTAACACCCCAAAAATATGTCTTCTTCATTTTAAGGGACTGGAATGCAAAAGTAAGAAGTCTAGAGATACCTGGAGTAATGGCAAATTTGGCCCTTGAGTACAAAATGAAGCAGGGCTAAGGCTAACAGAGATTTGCCAAGAGAATACACTGGTCATAGCAAACACTCTCTTCCAAAAACACAAGAGAAGAGTCTACACATGGACATCAACAGCTGGTCAATACCAAAATCAGATTGATTATATTCTTTGCAGCCAAAGATGGAGAAACTCTATACAGTCAGCAAAAACAAGACCAGGAGCTGACTGTGGCTCAGATCATGAAATCCTTATTGTCAAATTCAGACTTAAATTGAAGAAAGTAGGGAAAACCACCAGACCATTCAGGTATAATCTAAGTCAAATTTCCTACGATCATACAGTGGAAGTGACAAATAGACTCAAGGGACTACATCTGACAGACAGAGTGCCTGAAGAACCATGGATGAAGGTTTGTGACATTGTGCAGGAGGCAGGGATCAAGATCATCCCCAAGAAAAAGAAATGCAAAGGCAAAATGGATGTCTAAGAAGGCCTTACAAATAGCTATGAAAAGAATTGAAGTTAAAAACAAAGGAGAAAAGGAAAGATATACCCATTTGAATGCAGAGTTCCAAAGAATAGCAAGGAGAGATAAGAAAGCCTTCCTCAGTGATCAATACAAAGAAATAGAGGGAAAAAATAGAATGGGAAAGACTAGAGATCTCTTCAAGAAAATTAGAGATACCAAGGGAATTTTTCATCCAAAGATGAGCACAATAAAGGACAGAAATGTTATGAACTTAACAGAAGCAGAAGATATTAAGAAGAGGTGGCAAGAATACAGAGATAAACTATACAAAACACATCTTCACAACCCAGATAATTATGATGATGTGATCATTCACCTAGAGCCAGACATCCCAGAATGTGAAGTCAAGTGGGCCTTAGGAAGCATCACTACTAACAAAGCTAGTGGAGGTGATGGAATTTCAGTTGAGCTATTTCAAATTCTAAAAGATGATGCTGTGAAAGTGCTTCACTCAATATGCTAGCAAATTTGGACAACTGAGCAATGTCCACAGGATTGGTAAAGGTCAGTTTTCATTCCAATCCCAAAGAAAGGCAATGCAAAGAATGCTCAAACTACCACACAGTTTCACTCATCTCACATGCTACTAAGGTAATACTCAAAATTCTCCAAGCCAGGCTTCAACAGTATGTGAACTCTGAACTTCCAGATGTTCAAGCTGGATTTAGAAAAGGCACAGGAACCAGAGGTCAAATTGCCAGCATCCACTGGATCATCAAAAAAGAAAGAGATGATCTGCTTTATTGCCTATGCCAAAGACTTTGACTATGTGGATCACAACAAACTATGGAAAATTCTTCAAGAGATGAAAATAACAGACCACCTGGCCTGCCTCTTGAAAAATCTGTATGCAGGTCAAGAAGCAACAGTTAGAACTGGACATGGAACAACAGACTGATTCCAAATAGGGAAAGGAGTATGTAAAGGCCGTATATTGTCACCCTGCTTATTTAACTTATATGCAGAGTACATCATGGGAAATGCTGGACTGGATGAATCACAAGCTGGAGTTAAGATTGCCAGGAAAAATATCAGTAACCTCAGGTACGCAGATGATACCACACTTATGGCAGAAAGTGAAGAAAAACTAAAGAGCTTCTTGATGAAAGTGAAAGAGGAAACTGAAAAAGTTGGTTTAAAGCTCAACATTCAGAAAACTAAAATCATGGCATCTGGTCCCATCACTTCATGGGAAATAGATGGGGAAACAGTGGAAGCAGTGAGAGACTTTATTTTTTGGTCTCCAAAATCACTGCAGACGGTGACTGTAGTCATGAAATTATAAAATGCTTGCTCATTGGAAGAAAAGCTATGACCACCCTAGACAGCATATTAAAAAGCAGAGACATTACTTTGCCAACAAAGGTCCAACTATGGACCAAAAAAAAACCAAAGCTATAGTTTTTGAGTAGTCACGTATGGATGTGAGAGTTGGACTATAAAGAAAACTGAACACTGAAGAACTGATGCTTTTGAACTGTGGTGTTGGAGAAGACTCTTGAGAGTCCCTTGGACTGCAAGGAGATCCAACCAGTCCATCCTAAAGGAAATCAGTCCTGAATATTCATTGGAACAACTGACACTGAAGCTGAAACTCCAATACTTTGGCCATCTGATGCGAAGAATCGACTCATTTGAAAAGACCCTGATGCTGGGAAAGGTTGAAGGTGGGAAGAAAAGGGGATGACAGAGGATGAGATGGTTGGTTGGCATCACCAGCTCAACGGACATGAGTCTGAGTAAACTCCAAGAGTTGGTGATGGACAGGGAGGCCTGGCATACTGCAGTCCATAGTGTCACAAAGAGTTGGACATGACTGAGCAGCTGAACTGAACTGAACTGATTATGTTGATAAGTATGAATGCAGCTTGAGGAAAGGAAATGCAAAACAGACAAAAAAACTATGGATCAAAAAAAAAAAAAAAGGAAAACCAATGTAATATTTATCATCTGACCTAGATAGCAGCTTAAAAAGTAGAGACATTACTTTGCCAACAAAAGTCCGTCTAGTCAAGGCTATGGTTTTTCCAGTGGTCATGTATGGATGTGAGAATTGGACTGTGAAGAAAGCTGAGCACTGAAGAATTGATGCTTTTGAACTGTGGTGTTGGAGAAAACTCTTGAGAGTCCGTTGGACTGCAAGGAGATCCAACCAGTCCATCCTAAAAGAGATCAGTCCTGGGTGTTCATTGGAAGGACTGATGCTAAAGCTGAAACTCCAATACTTTGGCCACCTCATGTGAAGATTTGACTCATTGGAAAAGACCCTAATGTTGGGAGGGATTGGGGGCAGGAGGAGAAGGGGATGACAGAGGATGAGATGACTGGACGGCATCACTGACTCATTGGACATGAGTTTGAGTAAACTCCAGGAGTTGGTGATGGACAAGGAGGCCTGGTATGCTGCGATTCATGGGGTCGCAAAGAGCTGGACATGACTGAACAACTGAACTGAACTGAACTCAATAAGATAACATGTAATATTCCTTCAAGTCTATAAGAAAACAGTGTTCACAAAGGAAATCTGAAGAGGAAGATAAGATGACCCTGACTATAGAACATTTATTATTAGGCAACCTCCTGGGAATTTCAAAAGAAAAAAACTCCTTGAAATATATTAAAGCTATTTAAACTTTTGCCATGGTGACTTGTTAATTTGAGAAACTTCACAAACAAGGTAGATGTTTCCATTAGGTTATACACGGAAATACCAATGGTTAGCTACCTAAGTGGGAGAAGGCAATGGCACCCCACTCCAGTATTGTTGCCCGGAAAATCCCATGGATGGAGGAGCCTGGTAGGCTGCAGTCCATGGGGTCGCTAAGAGTCAGACATGACTGAGCGACTTCACTTTCACTTTCCACTTTCATGCATTGGAGAAGGAAATGGCAACCCACTCCAGTGTTCTTGCCTGGAGAATCCCAGGGACAGGGAAGCCTGGTAGCCTGCAGTCCATGGGGTCATACAGAGTCAGACACGACTGAAGCAACTTAGCAGCAGCAGCAGCTATCTAAGTGATACTGAGCTTTACAGATGAGAGATGAACAGTTTGTCAGTCTAGATATAAGCATTCCATGATGGCTGTCTTGAACAAAACAAATGGTTCAGAAATGACTTGGTGATCCAAGAGAAATTTCCAGGACTAGAGAAATAACCATTGTAACCTACAACCACTGTAATATTTTAGAAGGGCTTATTTGCCTTTTATGAAAGAATTAATTGTTTTGATATATTGAAGAGAACCATATTAAAGTGAAATGATTATTGTTTTCATTATTGTTTACTGTGTACTGAGTATTGTGTGTATTTATTGTGTTTACAGTATATAATAAGCTCTAATATTTATTATTTTAATTAATTATCACAATAACTCTAAAATTAATTGGGGCAATAAATTGTCAAGAAAGATGAGGAGAGACCCATGGAGTCTTTATCAATAGAAAGAATAACTTACTGTCTAAGACACACAGTAAGTTAAAATGTGATGTATGCAGAAAATTCTGAGAAGTTCAGAATTACTACGTACTAAAATAACCAGGAAATGAGTGGAGGAGTTAGTGGCAGGAAAAAAATGGCAAAGATTTTGCCCAAGTGTTAAATCAGGAACAATGTTGTAGTCATGACACTGGTGTTAATCACTATCCTATAATTCATATTATTCTGTTGAAAAATATTGAATAAAACAGAAGCATGATAATATTTAGCTTTTGTAAAGTTAACTGTATTTTATCACCCTGCTTATTTAACTTATATGCAGAGTACATCATGAGAAACCCTGGGCTGGAGGAAGCACAAAGCCCAGGAAACCCTGGGCTGAAGGAAGATGAAATCAAGATCTTCAGGAGAAATATTAATAATCCCAGATATGCAGATGACACCACCCTTATGGCAGAAAGTGAAGAAGAACCAAAGAGCCTCTTGATGAAGGTGAAAGAGGAGAGTGAAAAAGTTGGCTTAAATCTCAGCATTCAGAAGACTAAGATCATGGCGTCCGATCCCATCACTTCATGGCAAATAGATGGGGAAACAGTGGAAAAAGTGGCTGACTTTATTTTTCTGGGCTCCAAAATCACTGTGGATGGTGATGCAGCCATGAAATTAAAAGACGCTTACTCCTTGAAAGGAAAGTTATGACCAACCTAGACAGCATATTAAAAAACAGTGACATTACTTTGCCAACAAAGGTCCGTCTAGTCAAGGCTATGTTTTTTCCAGTAGTCATGTATGGATGTGAGAGTTGGACTATAAAGAAAGCTGAGCGCCGAAGAATTGATGCTTTTGAACTGTGATGTTGGAGAAGACTCTTGAGAGTCCCTTGGACTGCAAGGAGATCCAACCAGTCCATCCTAAAGGAGATCAGTCCTGGGTGTTCTTTGGAGGGTTGATGTTGAAGCTGAAACTCCAATATTTTGGCCACCTGATGCGAAGAGCTGACTCATTTGAAAAGACCCTGAGGCTGGGAAAGACTGAGGGCAGGAGGAGAAGGGCACAACAGAAGATGAGATGGTTGAATGGCATCACTGACACAGTGGACATGGGTTTGGGTGGACTCCAGGAGTTGATGATAGACAAGGAGGCCTGGCGTGCTGTGGTTCATGGGGTCGCAAGGAGTCGGACACAACTGAGCGACTGAACTGAACTGAAAGTTAATCATAATAGAGAATGAGGAGATAAGGTACAGTGGGAATAAAAGTAGTCAGGACAGTCAAAATATTAAGTAGTCCTGAATTATATCAATGAAGGCAGATAAAAGAGAGAAAAGAAAGCATATTTTAAGAAATGAAATCTATAGGATATTCTACTTGATTAAATGTGATAGAACAGGTAAATGATGGAGTCTAGGAGGCTTCTAGATGCAAAGTCATTTGTGAAGACCAAAATGTGGTAAATATTATTTGGGCTGAATGAAATACAGATAGACTTCTGAGTTTTATATAATATACCCTCCTTATAGAAACAAAAAAAAGAACAAATATTCTGCTTTCTTTGCCATTAGATGTATAGCCATCCTAGATCCAAACCTTTCCTGTTTCTATCACATTTAATCAAGTGCCAAACCTTGTAGTTCAATACTTCTGAACTAGCATAAATTTACAAATGATATTCTCAAGCCTTTGAATGCTAAGGGCTTCTACTCTTGCTAGGAAAAAAAAAAAAAGAGTGAGAGAGAAGGCAGGATAGACATTAATATCCCCTGATCTTAATAAAAGTCCTTACATTTCAGGGTTATCCAAGGATTTTTGAGATCAGGGGATATTAACTTCTATCCTGCTTCCTGTTTCTTTTCTAGAAGGAGATGCAGGTCCAATCCCTGGCTTGGGAAGATGCCCTAGAGAAGAAAATAGCAACCCACTCCAGTATTCTTGCCTGGGAAATCCCGTGGACAGAGGAGACTGGTGGGCTACAGTCCACAGTGTTGCAAAAGACTCAGACATGACTTAACAACTAAACAACAAAAATGGAGACTGGAGAGTTGGAAAGAGAGTTGTAGAGATCCTTTACCTTGGACTATAAATTTGCCTTTGTAAAACTGGATTCAGAAACACAAAACTGGATTGAGACTCACAAAACCATCTTACTGGAGCTAGATCCCCTAAGCATGCTTCCAGGGAGAATGGAGCTAAAGAGAGTACCCCGATACAAGAGTCCTGCTTATATGCTAGACAATGCCTGCACTATGGATAATTGCAGGAGAAGTGTGTGTGTGTGTTCAGTATTTAAATCATGACATATTAGCTAAAACACAATCAAGTTTTGTTTTGAAAACTATTGGCATTCTCCTTTGAAAACAAATTCTAAAAACAGTGACATCAAGATTGAAATGCATAAATTTGGAAAAATATTTCAAATTAGATCACTCTAACCTGGGTTACAATTAATGAGCAGTATATAGATAAGAATGAAAATCAGTTCAGTTCAGTCTCTCAGTCGTGTCCGACTCTTTGCAGCTGCGACCCCATGAATCGCAGCACGCCAGGCCTCCCTGTCCATCACCAACTCCCGGAGTTCACTCAAACTCATGTCCATTGAGTCGGTGATGCCATCCAGCCATCTCATCCTCTGTCGTCCCCTTCTCCTCCTGCCCCCAACCCCTCCCAGCATCAGAGTCTTTTCCAATGAAAAATTAGTTAAATGAATTAAGTCTAAAATTGAAAGACTTGAATTATGTATACACTACCCTTAAATGTGTATGTATTTAGAAATGTTTTGCTCAAACATAGGCATGCATTGAATTACAACTCAATTGTAGGTTTTGGAATATGAATACCAGTGATGGTATTATATATTTAAGTGAAAGATTGGAAAGATTCAGTGAATATGGAAATGATTAGACTCCCTTTAAGAACTCATATTTCAAATTTTTGTAGACTGAGAGAAAATAAGCTTTTTAAGGGCAAGAACTGTGTCTTACTCATATTTTAATTTCAAAATCTGAAAAAAAGCCCTGGTTAAATTGAATTTAAAAAATGAATTAATGGTGAAATGAGGAATATACAACACACATTTATTGAGCTCCTACTGTGTTTCATGCCTTTTGCTAGACATTTTCATATAATAATTTATCTCATATTATGCATATATATTATCTCATATTATGCATAGAGTGTGTCTATTACTGTGTTTGTATGAGGTGCTATAGGAGATGTGGATCTTATTGTAAGATAAAAACAAAGACATGATTCTTGATATAGCTTACTTATATGTTAAGTGAATGAAATGCATAATAATGAAAAAGCTAGGGGACAAAATAGTTTGTTGCCAAGCATTGAAAGAGAGAATTAAACTGTAAATGGCAGAGACAGTGGACTGTCTACCACAGTTAATAGTTCCCTTTTCATTGAACAGATTCATCATTCAGTTTGAAGAACTGCAAAGATAAGGAATTTGATAGCAGCTAATTCATTTAGTCTTATATGAACAGAAGTGAATGCATGTTTATTCTGGGCCAGGAAGTTTAAATATGAAACTGTCTTGTTCATGCTCTTTTCTGCATCTGGCTGCTTAGAATGCAGATGATCACCAGGGCCACTTTGTAAGTCCCAAGGTGAAGATGTTAGGACTTCTATCAGCATGGATCCCTGATTGATTCTACAGATAAGGGATGACTTGCAAACCTGGCCATTTATTTACCTGAGTAAGATATAAACTTCTATTGACTTTGATCCATTTCACCATGTTGGGGTTATTTATTGCAGCAGTTAGACTGCCCTAGTATTTGACATTAGCATAGTATTTGACATGGGCTTCCCAGATAGCTCAGTTGATAAAGAATCCACCTGCAATGTGGAAGACCTGGGTTTGATCCATGGGTTGGGAAGATCCCCTGGAGAAGGGAAAGGCTACCCACTTCTGGCCTGGAGAATTCCTTGGACTGTATAGTCCATGAGGTCACAAAGAGTCGGACCATCTGAGCAACTTGCACTTTCACTTTCACTTAGTATTTGACATTAGCATCATAAGTTGATTGATGGCAATAGAGAGATGGATGAACTCATGAATGAAGACTTTCGAGATGAAATAACATTAATGGACAGGAAGACATTTTCCATTAGAGAAAAAGAGAAGGTATGATAACAAAATGGGAATAAGATGAAAAGCCTCTTGATGAAAGTGAAAGAGGAGAGTGAAAAAGTTGGCTAAAAGCTCAACACTCAAAAAATGAAGATCTTGGCATCCAGTCCCATCACTTTATGGCAAATAGATGGGGAAACAATGGAAACGGTAACAGACTTTATTTTCTTGGGCTCCAAAATCACTGCAGATGGTGCCTGCAGCCATGAAATTAAGATGCTTGCTCCTAGGAAGAAAAGCTATGACAAACTAGACAGCCTATTAAAAAGCAGACATTACTTTGCTGACAAAGGCCTGTTTAGTCAAAGCTATGGTTTTACCAGTAGCCATGTATAGATATGAGAGTTGGACCATAAGGAAAGCTGAGTGCCAAAGAATTGATGCTTTTGAACTGTGGTGTTGGAGAAGACTCTTGAGAGTCCCTTGGACTGCAAGGAGATCAAGCCAGTCAATCCTAAAGGAAATCAATCCCGAATATTCACTGGAAGGACTAATGCTAAAGCTGAAGCGCCAACTCTTTGGCCACCTGATGTGAAGAACTGACTCATTTTAAAAGACCCTGATTCTGGGAAAGATTGAAGACAGGAGGAGAAGGGAACGAAAGAGGATAAGATGATTGGATGGCATCACTGACTCTATGAACTTGAGTTTGAGTAAGCTTTGGGAGTTGGTGATGGACAGGGAAGCCTGGCATGCTGCAGTCCATGGGGTCACAAAGAGTCAGACATGGCTGAGCAACTGACCTGACTGACTGGCCTATAGTAAGTGTTTAATAATAGGTAATGATTACTGATTGTAGAAAGAAAAAATTACAACCTTCAAAAATAAATGTAAAAAAGTAGGCTTAGACTGCTTTTCCAGAAATAACATTTTCTTTGATAAAGAATCAAATAATTGTCTATTTCTTTAAGATGGGTTTTGTCCAGATACACAAAAAATTAATTGAATATGACTTTTTCCTCTCGCAATGTGAAACTACATCTAGGCCAATAAAATTTCTATTTTTCCTATACAGCCAACTAAAATTTTTCTATATTTGTCATGAAAACTAACATGTCTGCAATGATTACACAGGAAAAGTTTTGTCCATAATTCTCTTCTCCATTCAAAAATAAGTTTTGCTGTCACTTGAAGTGATCCTCAACTTAAATGAAGTCCTGTGATGCACATAGTGCTTGAAATACTCTACTTTGAGTATTTATGACACACTTGTACAAGTTTGTGGTTAAAAATATAACAGGGCCTTTTAATCAAAGCAAGACATCTTAAAGATTATATTCTACATTAAACTGTTTAAAAGCTATGCAAAGTAACAAAGATTCCATTGTCTATGCATAATATTTTATAAGGTGATAGGCTAAAACCATGAGAAATATTGACTAGAATACAACATTCACAAATGTTCTTATTTTGTGTTAAAAAAAAAAGCACTATAACTTTATTTTTCAAGTTCTTACTAAAAAGATATAAACCAGTACTTTAGCAAATTATTGCAAAGAGAGTACTCGGTAATTTTGTAGAAGGTAATCCCAAAGGGAAATAAAAAATAGCAGGACCTGTTGTATTGACCTATCTAAATATTTCCTCTAAAATTCAATTGAATATTGAAAATTCAATATATATATATTCAATTTAAAATATTTAAAAATATATATTAAAAGTGTTTGGAGAAATATGACAAATATAGAACTTGTGTATTTTAATCAATTAAATCCCATATTTTGAAGTGAAAAGTAGCATTTCTCAAAGCTAAATGAAAATGACTACTGTAATTTAATAAGAAGATATGAAAAAGAAAAATTCTTTGTAAAGAAACATCACATTAAATCCATTGATTATTAAACTTAGAATTTCTTTAATTTTCCCCAACTAAAACAAATAATGAAGATTTGTTACATACCGTATTAACTTTGTATATAACTCGCTACTATATTCAGAGAAGGCAATGGCACCCCATTCCAGTAGTACTCTTGCCTGGAAAATCCCATGGACCAAGGAGCCTGGTGGGCTGCAGTCCATGGGGTCGCTAAGAGTCAGACATGACTGAGCGACTTCACTTTCCCTTTTCACTTTCATGCATTGGAGGAGGAAATGGCAACCCACTCCAGTGTTCTTGCCTGGAGAATCCCAGGGATGGGGGAGCCTGGTGGGCTGCCCTTTATGGGGTCGCACAGAGTCGGACATGACTGAAGCGACTTAGCAGCAGCAGCAGCAGCAGAAGCGACTTAGCAGCGGCAGCAGCAGCACCTATTATATTATCACCTGTAGCATTTCCTTGGTCCATTTACACCCTTTGCTCCCACCCACCACTTTTGTACTTTTATTGGCAAATATGTTATAATTAAATTACATTTCTGAATTACTGGTTCAGGAATGCATTTTATATACATTTTACAAAGTTTATTGTTTATATATATATATACAGTTACTTATATAAAATATGTATATATATCAATATAAGATGGATTATTGGTTAATTTTTATAATGTATATCCTTTTATTGATATTATCTAAATGGTATGACTTTACTATCTCATATTCCTTTTTATTTAAATTTTTAAATTTGCTTAAATTTTAACTCTCCTCACTTATTTCTCCGATAAACAAGGGAGCAAAAAAAAGAAAACTTTATTGGTACCTATCACAGAATCCTCTAAGTGTGTATATATATATATATATGTATATTACAAGGAGATGCTGATGGCCAGTCTCCAGCAGAGTTTGGTAGGCAGACTGAACTGATTCTCAAAATGCTCTAGCACTGTTCACCACCCTTATCAATCTCTTCCAGGCCACAAATACTCTGCTGCTTGCTCTACTGCTCCTCTGTTTTCTTCCTCTTCTTTTCACCAAGGTTAGATGGTACAGACATAGACTTACAAGGGAATAAAAATAAATTTTCCAGTTGTTGTGAAACTACTACTCTATTTAGGACTGAATATAAATTCAGAGGCAAGTAAACTTTTGTTTCCAATCTGTGTAAGTGGCTGCTGCTGCTGCTAAGTCATTTCAGTC
Source organism: Bos javanicus (assembly GCF_032452875.1). Taxonomy (NCBI): domain Eukaryota; kingdom Metazoa; phylum Chordata; class Mammalia; order Artiodactyla; family Bovidae; genus Bos; species Bos javanicus. Next base: position 41,107,543 of record NC_083881.1, read on the forward strand.
GTGTCCGACTCTGTGCGACCCCATAGACGGTGTAAGTGGAGGACTGACTTATTCCACAGAGAGATCAATGCCAAATCAGAGCTGAAAGGAGGACTCTTGGGGATCAGGAAGGAAACACAGGGGCTGTGGTACATTATTTAGCCCTTAAAGAATGAAAGAGAGATTGTCAAGAAGAGAAAGTGTTATAAGAGCATTTCAAGAAGGAAGAACATGTAAATAGACACCAGCTTTGAAACAATGAGATGCCTGAGGTGTGAAATATTCAAACCAGAGAGAAAAGGAAGGCAGATCGTCATGGAACCTCCCTCAGGCCCTGAGGTTTCAGGTCTTGAATCTTGAGTCAACCCTACCTTCAGATTTGTCTGGATTTTATTTTTAAGTTAATTTTTAAGTTTAATTTTAATTGCTTTACAATGTTGTGTTAATTTCTACTGTACAGCAAAATGAATCATTCATATATATAGAAAATAACATCCCGTCTCTTGGATTTCCTTCCCATTCAGGCCACCGCACTCCATCAAGTAGAGTTCCCTGTCCTATATAGTATGTTCTCATTACTTATTTTATGTGCAGTATCAATAGTATATATGCGTCATTACAAATCTCCCAATTCTACCCACCCGCCTTATCCTTCTTGATATCCGTACATTTGTTCTCTACATCTGCATTTCTATTTTTGATTTGCAAATAAGATCATTTGCACTATTTTTCTAGATTCCAAATATTTATGCACATATATGTGTTATTTGTTTTTCTCTTTCTGACATTTCCCTCTGTATGACACTCTTCATGTTCATCCACATCTCTATAAACAACCCAATTTCGTTCTTTTTATGGTTGAATAATATTCCACTGTATATATGTACATCATCTTCTTTATCCATTCCTTTGCTAATGGACATTTAACTCCAGAAATGATAAAACTATTAGAGAAAAAAACACAGAACAATCTTTGACATAAATAGCAGCAAGATCTTTTTTGACCCATTGACTACAGTAATGAAAGTAAAAACAAAAATAACCAAATAGAACCTAATTAAACTTAAAAACTTTGCACAACAAAGGAAACCATAAACAAGATGAAAAGAAACCCTGAGAATGAGAGGAAATATTTGCAAATGAGGCAACTGACAAAGGATTGATCTCCAATATATATAAGCACATAATGCAGCTCAGTATCAAAAAAGCAAACAATCAAGAAATAAGAAGACCTGACTAGGGCTCCTAGATTTTAAATAGGTTCAACTTTTGTCATTTGTTGTTATTTAGTCGCTAAGTTGTGTCTGACTCTTTACCACCCCAAGGACTGCAGCTCGACAAACTCCTCTGTCCTCCAATATCTCCCAGAGTTTGCTCAAATTCGTGTCCATTATGTCAATGATGCTATTTAACCATCTCATTCTCTGTCACCCGCTTCTTTTGCCTTCAACCATTCCCAGCATCAGAGTCTTTTCCATGAGTCATAGGATAATTGGAACATTGTTTGGCCTTGCCTTCTGGGATTGGAATGAAAACTGACCTTTTCTAATTCTTTGGCCACTGCTGAGTTTTCCAAATTTGCTGACATATTGAGTGCAGCACTTGAATGCATCATTCATTACCTCTCCTTGCATGTATTATTTGCTCAGTCATGTCCAACTCTTTGTAACCCCATGGACTGTAACCTGCCAGGCTCCTCTGTCCATGGGATTCTCCAGGCAAGAATACAGGAGTGGGTTGCCATTCTCTTCTCCAGGGGATCTTCACAATCCAGGAATCGAACCCAGGTCTCCTGAATTGCAGGCAGATTCTTTACTGTCTGAGCCACCAACCCAATGTCTCTCTTTATTATTCTTTATTACTCTGCATTCAGTTGTGTTATATCTTTCCTTTCTCCTTTGCCTTTTGGTTATCCTCTTTCCTCAGCTATTTTTAAAGGCTCCCTAGACAACCATTTTGCCTTCTTGCATTTCTTTTTATTTGGGATGATTTTGGTCACTACCCCCTGTATGATTTTATGAACTTCTGCGCATAGCTCATCAGGCACTCTGTCTACTAGATATAATGCCTTGAGTCTATTTTTCACCACTGTTTAATGATAAGGGATTTAATTTAGGTCATACCTGAATGTCCTAGTGGTTTTCCCTACCTTCTTCAATTTAAGTCTGAATTTTGCAGTATGTAGCTCATGTTCAAAGTCACAGTCAGCTCCAGGCCTTGCCTTTGCTCACTGTATAGAACTTCTCTATCTTTGATTGCAAAGAACATAATAAATCTGATTTCAGTATTGACCATCTAGTGACATCCATGTGTAGAGTCATCTCTTGGGTTGTTGGAAAAGGGTGTTTGCTATGACTAGTGTGTTCTCTTGACAAAACTATGTTAGCCATAGCCCTGCTTCATTTTGTACTCCAAGGACAAGCACAAACTTGCCTGTTATGTATATTTCGTGACTTCTTCCTTTTGCATTCCAACCTCCTATGATCCAGTCTTTTTTTGGTGTTAGTTATAGAAGATCTTGTAGGTTTTCATAGAACCAGTCAATTACAGCTTCTTTGGCATCAGTGGTTGAGGCATAGATTTGCATTACTGTAATGTGGGATGGTTTTCCTTAGAAACAAACCAAGATCGTTCTGTCATTTTTGAGGCTGCACCCAAGTACTGCATTTTAGACTCTTTTGTTGACTCTAAGGACTGCGCTATTTCTTCTAAGGGATTCTTGTCCACAGTAGTAGTTATAATGGTCATCTGAATTAAATTTACCTATTCCCATCCATTTTATTTCACTGATTCCTAAGATATCAATGCTCAATCTTGCCATCTCCTGCTGGATCACATCTATTTACATTTAGCATCCCAGGTTCCTGTCTAATATTGTTTTTTACAGCATCAGACTTTCACTACCAGACACATCCACAATTGAGCGTCATTTCTGCTTTAGCCCAACTGCTTCATTCTTTCTGGTGCTCTTCACTCTTCCCTAGTAGCATATTGGACACCTTCCCACCTGGGGTGCTCATCTTTCGGTGTCATTTCTTTTTGCCTTTTCATACTGTTCAAGGGATTCTCACAGCAAGAATACTGGAGTGGTTTGCCATTTTCTCTCCCAGTGGACCACATTTTGTCAGAACTCTTCACTGTGATCCTCCATGGGTCAAAATCTTTTCATGGTGAAGGGGCTTGTGTAATGCAATGAAGTTTTGAGCCATGCCAGGTAGGCCCACCCAAGACTTTTGTCATAATGATGTCTTGTTTTGGTACCCTTCACAATTTGCTACTGAAGTTCGACAAAGTTTGAGATACACTTAGTCCTGAGGCCTAAGTCAAATGATCCTGCTGAAAGTGCCTGCTCTCACTCCATTCCCTGAGGTCCTGGTTTTAGTGTATGCACCTACATACATATATACATGCATTTAGTATATGGAAAGCTAATTTGTCTGAAACGAGTGGTCCTGCCTATGTGTGTGTTAAAGTATGGTGACTTAAAATGTAAATATTAGAAAAATATAAATATTTACCAAATTATTCCCAGCTGGAAAAAAAAAAGAGTTTGGGGGTTTCTACAAAGGGTGAACCTTTAACATCTTTACCAATATCTATGTGTCACACACACACATAAAGAGGGGAAATAATTTCCTTTTTTGTAGTTATTCTGATCCTTTCACTTTGTTTTAATCTTTTTTCTTAGGGTCCATTTGTTTAAAATATATCCCAGTCACCGCTCTGTGTTGATCCTATTCAGCCTTTTTCTGATAAATATCAATAGTCTATAAAATATTTAGAATACATTTTTGCATGATAATTAGTAATGCTAGGCTTTCCCTTTTCTTGTTTTCCAAATTAATCTGACAGTTGTTAACTTTGGCAATACGTAACTTCTTTTCAGAATAGGCACAAGGAACAAGAGGTATGGCTTTACAAAATTCTAGTCTCTATCCTTCAAATTGTTCAAAGAAATAAACCTTGAAGGTGAAGAGAAAATTTATTGTAGATGTTTATGGGGTGCAGACTTCCCCTCAGGGTTTCTGGATTCTTCAGTCTGCATTTGTTGCTGTGCCAGAGACAGAGAATGGAGTCCTTGAGGGGTACCGGTACAGGCTTCCCAGGAGAAGAGTGAGTAGATTTAGGGAGCAAAAGAAGGAAAGTGTTAAAAGAATTTAACATGGGGCTTGAACAAGGATCTCTGTGTTGACAAGTGCCGAGGTGTTAAAGAAAAAAAAAATGTCTGGAAGTTGGAAACAATAAGAAAAGGGTGAAAGTTAAGGATACACAGATGTTCTAAGAGGAGGTAATTTCTACCTGACCCATACTCCCTTTGCAGGCATATGTATTAAAATGCACGCTTGAAAGAAATGTGTCCTAATGGAAACTTCTCTCCCCACCCCTCCCTCTATTTGTCGGTCTTACTTTCATGTCTTTGACTATGGATGTTGGTATACTTTTATTTATTTTCCTCTTGGTAAACTCTACCTTTTTAAAAATTTGGTCTCTGCTATGAATAGAAATAACTGGAGCAGCTATAATAATTGCTATTCATCTCTTGGAAATACTGTGATATAAAAAATCAATTTCTTTGTTTTACTGAATGCAATTGTAACCAAATGATAGGCTTCCCAGGTGGCACAGAGATAAAGCATCTACTTGCCAATGCAGGAGATGCAAGAGATGTGGGTTCAATCCCTGAGTCAGGAAGATTCCCTTGAGTAAGCAATGACAACCTTCTCCACCATCCTTCCTTAGAAAAGTCCATGAACAGAGAAGCCTGGAGGGATACAGATCATAAGGTTGCAAAAAATTGTACACAACTGAGCTACTGAGCATGCACACACAGCCAAAAGATAATGATTTCCTCATTTTACCATTCAACATGATTTTGCGACACACTGACCTGTATAATACAGATACATTTCTTGAACTTTTTTCTACTAGCCAATCAACTTTTGACCAATGTGTTAAATTGTAAAGAATCTTCCCACGTATCACTTCCCACACTTTTTCCCAAAGCAAATTTTAGGATAACAAAATAAAAGCTGGAGTGAGTATATGGAGGCAAGAAATTTAAAAAAAAAAATCAGAATAGAGTTTCTTATATAACCAAAAAGGAGATAATCCTCTACTCCACAAATTGTTCCCAAATCGTAACAACATTCTACCATTTTACCACTATATACACAGCAACATTTACTTTAAGACCCCTTGAAATTATGAATTATTAGAAAATGAATATTGAAGTTTCATTTTAAAAACTAAACAACAACAAATCTTTGTCCTGGTGCTATTTCTCTCTGCTGTGTTATTCACTACCAAAGAGAGACCAGTTTGTTATTACTACACATTGGACTGCATAGCCCAGGATGGGTTTTATGTTCTCTACACTCTTAGACTTTGTGGAACAACACTTTCCAATTTATAACAGGAAATCCAATTCTATAAAAATCTAATTATTTCATATGGTGGACTCAGCATGACTCTCTCCTCCACTCCTTCCCCCTTTATTTGGCTGGGTGATGAGTGTATTTCCTCTAGGGTTTATATTTTTTCAACCCAGCTACATTTTGAGAACACACACACAAAAAGGGATTTGGCACACGTCTTTTCCCATCTCCTTTCAGTAATTATAGTTAATGAAACTACGTGTGTTTTTTCACTTGTGTGGTCTTCTGGAAAATAAGAGTTTATTTTATTCCAAAAAATGTCATTTCAGTATTTTGGTTGGTTCATTGTTATTATCTTTTTCAAGGGTAACAAGCAGATTCATTCCAAAAATATGTTAATAATTATGGTATTAACCAAGAAAGCAGTTGCTGTACTTCAAAATTAAAATTCATCTGCTGCTGCTCTGTTCTATAATAACTAGGTCATCAGTTTGGGTGTGCCTGCTTAACATGCATTTACTATCCATATGTATTCCCTCACCTAGAGGCCTGATATTTTTAATGAGATTATATCAAAGGATGGAAAGGCTGGAGAGTAGTAACATCATTTTATTGAGTAATTCCCAGAACTCTGATCCATTTCAGTTAGGCAATTAAGACTGCTAACTACAATAAATGATACTAAGAGATTATAGAGGTTTTTCTGCATGAGTGCATAGTTTAAAAAATAATTTAGGTTTACTTAACATAAAAAACACTTCCAGAGGGAAAAAATAGTGGGTTTTTTTTTTTTTTCTCTTTTCAATTTAGCTGAATGCAAAGAAGCGATTTTCTCTTACTGTGCCTGTGTGGCACTTATGTGCACTCTGATGATAAATGATTTCTTTGAGGTGTGCTGCTCAAAGAAGTAGATTTTAATTGTATGCTTTTCCTACATGTCACTAATACCTACAGTGTTCATTAGTATCATATCCACTATGGTGTTTAGCTGGGGAAGACTAATAAATAAGCCTACATACTATTCTCATGAAAAGCTGTGTGCATTTAACCTCTTTCTCCCACTTCGACTTATTATTGCGATTGCCTCCAAAGACAATAGGAGAGTTCTTAAAAACAAACACAGGAAAATCAAAGTTTGTTGTCTTGAAGAGTTAATTCTGACACAGAGGTGACCTTTATCCCTACATACTCACTCTTTTTTTTTTTTTTTTTTTTTTTATCAAGCCTCTCCAAAGGGACTCATCATATGCAGGGCTCTATGAAGAGAAAAAGAAGAGCATTGTCCTTATCACCTCCTTCCAGAAAGTGGCAGAGTAATAGGACTTTGTAAGGCGAAATGAAGCCCAGTCTGATGGCTGCTGATTAAAAATTGACTCTGCCACATCAAAGAGGAGTTGAAGGTGAAAATGATGATCACTTCCCTCTCCCAGGGACCCTGCACCATTTCTTTTATTCAACCTTGAAAGGTTCTTTCTGAATAAGATAATATCCCTCGAGTCCATTCTGCCTTGGCAGCATGGAAAAATGTAGATCAGTATGCCTATTCTTTATGAAAAAAAATGGGATTTTGTTAATGACATAGCACTTTAAAGTGATGGCTTGTATGTGGTAAATGCTGAGAAATTAATTATAAAAGGCTTCTTAGACTATGGATGAAATTAATTGCTGGGATGAAGCTACTAAAAGACCACTGTAAACCTGAACAGCCCTGACTGCTTTTTCTTGATTATTTTCACTTTTAGATTGAATATAGCTGTGTCTGCTCCTTTTATTTTCATCACATTTTAGAAACACGGAATTCTTAGAAAGGTTGTCATCTGTAGTCTAACATTCTCATACATAAAAGGAAAAATATATCTTTTTTTTGTGAAAATGCATTACAAATCTGAATTTCCTAACTGTCTTATGCTACCCACTGGGAAATACAATCCCTGGAGTACAAAAAAAAAAAAAATATATATATATATATATATACATGTATATACAATATAGATACACAGAGATGTAGTCTAACTAGACAAACACATACACACATATAGAGAGAATTAAAATATTTGTGAAAGAACATTTTACAAAACATTTATCTGTTTATAGCAAAATACAGAATATGAATCTATACAAAACATCAAAGACAGATGAAGAAAACATTTTACCCTAACTGAAAAAAATTAACAAAGTTATGTACAGAATTCATACAGAATTGGCACCTATGAAAAGATTTCTTACATTTCAGATTTTCTATTGACCCTCTCTTGTCACTAGAGCAGACAAAGCGTTGCCATGAAGGCCATTCCTAGCTTCTTCAACTCTGTCTATAATTGTATAATTAAGGAGTTTCTCATGGATTATGATAGAAATCTAAAACACTATGAAAATTGAAAGGTAAATTTACATAATGACTTGAAATCATTAATATATGTGCTGATAATGAATAAATGCAGGCCACAAATTTGGTAAATGAAATATTTTGAAGTATTATTTTTATAACTAATTTTCCTTGTGAGAAAACGAATTGTCACTTAGGTAAGAGAATATGAAGTTTATGGGTTCACAGCTATGTACTGCACAGTGCTTATATTTAAAAATCTCATAGTGAATTCAGCTATATAAAATGATATGCTCTTTGAATTTAGTTTTAATTGGAGGGTAATTGCTTTACAATATTGTGTTGATTTCTGTCATGCATGAATCAGCTATAGGTATACAGGTACCCGCTCCTTCTTGAAACTCCCTCCCATCTCTCACCCATCCCAATCTTCTATGTTGTCACAGAGCACAAATGCAGTATATATCATCAAAAGTCTATTACAGTGTTTCTGATGTTATTTTCTTACACCATTTAAATGAAAAGCTACAATCTTGTTAATAACTTAAGAAAAACACATTTTTTGACATGGAAGAAATTGTGATATATAATTATATCAGAAAACAGCAAGCTAACTACTAATGGCATTAAAATTTAAGAATAGAAATAGTCTCACTGCTTCAATGCCAAGTTTAATATAGTTATAACTGGAAATACATTATTTGAGTCAATATTTATCTAGAATATGTGTTTGTTTGCTTTTTAATACACCCAGTTTCCAAAACCATCTAGATTTTGACTTACTGGAGCCTTGATCTTTTACACTGCTGTGTCAGTTTCTGCTATACAGCAGAGTGGATCAGATATATATCCTCTTTTTTGGATTTCCTTCCCATTTAGGTCACCATATATCAGTGAATAGTTTCCTGAGCTATAAGTAGGTTCTCATTAGTTATTTATTTTATGCACACATAGTGTAAATATGTTATTCAACTATGGAGTAGATAATTATTTCATACCGAAGACAAATTACTGGCCAGAATATTGGAGTGGTAGCCTTTCCCTTCTCCAGGGGATCTTCCCAACCCAGGGATTGAACTCAGGTCTCCCACTGCAGGAGAATTCTTTACCAACTCAGCCATCAGGGGAACCACAATCTTCCAATTCATCGCACCCTCCCTTTCCCCTCTTGGTATCCATACATTTGTCCTCTATTTCTGACCTACTTCCTAGAGTAATGAAAATAAAAACTAAAATAAATAATAGGACCTAAATAAACTTAAAGATTGTGCATAACAAAGGAAAACATAAACAAGATAAAAAGACAACCCTCAGAATAGGAGAAAATATTTGCAATCAAAGAAGCTGACAAGAGATTTAATCTCCAAAATATGCGAAGATCTCATGCAGCTCAATATAAAATAAAAAAAAGCAACTCAATTTAAAAGATAAAGACCTAAATAGACATTTCTTTAAAGAAGATATACAGATGGCCAGTGAACACATGTAAAGATGCTCAGCATCACTAATCATACTGTTCAGTTCAGTTCAGTCACTCAATCCTGTCCAACTCTTTGTGACCCCAAGGACTGCAGCATGCCAGGCCTCCCTGTCCATCACAAACTCCCAGAGTTTACTCAAACTCATGCCCATTGAGTCTGTGATGCCATCGCATCCCCTGTCATCCCCTTCTCCTCCCACCTTCAATCTTTTCCAGCATCAGGGTCTTTTCAAATGAGTCAGTTCTTTGCATCAGGTGACCAAAGTATTGGAGATGCAGCTTCAGCATCAGTCCTTCCAGTGAATATTCAGGACTGATTTCCTTTAGGATGGACTAGTAAGATCTCCTTGCTGTCCAAGGGACTCTCAATAGTCTTCTGCAACACCACAGTTCAAAAGCATTGATTCTTCAGCATTCAGCTTTCTTTATAGTCCAGCTCTCACATGCACACATGACTACTTGATAAACCATAGCCTTGACTAGATGGACCTTTGTTGGCAAAGTGATGTCTCTGCTTTTTAATATGCTGTTTAGGTTGGTCATAACTTTCCTTCCAAGGAGTATGCGTCTTTTAATTTCATGGCTGCAGTTACAATCTGCAGTGATTTTGGAGCCCCCCAAAATAAAGTCTGCCACTGTTTCCATTGCTTCCCCATCTATTTGCTATGAAGTAATGAGACCAGATGCTGTGATTTTCATTTTCTGAATGTTCAGCTTTAAGCCAACTTTTTCACTCTCCTCTTTCACTTGCATCAAGATGCTCTTTAGTTCTTCTTCACTTTCTGCCATAAGGGCGGTGTCATCTGCATATCTGAGGTTATTGATATTTCTCCTGGCAATCTTGATTCCAGCTTGTGCTTCCTCCAGCCCAGCGTTTCTCATGATGTACCCTGCACATAAGTTAAATAAGCAGGGTAACAATATACACAGCCTTGATATACTCCTTTTCCTATTTGGAACTAGTCTGTTGTTCCATGTCCAGTTCTAACTATTGCTTCCTGACCTGCATACAGATTTCTCAAGAGGCAGGCCAGGTGGTATGGTATTCCCATCTCTTTCAGAATTTTTCACAGTTTGTTGTGATCCACACAATCAATGACTTTGGCATAGGCAATAAAGCAGAAGTAAATGTTTTTCTGGAATTGTCTTGCTTTTTAATGATCCAATGGATATTGGCAATTTGATCTCTGGTTCCTCTGCCTTTTCTAAATCCAGCTTGAACATCTGGAAGTTCATGGTTGACATACTGTTGAAGCCTGGCTTGGAGAATTTTGAGTGTTACTTTGCTAGCATGTGAGTAAACCGGGTGGAAACAACTTCATTATTCATTAAAGAAATACAAATCAAAACTGCAAAGAAATATTACCTCACATTGGCCCTAAGGGTCATCATCAAAAAATCTACAAACAATAAATCCTGAAGAAGGTGTGAAGAAAAGGGAACTCTCTTATACCTTTGGTGGGAATGTAAGTTGATACAGCCACTCAGGAGAACAGCAAGGAGGTTCTTTAAAAAATTAAAAATAGAACTATCATATGACCCAGCAATCCCACTCCAGGGCAAACGCCCAGAGAAAACCATAATTCAAAAAGATACATGCACTCCAATGTTCATTGCAGCACTATTTACAATTGCCAGAACATACGTGTCCGGCTCTGTGCAACACTATGGATGGTAGCCCACCAGTCTCCTCTGTCCATGGGAGTCTCCAGGCAAGAATACTATAGTGGGTTACCATGCCCTCCTCCAGGAGATTTTCCCAACCCAGGGGTAGAACCTGGATCTTTGATGTCTCCTGGATTGGCAAGATGATTCTTTATCACTAGTGCCACCTGGGAAGCCCTGCCAGGATATGAAAGCAACTTGAATGTCCATTAACAGAAGAATGAAAAATGAAGTTGTGGTACTTATGTTCAATGGAATATTACTTGGCCATTAAAAAGGGATGAAACGGTGTCATTTACAGAGACAGAACTAGAGACTGTCATTCTGAGTGAAGCAAGAGAAAAATAAATACTGTATATTAACACATATGTAGAATTTAGAAAAATGGTATAGATGATCTTATTTACAAAGAAAAAATAGAGGCACAGATGGATCTAGGTTTATTTTTAATGAAGATCTATGAAGGCAACTCTTTCAAATTACAAAGTATATTATAGGAAAATGGTCTTCAGTGAAAGTTTAATATTATTTTTCATCAGTTTTCACTATACAATAACATATTTCAGAATAAAATGTGACAATAAATGCAGTCAAGATACTTTAAGCTTAGTTTTTCTTATTTCTAAACTTTATTATATTAATTATATTTTCATGGAAGTTATAGAATTATTAATATAAAAATATGACCTTTAAATGTGTTTCTACTTTTCTACAGTTGTTTTTAATATTTCCAATCAAAATTTATTTTTTTTCAAGAAAACAAGTAATCAAAAGTGAAAACTAGATTAATCTTGTTTTTTATTGTTTGTGTTTCTTTCAAATAATATTAATATTTCAATTCCATTGGTTTGTAAACCTTTTGAAATTAAGGAGTATGTTTTGTCTGTTTTTGTCAATGGCACCCCACTCCAGTACTCTTGCCTGGAAAATCCTATGGATGGAGGAGCCTGGTGGGCTGCAGTCCACGGGGTCGCTACGAGTCAGACACGACTGAGTAACTTCAGTTTCACTTTTCACTTTCATGCATTGGAGAAGGAAACGGCAACCCACTCCAGTGTTCTTGCCTGGAGAATCCCAGGGACGGGGAAGCCTGGTGGGCTGCCATCTATGGGGTCGCACAGAGTCGGACACGACTGAAGCGACTTAGCAGCAATCTTGCTTAGTGCCTGCCTGTACATAATATTTTCAAAAATATTTTAATAAATATTTCTATAAGTAAAAAACTTTAAAAATACTAGTCTCACAAAAAATTAGGTAAAAGAACTTATATTAGAATGGTCAGATCAATTTTTGTCTTGTTAGTCACGTGCTGTGTGTGCTGTGCTTAGTGACTTAGTTGTGTCTGAGTCTTCGTGACCCCATGGACTGTAGCCCACTGGGCTCCTCTGGCCATGGGGGTTCTCCAGGCAAGAAAACCAGAGTGAATTGCCAAGCCCTCCTCCAGGTGATCTTCCCAATCCAGGGATAGAACCCAGGTCTCCTGCATTGCAGGTGGATTCTTTACTGTCTGAGTCACCAGGGAAGCCCAAGAATACAGGAGAAGGTAGCCTATCCCTTCTCCAGGAGATCTTTCTGACCCAGGAATCAAACCAGGGTCTCCTGTATTGCAGACTGATTCTTTACCAGCTGAGTTAACAGGGAAATCCTACTCTAGTGCTATTATAAATCTAACTGAATTAAATTGGTTTATCAAGGATACTGTCAACATTTTTAGGAAAGAGATACAATGGTTTATTTTGGTTGTTAGAGTTCAGATACAACATATCAATAATTTTATGCTGATTAGAATGTCTATTTTGAGATGGCAACCAGGTCATTCCTGTGTGCATGCTGCATGCTAAATTGTTTCAGTCTTGGCTGGTTCTTTGAGACACTATGGACTGTAGCTCACCAGGTTCCTCTGCCCATGGGCTGTCCCAGGCAAGAATATTGGAATAGGTTGCCATGTCCTCCTCCAGGGTATCTTCCTGACCCAGGGATCAAACCAATGTCTCTTATGTCTCCTGCATTTACAGGAGAGTTCTTTACCACTAGCACCACCTGGGAAGCACAGAACATTCCTTAAGCATACCCTAACCATAATGCTCCCCTGAACTCGTATTGCTAATGCATCACTATTATGGATCTGAGTAAGTTCATAAATTGTTGCTTTAATTCAGAATTTGTCCACCTTCGCACTACCGCGATTTGAGTCAGATCAGTCTGTGAGTGTGTGTGTGTCTGTGTGTGTGTGTGTGTGAGGTGCTGTCCTGTGCCTTGGAGGATATTTAGCTGCATCCATGAGGACCATTAATGTCTCTAAACACTACTAAATATCACCAGAGAACACAACTTTCCTCCAAACCACACATCTGGCTACTGAGAACCACTGCTCTCTTCCTACAGAGCAGGTGGAGTAACTCATGCTGCTGTTTGAGGTCAAAAGGAAAACCTAACATGATTCTGTCATTTAAATTTGATAGGTTTCTGGAGTTTTTCATTGGGCTTTGTGTATTAAAACCATGGACAGTCTTGTGGTATATCCTATTCACATTCCTTATCATTCTGCCCACTAATTTTCAGAAATATCTTCTAACTTATACATAATTTTTGTCATGTCTTGTCAACCAAATTGTGAGTATTATAACAAGACAGACTGTATCACTTTTCTTTATTCCAATCTCCACTTTCAACTATATTGGATCTGTTTTCCTCTGGATCTGAGTGTGATTGCAAAGTTTTCACACTTGCTTCAGTTCAGTTCAGTTAAGTCATTCAGTTGTGTCTGACTCTTTCCTACCCCATGAATCGCAGCATGCTAGGCCTCCCTGTCCATCACCAACTCCCGTAGTTCACTCAGACTCACGTCCATCGAGTCAGTGATGCCATCCAGCCATCTCATCCTCTGTCGTCCCCTTCTCCTCCTGCCCCCAATCCCTCCTAGCATCAGAGTCTTTTCCAATGAGTCAACTCTTCGCATGAGGTGGCCAAAGTACTGGAGTTTCAGCTTTAGCATGATTCCCTCCAAAGAAACCCCAGGGCTGATCTCCTTCAGAATGGACTGGTTGGATTTCCTTTCAGTCCAAGTGACTCTCAAGAGTCTTATTCAACACCATAGTTCAAAAGCATCAATTCTTTGGCGCTCAGCCTTCTTCACAGTCCAATTCTCACATCCATACATTACCACAGGAAAAACCATAGCCTTGACTAGACGAACCTTTGTTGGCAAAGTAATGTCTCTGGTTTTCAATATGCTATCTAGGTTGGTCATAACTTTCCTTCCGAGGAGTAAACGTCTTTTAATTTCATGGCTGTAGTCACCATCTACAGTGATTTTGGAGCCTCCAAAAAATAAAGTCTGACACTGTTTCCACTGTTTCCCCGTCTATTTCCCATGAAGTGATGGGACTGGATGCCATGATCTTCATTTTCTGAATGTTGAGCTTTAAGCCAACTTTTTCACTCTCTTCTGTCACTTTCATCAAGAGGCTTTTTAGTTCCTCTTCACTTTCTGCCATAAGGGTGGTGTCATCTGCATATCTGAGGTTATTGATATTTCTCCCGGCAATCTTGATTCCAGCTTGTGTTTCTTCCAGCCCAGCATTTCTCATGATGTATTCTGCATATAAGTTAAATAAGCAGGGTGACAATATACAGCCTTGAAGTACTCTTTTTCCTATTTGGAACCAGTCTGTTGTTCCATGTCAAGTTCTAACTGTTGCTTCCTGACCTGCATACAGATTTCTCAAGAGGCAGGTCAGGTGGTCTGGTATTGCCATCTCTTTCAGAATTTTCCACAGTTTATTGTGATCCACACAGTCAAAGGCTCTGGCATAGTCAATAAAGCAGAAATAGATGTTTTTCTGGAACTCTCTTGCTTATTCCATGATCCAGTGGATGTTGGCAATTTGATTTCTGGTTCCTCTGGTTTTCTAAAACCAGCTTGAACATCAGGAAGTTCACGGTTCACATATCGCTGAAGCCTGGCTTGGAGAATTTTTGGCATTACTTTACTAGCATGTGAGATGAGTGCAGTTGTGCAATAGTTTGAGCATTCCTTGGCATTGTCTTTCTTTGGGATTGGAATGAAAACTGACCTTTTCCAGTCCTGTGGCCACTGCTGAGTTTTCCAAATTTGCTGGCATATTGAGTGCAACACTTTAACAGCACCATCTTTCAGGATTTGAAAGAGCGCAACTGTAATTCCATCACCTCCACTAGCTTTGTTTGTAGTGATGTTTTCTAAGGCCCACTTGACTTCACATTCCAGGATATCTGGCTCTTGGTGAGTGATCACACTATCGTGATTATCTGGGTCATGAAGATCTCTTTTGTACAGTATTTCTGTGTATTCTTGCCATCTCTTCTTAATATCTTCTGCTTCTGTTAGGTCCATACCATTTCGGTCCTTTATCGAGCCCATCTTTGCATGAAGTGTTCCCTTGGTATCTCTAATTTTCTTGAACAGATCTCTAGTCTTTCCCATTCTGTTGTTTTCCTCGATTTCTTTGCATTGATCACTGAGGAAGGCTTTCTTATCTCTTCTTGCTGTTCTTTGGAACTTTGCATTCAGATGCTTATATCTTTCCTTTCCTTTCCTTTGCTTTTCACTTCTCTTCTTTTCACAGCTATTTATAAGGCCTCCCCAGACAGCCATTTTGCTTTTTTGCATTTCTTTCCCATGGGGATGGTCTTGATCCCTGTCTCCTGTACAATGTCATGAACCTCATTCCATAGTTCATCAGGCACTCTATCAGATCTAATCCCTTAAATCTATTTCTCACTTCCACTGTATAATCATAAGGGATTTGATTTAGGTCATAACTTAATGGTGTAGTGGTTTTCCCTACTGTCTTCAATTTAAGTCTGAATTTGGCAATAAGGAGTTCATGATCTGAGTCACAGTCAGCTCCTGGTCTTGTTTTTGTTGACTGTATAGAGCTTCTCCATCTTTGGCTGCAAAGAATATAATCAATCTGATTTTGGTGTTGACCATCTGGTGATGTCCATGTGTCGAGTCTTCTCTTGTGTTGTTGGAAGAGGGTGTTTGCTATGACCAGTGCATTTTCTTGGCAAAATTATATTAGTCTTTGCCCTGCTTCATTCCGTATTCCAAGGCCAAATTTGCCTGTTACTCCAGGTGTTTCTTGATTTCCTACTTTTGCATTCTAGTCCCCTATAATGAAAACAATCTCATTTCATTAGTTAAAATTAATTCTAGTTTGTTGTAAAGTTTCAGCATCAAATTCAATTCAAAATTTTCCTCCTGTGAACTTCTATTGCTTGAATTCCAAGTAGTGTTGTGTGTTCTGGCTCTAAGACCTCTCCCTGACCCATTGATTTTTCCCATGTAGGATGGATTATTGACCTGTTCTGATTCAGTCTATTTTCCTTTTTTTTTTTTTTTGATGGGGTGGGCCTCTGTTAATTTGGTGATTCCAAATAAATTCTGTGTGTGTGTGTGTGTGTGTCTGTGTGTGTGTGTTATAGTGGCTCAGACTGTAGAGAATCTGCCTGAAATTCAGGAGCCCCAGATTTGATTCCTGGGTTGGGAAGATCCCCTGGAGAAGGGATTGGCAACACACTCCAGTATTCTTACCTGGAGAACTCTATGGACCGAGGAGCCTGGTGGGTTACAGTCTGTGGGTTTGCAGAGTCAGATATGACTGAAAAACTAACACATTCACATTCACTACCAGTCCAAGCTCCTACTGCTCACTGCACAATAGGCCGATAGATTTAGAAATGAGTTGTTGGGGCAAGGAATAGTGACTTTATTCAGAAAGCCCACAGACTGAGAAAATGGTGGACTAGTGTTCCAAAGAGCCATCTTACCCAAATTAGAATTCAGGCTTCTTTTATATTAAAAGGGGAAGGGGTGTAATTAGTTGTTGCAAACTTTTTGGTGTTAGAATCCATTGTTCTAGCAGCTGTCCACGTGGGTCAGGTCATGATGCTCTTGTCAACATCCAACAAGACAAATGTTATTCTCTGCTCTGCAAATTTTAATCTTTGTATGAAAGGAAAAGTGTTATGCATTTACAGATCAGAAACTTGAGAATGAATTCTACTGTATATTTCAGGATAATAGGTAGCAAAAGCAATAGAATATAAAGGTTAAAGTAAAACAAACAAATCTAATATGGAGTCAGATTTGTTCTTCCACATGTCTTTTTGCTAGACTGTATTCAGCACTCTCCAGATTGCACAAAAGAAACCCTTCTAAGAGACATCTCTTCCCCTGCCCCTGCTAGGAGTAGACGACCCCTCACTTGACTCATGCCCCCCACTTGACTCAGCAGCCATTTGCAGAACAACATTGATCCTGCCTCTTTTCTAGCCTACACTATTGACCTTGCATAACCACTAGAACCAATGGACTCCTCTGCTTCTTGCTTGTGTGACTGCAAAGTTTTAGACTGAAATAGGAATAACCCAGGTCATGTTCCCAGGTACATTGCAATACAGTCTCTTTGGCTTTACTGGGATTCACTACTTTGTAAATTTCTCATCTTCAGCTACCAGGAGCAAACTTCATTACTTATTTAGAAATTTTCTCAAATCTCAGAAAAAAATATTAAATATCTTTTCATCTTCCCCATCTTTGGGAAGTAAGACTAAAAATTGCTGTTGTTCAGTCACCAAATCATGTCCAACTCTCTGAGACCCCATGAACTGCAGCACCCCAGGCTTCTCCGTCCTTCCCTATCTCCTGGAGTTTGCTCAAACTCATGTCCGTTGTGTCAGTGATGCCATCCAACCATCTCATTCTCTGTTGTACCCTTCTCCTCTTGCCCATAATCTTTCCCAGCATCAGGGTCTTTTCTAATGAGTCAGCCCTTCCCATCAAGTGGCCAAAGTATTGGAGTTTAAGCTTCAGCATCAGTCTTTGCAGTAAATAGTCGGGACTGATTTCTGTTAAGATTCATTGGTTTGGTCTCCTTGAAGCCCAAGGGACTCAAGAATCTTCTTCGGCATCACAGTTTGAAAGGTTTAATTCTTCAGCAATGAGCCTTCTTTATGGTCCAACTCTCACATCCATGCATGACTACTGGAAAAATGATAGCTTTGACTAGACAGACCTTTGTTGGCAAAGTGATGTCTCTGCTATTTAATATGCTAAGTTTGTCAGCTTATTAAAAGAAATCATCTTTTAATTTCATAGCTGCAGTCAGCATTGGCAGTTATTTTGGAGCCCAAGAAAATAAAATCTGTCACTGTTTCCACTTTTTCCACATTTGTTTGCCATGAAGTGGTGGGTCTGTCTAGTCTAGTCAAAGCTATGGTTTTTCCAGTAGTCGTATATGGATGTGAGAGTTGGACTATAAAGAAAGCTGAGCACCGACGAATTGATGCTTTTGAACTGTGGTGTTGGAGAAGACTACTGAGAGTCCCCCGGACTGCAAGGAGATCCAATCCGTCCATCCTAAAGGAGATCAGTCCTGAATATTCATTGGAAGGACTGATACTGAAGCTGAAACTCCAACACTTTGGCCACCTGATGCAAAGAACTGACTCACTTGAAAAGACCCTGGTGCTGGGAAAGATTGAAGGTGGGAGAAGGGAATGACAGAGGATGAGATGGTTGGATGGCATCACCGACTCAATGGCATGAGTTTGAGTAAACTCTGGGAGTTGGTGATGGACAGGAAGGCCTGGTGTGCTATAGTCCATGGGGTCGCAAAGAGTTGGACATGTCTGAGAGACTGAACTGAACTGATGGGTCCAAATGCCGTGATCTTATATTTTTGAATGTTGAGTTTTAAAACAGCCTTTTCATTCTCCTCTTTCACCTTCATCATGAAACTTTTTATTTCCTCTTTGCTTTCTGCCATTATGGTGTTGTCATCTGCATATTTGAGGTTGTTGATATTTCTCCTGGCAACACTGACTCTAACTTGTGAGCCATCCGACACAGCATTTTGCATGAGGTACTCTGCATTTAAGTTAAATAAACAGGGTGACAATGTATAACCTTGACATAAAATAAACTCATGCTAATTATTTAGGTTCCCAAAACAATCTCCAGAGAACTCAGATACTCTGCTGTGCCGGAAGTAGAAAAGGTGTTTTAGAGGGAAGTGGTTGTCCTATCTGATGATTCCCTTATTTGCTGCCTATTTTCTTAAACTTAGGACCTTGACTACATTTTTAGGACAAAGGGAAAACTCCAATATTATATCCTGTTTTCTGTGCATGACTGTTGAGTATTTGTTGTTTTCCTTTAAGGTCTATATTAATAGGGATTAATTTGTTTCTTCATTTGATTGACATGGAAGAAAAGCTTGACCCTGTAACTTACATAACTGTGATGGTTAATTTTATGTGTCAACTTGGAATGTGTTTTTGAATGAGGTAAACATTTACATATGTGAACTTTGAATAAAGCAGAATGCCTTCTGTGATAGAAATGGTACTTATCTACTCAACTGAAGGTCTGAATAGAACAAAGTGACCAGCCTCCATGAGCAAGAATTTCTCCAGCAGACTGCCTTGGGCCTTCACTAGAACTATAAAGATCTCCTAGATCTTCACCAGCCAGCATTTGGACTAGAAGTACACCATCAGCTCTTCTGGGTCTTTACCTCAGAGACCCACAGTATTGTCCCACACTGAAGAATTTGGACTTCCCAACTTCCATAATCACATGAGCCAGTTTCTTATAACAAATTATATTATATATATATACACACACACACACATATCTTCTATCACTTCTGCTTCTCTAGAGAACCCTGACTAATACAATAATTAAGAAAAAAGGGACTCAACTATATTGCATTTTATATTCATTAAAATATACAAAGGATCTAAATTAATTTTTCAGATTAAAATTACTTTCCATTTTCAAACTATTCTATAATAGAGTGCTGAAATTTTAATTAGTTCTTCTTTTTAATTGGCAAGGGTGTCAGGGTGTAAGTTCAGTTTCTATCTATGTCTTTGACACATGGTAACCTTGGACATCAAATGTATAAAATATATTGTAAAGAATACATTTTATTCCTCTCCATGGAATATATACATACATACATATATATTATATATATGTACATATACATACATACACATATTTATATATATACTTTATAAATATATATAAATATGCATATTAAAGACTGTTAGGAGGAAATGAGAAGTGATTGATGTATGATGAAGTGATAGATTTCATTTTGGTATTAAAAAAGTGTTCTACAATTGATTGTGGTAATGGTTATACAACTCTGAATATTTTTAAAAATCATTGAATTATAAACTTTAAGTGCCTAATTTGCATGTTATGTGATTTATATGTGAAGAAAGCTCTGTATAAAATAATGAGAGCAAATGTAGTTTTCATAAATATTTTGAGTGTAGTACTTAAAGGAACATATTCTCAGTTAAACTGAAGAATGAGATTTTAGAAGAATTTAGTGTATCTCCCAGTATAGAGACACTGTTATAAAATAGAATAGAAAATTCATAAACAAATTGGAAGATTCATTTTGGACATATTGAGTTGGAGGGAGCATAAGAGTGTTGGGGAAGAAAGGGGAAAAATGCAAAACTGCCTGAAAAAAGAAACAAGAGCAATCCATTAATTTAAGGAATTCTGATGCGATCGAGTATGTGTATTAGATGGTGGCAAATAGTTTAACATGAAAATAAGGTGGTAATATGGTGTTCTGAAAGTGAAAGTCACTCAGTTGTGTCTGACTCTTTGTGACCCTATGGACCACACCAGTCCCTGGAATTCTCCAGGTCAGAATACTGGAGTGGGTAGCCTTTCTCTTCTCAAAGGGATTGTCCCAACCTGGGATTGAACCCAGGTCTCCCACATTGCAAATGGATTTTTTACCAGCTGAGCCACAAAGGAAGCCCAATATGGTGTTTTGGAGATCTATTAAAGGTATTGAAAGTCTAAGAACAGGCTGATGAGAACAGAATTGTATTTAAGGAGATTCTTTTGGCTTCAAGTAAAGGATGGATTATGTCATGAAACTGAAGGTAGATCAATTAGAAGAATGCTAAAATAATATATGAGAAATTATGGTGATCTATATTAGGATATTAAAGTGGAACTGGAAAGGATAATAAATGGTTAAGAAATGTCCGTGAAGATGAATCAGAAATCTTGGTGATAAGTTGTATATAACAGATGAGAAATAGGAAGAAATGGTTTCAACCAAGTCGTCAAATGAATAGTGTAAGGTTAAAGCTAAAGGTTTTTCAGATTTTCACTCTTGAGTTTAAAATACCTGTAGGAAATTTAAGTGTGGGTTACCTAGGACCTCAGAACAAAGTGTGATCCAACAGCATCAGGATCACTCGGGGGTGTTTTAGAAATGTATGATCTCAGAGCACATTCCAGAACCACAGAGTCAGATTCTGCATTTTTAGAAAGAGCTCAACTGTTTTATCCACATTAACATTTGAGAGGTCCTGCTTTAATAGACATTTGAATGTGTATGTCCAGAATTGAGTAGGAAACTTTTTGAGTTGGAGTGAAGGATATTATCATAAATAAAACTATAAATAATGATGAAATTGTATGTATCATCAAAGAATGAAAACTTGACCATTTCATTATGATATTATGATAGACTGCATTTTATACAGAATATTTTAATTTTCAATATATATAACTCCTAATTGCCTATTAAAAATTATAGTTTTAAAAAGCCAATTTCATCAAAAAAGTATAACTCTATTTTTGATTATTGTATTTCTGTCACCATAACATATGATGTGCTGTGTCTAAGCATATTTTGCTATTGTAACTGCAAAATGGTAGCTATATTATGTTTTTGTTGTTGTTGTTTTTATTAGAAATGAAAAAGAAGTTGTACAGATACAGAGAAACTTTCTAGATTTCTGAAATCTTTGTCAATTTTAAAAAGCCAGAGTACTTAAAAACTTTCATTGCCTATAAATCTGATTTAGAACAAATTTATATCTGGTAGATATGTCACACAGAAAGTTAATGTTTGGAAAATTTGTGAACTTTATAAGCATAAGCTTTCTACAGGCATAAATTATTCTCTTCTATAAATAATTTACTCCAGAGTGGTTTCACCCTTCTACAGCCAATTTGTCAAGCAAGACCCCATACTAAGCAGATAGAGTCCAAAAGCAGTGTCGAAACTTGTCTGCATTGTGTTTTCCGGCTTGGTTCCAACATTTCAACCCAGGACTCTCACTCTGCCCTGAACAGTGTGAGTGCATTTAATTACAATCTGACATGTGTATTAGTAAGAAACAAAGGGCTGTGAACTGAGGGTGATGATTAACTGTTCTACTAGATAATTGCTTAAACTACTACTTATATTATACCGCATTATCTCTTTTGAACAAAGTGATTATTGGCCTTTTGTAGAGTGATTATACAATGTAAGTGCAATCTTGCTGTTTTAACTCTTGTCAGAGTTTATGTTTAATGTACTTCCATTACAGTGAGTAGTGCAACTTTAGGTGTTCTTTCTTCAACTGAGAAAGCTGATAGAATCAATTTTTTATGGCTTTTTTCCCTGGCTTGGAATAGGCAGCATCTTCTGATCTTCCAGGGGAAGGGAATTCAAAACATAAAGATAACAGTATTCAAGAGTCAAATAAATATATTCATACTTTTCATATGTATAGCCATACATATAAACACCTCCAATACTATGATTCAACCCAAAAACCCCCAGCAAACTAATAGATTCTGAAAACCTCAGAGGACAAAACTAAAACTTTTAAAAAAGTACTTTACTTTTTACAAAGAGAGTACTTATAAACCACAGCTTTTATTCACTTTTGTAAATATAGGATGTTGGTTGCCTGCATGCTCAGTCATATCTGATTC
The DNA here is from genome assembly GCF_032452875.1 of Bos javanicus. Taxonomy (NCBI): domain Eukaryota; kingdom Metazoa; phylum Chordata; class Mammalia; order Artiodactyla; family Bovidae; genus Bos; species Bos javanicus. The sequence goes on from NC_083881.1 coordinate 41,130,171, forward strand.
TCCATGACCCCATGAACTGTAGCCTGCCAGGCTCCTCTGTCCGTGGAATTATCTTGGCAAAAATACTAGAGTGGGTTACCATTTCCCTTTCCAGGGGATCTTTCCAACACAGGAATCAAAACCACGTCTCCTGCAGCTCCTCCACAGGCAAGCAAATTCTTCTACCACTGAGTTACCATAATTAACATGATGAATCTGTATCTATCCTATTAGGGAAAAAAAACAAAATTTCATTCTTTCAAAGCTTTATGTTTAGGCAATTACCTGCCTCTCAGAACTGTACTCTTCTCCCAAAACTTCCCATCATTCAAGCTCACATTTTCTCAGGAAAAACCTTTTACCATGCCATTGCAATTTGTTGATTTTGGTCAACTCCAAGGTCTACCATAATTGCCATGAGAAAAACTTGTAATGAGATCAAAGCATATGTTATTTTAATGTTTTCCTTGAAGTATAGCTGATAGACAATAAAGTGCACAAATATAAAATGTAAAATTTAGATAAGTTTTTGGATTTCTATGTATCCCTGACACATGTCCTTTAGGATGGACTGGTTGGATCTCCTTGCAGTCCAAGGAACTCTCAAGAGTCTTCTGCAACACCACAGTTCAAAAGCATCAATTCTTCAGTACTCAGCTTTCTTTATAGTCCAACTCTCACATTCATACATGACTACTGGAAAAACCATAGCCGTGACTAGATGGACATTTGTTGGCAAAGTAATGTCTCTGCTTTTTAATATGCTGTCCAGGATGGTCATAACTTTCCTTCCAAGGAGTAAGCGTCTTTTAATTTCATGGCTGCAATCACCATCTGCAGTGATTTTGGGACCCAGAAAAATAAAGTCAGCCACTGTTTCCACTGTTTCCCCATCTATTTGCCATGAACTGACGGGACTGGATGCCATGATCTTAGTTTTCTGAATGTTGAGCTTTAAGCCAACTTTTTCACTCTCCTCTTTCACTTGCATCAAGAGGCTCTTTAGTTCTTCTTCACTTTCTGCCATAAGGGTGGTGTCATCTGCATATCTGAGGTTATTGATATTTCTCCCGGCAATCTTGATTCCAGCTTGTGCTTCTTCCAGCCCAGCATTTCTCATGATGTACTCTGCATATAAGTTAAATAAGCAGGGTGACAATATACAGCCTTGACATACTCCTTTTCCTGTTTGGAACCAGTCTGTTGTTCCATGTCCAATTCTAAGTGTTGCTTCCTGACCTGTATACAGGTTTCTCAAGAGGCAGGTCAGGTGGTCTGGCACTCCCATCACTTTCAGAATTTTCCACAGTTTATTGTGACCCACACAGTCAAAGGCTTTGGCATAGTCAATAAAGCAGAAATAGATGTTTTTTCTGGAAAACTCTTGCTTTTTCAATGATCCAGCGGATGTTGGTAATTTGATCTCTGGTTCCTCTGCCTTTTCTAAAACCAGCTTGAATATCTGAAAGTTCATGGTTCACATATTGCTGAAGCCTGGCTTGGAGAATTTTGAGCATAAAAGGAGATTAGTCCTGGGTGTTCATTGGAGGGACTGATGTTGAAGCTGAAACTCCAATACTTTGGCCACCTGATGCCGAGAGCTGACTCATTGGAAAAGACCCTGATGCTGGGAAAGATTGAGGGCAGGAGGAGAAGGGGACGATAGGGGATGAGATGGTTGGAAGGCATCACAGACTTGATGGACATGGGTTTGGGTGGACTCTGGAAGTTGGTGATAGACAGGGAGCCTTGGCGTGCTGTGGTTCATGGGGTTGCAAAGAGTCGGACATGACTGAGCGACTGAACTGAACTGACACAATAGCACGATTAAGATGAATACAGCCCTAATCTCTCAGAGTTTCCATGTGTCTCTTAGTAATCCCTCCCTTATGCTTTTCCCTGAAATCCCTCTGCTTTCTGATTGTAAATTAATTTGCACTTTCTATATAGCTAAGCATAAATGGAGGCTTCCTTAGTGTCTCACATGGTAAAGAATCCATCTGCAATGCAGGAGACCTGGGTTCGATCCCCAGGTCAGGAAGACCCCTTGGAGAAGATAATGGCTACCCGCTCCAGTATTCTTGCCTGGAGAATACCTTGGACAGAGAAGCCTGGTGGACTATACTCCATAGAGTCCCAGAGTCAGATGCAACTGAGCAAATGACACAGACATGCACACGTATATATGAAATAATAAAATGTGTACCCAGCTGTTTTCACTCAACATAATTATTTGAGAATCCCTACATCTAGCCTATGTAATGGTTCATTCCTTTTATTGTTCATAAGTGTTTCATTGTAAGGATATATCACATTTGTGTTAATACTACCTTTTGGTGAGACACTCTGTTTTTTCCTGTTTTAATTGATTATAAATAAAGCTGCTATGAACATTTGTTTACAAGTGTTTTTGGCACATAAGTTCATTCATATTAAGTAAGCATCAAAGAGTGAGATGATTGAATCATATGATAGATACACGCTCAAGTTTTTTTAAACTGGCAGACTCCTGCCAACAAGTTTGTACCCTTTTATAATCCCAACAGTAGGTGTGAGAGTCCCAGTTCTTTAATATCCTTGCCAGTACTTGACTTTGTCAGTCTTTTCAACACTAATTGTGTTCTGGCATTTAATTGTCATTTTAATTTGCATTTCTCTAATGACTAATAATGTTGAGCATATTTAATATGCTATTTCCCTGGTGGCTCAGCTGGTAAAAAATCCTCCTGCAATGTGGGAGACCTGGGTTCGATCACTGGGTTGTGAAGATCTCTTGAGAAGGGAAAGGCTACCCACTCCAGTATTCTGGCCTGGACAATTCCATGGACAGAGCATCATGGAGGGCTACACTCCACGGGGTTGCAAAGAGTCTGAGATGACTGTTGCTATCTTTTTTTTTGATGAAGTGTTTACTAAAATATTTTAATATTATCTAGAGCTTTTTTCTGAAACAGATGCCTATTATTAGGTTAAGGAAATGCCATTTATTCATAGTATTATGAAGAATGGATGTTAGAATTTAATAATTTTTTTCTGCATATATTTTGAAATATGATAATATTTTTTATTTATGAATACAGTAGACTTTATTAAGGTCAGGAAGCAAGAGTTAGACATGGAACATGTCTAACTGGACATGGAACAACAGACTGGTTCCAAATAGGAAACGAAGTATGTTAAGGCTGCATGCTGTCACCTTGCTAATTTAACTTCTATGCAGAGTACATTATGAGAAAAGCTGGGCTGGAAGAAGCACAGGCTGAAATCAAGATTGCTGAGAGAAATACCAATAACCTCAGATATTCAGTTGACACTACCCTTATGGCAGAAAGCAAAGAAAAACTAAAGAGCCTCTTCATGAAAGTGAAAGAGGAGAGTGAAAAAGTTGGCTTAATTCTCAACATTCAGAAAACTAAGATCATGGCATCCGGTCCCACCACTTCATGGGAAATAGATGGGGAAACAGTGGAAACAGTGTCAGACTTTATTTTTGGGGGCTCCAAAATCACTGCAGATGGTGACTGCAACCATGAAATTAAAAGATGCTTACTCCTTGGAAGGAAAGTTATGACCAACCTAGACAGCATATTTAAAAGCAGAGACATTACTTTGCCAACAAAGGTCCGTCTAGTCAAGGCTATGGTTTTTCCAGTAGTCATGTATGAATGTGAGAGTTGAACTATAAAGAAATCTGAGCACCGAAGAATTGATGCTTTTGAACTGTGGTGTTGGAGAAGACTCTTGAGAGTCCCTTGGACTGCAAGGAGATCCAACCAGTACATCCTAAAGGAGATCAGTCCTAGGTGTTCATTGGAAGGACTGATACTGAAGCAAAACTCCACTACTTTGGCCATCTGATGGGAAGAGCTGACTCATTTGAAAAGACCCTGATACTGGGAAAGATTGAAGGTTGGAGGAGAAGGGGACGACAGAGGATAAGATGGTTGGATGACATCACTGACTCAATGGACATGAGTTTGAGTAAATCTGGGAGTTGGTAAAGGACAGGGAGGCCTGGGTTGCTGCAGTCCATGGGATCACAAAGAGTCAGACATGACTGAGTGACTGAACTAAACTAAACTGACTTTATTAAACTGATTTCTGAGTGTTAATTCAGGCTCACACTACTGATATAAACTCTTTGGTCATAAGGCATCATCTTTTTTATACATTGCTCAATTGAACTTAATAAATTCTGTTAGAAGTTTGTATCTATTTTCACAAAGTGTACTGGTTTATGTATTCTTTTTTTCAGTGTCTTTGTCTGGCTTTCATATCACTGTGGTAGTACAGAATGAGTTAAGATGTGTTTTCTGCTCTTCATATTATGGAAGAGGTTGTTTAGCCATGGTATTATTTGCAGAATCCACCAATAAATTCATTTGGGTCTAGAGATATTGGGGGTAGTTTTGGTAGTTTTTTGAGTTTTTTTTATTACAGGTCCAATTTATCTAACAGAGATGAGGTTATTTGGCTTATTAATTTACTCTTGAATGATCCTTGCAATTTGTGTACTTAAACTTACTCATTTCACTTAAGTATGTCAAATTGGTATTGCATGATATGTTTATATTTCTTTATTATCCTTTCAAAATGTTTAAAATCTGTAGTGAGGTATTTTCTGGTGTTGCTATTAATGCTATATCAACTTTATAGAATAACCTAGGATTTGTTCCATCCTTTTATGTTTTAAGAAACTTTATTAAGATGCAGTGTTAATTATTTTTTAAGTGTTTTATGGGAATAACTAATGAAATTATCAAGGCTGAGCTTTTTATTGTAGAAAATACAGGCATACCTTGTTTTATCGTGCTTTGCAAATACTGTATTTTTGGTAGGTTGAAGATTTCTGGTAACCCTGCACTGAGCAAGTCTACAGGTAGCATTTTCCCAACAACATCCACTCACTTTGTGTCTCTGTATCACATGTTGGTAATTCTCACTATATTTCATTTTTTTTGTTACTATTATATTTTAAAATTAAGATATAAACATCTTAAAAACTAAGATATAGTTTTATTAGAAATAAAGCTATTGCAAAGTTAATAAACTATAGTATAGAGTAAACATAACTTTCATGTGCACTGGGAAACCAAGAAATCCAAAGCAATGTGACTTGCTTTATTGTTATACTTTACTGCCATGATCTAGAACTGAACCTAGGATTTCACTGTGGTATGCCTGTATATTGATTACTAATTTAGTCTTTCTAGAGTAATAGGTCTCTCAGATTACAATTCTTCTTGAATCACTATCAATGGTTTCAGTTCAGTTCAGTTCAGTCGCTCAATCATGTCCGACTCTTTGTGACCCCATGAATCACAGCACGCCAGGCCTCCCTGTCCATCACCAACTCCCGGAGTTCACTCAGACTCACGTCCATTGAGTCAGTGATGCCATCCAGCCATCTCATCCTCTGTCGTCCCGTTCTCCTCCTGCCCCTAATCCCTCCCAGCATCAGAGTCTTTTCCAATGAGTCAACTCTTTGCATGAGATAGCCAAAGTATTCTTCTGTAGAAATGTTAAGTTTATCTAGGTTATCTAATTTGTGGACATAAAACTTTCCATAATATCTCTTGAAATTTTTTCATTTCTGAAAGAGTAGTAGTGCTGTTTCTTTTTACATTCTTTTTTTTTAATTTTATTTTATTTTTAAACTTTACATAATTGAATTAGTTTTGCCAAATTTACATTCTTGATTTAAGAAATTTGAACATTCTCTCCAGTTTTGGGTCAGTCTAACTGAAGCTTTTACAAATTTTGTTGATTTTTTTAAATGATTAGTTTTTGTATTTTAAATACATTGTCTATTGCTTTTTAAATCTGTTTCATTATTTTCACTCATATTTTTACATGAGGCTTCCCAGGTGGTACTAGTGGTACAGTCCATGGGATCACAAAGAGTTGGACATGACTCAGTGACTGACTAACACACACACACACCCCTAGGATTCAACTTTGGCTTTATCACTTATAAACTCTTTGATTTAGGAAGGTATTTGAGCTGCTAAACCTCAAATAGCTCATCAGTTAAATAGGAACAGTAACAGGAAGTATCTAATAAAATGTGAAAATCAAATATTAAGAATAGGTTACTTCGCACTCTAGGCTATTCATCATTAAATGTTAGTTATTTTAGTCAACAAATTTGATGATCGTTGTGCAGAAAAACAGTCCAAATTTGTTCAGATTGATTTACCCACTGAAATAAATGGAGAATTGATAGCACCCATAGATTTCTATCAAAAAATTTAAAAGTATTTGTTCCTTCATTTGTTGTTGTTGTTGAGTAGCTAAGTTGTGCACAACTCTTTGCAACCCCATGGACTGTAGCCCGCCAGACTCCTCTATCCATGAGATTTCCAAGGAAAGTATACTGGAGTGGGTTGTTGTTTTCTTCTCCAAGAGATCTTTCCAACTCAGGAATCAAACCCATATCTCTTGCATTGTAGGTGGAATCTTCACCAACTGAGCTACCAGAGAAGCTGTTACTTGTTCCTTCATAAATTCCAAAAATTATCTTTGCATTATCTGTTGAAATGCTGATGTCATCCAGTACTAAATATTCATTCCAACTTAACTGATCATTAAATGATGGCTTCTTGACCCACAAAGGTTAAGAAAACTCCTTTTTTTGATAGAGGTAATCAAAGATTTCCCCATCAAATGTGAACAAGAAACTTCTCTGGACAGCCTTTCCCATGGAATACTCTCTTCTGTGTCAGAGAGTACACACTGGGCACCATATAAGTAGGAAAGCAGGTTTTCATTGGCACTAGCAAAAATGGCAGAGAGGGAAGAACACTTACTTATGTATAGGTTACAGTTACCTGATGTTTGTTTGCAAAAGTCAGTAAAAGTTCTGTGGTGGACACGATGCCTTTGTTTCAACCTATCTAAAAACATCATTGATTTATGCTTAATCTAGGGCAGAAAGAAAGTGAAAGTCTCTCAGTCCTGTCCAACTCTTTGCGACCCCATGGAATTCTCCAGGCCAGAATACTGTAGTGGGTAGCCTTTTCCTTCTCCGGGGAATCCTCCCAACCCAGGGTTCAAATCCAGGTCTCCCTCATTGCAGGCAGATTTTTTACCAGCTGAGACACACGGGAAGGCCCTATTAGCAGAGCTTTACATCAATTACTTACAGCTTTAAAGGAAAAGGTCTGATAGTTTTCTGCTGAGTCAATCTTAAGGAAATGGACATGTGGGAGAATCAAAAAGCAGTAGCTTATTAGCATGTCACTTAGAACATAATTTTTATGGATTGGGACTGTGTAAATAGTGATATCTGTTTGAGTTCTGGTTTCAAAGCTCATCATTTACTTGTCTCTAGGTAAGGTAGTATATACCCCTTACCTTAGCTTATTCATCTATATAATTTGAGCAATAATATGCCATTTTTGCAAAGTTTTTATTTTTATAAATTTTGTGAAAAATAAATGTTTATTTTCACAAAGTTGTTGGAAGTGATTAAATAGTGAATACAAAGGGCTGGAGACACAATGCTTGGTGGAAAGTAAGAATTAAAGATGGTATCTGATCCATTGTGTCAGAGAAGAATAATAAAGAAGAGTAATAATGGAGAGAGATGGGATAGGGGGAAAAGCAAATAAAAGTCAGCATCAGGCAAAAGATAGCTCAAAGAGTCTTCTTTAGAGTTGTCCAACCTCTGCAGTGTAGATAGAATAAGGGTCATGATGCATTTGGTAGGGTATTAAAAAATACTGAATATTGGGCATAACTACAATTCAAGATGACATAGGCAGGCAGAATTCTTATATGCTCTCTAACTATTCCCTTGTGCTAAATTTCGCATTATCTCTGGCACTCCTTTCATCTTCTCCACTTATCAAAGCATTGATCTTTCAGTCATATTTGATGCATAGGAATCCTTTACAACTCATTTGTAATCAATCAACCAAACCTACTTTTTCTATTTTCTAGTACTGTGTATCTGCACATGGTCCTTTCCCACTTCTTCGAAACATCACTAGGTGGGGAGTTATGACACCTGGAACATATCCTCAACCAGTAGTGACTTGGAATGGAATGTGTCTACCTCTCATACCTATTAAATAAGAGTAGTAATCAAAATAGCTCAATTTCCTGGAAGAACATGGACACTAGGTATGATTATAGATTGGAATTATAGACGTTATAGACTTTATTTTTCTGGGCTCCAAAATCACTGCAGATGGTGACTGCAGCCATGAAATTAAAAGACGCTTACTCCTTGGAAGGAAAGTTATGACCAACCTAGATAGCATATTCAAAAGCAGAGACATTACTAACAAAGGTTCGTCTAGTCAAGGCTATGGTTTTTTCTGTGGTCATGTATGGATATGAGAGTTGGACTGTGAGGAAGGCTGAGCGCCAAAGAATTGATGCTTTTGAACTGAGGTGTTGGAGAAGACTCTTGAGAGTCCCTTGGACTGCAAGAAGATCCAACCAGTCCATTCTGAAGGAGATCAGCCGTGGGATTTCTTTGGAAGGAATGATGCTAAAGCTGAAACTCCAGTACTTTGGCCACCTCATGCGAAGAGTTGACTCATTGGAAAAGACTCTGATGCTGGGAGGGATTGGGGGCAAGAGGAGAAGGGGACGACAGAGGATGAGATGGCTGGACGGCATCGCTGATTCGAAGGACGTGAGTCTGAGTGAACTCCGGGACTTGGTGATGGACAGGGAGGCCTGGCATGCTGCGATTCATGGGGTCGCAAAGAGTCGGACACGACTGAGCGACTGATCTGATCTGATCTGATAGAGCAGAAAGCCTTATTTATGTCAGGTGTTACTATTTTTATCGGTTTGTGACTTTTCCTTCATCACATATTTGCCTTCATTTATTCAGGTTTTGATGTCTTCATCTGAAAAAAAAAGTTTCAAAATCTGCCCTTTTCATTATTCTTAGTCCCAAATGCAATAAAACATGAAGAAACATTTCCTAAAATGTACAGCATTTTATGTAAGTGAACATTGCTAGTTACATCAAGAACTTTAATGGAAATATGCAATAGGTATGGGGGGAAAAAGTAAAGAACTCTTTTCAGTTAAAAAGTGCAGGAAGCTTAAACTAATCCTGGTTAAACTCTAATTATGCACTCTGTACATGTGTGTGTGTGTCACACATACATTTGCCCTGGCTGAGGATAATTATGATATCTGGTTAAGGATATTTATGTTACATTTAGAGGTTTTCTTGACACTGCAAGTACATCTGTAGAATTTTTTTTCTATTTATGAAAATGTATGAATATGTCATTGAAATCATTTTGGGAAATACTATATTGCATAGGCTTAATCCTGACAGCCTAGGTTTAGATGTTCAATCTACTTTAATGGTCTTACTTTTAGACCAAAAAGAAAAAGGAAGGGAATTAAAAAAAAAAAAAAAACTTCTGCTTCATTGACTATGCTAAAGCCTTTGACTATGTGGATCACAACAAACCATGGAAAGTCCTTAAAGAGATGGGAATACCAGACCACCTTACCTGTCTCCTGAGAAACTGGAAAGAAGCAACAGTTAGAATCAGACATGGAACAACAAATGCATTCAAAATTAGGAAAGGAGTACATCAAGGTTGCATACTGTCAACTCACTTATTTAACTTCTATGCAGAGTACATCATGTGAAATGCCATACTGGATGACTCACAAGCTGGAATTAAGATTGCCAGGAGGACAATCAACAATCTCAGATCTGCAGATGATACTTTAATGGCAGAAAACAAGGAGGAACTAAAGACCCTGTTGATGAAGGTGAAAGAGGAGAGTGAAAAAACTGGCTTAAAACTCAACATTCAAAAAACAAAGATTACAGCATTCAGTCCCATCACTTGATGGCAAATGGATGGGGAAAAAGTGGAAACAGTGACAGATTTTATTTTCCTGGGCTCCAAAATCACTGCAGATGGTGACTACAGCCATGAAATTAAAAGACACTTGCTCCTTGGAAGAAAAACTGTGACAAACCTAGACAGCACATTAAAAACAAAGATATCATTTTGCTGACAGAAGTCCGTATAGTCACAGCTATGGTTTTTCCAGTAGTCAGGTAGAGAAGCGAGGGTTGGACCATAAAGAAGGTTGAGCGCCGAAGAATTGATGCTTTCAAATTGTGGTGTTGGAAAATACTCTTAAGAGACCCTTGGATTGCAAGGAGATCAAACTAGTCAATTCTAAAGGAAATCAATCCTGAATATTTATTGGAAGGACTGATGCTGAAGCTGAAGCTCCAATACTTTGGCCACCTGATGCGAAGAGCTGAATCATTGGAAAAGACCCTGAAGCTGGGAAAGATTGAAGGCAGGAGGAGAAGGGGATGACAGCGAATGAGATGGTTGGATAGTATCACTGAGTCAATGAACATGAGTTTGAGCAAATTCTGGGACATAATGAAGGATGGAGAGGCCTGGCATGCTGCAGTCCATGGGATTGCAGAGTCAGACACGACTTCAGGACTAAGCAACAGTACATTACCAGCCAAATAACATTTGCTATTTCACACAGGAGAAGTATTCCCTGCCTTATTACATTACTAGAGACTCCATAATCAGAAAATTTGAGTGTAGAATTGAACTGTATCCCAAGTTAACAAAACTTGACAGACTGAAAATTAGTTCCTAACTATCTGCACGTGTGAATATTTAAACGTGATTCAGAATTAAATAAGAATTTCAGTTCTTCAGTAGTCACATGAAGCTAATGGTTAGCACAGATATAGAAGTTTCCAATACTAAAGATTTTCCTAAGGAGTGATGCTATAGACAGATATTTGAAGTGATATTGGATGGTGAGCGTCCAGGAAGTATATTTGTACATACCCCCACAAAACCTCTGTTTATGAAAAAGAAGGGATTGTAGACAAATTTTAGTTCTACTGGAATTTGTCAAGTGTCATTTGTGTAAGAAAAGTTTGACAATGTTCACCTCATTCTTTGTTCTTACATATATAATAATAGAAAAAAATTGTAAAATATATTTTAAAAAGCAAAATTGCATATTTGTCTATATCTTCATTTCAATATTTAATTCTATGTTACAAAGGTAAATTTAAATAACTTTGTATTTCGATATTTAGGTACTAGTCAAATTATGATCTATTACTTTGATATGATGGATCAGAACATTTACTTATACATCATTTCTACAGACAACTAACAAAATTAAAGATACTAACATACTAAATACTGCATTTTTATGATCAATATTTTCTGGAAAAAACCATCAAATGTCAATGAAATGCTCCACTGGACATTTTAACCTATTTTTTATATCCTTAGATACATTTAATTCATTGAGTTGTTCACCTGACATTTTTACAGATTGCTTTGATTGTAAAAACGTCATTTTAAAATGACGTTTTTACACTGACTTGGTCTTAAAAACATCAAATGGGGGATAATTCTTCATTTGAAGTTATTAAACATGGCTATAATCATAAAAATGTCATTTTAAGATAATTCTTCATTTGACCTTTTTTACGCTCAGCTGCTCTTTTCTTGTCTTCCTTAAAAATTTGATATTAGAAATGAAAGTTAATAGATTTGAAGGCTGTACTTAAAAATTCAAATCAGGATCTCACTGCTAATGTAGCCATGGTCCTAAGGGAATGGTTTTACTACCAATCCCCTACTCATTACAGTTATGGGCATTACTGATGGGATATGTGTGTGCATGCCTGTGTGTGCATGAGGGTATGTGAAGCAACAGTAATATCCAACCATGCTTACTTATGTGTTCATACAAATAATCTACGAGTCTTTACAACTTTCAGCTCCATTATTACACTTTTATAGAGATATAGGCAAGTCACACAATAGCCTTTTTCTTTCATTTATGGTGACTGTGAAGATGGCTTTGCAGTCATGTAACTATTCCAACTGTTTGGATATAGTATACACATTTTGCCAACTCCATGCATTGCTGTACTTTCAATAATTTTTATTTTATATATACACTTGTTTGGGAAGCATAGAAAGAATGAAGTTCAATGTGTGTGCTTAGTCAATGATTTCTAAGTTTGTAGTAAGTACATTCATATTTTGGGTGAACTGAATAGTAGTAACAATTCAGCACATATTTATGTCATGCACTGATGAGAGAATTTTTCTTGCATTAATTAATTCTCATGACAATCCTGTGATTGATATAGTATTGACTTACACCTAAGGACAATGGGTTCCATAAGGAGCAAACCAGAATGCGTAGCCAGCAAGGCAGAAGCCTTAAGATAAATGAATTTTCAGGGTTTTCCTCAAATATTCCTTGCATCTGTACCAGGGAACATGCAGAATTTTTCCAGTTATTACAACAGGAGTTTGGCTCCAGTGATAGAGATTCTAAGAAGGCATCTAAAAGTATCTTTCTTCTCATTCTCTTATTTCAGCTACAATCTATTCTCCTACAAACCAAGCAGGCACTGGATAGACAGGCATTTAGGGCATAAGGAGTACAATAGGGACAAATATCCCTGGCTTTCTCTAAATCTCTGGAAATCAGTGAAAGGGAATTCAGTGGCAAGGATGTCCTTGGGGTAAATTTTGGTGAGACTTAGACCATTGGATTTGCCAAAGAAAAGCTGGTATAGAAGATCTTAACCAATATTACTCAGCCATTAAAAAGAATACATTTGAATCAGTTCTAATAAGGTGGATGAAACTGGAGCCTATTATACAGAGTGAAGTAAGCCAGAAAGAAAAGCACCAATACAGTATACTAACGCATATATATGGCATTTAGAAAGATGGTAACGATAACCCTGTATGCGAGATAGCAACAGAGACACAGATGTATGGAACAGTCTTTTGGACTCTGTGGGAGAGGGAGAGGGTGGGATGATATGGGAGAATGGCAATGAAACATGTAAATTATCATATGTGAAACAAATCGCCAGTCCAGATTCGATGCATGATACAGGGTGTTCGGGGCTGGTGCACTGGGATGACTCAGAGGGATGGTATGGAGAGGGAGGTGGGAGGGAGGTTCAGGATAGGAAACACATGTATACCCATGGCGGATTCGTGTCAATGTATGGCAAAACCAATACAATATTATAAAGTAAAAAATAAATAAATAAAAATAAAATAAAAAGAAGATCTTAACCATATTCTACTTCACTTTCCAGGGAATCCAGGAGGGTCAGAATAGATGATCTGAATCTTTAAGAGAAGCCCAGTAGCTTGTCCCTGGTGTCTGTAGAGGGGGCAAATGACTCACCCATTGTCCTATCCCAGTACAAAATAGCATAGGCCATCTTGGCTCCCTGCTGGTTCAATGGCTAAGACACTGTGCTCCCATTGCAGAGGAGTCACATGCCCACAGTTAAAGATCCTGCATGCCACGAGGAAGATAGGAGATCCTGCATGATGCAACTAAGATCTGGAGCAGACAAATAAATAAATAAATATTTTTTAAAAAGAATGTATATGAAGTGAAGTGAAAGTCACTCAGTTGTGTCTGACTCTTTGCAACCCCATGGACTATACAGCCCATGGAATTCCCCAGGCCAGAATACTGAAGTGGGTAGCCTTTCCCTTCTCCAAGGGATCTTCCCAACCCAGGGATCGAACCCAGGTCTCCCACATTACAGGTGGATTCTTTACCAGCTGAGCCACAAGGGAAGCCCCAAGGGTGTGTTGCCTCCCTGTCGGGAATCGAACTCCAGTCTTCTGTGAGACAGGAGGGGATACTCACCATTATACTAACGAGGAAAGCTCAGTGAATATATATTAAACACTGAGAAAAAAATGTACTTACCAAAGTGATGGCTCAGCAGTAAAGAATCCACCTGCAAATGGAGGAAATTTGGGAGACACGGTTTCGAATCCTGAGTGGGAAAATACCCTGGAGGAGGGCATGGCAACCCACTCCAGTAATTTTGCTGTGAAAATCCCATTGACAGATGAGCATGGCAGGCTATGGTCCTTGGGGTTGCAAAGAGTCAGATACAAATGAAGCAACTGAGCATGCATGCATGCTAATCCAAAAAAAAAAAAAAGATTAAAAAGTGGACCACAAGATACAGAAAGCAGAAAAGGGGAAGAATAAGGGTGAGTTCTGAAGCATTTTCTTATTTGAAATGTCCTTCTGTGGTGTTGTAGTTCCTCTACCCTTTTCTCATACTCTTTTGCAACCACATATCTATATAGTTAAATATATCCATAAGCTGAATTTAATGTATAAAGTAAATATTAATACAGATTCTCAAAATAAAAAGGCCAAGATGCAGAGAAAACTGTAGGGTCAGAAGTGAGAGTACTAAACTAAAACAGTTAATATAAAAGAGAAATGAAAAGGTCAGCAGCAAAATGGGGAAAATGCACATGAGGTGACAGATTAAGCGCTGGAGAACAGAATGCTTTCATAGGGAAAATAGTATTTTACTTTCATATACCATTCAACACAAGTGTCTGATTAACTACTAGTCTAAAGTAAAACATATAGTAGAGGGCTTCCCAGGTAGCTCAGTGGGTAAAGAATCCTGCAGTGCAAGAGACACAAGAGACACAGGTTGATCCCTGGGTCAGGAAGATCCCCTGGGGAAGGGCATGGTAACCCACTCCAGTATTCTTGCCTGGAGAATCCTGTGGACAGAGGAGCCTGGTGGGCTCCAGTCCATAGGGTCACAATGGGTTGGACGTGACTGAAGTGACCAAGTACTGATCACAATGTAATAGATACAGTAGAATTTTTAAATGATAAAATGAAAAGTAAAGAACAAGTATTATCATGACCAGTCAAATAATATAATAAAATGAAAAGGAAATGAAATTTTAAAAATAAAAATTAGAAATAAAATCAAACTGAATCTTCCCAGTATTCAATTAAGACACAAAAATCTATTGTATGTTTACTGTAGATTTTAAAAACTAGTTCAATTATTTACTTTTTTTATGTTCATACTAAAAAAGGCATGATTATTTCCGCATTGCTTGAATCCATAATTTTATTTAGCCAAATCAGTGTATCAGGGACTGAGGCCAGGTCACAATGTGTCGCATGTCGTCCCTTGAATACTATTGCATATCTGCTAAAGCCAAGACAGCCTGCTTGGGATAGCCCACGTGTGCATGTTCGTTACTTCAGTCATGGCACTTTTGCCACCCTATGGACTATAGGCTACCAGGCTCCTCTGTCCACGGGATTCTCCAGGCAAGAATACTGGAGTGGGTAACCACTCCTTTCTCCAGGGGGTCTTCCTGACTCAGGGATGGAACCTGCATCTCCTGTGCCTCCTGCATTGCAGGCAGATTCTTTACCCACTGAGGCATCTGGGAAGCCCTTGGGATGGCCCAAGGGAAGATAAAACTCATAATACAAGCTGAGTTGCACCAGATTGTTCTAATGGAGACCATTCTAGATCAGCCAACAGAGAGCAGCTCTCTAGGTAAATAAGAAAAAAATAGACAAAATCTGAAGAACTCCTACTCATTTGCAGTTGACTATTTGAACATAAGCAAATCCAGCCGAGACCAGCCAACCATAGGTCAGAAGAGCTGAATTTTGCTGCAAAGTTAGTGAGCAAAGAATAAGTGATTATTGTTGTAAAGCTCTAAGGTTTTGGTTCTTATTATGACACATTATTGTGGAAATAGAAAGCAGAAAGATATTTAAAAGATAATACTAAAACTATACACACACACACACATTTAATTTTTTTTTCAAAGTAAAAATTAAGGCTTGGGCAGGGATAGAGTAAGTGAATGCAATCATAAAGAAAGCAGGGAGGCCAAGATAACATTAAAAAGTGGAACATAAGAGTAAAAGCATTTGTCAAGACAAAAAAGAGCATTTTATAAAGGCAGAAGGTATAATTTATGAAGAAGTCATTAACTTGTATGCACCAAAGTAACTGATAAACTACTATTAGAATGGCAAAGAACACTTAATTTAATATACAATATTAATGAAATATCACCATACGCCTCTTTCAAAATGTAACATATGTTTCTGAAAGAAAAAACATAAGTGAAAATACAGAACATTCCATTCCATCAACAGAGTCCTGAACCTTAAAAAAAAAAAAAAAATACACACTGCTGCTTCTGGTTTCTGGCTCCATGTGTAAGGAGTTTAGGAGTAGGGACTCTGCCAGTAATAGGTAAAGAGCTGAGTAGACTGAAAAACCAACTCTTTCGGACCCATTAAAGATTTGAGGACAGGAGGCAAGCCACTGCACCCAGCGAGGTGATTGGAGACCCAGGTGAATACAGGGAACCATAGTAGCTCAGATGGTTAAGAATCTGCCTGCAGTGCTGCAGACCCAGGTTCAGTACGTTGGTTGGGAAGATACCCTGGATAAAGGAATGGCTACTCACTCCAATATTCTTGCCTGGAGAATCCAATGGACTGAGGAGCCTCGCGGGCTACAGTCCATGGGATCGCAAAGAGTCAGACACAACTGAGAGACTAACACTTCAGTTCACTTCATGTCTTATCAGAGCAGAGATTCAGAAGTGGAAACTGACACAAGAATCAATGTCAGGGTAGGAAAACCTGACTGTAATTGATGAATTCCTGGAGGCACAGTGTGACAGCTCTGAGAGTAAATACTCTGGGAGGACCCAGCCAAAAGGAAACCCATATACTTTTGTGAGTTTAACTCAAGGATTACTATTATGTTCTCCCCATAAATATCAGAGGAAAAAAAAATCTCATCCTTCTAGATTGGGAAGGGAAATGTAGGTATTTTAAATTATGACTACATACTCAGTTTCTCTTAAGACCTGCCCATTACGGAAACTAGATAAACAGAGCCTAAACTTCAGGGATATTATCTGATTGGGATTATTTCTGAATGATTTGGAGAAAGGAAAATACTCAACTCCAATCAGCTATACTCATCCATACTTATCCATGTGTGAGAAGGAAAATACCCAACTCCAACCCACCCTGCCCATCCTGTCCCACCAAAGAAAGATGATAAAAACACTTGCGAAGTTCACAGTCTTGAGGCAAATTTTCATCAAAAGCCTGACACTTAATCACAGGGCTATTAAAAAACCCCTCCTCTTGCACCTCAACACTACAATTCTAAAGGGCTACTTACAACAGTTTATTTTGCCAAGTACCTCAGGTCTGGCTATCCAGGAAAAAAAAAAAAAACAATTATAAGGTATACCAAAAGGCTAAAAACAGAATATGAAGAAACAGAAAACGTCTCAAATCCAGACATGGCAGAGATATTGGAATTATCAAGATTAATATGCTATTGGCTCTAGTTGATAAAGTTAAGTAGATAGCATGCAAGAACAAATAAGCAATGTAAGCAGAGAGATAGAATTTCTAAGGAAGAATGAAAAACAAACACAAAATGCTAGAGATCAAACAGATTGAAATAGAAATGAACAATATCTTTTATGTGTTTATTAGTAGACTCAACACAGGTAAGGAAAGCATCTGATCTAGATGATATCTCAATAGAAACCACCAAAACTGAAAGGCAAAGAGAATTAAAAAAAAAAAAGAATATAAGATTTACAAAGAGTGTGTCAACTTCAAAAGGTGTAACATATGTGTAATGGAAATACTGTAAGGAGAAGAAAGAATGAGAGGAAAAGGAATATTTGGGGGAAAAAAGGGGTGAGATTTTCCCCAAATTGATGTTGGACACCAAACTGTAGATTCAGGAAGCTCAGCAAACATCAAGCAGGACAAATAACCAACACCCTCCCCCCAAAAAGAATACCTAGGCATATTATTTTCCAACTACAGAAAACCAAGATAAAGAAGAGGTTTTAAAAGAAACTAGAGGGGAAAGTACCATACCTATAGTATGTACAAGATAAGAATTACATAAAATTTCTCAGATACTATGTAAGCTAAAAGATAATAGAGTAAAATAAGTAGTGTGTTGAAAGAATGAAAACACCAATCTAGAAATTTTTTCCCTGGGGAATGATTTTTCAAAGATGAAGGAGAAATGAAGCCTTTCTCAAACAAACAGAATTTGAGAGACTTTAGTAGACCTGCTATACAAGAAATGTTAAAAGAAGTTCTTTGGAGAAAAGGAAAATAATATGGTGTAAGATGAAAAACTTTTCCTTTATGTTCAGGAATAAGTCAAAGATGCCTAGTTTCATGACTTCTGTTAAATATATATACTGGCAGTCCTACCCAGAACAATCAGGCAAGAAAAAAAAAAATGACAGCCAAATTGGGAAGGAAGAAGTGAAATTATCTCTGTTACAGAAAAAGCTAAGATGGCCAGATCATTTGATGCAGTGTCCAAAGAGAAATAAGCAATTCATGATCTGCAAATTTGACAACTACATGAAAATATGTTCAAACTCATCAGATATGCTAAGAAAAAAATAAAAAGCAAGAAAGTGTCAGTTTATAACCATTATCTTCATAAAGGAAAAATGTGATAACATTTTATGCTGGCAGAAATTGAGGAAAAATGATACTCTCATACATTGTTGGTAGACATACAGATTATTACAGTCCCTATGCATCTATTTAAATTAAAACATGAATGCACTATTGACTCAAAATTTTCACTCCCATGGCAATTTCTTCCATAAAATTTTTTAAATAAATAAATAAACATTAATCATACAAGTGCATGCATTGCAGAATTGTACATGGTGGTCAAAATCTGGAAACAGTTTGTCCATTAATCAGGAGAATGGTTAAATAATTTGTGCACACCCATATTGTGGGTAAATTGTACAGCCATTAAAAATAGTGTGATATTTTAGGATGAGAATGTTAAGATGCAAAAACATTATAAAATGTTCTCATTTTTCAAACAAATGCACAAAAATTTCTGTGTGTGAATGATTTCATTTCAATATGAACTATATTCATGGTGAAAAGTATGGATGGATACACAGTAGGTTGTTGACCAGAATTGGTTTGTTAGTTTGTGAGGAAGACAACATAGCAGAAAGTGAAGAGGAAAAGTAAAGAAATAAGCAAGAAATAAAAGAAACAAGAGGAGATGAATTACCTAAAGGCCTTGAGATGTCAAAATACTTTTACAATAGTCCAAGCTTGAAGTGCAAATTAAGACATCAGTAATGAGAATGGATAGACAGTGACTGGGAATGTCTGTGGCAACCAGGTGTTCTCAAGTCATGTTACTAAGCTTTTAAGGAAATTCAGCTTCCCAGGTAGAGCTAGTGGTAAAGAATTTGCCTGCTAATGTAGGAGACACAAAAGTTGTGGGTTCGATCCCTTGGTCAGGAAGATCCCCTGGAGGAGGGCTGGAAACCCACTCCAGTATCCTTGCCTGGAGAATCCCATGGACAGAGGAGGCTGGCAGGCTATTGTCCATAGGGCCACAAAGAATTGAACACATCTGAATGAATGCACATCAGTAACAGTAGATCTATTTTCCAACCTAGATTCTGAATTGAGGAGAAAGAAAGCAGAAAGTCAAGGGATGAAACTTTATTTGATGTTTATTAACAGAAAAAGGGAGGTAAGAGCAAATGACAGTACAAAAGCCAAAAAAAAATAGTTAAAAAAAGAAGACTGTGAGTATGTGTGTGCTGTATGTGTATAATATAAACTTTGGCTCAGACAGTAAAGCATCTGCCTGCAGTGCAGGAGACTCGGGTTCAATCCCTGGGTTGGGAAGATCCCCTGGAGAAGGAAATGGCAACCCACTCCAGTACTCTTGCCTGGAAAATTCCATGGACTGAGAAGCCTGGTAGGCTACAGTCCATGGGATTGCAAAGAGTCGGACAGGACTGAGCGACTTCAGTTTCAGTTTCAGTTTATTAGGTAGATTATGTATGAGGGATAGAAAAAAGAGAGAGATACTACAAAAAAACTAAGGAGAAAAAATAGATGTTTTTAAGATGCTCTGGAGAAGGAAATGGCAGCCCACTCCAGTACTCTTGCCTGAAAAGTCCAACGGATGGAGGACCATGGTAGTCTACAGCCCACGGGGTCACCCAGGACTGGACATGACAGAGCGACTTCACTTGCACTTTGTTTGGCAGAAAGCTGGTTACTGGACACCTATCTGAACATCTGAACATAGTCCTGGTTGAGTGAGTGAAGTGCTCATTAGGCATAAAGTGAATGAAAGAAGTTGCTGCAAATTACACCTTTGGGAAATAATGTCAATAATACAAAATATAATATGGTCCCTTTTTTGGACCATGGAAGGCTGAGTGCCAAAGAACTGATGCTTTCGAACTGAGGTGCTGGAGAAGACTTTTGAGAGTCCCCTGGACAACAAGGAGATCAAACCAGTTAACCCTAGTGGAAAATAGCCCTGAAGATTCACTGGAAGGGCTGCTGATGCTGAAGCTGAAGCTGAAGCTCCTATACTTTGTCCACCTGATGTGAAGAGGTGACTCATTGGAAAAGACCCTGATGCTGGGAAAGATTGAAAACAGGGGGAGAAGCAGATGACAGGATGAGATGGTTGGATGGCATCACCAACTCAATGGATATGAGTTTGAGCAAACTCCAGGAGATAGTGAAGGACAGGGAACCCTGGTGTACTGCAGCCCATGGAGTCACAAAGAGTCGGACATGACTGAGCAACTGAACAACAACAACAAATACTTACATATACACTAAGAAAAAAAGGAAGGAAGACAAACACACAGATACATGTACCTGAGAACAGATACATTTGGAGAAGGCTCTTGAGAGTCCCTTGGACTGCAAGGAGATCCAACCAGTCCATTATGAAGGAGATCAGCCCTGGGATTTCTTTGGAGGGAATGATGCTGAAGCTGAAACTCCAGTACTTTGGCCACCTCATGTGAAGAGTTGACTCATTGGAAAAGACTCCGATGCTGGGAGGGATTGGGGGCAGGAGGAGAAGGGGACGACAGAGGATGAGATGGCTGGATGGCATCACTGACTCGATGGACGTGAGTTTGAGTGAACTCCAGGAGCTGGTGATGGACAGGAAGGCCTGGTGTGCTGCGATTCATGGGTTCGCAAAGAGTCGGACACGACTGAGCGACTGAACTGAACTGAGAACAGAAGCAATGTCAGCCTGTGAGACAAAAAGAAGACTAGTCAGCTGTAGTCTGGACAAATTAGTCTAAGGTCATAGATTTTCACTGGATGATTTACCTGGTCTCATAAGAAATCATTCAATGCAGCCCCCTTCTCATAGGTAGACATTATATGATCCACATTAAAAAGATGAATCAGCAGAAACACAGTGAGTTTAATCAACTGACCAAGCTTATGTAGCCATAACCATTTGGGTAAGTAATGTTCACTGTCATCTTTTGCACCTTTGCAACACCATGCTGAACTCAATAAAACTTGACATTTTAACCTAGATATTGTATTTTTTTATGCAGTTGTAATTGCATATGTCATTACTAGTTATATGACCTAACTATATTTACCTGAATGCCTGCAAAATAGTAACTGTTATCCTCAAGAAATCTCCCTTTAGATGGAATACTACAAAGATGGATATTTCCCTGAGGCATTTAAAATACAGAGGTCCTTTGAATATTAGTGAGGCAAGGGTCTTCTGATGAGATGAAATTCCTGAAATTAACATTAATTTTGAGGATCCTCCAATAACCTATTGGGTATGAGAGATATGAGTTGATTAATTGGGTCACCTCCTATACTTGGCAGTTCTTTCACATATCTAAAAAATACTAATGGTCATAATAGAAAATAGTATCATTTGGGGCTTTAGGTTGCTGGCTTTCCTTATTTTATTTCTGTATGTTACTTACCTGCTCATATTTTCACAGTAGTATTAATTAATGCTCTGGCAAATTACAATAGGATTCCCATGGAATTACAGTTTATACCCACATGAATACTGAAACAATTTAGTATGATTCATATGCTAACAATGAGTACCGTAGGAATTAATAGAGATCGTGTCACTTACTGTAGCATGTTGCCAAACAATTATTATGTGCAGTTAATGAACATTTGAATAAATGCCATTGTACCCTGTACTCAATTAAAACAGCAGCACTAATAATTAATACCACCATTATTCATATCAAGTTATGGCTGTGGGCATTGTGTGTTCTAGGAAATGGCTGAAGGAATAAATGTTCATTTCAATTTCATTTATATCTTGCTCTAAAGTATTAAAATGTAATTTGCATGAAATACATGCATCATTTTCAACATAAGAAAGCAGCTTTCTCAACTGCTGTATGATTGAGAAAATAAATGATTTTTTCAAAATAAAAACTCAAAATGCCTAGATGAAGAGAAATGCCTCATTTTTCACAGTTTGTTTGGTCAAGAAAACATTTAGTATTTGTTTGCTGCTGCTGCTGCTATGTCGCTTCAGTCGTGTCCGACTTTGTGCGACCCCATAGACGGCAGCCCACCAGGCTCCCCCATCCCTGTGATTCTCTAGGCAAGAACACTGGAGTGGGTTGCCATTGCCTTCTCCAGTATTTGTTTACTGGGAGATAAATGCAACTTGTAGCCAGTTATAATGGGTAGTTAATATACAAAGGAAAAAAATGATTGGATAAAATAGATCTGTCCATAGTCTAAAATAAAAATTTTATTAAATTACTTAGGTTAAGCAATCTAAGGTTCTAGGTGTTGTTATCTGGAAGATGTAAACATTAAGCAGCTTCTGTCATTGTATGTTAATAAACCAAATTACCTTGTTATGGGAGCTCTTGACTAAGGGTATGTGGCACAAAACAGACATGTTTTGATGGTAGGGCAGGAAGAAACAGTATATTCGTATTAACAGATTTGCAGACACTCTACAATCCAGATGTATTTAGTTTTCTTAGTCTTTCCACCAAAAGTATGCCAATTCTGATGCAATTCTGAAAGCTTCAAAGATAGCCAGACACCCGAGTCTGTTGCATATATAGTGTCTGTTGGTGAGAAATCTAAACATATTGCACCAATACACTACCTTCCGACTCAGAAGGACAGCAACTAGTTGCTCTTTTGGAAACATCTCAACTTCCTTGCAATATCCTACCTCTATTAGAGTCCTCTAACTATATATTAGAAAATGCTAATATATCCATTACTCTATGATTAATGCCAAAAATTAATTCACTGAAAATTTAGCCTATGAAAGGAATTTTAAAAAAGATGTGCCATGAAATATTCCTCTCAATTACTGGGGAAGTGTTTCTGGAGAAATAAGGAGGCAGATAACTTAATTCCTTGTAAATGTGCTGATAATTGACCTCCTAGTTTATTGACCAATGGTGATTGCTAAGAGACTTCTGATGCATGGACTGCAAATACCTAGTTTGGGATTGCTTATAATAAACAAATCTATACTCTATGGATTTATGAGGCATCACTCTCTGGAGAATGTCATGTAAATTATAAAAATTTCTAGGGTATGAAATGAAGATGCTTCATAGTCCAACTTCATTCTAAAATAATTTCCTTTGAACTAAACTGGAAACCTCTTGAGCAACCCAATCTATATCCAAATATCTAGATCTATATATCAGAAAGTATGATACCCTAACAGGAAAGAAGTTGAGCCATACAGGATACTCCACACATCCTCCTGCTTTATCTGTATTTCATGAAGGCATGGATCCTTAGTGAAATTTAACGCTGAGTAAGATATGTGTCTTATGTGAAAACTAATTTCTTTGTTACCCACCTACTTCTAAATATTACCAAAGGTCAAAGATTGGGTAATGGGCAAGGATAGTATTAACATGTTTTTAAAACCACCCACAGAAGTATCATGGAAGTCTTCCTAGCACAAGACTAGAGTTCAAATTCTCTTAAGACTTTTTTTTCCTCAATGTCTAGTATCAATATCACTAATCATTTCTAGTTAGTTATAAATTTCCTAAGATTTTTAAAACTTTTCTTGTGTATTTTTTTCTCAAGGATATATATATTATTATTATTTTCCTTCTGAATAAAGCTCTACAATGTTTACTAATAAGCCAAAGGAAATCAAATACCAAAGAGTTTAACAGAGTCTACTTTTTCTTAACTTAAAAATATATTGTATCTGTTTCTTTCTCTGTATCCCATCAAAGAATGATTTCCAGTCCTTACTTTTTCTTCACAAAGAATGAATTATTCTCCACTCAAAAGTCCATGTATAAGTTTATGCTCCATTCAAAAAAGTATCTTTGGTATCTTTTCTTTTTATGGATTCTCTTCAGTAATAGAATTGTATAAAAGTATAATTATTGCTTGGAGTTTTACTCAGATGCTTCTCTTTTACCAATTGTTCTCAATTCTTGGTTCCTAGATTCCTGCAGGAAGCTCTCAACCGAGTGATCAGTCTCGAGTCATATTCTATATCCAAAAGAAACTCTGAAATGTGCAAAATTTTCACAGGTGATTGGGATAAGCATACTGCTCTATACACATACACATACACACACTCACTGGGGGTATTTGTTCTGAGATAATTCATCTACACTTTGTAGTATTTGAGATTCTCTTTAATGGCCAAGAAACCTAAAAATAAGAAAAAGTATAATCCATAAACAGGTCTCACTATCACTTTGCTTTCATCAATAGAGCTGATTGACCCAAAATGAGAAGAGGAACTGTTGGAATACAATAAAATTATAAAAATATATAAATCTATTATAGTCATATTTAATTTCATGCACAGAGGTCCTGAATGTATTACATTTATTAATGGTGTTTTGCACTGGATATACAGTAAATTGTAACTCTCAAAATCAAGAAAATGTACTTGACTCCTCCATTTATTACTTAACAATATATTTGGTACACATTATCTTTGGGGGGGTGGTCTTTAGTTATTCAGTATGAAGGCTCATTTTCTCAGCCAAAGGTTGGAGTAATAGTATTTATTTGAAATGTAAATGAAGACTTCCACTAAGGAATGTAGGTTTCATTTTACATTTGTCTCTAATCAGAATGTCCTATGAATAATGTAGTTTGGCACCGATGTCCTCATTAAGCAAGTTTCCCATTATTGCATTTTCTTATTATAATCTCCTTGTTTAACTTCCTTTACTATTTCTGCTAATGATCATTCATATGCTTAGGTCTTCAGTATTAGTCTGAACTCACACACAGACACACACATACACATCTAGCCTCCTGTAGATGAAAATCAAATTATATTGATGACCAGATGTCCTTTAAATAAAGGGCTGTTATCCATTGTATGTTCAAGAAATGGCATGGAGTTGAATTTTCAGACTAGACTAAAAGAGAAAATGAGTTTCAAACTCATCTCCATTTATATCCATCTACAAGGCAATTTCACAATTATACTTGATTGACAGCAATGGCCAAGAAAGGAATAGAATGGCAAAAGAAATGGAGCTAACTAAAATATTTTATTGCTGTTGTTTTCTTATTTTTTTTCATTTACTTTCAGTTAACCATAATATTATACAATAATTTGCAAAAGACTTTGAGAGATCCATAGTTTAAATATATGAAAATTCAAAAGAGGTCCTTTTCATAGCCAGGATACAGATTTCAACTGTATAACTCTAGTAAAAAGTGCAGATCTTCAGACTTTTTAGAAGGAAAATTCACATTTTATCTTCTTGAAACCTTGACAGAATTAAAGAAAAGGTGGACAATTGAAGGAGTGATGATAAGAAAGTGTTAAAACCAAGCTACAAAGAGATTTCTCATTTCTACACACATCCCTTCCTCCCGAAGTTCCTACAACTTGCTTTATGTTTTAACTATATTCAAAGTTCTAGGAAAGAATTTATTAATTAGGGAACATTTTCTTCTATACCTTATTTATTTCAGCTATGCCTCCATGGAAAGAAAGATACTCATCATGTCCTGTATAAAAATGAATAAAATATAGTTAATATGGACATATTAAAGGCATGGGAAAGATAAAATATATACAAAAACTTTAAACAGGGGTTACTTCTGAGGAGGGGATTGAAAAAAAATGAAAGAGGATTTCTATAATTTAGTGTGAATATTTCTATATTATTTAATAGTTTTTTAGTGACTTTATATTCACAATTATAAAAGCAGTACATTATTTCCCTCAAGTTCACATATGCTTAAAGGTCTTGGATAGCTTTGTATCTAAATTAGTAGAGATTTCTAAAATTCCCTAACAGATACAGTTTTCTACAGAAAACATATTAAATACTTTATATGTTCTTGAAACATTTCCATTTTCCTTGACATTGTGTTTTATTATCATCGTCCAGAGTTAGGTTTTTTTTTCAAGCATTACACTAATATTGCATTAATAGGAAGATTATGTGTATCTCTGTGGATTTCTGTTTTATACAAAGAAAATGATATATGTTGTTGGGGTAGATTTTCAAAGAAACAAAGTTGAGGAGATAGGTTTTCCATAGTACTTGCTGGGATTAATATAAACTTTAAATCACCTGCCAACATTAAGCAGGATTAGGTATGGGTAACGTAAGTACTATCGCATGATTAAAATATGGAGAGCCCTATATTTCCAGATTTCTAAAGCCGTTGCTATTGAAAATCACCAGGGGCATACCCAGTATTTGGCTTGCTGTTATCCTTTTCATCAGAGATTTAAAATTCAATACCATTGTAGAAACCTATTATTAATATCCTGACTGTTTTCTTTATGAAAAATATTGGAGAATATTCATTAAAAGTCATGTCAAAAGCATGCACTGAACACCTACCTTATTCAAAGATCAAGCTTAGGGATCTAAGGAGATAAAAAGGTGTTCCTTCATTAATAAAAGTACTCATCACTTACTGAACCCATGTGCTCAGAAAGATACTAAGCTCTTTCAGTGAATTGTTTAATCTTTATAATGCTGCTCTAAAATAAGATGCTGTGTTCATAGACGAAGGAAGAATTTTGGGCTTGGTGATATTAAATAACTTGCTCACATAAAGTGGAAGAGTTGTGATTTACAATTAGATCTTTCTGACTTCAAAACCCATTTTTAGTGTACATGTAACACATAGCATATCTTTTCACAGGTCCATTAATTTGAATGTAGGAAATTGCATTTTAGGACTATTTCCTCAAATTTTTAAACCACAGAGCACTGCCCCCTTTGCCCAATATGTAGACAAAATTGAAATAATATAAAATAGAATATATTAATGGTTGTATTTATGATGCAAGTATTTTTAAGGGCCCAGAGAGGGAGTATTTTTAGAAAATAAAAATATTTGTTACAGTGAGTTAATACTAAAATAATTCTTTGAAGTAAAAATTAGTACCTGAAGAGGTAGGAAAAAAAAGAAGAATTTACAGGGAAAAAAATGCAATGAGCAATTAAGTGAGGGCAGAAAATAGATGCATGCATGCTCAGTTGTATCTGACTCTTTGCAACACTTTGGACTGTAGCTTACCAGACTCCTCTGTCCATGGGATTTTTCAGGCAAGAATATTGGAGTGGGTTGCTGTTTCCTCCTCCAGGGGATATTCCTGACTCAGGGATCAAACCTGTGTCTCTTGCATCTCCCACATTCCAGGCAGCTTCTTTACCTTCTAATCCATCTGGGAAACCCAGGAAATAGATGAGGGCAATCTAAAGAGGAGACCTTTCTATGTGGTGGTGGGTGATACGTTGAAACTGTCTATATGTGTTATTCTGATAGCATGTAGAAATTTTGTCTAGAGTGTAGGAAAAAGTTAATTATTAGTGAAGTGAGAAGTTGATTTTCCCAGAAATAGATTTTGTCTTAATCCATGTAAGATGCTAAAACAAAATACCACAAACTAGGTAACTGGTAAACAGAGATTTCTTTCTCACAGTTCTGGAGGCTGAGAAGTCCAAAATCATTGCAACAGCAGGTTCAATGTGGTGGTTCCTGAAGGTCTACTTTCTAATTTGTATACAAGTGTCTTCTCTTTGTGTCCTCACAGGGAAAAGGAGGCAAAAGATGTCTCCACAACTTTTTATTATAAAAGCACTAATACTATTCATGAGGGTTCCACCCACATAACCCAATTACTTCCCAAAGGCCCCACCTCTTAATATATCACATTATGCATTAGTATTTCCATCCACGAATTTTGAGGATATACAAGCATTCAGACCATAGCAGAACTCAAGACAAAGATTACATGCAGAAGGGTGTACTTAGCAATGTGTGCTTGCTAAGTCGCTTCAGTTGTGTCTGACTCTGCAACCCTCTGGACTGTAACCTGCCAGTCTCTTGTGTCCATGGGATTCTCCAGGCAAGACTACTAGAGTGGGTTGGCATGCCCTTCTCCAGGGCATCTTCCTGACCCAGGAATCAAATCCACATCTCTTATGTCTACCTGCATTTAACAGGCAGCTTCTTTACCACTAGCGCAACTTAGGAAGTTCTTAGCAAACAGATCACTAAAGCACTGAGGATAGGAGGATAGGGCAGAGTGAGAAACTGAACTGGGATACAGTTACAAGTGATATCACAGCCAATACTACATATTGCAGTGAAGTTGTGATGCTCTTTAAAGCTGTTCTAGATTGACGCAGGACTTGAACCCTATCAGTGACTAGTCGTTTGATGTGAACTGTCCCTGAGGAAGAGGACTAACACTGGTGAGGCTGAGAGTATTTCCAGAAGAACCCAGCTGTGAGTTGTCAGCAGTCAACACTCCCAGATGTTGGAAGAATGGGTATCTCAGTCTTCTGGAATAGGATCTCAGCGGTGTACCACTGTATTCACTGTAGCCCAATCCATGTGTCACTTGGAAGCACGCGCTTTTGTCTGTTTGCCCCATCTTGGAAAACCCCACCAGTACTGTGGTCAGCCTTTTCCTGGTAAAAATTATAAAATTAAGCCTGGGGAATTCCCTGGCAGTTCAAAGGACTTCCCTGTTGGCTCAGATGGTAAAGAATCTGCCTACAGTGTGGAAGACCTGTGTTTGATCACTGGGTCAGGAAGATTCCTGGAGAAGAGAATGGAAAATCACTCGAGTATTCTTGGCTGAAGAATTCCAGGAACAGAGGAATCCATGGGCTATAGTCCATGGGGTCACAAGGAGTCAGATACGACTGAGTAACTAACAGCACTACCACCTGGCAGTCCAGTGGTTAGGACCCCACACTCTCACTGCCAAGGGCCTGGGTTCACTCCTTGTCTGAGGAACTAAGATACCACAAGCTACACAGTGTGGCCCAAAGGAAAAAAGAAAAATTATTTAACTTATATGCAGAGTACATCATGAGAAACGCTGGGCTGGAAGAAGCACAAGCTGGAATCAAGATTGCCGGGAGAAATATCAATAACCTCAGATATGCAGATGACACCACCCTTATGGCAGAAAGTGAAGAGGAACTAAAAATCCTCTTGATGAAAGTGAAAGTGGAGAGTGAAAAAGTTGGCTTAAAGCTCAACATTCAGAAAACGAAGATCATGGCATCCGGTCCCATCACTTCATGGGAAATAGATGGAGAAACAGTGGAAACAGTGTCAGACTTTACTTTTGGGGGCTCCAAAATCACTGCAGATGGTGACTGCAGCCATGAAATTAAAAGACACTTACTCCTCGGAAGAAAAGTTATGACCAACCTGGATAGCATATTGAAAAGCAGAGACATTACTTTGCCAACAAAGGTCCATCTAGTCAAGGCTATGGTTTTTCCTGTGGTCATGTATGGATGTGAGAGTTGGACTGTAAAGAAAGCTGAGCGCCAAAGAATTGATGCTTTTGAACGGTGGTGTTGGAGAAGACTCTTGAGAGTCCCTTGGACTGCAAGGAGATCCAACCAGTCCATTCTGAAGGAGATCAGCCCTGGTATTTCTTTGGAAGGAATGAATCTAAGGCTGAAACTCCAGTACTTTGGCCACCTCATGCGAAGAGTTGACTCATTGGGAAAGACTCTGATGCTGGGAGGGATTGGGGGCAGGAGGAGAAGGGGAAGACAGAGGATGAGATGGCTGGATGGCATCACTGACTCGATGGATGTGAGTCTGAGTGAACTCCGGGAATTGGCGATGGACAGGGAGGCCTGGAGTGCTGCGATTCATGGGGTCGCAAAGAGTCGGACACGACTGAGTGACTGAACTGAACTGAACTGAACTGATAATAAAATGAAGTGTAATATAGAAAAGGATGCCCATGATCATCATGCTATTTTCAAGCTAAAGATGCTGAACTTGTCGTGTATTTATCATTAAATTAAGCAGAGGATTGCAAACTGATGTATCAGTAGATCATGCATGTGTGCGTGCTCAGTTGTGCCCAACTCTTTGCAACTCTATGGACTGTAGCCTACTAGGCTCATCTGTTCATAGCATTTTCCAAGCAAGAAGATTGGAGTAGGTTGTCATTTCCTCCTGCAGGGGATCATCCCAACCCAGAAATCAAACCTGCATCTCCTGCATTGGCAGGCAGAGTCTTTCCTACTGTGCCACCGGGGAAGCCCATGAGTAGATTACCTGAGTACTAAGCTTGTTCTTCCTTGACACACCCAAGATATTCATGAACCCGTATACATCCTTATATCGAGCCACTTTTCTTTCCATGCAGCATGGAAGGTGAGAGCCACACAGTGTGAATTGCCCATTAGAAGGATATTCCCACACAAGTGTCTTTCAAATCACCCTTGAGTTAAGCTGAAATGCAGCAGGAGTCCATGTTCAGTTTCAACCACAAAACCGAGTCAGTGCACACAGATACTAAGATTGATTTGTTTCCTTTTTTGTCTGCTGGGCCTAAGGTCACAATCCTATGATGGTATAGCGATATTGTGATGGAGAGGCACCGGTGTGTTGATAATGGTGGATCACATGGCACGGGGGTCAGGTTACCTACTCATGCAGCTTCCTTGTGCTCATGGGCTCCGCTCCTGTCTATCCAAGAGGCACCACTTCTATCACGTGATGAATTTCTGCTAGGCCTGTGTAAAGTTATGACTTTGTTACTGTGACAAAACTCAGCTTATGGTGGGCAGCTCTGCCCACATGATCAAGGTCATATTAGGCATGTCTCATGAGGTTTAATAGTACTTTAGAGACTATATTTCAGATGGAATAAAAAGCTCTGAAGCAGGTAGCATGGCTTTATGCCAAATTTCTCGGGTCTATGGTATATCTTATAATTTTCTCACAGGGGCTTGCCCTAAACTCCCTGTGGCATTTTTTTTATTTTTCTATTGCAAAACATCTAATTCCATAGATTCTGTTGAGATGATATGCCAAAGCAACAGTGCTGCTTTCAACACAGCCTACACCTGCTAAGAGTTCTTTTCAGCACTGGGCCTCCCTCCCAGCTAGCAGCCTTCACTGTTATGCAATAGAGAACCAGGGCTCTGTTCCCACTTTTGGAATATGTTGGCTTCGGTAACTGAAGAAGCCTTATAGCTATTGAGCTTCTTTGGTAGTGGAAGATGTGAGTCACAATGGGCTATGAAAGACACAATCATTTGTCTTGTTTTTTTTTTAAGTCCTGTCATGCATCAGATCATTGAATTTATAACAAAACTACATTGATGTGGCAAGACCCCGAATCCTCATACAGTTTTTCTTCCACTGTCTAGAACATATGTGCTTTATCAAGGTCTCAAATGTGGTTCCCATATCTTGTCATCTAGTTGGATTAACATAATAGCTTTGATATAGCGGACCAAAGTGATATTCTGCAGAATATCCAGATGGCCAAAATCTTTTCAAACTATATTATGTCAGAAGGGGAGAAGGTTAATCTAGCTTTGGGACAAAGCCATAAAACTATTATGTGACCCATCACATATGAATGGGAGCTACTTCTTGTTCTCAAGTCTGATAGGCATAGAAAAGAAGCTTCTTCCAGCTCAGTAGCCACATGCCATGTACTTAAAATCATGCTAATTTTTTTATAGCAAAAATAGTTAACACAACACGTGACAATGAAGCTTCTTTTTGATTGAATTTGTGGTAACCAGCTAACATCTTCTAGGATTCATATAGTTTTGCCTTCCCTACTATAATGACTCCTCTCCATAGGCTAAGTGACTAATGTGGAGGTTCTTTCAACTACCAAGTATATTATTTATACTGAAAATGAAAGCTGGTGTCTGGGAACCCACTGTACTGACTGTGAGTCACCCTTGGGCCTGGACTCCATTTATCACTTGATTCATGTATCAGATCAGATCACTTGCTCAGTCGTGTCCGACTCTTTGTGACCCCATGAATCACAGCATGCCAGGCCTCCCTGTCCGTCACCAATTCCCGGAGTTCACCCAGACTCACGTCCATCGAGTCAGCAATGCCATCCAGCCATCTCATCCTCTGTCTTCCCCTTCTCCTCCTGCCCCCAATCCCTCCCAGCATCAGAGTCTTTTCCAATGAGTCAACTCTTCACATGAGGTGGCCAAAGTACTGGAGTTTCAGCTTTAGCATCATTCCTTCCAAAGAAATCCCAGGGCTGATCTCCTTCAGAATGGACTGGTTGGATCTATTTGCAGTCCAAGGGACTCTCAAGAGTCTTCTCCAACACCACAGTTCAAAAGCATCAATTCTTTGGCACTCAGCCTTCTTCACAGTCCAACTCTCACACCCATACATGACCACAGGAAAAACCATAGCCTTGACTAGACGAACCTTTGTTGGCAAAGTAATGTCTCTGCTTTTGAATATGCTATCCAGGTTGGTCATAACTTTTCTTCCAAGGAGTAAGCGTCTTTTAATTTCATGGCTGCAGTCACCATCTGCAGTGATTTTGGAGCCCAGAAAAATAATGTCTGACACTGTTTCCACTGTTTCTCCATCTATTTCCCATGAAGTGATGGGACCGGATGCCATGATCTTCGTTTTCTGAATGTTGAGCTTTAAGCCAACTTTTTCACCCTCCACTTTTACTTTCATCAAGAGGCTTTTGAGTTCCTCTTCACTTTCTGCCATAAGGGTGGTGTCATCTGCATATCTGAGGTTATTGATTCATGTATACATTTCTGTAATATGAAACCATGGTAACACTTTGATTCCTTTTGTACTAATATAAACCTTCTCCAGTGTACAGCTCATTGAGTAAATGGCCTTTGAATGAGGTTCAGGGGAATCTTTACTGTATTTACTTGTGGTATTGCACAGTCTTTCCTTCTTATCATCCTTTTTCTCCCCTAGTTCTGGATTGGAAAGAAATTTGGGTTTTGAAACCGGGCAAGGATTCATGAGTTTTCATTAAAGTCATTTATATCCTTCATTTCTTTTGATTGACTGTATTTTGCAATACCCTCAATGGTTTTCCATCTATTTTTTCCTTTTAGATTATATATTCTAATTATCAGTTCCATAAAAAAAATTAGGGAATAACATGGTTGCCCAGAAACCTCAGAAACATCACCTTTACATCTAGATGGAGCAGTAGATGACACAAAAAGAGGGGAAAAAATACTCAGATTATCCTTACCAAGACTTGACTCAGTGCCTCATCAATTATTTTAGGAAATAAAGATTATGAACCAACATAAATTTTTCAGTGCAATTATGTTTTTTATGTCTCTAGTGCATAATAACACAAATAAATTATTATAATATACATAACATACTCTATATGTTCAGTTTTCTCAAATGATGCTTTATGTTGTGATCATTAAAATACAAAATTTTATATCATAATTCCTATAGAATTATTGGGTCATCACCCAACTGATCATTATA
The DNA here is from genome assembly GCF_032452875.1 of Bos javanicus. Taxonomy (NCBI): domain Eukaryota; kingdom Metazoa; phylum Chordata; class Mammalia; order Artiodactyla; family Bovidae; genus Bos; species Bos javanicus. The sequence goes on from NC_083881.1 coordinate 41,163,624, forward strand.
GTAGTAAAATTTAGCTGTGCAGGGAGGGCAGGAAAGGTAAAAATGCACTCAGAAAGAGTGGTATCTATATAAAGGTACATAGTCAATGTTCATAGATATTGCACAGGTTGTTGTTGTTGTTTAGTTGCTAAATGCTGCCTGACTCTTTAGTGACCCCATGGATTGTAACCCACCTGGCTCCTCTCTCCATGGGATTTCCCAGGAAAGAATATTTGAGTGAGTTGCCAGTTCCTTCTCCAGGGGATCTTCCCGACCCAGGGATTGAACCTGCGTTTCCTGAGTTGCAGGTGAATTCTTTACCACTGAGCCAACTTGGAAGTCCATTGCGCAGGTTGCCTAAGAACAATTTTTTTTAAAGTATGGTATAAGGCCATAAGGGAAATATGATATTTTGTGTGTCTCTGGACTCTTCACAATTGCTAACTCTTCTCCCTTCTTAAGGATTTATTGCTGTCTTCTATCTTCCTTTTCAAAATTGAAAAACATCTGTTATTGATTTCACACTACTTACCTCTGAGTAGTATTTGCATTTTAACCTTGTGTCTGAAATGGTAGAAAGAAAGTCTTTGTGTCTTGCTTTAGGAATTTCATGCCTCAGCAAAGTATGTACAGTATGACTGGACTGGAGTAACTGATACAATGCTGCTAAAATCTCATGGAGATTCAGAAATTAAGCTTACCTTAGAAGTTGTAGAGTACCCACAAGTCAGATGAGCTCAGAAGGAATAGTGTTTGGGTGTACCCTCTATAGGCAAAATAGAATCATAAAATGTTGCTATTAATGCTGCTGCTATTGTCTCTTCTGCTTTTCCTGTTTCCTTTGCCTCCTTGATGCTTTAACCTCAAAGCCTGGAGAATGTCTAAGCTAAGCACAATCTGCCTCCTATAGGGTCATGCTAACATATGCTCCTTTGTGTGCTTATTGTTCCTTCCATTTAAACTTCTGTGGTCTAAGATCTACTTCCTTAAAGCAGAGTAACCTAGTGAAATTTTAATTTCTTTGGTAGAGATTTGAATTTTCACCCTGATAGAGTAATGTGAGGGAGAAAGAAATGGCAACCCAGTCCAGTACTCTTGCCTGGAAAATCCCATGGATGGAGGAGACTGGTAGGCTGCAGTCCATGGGGTCCCTAAGAGTTGGACACTACTGAGCGACTTCACTTTCACGTTTCACTTTCATGCATTGGAGAAGGAAATGGCAACCCACTCCAGTGTTCTTGCCTGAAGAATCCCAGGGATGGGCGAGCCTGGTGGGCTGCCGTCTATGGGGTCGCACAGAGTTGGACATGACTGAAGCGACTTAGCAGCAGCAGCAGCAGAGTAATGTAAATAATATGCAGATAAACTTGAGCAGCAACTTGTTTTTAAAGTTTGATATACTAATCTATGAAACAGTATCTTGAAAATGGCTGCATAGATTACAAATAAGAAAAATAAAGACTGTGGCACATAAGTTTTCAATAAATGGTAGCTATTTAGATCTACTTCAAGTTCTGAATTTTACAACAAAATAGTCACTTTAAATCTTCTATTTTTTATGAACTTACTTTGAACTAATAATCAATGTGACACATTTTAAGATTAATTGCCCCATATAGATTAAATTTTTCTTACCAATTTAAATGCAGTGAAACCAATATGCATGGTCCCAAATCTACTGATATGTTATCTGTTGATTCCTGCTAACTCCAAGTTTAAAGTCAAGTTAAGTATACATGAATTAGCTGAATGGCTTGACCTGTTCAGCTAATAGGAAGTGAATACAGGGAAACCAGCAGACTAAAAGGTAAGGGAGGCATTGACAAGGTTTCTGAAACCTATAAATTACTATAAGGACATTATATTCTAAGTGATGCTCAGTTGTCTATTAAAATATTTAATGAATGATATCAGGAAACAAACTAAGTAGTTGGAAAGAGATGAACATAAAGCAGTGATGAGCATAAAGGAATATAAGGAACATGTAGAGAGGAACCTTTTATTTAATTAGGAATTTATAAGTAGGTTGGGGGGATGACTTGAAGAGTGAAAACTTTTAAGTAAGATCCATGCTATAGCAAGGAGAAGTTTCACATTCTGGGGGAAAAAAAAAAAGATAAAAAGTACTAAAAAATCCACAGATAGAAAAGAAAAAAAAGTCACTTAAAAACATCTAAACTATTAGCCTATGGAAGGAAATTTCGTTTCACTCTATCTAACATGTTAATCAAAATAGGGCAAAATAAAGACATTTTCAAAGATGCAAGGATACATAAAAACACAAATTGTTATAAAACATCTTAAGGATGTATCTGGCTAAAAGATGACATTCATCAAGAAATAGAAAGACATTAGATTCAGAAATCAGTAGAAAAAAAATTAAAAATCTGAGATGATATTCCTGAATGACAACTCCATGGTAGGTTTAGAGAGAAAATAGTCTAGACTTGGACAAGAGAAATAAGGATTCCAGAATGTAAAAGAAAATCTCCAGAGAAGGGATTATCAGTGAATGGAAGATGCCACAGAATATGAAACAATGAAATTAATGGAAATACTTCAGGATAAAGTAAACACATATAATGGATTAAATTTAAAAAGCCATTCTATTTCCCTGGAAAACAATAAAAAACAAACAAAGATGATGACGATGACAAAAACAACAAAAAGCATTACCAAAGTCATGGCTCAGATGTGAGATATACATCACATACATAGACCAATATCTGGGGACAATATTTTCACCTCTAAAATTACTCACTCTTAGTCAATCCCTGACTTTTCCCTACTCTTATATACTCTGCCCTCAGTTCATTAAGGAAAACAGATGAATACAGTTGAAATTGTAGGATTTGCTGCACTAGATTGTATACAGTATACTAACACATATATATGGAATTTAGAAAGATGGTAACAATAACCCGGTGTACGAGACAGCAAAAGAGACACTGATGTATAGAACAGTCTTATGGACTCTGTGGGAGAGGGAGAGGGTGGGAAGATGTGGGAGAATGGCAATGAAACATGTAAAATATCATGTAGGAAACGAGTTGCCAGTCCAGGTTCGATGCATGATGCTGGATGCTTGGGGCTGGTGCACTGGGACGGCCCAGAGAGGGAGGAGGGAGGAGGGTTCGGGATGGGGAACACATGTATACCTGTGGCGGATTCATTTTGATATTTGGCAAAACTAATACAATTATGTAAAGTTTAAAAATAAAATAAAATTGGAAGAATAAAAAAAAAAAAAAAAAAATAAAATTAGACCTTTATTTTAGAAAATCAGTCTGAAAATCAATTGTTTTCAAAGCAGAAGAACGCTTTCAAAATTAAAAACATTCAGGGAGACACATTTTAAAACATTCAGGGAGACACAACATAAAAAAAGTTCTAGGATCCTCTCCCTAATAAAACAACCACAATTGTTTAAAATTATTTTAAAAAAAAACAAAAACAAACAAACAAAAAAAAACTACCTCTTGACATTTCTTGAAATAGTCCTGTGTGAAAGTCGTTCAGTCATGTCTGACCCTTTACGACCCCATGGAGTCCATGGAATTCTCCAGGCCAGAATACTGGAGTCTTTCCCTTCAGGGTTGTGTAGCAACTGAGAAACAATTGTTCAAGAAAATCTACTAATTCTTGATAACTACAAGAATCTGTGGTATTTGGGCCATTCCCTTTCCTATGCTTATGCTCAGACCTCTGAGATCCCATGAACTGTAGTCTGCCATTCTCCTCTGTCTGTGGAATTTTTCAGGCAAGAATACTAGAGTGGGTTGTGATTTCCTTCTCCAGGAGATCTTCCTGACGCAGAGATCAAACCTGTTTATCTTACATCTCCTTCATTGGCAGTGGATTCTTTACCACTGCACCGCCTGGGAAGCCCATTCCCTTCCCTGCTCCCAGCTAAATAAGACAGAATCTCTACCCATTGAGGGTGAATCCAAGAAAACAAGTCTCCTTTCCGGTCTCAGTGTAAGGCTACAGAATCTTTCCAGTAGGTGCAGGTTGCTACCATACCTCAACCCTCCATCTCTCATTTGGAGTAACTCTACCAGAAGAAAAAAAAAAGCTGAGAAATCTTGAATCCACCTCCTTAATCTATGGCAAGAGCTCTACTACTACTGGGTCCCAATCCCCCTTGCCTCAGGTGAAAGGTGGGATTTTCACAGCAAGAGACACAATCCATAAAAACCAGAGGCTATCAACACCAACCAGCATCCCATCCACAAAGCAGATGAGTCATCCCAAGAAAAGTAGGACAATATTTCTATTCTCAACTCTGACTAATAAACACATGATAAGATATTCAACATTTTAGTCATCAAGGAAATTAAAAACACAGAAATACTTCCCATTTATTTGAATGGAGATAGCTCAGTTGGTAAAGAATCCACTTGCAAAACAGGAGATACCAGTTCAATTCCTGGGTCAGGAAGATCTGCTGGAGAAGGGATAGGCTACCCACCCCAGTATTCTTGGTCTTCCCTTGTGGCTCAGAAGGTAAAGAATCCGCCTGCAATGCGGGAGACATGGTACCCACTCCAGTATTCTGGCTTGGAGAATTCCATGGGGTCCCAAATAGTTGCACACAACTGAGCTACTTTCACTTCACAAAGAAGATAATTACAAACTGGGTGAGAACATGGAGAAATTGGAAGCCTCATAAATTTCTGGTTAGCTTCTTTAGAAAAAAGTCTGACAGCTAATCAAATGTTAAACCTGCATTTCACATCTAGCTTTATTTAAAGAAAAATGAAAATATATGCCCAGGTAAAAATATGCACAATAAAATTATTGTCCATCAAAAATTAGAAACAGCTCAAATGTTCACCAACCTCTGAATGAAAAAATAAAATGTGATTTATTTATATCCTGGAATATTATTCTGCAATAAAAAGGAATAGAGTACTGATTCAGTTCAGTTCAGTCGCTCAGTTGTGTCTGACTCTTTGTGATCCACGGACCACAGCATGCCAGGGTTCCCTGTCTATCACCAACTCCCGGAGCTTACTCAAACGTATGTCCATTGAGTCGGTGATGCCATCCAACTATCTCATCCTCTGTTGTCCCCTTCTCCTCCTGCCTTCAATCTTTCCCAGCATCAGGGTCTTTTCCAATGAGTCAGTTCTTCACATAAGGTAGCCAAAGTATTAGAGTTTCTGCTTCAGCATCAGTCATTCCAGTGAATATTCAGGACCAATTTCCTTTAGGATTGACTGGTTTGATCTCCCTGCAGTCCAAGGGACTCTCAAGAGTCTTCTCCAACACCACAGTTCAAAAACATCAATTCTTCGTCACTCAGCTTTCTTTCTAGTCCAACTCTCACATCCATACATGACTACTGGAGAAATCATAGCTAATGGTTATCTAAAGGGTTTGTGGAATGTGGGGAAGGAGAGTGACTGCTAATAAGAATGGAGTTTCTTTTTGTACTAATAAATATTCCAAAATTGACTGTGTGTGGTGATGATAATATAACTCTGTAAATATAATGAGTCATTAAACTGTACTATTTAAATGGATATAGTATATGGAATGTGAAGAATATTTCAATAAAGTTGTTAAAAATTCAAAATTGTCTCTACTTGTCAAATGCAAAGTTTCAAGTTCTACGTACAGATTATAACCTTAAGCTTGGGTGTGTGAACATACATCTCATTAGGACTTAAGGATGAAAAAGGATCCAGATGGCAGACTAGGAGGACGTGGAGCTCAGCTCCCCCAAAAACACATCAAAAATAGTCTACATGTGGAACAATTCTTACACAAAACCAACCAGAAACTGGTAGAAGGTCTCCTACACAACCAAAGCTGAGACAAAGATCTTCATATGACTGGGTGGTAGTACGAAAGTTGCTCAGTCATGTCTAAGTTTGTGATACCATGGACTGTAGCCTGCCAGGCTCCTCTGTCCTTGGGATTATCCTGGCAAAAATACTGGAGTGGGCAGCCATTCCCTTCTCCAGGAGATCTTCCTGACCCAGGCATTGAACTCAGTTCTCCTGCATTGCTGGCACAGTCTTTACCATTTGAACTGCCAAGAAAACCCTGGGTAGGTCTGGGGAATGGATGGGGTGGGGGTGGAGGCAGTCATCAGATGGAATTGGCACCCCTGGAAGAATATGTGAAGGAGAAAAGATCCACACAGGCAGAGCATCACCTTGGGGAGCCTCCTTGTCTTCTGGGAGGCCCACTGGGATAACAGAGGGGACTGGGGTGCTGAAAACTCTGCTTGAGAGGAGTGTAGTGGATTGTGCTGGATTGCTAGCAATCAGGGAGGAGAGACATCTGTATTGGTGGCTACATCACATCCCCCAGGATAAAAATCACATCGGGCAGGGCTGCTAGTACACACAGCAGCTAAGTGCTGTATCTTGAGAGAACGGGCTCTGGGAGAGGACTCCATCTAGCTGTCCTTTGACAGTTAGCTATGGTTTAAGCCAAACTGCAGCATTTATTGTGAGCGCTCAAGGGGTGGGATGGGCCTGGCCTTGGAGAACTTTATCAGTATGCATTCCAGGAAGCAACACCGAAATGCGTGTCTTGGACAGACAGCCCATGGGGAGGAGTACTCTGAACCTTGTTTCCCAGAGGGAGCACTCTGTTTCCCTCCACCCCATATCACAGACTGGAGTCAGATCTAGGGCAACAGGTCCTGGGAGAGGTTGGCTACACAGGCAGACCAGGTGCCAGGCTCCAACACAGGAATCAAGGTTGCAATACAACCACCTCAACTCCTGTAGCCACAGAACCTCAGCTCCCAGCACCAGCCCATTTGACACCAAAGCCTACCACTAGGTCTGTGATGAGCACAACAGAGAAAAGGATGTGACCTTTAGCGGCTTCTGGGCAGAAACGCCTGCACAGATGGTCATAGGTTCACTCTGACTACATGGCTATCACTTGCTTTAGTGAAGTAGTCAAAGATAAATACTATGTATCGGTTATGTGTGGATCAAAAAAAGAATGATACAAATGAATCTGTATACAAAACAGATTCACAGACATAGAAAGCAAACTCATGGCTTCCAAAAGGATAAGGGATAAATTATCCCTTATGATGGATAAAGGGGAGGGATAAATTAGTAGTATGGGATGAATATTAATAAATATGAACTTCTATATTTCTATAAATAAACAATAGAAAGTGAAAGTGAAGTCGCTCAGTCGTGTCCGACTCTTTGCAACCCCATGGACTGCAGCTTACCAGGCTCCTCTGTCCGTGGAATAAGGATTTACTGTACAGCATAAGGAGCTATATTCAATATCTTCTAATAACTTATAGTGGAAGATAATCTGAAATATATATGCATATAAATATAAAACTGAATCACTTTGCTATACATCTTAAACTAATACAATAGTTCAAAGCAACTATGCTTTAATAAAAAAGCAAAAAAAAAAACCCTTGAGGAGAAAGTCAAGATATATCTGAAATTGTGTCCTTCTGCTAAGCTATCTCATTAACTCAAATCCCTAGCATCTATAGTAGTTGTTTTTCATTCTATTTGGTTTGATTTTGTTTCTTGGTATCACCCAGTAAAGCATGCCAGCAAAAGCAATGGATTTAGGTTCCAAGGAAATTTATATAACAATAAACATTTCCTGCACATTTAGTTTTATATATACATATTTGCAGAACAGAAAATCTCTTTGTCATACCATATGTCTTGATATGAAAGATATCCTATTTCCATATCCAATTTTGCTGCCAACCTATTATTATCATCATTTTGCTACTGCTAAGTCACTTCAGTCGTGTCCAACTCTGTGCGACCCCACAGACGGCAGCCCACTAGGCTCCTCTGTCCCTGGGATTCTCCAGGCAAGAATACTGGAGTGGGTTGCCATTTCCTTCTCCAATGCATGAAAGTGAAAAGTGAAAGCAAAGTCGCTCAGTCATGCCCGACTCTTAGTGACCCCACAGACGGCAGCCTACCAGGCTCCTCTGTCCATGGGATTTTCCAGGCAAGAGTACTGGAGTGGGTTGCCATTGCCTTCTCCGATCATTTTACCAAAGTTTTATTTTACATTTTAAATTTCCTATCCCATATTTCAGGTTGATAGAAATGTCACACCCAAGGGAATAATTTAAAATTTTTCATTTGCACAGTTTGATTTGATATGGACATAACCAAACTTATCTAAAGTCTTCCCCGATGGCTCAGGGGTAAAGAATCTGCCTGCAATGCAAAAGACACAGGAGATGCAGATTCAATCGCTCCAGTTGGGAAGATCCCCTGGAGTAGGAAATGGCAACCCACTCCAGTATTCTTACCTGGAAAAGCCCATGGACAGAGGAGCCTATGGGCTACAGTCCATAGGGTCACAAAGAATCAAACATGACTAAGCATGCACACAAATTTCTCTCAGCCCAGAGAATTCCAATTAAAGGGTAGTTTAATATATGTTCAGATATATTTCCTTTAAACTTTTCCATCTGCTGAAGAAATTTTTAAAAATTCTTATCATATGTAATTCCCATAGTTTACATTCAAGCTTACATTTATACGTATTTGTGTGATTGGAGTCTATGCAAATATAGTCATCATATATATTTATACACATATATTTATTCAAATAGGCAAGAACTGTAGATCTTATTTGTTCATTTGTGTTTATGCAAGACCACCATAATTATATGAATGGATCCTCATTGAAAGGTAAGCACCAGGAATCCAAGAGATTTGCACATTTATAAAAGATAAGTACACATTATCTAAACAAAGCTTGAACAAAACTGGTTCTTTACTATGAAAATCTTTTTCAAATTTATTTGTATATGTTGCTTCTGTTAAAATGTAGGTTTTTATTAAACTGACATCTCCAGAGGCTTACTCAATAGGCATCCTCCTATTTGTCTACTAGTGAAGCCAATGTTTCCTCCCACCCTTCCACCTCTTGCCTTTCTTCCTCTATTGCCTACCCTGCTCTTCTCTCTTACTGCTATTACTTGAGGAAATGCTTTTGTTGTGAAATTTGCTTAAAAGGATTAATTAAATAATTAGTTGCACAATCCACAATAGAGAACAACTATGTTTCTAAATGTCTAGTTAAACCTTTTAGACAGTTACAACAATACACTCAATGACATCTTTGAAAATCTATTGATGCCTTGATGAAGAATTTCTCCTTTTACTACAAATTTACAACAGCTATCAAATCCCCTTACCCTAAAACACTAACCAGATGTTTGCAATTTGCCCTCTAGCCAAGACTAGAAGACACATACTAAACTGTAGCAAAAGGGCATTAAGCTTAAGTATGTCAAACAATAGAGTGGTTGATCAAGTCCCTTGGAGCAAGTTCTTTTTAGCGTAAGTAACCTGGGAAAGTTTCTGCTAGGTCTATGTTCTAAAGGCTGAGTGCTTCACTGCTGTTCCAACATTTTAACTCCCGTTCCTAAATGGCATGAGCTATTTGAGGGTGTAAAGGGCTCTGAAATCTGAAAGGGAAAAATAAGGCAGGGCAGATCTTGCCTGCAGTTACATGTGACTGTGTAAGACAAATAAATTACTGTGTCCTACATTAGTTTTAAAGACAAGGAAAAGTTGAGACATGTGAGTGTGTGTGTGTGTGTGCAAGCACTCAGATATGTTTTAGAGATAATTGGAAAATTGTGGGTGCTGACTGGTATGCAGTGTAAACAAAGAATATTGCCTGGCATTACAGTTCTACGAGGATCAAGTCATTAGCCACTGGAATTGCTTACCTACAAATATACCCTGAAAAGAATTCAGGATTAAGTAATCTGTGTTTGGGCAAGATGGCACCCTTGATAGTTAAAATGCATAAGTAATAAAGAATTTCAATGACCCCAGATTCTTGCATCTTCCCACACATAGAAAAGCACTAAAATCATTAGTCAAATATGTAATCCTCTTTACAAACAGTAACCTTTCACTGAAGTCTTGATGGCATATATTACAGTATGTATACTGATTTCTCACCTACATTTTGGAACAGATTTTCAGGGCTATTTGAGAGCCTGTGTTCCAGACTATAGTCCTCAGTAAGACACTGAATAAACTTGACTCAAAGCTTTTACATTATGTGTGTGTGTGTGTGTGTGTGCGCGCGCGCACGCGCACGTGCACGTGCACGTGTGTGTGTTTCTCAATCTATCACAGAAATTTCAATATGCAATTCTAAAACCTCTAACAGAGAAATTGTAGTCTCATATTCTACTTTCCGGGAGAAGGCAATGGCACCCCACTCTAGTACTCTTGCCTGGAAAATCCCATGGATGGAGGAGTCTGGTAGGCTGCAGCCCATGGGGTTGCTGAGGGTCGGACACGACTGAGCGACTTCACTCTCACTTTCACTTTCAAGGAAAGAAGGAAATGGCAACCCACTCCAGTGTTCTTGCCTGGAGAATCCCAGGGACGGGGGAGCCTGGTGGGCTGCGGTCTCTGGGGTCGCACAGAGTCGGACATGACTGAAACAACTTAGCATTCTACTTTCCACCCAACTCCGCACAGAAGAAATGCAGATTCAGATATCATTACTAAAATTTCAATGAAAAATATTTCATAAAGACAAAGTACACAATCCTTTTGCAAGCAAATATAGAAAGAGTTTCACAAATGAGGAGCTAAGTTAGATAGTCAGGCAAGCTAACTAGTTAATTTTAGTCACAGGTTCAAAATGAACTTCAGAAATCAGCATGTTACTGAAGAAAAAAACAAGAGTAGCTATGCCCAAATCCTGGGATACATACATTATTCTTTCACCAAACCTCAGACACTTTATTTGATCTTTTCATAAACATTTTTCTCTTTCTGTTAGGGAATCTTTGACCAAAACTGTTGACGAAAACAGTGATAACCACTTGCATGAGTTGTCTCACAGGAGGAGGTCCCAATAAATAACATGGTACTGCAGTCAAAAACTAACCAGGAGAATTTGGGTGTGGCCAGACAGAGGAGATGACTACCCTCCCAGAATCCTTCTCAGTGGAATCCATCTTGGCTAAGAGATGCATACACCACTCTGAAGGTCACCAAATCAGACCAAATATGGACCAAGCAAGATGATTGGGCAGAGACAATCCAGAAACTAACCTCAGTACTATAACATCTGAGTCTGTGTGCCACATGACAGAGTAGTTCGCCTGGCTAACTTACCCTATTGCTCTCCCCTGTGCATCTCCTCCCAGTAAAGTCTTTTGATTTGTCAGTACAAACATCTCCTTGGAAAATTCATTTCTGAGTATTAGAAAAGAATCCACTCTCAGGCCATGGAAGGAGTTCCCCAAGAGTCTGCCTTCCTGCAACATTTCAAGGTTCTGAAGTATTACCTCTTTGCTTCCTTGCTTAAAGCTATGTAACTAGTTACTCACTGAAACCCCCTGATTTATTGTTTTGGCAAGAACTATTCTATAATTGGAGAAGGCAATGGCAACCCACTCCAGCGTTCTTGCCTGGAAAATCCCATGGATGCAGGAGCCTGGTAGGCTGCAGTCCATGGGGTCACTAAGAGTCGGACACGACTGAGTGACTTCACTTTCACTTTTCACTTTCATGCATTGGAGAAGGCAATGGCAACTCACTCCAGTGTTCTTGCCTGGAGAATCCCAGGGACGGGGGAGCCTGGTGGGCTTCCGTCTATGGGGTCACACAGAGTCGGACACGACTGAAGCAACTTAGCGGCAGTAGCAGCAGCATTCTATAATTGTCAATACTCTCTATTATTTTTTTAACTTTAGTTTTAACATTTTAGGCTGTTGCCTGATGAACTATGGAACGAGGTTCGTGACATTGTACTGGAGACAGGGATTAAGACCATCCCCATGGAAAAGAAATGCAAACAAGCAAAATGGCTGTCTGGGGAGGCCTTACAAATAGCTGTGAAAAGAAGAGAAGCGAAAAGCAAAGGAGAAAAGGAAAGATATAAACATTTGAATGCAGAGTTCCAAAGAATAGCAAGAAGAGATAAGAAAGCCTTCTTCAGTATTCAATGCAAAGAAATAGAGGAAAACAACAGAATGGGAAAGACTAGAGATCTCTTCAAGAAAATCAGAGATACCAAAGGAACATTTCATGCAAAGATGGGCTCGATAAAGGACAGAAATGGTATGGACCTACCAGAAGCAGAAGATATTAAGAAGAGATGGCAAGAATACACAGAAATACTGTACAAAAGAGATCTTCATGACCCAGATAATCACGATAGTGTGATCACTCACCAAGAGCCAGATATCTTGGAATGTGAGGCCAAGTGGGCCTTAGAAAGCATCACTATGAACAAAGCTAGTGGAGGTGATAGAATTCCAGTTGAGCTATTCCAAATCCTGAAAGATGATGCTGTGAAAGTGCTGCACTCAATATGCCAGCAAATTTGGAGAACTCAGCAGTGGCCACAGGACTGGAAAAGGTCAGTTTTCATTCCAATCCCAAAAAAAGGCAATGCTAAAGAATGCTCAAACTACCACACAATTGCACTCATCTCACATGCTAATAAAATGATGTTCAAAATTCTCCAAGCCAGGCTTCAGCAATATGTGAACCGTGAACTTCCTGATGTTCAAGCTGGTTTTAGAAAAGGCAGAGGAACCAGAGATCAAATTGCCAACATCTGCTGGATCATGGAAAAAGCAAGAGAGTTCCAGAAAAACATCTATTTCTGCTTTATTGACTATGCCAAAACCTTTGACTGAGTGGATCACAATAAACTGTGAAAAATTCTGAAAGAGATGGGAATACCAGACCACCTGATCGGCCTCTTGAGAAATTTGTATGCAGGTCAGGAAGCAACAGTTAGAACTGGACATGGAACAACAGACTGGTTCCAAATAGGAAAAGGAGTATGTCAAGGCTGAATATTGTCACCCTGTTTATTTAACTTATATGCAGTGTACATCATGAGAAATGCTGGACTGGAAGAAACACAAGCTGGAAGATCATGGCATCTTGTCCCATCACTTCATGGGAAATAGATGTGGAAACAGTGTCAGACTTTATTTTTCTGGGCTCCAAAATCACTGCAGATGGTGACTGCAGCCATGAAATTAAAAGACGCTTACTCCTTGGAAGGAAAGTTATGACCAACCTAGATAGCATATTCAAAAGCAGAGGCATTACTTTGCCAACAAAGGTTCGTCTAGTCAAGGCTATGGTTTTTCCTGTGGTCATGTATGGATGTGAGAGTTGGACCGTGAAGAAAGCTGAGCACTGAAGAATTGATGCTTTTGAACTGTGGTATTGGAAAAGACTCTTGAGAGTCCCTTGGACTGCAAGGAGATCCAACCAGTCCATTCTGAAGGAGATCAGTCCCGGGATTTCTTTGGAAGGAATGATGCTAAAGCTGAAACTCCAATACTTTGGCCACCTCATGCGAAGAGTTGACTCATTGGAAAAGACTCTGATGCTGGGAGGGTTTGGAGGCAGGAGGAGAAGAGGACGACAGAGGATGAGATGGCTGGATGGCATCACTGACTCGATGGACGTGAGTCTGAGTGAACTCCGGGAGTTGGTGATGGACAGGGAGGCCTGGCGTGCTGCGATTCATGGGTCGCACAGAGTTGGACACGACTGAGCGACTGATCTGATCTGATCTGATCAAAAACTTTAAAGCATTTGCTAGATTCTTTGAAAGCAAAGAAAGAATCACAAAAATAGCAAATACAAGAAGTAAGAAAAAAAAAAATCCAGATAGTGGAAACAAACTGAAAAATATTTTTATTTTTAAGTTTCGGACTCTTTCTCAGTACTGTCAGTTAATTGGCTATTATAAACAACTACATATTAAGAAACAATTAAGAAATTATAAGCATCTACATATTACATATCTAGTGTAATTTAGCAGGTCAGGAAGCAACACTTAGAAGTTGACATGGAAGTACTGGTTCCAAATAGAAAAAGGAGTATGTTAAGGCTATATATTGTTACCCTGCTTATTTAACTTATATGTAGAGTACATCATTAGAAATCCTGGGCTGGATGAAGCACGAGCTGGAATCAAGATAGCCGGGAGAAATATCAATAACCTGATATGCAGATAACAGCACCCTTATGGCAGAAAGTGAAGAGGAACTCAAAAGCCTCTTGATGACAGTGAAAGAGGAGAGTGAAAAAGTTGGCTTAATGCTCAACACTCAGAAAACTAAGATCATGGCATCTGGTCCCAACACTTCGTGGGAAATAGATGGGGAAACAGTGGAAATAGTGTCAGACTTTATTTTTCTGGGCTCCAAAATCACTGCAGATGGTGATTGAAGCCATGAGATTAAAAGACGCTTACTCCTTGGAAGGAAAGTTATTATCGACTTAGCACATTAAGAAACAGAGACATTACTTTGCCAACAAATGTCCATCTAGTCAAGGGTATGGTTTTTCCAATAGTTATGTATGGATGTGAGAGTTGGACTATAAAGAAAGCTGAGCACTAAAGAACCGATGCTTTTTAACTGTGATGTTGACAAAGAGTCTTGAGAGTCCCTTGGACTGCAAGGAGATCCATCCAGTCCATCCTAAAGGAAATCAGTCCTGAGTGTTCATTTGAAGTACTGATGCTGAAACTCCAGTACTTTGGCCACCTTATGTGAAGTGCTGACTTATTTAAAAAGACCCTGATGCTGGGAAAGAGTGAAGGCTGGAGAAGGGGGCAACAGAGGATGAGATGGTTGGATGGCATCACCAACTCGATGGACATGAGTTTGAATAAAGTCCAGGATTTGGTGATGGACAGGGAGGCCTGGCATGCTGCAGTCCATGGGGTCGCAAAGAGTCAGACATGACTGAGCGACTGAACTGAACTGAACTGAGTGTAATTTAAGAAAGAGAAAAAAATAAATGCATAGGAAATATATTACAAAGTACATTAATGAAAACAGTCTTTTCATAAAAGGTTTGTCAACAATATATTAGTTCTCCAGTGAATAGGTAAAAATTGGCTAGCAAAAATTAAGCATATTTTATTTTTTATATGTATGAGAAAATGTGGTATTGTGATTCATACTTGTTAAAAAAATTAAAGCAAATAAATTTGAACATCTAATTGGCTTTATTCAATAATTCACGAATCAGGCAGCATCCTATATAGTAAACAGAGGAGTCGTACAAAAACGGAAGATTTTCATAGACAGAAGGACTGAGGGGCAAGGAAGTTATTAGCAAAAGAAGGAATTATTTCAGGCCTGGTAAGCGTCTTTAGGGGGGAAGAGAAGGTCAGGGTCTTATTATGCAGATTTCCTCACTAGTACTGATCAGAAAATTTCAAATTGTCTGTTTAAAGGTCATGTTCCTAGGAAAGGCTGAAACTGCAATTAAATCTTTGTTTGCTGTCATGGGGACAAATGACTCCATTTTGAGCTTGTTATTTTCTTTTACTATTATAGGTAGAAAGGCAAATACGTAAATAGATAGGTACATGTCTTTTTCCTGGTTTCTGATATAGTGCTCCTAATCCATTGGGATTAGGATAAGTGATAAGACCCACAAAGATGTCTTCGGTTTGGTTAATGAGGCTACTTTGGGACCACACCTAAGGATTCTCACTGTTGCCAAGAGAACCAGCCTGGTGACTACAGGGTTAGAATTTCAATACCACCTTCCTGACCCACAGAGGAACCAAGAGGAGCTATCAGTTCAGTTCAGTTCAGTTCAGTGGCTCAGTCCTGTCCGACTCTTTGCAGCCCCATGGACTGCAGCATACCAGGCCTCCCTGTCCATCACCAACTCCCGGAGTTTAGTCAAACTTATGTCCATTGAATCAGTAAGGCCATCTGAGGAGCTGCAGGTTGAATCAATTGCCAGTGGCCAATGACTTAATCAATCATGCCTATTTTACAAAGCCTCCATAAAAATCCCAAAAGGAGTGGGTTCATAGAGCTTCTTGGGTTGGTGAACACATGAAGATTTGGGAAGAGTGGCAAGCTCATAGAGAGTAAGCCCTGTACCAACCCCACATATTTACCTCATCCATCTCTCCCATCTGTCTCTTCCTGAATTATATCATTTTATAATAAAACAGCAATACAGTAAGTACTGTAAAATGTTTCTCTGAGTTCTGTGAGCTTCTGGTCAATGAAAAAATTAACAAAAGTCAATCTAAGTAACCAAAATTGTATTTGAGCCAATCTGAGGATTATAATCTGGGAGACAACCTTTCAGAAATCTCTGAGGACAGTTCCTAAGAGGCAAGGCTAGAGTATAGTATGCATGTGATTTTGATGAAAGGGTATATGCAATCAAGCACACATCTTGGTAGAAAATTACCGCTATTCACAAGAGCCATGTATCTTAGTTAATGGTTTTGAGGCAGGAGGCAGAAGACGCTCCCTACTATCCCCCACCCCCTACCCTGTCCAAGGTAAAGCAATGGAGATTCATTCCTAAGGACTGAAACTCAAAGATTAGAATAGCAGGACAATTAAGGCGAGGATGCTGTACCCTGCCCAGACTACATATTTCTCGTTCTCAAAGTCAGGAGACCTCACTGATCACACATGCACAGAAAAGGCTCCTTGGAGGCCAAAGGGGAATTAGGTCAAGGAGTGTTCTATCCAGATTCCTTTTCAGTGAAATCTGTCTTGGCTAACAGATGCATGCACACACATGGGAGGATCCTGAGATATACCAAATATGGACTGTGAACCAGGCAAATCAAAATGATTAGCCAAGGGAAAACCAGAAGAAATGCCCCATAAAAGTAATTCAAATTACAAGGAGTGTGCAGTTCAGGGACTCTCCCTCTGATTCAGCCCATGTGCCTACCCACATTTACTATACCCTTTTTCCTCCTAATAAATACTTGACATGTTTCACTATTTTCTGTCTTTGTGGAAATTCTTTTCTGCAAAGCTGAAGGCCAGGGCTCTTGTCACTGACCACTGGTCTAGTGGCTAGGATCTGGTGCTTTCATCACCACAGTCCAGCCCAAACTCTGGCTGGGAACCCAAGCCCCGATCCAAACCACTGCAGGCCAAGGCCACCTGAGATCAGCTTTAGTGTTTACTAAATATGAAAAGATGCAAAAACTGAGTTCATAAAATTTCTCCTAAAAATATTTAACGATTTGAGAGCCAGTACTCCAGTTTTTCTAGAGTACAAAATACCTCATTGTGATCTTCACCCTGAATTCCTTTTAGGTTGTATTGTAGGTCAGCAACTGCAGTGACTAATGACTTAATTCTTATAGAACTGGATAATGGACAGCAGTCTTTATTTTGCAATCCCTCCCTTTTAGTCATAATTTTGACTGAGACTTGAGAGGCATTTCTTGACCATATTGTCCCACAGTGAAAAGAATGCTCATCTTGAGGTTACAATAAGGATTTTGTTGATGAGACACTCTATGTGCTATCACCAGCCTGGTGATTACAGGGTTGGAATTTCAATACCACCTTCCTGACCCACAGAGGAACCAAGAGGAGCTATTTCAGTTCAGTTCAGTTCAGTGGCTCAGTCGTGTCAGACTTTTTGCGACCCCATGGGCTGCAGCACACCAGGCCTCCCTGTCCATCACCAACTCCCAGAGTTTACTCAAACTCATGTTCATTGAATCAGTCAGGCCATCTGAGGAGCTATAGGTTGAATCAATTGCCAGTGGCCAATGACTTAATCAATCATGCCTATTTAACAAAGAATGTTAAAACTGTTTTGTTTTTCTCTTTGATTACAATAGAAATGGGTTTTACAGTAGAAGAAAATCTAAATATTTAAAACTTAATTCATGATGCAATTAACATCATGGATGATTTATATTATTTTTGAAACATATTTGGGATCATAGAATAAATCAGATTTTCTATTCAAGTTATTTTACAAATTTAAGTTAACACATTGTTTTTTCAGCGGTCCAAATTAAGTAGCCTTCAATAACACAAGTTAGTGGCTTCTAACAAATTGATTCTTTGAAGTGTCATGAATTGCTTAACCATCCACTGACAATTACATAGTTTATTTACAATTTATAATTTTTTATAAATGCCACTATACTAAGCATATTTCTTTTCAAATCTTTGTTCCATTATCACTCAATTTCCTAAAATTTATTAACAGAAATTGAGTTATTGACAATTAAGTGCTTTTTGTTATTTTCTGCAAATGCTGGGAAATTACTTGTTGAAAATGGCACACCATAAAACTACTAATAGGGTAAATGAGAAATAAATCTAAAAAAGCCTTTCTTAGAAAGAAATGCAAAAGCAAATACACACATACACACACTAATACATGCACATATACATTTTACAGATATTTTACATCCCTTTAAATTGCACTTGATTCAGCAAATAATAGGAATATAAATTCTATTCATTCTGTACAAATTAAGAGGGAAGTAAAGAATTGAACAATAAGCTACAAGTTGCTATTGAGATAGCTAAGATTTTGTAGGAAACAAGAGAAAATATTTATCTTTATAATAACTACATTTAAATTTAGTTTGTATATTGGTAGGATGAGAATGAAGCCATGGGCCTGTGGGGCTTTGGTAAAATCAGATCTGAACAAAAATGTAGACCAGAAAAGTTGTAGACCTACTACATAGGAAAGGCAACTTTCTTGTCTTCACATACACTCAGTGAAAATAAACTATGAAACACATATGGGTGGAGCTACTGGTAAAATTGAGAAGTATCACACATTTAACAATAAGATAAGTTATCCTGATTGATATAATTGATTAGTTTGGTTCAGTTCAGTTGCTAAGTCATGTCTGACCTTTTGCAACACCACAGACTGAAGTATACCAGGCTTCTCTGTCCATCCCCAACACCCAGAGCTTGCTCAAACTCATGTGCATCGAGTTGGTGATGCCATCCAATCATCTCATCCTCTGTTTTCCCCTTCTCCTCATGCCTTCAAACTTTCCCAGCATCACCGTCTTTTCCAATGAGTCAGTTCTTCACATCAGGTGGCCAAAGTATTGGAGTTTCAGCTTCAGCATCAGTCCTTCCAATGAACATTCAGGACTGATTTCCTCTAGGAGTGACTGGTTGATCTCTCTGCAGTCCAAGGGACTCTCAAAAGTCTTCTCCAACAACACATTTCAAAAGCATCAATTCTTCCATCCACAGCTTTCTTTATAGTCCAACTCTCACATCCATACATGACTATAGAAAAACCATAGCTTTGAATAGATGGAATTTTGTTGGCAAACTAGTGTCTCTGCTTTTTAACATGATGTCTGGTTGGTCATAGCTTTTCTTCCAAGGAGTAAGCATCTTTTAATTTCATGGCTGCAGTCACCATCTGCAGTGAATTTGGGGCCCAAGAAAATAAAGCCTCTCACTCTTTGTGGCCCCATCTATTTGTCATAAAGTGATCAGACATCCTGGAATGTGAAGTCAAGTGGGCCTTAGAAAGCATCACTATGAACAAAGCTAGTGGAGGTGATGGAATTCCAGTTGAGCTATTCCAAATCCTGAAAGATGATGCTGTGAAAGTGCTGCACTCAATATGCCAGCAAATTTGGAAAACTCAGCAGTGGCCATAGGACTGGAAAAAGTCAGTTTTCATTCCAATCCCAAAGAAAGGCAATGCCAAAGAATGCTCAAACTCCCGCACAATTGCACTCATCTCACACGCTAGTAAAGTGATGCTCAAAATTCTCCAAGCCAGGCTTCAACAATATGTGAACTGTGAATTTCCAGATGTTCAAGCTGGTTTTAGAAAAGGCAGAGGAACCAGAGATTAAATTGCCAACATCCACTGGATCATCGAAAAAGTAAGAGAGTTCCATAAAAACATCTATTTCTGCTGTATTGACTATGCCAAAGCCTTTGACTGTGTGGATTACAATAAACTGTGGAAAATTCTGAAAGAGACGGGAATACCAGACCACCTGATCTGCCTCTTGAGAAACCTGTATGCAGGTCAGGAAGCAACAGTTAGAACTGGACATGGAACAACAGACTGGTTCCAAATAGGAGAAGGAATACGTCAAGGCTGTATATTGTCACCCTGTTTATTTAATTTATATGCAGAGTACATCATGAGAAATGCTGGGCTGGAAGAAGCACAAGCTGGAATCAACATTGCCGGGAGAAATTTCAATAACCTCATGTATGCAGATGACACCACCCTTATGGCAGAAAGTGAAGAGGAACTAAAAATCCTCTTGATGAAAGTGAAAGAGGAGAGTGAAAAAGTTGGCTTAAAGGTCAACATTGAGAAAACTAAGATCATGGCATCTGGTCACATCACTTCATGGCAAATAGGTGGGGAAACAGTGGAAACAGTGTCAGACTTTGTTTTTTGGGGCTCCAAAATCATTGCAGATGGTGGTTGAGGCCTTGAAATTAAAAGACGCTTGCTCCTTGGAAGGAAAGTTATGACCAACCTAGATAGTGTGTTAAAAAGCCGAGACATTAATTTGTCAACAAAGGTCCATCTAGTCAAGGCTATAGTTCTTCCAGTGGTCATGTATGGATGTGAGAGTTGGACTATAAAGAAAGCTGAGTACTGAAGAATTGATGCTTTTGAACTGTGGTGTTGGAGAAGACTCTTGTGAGTCCCTTGGACTGCAAGGAGATCCAACCAGTCCATTCTAAAGGAAATCAGTCCTGGGTGTTCATTGGAAGGACTGATGTTGAAGCTGAAACTCCCATACTCTGGCCACCTGATGTGAAGAATTGACTCATTGCAAAAGACCCTGAAATGATGCTAGGAAGGATTGTGGGCAGGGGGAGAAAGGGATGACAGAAGATGAGATGGCTGGATGGCATCACCGACTCAATGGACATGAATTTAGGTGAACTCCAGGAGTTGGTGATGGACAGGGAGGCCTGGCGTGCTGCGGTTCATGGGGTCACGGAGAGTCGGACATGACTAGCAACTGAACTGAACTGAACTGATTGGACTGTATGTAATGATTTCAGTTTCTTGAATGTTGAGTTTAAGCCAACTTTTTCACTCTCCTCTTTCACTTTCATCAAGAGGCTCTTTAGTTCTTCTTCATTTTCTTCCATAAGGGTTGTGTCATCTGTGTATCTGAGGTTATTGATATTTCTCCCAGCAATCTTGATTCCAGCTTGTGATTCATCCAGCCTGGCATTTCACATGATGTACTCTGCATATAAATTAAATAAACAGGGCAACAATATACCATACAATTAATGTACTCCTTTCCCTATTTGGAAAAAGTCTGTTGTTATATGTCTGGTTCTAACTGTTGCTTCTTGTCCTGCATATAGATTTCTCATGAGGCAGGTCACGTGGTTTGATATTCCCATCTCTTTAAGAATTTTCCTCAGTTTGTTGTGATCCACATAGTCAAAGGCTTTGGCGTGGTCAATATAGCAGAAGTAGATATTTTTTATGGGACTCTCTTGCTGTTTTGATGATCTAAAGGATGTTCACAATTTGCCCTCTGATTCCCCTGCCTTTTATAAATCCAGCTTGAACATCTGGAAGTTCACAGTTCACATACTGTTGAATCCTGGCTTGAAGAATTTTGAGTATTAATTTGCTAGTGTGTGAGATGAGTGCAATTGTGCAGCAGTTCAAACATTCTTTGGTATTCCCTTTCTTTGGGATTGGAATGAACATTGACCTTTTCTAGTCCTGTGGCTCCCTGCTGAGTTTTCCAAATTTGCTGGCATAGTGATTGCAGCATGTAACAGCATTCTCTTTTAGGATCTGAAGTAGCTTAACTGGAATTCCATCACCTCAACTGGCTTTGTTCATAGTGATGCTTCCTAAAGGCCCACTTGACTTTGCAATCCAGGATGTCTGGCTCTAGGTGAGTGATCACACCATCATGGTTATCTGGGTCATGAAGATCTTTTTTGTATAGTTCTTCTGTGTATTCTTGCCACCTTTTCTTAATATCTTCTACTTCTGTTAGATCCATACTATTCCTGTCCTTTATTGTGATCATCTTTGCATGAAATATTCTCTGGTATCTTCCTTGGTATTTTCTTGAAGAAATCTCTAGTTTTTTTCCATTCTGTTGTTTTCCTCTATTTCTTTGCACTGATCACTGAGGAAGGCTTTCTTATCTCTCCTTGCTCTTCTTTGGAACTCTGCACTCAAATGGGTATATCTTTCCTTTTTTCCTTTGCCTTTATCTTCTCTTCTTTTTTCAGCTATTTGTAAGGCCTCCTCAGACAACCATTTTTGCATTTCTTTTTCTTGGGGATGGGCTTGATCATTGCCTCCTGTATATCACCAACCTTTGTCCATAGTTCTTCCAGCACACTGTCTATCAGATATAATCTCTTTAATCTATTTGTCACATTCACTCTATAAAAGTAAGGGATTTGATTTAGGTCATA
Organism: Bos javanicus; assembly: GCF_032452875.1. NCBI lineage: Eukaryota > Metazoa > Chordata > Mammalia > Artiodactyla > Bovidae > Bos > Bos javanicus. Next base: position 41,185,831 of record NC_083881.1, read on the forward strand.
CCTGAATGGTCTAGTGGTTGTCCCTATTTTCTTCCATTTAAGCCTGAATTTGGTAATAAGGAGTTAATGATTTGAGCCACAGTCAGGTCCAGGTCATGTGTTTTCTGAATGTATAGAATTTCTTGATCTTTGGCTGCAAAGAATATAGTCAGTCTGATTTTGTTTGACCATCTGGTCATGTCCATGTGTAGAGTCTTCTCTTGTATTGTTGGAAGAGGGCATTTGCTATGACCAGTGTGTTCTCTTGGCAAAACTCTGTTAGCCTTTGAACTGTTTCATTTTGTACTCCAAGGACAGTTTTGTCTGTTACTCAGGTATCTCTTAAATTCCTACTTTTGCAATCCAGTCCCCTGTGATGAAAAGGATATCTTTTTTGGGTGTTAGCTCCAGAAGGTCTTCATAGAACTGTTCAACTTCAGCTTCTTCAGCATTACTGGTCAGGGCATAGACTTGGATTACTGTGATATTGAATGGTTTGCCTTGGAAATGAACAGAGATCACTGTTGTTTTGGGGTTTGCACCCAACCACTGCATTTCAGACTCTTTTGTTGACTATGGTGGCTACTCCATTCCTTCTAAGGGATTCTTGCCCACAGTAATAGATATAATGGTCATCTGAATTAAATTCACCTATTCTGGTCCATTTTAGTTCTTTGATTCCTAAAATGTCAATGTTCACTCTTGCCATCTCGTTGGACCACTTCCAATTTACCTTGATTCATGGACTTAACATTCCAGGTTCCTATGCAATATTCTTCTTTACAGCATCAGGCTTTACTTCCATCACCTGTCACATCCACAACTGGTTATTATTTTCACTTTGACTCCATCTCTTCATTCTTTCTGGAATTATTTCTCCACTCTTCTCCAGTAGCATATTGGGCACCTACTGACCTGAGGAGTTCATCTTTCAGTGTAATTTGTTTTTGCTTTTTCATACTGTTCATGGGGTTCTCAAGGCAAGTATCCCAAAGTGGTCTGCCACTCCCTTCTCCAGTGGACCACGTTTTGTCAGAACTCTCCACCATGACCCATCCGTCTTGGGTGGCCCTACACAGCATGGCTCCTAGTTTCATTGAGTTAGACAAGTCTGTGGTCCATGTGATCAGTTTGATTAGTTTTTGGTAATTGTGGTTTTCATTCTCTCTGCCCTCTGATGGATAAGGATAAGAGGCTTATGGAAGCTTCCTTGTGGGAAAGACTGACTGTGTGGGAATCAGGGTCTTATTCTGATGGGCAAGGTCAGGGTCAGGTCAGTAAATCTTTAATCCAATTTTCTGGTGATGGGCAGGGCTGTGTTCCATCACTCATTTGACCTGAGACCAAACTATTGTGGAGGCAATGGAGACAATGGCAACCTCCTTCAAAAGGTTCCATGTAGGTACTGGCACACTTAATGCCCCCATCCCTGCAGCAGGCCACTGCCAACCCCTGCCTCCACCGGAGACTCCTGGACACTCACAGGCAAGTTTGGGTCAGTCTTCTGTGGGGTCACTGCTTCCCTTCCCTGGGTCCTGGTGCACACAAAGCTTTGTCTGCACCCTCCAATAGTCTGTTTCCCCAGTCCTGTGTAAGTTCTGTTATCAAATCTCACTGGCCTCCAAGGTCAAATTCCCTGGAGTTTCTCAGGCCTTTTGCCAGATCCCCAGGTTGGGAAATCTGTTGTGGGTCCTAGAACTTTCGTAACAGTGCAAGAATTTCTTTAGTATAATTGTTTTGCAGTTTGTGGGTCATGTGCTCAGCGGCCCCTTGGTGGGGCCAATGGTGACCTCCTCTAAGATGGCCCATGCCACATGCTGTGTAATCCAATTCTGCTGCACCCGGAGCCCCTGCCCCTGTGGCAGGCCACTGCTGACTTGTACCTCCACTGCTGCTGCTGCTAAGTCACTTCAGTCATGTCCGACTCTGTGCGACCCCATAGACAGCAGCCCACCAGGCTCCCCTGTCCCTGGGATTCTCCAGGCAAGAACACTGGAGTGGGTTGCCATTTCCTTCTCTGACGTATGAAAGTGAAAAGTGAAAGTGAAGTCGCTCAGTCGTGTCTGACTCTTAGCGACCCCGTGGACTGCAGCCTTCCAGGCTCCTCCATCCATGGGATTTTTCAGGCAGGAGTACTGGAGTGGGGTGCCATCGCCTTCTCTGACAGGAAACACTAAAAGGCAAGTCTGGCTCAGTCTCTGTGGGGTCCCTGGGTCCTGGTGCACACAAGGTTTTGTTTGAACCCTCCAAGAGTGTCTGGTGGGCATGGGGTTTGATTCTAAACGTGATTCTGCCCCTCCTACCATCTTGTTGGGGTTTCTCCTTTGCCCCTGGATTGGGGTATCCTCTTTTGGTGGGATCCAACATTGCATGTGGATTCTTTACCAACTGAGCTATCAGGGAAGTACAATATAATTGATCAGTAAAATATAAACAATAAAGTAAATGCTAACAGTGATTAATGATACCAAAGTAAGGGATTAAAATATGAAACATAAAATATATTTTGAAAAAAGAAGACATTTTAAAATATAAAAATCATTACATAAGTTAAAATTTTCACATAAAGACTAAACAATAGTAAATTGGATAATAAGTAGAATAAAATAATCTGGAATTCTACATAGGGTTACAACATTTGGAAACAGCTAAGACAAAATAAGAAGGACTAACATAAAGTTAATACACATTTCAAAAGGAGAAAACTGAGGTAATGGAAGAATGTCAATAAAGAGATGGTTGACATAACTAATAATTTTACATGTTTAGTTAATGATATGACTCATATTTGGGCTTCCCTCATGGATCAGATAGTAAAGGATCAGCCTACAATGCAGGAGACCTCGTTCCAATCCCTAGGTCAGAATGATCCCTTGGAGAATGGAATGGCTACCCACTCCAGTATTCTTGCCTGGAGAACTCCATGGAGAGAGATATGTCTTGAGAAGAATAAGTATAAATATATTTACATGAAGATACATTTATGAAATGCAGAATGATAAATACAAAGAGATGATACTAAATGTAGGCAAAGACAACAAATTCACAATCCAAATAATGATACATAAACTAACAGATGATTTTAATAACAGCAATATATGCCAAGAATAAGGAATGCTAATAAAATAACTTCCACATGCTGAACATGAATGCCAAATTAGAATTTTCTATCCAAGTACTATCGATCAAGAGCAAAACAAATTAAATATATACATGTAAGGTTTTAAAGATCTCTAACTACAGATCTCGTTGAATGAATTTCAAGAGTGCATAAGTTAGGGTAAAAAAAATAATAACCCAAAAGGAAGGAATAAAATAAAAAAAGCAATAATGAACAAAAGATACCTGTATGGTTAAATTTAAAGAAATACTGATGACAATAAATATAAAAACAAAAACATTTTTAAATATCCAAACAAGGTGGATGTGAGATCAAGAGGAAAAAAAAAACTGTAAAAAGAGTTTTTCTATGTAGGAAAGTTTATAATACCAAAAGCATACACTAGAAAAAAACAAAAATGTAAATTCAATAATCAATTCTTCTATGCTAAGAAACTAAAATAAGGGAAAGTTATAATCCAAATAAAAGAAAATAAATATTAATAAGGCAGAAATCAACAAATTTGAAAATAAGAAATCAATAGGGAAAATCAACAACAAAAAACCCTGCTTGAAAACATCAATTAAATTGATAGACCTTTAGCTAGGCTAACTAGAAGAAAAAAGAAATGACAGAAACCACTTATATAGAAATGAAAGAGGGACATCACTCTAGATCCCACGAATATTAAAATGATAATAAAGGAATATAATGGAAAAAGTCTTATTTCCACAAATTTCACAATGTATATGAAATAGAATAATTCCTTGAAAGATACAATCTGCCAAAGTGACAAATATCACATAATTATATCAATATATGCAGCAAAAACATTTGGCAAAATTAAATGCCCATTAAAAATATAAATTCTTGGCAAACTAGGAATACAGGGGAAATTCCTGTACCTGATGGACAGTATTTACATAAATCCTATAATTAACAATCAACTAATTAATCCTTACAGTGAAAATCCTACAACTAAAGGATTCCCTCCATCAAGCAATTTAAAACACATCCATTACCTCTCACATTTACCATTCTTTGGTGAGAACATTAAAGTTGTATTCTCTTAACAAATTTCAGTTATACAATAGTGTTGTCCGTTGTAATTGCAACGTCAAATATTAGACCATTGTATAACTGAAACTTGTGCCCTTTTACCAGCCTCTCCCCATTTTATCCATCCCTCACTCTTGGCAACCACTTTTTTACTTTGCTCATCTTATTTATTTACTTTTTAAATTCTACATGTAAGTGATGCCATTCAGTATTTGTCTTTTTCTGTCTGACTTAACACACTTTAGGTTCTTTTATGTTGTAGATAATAAGGTTTCCTTTTTTTTATGGCTAAATAATATTCATATATGTGTAGATACACATCACATTTATATATGTATATAACCACATAGATCACATTTTCTTTAACCATTCATTCATTGATGGACACCAGATTGTTTCCATACTTTGGCTTTTGTGACTAATACTGCTATTGATATGGGGATACAGATATCTCTTCAAGATATGATTTCATTTCTTTTGGATATCTATCTGTGGTGGAATTGCAGGGTTATATGGTAGTTATATTTTTTTAATTTTTTGAGAAACCTCTATACTGTTTTCCATAGTGGCTTTATCAGTTTACATTCCCATCAGCAGAGTACAATGGTTCTCTTATCTCTACCTGATCACCAACACTTTTATCTCTTGTCTTTTTCATAATAGACATCCTAACAGGTGTGAGGTGATATTTCATTGTGGTATTAATTTGCATTTTCCTGATGATTAGTGATGTTGAAAGCAACTTTTCATGTATCTGTTTATTGGCCATCTATATATCTTTTTCAAAAAAATATCTATGCAGATTGTTGTCAATTTATAATTGATTTATTAATTCATTGATTTGTATTGAGTTGTATAAGTTTCTTGTATATTTTAGATATTAAGCCCTTATCACATATGTGGTTTGCAAATATTTTCTGCTATTCCCTAGTTTGCTTTTTCATTTTCTTGATGGTTTCCTTTACTGTGTAGAATCTTTTCAATGTCACGTAGCCCAGCTTGTTTATTTTTTTCCATTTATTGTCTTTGTTTCTGATGTCAGACAAAAATTCATTGCTAAAACCATTGACAAGGAGTATACGCCAATGTTTTGTTTCAGAAATTTATGGTTTCTGTTCTTCTGTTCTTCCATTAATTTAATCCATTTTTACTTTATTTTTGTATGGTGTAATATAAAGTTTCAGAGTCGGTTTTTTTTATGTAACTACCCAGTTTATCCCAATATCTTTTATTGAAGAGACTATTCTTTCCCTCATTGTATATTCTTGGCTTCTTTGTTCCTAAAAGTGCAATGTATCTAGTGTTTAAAGAAGGAGATGGAACAATACAGTTTAATGCAGTTTTAAACACCAAAGATAACAGGATTTCTTTTTTTTTTTTTTTTTAAGATACCCGAGGTAAATTCTATAGAAGCCCCGTTCCTGGAAGAACCTAAAATGTTTAAAAGCAGGAAAAATGCTACACTACAAAAATAAAGAGAAACTATTGCAATTTATTTTGACTCATGTTAATACAACTTTAAAGTCAAAACAATTCACTGGAGAAAAAAGATATAATGCATGCTAATAATTTTTAATTTCTTTGCCCTTAATAATATAGTTTAAAATATGTAAAGCAAAATTGATGTGATTACAAGCAGACAGTTTCAACTGTTAAATCATAGTGAGATATTTTAATGTACTTATTTTAGTAATTGATAGATAAAGAAGGCAAAATGTTAATAGGTGAAAGGCTGCTGCCACAAACCGTGAATGATGCCAGGATTCATGGCCTCTGGAGAAGAGGATTTCAATCTGAGGCCAGAGATGAGGCTTGATCACTTGGAGCTTTGTGTAGAAAGGTTTTATTAAAGTATAAAAGAGATAGAGCTTCTGACATAGACATCAGAAGGTGACAGAAAGAGTGCCCACCTTCTGTTTTTAGCAAGGCATTATATATCTGCTCAGTTCAGTTCAGTTCAGTTGCTAAGTTGTGTCCGACTCTTTGAGGCTGTATATTGTCACCCTCCTTATTTACCTTATATGCAGAGTACATCATGCATGTGACTCCATGAACCACAGCACGCCAGGCCTCCCTGTCTATAACCAGCTCCCGGAGTCCACCCAAACCCATGTCCACTGAGACGGTGATGCCATCCAACCATCTCATACTCTGTTGTCCCTTTCTCCTCCTGTGCTCAATCTTTCCCAGCATCAGGGTCTTTTCAGATGAATCAGCTCTTCACATCAGATGGCCAAAGTACTGGAGTTGCAGCTTCAGCATCAGCTCCTCCAATGAATATTCAGGACTCATCTCCTTTAGGATGGACTGGTTGGATCTCCGTGCAGTCCAAGGGACTCTCAAGAGTCTTCTCCAACACCACAGTTCAAAAGCATCAATTCTTCGGCACTCAGCTTTCTTTATAGTCCAACTCTCACATCCATACATGACCACTGTAAAGACCATAGCCTTTACTAGATGGACCTTTGTTGGCAAAGTAATGTCTTTGCTTTTTAATATGCTGTCTAGGTTGGTCTAACTTTCCTTCCAAGGAGTACGTGTCTTTTAATTTTATGGCTGCAATCACCATATGCAGTGATTTTGGAGCCCAGAAAAATAAAGTCTGACACTGTTTCCACTGTTTCCCCATCTATTTCCCATGAAGTGTTGGGACCAGATGCCATGATCTTCATTTTCTGAATGTTGAGCTTTAAGCCAACTTTTTCACTCTCCTCTTTCACTTTCATCAAGAGGCTTTTGAGTTCTTCTTCACTTTCTGCCATAAGGGTGGTGTCATCTGCATATCTGAGGTTATTGATATTTCTCCCTGCAATCTTGATTCCAGCTTGTGCTTCTTCCAGCCCAGCATTTCTCATGATGTACTCTGCATACAAGTTAAATAAGGAGGGTGACAATATACAGCCTTGACGTACTCCTTTTCCTATTTGGAACCAGTCTGTTGTTCTATGTCCAGTTCTAACTGTCGCTTCCTGACCTGCATATAGGTTTCTCAAGTGGCAGGTCACGTGGTCTGGTATTCCCATCTCTTTCAGAATTTTCCAGTTTATTGTGATCCACACAGTCAAAGGCTTTGGCATAGTCAATACAGCAGAAATAGATGTTTTTCTGGAACTCTCTTGCTTTTTCCATGATCCAGAGGATGTTGGCAATTTGATATCTGGTTCCTCTGCCTTTCCTAAAACCAGCTTGAACATCTGGAAGTTCATGGTTCATGTATTGCTCAAACCTGGCTTGGAGAATTTTTAGCACCACTTTACTAGCATGTGAGATGAGTGCAATTGTGTGGTAGTTTGAGCATTCTTTGGCATTGCCTTTCTTTGGGATTGGAATGAAAACTGACTTTTTCCAGTCCTGTGGCCACTGCTGAGTTTTCCAAATTTGCTGGCATATTGAGTGCAGCACTTTCAAATCATCATCTTCCAGGATTTGAAATAGTTCAACTAGGATTCCATCACCCCTACTAGCTTTGTAGTGATGCTTCCTAAGGCCCACTTGACTTCACATTCCAGGATGTCTGGCTCTAGGTGAGTGAGCACACCATCGTGATTATCTGGGTTGTGAAGATCTTTTTTGTACAGTTCTTCTGTGTATTCTTGCCACCTCTTCTTAATATCTTCTGCTTCTGTTAGGTCCCTGCCACTTCTGTCCTTTATGGAGCCCATATTTGCAGGAAATGTTCCTTTGGTATCTCTAATTTTCTTGAAGCTGTCTCTAGTCTTTCCCATTCTATTGTTTTCTTCTATTTCTTTGCATTGATCACAGAGGAAGCGTTTCTTATCCCTCCTTGCTATTCTTTGGAACTCTGCATTCAAATGGGTATATCTTTCCTTTTCGCCTTTGCTTTCCACTTCCCTTCTTTTCACAGCTATTTGAAAGGCCTCCTCAGACAGCCACTTTGCTTTTTTCCATTTCTATTTCTTGGGGATGATCTTGATTCCTGTCTCCTGTACAATGTCACAAACCCCCGCCCACCCCCTCACCCCTGTCCATAGTTCATCAGGCACTCTATCAGATCTAGTCCCTTAAATCTATTTTGGATTTCCACTGTATAGTCATAAGGGATTTGATTTAGGTCATACCTAAATCGTCTGGTGGTTTTCTCCACTTTTTTCGATTTCAGTCTGAATTTAGCAATAAGTAGTTCATGATCTGAGCCACAGTCAGCTCCTGGTCTTATTTTTGCTGACTGTATAGAACTTCTCCATCTTTGGCTGCAAAGAATATAATCAATCTGATCCAAATTGCTAATCAGATAAAAGAAATGCCTCAAGAGTGAGAGAGTTGTACCTGGTCCCTCTTCCACAACTTGCATTTTAAGATAGAATGACAGGTCATTCTCTTGTCATAAAACAATCATGATCTCTGGTCATAAAACAATTGACATGAATCTTGAAGAAAGGAAGATTTCCAAGCAAATACATAGTTCACTAGCATCATTTCAGTTCAGTCATTCAGTTGTGTCAGACTCTTTGTGACTCCATGGACTGCAGCACACCAGGCTTCCCTGTCCATCACCAACTCTTGGAGCTTGCTCAAACTCATGCCCATTGAGTCAGTGATACCATCCAACATTCTCATCCCCTTCTCCTCCTGCCTTCAATCTTTCCCAGCATCAGGGTCTTTTCCAATGAATTGGTTCTTCACATCAGGTGACCCAAGGTATTGGAGCTTCAGCATCAGTCCCTCCAATGACTATTCAGAACTGATTTCCTTTAGGATGGCAGTTCATTAACGGAGCTTAAGAAAAACATCTCCAGGAAAAAAACACATTGGTTAGCTCAAGCCTTGAGAAAAGTTAACTTCAGGTGGAATCATTTGAAGAAAGGCAGATTCCAAAGTAAATAGTTTTATTAAAATAGCTTAAGAAAAACATTTCCATGAGAAAACTGGTTAGCTCAAGGATTGAGAAATATTAAGTTCAGGTGGTACATGGCATCACAGAATTAAAAGGAACCTCCTTAATTTTGTGTAGGGAAGGGGAGAAAAATCTGTCACTTGTGATTTACTTCCTCCTGCCCCCTGAGGACCTCTGGCCTCCCTACCAAGGCTGTTAACCCTTTCATAAGGTTACAAAAAAATTTAAGTGGGCACAAGGTTAACTTGAGAGGAGAGAGTAAGGTTTCTGTGTTGAAATTGCTCATACTAAAAGTGCCCTAACTCCCTGACTTCGACTAGACTACAAGCTACAGAGATCAAAACAGTATGTTACTGGCACAAAAACAGAAATATAGATCAATGAGTAGGACAGAAAGTTCAGAGATAAAACCATACACTTATGGTCACCTAATCTATGGCAAAAGAGGCATGAATATACAATAGAGAAAAGACAGTCTCATCAATGAGTAGTGCTGAGAAAACTGGATAGCGATATGTAAAAAAAAAATGAAATTAGAACACTTCCTAAAACCATACACAAAAATAAATTCAAAATGGGTTAAAGACTTAAGTGTAAGCCCAAATACTATAAAACTCTCAGCAGAGTACATGAATAGAACACGTTCTGCCATAAATCACAAGACCTTTCTTGATCCACCTCTGAGAGTAATGCATATAAAAACAAAAAAATTTTTAATTGGACCTAATTAACCTTAAAGCTTTTGCACAGAAAAGAAAATCATAAACAAAGCAAAAAGACAACCATGAGAATAGAAGAATATATTTGCAAACTAAGTGACCAACAAGGGATTAATTTCCAAAATTCACAAAGAGCACACACAGATCAATATCAGAAGCCAAACAACCCTGATCAAAAAATGGGTGATCTATATAGATACTCCTCCAAAGAAGACATCAGTTCAGTTCAGTCACTAAGTCATGTCCAACTCTTTGCAACACCATGAACTGCAGCACACCAGGCCTCCCTGTCCATCACCAGCGCCCGGAGTCCACCCAAACTCATGTACATCGAGTCGGTGATGCCATCCAGCCATCTCATCCTCTGTTGTCCCCTTCTCCTCCTGCCCCCAATCCCTCCCAGCATCAGAGTCTTTTCCAATGAGTCAACTCTTCCCATCAGGTAGCCAAAGTAGTGGAGTTTCAGTTTTAGCATCAGTCCTTCCAAAGAACACCCAGGACTGATCTCCTTTAGAATGGACTGGTTGGATCTCCTTACAGTCCAAGGCACTTTCAAGAGTCTTCTCCAACACCACAGTTCAAAAGCATCAATTCTTCAGCATTCAGCTTTCTTCACAGTCCAAGTCTCACATCCATACATGACCACTGGAAAAACAATAGCCTTGAATAGATGAGCCTTTGTTAAAAGTAATGTCCCTGCTTTTTAATATGCTATCTAGGTTGGTCATAACTTTCCTTCCAAGGAGTAAGCGTCTTTTAATTTCATGGCTGCAATCACCATCTACAGTGATTTTGGAGCCCCCAAAAATAAAGTCTGACACTGTCTCCACTGTTTCCCTATCTATTTCCCATGAAGTGATGGGACCGGATGCCATGATCTTCATTTTCTGAATGTTGAGCTTTAAGCCAACTTTTTCACTCTCCTCTTTCACTTTCATTACGAGACTTTTTAGTTCCTTTTCACTATCTGCCATAAGGGTGGTATCATCTGCATATCTGTGGTTATTGATATTTCTCCCGGCAATCTTGATTCTGGCTTATGCTTCTTGCAGTGTTTCTCATGTAGTACTCTGCATATAAGTTAAATAAGCAGGGTGACAATGTACAGCCTTGATGTACTCCTTTTCCTGTTGGGAACCAGTCTGTTGTTCCATGTCCAGTTCTAACTGTTGCTTCCTGACCTGCATATAGGTTTCTCAAGAGGTAGGTCAGGTGGTTGGTATTCCAATCTCTTTCAGAATTTTATTGTGATCCACACAGTCAAAGGCTTTGACATAGTCAATACAGCAGAAATAGATGTTTTTCTGGAACTCTCTTGCTTTTTCCATGATCCAGCGGATGTTGGCAATTTGATCTCTGGTTCCTCTGCCTTTCCTAAAACCAGCTTGAACATCTGGACGTTCACAATTCACGTATTGCTGAAGCCTGGCTTAGGGAATTTTGAGCATTACTTTACTAGCGTGTGAGATGAGTGCAATCAAGAAACACCTGGAGTAACAGGCACATTTGGCCTTGGAATACAGAGTGAAGCAGGGCAAAGGCTAATACAGTTTTGCCAAGAGAATGCACTGGTCACAGCAAACATCCTCTTCCAACAACACAAAAGAAGACTCTGCACATGGACATCACCAGATGGTCAACACCGAAATCAGACTGATTATATTCTTTGCAGCCAAAATGGAGAAGCTCTATACAGTCAGCAAAAACAAGACCAGGAGCTGACTGTGGCTCAGATCATGAACTCCTTATTGCCAAATTCAGATTTAAATTGAAGAAAGTAGGGAAAATCACTAGAACATTCAGGTATGACCTAAATCAAATCCCTTATGATTATACAGTGGAAGTGAGAAATAGATTTAAGGGCCTAGATCTGATAGATAGAGTGCCTGATGAACTATGAAATGAGGTTCGTGACATTGTACAGGAAACAGGAATCAAGACCATCTCCATAGAAAAGAAATGCAAAAAAGCAAAATGGCTGTCTGGCAAGGCCTTACAAATAGCTGTGAAAAGAAGAGAAGTGAAAAGCAAAGGAGAAAAGGAAAGATATATGCATCTGAATGCAGAGTTCCAAAGAATAGCAAGGAGAGATAAGAAAGCCTTCCTCAGCGATCAATGCAAAGAAATAGAGAAAAACAACAGAATGGGAAAGACTAGAGATCTCTTCAAGAAAATTAGAGATACCAAGGGAACATTTCATGCAAAGATGGGCTCAATAAAGGACAGAAATGGTATGGACCTAACAGAAGCAGAAGATATTAAGAAGAGGTGGCAAGAATACACAGAAGAACTGTACAAAAAGATCTTCATGACCCAGATAATCACGATGGTGTGATCACTGACCTAGAGCCAGACATCCTGGAATGTGAAGTCAAGTGGGCCTTAGAAAGCATCACTATGAACAAAGCTAGTGGAGGTGATGGAATTCCAGTTGAGCTATTTCAAATCTTGGAAGATGATGTTGTGAAAGTGCTGCACTCAATATGCCAGCAAATTTGGAAAACTCAGCAGTTGCCACAGGACTGGAAAAGGTCAGTTTTCATTCCATTCCCAAAGAACATCAATGCCAAAGAATGCTCAAAGAAGACATACAGTTGGCTAAAAAGCATATGAAAAGATTCTCACCATCACTAATTATTGGAAATGTGCAAATCAAAACTACAAATGCGGTTTCGACTAACAGCCGTCAGAATGGCCATCAGCAACACTCTGGAAACAATAAGTGTTAAGCAAGTTGTGAAGAAGAGGGAACCCTCCTACGCTGTTGGTGGGAATGCAAACTGGTACAGCCACTGTTCAGAACAGTATGGATGTTCCTTAAAAACCCATAATAGAATTACCATATGATACAGCAATCCCCCTCCTGGGCATACATCCAGAGAAAACCATAGCTTGTAAAGATACATACACCCTAATGTTCATTGAAGCACTATTTACAATAGCCAGGACACATAAGCAACCTAACTGTTCAACACAGGAATAAATAAAGAAGATGTGGTACATATGTACAATGGAATATTGATTGCACAGCCATGAAAAAAAATGAAATTATATCATTTGTAGTAACATAGATAGACATAAGGATTATCATACTGAGTGAAGCAAGTCAGACAGAGAAAGACAAATATCATATGATATCACTTATGTGTAGAAACTGAAAAAAAGTTATAAATGAAGTCATTTAGAAAACAGAAATAGTTATGAATGTCAGAAAAAACTTATGGTTCAGTTCAGTTCAGTCACTCAGTTGTGTCTGACACTTTGCCACCCCATGGAATGCAGCACACCAGGTTTCCCTGTCCATCACCAGCCCCCAGAGATTGCTCAAACACGTGTCCATCGAGACAGTGACGCCATCCAACCATCTTATCCGCTGTCATCCCCTTCTTCTCCCACCTTCAGTCTTTCCCAGCATCAGAGTCTCTTTAAATGAGTTGGTTCTTTGCATTAGTGGTCAAGGTATTTTAGCTTCAGCTTCAGCATCAGTCCTTCCAATGAACATTCAGGACTGATCTCCTTTAGGATGGACTGGTTGGATCTCCTTGCAGTCCAAGAGACTCTCAAGAGTCTTCTCCAACACCACATTTCAAAAGCATCAATTCTTCAGTGCTCAGCTTTCTTTATAGTCCAACTCTCACATCCATACATGACTACTGGAATAGCTTTGACTAGATGGGCCTTTGTCAGCAAAGTAGTGTCTCTGCTTTTTAATATGCTATTTAGGTTGGTAATAGCTTTTCTTCCAAGGAGCAAGTGTCTTTTAATTTCATGGCTGCAGTCACCATCTGCAGTGATTTTGGGGCCCAAGAAAATGAAGTCTCTCACTGTTTCCATGTGGCTCCATCTATTTCCCATGAAATGATGGGACCAGATGCCATGATCTTCATTTTCTGAATGTTGAGCTTTAAGCTAACTTTTTCACTCTCCTCTTTCACTTTCATCAAGAGGTTCTTTAGCTCCTCTTCACTTTCTGCCATAAGGGTGGTGTCATCTGTGTATCTGAAGTTATTGATATTTCCTCCAGCAATCTTAATTCCAGCTTAAACTTCATCCAGCCTGGCATTTCACATGAGGTACTCTGCATATAAGTTAAATAAACAGGGTGACAATATGCAGACTTGAAGTATTCCTTTCCCAATTTGGAACCAATCTTTGGTTCCATGTAACTTATGGTTATCAGGGGCTTAGTAGGGGATGATAAATTGGGAGATTGGGATTGACATAAACACACTTTGTTGTTGTTCTTGTCTCTACATCATGTCTAACTATTACGCCACCCCACAGACAGTAGACTGCCAGGCTCCTATGTCCATGGTATTTCCCATGCAAAAATTCTGGAGTGTGTTGCCATTTCCTTCTCCAGGGGATCTTCCTGACCCAGGGATGAAACATCAAACCTGCATCTCCTGCATTGCAGGTAAATTCTTTATTTCTGAGCCATCAGGGAAGCCCATATACACACTGCTGCTGCTGCTGCTAAGTTGCTTCAGTTGTGTCCGACTCTGTGAGACCCCATAGACGGAAGCCCACCAGGCTCCCCCGTCCCTGGGATTCTCCAGGCAAGAACACTGTAGTGGGTTTGCCATTTCCTTCTCCAATGCATGAAAGTGAAAGTGAAGTCGCTCAGTTGTGTCTGACTCTTAGCCACCCCATGGACTACAGCCCACCAGGCTCCTCCATCCATGGGATTTTCCAGGCAAGAGTACTGGAGTAGGGTGCCATTGCCTTCTCCGTTATACACACTACTCTATATGTAAAATAGATAGCCAATAAGGACTTACCATATAGCACAGGGAATTCTACTCAACAGTCTGTATTGGCCTATATGTGAAAAGAATCTAAAAAAGGGTGGTATATGTATAGCTGATTCAATTTACTGTACTTGAAACTAACACAACATTGTAAACCAACTGTACTTCAAAAATTTTTTTTAATAAATACATAATAATAATAAAATTTGTGTCCTAAATAGAGCATAGATATTACTGCACAAAAATTTCTATTATTTACCTCTCCAATGAAAATATTTATGGTATCAATGGAAAATAATTTTTTTAAATCACATGACATCTCCATCGAAATATTCATGAACATTTACTGAAATACATGATACTTAGTTTATTATAGTAAAATATTATGAGATCATTATCTTTAATAGCTTTCTACAAAATAAGAGTTCACCATTTATAACTAGCACTTAGCAACAATTTTAAAGATGGGCTAATTAAAAATGCATTTCTAAGATACATAATGGATTCATTATAAATAAAAATGTGTCTACTTCCATGAATATCTGTGGAAAATATCTTAGTACTTACTCAAAACTATCCTTTAATAAAATATCACTGGGAAATATCAGGGATATTGTTTCTTTGTTTAAATCTATAAAGCTGGTTTTACATTCTAAGTGGATACATGATTATCATAAAGTTTTTATATAATAATACCTACTATTTTAGGGGCTTCCAGGTGCACTGGTGGTAAAGAACCCTTCCGTCGATGCAGGAGACATAAGAAATGTGGGTTCAATCTCTGAGTAGGGAAAAGTCCCTGGAGGAGTGCATGGCAACCTAATCCTGTATATTTGCCTGGAGAATCCCATGGACAGAGGAGCCTAGTCGGCTACAGTCCATAGGGTCACAAAGAGTCGAACGTGACTAAAGCAAGTTAGAACAGCTACTATTTTAGGAAAAGGAGAAAATAGTTAATATATTACATGAATTATATAATAATTGTATAATATATTTAATATGAGATTATTATTTGAGTTTTCACATGTATGCTACATCTTTTAGAGAATATTTAAATTTAAATATGATAATATATAAAATTAAAAAAACTGATTGATGGTGGATGTAAATCAAAGTTTTCTTTCTGGACAACTATGTGTTTTAAAAGGCTTTTAGCTGGTTATGCAAAAATCTGTCCCCAAAGATCTGTATTGTATTATTTCGATTATTTTCATTTAAAGTTTTGGTCCTACAGCACTGATGCTTCAAATATTAAAAAATAAAATAGGTTTCTATTCATATAATTTATGGGAAACAAATATTGTATTTTTTCTTGGTATTAAAGACTTTAGAATTATTTTATTTTATATTTTTATTTTTATTTTTTTTTTTACTGTGTTTTTTTTTTATTTTTTTTAAATTTTATTTAATTTTTAAACTTTACATAATTGTATTAGTTTTGCCAAATATCAAAATGAATCCACCACAGGTATACATGTGTTCCCCATCCTGAACCCTCCTCCCTCCTCCCTCCCTATACCATCCCTCGGGGTCGTCCCAGTGCACTAGCCCCAAGCGTCCAGTATCACGCATCGAACCTGGACTAGCATCTAAGGTAAAATCTGAAACAAGTCAAAACAATATTTGAAATATTTTGAAACTTAGAAGCGGGAAAAATCTTTTAAAAGTATACTCCTGAAATATAGCTACCCTATTTTATAGAAAAGCACTGACCAAAAATAAATAAATAAATAAATACTGGTCCAGAATATTTAGAATAAAATGTGATATTTCCTTTCTTAAAAAGAGGAATTTTCTTTTTAACATCTAACATTCTGATAAAGATAATAGAATATTTGTTCATTCTGTAAGAAACTCAAAAATACAACGTAATCCTCACTTGTGTATTTTTCAAATTAATATCCTCTCTTAAAGGATGCTTTATTATTGATTTGTAGTTTCGTGCATGCACATTCTACGTATTTTCAAATGGCATCAATACACTTCTACATATAACTCAAATTGTCATGAAAATTTGTTTACTTAAACTTCAAAATTACTTGTGTACAAATGTACAGACATCTAGTTAGCATTTATTATATGGAAAAACTAGACTAGGAATCAAGTGTAACTGTTAATTTCAAAGCAAGAAGACATTAATTAGAACTAATACTCCCCCATTATTGTAGAAGTCATTAGGGAAACAACCACTAAATATATGTGCTTCTTAAATTCAAGGTTTATAGAATCTACTTAAGAAGAAAAAGTATATGAAAGAATGAGAGACAAAGTTATGTGTCATTATATTTGCACATTTCAGATTACAGTAAGAAGTTAGATGGTAGTTCTGAGCCAGGGCTCCTAGACAAAGTTTTGCTCTCGATAACAGCCTACTAAGTTGCTCTTCAGTATAACTAGAGTGGAAACCTCACATTTACAGATTCTATAGCCCACCAAGAATATTAGTACATTCCCTATCTTTCATGGTCTAGGACTTAGATTTTGTGAGCTCCCACTTAAACTTTATGCAGATAAAACAGATTAGGCAACAGTACTACTTTTATTTAGTACCAAATTCAAGATCAGTGTATAGATTAAGTACAGAGGAAAACAATTAGTTATGAATAAATATTAGCAAAAGAGCTTCCCTGGTCTCCCAGATGGTAAAGATTCTATGTGCAATGCAAGAGACCAGGTTCCATCCATGGGCAGGAAGATGCCCTAGAGAAGGGAATGTTACTCACTCTGGTATTCTTACCTGGAGAATCTCATAGACAGAGGAACCTGGTAGGCTACAGTCCATAGGGTCACAAAGAGTTGGACATGACTAAGTGACTAGCACTTAATAATCTAAGCAGGAAAAAATGTAATTATAAAAGTTTAAATGTCTGCATTCTAAAATGAAAAAAGATGTCTTTGCATAAGAGCATGTTAAAACTTATAAACATATTGAAGAAAAAAATATTTGTGGAGAGCAAGCAGTGGGAGAAGGTAAAAAGTATTATCTTTGTTCATTTTATATATATATATATATATATATATATATATATATATATTAGATCTTGTCTACTTCATGAGCTAAAAAAATACCTAAGGATATCCTAAGACAAGAAAAGCATCACTTTCTTTCCAATTTGTTCAACTCACTGCTTTAGAGTCAATGTGGCATTCTCCCCATTTCTAAAGTTACAGTAATTGGCATTTGTAGCTCGTTGTTGTGATCTTCTACCATTATCTTTGCCTCATTGGCACTTTACAGTGAAAAGTAATGATAACTGCTAGTCAAACACAATTTCAATCATGTTATCAATCATTATAATGATACTTCAAAAGACTCATTAGATCTTAAAATATATGTGATGAAGAGATGAAATTCAGATGAATCAATTTGAGTACTAATGCTCATTACTATAACTTCCTTCACTGTTATAACACGGTGTCAGTGGGGTAAGAGTAAATATAAGCATGAAAAAATGTCTACTTCAGAAGAACTTCAGTTTATTAAGTGCTAAATTATATATTTTATTTCAAAATTTATCTTCGGAAAATTGTTTAATGACTATTGGCTTTTGAATTATTGATAAAATGTTCACCCAGAAACTCATTAAAATATTCTATGAATATTGCTTACCTAATATGTAGCAATCATTGTGCTGGCTATTGAGTGTCCAACACTGAACAAGACAAAGAGAGATTGTTCTTTTTTTTATCAAATTTACACCCTACCCAGACTCTAAAGAAATAATTACACAAGTTATTGTTTATTTACTCTTGTAAGACAAATAATACACACATTCTGTCTCCTGGAAACACACAATTTTGATTAGATGAATAAAACACACACACATGCACAGAGTTAATGAACCATGTAAGTCAACATTATAAGTGGAACGGTGGTGGACACAAAGATGTACAAAAACTGCCCAAATCCTTTCCCAAGCAAGGACTTCTTGCCCCACCCATAAATCAAAACTCCTTTTAACAGCCTTTTTATGGTTTGGTGCACTGTTGAAAGCCATGCTATGCATGGGTATGTCCTTCTTCTGATGACCCAAATCTAATGACTGAGCAAGGTAAGAAAGCCCAGCTGTCACAAGAATTGAGGACAATTCTTGTGGTTCGTACATGCTTCATAACTCCATATGGTTATTTTTAAAACTTTGTTGGCTTTTCTTTGCAGTTTGACTTTTTCCTATGACCAATCCTTTATCGCTCCACCTCTCTTTTCTATGGTTGTTACCCCTAATAAATATTCCACACACAAAACTCCTCCCAGGTGTTTGGTCTGTTTCTGAAAGAAACCACTTCCTTTTGATTTATGGTAGTGAAAGTCACCCTAGAAGCAAGTGATAAGGTGTGACTTGGGGACGGTAGAGAGTCCTCCTGCCAATGAAGGAGACCCCAGTTCAATCCCTGGGCTGGAAAGATGCCTTGGAGAAGGGAATATCCACTGCAGTATTCTTGCCTGGGGAGTTTCATGAAAAGTAGTCATTTTCTTAGGCATTTGTATGTTGGGTTAAAAAAAAATATCCTGAGGCCCATTTTTGGGTACAGGGGTTGGGACAACATTGAAACCTGCAGTTTACTGCTTTGGCTAGAGTGCCGCCAGATAATAAGTTTGATTATCAGCTTCTGTATATATATTTATTGGATCTTGTCCCTGATTATTTAATTGAGATTGGCATACTTTATAGTTGAATGCATTGAGGAATCCTTGGCCTTTGGAAAGTGAAAGCATAGTAGATTATTACTCAGGGATCTCCAGTAAAACATAACCAAAAGGTTTATATATATATATATATATATATATATACTTACACATGTACATATAGAATAGTATACATATATATACATATGTATATATATATACACATATAGAATAGTATATTATATATATATGAGATTTATTATAAGGAATGCTGTTAATGTAAATCTGGTCTAACTCTGAAGACCTGAAAAATCACGTATCAGTTCCAGAATGAAAGCTGGCAACTGCAGGGAGAGCTAATGTTTCAGCTTGAGTCCTAAGGTAAGCAAGAATAATAATAACAATATCTCAACCCAGTGAGGCAGGAGGTGGTCCCTTATCAGGGAGGCTCATCCTTTTTTTCTATGCTGTCTTTCCTTTAACTGGATGAAGTCCACCACCTCAAGGAGGGGAATATACTCAGTCTACTAATTTCCATGCTATTCTTGAGTCTCCTCAGGACCTGCTGGGCTTTGGCTTGTGGAACACTCAGGGCTGAGTCCCTGCTAATAGTCTGGACTTCCAGACAAACTGAGGGTGAGTCAAAGCTAATGGAAGCCACGTCTGAGACTTTGGTTTGTGGAACACTCAGGGGTGAGTCCCTGCTGCCAGAATGGGCTTCTAGACAACTGGAGGGAGAGTTGCTGCTAATGGAAACAGAATCTCGGGACCTGCTTGGGTTTCAGCTTTGGGACTGTATGGTGTCCAGTTCATGCTGACAGGAGCTGGTCTCCTCAGGACCTGCTGGGAGGTGGTGCTGCTGGAGAAGGTCATCCAGAGGACTCAAGACATGGCTACTGATAGACTCTCCCACAGTGACTTCATAAATAGATCAAGTCCTGAGACTTTGGAGTGGGAGCACTGACTCCAAGACACTAGACCACCAGAGAACTAACACTAGGGAGTATCAAATAGTGAGAACTCAAACAAAGGAAACAGATTTGGTACATAAGACATGGCATCACCCAACCACCAATAGCACCCTGTGCAGGACGTGTCATCTAAACAGCAAAAACACAAATACAAACCCAGTCATCAGCAGACAGGATTACCACCTTACTCAGCCTTACCCATCAGAGAAAAAAACAAACAAACAAAAACTCAACACAAGCTTACAAAGGATCAACCTTAGGAGGGCAGAAACCAAAAGGAAGAAAGAATTCAACCTTGAAGCTTGGGAAAGGAGACCTCAAACACAATAAGTTAAAAAAATAATAATAATTAAAAGGCAGAGAAATACTACACAAATTAAGGAACAAATTAGAAACACAGAAGTCCAAATAAATGAAGAGGAAATAGGCAAACTACCTGAAAAAGAATTCAGAATAATGATAGTAAAGATGATCAAAACCCTTGAAAACAAAATGAAGAAAATGCAAGAATCAGTTCACAAAGACCTAGAAGAATTAAAGAATAAACATACAGAGACAAACAACACAATTATGAAATTAAAAATACTCTAGAAGGAATCAATAACAGAATATCTGAAGCAGAAGAATGAAGTCAGTGAGCTGGAAGATAAAATGGTGGCAATAACTTCTGAAGAGCAGAATAAAGTAAAAAGAATGAAAAGAACTGAGGATAGTCTCAGAGACCTCTGGGACAATATCAAACACACTAACACTTGAATTATAGCAGTCCCAGAAGAAGAAGAGAAAAAGAAAGGGTATGAGAAAAGTTTTGAAGATATTATAGTTGAAAATTTCCCCAACATGCAAAAGGAAATATCAATCAAGTGCAAGAGCACAAAGAGTCCCATTTAGGATAAACCCAAGGAGAAACACTCCAACACACACACTAATCAAACTAAGCTGCTGCTGCTAAGTCACTTCAGTCGTGTCCGACTCTGTGGGACCCCATAGACGGCAGCCCACCAGGTTCCCCCGTCCCTGGGATTCTCCAGGCAAGAACACTGGAGTGGGTTGCCATTTAAGACTAAACACAAAGAATGAATATTAAAAGCAGCAAGAGAGAAGCAACAAGTAACATACTTGTTAAAGGGAAACACCATATGCTTAACGTTGATCTTTCAGCAGAAACTCTGCAGACCAGAAGGGACTGGCAGGATATATTTAAGTACTAAAAGGGAAAACTCTACAACTAATATTACTGTTGGTTCTCACTCAAAGGATCTCACTAAAAATTTATGGAGAAATAAAAAGCTTTTCAGACAAGCAAAAGTTAAGAGAATTCAGTATCATGAAACCAGCTTTACAACAAATGTTAATGTGATTTATATAGTCAAGAAATATGAGAGAGAAAAAAAAGAGTTACAAAATTAATCCCAACAAATTAAGCAAATGGTAATAGGAACACATATATCAATACTTGCTTTCAAAGTAAATGTATTAAATGTTCCAACCAAAAGACACAGACTGGCTGAATGGGTAAAAAAATAAGACCCATATATATGCTGTCTACAAGAAAACCACTCAGACCTCAAGACATGTATAGACTGAAAGTGAGAGGATGGAAAAATATATTCCATGCAAATGAGAAGCAAAAGAAAGCTGGAGTTGTAATCCTCACATCAGACAAAATAGACGTTAAAATAAAGAAGATTACAAGAGATAAGCAAGGGCACTACATAATGACAAGGAAGCAATCTAAGAGGAAGTAAAACAATTGTAAATATCTTTGCAGCCAAAGATGGAGAAGCTCTATACAGTCATGAAAAACAAGACCAGGAGCTGACTGTGGCTTAGACCATGAACTACTTATTGCCAAATTCAGACTTAAATTGAAGAAAGTAGGGAAAACCACTAGAACATTCAGGTATGACCTAAAACACATCCCTTATGATTATACAGTGGAAGTGAGAAATAGATTTAAGGGCCTAGATCTGATAGATAGAGTGCCTGATGAACTATGAAATGAGGTTCGTGACATTGTACAGAGGACAGGGATCAAGACCATCCCCATGGGAAAAAATGCAAAAAAGCAAAATGGCTGTCTGGGGAGGCCTTACAAATAGCTGTGAAAAGAAGAGAAGCGAAAAGCAAAGGAGAAAAGGAAAGATATAAACATTTGAATGCAGAGTTCCAAAGAATAGTAAGAAGAGATAAGAAAGCCTTCTTCAGCAATCAATGCAAAGAAATAGAAGAAAACAACAGAATGGGAAAGACTAGGGATCTCTTTGAGAAAATCAGATGTATCAAAGGAACATTTCATGCAAAGATGGGCTCGATAAAGGACAGAAATGGTATGGACCTAAAAGAAGCAGAAGATATTAAGAAGTGATGGCAAGAATACACAGAAGAACTGTACAAAAAGATCTTCATGACCCAGATAATCATGATGGTGTGCTCATTCACCTAAGCCAGACATCCTGGAATGTGAAGGCAAGTGGGCCTTAGAAAGCATCACTACAAACAAAGCTAGTGGAGGTGATGGAATTCCAGTTGAGCTATTCCAAATCCTGAAACATGATGCTGTGAAAGTGCTGCACTCAATATGCCAGCAAATTTGGAAAACTCAGCAGTGGCCACAGGACTGGAAAAGGTCCGTTTTCATTCCAATCCCAAAGAAAGGCAATGCCAAAGAATGCTCAAACTACCACACAATTGCACTCATCTCAGACACTAGCAAAGTAAAGCTCAAAATTCTACAAGCCGGGCTTCAGCTGGCTGATGTTCCTGATGTTCAAGCTGGTTTTAGAAAAGGCAGAGGAACCAGAGATCAAATTGCCAACATCCGCTGGATCATGGAAAAATCAAGAGAGTCCCAGAAAAACATCTATTTCTGCTTTATTGACTATGCCAAAGCCTTAGACTGTGTGGATCACAATCAACTGTGGAAAATTCTTCAAGAGATGGGAATACCAGACGACCTGATCTGCCTCCTGAGAAATTTGTATGCAGGTCAGGAAGCAACAGTTAGAACTGGACATGGAACAACAGACTGGTTCCAAATAGGAAAAGGAGTTCGTCAAGGCTGTATATTGTCACCCTGTTTATTTAACTTATATGCAGAGGACATCATGAGAAATGCTGGGCTGGAAGAAACACAAGCTGGAATCAAGATTGCCGGGAGAAATATCAATAACCTCAGATATGCAGATGACACCACCTTTATAGCAGATAGTGAAGAGGAACTAAAAAGCCTCTTGATGAAAGTGAAAGTGGAGAGTGAAAAGTTGGCTTAAAGCTCAACATTCAGAAAACGAAGATCATGGCATCTGGTCCCATCACTTCATGGGAAATAGACGGGGAAACAGTGGAAACAGTGTCAGACTTTATTTTTCTGGGCTCCAAAATCACTGCAGATGGTGATTGCAGCCATGAAATTAAAAGACACTTTCTCCTTGGAAGGAAAGTTAGGACCAACTTAGATAGCATATTCAAAAACAGAGACATTACTTTGCCAACAAAAGTCTGTCTAGTCAAGGCTATGGTTTTTCCTGTGGTCATGTATGGATGTGAGACTTGGACTGTGAAGAAGGCTGAGTGCCGAAGAATTGATGCTTTTGAACTGTGGTGTTGGAGAAGACTCTTGAAAGTCCCTTGGACTAGAAGGAAATCCAACCAGTCCATTCTGAAGGAGATCAGCCCTGGAATTTCTTTGGAAGGAATGATGCTAAAGCTGAAACTCCAGTACTTTGGCCACCTCATGTGAAGAGTGGACTCATTGGAAAAGACTCTGATGCTGGGAGGGATTGGAGGCAAGAGGAGAAGGTGACAACAGAGAATGAGATGGCTGGATGGCATCACTGACTCGATGGACGTGAGTCTGAGTGAAACTCGGGAGTTGGTGATGGACAGGGAGTTCTGGGGTGCTGCGATTCATGGGGTCGCAAAGAGTCGGACACGACTGAGCGACTGATCTGATCTGATGCACCCAACAGAGGAACACCTCAATACATAAGACAAACACTCACAGACATAAAAGGGGAAATTGGCAGTAACACAATACTAGTAGGAGATTTAATACCCCACTTGCACCAGTGACAAATCATCAAAACAGAAAATTAATAAGGAAACATGTCTTAAATGATACATTAGATGAGATGGCTCTCATTGATATCTTCAGGACATTCCATTCAAATGCAAAAGAATGCACCTTCTTCTCAAATGCACATGGAACATTCTCAAGGATAGACCACATCTTGGGTCACAAATCAGATCTCAGTAAATTTAAGAAAGTTGAAACCATATCAAGCATCTTCTCCAACCACAAGGCATTGAGACTAGATATCAATTACAAGAAAAAAAATGTAAGAAGCACAAAAACATGGAGATTAAACAGCACATTTATAAATAGCCAACAGGTTACTGAAGACATAAAAAGGAAAATCAAAAACTTTCTAGAAGCAAATGACAATGAAAACACAACAACTCAAAACCTATGGGATACAGCAAAAGCAGTTCTAAGAGGGGATTTCATAGCAATACAATTCTACCTCAAGAAACAAGAAGAACATTAAATAGACAACCTAATAGACAACATGGAAAACAACTGGAAAAAGAACAAAAAAAAAAAAAAAATAGGAGAAGGAAAGAAACCATAAAGATCCAAGCAGAAATCAATGAAAAAGAAATAAAAGAAGCAATAGTAAACTTTTCCAAAATTAAAAGCTGGTTCTTTGAGAAGATAAACAAAATTGATAAGCCTTTAGCCAGATTCATCAAGAAAAAAAGAGAGAAGATTCAAAGCAACAAAATCAGAAATGAAAAAGGAGAGGTTACAACAGAGAATACAGAAACACAAAAGATTATAAGAGTCTACTATGAACAACTATATGGCAATGAAATGGATAGCCTTGAAGAAATGGACAGATTCCTAAAAAAGTTCAACCTTCCAAAACTGAACCAGAAAGAAATAGAAATTATGAACAACCCAATTACAAGCACTGAAATTGAAGCTATGATTAAAAATCTACCCCCCCCCAAAAAAACCAAAGAAACAAACAAAAAAAACAAAGGCCCAGGACCAGATAGCTTCACAGGAGAATTCTATCAAACATTTAGAGGGGAGCTAATGCCTATCCTTTCAAAACTCTTTCAAACACTTGCAGAGGAAAGAATACTTCCAAACTCATTCTACAAGCCCACAATCACCCTGATACCAAAGCAAAGACAACACAAAAAAAGAAAACTACAGGCCAATATCACTGATGAACATAGATGCAAAAATCCTCAACAAATTTTAGCAAACAAAATTCAGCAACACATCAAGAATCTCCTACATCATGATCAACTAGGGTTTATTCCAAGAATGTAAGGATTCTTCAATATATGCAAAGCAATCAATGTGATACACCATATTAGCAAATTGAAAGGTAAAATCCATATGATATTCTCCATAGATGCAGAAAAAAACCTTTGACAAAATTCAGCACCCATTTATGATTAAAACTCTTCAAAAAATGGGTATAGAAGGAGCCTACCTCAGCATAGTAAAGGCCATATATGAAAACATTATTCTCAATGGTGAAAAACTGAAAGCATTCCCACTAAGATCAGGAACAAGACAAGGATGTTTATTTTCACCACTATTACTCAACATAGTTCTGGAAGTCCTAGCCATAGCAATCAGAGAAAAAAAAGAAATAAAAGAATCCAGATCAGAAAAGAAAGAGCAAAGTTCTCACTGTTTGCAGATGACATGATACATAGAAAACCCTAAAGATAGTATCAATTACTAAAGCTAATCAGTGAATTTAGCAAAGTTTCAGGATACAAAATCAATACACAGAAATCACTTCCATGTCTATATAGTAACAATGAAGAATCAGAAAGAGAAATTAAGGAATCAATCCCCTTCACCATTGCAACAAAAAGAATTAAATATCTAGGAATAAGCTTACTTAAGGAGACAAAAGAACTGTACACAGAAAGTTTTAAGACACTAATGAAAAAAATCAAAGATGACATATTCAGATGGAGAAATATTCCATGTTCCTGGGTAGAAAGAATCAACATTGTGAAAACAACTATACTACCAAATGCAATCTATAGATTCAGTGCAATCCCTATCAAATTACCAATGGCGTTTTCCACAGAACCAGAACAAAAAACTCCACATTCATACGTAAACACAAAAGACCCTGAATAGTCAAAGCAGTCTTGAGAAAGAAGAATGGAGCTGGAGGAACCAAGTCTCCTGACTTCAGACTATACTACAAAGCTACAGTCATCAAGACAGTGTGGTACTGGCACAAAAACAGAAATACAGACCAATGGAACAAGCTAGAAAGTCCAGAAATAAACCCATGCACCTATGAGTACCTTATTTTTGACCAAGGAGGCAAGAATAAATACAATGGGGCAAAGACAGCTTCTTCTGGTGCTGGGAAAACCAGACAGCTACATGTAAAAGAATGAAATTAGAACACTTCCTAACACTATACACAAAGATAAACTCAAAATGAATTAAAGACCTAAATGTAGGACCAGAAACTATAAAACTCTTAGAGGACAACAAAGGCAAACCACCTGATGACATAAATCGAAACAAGATCCTCTATGACCCACCTCCCAGAGTAACAGAAATAAAAACAAATGTAAACAAGTGGGACCTGATTAAACTAAAAAGCTTTTGCAGCAAAGGAAACTATAAGCAAGGTGAAAAGACAACCCTCTGGGAGAAAATAATAGCAAATTAAACAATTGGCAAAGGATTAATTTCCAAAATATACAAGCAGCTCATACATCTCAATGCCAGAAAAACAAACAACTTAATTAAAAAGTGGGAAAAAGACCTACACAGACATTTCTCCAAAGAAGACATACAGATGGCTAACAAACATGTGAAAATATACTCAACATTGCTCATTATTCGAGAAATGTAAATCAAAACTACAATGAGATATCACCTCACACCAGTCAGAATGGCTCTCATCAAAAAGTCTACAACAATAAATTCTGGAGAGGGTGTGGAGAAAAGGGAAGGCTCTTGCACTGTTGGTGGGAATGTACATTGATACAGCCACTATGGAAGATGATGAGGAGATTCCTTAAAAGACTAGGAATAAAACCACCATATGATCCCGGAATCTCACTCCTATGCATATATCCTTAGGAAACCAAAATTGAAAAAGACACATGTATCCCATTGTTCATTGCAGCACTATTTATAATAGCTAGAACATGGGAGTAACCTAGATGTCCACCGACAGATGAATGGATAAAGAAGTTATGGTACATATACACAATGGAATATTACTCAACCATAAAAAGGAAGGCATTTGAGTCAGCTGTGATGATGTGGATGAACCTAGAACCTATTATACAGAGTGAAGTGAGTCAGAAAGAGAAAGATAAATATCATAATCTAATGCATATATACAGAATCTAGAAAAATGGTACTGAAGAATTTATTTACAGGGCAGCAACTGAGAAACAGACAGAGAGAACAGACTTATGGACGTGCGGATAGAGGGTGAGATGTATGGAAAGAGTAATATGGAAACTTACATTACCATATGTAAAATAGATAGCCAACAGAAGTTTGCTGTGTGGCTCAGGAAGCTCAAACAGGGTCTCTGTATCAATCTAGAGGGGTGGGACAGGGTGGGAGATGGGAGGGAGTTTCAAAAGGCAGGGGATATATGTGTACCTATGGCTGATTCATGTTGAGGTTTGACAGAAAACAAAAAAATTCTGGAAAGCAATTTTCCTTCAATAAAAAAATTAATTAATAAAAAAAGTTTAATCTCATCTAAAAACACCCTCACAGACATACTCAGAGTAATGTTTGACCAACTATCTGGGTTCCCTGTAGCCCAGAAAAAAATCGACACTTAAAATTGTTCATTACAATAGAGAAGGGCAGTAGAATCCTCTGAAACTGTTCCTCCTCCAAACAGTAAAAGGCAAAAAAATAAAAATAAAACAATACTCCATCCCAAGAATGGCTGCAAATTCATGCTATACTTAAAGATCTGAAGGATGCAGGGATAGCAATCCCTGATAAATTTTCATTTAATTTATCAATCTAGTCTTGCATTTTAGTTGCTGTTACAGATGTAGTATCTTTACTAGAGTGAATTAACATGAACTCAACTACATGAAATGCACCCATTGATTTGTTAAACATTTTATAATTTAATCATTAAAAGCAATCAAAACAGTTTGCATTTAAATAAAATGGACAATGTTACAACAGAGAATGTGTGGTTGCAAACCTATGACCATAAATCCACTGGCCATATTCCACCTTTTTGATGGAGTATTGAAGTGGTCTGCTGAAGTGCAGTTGAAGCATTCGAGGAAGTGATAGGAGAATTAAGTATTATCTTCCAGGCTTCAGGACACACACTATATTTTATTGATGGAGTCAGCTTATAGTTTGTTTCCAATTTGTTGTTGTTGTTGCTGTTGTTCAGTCATCAAGTCATATCTGACTCTGCAACCACATGGTCTGCACCACGCCAGGTTTCCCTGGCCCTCATCATCCCCCAGAGCTTAACCAAGTTCATATTCATTGAATTGGTGATTCCATCCAACTATCTCACCCTCTGTCATCCCCTTCTCTGTCTGAGGAGAAGAAATTCACTTATCCTCTCCCTTTTCCAATGAGTCAGCTGTTCACATCAGGTGGCCAAAGTATTGGAGCTGCAGCTTCAGCATCAATCCTTCCAATGAGTATTCAGTGTTGATTTCCATTAAGATTGGGTGGCTTGATAAAGAAAGGAAATTTCAGGTGTAACAATAATATAAATGTATCAATATGTCTGGAAATTTATATGTATAGAAAACAGTTTTAAAACTTCTGTATTTAAAAAGATGTTCCATGTCATATGTCATCAGGGAAATGCAAATTAAGTCAACAATGAGATATCACTATAAACCTATTCAACTGGCCAAAATCTTTTTATATGCTTATTTTCCACTTTTACATTTTTTCTTTTTGGTGAACTGTCTGTTAAGGTCTTTGACCTTTATATCTTTTTTGGTGAAGTGTCTATTAAGGTCTTTGACCTCTTTTTAAATCTTACTGTGTTCTTATTGTTGACTTTTAAGAGTTGTTTGTTTATTTTTGGTAGCAGTACTTTATCTGTGTTTTTCAAATATTTACTTTCAGGCTGTGACTTATCTCTTTCTTCTCTTGACAATGTCTTTTGCAGAGCAGAAATTTTTAATTTTAGATTTTTTCCCAAGAAATATGTACAGAATCTGAAACTTTTACTGAACCCTTTACTCCAAGAAAAAAGAAAAAGTCACAGTACATACTGTTGTTTGACATAGCTGCATATAAATTATTAAAGTTAATTATTAAAATTAATTATTAAAAAAAAAACTTCTGTTATTATTGGTATTTGAAAATGGATAATTTCTTGTGTATTTTGAGGGCTGTCCTATGCATGTTTAACATTACTAGATGTTAATGGCATCCTTCCTTCATGATGACAATCAATAATTGTTTCTAACATTGTCAAATATCCCCTGGCTAGGAAATTCCACACAGTTGAAATTAAAAAAAAAGAAAACCTGGTATAGGTAATGCATGCTATGTGATTCAGAAGGTATATGTAAGAAAACTACTAATTAAGGCATTTGATGTTCTCCTTTCAATAATAAAATAAAAATAGTTTCAATTCAGGGCAAGGTATTTATAGTATGATTGTATATGAATTTACAATAAACTGTAAATGTAGGTGGAAGAATTGATAAAAAAGCAAACTCCATAGGCTTTGGTATCATTAATTTGGGGAAGTTTTCAATCATTAGTACTTCAGAGATTTCTTGTCCTTTTATCTTTTTCTTCTTCTCCTGGTATACCATTACTCTTACGTTATACATTTTATAATTGGCCTACAGTTCTTTCATATTCTATTCAATATTTTTTTTCCCACTGTTTGAGTTTTGAAATTTTCTACTGACATCTCTTTAGGATTACTTGTTATTTCCTGTTCTGTCTCTAGTGTCTTGATGAGTTGCATTAGCAGGGCTTTTGGAAACCAAACAAGTGGATTTGTGTTTGAGACAGTTCTTATAGTGGTGGTATCATAACGATGGCCTAATCAGGTAAGAGTTTTATTTCTTCTCTCTCCCAAAATATGTCAGTCATTATCTATAATTGCAATTGTACCTATAGATGCTAAAAAGTTACGTGATTAAATTCAGTCTTCATTATGAAGGTAAATTTTAGCATAAGGATAGAATAATTTCCTAATATGATATGGGATATCTATATAAAAGTATTAGCAAACATTATATAAAGAGTAAAAACATGAGTAATCCCATTAAAGTGAATTCCAAAACAATGATATCTACTCTTATGTCCATAATTCAATTCTGTTTTGCAAGTTTATCCAAAGAAATCAGAAGATAGAATATGAGTTATAAATATTGGAAGGGAGGAAAATGAATTTTCATTAGTTGAAAATTCTCTTGGGAGAGAAAAAAAGAGAAACAACTTTAAAAAATATGAAAACTCTCATGAGAATTCAGAAAACATGTCTTTTATTAAATAAATATGAAGAATTAAATTGTATTGCAGACTATATTTAAAAATCAGGCTAAAAACAACTTAAGGGATATAATTTATAATAAAAATAGTAATAGAAACCATAGTACAAATACTAAAGAAAGAAATATCTTTTGTAAATAGACCAAAAATTATAGAAGAGTAGAAAAAGAAATATGAATAAATGAAGATTCTTGACATTATTCTAGATGCAAAACTCTAATACTGTAAAGGTATTCTTTGTCTCCTAAGTAATCTACAAAATTAATCTAGTTTTAATAAAAAGTTTCATGTTCACATATCAGATAATTAAAGCCATCTAAATATTAATCATTTTACACATTCCCCAAGCCATTTAATTCAACAAAAAGAACATATAAAGTCACTTAAATCCCATAGGACCAAGAATGCTAAAATTTCAATGTCACATGTAAGGATATAAACTTTCTGAAACTATTTTAGCCAATTCTGAATACACAACAGAACTGAGTATCAGGCAAATAAAAAGTGAGAGGGTGGTGGGCATAGACCCAGTAGCTGAAGACACAAAATAACACCTATCAAAAATGGAAAAATAATTGTACATTATGGGAGGCAATCCTTATAACAAATATGAGACTAATTTTATCAGAAAATAATTTGATAAAGGAAAAAAGGAAAAGCTTGAGAGCTCATAGGTATTAGAATAGCAGTTTTGTAAAAGTGGCATCATTTCTAGGAGGGAGGAAGTTAGAACAGACAGACTCTTCTTCAGTTCAATTCAGTTCAGTTCAGTCACTCAGTCATGTCTGACTCTTTGCGACCCCGTGAATCGCAGCACGCCAGGCCTCCCTGTCCATCACCATCTCCCGGAGTTCACTCAAACTCATGTCCATCGAGTCAGTGATGCCATCCAGCCATCTCATCCTCTGTCGTCCCCTTCTCCTCCTGCCCCCAACCCTCCCAGCATCAGAGTCTTTTCCAATGAGTCAACTCTTCGCATGAGGTGGCCAAAGTATTGGAGTTTCAGCTTTAGCATCATTCCTTCCAAAGAACACCCAGGGCTGATCTCCTTTAGAATGAACTAGTTGGATCTCCTTCCAGTCCAAGGGGACTCTCAAGAGTCTTCTCCAACACCACAGTTCAAAAGCATCAATTCTTCGGCGCTCAGCCTTTTTCACAGTCCAACTCTCACATCCATACATGACCACAGGAAAAACCATAGCCTTTACTCTTCTTAGATACTTGGAAATAAAAGGCGGAAAAAAGAAGGAAGTAGCAGATATTAATGATCCTATAGAAACAAGATGATCTGAAACCAGAAGACACAAACATCTCCCCCAAAATGTGCCATTTATTAATTAAATTGTAATTCATTATGTGAGAAACCATTTTTCTTGGCTTTTTAATGTTTCTTCTTATATTTGGGGAAGATCAACTTTCTGGCTTGTCTTTTCATGAAGACTGTATAGCACACAATATGAAAGATAGAAAAAAATACCTCCTTCCAGAAAATGGCTGGTCAGGTTTGCTTGAAGCCTATTTCAAAAGATTTGGATTGTGTGAAGTCTTGGCTTCACAGTATGATGCAAACCCATTGGATGCAAAGCATCTCCCTGTGATGTTCCACGTTACTCCATGGGTAACCATAAAGGAAGAGTCTAAAAGAAGAAAAAAAAAAGAGAGAGAGAGAGAACTACAAAAACAGCATCAAAACAAGATCTAAATTTAAGATCAAAAATCATAAAAGTCCTGGAAATATCAATAACCTCAGATATGAAGATGACCACACCCTTATAGCAGAAAGCAAAGAGGAACTAAAGATCCTCTTGACGAAGGTGAATGAGGAGAGTGAAAGACCTGGCTTAAAACTCAACATTCAAAAAATAAAATCATGCCATCTGGTCCTGTTGCTTCATGGCAAATAGATGGGGAAACAATGGAAACAGTGACAGACTTTATTTTTTGGGGCACTAAAATCATGGCAGATAGTGACTGCAGCCATGAAATTAAAAGATGCTTGCTTCTTAGAAGGAAAGCTATGACCAACCTAGACAGCATATTAAAAAGCAGAGACATTACTTTGCCGACAAAGGTCCAGATAGTCAAAGCTATGGTTTTTCCAGTAGTCATGTATGGATGTGAGAATTGGACTATAAAGAAGGTAGAGTGCCGGAGATTTGGTGCTTTTTAACTGCGGTTTTGGAGAAGACTCTTGAGAGTCCCTTGGACTGCAAGATCAAACTAGTCAATTTTAAAGTAAATCTTAAGATGCTGAGGCTGAAGCTCGAATACTTTGTCCACCTGATGCGAAGAGCCAACTCATTAGAAAAGATACTATTTCTGGGAAAGATTGAAGGTGGGAAGAGAAGGAGACAATAGAGGATGAGATGGTTGGATGGCATCACCAACTCAATAGACAGGAGTTTGAGCAAGCTCCGGGACATGGGGAAGGACAGGGAGGTCTGGCATGCTGCAGTCCACGGGGTTGCAAGGAGTCAGACACAACTGAGCAACTGAACAACAGCAGTACTCTTTGACAGTACATTGTATTGAATTGATCTCATCAGGCAAAGAAAACAAAAGCAAACATAACACATGGGACATAATAAAACTTGAAAGTTTTAGGATATCAAAGAATCCATCAGCAAAACAACAAGTCAGCCCCACTGGGTGTGAGAAGGCATTTGCAACTGATGTCTGTTAAGGGGTTAATATCCAAAGTATATTAAAAACTCATATACCTCAATATTGAAAAAGAAAAAAATCCAAACAACCTAACTGAAAATGGGTAGAAGACCTGAATAGGGGTTTTTCAAAGAGACAGGAAGATGGCCACCAGATCCATGGAAAGATATTCAATATTGCTAACCATTAGGGAAAACGCATCTAATGACCAAAAAGATATCATCTCATCTTTGTCAGGATGGCTACCATCAAAAAGACAAATAATAAAGTGTTTGCAAGGCTGTGATAAAAGGAAATCCTAGTATTTGGTGATGGCAATGCAAATTGGTGTAGCCACTATCAAAAACATTATGGAAATCCTCAAAAAATTAAAAATAGGTCTACCACATGATTCAGAAATTCTACTCCTAGGTAAATATCTGAAGAAAATGACGTAAATATCTGAAGAAAATGACATTGATTCCAAAAGATACATGCACCCCAATGATCATATCAATACTATTTACTATGGTCAAGATATGGAAGCAACTTAACATCCATCATAGATGAATGGATAAAGACAGTGTGATGTACACACACACACACCCACACACACACACACACACAATGGAATATCACTCAGCCATAAAAAAGAATGAAATTTGATCATTTGAAAAAATATAGATGGATCTGGAGGGTATTATGCTTACTGAAATGTTAGACAGAGAAAGACAAACATGTGGAATCTAAAATAAAACAGATGAACAAGCATAACAAAATGGAAACAGGCTCACAGTTACAGAGAACAAACTAGTGGTTACTAATGAGGAGAGGGATGGGGGAAGGGCAAAATAGGTGAAGGGGATTAAAAGCTATAAACTACTAGCTATAAAATAAATAAGATACAAGGATGTAATATACAATACAAAAAAATTGGAAATATAGCCAATATTTTGTAGTAACTTTAGATGAAGTATAATGTGTAAAATATCAATTCACTATGCTATTTACCTAACACCAACATATTATTGTTAGTTAACTATACTTTAATAAGAAAAAAAATAACTAAATGTCTGTGGATAAATGAAATGGATGAAGAAACTGATGTTATATGTATATATATATATATATATATAAATCATTAATATATAATATATAGATAATACATTGCATGTATATATTCAATAAAATATTATTCCATCTTAATAATATTAGCTTATTTATATAAATATATGTCCACAGTAGAACATTATAAGTTTAGGTATACACACACACACACACCAAAATATTATCAGCTTTAAAAAGTAAAGAATTCCTGCCTTTGCCAACAACAGAAATGAACACAGAGGACATGTTGATGATTAAAATAAGCCAGACAGAACAAGAATATAACATTATGTCATTTATATGTGTATTGAAAAACAATGAACTAATACCAGAGAATAAATGGTAGTTAGCAGAGGCTAGGAGTCAAGAAGAAAAGCAGATATTGATCAAATAGTATAAATTTTCAGTTATAAGATGAATAAGTTCTGTAAACCTAGTGTGCAGCATGATGGCTACAGTTAGTAGCAATGAATTGTATAGTTGAAATTTGCTGTGAGTTGGTATCAAATGTTCTTATTACAAAAAATTAACTCTTTTTAATGTATTTTTAAAGATTTTATGTTTTGACGTCATGATAAATATATTTTGTACATTCGTTTTCCAATTTTTTGCTGCTAGTATAGAACTATATAATTGACTTGTACATTAACCGCATATTGTGCAAATTCACCAAATTCAATTTTTTGTTCTTGTCTACTTGTTTTTTAATAGATTCTCTAAAACAGTTTTTAAAATAGATTCTTTAGGATGTTAATATACCTAATATATTAAAATATTCTTTACCATACCTCATTTCATTCATGAATTATTTAGAAGTATATTGTTACATCACAAATATTTGTGCTTTCCCTATATATCTTATAATTATTGATTATTTAAATTCTAGTTTGTTGAGAGAATATAGTAAGATTTCTATTCTTTTTAAATTTATTAAGACATTTTATGATTAGCATATGGCAATCATACAATGTACACGTGAAAAATATGAGTATTCTATATGGCTGCTTTAAACTAAAATTTGGTCAAAATGGTTGATAGTGTTGATTATGTATTTTATGTCTTTAGTAATTTGTGCTATTTGTTAGTTGCCAAGGGCAGAGTGTAAAATTTTCTATCTTTAATTATGGAATTTGCTATGTTAATGGAAATGTTCTGCTTCTGGTTGATATTCTTTTAACTATTCGTCATCTGCCTTGCTGCTCTACTATAAGATTCATAAAGATTTATAAATATTACCTTTCTGATGAATTTGTTTTTTTCATCCTGAAATGTCCTCTTACCATCAATAGTGTTTTTTAAACTATAATTCTAATATATTACATCTAGAAAGTAAACAGTCACATTTTTTAAAAAACATCCATTCTAGCTGTCCCTGCATTTTGATTGAATGGTTAGACCATTAACATTTACCATATTTTTGGATATGGTTGTATTTAGAGTCATTATGCTTATAATTTTATTTCTGTTTTTCTTTTCCTTTTCTGTTGTTTGTTTTTTCCAGCTTTTCTTCCTTCATTTGGATCATTTGTGATATTTTTTTGAGGAAGGGAATTATACTTGTTCCACTTTTTGCTTGTTGTTGATTTACATTATGCATTTTTAATGTTCACACTCCATTTAGAGTTAATATTATACCATTTAACTTTAAAAAATATGTGATTCTTTTTTTTTTTTTTTAATTTACTTTCTAAAATTCCTTATTGAGGAATTCTATGGGCTCAGCCCTTTGACTGTCTCCCGGGTCTATTCTGGGAGAGACGTGTCCCTCTGCTGAGGCCTGACAAGCTCCTCCCCGTCAGCTGCCCCAGGTGACCCCAGGGGGTCAGTCTGGTCCCTTACTCCGTGATTCTTTATTATAGTCTGAAGAAGTAGAATATAGACAATGAAGGAGCAGTCATTTTTCAAACTTTGTGTGTGTGTGTTGGAAATATTCTTTCAAAATCATACAGTGTTCACTTTAAAAAACAGATTAACTTGGCATCTAACAAAAGTGGAAACAGATGTGGGGTTACCTCTGGTGCTTCTGGAGAACCACCTCAGGGCTCCATTGAATCATTTGAGATCCACTAATGCAGAGATAGGATTTAGTAGCCTACATGAACCCCTTTCAATTCTGAAATTATTTTGCAATTTCATTTGTATATGTAAAGTCTGACATGGTGATATGCAAGTTTTAGGAACAAAGGTATGGGCTTTTGGAGGTCATGGTTGAGTGATCATGTAATCCTGCTATTAGTCTGTTCAGAATTATTACTCATATTGGTGCCCAGGGGTGATCAGGCCCCACAAAAGCACAAATCAAGCTTAAGATACCCATGGCTCTCAATTTATTAATTTTCAGTAAGGCACCACTGCCATGCAAACTGTAAAACTTGATGTTTAAGTGATGAAAGACATTCTCTCTTGTAAGACAGATGAACAAGGAACCAAATAGTAATTTGACAACTAAATACTCTAGTGAGTATAGAATTAAAGTAAGAGATATATAAACATTCTAACAAAAAGTCCTTAGGCTAAGATTGCTTGAGACTGTTTCCTAATTTAGTGAAAATCTTTTCAAGGAAATGGATTTTTTGAAATCTGATTCAGGCTCCTACTTGGTCAGTGTTAAATGCACCCTAACCAATTTCTGCCTTTAATCTTCAAGGTCGTATCATCTTTAGGTGGTAAGTTCATTTTTTTTTTTTTACTGTATCTTCATATTAATTTCCTAGGGCTGCTAGAAAAAAATCATCATAAACTTAGTAACTTAAAGCAACAGAAATTCTCTATAGTTCTGGAGGCTAGAAGCCACAAATCAAGGTGTTGGCTGGGTCGTCCTCTCTCTGAAGGTTTCTTCCTCTTGCTAAGTTGTGGAGATTGCTGGCAATCTTTGGCATTCCTTTGCTTGAATCTGTATCACTCCAATTTCTGCTTCTGTATTCACATGGTGTTCTTCCCTCTGTGTCTCTATGTCTTCAAATAGCATTTTTCCTCTCTACGCCTGTGTCTCAGTCTCTAAACTGCCCTCTTTTTATAAAGACACCAAACATATTGAATTTAGGGCCACCCTAATCCAGTATGACCTCTTAGCTTGATTACATTTGAAGTACCCTATTTCCAAATAAGGTCACATTTAGAGGTTTCAAGTGAACATTAACTTGAGGGGTGACACTATTCAAATCAGTACTTATGCCTATCATATTGTCTAGTCAACATTTAACGCATTAAAAATTAATCTTATTTTGCCTTCAGTTCAGTTCGGTTCAGTTCAGTCGCTCAGTCGTGTTCGACTCTTTGCGACCCCATGAATTGCAGCACGCCAGACCTCCCTGTCCATCACCAACAGCCACTAATCAAATTGAGTGTGTATATTTTCTGTTTTTCATTCTATCTATTCTATGTTCTACCTTATGATTGACCTTCTTCCTCATTCTAACCTAGTTCCTTCTTGCCTCTTTTACTTGTGTGGCTTCTCAAATGCTTCTAAACTTCTAAAGCATCTCACCCTGCCTGAGACATATCTCTCTCCTCTTTCTGCCCTCAACTTCTTTTGAAACTGGGGCTAATTTGTTTCAGTGTTTTCTTTTCATTTTAACTGGTTATATATACTTAAATGGAGATGAGTAGCAGCCATAAAACAAGGAGATGGTCCTATAAATGGTCAAGTACCTGGTGGTGCTAGTGGTAGAGGATCCACTTGCCAATGCAGGAGACACAGGAGATGTGGATTTGATTCCCAGGTGGGGAAGGTCCCATGGAGAAGAGCATAGCAACCCACTCCAATATTCTTGCCAGAGAATCCCATGGACAGAGAAACCTGGTGAGCTACACTTCATAGGGTCTCAAACAGTTGGACTCAGCTGAGCACATATGCGCACACCTTATTACAGAAGTTCAGATAATTTGAACAAGTATTTTATGAAATAATTATTGTTTTGATTTTGCTTTTTAATACTCATGTAGTATAATTTAGTATAAGATTCCAAATTGTTATAAATTTGGATGTGAAAAATATCATCCAAAGTAAGCATATATTTAAAAAGATTAAGAAACAAAATATATGGTTTCATTCAAATATATTTTCCTCTGAATTGTCTATTGACTCTTTTCTGAAAGCATAAAGTTAGCAAACTTTAAAAGATGACTGAAATAAAAACACTGATCACAAAACCTGTGACACCTTTACAAAAATGTGTGAGAGTTGTTCAGATTAAGGAAATTTAAACATAGCTATTTTCAGGTTAACAATTGCTTTCTGATGTTTATACATACCAAATATTCTGCTCATGTTTTTTAAAAAAATTTCAGTAGCTTTTTGTAACAGGGTGGTATGATAACTGAGATTTCCAGCAATTTTATAGTTCTTGGAGCACTTCACACACTACTCTATGCATCCCATCACAGTATCTCTTTCTGTGGTTCTCTGAGACTGAGCAGTAGTGGCCTGAGACTTTAATTTTTCTGCTGTCTTTAACTGGTCTTTGACAGAGTCAAAGAAACTCTTGGCAATTGCAATTTGACATTAGCAGTTTCCACTCTTAAATGGTGTAGTAGAAATTTTAATTGTGTTCTCCTTAGGCTAGGCTAAGTCTCCTTACTAACAAAGAGAACTTGAGAGCTACCCAGCCTTCACATATGAACATGCCTTTGTTGTTCTCCACTCATCATCTTGAAGGCAAAATTGTCATTAAATTCTGATAGTTATATAATATGTTCCCATTATTCTTTAAATGAATAATATATTTTTATAGCATTTATGATACGGAAAATTGGTAAAGATCTCAAAAGCATCTCTTGAGAACGTCATCTATGGTCTTTGCTTATGTTTACTACGCTTTAAAACAAATAGACTTTTGTGGCCAATAAGAGCCAATATAAAAAATATATAAATAGATTATACAACTCAATATAAAAAAATTTAAATGGGCAATAAAACTGAATATATGTTTTCACAATGAAAATACACAGATGGCTGACAAGCACATGAAAAGATGCTCAAAATCGCTAATCATTAGGGAAATTCAAATAAAAATCAAAATGAGAAATCACCTCACACCTGTTTAGAATAGGTACCATCAGAAAGATCACAAATTACAAATGTTGACAAGGATGTGGAAAAAAAGAGAATTCTAGTATACTGTTCATAGGGATATAAATTAGTGCAACCGCTATGGAAAGCAGAATGTTATTGTCCAGTAGCGAAGTTGTGTCCAACTCTTTGTGTCCCAGGGACTGCAGCATGCCAGGCTCCCTTGTCCTTTGCAATCTCCTGGAGTTTGCTCAGATTCATGTCCATTGAATCAGTGATACTATCTAACCATCTCATCCTCTGCCATGCCCTTCTCCTTTTGCCTTCAATCTTTTCCAGCATCAAAGTTTTTCTAAAGATTCACTTACATGTGGAATCTTTGTAAAACAAACAAATGAATATAACAAAGCAGAAACAGACTTACAGATATAGAGAACAAACTGTTATCGGTGGAGAGAGGCAACAGGGAGAGGCAATGAGGTAGAGAGTTAAGAGGTACAAAATATTATGTATAAAATAAATACGCTATAAGTATATACTGTTCAGCACAAGGAATATAACAAATATTTTATAATAACTTTACATGGAGTATAATCTATAAAAATACTGAACCACTAAATTGCACACTAATATAATTTTTAAAAATCTGTTTCCAGAAAAAATGAAGCAAATTGGAAGTGGCACAAAAATGAAAGAAAGAAAGAAAAAGAAAATATACTCTTTCAATGTCCTACTACAAATTGCTCCTCAAGAAGCATACCTTGTATGAAACTCCTGAAGGCAAAGGGAGCTGTTTATGATTTCTGCTCCCCTCAGTTCCCTTCTGTGAAACATCACCAGATTCTAGATGAAGACAATACAGAATAGGAGAGTGTGGTATCATGGTAAAGATTAATCACTGTTGTAGGATTGAATCAGAGTTGGTAGACTGCTTGCTAAGCTGTCTTGGGCAATTTTCCTGGCTTTTTGAGGCTTCAGTTTTGATAGCTGTATATCAGGCATATTGACAATACCATTTCACAGGTTTATATTAAAAATAAAAAAGAAATGCTGCATCCATATTTTTCAGTTCAGTACAGTTTAGTCGCACAATCGTGTCCAACTCTCTGCGACCCCATGAATCGCAGCATGCCAGGCCTCCCTGTCCATCACCAACTCCCAGAGTCTACCCAAACTCATGTCCATCAAGTTGGTGATGCCATCCAGCCATCTCATCATCCGTCATCCCCTTCTCCGCCTGCCCCCAATCAGTCCCAGCATTAGGGTCTTTTCCAATGAGTCAGCTTTTCATATCAAGTGGCCAAATATTGGAGTTTCAGCTTCAACATCAGTCCTTCCAATGAACACCCAGGACTGATCTCCTTTAGGGTGGACTGGTTGGATCTCCTTGCAATCCAAGGGACTCTCAAGAGTCTTCTCCAACACCACAGTTCAAAAGCATCAATTCTTGGGTGCTCAGCTTTCTTTACAGTCCAACTCTCACATTCTTATGTGACTACTGGAAAAACCATAGCCTCGACTAGATGGACCTTTCTTTGTTGGCAAAATAATGTCTCTGCTTTTTAATGTGCTGTCTAGGTTGGTCATAACTTTCCTTCCAAGGAGTAAGCGTCTTTTAATTTCATGGCTGCAGTCACCATATGTAGTGATTTTGGAGCTCAGAAAAATAAAGTCTGACACTGTTTCCACTGTTTCCCCATCTATTTGCCATGAAGTGATGGGACTGGATTCCATGATCTTAGTTTTCTGAATGTTGAGTTTTAAGCCAACTTTTTCACTTTCCTCTTTCACTTTCATCAAGAGGCTCTTTAGTTCTTCTTCATTTTCTGCCATAAGGGAGGTGTCATCTGCATATCTGAGGTTATTGATATTTCTCCCAGCAATCTTGATTCCAGCTTGTGCTTCCTCCAGCCCAGCATTTCTCATGATGTACTCTGCATATAAGTTAAATAAGCAGGGTGACAATATACAGCCTTGACATACTCCTTTTCCTATTTGGAACCAGTCTGTTGTTCCATGTCCAGTTCTAACTGTTGTTTCCTGACCTGCATATAGATTTCTCAAGAGGCACGTCAAGTGGTCTGGTATCCCATCTCTTTAAGAATTTTCCACAGTTTATTGTGACCCACACAGTCAAAGGCTTTGGCATAATTTTCAATAAAATTATGATAAAGAAAAGTTATGTATCACTTAAAATTTCCCTGTTTTTCTAAAAATGTATACCACAGATATATAAAATTCAAAAGTTTCATGAGTAAATATAAAAAAAGTGATTCTTACACTTGTGTTAAATTATGTGAAGATTATTTTAAAAATGGAAGCATAGTCAAAGACAGACTATAGCAATCACAACTCAAGTGAATCTTCAAAGAATTAAGCCTCTCTTTGATGATGCAAAAGTTGTTTATAGTAGATGACAGTAGTGGTGGTAGTGGTGGTCAGTGGTAGGGATAAGAATGTGTCATCTAAGAAGAACAGAGTATGCAATTTATCTGAACAAAATTGCATCTCCAAATAAAGTCTTGAATGATATCAATGATGTGACACAGCAAACATTTCTGGAACTTACTGTGAGAAAAATCTCACGGAAGAGTTCAGCTAAGTTGCTCCATGTCATTGATGTCTCAGCATTGATTTCTTTTGGCCAAGTCATGTGAGAACATTAACCTAACACTAGTTCCCTCAAACAACTGCATGGCTAAATAACAGCCCTCAGGCTTCAAGCAAGTATAAGTACCTAATAGGACTTCCTGTATGAGAAATAGTCTTCCTCACCTCCCAGGGCCTCCTCCTTGAGCTCCCCTTAGACAAAACTCCTCTACAGAGCTTACCAAAACCCTTCTCTTTTTAATTTAAACTTACTAATCCAACCTTGCCCCCAAAACTTCGAAGCATTCTACCCAAGGGCCCTAATAAAGACATGTGCCCCATCCCCAGTTTTGCCTCTCTCTCTGACCACCCTCTGCTTTGAACTCCCCATGTGACTGACCCCTGGAGCCATGTCATGTATTTCCTCCAGATCTTGTGAATAATAAACT
The DNA here is from genome assembly GCF_032452875.1 of Bos javanicus. Taxonomy (NCBI): domain Eukaryota; kingdom Metazoa; phylum Chordata; class Mammalia; order Artiodactyla; family Bovidae; genus Bos; species Bos javanicus. The sequence goes on from NC_083881.1 coordinate 41,228,231, forward strand.
TCGCTATTTCAGCCTCTCTTGTCATCCGTTGTTGAACTATTCAAGTGTGGCTCACCACCCAGCACCTATACTCCAATGAACAAATGTTAACAAAGTCATAACCCCTTAACAAAATTATGATGCCAACTGCATTTTGGCCCACCACAAAGGTATGGGATAAACAAAAACTTAAAGCAGAAAACCATCCAGCAGAAGAGACAACTTGGAAAAAAAATGGCAGATATAGGTTTATAGATGAGAATTTGACAGTTTTAAAATATTTTCTGACTATATATGAAATATTTGGTATTATCTAAATATCAACACATTTTCTAAATTGAGTATTCCCGTTTTAAAGAAAAGACAGTTGAGAGAAACAAGGTATCCCGACCTAACTAATAAAGTCACTTCTCTATTTGAGACTGTAATACAGTCTCTTTTTTTTCCTTCTTCTCATTTCTCTTGGGTGCTGTCTGTAATTTTACAATATGAACCACAAAGAAGATTGAAATGAGGAAGAGCCAAATAACTGCCAACAAACAACTAAAGGAGAAAATAACCGGGGAAAAAGACAAAGATTCTTCAGAGATAACACTATATTAAAAAAAAAAAAAGTTTTAGGGGTTATCAGAGAATGTAGTTTGATTTTTAATGCTCTTGCCATAAAACTGTAACTTCCCCTAAGAAACTATTCTTATCTTATTGATATTAAAGCAATATAATACTTAGCTTAAAATTATTCACCTGGGTCCTGTACTCCCTCTATATCTTGAAAGAGGTAAATACTTCTTTTGTTGAACAGAAATAAAAATACAATTGGAATACAATTCAGGCCATAGTGTACTGTGTAACAATTTTGCATCATCCTTTCTTTGCTTCAGTCATCCAGTGAAAACTTTTTTCCACAGGTACGGTATGTGACATGGGTTATAATTATTTGTTAATTATATTCAGAGGTCTTCTTATGCCATTTACAATAACATGAGCTTATCTTCAACTTACCCCCATACTGGTAAAGTATCAGGGAGGGAAATTGTCTTATAGTCCTAGGATTGAATCTCAGCCTTTGAGTTATCCTGTATCCCTTAACAGTAACCATCACAAAGTGCTTTTCAATGATGTCCCTTCCCCACTCCTATTGACATGGGACAGGATAGTTAAAGGGGTCTGGAGTTGGGTATTTCCCTTCCCCAGGTTAGATTCTGTGCATGCTAACTCACTTCAGTCATGTCCAACTCAGTGTGACCCTATGGACTACAGCCAACCAGGCTCTTTTACCCATGGGGTTCTCCAGGGGAGAATACTGGACTGGGTTGCCATTTCCTACTTCAGAAAATCTTAGTAACCCAGGAATCGAACCTGCATCACTATATCCACCTGCATTATTACAAGTGGATGGTAGTAATGCATCCACTTGCATTACTGGGGATACCCAGCAAGTTAGATTCTGGTTAAATAGCTCCCCTGAGAGCAACTCTTGTTAAGAATAGAATATTCATAAATATTTCAACATGGTTCCTTCTCTACTTTCCATGCCAGAAATATGTGGAAAATTTGTATCTGATATTTACTGTGGGAACTTAATAGAATTCCAGGACATGAAATTCACAGAAGTTGGAACTTCCCTGGCCATCTAGTGGTTAAGACTTTGCCTTCCAATGCAGGGGCAGAAGGTTCAATCCTTGGTTGGGAAGCTAAGATCCCACATGCCTTGCAGCCATAAAGCAAAAGCAGTATTGTAACAAATTTAATACAGACTTTAAAAATGACCCACATTAAAAAAAATCATAAAAAATAAAATAAAATTCACACAAGTATGGGTGGCCCTACATAGATTACAGGGCCCTCCTGGAATTTTTAACTCACAAAGCTGTCCACAAAGAGCCTTCAGTAATTAGGCAGTTACAGTGTAAGTTTTCCTATCCTGGCATTTGTTTCTGTGGAAGTTTCTCCCCGTGGGTTCCTGTTTCCAGTAAATTGTGATTCTCTGAATCTGTCTGTCTCTCCAAATTTTCAGGCTGCATGTTGCTATGTGATCAAATTTCTCTAAGAGTTATTGAATTCTTAGTTCTCTTCAGTTTTTTAACTCATTGTTAGGACAGAGGGGTGACTTCTAAGATCTGTATAGGCTAGTTGAGCCTGGAAGAATTTTGAGAGGCATAACAGAGAAAGTCTAAATTGCCTGAACCAGACTGTTCATAAAAATCTAGCCTTTTAGGCCTCAGCCAGTGAGAGTTCAAAAGATCATGAGGAAAATGTTCTTGGAAAGTAGAAGAAAGGGGATGGTTGTCAGGTACTAACACATAGCTTAGAAAAATTGCTTCTACAGTCCTGTGGAAAACAGAACACATAATGGATGAATTTTGTAGAACAGTGAAGGAGAATCCCAAGCAAAGTGCCTAAGTTTCTGCCTGGTTTTTACTTCTTGCTACTAGGGATGCTTTTGGAGCCTATGGAAGGACTGTATAGATAAAAGAGAGCACATATCCTTAGAACGTTGGAGTAAGACTATGGGTTTTCTGGAGACAATCCCTTTCCCTTTAGAAAGAGCTTTTGCCTTAACAAAAAAGCTTAGGACCTTAGCAGAGAGACTGATGACTGACTGTGGATCATGTTTCCGTGTAACTTGAACTCTCCATCATGAACTGGCTGTTTCTGACCCACCCAGGCAAAGGACTGGAAGTGCCTACAGCACTCTTCACCATCCAACAAACAAATCCTGAATGCACAAGAAAGTCGCATGGAAGTAGTCATCCATGGCTCTTACTCCTAATATATTGCTTTTTCTCTCTCAGGCAACACATTCGGTTTCATGAGAAGTTCTCCATGACCAGTTTACTGAGGAACTGAAAACTCGAGTCTATTTAACTTATGGTCCTGGACAGCCTGAGAGTCAACGGTTGCAGTACATCATCCCCACTCTGATAAAGTTCTGAAGAGTTCTGAAAGGAAGTTATAAAAGTGATAAGAACTCCAAACAACTCACTTGCTATTTGCCTGGAATGAGGGTTGGTGATAGAAATCTACATCAACTCATAAGCTGTGGACAGTGGTTTGGCTGGATGGTTAAGGACGCAGAAAAACATGATTGGAAAACTGATGGCAAGGAGGTCTGGGATGGAGACCTGCTCTGAATATGTATACAATGTCTGAATACTCGTGTCCCGTGTGAATGATCCCTAAAGATGACCTGAAAAAAATGTAAATCACCCCTGGAAAGGATAGCTCAGTCTGCAGATAGCTGTCAGACTCCATCTCAAGCCTTTCCTCTCATAGCCCAGTGAGTCCCTAAACAAAGGGGCCACAGTGGTAGGAACAGAGATTAGGCATAAGCTTGGCAACATAGCCTTTCACTCGCCAAGGCTGACCTGGACAGCTGACTCAGTCATAGCTGGGTGCCTAATCTATCAGCATCAGAGGCCAACATTGAGTACCATTTCCCAGGATGATCAGCCAGCTACTTGGTGTCAGGTTGATTACATTGGACTACTTTCCTCATGGAAGGAGTAGCACTGTGTTCTTAACTGAAATAGACATGTATTCTGGACATCATGCCTGCAATGATTCTGCCAAAACCACTATCCATGGACCAACAGAATGTCATATTCACTCTTATGGTACTCTATGAAGTATTGTTTATGACCAGGGAATCCTTTTCACAGCAAATGAAGTGTGGCAATGGGTCCATGCTTGAGGAATTTACTGATCTTACCATATTCTCCAAAATTCTCAGACAGTTGGATTGATAGAAAGGTGGAATAGCCTTTTGAAGTCCCAGTTACATGTCAGATGTGTGCTGTTACCTTTTAGGGCTGAAATGATGCCCTTCAAGATGTGGTTTATGCTCTAAATCTGTCTAACATACAATCCTATTTCTCCCATAGTCAGGAAAAAAGGAGGGGAGTAGATATGGCTTCTCTAACTATTCCTTCTTATGATCTGCTGCAAACTATTTTTTTTCCTGCACCCTTGACTAGACTCTGCTGGTCTAGAGGTCTTAGTTTCAATGGGAGAAATACTTTCACCAGGAGGCACATTGATTCTATTAAACTGGAAATTTAGACTGGTATCTGGACACTTTGGTCTTCTTGTGTCTCTGAATCAACAGGAAAAGAAAGGAGTTACTGTGCTGCCTGGGATGATCGATTGTTACTATGAAGGGGAAATTGAGTTGTTATTATGCAAGGGGAGTAAAGAGGAGTGCATCTGGAATACAGGTGATATTCTGTCTTATGACTAAAGTAAGTGGAAAATCTAAAGTCCAATTTGCAAGACTATGGGCTATACCTTTTGAAAATGAAAGTGTGGATCAACCCACTGGGCAAAGAAACACATAATCAGCTGGAGTATTTACTGAGATCAAAGGGGATACAGAAAGGGTAGTAGAAAAAGTAGTTATACATCCCAGCTCTACTCATATGGCTAGTTGCAGATACAAGGACCTATGTAATAATTGTAATTCTGTGCTACTTATTTGGATTTAGTCTGCAGATATATTAGCCAATTATTTTTATCTTTCTCATCTTTCCCCCTTATCATCTAACTTAAGGTGTGTTAATAAAATAATAGATTTATTTTCAACATTTAAGTCATAAAATATCAAAGAGATAATATGAATCAGCAATAAAAAGAGTGCATGAATATTTATGTTCAAGGACATCCACATCCAATCTACAGACAAGTTTAGCATATGTTTGGTGTGGGTAGAAAAGTTGTGTAATGTTAAGTTAAAGTATCAGTTTGGTGTCTTTAGTCGAAGATGCAATATGGCTTAAAGATATGTGTACATATACCAGATTGACAAAAGGTCACGTCCAATGACTTTATTTTTTTTTTTTGCTTTTTTTTAATTTTATTTTTAAACTTTACATAATTGTATTAGTTTTGCCAAATATCAAAATGAATCCGCCACAGGTATACATGTGTTCCCTATCCTGAACCCTCCTCCCTCCTCCCTCCCCATACCATCCCTCTGGGTCGTCCCAGTGCACTAGCCCCAAGCATCCAGTATCGTGCATCGAACCTGGATTGGCATCTCGTTTCATACATGATATTTTACATGTTTCAATGCCATTCTCCCAAATCTTCCCACCCTGTCCCTCTCCCACAGAGTCCATAAGACCGTTCTATACATCAGTGTCACTTTTGCTGTCTCGTACACAGGGTTATTGTTACCATCTTTCTAAATTCCATATATATGCATTAGTATACTGTATTGGTGTTTTTCCTTCTGGGTTACTTCACTCTGTATAATAGGCTCCAGTTTCATCCACGTCATTAGAACTGATTCAAATGTATTCTTTTTAATGGCTGAGTAATACTCCATTGTGTATATGTACCACTGCTTTCTTTATCCATTCATCTGCTGATGGACATCTAGGTTGCTTCCATGTCCTGGCTATTATAAACAGTGCTGCGATGAACATTGGGGTACACGTGTCTCTTTCCCTTCTGGTTTGCTCAGTGTGTATGCCCAGCAGTGGGATTGCTGGATCATAAGGCAGTTCTATTTCCAGTTTTTTAAGGAATCTCCACACTGTTCTCCATAGTGGCTGTACTAGTTTGCATTCCCACCAACAGTGTAAGAGGGTTCCCTTTTCTCCACACCCTCTCCAGCATTTATTATTTGTAGACTTTTGGATCGCAGCCATTCTGACTGGTGTGAAATGGTACCTCATAGTGGTTTTGATTTGCATTTCTCTGATAATGAGTGATGTTGAGCATCTTTTCATGTGTTTGTTAGCCATCTGTATGTCTTCTTTGGAGAAATGTCTATTTAGTTCTTTGGCCCATTTTTTGATTGGGTCATTTATTTTTCTGGAGTTGAGCTGTAGGAGTTGCTTGTATATTTTTGAGATAGTTGTTTGTCAGTTGCTTCATTTGCTATTATTTTCTCCCATTCTGAAGGCTGTCTTTTCCCTTGCTAATAGTTTCCTTTGATGTGCAGAAGCTTTTAAGGTTAATTAGGTCCCATTTGTTTATTTTTGCTTTTATTTCCAATATTCTGGGAGGTGGGTCATAGAGGATCCTGCTGTGATGTATGTCAGAGAGTGTTTTGCCCATGTTCTCCTGTAGGAGTTTTATAGTTTCTGGTCTTACATTGAGATCTTTAATCCATTTTGAGTTTATTTTTGTGTATGGTGTTAGAAAGTGCTCTAGTTTCATTCTTTTACAAGTGGTTGACCAGATTTCCCAGCACCACTTGTTAAAGAGATTGTCTTTAATCCATTGTATATTCTTGCCTCCTTTGTCAAAGATAAGGTGTCCATGTGTGCATGGATTTATCTCTGGGCTTTCTATTTTGTTCCATTGATCTATATTTCTGTCTTTGTGCCAGTACCATACTGTCTTGATAACTGTGGCTTTGTAGTAGAGCCTGAAGTCAGGTAGGTTGATTCCTCCAGTTCCATTCTTCTTTCTCAAGATTGCTTTGGCTATTCGAGGTTTTTTGTATTTCCATACAAATTGTGAAATTATTTGTTCTAGCTCTGTGAAGAATACTGTTGGTAGCTTGATAGGGATTGCATTGAATCTATAAATTGCTTTGGGTAGTATACTCATTTTCACTATATTGATTCTTCCAACCCATGAACATGGTATATTTCTCCATCTATTAGTGTCCACTTTGATTTCTTTCACCAGTGTTTTATAGTTTTCTATATATAGGTCTTTAGTTTCTTTAGGTAGATATATTCCTAAGTATTTTATTCTTTCCGTTGCAATGGTGAATGGAATTGTTTCCTTAATTTCTCTTTCTGTTTTCTCATTATTAGTGTATAGGAATGCAAGGGATTTCTGTGTGTTGACTTTATATCCTGCAACTTTACTATAGTCATTGATTAGCTCTAGTAATTTTCTGGTGGAGTCTTTAGGGTTTTCTATGTAGAGGATCAATGACTTTAGTGATGTGTCTAAATGGGTGGGCTGAACTGCAATACTAAGAATTCCCTTTCTGATAGGTTTCCAGTTAGGGTAGACAATAAGAGAGCTTCTGTGGTGACACTTGAAGATTGTAGGGAGAAATCAGCCACTGACAGCATGCATGTACCTTCTCAGTGTTATTCTATCCAACATTAGCCTACACATTACTGTAAGGGAATTTTGCAAGATTGAAGGCAGGAGGAGAAGGGGTCAACAGAGGGTGAGTTCACCGGATGGCATCACTAACTCAATGGACATGAGTTTGAGTAAGCTCCAGGAGTTGGTGATGGACAGCGAAGCCTGGTGTGCTGTGGTCCATGGGGTCGCAAAGAATCAGACATGACTGAGTGACTGAATTGCAGTTCCAATTATGTGACTTTAAAATAACCAAAAGGGAGAATATCCTGAATAAATCATCGGGAGCCTTTTAAAGATAGAATGGGTCCTTCCAGTGCAGGGGACACAAAAGACACAAGTTCTATCCCTGAGATGGGAAGATCCCCTGGAGGAGGGCATGGCAACCCACTCCAGTACTCTTGCCTGGAGAATCCCATAGACAGAGAAGCTTAGTAGGCTACTGTCCATAGAATCTCAGAAGCAATTTAGCACTCATGTTCATGTTTAGGCTTCATTGCAAATATTTTTTATGGGCAGGATAAGAAGGATTAGCCATCCAAGGCCCTGCATCAGAACAGTGATGCAAAGAAGCAGATACAGTGATGCTATTTCACTGGCAAGAACACAAGCAACACTCAATGTTAGCACTGCTGCTGCTGCTGCTAAGTCGCGTCAGTCATGTCCGACTCTGTGCAACCCCATAGATGGCAGCCCAACAGGCTCCTCTGTCCCTGGGATTCTCCAGGCAAGAACACTGGAGTGGGTTGCCATTTACTTCTCCAATCATGAAAGTGAAAAGTGAAAGTGAAGTCGCTAAGTCGTGAACTCAGCGACCCCATGGACTGCAGCCCACCAGGCTCCTCTATCCATGGGATTCTCCAGGCGAGAGTACTGGAGTGGGGTGCCATGGCCTTCTCCACAATGTTAGCACTACCAGAGCACAAATATAGTATCGAGTTCCTGTCCAATTGATGATGGGTATTGAAGCTTCAAGGATATAGTAAAGATAACAGAGAGTCATCAGTGAAATAGCTCTGTGTTAGGATTCTATCTACATAGTCTTCTTTGTTCCTAGTTCAGTTCAGTTCAGTCGCTCAGTTGTGTCTGACTCTTTGCAACCCCATGAATCATAGCATGCCAGGCCTCCCTGTCCATCACCAACTCCCGGAGTTCACTCAAACTTATGTCCACTGAGTCGGTGATGTCATCCAGCCATCTCATCCTCTGTTGTCCCCTTCTCCTCCTTCCCCAATCCCTCCCAGCATCAGGGTCTTTTCCAATGAGTCAACTCTTTGCATGAGGTGGCCAAAGTACTGGAGTTTCAGCTTTAGCATCAGTCCTTCCAATGAACACCCAGGACTGATCTCCTTTAGGATGGACTGGTTGGATCTCCTTGCAGTCCAAGGGATTCTCAAGAGTCTTCTCCAACACCACAGTTCAAAAGCATCAATTCTTCAGCACTCAGCTTTCTTCACAGTCCAAACCACATCCATACATGACCACTGGAAAAACCATAGCCTTGACTAAACGGACCTTTGTTGGCAAAGTAATGGCTCTGCTTTTCAATATACTATATATGTTGGTCATAACTTTCCTTCCAAGGAGTAAGCGTCTTTTAATTTCATGGCTGCAGTCACCATCTGCAGTGATTTTGGAGCCCCAAAAATAAAGTCTGACACTGTTTCCACTGTTTTCCCATCTATTTCCCATGAAGTGATGGGACCTGATGATTGTTCCTAACCATTGCCTATCCCAGTATACCTGTATTCCCAAGCCATCTGTGAACTGCATGATATATTTTCAACACATTTCTTATCTTATTAAATAAGCTATTTGCTTATGTTGCATCCAATGAAGAATGTTGACATGTATATTTGCCACCTAGACTCAACTCCCCAACATCAGGAATTGTTTATTCTGATTCTTTTCTGTCCTTTTCTAGTGTTACCTAAGAAATGCTTCTTGCATGCACCTACGAATATATGAATGTGATTCCTGCATTTGTGGTCATTTTTCCAACTAATTTGGCTTAATTGTTTGCTCATCTTTTTTGCCTTCTTGTTATTTGTGTTTGTTTTTTTTATTCTTCCATATGTGTGTGTGTGTATATATATATATATATATATATATATATAGAGAGAGAGAGAGAGAGAGAGAGAGAGAGAGAATTATTTTTTTACCAGAGTGTTTAAAAGTCTCTAAAGTCAGACTAAATGGATTTGAACACTGAATCTAAATTTTACTAGTTTTTGACCTTGTGCTTCATGTTTTGTCACTCAGTCATGTCCAAACTATGACCCCGTGGACTACAGACTGCCAGGCTCCTCTATTAACGGAATTTTTCAGGCAAGAATACTGGAGCAGGTTGCCATTTCCTACTCCAGTAGATCTTCTCAACCCGAGAATCAAACCAGCATCTCTTTCCTCTCCTGCATTAGCAGGGGGATTCTTTCCCACTGCACCACCTGGGAAACTTTTGGCCTTAGGCACTACATTAAACGTCCAGATGGCTAAGCTTTTTCATATTAAAAATTGGCATGATTGTGGTATTTAACACAAAGGATAGTCAGTTATTAAGCTTTAATCAGATAATACAAATAAATGACTTATTTGCTATTTTTGTTTCTGTTCTTACAATCATTTACAGAGCACCTGCTAGTTTTTTTTGTGTTTTTATATTTTCATAATGTAATTTTTTAAGAGAAGTTTTATCATGTAATTACACTAAATCCAATTGTTCGATATATTATATCCTTGAAGCAAATTTTTCTTACATAGTATTTTTAAATCCTAAAAATAAACACATTCATGTAAGGTTTACAAATAAGAGAGTATTTCCATTTCTTTTTTGGGGAGTGTAATTTTTCCTACTTGAGGGCAGTATGGCGCAGTTATATGGAGACACTTATTAGAAGATTTAATGATGTTATTATGTAAGTTTGTCTTCACCATCATTTGCAGTAGTGGTTCACAAGTTTGAGTTTATCCACAAAGCATTTTGACGGGAAGCAATAAAATAATTTTTTATAAACAAATATAACATTGCAGAAAACCCAAAATTAAATATAGCCACTACTAAAAAACATAATGCAGAAGCATAAAATATGTATGAAATTATGTAAATAGGCTGGATAAAGCATTCCAACTAAACTTGACTACTAGTTTTCTGAAGGCTTGCCAAACTCCAAATAAGAGCTGCATTGAGTAGAATGTTTAGACATCTGGATACTTTTTCTTTAAATTCCAGGAAAATATTCTGCATTTGGTTTGAAATGTGGCTACCTAAGTCTCTATTTCCACTACAGTCAAAATAGTTATTCTTTGTAATTTCCTGTTTGTCATATTACTTCTTTTCAACCAGCTGATGATCAAAGATACTCACAATATTTTTTTAGACTGTTTTTCCTGCCCAATTTTCTAGTTAGTGTTTTAACAGGCTTGCATTGGCAAGCCAACTTTTCCTTTGACCTATTCAGGCTTTCAATCTTTAGACTTCACTCTGCTGCCAGAGCTATGCAATTTATTAAAATTAAATTGAACACTGCAAAAAATATTAACAAAGTTCAGCAGTTCACCAAATTTAATGTTGAAAATTATTTTTCCAGTCATGTTCATGTTGCAGGAAATTCTTTGAATACTGAACCTATCTTAGGCAATTTCAATCTGTAATAAAACCAGGAAGTAGGCCCTACACTGTTATGTGACTTTCTTCAAAATCTTGTATGTTAACCTCTGGAAAACTAAATGTGTTTAGTTTAGTTCTGTTACATAAACCACATTTGGTGTCCTTATTATTTCACTAAGAATCTCCCAGTCTGAGCCCTAGCTCAGTCAACATTTACTAAATCACATATTAATAAAATGCAGACAGTTAGGGCGGTATTTGAGACATGGCTTTACATAGTTAATCCAACTTCTGAATAAAGAAATTGGAATTCACACAAGTTAAACATATGTTCAGTGGAAAATAACGTGTCTTCACAATGTGTTCACTCTACTTTAATGTTATTTCCCACTTGCTTCTAAATGGCAATCAATATGTGCAAAAAAAAAAATGGTAGATATAAAAAGATGCTCAATATGAAAAGAAAATTGTTTTTGTTCACCTTTAAAAACTATCCAAAACTTGGAATTACAAATTGCCTATGTGTGTTGGCACATAAATGTTGTGTTTGTCCTTCGTTAAGTCACACTGTGCTTTCTCTGGGGAAATATTAAGCCCCATGGGTTGCTCTTTTTGTCACAAGAACATGTCATCATCAAAGAATTGAACTGTTTACTTCTTATTCTTTATCTATGGGTATTTAGAAACCATAGTTCTTTAAGAATTTTATACTTCTGGCAGAGAACTAGTTCCACATTTAAGAAAAAAAAAAAAAATATATATATATATATATAAAAAACACACCTACACACACACTTATTTTAAAGAAGGAAATGGCAACCCACTCCAGTATTCTTACTTGAAGAATTTCATGGACAGAGGAACCTGGCAGGCTACAGTCCATGGGGTTGCAGGAGTTGGACATGGCTTAGTAACTAAACCACTACCATATACTTATTTAAATATTTCAGTCTGGTACCTAGACCAATTCTGTGGATATTCTTGCCATAGAAATGTGTTCTTTGTTCTTAATTTTACTTGAATTAATTTGTTTTCTATATAGGAAGAAAATAATTGGAATAAAGAATTTCTATAGAATGGTAATGATCAAAGGATCGAGTTTGGTATAAATAGACCATAGTATTAAAAATTACTGTATTAAAACCCTTAAATGAACACTTTATTAGATAGTTTATTATGATCACTATCTGTGAAAATTAACCTTACATAAGTAATTGTTGACTATAAGAACTTCAAGATTGGAGACTTTAAAACTAAAAATCTCTTATTTTGAGCTCTGAATGCTAACAAAAAAACTATCAACACCTATTTAAATAGATACATTCTTGTGAAAAATATTAGTAGATAAGTTCTATACAATATTTTAAATTTTATTAAAATATAATAATTCTGAAGTCAACAGAATTAGTGTTAGAAAAAAATTCTTGTAGCACAATTTTAATTTATATCTCTGTCTTCTCTGTCTTATGATAACACATGCAAGTGATTACGTCCCCTTTGGGATATCTTTGTGTTCCACTCTATCAAATAAAACATGAATGGAGTGAAACTGGAATTTAGAAAGCAAGTAAGTTTTCTGTTCCTAATGCCAATGCAGAGGAGGACATGTGAAGCAATTAAAGTACTGGGCCTAAAACATTTTGTTTACAATGATTAATAAAAATACTTCAGAGGAAGTATAAGGAAGGACTTTAAAAGGTATAGTAATTTTATTTTCTATTATAAATTTCTGTTTCTACTATACAGAAGTGTATAGCAATTTTCTTTTCAGAATAAGTAAGCTAACCTTAGATTAGATCCCTTTACTCTCTAAAGAGCAATTATGCAATATTTTTATTTTAATAATAATTTAAGAATTAGTTCCATGGACTAGGGATGGAATACAGCTAAAGAAAGCAGAAAAATGCTCCTATGTTTGTTTGATGAGTAAATCTTCTAAATTGGAGGTTGAGAAAGAGATTATTTTAAAATTAGACAAATTGTTCATCTAAACAAGAGGTCTTTTCTAAGTTTGTTGTTAGTTCTGTACATTTAAACATAACAGAAATTAATAATTCTCGTTCAGTAACTCTTTTTTTCTGGAAACTTTTGTTTTGGGTTATAACTTTTCTTGCAACAGACCAAGAATACTTAAGAAATCCAAGTACACTTAAAAAATATGTTTGAAAGTATTGATGAGATGCCAAGTTAATCAGAACATAAGGAACTAAGATGCTGGAAAGTAGGAAGAATGAACAGAGGAGAATCTATGGCTCAGAAGTGAATTTTCTCCTGTGGTAATTTCTAGTTATTGGTATTATACTGGATTCCACGAAGTGGAACAGAAGCCTACAAGGAAGGGTCTGAGTAACAAAAGCAGAAATTTTGGCACTTATATAAGGGCTGGAGAATCATAAAACAAAGTCAAGTATCAAAGTGCTAAGACTTGTGGAAGCAAGTATTGATTCAAAAGTGAAGTTCAAAGAAATGAACTTAATATTCAGCAATTTTGCTTCTTAGTATTAGAAAAAAGTCTTAAGTTGCACAGAAAAAGAGCCCTAAAATCTAAGTAAAAATCTTCTGAAAGACAAAGTGGAGCTTTATACAACTTCATGTTCTAGAAGACAAAAAAATAGGTCAGGACCTGCTAAAAAAGAAAGCCCTCAGGAAACATAGCTCTCTCTTGGGATCCTTCTAGAGATGTGTTTTAAGAGCCAGGGTAAACCAGACGTGAGTGGAACCTTATAAGAAATCTGATCTGATTTTCTTATATGATTAAAGTCATAATTCTTATGATTAAAATCTAGCTTTTAATCAGATAGTTATCCAGTAATTCCCCCCAACACTATCAGCCTATCAAAGAAAAGAATACATGGTCTCCAGGGGAAGATCACATCACCATATTATGTATTATACAGAGTGCATAACATTCAATCAAAAATTAATAGATAAACCAAGACACAGTCCTACAAACACACAGCACACACACACAGACCACAAATGCAAGCAAACAGTAACAAAAATGCCAGACAATAGAAACGAGCTTAGTGGTAGCAGTTATTCATAGAATTGTAAATAGCTGTGAAAAATAAGTTCAAAAATTGATGAAAAATGTCACCAAAATTAAATTTTTGAAGAATAATTAAATGGAGCATCTACAAATTTAAAAAATGAAATTATTAAATTATGATACATTTGGCAGCAGATTGGACACTGAAGAAGAGGAAATTACTGAACTGAAAGATAAATGGGTGAAAGTATCTGGGATGATGCTCAGAGAAAACAAACAAAATTCATGAAAAAGGATTAGAAACAATATGCACAACTGGAGTCTTAGACTAGAAAAAGAGAGAAAGTAAGGCAGCACTATAGTTGAATAAATACTGGCTGAGAATTTGAAAAATAATGAAAAATATAAAGGCATATATTAAAACGTCTCTATGAACCTTAAAAATAATTTCAAAAAACATTTAAAAAGTGAATAGAGGAGTAAAATTAAATTACTTTTAAAGCAGCAGCAAGCATCTCACTTCTTAAGAATAATAATGTAAAGATAATGCACAACAGTATATTGTCTTTTAAGTGGCGAAAAAAGGCAACCTGGTTCAGTAAAATTTTCTCTCAAAATAGAAGAAGAAATTAAAAGGAAATCCATAATAACAAACCTGAAAAGTAAACTATATTCAAAGGAGTAATAAAGAGGATACTGTAGGCAGAAGGAAAATGATCTTAGAAACATGAGAATGTGAAAAGAATGAAGAGCAATGGAAATGCTAAATACATGGATCAATCTAAATAAATATTGACTACGTTATAAATCATCATATAGTAGTAGTGGTAGTTATGATGTCTTTGAAGTATAAAGCATAGAATTAAAATTAATAACATAACTTAAAAAGTAGAAAAGAAGAAAAGTGTCTACTAAGAGTAAAAGGCAAGTAAAAGTGTCCAAATACTAGCTTGCTTATGAACTGATTATAATATAGAGAAGTTGCATTTTTGTAATTTCCACAATAAAGTAATGGTAAAAATGTAATTTATAAGTTATTAGAAGTAATAAATAGGTAATAAAACGTTTGATAAAATATAAAAGGTGAGACAGACAAATGCTAAGTTTACATAAACATGTAAACATATTCATGTCATTATATTAAATATAAGTGGATTAAATATTCCATTTAAACCACCAACAGAATGGATAAAAATAAAATCAAATGTTTCTTTCAAGGGCTACATCTTAAATATAGGGACACCAAGTGGAAGATAAAAAGCTAAAAGTATAATGACATGAATAGAAACTCAAGGAAAATAAACATGGTGTTGTTTAATCCATATTAGACAATGTGTGGTCTTATAGGCAAAATGAATGGTGCCTGATACCTGCCTGAACAAAATTAAGTTATTCCATTTAAGAAAATCGAGCTGATCTTCAAATCATCAAATCAAATTGGTCAGAAGAGAGTAATACTAAAAATATCTGATTAAACTTTGACAGAATCTAGTCACCTTCTGAACCAAGGTAGTAGTAGATGTCTAGAAGATAGTACTTAAAGACTGATATACAAGACAAAAATTGAAAAATTTAGAATGATAATTTTATTTTTCTTGATTCTTAAAATTATGGCATAAATTTTCTAGATAGGAGGGTTGCATAAACTGTTAATTATGCACACAAAGTACATAAGAACACAAATTATATAATTAGACCCAAATTTAGACTCTGAACCACTACATGTCTTTATGGCTTTGGCAAATTAATTATCCTCTGGAAGCCACAGATACATTCAAGAATCAAGTTTGCCTAGAAGAAGGCTCTGACATTTGAGTGAGCATGCCCCATTGGCTGCATAAAACTTTGTCCCCATAGGGACAGGAGATACTAGAAAACATACTAGAGGGTTTTACTAAAGCCAGATAAACAAGACAGGGTCATCCCAGATCTAAGGAAGTCCTATTCATTTAGCATATGCCAAGTTTTAATGTTTAATGTTTACCAAGTTTATTAGCGTCCCTGGTGGCTCAGACGGTAAACAATATGCCTGTGATGTGGGAGACCTGGTTTCAATCCCTGGGTTGGGAAGATACCCCGGAGGAAGGCATCACATCCCTCTTTTATTTTTTATAGCCCAAGGACAAGTCATGACCATTTTATTACACTGGCACTAACAATGAGTGGATAAAGATACAGGTGGATTTCTGAAATGGTAAAATGATGATTTTCCTTTCTTTTATTTCATTTGTTTAAATCACTGCTCTCGTATCATCTCTATAAAAATATGATTTGATTTTTTTAATGCCATTGGGAAATAATTGCAAAAGTACTATTAATAACAAAGTCATATATATCTACTTTATCACAGGACTATTATTTTCAGGCCCAGCACATGACTTTTACTAGACATCCATGCTCACATAGATTTTCCCTTAAATTAATCCAGGATGATGACAAGTTTACAATTTTAGGAGCTTTGTAGGCTAAAGCAATAGGCCATTAACATGAGAAACATACGAAGAAATATTTTATTCAAACCTAAATGAAAATGGTAGGATTATTTTGTCAATGTCTTTATTTTGCAAGCATTTGTTTATATGAGCAACATTTGATTATCTGTATGCAACTTTTCATCATTTCCATTAATCTGAGCTATCTGAGCTTCATCTTGTCATCACTTTCTTCTTTGTTATTTAGTTTTACCGAAATCCTTAGTTACTTTTTCCCAGCTTTTACTCATTAACATTTTAGCCTCACATTAAAAAGTGCTATTGCATACTTTAAAATCTCATGAAAAAATTATTTCCCCCTATCTTTCTTCCTCTAACCTTTACCATGATAAAAGTAAAGGAGAAGAAGAAGTCTTAGTGAGAAGTCATACTGAGTCTTAAAACCATTATTGGAAGGGACAACAAAGAAATAAAGAATGAAATAATTGAGTACTGTAAAGGAAGTACAAAATTTCCTATCTTTCTGATTCAACTCTTCAGATAGTTTATTATAGTGTTCAGTGAAGGGCCAGTGCATAGTTGTTCAGTTACTAAGTTGTGTCCGACTCCTTGTAACCCCATCAACTGCAACAAGTCAGGCTTCCCTGTCTTTTACTATCCCCCAGTTTGTTCCAACTCATGTCCATTGAATCAGTGATGCCATCCAACCATCTCATCCTCTGTTAGCTCCTTCTTCTCTTGCCTTCAATCTTTCCCAGCATCAAGATTGTTTCCAATGAATCAGCTTTTCTCATGAGGTGCCCAGGGAACTGGAGCTTCAGCTACAGCATGAGTCTTTCCAATGAATGGTGAAGGGCCAGTGTGTAGTAATAATTCGGTATTTTTATGTATATCTAAATCAGGTATGACCTAAATCAAATCCCTTATGATTATACAGTGGAAGTGAGAAATAGATTTAAGGGCCTAGATCTGATAGACAGAGTGCCTGATGAACTTGGAATGAGGTTCGTGACATTGTACAGGAGACAGGGATCAAGACCATTCCCATGGAAAAGAAAGGCAAAAAAGCAAAATGGCTGTCTGGGGAGGCCTTACAAATAGCTGTGAAAAGAAGAGAAGTGAAAAGCAAAGGAGAAAAGGAAATATACAAACATCTGAATGCAGAGTTCCAAAGAATAGCAAGAAGAGATAAGAAAGCCTTCTTCAGCAATCAATGCAAAGAAATAGAGGAAAGCAACAGAATGGGAAAGACTAGAGATCTCTTCAAGAAAATCTGAGATACCAAAGGAACATTTCATGCAAAGATGAGCTCGATAAAGGACAGAAATGGTATGGACCTAACAGAAGCAGAAGATATTAAGAAGAGATGGCAAGAATACACAGAATAACTGTACAAAAAAGATCTTCATGACCCAGATAATCATGATGGTGTGATCACTGACCTAGAGCCAGACATCCTGGAATGTGAAGTCAAGTGGGCCTTAGAAAGCAACACTATGAACAAAGCTAGTGGAGGTGATGGAATTCCAGTTGAGCTATTCCAAATCCTGAAAGATGATGCTGTGAAAGTGCTGCACTCAATATGCCAGCAGATTTGGAAAACTCAGCAGTGGCCACAGGACTGGAAAACGTCAGTTTTCATTCCAATCCCAAAGAAAGGCAATGCCAAAGAAGGCTCAAACTACCGCACAATTGCACTCATCTCACACACTAGTAAAATAGTGCTCAAAATTCTCCAAGCCAGGCTTCAGCAATATGTGAACCGTGAACTTCCAGGTGTTCAAGCCGGTTTTAGAAAAGGCAGAGGAATCAGAGATCAAATTGCCAACATCTGCTGGATCATATAAAAAGCAAGAGAGTTCCAGAAAAACATCTATTTCTGCTTTATTAACTATGCCAAAGCCTTTGACTGTGTGGATCACAATAAACTATGGAAAATTCTGAAAGAGATGGGAATACCACACCACTTGATCTGCCTCTTGAGAAACCTATATGCAGGTCAGGAAGCAACACTTAGAACTGGACATGGAACAACAGACTGGTTCCAAATAGGAAAAGGAGTTCATCAAGACTGTATACTGTCACCCTGTTTATTTAACTTCTATGCAGAGTACATCATGAGAAACGCTGGACTGGAAGAAACACAAGCTGGAATCAAGATTGCCGGGAGAAATATCAATAACCTCAGATATGCAGATGACACCACCCTTATGGCAGATAGTGAAGAGGAACTCAAAAGCCTCTTAATGAAAGTGAAAGCGGAGAGTGAAAAAGTTGGCTTAAAGCTCAACATTCAGAAAACGAAGATCATGGCATCCAGTCCCACCACTTCATGGGAAATAGATGGGGAAACAGTGGAAACAGTGTCAGACTTTATTTTTCTGAGCTCCAAAATCACTACAGATGGTGACTGCAGCCATGAAATTAAAAGACACTTTCTCCTTGGAAGGAAAGTTATGACCAACCTAGATAGCATATTCAAAAGCAGAGACATTACTTTGCCAACAAAGGTTCATCTAGTCAAGGCTATGGTTTTTCCTGTGGTCATGTATGGATGTGAGAGTTGGACTGTGAAAAAGGCTGAGTGCCGAAGAATTGATGCTTTTGAACTGTGGTGTTGGAGAAGACTCTTGAGAGTCCCTTGGACTGCAAGGAGATCAACCAGTCCATTCTGAAGGAGATCAGCCCTGGGATTTCTTTGGAAGGAATGATGCTAAAGCTGAAACTCCAGTACTTTGGCCACCTCATGCGAAGAGTTGACTCATTGGAAAAGACTCTGATGCTGGGAGGGATTGGGGGCAGGAGGAGAAGGGGACAACAGAGGATGAGATGGCTGGATGGCATCACTGACTCGATGGACGTGAGTCTGAGTGAACTCCGGGAGTTGGTGATGGACAGGGAGGCCTGGCGTGCTGCGATTCATGGGGTCGCAAAGAGTCGGACACGACTGAGCGACTGATCTGATCTGTTCTGATCTGATACCATCTATCGGGCTTCCCTAGTGGCTTAGATGGTAAAAAAATCTTCCCGCAATGTGGAAGACCTGTTTGATCACTGGGCTGGGAAGATCCTCTGGAGAAGGGAATGGCTAATCCCTCCAGTATTCCTGCCTGGAGAATTCTATGGATAGAGGAGCATAGAAGGCTACTATCCATGAAATCACAAAGAGTCGGACCAGACTGAGTGACTAACATTTGCACTTTTATTTTAGGGCTATATCTAAAACTCTATCTATATCCCTATCGGAAATGAAACTTTCAATAGTGACAGTTTTTGCTATCTTTGATTGCTACAATCAGTTTTTTCCAACAAATTTTTAAAAATTTGTCCCACACTACCAACTAGTGGACTAAACTTGAGAAATGAGGCATCAGTGACATAGAGAAAATGAAAAGGTGTGTCTGATTATAATGACAAAGTTGCCTTAGTAGCTTATGGTTTAGGGAAGTGAAACCCCTGCCTCAAGAATCCAGATTGTATCTGTTTTGTGACTGTATTGCATTTGACGACTCTACATAACAGGGGAAAACACTCACTTTAACTTTTAATTTTATTAACAGTGCATAATAGTAAAATATGAATAAGTCTTTATATATCTATCTATCATGGTCTATCCATCTATTTCTATCTCTATACATGCATTTGCAAATATTTTGATATATATGCATATACATATATAAATGAAAATACATATATTCATATCAGTTCAGTTGAGTTTCAGTTGCTCAGTTGTGTCCAACTCTTTGCAACCCCATGAACCACAGCATGCCAGGCCTCCCTGTCCATCACCAACTCCCAGAGTTCACTCAAACTCACGTCCATCGAGTTGGTGATGCCATCCAGCCATCTCATCCTCTGTCGTCCCCTTCTCCTCCTGCCCCCAATCCCTCCCAGCATCAGAGTCTTTTCCAATGAGTCAACTCTTCACATGAGGTGGCCAAAGTACTGGAATTTCAACTTTAGCATCATTCCTTCCAAAGAACACCCAGGGCTGATCTCCTCTAGAATGGACTGGTTGGATCTCCTTGCAGTCCAAGGGACTCTCAAGAGTCTTCTCCAACACCACAGTTCATATACATATGTACAAATGAAAATATTTGCATTTAGAGACAGAGATATATGGATAGACAGTGATAGATAAATAAAGACTCATTCATATTTTCCTGTTACGCACTGTTAATAAAATTAAAAGTTAAAGTGAGTGTTTTCCCCTATTATGTAGAGTGGTCAAATGCAATATTGTCACAAAACAGATACAATCTGGATTCTTGAGGCAGGGGTTTCACTTCACTAAATCATAAGCTACGAAGGCAACTTTTCATTGTAATCAGACACACCTTTTCATTTTCTCTATGTCACTGATGCCTCATTTCTCAAGTTTAGTCCACTAGTTGGTAGTGTGGGACAAATTTTTAAAAATTTGTTGGAAAGAACTGATACAATAGCAACGAAAGCTAGCAAAAACTGTCACTATTGAGAATTTCATTTCAGATAGGGACACAGGTACATTTTTAGATATAGCCCCACACTAAAAGTGCAAATGTTAGTCACTCAGTCTGGTCTGATTCTTTCTGACCTCATGAATAGTAGCCTTCCATGCTCCTCTACCCATAGAATTCTCCAGGCAAGAATACTGGAGGGGCTAACCATTCCCTTCTCCAGAGGATATTCCCCACCCAGGGACTGAACCCAGGTCTCCCACATTGCAAGAAGATTTTTTACCATCTGAGCCACTAGGGAAGCTCCATAGATGATATGGATATACATAAAAACGCTGAGTTCCTACTACACACTGGGCTTTCACCATTCATTGGAAGGACTCATGCTGAAGCTGAAGTTCCAATTCTTTGGCCGCCTCATGAGAAGAACCAATTTCATTGGTATACATGTATATCCATACACTGTCATGAACATGACATTGTACAGGAGGCAGTGATCAAGACCACCCCCAAGGAAAAGAAATGCAAAATGGTTTGCTGATGAGGCCTTACAAATAGCTGTGAAAAGAGAAGCCACAAGCAAAGGAGAAAAGGAAAGATATACCCATTTGAATGCAGAGTTCCAAAGAATAGCAAGAAGAGATAAGAAAGCCTTCCTCAGTGATCAATGCAAAGAAATAGGGGAAAACAATAGAATGGGAAAGACTAGACATCTCTCCAAGAAAATTAGAGATACCAAGGGAACATTTCATGCAAAGATGGGCTTGATAAAGGACAGAAATGGTGTGGAGCTAACAGAAGCAGAAGATATCAAGAAGAGGTGACAAGAATACACAGAAGAACTGTACAAAAAAGATCTTCATGACCCAGACAACCACGATGGTGTGATCACTCAGCTAGAGCCAGACATCCAGGAATGAAAAGTCAAGTGAGCCTTAGGAAGCATTGCTACTAACAAAGCTAGTGGAGGTTATGGAATTCCAGTTGAGTTATTTCCAATCCTAAAAGATGATGCTGTGAAAGTGCTGCACTCAATATGCCAGCAAATTTGGAAAACTCCACAGTGGCCACAGGACTGGAAAAGATCAGTTTCATTCCAATCCCAAAGAAAGGCAATGCCGCAGAATGCTCAAACTACCACACAATTGCACTCATCTCACATACTAGTAAAGTACTGCTCAAAATTCTCCAAGCCAGGCTTGAACAGTACGTGAAGCATGAACTTCCAGATGTTCAAGCTAGATTTACAAAAAGGCAGAGAAACCAGAGATCCAATTGCCAACATCCGTTGGATCATCGATAAAGCAAGAGAGTCCAGAAAAAAAATCTACTTATCCTTTATCGAGTATGCCAAAGCCTTTGACTGTGTGGATCACAACAAATTGTGGAAAATTCTTAAAGAGATGAGAATACCAGACCACCTTATGTGCCTCCTGAAAAATCTGTATGCAGGTCAAGAAGCAACAGTTAGAACTGGACATGGAACAACAGACTGGTTCTAAATAGGGAAAGGAGTACAGCAAGGCTGTATACTGTCACTCTGCTTATTTAACTTATATGGAGAGTGCATCATGCAAGATGCCAGGCTGGATGAAGAACAAGTTGGAATCAAGATTGCTGGGAGAAATATCAATAACCTCAGATATGCAGATGACACCACACTTATGGTAGAAAGTGAAGAAGAACTAAAGAGTCTCTTAATGAAAGTGAAAGAGAAGATGAAAAAGTGCATCCGGTCCCATCACTTCATGCAAATAGATGGGGAAACAATGGAAACAGTGAGAGACTTCGTTTCTTGGGCAGCAAAATCACTGCAGATAGTGACTGAAGCCATGAAATTAAAAGACACTTGCTCCCTGGAAGGAAAGCTATGATCAACCTAGACAGCATATTAGAAAGCAGCGACACTACTTTGCCAACAAAGATCCATCTAGTCAAAGCTATGGTTTTTCCAGTAGTCATTTATGGATGTGAAAGTTGAACGATAAAGAAAGCTGAGTGCTGAAGAATTAATGCTTTTGAACTGTAGTGATGGAGAAGACTCTGAGATTCCCTTGGACTTTGGGGAGATCCAACCAGTCAATCCTAAAGGAAATCAGTCCTGAATATTCATTGGAAGGACTGATGCTAAAGCTGAAACTCCAATACTTTGACCACCTGCTGTGAAGAACAGACTTATCTGAAAAGACCCTAATTCAGGGAAAGATTGAAGGCAGGAGGAGAAGGGGACAGCAGAGAATGAGATGGTTGGATGGCATCACTGACTGTATGGACACAGGTTTGAGTAAGCTCTGGGAGTTGGGGATGGACAAGGAAGCCTGGCATGCTGCAGTCCATGGGGTTGCAGAGTCGGACACAATTGAGCAACTGAACTGATATGCATATGTGGGCTTCCCTAGTGGCTCAGAGGGTAAAGATCTTCCTTCAATGCGGGAGACCTGGGACTGATCCCTGGGTTGGGAAGATCCCCTCGGGGATGGCATGGCAACCCACTCCAGAATTCTTGCCTAGAGAATTCCCATGGATAGAGGAGCCTGGCAGGCTACAGTCTATGGTGTCACCAAGAGTTGAACACAACTGAGTGACAAAGGATGGCACATATGCATACATATATGAAACACATATTCATATTCATGAGAGTAATAAGCATATTCATAATTTTAAAAGATGACAAGACCATAAGTTATTTAAATAAATTGTTCATTTTTTAAAACTTCTGAAACACTTCATAGAAGACATTGTTGTTCAGTCGCTCAGTCTTATACAACTCTTTGTGACCCCATGGACTGCAGCATGTCAGGCTTCTCCATCCTTCATCATCTTCCAGAGCTTGCTCAAACTCATGTCCATTGAGTCAGTGATGCTTTCCAGCCGTCTTGTCCTCTGTCATTCTCTTCTCCTCTGCCTTCAATCTTTCCCAGCGTCAGGGTCTTTTCCAGTTTGTCCACTCTTCCTTCAGGTGGGCAAAGTATTGGAGATTCAGCTTCAGCATCAGTCTAGAAGACATAGATTTATAATTATCAAAATATGACAAATGGCTGTGTTTTGGTAAACATATCCTGCTAAATTAGAAGATATCAAAATAATATAATAAAGAGAAGATAAAAATTCAGAAACTTCAAAATGAATTTAAGAAAAACAAATTGTATAAACAGTGTTCTTAACTCAGTAGTAACATTTAAGTTACTATGTCTTAATATTTCAACTCTAAATAAAGAATACTAACTCTTTTACATATTAAGAAGCACTTTTTTCCTTAAGTAACTTCAAAATAGATTGAGCTAGAACTGAAATATTCTATAACTAATCTTTTAAAATGAAAATGAAGAAGTCTGCCTTAGAATCAGGTAACGAATGAACGTGAGACAAAAGCGTTCATTCCAGCAAACTATTTCATTCAGTTGCTTCTGGCAGCACTAGGTTTTCTTCTCTGTGTACAGGCACTTTGGTTTGTTTTAAATTTGGAATCAATGATGGCACATACAAAACGTGTTCTAGAAATCAACTGAAGAAGAAGGAAATTATATTATTTTTGTCATTATATCTACAGTCTGATAAGTTAACTTTACCTAGTCTCTAGGAAACCACTTCACACCATAGAAGAGGTTACTTGTACATGAGACCCATTGTCCATAAAGAGTTAATTTAGTCTCTGTGGTGAAGCACTTTACTCTCTGAAAGCTCTTTCTCTTCACTCCTGTTCACCATAGGAACAGGCCAGTTGATAATAATATACACCTCTGAAACTGCTGTGATGAATAAACATGTCTGCAAATTACTTGAATTAATTTCAGCAGGTTGCAAAATTTTCTACTATGGATTTTTCTTTTTTAGTCCATCTTTGTATAAATGAGAGATTTTCACAGACAAAACAGCTTTCTTATTCTCGGATGCCAAAACTTGGGCAAATGTGAAAAACTGCGGCATTTAAACTTCATGAAATGGTTCGTTAGGTATGTGCAAATATTTTGGTTAGTAGCTTTCTATACAGTCTCCAGTATTCAAAATTCTTATTTCCATTTTAACGCTCTATTCACAAAAAGTATCATAATCAAATGCATTGATTTTTTTTTCTTCCTGTTGATCTTTGATACTAGTTAACAGGCTCCTGGTTTAAAAAAAAATGTTTTTTGTAATTCTGAGAGCCATCATTGTTATTATTACCTTTTCTCCCAATTTTTGAATGTTCCAAAATTTCTTTAAAATATCATATGTTTATATAGATATCCTCCTCTATGGAACTCAAAGTATTAAGAAAATGGCATATCAATTACCCTCAGTGTGAAAGTAGAAATGGAAGTTTTCCTTTTACAGATGACAAGTCTGTTTGAAATTTTATGCCAAGGATTTTCTACATGTACTCTCAACAACCAAATTAAAGATTTACAATAATAATCAGAATTGGGGCAGGGAAAATAATTCACTGTTTAAAAAGTACTCTTATGGCTGTGCTTTAATAGTACAAACCATTTCCCCAGTTTATTCTGAAATGTTATGCTTGTAATGTAAAGTTCATTTTTATTCATAACCTTAAGGAAATGAGGGTATATCCAAGAACCTTAAGAAGTGAATAAAAAATGCTATACCCAGCTCTCTTCTGTTTCTTAGGTTTTGGATTTTCATAGGATTTTTAGTTTCAGAGAAACTTGAATATTTGTAATTTTTTTTTACTGTATTTAATGGGGAGATTAAAACACTTTTGTAAATATTGAAGATTAGCATTTTAAAAGAAATTGTAATATCAATTTTAAAGTGTCTTAAAACTCTGTGTATGATCTGCAACTGTGGTCTCTAGGTGAGAAATCACATATTATAGAATGCAAATATCTGCATAGGTTCAGGGTAAGAAAACATTCAATAGCGTTTCCCCTTCATTTCATTAAATATCACTTGATGCTAAAAAAGTATCCATTTCTTGGACTACACAAGCAGCCACATTGTTCTTAAGTCCTTTAATGGTGATATGAGTGTGACATTTGTGATGAAGGCAAAGGAAATTTTCTATAGGATAATGGTTTATTTCCTTATTCATTCAATCAATAAATGTTCATTAAGTGTCTTCCAGATTTAGAGACTCTACTTGGGGCTGGGTACAAAATAGTGAACAAGACACAGGATTTTTGAGACTGGAGGTGTATTATATAGTGCTAGAGTATCAGAAACACAGATCTGCATAAATAAAGGAAGAGCATAGAAGAAGAAATAAGTGAAGTAAAACTAAAAACTTTATTTTCCTATTCTTAATTGATCTAATAGAGAATAGTTTGCTCAAAATAATAATAGCAACACTGTTGTTGACTATGCTTACTTTTTGTCTATATATTCATACATACACATATACATAAGCTAATGTATGCTCATATACAAGTGAAATTAATTATACAAAAGAAAAGAGGAATGAATTATGTTAAATGACCACCTGACCTGCCTCTTGAGAAACCTATATGCAGGTCAGGAAGCAACAGTTAGAACTGGGCATGGAACAGCAGACTGGTTCCAAATAGGAAAAGGAGTACGTCAAGGCTGTATATTGTCAGCCTGCTTATTTAACTTATATGCAGGGTACATCATGAGAAACGCTGGGCTAGATGAAGCACAAGCTGGAATCAAGATTGCCGGGAGAAATATCAATGACCTCAGATGTGCAGGTAACACCACCCTTATAGCAGAAAGTGATGAAGAACTAAAGAGCCTCTTGATGAAAGTGAAAGAGGAGACTGAAAAAGTTGGCTTAAAGCTCAACATTCAGAAAACTAAGATCATGGCATCCACTCCCATCAGTTCAGTTCAGTTGCTCAGTCATGTCCAACTCTTTGCAACCCCATGAACTGCAGCACGCCAGGCCTCCCTGTCCATCACTAACTCCCGGAGTTCACTCACTAATGTCCATCAAGTCGGTGATGCCACCCAGCCATCTCATCCTCTGTCGTCCCCTTCTCCTCCTGCCCCTAATCCCTCCAAGCATTAGAGTCTTTTCCAATGAGTCATCTCTTCACATGAGGTGGCCAAAGTATTGGAGTTTCAGCTTTAGCATCAGTTCTTCCAATGAATACCCAGGACCGATCTCCTTTAGAATGGACTGGTTGGATTTGCAACTGGTTGGACTTGCAATCCAAGGGATTTGCAAGAGTCTTCTCCAACACCACAGGTCAAAAGCATCAATTCTTCAGTGCTCAGCAATGGCACCCCACTGCAGTACTCTTGCCTGGAAAATCCCATGGATGGAGGAGAATGGTAGGCTGCAGTCCATGGAGTCACTAAGAGTCGGACACGACTGAGCGGCTTCACTTTCACTTTTCACTTTCATGCATTGGAGAAGGAAATGGCAACCGACTCCAGTGTTCTTGCCTGGAGAATCCCAGGGAATGGGGAGCCTGGTAGGCTGCCGTTTATGGGATCACACAAGTTGGACACGACTGAAGTGACTTAGCAGCAGCAGAAGCAGCAGCTTTCTTAACAGTCCAACTCTCATATCCATACATGACCACAGGAAAAACCATAGCCTTGACTAGACGGACCTTTTTTGGCAAAGTAATGTCTCTGCTTTTGAATATGCTGTCCAGGTTGGTCATAACTTTCCTTCCAAGGAGTAAGCGTCTTTTAATTTCATGGCTGCAGCCACCATCTGCAGTGATTTTGGAGCCCCCAAAAATAAAGTCTGACACTGTTTCCACTGTTTCCCCATCTATTTCCCATGAAGTGATGGGACCGGATGCCATGATCTTCATTTTCTGAATGTTGAGCTTTAAGCCAACTTTTTCACTGTCCTCTTTGACTTTCATCAAGAGGCTTTTTAGTTCCTCTTCACTTTCTGCCATAAGGGTGGTGTCATCTTCATTTTTGAGGTTATTGATATTTCTCCCGGCAATCTTGATTTCAGCTTGTCCTTCTAGCCCAGTGTTTCTCATGATGTATTCTACATATAAGTTCAATAAGCAGGGTGACAAACACAGCCTTTACGTATTCCTTTTCCTATTTGGAACCAGTCTGTTGTTCCATGTCCAGCTCTAACTGTTGCTTCCAGCTCAACTGGAATTCCATCATCTCCACTAGCTTTGTTCGTAGTGATGCTTTTTAAGGTCCACTTGACTTCACATTCCAGGACGTCTGTATATAGGTTTCTCAACAGGCAGGTCAGGTGGTCTGCTATTCCCATCTCTTTCAGAATTTTCTAGTTTATTGTGATCCACACAGTCAAAGGCTTTGACATAGTCAATAAAGCAGAAATAGATATTTTTCTGGAACTCTCTTGCTTTTTCCATGATACAGCGGATGTTGGCAATTTGATCTCTGTTCCTCTGCCTTTTCTAAAACCAGCTTGAACATCAGGAACTTCACGGTTCACATATTGCTGAAGCCTGGCTTGGAGAATTTTGAGCATTACCTTACTAGCGTGTGAGATAAGTGCAATTGTGCAGTAGTTTGAGCCTTCTTTGGCACATCCTTTCTTTGGGATTGGAATGAAAACGGATCTTTTCCAGTCCTGTGGCCACTGCTGAGTTTTCCAAATTTGCTGGCATATTGAGTGCAGCACTTTCACAGCATCATCTTTCAGGATTTGGAATAGCTCAACTGGAATTCCATCATCTCCACTAGCTTTGTTCATAGTGATGCTTTCTAAGGCCCACTTGACTTCACATTCCAGGACATCTGGCTCTAGATGAGTGATCACACCGTTGTGATTATCTGGGTTGTGAAGATCTTTTTTGTATAGTTCTTCTGTGTATTCTTGCCACCTCTTCTTAATATCTTCTGCTTCTGTTAGGTCCATACCATTTCTATGTTTTATCGATGTCTGGTCCCATCACTTCTGTCCTTTATTGATGTCTGGTCCCGTCACTTCCTGGCAAATAGATGGGGAAACAGTGGAAACAGAGACTGACTTTATTTTTCTGGGCTCCAAAATCATTGCAGATGGTGATTGCGGCCATAAAATTGAAAGACACTTACTCCTTGGAAGGAAAGTTATGACCAACCTACACAGCATATTAAAAAGCAGAGACATTATTTTACCAACAATGATCCGTCTAGTCAAGGCTACGATTTTTCCAGTGGTCAGTAATGGATGTGAGAGTTGGAATATAAAGAAAGCTGAGCACCAAAGACTTGATGCTTTTGAACTCTGATGTTAGTGAAGACTATTGAGAGTCCCTTGGACAGCAAGGAGATCCAACCAGTCCATCCTAATGGAGATCAGTCCTGGGTGTTCATTGGAAGGTCTGATGTTGAAGCTGAAACTCAAATACTTTGGCCACCTGATGCAAAGAGCTGACTCATTGGAAAAGACCCTGATGCTGGGAAAGATTGAGGGCAGGAGGCAAAGGGGATGACAGAGGATGTGATGGTTGGATGGCATCACCAACTCGATGGACATTGGTTTGGGTGGACTCTGAGAGTTGGTGATGGACAGGGAGGCCTGGCGTGCTGCGGTTCATGGGGTCGCAAAGAGTCAGACATGACTGAGCAACTGAACTGAACTGATTAATATAAGAAACTCACACTACTCATGAATAGTATGGTACTATTGAAGTGAAACTAGATTTATTATAAATGTGTTTTGCAAACTCTAGGGCTACTGCTAAAACAAGTTTTAAAAGGAGTATGATTATTATACTAAGAAAGTAGAGACAACGGAATTACATAAAATTCCAAACTAAAATCACAAGAGTCATAAAAAAGTGAAAGAAAAAAAGCAAAGAATAGGGGCAACAAATAGAAAAGAGTAACTAATATGGTAGATATTAATTCAAATATATCATTAACCACTTTGAATATCAATGTTTTAATGAACCAATTAAAAGACAGAGCCGACTCATTGGAAAAGACCCAGATGCTGTGAAAGATTGAAGACAAAAGAAGAAAGGAAAAGCAAAGAATGAGATGGTTAGATAGAATCACCAACTCAATGAACATGATTTTAAGCAAACTCCAGGAGTTAATGAAGAACAGGGAAGCATGGAGTGCTGCAGTTCATGGGGTCACAAAGAGTCAGATATGACTTAGCAATTGAACAACAAAAAACTGCTTCACCTAACAAGAGCAGAATACATATTTTTTCTAAGCTAACATGGAAGACTTAATTAGATAGATCACATTCTTAACAAACTTTGAAAACATTAAAATAATAAAAATTTTACGTTTACTATCAAAAATGAATAACATAAAGATAGTTGGAGATTTAAAAGCAAACTTCTAAATACCACATGGATCCAAAGGAAATCTCAAGAAGAAAATTTAAGTATTTTGAACTAAATGAAAATGAAAACACAACTTATCCAAATTTGCGGTACATACAAAAGTAGTGCTTAGAAGAAAATTAATAGCATTGAATACATATATTTGAAAAAAAAGATTTAAAATCTATAATCTTCTACCATAGGAAACCAGAAAAAAATAGAGTAAATTAAATACAAAAAAAGCAGAAGAAATGTAGTTGGAACTGGAAACCCATTCCAGTATACTTGCCTGGAAAATTTCATGGACAGAGGAGACAGGTGGGCTACAGCCCATGGGGTGCATTGAGTTGGTCATGACCGGGCAACGGAGCACACTAGCGGAAGAAAAGAAATAATAAAACTTAGAGCAGAAATCAGTGAAACTGAAAATAAGATCTCAAGAAAGAAAATTACTGAAACAACAAGC
This sequence comes from Bos javanicus, assembly GCF_032452875.1. Lineage (NCBI taxonomy): Eukaryota > Metazoa > Chordata > Mammalia > Artiodactyla > Bovidae > Bos > Bos javanicus. The sequence goes on from NC_083881.1 coordinate 41,258,375, forward strand.
TTATTCTTTGAATAGATGAATAATATTGATAAGCTTTTACACTGCTGCTGCTGCTGCTGCTAAGTCGCTTCAGTTGTGTCCGACTCTTTGCGACCCCATGGACTGCAGTGCACCAGGCTCCTCCATCCATGGGATTTTCCAGGCAATAGTACTGGAGTGGGGTCCCATCGCCTTCTCCGCAGGTTAACTAATTAAAAGAAGATGGAGAATGCAAATTAATAACATCAGAAATGAAAGGGAAAATCAACACAGATCCCATGGACTTTAAAAAGAATAATCGAATACTGTGAACTCTATGCTCACAATTTTCATAACCTAGATAAAATGACCTGATTCCTTGAAAGACACAATCTGCCAAAATTCACACAAGAAGAAGTACACAATCTATTAAAGAAATTGGATGAATTTTTAATAACTCTCTAGAGAAATCTGGCCCAAATGGATCCCCTGGCTTCTACCAAACACTTATGGAAAAAGGTTAATCTCTACAATCTCTTTCAGGAGTTAGAAGCAGAGGGCCTGCTTTCTCACTCATGTTATTAGGCCAGCATTACCCTATACCAGCTCTCACATCAACCTATACCAGCTTGTACGATTCTGATGATGAGACTGTAAAGAAGGCAGAACACCAAAGAATTGATGCTTTTGAACTGTGGTGCTGGAAAAGACTACTTAAAATCCCATGGAAGCAAGAAGATCAAACCAGTCAATGTTAAGAGAGATCAACCCTGAATATTCATTGGAAGGACTGATGCTGAAGCTGAAACTCCAGTATTTTGGTCATCCGATGTGACCAGACACTCATTGGAAAAGTCCCTGATGCTGGGAAAGATTGAGGGCAGAAGAAGTTTGCCTCAGAGTATGAGATGGCTGGATTGCATCACGGATGCAATCAACATGAACTTGGGTAAATCCGGGAGATGGTGAGGAACAGGAAGGCCTGGCGTGCTGCAGTTCATGGGGTTGCAAAGAGTTGGATATGACTGAGCAACTGAACAACAACAGCAACCCTTCACCAAAGCCAGACGACAATACAAGAAAACAAAGGTACAGATCAATATCTCTCCAGAACATAACTGCAAATCTCCTCAACAAAATATAAGCAAATACAGTCCAACAATGTATAAAGAGAATTGAATACCATGACCAAGTGTGATTGATTCTAGATATTTATCATGGCTCAATGTTTGAAAATCCATAATATCAACAAGCTAAAAACAAAAAAATCACATGATCATATCAATAAATGTGAAAAAAACATTTGGCAAAATCTAATATCCACTTTCATAAATGGAATCTCAATAGACTATGAAAGAGGGAAACTTCAACTTGATAAACAATACCTATAAATTACAGCAAATATTATATTTAATAGTGAAAATCTCAAAACTTTCTCATTAAGATCAGAAATAAAACAAGTTTATTCCCTCTTATCACTGTTTTCATCATTGTAATGGGAATTTTGGCCAATGTAATAAATCAGAAAAGGAAATAAAATGCATACTTATTGGGGAAGAAGAGATAAAACTGCTTTTGTTCACAGATGGCATTACTGTGTAGAAAATCTAAAAGGATGAGCAACAATAAAAATCCTTCCTAGAACTAAAGTGATTATAATGAGGATACAGTGTTAATGTACAAAAGTCAATTAGCAATTAGCACATGAATCTGAAATTAAAAACCTTGTACCATTTACACTAGGTCTACGAAAAATTAAATGATATACATCTAACAAAATATGTACAGATCTATAGAAAGAAAACTGTAAAACTGTTGAGAGATGTCAAGCAGAACTAAATAAATGGAGAGATATTCTGTGTTCAAGAATAGAAAGATTCATCATTGTCAAGGTGGTAATCCTTCCCAACTTGATCTATAGATTCATGCAATACTAGTCAAAAATCACAGGAAACAGTATTGAAAAAATAAACAAAAACAATTCTGAAGTTTATATAAAGAAATAAAAGATCCAGAATAGTCAGTCTCACGGTGAAGGAGATCAAAGTTGCAAGACTGACACTACCTGACCCAAGACTTACTTTAGATCTCCTCTAATCAAGTGGTATAGTTGAAGTAGATCAGTGACAAATAGATCAATGCCGCAGAGTAGAGAACCCAGAAATAGACACACATAAATAAATTCAGCTAATCTTTTGACAAAGGAGCGAAGGCAATGCAATGGAACAAAGACAAACTTTTCATCAAATGGTACTGGGACAATTAGACATCCACACACACACAAATAAATCTAGACATAAATGTTACATTTTCACAAAATTAATTCAAAATGAATCATATGCTAGGGCAAAATTATAAAATTTTAGAAAACAGCATAGGAGTAAATCAAGATGACTTTGTAAATTATGATGACTTTTCAGATAGAACACAAAAGCAAGGTCCATGAAAAAAATGATTGATAAGCTGGGTTTCATTGAAATTAAAAACTTTTGCTCAGAAAAAGACAATATGAAAACAATGCTAAGACAAGCCATGGACAAGGGGAAAAACTTGCATAATGTATGTCTGGTAAAGGGCTATACAAAATATACAAAAGCTTAAAATTCCATAATGAAAAAACAAACAAACCAATTAGAAAATGGGCCAAAACGCTTCACAGACATCTCACCAAAAAAACAAATACAAAAGACATGAAAAGACTTGCCACATCATAAGTCATCATGGAGATGCAAATTAAAACAGCAATGAATTAGTCCTGTATACTTATAAGAATGGCAAAAATCCAGAATGCTGATGATACCAAATGTTGGTAAGGAAAATGAAACAGCAGAAATTCTCAATAGTTGCTGGTAAAAATGCAAAATAATATGGACATTTTGGAAAATAATTTAGCAGTTTCTTTAAATAAATCAGCATACTTTTACCATATAATCCAATAATGGTATTTCTTGGTATTTACCCAAATGAATTGAAAATTTATAACCACACAAAAAACTACACACAGATGTTTATAGCAACTTTCTTCAGACTCACCCAGACTTGGAACTAGCCCAGTTGTCCTTCATTAGGTAAATGAATAAATAACTATGATACATTCAAACAGTGGAATACCATTCAGTGTATAAAGTCATGAAAAGATGTGAAGGAAAGAAATGCATATTGCTAAAATGAGAAAGTCAATCTGAAAAGATTTCATACTGTATGACTCCAACTGTATAACATTCTGGAAAAGGGAAAAAAAAAAGAGTTGAAAAAAAACCAGAGGTCTTTTTAGGTCTTAAGGAGAAGGGACTGATGAATACACAGAGCACAGAGGATATTTAATGAGTGAAACTGCTAAGTCTGAAATTATAATGATGGATATATGTTAAAGCACATTTGTCAAAACTCATGGAATGTACCACACCCAGAAATCATTCTAATGTAAAATATAGACTTTGGGGTATTATGATGATTTAATATGGGTTCATCAGCTGTAACAATGATAACACTCTGTGGGATATGCTAATAATAATGGAGTCTAGGCATATGTGAGGGGTGGAAAATCTCTTACCTCTGCTAAATATTGTTGCAAGCTTAATACTGTTGTAAAAAATTGTCTATTAAAAAATTAAACATAACAAAAGACATAAACATAACAGGTATAGGAAGAAGAGAGACAATTATAAATTCTAAAAGATACTCAAATTATTTGTGGGAGAAAAATCTTCAGTTGAAAGAGTTCACCCTTTTCTATGCAAATGGTACCCTGAAATCATGAGTCACCATAGGTTTGGCATCCTTCAAAAAGCACTTCACTACAGACAAGCCTATATTTGTTACCTCGTAGACACTTGCTCCTTGGAAGAAAAACTATAAAAAACCTACACAACGTATTAAAAAGCAGAGACATTATTTTCCTGACAAAGGTCCGTTTAGTCAAAGCTATGGTTTTTCCAATAGTCATGTATGGATGTGAGAGTTGGACCATAAAGAAGGCTGAGTGCTGAGAAATTGATGTTTTTGAAGTGTGGTGTTGGAGAAGACTCTTGAGAGTCCATCCTAAAGGAAATCAATCCTTAATATTCACTAGGGGACTGATGCTGAGGCTGAAGCTCCAATACTTTGGCCACCTTATGCAAAGAGCTGACTCATTACAAAAGACCCTCATGTTGGGAAAGATTGAAGGCAGGAGGAGAAGGGGATGACAGAGAATGAGATAGTTGGATGGTATCACTGAGTCAACGGACATGAGTTTGAGCAAACTCCAGGAGATGGTGAAGGACAGGGAAGCCTGGCACGCTGCAGTCCATGGGGCCATGAAGAGTCGGACAAGACTCTTGAGTGACCAATAAGACAAGTAACAGTGATCTTATTGTAGGGTACCATTCTAGTGTTTATCAGCAGCATCTCGTGTAACAGAGAATAGTGACACAAATATCAGCTGAAGAATGCTATGAACCAGAGTTTTCTAAGCATAGTCAGTCCTTCTTTTTGAAATTTGTAAATGTCTCTGGTTTCTTGGGGGGTAGACAGGGAGGAATGAGGTAAAAGGATAAAGAAGAGAGAAAGAAAGAGAGGGAAATCATCTGTAAAGCAAGTGGGCACTTGATCAGATGTAAATTTAATTTGAACACTCAAAAAAACAATCTTTCCTAAAGCATGATTTTCACAGGACAGTCTATAATTGTCCATAATATTACATTTGTGTGAAATCAGGTCATTGCTTTCTGTTTTGTTTTATCATTGAGTTTTCAACATATGAGAATTAAAGTATGTTTTGAGTACATAGAAAAGCACTTGGCAAAAGGTAGAAGTAGTAACCACATATTTACCTTTAATGCAATACAGAAAGCAATAATTAAGTAAAATCCAGAAAACAAAGGAAATATCAAAGAGGTACTTAAAACAAAAACATAGAACATAAGCGTGAGCAATTCAAGAGATATATGACAATCAATAATGTATGACAGTAAGTATAATCAGTCAAAATCTAAACAGATACTGATTTAAGCAGTGTCTAAAATAAAATACCATGACTTACAAGGGTTAAAAACAAAATAGTAAGTAATAGTTCAAATAAATGTAAACAAAATAAAACAAAGTTACAAGAGATAGTAAATTTAAGGTTAAAAGGATGAATGGAACAAGATTATTTTTTATTGATAAGCATTTTATCCTATAATTTATACAAAATATGCATATTAAATTTATATGTGCTAAGTACCACTGCATCACTATTATAAAACAGAGAAATACTAGGAGAAATAAGTGTAAGTAAAAATTCTATGGGAAATTTTACCATCATAAGCTCATGCTCTAATAGATTTACTGGATAAAATAAAATATAATTAAAGAATGATGTAACTGTTAAAATACCATACATATACATCAAACTTGCATGTGTGTGTGCTAAGTCACTTCAGTCATATCTGCCTCTGTGCAACCCTATGGACTGTAGCCCATCAGGCTCCTCTGTCCATGGGAGTCTCCAGGCAAGAATCCACTTGAATGGATTGCCATGCCCTCCTCCAGGGGATCTTCCCCAACCAAGAAACAAACCCACATCTCTTCCATCTCCTGCTTTGGCAGGCAGGTTCTTCACCACTAAGGCCACCTGGGAAGCCCCATACATCAAACTTAGTATCTGCCAAACCTTAAAGTTTGCAAAACCAATCATACACTGTACCATAGAAAAAGCTTCAATTATTTTCAAAAGTTATAAATGCCAAGGGTTACATTTTCTGCAAACAAAATTTAAAAAATAAGATTTATTTAATATCTAAGTATTTTTAAGATAGGAGTGACCCTGGTATATGTTAATATATGTAATTCATTTGTGAGAGCAGCTCAAAAAGGTTTTAAATTGAAAAACAGTCATTGCTTTTATATATTCACTAAATACCTGAAAGTCCTTATCATTATAGTTTACACTTTTTTAGGTTTATCCCTATCAAATATAGTTGTTAATACCTCTACTTATTTATTTCCAATGCTTATTTTCTACCATAATATCTATTCTCTTCCATCCTAGATAATTAAACTCATTATCAAGACCATTTTATATCTGTTATTCATATTTCCCTGTCTAGATTTATTCACCAAATGTGTACTGAGTGCCCATTTCTATCTGGCACAGGACTAAATATTTTGTTTAAAAATGAATAAAACAAGGGCTAATTCAAGAGGTGCAGAGTGGAATGTGTGTGTGTGTGTGTGTGTGTGTGTGTGTGCCTGTGCTCAGTCACTCAGCTGTGTCCAACTCTGCAACCTCATAGATTGCTGCCCACCAGGCTCCTCTATCCATGAAGTTTTTCAGGCAAGAATACTGGAGTGATTGCCATTTCCTACTCCAGGAGATCCTCTGAACCCAGGAATAGAAACTGCATTTTCTGTGTCTCCTGCATTGGCAGGCAGATTCTTTACAACTGAGCTACCTGAAGGGCCCACACAGCGGAATGAACTGGCGTAATATCAACCTGAAAATAACACAAAAGTATACACACTAAGTCTTGTGGGATTGGGGTGGTTATCCTAGTAGTGAACCAGTGGTAAAACATTTGGGAGAGGTAAGGAAAATGCCAGCAAAAAGACAGTACATGAATTGAGTATCAAAAGAAAGAAATAGATACAGAGGAAACTGATGTTTAAAAGCAGGGTGTTGGCTTGCATTATATCCTTAAGGTGCCTGTAGAAGAGATGCATTGGAAGAAAATTGATTAAAACTCTTTGGGAGCTATCTTGTTTACAGTCTGCCTAACAGAGTTTTGGGTGTAAAATGGACACCTAAAAAAAAAAAAAAACTAGCTATATGGTCACATAATTATAGAATCTTTGTTTTTAATAATAATAGTAATAATTTTAATATAATTCAATATTTATCATGGTTTCAAGTTCAATTTTAGCTTTATTTTACTTTGTTGCAGAGATATTACTTTGCCAACAAAGGTCCATCTAGTCAAGGCTATGGTTTTTCCACTGGTCATGTATGGATGTGAGAGTTGGACTGTGAAGAAAGCTGAGCACCGAAGAATTGATGCTTTTGAACTGTGATGTTGGAGGAGACTCTTGAGCATCCCTTGGACTTCAAGGAGATCCAACCAGTCCATTCTGAAGGAGATCAGCCCTGGGATTTCTTTGGAAGGAATGATGCTAAAGCTGAAACTCCAGTACTTTGGCCACCTCATGCGAAGAGTTGACTCATTGGAAAAGACTCTGATGCTGGGAGGGATTGGGGGCAAGAGGAGAAGGGGACGACAGAGGATGAGATGTCTGGATGGCATCACTGACTTGATGGACGTGAGTCTGGGTGAACTCTGGGAGTTGGTGATGGACAGGGAGGCCTGGCGTGCTGTAATTCATGGGTTCGCAAAGAGTCAGACACAACTGAGCAACTGAACTGAACTGAACTGTCTTTGTTGTCATTGCACATTCAAATTTCCGTGTTTCACCCATTTGTGTATTTATTCATTCATTCATTTATTAAACAATGTATGAAGAATTTCACATGGAAAAAAAATGCTAGACTTTGACTTTTTGTTGTTGTTTGATCACTGAGTTGTGTCAGACTCTTTGTAACCCCATGGGCTGTAGCCTACCAGGCTCCTCTGTCCTCCACTATCTCTTGAAATTTGCCCAAATTCATGTTCTTTGTCGGTGATGCTGTCTCACCATCTCATCTTCTGCTTCCGCCTACTCCTTTTGCCTTCAATCTTTCCCAGCATCTAGGTGTTTCCCAATGAGTCGGCACTTCGTTGATTTTTTTTTACGTAAATAAAAAATGACACTTCTCTGGCCTTCTCTTTGCACTTTTAGTCAGTCATTGACTGGATCTGCATGCATGCTTCCAAAGTAATTGCAAATACTGCAGACTTAATAACAAGTCAACTATCTACTGTGCTATTTGTGAAAAAAAAATTTTAATAAAATATCATTAGGGCATGTGAGGGAAAATACTAGCTACTAGCTGAGTTTTTCCTATTTCTCTTTGGAACAAAATATCTTTTATTTCTTCATATTAGTTTTTATATACAAATAATTGCCCAATGACTGTTTAATCACATTTATAAAAGCAACAACAAACATTTAGTTGTTTGAATATATAACACTTCTCTCCTGATCCAATGCATTCACTTCTTATGAGATATGGAGTTGCATCTAAGTAAAGCCTCCTTACATCTGGACAAGCATAGAGGCAGCAGTATAGAGACAGCTATTAAGATAGTATAGAGGCAGCAGTATAGAGCAGCTATTAAGCTGCTTCTGTAGACTCTTTTGGAGAAGGCAATGGCACCCCACTCCAGTATACTTGCCTGGAAAATCCCATGGACGGAGGAGCCTGGTAGGCTGCTGTCCATGGGGTCTCGAAGAGTCAGACACGACTGAGCAACTTCACTTTCACTTTTCACTTTCATGAATTGGAGAAGGAAATGGCAGCCCACTCCAGTGTTCTTGCCTGGAAAATCCCATGGATGGAGGAGCCTGGTAGGCTGCCGTCTATGGGGTCGCACAGAGTCGGATAGGACTGAAGCGACTTAGCAGCAGCAGCAGCAGCAGCAGTACACTGTTTCCCAGGTGGTGGTAATGATAAAGAAGCTGCCTGCCAATGCAGGAGAATTAAGAGACTCGGGTTCAATCCCTGGATTGGGAAATCCCCTGGAGGAGGGCATGGCTATCCACCCATCATTCTTGTCTGTAGAATTCCCTCAGACAGAGGAGCCTTTAGGGCTACAATCCATAGGGTCATAAAGAGTTGGACTCTACTGAAACAACTTACCATGCAGGCACGTAGACAGACTTCAGCTTATCAAGAAGGCAAAGGACCAGGGCTCAGAAAAAGACTTTATTCTCCAACCACAAGAGTACATACAAAGAAGCTAGTAGCAACACCATCATAGGTGAAACAATGCACTAATTTGAATTTGATTTTGTGCTCATAATCATTAGCTTGCACCCCCCAATTAACAACATTATTGGAACATAGACTACACCAATGCATTTTCACAATCATTATATCTGTATATATATTTAGCTTTGTGAGCAATTAGAATGATATTTTTAATTCTCAAATATCTTGTGTCTTCTAAGGCTCTAGGAAAAAGGTAAAACACTATTCTGTATCTTACTCAGAGAAAGTTTGTCCTGAGATTAATTGTAGGTGAAGTATATATCACTTCATGGGGAATAGATGGGGAAATAGTGGAAACAGTGTCAGACTTTATTTTGAGGGGCTCCAAAATCACTGCAGATGGTGACTGCAGCCATGAAATTAAAAGATGCTTACTCCTTGGAAGGAACGTTACGACCAACCTAGATAGCATATTCAAAAGCAGAGACATTACTTTGCCAACAAAGGTCTGTCTAGTCAAGGCTATGGTTTTTCCTGTGGTCATGTATGGATGTGAGAGTTGGACTGTGAAGAAGGCTGCGTGCCGATGAATTGATGCTTTTGAACTGTGGTGTTGGAGAAGACTCTTGAGAGTCCCTTGGACTGCAAGGAGATCCAACCAGTCCATTCTGAAGGAGATCAGCCCTGGGATTTCTTCGGAAGGAATGATGCTAAAGCTGAAACTCCAGTACTTTGGCCACCTCATGTGAAGAGTTGACTCATTGGAAAAGACTCTGATGCTGGGAGGGATTGGGGGCAGGAGAAGGGGACAACAGAGGGTGAGATGGCTGGATGGCATCACTGACTCGATGGACATGAGTCTCAGTGAACTCCGGGAGTTGGTGATGGACAGGGAGGCCTGGCGTGCTGCAATTCATGGGGTTGCAAAGAGTCAGACATGACTGAGCGACTGAACTGAACTGAACTGAACTGAAGTATATTGAAATTGCTTCACTGGATGACCAGCCACCTCCTGCTTTTAATTTGAAGGGTACATATGCCAGATGCAGTTAAATTTTGTCCATGGCACATGGCATTGAAAATTGTAAACTTACCCCAAGGAAAATATTGGTGCCCAATTTATAATTAAACCTTAAAGAATCCTATTGTTTATTTCCCCTCTTTCCTCTGTATTTTTCATAAGTATTTTAAAGATCAAAATTCTCAATAATTTCCCAAAAGGCTTAGACTATTTGAGGTTGCCTAGTACGAGGTGCCCAAGCAAGATAAATTTTGTCGTGGGTGATGTATCATATAGGGTGCAAAGTGTGTACCTCTCCTGGGAAAAGATAATTTTTATGACTAAGATTTAGCCAGTAGGCTGCATATATATCTATAATGCAATCAAAAAGTCTTGCTCTCAATGGAAAGGAGGGAGGTGGAGAAAGAGAGAGGGTTACTATACCATTTCCAATCAAACATTGTTAACTTTGTCAACCTTGGGATTGTCAAGACTATGTTACAATGAACAGTTAGACAGAAAATCATCTTTATCATATTTCAGGTATTAGAGTGTTGCAGTTTCAAATTCACCATTTTTACCACTGTTGTTACACAGTCAAATATCCATTTATGCTTATGATGGCATTAACAATATACTCAGAAACTGAAGATAGTTAAGCAAACATGTAAATAGAAAGTAGAAAATATTCCAACCAAGATCTTAGTCTGGGTATTGTGGAAATGGCTTTATCTGAGCACGTGCAATCAGTATTCACTGAACTGTGAGTTTAGTGCAAAACTCTGATTAACAGTTCCTAAAAACTTAATCTCATCAGAAATCTTGGGATGAGGGAAGCTTAATTGTCTACTGAAAGTCTGGTACTTTTCACCTGCACGTAGGGCTGCCATGATGAAGTTGTTTTAAAACAGTAAGAGGAAGAGCAAAAGAAAATCAGCCAGAAGTATTTGTCGGCAAGATTCCTTAATGTCCGTTTCAAAAGTCACAGATTACAGTTAAAAATGGAAGCCCTCTTTCAAACAAAGAAAGAAAGGTTATGAAAAAATACAGTTTGCCATTATTGATGTACGAAGCCGGCTCTGATTGCATCTATCCTGTAGCTCCCCCACATGTACCACTCGGATATTACCTAAATCTTGGAAATGAAAGAGAAGCTTCAGCCATCGCTCTTCCCACTGCTGCTATGAGAGCCCAGTTTGATGAGCATCACATCCGACCTCTGTTTTTCTCATTTAACTTATTTTATAGACTGCTTGTCAGGTGGTCTCTGTGTGGTTTGCTCAGCTAATACTAGAAACATGTAAAAGTCATACAAATTATAATTTAAGAAAAGGAAATAAAGTCAATTGACCATCGATTGTTCTTTTCTCTTATACCAGTACCTGGTAAGAGCATCCAAGTGTAATGATTGTGAACTCAAAGAATTTCTGTTTCACTGCACTTTATTTTTACTGGTAATGAAGTTAGTGGCTTCAACTTTAGTGTTTCTCTCTCTTTCTCCCCCCCACCCCCTCTCTCTCCCTCTCCAAAAGCACATCTATGACAGACAAATAGTTATTCTACTGTTTTAGCACTATGGTTTGCCTTTCTTCCTTTCTGAATGCTTGATAATGATAGAAGAATTAGACAAAAGCAGACTTCTTATAGAGCAAAATCTTTAGTTTTATTTGAAGAAGTGTCCATATAAGGAATAGAGTAGACCTGAACTTTTCAAATATATTCATTATCTGGTTAGTTATTGTCAATAACAGAGTAGTGTTTATATTTTATATTCTAGTTTTTCCCAATTGGTGACTTAAGTCCTTCCTATACCCAAGCACTTCTCTGGGTAGCAGAATAATATTAACTTGTTTGAAATTTCTTGCTCTTAGATTAAGGGACATGGCAAGCTTCCTCTAGTATTCTGTGCTGGACAGTGGTAAAGGATTGAAAAACCTTTGCATTTATACAGATTTCTTCATCCCCCTTTTCTCTGTGTGTCACTATTGATTCCTAAGCATATTTATCTACATTTTGTTAATTGTAATTTAAAATTCCATCTTAAAAGATGTACATTTATACTATAGTAATTTTGAAGGCAAGCAGTTATTTCATTGGGTTGTCACTCTTTCCAGAAATCAAACTCTCCCTGTCACATATAAATAGATTGCTTGATATACATGTAATATCCTGTCGGTGTCATGCACTCTTTTCTTTAATCTGACTGACACGGCACATAATAAAATGCTCACTTCAATATATGTCTGTTGCATTTTGCCTAATTCTTGGCTTAGTTTAATATTAGTCATGAATATTTCCTCCAACTAGACATGAATTTGAATATATATAAGGCACAGTTTATGTTCGTACTAAAGCACAAGCTTCAACCTTATTTTTTATTGCTTACCCTGTTTGTGATGAATTAAGTCATCTCAAAAAGAGAACTGAAATCAACAGGGACCAGAACTGTTATCTTTATCCTCAAGTCAGGTAGAGTGTGAGTGGGTGAAATTCAGCTGCTGTGTTTTACTTTCCCTGAGCATCAGAGCCGAGAGTTAGAGAGGTCTGCTCAGTGGGAGAAAATAACAACAGAGGAAACTATATTACATCTCTGAATTTCTTCTAGGCTACAAAGCCACAGCAGTTTTTAGTTTATATATAACTAAATAAGGTTATATTTATACTGTATTCCTTTTTATCATAGGCATGGATGAGTCCATTATCCTTTATTCCCATTTATATTTTAAATATCTTCAAATTAAATTAATGAAAGAAGAAAAAATTATTAGAGTATGTGAGTGTATAGGTGAGTGTACATTTGAACACAAACCCAAAGCATTCACATATACATGTATAAACAGGTATATATATATATTTATATATATATATATATGTGCACATGGGATCATGTATAATTTTATAATTTCAAGTCCTAATTACTTGAGCACATTTCTCTCTTGGATTACAATAATTGTAAAATATTTGGGAAATTCCCATGACCCACTTAAATTCACCAAAATAATAATGCATATTCCTTTTGACTGTTACCTTCTATTATGTATTTTATGCAAATCATGTTTTGTGTACTCTATGATAGATTAACACTCCTTTTTTTTATTCATCCTATCATGACTTCTATTTCAAGATGCCAATGCCCCAGTGCCATGTTTAAAATAAGAATCCACATGTTGGTTGGCTTGTGTATATTTCTGTGATATTCTTACCTAGGATTCTAATTAGAAATATATGCAGTAAAAATTCAATTATAAGATGACTTTCCATCCTATATTTTTTAAAATATTGCAGAACAAGATATTGTACTATATGTTACATTATATTGTAATGAAAATTGTAATGTATGTTAAATATATCTCTGCAAATAAAAAAAGAAATTAAAGTATTATTATTTACAACTTTCTAAAGTTATGATGACTTTTTTGTTTGTATAAATATACTTGATATTGTGTGTGTGTGTGTGCTTGTTTTTGAATATCCTTTGACATTAGTGATTTTTCTATGATATATTTATTTCACATGATCAAATGAAACATTTTATTTCATATTTCATCTTTGAAACAAAGTTTTACACCATTTACAAAGAAATAAGAAGTACATTGTTTATATGATGGGAAGCTTAGATTTTCCCAATGGATGTAGACAATGAATAAAATGAACTACTGGCTAAAACAGATTAGATGCCAAACTCAGTTAGTCCTTGCTTAATTCTATAAAAGTATGTCAGTTAGAGACTTACTTGACCTAAGGCAAAAACAAATCTCGAAACAATATCCAAGTTGATTACTTATTCAAAATGATTATGCTACAGCCACTGCTCTGTTAGAACAAAATACAGTCTTCCAAACTTAGACCATTCCCTTGGCCAGTGTGCACAGAGAAATTGCCATTACAAAGTATTTTATTCAATGATACCAACAACATAGAACAGATTAATCATAAGACAGAATAATCAAACAAATTATATCCTAGTGACACACATTTCTGTAGGAGCTTCACATGCTTCTTATTGAATGCTTCAGATTTGCTTGAAGAGTCTTGCAACACAATGGTTCTGAAAATCGTAGGATCCTCTGTATCTATTAGATTAATACATGGGTTTTTTTCAATAACTATTTAATGACACTTAAATGCTAGGAGACTTAGCAGAACTAAAAAGTCAAATATTTTGGACTAAATGGAAATCAGATCCATCAATCTCAGGCGCTAAGCCCTTTTGCAAAAAACCATTGGACAAGCATGCTGGAATCACAGTTTTGTGGGTGAGTGCTATAGCACTCTAATTAGATAATCCAAAGTGGATGAGTAAGGAGTTTAGAATTGGAAATGGTACTTCAAACAATGATGCTGGGTCAAGTATTATGTGAGCACTAAAGTAAGTATAAAGTATAATATAGCAACTTGTGTTTTGGAAAGCTGGGCAGTCTCAGGTAAGCCTATTGTTCCCCAAAGGCTGTTCTCAGTTACCATTAACACACTTTTCCTGCTTTCACCAGAGCCTTCAGGAGCTGTGACAGTGCTTGCAAACGTGATGCTCATGACAGGTCTGTCTGCTTCGAAAGCATGTCAAGAAAGCGGAACACTATTAATAATACTAATGGAGAGATTATCTTTAGCTCTGATTTTTTTTCTCCTTTGAAAATAAAAGTGGGAGGTTTGTTTTAACATCCTGCCCTTTTCATAAAGGTTACAGGAAGCAACTGAGCCTCTCTGCAGATGTCTCTCTTTTCAAGTTTTCCGCTTAATTAAAACACAGCATTTACTTGGTTAAAAGTGAAGTCTTCACTAGTATATTTTAAAGATATAAAACATCATAGTAATAAAAATCACAGTAATTCTTTGTCAGAAGAAGAACCTATTTGTTAGGTTGTATGGACAAAGGGACAATTATATACTTTTGAAGTGCCCATTAAAGAGGCAACGCTGTGTCAGAGCTTTCTTATTACAGCTGTCTCTTCTGCCAGGAGACCACAAAGGTTGGGTAGTTGCCAATTAGATAGAATTAATGTACAAATTCCTGCAGAAAAATATGTAAGCAAAATCTTTAAAAACCTTTCAGGGATGGAAAAAATAAAATTGTTAAGACAAAATAAATATGCTGTAGCTTTGATATGCCTGTACAATACTGCTTCTAAGATGATAGTTTTTTTTTTTAACATAAACATGTTATATATATGACAGAAAGGGTATTTCATCTAGGCCCTTATAAAAATGAGTTCCCAAAGTGCTCCACACCAATTTCAATTAACTCTCTGAAATGAAAATATTTTTCATACTTTCATGAAATATGGCATTTCACAGAATACATATTTCAAGAATTTCATAATTCTTTGGCAGAAATGGCCTCCTTGAGAATTTAGAATAAAGTTCCCATTCCCCATTGGAGGAGAGCCACTTTATACTCTTTCTCCCTTTTATGCTCTTTAAAACTAAATGTTAAACAAATCATCTCATAAGACAAAAGTAGGAAGGTCAAATTGTTTTCCTTTATCTGGAATAGTTACTGAACCCTGGTGTTTGTCTTCTCCATTCATTGGCATTTTGCCTGCTTTTCTCTTTTGTCATGGATTTCAGCTATAAAGTGTGTTCGTCTTTAAAACTAAGCCTCACTGTGTCATATGTTCAAGCCTGCTCCATAGAACCCAACCCAACTTATCACACGCTGACAGCTAATATTTAAAAGAGAACACACACGTATTTTGAGGTTTGATAACTGCTATCAATCTCGGTAATGGGTATCCAATCCAAAATTGTGACAGATATCTTGTGGATTGAGCATCTACCATGAGCAGCTAATGCTGAAGTAAATGAATCAGTGAGGCAGCTTCTTCGCACCTTTAATTAAAAATAAAATAAATAAATGCCACACGAATAACAGAAGTGTGAGAAATCTATGTCATCGCTGCAAAAAGCACCAAAGGATGAAATTTATAGACGTCAGCTTCTCATTTCGCTTTCTTCTTTTTATATAATAGAAGATTGTGAAATTTTCCTAAAACATTTTTTAATGGTTAAAGTTTCAAGATTCCCTGTGCAATTTGTCATTGCACCTTGTTTTTACAGAGACTGCCAGCAGAGACATAGTGGGCCCTGAAACTGCATTGCTTTGATGCTTAGAAAATGCTCTTTCAACAAAGTAAATCAAGGTACTGTGACCTCCAAAAGCCAAATTGCAGAACAGAGCATAATGGGTAATGCTATGTAAATTGCCATGAATGCTACTGCTATGTTATTACGGCAAGACCAAATGGTGGTAGCTAATGACCTTCACGTTTGATTTCTAGGTGCATTTTATTTTATTTTCTAATTTGAAAATGTATCTATGTGAGACAGTAGTTTTACCACACTGATGAGAATGAATTAAAAGATGTGGATTTTTCTATATTGACTACTGTAACGTACATCAGGCAAATTTGAAGATAGTAACTGAGTAACCTCCAACTCACTCTAATGTGGATATATAAATATGTGTGTGTGTGTTATACACATATACAATCAGTGCAATATTAAATACTCATTTTCAATTTAGAGGAGTATTTCTTGATAAAATTAACCCCCTAAGGAAAATGTGAAGCATAAATATTTGGGTTTTGGTCTTTAAATTATTTAGACACAGAAAAGAGAAAATGACATTGGCATAAATATGTTTGTTCTGGCCTTAAGCGTGTTCATCCCACATTTAGTAGTAAATTATTTGGGAATTGAACATACGGCACTGCGTATTCTTAATACCCATTTGTTCTCAGAAGTTCAGTTATTGAATATTGTGGCGTTATTTTTGTACTTGAAATGAGTTTCAGTCGGCAGCTGGTGAATTTTCGTTGAGGTGAAAATAAAAAGCTTTCCTTATGAAGTCTTCCCATAACTCTAGTTAGGATTTTAAAAATAAATCATAACAAGAGCTCCAAGAAAATATTTATTGCTCTTCCCAAACATTAGGTGCAACACTTGCTCTAGACCTGTCATTCAGAGCAAATCAAGATACCACTGTTCAGATGTTGCTAGAAGAATCGCTAAAGCATTGTCAAGAATAACATAACTGGAGAAAGGATTCAGTTGTCTTTTCATTTATTAACAATTTAGAGTACTTACAACTTACTGATACACACAAACACGAAATATTGTTTATTGTGCTGAATACTAAGGGGGTTCAAAATAGCTTAAAATTATTTAACATGTATATAATTTCTTAAATTGTCAGATTACTTATGTCACGCTGGGCTATCTCTCTAAAAATGACATTTGAATTTGTGTTGATTACCCAAAAATATGTGTTTCTGCCACATAACTTCTTTATAGGTTGATGTCATATATATATATATATATATATACACATATATATACATATGTGTGTGTTTATATATACTCCATTAGGTATTATTGTTTTCATTTTATCACAAGATAATCAAAGTGTTATGATGTCAACAAAAATACTACTTAAGGTTTTCTTATTCCACTGCCATTAGAGTAAAATGTCACTTTCTCTTTTAATAATTGTAATCCATAGGTAAAATTTTACAGATGAAAGGAGTATCTTCTTCCTTTACTGACTTCTATGCCTCACGTATGCTCACTTGGGTTTATTTTATAACCCATTATTGGTTTAGTTCAAGACAAAATAAATTAAACAATGAATAGGCTACAGATATTTCCCAGGGGGTAAGGACACTTGATTTTATTTTCCCCTCTTCCTACATAATATTGCAATAAGCATCTTTTGAAACTTCTAGCAAGAACTCTATATGCCTGCAGTATTTTATTCCAAAATACAGCCTATGCTGAACTCGTGTTAGGCATGAAGGCTTTTTCATTAAACATGTTTGCACATTAAAATTACTTGGGTAAAATTTTATACACATTTCGGTTAACATAACCCACGTGTATTCCTGTAGCACAGATAATCCCCCTGCACACATTCTCAGAGAGACTGGAACAAAGGAGCAGCGATACAAACCAGAGAACAATCCTGCTTGATTTTCCATTGCAGTCATTTTATCAGGGACAAGGAACAGTCCACAGTGGTGCCCAGATGAAGGCTGCATGCATTCCCCAGCACTGCATTGTAAAAGAAAATGAAAAACCTAATAGCATTTTGATGTATTCCAGTTAGGTTTTCCATTAAGAGAAAAAGGTGATATGTTCACACCATTTGTCAGGAAAAGAAGAAATGAAGAAAATGTTGACAATTTCATTACGCTCTGCTTATGGGGTGATCTGAACTTACCTATTACAAGATAAAAAAAACTATCCCAGATATTATTAGTTGAAACATTATTGTTTATAGTTACTTTAACGTGTGCTACAACTATAGAGTTGAAATAACTGCATGGTACTCTGATTTAAAAGGAGATATTTTGTATCATTTACAACCTTGCTCAAAAATTTGTATCCTTTTGAATGCTGTAACATCACACCAAGTCATGCATTGCTGGACATTTCCCTGATAAATCCAGCCTTTAAAAGAGGCTGTACAGATACCATAAAAATGCTTCTAAGTATATCATTCTTTTCTTGACCTATGTATTTATTCAGATCCTTTACTCCATTTCTCGTAGTTTTTTCCCTTTATTATTGACTGTAGGACTCTTGGATTTTTCTGCTGAGAATATTTCCCTCGGGAGAACAGTAGCTCTCCTTTTAAAATCAAAGTTTAAAAAGTGAACATTTTTCCCAGGGTTCCAGAGAAACAAGTGGTAGGGTCAACCTGTTCAACAGGAAATCGAGAACTACACATCTAGCTTTCTTATCTTTCTTTTACTAATTATTATTAATTGTGATAATAATGCTTTTCATATTGACATCTATTTGTTGTAGATATGCCAAAGCACATTTACTAAAACACGACGTGATTCCGTGGTTTTGGAAAGAATATTTATTGAGTGTATCAGGGATCTGCTTGAGACCAGCAAAGCTTAAAAATATTAACCTGCATAAACATAAGAATCCTTTTCTTTTAATTTTTATTAAAATGACTAAATTGTTTTCAAAAATCATGAAATAGTGAGAGTATTAAGTGCTTGGCCCCTGAGGATGATCACATATGTTGATCAACAGTCATAAAAATGTCCTAGCATATGTCGCTCTCTGTATGGCTGAGGTCTGGAGTACTAACCGGTACAGAGAGCACAGCAAGGTCTACTCGGACAACTGGGAAAAAGTTGGTGAGTGAGTGAGAAACAGGGTATGAAAGAAGCAGCAGAGAAGGAGGATGGAAGGGGAACTAAGCTGACTGCACACTAATTTCAATTTCAGTATTTAATGTCATATTCTATCAGATATTATATTCTTCCAGCTTTATAATATTTGTGCAGTGAATCATGTTAATATATTTAAATCTTATTTGGTGCTTATTTTCTAAGGGAAATTATCAGACTCAGAGATTTCTAATTCTAATCAAGAAGGGAAGTGAGAAGGCCCTATATGGACTTTATGAGCCCCATTCAAAATTCAAGTATGGTGCCTGCAGGGACTGCTATGAAATATATCATCAGTTTTGTTTCCCAACCAACTGTGCAATTAATGTTAAAATATTGACTTTGTTGCAAAGTAAAATACCATTATTTCAAGGAAAATTTCAATTAATAGCATTTTATTATATGGGTTTTCAAGCATATGCTGCTGCTGCTGCTGTGGCTAAGTCGCTTCAGTCGTGTCCGACTCTGTGCGACCCCACAGACAGCAGAGCATCCAGCTTCCCCATCCCTGGGATTCTCCAGGCAAGAATACTGGAGTGGGTTGCCATTTCCTTCTCCAATGCATGAAAGTGAAAAGTGAAAGTGAAGTCGCTCAGTCGTCTCCAACTCTTAGCGACACCATGGACTGCAGCCTACCAGGCTCCTCCATCCATGGGATTTTCCAGGCAAGAGTACTGGAGTGGGATGCCATTGCCTTCTCCGTTTCAAACATATGAGTTAAACCCAAAATAGGAAATTTAGGTTTTTTCCCTGAAACTGTGATAGTAACAGTATGTACCACACACAAAAGTAAATCACTTGTTCAACATCATAAAGGTGGTAAATGTTGACCCAGGAATTGTTTTCAATCTGTTTTCAGTCTGACTAGATTTCTGATTATATCCAGTATATTTTATTTCCTTCCATAATATTATCTAGATTCCACTCTGTAACAATTTAAACAAGCTTAAGAAAAACAATTTTTTTAACAAGCAATTATAATGAATAAGCATCTATATAGAAAAACTTAAATATTTTAAAAATATATTCATTTGATATTTGTAACATTTTTGTTTTTTCCTGTTTCTTTGGCCAAGTAAGTTTGAGTGGGAATCAAGTCAACCAATTAGGAGAAACATTAAAAAAAAAAAGTGGAAAGTAGGCAAATGGCAACACACTCCAGTATTCTTGCCTGGGAAAGCCCATGGACAGAGGAGCCTGGTGGGCTACAGTCCATG
The DNA here is from genome assembly GCF_032452875.1 of Bos javanicus. Lineage (NCBI taxonomy): Eukaryota > Metazoa > Chordata > Mammalia > Artiodactyla > Bovidae > Bos > Bos javanicus. The sequence goes on from NC_083881.1 coordinate 41,278,565, forward strand.
GGGTCGCGAAGAGTCCGACATGACTGAGCAACTAACATACACACAGACAAATTAGAGGAGGTTGGCATCAGTTCAGTTCAGTCACTCAATGGTGTCCAACTCTTTGTGACCCCATGGACTGCAGCACACCAGGCTTCCCTGTCCATCACCAACTCCTGGAGCTTACTCAAACTCATGTCCATTGAGTCAGTGATGCCATCCAGCTATCTTACCCTTTTTCATCCCCTTCTCCTCCTGCCTTCAATCTTTCCCAGCATTAGGGTCTTTTCTAGTGAGTCAGTTCTTTGCATCAGGTGGCCAAAGTATCGGAGCTTCAGCTTCAGCATCAGGCCTTCCAATGAATATTCAGGATTGATTTCCTTTAAGATTGACTGGTTTGATCTCCTTGCAGTCCAGGGGACTCTCAAGAGTCTTCTCCAAAACTCAGTTCAAAAGCATCAATTCTCCTTTGCACTCAGCTTTCTTTATAGTCCAACTCTCACATCCATACATGACTACTGAAAAAACCATAGCTTTGACTAGGCAGAATTTTGTTGGCAAAGTAATGTCTATGATGTTTAATATGCTGTCTGGGTTGGTCATAGCTTTTCTTCCAAGGAGCAAGTGTCTTTTAATTTAATGATTGCAGTCACCATCTGCAGTAATTTTGGAGCCCCCAAAATAAAGTCTCTTACTGTTTCTATTGTCTCCCCATCTATCTGCCATGAAGTGATGAGACCAGATGCCATGATCTTTGTCTTTTAATGTTGAGTTTTAAGCCAACTTTTTCACTCTCCTCTTTCACTTTCATCAAAAGGCTCTTTAGTTCTTCACTTTCTGCCATAAGGGTGGTGTCATCTGCATATCTGAGGTTATTGATATTTCTCCTGGCAATCTTGATTTCAGCCTGTGCTTCATCCAGAGAGCATTTCTCATGATGGACTCTGCATGTAAGTTAAATAAGCAGCGTGACAATATACAGCCTCAACATCCTCCTTTCCCTATTTGGAACAAATCTGTTGTTCATGCCCAGTTCTAACTGTTGCTTCTTGACCTGCATGCAGATTTCTCCAGATTTCTCCAGATCAGGTGGTCTGCTATTCCCATCTCTTTAAGAATTTTCCACAGTTTATAATGATCCACACAGTCAAAGGCTTTGGCATAGTCAATAAAGCAGAAGTAGATGTTTGTCTGGAACTCTTCTTGCTTTCTAGATGATACAACAGATGTTGGCAATTTGATCTCTGGTCCCTCTGCCGAAGGTCAAAAACCAAATATTTATCACATGTTAGCATCACTGATATTATGTGAGACAGACTCTGTTAGACCAGACTTAAAGATTTTAATGTGTTCCTTTCCCCAAAACCTTCACCTAAAGGAACTCAGACCAGATCAGATCAGATCAGTCGCTCAGGCGTGTCTGACTCTTTTTGATCCCATAAATCGAAACACGCCAGGCCTCCCTGTGCATCACCAACTCCCGGAGTTCACTCAGACTCAAACATCCATCGAGTCGGTGATGCCATCCAGACATCTCATCCTCTGTTGTCCCCTTCTCTTCTTGCCCCCAATCCCTCCCAGCATCAGTTTTTTCCAATGAGTCAACTCTTCGCATGAGATGGCCAAAGTACTGGAATTTCAGCTTTAGCATCATTCCTTCCAAAGAAATCCCAGGGCTGATCTCCTTCAGAATGGACTGGTTGGATCTCCTTGCAGTCCAAGGGACTCTCAAGAGTCTTCTCCAACACCACAGTTCAAAAGCATCAATTCTTTGGTGCTCAGCCTTCTTCACAGTCCAACTCTCACATCCATTCATGACCACTGGAAAAACCATAGCCTTGACTAGACAGACCTTTGTTGGCAAAGTAATGTCTCTGCTTTTGAATATGCTATCTAGGTTGGTCATAACTTTCCTTCCAAGGAGTAAGCATCTTTTAATTTCATGGCTGCAGTCACCATCTATAGTGATTTTGGAGCCCAGAAAAATAAAGTCTGACACTGTTTCCACTGTTTCTCCATCTATTTCCCATGAAGTGATGGGACCGGATGCCATGATCTTCGTTTTCTGAATGTTGAGCTTTAAGCCAATTTTTTCACTCTCCACTTTCACTTGCATCAAGAGGCTTTTGAGTTCTTCTTCACTTTCTGCCATAAGGGTGGTGTCATCTGCATATCTGAGGTTATTGATATTTCTCCCGGCAATCTTGATTCCAGCTTGTGTTTCTTCCAGCCCAGCATTTCTCATGATGTACACTGCATATAAGTTAAATAAACAGGGTGACAATATACAGCCTTGATGTACTCCTTTTCCTATTTGGAACCAGTCTGTTGTTCCATGTCCAGTTCTAAGTGTTGCTTCCTGACCTGCATACAAATTTCTCAAGATGCAGATCAGGTGGTCTGGTATTCCCATCTCTTTCAGAATTTTCCACAGTTTATTGTGATCCACACAGTCAACGGCTTTGGCATAGTTAATAAAGCAGAAATAGATGCTTTTCTGGAACTCTCTTGCTTTTTCCATGATCCAGCGGATGTTGGCAATTTGATCTCTGATTCCTCTGCCTTTTCTAAAATCAGCTTGAACATCAGGAAGTTCACGGTTCACATATTGCTGAAGCCTGGCTTGGAGAATTTTGAGCATTACTTTACTAGCGTGTGAGATGAGTGCAATTGTGGGGTAGTTTGAGCATTCTTTGGCATTGCCTTTCTTTGGGATTGGAATGAAAACTTCAGGACAAAATCCCATGATTGTGACAATCTCTTCAATGTCCCGGTTTCTCAGCTGGATCTTCAGGGTTCTTATTACCTTAAAAGTTGTGCTTATTCACTCAGTCATGTCTGACTCTTTGCAACCCCATGGATCATAGCCTGCCAGGTTCCTTTGTCCATGGGGATTCTCCCATGGCAAGAATACAGTAGAGTGGATTGCCATGCCCTCCTCCAGGGGATCTTCCCAACTCAGGGATCAAATCCAGGTCTCCCACATTGCAGGTGGACTCTTTACCAGCTGTGCTACCAAGGAAACTCATTTAAAAATTAAGCCTGTGCTAATTTGAACATTTATTTAATTTATAACACTTTTAGTTGAATTTTCTCTGATGCAACTCTGCACTTAAAGGTAGAGCCTTGAAACTTATTTTAAATGCAGTGCTTTCACAAAAAGCATGCTTCCAGAGTATGCTCTTTTTTGAAGCAAATAAGCAGTAAGACAAGTTAATGAAAGAGCTTTTCTCATGATCTATTTTCTTCACAAATAAAGTTATCATTGTTCTACTCTCAGAGAATATGAGAGAAAGAGAGAGAGAGAGAGAATGGAAGATAAAGAAAAATGGCACATCCTAGAGTCTCTCAACTCTTTCTGTAAAGAAGAAATATATGTACATACACAAAGATGAGTTCTTGTGGCTCTCAACATTTTTCATCAACCTATATACCTGTTCTTGTGCTTCACAGGTAAGGAGGTTATTGATGCAGTTTGTACTAATCATTCTAGCATCCCATCAGTTAATGGCCTCATTCTTTCTCAAAAAAAAAAAAAAGTCATAGATCAGGCAAAATACTAAAAAATAATTTCTGTATGAAGAAAGTAATTTAGCAGGTGGAACTTAAAGGCCATTTATCAACATTAAAAGCTTTTGAAGTAGAACATCAGGACTAATATAAATGACTGCTGAATCAAGTCAAAATAGAGACAGGCTCTAAATAAAAGGTTAGATTTCACATGGGATAAAGTAGACCAATGCTGCTTGAGTTACTTGTGTATCTGAATAGAACAGGCCACTCATCCCAAGGGAAACCTCTAATTGTCCACTTGTGCTGGAATTTTCAAGACAAGAAGTTGAATCTAGAAGTCTAACTTTGTGTGAGGTTGTGAAATGTTTGGCTAAACCAGTAGATATTGGCCAGATTTCCTCCAGTCAATGACCAGAACACCTAAGAGAAAACCTAAGGCTTAGATCAGCAATTCACTAATTTACAAGTATGCTTCTCTGAGAGAACAGTAAACAGAACTTTCAGAAACATATCTATTTGCAGATATAAATAATAAATCATTTCTAACAGATAAACTGAACTTCACACATTTGAACAATGTCAACCTGGGTATTCAGATTTCTAACAACAATCTATTTGTATAATATGCCCCAAGGCACCTTTGAAGTAAACTCATTGGAATCTTAATACCAAGGAGTTAGTTTGTCAATCAATCCTAAAGGAAATCAATCCTGAATATTCGTTGAAAGGACTGATACTGAAGCTGAAGCTTGAATTCTTCAGCCACCTCATAAAAAGAGCTGACGCACTGGAAAAGATCCTGATGCTATGAAAGACTGAAGGCAAAGTAGAAGGGAGCTGCGGAGGATGGGATGGTTGGATAGCATCACCCACTCAATGTTGATGAATTTGAGCGAACTCTGGCAGGTAATAAAGGACAGGGAAGCCTGGAATGCTTCAGTCCATGGGGTCTTAAAGAGTAGGACACGATTTAGTGGCTGAACAACAAGGGATTCCCAGGTGGTGGTGGTTGTGGTGGTGGTTTAGTCGTTCAGCCGTGTCCGACTCTTGCGACTCCATGGACTCTAGCCTACCAGATGAAAGGAAAATAAAATTTAAATGTAGCCCACAGGTCTTTGGTTTTAAATACAACTACCCATTTATTTTTTTTTTCATTTTTTTTTTTACTTTACAATATTGTATTGGTTTTGCCATACATCAACATGCATCCGCCATGGGTATACAACTACCCATTTAAAATAAGCCCACAGTTTCTACCCACAGGTTTTGCTTAGTTGTTCTGAGGAGTTTTCAAAATCTCTTTGCAGTTACATGTGTTGGTGACTTTTTTTCTTCCTCTCCTACTCTTTCTCCTATTTGTCTGCATGGATGCACGAGTCTTAAGTCACTTGTCGTGTCTGACTTTCTGTGACCCTGTGAATGGTAGCCTGCCATTCTTGTCTGTCCACGGTATTCTCCAGGCAAGAATACTGGAGTGAATTGCCATGCCCTACTTGGCATATTCTTGAGCAAAGCCAGATGGAACCCCCAGATGCTGCCATAATACATCTTGGGATCTTTAATGTGTATATCTGTTATATTCTAATACTCTCAGAGTCCTATATATTAGAGAAAACAGGAGAGGATAGTCTTCACTTCATATCCAAAGATGTAAAACCCAGGTTTTGTATGTGTGAATATGACTGTACTCATCATATGAAGCCATTTTATATAAGGGACTTGTGTATCTGGGGACTTTGGTATCTGCAGAATCTCCCAGAACCAATTCTTCACGGATACTGAGGGATGACTGAACTAAGTTCTGGAGAGAGAGAGAAAAATCACGCTTTGACTTCTGAATTCTCTTGACCAATTTCATATGCATCTGCCTCTAACTTCAAATCTATAGTGAATTTAAAACCACTCCAAGAGTGCTATAAAAGATTTCTACTTTCTACTTCTTTTCCTATTTTCAACCCAATATCTCACTGCTATCATGAAAGAAAATCATCTGTCTTCATCTAGCTGCCAAAGAAGTCTTCTCTGCATATATGGATATATAGAAACAAATTCTGGCACTTGTTTGAAAGGAAAAGGAGGTGGTACAGTCTAAACTAGTGAATGGGGAGTCAAAAGTAACTTGTGATTCAAAAATAAGAATGTATCTGCAGTAAAGAAGAATAATAATCCATAGAATGAATTTTACAGATATGCTAAGACTCACTCTTCAACCAAAACATTTGCAGATTCAGATATGATCTCATTATCTCTGTGTCTAAATCTGTTATTTTCTTCTTTGAAACATTTTAAAAATACACTACTCACTTTACTGACTTGAAAATATGACAATAAACAGAATTTAATTTTTGCCTGACTATAAAATAATACTATTTCATTCATATTACCATAATAAAGAGATAACTTTAGGAGACTCTCCACATCAGTATTTTTTTTTCTTTAGTCAAATAGTATTCAGCTAATGTTGTAGACCTTCATAACAAGAGCTTATGTAAGAAATCACAAATTGTTTCTCTTTCTGTGGTCATATGCTGCCCACAGATATGTTTCCTCTGAACCACACTGAAAAATTCAGAATAAATAATCAGAATATTCAAAATTTCAAAATGAGAGAATGGGGAAGAACTTCTGGAATGATGGAGTAATGACTTCTAAAAAATTCACTCTTGCACAGAAGCAATCCGAACAGTGGAAAAATTGTCAAAATTAACTTCTTTAGAACCTTGAAAATTACCAGAAGTTTGCAAAAATTCTAAGAATGCTTTTTCAAGAAAAACAGGTGGCTCTCTGTAAGAAGATGAGCATTGGGACATTTTAACTTGTCCTGTTTTCACCTTTTTCTCCCTAACTTCATGGGAGTCTTGAAAACCAAGCCTTTCAACAAAGATAGATGTGAAAGTGAGTACTGACTAGTTACCACAGGAAGAAATAGGACTAGACGCTCCTCCCCCCCCCCCCGCCAAAAAAACCACATCTTCAGAAAATTGTCAGTATTTGGCATTTCTATAGTTTCTTGCAAAAGCACCATTCACAGGACCTATCTTTATCAGATCTAATGCAGAACTTGTTCAGAGGGAAAGATTCTTCTTACAGAGAGTTGGTAAAAACAAAACAGGCAATAGTTTACCATCAGATGCCTGCAGTGGCAACATAAGAAGGGAAATAAGAGGCTGACCAAAGCATTTAAAAAGAATTGCTAGGAAATGAGATACCCACAAACGTCTTTGGAACAGTTTGACATACTCTTGTAGATACAGAATCGCTTGCCAATATGTAAGGCTATATGCATGCCCAAGAAAGCTCTGAGAAGGCCCTTATCTTTCTTTTCTGGCTAAGCCCCAAGACTCTGCCCAAGCAGGAAATGAGGTTACAGAAGAACTTTAAACAGCTGGACTGACAGAGGTGTACCCCAATACACACAGAGGTCCTTGGTGATAGGTTGAGAGTCTTAAAGTTTCAAGGCATTAAGAAAATCTCGGTCAAACATCAGATCACTACTAAGATATCTAAGCAGAGCTTTTAATGTCTGTACATTGCAAACATATAGGCTTGAAATCAGTTTAAAGAAGCAATTATAAAAGCGAATGGGAATAAAAAATCAAGAGCATAGAACAACAAAAACTTTTAAGGAGGGGAGGAAAACTAACCTCCAGATTTATCATATTATATTATTTAAAATTCCAGTTTCAACAAGTGCAGACATGACACATACAAATAAATAAGAAAGTATTGCCCATGTCTGGGTGAGGGGAGGCGAGGATCAATGGAAATCCTTGAGGAAGCCCAGATGATGACCTTACTACACGTGACTTTAATTGGCTATGATAAAAATAACCAGGAAACTATGGCTAAAGAATTAAAGAAGTGTACAAGTACAATGTCTCATCAATTATATATTATCAATCTAGAAATACAAATTATTAAAAATAAAAAACTCTAAAGTTGAAAATAAAATTAATTGATGGGAACAATTTGCTATAGCAGCTCAACAACACATTTGGAGAAAGAAGAAAGAATCAACAAACTTGAATATAAGATAACTGAGATAATTCAGTCAGAGAAACAGGAAAAAGAAAGAAAGAAAAAAACAATTAAAGAGCTTCAGAGATATATAATGGACCATCTAGCACACTAATATATGCATAATAAGATTCTCAGAAGGAGAGGGGGGAAATAAAGAAGTAGAAAGAATATATAAAGTAATAATAACCAAATATCCCCAACTGTTGCAAAGAACATGCAAGAAGCGCCATGTACTCCAGTTAGGGTAAACTCAAAGAAATTCACATGTAGACAAATGACAGTCGAAGTACTGAAAGAAAAAAGACAAATAGAGAATCTTCAAAGCAGCAAAAGTTATTTATTACACACAATGACATTAACAATTGATTTAATATCAGTAATTATGGAGGTCAAAATGAAATGGAATAACACATTCAAAGTACAAAACACAAATGATGTCAAAAGTCTTATTTTCATAAAAACTATTTTTCTACAATAAACATAAATTTATGAATTCCAGATAATTCTTTTCAAACATTCTTGCCCAGCCAGAAATGTTAGCGAATCCTTCAGGCAGAAATAAAAGAGCATTAAACAGTAACTAAAGCCATACAAATATGTAATGACCATCAGCAAAAATAACTATATAGGAAAATATAAAACATGCTACATATAAATGTATGTTTGTTTGTAGTAATTTTTTTCTTCCATAGAATTTAACTTGACAACTACATAAAGCAATAACTATATATCTGTGTGGTGGGTTTAAAGTGAAAAAAGATGTTCTTCATATGACAAAAATGACACAAAGTTGGTAAATGAATTGGAAGTAAATTGGATACAATTTTTCATACATTTCCAATTTAATAGCCATCAATTCAAACTAAACAAATTTCTTGAAACGCACAATGTCTAAAATGGATTTAAAAGTAAGAACAAAATCTGAATAATAAGTGATTGTATTAGTAATCAAAATGCTTTCCACAAAATTATGCCCATGGCTTCACCGGTAAATTCTATCAAAGAGTCAAAAAATAAATAATACGAATAATTTTTAAATTCTTCCAAAAATAGAGGAAGGAACACTTTATAACTTGTTCTATGAAACTAGGATTGCTCTGATACTAAAACCAGACAATCACACTGCAAGAAAAAGAAAAAGAGCTGATAGTTTATGAATGTAGAACAAAAAATTCTCAATAGAATACTCAGGAACCAAATTAAGCCATATATGAAAGGATTATACATTCGATAAATTGTGTGGTTTATTCCTAGAATCCAAGATTAGTTTAACACTGAAAAATCAATATGTATGTGTGTATATATATATATATAATATACTATAATAAAATAAAGTATGCAAAATGTCATGATCATTTCAGTAGATTCAGAAAGAAAAATTGGCAAAATCCAAAATATTTTCATGACAAAGATCACTTAAATTAAGAATACTCCTTATTCTTCTGGAAAACAGCAACAAAAATCTATTAGAACTATGACAATAACAAGTGTTGGCAAGATGTAGAGAAATTGGAACCTTAGTACATTGCTTGTGGGATTGTAAAATGAAGCAGACATTTTGAAAAAGAGTTTGGCAGTTCTTCAAAATGTTAAGCACAGAGTTATCATATTACACAGAAATTCTACTCCTAGGTATATAACCAAGAAACATTAAAACATTTGTCCATACAAAAACTTGTATAAGAATACACACACCAGTAAAATAGTTCAAAGTGGAAGCAATCCAAATGTCTATGAACTGACGAATGGATAAAAACAGTGGTATATCCATAAATGGAGCAGACTGGGGAACTCACAGAGGAAAGAAGAATCAGAGAGGAGACATTTATGAGTCTAAGTGATGTTGCTCTCAGCACCATGGGATGAGGAGAGTCTGGATCAGGGATCTCTGAAGGGCAACAATGGTTTGAGGTCACCATAGCCCTGGAGTTTATCTTATCTAAGGCTAGTAGATGTTGACTGAAGATTCTTTAGACAAGAAATACCGGATTAAAAATCTGGATGTGTAACAGTTTGAGTCTGAAGTTAAGGAACTTTTGAGCTAACAGATGCTAGCCTGCTATGAAGAAGCCAACAACATAAGAATCATTTACAGAAGCCGTCTTTGGCTCATGTATATAACATAAACAGAAAAAGTCATTAACAAAAGACTATATATTACATAATTCCATTTATATAAAATATCTATAATAATCAAGTTCATAGAGACAGAAAATATATTAGTGGTTGCCATTGCCATGACCTGGGTGGAGAGAGAAATGGGAATTGATTCTAATGGGCACACAGTTTCATTTTAATGTGATTGAAAATGTTCTAAAATTTGATAGTGGTGATGGTTGCACAACAAAGTGCTGGTTGCTCAGTCATGTCTGACTCTTTGCAACCCTATGGACTGTAGCCCACCAGGCTGCAGTACAACCAAATATACTGCCAAACAGTGCATTTTGAAATTTAAAATAATGCATTTTATGATATGTTAATTATGTATCAATAAAACTGTTACATAGAGTTCTCTTAAAAGTTCATATTTCAATTTTTTCTTGTTTTTTTTTTTTTTTTAAGCTGGTATCAGGATAGTAATTCCAAAAATTGGCATGGACTTCACATTCATGACCTCTTTAAGTGTGACATCTTCTCAGTTTTCTACAGTGTCTAACTGCTGCTACTGCTACTAAGTCGTTTCAGTCGTGTCCGACTCTGTGCGACCCCATAGACGGCAGCACACTAGGCTCCCCTGTCCCTGGGATTCTCCAGGCAAGAATACTGGAGTGGTTTGCCATTTCCTTATCCAATGCATGAAAGTGAAAAGTGAAAGTGAAGTCGCTCAGTCGTGTCCGACTCTTAGCGACCCCATGGACTGGAGCCTACCAGGCTCCTCCATCCATGGGATTTTCCAGGCAAGAGTACTGGAGTGGGGTGCCATTGCCTTCTCCGTCAGTGTCTAACTAGGCTTGCTTTACCCATTTATGTTACCCGCCTGTTTTCTTTACATACTTGAGTTTGTAATTCTTAGTCTATGTATTCAAACTTTTCCTCCTTTAGGTTCTTCTTACCTTTTTTAGAAAAAAAAATTTTTTTAACCATTTTATACTCTCTTACTGCCAACTATTGCTTTCATGGTCTCTGCCATATTGTATCATTCAGTAAAATAATTTTACTTTAACAGCATCACAACAAGAGGTCAGAAAGTTATGTGAATTTTACAACACTATATTTATTTTTAAATATATTTTTAATGTTTCTTAGCAAAACAGCATTGAATTGCACTGCAAAATAACACTTTAATGATATCTTTGTAATGAATTTGTAGCAAAATATCTTTACTTTCTTCCCTTTGGTTCAGCATCAGTTCAAACCTATTCAACTGAACATTTGTGATTATAAATTAAAAAAAAAATAAAATAGTAAGGCTGTAAGAAGAATGAAATAAATTATACATGAGTTGGAATAATTAGATTTTATGAAAGAAGACTGAAAGTGCCAGACAATTTGATATGAGTAAAGTTAATACATCAAATAATCCATCACCATTATTAATCAATCAAAATATAGAAAGTGAAAAGCAAGTGACTTTTCTCCCTCTTAGATTGAAGTAGCAGTGCCTTTCATTTCTTGTACTATCTGAAGTGCATATTAAATACCTTCTTTCCCATCACATATTCTCTGGTAACAAGACTGCATGATGGGCCTTAATAATTTCTGCCTCCTAGTGTTCATACACTTGGCGGTAGCTCCCACAGGGCAATGGGCTGATGTGTATGATGAAAAGGACCTACTGAAGTGGTGGTGTGTGACTTTTGAGGCTGTCTTAAAATGATGTTGCTACTTACACATTGCTCTTTGGAAGTAGTCAGATGTCAGACTTCAAAAAGTCCCCTGGAGTTGATCTTGGATGGCTTTGGCCTGCAGCAGCTTGAAGCAGGGCTTTGGTTCCCCTGACAGAGATTGAGGTCAGGTTGTGGTTATGAGAATACCGAATCCTATCCACTAGACCAGTGATCAGTGAAAAGTCCCTGGTCTTTTGTCTTTGCTGAAAAAGAATTCCCACAAAGGCAGAAAGTAGTGAAACAAGTAAAGTATTTATTAGGAGAGAAAAAAAGTATAGTACATGGAGGGAGACACACAGGCAACCTCAGAGGGAGAGCTGCTGAGTTGCAAATATAGTTTGAATTACTTTTAATGGGCATTTCTTCCAGGTTTCCTTTGCCCAATCACTTTGATTTGCCTGATTCAGAAGCCATATTTGGTATATTGCAGTCTCCTCCCGTGTGTGCACATGCATCCCTTAGCCAAGATGGATTCCACCTAAGAGGCATATGGGTAGTGGCATCAGATAGCATCACTACATGCATCCCTTGGCCAAGATGGATTCCACCTAAGAGGCGTATGGGTAGTGGCATCAGATAGCATCACTACCATTTGACCCCCAAGGAGCTTTTCTGAGCACGTGTAGTTGGTGAGGTCTCTTTACTTCGAAAATGAGAAATATGTAGTCTCTCGTCTTCTATCTGAACAAGGCCCAGCCTCCTCTCTCAATTGTCCTGCTATTGATATTTTGAAGTTTCTATTCCCAAAGAATAAATTTCCAATTGCTTTCCCCTGAGGAGTACTGTCTACCTTCTGCCTCAGAGTATCCTACTTGGAAAAACTGAGTTCTGCTGACACCAGTATCAACTTGCTATGTGAGTGAATTACCTTGAAAGCAAATCTTCTAACCACAGTCAAACTTTCACATAACTGTGACTCCAGCCAACATCTTGAAATCTCATGAAAATCCCTAAGGCAGAACCACTTCAATTAACTTTTCTCACATATTAATTCAGTCTCTGCTGGATTCCTTTCGAAAGAGTCAATTGTACTGAATATGCATAACTTTCAGCCAGTTCCAAACAACAGAAAACAGAATCAAAACTGCTGGGGACATTTTCATTAAGGTTTATATTCAGAGACATAAAGGTTAGAAGCTCTCCATGGTTACCATTAAATTAATATATTAACAGAAAAGATGACAATGTACATATAACAAAAGACAATACAACTGAAAATAGAGACATGGGACTAGTATGTTGACACACGTCATGTCAAGTAATCAAAAGTCCAGACTTACCAAAACATAGTAATAATAGTACTTAGGCTAGAATTAGCTTCATTACATACCATCTATTAATGCCACAGAAACAAACATCACTATTTTTCATCTGTTTTCCCAATTTTTCATATTTGTTTTAAGATTAAATATTTTAATTCATGTATAGTAGGCACATTATTAAATGTAGGCATTGGAAAAAGTCTCTGAGTTAGCCAAACAGAAAATGTAATTTGAAGCTAAAAGGTAGGTAGCCATATTGGATTGTTACTATTGTGAGACTGGTGAGGTTTTTATGACATTTGTTTTTCCCTGAGGAGTTAAATGTGTCAGGATGAGATTGCATGTAATGTTTTGTGACAATAGCTTTCTTTAGGTTGTATTGGGCATAATGTCTTATACTTAGATATGGAAATCTTTCCATCAAAGCATTGTAGAGAAGGATATGGAAGCAGCATTTCATTCATACAATTATTTCTGCACAGAATGTATAATTAAAAGAATTCCAAGGCATGCATTTTTATCCTACAAATTCTTACATACACATATTCTGAGAGGTCTGTAATTAAATCAGAGGTTTTGAAAGTAACTAAAATAATGTTAATGCAAACTTTGTCTCTGGACTTGGACCATGCTGATGTCATCTTTCAACATTTTTTTCACTGTCTGTAATCATGTATTTTTGTGTCTATGAAAGTAAATCATAGTCCACCGCACATTTTCTTGTTTTTTTTTTTAATATTATACAGTGGAGAACAAAGTATAATTTTATGATTGCTGATACTGATAATATAAGTAAAGAAAATTTGAGAATTGATCGTTCTCGCCTAGATTACTTAGAACTGGTGCCACACTCGACAGGACAAAGGCCTAGTGTATTTGGAAATATTTGTCATAGTCAATACCTGAGTTCTCTACTAAACAGCCAGTATCATACCTGTTTTTATCACCTTGGATGCCTTAAGGAATTTCTCTAATGGATATTTTAAAATCGTTATCATAAATTTCTAATGTTTTTACAAGATAATTTAGCACATTTCCTACTTGATGGAAATATTAAAATATTTGTATGAGTAGATACTTGTAAACTTTATATATGGATTTACTTTTTTTGTGGGAATGTGAAAAGAGAAGATAAGGAGAGTGGTATATGCCTCTCATTCTAGCATGAAGGCCTATTTGCATCAAATGAAAAAAAGAATTTGGGTGTGCAAAATAATTTGTGAGAATATTGCTCTGCTCAGCTAAAGATCTTAGAAAGTGGATATCAAGATGATGGTGCAAGAGAATGCTAAGCTCACCTCCTCTCTTAACACATCAAAAAAGCAACTACACATGGAGCAATTCTTGCTGAAAACAATCTTCAGTCTGGCAGAACAATTCTATAACCAAAACTGTAAAAAGAGATGCACACAGAATTTGGTAGGAAGGGAGAAAAAGTTATCTGGTAGGAACCCACACCCTTTATAGGGGTATCCAGAAGAGGAGGGGCATATGATGGGATCTAGGGTCTTCCCTGGGGAGCAAAGGGTTTGAGCTATATATTAGGCACCTCAGTCCTTGGAATATGACACCAGAGAGACAAGTCCTCTTAGCTGGTTTGAAACTCAGTGGAGTTTACGAAAGGGTTATATGAAACCAAGATTCTGCTCTTGAAGAGTGTGCATATAGTCTTGCTTTTCTTGATCACAGCACAGAGGTGGCACGCTGAAAACTGCCTGGTGCTCTGGTTGGCTTGCTCACCCACCCCAGTTTGTCTCCCAACCTCCTGCTCCAGCCCCTCTTCTGGTCCTCACTAAGGAGGGGGCTACTGTTGCCACTTAGATATTATTGGGCCCCAACCCTGCCTCTACCAGGACAGAGGCAGCCATTGACAGCAAGCATGCCCCTACTCACACTTAGGAGAAGTGAAACTAGTTTCGGAAAAGGTACTGCCATTGCATATGAAAACAAAAATAGCTCAGTTGTGTGGTATCAACTCCTCCAGTGCCCCCAGCCTTTACCAAGGACCTCACATTAGGAAAAAGTGCAGCCAGCACAGAACTGTAGGCCCAAGGCCTCACATGTTGGCTATGACTGCAGCCAAAGTGGAGACTACCAAGACACTTGGGAGAAACCCAGCTCCATCAGGGACTGTTACCATAGGGCAGTAATGATTACTAGCATAGGCAGAGCCCAGGCTTGTACATGAATTTAGCTCTAACCCTTCCAACATCAGTCCTACTTCTGAATCAAAGTGGTGGCTGTCAGCACTCCCTGGAAGATGTGGCCCATGCTCACTTCAGATCCAACTCTTCCTATCCATTCTGTGGTAGTCACAGAATGAATATGGAGGTTATCACACAAGGGCACTCCTTTAGGATCAAGATCGGTCTCCTCTAATTTTCTAGAGACAGAGAAAGTTAAACAAAAGGAGAAGACAGAAGGATATATTTCAGAAATCAAGAAATAACCTGAAAAGAATCTTGATAAAACAGAGGTAAATAATTTACTTGATAATGAGTTCAAAGTAGTAGTAATAAAAAGGCTAACTGAATAGGAGAAAATAATGGACAAATATAATGAGAATTTCAACAAAGGACTAGAAGGTATTAAAAAAAAACAGAGCTGAAGAATATAATAATTGAAAGGAAAAATACGCTAGAAGGAATTAACAATAGACTAGGTGATACAGAACAATAAGTAATCGGAAAGATAATATAATGGAAATCACTTAGTCAGAAAAGCACAAAGAATAACAATGCTTTTAAAATATGAGGATAGTTTAAACTGGGAAGACATCAAGCATCCTAATATTTGCATTACAGTGTCCCAGAAGAAGAGAGATAGGGATATAAAATATATTTGATAAAATCATGGCTTAAACCTCACCTGAAAATAGAAAAAAATCCAACAACATATAAAGAACATCATACAGCAGGAGCAAATTGGGTTTATTCCAGGGACTCAAGGATGATACAATAGTCACAAGTCAATCATATTAAATGATTTTGCATTAACAAAAGGAAGAATAAAAATATGTTTATTTCCATAGATTCAGAAAAAGCGTTTGACAGAATTCAACATCTACTCATTACAAAACTCTCATCAAAGTTGGGATAGAAGGAACATATCTCAACATAATAAAGGCTGTTTATGACAGTTTCACAGCTAAAATAACACTAAATGATGAAAAGCTGAAAATTTTTCCTCTAAAATCAAGAACAATTTAATATAGTATTAGAAATCCTAACAATAGCAATTAGGTAAGAAAAAAAAAAGCCATCCAAATTGGAAGGTAAAAATAAAACTATCAGTATTTGCAAATAACATGATTCTCCATGAAGAAAACTCTAGTCTCACCAAAAATTATTAGAACTAACAAATGAATTCAGCAAATTACAAGATACATGATTACTACACAGAGACATGTTACTTTTCTATACACTAACAATGAACTGTCAGAAAGAGAAAAGGAAAAAAAACTTAATAAAATTAAATCAAAAAGGATAAAATACAAAGGAATAAATTTAACCAAAGAGGGGAAATACTCTGAAAACTATGAAATACTAATGAAGGAAATTTAAAATGATGCCAAAAAATCAAAAGATACCCTATGATCTTGGATTGAACATATTAATATTGTCAAAATAGTCATGCTATCCAAAGCAATCTACAGATTAAATGCAACCCCTATCAAAATACTCATGTTTTTCATAGAACTAAAATAATCTATCCTAAAATTCATATGGAACCACAAAAGTCTTTAACTGACAAGACAATCTTGAGAAAAAGAACAAAATTGGAAGTATTATACTCCCTAACTTCATATTAAACTACAAAACTAGATTTTACATATAAATAGTATCATATGATATTTGTCTTTCCTGGTATAGTTTAATTCACTTAGTATGATAATTTTTAGGTTGCTTTCATGTTTGCTGCAAATGGTAAATGAACTTATCTAAAAAACAGAAATAGATCTACAGACACAGGAAACAAGCTTATGGGTTACCAAAAAGGGAGAGTAGGGGAGCGATAAATTAGGAGCCTGGGATTAATATATATACATTACTACATATAATATAGATAACCAACAATTACCTACTGTGTAGCAAAGGGAACTGTACTCAATATTTTGTAATAACTTATAAAATTTGAAAAAAGATATGTTTTTATGTATAACTGAATCACTTTTCTATATACCTGAAAATAACAGAACATTGTAAATCAACTTTATGTCAATATAATAAAATAAAACAAAATCAAAAGTAAAAAAAAAAAATACGCAAAGCTACAGTAATCAAAACAATATTGTACTGACATAAAAATAGGCATATAGATTAACAATAGAATCAAGGGGCCAGAAAACACACACACATACCTAGGATCAATTAATCTACAAAAACAGAGGCAAGAATATACAGCAAAGAAAAGACAGTCTCTTCCATAAAGGGTTCTGGGAAAACTGGACAGTTATTACATGTGAAAAAAATGAGATTAGAAGACTTTCTCACACAATATAAACAAATTCAAAATGTATTAAAGACTTTCATGTAAGAACTGAGATTGCAAAACTCCTAGAGGAAAACAAGCAGAGCATTCTTTGACATGTAGCAATATTTTGATCTGTCTCCTAAGACAAAGAAAATAAAAACAAATGGGACCTAATTAAACTTCAAATCTTTTGCAAAGCAAGGGAAACCATTAACAAAATGAAAAGACAACTTATGGAATAAGAGAAAATATTTCTAAATGATAAGGTCTCTGGGGGGTTAGTGGGCTTCCCTGGTGGCGCAGACAGTAAAGAATTCACCTTCAGTGTGAAGTCCTGCGTTCAGTCCCTGAGTTGGGAAGATCCCCTGGAGGAAGGCACAGCAACCCACTTCAACATTCTTGCCTGGAGAATCCCCATGGACAGAGAAGCCTGGTGGGCTGCAGTCCACGAGGTCACAAAGAGTTGGACACGACTGAGAGACTAAGCACAGCACAGCGGGGGAGTGGTTAATATCCAAAATATGAAAACAGCTCATACAACTAAATATCAAAAAAGCAGAAACAAAATTTTAAATGGGCAGAAGCTCTGTGTGGATATTTTTAAAAATTAACATACTGATGGTTAACAGGCACATGGAGATAACCCTCAACATCACTAATTTTTAGGGAAATGTAAATCAAAAAGGCATTGATATATCACTTCACAACCAAGTCTACAAATGATAAATATTATCAAGGATGTGGAGAAAAGGGAGTGTTTGTACATTATTGCTGTTCAGTCGCTATCATGTCTGACCCTTTGTGACCCCATGGACTGTAGCCCCCCAGGCTCCTCTCTCCTTGGAATCGGTGGGAATATAAATTGGTGTGACCACTATGGGAAACAGTATGGAAATCCCTCAGAAAACTAAAAATATAACTATTACATGATCCAGCAATTGCACCCCTGGGTATACATCCAGAAAAAAAAAAATGAAAACACTAATTTGAAAAGCTATATGCAGCTCAATGTTCATTGTTGACATTGTTCAGTCACTAAGTCATGTTCACCTCTTTTCAATTCTGTGCACTGTAGCATGCCAGGCTCTTCTGTCCTCTAGTATCTGCTGGAGTTTGTTCAAATTCATGCCCATTGAGTCAGTGATGCTAACCATCTCATCCTCTGGCCATGCCATTTGCCTTTTGTCTTCGATCTTCCCCATAATCAGCCTTTTCTAGTGAGTCAGTTCTTCACATCAGGTGGCCAAGTATGGAGATTTAATTTCAACAACAGTCCTTCTAATGAATAGTCAAGGTTGATTTCCTTTAAGACTGACTGACTTGATTTCCTTGCAATCCAAAGGACTCTTAAAAGTCTTCTCCAGCACCACAATATGAAAGCATCAGTGTTCATAGCAGCACTATTTATAATAGCCAAGATACTGAAGCAACCCAAGTGCCTATCAACAGGTGAATGCAGAAGGAACATGTGAATGGATAAGGAATGGGATATTACTCAGCCATGCCATTTTCAGGAATGTGCATGGACCTAGAGAATATCATGCTTAGAAAAAGTTGAACAGAGGAAGACATATATCATATGACTTCACTTTTATATGGAATCTAAAAAATAAAACAGTCAAATGTATATAAGTGAAACAGAGACAGACTCACAGATAGAGAAAACCAACACTTTGTGACCCCAAGGACTGTAGCCTGCCAGGCTCTTCTGTCCATGGGGATTCTCCAGGCAAGAATACTGGAGTGGGTTGCCATACCCTCCTCCAGGGGATTTTCCCAATCCAGGGATACAAACTCAAGTCTCCGGCATTGCATGCAGATTCTTTACCATCTAGCCATGAGGGAAGCCCCAAAAATATATGAGTAAACCAGAAACAGAGAAAACAAACTAGTAGTTACCAATTGGGAGAAAGGGACAGGGGTAAGATTAAAAGATAAAAACTATTAAGTGTAAAATAGATAAATATCATAATAAGGATATATTGGATAACAAAGTTCAATTCAGTTCAGTTGCTCAGTCATGCCGGACTCTTTGCAACCCCATGAACTGCAGCACACCAGGCCTCCATGTCTATCACCAACTCCTGGAGTCTACCCAAACTCATGTCCATTGAGTCAGTGATGCCATCCAACCATCTCATCCTCTGTCGTCCCCTTCTCCTCTTGCCTTCAATCCTTCCCAACATCAGGATCTTTTGCAATGAGTCAGTTGTTTGCATAGGGTGGCCAAAGTATTGGAGTTTCAGCTTCAACATCAGTCTTCCCAGGACTGATCTCCTTTAGGATTGACAGGCTGGATCTCCTTGCAGTCCAAGGGACTCTCAAGAGGCTTCTCCAATACCACAGTTGAAAAGCATCAATTCTTTGGCACTCAGCTTTCTTTATAGTCCAACTCTCACATACATACATGACCACAGGAAAAACCATAGCCTTGACTAGACAGACCACTGATGGCAAAGTAATGTCTCTGCTTTTTAATATGCTGTCTAGGTTGGTCATAACTTTCCTTCCAAGGAGTAAGCATCTTTTAATTTCATGGCAGCAATCACCATCTGCAGTGATTTTGGAGCCCGCAAAAATAAAGTCAGCCACTGTTTCCACTTTTTCCCCAATCTATTTGCCATGAAGTAATGGGACCGAATGCCATGATCTTAGTTTTCTGAATGTTGAGCTTTAAGCCCTTTTCACTCTCCTCTTTCACTCCCATCAAGAGACTTTTTAGTTCCTCTTTACTTTCTGCCATAAGGGTAGTGTCATCTGCATATCTGAGGTTATTGATATTTCTCCCGGCAATCTTGATTCCAGCTTGTGTTTCTTCCAGCCCAGTGTTGCTCATGATGTATTCTACATATAAATTAAATAAGCAGGGTGACAATATACAGCCTTGACGAACTCCTTTTCCTATTTGGAACCAGTCTGTTGTTCCATGTCCAGTTCTAACTGTTGCTTCCTGACCTGCATACAGATTTCTTAAGAGGCAGGTCAGGTGGTCTGGTATTCCCATCTCTTTCAGAATTTTCCACCATTTGTTGTGAACCACACAGTCAGAGGCTTTGGCATAGTCAATAAAGCAGATGTTTTTCTGAAACTCTCTTGCTTTTTCAATGATCCAGCAGATGTTGGCAATTCGATCTCTGGTTCCTCTGCCTTTTCTAAAACCAGCTTGAACATCTGGAAGTTCACGGTTCATGTGTTGCTGAAGCCTAGCTTGGAGAATTTTGAGCCTTACTTTACTAGCATGTGAGATAAGTGCAATTGTGCGGTAGTTTGAGCATTCTTTGGCATGGCCTTTCTTTGGGCTTGGAATGAAAACTGGCCTTTTCCAGTTCTGTGGCCACTGCTGAGTTTTCCAAATTTGCTGACATATTGAGTGCAGCACTTTCAAAGCATCATCTTTTAGAATTTGAAATGGCTCAACTAGGATTCCATAACCTCCACTAGCTTTGTTCATAGTGATGCTTCCTAAGGCCCACTTAACTTCACATTCCAGGATGTCTGGCTCTAGGTGAGTGATCACACCATCGTGATTATCTGGGTCGTGAAGATCTTTTTTATACAATTCTTCTGTGTATTCTTGCCACCTCTTCTTAATATCTTCTGATTCTGTCAGCTCCATACCATTTCTTACCTTTATTGAGCCCATCTTTGCATGATTTGTTCCCTTGGTATCTCTAATTTTCTTGAAGAGATCTCTAGTCTTTCCCATTCTGTTGTTTTCCTCTATTGCTTTGCATTGATCGCTGAGGAAGGCTTTCTTATCTCTTGCTATTCTTTGGAACTCTACATTCAAGTA
Source organism: Bos javanicus (assembly GCF_032452875.1). Classification (NCBI taxonomy): domain Eukaryota; kingdom Metazoa; phylum Chordata; class Mammalia; order Artiodactyla; family Bovidae; genus Bos; species Bos javanicus. The sequence continues at coordinate 41,299,432 of NC_083881.1, forward strand.
GGTATATCTTTCCTTTGCTCCTTTGCTTTTCACTTCTCTTCTTTTCACAGCTATTTGTAAGGCCATCTCAGACAGCCATTCTGCTTTTTTGCATTTCTTTTTCTTGGGGACGGTTGTCCCTGCCTCCTGTACAATGTCACGAACCTCTGTCCATAGTTCGTCAGGCCCCTGTCTATCAGATCTAGGACCTTAAATCTATTTCTCACTTCCACTATATAATCATAAGGGATTTGTTTTAGGTCATACCTGAATGGTTTAGTGGTTTTCCCACTTTCTTCAATTTAAGTCTGAATTTATCTTGTAGAAACATTTTTGTTGTTGTTGTGTTGTTGTTGTATAGTCACTAAATTATGTATGACTCTTTTGTAACCCCGTAGACTGCAGCTCACCAGGCTCCTCTGTCCATGGGATTTCCAAGGCAACAATACTGGAGTGGATTGCCATTTCCTTCTCCAGGGAATCTTTCTGACTCAGTGATTGAACCTGTGTCTCCTGCATGGGCAGGCAGATTCCTGACCAGCTGAGCTACAAGGGAAGCCCGAGAATACTAGAATGGGTAGCTGATCCTTTCTTCTGTGGATCTTCCCAGCCCAGGAATTGAACTGGGTTCTCCTGCATTGCAGGCGGATTCTTCACCAACTGAGCTATCAGGAAAGCAAATACTATACCATTGGTAATGCTGTCGCTGTTAAATCACTTCAGTTGCATCTGACTCTTTGCAACCCCATGGACTGTGTAGCCCACTAGGGTCCTCTGTCCATGGAATTCTTCAGGCAAGAATACTGGAGTGAATTGCCATGCCCTTTTCCAGGAGATCCTCCTAACTCAGAGATTGAACTGCGTCTCCTGTAGCTCCTGCACCACAGGCAATTTATTTACCACTGAGCCACCAGGGAAACCCCTATTTCCATTTAAAAGATAATTCTAGGGCCCAAAAGACTGAAGGAATAATGGTCAGACGTGTACCCCTGCTTCTGACCCTGTGTTTTGAGGATTGTCAAGTTGTGTAATATTCTATGAATGAGAAATTTCTTCTATGACCACAAATAGGAACTTTCTGACAGATGTGTAATTTGGCCATTGGAAGGGAAGCAGTTGCCAGGCAACCCAGAAAGAGCTCCTAAGGTTAATTTTCAGATAGTATGTTGATCTCTCTGTGCATGCTAAGTCACTTCAGTCTTGTTGGACTCTATGCAACCCTATGGACTATAGCCTAGCAAGCTCCTCTGTCCATGGGATTCTCCAGGCAAGAATATTGGAGTAGATTGCAGGCCCTCCTTCAGGGAATTTTTCTGACCCAGGGATCAAGCACATGTCTCTAATATCTTCTGTATTGCAGGCAGATTCTTTACCTCTGAGCCACTGTGGAAGCTCTGATCTCTCTGTCTCCATTCACTTTTCTCATCTTAAATATTTATTCCAAAAATGGAGTGTCTCTGTGACCTATACAAATTCTAAATTTAAAGTCATCAGATTTAATATTAGAGAAGATTTATTTCATCGCATTTATCATGAAACTTGAAATTCCTTGTGGTCAGGGATCATATCTAATTGGTTTTCACTTATCTATTTAATGACAAGCCCATCTTGCTAATTAGATGTTCATTTTATACAAATGAACTTATTTACAAAACAGAAACAGATGAACAGACTTAGAGAATGAATTTATGATTACCAGGAAGGCATAGATTGGAAGTTTGGGACTGACATGTACACACTGCTATATTTAAAACAGATAACCAACAAGGAAATACTGTAAAAAAATAAAAATTGAAAAAAATTAAAACAGGTTCATCTTAGATGCTCAAAACTTTTCTTACATCCTAATTTACTAAGTAAATGAATTATAGACTGCATGAATAACTGCATGAATAAAATGGCTCCCATGTGTCCTTTACTTAACAAAATTGTAAAAATCTTCAAAATCCTATTTTGAGTATCCTCTTTACACTCCAATCCCAAATTAATTGATTGAATCAAAACACTTTATCCTATAACAGTAGGAAAAGGTATTAATACTCAGTAAAAATACTGTTCTTAGCTCACTTATTTTGAATCAATCACTTACTTTTATTACTAACTTCTCCTTATACATGGTTTATATCTGTACCAAATTGTTACATGCTAGATTACATAGTCTGAATCTCACAAAAAACTAGTTATTTAATAAAGACCTTTTTCCCCAGTCACTCGTTTAGCTTTTACTTAATATTTCATACTAACTACCACAACATCCCCTTCGCACTGTGTGTGACGTTCCTTCAATTTTAGTCATATATCTTCTTGTGCGTGAATATGTCTGTGTGCTGTGGAGAGTGTGGCTAGAGAAGTTGGAGGAAAAAGAAATAATACATGTATAACCAATTTTGCTCTATTTTACTGACAACAAATAAAAGTCTAAAATGTCAGCTTTAAAATAAAATGTCATTTCAAAAGTATGCTTATACTATCAAATTTTGCCCTTCTTAGAGAGAACCTAATCTTACAAACTCCTATATTTTTATATCATTAATCAAGGCAACAATCTTCATTGAGACAAATTACTACCTCTGCAAAGACGGCACAACTCCAAGCCAATCCTGTTCACTTGTTTTGTATAGACTGCAGCAATTCCACTCTTCCCTAGCCCATTCTGCATAGATAATAGTATGAATGAGATCCAAAATGGAATGTAGAAGCCTTGCTTTGAAACAGAAATTCATATGAATCACAGTCTATGAGTTTTCTCACCATTGCTAACACTTTATATATAGATATATTAGCACATAATTTGTAATTCACAGTGTTGGAGTTATTTGATTCAGAATCATTCTCAAAGCCATTAATTTATAATGATTTCTTCTTCTCAAAGTCTATACTAGCTCTTGCACTTAGTATGTATTAAATAATTTTCTAAATATCTTACCCATCATAGGAATCACCTGATACCACGAGGTGTCTGTATTGTATATAAACGTATATGTCCCTATATCGTTTACATAACTAACTATAACTAAAACTCAGCCAGAAAAGCAGTCCTTGTAACCAGTCAAATATCTGAAGGTGTTTATGACTTATTTAAACTAAATGATTTACAGTTAATCATTTTTTTCTACCCTCTTCTGTGTTGCAGCTTCACCTACAAACTAGTTGTCCTCATAGTGGACATAAATAGTTGCTGCAGCCTGACTTACATAGCTTCCTTTTTCAATACAGGAAGAGGCTGCTTCCCACAACCAATGAATAAATTGCTTCACTTTGATTGTGCCATCCTGAATCAATCACTGCCACCAGGGGATTACCATGTACTGGTTAATGTGTTAGAGTTACATAGGGCAATGTCACACATTTCAAATGTCAAACAATTTAATTGTATACGCATATTTGCTGTGCTTATATTGGAAGGCATGGATATTTGAGTGGTATTTCTGTGAGTATATGGGGTTCCCTGGTGGCTTACATGGTAAAGAGTCTGCCTGCAGTGAAGAAGACCTGGGTTTGATCCCTGGGTCAGGAAGATGCCCTGGAGAAGGGAATGGCAATCTACTCCAGCATTCTTGCTCGGAGAATTCCATGGACAGAGGAACCCGGTGGGTTACAGTCCAGTCCGTGGGGTCCCAAAGAGTTGGACACCACTGAGCAACTAACACTACCATCCTGTGAGTGTGACAGTTGTGGCTCCTTGGCTTCACTAATCTTCCTCAAATTGTATATTGCAAAGCTTATATTTGTTGTATATGATACTTGTGAGAATAACTTGTGAGCATCAGTTGTGATCTTTTGGAAATGGCAGTTTAGCACAGACACCCTTGTGGGATCCCTTTGAAGACTTCAATCTCTACTGTTTGAGGGAAATCAAAATTGACACAATGGAATTAAAACACCAAAGCAGTGCTCTTAATTTTTTAAATTATGTTTTAATAAAAGTCACTGTTTAAATGTTTTCATGTTTTCATAAAGTAAGACACTGCATTTATCAGAAATATTCTTTCTTACTTCCCAACACTTTCAAACTTAGCCGGTGGACCAAACCTGAACAAAACTTTTGGCTAACCCAGTGCTTCCTAAGGCTTTTGTGAGAAAGAACCTGATTCAGAAACTGACACTTACTCAGGATGCAAAAAAATAAACTAACCTTATTTTGTTGCTATTCTTATTATTATCTTTCAATTTCATGCTTTAATGGCATAATCTATTTTTTTCCAGTTTCACTGAGATGCACTGGATGTACAGCACTGTATAAGTTTAAGGTGTATAGCATAATGATTTGACTTACATATATCATGATATGATTACTACAAGTTTAACATCGTCTTATACAGATCCATAATCTCATCATTACAAAAAAAGAAAAAAATATTTTATTGTGATGAGAAAGATCAATTCTCTTAACAACCTACAAATATACCAAAAATATGGAATCCTTCACAAATGTACATGTCATCCTGTACAGGGCCATGTTAATCTTCTCTGCATCATTCCAATTTTAGCATATGTGCTGCCAAAGCTAGCACAATCTATTTTTTAATGCCTATTTCAGTAGACCTTCCATCTTTACCAGACAAGCAATTCTTTTCAAAAAGTTCCATATTTCTTTACATTGAACCAAATAGTGAGGAAATTATATTCTGTGGTGCATTTTACCAATCAACAAAGTAGAGAGTCTTTCTGAAATATTTACCTTAAGCCTCAGAATTTAAACACTGTACATGCTTCTCTGGATTATCCACAAGGTCAAATAATAAACTGTTTGATTTGACATACTTCCTCTTTCTGTTTGCTACATCTGCTCTAACATAACAAACAAAGTACTTGATGAGAACTTGGTGGAGGATGTGTATAAATAAACTGAATTTCAACTTGAAAGTTATTAATTGTACCTAGTTTTAGAAGTCCAATGCTGTAAAGAACAAGATTGCATAGGAACCTGGAATTTTAGGTCCATGAGTCGAGGCAAATTGGAAGTAGTCAAACAGGAGATAGCAAGAGTGAACATTGACGTTTTAAGAATCAGTGAACTAAAATGGACAAATTTAGTTCACATGACTATTATAAACTACTACTACTACTGTGGGCAAAAATTTGGGGCATTACTTTGCTAGCATGTGTTCAGCTCAGTTCAGTCACTCAGTCATGTCCAACTTTTTGCGACGCCATGGACTGCAGCACTTCAGGACTTCCTGTCCGTCACTAACTCCCAGAGCCTTCTCCAACTCAAGTCCATTGAATCGGTTATGCCATCCAACCATCTCATCCTTTGTCATCCCCTTCTCCTCCTCCCCTAAATCATTCCCAGCATCAGGATCTTTTCCAATGAGTCATCTCTTCCCGTCAGGTGGCCAAAGTATTGGAGCTTCAGCTTCAGCATCAGTCCTTCTAATGATTATTCAGATGTGATTTCCTTTAGGATTGAATGGTATGTTAGAGAGATGTAACATATATATTGCAGTATCTATCTGCCAAATACTGTATTTCAAATAATGGTTTTCTCATCGCAGTAATATTTTAAATAGGGTAGGTACAAAACAAATGTGGTCTCAGTGCTACAGTTTTGCTAAAAACTCATCTATTAATTTAAATGTCTTACCTCTCCAAATTTTTGAGGACTAAATTTAATTACCACTTAGAGGCAAAATTTATCCCCAATAATATTAGTTTTGAAGTATTAAATACTTAACCTTCAACATAGGGTCAGCTGCCTGTTAACAAAGGCTTTATCATATTTCTTTTCAGTATACATTATATCCACCTATTTTCCATTCAAATAAGTGCACTCAGGCAGATATATTAGTTTCCCAGCCTATAATAGAGATAGTTATCATCCACTCCTCTTAATTTGCTGCCTGAAAAATAGAATTCTTGGGAGTATATTTTACAGATTTTAATGCACAATGGGCTCACATTGACCCCTAAATAGCAGATGGACATAGAGTGATATAGTAACATAGCAACCTTAGTTACAAATTGTATTTACATTGCTTCTTAAAAATTGTTGATTCCAGTTTTAAATGTGATTGCTGGTTGGAGTTGGTAATAAGTTTTTTTTTTTTCCTGATTATTCCAAGTTAGTCAAGGTTTAGAATCCAAACACTCCTACTCATAAAGAAAATATGAAGTCTATGAAGACAAAGCAGACCCCTCAAAATCATTATGAATGGTATATTGCTATAGAAGTTCTGATTTCCACTCTTAGAAAGTTTTTATAAAGCAGTAGGCAGCTTTTGTCTTCATTTCTTAAATCAGTCATCTAGTCAATAAGTGTTTTACGGTAACTCAGTCAATAGGTTTCCCTCATGGCTCATATGGTAAAGAATTTGCCTGCAATGCGGGAGACCTGGGTTCGATCCCTGGGTCAGGAAGATCCTCTGGAGAAGGAAGTAGAAATCCACTCCAGTATTCTTGCCTGGAAAATCCCATGGATGGAAGAGCCTGATGGGCTACCCACTATGGGGTTGCCAAGAGTCAGAGACAACTGAACAACTAACCCACAGCCAATAAGTATTCGTTGAAGAATGACTTTGTGTCAGACACTTTTCTGAGGCAAGCAGTGAACAAGAGAGGCAAAGACTTTGCTTTGTGGAGTTTACCTTGTAGAAAGATGGATGGGTGGGTTTTAGATTGAGTTTTAGTTAGGAAACTAGTTTCTATTAGATTGGGTTTTAGGTAGGAAAATGAAGAAGAAAACAAATATTTTTATTATGCAAGCTAATTCAGGGTAATGATAAGTGTTATAAAAAGAAAATATTGTGACATATTTATGGAATACATTTTAGATTTGGTTGGTTCAGGAAACCCATCTGTAAAAGAGATATTAGAGATGTTTTCTGATGAATCCTGTCCATATAAAGTAGAAAACTAAGAAAAACAACGTATTGAAATATTTATATTTCATCAAAATATAACCCACAAAGGTTTGATGATATTTATATTTCTGAAATGTTCTGAAAATATATGAATCTAGTGTTTTAGGTTAAGCTATTTATGGAATAAAAGAGGTTTCCAATGACTCCAGAAAAAATATAGGAGAACCATCTTGAATCCAATTTTCCTGTTTGGTCCCACTGTAACCAAATTTGTTAATCTGAGTGTTCAGTTCAATTATCATTTACTATCTCTTTCATCATAGGAAGGTTGCTCAATTATTTCAGCTATCACATTTTAGGTAATTCTCTAAAATAGTTTTTACAAACTATTTAAGAAATATTTTTTGCTGTTTCAGCCCGCAGTAAGAAATACTCTTTATTTTGCAACCCAATACTTACACACACACACACACACACACACATACACACCCCACATGCACATATGGCTAATGCTTTTGGTTTCTAGGTATTTTTATTATTTCTAGGTATTTTAAAAATGCTTATTGAAGGTTTTCTGAACTGATTTCCTGACCCACCAATGGATCTCAACTGAAAGATCTGAAAGATTGCTCCAAAAGCCATTCAGCAATATGCACACTCTAGTCTATATATTAAAAACAAAAACAAACAAGTAGGCCAATTACTATAAGCTAATAAAAGTTATTTACCCATTCAGGGAAAAAAATATATAGTTCTACAATATTTGGACAAACACTAAGTTGAGGGAAAAAACAAAATTATCTTTTTCTTTGCCTCTAATTTTACATTTGCTAGGATGGCAATGATTATATTTAATGAAGTAATATAAAAAATATCTTTGCTTACAAGAAAACTGATTTTCTTTGTTCTGGCCCCCCGTTCTCATTTATCCTCTAGAATGAAGAAAAGAAGTATTTAAAAATTTAGCAGTAGAGAGCTCTAAAGGGAATTATAGTGAAAAAGCAAAAGGTATCCATTTTAAAACTTTACAATAGTGCATATAACATTTATAAAACAAAGTTTTAACAGTTATACTTGAAATGTTTACTTAAATTTATTCTCAATTTTTTCTCCACCTCAAGTGACAGTGTAACATAACAGATTATTCCAAAACAACATCCCACACAAACAGATTTTGTCTTCAGAATATGTATTGACACACACATTTGATATTATGGAATTTACCCACAAGCCACAATAAAATAGTCAACAGACTTTTGGAGTCTGTGGATTTCACCCAAATGAAAGCCAGCCCTTAACATTTCATTCCCCTTTTTCAACTCTGACATGATTAGCCTTTTTAAAATTGTTGCACTGAGATAAGTTTTTTAATTTTACATTTATTTGTAAAATTAAGATTGTATAAATGTGTAACCCAGAAAGCCAAGTGAGTTCTACAGATTTACGTAGGAAGCATGCAGACATTGTTCAGCCTTGCAAAATGTCAGCTAATTTCCAGGGACTGGGCATTGGTAGTCCAATTCCTGCACCTTTCTGACTTCTTTTCTACTCTGGGTTACCCCAGGGTCAAGCCACCAACTCTGCTGTAAACATTTACAGACTCTACTGTAGATTATGTGGCAGGGCTCCATTGTGAGTCCCACAAACCTACCCTATCTACTGATTTCGACCACTTGACCTACTACATTCATCCTTCTAAATTATTTCCCATGGCAATTAACACACTCCTGCCCTTGGCTCATGTGGGGTAGTTCTATTACACTCAGGCCTCTTGAATAACAGATGCTCCCACCCCCTGGCTTATCTTGAAATTTCCTGACAACAGAAGGTCTCTCCCCTAGAAATTCTCAAACACAACACAAAACACAGGCCTTGAAAGTACCTTATGCAGATCTGAAAGATGCTTAATTAGCTATCTCTTCACTTTTCTCCAAGGTAACCTCCACTTTAAACTCTGGTAGAACTGCAGGCCACAAACACTTTTTGTACTTAAGAAGGAATTATTTTCAACAAATTAACAATGTTTTTATTGATGATTTAAAAAGAGATGTCACACATTTTCATGGTGGACCGCATGATCAGAAATCCATATATATAAGGTTGTTTTTTTGTTTTGTGGATTTTGTTTTTTAAATCAACTTTACCAAGGCATAATTTATACAGAATAAACTGCACCAATTTTGAATATACAGTTACATGTATTTTGACACTGTATAACCACCAGCATAATCAAGATCATGTTCTAGACACTCATATAAATGAAATCATACAGTGTTTACACTTCTATGTCTGGCTTCTTTCACTCAGCTATTTTTGTTTTGTTTCACCCATGTCATTGCATTTATTAGTCCTTTTCATTGACAAATCGTATTCCATTATGCTTATATACCATAATTGGTTTACCCATCACATGCTGATGTGCATTTCCAGTTGGTTTATATACTTCGTGTCTCTACTAAAATTTAGTATACTGTGTGGAAAGTTGCTCAAATCCATACATTATGAGAAACATATGTTAATTCCATAACAATTCTACTGAGTAAAATTGGAAAATATCTGAAGGGAATTTTTAATTGTATTCTATTAACACACTTTAGAAGGAAAACAGACAAGAAGACTTACTGACAGCCATCAGATTCTCCAAAATTTCTTCTCAAGTTCTGTAATTCTCAGCAAATAATTCTGCAGTTTTTGAGATTCTATTTAATTCATTCAACCATGGTAATTGAGAGCGGTCTCACATTCCCATAAAATGCATCTTAAAATGAACTCTTACTCTTCCTTGAACAATCTACAATGCCCCTGTTTTTTTCTTCACAGATTATAATTCAGCATGTTTAGGCATTATGTTAGATGAACAAGAAAGTGTAAAGTCCTTGATCTGAGGAAGCAGCTAAGTAAACATCAGTTGGTTTCTAGGAACTAGTCATCTGGCATATTAAAATAAACGAAATACCCATCTTCTGGTTCTTCTTAAATCAAAGATAGGTAGCAGTTAAAAGCACAGTTAAAACATTAACATATGTACCAAAAATATTCAGAGGCTTTAGAAGTTTTCTATATTACCTCTTGCAGTGAACCTGACTCGCAAACATCTCGGCATAAGTTTCATTTATAGAAACTTCCGTTTTGAATTGAATACAGTCATAAACTCCACATTTATATATTACTTAATTACAAGTGTCTGTTTGTGGCAAATGAGTTCAACTTTTTCGTGTTTAGACCAAATATGTCACGTTCTTTCTGGCCAAGAAGTTATAACCTATTAGGAGAAAAAATAATCTAAAAAGTGGAGAAAATCTGGTACTTATGTTGGCTGTTCCTGGCTTTCAGGATAGAATTAAATTAGAAGAGAGAATCAGGAAGTGATTAGAAATATGAATCCAAAAGCAATCAGAGGATTTGCCTAGCAGTTCAGAGGTTAAGAGTCCACCTACCATTGAGGGGAACACGGGTTTGATCTCTGCTTTGGGAAGATTCCACATACCATGGGTCAACTAAGCCCATGTGCCACAACAAGTGAGCCCACATGCCCTAAAGCCTGTTTTCTGCAACAAGAGAAACCACCACAGTGAGAAGCCCATGCACTGCAACAAAAGAGCAGCCCAAGACCATCGCAACTACAGAAAGCCCGTGTGTGACAACAAAGACTCAGCACAGCCAAAAATAAAATAAAAATAAATAAATAAAATAAAAAAAAACCAATCAGGATAAAAAGAGGGGCAGAGACAAAGAAATCTTCTTCCTCTGGTAGAACAGAAGTAATGATGACTATCTCTTCCTTCCTTCAAACATGTTTAGAACTAGAGAGATGCCATTACCCTGCGCTCTCAGTTCAGTTCAATCACTCAGTCGTGTCAGACTCTTTGCCACCCCATGAATTGCAGCACGCCAGGCCTCTCTGTCCATCACCAACTCCTGGAGTTCACTCAAACTCATGTCCATTGAGTCAGTGATGCCATCCAGCCATCTCATCCTCTGTTGTCCCCTTCTCCTCCTGCCCTCAATCCCTCCCAGCATCAGAGTCTTTTCCAATGAGTCAGTTCTTCGCATGAGGTGGCCAAAGTGTTGGAGTTTCAGCTTTAGCATCATTTCTTCCAAAGAACACCCAGGACTGATATCCTTTAGAATGAACAGGTCATACCATGCACTCTCAGTCATTCAGAATTATTATTCAGCCCCATCCCAAACCTAGTCTTATTAAAATCATGGATTTCATTTCAATCTTTAAAGTGTTTCAAAGAAAAGGAAACACAACATATTAAAGACTTCAAGAATCTAGCACATGCTTCTTCTTGCCATGATACAAAAAAAGAAATTTGCATGCAAACTATCCATTCTCCATTCCCATTTCAAGTTACCCACCAGTTTGATAAAATTGTCTTGAATTTTTCATCCAAATTATTCATACATTGTAAAAAAAAAAAGTGGAGGAGGACAAAGCCCTGTAACACACAACCAAATCCCTCTTTCCAGGTTGCTTAATGGTTGGCAGCTATGGGAAAAATCATTTTTATTGCTTCCAATCTATCAAATGTATAATCATAGCATTAAGGTTTTCATCACAAGAGACCTTGTCAAAGGCTATCACTATACCCTAATCTTCTCATCTAATAACACTGTCCAGAAAGAAAGTTTGCCCCAAATCGTTACTCTTTGTGAAGCCATACTAGTTTCTAGTTACCATCATTTCCTTATCTATATGCATAGAATGGCACTAATTTCCACAGGTCATTTTACAAGAAAATGTGAAATCTGAATTTCTTTCTAAAATTTTTCTTAATATCTTGTATCACTCATAAAAATACATCATTAAAGAAGAATTCCCTAGTTTTTCTGCTGTCTCTCTATATCTTTTTCTCATTATGATGGAAGGAGTATGGCTCTTACCCTAAAAGCCAATATTTTTTCATTCTTCTTTCTAGACTCCATCAACTTCCTTATTATCATGGAATCCAAGTGGTTAAAGCAGAATAAGATGGGACAATGGTGAGAAGTGAATTCGGAGGGACAGGCAGAGGCCAAACCCCAAAAGGAACATATGCTCTAAGCTTTGTAAGAAGACATTTAAAGAATTTAAACAAATGATGATATAGTCTTATTTTATTTGAATGAGTGAAAAAAGCAAATTCAGTTGGTTTGGGGATTGCATCTACATACACACATGATTTGTTTTCAATGAGATTTCCTGAATGCAGGAGGTTGCAGGAGAGATGTGGGGTCCCAACTTCAATGACCTTTACCAATGTTTGTGCCTGAGACTAAGTCAACGGGAGTTTTAACATTCATGTCTCAGTCTGTCACCTTTTTATTTAAAATGTGCTTTGTGTCCTGTATGATATTTAATATGTGCATTGTTTCCACAGAAAGGGAAACAAATAGGAAACAAACTTAGACAAGGGAAGCTGTACCTAGGAAAATCCTCCTACTGCAACCATCTGTCTCATCTGACCCCAGGAGAGAATTCTAATCATGTTATCATTTCATTCCCATTTCAGGCACTTTGCATTTTTATATATGCTAAAGAATTCAGCAAGTCATCCAACTGGCAGGAGCAATAGGAAGACTTCCTTTAGAGCACAGGTGTACAAGCAAACAAATTCTTTCTGTGCTTGAAAACTGATCCTTCCATGTAGCAAACTTCCCAGCAGCATGCTGCACTGGCAGGAAGAGCGGGAGGAGCCCACAGCTGTCAGGTAGAGAGAGGGAAGAGATGTGATCGGCTTCTCTCACCTTCCAGTAGAGTCGGGAATAGATATTGTCAACCTGAACTGTCGTTTCCCAGCCACACTACCAATCTGGGTTTATTAAAGGCAGAGATAAGTCACTCTGTGTGTGTTTTTGTGAAGGAAAAGAAGAAACTGAGGGAGGAAGGAAGGATGGAATAAGGAAGAAAATAAGAAAAATCAAGCAGTGAAGTATTAAACTCAATTGTTAGGTTTAAACAAGTGTAACTAGCTGGTTAATTCTAGATGCCTTGGAGAGATAAGCTCATGTCACTTAGGCTACATAGGGCGCAAGGGATTGTAAACATCCTTTAAAAGTAAAACAGTGCCAGGAATATATCAAAGTAGCATTAAAGAGAATAGTAAAACATAATGCAATAGTAAACCTTAGGCTCCAAATTTATCACTGGAACCTGGATGTGTGCATGCTCCGTAGCTTCAGTTGTGTCCAACTCTTTGTGATCCTGTGGACTGTAGCCCACCAGGCTCCTTTGTCCATGGGATTCTCCAGGCAAAAATACTGGAAAGCATTGTCACGCCCTCCTCCAGGGGGAACCTGGATATATCAGTACAATAGAAAGACTAGAATCCTGGAAGAGCTTCCTTTGTGACCAGCTCCAGGCATGATTGTGCTTTGTTCTGCCACTGAATCACAAAAACTGTGATTCCCACTTAAGAAATTAAATCATTGACTATCTCCCAAAGTTTATGTTTTCCAAATATTGTCAAAACCTGAAGCACAACTGAGGAACATCAAAAAGAGTTTAATGAAACAGTTTTAAGCGGGATAGATTATTCGAAATCTAAGCCACTTCAAACTGCTTTATAGAGTATCTCTGTTTCTTAGGAACCTTAAAAAAAAATCCCCACAATAAACAACCACCTTGATATTATATGCCAAACTTTTTCAATATTTACTACTTTCTTCAGTCAAATACCAGAGCGTAACTGAATGCCACGTAACTACTTTGCTTTTCTTTCATAAGTTAATAATTTTTTTTAATTTAATTTTATTTTTAAACTTTACATAATTGTATTAGTTTTGCAAAATATCAAAATGAATCTGCCACAGGTATACATGTGTTCCCCATCCTGAACCCTCCTCCCTCCTCCCTCCTCCCTCCCCATACCATCCCTCTGGGTCGTCCTAGTGCACTAGCCCCAAGCATCCAGTATCATGCATCAAACCTGGTCTGGCAACTCGTTTCTTACATGATTTGGGAGAATGGCATTGAAACATGCTTTTCTTTCACATATGACACAGAATAAGCCAAGAAAACTAGCCCACATAGCTCTCCACCTTGTATATTTTGAAGATGCCTCTGACCCCTTCTGTTGTTTTCCTTGTATCCCTGTGTACATCCTAAGTCTGGACAATCAAGAACTGTCTCCATCCCTGATTTCTATCCCACCCATTCTTTAAGTTAAGACATCTTTAGGGTTTGATGGTGATAAAATTTAAGGCATCCCAAGTTTAATCAATGTTCTTCTTAAATCTCACAACTGAGAACCTCATGTGTTAAACACCATTTCACATTAGGCATGTGTTAGCCCCTAAACTGGCCTTGAAAACTGAATTACAGTATTTGCTCCAACAACGCATCCTGATTAAATTTCCACTGACAATAGCTAACACGTTATCACTCTTAAAGCTTCTTCATTGCCTACATTTCTATCTAAAGTTTTGTTGCCAGTGGAGTAAAAATGCCTACCAAGTCAGCTTTTACCTAACCCCATAACATTCAGTAAATACAGTTTATGCATTTTTGTTATGTTTGTCAATGTGAATCTTCTGTTCACCTCAATTTTTTTTTATTATTTAAAGAAGAGATAGCAGATGTTTTAAAGTAAAATTTTGGCTAAGCAGTAGTTTTTCAGGAGTAAACAGAAATTGTTTCTTTCACAGGCATTGTACACTAGAGTAAATTCTGCTGCATTCAAAAACCTGTCAGCTTTATTTTGTACTGGGATTCAGAATCCCCTTTTTGACCAATATTATATAAAGTTCCTCTGGGAAGATAATGTGCATGATTGCAGGCTTGCCTTGTTAAAATCCATAGCTCTTTATGCAGTCATGTTTTCACCTATGAATTATGCATGAAAGCGGATCTCATTACATTTCATTTTCTTTACATTGGCGTCCTCACTTCTAGATGGACCCGGGTTCCCATCACCCTCGCTCCCCTTACCCTGCAGCTCGGCTCCCATCTTGATGCCTTCATAGCATTTTAGACAAAATGGGCGTGTTTAACTTGTCACCTCCTGCCTGGTATAAATTATTCACTGGAGCTCTGCACAGAGTTGTGAGATAACCAGCCCGGACTCGGGGAAACTTCACAGGCTGTGTGTGGGAATCCAACAGAAAACCCAAACGGCCTTTCTCTACCAGTTGCCCAAGACAGAGGAGAAACACTTCCTTGACTCCAAAAAGCAGTCTCCTTTTAAAGCTGAAAAATTCCTCCGCTCTCTTTTATAAAATAGAAATTAGCTATAAACGTTGGTCAGTGAGATGGGCGTGTTTCAGTGTTTCTGTGTTTTTCTCAGAACTAAAGGTCAAGGAACAAAGCCTTGTGGTTTTGTCTTCCTTTTTTTTTTTTTAAATGAAGCCATTGGTCTTCCATACCTGACAAGATGAGTTAAATGTGGAGAAAAGATCACAGAATTTAATCAGCACAGTCATTCAGTGTATGTGGTCAGGAACAATCACTCAAAGAAGCATATGGAAAACTAGGTTAGTGTGTGTGTGTGTGTGTGTGTGTGTTTATTATGAGGATTTTTAACTAAGCCTCTATCTCTGATTCCAAACGTTTCCTTATAAGATACTCCACTTAGAAAAAAAGGATTGATTCTGCCTATGTCAAATTACGCCATTCACTATACCAGTGCTATATTATGAAAAGGGGTCACATAAAAACAGCAAAAGAAATAACCCTGGAAGAATCAAAGTTCATATAAAAAATGTAATGAACAAATTAGCTTCTTATTTTTCCTATCCAATTAAATATTTTCTTGGAATCAGTGAGAATTATGCAGATAACCAAGAGCAACTTTCTATGGGTCTAGAAAGGTGAAAGCCATATTGAAGTTTATTTCTAGACTAAGAAGACTTGCTCAACTTTAATTTTTTCTTGCAAGAATATCATCATAGTGACAAGACCTTTCATATCCTCTCATATATTCTTTCTGACTAAGAATTGAAACCTTAAAGTGAAACCCAATGAAATGACTTCTAAGCTTGGTTCTCTAGAAGTAATAGCAGTAACATATGGTTCTGACAATACGCTTTTGAAATATATTTTTTAAATGTGGAATTTTCTGATATGTGAGTTCATTATCAAAGTTTTATGCTTTGTAAAGTAGACATTTTGCTATCATTTCTATTTTTTTCTGAATAATTGTGGTTGTAATATATTTTCTAAATACATATGTGTATATATAAATATACATATAATGCATATTTCTATAGCTTTTGTGTGTGTATAACACACACATACACACACATATAGCAACAACCTTACACTCAGTACTCATGTTGCTGAGAGGTGGTGATGTGGCTCATAAAGAATATGAATAATAAATCAAAAAAAATTCTTTGGTCCAATTACATTGTCAATTGTTAAGCTACAGGAAGCTGTGGGTTTTTCAATGTGTTCCTTTTTATCCCCTCCTGACTTAAGGGAATCTTCATTGTGATCATGGGATAGTAATATGGAACAACACTTTTACACTCTCAAAGTAGTCTTTATTTAAACAAACACATGCTTTTGTGATAAGTATACCATTTCTTCCTAACTTAATGCAATCTGTACTTGTGGTGTCCATGCAGTCGTAACTTAGAGATGTAATGGGTCTGAACCTCAGTCTGTTTTTATACAAACACAAAGAAAGGAATTGACATTTGCAACAGATTTCAATTTTTTTGAAAACTCATCATTTGGCATAATGATTGACATTAAAAGAATGCCATTTAACTCTTGGCTGAATGAATGATCTATTATTATTATAGATGGCTCTATAAAACATTGGAAATACACAGAATATATGAACACAGTGCAATATCAGTATAGGTGAGTGTGAGTGGTTCAGATTCTGATTTATTATCAACAATTGTTCTGTTGTTTCCCAGCAACAACTATAGACTGAACTCTTGGGAAAGCACTTGTTATACCCAGTTTGACTTCCAGGAAACTTACTCAGTGAAATGATTTGAGTAACTAGGGCAAAGGATATAATTATTGGTATATAGTAATTTGATTGACCTCTGGCACCAGAGTATTTGTATTAAATATTTTCAACTGGAGCCTGGGTTTAAATTTCTTCCAGTTTGTCTGCACTCTTGCCCATTTTGAGTGTTATTAAAAACATTGAGGATAATCAAGTGGAAATAAAATTTTCCCTAAAGATTGATGTCACATTTGCTTGTTTATGTTTTCTCTTGTGTAAATTGTTAGTTTACAATCTTCAGTGTTCACAAGCAAGATACTATTTCCTCTGGGGAGAAAGTATATCAGACCTGTGAGTATGAAGCATGTAAGATTCACTGCTCTGTATGGCTTTATGTTACTTATTCTCTGTTCCATACTCAGATCTCCTCCCTCTTTGCAAGGTGCAATAAACATGAAGGAAAGTTTGGGTAGAGAGGGCTGTTTTTCACTCTTTCACCCTCATGTATTCATTGAAAGAAAACCTCCAGCAATATATCTACCTAGGAAGCAGTGCTACAGAAGATTTTGTTGTGTTATTACCTACTGGTAATTTTATATTATAACAGTGACTTAAAGAAGTTGAAAAAGAATAGGCATTTTGCATCTACCAATCATGAACACAGTGTCATACATTACTGAGTCCACAGACATTTCATCACTGTAAAAGAAAATCCCCTCAAATCATTTCAAGGATATTTCAGATTTGTGTGTGTTGTATTTTACCTTATAACTAAATATTTTTTTCCCTTTTACACTGTGGTCTTTAATATCTGCCTTCTGCCCCAAATAAGCAATTTCTATTCCTGATTCAGAAATTTACACTGCAAGAAAACAACAACAACAACAACACTCTATCTAATATTTTGTCTAGAAGTAGAAATGATTAATTAAAGGAATGATTTATCAATTACAGGGCAAAGTACAATAATAAGGCCAAGGAAGAGTATACATTGCATACACCCAATGCTTTTGTTTGGGTAAAATATGAGATGTAATGAGATGGTACTCTTATCTTGATTAATTCCAAACTGCCTATCTCACTTATTCTAGTGCCTCACCCTCTCTTCTAATCACATTGACACAAGAACTTCTTTGTCCTCACCAAATGAATTATTTGCAATGGCAATATTAGTACATTTGAACTGAATTGAATCAAGTTGCTTTAAAAAATAAGATATAGTAATGGGATCAGAGTACATATTATTTCTTTTTTTTAAATTTAATTTTATTTTTTAACTCTACAATACTGTATTATTTCAAGAAAGCATTGTATATAAGGACTCCCCTGTAGCTCAAACAGGAAAGAATCTGCTTGCAAGGCAGGAGACCAGGGTTCAATCCCTGGGTTGAAAAGATCCTCAGGAGAAGGGAATAGCAAGCCACTCCAGTATTCTTGCCTGGAGAATCCCATGGACAGAGGCCCTTGGCGGGCTACAGTCCATGGGGTCACAAAGAGTTGAACACGACTGAATGACTAACACACACACACACATGCATGCCAATAATTATAGATTATTTAACAGATAGTCGACTCAACCCTAGAGGAAAAGTTCCAAAGACATCCAAGAAGTTATGGATGATAAAGGCTCAAAAAAATAAGCAGACTTGTAACTTGCCAGTTCTAGTGATTACAAAAGACTCAGTCAAAATGCCATTTAGTTACAGCAAGAGATAATTTCTATCAAATGTTAGGATGTATTTCTTCCCTCCTCTGAAATCTACCAGCATGTATTGCCTGAATCAATCATTTGAGAATAAATTGAATATCACTTTATGACATTGTTATTGCTTTATTAAAATGTTATTCTACCTATGGTACTGTGTTTTAGTTTATCCTTTGATTCTGAGCTTGAGACCAAATGCTAATCATTTTATTCCTCACAAGATATAACTCAATTTATTTCACATATTTGCCTCTGAGGAAATATACTTTTTTTTTTTGATTGATTTGATCTTTACACCTGGTGTCTTGAAAAATTAGAAAAGTAAGAATAGATTTGAATGATCTAAGGCTGTTATGCTCAGAATCAGAAGAATGGACCACATGATCTCTTTGATGACTGAAGTGTTGTTTATAATATATAAGGTATGATTACCAGCCCCTGTAATAGCCTCTAAAAGAATAAAAATTGAGGGTTAAAAGTGTAATGAAATGCAAATGAAACTGTCCTGGAAACAGAACTACATATTTTACTTGTTTCTTACAGAATCTAAGACATAGAGAGTGTTAATATTAAATACTATCAACAGTATTCTAGTTCTAAAATAATGGCAGAAATAATTCATAGTAGAATTGCAGTTACTAGTTTAAAGTAAATGATACTAAATATTACCAAATGTGGTTGCATCAATTCTATATTAAGAAGAATTCTAAATATCTCATGTTGTCTTTCCATTTGCTATATTTCCTGTGTTAAAACATTGAATAAAATTGAAGATTATAGTTAACTTCACATATTTTCTGCATACCTAATTTAAAATTAAATATAATTAAGGTTCAAGATTTAAACTGAACACTCTTACCTAAGAGAACTCTCTCCCTCTCTCTCTTTCTCTCCTTTCTTCCCAAAGATTTTTCCCATTTAATGAGGAGAAGCAAATATATTAAAAACCTGTGACTTATGAAGTGCTTTTGACAGTTAGTCCATTTCAGGTAGATGCTGCTTTAAATAGCTTTTTAAAACAATGCATATTTTGGGCTGTACTTAATTAAATAAAACACAGAATAGTGCAGTCTAAATATCACTGGACTTAAGGAGCCCTAATTTTGCTGTATCCGTTCATTCTCTACAGGACCTTGAATAAGTCACTTAACCTATTTAAGTTGCAATTTTCTCAACCGTAAGTGAGATCACTGGATTAGAACAACTTTAAGGCATTTTTCACAGTGCTAATATGCATAATTGTGTAAGTTCCATAATAACTTTCAACCCCAATTTCCTCATTTAAGTGATGTACTTTAGAATAACATCTTTGTATTCTTCAGGATTGTTTTGAGAATCAGAGTAGTTTAATTACATAACTTTTTGGAAGCCACACATTATCAATGAAAAATATTTTTATTATCATCAGTCATAGCAGCATTAGCAATTTTAGGAGGATACAACATTATCTTGAAAATAAAGAAGACATGACTGAATTAACTTAGCATGCATGCATACAGGAAATCAGAAGAGCTGTAACACATTGTGTGAACTGCTTCTTTTAAAAATCCTTTTGGGCAAGGGAGAAGCAACAAGTAACATAAAAGGGAAATCCCATACTCTTAACAGCTGATCTTTCAGCAGAAACTCTGCAGGCCAGAAGGGAATGGGAGGATATGTTTAAAGTACTGAAAGGGAAAAAAATCTACAACCAAGATTACTGTGCCCAGCAAGGATCTCATTGAAAATTGATGGAGAAATAAACAGCTTTTCAGACAAGTAAAAGTTAAGAGAAGTCAGTACCACAAAACCAGCTTTACAACAAATGTAAAACGGACTTATATAGTCAAGAAATATGAGAGAAGAAAAAAGATGTACAAAATCACCCCCAAACAATGAGACAATGGCATTAGGAACATATATATCAATAATTACTTTAAATGTAAATGGATTAAATGCTCCAACCAAAAGACACAGACTGGCTGAATGGATACAAAAACAAGATCCATATATATGCTGTCTACAAGAAACCCACTTCAGATATCAAAACACACATGGACTGAAAGTGAGAGGATGGAGATATATGCTCCATACAAATGGGAAGCAAAAGAAAGCCAGAGTAACAATCCTCATATAAGACAAAAAAGACCTTAAAATAAAGAAGATTACATGAGATAAGGAAAGACACTATATACTGATCAAGGCATTAATCCAAGAGGAAGACATCACAATTGTAAATATCTATGCACCCAACATAGGAGCACCGCATACGTAAGACAAACACTAACAGATATAAAAGGAGATATTGACAGTAACACAATAACAATAGGAGACTTTAACACCCCACTCACACCAATGGACAGGTCATCATCACAGAATATTAATAAGGAAATACATCTTAAATGATACATTAGATGAGATAGATCTCATTGTTTTCTTCAGGACATTCCATCCAAATGCAGAAGAATACACCTCTTCTTAAGTGCACATGGAACATTCTCCAGGATAAACCACATTTTGGGTCACAAATCAAATCTCAGTAAATTTACGAAAATTGAAATCGTATCAAACATCTTCTCTGACCACAATGCTATGAGATTAGATATCAATTAAAGGGGAAAAAAAACTGTAAGAAACATAAACACATGGAGATTAAACAACATGTTTCTAAATAACCAACAGGTTACTGAAGACATCAAAAGTGAAATTAAAACATTTCTAGAAACAAATGACAATGAAAACACGACAACTCAAAACCAATGGGATGCACCAAAAAGCAGTTCTAAGAAGGAAGTTTATAACAATACAATTCTACCTCAAGAAATAAGAAAAACATTGAAAGACAACCTAACTTTACACCTAAAGCAACTGGAAAAAGAAGAAGAAAAAAAAAACAAAATTAGTCAAATGAAAGAAATCATAAAGATCTGAGCAGAAGTAAATGAAGAAGAAATGAAAGAAACAATAGTAAAGATTAACAAAACTAAAAGCTGATTCTTTGAGAAGATAAACAAAATTGACAAACTTTAGTCAGATTCATCAAGCAAAAAAGAGAGAAGAATCAAATCAACAAAATAAGAAATGAAAAAGGAAAGGTTACAACAGACAATGCAGAAATACAAAGGATTATAAGAGACTATTATGAACAACTATATGGCAATAAAATAGACAACCTGGAAGAAATGGACAGATTCTTAGAAAAGTTCAATCTTTCAGACTGAATGAGGAAGAAATAGAAATTATGAACAGCCCAATTACAAGAACTGAAATCGAAGCTGTGATCAAAAATCTCCAAAAAAACAGAAGCCAAGGATCAGATAGCCTCACAGGAGAATTCTATCAAACATTTAGAGAAGAGCTAATGCCTATCCTTCTAAAGCTCTTTCACAAAATTGCAGAGGAAGGAACACTTTCAAATTCATTCTACAAGGCCACCATCACCCTGATACCAAAATCAGACAAAGACAACAGAAAAAAAGAAAATTACAGGCCAAAATCACTTAGACAGCATATTAAAAAACAGAGACATTACTTTGTCAACAAAGATCTGTCTAGTCAAGGCTATGGTTTTTCCAGTGGTCATGTATGGATGTGAGAGTTGAACTATAAAGAAAGCTGAGCACTGCAGAATTGATGCTTTTGAACTATGGTATTGGAGAAGACTCTTGGGAATCCCTTGGGCTGCAAGGAGATCCAACCAGTCCACCCTAAAGGAGATCAGTCCTGAGTGTTCATTGGAAGGACTGATGTTGAAGCTGAAACTCCAGTACTTTGGCCACCTGATGCGAAGAGCTGACTCATTGGAAAAGACCCTGATGCTGGGAAAGATCGAAGGCAGGAGGAGAAGGGGATGACAGAGGATGAGATGGTTGAATGGCATCACTGACTCAATGGACATGAGTTTGAGTGAACTCCGGGAGTTGGTGATGGACAGGGAGGCCTGGCGTGTTCTGTTCCACGGGGTCGCGAAGAGTCGGACATGACTGAGCGACTGAACTGAACTGAACTGATCACTGATGAACGTAGATGCAAAAATCCTCAACAAAATTTTAGCAAACAGAATTCAACAACACATCAAAAAGCTCATACACCATGATCAAGTTGGGTTTATTCCAGGAATTCATGGATTCTTCAATATACAGAAATCAATCAATGTGATACACCACATTAACAAATTGAAAGATGAAAACTATACGATCACCTCAAGAGATGCAGAAAAAGCCTTTGACAAAGTTCAACACCTATTTATGATGAAAACTCTTCAAAAAATGGGCATAGAAGGAACCTACCTCAACATAGTAAAGGCCATATATGATAAGTCTACAGCAAACATTATTCTCAATTGTGAAAAACTGAAAGCATTCCTCCTAACATCAGGAACAAGACAAGGATGTCCACTTTCACTGCTATTATTCAACATAGTTCTGGAAGTCCTAGCTACAGCAATCAGAGAAGAAAAAGATATAAAAGGAATCCAGATTGGAAAAAAAGAAGTAAAGCTCTCACTGTTTGCAGATGACATGATACTGTACATAGAAAACCGTAAGGATATTATCAGAAAACTACTAATCAGTGAATTTAGCAAAGTTGCAGGATACAAAATCAGTACACAGAAATCACTTGCATTTCTATATACTAACAATGAAAAGTCAGAAAAAGCAATAAAGGAATAAATCCCCTTCACCATTACAACAAAATAATTAAATATTTAGGAATAAACTTACCTAAGGAGACAAAAGAACTGTACACAGAAAAGTATAAGACATTAATGAAAGAAATCAAAGATGGCATAAGCAGATGGAGAGATATTTTGTGTTCCTGGGTAGGAAGAATCAATATTGTGAAAATGAATATACTATCAAATGCAATCTACAGATTTAATGCAATCTCTATCAAATTACCAGTGGCATTTTCCACAGAACTAGAACAAAAAATTTCACAATTCATATGGAAACACAAAAGACCCCAAACAGCCAAAGCAGTCTTGAGAAAGAAGAATGGACCTGGAAGAATCAAGTTTCCTGACTTCAGGTTATACTACAAAGCTACAGTCATCAGGACAGCATGGTACTTGCACAAAAACTGAAATACAGACCAATGGAACAAGATAAAAAGCCCAGAAATAAACCCATGCACCTATGGGTACCTTATTTTTGACAAAGGAGGCAAGAATATACAATGGGGCAAAGACCGCCTCTTTAATAAATAGTGCTGGGAAAACTGAAACTACATGTTAAAGAATGAAATTAGAATAATTCCTAACACCATACACAAAGATAAACTCAAAATGGATTAAAGACCTAAATGTAAGACTAGACACTATAAAACTCTTAGAGGAAAACATAGGCAGAACACTGGAAGACATAAATCAAAGCAAGATCCTCTATGACCCACCTCCTAGAGTAACAGAAATAAAAATAAAAGTAAACAGTTTGGACCTGAATAAGCTAAAAAGCTTTTACACAGCAAAGGAAACTACAAGCAAGGTGAAAAGAGAGCCCTCAGAATGGGAGAAAATAATAGCAAATGAAACAACTGACAAAGGATTAATTCCCAAAATATACAAACAGCTCATATAACTCAATACCAGAAAAACAAAGAACCCAATCAAAAAGTGGGGAAAAGACCTAAACAGATATTTCTCCAAAGAAGACATACAGATGGCTAACAAACACATGAAAAGATGCTCAATACCACTCATTATTGAAAGTGAAAGTGAATAGCTCAGTCGTGTCCGACTCTTTGTGACCCCATGGACTGTAGCCTACCGGGCTCCTCTGTCCATGGGATTTTCTGCGCAAAGATACTGGAGTGGGTTGCCATTTCCTGAGAAGGAAATGCAACCCACTCATGAAAAGATGCTCAGTACCACTCATTATTAACAAACACAAGAAAAGATGCTCAATACCACTCATTATTAGAGAAATGTAAATCAAAACTACAATGAGATATTACCTCACACTGGTCAGAATGGCCCTTATCAAAAAGTTTACAAACAATGAATGCTGGAATGGGTGTGGAGAAAAGGGAACACTCTTACACTCTTGATGGGAATGTAAATTGATACAGCCACTATGGAAGATGATACAGAGATTCCTTAAAAAACTAAGAATAAAATATGACCCAGCAATCCCAATCCTAGGCATATACCCTGAGGAAACCAAAATTGAAAGAGATATATGTATTCCATTGTTCATTCCAGCACTATTTACAACAGCTAGAATATGGAAGCAACCTAAATGTCCAGCTACAGATGAATGGATAAAGAAGTTTTGGTAAATATACACAATGGAATATTACTCAGCCATAAAAAGGAACACATTTGAGTCAGTTCTAATGAGGTGGATGAACCTAGAACCTATTATACAGGGTGAAGTGAGTCAGAAAGAGAAAGATAAATAACATATTCTAACACATATATGCAGAATCTAGAAGAATGGTACTGAAGAATTTACTTACAAGGCAACAGTGGAGAAACAGACATACAGAATAGACTTATGGACATGGGGAGAGGGGAGGAAAAGGCGAAATGTATGTAAAGAATAACATGGAAACTTACATTACCGTATGTAAAGTAGATAGCCAACAGGAATTTGCTGTATGGTTCAAAAAACTCAAACAGGGGCTCAGTATCAACCTAGAGGAATGGGATGGGGAGGGAGATGGGAGGGAGTTTCAAAATGGAGGGGATATATGTATACTTACGAATGATTCATGTTGAGGTTTGACAGAAAACAGCAAAATTCTGTAAATCAATTACCCTTTAATAAAAAATAAATTAATGTAAAGAAAGTCCTTTTGGGTGAATTTGTGCATCAGCCAAAATTTTTCTGAAGAAACATCAGGTGCAAAATGATAATCAGTCTTAATAATGTACAGAACACATGGTAAATTTTCAGTGCAATGGATCTTGTTTCAAAGTGGTAAAGAATCCATATACCAGAGCAGGAGATGCAAGAGATGCAAGTTCAATCCCTGGGTTGGGAAGATCCCCTGGAATATGAAATGGTAGCCAGCTCCAGAATTCTTTCCTGGAAAATTCCACAGACAGAGGAGCCTGGTGGGCTACAGTCCATGGGACTGTAAAGATTTGGGCATGATTGAATGACTGAGCACACACACACACTAAACTGTTTTGAATGTGAAATTAGCAAGAACTACGGATTGAACTTCCACTACATGTAAGACATTTTGCTAAACATTATCAGGAGATATTTACTAGACCCTGCCCTCAGTGAACTTACAATTTAATTTAGAAGAGAAAACAAATTTTGAAAAAATAAAGTCTTAATCAAAAGGATGGTGGAGAAGATGATACAACACTATTCGTTATAATCAGGCTGAAAAATAATACAAGAATCAATGTAGAATTTCATATGAGATAATTAGAACTGATGCTGAAGCTGAAGCTCCAATACTTTGGCCACCTGATGCGAAGAGCTGACTCACTGGAAAAGACCCTGATGCTGGGAAAGATTGCTGGCAGGATGAGAAGAAGGCAAACGAGGCTGAGATAGTTGGATGGCATTACCGATTCAATGGACATGAAGTTGGGCAAACTCCAACAGATGGTTAGGGACAGGAAGGATGCTGCAGTCATGGGGTTGCAAAGAGTTGGACATGACTTGGTGACTGAACAATAGCAAAAGATTGCTTTAGGCTGAGGTGGAGGGTTAAACATCTATGGTAGAAATGGATTGCATCCATGTTAATGTGAAGGACTGAAAAAATGCAAAAATATTATCCAGGGATGATTAAAATACACACACACACACACACACAACATTCAAATAGTTAATGAAAAATGTAATCATCTGTTGTTGTTCAGTCATTCAGTCCTGTCCAACTTTTTGCAACCCCATGGACTGCAACACATCAGGCTTCTCTGCCCTTCACCATCTCCCAGAGCTTGCTCAAATTCATGTGCATTGAGTTGATGATGTCATCCAACCATCTTATCCTCTGCCGTCCCCTTCTCCTTCTGCCTTCTGTCTTTCCCAGAATCAACCTCTTTCCCAATGAGTTGGCTCCTCACATCAGGTGGCCAAAGTATTGGAGCTTCAGCATCAGCATCAGTCCTTCTGATGAATATTCAGGACTGATTTCCTTTAGGATGAACTGGTTGGATCTCCTTGCAGTCCAAGGGACTCTCAAGAGGCTTCTTCAACATCACAGTTCAAAAGTATCAATTCTTCAGCACTCAGCCTTCTTTATGGTCCAATTCTCACATCCATACATGACTACTGGAAAAACGATAGCTTTGACTAAATGGATCTTTGTTGGCAAGGTAATGTCTCTGCTTTTAGTATGCTGTCTAGGTTGATCATTTTCTTTTCTTTGCTCCTTCTCTTCCAAGGAGCAAGTGTCTTTTAATTTCATGGCTACAGTCACTGTCTGCAGTGATCTTGGAGATCAAGAAAATAAAATTTGTCACTGTTTCTATTGTTTCTTCATCTATTTCCCATGAAATGATGGGACTGGATGCATGATCTTAGTTTTTTGAACATTGAGGGTTTTTTGTTCTTTTTTTAAGCCAGCTTATTCACTCTCCTTCTCCACTTTCATACAGAGGCTTTTTAGCTCCTTTTCACTTCCTGTCATAAGGGTGGTATCATCTGCATAATTGAGGTTATTGATGTTTCTCCTGGCAATCTTGATTCAAGCTTGAGTTTCATCTACTCTAGCATTTCACATGATGTACTCTGCATAGAAGTTAAATAAGAAGGTTGCTCTTTCCCAATTTTGAACCAGTCCATTGTTCCATGTCCAGTTCTAACTGTTGCTTCTTGACCTGCATATAGGTATCTCAGGATGCAGGTAAGGTGGTCTGGTATTCCCATCTCTTCAAGAATTTTCCAGTTTTCTGTGATCCTCACAATCAAAGGCTTTAGCATAGTCAATGAAGCAGAAGTAAATGTTTTTCTGGAATTCTCTTGTTTTTTCTTTGATCCAACAATGTTGGCAATTTGATCTCTTGCTCCTCTACCTGTTCAAAATGTAATTTTTGCATCTGGAATTTTTTGATACAGGTACTATTGAAGCCTAGCTTAGAGAATTTGACCACAACCTAGCTAGCATGTTTCAAATCCTAAAAGATGATCCTGTGAAAGTGCTGCACTCAATGTCAGCAAATTTGGAAAACTCAGCAGTGGCCACAAGACTAGAAAAGGTGAGTTTTCATTCTAATCCCAAAGAAAGGCAATGCCAAAGAATGCTCAAATTACCACACAATTGCACTATCTCACACGCTAGTAAAGTAATGCTCAAAATTCTCCAAGCCAGGCTTCAGCAGTATGTGAACCGTGAACTTCCAGATGTTCAAGCTGGTTTTAGAAAAGGCATAAGAACCAGAGATCAAATTGCCAACATCCGTTGGATCATCGAAAAAGCAAGAGAGTTCCAGAAAAACATCTATTTCTCCTTTATTGACTATGTCAAGCCTTTGACTGTGTGGATCACAATAAACTGTGGAAAATTCTGAAAGAGATGGGAATATCAGACCACCTGACCTGCCTCTTGAGAAACCTGTATGCAAGTCAGGAAGCAACAATTAGAACTGGACATGGAACAAAAGACTGGTTCCAAATAGGAAAAGAAGTACATCAAGGCTGTATATTGTCACCCTGCTTATTTAACTTTCATATACAGAGTACATCATGAGAAATGCTGGGCTGAAGGAAGCACAAACTGGAATCAAGATTTCCAGGAGAAATATCAATAACCTCAGATATGCAGATGACACCACCCTTATGGCAGAAAGTGAAGAAGAACTAAAGAGCCTCTTGACGAAAGTCAAAGAGGAGAGTGAAAATGTTGGCTTAAAGCTCAACATTCAGAAAACGATCATGGCATCTGGTCCCATCACTTCATGGCAAATAGATGGGGAAACAGTGGAAACAGTGGCTGACTTTATTTTTTTTTTTTTTTTTTGGCTCCAAAATCACTCCAGATGGTGATTGGAGCCATGAAATTAAAAGACGCTCACTCCTTGGAAGGAAAGTTATGACCAACCTAGACAGCATATTAAAAAACAGAGACATTACTTTGTCAACAAAGGTCCGTCTAGTCAAGGCTATGGTTTTTCCAGTAGTCATGTATGGATGTGAGAGTTGGACTATAAAGAAAGCTGAGCTCTGGAGAATTGATGCTTTTGAACTGTGGTGTTGGAGAAGCCTCTTGAGAGTCCCTTGGATTGCAAGGAGATCCAACCAGTGCATCCTAAAGGAGATCAGTCGTGGGTGTTCACGGTAAGGACTGATGCTAAAGCTGAAATTCCAATACTTTGGCCACCTGATGCAGAGAACTCACTCATTTGAAAAGACCCTGATGCTGGGAAAGATTGAGGGCAGGAGGAGAAGGGGACGACAGAGGATGAGATGGCTGGATGGCATCACTGACTCGATGGACACAGTCTGGGTGAACTCCGGGAGTTGGTGATGGACAGGGATGCCTGGCATGCTGCATTTCATGGGGTTGCAATGAGTTGGACACAACTGAGTGACTGAACTGGCTGACTAGCTAGCATGTGAAATGAGTGCAATTTGTGGTAGTGTGAACATTTGGTGTTGCTTTTCTTTGGGATTGGAATGAAAACTGACCTTTTCCAATCCAATACCACTGTTGAGTTTTCCAAATTTGCTGGCATGTTGAGTGCAGCATTTTCACAGCATCACCTTTTAGGATTTGAAATAGCTCAACTATAATTCAGTCACCTCCACTAGCTTTGTTCATAGTGACGCTTCTAGCATTTAATCGTCTAGCATATTAGAAATAGAAATGTACATAAAGGGTGAGATGCAGAATATGTATAGGAAAATATTCAAACTGCTGTTGTATATTTTCTTGCTACTTAGTTTATATAATACTTATTGATCACTGTAATCAATTATAAAATTTCTGCAGAATAAAATGGAAAGTATTATAGCAAGGTAAAATATAACAAAAACAACAAAAATATTTACTGAGAAATTTAAGACCCAGTCACAATTAAGTTGTATACTATGGTGGAAATAAGTGAATTAATTAAAATAACTTGCCAATATTTTTTTTTACTTTGTAAAACAAAATGATGTTTAGTATTTATAATATTTCTCTGAACCTAATTTTTTCAGCACTAAGATTTGACCTCCAACTGTTCCTCATTACAATATTTAAACAAACACACATACAGCAAACATATCACACTCACATATATCCAAATCAATTAGTATTTTGATTGAATATATGTTAAACAAATCTTTGCCAGCTTGAACATATTATCAATTAATTAAAATGGGAAGATTCACTTAGAATTTGAATTATAAGAGTTTTCAAATCTCAGTGAAAAGAAAACAAAAGACAAAAATTGCTTAATTATTTTTGGAATGATGATTTATGAAAAGTTTATTTTTTCATGAATGTGTTCCATTTGCATTATACTTAGATATATGAAACTGCTTTTTTTCTTGACTAACATAAATATACCATACATCTTAAATTATGTTTCTCATATGAAAAATTAATACACAGAAATCTTAATTAAATAAAGTGTGGAGACCAGAAGAGAAAACTTTTATACCCTGCAATGACAGCAGAGCCCAACAGGAAGAAGAGACTTCAGTTTTCTTGAGAAGGACTCAGCCACTGAAAAGTCATGGACTTTGTTGACTCCAGCTCTCCCGACTTTCTTCACCTTCACTAGGTGACTTCATCAAACAATTCCTAGGACTATTCCAAAGTCTTTTTATTGGGACAAAACTCAGGCTTGCATACAAAAATCTGATATACCTGTTCATGAATATTATAAATGACATCAGATTATTTTTAGAGAAAAATTTTGGTCTTCCTTTAGATACTGATTTCTCCCAGGTAGCTTTTAACTCTGTTTATTAATTGACTGAACAAATTCTCTCCTAGTAAAAAGGTCCAAGAAGGAATAGAAAACTATGTCCATCCAGATTTTGTTAGTTGGGCAAACCAGCTCACTTACACTCTAGGTAAGTAACTTCATGAATGACCACCAAAATTATTAAAGCTCAACTCTAGTAAATGAAATCTGCTAAATGAAACCACCACTACCCCCGTTTTATTTATTTATTTATTTCTGGCTGTGCTTGGTCTTCATTGCTGTGAAGGCTTTTCCCTAACTGTGGTTAGTGGGGACTACTCTCTAGTTGCGGTTCACTGGTTTCTTATGGAGATGGTTTCTCTAGTAGTTGTGGAGCACAGGCTCTAGGGTGCAAGGGCTTCGGTAGTTGTGGCACACGGGCTCAATAATTGCTACTCCTGGATTCTAGCATACTCAGTCACTCAATTGTGTACAACTCTTTTGCGACTCCATGAACTGTAACCTACCAGGCTCCTCTGTCCATGTGATTTTCCTAGCAATAATAAAGAAATAAAAATTTCTCTTTCCACCCGGGCTCTAGAGCACAGGCTCAATAGTTGTGGTGCATGCGCTTAGTTGCCCCATGGTGGCTACCTTCAAGAAAAGAACTGATTCACATTTTACGACTGTTGAACAACATGACTTCTCATAGAAAAACTAAAAAATGTGATATAAGATAACACTAAGTACAAAACACTCTTTAAATAAATTATCTCAAATTGAATCTGCCTAACTGGGCTTGCAAGCATAAAAAAAGTTGACCACTTGCCTCTAACTGTTCAATTAAATACTGACACAGACCAAATTCTGTAACCCGTAGCACTTTCTCCAGTGGAAGAATTTCAAACTACTGCATAGCCTTATGAAAAAAAAAATTACTTGTTTTGATGTATACCAATGTATGGAACTTTAAGATATTTGACAATCAGATCAGATCAGATCAGTCGCTCAGTCATGTCCGACTCTTTGCAACCCCATGAATCACAGCATACTGTCTGTTAATTTGAGATAACTAAAATTTCCAAAACTGCGGAGTTCGTCTTAGGATTCTTAGAATGAAAATCTGTGTTTCTAGAAGTCAGGATATGGAGCTAATGGGATGCTCAGTTTATTGATTGAAAGGTTGCTGCTGCTGCTGCTAAGTCGCTTCAGTCGTGTCTGACTCTGTGTGACCCCATAGACGGCAGCCCACCAGGCTCTGCTGTCCCTGGGATTCTCCAGGCAAGAACACTGGAGTGGGTTACCATTTCCTTCTCCAATGCGTGAAAGTGAAAAGTGAAAGTGAAGTCGCTCAGTGGTGTCTGACTCTTCATGACCTCACGGACTGCAGCCTACCAGCCTCCTCTGTCCATAGGATTTTCCAGGCAAGAGAACTGGAGTGGGTTGCCATTGCCTTTTCCGTGATTGAAAGGCTAAAGAAGTCTAAAACAAAGTTTACCAGGAATCCAGAAAAATCTGAAATATAATTTTATTATGGAATGTAAAGGAGCACAGTAAATAAAGAAGAAAATCTACTACAAGGACAAATGAACAGAATTGTAACTTTCTCTAAAGAATTTGATTGAGTATATTAAATATTTTCAGAGGCAATTGGAGCTGATACCTGCTGTTTAGTAGAGTAGAATGATTTGAAGTTTTTTACCTCTTTTCAGTAAGCTGAAGAAGCAGAATATCTAATTAAATTAAGAGTTTGTAATATTCAACCAGGCTGTTTGAAGACATAATTTATAAACTTAGCTAACTTTTTGTATCTATTTAAAAATAAGTAACCAAATATCACTGGATTCCTACATAAGCTTAAAAATATCTAGTCATGTTTTTAAAAAGAATTATTTTGGTACTTCTATAATAAAAGACAGTTTGGCAACAACCATGTAAAGCTCAGGTGGGGGGTGGGACGGTTATAAGGTTTCTGCAATAATTTAGTCTACGTACTCTGGTGGCTCAGACCAAGGTGATAGGAACAAAGGAAGTCAAAATTGATTGAATTCTGGATGTATTTTAAAGTTAAAACTGGTAAGATTTCCAAATGAATTGAATGTAGGATATGATGGAATGGAAGAATCAAGAATGACTGCAAACTTTTTGGACTGATCAGTCAGTAGAATGGATTGCCCATCTAACTGAATTGGTAAAACACTGGAAAGAGATGAACAACAGGATGAACAACATTTATCATTTTAATTTAAAATGTCTATTAAATATCCAAGTTGAGACATCAAAGGAGTAGTTGAATATATGAATCTACATGATGAAGGAGAAGTCTGGACTACAGTTATAAATTAGTAAACCATTAACATATATATAGTAATCTCACTCTCAACAGTTTGGGCAAATAGAAGACAGTGAAACTATTCTGTCTGATGGTGTAATGGTGGTTCGTTTGTTGTTTTAATCGCTAAGTCAAGTCTGACTCTTGCAACCCTATGGACTTTAGCTCCTCAGGCTCTCTGTCCATGGAATTTCCCAGGCAAGACTAGGAGAGTGGATTGCCATTTCCTTCTCCAGGGATTGAACTGGTGTCTTCTGCTTGGCAGGCAGATTCTTTGCCACTAAGCCACCAGAGAAGCCTTGTAATGGTGGTTGCTGCTGCTGCTAAGTCGCTTCAGTCGTGTCCAACTCTGTGCAACCCCATAGATGGCAGCCTACCACGCTCCCCCATCCCTGGGATTCTCCAGGCAAGAACACTGGAGTGGGTTGCCATTTCCTTCTCCAATGCATGAAAGTGAAAAGTGATAGTGAAGTCAATCAGTTGTGTCCGACTCCTAGCGATCCCATGGACCGCAGCCTACCAGGCTCCTCCATCCATGGGATTTTCCAGGCAAGAGTACTGGAGTGGGGTGCCATTGCCTTCTCCTGTAATGGTGGTTATGTGTCTTTAAATATTTGTCAAGACTCTAGAATGTACAGCACAAAAAGTCAACCCTAATGTAGCCTATGGATTTTCAGTTCAGTTCAGTTGCTCAATCATGTCCTACTCTTTGTGACCCCATGGTCTGCAGCACGCCAGGCTTCCCTGTCCATCAACCAACTTCCAGAGCTTACTCAAACTCATGTCCATAGAGTTAGTGATGCCATCCAACCATCTCATCCTCTGTTGTCTCCTTCTCCTCCCACCTTCAGTCTTTCCCAGAATCAGGGTCTTTTCCAGTGAGTCAGTTCTTCACACTAGGTGGCCAAAGTATTAGAGTTTCAACTTCCGCATCAGACCTTCCAATGAATATTTAGGACCAATTTCCTTTAGAATTGACTGGTTGGATCTCCCTGCAGACCAAGGGACTCTCAAGAGTCTTCTCTAGCACCACAGTTCAAAAACATCAATTCTTCAGCACCCAGCTTTCTTTATAGTCCAACTCTCACATCCATATAGGACTACTGGAAAAACCATAGCTTTGACTAGATTTCCCTTTGTTGGCAAAGTAATGTCTCTGATTTTTAATATGCTGTCTAGGTTGGTCATAACTTTTCTTCCAAGGAGCAAGCATCTTTTAAAAAATAAAGTCTCTCACTGTTTCCTTTGTTTCCCCAACTATTTGCCATGAAATGATGGGACAGGATGCTATGATCTTAGTTTTTGGCTGAGTTTTAAGCCAACTTTTTCACTCTCCTCTTTTACTTTCTTCAAAAGGCTCTTTAGCTCTTCTTCACTTTCTGCCATAAGGGTGGTATTATCTGCATATCTGAGGTTATTGATATTTCTCCTGGCAATCTTGATTTCAGCTTGTGCTTCACTCAACCTGGCATTTCGCATGATGTACTCTGTATACAAGTTAAATAAGCAGGGTGACAATATGCAGCCTTGACGTACTCCTTTCCTGATTTGGAACCAGTCTGTTGTTCCATGTACAGTTCTAACTGTTGCTTCTTGACCTGCATGCAGATTTCTCAGGATGCCTGTCAGGTGGTCTAGTATTCCAATCACTTGAAGAATTTTCTATGGATTTTAGTTACTGATATTATATCAGTATCGGCTGGTTAGTTCTAAGACATTTACCCTACTAATACAAAAATGTTAATAATAGGAGAAATAGAGAGCAAGCCACAGGCAGAAACTACACTTTTTACTCAATTTTCCTTTAAACATGATATAAAAAGTACATTTTTGTGTATGTACACACACACACACACAAACACACACACATACACACACACACATATATATATTAGAGAAGGAAATGAGAACCTATTCCAGTATTCTTGCCTGGGAAATCCCATGGACAGAGGAGCCTGGCAAGCTATAAACCAAGGGGTCACAAAGAGTCAGACATGACTTAGCAACTAAACAGCAAGAGTATATATGCATATATCTGAATTTTATGCCAAATGTATTTGCTATATACAGAAATTAAAATAACATTTTTGGAAATGTTTACTTATATAAAATATTTCATTATTATTACCTTTGCATATAACCATTGTTCTATAATTAGAAGGAGTGGGGAAATGTTGAACAAAGCATACAAACTTCAGGTAACAAGATGATTAAGTTATGGGAATCTAATGTACAACATGATGAATATAAGTAACAATATTGCATTATACACTTGAAAGTTGTTAAAATAGTAGATCTTAAAAGTTCTCACACCCCCTGAAAAAAGTCTAAACACAGATAGAAAAATAACTGAAACCGTCACACTACTATATAAACAAAGTGTGAAGTCAAGGGAAATGCACGAAAAATTATTGTTTTCTGAATTTTGCCATCAGATATTTACTTTGATTTCTCACAGAAGAATTATAGCTTTTCACAACCGCAAAGTAATTTTCATTATTTCAAAGAAAGAATTTCATGGGACTTTTTTAAAGAAGAATCTCAGCTTAAAATCATCTTGTTCACAGTGGTAACTCTTTTCTAACAATAACCTTCAAAGTCCTTTCAAAGTACACCAAAGTTCTCTTTTACCCATAATAAAAACAATTAAAAATAGTTGAGACATTTGTCTTTAATATAAAGTTTAATTTGGATTGTTTTTTCTAACAGCTTATCCAAAAGTAATCCAATAAAGAAACAGTTTTGGAAGACTAAAAAGATCTATTATGTTAAATGCAGCTATAAATTCTTTATAGATTGTTAGTTGATTTTAATGTTGTTAGTTTTAAATGTGTATTCCCATAATTACTCCAAATAGACTGGGCCTTTTTCCTGTTTATAACATTTATACAAAAAAAAATTTTTTTGCTAGTGTTTTTAAGGTTCTGTTTATGCTGCTGTAATATGTCAAATTGTTCGTGTTTTTTAAACTTTGGTTCTTTTACTAGGTATACTTTGTTAAACATTATAATAGTTTTTCTTAATTAACTGCTATATCTATAGAGAAAAATGTTTTCTTCTGGAAAATATTGGAAGAAATTCCATGAAGATATCTCCATTTGTTCACTGAAGATTAGTTGCCAAGGCGGGGGTGACAGAAAAAAATCCATGGTTTGCATTCATAATGTCACTTTCCAGTCACATACAAAATATCAGAACTGTCTTTCTTACTTATTATCCCAAATTTTTCTTCTTAGTTTTTAGTATGAGATGAACTTTACTTTTCTCACTAATATAGACAAGATTTCTTTACTTATACATTTTATTTACTTACACATTATTTTTACCTCTATCATTTGCAGATATGATAAATTCATTTGTTATATTGTGAAATTTCATGATAGATTTTCCTTCCTTTCCTTTAAATCAGATAAGTCACATTAAATGTGCTGTGTGTTATGTGTTAAACACATGGATACATGTTTCAAGTTTTTTGGTCTTATATTGATGATAGCCTCTGAGTCATGAGATAGCAAACCAATTCTAGAGGGGGAGACTGTGCAAAAATTATCTCATTGTGGCAGGAGGATATTTCTATGGACACAGCTTTGTGCTCATCATGTGTGTGCCTGAGTGCTCAGTCATTTCAGTCATATTAGAATGTTTGTGACCCTGACCTTGAACTAAAAGACACTGACATACTTTCTTATATTTTTAACAAGTTAGATAACTCTGATTTGTTTTCAGTAGTTCTTTATTTTAATATTAAAAAAGTAATCTTTAAATGTTTAAAAAATTCCTCATGTTTTATCCAATTATTCAGCAGTCTTGGCTGAAGTTCAGGGTACACATTTACTATCTCTTGGTCAGGTCCAACTCTTTGCCATGAACTGTAGCCTGTCAGGCTCCTCTGTCCATGGGATTCTCCAGGCAGGAATACTGGAGCGGTCGCCATGCTCTTCTCCAGGAGGTCTTCCCAGCCCAGAGACTGAACTCACTTCTCCTGTACTGAACACAGATTCTTTACCCACTGAGCCACCTAGGAAACCACACACTCATCATTAGTAACATCTAAAGAGCTCATTAAAAGCAAGATAAAAATCAGTATACTGCAACAAACCAGAAAAGTCAGTTCTGAAAAGTGAAGGATTCTCTCAAGGCTGTAAAATCTGTCTTTTGTATTTAAAAACATACAATGTCTCTTTAGTTTTTAGGCATTTTGAGTTCTAAGTGTGCCACTTAGCTCTTAAACCACCAGCTCCCAGGTTTTATCTATTACATGGTTAGCATGAAGTTTGGCTCAGAAAAGAAAACTGTGGTACAGAAAACATTTGCAGCAAGTTAAAAACAAACAAACAAAAAAAAAGGAACCCTGTTTTCAAGCATCTTATAATCTCCTTAGGGAGATAGCACAACCAGATATGAAAAAGAGATTATGGCTAAAATAAAATAATAAAATATTTAAAGTAACATAAAGTAAGAAAATGTTTAGGGAGAAGGGTATACAAAAGAATATAAGTAATACTAGTAATAGTAACCAGGAACCAGAGATCAAACTGCCAACATCTGTTGGATCATCGAAAAAGAAAAAGAGTACCAGAAATACATATACTTCTGCTCTATTGACTATGCCAAAGCCTTTTATTATGTGCATCACAACAAACTGTGGGAAATTCTTAAAGAGGTGGGAATAACAGACCACCTTACCTTCCTCCTGAGAGACCTGTATGCAGCTCAAGAAGCAACAGTTAGAACTGGACATGGAACAACAGACTGGTTCCAAATCAGGAAAGGAGTACATCGCGACTGTATATTGTTACCCTGTTTATTTAACTTATATATAGAGTACATCATGTCAAATGCCAGGTTGGGTGAAGCACAAGCTGAAATCAAGATTGCCAGGAGAAATATCAATAACCTCAGATATGCAGGTGATACCAACCTTATGGCAGAAAGTGAAGAAGAACTAAAAAGCCTTGATGAAAATGAAAGAGAAGAGTGAAAAGTTGGCTTGAAACCCAACATTCAGAAAACTAAGATCATGGCATCCAGTTCCATCACTTCAAAGAAAATAGATGGGGAAATAATGGAAAGAGTGAGAGACTTTGTTTTGGGGGGCTCCAAAATCACTGCAGATGGTGACCACAGCCATGACATTAAGATGCTTGCTCCTTGGAAGAAAAGTTATGACCAACCTAGACAGCATATTAAAAAGCAAAGACATTACTTTGCCAACAAAGGTCCTTATAGTCAAAGCTATGGTTTTTCCAGTAGTCCTGTATGGATGTGAGAGTTGAACTATAAAGAAAGCTGGGCGTTGAAGAGTTGGTGCTTTTGAATTGTGATGTTGGAGAACAATCTTGAGAGTCCCTTGGACTACAAGAAGATCCAACCAGTCAATGCTAAAGTAAATCAATCCTGAACATTCATTGGAAGGTCTGACGCTAAAGCTGAAACTCCAATACTTTGGTCACCTGATGTGAAGAACTGACTCACTGGAAAAGACCTCCATGATGGGAAAGTTTGAAGGCAGGAGGAGAAGGGGATGACGGAGGATGAGATGGTTGGATGGCATCACCAACTCGATGGACATGAGTTTAAGCAATCTCTGGGAGTTGTGTTGGACAGGAAAGCCTGGCATGCTGCAGTCCATGGGGTTGCAAAGAGTAGGACATGACTGAGCGACTGAACTGAACTGACTGAATAATAGTAAATGTATATTCATTGTTTGCAGAGCCCGTTCAAATAAATGAATTTTTCAGTTTTCCTCACTGACTCACTCACCCCCAAAACCTATGAATATCATGGGATAGATTACTACTGTTATTTAGTTTAACATATATATATATATATATATATATGTATGTATACACACACACACACATATATATGTGAGGTATTTTAAAGACAAAAATAAAATGAGTTTTTTAAAAATATATTTTTTAAGTAGTTACTAAACTTAGAATTTTCCAAATTTATCTTCATTTTACCTCTTCCTAGATTGCATGTTTTATTTCTTTTTTTTTAATTTAATTTTATTTAACTTTACAATAATGTATTGGTTTTGCCATATATCAAAATGAATCTCCCACAGGTATGCATGTGTTCCCCATTCTGAACTCTCCTCCCTCCTCCCTCCCCATACCATCCCTCTGGGTCGTCCCAGTGCACCAGCCCCAAGCATCCAGTATCGTGCATCGAACCTGGACTGGCGACTCGTTTCATATATGATATTATACATATTTCAATGCCATTCTCCCAAATCATCCCACCCTCTCCCTCTCCCACAGAGTCCAAAAGACTGTTCTATACATCAGTGTCTCTTTTGCTGTCTCGTATACAGGGTTATTGTTACCATCTTTCTAAATTCCATATATATGCATTAGTATACTGTATTGGTGTTTTTCTTTTTGGCTTACTTCACTCTGTATAATAGGCTCCGGTTTCATCCACCTCATTAGAACTGATTCAAATGTATTCCTTTTAATGGCTGAGTAAGAAGAGATGGCAAGAATACACAGAAGAACTGTACAAAAAGATCTTCACGACCCAGATAATCACAATGGTGTGATCACTGACCTAGAGCCAGACATCCCGGAATGTGAAAACAAGTGGGCCTTAGAAAGCATCATTACCAACAAAGCTAGTGGAGGTGATGGAATTCCAGTTGAGCTATTCCAAATTCTGAAAGATGATGCTGTGAAAGTGCTGCACTCAATATGCCAGCAAATTTGGAAAACTCAGCAGTGGCCACAGGACTGGAAAAGGTCCGTTTTCATTCCAATCCCAAAGAAAGGCAATGCCAAAGAATGCTCAAACTACTGCACAATTGCACTCATCTCACACACTAGTAAAGTAATGCTCAAAATTCTCCAAGCCAGGCTTCAGCAGTATGCGAACCGTCAACTTCCTGATATTCAAACTGGTTTTAGAAAAGGCAGAGGGACCAGAGATCAAATTGCCAACATCCACTGGATCATGAAAAAAGCAAGAGAGTTCCAGAAAAACATCTATTTCTGCTTTATTGACTATGCCAAAGCCTTTGATTGTGTGGATCACAATAAACTGTGGAAAATTCTGAAAGAGATGGGAATACCAGACCACCTGATCTGCCTCTTGAGAAATCTGTATGCAGGTCAGGAAGCAACAGTTTGAACTGGACATGGAACAATAGACTGGTTCCAAATAGGAAAAGGAGTTCGTCAAGGCTGTATATTGGCACCCTGCTTGTTTAACTTATATGCAGACTACATCATGAGAAATGCTGGACTGGAAGAAACACAAGCTGGAGTCAAGATTGCCAGGAGAAATATCAATAACCTCAGATATGCAGATGACACCACCCTTAAGGCAGAAAGTGAAGAGGAACTCAAAAGCCTCTTGATGAAAGTGAAAGTGGAGAGTGAAAAAGTTGACTTAAAGCTCAACATTCAGAAAATGAAGATCATGGCATCCAGTCCCACCACTTCATGGGAAATAGATGGGGAAACAGTGGAAACAGTGTCAGACTTTATTTTTCTGGGCTCCAAAATCACTGCAGATGGTGAGTGCAGCCATGAAATTAAAAGACGCTTACTCCTTGGAAGGAAAGTTATGACCAACCTAGATAGCATATTCAACAGCAGAGACATTACTTTGCCAACAAAGGTCTGTCTAGTCAAGGCTATGGTTTTTCCTGTGGTCATGTATGGATGTGAGAGTTGGACTGTGAAGAAGGCTGAGCGCCGAAGAATTGATGTTTTTGAAGTGTGGTGTTGGAGAAGACTCTTGAGAGTCCCTTGGACTGCAAGGAGATCCAACCAGTCCATTCTGAAGGAGATCAGCCCTGGGATTTCTTTGGAAGGAATGATGCTAAAGCTGAAATTCCAGTACTTTGGCCACCTCATGTGAAGAATTGACTCATTGGAAAAGACTCTGATGCTGGGAGGGATTGGGGGCAAGAGGAGAAGGGGACAACAGAGGGTGAGATGGCTGGATGGTATCACTGACTCGATAGACATGAGTCTGGGTGAACTCCGGGAGTTGGTGATGAACAGGGAGGCCTGGCGTGCTGCGATTCATGGGGTCACAAAGAGTTGGACACGACTGAGCGACTGATCTGATCTGATCTGATTTGAATACTCCATTGTGTATATGTACCACAGCTTTCTTATCCATTCATCTGCTGATGGACATCTAGGTTGCTTCCATGTCCTGGCTATTATACACAGTGATGTGATGAACATTGGGGTACACATGTCTCTTTCAGTTATGGTTTCCTCAGTGTGTATGCCCAGCAGTGGGATTGCTGGATCATAAGGCAGTTCTATTTTCAGTTTTTTAAGGAATTTCCACACTGTTCTCCATAGTGGCTGTACTAGTTTGCATTCCCACCAACAGTGTAAGAGGGTTCCCTTTTCTCCACACCCTCTCCAGCATTTATTGCTTGTAGACTTTTGGATCGCAGTCATTCTGACTGGCGTGTAATGGTACCTCATAGTGGTTTTGATTTGCATTTCTCTGATAATGAGTGATGTTGAGCATCTTTTCATGTGTTTGTTAGCCATCTGTATGTCTTCTTTGGAGAAATGTCTAGTTCTTTGGCCCAGTTTTTGATTAGGTCATTTATTTTTCTGGAATTGAGCTGTAGAAGTTGCTTGTATATTTTTGAGATTAGTTGTTTGTCAGTTGCTTCACTTGCTATTTTCTCCCATTCTGAAGGCTGTCTTTTCACCGTGCTTATAGTTTTCTTTGTTGTGCAGAAGCTTTTAAGTTTAGTTAGGTCCCATTTGTTTATTTTTGCTTTTATTTCCAATATTCTGGGAGGTGGGTCATAGAGGATCCTGCTGTGATGTATGTCAAAGAGTGTTTTGCCTATGTTCTCCTCCATGAGTTTTATAGTCTGGTCTTACGTTTAGATCTTTAATCCGTTTTGAGTTTATTTTTGTGTATGGTGTTAGAAAGTGTTCTAGTTTCATTCTTTTAAAGTGGTTGACCAGTTTTCCCAGTACTACTTGTTAAAGAGATTGTCTTTAATCCATTGTATATTCTTGCCCCCTTTGTCAAAGATAAGGTGTCCATATGTGCGTGGATTTATCTCTGGGCTTTCTATTTTGTTCCATTGATCTATATTTCTGCCTTTGTGCCAGTACCATACTGTCTTGATGACTGTGGCTTTGTAGCAGAGCCTGAAGTCAGGCAGGTTGATTCCTCCAGTTCCATTCTTCTTTCTCAAGATAGCTTTGGCTATTCGAGGTTTTTTGTATTTCCATACAAATTGTGAAATTATTTTTTCTAGCTCTGTGAAGAATACCGTTGGTAGCCTGATAGGGATTGCATTGAATCTATAAATTGCTTTGGGTAGTATACTCATTTTCACTATATTGATTCTTCCAATCCATGAACATGGTATATTTCTCCATCTATTAGTGTCCTCTTTGATTTCTTTCACCAGTGTTTTATAGTTTGCTATATATAGGTCTTTAGTTTCTTTAGGTAGATATATTCCTAAGTATTTTATTCTTTCCATTGCAATGGTGAATGGAATTGTTTCCTTAATTTCTCTTTCTATTTTCTCATTATTAGTGTATAGGAATGCAAGGGATTTCTGTGTGTTGATTTTATATCCTGCAACTTTACTATAATCATTGATTAGTTCTAGTAATTTTCTGGTGGAGTCTTTAGGGTTTTCTTTGTAGAGGATCATGTCATCTGCAAACAGTGAGAGTTTTACTTCTTCTTTTCCAATTTGGATTCCGTTTATTTCTTTTTCTGCTCTGATTGCTGTGGCCAAAACTTCCAAAACTATGTTGAATAGTAATGGTGAAAATGGGCACCCTTGTCTTGTTCCTGACTTTAGAGGAAATGCTTTCAATTTTTCACCATTGAGGATAATGTTTGCTGTGGGTTTGTCATATATAGCTTTTATTATGTTGAGGTATGTTCCTTCTATTCCTGCTTTCTGGAGAGTTTTCATCATAAATGGATGTTGAATTTTGTCAAAGGCTTTCTCTGCATCTATTGAGATAATCATATGGTTTTTATTTTTCAATTTGTTAATGTGGTGTGTTACATTGATTGATTTGTGGATATTGAAGAATCCTTGCATCCCTGGGATAAAGCCCACTTGGTCATGGTGTATGATCTTTTTAATGTGTTGTTGGATTCTGATTGCTAGAATTTTGTTAAGGATTTTTGCATCTATGTTCATCAGTGATATTGGCCTGTAGTTTTCTTTTTTTGTGGGATCTTTGTCAGGTTTTGGTATTAGGGTGATGGTGGCCTCATAGAATGAGTTTGGAAGTTTACCTTCCTCTGCAATTTTCTGGAAGAGTTTGAGCAGGATAGGTGTTAGCTCTTCTCTAAATTTTTGGTAGAATTCAGCTGTGAAGCCGTCTGGACCTGGGCTTTTGTTTGCTGGAAGATTTCTGATTACAGTTTCAATTTCCATGCTCGTGATGGGTCTGTTAAGATTTTATATTTCTTCCTGGTCCACTTTTGGAAAGTTGTACTTTTCTAAGAATTTGTCCATTTCTTCCACATTGTCCATTTTATTGGCATATAATTGCTGATAGTAGTCTCTTATGATCCTTTGT
The DNA here is from genome assembly GCF_032452875.1 of Bos javanicus. Taxonomy (NCBI): domain Eukaryota; kingdom Metazoa; phylum Chordata; class Mammalia; order Artiodactyla; family Bovidae; genus Bos; species Bos javanicus. Next base: position 41,342,479 of record NC_083881.1, read on the forward strand.
GTTTCTGTGTTGTCTGTTGTGATCTCTCCATTTTCATTTCTAATTTTATTGATTTGATTTTTCTCCCTTTGTTTCTTGATGAGTCTGGCTAATGGTTTGTCAATTTTATTTATCCTTTCAAAGAACCAGCTTTTGGCTTTGTTGATTTTTGCTATGGTCTCTTTTGTTTCTTTTGCATTTATTTCTGCCCTAATTTTTAAGATTTCTTTCCTTCTACTAACCCTGGGGTTCTTCATTTCTTCCTTTTCTAGTTGCTTTAGGTGTAGAGTTAGATTATTTATTTGACTTTTTTCTTGTTTCTTGAGGTATGCCTGTATTGCTATGAACTTTCCCTGTAGGACTGCTTTTACAGTGTCCCACAGGTTTTGGGTTGTTGTGTTTTCATTTTCATTCGTTTCTATGCAAATTTTGATTTCTTTTTTGATTTCTTCTGTGATTTGTTGGTTATTCAGCAGCGTGTTTTTCAGCCTCCATATGTTGGAATTTTTAGTTTTTCTCCTGTAATTGAAATCTAATCTTACTGCATTGTGGTCAGAAAAGATGCTTGGAATGATTTCAATTTTTTTGAATTTACCAAGGCTAGATTTATGGCCCAGGATGTGATCTATCCTGGAGAAGGTTCCGTGTGCACTTGAGAAAAAGGTGAAATTCATTGTTTTGGGATGAAATGTCCTATAGATATCAATTAGGTCTAATTGGTCTATTGTATCATTTAAAATTTGTGTTTCTTTGTTAATTTTCTGTTTAGTTGATTTATCCATAGTTGTGGGTGGGGTATTAAAGTCTCCCACTATTATTGTGTTATTGTTAATTTCTCCTTTCATACTTGTTAGCATTTGTCTTACATATTGCGGTGCTCCTATGTTGGGTGCATATATATTTATAATTGTTATATCTTCTTCTTGGATTGATCCTTTGATCATTATGTAGTGACCTTCTTTGTCTCTTTTCACAGCCTTTGTTTTAAAGTCTATTTTATCTGATATGAGTATTGCTACTCCTGCTTTCTTTTGGTCCCTATTTGCATGGAAAATCTTTTTCCAGCCCTTCACTTTCAGTCTGTGTGTGTCCCCTGTTTTGAGGTGGGTCTCTTGTAGACAACATATGTAGGGGTCTTGTTTTTGTATCCATTCAGCCAGTCTTTGTCTTTTGGTTGGGGCATTCAACCCATTTATGTTTATTTCTTTTCCTTAATTTTTACATTTACTTATGATGAGTAACACCATAGATGTTTAAAGCTACCTCAAATACCTTATCAAATGAAATGAAATAAATAGCATTAGTGTTTTAAAGACGAAGATATTGAGAATTTGAGAAAGTAAATGACTATTATAAATAACTCATTATTCATTATGTTACACAGTTAAAAACTGCTCTTTCCTTGAAATCATGATCCCTCTCAAAATAGTAATACAATAGTCGAACAATATTCATTTAGTTAGCAGCACTTTACTGAAGAGCAACTAAGTGCTGGACATTATTCTAGGCACTGAGAAGTCAATGGTGAATAAGACATAAAAGTTCTTTCTCTCATAAAGCGTATAGTCCATTTAAGGGGGCTTCCCAGATGGCTTAGCAGGTAAAGAATCCACCTGCAATGCAGGAGACACAGGAGACACTAGTTTGATCCCTGGGTTGGGAAGATTCCCTGGAGGAGGAAATGGCAACCCATTCCAGTATTCTTGCCTGGAAAATCCCATGAACAGAGGAGCCTGCTGGGCTACAGTCCATGGGTTGCAAAGGGTCAGACATGACTGAGTAACTAACACTATTTAAGGGAGTATATTTGCCGTATTCTAACAGAATAGAATTTTTTAAGTTGAAATTATCATATAATTAAAGATCCAAGAAATAAGAAGCTTCTTTTTACAAAACATTACATGTGGTTGTTATACAGAATACAATAGACATCATGGAGCATATACATCTAATGTCTATGCTAGTGCTGAAGTCTTACTGTAGCAGGGAAAAGTGAAGTAGAATTTCCTATCCTGAAATCGAGATTGTAAAACATTTTTGTGCAATACATTCTTCAGTAGATTCATCCATTCAGTGGAAGTAGAGAATTTCCGTAGGGAAGAAGTAGTTTTAGGCATAGTGAAATTTGAACACAGTGCTAATCACCACAAGTTGTTTATATAAACCAGAAGAATAAAATCTTAATAAATATTTTAAATATTGACTCAGAACTTATCAATTAATTTCTGTGAGGTCAGGTACACACAAAAAAATGTAAAGGAAATAAAGTAGGGATCAAAATGGTGGAGTAGGAAGATACTGAGCTCCTTTCCCCTCACAAGCACATCAAAATTACAAATATATATAGAACAACTTTCCCTAAAATTGACCTAAAGTCTTGCAGAATGGCTCTTCTACAACTGAGGTTGTAAAGAAGGAATGACACAGAATCTAGTAGGAAGGGAAGAAAATCAACCCAGTTAGGACCACACAAACATGTAGAGACTAAACAACATGTTATTTAAAAACCAGCAAAAGAGACACTGATGTAAGAACAGTCTTACGGACTCTGTTGGAGAGGGAGAGGGTGGGAAGATTTGGGAGAATGGTATTGAAACATGTATAATATCATGTATGAAACGAGTTGTCAGACCAGGTTCGATGCACGATACTGGATGCTTGGGGCTAGTGCACTGGGATGACCCAGAGGGATGATATGCAGAGGGAGGAGGGAGGAGGGTTCAGGATGGGGAACAAATGTATACCTGTGGCGGATTCATTTTGATATTTGGCAAAACTAATACAATTTTGTAAAGTTTAAAAATAAAATAAAATTTTAAATTAAAAAAAAATGAAAAAAAACCAATGGGTCTATGAATAAATCAAAGAAGAAATCAGAAAACATATTGAAACAAATTAAAGTAAAAACACATCTTTTCAAAATCTATGATATGCAACAAAAACAGTTCTAAGAGGGAAATTTTAGCATTGCAGGCCTACTTCAACAAACAACAAAAATTCAAATAAACAGCCTAACCTACCATCTAAAGGAATTAGGAAAAGAGAATGGGCAAAGCCCGAAGTCAGCAGAAGGAAATAATAAAGCTCAGAAAAGAAATAAATAAAATAGAGATGATACAATCAATAAAAAAGATTAATAGAACCAAGAGCTGGTTTTGTAAAAAGATAAACAAAATTGACAAGCCTTTAGTCAGACTCATAAAGAAAAAAAAAAAAAAAAGGAAAGAGCTCAAATAAACAAAGCCAGAAATGAAAGGAGAAACTGAAACTGCAAACTATAGCACAGGAGTACAATAATCATAAGAGAACATAACAAACAGTAATATTCCAACAAATTGAACAACCCAGAAGAAATGGATAAATTCTTAAAACAAAAGAGTAAATCAGAAAGAAATAAATATTCTGAACAGACTGCTAGTATTGAAATTGAATCAATAATTAGAAAAAAATCTTCAAACAAACAAAGTCCAGGACTAGATTGTTTCACAGGGGAATTCTACCAAATTTTTAAAGGAAAGTCAATGCCTATCTTTCTCAAATTATTCCCCAAAATATTGAAGACAATGAAACACTCCCAAATTCACTCTATCAGGACATCATTACTCTGATACACAAATCAGAAAAGGACACTACAAAAAAGGAAAATTGCAGGCCAGTATTTTTGATAAATATAAATGCAAAAATTCTCAGCAAATATTATAAAATCTAATTCAACAATATACAAAAAGAATCATACATCATGACCATGTGGGATTTAATCCAACATGATTCCATATCTGTAAGTCAACAAATATGATAGACTACATTAACAAAATGATGGATAAAAATCAACAAAATTCAGCAACCATTCATGTTTAAAAAACTCTCAGAATAGTTGGAATAGTGGAAATGTATTTCAGCATAATGACCATTTATGATAAACCCAAAGCTAGCATCATACTCAATGGCCAAAAGTTGAAAGTTTTTCCTCTAAAAGCAGGAGCAAGACAAGGATGCCCACTCTGCCACTTCTATTTAACATATTACTGAAAGTCCTATCCACAGTAATATTACAAAAATAAATAAATAAAAGGCATCCAAACAGGAAGAGAAAACTAAAACTTCCTATTTATTGATGATAGGGTATTATATGTAGAAACCATAGAGTCGCAACCAAAAATCTATTCAAACTAATAAATAAATTTAGTACATTTGAAGGACACAAGATTAATATACAGAAAACTGTTTCATTTATATATACTCAAAATGAACCTTCAAAAAGATAAGGCAAGAAACAATCTTATTTGTAATTGCATTAAGAAGAATAAAATATATAGGAACAAACTTAATAAATAAAATACCTATACTCTGAAAACTATATCGATGAATGTAACTGAAGATAGTACAAATAAATGGAAAGATATTCTACATGATTGAGACATGGATCGCAAGTATCAATATTATCTAAAGTTTCCAGGTGGTCCTAGTGATAAAGAAAGTGGAAGTGAAAGTTTCTCAGTTGTGTCTCTTTGTGACCCCATGCAATTCTCTAGGCCAGAATATTGGATTGGGTAGCCTTTCCTTTCTCCAGGTGATCTTTCAAACCCAGGAATCAAACCCAGGTCTCCTCATTGCAGGCAGATTCTTTACCAGCTGAGCCAAAAGGGAAAGTCCAAGAATACTGGAGTGGGTAGGCTATCCCTTCCCTAGCAGATCTTCCCAACCCAGGAAACAAACTTGGGTCTCCTGCATTGCAGTCCTGCCAATATAGGAGATATAAGAGACCTGCGTTTGATCCCTGGGTCAAGAAGACTTCCTGGACGAAGGCATGGCAACTCACTCCAGTATTCTTGTCTGGAGAATCCCATGGACAGAGGAGCCTGGAAGGCTATAGTCCTTTTTTTTTTTTTTTTTTTTTGGCAGAATTAGAACAAATAACACTGAGATTTGTATGTTGTTGTTGCTGCTGTTGTTCAGTTGCTAAGTTGTGTCCTATTCTTTGTGACCCCATGGACTACAGCACACCAGACTTCCTTGTCCTTCATTATCTCTCTGAGTTTGTTCAAACTCATGTTCATTGAGTCAATGATGTCATCCAACATCTCATCCTGTCTCCTGCTTCCTCTCTTGCCCTCAATCTTTCCCATGAGGTGGCCAAAGTATTGGAATTTCAGCTTCAGCATCAGTCCTTCCAATGAACACCCAGGACTGATCTCCTTTAGAATGGACTGGCTGGATCTCCTTGCAGTCCAAGGGACTCTCAAGAGTCTTCTCCAACACCACAGTTCAAAAGCATCAGTTCTTCGGTGCTCAGCTTTCTTCACAGTCCAACTCTCTCATCCATACATGACCACTGGAAAAACCATAGCCTAGACTAGATGGACCTTTGTTGGCAAAGTAATGTTTCTGCTTTTTAATATGCTACCTAGTCAAACTTAAAAGCTTTTGCACAGAGGAAGCCATCAATAAAATGAAAAGGCAACCTACTGAATTAAAGAAGATATTTGCAAATGGTATCTCCAATAAGGAGTTAATATTCAAAAATATATAAAGAACTCATACTCCAATGGGCTTCCCAGGTGGCACAGTGATAAAGAGACACAAGAAACACACGTTCGATCCCTGGGTTGGCAAGATCCCCTGGAGTAGGAAATGTGAACTCACTCCAGTATTCTTGCCTAGAAAATTCCATGGACAGAGGAGCCTCATGGGCTACAGTCCATGGAGTCACAATCAGACATGACTGACCATATGCACACACATACCCCATTAGCAATAAAACAAGCAACCTGATTTTAAAATGGGCTGAAGACCTGAATAGAATTTTTCCAAAGACATAGACGTTAAGAGATGCACAACATCTATAATCACCAGGAAGACACAAGTCAAAACCAAAATGAAGTATCTTCTCACACCTGTTAGAACGTGTGTGTGTATGTTGTGTTAGTCACTTAGTCATGCCAGACTTTTTGTGACCTCACAGACTGTAACCCACCAGGCTCCTCTGTCCATGGGATTCTCCAGGCAAGAATACTGGAGTGTATTGCCATTTCCTTCTCCAGGGGATCTTCCTGACCCAGGGATTGAACCAAGGTCTCCTGCATTTCAGGCAGATTCTTTACCATCTGAGGTATAGGGAAGTTCCTTTAGAATGTTTAGAAGACTCCTGTTATAATGGCTATCATCAAATAACTAGTGTTGGTGAGCATGTGGGAAAAAGGGAAAGTTCACACACTGTTGGTGAGAATGTAGACTGGTGCAGCCAGTTTGAAATTTCAGTATCTACAGGATTCAACCAAACATAGATTGTGTAATACTATTGTTATGTGTTTATTGAAGATAATCTATGTATAAATAGACCCAGACTAGTTCAAACCTGGTGTTGGTCAATCGTCAACTATATATGCTATTGATTCTGTTTACGAGTACTTGTAGAGATATTACATGAGTATAAAGCCTGAAAAACCCAAGATCTGTGGTCAACAAGCTAGAGATCCAGGAGAGCCAATGGTGTCTGTAATTTCCAGTCACAGTCCAAGTCCAAAAGCAGGAAAAACTGATGCCCCAAAAGAAAGACTGGCAGAAAGACAGAATTATTCTTTCAGTCAGTTTTAAATTCTATTCAGGATATTGGATCTCCAGGGAGGGATATCTACTTTTCTCAGCTTAGCAATTCAAATGTTAATTTTTTCCTAAAACATCCTTGCAGACATGCTCAGATATAATGTTTATACAAATATCTGAGCATCCTATGCCCCTGTATATGTATAACACACATATGACTAACCACCATAGGGAATTAAAAAATAGATCAACAAGGAAATGAGTGACTACATTAATTTTAAATAGTAACAATTCTATTGTAAAAAGTAAACTGATGATATGATAGTGACTAATTGTGTGATGGGCAGGAAAGACCTCATTGAGGATGTAGTATTTGAATGAGAAAGTTCCAATATATTAAACAGTGGCAGAGAGAGTTTTCACAAAATAGAGGAACATATTTAAGGGCTGAAGTGAAATGAAGTCAAAGCCGCTCAGTCGTGTCCAATTCTTTGTGACCCCATGGACTGAATTCTCCAGGTCAGAATACTGAAGTGGGTAGACTTTACCTTCTCCAGGGGATCTTCCCAACCCAGGGAACAAACCCAGGTTTCTCGCATTGCAGGTGGATTCTTTACCAGCTCAGCCACATTTAAGGGCTAGAAGACAAAAAACAGTGCTTGAAATGTCTAACAAAAATAAAAGAAGTGCAAGTGTCTGGAGTTTGGTGACCGAAGTTCAGTTCAGTTCAGTCACTCAGTTGTCTCTGACTCTTTGCAATCCCATGAACTGCAGCACGCCACGTCTCCCTGTCCAGCACCAACTCCAGGAGTTTACCCAAACTCATGTCCATTGAGTCAATGATGCCATCCAACCTCTGTCAATCCCTTCTCCTCCTGCCCTCAATCTTTCCCATCATCAGGGTCTTTTCAAATGAGTCAGCTCTTTGCATCAGGTGGCCAAAGTATTGGAGTTTCAGCTTCAACATCAGTCCTTCCAATGAACACGCAGTACTGATCTCCTTTAGGATGGATTGGTTGGATCTCCTTGTAATCCTAGGGACTCTCAAGAGTCTTCTCCAACACCACAGTTCAAAAGCATCAATTCTTCAGTGCTCAGCTTTCCATATAGTCCAACTCTCTCATCCATACATGACTACTGGAAAAAACATAGCCTTGACTAGATGGACCTTTGTTGCTAAAGTAATGTCTCTTTTTAATATGCTGTCTAGGTTAGGCATAACTTTCCTTCCAAGGAGTAAGCATCTTTTAATTTCATAGCTGCAATCACCATCTGCAGTGATTTTGGAACCCCAAAAAATAAAGTCAGCCACTGTTTCCCCATCTATTTGCCATGAAGTGATGGGACCTGATGCCATAATCTTAGTTTTCTGAATGTTGAGCTTTAAGCCAACTTTTTCACTCTCCTCTTTCACTTTCATCAAAAGGCTCTTTAGTTCTTCTTCACTTTCTGCCATAAGGGTGGTGTCATCTGCATATCTGAGGTTATTGATATTTTTCCCAACAATCTTAATTCCAGCTTTTGCTTCTTCCAGCCCAGCGTTTCTCATGATGTACTCTGCATGTAAGTTAAATAAGCAGGGTGACAATATACAGCCTTGACATACTCTTTTTCCTATTTGGAACCAGTCTGTTGTTCCATGTCCAGTTCTAACTGCTGCTTCCTGACCTACATACAGGTTTCTCAAGAGGCAGGTCAGGTAGTCTGGTATTCCCATCTCTTTCAGAATTTTCCAGAGTTCCTTGTGGTCCACACAGTCAAAGGCTTTGGCATAGTCAATTAGGCAGAAATAGATGTTTTTCTGGAACTCTGTTGCTTTTTAAATGATCCAGTAGATGTTTGATCCACACAGGAGTGGCAGAGAGGAGATACCCCACGTTCAAGCTCAGCAGCGGCTGCAGTGAAGAGATACCCCACATCCAAGGTAAGGAGCAGCAGCTGCTCTTTGCTGGAGCAGCTGTGAAGAAATACCCAACGTCCAAGTTAGGAGAAACCCAAGTAAGACAGTAGGAGCTTAGAGGGGACATCAGAGGGCAGACAGAGTGAAACTACAAACTACAACCACAGACAACTAGCCAATCTGATCACATGGACCACAGCCTTGTCTAACTCAATGAAACTATGCCGTGCCGTGTTGGGCTACCCAAGATGGATGGATCATGGTGGAGAGGTCTGACGGAATGTGGTCCAGTGGAGAAGGGAATGGCAAACCACTTCAGTATTCTTGCCTTGAGAACCCCACGAACAGTATGAAAAGGCAAAAAGATAGGACCCTGAAAGATGAACTCCCCAGGTTGGTAGGTGCCCAATATGGTACTGGTGACCAAAGGAAGAGTAATATTAGTAGAGTTCTGAGAAACAGGTCTGAACATCCAGAGCTTTGGGGACTACAATGAGAAGCTCGAATTTCATTTTAAGAGCAATAGGAAGCCATTTATGGGCTTTGCACATTGCAGACATAAAGAATGATTAAACAATAGATCAGTCGGTTTAGCATCTAGTGGAAACATTTCTGAAATTTTAAGGTGCTGGATAGATAGTAGATTATACAGATATTAGTAGATGATAGATGACATAAATTTGCATAGATATGAGATTATTTATAAAACATATCGTGTATATATTTGCATGTAGATAGAAGGGCAATTTTAATTTGCTGCTTAGGTGAGAGGTGAAGCACCCATGGGGATATTTGAGAAACCACAGATATTAGCTAAACTACATTCTAGTGAGAATGAATCAGTGAACTAAAGACCTTTAGTTTGGTGTGTAGAATCTGCAGGCAGAGTGAATACACATTTCTCAACCTCTCTGCAAGCTATGTTCAGATTCTCCTCTAGAGGCCTAAATAATACGAATTTTAACAGTGTGAGATTATCAGCTTCCAATATACTTTCAAATTTTGGACCAATTCTGATGTTGTTGTAACCTTTGTTGATGTTGTTGTAACCTTTTCCTTACAAATGTATGATAATGAAGCGTTACAGTTCAATAATATGTCATTGGTATTACTTTATTTATATCTAAGTTCCAGCTTCTCTGAAGCTTGAAATCTCCACACTTTTTTAAAGATAAAGGGAGAGTTTTTCAAGTATCCATTCAAGTTCATTCAATGCACTGCTTGCTTAGAAATAGGAATGTATATATTCTTTTTAAGTTTATTTATTTTTAAATAGAGGATAATTGCTTTACAATATTATATTGGTTTCTGCCATATATCAACATGAGTCAGCCATAGGTATACATATGTCCCTTTCTTATTGAACTTCCCTACCACATCCCACCCCATCCCACCATTCCAGGTTGTCGAAGAGCACAGGATTTGAGCTCCCTGCATCATACTGCAAATTTCCACTAGCTATCTAATTTTGCATATGGCAATCTATGTGTTTCAATGCTACTCTCTCAATTTGTCCCAATATTCTTTTATTCTCTAAGAGTTAAGTAAATTTATGTATGTGCTTGATAACAGGGCAGTGCTAAAACAACTCTGTAATCCTATAGCATTAAATCCATAAAAAAGCAATCCACTTGACACAAGACACAGAAAAGCAAGTATAATTACATTATAATACACGAGTTGTCAAAATTTTGTAGGCTTTTAATCTGAATAGAGTCATTATGAGATTCCTTTTAACACTGAGAATAGTGAAACATTACACAAAAATGATGACTTTAATATTAAAGAAAATACTAAATGTTTTGGAAAAAATATAAGCTAAACTCTCATCAAATAAATATAAACTAAGCTGTCATCTTGCTATTAGCCCCACCATAGAGTCACCGAGCAGATGACTCACAAACTGCAGAACAATTATGCAAAAGAAATTCTCACACTGTTAAGAAAGTTTGAGGACCCACAGTATATTTCCCAACCTGTGGATCCAGCAAAGGGACTGAGAAACCCCAGGAATTTGATTTTGGAAGTGTCCCCATGAGAGACTGAGCTAGACTTGCCTGTGAGGGTCCAGGAGTCTCTGGCAGAGGCATGGGTTGACAGTGGCCAGCTGTGGGGTCAGAGCCACTGAATAAAACAGTGTGTGCAAAAGTCTTTTTGAAGGAGGTCACCATTACCACCAATACCCCTACCACAGTTTGGCCTCAGGCCAAACATCTGGGAGGGAACACAGCCCAGCCCATCAATAGAAAATGGGATTAAAGATTTGCTGAGCATAGCCCCACCCATCAGAACAAGACCCAGTTTCCCCGCACAGTCAGTTTCTCCCACAAGGAAGCTTCCATAAATCTCTTACCCTTATCCATCAGAGGGCCAACAGAATGAAAACCACAATCACAGAAAACTAACAAACTGATCACATGGATCACAGCCTTGTCTAACTCAATGAAACTCTGAGCTGTGCTGTGTACATCCACCCAAGATGGACAAGTCCTGGTGGAGAGTTCTGACAAAACATGATCCACAGGAGAAGGGAATGACAAACCACTTCAGTATTCTTGCCTTGAGAACCTCATGAACAGTATGAAAAGCCAAAAAGATATGACATTGAAGATGAACTCACCAGGTCAGTAGGTGCCCAAAATGCTACAGGAGATCAGTGGAGAAGTAACTCCAGAAATGAAGAGACAGAGCCAAAGCAAAAACAACACCCAGTTGTGGAGGTGACTGGTAATGGAAGTAAAGTCCAATGCTGTATTTTTCTTATGCAACAATATTGTATAACCTCAGATATGCAGAAGACACCACCCTTATGTCAGAAAGTGAAGAACTAAAGAGCCTCTTGATGAAAATGAAAGAGGAGAGGGAAAATTTTGGCTTAAAGCTCAACATTCATAAAACTAAGATCATGGCATCTGGTCCCATCACTTCATGGGAAATAGATGGGGAAACAGTGGAAACAGTGTCAGACTTATTTTGGGGGGCTCCAAAATCACTACAGATGGTGATTGCAGCCATGAAATTAAAAGACACTCCTTGGAAGGAAAATTATGACCAATGTAGACAGCATATTAAAAAGCAGAGACATTATTTCACCAACAAAGGTCCATCTAGTCAAGGCTATGGTTTTTCCAGTAGCCATGTATGGATGTGAGAGTTGGACTATAAGGAAAGCTGAGTGCTGAAGAATTGATGCTTTTGAACTGTAGTGTTGGAGAAGACTCTTGAGAGTCCCTTGGACTGACTACAAGAAGATCCAACAAGTCCATTCTAAAGGAGATCAGTCCTGTGTGTTCATTGGAAGGACTGATGCCAAAGCTGAAACTGCAATACTTTGGCCACCTCATGCGAAGAGTTGACTCATTTGAAAAGACCTTGATTCTGGGAGGGATTGAGGGCAGGAGGAGAAGAGGATGACAGAGGATGAGATGGCTGGATGGCATCATGACTCGAGGGACATGAGTTTGGGTAAACTCCGGGAGTTGGTGATGGACAGGGAGGCCTGGCATGCAACAATTCATGGGGTCGCAAAGAGTCAGATACGACTGAGTGACTGAACTGAACTGATTGCATAGGAACCTGGAATGTTAGGTCCATGAATCATGGTAAATTGGAAATGGTGAAACAGGAGATGGCAAGAGTGAACAGACATTTTAGGAATCAGTTAACTAAAATGGACCAGATGCGGTCAATTTAATTCAGATGAGCATTATATCTACTATTGTGGGCAAGAATCCCTTAGAAGAAATGTAGTAGCCCTCATAGTCAACGAAAGAGTTCAAATGCAGTACTTGGGTGCAATCTCAAAAATGACAGAATGATCTCTGTTGGTTTCCAAGGAAAACCATTCAATATCACAGTAATCCAAGTCTATGCCCCAACCACTAATGCCAAAGAAGGGGAAGTTGAACGATTCTATGATGACCTACTAGACTTTCTAGAACTAATACCAAAAAAAGATGTCCTTTTTATTATAGGGGACTGGAAGGCAAAAGTAGGAAGACATACCTGGAGTAACAGACAAGTTTGGTGTTGGAGTACAAAATAAAGTAGGGTAACAGAGTTTTGTCAAGAGAAAACACTGGTCATAGCAAACACCCACTTCCAACAACCCAAGAGACAACTCTACACATGGACATCACCAGGTGGTCAATACTGAAATCAGACTGATTTTATTCTTTGCAGCCAAAGATGGAGAAGCTCTATACAGGCAGCAAAAACAAGACATGGAACTGACTGTGGCCCAGATCAAGAACTCCTTATTGTAAAATTCAGACTTAAATTAAAGAAAGTAGGAAAAACCACCAGACCATTCAGGTATGACCCAAATCAAATCCCTTACCATTATACAGAGTAAGTGACAAATAGATTCAAGAGATTTGATCTGATAGTCAGAGTGCCTGAAGAACTATGGACAGAAGTTCATGACATTGTACAGGAGGCAGTGATCAAGACCATACCCAAGAAAAAGAAATGCAAAAAGGCAAAATGGCTGTCTGAGGAGGGCTTACAAATAGCTGAGAAAAGAAGAGAAGCAAAAAGCAAAGTAGAAAAGGAAAGATCTATTCATCTTAATGCAGAATTCCAAAGAAGAGCAAGGAGAGATAAGAAAAATTTTCTAAGTGATCAATGCAAAGAAATAGAGGAAAATAATAGAATGGGAAAGACTAGAGAGCTCTTCAAGAAAATTAGAGATACCAAGGGACCGTTTCATCCAAATATGAGCACAAACAAGGACAGAAATGGTATGGACCTAACAGAAGCAGAAGATATTAAGAAGAGGTGGCAAGAATACACAGAAGAACTATACAAAAAAGATCTTCATAACCCAGATTACCACGATGGTGTGATCACTTACCTAGACCCAGATATCCTGAAAAGTGAAGTCAAGTGGGCCTTAGGAAGCATCACTATGAACAAAGCTAGTAGAGGTGATGGAATTCCAGCTGAGCTATTTCAAATCCTAAAAGATGATGCTATGAAAGTGCTTCACTCAATATGCCAGCAAATTTGGAAAACTCAGCAGTGGCCACAGGATTGAAAAAGGTTAGTTTTCATTCAAAACCCAAAGAAAGGCAATGCCAAAGAATGTTCAAACTACTGCACAATTGCATTCACCCCACAAGCTAGCAAAGAAATGCTCTAAATTCTCCAAGTGAAGCTTCAACAGTATGTGAACCAAGAACTTCCAGATATTCAAGCAGGATTTGGAAAAGGCAGAGGAACCAGAGATCCAATTGTCAATATCTGTTAGATCATAGAAAAAGCAAGAGTTCCATAAGAAAATCTACTTCTGCTTTATTGACTAAGCCAAAGCCTTTGATTGTGTAGATCACAACAAACTGTGGAAAATTCTTAAAGAGATGGGAATACCAGACCACTTTACCTTCTTCCTGAGAAACCTGTATGCAGCTCAAGAAGCAACAGTTAGAACTGGACATGGAACAATGGATTGGTTCCAAATTGGGAAAGGAGTACATCAAGGCTGTGTATTGTCACCCTGCTTATTTTTTTTTTAATCTTTATTTTAATTACTTATTTCTCATGTGTTCCCCATCCTGAACCCTCCTCCCTCCTCCCTCCCCATACCATCCCTCTGGGTCGTCCCAGTGCACCAGCCCCAAGCTTCCAGCATCGTGCATTGAACCTGGACTGGCATCTCGTTTCATACATGACATTTCACATGTTTCAATGCCATTCTCCCAAATCTTCCCACCCTCTCCCTCTCCCACAGAGTCCATAAGCCTGTTCTATACGTCAGTGTCTCTTTTGCTATCTCGTATACAGGGTTATCGTTACCATCTTTCTAAATTCCATATATATGCGTTAGTATACTGTATTGGTGTTTTTCCTTCTGGCTTACTTCACTCTGTATAATAGGCTCCAGTTTCATCCACCTCATTAGAACTGATTCAAATGTATTCTTTTTAATGGCTGAGTAATACTCCATTGTGTATATGTACCACAGCTTTCTTAATCATTCATCTGCTGATGGACATCTAGGTTGCTTCCATGTCCTGGCTATTATAAACAGTGCTGCGATGAACATTGGGGTACACGTGTCTCTTTCCCTTCTGGTTTCCTCAGTGTGTATGCCCAGCAGTGGGATTGCTGGATCATAGCATATATGCCAAGTACATCATGCAAAGTGCTGGTCTGTATGAAGCATAAGCTGGAATCAGGATTGACAGGAGAAACATCAATAACCTCAAAGATGCAGATGACACCACCCTTATGGCAGAAAGCAAAAAGGAACTGAAGAGACTCTTGATGAACGTGAAGGAGGAGAGTGATAAAACTGGCTTAAAACTCACCATTCAAAAAACTAAGACTGTGGCATCCAGTCCCATCATTTCATGGCAAATAGATGGGGAAACAATGGAAACAGTGACAGATTTCCTGTTTGGGGCTCCAAAATCACTGCAGATAATGGCTGTAGCCATGAAATTAAAAGACACTTGCTCCTTGGAAGGAAAGCTATGACCAACACAGACAGCATATTGAAAAGCAGAGACATTACTTTGCTGACAAATGTCCATCTAGTCAAAGCTGTGGTTTTTCTAGTAGTCATGTGTGGATGTGAGAGTTGGACCAAAAAGAATGTTTAGCACCAGAAGAATTTATGCTTTTGAACTATGGTGTTGGAGAAGACTTTTAAGAGTCCCTTGGACTGCAAGAAGATCAACTCAGTCAATCCTAAGGGAAATCGGTCCTGAATACTCATTGGAAGGACTGATGCTGAAGCTGAAGCTGAAGCTGAAGCTGAAGCTCCAATACTTTGGCCACCTGATGCGAAAAACTGACTCATTGGAAAAGACCATGATGCTGGGAAAGATTGAAGGCAGGAGGAGAAGGGGCTTTAGAGGATGAAATGGTTGGATTGTGTCACCAACTCAATGGACATGATTTTGAGCATGCTCTGGGAATTGGTGATGGACAGGGAATTCTGGTGTGTTGCAGTCCATGGGGTCGCAGAGTCAGACACAACTGTGACTGAACTGAACTGAAACTCTCGTCAAAATTAATACACACATACACACATGTATGGCCTCTCAGAAAGATAATATGGATAGTGTGTAGTTCCAACTCCTTCAACTCCTTTTCTTTATTTGCGACCTTGGACAAGACACTGAAACTTCCTGGCCCTCCACTGTATTTCTGTTGGATGGGATATTTATGGTCCCCGTCCCTTTGTTGGAGAACAGTCGTCTGTGTCCTTAAAAAATAAAAAAGAGAGAGATAGTAGATTACCTAGAACAGTTCTTAGCACATTATAAATTCTAAACATATGTTCACTATTTTAATGACTTTTTTCCAAATGGGACCCATCAGTAAATCACTCCTTATTTTTCCCTTAGTTAAAAAGAAAAATTCACATTAAAATTAAACCAATATAATATAAGTAAAGCAATAATAGCATTTGTATAATATTATTTAAAAGTCAAAGAACATATAAATATATGGTGTTTTTTTTTTTTTGAAGCATTGTATATTTACCAAATATAGTTTCCTAAATAGATTTTTTTTTTTATGTTGCTGTTTCTGTAGAGCAAATGTGAGGTAAGGAGATAGAAAGCTTCTTGGACTTTGTTAGAATTACTCCCACATCTATGTAGTAAGCGATGAATTAAAATAAATTATAATCATTTAGAACTTCATATGAACTCATGACATAGAAAGAACAAGTGAACAATACTTTACTTATAAGAAAGAATCAGAAGTATAGATAACTTGTCCATTTTTAAGTTTACTTTTAAAATTTAGAGAAAAGTTCAATTCATTATCTTCTCATGATGACTTCACAAACTATCAGAATCAGCATAACATTTTCCCCTCTAAGTCCATACAGAGATGCACACTCTATCTCCCAAAGCCTCTTTCTTTCACCCTCTTGATTAAACTGGATAAGGAATTGTGCGAGCCCTTGAAGTGGAAACAAAGGCTGAGACCATCAAAAGAAGATGGAGCTGAATTTTTTAAATGCAGTAATTAGACAAGTGAGAGAAAGAAACATGAAAGTTACTACAAATGCAAAAACACAGAGAAATTTAAGAGACAGACTTGATTGCTACATGCGTGGGTAAGTTAGGAAATGAGGCTGGGGACTAAAATAGAACCAAGGCCCTAAAACCTTTGCATCCTAGGTGAAAGTACTAATATAGAACATAAACAGGGCTTCCCAGGTAATGCTCCTGGTAAAGAATCCATCTGCCAATGCAGGAGATGCAAGAGACTTAGGTTGAATCCCTGGGGCAAAAAGATCCCCTGGAATAGGAAACTGCAATCCAGTCCAGTATCCTTGCCTGGAAAATTCCACGGGCAGTGGAGCCAGGCAGGCTACAGTCCGGGGGCCTGCAAAGAGTCAGGCATGACTGAGTGCACTTAGAAAGTAAATACTTCGAAGTAGAAATTCTTATTTTGTTTGGAATGGAATGTGTTCTAAGGGCTTAGAACAATGCCTAGAACTGAAAGGTGCTTAAGAGATATATACTGAGCAAATGAGTACTTTGTTCATCTTTATGTGACTGCTTAATTGCCATTTGTTCTTCAGTTTCAAGCTTAATAGAGTCTGAAAGTACAGCTAGAGTTGGAAAGTAAAGGAAGTAGAAAGACAAGGTCCTCATGTCCCCAATAAGCAGCTCATCCCTCCTTTCCTCTGACTCAGGATCCAGCATCTTTCTGTTGGTCCAGAAATTCAAGGTTTTGAAAGCATCCAGAGACAGCACTCCTTGTGATGAGCAGTAACAGCCATGGGGCATGAGTACAAGTAAAGAGCAGGGAAGGAAGAAGAACAAAGATGGTGTTATGACCATGGCACACAGACTGGTTTGGGAGTCATAGGAGGTTTTCCTTAGAGACACCTGTGAATAATTGGGGCACATTAGTGGGAAACTTAAATCTATCCAAATACATGGGGCAATATGACTGGGAACCTCACAAGATAGTAGAATATAAATGTATGAAATAAAAGCATCACCAGATTCAACTTAACAAAATGTATGTACATTCTGTCATCTCATATGAGAAGAGAGGAATATGGTACTTATGAGAATTAAGTAAAAATCTTAACAGTGCCTGGCACGTAGAGAACATTCAAACATACAATTTTTCAACAAACACACATGTTCTTGTTAAACATAATGATTCTGCTTAGAAAGAGAGAAATTGGGAGGGAAAGAAGCATGGTTCTAGTCTTTACAGAGCATGAAGTCTGACGAAAGAGGCAGACTTGTGAAGCTGAGAATAACTGCTGGATTTCATTTAGTTCCCAAAAAGAGAGCCTAAAGCACATCATTGGCAGAACAAAGAAGTCACTTTTCCTCTGCCTTTGAAATTTTGGATCTCAGCAGATTTTCTAATGTAACTCATAGTTCCAGACCCCTGGCCTCAACAATTCTTCCTGGCTTGTCCCGACTTGTCCATCCTTACTGATTCAGGCAGCCTAGATTTTCTCTTATCTGGCCTATACATGGAGCTTGGAGCCACTTTTCCTGTAAAGGACAGAATGCAGTTTTCCAGAGGATGAAGAAGTAGCTGACTGCTAACTTTCATATTGATGAAATCTCTTCATTCTTTATATCCATGATCCTTGGACAGATTTCACTGATTTTTTTTTTAATTGGGGTATAATTGCATTACAATATTGTGCTAGTTTATAAAGTACGATGAAGTGAATCAGCTATATGTATACGTGTATCTCCTCAGTCTTGAACCTGCCTTCCAATACCCCAATCCCACCCATCTAGGTCATCATAGAGCACCAAGCTGAGCCCCTTACACTATATAGCACATTCCCACTAGATATCTATTTTATACATGATAGTGTATATATATATCAATCCCAATTTTCCAGAACTACCATATGACCTAGAAATTCCACTACCAGGCATATATCCTGAGAAAACCATAATACTTAAAGACATGTGCATCCCAGTATTCACTGCATCACTATTTACAATAGCTAGGACATGGAAGCAACCTAAATGTCTATCGACAGATGGATGGACAAAGAAGATGTTGTACATATACACATTGGAATATTGCTCAGCTATTAAAAGGAATGAAATTAGGTCACCAAATTTCTTAAGACCTGCCTTCAAACGTAACACAATTTTAGGTAATTCTCAGTGGCCTGAAATAATTCCTTTTTGTATTCTTTCATCTATACAATCACCTGTGTCAGACTGGTGGCTCAGAGGGTAAAGCCTCTGCCTGCAATGTGGGAAACCTGGGTTCAATCCCTGGGTCGGGAAGATCCCCTGGAGAAGGAAATGGCAACCTACTCCAGTACTCTTGCCTGGAAAATCCCATGGACAGAGAAGCCTGTAGCCTATACAGTCCGTGGGGTCGCAGAGTCAGACACGACTGAGTGACTTCACTTTCGCTTTTATGTCAAACATAGTTCTGGACTCTGTAGGGTATGAAGTAGCTCATCCACAAAGAATCACAATGTAGCAATGTCATATATAATCCAGGGCAACCTTAAAGGTTCTCTGAGCACTCAAGTCAGAGAGATAACATCATAGGAGGACCCATGAGGAGTCACAGAGAAGGTTACAAAAGAACTGGCCCTTAAAGGCTAATTCAGAAAAAAAAAAGAAAAAGAAAAAGTAAACAAAACGAATTCTTCTAGAAGAATGAAGAGCAATTGTATAGACAATGTCATGGGACTAAAAAAAAAAATAAAGTCAAACCTTTAGCAGAATTTCTTTTCCTTCATGGGCCAAAAATTCAAGTAATACTTTATAAAAGCAAAGTGATAGGACTATGCATTTTAGACAGGCAATTCTGGGATTTAAATAGCACAATTTAAAATATTGGAAGCCAAAATAAATAAATAAATAAATTAAATAAAATATTGGAAGCCATTATTTTCAACTTCTTGAATACAGATCTCCAAACTCTTCATTAATCAGCATAATCCTAGACTTTCTGAAACTATTACCAATTTACTGCTAATAATTTCAACAGTTTGAAACAAATGTTTTGCAATTCACACTTGAAGATAAGAAAAAGTATTAATCACATGAATTTTGGACCTCAAAAATTTGAAGTCTATCTTTAGAGAAATATTTAGTTTGTTTTAAGAAATATTATTTGTCTAACATATGAATATATACTTAAATAAACTAAACTAAATAAACTTAAACTAAAAACAAGAGCCCGTGGAGGTAATAGAAGAGTTCTGGAATTTGTTACATGGGTTGAGACATACATCATGGCTTATTAAAGATTAATAACATATTTTAGTAGAATCTACAGCGCCTACTATATAACTGACAGTAACATACAGTGTTCTTTTATCTGACTCTCACAAGGCTAAAATCTATAGGAAGTATTAATATCAATAAAAATATTATGTTCTCTAAGCAAATGAGTAAAGTAAAAGTTGATCAAGTTCATTAAGCCTGCCATTGTCAAAATGCTTTAAAGAGGAAACTACTAGAGATGTGATACATTTGGTTAGAGTTTCTAATTTTGGGCATTAATTATTTTGTTCTATCATTTTTCAATACAACTGGCTATGAGACACATTATGCATGGTAATGCATGACAAGAGTTTTAAGTATCTGAACATGGATTTGAGTAAGTGTGCTTAATCTAGAGAGTTTAATCAGTTTTATCAATACTACACATGTCAGAGTTGGTGAGTAGCATGGTAATGTGACCTCATTAAATTAATACTTGTGACGAGTATGAAAATGACCATTGAATATTAGAATAAATAATGCATCGTCTTATGTTCCTTTGCCACTGCTGCTTTAGGCATCTGGGGAAATTAATAAGGGTTATTGTGTCAATCAGGCAAATCAGAAGTAAAAAGAAATCTTCAATTAATCATGGTATTTTACAACAATCCCTTTGGGGAAAAAAGAGAACCCTATTAATAAAAAAGCATTATGCCTTCTGTTGCAGTTGACAAACAGTGATAAGCTTCTCTGGGGACATTCTGTATAAGAAATTCATAATAAAGTTTTCCTTGTAAATTTTTCTAAAATCATTCCAACTGCTAAATCTTAGCACTTCTGAGGCAGGAAACCCTCCGGGGCTTCTTCTAAAGAGGTTTTCCTCCTGGCCTTCACAGAGTGAGCCGCTGATTTCTGACTAGGTCCTTTGTAGCCTGCTGCCAGCCACTGTCACAGTTAAGATGCTGAAGCATGTCCCCTGCATCAGCAAATCTGGTTAATCAGGAAACTTCCCAGGGACCATCCAGGAATTAACCACATATTACTAGCTTTGAGACACTCACAGTGAGAACCAGTTTCCACAGACTTTGTATAGAGCTTGTTAGGTACAACTTCTTGGTCACTACTTCCGGGCTTATTCCTAGAAATTTAAGATGGAGTGGTCATCAAGACTGAATTGGAATGAGGGATGGAGTTTCTAGGTGTGAACCTGTTCTGCCATAACACATAGAGTGCCATTCCTTTCGGGATGATAACCTTAAATTTCCTCATTATAAAAAGAATAATATTCATTTCTTGTTAGAATGAATTTTCCATGTCTTAGTCATCTCAAGAATCTGTATTTTCCTGTGATTTTACTTTTATCACTAAAGGAGGAAACAAACTGTTGTTAGCCACTTTTGTCTTAAAATTAAATATCAAATAACAATAGATATTTGGCACTGATATAATCATCAACTTTAAAACAAAACACATAAGATAGGAGTAATCAATACTTACAAACCATTTCAAATATTCCTGGAAAGAATCATTCAGCGTTCACATATATTTCACTTTAAACAAATGCCTAGACATAGACATAGTTCCTTTGCTCCATTTTTTATCAGGTTGCGGAAGATAATACTTTCAAATCTCTAGTTTTGAACAGAATGGAGCCTTAACTTTAAGAGTAGGACTATGTTTTAAAAGAACAAGATATACTAAGAAAACAATCATTAATTATTCCTTTTAATTATCACATTTAGTCACCTCCAGAATTGCTATCATAACTCCAGGAGTTGGTGATGGACAGGGAGGCCTGGCGTGCTGCAATTCATGGGGTCGCAGAGTCAGACACAACTGAGCGACTGAACTGAACTGAATTGAAAGTATGTGCATATATTATTTATAATCTCAAATGAACAAATTAAATTTAGACTTATTATAACTAGTATTTTTGTACTTTTTACAAAGCTACTCTCTGGTACTTTGTGCATGATTTTATATGTGCTATGTATGTTTATTTTAGAAAGACAGAAATTTGTATATAAGCAAATAATAGCATTTTTATAAAATTTCACTCATCAGTGGTGTTTTCAGACTTCTTGAAACAAAAAGATACATATGTTCAAAAGTTTAATCATTTATCAAGATGCCTGACCAAAATCCAGTTGTGAAAGTAATTAATATATATTATTGATGCAAGCATGCTTCTCAGCATACATATATGATAATCATGACAGACTTTTAAAAATATATGAGCTATAATTTAATATTTTATTGTTAAAGAAGGAATATGTTATTACAAAAACAAAGTAAGAAAACTTTGTATTATGTATATATTTTCATCACCTTAAGGTTATGACCTTGGAAACCCATTTAAATCTTCCTTCTCATGTTACAAGATATAATCTTCAATGTAATAACAAATCATATGACACAGTGCTATTATTTTTTTTTATTTATCAATGGTGCTACCTATCTCTTTACTTATCTAAAGCAATTTGGGGCTCATAGTGAGATATAAAGGCAGACTGATTCATTATTAATAGAATTCTTTTGTATAGAACAGCTTTTAAAGATGCCAAGGACAAAATACAACTGAAATCTGAATACAAGGACAGGAATTAAATGTGGATCTTGACCAAATTGCAAGTTTCCTACAGTGCAAAACAGCAATAATGTTTATAAATTTATCTACTATGATTTTCCAGTAGTCAGTGCAGCAGAATATACATAGTAATAGCATTAGTCCTTGTCTTTTGTTAAATGTAATTGTTTCTCTTGAAGAAAAGTAGGTCTTTTAGAAGAATGGCTCCCCAGAGATAAAGAGAAAAGGAGATTAAAATAAAGAGTTCAGGTAGAAGCTTCTATAGAAAGTCATGAATAGACCATTTCACAGAAAATGTTATTTTTCCTCATCAACAAATGAGGGATAATTTTTTTAAAAACCATCTATAAAAAAAAGCATTCTAGATTAACAGGATTGCATGTTTAAAACCATTTTGGTTGTTATGTGACTGTAAGAGTCACAATTTAAATTCAGAATAGAAAAGGAATATAAAATCATCTGTTTGTTTTAGTCTATGGAAAAATGAATTCATTCATCGTTCATTTGTTCTTGTTATGTATTCATGCAACGGATCAGTCAAAAGGTATTTATTGAATGCGTTAGTGCAATGCATTACACTGTATTTTGATTTTCATATTGAGTTATATTTTGGTAGATATTCACCACCACCAAAAGATTTCAGACAGTTTTACGTAGGTTTAGGTTATAATGTAAGACATGAAGAAGGTAAAGGTGAAAGTATTAGTCACTCAGTTGTGTCCAACTCTGTAACCCTGTGGAGTGTAGCCCAATGGGCTCCTCTGTCCATGGAATCCTCCAGACAAGAAGACTAGAGTACTCCTTCTCCAGGGGATCTTCCCAATCCAGGGATTGAACCTGAGTCTCCTGCATTGCAGGCAGATTCTTTACCATCTGAGCCCCACTGAGCCTCAGGTGAGACATGAGTTACCTATAACAATTACTATGTACCCCATGATAGCCCATATAAAACTTATTATTTATTATGTTCCCCAAAATTGCCCCCAGTCATGCATTGGTGGCCATCTCTGGTTCCTTCTTCATTTGACAAAACTAACTTATCAGGCACAGTGCTAGGTCTGAGATTAGAAAGAGGAGAGAAAGGCATTGAAGAAGATGGGACTGCATACATTTGCTTAAATTCTACTGAAAAGAAACATGCAAGCAATCATGATATAATAAAATTGTAGATTCACAAGGATGTTCACTGTGTGAAATGAACAGGTGGCAGGAGGATGACAGATGGAGTCATCCTGGTAAAGTCAGGGGAGGTTTCTGCAGGGAGACAGCCTTCGAGCTGATATACTAGGGTTAGGCGGAAATATTTCAGAGAGAGGAATGCAGGATAATAAGACCAGATATAAAGGAATTTTCCAGGAATCGGAAGTAATTTAAAACTTTGGTATACAAAAGCAAGAAAGCTGGAGGGACAGGAAGGACGGCATCATATTAATAAAAGGTTTTGAAAGACATTGCTGACATATAGCAGGTTCTTGAAAATTATTTGTTAAGCTAATGAAGTTTTGATTTCACCACTAAGAAGATGCAGTCCTTTGTCAAAAGACCTGGAAAGAGACCCAGTGGTCCAGTGGTTAAGACTTCTTCCACTGTGAGGGATATGGGTTCAGTCCTTGGTGAGGGAGCTAAGATCCCACACACTTTGCAGCCAAAAATCTAAATCATGAAACAGAAGTAATATTGCAACTAATTTAACAAAGACTTTGAAAATGGTAAACATCAAAGAAAATCTTTAGAAAAATTTTAAAAAGAGCATGGATAAAATGTTTACCTAAGCAACATCATGTCTGTTGAGTCTTTGAGCAGCTACCACCATGGGACTGTGATGTTATTTCTTTTATTCACTTCTTCCCCAGTAATTGTCGTGGAATACCTTGGTCATTCACCCACTGATGCTATTTTGTCTTTTTGCTGGTTGAAAATTTGGACTTAGTGTCCATCAGCTATTATTTTCTATCTCCAGCCTCTCTAGCCTACCTGTCTGCTTCCCTGTGTGAGATAAACTATATATGGCTTTTCTTTGCATGCTACTGCTGCTGCTAAGTCATTTCATTCATGTCCAACTCTGTGCGACCCCATAGACAGCAGCCCACAAGGCTCCCCCATCCCTGGGATTCTCCAGGCAAGACAGGTACAATTCAGAGCAATCTGAAACCCCTTTTCTTTTAGTTGAGCGTCACTAATTATTTCCTATCCGTATAATCCTTCCATTTGATATTAGTGTTTTCTCATTTCTGCCTTCCCGCCTCCCCGCTTCCACTACTCTATTTCAGCATCCTAGGTTGGCCAACAAATGAGGTCCTTAGTTCTTTCTGAATACACAAAAGGAGTAAGTCACCCATTGTGGCTAGACCGTTAGAGTAACTTGAACATGCTAAATGTTAAGTTGCTTCAGCTGTGACTGACTCTCTGCGACCCTATGGACTGTAGTCTGCCAGGCTCCTTTGTCCATGGATTCTCCAGGCAAGAATACCAGAGTGGGTTGTGATGTCCTCCTCCTGGGAATCTTCCTGACCCAGGGATCAAATGCATGTCTCTTACATCCCCTGCATTGGCAGGTTGTTTTTTATCTGGGAAGAGTAACTTGCAAGCTCTCAATTTATACAAGATGTTCAGAGAGCAACATTCATTTGCAAACTGAGCAGGAGACTAGCATTAAGTGGCTGCTACAAAAATCACCTATGAATAGGCTAATATGTAGGAAAGTACAAATGTTTTTCTCAGTACCAAAATCATAAGCATCACCCTGGTTATTTGTATTCCAAAAGTACAAATATTTTTTTCAGTTCCAAAATCATAAGTGTCTCCCTGGTTATTCCAAAACACCCATCTGTTAGAGATGAGGATTAATATTACAGAGAAAGAATGTAAAATATAGACTTGAGTATTGCTATTTTGTGTTATACTTATTAAAACCAGAAAAAGTTAAGCAATTGATGCAGTCACCTAGCTAAATGGAAACAGAATTAGAGGTAGAACCAAGTATACCTGGCTGCAGAGTTCATGAATGTTTTAATGACTCTGGTACACTGTTTGACTTGGTTTTTGTGGGGAAAATTCTTTGTCTCCACATTATTAACAGTTTGAGAATTTGGACTACCATGCATCAGGTGAGATAAATTGATACCACAAAAGAAAGAGAGAAATGAAGACAGACCGAAGTTTAAGTGCTTACATTTTAATGAAAAAATGGCCTTTCTCTTTTACTTTCAGCTAATGACATTGAAGCATGAACTAGAGATCAAAAGATCAAACAGAGGACCAAACCGAGAGACCTTTAGTCTGGATTCTGCCCTTTGGATAGAATCACAAGCTTCCTCATCCAAACTCTATTGACCTCAGAGAGATCAGTTCCTGTCACTTTTTTCTATTTACGATGATTCTTGTATCAATTCTTCAACTAATTCTAGGTCAAAAGAAATCATACTCTGGAACATTGTGATTTTTGAAGTAAAGGCTTTGTGATAAATTATTGTTTGGGGGGGGGACATCCTTAAGCGTTATTTTCTTCTAATAAGCACAATTTAGTGAAATTCTGAGGGTAACATTGAACTAAAGATTTGTCTCACAATCAACTGTCAATAATTTTTCTAGTTAAGTGTATTATTTCTGTTGTAAGTTATGGCTTACCTGACTAAAGAGGAAGGATTATTTAAAAATAATATTACAATATGCATACTTAGTTTCTTTTTTTTTTCTTTTTTTTAAATTTTATTTTATTTTTAAACTTTACAATATTGTATTAGTTTTGCCAAATATCGAAATGAATCCACCACAGGTATACCTGTGTTCCCCATCCTGAACCCTCCTCCCTCCTCCCTCCCCATACCATCCCTCTGGGTCGTCCCAGTGCACCAGCCCCAAGCATCCAGTATCGTGCATCGAACCTGGACTGGTGACTCGTTTCATACATGATATTATACATGTTTCAATGCCATTTTCCCAAATCTCCCCACCCTCTCCCTCTCCCACAGAGTCCATAAGACTGATCTATACATCAGTGTCTCTTTTGCTGTCTCGTACACAGGGTTATATCCATAAAACCTGGCTCCATCTGGGTCAAAAACTGTAAACATTTAAGATCTCCATTCCTTAGCCTTCCAATGCTATTTTGTCTCACTCACTTACTAGGGAATTTTAGTCAGATTCACTGTTTTAAATGTCACCTGGACATTGGTCATTCAAATGTATATGTCCAGTCTGGAACTTTCTACTGAACTTCACACACAAACACCAAAGTTCCTATTCAACATTTTAAATTAAACACCTTCAAAGCTAAACATTGATTTTGCACCCAGCTCTATTCCTCTGACAATTTTCTCTTTCACAGCAAGTAAGTTAAAAACTTCCATTTTAAATATCTTGGCTGAAAAACTTTGTAATTATCATTAATTGATCTCTTCATTTTATACTTCATTTCTAATTCATAAATAGACATTAATAGAGTCTGCCAATGCTTCAAATTACGTCTTGAATCTGCCAGTTCTTACCAACTCTGCCCTGCCACTCTAGTTCGACTGAGTCTAGTTAACACTTAGATTATTGAAATCACTTGCTAGCTGATCTATTTCCTTTTCATCTCTATCCAAAGTTTATTTTAAAACAACTGTGCTATCCACTCAAATCATAAATTAGATCATTTAGCACATTGCTCTTATCCTGGCAATAGTTCTCAGTTCCTTAGAGGACAAACCAAACTGCTTACAACAGTTTACGTGGCTTTATATCTGCTACTTTTACTCTTCAGCCTGTGTGATTTTATTGTTTATCCTGCTCACTCTTCTTTCTGACTCTGCTGCTGCTACTGCTGCTAAGTCGCATCATTCGTGTCCGATTCTGTGCGACCCCCATAGACGGCAGCCCACCAGGCTCCTCTGTCCGTGGGATTCTCCAGGCAAGAACACTGGAGTGTTTTGCCATTTCCTCCTCCAATGCATGAAAGTGAAAAGTCAAAGTGAAGTCGTCAGTTGTGTCCGACTCTTAGCGACCCCATGGACTCCTCCGTCCATGGGATTTTCCAGGCAAGAGTACTGGAGTGGGGTGCCATAAAATCCAAGTAGTTTTGACCCAAGTCTCAGGTTATTCATGTTACTTAGACATCCCTCCCTCCAAGGAAAATTTGTGACTCAAAACCTTACCTCACCCTGGTTTCTGCTCAAAATTCACATTATCAGAGTATTTCTCCTTTTGACATTGTTTTTATATAAAATAGGTTGGACAAAAATGCTTCCACCACCAACACTATTACAGCTTTCCCAGTCTTACCAAACTTTATTTTCTCATGAAAATCATCTTTACCTGAAATTATATATATATATATATGTTTAATTTTTTTGTATCCCATTACCAAATGTAAGTTCCATATGCCCAAGTGCTGAATTGCAATGTCATTACACAGTATCTAGAATGTAACATGCATGCATATGTGTACAATTAAGTAATGGCATATGGAAAATGACAATTTAATGCAATTGTTCCTAGACCAACTACTCTCAGTTATTCAAGGCAATAAAATGACAAATGGAGTGGCTTTCTCTGGTCACGTAGTGATTAAGAATAAACCTTCTAATGCAGAGGATGTGAGTTCAATCCCTACTCAGGAAACTAAGATCCCACATGCTACTGGGCAAGTAAACTGCACACTGCAACTAAGAACTGACATAGCCAAAAATAAATAAATAACTTTTTTTTGGAAGTGGCAAAAGGAGAAGAAATGAACAGAAACCTGCTAAGTCTTATACTTAGCTATTTCCAGGTTGCTAATTTTCAAATACAAAAATATTAAAATTCTATACCTAGAAAATGGTCACCCTTCTCATTGATACCTGCTATTTATTTTTCAGTTGGTTTATGTTTCATAAATAGGCATTTCCCTCACCATGAAACTTGATACAGTTATTCAAGGAAAAAAAATGCATCATTATTATTCTTAAACCATTGCCTTTGCTAGATAAATAAATAGATAATAAATCTATTCCTAATGATTGACTCGAAATGATTCAAAATAGCACTGAGAAAATACACCTGGCTCTAGGCCTCAAAAAACGAGGGCTAATGAAAGACTTGGAAAGCATGGCATAATGTCTAATTTTAAAAGTTTATTGTTTCCATTATGGAGAGTTCCAAACTGCTACTTACTTCAAGTTATAAAAATTTAGTCTGTTTAAAAGGTAAGTATAACTCCAGACAATTTTTTTGAAGATAGCCAAGAGGAATTTTTAAAATGGACTTAGTTTAGTGCTTTCTTTGTAATATTGCTCTGAATTATCATAAAATTACCTTACCTTTTTCAAAACATATATAATGTATCATATATTTTTATTTCACTTATATTTTGCAACTGATGGCTTCAAAAATAGAACACAGAAATAGAACACAGTTTTCCATAAGCCAAATAAGTGAAGTTTCTGAAAATAAATCCTGATTTTTGCTATTAGAAATACTGTTACTGAAATAGTGTTTTAAATGTCTGCACTATTTTCATATATATTGTCTTTGTTTTTAATTCCATTTTAATGGCTAAAAAATTAGGATACCTACTAACACTTAAAATTACATTAATATCTATATTCGCTTTCAAAGATTAAAATGCAAAAAGTAGTTCCCAACTCATTCTAAGAAGCCAGCATTACCTAACTCCAAACCAGAAATGACATTATAAAAAAAGAAAGCTATAGACCTATGTCTCTCATGAATGCAGATGTAAAAATCCTCAACAAAATCTTAGTGTATTGAATCTAACAATGTATAAAAAGAATTATGCACTGCAACCAAGTGGGATTTATCCCAGGTATGCAAAACTCAATATAATTTAAGCCATCATATCAACATACTTAAGATGATAATTTATTTGATCCTATCAATAGATGAGAGGATTTGACAAAATTTGTGATACAATCTCAAAACTAAAAATAGAGTGGAACTTAACTTGAGAAGTATCATCCACCAAAAACCTTCAGATAACAAAATATTAATGGCCAGAAATTAAAAGCTTTTTCACCGTGATCAGGAATAAGACAAAGATGTCACCTTTCACCAGTCCTTTTCAATATCAAACTGAAAGTCCAAGCTAATGCATTAAATCAAGAAAAGAAAGTAAAAGGTACATAGGTGGAAAAGAAAAATTAAAGTTGGTTTTGTTCACACATAGTATGGTCATCTATGTCGAAAACTCAAAAGATTTAATAAAAATAAACTCCTGGAGCTAATAAACAACTTTACAGGTTGAAAAATAAAGTTCATATACAAAACTCAATCACTTTCCTATATACCAGCAATGAACAAATAAACATAAATTTTGAAATTAAAAGTGCATAAATATTAGCACATCTTGCCAAGAGAAATATTTGGTATAAATCTAACAAAATATGTACAAGATATACGTGAGGAAAGCTACAAAACTTTGGTAAATGAAATCACAAAAGAACTAAATAAAAGGAGAGATATTACTTGTGCATGGGTAGGGAGACTCAGTATTGACACAAAAATGTCAATTCTTCCCAGCTTCATCTATATATTAATACAATCTCAATTAAAACCCAAGCAAGTTATGTTTTGGATACTGACTGATTATAAAGTTTATTTGGAGAGTCAAAAGATCCAGAATAGTCAATACAATACTAGATGTGAAGAACAAAGTTGGGAAACTGACACTACCTGAGACTTACAATGGAGCAAAAAATACCATTTTCAAAAAAGGACAATTGGAATCTATATGCAAAACAGAGAGAGAGAAAAATAAATCTAGACACAGACCTTTTATCATTCACAAAAAAATAATTCAAAATGAACCACAGACCTGAAAATTATAGAGGAAACTACAAAGCTCCTAATGATAACATACAAGGAAACAACATGATCTTGGGTCTGGGGATGGCTTTTTAGATACAGCACCATTGTCATGATCCATGAAAGCAATCATTGACAAGCTAGGCTTTATTAAAATGAGAAACTTCTGTTCTGGAGTAACATTGTTAAGAGAATGAGAAGACAAGCCATAGAGAGAGTGAATACTTGGGAAATATATATGTGATAAATAACTATTATCCATAATATGTAAAGTGCTCTTAAGACTCAGCAATAGAAAACAAATAGCTTTATTTAAAAATAGGCAAAATGCCTAAACAGGCACCTCACTAAAAAAAAAAAAAAAAGATAGAAAAAGATGGCAAATAAACATATGAATATCTGCTCAGCATCACCTGTCCTTCAGTTCAGTTTAGTCGCTCAGTCATGTCTGACTCTTTGCAACCCAATGAATTGCAGCACACCAGGCCTCCCTGTCCATCACCAACTCCCAGAGTTCACCCAAACTCATGTCCATTGAGTCAGTGATACCATCCAGCCATCTCATCCTGTCATCCCCTTCTCCTCCTGCCCCCAATTCCTCCCAACATCAGAGTCTTTTCCAATGAGTCAACTCTTTCCATGAGGTGGCCAAAGTACTGGAGTTTCAGCTTTAGCATCAGTCCTTCCAAAGAACACCCAGGACTGATCTCCTTTAGAATGGACTGGTTGGATCTCCTTGCAGTCCAAGGGACTCTCAAGAGTCTTCTCCAACACCACAGTTCAAAAGCATCAATTCTTTGGCTCTCAGCTTTCTTCACAGTCCAATTCTCACATCCATACAATGACTACTGGAAAAACCTTAGCCTTGACTAGACGGACCTTTGTTGGCAAAGTAATGTCTCTGCTTTTCAATGTGCTATCTAGGTTGGTCATAACTTTCCTTCCAAGGAGTAAGCATCTTTTAATTTCATGGCTGCAATCACCATCTGCAGTGATTTTGGAGCCCCCAAAAATAAAGTCTGACACTGTTTCCACTGTTTCCCCATAGGGTATTGCAAATTAAAGCAAAATGAAATTCTACTACATATCTTTTAAAATGGCCAAAATGCAAAACATTGGTGATTCCAAATGCTGGCAAGGATGCAGAGCAATAGAAACTCTCACTCATTACTGGTAGAAATACCAACTGATACAGCCCATTTTGAAGGTAGTTTTGCAGTTTTTATAATACTAAATATACTTTTACCATACTATCCAGCAAATTTGTCTCCTTGGTATTTACACAAATAAGGTAAAAATTTATGTCTACACAAAACATGCACACAGACTAATAGCAGCTTTATTCATAATTATCAAAACTTGGAGGCAATCAAGATGAATCAGTAAATAAGCTGTGGTACATCTAGACAATGGAGTATTAGTCAGTGCTAAAATAAATTCTATCAAGACATGAGCAGACATAGAGAAAAGTTACATATGTGTTTCTAAATGAAAGATGCCAAATAGAAAGGTCACATCCTATAGGATTCCAATGATTACATTCTGGAGAAGGTAAAGCTATAGAGACAGCAAAAAGATCAGTGGTTGTCAAGAGTTGGGATAAGGGGGAGGAATGCAGAGATGGAGCACAGAGAATTTTTAGGGGATGGAACTATTCTGTATTAAAGAATCTTCCTGCCAATGCAGGAAACAGGGGTTTGAGGCTTGGGTCAGGAAGATCACCTGGAGAAGGAAATGGCAACCCACTCCAATATTCTTGCCTATGAAATCCAATGGACAGAAAAACCTGACAGGCTACAGTCCATGGGGTCACAACTCCGAGAATAAACAACAACAGCAACAGTCATCATGCTGCTGCTGCTACGGCTAAGTCGCTTCAGTCGTGTCCAACTCTGTGCGACCCCAGAGACGGCAGCCCACCAGGCTCCCCCATCCCTGGGAATGGGTTGCCATTCCCTTTCATTTGTCTAAATCCATAGAATGCACAACACCAAGAATAAACCCCAGTGTAAACTATGGACTTAGGATGATCGTGTGTCATTGTAGATTAATATATTATGAGAAATCTACCTCTCTGATGCTGCTGTCAATAGACAAGGAGGCTGTGTATGTGCAGATTAGGGTATATGTGGAAATTCTCTGTACTTTCTGCTCAATTTCCTTGTGAATCTAAAACTGTTCTTAAAATGCCTTTTTCTTCCAAATAGAATAATCAGAAGTTAGGTGCCCCAGAGAAGGTTCCCTGAAGTCTAGTTTGCTTTCCATTCTTCTATGCTAAACTGTTTATTACAAGGTTGGAGTTATCATTTCTTTGTTAATTTTGTTTTCATTTATGAATTTGGTCTGTTGCTTTCTGTGACACTTCTGATGATGAAAAATGACTGTTTTTAATTTTCACATGGAAGGCTGTGTGCGATACCTGAATGCTAGTATTATGAAAATTAGTATATTCGTTTTCTACGGCTGCCACAAAAAAATGACTACCAACTTGATAACTTAAAACAACAGAAATTTATTTTCTCATAGTTCTGGAAGTGAAAAATCTGACAACAAGGTGTTAGCAGGTTGATTTCTCCTGGAACTGTCGAAAGAAGTTCGTCGTCTCCTTCTCTCGCATATTCTGGAGGCTGTCAGCAATCTTTGTTGTCAGTTGGAATGTGATACAGTGCTCCAATCTCCACCTTCAGCTTTTCTTGAACTTCTCTCCTCTGTCTTTAAACCTCTCCTCTTCTTACATGGACACTTGTCATTGAATTTGGGAAGTACTTGCTTAGTCCTGGATGATCTCATTTTGAGATACTTCAATTGATTATTCTGTAAAGACCCTTTTTTCTTCAAATAAGACCCACTTACAGGTATGAGGTGTTAGGATTTGAACATATCTTTTTAAGAGTTTCCTATTCAACCCAGTACAATTACTGGTATTAATATTGTCCCACAATGCCATAACAACATATTTGTGTCTCCAATCAGCAGGCTCTTACATTGGTACTTATGGGAGAGGAAAAAGACCAGTG
Organism: Bos javanicus; assembly: GCF_032452875.1. Taxonomy (NCBI): domain Eukaryota; kingdom Metazoa; phylum Chordata; class Mammalia; order Artiodactyla; family Bovidae; genus Bos; species Bos javanicus. The sequence continues at coordinate 41,375,476 of NC_083881.1, forward strand.
AAATTTGAAAATACTTCCAAGAACTTTTCTTCTTGGATTTAAATGAAAAGCGTGCATACTTTTTATAATCAGAAATAACTAAAAATATATTAATATACATAAGATTTTTAAAAAATAGACAAAACATTCTAATCGTTCATGTAGATTCTTATGTATTTTATGATATGCTTTTCCTCAGTTCTCCAATTTAGCAAAGATTGTAGACCGTCTCAGAATTCTGTAACTCCTTTTTAGGCTTATATAAATCATAAACTTTAGATCTAATCACTCAGACTAGATCATCTACTTTTATTTGCTTCTCTTTGGTTTATTTCTTCAAAGTTTAAACATTATTTAACAGTGGTGTATTAGGGGTACATGAGGTCTCAAAGAGTTGGACATGACTTAACAACTAAACAACAACAACGAAATGTCAGTGCTTACACCATACCCTATTCAGTTCAGTTCAGTTCAGTTCTCTTAGTCGTGTCCGACTCTTTGCGACCCCGTGAATCGCAGCACGCCAGAGACCCCGTGAATCGCAGCACGCCAGGCCTCCCTGTCCATCACCAACTCCCAGAGTTCACTCAGACTCACGTCCATCGAGTCGGTGATGCCATCCAGCCATCTTATCCTCTGTCGTCCCCTTCTCCTCCTGCCCCCAATCCCTCCCAGTATCAGAGTCTTTTCCAATGAGTCAATTCTTCGCATGAGGTGGCCAAAGTACTGGAGTTTCAGCTTTAGCATCATTCCTTCCAAAGAACACCCAGGGCTGATCTCCTTTAGAACGGACTATTAGTCTCCTAGGAGACCCCAAAAGGGATTCCTATAAAAAGTAATTAACAGGAAAATAAAAGGAGAGATTATCAAATATGCTTTGGTTCTAACTGTGCTTGTAAAGGTTATATTGGTAGGTAAACATCCCAGTACAGCCATCATGTAGGAAAGGGTTGCAGTTTGTTTTTGAGTTAAAAAAATTCATTCCTGTTTTTTTTTTTTTTTTTTTTTCATTTTTTTCCTTATTCTCCTTTTCAGCACTGTCACCATAATATACAGCAGGAAAAATATTAAATTCACTGTAGGAAACGAGCCTACATTTTGTTCTTTTAAATAATGGGCTTATAACTATGCAGGACAAACCCTCCCTGACATTGACAACTTTAAAGCATCTCTCTCTCCATCTTCAGCTGAGGGAAGTAAAAGCCATTGTTATTGATGTATGTGAAATTCTGGGAAAGAAGCAGAGCTGGGGAAAACATGTATTCTCCCTAATCCCAGTTAGGGGACCAATTTGCAGTTTACCAATTTCCATACAGATGGTTGTATTCATTCCTCTGCTTTGATTATTTGCCCAGTTGCAAAACACCTCCCCTCCCCAAACACATACTTTGCTTGGGTTTAGCTGATGATGAGGTCTGAATATCCGTAGAATGAAGAATAGAAGGGTGTTTGAATGTCATTATATTTGTCAGTGGGCTATTCAGGAGAACTTAGTTAGCTATGATTCCTCCTCCTTATCATCAAAAAACTGCTCTGAATATGTCACCATGTGGTGGAATTGGGGTACCAAATTAGCACAGAGGATGTTATTAGTGATTGAAGAATGATATACTCCAAAAGACTTAGCTACATGTTTTCATCTGTTTTAAAATATGTTCTGAAAATACTGTAGCTATTCTTTGCGTTTAAGGATTCTGGAAAATCTGGAGAATACAATGTGAGACAAATTAGACTGAGGAAAGAGTCAGATAGCAAATAAGGGTGAAAAAAATGTCAAAATCCCAAATAGAATTATCTTCGACCGTCTAAGTTTGAGATGAATCTCTCACGGTCAATGCAGGATTCTAGATTACATTTAATGAGCTTTTTAAAACACATAAGATTCTTGCTAAAATTAAAAATTAATTCCCTGGGACTTGTATGGAATGAAGTTAGGTCTATTTTACCATGACTCAAGATTTAGTCACTGTAGGAATGTGAGTACAAGGCAATATAAGATCCTTGCTTGATAGTGATTGTTTAATATATACAATAGTTCATATTTAACATTTCTTTCTGTTGCCTCAAAATCTTAATGCATAATCTTCTGTATACTAGAAGTTTTGGTTCTGTATACTAGAAGTTTTGGTTCAGTCTTTGCATCATTTAGTCCTCAGGGAAAAAAACTTTAAAAAAAAAAAAAAGAAAGAAAGAAAATATCATTGTTTTTTCCTTAAGGAAAGTACCCCTGACTTTCTTTTCCACTTCCATTAAATCAAGTCTCTCCCTCTTTAAAAAAAATCATCTAAAAAACTGTTGTGCTTAGTCTCTTCAGTTGTGTCCAATTGTTTTGTGACCCCATGGACTATAGCCCACCAGGCTCCTCTGTCCATGGGATTCTCCAAGCAGGAATACAGGAATGAGTTGCCATACCGTCCTCCAAGGGAATCTTTTGACCCAGGGATTGAATCTGCGTCTCATGTCTCCTGCATTGGCAGGTGGGTTCTTTACCACTAGCATCACATGGGAAGTCCTCTCACAAGTTTTACTGAACAACATCGTTCTCTATCAATTATTTCCATTCATGACTACAAATTATTTTAGGGTGAAGATAATGACTTAATGAATCAGTCTGAATTCACCACTGTGCACACTGTGAACATAGTATTCATAATAAAACTAGATAGAGTGAGTAGATAGAAGGTGAGACAGAGAGAGAGAAGTTTTGAATTTTTTAAGAGAGTAATATACAAGCTAGAGAACATGCAGAAAAACAGATGGAGAGGAATATTGAAGCCACATCTTATGGTAAAAACTGTGAAAGGATCCTATAGTGTAAAATAATAAATTTACATTAGATGTCTCCAAACAGAAGCTTAATCATTCTTTATCCATAATTATATCTAAGTTGGGAGGTGGCTAGAAGATGGATGCTTAAGACCCTTCTAACTTTCTGATCTGTGGATTCTATTTTCATGTGTGCATTATTTTATTAAAATGTTTGTTCACAATTTTTCCTCCAAAATCAATCATTGAAAGCAATTCACTTTATTTGTAGATTTTAAGTTCTTTGTAGCAAAAATTATGTCTTCATAAAATTTTCAGAAGGTATATGTATCGAAAATATTAAGGCTATCAGCAATTCTTTTATTTTTTAAGGACAGGAAATTCTACTCAAGACTTCTTAAATTCAAATATCTCCAGGACATAAGTAAGTGGATGTGTCCTAAGACTCACACATATATCATATGTTTAAAAAAAAAAATCCTTGTAGGTGATCCAGAAATCAAGGATTCAAATGACTCAGAATTCTATGGATAAAATTATAGTCACTTTATTTTCTATCATTAAAATTACACTGATGCCATCACCAACTCAATGGATATGAGTTTGAGCAAACTCCAGGAGATAGTGAAAGACAAGGAAGCCTGGTGTGCTGCATGGGGCTGCAATGAGTTGGACACAACTTAGTGACTGAACAACAACAAAATCATGAGATTAATAAAAGCCATTTGTGTTCAGTTTAATGAGAAGCAAAGAGGAACAAATGCTCTAGAAAATGCTTTCCTAAAGCCACAAAAGCTACTGGTCAACTGGTCAACCTCATTTAATTCAGGAAGATAACAAATTCAATGTATCAGCTTTGAAAATTAGCAAATTCATCATCATTTTAAACAAACTGAAGTTATATGGAATGTTTTTATAAGCTACTTCAAATATTTGGTGTAAAATGACAAGTCTGGCACCCCCCAAAATAAAAATGTGATTCCATAATTCTTATGAACCTAGTCATTGGTAAAGGTTTAAATCAGTCTCAATTTTCCATAATTTCCCCAAAAATAACACGTCTTATGTTTGACAATTTTTTGGTAATCAGGACTGATGAATGGCAGCATCCCATAGTAAACGTAGTCCTCCAAAGGCATATGGCCTTCTAGAGTTAGTGTCATGTAGAGAAGGTCATGGAATTCAACAAAAGTTCTAGCTAGAGACAGGCCCCAAACAAGGACCTGCATCCTTCCCACATTAGAATCAAGTCGGAATGATTAGGTTCACAAAGTCTTTGCCGATGGAGTCACTTCTTCACTGCAGTTAAAAATATATATATATATATATTTCCCATGCTTCTAAGTTGAACAGCTAATCATCTCTGAAAACAGTGCACGTACAGCTTAGTTGATTTAAAATGTTTTTATTCATCTACCTGTGCTACCTCACCAAGGAGGTAAAATCAAATGAATCCAATGATCAGGCAAATGTATAAAGGTCAGATGATAGAAACAATGCTAAGAAATTATTAGGACAAACATAGTTTTGTCAGGGCTGCATTTAATGGGGTAACACTCTTAGTATTATGTTTTTAAGCAAGGGCTAATGTGCAATTTTGTTTTAAAATTACTGAGAAACATGTTTCTGGACTATTAACTTTTTTTTCAGTATTTAGATCACAACTCCTAAGGCTTTGCTATATTTTGACAGGTACTGACAATGAGTGTCATGGAATTGTGACTCAATTGTCACCTTTAGAGTGTTCAAGCTGAAAAATTCAGGATGAGTGCTAGGTACTAATTAGAACTGTTATATTAGGAAAGCAAATACAATAGTGTCTAACATTAAACAAAGCACAGTTCTCCTCAAAAATGGTTTCTTTTGTGTGTGGGTTAGTCTATAAAAGCATTTTGCATGTTAATGAAGCACAAACAATTATTGCCAGAGTAACTAGTTTCACGCAATTACAAAAATCACATAAAAGCCTTATTGTTTGTTGTCTTATGATTTTTAATGCTAATTTTGCACTTGATAATTTCAGATTTCATTTGTACCACAGTGCACAATTAGGTTTTTATATCTGTGAAGGTGAAGGCTAGTACTGGGAAAGATAACTCCTCATGAAAAAAAGTAAAATAGTCATATTCAGAATGAGACTATCAGACAGCCTAAAAAAGACAGAAAAAAGTGATGAGCAGAATTTCTATCAAGGGAGAAGACATTTATGTGGTTGAAAGAAGAGTATTTCCTATAAAAATTGGAGGAGGGTAGAGAAGTTGGTGAAAAGGGGGGAAAAATGATACAAACAGTGGAATAGTGTGGGGAAGAATCGAGAATTAAGACATAGGTGGAATCATTAGAGAACTAGCACCTATTACATGGTAAATCGTAGTTGTAGTTGATACACTGGTATGGTAACGGTGGGAGGAATTCAAGTACATAGAGACTGGGCACCAAAACTCAGCCAGAACTGCAAATATCAAACAGTGCAAACACTGTGAGCACTTGCTGAAATTTTAGGGAAAATTTTGAATGGTTGCTTAACTGATGAAGATCTCTGTATTAAGCTCAGATGGAAGTGGCAGATTTTTATTTTGCTAAAACAGGTTTTCCTTTTTGTTTCACAAGTGTGCAGGCGAACTTACTTCTTACAACTCCTCATTAGCTAACAATCTAATCTTTTACTTTAATAAGGCAGATAGTAATGGATTAAATAGTTTTTCTCCTGAAAAAAAAATATAGATATTTGGTATGGCATATTTAATTTGTTTACACATTAAAATATCTTTTTTAGCTACAAACCGTCAGAAATGACTTTGATCAGTGTTGATCTCCTGCAATGGCTGTGAAACTCTGGATTTTCTAGTTGCTCTTACTTCTTAGACAATGTGACATATACCAGGTAAGAGCTTAGATTTAATGCTACCTTAGATGTTGTTGAATAGAGCACAATGTTTGAAAGGTCAGAATTCATTTTTCTGTTAGTATTCTTTTTCTTGTTTTTATTTAATGGAACCTGAGGCATATAAAATTGTTTCAGCTCTTTCATAGGATTTAAAACACTGAAATATACTTAAAATGAATACATTTAAACTATTAGTATAAAAAATTCAAACCCCCAAACTTTCCCATAAAACTAGCTTAGCTTAGCTCTTTTTTTTTTAACAAGCTTCCCTGGTGGCTCAGACGTTAAAGAATCCTCCTGCAATGGAGGACAACCAGGTTTGATCCCTGGCTTGGGAAGATCCCCTGGAGAAGGGAATGGCAACACACTCCATTATTCTTGCCAGGAGAATTCCATGGCCAGAGGAGACTGGCGGGTTACAGTCTATGGGGTCTCAAAGAGTCAGACACAACTGAGCTACTAACCTTTTCACACTTTCATAGTCTCACTTTTATTTATTTATTTATTTGTTTTGTTCTACTATTGAAAGCATTCTTCAAAGCACTAGAGTTTTCCACTAGTAAATTTTCTGGACACTTATTTTATGGTGAATTTGCATCCTTGTTACTCATCCATTACAGTTAATACATGTAGTTAAAAAAGCATATCTTATCACATGAAAATATCATTAATATACCCTTGCAACTAGGTAACAGTTTAGAAATATCGTACAGCTTTAGGTAAATAGTTGTTTCATGATTTTCACAGTTTGAAGGTGACAATTCCTCTCTTTCTGACCTTTCTCCTCTACTACTGTCTACTTACCCAAGGAAGACAGGGAGGAAGGAAAGGAAAGCAGGCAGAAAGGGAGGGAAGGAGACAGGAAGGAAGGAAAAGGAATTCTGAGGTTCTGTCTGAGTTGTTTCTACTATATAAAGCAAAAAATACCCCTGGGTTTTTCTTTTAGAAAGTTAGCACTGCTGTTTAACTTCATACAAACTTGATAATACCCATTCCTTAATCGTGTGGAAGTCTATAACAAATATTTGCTGCATTAATCATGTACATTTTCAATGTAAAGACTTTTAAACTCGCTTAACAAATAATTAAACCTGTTTTATGTTAACATGTTGAGACAAAAGTAAGAATACACATGTTATGTATTTAAATATGTAATGAAACTGAACCCACTTAGTGTGAAAAATCATTTCTATATCACCTAAAAATTAGTGGTGGCTACCTATAGTATAATAATCTCAAGTTTATGTCCATGGCTTGTTTCTTTTGGTGTCTTTGAACCCTCAAAATATTTTTTATTTTATTTCTTTTTAAAATTAAAAAATATATTTTTATGGAAAGGCGTATTGTTATAAATATAGCAGTGTGTATATGTCAGTCTCAAACTCGCAGTCTATCCCGCCCTCCTACCTTCCCCTTAGTAATGGTACCTAACGTTTATTCATTCTCTAGTTCAAGTCTATGTTGTTGTTCAGCCGCCCATTCATGTCTGACTCTTTGCCACCCCATGGACTGCAGCACACCAGGCCTCCCTGCCATCCTTCAGGGTCGTATCTTTTTGTCCTTTTGTACAGCTCATGAGGTTCTCACAGCAAGTATACTGGGGTGGTTTGCCATTCCCTCCTCCAGTGGATCACGTTTTGTCAGAACTCTCCTCTATGACCTGTCTGTCTTGGGTGGCCCTACACAGCATGTCTCATAACTTCATTCAGTTACACAAGCCCCTTTGCCACGACAAGGCAGTGATCCATTAAGAGGAGTTCAATTTCTATATCCAAGATCTTAGTTCCTAGATTTAGGAAAACTTCCATAGTACAAAATAAACATTTAGCAGTGCTACTATTGAGTCTAAAATATAACTGAGCATTAGAGGTTAATAATTTGGTAAAACAAAAGACAGTTTGAGAAATGTACACCTTAATGGGCATTACAAAACATTATCATTCTTGAAACGGATTAGATATATTATATTAAACATTCCAAAATCATCTTTCTTGTCAATTTAAGGTACGCAATACATTTTTCCATAACATTTAGCCTTCACACAAAATGGAGGTGGTTAAATGAGTTCACAAAAAGAATTCCTATTCATCATTCATAAACCTTAAAATGATTCCTCTGTCTAAAATTTAAGAATTGAAAATATCTCTGGAAGTAGAAATGCCACTTAAGCAAAAGAATGCCAAAGAATCTAAAAAAAGAGTAGATGCATGTATTTGTATAACAGATTCCCTGTGCTGTACACCTGAAGCTAACACAACATTGTCAATCAACTACATCCCAGTCAAGATTTAAGACAAAGAAAAGTGATGCCTCCTGTTTTCCTTCCAAATTTCACCTTCTGCTCTAGGCATGGTTAGATAACCCGAGAAAGCCACTTCCAGCCTAGCTAGAGAAATGGGAACAACCATGTTTCTCATCCTGCTGTCCCTATGGTGAATCTTTTCCTTCCACTGCTACTTCCGTTTCCTGAATATGGAGGAGCTCAGAAAACTTCCTTCAAATAATTCTTCAGTTATTACAGTCCAGGGAGGAAAATGACACGTATAAGCCATCACCTTGACGTCCTTCTCTGTTTCTACCGTCACTTCCTTCTTTCCAAACTTCAGGTGCACACACACACATCCCCCTTAGGGGATCCCCAATTTTTACCAGCCCAGATCCTGGGAAGAAAATGCATACCCTCACCCATGCCTTTTGGCTGCTATCTGGCTGTATCCATTCCACAGCTGGGATGACTAGCCCTACTGTTTTATTTATGATGCAATCAGCTGCTGTAAGAAGGTGAACTGTAACTGCTATTCCATTGCATAAAAAAAGCCTTTTTAGCCCTATGTTATAAACATTTAAAAGTCTCTCTTACCCTTTTAGAAAAAGCACAGCAGGAGGTAGATAGAGGTCACTTGAAGTCTCTAATTCATCTACATTTATAGTAGGTGTTGCAAGCTCTATTAGCAGAAAATGTATGGCACTCAGATCTAAGTTTAATATTTTGCTTTAAATATCTACCTCTCTAGCTAATGCCAGAAGCTGTGCCCATGATTGGTGGCATGTAGACACTTACTAGCAAAAGCTTCCCCTTTGGCAGAAAATATCAGTTGGAAAACTGCTGTTATGATAATATATTTGTGTATCAACTCAGAAAATCCTCCTTAAGAGATTTTTTTCCCCTGCATAAGCAAGTACTAAGAGTACACAAGGCTTTCTGCTAATATAGATATTGATACGCACTAAAATATTGAAGGGTAACCAGACATGTCTGTATATTGTCTTGCAGGTCACCAATGGAAAATATTTTGAACTGGGAAAGTAACTGTCTTCTCACCATATCAGTGAAAGTGCTCTAAAAGGAGCTTCAGCACCCACATACCAACTTAGCAGCCCGAAAGCTAGTAAAGTGCTGCAAGCTGACTGACTTCATCCTGGAGTCTCATAATGGTTTCCTTCCTGGGCCCATTTCTTCTTCGGACACTGCCATCTTGTGAGTACTAAATACATCATCAGTGAGTCTCATTCTCATGTATTACACTAATACATCATTGGAATGACAACTGCTTCTGATGATCTATTAATGCAATACATCAGAGTGAGGTGTTTGAATGGGATATTACTCAGAGACCAGTGCCGTCTACATAAAGCTGGGTCCAAAATCCAATTCCATTTAATTACACAGAATTCATAGCACGCTAGCAGCAGACAAACACTACCAAAAGCCGATCATCATCAAAGAAATTATTTGCATTCTCATTAAATTATCAACAAAAATCTTTCCCTTTCCTGGAAATGGAACTGTCTGATAAGTCAGTGATTCAGACTCCATGAGCTCACCATCCTCTATGACACACAAGAATTATTTTGCAAAGGCCCATGAATAAAACAAATACTCTTTCCCTATCCTCACTGCCTCACATGCTATAGTCATTAAAAAAGACATCAGATTTTTTCATCTAAAATATAATTTCTTTGGTTACCATACACATTGAATTGAATGTTCTTTGTTTGTAGTCACTAGACACCATCCAAACATTTGTACTTCTGTAAATATTATACGCATAAAAAAAAAGACACCAGAAAAAAGCAACTGAATTTGCTTTAAAGTCAGTTATAGAGCACTCTGTATATGTGTCATTTGTCACAAAGCTATCATAAAGCACACCCAGTCCCTCTGTTCTTCATTTCTGCATAAGATACATCTATTTGTGTTTGTATAGCTTACTGTGAAATTTAAATTGTGTAATCTGTTGCTCTTTGGTTGGTGCTACAAATAAGATTGGCATTGTCTCTAATAATCAAATTTTTAAAATTGCATTCGACCTTCATTACCATGAAATTTTTCAGAAATTCACTCTTTCACCTGCATTTTTCTGTTGTTCAAGTTGGAATCCCTTGAGTGTTTTCCATGGTGTTTCATAACAATAATCCAATATAATTTAAATGAAACAGGTATCAAAATTTTACAGCATTAACCTCTGAATTTGAGGTTATTTTACTTCCAATTAAAGTTAAGACCACGATAAAGTAATATGCCAGATTGGTGCATTGGTTTCTGAAGCAATTGAAATTCAATTGTATAACACTCTCCTACCTTTGTCACAGATTTTTTCAAATAGACTATTTTGTTTAAAAAGCATTTATCTATTGTTAATGTCTTTGGAGAATTCATCTTGGGGTTTAGACTGAAGATAAATGCAAGCACGTGAAGGTTTATGAAAAATGCCTCTGCAAGTGACACGCAGCCTGGTATGAGTTACCACAGTCCGTTTCACATATGGGGCAATCCATGAATCTGCTACTTGCCTTGCATTCATTATATTTGCTGGCCACGTATTTTGTTCTTCCCGTTTTTGAGACCCTTTGATATAATATATTCTTAAATACAAAATGCTGACAGTAAATCTGAAAGGAATGAGATATATACATCTATTACACATTTATATTCTATATATGATGATATATACATAATGTAAAAAGAGTCACCTCAGTATCAGTTGCATCCCTCACTATTGATTGCACACCTCAAACACGCATTTCATTTAAACTCAGGACGAGAATTAAAACTACTTCAAATTAAACTTCATTTTAAACATTAAACTTCAAATTAAGCATTAAAACTACTTCAAATAGAAAAGATGCTTTATAAGGATTCTTTTATGAGGGTAGGAAAGTGTGTGTGTGTGTGTGTGTGTGTGTGTGTGACAAAAGGAACAATGGTAAATAATGCATGTCTTCTAGAAATATGGATTAATCAATCTAGTTTGAATCTGTGATAAAGCTCCCTGTCACTTAAAAAATGAATATAGATGTTTTTCCACATGTGACTCTTTTATTGAGTTTATAATTCCTCAGCACTCACAGTCCTGTTTTCCATTACTTTTTCTCTCCTTTACTTTTAACTAAAGGTTACCTTAGTCTCAATATTTCTTTACATATACTTCACATAAAAGTACTCAACTAATGGAGTTTTCAGCTCTTGCTAATTAAAGAATTACCTTGAGATTTAGATACATACTGTATGTGAATAATATACAGTTATGGAAAAGAAGCATGTTCATGATGTGTTCAGCTTCCTTTCCTTTTCTTGAAATGCTCTTCTATTTCACTTGATAATATTGTGCCACCCTTGGATTCAGGTTGTCTATCTCACACTACCATTCTGTATGGAGTTAGGTACACATGAAAAGCCATACCCCAGCCTGTGGCTGCCCTGGGTTAATACAGGGAAAGTGCTTTCTGTGCTCTGAAGCAAGGTTGGAAGTGAGTTCATGGTGACAGAGCTCCCCCACATCATCGTGAAGTTTCAGGATGTCACGAGGAAGGGGAGAGATGGCCGGACTCCATCACTCTGGATGCACTCAGGGGCTGAATGAATTTGAAATATGACCAAGTCTGAATGGAAGAGTGGTCACAAAGCCAAAAGCAATTACTTCAGCTTGCAAAATGTTTAAACGATTTACTTCACAGGACAAATGCAGAGTCTTCATGTGCTGGGAAAGTCTTAAAACTATATTTGGACAAAATTCGGTCAGGCTCGTTTCACAAGTTATTGGAAGAGAGGAAGGCAAGGGATTTGAGATGCCGGCCCCATTCGGTCAGGGATTTTCTGAAACCCAAACCCCTGTCCTGTCATCTTTGTTTCAGAAAGTCTGATGTGTTCACGTTTTCCATCACCTTGGGAAGAAAGCTGAGGTAAGTAGCTTAATTTATAGATTGATGGGACAAACTTATTTAAAAATTCTCAGTATGGTCTCATGAATCATGTAGGCCTATTAAACTAATTGCTAAGTAAATTTAAGCAGTATTACAGTAAAATTCAAGAGAATTTATCATCAATCTGAAGAGATCTTTGGTGGTCTCATGCTGCCCCCCACAGATATGTCTCAGAACATTCATTATGCCATAATTACAAAGTCTCTTTGAAGAGGCTAAAAATCCCGAGACACCTCTCATCAATTATTTTCACCTGTTAATTCATTTTGTGTGAGGTAATAACCTCGGCATAATAACAAATGTGCAAGTACTCCGATTTTGCAATTAAAAGCAGCAGGGCTTCTATTTTGATCATACAGACTGTGACATCCATCATAGAAAACAATTTGGGCCTAGCAGGATGACAGATGCCGTACTGATGGCTCTACTAACTAACTGCCTGTCCTAGGGAAAAAAAAAAATGGTCAGGCTTCAACCCGCAGCTGCAAGCTATCTGATAGCTTCTGACCAGTCAGCGGGAGAAAGCCTGCAGTGACTAAATTACTGAAAGGTAATTTTACTTCTCAAAATGAGGATTTCTGAGCCATAAATGTATGCATTCCAGTGGCTGCTGTAATTTGGGAACAAATAGCCCTTTTCATTTGAAAATGACGGGAACCACTGCCAGTGTTCAGGACGTTTTGTTTCTTGGGCTTTTACATGAAAAATACAATGTAATGCTCATTATTTCTGCCCCTTTTCACATCTTATTAGACAGAGAAAGCAAGGTGGTTATCTGTGCTCTCTTAGTCTAAATCTACACATGGAAGATATTCCCCCCACCCCCAGCTTCTGGACAGGTGCCTAAATAATAGAAGAGTGTCATTTTTGTCTTTTACTTTGTACAGAGTCCAAGTGAACTCTGTCTCAGAATTGCATCCCACAATCCCAGCTCAACTGAAAGACACCTACACCTAATCGGATCCCAATACAAGGACGAAGCTGATTACCTGCATGTCCTAGCTGCAAGAAATGAATTAGATGCTAATAAATGCAGATGGAAGGTTTCTGCCCTTGTTTTTTTAAATCTCAATATTTCAAAGGAGTTCATAAAACATGATGTGCCTTCTCTTTTCACTTCAATAGTAAAGTATTTGGGATCTTAGTCTAGCCTTCATGAGAATAACTACTGTCTTTTTTGAAACATGTGCTTGTATGCTACTGCCAATCTTGAAAAGAAAATCATACAACAGTGCAAGTAAGTTCTAGCTAATTGAAAGAAAACATAAATATTTTTCATGATTACTTCCAATAGGAAAAGACCTCAAAAGAAATTGAGGAGCTTTGTGTACCGTTGTTTCTCCAGCAAAACTAAATTCAGAGAATGGATTGTGGCATATAGGCCACTGAGTACAATAAAAGCAGGTATGACATGCAAGCAAAAACCATATTATGGGAAGTTGTTATGTTTTCAGGATAACGTGTTTGACTTCTTCCATGTGAATTGGACAACAAAGGATGAGAGAAAGACAAAAGGTTAAGCACAGTTAGAACTTTCTCAGCAGTCCTGCATCTTAAGAAGACAGTCTCGTTTATGCTATTAACAGATGATATGATATTAACACTTTACACTTCGTTCCCACGTTTCTTGCAGACAAACAAAGAAGAGCACTCTGTTTCTTGGGGAAAATCTACTGTTTCAGAGTCTATTGTACCAGACTCATAAACCCTGTCAACAAGAAGGATGAATAGATGATAGAAGCCGGGCTGTGCTGATAGAGAAACACAGAGCAGGGAAGGAAGAGCGTCTTTTTCCATGCTCCGATCTGGGTTCTCCCTAAACACTTGAAGCTAATCGGGGGTAGGTCTCCTTTGACTTTTAGTAGGGTTATCCTTCCATGTTCACTGTTAGTAAATCCTTTAAACTTCTGCAAAATGCCTCTGCATAAGAATAAAAGTCTCTGTGAGCAGCTTGGGAAGTTGTAAGACACAAGTTCTTTTCATCAGGGAGCACAATGAACAATCAAATGAAAGAGACACATTAGAACAACAAAATTGCAATTACCCATCCGAGATCCCCTGTAATGGGAAGCCAGGGGGACATGGCCTTTATGCACACTCTCTGACTGTAACTAATGCTCAGTAGCCATCAACAAATTATGACTCCTGACACTTTTGCTGCCGCAGTATTAAGCCCAGAGTCCAATGGAGAAAATATATGGTTTTTATTACAAAATTGTTCTTGTTTACAATTCTAATATCCTCTTCATTATCTACTTTTCTAGACATTTTAGGCAGTTCTGAAGACCTGGGGCAGCACTAGTCTTGTCATAAAGAGAAATTAATGTTGTTAAAGTTGGCCTAGCTGCCCTCTGGGACAGCTGAAGATGTGGAAATATAAGGCTCTGTTTTTAAAATGAAAATGATTAAAGGCACAGACACCTTGCTCTTGGAGCAGCCGCTAAAACTTTTAATAAAATACATGGGCACATACACACAAAAGCTTCTTTTCTTTTCCTTTCAATAAGTCATCATCTTCTCTCCCTCTCTCTCAAATCCCACTTTGTTCTATAAAGAAACAGCTTGCTTTAAAGACTAATAAGTGTAAAAACATGACCTCATTGTTATAAAGAACACATTTATTTCATCCAGGAGTAGCTCATTCAATAAGGACTAGGCACAGAGAAGCCAGGAGAGCCTTCTCCCAATAGTCAGTAAGCTAATTAGGAGCACGTTTTAATAGGTAGTCTTTACAACAACCGACCAGCTTAATCCAGCCTCTGGAGAACACTGAAGAATGGCCTAACCATCACCACTGCCGGAGGTATAAACTGGCTTGCGTATTCTAGGATTTCAGGGAGGGTTTTCACCAGGGGCAAGCAAGAAAGAAATAGCAAGCTAGTAGAAGTTACTAGGAATCCTTTTAGAGAGAGACTACCAACAGTATCTTGAACAAAATGGCTCATATATCCCAAGAAAAATGACAGGAAATAACTCAAAGGAAGAGACCATAACCTTTGCCATCCGAGGGCGAATGAACAGCAGTCAAGATATCACCTCTCTGATCCTCCCAACCTTAGTCATTTCATCAGGTTAACTGAATGCTCTCCATACAGCATTTGAGAGCAAAGTAACATCCCCACTCTCCCAATGTTTTAATTTTATTATTTTATTTCAAGAAGTCTTGTGTTCCCACCATTTTTCTTTTCTTCCTCTGCTTCTTTGCTCCTGTTTTTCTTCCCTACTTCCTTTTTTTTTAATTTCTCCTCTCTCTCTTTCTTTCTTTCTCTTTCAGTTTCTTTTTATTTGCCCTACTTGCCCTCATTCTGCTCAGATAACAAATCTGTAACTAATAGCCATATGGGAGGAATAAAAGCTGTACAATAGCCTTAAGTTGTTTTTATTTTCCCCATTGTTTGCTTGGTTGGTTATTCACAAGAGTTAATGTAGCTTCCTTACAAATCTAAAGGCCCTAGAGGATAGTCAAATATCACTGAGGTTCACTGTATGCATACTTCTCTCATTCAGATAATTCCATCAAATATCCGCTCTAAACAGATTTAGCACACTTGAGTCTCTTGTTCTTATATTTTCAGGAGAAACATATAGAAGCCACGTGAAACCACAAATCAAGGTCATTTCAACAGTATTTGAAGAACGTCACCACTTAATCCATCAGGCAAGTTGAGTATCCAATGGCAGCCATGCTATCATTCAACTCTCCCAGTCTGCCATTTCTTCACCATGCACCCATTTCCTTCCCCAAGTTTAGTTGTTTTGTTTTCTCTCTTAATTCCTAGTTCTGGGCCTCCATTACAGACAAACGGAGAAAACATTTGACCACACACAGTAATGCGGAGTGCCAGTCCCTCAAACAGCTACAACAGCCACACTTTTTCTCCAGAGGCCCGATGCAAAGTGGCTGAAATACCACAAGTGGATGTCCTATCCTTCAGATTTGGAAGCTATTCTAACTTTCAGGAGTCACCTAATTAAATTTTAATGTCGTTACGTATAAACACCTTAACCGAAACAGCTAATACCTTGTTGGAGATTAGTTGGCAAATAGCTTTAAAGAAATCTGGCTTTGAGATAATCGTTGCAACAACATTAATGTTATTGAGACCCTGCTCTGTACCAGTCACTGTTCTAACTTCTTTTTGTGGTTGAACTTACTGAAGCACCACAAAAGCCCTTTGTAAATGAAAACATCATGGCCCACAGAGGGTGTCACATGGCTGCTTAAGACTGAGCCGCAAATCACACCCACACATTCTGGCCCCATATTTGACATTCTTAAAGAGGCAATTAAACTCTGCAATTAAACTCAAATCCACAATTAAAAAGGAAGACAAATGCCATTCGAAGGAAAGAGCACTTAAAGGTGATGCTCCACAACCGTGCTGCTTTCCTCAATCCTTGCTAAAGTCCATAGCATGACCTCAACACCTCTTAAACACTGATTGTAGAATAACAATCACCATCTATTTTTGTCACCAGATATTTCTCCAGCAACTCATGTAGCATTTTGCTTATTTGACCCTATTTTGTTGTAGTCTTTTCTGAGAAGTTATGTATTTTTTCTAGTTGATGCCAACATATGTTTTGAAAGGGACTGGACAAGATGGAAAAAGCATCTGGTGCTGAGCCTGTGGTTTCCTCCTATGCAATGTGTTTCACTCAAATCATAGTTCAGGTCTGAAATTTTATATACGTTTTTTTCCTGTTGTTAGTAGCTCAGTCGTGTCTACCTCTTTGCCACCCCATGGATGTAGCCAGGATCCACTATCCATGGGGATTCTCCAGGAAAGAATACTGTAGTGGGCAGCCATTCCCTTCTCCAAGGGGTCCTCTTGATCAGAGATCAAACCCAGGTCTCCTGCATCACAGGCATGTTCTTTACCACTGAGCCACCAGGGAAACCCTGAACTTTCATATACATGTGCTTAAGTATGAGGCAAATTACATAAACCAAAAGTTCAGTTCAGTTCAGTTCAGTTCAGTCGCTCAGTCGTGGCCAACTCTTTGCGACCCCGTGAACTGCAGCATGCCAGACCTCCCTGTCTATCACCAAGTCCCAGAGTTCACTCAAACTCATGTCCATTGAGTCAGTGATGCCATCCAGCCATCTCATCCTCTGTCATCCCCTTCTCCTCCTGCCCCCAATCCCTCCCAGCATCAGAGTCTTTTCCAATGAGTTAACTCTTCACATGAGGTAACCAAAGTACTGGAGTTTCAGGAAGCAGCATATATCTTCGGTAAATGAAATACTAATTTTTCACATTGAACAGCAGCATATATATATATATATGTGTGTGTGTGTGTGTGTGTGCGTGTGTGTGTGTGTGTGTGTATACATGTATAGATATTCAGAACATGTATATATTCAGCTGAGAAATGTCAATAACCTTAGATATGGAGATGACACCACCCTTATGGCAGAAAGTGAAGAACTAAAGAGCCTCTTCATGAAAGTGAAAGAGGAGAGTGAAAAAGCTGACTTAAAGCTCAACATTCAGAAAACTAAGATCATGGCATCTGGTCCCATCTCGTCATGGTAAATAGATGAGGAAACAATGGAAACAGTTAAAGACTTTATTTTGGGGGCTCCAAAATCTGCAGATGATGACTGCAGCCATGAAATTAAAAGACGCTTGCTCCTTGGAAGAAAATTTATGACCTACCTAGACAGCATATTAAAAAGCAAAGACATTACTTTGCTGACAAAGGTCCATCTAGTCAAAGCTATGGTTTTTCCAGTAGCCATGTATGGATATGAGAGTTGGACCATAAAGAAATCAGAGCACCAAAGAATTGATGCTTTTGAACTGTGGTGTTGGAGAATACTCTTGAGATTCCCTTGGACTGCAAGGAGATCCAAGCAGATCCATCCTAAAGGAAACCTGTTCTGAATATTCATTGGAAGGACTGATGCTGAAGCTGAAGCTCCAATACTTTGGCCAGCTGATATGAAGAACTGACTCATTTGAAAAGACCCTAATGCTGGGAAAGACTGAAGGCAGGAGGAGAAGAGGACAACAGAGGATGAGATGGTTGGATGGCATCACCGAGTCAATGCACAGGAGTTTGAGTAAACTCCAGGAGTTGGTGATGGACAGGGAGGCCTG
Source organism: Bos javanicus (assembly GCF_032452875.1). Taxonomy (NCBI): domain Eukaryota; kingdom Metazoa; phylum Chordata; class Mammalia; order Artiodactyla; family Bovidae; genus Bos; species Bos javanicus. The sequence goes on from NC_083881.1 coordinate 41,393,419, forward strand.
GCATGCTGCATGCAGTCCACAGGGTCATAAAGAGTCGGACATGACTGAGCAACTGAACTCAACTCAACTCAGTTGGATAAATATACATATATATATATATATATATATATTCTAAGTTACAAAAAATCAATTTCTTCTTACTTAATTCAACTGATTCAAGTTCATGATAATATGTATCAAAAATCAGTGTCGGATGTTGTTAGTAACTCTGTCAGCTTACAGAATGATTCACTATATATATATATATATGTAATTTTATTTTCATCAAATGAATAAATTGTTATATATCTGAACACCTAAATATTGTGTAAGAATTACAAGTGGAATGCTGTATTTGGTAAAGAAAGGGCAATGGAGAATGACATCCATGGATTAAAATCCTACACTTTCATTGCTGCTTAGTTGCTAAATTGTGTCTGACTCTTATGATCCCATGGGCTGTAGCTCGCCAGTCCTCTGTCCAAGGCATTTCCCAGGCAGGAATACTGGAGTGGGCTGTGATTTCCTTCTCCAGGGGATATTCACAATAATCAAACCTGTGTTTCCTGCATGGGCGGGTGGACTCTTTACCATTGAGCCACTATGCACCATGACCAAATAGGATTTATTTTAGGAATGCTAGGTTTATTCAATATATGAAAATCAATTCACATCTAATGAGCAAAAATCAAATAATCTGATGTCCACTTTCATTGTTTCTATTCAACATTGTACTAGAACTTCTAGCCAGAGCAATTAGGTAAGGTAAAGGAGTAAAAAAAGCACCCAGATGGAAAATGAAGAAGTAAAGCTATGTCTACTTGAAAATATCATGACCTTGTAATATACTGCTAAGTCACTTCAGTCGTGTCTGACTCTGTGCAACCCCATAGATGGCAGCCCACCAGGCTGCCCAGTCCCAGGGGTTCTCCAGGCAAGAACACTGGAGTGGGTTTCCATTTCCTTCTCCAATGCATGAAAGTGAAAAGTGAAAGTGAAGTAGCTCTGTCATGTCTGCCTCTTAGAGACCCCATGGGCTGCAGCCTACCAGGCTCCTCCACCTGGAAGGGAGGAAAAACCATGGGATTTTTCCAGGCAAGAGTACTGGAGTGGGGTGCCATTGCCTTCTCTGGACCTTGTAATATAGAAAGTTATTAAATAATCCAAAAAAATGCTAGTAGAATTAGTAGACAAGTTCAGCAAATTTGTAGGATATAAGATTAATTTAGAACATAAATCACTATTTCTATATACTAGAAATGAGCAATCTATACAAGAAATCAAGGAAATGATTCTATTTAACAATAGCAACAGAAAATAAAATTCTTAAAATTAAATGTACCCAAATAAATATGACATGTACACCAAGAACAAAACATTAGAAAAATAAATTGAAAAGATGTAAGGACATGCAAAAACATTCATAAATTTAAAGACTTGCTGGGAATGATTGAAGGCAGGAGAAGAAGGAGACAACAGAGGATGAGATGGTTGGATGGCATCACCAACTCAATGGGCATGAGTTTTGGTAAACTCCAGGAGATGGTGATGGACAGGGAGGCCTGGCGTGCTGTGGTTCATGAGTCACAGAGTCGGATACGACTGAGGGACTGCATATAAGTTAAACAAGCAGGGTGACAATATATAGCCTTGATATATTCATTTCCTGATTTGGAACCAGTCTGTTGTTCCATGTCCAGTTCTAAGGTTTGCTTCTTGACCTGTATACAGATTTCTCAGGAGGCAGGTCAAGTGGTCTGGTATTCCCATCTCTTGAAGAATTTTCCACAATTTGTGGTGATCCACACAGTCAAAGGCTTTGGCATAGTCAATAAAATAGAAATAGATGTTTTTCTGGACCTCTCTTGCTTTTCTGATGATCCAGTGGATGCTGGCAATTTGATCTCTGGTTCCTCTGCCTTTTCTAAAACCAGCTTGAACATCTGGAAGTTCATGGTTCACATACTGTTGAAGCCTGGCTTGGAGAATTTTGAGCATTATTTTACTAGCATGTGAGATCAGTGCAACCGTGCTATAGTTTGAGCATTCTTTGGCATTGCCTTTCTTTGGGATTGGAATAAACTCTGACCTTTTCTAGTTCTGTGGCCAATGCTGAGTTTTCCAAATTTGCTGACATATTGAGTGCAGCATTTTCACGGCATCATCTTTTAGGATTGGAAATAGCTCAACTGGAATTCTATAACCTCCACTAGCTTTGCCCATAGTGATGCTTCCTAAGGCCCACTTGACTTTCATTCCAGGAAGTCTGGCTCTACTTGAGTGATCACACTATTGCTGTTATCTGGGTCATGAAGATCATTTTTATATAGTATTTCTGTGTATTCTTGCCTCCTCTTCTTAATATTTTCTATTCTGTTAGGTCCATACGATTCCTGTCCTTTATTGTGCCCATCTTTGCTTGAAAAGTTCCCTTGGTATATCTAATTTTCTTGAAGAGATCTCTAGTCTTTCCCATTCTATTGTTTTCCTCTATTTCTTTCCATTGATCACTGAGGAAGGCTTTCTTATCTCTCCTTACTCTTCTTCGGAACTCTGCCTTCAAATGGGTGTATTTTTCTTTTTCTCCTTTGCCTTTCACATCTATTCTTTTCATAGCTATTTGTAAGGCTTCCTCAGACAACCATTTTGCCTCTTTGCATTTCTTTTTCTTGGGGATGGTCTTGCTCCCTGCCTCCTGAACAACGTCATGAACCTCTGTCCATAGTTCTTCAGACACTCAATCTATCATATCTAATCCCTTGTATCTATTTGTCACTTATATTGTACAATCATAAGGGATTTGATTTAGGCCTACCTGAATTGTCTAGTTGTTTTCCCTACTTTCTTCAATTTAAGTTTGAATTTGACAATAATGAGTTCATGATCTGAGCCACAATCAGGTAAATGTTATTATTTCTTCTTTTCCATTACACTTTGCTATTTTTCCTAGTATTACTTAACTAATTTTCCCATACACAGCATTTTTAAAATTCCTGATATTAAACTTGTCTTCACATTATTACACTGTAGCAACTTTATTTCTGAAATAAAGGGTAATAAAAAGATGTCATACTGTTTCATAGAGGAGAAATAAATTAATAAAGGGGAATTTTTTAGCAATGTTACTGAAGTAAATTGTAATTAGTTTAGCAAGCAATCACATGAAAAGTGAAATAAGCATAGTGACTGAAACTTCTTTGTTTGTGGAAATAATATATATACATATAAAAATACTCACAGAAAATCAGGATACATAATAGCAACATCACAGGACCTTATTATTTGACAAAAATGCTACTTTTGCAGGAAGATCATAATGTAGAAAAAATAATAAATAATAATTAACATTTTAAGCATCAGACTCAGTCCTTATCACTCTAATATCTGGCTTTCTAAGGGGCTGTTGCTGCTAGTCACTTCAGTCATGTCCGACTCTGTGCAACCCCATGGACGGCAGCCCACCAGGCTCCCGTCCCTGGGATTCTCCAGGCAAGAACACTGGAGTGGGTTGCCATTTCCTCCTCCAATGCATGAAAGTGAAAAGTGAAGGTGAAGTCGCTCAGCCGTGTCCAACTCTTAGCGACCCCATGGACTGCAGCCTACCAGGCTCCTCCACCCATGGTATTCTCCAGGCAAGAGTACTGGAGTGGGTTGCCATTGCTTTCTCTTTCTAAGGGGCTAAAATATTTAAATGGACGTTGCCTCTACATGTATTACTTTGAAGCACCAACCTCTGCATCTATTCATTTAAGAAGTATTTGCCAGGGACCTGCTGTATGTTATACCCGGCTTGGAGGCAGGTATGGGAGATAATTAAAACACACTTGCCTCTGCCTTCCTCATATTACAATATGAGGTGATATTATTAAAGGAACCAGAAATAAATTTTAAAAATTACAAAAAGTGCCATGAAGTGAAAACAAAAAATGTTTTTGTAATAGAAAAAAAAAATTGGTTGTGGGCCACTTCCTTATCTATAATGATCAGATAAACTATCTCTGAGAAAGGGCATTCAAAATGAGACCTGAATGTTAGAAGGATTAGAAGACAAAGTTACAATGAACTTGACAACAACTGGGGAAGAGTGTAAATGACATACACTGAGGAAATGTTTTTGACAAGAAGAGAGAAAAAAGGCAGTGTATCTCTGAGTATAGTGAGGGATGGGAAATGCATTAATCAGGACACTTTCATGGAAGATATTACATGCAATTTTAATGGTTGATATAATTAGCTAAGAAGCTATTTAATCAGTCAAGGATGATTTTTGATTAAAAGTGCAGTGCTAGAGCTGTGGCTGTGTGGCAATGGAGCAGCTGTGAGGATATACCCCACGTCCAAGGTCAGAGAAACCCAAGGAAGATGGTAGGAGGGGTGAATTTGCATTTAGTATCAAACCCCATTCCTGCCAGAGACACTAAGAGGGCTCTAACAAACCTTGTGTGCACCAGGACCCAGGGACCCCACAGAGACTGAGACAGAACTGTGTTTGAGCATCTCCTGTCTAGTTACGGGTCAGCGGTGGACTGCTACAGGGACAGGGGCTTTGGGTGCAGCAGACTTGGGTACGGCATAAGCCCTCTTGGAGGAGGTCTCCATTAACCCCACCATAGAGCTGCCAGAACTTACACAGAACTGGGAAATAGACTCTTGGAAGGCACAAACAGAACCTTGTGTGCACCAGGACCCAGGAGAAAGGAGCAGTGACCCCAAGAGAGACTGAACCAGATTTCTCCAGGAGTGTCCAGGAGTCTCCAGTGGAGGCCTGGGTTGTTGGTGGCCTGCTAAAGGCTTGAGGGCAGTGAGTGTAGCAGTACACGCATGGGATTTTTTGAAGGAGGTCACCATTGTCTTCATTACCTCCACCATAGTTTAGCCCCAGGTAAATAGCAGGGAGGGAACACAGCTCCACCCTTTAACAGAAAATTGGATTAAAGATTTACTGAGCATGGGCCCACTCATCAGAACAAGACCCAGTTTCCCCCTCAGTCAGTCTCTCCCATCAGGAAGCTTCCATAAGCCTCTTATCCTTCTCCATCATAGGGCAGAGAGACTGAAAACCACAATCCCAGAAAACTAACCAATATTATCACACGAACCTCAGGCTTGTTTAACTCAGTGACACTATAAGCCATCCCGTATAGGGCCACTCAAGACAGACAGATCATGGTAGAGAGTTCTGGCAAAATGTGGTCCACTGGAGAAGGGAATGGCAAACCACTTCAGTATTCTTGCCTTGAGAACCTCATAAACAGTACGAAAAGCCAAAAAGATAGGACACTGAAAGATGAACTCCCCAGGTCAGGAGGTGCCCAATATGCTACTGGAGATCAGTGGAGAACTAACTCCAGAAACAATGAAGAGACAGAGCCAAAGCAAAACAACACCCAGTTGTGGATGTGACTGGTGATGGAAGCAAAGCCTAATACTGTAAAGAGCAATATTGCCTAGGAACCTGGAATGCTAGGTCCATGAATCAAGGCAAATTGGAAGTGGTCAATCAGGAGATGGCAAGAGTGAACATTGCCGTTTTAGGAGTCAGTGAACTAAAATGGACTAGAATGAGTGAATGAATTTAATTCAGATGACCATTATACCTACTACTGTGGGCAAGAATCCTTAGAAGAAATGGAGTAGCCATCATAGTCAACAAAAGAGTCTGAAATGCAATACTTGGATGCAATCTCAAAAATGACAAAATGATCTCTGTTCATTTCCAAGGTAAACCATTCAATATCACAGTAACCCAAGTCTATGCTCCAACTAGTAATGCTGAAGAAGCTGAAGTTGAATGGTTCTATGAAGACCTACAAGACCTTCTAGAATTAACACCACCACCCCCCCCCCCAAAAAAGAAAAATGTCCTTTTCATTATAGGGGACTGGAATGCAAATGTAGGAAGTCAAGAAATACCTAGAATAACAAGCAATTTAGGCTTTGAAGTACAGAATGAAGCAGGGCAAAGGCTAACACAGTTTTGCCAAGAGATCACACTGGTCATAGCAAACACCCTCTTCTAACAACACAAGAGAAGACTTTACACATGTACATCACCAGATGATCAGTACCAAAATCAGACTGATTATATTCTTTGCAGCTAAAGATGGAGAAGCTCTATAGAGTCAGCAAAAACAAAACCAGGAGCTGACTGTGGCTCAGATCATGGACTCCTTGTTGCCAAATTCAGACTTAAATTGAAGAAAGTAGGGAAAACCACTAGAACATTTAGGTATGGCCTAAATCAAATGCCTAACAATTAGACAGTGGAAGTGAGAAATAGATTCAAGATATTAGATTTGATAGACAGAGTGCCTGATGAACTATGGATGGAGGTTCAAGACATGGTACAGGAGGCAGGGATCAAGACCATCCCCATGGAAAAGAAATGCAAAAAAGCAAATGGCTGTCTGAGGAGGCCTTACAAATAACTATGAAAAGAAGAGAAGTGAAAAGCAAAGGAGAAAAGTAAAGATATTCCCATTTGAAGGCAGAGTTCCAAAGAATACCAAGGAGATATAAGCCTTCCCCAGTCACCAATGCAAAGAAATAGAGGAAAACAATAGAATGGGAAAGACTAGAAATCTCTTCAAGAAAATTAGAGATACCAAGGGAACATTTCATGCAAAGATGGGCTCAATAAAGGACAGAAATTGTATAGACCTAACAGAAGCAGAAGATATTAAGAACAAGTGGCAAGAACACAGAAGAACTATACAAAAAAGGTCTTCACGACCCAAATAATCACGATGGTGTGATCACTGACCTAGAGCCAGACATCCTGTAATGCAAAGTCAAGTGGGCCTTAGGAAGCATCACTATGAACAAAGCTAGTGGAGGTGATGGAATTCCAGTTGAGCTATTTCCAATCCCAAAAGATGATGCTGTGAAAGAGCTGCACTCAATATGTCAGCAAATTTGGAAAACTCAGCATTGGCCACAGGACTGGGAAAGGTCAGTTTTCATTCCAATCCCAAAGAAAGTGAAGTGAAGTCGCTCAGTCGTGTCCAACTAATGCCAAAGAATGCTCAAACTATAGCACAGTTGCACTGGTCTTACATGCTAGTAAAGTAATGCTTAAAATTCTCCAAGCCAGGCTTCAACAGTACATGAACTGTGAACTTCCAGATGTTCAAGCTGGTTATAGAAAATGGAGAGGAACCAGAGATCAAATTGCTAACATCCTCTGGATCATCAAAAAAGGAAGAGAGTTCCAGAAAACATTTACTTCTGTTTTATTAACTATGCCAAAGCCTTTGACTGTGTGGATCACAACAAACTGGAATATTCTTCAAGAGATGGGAATATCTGACCACTTGACCTGCCTCCTTAGAAATTTGTATGCAGGTCAGGAAGCAACAGTTAGAACTGAACATGGAACAGCAGACTAGTTCCAAATCAGGAAAGGAATACATCAAGGCTGTATATTTTCACACTGCTTGTTTAACTTATATGCAGAGTACATCATGAGAAATGTTGGGCTGTATGAAACATAAGCTGGAATGAAGACTGCTAGGAGAAATATCAATAACCTCAGATATGCATATGACACCACCCTTATGGCAGGAAGTGAAGAAGAACTAAAGAGGCTCTTGATGAAAGTGAAAGAGGAGAGTAAAAAAGTTGGCTTAAAACTCAACAATTCAGAAGACTAAGATCCATGGCATCTGGACCCATCACTTCATGGCAAATAGATGAGGAATCAGTAGAAACAGTGAGAGACTTTATTTTGGGGGGCTCCAAAATCACTGCAGATGGTGATTGCAGCCATGAAATTAAAAGACGCTCACTCCTTGGCAGAAAAGTTATGACCAACCTAGATAGCATATTCAAAAGCAGAGACATTACTTTGCCAACAAAGGTACATCTAGTCAAGGTTATGGTTTCTCCAGTGGTCATGTATGGATGTGAGAGTTGGACTATAAAAAAAGCTGAGTGCCGAAGAATTGATGCTTTTGAACTGCAGTTTTGGAGAAGACTCTTGAGAGTCCTTTGGACTGCAAGAAGATCCAACCAGTCCCTCCTAAAGGAAATCAGCCCTGAATATTCATTGGAAGGACTGATGCTGAAGCTGAAACTCCAATACTTTGGCCATCTCATGCAAAGAGCTGACTCATTTGAAAAGACCCTGATGCTGGGAAAGATTGAAGGTAGGAGGAAAAGGGGATGACAGAAGATGCGATGGTTGGATGGCATCACCGACTCAATGGACATGAGTTTGAGTAAACTCTGGTAGTTGGTGATGGACTGGGAGGCCTGGCGTCCATGGGGTTGCAAAGATTCAACACAACTGAGTGACTGAACTGAACTGAACAAAGAACTATTGGTTTAGGTCATTTTTATTTATTTCTGTGGATGTCTGGAGGTTAGTTGTTCCAGGATGATTTCAGTGACTCAAAGACATTATCAAAGATCTAGTTCAGTTCAACCTTTCATTTGGCATTTTTGTAAAGTCGGTATTTTGTCTACACCTTTCTGTCTCATGGCCCCAACAGATAAGCTATTGTCTTCTTACTTGGATCCTATCAGAAAAGAAAGGGTCAATACAAAATGCTTTCTCTCTTGTCTTTGTCTCCACAAATGACACATTCCTAGTGCCTATACAGTTGTTCCAATAACGAAATTTAAGTTTAGGTTAGTTTAGAGCCAAGATTCAAGACCCAAGTATGCCTGTAGAGATGGTCAAAGTTTTTACCAAGCTTCTTTTTGTGTGAAACATAGAAGATTTTTAAGGATTAGGATAATTTTACAAAAAAATTACCAATGATCCTGCTAAAAGCCAGGTGAAAAGATCAAATATGTGATCACAGTTCTTTCTCATTCTATACAAAAATGAATGGAATTTCAGTGATATTTCCTGGTCTTTTGCTAATGGAAATATAATAGGAATCTGATTGAGTTTTTTCTTTGATATTTCTTTCCCATTCTTGATTTCAGTTCTATCCAGCTATTTATTATTATAATAAATCTTTTTATCAGAATTATGCATAGCCCTAGATATGTATTATATAATTCAGAATATAGTCTGGAGTTTATTAAAATTTATTATGTTTCAGTTCAGGCCCTCAGTCATGTCCAACTCTTTGTGACCCCAAGGACTGTAGCTCACCAGGTTTCCCTGTCCATCACCAATGCCTGGAGCTTACTCAAACTCATGTCCATCAAGTCGGTGATGCCATCCAACCATCTCATCCTCTGTTGTCCCCTTCTCCTCCCGCCTTCAATCTTTCCAGCATCAGGGTCTTTTCAAATGAGTCAGTTCTTCACATCAGGTGGCCAAAGTATTGGAGTTTCAGCTTCAGCATCAGTCCTTCCAATGAATATTCAGAACTGATTTCCTTTAGGCTTGACTGGCTGGATCTCCTTGCAGTCTAAGGGATTAGTCATTATGATTACTGAGGCCAAACTACTGCTCTGAAATCTTTGGGACTTCTAATATTTTTAACACTTCATTTTTAACAAATGGCACATTATTTTTAAAAATCAACAACATAACTTCTTTTTTCCCCAACAACATATCTTAAGGTTTCAAGTTCATCTTATTTCTCAAAAGTTTTGATTAATTTTTAATCTATGGAAATCTGTGTGCATTAAAGAAATAGGATTTATTGGACTCAAATTTATTTTCCCATCTAATAAGCATCCTTATTAAAGTAACTTTAAATTATCTACTTTGTCTACTTTGCTGGGTGGAATAACAGCCCTGGATTTCAAGAATTCAATTATCCTAGTCCTTAACCATAACTTAAAGTCAAAACCAGTGCTTTAGAATATTCAGTATTCTCCATGGGAAGTCTCGTTGGTAGATTAGAGTCCCCACATCTTTTCCTTTGTTTTTAGAATAAGGAATAGGAGTTTGCTCCTTATGTCCCAGGACTTCCCAAATAAATCAGAATTGGATCTAAACTGACCATTGGGGTGGATGATTCAGGGGCAGGACTTCCCCTCATTATTCAAACCATTGGAAATGGCTCATGTGATGTCATCAGCTGTCAAGAGAACGTAGTGTAAATAGATCTTCTATCTGCAGACATCTGTCTGGTATCTTTATTTAATTGCAGTGTCAACTCATTCATAACATATTGCTGAGGGGCAGTAGACATTTAAGCTTTGATTCTACCATTCTAATGGGTGTGCTTCTGGCCAAAATGCATCGGAAAAGAAAGATGACACTCTGAAAAAATACATAAATATGAAATTGAACCATACCTATTATCCAACAAGGCACAAGAGTTCGACATCAGGAATAAAATGTTTCTGTTAAGACTTTAGCGAGGGCAAGGGCAAAGGAGAGGGAAGGTTTCATCTTCCTGTGGCTTTGGAGAAATGTAATCTCAAATAAGCCAACCTGGCTATGAGACTCAGAAGGGTGAATTGTCTCACAACTTTGAAATGCCAGAAACTCTTTATCAATAACAGGGTCTTGCCTATGGTTTAACATCAGTCCACTTTCTCAAACTGAGAGCTGCTACCACTTCTGTAAGAAAACATAGAAACAATGCCCCCTAACCCTGAAAAATCAGAGTATCCTAAGAAAAATAGGAATACAGGGTAAAAACAATGTTCATTTATCCATTTGCCGATGGGAGTTGGGGTTGATTTCCGTTAGCCATGTGGGTGCTCAATAGATTGTGTTTGGTAATGCTGGTGGTGAGGGGGTTATTTCTGCAGCTGGTTTTGCTCTGAAGCCAAGAGTATAAAATCCTTTTAACTAGACTCCCAGCCCCCATTCGTGATAAACATAGTAGGCTGGCTCACTAGCCCCAGCAACACGTAAAGTTCAGTTTCCTTCTGCAGAGAGATAAGAGGATCTTAACGGGTGGCTCAGAGTGCTGCATTTCCTATTTCACGCTCAGTGCATACGACTTAGGTTAACTCTCTTCATATGTCATGGATTCTTTAACAAGCCCACATTGCCCTTCCCAAGACACAACACTTCTCATTTCCCTCAAATGCGCAAAGCTAATTGCCTTAAACCATATTGAATGTTTAAATTCAATAATCAAACTCGTGACTATTTAACTGGTTTTACCTAAATGATTAATGTCTGGTGTCTCTATGTAAATCATACTGTACTCCAGCAGTTTCAGGTCATAGAGTATCTATATTTGCCATTTAATTCTTAAAATCAAGATACAGTTGTCAGTGTATTAGTATTACCAGGTACTGATGGTCTGGGTATAAACTAGTGTCCTATGATATAAGATGGAATTTCAGGGTCCCATTTAAATTATACAAGATATTCTTCCTGCTAGGCATGCATTTGCCATGCATACAAAAGCTCCTTATCTTTGTAAGTCTATAACAAGCAAAGGGGATGCTTTCTACTGATCAAAATCATGGAATAAACATATTTCATCCTATGTCACTAGATGCAATCATCGCAAAGTGACATATCTTGCTCCTGAAATTATCATCTCTGTACTTAATTGTTTACAAACAAGATCATTTCTTGTTTATAAACAGCTGTATTTAATATGTATAATTAACATATACGCATATGATTTAAAAAATCAAACCATGCAGCAGAATGTACAATAAGAAATATAAAAATCTAACTCCTCTTCTTTGAGAATCACTGCCTAGAAGTAATACTGCAAATATTTCCTTGTGTATCTCCCAGATAGCTTCATGCATTTTTGCAGATCTTACACACACGTATGTAAAACCAGGATTTGGCACACACAAGCACATACATGTACACATTCTACCTTTCAGATACAAAAATTCCTGCCTTAGGAGTGTGTGACATGTATCGTGTTCACAGGTAACCATATCCATACCTTAAATTTCTAAAACTTATAAGTTGAAATGATTGATTGGGACTAGAATGCTATTTGTGGGTGTGTATGTGCTCAGTTGCTCAGTCATGTCTAACTCTTTGCGACCCCATGGACTGCCAGAGCCTGCCAGAATCCTCTGTCCATGAAATTTTCCAGGCAAGAATACAGGAGTCAGGGGCCATTTCCTACTCCAGGGTATCTTTCTGAATCAGGGGTCAAACCCATGTTCTGTGTCTCCTGAATTTGCAGGCAGATTCATTACCACTGAGCCATCAGGGAAACTCAGAATGATATAGAGATGGTTTTAATTTTTTACAGATTATTTCCTTTATATTCCAGATTGATAAACTTTGTCCACCAAAACTTTGGAATACATTGAGTCAGTTTGAATTAAAAACAGGAAGAATACTAGCTTGAGTAGAATGATGCAGGAGTACTTTCCATTTTTTTCAATTTCCGTATCATCAATATTTAACTTATTTTTCCCCATAGGCTACAAGGTTAAAATAAAGCATCATACATAAATTCATTATACTGTAACTATTATTTCTCAGATATCAAGCTTTATTCTTATTTTTAAATTCGGACTTTTTACTTTCTTGGATATCAGGCAGGCAGTAACATTTTTTTGAAGTCTAAGTTCTTTATATTTCTCTTCCCTAGGTTCTCAACTAATTGAAAACTAGAGCTATATAGTTGCAAAGTGTTTTGTAACTTTCACAACATCCACAGAGTAATTTTGTAGCTAAATTGTAGCTTTTCCTTTGTGATTTTCCAGGAAGTGAAAATGAGAACAGGCTAACTATTTCTAGCATATATCAAGCCCTGCATCATTCATACCAGGCTATCAAGTCTGGCTATGAGTATATATATACTGCACTGGACCAGTTTAATAGTACAGTAACATTAACAATAAATGCAGACTTCCCTTAGCAAATATAAAACTATTTTAATAGAACAGAGAGTTTGCTGCCATTGGTGAAAGGGATTGAGCTAGACTTTGCTGAAACAGAGGGTGGGAGGACACCTGAATGAGCTAATGGAAATGTGCTAGATGGATGGAATGGACAGGTCTGTTGATGTTTTCTAATTGCTGCCCAAGGAAGTAAGCACCTACCAACTCACAGTGAGTATGAGACAGGACCCTCTTTCTTGATGATTGTATTTCAACTGAAAGGTTCCCTGGTCCTCAAGAAAGATAATCCTGCATTGCAGATTTACACCTCCATCAGTGGTAGAGAATATCTACAAGAAACCTGACCTTAGCAAATTATATTCTGAATTTTTGCAAATTTCTGTAACTGGAAAGAGTAGATTCTCAGAAGGAAAGCACTTTGAAACAAGTTAGGTACATCTGTTTACTTATGTCAGTGCAGAAAATATGCTGTGCTTTTCACAAAGATTACATATCGATAAAATTATTTTCCTATGATTTAACATGAACCCCATAAACAATTCTGAAAAGAAAAAAAAATCGGTTTCTTTTAAAACTATATTATTAAAGGATACAACGGTGTCAGATTTCTCCCATGTTATATATAATTATGACTTTGAAAAATAATAGTTTGGGGTTTCTAAAATCTTGACTTTTTTTTTTTTAATCTTGAACAATCTAGTCCATTTCCAACAAAAATTCAGTTTCTAAGAAAAACAACAGCAAATTTAAAGCTTTCATTATGGGAGAAAAAATGCACTTTGGAATTGTCTGTCTTGCCACAAATACATGATCTAATGCATCACTCTTTAGGAATGGATGATTGCACTCTTTGAAACCTTAAAACTCTTCCAAATCCAGCTGCCCAAGAGGCTTACAAAAATTCATTTTATTAATTAGCTTTTCTTGCCACCAAAAGCATGGTTAATAGGAAGGTTGGACCATGCAATGTTACAGAAAATAAAAGAATCCATGAGTATAAGAAGGAAATATACACCTTGTACAATAACTTTTAATATCTGTCATTTTTTTCTCTTTTGTTTTACCAGATCATTTTATATTTTATCATGTAATTCACTAAATTATTACTCTTGCAACTTGGTTTTGAGACGTGCAGCCTTTTCCTAGGTTCTGACAATCTGACTTGTAATAGCTGCTTGAAGTGTTTGGGGAAAAGTAAACATGGGCTTCCCAGGAGGTACTAGTGGTAAAGAACCTGCCTGCGAAGGCAGGAGACAGAAGAGATGCAGATTGGATCCTGGGTCGGGAAGATCCTCTGGAGGAGGAAATGGCAACCCATTCCAATATTTTGCCTGAGAAATTCCATGGACAGAGGAGCCTGGCGGGCTACAGCCCATAGGGTCCCAAAGAGTAGGACAACACTGAAGCGACTTAGCACTCACCCAAACATGATGCCAGCGTCTATCAGGGTAGTGTCTGATCTTCTTGTGTATAAAGGTTCTTGTTCATAATCACACTTTTCCCTAAGATGAATACATCTAAAACTCATCAGCACAGTTGAACCATTTTGTGCTTTTTCTATGAAAATATTATATTCCTTATATGAAGAGGTTATAAATTGTGCATACAGAGTAGATCACCCTTCATGACGTGTGCATGCATGCTAAGTCGCTTCAGTCATGCCCACCTCTGTGCAACAGACACCATGGACTGTTGCCCACCAGGTTCCTCTGTCCAAAGGATTCTCCAGGCAAGAATGCTGGAGTGTGTCACCATGCCCTTCTCCAGGGAATTTTCGTGAGACATGAGTCTCAGGGATCAAACCTGAGACTCTTATGTCTCCTGCATTAGCAGGTGGGTTCTTTACCACTAGGGTCACATGGGAAGCCCAAGTGAAGTCCACACAACTCTAAACCTTAAAGTCAAAGCCTCTTTTGTAAAGGTTTGGCACATAAATATTTTTTCCATTTGTTTATTCAATATTCAATTACATCTAGTCATCAAGAACAAATACTAGTCATGTGAATTGTGAATGGCCACATTAAACAATATTTTTTTTCACTGAAAAATATATCTGCAATGAGACTTTATGGCTTCAACAACCCTTAGCCATATTAATGGTACTCCCCCCATTCCTCACATTGGTTTTAGTAAAGGATGTGTTTTAGTATACACCAGAACTGCGTACCCTGTTAGTATTAACTGATCGAGAAACTAGCATGCACATCTATCCCCAAAGTGACTTGTATGGGTTGACAACCTCATGTATGAATAACATGAAAAATTCTTTTCAGTCTCATCACTGTACTAATTTTCAAATTGAGTTTTCTTGTCCTAATTACAAAGAACTCAGTTTCCTTTGTGAAAATGCAAGTTCTAATTATTCAAAACACTGTATGCACATGTGTATACAAGCTTTATTGGAAAGCTAACAAGGTCTTTGAAGGTTTTAAACTACATGGTCTCAAATTCAGAGATGTAATATTTTGTATCCATTTACTTTTAAATCATTTTAGATTTTTGTGGCTTTATTTTCAATTTCACTTTTGTCCATAATTTCCACAACTAATTTTTAGCTGTAATTCTGAATAAACCTCTAAGAAGTCTAATTGTATCTTCATTATATCTGTTAATAGGATTTATTTGTAATAATAGCAGTAACAACACAGTTATAATAGTAATAATAATTTTATCTTGTTCTACATAATGCTGCCTCTTATTTTCATGTGACTTTTTTTCTATTTTGGGATTAATTGTATGATTTTCTATCTCTGCTATTAATACTTCATAATCATTATATCTAATTAAAATTACCCTTTTAAAATTCAGATTCACACTTAATAATTGTAAAATGACAAATTAGTCATAAAATATGAGATGTTTTGTTCATTAGAATATGCTAGATGTTATAGAAGAATTACCAAATGCTTAGTATTGTAATTTTTAAATATCAGATTCTATATTTTAGTATTTTAAAATTAAAACTATAGAAAAGAGAATGAGATTTCTATTCTTAAAAATCATTGAATTCCATTCATTTATTCATTCTGCAAATAATTATTAAGTACACATTAGGCTCCACTCACTCAACTAGAGCTGAACATAGAAATGAATAGGAAATAAATAAATGAACCATTTTAACAATGAGATAGATTATAGAGTGGAGGGACGGGAAAGTCCTGTAAAGTCTCAGTGCAAGGTCATTGTAATTTCTATACAAATGTCAACTGTCTCCTTTACCATCAGGACATTTTCTGGTGAAGGACATTAATTGATCTTCTCCATCCTCAACGAACAAATCTGTCACTGCCTGTGTTTTGAGTTCATTATGAGAGACAACTGTGTTATCAGATGATACTACTACAAAGGCAAAACTCATCTTTATTACTGAAAAATGCTAAATTTGAGGACATATCTTAAATGTATAGCTACAATTTTGTTTTTTTTTTGAATCTTGAAACTTAAAATTAGACCAGTGAATTCACTTAGTCCCATCAAGAGGAAAACGATCCTATTATGTGATGGTCTCACCTGTAAAAACATACAATGTGGATGAGCTCTCTGAGAAAAGGGGAAACAAACCCAGCTACACAGGCCACTGCCTCCCCATGACTCATCAATCAGATAATTTATTCTACCTTCTTGGAAGGAACAGAAATGCAACCGATAACCAAGAAATATCAGAGAACAGCTTTCCTCATGGAAAATACAGGGTTGGGACAACAATGTAACCCATTGAAAACAAGACAACAAGCCCCAAATGGAATCATTTATGCTAGGTCCCATGTCACCAAACCTAGACTTAACTTTATTACATTCCAGCTATCTCAGAAATGGAGTGGTTTTTGTTTTTTGTTTTTTAAATTTCAATGTATTTATTTTACACTTTACTTTTAATTGGAGGATAATAGTTTTACAATGTTGTGATGGTTTTTGCTGTGTAACTACATAAATTGGGTATAGGTACACATATATACCCTCCCTCTTGAGACTTCCTCCTGCCCACCCCCTTCCCACCCCTTTGGGCCATCATAGAGCACCAAATTGAGTTCCCTGTATTATGTAGCAGCTTCCCTCTAGATATTTTATACATGGCAGTGAATATATGTCAATGTTACTTTCTCAGTCCATCACACTCTCTCCTTCCCCCACTGTGTGCAAAAACCTAGAGCGTATTATACAGAATGAAGTAAGTCAGAAAGAAAAACAAGTATTGTATATTAACATATATATGTGGAATCTAGAAAAATGATAATGATGAACCTATGTGCAAGTCAGGAACAGAGATGGAGATGTAGAAATGGAGTCTTAAACCAGTAAATCTGGAATTACCTAATCAGCACTAGTTACATCATCTGCCTGATTCACCCTTTCAGTTCATTTCAGTCGCTCAGTCGTGTCCAACTCTTTGTGACCCCACGAATTGCAGCACGCCAGGCCTCCCTGTCACCATCACCAACTCCCGGAGTTTACTTAAACTCATGTCCATTGAGTCAGTGATGCCATCCAACCATCTCATCCTCTGTCATCCCCTTCTCCTCCCACCTTCAGTCTTTCCCAGCATCAGGGTCTTTTCAAATGAGTTGGCTCTTCACATCAGGTGGCCAAAGTATGGAGTTTCAGCTTCAGCATCAGTCCTTCCAGTGAATATTCAGGACTGATCTCCTTTAGGATTGACTGGTTGGATCTCCTGGTAGGCTAAGGGACTCTCAAGAGTCTTCTCCAATACCACAGCTCAAAAGCATCAATTCTTCAGTGCTCAGCTTTCTTTATAGTCCAACTCTCACATCCACACATGACTACTGGAAAAACCATAGCCTTGACTAGATGGACCTTTGTTGGCAAAGTAATATCTCTGCTTTTTAATATGCTATCTAGGTTGGTCATAACTTTTCTCCCAAGGAGTAAGCATCTTTTAATGTCATGGCTACAGTCAACATCTGCAGTGATTATGGAGCCCAAAAAAATAAAGTCAGCCACTGTTTCCACTATTTCTCCATCTATTGGCCATGAAGTGATGGGACCAGATGCCATGATCTTCATTTTCTGAATGTTGAGTTTTACGCCAACTTTTTCACTATCTTCTTTCATTTTCATCAACAGGCTCTTTAGTTCTTCTTCATTTTCTGCCATAAGGGTGGTGTCATCTGCATATCTGAGGTTATTTATATTTCTCCTGGCAATCTTGATTCCACCTTGTGTTTCATCCAGCCCAGCATTTCTCATGATGTACTCTGCATATAAGTTAAATAAGCACAATGACAATATACAGCCTTGACATACTCCTTTTCCTATTTGGAACCAGTCTGTTGTTTCATGTCCAGTTCTAACTATTGCTTCCTGACCTGCATACAGATTTCTCAAAATGCAGGTCAGGTGGTCTGGTATTTCCATCTCTTAAAGAATTTTCCACAGTTTGTGGTGATCCACACAGTCAAAGGCTTTGGCATAGTCAATAAAGCAGAAATAGATCTTCTTCTGGATCCAGCAGATGTTGGTAATGTGATCTCTGTTTCCTCTACCTTTTCTAGATCCAACTTGAACATCTGGAAGTTCACAGTTCATGTACTGTTAAAGCCTGGCTTGGAGAATTTTGAGTATTACTTTACTAGTGTGTGAGATGAGTGCAATTGTGTAGTAATTTGAGCATTCTTTGGCATTGCCTTTCTTAGGGATTGGAATGAAAACTGACCTTTTCCAGTCCTGTGGCCACTGCTGAGTTTTCAAAATTTGCTGGCATTTGGAGTGCAGCACTTTCATAGCATCATCTTTTAGGATTGGAAATAACTCACTGGAATTCTATCACCTCCACTAGCTTTGTTCATAGTGATGCTTCCTGAAGGCCCACTTGACTTCACATTCCAGGATGTCTGGCTCTAGGTGAGTGATCACACCATTGTGATTATCTGGGTCATGAAGATCTTTTTTGTACAGTTCTTCTGTGTCCTCTTGCCACCTCTTCTTTAACCCCTTATGAAGAGGAACTCAAAAGCCTCTTGATGAAAGTGAAAGTGGAGAGTGAAAAAGTTGGCTTAAAGCTCAACATTCAGAAAACGAAGATCATGGCATCCGGTCCCACCACTTCATGGGAAATAGATGGGGAAACAGTGGAAACAGTGTCAGACTTTATTTTTCTGGGCTCCAAAATCACTACAGATGGTGACTGCAGCCATGAAATTAAAAGATGCTTACTCCTTGGAAGGAAAGTTATGACCAACTTAGATAGCATATTCAAAAGCAGAGACATTACTTTGCCAACAAAGGTTCATCTAGTCAAGGGTATGATTTTTCCTGTGGTCATTTATGGATGTGAGAGTTGGACTGTGAAGAAGGCTGAGCGCCGAAGTATTGATGCTTTTGAACTGTGGTGTTGGAGAAGACTCTTGAGAGTCCCTTGGACTGCAAGGAGATCCAACCAGTCCATTCTGAAGGAGATCAGCCCTGGGATTTCTTTGGAAGGAATGATGCTGAAGCTGAAACTCCAGTACTTTGGCCACCTCATGCGAAGAGTTGACTCATTGGAAAAGACTCTGATGCTGGGAGGGATTGGGGGCAGGAGGAGAAGGGGACGACAGAGGATGAGATGGCAGGATGGCATCACTGACTCGATGGACGTGAGTCTCAGTGAACTCCAGGAGTTGGTGATGGACAGGGAGGCCTGGCATGTTACGATTCATGGGATCGCAAAGAGTCGGACACGACTGAGCAACTGATCTGATCTGATCTGATCCCCTAAAGCTGACACGTTATATCCCCTAAAGTCAGTGACTTTTCCATAAGCAATATGCATTATTGTCTAGGATAACTTCCTTGTTCCTGCCTATATTTGCCTTTAAAAGTCTTACGTTTCTTACAGTTCCTTGGATCTCCTTTATATTTGCTGTATTGGAGGCTACCCGAATCATGCATTGTTAAATAAAGCCAATGTGTTCAGTTGCTCAGTTGTGTGCGACTCTTGGCAACCTCATGAACAGTAGCCCATGATGTTCCTCTGTCGCTGGAATTTTCCAGGAAAGAATACTGAATTAGGTTGCCATTTCCTACTCCAGCCATTCTTTCTGACCCAGGGATGGAACCCATGTCTCTTGCATCTCCTGCATTTGCAGGTGGATTCTTTACCACTAGTTGTACCTGGGAAGCCCCTGAATAAAGCCAATGCAGTCTTTAAATTTACTCACTTGAATCTTGTTTTTCAACAATCCCAAATGCATGTGTTGAAAATCCTAAAATGTTAGTATAATTACCTTTATATGGAAACTCCAGTATATCCCTATCAGCCTTTAAACATTGCCAGACAGAAGCACAGTTCCATCATACTTTAAGCGCCCTTCTATATTCATCCCAGATGGATTTGCCACAGACTGCTACCCTCAAATCTGCATTACCAAAAGCTTCAAAGCCTTGAACGACCTTCTTATATCATAATGCATAAGTAAAAGCTGGAGAAAATGCATTTTCTGCTCAAAAATTGTAAAAATGTTAGTCTCTCAGTCATGTCCAACTCTGCAACCCCATGGACTATATAGCCCACCAGGTTCCTCTGTCCATGGAATTCTCCATGCAAGAATACTGCAGTGGATTGCCATTTCCTTCTCTAGGGGATCTTCTCAACCCAGGGATTGAACTCAGATTTTCTACTCAAATAAATAAATATTAAACAGTTTTTTCTGAAAAGAGGTGAATTTGCAACTTTTCCTGACAGCTAAAATTTTTTATTCTTGCTGAGCACTGTTTAAAACTCTTCTCCAACAAAAATAACCATCCCTAATTTCGTTATCTGTGCTACTGTTTATAAAATAATAAAGTGGGGACTTAAATAAACAAAGATAAATAAAAAGCAGATGTTCATATAAAGCCTTACATAATTCTGCAGAGCACAGAGATTTTCAGGGGCAAAGGCTGTGGCAACTCAGAACTCAAGGCTTTTGTTTTGTTTTTTTATTAAAAGATAAAGGCAGATTAAAAAAAAAAGTGCATACTTACACAGTAACTGGTGAGCATGACTGTGTAGTAAATTGGCTCTTTCTTTAAATGACCTTCCCTGGTGGCTCAAGTGGTAAAGAATCTGCCTGCCAATGCGGGAGATCTCGGTTCGATTCCTGGGTCAGAAAGAGCCCCCTGGAGAAGAGCATGACAATCCACTCCAGTATTCTTGCCTGGAGAATTCCATTAACAGAGGAGCCCAGTGGTCTACAGTCCATGGGGTTGCAAAGAGTCAGACATGACTGAGTGACACACTTTTTAAATGATCTAGGGAAACATCTAAGCCCTCAAGCTACTCCAGAATCATCACCCTCAAACTTAGATCTGCTTGACTGTCCCTTCCATTTTCCACCACAGGAATTATAAAACTCACCCCAAGCTCTTCTCTAATCCTGATGCCTTTTATGCTTAGCCCATCAAAAATATACACAGTTATCAGCCTGAGCTTTCTCAAGTTTCCCCCAATCACTTTCATCTGTTCACCTGATCTTATATCTTTTTGATCTCCCTAACTACTTTCCAAAATTAACAATGTATTAATTTATCTGGGCTCTCTTCCCACCTCCACATCTTCTCCTGTTTTCTCTCGATGTTCAATTCATGTATTTTTCCTTCTTTCTTTTTAATGCCACTTTCTTTTTCTCCAGTAATTCATGCCATTATGTCCAGGTCTTCCTGACCCTTCAAATCTTTTGTCATGTACCAAGCATTTAGAACTTCTGACCCCGTGTCTTTTTGAAATCTACCTCAGGATCTAAGATGCTATGCTCTTTGGATTTTCTTAAATGCTATTTTCCTCTTTCTTTCACTAGCTCCTTTTACTCTGGAGTTTCTTTCATTGTAGTTTTTCTATTCTTGACTCTTTGTACTTGACATATATCTATATCTATATATATATATGTGTGTGTATATATATATATATAGAGAGAGAGATGTTAACTTCAAATTATCTACAATACGGTCATTAATTACCAAATTGTGGTAGACTTACAAATTAATCCCTAATAAGTCATTTCAAGTTCTGTCACTTTTGAGGTCCAGGTGTGCATTTCTAAACATCTCCACTTCTTCTATAGATGCTCAACAGAACAAGCGTTGAGGAACATAAAAATCTAAAAAAATAAATAAATACTGGCCCACTGTTTCAATTTTCAAATAGAGAAACGTCAATTAGAAAAATACATTCCCTGTAGACAATAGCTATCTTAATTAATTAGTGATTTTGATATAAATTATGTGCTTTCAGCTTTTGATTCTTCGGGAGTTGGCTGCCAACAGAGTGAATGTGTTCAGATCTGCTGCTCAATACTGTAAAGGTTCACAGGCACAGACAATATATTAATGAGAGTTGGAATAAAGTATTCTGGGAACACCTATCTAGATGAAATAATCACAGCTATTAAAAAGGGGAGATCAAGGAACACTAAAAGAATGTGCGTGCAAAGTGACTTCAGTCATGTCTGACTCTTTGCCACCTATCGCCCACCAGGCTTCTCTGTCCATAGGATTTCCCAAGCAAGAATACTGGAATGGGTTGCCATTCCCTTCTCCAGGGGATGTTCCTGACCCAAGGATAGAACCTGCATTTCTTATGTCTCCTGCATTGGCAGATGGTATCTTTGCCGCTAGTACCCCCTGGAAAGCATCTAAAAATAATGTGTAATACTTGCAAAGTGACATATCTTACTCCTGAAATTATCATCTTTGTAATTAATTGTTTATGGACAAGAACATTTACTTTTTATAAACAGTTGCATTTAATATGTATGATTAACACATACAAATTTGATTTAAAAATCAAATCATGCAGCAGGATGTACAGTAAAAAATACAAAATTCTGACTCTTCTTCCTTGATAACCACTATCTGGAAGTAATACCATGAATATTTCCTTGTGTATCTCCCAGATATCTTCATGCATTTGTGCCCATCCTACACATACATATTTCGAAACAAGACTTTGCACACTTAAGCACACATATGCACACATTCTGCCTTTCATATACAAAATTTTCTGCCATATAAATTTGTGACAGGTATCTTTGTGTTCATGGGTAAACAATCTGTAGGCTAAATTTCTAAATATTTATTCTAAAAGTTGAAATGGTTGATTGGGAATAGAAAGATATACTGAAGATATTTTCCCAGTACAAAGATGGAATCCTAGGTTTTTTATATGTTCTTAATATGAATATCACAGTAATCCAAGTCTATGCCCCAACCAGTAATGCTGAAGAAGCTGAAGTTGAATGGTTCTATGAAGACCTATAAGACCTTTTAGAACTAATACCCAAAAAAGATGCCCTCTTCATTATAGGGGACTGGAATGCAAAAGTAGGAAGTCAAGAAACACCTGGAGTAACAGGCAAATTTGGCCTTGGAATATGGAATGAAGCAGGGAAAAGACTAATAGAGTTTTGCCAAGAAAATGCACTGGTCATAACAAACACCCTCTTCCAACAACACAAGAGAAGACTCTATACATGGACATCACCAGATGGTCAACACCGAAATAGGATTGATTATATTCTTTGCAGCCAAAGATGGAGAAACTCTATACAGTCAGCAAAAACAAGACCAGGAGCTGACTGTGGCTCAGACCATGAACTCTTTATTGCCAAATTCAGACTTAAATTGAAGAAAGTAGGGAAAACCACTAGACCATTCAGGTATGACCTATATCAAATCCCTTATGATTATACAGTAGAAGTGAGAGATAGATTTAAGGGCCTAGATCTGATAGATAGAGTGCCTGATGAACTATGGAATGAGATTCGTAACATTGTACAGGAGACAGGGATCAAGACCATCCCCATGGAAAAGAAATACAAAAAAGCAAAATGGCTGTCTGTGGAGGCCTTACAAATAGCTGTGAAAAGAAGAGAAGTGAAAAGCAAAGGAGAAAAGGAAAGATATAAACATTTGAATGCAGAGTTCCAAAGAATAGCAAGAAGAGATAAGAAAGCCTTCCTCAGCGATCAATGCAAAGAAATAGAGGAAAGCAACAGAATGGGAAAGACTAGGGATCTCTTCAAGAAAATCAGAGATACCAAAGGAACATTTCATGCAAAGATGGGCTCGATAAAGGACAGAAATGGTATGGACCTAACAGAAGCAGAAGATATTAAGAAGAGATGGCAAGAATACACAGAAGAACTATACAAAAAGATCTTCACAACCCAGATAATCACGATGGTGTGATCACTGACCTAGAGCCAGACATCCTGGAATGTGAAATCAAGTGGGCCTTAGAAAGCATCACTACGAACAAAGCTAGTGGAGGTGATGGAATTCCAGTTGAGCTATTCCAAATCCTGAAAGATGATGCTGTGAAAGTGCTGCACTCAATATGCCAGCAGATTTGGAAAACTCAACAGTGGCCACAGGACTGGAAAAGGTCAATTTTCATTCCAATCCCAAAGAAAGGCAATGCCAAAGAATGCTCAAACTACCGCACAATTGCACTCATCTCACACGCTAGTAAAGTAATGCTCAAAATTCTCCAAGCCAGGCTTCAGCAATATGTGAACCGTGAACTTCCAAATGTTCAATCTGGTTTTAGAAAAGACAGAGGAACCAGAGATCAAATTGCCAACATCTGCTGGATCATTGAAAAAGCAAGAGAGTTCCAGAAAAACATCTATTTCTGCTTTATTGACTATGCCAAAGCCTTTGACTGTGTGGATCACAATAAACTGTAGAAAATTCTGAAAGAGATGGGAATACCAGACCACCTGACCTGCCTCTTGAGAAATCTGTATGCAGGTCAGGAAGCAACACTTAGAACTGGACATGGAACAACAGACTGGTTCCAAATAGGAAAAGGAGTATGTCAAGGCTGTATACTGTCACCCTATTTATTTAACTTATATGCAGAGTACATCATGAGAAATGCTGGACTGGATGAAACACAAGGTAGAATCAAGATTGCCAGGAGAAATATCAATAACTTCAGATATGCAGATGACACCACCCTTATGGCAGAAAGTGAAGAGGAACTATAAAGCCTCTTGATGAAAGTGAACATAGAGAGTGAAAAAGTTGGCTTAAAGCTCAACATTCAGAAAATGAAGATCATGGCATCCGGTCCCATCACTTCATGGGAAATAGACGGGGAAACAGTGGAAATAGTATCAGACTTTATTTTTCTGGGCTCCAAAATCACTGCAGATGGTGACTGCAGCCATGAAATTAAAAGACGCTTACTCTTTGGAAGGAAAGTTATGACCAACCTAGATAGCATATTCAAAAGCAGAGACATTACTTTGCCAACAAAGGTTCGTCTAGTTAAGGCTATGGTTTTTCCTATGGTCATGTATGGATGTGAGAGTTAGACTGTGAAGAAGGCTGAGCGCCAAAGAATTGATGCTTTTGAACTGTGGTGTTGAAGAAGATTCTTGAGGGTCCCTTGGACTGCAAGGAGATCCAACCAGTCCATTCTAAAGGAGATCAGCCCTGGGATTTCTTTGGAAGGAATGATGCTGAAGCTGAAACTCCAGTACTTTGGCCACCTCATGCGAAGAGTTGACTCATTGGAAAAGACTGTGATGCTGGGAGGGATTGGGGGTAGGAGGAGAAGGGGACGACAGAGGATGAGATGGCTGGATGGCATCACTGACTCGATGGACATGAGTCTGAGTGAACTCCAGGAGTTGGTGATGGACAGGGAGGCTTGGAGTGCTGCGATTCATGTGGTCACAAAGAGTCGGGCACGACTGAGTTACTGATCTGATCTGATCTGAATATGAAATATGGACTTCCCCTTTGGCTCAGTGATAAAGAATCTGCCTGCAATACAGGAGATGTGGGTTCAATCCCTGGGTTGGGAAGATTGCCTGGAGGAAGGCGTGGCAACCCATTGCATGGAGAATCCCATAGACAGAGGAACCTGGTGGGCCACAGTCCATAGGGTAACAAAGAGTCAGGCACAAATGAAGCATGCATGCAATATGAAACATATTTATTTATTTAGTATAGATATACATTCAATATTTACATAATATGCTAAGTATATTTATATTTTATATAAATTCATCTATTTTAAAAATAAGTTTATATTAATATATATTTTAAATGTAAGAAACATCATTAAACCACAAGAATGTTCAACCAAAGCAACCATGGTCTCAGATAAGGTATGTGAGATTAAGTCTGAGACTAAAAGGTAGAACTGCCAGAGATTTGGGATGGATAACTGGAGGTTTGAAGATGAGCTGTGAAAGAGGTTAGTCAGAAGACTAAAGACAGATTATGAAAGTGTTCCTATGCTTGGTTAAGGAATTTAGATTTTCACTTGTAAGAGTTCCAGCGACACAGGATACATTTAATCTGTTATTTAATAAAAATTATTTTTGAATTTTAAAACAGTAACCATTATATCAGGGTGAAAGATTAAAAGAACCACTGCTAGATATCCAATTTCTAAAGAAGCATTTGGTTCACTGCAGGCCTTGCCAAACACAATTGTTTAGTGATTAAATTCCATAAATGGGTGAAGGAAGATGAGATACACTTCAGAATGGTTTAAATGGTGGTGATGAAGCAGAGACATAACAGAGATGGTTGGAAGGATAGCAGAAATCACTTTCAATAGGAAATGGGGGACTAACATGATTTATTTAGCATTTGTTACATGTCAGAAACTATTTTGACATGTTCACTCATTTAGTCTTCACAATAATCCTGTGAGGAAATCAAGCTTCAGAGAGATTTAACTTGCCACCATCACATTGCAGGTAAACAGCAGAAAACAGTCTACCCAATGTTTTGATTTTATGTCACACACTTTAATCCAGCATGACTCCAGCAGTGTCAACATAGTTTTGTCCCCTAAAGAAAATTCCTATAGTGTCTGAAGTGTTAAATATTCTTGAGAAAGGTAGCTCAGTGGATTAACAGCTTGCAGAATGTATGTCTTCTTACCTGTTAGACACCCAGAAAGTCCTGACCCCAAAAGTCAGCATACTGCAGGTAAAGTCAGCAGCTTTCCCCACCATTTTCCCTTCCCCTTAACACATTCTATATTTTCTATCTCATCAGTTACAAAGCCACTCTCTGCAAAAGTCCTACTCCTAGAAGTAATGTTCCCAAGTTTATGTTGTGTATAAATTGCTGAAAGCAATGGAAAGAAGAGAAAGCTCGTGGAAAACACAGAGAAAAAAGTAGTCAGGTTAAAAATTCTCATAAAAATAACATTTCTGGTCAAAATATTTTGGTCTCAATTCAGCAATTCTTTCCATTGGAAGGACTAATTTTGAAGCTGAAACTCCAATACTTTGGCCACCTGATGCGAAGAGCTGACTCATTGGAAAAGACCCTGATGCTGGGAAAGATTGAGGGCAGGAGGAGAAGGGGATGACAGAGGATGAGATGGTTGGATGGCATCACTGACTCAATGGACATGAGTTTCAGTGAACTCCAGGAGTTGGTGATGGACAGGGAAGCCTGGCATGCTTTGGTTCATGGGGTCGCAAAGAGTTGGACATGACTGAGCGACTGAACTGAACTGAACTGAAAGTAAATGAAAAAAATTTATTTATTAAGGATAGATTTTTAAGTGAAAAATTCAATACAATCATTTAAAATTTAACTTAGTTTTATCAAACCCTAGTATTTTGATCTAACCAAAATAAAATCACAATTTTTTTCACAATTTTTTCAAAATTTTTCACAATTTTAATAACTATCTTTATTCAAAAGATAGATATCAGAAATGTTGACCTTTGTAGTAACTCATTCACAAAATGATCATGGAAGCAATCATTAAAAATAGTTTAATGACTCAATTTGCATTATTCGTGGCTGCAATCATAAATGCAATTCCACAGAGCTATTATGCTGAGTATATGTTGTCATTTTTTCCAAATATAAAAACAATTATTAAACACAGAGAATTGTTACACTATATATAATTATAGAAATGGTAATATCTTGGGCTTTTGCAGCTCTTCCAACCAAGTATAGGATGCAGTTCTTTAAAGTACTAACATCATTGTCTGTTTCTTTGGATTTCCATAAATTTCAAGCATTTTTGCTACCCAGGTTCCAAGTCACATTTTTTTTTTTCTCATTTTGAACATCCACAGGTCTTTGGGCCAGAGTGACTGTGTGACATGGTGAGAGAGACAAAAGACTTTTCTTTCTTTCAGGGATAAATTATACAATACCAATAATAGCAGCTGATAAAATTTGCAAAGACTTCAAGTAAAAAAAAATACAAAACATAAAATGGTTATAAAAAAAAGTTGCCTTCAGTGACACAGTAGTATTAGGGAAAGCAAAAATGTTTTACAATATTGGATTTAGCAATAAGACCTTGATGTAGAAAACTCCATAGTGCTTATCACCAATAGGACATATTTATGAAAGCAGAAAGCACTGAACCTATCACAGCAACACTGACTAAATTTCAGAAAAATAATAAAATGCCTCACTTGGGGTTTCCAGGTAATATTCATTTCTGCCTTTTCCTACCTCTCATTTCCTTATAGAGATGCTTATGAAGACGCATTCTCTCTGTAATCACTTGTTGTTTCTTTATGACAAGGAAACCAGATCTCAGGCTAGAGGGCTAATACTTATCACCTGCAGAAACAATTTTCTCTTATAGACAAATACATTATTAGAAAATTGACTAATGCTCTCTATTTATTTACTAAATATCTCATGAGCCTTGTTCCAATAGTACAGTGCATACACTGAGAATTTATTGGACAAAATAGAGCAAATCTGGTCAAACTGTCTAATGTTGGCATTCTTGTGACCAAACCAAGTCATTTAAATATTGTGTCCTACAAGGACTAATATAAAAATGAGGATGACTGTGTTACTATAAGCATAGTTCCACTAGCAATTCTACTCTGGAATAATTAATGCAAATCCATGAAATTTCATTTTCTGTTGTATTACTAAGAAACAACAATGGCATCTGTTCAAATACAGCTTTTAATGTTATATACAAATTTCACATTAATGGATGGAGAAAAAGTATATATGGATGAATAGTACACATCAGTAAATCTCTAGATGAATATAAGTAAACTCATTTTTACAAACAAAACTTTTATAGACATAGTGTATGATTAAAAGATATGTGAAGATTATAAAAACATTAAGAAAAAATCCATCCAGAAAAGTCCTGATTAAAATCTTCATTCCATATAATGTCTAACTCTTTTTAATTGAGATAATTTAACAATTGTAAAAGTAAGATTTTCATCTATCACTTTTAACAATTTTCCTATAATATATGTATAGTTCAGTTCAGTTCAGTCACTCAGTCATGTCCGACTCTGCGACCCCATGGACTGCAGCAAGTTAGGCTTCCCTGACCATCACCAGCTCCTGGAGCTGCTCAAATTCATGTCCATCGAGTTGGTGATGCCATCCAACCATGTTATCCTCTGACATCCCCTTCTCCTCCTACCTTCAATCTTTCCCAGCATGAGGGTCTTTTCTAATGAGTCAGTTCTTCACAACAGGTCAGCTAAGTATTGGAGCTTCAGCTTCAACATCAGTCCTTCCAATGAATATTTAGGACTGATTTCCTTTAGAATTGACTGGTTTGATCTCCTTGTAGTTCAAGGGACTCAAGAGTCTTCTAAGCCTGTATCAAAAGCCACAAAACAAGTTTATCATTCATCTTATCTTAATTTGGTGTTTGTGATCATTAAGCTCATTGAAAATGATGAGAATTCAAGCATAGTATATGTTTGGGTGAAATTTTGATTTAAACTTTGTATTTTCCCATATTCCTTTTGATTTGCCAAAATAATCTAGGCAATGACTTAACCAAAGTATTTTTTATTATTCTAAAATTAATTATAGGGTCATGTACTTCCATTATTCTCATATTTAGAAAATGGCTTTATTATGAGTTTATTTCAATTGATTTTGTTATAAATATTACCTCCTTCACAGCATCTTGGGAGATATTGAAGATTTATTTCTATCTAGTTAGATAGATCAGGTCATGAAACACTCACTGACATGGTGAAGATGTACTAGTCATTATTATATAAACCATGACCAAAAATTCTTGATCTATTTATAGCAATATAGTATAGATACTTTTATTTTTAAAAGACTATAAACATTTTAATTGCACATAGTTTGGGATGAGTAGTTTGATGATTATATGAGTTTTTTAAAATAAATCAACTAAGAAACCTAGAAAAGAGAATGAAATTTCAGTTATAATATTAAAAAAGGGAATATGATACCATTCTATATTGAGGCTCACATGTGTTTTGGCTTTGATACATCTTTGGCTGCATATGGATTCAAGATGATAAAACATTCATTTGATTATTAGTCTTTGGTCAGAGCACTGACTGAGTCTTAGATGCCAGTTTCCTCAGCAACCAAGATGTTCCGTGGACAGAAGACACATAACTAAATTATTGATAGTATTTGCTAATATCTGCACAGAACTTTACCATTCTTGTGCCTGATCATTTCACTTGTCCCTCACACAAGATAATTTGGAATCTCAAATGAGCATCAAATTCATGTTGACACTATTAATAAATAGCTCACCAAAAATTTACTTCAATATATACAAATTAGAGTATTTAATTAAAATATTTATATTAGTATAAAAGAAAAAAATGTCTTGAATTCCATAAGTTTGTTCTTTTTTAATGAAGTATGATGTCTACATCCTAAGGTTTCACATGTTCAGAGTATTGACTAGACATTCTTAACCCATGATTAACTAAATTTGCAAGTTAATTCAGTTGGAATTACTGGATAAAAGTGCAAAGAGATAGCGTCTTTCTTCAGACACTACAAGGAGACTTCACGCTTTGTCTTTCCTAGCTCAGACTTCTATAACAAAATGCAGTGGACTCGACAGCTTAAACAATAAACATGCTCACAGTTCTGAAGGCAAGGAAGTCCAAGATCAAGGCACTGCTGAGTCTGATGTCTGGTGAGAATCTCTCTTTCCAGTTTACCCATGGCTGTCTCCTTACTGTAGCCTCACATAATAGAGAGAAAGATCATCTTTCTCATCATGTCTGTTTTAAGTAGGCCACTAATCTCATTGATAAGGGACTTAATCACCTCCCAAAAACCTCACCTCCAAATAACATCACATTGAGGATTAAGGCTCAACATATGGACTTGGGGATAGGAAAGCATTTAGTCCAGAGCACAACTTACAAATTTTATTTTTGTCTTAAAGGATATAAATCATTTTGAATTGTAAAATGTTGCTGGCTTTTGGAGAGCAGTACTTTATAAACTTGCATGCATGCTAAGTCGCTTCAGTCATGTCTTACCCTTTGCGACACTATGGACTGTTGCCTGCCAGGCTCCTGTGTCCATGAGATTATCCAGGCAAGAATTCTGAAGTGGATTGCCATTTTTTTTCACTTCAGGGGAGCTTCAAAACCCAGGGATTGAACCCTCGTCTCTTATGTCACCTGTATTGGCAGGCAGGTTCTTTACCACCAGCACCACCTGGGAAGCCCAGGGCTTTATAAACTTAACAAAATACAAAATTGCCCTTTAGTCTTCTGTGATTAAAAATAAAAATTCCAATGATCACATTTTTTTCCTAAATGTCTTCTTGTCTATTAGTTCACACATATCTCTGGTAAGTGGAAATTCAAAACAGCCCTTGTGACCATTGCCCCATTTTTTGGTGTGTTTAGTCGCTCAGCCATGTTCAACTCTTGGTGACCACATGGACTATAGTCCACCAAGCTTCTCTGTCCAAGGGGTTTCCAGGCAAAAATACTGGAGTGGGTTGCCATTCCCTTGTCCAGAGAATCTTCCTGACCCAGGGATCAAACCCGGGTATCCTGCTTTGCATATGGATTTTTTACCATCTGATCTACCAGGGAAGCCCACCCGATGGTATTATTCCTATGATAATGTAGCAAAAGGGAGATTATTCAGCTGGGCTTAATCCAAACACATGCACCCTTCAAAAGCAGAGACTGTTATCCAGATCACAGAAGAAAAGGAAGTTAGGGGGATTCAAACTGCTAGAAGGACTCAAGGTATCTTGCTTTGAAAATGGAGGGACCATCTGAGAAAGAATGTGGGTGGTATTTATGAGCAGAAGGTACTCCTGTCTGATATCTAACAAGGGTGAGAAACTAGGGTTCATGACCACAAGATTTCTACCCTGAATGTGGAAGTCGATTCTTCTTGAGAGCTTTAAACTGACACCTTGATTGGAGACTTGTAAGACTCTAAGCAGAATTCTATTGAGCTCATTAGGTCTTCTCACCTACAGAACTGTGAGCTAATAATTGGATATTATTTGAAGCTACTAAAATTTTGGTAATTCATTTTTGCAATAACAAAAAACGAATACACTGAATCTGTGAATTTTACATTTCATTCAACCTGTAATCTCAGTAGGAACCTGATCTAAAATACAACCGGGACCAAAATCCAAACGAATTTTGGCCAGCTCAATATAACCTATTCACTTATATTTTCAATAATTTAATCTATACCAGAATAACCCCCTAAAATATTAGCAATCCAGAGTGCTTATGCATCATTTGGATTATGAAGAAACTAGCAGAAGTATTCAAATGAATTCAGAAAGGTACTCAATAAATTCTGAGGTTACAATTTTGAATCAGACCAGAGGTATTTGCATCATGAAATTCAGATCAAAAGGCATTACAACATTTAAACATTGCGAAGAATAATGTATTTCAAAATAAAAACACTTTAACAAAGCATTGCTTTTTTAAAAGAAAGGTGGTTCAAATATTAATATGCAGATATTCTACTTATTACTTAAGGAGTCTTTGGGGCCTAGAAAAGAAAACAACAGTCTCAAAGGCCCTTGCTGAATCATCAAACTTTGGAGAAAACAAAACAGAACTTTGGGTTCCGCCCTGATGCTCCAGGCCGGTTGCATCTATCTGGGACTTATCACCCCCTGTCCAGAAACCTTCCACCCACTACACCTGCCCAAAGACTTATCACCCCCTGCCCAACTACAAATGCCATCTCAACCAAAAAGCACCCAAAACATCCCACCTGATTAACGTTTCCCTATCGCTTCCACAAGCCTCCCTACAAATATGGAGCCTCCCTGATCCCTCTCCACAATCAGCCTGGTCTTTAGGACGACTGTCGCCCCTCCTTGCCTGAATAAAGGTAACCTACTTCTGTTGAGGTCGTCTTTCCTTTTTCTGCCTCGGCCCGAACTATACCTTACAATTACTGCAGCTAATTACATGCCCCAAATAACAGGCATATCACTCACCATAAATAAAACATATGGAGTGTTTTTATTCTCTTTCAAAAAGGATCATTTTATATAATTGCTTGAAATATCATTAAAACCATTTCTACATAACAGAAACCAAAAAAGTTTAGGCCATCTGTACTTTAAAGATTTCTCTGTAGTATGTCACAAGTTACTAAATCAAGACTGCTTGTAAATATTAACCAAAAAGTGATCTTTTGTGAAATTAATAGCCTTTTCTATTCTATGCATATCAACAGAGCCTGTTATTTTACTGTCAGTCCACTTGGTATATTTAACAATTAGTTTAATACTCAAGTCCTTAAGTACAAAAAACAGAAGGGCTGCCAATTTCCAGTATGGCAAGAGATCACACATAGCCCCAGGCTAATATATTACAGTTTATTTCTTTGACCTCTTCTTGAAATGACTGTAGGATCCTTTGAAGTGAAGGTTGAGCATTGCCATCTTCCATTTGAATTTCACATTTCTAATTAGGACAAAGTGTTCTAATCGAAATATTATAAAGAGTATTAAAATACCTTAAAATGAGCAGATTTCAGGATAACAGTACACTAGCAACATGATAGAAATAATGAATTAAAAAAGTATCTCACTCAAATGACTTAATTTATACATGAACTATGAAGAATAAAAATGAACAAAAGTGTTAATGATCCTGTGATAGCCACGTAATATAAATCAATACAATACCTCTTTCAAATAGAGTTAACATGATTTATAAAAAGATAATAAAGAAAGAAAATAAAGGAAGAAGAAAAATAAGAAAGAATGGAGATCATCTCTTATTGTTTAGTGAGTAAGTACAAGGTCTATCTTTGTAATAGATTTTTCAAGCTAGAAAATTGGCAAATAGTAAACTCCTATTTATGATTACAATGGATGAACTGATATTTCATAGAGATGATTTCTGTTGATATACTGTTATTAAATAACCATTTTAAAAGTTAACTATATGACATATAACTATAAAATAAACATGTCAGATTTTTAACTTATTAATAAGTGAAATAGTAAGAGTTTAAAGTAACTGAAAAATAAAACTGAAGTCACACACACACACAATCAGGAAAGCTGAAGTTAATTTACAAATAGATGCAATTGCTTAATATCCAAAAGACAATGAAATAGAATGTTAGAATCATCTCTTCAGATGGGAAAGATGGAATCAAGGCATTTTTGCATTTCTAACCCCCAAAATTCACTGGCATCTTAATAAATAAGAGCCATTTATCACCATCAGGCCTACAAAAGGTGACTTCTATCTCTAAATTTGCAAAATAAATCAATTAACAGACTCCTTTAGAATTAGATAGCCTCAAGGGCCAGTTGGACAACATTAAGTGTTTCAGAGTAAAATAAACTGTAAAGTTTTTACCTATTTCAAAGATTTCACATTTTCTCAAAACACTATGTCCCTTTAATACCCAGAAAGTTAATCTTTCATTAAAGAAAAAAAGAAATATTGAAATATTGATAATTTACATCCAGTTTATACCAGGGCTTCCCTGGAGGCTCAGATGGTAAAGCGTCTGTCTGTAATGCTGGAGATCTGGGTTTGATCCCCAGGTCAGGAAGATCCCCTGGAGAAAGAAATGGCAACCCACTCCAGTACTCTTGCCTGGAAAATCCCATGGACAGAGAAGCCTGGTGGGCTATTGTCCATGGGGTTGCAAAGAATTGGACATGACTGAGCAACTTTACTGGTGAGTAAAAGTTATTGAGCATACAAAGTTGAATAAGGTGGATGAATAAATATCATCTATTAAGATATTTTGGTTCAAGATAAATAGAATCAAGCAAATTATTACATTCAATGAGATAAATAATATGATATATAATAGGTATAACTATTTTGATATGTATACAGTCAATAAATAATATGTGAATATAGTCCAGTATGAATTAATACCATAGTGAATAAGATCAACGTATAAATAAGGTGGAGTGTTTAAAAAATGTTAATGGCACCCCACTCCACTACTCTTGCCTGGAAAATCCCATGGACGGAGGAGCCTGGTAGGCTGGTAAGCTGCGGTTCGTTGCTTTTTGCTTCTCAGCACAATATGGTGCTCTTGAGATGGCAGCATGGAAGTAGCTGTGCAAAGGTCTAACTGAGTCAAGATGAGTTTGGGAAGCACCCTAGGATCCCATGGAGTAGGAAATGGCAACCCACTCTAGCATTCTTACCTGAAAATTCCATGGACAGAAGCACCTGTCAGGCTGTAGGTCATGGGGCTGCAAAGAGTTAGAGATGACTGAGTGACTGAGCATGCACCAAGCCCTCTGCTTATGTGTAGTATTTAGAGCAAGATTGATTCTTTGGTCTCATTATGACTTTATACTTTAAAAAACTATTAAGAACCCTCATAGTCATAGTATTTACTGTATTAGGAATCCAAAATCTGATAATTACTATATCCAAACAAAAAGTTCTAATGTTAACATGGGGAAAAAAATAATAAATTTTGAAGAAAAAAAAATAGAGTGATGAGACAGGCTTTGATTTACATTTTTCTAAATTTTTTAAATTCCTGACAGTTGGTGTCCCATATCTGCTTCTTTGGTTACCAGAATATCTTTTGCGATATATTGCTATCATTAAAGAGTATTTCAACATTTGGATAAGAATGACAGGGGACTAGTGAAATGACTTTTTAAAAAAAAGATAATTGTGAATATCTTTCAATGGTATTATGTCAAAACTCAAAAAGTGGTTTCTTTTGCTATATCAAAATCTACTGGCCTACCTTGTACTTAAATTTATGATTTTACCCATTCACTTTGTAGCTGTCATTTGCAAGCTATCAGTTTGCTGTGGTGAAGACTTAAGATAACTACTGTTACAGATGATACCATCCACTGCTTTGAATTTTACAGAGAAATTTTACTCCCAATTGTTTTTACACCATCAAAATCACTATCTATGTGACCCAAGGAGTTCCAGGTATCCTAGGAGAGTTATAGAAACAGTGAAAATAAACCTGAATTTTAGAAGGGAAGGTGAGGAAAAAGTCTCGTGACCTGGGACGGTAGATTTCAGCAATGTGCACCAGCCTAGGGTCCAAAGCATAAGGTGACTCCAGTCATATTTTAATGGATACTAGTGAAGATCTTTTAGAAATCAGACTAGCTAAGATTAACATCAGAATAAGCCAGCATAAGAACCAGACAACTCTTCCTGTTGCCAGGATAGTATTCTAACTCTCTAAAAATTTCAGTAGCTGCAGACAGATGGGAAGGAGAAGACTGAAGATAAAAGTCAATGAATTCTTGAGCAAAAATTCATAATTGACTGGGATAATGACACTTGAAAAAGACAGCTTTAAGTCTAGAAGACGTACTTTATTTTTTTTCTGTTTTTTAAAAAATGTTTTATTGGCATACAGTTGCTTTATAATGTTTTGTTCATTTCTGCTGTGCAGCAAAGTGAATCCACAATATGTATACATGTATCCCCGCCCTCTTGGACCTCCTTCCCACCCCACCCCCAACCCACTCATCTAGGTCAACATAGAGCACCAAGCTGAGCTCCCTGTGCTATACAGCAGGTTCCCACTAGCTATCTATTTTATACATGGTAATGAACATGCATTACCATGTTCATTACCATGTTCATAAGCATGCATTATATAGATTTCACACATATGCATTGATAAACACCATTTGTTTTCCTCTTTCTGACTTACTTCACTGTATGACAGACTCTAGGTCGATCCAGATGGCTATAGATCATCCAATATCTTTCCTTTTCATTGCTGAGTAATATTCCACTGTATATATGTACCACATCTTCTTTATCTATTCATCTGTTGATGGACATTTCAGTTGTGACCATGTCCTGTCTATTGCAGAGAGCACTGTGATGAACACTGGAGTACATGTGTTTTTTGAATTATGGTTTTCTCAGGGCATATGCCCAGAAGTGGGATTCATAATGCATGTCTTAGGCTTTAATGTTTTTTGCTTTGTGTGTTTGTTGTTTGTGTTGTCTTCATCGTGCAAGTGGAGACAAATGTGTTTCTTAAACAAATAAATAAATTAAGATTTATAATAAATGTTGTCAATCCTTCTTACAAATATAATGTAATAAAAATGAGAGGTAAAGAGTATTATATATCCATAGACTAGCTTAAAAAGAACAAAATTTAGGTGAATAAATATGTATAAACATATCATCCATTCTATATAGCTTGCTCAAAAGAAGCCAATTTGCAAAGTGAAATTCTGGTATAAAATATCTATATTTTCAGGATACAAATACTTCATTTTTCTACAAAAATACTTTTCCTAAAATCTGTTTCCACTTCAATAAGTTAGCAACTTCGGGGCTAGGCAACAAAAGTATGTCAACAAAGAGACTTGTTTTTAATAATATGATGCCATTTTGTCTAATACAACTTTAAAAAATATATAAAGAACTAAGTATTTTATCTTAAAATTCTTTGTAATTTGTTTCTCAACTGTCTACAACAAAAATAATTTTTATATGAAAAATATGTATTTCATAAGAAAATCTATTCCTTGCAAACTAGTACAGCCACTATGGAGAATGTGTGGAGATTCCTTAAAAAACTGGAAATAGAACTGCCTTATGACCCACCAATCCCACTGCTGGTCATACACACCAAGGAAACCAGAATTGAAGGAGACACATGTACCCCAATGTTGATCACAACACTGTTTACAATAGCCAGGACTTTGGAAGCAACCTAGATGTCCATCAGCAGATGAATGGATAAGAAAGTTGTGGTACATATACACAATGGAATATTACTCAGCCATTAAAAAGAATGCATTTGAATCAGTTCTAATGAGGTAGATGAAACTTGAGCTTATTAAACAGAGTGAAGTAAGTCAGAAAGAAAAACACCAATACAGTATACTAATACATATATATGGAATTTAGAAAGATGATAACAATGACCCTATATGTAAGACAGCAAAAAAGACACAGATGTAAAGAACAGTTTTTTGGACTCTGTGGGAGATGGCAAGGGTGGGATGATTTGAGAAGGTAGCATTGAAAGGTATATATTATCATATATGAAGCGGACCACCAGTACAGGTTCAATGCATGAGACAGGGTGCTCAGGACAGGTGCATCCCCCTGGGGGATGGGATGGGGAGGGAAGAAGAAGGGGGGTTTCTGGATGGGGAACACATGTGCACTGGTGGCTGATTAATGTCGATGTTGGGCAAAAACCACTACAATATTGTAAAGTAGTTAGCCTCCAATTAAAATAAATTGATTAATTTTTTAAAAAAGAAAATCTATTCCTTCCATGACAGATTCCTTTTAATTGAAAGATTTGTTTAAAATGAATGTTTTTGTATATACCAACCTTTAAACACACAATACTTATATTTATACCTATATCCATATCAATTTCTGTATCTGTCTAAATCAACTACAAGAAGATCTCAAAATATAATGATAATAAGTATTATTTTATTTTAGTTCATTGAAACTCCTTAAAATGCTCCTAATTTATATCCTAGATGTACAAAATAGAATGAGAAGACCCAAGTCAACTTGCTAATTTATTTTAAAGTTATTTTCAGAATCTATGTATATGATTACTACCTTTGAGCATGAATGTGAAATCAAGCCTCAGCAGGTAGTGTAAATACACTGGAATTTGATAAACTGTTTGTCCAAAGGGTAACACATATCAGAAACCCTTAATTCTATGAGAAAGCAATTTACCTTTTTAAATACAAACAAAATAGATATACAAAAAGGTGTTCAATTTGCTGTTTATTTTGAAACAATGATAAGCTTGTAGAACTTGAAGTATCTCTAACCAGAAAGTAATACTCTAAGTGAAAGGTCTCTCAGAAGGTCAGATAACTTGAGACAAATTAAGGAACAAATGACGTTGGAAGTGATATATGCAAGATTTAAATTGTGAAGATCCAAATATTCAATGTAAAGAAGTAGAATCATTGCAGGATTTGAAATAATCACAACATAAACAGTTGAGTTCGGAATTATTACTCAGGCAGTATTGCAATGAGTAGACTAGAGACAGTGGAATCTCAAAAAAGATATGTTAGGAAGTTACGCAGATAAAAAAGAAACTCAAATGAAGGTAATGGGGACTAAACGAGGAAGATATATTCAAGAGTTTTTTGAAGAAAATATAATACAATTTAGGAATTACCATATTTCACCAATTTTAATGTGTACAATTTCATATATAATTTTTAAATATTTCAATAATCGTTATAATCACTGAGGCACAGGTGACTATTACGTCTTAATTTTATGAAAGTATAATTTTCAAAAAGATAATATTGTGCCTCACATACAAGTTTAAAATGAACTTGCTTAAGATTAATTAAGTGCATTAATTAAAGAAACCAGTAAGATGCTAAAACCAGTTCAAAGTACAATTCGAAGGAAAACATATATATGTAAACAATTTGGAAAGTTGAAATAAATTTGCTAAGATGAAAAATTGGTTCATATGTATAAAGCAATGAAGTATAATTAGTGGACTCATATTTTTAACTAGGAAGAAATTTTCTCTATCAGAAAAAAATGCTTTTTTATTTCTATTAATAAGAATCAAGTGCTTTTAATTCTTTTTAAATTACTGAACATCTACCTCAGTAGAACCGTATAATAGACTACGTAACAGAAAGACAAACACATGTGCACGTCTCCACACAATCAGAAAATACAAAGAGAGTTTACTAGGTAATGTCCAGCACTGCACTAAAAAGAATATCCATTCATCTCCTTTGGTATTTCCTAGTCAGGACAATGTTTTCTGACTATTTTTTATTGCCTGATCATGCTCACCTATAAAAATCAGAAACACCAAAACTTGGCAGTGAATAGATTTCAGAGGCTTGGCATGGAAGCTCAGAGACCAAAGTAAAGTACTCGTATAATCACAAGGAATCAAATAGCTGGTGGATCAAGAGCGTCCAGTAACACTCCTTAACTTCAGCTGGTTTCAGAAGTCAATAGCACCATCGACTAACTGGATGCAATTGACAACAGTAGACTGCTTCCTCCAATAACAGCAGGTGACAGCTTCTTCTCAATCTCATTTGGAACATTTACCCAGATAGACCACATCTTGTGTCATAAAATGCCCATTAACAAGTTTAACATAATAGAAAGCATGCAATGTCTGTTTCCAGAACACAAATGAATAAAGTGAGCAATCAATAAAAGAAAGATAGCTGGAAAATTCCTCACATACTTGAAGACGAAACAATGTACCTCTAGATACCACTCAAGTCAAAGAAGAAATCTTAAGAGAAATTAATAAACATTTTAATGAGATGGTTGGATGGCATCACCAACTCGATGGACATGAGTTTGAGTAAGCTTTGGGAGTTGGTGATGGACAGGGAAGCCTGGCGTGCTGCAGTCCATGGGGTCACAAAGAGTCGGACACGACTGAGTGACTGAATTGAACTGACAACTTATCAAAAGTCGTGGGGTACAGTATAGCAGTGCTTAAAGAAAAATATATAACATTGAATGTATGCATTAGAAAATAGGAAAGACCTAAAATCAAAAATTAATTTCCATATTAAGACAGTAGAAAAAGTGGGCAAATTAAATGCAAACTAAGAAGAAAGAAATAATAAGGCTAGAACAAAAATCAATATCAAAAATAAGAAATCAAAAGCTAGTTCTTTGAAAAGATTGCTAAAATAAATAATTCTCTAGCCAGATTAGGAAAAAATGAGACAAGACGCAAAATCACCAATATCAGGAATAAAAGGAGATGTTACTAGAGATCTTAGGGACATTAAAAGGAATTATGAACAATTCTAAGCCCACAGATTCATAACCTAGATAAAATGAAGCAATTCCTTGGAAAATGCAGTGCATCAAAACTCACACAAGGAGACCATCTCAATGGGCTTATATACATATAGTTAAAAAAAAAAAAAAGCAGCAACTATAAAACATCTACTTAACCTTGAATGCAGTGATGACATTTTAGATACTGCACCAAAGGCATGATTGATGAAAGACAGGATTGATAAACTTGGCTTCATTAAAATTTTAAATGTCAACTCTGTTGGGGGGGAAAAGTGTCAATAGAATACAAAGACCCACAGTCTGGGAGAAAGTATTTGTAAAAGATACAACTGATAAAGAACTATTTTCCAAAATAAACAAAAAATCTTAAAACTAACAATAAGTAAACAAACAGACTTGAATTAAAAAATGGGCAAAAGTTCTGAATAGACATCTCACCAAAAAAGATATCAGGGTGACAAAAGAACATATGCAGAGATGTTCAGCATTAAATTTGGAGCTGCAAATTAAAACAACGATGACTGAACTTATATACAAAATAGACATAGAGTCACAGATGTAGAACACAATCTTATGATTACCAGAACTAGAGATAATCAGTGAATAAGTTCAGAGCAAAACCCCGCTGATTCTTTACCAGCTGAGCCACAAGGGAAGCCCAAGAATACTGGAGTGGGTAGCCTATCCCTTTTCCAGGGGATCTTCCCAACCCAGGAATCAAACAAAGGTCTCCTGCATTGCAGGTGGATTCTTTACCAACTGAGATATCAGGGAAGCAAAAAAATCTCCTGTGTTGGCAGTAAGTTCTTTACCACTAGCGCCACCTGGAAGCCTGTGAAAAACCGGCGATATTTCTGGAAAATAATACATGATCATTTTAAGTAAATTTAGGTAATATAAACTATTTTTACTATTTTTTAACATTCACAATATTCAGTCATAATAAAAGAAATAACATTTATTTCCTTTAAAGGTGTTAAGTTAGTTAATTCTGTAAAAAAAATTATTGAAGGACCTTAACCAGAAAACAATTAAAATATACATGATCATTCTTAAATAAGAATAGTACTAAAGCACTTAGACTTACCAATTTGAAATAAAAAGTTTGTCTAGAATAATCTTCCTATAGGCTTGGTATTTATTCATAGCCATTAGTACTGGATACTGATACTAAACAGAGTTTTGATCAGAACTTTAATTCTACAAAAAAGGACTCCTTTCAAGTTTTTACATCTTTTGACAGAGTTAAAAGTGTTGCTCTATACCAGCCATCTGTAAAGTATTACAAGCCTGTTCTTGACATGATCTTTGCTCTGCAACTGGCATTTCTTTCTTTCACTCATTCATTCAGTGACTTCTTGGAGGAAGAGTCTCATCTTCTTAGCTTTATCTATGAAGATCTAAAATATATAAGAGCAAAGGTCAAGGAAAAGAACACAAATCAAAAATTCAACATAAGGCCAAAATTTACAAAACCAAAAAAATGAAGGAGCTAAACTAAACTGAAAATCAGAGGTCAGGTGAAAGGCTAAACACAAATGAAAACAAAAAACATCACACAGTGAGCTGTAACCCACCGTTCACTCAATTCCCATCCAACAGCAAATGAAGTTATTTGTGCCCATTCCTTAAAGTTAAGACAGAAAGATCTCTAAGAAAAATGCCCTCATTTAATAAAGCAAAATTACTGAAACATCCATTGGTATCTTTAGCCTGTTGTTAATTCAGACTAGTAAGAATGAGTGGCTAATGAATTCATGGATGTTGTTTCAGTTTTTTAAGCTAACACTAACTTAGCTCCCAGGTGGCTCAGTGGTAAAAAATCTACCTGCCAATGCAAGAGAAGCAGGAGATGTGGGTTCAATCCCTGGGTCAGGAAGATCACCTGGAGGAGAAAATGGCAGCTCAATCCATTATTCTTGCCTGGAAAATCCCATGGACAGAGGAGTCTGGCAGGCTACAGTCCATGGGATCTCAAAGAGTCGGAAATGACTTAGCAAATAAGCCCGCATGCAAACTTAGCTCCAAGAAGTTTAAAAGTTACTGTTGACCTATGCCTTTTCTGCAGTCCTCCAAAACTTCAGTCTCCAAGGCATTCTCAGTAGAAAATTCTTGGGTATGATA
This sequence comes from Bos javanicus, assembly GCF_032452875.1. Lineage (NCBI taxonomy): Eukaryota > Metazoa > Chordata > Mammalia > Artiodactyla > Bovidae > Bos > Bos javanicus. The sequence continues at coordinate 41,436,219 of NC_083881.1, forward strand.
CACATTTCTCTCTCCCAAGATACAGAACAAACTCTTTTGCTGGCACAGCAGCCTCCTCTTTGGCTCTTCATCTGTGTACTAGGAATAATAATGCTTGGCATATAGGATTAATTGGTAGAAAATATTTATATCTTATGACTATAAAATATTTTGAGCTTCTTCTATAGAGGACTCTATATATATGACAAATCTTCATTACTGTGATAGTAAATAAAGGCACAGTTCCTATGCATGAATGCTAAGTCACTTCAGTTGTGTCCAACTCTGCAAACCTATGGACTGGAGCCAGCCAGGCTCCTCGCTCCGTGGGATTTTCAAGGCAAGAATACTGAAGCAGGTTGATATGCCCTCCTTCATGGGACCTTCTCAACCAGGGAATCGAATCGGCATCTCTTAAGTCGCCTGAAAGTGAAAATGAAAGTAGCTCAGTCCTGTGTTACTCTTATTCTCCAGACCAGAATACTGGAGTCAGTAGCCTTTCCCTTCTCCAGGGAAGCTTCTCAATCTGGGATCGAACCCAGGTCTCCTGCATCGCAGGCCGATTCTTTACCAGCTGAGCCACAAGGAAAGACCAAGAATATTGGAGTGGGTAGCATATCCCTTCTCCAGGGGATCTTCCCAACCCGGGAATCAAACCAAGGTCTCCTGCATTGCAGGTGGATTCTTTACCAACTGAGATATCAGGGAAGCAAAAAAAATCTCCTGCGTTGGCAGAAAGTTCTTTACCACTAGCGCCACCTGGAAGCCTGTGAAAAACTGGCGATATTTTTTGCTAATCCATGGAAGATGGCTATGTTTCATTACTGTAAAGTGCATAGAATATATTATTGAAATAAGAGCTAAAAATACCTTTTTTGGTTTAGGTGCTAGTGAAGTGTTTTTTTTTTGTTTGTTTGTTTTTTTTAACCCCAAGCCAAATACAAAGTGTCATAAAGAACACTAAAAATGGCTAATCTTTAGCAGTTACAGAACACATGTTAAGCATGTAACCTGGGGGATACAGTGGTAGAAAGCTAAAACCTCTTCTCTGTAAAAATTGCTACTACTTATTTATAAAACACAGGCTGGTGGTTCACCTTGACATTTTTTTTTCTGTCAAGAACTCCTGCTTTTTGTCCATTGTGTATGTAGCATATTTAGTTTGAAATGTTTCATCTACCAAATGAAATTTTATTACAGAATATTGGAGTTGGGTAGTCATTTCCTTCTCTAGGAACTCTTCCCAATGGAGAAAGTAAATCCAGCCAGGTGTCCTGTAGGCAAGCAGATTCTTTACAGTCTGAGCCACCAGGGGAGCCTGTGCAAAGTAGATAAGATACAGCTAACTGTAAGTTTAATAAGTTGCAACTTCAGATATGCAAGAAATACTCTGAGATAGGTCAGAAACTTGGATTTACATGAAGAAAGGGAGTGCATCAAAGAAGGAATAATAAAGCATTCTCTGAATGATATTTAAAAAATGGGTAAGAACTCCCACAGATATCTAATTAAAAACACTGAAGTTGAACGAGCTTCCATTTTCTTTCTATATATCTCCCAATAAGTTGGGTAATGCATACATTCTTCTTGAGGAAGCTCAATCCCTTCCTTATCCCTTACTCCCAACTCTTTCTCCAATCTACACCTAGTAATTATCACTGTTAACTCAACCACTTCTCTTCTTCACCTACAAAACTATACTGTCAGCTTTAGCAACCTCACCTTGAGGAGAGCACAGGATTAGTCAAAAGGAGTATTTATAATTCTGATCAGGTGAAGACCATTCTTTTAGACACTTAAATGTGATGCTGTTAGAACACTGTACTCTTGATACATTCTTCCACTTGTAAATTACCACTATATGACAGCCACAGTAGAAAGCACTATGAGGGTGATTGGTGATGGGAAAGAGATAAACAGAACACACTCCTGATTTTAAGTATCCGTGTGTGTGTATGTGTGTGTGTCCTCAGTCACTCAGTCATGTCCAACTCTTTGCAGCCCCATGAACTGTAGCCTGCCAGACTCCTCCGTCCATGGAATTTTCCAGGCAAGAATACTGGAGCTGGTAGCCATTTCTCACTCCAGGGGATCTTCCCAACCCGGGGATTGAACCCATGTCTCTTGAATCTCCTGCATTGGCAGGCAGGTTCTTTACCACTAGTGCCACCTGGGAATCCCTACATATTCGTGAGCTATAACGAAAAATAAAAGGAATGTAAATGCAGTGTTTTTACTGCAAAATTTTCTTGGGTCAGTTCAATGTCCCACCCATAATAGCAACAAGCGGCTCAAAACAATCATCAATAAAGGCTGACTGCATAATTTACAACCAACAAATCATATTTAAAGCAGCTTTTGAAATATATTTTAATAGAAAACAACTTTTCAACTTCAATATCATAATGTTTGGGAAGAACATACTTGAACAACCTCATGACATTACTTTCTTTCCTTTTCTTTCTCTCTTCTCTCTCCTTCTCTTTCCTTTCCTCTATCTCCTCCGTTCTTTTTTTGAATTTTATGTATTTCTAGAAAAGATCAGAGTCACCACTGGAAATATCTGAGTAGCTACTATTATTTTAATATTAATAAAATATAATAATAATTCTATATATCACAAATGTCATATCTAAAGTGGTAAAGCAACAGAAGTCTCTATTTTTGCATCAGTTTCATAATATGCCATGAGTACAGGCATAAAGAAGTACTGGTTATTTTTTAAAATACATAGAAAAAATAGATTAAGTATAGAAATGTAATCAAATGGAAATTTAACCAAAGCTCCTAATATTCTATCAAAACATATGTTTACTAATTTTAATTAAATATATTTGAGCCCTGGTATTTACTATCTAATATTATATGTGTTGAAATTTTATAGAAATAAAGTGCTACAAGTTTAGTTAAGGTGGAAGTATATATTAAATAGATTCCAATGTTAACTGAACACACATCAGTATGAAAAATAATAATAAACATCTTAGTATGAATTCTATGTGACCCTATTTACAATAATTGCTTGCTGAACTCACCATACTGTAAGGCAAGGTTTTTGACTATCTTTCAGATATGTGAAAAAGCAGTTTATTATTCTCTCCTACATTCTCTGGGTTTTATAGGCCAGTTCATTTTGTCTCCACTGTGAAATACCTTAAAAGGTAACACGGTATTCTGACTCTAGTAGTAATTTATTATACCCGTTAATCTTGTAAAATTGCCCTCTGGATGTAATAATTTGTTATTCTTTTATTAGACCTTCTTCTGCATACTGTGTTTATCATAAAGATGTCACCATTGTGATGCCTAGCAACCATTACAATGTTCTGGAAGTGTTTGCATATATTTTCCTGGGGGAGAGAGCCGCGTGGTCCCTGCATGGGAGAGCTGTCAGTGTATTCTGATGTATGAGGATAAAAGGAGCCCCTGCTGCAGACTCCAATAAGCTCAAGTCACAGTCTGAAAGCAGTGACGTGGGCATCACTATACCGTGTTAGAAAATGTGTCAATTATCACATGGACCGCCTAAGGGTATTGCCTGGGTCCAGGTCATAAAACCATCAAGACTGAAGGGGGAGAAAATTGATGAAGAAGTAAGTTGAATTAATTGATAACAAGCAGGCCTGTGTATGGAAGGTCGTTGTAACTCAAGACCCCCAAATTTCTGTCTGAAAAGCTTCCTGTGGATGACCCCACGAGTAAAGCTAAAGCTGTCTATCTTCTCCAATATAAAGTATGTATAACTGGCAATTTAGGCATTTCTTAAAAATCAGTAGGTAGTTGTCAAACTAGTCAAGAAGCCATAAGAAAAATAAAATCATGCTAATAATGTTATAGTAGTTTTGCTATTATTGTGATTCTTAATATGCAGTGCTGCTGTATGATGTGAACACAATGGGAACCACTTAAGTATGTAATCTGGAGCCCAAACCATGAGAGCTGTGTGCACCATTTAGGTAGCTTACTGTGCAATTCACCCAGAGAAAAGGGAAAATACAAATTTTTCATATATTTATAGTGGTTTCTGAGCTGCTTCAATGATCTCCCCTTTTAACCTTCCTTGTGTCCGCCTTGAATATCTAAATCATACTTAAAGCATTTGTAGCAGATGAGTTCCTTTAAGAAATCACTGTTCACTAGGCTTGGGAATAATCATTAAAGAAACCAGCTGTCTATACAAGATGCTGAAACATCCAGTCAATCAAGCAGCTTTGTGGAAAAATTAAATTTTGTTAAACAACAACAGAAATATCACAATTGTTTGATAAGACTGAGTAAATACTTTGCTCAAAACATTCAGGCAGTCAGCCACACATGGACGATGAGGCATCAGGATCACTGCCTCAGACTTTTCAAAAGGAATCACACCATTCTCAAAATACACTGTTAGGCTGTAGGCACACAGATCAGAAAGTTACCTGTTGCTTTATTGATGATAAAAATTTTCCCTATTCTCAAATTTTAGTTTTATAAAAACATACAAAAAGACAAGGTCACTCTCCCTTAAAATATAATAGATGATTTATTTTTCATAATGATAGTAATGGTTTTAGTGATGATAATTATAAATATTTCCCAGTATAGCTTTATCATCTGGCACAAGATGCTTTCTTTGAACAAATTTTGCATTAGAAGAAGCCATATCAGGAAAAACCTGGTTTATGACAAAAAAAAGAAAAGTTGTTCAGATATGTCCAGGTTTTTTCAACCCCATGGACTGTAGCCTGTCAGGGTCTTCTGTCCAAGGAATTCTCCAGGCAAGAATACGGGAGTTGGATTCAGGATGGGGAGCACAGGTGTACCTGTGGTGGATTTATTTTGATATTTGGCAAAACTAATACAATATTGTAAAGTTTAAAAACTTCATTTCTTTTGATCTCTTTCCTAATATCATCCTTATCAAAGTTGCTTTTCCTTACTGCATTAACTATAAGTAAATGTACCTCACCTCATCATCCTATGTCCTTTTTTAAAAGTAGCCTTAATTGTCAAATAATGTGCTCTATAGTATTTGTTTATAGTCCCTTCTCCCTACTGTAATATTGTACAAGTTCCATAGGACTATGGTATTTTACTTTTTTATATTATTGAATCCTGAATGCCTAAATTTGTGTTTGGGACATTTAAGTATCATTTAATTTTAAGTGAGAAAATTAGCAAATATCTTCAATAGTTTTGTGAATTGTTCCAAACTCACTAGTTATTATTTCTCTGGAGGTGGACCAAAGTACAGTAAGGATGATAAGTTCTCTAGAGGAATCCACTAATTTGGATAAGAAAAGGAACTCACATGTTAAGAATGTATTAGTGAAGCAATTAATATGATTTAAAGGGTAATTACTTTAGCTGTTAAACAAAAGCAATTTGAATTGGTTATTAAAATTTATCTAAACTGTTTAGCCTTGCTAATCTCTATCTGTTCATGAGGATGTTCTTGCTATACTGTTCCTTAGTCATTTTACTTCTGATAGCACTAATATACTTTTACATAATGTTTTAAATTAAAATTATAATATCCTTTGCTTAATACATTTACTATGATTGTGTGGTCTAGACAAGACTCAATTTTCTTATTATTACTAGAATGTGTTTTATTTTTATTTTCCTTTTGCTGGGCCCACAGCTGTTGAGCTGTTCCAGTAAATGAAGATGTTGTGTGTGTGTCTGTCACAGATGTCTTTAGAAGGACTATATAGAACATTTGTGGAATAAATTTGTAGCTGGGAGGTAGATGCCCAGGCAGACACTGGATTACTTAGCCTCAGTCACTTCTAAATGTAGCCATGTAATGGCATCCTTGCCAATAAAAGATGAGTCAAAGTGATGGATGTGTGTCACCTTCTGGTTCAGGACTTTAAACACTGCCCATGTGTTCTATATCTTCTCCTTCCTATGATGGAACTGTCTATGTTCCAGGTCCAGCTGTTTAAATTAAGTAAGAGTGAAGAGAAAAGATGGATGAAATTTGTGTCCCTCAAAGTGCTAAGTCGCTTTAGTCATATCCAACTCTTTGTGACCCTATGGACGGCAGCCTGCCAGGCTCCTCTGTCCATGGGATTCTCCAGGCAAGAATACTGGAGTGAGTTGCCATGCCCTTCTCCAGGGGATCTTCCAGACCCAAGGATGGAACCTGAGTCTCTTATGCATCCTGCATTGGCAGGTGGGTTCTTTGCCACTAGTGCCACCTGGGAAGCCCCACCCAAATGAAGAGCAGCCAGTTTAACCAACCTCCAATAATACACTAAAGTAAACAAAATTCTCTGGCCTTTAATCACATCAGTAGCTTAGCATTTCTTTCGGATAAGGCACATTTTCTTATCCTGCAGCCTTCCTTTTGGTTAGAATGTGAATTTGGGATGCTGGAGCTTGAACAGCCATTTTAGACGATGAGGTAAAACCTACATGTTGATGATGTAAGAAACTCCGATTACTTTTAATCTTAGAACATGTGAGAGCCCTGAGGGGCTTATTCCAACTTTGTTTATGTGAAAAAAAAAGAAAGAAAGAAAAGTGGCTTTATTTTAGCTTTTATTTCAGGTTTCTATCACTGGAGATGAATCTAATTCCACCCAATAAACCACATTCTGCTGCTGCTGCTGCTAAGTCACTTAGTCGTGTCCGACTCTGTGCGACCTCATAGACTGCAGCCCACCAGGCTCCCCTGTCCCTGGGATTCTCCAGGCAAGAACACTGGAGTGGGTTGCCATTTCCTTCTCCAATGCATGAAAGTGAAAAGTGAAAGTGAAGTCGCTCAGTCATGTCCGACTCTTAGCAACCCCATGGACTGCAGCCTACCAGGCTCCTCCATCCATGGGATTTTCCAGGCAAGAGTACTGGAGTGGGGTGCCATTGCCTTCTCCGAACCACATTCTATTTTCTATTAATTTAATTATTTGCATTCTGTCAATTATTAGTGGAGAAGGAAATGGCACCCCACTCCAGTATTCTTGCCTGGAAATTCCATGACAGAGGAGCCTGGTAGATTATAGTCCATGGGGTTGCAAAGAGCTGGACACAACTAAGTAGCTAATACACACAATTATTAGAGAGCTAGTTCTGAAGCAATTCTGCTATGGCCTAAGGGTTACCCCAGTCTGAATATCAGCCTGTTCTTTATTTATTATCCAAGAGAATATGGTTCTTCTACAGGTAGTCCTTCTTTATGAGCTATTATGTCACAAGTACAGCTGAGTAGGTATTATTGTAAACCTGAGATACCAGAGTTTTCATTACAAAATTTCCATTTATCTTGCTTGAAGAGTGGCTTATTTCCTTCCTTTGATATACATAGAAAAATTTGTTGCAATAAAATAAAGGAACCTTTTCATGGAAAACCATAGCAAACAACTCAGGTCAGTTTTAAAGTATATTTTTCCACGGCTTCCCTGATGGCTCAGATGGTAAAGAATCTGCCTGCAATGTGGAAAACTTGGGTTCAGTCCTTGGATTAGGAAGATCACCTGGAGAAGGGAATGGCAACCCACTCCAGGACTTTTGCCTGGAGAGTTCCATGGACAGAGGGTCCATGAGGTTGCAAAGAGTTGGAGACAACTGAGTAACTAACAAACACTTTTCTTTTTCCTCCACACTCCACAATATTAAGGCGGGTCTAATTAACTTTTAGTATCCAAATACAATTCTTGCTGTTATTTTTTAATAGAATTTGGTCTAATACTATCTTTGAAACAGAGTTTCAGATTGCAAAATCATTGCCCTCCAACCCTACTCTGCCTTTACTGCCTTTTTATGAAATCCCTCTGAAGACATGGAATCCAGCTTATCATCAAACTCACATTCTATAGTTCCAGGCCAAGATTTGGATTTTTAAAAATATATTTGGGAAAGAGTTTTACAATCTCTCCTATTTCAGAACAAATTCCTACTATAATAGTCAAGAAAGGAAGAAAAAACTTTGTAAGTTGATTACCTGATATTTATCTGGAAAAGCTTTTCTCTTGTTTATATAGCTATCAAAAGTAAGATTTTAGTCTGTTTCTAAAGTCTTAGGCAATTAATGATTGAGTGTATCTTGAAAATAATAATAATAATAGGTAATAGTGATAGACTAAAATAGTTTAAGCCTAATGTGGACGTGTGTGCTAAGTTGCTTCAGTCGTGTCCCGCTCTGTGACTCCATGGATGGTAGCCCTCCAGGCTCCTCTGTCCATGCGGTTTTTCAGGCAAGATCATTGGAATGGTTTGCCATTTCCTCCTCCAGGAGATCTTCCCAACCCAAGGACCAAACCCGCACCTCTTATGTCTCCTGCATTGGCAGGCAAGTTCTTTACCACTAGCGCCACCTGGGAGATCTAATGTGGATAATGATAACTATTATTTTGTGGTACACCGTTGTTTCTAAAACATTTTAACAGCAATTATTCTATTTGGTTTTTAAGCACTTCTATGAAGTACAGTGAGCAGGTGTTATTATACATTAAAAAAAATATAACCTCTATTCAGCCATTAAAAAGAATACATTTTTGCTTTTTGCAGCAACATGGATGGATTTGGAGGACATTATACTAATAAAATAAGTCAGACAGAGAAAGACAAATGCTCTATAATGTCACTTATATGTGGAATCTAAAAAAATGTAACAAACTATTGAATATAACATAAGAAAGCAGACTCACAGATATAGAGAACAAACTTGAGGTTACCAGTGGGGAGGGGGAAAGGGAAAGGACAGTATAAGAAAATGGGGGCTAAGAGGTACAAATACTGTGTATAAAGTAAGCTTCATGGATGTATACACAGATATATTATACAACATGGGGAATACAGCCAATATTTTGAGATAACTGTAAATGGAGTATTACCTTTAAAAATTGTAAATCACTATACTGTATACCTGTAATTTATATAATGTTGTATAACAATTATACTTCAAAAAAATTAAATATTTATGTATCAAAAATAATAAAAATAAAAATATATAACCTAAATGTCCTAAAATTTATATGAATATCTCTATTTACCTATCTATCACATACAAAGGTAAGTTTCTAGATTCCAGAGTCCATCATTTCTTACTCATCACATAGTGTGTAAATTAAAGCTTAAAATCTCCTTGGAAAACTGTCACTCAGTTATGTCCAACTCTTTGCAACCCTATGGACTACACAGTCCATGAAACTGGCAAAGAGCCAGCTGTGGAGGGGAAAGAGAGATTTGGGACACATTACTTTTCAGATATAGGTCTATCTGTGAGTATATTGGAAGTAACCATAATTTGAGAATAACAATATAATCAAATTCATGGAATTTTTATGAAGATTAAATTAGTTATGACATGTAAACCCTTTTAGAACAGTGCTTTAAATGCTAAGTCATTTCAGGCCTAACTCTTTGCAACCGCATGGACTGTATTCTGCCAGGCTCCTGTGTCAATGGGATTCACCAAACAAGAATGTTGGAATGGATTGCCGTGCCCTCCTCAGGGAAGGAACCCACATCTCCATCTCCTGGTCTCCTGCATTGGCAGGCAGGTTCTTTAACACTAGCACCACCTAGGAAGCCTAGAACAGTGCCTAAAACACAGTAATGGCTCAATAGGGTAAGAAGTTGGACAATGATTCAGAGAGGAGATCAGAAGCAAGGAGCAGAATTGGTGGTTTTAGCATCTGGTGATAGTTAAACCGGTTGTGAGTAGATGAGATAACCTAGGTACTGAGTTCAGTTCAGTTCAGTCGCTCAGTCGTGTCCGACTCCTTGTGACCCCATGAATCATGACACACCAGGCCTCCCTGTCCATCACCAACTCTCAGAGTCTACCCAAATCCAAGTCCATGGAGTCAGTGATGCCATCCAGCCATCTCATCCTCTGTTGTCCCCTTCTCCTCCTGCCCCCAACCCTTCCCAGCATTAGGGTCTTTTCCAATGAGTCAACTCTTTGCATGAGGTAGCCAAAGAATTGAAGTTTCAGCTTCAACATCAGTCCTTCCAATGAACACTCAGGACTGATCTCCTTTAGGATGAACTGGTTGAATCTCTTTGCAGTCCAAGGGACTTGCAAGAGTCTTCTCCAAAACCACAGTTCAAAAGCATCAATTCTTTGGCGCTCAGCTTTCTTCACAGTCCAACTCTCACATCCATACATGACTATTGGAAAAACCACAGCCTTGACTAGAAGGACCTTTGTTGGCAAAGTAATGTCTCTGCTTTTCAATATGCTATCTAGGTTGGTCATAACTTTCCTTCCAAGGAGTAAACGTCTTTTAATTTCATGGCTGCAGTCACCATCTGAAGTGGTTTTGGAGCCCAAAAATATAAAGTCTGACACTGTTTTCACTATTTCCCCATCTATTTCCCATGAAATGATGGGACCAGACACCATGATCTTTGTTTTCTGAATGTTGAGCTTTAAGCCAACTTTTTCACTCGAGTATGGATAGACAAATAAGGAGCCCAGATACTTGTGTGTGAGCATGCTCAGTCACTTCAATTGTGTCTGATTCTTTGAGACCCTATGGACTGTAGCCTGCCAGGCTCCCCTGTCCATGGGATTCTCCAGTCAAGAATACTAGAGTGGGTTGCCATGCCCTCCTCCAAGGGATATTTCCAACCCAGAGATCAAACTCACATCTCCTGCATCTCCTGCATTGCAGGTGGATTCTTTCCTGCTGAGTCAGGAGGGAGGAGGGGAAGCCCTTAGATACTTGATAGCTGTTTAAATCCAGTGTTTGAACTGAGGAAAATGAAGATCTAGTAAAGGAAACTGAAAAGCACTAACCAGTGAGGAAAGAGAAAAACTTAGTGAACAGGGATAAAGACCTGATGTTTCCAACAAGACATATAGCAGGCCAGAAAGATCAAAATTAATAAATTGAGCAAAATAATATTTTTGTATTAAAATATATTTGATTCACAATATTGTTAGTTTCGTTGTACAACATAGAAATTGAATACTTTTATAGAGTATACAATATAATGAGTATATTTCCCTGTACAATACATCCTCACTGTTTATTTTATGCTAGTAATTTGTATCTCAATTCCATATCTGGACCCTCTCACCACTCTTCTCCCTACTAGCAACCACTACTTTGTTCTCTGTATCTGAAACTCTGTTTCTGTGTTACGCTATATGCTTTATATTTTAGATTCCACATGTAAGTGATATCATACAGTATTTGTTTTTTTCTGACTTATTTCACTAAGCATAAGAATCTCCACAGTGTTGCAAATGGCATAATTTCATTTTTTATGGCTGAGTTATATTCTGTGGTACATTTTCTTTTACCTCATTTTTATTGAGGCAAGAAAACACAAATATATGTGTGTATGTATATAAACACACACGCTTAATATGTACAAAATGATAGTTTGATACACATATTAATCATTAACTGTTAGCCATCAGTGATTAGCTCTTTTATTCTTCATATTCCTAGTCCATGGTGCATATTTACCACATCTTCTTCATCCTTTCTGGAAAAGGAAATGGCAACCAACTCCAGTGCTCTTGCCTGCAAAATCCCATGGATGGAGGAGCCTGGTAGGCTACAGTCCATGGGGTCACTAAGAGTCGGACACGACTGAGCGACTTCACTTTCACTTTTCACTCTAGGCATTGGAGAAGGAAATGGCAACCCACTCCAGTGTTCTTGCCTGGAGAATCCGAAGGACAGAGGAGCCTGGTGGGCTGCTGTCTATGGGGTCGCACAGAGTCAGACACAACTGAAGTGACTTAGCAGCAGCAGCAGCTTCATCCTTTCTTCTGTTGATGGACACTTAGGTTGCTCCCACATCTTTGCAATTTTAAGTGATGCTGCTGTGAACTCTAGGATACAGGTAGCTTTTTGAATTTGTGTTTTTATTTTCTTCAGATATAAACTCAGCAGTAGAGTTGCTGTATCATATGGTAGCTCTATTGTCAGTTTTTTGAGGAACTGTCATACTGTTTTTCCATTGTGTCTACACAGAGATACAAACCCACCAACTGTGTACTACTAGAATTTTCTTTTCTCCACATCTTTGCCAACATGTTATTTGTAGACTTTCTGGTCATAGTCAGGTATGATGTGATATCTCACTGTGGTTTTGATTTGCACTTCTCTGATGACTAGTAATGTTGAGAATCATATCATGTGCCTATTGGCCATCGGTATATCTTCTTTGGGATAATGTCCATTCAGGTTTTCTGCCCATATTTTAATTGGGATCTTTGTTTTTGATGTTGGTTTGTATGAGCTCTTTATATATTTTCATTTGCCTCAAGATATTTTCTGATTTCCTCTTCAGTTTTATCAGTGAGCTATTGGCTTTTTAATAACATGTTTTTAGTTTCCAAGTGTTTGTGCTTTTCCCATTTTTTCTTCCTGTAATTGATTTCTAGTTTCATACCATTTTGGTGGGAAAATAAAGCTTGAAGTAGTTTCTATGTCCTTAAAATTTGTTGAAACCTGTTTTCTGACCTAACCTGTGATGTATCCTGAAGAATGTTCCATATGTACTTGAAAAGAATGTGCATTCTGCTTTTTTTTTTAATGGAATGTTCCATAGATATCTTTTCACTCCAACTGGCCAGCCTACTGTGTCACTAAGACCACAATTGTATTATTGGTTTTCTGTCTGGATGATCTGCCCACTGATGTAATTGGGATGTTAAATTCCCTACTACCGTTGTATTGCTGTCAATTTCTTCCTTTACATCTGTTAATATTTGATTTACATATTTAGGTCCTCTTGTATTGGGTGTGTATATGTTAATGAGTATACTTCTATCTTCTTGTATGGATCTTTTTATCACTGCATGATATCTTCTTTGCCCTTTGTTATAGAATCTGTTTCAAAGACTCTTTGTCTAGTATAACTATGACTACCTTCACTTTCTTGTTTCCATTTGCATGAATCTTTTTTTTTCATGTCCTCACTTACAAGTCTTTTTTTAATTTTAATTTTATTTTATTTTTAAACTTTACATAATTGTATTAGTTTTGCCAAATATCAAAATGAATCCATCACAGGTATACATGTGCTCCCCATCCTGAACCCTCCTCCCTCCTCCCTCCCCATACCATCCCTCTGAGTCGTCCCAGTGCATTAGCCCCAAGCATCCAGTATCGTGCATTAAACCTGGACTGGCATCTCGTTTCATACATGATATTTTACATGTTTCAATGCCATTCTCCCAAATCTTCCCACCCTCTCCCTCTCCCACAGAGTCCATAAGACTGTTCCATACATCAGCGTCACTTTTGCTGTCTCGTACACAGGGTTATTGTTATCATCTTTCTAAATTCCATATATATGCGTTAGTATACTGTATTGGTGTTTTTCCTTCTGGCTTACTTCACTCTGTATAATAGGCTCCAGTTTCATCCACCTCATTAGAACTGATTCAAATGTATTCTTTTTAATGGCTGAGTAATACTCCATTGTGTATATGTACCACTGCTTTCTTATCCATTCATCTGCTGATGGACATCTAGGTTGTTTCCATGTCCTGGCTATTATAAACAGTGCTGCGATGAACATTGGGGTACACGTGTCTCTTTCCCTTCTGGTTTCCTCAGTGTGTATGCCCAGCAGTGCGATTGCTGGATCATAAGGCAGTTCTATTTCCAGTTTTTTAAGGAATCTCCACACTGTTCTCCATAGTGGCTGTACTAGTTTGCATTCCCACCAACAGTGTAAGAGGGTTCCCTTTTCTCCACACCCTCTCCAGCATTTATTATTTGTAGACTTTTGGATCGCAGCCATTCTGACTGGTGTGAAATGGTACCAAGCCTTTGACAAAATTCAACACCCATTTATGATAAAAACTCTCCAGAAAGCAGGAATAGAAGGAACATACCTCAACATAATAAAAGCTATATATGATAAACCCACAGCAAACATTATCCTCAATGGTGAAAAATTGAAAGCATTTCCTCTAAAATCAGGAACAAGACAAGGGTGCCCACTTTCACCATTACTATTCAACATAGTTTTGGAAGTTTTGGCCACAGCAATCAGAGCAGAAAAAGAAATAAAAGGAATCCAAATTGGAAAAGAAGAAGTAAAACTCTCACTATTTGCAGATGACATGATCCTCTACATAGAAAACCCTAAAGACTCCACCAGAAAATTACTAGAACTAATCAATGACTATAGTAAAGTTGCAGGATATAAAATCAACACACAGAAATCCCTTGCATTCCTATACACTAATAATGAGAAAACAGAAAGAGAAATTAAGGAAACAATTCCATTCACCATTGCAACGGAAAGAATAAAATACTTAGGAATATATCTACCTAAAGAAACTAAAGTCCTATATATAGAAAACTATAAAACACTGGTGAAAGAAATCAAAGAGGACACTAATAGATGGAGAAATATACCATGTTCATGGATTGGAAGAATCAATATAGTGAAAATGAGTATACTACCCAAAGCAATTTATAGATTCAATGCAATCACTATCAAGCTACCAACAGTATTCTTCACAGAGCTAGAACAAATAATTTCACAATTTGTATGGAAATACAAAAAACCTCGAATAGCCAAAGCGATCTTGAGAAAGAAGAATGGAACTGGAGGAATCAACCTACCTGACTTCAGGCTCTACTACAAAGCCACAGTTATCAAGACAGTATGGTACTGGCACAAAGACAGAAATATAGATCAATGGAACAAAATAGAAAGCCCAGAGATAAATCCACGTACATATGGACACCTTATCTTTGACAAAGGAGGCAAGAATATACAATGGATTAAAGTCAAGTCTGTCTTTAGTTCTGAAATGCTTCTCTTGTAAGTGGCATATAGATGGGTCTTTTGACTAGAGCGTGTGTTTCATTAACATTTAAAGTCATTATTGGTAGATATGCACTTCTTAAAATTTTATTACTTGCAACTTTTTAAAAAAATTCTTCCTTGTTCTTTTTTCTTTCAGTTTCTTCTCTTGCAGTTTGATGATTTTATTTAGCTGTATGCTTATGCTAATTTATTTGTTTTTTTGTGTATATATTGCAGGTTTATGACTCTTGTATGTCAGCCTATACCTATATCTATTTGTTTTAAACATATAGTCTTTTAAGTTCAAGCATATTCTGACTGATTACATTTTTTACATCCTTCCCATTTTGTGTTTCTGATGCCATGTTTTACATTTTTATGCTTGAAAGTTAAGTCGCTCAGTCGTGTTTGACTGTTTGCGACCCCGTGGACTGTAGCCCACCAGGCTCCTCCATTTTTATGTGTATCCCTTTACTAATTGCTATAGTTTTATTTGATTTTATAATTTTTTTGTCTTTTAATCTTTGTACTAGCTTGTTGGCTCAGATAGTAAAGAATCTGCCTGCAATGCAGGAGACTTGGGTTCAATCCCTGGGTTGGGAAGATCCCCTGGAGAAGGGGATGGCAATCCACTCCGGTATTCTTGCCTGAAGAATCCCATAGATAAAGGAGACTGGCAGGTTACAGTCCATAGGGTCTCAAAGAGTTGGCCACAACTGAGTGACTAACACTTTCACTTTTCACTAGCTTATTTAAGTGGTTGATTCTCAGCCTTTACTGTATATTTGCTTTTAGTTTTTTCCTCTCCTATATAAAATTACTTGCTTTTCTTTTCCACTTAGAGAAGATCCTTTAACATTTCTTTCAGGATCAGTTTAGTACTGATAAACTCTTTCAATTTTTGATTGTCTGAGAAGTTCTTTATCTCTCTCAATTCTAAATTATAATCTTGCTGGGTAGAGTATCATAGGTTGCTTTACCTTTCAGCTTTTTAAATATATCTTGCCACTCCTTTCTGGCTTGCAAGGATTTTGCTCAAAAATCAGCTGATAACCTTCCAGAGATTCCCTTGTAAATGATTCATTGTTTAACTCTTGATGACTTTAGAGTTGTCCCTTTAATTTTTGCCATTTTAATTTTGATATATCTTAGTGTGGGTCTCTTTGAGTTCATCTTGTTTGTGACTCTCTTTGTTTTCTATACTGGGATGTATTTCCATCTTCAGGCTTAGGAAGTTTTCAAACACAATTTCATTAAACATATTTTTAACCCCCTTCTTTCTGTTCTCCTTCTGCGACCACCATAATGTAAATGCTGGCACACTTGATGGTCTCAAAGATTCTTCAAGCTGGTTACACTTTTTTAAATTTTTCTTTTTCTTTTTGTTTTTCTGATGGGGGAATTTCCATTATTCTATCTCCCAGATTCCTTTTATGTTCTTCTATATTACCTAGTTTGCTATTCATTCCTTCCACAGTGTTTTTCATTTCATTTATGGTATTCTTCAGTTCTGATTATCTTTATATATTTTTTTCTAGTTTCTTGTTAAAATTATCTGTTCATCTGTTTTTTTCTCTAATTCAGTTGGAATTCTTATTACTAATTCTTCAAATTCTTTATCTGGTAAATTGTTTATTTCTGTTTCATTATTTGTGGGGTTTTCTTTTTTCAGGGTTCCCATCTTATGCTCTTAACTGAGATGAATTCCTCTGTCTTCTCAATGGCTTATGTTTCTCTGTGTCTATGAAATTAGGTGAAACAGTTACCTGTGGCAGTCTTTAAAGTATGTCCTTATGTGGGAGTGTCATTGTACAATTGGCATGTGCCCAGTGGCTTTAATTGCAGAGCTGAATTTGATGTGAAAACAAGTCAGGTTTTTTCCCAGGCTGTGTTGGCAGCAGTCACCTTGGTAGTAAGTAGAGCTGGAGCTGGAAGTACTAGGGCGGGAGCCAGGTGTGAGGAAGGGCTTCTCCTGTGCTCAGTGGCCATCATAGATAGCACCAGCATCCTTTGCCTCAGAGGGAAGCACTGATGGAACAAGAGGGGCTAGTGTGGGTGCTCAGCAAAGTTCAGGGTACAAGGCATGGAGGTTCAGCTGTCATCAGAGACCTGGTCTGCCTCTGATGTGCCACCAATGAAATTACCAGGAATTGCTGCCTCCTCGCTATTCAGACTCAGGGTTTCAGTCCCAACAGTATCTCACAGTTGAGCTTTTTCCTCAGTCATGCCAATCCTTCCTCCAGCATGGAGCAGCAACACAAGGCAAACTGTGCTGGAGTATTTGTTTGGCTCACAGTGAGCCATGCACCAAGGTGGTCACAAAAAAAAAAAAAACAAACAACAATCAGCCAGTTTTGTGGTTTCAATCTAGCCCCTCCTCCCTGCTTCAGGTGCAAGCAAACATTGGTATACTCTTCATGAGCAGAAATTGGGCTTCCCACAACCCTCCTGTTAATCTCACTGACTCTTCAATCAGCCAAGTGGGCTTAGCTTCCCTTTGTCAGACCCCAGAGCTGGGGTGCCCAAAATGTGGTTTGAACAATTCACTTTCCAGGGGAGGCCTCCACTTTTATCATCTCCCTTTTCCTCCGAGTCTCCTCCCAGGGGCACAGTCTTGACCTGATCACATCTCTTTCTTTCCCATCCAATTCCATATGGATCTTCCCTATAACCTTTGTTGTACAGAAGTGTTTCTGCTAGTCTCCAGTTAGTTTTTAGTGAGAATTGTTCCATATGCAGATGTATTTTTGAGGTATTCATGGGAGAGGTGAGTTCCATGTCCTCCTACACTGCTATCTTGATTCTCTCCTCCCCAAAATGGTATTTTCTTATTGAAGCACTCAAATTAAAGGGACTGAGATTTCACAAATGTAATTTGTTCTAACTGAACCCATATTGGCAAAATATGACTCCTGATCCTTATTTTAATTCCATCTCAGAAATATTTGCATTAAAATGTACCTTAAAATTTTATTAGAGATCTATATGAAGGCTGCATGTTTAGTCTCCAAAAGTCACCATAACATATGGCATATGCTCATATTCTGTGTTCTTTCCTGACTGCATTCTACAATATACCAAAGATCACCAAAGGTGTTTCTCTGTCTATATTTGGTATTCAACTACATGTGGCCCCATGGACTATATAGTCCATGGAATTCTCCAGGTGAGAATACTGGAGTGGGTAGCCTTACCCTTCTCCAGGGGATCTTCCCAATCCAGGGATCAAACCCAGGCCTCCCACATCGCAGGTGGATTCTTTACCAACTGAGCCATCAGGGAAGCTCTCAACTACATTTAATGATTTTTAGTTTGTTTTATTTTACCTTACTATTAGAGAATTATTTCCTGACAAAACTTCTATGTTGAGCGTTGTACCTTGGAGGCCTCAGAGTCCAAAATAGAATGGACCAGAATCAACTAGTGACTTAGGAATGAATGGAAAATGCTATTTACCTTCAGAGGGGCAAGAATTCAATTTAATTTACCAGGAAAGGTAGAAAGAATACTGCATTGTATATTTTCATGTACACGTAAGCAACAAAACACACACAAACACATACAGTCATGCATATTTAATATATTTCTAAAATGTGAACTAGGACAAGAACGGACACTCTCAAACAGAGCAAGATCATATTAACAACTTATCATATCCAATAGAATATTGCCAAAGATATAGCACAAAAGAAACACTTAAGTTAAACATAATGTTATAGAACAAGAACTCTTTCTGTAATCAACAAGTAGTCCAGAGATCTGGCAGTTGCTCAACCTCATGACCTAAGGTGACAGAAGATTCATAGCAAAGTAAAACCAGCTGTATGTGTGTGTTGAGGACCCATTGATGGACTGAATCCTTGAATCACTGTACAAACAAATATCAATGCGTGTACCCTGTGTGTCTGCTTCCTCTCAACTCCCCTTATTAGGTGGGATAAAGGCTCGGGCACAGGTTTAATGTAATTGCTAGTAAATATGGTAACTATTTTCTTTTACTAAAGTTACAAAAATTCTTTGGATTTTATATCAGGGACTAAATTTGTAATGGAAAATGATGTTTGATGGTGTTTAAATGCAGAGTATGTCACTTTATAAAGCATAGGACTCTTTTAAGTTATTTTTTTTTAGCTTTTGACATGTGTCACCATTTGGAATTCTGCTCTCATGGGATAAATGCCAGATTACATGGTGTAGTATTTTTATCCTCTGTACTTTCGCTGTAGAAGCATACAACATCAAAGGAAAGGCAGATCACTCACATCAGCAGAAAATGGAATAGGACTATAATATGCTGGCTTTGATCTTGCCGTCTAGTAATTATCTTGGTTACATGCATGCATTGAGAGTAAGATTTGAATTAATAAGGCCAAGAAATCCTGGAAAATGTAAGAGGTATCCTTGAATATAAACTTCACCCATCTTCAAAATGATAGATTGCAGTGGAGCCTACAGAGTTGTTAAGTTAAAGCATTAATCCTGAAATGTTATTCTCTCTTAAACTTGTCACTTCTATGTTAATACAGCAATCTTGGCAATTAAGACGTTATCACTTATAAGTCCAACTCACCTCTAGTAAATGCTATTTAGCTAACATTCTTCTGTTTCATACAAGTTTTCACATAATAGGACCTAAGGTAAAATGTATTACTTTTCTTTTTTTTAAGTTATTATCACAGCTCAGTCCACCATCATTAAAAACTAGTTTGATATTGCCTTCAGAAAGATATTGCTTCTGATGCAGAAAGTAAATAATGTCATCAACATCTGCATAGGATTTATCCAACAGAGTGAAAGAAAATGATATTCTGAGTCAGTCTTTTCATTTCCCATTTGTTTGTTTACCAGTATTTATTGCTACATTTAGTGGAGAGGATTTTATTTTTACTTCTATGTGAATAAAAATCACCGTGTCTATTGGAAGCTATGTTTCAGAAATATCAAGGACTAATGCTCTCTGGAGATTAGAATATTTTTAGCAGCAAAATATTGAGTTAGTATCATAAGTATAAACCTGAATAAACTTTGTAGACAACTCAATATGTATGCAATATTTGAGGATTCAATTCACTTTGTAACTGATTAGCTATGAAGTGTGAGAGGCATAGCACTCATTTGGCACCAAATAGTAAGTGTTTTGCTTGTATGAAACTGTCTCACCAGACACTATGTATTAATCTAATTGGAGACTACTTCACCTACAGAAATATCAAGACTGCTATTATAAACTCATTAACTAATCTGTACCTGAAATAAATGAGAACCAATGCATTTCATTTGTATCTACCAAATGCAAGTTAAATGCACATGAATAGAGCTATAAGCTAGGATAATATAGAAGCAAGCCTCTGCTCCCTTCCAGATCATACAAAATGATGTTTTAAATCTTACAAAGCAGGGTTAGAGGCCATTAGTGGAGCAAACTAACTAAAGAACAAACTTCTTTAAAGAAACCTTCCTTCTTGGGATTAAAAATAATTCCTGATTCTCTCTAATGAATTAAACTCATTTTGTAATAAATGAGGGTTGAGAAACCAAGGATTTCTTTCCAAGGAAACAGCAACCACTGCTTTTATGGTTTTTTTTAAGTGTTGTGAATTCTGTTTTGTGGTACCCACAATAATTAAATTATTTACTTCCTAAAAGTGGTGTATTAATTGGATCTAGTGACTTTTCAAAGGAGCTCAGTGTAAGGTACACTTGAAAATAATGATAAGTCCAGAACTGTGATAGGGAATAATATGTATTCTTCTTCCCTGTCACAGACTCATATTTCTCATATGCTCTAGGACATGGTGCACATTTGCCTCCGTTTGGTTATCTATGAATCGGGTTGTTGTTTAGTCATTCAGTCATGTCCAACTCTTTGCGACACCATAGACTGTAGCCTGTCAGGCTCCTCTGTCCATGGGATTTCCCAGGAAGAATACTGGAGTGTGTTGCCATTTCCTCCTCCAGGGCATCTTTCTGACCCAGGGATTGAACCCAGGGTTCCTGCATTGCAAGCAGATTCTTTACCACTGAGCCACCAGGGAAGCAGGTATGAATTGGGATAGGAGCCAAATAAGAACCAAAGTCCAGGGAAAAGTGAGGCTTGGTTTGCACCCACCTCCTAAATGCTGACAACCAAGACAATCATACTTATAAGCATGTGCTAGCTGCCCAGGTGTTATGGGAAAAATGAGACATGTTGGAAGTTTACAGACCAAAGTTAGCTAACCAAAGGTAAGCTTCCAGTCTTTAGCATCTTAAAGGAGAGATGAATCTCATCACGACTGAAGCTGAAGTGCTTGAGGAATTTGTTAATTTAGGGGAGAAAAAGGTACATGAGCAGGTGTATACCACCAGGATCAGAAATATTCATTAAAAATAGGGCACATGTATCACTCAGCAGGCTATCTAGACAAAAATGAGTGAATCTCAGCAATCACAGTTGGCCTCTTATTGCAAAAATTCATCTGGTCTCAGTAGCTTGCATCCCTGCCAACCAAAATTCTGAAAACTGTGTTTTTTCCCCTCTCTAACATCGCCAAGTTCCTTGCAGTTTTAAGTGTTGGAGAAAAGGTCAACGGAGTTAAAGCAGTGGCTGGGAGGACTTCCCATATAAGCAAAGCCCATTCCCAGTGGGTGTTAGATGTTCGTTTTTCCAGCTGAATGAAATCCAGCAGGGTCAGGCTTGAACTGAGGCTCACACCTACCCAGTCCCTTCAGCAGGGCTGGGATATTATTAAAGTCGGCTGATTAGGGAGCAATGTGTGTGTCGGCATCCATCAGCCGGGGAAGTGCAACATACCGCTCCAATCTGGCAAGGCATTCAGCTTGGCTGTGTCTTCTCACCACCGCCCAATAGTCTGAGCACAAGGGTTCTCTCCCTGTGCACTAAATGACTGTGGTACACTCTTCCAAAAGAAGGAAATATAAGACATCCAGAGTGGTTTATGAACACCAAAGCTTCCTTCTCTGGTTTTTACTTGAATATAAAAGATATTTAAAATGCCTAAAGTTATTTTGTACCAGAAATGTACTGATTTCAATATCAGCCCCGGATATAAAAGTAAATTATTTCAGTAATAGAACACAGTGGTGCAAAACCCCCTCAACAAACAACAGCTCCTTCATGATCTCCAAGCCTATCAATTACATTTCATTATTTCTCTAAGTTGTGGCATTGAAAAAAATTTAGTGTGAGGTTGTTTATAGCACAGGCCTATTTCTTCAGAATGCCTAAAACAAAGAGACTGCCCTACAGATGACAGACTGTAATTTCCATATTTCTACAAATCTCTTTCATTTCCTAAATAAACAATAGAAATTTCTATCTGAGGTCTCTGTGACCTGATGACTCAGCCAATAATTCAAGCTCCTTGTGCTTCATGTAAGCAAGATTTTGGAGACCTGTGGATTTAAGGGCCGTGCTGAAAAGAACAGCCATTTTGGAAAGACAATGGGTGAGTTTTCATTCCCACTAATTGTGTGCTATATGGGCTGAGGGTTGACTTGCTTGCTTTAAGTGAATCATTTGGGGAGAAATAGAACTTAGTGGAAGCTTCCAGTCCAGCATTCATTCCTCTGACTTTGCCCATACATTTCACTTAAAATACAGGCTCCAGGGACATGCTATTCTGGGCTATCTAAGGATAAGGGTATATGATTGTTTTCTTGTGGCTGCCAACCACATGGCATCATTTCATAGATATAATTATGACCCTGATCTGGGACTTTACTACTGAATTAAATGCTGAAGATTCCTGTTCCCCTGCCAACTGAGATGACTTTTTGTGGGGAGGTCATTTCAATCATAATAGTCATTTTAAAAATTAAGTAGATTAAACAAGATTATAGTTTAAAATTTTGTGAAGCTTGACTTAAAGTTTATAAAAAATTAATAAATTAAAAAAAAACCCTCACCTAAAAAGAAGTACTTCGCCAACCTTCGGGATGATGATATTACTAAAAAGCATACTACAGTAATATTAAAATCTCAAGAGATTTGTAACAGTATAAAAAAATAGAACTAGAAAGTTTGAGATCAGGAGCGTATGTACATGAAAAATTACATACAAATATCTTAATGTTCACTAAAATAAAACAAGATAGAGGAAATTAAGGGAATAGCTATGAGGAGCTATGCATTTTGAAATATTATAAGTAATTTTCATTTGCCAGACACAGGAAATTTTTCAGAATTTTTTTCCTACAAAACTTAAATAAATTTACTCCTTATAAATTGGTCCTTTCAGTATGTTTTCTGGTAGATAATGTGCATAATGCCAAGATGCTTCATTTATTTATAAACTATAAATCTATAATCAAAATGTTTCATTTACTTTATTTTTTTTTCTCTTTTCTCCTTTTTAATGTCTTTTTTCATTTACTTTAATACCCAGGATATATATAGGCTTATAACCTGCCTTGTTGATCTTACTATACAGTTTGAGAAAATCAAGTAACCTGAATATTTGTTATGAAATAAAGACTTTAGGTGACCATTAATTTGCTTGTAACAACTGCATAGGTATTGTTCAAATAACCTCAAGGCAGCACAAGCTTTATCTGTGATAATTTTTGGCCAAAATAGTCATGACCTCTTTGACAAGTTGCTGGCCCACTCTCTCTGTGAAAGAACCACTCCAAATGCAAGGTTCTATCTTTGTCCTTTCTGCCTCTGAACTTGGGCCTGGTATGATTGACATTTAATAAATAAAATCTATAATTAAAAATGAATACAGGGAGATCACTTCATGTAAACAATGTAAATATATTGAACTCAAGCAGAAGAAACCATTTTCAACCAGTGTGAGCGCTTGTGTATTCAAAAAAAACAGTCAAGCAGTCAAAAATAATAATATACAATTTACGTCTCCGCTGTATTTTGGGCTTTCAACTATTTTTCTTAATAGTTTCATTCTATGCATCCGAATTCTCACACAGCCCCTAGGTACTCCAGATCCTCTGATACATCTGAGAATCTAAAGAGACTACTGGCATTCTCTATAGAAAACACTCTACTTGGTTTGGAATTTGCGGTCAGGCTGTGGTAAGGTTGTGGAGGCAAAGGCTGTTTTTAATCTGAGTATTCATTATTTTCTTTGGAGTAAACCATTAGGTAATTCCTAAGGAGTTAGGACTTTTTGTAACATTTACCATTTATCTTGATTCTTTAATGTCCTTTGTTTTTTGATAAATGACTTTAATTTTTGTTTTCTTTTGTTTTAGATCACACAACCATCGTGTCTGGTTGTCTTTTCAAAATAGATCATATACTCTTGTGAATCCTTTCCGATTTGAATTGCTGATCTACCTATGCTCTTGGATCTAGGATCTTGGGCCAATTCTAGTGTGTATAGTTCACAAAATATTCATGTGTCAGATCCTAATGCTTGTCTTCTAAGAAAAATCAGTGAAAAAGATCAATGGCATACTTGACTTTATAGTGCTTAGTGTCTAGTGAGAAATAGACAAGTATGTAAAAAATTAAAGCACATTATGATAAAGGCTCTGTTAGGGGTAACACAGGATTTCATGGGAACACACCACTCAGTACAAATCTGGAGGCTCAGAGGTATCTTCTTCAAGAAAGTAAGTCTAATTTGAAATCTGAAGATTCAAATGAACCCTGAGGTAGAGGTGAAATTAGAGTGACTTACTGGAGGGTGGGTGGCTCAGACGGTAAAGCGTCTGTCTGCAAAGCAGGAGACCTGGGTTCGATCCCTGGGTTGGGAAGATCCCCAGGAGAAGGAAATGGCAGCCCACTCCAGTTTTCTTGCCTGGAAAATCTCATGGACAGCAGAGCCTGGTAGGCTACTGTCCATGGGGTCACAAAGAGTCGGACACGACTGAGCAAATTCACTTCACTTCACTGGAGGTTGGAGCAGCCTGGTGACAAGGTAAAGGGTTGAGTGGGTGAAAGGGTGGTGTTCTAGGCAAAAGATTCAGCAGGAAGTCCTAATGCAACAGGAATGAAGTGCAAGAGGTGAGACATGTGGAATCAAGTAATTCAGGGTCTTGAAAGCAAAGTTGAAATATTTAGATTTTACTTAAGAGCAGTGGAGAACCACTGAGAAGGATTTTAGGAGAGTGGAGAGGAGAGAAGGATTTCTAGGATTCTGTGATTCCACTGTAGGGGGCTGGTGTTCAAACCCTGGTCAGAGAACTAATATCCCACAAGCCCCGAGGCAAGGGCAAAAAAAAGTGGATTTTTAGCAGTGTGTACATGCTCAGTCAGGTACAACTCTCTGTAACTCCATGGACTGTACCCACCAGGCTCCTCTGTCAACAGGATTTCCCAGGCAAGAATATTGGAAAGGGTTGCCATTTCATCTTCCAGGGAATCAAATCCGCATCTCTTACATTGTTAGATGGATTGTTTACCACTACACCACCTGGGAAGCCCTCGGTAGCAGTCTTCAAACCTATGGTATTTTTTCCATCAGTTGATTTAGTTACAGAGGTGTACAAGATGAAAAGGGTGCCTCTGTACTTGATTTAGAATTGTGTTCTACATGTGGAGCACAGAAGAGATTGATAGTTGTCTGGTTGTCTTTTCCAACTGTGCCAGGGACAAACTCAAACTTGTTGTTGAGGCTGGGGATAAGAGCAAGTGAATAGCATAAGGCTAAGTTAAGCTTTTATGGTGATTAAGGATGGCTCTGCCTAGTTATACTACTACCTGGCACTCTTTGCATACATAGAGAAATGGGTAGCTTGAAAGTGAAAGCGGAAGTCATTCAGTCAAGGCTCCTCTGTTCATGGAATTCTCCAGGCAAGAACACTGGCATGGGTTGCCATTCCATTCTCTAGGGATCTTCCCAACCCAGGGATCAAACATAGGTCTCCTGCATTACAAGCAGATTCTTTACCATCTGAGCAACCAGGGAACCTGCAATGGGTGGATTATAGTCCCTGAACTCCTGAGCACTACAATCAAAGCTTGGTAGAAATGTGAGAGAAAGTGATTGCTAATGAGTAGTATGAGGAATGTGGAGAAAGTTGTAGGTGGAATAAATAGAAAAAAGAGGTCACTTAGAGGTACCACTATGTGAAATCATATGAGTCAGAATCTGATGACATTTCTTCATGACAAACCCATAATATCATCTTGGGAATGGGCAACTGAACTGAGAGTGTAATCTGTGCATGAGTGGAAGGGTGGGTGGGGTTCTCAGCTCAGTTCAATTCAGTTCAGTCGCTCAATCGTGTCTGACCCTTTGTAACTGTAGCACACCAGGCTTCCTTGTCCATCACCAACTCAAACTCATGTCCATCGAGTCAGTGATGCCATACAATCATCTCATCCTCTGTTGTCCCCTTCTCCTCCCACCTTCAATCTTTCCCAGCATCAGGGTCTTTTAAAATGAGTCAGTTCTTCACATCAGGTGGCCGAAGTATTGGAGTTTCAGCTTCAACATCAGTCCTTCCAATGAACATTCAGGACTGATTTCCTTTAGGATGGACTGGTTGGATTTCCTTGCAGTCCAAGGGACTCTCAAGAGTCTTCTCCAACACCTCAGTTCAAAACCATCAATTCTTTGGCACTCAGCTTTCTTTATAGTCCCACTCTCACATCCATACTTACATACCACTGTCAAAACCATAGCTTTGACTAGACGGACTTTTGTTGGCAAAGTACTGTCTCTGCTTTTTAATATGCTGTCTAGGTTGGTCATAACTTTTCTTCCAAGGAGCAGGCGTCTTTTAATTTCATGGCTGCAGTCACCATCTGCAGTGATTTTGGAGCACCTCCCCGTCCCCGGCTCCCGCAAAAAAAATAAAGTCTCTCACTGTTTCCACTGTTGCCCCATTTATTTGCCATGAAGTGACGGTACTGGATGCCATGATCTTAGTTTTCTGAATGTTGAGCTTTAAGCCAACTTTTTTACTCTCCTCTTTCACTTTCATCAAGAGGTTCTTTAGTTCCTCTTCACTTTTTGCCATAAGGGTGGTGTCATCTGCATATCTGAGGTTGTTGATATTTCTCCCAGCAATCTTGATTCCAGCTTGTGCTTCATCCAGCTCAGCATTTCACATGATGTGCTCTGCATATAAGTTAAATAAGCAGGGTGAGGTTCTCAGAGAAGATCAAAAGTTAAGAATTATAAATGTGGACATTTGGGTGGACAGCCTGAATGACAACTGGTGTGATAGATTATGGTGTCCTGGTATCCAGAAATGCAACATAAATCCTTATCTAAAAAGCAGTTACTAGGGAAATAAAAGGTGGTAGGCATTAAGGCGGGTGGTGTGGTGTGTGGGGAAGGTAGGCACTTGGACAACACATGTGGTCTGAATCCAGAGATTAGGAAATAGGAGAACACCTTCCCACCTTCAGATCCCTTGATAAATAATTAGTTAAGAATGGGAGTAAGAGGGTTTAGTATTGCATTAAGATTCAGAATATTCCTTGTGAAGGACTAAGAGGGAGCAAAGCAAAAGTAGGAAGAGATGAAGCAAGGAAATATAAACAAGATAGGTAATAACTGATGGGCCTAAAAGTTTCAGTAGTGACCAAGGATTAAAGGAACAGGAGATGTGATGTAGTTATATTAAATGCAATTGGAAAATAATATTTGAAATTAGTCAAACAGAGGAATTAAGGGAGCTTTGCCAAGGAGCGTGTTCCACTTGGTAACTCACTGCTCTAGTAACATGTCAACATACCAGAGAAACTTGAAAGATGGTTCTCAAAACACAGAGCAGGGTTTATCTTCCTTTCCACATGACTTAGAAAGCATAAACTAAATTTAACTGGACTTGTTATGAAACCACACTGAATTCCATATCAGTAAGGAAAGACCTCTTACTGGGATAACCAAACAATAATTTTCCTGATTTCCTCATTTTTTCCTGCTTTATTTTTTGGCCATGGAGAAACCAGAGAAATGCTTAAGAAGGTTGGGATTTGGACAAACTGAGGGAATACTGCAATCCTGGTCTCAGGTTCCACGTTAGCTTCCTATTCTTGGCTCTTTTCTCTCTCTCTAAAAAAGGAGTGCAAAGAGAAGACAGACTAAAGTGTTATTAGGAAATGTATGTCTTCTTCTCCATTCCTAGTTTCCTTATTCAGTAACTCTGAAGTAGAAGGAACTAAAGATCAGCACATGACTTGTTCTTAAACACCTCTAGATTGTGAAAAACAGAGGTAGTCAAAAGGTAGAAACTTCTGGTTATACATATTAAGGATGTAACTTACAACATGATAAATATAATTAGTGATGCTACTCATTATATATGAAAGCAGTTAAGAGTAAATCCTAAGAGTTCTCATTACAAGAAAATTTTTTTTCTGCTTTGATATGTATGAAATGATGTCCATTCAGTAAACTTATTGTGATAATCACTCCCTGATGCATGTAAATCAAATAATAATGCTATACACCTTAAACTTATGGAGTGCTGTATGTCAATTATATTTCAATAAAACTGGAAGAAAAAATTTTAAAAATAACAACTATTTGAGTGAACTTTGATAAATTTTGGTAGTAAGTATTTACCCATAAGCTGGGTATGTTTAAAGAAAGATACTATGAAAAATTACTCATTACTTTTCTTACCCTGTACATTTCCCTGGCTCCCAGTTGTCTTGAGGGTGATAAGGCTGGGAAGCAGACTGCAGCCAGGATAAACTCTATTAAAACAGTGTACTAAGCAGAATTTAGTTCTGAGCACACAGCACCACTGGGGCGTCTCAGGTGACTCAGTGATGAAGAACCCACCTGCCAATACAGAAGACGTAAGAGATCAAGGTTCAATCCCTGGGTAGCAAGATCCCCTAGAAAAGGAAATGGCAACCCACTCTAGTACTTTTGCCTGGGAAATCCCGTGGACAGAGGAGCTTGGCATGCCACAGTCCATGGGGTCACAAAGAGTCAGACTTGACTTAGTGACTAAAACAACAACAACAAACACAGCACCACTAGCTGGAAAGATGCTGTAGGGGAATGACAAATTCCATTTATCTTGATCACCTATGTTGAGAAGCATGCTGCCGCTGCTGCTAAGTCGCTTCAGTCATGTCCGACTCTGTGCGGACCAGCCCACCAGGCTCCCCCGTCCCTGGGATTCTCCAGGCAAGAACACTGGAGTGGGTTGCCATTTCCTTCTCCAATGCATGAAGTGAAAAGTGAAAGTGAAGTCGCTCAGTCGTGTCTGACTCCCAGCAACCCCATGGACTACAGCCCACCAGGCTCCTCCATCCATGGGATCTTCCAGGCAAGAGTACTGGAGTGGGGTGCCATTTCCTTCTCCAGTTGAGAAACATAATTTTCACTAAAATTTGTTTTTTTCTGTAATTAGTTTTCACAGAAAGTGCACATGTATATGGGCATCCTTGTGAGTATGAGGGAGTCAAAGGTAGCTTTGTGAGTCAAATTTTTATGACATTGTCACAACCCAAGAATACCTTCCCCCACCTAATGTTGTCTATGCTTTGCCATTAAGTTAAAACATTGAATTTGATAATATAAGAGTAACGTCTATCAGTGGCTATTGTTTTTTCAGTAATCACCTTGTGAAAATTGATCCTTGTACAATGAGAACAGCAATGGCACGGTTTTGGCTTTCAACACTAGAAGCTTTTGGCCATTGATGGACTGATTATATTGAGTATTTTAAGAGTTAAACATAGTTTAAGCTGTAACAGAGCATAATATTTACAAAGCTTTTAATGTGTGAGAGGGTGCTGAACTGTGTATTTGGGATACCTCTTTTTACCTAATGACATTTTGGCATACATAGTTTAATAAACATTTCTTAAGCTCTTCAGACTAGAAGAGGTCTCCTTTATCTCTTCTTCTAGGATTCATAACAGACTAATTCTCCACAATTACTAGCATTCTCAGGCTAGGAAATTCAATAATCTCTCAGGATAGCCCATTTCAGTGTTTAATAGCATGTGTTTTGAGAGTTTCTGTACTTTCTTTAGTCAGCATGTTTAATTAAATCTGTATCTTGTAGCGTATATTTTACTATGGACATTGTGAATAACAAGAGAGACAAATAAAAACAACTCCATCCTTTCCTTTACTCTCTGAACTTCACACTTACTTTGTCTCATTAAATTGTTTATAATGATTCTTTATCATTTGAGATTGCCTTCTCTGAAGAGGCCCCAAAATATCTAAAAAAGATTTAAGTAAAACAAATGGAATGGAATGGTACACAAAGATAAGAAACTCAGATATAACTAAGTTTTCATATCTTCATCAAACACTGGTTCCTAGTATTTCTAAATAAGATAGACTTTCAAGATGAAGAAAGTTGCCATAATTTTCATGTCCATTTTTGTTTTCTTATATAGACCCAATACGTATCATCTTATGCCTTATCCTGTCATCACAATTTACATATTTTGTGTGAAATATCTTTCCTGGTTTCTCATGTGTAACATATTGGAATTTTGACTGAAAACTAAACAAAAAGTTAAGAGTTAGATTTTCTTTTTTATATGTTTTCAGGAGAAAATTTTAAAATACTGTATATCAGATTATAAAATATTTTTCTATATCATCAGTCTATTACTTGGTACCAGTTGCAGTGTAAAAACTCTAAGGCAAAAAATAGACATTCATAAGCTCCACTTCTTGTAAGAGTCAAGAGTATACATATGTTGTAGGCAAATTTTCAATAATAATGAGCTTAAACCAACTCAGACCTACTGGCAGAAAAACTGGGTGGTCATTGCAGTCAGTCATATTTTTGCCATTTTCCTCATAATCAGGAACAGTACTGGGACCAGAGAATTCCATATACTTGGGTGAGGGAGGGGAGAAGGAAATGGCAACCCACTCCGGTGCTCTTGCCTAGAGAATCCCGTGGACAGAGGAACCTGGTGGGCTGCTGTCCATAGGGTCATACAGAGTTGGACACGACTGAAGCGACTTAGCAGCAGCAGTAGCAGCAGTAGCAGCAGGGTGAGAGTGAATAGGAGAAAGCCAAAAGGAGAAAAAAATAAGGAAGGATAATTAACTTCTATACACCATCATTGTTTGCACTACCTGGCTGCCACCACCTCACTTTACAAGTCAACAGACAATTAAATGCAACCAGGAAAATGCTATTTTAATTATTTATCTGATAAGACTGAAAATTATTCTATCTTTGTATAAGTAAATGCATATATAAATAGACATATATATATGTGCTTCCCTGGTGGCTTAGATGGTAAATAATCCACCTGCAATTTGGCAGACCCTGGTTCCATCCCTGGCTTAGGAAGATCCCCTGGAGAAGGGAACAGCTATCCACTCCAGTATTCTGGCCTGGAGAATTCCATGGACAGAGGAGCCTGGCAGGCCACAGTTCATGGGGTCCCAAAGAGTTGGACATGACTGAGTGACTTTCATATATATGTGTGTGTATATATATACATACACTCATGGCTACATGGGCCTGCAGAGAGTCAGACACAACTGAGCAACTTTAACACACACACACACACATATATATACATATATGCCAGTGTGATTAGTCATGTCTGACTGCGACCCCCAAATTCCTCTGTCCATGGGATTTTTCCAGGCCAGAATACTGGAGTGGGTAACCATTGCCTCCTCCAATACATATGTGTGTGTATATATATGTATATATATATTTTAAAATTTCAGAAACTAGAAAAATTAATATACTGAAATTTTCATAGGAATTTTATTTTAAAATATTTTTCTCAGTGAAAGAAGATATATGAATAGAAGCAGCATATACATTCAGATGTTGAGTAACGGATTATAACCCACCTAATCAATTGAAAAGGATTTCTTTCAGTGATTGTGTGTCCTCAGGCACATTATAGAAAATTTATGCAAGTAAATTTCCTCATCTATAAAATAAAGGTATTAATATTTCATAGAGATTTTTGAGAAATGTTATGCTGTTTTTTAATTCAAGTTATAAATTTAAAACAATGCTTGTTCTGCAGTAAGAATTCAATAAGCATTAACTGTTACTATTATAATCTATTCCTTTCAGATTCACAACTCTTCAAGTCTCCTTAAACTGTCTATGATGTTGTGATGCAATTATTTCAACAAGTTCAGATGTTATCAATAAAATATTTCCTCATTTGAAAAGTCATCACATTATTTTAATATCTATTTTAAGTTCTTTTTGTACATAAAATAATTTGTTTTAGATTCCAAATCCATGGTATGCTTATCCACACAACTGCCATCTTGGATTCACAATGGTCAGGGTGATAGCTAGTGCTATTTTTATGCCATTTGGAACCTTTATTTCTGTCCAATGTAAAGATTTTAAATTGCTGATATCAATAAAGCTACTTATGTCAGGGTCCATACTTTGCACACAACCTCAAAATGAACAGGGATTCCCAGGTGGTGCAGTGGTAAAGAATCTGTCTGCCAATTCATGAGATGCAAGAGACTCAGATTCAATTCCTGAGTCAGTAAGATCCCTTGGAAGAGGATATGACAACCCATTCCAGTATTCTTGCTTGGAAAATTCCATGGACAAAGGAGCCTGGGGGGCTAAAGCCCATGGGATCACAAAGAGTTGGACACATGACAAAGCGACTGAGCATCCATACATCAAAATAAACTGATCTGAACAAGAGACCAGTTAGTTCATTTGTTTGATGAACTAGATTTTCACTGAAGAAATTGTTACTGAACTCACATTTGGCTGCTCACTGCTCAAAAGCCAATATTTGAGAGACAATTGTTGATCGGAAAAGGGAAGTTTGCTTACTCAGGAGGCCAGCAACCTGGGGAGAAGTCAAACTCATGTACAAGAACCAACTCCAAGGTTCTACTTGACCGTAAAAGTTTTTTTTAAGAGAAAATAATATCAATCATTGAAATAGGGGATCAGATTCTTTGCCATCTTTCATTGTGTGCAGGTTCATTGACATCTTGTGATGTACCTTTAGATGTTATCTTGTTCACACAGTATGTTTCCAGGATTACTGAAAGGGCAGATGGGGAAGAGATCTCATCACCCATTAACTGCTTAGTCTCCATTCCTATTTCTTCAACCTAAGAAAAGAATCAACTGGTTAGACAAAGCATTGTGTGATCAAAAGGTATGAGAGGTATGCCTAGGCTAGAGATTGGTGAAGCATGGGAAATTTGGGGGTAAAAGTTAAGTTAAAATTTAGCTTTGCTAAAGGGATAAGGCAAAGGGCCCTCTGCAAACAGTTGCTGCCTGCAGAGCAGCTTACAAAATCTGATTTCCCAAGTATGAGTCTTGTTTATTTCAATCAACTTCATTCTCACTGTCACCTACTCCAACTCTAGTCTTTCACTTCTACCTCTTTCAAGTACATATCAACACCTCCACACATACAGTGTGGTGTGATCAATGGTTCCTGTTCACAATACCAGTCAGGGCATGTTTCGGGTTGGTTCATGTGAGAGGAGAAGTTGGCTATTCATTCATCTACATGTTGTCAACCATGTCTGACAAATTCCAGGTTCTTCTACCACCAACAGCAATGAAGAAATAACACATTTATATACTCCCGGCAGAAAATCGGATCGCAGCAATTTCTTAAGAATCATGAATGGAATGGAGTAGGGACAGCTCTCAAGTCTTTTACAGCCATTTAACAAAGCCTGAATTTCATTGAACTCCTCCTATGTGCATGGGTGTTCTGCCCAAAGGTCTTCCTCTGTATTTATGAGTTAATTAACTTATTTGTTCTATTTTATTCTGGAGCTCCCTTTGAAAATGAAAATTTATAACAACATGATGCATTTGGCTTGCTCTGGTTAAAGTTAAATACTGCCTTTTTAATTTTCACTTCCAGCAGAAGATATGTGACAAATGACATAGTAATTTTCCTATTTCTTCATGTTCATAAAACATTGATAATATGATTTTTACCTTCCCTTTGTTCTCAATTAAATGAAATGCTTCAATACAATTAATGTGCTCTTGCAATTTAGGTTTTCTTTAGAGGTTTCTCTTGTCTCTGATTAACAGCATTTTCCATCCATTCTGAGAACCCCCGACTGCTATTCAGAACGTTCCATTATGCCTGCCAGCTATAAATACAATTGTGAACCAATATCATTTTAATTGTTTCACTAATAACTTGTTTTAAATGATTCAACAGTCATCAGGAAAGATAAGTGCTCTTGTACCCTGCAGGCTTACGGGCCTGATGGTATGAGGCAATGCTGAGCACTGTATCAGAATAATGAAACCATATGCAGAAGATAATGACAAAGCACTCACATTGCTGTAAAGATAAATGAAAACAGTAGATCTTCTTTCCTCAGTAATATAACCTCCATTTCTAGTTCCCATTTCAATCATTAGACCTTCCAAACAGATTAATGCACAAATACACATATGCAACCTGTCCCATCGTAATAGCCATATGCTCCCATTTTTCCAGGCAGCCTCTGAATGATGGAGTTAACGAGCTTTACAAATGCTCTTGTTAATTAACAAAAATTGTTACTTTCTCATTTGAGGGGGGCTTTATAAATTAGACTTAATTACACCAGATAATTGCAACTGCCAGGCACAGAGCAACTCCTTCTCATTCTGTTCTTTCAGTGGCAAATCAACAATTGAAACCCTTGCCTATTTGTGTAGATGAATTTAATAAGCAAACAGCCCTTTTATGTTAATGGTTTACTGGCATTCATGGGCCTGGCAGGAGAAATGTGCTGGGGGAGGTTTTGCTAATGGCAGCACATAATCACATTAATTAAAATATAACTGCCATTTAAAGATTTGTAGTGTGGAATTAGAGCATGTTGGGAACTGAGAAAATCAAGCTAGAGTGCATATTAGAACCATTACTCTGTGCTCCCTGCGCAGCAGTCAGCAACCTCATGTGTCATAAATGTAATTTATGAGTGCTATTTGCTTTGAAATATATGTTTTTAGTTCACTCATTAGAATGTAAAAATTTGCAGTGTCTGCTTGAGGAGGTTCAAAATAAATTCACTAAAAGCTGAGACCCATGATCTGCTTTTAACACATCCCTCAACTGTGATTTTTTTTAATTATGACTTTTATAATTTTTTTGAGTAAAACTGTCTCCTATTCCAAAGACAAATTCAAACAGTCTTCATGTTACTGTGGACTGTGTGTTTTTTATTCTATTTTTATAATTCAGTGTAATTTTTATTGAGTCTTTAATAAATATGGTCCTTAATTTTGTTGATTTTTTTCAAGAGAAGGTCAGTGAAAACTGCTCATACTTTAAAGTTGGGCATATGCAGAGAAGGTAGTTGAGAAAATTTCTTATAAAGCTTTTCATTAGTCTGTCCCTGAAATCTACTCATTAATTTTAAAACTATCCTTGATCTAAATCAGACCCATTTATATTACACCTACAAAAAAAATATGGTTGGACAAACCCTGGAGAAATCGCCAAGGGGCCATGGCAATACCTAGGGGAGCAATGCTTAATTGATTCTTAATAACATAAAAAAGATTCTAGTTTCAGAAACCAGCCAACTGTGATCAGATCCCACTTCAGCAAAGCCTTAAACTTTCAATGACAATGAATTTTTATCCCCCTTTGTTCAACTGATCTATTAAGTCTCCAAATTCTAGAACTACAATTTGAGCCTTCTAAGTAGGGGAAATAGACTGAAATACAGTGTGTATGACTTGCAGGCTCTGCATTGCTATTATTGTAAACTGCTTGGACAGCTTTCCAACACCAGTAACTTGAATCTGTTATAGCTAAAGAGACAAATGTTGTGCCAGCCCCAGAAAACCAACCGCCCAGCCACACTAATGAGGGATCTTTTCATGTGGAGTCCTTTGCCATAGCTGATGCTATTTCTCAAGATAAGCCTTTGTTTCACTGAAGAAGTAAGGCTTCTTGGAACCAAGGATGGCTGCCCCTGGATCTTTAGTCCTGTTAGATTCCAACAGTTTCATTAGGTGGTAAAAAGCAGGCCCATTCTGTCAGCTTTTCAGGTAGATAAGACATTAAAAATGT
The DNA here is from genome assembly GCF_032452875.1 of Bos javanicus. Lineage (NCBI taxonomy): Eukaryota > Metazoa > Chordata > Mammalia > Artiodactyla > Bovidae > Bos > Bos javanicus. The sequence continues at coordinate 41,471,845 of NC_083881.1, forward strand.
ATTAAGGCTATGATACCGTCCCAATGATTAGAGCTTGATTTCTACTTTGGGGTGCTGGGTTGCAATTTTCTCTCTACATCTTCTTACTTAGTTCCTTCAAACTCTTGGCAGGTCATTTTAGGGTGAATAATTGGGTTGGGGGAACAGTTTCTGCCTACAAATGGAATCTGTATTATATCGGCTTGTTCTTCATGTATAGGTCTTGTTTTGATTTGTATCTGTGACCTCTAGAGGACTTATACCTTCTGAAATGTCATTTCTAGTATTCAGGGTAGTTAGAATGGTAACACAGCCTTTACACCTGGAATGATGTCCAAGTCTGAGAGAATGCAACCATTTAACTAACAAGAAATTGAGATTCACTTCAAGTTATGAAGTTGGTTGGTCTAAGATTATGTGATGAATAAATGTGAAGATGTGGGAAACTTGGGAGAAATAACCTGAAAGAAAGAAAGTATTAGTCACTCAGTCATGTCTGATTCTTTGTGACCCCATGGACTATAGCCTGCCAGGCTCCTCTATCCACGAAATTCTCCAGGCAAGAATCCTGGAGTGCATTTCCATTCCCTTCTCCAGAGGATCTTCCCAACCCATGGATTGAACCCAGGTCTTCTGCATTGCAGGCAGATTCTTCACCATCTGAGTCACCAGGGAAGCCCATTGATTTTTTGCCAAATTTATTTGCCAAAGCAGTTCCTATGTTCTACTAGAACAATGAGGAGTATCTCTGATTTGGTGTTTTATGGTTAGCTGGTTTTGTTGTCAGTCTGGCTTAATTCAATTTAATAAACATCTACTGTCCGGCCTTTGGCTAAGCACTGCAAGTTCAAATATGAAAATGACATGGCCTGTGCACTGAAGTAGTCTAGGTTTCTGGGAGATAAAGAACACAAAAATAGCTATATCCAGTCTCACATGAGAAATGCCAAGGTTATTAGAAACACAGAGAGGTACTTAAGCACCAAAGGAGACAGGAAGCCCATGTTTGAAATTTTGAAAAGGAAGTGTATTATTGTACATGAACGCTTATATGGAAAACCTAGAAAAATAGTACAGATGAACCTATTTGCAAGGCAGAAGTAGATGTGGATGTAGAAAACTGATATGTGGACATGGAGTAGGGATGGGATGAACTGGGAGGTTGAGACTGATGTACGTGCACTGGCATGTGTAGAACAGTTAGCTAGTAGGATCCTGCTGTATAGAAAATTGCTCAACTCAGTGCTATCTGGGTGACCTAGATGGATGGGATGGAATGAGGAGTGGGAGGGAGGTCCAAGAGGGGAAGGAGAAGTGTGTACATGTAGCTGAGTCACTTTGTTTTATACTGGAAACTAACGCAACATTGTAAAGCAACTATACTGGAAAAAGTTTTTAAATGTACAAAACACAATGATATGTGAAAAAATATATATGTTTTCCACCAGGATCTCTAGTGGGAAGTAAGTGTGTGGCAGGAGGTGACACATAAGGGGCTAAATTCCATGCCTTTTATGGGGCATTGGATGAGATGATGGAAGGCCTTCAACAAGTTCTCCACATGAGAGTGACATGATCAGGTTTGTATATTAGATTGATCATTATGTGATAATTCAGGGAATAGATTAAAAGGACAAAACTTGAGACAGAGAAACAAGTGTGTGAAGCTGGTCTAAGAGCCCAAACACTTGCAAAAGATTTGCATGTAAGGAATGAGGAAAGAAAATGATATTTCTTAGGCTTCTGATGTAAAAGCTGGCTTTGTGGTGTTACTAACGGATCCTTTCCCTTACTTACTTTGACTGCTACTGTACTTTTAAAATGCAAGAACTTCAGTTTTGACTCAGTACTTTGAAGGCAGTATAGACTAAACAATCGAATAAATGACACTGGAGTGAAATGAATCTGAATTGAGATTCTGGCTCTACTATTGTCCCTGCTAGCTGTGAGATTACTTTACTTGTTGGCTGTTACTTTGAGCAAGATATGAACCACTCTCAGACTTTTTCTGAATTTGTAAAATGGTGTTTTTCTGCAAAAATAATAACACATTCAATGAGATGATTTTAGAAAGTGCTTAGCACAGTGTCTGGAACATGATAAGTGATCAAGAAATGGTGTCTGCTATCACTGTTGCTTAAGAAGAAATGGGGTTAAAGAAAATTTCAGATAAAATTGGAAGTTGCAATACAAGCATCTGCACTCTTGGGATCATGAATGATACTTCTCTTGTCTCCCTCAGCCAAGGGTGTCGTGTTGGAGTACAACAGGTACTTAAGAAAATTTATCCAACATATGCAAAAATGAATGAATGTCCCTGTCTATCCTTCTGCAGATAAAGAGAACGCCAACTTGCTGTTACAGGCATGTATTTAAACCAAAAGAAAATTCCACCTGCAGCACTGCGGGCTCCACTAAATGTTAAATGACAAGGCAGAGTTTCCAGTAATGAGATTGGGGAATGCCATCAGTCCACAGGCACCAAGTCCAGGTTCATTGCAATTCAGCACTATAGCAAGGGGACTCGGGATGCTTAATTTAGTACTATCATTATTGTTTTTATATGAAAAGAGGCTTAGAATTGGAAATTGCCACCCAACAGCTTTCCTGGAGTGCCCTTATCCCAGGAATGGGTAAGTGGTTTCTTTGGGCCCTCGCTGACATGTAGAGCTTCACATACCAACTTTCCATGGCATGTGTACCTGGCAAATGATTATAGCTCTCAGACAGGAAAGGTGAGGATTATTCCCCAATTCTAAGTATAAAGATGAAACTGAGTCACTAAAAGTTTGGTTTCCATTTAGAAAAAAATTTTGGAACCAAAAATAGAGAGCTTCTGGGGAACCAGTTTCTGCCTTAGTTCTCATCTTCACGCTATTTCCAAGAAATTATTTCAAATGGATGGGATTTTTTAAATGAATCACGATGTTTTTTTAAATGAATAGGCAGCCTCTCTCTTCAAAACCTAATGATACAATAGGAAGCAGGTATCATACCACCTGTGATATAATAGTGAAACAATGCCAGCAGAGCAAAGCATCAACTGAAAAAGGGAAATAATACAGAAACTGCAGAGTACTCAGGGACAATTTAAGTGTATGTGACTTATGGTTGTGAGATATCTGGTTCTTTAGAAATAAACTAAACATCAAGGTCTTCTCTTCATGTCTTGAATGACCATCTGAAAATATGAGAATGCTACTTGGCAGCAGATAACACTGCTCTGGCTAGAGAAAATCTATGGCACTGACTCTGACAGCTTCAAACTATGGAACCTTTCCAGACTTGTCAGTGCTTATAGAATTCTGATTCAACTAGAAATAAAGTCACCTGGATGAACACACGACTCAAGACCAAGTGTCAAGAAGTGAAGAATAATGCTGCTTAATAACACATTGTTCACACACAAACACAAATATACTTTTTGGTTTCCTTTTTCTCTGGTTCCATCTTATTTTGTTGTGTGCTGTCTGTGTTCTCAGTCGCTCAGACATGTCCGACTCTTTGTGACCCCATGGACTGTAGCCCACCAGGCTCCTCTGCCCATGGGGTTTTCCAGGTAAGAATACTGCAGTGTGTAGCCATTTCCTAGTCCAGGGGATCTTCCCAACCCAGGGATTCAACCTGCATCTCTTGTGTTTCCTGCATTGGGAGGCAGATTCTTTACCACTAGGGTCACCTGGGAAACCTATATTATCTTGTTAATCCTCTTTTATTGAAATATTTAATAATATACATGCGTGTCCACATCTCCATCTATCTCTATCTATCTGAAAGTGAAAGTGAAAGTCCCTACGTAGTGTCTGACTCTTTGAGACCCCATGGAGTATATGGTCCATGGAATTCTCCAGGCCAGCATACTGGAATGGGTTTCCTTTCCCTTCTCCAGTGGATCTTCCCTATCTATGCTATTTTGCCATTTTCTTGATCATTAGAACATTGGAAGAATGCCTAGGGAATGACAGAAACACTATAAATAATATTGTACATTGAATGGAAGGGATTTATCTCTACAGCTGAACATTTTGAGATGTGGTTGGTCCAGGTAAAAAAAAGTCGATGTCTGGCAGGAAAAGTAACATATTTTATGAGCAATGAAAGTACTCAGAAACTTCCATTTTCAGATTGTGAACTGAATCCATATTCCACTTGTGCTCCAGATATTTAAAAATGATTGATACAGTACTAACTTTATAAAACATGACAGAGTGGTTGTGCTTAGTCATTCAGCCGTGTCCAACTCTTTACGACCATTTGGACTGTAGCCTGCCAGGCTCCTCTGTCCATGGGATTCTCCAGGCAAGAATACTGGAGTGGGTTACCATGACTTCTCCAAGAGATCTTCCCAACCCAGGGATCGAACCCACATCTCCTCCATCTCTTGCATTGCAGGCAGGTTTTTACCGCTAAGCCACCAGGGAAGGATCATATTCCATTTATAGTTATTATAAAATATTAACCATATTACCTGTGCTGTACAATATATCCTAGTAGCTTATTTTACACATAATAGTTTCTACCTCTTAATCCCTTACCCCTCTATTGCCCCGTCTATCACGGTTTTTAATGCTAGGTATCAATAGCATTTCAACAACCTTGACTTCTTGACATTTATCCTCTTAATAAAACAAATAAAATTGGCAAGTAGTTAAAAAGTTTGACCAGGAAAAAAAAATATGTGTGTGTGTATATATATATATATATCCCAAATAATTTTAAAATGAAATACAGACTTATGTAGAACAATTTAAAAATTAATGGAGAATACTACACAGAATTGAATTGTTTACCATTGCTTACCCATTTTTGGCAATTATTATTATTGGAAATTATTGATACCAAATATAAATTTCAAAATCCACTTAAAAGAAAAGTGTAAAATCTGAGCACACTAAAATCAAGGAGAAAAAGGAAATACTCTCAGAAATGAAAGATCTACATGATCTTTTCCTTATTTTTCTATATTCTAAAACTGTTTACATATCATTGCATCATTTATAAAAATTTAAGAATTAAACAAAACTTTATAACCATTATGGAACAGAAGTCTTTTTGTTTCATCTGAACACAGTCTGTGCAGATATTTTAATGTATTCTTGAAGTAATAGTTTACTTTTTAATTTTTAAATTTTCTTGAATCTGTAGTGCTTTAGAATTTTTAAGTTTCACAAGATGATTTCATAAGTCCTAATAATCTGTTTGTTTTTATATTCTCCAGATAATGTTGCATTTAATCGAAATGTCTATATCAAATTGAATATATAGTATATTAAATGAAAAATATAATCGACAGTCCTAATATGTCCATCTTTTTAACATAGATGTGTGCTAGGCATGTCTAGAAGAAACCTCAAAGTGAGACATATTTTGAAGCTTAATTTTTCCTAGGAGTCTTATTTGTTTATATTTGCGTGTTAAACCTGAGTATGTCCTTTCATTTTAAATGATCTGCATCAGTTTGTAGGTGGAAATTTTTCAAATATTAGATTATTTAATTCAGTCTTACCATCTTTGTCTTTTAATGAATTTCCTAACTGCAGTCTTAGGTCTATTATTTACTTTTCCAGATGAATTTTACAATTATCTTGCTAATTCTCATAATATCATAGTGTGATTTTAATTGTAATTTTATCTGATATATTTAGAGTAATTTAGAGAGAAGTGAAATTGTTACCAAATTTTATCTTCTCATCCAAAAAGTTAATAGAACTTTTTATTAAAGGTTTTTAAAATATTTCACTAAAATTTTGTGTTTTTTATATTGGGTATGATTCTTTGGTTTATTTTGATTGCTATTTCTATTTCAAACATGATGTTTTAACTACGCTTTTCAAAATTACTTATAAATTATGTGTATAAACTGCTATATACATTTCTGTATGGATATATATATTTTTTCTAGTCTTATCTCAGTCAGTAGTTTAGGACCTCTAGTGAGTGTGTGTGAGTAGGCTGCTTCAGTTTGTGTCCCACTCTGTGGGACTCCATGGACTGTAGCCTACCATGCTCTTCTGTCCATGGAATTCTCCAGGCAAGAACACTGAGGTGGATTGCCATGCCTTCCTCCAGGGGATCTTCCCAACTCAGGGTTTGAATCCATCTCTTATGACTCCTGCATTGGCAGGCAGGTTCTTTACCTCTAGCACCACCTGGGAACCCTGGGACCTCTAGAGTAACAATAATAGTAATGTAATGTATCACATTTTTTTTACTTTAATAAGAATCCTTTTATGTCCATCCTTTTTTAAAATTTATTTATTTTAGTTGAAGGCTAATTACAATATTGTGGTTGTTTTTGCCATGCATTGACATGAATCAGTCATGAGTGTACATGTGTTCCCCATCCTGAACCTCCCTCTCACCTCCCTCCCCATCCCATCCCTCAGGGTCATCTCAGTGCACCAGCCCTGAGCACCCCGTCTCATACATCGAACCTGGACTGGAGATCTATTTCACATATGATAATATACATGTTTCAATGCTATTCTCTCAAATCATCCCACCCTTGCCTTCTCCCACAGAGTCCAAAAGTCTATTCTTTACATCGGTGTCTCTTTTGCTGTCTCACATATAGGGTCATCGTTACCATCTTTCTAAACTCCATATATATGTGTTAATATACTGTATTGGTGTTTTTCTTTCTGACTTACTTCACTCTGTATAATAAGCTCCAGTTTCACCCACCTCATTACAATTGATTCAAATGCATTCTTTTTAACAGCTGAGTAATATTCCACTGTGTAGATGTACCACAGCTTTCTAATCCAGTCTGCCAATGGACATCTAGTAGCTTCCATGTTCTGGAACCCTTTTACGCTGTTGGTGGGAATACAAACTAGTACAGCCACTATGGAGAACAGTGTAGAGATTTCTTAAAAAGCTGGAAACAGAACTGCTTTATGACACAGCAATCCCACTGAGGGACATACAGACCAAGGAAACCAAAATTGAAAGAGACACATGTACCCCAATGTTCATTGCAGCACTGTTTACAATATGTTCATCCTTTTATTATTATTCAACAAAAATCTTATTAAGATTTTTTTTTACAAATGCCACATAGTTTTATTTATATGTGGAATCTCAGAAATAATAGAAAACATGGGAAACAAAACAGAAATAGAGTCAGAGACCCAGAGAACAAACTGGTGTTTACCAGAGGAGGAAGGAGTAAGGAGATGTGTAAAACAAGGAAGGGATTAGGAGATACAAACTTCCAGATATAAAATAAGTGATGGGAATGGAATATACATACAAGGAACATAGTCAATAATCTTATAATAAATCTCTATGGTGACAAATGGTAACCAAACTTATCATAGTAAATCATTGCATAGATTTTTTTTAATTTAGACAATTTTTTAAGTCTCTATTGAATTTGTTATAATATTGCTTCTGTCTTATGTTTTGGTGTTTGGGCCCTGAGGCATGTGGGGTCTTTGCTCCCCAAGAGGATGGAACCTGCTGCCCTGCAATGGAAGGCAAAGTCTTAACCGCTGGACTGACAAGGAAGTCTCTCAACAAAAACTTTTGAATATTTACTGTATACTAGAAAATGTCCTAGAGTCTTGGGATGTATCAGTGAACAATACTGACAAGCAATTTCAAGCTTTTGAGACAACACTCTAGCAAGGGAGACAGTCGACATGTGTAATAAATAAGGTAAGCAGTGTAGTATCTTGGATGTTGATAAATACAATGGAACAAAATTAAAAGTAGGGCAGCGTCTAGGGTTTGAGAATGACAAGCCAATAAGAGGAACTAAAATTTTAAATACAGTGATCAGAGTAGATCTAGCGGAGGAGACATTTCAGTAGAGGCATAAAGTCCGGTTTCTAACACGTTTTCTGTAGCACTGGTCGATTATGTTTTCTCAATTTAACCGAATTTGATTTCAGAATTTGTGTGTGTCTAAAATTTTTTCTATAATATTGCATTTAAAATTTATTAACATCATTGGCTATAATTAGTAGCCATGTGATTTCTCAATCTCTTTCATATCTCAAACCTAATATCCTTTTAAAAAATTGGTTTATATAGTATGTATCTTTGTCTCTTTAAAGTACTGGATTTAGTTTTATTTATTTTGTCTATATTTTGTTAATTGTTATTGTTATTATTAATTCTTTTGAACTTTTTTCAGATTTGTCATGTTCTTTTTCCACTTACTGGAATATTTGCATAGCTAATTTTTTTTCTAAAACATTCATTTGAATAGAGTAGAAACTCTTACTAACCAACACAAGAACAAAATTAATATAATAGCCCTGGATTTTACCTTTAGAATAGAATACATATTCATGAGTCCATACTGATATAAATCATCAAATAAAAAATTCACTCATTTTCCAAGAAATATCATTTGGACACATCTCTTAGATCTCTTACACTTCTTTAGTTTGTTGGTTTTCTTTTTTCTTTTTGAAACTGAAACTCTGAAAATATTTCTAGATTTATTGACTAAAATGTTATCTCATAGCTATTTTCTTTTTTACTTTAACTGAAGGTTTGTCTCTCAGAGTTCTTTTACCTTATAACCAGACTTTATTTCAGTCTGTATAAGTCTTTGGGAAAATTCCAGATATTTCTGACTCACTTTATGCAAGGCATATTCCCCAATTCGTAGTCACTTTTTTATGGCCCCAATCCTCTGTGTTACATAAGTTTAAACTGATATTTCTGTCACATTGTAGAAGAACAAAATTGGCCCTGAATACTTCTATATCTTGTACAAAATAAAAAGAGAAAAGCAACCAGAATCCCAGGAGTAAGGAAAAAAATTAAAGATCTACAGAGATTCACATAGTAAGTTATTTTATTCACAACAATTTACTTTGTTTCTTTCCATTTTTTGTTCACATGAACTCCAGGAGATAGAGAGGTACAGGGAGGCCTGGCATGATACCATCCATGGGAACATCGCAAAGTGTCAGACAGGACTTACCAACTGAACAATAACAGTAATTCTCTAGTGAATAAAGAAGAGGCCAGCCATTTCTGCTGCGCCACATTTAATCACAGCTTAACTAAGGACAAGAGTAATTCTGTAGAAAGGTGGTGATTTCACCACTTATAGAAGGTAAACGAATACTTTAACCATCATAGAAAAAAATATCAATAAATACTAGTGTCTAAGGCATGTTGGACTGAACACATTGGTCAAACAAACAGAAAAATACTGTACATAATTTTTCTTAATTTTTACAGATGATTTTCATCAACCATGAGGCCAAAGTAGCCAGAAAATTCACTAAACGCAACTCAATGTCAACTGGGATTTGAATATATTGTTAGGAAATGTGTAAACAATAGAGAAATTAGTTAAATGACTCTGTGCAACATTGTGCAAATGCTTGAGACCATTTGTAAATTTATTCTTAATATTCAGAGGGATCTTCGATAAACATTTTTTATTGTTATTCAGTTTAGTTCACTTCAGTTGCTCAGTCATGTCTAACTCTGCACCCCATGAATTTCAGCACACCAGGCCTCCCTGTCCATCACCAACTCCCGGAGTTCACTCAAACTCATGTCCATCGAGTCGGTGATGCCATCCACCCATCTCATCCTCTGTCGTCCCCTTCTCCTCCTACACTCAACCCCTCCCAGCATGGGGATCTTTTCCAATGAGTCAACTCTTTGCATGAGGTGGCCAAAGTATTGGAGTTTCAGCCTCAGCATCAGTCCCTCCAGTGAACACCCAGGACTGGTCTCCTTTAGGATGGACTGGTTGTATCTCCTTGCAGTCCAAGGGACTCTCAAGAGTCTTCTCCAACACCACACTTCAAAAGCATCAATTCTTTGGCGCTTAGCTTTCTTCACAGTCCAAATATCACAACCATACATGATCACTGGAAAAACTATAGCCTTGACTAAATGGACCTTTGTTGGCAAAGTAATGTCTCTGCTTTTGAATATGCTATCTAGGTTGCTCATAACTTTCCTTCCAAGGAGTAAGCGTCTTTTAATTTCATGGCTGCAGTCACCATCTGCAGTGATTTTGGAGCCCAAAAAATAAAGTCTGACACTGTTTCCACTGTTTCCCCATCTATTTCCCATGAAGTGATGGGACCGGGTGCCATGATCTTCGTTTTCTGAATGTTGAGCTTTAAGCCAACTTTTTCACTCTCTACTTTCACTTTCATCAAGAGGCTTTTGAGTTCCTCTTCACTTTCTGCGATAAGGGTGGTGTCATCTGCATATCTGAGGTTATTGATATTTCTCCTGGCAATTCCAGTTTGTGCTTCTTCCAGCCCAGCATTTCTCATGATGTACTCTGCATAGAAGTTAAATAAGCAGGGTGACAATATGCAGCCTTGACGTACTCCTTTTCCTATTTGGAACCAGTCTGTTGTTTCATGTCCAGTTCTAACTGTTGCTTCCTGACCTGCATATAGGTTTCTCAAGAGGCAGGTCAGGTGGTCTGATATTCCCATCTCTTTCAGAATTTTCCACAATTTATTGTGATCCACACAGTCAAAGGCTTTGGCATAATCAATAAAGCAGAAATAGATACTTTTCTGGAACTTTCTTGCTTTTTCCATGGTCCAAAGGATGTTGGCAATTTGATCTCTGGTTCCTCTGCTTTTTCTAAAACCAGCTTGAACATATGGAATTTCATGGTTCACATATTGCTGAAGCCTGGCTTGGAGAATTTTGAGCATTACTTTACTAACATGTGAGATGAGTGCAATTATGCAGTAGTTTGAGCATTCTTTGGCATTGCCTTTCTTTGGGATTGGAATGAGAACTGACCTTTTCCAGTTCTGTGGCCACTGCTTAGTTTTCCAAACTTGCTGACATATTGAGTGCAGCACTTTCACAGCATCATCTTTCAGGATTTGAAATAGCTCAACTGGAATTCCATCATCTCCACTATCTTTGTTCGTAGTGATGCTTTCTAAGGCCCACTTGACATCACATTACAGGATGTCTGGCTCTATGTTATTAAATTAAGGCAAATAACAGAGTCATTGAGAAAGTACAGAAGGATTTATGCTAAGTAAAATAAATCAGAGAAAGACAAACAGTGCGTGATCTCAAATGTGGAATCTGGAAAAACAAAAACTCCTAAAAAGACATCAAATTAGTGGTTTACAGAGGTAGGAGCTGTGGCCTAGGTGAACTATAAGTGAAGGAGGAAACAGACAGAGCAGGCTCCATCTTGAAAGCAAGACTCATCTTGGGCCAGATTGTGGACTTTGAGCTCTATGCCCAGTATCTATGGAAACGACATACCAACTTGAAAACCAGACCCCCCTGGACGGAAGAGCCCAAGGACTTGTACCTAAGACTCTCCATTGCCTAAAAGAATACCCTAATTATCTGTGTAACCAAATTGCATCATAAATTCTATTATGCTTATTGGGGTATGACCACAGGCTTATTGATATTTGTCCACTGTTAACTACCTAGGCTTGAGAAATATGAATCACTGGTAACTTTGATTGTGTCTTTCTTTTCCTTTGTTCAGACTTGTTTCAGGGAATTTGGGGAGATGGGTTTGGGCATGTACACTTAGAGTATATAAGGTTTTCACAAAAACTGGTCGGGGTCCTTGCCTAAGAGGACACTCTGCCTTGGGCCCACCAGTGTAATAAACTGCACTCCACTATCCGCATTGTCCTTCTGAGTGAGTTTGTTTTCCAGAACGCTACAACACAAGAAGGTGTAAATTTCTAGTTATAAGTCCTAGGGATGTAATGTACAACATAATGATTAGAGTTAACAATACTGTTTTGTATATTTGGAAACTACTAAGAGAGTAAATATTTTTTAATATGTATTCATTTGGCTGTGTCAGTTCTTAATTGCCACACGTGGCATCTTTGATCTCCACTGCAGCCTGTAGGAGTTTTAGTTGCAGTGGGAACTTTAGTTTTAGCATGGGAACTTTTCATTGCAGCATGTGGGATCTAGTTCCCTGAGCAGGGGTCAAACTCAGGCCCATGCATTGGGAGCACTGAGTCTTAGCCCCTGGACCACCAGGGAAGTCCCTAAGAGAGCAAATCTTAAAAGTTCTCATCACAAAGAAAAACAATTTTGTAGCTATGTGAGGTGACAGATGTTAACTATACTTACTGTGGTAATCATTTCACATTATATACATGTATCAAACATTATGGAACTTATACAATGTCATATGTCAATCACATCTCCATAAAATTGGGGGGGTGGGGAGTAGAGAATAAATAAAAGCCATCACACCATGTTCCCCCCAAAATCAGTGATACAATTCAGGAAGAGTTCAAATATTCAATCCCTCTATTCTCTTTTGATGTCTTTTTCTTTTCTTTAAATTATTAGCAGAAAATATAAGCAAACATGATATCCCCTTAGAAATGTATATGAAATAGAAAAAAAAAAAAATCTGACCCTTCTGCCATGAATGGATGTTAAATGTACCTGAGACAAATGCAGATTCTTAGGTCCAAACAAATCTTGTGGTCAATCTACCTTTAGGAATAGTGATATCTAATTTGTTAGAGTTTTACATTATTAGGGATATTAATGATTCTGCATTTGTACAAGTAGGAGATTGATTCATGTATTTTAATCATCAGGACAAACAAAATTCATGTTTCTTTAACTCTCCAGAATACTTTTTTTAACTTTTAATTTTGTATTGGGGTATAGTAGAGTAACAATGATGTGATAGTTTCAGGCAAATAGCAAAGGAACAGCCATACACATACATGTATCCATTCTCCCCCAAACTCCCCTCCCATTCGGGCTTCCACATAACACTGAGCAGAGTTCCCTGTGCTGTACAGTAGGTCCTTATTGGTTATCCATTTTAAATACAGCCGTGTGTTCATGTCCATCCCAAACTCCCTAACTATCCTGACTCCCCATCCTTCAACCATAAAAGTTCTTTCTCTAGACTGAGTCTGTTTCTGTTTTGTAAGTAAGTTCATTTGTATCATTTCCTTTTAGATTCCACATATAAAGGATGTCATAGGATACAAATTAGCTACTGAAACAAAATACTTTAAGCAAATGATTTACTTAAATCAACTAGAGAAATACAGTTAAATTTAAACACTAATAGAATTAATATGAAAATAGGGTTAAAGAAGTTTCCTTGCAACTACTGTAGATAGATTTGACTGTAGTCACTGCAACAGCGAGCAGCCCATTTTTCTTTGAAGTCTTTCTAGAGTGTAGGCTTTCAGTAGTGTGGATTTGGTCTCATTTGGACTGGTCCACACACTGGAGATATTTCTGCATATATGGGATAGATTCAAAAGAAGTTGGACCAAGAGGAAAATACACTAGAAAACTTCTGCTTCCAATTTTTAAGGGACTATGTAAAGTGATAGCAGTACCGAAGAGCAACAGTTAATATATTAACACGTAATTCAACGGGAAAGAAGAACGTGAAGTGAAAAGACGTAAACATACAATATATGCAAATGGAGCACCTGAAATGTTTCTAGGAGAACGTAGACTACAATGGCACATTTTGAGATGAAAAACAATCTCCGCATATAGCGCCATCTTTGATCAGTCCCACTTCTTGGCTATCTGTTTCTGGATCCTCTGTTGGATGCCTTCTCCCCACCATCATGTCTCTTTTTTTAGGGGGTCATCCACTCTCCCGTGATTCTCCCAAGAGCACCCCAGCAGCCCGCAGCTGACAGGTGACAGTGGTCTGAAGCCAGAACATTTCCATTCTTTGCAGCCAGTTGAAGAAGTTGACAGCATTCACCTGCTAACTCAGGGAAAGAGAGAGCCAACAGCTAAATACTCTCTGGGTTTGCCTAAACCTGTGACCACCTGTAGCAAGGACATAGTCTAATGAAGCAAAAAAAAAAAAATCCAGGTTCATCACCAACCATCCTAAAAAGGTACTTATTCATAATAAAATCAAGAGAAAACTCAATGTTACTTGCTAAAGCTTCATACACAATAAAAATAACCACTTCTGGAAAATTGTACAAACACATTTACTTATTTTATGGGTCATCATTATTAACCTACTTAAAGGTATAGCTGAAGTTCAGCCCCAGACAGTAAACCACAAGGTATTAGAGAAACAGGAAGGTAGCAACCTTGTACCCTCACTTCTGGTGAGATTTGTTACCTGTTGATCATGTGATAGGGCTTTCCTGGTAGTTCAGCTGGTAAAGAAACCACCTGCAGTGTGGGAGACCTGGGTTCGATCCCTGGGTTGAGAAGGTACCCTGGAGAAGGGAACAGCTACCCACTCCAGTATCCTGGCCTGGAGAATTCCAAGGGCAGAGGAGCCTGGCAGGCTACAGTCCAGTCCTGTGTCACATTCAACCAATCCAGGGTCAGATAAAGCACAGCCCTTTTTCCTTGAAGAGTTTACAGTCCCCCAGGGAAAAGAAGAGACATTGACAGAACTCTATTAGAATACTATGTAATATGAAGCTGGCCTGGACCAAAGGGAGGCTCAGACCCTACCAGAGGTCATGTGTTACTCATAGTGGAGTCTCCAGGGACAAGGTTTCCATAAGGAAGTGATGCTTGACCTGAATCTTAAAAGATGACTAAGAATTAATAGGTGAATGAGAAGGATATATAAAAAATGCACTGCTGTAAGACACCCAATTCCTGACCACATGAGCGCAAAAGCAATGGATGAAGCTTTAGGCTGAAGCTAGAGAGATGGAGCAGGTAAGATTGCAGAGCATGCTGTCAAAGTTAGCAAGGATTTCAGGTTTGAATCAATGCACACAGATTATTTATCATTTTAGAAAGATGGCTTATAATTTATTTATAGTTTCATAGTGCTCATACTTCATTTTTTTAATTGTTATTGAAGTGTATTTAATTTACAAAATGTTGTATTAGTTTTGGGTATGCAGCAAAATGATTCCATGATATATATATATATATGTCTTCCATGGTGGCATGAGGTATAGAATGCAGTACAGGAGCCCCAGGAGATGTGGGTTCAATCCCTGGATCTGGAAGATTCCCTGGAGGAGGGATTGGCAACTCACTCCAGTATTCTTGCCTGGAGAATCCCATGAACAGAGGAGCCTGGTGGGCTACAGTCCATAGGTAACAGAAAGTCGAACATGACTGAAGTGACACACACACACACACGCACACACACACACACACATGCACATACATATACACACATATATATAGTGAAGCATAATCACTTAGTCATGTCCAACTCTTTGTGACCCCATGGACTGTAGCCCACCAGCCTTCTCTGTCCATGGGATTCTCCAGGCAAGAATACTGGAGTGGGTTGCCATTCCCTTCTGCAGGGGATCTTTTTGACCCAGGGATCAAACCCAGGTCTCCTGCATTGCAGGCAGATTATTTACCGCCTGAGCCACCTGGGAAGCCTATATATATATAATTTTCATATATTTTATATAATATGATGTCTTTTAACCCAAACTTCTAATTGATCCCCTCCTTTCCACTTTAATAACTATAAATTTGTTTTCAAGGTCTGTGAATCTATTTCTGTTTTGTAAATACAGATACAAATGATTCATTTGTATCATTTTTTTAGATTCCACAATAAACAATATCATATAATATTAGCCTTTGTTTAATTTCAGTTAGTATAATAATCTCTAGATCCTTCTGTGTCACTGCAAATCGTATTATCTCATTTTTTACGACTGAGTAATATTCCATTGTATATGTGTACCACATCTCCTTGTAATTTAGAAGGAGGATGGATTTTAGTGATATAAGACTCATTAGCATTAAAGAGACTACAGAAAACAAAAGAAGACACATCCTTGGGTCTCAAGCAGTTGATATTTGATTTAAAAAGTGGTTTGATAATTTTGTGCATGCAAACACACAAACTGGTTACAAGAGCAAAAGTAGTAATATACCTACGAAACGCTGATAAAATTGTCTGAAATTATTTTAAAAATCTTCAGAGAGGAGTTCAGCTATAAAAGATTGCTAGGATTGTCACTGAAGAGAAGAGGAGAAAGAATATTTCAGAGGGCAGAATGGAATACAAAAAGCATGGACTGGAAAACAGAAAACACATTGCTGTGTTTGGAACAATGAGAAAATCAGCCTAACTGGAAAGATAAGCAACAGACAGTTGCAAACACTGCTTAGTTTTTTAAAACAGACCCAAAATTTCTCACCAACAGGAACCGCGGTATTAGCCTGTCTGTAAGAAAGATATGGATTTCCTCAATATCTCATGAAAATATGATTGGTATTTTTAGCAATGATCATTACAGTTCAAGTTAAACTTCAAGAGAGAGAAAGATAATGGTAAAGGTTAAATAGTGATGAATCATTTTTATTTTAGAAAGGATGTGACATACAAAATGGGTACTACAGTAGTTAACTGATGCTTGTAAACTCTGAGATCATTCAGGATGCATGGGGAATGATGGAAAATCAGTCAGTTCAGTTCAGTCACTCAGTCGTGTCTGACTCTTTGCGACCCCATGAATCGCAGCACACCAGGCCTCCCTGTCCATCACCAGCTCCCCGAGTTCACTCAGACTCACATCTATTGAGTCAGTGATGCCATCCAGCCATATCATCCTCTGTTGTCCCTTTTCCCTCCTGCCCCCAATTCCTCCCAGCATCAGAGTCTTTTCCAATGAGTCAACTCTTCGCATGAGGTGACCAAAGAACTGGAGTTTCAGCTTTAGCATCATTCCTTCCAAAGAACACCCAGGGCTGATCTCCTTTAGAATGGACTGGTTGGATCTCCTTGCAGTCCAAGGGACTCTCAAGAGTCTTCTCCAACACCACACTTCAAAAG
Organism: Bos javanicus; assembly: GCF_032452875.1. Lineage (NCBI taxonomy): Eukaryota > Metazoa > Chordata > Mammalia > Artiodactyla > Bovidae > Bos > Bos javanicus. Next base: position 41,488,565 of record NC_083881.1, read on the forward strand.
CATTAATTCTTATGGGCTCAGCCTTCTTCACAGTCCAACTCTCACATCCATACATGACCACTGGAAAAACCATAGCCTTGACTAAATGGACCTTTGTTGGCAAAGTAATGTCTCTGCTTTTGAACATGCTATCTAGGTTGCTCATAACTTTCCTTCCAAAGAGTAAGTGTCTTTTAATTTCATGGCTGCAGTCACCATCTGCAGTGATTTTGGAGCCCAAAAAGATAAAATCTGACAGTGTTTCCACTGTTTCCCCATCTATTTCCCATGAAGTGATGGGACCAGATGCCATGATCTTCATTTTCTGAATGTTGAGTTTAAGCCAACTTTTTCACTCTCCTCTTTCACTTTCATCAAGAGGCTTTTTAGTTCCTCTTCACTTTCTGCCAGAAGGGTGGTGTCATCTGCATATCTGAGGTTATTGATATTTCTCCTGGCAATCTTGATTCCAGCTTGTGCTTCTTCCAGCCCAGCATTTCTCATGATGTACTCTGCATATAAGTTAAATAAGCAGGGTGACAACATACAGCCTTGATGTACTCCTTTTCCTATTTGGAACCAGTCTCTTGTTCCATGTCCAGTTCTAACTGTTGCTTCCTGACCTGCATACAGGTTTCTCAAGAGGCAGGTCAGGTGGTCTGGATGGAAAATAGGCACAGGCAAATGTTTGGCAAAGAAGTTTCTTCAAATTCTGTCTCCAAACTGGTGATTTCCCCTCTGTGAAGATATTGTTTATGTGCAAAGCCAGAGGTCATAACAAAGGTCTATTGTGTGCCTTGCAGTTATTCAAATTTTATATTCTTTCTCACTCACTAGCAATACCACTGGCTGGATGTAGGGATAGAAATGTGCCTGAGGTTTTGATTGACAGGTTTGGAGCTTGGTCTCCCTTGAGGAATTCTCTTCCTATAAGTCTTTGTTTTCCTGGCATTTTACACATTATACCATAATGCTCATCAGAGAATTATATCAGATCTAAGTACTGGCATTTGACTATAAAGTTTTGTATATAAAAGATGCTGTTTAGCTGTTTATAACATAAATGCAAGTTTATTTCTCTGGGAAGGGGCACAAAGAATAAACCAGTAATTTTCTTTCACTGACATCAGGGGAAACTGCTTCCTGCTAGATCAATGCATAAAAATTCAGTTTTAATACCTTTGTAGTACCTTAGCACTGACATTTGTATGTTTAGAAATGAGTGTGGAAAACCTTCAGTATTATATGAATGAAAAGAAAAAAATGATTTAATTATGAGTAGTGTATACAATATTATGATTATTATTGCTAGTGATAATAACACTGACAGATGATCCAAGGGCAAATTAACACATATTTTTCCAATTTTTATGTTGATAAAGTCCCTTAAGTGAATTAAAACCTGGTATTCTCTGCAGGGCAGTACATTATTCTCTATACTCACAAATAACTATGAAAGGATTAGTCAATTGTAGGAATTTATTATGTATAGTATTCTACCTTGCATCTATCAAGCAATGAAGCATTAAAAGGCAGCTTATGGAGAAAAGAATATCTTAAATTATGGAGTTGTAAATACTCTGCAAACCATTTCTTTTGATGAACTGATTTCCTGATCAGAGCAATCTTATATAAATTTTGATCATTTTATATTTTTTCCATCTGTACTTCTTTCAAGTTCAAGTCTGGATTTTTTGAGTTTGTTGCTTGTCCCCCATTAAATTGCCTGAACTCTATCTTAAAGACTGAATCATGCTTATGTTACATAACACCCAAGGGGAAACGTGTTTCCTGTGGGGACTCAGTTAAAAAGATGCCTTTTCCACATAAAGATCTTTAATATATCTGAAATCACATTTTTCCCTGAATGTTAAAATCTGCTTTCCATTACACTCTAATGGTAAAGGTTTTTGCATGGGCATCTGTGATCGGAAGGTTGCCTCAGCAGGGTCACATAACAGTCTCTCAAAGTAAACCCGTGGGGCCTCTCAGGAGGCCGGCCCACCGAGCCCCCATCCTTGGAGGCAGTAGCAGGCAGGGTTGCTCAGAGTAGAATCAGATCAAACCACCAGCATAGGAATTCTCACTGGGCTGCAGCACTTTTAGTGAGTGGTTTGTAATGAAGTCCACATTCCAAAGACAACACATTTTAAACCGTATATGTTTAGGAGTGAAAGGTGAAGAAAAGAAAGTCAATATATGAGGTACCTGGAGTCCTCCAATTCATAGAGACAGCAAGGAGAGTGGTTTGCCAGAGTTGGAATCAGGAGGGAAGAAGGGAGAAATAGAGTTGACTGGGTACAGGACAGGATGCTAAAAGTAATTCTGGGAATGGGTAGTGGTGATAGTTGCACAACCATGTGAAGTTACTTAAAACCCTGCACTGTGTACATAAAATGGTTACAGCAGAAAGATTTATGCTATGCATACCTTGCCATGAGGCTTCCCAGATGGCACAGCGGTAAAGAATCTGCCTGCCAATGCAGGAGACAGAGGAGACTTGGGTTTGATCCGTGGTTTGGGAAGATCCCCTGGAGAAGGAAATGGCAACCCTCTTCATAGTCTTGCCTGGAAAACCCCATGGACAGAGAAGCTTGGCGGCCTGTGGTCCACAGGGTTACAAAAAGTCAGACAAGACTGAGCATGCATGCATCCATCCTAACACAATTTTTTCAAAAAGCCCCTTGTTAAAAAAGAAGAAAGCAAATAAGAGGTAGTCATAATGATCACACTCATCGTCGTGTGCCACTCTTTGTGACCTCGTGGACTGTACCCCTCCAGGCTCCTCTGTCCATGGAAATTTCCAGGCAAGAATACTGGAGTGGGTTGCCATTTCCTATTTCAGAGTATCTTCCTAACTCGGGCATCAAACCTGCATCTCTTGCATCTCCTGTATTGCATCAAGAGGATTCTTTACCATTGGCGCCATCTGGGAATCCCAAATTTGTATCTCATCCAAATCAAAAACATTATTCTTTCACTTTTTCATAATCATTCAGGTTATTTCCCCTTCTAAGGTGAGAATAATAATGAATTTACTAATGTTTTCTCTCTTGGACATCTATATTTTCTGCTTTTTCAAGTCCCTGAGTTTCTTGCACAACCCTCAGGCATTGTGATGCTTCAGGATGTAGAGAAAGATGCTCAGTGTCTACCATGTTTGTGACCTCAAGTTATCATTTATTATTAAAACTCAGGAAGTATCTAGGTGGCTTGCAGAACCGACTACCATGACTGGTTCTCTCTGGGTGAGGGATTGGCACTTTCATTTCCTATGGTGACAGTTTTCCTTTGCTGAGAGCTGCAAGGTGTCGGACTTACAGTTTCTAAATGTGGGTGACTGGACTGTGGCATATGAGGTGGAAATGCTGCTTCATGATCCAGAGAGGTAGACCCACTTTTTCCTGAGTGGCTTTAACTATCTACACCACAGATGGAGCCACTGAGAAAGTTAGCTGCTATCTGAACTCGTTAATATTCTATGAAATTTATTACTAGGCAATTATGATTCAAATGGACAAATCTTTAATCTCTTATGTTTAGTGACACTTGCAAGTGGAAATGTGCTTCTTCTATTTATGGTTAAATATTAAAACCAGACTTTCTTTTGAGACAATAACCTCAGTTCAAAGAAAATCAGCCATAATGCAATCACACATATGTAAATGTTAAACATGTACATAAACCAGGAAGACAGTTCATGTTTGATTGTGGCAAAAATGGATTATGATTCTTTTGTAATCTTTTCTTTGAAATTAAAAAAAAAATCTAAAGAATAAATTCAGAAGTTCTAGTTTTAGTTCCTCTTCATCATTGAGAGAAAAAGGTGATTAAATATTTAGCACTCAGAGCTCCCTATGGAGTAGTTATTATCATGCCCATTACAAAATGAGGAAAAAACACTCAGAAGAATTAAATAAAACTGCCTAAGGACAGCTAGATAGGGGCACAAACAGGGTTCAAGCTTGTATCTAACTTAAAACATATTCTCTTTAACTTCTGTATGTTTTCTTTCAATAAATGATTATTGATCGTATTATATGAAGGATGGCTTCTCTGGTGGCTTAGACAGTAAAGAATCTTCCTGCAGTGCAGGAGACCTGGGTTCAATCCCTGTGTGGGAAAGATCCCCTGGAGAAGGGAATGGCAACCCATTCCAGTATTCTTGCCTGGAGAATTCCATGGACAGAGGAGCCTGTTAGGCTATGGTCCATGGGGTCACAGAGTTGGACACAACTGAGCAACTAACACACACAGGAAGGATATTGCAAACAGCCTATATAGGCTAGAAATAAACACAGGACACAAGCTCCTGATCTTCTATAAATTAGCTAACATAGCAAATGTGTTGATAAAGTGATACAGTCTTTATATACGTAGAAGAGTCTCGATCCTTAAGACTAGAATGTTTCAGAAAAGTCTTCAAGTGAAACTAGGAAAAGAGCAATTGACTGGAGGGAGAGCATGTTCACAACTAGGTGGGTTGGGGATTTGCTGCCTTGCAGCCTCAGAAGCATCACAGACACAAGAGCCTTGATCTTACACGCGGTGGATGATAAGCAGGTAGTTATTGAAATAATGCACAAAAGGACTAATTAGTAAAATCATTTGGCTGGAAAGTTTTGTGCAGAAAAATAAAAGCAAAGATAAAATTGGGAAGATGAAAAGGAAGCATGTGGAATGGTTTCATAGCAAGAATATGGACTCTGAACTCTAGGAGATGGGAGAGGTCACAGGTGTGTGTGTGCTCAGTCACTTCAGTTGTGCCTGATTCTTTGCAAACCCATGGACTGTAGCCCGCCAGGTATGAGATTCTCCAGGCAAGAATACTGGAGTGGGTTGCTGTGCCCTCCTCCAGTGGATCTTCCTGACCCAGGGATCAAACTCACGTCTACTGCATTGCAGGCAAATTCTTTACTGCTGAGCCACTGGGGAAGCCGATCACATAACATGGATGATAATTGATGGAGTGAACATGTTGTCTAGGAGGGACTGGAAGGGGTGAGATTGGTGAAAAGGAGAAAACAGCCCAGGTATGAGAACTTGTGCTGGCAGGGGGGAGAAGTGGGGAATGGAAGGATTACCTTTACTTTGAAATAATGGAAAACTATTTCAAGAATAAGAATTCCCAGGTGGCACAGTGGTAAAGAATCTGCCAGCCAATGCAGGAGACATGGGAAACATGGTTTGATCTCTGCATCGGGAAGATCTCCTGGAATAGGAAATGGCAACCCACTCCAGTATTCATGCCTGGGAAATTCCGTGAACAGAGGAGCTTGGTGGGCTATAGTCCATAGGATTGCAAACAGTTGGACATGACTGAGCACACAAGCATGCATTTAAGAAGTATAGCAAGTAGATTCCAATAAAATGGATAAATCACCATTAACAAATTTCTCCTACAATTGAAGATTTTAAAAAATTGGTGTGAATAAATTTAAGTTTTAAGATATATGTTTTAAAGCAGTTTCATTATTTGATTGTTATTTACCATTCAATTAATTAGCTGTCCATATCCTTTTGCACACAATAACTCATATTCAAATCTTATGGAGTCTATACAGAAAAAAGGCGTCAGCCTTTTCAATTAATTTAATAAATTTGCTCTTAATTTTTAAGAACTCTTAAAAATTTGCTCTTTCCATGTTAAAGAAAACAATATAACAAAACCCTAGCTCAAGAAGATGATGTTTTACTTCAGCATTTATGAAATTAAAAGTTTTTAAAAAATGAACATCTTTTGGCTTTCTCTAATTCCTTTTCATGGACACAACGAGTGACTGAACTGAACTGAACTGAACTGAATTGAAGTTCTTTTCACTTTGAAAAAGAACAGCAAAAAAAAGTTCAGAATTGTAAGATCTTCCATTATTTGGACTGAATATAATTTCATCCTTAAGTGAGTATTTTTCTTTTAATCCTGGCCTCCTACTATAATCAAAATAAAGAGTATTGGTTACCTGCCAGGAGTCAAGTCTGACGCCACAGTACAAGTGCAATGGATTGCTCTTTGACTTCTCACGGGGCACTCAGGGTAAACTAACACCCTAAAGTCATCCTGAGTTGCCCTTCAAAATCACTTGCAGCTATTCGTTATTTAATCTCTACATCAGTGCTTCTATGACATAGGTCAGGATCTCTTTGTAGGCAACCAGGTGGCTGAGGCAAGTGACACGAAAGTCAAGAGTTTCCTGGCTTCATCCAGCTGCTCAATTTTCATCTCTCTGTTTATTAGACCAAAGTAGTAAGGCTTAACCCAACTATGTATTAAAAATGCATCATCATAAAAGATAGATGTCTTGGCTGCAATAAAAATTTTTTAAACCCCCAAATAAATAAAACAATGTTTCATACTGCTGAGGGGTTGACTTTATAGAAAAGTATTTGTTAACACAAAAGTGATCTTAGCATTAAGAGCTTATATTTCTTAAAATCTCTTCAGAGTTTAGAGTACTCAACAATACATTGGGATAGATGGTGTATCAATGGACATATTTCCTACTTTGTTCATCTTTTGCTTTAAATGTTCATCCACAAAAGAAGCCAAGTGAAGTGTTTTTTATGGGAAAAGTATAAAAGCTGAGTGTATGAATATATATATATTCACTTTATATATATATAAAGACTAGTATAACAATCAGTCCTGAAAAATGGGAGATGAATGACTATTAAAAATCAAGAAAAAAATTAGGAGAGAAGATTGGATTTTTCTTTTTTGATGTGAAAAGGAAGGGTGGCTTATATTCATCTGTTTACTCCCACACTCACCTCTCCCTGGATACGTCAGTTCTGAGTTTGAATATTAAATGTCTATCGATGTAGTAGAAATAATGAGATCTATTTGTCTATCTATTTATCTGTCTACACATACACATTTAAATTCAAAACATACTCTTGTTTGATACATTCATTTTTTTGAAATGTCAGTGTTTCATTTCATGTAAAAAGACACAAAAATTAAGGAAATAAATTAAAAGAAGGGTCAGAGATATGTGAGACAATAATAGTGACACAAAGGACCCCTGGGAGCCATAGAGAACCTTTATTTGTCTCTAAGAAGCCTGCAGCTTGGTTATTTAAGATAAATGCTTGTCTCAGGTCTCTTGATCTGTGCATTCACAAAGCAATAGACTGGGAAGCCACACACCAACTATCAAGTTCTCTCTCTGCTGTTTAATAACAATACGCCTTTTGCACAACCACTGAAAATTTCTGTGTCTCATGTTTAGTCCTGGGGAAAATCGCACTATAAACTTTTAGGTGTCCTCTATCTTTAGGAGTAAGGGAGAACAAAACAAAAATTAAAGAGATTTTTCTTTCCTTAAGTTGAATTCAAGAATTTTTCTCATAGCTAATAAATGTATTTTCAAGAACAGAGGCCAAGTTCTAACAGCAAATGCATTATCCAGCCTCATGTGCATTGCCAAATATTTCGTGTGCCTATTGCACGTGTATGTGTGCATCAGGTATTTGCCCACACCAACATACAGCTGCGAGTACAAAGTACTAGCACAGCATATTGAACTCTGTGAAGGTGTGTTAGTCGTTCAGTCATGTCTGATTCTTTGTGACCCCATGGACTGTAGAGCCCACCAGGCTCCTGTGTCCATGGAATTCTCCAGGAAAGACTACTAGAGTGGTAATCATTCCCTTCTGCAGGGGATCTTCCCAATCCAGGGATCATTGCAGGCAGTTTCTTCACCGTCTGAGCCACAAGAGAAGCCCATTGAACACTATAGGTGCAAAAAAATCTGTACTTTATTGTATAAATAATAAGTACCTTGATGTTATGGGATAGTCTATTGGGTTTATAAAATGTAAATCACAGAGGCTGTCAAAATGTAACAATTCTATTAATAATTTCAAGGTGGTTAAAGTCATACCTGCAAAAATTGGCCAGCTCTTATTCTATAATGAATGGATTAAGTAAAGACATTTAGGCTTATAGTCTAAGTGTATAATAATCCTCATTGAGAATAATATCTTTTTAAAGTTGACTGTTCATGACAATCTACTCTGCATTATGGGGACAAATAAATTAGGAGTTGGGGATAAACACTACTGTATGTAAAATAGGTAACCAATAAGGACTTACTGTATAGCACAGGGGACTCTATTCAATATGTCATAACAGCCTATAAGTTAAAAGAATATGAAATATATATATATATATATATATATATATATATATGTAATATTCCATGGACAGAGGAGCCTGGTGGGCTACAGTCCATGGGGTCACAAAGAGTCAGACATGACTGAGTGACTAACTTTCACTTTCATATCTATATATCTACAGCTATATATCTTGGGCTTCCCTAGTGATGGAGCAGTAAAGAATTCTCCTGCAATGCAAGAGACATGGGTTTGATCCCTGGGTCAGGAAGATCCCCTGGAGGAGGGCATGGAAACCCACTCCAATATTCTTGCCCGGAGAATCCCATGGACAGAGGAGCCTGGCGGGCTCTAATCCATAGCGTTGCAGAGTCAGACACGACTGACATGACTTAGCACACATGTGTAGATATATATGTATAACTGAATTACTTTGCTGTACACTTGAAACTAACACAACATTGTAAATAAACTATACTTCAGTTTAAAAAAGAGTAAGACAGAGATGCCTATCCCATCACATACTGTGAGTTTTGCAAAGTTTCAAAATCTCAGATGGTGCCCAGGGCCTAGCTGGCAGGGTCACAATAATTTCAAAATTACTTAGATTTTAAATTCCAGAAATTCTATTAAGTAATGAAGTGAGAAGTGTATGAGTCCTCTTGACCACAAAAGTATTCAATGAAATATATTACAGTTTTTAAAAGAGAAGGTCCCAAGCCTTCTTGCCTTTGTGTCAACACTGACTGTGACACTTTCTAACCAAGTGCTTTGGACAAGTTATTTAAAATCTCTGTACCTTGATGTCTTCCTCACTACTGAAAACGAAACTACTGTAGTCTTTATCTCACAAAGTTAGAATCTTCTGTGTGTTCAGGAAAAAGAACCACTAGCACAGAGGAAACGTGTGAAGGATGTCTGATGTCTGTTCCATTGAATGTCCTATATCCTTCAACAGCCTTTGGACAGTTCTGAGAACAAACAGCTAAAGCTCTATTTTTTTTTTTTTTTTTTTGATGTTGCCTTTTGTGGACACTACTTTCTAGCTCTTTAGTCTGTAGCTTTCTGTGACAAGTTGAGACTTGGTAAGATTTCCAGGCCTTTATTCTTCTTCACTTGTAATGAAGGCATTAACTAATTTGATAAAAGTTTACCAACTAAATACTATGTGGCTGATACCATGGTAGATACAGTGGATATATGAATGCTGTATTAGTTGGAGATACATGCTGCAAAGAAAAATTGCAAGAGCTAGGGAGTGTTCATTTTCCAATGAGTTAACATTTGAGAACAAACCTACAGAAGAGAGTGAATAATCCAGGGGCATATTTGAGCCCTGAATGTTTGAACGAAAAGTAATAGTAAGCACAAATACCCTGTAGCAGAATCATGCTTGGTGTATTGGGCATTGCAGAAGTCAGAGTGTCCAGAGCAAAATGAGGGAAGAAAAATGACTGTGACCCTCCAGGAGATGGGATCATGCAGTTTTGTTTTTTGTTTTGTTTTTAAGAAACGTGGCTTTTACTCTCAGTGCAATGTGAAAGCATTGAAGAATGGGAGTAGAGAACCATCATTAACCATGGCTTGCAAAGTCTTTGATGTGTTGCAAATAGACTGAAAGAGGGCAAGAACTGATGCAATTAGAAGGCTGTTGCAATAATCCCAACACGAAATGATAGTACCTTGGACGGGGGTAACAAGGATGAAGATGGGAAAAGAATTTGTATTCAGAGTATACTGCCTTTGAGCAAACTCTGAGAGATAGTGGAGAGCAGGGACTACTGGCTTGCTGCAGTCCATGGCGTCACAAAGAGTTGGACATAACTGAGCGATTGAACGTACAGCCTTTGGGAACAGAACCAATGACACTGGGTGGATTTGGTTGTGAGAGAAGCAGAGAGGTTATAGACAACTTCAGTGTTTTGGTATGAGTGTCTGGGAGGGTGGAGTTGACTTTAATGAGCTGGCAAAATTGTGAGATATGTAGTGTTTGGGGAATCAGGGAGAATCAGAAACCTAGCTGTGAATTTATTTAAATGTGAGATAATTATTAGACACTTAAGTGAGAGAATCAAGGAGACAGTGCAGTACACTGTCAAGATTTGGTTGCTTTGGGTATAAGATCAAAGGGATGGACTTATTATTATCATGATGTTTTGGATTTACCTGTGACTTTCATGCATTGACCACACACTGTTGGTCATTCCTCTCATGCAAGTTAGCATGACAATAAGTAATTGGAATACCTTTTAGAAATACCCAGCAAGGTATCAATAGTGCTGTTAAGAGATCATCTCTGAAAGCATGATGGGCAGCTGCATGGTGTGAGGCAAAGGGACAGCCTTACCAATTCTTGGTACCACTTTTCGACATTTCTCCACATATAGACATTACTTGCCTTACATTATATTTCTGAATCCACAGCTCGTTAAATTTCAATCTCAAACGCAACAAGATGTATGGGGTGAACACTGACTCCAAGCAGAAGGAAAAAATGAAACAAAACATTTGGCAAGCTTTGACTATTCAGTTTAGTTAGATAGTGATCCCCAAGATGAAGCATTTTAATCTACTTTCATTTCATCCATCTAACTGTGTTGCTCCCATTACCAATTCTTACTTTTTACCTCTGACTTGCCTTTACTTTTAATGTTTTCCTAGTCTGTTTTAAGTATGTTTAACTACATGGGAATGGAACTGTATTTCCTCCTGAGAATTAATGATTTCATACACTGCATTAATGTGCTTATTACAAACTATAAGATAAAAGCATGTTTTCTTTTATATTGTAAAGCTCTTTCTAAATATGCACATACATTTGTATGCAATACCTGCAAGCATTAGAATTGCTACACTTTGTATTTTAAATATTTTCCTTCTTCTAGCGTACCTGTTCTTTGTCTCATTTCATTCTATGCCATTTATTTTTAATTAAGTATAAGCATTTCTTACCAGGATGCCTCTTTTTACTCTAGATGGATTCCTCTAAATTCTTTAGAGGTTCAAAACCCATGAACATTTACTAGTGTAGTGGGATCCATTCTTTGGAATGTCTCTAAAACAATGCATGTTCTATGCACCAAATCAAAATATGCATACCACTGTCCCTGTACTTCCAAAGCTGTTTCTGATTACTGATCGAAATTCCCCTGTTCTTCATTAAAGGCTGAGATTCTTTTAAAACGCTTATTTACGGCTGCCTGGTCCGCAGGGGCAGGCTGTGGATTTAATCGCCTACAGCACCAAATCTCTTTTAACATTTGGCCAACTGAACATTAGGCACCTTGTTGGTTGGGGGGCGCCACGTTCCTACTCAGTGTACTCAGTGTTTAGATAAGGTAGCCACAAACCAATATGCTTCATTTATTTCCAAGAATTATTAGCACTAATGAGCATTACATCCACAAATCAAGAAAAGATACAAAATAGAGTCACTGCTTCTCAGACTTCATTAAGCTCTGCATTGCTTTATTCAAAGGGCAAGTATCTAATTTTCGAATCTTCTATAAAGATGGATATAAACAAACACACTGTAATTAATAAAAAGTATCGCTTCCCTGTTTAATTGGTAGCCATATTCATATACAGCTGAGAGTTTAAAAAGATACTTCCTGAGGGTAAAAGGAGGAGATAATTAAGTGTACTATAATAGAAAGTATTTCATTGAATTAAAATGAATTTTATTTTCTCCTGAAATAAGTAAAACAGTCAGGTGTCCACATTCATTTTGTATCTTCTTTTGCGACTGCAATATACCACAAAAGGTTTCCATTTAAATTTAATTTTTGTTATATGACTCATATTATATTACTTATTCTATGTGTTTAAGTGCTTTAAGCTCTGAATGTACAATATAAAATTAAAAAGAAGTCTTTCCTCTTGGAAATGTCAGGGTTTTTTTTTTTTCCCTCCTAAATCCAGAGTATGTTTTCAAGGTCTCTTCTAAAATGATAACCTTCATATGAGTCATAGGAATTTAAGAACATCTCTGGATTAGTCTGGCTTCAGTGAGGTTAAACGCAGCAACAGTATGCCTACAAAGAGATACGATAAGCAGTTATAATGGGTATCACTCAACACAGCACCAAATATAAATCAAAACTAACAAATGCCCTCCCCCACAAATCCTCTCAAGTTCAGTTCCTTGAATTTAATTATTATAGCAAATGGTAATATAACAAGAGTGTCTACTGTCAGAGGAAAAAAAATGTTTAAAACAGATGTGAACCATACAAAGCATATGTAAACCACATGTGATCCACAGCAAGGTCACAGGACCCATTGACAGAACACATGTGGAGTACGTGAACCACATGTGGGCACATGTTGTGAAATCACGTGTTTCTGTTCAATGCCAAGACTCGTATCATATTCTAAAGAAATCAGGGGCTCTTAAATAAACTTTGTACTTCTTAAGGTAAATGGATACCTTTTTGTTTAAAATCCTGTAGTGTAGGCAGACAAGGGTCCTCAAATCTAATATTGGGCTTGAAAGTACTCAAATCCTTGTTTCACTCCTGTTTTCCTATCCCAGGGTGATTCACTTGATTATTCTCAGGGAATAAAGATTTATTCCTTGCCCACAGCTAATTCTTTGAGAATGCCATAGCCTATAATGAAATTTAAGCAAACAGAGCTTAAGTGTGTGAATTAGGAGCATCCGTGGTTTGAATGGGTTTTTTCTTCCCTAAAACACTCTAACTGGCAAAACATTGCTACCTTATCTTATATATCTGGAATAAAATTAAAATCTTCTATACTTACAAAAAGTCATCAGCATAAAAACTCAAGGAGAACATTTATTTTATCTTATAATTTGGGAGAATAAAATATTAACCATATAATTTAAAGTGAATGTGAAAAGTCTCAGATACACATGGATATAAGCCCAGATATATTACATTATTTGCTACAGCATGCAAACAGTAATAGGACCTTATGGATAGGCATTAATTTAATTAGAATCTGAATAGATTATTTCATGTGGTCTCTTCCATAGCCCTGAAGAAATGCAGCGCAACTAGAATTCAGTAAGGCAACTGAGTGGTGTTTTAAAAGAACCAACAATACAAGAACAAATGAGAGAAATAAGTTTGGCTTCCTGAATATTAAACTGTGACTTCCAGCAAGTGATACACTTTTTTGAGGTTCAGTTTTTGCATAAAGAAACAGAGGGATTATACAATTGCTTACTTAATATGTTAGTTATAAATTACACAAGCTATTATGTGCAAAATTGTATTGTAAATGCAAAAATGTTTTATGTATAGGTGTTAGCTATTTCCACTCACAGTTTACACATGAAAAACACTGAGATTCACAAAGGTAAATGGATTGTCACATCACTGATAATTAATAGGGCTAAGATGAGAAAATAGATAGTCTTGCTTAAGATTCCTCCACTCTCTTCCAAAAGAAAAAGCTGAGCAGAGTACATTTCTCATTAACAGAATATTCATTCTGCCTCTGCCTAAAGAGACATGCATTGATATCACAGATAATCATTATTATAGTAATGTCACATTCACATTTACAGCATTTTATATTTTCAATGTAAAGTCTGATCCAGTGAGCATTTGTCTTCCACTTCAGGGAAACTACCTCCTTTCTAAAGATAAGTAAATTAAGTCCTAACAACACAGTAAATACATTACCTGAATTTGTATACTTATTAAGAAACAAAACTAAGAATGTAATTCAATAGATGAAATTCAAAGTCCAATAATTATTTCCTACTGAGCTAAAATATTTAAATATATAATTGCAATAATGACAGCAATATGGTGGTATAATATGCAATTTATATATTATATCCAAAATAATGTTTCTAATAATGGTGCTATTAAAAATGAGTTTGTGATGGAAGAAAACCATGGCACTGGAGAAATTTTATCACAGAATGAAAAGAAAGATTTTCCTTTGTTACTGTTCTTGGCAAAATAAAAGTAAACTACCCAGCATATTCTGAAAAGACAGACTCCAAGCTGCTTACTGACTTCAAATGTATCTGTTACCTATTGCTCACCATTATTTTCGAGTCATGCTATTATATCTTAAGATTTTTAAAATATTTTTCTTAGATACATTTTTAAGCTACAATTTCCTTGTTGGTATGACGTTTTCTTTTAAACCTGGCTCATTGCCATTCACACTTCAAGACAAAATTCTAATATCACTTCTGGGAACCTTTCTTGAAGGATCCTAGAAAGAATTGTTTCCATCTTTCCATCGTACTTGCCACATCATGTTATTGAATACAATCAATCTCTTTGCATGCCTACTTTTTATCTCTACCGGCCAGAACATTCCTCAAGAATGGAGTCATTGTTTTTATTAACTTTGTATCCACAGTACACAAAGTTACTTAAGGCTACTTAAAATGGTGAATCTGAGGAAACAGAAAATGAATAAATGAATGAATAAATGATACGTTGTTGCTTTTCCTTTTTGGAATTAGTTGACTTAGAAGCTTACATGCTCAGTTCAGGTGCAATGTCATGACCGGCTATGTACAGTACTAAGCTGCTTCCATCCTAAAAGAAAATAATTCAAATAGCCACTGTATTTTTGTTTATTTCCTATTGTCTAATTATGAAACATCCCTTCAAATAATCAGCTAGAGAAGTAGTCTGTCTCTTCTTTTAGATGCTTATACATTATATATATTATAATTTCTTGAGAGATATTTCCCATGACACCAGAAAGAATCTTTATGACACACTAGCACAAAGAATCATAGACAATATCACTACACTGCTCTGGAATTTTTTTCTGGATTTTGACAATGGATTATATATACACATTTTTCATACCCTGCTCCTCCATTGGAAATTAAAAAAAAAAAAAAGGTAATCTTTTGTCATTCCAATTTGCCGCCACCCATTGACATTTCTCTATTAAAGATGTGGAGCTGAAAATGTGAGTCTCACCCCTTTCGTCTCATATTAATGAACCATGAGGAATGAGCCTCACTCACTATTTTGACTGTGCACTCTCTACCATGTGCAAAGCAGACACAGTGTCAGCCAGCACTCCGAAGGGTCTGTAGATCTTGCATGCTTTCCCATTTGATCAGTGCAAATCTGACAGTCTGCTACTTTGTTTCTTCCAAGGCTGGTTCTCACACTTAAAAACAGGAATAAGATTTTCAACTCAATCAAAACTGTCCTATTTCTCTTTTCCTACCTAATCCTCTCCCCATCATCATCTATGCACTCCATATAAACACATACTATGGCAAATGTTTTTAAAATCCCCTCTTATGTATCAGGTGAAGTCCAAACTACTTTTGTGTTCAGACTTGGTTTGTTCAATCTAGACCCTCACCTATCTGATCACGGTGACCCTTAATCACTTTTTCTGTCCCCTCTTATTCTCCTTTATTCTCCAGCCATGTGAGGTTCTTATGGCTTTTGAAATGTTAAATCTACTTGATGTGACTGACTTGTCCTATTTCTGCCTCTTCCGTAACAATCCTTACTGATCCTTCAAAAATCAACTGAAATATCACAAAATCTCTTCCTGTCCATGCTTTCATAGCACCTTGTACTACTTCTCTGGAAGAAACTGTCCCTTTGTAATAAAATTATTTGTTTGTGCATCATATTTTATATGAGATTGGAAATTTTATGAAGGTAATATCATATGTGTATTTCCTATACCTCTGCATTCACCCAGTGATTAAAATAGCAGATGGTAAGAGTCTGAAAGATTAAAGGAAGCAGTGGAGGGGAGGGAGTAGCTGATCTTATGTGAAAAAGAGCAGATACTGCACACATATCTCAAAATAGGCTTTGGATGCAAATTTAGAATTCTTATTTCTGCTTAATCTTTAGAGAATCATTTTTAGATAACGATGCACCTGAAGATAAGGTATATACATGAGTTCTTAATAAGTCTGTTTCCATCTTAAAGAGCACTGAGTTTATCTGGGGGAGAGGAGTCTTAGGTACCCCAGTTACTGTAAGTGTTAATGAAACTTAACTTCTGTTTTTATTACATGTCAGTTCCCAATATTAGAGCCAACTACTAAAGCCAGTAATTCTTGTATTTATCTTTTTTCTTTGTGCTCATTATTATCCAAGTTGATTTATCACTGGATTTTGGTTTCCTTATGCAATCAGGAGGGTGGCCCTCATGAATCCACCTCCAGATGGTATCAGCCAAACATAAGATGCAGTCACATCATATTTCTAATGAAACAAACCAATACGGAGTGAGTGCGATATACAAGATGCCTTGGAGAAGAGTAACTGTTGGGATAGCTGTGAGATCTTAATTAACAAAAGGATATCTTGAAGAACATTTTTTTCTATTTTTTTAATGTTTTTTATTATTATTTTTTTAACTTTACAATATTGTATTGGTTTTGCCATACATCAACATGCATCCACCACAGGTATACATGTGTTCCTCATCCTGAACCCCTCTCCCACCTCCCTCCCTATACATTTAAAAGTCACTAAAGCTTTATTTGTGTTATTGTTTTCTAATAATGTAAATGCTAACAGTAGTATAAATGTGAAGCAGTTTTGATCTCTGAGGACCTCCCAAACATAGGACTGTCCTCCTAAACAGACAGAATAGAGTGCAGTCCCCATTCAGTGTGTTATACCTCAAGAGAACTTTTCACTGTGCCAGAATAACACACACACACTTACACACTCACTTGGACATTCTCTTTATTTCTGAAGGTCACTGTAAGATTTTAGTTTAAGCCAGATAGCTAAGTGGATTTCTCAAAATCCCAAAGGCCCAGAAGAGCAGTGACCTTTAGTCCCTGGAAGTATGAATGAATTTACATTTCAGAGACAGTTTTGCTTAAGGAGCAAGGCTGAGAAAGGGCATAACAGGGGTGAGGGAAGGGCAGGTAAGGGCAACTCCGTGTGGCTCTATGTAGACCAAGTGACATGCCACCTTTGTCACAGTTTTGTCCTTGATAGAAAGAGCACTCTTGTGTTTAGAATTACCAACCCTGAGACAATATCACAGTCAAAAAGCTTTCTCTCCAAATCTTCCCAGCAACAGGCTGGGGAATAATAATTTCACACAAGTCCCACAAGTGGCAAGGCTTCCCTGGTGGCTCCATGGTAAAAAATCTGCCTTCAATGCAGCAGACGCAGGTTTGATCCCTGGGTGGGAAAGATTCCCTGGAGAAGGAAATGGCAACCCACTACAATATTCTTGCCTGGAGAATTCCATGGACAGAGGAAACTTGTGGGCGACAGTCCATGGGGTGCAAAGAGTTGGACGTGACTAAGCGACTACACCACAGCTACCTCTCCCAGATGGCACAGGATTAAGGCTTCATTCAATGTGTCATCCTTTCTCCTACCTGCCCTCTTCCTTGACTAAAAACAAGTATTATTTAGGACCCTTCCATTACTAACAAATTGAGATATTTTAGTTATATATAAACCTCCTACTTACATTTGTTGAAGCTCATACGACATGCCAATAGAATAACATTTCCATTTTAAGTCAAATAAGACTTGTTAGCATATGAGAAAGTTGTGTTTCTCATGGTGCCATACAAAACAACTGATTATGAATCACCAGAAGCTATAGGACAAAGATCATGGAAGAAAAATAATTTATTATAGGTAATATATTTGGTTTTAATTTTTTAGTCATGTTGGCTTTTTGATGGAGCACTTTACTAAGGACCATCTAATATGTCTATTCACTGCTGAGAGTAGTATCTTTCTTTTTTCCTTATTAACAATTTTACAAAGTTAAGTGAACATGGGAAAGTTTTGTTTGAAAGCAATTTGTGACAGAATCCTTTGTGCTTACACTATTCAATGAGCTTAATCCTTTTTGTTTATCTCTCTCAAAAGAAACTGCAGGTCTTTTGGTATTTGGAAGCCACGTCTAGAAATTGCCTTGTGTTTAATTTTTTGCATTTTTTCAAACTATTTATAAATATAGTTTAAAATATTATATTTTAATATAAATATTATATATTTTTTAATTTCACTGGAATTTATAAAGAAATACCAAAGACTTCTTAAAACAAATCTGAACTCCCTTTTCTCCAACATACACACACACCCAGGAGCACACACGATTATATAAACCTATCAATTTTGAAATCTAGTCTGTTATAAATCAAAGTGCACAGTGAATTGTGCACAGAAAGCTACATGTGCACTTAATTGTGCCTCAAATATGAGACATTCCACCCCCCAACCCAAAGCCTGCTGCACTATACTGTGAGATACGTAAACAAAAGATTTATATCACTCAGACCATATCTGGCCTTGTGTCTGTATTATTGCAAATATTCTTTCAATACATGTTCCTAAAACCAGGAAGCACTAGCTTGTGAAAACACTGCTAGATGTAATACGTTTGTCTTTTAATAACCACGGCAGTCTTCAAAGAATTTTAATTGGGTAAAAAATTAAAACTGACACACTTGGTTAAGTTCTGTTCTCTCGGAACATGCTGGAGTGTTCCAGATGCCTGTGTGCACATCTAAAACTTTGCAAAGTAAGAGTATGTGCACATAAGCAACACAAAGAAGGTGTATCTTGATATCATTCAATGCTACCATGGCTTGTTCAAAAGCTTTCTCATAAGAGAAATTGCAAGAATAATTTTTAGGACCGGGTATGGAAATGAGGCACATAATTCTGGCTACAATAGTGGGAGTGGTGAGTCTAATTCCACCCACACACCCTTATTAACTGAAAACATTATTTCCAGGCTGAAAGGCTTGAAAATCCTGGTTCCAGCAGCAATGCTGTCTGCCAGTATCCCATAAAGCTTTATTTCCCCAAGGTTTCCACAATATGACATATTTGGATCATGTTCAGTTCTTACCTTCCCCTGTGTACATTTGTTTCGTGTATTTTTATTGTTCTCTTAATTATCTGCACATAGATATTAATTCCAGAATGTACAAATGGTCTCCATTGTGATTTCCCCACCACACTTTATATGATAACATCACTTATGTATGCTATTTACAAGTTTCCAGGCAGACGTGTGGTTGATCTAAATTTGTGGGATAACAGTGTTCAGATATCTGCTTTCAATTTGTGTGCATGTTTTCCCCTGTTATTTTCCCTTTTTTATGACTGTATTAATTGTTACCAGAAGTCTCTATGAATGACTGAGCAACCCAACAATGGAATGTAGCAGATTAGAAATTATTGTTTTGCTCCATCTGAGAAACGTGTCATTGCAGCCTAATTCTCATGTCTTGGAGACATTCGTGGAGTGATGAGCCACTTGATTCTCCACATGTGAGCACTTGCTGACCACCGGGATATGAACTGTCCTAATACTGATGCTTTTATCGACCCATTTGACACTTATGATGCTTGCAGAAATGATGAAGCAAAAACTAACGCATCACTAAGAGAAATGGGACATGTGGGAATTGGTATGTTGCAGCTCACTAAGTCTTAAGGCATTAAGCCTAAGGATTAACCCAAAGAGGCTGTGGCTGGCTTCAAAGCCATACCCTAACCTCATGCCTCAGTGAGTTAAGCAGCAGAATGCGGAGCAAAGAGCCCTGCGGTCTAATCTGGAGCATCAACTTACTATTTGGTCAGGTTTATTTTTGACACAATGTGATATCTTCTTTTTTAAAAAAAGATGAGTTTAAAGCAGTATAAATAAAATTACTAATGACTTAAGAATTTGATGTGAATCAAAAAACCTAATTTGTAAAGCATGGAACTTTCATTAATCTAGGCTGAAAGACCCTGGCAGAGTTACTGTGGTACTGACACTGAGGCTTTGGAGGTAGTCAGTTTAAGAGGATGGTGTGGGTCTTTCAGTTCAGTTCAGTTCAGTTGCTCAGTCGTGTCCAACTCTTTGCAACCCCATGAATCGCAGCATGCCAGGCCTCCCAGAGTTCACCCAAACTCATGTCCATTGAGCCAGTGATGCCATCCAGCCATCTCATCCTCTGTCGTCCCCTTCTCCTCCTGCCCCCAATCCCTCCCAGCATCAGAGTCTTTTCCAATGACTCAACTCTTTGCATGAGGTGGTCAAAGTATTGGAGTTTCAGCTTTAGTATCAGTCCTTCCAAAGAACACCCAGGACTGATCTCCTTTAGGATGGACTGGTTAGATCTCCTTGCAGTCCAAGGGACTCTCAAGAGTCTTCTCCAACACCACACTTCAAAAGCATCAATTCTTTGGCGCTCAGCTTTCTTTATAGTCCATCTCTCACATCCGTACATGACCACTGGAAAAACCACAGCCTTGACTAGACGGACCTTTATTGGCAAAGTAATGTCTCTGCTTTTGAATATGCTATCTAGGTTGGTCACAACTTTCCTTCCAAGGAGTAAGTGTCTTTTAATTTCATGACTGCAGTCACCATCTGCAATGATTTTGGAGCCCAGAAAAATAAAGTCTGACACTGTTTCCACTGTTTCCCCCTCTATTTCCCATGAAGTGATGGGACTGGATGCCATGATCTTCGTTTTCTGAATGTTGAGCTTTAAGCCAACTTTTTCACTTTCCTCTTTCACTTTCATCAAGAGGCTTTTTAGTTCCTCTTCACTTTCTGCCAGAAGGGTGGTGTCATCTGCATATCTGAGGTTATTGATATTTCTCCTGGCAATCTTGATTCCAGCTTGTACTTCTTCCAGCCCAGCATTTCTCATGATGTACTCTGCATATAAGTTAAATAAACAGGGTGACAATATACAGCCTTGATGTACTCCTTTTCCTATTTGGAACCAGTCTGTTGTTCCATGTCCAGTTCTAACTGTTGCTTCCTGACCTGCATATAGGTTTCTCAAGAAGCAGGTCAGGTGATCTAGTATTCCCATCTCTTTCAGTATTTTCCACAGTTTATTGTGATCCACACAGTCAAAGGCTTTGGCATATTCAATAAAGCAGAAATAGATGTTTTTCTGGAACTGAGACAAATACAGTGTGAGCTAATCCATCAAGACCTAACATGACAAGAAAATGCTTCTGACCCTTCCTTGTGCTTGTGTTTAGCCAATCAAGCATGTCCAACTCTTTGAGACCCCCTGGACTATAGCCCACCAGGTTCCTCTGTCCATGGAGATTCTCCAGGCAATAATACTGGAGTGGGTTGCCATGTCCTCCTCCAGCAGATCTTCCCAACCCAGGAATCAAACCAAGGTTTCCTTCTGTCAAACAGTTCAGGTAGACATACAACTTTCCACTAACCTAAAATATGGATGGAATATCAGTCTCTCTCTCCTTCTCTTTTGCATGTTACCAATTGTTTTTAATCCTGATTGCATTTTAGAACATCCAAGAAACTTTTCTAATGGTGGAAAGTAAAGAAGAACTAATGAGTCTCTTGATGAGGGTGAAAGAGGAGAGTGAAAAAGCTGGCTTAAAACTCAGCATTCAAAAAACTAAGATCATGGCATCCAGTCCCATCACTTCATGGCAAACAGAAGGGGAGGACAGGGAAGCAGTGACAGATTTTATTTCCTTGGCATCCAAAATCAGTGAAGATGGTGACTGTAGCCATGAAATTAAAAGATGCTTGCTCCTTGGAAGGAAAGCTATGACAAACTTAGACAGCATATTAAAAAACAAAGACATTACTTTGATGACATGGCCAGCAATGAGATCAAACCAGTCAATCCTAAAGGAAATCAACCCTGAATACTCATTGGAAGGACTGATGGTGAAGCTGAAGCTTCAGTACTTTGGCTACCTGATGTGAAGAGCCAACTCATTGGAAAAGACCTTAATGATGGGAAAGATTGAAGGCAAAAGGAGGAGGGATCAAGAGAGAATGAGATGGTTAGATAGCATCATTGACTCAATGGACATTAATTTGAGCAAACTCCACGAGACAGTGAAGGACAAGAAGCCTGGTGTGCTGCAGTCCATGGGGTCACAAAGAGTCAGACAGGACTTAGTGACTGAACAAGAAACTTTTAAAAATACTAATGCCTATACTCACCCAGGACAATTGAGTCAGAATCTCCAGATGTGTGACTAAGGCATGGGTATTTGTTAAAGCTCCCCAAGTGACACAGATGAGTGTCCAAACTTGAGAGCATTTTGGAGGTGCTAATCAATAACTTACTCAGTGTAAATAGCAGCATGAGATATATGAGTATGTTATGTATCTAGGAACAATTCCCAGAGTAGATTACAAAAATAATTTGTTCCATAGTAATATTAAACAGCCACGGCCAACTGCTTAGTAATAATGTTTTTTAACTGTTTTGGATTTTATTTTGCCTTCTTTCCTTCATATTCTTCTTCATTCTTAACCAAATAAGGGGGAGAATCCCTTATATTCTCTAAAAAACCCCAGCTTGATTGACAGTGCTAAACTTACTCGTGCATTTATTTAAAGGGAAATGCCTCTGCATGATGCTAATAAGTGACAAATGGTTGTTGGCATGGGACAACGTTTTTTCCTTCATAGAATACAACTCTCAACACCCATCTATAGTGTAAACCGCTATCTTCACTCACTGTTAAAATGAAGAGTCCTTTTTTTCTTCCTTCTGTGCACACATGCTAATAGCTGTTTACACTCACTCAGTTCAAAAGACAAAAATAAAGTAACACAGTAAAAGCAATAAATGATGGCTGCTAATCTTTGTCCTCATGCACAGTCCACAAATGTTCACTCAAAATATGTTTAAGAACTATTTCCTGAGTCCCATTAGGTGCATAAGAGAAGATTGTATTGAATTCTCTTGGGTTACTCCATAAATTTATACTCTGACTCATTTTGCATTTGTGGAAAAGATGATGGTAAGGTGGGATTAGTTTTGCAAGGGATTTATTAGTGGAAGGAGCATGAGAAAGTAAAGAGAACCTTCAGAATACTGTAGATATTATACCCATTGAAAGACAGAGGAAAAGAAGGGAGGTAACTTGGCTAGGCATGTAAAAGGTATAGTCTTCTGGTCGTAATACTATGCTATATACAGTTCTATGCTTACGAATCAGTTATTACATAATCCCCTGCATAGTTGTGCTGGATGTCTGAAGTGAAGAAAGGCAAACTCACATTCATAATAAGGATTTAATTCTATAGGGATGACAGCTAGTCCTTCCAAGGATATGAGACAAGTGTACACATTTTAACATAGAAATAGAGACATATCAAAGGTTCAGCTTTGGCCATCATTTTTTCCATATTTATAAAAGGTTCTCTTGCAGTAAATGTTAGCCAGGTTTATAAAAGTTTCTGTAGCAGTAAAACCCAACATTCAGAAAACTAAGATCATGGTATCCAGTCCCATCACTACATGGCAAATAGATGGGGAAACAAGGGAAACAGTGACAGATTTTCTTTTCTTGGGCACCAAAATCACTGCAGATGGTGACTGCAGGCATGAAATTAAAAGACGCTTGCTCCTTGGAAGAAAATTCATGACAAACCCAGACTGCATATTAAAAAGCAGTGACATTACTTTACTAACAAAGGTCCATATAGTCAAAGCTATGGTTTTTCCAGTAGTCATGTATGGGTGTGAGTTGGACCATAAAGAAAGCTGAATGCCAAAATTTTGATGCTTTTGAACTGTGGTGTTGGAGAAGACTCTTGAGAGTCCCTTGGACTGCAAGGAGATCCAACCAGTCCATTCTAAAGGAAATCAATCCTAAATATTCATTGGAAGGACTGATGCTGAAGCTGAAGCTCTAATACTTTGGCCACCTAATGCAAAGAACTGGCTCATTGGAAAAAACCCTGATGACGGGAAAACTTGAAGGTGGGAGGAGAAGGGGCTGACAGAGGATGAAATGGTTGGATGACATCACCAACTCAATGGACATGAGTTTGAGCAAGCTCTGAGAGTTGATGATGGACAGCGAAGTCTGGCATGCTTCAGTCTATGGGGTCATAAATGTCGCTTCAGTCAGACATGACTGAGTGGCTGAACTGAACTGAACTGAGCAGTAAATGTGCTCCATTCCTTGAAATTCTTGCCAGAGTATTATATTCCATGCCCAGATAAGGTGTTTCTAAGCCAATGGGTCTTGAAATTTATCCAGTCTTAAACTCCAACCACCTTGATCAAATACCATCAATGGAGATGCAGATATAGAGAACAGACTTGTGAACACAATGGGGGAAAGAGGAGGGGATGAATTGAGAGAGTAGCATTGGAACTTATACATTACCATATGGAAACAGATAGACAGTGAGAATGCTGTATGATGCAGAGTGCTCAAATCCATTTCTCTGTGACAATGTAGCAGGATGGGATGGGGTTGGAGGTGAGAAGGAAGATCAAGAGATGTGGGACATGTGTATATCTATGGCTGATTCATGTTGATGTATGATGGAACCCAACACATCAATGTAAAGCAATCATCCTCTAATTAAAAATAAATTAATTAAAAAATCCAGTTCCAGGGTTGTTTCCTTGACTCCAGCTAATTTTTACAATGTCTCCAATATGTAATCCATCTCTTTTATCATACATTGTACATCCCTTACACAAATTATACTGAGATTTAAACTATTTATTAGCTTGTGGGTCAGCAAAAGGAGTATTGGAAGCTACTGAAAGTTTACAAGTCCTTTATGGTGGACAGGCTTTTGCAACATCTTGCAAAAGGAGAAACGATAGCTCTTGGACAAAATAAATAAAGTGGGATATCTCTTTAAACTCATCTGTTCAGGAGTATGCAGCATCATACTTTCAGATATTCTTCTAGAAGTTGCAGCCCCACTTTCAGTTTCAAAGGGATTCAGATCTGCCTTGGCAGAGTATTCAAATATCTCTTGGTCTCTACTGGAACATGTCTTTGGTTTAGTGCTCAGCCTTGACTGTGGGAGTTAAGGGGCATTTTATAAATGACAAAAGAGGTCCCTAACTGCTTGTTAATTGCCCTTTGTTTCTCATTATCCCTCCACAAAGAGTCGATACAGATTAGCCATAACAGACAACTCTGCTCTATTTATAGACATGATTCTCACCATATCTGACAAATGTCTGAAATCACCTGCATCTCCAAGGATATTTTCCTCCACCAGTTTATTGCCCCAGGTCTTAAACAGGGAAATATTTAGTTAGTGAGTGACCATGTTGTATTTGACACTATGCTCTGATACTACTCAGAATGATGTACTTTTCACTAGCGCAGTGGGGAATGAATCAACCTCCAAAACCTCATTTTACCATCAGTTTTCTTAAATTATTCCAGCTATCATTTACATAAGTTTGGTTCTCCAGATGACCAAAAGGGATTAGAGATGAAAGTGAGATAGAGGGGCAGCAGAAAGTGTAAAGAATCTTTAATTTTTGATATGAATATGAATCCTGTGTAAGAAAAGAGTGATTGGAATGAAGGTTATTGCAGGACATGTTGCAGATTACAGCACAATTTGAAGAATGCTGCAGTTGGGTAGCTGAGTGTTCTCAAGAAAAAGCTGTGCCTTGGGACAGCCCTGCTTTTCACCGAAATGAGTCCATGTTAATACTTCCTCTGTGTTTAGTTGTTGACTAGGAACAGGACATAGAGGATATAGTCTCAGTGCTAGTGCAATAGTGAATCCATAGGGCAGCAACTGGGATCACTGGACAGTATTGTCCCTCGGAGCATAAGATCTGACTCGTCTATTTTCATAACCACTTCTACCTGGTCTCTACATGTAAGTCTAAGTAAATTGTATTAGGTAGGTCCCTGTTACCAAAACCAAGGAAAGAAATTCAAAAGCTGCCAAGTAAATAGACCATAATATTGATTTTTACAGAAGAGCACCATGGAAAATCAAAATCTTGCACTAAGAAGAACCAACACCATTGTCATACACTTGGTGAGACTTCTAAGATCACACTTAAAACAGAAGGAGAGAGAATAATTCCACTTGACACATATTGGGCTCAAGGCACTGGTGAAAGTGAGTCACTCAGTCATGTTCAACTCTTCGTGACTCTATGGAATTCTCTAGGCAAGAATACTGGAGTGGGTAGCCATTTTCTTCTCCAGGGGATCTTCCCAACCCAGGGATTGAACCCAGGTCTCTTGATCGTAGGCAGATTCTTTACCATCTGAGCCATCAGGGAAGCCCAAGGAACTGATGAGAATTTAAAAAATGTGGAAAATGTCCAAAAGAGTCGAAAAAGCAGAATGCAAGCTGGATAGACAATCTAGGGAAGGAAAGTAAAGTCAACTTCTATCCTTTCATATAGGTGCTTTAGTGGAATGCATAATAGATGTAAGGACCCAGAAAACTGACATAAATATATATTAGTGTGTGCGTATGTTCATGGAGGAAATAGTTTAATACCACTAATTTAATCTCATGAATGTCCACAAATTAAAAGTTGAGATACAGAAAGAATCTTGAAAATTTAAAAATGACACTACAGTTTAAGATTATTTTTCAGTTCATGAATTGTTTACATGTGAAATCCTAAAATAAACTTTTCAAGATACCCTCAGTTACATCTCTCAATGAGCACAGTTTCAAAGAGAATAGATACAGAAGAATAACCTTTAGAATTCTGATCTTGACAAGAACATTTTGAGTAAACATAGGTAGAACATACCTATGTATTTCTGTTTTAAGACAGCAAATTCCCTTTGTAAAACATGTACACACATATATGTTTATCTAGATCTGTATATATATGTATGAAATTATTAAATAAGATTTTACATTTGAAATAAGAGCATTAATTCATGAAAATCCTGCAAAATATGTGAATGCAAAGCTTTTCAAAACAGTTTCAGTCTTAGAGCAAATGCAAAAGTCAAAAGTTTCAGGTATATAAATGAAAACAGCCAAGCTAAAAAGAACAAAAAAAAAAAGAAAGAAAGAAAGAAACTAGTTAAAAATATCTTCTCAAACATTCTAGGGTGCCCCAGGATGAACCATTTAGAAAGCCAACATCAGAGCAGATCTCTGAATGTAGATCAAGTTTTATCAAAGCAGACTACTTGGTCTGCAAGTGGAACAAAAGACATAGTTTAACAAATGCAGAAATAATGAGGGTTTCAGATTTCTAACCAAGGCTCCAAAAGATATACTCCAGTCTAAAGTATCAAAGCATGGGAGTTCACAACTGAAACTGTACCATTGCCACACAGAATGTCTGCATACCATAGGCCAGATCTATAAAAGCAAAAATTTCTGTCACTTCCTCTTTGCATTTTTATAATGAGAAGAAAATGTATGGTAGGTCTAACTTATGAGAAACTTGTAAATTTCAGTCTTTTTTTTTTGGTTGACCAAAGAAATCTGTTGATTCTATGGAAAATTAAACTCATTACTCTCCTGGAGATTCTCAACATGCTAAATTTCAAAATACCAGTACCAATCACAGAAAGATCATATTTAAAGGTTACAAATTTGAAGTTGTGTCTTCGGTGATGACAATACTTTACAATGAAACATAAAAATGTAGATGAATAATAAAGATAACTAAATTAATTAATTAAATGCACAGAACTTTTTTTGAAATCTAAAAGTAACTTCAGTCATGTTCTTGTTAACATTGGTCAGAGCACAGGAAATGGAATCAGATCTAGAGCTTCTTAAATTCATATGTTTGATCTTCTATTTGTTAGCTAGCTATAAATCTCAGTTTCTAAATATTAAAGCTGAAAATACTATTATTATGAATCTTGTATGCCTCCTATGAAGTTAAAATGTAATAATACAACTAAATTACAGTGCCTTGCTGGATGCTTAAAAATGTAGTCATTATTATGTTGTTACTAATACCTTGACATTAAATATGTAGCAACTTAAATGTTCAAATAATTATATAATGACTTCTGCATTAAATAAATATGCATTTAATAATGTATCCATTAAAATGTCTCTTGATTGTTGAAAAGTTTTCTTTTTTAACATTTACAGCAATAGTTGCATAGTATTAATGGGGATAAGAGCTTATAAGAACATGTATTTTGGATCTGTGAGCCTGAATTTTAAAGAAACACCACAGATATTTTTATAATGTTGATTTGGAAGAAAGCTTATATAAAGATTTATAGGAATAATCTACATGTAATGCAATAAGTGGCATTCAATTTTAAATGAAAATCTTTTTTGGATTTTTGTAGTAAAATAAATCTATTAAGGACAGAATGTTTGTGCTCACCCCCCAGCATATTCATATGTTGAATTCCTAAGCTCCAACGTGATGGTATTAAAAAGTAATGTCTTCCCTCATAGCTCAGCTGGTTAAGACTCTGCCTACAATACAGGAGACCCCAGTTCAATTCCTGGGTTGGGCAGATCCCCTGAAGAAGGGATAGGCTACCCACTCCAGTATTCTTGGCCTTTCCTGGTGGCCCAGATGATAAAAAAACTCACCTACAACGTGGGAGACCTGGGTTCAGTCCCTGGGTTGGGAAGATCTCCTGGAGGAGGTCATGGCAACCCACTCTAGTATTCTTGCCTGGGGAATCCCCATGGACAGAGGAGCCTGGAAGGCTACAGTCCATAGGGTTACAAAGAGTTGGACGTAACTGAGTGATTAAGCACAGCCCACAGCATAGTCTTTGGAAAGTAATTAGTTCTGTGTGCATGCTCAGTCGTGACAGTCATGTCAGACTCTGCAACCCTGTAGGACCCACCAGGCTCTTCTGTCCATGGGATTCTCCAGGCAAAAGTACCAGAGAGGGTTGCTATGCCCTCCTCCAGGGGATCTTCTCCACTCAGGAACTGAACCTACATCTTTTGTCTCCTGCATCTCAGGTGGGTTCTTTACCCACTGAGTCACCTGGGAAGCCCTTAATTAGATTTAGATGAGGTCATAAGGATAGAGCCCCAGGATGGGATTGAAGGGAATGGCTATCCACTCCAGTATTCTTGCTTGGAGAGCCCCATGGACAGAGATGTCTGATGGACTGTGGTCCATGGGGTTGCAAAGAGTTGAACACAACTGAGGGCCTAACACACACATAAAGAAGAAAAGACACCAGATCTTCCTCTCCCCATTGTGTGAGGACACACTGTGAGAAGTTGGTTATCTAAAAACCAGGATGATAGTTATCACCAGAACCCAATCATGCTAGGCACCCTGATCTCTGATTTCAGCCTGTAGAAAGGTGAGAAAATAAATTTATGCTTTTAAGTCTCCTAGGGAATTGTATTTTATTATAGCAACAAACTGAGTAAGACAAAACTCAAATTATCCAAAGCATTTGTTTTCCTTAAAACACGGAATAACCCTACAGTGAGATATAACCTCATACCTGTCACAATGGCTAATCATTAAAAATCTACAAATAATAAATATTAGTGAGGATGTAGAGAAATAGAATCTCATACACTGTTGGTAGGAATGTAAATTGGTGCAGCTACTAGAGCAAACAGTATGGAGGTCTGAAAACCTAAAAATAGAACTAGCACAGGATCCAGCAATTCCGTTGCTGGATATATATCTGAAGAAACCAAAAACATTTATTCAAAAAGATATTTACACTCCAACATTCACGGCAGCATTATTTGCAATAGCTAAGATATGGAAGCTATTGCAAATAACTATTTGCAAATATATGGATAAAGAATAGGTGGTATGTGTGTGTGTATATATACATATATGTGTGTATATATATATATATATATATATATATATATATATATGAATTAATGTGTGAAGGAGATCCAATCAGTCCATTCTGAAGGAGATCAGCCCTGGAATTTCTTTAGAAGGAATGATGCTAAAGCTGAAACTCCAGTATTTTGGCCACCTCATGCAAAGAGTTGACTCATTGGAAAAGATTCTGATGCTGGGAGGGATTGGGGGTAGGAGGAGAAAGGGACGACAGAGGATGAGATGGCTGGATGGCATCATTGACTTGATGGACGTGAGTCTGAGTGAACTCCGGGAGTTGGTGATGGACAGAGAGGCCTGGCGTGCTGCGATTCATGGGGCTGCAAAGAGTCAGACATGACTGAGCTACTGAACTGAACTGGACTGAATGTGTCAAGAGACATATTTAAGATTAATGAAATAAAAAGTTATGTTAAAATATATTTGCATTCAAATGGCAAAATATGTTTTCATAATAAATTTAATTTAATATAATGTAGTAAATATTCCTTATTTCCTACTTCATTTATATAATAACATTCAATACTCAATATCTGTATTCTTGTTACTTGTCTTTATGCAAGTTTGCTTGCTGATAGTTGTTTAGGAAGAAATTGGTCAGAAAAAGTTATATATGTATATATACTTTTCCATCTGTATCTCTCAAGTTTTCATGTGTGTGTCATGTGTGTTCACATAACATCTAGGATTTTTAGCTGTATTTATTGGAATGAACGGTGTTGGTCCAATACATGTCGTCTTTGAATGGGAAACTTTAAAAGAAGAAAATGCTCTGAATTACCAATAAAACTATCCAATACAGCTCTCAGCAACCATACATGTACATCTACCCAGTGCTGTGAATGAAACACTGAAAAAACCAGCCCCCTGGGATAAAATTATCGAGTCTGGAGAACAGAAAGAGAAAAGATTGAGGACAAGTGAGCAGAGTCTAAACAACCTGTGGGACATCATCAGTGAACTGATATACACATTGTAGAGGTCACAGAAGAAGAAAAGAAAGAAGAGAATACAATATCTGAAAAAAATATGGTTGAAAATTTCCAAAATTTGATGAAATATTTAATTGCAAATATCTAAGAAACTATATGTATTCCAAGTATGGTGCACTCAGAGACCAACATTAACACACATTGTAATCAAACATTCAAAAGACTAAGAGAGAACCCTGGGAGCAGAAAGAGGAAAGTGAGTCATCGCATACAAAGAATCCTCAATAAAATTATTGACAGATTTCTTAACACAACCTTTGGAGGCCAGAAGTCAAGGGTCTATATATTTAAACTAATAAAAGAGAAAAATATCTTAACCAAGAATCCTATATCCAATAAAAATGTTCTCCAAAAGTGAGGGGGAAATTAAGACATTCTCAGACAAAACTGAAAGAGTTATTATCACTAGACCTGTGCTTGAGCTGGACACACTCAAGAGAGCCCTGCAGGGGTGAAATGAAAGGACATAAGGCAACAACACAGTCACCTGAAGAAATAAAAACAATTCACCAAATGTAAACATGTGGACAATTGTAAAGCCAGCATTTTTCTAACAATGGTTTGTAAGTCCATTTATTGTTTTCTACAAGATGCAAGAAATGAAAATCTTATTCAAAATTATTACTCTAAAAGCTAATACTATTATAACTGCGGTTTATAATTTAATGTTTTGTTTAAAACACAACTTAAGAGAGTGTGTGCTTAGTCGCTCAGTTGTGCCTGACTCTGCAACACCATGGACTGTGGGCTGCCAAGCTCCTCTGACCATGGGGATTCTCCAGGAAAGAATACTGGAATGGGTTGCTATGCCCTCTTCTGGGGGATCTTCCCAACCCAGGGATCAAACCCAGGTCTCCCGCATTGCAAGAGGATTCCTACCTGTCTGAGCGACCAGGGAAGGAAGCCCTTAAGAGACTACTGTGTTTGAAAGTTTCCTTTAGAGCACACCATGTATAAAGAGGGTGCCCCTGGTGGCTCACATGGTAAAGAATCTACCTACAGTACAGAAGATCTGGCTTTAATCCTTGAGTCAGGAAGATCCCCTGGAGAAAGAAATGGCTACTCACTCCAGTATTCTTGCCTGGAGAATACCATGGACAGAGGAGCCTGACAGGCTACAGTCCATGGGGGTCACAAAGAATTGGACATGACTGAGTGTTAACACATACATACACATACACACACACATAGCCAGCTCTGACCAACATGAAACTGACATTCACTTAGGGGTAGAAAAGAGCAACCCACTCTAGTATTTTTGCCTGGAAAATTTCATGGACAGAGGAACCTGGTGGGCTACAGTTCATAGGGTTGCAAAAAAGTTGGACTCAACTGAACGTGCACAGATGAAGATGATGAATGTATAAAGATGAAACTTTGTGATATCAGCAACAAGAAGAGGTGCAGATAGAGCTGTAAAAGAGCATACTTACTGAAATTAAAAGTGACCATTCAAATCAGGACTTTGTGCTGGCACCATGCAGCTCTGATAAGGAGCTGCTCATCCAAAGTCTGAGTGACTCAGTGGACCAGCTTGATTGGCAGTGAGAGTTTCTGCCTCTGCTAAGGGGAATAGCACATCATCATCTTTGCGGAACTCAGCAACTGCTCCTGTGAATCAGATCCAAGAAGCAATTTCTGATAATTATGTAATAATTTTCTCAAAAACATTTTGTTCTTACAGTACAATGGTAAACATGCTTTTGCATGACATGAATGTTAATTATAAAGTTGTGGGATTCGACATGCTTGAATATAGAAGCCAGATTCAAGATGTTTTTTACAAAGTGACCAGTGAAAGAAGTGTGCTAAAAATATTTGTCAATGGAACTTTTATTGAAAGTACAATAGATACTTATAGGCTTCACAGAGAAGAGAAATTGCTTCTACTATTTCATCAGTATTATTTTTTTAAAGTGTGAGGAAAGAATTTTAGTGATAGGTACTTAAACTTTGCTAGTAAAATGTCCACTATATAAAATTATAATGCCTCATAATGCACTTTAAGAATTTGTGAGTATTTTACATTTTAAAACTATCTTTATGAAAAAGCTGCATAAACAATGGATAAATATCTATGGAAACTAAAAAAACTTAATGTTGTAACTGTAAGATAATAATCCTCATGGCAACCGTGAGATATAGAATATGCACAAAGGGAAAAGAGAATGAAAATATTCTACTACAGATAATGAGCAAAACTCAAAAGAAAACAGCCACACAGGGAATGAGGGATCAAAAAGTAGCTGTAAAATATGTAGAAAGCAAATAGCAAAATAGCAGTCCCTGATTTTCAGCATACTTTAACTGTAAATGGAACAAATTCTTTAATCAATAGACAGAGGTTGGCAGAATAGTAAAACACACATGATCCAACTATATGCTGTCTATAAGAGAGTCACTTCAGATCCAAATACAAACTTACAAAAGTGCAAGAATGGAAAAAGATATCCCATGCAAATAGAAACTTAAAGGGAGCATGGTGGCTATACTAGCATTAAATAAAATAGACTTTAAATCAGAAAAGTTTAAAAAGACAAAGAATGACATTGCATATTATTAAAAAATTGAATACAGCAGAAACAGAAGACAATTATAAGCATTTTTTACACACAAGAAACCATCGGAATACAGGAAACAAAATTTCACAGAATTGAAGAAGAAATAGCTCTACAGTAATAGTTGAAGATATTAATAACTCACTGGGTTTCCCTGGTGGTTCAGATGGTAAAGAATCTGCCTGCAATGTAGGAGACCTGGGTTTGATCCCTGGGTTGGGAAGATTCCCTGGAAGAGGGCATGGCAACCCTCTCCAGTATTCTTACCTGGAGAATCCCCGTGGACAGAAGAACTTGCCAAGCTACAGTCTGTAGAGTCACAAAGAGTCAGACATGATTGAGTGACTAAGCACAGCACAGCAATAACTCACTATCAACAATAGATAGCAAAACCAGAGAGAAAAGAAGTAAAAAATAGAAGACTTGAACAGCACAGTAAATCAACCATATCTAACAGACACATATAGAACACTTTACCTAATGACAAGAGTATACACCTTCTTCTCAGGAGCACATGGGATGTTTTGGGGGACAGAACATATATTAGGTCGTATTGTGAGCCTTAAGAGATTGTAAAAGCTATCATATGAAGTAATTCTCCAATCCAATGGGATTGAGTTATAAATCAGTAAGAGAAGGGAAAGTGCAAATTTAACAAAATAGCCAAATTAAACAATATTTTTTAAACAAATGGATCAAAGGAAAATTCATAAGGGAAATTAAAAAGCACAGATGAATGAAATTAAGCTACACCATAATGAAACATAAGATGAAGCTAGTACTAAAACTAGTACTAAAGGGAAATGTATAGCTATACAGCTTACATTAGAAGAAGCAAGAAAGTTCTCAAATCAGAAAGCTAATTTTAAAGCTTAAGGAACTAGAAAAAAGAAAACTAAACCCAAAGCTAGTAGAAGGCAGAGATAAATGAAATAGAATAGAGTAACTATAAAAAATTGTCAGTGAACCCAAAAGTCACTTCTTCAAAAAGGTCAACAAAATTGACAAACCTTTAGCTCTTTAAATAAGAAAAAGA
The DNA here is from genome assembly GCF_032452875.1 of Bos javanicus. Classification (NCBI taxonomy): domain Eukaryota; kingdom Metazoa; phylum Chordata; class Mammalia; order Artiodactyla; family Bovidae; genus Bos; species Bos javanicus. The sequence goes on from NC_083881.1 coordinate 41,522,750, forward strand.
GAAGACTCAAATTACTAAAATCAGAAATAAAAGTGGACATATTACTACCATTTTTACAGAAATAAAAAGAATTGTAAGAGAGTATTATGAATAATTGCATGCTGAAAAAATTAGATAAATTATATGAAGTGGACAAATTTCTAGAAACAAAATCTACAAAGACCAAATTATGAAGACGCAGGAAATCTGAATATACCTAGGAAGGAGGCAGAAGCTAGCAAGAAGACAGAATCAGTATCTGCATGTCACTCAACAAAGAAAATCTCTGGATCTTCCATGGTGACTTCTATCAAACATTTAAAGTGGGACTAAATAACAATCCTTCTCAGTTTTTGCCAAAATATTACAGAGAAGAGATCACTTTCTAACTCATTCTATGAAACCAGAATTACCCTGATACCAAAGACAAATTCAAGGAAAAGAAAATTATATACTAATATCTTAAAGAACCCTTCTGCCAGTGCAGGAGACATAAGAGACCTGTGTTCAATTCCAGGATCAGGAAGATCCCCTAGAGGAGACCATGGCAATCCACTCCAGTTTTCTTGCCTGGAGAATCCCATAGACAGAGGAGCCTGGTAGATTATAGGCCACGGCGTCTCAAAGAATTGGACACCACTGAGCAACTAACACACACACACACACACGTGTCCTTTATGAATATTGATGCAAAAATCCTCAATCTAAAAAAAAAAAAAAAAGTGAAAGTGAAAGGTCTTCTCTGGAGGCTCAGATGGTAAAAAATCTGCCTGCAATGTGGGAGACCCAGGTTCAATCCCTGGATCAGGAAGATTCCCTGGAGAAGGGAATGGCTACCCATTCCAGTATTCTTGCCTGGAGAATTCCATGAACAGAGGAGCCTGGCAGACTACAAGAAAAAAGAAAATTATATCCCATATTCTTTATGAACATTAATGCAAAAAGCCTCAATAAAATATTACCAAACTGAATTCAACATCACTCATTTTAAAATGATTATACACTATGACCAAGGGGAACTTATTCCTGGGATGCAAGGATGGGGTTCAACATATGAAAATTTATCAATGTAATATAGTGCATTAAGAAAATAAAGGGAAAAACTCACATGATTATTTCCATTTGACAAAATTCAACACTTTTTTGTGATAAAAGCATTCAGTGAACTAGAAATAGAAGGGAGTTACCTTAACATAATAAAAGCCACCAATGAGAATGCACAGCAAACATTACACTCAACAGTAAAAGATGAAAAGTATTTCCTTTTATTTTATTTTATTTTTAAACTTTACATAATTGTATTAGTTTTGCCAAATATCAAAATGAATCCGCCACAGGTATACATGTGTTCCCCATCCTGAACCCTCCTCCCTCCTCCCTCCCCATACCATCCCTCTGGGTCGTCCCAGTGCACTAGCCCCAAGCGTCCAGTATTGTGCATCGAACCTGGACTGGCATCTCGTTTCATACATGACATTTTACATGTTTCAATGCCATTCTCCCAAATCTTCCCACCCTCTCCCTCTCCCATAGAGTCCATAAGTATTTCTTTTAAAATCAAGAAAAATGCAAGGGTGCCCACCTTTGACACTGTACTCGACAAATTCTGGAAGTTCTAACCAGAGCAATTAAAAAAGGAATAGAAGACATCCAAATTGGAAAGGAAGAAGTAAAATTGTTTTTCTTTCCAGATGATATAATTTAATATGTAAAAAACACTAAAGATTATTCATACACACAAACTATTAGAACTAATGACTGAATTCAGCAAAGTAGCAGGAGACAAAGTCAGTTGCATTTGTTTACACTACAATGAATAACCTGGAAGGAAATTTTGAACATAATTTTATTAACAATAACATTAAAAAGAATAAAATATTTAGAAATTCCTTTAACCTAGAAGTAAAAGAGTTGCTTAATAAGAACAATAAAATGTTTTAAGAAATTTTAAAAGACATAAATAAGTGGAAATATCTCCTTTTCATGGATGGGAAGATTTAATATTGTCAAGACGTCAATACTACCTAAAATAATCTACAGTTTCAATTTCTCTCAATACTCAAAGATGTTTTCTTCAGAAATAGGAAAACCCATTCTGAAACTCACATGGCTTAAAATAACCATGACAGCCTCAAAAAGGAAGAATAACATTGGAGGATTCCCTCTGAATTTCAAAACTTACTACAGAGCTACAGTAATCAAAATGTGTGGAACCGGGATAAATACCAACATACAGGCCAATGGAACAGACTAGATAGTCTAGAAATAAATCCCCACATATATGTGCAAATGATTTTTGACAAGAGTTCTAAGACTACTTAAAGGGGAAAGGGTAATCTTTTCAACAAATAGTGCAGGGAAAACTACATACCAGACCAGTATTTTATTTTTGAATTATTCTAACCAGATAATTACTCTGTAGGCAACAATTTATTTCTGTCCTGGGTTCTAGAAAAATGTAATAAATTAGCAATTTCCAAAGGTTTCCTTCAGTCAGTCCATTTTCATGTCTGCTCTGGTCCTGTTTCCCACTTTGTTAACACGCCTTCCTGTCTCTGACGGCCAACGCTGACCAAGAGTTCCAGAAGGACCACCACTAAGGAAACTTTCATGAATGCTGAGATCCTCTCATTACTGCATAAAGAGAGTATACCCTGAACCCCAGAGAGAGAGGATGGTAGCTATGAATGGCTCTTTCAGTATTAATCAATTTAAACATCTCCTATATTCCTGAGCCTTTGGATTCATTCCTCTACACTGTACCAGAGAATTCTGCATCCTCAGTTGCATTTAGTGTAGGTTATATTTTGTTCAAGTGCCATTCAAGCAACAGAGTAAGAATTACATCCATTTGCTTCTTATTCAAATCATGAATCAATCACTTATAATTGTATGCCTATCAGTATAGTCAACCTGATCAAATTGTTATTTCCTTCTTTGTCTGACACTTACAGAATTGATTCTCACATATATTTATCAAGTTTCTGTTAGCAATCAAATGTTAAGCAATTTTTCATTGAATAAGCTACAGAGCATTTGGGGGAACACTAGATGTGCCTCTAACCATGAAACTCAAGTTCATGACAAGGTAGAGGAAATGAGTCTTAAGAGGACTTGGAATAACTAAGACAAAGTAGGCAGGTTTCTTCAGACAGGATAAGTAAAGGATAACTTTCCTGATAAGAAATATTAGTGAATGGGATATGGGGAAAGGGCACCAAGATACTCAGATTTTTAAAATCCACTAAGAAGCTCTAATTAAAACACTGAAGATATTGATCTTTCCCAATCAATGCTCCAAACTGCACTGTAATTCAGGAACATACAGGATCAGACTTTGGGTCTATATTTTGAATATTTTAGTCCTTTGGCTAGAAAAGTTTAAAAAAATTCTTTCAGGGTCAAATGTATATGTCCTCTACTTTCTTGCACATGCCTTAAGCAGAGATTATAGGCTTGTATTTTCCATCTTCACGCTATAAACTCTTCAGTGAAGCCAGAAGCAGCTAGATATAGTTCTCATTATGGCAATGCTCTATTGCTCCTGCCACTTAGACTATCAAACAGTGCATACAGCAAGCACTTCACTACACACCAGCTGTAACAGACAAGTAACAGTATTGCCACTGCGACCCATTATCAGTATCCTGTTTTCCACTGGCAGTGATTTCATCCCTGTTTTTAAATATAAAAGCGTCAAACAATAAATCCCAGAATCCTTAATTGGTTTCATGAAACTACTTATGATAATAAAATTCTCAGTTTGTGTTTGGTGAGGATGATGGTAACCATTCTAGATATTTCAAGTGGAAAAAGATTTAACACAGTAAAACAGATATTTTTTAAAAACTGATGAAAAGGCTAGATGTTTCAAGATTCAGGAAAATCTGATGTGGCTCTCCGATTTGCCACTAACAGTTGGGCGTCATGATGATTCATAAACCAAAAAAAAATTTTTGGCCACAAAATACATCTGGCTCCAGATATTAGGCAGATTTTCAAAAAAACTTTCAGAAACTCCAGCAAAAATTTCGTGTCTGATAGAGCTCATATTTGTGCTTGCTTCTACTAGAGAAATGATAATAAGACTTCCTTCTTCCAATTCTTCTTTCTCTAATTTCTTTTATTTGTTGATCCTGCTGCTCAGTCACTCTGTCATGCTGATTCTTTGTGACCCCTTGGATGGCAGTATGCCAGGTTCCTCTGTCCTCCACTATCTTCCAGAGTTTGCTCAAATTCCTGTTCATTGAGTTGGTGATGCTATCTAACCATCTCACCCTTTGTCACCCCCTTCTCCTTTTGCCTTCAATCTTTCCCAGCATCAGGGTCTATTTCAATGGGTCACCTCTTCCTATCAGGTGACCAAAGTATTAGAGCTTCAACTTTAGCATCAGTCCTTCTAATGAATATTCAGGGTTGATTTCCTTTAGGATTGATCTTCTTGCAGTCCAAGGAACCCTCAAGTGTCTTCTCCAAGACCACAGTTTGAAAGCATCAATTCTCTGGCACTCAGCCTTCTTTATGGTCCAGTTCTCACATCCATACATGACTACTGGAAAAATAACAGCTTTGACTATATGGACCTTTATTGGCAAGATAATGTCTCTGCTTTTTCATACACTGTCTAGGTTTGTCATAGCTTTCCTTCCAAGGACAAACATCTTTTAGTGTCACAACTGCAGTCACTATCTGCAGTGATTTTGGATTCTAAGGAAATAAAATCTGTCACTGCTTCCAATTATCCCCTTCTATTTGTCATGAAGTAATGGGACCAGATGCCATGATCTTAGTTTCTTTCAAGTTGAGTTTCAAGCTAATTTTTTCACTCTCCTCTTTCACTCTCATCAAGAGGCTCTTTAGTTCTTCTTCACTTTCTGCTGTTAGAGTATTATCATCTGCATACCTGAGGTTGTTAATATTTCTCCTAACAATTTTTATTCAGGCTTGCGATTCATCCAGTCCAGGATTTTGCATGATATACTCTGCATAGAAATTAAAAAGAAGGGTGACAATATACAGCCTTTTGATACTAGTTTCCCAATTTTAAACCAGTTAGCTGTTCCATGCCCGGTTCTAACTGCTGCTCCTTGACCTGCATACAGCCATCTCTTTAAGAACCTTTCACAATTCGTTGTGATCTACACAGTCAAAGGCTTTGGTGTAGTCAATGAAGAAGTGATTTTTTTTTTTTTTTTTTGGAATCCCCTTGCTTACTCCATGATCCAATGAATGTTGCCAATTGGATCTCTAGTTCCTCTGCTTTTTCTATACCCAGCTTGTACATCCGGAAATTCTTGGTTCACATACTGCTGAAGCCTTGCTTGAAGGATTTTGAGCATAGAAGGTGAAATGAGTGCAATTTATGGTATTTTGAACCTTCTTCAGCATTACTGTCTCTTATTTTCAAATCCTAAACCTTGGTAGAGATTCAGACTCTTGGTAGTGATTATAGGGAAAAACAAATTATGGACTTCCAGCTGGAGAACACTGAAAGATGGAAAGTTGTGCTGAGAAGGTGTATTGCTTTTAATTTCTGCTTGATTGTGTTAATAGTTATACACAGGGCAGATTAAGCCTTGCTTATAGAATATGCTGTATGCCACCTTGAAAAATTAGGATCTCCTTCCAACCTTAGGTTTCCAAGTAACACCTGATGTTTCTAAAACAAGGAAAAGTGAGATCAGATTACTTTAGGAACATATCCTGAATTACAGAATGAAAATCAACTAGAAAGATAAGATACTGGAAGCAAACAAATTGCTGAAAAGACTATTGTAATACTCCAGGGAAAAGAGATGATGAAGGCTCAATTAAATAAAGTAACTATAGAGTTTAAAAGAAGGGATGATTATAAGGTATTTCAACATAAAATTAACTTAAATTAGTAATTGAATAAGTTTCCCCCCTTTTCCTATACCACCTTCTGCTTTTTCACACCTATATCCCATTCAATCAATTACTGCTACAACATATATTCTTCCCATTTCTTAAATACATTCCCTACATCTATATCTATAGCTACTGTCCGTATAGAATCTCTCATCATCTCCCACCAGGATGACTCAGGCACCTCCTACAAAAGAGACAAACAAATGAATCACTCCTCAGAGCAAAACACTTCAATGGTTTCACATGGTCTAAAGGAAAAAAAAAAAAATCCAAACTCTTTGGTAGAATCGGATGCACATATAATATCTTTATTAGAACAGCATTCTGTCCTCCTCTATTTGTGGGCATCATTTTTCCATCCTCTAGAAGAGACTTATCTTCCTGATTTCCCATGATTTTGATCAATGTCATCAATTACTTTATGGTCAGAGAGGTTTCTGGGAGGAGAGTATGGCAACCCACTCCAGTATTCTTGCCTGGAGAATCCCCATGGACAGAGGAGCCTGGCAGGCTACAGTCCATAGGGTTGCAAGAGTCGGACATGACTGAAGCAACTTAACACACATGTATACAGAGAGATTCGTTATATAAGAAAAACAGAGCCAGTCATATTGTGCCCCTGCTTGACCTCAGAGATATATCCAGGTATTGGCATTTGCACTTCATGACAAATAGATGGGAAAACAATGGAAACAGTGACAGACTTTATTTTCTTGGGCTCCAAAATGACTGCAGATGGTGACTGCAGCCATGAAATGAAAAGACTCTTGTTCCTTGGAAGAGAAATTATGACAAACCTAGACAGCATATTAAGAAGCAAAGACTTTACTTTGCCTGCAAAGTTCCATATAGTCAAAGCTATGGTTTTTCCATAGCTTTGGATGTGAGAGTTGGATAATAAAAAAGGCTTAAAAAAAAAAAGTAGGGAGGGCTGAGCGTCTTCAAATTGTGGTGCTGGAGAAGACTCTTGAGAGTCCCTTCGACTGCAAGGAAATCAAACCAGTCAGTCCTAAAGGAAATCAACCCCAAATATTCATGGGAAGGACTGATGCTGAAGCTGAAGCTCCAATATTTAGCCCACCTGATGCGAAGAACTGACTCATTGGAAAAGACCCTGATGCTGGAAAAGATTGAAGGCAGGAGGAGATGGGGATGATAGAAGATTAGATGGTTGAATGGCATCACCAACTCAATGGACATGAGTTTGAGCAAGCTCCGGGAGAGGGTGAAGGACAGGGAAGCCTGGTGTCTTGCAGCCCATGGGGTCTCAGAGTCAGACACGACTTAGCAACTGAACAACAGCTGGCATATGGCTCAAATAGATCTAATCAATGTCTCTACCTAATTTCCCACCCCCCACCCCCGGGCTGGAACTTCTGTGGAACACTCTCTTACTCTTGGAATATCTTAACAGTCTGATGTTATTCTGCATTTTGAGAATATGAAACAAAAATACAAGAAACTATAAATTTAAAGCAGAAAAGGCAATGGCACCCCACTCCAGTACTCTTGCCTGGAAAATCCATGGACAGAGGAGCCTGGTAGGCTGCAGTCCACGGGGTCTCTAAGAGTCGGGAACGACTGAGCGACTTCACTTTCACTTTTCACTTTCATACATTGGAGAAGGAAATGGCAACCCACTCCAGTGTTCTTGCCTGGAGAATCCCAGGGATGGGGAAGCCTGGTGGGCTGCTGTCTCTGGGGTCACACAGAGTCGGACACGACTGAAGCGACTTAGCAGCAGCAGCAGTAAATTTAAAAAAGGAACTTCTATCCTTGGTTTGAGCTATACTAGGAAGTTTGTGATTTTCAATGTTTGAATAAGAGCAAAAAGTCTCTTTTTTATTTACAACTTTTTGAATTAAAATTCTGCATCATATTATGGAAGAAAAAGGAGAGGAGAAAAAAAACACTGATTAATACTATGCCGAAACACCTGCACATCAGTGATCCGGATAGGCAGTTTCATGTTTTCTGACTTTATATATTTTGCCCTTTTCTCAAAAATTCTTTCCATTCCTTATCTAGATTCATTCTAGATTTCTTTTAATAATGTGCTCAAGTCTCATCTTCCATTAATCCTTCTCAAACTTTTCTTTCCAAGCACATTCCCTGTGTGTATTTCTATCACAATCCTTGCCATATTATAATTTACCCACATTTATATATGAATTTTCCATCCAACTAGGAGTCCTTTGAAAGGAAAGACCATCTCATATTTATCTATTTATTACTGTATAGGAGACTAAGTTTTGCTCAATACAAGCTTACTGAATATGTGTTGCTGCTTAGTCCCTAAGTCAGGTCCAACTCTTTGAGACTCCATGAACTGTAGCCTGCTAGTCTCCTCTGTCCATGAGATTTCCCAAGCAAAAATACTGGAGTGGGTTGTTATTTCCTTCTCCAGCGGATCTTCTCAAAACCAAGAGATCAAACTTGTGTCTCTTGCATTTTCAGGTGGATTCTTTACCACTGAGCCAACAGGGAAGCCCTAAATAAAGTGGGATAATTCATGTCCATGAGAAAATATTATTTTTTCCTTATTACATCCAAGACAGAATTTTATTATTTTTAATCATAATAGATATTTGTTGTATAATACTTGCTGTCATTTATCTACACATTTTATAAGAATCAAAAAATAAATGAATTAACATGAATATCTGCATCAGCATATTAACCCAGGCATATGGCCAACACGTTTTTTGGATTTTTCCTCAGTTCTTTTCTTGTATATTGATATTTACAGAAAAAAAGCCCTATATGTGACTGACAATATGATATATTTGCCAGTGTGAGGTCATGGAAAATGAAAGACCAAAAGATAGCACATGGTAGCACTGAATATCATTTGATTCAATTTTATTCAGTTCAATTAAACATTCAGTTTACATGACCTTAACAGCAGGCATTGAACATCTGCTACAAGAAATGAAGTTTGTTAGACACTATAGAAGATACAAATATAGGAAATTGTTTACAAAAAAAATGTTAAGTTTAGTGAAGCATGGAGGAAAAGAGTGTACACTTTGGGACCTACATCTTAAAAAGTTCAATATTGAAACACTAGAATCTTTTAGATTAACATGATGTTGCAATGGATCATTAATAAATTCAACCAACAGCTGGTCAGGTCTTTATGAACTTTGAAATTATGCCTCTGATACTGCAAAGAAGTGTATAACAATTAAGTCTACACATGTAAATATAGTGTTGCCATTAATCCAGCAATTCATTTTATATCAGATTTGTGACAAACAAATTGAGCAGGGACTTTTACACCAGTGTGTACTTATTTTGTGGCTGTCTCCCACTGTTTTGGCAAGACTTTCAAATGTTTTCTTGCTCCATCATCTTCCAGCAGGAAAGCCAACAGCTGTGGCCAAGGCAACAATTTTGGCAGTATTAATGCCCAGATGACAACCTCTGGAGTATCTCTCTCTCCAGCAGTAGCAGTGACATCTGGACCACTTTCCACACTTGAGAACATCTTGGCTGAACTCCACACATACAGCTGCTGCGGAGCCATCAGAAATAGGCTCCAAGTAGGGAAATGGCAATTTGAGAGACAATCGTTCTCTGATTAGGACACTATTCACGTTGTTTAAGTGTGAATGCATAATTACTCTGTGTGCTTTGTGAATAGGTTTAAGGCTATATTTTGTTTGTTTTAAAAAATAGAGAATTAAATACACTCATGTCTCCAGTGCACTGTATTTAGTTATGTCTATATATTCCAGTTTTGCATATATCTGTGTACATATGCAAACATACCATCATCAGAGTCAACCTTTCAGACAATTTAGCTTTTGAGAGCTTTTGACTCTTACGGGATGTGACAACTTCCTTTATGAATTTCTTTGGTACATGGTGGTGGTGGTTCCAACTGTTACAACCCCACGGACTGTAGATTGCCAGATTCCTCTGTCCATGGGATTCTCTAGGCAAGAATACTGAGGTGGCCATTTCTTTCTTCAGAGGATCTTTCTGACCAAGGGATCAAACCCAGGTCTCCTGCATTGCAGGCATTCTTTACTGACTGAGCCACCAGGGAAGCCTGCTTTGGTGCATAAATACTGTATATTTACTGCTAAACCATACATGTTTTGAGAAAATAACATGCAAAGATGCAAATTACTTAAACGCAGCACTACAACTATTGAGTAGATTATAATCCTGCCACTGGGGAAAAACATAAGAAATTCAAAAGAACTGATAAACTAAACAGCATCTCAACATACGCATTCCTTGAAAACCTTGAGGTGCATCATTTCTTTATTTTTAAATATTTATTTTTCAATATTCATTTATTTACTTGATGTCTTGATTGCAGCACACAGCATCTTTTCTTTGTGGCATGCAGGCTTACTTTCCCCAACGCACATGGGATCTTGGTTCCTCCACCAACCATATCAAAGCTATGTCCCCTGCATTGGCAGACAGGATTCTTAACCAGTGGACAACCAGGGAAGTCCTCACATCCTTTATTCTTAATTATAGCATCAATTACTACTTATCCATCAAGAGTTGTGCAACTAAATACACATGTTTTTATCTTCCTTAATTCTTATAAACCTGTGAAGTAGATACTCCCATTTCATGGATAAGATAAGCCCAGAGAAATCAAAGGTAACATAACTCATAAGTGGTGGAGCTAGATTTCAAACCTCCACCTGCTTTCAAAGATCACTATCTTTATCTCTGTTCCTCCGCTACAGCACCTAGAACAGTTGTTTTCCAATCATTACATTTTCTGAAATACTTTTCATAAAGAGTCTGTTGTGTATAAATACAAAACCAAGGGCTATAGAAGAAGGATTTCCAATTTGAATAGGGTAAATTATTAATAAATAATAGAAAAAATGGGGACAGGACATTTGTAATTGATAATTTGTCATTAGATAACTGAAAGTTGACAAGGCAGATTAGCAAGATGATGGGCTTGTCTGCAATCACAGTGCCAAAGTGATATTTTGATATCGCTTTGTAGTAGCATCAAATGTAGTGCTGAGTAAGCCCTCTGAATTATCTTTATTTGGTAGCAATATTTTATTCTAAAGTTTGCAATTCCTGACAACTATTGTTTACAAATCATCTTTTTCTACTTCTCTGCTACTGCTGCTGCTAAGTTGCTTCAGTCGTGTCCGACTTTGTGCGACCCCAGAGACAGCAGCCCACTAGGCTCCTCTGTCCCTGGGATTCTCCAGGCAAGAATACTGGAGTGGGTTGCCATTTCCTTCTCCAATGCATGAAAGTGAAAAGTGAAGGTGAAGTTGCTCAGTCGTGCCCGACTCTTAGCGACCCCATGGACTGGAGCTTACGAGGCTCCTCTGTCCATGGGATTTTCCAGGCAAGAGTACTGGAGTGGGCTGCCATTGCCTTCTCCGTCTACTTCTCTAGTTCCAGCAAAATGTGAGTATTCCACTTAATAAGCTCCAATGCAGTCAGATGTGAAGTTGTTTCTCCCTCTACTTTTTCAAGTCACTTTTGGTTTATGAGAATATTTCTTAAATAATTAAATTATTTTTTTATTAAATTCAGTCACTTAAGAAATCTGAGGGGAAAATTAATGACATAGATTATTGGATAGTTTTTACAACTTCACCAATAGAAAATACTCCTTAATTTCAAAAAAATATTATTTTAAATAAAAGTACTAAATAACTTGGATTTTTAAGATGATATCAGATGATATAGTGTTAAGTCAAAAAAGAGAATAGTACATGAAATTAATCAAGATTAAACAATTATATTAAAAAAAAAAAAAAAAACAATTCCAATGTATTTAAAGTTCAGGTTCAGTTGCTAAGTTGTGTCCAACTTTCTTGCAACCCCATGGAGTTTAGCCCACCAAGCTCCTGCGTCCACGGGATTTCTCAGGCAAGAATATTGGAGTGGATTGTCATTTCTTTCTGCAGGGGATCTTCCCAACCCAGGGATCAAACTCACTTCTCCTGCATTGGCAGGAGGATTCTTTACCACTGAGCCACCTAAGACAATTTATAAGCACTTACTTTATCTTTTTTAAACTGTCTGTGTTTTCAAGGTCTCACATCCCAACAGATACAACTAGCTCACTGAGGACAACTAGCACTTTGGCTGCACGCGGACTTGACTATGCTACAGCCTTCTAGCTCAAGGTTTTTATCAACACTTGCTTTGCCTGTCTTGGTCCCCAAATCTCTCTGCTAAATATCTGGTGGGTCTCCTGGTCTGCCACTCATCCCAACTAGTATCAAAAGTACAAGCTAGCTAGGCTGTTGTTTTCATTTAGTTGCTGAGTTGTGTCTGATTCTTTTGCAATCCCATGGACTGTAGCCCACCAGGCTCTTCTGTCCGTGGGATTCCCAGGCAAGAATACTGGCGTGGGTAGCCATTTCCTTTTCCTGGGGGTTCTTCCTTACCCAGGGATGGAACCTTCATCTCCTGTTTTGCAGACAGATGCTTTACCACTGAGCCACCAAAGCTGGGCTGTTGTTGGTCTTCCCTAGCTTTCTGCCACTGAAATCTCTATGTGTTTTAACATCTTTGCAGGTCCCAGCATTTCCAGCATTCTTCTCCAAATACAAGCAGTCCCCACTCATCATCCTTGCATCACTTTTGTGCCACGGAACTGAGGTGACTAAAGAGTCGTCCCACTGTTACTACTGAGATTCAGTAGATTTTCTTGAGTCAACACTTTCCATTTTGCTATATGACTTCCATTGATTTTCCTCTTTAAAAGGCTATTCTTTAATAATTTCATGTGACTTATCATTTCATTTTGGGAAAATGATTTGGAGAAAGGATTAATCTTATACATTCATTCTGAAAATTCTATCCTCTCTGTTTCATCTGTTTTCCATTCACTCATTCCTTCCTACCTTCTTTTGGGCTATTTGAGCATCTTCAGTGTGCTTTTTTTTTTTTTTCTTTAATATAGTTTTGCATATTTTTTTCAACAATTTTTCTTGAGATTGCAATAATTATTTAACTTTTCGGTCTATTTGGAATCAATTTTTTAGTACCTCAAGTGAAACATATAAGACTTACCACAATATAAATCTCTTTATTCTGCCCATTTTGTGTACTTATATAAAATATTGATATGCATTGAATTTCATCAGACAATTTTATGGTTTTTGTTCTCAACCATAACACACATAATAAGGAAATATGAAAGAAAAGACACTTTCATTTTATTTCCGGTACACTTATTATTTCAGTTGCTATTCTTTCATTTCTAATATTTTAAGTAGATTTTGGTAGCATTATCTTTCTGTCTGAAATAATTATTTAAGCAATTACTTGAGAGTATGTCTACTGACCAAAAAATTCTCTAAGATTTTCTACACTTGAGAATGATTTTATGTTGTTTCACTCCTGAAAGATATTTTCACAGGATATAGAATTCTGGGCAGTTACTTTCTTGAAAGAAAGTGCTGAAGTACTTTGCAAATGTTTGTCCACTTAATTCTGGCCTCTGTGGCTTCTGATGAGACATTCATAGTCATTCATGTCATTTCCTTCATATGAATAATGTCCCATTTTCCTCTGACTGCTTTCAAGATACATTTATTGTCTTCAGTTTTCAGTAGTTTGACTATTATGTAACTGGGAGTGGATGTCTTCTTGATTCACTGAGCTTCTTGAATCTGTAGGTTTACATCATTCACTAAATTTTGGAAATGTTCAGCCTCTTCATTTCTTTTTCTTTTTGTCACTGAACACTTCTTTCTTTCTGAGATTGTGAAGACATGAATGTGAGAACATTCAATATGGCCCCAGAGGCCTCTGAAGTTCATTGCATTTTTTTCAATCTTTTTTTTCTATTTTGTTCAAATTAGATAATTTCCATTATATACATCTTCAAATTTACTCTTTCCTTAGTCTTTCCATTTGTCTATTGAGTCCAACCAGAGACCTTATTCCAGTTACTATACAGTTAAATTGAAATATCTCTATTGGCTTCCAATACTTGGAACTTCTTCAGTGATATTTCTACTTTTCCATTCATTCCAAAAGGGTCACATTACCTACTGGAGTAATTTTGTAATAACTGCTTTTTAATGTCTATGCCAGGTAATTTCAACGTATTTGTCATTTCAGCTTTGACATCTGTTGAATGTCTTTTACTAGAGGAGTATGTCAAGGCTGTATATTGTCGCCTTGCTTATTTAACTTATATGCAGAGTACATCATGAGAAACACTGGGCTGCATGAAGCACAAGCTGGAATCAAGATTGCTGGGAGAAATATCAATAAGCTAATATATGCAGATGACACCACCCTTATGGCAGAAAACGAAGAAGAACTAAAGAGCCTTTTGATGAAAGTGAAAGAGGAGAGTGAAAAAGTTGGCTTAAAGCTCAACATTCAGAAAACTAAGATCATGGCACCTGGTCCCATTACTTCATGGGAAATAGATGAGGAACAATGGAAACAGTGGCTGACTTTATTTTTGGGGGCTCCAAAATCACTGCAGATGGTGACTGCAGCCATGAAATGAAAAGGCGCTTCTTCTTGGAAAGAAAGTTATGACCAAACTAGACAGCACATTAAAAAGCAGAGACATTACTTTGCCAACAAAAGTCCGTCTAGTCAAGGCTATGGTTTTTCCAGTGGTCATGTATGGATGTGAGAGTTGGACTATAAAGAAAACTGAGCAACGAAGAATTGATGCTTCTGAACTGTGGTCTTGGAGGAGGCTCTTAAGAGTCCCTAGGCCTACAAGGAGATCCAACCACACCATCCTAAAGGAGATCAGTCCTGTGTGTTCACTGGTAAGACTAATGTTGAAGCTGAAACTCCAATACTTTGGCCACCTGACTCATTTGAAAAGACCCTGATGCTTGAAAAGATGCAGGAGGAAAAGCGGATGACAGAGGATGAGATGTTTGGATGGCATGACCAACTCAATGGACATGAGTTTGGGTAAACTCTGGAAGTTGGTGATGGACAGGAGGCCTGGTGTGCTGCACTCCATGGGTTTGCAAAGAGTTGGACACAACTGAGTGACTGAACTGAACTGATACTGATTAAGTTCAATTTTTATCCCCAGTCATTTTTAATATTGTATTATGAGACACTGGATCTTATTTAAATCCCATAAAGGATATTGATCTTTTTGTTTTGACAAGCAATTGGCCCAACTGTGTTCAGATCACTACTTTAATTCCTTTCTGTGGGGTGAAGTGTCAGTGTCCACAGTGCTTTTCAGATCAGTCACACATATGCATTACCCAGTGTATAGTCTTTGACCTAAACAGCAGTCCTTCTTTAAGTTTAGTTCTCAACATCTATGGTATGCTCCTTAGGGTTGGATCCATGAATATACATAATAGGAGTAAGTACAGAAGCTCATAAACAAAACAAATGGATCACTTTCCCAAACTATTCTCTCTCCATAACTTCTCTGGTATTTTCTGGGACCCTGGGTTCCTATTTTTGGTCTTCTTGTCAGAAAGCAGTTTTTTTTTTTTTTTAACATTGTTCTGCTGTGTATGTGGGCTCAGATGGTAAAGAATCAACCTGCAACGTGGGAGACCTGGGTTCAATCCCTGGGTCAGGAAGATCCCTTAGAGAAGGAAATGGCAACCCACTCCAGTATTCTTGCCTGAGAAATCCCATGGACAGAGGAGCCTGGCAGACTACAGTCCATGGAGTTGCAAAGGGTCAGACACGATGAGTACTTGTCAGCAGCAACAGCAGCAAGAAGCTAGAAAGAGAAAGAAAAACACCAGAGGTATGCGCTATACTCTTGGAGGCGCAGTTCCTTCAGTTGGAAGGAAGGTTTCTCTCTTTCACAGATATAGACTCTTAAAGATGCCCAGGACAAAAATGCCATGGGAAAGCCTGGTAGTTGAGACAAAAATTAATTTTAAAAGGAAAAAGAAAAACGACAGTGAACCATTTCTCACACTCTCTCCAAAAGTTAGGAGAACCCATTCCAACTACTCACAGAAGTATAGGAGTTTTGTTGGAGCTTTCTCTTGCAGGGCCAGTGCCTGTTTCTGGCTTTTCAGCCATGTTAAATCCAATCTGAAGAATATTGGAAGGAAAAAATAGCAAACCCACTGCCAGTCTGATATGATTTTGAATTCTATGCTTCTCCTACCGTCTGCTGGCTGCTATTTCCTTTTCAGAATTCTCAAATAGTTTCTCTAAGCATTCTGTCCAGGTTCTACAGCTGCACTGAGTGAGAAAGGAATGATATTCTTACTTTTTCCCACCCAGTGTATTTTGCTATTGCACCCATGTAGAGAACCATATATGATGTTTTCACACACACACACACACCATCTCCAGAAATACACTGATATTTGTAATAAAGCTTCACACAGGTCTCCCTTACTCTTTCTGCTAGAGTTTAAACTGAAGTCAATTCTGTTACTCCATAAGTAAAAGAAATAAATCCAAGTAAATCTTTGGGTATATGAATCTGGCAGAAGGAATGATTTTTCACTCCTTTTGTCACCATGCATGCCGATTTGTTTCTTGTATTTGGTACCAATTTACTCATGAAAGAATGACTGTAGGAATCCTTTGTCTTCATTCCCTGTAGTGGAATGCATTGGCTCTAAGTTGCAACATTCCTGTCAGAAAATGTACTTTTCTGATCCCTGACTGTTTGCAAAATATGTGAATGTAACCTGCGACTTGAAGACCTCTGTCTCCCTCTGTCTAGGTACTTGACAAATTAATCATTATGGGTAGTTTGAATGAACATCAGGAATGCTGAGTCTTCTGTTGGTGAAGGGCAATTCAGTAGACCTTGGACTCTTTTCAGCAATGAATAATTTTGAAATAACTAATCTCATTATTTAGAAAGCTTTATAGGGCGGTGACATTATCAGCAAGTAAATTCTAATTTCTGTTCTCTTCAAAAATTAGAAAAAAATAACAAAACCCAAAGTTAGTAGAAGGGTAAATAAATGAAATAGATATTAAAATATAATAGATGAGATCAATGAGCTCAATATATGTGGGGCTTCCCTGGTGGCTCAGATGACAATCTGCCTGCAATGCGGGAGACCTGGGTTCAATCTCGGTCGGGAAGGTCCCCTGGACAAGGGAATGGCTATCTACTCTGGTATTCTTGCCTGAAAATGAAAGAGGATATATTACAACCAACACTTCAGAAATACAAAATATCATAAGGGACTACTGTGAACAATTATACCTGACCAACCTGGACATCCTGGAACAAATGGAAAAATTCTTAGAACCATACAGTCATCCAAGGCTGTGTCTTATCAAGAAGGTAATGAAGATCTGAGTAGATTAAGGAGACTGAATCAGTCATCAAAAACCTCCTGACAAATATCCAGGATCAAATAATAATAAACTAGAAAAAAATTTGATCACCTTTGTATCCAAAATATTTATTTTTAACCATTACTTTTAAAGACTATGGCATGTGCAAAATTTCTTTATTACGATATCTTCAAATTTCATCACCTAGTTACAGTACTTGCAAGACATTTGCAAATGTTTATAAATTCTTTGTATCTTTGAATGAACACAAAAGTAAAAGCCAAAAGAAAAACATACTTGTTGGCACAAAAACCAATCATGTTTCATGTAGCTTTTCCTTCCTTTATTGAAAGAGAAAATATAGAAATTTTAGGATGGTTTGCCTCCATCTTCATAAAAGGCATTGAATGAATAAAATTGGAAAATCAAGTTTATCTATAGCTCTCTTGATATTTAGCCATTCTTGCACACGTACACATGTTCGTGATCATGGACCACTGATAGTTTGCCAATAGTAGGGGATGCTGATTTTATTCACTTATCCTAAGAACCAGAGCAAGTACTAGACACAGACTATGACATATTTTAGAATAGCAAATAATAAATACCTTGGATTTATAGTTTAATTTGTGGCTTATTTTCACATACACTTAAAATTTACCTCTAATCCATTTCTTACTTCTTGAGATAGTTATGTTCTAAGGCCTGTGCTGAACCTTATCAGAGAACTAGAAACCTGTGGCAGAGATTGCTAGTTGCTTACATAATATCCAATGTATTTCTTTTTATTATGGATTCCTGAAATTTTATTATTTTATTTTATTTTGCAAGATGTCAGTTCTCCAACCAGGAATCGAACCTGGGCCTGGAAGTGAAAGTGCAGAGTCCTAACCACTGGACCACAAGGGAATTCCCTCCCAAAATTTTTAGAAGGTAGCCCAGTAAAAAATTACTAACTTTGAGTATGACTTCTGTGAATGATCCTAAATGTGTCTCTAATGACAAATCTCTTCTTTTACTCTTGCTAATGTATATATAGATCACATGCATGACTATTGGAGCTCCACCAATCGTCTTGTGAGAACAAAGAGAGGTTGCAAATGGAAACCACAGGATAAGGATGCGAGAAGAGAAAGATGTGAGGAGCCTAGATCATCAAGGTCACTATGGAATGACAATATGATGCTAGTGCATAACTTTGTTATGAAGGAGATGGAAAAAGTCTTACTTCTTTGAAATTATTGTTATTTTGTGTCATTGTTATTAACAGTCAAAGAAATTTCATCACAGATACAAAGTATATAATGCAAATCAGTCTTTCTATAATAGTTTTCATTTTGTGAAAAGACTTTTTTCCTTATTTCAACTACATATAATAATTTCAATGAGAATTGCTATCTTTGTATAAAAGACTAGCCTTCCTTTCCATTAATGATTGATTCAAAGTTGGCACCTGCACTAACTGTGCAAAACATATTTCTCCCGCCTCAACTGTTGATTGGTCTTGAAATGAGCACGTGTCCTTATTTGCAGCTATTGATGTGTTGCAGGATGTTTGAATTTAGCACTGAAGCAGACAAACAACAACAACAACAAAACTTCTAACATCTCCTGGGTGGTGATATAATCAAAAAGAAAGCCAGGGGCCTCTTAGCAGCCCTATTTCCTACCTAACAGAGGAGTTGGCCAGAGAAAATGGAGACAACCTGCAAAGGAATACATTTTAAGAGATAGAAAAAGAGAGTAGAGTTCTGGTCATTTTCAACTCCTTGGTTCCAAGTTGTCCTCGGAGCTGATCTACCCTTTTCTTTATCCCTGAGATATAGGGTACAATTCATTCTACCTTTTAGCTAAACTTAGAATGGAAGTGCTTGTTATCTGAAACTAAAAAGTAACAATCAGTTAGATTAATTTGGGTCATTCTTTTGTTTACATAGAATACAAACATATGCTTACCTAGTTCTCTGTATAACTTGAGTTATGTCAGTAACTCGAGTTGAGCAAAAAGTAGTGCAATCACATTAGCTGTTGCCAGAGAGCCTCATTCTTTCAGAAGTTTAAAATTTTATTCATTCCTATTCACATTCTGGAGTCAATATTTCAGTCCAAGCCTTACAGTTTGCCTTGAATTTTTCATTCTTTTTTGAAGCCCTAATTTTTGTGGTTTACTTTTTTCCTCCTCCACTTTTGTTTGCTTCCTGATAACATATTTGTTTGATTCAGCTTAAAGGAAGGAAATGGCTAGTCACCATTCTGTATCTATTTATCTAATTAACAATTTTTAGGCATTGACAAAGGAATCCATACTAGACAAGGGATTATAAATGTACCTAAGGTATAATAACATAGTACCTTCTTTCAATGAAATTAAAGACTAAAAAATACATAAAGATAAGTGCAAAGAAATCAAGATGATAGAAATATTTACAATAAACCCACGTGAGGCTAGTGATAAAAAAAAACCCACCTGCCAATACAGGTGACATAAGAGTTCAGTCCCTAGGTCAGGAAGGAGGGCATGCAATCCCCTCCAGTATTCTTGCCTGGAGAATCCCATGGACAGAGGAGCCTGGTGGGCTATAGTCCATGGGGTCACAAAGAATCAGAGATGACTGAATTGACTATGCCAGCGAGCACACGCACACAGTGACTGCACTACACACAAGAGTGTAGTCAAATTTTCTTTAGAATTGGAAGTTCTCAGTAAAGGATTCAAATCAGTCAAATTAGAACAAAGTCTTGAAAGGTAAGCATAGATAAGTTGGAATAAATTGTTTTCTTCTTGAAATTCTAAATAGATGTGGTTTTTTTGTTTTTCATTTTTTAAATGGCAGCCTGCTCCAGTATTCTTGCCTGGAGAATCCCATGGATGGAGGAGCCTGGTGGGCTTCAGTCCACAGAGTCGGACACGACTGAGCGACTTCACTTCAAGCTAAGAAAATGTTTGGCAAGTTAAGAAATAGCATTGGGTAACTAGTGAGATCACAGAGGAAGTGATATGGTTTGCTGAGAGTTTTGGTATTTCTCCATTGTTGTTCAGTTTCCCAGTTGTGTCCAACTCTTCGCCACCCTGTGGACTGCAGCATGCCAGGCCTCCGTGTCCCTTCATTTCTCCATTAGTGATGAATAACTATTGAATGGTTTCAACAAGGTTACTCTGATTACAATTTAGCTTCATTAAATGTATATTCTGAAAACCTGAGTAAGAATGCTGCAGTGGAGATAAACGGAATAAACAAATTTGAAGCACCATAAGGATATAGACTTCCCAGACAGCTCTAGTGGTGATGAAACTGCCTGCCAGTGCAGGAGATGTAAGAGATGCGGGTTTGATCCTTAGGTCAGAAAGATCCCTGCAGGAGGGCACAGCAACCCACTCCAGAGCCCTCGAGAATTCCGTGGACAGAGGAGCCTGGCGGGCTACAGTCCATGGGGTCACAAAAGAGTTGGACACAACTGAAGCAACTTAGCAGCAACAGCAAGGATAAAGAATTTCTAACAGTAAATGAGTAGAAATGTATATAGTAGATTAGAATGGCCAAAAGTTCCCCACTTTCACTGAGACATATTCTTAAATCCTGGGCTGGTTCATGTTACTTGTGTGACTGGAAGAAGGCATTAGAAGCGACACTGTGCCTTTTTCAAATACAGGCTTCAAGATATGGGTAACTTCCATTGCCTCACCCCTGGAACACCCTCTATGGAAATGCTAAATCATCATCAGATGTAAATTTTTGGTACACAATTCCACCTGAGCCTGGCTTTGAATCATTCACTCTGGGGTACCAATCAGGTGAATGAAGCCATCCTACATCCCCTAGACAGCCCATTTCACAGCTGAATAATAACTTAGTCTATGCTGTATGAACAGATGTCTTAGTCCATTGGGCTGCTATAACAATAATATCATAAACTAGGCGAGTGATAATGAGCAAACATATTTCTCATGGCTCTGGAGGCTGAAAGTCCAAGACCAAAGCACTAGTATATCGGTGTCCGGCTGAGAGCTGACTTCTTAGCCAGTCATATTTCTGCTATAACCTCACACAATCAAAGGGGCAAAGGGGCTTTCCAGGCTCTATCATGTTTAAGAGTGCTCTGACTTCATGATTTAACCACCTCCAAAAGGCCCCACTTCCTAATGCCATCCCATTGGGCATGAAGTTTTAACCTATGGATTTGCAGGGACACAAATGTTTATCCTACAGAAGCAAGAAAAAGTTTTACATTCCTGATTTATCACATGTTCAGTTGAGATATACAATAGAATACATACTACATACATACTAAGTCACTTCAGTCGTGTCCGACTCTGTGCGACCCCAGAGACGGCAGCCCACCAGGCTCTGCCATCCCTGGGATT
Source organism: Bos javanicus (assembly GCF_032452875.1). Taxonomy (NCBI): domain Eukaryota; kingdom Metazoa; phylum Chordata; class Mammalia; order Artiodactyla; family Bovidae; genus Bos; species Bos javanicus. The sequence goes on from NC_083881.1 coordinate 41,544,216, forward strand.
CTCCATGCAAGAACACTGGAGTGGGTTGCCATTTCCTTCTCCAGTGCATGAAAGTGAAAAGTAAAAGTGAAGTCATTTAGTTGTATCTGACTCTTCACCACCCCATAGACTGAAGCCTACCAGGCTTCTCCGTCCATGGGATTTTCCAGGCAAGAGTACTGGAGTGGGTTGCCATTGCCTTCTCCATACAATAGAATATTTACTGTTTTAAACTGATAACATTTTGGGGTGATTGTTATGCAATAATGGGTAACTGAAACATTCAGATCAGATCAGATCAGTCGCTCAGTTGTGTCCAACTCTTTGGACCCCATGAATCGCAGCACACCAGGCCTCCCTGTCCATCACCAACTCCCGGAGTTCATCCAGATTCACATCCAACAGGTCAGTGATGCCATCCAGCCATCTCATCCTCTGTCGTCCCCTTCTCCTCCTGCCCCCAATCCCTCCCAGCATCAGAGTCTTTTCCAATGAGTCAACTCTTCGCATGAGGTGGCCAAAGTACTGGAGTTTCAGCTTTAGCATCATTCCTTCCAAAGAAATCCCAGGACTGATCTCTTTCGGAATGGACTGGTTGGATCTCCTTGCAGTCCAAGGGACTCTCAAGAGTCTTCTCCAACACCACAGTTCAAAAGCATCAATTCTTCGGCGCTCAGCCTTCTTCACAGTCCAACTCTCACATCCATACATGACCACAGGAAAAACCATAGCCTTGACTAGACGGACCTTTGTTGGCAAAGTAATGTCTCTGCTTTTGAATATGCTATCTAGGTTGCTCATAACTTTCCTTCCAAGGAGTAAGTGTCTTTTAATTTCATGGCTGCAGTCACCATCTGCAGTGATTTTGGAGCCCCCCAAAATAAAGTCTGACACTGTTTCCACTGTTTCCCCATCTATTTCCCATGAAGTGATGGGGACCGGATGCCATGATCTTGATTTTCTGAATGTTGAGCTTTAAGCCAACTTTTTCACTCTCCACTTTCACTTTCATCAAGAGGCTTTTTAGTTCCTCTTCACTTTCTGCCATGAGGGTGGTGTCATCTGCTTATCTTAGGTTATTGATATTTCTCCCGGCAATCTTGATTCCAGCTTGTGTTTCTTCCAGTCCAGTGTTTCTCATGATGTACTCTGCATATAAGTTAAATAAGCAGGGTGACAATATACTGCCTTGACGTACTCCTTTTCCTATTTGGAACCAGTCTGTTGTTCCATGTCCAGTTCTAACTGTTGCTTCCTGACCTGCATACAGATTTCTCAAGAGGCAGGTCAGGTGGTCTGGTATTCCCATTTATTTCAGAATTTTCCACAGTTTATTGTGATCCACACAGTTAAAGGCTTTGGCATAGTCAATAAAGCAGAAATAGATGTTTTTCTGGAACTCTCTTGCTTTTTCCATGATCTAGCTGATATTGGCAATTTGATCTCTGGTTCCTCTGCCTTTTCTAAAACCAGCTTGAACATCAGGAATTTCACAGTTCATATATTGCTGAAGCCTGGCTTGGAGAATTTTGAGCATTACTTTACTAGCGTGTGAGATGAGTGCATTATGTGGTACTTTGAGCATTCTTTGGCATTGCCTTTCTTTGGGAATGGAATGAAAACTGACCTTTTCCAGTCCTGTGGCCACTGCTGGGTTTTCCAAATTTGCTGGCATATTGAGGGCAGCACTTTCACAGTATCATCTTTCAGGATTTGGAATAGCTCAACTGGAATTCTATCACCTCCACTAGCTTTGTTCGTAGTGATGCTTTCTAAGGCCCACTTGACTTCACATTCCAGGATGTCTGGCTCTAGGTCAGTGATCACATCATCGTGATTATCTGGGTCATGAAGACCTTTTTTGTACAGTTCTTCTGTGTATTCTTGCCATCTCTTCTTAATATCTTCTGCTTCTGTTAGGTCCATACCATTTCTGTCCTTTATCAAGCCCATCTTTGCATGAAATGTTCCTTTGGTATCTCTGATTTTCTTGAAGAGATCTCTAGTCTTTCCCATTCTGTTGTTTTCCTCTATTTCTTTGCATTGATCACTGAAGAAGGCTTTCTTATCTCTTCTTGCTATTCTTTGGAACTCTGCATTCAGATGCTTATATCTTTCCTTTGCTCCTTTGCTTTTAGCTTCTCTTCTTTTCACAGCTATTTGTAAGACCTCCCCAGACAGCCATTTTGCTTTTTTGCATCTCTTTTCCATGGGGATGGTCTTGATCCCTGTCTCCTGTACAACGTCACGAACCTCATTCCATAGTTCATCAGGCACTCTATCTATCAGATCTAGGCCCTTAAATCTATTTCTCACTTCTACTGTATAATCATAAGGGATTTGATTTAGGTCATACCTGAATGCTTAGTGGTTTTCCCTACTTTCTTCAATTTAAGTCTGAATTTGAAAATAAGGAGTTCATGATCTGAGCCACAGTCAGCTCCTGGTCTTGTTTTTGCTGACTGTATAGAGCTTCTCCATCTTTGGCTGCAAAGAATATAATCAATCTGATTTCGGTGTTGACCATCTGGTGATGTCCATGTATAGAGTCTTCTCTTGTGTTGCTGGAAGAGGGTGTTTGTTATGACCAGTGCATTTTCTTGGCAAAACTCTATTAGTCTTTGCCCTGCTTCATTCTGTATTCCAAGGCCAAATTTGCCTGTTACTCCAGGTGTTTCTTGACTTCCTACGTCTGCATTCCAGTCCCCTATAATAAAAAGGACATCTTTTTTGGGTGTTAGTTCTAAAAGGTCTTGTAGGTCTTCATAGAACCATTCAACTTCAGCTTCTTCAGCATTACTGGTTGGGGCATAGACTTGGATTTCTGTGATATTGAATGTTTTGCCTTGGAAACGAACAGAGATCATTCTGTCGTCTTTGAGATTGCATCCAAGTACCTCATTTCGGACTCTTTGTTGACCATGATGGCTACTCCATTTCTTCTAAGGGATTCCTGCCTGCAGTAGTAGATATAATGGTCATCTGAGTTAAATTCACCCATTCCAGTCCATTTCAGTTCGCTGATTCCTAGAATGTCGACATTCACTCTTGCCATCTCTTGTTTGACCACTTCCAATTTGCCTTGATTCATGGACCTGACATTCCAGGTTCCTATGCAATATTGCTCTTTACAGCATCAGACCTTGCTTCTATCACCACTCACATCCACAGCTGGGTATTCTTTTTGCTTTGGCTCCATCCCTTCATTCTTTCTGGAGTTATTTTTCCACTGAGCTCCAGTAGCATATTGGGCACCTACTGACCTGGGGAGTTTCTCTTTCAGTAGCCTATTATTTTGCCTTTTCATACCGTTCATGGAGTTCTTAAGGCAAGAATACTGAAGTGGTTTGCCATTCCCTTCTCCAGTGGACCACAGTCTGTCAGATCTCTCCACCATCACCCACCCATCTTGGGTTGCTCCATGGGCATGGCTTAGTTTCATTGAGTTAGACAAGGCTGTGGTCCTAGTGTGATTAGATTGACTAGTTTCCTGTGAGTATGGTTTCAGTGTGTTTGCCCTCTGATGCCCTCTTGCAACACCTACCATCTTACTTGGGTTTCTCTTACCTTGGGCGTGGGGTATCTCTTCACGGCTGCTCCAGCAAAGCGCAGCCATTGCTCCTTACCTTGGATGAGGGGTATCTCCTCACCGCCACCCCTCCTGACCTTCAACGTGGGATAGCTCCTCTAGGCCCTCCTGTGCCCATGCAGCCATGGCTCCTTGGACATAACTAAAACATTATGTGAGATAAAATAGAAAGAGGGGTTAAGAAAATTTTCAGATTTCTGACTCAGTCTGTTGTCTAATTTCGATATGTTGTTTTTAGGTGTAAAATTGTTGGGGTTATCAAAAAAAGCATTGAAATTGTAGAAGGAACTAAGTGGTATGCCACGGAATAACACATAAACATGATCAGATTTATAAAGTCAAGTACAGAAGAATGATAAGGTTGGTGAGACCAAATAAAGAAGAGAGTGTTTTTGTTTTTGTTTTCTTTTTTTTTTGTTTGTTTATTTTTTCAATAAATTTTTTTATTTATTACTAAATTTTATTTATTTATTTACTACTCTAGTTGCAGTGTACAGGCTTCTTGCTGTGCAGCACAGGGGTTAATAGCTGAGACTTCCAGGCTCTGGAGCATAGGCTAAATAGTCATGACAGCATGTGCAATCTTCTCAGACCAGGGATAGAACCTATGTCTCCTGCACTGGCAGGCAGATTCTTTACCACTAAGTCACCAAGGAAGCTCAGAAGAGAGTGTTTTTTAAAAAGTTAATGGCAGGAATGGGCGATTAGGTGGGCGGGATGGTGATGGAAGGTTTTCCTTGAAGTTGGGAGTGATCAACAGAGGGAATAAGTTAAGTTGGTTGTGATGTAGACTACAAACAGTTGATTACATTTGACAGTTAGACTCATTGCGTGTGATACACCTCTTCCTACAGCACCCAGTCTATGTTTTACTCCTTTGTACTGCTCAGCCCTACTTCAATTCAAATTTTATTTCATGTGTCCATGGCCCACTCTGCCAATTGTGAAAGAACTAGATCCCATGAAGGTCTTGGAGCTCCTGGGAGCACAGAATTCAGCAACATTTCCTGGACTAAATCTCAGAGCAGAACCACTGAGATACCAAAGTTGTACAACAGATACTCCTGATTTGGTTACAATCATATACATGACAAATGAAAACTACACCACCTCAGCTTCCCTCCAAGGGGTCTGAGTACGTACAGCTTCCTTGGGTATCACCACTCCCAGAATGCCAGGCATGGGAGCCATTTCTCCTCATAGCATATTCTGCTAATTCTACTCCTCTTTCTCCTTCCTCCCCTCTAGTATGTAGGTGTACTGGCCTCATGAATAAGGTTTATATCTTTACAATATATGAGGCATAGCCTGCCCACAGTAGCATATGCATATATATATCTATTAGGTATGTGTATGTTTATAATAATATTATTGTTTTCATAATATTTGTCAGAATTGTCTAAGGGTAAGTTGCTTACTTTGCCAACAAAGGTCCATATAGTCAAGGCTATGGTTTTTCCTGTGGTCATGTATGGATGTGAGAGTTGGACTGTGAATAAAGCTGAGTGCCGAAGAACTGATGCTTTTGAACTGTGATGTTGGAGAAGACTCTTGAGAGTCCCTTGGACTGCAAGGAGATCCAACCAGTCCATTCTGAAGGAGATCAGCCCTTGGATTTCTTTGGAAGGAATGATGCTAAAGCTGAAACTCCAGTACTTTGGCCACCTCATGCGAAGAGTTGATTCATTGGAAAAGACTCTGATGCTGGGAGGGATTGGGGGCAAGAGGAGAAGGGGACGACAGAGGATGAGATGGCTGGATGGCATCACTGACTCGATGGATATGAGTCTGAGTGAACTCCGGGAGTTGGTGATGAACAGGGAGGCCTGGCGTGCTGCAGTTCATGGGGTCGCAAAGGGTCGGACACGACTCAGTGACTGAACTGAACTGAACTGAAGTTGCTTATATAAGTTGCTGCTTATTATATATTATTATATGAGAAGTTATATAATAATTCTTAGAAAATTCTAAAAATACAATGAAAATAATAATTTTATTATAAATATATAATATATACATACACAACCTAATAGATATATACAACCATATGTTATTGTGCAGGGGGTGCTATGCCTCATATATATAATGATACCTTATCCCAAAACACTTCAGTTTGTATTTCCTAGGATAAGCACTCTTCAAATAATTTCTGTAACAACTTTTGTAAGTCTCTGGACCATAATACCATAAAATATAATATATTTAATGAAGAAATAATACCGTACAAGAACTAAAATACCAGTTTTATGAAAAATAGTTTCTACTAAGACAAACACTTATTTCCATATCCTACCAAAATAATTGATTTGTCATTTAAAATAGGCTAAACAAAAGTATTTGATCTGAAAAACTTCCTTCTGCAGTTTTAACACTGGCAGAAATGGAATAGCCAGATTAAGAAGCTACAAATTCAAAACTAAATTGTTAGAAAGGTGTTTAATAGAATGAAACAATTTTGCACAGCATTGCTTATTAGCAACACATTAATGAGACATATTAGAATATTCACAATTCAATTTATAAATGTAAATGTGCAGCATAGTTCTCTAGTCATAAATGTATAACAACTGTGGTTTTGTGAAGTGAGTTGGTGCTTTCCATAGTGTAAAATATAGAACAATACTGATGACTAATTTGAATCAACGTGGTTTCACATGGCATGTCACAGCGGGAATCTTAATGATCTTCTACCTGGATTGTTTGTCTGCCTCGCATTTTCTGTTCTGTGATGTGTGGATGTGAACTATGCTGAACATAATTTGAGACTAATTACTAGCCACGTCAATGGCAAGTCACCTTCAATGATCAACCATATTTTCCCTTTTAGAAAACCTTTCTTGGCTAATGACAATGAAAATAAGGAGATTTCAGACTGTTTTCTGATTTCTTTGTTCCCAAGAATGCTGTTCTTCCCTTTGAAAAACCAGGAATCACTTAATCATAAATAAAAATTTAGATTTTATTTGCACTTAAAATGGATGCTGAGGATGAAAACAGAAGTCTAATGTGGCAAATGTGTACAAGGGAAGAACTCAGTCCCAATTATTATTTACTTTATTAAATGAACTTCAAGCAGTCCAGAGGGAAGTATAATGAATACTAAATGATTTAGCTAGATTAATATTTACTATTGTGTTGTCTTGCTTTTTCTTATACTTTAACCTTCTCAATAGTAACAGGCATAATAACCTCATAAGTGCAAACTTTGTAACTATATGAGAGAGATTTCTTAAGTCATTACAGTGGAAATACTAAGAAAAGAAAAATGGAATTGATTGACTTTTAACTGATACAAGATTTTGACATAATTTTGATAATTCTCTGGGAGATACCGAGAGACAGGGAAGCCTGGCTTTCTGAAGTCCGTGGAGTCACAGAATTGGACATGACTTAGCAATTGAACACCAACAAAACATATAATTGATACCTGTATGTATACACACTTTGTATGTTTAACAATTTTCTCAATTAAAATAATCTCTTTAAATTTTAATATTTATTTAGTAATTGATCAGCAAGATACAATATTGTACTAAATGTGTATAATCATTAAAATTGGACCATATTTCCTTCAGACAGCAACTTTCTTTTGGTATATATGGAATATCTGATTAGATTACCTGGAAACAAATGTGGTTAGGATAAATAAATTTATTTTAATAAACTAGAGATTCCATGTATACCACAAAGTATCGTGTGGTAGAAGTTTTTTATGAGATAGCATTAGGCTCATGAAAAGTCACTGATACCTAAAAAATAGGGCTTTTATATTTACACTCAGTCATGTCCAACACTTTAAGACCCTATGGACTACAGCCTGACAGGCTCCTCTTTCCATGGAATTTTCCAGGCAAGAATACTGGAGCAAGTTGCCATTTCCTTCTCCAGGGGACCTTCCTGACCCAGGGATTGATCTTGCATCTCCTTCATTGGTAGGTGGATTCTTTACCACTAGCTCCACCTGTGAAACTTATTGTAGTAATCAGTTCGTGTTGTATATAAATCAGATCACTATGCTGTTCAGCTTATAGAACTGTATTTCAATTATATATCAGTTAAGTTGAAAGTAAAAATAATATTAAAAGAAATGTAAAAACAAACTTTCAAATAAAAATTTTACAGAAAAAAAGAAAAATTAACAGCTCATTGTGCATTCTTTGACTGTTACCATGACTGTTAACATTCATTGACTATTACCATTAATGAAGAAAAAAATACAGATAGAATAACTGATATATATATATATATATATCATAAAACTTGACATTTATGTAATACAAAGATTTGGTATATAGCTCATTAGTAAAACATGAGAATATTCTTGGGTTGAAAAATTATGGGTTGGGAAAGCAAAAGCCAGGGTCCCACATAAACAGATCAATTAAAGATGCTGCATAATTTTTTATGTTTGTCTTTTATCAACTATAATACTTAAATATGCTTTCCCTGTGGCATGAAAATGTATAAGAACAAAAATCAGATATTATTTTATATCCCTATTTTTTCATATACAAAGTTGAGATATTTTAAAAATATGTAAAAATAAATATGTTGAAACATATCAAATATGTTTATTACTTATATTAAAAAAAACAACAGCAACAAAATTACCCTTATTGAACACCTTTGTGAGAAAATAGATAACCAACTCATGAATTTGAAAATTAGTACAAAACAATAAAAGGGAAGAGAAAGAGAAAGAAGGGAAAGCAGGCAAACATTTTCTGGATTCTCAAATTAACTTAAAAATTTATAATAAAAGTAATGAATATACCACCTGTGATTTAGTTTTTCTACAAATATCTCAAAACTGAATCTCATTAGGATTCTAGACCTAATTATCAATTCACAAGAAATACAGAAGCATACCTTGTTAAATCGGGAAGCAATTGACCAAATCTAGAGTATGGGAAATAAGGCAAATATTCTGGGGTTTGTTCCAAGCACAATAATAATAGTGACTTTCATAAAAAAGGGGCAAAGAGAGCTGAATAAGATTTTACAAGGAGATACCAACAAATAAACAAATGACAAAACATAAAAATTATTTTCGTCCTGAAAAAAATCCTACCTAAAAATTATGAGACAGTCGGTGCAACATGAATACTACATGGATATTTGAGGTTAATAAAGAATCATCTTAAATTTTAGGTGTAAAATAATCTTTGAATGTGTTTTTGAAAATGTTTAAAGTTCTTATCATTTAGTTATAAAATGAAATACTTACAGATAAAATGATTGGTTTTGGATTTAATTCAACCTTGACTTGGAGAGGTCAGAGAGGCTATAGAACAAAATGAGTTTGGTTGGGAAACTGATCATTGTTGTACCTTGATGATGGGTACATGAATCATGTTATCATATTTTTTCTCTTTATTCATGTAATGTCTATAATAAAATTTTAAGAAATAAAGAGAACACTTGAATCTTTAGACAAAGAGTTATCTGAAGACAATATGATCTGTGGAGAATGAAGCCACTCCTGCTGTGTGAACATTTGCAGACTCAGGACCAGGACCAGGTCTCAAGTTAACATGCATGAAGAGCTGGAAATGAGAACCCCACAAAAACTGCAACCCTCAATGACAAGACAAACTAGGAAAAGTACATGTTTACTAGAAAAAATGGCAACAAAGAAATGAAATTCCATCTATCTAAGGGAAGATAGACGGACAAGCTAAAAGGCACCAAAAATGGATGAAGCTAACAGACAAACCCAGATGGTGTTATATGCTGTAGGATAACTTTCACTCTTCAGTGGATTAAAAAAAAATCTACCGGGGAGACTATTACATATTAAACAGACCTGAAGCATGACAAACCGTGTACTGAATTGTTAGGTTGGATTTGTATGCATTAAGCATAAAAGTAAATTATTATAATTGGGAATATATGATTATGGTTTGTGAATTAGATGACAATAAGGAATTATTTTTAAAGTACATTAATAAGCACGTGTCTTTGTAAGAAAATGCCCGGACTTTAGAGATGCATATCGAAGTGGGTAGTGCCGAAATGTTATTGCATTTGAAGTATGCTTTACAAATGTGTTACTTAGTGTGGTCCCTAAACCAGCAGTGTTAGATTCACCTGGGCCTTATGAGAAATATAAGATCTCGGGACTTCCCAGGTGGCACCAGTGGTAAAGTGAAATGAAATGAAAGTCGCTCAGTCGTGTCCGACTTTGCGACCCCTTGGACTATAACACGGGTCTCCCTGTCTGCTAATGCAGGAAACATAAGAGATGAGGGTTCAGTTCCTGGGTGGGGAAGAGCCCCTGGAAGAGGGCATGGGAATCCACTCTAGTATTCTTGCTTGGAGAATCCCATGGACAGAGGAGCTTGGTGAGATACAGTCCATAGGGTCACAAAGAGTTGGACATGACTGAAGCGACTTGGCACCCAGCATGCACAACCACAGACCTATTGAATTAGAATTCACATTCTAAAAAGATTCCCAAGTGATTTTTATAGACATTAAAATTATATAAATTTTGATGACAAAATCTTCAACAAAGAAAAAAAGATGAAGATAAACGAAGGTAACCTGGCAAGTTTAAAGTGTTAAATTTGTAAGTGTTAAATTTGGCAAGGACACAGAAGATTGATTGTACCATTATTTTTACTTTTGTATGCATTGGATATTTTATTATTAAATTTAAAAATTAAAAAGAGCACAAAATTCAAAGTCCAATAGACTAATTTGCATAATTTCTTATATATCTTTTCCTGCTCTGTCTCTAAATATGTAATTTCAAAATTCAGTTCTACTATATTGATGTTACTAGAGATATTGCTGTACTACTTAAACTAGAGGGTGTACTGGAAGGCAGAAAATTCTGATAAATAAGGTTAACTTTCCCTGAAACTCATGATAAACTAGAAAATTATGTCATGAAATTACTAGAATGTTCAGCATTAAATTATGAACACAAGTTGTGGTTATGATAATGTAATTATATTTAAAGCATAACTATAATAATGGAATATTTTTATAATGCATCTTGGCAAGAATCAATATTAAATTATACTGTATTTAACAATCATAGAATCAAAGTTGTAGAAATCAAAAAACAAAAAGAGCTAAAATTAAATTAGATGATTCTTAAAATGGTCAGAAAATAATAATCAAATTATATTTTTGTGTACAGAGATAACTGTGAAGGAAATTATTTTCCATTTTATACCAAAGTAGAAAAAATGCTGTGCACATAAGTTTAAGACACTATAGAGACATAACAAAAAGTCAAATTGAAAGCAAAGAAAATGACAATTTCCATAAATGCAGCATATAAAAATTACATTACTAGGCAACAGGGCTATAAAATGACTAGAATCATCATTCAATTTGTGTGCAAACTTGTATGACCAACATCATTCTTTTGCCTATTTAATATCTAAATATATTAGAGAAAAGACAGAAGACAAAGTCATTTTTGCATTGTATATATGTAAATGCACTTCCTGGGTAATATTCTAAACTTACTCCCATGTTTCTTTGTGCTTGAAAGTACAATTTTATTCCGTAATTTTCTTTTAATTATTAAGGTAAAGTCAATATTTCCCCAGGAAAATTTCTACCTTTCCTTCAAGGAACATTATGAACATACTTACAGACAGCTATCACTAAACTCTTTATTAATGGAATTAATAAATTAAATCAGACTCAAAAGTATTAATCAAATATAGATTGATGTTTGTTTTTATTTTTTACTGTAAGGACACCTCACAGTTTATTAAAGCTCAAGGAGCTTTTGTTTTGTCTTTGACTGTGTGGATCACACCAAACTGTAGAAAATACTTACAGAAATGGGAATAGCAGACCATCTGACCTGCCTCCTGAGATATCTGCATGCAGGTCAGGAAGCAATAGTTAGAACTGGACGTGGAACTGCAGACTGGTTCCAAATCCGGAAAGGTGTACATCAAGGCTATATATTGTCACCCTGCTTATTTAACTTATATGCAGAGTACATCATGAGAAACACTGGGCTGGATGAAGCACAAGCTGGAATCAAGATTGCAGGGAGAAATATCAATAACTTCAGATAAGCAGATGACACCACCCTTATGGCAGAAAGTGAAGAGGAACTAAAAAACCTCTTGATGAAAGTGAAATACGAGAGTGAAAAAGTTGGCTTAAAGCTCAACAATCAGAAAACTAAGATCATGGCATCTAGTCCCATCACTTCATGGCAAATAGATGGGGAAACAATGGAAACAGTGACAGACTTTCTTTTCTTTGGCTCCAAAATCACTGCAGATGGTGACTGCAGTCGTGAAATTAAAAGATGCTTACTCCTTGGAAGAAAAGTTATGACCAACCCAGACAGCATATTAAGAAGCAGAGACATTACTTTGCCAACAAAGATCCGTCTCGTCAAATCTATGGTTTTTCCAGTAGTCATGTATAGATGTGAGAGTTGGACTATAAAGAAAGCTGAGCACCAAAGAATTGATGCTTTTGAACTGTGGTATTGGAGAAGACTCTTGAGAGTCCCTTGGACTACAAGGAAATACAACCAGTCCATCCTAAAAGACTCCGTTACATCAGTCTAAGTGTATTTTAAAAATAGTATCTGTATTTTCAAGAAGAAAAATATCAAGTAGAAAAATTACATTATTTTGCATGTTAACAAATACCTTTAATGTCTGTCTCATATCTATTTCTGGCTCATATCTACATCCAATTCATTCTGATACCACGGGACATTCTCCAAAGTGGTTATACCAAAAGTTCTGAAATTTTGGCAGTACATAATTACCACATTTTTCAGTTTAATGATTTTAGGTGATTTTCGATGGTAATTAATTATAATTTAAATTGGCATTTCTATAATGATTAATTAACTGAGCATCCATTTTGTATGTTTAAATAGGCATTTGAGTATCTGCTTTGGGAAGTGTCTGTTGAAGACTTTGCCAATTTTTTTCTGTTGGGTTGTCTGTCTTTTCCTTACAAATTTTTAGGAATGCTTTGCATTCTTTTATCAGATATATGCTTTGGGAATAATTTCTACCACTCTGTTCATTCTCTTCTAATGGATGTTAGATGAATAAAAGCTGTTAATTCTAATGTAGAATAATTTGTTATTTTTTGAAAATATTTAGCATATATGTCTATTTTTAGAAATCTTTGCTTCTTTGGAAGTCATGAAGCTACGATTCTGGTGGTCAACTAAAATCTACATTGCTTAAATTCTTATTTAAACATGCTGTTTATATGGAATTCACTTTTGTGTGTGATGTGAGAAAGGGTTTGATACTTTATTTTTCCAAATGGAAAGCCTTCAAGACAGCAGCATTTATTGAAATAACCATTCTTTTCCCACTATGAAGCCACTTTTTTCATAAAGTATCTTCATATATGTGTTGGGTCCATTTGATGGACTCTAATGTTCTCTTCCATTGGTCTCTGTGTTTCCTTGCATCAGTATCATGCTCCATTAGTCACTGTAGCTATATAATAAAACTTGGTGTCAGGTGATGTGTCTCTAATTTTCTTCTATTCCCAGATTGTCTTAACTATTCTTGACCATTTGCATTTCTGGATTTTTTTTTTTTTTTTTGGTTTGAAAAAATATATTCTGGTAAAATACACATACAATTATCATCTTAGCCATTTAAAATATGTAACTTAGTGGTATTAAGCACACTTATAATGTTATGCGATCATAACTGCCAAACATCTCCAGAACTCCTTCTGTTTAACAAAACTGAAAACCCTATGTAGTGAAAGTGATAGTGTGAGTCATTCAGGCATGTCTGACTCTTCATCACCCACCAGGCTCCTCTGTCCATTAAATTCTCCAGGCAAGAATACAGGAGTGGGTTGATGTTTCCTTCTCCAAGAGATCTTCCCCACCCACAGATTGAACCTGAGTCTTCCACGTTGCAGACAGACTCTTTATTGACTGAGCCACCAAGGAAATCCTATATCCAGTAATAATAACACTTTATTCTTTCTTATTCTAACCCTTGGCAACCACTATTCCACTTCCTGCGTTATGATTTTAACTACTCTAAGTAATTTATATAAGTCGAATCCTATGTACATGCCTTTTTGTGACATGCTTATTTCACTTAGTATAAAGTTCTCAAGATTTATCCATACTGTAGCACATGTCAGAATTTCCCTTCTTTTTAAAGCTGAATAATATTCCACTATGTGTGCTATGCTTTGTTGTTCCGTCGCTTCTGATTTTTGCAATTTTTTGACTGTAGCCTACCAGACTCCTCTGCCCATGGGATTTTCCAGTCAAGAATACTGGAGTGGGTTGCCATTTCCTCTACCAGGGAATCTTCTCAACCCAGGAATTCAACCCCTGTCTCCTGCACTACGAGCGAATTCTTTACTGCTGAACCATCAGAGAAGCCCCCATTGTGTATGTATATATATATATATATACATATATATATATATATACCACATTTTGCTTACCCACTTATCTGTCAATGGACACTTGTGTTACTTCAACATTTTAGCTATTGTAAATAAATGCTGCTACAAACACGGTTGTACGGTTATCTCTTTAAGAACCTGATATCAATTCTTTGTAGTATACACCCAAGAGTGTAATTGCTGGATTATATGATTCTTCTGGGTTTGATTTTTTTCTCTTTTTGAGAACTCTCCATACTGTTCTCCACAATGATGTACACTTTACATTCCCATCAACGTTACAGAAACATTTCAGTCCCTCCATATCCTCACCAGCCTTTGTTTTCTCTGCTTATTTTTGTTTTTGTCTGTGGTAGTCATCCTAATGAGTACGAGTTGGAGCCGGGTACATTTGCTTTGTATTCCCAAACCATTAGAGATGTTGAGCATCTTTTCATGTGCTTACTGACCATTCATATATCATCTCTGGAGAAATGTCTATTTAAGACAAGCTATCTGCCCTTTTTGAATTGGGTCTTTTATTTTGTTATTGGTTCCCATAAGGTGTATCCAAGTTGCTCCTGGGGCATGTACAAAAAGTGCCTGCCAGAGGGCTCAGAGGTGGGAGACAGGTAGGTACTCAATCCCAAGAAAAGATCTTAAGTTGACCAAAATGAACTACGATTTACCATCCAGGGTTAATTCCTTCTCCTGGAATTTGTCAGCCTTCAAAGGTTTCCAGAGTTCCAAAATAGTTACATCAGATGGATTCTGCCTCTTTGTCCCTGTGGGGAGATAGATTTCTGGCTCTTCCCCAAGTTTGTTTGTTTTCAAAGGCTGTTTCTACCTTATGTATCAGAGCTATTCTTTTAATATTTGTATTATTGATGGGTCTGTCATTTTCCTTTCTTTTTGTCTGGGTTTAGAATCAATCATTTTCTGGCTTCAAATAAAGACTTTGAACATGTTCTTAATTTTTCTACTCTTAGGAGCCATTTATAAGATATTTGCAAATATTTAGAATAATTCACAAGTAAAGTCATCTGGGCTTGAGATATTCATTGTGGGAAAAGTTTTGCTCATGATTTCAATGACTTGAGTAAATATCTGCTTATTCGATTTTTTATTTTCATCATGAGTCAGGCTTCTTAAGGTGTGTCCTTTTTTGATGATATTGTCCATTTTATTCAAAATGTCAAAATTAATGCCTCAAAAATTGTTTATAATAGTTTCTTGTTATGTTTTGATCTTCATAATATCTACATTGATGTTCTCTTTTTAGTCCCAATATCGGAAACAAACTTGTGTTCTCTGTCTCTCTCCCACTTCTCCTGTTATTCCAGACTGAAGCTAAGCCACAGGAGTGGCTTCAGGAGTTTTTGCTTTTGTCTTACCCACTGCAGCTTCAACTGGCAAGATCCTCTGCCCCTCAGGCTTTCTCAAAAGCAAACCAGCTCTATGTCTCTTTTTGCAGGTGTTTGTCCCTCCTCGATACGTATACATTCCTTGAAGTTTCAATTCTCTGATGGGTTCAGGAAGCGTTGCTCTTTTATATTTTATCTTTTTCTCATTGTTCTTCTGGGACAACATTTTTGACACTTTCTGTTTCCTGAGCAGAAAGACCACTCTAACAGCATATATCTTTAATTTCTATTTTTTTAGAATTATTTTGAGAAAAATTGAAGACCTTATTAGGACAGATAAAACAGAATTTGAGACATGAATCTAGGAAACTGCAGCTGCAAAACTTTTCATGTACTCATATAGCTTTTCTCCCTTACTGCTAAATATTTTCAATCATATAGCCATACTAAAATTATGCTTTTCTATATTTGTTGCTTAATTGATTTTCCTCATATTTCTAATTAAATAATATATATATGACAAAGAGTCAGATGATTACAAACCAATAGATTGATCCTGTTTCAGTAGTATATGAATGTATTCAAAAACAAATCATTTAACCTGTGATTTTTATGTGTGGTAATGTTCTAGACCTTAGAAACAGATGAGATGGTTATTTTTACAGAGTACATATTCTTGCTTTGGGAGTTAGAAAGCAAAGAAATCTACAAATAGAAGATTAAGACAATTTCAAACAAAAATAAGCACTATCAAAAAGAAAAAAAAGAATCCACTACAAAGGGATATGGTAAAGAGGAAAGGAGTGAGAATGTTCTAATTTGGATGTAGTAAGTGTTAACAAAGGGGTCCCAGGTGGCACAGTAGTTAAGAATCCACCTGCCAATGCAGGAGACACGAGAGATGCAGGCTTAATCCCTGGGTTGGGAAGAGTCCCCTGAAGTAGGAAATGGAAACCCACTCCAGTGTTCTTGACTGGAAAATTCCATGAACAGAGGAGCCCAGCGGGCCACAGTCCATGGGGCTGCAGAGTCAGACACGATCAGCACATGCACAAGCACAGGTGGAGGCATACCTTATTAAAAGCTGGGTTTTAAGCCAAAACCTGAATGACCTGAAGGGAATCATCAGTGTAAGACACTGTGAAGAGCGGGGAAAGCAGAGTGGGTAGAAAGTGATGATTTTGATATTATCTTTGCTCCATATTAGAAACTATTGTTCAAATAAGTGGGCCATTATAGCAGATTACTTTCCTATTGTAAAACTTACCAAGTGGCAGCCTTATATGAATGGAGGGAGAAAAGGATTATATAGGAAGAGGAAACCTTGTTCTTAGTTAACATTACAGCTGAGAGCATTCACATTGGTTGAAGTATCTGGATCTCATCATTGCTTTTAAGACACAATTTCTTTGTAGTAAGACAGTGGTGACAATGAAATCAAAGGATGAACAATGTCTGGACTGTTGCATACCTGTCCAATGTGCCCAGCTGTCTTAATTTTTACAAGATTAACTTGATGTTGCTTGTCAAGTGATCACAATGTTAGATAGAACATGCACAATTTACACCCTCTCGAAGAGTTTAATGAAAACCAGTACAATTCTTTGCCTGAATCTTCTTTAAAAAACCCAAAGACATCTCATTTCAACAGTCCATTTAGAGAACTACACCAGATGGAGTCCACCTTAGTATTTTCTCTTTAAGAATATAGAAAGTGACAGTGGAAATGCCATTTTCTTGGACTGTGGAAAAAATATGAATAATACTTACTAAAATTTTATACTTCTGTGACATTTTAAATGATTAAGGTATGAATTACAAATTATCTGTATAGCATTTATTTCTAAAATCCTAAATAATAACTTATTTTAATTATATATATTTATCTGATTGTTCACAAGTAATATACTTCTCAGCATATGGTGATTACCACAGATACTGTTTTCTGGGACAAACCCTTTAAGCTATAACAGATTCAGTTTAATATTTCTCTCTAATAAATGAAGATTAAAATAATTTATAATAGATTAATTGTTTCATCTTGTAAATTCAGTCAGAAGATAGATTATATTTCTAGTACATTTATCTGATTTCACACTTTTAAAATATAAATGAGATGATAACTAACAATATTTGGCAAATGACTATCAGAGCAACTATCTAGAAGGTATGACTTCATTGTATGACAGATAGTATTTTCAGAAATATAGATGTGCATTTAGATGGAAGTAAAGAAATGGTATGGACCTAACAGAAGCAGAAGATATTAAGAAGAGGTGGCAAGAATTCACATAAGAACTATACGGAAAAGATCTTCATGACCCAGATAATCATGATGGTGTGATCACCAACCTAGAGCCAGAATGTGAAACCTGGAATTCTAAGAGTCAGAGTCCTGAAATGCGAAGTCAAGTGGGCCTTAGGAAGCATCACTATGAACAAAGCTAGTGGAGGTGATGGAATTTCAGGCGAGCTATCTCAAATCCTAAAAGATGATGCTGTGAAAGTGCTGCACTCAATATGACAGCAAATTTGGAAAACTCAGCAGTGGCCACGGGACTGGAAAAGGTCAGTTTTCATTCCAATCCCAAAGAAAGGCAATGCCAAAGAATGGTCAGACTACCGCACAATTGCACTCATCTCACACAGTAGTAAAGTAATGCTCAAAGTTCTCCAAGCCATGCTTCAACACTATGTTAACCGTGAACTTCCAGATGTTCCTAGATTTAGGAAAGTCAGAGGAACCAGAGATCAAATTGCCAAAATCCACTGGATCATCGAAAAAGCAAGAGAGTTCCAGAAAAGCATCTAGTTCTGTTTTATTGACTATGCCAAAGCATTTGACTTATGTGGACCACAACAAACTCTGGAAAATTCTTCAAGATATGGGAACACCAGACCACCTGACCTGCCTCTTGAGAAATCTGTATGCAGGTCATGAAGCAACAGTTAGAACTGGACATGGAACAACAGACTGGTTCCAAATAGGAAAAGGAGTATGTCAAGGCTGCATATTGTCACCCTGCTTATTTAACTTATATGCAGAGTACATCATGAAAAACGCTGAGCTGGATGAACCACAAGCTGGAATCAAGATTGCCGGGAGAAATATCAATAACCTCAGATATACAGATGACACCACCCTTATAGCAGAAAGGGAAGAACTAAAGACCCTCTTGATTAAAGTGAAAGACGAGAGTGAAAAAGTTGGCTTAAAACTCAACATTCAGAAAACTAAGATCATGGCATCTGGTCCCATCCTTTCATGGCAAATAGATGGGAAAACAGTGGAAACAGTGAGAAACTTTATTTTTCTGGGCTCCAAAATCACTGCAGATGGTGACTGCAGTCATGAAATTAAAAGATGCTTACTCCTTGGAAGAAAAGTTACGACCAACCTAGACAGCATAATAAAAGGCAGAGACATTACTTTGCCAACAAAGGTCCATCTCGTCAAAGCTATGGTTTTTCCAGTAGTCATGTATGGATGTGAGAGTTGGACTATAAAGAAAGCTGAGCACTAAAGAATTGATGCTTTTGAACTGTGGTGTTGGAGAAGACTCTTGAGAGTCCCTTGGACTGCAAGGAGATCCAACTAGTCCATCCTAAAGGAAATCAGTCCTGAATATTCATTGGCAGGACTGATGTTGAAGCTGAAACTCCAATACTTTGACCACCTTATGTGAAGAATTGACTCATTTGGAAAGACCCTAATCCTGGGAAAGATTGAAGGTGGGAGGAGAAAGGGACGGCAGAGGATGAGATGGTTGGATGGCATCACCAACTCAATGGACGTGAGTTTTGAGTAAACTCCAGGAGTTGGTAATGGACAGGGAGGCCTGGCATGCTGCAGTTCATGGGGTTGCAAAAAGTCAAGCACTACTGAGCAACTGAACTGAACTGAACTGAAAGAAACATAGCCTATATAAGCAATATGTATATAGCCTATATATACAAGATGTGGAAAAACTTCCAGAGTGTTACACCCTAGGTTATTAGCTGCCCTGAAATTCAGTTATTTAATGCAAGTTCTCTCAGCACAAAGGGCATCATTTTCTGTACTAAGATTCAAAGAAAGGATTTGCTAATAATTGTTTCTATAGCAACTAAAAATCTTGGCATCTCACCCTTCAGCATTTTAAAATCTTATAGAGGATTTTGTTAGGAAAAACAAATGAAGACCGATAATGTGTTTAAATTCATAATTCTTTAAATTCATTTTCCTATTTGCTTTTAAGTTGATTCATGCTTCTCAGAAAAGAAAATATGCTAATGATTGTATCACTTTTTCTACTGTGTAGACCATCTATATTAAATAACTAAAATAGTATGATATTACTTTAATGTATTCTTCCATAGCTTAAGTTGTACTTCATAATTTCTTTTCATTCTTCTATTTAGATATATATATACCTGTGTGTGTGTGTCTGTATACATAATATTCAAATTTTAGATGTTTGCTTTATGCCAGACAATACCTTTCATAGACAGAGAAGCCTGATGGGCTACAGTCCATGGGGTTGCAGAGCTGGACACGACTTAGTGACTAACACACACACACAGAGACAATTCATAAAATGGATAGATGCTTAATTTTGATACCACTGAAGATAATTTTCATAATTTTATACATTATTTTAGAAACACAAACCAAAAAAGGTAAAATAAATTTGAAATGAAAAAGATGACCAAGTTGGCATTTTTCATTTCAGACTTTATATTTGGGCTCTCCACTGGAAAAGACTATATTATAATAACAAAATTTTGCTTTTTCCAGGGAGGCTAATCTCAGCTTCTGTGCTGCCTCATCTCTTTTAATTCCATCCAGTTTATTTTTCATCTCAGAAAGTATATTTTTCATCTTGAAGAACTCAATTTGGGTTATTTTTGTAGTCTCTATGTCTTTCTTTAAGATGTTGATGCTTTCCTTTACCTTTTTGAACCCATGGGAATTAGTTATAATAGCTGTTTCAAAGTCATTGTTTACTGATTATACTGTCTGCACCATTTTTCAGTCTGTTTTCATTAATTAACTTTTCTCCGGTTATGGGTTATATTTTCTTTCTTCTTTGCATTCCTGGTAATAATTGTAGGCTGCATGTCGGATATTGTGAATTTTACTTTATTGGTTGCTGGATGTTTTTGTATTTTTTTTATATATCTATAATTTTGTTCTAAGAAATAGTTAAGAAATAGTTTCATTCTTTTGAGGCTTCCTTGTAAGCCTAATTAAGGTGCAACTGAAGCAATATAGTCTAGGACTAATTCGACCCCATGGCTTGCCTGGTGGCTCAGACAGCAAAGAATCTGAGTGCAAGGGAGGAGACCTGGGTTCGATCCCTGGGTTGGGAAAATCCCTGGAGGAGAGCATGGCAACTCACTCCAGTATTCTTGCCTGGAGAATCTCCGTGGACAGAGGAACCTGGCAGGCTGCAGTCCATGGGGTGGCAGAGTCGGACATAGCAACCAAGCACAAGCACAGCACAGCATCCCTAGTAATTGAAGGTTGCATGTCAGATACTGTGAATTTTACTTTATTGGTTGCTGGACGTTTTTGTGTTTTTTTTTTTTTAATATTTGTAATTTTGTTCTATGAGACAGTTAAGAAATAGTTTGATCATTTTAAGTCTTCCTTGTAAGCCTGAATAGGGTACAACTGAAGCAATCCAGTCTATGACTAATTCAGCCCCACTAGTAAGTCTATACCCATTGAATATTCTTTGTGTGTTGAATACTTAGCTTGATGCTGCATGTATTAAATTATATCAAATCATATTTGTATAATCTTAAAGCAATAATTGCAAGACATAACATATAAATTTTAAATTAAATTTTATTAATTAGAATAAAATGTTTTCTAGTAATTGAAAATTTTAACATGTTTAAATACTTCATCCCTATGAAATTTATTTTGCTAATAATTATGAAAAGAAGAATCTAGCTTTATTTTTTACAGGTGACAAATACTTCATTTAAACACTAGCATTTAACTGTATTATGCAAAACATTATGTCACTGGTTTTTATAGATTATCATTATAATTAACAGCTTCATACAACTAGTGTCCTGTGCTGCTTGCTGTTAATATGTAAAAATTATTGTTTAATGTATTTTGTTCATTTTGATCTGTTTAAGCCAGGAGAGTAAATTCAGTTCCTATTCCTCCATCATGTCCAGAAGCACAAATCTTAAGTGAAATTTAATACCAAAGAGTTCCAAATTTTACAACAGATCCATCACTGGCTGTTAGCATATCTTTCTACATCTGAGACACCAAGATAACTCCTCACTGTTAAGGCTTACAATAAGCAAAATGTCCACCACTGTGTTTCTCAAGCATGTGAGTACATTTTTAATTTACTGGTCATATATATATACACACACACACACACACACACACACACACATATATATATACACACACACATATATATATATATACTCTAATTATCCATTATTCTGTCCTTGTTTTTGATTAGATATTGATCTCCATATTTTTTTCTAATAGTTCACAGGAATTTCTATCAGTAACAACACCAATAGTAATAACAATAAAAATCACCTTGAGGGACCAAATTCATATCACAACTTTTTATTCTGCTTCCATAAAACTTTTGCAAAATACAACCACTATCTATCATCAGCATCATTAGAATGAAAACAAGGGATTTTAATCTCAAAAACAAAATATTTTAACTTAATAAACCATATTTTAAATAATTTTTCATAGCATCATCCCTAATTTTCTCAGTGTAGACTAATATAGGGGATTATTTTTCTTTCCATTATTTGAGACTCTGGGTATGAAGTTATTCATCCCTGCTGTCTGGTATATGTACAATGTTCAAAGGTGAATGTTCAAAAAATTCTTGACTAAATGATGAAAATTCATGTGGTCAGTACCATGGTTCTTAAAATTTAAATTACTCTTTAATTATAAGAGAAAATCAGATAACTTTTAGAAGAATTTCTAAATGATACTAAAGAGTCAGTCTTCACTTCCTTGTTTGAGGGAAACTGTAGAAATAGTTTTAAAGCTCTCCAAACTTGTGTTCTTTGCATTTCCATGATTTTAATCCTTATCATTTTCAAGATTTGTTAAATTATTTGAGTTCATTAAAGGAAATCAACCCTGAATATTCATTGGAAGGACTGATGCTGAAGCTGAAGCTCCAATACTTTGGCCACTTGATGAGAAAAGCCAACTCATTAGAAAAGATGCTGATGCTGGGAAAGATTGAAGGCAAGGGGAGAAGAGAATGACAGAGGATGAGATGGTTGGATGGCATCACAGACTCAATGGACATGAATATAAGCAAGTTTCAGGAGACAGTGAAGGACAGGGAAGCCTGCAGTCCTTGGGGTCGCAAAGAGTCAGACACAACTGAGTGACTGAACAACAACAATTCTCTTATATAAATTACAGATTCTATGTTGCATACTGAGCATATTATTAGTAACAAATGACTTAGAGATGACAATGGCCATAATATCAATTTAATTTGATTTCCATGAACTGAGCTATAACTTTAAGAATACTAATTCATCTAATAAGGGTCATGATATTTACATAATATTGCCTCAAAGGTATCCCTTGTTGATTTAAGACAGTTTCCTAGGGGATAATAGCCAGGAAGACAATAGAAAAATAAAATAAAATAAAATCTTGATTAATTTAATTCCAATCTAAAGGAAGACTCTATATTTAAGGTATTTGAGACAACCAATTCACCACTATAGATTCAGATATATGTCTGTATATATAAGATATTTTTAACATAACCCAAATTATAAGAAATCCTTTTTTGGTAGAGAAGCAACTGCTCTATGTTTTACCTAAGGGAAAATATAAATCTGAGTTCGCTAAATATTTGCCTCATTGCCCTCTGTTAGTTCACACCCGCCCAATCCATAGGGCCTCAGTTAAGAACTATTCTATCATCTATATATCAGAGGAGAATGCCTGTGTGCTATGTTGATAGTCACTCTAAACAAATATTTATACAGTTGAAATCAGAGATATAAAATGTCAGTTCCAAATCCACCCATGATGGCACATATACCAGACAGATGACAAAGTCTGGCTCAGGTTATAAAGGCCTGTGAAATACTTGAATCATATTTTGCAACCCTTGAAAGAATTCAAGTTGGAGATTAGCAGAAACCAGGCTCAGTTCTGTCCATAATCCCCTTTATCTGTCTTCTAGCCAACAAAAGAAAACCTGAAAGCCGAGCTGACAAATAGAGTGTGAAGGGCCTTCTACTGCGGTTAAGAAAAAACTGAGGCTGCTATTGGTAAAAAAA
Organism: Bos javanicus; assembly: GCF_032452875.1. Lineage (NCBI taxonomy): Eukaryota > Metazoa > Chordata > Mammalia > Artiodactyla > Bovidae > Bos > Bos javanicus. The sequence goes on from NC_083881.1 coordinate 41,567,832, forward strand.
AATATATATATATAGATTTCTATTACTATTATTGTTGTTATTGTTATTCATAAAAGAGTGAAAAAAACTCTGACATTACTCTTCTGAATTCTTTATTATATATAACATGCAGTAAATTAACTCCATGTTACACTGGGCATATAACATGAAAACATGTGCAGAGAATAGAAATCAGTATCTGTAAAGATAAATGCCCTGTGATATAGAAATATATTACTTTTAAATCTAGAGAATTGGGTTCACTAAGGTGTAAGAGTGTTTCAGTACAGTCCTTACAAATGTAAATGCAGAAGTAAATCAGAAAAGACAAATAATGCCAGCTACATACAAAATATAAGATCATTCTATGTATATGGGACAGGATGGAGCTCTGCATGAAGTCACATGTAGAAAAAGCAATATTGGCAGTAAATCAAGTAATATCCTTATTGAACACAGACATTTCAAGAAGGGCGAACAGTACTGTATAAGATTCATAACATTCAAGTTATTTGTAAAAGAAAATAAAAAGCAAGTGAGATGCTTTCATTCAATAGGATAAGCTGAAATGATATGAAAATCCTTGTTTCCAGTCTTAACACATTGGCATACATGTGTTTTCTTTTACACATTACTATTATATATGGCAATACAGGAAAAGCAAACAAATAAACAATAAATGAAAAACTTACAAAAATGGGGCAGGGATCCCCAGTCCCAAGGTTTAAAAGGAAAAAGTAAATACATTCAACATTAGAATAGTGATTAGGAACTGAAATTTAGAAATTCACGAGGGTCCTAGAAAAAATATGCCTTGTTTTTGAGGGCTGGCTTTATATATCTGTTGTCTTTTCAGAAAACAAATAGATGCTGGAAGATGATATAGTATCTTCAAAGTTCTGAGGACATATGCCTATCCAAATTAAAATTCTATACCTTGTTTAAAAAACTACTCAAGAACAAGAAATAAAGACATTTCATTCATAGAGAGACAAAGAGGCATTACCACACACAAATTGTAACAAAACAGTCTAAAGCAGTAGTGGCAGCTATAGCCTGCTGTGCTGCAGTTCATGGAGTCACAGAGAGTCGGACACGACTGACTGAACAAGACAACAAGAGGGATATTTTAAAAAAAATTATTGATTATTGACTCCAATACCTCAGAATTTTCTTTACCTAAATAATCTAGATGGCGTTTGAATAATGGGAGCTTTAAAAACTTTGCACATAATTCTCATGTTTTTTCCAAGATTGAAGACCACTGTACAAAGAATGTTCTTCATTAAAAACAAACAAACAAAAAAGCATAAAAAAAGAAGGCTGCTTACCTGTCTTGGCTATTGTAAACAGTGCTGACATCCCTTATAAGTGAAATCTAAAAAGAAATGATACAAATGAACTCAATTACAAAAAAAAACAATGGAGAAGAGAATGGCAACTCACTCCAGTATTCTTGCCTGGAGAATTCCATGCACAGAGGAGCTTGGAGGGCTACAGTCCACGAGGTCACTAACAGCCAGACACAATTGAGCGACTGACACACTTTCATGCAGGAGATGAAATAAATTCTATTTATTTAGCCTCTATTTTGAGCTTCCCAGGTGGTTCAGATGGTAAAGAATCTGCCTGCAGTGTGCAAGACCAGGGTTTGATTCCTGGGCTGGGAAGATCCCCTGAAAAAGTAAATGGCAACCCACTCCAGTGTTCTTGTCTGGAGAATCCCAAGGACAGAGAAGCATCAAGGACATCAATCCCTAGGACATCAAGTCACAAAGAGTTGCACATGACTGAGCGACTAACACACACACATACACACACACACAAAAGAAAGACTTAGAAAATGAAATTATGCTTGTCAGGGGGAAGGGATATTTAGGGAATTTGGAAAGGCCAGGTACATACTGCTGTATTCAAACTGGATAATCAACAAGGTTCTACTGTATAGCACATGGAACCCTACTCAATGTAATGTGCCAGCCCAGATGGAAGGGGAGTTTGGAGGAGAATGGATACATGTATATGTATGGCTGAGTCCCTTCACTGTTCACCTGAAACTACCATAAGCTGTTAATCAGCTATACCCCAGTACAAAATAAAAACTTTATAGTCTGAAAAAAAGAAACAGAAGTAGGGTACACTGAACAGTGATGAGCAAAGAAATTTATAATGTTGGAATGAATTAGAATAATGGTTGAGTGTAAAAAATAATACTAAATAAAGGATAAATACAAAGTAAAACTAAAACATTAGATGCTATACTGAAATATTAGAGATCAGACTTTAAATTCGGAAAGTCCATGAACTTCTTTGCAAGAAAATGAAACAATTAGTTTTAGACTTTTTAAAGTTAGGGATATATGCTGAAATTTTCAGAAACAACTAAAAATAAATATTTCAGATATTAGTCACAAAATCGTAGCCCATAAAAAGATAATGAAAAATGTGATTAAACAAGGTTAATTCAGGAAAGGATAAACCATGGAATAAAGGGGAAATGGTTGTTGTTTAGTCACTAAGTCATCTCAATTCTTTGGAACCCTATGGACTGTAGCCTGCCAGACTCCTATGTCTCTGGGATCTCCCAGGCAAGAATACTGTAGTGGAATGAGATTTCTCTCTAGGGGATCTCCCCAACCCAGGAATCAAACCTGAGTCTCCTGCCTTGGCAAGAAGATTCTTTAACACTGAGCCAATACTAACAATGCATATGATTACAAAGACAATAAAAATAAAATTTAAAATTCTAGTTTATGTTGCATACAGAAGACATACACAAAGTATTTTTAAGATGTAGTGATGTGTGTCTTGATGTGTGTAGAGATGTGTGATGATCTTCCAGTAACGCTGAAGAAGCTGAAGTTGAATGGTTCTATGAAGACCTACAAGACCTTTTAGAACTAACACCCAAAAAACATGTCCTTTTCATTATAGGGGACTGGAATGCAAAAGTAGGAAGTCAAGAAACATCTGGAGTAACAGGCAAATTTGGCCTTGGAATACGGAATAAAGCAGGGAAAAGACTAATAGAGTTTTGCCAAGAAAATGCACTGGTCATAACAAACACCCTCTTCCAACAACACAAGAGAGACTCTTTACATGGACATCATCAGATGGTCAACACCAAAATCAGATTGATTATATTATTTGCAGCCAAAGATGGAGAAGCTCTATACAGTCAGCAAAAACAAGACCAGGAGCTGACTGTGGCTCAGATCATGAACTCCTTATTGTCAAATTCAGACCTAAATTGAAGAAAGTAGGGAAAACTACTAGACCATTCAGGTATGACCTAAATCAAATCCCTTATGATTATACAGTGGAAGTGAGAGATAGATTTAAGGGCCTAGATCTGATAGATAGAGTGCCTGATGAACTATGGACTGAGGTTCATGACATTGTACAGGAGACAGGGATCAAGACCATCCCCATGGAAAAGAGATGCAAAAAAGCAAAATGGCTGTCTGGGGAGGTCTTACAAATAGCTGTGAAAAGAAGAGAAGTGAAAAGCAAAGGAGAAAAGGAAAGATATAAGCATCTGAATGCAGAGTTCCAAAGAACAGCAAGAAGAGATAAGAAAGCCTTCTTCAGCCATCAGTGCAAAGAAATAGAGGAAAAAAACAAAATGGGAAAGACTAGAGATCTCTTCAAGAAAATTAGAGATACCAAGGGAACATTTCATGCAAAGATGGGCTCGATAAAGGACAGAAATGCTATGGACCTAACAGAAGCAGAAGATATTAAGAAGTGATGGCAAGAATACACAGAAGAACTGTACAAAAAATATCTTCATGAACAAGATAATCACGATGGTGTGATCATTGACCTAGAGCCAGAAATCCTGGAATGTAAAGCCAAGTGGGCCTTAGAAAGCACCACTACGAACAAAGCTAGTGGAGGTGATGGCATTCCAGTTGAGCTATTCCAAATCCTGAAAGATGATGCTGTGAAAGTGCTGCACTCAATATGCCAGCAAATTTGGAAAACCCAGCAGTGGCCACAGGACTGGAAAAGGTCAGTTTTCATTCCAATCCCAAAGAAAGGCAATGACAAAGAATGCTCAAACTACCACACAATTGCACTCATCTCACGTGCTAGTAAAGTAATGCTCAAAATTCTCTAAGCCAGGCTTCAGCAATACATGAACCGTGAACTTCCTGATGTTCAAGCTGATTTTAGAAAAGGCAGAGGAACCAGAGATCAAATTGCCAACATCTGCTGGATCATGGAAAAAACAAGAGAGTTCCAGAAAAACATCTGTTTCTGCTTTATTGACTATGCCAAAGCCTTTGACTGTGTGCATCACAATAAACTGTGGAAAATTCTGAAAGTGATGGAAATACAAGACCACCTGACCTGCCTCTTGAGAAATCTGTATGCAGGTCAGGAAGCAACAGTTAGAACTGGACATGGAACAACAGACTGGTTCCAAATAGGAAAAGGATTAAGTCAAGGCTTATTGTCAAGGAGTATGTCAAGTATATTGTCACCCTGCTTATTTAACTTATATGCAGAGTACACCATGAGAAACTCTGGGCTGGAAGAAACACAAGCTGGAATCAAGATTGCCGGGAGAAATATCAATAACCTCAGATGTGCAGATGACACCACCCTTATGGCAGAAAGTTGAAGAGGAACTAAAAAGCCTCTTGATGTAAGTGAAAGTGGAGAGTGAAAAAGTTGGCTTAAAGCTCAACATTCAGAAAACGAAGATCATGGCATCTGGTCCCATCACTTCATGGGAAATAGATGGGGAAACAGTGGAAACAGTGTCAGACTTTATTTTGGGGGGCTCCAAAATCACTGCAGATGGTGACTGAAGCCATGAAATTAAAAGACGTTTTCTCATTGGAAGGAAAGTTATGACCAACCTAGACAGCATATTCAAAAGCAGAGACATTACTTTGCCAACAAAGGTCCGTCTAGTCAAGGCTATGGTTTTTCCTGTGGTCATGTATGGATGTGAGAGTTGGACTGTGAAGAAGGCTGAGCACTGAAGAACTGATGCTTTTGAACTGTGGTGTTGGAGAAGACTTGAGAGTCCCTTGGACTGCAAGGAGATCCAACCAGTCCATTCTGAAGGAGATCAGCCCTCGGATTTCTTTGGAAGGACTGATGCTAAAGCTGAAACTCCAGTACTTTGGCCACCTCATGCGAAGAGTTGCCTCATTGGAAAAGACTCTGATGCTGGGAGGGATTGGGGGCAGGAGGAGAAGGGGACGACAGAGGATGAGATGGCTGGATGGCGTCACTGACTCGATGGACGTGAGTCTGAGTGAACTCCAGGAGTTGGTGATGGACAGGGAGGCCTGGCGTGCTGTGATTCATGAGGTCGCAAAAAGTCGGACACCACTTAGCGACTGAACTGAACTGAACTGATGTGTGTCACTCGAAAGATTAATCATATATGTGATAAATGTTTTCCACTTTGTCACTTCATGGCAAATAGATGGGAAAACAATGGAAACAGTGACAGATTTTATTTTGGGGACTCCAAAATCACCACAGAAGGTGACTATAGCCATGAAATTAAAAGACGCTTGCTCCTTGGAAGAAAAGTTATGATCAACCTAGACAGAATATTAAAAAGCAGAGAAATTACTTTGCCAACAACGATCTGTCTATTTACAGCTGTGGTTTTTCCAGTGGTCATGTATGTATGTATGTGAGAGTTGGACCATAAAGAAAGCTGAGCACTGAAGAATTGATGCTTTTGAAATGTGATGTTGGAGAAGACTCTTGAGAGTGCCTTGGACTGAAAGGAGCTCTCATCAGTCCATCCTAAAGGAAATCAGTCCTGAATATTCACTGGAAGAACTGATGCTGAAGCTGAAACTCCAATACTTTGACCACCTGATGGGAAGAACTGACTCATTTGAAAAGACCCTGATGCTGGGAAAGATTGAAGGCAGAAGAGGATGACAGAGGATGAGATGGTTGTGTTGCAGGAAGGGGGACTCCCTTCCAGGGCCTGAAACTGGGCTCTTGTCTAACACTCAGAAATGAATTGTTCGAGGAGACACATGTGCTAACAAAGCAAGAGATTTTATTGGGAAAGGGCACCTGGGTGGAGAGCAGTAGGGTAAGAGAACCCAGAACAGCTCTGTCACGTGGCTTGCAGTCTCAGGTTTTATGGTGATGGGATTAGTTTCTGGGTTGCTTTTAGCCAATCATTCTAAGAGTCCTTCCTGCTGGTGCATGCCTTGTTCAGCCAAGATGGATGCCAGAGAGAAGGATTCTGGGAAGCGGTAGGACATATGGTGTCTCCTATTGACCTTTCCCGAACTCTTCTAGTTGGTGGAGGCTTGTTAGTTCTGTGTTTCTTACCAGGACCTCCTGTTGTAAAACAACTCATGCAAATGGTTACTATGGTGCCTGGCCAGGGTGGACAGTTTCAACTAGTGTGCTTCCCCTAACAGTTGGATGGCATCACCGATTCAATGGACATGAGTTTGAGCAAGCTCTGGGAGTTGGTGATGGACAGGGAAGCCTGGGGTGCTGCAGTCCATGGGGTCTGAAAGAGTCGGACGTGCCTGAGCAACTGAACTGAACTAAACTGAACAGAAAAGTTTTTCAGGATTACATATATGGCATGATGGCATGTATACAAATTTTTTAAAACTCAGAGCAATCATGTGTGCTTCATAGATTCATTTTAATACAGTAAAAAACTAAAGCTTGAGTTTAAAGTTTTTATGTTAAATTCATTCTACGGCTTATCTAAGAACAGGAAAAATGGGATTCAAATGGGAGTAGAGAGAAGAAAAAAGAAGTGTGTGCATGTGTGTGTTTGTGAACAGAAGCACAACAGTCAATTATGTGCTTCTTTTACAGCATGACTCACTGCACTCCACCACAATATTAATAAGATTTCAAACAATATAAGCATCTGTGCAGAAATAATTGTCTCATGCTTACATGTATTCAGCAATGAGCTCACCTTACTATTTCCATCTAGTCTTCAATTAAAAATCTAGAAATGAGAATGGGCGTTAGAGTTTAGTTAATGAGCCAATTATCTTTACAGAATATGCTAGTTATGCACAGCTTTACCTTGGCTTAATTATGTTTTAAAATAGCAGGCATTCATTTTATGTCTCTAATTGATGGTTATCACACACACACAGTTAGTTTGAAAATCCTTATCAATGTGCTTGAATATATTTGGTTGGATCATTGGACTAATCTTTTTTGAACTTACCCCGAAGTATATTTTATAACTGCCTACTAAAAATTATGTTTGTGTTTAGCCTTCCTAAAGACAGTGGAATACTTCCAAACACGAAATAGTCACATTAGAATTTTCCTAGTATCAAGACATTGAGTATTTGTGGAAACAAATTTTCTCAGGAAAATTTAGCTTCCAGCACAGGAGGAAAATAAGGGGAGCCATGGATTTAAAGACAGATTTGAAGATGAGAAATCAAAATTCAAATTCCATAGTGAAAGAAAAAGAGTTAATTACTATAGAGAAAGGCAAATGAAATTTAAAAATTGTTAGAATATATTTTCTCAGTTACAAACTTACCCATTATTGCATTAATTTTAGTCTATTGTAATATTTTCATCTTGAAATGAAAATTTACACAAGTCATCTGCTATTGTTTAGAAAGGATCTAAAGTGGTTAAAATGAAATGATTTTCAAAGAATGTGCTTAAAGAGGGGTACAATACACTTAGGAGGACATAAACGTATCTCTTATTATTGAAAATTTGCAGACCAGCCATGGGAATATACCTTAATTCCAGTTAAAAATGAATGATGATTTTATATACATACATGTGCATCTTATCATATTGATTCTAAGCCAGGCAAAATCTAATGAAATCTAGATATGGTTGAAAAACTTAAGTAATGTATTTTCATGTTTTTCCAAACACTAGAAAATGAGAAAATGTTCTATTTGTCATTTTCCTTTGGAAACTCTTGGCTTCCTGAGCATGATTGTGTTAAGGTATTGGAGAAATATTCATAGGAAGCAACAGAGGCCATGAGAATAGAGACTATTTTCCAGGTGGCTCAGTGGTTATGAATCTGTCTGCTAATACAGGCAATGAAGGAGACGTGAACTCAATCCTTTGGTGAGCAAGATCCCCTGGAGAAGGAAATGGCAGCCCACTCCAGTATTCTTACCTTGCCTGGAAAATCCCATGGGGACACAAAAAGAGTCTGACATGACTTAACAAGTAAACAACAACTGTTTCCTCATTGGAAAAAATAAAATAAAACTTTGTATCTATTTCATAGTGCCCTCAAGGATGTTTACAATATAGAATTTGAAAATTAAATACATATTAGTTGTTAACTAATCAACCCCATTGTTTACTCATGCATTTCATCCTAAATATGTTGCTCTTAGAATTCAGAGGTACCCTTTAATCCTACCCATCTCTTGACCACTCAGAACTACAGATTTTTCTATTTCATGACATACCAGTGTTTAGCTCGTTAAACATTTGTTGAGTGATTACTATGTGTGCTAAGCCAGGAGGATCAAAGATGAATGAACATTTATTTGTCTATTGGAGAGACAGCCTATTGGAGAAAGACAGAACTGTGAACAGACGACTGCATGAAGAGGTAAAGTCAATTCTGTTTATTCAGAGGAAGAAGTCCCCGTGAGCAAACAAGTAAAATGATTTCATTGTCCAAGACATGAATTTGTGATTTAAAATGCACAAGCATGTTTATCTTATTATCCACCATAGATGACCACCTATTATAATCAGAAAGACTTGTTAATGGCACAGCATCTAGAAGAACATCATGCATGAACCTATCATATTCAGAAAGTGAGGAAGTGGCACAGTGGGAACAAAGCAGGGAACTAAATCTCATGACGGTAGATTTAAAATGTACTTTAATTGTTCTTACTATTGTTAACCTATTTGGGCAAGTTGTAGTATTCCTTGATGTTAGCATTTTTTTTTTCATCCAAGACTTGAAGCCAGACATTCAATTATAATATTATAAAAATATTAAGGATTTAATTCATTCACAAATTTATAAAAATATATTAGCACCAGAGACCTATTTATCAGAAACAGAAAAGGTAGAACAATTGAACTCACTAACAGTTCTTTGTCAACCAAAGTGGACAGAAGTTTTATATGCAGAGGTCAATCCTGGGCCAGAGGCTGTTTAATAATTTCATCAAAACTAGAGTGATAGGGAAGTCTGTGGACTTAGTAATTTACTGTTCTCTTTTAGTTGATAAGACTGATTAACACTTTGAATGTCAAGATCAAAATTCAACATGATCATAATATGATCTTGACAAACTGGAAAAGTGGTTTAAAACAATGCAATTTAATCAAAGGGTCAGATGTGGACTGTAAAGGGGTTGGGAAAGAAATGGAAATTATAATAAATGTAGACTATACCATGCTAGTGAGAATGCATGTGTGTGTAATATGATATGTAATAAATAATATTAAGTATGACTTGAGTCAAGAATATAGCAATAACTATTATTGTTTTCCTCTCTCTCCCTGTGGCATAGGATCAAACCCAGGTCCTCCTGCATTGCAGGCAGATTCTTTACCCTCTGAGCCACCAGGGAAGCCCAAGAATACTGGAGTAGGTAGCTCCCTTCTCCAGGGGATCTTCCCACCCTAGAAATCAAACTGGGATCTCCTGCATTGCAGGTGGATTCTTTACCAGCTGAGTTATCTCATTTACAAATTTTTTAATACATTTCATCAAAATTTACTCTTTTAATCCTATATCCCTGCTGATAAAATTAAATGTAATTTTAAGGTGGCTTCCCTGGTGGCTTAGAGGTTAAAGCGTCTGCCTCCAATGAGGGAGACCCACGATCAACCCCTGGGTCGAGAAGATCCCCTGGAGAAAGAAATGGCAACCCACTCCAGTATTCTTGCCTGGAGAATCCCATGGACGGAGGAGCCTGGTAGGCTACAGTCCACTGGGTCGCAAAGAGTTGAACACGACTGAGCGACTTCACTTTCATTTTCACTTTCTTTCACTAAGATGTATAAACAAAGAGAAGGGTGAAAAGTACGAATAAGTTGCTGAATATTAATGAAATTACTATCGTGCTTTACAAACACAATTTATGCATTTATCTTGTTACCAACACATTCATTCGTTTATCCATCAGTCATTAAATATTTATAGAACTTCTACAATGTCCCAGGCACTGCATTAGGTACTGCTAATACAAGGTGGGGGAAAGCAAGCACTGTCCATATATCTTAGAGCCTGCAGTCTAATGAATAATTACTAAATTTTGTAATTGCTAATTACTAATTAATTGTAATTAGTAATTACAAATTCAGTTCAGTTCAGTTCAGTCGCTCAGTCATGTCCAACTCTTTGCGACCCCATGAATCACAGCACACCAGACCTCCCTGTCCATCACCAACTCCTGGAGTTCACACTCGATGCACTCATGTGCATGGAGTTGGTGATGCCATCCAGCCATCTCATCCTCTGTCGTCCCCTTCTCCTTCTGCCCTGAATCCCTCCTAGTAATTACTAATTACTAAATTACTAAATATAGACAAGGTACTATGAGCCATGGAACAAGGAGTGTTTCTTAGCTGGAAGGATGAGGAAAGGCATTTCTTTTGAAATGTCTTCTTAACTGATGTAGAAGGGAGATAACCGAAGGACATGAGGGGGTAAAGGAACATTTCTTGCAAAGGGAAAAGCAAATATTAAGGTTTTGAGCTTCAAGATAGAATGCTTCTTGTTGATATTAATATTATAGTTTCAACAAGTAGATTTAATTTCTGTTTGTTAAATACAATGCATAAATAAAATTAGGATATATAATTAGGTTTAGAAATGTGTTCTGTAATGTTAGCAACTTTAACATTGGCCTTGAGACTGGAAAATAAAGTGTACGGTTGAAGAGGTTATCCTCTGAACCCAAGGGCATTGCTTGGGTTTCTGCTGAAATCCAAGGTTTCTGCTGAAGAAGATATTCTATTATTGATATTGAGATGCTCTTGAATGACTTCAAATAAAAGGTCCAAACTGAAACTCAGAAAGACAGCCGACCTCATGTGATTTAATTTGAACTGCTTCTCAGATAGGCAATTTATATGTTGGGGTGAATGGAAACTGGACTTAACTTTCTCTAATGAGATCAATGACTTTGTACTGTCAGATTTGGCTTAATGTTTTCATTTTTAAAATCCCTGACCTCATAAACTCTCTAAGCAAGAGTAAGGGAAAAGGACAGGACTATCTTATTTAGTTATATTACCTTGAATTGGAACAGATTTCCCAGGTGGCACAGAGGTAACGAATCCAACTGCCAATGCAAGAGATGTGAGTTAGATCCATGGGTCCTGAAGATCCACTGGAAAAGGGAATGGCAACCCACTCCAGTATCCTAGCCTGAGAAATCTTGTGGACAGAGGAGCCTGGTGGGCTACAGTCCATAGGGTCCCAAAGAGTCAGACACGACTTGACTGAACACACACATCTTGAATTTGACATTTAAATTGAGCTGCCCTTTCTCCACCAATGCTTGAGTAGAAGCATGTAGAGTGTAAGTAGCTGTAATAGAGGAAAGGAAAGGAAAGTCGCTCAGTCGTGTCCAACTCTTTGCGACCCCATGGACTGTAGCCTACCAGGCTCCTCTGTCCATGGGATTTTCCAGGCAATAGTACTGGAGTGGATTGCCATTTCCTTCTCCAAATTAGCTCATTCCAATGACCACATGTGATGGATCACAATGAAATTCAGGTACAACAATTCTTTGCCTAGTTCACAGTCATTTATTTCTAATTATGGAAAAAACCTAGAAAACTTTAAATGGTGAATAATCAGCAACATTTATATTTTTCCTTCTGGTTTTCCAGGATCATACAAACCATTTAGGCTTTGAAAGACATGTTTTGGAAGTCTATTGATGGTATCATAAGAAATACCTTCTTGTAAAATAATCTCCAAATATTTTAGAAATAACTAGAATCTCTCTAGAAATAATTCATGCCTTAATTATTATAAATGATGGAAATTAATACTGAAGTATTTCAGGAAAAGATAACACATCTTAATGTGTTATCTTAATGTGACATATAAGAGCATGAGGATATCTCTATTATGAAATTTATTGCTTTTTGCTACATTTTTGTCTGTCTTTTCTTCCAGATTACAAGTTTCTTGAAAAAGATCTAATTTTGTTGCCTACAAAATACAAATATATAGTACATGTATCTTTAAATACTGTTGAATTTGATAAGTTGCAAAACCTGATTGGTTTAATAGTTTTCATCAAATTTGACATTTTTTTTTCTCACCAAAGATGGGTTTCCTAGGTGGCACTAGTGGTAAAGAATCCGTCTGCCAATTCAGGAGACACGAGAGATGCAGGTTTGATCCCTGGGTTGGGAAGATCCGCTGGAGAAGGAAATGGCAACCCACTCCAGTATTCTTGACTGGAAAATCCATGGACAGAGGAGCCTGGTGAGTTCAGGAGGTGGCAAAGAGTTGAACATGACTGAGCACAAAGGATAGGATCTCACCAAAGAAGATGTATAGATGAGACATTAGCATATGAAAAGATGCTCAAAATTATCTGTTATTACGGAAATGTAAATTAAAATAATAATGAAATACCACTACATATCTATTAGAATGATCAGAATTCAGAACATTGTCAACACCAAATACTGAGGAAATATATATGAAGTAAGAAGAACTCTCTTTTTCAACTGGAGTATAGTTAATGTATGGTATAATGATTCATAGTTTTAAAGGTTATACTCCATTTATGGTTATTATAAAACAGTATCTATATTCCCCATACTGTCAGTATATCCGTGTAGCTTCTCTTATACAAGGTAGTTTGTACTCCTTAATTTCCTACCCCTGTATAGCCCCTACTCTTCCCTCTCCCCACTGGTAATCACTAGTTTATTCTATCTGTGCGTCTGCTTCTTTTTTGTTATGTTCTCTGGTCTGTTGTATTTTTTAGAGTCAACATGTAAGGGAACTCTTATTCCTCGCTGGTGGCGATGCAGAATGGTACAGACACTTTGGAAGCCAGTTTGGCAGTTTCTTGCAAAACTAAACATGCTCTTTCCAAATGATACAGCAATCATGTCTTTGGTATTTACCCAAATGAATTAAGAACATATGTCCACAGAAAAATCTGCACACTGTTGTTTATAGCAGCTTTATTGATAATTCCCAAAACTTGGAAACAATTAGGATGCCCTTTAGTAGGTGAGTGGATAAATAAACTGTGGTACATCCAGACTGTGCAATATTTTTCAATGCTAATAAGAAATGTATTATCGAGACATGAAAACACGTGAAGGAACTTTAAGTGCATCTTACTAAGAGAAAGAAACTAATCTAAAAAAAGGCCACAAACCGTATGATTCCATCTAAATAGCATTCTGAAAAAGGCAGAACTATGGAGACAATAAAAAGATTATTGGTTGTCAGGAGTGGAAAGGAATAGATGAACGGGCAGAGCATAGATGATTTTAGGGCAATAAAATTATTCTACATGATACATATCATTATACATTTATGAAAATTCATAGAATGTACAACAAGCATGAAGGTAAGCTATGAACTTTGGGTGATGTTGATGTCAGTGTAGGTTCATCCATTGTAGCAAATGTAACAACTGGTGTGGGATGTTAATAGTGGAGCAGGAGGTGTGGGTACAGGCAGCATACAGGAACTTTCCACCTTTTCAATCATTTTTGCCATTGACATAAAATGCCTCTAAAAAAATGTGTATAATTTTAAAAGTTTGACCTTTTTTCACCCATTGCATCTTTTTTTTTTCTCGTTTCATACATGATATTTTATATGTTTCAATGCCATTCTCCCAAATCTTCCCACCCCACCCATTGCATCTTGAAATTCCTTTTTTTCCTCCCATTTCTCCTTTCTGTCTGAGACTCCACATATGGGCATGTTTTACCTCTAAGTAAGTGTGTTTCAGTTTACTGTGGTTAGACTTCTTTTTCTCTTTACTTCAAAGGTTTGGTATGAAAAAGAAATGTAAAATATTTTATTAATAATTTTTAAGAATCAGAATAATTACAATGATTCTTATATTAGAGCAGCTTATACCTCTCTGTACAGTTGCATATTGTATAGCATCCATAAAGAAGAAACTATTTTGTATACGTTTCTCACTCAGAGTACCTTATGAAAATAAGAATGTTGACTGGAGTTGTCACTGGAAATATTTATATCTGAAGGAATTTCTTAATCACAGGACCTGGTGGAAAAAATAAAAATATATATGGAGAATAAATTAATGAATATCACAAAGATTATACTATATTCTATAATATAATAACAGCTTTTTGTGTGTGACAGGCCATAAATAATATTTGGTATTTGATAATAAACACTAATAATTTATATATAAGAACTTGAGCTGTAGCCTTGCCAAATGCATCATCTTTCTACTAGTCAGCTCTTGAATTTTCTGTTCATTTTCCTCTACCCAGATTCTTTTCTAGGTTTAATGCTGTTTGTTTCACTAAAAAGGGGAGATGTATATATATTCGAGGTTAAGATCATAAGTGAGAGTTCTTATATACTGATCTCTAGAAAGTTGATATTTTCTCCAATAACTTCATGATGTCTACAAATATTTCCCCATTTACCTAGTGTTTTTTATGTTAACCATTTTCCTATCTCTCACTGAAATCTTGCTACCACTGTTTATTAACATTCTTTCCATGTGTTTATATTTTCACCATGGTCATCCCTGAGGGCTTTCAGGAAAATGGAATTTTGATGGACCACAAATTGTTTTTTTTTTTTTTTTTCAGAAAAAGCAACTTTGATTGTTTGTAAGTTGTAAATGGAAATATGAATAACATTATTCTTACCATTGTGTATAAGAGTTTTTAATATTTAAACCATTGTGTATAATATTTATGGAGATTATAACAATGCAAGGTTATTCTTCCTCCAAATGCTGCCTGATAGATTCCTTAAAACGCATGCTGTTAAAAAATTACTCCTTATCTTGATATAGCTTCAATATTTCTGTTCCTAAATGTGGAAGTGATATGTAGAAATGCTTAAGTTACATCAAGGTAAGATGACAGATATATGTATGCCTTATATTATCTTGCATAATTATATGGATCAATAGATATCTATATATTATTACATTATCATGTATATACTTTATGTGATCATATATATTCCTTACAATGATGATTCAGTATCATTTAAATAAATTCTTGCCTGTTAAAAGAGTTAGTCCTATATCCTCTGTGTGTGTATGTGTGTGTGTGTATGTGTGTGTGATTGACCAAGAAGGCTTCAATATTCCCTCAGCTTGACTAAATTTAGACAGGCTTCTTCCTGACTATAGAGGTCCTAACTTCCCTTTTCTTAGAGCATTTACTTAAAAAACTTTAAATTGTTCATTCTTTGTCCCTTTCAGCTGTAAATTTTTCTCCCAGGCTCTAGTCGGTTTTATAATCCTGGACTGTATTTCTCAAGGACCTGAGCATCAAGGAATCATCAGGAAAGATAGAGCCCCTGCCTCCTACTCTAGATGGGATGGTAGATGGGAGACGTCAGTAAACCTAGATGCCTAATCACATTGACCAGTCCCTCATCTGATGTTCTCTGTTGGTTTTCCACTAGCTCCACCCAGTGATTAAGAATATTCTCCCACCTTTTGCTTCAGAGGAGTTGAGTTCTATCTTCCTCTTCCATTGTCATAGTCTTGACCTCTGTTTTAATGGTTTTGAATAAAATCTTCCTCATCTACTTAACTCTATCCAGTGTAATTTTTCTTTGACAGTATATGTGTGTATGTATGTACTGATATATTTATACATATATGTATACACACACATGTATACATTCATATATACCTACCATGCATACCAGAGTCACTGTAGTTCAACTTTGATTTTTTTGTATTCTTTGGTTTTCTAGAAATTGTTATACTCATTTTTCCTGGAAAATATTAAAAATGTTGCATGGGGAATTTCAGTAACACAAAATTAGGAGCAAAATCTATTTTCACTAACAATAACAATATGATGGGCTTCCCTTGTGGCTCAGCTGGTAAAGAATCTGCCTGCAATGTGGGAGACCTGGGTCTGATCCCTGGGTTGGGAAGATCTCCTGGAGAAGGGAAAGGCTACCCACTCCAGTATTCTGGCCTGGAGAATTCCATGGACTATATAGTCCATGAAGTCACAAAGAGTCGGACACGACTGAGTGACTTTCACTTTCACAGCAATACAATATGGTAAATATATATATATATATATATATATATATATATATATATATCTAGAGCAAACATTAAAAGGTTGCTTTTTCCAGAGGACTGATTTCAGAGCGATTCTCTGGGGCTTTTGCCAGTGAGGATGGTTCTTTAAAAATCCTGCAGATCAGGTACAGAGTATAACCTTAAATTAAATGATATGTGCAGTATATCTTTTAATTTGCTAAAACACTTAAGAGTTGATTCTTACAAGCAAAGGTTCATTTACAAAATGGCAGCTATTGAACTCAGAGGGAAACTATGTTGGCTTAAAAACAAAAACCACATATGCCTGAGGAATTTCTGTTTTCACTAAGTTCTCTCTTCATGTGTTAATTGTAGAGTAGGAATTGATTCATATATCTCTTAAACTTTTTCTTGCCAAATTCCCTTAAGGTGGTTACAGAAAGAGGAGAAATATTTATAGGGGAAGATATGGAAAGTGGAAGCAGAAAAGGCTTTGCATAATATCATGCTAAACACAAAAAAACAATGGTTAAATCTTTGTAAACTCAGAGTCATAGATAATGATAAAACAGTTATATCAATGAGACTGATACGAGGATCTTGATAGTAATTTTTTTTTTCAATAGTGAACCAAAGACAAAGGAGAAATCACACCTGGATACAAATGGATAATTTGACATAACTATCTAAATCATTTGAATTTCAGGAAAAAAAAAGTTAATATCAATAACTGACACATTTGTATGCATTATAGATAAGGAAAATAATATCAAAAGGAAAAAAAATCCATTGCATGGGCAAGAAAATCTTCCATAAAGAATTTTATCAAAAATATTATGGAAGATAATCTTTAAAGAAGGCCACTCTCTTTCATTAGCAACATGTTGATGCAGTCTTTAGGAAATTGTTAGTAGAGAAAGATTATTGTGCAATTATTTTGTTGACCCATTCCCTGCCTTTAATACAGATTTTTTTTTTCTTTTCTTTCTCTCTTTAGGGAATTGAGATAGAAGGAGAGGTATATTCTCTCCAGTGACTCTCTGGTTATGAATAATGTTTGCAAAGAAAATTAAATTGAGCAAAAATGGAGAGTCCGCTTAATTTCTTAAGTAGAGTTTCTGCTTAAAGCATGAAAGAATATAGCAGAAAAAGCAAGAATTGCAGCAAAAGAAAGCCGTGACCTCAACTTATACTGCTGCCCATTACTAACTGCTTGATCATAATCACTGTAACTTTTTCTGAGCCTGCTTAACCAGATGCAAGACCAAGATGAATAATACCTTCTTCAGTGGCTTCAGGTGAGGATTAAGGGAGACTACATGAAAATACCTGGGATATGTAGTATTCTTAATAAATGTAGTTCCTTTCTGTATAAAGGAACTAATTTATTATTACTTAATTACCTCACTTTTCACACCTCTGGAATATGAAAGCCACTAGGACAGTGGGCCTGCTCAGACTTAGACTTCTTTATAACTATTATTATTACTTAAATCTAACTCAGAGATTTAGAGGCATTACAAAACAAACAGAGGAAAAGGTCTGAAGCAATGTTATTGCTGAACAATTCCAAGGTAACAATTATGTTCACTGTGTGGGAAGAGAGAGAGAAGATAAATCAAGTTACAGGTTTGAAAGAGAGAGACCAGAAACTGTATCTGTTCAGCAACTGCCCCATTTCAAGTCAATTGTCTGCATCTTCACCCCTTTCTATGCGCAAAAGTGCCCCTTAACCATTGCTCATAGGGTCAGGGTGTGTACTCAGCACTTAATTTATATACAAACAGTTCTCAGACTGATAAGCCTGGCCAAAGAAGATGATCCGGGCAATTCTAACTTTTTTAGGTCTCTGAATCGGGCCTCTGAGTCCTGAGAGATCATGGGTTATATGCAGATAACACAGACTCCCACCCCTAGTTGAGTGGCAGTCTCAGGGAAAGGAAGAATGCTAAAGTTGGGAGGCAAAATCAGCCTACTCTTTGTACTTATTGGTTTAAGTTGCAACTTGAACATGAATTTGTTAAAAGAAGAAAGCGAAGCAAAAGAAGAAGAAAGAAAAAAGGAAAAAAAATATCCTCTTTAAATAAATAAATTAATAGTTCATGTGGGTAGCATACTATTTTTCTCAATGTGTGATTCATAAAGGAAAATATTCTGAATTATGCACACAATAAAATGTGGTGAGGGTTTTAGAAAAGCCCATATTTTGTGTGGAAATTAAGTATAGGCACTGGGAAAGCCCTGCCTGTGTACACAAAGACGGCCTGCCTGCGTGGGGAACATATGGAACTTATTTCATCTTCTGTAAACTACACAGGACTTTCGGCGACATCTCTTATGCAGCCAGTCAGCACAAGAGATGTGTGGCTGCCGCTGTGCCTGTCAGCATCTCTTCCAGTGTTACACTGAAAACTGACAAAGACCCACAACACATCCAGGGGTGTGATGCAACTGAATGAACTCCAGGAAATTCAGAGAGCGGATTACCAGAAAAGGGCTGCATAGACAATGACTGCTAATCGAACCCACTTGAAGTTTTCCATCAGTTCCGTCACCAAGAGCCTCAGAGACTGAGAATGTCATACAGTCTTGCCTTCCTTCTCATTTGTAGCCTGGTGAGGTTTTCTATGAAAGTCACTGCATTAGAAGTGCTAGTAAAAATGTGTGAGGTTTCTACCTGAAATATTCTTGGCACCTTATACATTAAAAACGAGTGCAAATAAAACTACATGATCTGGCTAAATCATTCTCTTTAGAATTCTTATTAAAAGGATAAACAAATAATTCTGAAAAAATAGCCATTATAAACAAAGTTAAAGATAAATGTTGCCAGCAGAGTTAACTACTTCACAGATATTACCTTTTTATTTTTAAAGAAAGGAGAATAAGTAACTTGGAAGGAATCAAGATACAAGATGCAACTTTGATTCCTCAAATTAACATGAAACCAGTAATTACTAAATGTGGTAATCTCCTTACTGAGCTCAACCCCACTTCCCACCCACAAATCAGTTCCCTTTTTGACTGATTCAGTAGAAGGGCCAAGAATTGCATAGATAAAATCCCTCTGGGGCACTGTTAAGGTACATCATTTTAAAAGAACAGCATGTACTTATGCAACCTAAATTCATTCTTATAATAACATTCTGACCACAAAAACATTTTAGTCCCCAGATATGTCAATTCAGCATTTTTTACCAAATTCACACAAGCAGTAAAACTAGAAAGAAGGGTACCTAACTCTGAGTTTATCAAAAACTTAGCCAAATATTAATAATACTTAATGAAAGTATAGAAGTAGGACCATAACATTAACACCAAAATCTCTGCAGTTACAAGATTCAATTTTTGGCCTTCAGGCAGATATGTGACTTTAAACACTTTAGTTAATTTCTCTGGGTTTCCTTTCCCTCATCTGTCAGTGGAATCATCAGACCACTGTGAGAGTTGCATGAGGTAAGACATGGAGTACTCACTTGTGCTTGAAATTGTGTTGGGCTACAGAGTAAATATCGAAGGCAATGGCACCCCACTCCAGTACTCTTGCCTGGAAAACCCCATGGGTGGAGGAGCCTGATAGGCTGCAGTCCATGGGGTCGTGAAGAGTCTGACACAACTGAGTGACTTCACTTTCAGTTTTCACTTTTATGCATTGGAGAAGGTAATGGCAACCCACTCCAGTATTCTTGCCTGGAGAATCCCAGGGACAGGGGAGCCTGGTGGGCTGCCGTCTATGGGGTCACACAGAGTCGGACACGACTGAAACGACTTAGCAGCAGCAGCAGCAACAGAGTAAACATCAGCCACACAGATATTTTTAACTATAAAAGTGAACTGAAATATTCAGTGATAAATACACAAGAGATTTTCAATACATAATACAAAAAAAACTGACTTCAGTGTCTCATCACTTGTTTAGTGATCACATGTTGAAATGATAAAATCTTGGATATATTGAATTAAAGTATGTTATTACAATTAATTTCATATTTTTCCTTTTTTAATATGCATACTACAAACTGAAAAATTACATAGCTCTTCCTTATTAGAATTATATTTGACAGTGTCAACAGAGAACAAATTAAGTGCTTAATGAAGACTAAATAAACATTATAATTTTTGACTTGTATTATATTTGCAAAAGATAGGCAAAATTAAACTCTACGGAATAGGAAGGGAAGGCTCATTTGTACTTTTTGACTTAAATATTTAACAAATAAACAGGCAAAAAAAATAAGACAATGTTGGTTTAAAAGCTGTCTTCAGTTTGTACAAATTCACATGAGAGAAAAGCCACAATCGACTTAGAGACGGAAATTTTTACCTTTTAGGCAAATGCTGAGAACAAAAATTTTAAATGGATCACATGGTTTTGAAAAGCAAATTTTTCTGTGGAGAGTCTAGTCGAATAGGTTTAAACAAAACAGTTCATTCACTTCGCAGAGCAATTTGCCAAGTCCAGTGCTTCTTCCCCAGGAGGGTCGGGAGAATAGGACTAACAGAAGAGTTGGAGCTGAAGGAAACAAATCTCTAAGGAGAAAAAGAGAGGAGAAGACTGCAGCAGCCAGTACTTAAGATACCAAGAGCAAAATAATCCATCATGGTAAAGAAGGGTCAGTGACTCCTTTAATAACGATCAGTATTCAATTTGAAATTTTCTATCTAATGTGTGTTTTTAAAATTCTACTCTAAATCATCATCAGAAATCTGTTTAACAGAAGAGCCTGGTGCTTCTGTTGCTTTATGAGAGGAAGCAAAGTGGGAGGTCCTTGAGGGGGAAGATGTTTACTTGATGCCTAAGAGATACAGAAAGCTAGTCAATATCAAAGATCGTGAATTCATCAGAAGCAGGAAATCAGAGTGAGACATGCCAAGAACAAGTATAATCTTTTGGAGAATAAGTGGTGCTAAGTGGTCCCCATCATACTAGGGCTTAATTTTCAATCTGTTTAATGAGATATTAAAAGAAAATTGACTTCAGATGAGTGAAAGAGACAGGGCTTCCGGAGAACTAGCAATTAAATTATATTTACTCATGCATTTAGACAAGGAATTTCAGAAGTACAATTAGCAGACATTGTATATTGAATACTTTACAGATTGCAAAACTTTTTCAAAAGGAGTGTCTGGTTTGATCCTTGGAATAGAGGAGGGGATTATTATTTTCCCCATTGTAAAGATAATGAAATAAACTCAAAAAGACTAAATAACAGAGGCAAGATTGCTCACCCATAATGTAGCAGAAATGGGTATCCTGATCTTCGGAAGGTAAATCTCATGTTCTTACACCTCTGTATATAATATATGCATGATTCTCTTCTATTTGTCCTTGTAATTATGATAAAATCTTTTTTCCTGTTGCTATATATTTTTTTACCCCTCAGTTGAAATCAATAGTACTCACCTTATTAGATAGTGGTGGTGACGATGAAATTGTTGATACGGAGCATCAGTTTCATCAGCATCATCATGATCACCATCATCATCATAAATATCATCAAAAAACTCATTTTAAATAATCAGCAATTTTGAGGTTCTAATACTCCTATTAAAATAGGTATTGCTATTCTCAATAACTGAAACATTAAATGTAGTTCAATTAAATGAGGTTCAAATGCAGCTTCAAATATTATCATTACATTGTTGAATTTAAAGACATTCATTCAAGCAACAGTTTTGTGCAAATTCTAAGCATTACAAATTCTCTGTGCTAGGAATAGTGTTACATGCCTATCAGACAGAATAGAAATAGGAATCTGAAAAAGCCTCGAAATACTCATAGTCTAGTTATAGGTAGACATATGAAAAGTAATTAATATATAAATATGAAAAAAATTACTAGGAAAGCATAGCAGATCGTGGTCATTACTGTCAGAAAAGATGAATAAAAGTTATTCTGAGTCATTAGCCCTTATCAATATTTATCTGTGGAATAACATCTTCTTTCATAAGAGGGAAAATGTATCTCCTAATATATTTAATAGGCAAGTGAACATGGAAGTCACTCAGTCATGTCCAACTCTTTGTGACCTAGTCCATGGAATTCTCCAGGCCAGAATACTGGTGTGGGTAGCCTTTCCCTTTTCCAGGGCATCCTCCCAACCCAGGAATCAAACCCAGGTCTCCCACATTGCACGTGGGTTCTTTACCAGCTGAGCCACCAGGGAAGCCCTTTGATTGGCAAATGTAGTCTAAATGTGAGATGCATTTCACTTTCTTTCTTTCTTCCTCTCCTTGAAAGAAATAGTCATCAACTTAAACATCAAGCTGGTCAATTTTGTGTTTACATTTGACATTTTGGGTGGTGATTGCATGGCTAATTTTATTTTTTGCACACTTGATTTATTATTTTATTTTTTGGAATTATCTAAGGGAAAAAATCATTAAGCTACTTAAAAATAAGGAATAAGAAGGAATTCCCAAATTGAAAACATAAATATGTTGGAGTAATTGCTGTTAGGGAGATTATAGAATTAAGTGATGAGAGCATTTGGAATCAGAGCTAAATTAAAATTCTGGCCCTGCTACTAGGCACACAAATTTTGTCAAATTACTAAACTTCCAGAGACTTAGTTACCTTCTCAGTAAAAGAGAAGAAAATAATACTTTTTCAGCATGCTATATTGAGACCTAAATAAAACTGTGTTTATAAATATCATGTAATATACACTACAGATAATATAATATATAACATATAATAACAATAAATTCTTATTTATTACTGAACATCCAGGTTGAAAAAGCTCCCTGGAGTTACTAAGGGTATTAAAACTACATTAAATATCTTAAGCTCATTTAAAATATGAAAATATCCTAATACTTGGAATAAGCATGCTAGAAAAGTATTTCTTTGTTCCTTCTTAACTCCATCATTTTTCTTTATTTTGACAGTGAGACATGATCCTATTTCATTGGGTTTTTTACTCAATCAAGTACTGTGTGTGTCTCTTCTCCATGTATGGATAAAAACAGCCCTTCTGCAACATGTGTAATTTGTAAGAATGCAATAAATGCCTCCAAAAAACACAATCTGGACCATCACCACAAAATAAAAGCATTGTAGCTAACTATGCACAGAACCCACTAAACTAAAAGCAGCCCTTGCAAAACAAACCATTCTTTTCTTAAGCAATCAGTGCAAATTGCAAAAGCAACAAACATTTTAGCCACAGATGAAGGAGCCACAGACAGTCCGCAAAAGCCTCATGTGAAATTGCCTCATATTATAGAACTAGAAGAAACCATTTGTTGGTGGTAAGTGGTGACTGCATAAGAATATTCTAAGAGATACTTAGAACTCTCAAATGCATGACAACCTATCTGAGTTGACATTTTACTAGGACAATAAGGTATTCCCATTCTTAATTCTAGAGTCTAGAATTAAACCTGTTTAATTTTGAAGTATACCATTGAGAAGTTGTGAATCTTAACAAAAGAAGGAAAGGCATATTATTAAAAAATGTAAAAACATTGCCAAGAAATTGGCCACAATTACGTATTTAAAAGATATTCAAAAATACCTGCTCCAGAATCTGATGTGACAATAAGCCCAGAAGACTCTAAGTGATGATGTTATGAATCTTTTACAATGATTCTAGGTGTTAGGGGAATCAAGTCCAAATTTTCAGGGAATCATGTAAAAATTTGACATGAATGCTGAACAAATCTTGGAAGATGTGGATAAAGCTCTGAAAAATTGCTATTTGAATTTAAAGCAATTTTCTTTTAAAGACAATAAAACATAAGATAGAAATCCATGAGAATGCTCAAATTAGTATAATTTGGTAAATAATATCGTGTTCATGTATGTCAACATTGTGAAAAATAGCACAATCCTTGTTATAAATGGAGTTTTATTTTAACATGAAACGCATGGCCTGGTTTTCTTTGGCACTCATACATTGTCTCCATAGAATTCAGAATTTCTCTTACTGTCACCTTTTGTTGCTGTTCAGTCGCCGAATGGTGCCTGACTCTTTGTGACCCCCATGGACTGCAGCATGCCAGGCTTCTCTGTCCTTCACTCTTTCCCCAGAGTTGGCTCAAACTCATGTCCATTAAGTCAATGATGCTATTCAACCATCTCATCCTCTGTCGCCCCCTTCTCCTCCTGCCCTCAATCTTTCCCAGCATTAGGGTCATTCTTGAAACTGGAATGGATAGCCATTTCCTTCTCCAGGGGATCTTCCCAACCCAGGGATCAAACCCAGGTTTCCTACATTGCAAGCTTATCTTTACCATCTGAGTCACCAAGGAAAGCCTTACATTCACCTAGTCTCTGTCAAATTCTCACTCTGGCTTCCTGAGGACGTTAGATATACCAAGCTAAGTGTCTTTCTTTCCTTTTCAAAGATGAAAGGAGAGAGACTGAGAGACTTACCTAAGGTTTGCCTAAAATTTAAGGACAACAAAGTAAGGGGTTCAGAGAAAGACCTGGACCAAAAATACTACTGTTAAACATATTGACAGTGAGATGGATAAAACCAACCATATTCTGTGCTTATGTGGAAAGCAGAAGTTTACTGATCAAGTCCCATATTCCAGGTTAAGAGGGTTAAGAGAGACACAGTATGTCCACACATATACACACATTTCTTATGGCACACTGATCTTAAGGTGTTAAAACGATTAGTACTACCATACATTGTTTTTCCTCTGATGCGCCTTTAAAATGTATCTCAACTATAGTTGCTCTAGTTTGTTGTGAAATGTTTCTTTTACAGAGTAATGAACTATAAACATCTTATAGTATCTTCATAACATTGAAGGACCTGGGCCTCTTGCATCACAGGAAGATTCTTTACTATCTGAGCCACCAGGAAAGCCTGCATTAAAGAACATGGTGCATTCTACATGGTGACTATTTACTGTTAATGTATATCTTGTGTTTTGTATAACATACAGTTGCTTAACAAAAGAATCTAAGCATCAAGATAATGAGGATTTCCCCAAATGATATTTATTTGAATTTTCAGAAACACTTGATGAATTCCTATTTAAGTATAATCTTTACCTGGACTAACCAAGATACACTAGGCATTAAGTATTGAGAGTGTTTAATTTTTACCCAGCAGTAGTTTCATAAACTCCCCATAGTGTTTAGTACTAGGAAACTTAGAGATAAGTGGAGGGACTTTTTATGCACTTGTGTTTTATGTGATAGGTAAAGATGAATAAGTAAAGACAGAAAAGGGACTGAACTCTAAACTGGTAACCAGAAGAATTTCAGGCTAACTTCTTGTATGCCCACATCTCAATCAGTTAGTATGATGACCTTTTCTAATAACTGCCTCATTTATAAATGCAGAATGTACTTCCCAGGAGAGAAGTATTTACTGTCATGAGCACATGTGAGTACACACACCACTTTACTGTTGAGTACTCTGAATTATAAAGAAGGCAATTGCCATGCATGAAGCCTCAACTTTCCCATTTTCTGAGTTTTTAGAAAGACAAAGAAAAGGAAGATTTTGTTAGAGAAGCCAAAATTCCATAGCCCTCTTGTAAGCTGCTTGTTGTGTTTGGATAAGGGGTAAAATGACCAGAAAAGAGCTGGGATTAGCAGAGTATTTTATTATACCTAAGAACACATGCCCAACTTCATCCCAGTTTCTCTAAAAGTTTCCAAATGGACAAAATAACAAGGCGTGACAAGGAACAATAAACATGCTAACGTTTTACTACAACCACACCTTCATAACCTGTGTATTACTCTGGCACGGCTGTCAGTACTGAAATAGCTCAAGAATAAGGATGAGGAAGAGGAGGAAATGGAAAAGAAGGTACAACAGCTGTTATGAAAGTCAGGATGTTCCAAATTGCATGAACTAGGAAAACTCAGAAAGATACACCTTGTCACTATAATTTTCAGAGCATACTTAACAAATTAAGGAACAAAGAACCCTAATCACAAACACCATTTTCAGATAGAGCACATTCTTTCTTGTAGAAGGCAGTGTGCTGTGTTTGATGGAGTAATTAGAATTAAATGAAAAATCCCCAATCTGAAAATGTAATTAGAAAATACTCATTGTCAGACCTGAGAGTTTTATGATAAATGTTGTTTTCTTTTGCATAATGCTTAGTGATTAGCGACTTACTTTACTTTTAATAGATTTCCTTTGGTGTGTTGTGTGTTTATAAGTAAGCAGGCTGATGTTATTCATTTGGGCTGTTCCTTGCAGAGACTTCAAAGCTATTCTTAATCTCCACAATGTGCAGCATACCATTCTAAAATAGTTGCATCAATTTAACAAATTTTGGTCAATGTTATGTTAGTGATCTTGCTTTGAAGTCTATCATGTATTAATTGTCTGTTTTGATATTTCTGATTCTCTGTCTCTTTCTTTCTCTTTCTCTCCAATGAAGCTGTGCTGTAAGTCAGGCATGTAAGTATGAGGGACAAATTTCCTGAGTAACCCAACTGTTAGATTCAGAAATATCAGTTTGGAAGGGATTGTCAAACCTTCATTTATAAATGACAGTATTCTGCAAAAGGAATTCTAACAAGACAAAAAGAACCTAAAAGTTCACATGCAATACAAACCAAAATAAACTTTAAATAATCATGCAATAGAAAGCAATAAGAAAGAACCAAAAGTAAAATCAATTGGACTTAGATATTTAGAGAAAATGCGCAGAAGTAACAATAAATGTGTGAAAATGGTTCAGGTTTGTAGGGATCAAAAAATAAAATCAGAAACTACAGCCTAAAGATTTTTTGATTTAGATTGGCAAAATCAGAATGATGTGATCTCACATGTTATATTGATAGAGATATAAATGAGTACAATATTTTGGAAAGGAAATCAGTATGACTACTTGAAGCAACAATTTTATTTTAGGAATTCATCATGTGGGAATACCTTCCTGATGGGTAAAGTGAGAGATTTTTAAGATATGTTGCTGCTACAGCATTGCTTGTGGTAGAAATACATTGAATAATCTAAATGTCCATTAACAGATGACTGATTAGATAAATTATGGCACATCTACCTAGTTCAGGATTAGAAAAAAAATTATACCCTGGCACACATCAGAGATTCAAAAAATTGTGATTATCTAGAGGGAAAAAAGATTAATAGATGTAAATGAGAGTTGAACACAGCATTGCTTTTGTAACTCACACTATACTGGCTATGGAATGATTAAATGAGACCAGGTCTTGAGCCTCACATACAAAAAAAAAAAAGAAAGAAAATTATATTTATACATATTTTATAATAAGCATAGGCATAAAAATGTCTGTGAAAATAACATACAATACATTTTGTAGGGAACAGGACAATTTTTATTATAATAATGCACATATTAAAATTTATGCATATACAATTAGAAAGTAATATCTTCATAAAAATATTTCAATGTTTTAAATATTTAAATTGTGCAAACCAAGTTCTTAGTGGTATCACTTCTGGAGAGAAGAATATATATATATATATATATATTATACACTCACATATATATGTACATGTAGTCACAATATCGGAGAAAGCGATGGCACCCCACTCTAGTACTCTTGCCTGGAAAATCCCATGGATGGAGGCGCCTGGTGGGCTACAGTCCATGGGGTCGCTAAGAGTCGGATACGACTGAGCGACTTCACTTTCACTTTTCACTTTCATGCATTGGAGAAGGAAATGGCAACCCACTCCAGTGTTCTTGCCTGGAGAATCCCAGGGACGGGGAGCCTGGTGAGCTGCCGTCTATGGGGTCGCACAGAGTTGGAAACGACTGAAGTGACTTAGCAGCAGCAGCAGTCACAATATATTCATAAATAATTAACTATTGCTATTTTATTCTAGGCTTACAAAGCAACATGTAATTTAAAAATGTTTTGTATTTTGTGTTTTGTATTTTGATGCTATGGAGAATATAAAAAGAATTTGTTTTTAATGAAAGAGAACCTTTTATCTAAGGTCCTCTTTTTAATCAATTTTTGTTTTAAATAAGAACAGGAATGAAGTAACTCAAGAAAAAATTAAAACAAAATGAAAACTCATTGAAGCAGAAATAGCTTCAAGACATCTAGCTACTTGTGGCCAGATACGGATGCAAATAAGAAAGGCGTCAAATGAGATCAACCAGTAAAGGAGAAGGTGACAAGAACATAAAATAATGTTACAGGGAAAAAATAAGACGGAAGAAAGAAGATAAGTTCATAAGAATGTTAAATGAAGACACATTTAAACTTGATATGCTGTATATTTTGTTAAAACTACAGATACAGATATCATAAACTCTAACTGATGTGCCCAACTGAAGAGATGGAGAATCTTTGAAGAAAAAAACTGAGCAAAAGAAAATGTGTTAATATGCAGATCAGGAATGAAATCAAGTAAAAGAGAAGAAATTTGGGAAAAGATGTGGAAACAGTGCAAAAGGAGCTTAATTATGGAAGGGAAGAAAACACTGGAAATTTCTAATTGGCAAGCCACTTAAAATTTTCCCTTCTGGGTTGTTTAAAATATTGGCAAATGTTTCACAGAGATGCATAAACACACATAAACATATTCGAAATGGCTCCATCAGTAGATACGAATTAGGTTCACTAAGTTTTTTTAAATAATTTATGTCTCTGATTACCTGCCACTGCTTTGCTTTCCTTGAAATGTTCCCTAAAGGAAGTTAAGGACAGGTCTTTCTGGATCACAGATACTTGGAAAGCAGGAGAGGAGGAAGAACGTGTGCAAAGAGAGATGTACGTGGCTTAATCTGTTATAGGGTTGTTTAGATTTGAACCTATTTTCCTGTAAGTGTATACATCAACCTTGTCAATTTTCAAATTAAATTATCCAAGCCAACTATAAAATTGCATATTTTTCAAAACACCATTTTATGATTTGCACAACTTAGAATTGCAGCTTGAGAAAATTAAAAGGAACAGGGTGGTCACCAGGAAAACCTAATTATCATGAAGTGGTTATTCAAGTATTTCAATCTGTTTATGGAACTGTATCATTTAAAAATAGACAGTGGTTAAGGTTTTTGATCGTTCAGTATGAAAGAATAATGAAGGGGGGCGGTATTTAATAGAATTAGTAACACTTGTAGCCTATCAGGCTGGTCTCCTAAAGAAATGCAATTTAGCAAAATGAGTGTGGTTGGAAACTCAGGCCAGAATAACAACTTTCTTCAGATCCACCCAAGACTTATACAGTGGCCATTTCAATTAGCATAATGGTTCAATGTTCCTTGGGAAGTGAGGTCTTTTGTTTGGGATATTTCCTAATTAAAGAAGCCTGTTTGAAGTGGGATCTAATTTTAACTTTGTAATGCCAAAATATGATTTGAAGAGTCTGTTTTTATTTCAAGATATATTGGCTTTGCATTTCCAAGTTGAGATAGCTGTCATTAAATGTCCACGAAGCTCATATTTAAGACAAGAAAATGGAATGGCAGGGTATGAAGTAACTGGCATCAAAATTAGTTCTCGCTTTGAGTTAATATTATTGAGTTGATCATTTGTTCTATTATTATACTTCTTATTTATAAATGAAATACAGGTAATAACAGGAATCCCCAAAGTCATCTTTTAATTACAGGAAAGTCAAGTAAGGAGAATCAAGAACTTTTTGCTGGTACATTTTTCTTACACATCTTAACATATATCTTGGAACTTCAAGTGCAAGAGTGGCTTTTGTTGTTTCTGTTGTCGTTTAAAACTGACTGGTATTAAGACCACTTGGATGATTTCAAAACACTCTGTAAAGTGTCCTTTAAAAAATGTTATTCATAGTCCAACTATTTTGTAAGCTAAAATTGTTGCCGCCTTTTTTATAGATGAGAAAGAGACAGCTATGTAGCGACTTTCTAAGTGAGAATCAACAGTAAGTACATGAGGCATCCGGGATAAAAATAAACAAGTCCTCTCATTTCCAGTCCACGTTATGAATCACAGTGCTCCAGACAATCGTTAAAATGCTATAATTTTGACTAAATGTATACAAATGAGGGAGGTTTGGGAAATTATTATAATAGACATCAGAGAAAATATTTCTTCAAAAATTGTATCATTTATAAAGAAGCAGCGTTGTTTTTAGCATGTTTCTATAGATGCAGCTGGTAAATCGTGTCTCAGTCATGACTGATTTGTTAGGCAGTCTTTTGGATGATCTCTATGAGCCTGCTTCCTGGTATTCATGTCCTTCTGTAATCTCTGCACTTGAGTGAAAGCTGGACGTGATGACTTGCTTCTAGAGGACAGAAGTTTGCAGGGGAGATGAAATGTCACTTCTACCATTATGTTCCTTGCTCTACGGAGACACCCCTGTGACAAGAGGGAAGCCGTCAGACAACATTCTGAAAGCCTCTGAGAGTCCCAGTGTAACAACCCCAGAGGAACTGAATTTGGACAACCGTGCTAAACAGTTCGGGAGTGGACTTCCTCAGGAAAGCCTTTAGATGAAACCTCAGCTTTGACTGACCATCTAACAACAACCTCCTAAGAGACTTTTGCCCAGATATCTGACCTGGAGAAACTATGAGATAGTAAATATTTGCTGTTTCAAGTTGCTAAATTTGTGGTAGTTTGTAACACAGCAAAAGGCAACTAACACAATGGATCCCCTTCAGACCCTTCTCCAGCCTCACTTAGGAAAAATTAAAGACTGGAGGATGAAGAAATGAGACATCTTGGTTCACAGTTAGTATAAGACACAATGAAGATGAAACTCGGGGTTTTCTGGGGAGTTCATAGCAAATCATGGCACAGTGAAGTCAGATGGAAAAGGAACAGGGTGGTCACCAGGAAAATCTAATTATCATATAGTGAACACCTAGCATGAACAAATGGGAACAGAATGTCCTATATTTTGTCAGTCTGGAAGGAAGGTCCCCATGATCATGTTATGACATCGTTCTGTCCCTAAAAAATATTCCATTTTGTGTATAAACCCAGGTCACTTTAACTAGAAAAAAAATCAGAAAGATGTTAAATTGTCAAGTGTTTGGTTTTTAATACTATTTACGTACAATACTACAGACTTCCCTGGTGGCTCAGTGGTAAAGAATCTGCCTGCTGATGCAGGAAACGCAGATTCCTTCCCTGGGTTGGGAAGATCCCTCAGAGTAGGAAATGGTAACCCACTCCAGTATTCTTGCTGGAAAATCCCATGGACAGAGGAGCCTGGTGGGCTAGTACATGGGGTCACAAAGAATTGGACACAAGTTAGCGACTAAATAGGAACAACAGATAATACTATAGTCTTTTCTTTGTAACAGTGAATCTGAACTTGTGTTGTAACAATATTTCAATATAATAATAATAATAAGCATTCCTCAATCACTGCAGTAAATACTTTTATTTATTAAGTGAGCCATTAATATGTCCAGTAATTCTGAGAGATAAGAACTCTTACTATGCAGTTTTTAAAGAAGAGTAAATTGAAGTTCAAGGATATTAAATGATTTGCCAAAGTCAACAGCTAGAATTTTGTGGTCCTGGGATTTGAACTCAAATTTGCTGTTAGAGTGCCCCTCCCTAACCACAACCCTATAGTTCCTCTCTATAGAGTAGAAAGTTGTAATTAGTACCACTTAGATTTCAGGCTTGGTTTTTTACAGATGAACTGCATGTCACTATTACAACTGGCATAAGTTATAACCACTATGCTAAACACTCTAGTGAATATAAGAGTAACATAAAAATGTCTTTAAAAGTCTTTTAGTTGGCTTTGGGAAGTATGGAATCAGTAAGGTAAATTAAGTCCATATATTAACATTTACTAAGTCATAATGACTTAATTGACTACCAGAATTTCAAAACTGAAGGCAATCATGAAGAAAATGGTCCAGTGAGAAAAGGTCTCTAGTATATTGTGGAATTTAAGCTATCGTTTAATAATGGTTATGAGTCTGTCATCATTCAGAAAAAGAAATAAATATCATTTTCAATTCCATAGCTGTAGCCATAAGAATATAACTTCTATCTCTTTTTGAAGTAAATCAGACAAATTTTCTGTAAGTGACCTAATCAGATATTGACCTGAAATCTGTGGAAGATATTAGAAACGCCAAGATCCACCTTGGAATTGGTATTGTTCTGGAATAAACACAAAGCAAAATGCATGACAACACTTGAAGATGAATTTGTTATTAATTAGATCCTGCCTAGAAACTCTGAAAGAACAATCTATCTGGAGAACAATGCTCTTTGTAATGATTACTCTGAGGGTTTTCAGTAGTGCCATCTGAGCTTGAAGATTGTAGTCCAATATAGAAGAAATCCCTCGGAATGAATGAATGACTGTGAGCAGAAAATAAACAAAATTGATCCTGTATATCAGTACACTTGCGTTTGGAGGAAATTGAGCAAACTCTGGGAGATAGTGAAAGACAGGGAGGCCTGGCATGCTGCAGTCCATGGTGTTGCAAAGAGTCGGACACAACTGAGTAACTGAACAACAAAAACAACTTATTCATTCATGATTTGAGGAGCAGTTAATGTCAAACACAGCCACCTCTGCCATCACTGAAGATAACTAGCATGTCTTTCTTAGGCTGTATTCTCAGAAACAGACTCAGACAGAGAGCTGTACTTGGAAGGTTTGTTGGGAAGAGGCACTGGTAGCTACCTGTGTTAGGAAATGAGGAAGGTAGGAATTGAGAGAGAGGAAGTTGACCCTCTGTGTGGTACAGTGGAGTATTCTGCCAATTGTATGGAGAACTGGATGGCTCTTCAGAATTATCTCAGCTTAAGATAATGGGTCTCTGTACTCCATCAGAAGACAGACAAGGGGCCTAGCCTTGGGCAATACAGTTCTCTGCTTCTGAGGGCAGCTTGCAGTAAAGAATGCAGCCATGATGTTAGCAATCAACTTAGCTAGCATCTTGTGGAAGGCTGTGAGCTCTTGAAGAGTATATCTGGACAAAGCCCTACTGGGCACTCTGTTCTGAGAAGTGATGCTAAATTCCAATGAAGGATTTTTTAATAAGGATCAAGATGGAACAAAGCTAAGGTGAGAGAGAACTCTTGTCTCAGTAGCGCAGCTCCTCAGTTCTGCAGCACCCCTCACAGTTTTGTAAAGCCCAGGGCTACAGAAGCACGATCACCCACTGCACCTTCCATTCCCTTTTTTTTTTTTTTTAATATTTATTTATTTATCTGGCTGCATTGGTCTTAATTGTGACCACAGAATATTTGTTGCAGTGCACCAGCTTAGTGTCCTGCAGCATATGGGATCTTAGTGCTAGACCAGGGATAGAACCTGTGTCCTCTGAACTGGAAGTTGGGTTCTTTACCACTGAACCACCAGGGAAGTCCCTCTATTGTTTTTAAATCTTGTTCTCGCCAGCAATAGAAATAATAAAAATAAGAGCTTCTCATTCTTTTTCTCCTTCTCTGGCCCACTCTAAGGAATGTCTTTAAACTGACTGTGATTTCAGGAGACATGAAGACAGTTTCTCTTCTTTTGTGCAGTGGGAATGCCACCTCAGACAATGCATTAGAGTCCACTTTTAGAAGCTACAATTCTGATCCTCAATTTATTAAAATATGTCCTGCTGCTACTGCTGCTGCTGCTAAGTCGCTTTAGTCGTGTCCGACTCCGTGCGACCCCATAGACAGCAGCCCACCAGGCTCCCCTGTCCCTGGGATTCTCCAGGCAAGAATACTGGAGTGGGTTGCCATTTCCTTCTCCAAAATACGTCCTAGTCCATCTCAAGTCAGACAAAACCTGACTGTAGACTACAGACACAGGAGTTGCTAAGGGTTCTACACTATGGATCTGACCTCTTCCTATAATTACTATGTTACCTTAAAGATGAAGCAAATGGTGGGTGAGGAGGCTTCTCCGGTGGTCCACTGGCTAAGACTTTGTGCTCCCAGTTCAGGGGCCTGGGTTCAATCCCTGGTCAGGGAACAGGTTCCCACATGCTACAACTAAGACCCAGCACAGCCAAATAAATAATACAAATAAAACAGGAGTGAATACTTTTTAAAAAGATGAAGAAAATAGAAATAAGAAAATAAAGAGTTATATTCCTATCTGCCTTTGCATTTATCTAGAAGATAATTTGTGGCATGTTTTCACATTTCTCTTATGCCAGTATGATGGAGTGGAAAGCACACACAACTTTGCTTAAATGGCTAGAAGAAGCCCATGAGTTCTGATGAAATGGATATACAAAATTATAGAAATAATAGGATTTTTTTCTTTATAGAAAAACTCCAAATAAATTATTTCTTAGACTGATTTTTCTAGTAACTGTAGTAACAGCAAAAGTAAACTGCATTCATTTTAATGTATATTATGTAATTTGAGCTTCAAAACAGTCCTATGAAGCACTCTGAATTTCATTTTATTAAACAGAGTTTTAGGAAAATACATTATTTTTATAAGGTCATACAACTAGATAATGTAGACCATGGGTTTAATTCCAAGTCTTGCCTTTCATAGAAACCATACTATCTTACAAATTTCTTCCTTTGTTTATATTAAGAGTAACAAACACTTTATGAAAGTTGTGAAAGAAATTTAAAAAGTAAATATTAGAGGGCACAATAAGTACTAGATATAAATAAAATATATTTTATTTAATTTTTGAATAGTATTGCATTTATAAAAAAACTGTGGACTGTAGAAAAGGTCCACAGTGTAAATTTTACTCTCACTGTATCTTCCTTTTCTGTTCTCGTATCCTCCAAAATAATCTTTTTTATTAGACTTTTAGTATGTCCTTCCAACGCAAATACAAGTATTCTCTACATTTGACCCGAAATCTCACTTTTCTATGATTTCTCATTTTTACATAATACATAAACAGAATTTTTCATATCAGGACATAAGAAATTTTTCCATCCTTTATTTTTTATTGTAGCATATTAGTCTATTGAATAAGTAAGTTGTAATCTAGTCAACAATTCCCACTGATGGACTTTGGGGGTTTTTTTTCTCAAGCTTTTCCAATTACAAATCATGCTTATGTGTATATCATGCTACCTTGCATACAAGAAAATTGGATCATAAATCAACAAACTGATGCATTAATGTGTAAATCAATATATATTGAATGGATATAAAAGTGAGTATGATCTACGAAGGAAATCTTTCAGTTTACATTTGTTCTAGACTTTTGACTTTCACTAGTATAGAAAAATAATCTCCAGTCAGGTTTAACTTAATTTATCCAAAGAATGCTTTAAGACTTGAGGTTCAATGGCTCAGGTGGTAATGAAGTGTCAATTTTACCTTGTGCAACTGCCTTTGCATTTAGTCTTAAGGGTGGAGATCCAGATTCAGGGCAGAATCTGGGTGGTTCTGTGCCCTGGGCCAAACACCAACACTAAATACAACTTTAGCAAACGTTTTCATTATTTGGGTCTTTTTTTTTTTTTTTTTCTTAACAGGAAAGCAACTTCTGCTTGGAAATAGATCCAGTTGTTATTCATATGTATCCTTTTTGACTGTCAACATATTCGTTGGCACTCGTGAATTATTCCAGTTGCATAGATCTATAAGGAAGTGTGATTGGAACCCAAGAAACTATCTTCTAATCCACTTACAATTGGACCTTCTCCTTGAAATTCTCGGAATTCTTCTCCTCATAATTCAACCAAAACTAGAGTTTCCGCTATGGTCAGTTCTCCAGTGCCATCCTGCCTTAGGTAATTAGACCAGGGCAGAGTCAGAACTTGGTCATGCAGAACTTTGTCATTCCTCTCACAGAGATATTCAGAGAGAAAATCAAGTTCAATATGCCATTTTTCAAGAAGTAAAATGCTGCTTAGTTTCCCTGAAATGAACATTGAAATGTATATACTTAGAAAGCTATTGCTCAATCCATCCAATTAATAAGGAATTTTAGTAGTCCAAGTGAAAATAGATAATTAGAAAGTAATAACTTCAGTAATACTGAATAGATATTATTTGCTTCATCCTGGCTTTATTTTTCAAAGGAAAATATAACAGTTTAATATTTATGTTTACACGATTCATAAATGACAGAGTGGAGTCAAGCATAAAACCAAGGTTTTCCCCTCTGGGACTGGTGCTGTGAGTGAATTGCCAACTTTCAAAGTGATGGAAGAGTGTTGATCGACCTAGGGATAAGATCCAATCAAAAGGAATTCTGTCTTATCTGGATTCAATTTTAGAAAACTTTTGGCGATTTCACCAAAGTAAGTCAGCCAGCCAAATAAACAGATCCACTGAAAAGAACTTGTATAATATTTCTTGAAGTGGAGCAAAGGACCTGCGCGTCATCTACGTGGATACAGCTGAGTGGAGTGCTGTCATCCAGAGTTGTGTGTGTGTAATGTATAAATCTCTACAGCACTTGGAACTAACCCTGAAAGCCCCTAATTATGCAAGGTCCATAATCTGTTGATGGTACCTGGCTGAAGAAAACTGGAATTAAATAAGAAACAAAAGCAACAAACATTGCATAGGATTGAAATGCATTTTAGTACATTTCCCGTTGGAAGGCAGCAGCCACCCAGCCAAATGGAGCAGGAACTCGACAAAGAGCCTGAGAGTGTCAGCGAGACAGACCATTTTTAACGTTAAGAAGTGCAATTTATGTGCTATGAAAGGACAAAAATCCTGACTGAAATTCATTCTAGATCTGATGACAGTTAAGATATTCCTAGAGCTGATCGTCAGTGACTTTCTTCCACTGCTCTTAGTTAAATTTAAAAAATAAGATGATATAAGTTAGTCATGTTGTCCTTTGTGAGAAGGATTTTTCTTTCTTTCCTTTTTTTTTTTTTTTAGGAAAAGAGTTACAATTGCAGATTTTAAACATGATGGCAATTTACCAGAAGTCAGAGATTAACTAGGAGGGTTAAACTGAACCAAGAAAACTGAGAACAGCCTTTCACCAGTGAGGAAGGCCAAGGATTAGGGACTGGAAGTGGTTGGCTAAAGCTCCAGGATAATATCATTTAAATCCTCAACAGAAAGCAAATTAAACTGAGAGAAATCTTGATTGCCAGATTTATATGGACTAAAGGATACAAAGTAAATTCAAAACTACCAAGAATTCCTATGTGTTGAGAATCAAAAAAATGTCATCAGAGTAAATATTGAAATCTCTTCGAATAAGCAATTTCAGAGACTTTAGGGTGACAGATCCAAAACTAATTGAAAGAATTCCAGAAAAGTGGATCAGGCCATCTTAAGAGCCAGAGAGACAAGCAAAGTCGCAAAGGACAGAACATTTAAAGGGACAACATCACATTTAGCTTAATAATGTGTTTTTTCCTTTTAATTTATAGTAAATTTTATATTCAGATGAAAACGATTCTCAGGCTACTCTATTGTTTTGAACCTGAAAGAAACAGCTTAATCTACTCTTCCATATTTTCCAACTACACTTTTTAAGAGAAAACACAGTAGTTTTGCTTATTTTTCAATTGTTCTTATTCTTCCCATAGAGGATTTCTGGCATTGCATATCCCTACCATCCAACCTTTATTTTCATAGTTCAGTCTGAGCTACCTATAAAATATCTTAAGTATTGCAAATAGTGATCATTATTTTAAAGGCGTAAAATTGCTAGTGACAGAAAACTGGATTTTTTTTTAAACAATGTCTAGTATATAGGATCTAATCATCTCCATCTGACATTTGTAGGTAGGATATATTTGGTGACCAAAATACTTGACAGATTTTCTTTTAAGTGTAAAATAAAAGCCTAGTGTTCAAAAGAGCCATGAGGACTAATGGAAATCTGACTGATTTTTTTTAGACTGGAACAAAAGAGATCTGCGAGGCTGTCACCTTTACCAGCACTTCAAGGGATACAGAAAAAGCCAGAACACTCTTAGGACAAGCTTCAGGACAAACTAAACATATCACCTCAGGTTATCTGAATTTCAGTCAGTGTGAAAAGTCAGTCCTTTAAGTTAGAACAGACGATGGTATTGCCACCCCAAGCAGGACCCAGATTGCGATAGCGATCAGGGCAGTATATACCTGCTTTTAATTAATTAGGCCACTTGATTCGTCAGAAAAGAAGCCATTTCCTCCAAAATGCACGGAAGGGAAGGCTATGGTGTGTTCCAGAGGATGGCAAAACAACCTCTTAAAGTCTTCTAACCTGAGATCTTCTCTGAAACCATGCAAGTTACGCAGGGCGAGCTAATGAACTGAGAGTGCACAAGTGAGCCTGTGCAAGGATCTTCGCTAAGAAGAAATGTACTTTTTCATGGCACTTAAATTTCAAGCGGAAGCTGCTCACCAGAGCCTGATTTATTGTATGTGGTCTGCAAAAATCGCCGGAATGGAGCTAAATGTCAGAACATGGGCACATGTTCTGCAGTCTCACACACACACACTCATAATAATGCTCAGACATGTACATGTGAGATGGGCAAAATAAAAAAGATTATTTTAAAAACCACCACTTGCTTTCACCCTGTGGAAGAGAGCCAGAGGGACAAGTAAGAAAGTCTATCTGCAATGAGCACCCTGCCACTCAGTGCCACTCATAACTCTAAAATAGTAGCAGTGGGAACCATGCACAACTCTGCCCATGAAATCCCTTTCATATGCAGTTTAAACCCAGATCACAGAGTGAGTCAAAGCCCAACAGGGGTTAAATAGCAATCCCCAGCAACTTGCCAAAAGATCACCAGAACCGGAGAACCCAGGAGTGGGGACAGAAAGAAGGGGTGGGGAGGCGGCGCGGAGAGGGAGGGCAGTGTGTGTGCAAGTCCTGACAGCGTCTGTTCTAAAGCCATGCTCTCCCAAACTCATTAGACACTCTTGTCATAATGACAAGGACAAATCAGGTCAAATTAAAACCCAAATCAACTACAGCTTTTGTTGTTTCAGACAGAATTTACCACTGATAACGCTCTCCTTTTTACTTCCATTGTGTCCTTTAGGCTCTATCATTCCCTTATCAGCTCTCTTTGCCCCTGGGGTATTTCTGTTGCTTGCGGTGACATCTACTGGTAGAAAAAGAGACCTTCCGAGCAGGTTTCTCTGGCAAGACTCAAACAGAACGAATTTGTTGTGGACTTAAAGAAAGACTCCCCCCGCCCCCCACCCCATCCTACCTCAACCCTTGCCCCCCACAGCTCACTTTTCTTTTTTTTTTTTTTGCTTTTCAGCTAATATAATACAAAGGCCCACATTAGAGAGACTCCTAAGATTTCTTTATATAGATCCAAGAATTGGTTAATTTTGTACCATCTCTACTTGTCATTATAATCTTTGCCACAAGAATGGCTACATTCTGAGAAATGTTCTGTCCTCACGCAGTCATTGTCATATGAATGAGCTATCATTCAATCCTAATGCCTGAGATGTTTTATTCTTACTTCCATGACATTTATATTATAGTGACAAAGGCTACAGCTAGAAAAGGAAATGATACAAATTCCATTCAGGCTTTATCATTTTAAATTCTCATTTTGTGCTTCTTTCATGCCTAGCTACTAAAAACTAGTTTTTCTCTTCAAGTAAAAGAATGCAGGAAGGAAGGAAAAGAAAAAGAAAAATAATGAGTTTATGAAACTAAACCTCTGGTGGGCACCTCTTTTAATGGTTTACTTTCACGTTTAACACACCAGGATAAATCGCTACTGGAGACATCAAAGCCAGGAAAGTGAGTCAGTGTCACTTGCTCTCACAAATCTGTGGAGGGAACAGTGCTTAGTTAAAGTCACAGTGTGGTGTAGGACTTAAGTGGAAGCCCAGTGCAGAATGTATTACTGAATATAGCTCACCTTGTGTCAAACGCAACCTGAGAACCACGAGCGACTCCTATCTTACCATCTTCGACTGATCCCTTTTCTATTTCCTAGGTACTCTTCCACATATAAGACAATATTTCCAATCATTGATAATTTCAGTTGTTCAAATATATTGACTTTTTCTTCTTCTCTTCTCAAAAGCATTTTTGTAGTTCTAGTAGGTTGAGAATGGGGAGAGGATAAAATAACAAAGCTTTAAAATATAGTCTTTTTTAAGATAAAACATCCTTTAAAAAATACATTTTATATTAAAAAAAAGCTAAGTGGTAAAATATTTGGTGCTTCTGTATCACACCCATTTTCCAATATAGGTTTATTTTAGGTAGGTACTTTTCTTAAAAATAAAATATTTCATTAAAAAGTCATAAATGTTTTATGTTTAGGAATATCGTCACATCGGCACTTCTATTATCATCATGTGGCTATGGTTTGCATTACAATTTTTCAGTTTCTGTAAATTTTTCTAATTTCTCCTTTGAATACAGAGAAGCACTAGTTGAACTACTGTCTAATACAAATGAAATCTTTCTTTAAAAACAGAAAATCCAATCAGAACTGTTATTTAAGAAAATAAATAGCTAAAGTAAGAGATAGGTGAGAATTAATTTACAAAGAAAAATAGAGGTGCAAAGGATTTACTAATCATCAAATCTCAGACTTAGTATTTCTCTTATTAACAACCAGTCCATGTGCAGAAGAAGCCCTATGTCCTAAAGTCATATTTAAGAATTAAAATTTCTGTTGAACAACATTTTAGAAAAAGGAAATGCTACTTTTTTTAGTTATAAGAAATAGTACTTACAGCTGGAAGCTTTCCTAGCTTGAAGACTAACATGACCAGTGAAAGAGTATTTAATTGTTAAAGTTAATGTGGTTCTTAAAACAATAATCTTAGAAACTGAACCATGATATTGAAATGTGAAACTAGGTTGAATGCAATAATGTTAACTATGATGCCAACAAACCAATATAGAATGTCTAAATCACAATTTAAAAAAACAAAATGAAATAGATATACCTTATTGCATCGTTAGTGTTAGCACACAGTAAGGGATTTGATCCTGCAATGAATTGCTGCCCATACATCTCTGTAACACTGTGTATCTCCATCTTAATTCAGTTTGAGCTTAACTTGCAGTTTCGTTTGGCTCTGGGAAACATAACAGTTAGTAGCAATTTTGTGGGTTTTTGCAGTACACACATGAAGGAGTAAATTATCATAGCATCCCAAATAAAACATTCCTATTTTCAATGTTGTATTTTGATGACTTTTCATTGCTTTTTCTTCCAAGACTATGGTTATAAAATAATCGTTCTTCAATAAGCAATTACCATATTCAATACTGTCAAAAGTTATTCATCTAGCCAAATGTTTCAAGTGTTTAAAAAATAATATTAGGAGATTTTGGAATATTTAGAGAGATGAGAAACTGTAAGTAATTGTCCTAGTCTATGTTTTTACAACAAAGAGACTTCTTTCATTTGGTTTTTGTATCATCTATGAAGAGAGCTTGTTATTATCTTTTTTCTGGGTGAATGTAGAGCACTTTGTGTAGAACTGCAGATTTCACTTCCAAAACTAAAAGTTCTCAATTTTTTTTTATTTTTTATTTTCAGGAGTTATAAAGCTTTAATATTAACATACAATCTCTGAGAGTATTATTCATTCATCTTGCCTATTTTCTTTGGTAGAATAAGCAGTATTTTTAATTTTTAAAACTCCATATTATTCAAGACGCATGCTTTCCTTTAGGCATCCTTTGTCCATAGTTTTCTTGTGTGTCTGTGTGCATGGGCATATGTGTGTGTTTTCTGATGTCAAAACATACTGCTCTCTGTTTCACAAAATTCACTGACAGGTGACTAGATAGAGATACTGACACAGATAGAAATAAACTTTATAAACATCTGTATGTTTTCAATTCTCACCAAAAATATGCTAATAGTTGATTTTAATTTTTCACAATTAAAAGCAAAAAAAAAGTTCTACAGAAAATGAAACTAACATGTATTTTTTATTTGCCCCTTTTAACTTACACATGTTTACATTTTTTGAGGCAGGAAGATGATCCTTTCTGTTTTTGTATGCCAGCATTTACATATTCATTTACCTACTTATCTATTTTGATAACTTACTTTAACATAAAAGATCAGGGATCATTATGGCAATATTCAAGGATGGGCTCTGTGATGTAGACTAGCATAAAGAAATGGAAAATCTGCCTCCCTCAAGCAGTGACAACCATCTGAAAGACCAGAAGGCAGTATTTCTGTCACAAGACTACAAAAGCAATGCCCACACTTCCCACACCGTTGCATGGCATATCAGCCATATACTGCTTCAGTCTTGTTTGCCACAAATACGTGATAGTTCATCAGTGAAGCCGTATTAAACACACTGCTATGCATTCGGAACATTGTGCAATACCAAATATCTGACTTGTTAATGAAGGCAGAATTAATGGAGTACTGTAATTTACAGGAGCACAGAGATAGACAATAGTATTGCTCCTTTTTCATAAGCAACACTTACCTAGGGTAATATTTCTCTGACAGGCACAAAGTAGCATTACATAAGGGAATCAGCATCATCTTTTCCCCTCACCAGGTCTGAGAAATTCAAAGCACCCACCAACAAGGAGAGAGTGGCTTCTGGTATGCATGCACAAAACATGTGGTTCCGGTTAAGATTTCCCTGAAACACACAGACAAAAGCAAAAAAAGAAAGAAAGAAAGGAGAAGAAAAAACTGTAAATCAGTTCCATCAAACAACAGTCTGAATTCATTGTCTGAACTTTGTCATTAATATCATTTCTGTCTTCTAAGTAAAGAGCTAAGTGTCTCAAGGCATTTAGGCAAAGAGGCACAGAATATGCAGCATATATTATAATTTTAAAACAATTGAATAATGTTCTAAAAATTCAAAAATAATGTCTAAAAAAATGTTCAAATGAGTACTTCTAATGCATCCACTGAAGGTCATCAGATAAAAACAATACAATGATGAACACTCTCATGCTATTCTTAGTGAAATGATACTTGAAATTATTTTATTATTGCATTGTAGCTATGACTTACTAACTGGATGATAAGATATAAAGAAGAAAAATGAGGAAAAGAATAAACAATCAGAATGGCAAATGTGGAACACCTCAGTGGAATTGGGGAGGGAATTAAAAAGTTAAAATAGGTGGAAAACTGAGAAAGGACCAAATAGAAAGTCGGGGGAAAAAATATATCCATAAGAGAAAAAACAGATAAGAATAATCCATAGCAAAGGAAACAGAAGCAACAGAAGTATAAGGGAGAAATAAAACCTGAAATTCAAGTAAGAAAGACCCAAGTGAAGAAAGATAAGAATTAGAAGCAAATACTAAAAACAGAAGAAAATAGGCATATTAACAGACTTGTAGGAGAACAAAGAGACAAGGAAGAGTCCATAGTGGCATGAGCCTGGAGGATGCCTTGAGAAAAAAAGAAGCAAGTATAATAATAAGGAGAAAATATGGAAGGAGTCATAAAGAAAAGACAGACAAAGAACAGAAGACAGAAAGATGGTTAAGAATAAATGAGAGGCAGAAACAAAATGAAGGTTTAGTGGGGAAAAAAATCCTCCAACTGTCTTATTATGAAAAATAACTCATTTGAATGTTCATGCTTTTTTTGTGCTTGTGCCATAGAAGCAAAAGTCTGATTTCTGTAAAAAAATTTTTGGAAGTCTGTACTGAGTTCAGATTTGGAATATAAAAGTATAAGCCTT
This sequence comes from Bos javanicus, assembly GCF_032452875.1. NCBI lineage: Eukaryota > Metazoa > Chordata > Mammalia > Artiodactyla > Bovidae > Bos > Bos javanicus. The sequence continues at coordinate 41,611,492 of NC_083881.1, forward strand.
CTAAGGTTTTACTACTTTGGCTTTATACAGCTCAATTGAAAAGGTTCATTCTTTTTGAAACAAAAGGCTTTGTATTACCATTTAAAATTGCCAAATGTCATTAAACAATTTTTGAGACATAATTTGGAGGTGAATGTAGGGGACACTTTGGTTATAGTTTTGATACTCTTGTCTATAAAGAATTGGTTTTTTCTTTTGCTAAGATTAATTCAGAACTATGAATTTTAATGAAATATCAATAAGTAAGCAAGTCTCGTATTTTGGTTTTGACAAGACTCTCCAAGGATTAAACAAACCAAAGTACACTGCAGGAAATAGTATTCTTCTTAACATTTAAGTAAAAGTTGAATCATTTCAATATGTATGGAAGATATATAATGCATATGTATATATAATATATTTGTATGTGTACATATACACATAAAATCATAAACAATTTTTCACTTAAAAACGTTTAAAAGTTACTTGTTTGTATAATCATTCAAATCTCCTTTTTCCTATGGAAATTAAAGTTTCCTTTCATGAAATTGCAAAGAAATAAATACTTGAACCAGGAACAATTGTACAATTCTATTGCCTCTTTATAGATAAAATGGAAAAATGTGAGCAAAATGATAATTTGGGTGGATTTTTAGTTATATCAAGCAAAAAGTGTTAATAAACAGTCAGCCTTGAAAGATGTTTCTCTTTCCAACAAGGAGGTGTTAGAAGGAGTAAATAAATTAAATCGCTTCATCCATTTGATACATTCAATAAGAAGACAAGATGTAATTAAACACAACCAACATCTTACTTCAGGCCTTCAAAATCTCTTATACAAAGTACTGTAATTTCTTTAATTTATTTATTCATTTTTAGTTGAAGGATAATTGCTTTACAATATTGTGTTGGTTTCTGCCATACACTACTATGGATCAGCCATGAGTATACATATGTCACCTCCCTCTTGAAATTCCCTCCCACCTCCACCCCATCCCACCCCTCCCAGAGCACTTGTTTGAGCTCCCTGAGTCATACAGCAAATTCCCACTGGCTATCTATTTCATACACAGTGGTGTATATGTCTCCATTCTACTCTCTCCATTCGTCCTACCCTCTCCCTCCCCCACCGCACGTATCCGCAAGTCTGTTCGCTCTCTCTGCATCTCCGCTGTTGCCCTGCAAATAGGCTCACTGATACCATCTTTCTAGATTCCATTCCTTATGTTAGTGTAAGATATTTGTTTTTCTCTTTCTGATTTACTTCACTCTGTGAAGAGTAATTGCTTCACTTTCTAGGTTCATCCACCTCCTTAGAATTGACTCAAATGTTTTCCTTTTATGGCTGAGTAATATTCCATTGTATATAAGTACCACAGTTTCTTTAGCCATTCGTCTGTTGATGGACATCTAGGTTGCTTCCATGTCCTAGCTATTGTAAATAGGGCTGTGATAAACATTGGGGTACGTATGTATTTTTCATTTATGATTTTCTCAGGGTATATGCCCAGTAGTGGGATTGTTGGGTCATGTGGTAGTTTTATTCCTAGTTTTTTAAGGAAACTCCATACTGTCTTCCACAGTGGCTATATCAATTTACATTCCCACCAACAGTGCAAGAGGGTTCCCTTTTCTCCACACCCTCTCCAGCATTTATTGTTTGTAGCATTTTGTGTTTTTTGTTTTTTTTGTTTTTTTTTTTTTATGATAGCCATTCAGACCAGTGAAGTGATATCTCATTGTAGTTTTGATTTCCATTTCTCTAACAATAAGTGACATTGAGCATCTTTTCCTGTGTTTATTAGCCATCTGTATGTCATAGAGAAATATCTGTTTAGATCTTCTGCCCACTTTTTGATTGTGTTGTTTGTTTTTGTGGTACTGAGTTGTATGAGCTGCTGGTATATTTTGGAAGTTAATCCTTTGTCAGTTGTTTAATTTGCTATCATGTTCTCCCATTCGGAGGGTTGTCTTTTCACCTTATTTATAGTTTCCTTTGCTGTGCAAAAAACTTTTAAGTTTAATTAGGTCCCACTTGTTTATTTTTGTTTTTATTTCCATTACTCTAGATGGTGGATCATAGAGGATCTTGCTGTGATTTATGTCATAGAGTGTTCTGCCTATGTTTTCCTCTAAGAGTTTTTAGTTTCTGGTCTTACATTTAGGTCTTTAGTCCATTTTGAGTCTATCTTTGTGTATGGTATTAGGAAGTGTTCTAATTTCATTATTTTACATGTTGTTGTCCATTTTTCCCAGCATCACTTACTGAAGAGGCTGTCTTTTCTCCATTGTATATTCTTGCCTCCTTTACCAAAGATAAAGTGCCCAGAGGTACATGGGTTTATCTCTGGGATTTATGATAGCCTTTTTTAAATTTAATTATATATATATATATATATATATATATATATATATATATATATATATATAGGCTGCATGTGGGCTTTTCCTGGTTCCTGTGAGTTAAATGATCTTCTCACTGCAGTACACAAGCTCTAGGGTACAGGCTTGGTGGTTGCTGCACATGGGCTCAGTTACCCTGAGGTATGTGGGATCTTCCCACACCAGGAATTGAACCCATGACCCCTGCATTGGCAGGCAGATTCTTAACCACTGGACCACCAGGGAAGTCTCTATGATAGTCTTTAAAATGGTTTCTGTTATTAATTTCCACCCCTCACACACATTCCTTCTGTACTCCAAGCTGTATAAAACAGCCTGAAAATCTAAATAATTTCTCCATAACCTAACATTCTTTTTAGCTTACTATCTTCTACAGGTAAATATAAATGATTTCTTTACTTATTTATTTAGTCATTGAAGCCCCTTTCTCTCCGGACCCATCTGTCCTGCAACCTCATTCCCTCTAGAGCAAGTGTCATGGACCATAAGCCACACTTCTTTTAAACTTCCCTTCCTACCTTTGTCCACACTCCATCCTCTGACTAGCTGCTCCTTCACTCATCATGATTTTTGGCTGACCATCTTGTACATTTTACTCTGGGCTCAATCCTAACCTTCTCAAACTGTCAGAGGCAGATCAGGCTTCTTTGCAGCTTTTGACATATAAAGTGAACATCTGAATTTAACCCTTTACATGCATATGCATGTGAGTTCCACATGGGCATGACTCTATCTTATTTTTTTTTTTTTTTTGTAGCTTCTATATATGGAGGATTACCTGGAATATATTAGCTGATATATAGTAGATATTCAATTAATATATATACACATACATTGAAGGACTAACAAAAAACTGAAAGAGAGATGTGTAACAGTCTTTATTTTGCATGCAAATTGTACATATAAAGGATGGGAAAGAATAATCTCCAGAGAAACTTACATAAAAGAGAACTTGAGATGATTAGTTGACCATAAGTTCAAAAGAGGTCAACAGAGTGACTGACTTAGCTTATTTTAAAAGTGACTCTATTTTAAGGTGATGCTCATGGACATCCAAAGATCCAAGTGTAAGTGATAATTTTGTTTCACCTTGCACAAGTCAGGCCACTTCTAGAATAGTTTGTTCAAGTGATTGACATCACATTGACATGGGCAACCCAAGTTCCACCAGATTCATGTTATCTGGACTAGTGAGGAAATGCTTTACTACAGTGTTTAAGGAATGTTTAAGATTTAGGGGAGTTTAATTGGAAGAAAAGATGCTTGAAATGTGTGAATAATTTATATATGAGTAAAATATTTTTGTAAGACTCTAGGGAGCATTATGAGGACAAATGACTAGTTGCTAGAGGTAAAACCCACCAAGCAAATTAAAGAGGAAAAAAATAACTTTCATTCAGTGATAGGCCATGAATTTTTACCTATTTGATGAGATTATCTTAAAACTGAGTATTCCTTTGATTATTATCTGTTAGAGGAAATTTCAGATTGAATCTATCATAGGAGAGTGAAAGATGTTTCTATAGCAAATAGAAAGTGAAAAACATCTGCTTCTTTTAGAAAACTGTTAATGTGAGAGTTCCGATAAAACGTCATATGTAGTAAAGTAAAATTTTATTACAGACATTATTTAAAATTGAGTGTTTCTGTAAAGAGCATTTCAAACTTATTTTTTATATATTAAGAAGTTATAATATCTATGCTTTGATAACAAAAGTGATCATGGTTTAATGATTGTGATTATGATCAATATTTCTTTGGAATAACATTCACTTAATAGGAAAATATAAGCTTACAAGAAGTAACTTTGTATGTGTGTGTGTATATATATATATATTTCATTGAAGATGATTTCTTAAACGTTTTGAGAGTGCAAATTGTTCAGCAATCTTCACAAATCTCAAAATGCTTACACTATCTTTTTTCTTCTTTTTCTTCTTCCTTTTGTGGACTATTGACAGTAAAATAGAAAATACTGATATATGCTACAGTGGCTTTGCTCAGGAACCAACTAGTTAAATTCACATATATTATCTGAAAATTGACACTTTGCTCCCCTCTACAGCGTGTTTATTAAATAGGCACAGAAAAAATGGTGCCTTTTGGAAATGATGTATTTCGTTATTTCTTCTTCAGCTTTTTTTCATAGATTGTATTATAGCCATTTTGAAATATATATATATACACACGCACACACACACACATATACACACACACGTTATGTGTGTATATAAACTATAAGATAGCCATTCTTTGTTGATCCTTGTGTAGTTGAACTGGAAAACCAGGACTCCAAGGTGCCAAAAATCCCTGCTGACCTTAGAATTCATTTATTTCAATCAGTGTAATATTCTAAGCTATTTTTTTTTTAGGATATAAAACTGAGCCCTTCCTAAAATGACAACTGTTCAGGATATTTTACTATCTAAAATTTTTAATAATTGAACTCCTTGGAAATTCTAGCTCCTTATCCATGGACCTGAGCTTTGAAATGAAAAGCAAATGGAAATATTTTTGTTACCAGAGGGCAGAGTTACACTGTGAATTTACTTGTCACAGATCTTGAAAAAGGAGAATTGTTCAATAGAGGTATTCTATAATTAGTCTCAGAAATGATTCTTTATTTTCCATTTGTACTAATGTTTGGCTTTACTTTTCAGAGCCCTTTGAAGAGAGTCCTGTAGTTTTCATCTTCTATGAGCATTTGAAAATTTTCTGATTTCATGGCCTTGTATAATGTTGGACTTCTATAGCAGACACATTCATATTTGAATAGGACAGATAATTAATTAGGATATTTCAAAATAAGTGTATCTTATTAGTAAATGGGAGAAAAGGCTCATTTTCCAACTAGTCTCACCATTTTTAATAAATAAAAAAATAAATAAATGAATTCAGACAAAGAAGTATGAAAGCTAAAGGCATATTAGATTTTAATGTAATGCAGATACAGCCTGCAGGGGCTGACTATTTTAGAGGACACATGAAATTTCAATACTTATCTTTGAGGTGCCATTTTGAATTCCTTTCCACTTACTTTAAAGCATTTCAGGTCTGTTTCTGCTTTAAAAACTGTAGGTCAAAATAATTTCACATGAAATTAATTTTCTTTATCCACAGGAGACCCACAGTAGCTCAAACACAGTTAGAAATTAACAGTACCTGTTTTTCTAGTATTCTATTCATTACAGATACAGATAGTTTTGATAAACTTGATATGAAAGACTGCAGATTAAAGTTTTATGTTCTTTTCTTCAAGATTTTTCTTGTTAGTGTTCAAATGTAACTGCAGTGAAAGTTTTAGTACCCACTGACTATAGTTTGAGAAATCAAAGCCGTTTCCTGCCCAATTAGAATGCTCAGGTTCTATTGTTCCCTCCAATGGACCATATCTGTTCTTTTGTAAGAACGCGGTGATGATGTTAATGATCAGTGTGCTTCAGTTCTTCTAATTTGACAGTAGAAATTACCCAGGCTGTGATTCAAATTGTGGCAAACTCATTTAGTTCCAAAATGAATCCTGAATTCTGTTATCCATGTAGAATATTTCTTTATCTTTGTTTACAGGAGGTATGTGCCACCCATGCATCACTAATAGGAGGCATTCTGTACATGAATGCATTTGAAAGCTAATTTTAATTTACTTATATTGCAGAAATGAGAAAGAATACATTTTTACATAGTATGAGGAATCAGAAGCTGATGACTGATGATGACTTTCTCCACTATAAACTTATGTAACCTCTGTCTGCATTCCTATATTGTTGTTTCGTCACTTAGTCACATCCAACTCTTCGTGACCCCATTGACTGCACCATTTCTATACATGAATCTAATCAGAAAGCCTTTATACCCTATGCAGTTAAAAATATTGCATATAAGCTATTGTTTAAATAGCCTAAAACATTACTAACAGACAATCAGTAGTGTTATGAGTTTCTTCAGATTCTTTCTTTCCTCCTTTATCTTTCTTTAAGAAATTAGGCAGGGGAAGGGGAAGGAGAGTACTGGTCAATGCTGCGTCATCTCATCCTCTGTCATCCCCTTCTCTTCCTGCCTTCAATCTTTACTTCAATAAGTATATGAATTGAATAAACTTGTTTAACAAATATTTCCAATCTTTTCAAGAAAGGTAGAGAACATCAATTAAAAATTTTGATTGAAAACATGATGCCAAATTGTGTTTTAAATTTCAAAGTTGTGCTAAGGGACGGGAGAGGCTGTTGGGCTGCCGTCTATGGGGTCACACAGAGTCGGACACAAATGAAGCGACTTAGCAGCAGCAGCAGCAAAATCATAGTATATCCATATTTATTATTATTTGGAAGATGGTAGCATTTGAATTTATAAACAATTAGCATGATTTTTTAAAATAATTAACACTTTGTGTGTGTTCAGTCGCTCAGTCATGTCCAGCTGTTTGTGTCCCCATGGCCTGTTGCCTGCCAGGCTCCTCTGTTAGTGGAATTTCCCAGGCAAGAATACTGGAGCAGGTTGCCATTTCCTACTTGAGGCGATCTTTTCCACCTGGGGATCAAACCCACATCTCCTGGGTCTCCTGCATTGGCAGGCGGATTCTTTACCACTAGCACCACCTGAGAAGCCCATTTAACCCTTTAGCCATGACTTATTTCCCTGTGATTATAACATATGACCAATACAGCATTCCATACTTGAAAATTCTATTTTTATTTTTGTTGCCATTACTAGTCTCTTGTTATTAATATTCATTATTTTCATAATTGTTATTTTCTTAATAAAAAAAGACCATATTTAGTTGATGTCACAGCTCTCCCTGGTAGCTCAGCTGGTAAAGAATCTGCCTGCAATGCAGGAGACCCAGTTCAATTCCTGGATTGGGAAGATAGGCTTCCCAATTGGGAAGATAGTGGGTAGCTTCTCGATAGGCTACCCACTCCAGTATCATTGGGCTTTCCTGGTGGCTCAGCTGGTAAAGAATCCACCCACAATGTGGGAGACCTGGATTCAATCCCTGGGTTGGGAAGATCCCATGGAGAAGAAAATGGCTACCCACTCCAGTGTCCTGGCCTTGAGAATTCCATGGACTGTATAGTCCATGGGATTGCAAAGAGTTGGACAGAACTGAGCAACTTTCACTTTCACAGCTCTCCATTCATTTCCAGGAAACACAAAATGGAATGTTTATAATGATTTAATTTTCTTAGAATCCCAAGAAAGTTAACTTTATATGTTTTCATGTTTAGTAGCAGGGAAGTGTTAACAGAGAAAAAGATAATTGAAATATTTTGTCCAGTAACTTTGTATGCATAATATGCACAGGACTTTATATACAAATTCTCACCCCTGCAATTCTAATGAGAAACCTCAGTCACATCCTGTATACATGTTAAAATAGATATGGTCCTGAAATGGGCTGGCCTAATAATGAGTATACGGTACAATCACAGGTTAAATGTGTTCTCCCATCTAACAAGGAAAGTGAGTGAAGAGAGTGTGAGAGAGAGAGAGAAAAAAAGAGGGTCCCTGAGCTAATTTTCTAGCCATCAGTCAGACTATTGTTCCTACTAAAAGAGATTGAAAGAGAGAGTGAGAGTGAGAGTTATTATAATAAATATAAAGTAGCTTTAGCCACGGGAAATTACACTTGGAAGGTCAGGGGGGAGAATCAGAGAAGGATGATGAAGGGGGTGGGGTGTGAGCAGAAATATGCAGGGTCAGGATTTTGAAGGAAGATGGAACATCACCCATGTCAATAACTGTTATCAATGTGTTACATGGTATATTAAAATAGGAAGTTTTCTAAAGGAAAATTTGATTTGTATTATTTTAATTTCCAAGTAGTATGTGTTCCAAATTTGTGTGTGTGTCTGTGTGTGTGTGTGCCCAGATATAGTGTCAATAGATTATCAGTGGCTATGTGCTTTATGAGGAAATTTTTCCTTTTTTAAAAACATTTTCTTTGGCTATATACTAAATTGATGTGGAATAGTAGAGAGTCACTAGACGGATTCACTGTGTATATTTATCTGTCACAAATTCGTGACTTATCTATTGAACAAGTACATACAAACGAATGATATTTTCCAAAGTCATTGTTTTTTTTTTAACTCTGTATTGTCTATAGAACATGTAACATCTTTGAACAGAAGCACAGAACTCTTCTTTTGGTGTACTTATCTTGTTCATCAAATGTTTAAGGTCTCAACAGCAAGAACCATGGCAGATTCTGCCATTAAGTTAGCAAATTAAAAATCAAACAAAATGTTTGTTGAATAGGTGGGGGCTTAGTGCTGGTGACTGGGGAAGATGAAATATGCAGAAATGCAGAAAGAACAACTATCTCTACACAAAGATAAAATGTGAAGAAAAAAGCCCCTACACAAAGAAAAAAAAAACTGAAAAAAGTAATGACTTATGTAAACTTTAGTTCAACTGACCTGACCTCAATCTTTCTCCTTTGTCATCTTTTAAAACTTCTAGAACTCTAAAACTTCCCTAAGGGTTGGGAAAGCATCAAGATTTAGCCAAACTTTCATATTTATTTAAAATCAATTTTTCTTTTTATGAGTTTTGCATTACACTTTTGCAAAAGCAATCAAATTAATAACAATAGTGCAATGCACTGGGTGGAATCATTAAACAACTTTAGAAAGAGAATAATACAGTAAGAATTGTGCATTTCTCTGGATGATGTATCTTGGATTATGTCCACTCAGCTGCTACACCTACTGGACTGGTTGATTGCCTTCTCCCATGAATGTAGCGTGGTCGTTACTGAGTTGTTTTCCCACTTTATATTGGAGAAAACCAGATACAACTTTTAGTTCAATTCAGCTCAGTTACTAAGTCATGTCCAACTCTTTGTGACCCCATGAACCGCAGTACACCAGGCCTTTCTGTCCATCACCAACTCCCGGAGTCCACCCAAACCTATGTCCATTGAGTCAGTGATGCCATCCAACCATCTCGTCCCCTTCTTCTCCTGCCCTCAATCTTTCCCAGCATCAGGGTCTTTCCAAATGAGTCAGTTCTTCACATCAAGTGGCCAAAGTATTAGAGTTTCAGCTTCATCAGTCCTTCCAATGAACACCCAGGATTGATTTCCTTTAGGATTGACTGGTTGGATCTCCTTGCAATCCAAGGGACTCTCAAGAGTCTTCTCCAACACCACAGTTCAAAAGCATCAATTCTTCTGTGCTCAGCTTTCTTTGTAGTCCAACGCTCTTCCCTGGTGGCTCAGAAGCTAAAGCATCTGTCTGCAATGCAGGAAACCCGGGTTCGATCCCTGGGTTGGGAAGGTCCTCGGGAGAAGGAAATGGCAGCCCACTCCAGTATTCTTGCCTGGAAAATCCCATGGACGGCGGAGCCTGGTAGGCTACCGTCTGTGGGGTCGCAAACAGTCAGACATGACTGAGTGACTTCATTTTCACATCCATACGTGACCACTGGAAAAACCATAGCCTTGACTAGATGGACCTTTGTTGGCAAAGGTAGTGTCTCTGCTTTTTAATATGTTGTCTAGGTTGGTCATAACTTTCCTTCCAAGGAGTAAGCGTCTTTTAATTTCATGGCTGCAATCACCATCTGCAGTGATTTTGGAGCCCAGAAAAATAAAGTCTGACACTATTTCCACTGTTTCCCCATCCATTTGCCATGAAGTGATGGGACCGGATGCCATGATCTTAGTTTTCTGAATGTTGAGCTTTAAGCCAGCTTTTTCACTCTCCACTTTCAGTTTCATCAAGAGGCTCTTCACTTTCTGCCATAAGGGTGGTGTCATCTGCATATCTGAGGTTAGTGATATTTCTCCCGGCAATCTTAATTCCAGCTTGTGCTTCTTCCAGCCCAGAGTTTCTCATGATGTACTCTGCATATAAGTTAAATAGGCAGGGTGACAATATACAGCTTTGACATACTCCTTTTCCTATTTGGAACCAGTCTGTTGTTCCATGTCCAGTTCTCACTATTGCTTCCTGACCCTGCATACAGATTTCTCAAGAGGCAGGTCAAGTGAAATTAAAAAAAAAAAAAAAAAAAGACCAAATTTCAGAAATCTATACTGACACTAACAATTTTATATTTTGTATTTGCCATATACCTACATGTGCATTTATGAATTTAACTGGCATCCCTGTCAAACATCATTTTATGAGACTGGTGCAGAATTCATACCCATATGTTCAGATGGCACCTTCTTTTTTCTATCTAAATGTCCAGATACAATATTTCTACCCTCTTTTATAAGCTAATATTTCTATTCACTGTGCAATTAATAGATGTTTAAATTTAATCACCAATTAAGATTCCAGAAAAATTAGACGTCCTTCTACTTAAAATAATCAAAATATTCACAACTTCCCTGGTGGCCTAGTAGTTAAAGACTCTGCGTTTCCACTGCAGGGGACACAGGCAAGATCCCCAGTTGAGGAACTAGGATCCCACACACTGTGTGGTACAGTCAAAAGAAAAAAAATAATAAAATAAAATTCACAAATTTGTGCACACTAGTATCAGTTCTGGATATATACATCTATTTTGGCAAATATATGTTTTTAACAAAAATTTTACCCAATCAAGAGATCATGGATCAAATTAGAAACACAAAATAACCAATACTTGAGATATAGGGGGGAAATATATAATGATCAAAATATTTATTTCCTGTTGCTGAATTTGGATTCACTCGATGATTTTAAGGTATGGATAGATATGTGAGAAATGCAAATTAATTTCAATCACACGTGTTTAGTGAGCATAAACTATATTCCAGGCACTGTGCTAGGTATTGAGGATAGAATAGTGATGAGTAGCATTCTGTCTTACAAAAAGATGGCCCCATAAAATCAGATATGGTTCTGAAATGTATTAGTAATAAATTGTGACTATTTAGGAAGCATTCTGTGATTTTACAAAATTATAGAACTACAATAGTTCACCTTACTCCCCATGTCGAAACTAAGGAATCCATCTTATACAACAGTGAATATTCTAAAACCACCCCTTAAATTTTCCTTCCTAAGTATTTTCCGTATGACCTAATTAATGAGTGGATAAATTTCAACTTTCATCCTAGCATTCCATCAAAAGCCTCAACAGGCAAACTTAACTATTTTTTTTCTAAATGTCTCAGGTTAGAATCAACACTTCCTCAGAACCTGTGTCTTGGTTTAATGCTTGCCTCTTTTATTCTCTTTGGCCCTACTCCAGATTCCTTCATGCATTGTACCCAAACTTAAAGTTTTCTGCTTTAATATCCTACCAATACTTAGCAGATGGATTCTAGATACTTGATGAATGAATGGTTTGTATCCTGAAATCGTTGTTGATAAATTATTGTCCAACAGTGACTTCTCTTCTCTGAATGTCACAGGATTTGAGCATATACCATAGGACATGGTCCATGTGTGCATGCTCAGTCACTAAGTCATGTCCAACTGTGACTCCACGGACTGTAGCTCACCAGGCTACACTGTGCATGGGATTTCCCAGGCAAGAATACTGGAGTGGGTTACTGTTTCTTTCTCCAGGGGATGTTTCTGACCCAGGGCTCAAACCCACAGTCTCCTACATCTCCTGCATTGGTGGGCAGATTCTTTACCATTGAGCTACCTGGAAAGCTCCTATGTGATAAAATACCTAATTTCTTATTGTTTTCAGATACTGTATTTTGTCTTTCTCTCCAACTCCATCAAATATGTCTCAAGGCTAGCAAAGTTGCTTTCTACTTTGTGTAATCCCCTTAGAGCTGGATATAAAGCTAGTGCTTGATAAATCATGTTTATTAGCTTATTAAGCTTGGACTCATAGAAAAGTTTAAAGGAAAATGTTGTTTTGCCAACACGGTAAAAGCAGACAAAATAAATTTTAGTTCAAATCCTAAATCTATTTTTCACTAACTTAGAAACTGTCTTAATCATTGTATGCCTCACTTATTTTGTATGTTACAATGGGAATAATAGCCCTTCATTTCATTGATGATATGAATCATATGATACAACATACATAAAACCCTTATCAGAGTGACGAACATGTAGAAAGGGATCAATACATAGTAGATACCTAGGAAATATGTGTATCTTTCCCTTAGGTATCCATTGACTGCAAACCATACTTCAGGTTGTTGTTGTTCAGTTGATAAGTCATGTCCAACACTTTGTGACCCCGTGAACTGCAGCACACCAGGCTCCCGCGTCCTTCACTATCTCCTGGAGTTTGCTCAAAGTCATGTCTATTGAGTCAGTGAGGCCATCCAATCATCTCATCATCTGTCTCCCCCTTCTCTTCCTGTCCTTAATATTTCCCAGCATCAGAGTATTTTCCAATGAATGGAGTTTTCATGTCAGGTGGCCAAAATTTTGAAGTTTCACCATTAATCCTTTCAATGAATATTGAGGGTTGATTTCTTTTAGGACTGACTGGTTTGACCTCCTTGCTCTCCAAGGTACTCAGGAGCCTTTTCCAGCACCACAGTTCAAAAGCATCAATTCTTTGGCTCTCAGCCTTCTTTATTGTCCAACTCTCACATCCATACAAGACTCACGCCATCCATCCATTCCAAGACTGGAAAAACCATAGCTCTGACTGTACGGACCTTTGTCAGCAACCTACGTGATGTCTCTGGTGATATGTTGCTGGAATGGCAGTTGCACGATGCTGGAGCCATAGGTTCGCTGCACTGGAGCGACTTTGAGGAGATACCCCATGTCCAAGGGCAAAGGAGACACCCCAGCAAGATGGTAGGAGGAGCGAAATTGCCTTAAGAATCAAACCCCATACCCACCAGAGACACTCAGCGGGCTCAAACAAACCTTGTGCACACCAGGACACAGAGACCCCACAGAGATTGAGACAGAGCTGTGTTGGAGTGTCTCCTGTGGAGGTATGGGTTAGCAGTGGACTGCTGCAGGGGCAAGGGCTCTGGGTGCAGTAGACCTGGGTATGGCATAAGCTCTCTTGGAGGAGGTCACCATTAACCCCACCATAGAGCCAGATGGTCAATACCAAAATCAGATTGATTATTCTCTTTGCAGCCAAAGATGGAGAAGCTCTATATAGTCAGCAAAAACAAGACTTGGAGCTGACTGTGGCTCAGATCATGAACTCATTGCCAGATTCAGACTTAAATGGAAGAAAGTAGGGAAAATCACTACACTATTCAGGTACGACCTAAGTCAAACCCCTTACGATTATACAGTGGAAGTGAGAAATAGATTCAAGGGATTAGATCTGATAGACAGAGTGCCTAAAGAACTATGGACAGAGGTTTGTGACATTGTACAGGAGACAAGGATCAAGACCATTCCCAAGAAAAAGAAGTGCAAAGAGGCAAAATGGTTATCTGAGGAGGTCTTACAAATGGCTGTGAAAAGAAGACAAGTGAAAGGCAAAGGAGAAAAGGAAGGATATACCCATTTGAATGCAGAGTTCCAAAGAATAGCAAGGAGAGATAAGAAAGCCTTCCTCAGTGATCAATGCAAAGCAATAGAGGAAAACAATAGAATGGGAAAGACTACAGATCTCTTCAAGAAAATTAGAGATATCAAGGGAACATTTCATACAAAGATGGGCACAATAAGGGACAGAAATGGTATGGACCTAGCATAAGCAAAAGATATTAAGAAGAGTTGGCAAGAATACACAGAAGTGCTATACAAAAAAGATTTTCATGAACCAGATAATCACGACGGTGTGATCACTCACCTAGAGCCAGACATGCTGGAATATGAAGTCAAGTGGGCCTTAGGAAGCATCACTAAGAACAAAGCTAGTGGAGGTGATGGAATTCAAATTGAGCTCTTTCAAATCCTGAAAGATGAGGCTGTGAAAGTGCTGCAATCAATATGCCAACAAATTTGGAAAACTCAGCAGTGCCCATAGGACTGGAAAAGGTCAGTTTTCAATCCAATCCCAAAGAAAGGCAATGCCAAAGAATGCGCAAACTACCACAAAATTGCATTCATTTCACATGCTAGCAAAGTAATGCTCAAAATTCTCCAAGCCAGGCTTCAGCAATACGTGAACCATGAACTTCCAGATGTTCAAGCTGGACTTTAAAAAGGCAGAGGAACCAGAGATCAAATTGCCAACAGCCGTTGGATCATCGAAAAAGTGAGAGAGTTCCAGAAAACCATCTATTTCTGCTTTACTGATTATGCCAAAGCCTTTGACTGCGTACTGCTGCTGCTAAGTTGCTTTAGTCGTGTCCGACTCTGTGCGACCCCATAGACAGCAGCCCACCAGGCTTCCCCATCCCTGGGATTCTCCAGGCAAGAACACTGAAGTGGGTTGCCATTTCCTTCTCCAATGCATGAAAGTGAAAAGTGAAAGTGAAGTCGCTGAGCTGTGTCCAACTCTAGCGACCCCATGGACTGCAGCCTACCAGGCTCCTCTGTCCATGGGATTTTCTAGGCAAAAGTACTGGAATGGGGTGCCATTGCCTTCTCCAGTTGACTGTGTGGATCACCACAAACTGTGGAAAATTCTTCAAGAAATAAGAATACCAGAACCCCTGACCTGCCTCCTGAGAAATCTGTGTGCAGGTCAAGAAGCAACAGATAGAACTGCACATGAAACAACAGACTGGTTCCAAATCAAGAAAGCATTACATCAAAACTGTATATTTTCAACCTGTTTATTCAATTTATATGCAGAGTACATGATGAGAAACGCTGGGCTGGATGAAGCACAAGCTGGAACCAAGATTGTCGGGAGAAAATATCAGTAACCTCAGATATGCAGATGACACCACCCTTTTGGCAGAAAATGAAGAACTAAAGAGCCTCTTTATGAAAGTGAGAGTGAAAGAGGAGAGTGAAACAGTTGGCTTAAAACTCTACATTCAGAAAACTAAGATCATGGAATCTGGTCCCATCACTTTATGGCAAATAGATGAGGAAACAGTGGAAACAGTTAAAGACATTATCTTTGGGGGCTCCAACATCACTGAAGATGATGACCTCAGCCATGAAATTAAAAGACACTTGTTCCTTGGAAGAAAAGTTATGACCAACCTAGACAGTTTATTAAAAAGAGAGACATTACTTTGCCAACAAAGGTCTGTCTAGTCAAAGCTATGGTTTTTCCAGTAGTCATGTATGGATGTGAGAGTTGAACTATAAAGAAAGCTGAGTGCTGAAGAATTGAATGTTTTGAACTGTGGTGTTGGAGAAGACTCTTGAGAATCCCTTGGACTGCAAGGAGATCCAACCAGTCCATTCTGAAGGAGATCAGTCCTGAATATTCATTGGCAGGACTGATGTTGAAGCTGAAACTCCAAAACTTTGACCACCTTATGTGAAGAATTGACTCATTTGGAAAGACCCTGATGCTGGACAAGATTGCAGACAGGAGGAGAACGGGATGACAGAGGATAAGATGGTTGGATGGCATCACCAACTCAATGGACATGAGTGTGAGTAAGCTCCAGGAGTCAGTGATGGACAGGGAGGCCTGGCGTGCTGCAGTCCATGGGGTCGCAAATAGTCGGACATGACTGAGCAACTGGACTGAACTGAACTGAAAGTGATATCTTTGCTTTTTAATATGCTCTCTACAGTTGTCATAGCTTTCCTTCCAAGGAACAAGCATCTTTTAATTTCATGGCTGCAGTCACAATCTGCAGCAGTTTTGAAGCCCAAGAAAACAAAATCTTTCACTGTTTCCACTTTTCCCCAATTATTTGCCATGAAGTGATGGGATCAGATGCTATGATCTTTGTTTTTTGAATGTTGATTGTTAAGCCAGCTTTTTCACTCTCCTTTTTCACCCTCATCAAGAGGCTCTTTAGTTCCTCTTCCCTTCCTGCCATTAGGGTGATATCATCTGCATATCTGGGGCTGTTAATATTTCTCCAAACAACCTTGATTTCAGGTATTGCTGGTATTTTTCAAATTTACTGTTTTGAACACCAACACCTTCAAAGAGAGGTTAAAGAAATTATCACATTGAAAGAGAAAAAAAAGTTTAATATAAAAAATTTTGAATACACAGAGAATATTAACTCCTATATTCAGTTCTCTGAATCATAGTTTGAAAGGAAGAAGACCAACTTTAGTATGGAGACCATACTTTGGCTATTGAAAGGGCATGCTGACAGTGAATTAAAATTGTAAAGCTTTATTTCCTAGAAGTTGTTTAATTCTGAACACAATCTATGTATATGCAAGAGATGAAGGTGAAGCCTTATCTAAAGGTAGCAGCCTAGGGAAGGTAGCTACTTGGAGAATATTTCAAACATGCAAATCCCAAAAGGTCTTTATTCCAGCAAATGAGATGCATGATTTTTCATAAACTTAATTCCTTCTGTAAAATGTGTACCATCTATGAGTTAATAAACATGCGATATCTACTCACATGGCTTATGAGATTTGTTTTTCTCCCCTTACGTTTGGATCAAAAATTTATCAGATCCTTGTTGTCACATGCATAACACAGTACAAAATTAATTAGGTAGGCAAAAATTGTTAGTGAAATATTCAAAATCTTGAGGTAGGGCTATTACCAAATGTGAGACTCATATCAACCCAACTGAAATAACCAATTCCAGATTCAGGTCTTTTTGATGACCTATTCCCCCTAAAAGTTTTGTGGTAGTAGTAGCCAATAGCTCTGTTCTTCATTATGATTGTCTCAACTTACTGCCCTGAAGAGATGAGGGATACAAGAGGTGTTAATCCATGAAGCAAAAATTCCCAATGATTTGCACCAGAACTAAAGAGTAGACCCCTCCCACTTGATTCTCTGTAAGTAATTTTCTTGATAAAGTACAGTCCGTATGGAGACAGAGAATTATGCTAGTACATCCAAGGACAAGCCTATGTTCTCTTAGTATGAAGCCAATGTTCTTTTAGTATGATTTGGATAATACCAACTAAAGTAACGGAATTCTGCTTCCATTTGTGTGTCTGCGAGTTCATTAGATCAATATTTTCGATGGTGCCACGGGGGAAATGAGTAAGTGATACAACCTAATTACTTATTCAAGCACAATCATTAACCATCACGCTACGACACTGATAGGAAAATCTATAGTTTACCTTCAGAATTTTACATTTCAACAATGTCTGGTTGCAGAGAAAAAGTTATGAGAAATAGTTTTGCCACTTCTTAGAAGGGTCTAGAACTACTGAAATGTTTAATAGGTCTTTGTATCTTAATTTGAAAAGTGTTAACCCACAATCTTTCTCATCCTCCCTAACTTCTACTCACACCTTTCATTCCCTATGAAAAATTAAAATGTAGCTTCTTCTCTTTTTTTGTACCTTCAAGGAAACTCCACACAAAACCCAGGACAGTGGCCCTGGCTTTGAGGAAAAAGAGAACATTTTCAAATACCAGTCTTCCTATCTTGATCTTCTCTTTCCATAGTTAGTGAAAACAGTAATGTTTACGAGGTTCCTCACAGCATGCTGCTATTCTGCAGCTGAACACACAGACACTTTGTTTTCCTGTGCAACAGTGCAGCCTAGTGGACGAAGACAGTCCCGTCCTTCAGAACCAAGGAAGGCGGGCAATGAAAGCTCTTCAAGAGACTTTGTTGTTTGAAAATCACTTCTGAACTGCCGACACATGTCACTTTTTACAGTGGTAAAAAAGAGAAAAATTCCCACACTGCTTGTATATGATGGAGATACAGCTGATCCCATGAACTATTTAGGGAAAAAAAATCTACTTATTACAGTTAACAACCAAATGCTCAAGTGAATGTTTTGGAGATGAGGTGTCCTTTCTAAGATCTTCATTTTAAAATACTGAATTTTATTCACAATAAAAATAGCCACAATTCCTAAACCACTTACTTAATGACCTTTAATATTAACCCCTGCATGTTCTAGACTGGCAGCAACTGTGTGTGTATTTGTGTACAATATAATCCATGTCTCAAAATACATTGTGTGACTATGTGTATATATATGTGTGTGTGTGTGTGTGCGCGCGCATGCATAGAGAGAGAAATAGATGATAGATTGCAAATATGTAAACATATATACTATACTTACCCTCAAACATAATAATATAATTTTTTTCATTAAGTGGCAGTTTAGAACAGAAAGCTCATTTTAGTGTCTACATAAATTAAAATCAATGTCCCTGAATAAAAAGATGAGGTCTTCATATAGCTTACTTATTTTTTTAAACCCATTCATTATTCCATTTCAGGATAACTCCTAAAAGCTAAATACTTAATAGTTCTTTCATGTTGATTTGCTTGCATTTATTGCTTCTGTTAAACCATCAAACAAGCTCATTTTATCACTGTTTCTTTTTAATCCACTAAGCTTTAAGTGGGTTTTCAAATACATATTTAAAATTAAAATGTAAATATGGAATACAGAGTTCTACAGAGAAAGGTAAGACGCCTTCTCAGAAGCTGTGCATAAAAATTCAACACATTTCCTTTGGAAGAACATGATGGAGCAAACATCAGTCACTCTTCTTGTTTATAGGATGTGCTAGGGTAAGAATTAAATGTAATTTAGTGAGACAATAAAATCCTCTCAACTTCTGTGCTGTTGTGTTAGGGATGGATTTGGGGATGATTAAATGAGTAAATCACACAGATCTGAAACATTTTTTCTCCTTTCTTTCTTTCCTTTTTTTTTACGCCTCCTCAGATGGCATCTTGATCGTGCTTGCACTATGAACACAAAAGGCCTATAGGTCAGACCTGAAATTATAGCTAAACCTCAACTCCTGAGGTACACAGGCTGTTTATATCGATGAAAATTTATGATCTCTATACCCTAAATCCCCGGCCTCTCTTTTACATTGACTTCTTTACTATTTGCTGCTTTATTTTATGGTGATCCCTTGCCCTCTATAAATATATCACGGTTACTTAACCCCAGATCCCACCCCCAGCCTTCAGGACTTCAGAAAGGATCTATTTGTTACTTATTCTGCTACCGGGTGTTTCATAATCCTCCACATTAGCAGCTATTATTTTATAGCAGTTAACATTTTCCAAATTTTCATCATCTCTTGACTGTTAGCCCTCTAACTGCTTAATAATTCCAGTCTTAGAACTGCTGTGTAGAGATTATGCTGAAGTAGAAATTTTTTCCTTAAGCTCATACAATGATTGAAGTATTTTCTATTAAATATTTATCTGTAGAAAAATGAATAAATTTAACTGCAAAAATTACATTTAGGCAAGCTTAATTGCCTTGTGTTACTTTATATAAAATTTATAAAAACCTGACCTAATCTTAAAAACATGCCACTGAGTAATTAAAGTTTTCTATGGGTTAGATTCTAATAATTATCTTGTTTTGACTGAACTCCTTATTAGAATCCAAAAAAATA
Source organism: Bos javanicus (assembly GCF_032452875.1). NCBI lineage: Eukaryota > Metazoa > Chordata > Mammalia > Artiodactyla > Bovidae > Bos > Bos javanicus. The sequence continues at coordinate 41,631,160 of NC_083881.1, forward strand.
AAGCTGGAAAATAATAAGAGATTATAGATTTGGAAAAGCTATTGTCTGATGTTAAAATTGTTAAGAAAATATGAGTCAGTATTATGCAAATTCTGACCTAATCCCAGCAGCATTCTGGTAGGTAATTGTATTTTTTCTTTAAAGGAGGACAGACCCTACAATAATTATGCCTTGTTAGTGTCCACATTGCTACATTTTTGATTTATGTATTTTTCTGGGAGTTGACAGATAAGCAAGAAAAATTGACATATTATAAACTAATAAAAATAAATAATATCAGAATCTGCCTAGCAGCAGTCTACATTGGAAAGTTAAATCACCATATTAATCACACAATTTTTTTTGAGCAAAACATAGTGTGTACAAATTTTTTTAATGACATAGATCAAATAAAACTAAGTATTCAAATTGCTCTCTGTGTGTATGTTTGTGCACATGTGTGTGTGATTTCTAAGGTAAATCATACACAGTATGCCAAAACCATTTTTGTTTTATATCCTTCTCTGGCATTTTTAGGAAGTCAAGACTTTAGTGATCTCCGTGTACATATTTCTATATGTAATATTCCTATTTGATATAGTATATCCAGGCTTTCTCTGAAGAACATTACTTAATGGCAATTTGATTAGTCCACTCTTTTTGGTGTTTTGCTAAAATTCTTATTACTTAGAGTCCTGCTGTTTGAAAGCTTTATATTATTTTCTATTAAATACCAGAAAAAAGTATAAAATTTTAAGGCTATGGCAACAGCTAATGCTAAGAGTCATACTTTACCACCACATGCTAAACAAATTGACAAAAGAAATATGACTTCCATGAGCCTAAGGTTTGGTGTGTGTGTTAGTCGGTCAGTCATGTCCAAACATTTGCCACCCCATGGACTATATCCCAACAGGCTCCTCTGTCCATGGATTTCTCCAAGCAAGAATACTCGAGTGGATTGTCATTTCCTTCTCCAGGGGATCTTCCTGACCCAGGGATTGAACCCAGGTCTCCTGCATTACAGGCAGATTCTTTACCATCTGAGCTATTAGAAAGGGTTTGGTAGAAATTGGCAATTGACATTATATAGCATGGATGACGAAAACCAATGAGTTGTAAAGGTCATCCTTTTCTTCCAACTTCGTATACTTTACAAACAACACGTTTTGTTGGTATAAGCTTGCTTGTGTGAATGTGTGCTAAGTCATTTCAGTCGTGTCAGAGTCTTTGTGGCCCTATGGACTGTAACCAGCTAGGCTCCTCATTCCATGGGATTCTCCAGGCAAGAATACTGGAGGGGGTTGCTATGCCCTCCTCGAGAATGGTATACGCTTAGTTTCCTTTAAATATAACCTGCATTTGCAAACAAATGCTTCAGGAGCAATTAATCAATATCATTGACCAATCAATTGATTGATTATCATAATTTCTCCATTATTCAAACTAAAACTAAACAGTCTGATATTAGAATTTCAATACTTTTCTATTGCTGGACTCAGATCTTCAAAGCAAGCTGGATAATCAGTCTTTAGAAATGCAATGAAAGACAGACAATTTTCCCCACTATTTATAAGGATGTGTGCATGCTCAATTGCTGAGTCAGTTGTGTCTGACTCTCTATAGCCAGGCTCCTCTGCCACAGAATTTGTTTATATGGATATGACCGACATAATTCCAAAAAACACTGCGTTCTTCAACAGGGCATGGAAAATGTCCACATGATATCCCCCAGTTCCATGCTTATCAACCTGGAAAATGAATTTTCTCAAATATGTATAAATCCTAAAATTTAACAAGCTTAACCTGAGGTTAACAAATTCTCTAAGCAATGGAGCCTACAGATTCTTTTCCTCTTAACAAACAATTTTACACAGTCTTGGTCAAGGCAACAGCTCAGTATCTAGCAACCTATAGAACTATAATAAAGTTTTTCTAAAATTACCTCTAATTACACTGGGTACATCCATATAATCAGAGTTCTCAAATGATTTCCTTTTTACACACTGTTATTTTATAAGTATAAAATGTTCTATAAAATCTCTTCTGAAATATGTAGCTGAGAAACCTGTCTATAAACCATCCAAGAAAGGTAGACCATTAAAGCATTGATTTTTATGAAAATCATCATATACTATCTAGCAATTGAATGCAGATAATTTAAATGGAACCTCAGGAGAAGCTTACTAATTATCCTCATCTCAAGAAAATAGCATCCAATGACTATACTAAACCAGATAAAAGATATAACCAATAAATCTACTAAGAACCTTTAGAGCCTACAACGTGTGCCATTGTTGCAACAACCAACTCCAGGAAATTTTGAATTGAACAGAGAGCCATAGAAAAATCACAGTTTGTTATACACACAGATACATTAGGTTGTATATATATAAGTATGTGTATATATGATGTATAGTAGATTTTTGTACACATGTTATATATATATGTGTGTGTAGTAGTTCTGAATATAAATATATAGCTAAGGACATGTGATAGGTTTGAATGTAAGAATAACACTACAAAATATATGTATTAGGTTTCTAGTCAGTTTCATTTAAATTTTTTATTTAATCCAATATAATATTTTAATTAAATATTTAATTAACATTATATATTTAATTCTTAATTTTTAAATCTACCATAGAGCCTTAAATACTGGTTTTACTATCAATGATTAGCTCTGGCTGAATTATTTTTGTGTGCTTATGTACAGATTTACCACTAGGCAATTTCTAAACACAAGCATATGATTCTCATGTTGATAGAAGAGATAGGTTTCTTCCTAATTTTGGAGCACTCTTCCTTCAGTGCCCCACGTCCAAGGGGCAGTGGCTACGCAGGCACAGGAGGGCCAAGAGGAGCTACACCATTTTCAAGGTTAGGAGGGGTGGCGGTGAGGAGATACCCCTCTTCCAAGGCAAGGAGCAGTGGCTGCACTTTGCTGGAGCAGCTATGAAGAGATACCCCACATCCAAGATAATAGAAACCCAAGTAAGATGGTAGATGTTGCAAGAGGGCATCAGAGGGCAGACACACTGAAAACATAATCACAGAAAACTAGTCAATCTAATCACACTAGGTCCACAGCCTTGTCTAACTCAATGAAACTAAGCCATGCCCATGGGGCAACCCAAGACGGGCGGGTCATGGTGGAGAGGTAGGACAGAATGTGGTCCACTGGAGAAGGGAATGACAAACCACTTCAGTATTCTTGCCTTGAGAACCCCATGAACAGTATGAAAAGGCAAAATGATAGGATACTGAAAGAGGAACTCCCCAGGTCGGTAGGTGCCCAATATGCTACTGGAGATCAGTGGAGAAATAACTCCAGAAAGAATGAAGGGATGGAGCCAAAGGAAAAAAGTACCCAGTTTGTGGATGTGACTGGTGGTAGAAACAATGTCTGATGCTGTAAAGAGCATTATTGCGTAGGAACCTGGAATGTTAGGTCCATGAATCAAGGCAAATTGGAAGTGGTCAAACAGGAGATGGCAAGAGTGAATGTCGACATCCTGGAAATCAGCAAACTAAAATGGACTGGAATGGGTGAATTTAATTCAGACTATCATTATATCTACTACTGTGGGCAGGAATCCCTCAGAAGAAATGGAGTAGCCATCATGGTCAACAAAAGAGTCTGAAATGCAATACTTGGATGCAATCTCAAAAATGACAGAATGATCTCTGTTCATTTCCAAGGCAAACCATTCAATATCACAGTAATCCGAGTCTATGCCCCAACCGGTAACACTGAAGAAGCTGAAGTTGAATGGTTCTATGAAGATCTAAAAGACTTTTTAGAACTAACACCCAAAAAAGATGTCCTTTTCATTATAGGGGACTGGAATGCAAAAGTAGGAAGTCAAGAAACACCTGGAGTAACAGGCAAATTTGGCCTTGGAATACAGAATGAAGCAGGGCAAAGACTAATAGAGTTTTGCCAAGAAAATGAACCGGTCATAGCAAACACTCTCTTCCAACAACACAAGAGAAGACTCTACACATGGACATCACCAGATGGTCAACAGTGAAATCAGACTCATTATATTCTTTGCAGCCAAAAATGAAGAAGCTCTATACAGTCAGCAAAAACAAGACCAGGAGCTGACTGTGGCTCAGATCGTGAACTCCTTATTGCCAAATTCGGACTTAAATTGAAGAAAGTAGGGAAAACCACTAGACCATTCAGGTATGACCTAAATCAAATCCCTTATGATTATACAGTGGAAGTGAGAAATAGATTTAAGGGCCTAGATCTGTTAGATAGAATGCCTGAGAAATATGGACTGAGGTTCATGACATTGTACAGGAGACAGGAATCAAGACCATCCCCATGGAAAAGAGATGCAAAAAAGCAAAATGGCTGTCTGGGGAGGCCTTACAAATAGCTGTGAAAAAGAAGAGAAGTGAAAAGCAAAGGAGAAAAGGAAAGATATAAGTATCTGAATGTAGAGTTCCAAAGAATAGCAAGAAGAGATAAGAAAGCCTTCCTCAGCGATCAATGCAGGGAAATAGAGGAAAACAACAGAATGGGAAAGACTAGAGATCTCTTCAAGAAAATTAGAGGTATCAAGGGACTATTTCATGCAAAGATGGGCTCAGTAAAGGACAGAAATGGTATGGACCTAACAGAAGCAGAAGATATTAAGAAGAGGTGGCAAGAATACACAGAAGAACTGTACAAAAAAGATCTTCATGACCAAGATAATCACAATGGTGTGATCATTGACCTAGAGCAGACATCCTGGAATGTGAAGTCAAGTGAGCCTTAGAAAGCATCACTACGAACAAAGCTAGTGGAGATGATGGAATTCCAGTTGAGCTGTTTCAAATCCTGAAAGATGATGCTGTGAAAGTGTTGCACTCAATATGACAGCAAATATGGAAAACTCAGCAGTGGCCATAGGACTGGAAAAGGTCAGTTTTCATTCCAATCTCATAGAAAGGCAACGCCAATGAATGCTCAAACTACCGCACAATTGCACTCATCTCACATGCTAGTAAAGTAATGCTCAAAATTCTCCAAGCCAGGCTTCAGCAATACGTGAACCATGAACTTCCAGATGTTCAAGTTGCTTGGAGAAAAGGCAGAGGAACCAGAGATCAAATTGCCAATATCCACTGGATCATTGAAAAAGCAAGAGAGTTCCAGAAAAACATCTATTTCTGCTTTATTGACTATGCCAAAGCCTTTGACTGTGTGGATCAGAAGAAACTGTGGAAAATTCTGAAAGAGATGGGAATACCAGATCACCTGACCTGCCTCTTGAAAAACCTATATGCAGGTCAGGAAGCAACAGTTAGAACTGGACATGGAACAACAGACTGGTTCCAAACAGGAAAAGGAGTACATCAAGGCTGTATATTGTCATCCTGCTTATTTAATTTCTATCCAGAGTACATCATGAGAAACCCTGGGCTGGAAGAAGTACAAGCTGGAATCAAGATTGCTGGGAGAAATATCAATAACCTCACATATACAGATGACACCACCCTTATGGCAGAAAGTGAAGAGGAACTAAAGAGCCTCTTGATTAAGGTGAAAGAGGAGAGTGAAAAAGTTGGCTTAAAGCTCAACATTCAGAAAATGAAGATCATGACATCTGGTCCCACCACTTCATGGGAAATAGATGGGGAAACAGTGGAAACAGTGGCTGACTTTATTTTTCTGGGCTCCAAAATCACTGCAGATGGTGATTGTAGCCATGAAATTAAAAGACACTTACTCCTTGGAAGAAAAGTTATGACCACCCTAGATAGCATATTGAAAAGCAGAGACATTACTTTGCCAACAAAGGTCCGTCTAGTCAAGGCTATGGTTTTTCCAGTAGTCATGTATGGATGTGAGAGTTGGAATATGAAGAAAGCTGAGTGCCGAAGAATTAATGCTTTTGAACTGTGGTGTTGGAGAAGACTCTTGAGAGTCCCTTGGACTGCAAGGAGAACCAACCAGTCCATTCTAAAGGAGATCAGTCCTGGGATTTCTTTGGAAGGAATGATGCTAAAGCTGAAACTCCAGTACTTTGGCCACCTCATGCGAAGAGTTGACTCATTGGAAAAGACTGTGATGCTGGGAGGGATTGGGGGCAGGAGGAGAAGGGGACGACAGAGGATGAGATGGCTGGATGGCATCACCAACTCGATGGACATGAGTTTGAGTGAACTCTGGGAGTTGGTGATGGACAGGGAGGCCTGGCGTGCTGCAGTTTGTGGGGTCTAATGAGTCGGACATGACTGAGCAACTGAACTGAACTGATAGAAAACTGACTAATAATTGTATATGTACACTTAGCAACATTTCTGAGCACCTGCTGTTAATCAAGCACTTTATATCACTTTTTCACTTGATAACCCAAAATAATATTCAAGAAGGTGCCAATATCCCCATTTTATAGATGACAAAGATTATCAAGAAATTAAATAACTTTCCCAGTGAGAATTTCAAACCATTTCTGTTAAATAGTGTACCAATTAGAGTCCTTTCGGGCTTCCATGGTGGCTCAGATGATAAAGAATCTACCTGCAATGTGGGAGAGACCCAGGTTGGATCCCTGGGTTGGGAAGATCCCCTGGAGGAGGGTTGGCAACCCACTTCAGTACACTTGCCTGGAGAATCACATGGACAGAAGATTCTGATGGGCACAAAGAGTCAGATACCACTGAGCAACTAACACTGAAGTTCTTCGGATCGAAAGCAGTAGGTATTGTCTCTGCCTACATTAAGCAAATGGTAATTTTTAAAAGAAAATCAAGTTCTCACATAACTGACCAAAACTTGGAACGTAGAGGGAAAAAGACTTGGAAGTAAGAAGTCAAAGTGCTCTCATGAATGAAACAGAAACCATGTGCCGCTGCTTGGAAAGAGTCAGAACTCCAAACATTTTCAGGTCCTTATTGTCTCTGACCAAGTTTTAAGATCGAAGAAGGGAGCACCAATTTACCTATTCTGTCTTTCATGCCCTCTGCTTGCTAATGCCCCTAATTACAGACTGACTACAAGATAATGAAATGAGAAAATGTAATTCTAGTGATAGGAAATTAGATTGACAAAGGAATGATAATGAAAGATAGCAGCCAAAAAGATAAAGAAAAACACTAACCAAAGCAACAAAAGACAAAGAAAATAAATCTCTATAGTCTTTGAGATTATACTTGTATGCGGGAAAATGGTCCTGTTTTGTGCAATACAGTCATTGTGAGTGATGGTTGTAAGTGACTCTCTAACTGCAGAAAGAATCGTATTCAAATAAATAAATAGGGGCAGCTCTGTTAGCTCAGTGGTTAAGATTCAGTGCTTCTGTTGCAGAGGGCACAAATTCAATCCCTCATCAGGAAACCAAGACGCTGCAAAAAGACTAGTTGAATTAATAACTTTTTTAAAATTCATAATAAATAAAACATATATTAGAATCTCCACAATTTTTGTTGTTTGTTTCAAATGAATCGTGCATAGACACATGTATACCTGTGGCTGATTAATGTTGATGTATGGCAAAAGCCATGACAACATTGTAAAGTAATTTTCCTCCAATTAACATAAATTAATTGAAAACAAGTAAAAAAAAAAACAAAAAAGAAATGACAACAATAATAACCAAAAAGACATTATGAAAAAGAATGTGTAATGGAGCTGAAATATAAGAAGACATACCTCTGGATTATAATCAACAAATAATAAAATATACATCTAAGACTTTAAAGATTTGACCTCCCCTACCTGGTGGCAGCTGAATTAGGGAGATTTGGTTATTTAAATATTTGGTAAATGTTCCACATTTAAATAAATGTGGATCACCTTGCTACCTGTGCAGGATATCTCCTATTTTCCCCTCCAGATTTACCATCCATCATCTCCAATGTGCTTCCTGGTTCCCAAATTCATCTCATATCAAAATTGCACCTTACTTGTATTCTAAAACTATTTAAAATTTTACAACTTTTGTCTTCGAACTGGATATACTTTCCCTAATGAATTAGTTGTCTTTATCATCCATGTTCTCTGTACTAATCTCTTAGAAAACAAAAAATGTATTCTTTTCCTCTGAAGATATTCTTGTGTCTGGTATGAGTTTAGTAGAGGATAAGCCCTTAAGAAAGCTCAAACTTTTTGCTTAACTGGAATCTTATAGAAAAGTCCACGATGTCACAAAGATTTCTTGGGGTTAGACACTCTTTGTTGATAGAGAAATCCTCTTAATACACTTGCCCAAATCTTCCACGCTGAATGCAAGTCTGTTTTCTCTTACTACGATGTCAGTATGGAGTGAAAACAAATTTTCATTATATATCATAGTCAGCTTTTAAGTCTCTTCACTTAAAGATGAGGCAAGTCACATGAAAAAGAAAAATTTCAACCACCAAAATATTGGAAACAACTAAACCATCAGTATGCCTGCAGTGAATCTGCCTGCAATGCAGGAGACTAAGGTTCGATCCCTGGGTCAAGAAGACCACCTGGAGAGGGGAATGGCAACCACTTCAGTATTCTTGCCTTGAGAATCCCATGAACAGAGTTGCCTGGTGGCCTAGAGTCCATGGGACTGCAGAATCGGAGACGACTGAGTGATTTTCACTACTACTAATCCATCAGTCACAGCACAGCCACAGTTCTTAGTGAACAAAGAAGTTTCATACTGTAGTTTGAAAAATCACAAATATCAGAAGAAAAGAATGTAACAGTAAATAGGTTTATGTCTTTAATAAAGCCTAGGGTAAAGTTGCAATACTTTGGCCACTTGATGCGAGGAACTGACTCATTTGAAAAGACCCTGATACTGGGAAAGATTGAAGGCGGGAGGAGAAGGGGATGACAGAGGATGAGATGGTTGGATGGTATCACCGACTCAATGGACATGAGTTCAAGTAAACTCCGAAAGTTGGTGATAGACAGGGAGGCCTGGCATGCTGCAGTCCATGGGGTTGCAAAGAGTCGGACATGACTGAGCGACTGAACTGAACTGAAGGTTGCATAGTCAAAGGGGTAATTTCAACCATATGCTATTTGTGAAATGGAACAAATCAGAAATCAGTAAAGAGTATGAAACAGGGAGATGTTTTCAGCTTTGTCTACTTCAGAAAGCAATAGTGAGTGAAGCTTTTAAAAGTACTTTATTTTTTAGAAAAAGTCTAGGAAAAGCAGAGTTTAGTTGAAGAACTATTTACTAGAAGTACAAATCCCAAAATTCCTAACTTCACTTAAGAAATCTCTGTAATAAATCTATGGAAAGTAATGTAAAATCATGGGATTCACGGTTCATTTCCAGCATTTACTGGCTGTGTGAAGTCACATTTTCTGAATTTCATTCTGCTCATTCACAAGAAGGGATTAAACATAGTGACCTCACAGGATGATTGTGAAAGTTAACATGAGATGACTGAAAATACTAGATCAGCATTGCTTGGTAGAGTAGCCAGCCACTAGCCCCATCAGGCTACCGAGTATTGGAAATGTATTAGTCAGAATTGAGTTGTGCTCTAAGTGTGAAATATACATCAGATTTCAAAGACCTAGTACGTAAAAAAGAATGCAAACTATGTCATTAATAAATAAATGCTGAAATGATACTACATTGGAAAAATATTAAAATTAATTTTGCCTGTTTTCATTTTCATGTTTTTTATTTATTTTTAATTGAAGGATAATTACAATATTGTGTTGGTTTCTGCCATACAGTAATACATTTTCATGTTTTAAAATGGAGCTAATAGGATTTAAAAGTATCTACATGGATCACTTAATAATTCCAAAGGATAGCACTAATCTAAATGAATCCCTCGTGGGCTTCCTTGATGGCTCAATGGTAAAGAATCCCCCAGCCAATGCAGGAGACATGGGTTCAATCCCTGGGCTGGGAAGATCTCACATGCTGTGGAGCAGCTAAGCTCCTGTGCCACAATTACTGAGCCTAGGAGCTACGACTAGTGAGCCCATGTGCCGCAACTACTGATACCTGCTCTAGAGTTCACACACCATAACTAGAGAGTAGCCCCAGCTAGCTGCAACTGGAGAAAAGCCTGTGCAGCTTCAAAGACCCAGCATTGCCAAAATAAATAAGCAAGTAAAAATAATTTTAAAATAAAATAAATTAATGCCTGGTATGTATATGTTTACAAATAGTTTAATTAATAGCAATAGTTTGGGAGCTGCAGCAGATTTCATTAATTTCATGTCCTTATTCTGAGTTCTGTGAATTTATCTGATGACCAATAAAGATGTATTATGAAGCAAGCGTCTTCTGTTGAAAAAGTTTAGAAACAAAGAATCTTTGATTGGCTGAGCCACATACATCACAGCAAAAGGACTCTATTTTGATATTTTTTGGGGAGTAAAGGGAGAAAATTTTAAAAGGTAAAATTGAGACATAAGGGTATCTACCTAAAATTAAAATCAATGACTTTAATTTGAAGTTTATGTATAATATTTATATGTATCATATTTATTTTGTAGATTTATAATAACCTGAATTAGAAGACTCTGATAATCAACAAAATATTTGAAGTATAACAATACTTATGTGCATATTCTTGCATGTACTGAAAAACAAAATGCCATAAAAAAAAATCTTGAACAATAGAAAAGTGTATAATATTGGATAAGAATCTGCATAAAAGTGATTCTAAATTCAAGTTATAATTATTGATGGAAGGCACATCAAATCTAGATGTTCATCTGTCTTTACTGTAGACACACCATATTGTCCTTTTATTTACTATTTTTTATAAGGCTGCTGAAGCACCCTATCCATATACTTTTTACATCCTTTACTGTTTTTAGCCTGGTGTTTAGTAAGCTATATCCTGTTATAGCTTCCCTCTTGGCTCTAAGGTCTTAGGTAAAAACTGGTATTCATTGCTCTTGTAACTGCCATTGAATTTAATATGGAACTATAGGAATTAGAGAGTCACAAAAAAACATATTATATGAGTGCATGAACTCTTTTATTCTAACCTAAAATAATATTTCCTTATTAAACCTTCTAATTTATTAGTAATCCTGAGTGTGATAACTGGGCCTGAAATCTTACAACATAATTCTAAATCACTCATTATATATCAATATCAACCAAATATAAAATTTCAAAAAGCTATATCTTGCTTGATATCAGAATCAAGAGCTGAAAGTATAGTTTTATCTTTCAAGGTTAAGCTATGCTTTGGTTTCTTGTTTTCCTTTTCTACTCACTCACCTCCCAGAGAAGTTGACCTATGTAAGGTTTCTCCTATTTTAACTCAACTGGGTTTTTCCATTTCCAGGATATCCTTATATATTACCTAATCTTCAGAAGAGATTTCATTAGGTTATATTTTTGATGTGCTTTGTGCAAGCGCACTATTTGTACTGGAGTATTCATTCTAAAATACATATTCACGTGACAGCCCATAATATCCTTGAAACAGCCATTACATTCTGTCAAATAAATAATGCGCATTTTAAAGATGGTCTTTATGTGCGATGACTCTCTTGCATTTTCATGAGGCAGATTTTTCTTTTATTCTTTAAGAAAGAAAAGCACACAAAGGAAATGAACATGCAGAAAAATATGTTAAGGTAAAAGTGACACAAACCAGAAAATTCAAGCATCCTTTAGTTTCTTGCTCTTTCTACACTCCACCATTTTCCCCATAACATTTTATGAGAAAAAAGAAAGAGACTTATGGAACTTGCGTCATTTTCTTTAATTTTCTATGTGTGGATATTTGGAAATAAAAATAAGTCATTTTGTGTATTTTTGTAACGTTAATCAAGTTTGCGTTTAAAAGGTGACTTTTTCTTTCAAAATCCAAGTTTCTTAGCAAATGTGCCTATTAAACAAAACGGACATTACAGCAGAGTTCGTAACTCATATTCTTGTTATTATAAAATGGCAGATTCTTCTTTCACTTGTGTATGTCAAGTATATATTGATGGACACTGATTTTCCACAAAAGTTACCTCAACTCACAAGGGAAAATGTTTAACATTCTTTCATGTTTTGATCTCTTATTGGTGGCTTTAATGGTTTCTAGGAAAATAAGAAAAATGAAAAACATTTATTGCATGCCTTCTATGTGCCAAGTACCATGCTATACTTGTTTTTATATTTTCAAATTTAACCATCAAGACAGCTCTGCAAGGTGGTTATAATTGTTATTAATATGAGTGTTGTTAATAATAAAATAACTATTAATATCTGTTAATAATTTATAAGAAGTACTGATGAACAATGTCCAACTTCACAGCCTAAGCTCAAATGAATGAAAATAAGTATATAATGCTGACCTCAATCCAGGTGACACTGTGTTATTACAATTTTTATGTATGAGATGGACATATTTGATAACTTGGTCAAGTGACATATTATTTTCTTATAAAATGTCTTCATTGTACTACAATTATCCTTTGCCATTCAAAACTTTTTCAGAGACTCAGGTAATAGTTCTTATGAAACAAAACCACTGATGAAACCAAGGAAGTTTTACTTAGACTTTTATATGACAGTTATAAGCCTTTTATTTTTGTGAACTAGCTTTTTTCCTACAATTCAACATATTCTCCCAAATCAACTCAAAAGAGATAGTAAGAATTACCCATTAAATGGCTGAGGTTTCACATTACTTTTTTAAAAGCATAGAATAATATCAGGAAGGAAATTTATTAGGTATCAAGTCTAACTTTTATGAGAAATGTGCAACATTGGAATGTTATGTAGAACCTAAATATACTGTGGACTTCAGCAGCAAAAAAGCTAAAAGCTTTAGACAAAAATCAAGATTGTTCATACACAAAACAATGTGACAACTAAGAGCTTTGTAAACAGACACTGTTTAATCTGTTAAAAATCATTATTCATCACAATAAGCATGGTAATATCCAAAATGGTGTCACTGGCCACATACTACTATTTATATTTAAATTTTTTTAAAAAGTTAGTAAAAATTAAATAAAATTTTAAAATGAGTTCCTCAGTCATGTTAGCCACATTTCAAGAACTTAAAAGCTACCTATAGCTAGTGGTTCCCATACTGGACACATGGGTTATTCAGCATTTCCATCATCACAGAAATTTCTCTTGAACAGTGTCTCTAATTAATCAATAAGGACAGTAATAATTCCCTTGGACATCTATAAGTGAGTCCACAAGTTTTAAGACACAATTGTGTTTTTTTCAAAAGAGAATACATTAAATTTTTACTGTGATAAGGACTGAACCACACACTCAAAATCTGATAACTTATTTTTAAAATTTTGGATATATAAAGCAATTGTACCAACAGAAACACTCTAATTTATTTATATGCTTTGATACTTGTAACCAATGATGTTAAAGAGAAATTTGTAAATGACTTTTTCGACTTCAAATTGGTTTCTTTCTTTGTCAATTGTTTACCTTCCCCCATGTAATCATGTGAAATATTGCATATTCATATACAAAAGGTGAAGAGAAATAAAAGGATTTGATTAAAGAATGTCAACAAATAAAAATTTAATAGCTTCCTTTCCTTCTAACATTTTTTTAAAGTATGTTTTGGTGTTTGTAAGATGAAAGCATCTGATGTTCATTTAGGGCAGAAAATGTTTTTGCCTTATCCTGGTTTCAATGGACCAATTGGAGCTAGTAATTATTACCAGGATAATGAGATGGTAGCTTTAATAAATAAATGTGGTATTCACAATATATTTAGAAAATAGTAATGATAGGCTCATTAGCCAGTAAGCTACATGAGGCAAGATACCATGTATTAATTCATTGATTGATTGTTTCATCCATCCATTTGCTTATTAAATCAAATATAATTTGAATAACAAAAATGTATCAGCCACAGATATTCTAGATAATACAATAGAGCAATAAACAAGATGCAACATCTTTTTCCCAAAGATCTTACATTCTAGTGAAAAAGAAGCATAATAAAAACTAATGTTGAATATTAAGAAGGGTCACAAAGATAGTGTAGGTGGGAAAAAATACATTAGAAAGGATAAATAGACTACGCCTTGCTGAGGAGGAGAAATTATTTAAAAAAAATAGATGACGAGGAAGTGTCTGTGGAAAACAAGTGATTCTGTAAAGGAAACAAGTAAGAAAGACAGAAACTGTTTTGACAAATGAAGGGGAAAAATGAGGCCAGTTTAGTAAAGCATGGGAAACAGAGTGGGATAAGACAGTTTTCTCATCATTTTTATTTATAATGCCTAAAATAGTGCAAATAAAAGAACTGAACAACAAAAAAGCACACATATGATGTTAGTATATTAAAAATATCTATGACTTCTTTTAAAATGTAAAATATTTTATTCTAAAAATAAGGTGTGTAGTAAAAAGTTATATTAAATGCTAAATATCTTAAGACCTTTTGTAATATAGAGACTATGACAAGTTGCAGACAAGGAAATGAGCAATTCCAATATGTTTAAAACAACTCTTGAATTTGAAGATCTACAACAATAATAAAATGAATAATATTGTATAGGAAAATCTCCCAGATTCCAAGTATCTATTACTTCCTCCAATCAACTCCCATTCTCTCAGGTAGGAGATACTAAGAGGTACCAAAAGACATTAGTCTTATAAGCAATAGATTCCAACAAGGCCAAACACAGGATAAAATGGCATTCTTTTCCTTTTCCTCCCTTCGAAACAGGATGCAAAAATTAAACAGGTGACACTGATGATGGAGGAAATGAATGTTCCCATAAAACCAAAGCATGCATCCTATTTTATTATGTGCTTGAGTACATTATCTAGGATCATTGTTTTAACAACAGAAGTAGAATAAAATTAATACATAGTCTAAAAACATCTTTTGCAAAGATTGAAATACTGTCATTGATGGGTTTTCTATATAAATGTTTTTTGTCCTCATGACAAAATAGAAATATTAGAATTGACTTGCTGGAACATGTAAAGATCCTAGCTAAGTCTACTTAAGACCTATTGTGATCTTGTACAAGCCATTGGTTCATAATCCACTTCTAATATCAAAGTCATAAACAACATATACAATCACCTTATCTTTATTCTTGTCCAGTTGTAAAAGCATCAAGTATCAATATTAGTCTATGTATAGACAGGCAGATATTATGTGTAATATTAAGATACACACAACTTTAGTTCTTATCCTTTTGTATTTTTTTTAACTCTTATAAAGTCAATAAAAAATTCTGTGTGACAAAAGCTTACAATTAGAAAGGACATAAAGTTAGTTGACGTAAGTGTGAAACTGTGACTTTATAGTTAATCTAGATAGAAAGCTTTCAGGCACTGGGAAAATAATATACACTGGTTTTTAGAAAATATAATCTCAAACTATTTCCTTATATAATTTTGAAATATGCAAAATCAAAATATGGTCAAATTAATAAAATATATCGAGAAATTATAAATAGTATTTATTTTCTTGAGACAACTCACCATTTAAACAGATATACCAAAAATCAGAATTCATAGCTTGAGAAGATATAGTGATGTATGTACTTTAAGTATAAAATTCATAAAAGTATAAAATTTATTATAATGCAATTATATTAAATTATTTTAGAAAAGAAAGCATCATGACTTTAAGTATATAAGAAACCAGAAGTTGAAATCCATGTTTGAGAGAATGCACCTTCCTACAACATTGAAATGATGAGTATCTGCTTGTGTCATGTAAATATATTTTGCAGTTCATTGTTTGGCTCCTGTTATGTTTACAACAGCCCAAGAGGAGTTAACCAATAAATTAATATAATAGAATTATGTTCTGGTCAGAGGTTTGTTCTGCATGTGTGTGACTGGCATCATTTTTCTCATAATAGACTTTAATTCTAAAAAGTGATGCATTGTTTTGGTCCTAGGACTTTATTTTCTAGACAGGAGAAAAGGATAATGGTTCTTTATTCAACTACTATAATTGATTTTAAATTAATAGTGACTGTTCCTCAAGGATCTCCAAGAGCTAAACATGGTAAGCTATTAAGTACTAATCAATTTGGTAATAAATAAAAAGTCTTTGGTATTAAATTAACCTACAACAGCATTTGAATGATATAATAAAGTAAGCCCTTCAAATTAGTTTATCTATCATACATGACTAATATGTTTCCAATTCTGTAACTAATTATTTACATGTATAATGTATAACATGAGCAAATATCATATTGTATTAGGATCAATAGTATTTACTGATGAGTAGACAAAGAGCATTATATTTTGGTGGATTAAACATTTGCACTTCAACAAATAGAATCATTGGATTTGGATTTTAGAAGATATTTAGTTGTAGAATATACCTTTGAGAAATGTTGATCTTTGGAAAGAATACTGAACTAAGATCAGGATTCCTGGGTTTTAATTTTTTGGCTCTGTCACTAGTAACTCTGTGAGCTTGAGGAATTAAGTTCAATTCAATTCAATATCACTTCATTAAATATTTATGGAACTACCTCTTTTGTGCAAGGATGGGGAGACCAAAACATATCTGAAGGCACAGGGGAGGAATCCAGTAGAGAACAAAAGATTAAAGATGTTAGCAAGGAGAATAATTGATGCAATAAGAGTCTGAGACAGACGATAAGATAAAGAGCACAAATCTAAGGGTTAGTCTCTGTAAAGAAAGGGAGCAGGACTTCCTAAGAGATAAGAGCTCAAAAGGAAATGTAAACTCAAGATAAAGAGACATTTTGAGGTAGAGAGAAGGCAGACTGGGGACTCTCACATTGGATTGATTTTTGTCTTAGTTCGGAAGGTGTTGAAGTCATCTGTTGAGGTCAAATGCCACTTGGCATGTTGAACTAGTGAAGAACCTTGCAGTAGAGAATGCAATAAAGAGGAAAATGAGGCACCAAAAATTGCCAAGGACTAAGTGTTGGGCATCGATTAAGTAACATGATTTGGTGTTAGCCGCACTCAGTTTCACAGCCTTGTCCATTAAAGCTAAGTCAAAAGCAACACATAAAGCATGAGACAGGCAGAAATTCCCAGTTCTACTGAAAGCACAAAATGAGGGAAGGCCAAAGAATGGATGGCAATTTGCAGTTAGTTTGTGAATTTAGTTTAGCAGTGAAATCATTGAAATGACAGATTACAATGTCAAAGCTAAGGAGAAAAATAAAATTTGAGCTGGAAAAATGGCCTGAAAAAAATGAAAGAGTTTTGGAAATATGCTTCAAGGTTAAAAAAAAAACAAAAAACTGAATGAGATAATTTTCATATTTGCATGCATGCTCAGTCACTCAGTCATGTCCAACTATTTGCCACTCCATGGACCATAACCAGCCAGGCTCCGTGTCCATGAGGCTCTTTATTTTATTTTTATTTATCTTCAGGACTTTTTATTTGTTGTTGTGATTGACAAAAGTCACGCCTATCAACATTTAGCAAAAGGGAAGGTTTTAATAAGATTGCTTAACTGAAGTCTGGAGAAAAGGCAGTCTGGCCTTTCAAGTTGATGGAATCAGGCAGAGCAATGGTATACTCTATTATACTATCCTCTATCTAATTGTAGATACATTCCCAAGCTTAGCTCTTTGTGCTTTGTTGGGGTCACGGGAATGGTAAACATAAAAAATGATGGCTGGGGACTTCCTCGGTGGTCCAGTGGTTAGGACTCCATGCTCCCAATGCAGCAGGTTGAATCCCTGGTTGGGGAACTAAAATCCCACATGCTGTGTGCATGGTCTGGCCTAAGACATAAAATAAATAAATAAAGACGAAAGTTTATTTTAAAAAATGATGGCTAGGTATCCCATTCTGAATGAAGGGAACAGTTGTGGGGACTAACCTGTACCCAGCAGCACCCTAGAAAGGGCCTCTGTCAAAAACTAACACACAAAGACTTAGAATATGATAAAAGAAGAATATAATTAGAGTTCAGTTGAATGGCTACTCCACGGTGTCTATGTTTTCCAGCATATTGTTTATTCTTGCACAATTATATGATGTGCTGTCAATTATGCAAAGGAGTTAACTTATATCTTTAAATGTATACTTTTATTTTCCTTAGCATTCACTATTTTCTCTTGCTTTTCCTCTCTCTCTCTGTTGTTCTCTCCCCTCTCTATAAACAAATAATTTTAAGAAGCAAAGGTTTACTGCAGTCTAGTGAACACATCCATTCAGAGGGAAAAGGTACATGCGGAAGCACAACGCTTATACACTGCATTGCGTATGAAAATAAAGTGACCTCAGGACTTATTTACTTCTAATGTATCTCTCTTTTATACACAATTCTAATAGATCTTTCTAAAAATCTATTAGATCTCAGAATAGAATTGGTGGTTAGATTTGGTTATTGTTGCCACAGTCAGGACCATGGCAATAATAAGATATTAGGAGAGTCTAGATCAAGCTGGTTTTAGAACAGGCAGAGGAACTGGAGATCAAATTGCCAACATCCGCTGGATCATTGAAAAAGCAAGAGAGTTCCAGAAAAGCATCTATTTCTGCTTCATTGACTATGCCAAAGCCTTTGACTGTGTGGATCACAATAAACTGTGGAAAATTCTGAAAGAGATGGGAATACCAGACAACCTGACCTGCCTCTTGAGAAACCTATATGCAGGTCAGGAAGCAACTTTTAGAACTGGACATGGAAAAACAAACTGGTTCCAAATAGGAAAAGGAGTACTTCAAGTCTGTATATTGTCACCCTGCTTATTTAACGTATATGCAGAGTACATCATGAGAAATGCTGGGCTGGAAGAAGCACAAGCTGGAATCAAGATTGCTGGAAGAAATATCAATAACCTCAGATATGCAGATGACACTACCCTTATGGCAGAAAGTGAAGAGGAATTAAAAAGCCTCTTGATGAAAGTGAAAGAGGAGAGTGAAAAAGTTAACTTAAAGCTCAACATTGCATTCTGGAAAAGGCAACTATGAAGACAGTAGCAAGATCAACAGTTGCTGGGGTTTGTGGAAAGGAGCTGGGAGAGATAAATAGGTAGAACATGGAAATTTCAGGAAAATGAAACTATTCTGTATGAGACTGGAATGGTAGGTACATGACATTTATATTTGGCAAATCCTGTATGATTGTATGACACAAAGTGAACCTTAATGTAAACTATAGCCTTTAATTAATAATAATATATCAATATTTGTTCATCTATTATACACACTAATGTAAGATGTTAATAAGAGAGGGAACTTGGGAGGAAAGGGAAAATATGGAAACCTTCTATACTTTCTGCTCACTTTTCTTGTCAACCTAAAACTGCTCTAAAAACTAAAGGCACTATTAAAAAAAATTCTTATGTAGTACTCTCATTTGTCAAACCAATTGTACTGTGAGCTTAGAAATAAATACAGCATTGTATAGAGGAACTAAATTCTAAAGAGAAGTCAATAATTTTACAATAGGTAAGCTTGATTCTCAAGCTTATATCTGTGAAATGAGAATAACAGTAATTCTCACACCTAATTCAATGGTTTTATGTGAGAATCAAATTACATCTATGAGAATCAACTTGGGAAAACTAAGCTCTAATAAATGTATATCATTAAAGTATAAATGTTTATATATATCATTTATGTTCACTTATAGTTTTTATTATTTACATAATTTACCTACTGTTAAAACTACAAAATGGGGCAGGATCTTTGGCTTTAAATTCAATCTCAATTATATGGTAGGAGTTGAGAAGTGGATTTTGTTAGAAATTTAGTAACTCAAGGAGAGGATATCTATCTATCTATCTATCTATCTACATTTATGACTGATTCATGTTGTTGTACAGCAGAAACCAACACAACGTTGTAAAGCAATTTCCCTCCAATTAAAAAAATAAAGTAATAAGTGAAAAAGAAGATTAAAAAGCTGAATAAAATCTTGCACAATAAAAAAGCAATTTAGTGACATTCCTTAGTTTAAAAGCTTGTCAAGAAAAATCAGTTCAAAAACTGCACATTTTTCAGTTGAAAATAAGCATTCACACTTAAAATTCAAAGACCAAAAATAAAAAATATAAAATAAAAATCTTTTGCTTTTTCTTCACATGATATATGGACCGTGTAGCTTTTGAGCAGATATCACTATCAGATTGAATGGTCTGGATATCCTCACTACATTTGATGAACTTTGTGTTACATAGTCTTCTGCCAAAGCAGGTGGGATTATTAAAAGGAATTTGTATTAATACTTAAGCCATCAAAATGGAGCAGAGGGCAGGGTATGAGGGATAGCTACCCTAATCAGGGCCAAGTGCACAGTGCTGATCTTGAGTGTCTTTGAAGAACAAAGTAGGAAGATGGTCAGAATTGATAGATAAGGTGGGCTTGAAGAAAAGGGCATTGATACCCTGAAGGGAACTTGGTTGAGCATTTGCATCATTAACTGTTGGCCTCACACTAGTCTTCCCCAGGAACTGTCTCAGATGCCCTCTAGCAACTTCATCCTCTGATAATAACAAGCATTGTAAGAGGATGGGACCTAAAGGCAGTTTCTTTTTCCTCTTTTTCTTTCTTCCTTTCTCTCTATCCTTCCTTCCTTCCTTTCCGTTTGTCTTTCTTTCTCCTTCTGTCTCTCTGTTGTTCTTTCTTCCATTTTTCCTTTTCTTCTTTCAAAATCATTTGTTAACTGAGTGTCTACTTTGTGATAGCACTGCTACCTGCTGAGTTTCAAGCTGTTAGTGATATAAGGAAATCCTGAGTGGCAAGTGATAAAGCTCTACAGAGAGGCAGAGAGATTACAGGAGCACTTGAGAGGAATTAAATATAGGGTGTTCCCTGCGTCTTGAAGGACAGAATGAGCTATGGACTTTGGGGGATAAGGAGGAGGGAGAAAAGTGGAAGAAAATAACTTAGTAAATGTCATGCATTTCCAGTATGGCTAGAGAATGTTTATTAAGCAGTGGAAAGTCAGAGAAACAGGTCAAGATTAAACAACAAAGTGTCCTGTGACAAGAGAAAGAAGGTTGTCAAATCCAGTTATAGTTCTCACAGCAGGATTGTCGGAGAACCAAAGTCCTGTGGGGTTCAGAAGGGATGATTATAAGGGTGACAAGTCAGTTCAGGACTTAACTCTGTGTAAAACACTATACCTAAAATAAAATCTATAATATCTAATTTAATCCCTTCAATAACACTATAAACAATGATAATCTCATTAACATCCCTTTTAAAGAACTAAAGAAATTTAAAGATCAGATTTCTTAATTTTCCCACAGTTACAGTGTTAGAGGATTCAAACTCAGGCCTTGCTAACTTCTGAGACACAGTCACCAATCACTTAAAACAAGCTTGGAAAATTTATAGCTGTATTCATTTTCACTTGACGACAGATAAACATATTTATATTCATTTCTAAGTGATTGATACATGTGTAAATATTCAACAGTTGAAGATTTAAGAAATATTGGAGTGAAGACTAAAATATTAATAAAGCTTAGGTATATTGGGATTATAAATCAGCAAAACTGATTTAAAAATGATTTAAACATAGATGCATGCTCAGTCACTCAGTCATGTCTGACTTTTGGGACCCCGTGGACTGTAGCCCACCAGGCTCCTTTGCCATGGAGTTTTCCAGGCAAGAATACTGAAATGGATTGCCATTTTCTCTTCCTGACCCAGGGATTGAACCCATGTCCCCTGCATCTCCTGCATTGCAGGCAGATTCTTTACTGCTGAGCCACCTGAGAATTCCCTTAAACATAGATACGAATTGCTTAATGATAACAGTTGTCAGTTTTCCACATTTCAGATCATAAGTATTTCTTGTGAGTTTTTACTATTTTGGCAGGGCGTTGAGGGGGGCGGATCCTTTGACTGTATTATAGATCCTCTATCTGTATTTTCTGTAAATCCTTTCATATATTAGAAATAAATTTATCATTTCCTAAATCATCACAGGCAATATTTCGTCATAGTTTCTAGACCTTTGGACCATACCCATTTGCACCTTCATCCCCACTGAGATTTTTCTCAAGTTCACCAAAGCTCCTTTTATTTTTGCTCACATCATCAGTCAGGGATCCGTGAGTCAGTAAAAATCACACACATGAAAAATAAATAAATAAATAAATAAAAATCACACACATGGTGGAAAAAAACATATTTTTTTCTCCTTTGGGCCTTATTCTCTATTGTTTTGAGAACACCAATTTTGTGCTTGTTAATTCTCAAAATACAAGTTATTTTTTAAATTATAAAATTACCATGATATCATACAAAATGCATATTTTACCCTAAAATATAGAGAATATACCCATAGTCACTTCTAACTTGGAGAAGGAAATGGCAACCCACTCCAGTGTTCTTGCCTGGTGAATCCCAGGGACAGAGGAGCCTGGTGGGCTGCTGTCCATGGGGTTGCACAGAGTTGGACATGACTGACGTGACTTAGCAGCAGCAGCAGCACTTCTGACTCTATTTACGATATTAATAGACAGTGCAGTGCATATGTATACAAACACATGCCTACAAACACATCTTTAGAATATTTTTATTATAATATTTCATTATAAAAACATAAATATTCTACTAAATTATTTAAGAAATCCTTTATGGAAGATATTTAGATTCAATCCAAGTTTTCTCTGCTGTAAACAATGCAGTAACGAGCATAAATTGTATATATACTGTTGTGGACTTATATAATTGTTTTGGTCAGTTTGAGCTGCTATAACAAAGTACCATAGACTTGGTGGTTATAAACACAATCATTTATTTCTCTCAGTTCCAGAAACTAAAGTCCCAGATTGATGTTAACCGCATGGTCAGGTTCTGCTGAGGTGTCCCTATAGGGTTTCAAACTTGATTTCTCATTGAATCCTCACATGGCAGAGGGAAAATGAGGGAGCTCTCTGAGATCTCTTTATAAGGACACTAATCCCATTCATGATGGGGTATCCTGATGATTCAATGATAAAGAACCTGCCTGCGAATGCAGGAGACTCACGTTCCATCCCTGAGTCAGAAAGAGTCCCTGGAGAAGGAAATGGCAATCCACTTCAGTATTCTTGCCTGAGAAATCCCATGGCAGAGGAGCCTGATGGGCTATAGTCCATGGGCTCACAAAAGACTCAAACATGACTTGGTGTCTAAATGACAACAATCCCATTCATGAGGGCTTAAACCTCATGACCTAATTAATCCTAAATGCCCACTTCCTAATACAATAGTTAGGATTTCAACAAATGAATTTAGAGGGCATGGAAGCATTCAGTTCATTGCAATGATAATTTCCTTATTATATATTTCTACAAGTTTAATCTTTAATAGTTTTATTTATTTATTTATTATTTAGTTTTGGCCGCACTGGGTCTTAGTTGCTGCATGCGCTTTCTCTAGTTGCGGTGAGCAGGGGCTACTCTTCACTGTGGTGTGCGGGCTTCTCGCTGTGGTAGCTTCTCTTGTTGCGTTGGATATGCTCCAGGTGCACAGGCTTCAGTAGTTGCAGCAAGCAGGCTCGGTAGTTGCGACCTGCAGGCTCCGGAGTGTGGGCTCAGTAATTGTGGCACGTGGGCTTAGTTTCTCTGTAGCGTGTGGAATCTTCCTAGACCAGGAATCAAACTCATGTCCCTTGCATTGGCCGGTGGATTCTTATCCACTGTCCCACTAGAGAAGTCCTACAAGTTGTTTTCAATATCAAAGTGTATGTACATTTTACAATATGATGCAACCTTTAAGAGTTTTAAGGAGCCCTTGATGAATATGAGTGTTTATTTACAGGTCATCAAGTGACTATGGGATTATCCTGAAATACCTATCCCGAACGGGATACATTGCAGATCTTTACAAGCACAAATCTCCAAGGGCTTACTGAGTGGCATATTTACCTGCTTGACATTCAGTAAGGCATTGCATTAGGATATTGATACACTTCATGGCAAAAGAGGTGAGTCAATGGGCACAGAACCATAGTATTTGTTAAATCCACCCCTCTTAGTATATACAATCTCTCCTGAAAGTGGCCAGTCTACTATAATATGTGAATGGCTTTTTAAAGCCTCTACTTAGACACCAACTCAGGTACAATGCTGCATGGGGTTGAGGTGCTCTACTGCAGGGTGGCATACAGACATTGAACCAATGGCTTCTATGATGGTGCTATGGACTGAATAATTTCCCCAAAATCCATGTGCTGACACCCTAACACTACCTGTGATCATATTTGGAGATATGGGTTTTTAGGATGTAATTAGGGCTTCCCAGATGGCACTAGTTGTAAAGAACCTGGCTGCCAATTAAGGAGACATAAGAGACACAAGTTCAATCCCTAGGTCAGGAAGACCCCCTGGAGGAGGGCATGGCAACTCACTCCAGTATTGTTGCCTGGAGAATCCCAAGGATAGAGGAGCCTGGAGAGCTACACTCCATGAGGTCACAAAGAGTCAGACAGAACTGAAGTGGCAAGGTCAGATAAGGTCAGAAGAGTATTGTTCTAATTCCATGGGATTGATAGCCTTATAAGAAGGGTAAGGGAGATAGGTCTCTTTTCACACACACACACACACACACACACACACACACACTGAAGAAAATTTTGTGAGGACACAGTGAGAAGGTGGCTATTTGTAAGCTAGGAAGAGAGTTTTAATCAGGAACGGAATTAGCCTACGTCTTGATCTTGGACTCCAGCACTATGAGACAATAAATTTCGGTTGTTCAAGTCACCTAGTTTGTAGCATTCTGTTATGGCAATCAATCCACACTGACTATGATGAAAGAATTGAAGTTTCTAGGTGAGGTAATAGTAGTGAATGGACCATTTCAGCAACCATGTCCCAAAAAGGGCGAAGCTATTAAGGGCTCAATGTTATAGGAAAGCAGATCTAATTCACTGCAAAGAGAAGACTATCTACATTAGAAGAAGTACAGCTGGAGATGAGATTAAAGTGAATGGGTAGTAGAGAAAATTAATGATAATTATTACATATAGTCATGGATCAGTTACAGCAGTAAAGAATACCACCTGTGAAATGATTCTCTAGTCTTGGGTCTTTTTTAGAGATTACCACTAGTTATCATTTTGAAGGATGGAACTAATAAGTACAGTGCAAGTGAATCTGAGTGGCAGTTGAAGTGGAGTGGGCATACGCTTCTGATGTTCCATACCACACCACTTGGGCTCAGCTCCCATTTCACTGGCAGTTCCAGTGTATCTTGACAAAATCCCACGTTGAGTGTCTGTCCCTTCTCCCTACTTTTTGCTCAAGTTTATCTTGAAGGCCACAGATGTTCACTGCGTGTGTTTGTTCCTCAGTTGTGTACGGCTCTTTGCGACCCCATGAACTGTACCCTGCCAGGCTCTTCTGTCTGCGGTGTCAGCAGGCAAGAATGCTGCCATGGTTTGCCATTTCCTTCTCCAGGGGATCTTCCCAACCCAGGTTTTGAACCTGAGTCTCACATTGTAGGCAGATTCTTTACTGACTGAGCCACCAGGAAGGCCCCTACAGATGCTCACTCTGCTTTAACAAGGATCAGGTCATTTGGACAAAAGAGTTAACACAATTGGAGGCAAATCTTGACCAAAGGATAAACACTCTAATCTCTTCCTCTTTTTGAAGCAGTAATTCTGAGGTATGTTCTACTGGTCCTCAATATTCCAATGAGATAGATACACAGTGGTCCACAGTGATAGCTAGCATAATAAAGTTTGCCTTGATGGCTTTTCTCCTTCCTTGTTTTACACCCTTTTCTTCTTCACATCTTCTCAAATAAACTACCTGAATCTAAGACTTTGTCTCAAGCTTTGGTTTTAGAAGAACCTATACTAAGACCGCTGGAACATTAAAGCCTTCAAGCTTGTAAATAACAGTTAAAGGGTTTCTTTCTTCTTCTTTTGTAAAACAAAATAAAGACAAGATGGTGTTTAGGCTTCAGAATTTCATCATTAACTGTAAATCTCAGCTCTCCAAATATTGGGAACAATTTACATTACTTCATATTTTCCAAACTAAAGACTTCTCTTAAAATGTTGGAGCATCCCCAAGAAAATTATATCATCTATAAATATTAGGTGTGCCTTATTTCTCTATGTGTAGAGTTGTACCATTTCTCTATTCTTTAATGCAGTACATAGATATGTTCTTGGCTTTTAAAAATGTTGGTATTATTGCATTTTATCTTTATACTAATTAAGCTACCTTAATTCAAATACCATCTCTAAAAACTATCACTGTTCAGTGCTCACACTTATAATAGCTATTCTCTGGTACACCTCATAGAGTTTTACTCTGCACATGTACAGTTCAGCTCTCTGCCAAAGACCCTTGAGAATCTTATATAAACTTCTGGGCTCTTTTCCTACATACCTCTCTCCTCCCTAGTTCCTGTTCTAAAAATTCACCATTTCATCAGCTCCAAAATCTAGTTTCTGCCTCTTCAGCTCATTTTTATTTGCTCGGATCATTTACTAATTGCATTATAATTAGGAAAATATCCCAGGAAGAAAGCTCAGGCAAATGTGGGGCTTACTTTGTGTCTTTCTCTTCTTTCAAGAATCAGCCTTTGTATGTCATATTTCCCAGAGGAGGTTAAAACAGTGGACTTGTGCATTTTGTCTGTTTTATGGCTAGTTGCAGCAGGACAAGTTCAGTATCAGTTATCCTGTCATGGAGAATAGTAGAAATTACAGTTAAGGCATATTACAAAGTAAAATGCTATCAAAACCCTAGCTGCCTTTTTATATATTTGATTGCAGTACACTCTATGTGGTGACAGTCATCTCACAGTACTTTTAAAGAAACATATAGCTATCTAGACATAATTTTTAGAATTCAGGATTTTTTATACTAATAATTCTGTTGGCAAGTCATTCTCAGATCTCTTTTTCCTGAGTTCAGTCAAAGATGGCTGATTTGGTTTTACTACAAGGTTCAGCCTTGCATATAATTTAATTATCTTACGTTTCTTTGGTTTAAACTTTTATCAATATTCTTTTATTTTTTTCCCATTGCATATGAGAAATAATTGCATCTTTCAATCCTGAATGTTTCAGAATTTCTGAATGGTCTACTTTCTCTTTTATCTCTGCAACTTTCCCACTCACCCAACCCCAGTTCTTTTCTCAGATCATCTCTTTCTTTTACAATCAGTAGTAATAAGTATGCTAACAGCATCTGTTCCCCAACCTCTTCACATGGAAATATAAACTGACGTGGTATTTTTTGTCGGTCAGCATTTATACTAAATACCCCACTCCTGCATACCATGTGCTGTCATTTTCAACCTCCAGTTGTAGTTTTCTCACCATGTTCCATCTGTCCTTATAATCTAAGTCACATCACTTATTTTTTGTTAATGTTCTTACACTGGCATCCCACTTCCAGTGCAAATTTCTGTGTCAAGTTTTCCATATGAAATGTTTCCTTAAACCCACAATCCTAAAATCTCAGTAGATTTTTTTTTTACAACAGTGTATGTGTTCATGCTCAGTCAATCTGACTCTGTGATCCTATGGACTGTAGCCCACCAGGCTCCTCTGTCTGTGGGATTCTCTGACAAGAATATTGGAGTAGGCTGCCATTTCCTCCTCCTGGAGATATTCCTGACCCAGGGATTGAACCCACATCTTTGATGCCTCCTGCTTTGGCAGGTGGATTCTTTGCCACTGAGCCACCTGGAAAGCTCCCTTTTTACAACAGAGTTTTCCGTTAGCCAATATATACAAGATGCATGTCGGCTATAGTTCTCAATGTTCTCTTTAGGAACCAAGATGAAAAACCAGAACTACTCTATGACAACACCATTGTATTAAGGCAATGAGAAGATAGATATGAAGAAATCATGCATTGGCTCTTTAAACTTCTGCTCAGAAGTAACAAAGTCACTTATACTTATGTTTCATTTTCTGATTACTTACCATAATCAAGTCCAATGTAAACAGAATGAAAACTATAATCCTTACGTAGCAAGGACTCTGTGGTGAAGGACTTTGAATGAAGGGGCCCAGACAGAAAGACAAGGTATATTTTGAAAAATAATTAAATGTATCATGCTGGATTTATGTTTAAAAAGGATCTCTTTGGTTGATGTGTTGATATCAAAGTTTAAGAAGGTGAGGTAATCTGTTAGAAGAGTATTTAATAATCCAGGTAAAAGATAATAAAGACCTTAAGAGAGCTGTGGCTAAAGTTGAAGATGAGGTTGGTTTCTGGATATGATTTTAAGAAAGAGTCAGTGGGATATATTGATTTATTACTTATAAAGCATCTGTAGAAAATAGGACAAAGATGACTTCAATGTTTAGGCTTAATCTTAGTACCCAGACTTTATCAAACTTCAAGGTCTGAGAACTCAGTCCTCAAGACCCTCCTTGACTTCTGAAATCAACCGCAATATTTACCGAGTTCCAAAAATCACCTTCGGATTTGATAATCTGCTAGGAGTCACAGAACTCACTGAAAAGCTATGATACTCACAATATCAGTTTATTATAGGGAAAAGGAACAGATCAAATTCAGCCAAATGAAGAACATTGGGCAGAGTCCAGCAGAGTTCCATATACAAAGCTTTCACTGTCCTGATGGGGTCAGAATTCATTACACTAGTGGCTTCAATATGGCGTTGCAAACAGAGTCTTGCCAATGGGGAAGCTAACCTGGATGTTCGTGTTGAGTCTTTAATTGCAGGCTCCTTTATTTGGTCATGCTAGATTATCCATGTGGTTGACTTTAGTCTTCAGGTCACCTGACAACAAATGAACTAAAAACCTCTACTCCAAATTACGTGGTTTATCTTACTGATATAGTCATCATCCACTCTATCGGATGATATATTCAATCATTTGCCCAAAGATACTCCTACCAGAAATAACATATGTTTACCTATTAGAAGCTAAGGGCAAAGGGAAGACCTTACTTTTGGCAAATCCAAATTCTTATCTACATGTATTCCTATTTCCAAACTAATTATTCTGTATTCAAGCATATTTTTCTCACCACAGACCAATTAGAGGGCCATCAGCTTTATGCACTACAACTTTGTAACAAAACAGAGGAATAAATCTTGTGTGATAGCCATAATATTGAGAACAAATGTTATAAAAGAAATCTAGGAGATAATTTGAGAGATTGCAACTGTTGTCTAGGTGATTCATACTTTAGTAGACTTATGCCAGATGGCTTTATGAGAAGGTGGCATTTAATCTGAGTCTTAAAGAACAAGAACTGAAAATCGAGGCAAAGAAACATTTTAAACATGAGTAAAGAAAAAAATTAGAATAAAAATGAAGCTAGTGTGGCTGGAGCACAGTAAACTAAAATTGAGAAATATGAGATTAGAATGGAAAGCAAAACAGAAATCAAGTTACATAAGGCTGTAACAGACATTGTGAGTGGTCATATGTCTTGGACACCTACTGTGCCTGTGTGTTCAGGCTTCAGGAGCCTATATCTACCTTTCTGTGCCTGGGAGATATTTGTAACCACTACAGGTATGTAGAATAGCGCCCATATTCCATCACTCTCTAGTCAATGACTAAGAAAATATATATCCATTTTACCTCCCTTCTGAAGGTTGGGAGAGCTGGTAACACTGTAATGTGTTGTTTGTACTACTTTCTGAAGTGAATCTGGGGCTTCCCTACTAGTTCAGCTAGTAAAGAATCCACCTGCAACGTGGGAGACCTGGGTTCCATCCTTAGGTTGGGAATATCCTCTGGAGACGAGAATGGCTATCCACCCCAGTATTCTGGCCTGGAGAATTCCACAGACTGTATAGTCCATGGGGTCACAAAGAGTCAGACATGACTGAGCAACTTTCACAAAGTTAACCTGTGGGGGAAGTTCCAGTCTTCCTTCTTTTCTCTGGATTTTCACACACACTTTGTTGGCTGCTTCCTTTTCTGGTTCTGTGTCCCACTCATCTACAAGTAATTCTAGCACTTCAAAAAAATTACAAAACAAACAACTGTTAATTGCATCTGAATTCTTGTCCCCAAGCTTGCTACAGAAGGAATCCAAACTAACACAAAGACAAGAAAAACAAAGAAAACTATGGAAGGATTTTAAACAATGGAATAACAACATCTAATAAATATTTTTTAAAATTGCTCTGACCTCTGTGTGTTAAAGGCATTACTAGAGACAAGGGTAGAAGCAGAGACACTTGAGGCCTGTTACAATACTTGAGTACATGATGATAGTGATTTAGAAGAGTATGAGGACAGAGGATATACACAGAATCAGGAAACTCAAAATATATTTTGCAAATTGGACTGACAGGACAGCTTGTTGGGTTGGATCTGTTTGGTTCAGAAAATGGAATAAATGAAAATTAGAAATTGGAAGTATTTATTCCTGCATTGTTTGGTGATATTACTTTATGAGTTGACAAAGTCAGATAGAAGAAATTTTCTCAGTTTGGTGGGGGAAATCAAGGGCCTTGTTTGGGGCATATTTAGTTTGCCTAATAAGACACTTGGATGAAGATGTCAAGAAGACACTTGAACATATATTTAGTGCTAGGAGGTAAAAATTGGGCCTAGAGATTGAAATTAAGGGTCCATCATCCTATGAAAGTGAGAATGTTAGTCACTCAGTTGTGTGACTCTGCAAACCCATGGAGCCTACTAGGCTCCTTGTCCATGGAATCCTCCGGGCAAGAATACTCGAGTGGGTAGCCACTCCCTTCTCCCAGAGATCTTCAACCCAGGGATTAAACCTGGGTCTCTCACATTGCAGGTAGATTCTTTACCATCTGAGCCACCAGGGAAGCCCTCCCATCATCTAATAGATGCTACTGAAAGTCATGGAATATGATGTGGTCATCTATAAAATAATCTAGACAGGAGAAAATGGAGTAAATTAATGGATTATTCTATAAACAGTTTTAGCTAAGTATCTTTCTTGGCATTCTGTAAATTAACAGTTTAAATATGAAAAAATAAACAAGAGAATTAGAAGAAAACACGCACAATATCAGGTACAACGGAAGTGGTCTTTATAGACAATACCATAATCAGAAAGCATAGAGTTTTGACAAGAAAATATGAAAATATGAAAAGGGCATGCATCATAAAAAAATCTCAAAGTAATATGATTAAAAGGAAAATAATAAGAAAATGATTTTTATTTCTCAATGTGTATAGTTATCTATTTATATAAGTGATTCTTATGAATATACAAGAAGTCAAATATTTGATAGAAAATAAGGCATATACAATATGAACAAAAATTAATGCAAAGATTTAAATCTCTGATAACAATATTCAAACCATAAATAATTAAAAAGCTATACTATACTGGTAAAAGAAAGCATAGATATTAATCAGTTAACCAATACTTTCCTTCACCTATCAAAATGTTAAAGTTTTAAAATGATAATATCATATGTGGACAAGTATATGAAATAATACATTCTTTACTCATGAGCGCAATTGGTCCAGTTTTCTGGATGACAGTTTTGGAATGGTCTTAATCAAAAATCTCATTACTTTGATACTGCTGTAGGCCTCCTAGAAATTCAACGCCTCAAGTAATGAACTATATGTATAATTTAAAAATTTAGCTAAGGAGGATAAAGCCAGAGATGTATTCTAGTAAACTGAGATTTATATATTTTCTTTGGAGGATATGAAGATAAGACTCCTAGCTATCATTTTGGTATCTATAATGGTGATCAAATCCCTCACATTTCCAAGGTTAAACTTCGTGGAGATCGTGACCGAGTTGTACTTGGAAAACTTTCCACTTAAAAGTAGCTGGGAGAAGAAGCAACTTGAAGAAACAAGGATGACGTGAAAACTCCTGAAAAGGGAAGCCTCTCAGAATGAATGCTAATGATTTCCCTTTTGGATGTAATTTTAGGCCCTTCAATTTCTAATTACAGTAAAAGGTCAAGGAGTTCAGAATTTAAACAATGAATGGCTAGTACCAATAGATTTAACTTTTGAGTGCTTTGCAAGATTTAATTAGTTCTTATGTATTTATGTAATAAATACCTCTTCTGGGAATTAATACTCTGTTGGATGTGTGAGAAAGAATACGCAAATTCGCGTTTTTCTAATTTATACTTAATTTCATGATAAAATCACCACATAGCTAACATCTAAAAACCCACAAACTCAGAACAGAGTTTATGCTAGGTTTTAATTATTTTATCTCAAATTAATTCCATGCCTAAGCAAATAATAAAAGCTTTTAATGCTCAAGTGTTTGCCAAACTGTTAAATTCTTTGATATTCTTTGTCTCATTCAACACATAATAAATATTTATTGTGTGTTGTGTACACTTCTCTGAACAACTTGCAATTAAATTATTATTGCTAGACTAAACAAATTATTTTGACTCACAGCTAATCCTTAAATTATTAAACACTTTGTTTCTAAACTGTATATATAATTTATACTTATAATTAAATGTATTTGAACAAATCAAAAGCATGGCAAACAGAATACTGTTAATATTTCTAATAGGCATTTTTCTTTCTTACACATATTCTTTGAAGATAAATGTCTTCAGAATAATTTGTATTCTCTGTTCTAACAATTGAGAATCTCATTTAAATAAACCAGAGTCTTATAGGTAAATGCTACTCAAATATTAATTAATTATTAAGAGAAAAATTTAAGGTTATTTTTAGCTACATTATTTTTAAATCACTGTAGATCTCTGAATTTACATAAAATACTCCACATAAAACACTTTTTTTATGCAAGGCTAGCATGTATGATATATGGCTTATGAACTACACAAAGGGACAGAACAAAATAATGTTCATAGGGGCTGAAATCCATCAAAGGCTGAAATCCATCAAAACCTCTGCTAGGTTAGACCATGTGGGAGACAGTACATGTACTCTGGGGTGAAAGTTCATGAAATGAGCCACGTACGCTAGAGTTGGTCCTGCTTTAATGCATTTCTGTGATTTGAAGAATAATTACTAATATAGTGCATAGAATTTTTTTCTTTGAATCATTTTGAGAACAAATTGCCAGCTGAATGCACGATCATTTCCTAATATTTTAGTGTCTACCTACAAAGAGGGACATTCTCCTGCTTAACCACTGTACTAGGAGGAAATTAACATTGCTACCTCACTACCAACTAATTCTCAGACCTCTTAAATTTCACTAAATGTCCCCAGGATGTTCAGAATTGCACCTTGTCATTTTCAAATCCTTCTTGTCACCTTCACTCTGAGACAGTTTTTCAGTCTTTCCTGGACTGCAGTGGCTTGATAGTTTGAAATATTCAGCAGTGAAATCGCATAAGATGGCTCCCAATTTAGAATTGTCTGATGTTTTCCATGTTGAGAGTCATGTTATATATTCAGGAATACATATATTCCACTGTATATTAGGAGCATTACAGAATTAAGATGTTTGTTCCTCTGTTGCATCCTCTTAGTTGACATACAGTTTAAACTTTCTCATTGATGATGATTTCCCTTTGTTTATTCAATTAAGGTGGTATTCTGTAAGGCTTCTCAACTGTAAAGATACTTTTGTCTTTCATTTGTGTTTAATATGCCTGTTCTTTTTCTCCATATCATATCCAGCATTATTTTAACCCTCCTACATTATTGGTAGGAATGCAAATTGGTATAGCCATTGTACAAAACAGTATGGAGGTTCCTCCAAAAGGTAAAAATAAAGTTGCCATATGATTTAGCAATCCTACTTCTGGGCCTATATCCAGGGAAAACTATAATTAAAAAAGGGGTACACGCACCCTAGAATTCACAACAGCACTATTTACAATTATCAAGACATGGAAACAAACTATTAATCAACAGAAGAATGGATAAAGAATATATGGTACATATATACAATGGAATACTACTCAGCCATAAGAAGAATGACATAGTGCTTTTTGCAGCAACATAGATGGACCTAGAGATTATTGTACTAAGAGAGTAAACCAGAGAAAGACAAACATCACATGATACCACTTTAATGTGGGAGCAAAAAAATGATACAAATGAACTTATTACAGAACCTAAATAGACTCACAGACATGGAAGCTTATAGTTACCAAAGAGGAAAGGGGTGGGGGATAAATTAAGAACTGGGGATTATAATATACACACTACCATACATAAAATAGATAATCAAAGACCTACTGTATAGCACAGAGAACTATACTCAATAGCATGTAATATCTAGAATGGGAAAAATATGAAAAGAATATATGTGTATATATATATTTACACAGGCATATATACACACATATACAAAACTGAATCACTTTTCTGTACCTGAAACTGACAAAACCTTGTAAATCAACTATATTTCAATAAGTTTTTTTTTAGTTAAAAATAATATGTATTCTGGGGAGGTGGAAGTTATGTAAGTATCTATTTCTCATCAACTTTGTGTTTTATTCATTTATTCATTTGTAGTAATATAGATTCAAAGTCCATATCCAATTTGTTTAAGGGGTTATAATCCACTGCTATCATTATTTATTTTGGTGTTCATATTGTCCCAGTCTTGACCAGCTGGAACCTCTGCATGTGGGCTCTCGTGTGGACTCTATTATCTCTCCTTATTTTTTGAGCACTTTTGTGCTTCCTGACACTATAGAATAGTCCAGGTTAATCTTATGATTTTCTTGCCTCAACCCCTATTTAAAAGAGTTCAGTACTTGATGTACTTTTTGCTGTGGGAGTGTTATTGCGACCAGGCTCTCTCAATGGAGGAAGTTACGGGATAAATTTATATCTATTTATAAATGTTGAAATATTTGTACCACTGCCTTCATATCCAATTCAAAGGTAGGTACAAGGCTAATTCAAGTTTATTTTTTGTTAACTATCTCTACTATATGTGTTTAATTAACAGGCAGTAATTGACCAATCTCCCATGACTACCACTATCTCCTCCCTAGGAAGAGCCCCTTCACCACATTGGTGTTTTGACAGTCTAGTGACCACTCTCATGGGAAATACCTGCTCATCTTGCTCTAGTGCTAACAACTCATGTCAGGATCATCATCTACATGAACACCTTGCTGACATAGCTCAGATGCTGAAAGCCTTGGCCAGGCCAGCTCTCCCATGTGATATCTGTCTCACCTCTCTCATCCCTGAGAGGTCACGCTAGGGTGTCCCCTGTAAAGTTATTCTCCCCACCCTAATTGAGTCTGATGCACCAGATCAGTTTGGTCCTTTCCATGAAAGCTCTACTTGTACTTCTCAAATGTTAAGACCCCACTCTCCTCCTGTATCACTTCCAACTGCACACATCCAGACACCCACCTATGCCTCACTCCCACACTGCACAGCTACCTTCCTTTCTCTGCTCAGGCACTGACAGTCTGTGTTAGGTAAGCACCTCATGACACCTCCTTCCCACATGAGGTAAACACCTCATGACACCTTGACTCATGACAACTCCTTCCCACTGTTTCAGCCATGGATGATCACCTTGTTTGTGTAGTTTTATGATTGAATTATTCAGAAGGGGAAGGGAAGAAAAAAGACAGATGGAAAACTTCTGTTTGTTGTGAGTTAGGTGCAGAATGTTGCATTATTAAACTCTTTAATTTATGATACATCAACATCCATGGTCAAAGCTATGCCCACATCTTGTTTTACTTATCTTTAATACATTTCATGATTCACTTTGTATGTTAACTTATTTATATTTTATTGTATTGAATGTTTTATTTAAATTTTATTCCAAATTACATATTTCTTTCATTCTGTTTTTTATTTGTCCTACTATTTCTTATGACTTTTTAAAATTCTATACTCTATATTTTGGGGCTTTCCTGGTGGTTCAGAACCTGAACCTGGTAAAGAATCTGCCTGCAATGCAGGAGACTGGGGTTCGATCCCAGGGTCAGGAAGCTCCCCTGGAGAAGGAAATGGCAGCCCACTCCAGTATTCTTGCCTGGAGAATCCCGCAAACAGAGGATCCTAGTGGGGTACAGTCCTTGGATTTGCAAAGAGTAGGACACGACTAAGCAACTAACACTTTCACTTTCATTCTATATTGCAATTAACTGATAATTAATATTTTAAATCTGTTTTTAATACTCAATTTTTTCCTCTGCTTGCTCAGAAGTTTACATTTATTCTTTTCTCATAGTGATTATTCTTAAAATTGTATTTGTGCATCAAAGTCTAAAACTACATCTTAACCTTCCTTCCAAACAATACCTTAAAATAGCTGGTTCCTCCTTGGAAATTCATTTGTTAATAGTTTTCTTTATGTTAATGCCATTCATGTACCCTCTGATATTAACTTTTTTCATATACTAGGATAACATTTATTTAGAATGAATTATTTTTGACAATTTTTGTGCTACCTTTCTTCTTTCCTCTCAGTTTGGTCTTTGGGGTCATTTTCCTTTGTCTAATCTCTAGAAGTTTACCTACATGCCTAGATGTAGATTTAATTTTATTTTAGTTTTTCAGCTTGGAATAAAATGATCAGAGAATGATTTGTATATTTAAGCCATTTCCATTAAAAAAATTAAAACAAGGAATAAAATACAATTTCTCTACTTGATAAACAATATCTACTTACTCTACACAAAAATTTTTAAAACCATAGTAAACATGCTAATGGGCTTTCCTTGTGGCTTAGCTGGTAAAGAATCTGCCTGCAATGTAGGAGACCTGGGTTCAATCCCTGGATTGGGAAGATCCCCTGGAGAAGCGAAAGGCTACCCTTTCTCTTTCTGGTATTCTGGCCTGGAAAATACCATGGACTCTATGAGTCATGGAGTCACAAAGAGTCGGACACGACTGAGAGACTTTCACTTAAACATGTTAATGATGAATATTAGAAACACTCTTTATTTGGGTCTGCCAAAAAACAGGGACATGTGCTATCAAAAAATAATTCACATTATTTTGCAGTTCTTGCAACATGCAATAAATCAAGAGGAAAAAAAAGGTGTTAAAATCAGAAAGATAGAAAAATTGTCATATTTTCCATCAACACAAATACTTAATGCTGAAAACCAAAAATCTGTTGGAATTAATAAGTGGTCAACAATTTCAGGCATTTATGACCAGTATACAAAATAATAGGTTTCTTACACATGATTAAAAGCCATTAGACAAAATATAATAAAATTTACACAAATCACAATCTCAACAGAAACAAAAATAAGACAACTATTCAAATAATGTGAAGCACTTGGGAAAAATGTGAAATTTTATTTTAAAAAATTTTATATGAGGTTAAAATGCTAAAATTTTTTTCTAAGACAATTCTTATGAAAAAAAAGAGAGAATTTGCCTTTTCAATTATTAGGAAAAATTTTAACCAATAATATTTAAAATGGTATAATCTCCTCACAAAGATATACAAATTTAGCATTGGACTAGATTACAGAACCCAGTAATAGCCTACAGGTCATTATTAAATTATCTATTTGCATGAAAAAGTAATTAGACCCTTGACTTCTGGCCACATAAAATAAATTATAGAAGATATAAAAACTTGAAAAGCAAGACAAAAATTCTGAAGAAAATATAACAGAATATTTTTATGTGCTTGCATAAGAAAGAATAAGAAAGGACTTTACTATTTGTATAGGAAGTATAGGGAAACATTTTCTGAACAAGACACCAAAAAAGGCAATATGTGACAATTTTCATATAAAAAAGACAGTCTTTTGTATAATAAAAGTCACTAAAACAAATTTAAAAGATGATTTTCTTTTGGGAAAAATATATTTTAATGATCATAAATGGCAAAGGATTAATCTCAATAGAGTCTCTCATCGGCAAGCTTCCCAGGTGGCTTAGTGGTAAAGGATGCACCTGCCAATGCAGGAGACATGGGTTCGATCCCTGGGTCAGGAAGATACCCTAGAGAAGGGAACGACAACCCCCTCCAGTATTCTCGCCTGGGTAATCCCATGGACAAAGGAGCCTGGTGTCTGGGCTACAGTCCATGGGGTCACAAAGAGTCGGACACGACTGAGCAACTGAGCATACACACACACTTATCAGTAAATGAGAAGGTGACAAATGCACCAGTACAACAGGGGAGCAAAAGATGGAAATCGGTAGATCACGCAAGAGCAAACCTGAAGCTCAGTAAACAAAGTTGCTTTAACCTCACTGGTAGCAGGTGAGTGAGGATCCTGGGTTCTTCCCCTAGAAGTTCCAAAGCTGTTCATTCACTTCTTGGTTATGTAACTCTGGGCAAGTTATTTCTGTTTCTCAGGATCCTCTTCACCCAATACGAGAATGATAACACCTCCTAACTTCACATTGTGAGACTAAATGATGATGGCATGTAAAAGACTACAACGCACTTGGAACAAGGTGACAGCTCAATAAATGGTATCCATTGCTGCTCCGTCAGAGATGCCTTTAGGAGGAAGCCACAGGAATGGAGTCTTGTGGAGTATAAAATATGCAGTGAACCCAAAGTATCTCGAATAGAAAATACCACCTCGGGGAAAATTAGTTTAAAGATACGATATTTCAGGGGAAATGTCATCAAAATGATTGTCATTGTTGTCGTTCAGTCACTCAGTCGTGTCTGACTCTGTGTGACCCCATGGACGGCAGCACGCCAAGCTTCCCTGTCCTTCGCTGTTTCATGTAGTTTACTCAGACTCATGTCCATTGAGTCAGTGATGCCATCCAACCCTCTTGTCCATTTTATGTATGTGTCAAAACAATACATAAAATAAAGCATTCATTTTAAAATACATACACCTTGCATTGGATTATGAACATTTAATAAATGTATTAAAACATGATGAGAGTGGATACATAATAAAGTCAGTATACCAGCTAGTCCTGAGCAGGACTGCAAGGGAATGGGTAAAGCAAAGAGCTTCAGTGGTTTATGTAGCACTGTACTCTTAAGTTGGAGAAGGCAGTGGCACCCCACTCCAGTACTCTTGCCTGGAGAATCCCATGGATGGAGGAGCCTGGTGGGCTACAGTCCATGGGGTCGCTGAGAGTCGGACACGACTGAGCTACTTCGCTTTCACTTTTCACTCTTATGCATTGGAGAAGGAAATGGCAACCCACTCCAGTGTTCTTGCCTGGAGAATCCCAGGGACAGGGGAGCCTGGTGGGCTGCCGTCTATGGGGTCGCACAGAGTCAGACACGACTGAAGCGACTTAGCAGCAGCAGTACTCTTAAGTAAATAAATAAAAGGTACTGTGGTAAATAAATCAAAATGTCAACAATTGTTAAATCCAGATAGAAACACAAATTCTAGTATTTATTGAAATTTTTCTCTGTTTAAATATTTCATAATTTCAAGAACTTTAAATGGTTGAATGCAGAGCATTATTTTTACATGCCTACTAGAAACTGTCTTGCTTTACTTTAAACTTATCCGTATACATATTTTGACTCTGCTGCTAAATATAATTCCCTGACAACACAGCAAGTTTTGTTTTGTTTTTGTTTTTTTTTCTAAATTGTATCCCTTAACCCTGAATACAGTGTTTGATACAAAATGATAAAAGTTTGATGAATGAATGAATGAATATCTTACTGGGAACTCTGGCGTTTTGAATTTTCAGTACAGGCATCTGTAAATAATTCACAGAAATACCTACAAAGGACTTTATTTATCCTAAACTTATTTATAGAAAACAACCAAATAAATATCTTTAAATGTTAAATTTTTACTTACAATGTGGGAAGGGAAATAACTGTGTCTTCCAAGAAGAATTTCTATGCTTTCACTGCTTTTATTTTTCTAAAGGCTTTTTTTTTTTCATTTATTTTTAAGCTCTATATCATACTTCATTGTATAAAATTACTTCTAGTATTATAGATAAATGCTCAGAAGTTCTCCAGCCTTAACTGAATATCTAGGAGTAATCAGAGGGAAATAAATTAGAGGCTGCCAACAGTGAAAGGGTTTTTAATTCTTTGGTGAATAATTTATGGTTTGCTCTCTACAATAGCAAAGAATGTAGCATTTCCCCCTCAGGATCAGGAAGTCAATTATTTTTGGCTCAAAAATACTTTTTCATTATTTTTATTATGAGTTTATTTGTGCATTTTATGTTATTTTATTGGTTCTCACTATAGAATCATGAAAAACTAATTAAAAAAGAGAAAGGCTTTCCAAAATGGAAAAGAGCAGGAACAATAGTTACTCTTGGAAAAACAAAAGAGAGAGATGTTTTGGGTTGGCTATACATACACACACACAAACACACAAACAAGCTTAAGTTAATGAGAGACACAAAACAATCTGATGGAAACTGAAGATTGTTTCAGGAATAAGAGTCTAAGATAATTCCTTACTATTTTGCTTTGGGGTGTGTATTCTTTTTCAAGTAAAAATATGCATAATAGCCATTTGCACACTAAACTTTTTAAATACAGTCTTATTTTGTCTTTTCAGTTCAGTTCGGTCGCTCAGTCACGTCTGACTCTTTGCAACCGCGTGGACTGCAGCACACCAAGACTCCCTGTCCATCGCCAATTCCCAGAGTTGACTCAAACTCATGTCCATGGAGTCGGTGATGCCACCCAACCATCTCATCCTCTGTCATCCCCTTATCTTCCCACCTTCAATATTTCCCCACATCAGGATCTTTTCAAATGAGTCAGTTCTTTGCATTTATTTAAAGACAATATCACCTGCCCACATGGATCTTATATTCCAGGAAAAGATTACAGTAACACTCTTGTAACAAAGCATTAGAATTACTACACTAGAAGTACTAATTGTACATTTTATGATCAAATTTTTTCTCTTTTCAGTGTTCTTACTATATCAAAAGTAACTAAGCTTCAGTTCAGTTCAGTTCAGTCACTCAGTCATGTCTGACTCTTTGTGACCCCATGAACTACAGCATGCCAGGCTTCCCTGTCCATCACCCACTCCCAGAGCTTGCTCAAACTCATGTCCATTGAGTCAGTGATGCCATCCAACCATCTCATCCTCTATCATCCCCTTCTCCTACTGCCTTCAATCTTTCCCAGCATCAGAGGCCTTTCCAATGAGTCAGTTCTTTGCATCAGGTAGCCAAAGTATTGAAGCTTCACCTTAAGCATCAGTCATTCCAATGAATATTCAGGACTGATGTCCTTTAGGATTAACTGATTGGATCTCCTTGCAGTCCAAGGGACTCTCAAGAGTCTTCTCCAACACCTCAGTTCAAAAGCATCAATTCTTTGGAACTCAGCTTTCTTTATAGTAAAACTCTCACATCCATACACGTCTACTGGAAAAATCATGGCTTTGACTAGACAGACCTTTGTTGGCAAAGTAATGTCTCTGCTTTTTAATAAACTGTCTAGGTTGATCATAACTTTTCTTCCAAGGAGCAAGCGCCTTTTAATTTCATGGCTGCAATCACCATCTGCAGCGATTTTGGAGCCCCCAAAATAAAGTCTGTCATTGTTTCCAATGTTTCCCCATCTATTTCCCATGAAGTGATGGGACCAGATGCCGTGATCTTCGTTTTCTGAATGTTGAGTTTTAAGCCAACTTTTTCACTCTCCTCTTTCATTTTCATCAAGAGGTTCTTTAGTTCTTCTTCACTTTCTGCAATAAAGGTGGTGTCATCTGCATATCTGAGGTTATTGATATTTCTCCCAGCAATCTTGATTCCAGCTTGTGCTGATTCCAGCTTGTGCTTCTTCCAGCCCAGCGTTTCTCATGATGTACTCGGCATAGAAGCTAAATAAGCAGGGTGACAATATACAGCTATGATGTACACCTTTCCCTACTTGGAACCAGTCTGTTGTTCCATGTCCAGTCCTAACTGTTGCTTCCTGACCTGCATACATATTTCTCAGGAGTCAGGTCAGGTGGTCTGGTATTCCATCTCTTTAAGAATTTTCCAGAGTTCGTTGTG
Source organism: Bos javanicus (assembly GCF_032452875.1). NCBI lineage: Eukaryota > Metazoa > Chordata > Mammalia > Artiodactyla > Bovidae > Bos > Bos javanicus. The sequence goes on from NC_083881.1 coordinate 41,672,806, forward strand.
ATCCACACAGTCAAAGGCTTTGGCATAGTCAATAAAGCAGAAGTAGATGTTTTTCTGGAACTGTCTTGCTTTTTCGATGATCCAGCAGATGTGGGCAATTTGATCTCTGGTTCCTCTGCCTTTTCTAAAGCCAGCATTTTTTTTGTTCTTATTGTCTTTTAGTTTCTTCTAAAGGATTATATGTACTTAAGATTTCTCTCAACTTGTTTCTTATCATTTTCCTTTTTTTACTTGTTCTGCCATAACACATAGGAATTCTACATATTTCTATACAATTTCTGCCAATATTCTCTTTCATTTACTTTCTGACCTATGCAATGATATTTCTTACACAAAAAACTAATGCTGTTAAAACTACTAGACTTAATTAATTGACACTATTCCTGATAATTCTATTACATTTTTTGTGTTGATGAAACAAATAATTTATGGGGTACTATCAAAAAAGCAAAACTGGATCTGAATATTTCTAATAAATCTATAGGGAAAAATTCAAAGAAAGATTAGAAAATGTAATCTTGCAAAGATTAGATCTTACTCACAATTTATAAGTGTTCCTTAATAATAAATTACCAGTTGCCAAAGGCAAATATGAATTCAGGAAAGTTGAATGGACAAAAAAAAGTAACTCATTCTGTGTTTAATGTAATCATTTAAAATATGTTGAGCCAGTTAAGACGAACTGTTGACTTATTTTACAGATATAATTTCATTTATATTTTTACTTATTTAATAAATATTTTTTTTAAGAATCATTCTCTGCCTAGAATATGTATAATAATCCTTGTCATGCATTAGTGAAATCATTTGTCTACTGAACTAACTTGAGGGGAACATGTTCTACTTACCTCTTAACACCTGGACACAATACAATGACTAGCAATAGCGCTTAATGCATGTTTATTGATTATGGTTCATTCTCCATCATGATAAGAGTCAAGGAGATTAAGTAACTTGTTCTAGCCTTCATGAAAGAAGAGACCGATATTTGAACACAAGCCTTATGGATCCTAGTTTAAACTTCTTTGAGTTTATCACACTTTGCAAACACTATCAGACCAGAAGAAGGCCTCAGAAATTAATGCCAAGTGAACCAGTAGCAGCTTTCTAGTAGTTTCACAGACTCAAGCCATTTGTCACTGGGATTCAGGTAAAAGGGAGGGCTGAAGAAGGAAAATGATCAAAGTTACCCTTTTTGTACCTCTAGCTTCTGTCTAGCCCTTGTATCAGTAAAAACTGATATTAATTATGAACAAAGGAAGGTAAACTGAACTTTTTCTAATTAGCTTTTAGTGTTATATATGAATACTAACCCCAAGAAGTGACATTAACCTTATCTGTGCCCAATAAACCACCCTTCTTTGTTTATTACCTCATTTTTTCTTATAAATAGGATTCTTTAGGGCTTAACAATTCACTTCTTATGTCCTCTGTGATGCTTACTTATCTCCTCTAAGTTTCTTGTTTGCATTAATTGTCAGTTAAATGGCCTAGATTGAACTCACATTGAAAAGCATTCCAATTATCTCCAGATTCTTTGGCTAGGAAGAACTTGGTATTTTCAGTTTAGATTAATTTTTGTCCTGGGCAACTTTTTATGAACTTTTGAGTCTATACAATTTCTCTTGGATGCTGTTTATTCCATTAGCATTCTGTATTCAAATAAAAGGCAAGAACCTTGAAAAACTAAATAAAAATTTCTTGATTTAAATTTTATAATAACTTTGGAACTGTGAAAATGTAAACATATTCAATTTATTATTTGACAACAAAGTAACTGATAAAGACGTCTATCACTATTTATAAGTTTTAAAATTTATGAATTTTTCATATTGTATAGATACTGATTATGTGATTAGTATCAAAATCAATACATGCTATGACATAGAAGAGAAATGTACAGAAAATAAGACTGCCTTGGGATGCTGTTTTCTTGTTATTGTTGCTTTGATTTTTTTCAATAATATCTATTTAGGCAAGTGTGCAGTAATATCTCGTTGAGGTTTTATTTGCATTTTCCTAATGATTAGTGAACCCGTTATCCATTTGTATATCTTATTTGGAGAAATACTGACTCAAGTTCTTACCCTACTTTTAGTCTGATTATTAGGTGTTTTGTCATTGAATTGTGTGAGTTACTTACATATTTTTAAAATTGACCCCACATCAGATGTACAGTTTGTAAGTATTTTCTTCCACTCTATAAATTATCTATTCACCCTGTTCAGTTTCCTCTGCTTTACAGAAGATTTTTAGTTTGATAAAGTCTTGGAAAGGAAGTGTAATTGTTTATTTGTCGGTTTTGGTGAAGTTGGGAAGATTAATTTTGTGATTCTGTCAGTTTCACTTATTCCTGAAAACACTATTTCTGAGCTTCCCCTCAGTGTGTCAGAAGGAAATGCAGTAGAAATGCTAAGATGCCAAGACACAAACCCCCTTGCTGTTGTGATGCCACATGGGGCCAGAACTCCTAGGCAATTTACACTTGTCTCAGGCATCTTCTTCTTTGACTCCACTGTGACATGCAAATGTCATCATTTTCTATGTATACCTTTTATAGAAAGGATAAAGAAGGAGGCCTTTTGAAGAAAACAGCTTTTGGGAGAAGAAAGCTAGTGTTTTTGTCATGGTTTGCTTCTGTCGATAGCTTCATACTAAGGAGAAACTGTCTATATCTACTCTTGAAACAATTAAATTAATAGTTGATTGGATAATAGGTGACCCAGGTATTGATGAGGGCATACAGTGTTAAAACTGAAAGGGATAGCTATTGAAATCTTATCATATATTTTCAGGTACTTACTCAAGTTATCCCAAACTCAAGACAACTTTCTAGCTGTCGAGTTTTGATTTCAGGAACATTATAAAATGTATCCTTCTAGATTCAGGTTAACTAAAAAGATTGCCCAGTGGTTCTTGGTGTCTTAAATGAAATCTACAATAGGCTAGACAGAAATTGTCAGTATGTCATTATAATACTGGCTGTTAAAAACCACAATTAAGGCAGATTTCATATCAATTATTATTTGTCTGGAACATCAAATTCCTTAAGCATAAAAGGAAGTGAGGCAGCCTGCATTACTGTCTTCCCTCTTTAGCTAATTAGTGCTTTTTTAATGGCTTCATCTGCCCAGGATCAATTGTCTAATAGGAACAGTGCTCTGTCAGTTAACAAGGTGAGGAACTGTAGAATGTGATTATGTCTGGCTCCAAAAGAGTGCTTCAAACAATGCTAAAATAATCATGTGACAGAATAGATAGTCTAATAAACCCAGGCAGTATTTTTTGTCTAATTCTTGTATGAACTTAGTGTTCTAGTAACATCTATGGAAAAATTAGAAAGGAAAGCCTTTGAGAAAGATAAAGAAATGAAGTGAGATTTAAAGATAAACATAAGACTATACACACGAGTGTGCACACACACACATATATACGCACATACATACAGAGTCTCTAAAAACCAGTTAAGAGAGGAAAAGGCAGTATTAAAAACTCACATTTAATGAGTATTACCATAAGGAATGTTAATGTGATGATGAACCCTATTTTTCAAAGATGCTTTTTGCAAAAATAGACTATACCATTGTTGCACTGGTTGTAACATAAAACTATGTTCATTTTCCAGTCACAAACACATTTCCAGTCAATTCAGTGAAGTAATGGGGACGGATGATATTCACTCGTATGTAATTGGCTTTGAGCATGTCTTACCAGGTTTATTCAACAATTTTTATTTGAGTGCTAAACAATAGGCTGTCTAATAAAGATATATTTGAAAATATTAACTTATATTATTCTTCCTAAACTGATGTAGGACTGAATTCATGGAATGAACCAAGACAGACTGAGATGACTGACAGAGAGAAGTCATCATCCTGAAAGGTAGTATGTGCAGACGTTAAGGGCATGAGCTTGGGACACATATTATCTGAGCTTAAACCCCAACACCATTATTTCCTAACATGTACAATTAGGACAAATTAGTTTACTTCTCTATGTCTCAGTTTCCTTATCTGTAAAATGGGGATGATGAAAATAAGATTTTTATAAAAATTTAATGAGTGATGGGAACTTAGTGACCAATTTGGCACAAAGAAAGCATTATAGAAAGTCTAGCTCTTATGAGAATTATCAAAAATGGTTTATCTTGGGCTTCCCTGGTGGCTTGGTGGTAAAGCATTCGTCTGCCAATGCAGGAGACATGAGTTTGATCCCTGATCCAGGAAGATACCACGTGCCATGGAACAACTAAGCCCACGTGCCACAACTATTGAGCCTGTGCTCTGAAGCCTGAAAGCCGCAACTGCTGAAGCCTGCATGTCCTAGAGCCCGGGCTCTGCAACAAGAGAAGCCACTGCAGTGCAAAGCCTGCACACCGCAATGAAGAGTAGTCCCCCACTTGCTGCAACTAGAGAAAGCCCACATAGCGAAGGAGACCCAGCGCAACCACAAATAAATCGTAAAATACATTCAAAGTCATTCTTTAAAAGAATAGTTTATCATAATCAATTAGTTGAATACAGACACTGACAAAGGTATTTTCTGAGCAATAATTCTCATTATGCTCCCTTTCTTCAGCTTATCAACAATGCAAGAAGAGTCTTATTGACTCTAAAAATGTTACACCTTGAAATATGCCAATTCCTTTAAACTGTATTTTACAAAGTGCTATCTACAGACCACAATTATCTGCATTACCTGGAAACTTCTTAGGTATTCACATTATTAAGCCCCAGCTAGATCCTACTGGTTTTCCTGCTGGCTCAGACAGTAAAGAATCTGCCTGCAATGAGAGACCTGGGTTCAATCCCTGGGTTGGGAAGATCCCATGGAGGAGGGCATGCAAGCCACTCCAGTATTCTTGCTTGGAGAATCCCCATGGACAGAGGCGCTTGGTGGGCTACAGTCCATGGGGTCACAAAGAGTCGGACATGACTGATTGACTAAGCACAGCACGTATCCTACAGAGTCAGAAACTTTCAGGGTGGAGTCAGCAATCTGTTCTAAAAAGCCTGCCTGCTGATTCTGATGTGTACTAACATCTAGAACTGTTGGGCTAATAAACCCCTAAACTTCAGCTATGTCCCTCCTCACCCCAAGATTAATGAGTCTAAACTACTAAAACAACAGGTTCACTCTCAGTGGAAAAATACAGGATAGTTCAAAATAAATAAATCTATCCTTGAATCCATATTAACATTGTGTTTTTAAAATCCTAAAGAGAAAACACTAGAGCTATTAACCAAAATGCCTAGCTTTAGTTAGAAAATATCATCATGTAGAACAAAACTTTTACAGAAAAGGGAAGAAACGATTGAGTTATGAAGAAATAAGACATTAAAGTGACTCAAATACTTTCTGTTTGGAGAACTTGCGGGAGAATGGCATGCTACAAGAATTGGTTAAATAATTCTTATAACCCAGCTTTTTCTTTTGTTAATTTTAGATAAATAACTAATGGATTGCTTATTAAACTCAGAACTTTGGTTTTCTCCATTTTTATAAAACTTTAGTGTCACTCTTAGAATGATATGAAGCATGAAGTGTTAGTCCCTCAGTCGTGTACGACTCTTTGCGACCCCATGGACGGCATCCCACCAGTTTACTCTGTCCATAGAATTCTCCAGGCAAGAGTACTAGAGTAGGTAGCCATTTCCTTCTCCAGGGGATCTTCTTGACCCAGGTATTGAACCTGGGTCTCCTGCATTACAGGCAGATGCTCTACCATCTGAGCCACCAGAGAAGCCCATTAGAATGATATGAAATAGTAATTAATATATATATATATATATATATGCCTATGACAATGTGGCATCCGTTGACCATATCTGGCCTGCAGAATAGCTTTATTTAACTGAACAGTGCTTTGAAAATCAGGAAATTTCTCATAAAAATTAGAAATGCCAGCTTCTCTTGAAAAATTGTAAGAACTGCAATGTTTTGTTTACATTACCACAAGTGTTCTGCTCTCTAGGACTAAGAAGTGATTGCTTTCTTGTATTTGCCTCTAGCTCAGTTGACTTCACTTCTCAAGCTTCTGACCTTGTACTCCATCCTCAGATAAGCTTGGGTCAAAAATCCTCAACAAATGGCAAATCTCTTCTCAGGCCATCAACCCCTGGTGGCTCAGATGGTAAAGAATCTGCCTGCAACATGGGAGACCCATATTCAATCCCTGAGTCAGGAAGATCCCCTGGAAAAGGAAATAGTAACCCATTCCAGTATTCTTGCCTGGGAAATCCCATAGATGAAGGAGCATGGTGGGCTGCAGTCCACGGGGTCGCAAAGAGTGGGACACGACTGAACAACTAATACTTTTCACTTTCACTTCCCAGGCCACCTATCTTTCCCACTTCTCCACTGGTAAAATATTAAAATGCATCACAATAGAGTTATTCTAATGGTTTGGGGATGAAGAAATAATGTTTAGAGAAATTTTTAAATTATCACTCTCAGCCCCATTGCATTTATAGCAAACCAATGAAGTTATTATAGCTCTATAGATTTCTTTGAGCCTAACACAGACCAGAGAATTGGTGCACAACTTAAACTCCCTTCTGGAGTCAATATTAACTGTGGGAATTACGTTTTGACGGTGAAAACCTAGATTTCCACTTCAAAGTTAGAATTTTAAAAACAAGATCATTGGAAGAAATAAGTTAAATCCACATGTGTTAGGTATAAGGTAGTACAGAATAGATTTTTATCAAGGTTCTTTTTTCTTCCCCCCAAAAGAGAATTATTTGCTAGGAAAAGCAGTTTGGATATCTCTGGAAACTTTGGTTTTAATGCTTGTCCAGCTGTGAGTGGCTTTGTGGGTTTGAGCTAGTCATTTAACCTCTCAGGCCCTCAGAGTACTCTTCTATAAAATGAGGAGGCTGGACTGAGGTACCTTCCAGCTCTCAAAGTCTATTCTGTGATTCCAGGATGCTGGGGGCAGACAATTCATTTCAGGTTTTTGTATAAATGACATCCAGTGTCATGAAATAATGTATCAAGAGCAGCAGCAGGGTCTTTCTATCCTGAATTTGGTTTGAAGCCAGCAGATAGGATGGCTTGAATTCATTTTCTTTCTTTGGTGAGGGGATAGGTTTGATGACCTAATGGGCCTTTTCCATCTCTTGTATCTTTGATGAGGCTACCAGGCCTCTATGTTGGGAACTGCAAAGAGTTACCGTGGTGAATTCTCCTTTGTAGTCATTTTCTCTTTTTCATCATGTTTGACATTTTTGCAATTGTGCTTTGATTCAGATTATATCCACTACATAGCTCAGTGTGCTAGAGAGCTGAGACTTTGCTAAGATATAGATGCCCAAGTATAGAAATTAAAAATGACAAGCTCAAGTTATGCTGCATGCTGCTTGTATATATTATTTGAAGTAGCTGGTTGTACCTCAGTGAAGTTCTGTAATGGTTATATGAGCTTCAACAAAAAATAATTGGTTTTTTTTTTTGTATACTTGTTTACTGGTAAGTTACTTCAATATCACTTTTCTTTTCTCTTTTTACGTTGGAAAATTTCTAAGATGCATATTCCCTTACAGTCCATTTCAGAAAATAAAAGTGGATTTATTTTTTTATTATTATACATTATTATTTTTTATTATTATACATGAATACTTTTTTACTTTAAGCAAAAGGGGAAAAAGCATTTTAAATTCAGTTCTTCCAGGAAATGAAAGTTTAGAAAAAGCAATCAGATTTGCTTTATACACATCTTCATTTAAAATAATCTTTTACAGCTTTCTAAACAGTGGAGAATAGAAAAACGCAACAAAGGTGGGGAATTATTCAGAAAGTAAAGACATTAAACAGAATTTTCATAGACAAAGAAGCCCAGTGTGGAGACTTGCCTGGTGATACAGTGGCTAAGACTCTACGTTCCCAAACACAGGGAACCAGGGTTCAAACCCTGGTTGAGGAACCATATCCTACATGCTGCAACTAATTAATAAAAATAAATAGTTTTTTTAAAGGCCAGTTTAAATACTGTCTGCTAATTTTGAAAATTATAACCATATATATAAACACAGAGATGTACACACATATATTAATGTTTGTTAATGAATAATTAACATATATTAGTACATTTGGACCAAACCAATTACCCAGAGTTTGAATTTTATACACTGTTTTATATTTCTGTGCACAATTTAGAAAACCACTAAATTTCTTCAATATTTCAGAGTCATTTCCAAAAACCAACTATAATGGATAGGAGCTAAAGGGGAAAGAATAAGATGAGATATAAAAGGAACAGCTTCATAGAGAAGGAAAAGTGAAGTTTGCATTTATTTCCCAAAATGAATCATGGTTATAAAGTAATGTAGGAATCAAAAAGATGAAATAGTGGAATTTTCCTTTAACCAAAATTCTTCCTTACTCTAAAAGTGGTTCAAAACACTAAACTTCCATTAATTGAGTTCACGTTGTTCAGAAAACATGATAAACATGTTCACAGTAAATGAATACAAAAGTCTCATATAATTAAAATTGCCAATAGTTTTCAAATTCTTCTACATAAGATATCTAAGATTTAAATAGGAAAACAAATATATAAATTCTCTAAATTAATCAAACACTAACATGCTTAAATAAAATAAAAGCAATTTTACTATTTAGTTTTTAGTTAGAAGTAATTTTAGATAATACTAAGATTATGAAGACACACCCTAGCATACTGTGCCTGTTAACAAGCCACTGAAATTATGGTCCATTACTGGATGTTTTGAATTAAATTTTGCCTCTCATTCTCCTTGCTTTACAAAAGAAGTCTTTCTATTAAAGAAAAATATTTCTACTCTAGGATTAACAAGAATATTAGAATTCAGATTCACCAGAAAGTGAAAGTATTCTAGAGGATGCTAGCATTTAAATTGGACAAGGAATACATGCTTGACAAAGGAAGTTTCTACTGAGCCCTTCTTTGTCCACCCAAGTTTTTAATATCAAGTAATCACAATGGTGTGATCACTGATCTAGAGCCAGACATCCTGGAATGTGAAGTCCAGTGGGCCTTAGAAAGCATCACTACGAACAAAGCTAGTGGGGGTGATGGACTTCCAGTTGAGCTATTTCAAATCCTGGAAGATGATGCTGTGAAAGTGCTGCACTCAATATGCCAGCAAATTTGGAAAACTCAGCAGTGGAAAAGGTCAGTTTTCATTCTAATCCCAAAGAAAGGCCATGCCAAAGAATGCTCAAACTACTGCACAATTGTACTCATCTTACACGCTAGTAAAGTAATGCTCAAAATTCTCCAAGCCAGGCTTCAGCAATACGTGAACCATGAACTTCCAGATGTTCAAGCTGGTTTTAGAAAATGCAGAGGAATTAGAGATCAAATTGCCAACATCCTCTGGATCATTGAAAAAGCAAGAGAGTTCCAGAAAAACATCTATTTAGCTTTATTGACTATGCCAAAGCCTTTGACTATGTGGATCACAACAAACTGTGGAAAATTGTTCAAGAGATGGGAATGCCAGACCACCTGACCTGCCTCTTGAGAAACCTGTATGCAGGTCAGGAAGCGACAGTTAGAACTGGACATGGAACAACAGACTGGTTCCAAATAGGAAAAGGAGTATGTCGAGGCTGTATATTGTCACCCTGCTTATTTAACTTATATGCAGAGTACATCATGAGAAATGCGGGGCTGGAAGAAGCACAATCTGGAATCAAGATTGCCAGGAGAAATATCAATAACCTCAGATATGCAGATGACACCACCCTTATGGCAGAAAGTGAAGAGGAACTCAAAAGCCTCTTGATGAAAGTGAAAGAGGAGAGTGAAAAAGTTGACTTAAAGCTCAACATTCAGAAAATGAAGATCATGGCATCTGGTCCCATCACTTCATGGGAAATAGATGGGGAAACAGTGGAAACAGTGTCAGACCTAATTTTGGGAGGCTCCAAAATCACTGCAGATGGTGACTGCAGCCATGAAATTAAAAGACGCTTACTCCTTGGAAGGAAAGTTATGACCCCCCTAGATAGCATATTCAAAAGCAGAGACATTACTTTGCCAACAAAGGTCCACCTAGTCAAGGCTATGGTTTTTCCAGTAGTCATGTATGGATGTGAGAGTGAAGAAAGCTGAGTGCCCAAGAATTGATGCTTTTGAACTGTGGTGTTGGAGAAGACTCTTGAGAGTCCCTTGGACTGCAAGGAGATCCAACCAGTCTATTCTAAAGGAGATCAGTTCTACGTGTTCATTGGAAGGACTGATGCTAAAGCTGAAACTCTAATACTTTAGCCACCTCATGTGAAGAGTTGACTCACTGGAAAAGATCTGATGTTGGGAGGCATTGGGGGCAGAAGGAGAAGGGGACGACAGAGGATGAGATGGCTGGATGGCATCACCAACTCTATGGACATGGGTTTGGGTGAACTCTGGGAGTTGGTGATGGACAGGGAGGCCTGGCATGCTGCAATTCATGGGGTTGCAAAGAGTTGGAAACAACTGAGCAACTGAACTGAACTGAATGATCAATTAATGGAATTTTCTATTGAAATGGATATTCTAGTCTTTATTGTTGGTTTTTTATTCACTTGTTTCCTTGACACTCATTAACTGTTGCCAAGGGGTTTCATTCATTCATTCTTTCTTTTTTTTTACACAAAGACAAGGATCAGAACAGCCTTTACATTGATAAGAATTTAGTCAGTTATTTTTTTTCATACCAGACAAATCACAATGCTTAAGAAACAGTGCATGAGAATTTAGTTAGTTATTTTTTCATATTAAAAAAAAATCACATTGCTCCAGTAGTGAGAAATTTCTTCAAAAGCAACAAGAAACCAAATTATACTAAATGAATCTTTCTGATTTTTAAAATCAAGTTCTTTTTAAATTTTATAGCATGAAATAATCTTAAAGTATGTTTAATTAAATTATGGAGTCAACACATACTTCTAACAATCAGCTATATGGAAAATGAAAATCCAAACACTTGAACTAATAACATCTCCCCTTCTCAAGTAAAAAAAGTGAATGATGATGTAGAAGAAACACAATCCTTCCACTTGGGTCATGTATCATCAAAAAAATCTTTTGGGAAAATATTAAAACATCTCAAATCAAAAATTCAAGGACTAATATTACAAATAGATGAAAAGAAATAATAAAGTGAGAGATAAATGACTTAGGAGGAAAAAAAGAAGAAAAAAATGCAAGTTCTGAGACCCAAAAACGAATAAATTTTAAGGCAAACTAATTAGAAAGGATGGAATAAAAATTATAAGAAAATAAGAATTAAAAAAAATAAATTTAAATGGTCAAAAAGAAAATAGTCTAAAGATTAACCAAGGAAGATCTAACACATGCACAATTGGAGATCTTGGTGGGGACGGGGGACAGTGGTAGAGTAGTCATATTTTTAAACTCTGATACAAGAAAAATTTCCGTAAATAAAATGATACATGTTGAAATTATGAAAAGCCTATTCATTTCTATGCTACATAAAAATTAGCACTAATTTAGCAGCTTAAAGCAGAGCTTTTGTCTCACAATTTTTATGGACCAAGATTCCATGCACGGATTAGTGAGCTCACGGCTCCGAGTCTATCAAGGTTACAACCAAAGCTGCACTTGACTAGGAGCAAGTTTTGTTGGCAGAGTTGATTTCCTTGCAGCTGTATGACTTCTTTATTGCTTATCAGCCAGAGACCACTCTTTAATTCTAGAGACCACCCATATTACAAGCCATATGATATTTACATAAGCATTTCACAACATGGCAGTTTGCTTCTTCAAATATACAAGAGAAAAAGAAGAAACTTACTAGCAAAGTGAAGTCTTATACCCTATAACAAAATCATGGGAGTGACAAAACCTCAAGTTTCCAATATTCACTTGCTTAGAAGTAAGTCATGGATACCATCCTCACTAGGGGATTTATGAATACCAGATGGCAGAGGTCATTGGAGAGGTATTACCTTAGGTTCTGTCTGCCACAAAGGCCAACTGGATGTGAGAGATTCAAGCAGTAGCAATCTGAAACAAGCTGAAAATTCCTTTTGAAAATTTAAAAATCCCTTTTAAATTTGTTTTCATAATTCATAGTCTCTCCATAAGAGGAATAATGGCACCTCACTCCAGTACTGTTGCCCGGAAAATCCTATAGATGGAGGAGCCCGGTAGGCTACAGTCCATGGGGTCGCTAAGAGTCAGACACGACTGAGCGACTTCACTTTCACTTTCCACTTTCATGCATTGGAGAAGGAAATGGCAACCCACTCCAGTGTTCTTGCCTGGAGAATCCCACGGACGGGGGAGCCTGGTAGGCTGCAGTCCATGGGGTCGCACAGAGTCGGACATGACTGAAGCGACTTGGCGGCAGCAGCATTCAAATAAGTAGAGCATAAAAATAAATCAAGTACTTAAAAAAAAATAAAGTAAATAAATAATAAAATAACATAAAATAAAACCAAAAAAAATGAAAACATATTGGCATCAACAACCAAGTTTAGTGTCACATTATTAAAACATAATACTTGATAATACTTTTTATTCTTTTCCTTGTCATAAACATAATTCCCATTTTCTTTGCACTGTATTTTCTATTCTCAATTATTTTTGTTAAATAATAGCTAATCAGCAAATTTATCTTAACTGTTAATCATCATGCAACAGGCACTGTGGGCTTTCCAGGTGGTCTTAGTGGTAAAGAACCTGCCTGCCAATGCAGGAGACACTAGTATGATCCCTGGGTTGGGAAGATCCCCTGGAGGAGGGCATGGCAATCCACTCCCGTGTTCTTGCCTGAAGAATCCCATGGACAGAAGAGCCTGGCAGGCTACAGGCCACAGGGTCGCAAAGAGCAGGATACGACTGAATGACCGAGCACACCCAACAGGCACTGTGCTAGGCATGTCTTCGTGTTGAAGTCTTAAAAAGGCAATATCTCTTTAACAAGCTGGAACTGTCAATTTTTACCTGAAAATACATTCCATATTCACATTTAAGTAATAATAGGAATTCTAAAAGCAATCTAACACTTAACCCTTTGCCTTCCTTACGCTCATATCCTTTGCTTAGATTGTTGACTTTGATACCTGTTTTTAAACAGTCTGTCCTACACTCTACCTCCTTACCAGCTGACGTTTTTTTGCACTCTGAAACTCTGACTTCTAATTCATCTTTATCTTTGCTCTCTGCTGCAGATTTGCCATATATTTAGAGCCACAGAGGAGAAACGTTTCCATCCCAATATACTTCACTGGATCAGCAAGACTCTTGTTTGCCTAACGTGGGAAAAAGGAAAATGAAGCCAGTCTAGCTTATCAACATCTCCAGTATAATGCTTTCTGCTTCAATCAAAATCCTCTTCAGTGTCATCTTCCTCGTTAACATGATCAACACCACTGAATGTTTGTCATGCAACCCCACCAATTCACATCCAATTGAATGTTAAGCACTTTAAGTACATTAAATTAAATTAGATAATTATCTTTTGAGACTTTATTGTCATATTTTAGAACAGTTGAACAACCTTAGTTGTACAGAGGTTAAATGACTTGTCCAAAATGTAGTTAATGTCAGAGGAGGGATTCAAATACTAGGTCAGTCTGATTCCAAGACAGATTGTTAACCACTGCCCTAAACTGCCTTCCATTATTAACGTTTATTCAGCATTTAGGATGACTTACAAGTATAAAACACTATTCTTTCCATGATATAATTATTGCAACCTACTGTAATTTAGACACAGCTACAGGTTGCCGTATACACTACTCATTTTATAACATCCTCCTCATTTCAGAACAGAGCTGAGTTCTCAAAACTTTATAGTTATCATTCCATTCACAAAAGTTAAAAAGTTATAAGCTTGTACATAACAGAGGAAAATAAAGTCTAATTGCAACTTTATTGAAAAAAATTTAAATCTATGTAAAAATCTAGAAATTCATGGTGATAGAAACTGAAACTATTACCTGAAATAACTGCTTTCCTGAAATGAAAAAAGGCTATGAAAATGGGAAAAATAATATGAAAATGAATATAATTTGATGTCATGTGCTATGTATGCTAAGTCACTTCAGTAGTGTCCCACTCTTTGCAACCCGATGAACTGTGACCCACTAGGCTCCTCTGTCCATGGGATTCTCCAGGAAAGAATTCCGGAATGGGTTGCCATGCCCTCCCCCAGGGGATCTTCCTGACCCAGGGATCAAACCAGCGTCTCTCTGTCTCCGGCATCGACAGGCGGGTTCTTTACCACTAGCACCACCTGGGAAGTCCCATAATCTGATGTCATAAAACAAAACAAATCTCTTTGGTCTCTAAAATAATGAAGAAAATAAGTGAAAATTTGTTATAAAGATCATTAATGATTTAACCCAGTGAATAATCAAATTAGAATAGCCAAGTGTGATAAACATTCAAAATGAGTGACTCACACCTTAAGACAGTAGATCCCTGATCTGCTTGCAATCTCTAGACAAAATAACAGGGATCTCAGATTAGCTTGAAACAACCCAACACCTTGCTTTAGATCGCCCATCCAGGTTCGATGTATGAGACAGGGTGCTCAGAGCTGGTGCACTGGGATGACCCAGAGGGATGGGATGGGGAAGCAGGTGGGAGGGGGGTTCAGGATGGGGAACACATGTAATCCCATGGCTGATTCATGCCAATGTATGGCAAAATTACCAGTACAATATTGTAAAGTAATTAGCCTCCAATTAAAATAAATTTAAAAAAAGAAGGGAATTTGCTTGTCCATCAATAAGAAAAACAAAGAGGAAAGGCAGATATTTAGAGTAAATCATATATAATGGCTCAACCTAACAATTACCAATGTGATATTAATATGAAGTCTTCAGAAAATGCTAAAGCTACATATATTTGGCATGCATACACACATACACATGTGCATGCATGCACACATCCACAAAACACACTGGGCCCAATCTTTTCAATTCTGTGGTAAAGGAAGATCCAATCCATAAATTAATTTATTATAATATATATTTTATAGATTGCATAATATCCCTGTTAAGTCACTAACAATTAATATGGAGCTTTACAAAATTATGTTGTTAAGTATTGAGGCTGGTCTGAAAAGCAAGGACAGGACAAAGAAAAAAGGAGTTTGGATCAGAGAAGACATACCCAAGCAAGCACACAAATTGTGTACTCATCAGATGTTCCTAAGGCCTTTAAAAGTTAGTTATAAAGGTAAAAGCATTCTGGAGAATACTGAGTGCCAAGGAATGGGGTGGGATGGCTTTTACATGGTCTTCCAATAGTCAAATTGTATACTAAATATGCTATGTGAATGAAGACCTTGATTATGTTCTGCAAGTAAGTATAAACCAAAACAGAAATGATAACTGAAATATTTAGTGACAGATTATGACAAAATTTTGAATATAAATAGATACATTAACTGTTTGTTCTGTGGCCTCTTTTCCAAGTCCTCCTTCAGAGGTGGCTGATTGGGTTATCTACTGCTCTGCTTCTCTTACTAGAGAATAATTTGATTATAAGCTTATCCTTTTTAAACTTTAAATCCCCATTATATAAAACCTGGCAAATAATAGTCATTCAATAAATGTTTGCTTATAAATAAGATTATAGCTTAATACCTGAGTATTAGGCAATAATAAGGTTTTTGTATAAATCTTACCCATTAACACATTACTACACAATGGATGAGTCCCTTCAGTCATGTCCTACTCTTTGCTACCCCACGGACTGTAGCCCACCAGGCTCCTCTGTCCATGGGATTCTCCAAACAAGAATACTGAAGTGGGTTGCCATGCCCTCTTCAGGGGATTTTTCCCAACTCAGGGGTCTACTCCACAACTCATGTGTCCTGCACTGGCAGGTGGGTTCTTTACCACTAGCGCCACCTGAGAAGCCCCAAACAGACTACATCTGAAACTAAACATTTACATGGTTGCCCACATGTACCAGTGCAGGACAGCAAGTGCCCTCACTTGCTGGTTTAGAGTACTGAGACTGAGAACACAGCTTTGCACATCTGTTTCTTCTCCAAGGCTCACCACTAAGCCGGGCCACCCTTCCTTCCTTAGAGAGGAATGGAGATTGGTAGAAATTTAAGCCACATATATTACTCTATTACTCTAGCTGTAGTCCCTCGATCAAGGGAATGTAGCGGAGGGAAATAAAGGCTTTTCTTTAAACTTCACTACCAGGGATTCAAGTGTCGTGTAGGGGATTCCCTGGTGGCTCAGTGGTACAGAATCTACCTGCCAATGCAGAAATTTCAAGGACACAGGTTCAAACACTGAGTCAGGAAGATCTCCTGGAGTAGGAAATGGCAACCTGCTTCAATATTCTTTCCTGAAAAACTCCATGGACAAGGAGGCTGTTGGGCTAAAGTCCATGAGATCACAAAAGAGTTGAACAACACTTAGTGACTGAGCACACACACATACACATGGGCTGAGATGAAGCAAGACTATAAAGTGGAATCCAGGTCTGTGCTCTTTCTCCTGTCCACTTGACTTCATTATGCACTAAATGGAATGGATTGAAGAAAGCACAAGGTACAGGATGAGGACTTAAAAGAGAGGTTAATGAAAGATATATAAACTCATTCTAATTCCAACTTAGTAAATTCCTGGAACTTAAAAAAAATCACTACTGAAGCAATTGTAAATTTTCACCAGGGTTATCCCAATACCTTTCCAAGCAAGAAAAACTTGAGCTCCTTTTTGAACAGCAAACAACAAACAGCCCAAAGTCTTAAATATGTTAGACGCACAAAAAATATTTACTGGTTATCTAACAAAATGATTTCATGGTGACTTAAGAAATTATTGCTCTTACCAGTGCCTGTATGGAGAAGGCAATGGCACCCCACTCCAGTACTCTTGCCTGGAAAATCCCATGGGCGGAGGTGCCTGGTGGGCTGCAGTCCATGGGGTCGCAAAGAGGTGGACACAACTGAGCAACTTCATTTTCACTTTTCACTTTCATGCATTGGAGAAGGAAATGGCAACCCACTCCAGTGTTCTTACCTGAAGAATCCCAGGAATGGTGGAGCCTGGTGGGCTGTCGTCTATGGGGTTGCACAGAGTCGGATACGACTGAAGTGACTTAGCAGCAGCAGCAGCAGTACCTGTATAGGTAGGACTTATCAGTTCAATTCAATTCAGTTGCTCAGTTGTGTCTGACTCTTTGCAACCCCATGGACTGCAGCACACCAGGCTTCCCTGTCCATCATCAACTCTCAGACTTTGCTCAAACTCATGTCCTTTGAGGCAGTGATGCCATCCAACCATCTCATCCTCTGTCGTCCCCTTCTCCTCCCGCCTTCAATCTTTCCCAGCATCAGGGTCTTTTCCAATGAATCAGCTCTTCACATCAGGTGGCCAAAGTATTGGAGCTTCATCTTCAGCATCAGTCCTTCCAATGAATATTCAGGACAGATTTCCTTTAGGTTGGACTTATAAGCTCAAGTAAAAAAAACTATTGGGTTGCCAAAAAGTTCTTTTGAGTTTTTTTCCACTATATCATATGGAAAATTTCAAACCAACTTTTTGGCCAACTCAGTAGAACTACATCACGAAGTATTAACCACTATGATTAAGATAAGATCCCTCAGTAGATCTAGACATGTAAAGAAACAATAGTACAGAATAAGGAGTAATACACTGTAGCATGCTATGGAGGAATAATTCAGGTTTGGGACACAGTGTAAAATTACATTCCTATTTCTTGTTTGGTGACTATTGGATTGTGATTGTTATTAAACAAAAGCAATAAAATGGAGAAGGAAACTATTGGGAAGGAGAATATATCACAGGTAGACAGTGTTGGAAGAGAGTCATAATAACCACTTTAAGTTTTGATTTGGAAATTGCATATATTTTTGTTTTTATTTCCATTACTCTAGTAGATGGATTGAAAAAGATATTGCTGCAATTTATGTCAAAGGGTAACTGCCCATAAAAGCTTAAATTCCAGGAAATAATATATATTTTATTTGTAACCCTCTCCATTTTTCTAAGCCAGGACTACAGCTGATAAACTGGCTTCTTCTACATATCTTTTGAAATTATATTCTTGCTCTTGTTTGTTGGTTTCTTAACATGGAGTTATAATTCCGATAGATCTGGCTTAAAATCCCAAATCTGCTCTTTCTTGTAATGTGTCTTAGGGTACATTTGACTATAGGGAGAAATAAAACAGTCAAAATAACACATGTCAAAAATAAAGGAAGAAAAAATTTAACAATGATGTAATATAAAGGATTCTAAAATAACCTTTCTGAGACACAAAATGTTCCAAATTCAAAATCTGGAAGTTCATAAGTAATCAAGATGCTATTTCTCAAGCTTGCTTATTTTTTCTTCTGTTGTTCATTGTTCAGTTGCTAAGTCATGTCTGACTCTTTGTGACCCCATACTGCAGCATGCCAGGCTTCTCTGTCCTTCACCATCTCCTGGAGTTTTCTAAAACTCATGTCCATTGACACAGTGATGCCATCCAACCATCTCACCTTCTGTCACCCCCTTCTCCTTTTGCCTTCAATCTTTCCTAGCATCAGGGTCTTTTCCAATGAGCCAACTCTGCCGCAGGTGGCCCAAGTGTTGGAGCTTCAGCATCAGTTCTTCCAATGAATATTCAGGGTAGCATACAGGATTCTACAGTGGGTAGTAGGACATTTTCACAAGCTAAGTGTCTTTGGGGGACCCAGTGAAAGTTGTTTATCATGCTGTATGACTCTTGTCCAGTAAAAGGGAAGTATTCTCAGTGTAGCTTAAAGATGGCCATCCACTACCTGCAGATGAAGTTATCATTAGAAGTACAGCTCATGATATGTGATATAGTACAAAAAGTACTTGTTTCAGGGATACCAAGATTTAAGTGAACTAGGCTTCATATTTGGAAACAGTAATGATAATAATAACAAACAAAAACAACAAAAATGTCTACTATTAATAATTTTAATGTACTGACTACCATGTTGAGTATTCTAAGACTTA
This sequence comes from Bos javanicus, assembly GCF_032452875.1. Classification (NCBI taxonomy): domain Eukaryota; kingdom Metazoa; phylum Chordata; class Mammalia; order Artiodactyla; family Bovidae; genus Bos; species Bos javanicus. The sequence goes on from NC_083881.1 coordinate 41,691,769, forward strand.
TCATCAAAACCGCCTTCAGAGATAGGTACAGCTTTAACTTCCCATCTTATAGAAAATTCAAGTTTACTTATCTAAGTTGAATACCTCATCTAAGGGCATCTAGTAAAAACTTCACACAGGATTTGAAATTACTTCTTATTCCAAATCACTTCTTTTTAATACAAACTATATAATTTACTTGATAATCATTTTTTTCTTTATAAAATGAGTATCTATTAACTGTTCTGTCATGAGTTGAGATTTTGCATGTAAGCTGAGCTCCAAAGAATTGATGCTTCTGAACTGTGGTGTTGGAGAAGACTCCTGAGAGTCCCTTGGACTGCAAGGAAATCCAACCAGTCCATTCTGAAGGAGATCAGCCCTGGAATTTCTTTGGAGGGAATGATGCTAAAGCTGAAACTCCAGTACTTTGGCCACCTCATGTGAAGAGTTGACTCATTGGAAAAGACTCTGATGCTGGGAGGGATTGGGGGCAGGAGGAGAGGGGGACGACAGAGGATGAGATGGCTGGATGGCATCACTGACTCGATGGATGTGAGTCTGAGTGAACTCCGGAAGTTGGTGATGGACAGGGAGGCCTGGCGTGCTGCAATCCATGGGGTCGCAAAGAGTCGGACACGACTGAGCGACTGAACTGAACTGAACTGAACTGATAGCTCAATTGGTAAAGAATTCACCTTCATTGCAGGAGACCCCAGTTTGATTCCTGGGTCAGAAAGATACGCTGGAGAAGGGATAGGCTATCCATTCCAGTATTCTTGGGCTTCCCTTGTGGCTCAGCTCGTAAAGAATCTACATACAGTGCAGGAGCCCAAGGTTTGATCCCTGGTTTGGGAAGATCCCCTGGAGAAAGGAAAGGCTACTCGCTCCAATATTCTGGCGTAGAGAATCCTTGGGGTCGCAAAGAGTTGGACATGACTGAGTGACTTTCACTTTCATTTTGACAACTATAGCATTGGTTACAATTATCATTATAATCACTAGGCATAGACACAGATCTTTACAAATTAACTGTCTGTGGCTCCGAAAAGAAATTGATGCAGGTACATTTGGAATCAATATAATCTGAATTTTATGAGTAATTTTCCAAGGAAAGAAAAGAATGTTGCTTTGTATTTTTATACAACAATTAATTAGTTTGAGGTTTAATTAACAGCAGTTTAGATATAAGTCATAAGATCAGGACTCAAAGTGGTAGTACTTGAGAAGAAAAACATAAATAAGACATGGAGAGAAAATGGAACATTGTAAAATAACCTTCACTTCAGTGCTGAATGTGTACTAAGCTCAGATGAAGTAGAATATCATTTTCCAGAAACCACCCACCAAATAACCCTTAAGGAACTTACATTGTGAAAAACACTATGGGGAAAAAGATATAAAATAGGAAACATCTTATAGAACAAAGAGGGCCAAGAAATATAAAAAGAATATAGAAACATGTAATAATGTATTCAAAGAGAAAATAGCATACCACACACATATTGTGTATATGTGCTGAGACAGTACAAGGCAATCAAATGACTGGAAATAAACAGTTACACCAGGGAAAAAGAATAGGCACTCCTATTGTTACTGACATGGATTTAGATAAAACAGCTATGTAGCCAAAAAGAGAAAACATGCAAAATACTTTTTGTATTCATATTTAAATAAAGCAATCTCCAGGACCTTTTGTTTGAAAAGACAAAAAATGTAAATCAATCCTTTTGAAGTTAAAAAGGAAATTTGTTGGTAAAAGTAGCTGGAAAAAAATATCACAAAGGGTAACTTCTGTTTTTCTTTGCAAATGAGCCTCATTCTCCCTATCTGGAGACAAACACATTACATGTTGGGAAATGAGGCCATTATAGATTCAGCTTGGCAACTTTAGTAGAATGTTTTATTATTTTATTGTCTATGCAATATTCCCAGGAAAGATTCTGAATTCATGATCATGTATACCACCGTTTATCAACAAAAAAATGGCTAAATCTGTTTGAGTTCCACAAATCTACCATTGTTTCTGCAAAATATTAAAGATATTCTTAGCTTAGGGATAATACCCATTTGTAAACCCTTGTTTTCATCCAGATAAAACTGCCAGGCTTCATCAGAAGGTTAAGCTACTTAGCTACTGCTGAAAATTTTATATTATGCTTCCTATGTCTCCAATAGATAAATTGGTATGTGAGCTTATTAGCAATAAATTGTTGAGAAATGCTTCTAAGGGCAGCCTTGATGGATATTTGAATTGTCCAATCATCATCTACACCATCAACACTGTAATTTATAAATAAGTGAGCACAGCACAAACCATGTTAGCTTACCACAAACACCTAAGAAAGTGTAATTTGTTATCACATATATATGGCTATTAGGTTAGTTCTCTGCTCACCACATGAAAGGACACAAAAAAGTTAAGACTATGAATAGTTTTAGAAAAAGTATTAACTTTTGAGTTGGAAAATTTATATATAAGTAAAAATATTAATCTGTAAAAAATGTCAAAAAATTAATTTCAAGTAGATTAGGGATTTAAATATTTTTAAAAATTGTAATGAGTGTCTCAATTGGCTTAGGCTGCTATAACAAAATACCATAGACTAGGTAAAGAATTCGCCTGCCAGTGTGGGAAATGTGGGTTGCCATGCCCTCCTCCAGGGGATCTTTCTGACCCAGGGATCAAACCCATGTCTCTTATGTCTCCTGCATTGGCAGAAGGGTTGTTTTCCACTAGCGCCACCTGAGAACCCTTATTTTAGTATATACATATTGTATTGTTGCATAACTTTATATGAGGGAACTACACATTCTATTGATAACTTTCTTTTTTCCATCTCCACTCATTCATATAAATTACATTTCTAAAATATATTCAATTGTTTTAAATTTTTAACCTCTTCTAAACCAATTTTTTAAGCAACTTTTAAAAAATCTGACAAAAGGCATTGCTCAGTTCTCTTTGTAGCCAATAAAGCTGGCGAAACACCTGCTGGGCAATGAAACCATATACAAAATAGAAGAAAAACACATTAAAAAGAGTTGTTGAATGGCAGAAACCAACACAACATTATAAAACAATTTTCCTCCAATTAAATTTTTTTTATAAATTCTAAAATAAACTATTTCAAGAACAAAATGAAAACACTAAAATCAATAATTCAGACAAGATTAATTGAATCTCTGATTCTTATGCTGATGTAGTATAAGCAAATTCACTCTGTAAGGGATCTTGAAAGATAATGAAAAGATGCTTTTGATATCTTATATCTTGGGAAATGGTATATTTTTAACTCAGAAAAATTCATACGTTTCCTTTGAAAGCTTAGAAAAAGAGCTTTCTCTCTCCATGACCCCTTCTTAAAAGTTCCCTACCAGAAATGAATTGTTTGGGAAAATGGATCTTTTAAGTTTGGAAACAGACAATTTATCCTTGCACGCTGACCCTTCTCTAATAGAATTTAGTATAATAAATTCACAAAACTCTCTCTCAGCCACACCTCTCTCTGCAGTTCAAAAGCGCACAGGTCCTCTTCGTTTCTAACAATCAAAAGCTAGATGTGGATGAAAAGAAGGGAAAAAACAGACTTTACTATTCTGCTGGACTTTTTTTTCCTAATAAGCTTAACATCTCATAATGCGGTATTGATAAAGAAAGATTGCATTGTTGTTGTTTAGAATTAAAAGGACCTCTTTCCCTGCTGACTGTAGGAAAGAATCTCTCTGAAGGATCACACAGTCAGAAGGGGGCCATCCTAGCCACCTGAGTCAGCCACATGAGCGCCATCACCATCTGATTCCTTCTCCTCCTTCCTCAAGTTTTTCAGACAAAGTCTGGGGATCAAAGAGAATCCAAATCCACACTGAAATTACCATAAGGTTTTTGTTTTTGTTTTTGTTTTTAAGTGAGAAATGTGCTTTTCCAAACTGCAGAGAGTCCCAAAAAGCAGGATAAAACCAGGTTACCTTCCTTGTAAGACCTCCCCACAGAGGGGTGCTTTGCTTTTTAGTCTTTACACCACAATAAAAGAGGAAGAAACAAAGTAACAGAGGATGTAATTTCTAGGCAGAAGATGTGAAGATACCCTATTATTTTCTCTCCTACTGAGCTGGGTAACAATCTGGATTGCTTTATTAGGTACTGTTACTCAAACAAAAATAATTAAGACAATCACCCTGGTGAAACTTCCCATACAAAAAAAAAAAGTAAGCCTCTCAAAGATAACAGGAAGCAGACTAATCTTCAGCTTTTTACTTGACGGTGAATTGAAGAAATGTGACTCATTCGGGTTCCTTAGATATTGTTATTACTGGCTTAGTTAGAGAACAATAAACTTATATTCATAAACCCAGATTTATCTTGCCTAATGCATGTGAGTCATTAGAATGGTTTATATCTAGAAAGATTTTCATTGAGAATTTTAAAAGCCACATAAGTTATTTGCTGTTATAATTATAATTAAATCCTCTTTAAATTGGGAAATGTTATAAAATAAAAATAAAATCTTACAGTAGAATATGTGCTATTTGCATTTCAAGCCTTCAGGAAAGCCACGGAGGTATCACTTTGCTCATTTTGTGCAATTATATGACAGCTATATATGAAATCATATGTACAGATATATGGAATTCTACGGACAGGTAACAAAAGTCAAAGGTGGTCCCAAACCCAAAAGAAAAGCTGTATCTTTTGCCAAAAACCAATCTTGAGACCACTTAGGTGCACTTTTCAAGTACAGTAGAAAATTCTTCTTTGATGGCCTCTAAAAATGGTGTTGTCTCATGTATTGTTGGGTTAAACCTAAATGAGGGGTGAGGAAGGTGGATGGGTAGAGAAGAAGAAAGATTAAAGACACTTCCTTTTAATCCAAAAGAAGTGCATCATTTTGGCAGTTACCAGGTGGAGCTGAAATTCAGTACAGTTGATAAAAGTCACAATATAGTTCAGTTCAGTCACTCAGTTGTGTCCCACTCTTTGCCACACCATGGACTGTAGCATGCCAGGCTTCCCTATCCATCACCAACTACCGGGGCTTACTCAAACTCAAGTCCATTGAGGCAGTGATGACATCCAACCATCTCATCCTCTGTTGTCCCCTTCTCCTCCGGCCTTCAATCTTTCCTAGGCTCAGGGTCTTTTCTAGTGAGTCAGTTCTTCATATCAGGTGGCCAAAGTATTGGAGTTGCAGCTTCAGCATCAGTCCTTCCAACGAACATTCAGGACTGATTTCCTTTAGGAATAACTGATTGGATCTTCTTGCAGTTCTAAGAGACTCTCAAGAGTCTTTTCCAACGCCACAGTTCAAAAGCAACAATTCTTTGGCACTCAGCTTTCTTTATAGTCCAATTCTCACATCTACACATGACTACTGGAAAAACCATAGCTTTGACTAGGTGGACCTTTGTCGGCAAAGCAATGTCTCTGCTTTTTATTATGCTGTCTAGGTTGGTCATAGATTTTCTTCCAAGGACCAACTGTCTTTTAATTTCGTGGCTGCAGTCACCATCTGCAGTGATTTTGGAGCCCGCCAAAATAAAGTTTCTGTTTCCACTGCTTCCCCATCTATTTGCCAAGAAGTGATGGGACCAGATGCCATGATCTTAGTTTTCTGAATGTTGAGTTTTAAGCCAACTTTTTCACTCTCCTCTTTCAATTTCATAAAGAGGCTCTTTTCTTTGCTTTCTGCCACAAGGGTGTTGTCATCTGTATATCTGAGGTTATTGATATTTCTCCTGGCAATCTTGATTCCAGCTTGTGCTTCATCCAGCCCAGGGTTTCTCATGATGTACTCTGCTTATAAGTTAAATAAGCAGGGTGACAGTATACAGCCTTCACGTGATCCTTTTCCTATTTGGAAAAGTCTGTTGTTCCATGTCCAGTTCTAACTGTTGCTTCCTGACCTGCATACAGATTTCTCAGGAGATGGGTGAGGTGCTCTGGTATTCCCATCTCTTGAAGAATTTTCCACAGTTTGTTGTGATCCACACATACAAAGGCTTTGGCATAGTCAATGCAGAAATAGATGTTTTTCTGGAACTCTCTCATTCTTCAATGATCCAACAGATGTTGGCAATTTGATCTCTGGTTCCTCTGTCTTTTCTAAATCTAGCTTGAACATCTGGAAATTCATAGTTCACTTACTGCTGAAGCCTGGCTTGGAAAATTTTGAGCATTACTTTGCTAGTGCGTGAGATGAGTGCAATTGTGTGGTAGCTTGAACATTCTTTGGCATTTCCTTGGATTGGAATGAAAAATGACCTTTTCCAGTCCTGTGGCCAATGCTTCATTTTCCAAATTTGTTGGCACATCGAGTGCAGCACTTTCACAGCATCATCTTTTAGGATTTGAAATAGCTCAACTGGAACTCCATCAACTCCACTAGCTTTGTTTGTAGTGATGTTTCCTAAGTCCCACTTGACTTCCCATTCCAGGATGTCTGGCTCTAGGTGAATGATCACACCATCATGATTATCTGGGTCATGAAGATCTTTTTTATATAGTTCTTCTGTATATTCTTGCCACCTGTTCTTAATATCTTCTGTTTCTGTTAGGTTCATACCATTTATGTCCTTTATTGTGCCCATTTTTGCATGAAATATTCCCTTGGTATCTATAATTTTCTTAAAGAGATCTTTGCATTAATCACTGAGGAAGGCTTTCTTATCTCTCCTTGCTATTCTTTGGAACTCTGCATTCAGATGGATATATCTTTCCTTTTCCCCTTTTCGTTTAGCTTCTCCACTTTTCTCAGCTATTTGTAAGACTTCGTTAGACAGCCATTTTGCCTTTTTGTATTTCTTTTCTTGGGGATGGTCTTGATCACTGCTTCCCATACAATGTCAGAAACCTCCATCATATTTCTTCAGGCACTCTGTCTATGAGATCTAATCCTTTGAATCTATTTCTCACTTCCACTGTAAAATCATAAGGGAATTGATTTGGTGATAGCTGTATGGTCTAGTGGTTTTCCCTTCTTTCTTCAATTTAAGTCTGAATTTGGCAATAAGGAGTTCATGATCAGAGCCACAGTCAACTCCACGTCTTATTTTTACTGACTGTATAGAGCTTTTCTATCTTTGGCTGCAAAGAATATAATCAATCTTATTTCAGTATTGACCATCTGATGATGTCCATGTGTAGAGTCTTCTCTTTTTTTGTTGGGAGAGGGTGTTTGCTATGACCCATGTGTTGTCTTTGCCAACAGCAATAACCACATGGACAACAAATGGAATATAATCTTGAATAAAGTTTTATTAAAAATATAGACTAGAGAGTCCCATGTTCTGAAATGCACTTAATATTGAAATGGAGAAGGACCCTAGGGTCCTCAGTGTGCCTTTTATCTGTAGAAAAGCTTTAGCCAAGAAAAGCTTAATCATGTAAGTAAGAAAATCCAGAAACAAAGGAAAACAGTCAAACAAGATGAAAAATTAATAGTTAAGTCACTAAGCAAAATCAAGGACCTTTAGTGTCTGCTGAAGAGCTATACATAGTATTCTGATCTCTATCCCTTGAGTTGTCTTATAAAGACCGAAACTCCCACCAGGTGGAAGCAGTTAACTATGTGATGACCAGATTGTAGCCATGACATAAGCAGCCACAATTCTGAGAACTGACCTCAAAGAAATGGGAACAAATTGACTCTGGAACTGAAGATTAACGGTACTTGAAACAATCAAGACGACACTGATCAGGCTCCTGCAGGACTAATTTCAAGAAGACTGTCAGAGCTGACTCTGATAGGCAGTTATCAGTGTTGTTTCTGCATCTAGCCCCCTTCCTACATCTACAAAAGCTCTTGCCCGGTGGAGTCGGCCTTTGGACAGGATTTCACCCTCCAAGTTCCTCCCCTTTGCTAGCTCCCAAAATAAAGCAAACTTTCTTCTGCACCACCTTACCTTTATATTGGCTTTTACACAGTGGGCACCCAGACCCTCACTTCCAACAATATGGCCAATCTTATTTTTGAAATTGTGTTTATTTCAATAAGACTGAGTATGTTTTTCACAAACATCTGTATATTAGCTTAATTATTGAAACAAAGGAAATTTTGCCAGTACATCTTTTATCTTCTAACTGACCAGCTATTAACTTACTGTTTTTTTAAATAAATAATATGTAAAATACTTTGCCCATAAGCAATTATTTTAATTTAGGAAACTGTGTGCTTTTATATGTAGCTTAAGTTAAATAACATATTTGAATGATTTTGTGAGCTTCAGATGAGTTACTTAATTACAATGGTAACATTGTCCAAAAGCTTTAGCAGAGAAATATCAATTCCTATGATATATTTATTATTTATTGGAAAATTTTTCCAACTATTATGAATTTCATCAATAAAATCACATTCAACAAAATTTATAGAATGTGAACTGTTTGTCAAACATGAGCCTAAGAACCAGTGACATAAAGAAGTGTAATCAATAGTACAGCTTTCCAGGGGCTCAGTGGTAAAGAATTATCCTGCCAATGCAGGAGACAAAGAGATGCAGGCTTGATCCCTGGGTTCGGAATATCTCCTGAAGGAGGAATTGGCAATCCACTCCAGTATTCTTGCCTGAAGAATTCCATGGACAAAGGAGCCTGTGTGCTGCAGAGGGTCACAAAGAGCTGGACATGACTGAGTGGCCGAGCACACATGCACATAATCAACAGTTAAAAATTAACACCGATGACTAAGTAGCAATTATTTGACACTCTTAAGTCACTTGATAGTACATTTTATGATACTTTCTTTTCTCAACCAGCTTAGAACTACAGATTGAAAATAAAGTGCATCTGCAAGCAAGATTCCGGAGAAGGCAATGGCACCCCACTCCAGTACCCTCGCATGGAAAATCCCATGGACAGAGGAGCCTGGAAGGCTGCAGCACATGGGATCGTGAAGAGTCGGACACGACTGAGCAACTTCACTTTCACTTTTCACTTTCATGCATTGGAGAAGGAAAGGGCAATCCACTCCAGTGTTCTTGCCTGGAGAATCCCAGGGATGGGGCAGCCTGGTGGGCTGCTGTCTATGGGGTCACACAGAGTCGGACACGATTGAAGTGCCTTAGCAGCAGCAGCAGCAGCAAGCAAGATTCAGTTAACTACTTTTCAGTATAGTATTTAAATAAAATTAGTTTCTGTTCTTTTATGTTTAGTGCTGATTATTAATCATCATGGTTTGGCTATACAATATACACAAAACAAGATTTCTTCAAATGAAAATATATATACATGAACATGCATTTCATGTTCTAGTTATCAAAAGCCATAAAAATTATATAATCTCCATCAGTTTATTCATTTGTAGCACAGGTTTTGCATCTTTGTGATGAGAAAAGCAACCAAGTTGAGTCCTATTTTTTCAGAAAAATCTTTCCACCTGATAGGAAAGAAATAAAATATTCAGGTTTGAAAATAAAAAGGGATAAAATTTGTCAAGAATAGGAAATGGAAAAATTGTCATAATGAAAGAGAAAATTATGAACAAAAGGTCAGAGACAAACTAACAAGATAGCATGATAGATACTAGTGAGTGGTCAGGAGTCACTGGGCAGTGACAAAAATACCCTGTAGCTGTGTTTCCAATATAGTAGCCACTAGTTGGCATCTTGCTATTGAGAAACTGAAATTTGGCTAGGACCATTGAATAGCTAATTTTTCGTTCATTTTTATTATTTGCTTATCAATATGAAAGTGCTCTATTCAGTTATGAGGAAAGTTTTATGTATTCAAAATGTTCTCTTAGGGCTTCCCTGGTGGCTCAATGGTAAAAGAATTCTCTTGCCAATGCAGGAGACACAGGTTCGATCCCTGATCAGGGAGGATCTCCCCTGTGGCACAGCAACTGAGCCTGTATGCCACAACTATTGAGCCTGTGCTCTGGAGCCTGGGAGCCACAGCGACGAAAGCCCACGTGCCCCAGAGCCCGTGCTCCGCAACAGGAGAAGCCACCGCAAGGGAAGCCCGTGCACCGCAAGTGCAGAGGAGAGCCTACTCCCTGCCACTAGAGGAAAACCCGCATGGCCACAAAGGCCGACACAGCCAAAAATGAATACATAAAATAAATTTTTTAGAAAAGTGTTACCGTAGTCATTCAGTATTTCCTCCTCCCATCATTTTTGTTATATCTATTACATAGACATTACGGGGGGACAGGCTATCAAAGTGCCATAGCAGAACTATCTTATCACTTACAAATACATATATATACCATTAAACCTTGCACAACAATTTGAACTTCAAGGATCTACTTATAGTCAGAGTTTTTTGAATAATACATACTACAGTTGGCTGTCCCACTAATGAATAACTGCAGATAGAGAGGGACCATGTAAGGAAGGGCCAAGTATAAATTACACACAGATTTTCAACTGTGAGGACGATGGGCCCTCCCTTCCCCTGAATAATTTAAGGGGTCAACTGTATCACCCTACGTATATCTCCATTGGGTGTCGTCTAAGACATCTGTGTTTACATCTGTGCCTCAGGTATTGGCTCAATAATCAATGCTGTGTTGCCCCAAACTCCTTCCAAGCTGCCCTTGGAGGCTGTTTCCTTCCAGTGATTTCTGTGACATTGGTAGCAGCACAGCACACTTTCTGAAGTTTTAGGGCTACCCTGGGTTGTCGGAAATTCTGCAGAACTGCCTGTGGTCATTTGTTACTTAGACATATTACACAAATGTTTTTCTTTATTCCTGTAAATCTGGGTATCTCTGTCTGTCACACAACTGGATTCAAATCTTGGCTTCACACTTACTAGCTATGTGGCTTTGGTAGATGATCTAACCTTTCTGTATCTGAGTTTATGCATCTTTATAAGAGAATAACACCACTACCTATATCATAGACTGGTTTTGAGAGTTTAAAATTACTTATAAAACTTTTAGAGTTGTCTTATACACTGAAACTCTCAACAATTGTCAAATCTCACATCTTGTTCTCAGGATTCTAAGTTACATGGAGTAAAAAGTTATTTTTGACTGTTTGAGATTGTAGGTTACGTTTTGTTTGTTTGTATTCATTGCTTGTTTGTTTCATCCCACCATAGAAAGTATTGCTTTAAAGATTCATCTATGGAACATAGGATAAAAATTAATTCTGCCTATGATTACTTAATGTCAAAATGAATGTCATCACCTACTCTCTGTCATACACATCAGCAACCATCCTCCAAACAGACATAAAATTGAAGCTATATGGACAAGATTTAATGTCCTTCAGCTTCCAGTGGAGAAAATCTCTGCTGCTCTATTATCTGCTTTATCTCGTGTGGTAGTCACCATAGGTTACCTGACTCAATCTCTATTTCTAGCCCTTTCTCCCTTGTCTGACTTCATTATAGAGGATGTAAAAGCTAACAATCTAAATCACTAGCTTTCTTTTCAGCCAAAGAATAAGCCACGTGACATACCACAGGACAAAGAGATGTATAAGGAAGTCTCCTGGCTCAGTTTCTTTCCCTGTCTTCATTTTTCCCCTTTGGGAAGAAAACAACTGGAAGGATTCAGGATCAAGCAACCATTCTATGACCATAAAGAAAAAGCTTTTTGATTTCTCAGGCAATTTATTTATAATGAGAAGTGAGGAATAAATAGGAAGAAACTTTCAGAAGAAACAGCATATGCAATAGAAACGGGGCAGAAGAAGTCATATGCTAGAAATAAAAACTCTCTATCCTCCAAATTAAAAAAAAAAAAAAGATTGTTCTCAGGCCATTCTTCCAAGCTGTGAATTATTAACCACAATTGTGTATGTATATGTGTGTGGTAAATCACTTCAGTCACATCTGACTCTTTATGACCCTATGGACTGTAGCCAACCAGACTTCTCTGTCCCAGGATTCTTCAGGCAAGAATTCTGGAGTAGGTTGCCGTTCACTCTTCCAGGGGATCTTCTCAACCCAGAGATTGAACCTGTGCCTCTCTCCTATCCTGCATTGGCAGGTGGGTTTTTTACCACTAGCACCATCTGGGAAGCCCACTAACCACAAGAACTGACTTTAAATGCATCCTAATCCAGCTGTGGTCATGCCTTTGTTTCAGAAACAATGCCTCTGAACGCCAACCAATTAGTAACAGGGACACTATTCTGAAAGCCAATCAGCAACAGTCTCTTTCTAAAGCTTACTTCAGTCTCTTTCTAAAGCTGCTTCAGAAAGTCAGTCAGGGGCAGCCACATTTGGACAGCATATGTCCATGGGTGACAGCCAATCCCTAAACAATTATGCTTCTGAAAGGTCAACACTTCCAGAACTCCTTCTTTCCTAAAAATTTATAAAATTAGCATTTTCTTAAGAAGTACTGTGCTTTGAAATTGCAACTCCCCCTTGCTTGGCAAGGAATTAACTATGCTTTTTTTGAGGTGGTTGTTTCACATATTAAGTGGTTTCTTGTTTTGATAGTAAGTATAAGGTAAGAGAGAGTTCCCAGAGGAACAAATGGAAGATAAAACTTGAAGAATCATTAAGAGACAGACAATAGAGATACTTCTTGGTCAACTTTTATAACTTTTAGCATTGTACCAAGATTAATGAAGAGCTGTTGAAGGATTGCCAGTTGGTATGGAGGGGACTATTATTATAAAACTCACATTTATAAAGTATTATCTCAGCATGAGTAAATATGGAATTGAATACACTAAGCAGAGATACTTCCACAGATACATTAGTAACCATTTAGGAAAGAAAAATTGCAGCTTGAATTAGTCAGATATTAGAGATGATCAAAAAGTGTTATCAGATTTGAGAGTTAGTTACAAATTAAAATCAAAAGAACTTGCAAATAGATTAAAGAAAAGATATAGGGAGATGGAGGTGTTGTGGCTGAATCATTGTTTTAGGACTTTTTGCTACTAAATGGAGGTTGGGATTGATAGAAAAGATTCAGATTGGAAGTAGGAAAAGAATACCAATAAATATATTCTGGATATAATGAGCTTGAGAAATCTATGAGAAGATTTCAAGGAGCCATCACAGAATATGTGAGTCTGGAACTCAGAAAATAGATCTAAGCTGAGAAGACAAATGCAGAGTCATGTACTTATGGAACTCCATATATTTCTGGCTTCGAAGAAGATGCATTTATAAGGAGTGAGAAGAAAATACAGAAGGGACAGCCAGGAGGAGGAGGAGAGCCCAGAGAGTTTGGTGTCACACAAGTCAAAGAGTCTCTCAAGAAGAAGGGAACAGTCAACAACGTTGAATGCAGCTGAGAGATCACATAAATGAAATCTGAAAAAATGGTCCAAAGAATTAGTGATCTGAAGGTCACTGGTGACCTTAGCAAGAGCCATTTTGTTAGAATGATAGGAAAAGGAACAAGATTGGAATTAAAGTGAGAAGTTAGAGTTGAGGAAATGGAAATGAAGAACCACAAGGATAGCCAATCACTTTAATACATTTTTCAGGGGAAGAACAAGGATTAGGTAGGGAGACACCTGGAAAGGGAAAAAGAAGAGGTGTTTTTGGGGGAGGGAGAGGTTGGGATAAGTTTTGTTGTTTTTGTTTTTTTTTTTTATGAGAAACCCCCAGGATATAAGATCCATCCCACTTCATTTTCAGTAAACTATGCATTCTATTAAAGTTACATAGTAGTATATTCTCATAGGAATGATATCATTTACAAATATATATATAGATTCCAACTTAAACTGAGGCAGTTCACCTCCAATTAAAATTATTACCAAAAAAGAAGCTAATTTAACTTTTTGCATCTTGAAGTGAAGTGCAAGTGAAAGTCACTCAGTTGTGTCCGACTCTTTGCAGCCCCATGGACTTCTCCAGGCCAGAATACTGGAGAGGGTAGCCTTTCCTTTCTCCAGGGGATCTTCCCAACCCAGAGATCGAACCCAGGTCTCCCGCATTGCAGGCGGATTATTTACCAACTGAGTTATCAGAGCATCTTAGTGTATTTTAAAGTTTTCTTAGCCTAGGGTTGTTGACTTCTAGTTCATAGTGATGTTTCATACTTTAATAAAGTTTTGCTTTTACTTTCTGCTAACTCTTAGAGTTTCCATTAACAATTATATAGAAAAAAGGTATCTGGATCAGGGGGCAGCTACATTTAATCACATAGATTAGCATGGGGTGACCAAAAAGAAATTGTAAAGTGAACTTAAAACAGACAGACTTGCTATTTTGCTTTTTAAAAATTTCCTCTTGACAGCATTGTTCATTGGTCATATTGCTATTTTGTGGAAATGTAAGCTAAAGTAAATAATTGCTTTTGAGACAGAATACAACTCTACCACAGTTCAAAGACTGGCTTATAATAACACCAGAAATCTGCAAGCTAGTAGATACTGAAAATAGATTCAATAAATATATAAAATTAAAACCTTAAGAGAGAACAAAGATCGATGTTCACTTGCATAACTAATAGGGAAGAAAAGGCTACCAAAAGTTTAGGCACAAAATAGTGTTCATCATCACATTCTGGTGACCACAGAAATGCTTCCCCAAGGTAATGAATAGAGGATTCAAAAATTCAGCTGACTGAACAAGGTCAGTTCTCCTTAGTTAGTTCTCTCAATAGTTCAATGAGAGGTCATCACAATGTGTGCCTTTTGAATACTTTGCCAAGGAACATCTGAGGTTCTTCTTTGAGTAAACAAGTATTTCAACACGAGGAAAACTGCAAAAGCCCCTTATCCTACTGGCTTTGATGCAGAGAGGTAAACAAGATCAACAGAGTGCCAGAAATACAGGGGAAAAAAAGGACTTTAGAACATTCTCCATCCTTTCAGTCCCGTCAGAATTTAAAGAGGAGACTGTGTCACACCACTGAACCTTCCCAATTGTCTGCCTGCCACTCGTGCTGCATCTCAGGAGCCCATGAGCAGGACCCTTTAAACTGGGAAATAAGTGCAGAAAGCCAGCTGGCTATCTGCTCCAGTTTCAGACGCAGTGCAAGTGTGCCCGACTCCACACAGAAGCATGAATCCCTCAACTCTGCTACCAAAATGTACTGCTTTCTCATTTTCTAAGTTAATTAATGATGAAACCAATATCTAACATTTACTATGTGCTACCAATTGGGCTGCTTCCTTTGTAAATATTATCTCATTCATTCTTCTAAATAAATTACAAGGTTGATAATGATATATTTCCTATTAAGAGACTGAACCACAAAGTAATTAAGTACTTTTTAAAGTTCACAACAGACAGAAATATGAACGATCAGGAATCTAAACTCAATGAGTTTAAACTACAAATTTACAAGAATTTGTTAGATGTGTTTATAGATGAAATTAATATCATAACTTTTATCTTACAGCAATGTTTCCTTTCCATATCGGAATTATATTGAATACTTTTACCTTTAAGTTTGATACTTAAAATTTAATCCCATTAATGTTATTACATATTTATTCTAATCTTTCTAAATTTGGTTTTGATGACTTTATATTCTGTTTTTTTTTATTTTATGAATAAAAGTATATATTTAATCTGCATTTTATTTCACATTTTGTACTTCTGGCATGCTTTTTCACTTTAATTTTTATTTAAAATGTTTGTTATATTTTATACTTCCCTTTAATATTCAAAATAACTTCTATGATTGTGTTTCTTCCAATATAGCAGATTAAATGTCTTAAAAGACCTCTTTATAACAACAAGAATAAAATGGAGTAAACATCTTTTAAAAGCAGTGCTAAATTGATACAAAAATGAGGAAAATCCCTTGGGGATAAAAATTAAGAGGAAATGGAAACCAGAGTATGAAACTGAAATTCTAACCATGTGTTTCCCAGGGGTGCCTGCTGATTCCCAACAGCAATGGGATTGAACATTAAAAAGTCCAAGATCCAAAAGACAAAGCCTTGGGCCTATTTAAAGTCCGTAACCAGAATGTAGATTCCCACACAAAGTCAGGACCCTCAGATAAAGCAAAGGATAGAAAAACTACTTTTATTTTGTTTGTGAGGACTTCAGAATAAACTTGAAGTCATCACAATTCCTACAGGCCCTACATTTTCTTGTCACCCTTACCTCGCCCACCAGTGCTCCCTCATGTATGTTCACTGTCCAGACTGGCCTCTTCACTTGTGTTGATGCCATTTTAGTAAGTGTGTTGGCTAACATTTCTACTTGGAACTTTCTTCTCTTGGATATCCACACCCTTCACTTCTTCACATCTCAGCTGCTGCTGCTAAGTCGCTTCAGTCGTGTCCGACTCTGTGCGACCCCATAGACGGCAGCCCACCAGGCTTCTCCGTCCCTGGGATTCTCCAGGCAAGAACACTGGAGTGGGTTGCCATTTCCTTCTCCAATGCATGAAAGTGAAAAGCGAAAGTGAAGTCGCTCAGTCGTGTCCGACTCTAGCGACCCCATGGACTGCAGCCCACCAGACTCCGCCGTCCATGGGATTTTCCAGGCAAAAGTACTGGAGTGGGGTGCCATTGAATCTTGCTCAAATGTCACCTTCTTAATGATACTTTCCATGACAACTCTTTTTAAAACAATAACCAACTTTCAACTGCAGCACTACCAATATTCTACACCATACTTCATGTTTTACTGTACATTTTCCATAAAAAATACTTCTTGCCTCCAATGGACTTATTTTTAACTATTGTTTGTTGACTGCCTTGTCCAACTATGCTTCATATGGGCAAATATTCAACCCCGTGGACTGTAGCCAGCCAGACTGTATCCATGGGATTTCCCAGGCACAAATGCTGAAGTGGGTTGTCATTTCCTTCTCCAGGAGCTCTTCCTGACCCAGGGATAGAACCCAGGTCTCAAGAACTGCAGGCAGATTCTCTACCATCTGAGCTACCAGGGTACATGCACTAACATTTGTCCCACTGTGCTTCATGTGGACAAATATCCTGGGCTTTTTCTGTTTTTTGTTTTCTTTTATTATTATTATTGTTAAAATATCACTAGTGCCTAAAAGTACCTGGTATTGTAGACAGATTTGTTGAATGAATACTCTCAAGTAAAGATCAGACAAATTTGAAAAAGAACCAACTTGCCTTTTCAGGACCTGAAAATACAATGAGTAAAATTATAATCTTGGCAAGTGAAATAGCAGATTTTATAAACCCACATCTCTTTAAGTCTCCCACATTGGCAGGCAGATTCTTTATTGCTAGCACTGCCTGGAAAGCAGTAAACTAAAATGGTACTTAGAAGTAAACACATTGCCTTAAATGCTTATATTAGGGGGAGAAAAAAAGAAACATGAATAATGTATCCAACTTAAATTCAAAAAATGCAACCACATTGATCTACATGATCTACAAGATCTTCTTCTACAGTAGAAGAAGGAAAGACATGATAAAGACATAAGCAGAAATTACAGAAACAAATGGAGGAAAAAATTTAATATAAGGCAATAATAAAATGAAAACTTTTTCTTTACATAAATTAATAAGATACACAAAATTTTGCCAGTTTGAGTAAAATTAATAAATTAAATAAATAAATGAGATAATGGCCCTCCCCAAGCTGAAATATTATGAAAGACTAAGCAGTTATTTTAAAATAATTAAAATATTAATAGTTTTACATCAAAACATTTAAAAACAGAGAACGTAATGTCTTAGATAATAACGTTTAAAAATTCTCAACAGGTATGCAAAAGATGATCAACTACTACTGGAGAAAATCATGCTTCCTCCCCTTTCCCAGAAGTCTATTATAGGAAGGAAAAGATTTAAGTCACTGGAGGAGGGGCAATATTGTATCTTCTGTCAAAGTCTGTATCTGCATTTTGTGTAAACATAGGGAAATGTTCCCACTCTCAAGCACCAAGCAAAGATCCAACGCTCCTACAAAAGGGTAAAACTAAAACTGTGTCACCAGAGGAGGGGCAGGAAACCTCTTGGGCTTAGGATCCTGACATTATAAATATATCACCAAGCAGAGACCTGCTTGTGAAAGGGCAGAAATCTGTCTCACCCAAGATTCCCATATATCACAGACCATACATGGTGTGGTAACCCGGAGGAATAAAGGAAATACAGAAATTCCGAAAAAGCCTAGGTACACAGGCACTGCCTCAGATAGAGACTGGACAAGATAAACTGAGAAGGCCTCCTCCCCCAGCCAGGATTCTAGGAACCAGTGAGAAGGGAGATCCTTCAGCGACGTGGTCAGTCTTGGGGGACTAGAGAAAACAGAGGCTTGAGAGAAGGAACACTGAGAGAATCCTCTGGCACCTAAGGACCCTCGCTAAATATAAGGTAGCAGAAATCCACCGTTTAACTAAACAAGGAAGCCACTAGGCTAAGTTAACTCTAATGCCAAAACATCTTACCTGAGCAAACCAAATTCTAAATCCATAAATGCCTCAAAGTTATTAAACTAAAAACTTAAGGACAACTAATCCCAAATAGCCAACTTGGCTTTCATCTACAGTCAATCAATAATATCACTGCTTTGCTTCAGCCTTTTTCATATCAAAGTCTCTTTGGAGCTCCTGTAAGTGGTACGCTCACTACCTCTGACTTGGCACTACCTGATTTTAATAGATTTTTCCTCAAAGAAACTCTTAAATTTTTTAAATGGTTCAGTTCATCTTTTAACACTACCACTGAAGGAATTTGAAGCCTGTGGTGAACTCTGGGTAAAAACAGCAACAAACTCAAACAATCCCAACTACTGATTGAAATGAATTAAGTCACACAGAACCTAAAACAAGCTTATCCATATCAAATCACATTTAGTTACATCTCCACAGTAATTCTACATATAATGCAAACGTAAAATTTGTAAAGTCAAAAAATAATGACCCATTTTCTAGTGACAAAGCAATCACCAAAAGTAGACTCACCAATGACACAGATGTTCGAATTATTAGACAAGGACATTAAAATAACTATTACTACAAAATTGTATGTTATAAATATATGTTAACATAATAACTTTTCCAAAACTGAAAAAAGAAGCAATCAAAATAATAACAATAATTAAAATTGAAAATGCATTTTAGTAGGAAAGATAAACCGCATGCATGAATGTATGATAAGCTTCAGCACAGTTGAAAACTATAAAATAAAGTGGAAATGCTAGAAATTTTTAAACTTCATCTAAATTTATCTAACTCAGAGATAATGAATCCCTTTGGCAGATTTATGAGAAAAGTGATCACAGTTAAATGAATACACATTGCTGCATGAAGATGCAACAATGGAAATTAACCAAAATAAAAAACAGGTGAAAGAGAGAGAAATAGACCTGAAGAACTCTGAGACAAAAACAAATGATCTGACGTATAAGAAAGTAGAGTTCCAGGAGAATGCTATGCTATGCTAAGTCACTTCAGTCGTGTCCGACTCTGTGTGACCCCATAGACGGCAGCCCACCAGGCTTCTCCATATAGAGAGAAAAATAAGCCAGAATAAAAGTTTGAAAAAATAACAACTACGAATTTTCCAAAATTAATAGAATACATCAATGATATAAAAACCTCAGAGAACCCAAAATGTAGAATAAACACACACACACACACACACACACACACCCATAATCAAATCAAAGATCATGAGGAAATCTTAAAAGAAGCCAGAAAAGAAAAAATGTAACACAAATATGAATAAACATAAAATCTAAGAATCCTTGTCAGAAACCATGCAAGTCAGAAGATAATAGAGTGATATTTAAAAGTGTTTAAAGAAAACAAAAATAATGTTTATTTCCAATTAGGAAAAACATCTTTAAAAATTATGGTAAGATAAAATATTTTTGACAAGTAAAATCTGAGAGAATCCATTGCAAGTAGATTTGTAATACAAAAAATAAATGAAAGATTTCTAGGCAAAAGAATGATGATACCATTTGAAATAGTTGAATAAACACAAATGAATAACACTGTAAATGACTTAAAAGAATTAGTTTCTGATCTTTATCAGTTTAAAATACTTTGCTATGTGCAGATAAACTGCTAACCATTCATTATGGGGTTTATAATATATTTAGAAGGAAAATGCATGGCAAATTGATCCATTGATCAACTGATCAATGATTGAATGAAGGAAACACAACTATATTCATACCATATATAACATAGAATAACATAGACAAAGACAATACAATAAAAAACATAACATAGTGCAATTTAAAAAAAGAAAAGAATAGGCATAGAAATTTGAAAGGGAGAAATAGAACTATCTTTATTTAAAGATGATATACTACCTATAGAAAAAAAGAAAGGTGATAGGAAACAAGGCGAATACACAAAAAGCAAAAGCATATCTATATACCAGTTATGATCAGTTTGTAACTTAAATTTTAAAGTGCCATTTACAGTAATGTCAAATATCTGAAATAGTTAAGGATAACAAAATACATGCAAAATTTTTACACCAAAAACTGAAAAATCTTGATGAGAGAAATTAAAGAAGATTTAAGGAGATGAAGAGAGATACTATATTCATGGGTTGGAAGACATGTTTACATGTGAATTCTAAGTATATCTATGGATTCAAAGGGGTATGAATCAAAATCCTGTGTAACTGTTTTTGAAGAAATACTTAAAATAGGTAAAATAATTCTGAAAGGGGGCAAATTTTGAGCACACACACTAGTTGATCTCAAAACTAGGCACAAAGTTACAACACTCAAGAAAATGCTATAGATTATATACATTAATCAATAGGAAAAAAAGTTTCCAAGTAGACCAACATGTGTATAGTCAATTGATTTTGACAAAGATATCAAAATAATTCAATGGAGGAAGTGCAGTCTTTCCAAACAAGCTGTGCTGAGCAATTAGACCACCATGCAAAAAGAAAAAGAAAATAAACATCAATTTTATCTTTACCATGTAAAAAACTACTTGAAATGGATCATATACTTTACTCATGAATGATAAAAGAAATATTTTCATAAGTTGAACTTGATAAAATTTGAAACTTCTAATCCTTGAAAGACCACTGTTAAGAAAATGCAAGCATAGGACACTTAATAGGAAAAAAAGTTTCAAAACATGTATCTACCTATTAAATAACTTTGATCTAAAATATATAAACATTTACCACAATAAGAAGTAAACAAACAACACAATTTTTAAAACAGGTAAAATATCTCAGCAGATATTTCACTAAAGAAAACAATGTTAACAGTTGATAACATATGAAAAGATACTTAAAACGATTTTACTCATTAAGAAAATGCCCATTGAAACCACAATGATAGCACTACACAGCTTCTAAAATGGCTTAAAAAACAAACAAAAAACAGGTGATACAAAGAGTTTACAAAGATGCATTACAACTGGAACATGCATACATTTCTGGCAGGAATGCAAAATGTTGTAACACATTGAAGAAGAGTTTGGCAATGCCTTCTAAAGTTAAATATAGGCTCTTCTTTCCTAGCCCCACCCCCTCCCCCATCTGCCATGTTTTCAGGCCTGGTCAGCCTTGGTCTATCCCCGTAAGGAAATGGCCGGGGAGTTTCAGGAAACCCAGGCGCCTTTGCCTCAGCGGAGCTCGGGCTGACGAGGCAGGGCAGCGGGTTAAACCGGAGCAGTTCCGCACGGGGTGGGGAGGCCATGACGTCCGTCAGTAACTGGCTGGCTGGCGTGAATGTCATGCTGGTGATGGCCTACGGGAGCCTGGTGTTTGTACTGCTATTTATTTTTGTGAAGAGGCAAAACATGCGCTTTGCAATGAAATCCCAAAGGGGACCTCATGTCCCTGTGGGACACAATGCCCCCAACGACTTAAAAGAGGAGATTGATACCCAACTGTCCAAGGTTCAGGATATCATGTATGAACCTCAGCTTCTCGAAGATGATGATGCAAGACTGCTACAGCTGGAAACCCAGGGAAATCAAAATTGCTACAACTAACTATACAGGATGAAAGCTCTGGATGCTATCCGTGCCTCTGAGATCCCATTTCATGCCGAAGGCCAGCATCCCCATTCCTTAATGGGCAAGAATTTCCGCTCCTACCTGCTAGATCTTGGAAACATTAGTACTCCTTTCAAGGGTATGCACAAGGCCCTCACTGATACCCTGCTGGATGGCTATGAGACAGCCCGCTATGGGACAGGGGTCTTTGGCCTGATTGAGTACCTGCGCTATCAGGAGGCCCTGAGTGAGCTGGCCACAGTGGTTAAAGCATGAAGTGGGAGCTCTCAGCGACAACACCAGTCAGCAGCCAAAGACCTAACCCAGTCTCCTGAAGTCTCCCCAACAACCATCCAGGTGACATACCTCCCCTCCAGTCAGAAGAGTAAACATGCCAAGCACTTCCTCGAACTGAAGAGCTTTAAGGACAACTATAACACACTGGAGAGTACGCTGTGATAGAGCTGAAGGTCTCTCACTGTTGATGGAGCCAGACAGACTACAGTGTGCTTGCCGGGTGGCCCTCACTCAGGTCATCTGGTTCAGCCCAGCTCTGGATCAGCTGAAGCCCTGGTTGTATTCAGAGCTCTTAAGATTTCGTGCCTAGAGGATCATTCTCCCACACTCTCTTATGGCCAGTTTCAGAACATCAGTTAAGACTTTATTGTCCCTTGGTATCACTTTTCTCTGGAGTTGAATTAGATGTTTTTCTTAATATTTCAGTCAAAGCTTCCTTAAAAATCCTCACTTGGTTTTTTGATCATGGTTCATCTGTCCTTTTCCAGACTATAAATTATCCCAAGTGAAAAAAAATAATAATAATAAAGTTAAATATAAGATCTCTCAATCTAAGTCCTAGATATTTACCAAGAAAGCTAAAAACGCAGGTCCATGCAAAAACTTCTACACAAATGCTTATAGTAGATTTACTAATAATAGTCAAAATCTATAGAGAAGCCAAACATCCATCAACAGGTAAAAATACAGATAAATAGCCCATGGCACATCCATGCAGTAAGATTCTCAGCAATGAGATAAATGAACAATACACAAAACCAAACTACTGATTATGCAACAATATGGGTCAATCTTAAAAACAGTTTTGTGATAGATGCCAGATACAAAAATCTAATTACTATGCGATTCTACTTGTGTGACATTTTATAAAAGTCAAACCTACTACATAGGGGTTGAAATCAGATAAGTGGTTTCCATGAGAAAAACAATAGAATGGGAAAGACTAGAGATCTTTTCTCTAGTCTTTAGACTAGAAAATTAGAGATACCAAAGGAAAGACTAGAGATCTTTTCTCTAGTCTTGAGACTAGAAAATTAGAGATACCAAGGGAACATTTCACACAAAGATGGGCAGACTAAAGGACAGAAATGGTATGGACCTAACAGAAGCAGAAGATATTAAGAAGAGGTGGCAGGACTACACAGAAGAACTATATAAAAAAGATCTTTGTGACCCAGACAATCACAATGGTGTAATCACTCACCTAGCGCCAGACATCCTGGATTGTGAAGTCAAGTGGGCCTTGGGAAGCATCACTATGAACAAAGCTAGTGGAGGTGACAGAGTTCCAGTTGAATTATTTCAAATCCTAAAAGATTATGCTGTGAAAGTGCTGCACTCAATATCCCACGAAATTTGGAAAACTCAGCAGTGCCCACAGGACTGGAAAAGGTCAATTTTCATTCCAATCCCAAAGAAAGGCAATGCCAAAGAATGCTCAATCTACTGCACAATTGCACTCATCTCACACACTAGAAAAGTAATGCTCAAAATTTTCCAAGTAAGGCTTCAACAGTACGTGAACCATGAACTTCCAGGTGTTCAAGCTAGATTTAAAAAAGGCAGAGGAACCAGAGATCAAATTGCCAACATCCCTTGGATCATCAAAAAAGCAAGACAGTTCCAGAGAAACATCTTTTCTGCTTTATTGATTAACCCAAAGCCTTTGACTGAGTGGATCACAACATACTGTGGAAAATTCTTCAAGAGATGGGAATACCAGACCACCTGAATTGCCTCCTGAGAAATCTGTATGCAGGTCAAGACACAACAGTTAGAACTGGACATGGAACAACAGACTGGTTTCAAATCAGGAAAGGAGTACATCAAGGTTGTATATCATCACCCTACTTATTTAATTTATATACAGTGTACATCATGAGAAACGCTGGGCTGGATGAAGCACAAATTGGAATCAAGATTGCGGGAAAAATATCAATAACCTCAGATATGCAGATGACAACACCTTTATGGCAGAAAGCAAAGAAGAAATAAAGAGCCTCTTGATGAAAGTGAAAGTGGAGAGTGAAAAAGTTGGCTTAAAACTCAACATTCAGAAAACTAATATCATGGCATCTGGGCCCATCACTTCATGGCAAATGGATGGGGAAACAATGGAAACAGTGAGAGACTTTATTTTGGGGGGTCCAAAATCACTGCAGATGGTGACTGCAGCCATGAAATTAAAAGATGCTTCCTCCTTGGAAGAAAAGCTATGACCAACCTAGACAGCAAATTAAAAAGCAGAGACATTACTTTGCCAACAAAGGTCCATCTAGTGAAAGATATGGTTTTTTGAGTAGTCATGTATGGATGTGAAAGTTGGACTATAAAGAAAGCTGAGTGCAGAAGAATTGATGCTTTTGAACTGCGGTGTTGGAGAAGACTCTTGAGAGTCCCTTGGCTTGCAATGAGATACAACCTGTCCATCCTAAAGGAAATCAGTCCTGAATATTCATTGGAAGGACTGATGCTGAAGCTGAAACTCTAATACTTTGGCCACCTGATGTGAAAAACTGACTCACTAGAAAAGACCTTGATGGGGGGAAAGATTGAAGGTAGGAGGAGAAGGAGATGACAGAGCATGAGATGGTTGGATGGCATCACCGACTCCATGGGCATGGGTTTGAGTAGGCTCTGGGAGTTGGTGATGGACAGGGTAGCCTGGCATGCTGAAGTCCATGGGGTCGCAAAGAGCTGGACATGACTGAGGGACTGAACTGAACTGATATGCTGGAGCTGAAGGAGTCACTCAACTTTGCCTGTTTTTGAACTTTATATGAATGCAGTCATATAGCACATCTCTTTTTTGGTCTGGCTTCTTTTTGTCAGTATTACACTTGTGATCTTCATCTGTATTTTTGTATAGCGATATCATTTGCTCATTCTCATTTTTGTAGAATTCTATGCATAACTATGTCCTGATTTACTTTTCAAATTACTGCTAGTGTCACATTTGTATTTTAGAATCACAACACATTGCCTAGTTGGCTGTTTTTAATTAGATACTTAAAATTCTTATTTTAAAATTCTTATTTAAGTCTTAGTTAAGCCCTACAAAATCAAAATGGGATTTTCCTTACCAAGTCACCTCCTAAACAAACATTAAAACTAAGCATGCATCTATACTTTGTATTGACTTTTTAATTGAAAAATCCTTTTTCTCATGTGTTCAGTTTGGGTTTACACCCCAAATATTATCACCTCTGATTCACCACTACCTATCCACTCCCAAGTATCCCCCCACCAATGGAATTTCTTTTTTCTTAATGGAGTTTCTAATTTAGAGCTGAAGATACCAGCATCCTTTCGTTTATAAGTCAATAATTTCCAAACACCTGTCTCTTAGATATGATAGTCTTGGCCCTTTCCCCAGACATCATCAAGATACACCCTGAAAGAAAACGAAAAGGGAGTGTTAGCCCTCCTTTCACACACAATTTAGCTGGTAAGTGATTCTGCCTCAAACAATGACCCCAGTAAAGCAGAGTACCTGAGATATAAGGCAAAACCTGTGATTGCATTACCTTCAATTACTGAAGTAGATGGAGTCATAGGTATGTGAGTTAATTTTAAATGAAGAAGTTCTGGCAGGAGTGTTTCTAAGTCTCAGAAACCTGCACACATCAAGGTAATAAGGTTAGGTTTAAACTTGATTGAGTATTGAGTTTTGCATTTTATTGTTGCAGTGAAAATCATGCCATGAATACTCCATTTATGACTCCATATAAGGATGTTCCTAATTAATCTGTTATTCAAAAGCCACCAGTATTATATTAGTAACTGCATTATTTCATGACATTGACTAAAGCCCAGAAGCAGGTTCCTATGGCCTAATTAATTTTTTTAAAGCCTTTTACTCAGTGGGATGCTGCCTACCTGGATCTTTGAATGAAAGGATATTAATGAAGCTGCAATGCAGATGATTATATTGAAAGTGATGAAGAATTTATTAGGAAGACAGCCATCATGGGCTGTGTAGTATATGAGGCATAAAACTGCTAAAAGTAATGACAGAATGTGGTTTAGGCAAGTAATGGGCAGCAGAACTACAAAAGGAGAGCTTGGAGATATATTATTTAGCAATAAAGTTCCCATAAAAATTGAAATATGAGGTGGAAAGATTAACATGGTCATACAAGTCATCTTTAATGTTCATAGCCAGTTCTGGCTTTTAGAAAAGAGTAAACTAAATTTATGCCTGTGACAACATGTAAGTCAAAACCCTTATTTATACATTTCATGCAAATGACTGCAGACCTTTGGTTTGCCATTACCAAAGTAATGTTTAGTAGCATTTAAATTTATTACATTAATGTCGGATCAGGAGCTGTATTTCTACCTGTCAAAAGATGAATGTGTGTAAGTCATGTCATCAATAAATAGACTGCAAGTCACAGACCCCTGCACTGCTAGTTCCAAATCCATGAACGCAACTTTTATATTTTGTTTTTCCACTTTAAACTGAATATAGATGTGTTCTTGTTTATGTCATAATGATATTCTAGCATTATCAACACAAACCTTTGCTCCTCTGGCATGTTTGCTTCCACACAGGGGCACAGAGTACTCCAATTAAGAGCAAGGACTTTTGATGGAAATAGACCTAAATGAAAACCCTGATAGCCAATTACCAGATGGGTGACCTTAGTCAAATGATTTTATGACTCTGGTCTCATTTTTCTCATCTATAAGAGGGATATAATGATACCAATCTTGTGGAATTATTATAATAATTCAATAAAGTATGTAAAGTGTATCTAGCCTATGGTAACTGACTCAATTATTATCATCATAATTATCATTATCAATACATTCTGGGTGCTTCCATAATAGATAGTGGCATCAAAAGTCTTGGAGGAGAGGCAAAGCACACCGTATTCTTCAGATATTCTCATCTCAACTTTACTTCTTAAGTTAAAGGTCTGAAGGTTAATTTGTATCTAATGAAGTATGTAATTAAATTGACAGCCATTTGGATTTCACACAAATTTCTTATGAAAATTCTTGTCTTTTATGATTTCTTAGACGTAGGTATAAAATTGGGGCTCTAGAATAAAACCAAATGGAATTTTAAGGGGAAAAAATAATAAATATTTACAAAACATTTTATTCTGAATCTGAAGCCTTTTCTATTTAATGTCTATCACGTTAGAGAATGGCAATAAGATTTCCATTTGAAATACAGTAGTAATAGAGGCCTTAATAAGAAAACACCACCTGAATAAAGGCCTGATAAAAGTGAATATATAAGCCATATGAAATTCAGAGGAAAGATTTTAGGTAAAGGGAATAGCCAATTAAACTCCTATAAAATGGAAACAGGAGCAGAGTAAAGGAGGGCATGATCAGTGGGAGTAAGTAGTTCATTATCAGTCAGTTCAGTTCAGTCGCTCAGTCGTGTCCGACTCTTTGCGACCCCATGAATCGCAGCACGCCAGGCCTCCCTGTCCATCACCAACTCCCGGAGTTCACCCAGACTCACGTCCATGGAGTCAGTGATGCCATCCAGCCATCTCATCCTCTGTCGTCCCCTTCTCCTCCTGCCCCCAATCCCCAGCATCAGAGTCTTTTCCAATGAGTCAACTCTTTGCATGATAGTTGTAGGCAATAAAGTGTGCACCGTCAACAGAAAGTCTTAAACCAACAATGAAACTGATTATTTTTTTTTATCACCATGTGCTAACAAGTGTAAACAATATCAGTGACCAAAAAAACTGCTCCCTAAAAAAACAAAAAACAAAAGCATATTTATTGCTCTAATATCTAAATAACTGCCGTGGTTTCTATTGAACTCAATGGATTGCTGCCACTAGCCCATGTTTGAAAAGATACCAAGAAAGAACAGCACAAGTTAAGAATGTCTGGATCAGACTGAATGCGAACAGGAGCTGTAGATGGCTGGGTCTAGCATGGCTGGAATATGTCAGGCTTTGCAAGCTCTGTTTGGACTTGAGCTTTTCCTCTACGAGATGGAAAGCCACTGTATGAAAGCAGAGGATTTTCAAGATTTTATTCATGTTTTCAACATACTGACTGCAGATTAAAAAGAGACTTCAGGCAGATAACATTATAATTATGGAAGAGAAAACTAAACTAGATGGTTATTGTTCTTACTACCTACTATTTATCCCACTGGTGAAGGATGAATCCCATACTCTAAATAATACAAATGGTTGAAGATACGACATTCAACCCTGGACCGATGAGATTGACAGCAGTTTACTAGTCAAACATATAATCTGGTAGAGCAGACCCCACACACCATACATGGTTACATGAGACCTACCCTTGGGAATAGAGTGAATCAGCAGGGGCTGTAGGAGGCAGACTTTACAGTACCAAGAGTGACGTGTGCCCCCCACCATTCACATCTTGAGGATGTGATTGGTTTGTCTGAATAATTTTGCAAGCTAGCAGAGGAGCAAAATATATTAGGTTCAGATCCAGAAGGTGTACAGCTGGTCTGATTAATAGGGGAACTACCTGGGTGTGGTGTCTTCTCCACTGTCTTTGGGGCATACTAGCAAAAGCCTTTGGGGTCCCTGTGAGACTCAAAGATGTCAAGTAATACAGTGATAGCTTGGGACAGAAGTATAAGTGGTGAAATTAGTTAGAAAAAAATTGATGCTATATTTTGGAGGTAAAACCAGTAAAAATTGTGGAGGAATTGAATGTGGAGTGTGAAAGAGTCAAATATGACACAAAGGTGTTTGACTCTAGCAAATGAAAATATAGTTTCAATTACTGAGAAGAAAAACTATAGGAGTAGCAGCTTATGGTATTATATTTCCATACAATTGGATACTGTATAAATGTAAAAACATAAACTTTTTATATGTGTGTGTGCATGCTAAGTCGCTTCAGTCGTGTCTGACTCTTTGCAACCCCGTGAACTGTAGTCCACCAGGCTCCTCTGTCTATGGAATTATCTAGGCAAGAATACCAGAGTGGGTTGCCATGCCCTCTTTTAGGGGATCTTCCTGCCCAGGGATCAAACTTGAGTCTCCTACAGTTCCTGCATTGCAGGCAGATTCTTTACCACTAGGCCACCTGTGAATCCCAAACTTTTTATATACTTACAAGGAAATATCTCAAAATATAGCAAGTGAAAACGCAAAGTATATGGTACCTAATAAAGTATTTAGGATTTGTGTTTAAAAGGGGAGATAAAA
The DNA here is from genome assembly GCF_032452875.1 of Bos javanicus. Lineage (NCBI taxonomy): Eukaryota > Metazoa > Chordata > Mammalia > Artiodactyla > Bovidae > Bos > Bos javanicus. Next base: position 41,721,020 of record NC_083881.1, read on the forward strand.
ATAGATACTTGCATTGGCATATATGCACATTTTAAAATTTTAAATAAAGTCTGCAGGAAGTAAAAAACAAGTAAAACAAGAGTTACCTGTTAGAGGGATAGAATAGAAGTTAATTGGGCAGTGACTGGGAGCAAAAGAGAAATATATTCACTATAGTTTAAAATGTCTGATGTGTGTACAATGTGAATGCAAAAAGAAATAGGCAGAAATTCTGTTTTAAAAATATGTATAGCTGACAGGTCCTGATACAGTTTCTCCATATGTATACTACTGTCTCTTGAAGACATAGTAATAAAATAAAAAGAAGAAAGTAAGAAGATGGAGGAGGAGAATAAGAAAAGCAATAATAATAATCATTATAGCAATAATTACAACAAAACAATAACATAGTAAAACAAGTTTAATCATAACCTCCAATAACCATTTATTGTCACAGATATTTATTTTTGAGTGATATCCTGTACTAGTCCTATGCCACATATATTATTTTCCTGTGTGATCACTAAAGTCACTGCTCAATTAACTTAATGGTCAGTAAATGATTAAAAAGATTTCTTTAAATATCCCAACTTTTGCCAAAGGTCTCTATGTGTATGGGATGTGCCTTTACCTCTTAGTCAGACACTTTCTAACTCCACCTTAGACTTCACTTGTGTTTTGGAAACACTTCCAGGTCAGTTAAAAGGAGAGCCTCTGGGGCCTTTCCCAGGCATGTACTCAGCCTTTGAGTGCACAGCCTGATGCATGATCTTCTAATATTCCAGAAATAAGCTGAGGTTTTTCAAGGCCTCTAGCTGTTAGGTGACTGTTGACCAAAACCACCCACTTTGGCCAGAGCCATTTGCCTGTGTTGTCGCACAACAGGAGGTCCCCATAAGGAACATGGTGCTACCACTGAAAACTAACTTGGACAATTCCGCAGGGGCCAAAAGAGAGAGGAGATAACCAACCTTGATTCCAGATTAATTCATGCTAGGATCCATGCTGGTTGGGATTCCTGTGCCACCAGGAATGACCTTGAGTTAGACTCCAGGCCAAGCATGATAATTAGCCAGAGACAACCAAAAACTAACCAACTACCATAAAAGCTGAGACTGAACCACAAGGCAGAGCACTCTCCTGGATTCTCTTACCCTGCTGCTGTCTACCCGGGTATCCCTTTCCAATAAAGTCCCTTATTTTGTCAGCATGTGTGCTTCCTTGGACAAGTTATTTCCATATATTAGGCAAGATCCCATTCAGGTTCTGGAAGGGATTCCTCCTTCCAGTAACATATTGACATCTTTTTCTCCAGTTTTTCTTATAAGTTTGTTGGTAAACTTATTAGTCCCAGCCCATAATGTTACTTCAGATAGATTAAAATTAAACAACCATCACTAATTTTCCTTGAAAATTGCCTTGTGGATTGACTGCACATTCAAGGTAAAGACTCTGTCAGATTAAATCAAGACAAGAGAACAGGTTTTCAGAGACCTGCCAGATAAATCAGATATAATAATCCATGTGTGGGGAGATTTTTGGATACTTCAAACTGATTCTGCCCCCTCCAGTTGCTGTTAGATTGGTGGCTTTCACAGCTATATTGTTGTGAGGCTGTTCTGCTAAGACTATGATAGAGTTAAGGGAAGGCAAATGGAGTTAAAACAAGTTAAAACCCTACAAGTCTTGCTGTTCGTATTAAGATTCAACCATTTTTCTTGAATAATAACTTCCTAGATTGTTGCAAAACATTGGTTAACTTTCAGAATTCTGAAAATACTAATTTTGATCATTTTTGCCAGTGTTCTCATTACTTCTGTAAGGAGTAGATATTTGGACGTCCTTATTCTGTCATTCCAGAAGTCAAGTGCTACCTGCTTTATTTTTTAAAAGCAGTTATCTGGGAGGTGGGTCATAGAGGATCCTGCTGTGATGTATGTCAGAGAGTGTTTTGCCTATGTTCTCCTCTACTTTTATCGTTTCTGGTCTTACGTTTAGATCTTTAATCCCCAGAATATTGGAAATAAAAGCAAAAATAAACAAATGGGACCTAATAAAACTTAAAAGCTTCTGCACAACAAAAGAAACTATAAGCAAGGTGAAAAGACAGCCTTCAGAATGGGAGAAAATAATAGCAAATGAAGCAACTGACAAACAACTAATCTCAAAAATATACAAGCAACTCTTACAGGTCAATTCCAGAAAAATAAATGACCCAACCAAAAAATGGGCCAAAGAACTAAATAGACAGTTCTCCAAAGAAGACATACAGATGGCTAACAAACACATGAAAAGATGCTCAACATCACTCATTATCAGAGAAATGCAAATCAAATAGAACTGCCTTATGACCCAGCAATCCCACTGCTGGGCATACACACTGAGGAAACCAGAAGGGAAAGAGACACATGCACCCCAATGTTCATCGCAGCACTGTTTATAATAGCCAGGACATGGAAGCAACCTAGATGTCCATCAGCAGATGAATGGATAAGAAAGCTGTGGTACATATACACAATGGAGTATTACTCAGCCACTAAAAAGAATACATTTGAATCAGTTCTAATGAGGTGGATGAAACTGGAGCCTGTTATACAGAGTGAAGTAAGCCAGAAAGAAAAACACCAATACAGTATACTAACGCATATATATGGAATTTAGAAAGATAGTAACAATAACCCGGTGTACGAGACAGCAAAGAGACACTGATGTATAGATCAGTCTTATGGACTCTGTGGGAGAGGGAGAGGGTGGGGAGATTTGGGAGACTGGCATTGAAACATGTATAATATTATGTATGAAACGAGTCGCCAGTCCAGGTTCGATGCACGATACTGGATGCAGGAGGGTTCAGGATGGGGAACACATGTATACCTGTGGCGGATTCATTTCGATACATTTCACGCCAGTCAGAATGGCTGCGATCCAATAGTCTACAAGCAATAAATGCTGGAGAGGGTGTGGAGAAAAGGGAACCCTCTTACACTGTTGGTGGGAATGCAAACTAGTACAGCCACTATGGAGAACAGTGTGGAGATTCCTTAAAAAACTAGAAATAGAACTGCCTTATGATCCAGCAATCCCACTGCTGGGCATACACACTGAGGAAACCAGAAGGGAAAGAGACATGTGTACCCCAATGTTCATCGCAGCACTGTTTATAATAGCCAGGACATGGAAGCAACCTAGATGCCCATCAGCAAATGAATGGATAAAGAAAGCTGTGGTACATATACACAATGGAGTATTACTCAGCCATTAAAAAGAATACATTTGAATCAGTTCTAATGAGGTGGATGAAACTGGAGCCTATTATACAGAGTGAAGTAAACCAGAAAGGAAAACACCAATACAGTATACTAATGCATATATATGGAATTTAGAAAGATGGTAACAATAACCCTGTATACGAGACAGCAAAAGAGACACTGATGTATAGAACAGTCTTTTGGACTCTGTGGGAGAGGGAGAGGGTGGGATGATTTGGGAGAATGGCATTGAAACATGTATAATATCATATATGAAACGAGTCACCAGTCCAGGTTCGATGCACGATACTGGATGCTTGGGGCTGGTGCGCTGGGACGACCCAGAGGGATGGTATGGGGAGGGAGGAGGGTTCAGGATGGGGAACACATGTATACCTGTGGTAGATTCATTTTAATATATGGCAAAACCAATACAATATTGTAAAGTTAAAAAAAATTTTTTTAAATCTTTCACAAAAAAAAAAAGAATGCATTGTGCAACATAGTAAATATAGCCTATATTTTTAAAAACTGTAAATGGGGTGTAACTTTACAAATTGAATAAAGAATTAAGAAGTAAAAAAAATAATAATAAATAAAAGCAGTTATCTGTTCAGTGGGCTTCCTGAATGGCTCAGTGGTAAAGAAAACTCGCTTGAAACGCAGGAGATGCAAGAGACATAAATCAGATCTCTGGGTTGGGAAGATGCCCTAGAGGAGGAAACGGCAACCCACTCCAAGATTCCTGCCTGGGAAATACCATGGACAGAGTAGTTTGGCTGGCTACGGTTCATAGGGTTGCAGAGTTGACAGAGCACATCAGGTGTTTTTTCAAGTGAAGTGAAATTACTGATTATTTGTTTTTGTCAATATCAAATTCCAGTTAGAATTTAAGCTATAGGAAAACGGGCACTGTCTTGTTTATTCTACTGTTGTTAATTGTGAAATATCTGAGATTTTGTCCTATCTGCTATTTAACAAGTTAACCTGCCACAGTTTTGTGGAGGGTTACAGAAGACACATATTCCTGGTTCAAAGACACTGGACTCTGTTACTCACTGCGTGGAAAGAAGCGTTAAGTTCATGTTCATATCAATTCCATTTGCCTCTCAAATTCCACAGGAACAATGCAGTGTGGGCTAAGTAGATGATGTATATATGGTAAATTTGCATCTCAGATGAGGAACTTCAAGACTAATTTAAGTCTTCTACAATAGGATGCCAGCAAATCTGCCCTTTGCCCCAGACAGAAACTTTACTTTGATTATACAACAAACCTTCCTTCTGTTCTGGAGGGAAGCACTATCTATCTTCCAAGGCTATTTGATAAATAAACATTCTTGAAGAGATAATCCAAAACAAAATCTCTCAGTGCCTCCAATGGTAAGACATGCAGAAACACAAGACTCATGGAGAATTATCTTCCAATATCATCCCAGGTCTAAATTAGTATCTAACATTACAGACATATAATAAAGTGCTGAATAAAACTTTCACAAATTTCTACTTTGATCAGTAGTATATTCTATTTCCACAGGTACATATATATAAATCCATATATATTAATCACTGAAATCTTGTATATAAGGCCAGTTTTGAATAAGAACTGCCTTAGTTTGGGCTACTATAACAAAGTTCCATAGATTGAGTGCTTCATAAAAAACAGAAATTTATTTCTTACAGCTCTGGAGGCTGGAAGCCCAACACAAGTACCAGCATAATAAGATTCCTGATGAGAACCCTTCTCCAGTTTGCAGACAGCCAACTTCCCTCTGTGCACTCACAAGGCAAAAAGATATTTAGCTAGCTCTCTGACCTTTTCTTAGTTCACTTCAGTTCAGTCACTAAGTCGTGTCCAACTCTTTGTGACCCCATGGACTGCAGCATGCCAGGCCTCCCTGTCCATCACCAACTCCCGAAGTTTACTCAAATTCATGTCCATGGAGTCAGTGATGCCATCCAGCCATCTCATCCTCTGTTGTCCCCTTCTCCTCCTGCCTTCAATCTTTCCCAGCATCAGGGTCTTTTCTAATGAGTCAGCTCTTCACATCAGGTGGCCAAAGTATTGAAGGTTCAGCTTCAGCATCAGTCCTTTCAATGAATATTCCGGACTGATTTCCTTTAGGATGGACTGGCTGGATCTCCTTGCAGTCCAAGGGACTCTCAAGAGTCTTCTCCAACACCACAGTTCAAAAGTATCAATTCTTCGGCTCTCAGCTTTCTTTATAGTCCAACTTTCACATCCATACATGACTACCGGAAAAACAGCTTTGACTAGATGGACCTTTGTTGGCAAAGTAATGTCTCTGCCTTTTAATTTGCTGTCTAGGTTGGTCATAGCTTTTCTTCCAAGGAGCAAGCGTCTTTTAATTTCATGGCTGCAGTCACCATCTGCAGTGATTTGGAGCCAAGAAAATAAAATCAGCCACTGTTTCCACTGTTTCCCCATTTGTTTGCCATGAAGTGATGGGACCAGATGCCATGATCTTAGTTTTCTGAATGTTGAGTTTCAAGCCAACTTTTTCACTCTCCTCTTTCACTTTCATCAAGAGACTCTTTATTTCTTCCTTGCTTTCTGCCACAAGGGTGTTGTCATCTGAATATCTGAGGTTATTTATATTTCTCCCACAATCTTGATTCCAGCTTGTGCTTCATCCAGCCCAGCGTTTCTTATGATGTACTCTGTATATAAATTAAGTAAGTAGGGTGACAACACACAGCCTTGACATACTCCTTTCCTGATTTGAAACCAGTCTGTTGTTTCACATCCCGTTCTAACTGTTGATTCTTGACCTGCATACAGAGTTCTCAGGAAGCAGATCAGGTGGTCTGATAATCCCATCTCTTGAAGAATTTTCAACAGTTTGTTGTGATCCACACAGTCAAAGGTTTTGGCTTAATCAATAAAGCAGTAATAGATGTTTTTCTGCAACTCTCTTGCTTTTTCAATGATACAACGGATGTTGGCAATTTGATCTCTGGTTCCTCTGCCTTTTCTAAATCTAGCTTGAACATCTGGAAGTTCCTGGTTCACGTACTGTTGAAGCCTGGCTTGGAAAATTTTGAGCATTACTTTGCTAGTGTGAGATTAGTGCAATTGTGCAGTAGTTTGAGCATTCTTTGACATTGCCTTTCTTTGGGATTGGATTGCAAACTGACCTTTTCCAGTCCTGTGGGCACTGCTGAGTTTTCCAAGTTTGTTGGCATATTGAATGCAGCACTTTCACAGCATCATCTTTTAGGATTTGAAATAGCTCAACTGGAATTCCATCACCTCTACTAGTTTTGTTCATAGTGATGCTTCCCTAAGGCCCACTTAGGAAGTCTGGCTCTAGGTGTGTGATCACACCATCGTGATTATCTGGGTCATGAAGACCCTTTCTGTATAGTTCTTCTGGGTATTCTTTCCACCTCTTCTTAATATTTCTGCTTCTGTTAGGTCCATACCATTTCTGTCCTTTATTGAGCCAATCTTTGCATGAAATGTTCCCTTGGTATCTCTAATTTTCTTGACAAGATCTCTAGTCTTTCCCATTCTATTGTTTTCCTCTATTTCTTTGCACTGATCACTGAAGAAGGCTTTCTCATCTCTTCTTGCTATTCTTTGAAACTCTGCATTCACATGGGTATATCTTTCCTTTTCTCCTTTTTCTTTAGCTTCTCTTCTTTTCACAGTTGGTTGTAAGTCCTCCTCAGACAACCATTTTGTCTTTTTGCATTTCTTTTTCTTGGGATGGTCTTGATCCTTGCCTCCTGTACAATGTCACAAACTTCCAACCATAGTTCTTCAGGCACTCTGTCTATCAGATGTAATCCCTTAAATCTATTTCTGACTTCCACTATATAATCATAAGGGTTTTGATTTAGGTCATACCTGAATGGCCTAGTGGTTTTCACTACTTTCTTAAATTTAAGTCTGAATTTGGCAATAAGGGGTTCATGATCTGAGACACAGTCAGCTCCCAGTCTTGTTTTGCTGACTGTATAGAGCTTCTCCATTTTTGGCTGCAAAGATTTTAGTATTGACCATCTGGTGATGCCCATGTTTCTTATAAGGGCACTAATTCCATTCATAAGGGCTCCATCCCTGTGATCTAATTACCCCTCCCAAAAACCCCACCTCCATATACATTGAGGATTAGATTTCAGCATATGAATTTGGTTGGGTGGGGACATAAGCATTCAGTGTATAACAAAGGTCTAAGAATAAATATTTGCAGTTTTTTATTATTTTGGCTATAACAGAAAAGCAAATGTAAATTTGCAGATTTCTGTTGGCTTCTTCATTTGTAAACAGAATTGAGAAATTTACCTGTTGACCTCTTGAAGGAGTTCAGTCTTCTCTCCTATTCCTTTCTAGCCTTATTCTGTAAAGGAAGAACTGCTATGTTTAATCACAAGAATATTTATTTAAATCATACAGCTAAGGTCTTTGTATGCCTGTCTTTTGAAGATCCCAACTCCTAGAAAAGTAATGAAGGAAGGAAGCCTGGAATACACATTTTTGTGGGCAAATAGGTAAATATAAAAAACAACTTACTTGCTGCCTCTTTCTCTCTTTCTCTCTCTCTCTGTTTCTCTTTGTCTTCATTGCATCTCTATCTCTCCCTGTCTCATTTCCCCTACCCACATATACACATATACATAAAAATGCACATACTACTCCTTCATTGTGCTTTTCTCATGTTTAGCCCACATATCAGTCCAGTCACATTTACTGGCATTCTTTCCTGGGACTTTGAGCCAAGCTCCTACATTAAGTGTAAAATCTCCCTTGGCCTTGCTTTGTCCTTTGAAAGGAATAGCTAATTAAGAACAGAATCTGATTTTTAGAAACTTCAGTTCTGTGCAATACCCAGCATTCAGTAGATTTTTAAAATATAACAACTACAGAAGAGATTGCATTTCATTCTGCAGCAGTGATTTTTTTCTTGTCCCTCATGATTTTTTAAACAAATAGAAAATGCTGTAAAATTTATCTGCATAATTTAATCACATACCAAGCATAGCAGTGTCCTTTTTCTGTCTACATAGTTTTATCTTTGAGAATATTGTACCATTTTCAGTTACAAATTACTTTGTATATCTGTATTATACTGCCTTTCCTGGGTATGTGTAAAATTCACACAATTTCAGTTGATGTCTATTTTGTTCTATCATTGAAATGGATTCATTTTGTGATATTCTGAGAAATATACTTAATTTGTGAATCATTTATATGTCTCTAGTACAGTTAGCTGTTCTGATGCTTAAATAGTTTGTCTCACTTAGTACTTTTTTATCATAAATGTTTAAATTACTTTAACTCTTATTGGGATTGCTTTTTTTTCTGTTCTGAATGGATTTCCCTGCTCAGTATTGCACTCCAGGCCAGTTCTAATCTCATTGCTATTATTTCTTCACAATTGCACAATTTCCATATTTAACATAAGCCATTTATCCATCACATATATTCATATGTTTATAGTTAATTTTAAATTAGCTACTTCTTGTCTTAAAAGAGATAATTACTTTCAGTACTCAAGTTGTCAAAATAATCATTGCATTATATGACAATATTTCTAATATTTCATAGTTGTATTCTTCCTGCCTTTGACCTTTTGTCCAACCATAAATACACTTCAAACTCCTTAACCAAATCTTAAATTATAAGAAACTGTTAATGATAAAATAAATAATTAAAAACAAAGGGGGAAAAAAAGAGATTTTGCACTGACTTTTCTCTTGTGGAATTTTTTTTTTCTGTTCTTCTAAAGAAAATTAGAATATTCTAACTACTCATGCTTGCCTTTACTTAGAAAATCATTTTTTGCACATAATAGAGGAATAGTATCTATTCTTTGCTTTTTGCTAAGATCAAGAATAGTATGGGGGCTTCCCAAGTAGCACAGTGGTAAAGATTCCACCTGCCAATGCAGAAGGCAAAAAGAGATGCAGATTCAATTCCTGGGTCAGGAAGATCCCCTGGAGTAGGCAATGGCAACCTTCTCCAGTATTCTTGTCTGAAAAATTCCAGGGTCAGAGGGGCCTGGTTATCATATAGAATTTATGGGATCGCTTCTTGGCCTATGTAGATCGCTACACTTGATCTAGTAGGCTACAGCCCATGGGATCACAAAGAGTTGGAAAGAATTGAGCAACTGAGCACATACACAGAGGAGTTGCTGTTGCTATTCAGTTACTCAGTCGTGTACAACTCTTTGCGACCCCATGGACTGCAGCACACCAGACTTCCCTATCTTTCATTACCTCCCAGAGTTTGCTCAAACTCATATCCATTGTCAGTGATGCCATTCAACCATCTCATCCTCTGTTCACACAGAGGAATAATATTCGGTAATTCTCAATATAATTTCTGATTTCATTAATAATAACCCAATACCACCACAGTCAAAATATTGATAGACCTCAAAAACTTTAACTGTAATATTAAATAATTATAAATAATACAGTAATAATTAATAACAGGCCTTGAAAGTATTAAAGAGAAAATTGCTTTATTAGCCAAACCAGGTGTTGTGCTGCATGTACTTTATAACATTTTCAGTAATTTCCCGTAAATTCTACACTTGATCTTAGCCAAAAGGCCAAGAAGCGATCCCATAAATTCTATATGGTAATTATTTCCATTTTTCAGGTGAAGAAATTGAGACTCAGACTATGACAGTTGTGGTAGCTAAACCAAAAATTAAACCCAAGTCTTTCAATTTCCAGAGCATATGCTCTTTCAATACACCATGCCACAAATTTCAGTCTCAATATGGGCCAAAGTCAAAAGAACACTTGAACAATTGTTTTTTGATGTCAAAGTGTGTTTTGATTGTGTGTGTGTGTGTGTGTTTAAAGTACATAGGCAGTTTTCCTTTTCTGTTCAACCGCAGTTGTCTTTTTCACTTTTAAAAGTTGGCAAAGATAGCAGAGGTGGGAAACACTGGGAAGTGGACATTGTTTTAAAGTTTCCTCAAATAAAAGCATTATTTGTAGCTTGTGGATAGTGTTTTTGGTGACAGACACTGTGCTTTTTTAATATGCATGGAGTGCTGCTTTTTCTTTGTCTTACCTTCTTTTGCATTTCATCCATGCTTAAAAGTAGGATAAAGTGGGCACGGCCCACTCCCATGACTCTTTCCACCTTTACCCAAACCAGTAGATGCTGCAATTTCTTTTCAAAATATGTTATCAGGTGAGAGATACAGTTTAACTTTCCAGATCAAAAGCATGCTAAAAAGAGGCAATCTTCGGGGTGTTTCTACTGAGCATCCAAATCCTTGGAGTTTTTTGCCACATGCTTTGTGTCTTTCTCCACATTTCCTTGCATTTCAAATTTTCTTCCTAGATCTTTTATAGTTTGTAATCTGTCCCAGGAGCAGATTTAAATGACAGGTCTCATGGAATATTTTTTTTTAAGATCTAAAGAGGAAAAGAAGGAATACTTTCCAAAGGAAAAAGCTATTTACTTGGAAAGAGAAATTCTCCAATGGACATGTCCACCATGAGTCAGTCCACTTTTTACTATACTTTCAGCTCCACTGGGTAGGCTTACCAGCCACCTTAAGTGGTGAAGGGAGATTTCGGGAAAAAGCAAAGGAGCAGAGGAGGATGATCTTAAGTTAGAGAAGAAAAAGAAAAAACTTCATGAAAGCAGTGTGGCCTTCCTGTTAAGTATGCAGAGACCCTAACCCAGTAGACATAATACAGATATTAACAATGGGGACCTTAGGTGGAGCAGCCCTCAGGCACCAAAGACTCTAGTAGGCAAAATACTCAAAAAGAAGAGAACCTTTTCTTTTGAGAAAAGAAATCTTCTTTTAAAAATGCACTCTCCCCAGAATAAAATATGATTGAAAATGTGATGATCTGATTAAGCCTCTAAGTGTGGTAGAAGTACGTGAAGTTTCCTAAAATGCCGAGTTTATTCTCATGCCCATCCAAGGTGAATCTAGCAGAGGAAAAGTGGTCCTGGTTATAGTCACTTCATTAGTTATATTCAGAATGTAAAAAGAACCCAAGTCCCTCCACAATCCTGAGACTATCTGTAGATAAAATAAATTGAAGCAAAATGCCAACAGTTTTTAGAAAGTCCAGGGAAATAAAGTTTGACATCAGATTTTCCAACTATAATTAAAAGTATAATTTTAGAGTAAGTAAAATGAGTCAAAACTATGGTCTCGAAATTTTAGAATGTTCCTAAATTCTTGAAATGATTTGTCTTAGAATGCCAAGAAAAGTCCTTTCTCAGAATACAAATGCTAAAATGGAAATGTGGAATTGTTGTTAAAAACACTCATATATTAATAAGGCACATGATAATATGAATTTTAAAGTGTTCAAATAAACCTTAAGATCTTTCATTATACATATGCATGCTGCTGCTACTGCTGCTAAGTCGCTTCAGTCGTGTCCAACTCTGTGTGACCCCATAGACAGCAGCCCACCAGGCTTCCCCGTCCCTGGGATTCTCCAGGTAAGAACACTGGAGTGGGTTGCCATTTCCTTCTCCAATGCATGAAAGTGAAAAGTGTCCGACTCTTAGCGACCCCATGGACTGCAGCCTACCAGGCTCCTCCGTCCATGGGATTTTCCAGGCAAGAGCACTGGAGTGGGGTGCCGTTGCCTTCTCCAATACATATGCATAGTCCCCTTTATAACAAGAGCATTTTGCAGATGATTTCCTATTGTTGTGAAAACAGTGTATTTCAGAGATATGCCTTGAAGTTGTTAGTTGTGACATTACTTCCAAGAGAGGAAGATCATAGTACTTCTCCCAGAAACTGTCTTCCATTCCTCCGGGTCTGTTTTATAAGGAAAAAAGCTTAAAGAAAATGTCTACTATCAGAACCATTGTTTGGCTGACTTTTTTCACATCTTCCTGATAAAATTCACAAAGTCATGAATATCACAAGCATCATTATGCTTCTGTTCAAGGTGTAATCTCTGACTTACAATCATTGTGTGTGCATGCTCGCTCAGTCACGTCCAATTCTGTGAAACCCCATGGACTATAGTTCTCCAGGCTTCTCTGTCCATGTGACTTTTCCAGGAAAGAATGCTGGAGTGGGTTGTTATTTCCTCCTCCAAGGTATCTTCCCAAATCAGGGGTAGAACCTACATCTCCTGCGTCTCCTACAATGGCAGGCAGATTCTTTACTACTGAGCCACTGGGGAAGCCATCACTGTTTAGGTTCTATATACTCCAATGTACATAAAAGTCTGCATTAGTCTGGTTGGGCTGTTATAGTGAAATACAATAGCCTGAACATTTATTTTCTCACAGTTCTGGGGGATGAAGTCCAAGGTCAAGCTATCGTCAGGATTGGTTTCTGGTGAGAATAGTCTTCCTGGCTTGCTGATGGCAGTCTTCTTGCCACATCTTCACATGGTCTTTCCTCTGTGAGCAGAGGGAGAAAGATCTCTGGAATTCATTCCTCTCTTTATAAGGATACCATCAGTGCCTGTTGGAGTATTACCCCACCCTTATGATTTCATCTAACTTCAATTACCTCCCTAAAAGACTTACCTTCTATCCCCTACAGTAAAATTAAGGGTTAGGGCTTCAACATACAATTTTGGAAGGTGGGGCACGAGTCAGTTTATAGCCACATCTTAAGACAGTTTTCTCTGATTTTCAGTCTCTCATTAATACTGTCCCCTTTGTCTAGGAATTATTCTAATTTCGTGGTTAAATTTTTTCATATTCTTGCATTATATTCTCCGTTTGCTCTCTTTACTTCTTACCTGGCATTTCTTGGAAGTGAAGTCACTTTTCCTTGAGTTGTATTGATTACTCTCCCTCCAATAACACAGCATCTTCTCCCATGACTCTCCTGAAATGGTTCCATTTTTATTGATGAAAGTTTAGTCATCAAATCAGATGGTTTCTTTTCAGTTCCCATAGGCTTTTCCTTTTTGGAAACAACTGACTCCATTAAATGGTGCTTCCTTTAAAACTACTTTCCTTGATATCTTAGAGCAAGTTTATGATTTCTATTGGCATACCACCTAGCTTCTTTTTGATCATTCTTTTTTTTTCCACTTGTTTCTCTACTCATTCCTTGACTCTAGATAGTACATAAAGGTAGTCTTTTCCTCATCTCCTAAATACTCTCTCTCACTCCAGCAGCTTCGTTTGCCATTTAACATGTTATCTGTTTTTTCAACTGCCAGGCACCTTCCTCACGTTCCCAGCATCTTTCGCTCTTTCTCTTGTCATTTCAGCCTTCACTGTGCTCTTTGAGCTCTCACAAGAAATCTATTTCACACAGGATTCTCAGGGGAAAATACTAGTAAGTTATTTCTCTGCTAAATAAGTGCTTAGAGATCACATAGTCCTGAACCATCTTGCAGCCACGTCATCTGGAGTATGTGGCCTTCAATGTCACCATAGCAGAGTACCAAACAAAAGGGACACTGACTCCCAAGGATCTAAGCTCAGAAGTGATACACTTTATTCTGCTAATTTGGCACTGGCCACAACTATTCAAAGAACAACAGTCTAACTACAAAGAAGGATGAAAAAATGTAGATAAGCACATAGAATAGTTGATAAACCCTATCTCGAGGTGACACCATCTTTCACCAAACTCTTATTTCACAGAGAAAACACTGACCATAAAGCAAAATACCCCTAACTTTTTCTCTTTATGTACAAGGATAATTCTTATGCATAGTTTATAAATACCTATTTTCACTTCCTCAGTGTCTTCCACTTATTTCCCCATCTCATCGGTATCATTAAGATTTTCCTCTTTAGCAACTTTATTTTGGCATAAGAATATCTGAAAGCTGCCACCCCTCCCCATTAAATAAGTGCTCTTTCTTGATGCCTAATAACCCTGTAGCTACCTTTTCTCTCTCCCTAATTTCACCATGCAATTTATCAAAAGTTGTCTTTATTCTCATGGTATATATTTTCTTAACTTTATGTACCTGGTGACTCGTGCAATTTGGCCATTTTCTTCTTACTTATCTCCATGGAGCTGCATTCACCAGTATTTGTTCGTGATTAAATTGAATGAATATTGTTTGGTCTTTATGTCAACTTTCTGCAATATTTGATTTTGTTAATCAAACCTGTCATCTCGAAAAAATCATTCACTTTAACCATAGCAGTGTCTTAATCTGCTTCTTTTTCCCTCCTGTCTCTGGACTACATTATCTCTCTACTGGGCACTCTCACTTTGGCCTTTACCAAGAGATATGTGTTTTTCAAAAGCTCTCCTCTGCCCTTAATAGATGGTCTAATCTGCTCTTGTGATTCCAGCCACCATCTATATCACAAATCTTGATCTAAACCTTACATATCTCTTTCCTGAGTCCCTAACACACCTGCATGCTTACTGAAAATCTCTGCCCAAATATACCATGAATACTTATGTGATATTACTGAAGATTAATTTTACCTTTGAAATTGACTTCTTCTATTCATCTCTGTATATCATTTATACCACTACTATTTGTACAGTTGTCCAAGTGGGAGACTGGGGAGACATTGAAGACTCTCAGCACTATATAATCATTGCTCGCTCTCACAGTCAATCAGTAACCAAGTACTGTCTAACCTAAACTCCTAGTATCTCTCAATATTGTCCAATTTGACAACCTTATTATGACTACTTGGTTATGTCTCTACATTTCCTCTTATTTATGGAACATAAACAGTTCTGTCTAGTCGAAGGTATGGTTTTCTCAGTAGTCATGTATGGATGTGAAAGCTGGACTATAAAGAAGGCTGAATTAATGAATTGATGCTTTTGAACTGTTGTGTTGGAGAAGGCAATGGCACCCTACTCCAGTACTCTTGCCTGGAAAATCCCATGGATGGAGGAACCTGGTGGGCTGCAGTCCATGGGGTCGCTAAGGGTCGGACACGACTGAGCGACTTCACTTTCACTTTTCACTTTCATGTATTGGAGAAGGAAATGGCAACTCACTCCAGTGTTCTTGCCTGGAGAATCCCAGGGACGGGAGAGCCTGGTGGGCTGCCGTCTATGGGGTCGCACAGAGTTGGACACGACTGAAGCGACTTAGCAGCAATAAAAGCAGTTGGAGATTCTTGAGAGTCCCTTGGACTGCAAGGAGATCAAACCAGTCAATTCTAAAGGAAATCAATCCTGAATATTCATTGAAGAACTAATGCTGAAGCTGAAGCTCTGATACTTTGGCTACCTCATGAGAAGAACTGACACCTTGGAAAAGACCCTGATGCTGGGAAAGATTGAAGGCAGGAGGAGAAGGGGACAACAGAGGATGAGATGGTTAGATGGCATCACCAACTCAGGGACATGAGTTTGAGCAAGCTCCAGGAGATGGTGAAGGACAGGGAAGCGTGGAGTGCTGCAGTCCATGGGGTCACAAAGAGTCGGACAAGACTGAACTACTGAACATACACATAAACAGTTTCTTAACTGAAAGTTATGCCCAATCTTTTAACAGAATAAATATTCATTGAATATTTACAACACTGGTCAGTGAGGACATTGTTCACATGGAATTTACTATGTAGTAGGAAAAATAAACTGTAAAATATCACTATACTTATCATAGGTAACTGGACATTCAGGCTTTATAAGGACTTATAGAAAGGGAATTTAATCTCTAATGGAATTCATAAAAACCAGAGGTTCAATTTTTATTTTGAACTTTAAATGATGCGAGTGCATTACCCAAGTATTGAATGGTTAAAGAATGGTACAATTGATGGTATAAACTGGAAAAAGTTTAGGCACAAGAGAAGACATTTAAAAAAATGAAACTATTGAGTAGCTGAAAATTTATAGAAAGAGATGCTAAGTAAGGATAGAGGCACCAGATAAGGATGGGATTAGTCAGGAGCACAGAGCTTGCTTTTTCCCAAAATTAAAGAGAAACTATCAAAGAGCTCTAAGCAGTGTAATGAAATTCAAGTTGCAGTGTGGAGAATAAATAAGAGGAGAAAGTGAACTGGGATGTTATATCTGAGTAAGAAATGTAAAGGGTAAGACAATGGACATAGAGAAGAATGGGCTATATATGTACAGCTTTCCTTCTCCTGTTCTTCGCAGGTATGATAGCGAACATGTCTTCCAATGCAGAAAACAGAAGAGATGTGAGTTGAATCCCTGGGTTGGGAAGATCTCCTGGAGGAGGGCATGACAAACCACTCCAGTATTCTCACCTGGAGAATCTCATGGACAGAGGAGACTGGCAACGGGCTATGGTCCATAGGGTCACAAAGAATCAGATGTGACTGAAGCGACTTAGCACATAAATATCGTATAAATATGATAAGTCTTGGAACTGTTCCAATCAGAGTTCAGGGAGGGGAGAAGAGTAAAGAATAACTCAGTTTCTTGCTTGGTCAGTTGAGGTTAAAACTGCAATAAAAAAGAATCAGCTTTGTGTTGTTGTTCAGTCTCCCAGTTGTGTCCAACTTTTTGTGACTCCATGGACTGCATCATGCCAGGCCTTCTGTCCCTCCACATCTCCAGAAGGTTTCCCAAGTTCATGTCCATTGCATCGGTGATGCCATCCAGCCTTCCCATCCTTTAATGCCCTCTTCTCCTTCTGCCCTCAATCTTTCCCAGCATCAGGGACTTTTCCAATGAGTCAGCCGTTTGCATCAGATGACCAAAATACTGGAGTTTCAGCTTCAGCATCAGTCCTTCCAATGAGTATTCAGGGTTGATATCGCATAAAATTGACTGGTTTGATCTCATTGCTGTCCAAGGGACTCTCAGAAGTCTTCTCCAGCACCATAGTTTGAAGGCATCAATTCTTTAGCACTCCATCTTCTTTACAGTCCAGTTCTCACAATTGTACTTGACTGCTGGGAAGACCATAGCCTTGACTATACAGACCTTTGTCGGCAGGATAATGTCTCTGCTTTTCAACACACTGTCTAGGTTTGTCATCACTTTCCTGCCAAGTAGCAATTGTCTTCTAATTTCATGGCTTCAGTCACCATCCACAGTGATTTTAGAGCCCAAGAAGAGGAAATCTGTCACTACTTCCACATTTTCCCCTTTCTATTTGCCATGAAGTAATGGCGCCAGATGCCATGATCTTAGTTTTTTTAATATTTAGTTTTAAGCCAGCTCTTTCACTCTCCTCTTCCACTCTCATCAAGAGGCTCTTTAGTTCCTCTTCACTTTCTGCTATTAGAGTAGCATCATTCTCATATCTGGGGTTGTTGTTTCTCCTCCCTATCTTGATTCCAGCTTGTAATTCATCCAGTCCTATTTCTCATGATGTGCTCAGCATATAGATTAAACAAATGGGGTGACAGAAGATAGCCCTGTCGTACTTCTTTCTCAGTCTTGAACTAATCAGTTTTCCATACAGAATTCTAACTGTTGCTTCTTGACCCACATACAGGTTTCTCAGGAGATAGGTAAGACAGTCTGGTTAGTCCCATCTCTTTAAGAGCTTTCCGTAGTTTATTATGATCCACACAGTCAAAGGCTTTGGCACAGTTGATGAAACAGAGGTAGATGTTTTTCTGGAATCCCCTAGCTTTATCTATGACCCAGCGACTGTTGGCAATTTGATCTCAGTTCTACTTCTTTTTCTAAACCAAGCTTGGACATCTGGAAGTTCTTGTTTCACATAATGCTGAAGCCTAGCATGCAAGATTTTAAGCATCGCCTTACTTGCATGGGAGATGAGTGCCATTGTCCAGTGGTTAGGATATTCTTTGGTACTACCCTTATTGGGAATTGGGATGAGGACCTTTTCCAGTCCTGTGGCCACTGCTGGGTCTTCCAGATTTGCTGACATATTGAATGCAATACCTTGATGGTATCATCCTGTAGGGTTTTTAAAAGTTCTACTGGAATTCTGTCCCGCCCACTAGGTTTATTAACAGCAGTACTTCCTAAGACCCACTTGACTTTCCTTTCCAGAATGTCTGGTTCTGGGTGGCTGACCACACCATCATAGTAATCTTGTTCATTGAAATCTTTTTTGTACAGTTCTTCTGTGTATTATTTCCCTCTCTTCTTGATCTCTTCAGTGTCTACTAGGTTTCTACTGTCTCTTAGCACACATACGTATTTATAGTATAATTATGATAAGTCTTGAGGACTGTTCCAATCAGAGTTCAGGGAAGGGAGAAGAGTAAAGAATGACTCACAGGTTCTTGCTTGGTTAACTGGGGTTAAAACTGTTCACAACAAAAAAGAATCAGCTTAAGTCATTTAATTATTTTAAGTATATTCTGCATCCTATAAAAATAAGTTTGAAAGATTAAGAAAATTGTGTCTCCTTAGGTTTTGCATATCTTTTGTTATATCATGTAAATTCCCTTCTTTTTTTGTATAAAAGCAGCATCAACATATATACACTATCTTGTGTAAAATGGATAGTTGGTGAGATGTGGCTGTATAACACGCGGAGCCCAGCCTGTTGTTCTGTGATGACCTAGAGAGCTGGAACGGGAGAAAAGGAGGGAGGCTCAAGATGGAGGTGATATATGTATAATTATGGCTGATTCATATCGTTGTATGGCAGAAAGCAAAACAACATTGTAAAAATTAAAAAACAAAAAAGTTTTTAAAGAAAGGTTATGAAAAAACAAGAAAGAAGTGAGAGAAAATAAGATCTTATGAAAAATTGTGAATAATCTTTATCTGTTTTTGTGCTTATTACAAATTCCCATTGTTTATCTTTTTATATGTTGATACATATTCTGAAATATCTTCTCATTCCAGCTGAGTCAACCTGTGAGGATTAAGTTTCACTAATAACTCAGACAAGCCTAAAATTGGTTCATCTACAGGAATGACCACCATATTAGAGCATTCATTTTTAGTCTCAAACTTAGAGAAAACGTCCTAGTTATGTCCATTATATCAAAATATCAGTGACGCTTTAAAATGCATCATATGGAGTTTGAATACTTGAAGTACCTGCTCATATTCTTTAAGGCACTTTAAATAGGAAAAATAAATAGAAGAAAAGTTAAGACAAAACTTCCCCAGGATAAAATGGATCACATATTTTTACCATATGCCTTTACTTAGGAAAAACACATGTTAAAGAATTTTAACAGTATCCAACTTTGGAAACAAAATGCAAAAATTTTTACCAGTAAATCCATGCTCAGTACAGCTCCCTTTTAGTATTTTTTTCAAGCCTTACACAACAATCTCTATTTTTAAAATATTTATAAATAACCCATTTTGTAAGAAAATACCTATCTTTTGTCATAAGAAATATGACACTTTATATTTTTATTCCTACCTTTCATATGTTATTTTCTACCATTTGATAATTTGTATCCTATGTTCCATGGCAACCAACTCCAGTATTCTTGCCTGAAGAATCCCACGCACAGAGGAACCTGGCGGGCCATGGTCCCTGGGGTCACAAAGTCAGACACACATCCTATGTTCTTGGGCTTCCCAAGTGGAGCTAGTGATAAACAGCCTGCCTGCCAATTCAGGAGACATAAATTACGCAGGTTCAACCCTTGGGTGAAGAAGATCCCTGGGAGAAGGAAATGGCAACTCACTCCAGTGTTCTTGCCTGGGAAATCCCATGGACTGAAGAGCCTGACTGGCATTCAGTCCATGGAATCACAAGAGTCAGACATAACTTAGCAACTTAATAACAAGCCCCATGCTCTAGTCAAAGAAAACTCATCCACAATCCTTTAAATATGCTGTGTTTGTTCATTTGTCCAGGATGTTCCTTCTGCCTGGTATGTCTCTGACCTTCTCTCTACCTGAATAATTCCTCCACACATTCAAAACCTAATTCCAAGACCTCCTCATTCCTGACATTCTTGTCAATATCTCCAAGCAGGGTTATTTACTCCAAGTTCTGTTTTACTTTTTTTATGATCTACTTATTTAATAGCCTTTTCCTGTTCAATTTTAATGAGTTGTTTATGAATCTGTCACATTCTTTTTTGAGTTCCTCTGGACTTTATTTTTTCTTTTATTTCTGGCCCATAAACACAGTGCCTGCTCCATTATAGGTGCTCAACAAGCGTTGGCTGAGTGAATAGATACCTTTTAGCTCCAATATTTTATGAAATTTCATTTAAAACAACATCAAATTACCCTTTGTTTCCTACTTAATTTCTAGCATTATACAGTACTGCTGCTGCTGCTAAGTCGCTTCAGTCGTGTCCGACTCTGCACGACCTCATAGATGGCAGCCCACCAGGCTCCCCCATCCCTGGGATTCTCCAGGCAAGAACACTGAAGTGGGTTGCCATTTCCTTCTCCAACTCATAAAAGTGAAAAGTGAAAGTGAAGTCGCTCAGTCGTGTCCGACTCCTCGCGACCCCATGGACTGCAGCCTACCAGGCTCCTCCGTCCATGGGATACAGTACTAGAAACTCCAAAACATTATCAGTGGCATACAGAATCCATGTTCTCACTAGACTTCATGCACGTAGTCGACTCCCTTATAACTTTATCTAGCATACAACTGCCAGACATGTTTAAAAAAAAAAAAAGGAAAGAAAAATAAGATGTATCAACTCCTCACCTATTGAAAAACTTCCAGGTTTCCATTCCTAATGTATCAGGTTTAATCTTTTCTACTTATTTTTCAAATACCCTCTTTTTTAATCTGTTCAGAATCACCTTTCCACCTTTGGCCTTTATTTTAATTGCATTCATAGTTATCTGCATTTACCCATAGAACCTAAGCATATTTCAGTTTCTTATGCTAGTTTTCCCCTCTTAGAAGTCAAAGAGGCAAGGAATATTGTGATAAAAATATTTTTAAAAATAGAAAGATGTTAGGACTTGTTTCTGTTGGTCTGGGGAAATTACTACCTGAATTGAAATAATTCTGGCAACTGAAGGGCTCAGACCAGTCAGCTTTGTTTACTTCAGACTCAAATCAATGTATTGTCTTTATCTGAGTACTAGTTACATTTAGAGAAAAATCCCATAAATACAGTGAATGAGCAAGGCCACTATCTGAGACGTGTCTGAGTCTTTAGTATAGCACCTAGGGGAATGGTGAGCATTGGTCAATATTTCCTGATTGATGACTCAATAGCTCTGGTTAAGCCTCATCATTAGAAGTCAAGACTTTTTAACAAGCTTCTCAGAGTTTTCATCTCAAAGAAGAAACTAAAGAAAACCAGATTGCAGGAATGTCAAACTGTAAAATGTTCTGGTTGTCAAATTTAAACTGGGAGATCCTGTGCAATGAGAGGCCGGCTGGTGCCAATTTCACATTTTGTTCTCTGGTTTCTGGGTGAAGCTGCTCTGCCAGGGAACTGACAGGTCGAGAGCACTCCAGCTTCCACAGACACACCAGAACATTCTATGTTCATACTGTTCCTGCCTTACCTAGGGGAAGGACTATATTCACAATGAAAAGAGTTATGATTAATCACCAGTAGAGATTCTTTTGCTTTCTGGATGCCCATGTTAGAACCTGGCTGAGTCATCCCCTAACATAGATCATGGAGCAAAATGAGAACACTGTCACCTAATATGACCAAAGATTAAGGGTGTTGGGCCCAACTGACCCCAGGAGACACCTCTAATTCAGTCTGTGATCAAGGAGCTTTACAGCACATAAGAGATTCAAAAAGCATATTAATCCACCTCCAGTAATACTGCCAATTTAAAAGAATGATTAACCTTCTCTCCCACTTGATTCAACCTGGCATATATATTACATCACTCCAAATGCTAGCAGACTCTATGCTTACAGCTCCCATTATGTAGCATAGCACTCAGTGTCCATGAAAACTTTCTTTAAGAATTACTTTTGAGACCTTAAACATTTCACATGGGAAAGGAAAAAAAGAAAGAAGGTACAAGTAAAGGGAACTAGGAAAAAATAAGAAAATACCCCCAAGTAGAAGCATGTTGATTCCAAAAGGAATTTAAAGGTGATTTAAATGATACTAGATGAGCATCTGCTCTGTTCCTGCTTTAAATAAAGCATCCTGTTCTATTCAGTAGGTGCTGTACTTATTTATTATCTAGTGTCTGTTAAAAAACCTCTTGAAGAGATATATTTATTATGAGCACCTCGCTGGATGCACAACACAAGCCGGTCGGAGTCATGGGTGTGACGGACGCTGCAAAGGTTCTTGAATTCATCTCTTACTTCTGGTCTCTGAGACTCAGTCAGGCTTCTCCTCCATGTAGTGTTCATAAAACTCAATGGACACAGAACACTAGGGACACAGAAGGTACTCAAGAGTGTAGGTGCTTATCAAGCGGGTATTTACTTTGTGTTGTTCAGTCGCTCAGTTGTGTCTGACTCTTTTGTGACCCCATTGACTGTAGCCAGCCAGGATCCTCTGTCCATGGGAGTTCCCAGGTAAGAATACTGGAGTGGGTTGCCATTTTCTTCTCCAGGGAATCTTTCCAACTCAGGAATGGAATTCACATCTCTTTATGTCTCCTGCATTGGCAAGTGGATTCTTTACCATTGTACTACCCTGGAAGCCCAGATATTTACTGCTAGTATGCAAGTATCTTCTGTTAGGAAAACAAATATATTTTATTTGCAATGACACTTGCTTGTAAATTCTGTACTTCTAAAGAAGAATATTTGGTGAACAAGTTATGTTTGCCTCCCTGTGTTACTTTTATTGACAATGCTAATGTAGGGGTTCTTCTATCTCAAGCAGTTCCCTCTGTGTGATTTGCATTTCAGACCTTCCTAAAAGTATGTTTTCATTCTCTTCCCTTCCACCCCCTCCCTATTCTACTTAAGATGCTGTGATCCTCTGTTAAAATGCAAAGAACCCTGGAAAAAGAAGAAGCAAGAAGTTTGTCATTGCCAGCTCTGGTATGAATGTATCAGAGGCTAAATTATAACTAATGAAGCCAGAACTGGAATCCATATCTGTCTGACTTCAGAAATCAGAAATGTAGTGGCTACAATCTGATGAATTAGAACTCAGATCAAAGCCTAGAGTGGAAAAGAATCTTCTGATGGAAAGGGGAAAGTAAACAAAAGGCAGCATTTAATTGTGTAATAATTAGTAAGTGAATGATGATGGTGTTTTTACAGAACAGAAGATAAGATAGTGTTCAAATAAAACAGTTTAAAAGTGAAAGTCGCTCAGTCATGTCTGACTCTTTGCGACCGCATGGACTATAGCCCACCAGGCTCCTCTGTCCATGGAATTCTCCAGACCAGCATACTGGAGTGGGTAGCTGTTCCCTTCTCCAGTGATTCTTCCCAACCCAGGGGTTGAGCCCAGGTGTCTCACTTTGCAGGTGGATTCTCTACTAAAACTCTGAGCCACCAGCTCAAAGTGACACGGAAACATAATTCAATCCACTTGAGCTACAACCCATCCTAAACCACACCATGACATACTGATTTGCATTACACGGACATTAGAAGATCTGGTTTGAATGGAGTTTTATTTCAAGGACTGAAGTTTCCCCAAAGAAGGGGTGAGCTCTTATCTCAAGAAATATCAACTGATCAAGAAGCCAGGGATAGTGGTGTTAATTGATCTAAGTACAGGGATTTGTTTGGCAAAAGAGAAGCACCAATCAGAAAGAGAAGTGACCAAAAATTATTTAATAAAGCAGCTTCAGAAGTAGATTTTTAAATCTGATTTTAGATTAATTAATTGCTAGAAAAATCTTATTGTTTATTCAGAGGAAATTTGTGCAAGGCTCTGAAACCAAGAGGTTTTTATCACAAATGATAAGGTCACTAGACACTTATTCAAGAGTTAGTACTTCCTCAAATGGCTACCATGTAGTCACTTCTGACTAATACACTACCAAGAAGTAACAATGTATCTTTAGGAAACTGGTATGAAGGAAAAACATCTTACAATGAAAATTTTTGCAGGTGATTCTTTGATCTCATAGTGTGTTAATTTCTCAAAGTTGGGACTGGATCCTACCTCTAAGAAATGCTCCTTGAAACATTACATTGAAAATCTCCTCTTTTATTGCTTACTGTAAACACTGTATATGTTATTAGAATGCCAATAAAAAGCATGGTCCATGAAATTATTTTTCTAGTCGTGAAATTGTGGAGAATAAAACTGGCATTTGTATTGTATTTCTGCAAAGAGAGGAAGTTCTTTTCCACAAAGACTTCCCTCAATGTTAACTCTGGAAAGAAGTATTTGTAGTTGTCTCCCCACTCCAGTACTCTTGCCTGGAAAATCCCATGGACAGAAGAGACTGGTAGGCTGCAGTCTATGGGGTCGCTGAGGGTCAGACACGACTGGGTGACTTAACTTTTACTTTTCACTTTCACGCACTGGAGAAGGAAATGGCAACCCACTCCAGTGTTCTTGCCTGGAGAATCCCAGGGACGGGGGAGCCTGGTGGGCCGCCGTCTATGGGGTCGCCCAGAGTCGGACACGACTGACGCGACTCAGCAGCAGCAGCAGCAACACTGTCCTTTAACAAGCTCAGCTAATGGGCTTCTAAACAGCAGCAATTTATAAATAACTTTACATTTCATACATTTCTTCCAGTCAGATGAAAAGCTAAGGTATGTGAACCTTAATTTTATGGTTTGGGCAGATATAGAGTTAGATTACTCCCTGTCAGAGCAGAAATCAACCTCTTATAGGGAATAAGTGCTAATTAAGAAAAACAAAGTATTACATTAAACAGATCTGGTTCTTTTCTGTGCACTTTGGGTGCATAAGCTCTAACCACCGTCTCCAGAGTGACCCTCAGTGTTCCCTAATGATGCCAATGTGGGGTTCTGTCCAATTAGTGTGCTACTGAGGAAGTCAGAATGGTGAAGCTTTCCACCAAGGAGATGGGCTAGGGAGGCAAATGCAATCAGAGAATATTATCTCTTTCGTGTGTCTATTACAAAACAGTATCCTCTCATGAGGCTTCTATCCCTTCTTGTTTTTTATGCATATTAAGTTTGTATGTGTAAGTTTTTCAGGGCTACTCTAATGGCTCAGAGGTAAAGAGTCCACCTGTAATGCAAGAGATGAGGGAGCAGATGAAGAACTGCCAGAGAAGGAAATGGCTACCCATTTCAGTATTCTTGCCTGGAAAATCCCATGGACAGAGAAAGTCAGACACAGGTTAGTGACTAAATAACAACAACAACAAATTTTACAAGTGTCTAATAAGAGAAAACTGAAAATGCCCCCAGAAAAAATAAAACTGCTTCAACAGAGAAAGGTCTCTGTTTTCCAGGTGAAGGGATACAGAGTTAATACCAGGGAATATCCATCTGCTGAAATACCTGAAACATAGATGCTTCCAAAATTTACTTGTGGTCCCACTGATCAGCAATAAGTAATTTTAATTATTATTTCTTAAGATTGTAGTAGATAAAAATGTCTCAGGAGTATGCTAAACAGCTTTAACACTTGATTACATTTGGTGTACCGTTTTCCTCCTCCCAGATGGTGCTATTGGTAAAGAGCCCTTTTGCCAGTGCAGGAGATGTAAGAGATACAGGTTCCATCCCCAGGTCAGGAAGATCCCCTGGAGGACGGCATAGCAACCCACTCCAGTATTCTTACCTGGAGAATCCCATGGACTGAGGAGCGTGGTGGGCTACAGTTCATGGTGTTGCAAAGACTGAAGTGACAGAAGTGACTTACCATGTGCTCACATTCTCCCAGGCTCCAACCAACAGTAGCAGTAACAGATATCCAGATCTTAAGAGGATAGAACTATAATGGCACACTGAATATGGAAAGGAAGAACCAGCAATGGTTACTATATATATATATATATTCATAAAGCAAATCAGCATCTAAGGAATAGGCTTCCCCCAAAATAAGTGGACAACAAATACTTGCTCCTCTTAGTGAACTCTAGAAACAGCTTTGAAGTTTTCAGTAACCACTACTTCTGAAGCAACCAATAATTTCATAATTATTAGTTTACTTAGATTAATTTATATTAGAATTTATTTAACGCAGTTGCTCACAAATTTTATGCAACTTTGTAGTGTTCTGTATCTATTTAAATGACATGCTTTCCTAAGTTCAATATCAGTGTTTTTATATTGTGCAAACTAAGAAATTACTGGGGGATATCTGGTAAGCTTGACAGGAAACCCGAGATGTCAGCAGTTTGCTGGTTAGGATTTCAAGTGGCTCACACCATTAACCTTCACCAGGAACAATATTGGTGGACAGAGCCCCAGGGAATGCCCATCCATCACATTCACCCAGGAAATGTGAGTGAGACTCAAAGGGCAGTGGGACAGGGACCTCCATGCTCAGATTCCACTACCAAGAAATGGCCTCAGTCAGGCCTTGTCACAGAAGAAAATAACCCTGCAGGAATCAGATGGAATTCTATTTTCAGTTTTAGAGGAGGGAGGATACTATTAATATTTAAACGTTGATGAAGTGTGATTCTTAACACCTCTTTGTCACTGGGTTTATATATAGGATTTCACTGGGTAAGCGATTCAACAGATTTTACAGAGGAAATGTTTTTCAATGGCATTTTTGTGGCACAGTAGATAGAAGTAAGGTCAACATTTCTTTTGAAAAAATAAACTAAAAATTTTCTAGAAAGCCATTATTCATTCTAAAAATATGCTGAGTCAAAGGAACATGAAAATTGAAGGGATAGAAAAAGAGGGCTAGGCTTCCCCAATGCTCAACTGGAAATTTCTTCTGGTGTCAGAACATGGCTGTGTAGCAACTTTAATCCCGGTGGATTTTGAAAAAATACAAGGATCTTCAGATTTTAGTAGCCCCTGATTACTGCCTTTGCTCCCATGCTAAATCCCCTCCTCCACACACTTTTTTTTTAACAATTTGCCCTCAGGAGTATTTTCCTTTGCATAATTATTGCAGCAGTTTGTTAGTCTATTGGCCGCCAATGCAAATGTTCCCATTTCCTCACCCTGTGTAGGTCCCTTCCACATTGACCTGGGCTTGGTCGTGTGACTTGCTTTAACCCAGTGGCATTTCAAGTGCTGAAACTTGAATAGTACTTGTGCATTAGGGTTTGTCCTCTCGGAACTCTGCCGTGTTAGGAAGCCTGTCTAGTCTAGTGAAGACACCTGGCCCAGCCCACAGCCAGCACAAAATGGCCAGACATATGAAAAAAAAACAGCCTCAGTCAAGTAGCCAGATGACAACAGCCTCAGTAGTCACCTCAGATCAGGTCCCAACCCAATCTGCTGAGTCCCAAGTTTTGTGGAGATAAAATACCTACTGTTTGAAACCACCAAGTTTAGGAGTGGTTCATCACACAGGAATGAGTGAAGTCACTCAGTCATATCTGACTCTTTGCGACCCCATGGACTGTAGCCTACCAGGCTCCTCCCTCCATGGGATTCTCCAGGCAAGAGTACTGGAATGGGTTGCCATTTCTTTAGATACAGCTATCTTCACTGTTAGATTATCTTCCCATTTTATATCATGTGCATGCGTGATCAGTTGCTCAATCGTGTCCAACTCTTTGCAACCCCATGGACTGTAGCCCGCCAGGCTCCTCTGTCCATGGGATTCTCCAGGTGAGAATACTGGAGTGGGTGGCCATTTCCTTCTACAGGGGATCTTCCTGACTCAGGGATTGGTAGGTGGATTCTTTACCATTGAGCCACCTGGGAGTCCCCATTTTTATACCATATTCCCCTTCCAATAAATGTTCCTTTATTCAAGATTCTAGAAAAGAAATAACAACTGAAAAGGCTGATATAGCCTTAACATTTAAGTCTTATAAACTTTTAAAATATATTAATAAAATCAATATTTATTTTTTTTGGTGTCAAAATTATTTTCTTCAGTCAGCTTAAAAATTAATGCAGAATTGTAGTAAATTTATAAATTTGGAAGCTCTAAAAATATGTTACTCCTTGGATTCAGTCCTGGTGTACTTTATGTGGCATTCACCTTTGCAAAATGATTCCAGGATATTTTTTCAATATTCATTTTAAAACTTTGGCCTAAAGACATTTTTACCTGAAAAAAATAATACATAATTCCACTTTAAGCTAATAAGCCACAGTTTCCTTATTTTCTAAATTCCCTATCTGTAATGAAGACTATGTCTAGAGTACAAGACTGTCATAACTAGGAGGAAGCTAGTACAGAAGGGCATTGCCCAATTTTATCAATACATTACAGTGGGGAGGCATGGACACCTTGAAGACTGGAAAGGAGACTGATGCAATGTAATGATTATTGTAAGGATGAGGATAATGGTTTCTATCATTTTATTTTAAATATGAATGGCAGAATATTCTGGGGAAATGATGCTGGCTACAGAAAAGATTTTTATCTCTGAATATCCCACCCCTCCCATAAATAGGCACAACCCCATCAAAGAAAAGAAAAATAAGCATCTATGATAGCAAGATCAAAAATCTACAGATAACATCTACAACAAGGTGTCCATGTGAACTGCCACATACAACCAGCGAGGAACAAATCAACAGAAAAAGACATACATGTATGTATCACAAAGTGTGGGAGAAAGTCGAGGGGAGAAAAGGTGACTTTATCTTTCAGGAGAGCCAGAGAGTCCTGTGATTCAAGAACTCAAAAATGTAAAGACACAGAACAGCAGCAGAAGCTTTGAAACTGGAAGTGAACACTGCAGGTGCCACTTTTCAAGAGAGAGCAAGCACTTCGAAATATCTGAGAGTGCCTGGCACTCTGGGATCAAAGAAACATTGACACCTATCAAACCAAAAAACCCCTTCCAGAACCAATCCCCATACTCAGCAAGGACAGGAAAGAGGAGGCCTGGATAAAAGGGAATAGGAGGGCAGAGGAAGAAGATTTTAGAAATTATTAGGGTTGCTTTTTAAACTATGTCATGAAAACAATAGAAGATACTGAACCCTGGAGTTTTAAAGCTAAAAATTACATTCTGGCAGCACAAACCGTTCAGAGAAGAATCTCTCTTTAGTTCTTTGTACGGAGGTGAAAAAAACAAAAAGATCCTTCAAAAATGGCAATGGTATCTGAATTCCTCAAGCAGGCCTGGTTTATTGAAAATGAAGAGCAGGAATACATTAAAACGGTGAAAGGATCCAAAGGTGGTCCTGGGTCAGCAGTGAGCCCCTATCCTACGTTCAATCCATCCTCGGATGTTGAGGCCTTGCACAAAGCAACCACAGTTAAAGGTGTGGATGAAGCAACCATCATTGAAATTCTGACTAAGAGAAACAATGCACAGCGTCAGCAGATCAAAGCGGCCTATCTGCAGGAGAAAGGAAAGCCCCTGGATGAAGTTCTGAAGAAAGCCCTCCTCGGTCACC
Organism: Bos javanicus; assembly: GCF_032452875.1. Lineage (NCBI taxonomy): Eukaryota > Metazoa > Chordata > Mammalia > Artiodactyla > Bovidae > Bos > Bos javanicus. The sequence goes on from NC_083881.1 coordinate 41,750,401, forward strand.
TTGAGGAAGTTGTTTTGGCTCTATTGAAAACTCCAGCCCAGTTTGATGCCGAAGAGCTCCGTGCTGCCATGAAGGGCCTTGGGACTGATGAAGAAACTCTGAATGAAATTCTGGCATCAAGAGCTAACAGAGAAATCAGAGAAATTAACAGAGTCTATAGAGAAGAACTGAAGAGAGATCTGGCTAAAGACATTGCCTCAGACACATCTGGAGATTATGAGAAGGCTTTGCTTTCTCTTGCTAAGGGTGACCGATCTGAGGAGCTTGCTGTAAATGATGACTTGGCTGATTCAGATGCCAGGGCCTTATATGAAGCAGGAGAAAGAAGAAAAGGGACAGATGTGAATGTGTTCACTACCATTCTTACCACCAGGAGCTATCCCCATCTTCGCAGAGTGTTTCAGAAATATTCCAAGTATAGTAAGCATGACATGAACAAAGTTCTGGACCTGGAGTTGAAAGGTGACATCAAGAAATGCCTCACAGTTATTGTGAAGTGTGCTACAAACCAGCCAATGTTCTTTGCTGAGAAGTTCCATCAGGCCATGAAGGGTGTTGGAACTCGTCATAAGACACTGATCAGGATTATGGTTTCCCACTCTGAAATTGACATGAATGACATCAAAGCATGCTATCAGAAGTTGTATGGCATCTCTCTCTGTCAAGCCATCCTGGATGAAACCAAAGGAGATTATGAAAAAATCCTGGTGGCTCTCTGTGGAAGAGACTAAACATTCCTTTGATGATCTCAAGCTTTTTGATCAGAAGACTTTTTAATCATCTTTTCATTCCATATCATAGATTTAAATAGTAAAGTTTCTTCAATAGAAATATAGTCTAGTAACTTCTTCCTGAAAAATAGCCTATAAATCATTTTTTGTATTACAACTCTTTATAGATACAAAAATTTTTTTTAAATATAGTTATTCCAAACTATAAAACCCTACAAAGAGGTTGTTCTAGTAATAATGCCTAAGAAAAATATTTACCTTGCAGAAAATAAAATGATTTTACAGGAAAAAAAAAATTACATTCTGATCTATGTCTCCTTCCTAAGGTGGAAACATTTAATTGAGAAATAAGCAACCAAAGAGTATTCCATTCATTTCCCATAGAAAATTAGTAAGGAAAAAAAAGAAAAAATGAGAAGAAAGTTCCAGCAAATCCTGAAAGCATGGCAAAAATACGTGTCCACAGAACAAATAAAATCTTCTGCTTGATATTTCGGGAAAAAAAAGAAATTTTAAGAAGGATAGAGACTGTGTTTTTATTTAAAAAAAAACATAAAAGACAGTTAGAAAAACTAAGAAATGAAGTGGTTGGAAAATAGGAAGATTTGAAAAGGTGAAAGAATTCAGTGAGTAAATTCTTAAAAAAAAAAAAAAAAAAAAAAAGCCCTGACTTGAAAGAAGGTTAAACTAAAGAAGGAACACAAGTTTGAATAAACATAGTGAATAATGTCTCCTTGGAGAAATGCTGATTTCAAGTCCAGCAGGGGGAATGAACATGATGTTCCTGTTATATCTTGTCATACAAGAGAGCTGGGAAGATTATCAAAGACTACGTGGATGTGTCGGAAGGACTCAAGAGCCAACTTGAACAGGATCCATGAACCTAAGAGGGGACAATATGTGCATTGATATTTATAACAACCTCAGTGAGAACAACAAAGAAAAAAAATGCCTAATTGGTCCTCCTTGGAAGCTTCTCTGGACTCAATCTCTCTCTCTCTCTTTTTCCTTTTTTTCATAAAACTTCTTCATAAAATAAAAGAATTTATTCTGTCTTTCCTAATTAAACTGTAACTCAGGGAAACCAAATAGTTGATGAAATAATGTTCTATCTAGTAAATGAATACTAATAATCTAATTAGTAGAATATCACCAATGGGTACTGTAATAAGTTAATGCATCTATGCATTGGTCATTAATGGTTGCAACATCACAGTAAGACAAACACTTTTTAATTCCTTTTGGAATTAATCAATTTTTTTTTTTTTGGAATTAATCAATATTATCTACAAAGTAAAATTCCCAAAAAATCAAACCTGAATTTGGACAATGCTCTAAATCTACCTACCAACTGTGAGTAAATCGCATGGGCCAAAAGAGCATCATGAATACATAAGCATGAAGGGGATGCAACCGGCATAAGCCACACAGTTGGAAATCTTACTGGATTAATGCTTCGAATTCAATGACAAGTGCTTGAAAGAAATATGAGCAAACCGAGTTCTTTTAAAGCTATAGTTGGGCTTACTTGGTGACTCATTGGTAAAGAATCTGCCTGCTAATGCAGGAGAGCAGGAGACACCTGTTTGAGCCCTGGGTCAGAAAGATCCACTGGAGGAGGGAATGGCAACTCACTCCCATATTCTTGCCTGGAGAATTCCATGGTCAGAGGAGCCTGGCAAACTAAGAGTCAGACACAACCGAGGGACTAACACTTTCACTTTCGGGTTATTATAGATGTAATTATATATGTAGAGCACAAACTCCTTTAAGAGCAGTGACTAGTGTCATCAACATCAAATTGACCCCAATATCAGTGCGTTCAAAATGTGTGGTGCCTAGAATATGTTTGACAGTAAAAAGTTATACACAACTCTATTCTAACTAAATAATAATTTGAAAGTGTTAGTCGTTCAGTCGGGTCCAATTCTTTGCAACCCCCAGCCAGGCTTCTCTATCCATGGGATTCTCTAGGCAAGTGTACTGGAGTGGGTTGCCCTTCCCTCCTCCAGGGGTCTTCCTGACCCAGGGATTGAACCTGGGTCCACCAATTGCAGGCAAGTTTTTCACTGTCTGAGCCACCAGGGAAGCCCCCAGATAATAATAATATTACTACTAATAATAATAATATGAAATAGAGTATAAATGGGAGAATAAAGATGTCACTGGAAATCCCAGACTACAAAATAAATTATCTCAAAGCCACTGGCCAGTCAATTGACCGCATAGTTGCTTGTGAATTGTTCACCATTTAAATGCATAATTGAGAGAAGTGTTAAAATAAATTGTATCAAAACACACAATTTTTATACCCATAATTTTTGAGATAAACTACTTTTTGGGGCTCCAAAAACACTGCAGATGGTGATTGTAGCCATAAAATTAAAAGACACTTATCCTTGGAAGGAAAGTTATGACCAACCTAGATAGCATATTCAAAAGCAGAGACATTACTTTGCCAACAAAGGTCTGTCTAGTCAAGGCTATGGTTTTTCCAGTGGTCATGTATGGATGTGAGAGTTGGACTGTAAAGAAAGCTGAGCTCCAAAGAATTGATGCTTTTGAACTGTGGTGTTGGAGAAGACTCTTGAGAGTCCCTTGGACTGCAAGGAGATCCAACCAGTCCATCCTAAAGGAAATCAGTCCTGGGTGTTCTTTGGAAGGACTGATGGCTAAAGCTGAAACTCCAATACTTTGGCCACCTGATGCGAAGAGTTGACTCATTGGAAAAGACTCTGACGCTGGGAGGGATTGGGGGCAGGAGGAGAAGGGGATAACAGAGGATGAGATGGCTGGATGGCATCACCGAACGATGGACATGAGTTTGAGTGAACTCCCAGAGTTGGTGATGGCCACGGAGGTCTGGCGTGCTGCAATTCATGGGATTGCAAAAAGCTGGACACAACTGAGCAACTGAACTGAACTGAACCTGTCAAGTAGAAATAGATTTGATAGAAAGTATTCATTCAGGTTCCTAAATGATCCATTCCCTATATTTCCCTGTGAAACAATCAATTATAACTATAATAATCTGTCAAGTATTCACCAATGTCTCCTTCCTTTATTTTCCAAGGTTTGGTATCACTACAAAGTCAAATCCTTTTGCAGAATATAGCAATTTCAAAACCTCTCATCAATGTTAGTCACTAGGATAAAATAATACAATTAGAAAACCACTGGTTATGTGCTAAGACATGATCCTTCAGTGTCACTCAAGGTGGGCCAGAATTCAGACTATACCTGAGTTAGAATTTGAATTCCAGAGTGGACCATTAAACCACAGCTTATCTTCTCTTTTTAAAACTATTAGAAATAAACCTGTTGCCTGACCTTTAAGATTCTGCAAAGCGATCACATTTAGATTTTTCGTCTCTTTTAACTTCCCTAGCCCCTTTCTCTACTTTCAGTATAGTGATTCACAGATAAGTACAGTGAGGTCAACAGATGTGAGTCAATGGGTACAAACTTTCTAGTTAAAAGATGAATAAATCCTGGGAACCTAATGTACAGCATGATGACTATAGTTAACAGCATTCTATTGTGTACTTGAAAGTTTCTGAGAGAGTGGATCTTACATGTTCTCACCATGCACACACAAAAAAAGGTAATTAATTGTGTGAGGGGATGGATGTGTTAACTAACCTTATTGTAGTAATCATTATGCAATATATACTTGTATCAAATTATAATGTTGTATCCCCTGGAGAAGGAATGGTTACTCACTCCAGTATTCTTGCCTGGAGAATTCTATGGACAGAGGAGCCTGGTGGGCTACCGTCCATAAGATCCCGAAGAGTCAGATATGACAAAGAGTTGGACACAACTGAGCAACTAATACTACTGCTACTGCTACACCTTAAACTTACACTGTATTACATGTCAATTACATCTCAGTAAAGCTAAAAAGGGAAAAAAGGACTCAAATGGAGCAGGGTGAGGCTGGTGGAGAAAAGCCACTGCCGTGAGCAGCACTGAGGTGGGCTGAGAGTCACGGACCTCTGTTAGCATTGCTGTGGAGGAGCTGTTCCCACAGGAGAGGAGGGGGCGGGGACAGCGCAGCTGTGATGCCTGTTGCAAATCCTAGGTAGCCTCAGGAGACTTTTCAAAGTTAGGTGATGAAAACCAATAAATGAGATTATATGAACGAATTACATAAATGCCTTTATTCTACTTACAGCGCTTTGGCAACTTCTTCCATCTAAACCCTGTGGTTCTCAAATCAGGAACTTTAATATGCGTCAGAAGTTTCCAAATTTTTCATCATCAACCCCGACACCAAAAGAAAAGTTGAAATTTTATGACCCCTAGTAAATGAAGTATCTTTTGTATTTTTAGTATTTACCAAGAGAACATTTAACGATTACCTACCATGTGCCAGGAGAAAAGAAAAATAAGACACAGATTTTAAATACAGACTGTTCCACTGTTATTCTTTCTTTTGACTTCAGTATAAGAGCTATTGGGCTATTTGGTGTCCCTGTGAGGGGTTAAGCAAATGCTTACAGAGGGGATAAGCGATCCTACAATTGCTCAATAACTTTGTATTTTGATTTAAGGGAAAACTAAAAGACCTTCCTGTCCCAAAGTATCTCTGCTCTGTGGAGACTGGAGGTGCCCTGCAATTGACTCAAGATAATGTTTATTTGTTTAAACAGTTAAATGAGTAGTTTCTATTTAACAGGTGAGCACAGATCTTCACAACAGTACCTACTCCATGACAGAGCTAAGAGAAAAACTCTTAGGGAAAGAAAAACAATATGGGCAAAACATCAAGGTTCCACGGGATATTGACAGGATTGTAAAACTTACAGAGGTACCTAGAAACCCTGGGTATTTAGTAATAATATCAACAAAGGACGATGGCGAATAAGACAATACTCAGGTCAGAGGATGCATTGAGTAGATGAAGTGGTCCTTTATATTCTTTTCCCTTCTCATATACCTCTGCTTTTTCCTGTCCAGAATCTGTTCTGTATCCTCAGTACGCCTACACATACACATACACACACATGCACACAGAGACATGTGTGTGCACCACACATACACACATACATGAATTCATATACACATATATAAACTCTGCTCAGTTAAAGCTTAGCTTTTAATAATAAAGAAAATATATAATGCCATATATTTTATAGATTTTTAAAACACTTGCACTTTAATAGAAAACATTTAATGTCTAAATATAAGAAGTCATTTCTGACACTGGAGGTTGACAGTTTCACAGAGAAAACTTGGGGAGCACAGAGACAAACCTGACCTCTCCCCATCCACCATCTCCCACAACCTTGGGGAAAAGTCATCAACCCCTCTACTAAGTCAAAATCAAGTTTATCAATGTCCCAATTTCAAAGAGAATTCCCTACCTCATGTTAGGCATCCACATGTATTTTATTTGTTGAAGAGAGATGATATAAAGGAGAAAATCATCTGAAATTATAAGGTATAGCATTTAATCAACAGATATTTAAATTTAAGGTAAAATTAAATCATAATTTGATATTATATGTGGAGTTTTATTTTCAAAAGGATAATATGAAAAGCTCACTTCCTATTTTAACTTATATTTTCAGAGAATATACTTGGTGTAAAAGAAGAATGTCTTCCATTATTGTGCTTTTCTTACAAGCAAACAAGGATTTATATTCCTTTTCAAGAAATGACTGTTTGATAACAGAAGAATAAATACTTTATATTTTTAGAAACAGGCAGGCTACTGATATCCTTGATTAGCTTCAATAAATTTGAATGGTTTCTATAATCCACTCTTTTTTCCTAATCAAATATTTATTTTTTTATTTTTTTATTTTTTATTATTTTACAATATTGCATTGGTTTTGCCATACATCCGCATGCATCCATCCACTCTTTAATTTGTACCTGACCCACTTAGTTCCTGGAAATCAGTCGACTTCTAAATATGCAGTTCATAGAACACACCACCAGAGGGCAATAAAGAAGTTAAAAATCTTGAAGCCATACAGTGAAAACGCGAGGCATGCCGAAGTCCTTTCAGTCTATCCGACTCCACTGGACTGAAGCCCCACCAGGCTCTTCTGTCCATGGGGATTCTGCAGGCAAGAATACTGGAGTGGGTTTCTGTGGCCTCCTCCAGGGGATTTTCGCAACCCAGGGATCGAAGCCACGTCTCTAACATCTAAGCTGCTTTGGCAGGCTGGTTCTTTGCCATTCAGTTCAGTTCAGTTTAGTTCAGTCGCTCAGTCGTGTCCGATTCTTTGTGACCCCATGAATCGCAGCACGTCAGGCCTCCCTGTCCATCACCAACTCCCGGAGTTCACTCAGATTCACGTCCATCGAGTCAGTGATGCCATCCAGCCATCTCATCCTCTGTCGTCCTCTTCTCCTCCTGCCCCCAATCCTTCCCACCATCAGAGTCTTTTCCAATGAGTCAACTCTTTGCATGAGGTGGCCAAAGTACTGGAGTTTCAGCTTTAGCATCATTCCTTCCAAAGAAATCCCAGGGCTGATCTCCTTCAGAATGGACTGATTGGATCTCCTTGCAGTCCAAGCAACTCTCAAGAGTCTTCTCCAACACCACAGTTCAAAAGCATCAATTCTTCAGCGCTCAGCTTTCTTCACAGTCCAGCTCTCACATCCATTCATGACCACAGGAAAAACCATAGCCTTGACTAGACAGACCTTTGTTGGCAAAGTAATGTCTCTGCTTGCCACCAAATAGTGGGAATTTAAATAAAAGCAACATTTCACAATATGCTTTCCTGACCCATGTTATATATAATAACTTAAAGGACTATATGTACATGGGTTCTGAAAAGTAACAGCACACTTCACTGGTCAATTTCTATGACAAGGGGAACATAATTTGAGTGTAGAAAAACAGTATACTTACATCTTAAAATTTCACCCCCCATAGAATCTATACAACTTTGAAAAAATGGTAAGAATAATGGCTTTCTGTGACTCAATAACTAGCTAACATAATCAAGTGTAGAATTTATCTTCCTATGATGCTCAAATGCATAGGAAAAATGCATATCTAAGAGAATGGATAAACTCTAAGTGACATGTGAAAATGAGCAAATCTTCAAATGGGAAAAGTATAAGATCTATAAGGAACAATTTTCACTGTACTAGTATGGATGTATACATAAATAGTCTCTAAAAGACATAAAAACCACTTCCAGAAAGTAATTTGAGGTAGAAGGGAATTAACATGGATGAGGAAGAAAGGAGAGTTAGTTTTTAAAATAGTTTCATTTATTTGGGTTTTTTTTTTTAATTTGTTTTACTTATTTGGTCTTTGCAATATAAGGAAGCAGTGGTTTTCAGACCAGTGTCCCAAAGGAATAAAGGGAATGAGGACTATAATGGAGCCCAGCTAATGTTTGATTACTTTGTAATAATACTGTAATAATAATAATGTTTGATTATCTTACAGTAGATGCATGTGTGCATGCTCAGTTCCTCAGTCATGTTCAACTCTTTGAAACCCCATGGATTGTACACTCCAGGTTCCTCTGTCCATGAAACTTTCCAGGCAAGAATACTAGAGTGGGTTGCCTGTTTCTTCTCCATATAATAGATGAAATGCTAGCTAAATCATTTGAACAACAAGCATCCTCCCTGAAAATAATCTTGAGCCATCAACCTTAACTTACATATTAAAGAAAGCAGAGCTAGAATAATGTTTTCTTTGGAGAGAAAAATAAGATTTTGGATCAAATCAATAATGTCAGCAAACCTCAGTGGTATAAAATGCTTCTGATTCCTGTCATGCCTCTAGAAGAGGGAAAGCTGAGTGATAATTTCCCCAGATTTGATATTCAATGAAAACATTTTAGATAAAGGCCATCTCTAGTTAAAAACTGGCTTTCCCACATGGCAGTAGTGGTAAAGAATCTGCCTGCAATGCAAGAGATATGGGTTTGATCTCTGGGTTGGGAAGATCCCCTAGAGGAGGGCATGGCAACCCACTCCAGTATTCTTGCCTGGAGAATCCCCATGGACAGAGGAGCCTGTAGGACTACAGTCCATGGGGTCTCAAAGAGTTGGACACAACTGAGTGACTTTCACTTCACTAATAAAAAGTGTTATGGATTTTTCCTTGGGTAGTCTCCAATATGATAGCTGACAGGAGTTCCTCTTTCCTTCCCAAATACATATGGGGATAGGGAGGTGGGTACCAGTCAGAAGAACTATCTAAATAATGCATAGTAATCAATACTTTGGGTTTTTTTTTAAATAGAGATTTCTATATAAATTGTTTTCATTGGATAATATTTAATATTAGCTCTTGAAAATAGGAATGACAAATATTTTAAAATTTGTACAATTCATCTTGATTGGCTATAAATTATGTTCCTTTCTACAAAAATTGAATTGATATAATATTATATGAACACAATTTCAACTATGAATTGCAGTTCTGTGGGATCAATAACTGTGTATTATTTATCATTCTATTTCCTACAAAAATGCATATACTTAATAGGAATTCAGTAACACTTGATTGGATATATCATTGACTAAAAGAATATATACAAGAGATACAAGACAATTCTAAATTATACTAAATCAGAATAATTTTTACAAATAATAATCATTTGAATTTACCAATATATTTTTGAGGACTTATATATTACTAATTATAAATGTAAAAATCTTCAAAGAAATATCAGGTTTTCAAGTTACTTTTTATAGTAATTATAGGAAAAAATGTATTCTAATCATGGGTATTTCCTTTACAGATTCCTTAATTTATATTGCAGTTAAGTCATGATAATATTATGGCTTAAATTTCAACAACAATTTTTAACGAGGAAACCTTTTAGGATTTTCCTACCTCTTGCTGCTGTTTTCTTCCTTTACATGACCCTTAACAAAAATTCCTGGAAGAGGGAAATTTTATGAGAGCAGAGTAAGTAGAATGAGGCAAGGGTCAGGGAACTAAGAATCACAGTGACACGCAGTAGAGTACAAAGCCAAGGCCAGTTACAGGGTGACTATCTTGGTATAATATAAAGCCTGATGTTTTAGACTACAAAGGTTGATTTCCCCACTAAATGGGGATTAATTTACTCCAAGTCCAAAAAACATCTATTTCTGCTTTATTGACTATGCCAAAGCCTTTGACTGTGTGCATCACAATAAACTGTGGAAAATTCTGAAAGGGATGGGGATACCAGACCACCTGACCTGCCTCTTGAGAAACCTGTATGCAGGTCAGGAAGCAACAGTTAGAACTGAACATGGAACAACAGACTGGTTCCAAATAGGAAAAGGAGTATGTCAAGGCTGTATATTGTCAACCTGCTTAAACTTATATGCAGAGTACATCATGAGAAACACTGGGCTGGAAAAGCACAAGCTGGAATGAAGATTGCTGGGAGAGATATCAACAACCTCAGATATGCAGATGACACCACCCTTATGGCAGAAAGTGAAGAGGAATTAAAAGCCTCTTGATGAAAGTGAAAGAGGAGAGTGAAAAAGCTCAACATTCAGAAAACGAAGATCATGGCATCCGGTCCCATCACTTCATGGGAAATAGATGGGGAAACAGTGGAAACAGTGTCAGACTTTATTTTTCTGGGCTCCAAAATCACTACAGATGGTGACTGCAGCCATGAAATTAAAAGACACTTACTCCTTGGAAGGAAAGTTATGACCAACCTAGATAGCATATTCAAAAACAGAGACATTACTTTGCCAACAAAGGTCTGTCTAGTCAAGGCTGTGGTTTTTCCAGTGGTCATGTATGGATGTGAGAGTTGGACTGTGAAGAAGGCTGAGCTCTGAAGAATTGATGCTTTTGAACTGTGGTGTTGGAGAAGACTCTTGAGAGTCCCTTGGACTTCGAGGAGATCCAACCAGTCCATTCTGAAGGAGATCAGCCCTGGGATTTCTTTGGAAGGAATGATGCTAAAGCTGAAACTCCAGTACTTTGGCCACCTCATGCAAAGAGCTGACTCATTGGAAAAGACTCTGACGCTGGGAGGGATTGGGGGCAGGAGGAGAAGGGGACGACAGAGGATGAGATGGCTGGATGGCATCACTGACTCAATGGACGTGAGTCTGAGTGAACTCTGGGAGTTGGTGATGGACAGGGAGGCCTGGTGTGCTGCGATTCATGGGGTCACAAAGAGTCGGACACGACTGAGTGACTGAACTGAACTGAACTGACTGAAACATGATATAAAAGATGCTTACTCCTTGGAAGAAACATTATGACCAACCTAGATAGCATATTGAAAAACAGAGACATTACTTTGCCAACAAAGGTCCATCTAGTCAAGGCTATGCTTTTTCCAGTGGTCATGTATGCATGTGAGAGTTGGACTGTGAAGAAAGCTGAGTGCTGAAGAATTGATGCTTTTGAACTGTGGTGTTGGAGAAGACTCTTGAGAGTCCCTTGGACTGCAAGGAGATCCAACCAGTCCATTTTGAAGGAGATCAGCCCTGGGTGTTCTTTGGAAGTAATGATGCTAAAGCTGAAACTCCAGTACTTTGGCCACCTCATGCAAAGAGTTGACTCGTTGGAAAAGACTCTGATGCTGGGAGGGATTGGGGGCAGGAGGAGAAGGGGACAACAGAGGATGAGATGGCTGGATGGCATCACCGACTTGATGGACGTGAGTTTCAATGAACTCCGGAAGACGGTGATGGATAGGGAGGCCTGGCGTGCTGTGATTCATGGGGTCGCAAACAGTCGGACGCGACTGAGTGACTGAACTGAACTGAACTGAGACATGGTTAGATCTTATGGAAAGTAACAGTCTGTGTCAATAAACAAAGTGTTGCGCACGTTCATGATAGTGGAGCAAGGGCATTAGAAATTTTCCTTGCAGCCCAAGATTTGAGTAAATGGCTTTACTTCCTCCCTTGTTGGGGGATGAGTAGCAATTCAGCTAGCTGAGTCCTGCTCACGCATTCACGATACAGATCAGATAGATCCTTGCAGCCCTCTCCTTAATGGGCATCACATCACATAATGTATCTGGGGTTGGATCTTCCAATAAAAATATGACCCACCAATCCTTTTACACTATATTGCTAAAATCAATCATACACACACAGAGAAACACAATTTAAATGTATCACTTGTAAAGATTCATTCAACTATTTTTTAATTAGGTGGTCTAATTCTGCTTAGGTTGCCAACAGCAGAGGCAAAACGGGCAAATTCTAATTGTCAAATGGCAGTTGTTTGGTGGTCTTAGACTCCTACGGGCTGCTGGATCTAAGGACTCAAACAAATGCCACGATGCATTGCTATGAGTTGAATTGTATCCCCTAAAATCTAACCCATAGTACCCTAGAATGTGAACAGATTTGGAAATAAGGATCTGTGCAGATGTAATTAGTTCAGATAAAAAGGATGGACCTTCAACCCAATATGACTGGTATCCTCACAAGAAGAAACGCAGAGTCAGAGACACACAGAGACAACTCCATTTGACAACAGAGGAAGTGACTGGAGAGATACAGCTATATTGATTTGCTAACAATGCCAACATGTGCCTCTTAAAAGTGAAGTGAAAGTCCCTCAGTCCTGTCTGACTCTTTGTGACCCCATGGGCTGTAGTCCATGGAATTCTCCAGGCCAGAATACTGGAGTGAGTAGCCTTTCCCTTCTCCAGGGGATCTTCCCAACCCAGGGATCGAACCCATGTCTCCCTCATTGCAGGCAGATTCTTTACCAGCTGAGCCACAAGAGAAGCTCCATGGCCATCACTAATCAAAATTACAATGAGGTACCACCTCACATGGTCAGAACGGCCATCATCATCAAAAAATCTACAAATAAATGCTAAAGAATATGTGGAGAAGAGGGAACCCTCCTGCACTGTTAGTGGGAATGTAAATAGGTGCAATCACTGTGGAGAATAGCATGGAGGTTCCTTAAAAAGCTAAAAACAGAACAACTACACGACCCAGCAGTCCCACTCCTGGACATTTACCTGGAGAAAACCATCATTCCAAAAGATACATGGACCCCAATTTTCATTACAGCACTATTTACGATAGCCAGGACATGGAATCACCATCAATATCCATTGGTAAAGGAATGGATAAAGAAGATGTGGCACATATACACAATAGAATATTACTCAGCCCTATACAGTGGAAGTGAGAAATAGATTTAAAGGACTAGACCGGATAGACAGACTGCCTGATGAACTATGGACGGAGGTTCGTGACACCGTACAGGAAACAGGGAGCAAGACGATCCCCAAGAAAAAGAAATGCAAAACAGCAAACAGCTGGGGGGCCTTACAGATAGCTATGAAAGAAGAGAAGTGAAAAGCAAAGGAGAAAAGGGAAGATATACCCATTTGAATGCAAAGTTCCAAAAAATAGTAAGGAGACATAAGAAAGCCTTCCTCAGCGATCAATGCAAAGACATAGAGGAAAACAATAGAATGGAAAAGACCAGAGATCTCTTCAATAAAATCAGAGATACCAAGGGAACATTTCATGCAAAGATGGGCTCAATAAAGGACAGAAATGGTATGGACCTAACAGAAGCAGAAGATATTAAGAAGAGGTGGCAAGAATACACAGAAGAACTGTACAAAAAAGATCTTCACGCCCCAGATAATCAGGAAGCTGTGATCACTCACACTCACCTAGAGCTGGACATGCTGGAATGTGAAGTCAGGTGGGCCTTACGAAGCATCACTACGAACAAAGCTAGTGGAAGCGATGGAATTCCAGTTGAGCTATTTCAAATTCTAAAAGATGATGCTGTGAAAGTGGTGCATGCAGTATGTCAGCAGATTTGGAAAACTCAGCAGTGGCCACAGGACTGGAAAAGGTCAGTTTTCATTCCGATCCCAAAGAAAGGTAATGCCAAAGAATGCTCAAACTACCACACACTTGCACTCATCTCACACTCTAGTAAAGTAATGCTCAAAATTCTCCAAGACAAGCTTCAGCAATATGTGAATCGTGAACTTCCAGATGCTCAAGCTGCTTTTAGAAAAGGCAGAGGAACCAGAGATCAAATTGCCAACATCCGCTGGATCAATGAAAAAGCAAAAGAGTTCCAGAAAAACATCTATTTCTGCTTTATTGACTATGCCAAAGCCTTTGATTGTGTGCATCACAATAAAATGTGGAAAATTCTGAAAGAGATGGGCATACCAGACCACCTGACCTGCCTCTTGAGAAATTTGTATGCAAGTCAGGAAGCATCAGTTAGAACTGGACATGGAACAACAGACTGGTTCCAAATAGGAAAAGGAGTACTTCAAGGCTGTACATTGTCACCCTGCTTATTTAACTTATCTGCAGAGTACATCATGAGAAACGCTGGGCTGGAAGAAGCACAAGTTGGAATCAAGATTGCCGGGAGAGATATCAATAACCTCAGATATGCAGATGACACCACCCTTATGGCAGAAAGTGAAGAGGAATTAAAAGCCTCTTGATGAAAGTGAAAGTGGAGAGTCAAAAAGTTGGCTTAAAGCTCAACATTCAGAAAACGAAGATCATGGCATCTGGTCCCATCACTTCATGGGAAATAGATGGGGAAACAGTGGAAACAGTGTCAGACTTTATTTTTCTGGGCTCCAAAATCACTGCAGATGGTGACTGCAGCCATGAAATTAAAAGACGCTCACTCCTTGGAAAGAAAGTTATGACCAACCTAGATAGCATATTCAAAAGCAGAGACATTACTTTGCCAACAAAGGTCCGACTAGTCAAGGTTATGGTTTTTCCAGTAGTCATGTATGGATGTGAAAGTTGGACTATAAAGAAAGCTGAGCGCAGAATTGATGCTTTTGAACTGTGGTGTTGGAGAAGACTCTTGAGAGTCCCTTGGACTGCAAGGAGATCCAACCAGTCCATCCTAAAGGAGATTAGTCCTGGGTGTTCTTTGGAAGTAATGATGCTAAAGCTGAAACTCCAATACTTTGGCCACCTGATGTGAAGAACTGACTCATTTGAAAAGACCCTGATGCTGGGAAAGACTGAGGGCAGGTGGAGAAGGGGACGACAGAGGATGAAATGGTTGGATGGCATCACCAACACAATGGACATGGGTTTGGGTGGACTCCAGGAGTTGGTGATGGACAGGGAGGCCTGGCGTGCTGTGGTTCATGGGGTCGTAAAGAGTTGGACACGACTGAGCAACTGAACTGAACTGAAAAGGAATGAAATTTTGCCATTTGCAGAGACATGGATAGACCTAGAGACAGAGTGAAGTCAGGAAGAGAAAAGAAAATACCAGATGATATCACTTTACATGTGGAGTCTAGAAAAATGATAGAGACAAACTTATTTGCAAAGCAAAAATACAGACACAGATGTAGAGAATTTATGGGGAGAGGGATGATTTGGAAGATTGGTATTGACATATACACACTACTATGTATAAAATAGGTAACTAATGAAAACCTACTTACAGCACGAGGAACTCTATTTAATGCTCTGTTGTGACCTAAATGGGAAGGAAATCCAAAAAAGACAGGATATGTGTGTATGTATAGCTGATTTGCTTTGCTGTACAGCAGAAATGAACACAAAATTGTAACGCAACTATGCAACTACACTCCAATAAAAATTTAAGATAAATAAATACTCCCCCCAAAAGAGAAATGCCAACACCAATGATCGATGGCCACCACCACAAGTTTGTTAAGACAAAGAGGAATCTTCCCCTTGAGGCTTCTGAAAGAACAGGGCCCCTCTCAATGCTTTGAACTTCAGGCCTCTAGAGCTGTGATCAATTAAATTTCTGTTCTTTTAAGGTAACAAGTTTTTGGTATCTTGTTATGAAAGTCCTAGAGCTGGCAGTATTTGAGTCCTAAGATGGCAACTGTATTTTGACTATGTAATGACTATTCCAATATGATCAACAGATGCAAAGATAAAAGCGCAACTGAGACTAAACCCAGTTCTTTTTATTCCCAGACTAATAGATGATTTTAAAAATTATCAGTCATCAAATTAGTAGCTGTACTTTGTTTAAAGGGACATTTTTTAATAGAAAGGTTATAATTGTTAGAAACAATGAAAAAAAACAGCAATCTTTCTTTTTTTTTACCATACTCCTCTCAACCCCCAGTCTTTATGGCCACAAAGATAATTTTTAGGAAAATTAATTTCTTCTGTTATTTTAAATTACATGCTCACACTGCTAATCTTTATTTCATTTTTCATTTTAAACATTATCCATTGGTTTCTAATAAGATTTTTCTGTTGCTGTTTTACTAGTTCTCTCTCACTCTCTCCTCTTCCCAATATAGATACAACAAAAATCATTATTAAATCAATATTCAGTGTTTGTGTTATTTTAGTCATGCAATATTTTTTGCCATTGAATGACATGGCAAAATATAACTACATTTTTATACAAACTTTTGTTTAGCCTAGATTTGGTAATTTCCATATCTTTGTTGTTTTTTGGCTTGCTTAACTGTTTGTGTATTTATAATTAATTATTTTCAGACTTTCTAATAGAACTGTAAAATTTTCAATATGATCAAAGAGATCAAGAAGTAAAGCTTTGTGAAATATTTGAAACATTTCAAAATGTCTCAAGTCCACATTCACACGCAAGTGGTTGTTTGGCTAGATATTCAACTTTAGATTAGAAATTATTTTTTCTTCAGAAACGTGAAGAAATTGTTTACTTTCGGTTTCCAGTAGTGCTACTGAGGAATCCAGTATCATTCCCACAATTAATTCTTTTATATATAACACTGTCTTCCTCCCTCGTCTCCAACAGTTGAGAACCTTTTAAGATCTTCTATTTATCCTCAAAGTTCTCCATAATAATGTACAGTTATATGAAATTCTTAATTAATTTTACCTAGCTCTCATTGGATCCTTTATATCTAGAAATCCATGCACTTTTACTCCATGATATTGTCTTACATTATTTCTTTGGTAATTTCTCCCTAGCCTTTCCTCCTGCTTTCCTTCTCTGGAATTGATGTCAGCTGGATGCTGTACCTCTGAGACTGGTGTTCTAATTTACCATTTTTCCTTCTATTTCCATTTCTCTTTTGTAATAGTTGTTCTATTTTTCTGGGAGATTTCTTATGTTACTGAAGTATTTTAATTATGTTTTATTTAATCTATCACACCATGACTTTTTAAAAGATATCTTTCTTGTTGCTTTGAAACACACCCATATTAGACTCACAGATATGTTAAAATTAATGTAGTATTTTTCATTTGTGTCTGCACTATGTTTTACCCATTTTATTTTGTTTTCTCTTTCACTGTTTGTGGTTTGCTTTCGTTGGTCTGTTTATCTATTAAATTAAGTGATTTCTGCAAATGTCTTAATCATCTATTAATTTTAAAATTTATAGTTTTAAAAAGTATTGAAACACTAACTGGCAAATCTGTGAACATGAAGGCTTTTCTCTTGCTTATAAATAGCTGAACTATGGAGTTATGACCAGGCTGAACCTGAGGCATTTCACTGTGCTTATCCCAAATCAATGAGTCCTTTAAATACAGATATTGAATTTCCCCATAGATGAACTGTCGATTTACCAACATAAAGACCATAAACTTGGCAATCTACATTTAGGAGAATAAACAGTGGGTTCATTATGCCAATATTTATTCAAACTCTCTGTTTTTAATAAATTAAATCACTCCCACTTTCAGCCCTGCATCGGATCCCAGAATCCAGAATCTCTGATTGAACCTCTCCATAGAAACCTCCATACTTCTGCAAGAAGAGCAGAGGGGGCGGGGGTGGCACTTTGTTGCTTGTTTGGGATTGGAAAATTTGGTAGTGGGTATGTGAGACCAATAATGCTGTTCTATTAATAGCATTTACAAGAGTATGTGAGACGAATCAAGTATCAACATTTCATTTTAATTCATCTCAAAGTATTTCTAATTCCCTTTATGAGTTCTTACTTGATCCATGAATTATTTAGAAACATATTGTTTAATTTCCATTTGTGATTTTCACAAATTTCTTCCTGTTAATGATTTCTTATTCTGCTATCCACTGAGAGTATTCTTTTATTGTTTATATCCTTTAAAATGTACTGAAATCTGTTTCATGGTCTAGCATATAGTATACCCATGTGCATTTGAAAAGAGTATATATTCTGATGCTCTTAGGGGGATGTTTTAAGATGGCTGTTAGGTCTAGGTGATTGATAATGTTGTTCAAGTTTTGTTTTTTTTTTTCTTCTTGTTGATTTTATGTATGTTCTGTTATTGAAAAAGGGTATTCAACTATTAGCATAGAACTGTCTGTTTTGCTTTCGATTATGTTCAATATTGTTTCATTAGATTTTGAAGTTATGCTGTTAGGTACATATATTTATTATACATTCTTGATGAAATAACCATTTTATCAATATGAAATGTCTTTATTTGTCTCTAGTAAAATTTTGGTCATAAAATATATTTTTTCTGATGTTTACTTAGCCACTCCAGGTTTCTTGTTATTGCTATTGTTTTGTTTTGTTGTTACCATTATGATATATCTATTTCAACTCTTTTACACTCCACTTGTATATGTTCTTGAGTTTAAAATGGGTCATTTGTATGACCCATTTTGTATATTTGAATCATGTTTTTTATTTTTTATCCATTCTGAAATTCCTGTCTTTAGATGAAATGTTCAACCTTTTTATACTAAACATAATATTAATTTTATAATTTTTAGGTAGAATGTAATTCATGTAGGATTTATGTCCAATATTTGTGATTTACTTTCCAAATGTCACATTTTTAATCTAATCCCTCTTCCTCAATACTGGCCATTTTTTATTGTTGTTGCTGATGTTGTTAAAGAGATATTTCCTAGTGTGCAATTTCAATTCCCTTATCTTTTAATATATTTCTGAGTTGTATTCTTAATGCTTGCTCTAAAGATTACAAATAACATCTTAAGTTATAAGTATCTAGTTTTGATTAATAACAACTTAATTTCAATAGTTTAAAAAACTTTGTCTATTAGCTCCATTACATTGCTCTCCTTTGATCTGTTACTGATAGAAAAATTGCATCTTTATATATTATATGCCTATACACAGTTATAATTAATATTTTATGTAGCTGTCTTTTAAAACAGATAGGAGAAAAAATATTATAATAAAATACATTTATACTATTTTTTTATATTTACCTCTGCAGTTACTCTTATTGATGCTCTTCATTTCTTCAGATGGATTCAAATTATGGGCTTGTCCTTTTAATCTGAAGGGCTCACTTTAATAGTTCTTGTAGCACAAGTCTGCTAGAAAAAAATTCTCAAGTTTTTTACAAAAGTATTGAAAGCTTCATGAATTTTCATGTCATCCTTCTGTAACAGCCATGGTAATCTCTGTATCATTCCAATTTTAGTATGTGTGTGCTTAAGTGAGCATTTAGTTACTCTTATATGGTAAAAAAATATTAAATGTTACAGATTATGAAGTTATAGATATAGGAAATTTGTTTAGCAACCATTTCAGGAACATATTTGGGTACTGCTATTATTGACATTGGAAATTCAATGTTACCATGTAGCAAGATAAAACAGATAAACCTCAAGTTGTGATGTTTTTTCCTGGTAAATAATGTAAGGTTAATTATCAATTGTCACATTTCTTCCAGCATTTTCTAGTTAGCTTTTAACTTAGTGTAAGTGACATGAAAAGATGGTAAGATTTGCATTAATTCCTGACCCAAAACACAGAACTTTTGAAGATGAAAACCCATTAACAGAGCTCTGTATTTCTGGTGAAAAATAAATGTCTCATCCCTGAAAAAATTATAAATATTTTACAAATTATATGTTCATGAACCTATTCAGAATTTTTAATGGTTTCATTGCAAATGTAATTTTCTCTACCCACACTCCATTCTTCTCAATTAAATAGATTGGGTGGGTTTGTGTATTTTTTGGTCCCTTATTATATTTAGTTATATTTAAGCCTTCTCTTCTAAACTCATTTCCTGGTAACAAAGAAGTAAGACACAGACACTGATTCTGACTCCTGGGGAAGCTTAGGCCCCGGCATGCTGGTCTAGGAAGGGCCTAGCATCACCTTGTTCATGTGGACTCGTATGTGGAACCAGTGCGCTTCTAAACATCTCAGAGACATTTAACAGTATTGCCATCATCAAACAAATCATGGTTGCCAGGGGGAAAGGAGAGTTAGGGAATCTGAGAAGATTATGTACACACTGCTATATGTAAAATGGATAGCCAACAAAGTCCCACTCTATAGGCACAGAGAACTCTGCTCAGTGTTGTGTATCCGCAGGATGGTAGGAGGGTTTCGGGGAGAATGGATACATGTATGTGTATGGCTGAGTCCCTTCGCTGTTCACCTGAAACTACCACATTGTTAATCAGTTCTTGTTGTTGTTTAGTCACCAGTCTGACTCTTTGTGACCCCATGGACTGCAGCAGGCCAAGCCTCCTGTCCATCACCTCCCAAAGTTTGCCCAAGTTCATGTCCATTGCATCGGTGATGCCATGCAACCATCTCATTCTCTGACGCCCTCTTCTCCTGTCCTCAATCTTTCCCAGCATCAGAGACTTTTCTAATGAGTCAGCTGTTCGCATAAGATGACCAAAATACTGGAGTTTCAGCTTAAGCATCAGTCCTTTCAATGAGTATTCAGGGTTGATTTCTCTTAAGACTGACTGGCTTGATCTTGCTGTTCAAAGGACAGTTCCACAGCTGTAAAGAATCTGCTTGTAATGGAGGAGACGTAGGAGAATGCAGGTTAGATCCCTGGGTGAGGGCAATCCCTTAGAGGAGGACATGACAACCCACTACAGTATTCTTGCCTGGAGAATCCCATGGACAGAGAAGCTTGGTGACAGTCCATAGAGTCACAAAGAGTTGGACATGACTGAAGCAACTGAGCATGAATGCATAGAATAATTTAAGATGTGGGGGGAAATAAGTTTTTAGTATTTTAAATCCACTAAAAATCTCCAAATTTATAATATTTTGCTAGATATTAACTATCTACTTTTATTAGATAAACCAGAAAAAAGCAGCATTAGATAAACTGAGTTTTTTTTAATACATTTCAAAATAATTTCTATATCATCTGTTATGCAGAGATCCAGCCATACACACTGGCTCATTAAAGTGTAAAATAGTTATATAAAGTTCTATTCATTAAGCAGGGTTCACACAAAGAATTTTCCTATGATGTGAAACAGTGCAAAAGATTTATGTTTCTAGATACTGATTAAAGGAAAGCCATCAGGCTTTGTCTTACAGTAATTTCATATTTGTTTAAAGTTTAAGAGTGTCTTCCAAATTCTAGACATCTATACCTTTAAGTCAGTTGGGCAACAACCAGATATTTTAAAACCTTAGATTCCATTTGCCAATCCACTTCTTTTAAAAGCATGCTTTTCATTCCTTTTTTTGAAATAAAAGCAGCCGCATTGTCTGTACTGATTCAATCATCACCATTGAAAATGTTAAAAGAAGAGTACAAATGAGAAACACTGATACATCTTCTGACATTATTCATTTAGAAGCTAGTTCTCAAGTTGTCATTACATTTACCACATAAAAATTAGAAATGATTTGTTTGGAGAACTACAGCTATTTCTAGATTCAAGATGTTTGGACAGCTGTAGATAAAGTTTCACTATCAGACTGAACTAAATATGCTGTAATTATATATAAAGCAGGATGAGTTTTGTCGCATGAACTTTCGCTATTAATGCACTCAGGCTAAGCATCCAAGATATCATCATTCTTTAAGATTAAACAAGTGTATTTCTCAGTCACAAATGTAAAATTAAAGTCTGAAAATCAAGGTGAAGGATTGGTTGGACAAGGCTGATGTTTCTATCATCTGATTGTTTCCATCTTTATTCTGTTCTGTAGAATCCACACTAAGCTTGTATTTCCACAAAGTCTGTGTTTCCTCATTTGTTAGCACTCATCACACTTGAAGTTATTAGTTAAATATCTGTTTCCTCCAATAAACAGGTTCAGTAGACCAGGGACCGCTGCTGTCTTATTTTCTTCTGCCTGCTAAACTATCATGAGCTGTGCTGTGCTCAGTCGCTTCAGTCATGTTCGACTCTTTGCAACCCTATTGACTGTAGACCGCCAGGCTCCTCTCTCCATGGGATCCTCCAGGCAAGAATACTGTAGTGGGTCACCATGCTCTCCTCCAGGGGATCTTCCCGACCCAGGAATCGAACCCAATCTCTTGCCTCTCCTGCATTGCAGACAGGTTCTTTACCCACTGAGCCACCTGGGAAGGCCCTAAACTGTCATATGAGATACCAAAGAGGATTTGTTGTATGAATAAATTAATGATAAATGAATGAAGAAACCTAAATTATCAGGTTGATAATTAAATTAGAGAATAGAATATGGAACTTTTGAATTGAATTTTTATAATTCTTATATAATGATAATTTGTTTAAAATTTGGCATGCAAAATATAACAAACAATAGAGTGAACAGATAGTAAAGAAAAATGATGGCCAAGGAATTGGAAGATTTAGATTTCAAATTATCTGAATCCTAGGAAAAATGAGACCCAAAAGAAATTTATATGCTCTATTTAAGTATTTCAGAAATAGAAATTAAGAAGTCATCAGTATACTAAATTATTATGATTTCTAAACTAATCATAATTCATTCAAATGACATATGAGTTACAGGGCTCTCAGAATATTTACCATGTTAATCAAATGAATAATTACACTGAAACTTGAGTTTATTTCTCTGGTATATCAAAATGTTGTACTTATGTGGGTGAGATTGACATTTTGGAGAACTGTCTTAGTACAGAAAATTTTTGTTAATTCTGCATTTTGTGTTCTTCTTGAAGTGATTTTTCCAAAGTTTCCTTTTTATATTCTAAGATATCTTGTTTATAAAAAATATGTAATATTTCCCTGTTGGCATGACAAACATAACTAGAATGCTTCATTGCAGTGCTTTAGATATAATCTAAAAATTGTTCTTACATGCAACAGCAGAGACCAATGACTCATGAAATTGCTCAACATTGGGCATAGTTCCTCTTGCAGAACTACTAGTTTATATGAGACATTTTTCTTCAGACTTTGAGACCAAAATGTAAACTCTACTCAGTATGTCAGCATTTACATTAAAATGAATTTTTCACTCATGGGAAAAGCTTTAATTAAGTGCATTTAAAAGTTTGGAAATCAACAGGACATGTTTGTGAAAATTTTAAATGTTTCTTTCACTGCTTGGTTTGGAATAAAATAGGAAACAGGGGGAAAAGTATTCAACCCAGGAAAGAGGTCCTTCTTCTGCCTATCAAAAGAGCTATTAAATATGGGGACTTCCCAGGTAGCACTAAGGATAATGAACCCACCTGCCAATGCAGGAGACATAAATGATGCAGGTTGGATTCCTGGGTCAGAAAGATTCCCCTGGAAGAGAAAATGGCAAGCTACTCCAGTATTCTTGCCTGGAGAATCCCCACAGACAGAGGAGACTGCCAGGTTACAGTCCAGAGTGTTGCAGAGTTGGACACGACAGAAGCTGCTTAGCCTGCGTGCATATACCAGTACAGTCAGTTCCCCGCCTCTGAAACAGAAGAGATGTCCATTTCCTACCAAATGTTGTTGCTCTCTTTGTACTCAAGATTCCATCCCATTTCAACATTCAAGATTCCACTTTTAAAACCAGTTCTTTTTATCTTGCATCCTTAATTTCTCCCTTTATGCTTGGTTATTCTCCAAAATACATAAGTTTCTCCTAATAGCTCTCATTTTATTTATTTTCAAAGCATATATTAGAAACTTTCATTCTGCCAGGGAAGTTTCCTTCCTTTAAAATCTCTGTCCATAAAATCTGTCCATGTCTCTTCTAACAATCATATGTTAGAAGATATATGAAAGATGTACGGCAAGATATATGAAGGCCATTTCATATCTCCTTAGATGAGGTTTTTCCTTGAATACCTAAGGTAAGAACCTGCCATTGCTTTCTATTGTGTCTCATGGTGAATTTTCTTTATGTTACCAATCAAAATCTGAACATACCATAGTTATTTTTTAACTTGACATTAATAGTTTAAATTTTCTCTTTGAGAAAGTAGCATGTAGGCTCTTCGAGGCAGATCCTTTAATTCTCATTCATCCTTGTATTTTAAAAACCTAACAGAACTCAGAACAAAGTACGTACTTAACATGTGTTTATAGAATGAATGCAAGATCTATACCAGTTCCTATGGAAAAATTAACAGTCAACCCTAAGTAATGGTGCAAAGGACCAAAATGTCTTGTTGCCACTTGCGTTTTTCTATTCTTCCTTCATTCTTTCTTCTAAATGCCTTGTACCCTTTTGCTCTTTCACTGTAATATTCTAACCAGTATCTTTCCCATTAGACAGACTTTATTCTCCAAATTAATCACTTACTTCAATAATTACTCAATTCATCTAGTCCATGCATGTTTTAGAAAATATTGTTGAATTCATAATAAGGCAACAATTAACATTTGTATTTTCTTCCTTGACTCTTTACCAAGTACATCTTCAGTTTTTCAAAGGAACAATCATATTATAGTTGTGGAAGCCAGGAAATCAGGCTCTGATTCTCCAAACATCTTCATTAATTTCCAGAGATCTGTGTCACTGTTCCCAAAACAAATTTTTCCACTTCTTTCACTACCATGTCACATCAGTTTTGAGTACTGATGTTAAATTTTCTAAAACCTTTTCATCATCTTTACCTTTCAACTTCTTCTTCTTCTTCTTCTCCTGTTTTTCTCATCTTTTATTAATAGGGCCATCATCTATCTGTATCATAAAAGACCACCACCATCACATGACTTTATTTATCCACTTCTTGTACCTCTGCATATTTAGTCACCAAACGTCAATCCTACCTGCAAAATAACATGAATTCCATCCATATTTTAAAATTTATATTTCCACTTGTTTTATTTTGAGAACCTTCAACTTCCCTCTTCCATACAGTTCCTTCTCCAAACAGTTAATATGATCCTGCTAATACGCCAATTTTCAGGCTATTTCCACATATAACAAGAAAATAATCTTCTAAGGATCTAACTTTTGCCTTTCTTCTCAAAATAAACTCTTAACTTTGCCAAATAGAGACTATGACCATTATAATTAAAAAATAAGCTTTATTGAGCATTTACTCCATTCCATGTGGCATTCTCCCTGAATAAGCTTATTTATTTCCTGTTAAAACATACTAAGGAAAAAGTACCATCATTAAAATAAATTTAAAAGTGAAGACTAGAGATGTTAAGTAATTTTCCCACACTTTATGGTAAAGAGAGCCAAGATTCAAATACAGGCTAGACTGCCTCCAGAATTCATATTCTGGTTTAAAAGGTTTTTTTTAGTTGAAATATATTTGATGTATAACATTGTGTAATTTCAAAGTGTACAACTTGTTGATTGGATACGTGTATATACTGCAGTATGAGCGCCACTGTAGCTTTAGCTATCACCCCTATGATATCACCAACGGCTTCCTTGGTGGCACAGGGGTAAAGAATCTACCTGCCAATGCAGGAGACGCAGGAGATGTGTGTTTGATCCCTGGATTGGGAAGATCCCCTGGAGAAGAAAACAGCAACCCACTCCAGTATTCTTGCCTGGAAAAATCCCATGGACAGAGGGGCCTGGTGGCCTCTGGTGGCCCTGGTGACAGTCCATGGGATCACAAGAGTCACACAATTTAGCGACTAACAAGCACACTACCTATGACATCACATAATTATTATTTCTTAGCGACCAAACTCCACCGTGTCTTGCTATTTCCATGTTAAACAAACGAAAAAACTGTGTTGGTTCTTGTCTATATCATCATTGAGGTGCAAAAAATCTGAGGCGTAAAGAGGGTAGATGCTGCTAAGTTGCTTCAGTCGTGTCTGACTCTGTGCGACCCCATAGACAGCAGACCACCAGGCTCCCCCGTCCCTGGGATTCTCCAGGCAAGAACACTGGAGTGGGTTGCCATTTCCTCCTCCAATGCATGAAAGTGAAAAGTGAAAGTGAAGTCGCTCAGTCATGTCCGACTCCTAGCAACCCCATGGACTGTAGCCTACGAGGCTCCTCTGTCCAAGGGATTTTCCAGGCAAGAGTACTGGAGTGGGTTGCCATTGCCTTCTCCAATAGAGGGTAGATAAATCTCTCAAATTTGCAAGTCTAGTTAAATTATAAGGTGACCCTGAGCCCAGGCTACTCTGCACCCATCTTGTTGCCCCTCTTGTGCCCTTGGACTGTCTGGTTCCTAAGATGAGATGGACAGCCCCACAAACACTCCATCTTCCAGCATTTTCTTGATCACAGACTGCAATTAGAGGACTTGGTTAAATGCCTTGGGCTATACTTGACAATGTTCAAGAAAGGAATGATGCTGAAGAAGAATGCTGGCTACTTCCTTCTCTCTGAATGCCATCCCTACCAGCAGTTAAAGTCAATCTGGGAGAACATCAAATCTAGGCAATTTTCTTTTGAACTATGAAGAGAATACATTAATCTGTATGAACTAAAGTTGTGATTAAAGCATGAAATTCTTTCCAGTTGTGATTACGAAAACAGTTTGAAATGAATTAGTCTCCATACCACATTAATGTAGTCATCCCAAGGCCCGATAACTGGGAACACTTCAATGGCTCAAGTGCACCCATGACTGCATGTAGATTCAGAAACAGCTTCTATTTCGAGTGAAGATCAAGAGGTGCTGAAATTTGATAGGACATTGTCATTCTAAGTCAGATGGCAAATGCTTTAATACTTAACACAAACTCTAAAATTCATTTATTTTCTTCCTCAAAGGCATAGAGTGTCAGAAAATATTTTAGACATTCCTTACACTGAAAAAGAAGTAAACTCAGCTGAACATATCTTTGCGCTAAAAAATTAACACACACATTTTTTTGCTGTTGTTGATCACATACCGTATCATTTCAAATAAACAATCCTAAAACAGCGTGCAATAGTTCTAACTCAGGGTTACATGAATAATCAGCTAATTTCGAAAATACACTTCTTACAAGTAGCTATGAATCTTGAAAATCCTTTGGAACAATGGATAAAAATGCATACATTTATAGTACCCAAACATCCTCTATCTTGGTAGAAAAATGGTAGAAAAACAAGCTCTGGAGCTGAGTCCTGGCCAACTCTTTGCGACCCCATGGACTGTAGCCTGCCAGTCTCCCCTGTCCATGGGATTTCCCAGGCAAGAATACTAGGGCGAGTTGCCATTTCCTCCTCCAGGGGATCTCTCTGACCCAGGAATTGAACCTGGGTCTCCTGTATCTCCTGGATTGGCAGGAGGATTCTTTACCACTGAACTACCAGGGGAAGCCCAGAAAGACAAGCTTACCTATTATAATTGGCATAGACAGATATTCATTCTATAAATATTTAGACTCTGACAGTCAAAGTGTGTAACTGAGAACAGAAAAGCCCGGTCCAGATAATGAACTGAATAAACTAGGAAGACATAAACATAAGCAAGGCAGTTTCTTTATTGCATTATGTTTTATTTACTTTTAGATACCATTCATCAATAAAGCCACAGGTATCCCTCTCCCACTAGGCTGTCACTGGAGAGTTTATCTTTCTAGCTCTTCAATTTCTACAATAAAATTATTCAAATGATAAACTCACTTCACTTTTATTAACTAGAAAGTAATTTAATATGGCCAATTTGAATAATTCTTTCTGAAAATATATCTTTTATGACAGATATGTTGCTTGGAGTGTTAGGGTCTGATAAATGACAATCTAAACTGTTATTACTCATTTCAAAATGGTCAAAGGCAAGCTTTAGCTCTATCAAGCTGAAACTTTCCTTACTTTAATAATTCCCCCATTAAGACCCAAACATAATCATGCCAATTCCAGAGGCAGAACATATGAACAGACCAATCTGTTTAAAATAGTACTCCTGCTGGGAAAACACAAGAAGATTAGGGGAAAAAAAAATCTCTACTGGAAGGAAAAGGCAAATAGCAAAAATAATGAGCTTTAAAGTTAGAGACAGAGAAAAACTCTCTCCAAAGATAATATAGACAACTATGTATGTACAGCTTTGGTGGAAAAGAATTCAGAATAATCTCTCAAGAAAAATCATAATTACACAGTTGTTGTTAATGGTAATAAAAAAAAAACCTTTTAAAAATAAAATCTTGAAACATATATTTACTGATATGGATGGCATGTTGTATTTCAGTATTTTTTCTTTGTTATGAGTGCTATTAAAGTAATGTGATAAAAAAATTGTTATTTTTGCTCAGTCACTCAGTCACATAACCAACCAGTCTCTGACTCGTTGTGACCCCATGGACTGCAGCATGACAGGCTTTCCTGTTCTTCACCGTCTCCCAGAGTTTGCTCAAACTCCTGTCCATTGAATTGGTGATACCAAGCATCCAAATCTCTGTCAACCCCTTCTCCTCCAGCCCTCAATCTTTCCCAACATCAGGATCTTTACCAATGAGTTGACTTTTCACATGAGGTGGCCAAAGTATTGGAGCTTCAGCTTCAGCATCAGTCTTTCCAATGAATATTCAGGGTTGATTTTCTTTAGGACTGAATGATTTGATCTTCTTATTGTCCAAGGGACTCTCATGAGTCTTCTCCAGCTCCATAGTTTGAAAGCATCAATTCTTTGGTCTTCAGCCTTCTTTATGGTCAACCTCTCACATCCATACATGACTACTGGAAAGACCATAGATTTGAATATATGGACTTTGTCAGCAAAGTGATGTATTTGCTTTTTAACCCACAGTCTAGATTTGCCATAGTTGTCCATCCAAGAAGCAATCATCTTCTGATTTCATGGCTGCAGTCGCTGGGAGCCAGCATATTGCATATTGAGTGCATATTGCATATTGAGTGCAGCACTTTCCACAGCATCATCTTTCAGGATCTGGAATAGCTCAACTGGAATTCTGTCACTGCCCGGAGCCAGCGTGAGAAGCTCCACCCATGACAAAGGTCATGAGGAAGGAGGCTCGGCATACGCAAAGGCGGGATCGAGCCTCAGGAGTCTCCCTGGAAATTCTCAAGCATCTACCCCCCAAACCAGAGTCTGCCTACTTTCTGCTTTGTGCTTTCACCTACACCTCTGACTTTACAAGGGGCTGTCCCCCACTACCTCTCTCTGAAAAAGAGTTAGCTTACAGCTCCAGTTAATAATTCCTGGGTGTGACAGTGTTTCAACCTACAAACTCCTTTGGAAATCCTCTAGCCTGCCTGAATAGGTTTTTTCTGGCCACATGTGATTGTTCAGAGCCTCCCAACTGTGAGAGGCAGGAGATGTTCTAAACTGTCTAAACACAGATTCTTTTGAGTAGTTAAAAGATTGATTAGAAATTGTATTGGTGAAGGGTTTTTCACTTATTGGGCCAATGTTTGCTGCTAAGTCTCCATATCCCTTACCTGCTGTGTCCCTGGCAGTGTATTGATTAATATAATTGGTGTAAGTAGTGGTTTTAATGTTTGTAACCTTGGACCCTTGAGTTAATTCTTTTCTTGATTGAGCCCACCACACCTTTGCCCTATAGGAATGCAACTTTATCTAATGCTTTTGGAGGGTGGCTCCTGACTTTGGAATAATCACCTTTAGAGAAAAATAAGTTTCTTAAAATGTTAACAGGCCTCCTGGCCAGAAGATGATGTAAATCACCTGAACTTTTGCATATGATAAGTTTGAAAGTCTGGCTTTGATTAGGACCAGGAACTGCTGTCCTTGCATGACTCTACCCCTTCCCCCATTATCCTCTATGCATAACTTAAGGTATAAAAACTACTTTGGAAAATAAAGTGCGGGCCTTGTTCACCGAAACTTGGTCTCCCCATGTCGTTCTTTCTCTCACCTTCTGGCTGAATTATTCAGCCTCTTTTCTCCACTGAATTTCCTCACTGAACTATCCTTATTTCAGCCTCTTTTCTCCACTGAATTTCCTCACTGAGCTATCCTTATTCTATTACTCTTTATATCCTTAATTAACATTTAATTAAGCAGTTGTTTCCTGATCCTCGCCGATGCCGTCTCTCCTTCGAATACCCTGGATCAGCCGGGGCTGGACCCCGGCATGCAGTCACCATCTGCAGAAATTTTAGAGCCCAAGAGGATATCTGTCACTGCTTCCACCATTTTGCCTTCTATTTGCCATGAAGTGATGGGACAGGATGCCTTGATCTTAGTTTTTTTAATGTTGAATTTTAAGCTGACTTTTTCACTCTCCCCCTTCACCTTGAAGAAGCTCTCTCTTTAGTTCCTCTTCACTTGCTGCCATTAGAGTGGGATTATCTGCATATCTGAGGTGGTTGTTCACATTTCTCCTGGTCATCTTCATTCCAGCTTTTAGCTCATCCAGCCTGGCATTTCGCATAATGTTCTCTGAATATAAGTTAAATAAACAGGGTGACAATAAACAACTTTGTCATTCCTCTTTCTCCTTAATAAACTTTTATTCCAATTTTCTGCTCAAATAAAAATCTCTATAATAACAGTGACAGCACGGTTACTGCTACAAAATGTTTTAATATCATGATATTAACATGATATCATGTTTTTGTGTTATTAAGTTCAGTTCAGTTCAGTCACTCAGTCGTGTCCAACTCTTTGTGACCCCATGGACTGCAGCATGCTGGGCCTCCCTGTCCATCACCAACTCCCTGAGTTTACTCAAACTCATGTCCATTGAGTCAGTGATGCCATCCAACCATCTCATCCTCTGACGTCCCCTTCTTCTCCCGCCTTCAATCTTGCCTAGCATCAGGGTCTTTTCTAGTGAGTCAGTTCTTCACATCAGGTGGCCAAAGTATTGGAGTTTTAGCTTCAGCATCAGTCCTTCCAATGAATGTTCAGGACTGATTTCCTTTAGGATGGACTGGTTGGATCTCCTTGCTGTCCAAGGGATTCTCTAGAGTCTTCTCCAACACCACAGTTCATAAGCGTCAATTCTTCAGCACTCAGCTTTCTTTTTTATTTATTTTTTATTTTATTTAATTTTTTTAACTTTACAATATCGTATTGGTTTTACCATATATCAAAATGAATCCACCACAGGTATACATGTGTTCCCCATCCTGAACCCTTCTCCTTCCTCCCTCCCCATACCATCCCTCTGGGTCGTCCCAGTGCACCAGCCCCAAACATTCAGTATCATGCATTGAACCTGGACTGGCGACTCATTTCATATATGATATTATACATGTTTCAATGCTATTCTCCCGAATCATCCCACCCTCTCCCTCTCCCACAGAGTCCAAAAGACTGTTCTATACATCAGTGTCTCTTTTGCTGTCTCATATACAGGGTTATTGTTACCATCTTTCTAAATTCCATATGTATGTGTTAGTATACTGTATTGGTGTTTTTATTTCTGGCTTACTTCACTCTGTATAATAGGCTCCAGTTTCATCCACCTCATTAGAACTGGTTCAAATGTATTCTTTTTAATGGCTGAGTAATACTCCATTGTGTATATGCACCACAGCTTTCTTATCCATTCATCTGCTGATGGACATCTAGGTTGCTTCCATGTCCTGGCTATTATAAACAGTGCTGCGATGAACATTGGGGTACACGTGTCTCTTTCCCTTCTGGTTTCCTCGGTGTGTATGCCCGAGGGGATTGCTGTGATCCCAGCAGTGGGATTGCTGGATCATAAGGCAATTCTATTTCCAGTTTTTTAAGGAATCTCCACACTGTTCTCCATAGTGGCTGTATTAGTTTGCATTCCCACCAACGGTGTAAGAGGGTTCCCTTTTCTCCACACCCTCTCCAGCATTTATTGCTTGTAGACTTTTGGATCGCAGCCATTCTGACTGGTGTGAAATGGTACCTCATAGTGGTTTTGATTTGCATTTCTCTGATAATGAGTGATGTTGAGCATCTTTTCATGTGTTTGTTAGTCATCTGTATGTCTTCTTTGGAGAAATGTCTATTTAGTTCTTTGGCCCATTTTTTGATTGGGTCATTTATTTTTCTGGAATTGAAGCACTCAGCTTTCTTTATAGTCCAACTCTCACATCCATACATGACCACTGGAAAAACCATAGCTTTGACTAGACAGACCTTTGTTGGCAAAGTAATGTCTCTGCTTTTTAATAAACTATCTGGGTTTGTCATAGATTTTCTTCCAAGGAGTGTCTTTTAATTTCACAGCTCCAGTCACCATCTGCAGTGATTTTGGAGCCCGGAAAAATAAAGTCTGACACTGTTTCCACTGTTTCCCCATCTATTTCCCATGAAGTGATGGGACCAGATGCCATGATCTTCATTTTCTGAATGTTGAGTTTTAAGCCAATTGTTTCACTCTCCTCTTTCACTTTCATCAAGAGGCTATTTAGTTCTTTGCTTTCTGCCATAAGGGTGGTGTCATCTGCAGATTTTGTGTTATTATCTTAACACAAAAGATATTTTGTGTTATTATCATGCAAGTGTTATCTCTTGGAGGAGGTAATGGCAATCCACCTGCCTGGATAATCCCATGGACAGAGGTGCCTGGTGGGCTACAGTCCATGGGGTCACAAAGTGTTGTACTTGACTGAGTACATACACACACACCTGCATACAGTAGAACTTTTAATACCAATATTGGAGATGTAGATATAATTATTTTTCTTTTACAAACAGAGAAATGAGGCATATATATTTCAAGATACATGTGAATGGCCCACAGCTAGCAGGTGGTAAAATGAAAATTCTAACTGATGTTGGAAAAGTTCAAATATCAATTCAAATGAAGTTTTGTAAATGAAGACTGGTAAAGCTGTGCTTTACAAAGATTTTAGGAACCAAGATTCTGCTTTAACATACCTGGGCAGTGTCTTTTATCCTCAGATTCTAAGACAATACCTCTATTCCAGGGAGCAAGATAGAGGAAAAATCAAAATGACACATTTTTATATCTCATTGATGAGAAAGTACTCAGTATTACAGGTTGAATTGGGTTCCTCAAAATTCATACGTTGTCCTAATTCTTGGTACCTCAGAATATGACTTCATTTAAAAATAGAGCTATTCATCATTGCTTATCAGCCTTTTGTCTAAGATCAAGTGTAGTATGGCTTTTGTCTAAGATCAAGTGTAGTATGGCTTCCCTCAGTTGGTAAAGAATCTGCTTGCAATGTAGGTGATCCCGATTGGATTCTTGGGCCAGTAAGATCCACCAGAGAAGGGATAGGCTACCCACTCCAGTATTCTTGGGCTTCCCTTGTGGCTCAGCTGGTAAAGAATCTGCCTGCAATATGGGAGACCTGGGTTCAATCCCTCGGTTGGGACAAACCCCTGGAGAAGGGAAAGGCTATCCACTCCAGTATTCTGGCCTGGAGAATTCCATGGACTAGACAGTCCAGGGGTTGCAAAGAGTCGGACACGACTGAGCGAGTTGCACTTCACTATTCATCACCTACTCAGTGGACATGAATTTGAGCAGACTCCAGGAAACCTGGCATGCTGCAGTCCATGGAGTCGCAAAAGAGTTGGACATGATTTAGTGAATTAACAACAAATGCTAATTTTAGAGTTTTGTAACAAGGATGAAACATAACGTATAAGTATTAAATTGCAGTACAAATTCTGTTAGTTATAGATTTGATTTCTATCTGAGCAGCTGTCTGTGTGCATTAATGGCACTTTGGGATTTTTGGTTTTAGATGATAAAATAAAGCACACATCTGTGTTTATGGGTAAAAAATAAAATGAGCTATTGAAGATATAATTAGTAAAGAGGAGGTCACATTGGAGTAGGGTGGACCCTTGATCCAATACGATTGGTGTCTCTCTTTTTTCTTTTTTAAATGTATTTATTTGTCAGCATTCGGTCTTGTGGCATGTGAGATCTTTGTTTTTGTGCATGGGGCTTAATTGCCCCATGGCATGTGGGATCTCAGTTTCGCAGCCAGGGATCAAACCCACACCCCCTGCATTCCAAGGTGAATTCTTAACCACTAGACCACCAGAGAAGTCTCATGACTAGTGTCTTTATAAAAACAATGCAATGTACAGAGCCAGGCTTGAACACAGAGAGAACACTGCATGAAGACTGGAGCTAAGCTGCATGAACCAAGGAACTCTCAGATGCTAGGAGGGATGCCTGGGACAGATCTTTCCTAGCAACTTCAGTAGGGGCATGGCCCCTGCTGACACCTTCCTCTTTGACCGCTAGCCTTTAGAACTCTGAGAAAATACATTTCTGTTGCTTAAGCCACTAACTTTGTAGTATTTTGTTAAGGTAGCCCTAGCAAATCAAACAGTAACACTTAAGGTAGTCTAGTTAAGTTTAGGATTTTTGGCTTTTTGTGTAGCTAAAATTTTGAAAAAGAAAAAAATGATTACTGTAGAACAGGTAGTCTCTGACAAACTATGGCATACTTTGAGAAGCAGTCTCAATACTCAGCATTTCGTTGAATCTGTCACTATTAATTGTGAAAGGTATGTTGTTACATTATATATTGAAATACCTAGAAATAAATAATGCTAGCAATTTAATTATGATAGGTCATCCTTACTTCAGAGATAGTAAATATGAAAAAAAAGAAATGGGCATCT
This sequence comes from Bos javanicus, assembly GCF_032452875.1. Classification (NCBI taxonomy): domain Eukaryota; kingdom Metazoa; phylum Chordata; class Mammalia; order Artiodactyla; family Bovidae; genus Bos; species Bos javanicus. Next base: position 41,784,618 of record NC_083881.1, read on the forward strand.
TAGAATCAATGAAATACAGTAAATATTCTATAGACAATTTAGTTATAACAGTAAACACAGAAAAGAAATTGTTTGCATGAGCTATAATTCAATAATTTATACCATAGCATATAAACATGACTTGTCTTATTACAAGATTTTAAAAGTATATATAAGATAATCAGATAACAAAGGATATAAAACTGTCAATATGGATATTGATATAGATATAAATGTATACAAATAATACTGTTCTTTACTTCACTTTGTTCAAAATGCTTTCACTAGATTAGTGAAATGCAGTATCAGCGGTATCATATATTCCCTTTAAATAAAAGTAATATTTGGTATCAGTTATGCTTATTCTTGGAGAAGGCGATGGCACCCCACTCCAGTACTCTTGTCTGGAAAATCCCATGGATGGAGGAGCCTGGTAGACTGCAGTCCATGGGGTTGCGAAGAGTTGGACACGACTGAGCGACTTCACTTTCACTTTTCACTTTCATGCATTGGAGGAGGAAATGGCAACCCACTCCAGTGTTCTTGCCTGGAGAATCCCAGGGACGGGGGAGCCTGGTGGGCTGCCGTCTATGGGGTGGCACAGAGTCGGACATGACTGAAGCGACTTAGCAGCAGCAGCAGCAGCATGCTTATTCTTATAGAAGGCAGGAGAAGGGGATGACAGAGGACGAGATGGTTGGATGGCATCGTTGACTCAATGGACGTGAGTTTGAGCAAGTTCCGGGAGATGGTGAAGGACAGGAAAGCCTGGTGTGCTGCAGTCTACAGGGTCGCACAGAGTCAGAACAACTAAGCTACTGAACCACAACAACAAACGCTTATTCTGCAAAAGAAAGATAATTTGGAGTGGTGGTTTCATTAAAGAAATTTAATGCCCCTTTCTCTAGCAAATAAAAAATAATGGCACTGCTTAAATTGGGAAAAATACGAGGACCTAATAAGTGAGGTGAAAACTGTAAAATTACCAAATGTAGTAATAATTTACTTCTTTTAAAGTTTGCTTTTATTTTCCTTTTCTCTATGAAACTCAGTCCCATTTACTTGAATTATTCTTCTCATTATGTATTGGCTAAACTTCTTCAGAAGCAACTGGGATTTTTCATTTTAGTCCCAAAGGAAAGTTTTAATTGCATGTTGCCATGACAAGTTGAATTAGTAAGACATATATTACTAGATAATTCCACAACTCTCTAATTTTAGAGGGTCTTATCAAGAAAGCCACTTTCTTTAGATGTAACAGATCTAAAAAATGCAAAGCATCTGTTTCACAATTAGCAAGGAACAATGTAAGGATGAGTTCACCAGGGGTAGAGAGAGGAAACCAGAGTCTCCCACTGTGCAATCTTTGATGATTTTACATTTATGAACCCATAACTGAGCTTGATTCAGCAACTGACCTATGAAACAGCACTGATTATTAGTATTAATTACTATTACAGTATTTAGAATATCCCCATAGTATTACAGAACACAATAAAAACAATTTGAGGTTCAATTACATCAATGAACAGCTAAAACATTAGTAAAGATATTAGCTAGCACAAAGAAAAATGCTTAGAGTCTAAAGAAGGCATTTGCAAGCCAAGGAGCTGGGCTTCTCACAAGTCTTGCTGGGGCAAACACGTTGAGGGGTGGGTTGTGTCAAGTTGTGACAATCATTTCAATAAAGGGAGGGGGGGAACAGCTAAATGTGTTTAGCAAAATGAGGTGTTAATTCATTTTAATAATTTAAATGAATTTAACTATTTATAAATCAGAAAGACGATATATAAAAACAGGGACACTGGAAGTGTAGAACTTAACAGCTCTAGACAACATGAGATTCATCAGCAGCAGAATTTCATTTCACGCAAGAGACTGAAATCATAAAATTATTATCAAAGTTTTTGTCCTTATGCCTTTAAGGAGTCAAGAAAAGTAGGAAAGAAATTATCTTCTCCAGTTTTTTGATAAGCAATTTCAGTTTTTAAAATACCAACGAAGAACAAACGCAGCAAAACTTCTTTTGGCACCTGGCCTATCAGTGAACCTCTTCCTACTTTCTGAGTAGCTAGTCTTAGCTCCCATCTTCTTTAAAGATAATCTAAAATGCTAACTGTCTTGTGTGTTCTTTGCTGATATACATGAGCAAATACACTCTACCTAAATTAGTGGCTCCCAAGCTCTTTGGCACTAGGGACTGGTTTTGTGGAAGACAATTTTTCCACACGCTGGGTGGGAGGGGTCATTTGGGGGTGATTCAAGCACATTACACTTACTGGGCACTTTGTTTCTGTTATTATTACATCAGCTCCATCTCAGATCATCAGGCATCAAATCCTGGCAGCTGAAGACCCTGCTAAATGGTACTTTTCTAATTGTACTTCGTCTCAGAGATCACTTAAATGCTTGACTTACCTATATTCTGGGCTTCTCCGGTGACTCAGTGAAGAATCAGCCAGCAAAGCAGGAGACTCATGTTCAATCCCTGGTTTGGGAAGATTCCCTGGAGAAGGGAATGGCATCCCACTCCTGTGTTCTTGCCTCGAGAATTCCATGGAGAGAAGAGCCTGGCGGGATACAATCCATGGGGTCCCAAGGAGGCAGACATGACTGAGCAACTAACACATTAAGGAGTTAGCATATTTTTCTATGAAAGGCAAATGTTTTAGGCTTCACTGGCCATTTAGTCTCTTTCACAGATGCTCAACTCTGCCATTTTACTGTAAAAGCAACCATAGACAAAACACAAATGAAGGAACCTGGATGTGTTCCAATAAAACTTTAATTACGGACATTGAAATCTGAATTTCATATAATTTCACATGTCACGCAGTATTATTCTTTTGATTTTATTCTCAACCATTTAAAAATGTAAAAATGTTTCTTCACTCACTATCCATGCAAAAACAAGTGGCAGGCCAGATTTGGTCCACAAACTGTGTTTGTTTGGACATTGTGCTCTGGACTACGGGTTCTGTAAGATGAGGCATCTCCTAACCTTGTCTATATTATCCCTGCAGTTCTTAATAAGTGCTTCTGTGAGTATTTGTCAAAATGAACACTGGCATCATAGAGACAAGAAGCAGTGAATACAAACAAAACGTAGAGTTCACCCTTCTGCCTTCCTCCTGTCTTCCTCATCGGAATATCTTTAAGGGAATCCTCTATTATTCTCTTTCATACTTTTCTGTTCTTTTCACCTAAGTAGTTACCAACATAGTTAATTATGAATTTACTTGTGAGTTTCCGTGTTTATTGCTGTATTGATTTCTATCAATGACATGATAAAGTATCATAAATGTAATGACTTTGAAAGCAATACATATTTTCATCTGTTTCCACAGGTCATTAGTCAGATGGGCTTGGTTGGGTCTCTGCTTAGAGAATGTCACAAGGCTAAAATCAAGGTGTCTACAGGTATGTGTTCCTTTATAAAAACTTGAGAGAGTCTATATGACAGAATCTGCTTAGAAGCAGACTTTTTTTCTATGAAGGGCAAATGTTTTAGGCTTCACGGGTCATTCAGTATCACGTTGGCTGAGTTGAGTTCCATGCAGCTATAGGACTGAAGTCCCCATTTCTTTGATGACTGTTGGCTTATTCTCAGCACCTGAATTCTACTGCATTCCTTGACTCATATTCCCTATGCCTTTCAAGCCAGTAACTGTGGATCAAAGTCCTTTTCATGCTTCATCTCTCCTTCCTTTTCTTCAGCTCCTCATCTCCCTCCAACTTCAACCAAGAAAGGGTCTCTGGCTTTTATTTATTTATTTTTTCCTTGATGACTGATCTGTTTTATTTATAACAATGTTAGATGCAGCTTGCTTATACCTTGAATATTACGCATTAAAGTGCAACAGGCTGTCGAGTCTTGCATTTCTTGTGAAGTGGGAGATAGTTTCCACCCTCACATAGGCAGCAACACCACAATGTCCACCCTTGTGCTCCAGTGTGTGTAACAGGGTGACAAGAATACTACAGACAGATGCTCCAAGAGGATGGCCCAGGGCTATGGCTCCTCCTTCAGTGTTGACCTGCTCTGGGTTTAAACCAAGTTCTTTAGCTATTGCAACAGACAGGGCTGCAAAGGCTTCATTGATTTCAAATACATCAACATCCTCCAGTGACCACCCTGCTTTTGCAACAGCTTGCTTTATTGCTGGAATTGGTCCTATTCCCATAATGGAAGGCTCCACATCTGCTTGTGCCCAGGAAACTATCTGTGCTAACGGTGTGAGCCTACAGTTGCCAGCTTCAGACTTCTTCATAAGAACCACTGCTGCAGCACCATCACTCATTCCTGAAGCATTAGCTGGTGTGACTGTTCCTGTTCCATCCATAAGGAAGCAAGGCTTTAGCTTAGACATGGCTTCCATGTTGCTCCCATGGTGAGGAAACTCATCTGTTTTAACTTCCGTAAGACCTTTTTTCGCTGGTGGCTCGGCAAAGCGTCTGCCTGCAATGCGGGAGACCCGGATTCGATCCCTGGGTCGGGAAGATTCCCTGGAGAAGGAAATGGCAACCCACTCCAGTATTCTTGCCTGGAAAATCCCATGGATGGAGCCTGGTAGGCTACAGTCCATGGGGTCGCAAAGAGTCGGACACGACTGAGCAACTTCACCTCAAGACCGTTTTTTAGAAGATACAAAAACTGGAACAATCTCTTTGTCAAAATGGCCGGCCTTCTGTGCATTCTCCGTCCTGTTCTGGGACAGCACGGCAACCTTGGCCTGTCTTCTCTACCCACTTGCCACTGTTTGGCCACATTTTCAGCTGTAATGCCCATATGATAGTCGTGGAATACGTCAGTGAGCCCGTCACAGAGTATACTGTCTGTCAGTGGTTTTTCCCCAGTCTTGACTCCCATCCTCAAGTGAACCAAATGAGGAGCCTTGCTTATATTTTTCCATGCCTCCTGCAACAATGCTGGAGTCTCTTATCCTTATCGATTGGGCTGCGAGACCCACGGCTTTCAGACCTGACCTGCAGATCATTTGGCAGCTCCACGCTGGAACAAAGTAGGGGATTCCCGCACCCACACTGGCCTGTCCAACAGGGTTCTGCCCACAGCCTACTGCCAAAAAGTGTCTAAATATGACCTCTGAGACCTCTTTGGGAGCCACAGCACCCTTTTCAGGACCTCTCTAACAGTTGAGCCCAGGTCATGGACAGGAACAGTGGATAAGGCACCATTAAAAGAGCCTATGATGGTGCGCGCTGCTGAGACAAGGACCACTGGGTCCAAGTCTGCACTCATCCTGCCACACTACCGCCTCCCGAGCAGCTACTGTGGGCCCCAGGACAGCCAGCTTAGTGCTGGCTTTTAAAGTTTCATGTGATTAAATGTTCTTACCCATATAGTCTAGGGTACTATCTCCATGTCAAGATTAGTAACTTTAACTACATCTGCAAAGTTCCTTGGCCATGTAATATAACACTGTTATAGGTTTCAGGGGTGAGTGCACAGACACCTTTGGAAGGAGGCATTATTCAGTATACCACAATTACCAACCATCCCTGTAAGTTTCATGAACAAAGGTCCTATGTTTTTTTTTTTTATCATTGTTGCATATCCAATGTGTGACATGCTTGCCAGACACATAATAATTGCTCAATAAATATATCTTGAATCAAAGAAAGAATAAGTGAGCAAATGAATGAGTGAATATGTGGATCTAGAGTTTAGTAGAATGTTCTAACCTTGAATCAAACATTTAGGAACGTTGAGTGTATCTATGGGTCAGTGGTTAACAAAAGCACAGATTTTCACTTCAGGAAAACATGGATGCAAGTTGGTAGTTTTATTGTCACTTATTAACTGAGTACCAAGGATCTCTGTGCCACAGTTTCTTCATATGAAAAATGGGAAATCAAAACTTCTATCTAAATGTTTTGCTGAGGATCAGATATATACGGCTGTATATCTCGTTCCTGAATATTACAGTGCCTAGCTCATAGTGAGCACTTATTATATTATAGCCATTATAAATGTTGCAGGTATTTTGAGGTCTAGGTAGTTGATGGAATTAACTTATTTGGGAAGAAATGGAATAGAGGAGAGGGGGAGGGAGGGGAGAAGGGTAGGGTTGGGTCCAGGAGATGGAAGGGAAGAGAGAGGTCTCAGCAGAACACTGTCACTTAGTGATATTTAAGAAGCAAGTAACTAGAGAGAAGTAAGAATCAATAGTTAAAGATGCAAGAAAGATAGAGAAGAGCACAGTCTTTGGAAACAAAAGGGGAGGAGGAACTTGAAGGACAGAGTCACTAACAGTTTCAAATACGAGGACAATATCATGGAATGTAAAAATTGAAATGAGTCCATTATGTTATTGGATAAAGATGTCAGTGGTGACCCAGGAAGGAAGGTTTGGTGAAATATTAAGGAAGACATTCAGATGTAGCAATTTGAAGGAGAAATGGAAAAAGAAGGAATGAGAAAGCAGAAATGGAATGAGAAAGCATGGTCTTTCCAGAAGTTTGATGTTGAAGGAAAAAAGAAAGATGAGCCATAATTTGGAGAAAAGGCTTGATGTAAATGGGGATTTGGGGTGCACATGTATTTATTTTACTGTCCTTCACACCTCTCTTACCACAGCTTTTCAATCCCTTTCCTCTCTATCTTTTCCACCTTCCCTCAATGATAAAATTAATCAATTAATCAGTAAAAAGGTTAATCAATAGTAAATCTAAGAGAGAAATGGAAAAATTTATTTGAGCCAACTTGGGAGAGAGTTTTTCAGAAAACTCTGAGGCCTGTTCTGCAGAGGTAAAGGGGGATTCCCTCGTGACTCAGATAGTAAACAATCTTCCTGCCAATATGGGAGACGCAGGTTCAATCCCTGGATCAGGAGGATCCCCTGGAGAAGGAAGTGGTAACCAGTATTCTTGTCTGGAGAATTACATGGACAGAGGAGCCTGGTGGACTACAGTCCATGGGATTGCAAAGAGTCAGTCATGACTGTCACACACAAAGTGGGAAGCCAGCATATAATGTGATTTTAGAAAGAGGGTCCATGCAATCAAGCACACGTATTGGTAGAAGGCTATTGCTATTTGCAAGGAACAGATATGGTATGGTTTTATTGTTTTTCTAAGTGTAGGGAGGTGCAAGAAACCAGATTCACGAAATTTTCTCCTGAAAATATCTAACTATCTGAAAGCCAATTCTGCCAGTTTTCCGAGTACAAAGTGCCTTATCCTGATCTTCACCCTGAGTTCCTTTGTACTATAGATCAGTGACAGCAGTGGGTAATGATTTCATTCTTGTAGAACTGAATGATGGGCAACATTCTTTATTTTACAATCCCTTCCCTTTTGGCTTTAATGTCAACCAAGGTTTGAGAGATATTCTGTGACCAAGTTGTCCCACAGTACTAGAAATACTCATTCCCAGTTTGGGTGAGGATTTCATTGGTAAGTCACTTCATGGAGTATTACTGAAGTAGGCTTAGTAAATAGCAGCCAAAAGCCCCTGTCCCACCTGTCTTACTAGTCTGTTATAATCCAGGAAATGATTTCCTCTCGTTGCTTCTTCCCAAATCTAGACTTCCAGGGTTATAATCATTGATCTCATTGAACTGTATTGAACTAAATGAACTGTGGTCAATGGTCTCAGTTCATTTAGTTCTTTTTGGTAGAGGCTTAGAAACACATTTGGTAATGCAAGAAATAATAATCTTGTAAGATAGGCCGAATGCCAGTAATATACCTAGTAACATTAATAAGATCATAAGAAAGTATTCAAGTTAAAACTTGCATTAGATGCAGCTCAGTATCTCCCCAGGTTGTCTGACCCAGGCTGCTCTGCACCAGCCATCTTAAAGGGAAATGACAAGTTGGAATCATATATAAAGTTCACCATAGACACTTGCATGTACCAGATGAGGGGTGGCTTATCGTGTTCTCTTACAGGGTCAAGAAAGGAATGTTCTCTTCTAAGGAGTTGCATGGCTGATGTCTGAAGAAGAAAAATCAATCTTTATGGTTGAGCAGGTATTTCTGCCCTTGGGGAGGTCTGGTTAATGCTCAGTGTAGATGCATAATGCATGCTAGAGGCGAGGGAGGAGGCCTACATGGGCAGAGAAAAGCTTTATGTTTAAATTTTTCTTATCTCACTTTAAAATACCAGTTTTATTTCATCACTCCATCATGCTCAACAAAGAACCTCAACTACTTCATGCAGCATATAGGAACTATCAGGTAGGACCTTTCTCAACTTGTTAAAATAACCTGCTTCCCACATCTCAACTCCCCAAAGGTCTTACCTTCTGCCTTGCTATCAAGTTGAAGTGATAAACTGTCACATATCAGAATAATTCTGTCACTTACGCACTGAATCCCTGCCCTGCTTGCTTTTCTACCATCTAGTGTGTGTTAGTTGCTCAGCTGGCTCCAACTCTTTGTGACCCCATGGACTGTAGCCCACCAGGCTCCTCTGTCCTTGGAATTCTCCAGGCAAGAATACTGGAGTGGGTTGCCTTTCCCTTCTCCAGGGATCCGCCCAACCCAATGATAGAACCCAGGTTTCCTGCCTTGCAGACAGATTCTTTACTGACTGAGCCACCAGGGAAGCCCACCTTCTTACCATGATCTTCAATGATTATTAACTCCTCTGTATCCCAGTTCTTTCCATTATAAAGTAGAAGCAAAAACTCACTATGTTAATGTAGATTAAATAAGGGAAGCATGAATAAAATGTTAATATAATGGCTAGTATTTAGTAGGCACTCAATATCTTTTCTCCTTTCCTTAAAAAAAAAAAAAAAAATTTCCTGTATACGAGACAGCAAAAGAGACACTGATGTATAGAACAGTCTTTTGGACTCTGTGGGAGAGGGAGAGGGTGGGATGATTTGGGAGAATGCCATTGAAATATGTATAATATCATATATGAAATGAGTCGCCAGTCCAGGTTCGATACATGGTACTGGATGCTTGGGGCTGGTGCACTGGGATGACCCAGAGGGATGGTATGGGGAGGGAGGAGGGAAGAGGGTTCAGGATGGGGAACACACGTATATCTGTGGCAGATTCATTTTGATATATGGCAAAAACAAAAAAAAAAAAAAAATTTTTGGGCACATTGCCCAGCATGCAGGATCTTAGTTCCCTGGCCAGGGATCAAACCCACGCCCCCTGCAGTGGAAGTCTAGAATCAACCACTGGACCACCAGGCAAGTCCCTCCCTTGCTTCTAATACTAAATGTATAACCTTTTTGGTACCTTATTCCGTTATGGTTTTTCCCCTAAACCCTGTCTTCCTCTGGCATAGTCAATTATTAGGCTTTTTCATTAGACACTGTCTGTTCTACCAGCATCTCAGATTTCCCATTTCTTTTCCATTTTTTGCCTATTACATGCCAATTGTTCTTCACTCTTTTATAAGCTACCTCTGCAGTCCTACCTTCTGGTCTTGCTCCACATCTTTTCAATCATTGTCTCTATTCATACTCTTATTACAACACCAGCTCTGCATCATTTCACTTGTGAACCCTACTCTTTAAGCCTTCCTCCTTCACATGGTCCCTTCCCTCACCACCTCTTTACTCTTTGACTTGATATCTAAAGGCAATAAATGGAATGTCATTTATTAGATATACATCCCATGAGGAAAAGAACATCTGTTTCATCCATTGCTGTATCCTTAAGACCTTGAACTTTGATTGTTTCTTAACATTGAGTTAATGAATTAACATGTCCCTGCCTCGAATTTCCTTTCCTTGAAGTCACCAAACTGCTTTGCCTAACTATCAAATGTATATCTTCAACCAAAACTTTCCTTTTGTATTTCAGGCTACCTGCTTGATAGTTCCCCTTAAATGTCTCATCTTGAATTAGACATGCTCCAAACTAAATTCAAGAACCTTACTTCCACCCATCAGTTGTTTCTCCTCCACAGCCCTCTAGCTCAGTGAATCCACCTGTTGTTCCAACGAGACATTTGGAGTTATCATTTATGAGCTCATCCTAATCATTCCCCCTAACCAATCCTCCATTAAATCCACAGACTTTGTTATGGCATATCTCTTGGCTCTGTATACTTCTTTCCATCTCCATTGCTAACATCTAGTCAAGCACTCACTCTATGTAGGGTGGACTACTGCAGTAGTCTATTATATGTCTCCTTGTATTCATGCCTAAGCCCCGTGCAATCCATTTTCCATACAGTAGTAAGAACAGTATGTTTAAATGCATTGGTTTGAGCCAAAAAGTTCCTTCAGATTTTTCTGTAACATCTTATGAAAAAACCCAAGCAAATTTTTGGCCACCACAAGAGAATTAATCATGTCACTCCTTTATTCAAAACATTGGAAAGAAATAATAAGCATGGCCTATGAGGATATACATAATTGAACTCCTGCCTATATTAGCAGCTAAATTTTTTCCACTCTGCTTGTTATTTGTATTCTCATCACTTTCTCTAGAGTTCAGCTTTTTCTTACTTTGGAATCTTCAAAGAGGTAGTTCTCTCATTTATGTTTCTGCAGTCAGCTACACATTGACTAGTTGGCTCTGCTTCAGCAGTTATTTGGTTGTCAGCTGGGTATCTCAGCTTTCCTTCATGTAGCCACTTGATCTCTTGTAGGCTGTCCTTGTGCTGTGGGCTTACTCTGTGGCAGAGGCAGAGTTGAAAACAAGTCATAAGATGAGCCCAAACTCAAAGAGTGGAGAAATAGACCTCTGCTAGATGGGAGAAACTGTCAAAGCACCTTGCAAACAAAGAACACGGATATAGGTAAGCCATTATCTGAGGCTATCAATACAATGAATCTACACAAGAGCCAAGTCTCAGAAAGAGAGCCTAATTATTTTCTTGCCTTTAAAGTATAGGATATTGGTATATGTAAATATGTGTGTGTGCTTAGTCGTTCAGTCATGTCTGACTCTTTGAGACCCCATCAACTGTAGCCGGCCAGGCTCCGCCATCCATGGGGATTATCCAGGCAAGATTACCAAGTGGGTTGCCATGCCTTCCTCCAGGGTTCTTCCCAACCTAGGGATCAAACCCAGGTCTCCTGCATTGCAGGTGGATTCTTTATCATCTGAGCCACCAGGGAAGCACATGAATACTGGAGTGAGTAGCCTATCCCTTCTCCAAGGCATCTTCCCAACCCAGGAATCAAACCAGGGTCTCCTGCATTGCAATAGATTCTTAACCAGCTTAGCTACCAGGGAAGCCCAGACGCAAATATAAATACATACAAATATCAATATGTACTTAATTGAGTACTGGAAGATATTTATATTTCAAAACTCCTCCAAAGGTAGTAGAAAATTTTCCCTGGTGATAAGGACAGAGGCTATAATGAAGTTTGGAATTAGGATTTGGGAAGTGGAAACAGGCATTTATTTTATCGTAAGATTATAAAGTGATGGTATTTACCTGGGCCTTGAAGAAAGTGCTATAAAAATCAAGAAAGTTTGAGAAGCAGTGCAGGAAGAATAAAACAATGAATAAAAGGGTAGATTTTAGAACAAGAGAAATTCTTCAAGGCTTCCATACTTAGGTAATTTCTTCTGTGTCACTTTAGGCTCCAAAAGTCACAGATCCCTATATTAAACAGTAACACTGTGTACATTTCTTTACAGTATTCATTAATGTTGAAATTTTACATTATTTTGTGTAAGCTTCTACACAGAAGTCAGACATTGCCTGCGATTTTTCCAAATTCATTGAGCATAAATATTTTATACATGTAAACCAGTCAGAATGTCCATGATCAACAGTTCTACAAATAACAAATGATGGAGAGGGTGTGGAGAAAAGGGAACTCTCTTGCACTGTTGATAGGAATGTAAGTTGGTTCAGCCACTGTAGAAAACATTATGGAGGTTCCTTAGAAAACTAAAAGTAGAATTACCATATGATCCAGCAATCACATTCCTGGGCATATACCTGGAGAAAACCATAATTCCAAAAGATATCCCAATGTTTATTCATTGTAGCACTATATACAATAGCCAGAACATGAAAGAAACTGAATGTCCATCAACAGAGGAATGGATAAAGATGTAGTACATATAAGAAAGTGAAGTCGCTCAGTCGTGATCGCTCTTTGCGATCCCATGGACTGTAGTTTGCCAGGCTTCTCTGTCCATGGGATTTTCCAGGCAAGAGTACTGGAGTGGGTTGCCATTTCCTTCTCCAGGGGATCTTCCTGATATATACAATGAAATATTGCTCAACCATAAAAAAGGAATGAAACTGTGTCATTTGCAGAGATGAAAGGCACATCTGTCACACTCTGTCAAAGAGAGTGTGGCATCACTGACTCAATGGACATGAGTCTGAGAAAACTCAGGGAGATGGTAAACAACAGGGAAGTCTGGCATGCTGTAGTTCATGGGATTGCAAAGAGTCGGACATGACTGAGCGACTGAACAACAATGAAGCTGTCCTAGCAGAGTTTCCCAGGTGGCTCAGCAGTAAAGAATCCACCTGCAATGCAGGAGACCTGGGTTTGATCCCTAGGTTAGGAAGATCCCCTGGAGAAGGAAATGGCAACCCACTCCAGTATTCTGGCCTGGGAAATCCCATGGGCAGAGGAGCCTGGAGGGCCATAATCCATGGGGTTGCAAAGACGATTTAACAACTAAACAACAACAAAAGCTCTCCTAGCAATCTATTTATTTGCAAACATTTTTTATCTTCTTTTGGAAACATTCTTACTTGAGGTACATAATTCCTTGTTGATCTTGTGATGGTCAATTTTATGTGTCAACTTCACTGGACTAAGTGATGCTTAGATAACTGGTAAACATGATTTCTGAGTGTGTCTGTGAGGGTTTTTTCAGAAGAGATTAGCATTTGAATCAGTAGATTGAGCAAAAATCACCCTCATGAATGTGAGCAGGCATAATACAATCCCGGCGGTGGTGGTTTAGTCTCTAAGTTGTGTCTGATTCTTGTGACCTCATGGACTGTAGACCTCCAGGCTCCTTTGTCCATGGGATCTCCCAGGCAAGAATACTGGAGTGGGTTGCCATTTCCTTCTCCAGGGGATATTCCCCATCCAGGAATTGAACCCTGGTCTTCTACATTGCAGGCAGATCCTTTACCAACTGAACTATCAGAGAAGCCTAGTCCAATCCTTTCAGGACTTAAATAGAACAAAAAGGTGAAGGAAGTGTGGATTTGCTCTTTGCTTGATCTGGACATCCATTGTCTCCTACCCTTAGAACTAGGTACTTCTGATTCCTGTATTTTCAGACTAAGTTGGGGTCTTATATCCTAGAACTCCCAATTCTCAGGTCTTTCTGCACCTAAATTGCACCACTGGTTTCTTTGTTCCAGCTTGTAGACAGCAAGCAGATCATGGGACTTCTAAACCTCCATTACTCTGGGAGTCAATTCCTATGATATATCCTTTTATATACATCTTTAAACATCTTATTGATTCTGTTTCTCTAGAGAATCCTGACAAAAACACTTCTCCATGACATATAATTCCTATTGGTTTTTAATTTTCAATTTCAACTTAATTGTTACTCCTTTATAAATGACACTTATTTGTGGCACCTGTTAGAGAGTCCCTGTCCTTGCTGTTCTGTGCTTTCACTGTGACTAACAATGGACTTCTACGTATTTAACCTGTTTAGCTCATGTGATGGCTTTTGACTTATCATTTGTGTCTTTCATGAATTCTCAAAAAATGTTATCATTGTTTCTTCCCCATTTTCTCTAATCTCCTTTGAGAATTCCAATTACGCATGTGTTCATCCTTATTTTCTTTTTGTATGCCACTTAAGTTATTTTTCAAGGTTTCTATATCCTAGCATCTCTGTAAGCTGCATTTATCTATTTCATTATTAATTTATACATAATAATTTACTATCATTAATCTATAATCTCTCTTTTAGCTTATGACTTATCTTTCTGCCATTATATTTAACCCATCAATTGAAGTTTTGACTTAAATTATTAAGTTTAATCTCTCAGCTTCTTCTGGTTTCTCCTGACCAGTAGTATAAAACAGGTAGTATTCAATATAAAGTAGAACTCGAAGGACTTCCATGGTAGTCCAGTGGCTAAGACTCCGTGCTCCCAGTGCAGGGACCTTGGGTTTGATCCCTGGTCAGGGAACTAGATCCCACATGCTGCGGCTAAGCATTCTAACTCCCCAGCAAAGATCGAAGATCCTGCTTGCTGTAATTATGACCCAACACAGCCAAAGTAAATGCATAAGTAAAATAAATATTTTAAGAAATGGACTCTCCTTTAAAAAAAATAAAAAATAAAGTAGAACTCTAAACTAGACACACATTCTAGAGAGTCACTTTATCCCCCGTCTGCAGCTGTGGTCAAAACATACAGATTTTCACATCCTTCTACACTTCTGGTCAATGTTTTTTTCATCCTGTTCTTTAAGGATAGATTCCTTTGGAGAAACAAATATTATGAAAATTCTTCTGATTTTCTCTACTTCCATAGGCCAGACGTAATATCCTTGTTCCAATGTAGCTATTCCCTAAAATTCCAGGTCACTGTATCATCATATTTTCCCTTCCTATGTCCCAAGAAATGCCTCAGATTTCAAATATTGTCTTGTGATTTTGATTTCAGCTTTTAAATCCTTCTGTGTTAATGGAGAAAGAGGAAATACTTAAAGATTTCCTTTAGTTTCTTGAGAATTCAGCCATGAATTTTAAAATATATTTATTTTAGCTTAGTTCATGCCTACATGTTATTCAGAGGAAGAGCTTGAAAGAAAACTACATATATTTTTACATACAGCTATATTCTCACCACTTTGTGCTATGTGAACACAAAAATATTTATTTAATAGTGTTACAGAATTGTTTGGATTGAAGGAAAAGAAAAATTAAAAATAAGACACTTTACATATTTTTTCGTTTCTGAATGGTTTAAACATATAGAAAAATAAAGAGAATGATATTAAACAGCCAAGATTTGACTGTTTAACCCAGATATTATGAATGTTGATGTTCTTCTATACATGCTTCAATTTTTTTAGAGTAATACAATGTTGCCAAAACAAATAACTTCCAATTAGAGCTAACTGAAGAGTAGAGAATTTATTTATGCATTCTTTCGGTTAACATGCATTGACTCAAAAGTTAAATATCATATGCAATGCTTAGCAGTGGAGATTTAAATCACTCATGTTCAGGTCAATAATGGAACTATGCCTTTCCAAATAAAATTTTACTGTGACTGTGTTATTGATAACACAATCTTGTTTCATAAACATTTATTGAACACAGAGGAAAAATCTAGCAGTGAAAATAAAGAGGAGGAAGAAAATGCTCTAATTATGAGAAGCCTTCTTTATTCCCTACTGGCACTGTATATCTAAAAAAAAAATTGACTCATTTATGTATGTTATTCCTTGCCTTTCACCTCTATTTGGATTATTTATTAATCCTTGACCCAAAAAATCAATATATTGTGAATTCATTTATATACACTCAATATTAGTGAGATAAAATACAATAATGAAAGTACTATTACATAAAGAAGTACCAGATAGAACTATTATAGATACTTAGAGATGAGCTATGCCTCTTTCATTTCCTGTACTTCACTGTACAAGTAGATATAGTACTATTTCTTCCATTATGAATTGAAATATTCTTAAATTTGTTGAAGAATTTCAATAAAGCCAATGAAAAGAATTATTAATCCCCCTGAATAGTAGTGGGAAATGCACTGTAATTGGTAGGCTTCATATCAGAATTCTTGGAATTTCTCCAACTGCATTAGCAATTGGTCATCTTAATTACATGGTCCATTAGCTGAAATCTGCATTACAAAACTCCCATGCACAATTCTTGCCAACTCTGATCCATTCATTGTAAGGTCAAAGTTGCCTTGCTCATTGCAAAATGAAACTAGATATATTAAGTTAAAGTATTTTGAGCTCATTAAATATACAACCTCAAGTTAGTCACCATATCACATACAGAAAATAACTACAGTCCTAGAGACAATGCTCCCAATACTTTCAGCTTTTTATGATGTAAGGTAGTTCTGCAAAAGATACGGGCATATTCAAAAAAATTTAAAAGACAATATCCATCTTTGAGCTTCTACTTCCTGTGACTTATAGTTACTTACAATGTTGACACAAATGTCTCAGTCTAACTGATAATAACCATTAGCATATTTGTTAAAAAAAAAAAAAAGTAGACTCACTTATCACTGCCAGCAAGGATTGCTTCAGTCTAGAGGTATCCATGGAACCTTAACCAAAGCCACCTTACAATGTTTGTTTTAGCACAGTCCCAATTCAAAAGTACTCAGACAACCAACTAAAATTGAATGAATCTATTCAATACTCATTCCCTCACTTGCTAAGATATTAACTTCTATTTTTATCTGCAATGTGCTCCATGCTGGAGTATTGTTATTAATAAAAGACACTCATTGTCTTCAAGACACTTATGACCTGGCCCATTTTATGCAAATGTTTCAGAAAGAGTATAGATCTATGAAAACATGTTGTTTTCTATCACAGATCTTATTTCTCCATTTTTTTTCCAAAGGATGTAATGAAAAACTCATTCAGATTCCTCACTAACATCCAAAAACTATGTCTATACGTTTCTTGGATCCCAACTATCTAATTTATCAAAATATTGAGGCTAACCTAGAATATAGCATATAATGAACTTAGGCTAGTATTGTTCTAACCTTAAATATTCTTGCAAGTCATGCGTATGATAAGCCATTCTAGAATTTTTCCCAGTACTGAAGGCAGACTTACTGATTTACATTTCAGTCCCCAGTTTTGCTTCAATATAAGTGGAAACAAGAGGTGCCTGTCTCTTGCCTTCTTGCATTATTTAGTTGTTTTTAGTTTCCCTGAATCTTTAGAAATTACATAAAATTTCAAGTGCACATACAAGTTCTTATAGTAGCTGAGCTCCAATTGTTCCAAGTTAGAAGAGCTGCTAAATTGTCTCTTACAGTCTTTTTCACTCAACCATGATTTCACACCATTGCTTATCCTAAACTTTCTCATTTAAAACCTATTCCTTTTGGCATGAAAAAGAAATGGAGGTCGTTAACCACTTCTATTTTCCTATACATTACACCTGTAGATTTACTGTACAGTCACGCCTTAATCCTTTTCATGTCTTGAACAACAGCAACAACAAAAAAAAAAAACAGAAAAATGCTTTTCTATTGTCTATGTATATTCTTATTGCAGATCTCAGCATTAATCTTACATCATATATTGCTCTGTTTCACTCTAATATACATCCTTATCTAAATATCATCCAGTCCATCTTTTCTACCAACTTATTTAAAATTGTGTTTTATTAAATTACTATCTATGCAGCCAAACCTTATCTCTAACCTTATCTTATCTTCCTCTTCCTCATTTTCTTTTGCATTTGGATCAGTTGCAATTGTGGAGTCTGATATTCCTTTTTGGAGGCTCCCAGCCTTCTTAACTCATCTTCCCTTTTAGAGGGTCAAGAAGTGGGATCAAATCTGTTATGGTGGAAGCTTAGAGACGATATGACTTAAGTCCAATCATCTTATACAAACCCGGCTGTCTGGAAATGGAAATAAAACAGTTTCCTGGAAGGAACTGTAGATAGGACGAGCTCTATGGAGTTCAATCCAGCTTCTAATCCTATTAGTCCCAGGGGAGATAGATAAAAGGACCATTAAAGTGGTACAGATGTGTTCGTGATTGTGATTGCACCCCAGTCTCTGACAGTGCCTACCTCCTTGTAGCCAATGAAGAAGCTGCTCGTGTCAGGAGTTTCAGCTAAGGAACGCTTTGGTGGTAGCAGTGATGAAGGGAACAAAACTGCACTTTGTGTTATTTCTTAAACTAACTGAGCGTTACACAGTGTTATTGAAATAGGTTGGAGGGAACAGGAACAACCTTCTTCCACCCTGGAAGCTAAAAGATAAGTCAGAAGTGGCAGAGGTAGTGATTTTAAAGATACTGCCAGAGAGGAGTGGGAGGACGATCATCATTAAATACCAGGACCATATCATCATGTACCAATACCTCTTGCTTTGTATTCATGACCCTAAACCAAAGTTAATCTGCTATACAGGGAGTTAATACACTCATTAATGGTGACTAAACAGAGCCTAAATTATTCAGGAAAAGTTTTAGATTCAAACAACAGGGAGAATTATGTAGTGGCCACAGAGCATCCTCCTGCTTGTGAGGAATAATACTGCCATCATATATTTCTGAGAGCTTCTTCTCTGCTGTCTGAAGTGAGATTCAAGTACTCAGAGAGAAGAGAATCTCAATTAATATGGAACAGATCTTCAATGCATTCATTTAGCTAGCGAGCATTTATTAAGCATTGATTTAGAGTCTAGACCCTCACCATACATTTTTCCATTCATATAGTTGTTCAGAATGTATGACTTGTGAGTATTTTGGGGAGAGTCATTTACACCCAGTCTTATGTTGTCTAGGAATTGCTACTGCTGCTACTGCTAAGTCGATTCAGTTATGTCCAACTCTGTGCGACCCCATAGACGGCAGCCCACCAGGCTTTCCCATCCCTGGGATTCTCCAGGCAAGAACACTGAAGTGGGTTGCCATTTCCTTTTCCAATGCATGAAAGTAAAAAGTGAAAGTGAAGTCGCTCAATCGTGTCCGACTCTTCGAGACCCCATGGACCGCAGCCTACCAGGCTCCTTGATCCATGGGTTTTCCAGGCAAGAGTACTGGAGTGGGGTGCCATTCTCATTAAAGGATTTCAAATCATCTTTTACAGCACATGTCTTATTACGACCTGCATTTCCACTTACTAATGATTGCAAACTTTAAAGTGACACAGCCCTTCTGAAAAGGCCCCTGTGACTCTCATATTAAAAACCACTTTTCTTTTGTTTTAAAAGTTAATTTGACAGTGCGTTCCATCATTCTACCTTCTCGGTGTGTAAACATGAATAGAAATTTCAGAAGCTACCTGAAAATTTGAAGTTTCAGGAAAAGAAATGAACATTATTTGAGTATTTGCTATGTTCTAAGTACCTGTGTTTTGCATTTTCATGTTAACATATTTAATCTTTCAGGATTTCCTGGTGGCTCAGATGGAACTTCCCCAGTGGCTCAGATGGTAAAGCGTCGGCCTGCAAGGCGGAAGACCTGGGTTCAATCCCTGGGTCAGGAAGATCCCCTGGAGAAGGAAATGGCAACCCACTCCAGTACTCTTGCCTGGAAAATCCCATGGACAGAGGAGCCTGGTAGGCTACAGTCCATGGGGTCACAAAGAGTCGGACACGACTGAGCAACTTCACTTTCACTTTCAGATGGTAAAGAATCTGCCTGCAATGCAGCAGACTCGGGTTCGATCCCTGAGTCAGGAAGATTCACTGGAGAAGGGCTTGGCAACCCACTCCAGTATTCTTGCCTGGAGAATCCCATGCATAGAGGAGCCTGGTGGGCTACAGTCCACAGGGTTGCAAAGAGTCAAACATGACTCAAGCAACTGAGCATGCTCACACATCTCAAATTTTACATGAGCATACTGATTCGCATTGAGTTTAAAAGGCAGGACCAGAGCTCTGTGGCTGTCTCCACACACTGCTGGCCTTGACCCTGCTCTGGCCTGCCTAGGTGATGGTTTGAGATTGGCATCTGCCCATACTCCTCTTCTTGTCTGGCTATACTGCTGTTTCACCACCGTGACAAAACACCCATTTTCTTCCCTTTTATTTTCATCCACAGTGGACTCTTTGTTTAAAAACAGAGAAGGATTGTACAGGGTTACTTGGCTTTCTTCCCTACAGATCTGGTTCTATCTATCTACCTCCCCCCTGCCTTTCTAACTAACATAGCTACACACTATGGGAAGTTTCTGTTCTTGCCTTCGTGACCAAGACTTAGTTCTTATCATTCACCACCATCTTGGCATTTTCATTTTTTTTTTATTCACCACCATCTTAACAATATCTATTATATTCTTCTCAGAAATATGTATTTTATTAAAAATTGTTGAAGGAATTAGTTGAAAGGTTTTCAATCAGGGCATAAACCTTAACTTTCAAGTACCTGTTTTCAAGTTAGGTCCACAGCATTCAACCCCTCTTTCTTTTAAAATCTCTCTTTGAGTCTTATCTCCTCTCACCTCCCAACATGCTTCACTTCCACCTTGGCCCCTTATTTTTTTTTAAATGTGGGTAATTTATCTCCGCCAATCTCTAGCATCCCATCATCATTTATACTGTCTTCTAAGTTGACAAAAGGACAGCAAATAAAAAAGCCTCCCATTTGTTATCTTGATCCATCCTCCTTACAAAGTGATGGTAAAATCATTGCATCACGTTTTTTCTATTACATATTTAACGCTTTTCAAATGCCTTTTATTTGTGAGACTTCACATAAAGTATTAGGAAGATATTTTAGAAAGAACTAATAGACAATCACTAAAAAATTACTCTCCATCTATAAAAGAATTTACAGATAAATGTAGAATCAGGTGAATAGGGTGTAGAAGGACATAAATTACTGGTGATACAAATAGGTAACACGGATTTAAAAGATTGGACATGAAAATTCAAATAAGACACCAAGCACTCCGAATAAAATCTGGTCAGTAAACTTGCCCCCATTCTAGGTAGGTATAATTTTTGAGGTCTTAAGCTCAAAGAGGATGCCTAGTAGAAGGAGGGGCTTCCCAGGTGGCTCAGTGGTAAAGAATCCATATGCCAAGGAGGAGAGCAGTGGACGTGGGTTTGATCCTTGGGCTAGGAAGATCCCCTGGAGAAGGAAATGACACCCCACTGCAGCATTCTTGCCTGAGAAATCCATGGACAGAGGAGCCTGGAGGACCCCAGTCTATGAGTCAGACAAGACACAGCGGCTGAACAACAGTAAGGAAGGAGACAGCCCTGAGTGTCACCTTATCAGTCTCACCTGTGAGGTGTTCCTCGTGTTCCACCACAGTGCCCAGCACAGTCTTATGTGACTTCACAATCACGCTTTGCTCCCAACTGTGTCCAGCCCCACTATTCAAGGCCCCTTTCAGAAGTATCCCATCCTTACTACTGCCTCCATTTTTTATCCTCTTATCAGGTAATTCCCTATGTTTTCTATCAAAATACTTTTTACAGATTTCCCCCATCCAGACATTGAATTTCCATTTTGAAAAGGTCTGGATAAAAATCTCTTGATAAATATGTAAGATGCAGATCATTCTCGGGGGGGTGGGGGGCAGGAAGGAAACATCTTGCAATATCGTAAGCCATGATCTACGGGGGGAAAATTTATGTTTCAATAAAATATATACAGCCAGTCATCTATTCCCATGTCCTCCTTTCTCTTCCTAAACCCCATGCTTTATGAGAAAGAATAAAGAAAAAAATGCCTCTTCTATTTCCAATTCCTTTCCTTAATTCTAGAAGTAGCAGATATAGCATAGACTTTAATCTCTAGTATCTTCTGAGCCTTTACTCTTCCCTACCACTTCTATATGTCATTGTACTCATTCAATAAGTATTTAAACAAGTTTTGATAGCTTCTGCAGATAACAGAATATAAAAGATCATCTCGGTGACCCTGAGTCAACTGGGAAAGGCCTTGAAGTATGATGACTAACATGGATAATGCTGTCCATGGGGTGTTATAAAAACCCAGAGAACAGGCATCTATTTCTCAACTCTGTGGTGGAAGATGTGAGTGGAAGAAGCAGATACAGAAAAAGCCTCCAAGAGTGCATAAGACTTGAGGTACCACTATTGCAATCAGTAGGGCTATCACCCATCAAAATGTTTAAACTGGAAGCCAAGGACTCAGCCACTCCAACTTACTCCTCAACTTCTCCCTCAATGATTTCTGTTGATGCTGCCTCTTGCCCCCTTAAGATCATTCAAATTTTTCCAATTGTTTCCCTACCTTTCTCCAGAATCTTAAGATAGCCTGCTAATTGCAGAATCATTTCCCTCCAATCTTTTACTCACTCTTTATTATTGGTTTTACTTTCCTAAAATTCAAGACCTAAAACTCCTCAGTGGTTGCCAAATGCTCTGTAGATAAAATAGAAATCCCTCAATATGTCTTAATTTGTTCCTTTGAAGGCACACAGTACAATGATTAAGAACACGGAGCCTAGAGCTTCAGTTCAAATTCTGTCATCTAACAGCTGGGGGGTCTCAAGCAAGCACGCAATCTCTTTAAGCCTCCAAATTCTCATTTCTAAAATGGGAATATCTCTTCTTATGATTACGGAGAAGACTAAATAAGATAAATCCTCTAATGTTCTTAGAATACTGTCTGGCACATAGTAATAGAAAACAACGCACGTGTGCTCACTCGTGTCCAACTCTTTGCAGCTCCACGGACTGCAGCCCACGGGCTCTTCTGTCTATGGAATTTTCAGGCAAGAATACTGGAGTGGGTTGCCATTCCTTTCTCCAATAGAAAACAGTGCTAGCTGTAATTATTATCTCTCCAATTCCAACTTCCCTGTTAATTCCCTTTATATGCTTGTATGTGACAAATCTCCTTCCTGTTACTCTTAGTCACCGTATTTCCTCATCTTTGTATTTTTCACATGCTTCTTTCTCTACCTGGACCTCCTTTCCAAGCGTTCTCAAAACTAATACCTTCTGGGTGGGAAGTGGGGTATAACTCTTGGAAACGAGGATTAGAGATCCTTACAGGATGATGGAAAAGTTCTGTGTCTTCAATGGGGTTGTGATTACATGGGAATATATTTGTTGAAATTCCTCATTATATATTTAAAATCTGTATCTCAAATTTTTAAGTGTTATTAAAATGTAAATCATCAAAAAAAAAAAAAAACTAATACCAGCTTCCCCAGTGTGGAGTTAAAGTTCTTTTCCTATTGGTTTCCACCACTCTCTCACACACTTTATCCTAATACTAACTACTCTGTTCTCTTTTGTTGTTTTATGAATTCCTTAAGGGCTTATTCCTCTAATACCTAACACTTTCAGTGGCTTATTTAGGTATAGTAGTTTGGGGAGCAATCAATCTAATTTTCAATTGCATATATAAATTGATCTGACCAGGAACTACATTATTATTATAATTTCTAGAATAGTCAAGCTTTATAAACTGTGCTTTTTAAAACATTTCTTTATGTCAGGGTCTGTGTCTCATTCACTTTTACTTCCACTGCTCATTGTTAGCAACTAAAAGAGTATCTTCTATAGAATAAATATTCAGATATGTTAATTAAGTGTAAAGGAAGCAAAATAACTTTAAATTACACAACTCTAAGAGTCTATCTGTGTAAATGAAACATGGAAAAATAAGTTTGGGATCCACTTTACTTTTCTACAAATGAATGCCACTGGGTCTTATGTCTTTAATCTTGAAGGTTTATATATTTTAAAATGAACAACAGAAAAAAAAGTAATGGATACAGCATTATTCAAAGAGAAATTTTGAAAGGAAGAAAATCTGAGGATTAATGTCCTTAATATTCATTTCTGACAGCCTATGTTCAAGCTTAGGTTGTCTGGTCAACATTTGGGTCTGACTCGTAGTTTCCAAATCATGGTGTGTCATGTTCTAAGTCAATTCCCTAGAAGAGATTTAGGGATAACTTTTCCACAGGTTTTCTCAATTAAAGATGCATCTAGCTCTTTGCCCACATCACCCACATCTGCTCATAAAAAGTGAATAATGGAACACACATGTGCTGACTTGCGATTCATTTCAGTCTTTTGCAGGTGCAAATGCAAGTTTTAAGGTGCAAAGTGGAGCCACAAACGCTGTGGGTTTGT
Source organism: Bos javanicus (assembly GCF_032452875.1). Taxonomy (NCBI): domain Eukaryota; kingdom Metazoa; phylum Chordata; class Mammalia; order Artiodactyla; family Bovidae; genus Bos; species Bos javanicus. The sequence goes on from NC_083881.1 coordinate 41,808,304, forward strand.
CCAGCTGAAACTCTAGGCTTTAATCACATCTAAATAACTCCTCAGGTGATGCAATCACAGGATTTTGCCCACAAAAGGGGTGTAATAAATATTGTAGATTGAACTGGTGTGTATTAACAGATGAGGCTACATTATTTACAGAAAATGAAACCCAGCTAATTTTCACCAATCTGGTTTTTGCTAAAGCATTCTTTTCATATATTAACCCCAAATTCACCTTGAGTGGGTTTCAAAGCAACTTCAACCAGATATAATAGAAAATAAAATACTTTGGTTTGTATACATAACCTTTTCAGGGATGTACATTGACAGATAACTCCAATCTACTGTAATTACTACATATCCTTGCAGCCGCAGTAGTTCTAGCAGACAAACTAAGTCAACACTCTGTTACAAAAAGTAATAGAGAAGCTCACTGGCGCAGATAATCCTGAACAGCAGACAATCCCCAAATCACTTCTTTTCAGCTTGGATATGCCTTTAAGAATTTGTTTTTCAGCAGCCATCCATTCCTAATTTCATTTTCCTCAGGTTAAAGTTCTGTGATAATACACCTTACTGCTGATTAAGTCGTCACCTACCTTTCATTAGTCAATACATTCAAGAGAGTGCCCCTTGCCAGGCAAGATGATGGAGGTAACAGAACCATTTGAAGATGGAGAGTAGAGTTTTCTTTTCCGAGGGAAATATCTCCATAGCCACCCGTTGTGGCCAGATATCCATGACGTTTATTAAACATAGTATGCTCGGCAGTTTCTGATGCCCAGCTGTACTTTAATTGCTATTTTGTTTGAGTAAGGAGGATACCATTTACTCTACAACTTCGTTTCTTTATTAACTACAGAAACGCAGGTTATAAAGAACACACACGCACACTTTCGTTTCAATATTGTAAATGTAAGATTGTACCATAACTATGGGAATGTGTGCATGGTCAGTTGATCAGCCCAATCCTTTGAGACCCCATGGATTTAGCCCACCAGGCTCCTCTGTCCATGGACTTTTCCAGGCAAGAATACTAGAATGGGTTGCCATTTGCTTCTCCAGGGATCTTCCCAACTCAGAGATCGAACCTGCCTTTCCTGCATTAGCGAGCAGATTCTTTACCACTGAGTCACCTGAGAAGCCCTAACAATAGGAATACATTATTTTTAAAACAGCAGATATGAACATAATCATTATCCAAGGGAATATAAGAAAGGAAAATTTTCCAAGGAGTTTAGTTTTGAAAAATATAGTGATACTGGGAAAGAGTTCAAAAGTCAGGGAAAGAGAGAAAGGAGATTTCCCTGCTGGTTTCATGCTTAAATATATTTATCTCCTCTCATAAACCCTGAGGCAGAGAAAAATGAAAATTAAGCTCTGCCTTTACACTTTACTTCTGTTACAACACTTTTTGACCCAACCCTTCTTGCTCTGTTTGTCCAAATCCTGCCCATTTTTCAAAGTACAGCTCAAATCCTGCTTCTCTTGTAAAGCATTCCCTGACCGTTTCATCTGGAAGCAATCTTTCCTTCTTCTAAACTTCCACGCGACTTATTTTCCATACCACTCATTTAGTACCTATTATTTACTGACTAGTAGAGATGTAATGTTTTCAGAGTTGTTGCAGCCATTGTAGAGACTTTTTTATCCTTTTGTACAGAATGTAAATTTGTATTTTTAAAAGCAAGATAAGCCTATGTGTCTTTATTGTTCTTCATGCATCTGAAATTTAGTTTATTAAATTATAGACTACATCATGATAACTATACATATACACATATGTATATATGATTAGATGTATATATATGTGTTTATGTATATACGTGTGTGTGTGTATATATATATATATATGTACATGGTGGTTTAGTCACTAAGTGGTGTCCAACTCTTGTGACCCCCACGGACTATATAGCCTGCCAGGCTCCTCTGTCCTTGGGACTTTCCAGGCAAGAACATTGGAGTGGGTTTCCATTTACTTCTCCAAGGGTTCTTCCTGACCCAGGGATTGAAACTGGGTCTCCTGCATTGCAGGCAGATCCTTTACCAACCAAGCCATCAGGGAAGCCCATATATATGTACATAAAAACTTGTTTTTCTCATACGAATATCCTGTTGTAAAACTGAAATAATACTTATTCAGGAGCTTATTAAAATACATCAATAACTTTTAACAATTACAAATTTATTGAATTTATGCTATTTTCCCACTTCGATGATAGATGAAGACTGATAAGAAGCACAGTATATCTTTGCATTTTCCACCTTTGATGAAAATTTTCAAGGGGGAGAAATACATATACTTAGGATAATACAAAATTAGATTTTTTTTTCTGAAATTAAGATCCTCTTCTTTTTATTCAGTAGATAAAAGACATCAGTTTTACTTTTCTGAAGAAAAAAATATGTGTATACAAACAAAAAATACTGGGCAACTAGCTAACAGTCTTAGATTCTAGTCTAGCATCACCATCAACTACCTGTAAGAATTAACCTTTCTGTCCCTTTGTTTCCTCAGTTGATGAGACAGACATCAATTCAATTAATAGTATTATTCTCATTTCAAATTTCAAAATCCATGTATGATTTCGTTCATATAAAAATTCAATTCCAGTGAATTTTAAAAAACATAAATATCATTAGTTTCTATAGTTATGTAATTTACTGTAATCCAGGCAAAATTTTCCATTTCCAGAAGCTGATCAAGTTGAAGTGATTAAAATAAAATTATAGGAATATTATCTATACCTACATTACCTTTTTATAAGTGTAACTATTTCCTGAATTGGCATCATGCTAAAGATGATGGAAATCATTTAAAGCAGACAAGCAAAAAAAGGTCTTTTAAAGTCCCTGTCTCTGTGCTGGGTGTATCCTTAGAAAAATTCCACCTTTATTCTGGACTAATAAATGTGTGCATGCGTGCTAAGTTGCTTCAGTCATGTTCGACTCTGCGACACTATGGACTATACCCGGCCAGTCTCCTCAGTCCATGGGATTTTCCAGGCAAGAATACTGGAGAGGGTTGCCATGCCCTTCCCTAGGTGACTAATGAATACTCTACTGTTTTTAAGGTGCCCTTTTAACATCCAACACTGAGCGCACTGCTTTCTATGAGTTCAGTCCAGCACAGTCATGCTTGTACCACTGTTATTCTATGCTTCTGGACTGTATCTCCAACATCTCTAGGAAGGGCTTTGAATTCCGAAGATATTTGTGAAAACATGTTATGAAATAAATAGACTTCCCCGGTAGCTGAGCTGGTAAAGAATCTACCTGCAGTGCAGGAGACCCCGAGTCGATTCCTGGCTCCAGAAGATCCCATGGAGAAGAGATAGGCTACCCACACCAGTAGTCATGGGCTTCCTTGGTGGCTTAAACAGTAAAAGAATCCTCCTGCAATGAGGAAACCTGAGTTCCATCCCCGGGTTGGGAAGATCACCTGAAGGATGGCATGGCAATCCACTTCAGAATTCTTGCCTGGAGAATCCCCATGAACAGAGGAGCCTGGTGGGCTACAGTCCATGGGGTAGCAAAGACTCTGACATGACTGAGCAACTGAGCACAGCACACCACATGAAACAGACAGATGGCAAGAACATACGTCCACGCCTGTATCAAAAGGTCAGCTCACAGCAAAGAAGTCTTCACACTCATTTTTTTTTACATTTCTTGTCAAAATAACAGTGACTTATGAAAAGGGAATTGATTGTTAAATTAGGAATATTGTTTTGTGTTTTATTGCCTACTAATCATCTGAAACTATAAATTATTTCCAGTGAAACAAAAAACCTAGAGTGAGGGTCTAATCTAGATGAACACTTCAAGAATACACATATATTAAATATAATTCATATGTAAATATATACATGTATGCATATAGATATATAATATATGTATATTCTTGCAGTAATATATAATAGAATTTATGACATTATATATTCTGTTCTTAGAATTTTAAGCATATATATGTACTTAAATATATATACACTTAAGTATATATAAAGTACATATATATATATGTATATATATATATATGTATATATATATATATTATACAGTCCAGGAATTCTCCAGGCCAGAATACTGGAATGGGTAGCCACTCCCTTCTCCAGTGGATCTTCTTGACCCAGGAATCGAACCAGTGTCTCCTGCATTGCAGACAGATTCTTTATCAGCTGAGCTACCAGGGAAGCCCATATATTATATATAATTCATACATAAATACATACATATGTATGCACACAGATATATGATACATGTATATTCTTAGAGTAAAATATAATAAAATTTATTACATTATATATCCCATTTTTAGAATTTTAAGTATATATATACATATATATATGCATGCTAAGTAGCTTGCTTTAGTCATGTCTGACTCTTTGTGACCCTCTAGACTGTAGCCCACCAGGCTTCTCTGTGCATGGGATTCTTCAGGCAAGAATACTGGAATGTGTTGCCATTTCCTCCTCCAGGGGATCTTCCCTACCCAGGGATCAAAACCTCATCTCCTGTATTGGCAGGTGGATTCTTTACCACTGAACCACCAGGGGAGCCTATGTATATATACACACACACACACACACACACACACACACACACACACAGTCCCAGGCTTAGGATGATTCAACCGACAATTTTTCAACTACTATGGTACAAAAGCAACACACACTCATTAGAAACCATAATTCAAATTATGATATTTTCTCAGCTGGTATGCCATATGACACTCTCTTCTAATGCTGCAGCAGAGGGAACCTCAGTTCCCATCGAGCCAGGAGCTCACAAGGGTAAACAAGTAATACATTTAAAAATATACCCACACAACTGTACTGTTTTTCACTTTCAGTACACCCTTCAATAAATTATATGAGATATTCAACACTTTATTATAAAATAGGTGTTATGTTACATGATTTTGCCCAACCATAGGCTAGTGTAAGTGTTCTGAGCACATTTAAGGTAGGTTTGGCTAAGCTATTAATTGTGATATGAGGTAGGTTGAAAGAAAGTGAAAGTGAAAGTCACTCATTTGTGTCCAATTCTTTGCAACCCCATGGACTATACAGTCTGTGGAATTCTCCAGATCAGAATACTGGAGTGGGTAGTCTTTCCCTTCTCCAGGGGATCATCCCCAACCCAGGGATCGATCCCAGGTCTCCTGCATTGCTGGTGGATTCTTTACCAGCTGAGCCACAAGGGAAGCCCAAGAACACTGGAGTGGGTAGCCTATCCCTTCTCCAGGAGATCTTCCCGACCCAGGAATCAAACCAGGGTCTCCTGCATTTTAGGCAGATTCTTTACCAACTGAGCTATCAGGGAAACCCTGATAATTATGTTGTTCAGTAGGTCAGACGTATTAAATGTATTTTCAACTTAGAATATTTTCAACTTAACAATCAGTCTATTAGGACATAACCCCATCCTAAGTCAAGGAAAATCTCTTTGTGTGCTTATGTGTGTGTGTGTAGAGAGAAAGAGAGAGAGCAGGCAACCAGATATACATATACTTGGGCAAACTGATCGCAAAGAGTTGGTCACGACTTAAATTGATTTTAAAGAGAATGCCAATAAGCCTCATGGGTATGGTAATTTAGAGACTAAGACCTAACTCACAAACCCTCCAAAATGAAGGTGTTCAGGCTATTGAGAAACCAAGCTCCTCTCTTAGCTACCCAGGCACTGCACTGAGCAGAGAAGGAATGTAAAAGGAAAATCTAGTTCAGAGCCAGACTTGATCCAGAAAGTGACTTGATCCGAGTTAAAGCTTCTCGGATTGTCCCCCAGCACAAACTCAAGAATCTCGGGAAATTCAGTAAGTGAGAGAATTTGAAAATTTACAAATGCAAGGTTTGATAAGAAACCAGAAGCAAATAATTATTCTGTTTTTCACAAATTTCAGTAATGAATGTTGTATTTACTGCGAGGACTGTACGAGTAAAACAAAGAAGTTCAATACTTAGTACATGGAAACAGAGGGTACTGTCTGAACAAGCTGTCCCAGATGGCTTTGGGGCCAGAAAAGTAGCTCACTTTTTACTAATGTTGGTTGTGAGCAGACAAGAGAGATGCTATAGATAGGAGGTGGCAAAAAACACTGTGAGAGGGCCCCCAGTCCCACAGAAACTAGAAAGAAGATTGGGTGCTCTGTTATAATCTATTGTTGTGATGCTTTGTACTAACCCAAGAGATTACGAAAACTGAGGAAATAGAGTTACCATGTAAAAGTCTTTATATTCCATACCGCGACAGAGCCAATTGCAGGTTATAAAGGTTGTGTAACAAAACGTAATTTGCTCATCTTAAAATGTGCTTTTGTTTTACATTTTGGGGGGGAAACTCATTATATGGCATTTTAAGTTTTTGCTTAACCAAAAGCCAGTTTGTACTATTCTTATATCCTGATATTTAAGACCTTCATATTGTTGCCTACCGTTAATATTAGTTATTTTTAGATATACTGATATTTTCACTGGAGCTGGATAACAAGTATCTTTGAAGGGAAAAGGAACACATCTTGCACTTATTTTATTCCCTCTTGGTGTGTAACAGAACCTGGAGCACAGGTTTGATATATGGAGGTGCACACACAGCAGGGCACTCACTTGAACACACGCATTAACTATGTCTCATCTACCAATGAGAAATATAAGACAACAGCTGAGATTGCTGCCATTAATCTTAAGTAAGATTTATTATGGTGTCAAATTAGATTCTAAATTTCGATTCTCTAAGAAATTGGAAAAATGAGTGAGAAATCACCTCAAAGGGTATTTTTGTTCTATTTTATGATATATATTTCCTTCACAGTAGTCTTCTTGTTGACCTTTGCTAAGCCTGTATCGTCCAAAGTTAACAGACACTCATTTATTGTTATAGTAAGATCTAGAAAATTTGTTTTTTCATCAGCACCTTTTCCTGGCTGTAACTGACATGAACTGGAAGAAGGGAAAGGGGGCAAAATAATTTAAGAAAAAGGAGAGAAAATGTCTTACACAGAGAAAAGTAGGAGGGTGGCTGTAAACATCTATACCAAAGGGGGCATACCCAAAACTGGCACCAACTCCCGAACCCTCCTCATAGGCAAGGGTTAGCATATTTGGTTGTTGTTTGTCAGTATTCATTTTTTAAATTGCAATTCAGTAAGTAAATGGGAATTCAAAAAAGCAATTTTCTACCCTTTGGTGCCATCATGTGGCCAGAATGACTAAGTACCAAGAAAACTAGATCTCCAGGGTAACCCAAGGTTTTGATATTTTCTTTTCATTCAAAATGTAATTACCCAGAGACTGAAAGTTTATTTCAGAAAGAAATACAATTACCTTTACTATAATTGAAATCGTCCAACCAACAAATCATAGCTCACATGTCTACCTGGGTAGTTCATTGAGTGGAATAAAAATGTACCTTAAATTTTTAAGCAACTGTGAAATTATAGCTGGGAATTTGGAATTAATATAATATTCATGTTTTGAAGTTACATATCCATGACCTAAAGTTTTTAGAGTGTTTTAAACCAATCATAGCAATACCTTATATTTATTTATTTATTTGAACTCTATGGTATCATAGGTAGTGTGCGGGGTAGCATGATAAAGTACCTCAGAGGTCTCCAACAATATATTATGATATTACAAGAAAAGAATATGCTATTTTAAGAATAAGACAAATGAAGGAATATGGCAAAGCAATGCTTTTGAAAGTATATCTAATGAATATCTGAGAACTTCATACCCAGATGAATCACTCACAGGTGATTCAGTATTTGAAATCATTACCACAAAGTACATCTAAAATATTACAAAAGATGTTTTATTAAAAGATGAATCACTCACAGGTGATTCAGTATTTGAAATCATCACCACAAAGTACATCTAAAATATTACAAAAGATGTTTTATTAAAAGTCTCATCCAATTATATCTTGTTCTACTATTTGTATATCTGTGCTATTTGTTATATCCATGTTATTATCCCTGTTTCATATGATATCATTTCTTAGCTTTATTTTAGGCTTCCCAGGTGATGTTAATGGTAAAGAACTTGCCTGCCAATGCAGGAGACACAGGAGACGTGGGTTCCATCTCTGGGTCAGGAAGATCCCCTGGAGAAGGAAACAGCAACCCACTCCAGTATTCTTGCCTGGAGAATCTCGTGGATAGAGGAGCCTGGTAGGCTATAGTCCACAGGGTCACAAAGAGTCAGACACGACTGAAGCGACTTGGCATGCACGCAGCCTTATTTTACAAATACATCATTGGGGGTACAAAATGTTAATTATTCACCTATTTTCTCAATCCAAATAATTTTGTGCGTGAATTGTTAAAGTTTTCTCATATAATAAAAATACAGTCCCTAAATGATGCCTGATGATGCCTAAATCTGATTTCTTCCTATTGGTCCTCAAAATTTCATCCTCTTCACTCTCATTTTGCATTCATGGCATTTAAAAACTGAAAAATCCCACAAATTTCAAGCATAAGGTATGGATTCTCTGTCTAAGGGATGGAAATTTTCACTATACATATGTGTTGCTTAGCTCAGCTTTTCTTATTTACTAGAAAAGCCAGACAGAGAAAAAATAAAACTGCTGAACTGGCTTTTACCTGCTGTTGTTCTTAGAGTGTCCTCTTCCCATCTTGTTCATACCTAGCACTTTATACAGTATTTCCATATTTTCAGAATTACCATCATATTTTCAGAAACACCACCATCAACTTCAGTTATAATAAAAAAGCAGCCTGAATTGCTTGCTTTTCTCTCTCTTGTCTCAGAGACAGATCTTATGTGTGGAAATGTAATAATTTGTTCTCATTCAGAGTCAGTGGTGATCTCCTTTTGTGACCCAGCCTCCAGCATTCTTTCAGTAAAATCACAGTGCTAATCCCATCTTGGCTTTGGGCATATGTTGCCCTCATCTGGCCCTTGTAACGTTGTTCAGGATGGATCATTATCTTTAACATTATCCCAAGGATGAAGAGAAGTTAAATCTCCCTCCACTGTAATAGCATCAAAGGCCCCTTTCATTGGCAAGAGTTACCAAAAAAGACATGGTCTCTGCCCTGATAAAACTCTCCAAGGCCCCCAGTCTGAGGGAGGAAGCTTGGGAGCTGTTGTCACTGTATATGAAAAGGAGTGCTCTCATCACCTATGGCCTCCTTGGGGCAGGACAAGACTATTCCTATGTCAAACGCTATACAATGTTCAAATATTTAAATGCCATCTCATCATTATTCTATTCCTCTCTCATGCTGAGATGGTTTCTTTCCGTTCCAATGACATTATCTCTTGCTTTTCCTTTCTTATGTACTTTTGGGTAAGGGAAAGAAATTTAGGAGAGAACTGACAATCTGATTTAGTTGGGGTCTAAGAAAAGAGTAATTAGAAAGTATTTAATGCATAAAATTAATTATGCAGGTTTATAGAGGGAACAGTGAAGGAATTCAAGAGATTGTCAATAGCAAGAAGCCACTACTAATGTAAATGAAGAGACAAATGGGTGAGACAGCGCAGGAGAAACCCAAGGGATGCTGTCACCCGGCAGAAAGTGGAGCCGTGTCACTCCTTTCCACAAGCAGCTGGCGCCATTTATGCTCCAGACATGTATGTACACCGGAGACTTTTTATCACTTTCTTCTCCCTTTCTGCTGCCTTCTGATTTCTGGCTAAAGTGAAAACTTACCATAACCCTTCTCAACAAGGGAGCTTGAGATCCACACCTCATGTGAGTCAGCCTTCCTGACACAGGGAGCAGAACAGAACTGGGAAGGATGGATCTGGGTCAAACCCTAGGCAAGTAGGATAAATCCTGTCATTGGGTATTTGTTAGAAGGCAAAGGAAAAATCTGAAAAGCTGTGATCCTAGCACATACCTCCCCTTGTTCACAATGCTCCCATTTTGTGTTAGCCATTATTTGTTTTAGAACAATCCATGGCTGGTGTTTCTAATCAAAAGACTCTTTTATTACAAAAAATAAAACATTTTTTTATTTCTTTGACGTGTTGCAATTAAGAATAATATATAATTTATAAATATTAATTTCCCTTTTTTAAAAGATAAATTGTTCTTTCTCTCTGCATAAAATGGAGTTACTGTGAAAATAATTTTCAACTAAATTAGCTTTCCATTTTATTACCTACTACTTGTAATGAAAACACATCTTCCAGCAGTGATTAAAGCATAATTTCCAATGGTTCACAGCAAAGAAAGTTTTCATTTTTTGATAAATTGGGGACAGTCAAAAGCAAAATCATAAATCTGAGGTAATTTTATTTCAACTGAATGTATTTTTAGATGGCATTATTCAACAATTTTTGTCCCACTAATAATCACACTTTAATTTTATTATTTTTAATTAATAAATTTAGTAAATGTTTAGTCTAAGAAAACAAATCCATATTTGTAGTGCACTGTTTCTATAATCTATTATCTAATTGTATAAAATATTCTGTTTTATTTCTATCATCAAAATAATCACCAGTTTTTACTACTATCTTTTGATGGATTGATACCTCACATAAAGCATTATAAAACACATATCTAACTTAAAAACATGCATTCTAAATAGAACCAGTTCCAATTTCCTATTGCAACTTTGGGGGGATTTTTTGCATATCTATGAAGTTTAAACTTAATATAAAGATTCAATTATTTTGCTAGTAATCTCTCTAATTTTCCCTCCAGACTATAAATTCATTAAATAGAAACAATGATCAAACTGTTTGCTTCTACTTTCAGAGATTAAATGAACCATTTTTTCCTTTTAGCATGAAAAATCTGTAATATGAGTTCTCTGTTATATTCATTCTCCAATATATTACTCTGTATGTCATACTCCCCTATTCTAAACCTAAATTGTTTTTAACCCAATTTGAGGATAGTTAAGGAAGTGTATTATGCTCTATTCTGACAATATCATGGCAGTTAACATTGTAAGTTATAATAGGCAAACTGTATTCTCTGACCTCAGTATGGATCACAATAAACTGTAGAAAATTCTGAAAGACATGGGAATACCAGACTACCTGACCTGCCTCTTGAGAAACCTGTATGCAGGTCAGGAAGCAACAGTTAGAACTGGACATGGAACAACAGACTGGTTCCAAATAGGAAAAGGAATACGTCAAGGCTGTACATTGTCACCCTGCTTATTTAACTTATATGCAGAGTACATCATGAGAAATGCGGGGCTGGAAGAAGCACAAGCTGGAATCAAGATTGCTGGGAGAGATATCAATAACCTCAGATATGCATATGATACCACACTTATGGCAGAAAGTGAAGAAGAACTAAAGAGTCTCTTGATGAAAGTTAAAGAGGAGAGTAAAAAAGTTGGCTTAAAGCTCAACATTCAGAAAACTAAGATCATGGCATCTGGCCCCATCACTTCATGGCAAATAGATGAGGAAACAGTGGAAACAGTGGCTGACTTTTTTTTCTGGGCTCCAAAATCACTGCAGATGGTGACTGGAGCTGTGAAATTAAAAGACACTCCTTGGAAGAAATCTATAACAAACCCAGATAGTTTATTAAAAAGCAGAGACATTACTTTGCCAATATAGGTCTGTCTAGTCAAGGCTATAGTTTTTGCAGTGGTCGTGTATGGATGTGAGAGTTGGACTATAAAGAAAGCTGAGCGCCAAAGAATTGATGCTTTTGAACTGTGGTGTTGGAAAAGACTCTTGCGAGTCCCTTGGACTGCAAGGAGATCCAACCAGTCCATCGTAAAGGAGATCAGTCCTGGGTGTTCAACATCAGGACTGATGTTGAAGCTGAAACTCCAATACTTTGGCCACCTGATGCGAAGAGCTGACTCATTTGAAAAGACCCTGACGCTGGGAAAGATTGAGGCAGGAGGAGAAGGGGACGACAGAGGATGAGATGGCTGGATGGCATCACTGACTCAATGGACATGGGTTTGGGTGAACTCTGGGAGTTGGTGATGGACAGGGAGGCCTGGCGTGCTGCAGTTCATGGGATCGCAAAGAGTCAAACACGACTGAGCGACTGAACTAAATTGAACTGACCTTAATATATAGTAGTTGGGAAGCTGTCTCCCTCCTTTCTTTACGTCATCATCATTTTCTTATCCCAAATAGTGCCTGTGCTTTTTTACAGAGTTTGTTCATTGTTACCTAACATTCCAGACTCCTTTTTTTTTTTTTTTTTATTGTTACAACCTTGGTAGTAACATAAACTTCAGTAATTGATAAGCTTCTCATGGACTTTAAAAGAAATGAAATTTAATCTTATTAAAATAACATACAAAGGTCTTCATGATTTGGCTCCTATCTGCCTCATCTCCACTGTTTTCCTTTCACATTTTTACTAAAAGCTTATCAATTTGTATACTGCCTTCAAATACGTCACATTAACTGTATTGATCCTGTGTTCCTTTTACTTGGAATGACTGTGTCTCTACTAATTCTTGTGGGTAACTTCTCATTCTTCAACGCATGTAAATTACCATTTCCTCTGGGAAGTCTTCTCTTTACAGTTAATTCATCCCTCCTTGGACTGCCAGACAGCATATGAAGATGACTCATTCATTTATAAAGTTTTCCAGTGAGCCGCTTAAAGGTACAGACCATGTGTTTATCATTGTGCCTGCTCTTAATAGATGCTCAACAAACACTCTTACAAATTGAGAATGAAATTTGCTTTGTAAGCTCCTAAAACATAGTTCACTTTAACTTTAAAAAATATACCACAAGTTAGATTTATTTTTTAATGGTTTTTAATAGGTCTGATCTTCAAATTTTATTAAATAAGAGGTTACTGTTTCAGTAGTCTAGAAAAAATAAGTGGAATTACAAAGTTTCAGCAATTTAACATTAATGCCTAAGCCAGATATAACTTGACAGCCTTGATCCTAGGGAATTTTATGCTGTTTTCCTCAGTTCAGTTCAGTCACTCAGTTGTGTCTGACTCTTTGCAACTCCATGGACTGCAGCACACTAGGCTTCCCTGTCCATCAGCAATTCCCGGAGCTTATTCAAACTCATGTCCATCAAGTCGGTGATGCCATCCAACCATCTCACCCTCTGTTGTGCCCTTCTCCTCCTGCCTTCAATCTTTTCCAGCATCAGGGTCTTTTCCAATGAGTCAGCTCTTCGCATCAGGTGGCCAAAGTTTTGGAGTTTCAGCTTCAGTATCAGTCCTTCCAATGAATATTCAGGATTGATGTCCTTTAGGATTGACTGGTTGAATTTCCTTCCAGTCCAGGAGATTCTCAAGAGTCTTCTCCAGCACCACAGTTCAAAGGTATCAATTCTTTGACATTCAGCTTTCTTTACAGTCCAATTCTCACATCCATACATGATTACTAGAAAAATCATAGCTTTGTCTAGAGGGACATTTGTTGGCAAAGTAATGTCTCTGCTTTTTAATATGATGTCTAGGTTGGTCATAGCTTTTCTTCCAAGGAGCAAGTGCCTTAATTTCATGGCTGCAATCACCATCTGCAGTCATTTTGGAGCCCAAAAATAAAGTCTGTCACTGTTTCCACTGTTTCCCCATCTATTTGCCATGAAGTGATGGGACCGGATGACATGATCTTAGTTTTCTGAATGTTTAAGTCAACTTTTTCACTCACCTCTTTCACTTTCAAGAGGCTCTTTCTTAATTTTCCGCCATATGTGTGGTATCATCTGCATATCTGAGGTTATTGATATTTCTCCCAGCAATCGTGATTCCAGCTTGTGCTTCTTCCAGCCCCGCATTTCTCATGATGTACTCTGCATATAAGTTGAATAAGCAGGATGACAATACACAGCCTTGACGTACTCCTTTCCCTATTTGGAACCAGTCTGTTGTTCCGTGTCCAGTTCTAACTGTTGCTTCCTGACCTGCATACAGATTTCTCAAGAAGCAGGTCAGGTGGTCTGGTATTCCTATCTCTTTAAGAATTTTCCAAGGTTGTTGTGATCCACACAGTCAAAGGCTTTGCCATAGTCATTAGAACAGAAGTAGATGTTTTTCTGGAGGGGGGACACACTGCTGACTTACAGGATCTTAGTTCCCAGACTAGGGATGAACCCAATGCCCTCTGCAGGAGAAGCACCGAGTCCTAACTTCTGGACGCCAGGGATTTCCCAGCACCATTTTAAAAAGATCTGTAAATAGCCAGTGAAAGCGAAAGTTGCTCAGTCATGTCCAACTCTTTGCAGCCCTATGGACTGCAGCCTCCCATGTAAGCTACATATAGGCTCCTCTGTCCATGGAATTCTCCAGGCCAGAATACTAGAGTGGGTAGCTGTTCCTACTCCAGGGGATCTTCCTAACCCGGGGATCTTCCTAACCCAGGGATCAAACCCAGGTCTCCCACACTGCAGGCAGATTCTTTACTGTCTGAGTCACCAGGGATTAAATAGGCAAGGAAACCCTAACCAACTGTCATCTGACATACTGGAATTGTTGAGTTGATGAGAATCTGAGAGACACATAATTCCCTACAAATCATGGAATTTTCGTTACTGTGATCACCATCGGCCCTCACTAAATATTCACTATAGCAGCCATCTCATTCTTCTGTTGGTCATTTTCAGTGTTAAAGACATTTCTTCCTTATACATAACCTAATTCTACCTGCTATGAAATCCCAGGTGTTTACCCTCAGTACAAGTACAGTACAACTACACAGAGATCAATAATTTTCACCTGATTCTTCACATCTTTGAAGTCAGCTGCCTGCATGCTTGTTTCCAGAAGAATCCTTGGTTTCCAGGATCATTTAGGGACCATCTGTCCCCTTCCTAGACAGATGTAGTTTACAGGTCATCACTATTTTTTGTAAATAATTAGGTCATAACTTTTAAACATTTAGTAATCAGAGCCTTGGCATCACTGGCCCCCACACCCCAAATCCCACTTAAATTAGCCACAGAGTATACAATAAGCAAATTATCATCATAATCACATGATGATAGAATACTGTCAACATGCTAGACAACTGGAGGAAATTCTTTTAGATAAAATGTCTACGAGACACAAAATGAACATCAGTTCTTGATTCTTTTTGCTTTCTACTTTTTTTAAGGATTTGCAGTACAAATCCACTCTCTTAACTTCATGTAAATCTCAAAGAGTCACTCACAGGATCTCACTCTCCAGTGAGAAAGTTACAGACATGGCCTAAGGCTGTGAGACTGACTTCCCCAAGAATGTGTACTGTAGGTAGCTATGCAGTTTTAAATGGAGGTGACTGATAACCTCCATCCTTCTAATGGCAGCCCTTTATAAAGAAGACCATGGTAGCAACTTAAATGCCTTTCAAAAAATGAATGAATAAATAAAATGTGGTATATCCATAAAATAAAATATTATTCAGTCATGAAACGGAACAAAATAGTGATACATGTTAAAACACAGATGAAACTTGAAAATATTATGTTAACTTAAAGTAGCCAAACACAGAAAACTACATATTGTATGATTCCATTTATACAAAATGAGCAGAATATGCTGATCCATGAGGTAGAAAGCAGATTAGTGGTTGGCAGGAGTTGGTAGGGAGAAGACATAAGGGGAGTACCTGCTTGATGGGTAGGGGTTCCCTTTGGGATGATGTTCTGACACTAGGTGTCACTGATGGCTGTTAAACACCATGAATGCCGCTGAGTTGTATACTTTAAAACAGCAAAGTTTACGTTACATAGGTAAATAAATAAATAAATTACCACCATAAAAGAATTATCAAGAAAAAACAACCATTTGCTCCTGGTTCTGACGTTCCAAACCTCAGACTTGGTTTCTATCTTTCTATCTTTCTTCAGACTTGGTTGTGGTTATTTGATTTTTCCTTCTATTTCACGATTTAGTCAGTAATCTCTTTTTGTCTATGTTTCATATCATTAACTTTTGTTACTTTCAAACAAAAAAACCAACTAATCCTCACATCTGTTACTAAGAGTGTGAGTAGCACAACTTTTGAAGATCAGATTGGCAATATTGTGAAATCCGTAGTATCCAGTATACATGGGTACACAGTTGCTCAGTCATGTCCTACTCTTTGCAATCCTTTGGGTTGTAGCCTCCAGACTCCTCTGTCTGTGGGATGCTCCAAGCAAGCTACAGTTAAATGTCTACCAGCAAGAGTGTGAGCAAATAAGTGGTGACAAAGTCCCACAAGAGGATGTTATATTTAAGTTAAATGAAGAGCTACATACATCAATCTGTATCAATCTTAAAAACAACATTGGTGGGAAAACCCACCAATAATTGTATATATAGCATTCACATGACATTTTAAAGCACACAAAACTCCACTGTAGTTTTATTTCTTCATTTATATATAGAAAAAATTTTAAGAACACATGGGAATATTAAATATCAAATTCAAAGAAGTGATACCATGGTAGAGTGTATATTCCAGTAGTGACCCCAATAATATCTCCCAGTCCACTTGTTCACCTCACGTGGGACCTTGTCATTTTACTCACTGAATTGTGGGTCTGTGTCCCCTCACCACCATTACAGGTGAACCTTAACCAACGGAGTACTTAGTGACTCTATAGGACTTGTGAAATAAAATCTTAGAAGTGTCACATGTTTTTGCCTTGTGCTTTGAGTATACCTGCTCTTGCCACCCAACCACCAGCTTGTAAAGAGGCTCATACTATTGCTTGGAGGGACCTCAGGTCATATAGAGACCCAGCTAAGATCTCAGCTGACAGCCAGCATCAACCACCAAACATACGAGTGAAGAAATCTTCAAATGATTTCAGCCTCTCATAGTCACCCTCAGGCTCCAAATCTTCCCAGCTGAGCTCCAAACATGAGGGAACAGAGTTAAGACATCCCCACTGAGCCTTTTCCCAGTTTCTGATACACAGAATCCATAAATACAAAAGAATTGTTAGGTTGGTTTGTTATTCTACAGTAGTAGCTGGAATAGGTCACCACCATTGAAGAAAATGAGGAATAAGACCTGGAGGAGTCCTGTACATTAAGATTTGACAAAAGTGAGCACTAAACACTCATTCTTTGCACTATTCTTTACAGTTTACTTTCTGGTCTTTAAGTATTTTATTAAAAAAAAAAATAATAGAAAATAGTATGGATATCCAAGAAACTGCTGTTAACATACTGCTGTTTTAGTCACTAAGTCATGTCCAACTCTTTTGTGACCCCATGATCTGCAGCCTACTAACCCTTCTGTCCATGGGATTTCCTAGGTAAGAATACTAGAGTGGATTGAACTTCCTCCTCCAGGGGATCTTCCTGGCCCAGGGACCAAAACTGCATCTCCTGCATTGGCAGGCAAATTCTTTACCACTGAGCTACCTGGGATGCCCCTGTTAACATATACAAATATTTAAATTTTGATAAAGTAGGTACTAGTATTTCATGAATAATAAAATAATCATATGCAAAATGGCTGGAAAAAGAAAAGTTTATTTACATGGGAGAAAATCATGTAATCCACTTTATTCCATCTGCTAAAACAAACTGGAGCTGAACTATAGAGTGAAATGTAAAATCCTAATGAACATTTTTATAATTAATGGGAAAGTAGATAAAAATCATGTCTCAGGATAGAGGACTTTCTAATAATAAAATCAATAAAAATTACATGAAAGTGAAAGTGAAAATGAAAGTCACTCAGTCGTGTCTGACTCTTTGCCACCCCATGAACTATACTGTCCATGGCATTCTCCAGGCCAGAATACTGGAGTAAGCAGCCTTTCCCTTCTCCAGGGGATCTTCCTAACCCAGGAATAGAACCCAGGTCTCCCACATTGCAGGCATAGTCTTTACCAGCTGAGGCACAAGGGAAGCCCCATAATAGGAATGCATAAATAATTATTTTTTATTCAGGGTGGAAAATATCAAACAAGAAGTAAACAAGTTATAGTTTTGCTTCAGGTTTTACTGAGAAAACTATCAACTGTATTAACTTTAAATATTCCTTTTACCTTTTTGCATGTTCCCCTCCACATGTCTATATCCATTCCACATTTTTGCATATTGTAGAAGAAGTGAGACTTGTGTTATATATTAGCATGGACAATATGAATATGCTTAAGACAAAAACAAACATGCATAGTAAGATTCAGGAGTATTTCCAGGTTTGAGCCAAATTTAGCTTTAGCAAAAGAAACACATCTATTATATTATGGTTATATGTAATCCATCATATGAGTGTCATTAATCTGAATTACCCATAAAACTTTGTTTTATTAATTTTTAAAATTTTATAGAAATGTATAAGTGTACTATCTTATATTTACTCATATTTAGGAAATGTGGTAATAAAAATAGTTTGCCAACACCAAAGTAATCACAAAGTAAATTTTTTTACTCCCTTTAAGCATTTCATAAATCACCTAATGTTAGAAAGTGAAAGTTGCTCAGTCCTGTCCTATTCTTTATGACCCCATGGACATACAGTCCATGGAATTCTCCAGGCCACAGTACTGGAGTGAGTAGCCTTTTCTTTCTCCAGGACATCTTCCCAACCCAGGAATTGAACCTAGTTCTCCTGCATTGTGGGCAGATTCTTTACCAGCTGAGCCACAAAGTTGAACTAAATTTCCCCAAAGCTGCTTTTCTGCTGTAAAGTGCTTGGCATTCTTCTCTCTCTGTGCACTAGAGGGTGGTAGGACTGTGATTTTTCATCTCCCTTGTTCTTGAAATTTTAGGTTTGAAAGAAGCCTGTCTTTTTTATTTTTTTTCCATATTAAGTCTTCCAAATCTAGTGTATATTTTACACTGACTATTCAAAGATTTCTTAGATCTTACACAACAAATGCGTTCCAATGTTTCTACCTTCTCTGTACCTTCTGTCCAATTCTATAATAATTTTCCAAGAAAATTCTAGCATCTCTATTAATAGAAGTCATTAAACCCAATGTTCATCTCAGCAAACAATTAAAACAACTCCATATATTCTTGTTGTTGTTTATTCACTAAGTCGTGTCTGACTCTTTGTGACCCCACTGTAGCATGCCAGACTCCTCCATCCTTGGGGTTTTTCACCCAAGAATACTGGAGTGCTTTGCCACTTCTTTCTCCAGGAGATCTTCCTGATCCAGGGATTGAAACTGCAACTCCTGCATTGGCAGATGGATTCTCTACCACTGAGCCACCTGGGAAGCCCAGATATTCTTACCAAAATATTTAACCTTGAGTTAATGATGAGTAGCCCCATATCAATGAATTCTCCCTATCCAGTCTTATGTTGCACTTTCCCATCAATATCATGAGACTTTCAATATCCATTCTTCTGTTCCTCGTTCTCTGCTCACAGATCTTCCAATTTCATTTACTTTTCTTCACGGGTTAATGTTGACTCTATGGCCCATTATCTCTTTTGTATGTCAAACCCCTTCATGTGACTGCTGGGTAAAACAGATCGCAAGCCCTATACTATGCTATTCCACCTGAGTGAAGAGAGGAGCAAAAATGTATGTTCTGGAATTTTTAAGAGTATATCCAAATAGGTTTCTTCATTTGTGTATTTTATTTTAGAAAGATTTGAGAATTTTATAAAAAGAATTAGGAAGGTATTTGGGGGTAAATCATGAATATGAATCTCTCCTTGCTTGAAAGAGAGAATTCTAACTCTCTGCATCCACTTGAAAATTTTTTTTATTTTCAATAGGAGGATAATTGCTTTACAGTGTTGTGTTGGTCTCTGCCATACAACACGAATCACCGTAAGTACACATATGTCCACTCCGTCCTGAACCTCCATCTCACTGCCTACCTCATTCCAACCCTCTAAGTCATCTCAGAGCATCAGGTTTGAGCTCCCTATGTTATACAGCAACTTCCCACTTAAATATTTTTCTTTGGGGTCGGAAGGAAAATGACTGCCTCTTTCACTGTTTCACCTTTCATTGTTAAGTTTTCAACACTTCCTTCAAAATGCCTGCAGGAACTTGTGGAAAGGGAGGTCCAAGTTTTGCGTATTTTTGCTGGGGGTGTGAGAAGCTGAAGAGCCAAGATGGCGGCTCTGCCCCCTCATCACCTATGCCATGTCTGTCATTAATTCTTTTTTCAGAGGAGCTCTTATCCACCCCTTCTTTTGCTGTCACAGCCACATGCCAAATGGAAATCCTGATCACCCTCATTTCTCTACTCCTATTTCCAGCTCTTCTCTCACACTTTCCTGTTGAAAACTATTTTTGAAGAATTTCTATGTGCTACACTGGAAAAAAAAATCTAGATTCTTTAGCTAAGTTTCAAAAACTTGTCATTAGTTGTCCTCATGTTACCTTTTACCATCCATTTTGTAAATCCTCCGCTCTAGTCAATAAGCCAGTGACTCTTCACTGTGTTCTCAAAAAGACAGGTTATTAATACACTCAGAGCATGGACTTGCTGAAGTATTTTAGTTATAAAACTAGACTTTTAAAAGATATAAGAATAAAAGGTAAAATCTAAAGATGCCACATGACTGAAAGAACAATTCAGTGCGTGAAAAGCTGGAGTAGAGTCATCAGTCAACTCTGAGTCCTGCTGGAACCATCTAAGCAGACACAAACATTCAGTAATTGTTTGTAAACCTAGGGGAGAACAGTCATCATCTTGAATCTGTTCATTCCTAGTGGGAAAAAAAAAATGTTTTTCCTTTAAAAGTGACAAATAAAATACCAACTTGGGCCATCTGGTATCTGGACAGAATCAATTTCAGATACTAATCAAGTTCAATTCAGCCTGGACCATTAATACAGATGGGCTTATTGCCCAAGAGCTATAGTCTCAGGAATCAAATGAAAATGGGACTCATTCAGTATTACAAGTGGACCAAGTTTTGAAAATATGCTACTAAGAGTTATTCAAATAAAATGCTTTAATAGTAAGCATATGGTTTTATTTACTATTACTCTTTCATCCCTAAATAATTATATTCAATATTCATTTTGAAATTGGTATGAAGCCATGACAAAGAGGCCTAAGTATTTGGCAGCACAAAGCTGCACAATTTATCAATATTTGGTAAAGCAGGAACAGCATTTATAAAGACCAGATGGTCTTTGCTTATGAAATTTTAAGTAATGGATATCATTTACACATGAGCCATGGGGTAAAAAAGAGGGGTATAAAGTATTCTTTACAAGTATAACAGGAGAGTACGTTTCCAGTCACTCCTCAGTGTCTTATTTACCAGGTCATAAATAATCTTCAGTTGCTTTTACGTGAGACTCAAACAAGACTAGATCATGAAAACTACTATGAAAGTATAGATGATAAAACTGCAGCAGATATTAGAGATTATCTGATCTTCTGGTTTTGCAGTTTATAAAATTGAGGTTCAGAACATTTACATGATTGAATTACTCAATCCAGCAGATAGGTGGAGCCAAACCAGGCTACGTCATACTTCCTCTTTAAATAGACAATTCAGATCAGATCATTCCCTCAGTCGTGTCCGACTCTTTGGGACCCCATGAATTGCAGCACACCAGGCCTCGCTGTCCATCACCAACTCCCGGAGTTCACTCAGACTCACGTCCATCGAGTCAGTGATGCCATCCAGCCATCTCATCCTCTGTCGTCCCCTTCTCCTCCTGCCCCCAATCCCTCCCAGCATCAGAGTCTTTTCCAATGAGTCAACTCTTCACATGAGGTGACCAAAGTACTGGAGTTTCACCTTTAGCATCATTCCCTCCAAAGAAATCCCAGGGCTGATCTCCTTCAGAATGGACTGGTTGGATCTCCTTGCATTCCAAAGGACTCTCAAGAGTCTTCTCCAACACCACAGTTCAAAAGCATCAATTCTTTGGCGCTCAGCTTTCTTTATAGTCCAACTCTCACATCCATACATGACCACAGGAAAAACCATAGCCTTGACTAGACAAACCTTTGTTGGCAAAGTAATGTCTCTGCTTTTGAATATGCTATCTAGGTTAGTCATAACTTTCCTTCCAAGGAGTAAGCGTCTTTTAATTTCATGGCTGCAGTCACCATCTGTAGTGATTTTGGAGCCCAGAAAAATAAAGTCTGACACTGCTTCCACTGTTTCCCCATCTATTTCCCTGGTTAGCATATTAGTATTCACTGAGTAGTAAGTGATTAGGCATGAGGCCAAAGACATATGCACAGAAAAACATATACACAATAGACTTAGGACAAAGAGGAAACAAGAAGAAAAAAAAAAAAAAGATAAAAAAGGGATCACTGGGACTTCCCTGGTGGCTCAGCGGTGAGGAATCTGCCTGCCAGTGCAGGGGATATGTGTTTGATCCCTGGTCCAGGAAGCTTCCACATGCTGTAGAACAACTAAGCCTGTGAGCCACAAGTACTGAGCCCACATGCCCTACAGCCCACGCTCCACAAGAAGAGAAGCCACCACAATGAGAAGCCCGTGTAGTGTAACTAGAGAGTAGCCCCTGCTGACGGCAACTAGAGAAAGGCCACGTGCAGCAACAAAGACCCAGTGAAGCCAAAAATAAAGAAATAAATGTCTTTTTAAATTCATTTTTAAAAAAGAAAAGGGATCACCATTTTAGCAGGAGAGTAGCTGGAGGAGCCTGATGGGCTGCTGTCTACGGGGTCGCACAGAGTCGGACACGACTGAAGTGACTTAGCAGCAGCAACTGAAATGATAATAAGGGAATGTTGCTCTCGGTTGCTTAAATTGTCTACTTTTCCAGCCAAATGCTCAGAAAGTCAGGCAAAGCTATCAAAAGTAACTCTAATTGTCTGTTTATTACATTTAGGACTAAATTTAATATTGGCAATGAGTTAAAATGTTCATGCACAAATGTGAATAGTTATGTGTGTTTTATTTGTTAGAATACTGAAAATTATATAAACATTTATCTGAAATTATAATAAAATTCTGTTTAGGATTTGGAACATCAGAGCCAACTTGCACAACTCTCTAAAGAATAAATTTGAGAATAATTCATCCAAATATTATTCTCAATCTGATTCTTCATGCAATGAAAAATTCCAAGCTACTACAAATAAATTAATTTTGCTTTGAATTCCTAGAGGAAAAATTTAAACTTGACTGAACATGTTTAACGCCATGTTT
Organism: Bos javanicus; assembly: GCF_032452875.1. NCBI lineage: Eukaryota > Metazoa > Chordata > Mammalia > Artiodactyla > Bovidae > Bos > Bos javanicus. The sequence goes on from NC_083881.1 coordinate 41,831,276, forward strand.
TAATAAAAACAAAAGCTCTCATTTAAGTCACTAATACAAATATGACATACAGATGTTTATTCACTTCCAAATCAAGATATAATAAGAATAAACCAAATTTAATTCTGAGGCTGAAGTATTATATTAGATATCCGGTACATATATGCAATGTATCTACTACAATGAATGGAAAATTATAGGTTAGTAATGTAGAGCAAATAATAAATCTAAATACAAAGCTAATATACTCCTCCCCTGCTTTAAATAGATACATAAAAATATATCATTTCTCTGTTTTAATTAATAAAGTGATTATTGAAATATTGTTGATTTCCACACAAAGATGCCTGAGGAAAGACATCTTTATTCTTTTAATTTTATGCCAACTAAAAGCAATTAAAGAGGATAATAACAAGATACTTCTTTTTAAAATCAAACTAAAAGACAGTCCTAACCGTACAGCATAATCTATGAATAATATCTGCTAAATATAACACAATAATTCCAGAATGAGAGAGGATGCCAAGAACATATGCAAATCTCAGCTGAATTCACTTATCTTTCAGACAAGATAGACTTGTCTGAAATTGGAAGACACGGACCTGGACCTTTAATTACTGTAACCACTATTTGAGCAGGAGAGTGTACATTAGAGATGGGAAACACATGCTATTTCAACTCAATCAGTGTTTAAGCCTGCTATACCTAGTTGAAAACTACTGGAGAGTACATGGAATTATAACTTGGATTGATGTGGAATAGTGAGCTTCTAGTGATAGGAGCAGGCCATGGAAGAATTTCTGAAACATCTTTTCCATGACAGAGTTTCTTGAAAAGAAAGGGACTTGCAGGTTTAAAGGGAAGAAACTAGAAGACATGTCAGCATTGCAAGCAGAAAAAAGAATAGAAATCCAGAAGGAAGAATGTTTCAGGAACTCAGATTGGTAATTTTTTTTTTTTCTAATTTTATTTTATTTTTAAATTTTACATAATTGTATTAGTTTTGCCAAATATCAAAATGAATCCGCCACAGGTATACATGTGTTCCCCATCCTGAACCCTCCTCCCTCCTCCCTCCCCATACCATCCCTCTGGGTTGTCCCAGTGCACTAGCCCCAAGCATCCAGTATCGTGCATCGAACCTGGACTGGCAACTCGTTTCTTACATGATATTTTACGTAAGACCAGAAACTATAAAACTTCTAGAGGAGAACATAGGTAATTATTAATTAATGTCTATTTAATGAAAATAAATTCCAAATCAGCCCATAAAAATTATAAAGGGGACCTCTGGTTCATCTCAACTCAAGAGTGAAAGTGGGGAAGAGGTTCAAGATGGTGACATAGGAAGAACTTGAACTCATCCTTTCCCACAGACACTACAAATACACAACTATTTATGGAATAATGTCTTCTGAAGAAACCTGAAAACTGAATGAACAGAGACAGCCTCCACAGCAAAGGACAGAAAGGAGAAGCTGAGATACAGTCTCACCAGAAACCCCTTCCCCCCAAGCAAAAAACAAACATTTCAACCCCAGAAACTTACAATCAAGAGAGATGTCAAAATACAGAAATTTTCTCTGAGGAGCAAGAGGTTTGTGCTCCATATTAGGGTTCCCAATGCTTGGATGCTTCGGAGGAGAGATGAGAACCCTAAATGCTCATCTCTGAAAACCAGTGGGGACTGTGTTCAAGAAAATCATGAAATTCTAGGGACCAGAGAACCCAGGCTTAAAGGCTCATACATAGGCACACTTGCCCTGGGACCCAGCACAGAACCATCAGTTTGAAAAGCACTTATCCCATAGGTGAAGGAGACCAACTTATTATCCTTGAAGTACCTACCTGTGAGGCAGGAAACTGTTGGTACCCTCTCCAGGGATAGAGATACAGGCAGATACAATTTTTGCAATCAGTCTATGCAGCCAAGACTGGTGCTGTCACTGTGATAAATCACTCAGTCATGTCTCACTCTTTGCAGCCCCGTGGACTGTAGCCCCCCAGGTTCTTCTGTCCATGGTATTTTCCAGGCAAGATTACCGGAGCAGGCTACATTTCTTACTCCAGCAGATCTTCCTGACCCTGGAATCAAACCCAAATCTCTTGTGTCCCCTGCTTTGGTAGGTGGATTCTTTAACATAAGCACCACCTGGGAAGCCCAAAGACCGATGCTAACAGGTGTCATTTCTGAATTTTATCTCTAACCTGAGAGAACCAATGGGTACATCTCACTAGCCCACTCCTATGCCTCAGGTATACACCCTAGCCAGGCCAGACAAAGGCCTACTCACCATCATGACCACAGATATGCATGCTCAGTTTGGTTGGACAAAGATTCTGTCTACCCCTCCCCTGTGGCCCATATCCCACCATAGCAAATAAGTGTATGCATCCCATCACGGAATACCCCTTGAGTGCCTAGCTCTGGTGGCCAGGGGGAATTGCACTTCTGAACCCACAGGACATCTATACAAGGCCACTCCTCCAAGACTAGGAAGGGATTTGATTTGCCTAATACATAGAAACAGAGAGTAAGGCAAAATGGCGAGACTGAGGAGTATGTTCCAAATGAAAGCACTAGACAAAACCCCAGAAAAAGACCTTAATGAAATGGAGACAGGAAACTTACCTGATATAGTTAAATTAATGGTCATAACGATGGTCACCAGACTTGGAACAAGAATGGATGGTCATAGTAAGGCCTTCAACAAAGAAAGAGAAAATTTAAGAAAGTACCAAACAGAAGTTATAGAACAGATGAATACAATTACTGAACTGAAAAATATACCATAGGGTTCAACAGCAGAGAAGATGAAGCAGAAGAATTGGATCTACAAGCTAGAAGATAAAGCAACAGAACTCAATCAAATAAACCAACAGAGAGAAAAAATGAAATTTAAAAACGTGAAGATACTTAAGGGAACTTTGGAATAGTATCAAGCAGAATAACGTTCACATTGTAAGAGTCTCAGGAGGAGAAGAAGAAAAGAGAGAAAGCACCAAAAAATTATTTCAAGAAACAATGGCTGAAAACTTCCCTAATCTGGAGAGGAAAACGGACATCTAGGTTCAGGAAAGCAAGAGAGTTTTAAATGAAACGAACCCAGAGAGATCCACACTAATATATAGTTTATTTAAATTCATAAAAGTTAAAGATAAAAGAATCTTAAAGACAGTAAAGGAAAAAAAAAAAACCTCATTAGGTTCAAGGGAAACTTCATAGGGATTTTGGTAGATATTTCATCAGAAACTTTACAGGCCAGGAGACAGTGGCATGACGTATTCACAGTGATAAAAGGAAAAAGCTATGAAAAGAATCCTCTACCCAGCCAAGTTATCATTCAGAATTGAAGGAGAAATTGAGTTTTCAGATAAGCAAAAGCTAAAGGACTTCATCACCACTAAACAAGCCTTAGAAAAATGTCAAAAAAATTCTATGATTTAAATCACTGCAATATTTATTGGACCTGTCTCCTTAACCAAAGAAAATAAAAGCAAAAATAAACAAATGGGGCCTAATTAAACTTAAAAGATTTTATACAGCTAAGGAAAACCATCAACAACAACAACAACAAAAGACAACCTACTGAATGGGAGTAAAGATTTTCAAATGATATGACTGATAAGAGATTAATCTCTAAAATTTGTAAACAGCTCATACAACTAAACATCAAAGAAACAAAGAAATCAATTAAAAAGTGGCAGAAGACCTTAGTAGACATTTTCCAAAGAGAAAATGCAGATTGCCAACAGACACATGAAAAGGCACTCAACTTTATTAATCATCAGCAAAAAGCAAATCAAAACCACAATGAGGTATCACCCAACCTGTCAGAATGGCTTTCATCAAAACAGACACACACACACACACACAAATCACAAATGCTGCTGTTGATGTGTAAGGGAGCCCTGGTACACTGTTGGTAGAAATGTAAATTGGTGCAGCCACTAGGGAAAACAGTATGGTGATTTCTCAAAAGACTAAAATTAGAACAACCATATGACCCAGCAATTTCCCTTCAGGGTATATATCTGAAAACAATGAAAACAGTAAGACAGTGAGTCAAAAATATACATGCACCTCAATAAATGGAGTACAAACTTTGAAGTTGTGAATCACTATATTGTACACATGTAACTTACATAATACTGTACATCAGCTATACTTCATTTTTTTAAAGAAAGAAATATTAAAAGAATTTATTTAAACAAAAAGAAATTGTACAAATTAATAACAAGAAAACAAAAGCAAAATTTCAGTGCAAAAATGTAAATACATAGTAAAGATAGTGGAACTATCACTTATAAAGCAAGTATGAAGGTTAAAAGGCAAAAGTAGTAAAATTAACTAAAGTTACAATAATTAGTTAGGGAGTACATAATATAAAAATTTTCTTCCATTCTGTAATCATCTCTTCACATTCTTAACCGTATCTTTTCAAAGAACAAAATGTGATTTTTATAAAGTCCGATTTACATTTTCTTCTTTTATGGATTATGTTTTTGATGTCTTATCTAAGAAATCTTTGCCTAACCTAATTTCACTTTCCCCAGTGCTTAGTTTAGAAGTTTAACAAGTTTTGGTTTTACACTTAGGCCCATGATCAATTTGAAGTAAATTATTTTTGGCATACAGTCTAAGATATTAATCAAAGTTCACTGCATGTGGATTATATTTGCTAAAGCAACAATTTTTGGAAAAGACTATCCTTTCTCCATGGAATTGTCTTTGCAACTTTGTCACACATCATTTGGCCATAAATATGCAAGTCTATTTTTGAACTCTATTCTGTTTGACTAATGTAGTAGTCTAACTTAATGTTATCCTGTTTGTTGAAACTTAACTAAGTCTTAAAGTCAGGTGATACAAGCTCTCCAACTTTTACTACAAAGTTCATTTTGTGCATCTAGATATTTTGCCTTTTTATATGCATTTTTTATCTACTTGTCAGTTTCTAGGGGGGAAAATTCTTGCTGGAAGTTTGATTGGAATTACAATGAATCTGTAGATCAAATAGTATAGAACTGACATATTAGCTATATTGTGTTATCTATCCATTAACATGGTACATCTCTTATTTAGGACATCTTTCATTTATCTAGCAATATTTTTCAGTTCTCAGTATAAAATTATTACGTATCTTCTGTCACATGTACCCTTAAGAATTTCCTATGTATCATGTTATTTCAATGATGCTGCATTTTTTGAATATTTTTATATCCAATTATTCATTGTCCATGTAAATATTAATCTTTTATCCCAGAACTGTGTTAAAATCACCTTTCAAATTTCAATACAGGTTATAGGTTGTCATGTTTTCATTTTCATTTGTTTCTATGCATATTTTGATTTCTTTTTTTATTTCTTCTGTGATTTGTGGTTATTCAGAAGCATGTTGTTTAGCCTCCATATGTTTGCATTTTTAATAGTTTTTTTTTCCCTGTAGTTGACATCTAATCTTACCGCAATGTGATCAGAAAAGATGCTTGAAATGATTTCAATTTTTTTGAATTTACCAAGGCTAGATTTATGGCCCAAGATGTGATCTATCCTGGAGAAGGTTCCATGTGCACTTGAGAAAAGGTGAAATTCATTGTTTTGGGGTGAAATGTCCTATAGATACCAATTAGGTTTAAATGGTCCATTGTATCATTTAAAGTTTGTGTTTCCTTGCTAATTTTCTGCTTAGTTATCCATAGGTATGATTGGGGTATTAAAGTCTCCCACTATTACTGTGTTACTGTTAATTTCCCCTTTCATACTTGTTAGCATTTGCCTTACATATTGTGGTGCTCCTATGTCGGGTGCATATATAATTGTTATATCTTCTTCTTGGATTGATCCTTTGATCATTATGTAGTGTACTTCTTTGTCTCTTTTCATGGCCTTTACTTCAAAGCCTATTTTATCTGATATGAGTATTGCTACTCCTGCTTTCTTTTGGTCTCCATTTGCATGAAATACCTTTGTCCAGTCTTTCACTTTCAGTCTGTATGTGTTCCTTGTTTTGAGGTGGGTCTCTTGCAGACAGCATATACAGGTGTCTTGTTTTTGTATCCATTCAGCAAGTCTTTGTCTTTTGGTTGGGGCATTCAACCCATTTACATTTAAGGTAATTATTGATAAGTATGATTCCATTGCCATTTAATTTGTTGTTTTGGGTTTGAGTTTATAAACCTTTTCTGTGTTTCCTGTCTAGAGAAGATCCTTTAGCATTTGTTGAAGAGCTGTTTTGGTGGTGCTGAATTCTTTCAGCTTTTGCTTGCCTGTAAAGCTTTTGATTTATCCTTCATACTTGAATGAGATCCTTGCTGGGTATAGTAATCTGGCTTGTAGGTTTTTCTCATTCATCACTTTAAGAATATGCTGCCATTCCCTTCTGGCCTGAAGAGTTTCTATTGAAAGATCAGCTGTTATCTTTATGGGAATCTCCTTGTGTGTTATTTGTTGCTTTTCCCTTGCTGCTTTTAATATTTGCTTTTGTGTTTGATCTTCATTAATTTGATTAATATGTGTCTTGGGGTGTTTTGTCTTGGTTTTATCCTGTTTGGGACTCTCTGGGTTTCTTGGACTTAGGTAGCTATTTCCTTCCCCATTTTAGGGAAGTTTTCAACTATTATATCCTCCAGTATTTTCCCATACCATTTCTTTGTTTTTTTCTTCTGGGATTCCTATGATTTGAATGTTGGGGCATTTAACATTGTCCCAGAGGTCTCTGAGGTTGTCCTCATTTCTTTTAAATCTTTTTTTTTCTTTTTTCCTCTCTGCTCCATTCATTTCCACCATTCTATCTTCCACCTCACTTATCCTATCTTCTGCCTCAGTTATTCTACTGTTGGTTCCATCCAGAGTGCTTTTGATCTCCATTATTGCATTATTCATTATTGATTGACTCTTTTTTATTTCCCAAAACCTATGGGATTCAGTAAAAGCACTGTTAAGGGGAAGGTTCATAGCAATACAAGCTTACCTCAAGAAACAAGAGAAAAATCAAATAAATTACCTAAATTTACACCTAAAGCAACTAGAAAAGGAAATGAAGAACCCCAGGGTTAGTAGAAGGAAATAAATCATAAAAATTAGATAAATGAAAAAGAAACAAAGGAGACTATAGAAAAATTCAATAAAACTAAAAGCTGGTTCTTTGAGAAGATAAATAAAACATACAAACCATTAGCCAGGCTCATCAGGGGAAAAAAAGGGAGAAGAACTAAATCAACAAAATTAGAAATTAAAATGGAGAAATCACAACAGACAACACAGAAATACAAAAGATCGTAAAAGACTATTATCAGCAAATATATGACAATAAAATGGACAACTGGGAAGAAATGGACAACTCCCTAGAAAAGTATAACCTTCCTAAACTGAAACAGGAAGAAATAGAAAATCTTAACAGACCCATCACAAGCACAGAAATCAAAACTGTAATCACAAATCTTCCAACAAACAACAGCCCAGAACCAGATAGCTTCACAAGTGAATTCTACCAAAAATTTAGAGAAGAGCTAACATCTATCCTACTCAAACTCTTCCAGAAAATTGCATAGAAAGGTAAACTGCCAAATTCATTCAATGAAGCCACCATCACCCTAATACCAAAACCAGACAAAGATGCCACATAAGAAAGAAAACTACAGGCCAATATCACTGATGAACATAGATGCAAAAATCCTCAAAAAAATTCTAGCAAACAGAATCCAACAACATATTAAAAAAGATCATACATCATGACCAAGTGGGCTTTATCCCAGGGATGTAAGAATTCTTCAATATTTGCAAATCAATCAATGTGATATACCGCATTAACAAATTGAATGATAAAAACCATATGATTATCTCAATAGATGCAAAGAAAGCCTTTGACAAAATGATCCATTTTGTCATAAATGATCCGTTTATGATCAAAACCCTCCAGAAAGCAGGAATAGAAGGAACATACCTCGACATAATAAAAGCCATATATGATAAACCCACAGCAAACATTATCCTCAATGATGAAAAACAGAAAGCATTTCCCCTAAAGTCAGGAACAAGACAAGGGTGCCCATTTTCACCACTACTATTCAACATAGTTTTGGAAGTTTTAGCCACAGCAATCAGAGAAGAAAAAGAAATAAAAGGAAACCAGATTGGAAAAGAAGAAGTAAAACTCTCACTGTTTGCAGATGACATGATCCTCTACATAGAAAACCCTAAAGCCTCCACCAGAACATTACTAGAGCTAATCAATGAATATAGTAAACTTGCAGGATATAAAATTAACAGAGAAATCCCTTGCATTCCTATATACTAACAATGAGAAAACAGAAAGAGAAATTAAGGAAACAATTCCATTCACCATTGCAACAAAAAGAATAAAATACTTAGGAATAAATCTACCTAAAGAAACAAAAGACCTCTGTACAGAAAACTATAAAACACTGATGAAAGAAATCAAAGAGGACACTAATAGATGGAGAAATATACCATGTTCATGAATCAGAAGACTCAATATAGTGAAAATGAGTATTCTACCCAAAGCAATCTGTAAATTCAATGCAATCCCTATCAAGCTATCAATGGTATTTTTCAGAGAACTAGAACAAATAATTTCACAATTTGTATGGAAATACAAAAAACCTTGAATAGCCAAAGCAATCTTGAGAAAGAAGAATGGAACTGGAGGAATCAACCTGCCTGATTTCAGACTATACTACAAAGCTACAGTCATCAAGACAGTGTGGTTCTGGCACAAAGACAGAAATATAGATCAATGGAACAAAATAGAAAGCCCAGAGATGAATCCATGCACCTATGGACACCTTATCTTTGACAAAGGATGCAAGAATATACAATGGAGAAAAGACAATCTCTTTAACAAGTGGTGCTTGGAAAACTGGTCAACCACTTGCAAAAGAATGAAACTAGAACACTTTCTAACACCATACACAAAAATAAACTCAAAATGGCTTACAGATCTAAATGTAAGACCAGAAACTATAAAACTCCTAGAGGAAAACATAGGCAAAACACTCTCTGATATAAATCACAGCAGGACCCTCTATGACCCACCTCCCAGAGTAATGGACATAAAAGCAAAAATGAACAAATGTAACCTAATTAAACTTAAAATCTTTTGCACAACGAAGGAAACTATAAGCAAGGTGAAAAGACAGCCTTCAGAATGGGAGAAAATAATAACAAATGAAGCCAAAGAATTAATCTCAAAAATATACAAGCAGCTCATGCAGCTCAATACCAGAAAAATAAACGACCCAATCAAAAAAATGGGCCAAAGAACTAAATAGGCATTTCTCCAAAGAAGACATACAGATGGCTAACAAACACATGAAAAGATGCTCAACAACACTCGGTATCAGAGAAATTAAAATCAAAACCACAATGAGGTACCATATGACACCGGTCAGAATGGCTGCTATCAAAAAGTCTACAAACAGTACATGCTGGAGAGGGTGCAGAGTACAAGGAACTGTCTTACACTATTGGTGGGAATGCATACTAGTACAGCCACTGTGGAGAAGAGTGTGGAAATTTCTTAAAAAACTGGAAATATGACCCAGCAATCCCACCACTGGGCATACACACAAAGTAAACCAGAATTGAAAGAGACACATGAACCCCAATGTTCATCGCACCACTGTTTATAATAGCCAGGACATGGAAGCAACCTAGATGTCCTTCAGCAGATGAATGGATAAGAAAGCTGTGGTACATACACACAATGGAATATTACTCAGCCATTAAATAGAATGCATTTGAATCAGTTCTAATGAGGTGGGTGAAACTAGAGCTTATTATACAGAGTGAAGTAAGTCAGAAATAAAAATACCAATACAGTATATTAATGCATATATATGGAATTTGATGGGTAACAATGACCCTATATATGAGACAGCTAAAGAGACGCAGAGATAAAGAACAGACTTTGGACTCTGTGGGAGAAGGCAAGAGTGGGATGATTTGAGAGAATACCATTGAAACATGTATATTACCATATGTGAAATAGATCTTCAGTCCAGGTTTGATGCATGAGATAGGGCGCTCAGGGCCAGTACATTGGGATGACCCTGAGGGATGGGACGGGGAAGGAGGTGGAAGGGGGATTCAGAATGGGGGACACATGTACACCCATGGTTGATTCATGTCAATGTATGGCAAAAACCACTACAGTATTGTAAAGTAATGAGCCTCCAATTAAAATAAATAAATTTTTTTAATTCAATATGAATTAGTATCCAAGGAGATATTATAAAGTATAACAATGAGCAAAAATTCTGAGTGGTTACAATGTGCACATTGAAGCAGCACAAACACAGCATCTTGACAATACACACATTGTCAGTGGATGAGAGAAGGCAGTGGGTTTACAAAAGAGACCATTTGTTAACAAAATTCACAAACATACTTTCATATGATTGTTGAATACATGATGAAGTGAGTCATGTGATAATTGAGTGCAACAACTTTGTTTCCAAATTGTGGTAGTTCATTAATAGTTACTAATGAAAAAATTTAACCCAGTCAATTGTATATGAGCGTATATTCAAGTCAAAATCAATAATATCCACTCTCAGTAAGTGATTTATTTATATGGTAAGCTTTTTTGTCTATCAAAATCTAGATCTTGCAAACTTGGAAGGAGAGGAATCTCAGACGAGATAGTAAAATCTCAGAAGGTGCTACCTTAAATAGTGCATCAAGAGACATAAAACCAGACAGAAAGGAGGAATTGGATAGGAACAGAAAGACAGAGATACAGAGAGACAGAAAATATTCTATACTGACTAATCAATTTTGAGGGACAAGGGCAGGATCAAAGTTCCCAATATATTAAGTCTGAAGTAATGATGGTCTCTGAGTTTTATACATAATAGTTTCCCTGGTCACTTATTATCACGTAGTTTCACAGGATCATCATCTATAAGGAGGGAGGAATCTATTTTCCAATCATCTTTATGAGAGGAAAATATACCATCCCCCTACTATCCAACACTTATTTGTGCTTTTACTATTAATAGCCAAAATAGCATTTGACACAATTTTCACTTGAGCACTTGACACTATAGACAACAGTAAAATACAGTTCTAGGATTTCCCTAGGCAACCTGGATACAAATTAGCTAAATTATTTTTTAAGTGAATTAAAAACAAATAATACTAAAAAAAAAAAAAAACAGAAGTGAAAGATATCACTTGAAATTGGTTAGGGCTACAAAACAATGAAACAAGATGGAATGAATAATTTTCTATATTTAGGAACAAAATTATTTCTTCATAGACATGTCCTTCTCCTTTTAAAAAATTCAAGGTTTTGTATTCTATTTGAACTTTAAAATTGTTTACATGCTTACTTAGTTTTTTAATATAACTCTATGTATAAATAGTTGTCCACTCTAATTTCTTTCCATGTGCATCATCATGGCAAAATACTTGTTGGCTTATGCATACTCTTATAACACGGCTTAAAGAGAATGTTGCCTCAACAAGTGCCCTATTAAAAAAAAAATTAGAATACTGGTAGGAAAATAGTAGAACCCAGAGATCTGGCATATGAAATTAGATCAATATGTATGAGAATCTTGAACCCAGGATTCTCTTCTTTAACCTTCTGGAATACTTTTTTCACTTGCTAGAGCAGAGCAGCCTCCTTTTTCCTAGCCAATAAGTAAAGACCTCGAATACCTTACCAAAAGATGCTTCTTATTTTCTTAAACCACCCTAGTGCCCCGGAGAAGGCAATGGCACCCCACTCCAGTACTCTTGCCTGGAAAATCCCATGGACAGAGGAGCCTTTCAGGCTCCTAAAAGTCGGACATGACTGAGCGACTCCACTTTCACTTTTCACTTTCCTGCATTGGAGAAGGAAATGGCAACCCACTCCAGTGTTCTTGCCTGGAGAGTCCCAGGGAAGGGGGAGCCTGGTGGGCTGCCATCTAGGGGCCTCACAGAGTCGGACACGACTGAAGTGACTAGCAGCACCCTAGTGCCCTTAGAGTTTCCAGGCAATGCTTGGGTTACAGAGCTTGAGGGTTACAGCAGAGTCTGAGCAGGGAAATAATATCCTTAACATGGGGAAAAAAAAAGTTTACTCAAGAAATTATTACATGTCTTGGTTAATATGTATGCCGTCAAAAACTAGGAGGAAATGAGAAGTTGAATCAGTGCGAGAAGATAATCAGATTGAATAGTGGAGAGTTTACATATGTCAAAACTTTTTCAAAGAAAAAGTTTGAAAAATCATCAAAGTAAAAAGAAAAGGTAATTCTGTTTTTATTTTGTTTTAATTGGATCATGTTTATTTCTGTCCAAATTTATGTTGAGTATGAGCCTATGTAAGTTTTTAAGTCTACTGTTTTAATTTTGTTACAGAATAACCTTAACTCTATCACTTGTGAAAATTGTGTCACAACAAATATTTACTGAGCACCTACTTTGCTCTAGGCCTTACCTTGGGACCTAGGATACAGTGATGAACCACAAAATCAACAATGCCTTCATATTTTCATGGAACTCATATTCTAGAAGGTGGACTGCATACATATTGTAGCCTGACAGGCTCCTCTGTCCCTGGGGATTCCCCAGGCAAGAATACTGGAGTGGGTTGTCATGCCCTCCTCCAGGGGATCTTCTCCCACCCAGGAACTGAACCTGCGTTTCTTATGTCTCCTGCATTGGCAGAGGGATTCTTTACTACTAGCACCACCTGGGGAGCCCAGAGGCAAATTTGATTTTTTTAAATTAGTGAATATATAATATCACTTCAACAGTACGGTAAGAGGATAAAAAGTGATGGAATATGTGATGAGTGTACAAATATATGAATACGTCAGGCTACAACACATAAATTTGGACAAAAATAAACATGATCCAGTTAAAACATAAAAAAAAACAAATTACCTCTTTTTTCTTTAATTTGATGATTTTTCAACTTTTTTTTTGAGACAAATCATGCAAAATCTGGAGCAAAAGTTTCCAGGCAAGGAGAACAGTAAGTGCAGTTATCCCTGAGATTGGAATAAGTTTAGTTCAGTTTTGAAAGAAGTAAGAATGTGGCTAAAGAAGGCTAAACCAGGAAGGAGTAGTAGGGAATAGCGAGGAATAGATTCAGAAAAGTAGAAAATAGTAGAAGCTGGACATTAGGACCATGGTGAATTGTTTAAATTTTATTCTAAGGTGAGTGAAGAATGATCAAAGGTTTTGGGTAGAGGAATGCTGTATTATAATTTTCCTTTTGCCAAACATCTTTACAGAATCCTTTCTCAAGAGACTCTAGACTCCTTTCAGTTGGTGATCACTGGATGTGAGAAATGACTCAGATCTGGAAGCTAGGTGAATGATTTTCATATTTTATTTGGATAGCTTCAACCTTTTGCTGGCCAACTCTTGATTTTCTTTGTCATATAAATCATGAAGTATTGTATTCTACTTCCCATCTATCTCTCATCTAGGAACATGATATTTTATTAGTAAACACCAAAGAAGTCTTCAGCCAAAGTACTATTCTGGCTTTGTCTCCCTTTATGGTAATTATAGCCACATTGTCTCTGATATTTACATATCACCACTGTTTCAAGAACCTTTTATAGGTTTAATATAATAGTGACATTTAAATGGTCCAAGTTTTCCCCCAGTTTTATTGAGATATTATTAACATATATCTCAGGGCTTCCCTGGTGGCTCAGAGAGTAAAGAATCTGGCTGAAATGGAGGAGACCTGGGTTCAATCCATGAGCTGGGAAGACCCCCTGGAAAAGGGTATACTGGAGTTACCCACTCCAGGATTCTTTCCTGGAGAAGTTCATGAACAGAGGAGCCTGGTGGCCTATGGTCCATAGTGTTGCAAAGAGTCAGACACGACTGAAGCAACTTCTATGCATGCATAGATGTAGATACCATATTTTCTCTATCCTTTCATCCCACTGATGGACATGTAAGTAGTTTCCATATCTTGTCTATTGTGAAAAATGTTGCAGTGAACATGGAGTTGCAGATGTAGCTTCGAGATAGTCTTCTCATTACTGTCAGCTATGTACCTAGAAGGAGAACTGGTAGATTATACGGCAGGAGTCAGCCTGGTCCTGGGCAACCAGTTCTGGGTCCAGAGTAATGTCTGGCACTTGCTTTACTCTCTGTGCTTTACCCAGGTGCTGTAATCCCTTGCCTGGAATCCTTAGCTCTTGTGAAGGTATTTCCTTGAGCAGATATTTATTCAAATTGATGTTACCAGCAGGGGAACGGAAAACTTCAAGAGGGGTGGGAACAGGTCTATGAGTGGTAACAGGTAAATGATACTGAAGCTCCAATACTTTGGCCACCTGATGAGAAGAGCCAGCTCATTGGGAAAGGCTCTGATGCTGAGAAAGATTGAAGGCAAAAGAAGAATAGGGTGGCAGAGGATGAGATAGCTAGATAGCATAACCGATTCAATGGACATGAACTTGAGCAAACTCCAGGAGATTGTGAAGGACAGGGGAGCCTGGCATGCTGCAGTCCATGGGGTCCCAAACAGTCGGACACAACTTAACAACTGAACAACAATAAATATGAGTGATAAATCCCTACACCACAAGTTTTTAGCCCACACTGTTAAAAAGTGCCCATTTGGAAAGCTGAGAACTAAGGCAATAGCTAGAACACAGAATCCTTCCCACTGCCTAACCAAACTGTAGCACTTCATTCAATTCAATGCATATTCAATTTCAAAAACTTTTTTTTAATGCGACAAGAATTTTGAAGTGAGGTTTTGCTTTTCATCAAGCCTGTCTCTTCTCCATGAAGAGGCTTATTCATTCTAACTCTGTATTCCTTTTATTCTCTGTTTTCAACATGTGAGGTGTTCTTACTTTATGCCATTCTGAGTGGGCAATAACCTGGTTTATCAAATTTACTGAATTGAAAAATCAATAAAATACACAGTAGTAAATCTTCCCAGACAGAATAAATTCATAAACCATCACAGCCCCTCTGCCCCATGGGACAACCTCAGCATGGGTCAGTGATAAGAACCACTCATTCCTGAATGTAATAAAAGAATTTTACTGACCCTAGACAGCTCAAGGCCCCTCTACTTCTTCCACTAGAAATGAAGGGTTGTACCCAAGAGTCAGATAGATTCATAGGAATTGAGAATTTCAACATATCTTAGAAATCATTAATTCCAGTTCTTTCATTTCATAGGTAGGTAAACAGTAACTAAGATATTAAACCACTTGTTCAGTTCCACCAAATAATAAGTGATAGAAATGGAATCAAATTGAAAGTCCTTTAATTTCCAGGCAAGCATATTTTATGGACTTCCTCTGGGAAAAAATACTCTTTCACAATAAATAAATAATTTTTTTAATTTACATTTACTTATGTGTTTTTTCTTGACTTGTATATATATGTGTGTGTATACATATATATGTGTGTGTGTGTATATATGTATGTTTCCACATATTCACAACAATTTCCTCACCAGTGATAAAAAGCTTCCCTTCCAATGGAACTATCTTATTAATTGTCCTTCAAAAAACTCCTCTAAAATTGTTTTAAAGCCATATCCGCTGTTAGAAGGTGTAAATCTCTGACTACTAAATAGTTTATCTATTTGATGTTACTGAGAAACTAGTCTACGCTACACACTACAATTGGTGCTTGGTGTTCATACAGAAACAGAGAAATGGTATTTACCCTTCTAGTAATGTAGGTCAAGTGATGGAGACAGATAATAAAGTAATTATCATAAAAATAAATATGTGTAATAAAGATTCTATTTTTGATATTTGATCACTGACAACTTTCAAGACTGACCACTCTTCTCTTTATGCCCTGAATCTGAACAGGCAGAAATGAAAGTGCCAATATTTCCTCCTTTCCTTGGTGTCGGTGTGTATGTGAACCAGTGAAAATATACATAAATATGACTCTAGAAAGGTTTTTATATTGTTTATAAATATTTATATATTATACAAATGAAAATTGTCAAAAAGAGAAATAGATTTTATTTTTAGCAACCATTCAATTATTCCAGAATATTTACCAAGTAACATTTATGTGCTAGAGATAGTACTAGATATCTGTAATTAAACCATAAACAAGACAGATGTGGCCCTTACCCTTATACCCATTCACATATGTTCCCCAGATTTCTGCTTGTATAAATTAGAAAACACAAGTAGTCCTTTTGGAGGGTAGCTACCTCCTCATGGGTCTCACTCTGTACCTCACCATTAGGGGTCTGTTGGGACTCAAGTCTATTTATAGGTCTAAAAGCAAAACGGGGGTGGTGGTGGGGTAGTTCTGATTAGAACCAGCATTGTTTTTGATGGAAACAATTCGGGCAATGCAGAATTAATCCTCTCAGACAGAGATGGAAAAATGCAAACCACTGGGGTGGAGATGCCCCTCCCCTGACATTGAGGATGGGGAGACCTCTTTCACTGGCACAGAAGACTGATCATAATTTAGGGCTCAATGTCCTCATCTTCATACGGATCCCCAGCACAACTTGAAGAATCCAGTTTTTTCCCAATCAATCAATGCCCTCACATTATCAGTAGGTGGCCTAGGAGGCTGAGAGCTCAACTTGATTTTCAGCAATTTCAGCCATGTGATTGTAAGAGATAAGGGTCTCCCTCAGAGTACTTATGGAAGCTCTTAGGTCATTTCTGTGGCTTGAGCTGGGAAATGAAATACCTGAACTCATTCTTTGATTTCACCATTTGTCCAGTGGCATTAGAAGAAACCAGCTAATGTCACCATATCACTTAGCTTTCCAAAATGCTCAAAAGTATCATATATGGAGTTGCTTTGTTCCTTGCTTCTTATCAGTGGTGGATTAGGAGTAATCAAAGCAGATATTTTGCATATTACTAAACAGTTCACACCAGTAAGCTCAGTGCTCTCTGCTTCTGGAGACAGTCAATAGCACCTAATCAGATAAGTGAATCAGTTCCAGAAACTCCAATACCAGTTCAGAAAACTCATCATTAAAACTATGTCTTCTAAAACCATTCTTGGTACCAAAATCTGTATTAGTCAGAGTTCTCCAGAAGAGTGGAACAAATGTATATTGAGAGAGAGATTTATTATAACAGATACAGTTCATTTCAGTTCAGTCACTCAGTCATGTCCAGCTGTTTGCAACCCCATGAGTTACAGCATGCCAGGCTTCCCTATCCATTACCAATGCTCAGAGCCTACTCAAACTCATGTCCATTGAGTCAATGATGCCATCCAACCATCTCATCCTCTGACGTCCCCTTCTCCTCCTGCCTTCAATCTTTCCCAGCATCAGGGTCTTTTCCAATGAGTCGGTTCTTCACATCAGGTGGCCAAAGTATTGGAGTTTCAGCTTCAGCATCAGTCCTTCTGATGAATACTCAGGACTGATTTCCTTTAAGATGGACTGGTTGGATCTCTTTGCAGTCCAAGGGACTCTCAAGAGTCTTCTCCAACACCACAGTTCAAACACATCAATTCTTTGGTGCTCAGCTTTCCTTACAGTCCAACTCTCACATCCATACATGATTACTGGAAAAACCATATTTTTGACTAGATGGACCTTTGTTGGTAAAGTAATGTCTCTCTGCTTTTTAATATGCTGCCAAGTTGGTCATAACTTTTTTTCCAAGCAGCAAGCATCTTTTAATTTCATGGCTACAGTCACCATCTGCAGTGATTTTGGAGCCCAAGAAAAGAAAGTCTGTCACTGTTTCCATTATTTGCCCATCTATTTGTCATGAAGTGATGGGACCAGCTGCCATGATCTTAGTTTTTTTAATGTTGAGTTTTAAGCCAGCTTTTTCACTCTCCTCTTTCACTTTCATCAAGAGGATCTTCAGTTCCACAGTCTTCTTCGCTTTCTGCCATAATAGTGGTATCATCTGCATATCTGAGATTATTGATATTTCTCCCTGCAATCTTGATTCCAGCTTGGGCATTTCTGGCATTTCTCATGATGTACTCGGCTTCCCTCATAGTTCTGTTGGTAAAGAATCCACCTGCAATGCAGGAGACCCTGGTTAGATTCCTGGGTTGGGAAGATCCCCTGGAGAAGGGATCTGCTACCCATTCCACTATTCTTGGGCTTCCCTTGTTGCTCAGCTGGTAAAAAATTAGCCTGCAATGCGGGAGACCTGGGTTTAATCCCTGGACTGGGAAAATCCCCTGGAGAAGAGAAAGGCTACCCACTCCAGTATTCTGGCCTGGAGAATTCCATGGACTGTATAGCCCATGGGGTTGCAAAGAATCAGATAAGACTGAGCAACTTTCACTTTCAGTTTGCATATAAGTTAAATAAGCAGGGTGACAGTACAGAGTGTTGATGTACTCCTTTCCCAATTTGGAACCAGTTCGAACTGTGGCTTCTTGACCTGCATACAGATTGCTCAGGAAGCAGATAAGATGGTCTGGCATTCCCATCTCTTTAAGGATTTCCACAGTTTGTTGTGAGCTATACAGTCAAAGGCTTTGGTGTGGTCAACAAAGTAGAAGTAGATGTTTTTCTGGAACTCTCTTGCTTTTTCTATGATCCAACAGATGTTGGCAATTTGATCTCTGGTCCCTCTGCATTTTCTCCAGATTGAACACCTGCAAGTTCTCGGTTCATGTACTGTTGAAGCCTGGCTTGGAGAATTTTGATCAATACTTTGCTAGCGTGTGAGATGAGTGCAATTGTGTGGTAGTTTGAACATTCTTTGACATTGCCTTTCTTTCGGATTGGAATGAAAATTGACCTTTTCCAGTCCTGTGGCCACTGCAGAGTTTTCCAAATTTGCTGACATATTGAGTGAAGCACCTTCACAGCATCATCGTTTAGGATTTGAAATAGTTCAGCTGGAATTCCATCACCTCCACTAGCTTTGTTCGTAGTGATGCTTTCTAAGGCCCACTTGACTTGACATTCCAGAATGTCTGCCTCTAGGTGAGTGATCACACCATCGTGGTTATCTGGGTCATGAAGATCTTTTTTGTATGGTTCTTCTGTGTATTCTTGCCACCTCTTCTTAATATCTTCTGTTTCTGTCAGGTCCATACCATTTCTGTTCTTTACTGTGCCCATCTTTGCATGAAGTGTTCCCTTGGTAACTCTAATTTTCTTGAAGAGATCTCTACTCTTTCCCATTCTACTGGTTTCCTCTATTTATTTGCAGTTATCACTGAGGAAGGCTTACTTTTGGAACTCTGCATTCAGATTGGTATATTTTTCCTTTTCTCCTTTGCCTTTAGCTTCTCTTCTTTCCTCAGCTATTTGTAAGGTCTCCTCTGACAACCATTTTGCCTTTTTGCATTTCTTTTTCTTGGGGATGGTTTGATCACTGTCTCCTGTACAATGTCACGAACCTCCATTCATAGTTCTTCAGGCACTCTGTCTATTAAATCTAATTTCTTGAATCTATTTGTCACTTTCACTGTATAATTGTAAGGAATTTGATGTAGGTCATACCTGAATGGTCTAGTGGTTTTCTGTACTTTTGCAATTTAAGTCTGAATTTTGTAATATGGAGTTCATGATCTGAGCCACAGTCAGCTCCCGGTCTTGTTTTTGCTGACTGTATAGAGTTTCTCCATCTTTGGCTGCAAATAATATAATCAATTTTATTTCAGTATTGACCATCTGGTGATGTCCATGTGTAGAGTCATCTCTTGTGTTGTTGGAAGAGGGTGTTTGTTATGACCAGTGCATTCTCTTGACAAAACTGTGTTAGCCTTTGCTCTGCTTCATTTTGTACTCCAAGGCCAAACCTGCCTGTTACTCCAGGTATCTCCTGACTTCCTGCTTTTGCATTCCAGTCCCCTGTGATGAAAGGATATCTTTATTGGTGATAGTTCTAGAAGGTCTTGTAGGTCATCACAGAACTGTTCGACTTCAGCTTCTTTGGCTTTAGTGTTTGGGGCATAGGCTAGGATTACTGTGATATTGAATGGTTTTCCTTGGAAACAAACAGAGATCATTCTGTCATTTTTGAGATTGCACCCAAGTACTGCATTTCAGACTCTTTGGTTGACTATGATGGCTACTCCATTTCTTCTAAGGGATTCTTGCCCATAGTAGTAGATACAGTGGTCATCTGAGTTAAATTCACCCATTCCAGTCCATTATAGTCACTGATTTCTAAAATGTTGGTGTTAACTCTTGCCATCTCTGGTTTGCCCACTTTCAATTTACTTTGATTCATGGACCTAACATTCCAGGTTCCTATGCAATATTGTTCTTTATAGAATCAGACTTTATTTCCATCACCAGTCACAACCACAACTGGACATTTTTTTCCCTTAGGCTCCATTTCTTCACTCTCTCTGGAGTTATTTCTCCACTCTTCTCCAGTAGCATATTGCCACCTGCAATCTGAGGAGTTCATCTTTCAATGTCTTATTGTTTTTGCCTTTGCATGCTGTTCATGGGATTCTCATGGCAAAAATACTGAAGTGGTTTGCCATTCCCTTCTCCAGTGGACCATGCTTTGTCAGAATATAAGGGATTAGCTCATGTGATTATGGAGGCTGAGTGGTCCCACAAACTGTAACCTGTAAGCTAGAGGCCAGGAAAGCCAACAGTGTAGCTCTAGCCCAATTGAAAGCCCAAGAAACAGGGGAGCCCTTGGGTAAGTCGCATTCCAAGTATGAATGCCCGGATGAAAGTGAAAGTGTGACTCACTTCAGCCATATCTGACTCTGCTACCCCATGGACTGTGTAGCCTGCCAGGCTCCTCTGTCCAGTGGATCCTCCAGGCAAGAATGGTAGAGGGGTTGCCATTCCCTTCTCCAAGATATCTTCCTGATCCAGGGACTGAACCCAGGTCTCCTGCCTTGCAGGCAGATTTTTTACCGTCTGAACCACAAGGGAAGCCCCCCAAAACCAGGCACGAATATGTGAGAGCAAGAGAAGATGGATATCCTAATTCAAGCAGACAGCAAATTTTCAATTTCTCTGCATTTTCATTCTATTCAAGCCCTCAATGAATTGGATTATGGCACCCACATTTGCGAAGGAGATCTTCTTTACTCCATCTACTAGTTTAAATTACAGTCCCTTCTGGAAATACCCTCAAAGACATACTCAGAAATAATATTATATGAGCTACTTGGGCATTCTGCAGACCAATCAAAATAACTATCACATGTATATACTTGAAAAATTATAAAAAGCATGACAGAGCTACTTATCCAATAGAAATTGATAGCTAAATAAAACATGCTGGAAAGTATCTAGGTTTCTGAGAACATTGACAATAATAAAGTCTCAGAGTTGTCAGGACACAATGCAATATTCCAGGTTTCAATATTGTTGCTGCTTTTTAAAAAATGTATCAATATCTAAGTATTCATCTTGAAATAACGCAGTGAAAAACTATAGCGAGATTAATCACGTAAATGCTTCCAAAATTATTCTTGGCCAAATTTTTCGCATAAAATGGCACTTATAAGAAATTTGCGTATATAGTTATTTATTCTTTTGTTATATACCTTTGTTATATGCTGCAATAACTTA
Source organism: Bos javanicus (assembly GCF_032452875.1). Classification (NCBI taxonomy): domain Eukaryota; kingdom Metazoa; phylum Chordata; class Mammalia; order Artiodactyla; family Bovidae; genus Bos; species Bos javanicus. The sequence continues at coordinate 41,852,737 of NC_083881.1, forward strand.
TCTGCACACTAAAAACTTTACATATAATTTTAAAAAAGAATCTCTGATATTATATCTTCTTAATTCTTTCCACTGTTTTTTCTCTTTTCAATCCTAGGAATACTTTTTAATATATTTGTGAAATATATATTTTTAAAATATTCCTCTTGAAAGAACTTGTAGCTAAACAGTGGATAATACATATCTATAAACTATAGCATATTTGAGGAAAATCAAAGCAGCAAAATCATATTATTAGTGAATGACTCACTCTTTGTGAATATATTACATTCCTCCATGCATCTTCAGAGGACTTGTATTTATATCAGAGGCCAAAAATTTTTGCAAACCTATTTCACACAGTCACCAAGAAGTAATTAAATTACAGTAAAACTATTAGACAATCAAAGGGCATGATAAGAAATTTGGTAAAAATTCTAAACTCTGTTTTCTTTTGAATCAATCTTGATTTGTGTAATTATTTGTTGTAGTTTTTTACTTTGCTGGTAGAGAGAATTTGGAAAATAAACAATAAACAAGAGATTTTTATTCATCTATTTATTGACAGTAATGAGTTCCTTTATGGCTTTAGAATGTAAAGCAAATTCCTGTGAAGGATTCATTGACAAATGCATGTACGCTTTTCTGCTCTATTGACAAGCTTCTAAATGTAAGAATTGTTCTCTAAAATTTATATTTTGAATTGACAAAGAAAAATAAGCTACTTCAGATTAAAATTTAAACTTATTTTCAATGCTCTTAAGACCAGTGCAACTATTCATAGAAATAATATACTGCTTGCCCATTAGAATAGTTAGGAATAAAATATGTCTTATGCAGATATTCACAATTAAATAATATACATTTTATATAGATAAACATAGTTTGAAACAGCACAATAAGAGAAATATACACAAAAGATGGTAAAAATTGTCTAAAATTATACTATGAGTTTTATCTTCCATTAATTATTTCATATTGACTAGGAAAGATTTTCAGTGCTTATTAAGAAAGCAAATTTAAAAAAAAGAAAGCAAATAAACACAGGAAAGCAATATAGACACTAGTATGATAATATAAATGATGCAAATATAAATAAGAATATAAACAAAGCATAATATAAGCCTCATAAAAATTTAACATTGTACAAATCAATCATAAAGAGTATGTTATATACCATTTTATTTTAATGATTGGAAACTGAATATACATGAATCTGAATCCATCAGGGCATATTGTTAAGCATCACTTGGGCAGAACAATAAACTCTTAACTTTATTTATTTTCATCATCCATACAGTGGCATTAATCACTTCAATCTTAAAAGACTGGTGGCTAAAATAAATAATGATATTAAACACCTGATTGATAGTAGTCAACTAGTGGGCATTTACAGTTTCATTTCACTAATGAGAATACAACATCACCCAAATATTTTAAAATTGAGAGCCATTCTTTCTTTTAGTCATAGTCATTCTTTTTATCATCAATCCATATATTCATTCATTCATTCATAGATGTTTATAGAGTGTCTATTATGTATCAAGTCCTGTGAAAGACATTATGGAACACTGCAGTGTGGAAATGTATTCAATATAAAATTTGCTGACATATCCTAGCATGTTGTAAAACCACTTTGTGGTACCCCTCTAGAACCAAAAAGAGGAAACAGGTAATAAAATTTTTCAGATAAATCTGTATGTTAATAAGTGAGATTCATATAATGTGTTTTTAAAAAATATTTGTCTCCAAAATATATCAAACCTCTTTAAAATATAAGAAAATGGTACAAATAATTTTTATGTGGAAAATGGATAATATCAGCTGAAAATATTATGGAAACTACAGAAGAAACATAATCTCATCTATTTTAATATTTCTTTGTATAAAATTTAATATAGATTCAGCCAGAAACTCTAGAAACCTCAACTTCAGTTATCTTAAATTATAAGAAAATAAATTATTTTACCTAAGAGTAAGTCTAGAAATATGGCAGGTTTCTAATCTGATTGACATAGTGAATTAACTTTGACTACCTGATGTGAAGAGCCCACTCGTTGAAAAAGACCCTGATGCTGGGGAATATTGAGGGCAGGAGGAGAAGAGGACAATGGAGGATGAGATGGTTGGATTGCATCATCAACTCAACGGACGTGAGTCTGAGAAAACTCTGGGAGATAGTGAAGGACAGGGAAGCCTGTCATATCTGGAGTGATGCCGGGGACTGCTCCTGTCATCTTGCTCCAGCCTACCAGCCTAAAGACAAAGTCATCATTGAAGCTGGCTGATGACTTTGTCTTTAGGCTGGTAGGCTGGAGCAAGATGACAGGAGCAGCCCAGATATGACAATGCTCACAAAAATAATAATAATTTCTCTCTTCCTGCAGCTCTCTTAGGAGTGAAGACATTTTCCCCAGAAAACTCACACCAGATAGCCCTTCATAGACCCAAAATAATATTATCTCTAAAAACAGACTTTTTTTTTTTTCCTCTCTTTTTTCACTTAAGCATTCAGATGTGGACAGTTCAGAAGGAGTACAGTGGCTCTGGTGTTGTATAAAACAAAGTCTAGTCCAGCTTTCTACTTCCCTATACCTGGGATGTGGCTCTAATCCTCATAATTTGAGACAACACTCCAGCTTTCATAACCATATAGTCAGAGGATTGTGAAAGTGGAACAAGCATCAGCTCATTTTAAGGATGTGCATGCCTATGTACTAAGTCACTTCAGTTGTGTCCAACTCTTTGCGACCCTATTGACTGTAGCCCACCAGGGTCCTCTGTCCACGGGCATTCTCCAGGCAGGAATACTGGAGTCAGTTGCCATGCCCTTTTTCAGGAGACCTTCTCCACCCAGAAATGGAACCTGCAGCATGGCGCCTGTATTACAAGTGGATTCTTTAACGCTGAGCCACCAGGGAAGCCCCCACTTTAAGGACACATCCCAGCAGTTGTACAAATCATTTCAGCTTATGCAGAGATGGTCAGAACATAGGCACATGGTCACTTTAAGAAGAGTGGCAATGGAAGATTTCCTTATTGTATTTTTGTGTCTGTGTAAAATTGGGAATTCTATTAAGGTATGAGAAAAGAATAGATATTATAGGAAAACTATTAGGTTTTAGCCAGTCTTTAGCCTTTCAAATATTAATAAGCATCTTTCTTTCTACTGAAACAAAAACATTTGCACTTTTCTTCTGAGAGATACAAGCACCAAGCCCTATTACAGTAGAGCACTCACCAACAAATCTAGGCTCCCTTAGTGATTCAGTCCTCTGTACCATGTGCAAATGTAATTCCTCGTGGGCCAGCAATCTATAAACTAAAGCTGTCTGAAGCCAAAACAAATAATACACAGTAAGAGCTCACATTTGGAAAAGTTCCATGGCAATTTTAACATCCTACTGGGCACTGATAACAAACATGTTCTTTCTAAGTAGAATCAATTCTTCATTGATTCTCTTCACGGCAAAGACCTTTTTTTTTTCTTTTGCAAAGAACTTTTTGTTCGTTATCTTCCATAGTCTTATTTGGCAGGAACTTTATTTTGTATCTTTCATAAATTTTACTAGAATATAGTTGCATTATATTGTTGTGTTAGTTTCTGCTGTACAGCAAAGGGAATCAGCTATACATACATCCCCTCTTTTTTGGATTTCTTTCCCATTTAGGTCACTACAAAGCACTGAGTAGAGTTCCCTGTGTTACACATTTGGTTTTCATTATTTGTCTATTTTATACATGAAAGTGTCAGTCATTCAATTGTGTCCAACTCTTTGCAAGCCCATGGACTGTAGCCTACCAGGCTCCTCTGTCCATGCAATTCTCCAGGCAAGACTAGAGTGGATAGCCATTCCCTTCTCCAGGGGATCTTCCTGACCCACAGATCAAACCCAGGTCTCTTGCATTGCAGGGAAATTCTTTACTGTCTGAGTCACCAGGAAAGGCCATAGTAGTGTGTGTGTGTGTGTGTGTGTGTGTGTATGTATGTCAATCCCCATCTCCCAATTCATCCCTGTCCTCTTCCCCACCTTGGTGTCCATAGGTTTGTTCTCTATATCTGTGTCTCTATCTCTGCTTTGCAAATAGGTTCATTTGTATGATTGGAACTTGAAAGAGAAGGGTATCCTAAAAACTTTTATAGCCCATTCCCTACTGATGCAAATTTAGGAACCAGACATGATTTCAAGTCAGGCTGGGGTTTTTCTGTTAAACAAGCCCATCAAAAACTTGGTAGATTTGAGGTTTGCTTCCTGCTAATTCCATGTATGAGTTATCACAGCCAAAGTTTTCATCTAGTAATAACTATTCACCTCACATCTGTGGTTTTGCACTTACTGATCTCTGTGTTATGTTCATTCCATCCTATCTCAGCTCTCAGGAAGCTCTCTCAGGGTGTGCATTTGGGTGGTGTTTTAGCTGAGGTCTGGGGCTTCCTAGGTGGTCCTAGTGGTAAAGAACCTGCCTACCAATCCAGGAGATATGAGATACAGGTTCGATCCCTGGGTCAGGAAGTTCCCCTGGAGGAAGCCATAGCAACCCACTCCAGTATTCTTGCCCAAAGAATCCCCTGGATGAAGGAGGCTGATAAGCTGCAGTCTATAGGGTCACACAGAGTCAGACATGACTGAAGTAACTTACATGCACACACATTAGCTGAGGTCTCTCTCATACTTAACACAGAGCACAAGGTTCTTCTTGTACGCAGGTAGTTTATTTGGGAGTCTGTCGTCAGGGAGCAGACATGAGGTTTGGACACTGAATGGGGACAAAAGAAAGTGGCTTCAGTAGAGACAAGGCTGATGACTGGCTTTATGTGTGACTTTCTAAAGAAACTTACGAAATGATTCCCAAAACTCTTCCATCTAAGGAGAACTGGGAAGGCATTCACTAACTCTCTCACATCTCCTATTAGTTTGCATGTGTGCCCAGGCACTTCAGTCGTGTCCGACTCTTTGCAACCCCATGTACTATAGCCCACAAGGCTCCTCTGTCCATGGGATTCTCCAGGCAAGAATACTGGAGTGGGTTTTCATGTCCCCCTCAAGGGGATCTTTCCAAGTGAGGGATGAAACCCACGTCTCCTGCATTGCAGGCAGGTTCTTTACCCACTGAGCCACCTTAGAAACACCCCTGTTAGTTTTAAGGTCACCCAAATTTCTCCAAGTTACAAGTTTGAGGGGGCTGAGACTGAGGTTTCATGCCCAAGAGTTAGAAATGTCCAGGGGCAGGAAAAGAAAAGTATACAGAACATGCTTTGAGGTGGGGTACTTGTGGGCAAAGAAAGTTAAAGTTGTACAGCATTTTACACTATAGATTTGGCTTGAGTCAAAGGTGAAGTTGAGAGAAGGTGAAGCAAAGTATAGGAGATTACTATGAACTTGGGAATGTATTGCCATCAACCTAGTCTTTGATGCTGGAATGGCTTCTGCTGCCTTTCTTTACATTTTGAAACAAGATGTTGGGAAAAGATTTGCAGCCACAGTTATATCTCCTGCAAAGGTTGCTGCTTTGCAGTCCTGTTTTATAACCACTTCCATTTTAAGCAGAGAAACATCTGGAGTTTTCTACTATGTATGGTCCTAATTCACCATAGTCTCAATCACTTTAGCCATAAGGCCATAAGGAAATAGCACCTCCATTATTAAAGCAAAATTTCATCCCACCTCTGTTTGCAGGTTATTGCTGTTGTCATTGCTATTGATGTTGTTCAGTCACTTAGTCATGTCCAGCTCCTTGTGAACCCATGGACTCTAATACCCCAGGCTTCCTTGTCCTTCACCATTTCCTGGAGCTTGCTCAGACTCATGTCCATTGAGTCAATGATGCCAACCAACCAACTCATCCTCTGTTGTCCCCTTCTCCTCCTGCCTTCAATCTTTCCCAGCATCAGGGTCTTTTCCAATGAGTCAGCTCTTCACATCAGGAGGCCAAAGTATTAGAACTTCAGCATCAGTCCCTCCAATTAATATTCAGGATTGATTTCCTTTAGGATTGACTGCTTTCATATCCTTGCAGTCCAAGGGACCATCAAGAGTCTTCTCTAACACCACAGTTCAAAAGCATCAATTCTTTGGTGCTCAGCCTTCTTTACGGTCCAACTCTCACATCCATACATGACTACTGGGAAAACCATAGGCTTGACTATACAACCTTTGTTGGCAAAGTAATATCTCTGTTGTTTAAAATGCTGTCTAGGTTTGTCATAGATTTTGTTCCAAGGAGCAAGCGTCTTTTGATTTCATGGCTGCAGTCACCATCTGCAGTGATTCTGGAGCCCAAGAAAATAAAATCTGTCACTGTTTCCATTGTTTCCCCATCTATTTGCCATGAAGTGATGAGACCAGATTCCATGATCTTTGTTTCTTGAATGTTGAGTTTTAAGCTAGCTTTTTCACTCTCCTCTTTCACTTTCATCAAGAGTCTCTTTAGTTCCTCTTCACTTTCTGCCATAATAGTGATATCATCTGCATATCTGAGGTTATTGATGTTTCTCTCAGCAATCTTGTACTTGTGCATCCAGCTTGTGCATCATCCAGCCCAGCATTTTGCATGATGTACTCTGCATAGAAGTTAAATAAGCAGGGTGACAATATACAGCCTTGATGTACTCCTTTTCCTATTTGGAACCAGTCTGTTGTTCCATGTCCAGTTCTAACTGTTGCTTCTTGACCTGTTTTGCAGGAGACAGGTAAGGTGGTCTGGTATTCGTATCTCTTGAAGAATTTTCCACAGTTTGTGGTGATCCACACAGTCAAAGGCTTTAGTATAGTCAATGAAGCAGAAGTAGATGTTTTTCTGGAATTTTCTTGTCTTTTCTATGATCCAACGGATGTTGGCAATTTGATCTCTGGATTCTCTGCCTTTTCCAAATCCAGCTTGAACACCTGGAATTTCTTGGTTCACATACTGCTGAAGCCTAGTTTGGAGAATTTTGAGCATTACTTTGCTAGCATGTGAAATGAGTGCCATTGCACAGTAGTTTGAGCATTCTTTGGCACTGCATTTCTTTGGGATTGGAATGAAAACTGACCTTTTCCAGTCCTGTGGCCACTGCTGAGTTTTCCAAATTTGCTGGTATTTTGAGTGTAACACTTTCACAGCATCACCTTTTAGGATTTGAAATAGCTCTTGAATTCCATCACCTCCACTAGCTTTGTTCATATTGATGCTTCCTAAGGCCCACTTGACTTCTCACTCCAGGATGTCTGTCTCTAGGTGAGTGATCACACCATCATGGTTATCTGGTTTATTAAGATCTTTTTCTTATAGTTCTTCTGTGTATTATTGCCACCTCTTCTTCATATCTTATGTTTCTGTTAGTTCTGTCCTTAGTTTGCCCATCTTTGCATGAAGTGCTCCCTTGGTATCTCTAATTTTCTTGGAGAGATCTCTAGTCTTTCCCATTTTATTGTTTTCCTCTATTTATTTGCACTGATCACTGGGGAAGGCTTTCTTAGCTCTCTTTTTGCTATTCATTTGAACTCTGCATTCAGATTGGTATATTTTTCCTTTTCTCTTTTGCCTTTTGCTTCTCTTCTTTTCTCAGCTATATGTAAGGCTTCCTCAGACAACCATTTTGCCTTTTTGCATTTCTTTTTCTTGGGGATGGTTTTGATCACCATCTCTTGTACAATACTATGAACCTCTGGCTATAGTTCTTCAAGAACTCTGTCAGATCTAACCCCTGATTAGACTTAAAGGTTAGCCAACTCTAGCCTGAGTTCATTTCTCTTCTTTAGAATATACTGATAGCAGCAAGAAGCAGCAATACAACATTCTGAATATTTCCTTCCATATAGGATGTGGGTTAGGTCTGCCCGTGGCAGCCCTTCAAAATATGGGTAGCAATAGTTTTACCAACAATTTTGCCTCAGCATAGCAAATACCACCAACTCTCCAGAAAACCCTATGGGTTACAGAGAGCAAGACCACTGTGTAAAGAGATGAAATCTTAGCACCTGGAATAGGAAGAATGTCCAATACATTAGACCCAGAAGAAAGGTTAGTGAGGCCAAAGGAAAACTAGGAATGGGGGGGATGTAGTGAAGCCATAGATAGCAAGTGCTTAAAGCAGGGAGTGATTGTGTCAAATGCTCATAACAGATTGTAAAATAAAGTTCTGAGAAGAGACTGGGTTCAGCAATGAGATGAACATGAGCGATAGTGATGATAAATGATTCTTCTGAAAATAGTTTTCTAGATTTCTTGTTTTTCAGAGAATATCCATTCATTCCATGGAAACTTACTACACAGTCTCCTAAAAATAGGAGGGAAAGAGTCCCTACTTTTAGCGTAATGTGGATGATTTGCAACAAACAGCACTAACTGATAAGTTAAAAATAGGTCAATCCTCAAACCTAATGGCTTTACTTGGAATCTAATTTCAGAAGTTTCATATATTTAAAATAAAACTATTGTTTACTGAACTGTTTTTTTAAATATTATCTGCCAATGATGGGAAAGAGCATCACTTCTAACTCTTTTTTTTTTTTTTTTTATTTTTTTTTTAAAGGAGTTGATCTTTTATTTTTTTTTCTTTTTTTTTTTTTAAATCTTCCAATTTTATTTTATTTTTAAACTTTACATAATTGTACTAGTTTTGCCACATATCAAAATGAATCCGCCACAGGTATACATGTGTTCCCCATCCCGAACCCTCCTCCCTCCTCCCTCCCCACACCATCCCTCTGGGCCGTCCCAGTGCACCAGCCCCAAGCATCCAGCATCATGCATCGAACCTGGACTGGCAACTCGTTTCCTACATGATATTTTACATATATTAAATCTACTTAAAAGTCATAAGAACCTTGTCAATACTCAGAAAATAGGAATTTTAGTAATAAGTAATATTGATAACTTCATGAAAACAGTCAATAAGTAATCAGTATCCTAAATTCTAAGTTTCTAATATTCCTCTAAGTTCCTGAAGAGTATTGTGATATGCATAGTTATTTATTTCACTTCAATTAAAAATTACTATCACTACTCAGTACTTAAAAAGGAAGAAGAAACATGTAACTACAGAGAGTCTAATCAAAGAAGTATATAATTTCTTATTGATATTATATACATATTGTGGTTCAGTCATTCAGTCCTGTCCGACTCTTTGCAACCCTATGGACTGACTGCAGCATGCCAGGCTTCCCTGTCCTTCACATTTCACAGAATTTTCTCAGAATCATGCCCACTGAGTCGGTGATGCCATCCAACCATCTCATCCTCTGTTGTCCCCTTCTCTTGCCTTCAATTTTTCCCAGCATCAGGGTCTTTTCTAATGAATCAGAATAGGCCAAAGTATTGGAGCCTCAGCTTCATCATCAGTCCTTCCAATGAATATTCAGGATTGATTTCCTTTAGGATTGACTGGTTATGTACATATGAAACTGTATATTATATTTAAATAATTATATATATAAAATAAAAATTATAGTAGACTTTGAACTAAATCTTAAGTGAGTATGATTTAGACATTAGAATTTCCCTACCAAGTAGAAATAACTCACTTGGATTCTCTGCTCTTTTCTGTAGAGGACAAACCAATTTTTCCAAGGGGAATTCTTGAATTCATTAGATATGTAATATTCATTATAATTAGCTTTATTTAACACCACAAAAAAGGACTTATTCATAGGCTATTTTACTCTCTCATTCCTCACCAGATGATTAGCGAGGTTCATTTTTAAACCTATAAGATATACTCTAGATATTTAAATGTGGGGCATCTCTTTCTTTCAAATCTCAGAAAGAAAGGTGTGCTTCAGTTTCCTTATAGAAAGGTCTAGTATCTTGCCTCTCTTTGGAAAGAAAAACAAATCTTGCTTTCCTTATTCTTCTTTGACTTCCTCCCTTCATCAGCATTGAGCCTCTTTATCATTTTCTCAGTCCAAAGGATTATCTGTCTTATTCCAGGCCATTCAAAAATTGTACACTACAGAGTGAATGAAAATAGTTAGCTTTATTTATAAAAAATTAAAACTGCTATGGCATTAATTCAATCTCTCATTCCATCAAAAAAACTACTTATGACTTAGGGTTCAATGAAAGGCAATAAACAATAATGTTTTTGGTGACTCATTTGACATCTTTACTGATAGATTTTCATTCATAATGGTAAATATCAGACATATATTTGTGCTAGGAAGTTAAATTATATCTGGGCATATTTAAAATTGCCTTGTTAATATTATCAATTAATCTTAGAACTCATCTTTAAAGTAAAATGTACTTTTATATTTTATAATGAAAAAGTCAGCAAAATGTGCCCTTATGGAGAGAAAAATGTAAAATTAATTATAATACCAACTAATGTTAACTAAGTCACTATTTTACTGAAGTATAGTTGACATAAAATATTATGATAGTTTCAAGTGTTTAACATAGTAATTCAACATTTAGATACATTTTAATTAATCACCATCATTCTAGTAACCATATATCACCATACAAAATTATCACAGTATTATTGATCATATTCCTTAAAGTGTATATTGCATCTCCATGGCATTTATTTTATAACTGGAAATTTTTACTTCTTAATTCCCTTAATTTATTTTTCCCAGTCCCCTATCTCCCTCACCTCAAGTAATCATCATTTTGTTCTCTGGATCTGTAAGTTTGTTTCTGCTTTGTTTTGTTTTAGATGTCACTAAAGTGAAATCATACAGTATTTGTTCTTCTCTTTCAGGCTTGTTTCACTTAGCACAATACCTTCTAAGTAAGTCCACATCGCTGCAAGTGAAAAAGTTTCATTCTTTTTTGTAACTGAGTAGTAGTTCATTACATATGTGTATATATATATATGTATATGTATATGTATATGTATATATTTACATGTATGCATATACCATATCCTCTTTATCAATTCATCTATTTAGGGACACTAGCTTCTTCCATATCTTGGCTATTATAAATAATGCTGTAAGGAACAGAGGGGTGCATATATCTTTTCTAATTAGAGTTTTTCTTTTCTTTGGAAAGATACTCAGAAGTTAAATTGTTGAATCATATGTTAATTCTATTTTTAACTTTTGGGGGACCTTCCATACTGTTTTCCATTGTGGTGCATCAGCTTACATTCCTACTAACAGTAACAGTAAGGGTTCTTTTTTCTCCACATCCTTGTCAACACTTGTTATTTATTTCCTTTTGATGATAGCCCTTCTGATAGGTATGAGGTGACATCTCATTGTGATTTTTATTTGCATTTCCCAGGTAATATGTGATAAAGAGCATCTTTTCATGTCTCTTTTGGCTACTGTATATATTCCTATAGCAATGCAACCCCTATCAAAATACCAGTGGTATTTTTAACAGAATGAGAACAAATAATCCTAAATTTTTTAATAGAATGATCAAAATAAAACAATCCTCAGATAGCCAAAACAATATTGAGGACGAAAAACAAAGCTGGCAGTATCACCGCATGGATTTCAGACTATACTACAAAGCTACAGTATTCAAAAGAGTATAGTATATTAAAACAACAACAGACACAGAATAGAAAACCCAGAGGTAAACCCATGGTTCTGTGACCAATTAATCTACAACAAGGGACACAAGAATGTACCATGAAAAAAAACGACAATCTCTTCAATATATGATGTTGGGAAAACTGGACAACTACTTGCAAAGAATTCGTTTCTTATACCATACATGAAACTAGTGCAAAATGGATTAATAGCTTAAATTTAAGACCTAAAAGCAAAAAATTCCTAGAAATAAACACTGACATCAGTCTTAGAAGTATATTTTTGGATTTATCTACTTAGGCAAGACCAAGAAAAGTAAAATTAAATGAATGTGACTATATCAAATAGAAAAACTTTGGTAGAGTGGAGAAAACCATCACAAAATGAAAACATAGCTTACTGAATAGGAGATTTTTGCAAATGATATATCCGATAAGGGATTAATATACAAATATTGTAAAGAAATCATATAATTTAATATCAAAAATCTCCAAACATTCTGATTTTAAAATGGGCAGAGAATCTGGCTCTTGGCAGCTCCATGGGCAGTAGCCTGCCAGGCTCCTCTGTCCATGGGATTTCCCAGGCAAGAATACTGGAGTGTGTGGTCATTTCCTTCTCCAGGGGATCTTCCCGACCCAGGAATTGAACCAGAGTCTCTTGTTTTTTTCTCCTGCATTGGCAGGTGGATTTTTTACCACTAGCACCATTTGGTGCGACAGAGGATGAGGTGCTTGGATGGCACGACTAACTCAATGAACATGAGTTTGAGCAAATTCAGGAAGATAGTGAATAACAGGGAAGGCTGATATGCTGCAGTTCATGGTGTTGCAAAGAGTTGGACATGACTTAGTGATTAAACAACAACAGAAAACTTGAACTAGTCACTTTTTAGGGTGTTTGATATTGTGTTTACATGCATTCTTCTTTCACTAACCTTGAGTATCAATATTATTAATATCTCCATTTATAGCTGAACAAATTAAGACAGAGAGATAAATGACTTGTCTAAGTTACAAAGCTTAAATGAAACAAGATTAGACTCAACCCAGACCTGTGATTCAGATTCCTATACTTTAATCATTATGGCATACTGCAGAAGAGTAGAGAGAGATTTAGCTTTGAAAGCTTAGATTCCAGTTTCTAATGAGACTTCTTCACCATGCCTTGATGTCTAAGAGGAAAAAAAAAAAAACAAGGTTTATACTGCCATTAATGATAATACTACTTGGGCTTCCCAGGCGGCACTACTGGTAAAGAATTTGCTTGCCAATACAGGAGGCAAAAAGGACTTGAATTTGATCCCTGGGTCAGGAAGATCCCCTGGAGGAGAAAATGGCAACCCACTCCATTATTCTTACCTTGTTGGAGAGAGTAGGACATGACTGAGCACATGAGCACTTTAGATAAATGTTCTGGAGGGAAAAGAAATAGTTCGAATTTATTTTTAAAGTTGTTTCTTTGTCTTTAGTTTGACTTTGATTCTTAATTTTCTCATGCTAGGATGAGAGGGAAAACAAAGCCTTAACTAAAAATACCAACTATACACGTATGTGTGTGCACATGTGTGTGAGTGTGTATGTGCTTATAAGTATTAAAGTGCAACTTACAAGTAAAGGCAAGGCCAGAATCTGTAAGGCTAAGGATTTTGACTTTATCATAGATGAAAGAGAAAGCAATTAAGTGGAAAGATATTTGAAATAATCAAAATTTGTAGATACTAGTCTGCTCAAGTAGAATGAAGGAGAAATGGCAGTGGCTAAGATGGTGGCAATGAAGATGAAGAGGAACATTATACATGTATTGAGAGAGAGAAATGAGATAGGAGGAGATGGGATAAGATGAGTTGAGATTCCAGAGGACCTAATGATACAATCTATGCAGAAAATGAAGAAAAGTAAGAAACTGAGGATCAGTTTCAAAAATCCTAGGCTTTTACATTGAGTTAACTATTATGTGAATCATGGCACCATTCATTGAAGAAGAAAAGACTCGCAGGGTGGGATAGTTTGGAGGAAGAAATAATTGAAATTTAATTTTAGACATCTTAATTGTAGAGATGTCGAGCAGGGTTCCTCACATTTCTCCATTGAAGAGAATCACTTGGCGAGCTTATTGAATATATGAATTATCAGCTTTTCTGCATGAAATTCTGGTTCACTAGTCTGAGTTGAGCATAAAGTACTGGATTTTTCACACTACAGAAGAAAAAAAAGAATTGACAATCCCCATAAACTGATACAGAGTGACTTCCTACATATATTAAAGACTAAGTTCAAAACAGTATCTATAGTATGCTATTTTTAATGTAAGGAAGAAGGGACTATAAGAAATTGCCATGTATCTGCTCATTTGTTCAAAAGGAATTGCCGAAACTATAAACCAGAGGCTAGTGTAACTAACTGATTGTGTTCAGGAAGTAGATGGAAACTGGACAAAATGAAAGGAAGAATGTGAATGGGATATTTAATAGAAAGGATGAGGAGGAGATGTATACCTTTTTGTATGCCTGTGCCCCGGCTAAGTAGCTTCAGTCGTGTTGAACTATTTGAGACTCCATGGACTATAGCCCGCCAGGCTTCTCTGTCCATGGATTTCTCTAGGCAAGAAAACTGAAGAGGTTAGCCATTCCCTTCTCCAAGGAATCTCCTGGACCCAGGGGTCAAACCCAAGTCTCTTATGTGTCGAGCATTGGCAGGTGGGTTCTCTACTGCTAGCACCACCTTGGAAGTCCCACCTTTTTGTATACTTATGATTAAAACAATGAACATATTTTTAAATATCCAAGTAAATAAATAACGAAAATCATCCAAAATTTTGAAATAGCCTAAAAGGGAACACAAACAGTATCAAATGAAATTAATTTTACTACAAACAACCAAAGCACACTAAAGGGGGTGGGAAAGAACTAACCTAAGTAACTTTGGAAAATAATATTTTAATATTCTGTAATTAGACAAACATTTAATGCATACTGGAAAACAAAAGGCAAAAAGAACTATATAGCAATATTGGAATTTTTTGCAAATTTATTTTTCAGAGGTGTACAGGTTGATCATTTTCAAGGCTGTATAATGTCACCCTGCTTATTTAACTTATATGCAGAGTGTATCATGCAAAATGCTGGGCTGGATGAAGCACAAGCTGGAATCAAGATTGCAGGGAGAAATATCAATAATGTTAGATAGGCAGATAAACCACCCTTATGGCAGAAAGTGAAGGGGAACTAAGAAGCCTCTTGATGAAGGTAAAAGAGAAGAATGAAAAAGCTGGCTTAAAACTCAACATTCAAGAAACAAAGATCATGGTATCTGGTCCCATCACTTTATGACAAATAAAGTGGAAACAATGGAAACAGTAACAAACTATTTTCTTGGGACCCAAAATCACTGCAAATGGTGACTGCAGCCATGAAATTAAAAGACGCTTGCTCCTTGGAAGAAAATCTATGACAAACCTAAACAGCATTTTAAACAGCAGAGATATTACTTTGCCAACAAAGGTTGTATAGTCAAGCCTATGGTTTTTTGACTAGTTTGTATGAGCTAGATAATAAAAAAAGGCTGAGTGTTGAAGAACTGATACTTTTGAATGTGGTGTTGGAGGAGACTCTTGACAGTCCCATGGAATGCAAGGAGATCAAACCAGTCAGTCCTAAAGGAAATCAACCCTGAATATTCATTCATTGGAAGGACTGATGCTGAAGCTGAAGCTCCAATCCATTGGCCACCTAATGCTGAAGCTCCAATCCTTTGGCCACCTAATGCAAAGAGTGGACTCATTGGAAAAGACCCTGATGCTCGGAAAGATGGAAGGCAGGAGAAGGGGATGACAGAGGATGAGACGGTTGGATGACATCACCAACTCAAAGGACATAAGTATGAGCAAACCCTGGGAAACGGTGAAGGACAAGGAAGCCTGACATGTTGCAGCCCATGGGGTTGCAAAGAGTTGGACATGACTGAGAATGACTGAACAACAGCCGTGAATTCTAGAATTCAGCAAATAAATAGATTGTGGATGATGATAATCAGGTTTCTAATTATTAAAGAAAAGAGTTACAAATAATGAAAGGGTAACGGAGGATAGAATAAACCCTCTGGTGTTGCATTGGAATAAAGGTACCAATTTGATTATATAGATAGATAGATACAAATATCTGCAGATGTGTGTGTGCTAAGTCTCTTCAGTCCTGTCCAACTCTTGTGACCCATTGTAGCCTGCCAGGATCCTCTATCCATGGAATTCTTCAGGCAAGAATAGTGGAGCAGGTTGCCATTTCCTTCTCCAGGGGATCTTCCTGACCCAGGGATCGATCCTGCATCTCCTGTGACTCCTGCATTGCAGGCAGATTCTTTACTGCTAAGACACCAGGAAAGCCCTATCTGCAGATAGGTAGGTAGGTAGATAGATATGTGTGTATGTATACACATACCCACATAGATAACATGAAAACAGAGATATTTGTATATGTTTATGTATTCATATGTATGTTCTTAGCTCTGTATAATGAAGGGGCAATGGGGTAGCTTAGGTAGCAATAAGTACACCTCATACTAAGATTCTGGTTTCTAAATACCATTATTAATGCAAGGAACAAGAACTCCATGGAGAAATGACTAATTCAAGGCTTAGACACAGAAAAGTAAAAGATGGATTTGAAGAATTTTATAATGCCAGAAAGTAAGATATTACTCCAAAAATTGTAGGAAAAATGAGACAGCTTGAAGGAGTACCAATAATAAATATGGAACACTTTGAGAAACAAAATAATTAATGATAATGATGGATTGTAACACATTGACTAAAATTAATATCCACAAGTTCACACTGAAATATATATACATCTCAGTGTGTGTGTGTATATATATATATATATATATATATACGAGTAAGCAACTTTGCAGCTATTATTATAGCCAAGTCTTCAAAATTCACACCACCAGTAGTAATGAGACTTTCAGATTTCTGGTACCTCTAATGTAGTACACTGAAAAGGGCAAACATCTCTCCTGAAGTGTTTGCATTAAGGAATACGTACCCTCAGTCTAACCAAGAGAAAATATCAAACCAATCCAATTTGAGAAAAATTCTCTGAAATAATTGACTAGGATTTTCCATTATTTCAAGGTCATAAAAGACAGAGACTGAGGAACTAGCCTAGATTTAGAGAAGAAAGAAGAGATATGACAAGCAAATGCAATATGGGGTCCTGGATTTTAATCAGTACTACAAGGCAACAGGCAATCTCTGAATGTGATTCTATAAATTTGTTAGTAGCATTGTGACAATATAAAGTTCCTGGTTTTAACAATCATACTATAGTCGTGTCCGACTCTTTGCGACACCATGGACTGTAGTCTATCAGGCTCCTCCATCCATGGGATTTTCCAGGCAAGAGTACTGGAGTGGGTTGCTATTTCCTTCTCCAGCGGCTCTTCCTGACCCAGGGATCAAACCCGGGTCTCCTGCATTGCAGGCAGACACTTTACCCTCTGAGCCACCAGGGAAGCCCCACTATAGTAATATTAAGTGTTAACATTTGGGGAAGTTGAATAAAGGGTACATGGGAACTTATACTGTAATGTTTGAAGTTTTTTGGTAAACTATATGAAAACACATAAAAACTTGGTTTGAACATTTCTGAACCTTTTTTCTGTTTCCTTGTGGAATAAAGCTGCTTGTTTAGGAATAATATTAATTCAGTGGGGATAAGATTTATACCGGACCAATCACAGGACTTCCCTGGTGGCTCAGTGGTAAAGAATCCACCTGCCAAAGCAGGAGACACGGGTTCGATCTCTGGGTTGGAAGATCCCCTGGAGAAGGGAATGGCAACCCTCTAATATTCTTGCCTGGGAAATTTCATGGAAAGAAGTCTGGAGGGCTACAGCCCAAGGGGTTGCAAAAGGGTCAGACACAATTTAGCAACAAAACAACAACAACAAGTCTTAACATTCATGGAAAAAAAAAAATCCATGGAGTGTGGCAAAGGAGACATCTTTGAATGGCCATTTCAAGGCATCATATACTTAAGTATCACAATGAATGAAATGCATGAGCTATACACATTTATGAGGCTTTGAAAAATCATAGAATCATAGAATTTTCTCACTGTAAAATTTCTTTCTTACATTTCCAACTTCTTAACATCAAGTTCTGTTACAACACTTCAGTGACAGGGAGTTCACGTTCTTAAAATACAGTTTACTTTATTGTTGAAGGGTTCTAGTTATCAAAATGTTCATCCTTTTATTAACCTAAATCTGTCTAATTGGTCTAAAGTCTTCAGTGTAGGACAGTCTAACTTCTTTTTCATAGGACAACTCCTGTAATAGTTTAGAGCCATGGTCACATTCACTTCTTCATCTCTTCTATTCCCAGTTCCTTCAGTTACTTCTTATATATTTTAGATTTCAGACAGCTTACTGAATTGATTGCTTTATTCAGCATAATATTATCATTCATTCGCTGAATGTGGTTCAGTTTAGTTTCAGTCGCTCAGTCATGTCCAACTCTTTGCGACCCCATGAATCACAACACACCAGGCCTCCTTGTCCATCACCAACTCCTGGACTTAACGCAAACTCATGTCCATTGAGTCGGTGATGCCATCCAGCCATCTTATCCTCTGTCGTCCCCTTTTCCTCCTGCCCCCAATCCCTCCCAGCATCAGAGTCTTTTCCAGTGAGTCAACTCTTCGCATGAGGTGGCCAAAGTACTGGAGTTTCAGCTTTAGCATCTTCCTTCCAAAGAACACCCAGGACTGATCTCCTTTAGAATGGACTGGTTGGATCTCCTTGCAGTCCAAGGGACTCTCAAGAGTCTTCTCCAACACCACAGTTCAAAAGCATCAATTCTTTGGCGCTCAGCTTTCTTCACAGTCCAACTCTCACAGCCATACATGACCACTGGAAATGTGGTATTTCAAGCCTAAAAGGAGTTGTTTACTATTCTCTCTAGAGAATTCAAATGTAAAAGGTCCAATCAACCAATAATTCTTTACTTAACATGATTCATATGTACTAATTGATAAGGGAAATTAAAAATTCAAATTATCTCATTTTTTCTTTTTTCTTTTGGCTGTGCCATGCAGCATGTGGGATCCAAGTTCCCCAACCAGGGATCACATCCATGCCCTTTGCAGCGGAAGCATGGAGTCCTAACCACTGGACCAACAGAGAAGTCCCCAAATTACTCATTTTAAAGAGTGATTAGAGTATGCACTTATCTATAATGCACAGGAATTGTGAATTTTTGGGGGGAGGCATCTAAAGTGAAAGTGGAGAGTGAAAAAGTTGGCTTAAAGCTCAACATTCATAAAACTAAGATCATGGCATCAGGTCCCATCACTTCATGGGAAATAGATGGGGAAACAGTGGAAACAGTGTCAGACTTTATTTTGGGGGGCTCCAAAATCACTGCAGATGATGATTGCAGCCATGAAATTAAAAGATGCTCACTCCTTGGAAGGAAAGTTATGACCAAGCTAGATAGCATATTCAAAAGCAGAGACATTACTTTGCCAGCAAAGGTCTGTCTAGTCAAGGCTATGGTTTTTCCAGTGGTCATGTATGGCTGTGAGAGTTGGACTGTGAAGAAAGCTGAGCACCAAAGAATTGATGCTTTTGAACTGTGGTGTTGGAGAAGACTCTTGAGAGTCCCTTGGACTGCAAGGAGATCCAACCAGTCCATTCTGAAGGAGATCAGTCCTGGGATTTCTTTGGAAGGAATGATGCTAAAGCTGAAACTCCAGTACTTTGGCCACCTCATGAGAAGAGTTGACTCATTGGAAAAGACTCTGATGCTGGGAGGGATTGGGGGCAGGAGGAAAAGGGGATGACAGAGGATGAGATGGCTGGATGGCATCACTAACTCGATGGACGTGAGTTTGAGTGAACTCTGGGAGATGGTGATGGACAGGGAGGCCTGGCGTGCTGCAATTCATGGGGTCACAAAGAGTCGGACACAACTGAGTGACTCAACTGAACTGAACTGAGTATTGCCCTGTTGCAGGGTGCAGGAGAAGCTTCACTGATGCTGCCTAATGATGTGTGCGAGATATCCTGATATTTACGAAGAAATCAGACATTCAAAAGAATTCTTTGTTCTCAAAAGACATATATATACAAATTTTCGCTTTGCTCTCTATTTTTGTGTTTCTCAGTCTTATTATTCATCTATTGGCACTTAAGTGCATTCACTAAACTGCATCATAAACTCAAAGTAGATTATTTCACTTTACCCTATATGAGATTATTATGCTTATCAACCAATATTTGAGCTCTTAACATGAGCAAATCATCTAGCCTGTTAAGCACAAAAGGACAGAGTATGGAGTTGAAAGTGCACACACTTAGATTTGAACAAATTAGTAATCCTTCTAAGTCTTCATTTTTGTATGTGTAAAATCAGAATAATTACAACATTGAACTCATAAGGCAGATGACAGAAAACATCTAGGTGCTACATACAAAAAGTTTATTTGACTACCTGGAGAAATATCCATTCACTATTAACATGATGTGCTAATGATGATGATGTTGATGAAGCTACCAGCAGGTGTTCTTATTAGGCCTGTAAGAATAGTGAGTAAGGCACAAGATCATGTCTGTGTACATTTGCTTTGTAAAGCCTCACGGCCTTTGCCTTCTCTCTGGCTCCACTCCTCATCTATTTAAAAATCTCCCAGGGTAGCTCAGGTCTTCTCTTCTATGAAGTTATTCTGAACTACTCCTCTAGAATGAACTTAAAATATGTTGCTTCCACTTACATCAATTTACATCAAGTACTAACTTCTGCAGTGGAATGTAATTTCAGTCTTTGTCTCTGAACCAACTTGCAGCTCTTTTGAGGAAAGAAACTGGACTTATTCCTTGAAACTAAAACAGTGCCAATCATGTAAGTCATAAATGTCAAGTTCAGCACATTGAAGTTATTTTTTCCTAATATGTTAAAGAAAACACTTTAGGGAAAATCAGACTCCATGTTCACACAGTCCTAAGAATGGACTTTCTTATAACTTGTATAATTCTGTATGTAGAAAGTGAAGATTAATCAATGGCAAACTTTCCTTTATTTACATGTATATAAACTAATTTAAGAAAAGGCATCTCATCTTACTGAGTTAAGTTAAAAACACTAAGCTTCTTAAATATTTAACTAAGAGTAAAACCAGCTTTCTTCACAATTCTGTGTTCTCTAATTTTAAACATTTTTTACTATCATCTTCCAGATTCAGTTACAACGTGGTTCTTAACATAACCCCAAGTTTTAAAACTAATGAAATAAGGTTAAACATCTAGTGATTTCAGCCTCTTTTGGTGAACCTCAACATTTCTTCAAAAATAATTCCCATTAACAATATCTACTCTTTCAGTCCTTTTTCTCTAATAAAAACAAGAAAAAATTCACAGGGACAGTTCCAGAATCATCCACGAGGGGGCAAACATGCCTCACATACACACAATGAAGCGAAAACGAGTTAATAAACTAGCTTCTTTGGTGACTCAGACAGTAAAGAATCTGCCTGCAATGCTGGAGACCCAGGAGGCGAATAATAAACTTGCTATATTGAGAAAAAATGAAAATGGTATCAATAGAGAGATTTGACCCATATTAGAAAGAAAAGATGTTACATATCTCTTTGAAGATAATATATTTGTTGAGCTTTTACATTTTACTCTTATTTTCAGTGCCAGAAGAACACCTGGAGATTAGAGTTAGGTGTAACAGTGGACAAATGTCTCTTTAGAGATAAGCAAAGTACTTGAAAACACTGAAAGCTCTATTATACTTATTTCTATTCGAACACCTTTAAGATTAAAAGTAGTCTTGCAAAATGCGTTTCTAACAGACTTTATAAAAAATGCATACCTCACCTCAGATAATGTCACTGACATAAAGGTCAAGAAATTGCAGTCAGGAATTTAGCAGAAAGAAACACAGAGAATTCCTGTGTAACAGAGTGAACTGTGGAGGTTCTAACCATGTTTGTTCTTACAATCCCACTATCAGTCCACATTTTCCGCTCTTGTGATCCAACATGCAGTTAAAATCAAGTATAGAAAAAGAAGCAAATAAAACAAGTGTAGCGCTCAAGGCCTAATTCCCAAGTTCTCTGCTCTCCATGGTTAGAACACATGGTCCGCCGTTAGAATCACACGTCCATGTAGACTCTCTGAGGTCCCTTGGCCCTCACTCTCAGTTCGTATTGGCTGTGCAAAATGCCAACCCCAGTGAAATGGAACTTGATGCCAATTCAGCATCTGTGCCAAACACCTAAACATGACTAGAGACAAAAAAAAAAAAACAACCCAGCAACCTTGCTAATTGGTCTCATTTAAATTCACATTCATTTATCCCATGTGAACTCTTAGTACTTATTAGAAAACTGACTGCTTACTCAGTTCTCTTTTCTTCTGTGCTAGACAACAATTTTGTAACTCCTCTTTCCTTACGTCTATAACATGTCTTCCTGTCTCTAAATTCTTAGCTGCTTCTTGTTTCACTGAGACCACAGGAGGGATCAGAATAGAACGTCTATGAACTCCAAACATCCAGTCTGCCTCCCTACCTGGGTCTCCCTGAAACTTCATGTTTTGCCTTCCCTCCCCCTTTAGCACAAGACATGTATGTCTTCTGTTCTAAGGCAAAACCCTCTCTTTTGCACTGGATCTCTCATCTCTGGCTTAATCTGGGATTTTTCTTCTATCATATCTCCTCTTCCCTGAATCTTCCATTAGTTGTTCTCTACCAGATGTTCTTATTAGTATACAAAGATCTAATACCTTCTGTCTTAAAGGGAAAAGAATTCTTTCTTTGTTCCCATATCAGTTCTAATCATTGTCCCATGGCTCCCACTCCTCTTTATAGCAAAATATTCAAAAAAATGTAGCTCTTTTTCTCACTTAACTGTTTCTCCCACTTATCTGTTTTTGTTCTCTCCACTATAAAGAAACTATTTTCTTCTCAAGGTTATTAGTGATATCTATGTAAGGAGATCCAACCAGTCCATTCTGAAGGAGATCAGCCCTGGGATTTCTTTGGAAGGAATAATGCTAAAGCTGAAACTCCAGTACTTTGGCCACCTCATGAGAAGAGTTGACTCATTGGAAAAGACTCTGATGCTGGGAGGGATTGGGGGCAAGAGGAGAAAGGGATGAAAGAGGATGAGATGGCTGGATGGCATCACTGACTCAATGGACGTGAGTCTGAGTGAACTCCGGGAGTTGGTGATGGACAGGGAGGCCTGGCGTGCTGCAATTCATGGGGTCGCAAAGAGTCGGACATGACTGAGCGACTGATCTGATCTGATCTGATGTTTCCACGTCCTGTATTAAATAATCAGTTCTCATTTTAATCCACTAGTAGGATTAATAGTCACTTCTCTTCCTTCTGGGGCCTCCCTGGTGGCTCAGAGGATAAAGCATCTGCCCGCAATGAAGGAGACCTGGGTTCGATCCCTGGGTTGGGATGATCCCCTGGAAAAGGAAATGGCAACCCACTCCAGTATTCTTGCCTGGAGAATCCCATGGACAGAGGAGCCTGGAGGGCTACAGTCCACAGGGTCTCAAACAGTCGGACATGACTGAGCGACTTCACTTTCTTTCACTTTCTCTTCCTTCTAACACCTACCACTTGGCTCATGGGATCCTCCTACTTCTCACTTCTCTTCTCACTTCTTATATCCTCTGGTGAACCCTTTAGATATTAGACTGTCTCGTGGTTCAGTCCTTCAACATCATCTATTCTCTGCCTACACCTACTTATAAAGTGACTTTATCTTTAAATCTAAAGACTTTACATACCATGTGCTTAATCACTCAGTCGTGTCCGACTGTTTGTGAACCCATGAATAGTAGCCCACCAGGCTCCTCTGTTTATAGGATTCTCCAGGCAAGAATACTGGAGTGGGTTGCCATTTTGAAACTTCTCTATTTACATACCATGATGATTTACAAATTTTCATCTAGAGCCATGATGTCTCTTGCTACTGAATTTCAGACGAGTATATCCAGTTGTCTACTTCACATATTCACTAAGATCTGATAGGTATCACAAATCTAGTTTGCTCAAAAGTAGACCCTTAATCCTCTAAAATTCTCTTATGACCACTGCCTTAACGGCCCTAAATTATTTTTTTACTCACTTAACTTTCTAATCCCATCTTCTTAGCAATTTCCCCTTTGATTTTGTTGTTGTTCAGTCCCTCAGTCATGCCCAACTCTTTGCGACCCCAGGCTGCAGCACACCAGGCTTCCCTGTCCTTTGCGATCTCCCAGAGCTTGCTTAAATTTATGTCTATTGAGTCAGTGATGCCATAACCAGCTCATTTCACTTAGACAAACTATCCCACCAGTCTCTGAAACACAGGTAGTATTAGCACAACCATCTACATATGCCAAGCCTCTTTTTCCAATGTTATTCATATGGCTTGTTCTCACACTTTTTTCAAATCTCTACTCACATGTTCCCTAAACACCCTGTATAGTTGACCCAACCCTTGCATCACTATGCTGCTCCTTCATGGTCCTTTCTACCAAATAGCAGGCTATATTTATGCATTTATGGTCATTTCCTCCTACTGAAAAGTAAGCTCCATGAAGAAGAGATCTATTTGTTCACTCCTGTATCTCTTGTGTCTAAAACAGTGGCACAAATTAGACACTCCTTCAATATCTGCTGAATAAATGGATATCAACTTGACTGATGACCAAGCGCATTTCATCGAAACTTGCTTTTTAATTAAATTTAAATTTCTTCCTTTTATTAGCTTAAATTTGATTTGAAAAATAGA
Source organism: Bos javanicus (assembly GCF_032452875.1). Lineage (NCBI taxonomy): Eukaryota > Metazoa > Chordata > Mammalia > Artiodactyla > Bovidae > Bos > Bos javanicus. The sequence continues at coordinate 41,876,986 of NC_083881.1, forward strand.
GACAATTATTTATAAAAACTATTCAATAATATATTTATTGGGACTTCCCAGTGGCTCAGTGGTAAAGAATCTGCCCGCAGTGCAGGAGACCTGCAAGAGATGTGGGTTCAATCCCTGGGTGCGGAAGCTCCCCTGGAGAAGGAAACGGCAACCCACTCCAGTATTCTTGCCTGGAGAATCCCATGAACAGAGGAGCCTAGTGGGTTTCAGTCTATAGGGTCACAAAGAGTTGGACACGACTGAAGTGACTGAGCATACACACACACAGAATCTATTTATTACAATAGAAAAGTTTTTTCAAAGCGTATTTTTCTCCAGGAGAGATTTTGGTTTTAGTTTTGTCAGATTCTTTAAAAACTTGAGGTTAAGAAATTTAAAAATCATTGGCCTGATTGTTTTATTTCATGACTTCACAAGATAATTTTTTTAAAAAAGAGTTTATTTGAGAATTAGTTACACCACACTATTGAATATATCATACGCCATTTACCAAGCATCTCACTTAAGTAAATATATGCATTTTACAATTGAATCTAGAGTTCCAACTACAGAATACTACCTGTATCATATAGATATGGTATTATCTGGCAATTCCTCACCAATAAAAACAAGGTGAATTTTTAGCAATGTCTAAAGAAACAGTTTCTATTCTGTCTGTAACCACTTTCCTTCTCTCATTTTCCTATTTCTGCTATAGATATTCAATATCAAATACCAATCTTCAGACAATGATCATTTTCTAATACTCCTATATCAGTGCTTTCATATTAATGCAGAAAATTAAACCTACCTATAATTACCCGAAAACAGTTCTATTTCTGTTACTATAGATTTGCTATCCCTGAACTACATTTGTGCATAATTTACATGATATACTTTCTGACCTCATTGAAAAGGCAGATGTTTGTCATTAAATTTTTAGAATTCTGTAGAACATATTTAATCAACTTAAGCTGAGCAGCTATTCCCCTCAACACACATAAAAGTACTATTATTATAGAAATCCTCTTCCTATCCTTTCTCATAAATCAATTGCATAAAACAAAATTGATTGTCTTGGACTAAGCGCTCGATTCTTTCCTAGTTAACTAAGTTTCTAGCTTAGTTAGGGCAGACCCCTATGCAGTGATGAGGGCAGGAGACCTGGCAGTCAGTGGGTGACAGATACGTGGGCCAAATCACCCTGGCAACTCCTCTCCATAATAAATCTGAGAAGCTAATCTCTACTAAATTGTTAATGCCTGCTAATGAGATACTGGATACAGGGTTACTCCTTCAGATAGCGTATTTGCATTTTAATGAGTCTTTTCTGGAAGGACTCCTTAACCCAAAGCAGTGGTTCTAATGCTGACAGCTTCAGTCAGGGAGAGCCTCTGGCTCAGGTTTCATATTGTCTGTCCATTGTGGAAACTCATGGTATCTTTCACTATTCCACCTCTAACTTCAGGATATCAAATGGGAAGCATTGCAGACCTCAAAGTCACAATCTGAAGATTGTTTGTTTGTTTGTTTGTTTTTTCAAAAAACAAAACAAAACAAAAAGGATTGTGTAATGAAAAGTCATAGATTAAAAAATTGATCTATTTCACCTCACCTTAGCCATTACTCATTAACTTATCTGGCATATTGCTGCATGTCAAGTTGCAAGCACACAGATGCAAACCCTACATGTTGATGTAAGACATTTATCAGTTCACTTTGTAATTTTCTGTTTACCCCTATGTCTCTTGCCATGGTACAGTATCTGAAGCAGTTAATTCCTGCCATTTGATAGCTTTAATTTTTGCTTTTCCCCTAGCACCCTCAATACTTACTGACTTCTATGAATAAAAAGAACCAGGCATACATATGTCTCTTTCAATTATGGTTTTCTCAGGGTATATGCCCAGTAGTGGGATTGTTGGGTCATATGGCAGTTCTATTCCTAGTTTTTTAAGGAATCTCCATACTGTTCTCCAGAGTGACTGTATCAATTTATATTCTCACTAACAGTGCAAGAGAGTTCCCATTTCTCCACATCGTCTCCAGCATTTATTGTTTGCAGGTTTTTTAATGACGGCCATTCTGACTGGTGCAAGGCGATACCTTACTGTACTTTTGATTTGTATTTCTCTAATAATGAGCAAAATTGAGCATCTTTTCATGTGTTTGTTGGCCATCTGTATATCCTCTTTGGAGAAATGTATATTTATGTCTTCCACCCATGTTTTGATTTTGGGTTGTTTGTTTTTCTGGTATTGAGATGCATGAGTTGATTGTATATTTTGGAAGTTAATCCTATGTCAGTTGTTTCATTTGCAATTATTTTCTTCCATTCTAAGGGTTGTCTTTTAATCTTGTTTATTGTTTCATTTCCTGTGCAAAAGATTTTAAGTTTAATTAAGCCCCATTTGCTTACCTTTGTTATTTCTATTACTGTAGGAAGTGGGTCAAAGAGGATCTTGCTGTGATGTATGTCAAAAAGTGTACCCCAGTGTTCATTACAGCACTTTCTACAATAGCTAGGACATGGAAGCAACCTAGATGTACATCAACAGATGAGTGGATACAGAAATTGTGGTACATATATACAATGGAATATTACTCAGCTATAAAAAAGTATGCATTCAAGTCAGTCCTAATAAGGTGGATGAAACCAGAGCCTATCATACAGAGTGAAGTAAGTTGGAAACAGAAAGACAAATATTGTATATTAACACATGTATATAGAATCTAGAAAGATGGTACTGATGAATCCATTTTCAGGGCAGCAATGGAGACGCAGACATAGAGAACAGCTTTGTGGGCGTGGTGGGGGTGGGGGAAGAATTGAAAGAATAGTATGGAAACATATACATTACCATATGCAAAATAGAGAGCAAGTGGGAATTTGCTGTGTGACACAAGGAGCTCAACTCAGTGCTCTGTGACAACACTGAGGGGTGAGGTGAGGGTGGGAGATGGGAGGGGGGTTCTAGAGGGAGGGGACATACCTGTGGCTGATTCATGTTGATGTATGGCAGAAACCAACACAATAATATAAAGCAATTGTCCTACAATTAAAAAACAAAGAAAAGCACCTGGCAAGAGTACTTTGATGGATGAAGGAAACTAAACTATTATAAGAAACTCCAGTAAGTACAACTTCATAGAATTAAAACTATAGTAGGAAGGACAATATGGTATGTTATGGGATTGTCCCAAATTACCACACTTAATCCCCACTTCCACACACAAATTAAAAGACATAATTAAACATCTACTCTGGCTCTTATGGACAAGCCTATGTAATAGCCATTGTTCTCCTTATTTCAAAAAGAGAAAACACCAGGCTATGAATGGTAGGATCCCAGGCCCAGTCTCTTCAACCACAAAACCCCTTGCCTTCACAGTCATCCTGGTCTTCTGGCTTTCCTCATCTTCTCATCCTCCTCTTAACATTACATGAACTTTTACCTCCAATACCTGATACCTAGCAAGTCCTTCAACTAATTATAAATTATTAAGGCTTAGCATGTTCTCTCTTTCAAGGTATTTATTGTTATTTCTTAACATCTGTACCAGATAACTTCACATCATCTGATTATAACCTCACAATAATCTTCCTGCAGTTGAGATTCTAACCTTCTTTTTACTGTGAATCCCTTTGACAATCTAGAGAAGCCCATCTAAATCTTCTTAAAATAACACTTTTAAACTTATAAAATGTAATATATAAATTTCAAATAAAACTAAATGCTACTGTTTAAAATATTTTAAAATTTTATTTACTTTGGCTGCACTAGGTCTCTGTTGCTGGCTCTAGTTGCAGTGAGCAGGGGGCTATGCTAGTTGAAGTGCACAGGCTTCTCATTGTGATGACTTCTCTCGTTGCGGAGGATGGGCTCTAGGGCATGTGGGCTTCAGTTGTTGGGGTCCTTGGACTCAAGCTGCATGTGGAATCTTCCCAGACCAGAGATCAAACTCTTTTCATCTTCATTGACAGCCAGATTCTTAACCACTGGGCTACAAGGGAAGTCTCTAATTACTAATTTTTTAATGCAGTTATTAGAATAACTTACAAACAAAATTTGTGATTTGGAAATGTATGGGCATTTAAACTCATTAAATAACAAGATGTAACAGAGATTCTATTAACTACTATACTTAAAAATAGTTGTTGTGGGCATAGGTTAACAATTCTGATACATGTGCATGGGAATTGAATAATTAAATAGATGGTGGATGGTGGAAGCCACATTTCTCAATACTAAAATATGAATTTATGGATAAATAAGAAGAGAAAGCTAAAATAATCTGTTAATGGATTATAGTGCAGATATCAGTATATACTCAGCTCAATATAGGTGTATCAATTTGTTATTTAGTCATTAAGTCGTGTCTGACTCTTTGTGACCCCATGGACTATACCCACCAGGCTCCACTGTGCATGAGATTTTCCAGGCAAGGATACTGGAGTGGATTGCCATTTCCTTCTCCAGGGGATCTTCCCAGCCCAGAGACTGAACCTGCATCACCTGCATTAAAAGTCAGATTCTTTACCACTGAGCCACAGGGAAGCGGATATATTAATAGCTATATACAGAAATATTTATTGATATGTGTATATCCATGGGTTAGTATAGACATATATTTCTTTGCTCTCTCAGTTAAGAGAACCTAAAGAAATAATATCCCATTAACAATCAGCACATCTAGAGCCCAGATTTTGGTTTCTATTACCACTCTCCAATAAAAGGAACCAGTGTTCCTTAAAGAACTGGGGCAGGAAATACACAAAATGAGCCTGGAGCATCTTCTGGTACCAGAAAGTCAGAAAGTGTTAAACACACCCATACACACACACAATAAACACTAGTACACACACACACACACATACACACACACACATCCAAAAGGTGTATGTCAAAAAAAGATAGGCACCAGTAGAGAAAGCTCCCAATGGTGAGAGCTGGAACAATTTAAACAACAAAATAAAATACTACTGGATTATAACCCAAAGTATAAAATACATATTCATGTATCTATACTGATATAGATAAACAATTGAATTAATTAATATTTAGGGGAAAATAGAACTTCCTAGGTGCTTCAAGTGGTAAAGAACCCACCTGTTAATTTAGGAGACATAAGAAATGTGGGTTCGAACTCTGGATTGGAAAGATACCCTTGAGGAGAAAATGACAACCCACTCCAGTATTCTTGCCTAGAGAATCTCATGGACAGAGGAGACTGATGGGCTACAGTGCATCAGTAGTACATTACAAAGGGTCGTACACAACTGAAGTGCCTTAGCACACAGACAAATCTGCTATGCAGAAGAATTCCAAATAGTGTACGTACATACTCTGTTCTCAAGGAGGTGAAGCTAAACTCTCCATTCCTTGGGTGTGGGCTTCAAATAGTGACTTCCTTCTAACAAGTGAAGTATGGAGGGGTGAAGGAGTAACTTTACCGAGGAGAAATCTGAGACACTACCTCAGCCAGGTTATCAAGGTCAACATCAGCAGTCAAATCACAATGATAGTATGTACCCTTGATCTGATGTTATAAAAATGGCACTTTATCTGAGTGTTCTCCCAATAAACCATAATCCCAGTCTGATCATGGAAAAGCATTAGACAGATTACATTAGTGAGGTATGCTACAAAATCCTTGATCACTACTTCTCAAACCTGTCAAGGTTATCAAAGACAAGAAAAGCCTGAGAAACTGTCACAGCCTGGAGGCGCCTAAGGGACTTGATAACTAAAGGTACAGTGGTGTCCTGGATGGACGCCTGAAACAGAATGAAGGACGACAGGCAAAAGCCGAAGAAATCTGAATAAAGTACAAACTCAGGTTAATATTATTGTATTAATATTGGCTAGTTACTTGTAACTAAACTACTTTTATAGTGGAAAGTGTTAATAATAGAGGAAACTGGGAATGGACTACAGGAGAATTCCAAACTATTGTTACAGGGAAGAATCTGTTTCTTTTACTTTACCTCTGTTTCCCATCTCTTTTATTTACTAAAAGGCTACTATTTATACATAATAGCCTGCCTCAGGGAACCCTGCCCTTCTACCTGAATGTTAAACCAAAGTGTCTTTGTTCAGGGAAACACCTTGACTGTGTCCACAGGAGAATGGTGGCTTGGTTGCTATGTCCAACTCGGGACCCGACGGACTGTAGCCCACCAGACTGCTCTGTCCATGGGATTCTCCAGGCAAGAATACTGGAATGGATTGCCATTTTCTCTCCAGGTAATCCCCCAGACCCAAGAATCGAACCCAGGACTCCTGCATTGCAAGAAGAATCTTTTACCAACTGAGCTAAAAGGGAAGCCCAAATGAGAACAGCAGCAAGAAATAAGAAATTAACACATCTCTACCCTGAGGCTGGTCATTCCAGGAGATATTTGTGAGATAAATGGCCTTTTTACTTTACTTCCTCACTTTTTGTGTTCTATAAAAGAACCTGGAATCCAGACCCTGGTAAGATAGGTATTTTGAGACATTAGCCTGCCATTTTCTTGGTCTGCCAGCTTTCTGAATAAAGTTGTTACTCCTTTCCTCAACATTTCGTCTCCCAACTTATTGATCCGCTGTGTAGTGAACAGACTGACCTTGGACTCAGTAGCACTATCTTAATTTTTTCTGTATATCTAAAACCATTCTAAAAATATACAGTCTATTTATTAAAATAAAAAACATAATGATGATTTGAGTGTAACATCAGGAGTGATATAGCCATGCGTTCCTGGAAATAAACTCACTCAGAAGGACAATGCAGATAGTGGAGTGCAGTTTATTATACCGGCAGGCCCGAGGCACAGTCTCCTTTTAGCCAAGGACCCGGACCAGTTTTTGTGAAAACCTTATATACCTTAAGTGTGTGTGCACAAACCTGCCTCCCCAAATTCCCTGAAACTAGCTTGAACAAAGGAAAAAGAAAGATACAATCAAAGTTAACCTGTGATTCATACGGCTTAAGCCTAGATAGTTAATAGTGGATAATTAATAGGCCTCTGGTCATACCCCAATACGCATAATAGAATGTATGATTCTATTCAGTTACACAGATAATTCAGTTCTGTTCAGTTCAGTCAACTCAGTCGTGTCCAACTCTTTGCGACCCCATGAATCGCAGCACGCCAGGCCTCCCTGTCCATCACTAACTCCCAGAGTTCACCCAAACTAATGTGCATTGAGTCGGTGATGCCATCCAGCCATCTCTTCCTCTGTCGTCCCCTTCTTCTCCTGCCCTCCATCCCTTCCAGCATCAGGGTCTTTTCCAATGAGTCAACTCTTCGCATGAGGTGGCCAAAGTACTGGAGTTTTAGCTTTAGCATCAGTCCTTCCAATGAACACCCAGGACTGGTCTCCTTTAGAATGGACCGGTTGGATCTCCTTGCAGTCCAGGGGACTCTCAAGAGTCTTCTCCAACACCATAGTTCAAGAGCATCAATCCTTTGGCGCTCAGCTTTCTTCACAGTCCAACTCTCACATCCATACATGACCACTAGAAAAACCATAGCCTTGACTAGACGGACCTTTGTTGGCAAAGTAATATCTCTGCTTTTTAATATGCTATCTAGGTTGGTCATAACTTTCCTTCCAAGGAGTAAGTGTCTTTTAAGTTCATGGCTGCAATCACCATCTGCAGTGATTTTGGAGCCCCCCAAAATAAAAATAATTAGGGTATTCTTTTAGGTGATTGAGAGCCCCGGGGCTCTTCCTTCCGGGGGCCTGGTTTTCCAGTTGGTATGTCGTTTCCATAGGTACTGATCATAGAGCTCAAAGTCCACAGTTCGGCCCAAGATGGAGTCCTGTTTTCAGGATAGAGCCTGTTGTGTTTCCTCCTTCAGGATACTTTGAGATAGTTATAAAAACTGCAATAAGAAATTATCTGTGACATATACTAGTGACAAAGTCACAGGCATCCCAATACTTTTGTGGTTTGATGTCTGCATTTATAGTTAAAAGAAATGCTAAACATTGTTTCAGCTAGAGATTAGTGAAATCAAAGATGTAATATTCCCACCCAGGCTACAGACACCTTTTGATACATATCCCCTGCTCTTTGGTGGTATTCATGGTGTAATTTTATGAAAGTGAAGCTCAGAGAAATGAATTAGGTTGTTTTAGCTTGCATTCTAGGGTCCAGAATCCTGAGTCTCACTGGATTCTGTTTGCTACACTATCTCCTAATTTTGGAGCCGCTAAACAGAGGTTTGGGGATTCTCCCTAGATCAAGCCTTGGCCTTGTGCAATTACACTCTTTAGGTTTCTGGACAAATTCAAGCCTAAGACTGGCCTAGACCTGTTATTGTTGTCCATTCACTAAGTTGAGTCTGACTCTTTACGAACCCATGGAGCGACTCTAGCATGCCAGACTCCTCTATTCCCCATTATCTCCCCGAGTTTGCTCAAATTCACGTCCACTGAGTCTTGGCGCTATTTAACCGTCTCATCCTCTCCTGACATCTTTTGCTTTCAATCTTTCCCAACAATAGGGTCTTTTCTAATGAGTCTGCTTGCTCTTCACATCAGGTGGCCAGAGTATTGGAGCTTCAGCTTCAGCATCAGTCCTTCCAATGAATATTCAGGATTGATTCTCTTGACTTACTTGATCTCCTTGCAGTGATGGGCAATTCCAAAAGGAAGGTGAGTATAAGAACTTCACTCACAGAACCCGTGTCCAAGAGCCTTTCTCATTGGGACTAACTCAACATTGGGAAAAGAAACCCTGGTTTAGCTGTACAGAGGACATCTCTTTGGCATTTTTTTTTTTTTTTCTTCTAAATCCTCAAATTGTTGATCTAAACAGCTTAGGAGTGGGAGGGAGAATGGAAGACTAAGAGAGAGACAGAGATACCTGCCAATTTAAAGAGAGAAGGGCTTATATGCATAGATGCTTGTATTATTCCCAAAGCAATTCTGATAAAAATCCTTTAGGAAAGAAAGAGATGCAGCCATCTGTTAATGGGGATTCGGCTTCTTTGTTTCCAAATGTTATAGCTCTCACCAGAGCAGCCATCCCACGTGAGGCAGGGCTGGTATGGGAGGTATTAGAGGGGAAACATCTGTTCGCTAAGTACTCTACTGAACAGCAACAAAATCCTGGGCCTCCCTGTCTTTGCTTGAGTGCTTTCTCTAGCTGGTCCTACTTCTCCACTCCTCTGGGAGTTTCCTTTTGCATTACGTAGGTGAGAGAGCAAGAAGTCCTGGCTTTCATAATTGTGAGTGGTTTGACTGTGTGTGTACGTGCGCGAGTAGGTGTGTGTGGGCGTGTGTGTGTGTGTTGGAGGAAAGTGGAGCCTGCTACAAAGGGCTTAGAAATCTAGTTGCCAATTTAAAATATTTTCGGAGTGCTTGAATGCTAGCTCCAAAGCGAATCCCACTCTCAAATTCAGCAAAATGAACAATACTGATAAGGAAGATGAAGAGGGTGGGAAACCCACACGCCGGAATGGAGCTGTCCATGAGGCGTCAGTGACAGGGGAGCGCTCGGGGGAGAGGCGCTCTGCAGAGAGAGTCTCTCGGCTTCTTCTCTCTCGGTCCACCTTCCGGCGACCCTTCTTCGGTAAAAAGCATTCATAGAAAATAATCCGAAAGCCGGGAACCCGGGAGATTGTCGGGCGCAGTTTCTGGGCGCGGGTGCCCGCAACCGGGAGAGGTCCCTCTCCCCCCGCGGCTGGCGCGGAGTGTGGCGATCCGGCCCGGGGCGGGGGATGACTTCATGCGGCCGGAGCTCGGCGGCGGGAGCGGCTGCAGCAGCTGGCAGGTGGGGTGGGGGCCGGCCGAGCTGACCACGCAGCGCCCGGCGCCGCGGCACTGCAACCCGGGGCAGCGGACGCCTGGGACGTGCGCTGCCTCGATCGCACCCCAGAAGGTAAGCTGCCGGGCTATCATTAGCCTCGGCCCCGCTGCGCGGTGCTCTGCGCTCGGTTAATGATGGGGTTTGTGATACCCTGGGAAGAAGGCGATTGTCCCTGCTGCGTTCTGTATTGGGGTGAAGGAGCAACAATTGGAAATGCTAATCAAGTGCTTGGGATCGGAGGAGCGGTGTTTTTGGGCAGACAAAGAAGGCGGTCAGTCTCTATATTCTTATTAAAGATAATCGACCGTTGCAATGCCAGAGTCACTTAGATATTGAAAGAATATTCAAAATGTAAAATAATTTTGAGTTGCACTTTTAACGTTGGTGCCTTCAACCTTCGCTTGGGTGTTTTCTGGTTTGTGAGCAGCAGGTCCTTGTCAGGAGCCTGGAGAAGTCATAGAAAATCTTCCCTCTTCTTTTGCCTTCCTCCGTCTTCCCCCTTTCCAGTGCTCAGAATGGGTTCCATGTACATTTCGACGTCAAACGCCCGCTTCAACACCTAACCCTTAGAAAGAGTCTCAGATTAGAGGTGAAACTTGCCTTCTGGAGTTCAGGTTGGGTTGTGCAGCACTTGTCTCCACTTTTCCCTTCATTTCTCTTGTCAATCATTTAGTTGATTTTTTTTCCCCCCGTGGATGCTGTGGCTATCCACCGGCCAGCTCTTGTCAGCCCCTGTCCACCACCTCTTTTCCATGACTGATTTTGTCAAGGACTCAGAAAGGGCATTGCCCTCCACCACGTTTGGATTGTTACTTGTGTCCTTCCCCCAAATACAGGGCATGAAAATAATCCTTTCAGTCCAGTACCAACATGGTTCCCGATAACTCGCTTCATTGGAGTCACTGCAGCTACCCTAGACGGGTTTCGAGGACAGCAGAATCCGTTGGGCTGTGAGAAAGAGAGCTAGCTATACCTAACGTATTTTGCTCCTGTGCCTAAGAATAGGTGGAAAGTAGGGATGTGAATGCCAGCCTATCCCGTTTTTCTTGAAGCCTTTTTAGAAGGTTGTGAGACACCTAGCTGGGTAGGACATGAAGCAAGTCCTCTGGCCAAAGCAAGCACTGCGTTTGTCCTAGGATTCCCCCAATACCTCAAAAGAGTTTCCGGAGGCTTTCCCCACAGGCAGTGAGAAAGCCAGGGGAGCTGGCCAGTCTAAGCCTCGGGTTATTGGGGCATCCTCAAGTTTTTAGGGGTTCCGACCTCGGATTTCCCCACAGACGCCTTGCTACTGAGCTCAAGTGCCCATTCCTGTGGCCCACCTAAGGACGTGCATTTGAATGATATTCTGTTAAATGGTTAAGATGGCTGTGATGGGAATTGCAAATGTGCCACTTCCCCGATGGAGAACAGTTGAAATAAGCCGAACTGTGGTGTCTGTGTTAATAATCTATTTAGAAAGACATTTATTCTCTTTACATTTGAAATTATAGAGACAGTTTGACTTTGAAGCCCTGCAATTTTAACACATTGAGAGAGGAGATCAATGAAAAAGAGGACCAGGGTTTTATAGCTAAAAAACTGACCTCTGCTTACCTTTTTTTTTTTTTTTTATACGGCTTTTAGACAAAGATACTGGTTCTGCAAAATCATGTTACCTCTATTATATATCATTATTGTTTTTCTGTTTACAGATTCTCTATTTATAAATACACTGTGGAAAGATTTGAGTTGGTTTCTTTGTTCCTACCTTCAGTATATGAGGCAGAAGGAGTAGGGATGGGGGGTAGAATTTCATTCCAAGTGGTCCACTCCAGGAACTGTTCCTCTGAATCATGAAAACCTTTGGACCGAAAAAATTTTTGTCTTGTTGTTGTTGTTATTATTATCCGTTGAATGTGATTTGGGTTTGAGATATTAAATTTTCAAGATTCTGAAATTTTGACACAGGCACATCAACTAGACAGGGAAACAAAGAACAAAAACAGCAAACCCCTTTCTTTTACGACCTTTCATACCTAATTGTAAAATATTTAACCATATGAATAATTATTCTGAATAATAAGTGAAAAGCATAGTAAATAATATTTCATTTTTAAAATAATAGCCCATGGTCTATGAAATACAGGTTAGTGCAATTGATCTTAAGTACAATAAAAATTTCTGTAATTTTAAGAGGCATATTTATGTTGAAGATAGCACATGAAAATATGCTAATGATGGTTAGAAATTGAAAGTGTCTTTTACTTGGTTTCTGAAGAATCTGAATTGTTTGCCAAGAAGTGGGTCAGGACTAGGGCACTGGTGCTGCCTAAAATCATCTTACCTGCCAGTGATTTTAGAGGTGAGATGAGGCACTAAGTTATAGATTACGGTTGGAGAAGCCTTTAGGGAAGAAAGAAAACCAGATAGAAAATAGAATTTCCTATTGTAGTGCAACTAAGTAAGATAAATAAATTTAAGGGATTTCTGAACTTGGACCTTGTTACATTTAAACAATTTCTGAGGAAAGTTTCTAAATTCAAAGCCTTGGGAAGAAACAGTTGTGTGATATCCTGACTGAAACTGATTTATGACTTTATTTCTTTTTTTAAAAAATGTTTCCCAGAGAAAGGAAAAAATAATCGCCTGGTATTAAGGAGGAGGAACATCAAATAGAAGGGTGTGCACTATTAGATGTTAAATGAACTGTAGGAATGTTTTGTAGTTTTGACAAGATAGATTTGAAATCAGTCTGTTGCTTTCCAATCAAGTAAAAATGTATTTAGTCTGGTGGGTGGTCAGTGTTATCTGTAACTTTGTGGTCATTATGTATGCATGCTCAGTCATGTCTGACTCTGTGACACCTTGGACTGTAGCCACCAGGCTCCTCTGACCATGGAATTTTTTTTTAGTTTTTTACAAATCCCCTTAAATTACCCCATGACCAGCCTAGACCAAGTAGTCTTTATTCCAGTATGTGCCCCATGACATCACACCCCTATGTCGTCTTTGTTCCATTCACTCACATGTTGAAAACTTACTCACATCTTATACTGCTTCTTCCATGAAGCCTTCTCCATAAGCCTACCCACCTTCCTTTGTGTCTCAGATGTGTTTCTCCCTTGTTTGAATTCCTATGGCATTTTCCATTTTGGTCTGCCCTTTAGTTTGAACATGATCTGCTCTTGTAAAACAGCCGTAGAGAGCAGAGTCTGTGACTAACAACTTTTTATTACCTGCAACTCATAATACAGTGCTTAGCTATATATATGCAAACTAGATGCTCAGCAATTTGATTTTAGTGAAGAAATTAGTTATTATTTTCCAGGGGTGTATATCCACCTACTCTCATAGCCAAGTTGGGTGGGGGTGTGTGTGTGTGTTTAGTCACTCAGCTCTGCTGACTCTTTGCAACACTATGGACTGTAGCCCACCAGGCTCCTCTATCCATGAAATTTTTTCCGGCAAGAATACTGGAGTGGGTTACCATTTCCTTCTTCAGGGGATCTTCCCAACCCAGGGATCAAACTTGCATCTCTGGCGTCTCCTGCATTGGCAAGCAGATTCTTTGCTACTGTGCTACCTTGGAAGTCAAAAGCCAAGTTAGGCTCTAAATAATGTCTGCAAGTACCACTTTACTTGTTTAAAATCCTTATATAATGAATAAATAGTGAAAGTACATTCAAATAGTCATATTCAGCAAAAGTTATTGTGAACTTACATGCCCTTAAATGTATATTGGCTCATCCATATTAAAAAACATAGTAAGCATCATAAAACAAAACTTCCACTTATCCAAAAAGTCATTACCAAGACCCCTGTAATATATAATGAGCCTTATGCTTATATTTTCTTCTAGCAGTTTCATAGTTTCTGGTCTTACACCTGAGCCTTTAATCCAATTCAAGTTAATTTTGTGAGTGTTATAAGATTTATTGGTCCAGTTTCTTTTTTTACATGTGAATATCCAATTATCCCAGAGTTCCCTTATATGTACCTTTTCTCTTTTCTCTTGCTGCTCTTAAAATTCTTTCTTTGTCTTTGATTTTGACAATTTAATTACAATGTGTCTCAATGTAGCCATATTTGAGTCCACCCTATTTGGGTTCTTTGGACCTCATGGATCTGGTATCCATTTGTCATCCCAGGTTTGGGAAGTTTTCAACCATTATTGCTTTAAATATACTTTGTGTCCCGTCCTCTCTTTTCTCCTGGAATTCCCATAACATGTATATCATTTATTCTTTTTCTTTTGTCCTTTCATTGGGTAATTTCTAGTGTCTTATCCTCTAGTCTGCTGATCCTTTCTTCTGCATGGTTGAATCTACCTTTGATACTCTATTGAATTCTTCAGTTCAGTTATTGTTATTGTACTTTTTAATTCTAGTATTCTTGTTTGTTTGTTTTTAATATTTCTATTTCCTTGTTTAACATCTTGTCTTGTTCACTATTATTTTTCCTAATTTCGGTTAGCTGTCTGTGTTTTTTTTGTAGTTCACTAAACTTCCTTAAGAGGATTATTCTGAATTCTTTGACAGTTCCTAGATCTTTACTTTTTTAAGGTCATTTATTGGAGCGTTATTAGTTTCCTTTGGTGGTGTCATATTTGCCTAATTTTTTGTGATCCTTGATTCCTTACATTGGTATATGGATATTGATTAATTTGGCTCCTCCTCCAGACTTTACTGGTAATTACGTTCAGTAGTATATGGAATATGAATTCGTTTCTTGGCAGGACACCAGGACAGCACACAGAACCTATATATATATAGCTCACTGTCTGGGGACCCAAGTCAGGCAAGAGTGTGCACTGAATTCCCTGGTCAGATGAAGACACTGGTTTTGCTTTGCAGATGGGGGTTAAGTGCCACTGTATCTTGGGCTGTTGAATGGGCTATATAGCTTCCCATGTGCTCTGTTTAGACTCTTCGTTGCTCAGACTGAAGTCTTTTTTTCCAGTGATGAGTAGGGCTATGAATTAAATTCCCTGCCCAGGCACAGCAGCAGGAGAAGCAACTTTAAAGCCAGTAAAGCTCTTTTGTTGTCTTAATTCAACCTGACCCACGCATCAGGTTCTGACTGAACAAGGCCACTGGCTTTTTTTTGCAAACTATCAGCTGTGCCTTCTCTAGGTTTGCTGACTGCTGGGCCACACAATTTCTAGGAGTTGTCACCAACCCTTCTAGTCATTCGGGGCAGGAAGACTCCCTTCACAGATTGGAGATGGGGGGATGGGTGGAGATGGGGAAGGGCCACTCTAGCTACGCTTAATTTCTTAAACAGTTGCCCCAGTTGGGAGGAGCTGGGAGCCACTCTCAGCCTTGGCTAAGAGTTAATCTCCCTGCCTAAGCATAGTATAGGAACCCTCCACACCTGGGACTCTTTGCTTTGGGGTGATTGCTCTGTCTGCCTGCCTCTTGGTTAGCGTGCCATTGGACCACACAGCTTCAATGATTTATTGCCAGCCCTTTTGTTCAGATGGCCGGAAGACACTCTCCACATTGGTAGGCTGTGACTGTGCTCTTTCCCTGGGGGTAGGCAAAGCAGGCTTTAGGGCTATATGAAAATCAGGTGGTTCTGTACCCCTCTGATTTCCCTGGTTGTAGTGCACCCTAACCTGGCTCTAGAGATGAACAAAGACACTAGTTGTGATCATTACTTGGGCACTGCAGGTATGAATTCTGTCTGTCACAATCCGTGTGCTGGCTGTTGCATGCCCCTTACCCCTTCATCACAGTCCAGCTTTCAGTAGTCAAGCCCTGCAGATTCCCCTGCAAACCCAGTGGAGCAGATCAGAGTAGTGGCTCCCACAAAGCTACCCCAATGCTAGGGGCAGTGCTTGCTGTCCCCCAGTTCTCTTCTCCTACTGGAAGAACCAGACCTTCAGTGGTGCTCCACTGGCCTGGGGGAGGAACAGTGTAGTCTAATACAGTCTGTCTTGGTCTCTGTGGTGCAAAGGTGCTTCAGCCTTACCTCTGTGTTCTAGGATTCTCTCAAATAGTGTACTGTTTGCAAATAATTTTTGGTTGTTCCTCCTGTGAGGGCGAGTAGAGCCAGGAATGACCTTGGTGATGTCACCACACTCTGGGCTTACTTTCACAACATGATATTTCTGGTACATGAGATGAGGTTCTCCTTTTATTGTTATCCCAGCTTTAGGACCTGAAATCAGAACTCTTCACTAGCATTGGCACAAAGGCAGCTGAGAAGACTATGAAGCAAGTGCCAAAGAGGATAGTGAGTCAAAGAACGTTGATTCATAGAAAAGGAATCCCAGAAGGAGCTCTAAATGTTATACATACCAAATGATTTATTTAGGATTTTCCAATCAAAATCATTTTTACGAAAAAGAAACAGCCCTCAGACTTGGAGTACTATACTGCCAAATATGTGGAAGAGCATTGCCAGCAATTGAGTGATGTAGTCTACTCTGAAATATATTAATTTTCCTTAGGATGGATGTATGTCTGCCTGAAAGTTAGTATTTCTTTCTAATAATGCTATACTACAGTAATATATTTGCTTTTTCCAAGAAATTACATACCCCTCAGGTTCTAAAACAATTACCAGTATAAAAGTACATTAAGGTTTTTAGCTGATACTTAAGGAAACCAGTATGAGCTAACTGCTTCCTACTGATGCTAGTATTCAGACAGGTGTGAGAAGATCATTAACCTAGAAAAAACAGAGAGAGATGGAAAGATGGAGAGAAAATACTCAAAAAAAGGCTACTTAAACTGTTGCTTTCTTTGTTGTTGTTCAGTCACTTAGTCGTGTCTGACTGACTCTTTATGACCCATGGACTGCAGCACGCCAGGCTTCCCTGTCCTCCACCATCTCCCAGAGCTTGCTCAAACCCATGTCCATTGAGTCGGTGATGTCATCCAACCATCTCATCCTCTGTCATCCCCTTCTCCTGCCTTCAATCTTTCCCAGCATCAGTGTCTTTTCAAATGAGTCGGCTCTTTGCATCAGATGACCAAATTATTGAAACTTTGTTTTCTTTATATGTCCCAAAATATGATAATAGCTGTATAAGTTCCTAAAATAAATACAAGTTTATGGAAACTTCATAATATACCTAATATGAGGTAAATTTTTACTTTATTTTATAATTTATTTTTATTTTGGTAAAATGTCCCATAACATAAAGTTTACCATTTTAGCCAATTTTAAATGAAATCTAAGATTTTAATTAGATTAATTTTAAAAATAAAAAGATGAATTTTTAATCTAAAACTACCTTATTTCATATTTAAGTACCTGCATTATGGTACATCTTTTGCTGTTTTTTTCTTAGTTTCTCTTTACAGTATCTTTTAAACTTTATTTTGAAACAAAATAACGATATCCCAAAGATGCGAGTGTCTTATTTAAGCTAAACTACATAATGTTGGAATATCTGAAGTGTGAACACAATTGGCAAAACTTTTAACTACCTTCCTTAGAAGAAGGCTGTCTTGATTTGCATTGTCTCAGAAAGGAGAAACAGAGCTTGCTGGGGATTGCATCATGGTTTACTTAATTAGACATTAACATGCTAAAAGGACAAGGATGAAGCAACATATTATAACATATTTTTGAAAAGCTACATAAAGGTGAAGGGTTGCAAGAATACAGGCAGACACACCCTAGACATTTCACAGCAATATTTAAAGTATGCTGTTTCTTTAGTTGATTGGGAGGGAGGAACCTGTTAACAAACATTTCCCCTATGTACTTTTGTCCTTATTGCTGTCTAATCAAGCACTCATTAAACCAAGCATTCTAACTTTGGCCTAGGTAATCAACAAGCCCATATCTTAATGCACTGCGATGAGCATGAGACTGAGGATTCTTGGTCATTGCAATAGTAACAGCAGCAAAACCTGCTTTATTCCTTTTGTTGTATACTGCAGAATGTGAATAATAGAGAGAAGTCAGTGATGTCTTTAGGCCATTTTTGACAGTTCTGTCCACGAGGTTTCAAAGTGTAAGTGTAAGATTACTCCGGTAATCAAAGTGTAGTGAAAAACCACCAGGGTGCTAATGCTCTCTCTCCATTCACGAAATTTAATGCTTCTGGGACTTGCAGAAATAATGTTGAATTTGAATTGGTTGTACCCAGTAGGCACTGAGAATAATCCACCAGACTCACCAAATCCAAATTCAGATTTAAAGCCGGTCAAATTTTAAAGATTATAAAGATTTCTGTATTTGTGAAGTCACTATTTCACTACAGAAATTAAAATCTGACACTAAAATAAGCTGATATTAAAAAGTCCATTTAATAAGGGGAGGAAGATTGGCATCTTGATCATAGTAAAAAAAAAAATCAATAAACTGTTCAGGTAAAATACTTGTGTTTGAATTACCTCTTAATGAAATGGAAAATGAAATAAAATGGCAGTATAGTGTTAATGGAAGGAAAGCAATCTGGTTGATTTCAAAGTGTGTGACTGTAAATAAAAGAGTTTTTTTGTTTGTCTGATTTAATAACAATTTTATTCTTGAAACTCTCAGGCAGCTAGCTTTTGGTCACTTTTAAGATCAATCAAAAAGTTCTAAACATTGTCTTCAAGGTTTGCTACTAGGCCCTCCTCTTCCCTTTCTCTCTTTAATTTTTTATTTATTTTGGGGAGTTTGGGCTACCGTTTATGTCCCAATCATGTCTTTCAGGAAGTGAATTTGGACCTTGAACCCCATCTAGTTTGAATCCTACCCCTACTGTTTTCTATCTTTATGACTTAGGATAAGGTACTTAACCACTGTGAGTTGTTTCTTGACATTTAAACAGGAAAATCATAGGGTTGTCATGAAGATTAAAGAAGGTAACATAAAGAAGAATTTATAACATAGTAAGGGTTAATAAATGTTTCCAGCTTTTATCTTTTTTAATTTTTCTGAGCAATTTACAATGAGATCTCATTACCACAATTGTTCCCCAACTTTGTGAACCTCTTCCTACTGCTCTCTATTTTAAACTAAGCCTTGAAATGACTGAACTTCATGGGAAGGTGTCTCAATAATGGTAATCCAAGTGGCAGGAGAGGTTGGAGCTACTGCAATGCAAAGTTGTCAGGCTCTAATCTGGCAGAGGCTGTGGGAATTAGACTTAGCTTCTATTTTTAATTCTGCAAGTAGTTGATTGGATGAGTTGGGAAAACTCAGTTGGCATCTTACTTTCTTTCTGAATCGTACCATATGTCTAGTCACTCTTCACTGACTCATGATCAGACATGGTATCAAGGTTGTTGAGTATGGGTGTTGACTTCAGAAGCTAATGTTATAGAAAGTGGGAATTGTTCTCTGTCTTAAAAGCAATAGTTGGCAATTTAATTTTTTGGTAATACAGTGTTGAAACTCTGGAGAGAGGGCAACTAACGTCTTGTTAACATTCACTTCCTCTAACAAAAGCCTTTGAAGATAATCCCACTATTTGCCTTGTTCCCCAACCCTTTTTTAAAATGTGTAACTATTGAAGTTTTTTAAAATGTTAATCAATATCATTAAGTTGTCCAAAAAGGAAAATTAACCTGTAACTCTACTGTACATCATATACAAAAAAATCTTGGTATATGGTATCTTTCTGTTTTACTGAATCTCAAAGAATTGAGAGCGTACATGTAAGAATTTTAATGGAGTACTGTTCATTGCTATGTGCTACTGAGTAGATTCAATCACTAGCAACACCTTTAAACAGAATTAAAAAAATAAAGCCTTAGTTAATATGAAAACTAGTACCAGAAACACCTGCCTATAACAACTTTACTTTTAGTACAAAGACATGCTTTAGTGTGATAACAATTTTGTTTAGCTTAAAAAACACATAATTTTATATTTTTATATGACTTTTATATGAACCATTTTGGTTTAAGCAAACAAGTACAAAAAGTGCCTAAAACCTTCCATTTAATATATGAGCTGTAGTTGTTCAACAAGTGAGCATTTTGTGGTGATAAATAGCTCTTGCCAAATTGGCAGTAATTTGTTTCTGTTGGAGGAGTCTAATCCTGTGTGTGTGTGCATGTGAGCATGTACATGCGTGCACGCTCAGTGTGTCCAGCTCTTTGCGACCCCATGGACTGTATAGCCCACCAGGCTCCTCTGTCTATGGAAATTCTCCAGGCAAGAATACTGGAGTGGGTGGGTTGCCATTTCCCAGGAGTTCTTCCTGACCCAGGGATCGAACCCGTATCTCCTGATTTGGCAGGTGGATTCTTTACCACTGTGCCACTTGGGAAGCCACAAATCATGTGTACCTAACCTAACCTTATTCTTGTAAGTAAAAAGTATAAGACATTTTAAAAAGTTTGTCCTTACTTCCTAAACCAATATTTTTAATCCCCGTTCGAATGCTGAATTCATTAGTCAGTCACCAAAGGCTTGATGCATAGATTTTGTGTATAATCTGATCTTCAGATGATGTTGCACACAGTGAAAATTCCTTTTAAATATATGTGGGCATACATGTATATGCAAATATTATACAGAAATTATACATATAGACATTCCCCAATTTATAATGGTTCAACTTAACGATTCTTCAGATTTACGATGGTGCAAAAGTGATACTTAGTGGAAAAAATATTTTTTGAATTTTGATATTTTCCCAGGCTTGCAATATGCAGCTTGATGCTTTCTGGTGATGCTCAGCAGCAGCAGCTAGCTTCCGCTCCCAGTCAGCCATGCGTCACAACTGACACACTTTACAACCATTCTGTTTTTCACATTCAGTAGTGTTCAATAAAACAAGTGAGATGTTCAATATGTTATAAAGTAGGCTTGTATTAGTTGATTTTGCCCAACTGTAGGCTAATGCGAGTGTTCCGAGTATGTTGAAGGTACGCTATGCTAAACTATGATGGTTGGTAGATTGTGGGTATACTATCGTTAGTGTCAGTTGCTCAGTCATGTCTGACTCTTTGTGAACCCACGGGCTGAAACCCACCAGGCTCCTCTGTCTATGGAATCTCCAGGCAAGAATACTGGAGTGGGTAGCCATTCTCTTCTCCAGGAGATCTTCCGGACCAAGGGGTTGAACCCCAGTCTGCCGCAATGCAGGCAGATTCTTTACCATCTGAGCAACCAGGGAAGCCCTGGGTGTCGTATAAGTGTTTGCAATTTATAATATTTTCAGTTAGCAATGGGTTTATCAGGATGTAATGCTATATAGTAAGTTAAGTATTTTATGTGTATTGTATGTTAATTATATTTAATCACTTATGTGTCTATTAATATATATACATATGTATGGATTATACATGTCTGTTTTCATGAACATCTGTCTTCTGTTTCAAATATAAGATTATATTTAAGATAAACAAATTATTGGAGAAGCATTTGAATAATCTTTTGTTTCCAGAGTCAAGTTGTGCAAAGAAAATTTATGTTTTCACCGTGTATTTTTCAAAACTTGAAAGAATATTTTTGAAATTTTAAAGTGATTCTTTACTATATGAATACAATATATTTCAGGTACTACATATGTTATTTCTATATATATATATAGATTTATACATATTTAAGTGTTTTTAAACCTGATCTTACTGGGTTATAACTACTGTACACTTATGTGAGAATAGTAGTATTGCTGCTTTTCAGCTTGGAACATGTTTCTGTTTCATTTGATTATATTTTATCCATTAAATGCTTTGGGCTTCCATTATCTCTTTTGTTTTGAGGAATACATTTTATGGTGCATTAGAAATTTCTTCTTCTATATTTCACGCCATAATTTTTAGCATCTCACAGAATCCTAATTTGGAATGTTCTCACTTGAATTGTGTTTCAGAATAGAGACTTGCCCCTTTTGGAACCATCAGATCTGTTGGTTAGGTATTTCTCATTTATTTTGTTGGAGAAAGGGAGGAAGGAAACTGCACTTAGGAACTTTCTAGTTTTCTTTCTATACTTGTACCTAAAAAAATTCACTCTCATAGTAAAGCTAGAAACATGAGATTGGCAGTTACATAGTCCCAGATTAGGACAACCCAAAATACTGTAGTTTTTTCAAGTAAAAGAAGCAAATTTGGTCTGACATTCATTTTGATCTTCCTCACCACCCTAACCCAGGTAGTTTACTATTACCCAGATTTTTTAAAATAGCCACTTGTTGATTAATAATTTCGCTTTTTCCATTCTTAGACTCATAACAGTTTTATACAAAGTTTTAACAAATCTGTGAGTTGGATTATTGGTTTCCTCTTGATTTCTGATTAGTTCTGTGATTTAAAGATGCTTAAAGAGCAGACTTCTCAATTAGAAAATATAAGCATAATAAAAGCAAACTTTAAAATTAATTCTGGGATATATTCTCTTGATGGTAAAGAAATATCTTATAGATGTCTAATGTTTGGATGCTTTATAAATAAAAGTAGTATGATTAATCATGTATTAACTTATACTATCAGAAATGCCTTCTACATCCTTTCTAGGACACAAATATGACATTTCTATATTGTTTTCATTTAATCATTTTAATGAAGTATTATACATGTAATATTTCATAAAAACACACTGCATCAATTGTAATACTATATAGTTTAGGACTTTTGATTCCATATGTGAATATATTAACTTCCGTTGAAATTGCTACGATGTAGGGTCAAAATTAACTGGAAAGTTATTAGTGTTATTATTCTGGTTTCTAATAGCTTCTGTTGCAAATAAACTATAGAGACAAAACTATCCCTGGTTTAGAGCTTCCGCACTATTAATGACATACTGAGATGTCTCTTGGCTATCAGTAAATGATATATTTTAGACCATAGCCTATGAAATGAATTGCCGGTTGGCAGGCAGCCTTTAACAATAAAAATGCACAGATGCTTGCTACTCTACCTTTGCAAAATCATTGTATCACATAAGTATGATCTTAGTAATTGACATATGACTATTAACGTTCAATCATTCTCTATAATATTCCTGTTACCAGTTATTAATAGTATAACGGGTAGACAACAATTCTGTGGTATGTATTCATATTTTTATTTAAACTCAATTGTAATCTATATTTCAGTGGTGTTTTGGTAATATATCTACCACCTCACTTAAGTAGAAGGAAGTTTTCTAGAGGTTTCATGTCAGCTTTTAAATAAAGTAGTCTTTATTTGGGGCTTCCCTGGTGGCTCAGATGGTAAAGAATCTGCCTGCAATGCAGGAGACACGTGTTCGATCCCTGGGTCAGGAAGATCCCCTCCATTTAACTATTTTTTGTTTAAAAATACTAAATTTTTTTCATGGTCTTTAACTATAAATATTGGAATTGTCTATGGAACTTATAAACATAGGGATAAAGCATATAAATCCTAATATATTTATAGTATATGCTGAACTTTATATAATAGCTCACAGGTAACCTTCACTATTACGTATTTTTAAATGCTTAGAATAGGAAACAATACAGAAACTAATAAAATTGTTTTTTTGTAGTATGTTAAGTGAGAAGAGAATTTTAAATAATACACAATGCATATTTACAGCTTGGTTTTCAGTGTCATATACATAGAGAAAAAAGACCTAAAGAAAATTTTAAAAATCATTTATCAATGGTTAACTCAAGAAACAGAGTCAGGGTGACTCTTACTACCTTTTAATCTCTTTCTGTATTTCCAAATTCATTGCAATATATATGCATTACTTTTGGAACTGTTTAAGAAGAAATGTGCCAGCTTGGATAATTTTTTTTTTTTTTAATATTTAAACATTGTCTGCTGCCGCTGCTGCTAAGTCGCTTGAGTCATGTCCGACTCTGTGCGACCCCATAGACAGCAGCTCACTAGGCTCCCCCTTCCCTGGGATTCTCCAGGCAAGAACACTGGAGTGGGTTGCCATTTCCTTCTCCAGTGCATGAAAGTGAAAAGTGAAAGTGAAGTCACTCAATCGTGTCCGACTCTCAGCGACCCCATGGACTGCAGCCTTCCAGGCTCCTCCATCCATGGGATTTTCCAGGCAAGAGTACTGGAGTGGGGTGCCATTGCCTTCTCCTAAACATTGTCAGGTACTGTTAAAATGTTCAAGTTTTACATAGCTCTCTGGAAGACCTAAGTTGGTCATAAAAACACTGAATGTATTAGAGGAGGGGGAGATTTCCCTCATCCTGAAATAATAATGCTAATATTTTTAAAGCATTAAATAATTTTCAAAGCATTTTTTACATACATAGTCTCTTCAGACCACCCTAATTCTCTAGAATTGGTAGAAAAGGGATTATACTCATTTAGCAGAGGGTATGGGAGGGAGTTAAAGTTCATAAAATTTAGCAAATTGCCCATTTAAGAAGTGCACAGTTATTAAGTATCAGCCAGATTTCAAACCTGTTTCATGCCATGGCCAATCTAGTGCTTTCCTCTGTGCTGTAGGAACTGGACTCGTTTCAGAGAAAGTGGAAATAGACCTGACTTTTGTTCTAGTTACCAGTTTGCCCAGAGACCTCACTGGAGCCTGAACCAGGAAAACTTACATGAATTTCTTTGTTCAGTCTAAAGAAATGGCTGTATTAGATACGTTCCTGGGTTTAATTTTTTTAAAAAATCTATGTTGTTTTTCACCCTGTTCCCATTTGTGTATCTTGTGTCTGTAAGTTTCTACAGAGAACCATGCCTCTTACCTAAAGGACTGCATTGCTTAATGAACAAACATGACAGTGCTGACGCTGAGTTAAGTAACATACCAGTCTAGTTTGCATGGACGTAATGTTGACATTGGTATCTTTCCTAATGGCTCAGATGGTAAATAATTTGCCTGCAAAGCAGGAAACCCAGGTTTCCTGGGTCTTCCCTGAGTTTGGAAGATTTCCTAGAGAAGGAAATGGCAACCTGCTCCATTATTCTTTCTTGGGAAACCCATAGATGGAGGAGCCTGGTAGGCTATAGCCCACGAAGTCCTAAAAAGAGTTGGACATGAGTGAGCAACTAAACAGCAACAAAATCTAAAATTCACAGAAAATTCTCTCCTATAACGACGTTGCTCAATTGAAATGTAATTCACTAAGTTTCTGTGTTTGTTAGTCATTCAGTCACTAAGTTTCTATTAAGCATAGTTTAAACAGATCTTTATGAGATTTGCCTTAGCATTTTTATGCTCCTGAAATATCATCACTATAACCTGCTTTTTAAAATAGTCTTGACACCTACTGAATACTTTCACCTCCTACAGAAAGCAAGAAAAAGAAAGCATTTATGTTTTTAATTTCAGTGAAAGGTTCTTGATTTAAGAATTAGTCATTTACTGTCATTTGAATTTCAAGTGTGCTGTAAGTAGTTGGGGTTCTTTCTGTATGACTTCTCCAGAGTTTTCACATATATCATCATTAACTTCATCTTTCACTTGGGATTGGTAAAATAAAAAGTTTATTTACTACTATTTCTTAGTTTTCTTCATTTCAAATATTCAATGTCTTTTCAAAAATAGTATTATAGTCTTATACTGTTCATTGACAACAGATAATGTTAAGAAATTGTGATTCTTGTATTCAGTTAAAAAAAATGAGGAAGTAAAGAAATGATTACTGTAACAATTGTTTTTTCTCCATTTAGCTAAACATATTTTTTAGATTCTGAGACTATGAATCCCAATACTAAATGTTATATATACAAAGAAGTGAAAAAATAATACTTATTATGATTTATCTATACTAAACAACTGTTTTACAACCAATTAAGACTTCCCTGGCAGTCCAGTAAGACTTCACCTTCCAACGTAGGTTCAATTCCTGATAGATGAGCTAGAATCCCATCTGCCTCGCAGCCAGAAAACCCAAACATAAAACAGAAGCAGTATTACACCAAATTCAAAAAAAACTGGTCCGTGTTAAAAAAATAAATTGTAATTTCCCCTCAAAATAATCCTAAGTGGCAGGCACTATTATTACATATTTTACGTATGCACAAACTGAGGCACAGAAAGATTAAATTATTCATAGTCATACAGCTAGTATGGTGCAGATGTGTTTAAAATCAAGTCTCTATTTTTGTGAGATTCCACATTCCCAACCCCTATAACGAATATAAGAGTTTGATACCTACTATTTGTCATACGCCCATTAACTAGCTTTGTGGAAAGAGGTTGGGGGGAGCGAAGGGAAGGGGGAGGGAAAGAGGAAAAGGAGAAAGAATAAAGGGTGGCAGAATTGTCAGAATTTTGCCAGCTTGTAGATAACGGTGTGTTATATCTTATAATAAGGTTCAAATTAAGGACTTGAAGAGATTTACATAGAATAAATAATTTTAAATTTCCTCAAGGGAAGTTTCTGGTAATATTATCAAATGGAGACAGCAAGTCAATTTCTATCTAATTCTAATTCTAATTAAAATGCTATGGCAGGTGCAGTGTTGGAACAAAAACAGTTCTGGTAATTCTCATGGTAATAATTCTACCTTAAGTTTATTATCTTTTTTCCACACTTAACACTCTCAGCTTACTTAATTTTAATACCTACCCTTTTTCAAAAGTACATAAATTCTAATTAGGCTTAAATCATAGGAAAATTGAAGAAGTTTAGAGCCTGTAAAAGAGGGAAAGCACCCATTTCGCACTCCCAAGTCCAGCTCTGTCCATTTCTATCAGAGCTATTCCACCAAGAAAGGAGGACTTATTCTGATTGGTCAGATTTATTTAAGCATTCACTGAACCGTGTTCTGTTACATAGGGTCACTGTGTTTATTTAAAGGTGCACAACAGCAGTTCCCACATTTCTTTCTTGTCTGTTGCCTGGTTCTATTACAGCAGGTAAGTGGAGTGAAGATCCTCAGAACCGAGGCCTCAGCCTCTTGTTTCTGTTTCGTTTCATGCACTAGGGTGGGCTTAATCCAGCAGAACAGTGAGCTCCTCTATGTTTCACCGGCCATTTCCATGCAGATGAGTCAAGCTCCATTTGGAGCCTGGAAAATCTTGCATGCTCTCTCATTAACTTCTTCTTTCAGTATATACTCAGAAAATGGTAACATGCCCCGGGTAAGCTTTTACCTCAGCTCTGACTCAAGGTTATCAGGAATTCCAAATCTCTGACATGTTCTGTATCTTAATCAACAGATAATTTGTACATACTCCCATGCAGTTGTGGCTCAGTGGGTAAAGAATCCACCTGCATTGCAGGAGACGAAGGAGACCCAGGTTCGATACCTGAATTGATAAGATTCCCTGGAGGAGGGCATGGCAACCCATTCCAGTATTCTTGCGCAGAAAATCCCATGGACAGGGGAGCCTCGTGGGGTCGCAAAGAGTCAGACATGACGCTTTTACACTGCTCATGTAACTGGAACCTATATCTGTGTTTATGTGCTTCAAGCTAGGATGACTGTAGATTTTAAACAAGATAATTTAGAAATTTTATTAAACATTTCTTATGTGGCAGGCACTGTTCTAGGTACTCTTGATAAAGTGTTAAACTGAGCACTTATAATCAACAGTCTCTAAAGGGTGCTTAACATTAAAATTGAAACAAGGAAGATACACAGAAATCATACACAAAACCAACAAAAAGATGTCGGTTTAATATGGTTGGCATTTTGGGGGTAAAAGACATCTATCACAAGGAGTTTTATAAGATTAATAATAAATAGTAATGTCATTAATCTTGTAAATAATTAATGGGCTACAGTCCATGGGGTCGCAAAGAGTTGGACATGACTTAGCAACTAAACACCAAGGCTGTCAGTGTAGTGACCCTTTGCTCTTTATTCTTCAGGTGGCATTGATCCTGTGCAATCAGAAGTAAGAGGGAATTACAGAGCATTCATGTCATAATTTCATGTAGATTGAGCCTGGTGATTATCAAAATCAGGTTGAATCAGAGGTAGTGCAAGAATGATGTTCTTTGGAATTTTTCCTTGATGACATCATTATCTATCCTTGAGTTACAACGATAGAAGCCAGTGAGTAATTTATCAGTTTGGTTCCCTGTGGGAACTAAGTTGAATGATGTTTTCTCCTTTAGTCATTGACTTTCTACAGAGATAGCGGAGGCACTTCAAGTTTCCCAGACAAGAAATCTACCAGTAAACAGCCGTGATGGTAGATGTGTGTTATTTATGGCCATGGGCTTGGTGGGCTGCATTTTGACTACTTGTCAAGCATTCTGACATATTGGAACAGAAAGTGCTATTTAAATATAAACAGCAGTTTTTATTGACTTGCTATTAGTCATCTCTATGAGGAAGTGACCTATTAAGTAATAGATCCAAGTATAGGATACCTGCCATGAAATAAGATTGATTTCTGCTAAAGAGACCTTAAAGTAACTACACGTTTACATTTGTGGTTTTTCTTCAATCATTTGTAAATTACCACAGAAAAATGCCATATAAAAAGCTATCAGAATTTACTTTCCAGTGTAGTTTCCTGGGCATTCTCTATCTCTCCCTCTCTTCCTCTCTTAGACCCAGACGAAGAGCAATGTGGGTCTCAAGCTTTAGTGAGAATCAGAAGGCTTGTCAAAACAATGACTTCCGAAGAATCAGCTGGGAATTTGCATTTATAACAAGTTTCTAGGAGAAACTTCCGCTGTTGTTACGTATTTGATGAACCATTGCTCAAGTAAAAGGAATGGGAATTTAGGAAGCAGAAAGATTGAGAGCTGTGAAAAGCTGCCGGCAGCCTCTAATCTGGGTCACCAAGCTGTCCTAACTCTGGGGAAGATCACCAGGACTGCCGCAGGGAGCTCATTGAAAGTTAATGGCCTTCCTCTGAGTGGAGGCTGAGGGCGGCAAGATAGAACACTCCTGAACTTCCTTCCCTCTCTTAAACCCAGGTTACCAGTTAATGACCGTTTAACCTCTCCTGCTCCATTCTTTCTCAGATTCAAAGTGGTAATGGTAATTTCTTTTCCCTGTGATTAAAAAACAAGACAAAACAAAAATCTCAATGGTGCCTTCCCTATGTGAAAAATTTCTTTGGATTAATCCGTCTATTACTCACTCTGATGTAGGAAGGAAGAAATTTAGCAACATTTCTCTCACTCTATAAAGTTTTAGGCTTTTAAGTTTAACTCTTTAGCAAAAGTTACCAAATACCTATTCTCCACTGCCTGGGGCTAGCTATTTTCTTGACTGAGACTTGGGGAGCCACACGGGAATAAGTACTGAAAGAGACTCATAAAAATCCCTGTCGAATCCACGCCACTTTCATCGCCGCCAGCTCTCCATTCAGTCCACTGCTCTTCTCACTCTTTCCACACCAGGAACACCAGCCTCTTTGTGCTTTGAACACTCTCAACATCCTCTCGTCCCAAGACGTTTATAATTTCATCTTCTGGAAATGTTTAAGAAAGTAATCCATATACACATACATAGATTATGATACTAGAGGGTATGATAATAGGTTATGACTACCTTGACGTCTCTGCTCAGATGTCACCACATCAGTGAGGCCTTGATCATCCTATAAAAATAACTTCTGTGCATCTCCGTGCAGTTGCACATATTAACCTTTACATGCTCCATTCGATCCCTGATTTGTTTTCTCCATATGTGTGGTCCCAACTGCCAACCAGTATATTTTGGTGTTGGTTTATTTTCTGTCTCTTTCCTAGGTAGAATGCAGATTTCAGGAGGGTGGAGTCTTGAATTTTTTCATTGCAGAACCTACAGTAATCATCGATAAGTAAGAGTCACTCAGTAAATATTTCTAGGATGAAAAAAAGAAAGGTGGTATATCCTTACCATAGAGTATCCATGAAAATTTTGGCATTCTTTGCATTACTTACTCAAAGGATTTTATACTCCAGTCATACTTAACTACTGGCAGTTCTTTAGAACTATTGCTATTTATGCTCTTTAAATCATGCTGTAGCCTCTGCCTATAATACTCATTTCTAAACCTTTTTTTGTCTTTCACATTTATGCATTTCCTCCAAAACACATATCAGGTGTCCTGTTCTTCAAAAGTATTTCATGATAAACTCATTTTTTCTCTGTGTCCTCCTTCCCACCCTGGTTCCCTCTCCTGGTACTTATCTAGTGGTTATGTTATACTATTCAGTCCAGTTGAAACTCTTTCCAGTTTACCACAAACCACTTGAAAGCAGAGATGGTTTCTGACGTCAAAAGCACAAGCTCGAATGCCTGGCATATGACAGCTCCTCGTAAATGTTCAGTAAATGGACAGTAATCCACCTTAATCTTTTTCTTATCATAAGAAGCTACTCTTCATTTCTCTAAACTTCTAAAATTTCCCTGAGGGATATGAGAGTAATGGTAATAAAAATATTTAATAATATGAAATAAAAGACAATAAAATAATAATAAAATATTAAATAAAAATAATAAAAATCAAGAGGATGGGCACTTATGATAACTAACTTGAAGATTAGCCTAGTAAAAACTGGAATAGTTCTCCTGACTATCCCTGGGTGGAGAAGGTCCCCTGGAGGAGGGAATGGCAACCCACTCCAGTATTCTTTCCTGGAGAATCCCATGGACAGAGGAGCCTGGTGGGCTATAGTCCATGGAATCGCAAAGAGTCAGACATGACTGAGCGATTAACACACACACTCACAGGCATTACACACTCACAGGCTTCCCTTATAGCTCAGTTGGTAGAGACTTTGCCTGCAGTGCAGGAGACCCAGGTTCGATTCCTGGGTTGGGAAGATCCCCCGGAGAAGGAAATGGCAACCCACTCCAGTAATCTTCCCGGGAGAATCCCACAGACAGAGGAGCCTGGCAGGCTACAGTCTATGGGGTTGCAAGAGTCAGAAACGACTTAGCGACTAACTGCCCCCCTGCCCCCAACAGACATTACGGTTTCAACAGAAGAATTTCAACATAGGAATTCAACATATGAAACATTCAGAACACAGCAGATCTTTAGGAGTCAAAGCTTGTTCTTAACTTTGTATAGCCATGGAGACTGGTAGAATTTGGAGATGTTTAAGGTAGTGTATGTGCCTGAGATTTGCATGTTTGAAGATGATAAAGACCCATCCCAGCAGAAAGATCCTACATGCAACTGAGAAAAAAAACCACTGGGCATTGTGAATGAGTGTATGCCTTGGCAGAAAGATGTTACATCTGTTCTTCCTACATCTGTTAGTGAATTATGCATGATATTACAAGAGGACTTTAAAATATGAGCAATTGGAAGCAAAAATAATAAGGAAGTGCATAGAAATGCAGTGAGTGAGTATTGAAAGGCAGAAGTGGTGTACCGGTAGGTCTGGAAATCAACTGTGAGAACTTTAAGTTGATTAAATGTAACACAGAAAATGTACAAGAAAAAGTTGGTGAGATCAAATTAATAGGCAAAATAAACAGTTTCCTCAACAGTAACATTTTTGCTGTATAAAAGTATGAATAAAAAGCAGCACATAAAGGATTGAGAAAATGAGTGTAATAATTCCTTTGTCATATGCCTAGATCTAAGGTGAAAATTAGAACTCTATCTCAATGTATGGAGGGAATCATTGTTAGGAAATAGCATTTAAATTGAACAAGGATATTCAGGCATGATCCAAAGATAAGAACTTGCATCCCATATTCATAAACTATGGTGCACAACTGTC
This sequence comes from Bos javanicus, assembly GCF_032452875.1. Classification (NCBI taxonomy): domain Eukaryota; kingdom Metazoa; phylum Chordata; class Mammalia; order Artiodactyla; family Bovidae; genus Bos; species Bos javanicus. Next base: position 41,908,232 of record NC_083881.1, read on the forward strand.
AAACAATAATCAGTATGGAGGTTGCAGAGAACAAACTTTTATTTGGGAGCTGGTCTTCCCTGATGGCTCTGTGGTAAAGAGCAGTGCAGGAGACGTGGGTTCAATCCCTGGGTTGGGAAGATCCTCTGGATAAGGAAACAGCAACCCATTCCACTATTCTTGCCTGGGAAATCGCCATGGACAGAGGAGTCTGTTGGGCTAGAGTCCCTGGGGTCACAAAGAGTCAGATATAACTTAGCGATTAAACAACAACAAGAATTGTACTTCTGGAGACACAGATTCAGGTAAAATCTAAAGAGCGCTCTGTAGAAAAGAACGAGTCATTGCTTATAAAGATAAAAGGTATAAGGTTGTTAAAGCTATCTGGCAGGAATTATGATTGACGCAGGAAAGGAAGTATTTGTCCTCAAGGGATTCTCTGTCACAAGTTTTTAGGGTAAGTGTTTGATAAGTATCTTGAGTTTCTGGAACCTGCTCTGGATGCTTACGTCAAAACAATAAGTGATCAAAGTTCAGCGTCCACGTCAGCTGAGATGTGCTAAGTCATACTTGCTCAGTGGCCTCCTCAGAGGCTCCATTTGAGAGAACTCTCCCAGCAATAGCAACTCAATTTTGATTTTCGTTTTACACAACTTACCTTCATTCCTCAAATCTGTTCGGAATTGATAAGCATATTCTTGTCATAGTACTTACTGTCTCTCAGTGCATTAAAATGTATAATCACTATTAGTCGTTTGGTTGTGTCTAACTTTTGCGACTCTGTGGACGGTGGCCAGTCAGGCTCCTCTGTCCGTGAAATTCTCCAGGCAAGAATACTGGAGTGGGTTGCCATTCCTTTCTCCAGGGGAATCTTGCTGACCCAGGGACTGAACCTGGGTCTCCTGCATTGCAGGCAGATTCTTTACCATCTGAGCCATCAGGGAAGCCCTATCTATACACTATACTGTATATAGAAGTATATATATATATATTTTTTAAATGTGTACTTTTGTAAAAGCTTTGTGAAATAACAGCTAAATTGTACTCAAATATAATTTTCCTTAACATTGGCTTAAATGTTCACTATCGTTTGTATTTTTTCCGATTAGTCCAGAATTCTCAAATTAGAGAATTATCATTTTGAGACTAGTTTTTACTGACTTTAACTCCCATGTTCCTAATGAATAAACTAAGATTTTTTTATTATTAATATCTTCTGACCATTCAAAATTTGGATTGTTTCAAATGATTCTTCTTCCAACTCCACCAGAAATTTAGCTTTATCTTTCTCTAGTGTAAGAAGAGCCTGTCTGCTTCATACATTTATGTCACTTTCTGATTATTATTTTATAATCTCTGTATTCCCCTAATTTTTAATTTAATGTTAGAAACTAATGTTGGCCCTTTCTCTAGTCAAGTCAGTCCTGTAGCTTCCGGAACCAGTGTCTACGTATACATTTGTAAACGACGTCAACTATAGTTCACCAAGCTCTCTAGTTTTTATAGTTTTATCACCTATCTTCACTTATACTATGACCTTATTTCTCATTCACATTTCAAAATTAAACTTTCAGAACTCCATTGCAACAATGATCAGTGGTGGTCAAATGAACTTGTAAAAGATAACCAAAAGTTAAATACTGTAACCATTAGCGATATAAAAGTCCAACTACTGTCTGTTCTGCAAATTAATAGATAGTTAATACTAAAATTTGTAATTTCACAATGGTAGTGTGCTTCTTTCGAACATTTATTACATTCCTATTATATGCCAAGCACTGACTGACTCTTTGATTTCATCTTTGTCCCAATTGGTGACAAGTTTCGAAAATTTTGTTTTCCAAACACAGAATGATAACTTGGTCTAAAAGCATGCTGTGGTATACACCAAATACTAAGATGTGCATTCTTTCCATCCTCACTTTTCTGTTTGCATTTATCCCATCGTAGTTTAAATATTTATTTAATTTATTTGGCTGTGTCAGGTCTTAGCTGGAGCACACTGGATATTCAATCTTCGTTGTGGCATGTGGGATCTGGTTCTCTGACCAGGGATGGAACCTGGACCTGCTGCACTGGGAGCATGGAGTCTTAGCCACTGGACCACCAGGAAAGTCCCCTATCATCGTTTAGATTCTGTCACTTTTCACTTCAGCCCTTATAATAGTCTCCTATTATGGGAAGTCTCCACTTCCCATCTCTTTTCCGTTTGTTAATTTCCTCAAACACAGTTCATACACACAGAACATCATCTGAATGATGTTCACTACTGATGGCTTTCTTAGAAACATTTAAAACATTTAAATGATGCAGGGTCTTAGAGGGGGAATGCTATCACCACCTGCTGACTTGAGCCCAGCGTCTCAGAGGATGAAACTTCTTTCAGAAACGGGGAGGCCCAGCACGGAAGTGAAATGAGGAAGTGCCACAGAAGAGCTTATGGGCCTTTTAATGACTTCTCAGAAAATATGCGTACACACATACCCCTCCCTGCACAAGACGTCCAGTGTGGTTTCAAAGAGATTCTCAGAGACCCTGTATGTCTTGAACACTGGGTAAGAACTCCATTTCCAGACATTCTAAAATTTATAATAATGCAAAATTTGCAATAATGCAATCCAGAGAGCTGTGCACTCAGACCAAATGACTTATATCCCTTATAGTATTATTTCTTCCAAGTTGCCCCATCTTCTTTTGGCTTGCATAAAATAAAATTCTTGCATAACAAGAATTTTTCCATCTTCCATTGCATTCTTTATACAAAGACTATATAAATGCATGTAATGTCTTGCATATTATTTCTTAGGGTTAATAGATACCTGGTGTCCAGTATAGAGTTTCATGGACTACAGGCTAACTATTTCTATAAAGGATAAAATAGTTCTTTGAAAACTAGACTGTTTATGTATTTCTCAACGCTCTCTGTTTCAGTTATTCTCTCTCACCATTTCATAAATCGTTTTGATGTCTCTTCTGTACCATTTGTACTGAAGTGAAACAAGGCAGGATGTTTTTGTTTTCTCCATACTTGGACAGAATTGTTAGAATGGAGGCTAAGAGGCTGCCATGGTGGCAGAAGTGACAATCAAAACGAGAGAACCCCTAAGCGGGTGTGGTTTTCCGACTTCAATTATCTGGGGGTTGTTTTCCAGTGCTAAAACTGGGATGTTCTGAATTTTGCTGTCCTGAAAGGAGTTAGTGTTTCCTTCAATTGCTATTATGTTTCCTCTAAAATTCCTATTTAATTCCATTGACCACTGAATAAATCCAGAGTAAACTCCTCTGCCTGGCTCTCTAGACCCTTCAGCTATTTAACCTATCACTACAGCTTTGTCATCTCCCCTTCTCCTACATATAAGCCTATGCTGTCTTCAACCTGCACAAACCTCTCTTTGCTCCGGTGCTGGGGAGTTTTTTCTAATCTCTGAGGCAGTTTGCGTTCTGTTGATTATGCCAAGATTATGCCAGGATTTGACTTTTTCAGATGTGATGCATATTAAATCTACTTTACATGTGTAACACGATTAAAAAATTAATGTTAGACCAAGAGCAGTATTACATGACACCTAATAGTGGCTATAAAACCAACATCTAAGTACATATATGTGTGTTTTTTCATATATATTCATATCTTTCAACACTAACCTCACCCTCTACGTTCTCATGACTTAAAATGTGCTTTGCTTTTTATTTTCCAGGCCATTGCATGTGGTACCCTCTTTGCCTACAATTCTCTTTTCTCGATACTTCGACTTGCCACAACTTGCCCATGTAATAACCCTATTTGGAGAAAACTTTTTCCCGCCCCTCTTATGGGTCCCCAGCTCCCTGTTCTAAGCTCTGTCTATTCACAATGCGTTGTGACTCCTTGTTTATCGTCTTAGTTCATCACTGTGTCGCCAGTGCCTGTACAGCACCTGGCATATGGAAAGCACTCGAATGAATGAAAGTTGGTGACATTGAAATATACATATAACTGGTTTAGAGGAGTTAAATGATAATTGTCATTGAAATCCATAAAGATATTTATGCTTTTGATCCAGTAATCCAAGAGTCAAAAACTCAAATGATTTAAGGGTCAGACAGGTAATCTAAATGTGCATTGTTGGCCTGGGGGAAGGCAGTGGAGAATATAGGTTACTGTACTTGCCTCACTTAAACACATTCAGATCCACAAGCCAAAAAAATCGTAACCTCTGAGTCATTCTAGAGAAATAATTCTGTAGGGAAAAAAATTAAAAAATAATTTGTAGTAATGTTATTTGTGAATATAACTATAATAAGGAAAAAAAGAACACAAATCTAATAACTAAAATAGGGAACTGACTAAATTACATATAGATCATATCCACTAAATGTCATATATTCTTTAATATGAAATAATCCCCCAAACTGTAATATATGTAAACTGCATTTGTTGTTAGAAGTGGTGAAGGAATAATGTCAAACCCTATGTTTGCTGTAATTGCAGCCATGCAAAAATGTGCATCCTTGTTTTAAAAAAAAAGGATTATGCAAAATGAAGACAGCTATGTTAGGGTGCTCAAAATAGAAATGATTTTTTTTAAGTTCAGCATTTAATAATGCCATCATTTTCCAATCCCAATCTCTGGAGAAAACTTTGGCAATATCTTTTTGAGTCTTAGAAGATGGCTCCTAGCAAGCAGAACCAGGTTACTTTGGGTAAGAGCTGAAGAATATGAATTGTGGGCTGAGCTAGAAATAACATTGTCATAGCAACCTCCAAAGATTTCATAGGAAAAACATGGCTTGGATTTCTTTTTTTAAAGGAGTGTGGCTAACAAGATTGCTTTTGAAACAGTTCTGATGTAGTGAGGGATAAGATACAATAAGTTTGATAAAGAGTTTTGTTGAGATTGGGATATAGTGACTAACCTTGAGATCAAAAGTGAGACTCCCTAGTGTAGGCTTAGCACATTTTATTTGTTGATTAATGTTTAGTGATTTAACACTTAATGTGATGCCAATCTGCCTTCCCTGCACATAACAGTATTTATTTAATAATAAACTTTTAATTGGAGAAGGCAATGGCACCCCACTCCAGTACTCTTGCCTGGCAAATCCCATGGACGGAGGAGCCTTGTGGGCTGCAGTCCATGGGGTCGCAAAGAGTTGGGCACGACTGAGCGACTTCCCTTCACTTTTCACTTTCATGCATTGGAGAAGGAAATGGCAACCCACTCCAGTGTTCTTGCCTGGAGAATCCCAGGGACAGGGGAGCCTGGTGGGCTGCCGTCTATGGGGTCACACAGAGTCGGACATGACTGAAGTGACTTAGCAGCAGCAAACTTTTAATAATATAATAATTCTATAATGATAATGATTGTTTTTATAAGTTAGAGAGTTCAATTCTCCTTATCCAGAGACATTTAATGTATTTTTCTGATTCTTTGTTGTTGTTGTTTAGTCACTAACCTGTGTCCGACTCTTTTTGACCCCATGGACTGTAGCCCGCCAGGCTCCTCTGTCCATGGGATTCTCCAGGCAAGAATACTGGAGTGGGTTGCCATTCCCTTCTCCAGGAGATTTCACCAACTCAGGAATCGAACCTCTGTCTCCTGTATTGGCAGGCAGATTCTTTACCGCTAAGCTGCCAGGAAAGCCCTTCTGATTCTTTATAAAGACTCAGTTTTCTGTTCTAAGCGTTTTTCTGGGATAATATGTATAACCTCCTGGAAACAGATGCCTGTAGAAATTGAGGTAGCATTAATGGGGAAATTATTGTAACTTCTTCCTTGGAAAGGGCATATTCCATCAGTCTCATTGCCTCATTTGTTAAGCTGAATTGCCATCCTAAGTTACAAATCTTTTCAGTGTCCAAAATTCCTGCAAGAATTTATGTTAACCCTATTCTCTCTGAGTTTAGATCAGAAGTGTCCCTTAGATTATTTTATAAATCCCAGGAAGTTTCCTATAGTTTTCAAAAGCTGGTCCAGCCCACTGGCCGTGCAATTGCTCTCTTTATACAATGAAAGTTTCCTGAAGCAAATCAAATATGTGGCTTTGTATAATATAGCAACTAATGTTCTAAAGCTAATTCTTTTGATCATGCTAAAACTTTGAGTGGTTTCTTGACTGCATTCAGAAAATCTGCTTCTGATAACATAATCCTGTGGTATCAACTTTGTTATCTTGCACAAATAAGCAGTCCTGATATAGGGCCGCATGGTTAAGGAGGAAGACATTGTCAGTAATTACATTTAAGAGGAAACTTCTAGTCATTTTTTTCCAGTTCAAGGTAGATTTTTATAAATAAGGGTTTATTATAAAGAGCAATATCTCCAAAATATACAATTGCTCATAACACATACACATTTTTGACTCTAACTTTCCGTGTAACATTAAAAACAAAACCAACAAAGCACAGTCAAATCACCTATTACCTCAAAATAAGGAGCTGTGCAGCAGCATCAGTGTAATGAGTTAAGCCATATGAACAAGGAGCAGGGCCAAATTTGAAACCCCTACAGTTCAGGACTCATCATGGAAACTGGCACCTGATCATCTTTATAAGTAACCCACTTAGTATGTTCTTCTGAAGCTAATGGTAAAACTAACCGTTTTTAACCATCTGCTAAGGACAGAGATCATGTTATAAATCAAATGGAACTTTGATTTCTATTTCCATTTCTAAGCATTTGACTGCGAATTAAACCTCAGATTCTTAAAGAACTCTGTCTTCTATGTGAATGGGATCTGTCCACTCATTCATGCAACATTTACTGAGCTGATACTTCATATAAAAGACTGAAGGAGTGGGTTAAAAATATTTGAGGGAATTACTGTCTGGTTAGTCATACAGCTGATCTTCACTCATACTGAAGCTTTGAATCAGAAAAAAAGTGTTGAACTAATATTTGATAAGTTTTGCACATAAATAGTCCTAGAGAGCATAGAAGAAAAGACGACTTTTTCCATTGGAAAAAAAATGACTTTTCTGAATAAATTAATATATATCTTAATCATTTATATTTCAAAAGAGGGGAAAGTTTAACAGATTTTTTTCTGTGAACCCCTACTGCTTTGAGGCATACAAAAATTTGTTGCTAATTTGAGGCTTTCCCTTTTTAAAGTCATATGCTAAGTTGAGCAATTAATAACCTTGAAATTTAGGAAACTGACTGACATGGACTACCTAGGAAGTTGTTTGCACTAATTTGATTTATAACTCTGCCCTAATCACTTGGAAAACTCAGCTAGACAGTAAAAAGCCCTCTACTTTCAAACCTCATCATGAAGTTTTCCAAGTTAACCTGAATTGGTTTCAAACATGATGCAAGGATGGAGATCACCGAAACTCAGTCTCTGTACAGCCGCATACAAAAGAATGATATTAGACCACTGTCATACACCATACATAGATATCAACTCAAAATGGATTAAAGACTCCAGGGTAGACCTGAAACCGTAAAACTCCTAGAAGAAAATATAGGCAGTACTTACTTTGACTTTGGTTTTAGCAATATCTTTCTGAATATGTCTCCTCAAGCCAGGGGATGAAAGAAAAACTAAACAAATGGGACTGTTATCAAACTGCAAAGCTTCTATACAACAAAGGAGACATTAACAAAATGAAAACTTATCAAATGGGAGGAGATATTTACAAATCATTTTTTCTAAATATCCAAAGTATATAAAGAATTCATACAGCTCAAAACCAAAAAAGCAAATAGATTAAAAAATGATTAGAGAAGCTGAGTAGCTGTTTTTCCAAAGAAGGCATATATATGGCCAACAAGCATGTGAAAAATGTTCAACATCACTAATCATCAGGAAAATGTAGATCAGGACCACAGAGGGAGATCACTTCAAACTCATTAGAATGGCTGTTATCAAAAAGACAAAAATAGCAGGTGTTGGAGAGAAAAATGAAGAAAAGGGAACTCTCATGTCCTTTTGATGAGAATGTAAATTAGTGTAGCTACTATGGTAAATGATAATGGAGATTCCTCAAAAAATTAAAACTATCATGATTCAGCTATCCACTTGTATTTACCTAAAGAATACAGGAACACTAATCTGAAAAGTTATATGCACCTCTGTGTTCGTCACAGCATTGTTTACAATAGACAATATATGGAGACAACCTAAGTGTCCACTGATAGATGAATGGATAAAGAAGACACACACACACACAATAGAATACTGCTTAGCCATAAAAAGATGAAATCTTGGCATTTGAGACAGCATGGATGGACCGTATATGTTAACTAGAATGCATCTCAGATGGAAAAAGACCAATACCTTATTATTTCACTTATGTGTGGCATATAAAAACAAATGAAACAAACAAACAAAACAAATGAACAAGCCAAATTGAGACAAACAAGTAGATACAGATAACAGAGTAGTGATTACCAGAAGGGAAGAGAGTGGAGCGAGGGCCAGATGGGCAAAGGGCGTAAAAATATGACAGACGAAAAGTAGACTTTAATAGTGAGCACAGTATAGTGTATATGAATGTCAAAATTTAATACTGTACACATGAAACGTGTCATAAACCAATAAAACAGTATAGTGAGCACAGTATAGTGTATATGAATGTCAAAATTTAATATTGTACACATGAAACGTGTCATAAACCAATAAAACAGTATAGTGAGCACAGTATTGTGTATGTGAATGTCAAAATTTAATACTGTACACATGAAACGTGTCATAAACCAATAAAACATAATCGTTAAATAAATTTCTTCAACTTATGAAATAGCAACATACTTTGTCTAATTTACTTAGCTTCAGAATTTTCATTTGTACAGATTGAACCAGAAGTACCTTCACTGGTCTGTTTGTTTTCTAAAATTCTAAGACTAAACTGTTTTACAGTGACTTCATAAAATTATTGATAAAATGTTTTCATAATCGTGAAAATATTATGATAAATATTATGATAAATAACTGTAAATAAATATTTAGATATATGTGTAATAGCTGAATTTTCTCAAACCGATAAAGTATTTTTTCTAAATGTATATCTCAAGAAGAATTAAGCTGCACAGATACAATATTTACTAAACTTTCTCAAATGATATGAACTTAATATCAGGAACCTGTAATATATTAATACCTTCATAATGGAATTCAGATTTTTCTCAGCAGAAAATGATCAGGGCATATGTGAATGATTTTTTTTTTCACTATATTCCTGTTGGATTTGTTATCATGACCTCATTGTATATCATTTAAAGTGTGCTCTTAAGCATTTGCCAATTAAAGAAACTCAATATAAAGACACAAGGACCCCGTCTGAGTTTGCTGAGTTTGCAGTGTTATTAAAACCGTGTCTCATTGGAATCTAGTGTGTTATAGGAATTTTTTGCACAGTGCTAAGTCACTTCAGTTGTGTCCAACTTTTTGCACCCTATGGACATTAGCGCACCAGGCTCCTCTGTCCATGGGATTCTCCTGGTAAAAATCCTGGAGTTGGTTGCCATGCCCTCCTCCATGGGATCTTCCCTACCAGGGATCGAACCTGTGTCTCTTATGTCTCCTGATTGGCAGATGGGTTCTTTACCAGTAGCACCACTTGGGAAGCCCTTTTTTGCACACTTAGCTCTTAAACTAAGGGCTTCCAGGTGGCTCAGATGGTAAAGAATCAGCTTGCAATGCAGGAGACCCGGGTTTGATCCCTGGGTTGGGAAAATTCCCTTGGAGAAGGGAATGCCTGCCCACTCCAGTATTCTTGCCTGGAGAATTCCATGAACAGAGGAGCCTGGAAGCTCTTACACTAATTTGTTTTGGATTCTGGGCAAATTACTTGGTACCTTGGTTAAGTGAGCTTTTGAAAAATATTTCATGTGTAGAGTCACTTCACATTGAGCTAATAGCTGTGTGTTTGCTAAGTATTTTGTGAGGAGAAAAGAGCAAAGAAAGCTAGATTTTCTTAAAAACACCGAACTGTAATGTGTATGTAAAGACTGGGTAATTACTGGGCAGAAACAGGGCTGTCAATAAAGGTCAAACATATGCAACTGCTTTCTTTTGCTGAAAATCTGTCCTAGTTCCATGTTAAATTTTATATTAAAATGATACTGCATTTTCCTATAATGATATTATTATAACAGAGGGTATATTTCTGACCAAAGACTCTACATCCATAATACATGATAAAAGCAAAGGTGTGATTATTATCTACTATTATTATTTACTCATTTAAATAGTAAAATATATTCTAAACCTCATAATAGACAAATATATGAAGTGTGAGGTGATTGTATGTGTCTCTAGTTTATTTTAAAAAGGCATATATCATTATGTTCAAACCATATTTCTAGTATACCATAAAGTATAGCTACATAAAATGAACACATTAACTTTAATTACCACTTATTTACACTAATAGAAGTCTGTTCCCCGACAGGAAAGATCTACATATGTATATGGGTGTTTGTGTGAGTTAAATGACTGACATCTTTTTAAAAACTGTCCAAGAAAGTTTAAAGTAATGAATTTTCATGTACCATGAGGAGGTAATCAAAATCATTCTCCCATATTTCCTTAATTCTGAGGTGCCATATGTTGTATATGTCCTTAAGTTAGTAAAACTGCTTTTGGAAAGAGAAAAAGCAAGTATAGCAACTGTGTACATTAGAAGGAAGATTCTAGTCTTTTAAATTTTATAATGAAAAAGAGATATGAAGATGGAATACATTTTTTTACCTTAGAATTAAATTTGAATTTAAGATTAATTTCTACGATGTGTGTGTTAGTCACTCAGTTGTATCCAACTGTTTGCAATCCTATGGATGGTAGCCCTCCATGCTCCCGTGTCCATGAAGTGTTCTCCAGGCAAGAATAATGGAGTGGGTAGCCATTTCCTTCTCCAGGAGATCTTCCCAACTCGGCAGTTGAATGAACCTGGGTCTCCTGCATTGCAGGCAGATTCTTTACCATCTGAACCACCAGGGAACCTTGTTATGCAATCTTTTTTGAAGAAATTTGTAATTTACTATGAGTGATTTAGAAATTTCCAGATTTCCATTCATTTTTGAAATTCAATATTTTGGCTAAATCCAATTATCTATGGCTTCCCTGGTGGCTCAGTGGTAAAGAATCTGCCTGTCAATTCAGGAAATGTGGTTTGACCCTGGGTCAGGAAGATCCCGTGGAGAAGGAAATGGCAACCTACTCCAGTGGTTGTGCAGATGGCTCTGCACATCACAGTTGGATGGATACTGAGATAACATCAGAAGGGCTCTTCTCTTATACTTAGGACATTCTCTGAAATATCTTTCAGAGATATCTTGCCTGGGAAATCCCATGGACAGAGGAGCCTGGTGGGTTATAGTCCATGGGGTCACAAAAGAATCAGACACAACTTAGCAACTAAACACAACAATAGTCAATTATTTTAAATCCTCTCTCAATCTAGACTGCCCATGAGGCCAGTGCCTTGAGTTGATCCTCTAGAGAGCTTCATGGAGAGTATAGTAAGGAGAGCTCTTGTTGAGTAATTTATAGATGGTTAACATCATTAGGAATTGCTCCCAATTTTATTCATGATTCTGAACCCTTGAAATCATTGAAATATCAAAAGAATGAGTATAAAACTATTAGTAAGAGTCAATACTTGAGCCTACTCTCACAGTCTCTTTGAGGCAAAGGCACATTCTGTGCAGAAGTGTAAAGAAATATATTTTTGGAAAAATAATTCTAGTTACAGTTAGAAGTTGGTGAACTCTGAAGTTTCTTTTATTACTGGTGAAAGAGTTTAGAGCCATTGAAAACATTTCCCTCTAGACATTGATATGATGAACTTATTTTAATCAGCAGTTACAAAAGTTGACCCAAGTGCTAGGCAGAAGTGAGTAAGTTACTGGGCAAAAATTATTTCTTTCTCTTTGTACAAAACCTGGATGCATCTTCTCAAAGGACAGAAGTAACCAGGCAAAAGGGACGTTTATTCAAAACTATTGAAATTGGAGAGAGATTGAACTGAACTCTGCTGAAATAAAAGCACTCAAGGAGTACCTGGAGAACCTTCTAAAACTTGAAGGCGGTGTCAACACAAGGAGACTGTCTCTTGTAGCACCATCAGCTCTGCACATCACAGTTGGCTGGATACTGAGATAACATCAGAAGGGCTCTTCTCTTATACTTAGGACATTCTCTGAAATATCTTTGTTTCTGTGCTTTATCACCAAAATGACTATTTACAGGAACATCCTTTTTGTTTTTTTCAGATACACACAGGGAATGCTATTTATTAACTCTCACTATGTGCTAGAGTTATGCTGACAGTCCTCTTATATATCCCTATGTATCAGACAGGAAATGTTAAGACTCCTGATATTGGTCCCATCTGGTTAAATAAACTGTTTAAAGGAGGATATTCCTGAACTGGGGAGGGATGTCTGGGACAAGAGCAAGCCAGATGGAGACAATTTAATCAACCATTTAGTCTTATCTGGAAGTCTGATAAAAATTCAAATACCCATGTCTGGCTTATATGGAACTTATTTTTCAACATAATATGGCCTGTCTATTTTTCGTAAGAATTTGGGATGAAAAGGAAAAAATAATTTAGTCAATAAAAGAAATACTGATGATCCTCATATTTCTTTGAAATGCTTTGGTAAATTTCTTGACTTGTCATCTGACTGATTTTTACCCTTTTCCAGAAAAAGCTTACTGTGAGGAAGTAAGACTTAGTGCTTTTCCAGTGCATTCTTGGTATTCTTCCAACTCTTCTGGAAAACATCATTCTATCACATATTCTTATAGAACTGTCAGCTGAAATGAGGAACCCTCTTTCACAGATTCTGAGACAAACGTATCCGGATATTCTTAAAGAGACCATATCCAAAAGGCATATTTAAAATAATTAGTTCATCATCATGCCCCGACAAGACTGCAAGGTTGCTTAGCAACAGAATCAGGCACGTTTAACAGGAACGTGGGTGGAAACAATGGAGAAAAGTGATCGAGATCTTATAAAGGCAAATTCTTTGAATTAAATCTTCATGAAAAGATACCATGGGAAGAATGAGTTTTTTAACCTAGGAATTGTTTCCTGAGATTGGTACAACATTATTTCATAGCTAAACATTAACCACTTTCCACAGACTAGTTAGAACAATGGTACTTTTAGTCTTTATGTAATTTAGGGTACTTACAAAACAGTATTTATCAGTGTTAGCTTAAAAATGCAAAATATTTCTATGCTGTCCCATTTTCTTTAAAGCTGTAGAACATAAAGAAACAAAGACACTTACAAAATATATACTTCAAATACATTTGATTAATGGTGTATTGTATTTTATGTCATCATACATAATTCAACTATAAAAAGCAAAGCTATATTCTTTTACATTTGAACAACATATAAATATATATGTGTGTATATATGTATACATACATACACACAAACATGCATTGTCTATCTAGTTCCATTTCTAGTAAAAAAAAAAAAAAAAAGAATTAAAGAAAAATCCTACAAAGCATTATCTCTTTGGGATTCCAAGACTGACTAATTTTTGACTAGTTTGACTGAATCGTCTATTTTGTACCACAATACCTGAAAAAGCACTGACTTGCTTCTGTTAGTAAATGGAAACAAATCCAGCACATATGGGTTCTCTTGGTGTAATACGTAAACACCTAAGAAGCTCGGTCAAAGAAGCAGCTCGACATCCTGGCAGAAACCTCTACTCTGACCCTAGTCTCATCTCTGGCTTGGACAATTCACTTAACTACCATAGACCTCATGTTCCTCATGTATAAAAGGAGACCTCCAGATTATTTCCACAGTAAAACTCCTAAAGCTCATGGCCATCAACTCTAAGTAGCATCATTCATTTTACTCATGGTGAAATTGGTGGTTTTACTGAATCGGCTATTGGACTACTGTCTTTATGTAAGTATTAGAAGTAGCAGGCTTGTTCACCAATACATTCAAGTTTCAGAAGATTTTCAGTACTGGCTTTCTTTTGTTGTTTTTCTCTTCATGCCTGATTACATGTTGCTGAACTGCTTTTTAGTTTCTGGAAGCTAAAAGCAGGCAGGTGCAGATATCACATGAGCAGCCCTTTGTATCACCAGCCATTCTGTTTTTAAAACAACTGGCTTTTTTGCACAGCTTTCAGAAGAGGGTTAGATGAGCAGATCTGTTTTCCTTTTCTTGAGAAGTTTTGTAACAGCACCAAAAGGTCATCCTTAAAATGTCAGACAAGATCAACAACAAAATCTTGGAAAACAGCCAGCCCACCAAGGAAACAAACCCAAAGTACTATTTACAGATGCTAACTATAAATAAGCAGTAGAACCCTAGAGTGGAAGGAGAGTAGGGGAGAAAAATACTTTGTAGGCACAGCAAAGAAATACTTTCAAGAGATGCCTCATGGCATTGAACCCTTGGGAACCAGTAGCAGCAAACAGACCTGGCCCCTAGCAATTTGTAAAGGGCTCATTCATCAGGAAGTTGGAAGCAAGAAGTCTAAGATCATGAGTCAGAGAAGCAGAATCATGAGCCACAACCCACACTGGGTGCTGTATGCTTTTGTTAAAATAAAGAAAAGTTAATGTAAATATTTTAATTGCAAGGAAGGGAAAAGGTGGCTTTTTAATCCCACTAGTTGATGTCAGGCCAGGTTTTTGATTATGCAACGAAGGATGTAGCCCTATAGCCCTGACAGACAAGTAGTAGAGAAGAGCTGTTTTCTTCCCACAAAAATACCGCTTCTACTAACAATTCCAAAAGGGAGAGAAAGCCTTTAGCAGAGAACACATTAAAGGAGAGTCGCAGATACTTAAAACCAGAAACTTAATATTGATGAAAGAAGCAAGTAGGTTTAGGAAGAGGAAAGCTACAGAAAATGATTAAAGTTTTACACTTTTAGTTCATGTTTTTAAAATTATGAACAGAAATGGAGAATTCTCTGCCATTTGTATTTTATCCATGATTCATTAGAAGTTTACTAGGATGAAAAGTAACTTGCTGGCAAATGTGGAAACTAACACTGAAGCCATAGTATAAGCCAGAGAAGTATTTGTAGCAAAGGATTTCACAGCTTTGACCTGGTTGACACCAGAATCATATTATAGTTATACTTAGTATTAGATTTTTAAATATTAAATGTATATTCAGGAGAAATAGTCAATAAGTTGTACATAATATATTACAGTAGTAAATGTTAGGTTCTTTTCAATGAATACTGTATAGTCTTTTTGCAGTCTTTTTAAAGAGACTCACTTTAAATAAACATTGTTTCAAATTTGGGGAACAAGAAGTTTAAAATAAGATGAACCAGATTTCTACAGTCCATTTTCAGATGCTCAAAGTGAGCAGGCTACTAAATGGAGAATGGCGGAGGCCATGTGCTAATCTGTGCATTCCTTGCACTGTTTTAATTTTATATCAATACATCTATAATAGGCAGGGGTACAAATCACTCATTTTTACGCTTTTCAGGCAAACTTATACACAGGAATAACAGTCACCTTCAGAACTTTCTTTTCCACCTAATTAGAATAGACCTTAAGCAAAACTGACGTTTGCTTGTTTCATCATGCTCCACTTTCCACGTTTCCCCTGTGAGTCTATTTGTTGCTCCGTCCTCTTTGTTTCCTAATACCCTCTGTGGAACTCTTATGCCCTCAGGTTCTCATTCCTCCTCCACAGCATCAAAATTTGCTTTTGAATCATTCAGGTTGAGATAAAAGTGACTAAGGTCTAAAAGCACCACCAGTATTTGAATTTCAATGGGAAAGAAAGATTGAGGGTAAAAGGATGAGATTCAGAAATAAAGAGATGAGAGTTGACTGCAGACCATCAGTTAGTAGATGGGAAGACATTTTTAGGCATCAGAACTTTTCTGCCTCTCCAGTCATAATACTAATTCTGCAAGCTATACAGTTGGAGAGCTGCAATCATAGGAAAGTCTCAATATACCAGAAAAGAGAAACAAAACTGTTTCTTAGTTCATAAATAGGCTATAAGTTACTGAAGAGAACATTAAAATTGCCGTTTCCTGAGCCCCGAAACCAGCCAGCAGGGCAAAGGAGTTGAACAATGTGGCATTCGTATTGGTTAATGGCAGAGAAAATTCAGTGTGGAATGCTGAAGCAGATATAGGGATGTTATTTGCATATGCATCCATTGTGTATGTATATGGAAGCCACTTCTGTCATCTAGGAAAAGCCATTTAAACCTTCCAAAGTTATTAATTCATTGAGGAGAAACAATTAGCTTCAACATCATTTTATTGCTAAATTGGGTCATATTTGAAGTATGAATCAATAACAATGATTTCCTTGAAAGGTCTCTTAAGGCTATTGATTTTTTTATGGCACTGGTATGAAATGGGGTTGCTCTGAAAGAACATAACAGGTAATACTATCTTTCAACAATTTTGGCAGTAGTAATTGAGCAAAAACTACAATATGATAAAAAGCACAGTTAGTTTTCTTTGTCTTGTATACAAAGTTAAAAGGTAGAAAAACCCTACATTTAATTATTTTATATTTAGTAGTTATGTAAATTAAAACAAACTGATCATATTACCCATTATGGTTATTCAGTTACCCCAAAAAAAATTTACTTTGAAAATGATTCCTAAATATGGATACATTTTGTATTCAGAATCATGGGGAAAAAGAAGCCTCCGTTTAACTTATGTGGGTGAATCCCATAGTTATTGATCATTAATGAGGGAAAGCCAACTAATTTTCTAACATTTCATCATTTTCCACTTTTTAACAAAAGAGGGATTTTATTGCTTAGTGCAAGGAACTATAGCCATTATTTAATAATAATTAAACATAGTATGGCAGAAAGTGAAGAGGAACTAAAAGGCCTCTTGATGAAAGTGAAAGAGGAGAGTGAAAAAATTGGCTTAAAGCTCAACATTCAGAAAACAAAGATCATGGCATCTGGTCCCATCACTTCATGGGAAATAGATGGGGAAACAGTGGAAACAGTGTCAGACTTTATTTTGGGGGGACTCCAAAATCACTGCAGATCGTGATTGCAGCCATGAAATTAAAAGATGCTTACTCCTTGGAAGGAAAGTTGTGACCAACCTAGATAGCATATTCAAAAGCAGAGACATTACTTTGCCAACAAAGGTCTGTCTAGTCAAGGCTATGGTTTTTCCAGTAGTCACGTATGGATGTGAGAGTTGGACTGTGAAGAAAGCTGAGCGCCGAAGAATTAATGCTTTTGAACTGTGGTGTTGGAGAAGACTCTTGAGAGTCCCTTGGACTGCAAGGAGATCCAACCAGTCCATTCTAGAGGAGATCAGCCCTGGGTATTCTTTGGAAGGAATGATGTTAAAGCTGAAACTCCAGTACTTTGGCCACCTCATGCGAAGAGTTGACTCATTGGAAAAGACTCTGATGCTGGGAGGGATTGGGGGCAGGAGGAGAAGGGGACGACAGAGAATGAGATGGCTGGATGGCATCACTGACTCAATGGACGTGAGTTTGAGTGAACTCCCGGAGATGGTGATGGACAGGGAGGCCTGGTGTGCTGCGATTCATGTGGTCGCAAAGAGTCGGACACGACTGAGCGACTGAACTGAACTGAACTGAACTGAAACATAGTATAATCTATAAAAATATCAAATCACTAAGTTGTACCCCTGAATCTTTTGTAAATCGTCTATACTTCAGTAGAAAAGAGGGATTTTGTTTTTCTTATCAGATGTTCTTTTCTTTGTTAGAAGTGAGGAAAACAGCACTGATCTAAAGAAGTCAGTTTCCTGATTTGCCTGATGATTGTGAATATGAATAGGAGTGTTCTCTATAGAACAGTAGCTCTAAACCAAAGAGAAGTCTGGCTCTGACATATCTTACAAAGAAAAGTGTGACAAGATATAGCAATCCTTTTAAATATTTTTGAAGTTTAAACAATTAGTATACTCTGCATGAATTTTATCTTTCAACTAAATCATTCTACTCTCGAATTTATGATGTGTGATCTAGGTGAATTTATACTACTGAATTTATAAAGAAAGTATAGTAGAATTCACATATCTCCATATCTCATGTTGATGGCATTTTTAAATTAAATTTATTTTTAATGCAGGATAATTGCTTTACAATGTTGTGTTGGTTTCTGCTGTACAACAACGCTAATCAGGCATCTATCACCTCCCTCTTGAGCCTCCCTCCCACCCACCTACCCCTTTAGGTTGTCACATGGCACCAGCACCAGACTGGGCTGCCTGTGTTATGTAACAGCTTCCCACTAGCCATTTTACACATGGTAGTATATATGTCAGTGCTACTTTTTCAGTTCTTCTCACCCTCTCCTTCCCCTTCTGTGTCCACAAGACCATCATCGACATCTGTGTCTCTATTCCTGGCCTGTAAATGGCTCATCGTACCATTTATCTAGATTCCATATATATGCATTAATATATGATATTTGATTTTGCCTTCTGACTTACTTTGCTCTGTATAACAGGCTCTAGGTTAAATTCTAATACTAAACTATTATTGTTTCATAAACTAGGAGAAAATTGTTCTGATAATAAGCAGGAGAGGCTGGCAGGGATGATAGATTTTCCACTCTTTCTATTTTTTGTGAGCCTAATTACTCTCGTTGACCAATTAATGGCAACAAAGTGGCAAAATTTTCCTGACTACTAATTAATTAGCTCTAATTTCACTAGTTTTGTTACTGCTAAGGCTTCTACTATTTCTGTATGTGAGTATCTTCTTACCCTACTCATCCTATTTTCCTCTTCAAACTTCCTCACATGTAGAGAACCCAGTTCATTGACTTGAGTCAGATGATACTTATAATCAAAGAAAAAACAAAGAAGAACTAATATAATGCCAACTAGTGTAACTATTAATTAGAAATTATGTTTTGAGGGTTTTAAACAAAAGAGGGGTAGAAATGATAATAGTTTAATTTTAGGAAAACTGTAGTATACAAATAGAACACAAAGAGACACCACAGATAATTTTCCAGGAATTTAATGTATTTGATATACATCTAATATGTGCCTATGGATGGTGAGCAACTAGTAGTAAAAGAGAATCACATAGTTACATTTCAGGTTACCTAAAAGATGTAATAATGGCACTGTTTACCTCAATAATTTCTTAGGCATTCTTTGTTGATTCTGCTGGAGGTTACACGAGATTATCTGAGTAAAAGCTTTACAATGACTTCAGCCTTGTGGGACAGGAACACAGTAAGAACTGAAGGCAGGAAAGGAAATGCATAAGTAAGAAGGAAAAAGAAATGAAAGAGCTCAAAGATGTATTACTTGGCTGTCAGGTGCTAGGAGAGTTCATTTTGCTTTCTTTTAATCTTCATAATGCTCTTATCAGAATGATATTAACATACCCATTTTTTATACCAGTGACCTTTAACCATAGATTGCACTTGATTGTCTGCCAGGTTTTCAAGTCTGTGATGGGGACAGTAAAGTCCGAAATTTCAATCCCAGTCAAATCAAGACCTAGTAGAGACACCATCATGGAATCACATAGCTTAGACTCACATCTGACCCCATTAAAGTGTTTGTTCTTCTACAGGATGATAGCCTATGTTTCAAGAGGAATGATCATTCTTGCCCCTGTAACAATTTCTCTGAGTTGTTTGTGCCAACTAAAGACTTTGATTGATTTTCATATTAGCAAAGCCCTGGAATTACATGAATATGACTAGTTATCTACCTATCTAGTTATTTTTAGAGAAGGGATGCAGAGCTATTATCAGATTCTCAGAACTTGAACTATCTGATCAGTTCAGTTCAGTTCAGTTCAGTCGCTCAGTCGTGTCCAACTCTTTGCGACCCCATGAATCGCAGCATGCCAGGCCTCCCTCCCTGTCCATCACCAACTCCCGGAGTTCACCCAGACTCACGTCCATCGAGTCAGTGATGCCATCCATCCATCTCATCCTCTGTCGTCCCCTTCTCCTCCTGCCCCCAATCCCTCCCAGCATCAGAGTCTTTTCCAATGAGTCAACTCTTCGCGTGAGGTGGCCAAAGTACTGGAGTTTCAGCTTTAGCAACATTCCTTCCAAAGAAATCCCAGGGCTGATCTTCAGAATGGACTGGTTGGATCTCCTTGCAGACCAAGGGACTCTCAAGAGTCTTCTCCAACACCACAGTTCAAAAGCATCAATTCTTCAGCGCTCAGCCTTCTTCACAGTCCAACTCTCACATCCATACGTGACTACTGGAAAAACCATAGCCTTGAGTAGACGAACCTTTGTTGGCAAAGTAATGTCTCTGCTTTTGAATATACTATCTAGGTTCGTCATAACTTTCCTTCCAAGGAGTGAGCGTCTTTTAATTTCATGGCTGCAGTCACCATCTGCAGTGAACTATCTAATAGTTGACATTAAATGAGGTAACTAATTCCCTTTCTGGATTCAAGCATTATAATTATTTTTAATCCTTACTGTGGTCCCTGAAATAGCTATAATCACTAATTATTAGTAAGGGAACTGAGAAGTAGAGAAGTCTAACCAAGGGAGAGGGCTGGAATTCAAATCCAGGTCAGTTTCAGTCTTGAACATGATGAATTTTATACCCTACACTGCATTCTATACTCTCACTGTAGATAATCAGTAAATGTTCATTTATTTCCTTTACCCCAGTTGGGGACAAAGAACACAGGTATGTAAAAATAATGTAGAAGCAGTTCCTAAACCAGTACAGATTAGTTTTAATGTAAATGATATAACAATAATGCTACTCAGCAGTTACTGAATAATTTATATTGTGCTGAGCTGAGCATGGAAAAAGGAAGAGAGTTTCAGAAAAACATCTATTTCTGCTTTATTGACTATGCCAAAGCCTTTGACTGTGTGGATCACAATAAACTGTGGAGAATTCTGAAAGAGATGGGAATACCAGACCACCTGACCTGCCTCTGGAGAAATGTGTATGCAGGTCAGGAAGCAATACTTAGAACTGGAGATGGAACAACAGACTGGTTCCAAATAGGAAAAGGAGTACGTCAAGGCTGTATATTGTCACCCTCCTTGTTTAACTTATATACAGAGTACATCATGAGAAACGCTGGGATGGAAGAAGCACAAGCTGGAATCAAGATTGCTGGGAGAAATATCAGTAACCTCAGATATGCAGATGACACCACCCTTATGGCAGAAAGTGAAGAGGAACTCAAAAGCCTCTTGATGAAAGTGGAGAGTGAAAAAGTTGGCTTAAAGCTCAACATTCAGAAAACTAAAATCATGGCATCTGGTCCCATCACTTCATGGCAAATAGATGGGGAAACAGTGGAAACAGTGTCAGACTTTATTTTGGGGGGACTCCAAAATCACTGCAGATCGTGATTGCAGCCATGAAATTAAAAGACGCTTACTCCTTGGAAGGAAAGTTATGACCAACCTAGATAGCATATTCAAAAGCAGAGACATTACTTTGCCAACAAAGGTTCGTCTAGTCAAGGCTATGGTTTTTCCAGTGGTCATGTATGGATGTGAGAGTTGGACTGTGAAGAAAGCTGAGCACCAAAGAATTGATGCTTTTGAACTGCGGTGTTGGAGAAGACTCTTGAGAGTCCCTTGGACTGCAAGGAGATCCAACCAGTCCATTCTGAAGGAGATTAGCCCTGGGATTTCTTTGGAAGGAATGACACTAAAGCTGAAACTCCAATACTTTGGCCACCTCATGCAAAAAGTTGACTCATTGGAAAAGACTCTGATGCTGGGAGGGATTGGGGGCAGGAGGAGAAGGGGACGACAGAGGGTGAGATGGCTGGATGGTATCACTGACTCGATGGACATGAGTCTGGGTGAACTCCGGGAGTTGGTGATGGACAGGGAGGCCTGGCATGATGCAATTCATGGGGTCACAAAGAGTCAGACACGACTGAGCGACTGAACTGAACTGAGCTGAGCTGAGCATTAAGTACTTTACAAGCATTCTTTAATCTAAAGGGCTTCCCTGGTAGCTCAGTTGGTAAAGAATCCACCTGCAATGCAGGAGACCCTGGTTAGATGCCTGGGTCAGGAAGATCCCCTGGAGAAGGGACAGGCTAATCATTCCAGTATTCTTGGGCTTTCTTGGTGACTCAGATGGTAAAGAATCTGCCTGAGATGCGGGAGGCCTAGGTTTGCGCCCTATAGATAGTATAAATGTGCCCAGGTGATTAAGATAGCATGTTCATGTACAGACAATGAAACTGAGAAAGAGTTTTCTGGGCTGATAGTTAAATTTTGGCCAAGACATTAAGGAGAGAAGGGATGAGCTTTAGTGGGGAGACTGGAAAGTTATTCATTGTAGGGAGAACGCACTTGATGGAAGCCTTGTACTGCTTGCTTAAGAACTGTGACCTGATTACTTGAAAACTGAGGTTCTGGTGAAAACTGAAGGCATATTTTTTGTAGTGTGAAAAAAATTAATAACCAGTATCTGCTCATTTGTTCATGTTTGAACATGACTGTTTCGTAAATGTGTTGAAATGACTTAAGCTCTCTTTCAGGTCTGGACTAAATGTTTATATCACAGCATCAGGGCCCATGGGGCAGCATTTGCAAGTCCAAACTTAACTCCCTCTTTCTTAGTGTGGGAGGTGAGTATCTGTGGACTTGCAAAGCAAACAACAGCAACAACAAACTTGTAGTATTTTCTTTTATCTATAATTATTAATAATCTTGTGAAGAAACCCAATTTGATATATTTATGCCAAAGTATAAGTGAAATCTTTTTTCCCAGTTTTCTTGGGATTTAATTGATTTATAATATTGTATTTGTCCAAGAAATAGAATGTGATGATTTGGTATATGTATATATTGTGAAATGATTACCACAATAAATTTAGTTAAGCTCAATTCACATAATTATAAATTCTATTTTTGTAACAAGAACTTCTAAGATCCTTAGCAACTTTCAAACATACAATATGGTGTTGTTAATATGGTTATTGTGACCAAGCTGCACATTATATCCCCATTGCTCATTTATAAGTGGAAGTTTTTATCTTGTGATCATCTTTACTCATTTTCCCTATCTCCAGCTTCCCGCTCTAGCAGCCATCAATCCATTCTTTCTATCATAAGTTCAGTTTTTTAGATTTTACATATAAATGAGATCATAAAGTATTTATCTTTGTCTGATTTATTTCATTTAGCATAATGCCCCAAGTCCACCCATGTAGCTACAAATAGCCATATTTCCTTCTTTCTAATGGCTGAATAATAGTAGGTTGTTTTACACCCCATTTTATTTATCCATTCATCTATCAAAAAACAGTAAGATTGTTTCCATATCTTGACTGTCATAAATCCTACAATGAACACGGAGGTACAGATATCTTTTGGGGGTAGTAATTTCATTTCCTCTGGATATATAGCTAGAAGGAAAATTGCTGGATCATATGTTAGTTGTATTTTAATTTTTTTGGAAGAAACTCCACACTATTTTCTATAGTGGCTGCACCAATTTACATTCTCACCAACAGTGCATAAGTCTTTCTCTTTTCTCAGCATGCTCACCCAACACTTGTTATCACTTGTGTTTTTGATACTAGCCATTCTAACAGCTGTGGGGTGGCATTTAGTTAATTTAATTAGTTCTTCCTATAGAATTTTATTCATTTCTATATATATTATCACATAAAGATTTTTGGTCATATCATAGTATCAACATGATAACCTAGATCAGCTAATTCTGTGTTCTCCATTTAAATAACAGTAAATCACACAAATATTTCTGAAAGAATATTATAATTAATCTCCAAAGATAGTTTATAATTCTGTATGCTCTGCTTTCATACACATGTGGCATTCTTTTGACTTTCACTATTTATTTATTATATTTGCAAGCCTTTTGTTAAAATAGCTGGTACACAAATCATTTCCTGATTGCCATATGATTCTATTTGTATTTTTGAGTTATTAACCTTTGCAATACAACAGTGGCTGGAAATTAGAAGGCAAAATAGTGCTTCCTTTTGGCACTTTTTGGAAAGAATATTTATAAATCTGAATTACTGATGAAAGAAAACTGATTTATTTTGCATTCTAAATTTATATGGCACTTTCTTTTAAGCTAATGTAAATTAGACTAATTATAAGCTATCTTTTTTCCCACCAGAGCAAATAAAAATAGAATTTGTAGAAAAGTTTTTTCCTCTCCACATATTGAATCATTTTTCTCCTCTTCTTTGAAAGTTAATTCTGATGAAGATGTATTTATATCTCATTGAAATCTTTGGCAAAACCTTGGCATCCCTTTGAGTAATGACGTATCACACTATGCATGTGTGCTTAGTCATGTCCAGCTCTTTGTGAACCCATGGGTGTAGCCCACCAGGCTCCTCTGTCCATGGGATTCTCCAGGAAAGACTACTAGAGTGAATTGCCATTTCCTCTTCCAGGGAATCTTCCTGACCCAGGAATTGAACTCTCATCTCATCTCCTGTATCTCCTATATTGACAGGCCATTGAAATACCTTTAAACAAATGAACAGTAATAGCTTAAATGACAAATATTACTAATATTGATACAATTTACTAAGGAGAATATATTAGAATATATTAAAATGCAGATAGTGAAAGAACAAATTTAATTTTCAACTAAATATCGCATTGATATTTAGACCATTGGTTAAAACATGAGAACAGGTTTCTTCCACTTCAGGGAAGCAAAATACTTGTAGATCACTTAACATTTATGAAGCATGTTCTCAGTCTGTAGGTATATGTTTCCTTTATATATGTCATTTAATTTAACTACATCCCTCTGTAATTGATAGCGTTATCCTGTTTGCAGATGGGAAACAGGTTCAGAAAGATTGAGAATGATAACTAATCCTAGTAAGTAGCAAAACCTAAACTGATCTAATTCCAGGGCAAAGCTCTTTCTGACACATCAGCGTGGGTCTTTATCTCTTTGAAAACTGATGAACATTAAGAGCTTTCTTCCAGAAATATGCGTGGAGAAACAACATGAGCAATGATAAAACAGTAATCTCACTAAACCATTAGTGTCTGTTTGGTCTTGCTTTCACTGATAGATCTTTTTGCAAAATTGCTTTCCTCTGAGATGGTGGACTTTAAATATTTTCTCTGGAGGCTTTTCTAAATTATAACTATCGGAAAATGTTTTGCTTGAAGGCTAAAGAAAAATGAGAGCTTACTTAACTACACCTCATAATTCCTGTCAGGGTAGGTATTATGAACTCTACATCTGCCAAGATTCAAACTTAAATAAGGTGCCTCCACAAACTGTTCATTTCTCTATGATTTCTTCTTGATATTTTGAAGTAGAAATAATCTGATAACTATTAACAAAGGAGAGAAACACTTTTTCTTGATCCTCAACATCATGTTGCTGTAGGCTAATTCTTACTCTCTTCCATTGCCCCTTAATACAGAGAATGTGTTTTGGGGCCTCTCCCTCAGTCTGCTCCACTCCGAGTGCATCTTACATAAACCTTCTCAATCAGCCAGTTTTTGCAAAATGGTCTTAGGGTTGGTTGATCCCTTGTATGTGTAATTCTGAACTTGTCTACAACTTAAAGTCAATAGAGCATAATGGTTAAGAGAATTGGCACTGATTTGCAAAAAAGTCGCACACGACTTAGCGGCTGAACAACAATAACAACAACCAGACCAGAGTCCAAATACTGCCTATGCCCCTAATTGGCTGTGTAAATGTGGAGAAGTCATAAAAGATGAGAGTCCTCATGCAGAAAATGGTATAATAAATGCATCTGCCCCATATGGTTAATGTGAACATTAATGGAATGTGAGAGAGTGCATGTTAAGCATTAGCACAGGGCCTGGCTCTTGTTAGTCGTACCTGCTCTTATTGTCAGTTATTCACTTTATATTCCCGGTTTCAACCCAGTGCCTAATATATAATAGTTGTTCAACACATATTTACTAGATAAAACTAGTTCTGATACTTAAGCAATGGGCCAACAGCAGAGTAGACCCCCCTACTTATCACTTTGTCCTCAGAAAGAGAGAATAGAGACAAACCAGTCATCATAATCTCCTTTCTCACTCTAAATTTCCCATCCAGCCCCAGTAATGAAATAATATTCCTGAACCCTAACAAATTAGAGAATTTTTCAAATCACACTATTTGAAAATGGTCGGGCTTCCCTGATCTAATAATGGACTTCTCAGGTGGTGCTAGTGGTAAAGAATCCAACTGCCAATGCCCGCCAGAGATGCAGGTTCAATTCCTGGGTTGGGAAGATTCCCTGGAGTAGGAAATGGCAACCCACTTTATGTCCCAGGACCTCAAGGTCACCAGGTGTATATTAATGCAGTCTAGTTAAGATAAATGATTATAGTTCATAAACTGCTTATGAACTCATTTGTGCCTTTTAAAATTTACCACCTGCAAACTGCTTTGTTCACCTCTGAGTCTTCCAAGGGTTACAACAGACACTGGCACGTGGAAGGTATTTAGGAAATGTTTGTTGAATAAATGAGTAAATATGTGAATGAATAGGAACTGTGAAACACTAACACAAGAATATTTTTCTTTCCAAAAAATAATGAAAAAATTTCATTCAATAAGAATCATTCTTAGTACTGATAGATGACTTAGTAGTTCCTATTCAATACAAAATGTTCCACTCCATTTTTTCTGATATTTTACAAGTTATTAATTAATGGTTTTCCTGGTAGCTCAGATGGTAAAGCATGTGCCTGCAATGCAGGAGACCCAAGTCTGGCCCTGAACTAGATTTTCCTTTTACATTCCTTCTCTGTTCAGTGCAGTGCCTGAGTAGCTAAGAGAGGAGCCTGGTTTCTCAATAGCCAGCACCTTCATTTTGGAGGGTTTGTGGGTTAGGTCTTAGTCTCTATATTACCATATCCATGAGACTTATTGGCATTCTCTTTAAAATCAATTTAAGTCGTGTCCAACTCTTTGCGATCAGTTTGCCCGAGTATATGTATATCTGGTTGTCTGCTCTCTCTCTTCCTACACACACACACACACACACACACACACATAAGCACACAAAGAGAGAGATTTTCCTTGACTTAGGATGGGGTTATGTCCTGATAGACCGATTGTTAAGTTGAAAATATTGTAAGTTGAAAATGCATTTAATACACCTGACCTACTGAACATAATTAATTATCAGGGCTTCCCTGATATGTCAGTTGGTAAAGAATCTGCCTAAAATGCAGGATACCCTGGTTTGATTCCTGGATCAGGAAGATCTCCTGGAGAAGGGATAGGCTACCCACTCCAGTGTTCTTGGGCTTCCCTTGTAGCTTAGCTGGTAAAGAATCCACCTGTGATGTGGGAGACATGGGCTAGATCCCTGGTTTGGTAAGATCCCCTGGAGAAGGGAAAGGCTACCCACTCCAGTATTCTGGCCTAGAGAATTCCATGGACTGTATAGTCCATAGGACAGTGGCTTTCACATTCACTTTTCTTTCACTTTCAAAGGCAATACAAAGATCAATGCTAATGAATTAATGGGTTTGGCAGTGAACTATTTACTGACCTCTATTTTCTTAATGAGATATGAATCAACTCACCAGCTGAGTCTGAGGGAAGCAGAGAGGATGGAGGAAAATTTGAGGAGAGTGGGTAAAGCTTCTAAGAAAATGGTCCTTAAGAGGAATTAGGAAGAACTTACTGGTAAGTCTGAGCAGTATTTCCAGTCTTGAAAACCCATTTGAAGGTGGTTTGGTTGTTAATTTATTGAAATACCAATTTGCCCTGCCAAAAGATACTTTTCACATGCCTGGCTATGTTATAAAGAAGTAGAAAAGAATGAGAGATAACAATCGACAGAAAATTCAATTAGTGTTTTTAAAAACTTTTTCTGCTTACCCCACTCCCCTTCTGGGGAGCCTTCACAGACACAGCTGCCCTCCCAGTCACACGTACCCCAACAAGGCAGCACTCCATTATCAAAAAATTCAAAGAAATGGTGCATAGATTTCCACGTTGTTAATTTAGCAAACTCATATATTATACATAATATCTTCAGTTGGCAAAAATTTTTGCAGTATAATTTAGTTTGATCTTTTAACAAGTAATTTGTCAATGTCTAGCAAGATAAAAATGTTAATAGTGTATTACACATTCATTCTAATTCTGGACCCTTATGCCAATAAATAATTTACATCCATAAAACTATTATATAAATAAAAGTGCTCATTATCACATCATTTTTAATAACAAAAATTGAAAACACCTTTAATTGTTAATAGGAAAATAATTTAGTAAATTATACCCACTTATTAGAAAATTACACGGTTGTTATAATTACAAGACTATGAAGCAAAAGAGAATAATGCTTAATGAGGAAAGAATGAAGAAAGCTGACTTAAAATTTTGTCTCCCTTGTGACAGTAATTATATAAACATAATATTTATTAAAAATTAAAACAAGATAAGGTTTTGAAAGCTCTGTAACAGTAATAAGGATTTTATGTTTGTTTCAAAATGTTTTTAACATGGCTATTCTTTATAAATTTTTTTTATAGGCATAATAGGTTTTTTCTACTCCCTTTCTTAAGAATTTCTGATTATTACTTCATTTTTCCATTTCATAGTTTGAAATAAAATCTGTGATTTTATCATCAGAGAAGATTAGACTTAATTTGACATTTCATAATTCCAAGTTATTTGGTATAAAAAGACCACATGCACTTGTAAGTTCTTTAAAAATATAATTTCAAGACATTTTTTGTGCTTAATCTTGCCTAGGCTGGAGATTAAGCAAACTACCTAAAACTGCTGGGCACTTTTTTTTTTTTTTCATTTTTCTCCTTGTTATTCATTTATCTTGCCCTTCACAGAAATGATAACAAATGAGTCTGCAGGCACATCTGCCAGTTTCTTAAATCCCTATTATCTGCATTACAAAATCATACTAGTAAGAATGCTTCCATTATTTTCAGAGCTCTTTAGTTTTTATGCTTCAGCATTCTGTAGGATGTATCTTATATAAGTGCAAAACTTGGATTCAACTTCTGGAAGCTTTCGATTTCTTAGTTCAAAAGTAAGAGATCCTTAATTCAGCCCTCTGATTCACAATTGTTTGTACAGTAAGAAGCTCCTAAATCATGCTTTGATGAATACCTGGCAGTTTTCTTGCCATTTTCCAAAAGTTCTTTATTAAACATTCTCTCTCTCTCTCTTTCTCACACACACACACACACACATTTTGATTAAAAACACAGATTTTGTCATTATAAAGTTTAAGATTCTATTTCCAGTTCTATAGTATCTGGGCCACTTCTCTTTAGGCAAGTAACCTAATGTCTGAATCTTGTTATTTTCATCTCTGAAATGGAGATTACAATTACATCAGACAGTCCTCAAAACATCCGTAGTGATTTCAGAGCTTCTTTTTCAGAGTCAGGTACAAAGCAGGCACTCAGTAAATAACTAGTGCTTTTATTAATTTATTATTATTTCTGTGTTTAATTTTAACTGAGTCAGTGAGTTCCTATAATAAAATGCAATTTCCAGTAAATCAAGTAACACCTGTTATCAGCAAAAATTTTAACTGAGTTCATTATTTTCTATGTAACTCAGATTAGTGTTCTGCCTTTTTTCTGTGCCATATGTAGGTGTTCAACAGATTAAGTTAATAAATGTATGAATGCATGAATGTGTAGATGAATGATTAAATGCTTATTTTTGACGAGGTAGAAAAAATATAACACAGTGGAACAAATAAAATAGCCTATGGAGAAAAATGGCAAACTCACATACGTGCCCAGGGCCAGTCTAGGAAAAATTGCTTTTTTTTTTTTTTTAAGGAAAAAAATGTGTCAAATAACTTATTTAGCACTAATAAAAATAATGTCATATCAACCATACTAAAATAGAACATTGAGCTACAGTTCCATTAAGTGACATTGTGCCAGCACTCATTCAATAAGTTGTGCCCGACTCTGCGGCCCACACTCCTCTGTTCGTGGGATATTCCTGGCAAGAATACTGGAGTCGGTTGCCATTTCCTCCTCTAAGGATTTTCCCGGGAATCGAACCTGGGTTTCCTGTGTCTCCCACCTTGGCAGCTGGATTCTTTTATGGATCCTTTTATCACTGAGCCACTTGGGAAGCCCCTGAGTGACATTATATAGTCTAAATTTATGGAGAACTTTTGAGATGGCTGATAAAATGATGGTTGAGTAACTTTGAGCAGAAAAGATAGAGAGAAATGGCTTTTTCTACATTCTACTGTGCCTTTAAGTAAAATGCTTCATAATCTTGCTGCATAGCTATATGTCATTTGGCTTTAGGCACCTATTGTGATTTGCCCTGTGAAGATAAGGTTTTGCCATGGAGAGGATTTGTAGAAGTAACACACTTTGCAGTACCATTGGCAACCACAAGTACCAAAACTCCAGTTTAGGTGAAACTACTGTCAAATGATAATGTCATTTCCTTGTGAGTGTTTTGGGAAAAGATGGGCAGGAAATGTATAAAAGTCAATCATTTATTGACAAATAACATTTCATCATTTTGAAAACATAAAATACATTACAGTTGGTAGAGCATCGTGCGTTAATATTTCACTGTACTTTAGGCATTGCCTACAATCAATTGCCTACCTATAAAATGTAATAATTTCTGCCCTTTGAAACACTATCATTTACTAAAGTCCATACATTAGTCAAATTCCTTAGTTTCCCTTCTTCTTCAAATTCCCTTCTTCTGTTTCAGGATTTCATTCAAGACATCACACTACATTTAGTTGTCACGTTTGTCGTGTTTCCTTAGGCTCCTCTTGGGATTGATGGTTTCTCAGACTCCGTGGTTTGGATGACGTGAACAATTTTGAGTTAGTCAGAATTTTGTAGGATGCCCATTATTGGGATTTGTTTGACGCATTTTTCATGATAAGATTAGAATTATGTGTTGTGGGGAGGAAGACCACAGCGTAGAAGTGTCGGATCACAAGTGTGCATATTATCAGTGTGCATTATGAATGCTGAGGTTGATCTTGATCACCTGGCTAAGGTAGTGCTTTCCAGAGTTCTTCATTGTAGAGTTACTCTTTCCCCCCTCTTCTCTTGTACTTTTCGGAAGGAAGTTAGTGTCCTCAGCCCACAGCTAAGGAATAGGAAGTTATGCTTAAGATGGAGTATCTACACAAACTATTTGGAATTCTTTTTCACAGAGTTTTGTCTATTCTCATTTATTTATTTATGAATCAAATTATTTACATCAGAAGAACTCATGGGTTTTTATTTTATATTTTGGGTAATCCTCTAACTCTACTTTATTTGTTGCTCAAATTGCTTTAGTCCTGAACCTTATCAATTCTTTCAGTTGGCTTTTGTGCCACTTTGATGTATCCCCATTTGGATGGTTTGTTTGTTTTTACACTTCCATACCCTATATGATGGTCTGAGCTCATCTTGTATATTTACTGCCCCAGTCCTAAAATCAGCTATTTCTTCAAGGATAACTAGATCTTCTTATTGGAGAATGGTATTAGACACGAGGATCTGGGTTTGGAGTATGCTAATTGTAACGCAAATGTCGTTGCTTCCAGGTCTTCACAGCTGACAGAGCAAAGAGATAATATGTGTGTATATTAACCATATATATATATATACACATATCTATAACTATCTCTCTACGTAACTGTGTATTAAGCTAATATAAATATTAAACTAAATATGAATGTATATCGAGGTTTCCAACTCTAATCTGTTATCACATAGATCATTTTAGCCCCATTTCTTGCTTATCTTTAAATTGTGACTCCAGCAAAACACTTGACTTTTAGAAGTGAGAAAATCAAATTGTAGCAACTTTGGGAAGCCACGTTATCTAGCAGAATAATTCTTAAAGGGCAAGGTGTGCGTCATCAAATTTTAATTTACAGGAGCCTCCAATCCGTAACCACCAACAGAACAGACAAAAAGCTTCAAAAAAAAAAAAAAAGAGAACCTGTTCTCCCAAGCCTAAGTATGAAGAAAGGGGTTGCTAAAAACAGAAAACTGTTTGGGCAATACACACACCCTTCAGTGGAGGGTACCTGGTGGTTCAGGTTAAGAATCTGCCTGTAATGCGGGACACCTGGGTTTGATCCCTGAGTAGGGAAGATCCCCAGGAAAAGGAAATGGCAACCCACTCCAGCCATTCCTCACCTGGGAAATCCCA
Organism: Bos javanicus; assembly: GCF_032452875.1. Lineage (NCBI taxonomy): Eukaryota > Metazoa > Chordata > Mammalia > Artiodactyla > Bovidae > Bos > Bos javanicus. The sequence goes on from NC_083881.1 coordinate 41,940,280, forward strand.
TGGACAAAGGAGCCTGGCGGGCTCTAGTCCATGGGGTCACAAAGCAGACGTGACTGAGCAACTAACACTTTGACTTTTTGCCAGGGTCCAGCCCCGGTGGATCCAGGGAATTCGAAGGGGAGACGGCATCGGCAATCAGGAAACAAGTGCTTAATTAAACGTTAATTAAGGATATAAAGAGTGGTTAAATAAGGATAGCTCAGTGAGGAAATTCAGTGGAGAAAAGAGGCTGAATAATTCAGCCAGAAGATGAGAGAGAACGACATGGGGAGACCAAGTTTCGGTGAACAAGGCCCACACTTTATTTTCCAAAGTAATTTTTATACCTTAAGTTATGCATAGAGGATAATGGGGGAAGGGGTAGAGTCATGCAGTAAGTCAGGCTTTCTTCCTGCAAACTTATCATATGCAAAAGTTTAGGTGATTTGCATTATCTTCTGGCCCGGAGGCCTGTTAACATTTTAAGACCCTTTCTTCAGAAAACTTATTTTTCTCTAAAGGTGATTAGTCAGGCGCCACCCTCCAAAAGCATTAAAGTTGCATTCCTACAGAGCAAAGGTGTGGTGGGCTGTAACAAGACAAAGAATTAACTCAAGGGTCCAAGGTTACAAACATTAAAGGTACTACTTACACCAATTATATTAATACACTGCAAGGGACACAGCAGGTAAGGGATATGGAGACTTAGCAGCAAACAATGGCCCAACAAGTGAAAAACCCTTCACCAATACAGTTTCTAATCAATCTTTTAACTGCTCAAAGGAATTTGTATTTAGACAGTTTAGAACATCTCCTGCCTCTCACAGTTGGGAGGCTCTGAGCAATCACATGTGGCCAGAAAAACCTATTCAGGCAGGCTAGAGGACTTCCAAAGGAGTTTTGTAGGTTGAAACACTATCACACCCAGGAACTTTATTAACTGGAGCTGTAAGTTAACTCTTTCTTCAGAGAGAGGTAGTGGGGGACAGCCCCCCGTAAAGTCAGAGGTGTAGGTGAGAGCACAAAGCAGAAAGTAGGCAGACTCTGGTTTTGGGGGTAGATGCTCGAGAATTTCCAGGGGGACTCCTGAGGCTCGATCCTGCCTTTGCATATGCCAAGCCTCCTTCCTCATGACCTTTGCCACGGGGGGAGCTCCTGCTCCCGACAACTTTTCACACTATTCAAGCCAAATGCCAATGGAAATATTGCACCCATTCCCTACTTCCTGTGATTTTGGTTGGGCCAAGTGAGGCTATCATCTTCCATGCCACCCCACTCCTGCCCTCCAGAAAAGGTAGCACTTTGATTCCCCACCAGGTTTGCAACCCACTCTAGTATTATTGCTGGGAAAAAATCCCATGGACAGAGGACCTAGTCAGACACAGCTGAGTGACAAAGCATGCACACACGCATCGATAGAGTGTATATCAATCCCAATCACCCTCCCTCTTCCTCTTGGTATCCATAAATTTTTCTCTATGTCTGTGTCTGTATTTCTGCTTTGCAAATGGATCATCTATACCATTTTTCTAGATTTCATATATATACATTAACATATGATATTTGTTTTTCTTTTTCTGACTTACTTTACTCTGTATGACAGTCTCTAGGTCCATGCACATCTCTGCAAATGACCCAATTTTATTCTTTTTTATGGCTGAGTAATAGTCCATTGGGGGTTCCCAGGTGGAGCTAGTGGCAAAGAACTTCCCTGCCAATGCAGGAGACATAAGAGACATGGATTTTGATCCCTGGGCTGGAAGATCACCTGGAGGAGAGCATGGCAACCCACTCTAGTATTCTTGCCTAGAGAATCCCATGGAGAGAGGAACCTGGAGAGCTACCATCCATAAGGTTGCAAGAAGCTGGACATGATTGAAGCAACTTAGCATCAGTTCAGTTCAGTTGCTCAGCTGTGTCTGACTCTTTGCGACCCCATAGAGTGAAGCACGCCAGACTTCCCTGTCCATCACCAACTCCCGGAGATTGCTCAAACTCATGTCCTCAAGTCGGTGATGCCATCTAACCATCTCATCCTCTGTCTTCCCCTTCTCCACCCGCCCTCAATCTTTCCCAGCATCCAAGCCTTTTCCAGTGAGTCAGTTCTTCGCATCAGGTGGCCAGAGTATTGGAGTTTCAGCTTCAGCATCAGTCCTTCCGATGGATATTCAGGACTGATTTCCTTTAAGATTGACTGGTTTGATCTCCTTGCAGTTCAAGGGAATCTCAAGAGTCTTCTCCACCACCACAGTTAAAAACCATCAGTTCTTTGACACTCAGCTTTCTTTATAGTCCAACTCTCACATCCTTACATGACTACTAGAAAATAGTGTGTGCAACTTAGCATGCACACACACTATTCCATTGTGTGTATGTGTGTGTGTTTGTACACACATCTTCTTTATCCATTCCTCTTTTGATGGATATTTAGCTTGCTTCCATGTCCTGGTTACTGTAAATAGTGCTGTAATGAACACTGGTATATGTGTCTTTTAGAATTGTGGTTTTCTCAGGGTTTATTCCCAGTTTTCTGGATCATATGGTAGTTTTATTTTTAATTTTTTAAGGAACCTCCATACTGTTCTCCATAGTGGTTGTATCAATTTACATTCCTACCAACAGTGTCTAAGTGTACTCATCTTTCTATAGCCAGGATTATTATCACCCTTCTCTAGCAATCCAGCCACAGTAGTTCCAGAATGATCTTTCTAAAACTAAACTAAGCAAATTTATCTTATGAAAATACCTGATTTTGTTGTGGAACTTTTCTGTCTTCTCTTCTAAGTTTTCAATTAAAATCTTTCAATGGATTCCGATATCCTTGGAGTAAAAATCTCACATCCTAACTCTTTTTGTCCATTGGGCTGCTGTAAGAATACACTACGGGTTGGGTGGCTCATAAACAACAGACATTTATTTCTAGCAGTTCTGGAGACTGAAAGTGCAAGAACAGGGTGCCGGTATGGTCAGATGAGGCTTCCCTGGTGGCTCAGTGGTAAAAAAATTGCCTGCAATGCAGGAACAGTAGGAGACGTGGCTTAGATCTCTGGGTCGGGAAGATCCCCTGGAGGAAGGTATGGCAACCCACTCTAGTATACTTGCCTGGAGAATCCCATGGACAGAGGAGCCTAGTGGGCTGCAGTCCATAGGGTCACAAAGAGTTGGACACGACTGAAATGACTTCGCACTCATGCATTGCATGTCAGATGAGGGCCTTCTGAGTCAGACTTCTTCTACTTTCGCATGGCAGAAGAGGCTAGGGAGCTCTATGGGGTCTTTTTGTTTGCAGGAGCACTAATACCACTCCTGAGGGCTGTGCCCTCATGATCTAATCTTTCTCAAAGACCACACCTACAATGGGAAATTAAGATTTCAACATATGAATTTGGAGGGGCACACAGAGATTCAACCGTAGCACTTACTATACATACATGGACCAGTCATGACTTGCTTCTGACACCCTCTCCATTGTCTTCGTTTCTTATACTCCAATGAGCATTTCTTAAATTGATTATAAATGGATCTCCTTTCTGCTGTGATTTGTAACCATTCATTTTCTTGCAACCGTGAATTTATCTTCTCTTTTCCTTAAAAATGCACCCCTCCTTCCTGTTACATATCCATTTCCACTGACTTCTACAAGAAGCCCTGCTGATGTCTCCCATATACTGTCCACAGCAAGAATTAAGATCTTACTGTGTCTTCCTATAGCATTCTGTAATAATTTTTACTGTAATTATGAATTTTATTTGGATGTCACATTACATTTAATTCTAGATGGCAAGATAATGATTTTAGTAACAATAACACTAGTGTTAGCTTAACCCATGATATACTCTAGCTGTTCAATAAGTGTTTGTTGAATGAGTGAATGAATGAATGAATGCATGAATCGTCAGCTTGAAATCTTAATCATTTTACCTTTTAAAAATCTGTTCAAAGACATAGTTTTTCAAAAAAATAAGGACTTAGGATCCTAAACTTCATTTGATAGAGGAAATTTTTACTGACACATTATCTTTAAATACCTCCAGGTAAAACAATTAACCCAGGAATTTAAGGTTATCCATTTAGACTTGCAAGCCAGTTACTAATACGTCCTGCCCCCACTGTATCAGATGGTATCAGTGCTCGACTCATAACTCCCCAGCCTCATCATTCCAGTATATACTGATAGAATCATCTAACATCTGCAATTAGCCACTCTAGGACAGGTCAGAAGTGTACAGGAGTTAATATATCTGGGTGTAGCTCTCAACCAAAGACAGAGGGGGACTGGAAGATAAGTACTTCAAGTTTCTCATTCAGTCTTGGAATAACTCTGAGACATGTTCTATAGAGTTTTAGAGAACTCCCCTGGAGGACTGACAGCAGTTTCCTGCAGGAGAAATCTGTTCAGTAATGTACCTCTATTGATTTATTTCCATGTCTCTGCTCTCAAATCCCACTCCACTCCTGAGTTTTCTGGAAGAACCTCCCAGATGAATAGTTTGCATTCAAATTCTTGCCTCAGGTTCTGCTTCTAGGGGAATTCAAATTATAGCATCCTACCAATCCAGTGCTCCTTAAGAGCCATCACTGCCACAAGTATGAAGGCATGGCTCATTTTGTGTCACCCTGCCTGCATCCTAATACTTTTAAACAGATTGGAAAGAGCATGACCTTGAAGAGAAAAATAGCTTATATGAGAATGGCCAATGGATAAGGGAAAGGAGAGAGAGAGCCATTTGTTTTCCATTGATGATAGTATGAAATTTACACGCAGATGGTCTAACAGGTGTGACTATAATTTGAGGAGACTGTCCCCTTGGTTACTAAGGAAACTGCTATTATTATTGTGGAAACACAATCTCACTTTATTGCTTCACTTGTAGCCTTTTTCTTAACTCTAGTATAGCAGCCAACAGATTCATCCTTTTCCCACGACTTCATCACAAAGAGACACACATGTGCACATACACACAAACACACACACACACACTTTTGTGTATGCCAGTACTAGAGAAGACAAGCTCATGGTGCGTGTATGCAATGGATACTGTAAATTACAGGTCTCCATGAAATACTCTTCTGCAGGTTTCATGAATAATTAAGTTTAGTAAAATTAATAATTTCCTTAAGATCTTGATGAAAACTGAAGAAAGAAAATTCTGAAGAAAACAACTTGGAAACCTGCCTTTTTGCCCTCACTTTGTGCCTTAATGAACAAAGGATAACAGGGACTCTTTTGGAAGTCTTTGCTTGGGTTGAAGACTGTACTCTTACCATGTTAAGTTTATGAGTGTGTAAACTTCTTCATCTCCTGCACTGGCAGGTTCTTTACCACTAGTGCTACCTGGGAAGCCCATGCAAACTTAGGAAGCATGAAGTTTCCAAAAGCTATTATACAGTTTAGAAGATGTATGCTTGGATGTTTACTTAAAACTAAAAAATGAGGTCTATATGTACAAATAATTTCTCTTTTTGTATCCATTTCAGTTTTCTGAGTTTCTGGAAAGGCCTGGTATCTCCAAAGGAACAGTTTCTGATAGAAGTTTGGAGGTCTGATTCAAGAAAAAATAATCAAGGACAGCCAATGAATTGAGGACAAGAAGGTTTCCAATCAGGTAGGAACACTTAATCTCATACAATCACCTTAAATAAAGTGTGTTGTTAGCTGGATATGATACAACTGCTTGGAAAAGATGGATTTATAACCTACCCTACAAGGAAACTATCCCCAGTTCCCTTGGAGGTTGTAGTGTTTATCAGAGAGTACCTTGGGGGAAAATGAGTACAATAACAGTATTATGCTTTTTTCCATTTTTAGCTCATTGTTGCCATGTACCCTTGGTGATCATGGTGCCTGTGATTTAGTCCCATGAGCTTAGGTACGTGGAACAGCAGTTAACCCTTTTTAGTATTTTCTCCCAAGACAAATCGTTTTTATGGGTTTTTTTTTCCATGATCTAGTTGCTTATCACAATTAAGCATCAAGTCTCCTGAATGAGGTATAGTTCCAGTCATTCTAAGGAAATTAGCTTGATTCATATTGGGACACATCTTGGTCTTGGCACAAAGTGAGTTCACATAAGGAGTTACAAGGAGAAGAAGGGGACATGGGAAAGAGGAGTTCATTGTTCCCTGGGCACACCAGAACTCCTCTGACAATTGTGTTTTCATTAGCAATGTCAACTTAAAACATATTCACAACCTAAAGGTTGAGAGTTATGTTTTATTTGGTGGGAATTTTTAAGACTTCAAGATCAGGAGGCAGCATCCCAAGTAACCCTGAGAGAACTGCTCCTAGGAGGTGAGACAGGGAGCCAGGTTTTATAGAAGTTTTGTAACAAAGGGCAGGTAGACCGACCAAACATCAGAAGATCATTGTTAGTTAAAGAAAAATCAGATCTTTCAAGTTAAGTAGTTTAGCACTTTTCTATGTATGGGAGGATGCAAGAGTCTGGGCTCAGTGAAATCATTGCTTTGATATGCACCTCAGCTATATGGAACCAGTATCCTGTGTTTTCATACCTTGAGCTGCCTCAGGGATGACCATAGAGAGTGGCTGCAGTCTGATCTCTGCTAGATGGTAGATAGTCTTTCTTTCCTGAGTTCCCTCAGGGCTCACCAGTTTACCATCAGTGATGCCTGCAATCACTGATGACTGTCACATCTTTTGTTTACTGATATGCAAGACATTTTCCATTTTTCAGAGTTTGTGATAAAATCTTACAGTAAAAGGAATAATGAAGATGTCCCATTATATGGCAGGACAAAAGATAGTAGTGACATAAAAATCAGGGCCTATCTGTCTCATCTACAGTTAAAGACTCAGTGTTTAGCTGAGTATATTTGACTCCTTATCAATATTCAATAAGAAAACCATGTTGAATGACTTAAGGATGAATTAATGAACGAAAAAAAGTTAATATAGTAGAAACTGTTTTATCCTTGTATTTTCTTGTGTGTTGACTTTTGTATTTCAGGACCTAGCACTCTTACTGACACATAGAACAATTTATTGAAAGAATGAAACCTCACAATTCTAAGAATAATTTTAAGACCAATACAGACCTCATATTTGTCACGGTCTATGATAGAAGTATCCAGAGATGAAAGCCTGGATCTCAGCTACTGATAGAGTTAACAGAATCTATCAGGTTTTAATAATTTACAGTTCATCCTATTACATTTAGGCATTTAGCTACATGAGCCATACAATTAAATGTTGACTGGAAAAAAATGCACAACCTAAAAGTTGAGAATTCTGTTTTATTCAGCAGACATACTGAAGACTTAAGTCAGGACACAGCTTCTCAGATAGCTCTGAGGGACTGTTCTGAAGAGGTAAGGGAGGAGCCAGGATATTCAGGACATTTTGCAAGAAAAACAGGTAGTCGGAACATCAAAAGATCACTGTTAATTAAAGAAACTAGACATCTCAAGTTAATGAATTTAGCACCTCTCAATATCTGGTAAGGTGCAAGAATCTGGGCTCATTGGAATCATTCCATTGATATGGACTTGAAATATCTAGGGCCAGTATTCTGTTTTCTCCATCTTGAGTGCCCCCAGGGTACAGCTTTGAGGGTGGCTGTAGTGGCTGGCAGCTTGATGACTATAACATCCTTTGTTACTGATATGACAGGTGACATCTTTGTCCACATAAATGACTTGAATATGGATAGCACATCCCTGGATGTGCAAAACATGATTCTTGGAGCATTTTTACAAAGTTAAGGGCAATTTCAGAATCACTAGCAGCTAAAATTGCTATTTATACGTCTCCACAGGTAGGTAGTAAACTGCTGTTGCTAGCTTCTTTTTTCCCAAGGGATAACAAAAAGCCATGTAATTCAAGAAAGAAATGTAAAATTTAGCACAATGCCATTTCCACAAAACCAAACACACAGATATACAGATATACATACACACATATACAAACTCTCTCAGATATGAAGTAATAATCTAAAATAGGACCCTGGAACTCATTGCAAAATAGCAGATGTACTAATATTTGATGATTTGATTTATGTTTGATATTTATATAGATATATATTAACAACATTCAGAGTTGCTATATGGAAAAATAACTTTGTACCAATATTGTCTTTGTCTGTGTTATCGATAATGTATGAGATTGCCTCTCTGCTCCATCCTTTTCCTGTAATATCTTATGGGCAAGAGATGTAGTTATCAGTTGTTTTTAAAATTTCTAGATAGCCAGAAGACTAATATCACTTAAATAAAGAAGGCAAATTATCCCAAAGTAGGTGGCTTTGTTATGGAACATAAAGTCCTCGTAGTAAAGGGGAAGAATTTCATAGCTAAAAGGCTTCAGTTGCAGAAGATTTGTGAGTAAATATGTATGTTGTTTCAAAGTGGACTCTCTTCTATAATTAATGTCTGGGACTTATCTTTGGTATCTAATGGATTTTGATTTTAAAGTATTATTAGGTAATGTACCAAAGAATGTATTAAATTGGACGTAAATTATGAGAAACTATAAAATAAACTCCTTCAAACACACCACCAAAATTAAGAACTAGAATCAAAATTGTTGAACCTTCTCTCTGTTCTCTACCCCGGTTTCACCTTCCTTTCATCAAAGAAACCACTCTCATCTTGGCTTTCTATTCAGCATTCATTTAATCTTTATGTTTTTGATTCATTTAATCTTTATGATTTTGCTTGTTATTGAGATTTATAAAAATAGATATCATACTTTAGTCTTCTGTGCTTGCTTTTTTACTCAACATCATGTTTCTAAGGTTCATACATTTTGTTTTAACTCATGTTCATTCATTTTACTGGAGAAGGGAATGGCAACCCACTCCAGTATTCTTGCCTGGAGAATCACATGGCCAGAGGATAAAATTCCATATTGTATAAATATAAGAAAATGTATTTATTAGTCTATTAGTGATATTGGGACCTATTATGAACAGTACTTCCATGAACATTTATTTTAATGTTTCCTAGTACACATGTGCAAGAGTTTATTTAATATAAGTAAAAGAGCACACCACTAAGAGTAGAATTGCTGAAAATTCAAATATTCAACTTTAAAATATTATGCCAAGTGTTTTCCAAAGCTATAGAGTCTGTTTTTAGTCTTTCTGTTCTATAGCCTCACCAGTAAGAATGGACAATCTAGTCAGTATAAATTCTCTTCTGGTTTTTGTATTACTTTGCTCGGTTTCCCCTAAAAAAAATATACCACAGACTTAATGGCTTAAAAAAAAGAGTTTTATCTTCTCCCGGTTCTGGAGGCTAGAATTCAGGATCAAGGTGGTGGCAGTTTGGGGTCCTTCTGAGGTCTCTCTCCTTGAGTTGCAGATGGCCCCTGCCTTCTGGCTGTGTCTTCACGTGTCCTTTTCCCTGTGTGTGTGCATCTTTGGTCTCTCTTCCTCTTCTTATGACACTGGTCATAATTAGGTTGAGAATCCTTCATTTGTTTAAATAGTTGCCTGTGTTTCCTATTCTGTGAAATTCCAGAAAATATCTTTTCTCCATTATTCTGTTGTTTATCTTTTTCTTACTTATTTCTTATTGTTCTTTGTGCTTAGTCACTCAGTTGTGTCCGACTCCGAGACCCTATGGACTGTAGCCTGCCAGGCTTCTCTGTCCATGGGGATTCTCCAGGCAAGAATCCTGGAGTAGGTTGCCATGCCCTCCTCCAGGGGTTCTTCTCAACCCAAGGATTGAACCCGGGTCTCCCGCATTGCGGGCAGATTCCTTACCAGCTGAGCCACCAGGGAAGCCCTGGTGTTGTTCTTTAAATACAAGCAAATAATCCTTTGTCGGCTATATCTGACACAAATAAGTTATCTCTTGCCTTCTTACTTTTTTAATGTTATCTGGTGATAAATAGCAGCTCTCAATTTTAATGAAATCAAATTTATCTTTTAGCCTAGTGGCCTTTTTTGTCTTACTTTTATAGTAGATTTTCTTCTGAAAGTTCTGGTATATCTGTGTTCTATATTCAAGCCATTAATGTATTTAGAATTGACTTGTATATATACTTCCCAATTTCTTTGTTTTCTTATGAATAATTAAGTTTTCCAGGATCACTTTGGAATGATTTTTTTTAGGTGTGTCTGAGCTATTCTTGGACATTTGACCATTCATATGAATTTCAGAATTAGCTGGTATGCAAAACCTCTGTTAAATATTTTTATTGTAAATATATTGAATGTTTAAATGAAGTTGGGGAAATTTTACATCATTATGATGGTCTCTTTATTCATAAATAAAATGTATTTCTCCATTTATTTATGTTTCAATGTCTTGCACATCTTTATTTGGATTTATTCCTAGGCAACTTTTTTTTTCTATTTTAAATAATTTTTAAGCTCTTCCTTTTTGCTGGATTAGAGAATCCAATAGGTTTTTGTTTCTTGAGCTTACATCTATCCATCTTGCTAATACCGCTCTTAGTATGAGAGAGAAGTCTCTTAGCAAAAAGGAATAAATGTAAAATTGAATAAAAATATTATAGGTCAGCTCTGGTCAATAATAGAACTATCTGTGATAATGGAAATGTTCTTATGCTGTGCTTGTGCTTAGTCACTCAGTCATGTCTGAGTCTTTGCGATCCCATGGACTGTAGCCCACCCTCCTCCGTCCATGGGATTCTCTAGGCAAGAATACTAGAGTGGGTTGCCAGGCCCTGCTCCAGAGGATCTTCCCAACCCAGGGATTGAACCCATGTCTCCTGCACTGCAGGTTCTTAGTGCTATCAAATCTATAACTATTAGTCACATATGTTTAAAAAATTTTTTTAACACAAATTAAATAAAATTCAATAAAATTAAAAATTCAGTTCTTCAGTCACACTTGCCCACATTTCAGGTATTTACTAGCCACTTGTTAATAAGGGATGCTATACTGGACATTTGGCTCTAGACTATTAGACTGTGGAGCCATGCAGTCCTGGGATTTTATCTTTGTCAGTGCATAATGAGATCTTTTCACATGCCTATTATTCTGTTATTAAAAAGAGGTTACTTAACAGTCATCTCTAACTTTTTGAAATAATCCAACATACAGCTTTCACCACCCATGAATTTCTTGAACCATATTTATGTTTCTAAACTACTTCTTAAATCAAGTGTTCATTTGATTCATGACCTTATAAATGCAATTTTGATCATTTTTCCCTGAAATCTCATATTTGTATAACCTTGTGGAAATGCATTTCCTATCTTTTTGCCCTCTTGTAAGCTCTTCCTGTATTTTAATCCTCACAAGCTTATATCCCCTAATGTTAAATACTTAATAGCAGTAGCTTGTAAAAAAATTTAAGAGATCATTGGTAAGCTCTTTTTTTCAATCATCCATACATTTAAACAGTGTGTTGCAATAAGAAATAATACTTAGTAATAAAAAGACACAAGTCATAGTTTTACCCATAAAAATGAACTTTATATGCATTCAAGTAAGGTTTATATAAGGTATATAAGATTTATTCTCATTCTAAAATTGTTATGATTATTTGGGCTTCCCTGGTAGCTCAGCTGGTAAAGAATCTGCCTGCAATGCAGGAAAACCCCGTTCGATTCCTGGGTTGAGAAGATCCTCTGGAGAAGGGATAGGCTACCGATTCCAATATTCTTAGGCTTCCCTGTGGCTCAGATGGTAAAGAATCCACCTGCAATGTGAGAGGCCTGGGTTGGATCCCTGGGTTGGGAAGATCCCCTGGAGAAGGGAAGAGCTACCCACTCCAGTATTCTGGCCTGGAGAATTCCATGGACAGAGGAGCCTGGCAGGCTACAGTCCTAATTTTCCCCGAACTTTAAATACTTACTATAAATAGTTTGTAAAAAAAAAAAAATGAGATCACTGGTAAGCTCTTTTATTTTCAATCATCTAGACATTTAAATAATGTGTTGCAGTAAGAAATAATCCTTGGTAATCAAAAGACTCAAGTCATAATTTCACCCATAAAAATGAACTCTGTATGTATTCAAGTACGGTTTATATAAGGTACATAGGATTTATTCTGATTCTAAAATTGTTATGATTATTTAGAAAATCATGTTTGAAATATGATAAGATTCAAAGCCAATAAAGGTTTTAAATCTATTTAAAGAATCTATAAAGAATTCAAGTATTTTACCTTTTTCCCTTATTTGACATTAACCTGTACTCCTTCATCTTTCACTTACAGCATGCTGTAGCTGCAGTTAACACAAAGACAAAATATAATGTCTAAATATTCTGTACATTTTTTTAATGAATACTTTTGTTTAAAATTGTTATAACCTAAATTCTTGATTCCCCTTTCACAACTTTTTCTATCCTCCATGCTACTGCAATCAATCACATGATTGATTATTCCTTTTTTTTTGTTTGCTAATTCTTTTTTAAAAATATCATGTTTCAAACTATCATCAGTTCAGGAAACATTGGAAAATGAGCCTCAGAATTCCCAGCATTAATGTTTTGTTTCATTGGCTATCAGGACATCATTCTTTCCTAGATTTCTCCCCTCCTCATTTGCCATTCGCAGTCTCCTTTGTGATGCCTCCTACCCCTCACAAAATTCAAAGACACTTGCTCCTTGGAAGAAAAGCTATGATAAACCTAGATAGCATCTTAAAAAGCAGAGTCATACATCACTTTGCCAACAAAGGTTGGTATGGTCGAAGCTAAGGTTTTTCTGGTAGTCGTGTGCGGATGTGAGAGTTGGTCCATAAGTAAGGCTGAACCCAAGTAATTGATGCTTTTGCACTGTGGTGCTGGAAAGACTCAAAGATCCCTTGGACAGCAAGGAGACCAAACCAGCCAGTCCTAAAAGAAATCAAACCAGTCAATCGTAAAGAAAATCAACGCTGAATATTCACTGGAAGGACTGATGCTAAAGTTGAAGCTCCAATACTTTGACCACCTGATGCAAAGAGCTGACTCATTGGAAAAAACCCTGATGCTGGGAAAGATTGAGGGCAAAAGGAGAAAGGGGTGACAGAGGATGAGATTGTTAGATAATCACCAACTCAACAGATGTGAGTTTGAGCATATTCGAGGAGATAGTGGAGGACTGGGAAGCCTGGCAAGCTGCAGTTCATGGGGTCATAAAGAGTTGGACATGACTTAGTGACTGAACATCCTACCCCTCAATGTCTGTTAGAATGCCCTAATGATCATTCCCAGCCCTTATCACTCTCCACCTACTGTCACTATTTGTAAGTTTTACTCTAGTTCCATTACATTAATGAGAAGATGTCTGTGAATCCCAAATTCATACTTCTAGGCCTAACCATTCACCATGCCTCCAGACTCCTAATTCCAGTTTCCCACTAAGTATCTACAATCTATGCACAGTAGACATTTCAAATTTAGCAAATAAAGCAAAATATTTTGGTTTGATCCACCCATTGCACTCTAGTTTCTCCTCATAACTCATCCAGTTGTTCAGGCCAAAAATATTAAATCCATCCTTAAACTCTCATTTCCCCGCAATTCCTACATCCAGTCTATTAGAAATACTTGTCAGCTCTAACTTGAAAATACATTCTGAATCTATCTACCTCTCACCTTACTGTTGCCATCTTCACTTTACTCGAAGCCATCACTACTAGCCTCATCTAATCCAATAGGCAGCCTCTTCAACAATCTCGCTGCTTCCCGCTTCCCCCAATCCTTATAGTCTTTAACCAGTACAATAGCCAGAATAATCTTAAAAAAGCATAAATCATATCACATTATTTCTCAAAACCGGTTACCATCACTCTTAGAATAGAAACTTTACTATTTTTACCTATTTATATGCTTTATTCAGTATTTCTCCTGCCCTCCCCAGCAAACTCATCTACTGCTACCATTGTCTCACATAACCACACCCAGAATTTCTTTCTGCAATGGCCTTCCCAGTATCAGGGCAAATGTGAATTGATAAAGCTAAAACAAAAAAGAACTGCACATAAGTCTCATTTGCTATTTAACCAACCTGTAAACTGCTACATGTGTGAACAGTCTCCAAAGCAAAGTATCTTCTACCAAACAACTCTACAAAATGACATGTAAACGCCATCTAAGATCTCTGTTGGAAGGATTCTTACCGATTTGCAAAATCTTCCAGATTTTAGGGAATAGCAAGTGCAAAAGCCCTGATACTGGGAAGGCCATTGCAGAAAGAAATTCTGGGTGTGGTTATGTGAGACAATGGTAGCAGTAGATGAGTTTGCTGGGGAGGGCAGGAGAAATACTGAATAAAGCATATAAATAGGTAAAAATAGTAAAGTTTCTATTCTAAGAGTGATGGTAACCGGTTTTGAGAAATAATGTGATATGATTTATGCTTTTTTAAGATTATTCTGGCTATTGTACTGGTTAAAGACTATAAGGATTGGGGGAAGCGGGAAGCAGGGAGATTGTTGAAGAGGCTGCCTATTGGATTAGATGAGGCTAGTAGTGATGGCTTCGAGTAAAGTGAAGATGGCAACAGTAAGGTGAGAGGTAGATAGATTCAGAATGTATTTTTAAGTTAGAGCTGACAAGTATTTCTAATAGACTGGATGTAGGAATTGTGGGAAAATGAGAGTTTAAGGATGGAAACACCTGGAGTAACAGGCAAATTTGGCCTTGGAATACGGAATGAAGCAGGGCAAAGACTAATAGAGTTTTTGACAAGAAAATGCACTAGTCATAACAAACACCCTCTTCCAACAACACAAGAGAAGACTCTATACATGGACATCACCAGATGGTCGACACCGAAATCAGATTGATTATATTCTTTGCAGCCAAAGATGAAGAAGCTCTATACAGTCAGCAAAAACAAGACCAGGAGCTGACCATGGCTCAGACCATGAACTCCTTATTGCCAAATTCAGACTTAAATTGAAGAAAGTAGGGAAAACCACTAGACCATTCAGGTATGACCTAAATCAAATCCCTTATGATTATACAGTGGAAGTGAGAAATAGATTTAAGGGCCTAGATCTGATAGATAGAGTGCCTGATGAACTATGGAATGAGGTTCGTGACATTGTACAGGAGACAGGGATCAAGACCATCCACATGGAAAAGAAATACAAAAAAGCAAAATGGCTGTCTGGGGAGGCCTTACAAATAGCTGTGAAAAGAAGAGAAGCGAAAAGCAAAGGAGAAAGGGAAAGATATAAACATCTGAATGCAGAGTTCCAAAGAATAGCAAGGAGAGATAAGAAAGCCTTCCTCAGCGATCAGTGCAAAGAAATAGAGGAAAACAACAGAATGGGAAAGACTAGGGATCTCTTCAAGAAAATCAGAGATACCAAAGGAATATTTCATGCAAAGATGGGCTCAATAAAGGACAGAAATGGTATGGACCTAACAGAAGCAGAAGATATTAAGAAGAGGTGGCAAGAAATACATAGAAGAACTGTACAAAAAAGATCTTCACGACCCAAATAATCACGATGGTGTGATCACTGACCTAGAGCCAGACATCCTGGAATGTGAAGTCAAGTGGGCCTTAGAAAGCATCACTATGAATAAAGCTAGTGGAGGTGATGGAATTCCAGTTGAGCTATTTCAAATCCTGAAAGATGATGCTGTGAAAGTGCTGCACTCAATATGCCAGCAAATCTGGAAAACTCAGCAGTGGCTGCAGGACTGGAAAAGTTCTGTTTTCATTCCAATCCCAAAGAAAGGCAATGCCAAAGAATGCTCAAACTACAGCACAATTGCACTCATCTCACACACTAGTAAAGTAATGCTCAAAATTCTCCAAGCCAGGCTTCAGCAATATGTGAACCGTGAACTTCCTGATGTTCAAGCTGGTTTTAGAAAAGGCAGAGGAACCAGAGATGAAATTGCCAACATCTGCTGGATCATGGAAAAAGCAAGAGAGTTCCAGAAAACTATCTATTTCTGCTTTATTGACTATGCCAAAGCCTTTGACTGTGTGGATCACAATAAACTGTGGAAGATTCTTCAAGAGATGGGAATACCAGACCACCTGACCTGCCTCTTGAGAAATTTATATGCAGGTCAGGAAGCAACAGTTAGAACTGGACATGGAACAACAGACTGGTTCCAAATAGGAAAAGGAGTACGTCAAGGCTGTATATTGTCACCTTGCTTATTTAACTTCTATGCAGAGTACATCATGAGAAACGCTGGACTGGAAGAAACACAAGCTGGAATCAAGATTGCCAGGAGAAATATCAATAACCTCAGATATGCAGATGACACCACCCTTATGGCAGAAAGTGAAGAGGACCTCAAAAGCCTCTTGATGAAAGTCAAAGTGGAGAGTGAAAAGTTGGCTTAAAGCTCAACATTCAGAAAACGAAGATCATGGCATCCAGTCCCATCACTTCATGGGAAATAGATGGGGAAACAGTGTCAGACTTTATTTTTCTGGGCTCCAAAATCACTGCAGATGGTGACTGCAGCCATGAAATTAAAAGACACTTACTCCTTGGAAGGAAATTTATGACCAACTTAGATAGCATGTTCAAAAGCAGAGACATTACTTTGCCAACAAAGGTCCATCTAGTCAAGGCTATGGTTTTTCCAGTGGTCATGTATGGATGTGAGAGTTGGACTGTGAAGAAGGCTGAGCGCTGAAGAATTGATGCTTTTGAACTGTGGTGTTGGAGAAGACTGTTGAGAGTCCCTTGGACTGCAAGGACATCCAACCAGTCCATTCTGAAGGAGATCAGCCCTGGGATTTCTTTGGAAGGAATGATGCTAAAGCTGAAACTCCAGTACTTTGGCCACCTCATGCGAAGAGTTGACTCATTGGAAAAGACTCTGATGCTGGGAGGGATTGGGGGCAGGAGAAGAAGGGGACGACAGAGGATGAGATGGCTGGATGGCATCACTGTCTCGATGGACGTGAGTCTGAGTGAACTCTGGGAGTTGGTGATGGACAGGGAGGCCTGGCGTACTGCAATTCATGGGGTCGCAAAGAGTCGGACATGACTGAGCGACTGATCTGATCTCTGATGTGTTTTAAACCGTGAACTTTGAGTGACTAGACATAGTTTCAGTATCAATATTTAATTCATGAGAATTAGCTAAAGTCTTCTAAATACCCATTACCCACTACAGAACTTCTGAACAGATATCATGACAGGGTCCATGGATCTGAATTTTAGCGAGTACCTCAGTTTATTCTGTTGCAGATGGTATTCAGTCCTTTAAGAGACACCAAGCTGGGGGCACAGCAGTAAAGAATAACCTGCCAATGCTGGAGATGCAGGTTTTATTCCTGGGTGTGAATATCCCCTTGCGGAGGAAATAGCAACCCACTCCAATATTCTTGCCTGGGAAATCCCAAAGACAGAGAAGTCTGGCAGGCTCCAGTTCATGGGGTTGCAAAGAGTTGGACACGACTTAGTGACTGTACAACAGGCTGGTGTATTTGCTGATATGAGGAGATCAGATTCAGTACTAATTATCATGCAACTCACCAATGAGATGCAACTGAGCTTCAAGTGACAAAAGAGAAAGAGGATCAAATTATGTTTGATGAGGAACAGTATATTTAGATAATTGCAAAGTAGTTTACCACAAAATTATTAATATTAAAGGAGAAAAAATAACTACAATGGAGAAGACTGACTTACTTACTCAGTAAGGAGAAGTAAGGAGAAGATACTCCTTACTCAAGTGAGTAAAATAATATTCCAGTAAGGTTACAAGTTAAAATTTGCCAAAATGATTTGTAGGATGCAGTAAGAAGAACAAGAGCTTCACCACTGTGTCATTCCTGCTAATTACACATATCCTGAATCTAATGAGACAAATACAAACTAAATCCTACAAAATAACTGATTTATAGTCATTAAAATTTTCTAGTTAATGAAATTTAGTGGAAGCCTGAGAAAATTTTTTAGATTAATGCTAAAGAGACGGTCAACTAAATGCAATATATGATTCTGGGCTGGTCATTTTATTATGAATGGCTTGACTGGGACAATTGATAAAATGGAAAGGGGACTCAATATTAGATAGCCATGTAGTAATGAGTCAGTGTTAATTTCCTGATTTTTATGATTATATTTGAATATATTGAGTATATATTTGTAGGAAATACTAGAGGATTGGGGGAGACATTGCATTGTGTTGACAGCTATTCTCAAATGGTTTGGAAAATAAATTGTTTTTATTGTCATTTTAACTTCTATAATTTTTGAGACTGCTAAAAAAAGTACAAAATAAGAGGAAAAGATCCCTAAGTTAGGTAATCCTCTTTTTCTTGGAGAATCGCAAAGTTAAAAACTCATTTATACCATTGTAAAAAATTGTGGTCAACTTTTCAGTCTATTTGTGTTGATTTATGTTATTAACAGCATAACATCTTATTTTCTATTCAAGATTTTTTTATTTTTCCCTAATTATGCATTTTGTTTTTCACTCTACCAATGTCTATGAATTTGGTAAAGTTTTCAGTATCAAAATAAAATAAAGATTCATAGAAATGAAAATAAGTTCTTAGAGAAATTTATGAATGTCTACCTGCCTTTAGAAATGGAGTAAATTGGCATGAAATTTATAAGGGAAAGAAACTATACAGAGCACTCCCTTGCAGAAACTCAATATGGTTGCATATGTTTATCTGTTAAGAGGTCTATGATGAAACAGTAGCTATATGTTCAAATTTAAATGCAACTTTTTAAATCACATTTCTTATCAGTCCATGTAACTGGACAATTCAGGAAGTAAATTAAAACAGTTCTTGCCTTCAATACTTCCTAAGGTCAACACTTAGAATAATGAAAAACTTATCTTTCACTCTAAGAAACCTGGGCAGTTATTAGTTAAAGCAGAGGTGTTGTCCTACTGGCCTACACCTGGTTATAAATAGCAGTATGACTTGAGATCACCCTGGACACAGAGTGGACTCTCTAAATATAGCTTTTCCTTTCCACAAAGGCGTTTTACAAGAATGCTACCTTTGTGAAGGATACAGACACTAAAGTCAGTGACTTTTAGTCATAAAAAAGATTTGAAATATTTTCTTAGCCTGGGAACTCACATTTTAGAGGCATAGAAACTGAAGTCCAGTGAAATTAAATATTTCGCCCGGCATCAAACAGCAGACAAGAAATAATGACAGCACTCAAGCCTCTATCTTCTGAATCCGTTGAATGCAGCATATAATAGTTTGCAATAACTGCTTATTTTCATTGCCCTCAACACCACATTCCTTCTGTGCCTTATCCCTCTTGCTTCTTTAAGAGGGATGATAATATTATCAGCAAGCTTTAGTTACAATTTTTTTTTAATTTTGCTGTTTTGTAATTCATTTTTGAAAAATTGTATTTCTGTGTTAAAAATGTGTGAGGACAGTTTCCTTCATTCTTGAAACACCTCTCCCTGCATTTACCATCTTTTATTGTCAAAATATTGTGTAGCAGTAAGTACAAAAACACATATAGTAAAGGAGATAAGTATGAGGCAACAAAGTGTGTGCGGAGAGGATGGGAGGCAGGCAGAGGTTACAGCTGACATATCTTAAAGGGAGATGGGAAGAGGGGGAAGAGAAGAAAGATTTATTTGTTTGAAAAAAATATAATGGCAAGTTGGACAGGGTCTAAACTTAATACAGTATATTTTCCTTAATTTAAATCCCAGGTTAACTTCCATTGTTTGCATTGCCACAGACAAGAAAACAAAGCAAAGAGATTTTTGTGTACCATAATTTCATAAAGATTTCTATAAGACTGTAAAAATAAATTTAAAAAACAGAAGTCTTATCTTTCACTTATTTTACCTGCTTCCTTGCACTTTAATAAGTTGGTAAATGACGTTTAAGTTCAATAGCTATAATTAATTTTGTCTCACAGATTTTAAATGTACTGGTGATTGTGTGAGTGTGTGTGTGTGAGTGCGTGCGTACCTTTACAGACAGTAAAATAAAGTTCTTGATCAAATAATTATTATCATCTAGACTAAAATCAGATATGATAGAGGGGCCAGCCATTGGTAAGTTTAAAAGTCACCCTGGGTGATTAATACATGTAGCAGGACTGCAGGCCTCTCTTTAGATGAAGCACTTAAATGCAAGTATAACTAACCATGGCTCTAATTTCATATCTGAAATCTGCTTTATTTAGAGTTCTTTGGCTTGTTCTGTTTCTGTAGTCTTTGTTGTGCTATAAAAATATCAGAATTGTGAATTAATGAACTGATACGTAAAAGTGAAATACTGGAAGATAAGATAAACATAAAGGCCTCTAATTGTCATGCAAATAAGTTTGGTTGACACAAAACTGGAAATTAGATAAAAAACATTACATGCATGCTAAGTCACTTCAGTCATGTCCAACTCTTTGCAATCCTATGCACTGTAGCCTACCAGGGTGCCTGGGATTTCCCAGGCAAGAATACTGGAATGGATTGCCATGCCCTCCTTCAGGGCATCTTTCCAACCCAGAAATTGAACCCACATCTCCTGCGGCTCCCACATTGAAGGCAGAATCTTTAACCCTGAGCCACCAGGGAAGCCAAGAAAAAGACATTAATAAATCATAATGCTGAAATTAAAATCTTCTACTTACATCAGTACAAAAGAAATCCTAATTTGTACCACAAAGTAATGAATTCAGTACTTTTCATTTCTTAAATATGTGCCTAGTACCCTCCCTGCACTGTGCATATAAAACTTCAGAAATTTGGAGGACAAACAAGAAAAACAGAAGCTCTCTACCGTTAAGTTATTTATACTGTAGTCAATTAAAGTTCTCTACTTTGAGATTTTTTAATTCCTCAGTTTACTGTAATATCTTCATCGGTTTTCTTTGTTAAAACCAATCTTTATCACTTTAAATAGTTTCTTCAATGTACCTGTTAATGAAATACAGTCATAATAGTAACTTCCAATGCTAATAATATAGTTGATAGGAGAAATGCTCAAAATTGACTGGAAAGTGATTTCGATAATCTACAAAATGTCATGAGGTTTCCCAGGTAACGACTTCTCTCCTATGCAAAAATGCACTTATTATTTATTGTCTAAGCTTATAAAAACTGTCTTACTTTATTCATATACAAGTTTGACAACATTCTTTAATTCATATTTTAAGGTATTTTGCTCAGTTATCTTTCTGGAAACTGTTGATTTATATATATTATATAAATATTAATATGTATTTTTCAATGGCTAGATAAAAAATGGATTTTTTAACTGCTTAAATTTGTTTAATTTATATTGTCCTTCAGCATTTCCTTTTCTCACTGAAGCCTATCCTGCTGATCTCAAAATACCTGAAAAATCTGAAAATCCCATTTAAAGTAAATGTATGGAAAATTTTCAAGATAACATATATGATGGTAGATAAGAAGAGTATTAAACATTGTGCTGAAGATCATTCCGTTAATAAAGAGATTAATCAATAACCCTAACATTCAGACATACAATAAAAAGGAAAAACATTAATTATAATACTGAGCAATGACACTTTCAGTAAAGGGAGCTATTGAATATTGTATAGGCAACTAGTATCTGCAAAGCAGATAAATTGGCAGTGATTATGCATATATTCAAAATATGTTGAAACACAGTCATAAAAACAGTTTTCTTTTTGGCAGAAAAGAGGCATATTGAAGTATTCAAGCACTACTTCAACTGGATTAGACAGACACTATGCAGAACGTACATGATTGTAAAAGAGCAGATATTAGCATTTGTGTGAATATGTGTGCTTTTAATTAATGCATTTTCATTCATTCAGAAAGGAAGAGAATGATAAACTTATTTTAAATGTGGCATTGCGATAAGCTGAAGTTCCGTTCTTAGACTTTTACTGCTGTTCCTCTGTGTGTGTTCAATCGCTCAGTCTTGTCTGACTCTTTGCAACCCTATGGGTTGTAATCCACCAGGTCCTCAGTCTGTGGAATTTTCCAAGCAAGAATACTGGAGCAGGTTGCCATTTCCTACTCCAAGGGATCTTCACAACCCAAGGATCAAACCCCTGTCTCTTGAGCCTCCTGCATTGGCAGGCAACTTCAGTATTCACCAAAGAATACTATACTGTCATTTATCAAATAAGAAATTTGGAAGCAATCCTAGGATTCTCATTATAGAGTTCCCTGCCTTCATGCTCCCCACTCAATAAGAATCCCTGACTTTCCTATATGGGAACGCTCTCTCCAATGCATACCTGCTCTGTCACTCTCAAGGGCCAGCATCTCTGCCTCAGCATCCTAGTGAAGTCACTTCTATTTCAGTGTGTGCAGGGCCATTTTTAAACCTTTCTCAGTCCTAGGTAATTGCACTTTTAGAAGCTTCACCCTAAATGTTATCAAGTGATTTAAAATATGCTGGAGAAAAACATGGTCCCAAAGGATAAATGCACCTCAGTATTCATTGCCACACTGCTTACAATAGCCAAGGCATGGAATCAACCTAAATGCCCATCAACAGAGGAATGGATAAGAAGATAGCACACACATGCACACACACACTGCTGCTGCTGCTAAGTCGCTTCAGTCATGTCCGACTCTGTGCGACCCCATAGACGGCAGCCCACCAGGGCCCCCCGTCCCTGGGATTCTCCAGGCAAGAAGACTGGAGTGGGTTGCCGTTTCCTTCTCCAATGCACGAAAGTCAAAAGTGAAAGTGAAGTCGCTTAGTCGTGTCCGACCCTCAGCGACCCCATGGACTGCAGCCTTCCAGGCTCCTCCATCCATGGAATTTTCCAGGCAAGAGTACTGGAGTGGGGTGCCATTGCCATAATGTAATATTAGCCATTAAAAAGAATATAATGAAATAATGCCATTAGCAGCAACATGGATAGATCTAGAGCCTATCATACTGAGTGAAGTAAGACAGAGAAGGAGCAATATGATATCCTGGAATCTAAAAAGAGATGATACAAATGAACTTTAAAAACATTAAGAGACTCAAAGACTTAAGAGAATGAACTTATGGTTGCTGGGGGTGGGGTACTGTATGGGGAAGGATAGTTAGGGAGTCTCAGATGGACATGTACACACTGCTGTATTTTAAATGGATAACCAGCAAGGACATACTATATAGCACATGGAACTCTGCTTAGGGTTATGAAGCGACCTGGGTGGGAGAGGAGTTTGAGGGAGAGTGGATACTTGTGTATGTATGGCTGAGTTCTTTCATTGTTCACCTGAAACTATCACAACGTTATCAATCTGCTATACTCCAACACAAACGAAAAATCATCCTTATTTCTATTAAAGGTGACCAAATCCCATATTCAGTATAATTATGGATAACTATATGAAAGTTAAGTAACATTACCATTGATGAGTTGTAGTAATATTAGTTGGAAATATCAATTAAACAAGTTTTTATCACAGTTTTGTAGATTTTTATTCATATTTCAGAGCCATTTTTCAGGTGTCAATTTTCTAAGTCCTTCTCAAACTCCTGTTCCCTAGTGAATGTGCTTTTACTGTCACAGCGCTGAATAGCCACAACAGCAAGATGTCTGAAGATAAAGACCATCACATGGATAAGTAGACCAGATATGTGGAAGTGGGAATGCAAAATGTTTGCAGAAAAAATATAGAAATCAAGAAATCATAATATTAAAAAGTCGGGTTCTGTAGGGATGTCAATAAAATATCACCCTACATAGTTAGTCTCAACACCGTATGTGAACTGCTTACATATTTAAAATAAATGCTGATGGCAAGCCATCAATAAAAAATTAAGTACAGTATGTTCCAAAATGAATGTTGGAAAATGTCAGTTGGTTTTGTAACTGGTTAAGTCACCTATCAGTTTCATAACAGTGTTTCTAAACCTTTATTATTCTATCTTTAAAACTGAGATAATGAGCATTCCTATTTGATATACTTGTTGATAAATTTATGCAATTTGCATAAATGTCTTGTGACCTTTCTGGCAAATACTTGATATTTTTGTTATTATTGATAAATAATTAGTAAACAATAACTGTTTTGTTATGGTCATAGTTACAACTTGGAACAGAACAGACAATATTACTGAGAGTGATTTGATCAGATGGAAAAGTTAATAATGAGTTATTTTGAGAAGAAATATGTTGATGTTCAAACATCCTTTCCAAAGCTAAATATTTATTTAATGGAGAAAAATAGTCTTAGTTTAATGAGAAGGTACAGATTTTAAAAGTATATTTCCTCTTTGGACTCATAAAGAGCCAGAAAAGGAGATAAAACAAAGGCTTTAGAGAGTATTATATAATAAAGAACAGCACCAGCACCAGGCTGTTGATGCTTTTGTGGTTTTGATGTGAATAACTCCAGGGCCCTGTTCTGACATCAGTACTACCACTCACTGTCTAAGATATGGACAAGTCGACTAACCTCTCTCCACTTTAGTTTCTTCATCTGTAATGTACAAGTAATATTACTTGTCACTTGCCAACTGGCAGTACTTCTTCAGCTAATTGACTGTCTCAGCAGGGATGTCTCAAAGATCAGCTAATAAATGAATTATAAACCCACTGAAATATTAAATGATGTCAAAAACCTTAACAAAAGGACAGAACAAATCATTCCATGTATTAATTTACTTAGTCACATATATTTTATATAAAATAATGTAAAAAGAAGTAGCCTTCCATAAAGTGAAATAGAATAGATTAGTTGGAATTCTGGAGTGCTTTTTGCCACTCTTATTTTTAAGAATCTTGTCATAATTAAGGATACACAGAAGAAGACGTGTATTAGAGGAAATAATAGTTCATCTCTTTATATTGATGAAAAGTACTGTGAGACAAGAAAATGAAATAAATACGAATAAAGAAACGTGCTTTCTGAGCTGCTTTTACCACTGACAATGGTATAACCTTGACAAATTTACTTTAACAATTAAGATCTAGAGTAAGATAATAAAAATAAATCTACAATATACTTTTGGCAGATGTAAGAACAATATACAAAATCTTGTGCCAAGCATTCTGAGGGACTCAAAGGACTCAGAGGTCAAAGAATATATAAGAAGAAGAGCACCATGAAGATAATTAATGCTTCCATGTGTGTGTGGTTACTTCAGTCCATAGGCAAATAAATATTATAATAAAAAGTATTCATTATATAATACCTGGAGATGGGGAGGTGGTGTGGCTGATAAACTAGGCTTGAAAGATGAAGAGGATTTTGTCATTGGGAGAGAAGGTCACTCCAGGTTGAGAAGATAGCTTGAGAAGACCAGTAAGAGAACACCAGAGATATTGCAAGTGTTTACTGCGATCTAACTTTGTATGCTTGGGAGAGAGAGTATAGGAGAACAAAGCAAGTAAATTAGGCTGGCTTCAAATTTCAGAAGGCCATGCAAAAAACCTAAAACTATATTTTGTGGGTTCCTAGGAACCACTAACGGAGAAAGCAATGGCACTCCACTCCAGTACTCTTGCCTGGAAAATCCCATGGATGTAGGAGCCTGGTAGGCTGCAGTCCATGGGGTCGCTAAGAGTTGGACAAGACTGAGAGACTTCGCTTTCACTTTTCACTTTCATGCGCTGGAGAAGGAAACGGCAACCCACTCCAGTGTTCTTGCCTGGAGAATCCCAGGGACAGGGGAGCCTGGTGGGCTGCCGTCTATGGGGTCGCACAGAGTCGGACACAACTGAAGTGACTTAGCATAGCATACCATAGGAACCGCTGAAGATTTTTGAGTTTTATGTTTTAGAAAGTTAATTCCAGTGATAGTGTAAAGGGTAAGTTGGAGAAGAATAAGTTTAGATAACTAAGTAGTTAGTCTGTAATTGCAGTAGTTGAGAGAGAAGATAAAGGGAGTGACCAGAGAAAGAATGGAAATGAAGAATATGTAAGAAACACTGAATAGATAGAATTAAGGAGGTTTGGGAATTGATTGAATGGGAAGAACTAGTGAGATGGAAGTTCAGTTCAATTCAGTCGCTCAGTCATGTCCAACTCTTTGTGACACTATGGACTGTAACACACCAGGCTCCTCTGTCTGTGGAATTTTCTAAGCCAGAATACTGGAGTGGGTTGACATTCTCTTCTTCAGGGAATCTTCCCAAACCCAGGGACTGAACCTGGGTTTCCTGCATTGCAAGCAGATTCTTTACAGTCTGAGCCAAAATGATAAACATAATAAATAGCTTTGGGAGTCGAGGTAGAGATGTAGCAAAGCAATTCCACTTGAACTTAATGAATTTGAGTTTTTAAGGACATCCATGGGTCAATATCCAATAGGCAGTAAAAATTCCCAAGCTACGCTTCAAAAAATTATCTTGCCCCCAAATTATAGATTTCATAGCCATCTATACACAGTTGAAAATTAAGACAATTGGGACAAATGGAATTACCAAACAGAATATAAAGAACAAAAAAGAGAAGAACTTCCCTGGTAGCTCAGACAGTAAAGCGTCTGCCTACAATGCGGGAGACCCAGGTTCTATCCCTGGGTCGGGAAGATCCCTTGGAGAAGGAAAAGGGCAACCCACTCCAATACTCTTGCCTGGAAAATCCCATGGACTGAGGAGCCTGGTAGGCTATAGTCCATGGGGTCACAAAGAGTCGGAAACGACTGAGCGACTTCGCTTTCACTTAATAGATAAGGGAGGGAAAGAGCAAGAAGAAATATAAGGAGACTATGAGGGAATCAAGAGTGCAATCACAATCAGAGCCAAGGGAGAAAGAGGTTTCAAGGAGAGAGGAATAACAATGTAAAATGTTATATGTAATTTAATATAGATGATTATTATGAAAAGCCCATTGAATTTTGTGATTAATCTGTAATTTTGTGATTAGTTCTGGTAAATTGATAGATATGTAAGTTAAACTTCAGAGGAATTAAAATAAAGCAATGTAAAGAAGAGATTCTCAACCCCCAGGCCACAAACTAGTAGCAGTCTGTGACCTGTTTGGAACCAGGCTGCACAGCCCCTCCCCAAGGCTCGTGTTACCAAAGTGACGGTAACCAAAACGAGATTATGGAGTAGACTGGACACAAGCAATATGCTTTAGGTATCACTGTCTCCTGTCACCCCCAGATGGGACAGTCTACCTGTAGAAAAACAAGCTCAGGGCTACCACTGATTCTGCATTATGATGAGTTTTATAATTCTTTCATTATATATTACAATGTAATAATAATAGAAATAAAGTGCATAGTAATTGTTATGTGCTTGAATCATCCGAAACCATCTCTCCCCCTAACCCCCAAACTGGTCTGTGGAAAAATTGTCTTCCACAAAAGCAAAAAGGTGCCAAACATGTTGGGTACTGCTAATGTAAAGGATGCAGGAAGATTAGTTTGCGAATAAATGCAAGTAAAAGGTGAGTGTTGTAAGAACATACAGAGTTAAAAGATGAAATATATTTTATAACAGGTAAAATGTAAGTGATTTTATAGGCATTGGAGAAGGAGAGAAAAGGCAGGAGGGCACGGGAGGATTGAAGGAACAATAATAGGGGCACTAGTCGAGTATTCATGTTGGCAAAAGGACTCAGATAAAGAGATGGT
Organism: Bos javanicus; assembly: GCF_032452875.1. Taxonomy (NCBI): domain Eukaryota; kingdom Metazoa; phylum Chordata; class Mammalia; order Artiodactyla; family Bovidae; genus Bos; species Bos javanicus. Next base: position 41,967,641 of record NC_083881.1, read on the forward strand.
AGTTGTGATGATATAGAAAGAGAAACTGAAGGAATTTATGTAGGATGACCTTGACATTCTCCATAAAGTCAATAGGCAAGGTTTTCTATGGAGAGTAAGAAGATGAAATAAGACTTAAGAAGTGCAAAACAATAAATTGTTGTTTTTAAGGATGGTAAACAGGTCAGCTAGAAAGGAGCAAAGAAATTCATGAGTAGCTTTGAGGTCACTTGTTGCCTAATTAGATACTGTAAATGTTTCCTCAAGCAAGGTAGCCTGTGTTTCTGGCTTTGTAACACTTTTAGGCTCGGATTTCTCATTACAAAGTTTTTTTGTTAGGTACTGTGGAAAGAAAACAAAAAGGATTTGAATCTGGCTGAAGGAAGAGAGAAGTAATAATACAATGAACTAGGTCATGAATTTACAAAAACAATATGAAGATATGCCCATGTCATTTAAGGAAATATAATCTTAAATGAAGGCATAAGGATCACAATTATCACATGACTGGGAGATCAGAGATGATGAATAGAGGAAAAACAGAATAATCATTAGTATCAAATGTTGGAAATTCTTGAACTTGAGAATTTGTATTATACACTGAAGATCAGGGACAATATAAAGAACTCCCCCCGACAAACGTAGATGGGTTATTATTTCTAGTAGTATTAATCAAAAAGTTACTGTGAAAAACCATCAAAGACTAGCTGTTTTTTCCTCATGTTAGGCAAAATTCATTCTGCCAATACTTTCTCATTAAAAAAAAGTCAGTGCCTTGGATTTAGAATAAAAGAGGGTTTGACTTGGCAGCATTAATATGTGTCGGCATTATTGTGTGTTATAACTTAGTATACAAGATTACTTTTTTAAAGTGTACTTTTGATAGGACACTATCCAAACTCTAATAACAATAAGGGTCCCATTATAGTAAATGGTATTCCAGAGCATGCAGTATCATAATCTAGTGCAGGAATTATAATTGTGCTTTAGCAGAGGAGGCTTTTGTGGAAATTTTCAAATTGTTGCTATTAATAGAGTGCTGTTCTTGATTTCTTTACTGTCACTCACTCCAAAGTGTCACCAGGAAATAAACCAGTTCAAGAAAAAGGGGGAATTAAAGTAGCCTTAAGTTCTGGCACCCTGTTCTAAGCTCCTGAGACTTATTTTGAAACCCTCTGATATGTGAAACTGGGCGGTTGTTTTTAGAAAAAGTTACTAGATTCTTCGTAAGCATGAATTAGATAAATAAGTAATACCTTATACAGGAAAAGAAAAAATGATAGTGCTTAGCATGGAAATAGCTGATATTTCCAAAATGTTTTAGGAATCAAAAAACTTGCTTAGTGAAGTTCTTTACTAAAGGGTTCCCTTCTCTGTAGTGTTGGTTGGACAGCTTTCTGTGACTGTGTAGATCAGCAGTACTCAAAATTTGGTCCCCCAACTCCTGCATGTCCCACAAACCCTTTAGGTCATTCCCTGAAATATTTCCAGTGGATTCACAAGTTCAAAATAATTTTCATACTAATACTGATGCTATTTGCCTTTTTCACTTAACTAACTGATGTTCGTTTGCAGTAATGGTGCAGAACCAAAGTGGGGAAAACTGCTGACACCTTAGCATGAATCAAGTCAGCAGCAGCAAACTCTGCTAGTAAGCCTGGTATTCTTCACCACCACACACTCAAGAGTTAGTATTTTTAAAATGCAAGATTTACCTAAGAATGTACATGATCAAACAGTAAAGATATATTAATGTATTAAAAATATATACAATCGCCACCCTTGAGTAGAGGTCTTCTTAATATTCCATGGATGAACTGGTACATCACTAAAGCAGGTACCAACCACATGGCTGTCTTACGTATTTGTATGACTGCTTGGGTCAAGAGCTGAATTTGCAACTTTTCTCATGAATCACCATTTTTACTTGAAAGACCTGACAAGCAAACTGTGGATTTTCAAACTTAGGTATTTGGCAGAGACTTTCTTGAAAATGAACAGAGTGAACTTGTCACTTCAAAAGAGGCAAAATCCCACTGTATCTGTTGCCAATGATAAAGGCTGAGCTTTCAAACAAAAATTACAATTTTAGAAAATGTGTTAGCTGCTCCTGTGAACTTGTCAGTTTCCCAATTCTTAAAAACTTTTCTGCTGAGATAGATGGCATTACTAACAAATGAAATATTGTATAATGATCTATGGTACCATTTGGAAATTTTGCGTAACCCAGTGAACCAATATTTTTCCAAATGATATTTTTTAAAACATATGTGGTCAAAAGATCCATTTAAAGTGCAAAGTAGACAATAGATTTTAATAAAGCAGTATGGGAAGCATATTGATATGGTTTTTAGATTCCCCATTTCAAAATTTAAATATCGACAATTATCTGAAAAAGCTATTAAAGTTCTCCTCACTTTTCCAACTAAGAAATCTGTGTGATGCCAGATTTTCTTCATATACTTCAACTAAAACAACATATTGAGACAGATTGAATGCAGAACCAGATATGAGAAACCAGATGTCTTTTATTAAGCCAGACATTTGTGAAACTAAGCCAGAGAATTTCAAAATGTAAAATAATGCCATTCTTCTCACTTTTTTTCTGGCTTTGGAAAATATATTTTATTTCACTAAAAATATATTATTTGTGGAAACATGTAATGGGCTTGTTATTTATATTTTAAGTCAATTAATAAATATTTAAAATTTTCAGTCTTAATTTCTCATATACTAAATATTGACAGATGTAACCATATATACAAAATCTCATTGGCAGTCTCAATAATTTTTGAGAATATAATGGATATCTGAGACCAAAATGTTTCAGAAACACTAATGTATAGACCAAGCCCTAAGCACATAGTAAACTACTCAAGGACTTTTAACAATTTTAACACTATTTTATAAAGTAACAATTGGGAAGTCATGGAATTGCATTTATAAATGATAAATAGGAAGTATTTTCCTTCTGTTTTAAAAGCAATCATACCATTTATATTAGAAGACTTCAGTGCCTGTGATGACATTCTCTCCATTCTTTCTTCCAAGTCTGTGAGTCTCATTTCATGTGTCCCCATTTACAGGAGTAAAATTAGCATGTTATCCAGTCACCATTTGGCTCATGACTCAATGTCACTATAAAAATCATTTAAGCAGCTTCATAGACCCAACTTCTCTTAGGATACATCTGTGTGGACGCTTTAATTTGTTTAATATAGGAGACGTAAGTACAATCTATTTAAATCTATAAATTCCAGTAGGGTGAAATCTTCTGGTTTATTCTCTCAATTTGTGTAAATGATATTTAAAAGGATAAAGGGCACGAATAAGGGAAAGTCCAACGTGAATAATCTCACTTTAGAAATCCATTAGACAAAATAAAATTTAGAATACCAATATACTGTTTGCTTTGTTAAAAAAGGAGAGTGAGACTTTTTTAAGAAAACAAGATTATTTTTTAGTCATGAGTTTTGATTGAATTTTTAGATATCAATATTTAGAGACATGCTTTAAAATTTAATCTAATTTTAAACAGTACAATACTTAAATAATAAAATGTCTTTTCCTTTCTCTAATCAGACTTTGGATATTAGTATAAATATCTCTTGTGTATAACTAGAAAAAAGCATATTATATTTTATAGATATTAAATAAAAGAATATTATCTTTTCTAGACATGACAAAAATACTACAATTTTGTCATGTCTAGAAAATTCTAATTATAGCAACATAAACAGGAAGGTCTAATGAAGAATCAAGGCCCACCTTTGGTAAATTTTCCAAATTTTTTTCCAAGTTTATTTTATATAAGGCCAGAATATGTGCTCATTGCTACTCTGTTAAACTTCTACCAGCAGCAGACACTTATTAGATATTTTTTGTTGTCATTTTTGGGTGAATATCTGTCAGACAAAACATTTGGCAACAGTTTCCCCAGAATGTCTAAGCAAGCAAGAAGTCATTATACAGTGATTATAATGCTGTAAAAGTTATTTCCAGTCTCTGGTAGTCATTTCAATAAATTTAAGAGCTGTGTCTAAATGTTTAGTTGGATGTGGAAAGATAGCTGCTATGCATGTAAAAATTACTGTTTTGAGCACCTAATGGAAACTCACTAAGGAAGTGTAATCATGGAGAGAGGAAAAAAAAGATCTAGTTTCTAGCATCTATATAGCTTATTTCAAAATGTAATTACATTCTTCCTTCATGTATTTACATACGCATTATTTGTCAGCTGTTGTTTTTTTAGTGAAAAATAAGTTTATTGTCTAGAGTAAGAAAATGTAAGAAGAGTGGTATACTACTTTACAATAATAACTATTATATTAATGATTATAATGGGTGCCATAACTGAATGCCCAAGTACTTAGTTTCTGAGGTTTATAATTGGATGCACATCAGTCTAGCAAATATATTTCATAAATGCTTAAGGAGAAGAAAAGTTTACAGAAGTACTCTCTTAAAATTCTCATTATTGTCTTTACTCAATCCAATTGAGAACTACGCATACACATTTCAAATGTGAACACAATATACATGTATCAATACATCTCTCATAACCCTGTTTCTTCTTCCATGAGCTCGTTTTTTTTAGGAGTACCATAATGAAAATTCAAATTAAGTCATTGGCTCCCCTCTTACAAGTAGAATTACCACCATCCCTAGGAATTAACATCCCCAGATATATATATCATAGCATAGTACACCTTTTAATTCATATCTTCTCATGGAAAATGTCACCACTTTTTTGTGTCTCGCTCTGATATTTCAAATCTTGTTAAATCTGTTACCAGAAATGTGAATTAGAAGTAAACTCCTACATACATGAGTATTACTATGACAGTCTATATTTAAATCCCATGGATGGAGGAGCCTGGTAGGGTGCATCATGGGGTCGCTAAGAGTCGGACACGACTGAGCGACTTCAATTTCACTTTCACTTTCATGCTTTGGAGAAGTAAATGGCAACCCACTCCAGTATTCTTGCCTGGAGAATCCCAGGGACGGGGGAGCCTGGTGGGCTGCCCTCTATGGGGTCGCACAGAGTCGGACACGACTGAAGCGACTTAGCAGCAGCAGCATATTTGAAAAAATGATAATGACAAAAAACAAGGAACTTTATTGCAGAATACAATACTTTTTATGCAAAACTCACAGACCTAGGTTTAAGCCATAGTTCTGTGCTCCATTTAGCAGTCACTTAACATCCCTGAAACTTACTTTGATCAATTAAAAAAAAGATTTTTTGCCTGTTTCATAGCACTGTTATTAGATGAGAAATAATAGCGGTTGTGCTATTTTTAAAGCCTGTGTTTTAAAAAGTCATAAGGAGACTCAGAATGAAAGACAATAACAATGGATGTGAGATTAACTTATTCCTGTAACTCTTTTTATCAGATATATTTTCTGGATATAAGAAGATCAATGACTGATTCTTAATTTCCACAGCATGTGTCCTTATTTCAAAACATGACCATAGAAAGATATCTGTAAAGATATCCAATTATACATCTTTAAAGTAACATAGAAACTAAGTACTATGTTTGTTAATGGTGGTTAAGTAAGTAATGAAAATATTGTTATATTTAATGGTACTGAATTACTTCAAGGTCAAAAACTATCCAAATTCGTAGCTTACCCATAGACAAGCAACCTTGTAGAACAGAAAGAGTGGACTGGGAATTTGCAGACCTTCATTCCAAACAATTAATTATGTGAAAATTGGCAGATAACTTGAACTCTCTGGTCTTCAGATTTTTCATCTATAAAACTTTCCAGAGTTTTAGAATTTGGTAATTTAGTGTAGGGCTTCCCCGGTAGCTCAGACAATAAAGAATCTGCCTGCAGTGCAGAAGACCTAGGTTCCATCAGGAGTAGGGATGTGCTATGTGGCTACTGACGAAAGGTTATCAATATATTTCTTCTTCATTATTCGTTCTTTTCAACATACTTTTATTCAGCACTTATAATGTGCTAACGGCTCTACTAGGAATACTTTGCAGTTAAAATATTAACAAAATGCAGTTCCTGTCTTGTCAGAACTTGTGATATGTTTAGAAGGTGAATTAACCATAATGCTAGTTAGAATTTTAGTGCTCTTCAGTTCAGTTCAGTTGTTCAGTTGTGTCCGACTCTTTGCGGCCCCATGAATCGCAGCACGCCAGGCCTCCCTGTCCATCACCAACTCCCGGAGTTCACTCAGACTCACGTCCATTGAGTCGGTGATGCCATCCAGTCATCTCATCCTCTGTTGTCCCCTTCTCCTCCTGCCCCCAATCCTTCCCAGCATCAGAGTTTTTTCCAATGAGTCAACTCTTTGCATGAGGTGGCCAAAGTACTGGAGTTTCAGCTTTAGCATCATTCCTTCCAAAGAAATCCCAGGGCTGATCTCCTTCAGAATGGACTGGTTGGATCTCCTTGCAGTCCAAGGGACTCTCAAGAGTCTTCTCCAACACCACAGTTCAAAAGCATCAATTCTTCGGCGCTCAGCTTTCTTCACAGTCCAACTCTCACATCCATACATGACCACTGGAAAAACCATAGCCTTAACTAGACGGACCTTTGTTGGCAAAGTAACATCTCTACTTTTCAGTATGCTATCTAGGTTGGTCATAACTTTCCTTCCAAGGAGTAAGCGTCTTTTAATTTCATGGCTCTTAAACAGGCACAAATCAGGGCCCATGGGAATACTAACTGATGAGATAGGGGAAAGAAAACAAAGAGAAGATGGGATTTGGCTGAATTTTGATGGCTAAATCCATTTCAATAGGCAAGTTTGGGGATTTCCCTGGTGGTCCAGTGGTTAAGATTATGCTCCCAATGCAGGGGGCATGGGTTCAATTCCTGGTCAGGATGATTAAGACCATGCATGCTGCCCTCTCCCCCACCCCAAAAAACAAGCAGACTAACAGACTTGAACAAATGCACCATCAGAGAAGATCTGGGAAGATAAATGCATTATTCTGTAACATACAAAATGTGAGAGTGAGTGGTTAAAGTTAATGCACCAGAAGTGGGTTCTTCCCAGGTTATGGGAAAATTCAGCACTAATCCTGGTGAGAGTTTTTCTTATGTTTTACAGAGAATAATTATTAGTGACATCAAATAAAAACCAACATGACTTGGCAAATGATTAGACATGGATATTAAGTAAAGAAATAACTAAAAAATTGGGGTAGCAAAAAGTCAGACATGACTGAGCAACTAAGCACAGCATAGCACATGGTCAACATGGTATATTAATGAAGCAGATTTCCTCTATTTGTGTGTTTTATTATTGTCTAACTTTTTTTTATTGAATTTGAAATGTTTGCAAAACCAAGTGGAAGTCCCTATTCAGCAGCCAGTTCCTCTTGTGTGTGAGGAGCTTGGGAGAACATTCTATATAGAAGATGCATACTTTTGTATTATCCATAGTGAGAAATTAGAAGCATTGAAATTAGATGAGTTATTCAAGTCAGTTAGTAAACAAGGTCAATGACTGACTCTAAATCTCCACAAAATGTGCCCTTATTTCTAAAGATGACCCTAGAAAGGGAAATCTATAAAGAATACAAAAGTCAAATGGGATGGAACCAGGACAGTATGAAAGCTAAGTAAGTGACAGCTGTTGTTTTTTTTTCTTTTTTAATCAGCACTTTTCCATCATGTGCCAAACACTGTGTTAGGCTCTTGAGATACATAATCCAAGTAAATTTTCATGATCATCTTGGGAACTAAGTATATTATCATATCTATAAATAAAGAACTGAGTACAGAGGGATTAGACATGACATAACAAGTAAATGGAAACCCTAGATTCAAATACAGATACATCTGATTCCTATTTTGCCCCTATACCTTTTAATTTGTGCTAGGGGATAGTTTTGAGGAGAATGTAACTAGCAGTATCATGTCACAGAGAGTTCAAATAGGATGGACCCTCACAAGAACCTTGAAGCAGTTATTTAATGTTAATACAGATCATTTAGTGATCTGTAAGAAAGTAATCTCTGTAAAAAAAAAAAAATAATAATCCTATACAAAGGCCAGTGGAATAGAAAAATTCTAAAGGTTGGGTCAAGAAAAATGAGAAAATAAAAGTAGCCGAACCCTTCTGATAAGTTTGATGAAGGAAAAAGAAGGTAGTGCAGAGATGTATGAAGGTTGAGGAAAGGGTATTGAGTTGAATGGTTGGTTCAGTTTTTTAAGTAAGGTAACACTTGAACATGCTTATAAACTCAAAGAAGAAATCCAGAGAAAAAAGACACAAATTACTGAGGGTGGGGGGGTGGGTAGGGGATGGATTCAGCAAGGTCCTATTTGAGGTAATAAGAAATAGAATCAATTTGTCATTGTTGTTCAGTCGCTAAGTCGTGTCTGCCTCTGTGACTCCATGGACCGTAGCACTCCAGGTTCCTCTGTCCTCCACTGTCTCCTGGAGTTTACTCAAATTCATGAGCCTCGAGTCAGTGATGCCATCCAGCCATGTCATGCTCTGTTGCCCTCCTCTCCTGCCTTCAATCTTTCCCAGCATCAGGGTCTTTTCCAATGAGTCAGTTTTTCACATCAGGTGGCCAAAGTATTGGAGCTTTAGCTTCAGAATCAATCCTTCCAATGACTATTCAGGTTTGATTTCCTTTAGGATTGACTTGTTTTGTCTCCTTGAAGTTCAAGGGACTCCCGAGAGTCTTCTCCAGCATCACCATTAGAAAGTATCCATTCTTTAGTGCTCAACTTGTTTATGTTCCAACTTTCACATCTGTACATGACTACCAGAAAAACCATAGCTTTGACTATACAGATCTTTGTCAGCAAAGTGACATCTCTCCTTTTTGATATGCTATCTAGGTTTGTCATAGCTTTCCTTCCAAGGAACAAACATCTTTTACTTTCATAGAATCAGTAGCATGCCTTAAAAAAGAAAGCAGCTAGTTTATCTAGAAAAAAAAATAGTGATTTGCAGAGAAATATATTTGAGATAGGAAAAAAATTAAGAGAACTTGTAACAGATATCCTAATCTTTTCCAAGAAGAAAGATTCAGAGTCATCTCTTAAGGCAGGTAGTATCTGGTTGTGTGGAGTAGAAAGGGTTTGAAATGCTTCCCACAGAGAGCAGCATAGTGAAGAGTCAACCACAGTGAAACAAAAGAATTTCTGCACAACTCATATACAAATAATTGAGTAAAAAATGTTTAGTTGAGCCAATTGGCACAATTTTGTGGCTTTTTCTGTTAACAGTCATCAAGTAATGAGATCAAGGAAAGTGCACCGTGCTGTTTTCCAGGTGATGTTTAGGAACGTCAGGGTGACAGTAGAGCAAAGGCACTTCTTGATGCTAATAAGACACTGCATGAAGTGGTGGGCAGTTGATCCACAATGGGCTAAGAGGAAACTAAAAGGAAAGAAGGTTAAAGAAATTAAAGATATGATCAGTGTGAAGAATAGATTCATTGAGAGTAAGGGGAAAAGAAAAAAAAAAAAAAACGTGGTAATGGTCACAGAAGGGAATTCCAAATTCAAGATTCTAAAAATGATAGAGTTTTGAATGATCATTTTTTTTAAACTCTCACTTCAAGTGTCACTAATGATTATGTCATCCAGCTGTCCTGCTTTACTTATTAGAAAATGGAAGGCCAGGAGGTCAAGTGATTTTTTTTTTTTGACTCTCACTCCATGACCCAATGGCAAAGCCAGGACTAAACCTAGGATCTTCTGAGAAGCATTTGGAGATTTTATTAAATCTCCATTAAATCACATTGGCATAAAGAAGAATGGTAAATATAGTCAAGTGATTGGAAACCAATGTTTTCCATAATATAGTCACAGTAAAACGTGCAGTATTCATATATTGCCTATTTCAAAGCTTGTATTATGCTCTTCCCTTTTTCATCTTTCAGCTTGCTCTTACAGGAGAGATTTCCCCAGATTAAATTAATAGCTCTCTAGTTACACACCGGAAGAAGAACTAAGTCTTAAGGAAGGTGCTTGACTACCATCCCGAACTGCACTGTAAATGGCATCTATTTATTTCAAAGTGACATTTATTTATTTCAGCATGCCCATGATGAGTTCCACAATTTTAGCTTCTTCTGCATTTCATATATTTTGAAAAATTTCCTTTCTCTTGATTATTGGTTATGCATTTTTAAACTGTGGTCAAATGTACTTTGAATCTCTAGGAGTAGGAGAGAAATCGTGTTATTTTAAATTTCTGTTTAAACAAAATCAATCCAACAGAAATTCATTATTCATATCTTAATATTCATCTGCCATTGACCTTCAGGAAAAGATATGGGTTTTTAACATAGAAAATGAACTTAAAGACTTAACATTGGTGATCTTTTGTAATTACATGTATCTCATATTCTACTTTGAAAATATTCCTTCATTAAATATTTAAGTATGTGTGTTACCGTGTCTGTTTGGGAAAACTCACTTTCATTGACTCTTTTTTAAATTTGAAGGTTTTGTTTCAAAGATTTGATCAAGAAAGATTATTCTTCTTCTCAAGGAACGGCTTACCAAGGGGGCAACGAGGGAGCTATCCTCCTGTACTGAGTGGGAGAAATATTTGATCATTGGTGTAGTTTAGCATTGCTGGTGCCTGGTGATAATAAAAAGCAAACTGGATTTTGGCCAGTCTTGTTATTGCTCTTAGATTCTCTGCAAGCAACACCCTTGCTTACTACTTACCTCTAGGATGGAACCCTTCCACTTCACTCCCACCACCTTAGTATGCTACTGATCTCAAGTTCTCCTCTCTGGGGCTGAAGACTGACTAAAATGATGTTAGAGAAGGAGAATTTTATGATCTAAACCAGGTGTCCACAAACTGTGTGCTCAGTTGCTCAGTGTATCCAACTGTTTGTGACCCCATGGACTGTAGCACACCAGGCTCCACTTTCCATGGGATTTTCCAGGCAAGAATACTGGAGTGGGTTGCCGTTTCCTACTCCAGCGGCACAAACTATGGCATGCAGGCCAAATCTAGCCGTAGGCCTATTTTTATAAATACAGTTTGTTTATTACTTTTATTTAATGTATTCTTTCTGACTGCTTTTGCATTACAACCACAGAGTTGAGTAGTTGGATAAAGACTATGTACTCTCCACACCTAGAATAGTTACTATCAGGCTCTTCACAGAAACCGTTCCCTGACTATCAGTAATCAAAGTATTACTTGCTTTGTAGACATGTAAGCAAGACAGTTATTTCATACTCATATTATAGGCTAGTAAATTAAGAAGTGTTTTTAGTGTTTACCATTGTCCACCATTACATTTACCTATCAATTTTTCTCTTTTTTTAGCCCCTGCTATGTGGATATTTGTTAGCAATGACTGATGTGGAAACTACATATGCAGATTTTATTGCTTCAGGAAGAACGGGTAGAAGAAATGCAATACATGATATCCTGGTTTCCTCTGCAAGTGGCAACAGCAATGAATTAGCCTTGAAATTAGCAGGTCTTGATATCAACAAGACAGGTGAGTTGTTTGACGTCTGTGAAAATGGAGTGATTTGCTGCATTTCACTAAGCAGGATTAAGGCATGAAAAAAAAACACCTTTGGAAGTAACCTAATAGAGTCATAAACAGTTTTATATATAAGGTAAGGTAAGAGGCAGGTACTAATCTCTTTATCACGCCCACTCTGCTATACAGTTTCTTACACAGATGCAGAGGCCTTAATCTGATTTTACTAATGCAATCAATGAAACACATGAGTTTTTTTAAAAATCCTCATCTCTATAAAAGCTCTTAAATATCTTATGAAGAACATTTAACAAAGCTGGAGCTAGGACAATACTGGCCACCTCTAACATTTAACAACATAGATGTTTAACAAGATTCACAGGTGAGTCTGACAGACCTCAATTTCAAGAACCATTTCAAAATAAAAGGGTCTCCAGGACCATTTTTGTTGAGAATGGAAGTAAAATAGTTGGTTACATAAACAAGTTTTAGGTAAGAAGTTCTTTTGGTTTTCCTTGAATTATAGACTGAGTTTGAAAAGCTGTCATATTATTGGGCCCCAAAGTCCTATCCACCAAATCTAACTTTACCAATGAAAAAGTAAAACAAGTTTGACATGTCAAAATACTTCTGAATCCCCTGATAGTTCTTCCATCCATAGCTTTTGCAAGTATCAACGCTGAATGTATTTCTCTGAAAAAAAAAAAAATTGTGCAAAAAATCTTTTAAAGTAAAATGCAGTTCATGATTAAGGAACCACTGATCAATTTCTGACTCGTGATAACAACTTGATATTGTTGTTGTAACTTCTATGCTATTAGAATTTTTATGCAAAGCCTTCCAGTTATAGTATTGGAAAACTGAGTCAGAATATACACATATGAATGAAATAGCTCGGCAACATTATCTTAAAATGCTTAGGGACAGAACTTTATTCAGTGATTACAGGTCAGCAAGTTATACCTTGGTCTTTTCAAATTCAGGTTGAAAATAAAACCGTAACAATCACTTCTATGGAGCACACAGACTGAAGTATATTTTAGTTTTCATTGTTTCTCTATCTTTACTACTGGGAGTTAATTTTTAAAATTAACTGCTAACTCTGAGAAAGCCTGTAGGGAATCATTCCAATTTGGTGGCATAAAGAAGTAGATATATTTTTTCCATCAATCTTTGAGAATTTGTTAATCTTTTTCATTAAATTTGTATTCTATATAAATATTCTATTTTGAATAATCTACATTAATTTAGCCATTCTTAACATGAGGATATTTTTATTCATAGTGTAATTTATTTTTGTTGTTGTTTTCACTGAAATTAAGACCCATTAGCCACAAGACCTTTCTTATACCAGAGATTATAGTCTCAATATACATTATGTTAAAATTTAAATAAGTCGAAATTTTATATACATAAATACATTTGTATTTGATGTTAATATACTATAATTGAATATTAATAATTTAAAATAACTCAGAAATCTTTATGCTTCCAGATGTTAAAATATTTCTACATGTTAATTGCAATTCAGTGGGCTCTGAAAGAATTTTGTTTCTCTTAAAAATCACAAAGTCCAGATTAAGGCAAAGTATAAATAGCACTGACTTTGTTATTCTAAATACAAAGACCTAAAAATAATAACTATGACCAAAAGTCTAAAATATTTTAAAAATGACAGTTGTACGGTGACAAATTAAATAACACTAGCTGAGAATAGTATGGGACTTCCTCTGTAGTTCCTGAATATTTCGGCTTCTTTTTAAGTTTGTGTTCAACAATATTATTGTCTCATGTTTATCTTGATTTGTTAACAAGCATCTATTTAGCCACAGCTCTGTGTCTGCAGCATTATGCTGAGCCCTGAGAAGTGTCCCTGGATACCCAGAAAGTCCCAAGCCCCATGGAGTCAAGATCCTCATCTTGTATTTATGCAGTCACTTTCATCTTTAATATTCTACTGTCTTGCATCCTCCCTAATATGACTTCTTTCTTTTGGTTGCCAAGAGCTTCTCCTGTTTATCAAGTTCTTATTTCATATGCTAATCTACACATCTCAGGTTCGGCTATCTGCATACCTTGGGGGCTTCCTCATTGCTCTAATAATGAATATAGTACATGAACATTCTATATAATGTGTCATATTTTTGAAACTCCTTTAGAACAGAATATGATTTTTATGTGGAAAAACTGCTTTAAATTTCCCTAAAGTATGGTGTGGGCTTCCCTGGTGCCTCAGACAGTAGAGAGAAGCCGCCTGCAATTCAGAAGACTGGGTTCCATCCCTGGGTCAGAAGATCCCTTGGAGAAGGGAATGGCTACCCACTCCAGTATTCCTGTCCAGAGAATGCCATGAATAGAGGAGCATGGCGGGCTAATGAGGTTTCAAAGAGTCGTACACGACTGAGCGACTAGGCACAGCACAAAGTATGGTGTATGGTGAGGTGTCTTATATGTACTTGTTAAGCATAAAGGAGAAATTGCCCTCAATGTTTCCAGCTAAATAATGGACAGCCTACTTACCTCTATGAATTTGAGTTAGGCTAATAAATTCTTAGTAAAAATTTGCAAGACCTCCAAATATTTTGTCTGCTAAGCCATGGTTACTTAGTAAACACGTGTAAATATTTAAATCTTTGAATCAAGAATTGCCTGCAGCTTGCACCCATTAAGGTAACCCAATATGAGGAGAAAGCATTTTTTCATTTTGGTGTTTAGATTGTTGCTAAGGGTGCAATTATGAAGGTGGTTTTATTGGATTTGTACATAAGTTCCATCAGGGCAGGCCAGAGGCCATCATAACTATGCAACTAGGGGGTAACCACCTGACATGATGTCCTTCCACTGTTGTTTTTAATTTAAATTAATTAAACCTCTGAGAAGTCAGCTAGGTTATCATCATGTGTTCAAAATAATATAAAACACAATTTAAAAATATTTCTTAAAATAAGACAGTCAAGCATCAAAAGGTAAGCTTGTTCCCCACTTCTTATTTCTGCCTAAAGACACATTTGATTTCTGTAACCAGCGAAATTACAAGTGCCATGCCATGACCTAGCCATGAGATTTCCCAGCTATTTATCAAAAGCATAGAGCATCACTAATCACTTTAAAAACTCAGTTATTTTTTGCCTTTTTGAGTCACACTCTTCCAGAACCAGAATTAGTCTGCCCTTGAAACATTTAGGGGTTCTGAGGTGGCGCTAGTGGTAAAGAACTTGCCTGCTAATCCAGGAGACGTAAGAGAAATGGGTTCAATCCCTGGGTTGGGAAGATCCCCTGGAGGAGGGTATGGCAACCCACTCCGGTATTCTTGCCTGGAGAATCCATGGACAGAGGAGGATTGTGGGCTACAGTCCATGGGATCGCAGTTGGACATGACTGAAGCGGCTTAGCACTGGCACTGAAAACATTTAAGCTGTTTTCTTTCTTTTTAATATTTATTTATTTATTTGTATATTTTGGCTGTGCCAGGTCTTAATTGAGGCATGTGGGATCTTTAGTTGCCACATGCCCAGGGATTGGACCAGGAATTGAACCCGAGCCCCCTGCATTGGGAGCATGGAGTCTTAGCCACTGAGCCACCAGTGGCTAAGTCCTATGGGAAGTCATAAGCTGTTTTCTTAATGGGGCGTTGATTACTAAGAAAATGTACTTTGTATGAGGATTTCAGAATAGAGGATTTCTAAAATTTCCAAAAAGGTATGTTGAGAGTCAGTAAATAAAAGCAGTCATTTTTATTTTGCCTTTATCCTTGTTTATGTCTCTAACAGAAGGGGAAGAAGATGCACAGCGAAATTCAACAGAACAAAGTGGGGAAGCCCAGGGAGAAGCAGCAAAATCTGAAAGTTAACACTCCACTTTGACCTTCTTCAACACCTGACGATGTCTCCAATCTCCAGGCCTGGCTGGAATGCATTTATGTCCAAGAGTGAAAAGGGGAAGAAGAAAATGGCTGTACTGCTTTGCAGGAACCTGCTTGTTCTGTTAAAAGTGGGGGCAGAGGCTGTGGCTGCAGACAGACTTTTCTCTACCTCTGGCATTAGCAATGGTTGAAATCATGTGGCTTGTGTTTGGATGTCATTTTTGTATGGATCCTTTCACCTGACCATATGATGAAATGCTTGTAGAGAGTAGCAGTGATCTAGATGATGATTCTTCCTGTAGCATCTGGCCCCTCACAATGTCAGAGGATTTAATTGTGTCTAATAGCAAAGGGTTGGTTGAACCCCAGAGTTTAAATATCTCTGGCCTGAGTATTCACCCAGTAAAAGAACCATCCAGAAAGTACTGTTTTTAGCATTATGTATCTGTGTGTTCCTGCTTTGTTATTTACACTGTTTTGTATTGTACAATATAGATGCTCAGCACTGCCCCCCTTCTCCGATTGCTTATGAAAAACAAAAATGATGCACATTACTGTGAATTTTTATACCACTCATTTTTTAAAGGGCTGCCTAAAAATTCTGCTCCATAGCGTGGTGGTGTACACAAGATAGGACACACTTTTTTTTAAAACAATCTGTCCCCTCAATTCACTGCTGATGAATTAAGTCTAACAGATTCATCAGGACTCCTTTGCTTATTATACAGACATTTGAAAATATCCATTAATGTGAATATTACCTGAATTCAGTCTGTTTGGTGTCTGCACAGACCAGAGTTCAGTCTGCAAATTTTGTCTTATTCCCAAATGGAGAACTTTTTCTGACTAATATTTTTATTTCAAATTGTGAGAATTTTTGAGAACTGGGGATATGGGAACGAGAATAGAAAAAATACTAAGCACTGGAAATAAGTTTCTTCTCTGGAATCAAATTTCTTACAGTGCTGTATGATACTACTAACATTTGGAGGACAGCTTATCTCCATGGAGCTGAAAAACATGGAGAAAATGACCTTGCAATCCTGTGGACACCAATCACAAAAGTAAAGCCCTTGTGTTGTATTTTTCATGTCTTTTTTCAGCCCTATCAGATCCAAATGTTATTATGCACTTTTTAATGTTTGTAAACTTTTACTAATAATTAGTGTGAATTGCATTCTGATACAATAATCATCATCATTAGAAGCTGACAAAATCCTTATTAATACTGTTGATGGCCTCTGCTGTGTTTTGACATCATGTTTCTTAAATGGAAAGTTTCTATGAGCTGTGTAATCCCTCTGGTCAGTATTATGCAATCATTTCTCAGTGGTAATAAATAAGGCACCAGTGATATGCCAATGGCTCATGAATTACTGGACACATAGCAGGCAAAAGGAAGACCTTTACAATAAAGACCCACTTAACTGTCCTCAAGGTCTTAGATACCATTCCATATGAAATAGTTTAAGCAGCTTTTCAATGGGTAATCTACCTGGATACACCAGGAACTCAGCCCTCCTTTGTAGTTACATGAAGGATGCAAGGTAAGTTTGCCCTCATCTCTCTACAGTACTTTCTGAATGAGTGGGATAGGGACATGGATATCACTTGGTCCTCAAGCATATAGTAAAAAAAAATTAACAGTGTAAGTCTTTGAGAAAATAGGAAAGATTAAATTTTAGAGTACTTCCTTCTGCTTAACCCAATAGGATCCAAAATATCCAGTTAATATTCAAGCACATCCACCTATTTTACACTCACAAGTGGGAAAAGAAGCTCCTGAAGCTATTGTAGACAATTTCTGGTAGTCCGTTTAACACATTCAACCCATACAATCACTTTTACAGTATCCTTATTTATTATACTCATAGATTTTTTGTGAATGTAGGTAAAGTTCTCTCCATCCTTAAAATTGTGGAATTCCAAAATTGATTTCATGTGATTTTGTAAAGTTTAGGACTAGTGCTGAGTATATGTGGAGGATTTCTATTCCTGTGTGATATATTATTATTAATGCATGTGGTATCATGCTTGTCTTTGAATATCTATAGTTGCTAAATTGTGAAGTCATATGGAGCTTTTGAATTATTTTTGACCTCTTACTGCTACTTTGTATGCTATATTCAAACCCAGAAAAAAACCCCTATATTCCCAAGCCAGAAAATTACCAAAAGATTCACATCCTAAAACGTTGCTCAGCAAAAGTTCATATGATCTTCCAAGTTTTACCATAATATCTTTTACTTGAAAGTCAATAATATACATGGAATTGATACTTTAAGGAAAGAATAGGGAAAGAAGGAAAGAGTAGAAAACTAAGACATTGATCTGATAATACACATTGAATGCCTGTTAACCAACTGATTTTATGCTATTCACTTCACAGCACATATTCTCCCATTTAATCCTCAAACAATTCAGTTAAAGAGGTACTATTATTCCATTTCACAAATCAGGAAATTAAGATTGAATAAGGTATAAGTTTTACAAGCTTAAAAAGCTAATAAATGATGAAATAAAAATTGAACCTGTGTTTAACTCCTGAGAGTTTTCAACTACACATGCCATAAATCTGAAGCCAGTCACAGAGCATATTTATCTGGAAGGGAACTTTTAGGGGTGGACCAGATCCATCTTCATATTTTAGAAGAGGAAATAGTCCTGAAAAGGCATTTGTTTTTCTCAAGGTTACCTAGATGAGCAATAACATAGATGTGAATAGCAATTGTATTTTTAAAAAATAATAATAAATTTAATTAAAACATTTTTTGAGTTATTCTTCCCAAAAGACATTTTTTCTGAAATAAAGTCTGCTAACTTAGCATGGTGTAGATTTTTTATGTTCCATGCTACTCATTTTGTTTAACTAGAAATGTGAAAATTTCCGGTTTTCAACTGATGTGCAACAGGTGTAAACTTTTCAAATTTACCCTTTGTCAGTTTTAAGCATCCTGTGCTGACATATTGATATCATAAATTCATAGAAATGTTTTTCAGCAGATAAGAGGCAGGAAACCTCCAATTTTTAGGTAGCACCCCTAGAGCTGTGCACAGTAAATGCTCTACACCTGTGTCTTACTCAGACACAGTGGAAATGCACTGGTTTAGAACATAAATGATATTGTTCTCTCTGGAGAAGCAATAAGAGGTAAAGAAATGTAACTGCAGGCAGTGGTTTCTGACTGAAGTCACTAGTAATAGGGTGGAAATGTCTAATCATCAAGTGAAAACAGGAAAGGAACTATGTTTATGATGTCTTAATAGGCCCTAAACTGTTCTTTAATTATGAGTGGCAGTCTCTGAAGTCATTTGTGAGCTTGTATGACTTTTGTATTTAGCGATGTTGCATGCTCACATACTTGATATTAAAAATAATACATTTTTCTGAAATGTACGCAGTCTATTAAGAGTATTTATTGAACACACATTATGTACACGATGCTCCGGAAAGTGCTGCGGGTGACAGAGGAGAAGGCCAAAGCTCAGTCATCCTATGGCGGACGTACCCAGCATTCCAGCCCCACTTTTCCTGGCCTCTACGCCAATAACGTTCACCTGCATCCCGTGCTGGTAGCCCACTTCCTGGACTTCATCACCTATCAGAGACATCCCACCTCTCCAAATATTGAACTCCAACAGCACTGCTGTCTTCTTACTTGCTCACCTGCAGGACAGTGGTTTTCAATCAAAATAAACACAGATGTTTTTCAGAATCTTCTTTAAGTTTTTACAGGGCTCCCTCCTCTCTGCACACACGCAGATACATTTATGCACAAATACCTTCTTCTCCTTGGAAACATTCCCTGTGAGAGTTTCATATCTTTTTCCTTCCCTCCCACCCCCACCTCCACACTTTAAGAACCACTTATCTAGAAGAAGTTCAAGGTTTTCTGATGAACCCACCCTGTTCACTGAAAAACTAAAATGAATCAACAAGAAGGAAGAAAGAATGCTCACAGACACATAGGGTTTTACTATATTATGGATAACAGGATAGAAGAGCAAAAAGTATAACTCTTATCTTAGTGTTGCTTTCTTTTCAAAGTATTTTTCCCACATACAGAGACCAGGGCAGGGCTTAGGAGAAAACAAGCACCAAATAGCACTCAGCCTGAATTCAGGCAAAGATATAAGCCAAAGGCAGTAAAGGGTGTGTATCTTTAAGTTCTTCTTACTCAGGTCACCAGGATAAAATAACTACATAGGAATTTGGGACAAAATACTAGCAAACAATGCAACCGGTTTGCGTTAGTCTCTCGTGTCTCTTGTAAATGTTTTGCATCTGTCTAGTCCAGTACTTTTGCCTGGAAAATTCCATGGATGGAGGAGCCTGGTAGGCTGTAGTCCATGGGGTCGCTAAGAGTCAGATATGACTGAGCGACTTCGCTTTCACTTTTCACTTTAATGCATTGGAGAAGGAAATGGCAACCCACTCCAGTGTTCTTGCCTGGAGAATCCCAGGGACGGGGTAGTCTGGTGGCTGCCATCTATGGGGTCACACACAGTCGGACACGACTGAAGCGACTTAGCATAGCATAGCATAGTCCAGGATATCGGAGAAGGCAATGGCACCCCACTCCAGTACTCTTGCCTGTAAAATCCCATGGACAGAGGAGCCTGGTGGGCTGCCGTCTATGGGGTCGCACAGAGTTGGACACGACTGAAGCAACTTAGCAGCAGCAGCAGTCCAGGATATGGGGGTTTGGGGTCCTGGCCATCTCTCATTGTAAAGTTGTAATTAACAAGGATCTGACTATCACTCATTATCTTTCTAATTTGTACCACATCTACTTTCTGATCATATCAAGATAGATATTTTGTCAGCAACTCTTAGCCTGGAATCCCTGGCAATCTTTCTCTTCAATGTTTTCAATTTCCCTTGCTTTCTTGTCTTAGTCTCTCTCTCCTGTCCAATCCACCACAACCAAACCATCTCCCTTCTCTCTGCTTGTCTTCTAGATGACTGAAAAGTTTATAACAATGTTTGTTCATTGTTTGCAACCTCAGTTTAGACAGAGTGCTGCACAGCTCTTTATTCCTGTCCCTGGGAACAGAGGAAGTTTACCATTTGCTAAGATTATTCCTTCATCTGAAGTTTTAAAACCATTTTCTTTCTTTCGACCTTAACAGGAGGTCTGTTAGTTATCCTTTTCACCGACTTTACCCTTTTCCACAAATGTGCTCAGGTTCTCAAGTTCTCTTTCCTTCACTGCTTGCTTCCTAAAATAACAATCTACATTCCCTGTTTTCATGCTTCTCCTCATTTCTTATTCTCCTGCAGTTTGACTTCCAGCTCATTTTTTTTTTTTTCATTACTAATGACATCTGACCTCTCGGTAATGGTCAAAGAAGCCCTGGACAGTGAAAATTAAAAAGTGATGTTGTTACAGATGTCTCAAGCTTCACCTAAAATGAAAATTAATGATTTTATAATTTTGATTGATATTAGCATGGCACAGTATAGCTATATAATACAAGTCTTCTTGAGGATAAAATCTACATATCCCAAGAAAAAGTCTGTTTTGTCCACCAGGTTCATATCTTCGTATGTACGTGTCTTTTCTCTCTGACAATATTCTCTCCATGTTTCTCAGCTACATCCTCTGATCCTACGGTGTCCATTTCTTCATAGGGGTGATTGTTACTTGTAGGCACTAACCCGGGGCTCATGCATCCAGAGATGGGCACTGTGATGTTTTGGAGTTCTCTGTTTCATTATACCCTGGGATGACTGTCAGTGATATTACCAGTTCCTCCAACAGCAGTCACATACATGCAAAAACACTTAACATCTTTGTACCCAGTCCCATCCTAGTCCTCTGAATTAGACCTCCTGAACAAATATATCAATCCAAATGGTTAAATATAATGGATAGTTCATGTACATTTTATTAGCCAACCCTATGGAATTTAATCTTATTCACCATTGTGTGTGTGTGTTTTTTTTTTAAGATGTCTCATTTGCCTTCCTTTTTCCCCCCAGGAGTATTTAGTTTGTTATCTTTTGTCCTTTTCTCTTTGGCAACTCCACACTCTCCTTGATGAGTTCTTTTATTTTCTATGTCCCCACTACCTCCCTAGAATTCCATCTTTATTCCTCTTACCTAACCCCACTGGATGGACATGAGTTTAGGTGAACTCTGGGAATTGGTGATGGACAGGGAGGCCTGGCGTGCTGCAATTCATGGGGTCGCAGAGTCGGACACGACTGAGCGACTGAACTGAACTGAACTGAACTGAACCCCACTCTACACTCCTCTTCCACTCCAACATCATTAGTTACCATATTAGCCATGATGATTCCCATGTCCTCATCACTGGCCCAGAGGTCACTCCTAATTACCTGACTTATTGGATAGCTTAACATGGGTTTTCCAAAAGCATCTTAAAATTCAACATTACAACACTAACTCCAGGATATGACACCATTCCCTTACCTGACTTCCTGTGTTACAGATCCCATATAATAGTGCTACTGGTTTCCCATCAACCTTACATCAAAATTCTCAAAACATCTCTTAACTCTTCTTCCTCTAATTTTTTTTTCAGTCCATCCAATTTTAACTACCTCTTGAAACTGCCCACTTCCTTTTGTCTACACTTTAATGCTTTCAATCATTTCCTATCAAGTATGTCTGAGCAATGGCCTGCCTTGTCTGACACTCTTTCTAACCATCTTACAACCAGAAGTATCTTTCTAATAAAAAAGTCACACGGTTTCCCTCCTCTAATTTGACAAATCTTTCAATTTAGCCACCCAACACTTTTTTTGGTATAAGTACCATATTTTATCTTTATATAACTCCTTGGTCTATATTAGCTGTTTTTCCTATCCCTAAGATGTTCTTCATGCTTGTTAGCAAATTCTCATTGATCTTTCAGACTAGCCTAACTTCACCCTTTTTTAAGAGACTTTTGGACTTGCTTCCCCATTCCCAAGCCCTAGGAAACTTACTATTCTATGTATTTTGCTCCCCTAACACTTGGTCTGGAAACATATCTCACTAAACCACAGCTATTTGTTTTCATACGTATCTCTCAAACTAGAATATGAACTCCTTGAGGGCAGCAGCCCTCTTTTATTAATGTTTGTATCTTCATTGTCTATTAGATACTCAACAAATAATTAGAATAAATGTCTGCCCTCCTGAAGCTCACACTATAGTTGAGACACATTTCCACACAGATCTATGAGAGAAAAATTCAGTTCAGAGATAAAGTTAATGTTTGAAAATAGTAAAAGTTGCATAAAATTGCACTGCAGAAAATAAATATTTGATTTCTATCACCTAATCAGTGCAATAAACTTTTAAGATTTCATTCCCAAATTATGCTGCACACACACATACACACGGAGATTTGATATAACTTAGATAGATGAGCTGTTTAATATAGTACAATGTACAAATAAATGAGCAAGTCAAAGTGTGTCATTTAGCTAAGCAATTATCTTGGTAAAGGTATTTATTGGCATTCTGTAGTATGAATTTCCTTCAGTTTGTGGAATTGAGATTACCCAGAAAAGGAGGTTGTATCTTAGTCTCCAGACCTAGGCAACACATTAGCCAGAGAGGAAGATCTCTGGGCAGATGTTCGTGGGCTTTGAACAAGAGTGCATTGGAATTTCTAAGAATATGCTTTACAGAAGTGTACTCTAATATAGACTAATAGCCTAACAAAATAGGAGTTCTGATAAGAATATGATGAATTTTAATGGCAGAACTCCATAGAAAAAAGTGGGAAATAATATAAGAAACATGTTTGTGTATACTCAAGAAAAAAGCACATTGATACATACATATATTTATATATACGCATATGGGTACATGCTCAGTCACTCAATTGTGTATGACTCTTTGCAATTCCAGGGACTGTAGCCCACCAGGCTCCTCTGTCCATGGGATTTCCCAGCAAGAATACTCGAGTGTGTTGCCATTTCCTACTTCAAGGGATCTTCCCCACCCAGGGATGGAACCCACATATCTTGTACTGGCAGGTGGCTTCATTACAACTGAGCCACCTGGGAAGCCCATATATACACATATATATAACCTTAAGTTATTTTCCCCAAATATTGTATCATTTGAAAAAAAACAGAAAAGTAGTAGTAATCAAATTAACACTGGAAACCTAACAGGACTAAAGAAGTATCCTGTACTTTTTTGACTGTGAAACAAATAAAAATGGCCAAGGTAATGGTGTAGGTAATTTTTAACAGAACACATGTTTGCACTTTGGCTGCCATGATTCATTTTACACATTTCACTTGAGTAGGATGGTGTGACTATTATGACTGTCCCATTAAATTTCTAAGTTTTCTTTTACTCTGCATGCTCTTTGAAATCCATAAAACAATATATAACTGTGAATTTTAAGAGCATAAAAGCTATGTAAAAATAGCTATAGCTAGGGAGTGACAACTTAAACAGAACCTGCCTTCCCAGATGGCCCTAAATAAAATTCAGTAAGTCGTCAAATTTATTTAGGAAATATTTATTGAGCTTTTAGTAAGTTTAAGTCTCTGCATTTGATGCTGTAAGGAGTGAAAATTTTTAAAGACTTTTAAGAAATTTTTAAAATCTTTAATCAGTGAAACTGAATATACAATGGTGACCATGTTTTTTTCTATCAGCATTCCCAGACTTCCCCATCATGACTCCATTCCTCATTGGAAGAATTTTCCTTCTGTTTCCACTGTCTAATGAGAAGCTGCTTTTTGCTCAGCTGACTCTCAGGCCTTTGTAACAAAAGTGGGAGAATAGATCTAGACACAGGTTAAAGTGATGATAAGAGGAAAAAGAAAATTTATGAAGAATCCATACCATAATTGTTCTTTATTGAGTTAATGATTGAAGCAGACCAAAGAAAAGAACAAACAACTAAGTTATCCAGCTAACATGTTTAAGTCAATTTGTATAATAAAAAGCTATGAAATAGAGAATTAGAAAAAGCTGTGAAACTAGGTTTCTAGAAGTTTGGGGGGTTTGACAAGAGGCTTCAGTGAAGAGAAAAAGAGAGTTGTATCAGTGTAATGTGGACAAAAGACAGAAAAAAAGCAATTTTATAGGCTATTAGCTATAATAGCAATTAATTAGCTATCCTTTACTATTTTCAAAGAGATAAATGTAAATATTGGGAATACCTTTCAATCATTTCTGTGTTTCAGATGAGACTTCTTTTGAATGTGGCTCCACACAAAGAGAGGGCCACATGATACCCTACGTTTTATTGACATGTACTCATTTAATTGTAATGGTAAGACAAGTACATATATATTTGTAATAAATATCTAAGTATAATGAGCAAATAGTAGATGAACATGGAACATCCCATATAGATTCTTAGGGAGAAATGTCACTCAACAGGAAAGATCAAGTGAAGCACTGGAATGATTTTTTAAAATATATTTATGTATTGAAGAAAGAGAGATTAGACATTTTACATAGGAAACAAAATGACAGAAACAGAGGTCCACAGGTAAAAAAATATGCCATCATATGTATTTTTAAAAACTATCCAAATTAGCTAGAGCATACTCTGAGGAGACATATTTAGACAGATGCAGGAGTAGAAATCTGAGACCCCCAGAAAGGAAACCGGGGAAACCCAGGAGCTGATGAAAGTCACAGAGAACTCAGACCAGCTCCAAGAAATCGCTCATAGGGAAGAGTGTGGGCATCAGCACGTGTCCCCGGCACAAAGACCCCAAGATACAGCTGGGATCCATGCCAAAGTGCCTACCATAGAAACAGAAGAATTCTGAAAGTTAGAGTTAAGTTTTTACAGGCAGGCTTAGAGTTTCAAGATAAAAACAGACACAAGGACTTACATCAAGGTTAAGAATCCAACAGCTGAAAGAAACAGACGTCAGAGGAAAAATGAGAAGCAGGAGAGATGCGTGCAACCAGGCATAGACAGGATCCCGCCCAGGAAAGCAGCTGCCACTGTCCTTTATCCATGTTTCTGCTCGTGCCCTGAAGTACCCTTCAGTTTTATAGACTCCATACCTCTCAGCTGACAACATGTGGTGCAAGTACAAGGGAGAAATGTCTTTTAGCATCATGTATGGGGGAAGAAGACTCGATCTTCTCTCAGGGCAATAGTAACTATCATGTTCTGAACATGCACTGCATGTTTGATTACATGAACCCCATTTCTCATGACCTCTTTGAAGTGAGTAATCTCTCTCCTACGAATGACCAGCGTAAGGCTCAGAGAAGTCAGGTGGCTTGTCCAAGATCACGTAGCATTTGTGTTGTAAAGCCAAGACTGAAATCTATGTCCATCTTCTCTGACATTTCCCATGCTTTTCCAACTCTACAAGTGCTGTCTAGTAGAAAAATAATGCAAGCCAAAATGCAATTTTTTTACATTTTCTAGTAGCCAAATTAAAATGAAAAGAAAGCAGTAAAATGACCCAATATATCAATATTTTTAAAATGTCCATTAATATCTAGTCAATATAAAAATCAGTGATACATTCTTTTTTTGCTTTGTTTTGGTGCCAATTCTTCAAAATCCAGTGTCTGCTTTACACACATATCTCAAATCAGGCTAGCTACATTTCAAGTGGTCTGACTTCCATATTATCACATCACAAATCATATACTCTATTTTCCTTTTCAAGGATTAAAAAGAGAAAGGGTTCACTTTGGGGACACAGGGGTATATAGCTATATGTATATATAGGGGTATGCTAAGTTGCTTCAGTCGTGTCTGACTCTTTGACACCCTGTGGACTTTAGCCAGCCAGGTTCCTCTGTCTATGGGATTCTCCAGGCAAGAATACTGGAGTGGATTGCCATTTCCTTCTCCAATATAGGTATATATACATATAAAGGGCTTCCCTGATGGCTCAGCTGGTAAAGAATCTACCTGCAACGTGGGAGACCGTGATTCAATCCCTGGGTTGGAAAGATCCCCTGGAGAAGGGAACGGCTACCCACTCCAGTGTTCTGGCCTGGAGACCTCCATGGACAGAGGAGCCTGGCAGGCTCCAGTTCACGGGGTTGCAAGAGTTAGATATGACTTGGCGACTAAACCAACAGCATATATATATGAAGATGATGCACCTATTTTCTCACCTGAGCTTCACCTTTCACCACCCTAATCATCAAC
The DNA here is from genome assembly GCF_032452875.1 of Bos javanicus. Lineage (NCBI taxonomy): Eukaryota > Metazoa > Chordata > Mammalia > Artiodactyla > Bovidae > Bos > Bos javanicus. Next base: position 41,994,062 of record NC_083881.1, read on the forward strand.
AGATCAAATGGAAATTCTGTGAAGCCTGTAACACTAATTTCAATTTCCTCCTGAACAGGTTTTAATAGAAGTCCCAGGCTTACAGGGCTTCCCTCATAGCTAAGTTGGTAAAGAATCTGCCTGCAATGCAGGAGATGTGGGTTTGATCCAGGGAAGATCCCCTGGAGAAGGAATTGGCAACCCACTCTAGTATTCTTGCCTGGAGAATCCCATGGACAGAGGAGTCTGGAGGGCTACAGTCTATGGGGTCACATGATTTAATGACTAAACCACCACCACCCAGGCTTACACCCTTTTCCTCAGTACTTAATTCCCCAGACTTTTGCTCCAGCCCTTCTCATTACCAAACACAGTCTCTGGCCCAATAAATTCAATTCCTTGGAAACTGCATTTGTTTTTCCTAGTCATTGCTCTTCTTGCAGATTCAAGAGATTTAAAATACATTTCTAAGAAAATCCAAAATTTGTGTCCTCCACAGGTGTTCCTTCATTGGCTTAATCAAGGAAAACACATTAATTAAGACATTTCCTAACTCCAGCCAACCTGAGCAAAGAAAGCAAACTGCATCCCTGAGGCCCATGCTACAGTGAATTCTGAGTAAACAACTTCTCAGTGTGTTAAACACCCAACAGTATTCTGCCTGCCACTTGTTGGAATCACAATTGCTTCACAGTGTTGGGTTTTTTTTCTCCCTGTTCTCAGAACAGTGCCTTGTTGTACTTCCAGCCCATACAAGAATATTTTGAATGAGTCTGACTTTGCAAAGACAGCACTTGCAGCTGAAAATAGGAAAACATGACCATCTGTTCCCCGCTTCATATTCAATCTGACAATATCCTAATACAACTGTCTTCCTCTTTGACTCCATCCTACTCGGCAACCTGCCTCATTCCACCAGTTTCTCACTTAAGCTTCTTCACTTACATTGTGTCTCTCCACATTCCTCTCCTCCCACTCACCTATCACTACTTTCCTCTGTTTTATCACTTCATGATTCTTATAATCCTCAAGAATACCAAGTTAATTGCTTGCCATTTTCCATTCTTCCAACTCCAGATACTTCTTTCCCTCAATCCCTCTGTCTAGCACTTTCTGCACTCCTCAGCTACTACCTAACTTTTTATGGGAGAAACAAAAAAAAAAAAAAAGGAAAAGAGCTCCAAACCTAAGCTTCTAGGATCAACCTGAAGTTTGCCGGAAGTATGGAAATAAGCCCTACGTTTTGGGGAGGGACAGGGGCTTTCCAAGTGGCTCTAGTGGTAATAGAACCTGCCTGCTAATGTAGGAGGCATAAGATACGCGGGTTCGATCCCGGGGTGGGGAAGATCCCCTGGAGGAGGGTGTGGCAACCCACTCCAGCATTCTTGCCTGGAGAATCCCATGGACAGAGGAGCCTGGCAGTCCACAGTGTCTCAAAGAGTCAGACAGGACTGAAGGGACTTAGCACACACGCACCAACGCAAGCCCTGGGGAGGAACAGGGGCATAATGGAAAGTGGAGAGGAAGAACGCATAAATGACACCGGTGGCAAGAGTAATTTTCACCTCTGTGCATAGTCACTCAGTTGTGTCTGACTCTTTGTGACCCCATGGACTTCTTTGTACATGGGGATTCTCCAGGCAAGAATACTGGATGGAGTGGGTTCCCATGCCCTCCTCCGGGGGATCTACCCAATCCAGGGATCGAAACTGGTCTCCTGCATTACAGGCAGATTCTTCACTGTCTAAGCCACCTGGAAAGCCCCAATTTTTACCTCTATCACTACAGATTTCCAATGACTCATTTACCAACTATGGGAGAGATGATAGTAGAGGATACCAACTTCCATCACCACCAGAAATCAGAAATTTCACAAGTTGCCCAACTATCAGAGAGATACCTTGATTTTTTTCATCTATCCATTCAGTTGGACTCCAAATGACTGATAATTCTAGGAAACAGTTGGCAAATATACTTAGGAGAGATTGATTTTCATATCATGTACCCAGAACTTAGGCTTCTTCTTATTGACAAAATGTATAATTTTGCCCAATTTAATTATCTACTCTGAGTACCAGTTTTTTGTCAGCAAAAGGAAGTGATATAGCATCTCTTAAGGATGTCGAATAATAATAGATAATGGGAAAGTTGAAAGATTAGTTAATACACTTAAAGTTCTGAAAACAATGCCTTCAATTCAATATAAATATTAGCTATTAACATTGTTGTGTTGTTTTATGAAATATGTATTTATAGTCTAAGATAACTCAGAGAGAATAGTCTAACAGCTTACACTTCTTTACAGGCAGTCCTACTCAATGGCACAGAGGTTTTACTTATTTACTATTTGAACAAGTATGAATAAGTTCCTTCTACACATCAGATTCTTTCAGGATGCTAACTATACAATGGTTCAACCATAGGGATAATCTCCAACCATATGAAGCTTGAAGTGAAGTGAAGTTGCTCAGTCGTGTCCGACTCTTTGTGACCCCATGGACTGCAGCCCGCCAGGCTCCTCCGTCCATGGGATTTTCCAGGCAAGAGTACTGGAGTGGGTTGCCATTTCCTAGCAAATGAAATACTTAGAATATGTACTCTAATGCAGGAAAGTCAAATGTTGAGAAGCAAAATTTGAATTGGGAGGAAAGAGAAAAAGAGGGAGGAAAATCACTTCAGGACTGCCTTAGGGTCAGTTTAAGTTCAGCTCTAACTTTTTCTTATAACTGATACATTTGAAGTTTCACAGTGTCATAGATAGGGGACATTCATACTCATAATGCAATAAAGCACAAAGCCCTCAGGGAATGGCCTTGGGAGGACAGGGGGAATCACTGGACAGGCTCAGTCATTTGATGATGTTAATTTCTTACTGGCACCTCTGAAAGATGTTTTATTCTTTGCCTTCTAATTTAAGTACAGACAAAATTCCTTTCTCTTTGTTTCCCTTAGTAAAGCTGAGGCCAGGCAAAGAGTCTGATAAACACCAAGGAAATCAAAAAGAGGAAAAACAGAGAGAGTATAGATTAATTGGCTTATTAAAGGAAGGTTTCTTCTTTTCAGTCTGGTTAACTGCAATCCTAGATCTCCAGGTCTACCCATTACTCACGAGACCCTCTGAAGCAGAGGTGACCAACCTCCGGCACTGGTCTGTGACCTGTTATGAACCTGACTACGAAGCAGAAGGCAAGTGACGGGCAAGTGAGGGAAGCGTCCTTGCTGTCTATAGTTGCTCCCCAACACTCTCCCATCACCCCCAGATGGGACCATCTAGTTGCAGGAAAGCAAGCTTAGGGCTCCTACTGATTCTGCATTATGTGAGTTGTATAATTATTTCATTATATTTTACAATATAATAATGATAGGAATAAAATGATCAATAAACATAACGCACTTGAGTCACCCTAAAACCATTCCCCTCACCCCGGTCTGTGGAAAAATCATCTTCTGTGAGACCAGTCCTGGTGCCAAAAAGATTGGGGACCACCGACCTAAAGATAGATGAGACACTACCCCAAAAATTCTCCCTTGGAGACTCTTCTTCCTCTAGTCAGATATGTCATGAAAGCTATCTTTAATACATACCTATTTCCAGCATACAGTATTTTCTGCATGATTAATACTCAACGTTTTATTCATACATACCAAAGAAGTATTTTTCATTGATTTAAAAACAAAATAGGCCTGAAGCCCTCAAAATCACAGCTAGCATATATAGGGATTATGAAGCTATTTACTAAACCAGAAGAGCTGACTATTAAAATGTTATCACTGTTAATAATTTTTAAATAAAACGAATTCTCCTCTTTATCCTAAGTAAACTCTATATAATAGACATTTTGATTAGTCAAATATTTTCCATAATTGTCCTTGAATAAATATTTTTGTTAAATAAAGCATGTTCCTCAGATAGGAAAATCAAGTTATTTAACAATAATTAAATCATCACTCATAAATCTCAAGTGTAAAATAAAACAACTATATTTTTATTTCTGTCTATATCATATTTCTGTAAATATCGATAAATGATAAGTAATAGATTTCTGCCTCCTGGTGGCCATTTGCGGTTCTAAAAGAAAAAATAGCCTGTGTTTCTTAAAACACAACAAAGAGATTTTGTTTTAGAATTTTGTTTAAAAGGCTACTCATTCTGGAAAGCAATGGTAGGTCAGCTTGGTACCAAGAAGGGAAAAAGTCAGCAGTGGCAGCCAAGGACATGAGTGCCTTCCCAGGGCACCGTGAAACACAGTTCCCCCTTTTCACTCCATTGGCTTGTAGGTTATAAACATATGCACATAAACTCAAGTCCTCAGGAAACCAGTTTTGATCAAACAGAAATGTTTACCAGGTAATTCTAATACATTTATCACAAATATCTTCCCTTAAGCCTCACAGCCCTGTTACAGTATGGTTTGCCTTTAGCCAAATGGAATAATCTTTATGGAGTATTCTTTATATGTATTTTCCTGCAGTAAGGTCTCTTTTGTCAATCAGATATGGCCACAGAAAGGTATGCTTCTTTGTTTGGTTAAGTTGCTTCACTTGGCAATAAAATAAAACCTTTGGGAAATATCAAACATGCCTTGACAGGAACATAGCATTGCTTACTAAAATTATATGTAAGAAATGCAGGAGGTTGGTCAAAATAAAAATTTACTGAGGTGATTTAAAACCAGGATTTATCAAAAGCTGAGTCAAATTTTGAAGTGTTTCCTCAGTAGAAATAATAGTGAAATATGTTGCATGTCATGTCACTAACATTTAACTAATAAATAATTAACTTAAATATTTATAAGCTTATGATACAAAATGTTTTTTGACTAGAAGGAACATGTTTCAATTGACAATCTTTGCAGCTAAAATTAATCTGTAAAATTCTGTAACTTTGAAATTGTTATATAAATTAACTCAAGACTAATTAGACTCCTTGGAGAAGGCAATGGTATCCCATTCCAGTAGTCTTGCCTAGAAAATCCCATGGATGGAGGAGCCTGGTGGGCTGCAGCCCATGGGGTCGCTAAGAGTTGGCATGACTGAGCGACTTCACTTTCACTTTTCTCTTTCATGCATTGGAGAAGGAAATGGCAACCCACTCCAGTGTTCTTGCCTGGAGAATCCCAGGGATGGGGGAGCCTGGTGGGCTGCCGTCTATGGGGTTGCACAGAGTCGGACACGACTGAAGCGACTTAGCAGCAGTAGCAGCAATTAGACTCCTAAATCATGTTTTGGTTTTTTTTTTTTTTTTTGCAATATGAGGGTTTAGTTGGTAAAGAAAATATTTATAATTTATTCTACATATCTCACAGTATTCCTTTGATTAGTGCTGGTCTGCAAAAGGGAAAGAATCGAATGCATATCATTTTAAGCATAAGTAATAAACATAATAAGTTAACTGAATCCAAATTACTAAACTTACTTGTATGTAAAATATTTTGTTAAACACTAGTGAAATTTGTTTGTCTTTTAAACTACTGTTTTAAAAGACTGGACTGTAACCTACCATGCTTCTCCATCCATGGGATTTTCCAGGCAAGACTACTGGAGTGGGTTGCCATTTCATCCTCCAAGGGATCTTCCTGACCCAGGGATCGAACCTGGGTCTCCCGCATTGTAGGCAGACGCTTTACCATCTGAGCCACCAGGGAAGTCTGTATGTAAAATATTTTGTTAAACACTAGTGAAATTTGTTTGTCTTTTAAACTATTGTTTTGAAATATAAAAGGATTGCATTTCCATTGAAGAACGTCCTCTTATACAGTTAAAGAAACAATGAATTCATGAGAAGAAATAATACACTTGACATATAAGGACAACTTTCATTTATCATGACAGCTCTTTAGTATACTTTAATATACATTTTAATTTTAGAGTCTGGGAGTATAGATGAGGGAGTTGGTGATGGACAGGGAGGCTTGGCGTGCTGCAGTCCATGGGGTTGCAAAGAGTTGGACATGACTGAGTGACTGAACTGAACTCACATTTTAATTTTAAAAATGTTAATAGAAATATTTAAACATATATCAAGTAAGAAGTAGTATGATGAACTCCTATCTAGTCATTATCCAGCTTCAACATTATCAGTTCTTGGGGAATCTAGTCTCATCTACATTCCCAGACTCTAAAACACAATGGGATTACTTTGAGGAAGATTCAGACATCATATTGTCTTCATTTTAAATACTTCATTTTAATACTTTCATTTTAATGAATTTTAAATACTTCACTTAATACTTCATTTTAAATACTTCAGTTTGCATTTCTAACAAAAATTGTTTTATATATTATTACTGCAGCATTATTACAACTAAAGAAAAAGAATAATGTCTTATTATCAAATTGTCACTACTCCACTTTTTTTTTTTTTTTAAACGGTTGGGAGATATTTATTTTCTTTAAACAAGGTCATAAATAACAAAGAAACAAAGAAGTTCCCAAACTTCAGACCCTGAAGCAGGACAGGGATAGGAAGTTGTGGGGTCAAAAGGTGGAGGGGGCTTCGCATCACCTAAGACAGTCACAGAGAAGATGGGCTGCAGGAGACTGCCCCTTCCTTGGAAATGGCGTGCCTGGGCAGCAGGGAGGCTGGAGTGCTGTGATGAGGCAGCTGGAAGAGGGCAAATGTTGAGGATGCTGGACTGGACTGTTTCTATGAAGGATGACATGGAAACCACAAACGACTAAGATAAGCTGTGGGTCTAGAAAAGGCAAGCGGGCACTCTGCATACCTCCAGGGACCAACTATGAAAATGGTTAAATCTGCTTCTTAAAAAGAACTCCACGGGCCTTAGCCTGTGGCTTTGTATGTGGGCTGTAGTCAACCTGGGTTGCTTTATGGCAGGTGAGGGCTCAAGAGGCCCCTGGAGCAGCCTGGCCTCAGCCCAGGGCAGGTGCCCAGACATGTGGGAGTGGGACGTGGGCCCTCCCCAGATGGGAGGCCATGTGCTTGGACTGGCTGAGCCTGATTTTCAGGCTAGTTTCTTGTGATGCTATCCACCACCCCTCCCTCTACCTAAGGATGAGATCCTGACCTCTCTGGGTCTTCCAAGCCTAGAAGAATAAGAAGGGGATAAAAAGGTATCTGACTGGTGTTTTATTTAAAAGGGAAAAATAAAGACCATCTTGCACATGGTCTAGCCCATGAGGCAGGGCAGGACCATGGCAAGAACAATCTCAAGCAATGGAGGTCCCTGTACCTGGGGAAACATGGGGAGTCATAAAATGACTCTATTGTTAGTTTGAATCTGCATTCATAAAAGGTCCATATATTATAATTTTGAGAAGTCTCTTAAAGTTCCTTTTTAATTATTTAGAATAGCTTTAAATTTGTAGATTGAGCTGACAGTACAGAGAGTCCCTGTCCAAAACCGGCACAGTTTCAAACCCTATTACTAACATCTTACACTATTTCGATTGTTGTTGTTCAGTCACTCAGTCATGTCTGACTGTTTGAGACCCCATGGATTGCAGCATGCCAGGCTTCCCTGTCCTTCACCATCTCGCAGAGCTTGTTCAAACTCATGTCCATTGAGTCAGTGATGCCATCCAACAATCTCATCTTTTGTCGGATCTTACACTATTATGATACATTTGTTCAAATTAACAAATATTGATACATTATTAAGGACTAAAGTTTATATATTTATTCAGATTTCCTGGTTTTTACCTAATGTCATTTCTCTATTCTGGGATTTTATTCAGGATATCACATTATGTATACATATTGTCAGATCTCCTGAAGCACTTCTAGCTTTTGGCAGTTTTTTTAGACTTATCCTTCTTTTAAATGATTTAATTTCAATGAGTACTGGTCAGGTATTTTGAAAATATCCCTTAGTTGAAATTTGTCTCTGATGTTTTTCTCGGGGTTAGACTCAGGTTCTGGGTTTTGAGAGAGAAGATCATAAAGGTGAAGTGCCATTTTCATCACATGGTATCAACATATGCCACATATTTGATGTCATGTTGATGTCGACTTTGATTTCCAGGCAGAAGTTCTTTCTGTCAGGTTTCTTCTTTGAAAAGTTATTCTTATTCTTTCCCATCTCTATGCTGTACCCTTTAGAAAGAAGATGTGTGATATTTAGAAAGAAGATGTGTGATCATCATGTACAAGCCCACGCGAAGGAGTGGAGAGTGATATATCCACTCCTTTAAGGGCTGGAGTGTCTATAATTCACTTGGGATTCTGCATGGAGATTTGTCTCTTTTCCCTCATGCATTTATTTATTCCATATTCATGGGTCATATATATTTATCTTATATTTTGGGTTATATTCTAAATAATTTGATATGTAATTCATGCATGTATGGGTGCTCAGATGTGTCCAATGCTCTGCGACTATGGACTGTATAACATATAGATTGTAGTCTGCCAGGTTCCTCTGTCCATGGGTTTATCCAGGCAAGAATACTGAAGTGAGTTGCCATTTCCTCCTCCTGGGGGTCTTCCTGACCCAGGGATCAAACCAGGGTCTCCTGCATTGGCATGCGGATTCTTTACCTTTGAGCCACCTGGGAAGCCCTGTATATAATAAATAATGCAAAACAAAACTGTTTTGTTTATTACTCAAATAGTTTCCAGCTTTGGTCACCGTGGATTCTCTCTATTGTCTCCTGTGCTTCTTTGACTTATTTTCTCAATGTGGAGTTTTTTTGAGGGCTTTCTTCCTTTCTGGAATTTCAAGATGATTTAGGAATAGTTTGTGTATTTCCTGCCCCGTCTCAAAAATCTGTCATTTCTCCAAGAATCCCTGGCTGTTTTATGGGAGAAGAGGATTAGAAACTAAGATCTGGGTGCTAAATGTGCACATTGCCACTGTAGTCTCCTAAATTTGTAACGATTTTTTAAATTTGCATACATTAAACTTCAATCTTCGGGCTGTAAAGTTCTGTTTTTACAAATGTATAATGCTATATATTCAGTATTGCAATATTGTATACAGTAGTTTTGCCACTCTAAAAATCACCTGTGCTTCACCTATTCAAGTCCCCAGCCCCTGAACTCCAAACAGCCATTGAAGTTTTTACTATATCTATAATTTTGCCTTTTCCAGAATGACATATAACTGAAATTGTATATTATAGTTCAAAGCCTTTTCAGACTGGCTGCATTCATTTAGCAATACGCATTTAAGCACTCTGCAGTTATCCATGTCTTTTCATGACTTAATAGCTCATTTCTTTTTATAGCTGAGTAATATGGCATTGTAGCCAGAGTTTGTTCATCCACTCACTTATTAGAGGTCATCTTGGTGGCTTCCAGCTTAGGCAATCATGAGTGAAACTCTTGTAAATATTTTTATGAAGGTCTTTGTGTGGACAAAAATTTTCACCTTAAGTTGGTAGACAACTAAAAGTATAATCACTAGATTATATAAACACTATATTTAGCTTTGTAAGAAAGCTGTCTTTCAAAGTGGTTGTTAACATTTTGTCTTCCCACCAGAAATGAATGAGAGTTCCTGGTGTTCTGGGTCCTCATCAGCATTTGGTAATTTAAGTTTTTTGAAATGCTGTCATTCTAATAGGTGTGTAGTACTTTCTCAGCTTCCTTATAAGTTGCAATTCCCTAATGACAAACAATTTTGAGTACCTTTTATATGCTAATTTAACATCTGTATGTCTTCTTTGGTGAGGTATCTACTCAGATTTATTGCCTACTTTCTAGTTGGGTTGTTTGTTTTCTATTTTTTGTTTTCAAGACTCCTTTCTGTATTTGGGACAGAAGTCCTTTGTAAGATAGGTGTTTTGCAAATATTTTCCCCAATATGTGGCTTCTTTTCCTTTTTTAAACAGTGTCTTTCATAGAGCAGAAATTTTTATTTTTAATAAAGTCTAAATTATGTACAACAGTATTTATAATTCTTCTCTCCCTTATACTATTGTTGTCATTCATTTCTTTTATTAATATGCTAAATTTATTCATATCCAAAATTGTTGCTATTATCACTTGAAGTTATCATTAAAAATAAGAAAAATAAAATAATTCTTAATAAGAATATAAGTAAAAGATAATATAAATACATTTACTTGTTAAATAAATAAAAATAAGTAAAAGGAAATAAATCTTATTAAGAATAAGAAAAGCTTTTGTTTTACCATCATTTATTCCTTCTCTTTCTCATGTTCTTCCTTTATGTAGATCCAAGTTTTTGTCCTTTATCATTTTCCTTCCCTCTGAATTCCTTTAGCTACTGTTTTTCTGAGAAAGTCTTTATTTGTCATTGATTTTTTGAAGGATAATTTCATTAGATACATAATTCTATGTTATTATTTATTTTTCTAATACTTTAAATATTTTTCAGGGGTGTTTGTTCTGAAAAACTAAAAATCCCATTTCAAGCTCTAAAGAATATTGGTGTTTCAATTTCACAAGACATAAATAATAATGAATTACAATTTAACATTTGATAAAGGCCTCCTTGAAAATAAGCCATAGAGGAAAGGCTGTTTCATGGCTTGCCTGAAATAATCCCTCATTGTGACCTAAAAAGCTTGGACTGGGTATGAAATTAAATACTCAATATGCAACAGACTCAAACCAAGTTACTCAATTTCCCATTAAAAAAAAAAATACCTTCTCAGAGTTATGATTAGTCTTTAAATTCTCAGCACTGAGAGAACAATATAAGAAATCACCCACAAGAAAAAATATTTCTCAGCTTTTACCCAAAATCACAGATGAATACATTGGGCAATGTTCCTTGTACACAGGCCCTCTGAATAAGTTCCTCTGAAAGTTAATATGAGGTCAGAAAGAATGCATTTTCTCAACATATTAAATACAGTATTTCCTTCCTGGAAAGCCAGCCTGAGACATAAGTGAAACATACAAAATCTAAATAAAACAAAACAAAAACAACAAACTAGAGATTCAGATAAAACCAAATAGAATGGTGAAACTGAGAGGGCTGCTCTGACCACCAATACCCATGACTCCAACATTCAAATGACTTCTTTCCCTAACAGGATTCTCAAGTGCACAATTTCACTTAGTATCATCGACTTTAACCCTAACCTACTGAATACAAACTGTTTGACACTTCCTGTGTGTTGTGAACAAAGAATGTCACCGGCCATTTCAATAAACTGTGGATGATCAAGCCATCAACCCAGTTGCCCCTTGTGGCACACCCTGGGGGGAATTGAGAATGGAGAAAAACAGGCTGCCTGCCACCAAGCCATCAGCCTCTGAAGCCACCCCCAGAGGTGCACCCTGAGGGGATTCAGGATGGAGAAAAACAGGAACCTGGCCCGAGAAAGTTAAGGTGCGTATCAGAAGATTAATTTCAATAAACTCAGACTCTTGCATCTCACCATCTCACACAGAAAAGCACTAAATTCATTAACTTGATGCATATGGTTTTCTTTAATTAGTGGTAATCTGTTCTTTAATGTTTTAATTGGTGGAAAATTGCTTTACAATGTTGTGTTGGTTTTCTGCTGTACAACAATAAAAATCAGTCACAGTTATATATATAGCCCCTCCTTCTGCAGCCTCCCTCCTCCCACCCATCCCACTCCTCTGGGTCGTCACAGAGCACCAGGTTGGACTCCCTGTGTTATACAGCAATCCCACTAGCTATCTATTTTACACATGATAGTGTACATATGTCAACGCTACTTTCTCAGTTCATTCTACCCTCTCCTTCCCTCGCTGTGTCCACAAGTTTGTTCTCTACTAGGTTCACCAGTGCCGTTTTTCTAGATTCCATGTGTATATGCATTAATATAGGATACTTGTTTTTCTCTTTTGACATGCTTCACTCTGTGTAAGAGGCTCCAGGTTCATCCAACTCACTACAACTGACTCAAACCCCTTCCTTTTTACGGCTGAGTAATATTCTATTGTATATGCGTGCCATGTCTTCTGTATCCATTCATGTGTTAATAGACATCTAGGTTGCTTCTGTGTCCTATTGTAAATATTGCAGCAATGAACACTGGGGTACATGCGTCTTTTAGAATTTTGGTTTTCCCATAGTGGGATTCCTGGGTCATATGGTGTGTGTGTGTGTGCGTGTGTGCTAAATTGCTTCTGTCATGTCCAACTCCTTGGGACCCCATGGACTGTAACCTGCCAGGTTCCTCTGTTTGTGAGATTCTCCAAGCAAGAACACTGGAGAGGGTTGCAATTTCTTTCTCCAGGGGATCTTTCCAACCCAGAGATGGAACTGGCATCTCTTCCGTCTCCTGCTTTGGCAGGTAGGTTCTTTACCCCCAGCACCACCTGGGCCATATGGTAGATTTAGTCCTATTTTCTTATGGAATCTTCATACTGTTTTCTTTTTTTTTTTTTAATTTATTTTAGTTGGAGGCTACTTACTTTACAGTACTGTAGTGGTTTTTGCCATACATTGATATGAATCAGCCATGGGTTTACATGTGTTCCTTATCATGGACCCCCCTCCCACCCATACTGTTTTCTATAATGGCTCTATCCATTTACATTCCCACCAACAGTGCAGGAGGGTTCTTTTATCTCCACACACTCTCCAGCATTTATTGTTTGCAGATTTTTTTGATGATGGCCATTCTGAAGGGTGTGAGGTGATAAGCCTCATTGTAGTTTTGATTTGAACATGTTTATTTGGCCATCTGTCTGTCTTCTTTGGAGAAATATTTGTTCAGGTCTCCTCCCATTTTTTTTGACTGGATTTTGTTTTTCTGATATTGAGCTGTATGAGCTGCTTATATATTTTGGAGATTAATCCTTTGTTAGTTGCTTCCTTTGCAATTATTTTCTCCCATTCAGAGGATTGTCTTTTCATCTTGTTTATAGTTTCCTTTGCTGTGCAAAAGCTTTTAAGTTCTATTATGTCCCATTTGTTTACTTTGCTTTTATTTCCATTAATCTGGGGGGCGGTCAGAGAGAATCTTGCTGTGATTTATGTCAGAGTGTACTAATTAGCAATCATCTGTTTTCTTTTTTTCAAAAACTCTTATATATCCTGGCTCCTCACTTACCTCTTCAGAACAGTCCTTCCAAGCTATCTGAGAGGCTTAAGTGCTCAGTAAGTCCACTGAACAAAACATTAATTCTCAACTTTTAGGTTGTGCCTTTTCTTCAGTCAACAGTGCTCAATACATTTTTATTCTTAACTGCCAATTATACTTCCATTTTTCACTGCATTTTTCACTGTGCCCATGACAGCCAATATAAAGAGAATTAAAAGTACTTGAAAGACCCAAATCCACATAGACTTTGAAAGGTTCAAATTTGTGGAGTACTAGTGAAATACATGCAGAATTTTAATCTAAGATTCATAAATCTTCTACATTCTAGAATTTTAATACAGGATTCCATTTCCTAATTATTCTGTCTACCACTTCTGTCAGGTTTGAGAAATATAATAGCTAACCATGCTTTTTTCTCTTTATCTACCACACTGTACTTATGTCACCATAAAAGCAACAGAACCAGAAAATCTCACATTTCTGAATGTTATTATATGCCGTCTGTTAAAATGAAAATGGACGCTCCTGTACTATTGAATAGCTTCTTTTCAAGTGCCAGGGTAAACTCTGACTGATTCCAATGAAATGATCTGCATTTTCAAGCACTGCACATGTCAGCATTCCAGTGAAGAACTAGGACAGACAGGAGTTGTTTCCATTCACACAAAAAATCCACACACTCGATCCGACTAGTCTTGTGTACTTAACAAAACCCCAAGTGGTGCTATCCTGCTTAGAACCAAAATACTTCCTGCTATTCTTAACAGAATTTAAATTTGTCTCCTGGCTGTCTTGCAATTGTCTTTGTGAAGCAAGACACCAAATGGCCCATTTAGTCCCACTTTGCCTATTAGAATAGGCTATTTGCTTTGGGGATAGAAAGCAACTTAAAGAATAACAGAATTATTATTCTTTCCTAATTTTGGTTGAGAATGACCACATTTATTTCATAAAAAATAACAAAAAGCTTATGATTGAGAATAATATAGGGTTTAGTTATAAAGTTTCAGTTACATGTCCATGGAGAACAATCTCCCTAGGAAATAAACTCTTATCTACAGTTGCCTCAAAAGATTTACTGATTCTGAGGATATGGGATAAAATAATATTGAAGGTTTGAGGCAATTATTTTGATTTCAATTATGGTTGAAGGTACCCTGTCACACTGCTCGGAAACTATCATGGATTAAATATTTAGCAAGTTATGTAGACTATAGATTTTAGTAGACTATAAAAAGATCCATACAGCAAGTATTGCTAGACAATTATGGGGAGAGTTCTCCTTCTTAGTCTCCACAAGTATGCAGATAAAATTAGGCTAAAATGAAATATCAAGGACAACTTTAAAAAAATAAGAGTGTTACAAGTGGATAATTTTAAAAGTAAGGAAGCAGGAGAGGCCAATATGCGTTAAAATGTCTCTGTACTTGGTCCTCATAGCCGCCTTGAATATTGAATCTAAGAGGAGAACAAATGAACAGAGATTAATTCTTTCTCCCAAAGTTATCAACTGTGAATGGCCCCCTGCACATTCAAATGCTCCACAGAAAGGAATTAAACAGCTACTTCTACCCTTGGTATAATGGTTGCTAAAGCATCAGGTTTATATTTAGCAGCATCTGTTGCTATCGTTTCTTCAACTCAATGCCCTACTGTGTCTCCACAACAGACTCAGGCCCTATTTGATGGAATCCAGGAAGGACAGTTAAACATGCCATATTAGTGCAATAGTTTTGGCAACAGGAAACCAATATGATATCCATTGATGATCTATTCCTTATTTGTGAACAATTCATATTTTTGTAGTAGATATATCTTTCTTTGATGGCTTAAAGCAAATTAGGAAAAAACATCCCCACTGAAACTCTTCTCTCTTCCCTCATCTTCCCACTGTTAGCATATTTTTTGCTTAGCATAAACATCTTCCCACTGTTAGCATAAACAAAGTTTGTTTATTACTTTGTGTATTTGTGTATACATCCATCTTCCAAATTGTAAGTTCCTTTGAAGGCAGCAACCATAAAATCTGATTTTGTATTCTTTCTGCTGGAAAGAAAAATCTCTTAACATACTGTGTGCTCTCTCTCTCTCTATATATATATATTTTAAATGTACACACATATAGATATATATCTGTCCTGTGCATGCATGCTCAGTTGCTCAGTTGTGTCTGGCTCTTTGCAACCTCATGGACTGTAGCCCACCAGGCTCCTCTGTCTATGGAATTTTTCAGGCAAGAACAGTGGAGTCGGTTGCCATTTCTTTCTCCAGGGGGTCTTCCCAACCCAGGGATCCAACCTGTGTCTCCTAAGTCTCCTGCATTGGTAGGCTGGTTCTGTATCACTGCACCACCTAGGAAGCCCCATGTGTATGATGGTGGTTGTTGTTCAGTCACTCAATCGTGTCTGACTCTTTGCCACCCTATGGACTGAAGCACGCCAGGCTTCCCTGTCCATCACCAACTCCCAGAGCTTGCTCAAACTCATGTCCATCGAGTTGGTGATGCCATCCAACCATCTCATCCTCTGTTGTCCCCTTCTCCTCCTGCCTTCAATCTTTCTTAGCTTCAAGAACTTTTCCAATGAGTCAGGTCTTCGCATCAGGTGACCAAAGTATTGGAGTTTCATCATCAGTCCTTCCAATGAATATTCAGGACTGATTTCCTTTAGGATTGACTGGTTTGATCTCCTTCAGTCCAAGGAACTCTCAAGGGTCTTCTCTACCACCACAGTTCAAAAGCATCAATGCAGTATCCAACCCACATTTCCTGCATTGCCAAACTGACTCTTTACCACTGAGCCACCAAGGAAGCCTATATATACATATATATATATACATATATATATATATATAAATATAATTTCTTTTTGTGTAGTTCCCATATTAGTGAAAACAGTGACAGATTTTATTTTCTTGGGCTTCAAAACCATTGTGGACGGTGACCACAGCCACAAAGTTAAAAAATAAAAAGCTATGAAACATCTATAAAGCATATTAAAAAGAAGAGATATCATTTTGATGACAAAAATCCATTTGGCCAAAGCTATGGTTTTTCTAGTAGTCATGTATGGATATGAGAGCTGGACTATAAAGAAGGCTGAGTGCCAAAGAACTGATGCTTTTGAACTGTGGTGCTGGAGAAGACTCTTAAGAATCCCTTGGACTGCAAGGAGATCAAACCAGTCAATACTAAAGGAAATCAACACTGAATATTCATTGGAAAGACTGATGCTGAAGCTGAAACTCCAGTCCTTTGACCACCTGAGGCAAAGAGCCAATTCATTGGAAAACACCCTGATGCTGGGAAAGATTGAAAGCAAAAGGAGAAGGGAACAACAGAGGATGACATGACTAGATAGCATCACTGACTTAATGGACATGAATTTGAGCAAACTCTGGGAGATAGTTAAGGACAGCAGAGCCTGACATGCTGCAGTCCCGGGGTCTCAAGGAGTCAGATAGGACTTAGCCACTAACAACAATATGCTAGTGCATTTTCTGCTAGCTAAACTCTGATGCAAAACCACTAGAGGGAGATCAAACATCATTTCCTTTTCTTTGCTTGTTCTGGTTGCTAACATTATTTATATAACAAGAGTCGGACACAACTGAGCGACTCAACTGAACTGAACTGAACGTCGTATAAATGTTTCACCATGAATTAATTTATTGGTGTTCCTGAAGATTTTCCTTCCAAGCTACTAGAAATGTTTGAACAAAGCTGAATCCAATAAAATTAGTCACAAGAAGTTTAAATACTTTCAAAACCCTATTTTGTTTAGTCTTAAAGCATTTGATTAAACAGTTGCAATCATCTTAAAATCTGCATCGGGTCAAATGTGAACCATGAATTGTTTATTCCACCAGAAGTGGATTTTTCATTCACTCTAGGTTTATGCATTACATAAATTAACCACAAGTTTGGAAATAAAAATGTTAACATGAAAACAATGAGGCTTAGGAACATTTTCTAGCATTTCAAAATTTATGTGCTAACATGAAGATTTTTGTTGTTATTGTTTAGTCGCTAAGTCATGTTCAAGTCCTCTGCAACCCCATGGACTGTGGCCCACCAGGCTCCTCTGTTCATGGAATTTCCCAGGCAAGAATATTGGAGTGGGTTGGCATTTCCTTCTCCAGGGGCTCTTCCTGAGCCAGGATTCGAACCCACATCTCCAGCTTGGTAGGTGTACTCATTACCACTGAGCCACCTAGAAAGCCCTATGTTAAGTATAATAAACTATAATAAACCGTCTGCTTTAAGAAAATCAACTGGTCAGTGCACAAATGAATTTTTGTTTTATTCTAATTTTGACTGAATTTCATCTTGAGAAACTTTAATTATATATTAACATTCACATATTGAGGTCTTTTCACATGACTCAGTGGTAAAGAATTAGCCTGCCAATGCAGGAGACATGGACTCAATCCCTATGTTGGGAAGATTCTCTGGAGAAGGAAATGGCAAACCATTCCAATATTCTTGCCTGGAAAACCCCATAGACAGGGGAGGCTGGCAGGCTACATCCATGGGGTTGCAAAGCGTCAGACATGACTTAGTGACTGAACACACATGCAATCACATATAGATAAATTATGCTTTTATTTACAAAGAAGCAGTTGTAGTAGTTTTGAATCTCAAAGGTCTAAAGTTATTAAAAAGAAATTTGGGAAAATACAGATTAAATTATCTATTGACATTTCTGAAACAATAGGCAACTATGCAATAAAAAAGCCTTTTATTTACAGAAATAGAATGAATATTTAAATCAAGGACAACAGAAAGAGAAGTGTTTAAAAAATACAGAAGTACTTATCAGTCACTTCTCCCAGTCTTTGAATCATGGAAACAGGCTGTTATAAATAAGCAAGCCAATGCTATCCTCTAATTTTCCAGACAGAGTATGCTTCTGGAGTCAAACCACTGGGCTTTGAAATCAAGCTCTGCCATTTGCTAATTGTGTGACCTGGAAAAACTAGTTAACTTCTTTAAACCACAGTTGGGAGAATAAAGAGTTTCTCTCTCATGGGATTGCTCAGTGGATTAGCTGAGACATGCTGTATGACACATTAAGCACCATCCTTGGCACAGAGCTCTGACTCAATAAATGTAGAATTACTATTATGTGAGAAGCTCTGCATCTTGATGAACAAGTTGGACAAAATGCATCATTTTTTCAGTGTTCCTACTGTTGTCTCACAGACTGATTAATTCCTGTTATAGATCATCCCTCCTCTCCTATATATCATATAGATCAGGGGTCCCCACTTCCAGGATCTAATGCCTGATAACCTGAGATGGAGTCGATGTAATAGTAATAGAAATAAAGTGCACAGTAAAGGTAACACGTTTGAAAAATCACAAAACCATCCTCCACTCCCTGGTCCATGGAAGAACTGTTTCCCACAAAACAGGTCCCTGGTGCCAAAAAGGTTGGGGACCGCTGATATAGATAATTTATTCCTCCCTTAGCTTTCAAATTCTCCCATTCAGGTTCTTCAAAATACACCGTTTCAAGGACTTTGGACAACTGAACTCAACAAAATTTTGGGGATCATAAAATAGAATTGTAATGATTATAAACCTACACTTAAGTTCTGGCTCTATGCTGCAGTCAATGGTAGATTAAAATAAAATACAAAACTATGGTCTCTATCCTGGAAGATGAGAATGAATTAGAGTAGCTGATGGGGGGAGACAGGACAGGAGGAGAGGGGACAAGCGGGGAGGAAATTAAATTTCTGGTTTTTTAAGCCAACTAGTTTGTAATATACTTACAGCAGCCATAGGAAATTGATATGGAAGGACTTCCTTTCAAATCACCATAGTTACCAAGAAAGAATATATAGATAATTACAGCTGGAAAACCGAATGATTTAGGTAAGAAGTGTGTGTACCCTCTGTAGCAGAGAAGAACAAATCTGACCCCGTATTGGATGGAATCCTTTTGCTCCAATCTCTGTGCTCTATTGCCTGTCCTTAGTCATGCTGGTCTACACCTTTGTAAAAGAATGTTGCCTATAGCCTGAAACATACAGCCTTATCTCAAGGCTCTGCCTCCTAGTTTGACCTTTGAAGTATAACACTTCATTCTTACAGAGATAAGAAGCTGCAGAAGAGAGAATAACATTTTTCTCTGTTAACAGGAATGTCGTCATGACCAGGCCTATGCAGACAGCTGCTCTTGCAAAGTATGACCACATCTCCTCCAGGGTTTGACCAGCACCAAAAAGTTGCAGCAACTAGTCACAGCCTCTACCCTTTCAGTATAAAAGATATCTAACCCTGAGAAGGTGGTTCTTCTGGATCCTAATCCACCATCTCCTCTGCTGGATTTTGGAATAAAGTCACTCATCCTTTTTCCAACAACTTGGCTCAATTTACTGGCCTGTTTCGTGGTGAGCAATACAAGCTTGGACTCAGTGACATGAGGGATGATAATCTTTGCAACTGAAAGATGATCTAATTGAAGCGTCAGTGACAGTTGAGTTTTCCAAGGTGCTCCTAGATTTTCTTTGGTTATATTTTTATGTTTGCTGTTGGTGACACACAACAGGTGAAATTGTGATTTAACTTTCACAGTTTAAGGTATTGATTTCCTCAACTGTTTTTTTTTTTCCCCTCTCTCTCAGTTCTATCACATTTCTTTTTTTTTTTTAATTTTATTTTTAAACTTTACAAATAGTATTAGTTTTGCCAAATATCAAAATGAATCCGCCACAGGTATACATGTGTTCCCCATCCTGAACCCTCCTCCCTCCTCCCTCCCCATACCATCCCTCTGGGTTGTCCCAGTGCACCAGCCCCAAGCATCCAGTATCGTGCATCAAACCTGGACTAGCAACTCGTTTCATACATGATATTATACATGTTTCAGTGCCATTCTCCCAAATCTTCCCACCCTCTCCCTCTGCAACAGAGTCCATAAGACTGTTCTATACATCAGTGTCTCTTTTATATTTGTCCTGTCCCCTCCTCTCACAAGTGTAGAAATGGTGGTAAATGTGTTTCCTAATGAACCTATGACGTTATGCTTTTCAGTCCTGTGTGCTGAAAATACAGACAACTACTCCTAAATTCTCATTAACTTCAAGAAAAAATAGAAATTGATGTTTACATGAATCTAATAATTATAAATTAGTATGGGCCAGGCATTCTGTTAGATATGTTCATGTATTATGTGATTTACTCTTCACCACACTTGGGAGAGATGGGAATGGCTGCCCACTCCAGTATTCTTGCCTGGAGAATTCCACAGACAGAGGAACCTGGCGGGTTACAGTCCATGGATTGCAAAGAATCAGACAAGACTGAGTAACTTTCACTTTTCACTTCCTTGAACCCAACCTTAGGAATTTGGCTCAGCCTGAAGATATTACTAATAATACTTGAGTTTAGCATTATACTGCCCAGTGTAGCAAGAAATCAAACTGTGGCTAGGTAAGCCTTTGACAAGATGTTTTTGGATGGACCCAGAGTTATTCCTTTCATAAATGGCTACAGAATACTACTAGGATCACAAAATGTGATGTCTTTGGATGGTGTGGGTCCTATACTTAACATAAAATTCTTGTTTTTTGAAAGAAGAAACTGAGGGCAGAGTTTGTTCAATGATTTACTCAAGAATTACATAGTTAATTAGTAATTCAACTTGGATTAGATTTACTGGAATTCAAAAGGAACAAGATCACTGATGTTGAACATCTTGGCAAACACTTCTTAAAAGTCAAGTCTGAATTACTCCAGAAGAATCTTGCTTTTATAAAGAAATTTTTACTAAAAATTTTTATAAAATATTTGAGTTGTAATAGAAGAGCCTAAGTAACAAGAGACCCCAAATGTAACCACTAGAAACAAAAATGTTATCAAGTTATTATCAAGAAGTTATTCACATAATTTTGTTCCTTCAAATATTTAAAAATGAATTCTTATTCCAACATTTTGTCAAATGGTCAACAACTAGGTCTGTTACACTGCTAGAAGAAGCAACAAGTTCATCTTGGACCTAACCTCTGCCTGCTTCCTAGTTATTAATTGTTACTCTCTAATTAATGAAGTAAATAAAGAAATTGCAACTGTCACAATTTTTAAAAATATACATGCAGTCAAACATTTTTCTTTTTTGTTTAGTGTACAGTTCTTTGGTTTTTAACACACATAAAGATTCATGGAAAAAGCAAGAGAGTTCCAGAAAAACATCTATTTCTGCTTTATTGACTATGCCAAAGCCTTTGACTGTGTGGATCACAATAAACTGTGGAAAATTCTGAAAGAGATGGGAATACCAGACCACCTGACCTGCCTCTTGAGAAACTTATATTCAGGTCAGGAAGCAACAGTTAGAACTGGACATGGAACAACAGACTGGTTCCAAGTAGGAAAAGGAGTACATCAAGGCTGTATATTTTCACTCTGCTTATTTAACTTCTATGCAGAGTACATCATGAGAAACGCTGAGCTGGAAGAAGCACAAGCTGGAATCAAGATTTCCAGGAGAAATATCAATAATCTCAGATATGCAGATGACATCACCCTTATGGAAGAAAGTGAAGAGGAACTAAAAAGCCTCTTGATGAAAGTGAAAGAGGAGAGTGAAAAAGTTGGCTTAAAGTTCAATATTCAGAAAGCTAAGATCATGGCATCTGGTTCCATCACTTCATGGGAAATAGATGGGGAAACTGTGGAAACAGCATCAGACTTTATTTTTGGGGCTCCAAAATCACTGCAGATGGTGATTGCAGCCAATTAAAAGGCACTTACTCCTTGGAAGGAAATTATGACCAACCTAGATAGCATATTGAAAAGCAGAGACATTACTTTCCCAACAAAGGTCCATCTAGTCAAGGCAATGGTTTTTCCAGTGGTCACGTATGGATGTGAGAGTTGGACTGTGAAGAAAGCTGAGCACCGAAGAATTGATGCTTTTGAACTGTGGTGTTGGAGAAGACTCTTGAGAGTCCCTTGGATTGCAAGGAGATCCAACCAGTCCATCCTAAAGGAGATCAGTCCTGGGTGTTCATTGGAAGGACTGATGCTGAAGCTGAAACTCCAATACTTTGGCCACCTCATGTGAAGAGCTGACTCATTTGAAAAGACCCTGATGCCTGGAGGGATTGGGGGGAGGAGGAGAAGGGGATGACAGAGGATGAGATGGCTGGATGGCATCACTGACTCAATGGATGTGAGTTTGAGTGAACTCTGGGAGTTGGTGATGGACAGGGAGGCCTGGCGTGCTGTCATTCATGGGGTTGCAAAGAATCGGACACGACTGAGCGACTGAACTGAACTGAAAGATTCATGTAACCACCATACAGAACATCTCCATCACCACAAAATACTCCCTTTTGCCACTCCTTTATAGTTATACACTCTTCCCCCACTCACTCTTACTGCAGAGCAACCACTAATATGTTTTCTGTTTCTGTAGAATTAGCTCCTCTATGTAATATAAATGAACTAAATAGAATAAAACCTTTTGAAACTGACTTCTTTCACTCAGCATAATGCCTTTGAGTGCGTTCATGTTATTGAGTTGTTAATGTTGAGCTATTCATGTTGTAACAATTGTTGTTCTTTTATATTGCTGAATAATATTCCATTTTATTGTTGTATGAGCAGTTTGCTTATATATTCTGTCAAAAACTTCTTTCTAGCATTTGGAAATTATGAACAAAACTGCTAGAAAATTCATGTGTAGGATTTTATATGAACAAAGTTTTTTATTTATCTAGAACAAATACTTAGGAGTGGGGTTGCTAGGGTCAAATGGTTAAATTCATATTCGATATTACAAGTTACTGCCTAACCTTTTTCAGAGTTACTAGAGCACTTTACATTTAGATCAACAAAATAGGAGACTTTCCACTTGCTCTGTTTCCATTCCCGTCCTTAGTATTGTCTTTCTGTTAGTTTACGTTTTAGCCATTCCAAGGAATATGTAAGATTGTGTTGGAGAAGGCGATGGCACCCCACTCCAGTACTTTTGCCTGGAAAATCCCATGGACAGAGGAGCCTGGTAGGCTGCAGTCCATGGAGTCGCTAGAGTCGGATATGATGGAGCAACTTCACTTTCATTTTTCACTTTCATGCATTGGAGAGGGCAATGGCAACCCACTCCAGTTGTTCTTGCCTGGAGAATCCCATGGACGGGGAAGCCTGGTGGGCTTCCATCTGTGGGGTTGCACAGAGTCAGACACGACTGAAGCGACTTAGCAGCAGCAGCAGCAGCAAGATTGTGTAGTGGTATTTCATCATGGCTTGATTTTGCTTTTGCCCCATGGGCTATTCAGAAATATATTATTTAATTTCCAGGTATTGGGGGATTTTCCATATAACTTTAAAAAGTTAATTTCTACTTTAATCTCTTTAAGGCAAAGATATGCTTTGATTTCTTTAATTCTTTCAAGATTTTTAATGTTATCATCTATTATAGTAAATACTCCATTTATCCTGAAAAGAATTATTATATCTGCTATTCTTGACAGAGAAGGCAATGGCACCCCACTCCAGTACTCTTGCCTGGAAAATCCCATGGACAGAGGAGCCTGGAAGGCTACAGTCCATGGGGTCACTGAGGGTCAGACACAACTGAGCGACTTCCCTTTCACTTTTCACATTCATGCATCGGAGAAGGAAATGGCAACCCACTCCGGTGTTCCTGCCTGGAGAATCCCAGGGACTGGGGAGCCTGGTGGGCTGCCATCTATGGGGTCACACTGAGTCGGACACGACTGAAGTGACTTAGCAGCAGCAGCAGCAGCTATTCTTGAATGGAGTATCTACAAATGTCAATTAGTTCCAGCTGATTGCTCGTTAGCATTCTTGATGACTGTTTTGTCTATCTGGTCTGTGAAATTAACAGAAGTTGAAATCTCCAACCCTAATTTTTAATATATCTATTTTCCTTTCAGTTTATTAATATTTGTTTCATGCATTTTGAAGTGCTTCTATTAGTTACATAATCTAATTATCATGTGTTCTTGATGAACTGACCCTTTAAATAATTATGTAATGACACTCAATTTCTTGTACTTTTCCTTGCTGTGAAGTCTACTTTGCTTGTTGTCAATATAATACTCAAGTTTTTTGTGATTAGTGTTTGCTGGTTTACCTTTTCCCATCCTTTTACTTTTAAACTAACAATCATTCTATTTAAAGTGGATTTCCTGTAAGATTTTCAGTGGTTTCATTATGATTTATTTTGCTTCTCTCTTCTAAAATGTCCATTTGACTCTTTTTTATAGCTTCTATTTCTCTCCTGTGATTTTCTATTGTTTCTTTTTCAATAGTACTTTCCCTTATTTCTTGGGACATGGTTAGCTGCTTTAAAGTCTTCAATTATTTTCAGCATCTAGTTCCTTTCAGAGTTGGTGTCTGTTGAGTGACATTTTCCTTATAATTTCTCAAAATGTCCTGTGTTTTTTATGTTGAGTAATTTTGAACTTTAATCTCTCCATTCTACCATCCATTTCTGGTGGCTAAACTGGTGGCAGGTGGATAGAGAGGAAAAAACACAAAAGCAATAAAGATTCTCTTCACACTCTTTCAACCACAGTCCCTCTAGTCAGAGATCAGAATTCTCCTCCTTGAGAGGTATAAGTGCTTTCCAGGCCCCTGCTACTGCCCTGCCCCCACGGGCTGTAGTTTTAGGACTGGGGCTCACCTGAAGGCAAGATTAAGACAGAAAAAGTGTCCCTACCCTCTCTATCCTATTTCATGATAGTTTCTCCTTCTCACCTCTCAAACCAGAAAAATAATACTTCTCTTTGCTATTTTTTTGGACCATGCTGGTATGCTCTGCTGATATTTGGGCTCCTTCAGCTTCAGGTCAGAAAGTGAAAAAACAAAAATGAAACCAGGAAACCCACCACCAAGTTGTTCATACTTCAAGCATACTCCAAGTAGTACCTTTCTTTTTTACTCTTCCTGGCAGCCATAAAGTTTTCTTAGTCGTCAGATAGATGTTCCATGCCTTCAGTCCAGAGCTTTTGGTTGCATTCAGTGGCAAAGTCAGGGTGGACTATCCTTACTCTATCTTAATCAGTATTAGAGGCTCTTCAAAATGTATTAAATCAGAATAAAGCTACATGGTAAGAGAGATGACCATGTATGATACATTAAATTTTATGAATGAATATGAATTTTTTTGTTTTAAGACATTCCATTTAAGTTAACAACTTATTACTTAAAACATTAGTGAAGATTATGAACTGTGTTGGCTAACAACTGAAGTATCTATAAACAAATCTATGAGATAATACAGAACAAAGTGTGCCTTGATTCAAGTTCATAATTTCAGCCAACACTTATTAACACTAGGATTAATAAGATACTAGGAAGTGGTGGCTTAGACAGTAAAGCGTCTGTCTACAACACAAGAGACTGGGGTTCGATCCCTGGGTCGGGAAGATCCCCTGGAGAAGGAAATGGCAACCCACTCTACTATCCTTCCCTGGAAAATCCCAGGAACGGAGGAGCCTGGTAGGCTACAGTCCATGGGCTCACAAAGAGTCGGACACGACTGAGCGACTTCGTGACTTCACTTTCACTTTACTGTGTACTAAGTGCTTTACCTAAACTTCCACATTCAATCTGCATGATAATTCATGAGTTAGCTACTATTATCCATATCTTGTAAGTGTGAAATGAGTGGCTTAGAGGAACTTGATGTATTTTTCAAGGAAACAAAGGTACAAATCCAGGTTTGTGGTGCAGGAGTAGATAGGCAAACTTTTTCTTCAAGAGCGAGGTAGTAAATATTTTAGGCTGGTCAGGCCATGTAATCTCTATTGTAAATACTCAACTCTGACACGTTGAGTGTCAGCCAGAAAATATTATCCATAAAGGGTCACTGACTTTATTACCTTCTGAGCTTTCAAATAATGCTCTTTAATATCAGTACAAAGTTCCATTGAAAGTTGATATCTAGTGAGCAGCCAAATAAAATTTCTGCCTTAAGAAACTGAGAAATAGTAAAGACAATGTAAAGAAGAGAAAAAAGTGAATTCAACCTGTCTTTCCATAGAGAAAACATTTAACCTAATTCTCTTATAAGTTTTCCTAAGTCCTATTATTTCAGTAATATTCATATCTAATCCTATCAATTTATACATTTTAAGTGTCCTGCAACTCATAAAATATATTAAACTTTGCCATATTACTGTGTCTTCTCCTGTGTTTATCCTTTTACTTAGAAAACAATGTATTATATTTCATTCAATTTTATATTGCATATTCCTATAAGTTAATGTAAAATGTCTAGGTAGGTGATGACACTGCTGTTTAAGAGTGAACAATTACACTGAAAGGTAAAATGTCTTATAGATCATTTGGATATTTTGAAGGTTATACCCAGATGTACATCTAAACTATAAAGAGTAGATACTTATCCTTTTGTTTTTAAAATTTGAAGAAATTAATTATTTTATTTAAAATAGAAATTTCCAATGATAAAAATGCTATTAATTTACAATATGGCTCAGATATCTGTTTTAATTTCACTTGTTTAGTCACTCAGTTTAGTCCCTCAATCGTGTCTGACTCTTGCAACCCCATGGATTACAGCACACCAGGCTTTTCTGTCCATCAGGAACTCCTAGAGCTTGCTCAACTCATGTCCATCATATCAGTAATGCCATCGAACCATCTCATCCTCTGTCGTCCCCTTCTTGCCCTGCCTTCAATCTTTCCCAGCATCAGGGACTTTTCCAATGAGTCGGTTCTTTGCGTCAGGTGGCCAAAGTACTGGAGTTTCAGCATCAGTCCTTCCAATGAACACCCAAGACTGATCTCCTTTAGGATGGACTGGTTGGATCTCCTTGCAGTCCAAGGGACTTTCAAGAGTCTTCTCCAACACCACAGTTCAAAAGCATCAATTCTTCTGTACTTAGCTTTCCTTATAGTCCAACTCTCACATCCATACATGACTACTGGAAAAACCATAGCTTTGACTAGACAGACCTTTGTTGGCAAAGTAATGTCTCTGCTTTTTAATATGATGTCTATGTTGATCATAGCTTTTCTGCCAAGGAACGAGTGTCTTTTAATTTCATGGCTGCAATCACCATCTTCAGTGATTTTGGAGCCCCTATCCCCAAATAAAGCTTGTCACTGTTTCCATTGTTTCCCCATCTATTTGCCATGAAGTGATGGGACCAGATGCCATGATCTTAGTTTTCTGAATGTTGAGTTTTAAGCCAGCTTTTTCACTCTCCTCTTTCACTTTCATCAAGAGACTCTTCAGTTCCTCTTCACTTTCTGCCAAACGGGTGGTGTCATCTGTATATCTGAGGTTATTGTTATTTATCCCAGAAATCTTGATTCCAGCTTGTTTAGTAAGTTTGCTAAAAACTGTTATTTAAAAACCAAACTTTAATAGCTACTGTATATCTAAATTGGAGAGACTTGGAGAAGACTCTTCAACTATACCTTTAATATTTTAGTTTCTAAATTTTCTAACAAAACCTTGTGATTTCAGTATTATTTTCTTTTTTAGTGCTTATGAAAATTAAAAAGAATTTATTATAGTATACTTGATTTATAATGTTGTAAAGAAGTTCAGGTATACAGTAAAGTAATTCAGTTATTCATATATATAAATGTTTATTTTTTAAACATTCTCTTCTATTATAGGTTATTATTACAAGATGTTGAGTATATCTCCCTGTGCTACACAGTAGGTCCATTTTGGTTATCTAGTTTATATATAGTAATGTGTGTATTTTAATGCCAAACTCAAATTATTATACTAAGAAAGCCAGAGAAAGACAAATTTGTGGAATCTAAAAAAAAAAAAAAAGGATACAAATGAACTTATTTACAAAAGAGAAACAGACTCATAGATGTAGAAAATGAACGAGATTACCAAGTGGGGGAAGAGGGATAAATTAGAGATAAATTCAGTGCATTATTCTTAAGACTATGTATATGTGCTCAGTCATGTCTGAATCTGTGACTGTAGCCCGACAGACTCCTTTGTCCATGGAATTTTCCAAGCAAGAATACTGGAGTGGGTGGCCATTTCCTACTCCAGGCAATCTTCCCGACCCAGGGATTGAACCCACATCCTCTGCATTGGCAAGCAGATTCTTTACCACTGTGCGAAATCTACCATATTATACGTGCAGATGTTTGGAATGGGAATGGAATACAGCGATTTAAAGGAAAGAGTCTGACTTCCACAAAGTACCAAGGATAAAGTTAATTTCAGCAGAACTAGGTCCATAAAGTCAATATGACCAAGAAAATATACATTCTATAAACTGGCAATAGTCTTGGCCTTCCCACAAAAAAAGAAAAAAAAATTCAATTTAAGTAAACTTCCAAAGGAAAGAATGACCTTGAATAAATCAATTCTTTTCTAAAGCTGTGTAGTAAACACTGTGATGCTGCTGCAGTTTTTAGCCAGATTTCACAGAATTCCTGAGCAAAGTGCTCATTATTCAGTGAGGGCACAAGAAGTAATTTTGAAATTTCTTCCTGTTTTGATCTCTAAGGAAATGCTATAAAGTATTTGCTGTGAAGATGTTAAATCATGTGTAAAGGAAACAAATTTTAAAAATTATAAAAAAATTAAATTCCTCTTTTCATTTTTGCATTTCTAAGATTCATCTGTAAGTATTTAAACTTCATTTTAAATTTTGAAATATATTTTACTTTACTTTAAATGTCTTAGCTACATTGTTACTACTAGGGTATTTTTGGAAGTCTGCATTTTAATGTGCGTTAAGGTTGAATCTTATGTTTTAAAAAGGTGATGAAATTTACCCACCAATCTTGTGATAATTAACTCAGTAAGACCTCATTATCTTTATTCTATAAACTCCCAAATACACATGGTTTGACTTGTTAGTTAATAAGTACCAACACTTTTACGATTTCATATCTTGCCACAGAAACATCTGCAAAAAATTCAATGACTTTAACAATTCCTTTCTAAACAGCAATACAAACTGAAGTTTACTTTGACAAATACATCTTGTATATTATAGAAAATGTCATATTTAGTTTTATTTTTCATTTTGTAAAACTTCTCATCATTATAAATTAACAAATGTATATTTTTGTTTCCAATTAACATCTTTGCCAATTTCCCTTTTCTTTCATTAGAATTTTTATTCTTCTAATCCTCCAAACTAGTTATCTTTATTTTCTGATTTGAGTTTTGTTCTCATGTCCTACCATAAAGTGCTTTTATAATTCAATTTTAGGAGAAAGTTTCCTGAAGGATCAAAATATATCTTAGTATCTGATAAAGAGATCATGTGATTCAGTTTATTTCTTCCCAGTTGGCATTAACCTTTACTATTAGAAAGTCATGGAGTTTACAGTGCCATACATACTGTATGTCACATTTTATTTTTTAATATTAAATAGCACGTTGGAAAATATGCTGCTAGAGACTGAATTGTGTCTCTCTCTCTCATCCCCAAATTCATGTATTGAGCCTGAACCCCACAGTGTAACTATATTTTGGATGTAGGAGGCAATTATGGTTAAATGAAGTCCTAAGTGTGGGGCCCTACCCCAATATTATTGGTGGCCTTCTAAGAAGAGGAATAGAGAGATCTTTTTCTTTCTGCTGTGTTCTTACACAGCAAGAAGCTGGCATTTGTCAGCCATGAAAAGTGTCTTCACCTGAATTCTCCAGCTATCCCAATCTCAAACTCCAGCCTCCAAAACTGTGAGAAGATTATGGTATTTGGTTGCAGCAGCCTGAGATGACTGACATAATACTTATACTATAGAGTCCCACAAAGCTTTATTATAGCTCTACAATGGAGTTATTGGACATTAGCCCAGGTAATAATAAAGTGACACTTTGTTTTATATTTTGCTACTATTTTTCATGTATAATCTACTTAAGGTAGCCCAGTGGTGGCTGGAATAATGGACAAGGGAAGATTCATAAACTTGTGTCCTATAAAGTGATAATATCAAATGTCATAAAACCACATCCTTGAATCTACCAACACTGTTACCAGCAATATGTGGAACCATTATCATATTACGCTTAGGTCATTTCAGTGTCCTTCCAAGAGATCACCTTGCTCACTGTCTTTACCAGATATAGTCATCTTAAATTACACTTTAAAAAATATTTAATCCTGTTCAAAAATCATCAAGGCTGAAGATTCTTCACTGTCTATGAAGTAAATTTTAATCTGAGACCCTAGCACTCATGATCCTCTGTAATCTGGGCTCAATTTAAGTTTCCTACATATAATATTAATAAATGCTCAGTAAATACTTGTCTAATAAATTTTCCATCCTCAACAGGTTCTCACTCTCCCCTGAACTTGTATTGTCATTCCTGCTTTTATGACCTTGGCTCATCCTGTAATCAACTGCCTACCCAAAATACCTGTCATAATCCTACCCATCTTAAAAGAACAAATACAAAATACATTTACTACGATCCATTTTCCAATTCCAAACCATAGGAATATTCTCTTCCTATAACTCCTCTGCCTTTTTGACCTAAATTTTTAATTCTAGCATAGTACATATTCTGTATGTAAGCATATAACCCTAGCATTAAAAAAATATATTATTGCCTCATCTAGATTGTAAACTTCTGTAGGACTTTAATTCTTAGTACCTCAGTTCAGTTCAGTTCAGTCGCTCAGATGTGTCTGACGCTTAGTGACCCCATGGACTGCAGCACACTAGGCCTCCCCTTCCATCACCAACTCCTGGAGTTTACTCAAATTCATATTGAGTCGGTGATGCCATCCAACCATCTCATCCTCTGTTGTCCCCTTCTCCTCCTGCCCTCAATCTTTCCCAGCATCAGGGTCTTTTCCAATGAGTCAGCTCTTTGCATCAGGTGGCCAAAGTATTGCAGTTTCAGCATCAGTCCTTCCAATGAATATTCAGGAGTGATTTCCTTTAGGATGGACTGGTTGGATCTCCTTTCGGTCCAAGGGACTTTCAAGAGTCTTCTCCAACACCACAGTTCAAAAGCATCAATTCTTCAGCACTCAGCTTTCTTTGTAGTCCAACTCTCACATCCATACATGACTACTGGAAAAACCATAGCTTTGACTAGACAGAACTTTGTTGGCAAAGTAATGTCTCTGCTTTTTAATATGCTGTCTAGGTTGGTCATAACTTTTCTTCCAAGCAAGCAAGCATTTTTTAATTTCATGGCTATAGTCACCATCTGCAGTGATTTTGGAGCCTAAGAAAATAAAAGTCTGTCACTGTTTCCACTGTTTCCCCATCTATTTGCCATGAAGTGATGGGACCAGATGCCATTATTTTAGTTTTCTGAATGTTGAGTTTTAAGCCAGCTTTTTCACTCTCCTCTTTCACTTTCATCAAGAGACTCTTTAGTTCTTCTTCACTTTCTGCCAAACGGGTGGTGTCATCTGTATATCTGAGGTTATTGTTATTTCTCCCAGAAATCTTGATTTCAGCTTGTGCTTCCTCCAGCCCAGCGTTTCTCATGATGTATTCTGCATATAAGTTAAATAAGCAGGGTGACAATATACATACTCCTTTCCCTATTTGGAACCAGTCTGTTGTTTCATGTCCAGTTCTAACTGTTGCTTCCTGACATGCATATAGATTTCTCAAGAGGCAGATCAGGTGGTCTGGTATTCCCATCTCTTGAACAATTTTCCAGAGTTTGTTGTGATCCACACAGTCAAAGGCTTTTGCATAGTCAATAAAGCAGAAATAGATGTTTCTCTGGAACTCTCTTACCTTTTTGATGATCCAACGGATGTTGACAATTTGATCTCTGGTTTCTCTGCCTTTTCTAAATCCAGCTTGAGCATCTAGAAGTTCACAGTTCACGTACTGTTGAAGCCTGGAGAATTTTAAGCATCGCTTTACTAGCATGTGAGATGAGAAGAATTGTGCAGCAGTTTGAGTGTTCTTTGGCATTGCCTTTCTTTGGGATTGGAATAAAAACTGATCTTTTCCAGTCCTGTGGCCATTGCTAAGTTTTCCAAATTTGCTGGCATATTGAGTGCAGCACTTTCACCGCATCATCTTAGTACCTAGAATTCTTCATTAATCTTTCCCTGGAAACTCAGCCTGAAATAAGCTGTCTACTTTGACTAGTTCTTATTTTCTATAGACTTCATTTATCCCTAGATTATATCCAATATGTTATTTGCTATTTGCCATATATTATTATTATTACTATAGCCTTCATAGGTTCTTGCTCAGTGAAATAGAATTTAAGTTCCTTGAAGTCACAGGCTTTTATTCTTACAGTGTCTAGAACTGCAGTATGTAAAAATTTGTATATAAAGAGACACAAAGGGCAAAGGACCAGAAGTCAGAAGACCTGGGTTCTAGTCCATGGTTTAGTTAACTAACCATCCATGTTGGGCAGTCTTTTAATAAACCTTTCTGGGTTATTTTTAGAGTAAGATTGTTGTGGGAGATTGTTAAGATATTTTATAGATTTATTTTCTGATATTTGGGCCACAGTTTGCCTCTTTCTATGATGTCCAAATTGAGACACAAAGAGAAGCATCTACCTCTGAAAAGAGGATAGGAACAAAGGAGAACTCTGACATTTGGAAGCTGTCAGTGGGATATCTGAATTGAGTCACGGTTATATAAAGGTTTGAATTCTTTCAGAGCGTATTTTTGGTTTTACTTTGCTGCTTTCCAGGTGTTGATTACTCAACTACCTGGGCAAGCCTAGTATATTAATTAGGGTTCTCCAGAGAACAGAGCCAATAGGATTATATCTATATCTATAGAAAGGGAGAAAGAGATAGAGACTGATTGATTTTAAGTAACTGGCTCCTGTGATTGCACAAGCTTGGCAAGTTTAAAATTTTTAGGTCCTTTATTGCACAAGCTTGGCAAGTTTAAAATTTTTAGGTCCTTTTAGGCTGGAGACCCAGGGTAGAATTACAGGTTGGATCCAACGGCACTCTGCTGCCAGATTCCTTCTAAGGGAAGGTAAACTTTCAACTGATGGGATTGAAGCCCACCCTCATTATGGAGCTGTTGTTGCTAAGTCCTGTCCAACTCTTTGCAACCCCATGAACTGCAGCAGTCCAGGCTACCCTGTCCTTCTTTGTTTCCCAGAGTCTGCTCAAATTCATGTTCTTTGAGTCAGAGGGCAATTATGGAGGGCAATTTGCTTTACTAAAAAATCACCAATTTAAATGTTAATTTCATCCAGAAAACACCTTCGTAGTACATCTAGAATAATACTTGACCTCGCCAAATTGACACATTAAACTAACCATCACACATGGATCCTGTCATTGAAGAAAATAAAGAATAATTCAGATGACTTCCACTTATTTCATTCCATGGACAGTTTATCAGTCCTCTCTTTCGTGATCTGAGAGAGAACATAAATCTAGTGCTTTCCCTTTTGTCATTCTCATCAGACTTAGTGTTCTTACTTAGAAAAAGCAGTTATGCTACAGTCATGTATCTCAAGTTAGAGAATCTATTTACATATTCTAATCCTGCCACTTCCCTGGTGGCTCAGTAGTAAAGAATCTGCTTGCAATGCAGGAGATGCAGGTTCAATCCATGGGTCAGGGAGATCCCTTGGAGAAGGAAATGGCAACCTACTCCAGTATTCTTGCCTGGAAAATCCTATGGATAGAGGAGCCTGGTAAGCTGCAGTCCATGGGGTCTCAAACAGTCGGACATGACAACGACTAAACAGCAAGAATCACCATGACCTGCCACTTGCTCACTATAAATTTTAAAAGGTCACTTACTCTAGTTGACTCTCCATTTCTTTGAAATGAAAATCAAAAGGATAAGGCAGGTTATGAGGATCACATGAAACTATATGGGAAATGGTTTTCATATGGTCTTCATATTAACTATAACCATTGTGTATTAAATAAATACTCTCTGCCCACCTTGAGTCAAAGGTTAACTTGTGTTACCCCAGAGTCAGTTAGTCACTGGCTGTGGGCTGCCTCCCTAATGGTGAGACCATAGCCTCTCAGGGGAAGAAAGTACCCATGGGTTATCAGCCAACATAATTAACAAGTGGGGCTGGGTATACCTTCCGGTATAAAGGGAATCTAAGAACAGGGCAACAATAACCTTTAGTACAAAGGGCCAGTGGTGTTCATGAAAAGAACAGAAGCACTGCAAAGGTGTTCAGGGCTTTCTGACTCCTCAAGTCAGACTTACTAACATCTATATAGTCTTTTACATAATTCAAATGCTCTGAAAACTGCTTCTCCTTAATCTATAAAAATTAAATTCCTATGAATACTAATATCTTGTTATATGGAATTTCTCTTTCTTATATAAGTTTTATTATGTTTTGAAAACAGAACCAGAAGAGATTCTTATTTCTGTTTTGTTGATTATCTGTCGGCTGCTAAGAAACATAAATGTGAATCAGATCAGATCAGTTGCTCAGTCGTGTCCGACTCTTTGCGACCCCATGAATCGCAGCACGCCAGGCCTCCCTGTCCATCACCAACTCCCGGAGCTCACTGAGACTCACGTCCATCGAGTCAGTGATGCCATCCAGCCATCTCATCCTCTGTCGGAATAGGCTTAAGCAATTCTGTTTCTTGGAAACAGCAAGCAAACAATTGTTGGATTTATACGATAAAATTAGGTCAACAATATACTCAACTTATACTTTTGAAATGCATTCTAAGGAAAAAGTAAGTAAACAGAATAATGTACTTTCATTGTAAAACTGTAAAAAGCAACTTTTCTAGAAAGATAGGTCTGCACAAGTGGGCATTTGTATAAATAGTTAAAGGCAGATAATTCTAATAACAAGTGTATCCACTTGTTAATGAAAATTAGAGCTTTAGTTTTTTACTTTTACCTGTTAATTCTTAAGGCAAAACCAAGTGATCAATTATATTAATAATTAGCATGTTTTTATAGGGTGAATTCGTAAATAGTTGTTTCTATTAAAAGGCAGCTGCGGAAACTAGAGGATCTAATAATTGTTTTAAGAAACAGAGCCATAAAGCTTTTAAAATCGTAAAGGAGTGCCAAGGTATTCATTTAGGTGATTTAAAAATTTTCCTTCTTTGTTCTTAGTATAAATATTCTGACATCATCATCATCATTATATAACATTTATTTGTAATACTTTACAACACTTAAAGGAAACTGCTTTAAAAGTTGTGAGAAGCTGCTATGATTAATAATAAAGCAAGGGGGAAAGGACTCAATATTTTTATTTTTCTTCTGTTTTTCTTCCTTTAGGTGGGAAAAGGAGCATCTAAAAATACTTTGCTTTCCTGGCAACAAAGGGCAAAACTGGATAAAGCTGAAATTCACAAAGTCTCAAAATGTTCTGGGTATTGGTTCCTATTTGAATTTTTAGAGTTACCTCATAACTTAAAAGACACTAGAAAAAAATGTTGTTGTCGTCTCTACTCTGAATTTAAATTGTCTCCATTTTCTTAGGATTAGGTTTGGCTACACTCAGAAAATCATGTAAACAAATACCTTCATAATCTAGAGGTGAAGAGAACTTGCA
Organism: Bos javanicus; assembly: GCF_032452875.1. Taxonomy (NCBI): domain Eukaryota; kingdom Metazoa; phylum Chordata; class Mammalia; order Artiodactyla; family Bovidae; genus Bos; species Bos javanicus. The sequence continues at coordinate 42,029,461 of NC_083881.1, forward strand.
TAAAACCTCAAGTGCACATTTCATAAAGCAAATATATTGATGGACTTGACAAAATTAAAGTTAAGGATTTCTATTCAAATGACAGGCATCATAGACAAAGATATCCAATATTTGACAACCTAGAAAAATATTTTTGAACTAATCAAAATTAGCAAGAGCTTAAAATCTAAAATATACTAAGAAACTTACAAATCCGTAACAAAAAGATGAGAATCACAACATAAAATAGGGATGCATGTGTGCATGCTCAGTGAATAAGTCATGTCCAACTCTTTGTGAGCTCATGCACTGTAACCTACCAGGCTCCTCTGTCCATGGGCTTTCCCAGGCAAGAATACTGGACTGGGTTGCCATTTCCCATTCCAGAGGATCTTCCTGACCAGGACTTGAACCCTTGTCTCCTGCATTGACGTGTGGATTCCTTACCACTGAGCCACCAGGGAAACCTCATAAAACAGTGATTAAATTAGACAATTCCTTGAAAATCAAATATGAATTACAAATATATGAATACAAATTATTCATATATTTATATAATTGTATAATATTCATATATTTGTAAGACAAATATTTGTGTTACAAATATATGAATACAATTACAAATATATGAATTACAAGTATATGAAGAGATTCCCAATTCTTGATTCTCAGTAGACTGGCAAAAATTAGACCTAAGCCAGTATTAAATAGACACAGGAAGATGGGTACTCTTTAAACAGTGCTGGTGGCAGGATACACTGGGTACAGACATTGCAAAGAACAATCTGGGCATACTTACTGGAAATGAAGGTGATCCAGCAATCCACTATTCCAGGGATGCATCCCAGAGGAACTTGATCCCAGGTTCATAAGGGGACAGTCACAAAGATGTTCATTGTAACTGCAAGTTAGAGGAAGCTGGGTGCCTATCACTGCTGGAAGGAATAAATAAAATGTGGTATATGTATTTGGTAAAATACATTTCAGCACTTGGAAGCAATAAACTAGTGTTTTATATAGTAGCATAGGCGAATCTCTAAATGAATGTTTATTTAGAACCAATTACTTTTATAAGTTGGACCTCAACTTAATAGTCCATTGAATATATTGTCCTCTATTGCTCTGTATTATGTCTTGCTCAGGCTTCCTCTACTAGATGTTATCTTCCTGGAAACCAAAGAGACTTCTTCGGAGCTCCCTGTTGTGCCTAGAACAGTGTTACACATGTAGGAGTATCTCAATATGAATTTGAATTAATAGATTTTAATTTCAGATTTGGAATGATGGTGGCCGGAGATGGAGAGATGTGATCATAATTGAAGGTTTAAAAAAATTCATTCTTTTGCAGCTAGGAATTAGTTTTGAAAGTGGAGGAGAGCAGAGAATCCTGAAAGAAATGGAGTTCTTTATAGAACTAGAGGAGAAAGAAGTAGAATAATCACTTTCACACTGTGAATGGAGTAACCCTCCAATCAATGAAGGCAATAAAGTCTGCCTTAGGATCTTCTTTTCTCCTTTTCTTAATGTTTTCTTATTCAGTACTGTAACTATGTCCCTGAACACATAAAACTTTTTGTTTTACTTCAGTCTAAAAATAAAACTAAATAAACTAATAAGAGCTAACTCAGAATATGGTTCTTTAATCTAGTCATTTCTCCCCAGATTTAAGAAAAAATATGTCCCTTTTGTTTTTGATGAAAATTATCATTTTCGTTATGGTTGCTAAATGTATAAATAAATTTTTATTTATTAAATTGTGGTGGGTCAGTGGGTATATAAATTGAGATTCAGAATCTCATTCAGCTGTATTCTGAAAAGGATTTGAATGAGTGCCAAAGGATATCTCTGAAAGGGGAATTGATCTTTGTGTAAGATCCAACAGGAAGTTGGAGCTTTGAAACAAGAAGATATATGTAGCTTGCTCAGCTCTTTGGAAGGTGCAGATGAGATGTGGATGGACTCCGGGGAATGGTGGTTGAAGGGAAAGTAATGTGAAGTGGAAAGAATCAGGGATATGATGTAATCAGACAAGGGTGCAGTATCTATTTCAGCTACTTAGTAGTTTTGTAATCTGGATAGAGTCAGTAAACATCTCTGAACCTTTGTTTTCTTTTTTTTATGATAGGGATATGGGAAGACCTTTAATTCACACTCCTCTATGAATGTTATCATTAGCTTAAAAGATCACTGGCAAGATAAAAAAAATTATGAATGATAAAAGATTTGGAACATAGAGGAGAGACTGAGCTTTGTTCATTTTAATGACTGGCTCGAAATGAAAAGGGCCTGAAGCACAGTAGGTACTCAACAAATATTTGTTAAATGAATATGTCACAGAAAAATGGAGTAGATCAAGAAAAAGAAAAGCCAGAAGAGTGCATTAAGACCAAAGAGAATTTTGGGCCAGGCACGTAGGAGGCAGAGGAAGGAAAGGCAGATAAGAAATTGTCTTCTTCACCCAGGGGTCAAAACCAGGGAAAGCTGAAGAAGCCAGGGTAGATAAGAGTGTTGAGAGAACATTACTCCTAAAGATTGGCAGGCACATTTTAGAGAGTTAAGATTCACAGTAGCTATACCTACACAAATACACCTTGAATAACCAATCTGAATTATCTGAATTTACATTTAAGTAATTAGAAAGCAAGATGAGGAGGAGGTGAGGAGTCATGAAATCATCCATTACAGGTGGAATCAGACAGACTAGAATTTAAATCCAAGTTAATGTAGCTCAGCTGGTAAAGAATCTGCCTGCAATGCAGGAGAATCTGGTTCTATTTCTGGGTCGGGAGGATCTGGTGGAGAAGGTAATGGCTACCCATTCCAGTATTTTGGTCTGGAGAATTCCATGGGGTCATAAAGAGTCAGACACGACGGAGCAACTTTCACTTTCACCATTCACTAAGAGCATAAATATTAGCAAAAATTTCATCTCTGAGACTTCTAGAAATTCAAGAATTCTAAAAGATGAAAATTATATCTACTTTGTAGAGTTGTTTTGAAGATTAGATAAGTGTCTATATGAAAAGGACCTAAAACATGCCTCATATAATTTTTCAAAATCATTACTATTACCATTATTATTGTTTTTACTGTAGCAGATGTTGTTACTGTATTGTTGTTACTGTAGCAGTTATACCCAATAGGGTGTGTATCAGCCAATTCCATTTGTGACTTGACTTCAGTTCAAGAACTTGTGATTTGTAAAGTAAGTAAGTTTTTTCTCTATTTTGGGGCTTTTTCCAATGGTGGTTTTTCCTTTTTAGTGCTCGTTTAAAGCACTCCCATCCCCCACCCCTCCCGATTCTAACTTTAGTCTTAGCAGCACCAAAGGACCTTTCCCCACTCACTCCCCGGTGACTAAATGGCAGGCAAGGCTGTGAGCTGGCCAATTAGGCCTAGGATCTCAAATCTCAGAGGAATCAAAGAACCAGAGCAGAACTAGGGGGAGGGGAGGAGTTGAGACAGGCATGTCTCAAGAGTCCATATCAGAGATAGACTGCACCACATTCACACATACTAAAATCACCTTCCCCAAAAGAGATGGTGTAGTCCTCAGGTGCTTGTTCGTGTCTGCGTGCTAAGTTGCTTCAGTTGTGTCCAACTCTTTGCCACCTGTATTGCTGATCCTGTTCCTGCACTGGTTGTCTCTCTGTTCACACTGTTTGCACTGTTTGCTGAACCCAGGGTAGGCAAGGGGCCAGCTGAGGCTGGAAGGAGACTCGAGGAGCCATGGAACTGCAGACAGGTTTATTCTCGCCTGTCTGGCACGGTAGCCATATCACAGTCTCTCTCCTGGCTGACTCAGCAGCCATAGCAACAGCCACAACATAACCATAATGAAGCCATAACAGAGTCATAACATAACCTCATGTAACATAACCATGACGTTTCTCCAATGTAGCCCCAGTGCAGCAGCAACCAGGGCTTTCATGTTGAAGCTTGCACAGGCCCACCACACAAAGTAGCCCAAAATGAGTACCTCCTGAAGCAAACGTGCAGTGCTATATGTGATTTCGGCTGTTACATAATCATGCAAAACCATTGTTTATAGAACATGGGTGAGAAGGCCCTGAGAACATGGGGCGAGAGAGCCTAACTGGCACCATCCTGTTAATTTCCCACACCACCCTATGGACTGTAGCCTGCCAGGCTCCTCTGTCCATGGGATTCTCCAGGCATGAATACTGGAGTGGGTTGCTGTGCCCTGCTCCAAGAGATCTTCCAGACCCAGGGATCGAATCAGAGTCTCTTATGTCTCCTGCTTGGCAGTTGGGTTCTTTACCACTAGCACCACCTGGGAAGCCCCATGTACTCAGATTACTCCATTATAAGGCATTCTTGGATGGAGAATAGAACTTTTGCTTCATAAAGGCTTCTGGTTTGTAAGTTACATACTTTTATAAGCAGACAAACTTTAGATATGATGTCAACATTTTGCAACTGAACGGAGTAATAGGAGAAGGAGAAGGCAATGGCACCCCACTCCAGTACTCTTGCCTGGAAAATCCCATGGACGGAGAAGCCTGGTAGCCTCCAGTCCATGGGGTCGCTAAGAGTCAGACACGACTGAGCGACTTCACTTTCATGCATTGGAGAAGGAAATGGCAACCTACTCCAGTGTTCTTGCCTGGAGAATCCCAGGGACGGAGGAGCCTGGTGGGCTGCCGTCTATGGGGCCGCACAGAGTCAGATACGACTGAAGCGACTCAGCAGCAGCATGTAAGATTTGTTACGGAAATTACATTAATACTGACAAATTGCCAAGACGTATACTAGAGTTAGCCAATGAGATGGCTTATTACCGCTAAATCAAATTTTCAAAGACATTTAGTTCTGGGGAAATGTGTTAGATTGTTAAGCAGAGGTTTTAGCTAGTTTTGCAGTTACCTTCATCCCAAGAGGTTTTGACAGAAACAGGCTTCCATCTGTCATATATAGATTAGTTTCGCCCCTAAACTCCCTGATCAAACCTAGTTTTATGTACCTCCTCAGTTGGGGCGCCGACCGACTACTTTAGTTCCAAGTCTGGGGCCCGGGAAGGCCAAAAGTAGCCGAAGAGGAAGGCAGCTCTGGGTTTCACTTTAATTTTCCGCCCAAGCTTTTCTGCTGAGGAAATTGTTTCTGAGGGCCGAGAGAAATCTCAGTTCTACAATTCCAGATAGAAAGTACGATTTCTGTAGAAAAACGGTCCGAAGACTCACATATCCGTGTGTGCAGAGAAAAGTTTAGGAAATACACTCCGGTGAAATGTGACTACACAGCGGGGAATGGAGAGGGTGCTGCTCAAGAGTGTGTAAGACGCGGGGTTTGTTTGCGTGTTTGCTTCAAGTCCTCAGAGAGGGATAGATGGCAATTCAGAATTGCACTTGATTGAGGGACTGCTGATGGGAACCCTGAGGTGCTGAGATATTCTAAACAAAAGGCTAAGACGTGAGAAAAACAAGGCGAGAGTCGAACAAAGGCCGCCGTACGGCGGCAAGATACAACCGAAAGCGGTGCAGACTCACCGGAGAAGCGCTACTGAAGCGCGGACGTGGGCTGCCTCCGCGCAACGGCGGCAGGAGGCGGGCCACCTCGAGGCCCCGCCCCTTCGTGAGGCCCCGCCCCTTCGTATCTCCCCGCCCCTCCCGCGCCGGACCAATGGGAGCTCGGAATATTAGCAGGTGGGAGGCGCGGCCGGGTTGCTACAGCCGGAGCTGGGCGGCGGCGGCGGTGGCGGGTGCAGCTCAAGGAGTCTGGTGGATCTCGAAGCGTTGGCGCAATGGAGGGACTGGAAGGTGAGGAGAAGAAAGGATGTGGGCGGGGCGCCTGGGGGTCGGGTGGCGGGGGAAGGGTCTACCCTGGACCTCCGTACCGGGGAGGCAAGGGCAGATTCCATAGCGGTGGACCCCGCCGCTCCTTCGGAGGCTGGGATGATTGGGCTCTCTGCAGCCCCAGACACTGTCGAGCTGATGATCCTTAGGCTGCCCCTCCTCAAACGGTTTATACCTGATGCGCTCCCCCGCCCTACCCCACGAGCCTGATCTGCCTCTGGTAAACGCCTGCAAATCCCTTCCTACCATTTTCTGGTCTGCCTCACTACCTGAGTGTCCTATTGGTAATAACAGCCTCTGACCAAATTTTATTTTCCTTGCAAAGTGGACTCTCCATTCATGTCTGCCGCCTCCCTACCGCCAGCCTTTGCTGGAGCCCCGGGGTGTGTCTCCAGCCTTGAACTGCTGATACTTTCCTTGGCCACTTTCCTTGGTTTCCCTAGGTAACCGTTTTTCCATTTCTGCAGCATCTTTTATGGGAAGGGTGCCGAGAGCATCTCCCGAGGAAGTGTCACTGGCCAGTTTTAGAGCCAGGACAATAGGTTAACAGAAGGGTTTAAGGGTTTATTCAAGAGAACTCTGTAAGGAAAAGCCAACATTGATTCTTTATCTTTGGGTTTATCTTTGTGCTGTAGCAGGACGCCAGATTTTGCTTTGTTCCCAATTCTTTTCACTTGTCTGTTCTCTTTACCTGTGTTATCCTGGTGTAATACAGCATTCGCTTAAAGACAACAAAGAAAAAAAAGAAAACAGCATTAGCAACAGCGGTTTCAAGATTCCTTTTCAAATTGTGCTTAATCCTTCTGAAGAAGAATAACCCTAACACAACGGAGGGATACTGTTGCAATGATTTTGCTTTTTTTCCTCCTCTTAATTTACATAGATTCAGGTGGAATTAATAAACAGAGGCATTGAGCTCTGTGTATTGTTGTATGCTGGAGAGTAAATTATTTTAAGTTGTGTTATGAAAAGAAAAGTAATAACTGATAACTTTCTGCAGTGACCTAGTCTCACCAAAAAGCAAATACAGTAATGAATATGATATTATTTCATGCTCTTGCTCCTAGGTGATGCTCTCATACTAACCACCTTGAGGATCATAGATAATCGAGACCTGTGATGATTTTCTATTTGTGTGCAGCTGCAGTGTACTATAACAAATGAAGTTCTTGTTCTTTGCTAATTTATTTTAGGCAGATCACTCAAAAGTTTCCATGAAGTAGGAATTGTAATGATATTCCTTACTCAGGTGTTTTTGTTTAGAGAACTCCTGGAGACAGCTTATTTTTTTTTTTAATGAATTTTCAAACATATGGTATTTTAGCATAGGATCATGGGTCCTGCATTTCTCATGAAGTTATTTTAATACACATACAGTGCTTTAGAATGGTTTTTCTGAAGCTTTATTTTTCTATTATTTTATTTAGCATTTGTAATTGAGGCAAAGATCTTCATCTGACTTTTCATTTGTTTATGCTAAGCATCTAAAACAATGTCTGACACAAAGTAGGTGTTCATTAAATATTTGTTAGATAAATGACTTTGTCCATGAGAGGCCCTGGGGATGCAGGAAAAAATAAAAAGTCAAAGCGCTCTTCTCACTGAGCCTACATTTTAGTGATTCTTATGTTTTAGCAGTGCTGATATTACTTTTGAAATCTTACCACGAATGCTTTTAAAATACAATGAAAACCTATTATGATACTCAATTACATGGGTGAAGAAAAACATGAATTCTGCTGTAATATGTTATGTTATCATGGGTGTTTGTTTTAGGAGTCCAGCTTGTGATGTTTCATGTTAAACAGTACTTCTTTACTCATTTAATTTTTTTTAACAAAATTAAGTTGCTGTCATTAACAATGTTGTGTGTTAATTATAATGAATTAGGTTACAATGTATGAAATTATTCTTTTTCTAGGGCAAAACAGTTGAATATTGGTAATTTCAAATGGTAATAAAAATTTTTATTTTAATAAAATAAAAGCTCTCAGAGACTTTTCTTGAAGTTAGTGCCTTTCTTTTTCTCCTCCTCCTTTTAAAAATTTAGCCCTTGTTGAGTCATACTTTATAAAGAAGAACTTTGAGTCTTAATGAGGAATTCATTAATTCATTCCTCTGTGACTTTGTTTAATAAACAGTGATACATTGGTACAGTGAAAGATAGAGTTTTTCCCTATTGGAAATTAAAATCTAGCATATCAAAGGTGTCTAATGAACCTCATATTGCAGTATTCAGTAGAAAATCTTTGAGAATTTGCTTAATACATACCATGTGTGCTTGTGTGGTTAGTTACTCAGACATGTCTGACTCTTTGCGACCCCATGGACCGTAACCTGCCAGGCTCTGTCTAAGAAGTTCTTCAGGCAAGAGTACTGGAGTGGATTGCCATTGCCTTCTCCAGGGGATCTTCCCCACCCAGGGATCAAACCCCAGTCTCCTGCATTGCAGAAGGATTCTTTACCATAGTAATTGAGCAAATACACTATTGCTTGGCATTAAATTAAAAGGAATTAAACCCATGTTTTTAATTGAAGCCAGTTAGAAGACTAAACTTGATTGTAAAATCAGAAAACATATGGACTCCTGAAAAATTTTATTGAAGATTATCATATTCTTGGGGCTTCCCTGGTAACTCAGCTAGTAAAGAATCTGCCTGCAATGCAGAAGACCCCAGTCCGATCCCTGAGTTGGGAAGATCCCCTGGAGAAGGTATAGGCTACCCACTCCAGTATTCTTGGTCTTCCCGGGTGGTTCAGATGGTAGAGAATCCAGGTGCAGTGAAGGAGACCTGGGTTTGATCCCTGGGTTGGGAAGATCCCATGGGGAAGGGAACAGCTACTCACTCCAGTATTATGCTTGGAGAATTACATAGACAGAGGAGCCTGGCAGGCTACAGTCCATGGGGTCTCAAGAGTCTGACACAACTTAGCGACTAAACCACCACCATGCACTATAGGTATGTCTAAAGGAAATAAAAGTAGTTCTAGACCTGGAAAAGTTCAATCTCTTTTAAGCTTTTCATCTGTAAAATGGAGAGAGGACAAACCCTAAGCAGGTTTTATCCGTATGTATTGTCATTCCTTTCATAATATGTTGATAAGTCATTATTAACAATTGTGACAGATCTTCCTGCCTAGTCCTCTTTTGGACTGCTAAAATTAGTAGGCCTTAGGGTATTGCCCTCTAAAACTTGATTAAAGTTTGATTGCTCTTTTCTAATGTAGCTCTTGATGTAGTTGAAGAAAGCCACGCTGTCCCTTTAGGGGTTTTTGTTCGTTTTCCCCTAATCTAAGCACTGGTTTAACTGATAATTAATTCATCATCTTTACTAATTTATCTCGATTCATTTTTTTTTGGGGGGTACTGACTTTGATGCCGTATTATTTTAATAGCCAATGTATTGGACAGATGTGTGCTTGGATCCTTACTTTGTTTCTTTTTAGCTTTGGAGCTAATACACTCCAATCTACCTGAACTATATTAAGTATTAAATGATGTAACATATATTAAGCATTTGGCAAACTGCCTAGTACATAGGAGACCCCCTTTAGTGTTTGTTTATTGGATGGATAAAAATCCCAGGAAGTGTGCTAGAACCTTAAGAGTAGTTCAGTGTAGGTAAAACATAGCAGACTTGGAAGGGGTTGTGGGCAATCTCACTAGATAATTGTGGCAGCAGAATAGACTGGAGAAGGGAGAGGCTGGAAATGTGTATATGTGATAAAGATTTGAACTAAGGCAAAAGCAGCAGAAATTAAAAAGGGGAGATAGGTAGAGAAATTTCGGTGATGGAGAGATGAAATAGAACTGCTGGATGTGGGAGGGAAGAGGAATCAAGGATAAAGCAGTTTTGTAGCTTGGACTAAAACGTAATACTATCTTTAACCAAGAGAAGGACAAGTTTGGAAGATGAGGTAATGATTTTGGCTTTAGAAATGTTGTATTTGTATAGTACTCGGGGCATATCTGGTGGAAAAGTTTTATAGCTGCCTGTAAATATCTATCTGGAGTTTTTAGTAGTCATTAGCTTATTAGTGACAGAAAATAGGTATGTTTGCTCAGCGAAGCTATATTTAACAAGATGAAGAAAAAAACTTGGGGGGAACTGATGCTTTAAGGTTGAGCAGGAAAGGAAACTAGAGTAGGGGGCAGTCTTTAAAAAGGCTTAAAAATTGTCAAGAAAGGGAAGAGGGGAGAATGAATATTTACTGAGTATGCTGGAAAAAGCCTGTAGCACTTGGTATTCTTAGAGACCTAGGTACTAACCAGTTGCAACCCTGCTGGCTTATGAAATCCGAAACACTTGGACTTAGGAGAAAGAAATATCACTGATGCTAAGAGAGAAAGGGCTTTAAAGGTAGAAGGGATTGGTCAGCAGAGTCTCATGATATAGGAAGGTCAAGTAAGGTGAGGATTCAAGAGGCATTTCAGTTTGACAATTAACAGATTAATGGTAATCAGTTGCTTCTGTCTCTTAAGGTCTTTGTCTCCTTATTGAAGAAACTACCTGATCGTATCTGCTTCCCAGACACACACATAATATTATGACTGTCTTCTCTCTCTTTACTCTGTTCTGTTTTTCTGTCGTTGCACTGTGCTTTTCACTAAAAAACATTTTATAAACAGTGTTAGTAGCTCAGTCGTATCTGACTCTTTTCGACCTCATGGACTGTAGCCTGCCAGGCTCCTCTGTTCTTGGGATTCTCCAGGCAAGAATACTGGAGTGGGTAGCCATTCCCTTCTCCAGGGGATCTTCCTGACCCAAGAATGGAACCTGTGTCTCCCACATTGCAGGTGATTCTTTACCATCTGAACCAAGCCCGTATAAACAGGTAAATATATAAAATGTCAGGTAGTGAAAAAAAGTGATTCCCCCCCCCCCCCAAAGAGTAGAAGCTTGGTAAGATCAGGGTCTTTGATTCATCTTGTTTGCCTAATTTCATCCCTCTTTTCATCCTGTTTTCATATTTCATCCTGTTTTCATCCATTTCATACTGAATTTCATTTGGTTTGCCTAATTGCTAGAACAGTTCCTGTCTCATGGTAGGTGCTCAATAAGTACTTGTTGAATCAACATATGTGTCTATTTTAATACAGTGTTTAGTCCTGATAAAGCTTGCCTGTATTTCAGATTGGGAGTGAATGAAAGGTAGAGAGGAGTTAGTAAATGTAAGCCAGTGTTTCAAAAAATATGCTACTCAGGATATTGGTCCTAAATAACTTCTAGGCACAGAAAGGATTTCTGTTGGGGAAATAACGCATACTAAATCTCTTCTCTCTCAAGACTAAGTTCTACTCTAAGAAAACCTATTTGTTTAGCATTTTCCAAACATTTAACCATAAGCAAAGGATTTGAGGGTGATTGGTAGAAGTAGTGGAAATGACTAGTCAAGTGCAGAATGGATAGGAATGGAAGTACCGCTAGGAATGGCTTATCAAGAAAATGCAAGTCACTCTGAGATCAAGAAAGTGACCAAGAAGTAGATTGTAGAAGCCTGTCGTTAGAGCTCTTGTGTATTTTAAGAGTCCAGAGGTGGAGCTTTCTAAGTTGTTTTAGCAGTGGTTGTTTTTCCTGGAGAGCAGGTCACTAAAGTGAAGGAAGGGTGAAGACTGTGTGCTGAGTAGGTTAAGGGTGACTGTGAAATATTGAAATCTAGGATGAGCTGAAAGACGAATAGCTTACGAGATATTAGAGATCATTGACCTGGAAGTAATTCAATTTTAAAAAAGGGTTGTAGGGGGAAAGTAGGAAAACAGCTGCCATGTGCTTCAAAAGAGAGGTTTATTGAGATCTTTTTTTTCTAACATTTATATTGGAGTATTGCTGATTAACAGTGTTATGATAGTTTCAAGTGGATAGCAAACAGCCTCAACCATACAGCTTTTGCCACTCAGGAGAGAGTAGTAGAGTTTGCCTCATGCCCTGGAGAGTAGTATTTTTTATTTTATTGCTTGTGAAGCATTTTTATGTATAACATCTCAGTTGATCCTCTTGAATTTTAAGGTAGATTGAGCAGATACTATCTTCATTTAACAGATATTAAACTTGAGGCTACCTATGTGACTACTCATACATTTTCTTATAGTTCATTTAGTGAAAACTTTTCCAACAAGGAGAGAGACATGTTCTTTGCTCAAGGTCCTCGCAGATTCTCAATTCTGTGTATAGACAAGTGGAAGTCACTTCCTCGACATCTTGCAGTTGGTCAGTCGGTTTAATCATTCTTATTTATGACCAACTTTCTTTTTTAAATATAACATCAGTAAGGGAGGTGTCTTATTATCCATATACTTTTAAGGTAGATTTTATTAAATATGCTTTATTTATTATGGTGTATTAGAGTTAGAAGGGGTGCTCCTAGGTCATTTAATCTAATATCCTTATTTTATATAAGAGGAATTGTGAACCTTAGAGAGGTTTACTATCTTGCCCAGCAAGTCATAGTTCTAAGTGACAGAGCTGAGACTTGACTTAGATAATATGAGACAGAGTCCAGTGCTTTTTCTGTTGTAAAGAATATTAGAACATTGCCATTAGGACAAATTGTGGCTTCGTGTTCTTGCTCCAGTGTTCTTGCCTGGAGAATCCCAGGGACAGGGGAGCTTGGTGGGCTGCCATCTATGGGGTCACACAGAGTCAGACACGACTGAAGTGACTTAGCAGTAGCAGCAGCAGCAGTGGCTTCACGACTAAAGCCTAAGCTGCTTATCATGACCTGTTGTAGACATTCTTTCCAGGGGATGTTGATGCCAACACATGTGACATACTTTGTGGATTATAGGGCTATGCTGTATAAGAGAAAACTAAATTTATATATCTATTTATTTTGAATAACGTAATGACTTTTAATTTTTTCTTGTTTTTGGAAATAATTTAAAATGTTTTCTCTGTAATGGTATTTCCTCTTTTTTATGCCTTTGGTGATAATAATTTTCTTTGAACGTGTTTGATGACTTGTAGGAATTAATCCCAGGAGTTGATTTTATGGTAGTATTCTTGTTGCTGTTATATTAAGTTTTAAGCTTTTGTATTAAAAAAAGAAAAAATGGAAGAGGATTTGGTTCTTAGATACAGAACCAGAGAAGTAAAGCGTGTAGACTGTTGGCTTTATCAAGCAGTGATTGTATGTCTCTACCCTTGTGTCACTATTGCTTGGTACATGCTTGGCAAGTAGTAGGGACTCAAGTAGGCACTCACATTATTTCCACGTGTTAACTGATTTTTCTTAACAGTTAATTTTCAAAAGATTTTGTTTTGTTATCTATTTAACAAGGAAATACTAAAATATACTTTGAAGCAAGTAACATGTGGTACTATTCAGCATTTTATATTGATACCTTTTTAAATCACTGTTTGGAATTTGAAGGAAGACATGAAAACTATAAATAGGCAAGTAGTATGTGGTATCACTTTGACAGTCATTATGAAGACATTCTGATCTTCATGTATCTAATGGATTCAGCTGCCAGCAACTGCCTCAGCTTTCTGGATAATTAATGGAATTAAGTGATCCAGATAAATGAAGTTGCTTTGATATCCCTAAATAACCTAGTCTTTGGTATTGGAAAGGACAGATCAGGCAAAGCTTAGCTATGCTTTTGTACTGTTCACAGCTTAACTGCCACCATCCAGGCATTGACTTCCACCTGAAATGACAAATAGTTACTCTCTGCCACTGAAATAGGGCAGAGGGACACCTGGAGTATGCAAGAACAAAGCATTCTTCTGTTACTGTTTGATTGTGTTCCCACCAATGTCTGTTTTGATTCTCCTGATAAGTTTTCTGTGGACTCAATAAATGCCTTGCAACAACATATATATGAAGTCAATAACTGTAATTTTATCATGAGTTTGTCACTTCTAAAAGATAGTAGTTTTCTGATAAAAGTTTTAACCATCAGTAAAATCAGTTCAGTCTCTCAGTCATGCCTGACTCTTTGCAACCCCATGGACTGCAGCACACCAGGCTTCCCTGTCCATCACCAGCTCTTGGAGTTTGCTCAGACTCATGTCGTCCATCGACTTGGTGATGCCATCCAACTGTCTTATCCCCTGCCGTCCCCTTCTTCTCCCGCCTTCAAGTCTTTCCCAGCATCAGGGTTTTTTACCAGTGAGTCAGTTATTTGCATCAGGTGGCTAGAGTATTGGCGTTTCAGCTTCAGCATCAGTCCTTCCAATGAATATTCAGGACTGATTTCCTTTATGATTGACTGGTTTGATTTCCTTGCTGTCCAAGGGAATCTCCAAGAGTCTTCTCCAACACTACAGTTCAAAAGCATCAGTTCTTCAGCGCTCAGCTTTCTTTATGGTCCAACTTTCACATCCATACCTGACTACTGGAAAAACCATAGCTTTGACTAGATGGATCTTTGTTGGCAAAGTAATGTCTCTGCTTTTTAATATGCTGTCTAGGTTGGCCATAGCTTTTCTTCCAAGGAGCAAGCATCTTTTAATTTCATGGCTATAGTCACCATCTGCAGTGTTTTGGAGCCCCCCAAAATAAAGTCTATCAGTGTTTCCATTGTTTGCCCATCTGTTTGCCATGAAATGATGGAACCAGATGCCATGATCTTAGTTTTTTGAATGTTGAGTTTTAACCCAGCTTTTTCACTCTCCTCTTTCACTTTCATCAAGAGGCTCTTTAGTTCCTCTTTGCTTTCTGCCATAAGGGTGGTGTCATCTGTGTATTTGAGGTTATTGATATTTCTCCTGGCAATCTTGATTCCAGCTTGTGCTTCATCCAGCCCGGTGTTTCGCATGATGTAAATACGAAACATATAAGTTTAGCGTAGACTGTAGACTGCATGTAAGTTAAATAAGCATGGTGACAATATACAGCCTTGATGTATTCCTTTCCCAATGTATTCAGCAGAAAATATGATAAGGATACTATGTCATCTTAATGAAAATTACAGGTATAGAAGTAAATTTAGGTGTGGTATTTGGCTAGAAAATAAAATGACAAATTGACTTAGTTTTGTAGATTCCAAAGAATGCAGTGAGTGTGTATGTGTGTCTATGATGAAATTTGTAGTGTGAAAGTTCATGAAAGATGCATTAGGGTAACTTGATTTTGTGAAAATTGCAGAAACTTCTTTATTTAATGAATTGTGTCAGATTCATTAATGTCAGATTATCTCAATCTGCTGGTCCAGTGAATCTTAATATTATGTGTATGAAAAAATCAACAATTCACATAATGCATAGTAACTAGGTGATCTTTTCCTTAAAGCATAATACTTCTGTGGTTGGTAGGGACAACATTCTTTTTATTCGAGACTCCCTAATCATTAGGAAGCCACCTCACTAATCTTCACTATTATTTCTTCCTATTTTTTTTTTTTTTAGTTTAAAACCATTATATTGTGGAAAACTAGACATAACATAAAATTTACAGTTTTAACCGTTTTTAAGTGTACAACTGAGTTGTATTAAGTACATTCACATTGCTGTGCAGCCATCATCACTATCCATCCCCAGAATGGCTTCATCATCCAAATTGTAGCATCTGTTTTCATCTTATTTTCCTTCCAGTTTTGTTTATGTAATTGACATAGAGCACTTGTATAAGGGATACAGGATAATGATTTGACTTACATACATCATAAAATGATTACCACAGTAAATTTAGTGAACATCTCTCGTCTTACATAGATACAAAATAAAAGGAAAAGAACAAGTTTTTTTTTTCTTCTGGTGAGAAACTCCCAGGATCCAATCTCTTAAATTTGGTATACAATATAGAACTGTTAATTATCTTTATCATATTATCCATTACATCCCTAGTACTTACTTATGACTGGAGATTTATACTTTCTGATGACCTTCATCCAGCTTCCCATCTTCCTTCGTCCTCAGTTCTGGTAACCATGCATCTGATCTCTTTTTCTATGAGTTTCTTTGGGAAGTATAAAGTACTGGGAAGTATAAAGACTATAAAACTATTTCTGTTCCTGGTGCAAGAGTATAGTGATTTGATGCTTCTCTACATTTCAAAATGATCACCATGGTAAGTTTAGTTACCGTCTGTCATCATGCAAGATATTACAGTATTACCGACCGTATCTCCCATGCTGTACATTTCATACCTGTGACTGATTTATTTTGTAACTTAGAGTTTGTATGCTTTAATTTCTCTCACCTATTTCCCGCCCCACCTCACCACCCCCCACCCCCGAAACCATCTATTTGTTTTTTGTGTCTATGACTATGTTTGTTTTGTAAGTTTGTTCATTTGTTTTGTTTTTTAGATTCCGCATCTAAGTGAAAGTATACAGAATTTGTCTTTGTCTTATTTTACTTAGCATAGTACCCTCTAGGCTCATCCATTTTGTCACAGGTGACAAGATTTCAGTATGAACACTGATTCAGTCTTGGGATATTATATTTGTCCATATATTCTAAGTTGTCCATTTTATTGGCATTTAACTGTTCATGGTAATCTCTCTCTCTCTTTTTTTTTTTTTCATTAGGAGAGAATTTTATTTTAAAAGTGTCATCTTAAACTGCAAGGATGTCCGTTAAACATCACAATTAAACATGCCAAAGAAGAAGCCATGTTGTCAAAATGCCCACTTAACCCACCCAAACATCTCAAACCCACCCTTTGCTGACCTTCTATAACCCCATTTTTTTAAGTTTTTTTTTCTTTTTTTAAACAAGAGAAAGTAGACAGATACATGTTGGTAAATGCTAACTGTCCATATTCACATAGAGACACAGTGTAATCTCTGAGCCCAATATACAGAGAAAGGAGGAAAAAAGCTAGAATTCTATGCACTACTACACAGGGGCCTAGCACCCTCCAGCTTCCAGCAGAGCTAAGGGAGCAGAAGGTTTTTCTTTTTTTCCCACAGAGCATGGTGGTATTGATTCCATAGTTTTTGTTGAGACAGTGTTAGGTATAACGTCTCCACTTCCATTTCTATTTTTTTTTTAATTTGAGCCCTCTTTTTTTCTTGATGAGACTTGCTGAAGTTTTATCAATTTTTTTTTATCTTTTAAAAGAACCAGCTTGTATTTTAATTGATTTTTTAAATCATTTTTAGTCTCTTATTTAGTTCTATTTTCTTTATGATTTCTTTTCAGCTAATTTTTGAGTTTTGTTTTTCTTTCTCTAGTTCCTTTAGGTGTAAGATTATGTTGTTTATTTGAAATTTTTCCTATTTCCTGAGATAAGTTTGTATTGCTATAAACTTCCCTCTTAGAACTGCTTTTGCTGCAAGTATAAATTTTGGATCATTGTGTTTTTTGTTTTCATTTGTCTCCAGATATTTTTTTACTTTGGGATTTTTTCAGTGACCCATTAGTTGTTTAGTTATATATATTTGTGGTGTTTTGGGACAGTTTTTTCCATTGTAGTTGATTCCTGGTCTCAGCATGAAGTTTCTTGATATGATTTCAGTCTTCTTAAATTCATGGAGACTTGGTTTGTGGTCTACCACAAAACAACCACTTGTTACGTGGTTTGTGAATGTTTATGCGCACTTGAAAAGTATATTCTGATGCTTTTGGATATAATATTCTATATATGTTAAGACCATTTGGTTTAAGGCCAGTGTTTCCTTATGAATTTTCTCTGAATGATACGTTCATTGATGTAGGTTAGTTTTTGTTAAAGTCCCCTAGTGTTATTTGTGTTATTGTCCATTTCTTTTTTGCTTGTTTGTTTGTTAATATTTACTTTATGCATTTAGGTGTATCTGTTGAGTGCATATATATTTACAATTGTTATAGCTTCTTGGATTGATCTCTTTGTTAGATAATGTCCTACTTGGTCTTTTGTTACAGACAGTAGTTTAAAGTATGTTTTGTCTGATATAAGTCTACTGCTTAGGTTTTTTTAATAAATTTCTGTATGTGTGGAATACCTTTGTCCATCCCTTCACTTTCAGTCTATGTTTTCCTTTAGATCTTGATTGAGTCTCTTAAGCAGCATATATAATGTCTTGTTTTTGTTTCCATTGAGCTACTCTGTGTCTTTTGATTATAGCACTCTATGTCTATGTACATTTAAAGTAATTGTTGATAGGTATGTATTCATTGACATTTTTGAAATTGTTTTCAGGTTTATTTTGTAGTTTTGTTTGTTAGTCTTGTTTTCTTCTTTGGATCTCTTTCCTTGTGATTTGATAACTTGAGTATTATGTTTAGATTCCTGTCAGTTTTTTGTGTTTTTGTCTGTTATAGATTTTTCAGTTTGTGGTTTCAATAGCAATCTGTCTATGGCTATTTTAAGTTGATGTGATGTCCTCTTTAGTTTGAATGTATTTTAACAATCCTGTGTTTTTATTCCCCTTCTATGTTAAATGTTTTTGACATCATATTCTAGATAATTTGATTTTTATATTTCTCAACTACTTATTCTGTCTATGGAAGAGATTACTAATTCTGTCTTTTAATCTTTCTACTTGCTTTATTAGTGGTTGGTCTGCCACCTTTACAGTGTATTTGCTTTTACCAGTGAGATTTTTCCTTCCCTAACTTTAATATTTTTAGGTGAGGCTTTTTGTTTTTTGGTTAGAGAAGTCCATTTTCATTTCTTGTGGAGCTAGTTTCATGGTACTGAACCTTTTAACTTTTGCTTGTCTGGAAAACTTTTTATCTTTCTTCAAACCTGAATGATAGCTTTGCTTAATAGAGTATTTTTGGTTGTAGATTTTTTTTCCTTTCATCATTTTAAATGTGTCATGTACATTCCCTTCTATTTTGCAGGATTTCCACTGAAAAGTCAACTTATGATCTTATGTACATTCCCATGTATGTAACTATTTACTTTTCCCTTGCTGCTCTTAGTACTCTGTCTTTAATTTTAGCCATTATAATTACACTGTTTTCTGGTGTGGTCCATTTGGGTAGATTCTGTTTGGGGCTACTCTCTGTGCCTCCTGAACGTGGATGACTGTTTCCCTTCCCAGGTTAGGAAAGTTTTCAGCCATCTTGTCTTCTGATATGTTCTCTGCACCTCACTTCTTTTTGAACTCCCATAATGCAAATGTTAGTGTGCCTGATGTTGTCTCAAAAGTATCTTAAACTGTTCTCATTTTTTAAATTCTTTCTGTTCAGCTTGAGAGATTTCTACTACTGTCTCTCATCTTGCTGTTCCAGTCCTCTATATCATCTTAATCTACTGTTGATTCCTTCCAGTATGTTTTTATGTCACTTAATTGCAATCTTCAGCTCTGTTTCATTCTTCTTTGTATTTTCTAACTCTTTTTGAAACTTCTCGCTGTGTTTTGCCATTCTTCTCCCAAGTTCTTTGAGCATTTTTGTGATTGTTATGTTAAACTCTTTACTGGATGAGTTCCTTAGCTCTACTTCCCTTAGTTCTTCTGGTGTTTTATCTTCCTCCTTTGTTTGAAACATATTCCTCTGTCTCCTCATTTTGCCTAACTTGCTGTTTTTATTTCTATTTATTTGGTATGTTGGTTACATTTCTTGATCTTGTTGGAGTGGTCTTTTGTAGGAAAGGTTCTGTGCCTCCCAGCAGCTCACTATTCTAGTCACCAGAGCCTTATGTTTCAGAAGTGCCCCTTATGTGGCCTCATAGGCCCTTCTGATACGGTGGGCTGATTGCTCTGAGTGGTCTAGTTGGCAGTGATGGTCCCTGGTCCAATTGACTGGTAGGCTTGGCCTTTGTGGATGCAGACTGCGCCGGTGGTAGGCCCAGGTTATGAGGTGGCTGTACCCTGGGCTTACAAGGCTAGTGCTGGTCCACTGGTGGGCAGAGCTGGGTAGATCCTGATGTGGCTGGCTGGAGGGTTTTCACAGATGCTGTCAGCCCACAGATCTGCAGCTTTGGGGCCAAGGGAGTCCAGTGGCTGATGCCTGCCCATTGGTGGGTCAGGCCAGGTCCTGAAGTTAGTGCCAGCCCTCTGGTGGGTGGAGCTGGGTCTTGGGTTCTCTGGTGATAGGTCTGGGTCCGTGGTAGGCTGGGGGAATCAAGGCGCCTGGTGGTCTCTGTCAGCCTTCTGTTGGGTGAAGCTGTGTCCCTGCAGTTAGCTGCTTGGCCTGTGGGTCCCTGGGACTGTAACAGACTGTAACAGGTGGGCAGGGCTGGGTCCTGGCACTAATAAGCTAGAGGTAGGACTCCATAAGGGAGAAGGCAATGGCACCTCGGACATGACTGAAGTGACTTAGCAGCAGCAGCAGCAGGACTCCATAATGTTTCTTGCTGGCATTAGCATTCCTCCTGTTAGAGGGAGCTCTAAAATATGGTTGCCACTGAGTCCTGATTGCCTGCTTCTCTCTGGGAGGCTCTCCAAGATGCACGTGTGTGCCTGCCCAAGACAGTTTAAAATGACTGCTTCTGCCCTGTGTTTTGGAGCATGCAAATTTTGTGTGAGTCCTTTAACAATGGAGTCTCTGTTTCCTACAGCCCTCAGATCCCTTGAAAGTTAGCCCCCAACCTTCAAAGCTAAACATTATTGGCTCTCATGTTCCCATTGCAGGACTCTCTGGATTGAGGAGTCCAGTGTGGGGCTTGGACCCCTTGCTCCCTGGGGAGAACCTCTGCAGTTGTGATTATTCTTGTGTTGGTGGGTAGCCTACCTGAGGGTGTGGGTCTGGACTGCACCGTGTTCCCCACCTCTCCTGCTCGTCTCATTAGAGTTCCTTCTTTTATCTTTAGTTGTGGAAGATTGTTTCTGCTAGTCTTCGGGTTCTCATGATAGCCGCTCTGTAAATAGTTGAAATTTTGTTGTGCTCACAGAAGGAGGTAAACTCAGGATTTTCCTAGTCATCTTCTCTAGCCCACTGTAGCCACCAATGTTATTTTTTAATGCTTTGAAGATAAATATACATTAATCTTCAGATAAATTTTGTTTTTAAACTTTAGTAATTTACAATAGAGACAGCCTGTAATTAATTAAGAGACTATGACAAATTGATTTGGTTAAAGTAGAACAAAACCAGTTTCAGCAGTTTCGGTTTGTTTATTTTTAAATTACAGATTCTGTGTTCAGCATTTGCCTTTTGACCACTGATAACTTTAAGTCTTGTGCATTTTAATTGGTAAAGTTGCTTATTTCAAAGTAACAAAAGACATTTTCACAAGAACTGATCACTTATATTGGAGAAGGAATTGGCAACCCACTCCAGTATTCTTGCCTAGAGAATCCTGTGGACAGAGGAGGAGCCTGGTGGGCTGCTGTCCATAGGGTCTCACAGAGTCGGACACAACTGAAGCGACTTTGCATGCATGCATTGGGGAAGGAAATGGCAGCCCACTCCAGTATTCTTGCCTGGAGAATCCCAGGGACAGAGGAGCCTGGTGGGCTGCCGTCTCTGGGGTCGCACAAAGTTGGACACAACTGTTTTTCGGAAGCAGCAGCAGACCACTTGTATATGAAATTAAGTAAAGACTAAAATTTAGACGTTTAACAGTAAGAGCCATTGAATATTTTGACTACATTCTTTTCTGTTCTAGAAAATGGAAGTGTCCAAGTTGGAGAATTGTTACCTTGCAAGATTTGTGGAAGAACATTCTTTCCAGTGGCATTGGTGAGTACCTTTTTCCTTTGGTGTTTGATAGAGCTTTAGTGGTTTAATACTTCAGAACAGTGGCAAGATATATAAAGAGATACTGGCTAATGTTCTTTGCTCAAGAGTACCAGTTCCATCTATTCGTTCTTGCAGAGTACTCTCTTTGCTTCAGAGATTGATTGGTCTTTAAAACTCCTCTGTTAGGGTATTAAAGTATTCCTTCCCTTGTGTGGCTGTTGATGAAACCAAAACAAAATACTCTTAGAAATACTCTTTAAAATAATGTATTTAAAGAAGCAGAAGGATATGATGTTTTGGATTTGCTTTAAACCTCAGGACAAAAAGCCGGGGCTTGAGATAGATGAAATAAGATTGTTTAAATGTTGGTAATTATTGAGGCAGGGGATCAGTAAATGGAGCTAATTATACTATTTTATCAGTTCTTATGTATTTTTGAAATATCCCAAAGAAAAAGTATTTTAATTAAAACTGTTCCTAAAACACATTATGCATTCTTTAGAATGCAAATACATTTGTATGCAAATACAAATAGAAGCACATCTTATGTTAATATAAAATATCTAGCTAAATAGAGAATAAGAAAAAATCAATATATCATATATTCTGTTTTAACTTCAAATATAAATAGGTATTTATGAATATTTTCATTTAGAATGAAGATTTTTCTCTGAGTATGGCTCTGCTGTTTAGAGTTCTGTCACATTTTATTTTACATCCTTACTATTTCCAGTTTTTCTTTAAAGCAGTGAGAAGGAATTACTGATCCAAAATGGCCACCTGACTACAGACTTCTCTTAACAGCTCTTTAATCCTTTCTTCTCCATACTTACTTAAGTAACTTTTTGTTGTCATTGATTCACTGTTTTTCAAACCATTTTCAAAACTTTAAGCTGAGTTTTCACGGGGGTAGGGGGTGGTATATCTTTTTTGGCCCTCATTTATTTAATATTTAAATAATCACTGTCAGTTTGTATATCAGTTTTTGGAGTAGGTGCTACATTCTTTTGATATATACTGCTCAATATGAGGACAGCCATTTCTAGAAAGTTGCCTGTTAACCATGTTTTTTCCCCAATATATAAGAAATTTTGTTCTAATAGTTATAATTATTGCGTTTGTCAGAATGAAATCCGAAAACAAGTGTGTTTTACAACTATGTAAAACAATTGAGTATTGATTTTGTATTGAAAATATTAGAGGCTCTATAACATGGAGTCAAATGGTTCTGTTTCCTATTTTCCTAGATAAAGCTTAATATTTCCAACTTGTTCATTGTTTATCAAAACAGAAAAGAAAAAAGTGCATTTAGTATACTCTCTGTTGTTAGTCAACATGTTTTATTTAGGGGAAGGAGAACTATGATTTATCCAGTTAATTTGAGATCAATTAAGAGAGCTTCCATTGTAATGGCTTTAAATGAGTTGGAAACCATAATTTTAAAAAATTACACATATAAAAGAACTATAGGAATGGACTATAGACTAGATAGCACAAGAAAAATCCTTAATGAGTTTCAGAAAGGGGGAGAGATGATTGTGGAGAAAAGACAGAAACATGACCGACCACCTTGTCTTGTGCTGTCTTAACAAACTACTGTTATGTGAGCTTGAGTAGAGTAAGCCAAACTATTATTATTATGTTAGCTTTTGTAATCCTATTGCTAAAACATTTTCCATTTACATTCCTTTTTCTAGTATTTATTTTCAGGTATTTAGTAATAAAGATAACTTTTTTGCCCCCACTTAAAAGGCTGTGTCTTACATGCATTAGCTTCCGTATTCTTAGCAGTGTGAAAACCAGGAGAATATGAAATAACTTGCAATAAAATTTTGGGAGAATATTTATATTTTCTTGTTGTGAGAAGACTTGTAGCATGTTTTATATATATATATATATATATATATATATATATATATATATTTAGCTATTTAGTTAAGCAATGTCTTATTTATGCCTTATTATTATTTATCTTCAGGTTTTAAACTGGTCTCTAATGACAATTAAAATTTTATAGTCTTTCTGTAGAAAAGAAAATGATGTGTTGTATTTCTTTATTTGAACAGAAAAAACATGGACCTATTTGCCAGAAAACTGCCACTAAAAAACGGAAGACTTTTGATTCAAGCAGACAAAGAGCTGAAGGAACTGATATTCCAACAGTAAAACCTCTTAAACCTAGGGTAATTCTATGACCTTTTGAATAGTATAAACCTTGCTGCTATGTGTAATGAAAAAAGTAATTATCTGTTATGCTAAGATTGAAGAGTAAGCAGAAATCTGTGTCATGTTCTCAGTTTAGAAGTTATCATAAACTTGTTTATTTTGAATTTCAGCAAAAGCTCCCTTTTCCTGTACCAAAAGTACCCAAGTACTGTCCAACTACAGTGAGGTTTTCGTAGCATTGGAGAGTCAGTTCCTGAGCTATAGGCTGGAAATAATTGAAAAGTCTACACATGTTCATTGTAACTCATTGTTCATTACTTTGGCTATAGTTTATGTCTCTGTTACTAGTAGCATAATCCATATAGTATACAAAAGGAAAGCTGTTAATTACAAATGCTTTAGCCTAATAAGTATTATCTTGATTGATTTTTCAGCATTTGTGATCTTAGTATGCCTTCCAGGGAGAAGTTTTATCCATTGCTCAATTGTCCACAAATTGACCACTGTCAGCTTGCTTACTTCTTTGAAACCAAGCAAGGGATCTCCTATGTTAGCTAATCTCTCCTTAATACCACCTATCATGATATTTTATTTGCTAAGAATAAATCACATAAATATTTTGACTTTTTTTTTGAGAGTCATTTTAGTGTAGTAGTCAAAATTTGAGGCCTGATTTATATATTTTTGAAATAAACTGTTTTCAGTAGTAATAGCTTTTCCTAGTGATCAGATCAGATCAGATCAGTCACTCAGTTGTGTCTGACTCTTTGCGACCCCATGAATCGCAGCACGCCAGGCCTCCCTATCCATCACCAACTCCCAGAGTTCACTCAGACTCACGTCCATCGAGTAAGTGATGCCATCCGGCCATCTCATCCTCTAGTGTCCCCTTCTCCTCCTGCCCCCAATCCCTCCCAGCATCAGAGTCTTTTCCAGTGAGTCAACTCTTCGCATGAGGTGGCCAAAGTACTGGAGTTTCAGCTTTAGCATCATTCCTTCCAAAGAAATCCCAGGACTGAACTCCTTTAGAATGGACTGGTTGGATCTCCTTGCAGTCCAAGGGACTCTCAAGAGTCTTCTCCAACACCACAGTTCAAAAGCATCAATTCTTCGGCACTCAGCCTTCTTCACAGTCCAACTCTCACATCCATACATGACCACAGGAAAAACCATAGCCTTGACTAGCCGGACCTTTGTTGGCAAAGTAATGTCTCTGCTTTTGAATATGCTATCTAGGTTGGTCATAACTTTCCTTCCAAGGAGTAAGCGTCTTTTAATTTCCTGGCTGCAGTCACCATCTGCAGTGATTTTGGAGCCCAGAAAAATAAAGTCTGACACTGTTTCCACTGTTCCCCCATCTATTTCCCATGAAGTGGTGGGACCGGATGCCATGATCTTCGTTTTCTGAATGTTGAGCTTTAAGCCAACTTTTCACTCTCCACTTTGACTTTCATCAAGAGGCTTTTGAGGTCCTCTTCACTTTCTGCCATAAGGGTGGTGTCATCTGCGTATCTGAGGTTATTGGTATTTTTCCCGGCAATCTTGATTCTAGCTTGTGTTTCTTCCAGTCCAGCGTTTCTCATGATGTACTCTGCATAGAAGTTAAATAAACAGGGTGACAATATACAGCCTTGACATACTCCTTTTCCTATTTGGAACCAGTCTGTTGTTCCATGTCCAGTTCTAACTGTTGCTTCCTGACCTGCATACAAATTTCTCAAGAGGCAGATCAGGTGGTCTGGTATTCCCATCTCTTGAAGAATCTTCCACAGTTTATTGTGATCCACATAGTCAAAGGCTTTGGCATAGTCAATAAAGCAGAAATAGATGTTTTTCTGGAACTCTCTTGCTTTTTCCATGGTCCAGCAGATGTTCGCAATTTGATCTCTGGTTCCTCTGCCTTTTCTAAAACCAGCTTGAACATCTGGAAGTTCATGGTTCACATATTGCTGAAGCCTGGCTTGGAGAATTTTGAGCATTACTTTACTAGAGTGTGAGATGAGTGCAATTGTGTGGTAGTTTGAGCATTCTTTGGCATTGCCTTTCTTTGGGATTGGAATGAAACTGACCTTTGCCAGTCCTGTGGCCACTGCTGAGTTTTCCAAATTTGCTGGCATATTGAGTGCAGCACTTTCACAGCATCATCTTTCAGGATTTGAAAGAGCTCAACTGGAATTCCATCACCTCCACTAGCTTTGTTCGTAGTGATGCTTTCTAAGGCCCACTTGACTTCACATTCCAGGATGTCTGGCTCTAGGTCAGTGATCACACCATCGTGATTATCTGGGTCGTGAAGATCATTTTTGTACAGTTCTTCTGTGTATTCTTGCCATCTCTTCTTAATATCTTCTGCTTCTGTTAGGTCCATACCATTTCTGTCCTTTATTGAGTTCATCTTTGCATGAAATATTCCTTTGGTATCTCTGATTTTCTTTAAGAGATCCCTAGTCTTTCCCATTCTGTTGTTTTCCTCTATTTCTTTGCATTGATCGCTGAAGAAGGCTTTCTTATCTCTTCTTGCTATTCTTTGGAACTCTGCATTCAGATGTTTATATCTTTCCTTTTCTCCTTTGCTTTTCGCTTCTCTTCTTTTCACAGCTATTTGTACGGCCTCCCCCGACAGCCATTTTTCCTTTTTGCATTTCTTTTCTATGGGAATGGTCTTGATCCCTGTCTCCTGTACAATGTCACGAACCTCATTCCATAGTTCATCAGGCACTCTATCTATCAGATTTAGACCCTTAAATCTATTTCTCACTTCCACTGTATACAGGAAAGCATTTCCCTATGGGACAGTTAATCATACTAGTAAAGTCCTTTGATAATAAAAAAGAAGTCAGTTCATCTTTGTTTTTCAGTCTATGAATATTTAAGGGGAGGATGGAGAAGCTTGGACAAGGTTTTATTTAGTTTTCCCTGGTAACCTGCCAGATATGTGATTATGTTAACTTTAATTAGCCTACATAAACTAATTAAATCTTTGGAGGCAGTATAAAGTAGTGAGTTGGAAAGCTGGCTCAACAGTCAGACTGTCTGGATTTACCCCTGGCTTCTGTTTTCTGTAAAATGGTGATAGTAGTTATCTGTCTTGTGGAATTATTAAGGGAATTACATTAAGTTTATCCATCGTGATCTCTCAGTAATTTTGTTTTTTAATTGGAGGACAATTGCTTTACAGTGTTGTATTGGTTTCTGCAATACAACAATACAAATCAGGCATAGTGTGTGTGTGTATATCTCCCCTCACTCTAGAGTCTCCCCTCCCCACAGGGCTGGGCTTCCTGTGTTACACAGCAGCTTCCCACTAGCTCTGTTTACACATGGTAGTGTATATATGTCAGTGCTGCTCTCTCAATTCGTCCTACCCTCTTCTTCCCCTACTGTGTCCACAAGTCTGTTATCTGTTCCTGCCCTGCAGGTACGTTCATCAATAACCATTTTTCTAGATCCCATATGTGTGTTAATATGTGATGTTTGTTTTTCTCTTTCTGACTTCACTCCATGTGTAACAGACTTTAGGTTCATCCACCTCAATTCCACTGACTCACATTCATTATTTTTTGGGGGGGCTGAGTAATATTCCTTTGTTTACATATACCACAGCTTCTTTATCCATCCATCTGTAGATGGACATCCAGGTTATTTCTTTAAAGAGGAGGTTTGTATACTTAAAAAAATTAATCTTTAAGAAAAAGCCAAGTAAAAACTTACTTTACGATAAGTAGTTTTATTTTCTTGCTCTTTAAAGTGCTGTCCATAGAGCAGTAATAGTAGCACTGTTTTGGAAACTTGTTAGAAATGCAGAATCTCAGGTTCCTCCCAGACATAATAAATTAGAATCTGCATTTTAACAAAATCTTTGAATGAATCATCTGCATATTAATTGGAGAAACAGTGTATTAGAAGATTTTAAACATCATAGTATGGGCTTCCCAGGCACAGTGGTAAAGAGTCCGCCTATCAGTGCAATAGATGCAGGAGATGTAGGTTCCATCCCTGGTTGGGAAGATCTCCTGGAGGAGTAAGTGGCAACCAACTCCAGTATGTTTGTCTGGAGAATCCCATGAACACAGCAGCTTGGCATGCAGCAGTCCATGAGGTCAAGAGTTAGCTGCAACTGAGCACGCGTGGTGTGCTCACAGTGCTCCCATTTTTGGAGAAATTCAGGCTGACTCCAGGGACTACAAACAAAGTATGTCTCTTTCTCCTCTCAAAGTCGCTTTGTCATGTCTGTAGCCATTCCTTCTCCAGGGGATCTTCACAGCCCAGGGGTCAAACCTGGGTCTCCCACAAGAAACTCCCTCAAGGCAGTTTCTTGACTGTCTGAGCCACAAGGTTATCTCAGAGCTGCCCAAAGAAACTGAGATCCAGGAGAAACTACCACAGTAGAAGAGCAGGAAGTTGCTGGGGAGCCCATGGCCTAGAATCTGAGAACCTGCCACCTTACAGTTGAGGGGGTCTCCTCACCCTGAAAGGTGACTCCTTAAAGATGAGGGTCTTATCTGAAAGTACATATCCCTTGTTTATCACAGCAGAGGCAGGAACTGGGGTAAGCTGCAGGAACTTGGAATGAGCTGAAAGTGGAATGAGCCTGTCTGAAATTGGACAAAAGCCAGGAGGGAGGAAGTAGGGAGGAGGCACGGAGATTTGAAGAGGTCCAGAGCAGAGGCTCTCAGAAAGCACTAATGGAAAAGATAATACTCTTTCTGAAGGTGAGGGGGCCACTTTAAAGTGTCCTGTGTTTGAAGTGATTAGTGTAAGAATTGAGGGAGTATAGATGGCAGCAGCAGGCCTCCTGGACACGTGTTGATTTAGAGAAGCAGAACAGGAATGTCTGTGTAATCAATTTCGTTGCTTTCATAATGACTAGTTTGAAAGTTATTTTCTTGTTTTCTATTTTTTGAAAGAGTTTTTAAAAGATTGATGCTTTTTCTTCCTTAAATGTCCACATGTATTTAATAGTAAAGGCAGGCATCTATGCCAGGGGTTTCCTTTGTGGTTCTTTTAATAATAGAGTCATTAAAAAGAAGTAAAAGGCTATTGTTGTAATGGGATGTAATGTTAATATGCAGAAAGGTTTCATATTTCAACAAACAACTCCTTGAAATATAAAAATGATTAAAAGATTCTTAAGAAAGAACAGCACAAAATATAAAATATTTAGGAATTAGTGTTAGTCACTCAGCTGTGTCTGGCTCTTTGTGACCCCAAGGACTGGGGCTCACCAGGCTTCTCTGTCCATGGAATCCTCCAGGCAAGAATACTGGAGTGGATTGCCATTTCCTTCTCCAGTTTAGGAATAAACCTTATAGTAATAAAGGTGGAAAACTTTCACAAAGAATACTTTAAAAAACTACTGAAAGACCCAAACAAACATGTCTTCTAATGGAAATATATCACATTCTTAGGTAAGTAAATCTCAGCTGAATAGAGATTTTAAGTTGTATATGAATGTAATGTTTAATTTTTCCAGTTAAAATGTAGTTTAAAAAAACAAGCTGAATCTAAAGCTCAAATGGAAAAATACACGTGTAAGAATAACCAGAAAAGATTGAGAGAGAAGCACAATAAAGTAGAGTTAACCTTTGTTGTTTAGTCGCTCAGTTGTGTCCAGCTCTTCTGCAACCTCATGAACTGTAGCCTGCCAGGCTTCTCTGTCCATGGGATTTCCCAGGCAAGAATACTGGAGTGGGTTTCTGTTCCTTCTCCAGGGGATCTTCCCAATCCAGGGATTGAACCCACATCTCCTATGGCTCCTGCATTGGCAAGCGGGTTCTTTACCACTGAGCCACCAAGGAAGCCCTTACTGCATATTAAAATATTTTAAAATCTCAATATTTAAAAAACGAGTATTGACACATGCAGTTGAAACAGTGGAACACTGCCGCAAATCTCGAACGCGGCAGTTCAGAAATAAGCCCAAATGCCAAACAGAATATGATAAAGGTGTTGTCTCAGTTCAATAGGGAGAAAAGTCAGTAAAGGATGGTGAGACAGCTGCATAGCTATGTTAGAAAACAAAAAATAAAGTTGAGTCCATATGTCACTCCATACATCAAGATAAATTCCAAATGAAAAAAAGTTTAAAAATCTTAAAAATGAAACCATGAAAGGACTAGGTAGAAACATGGGAAATTTTTATTTTACCTTGGTGTGAGGTTGGACCTTGCTAAGTGACTACAGATATGAAGACAGTAAAAGAAAGAGTAAGTTAAACTGCATTTAAATAAAAATTCTGCATATCAGAGGACACTTAGACAAGGTTAAAAGAGATATATTGTGGCGGAAGGGTGAGGCTAGTCTATAAAAAAAAACTACTTGAAGTTGTTAAAAACAGAAAAAAGGCCAGTAACCCAATAGATATGTTGACCAGGCTTTATAAACACACCACAGAAAAGGCAATACAAATAATTCATGATGATACAAAAAGATGTTCGTTTTCACTCATTATAGGGAAAAAGCCAATTAAAAACCACAGAAAGAACTGTTTTTCACTTCTCTCATCAGTTAAAAAAAAAACAAAATTTCACTATCATACATTGTTGGAGAAACTATGGGAAAATAGGGAAATACATCCTGAGTGGTGGGTTAAATGTTTGTAACACTGACAGAAGGCAATTTAGCAGTGGCTGACACAATTTACAGTTGTATTTAAAAATTGCATATAAATACAGTTGCCTAAAGTTTCTTTTTAAAATTATAACTTTGGGAAGAAGATCATTTTAAGGACTCCTGATAAGAGAACATTTAAAATATTTTCTTGAGTTTTGTTTTAATATATTAAAAACTGTTTTTGAAAACTAGTTTTTTTTTTTAATTTGTTTACAGCCTGAACCACCAAAGAAGCCATCTAATTGGAGAAGAAAGCATGAAGAGTTCATTGCCACAATAAGAGCAGCTAAAGGCCTTGGTCAAGTGCTGAAAGAGGGTGGCAAACTTCCCCCACCTCCTCCACCGTCTTATGATCCTGGTATATGACATATTTTGACAGAAAGTGTTTATATGGGGACAAAATATTGATAGTATTGATAGAATTCTTAAAAATTTTAAGATATTATTGAATTTAATTTATAATAGTTGAACTTGATGAAACATAATCTTGGTAAGTTTCCTATAAAATAATGGTGATAGCCCAGGCATTTAGGCTTATGAAGACATAGCAGTATTCAACATAGAAATGCATTATATTTTTATGTCAGTACTTTGATTTAAACTTTCTCTCTCAGTACTTTTTGTAAGGCATTTAATATAATTTAAGAATTATTGTAGTCGTGTAGTGTTAGTCGCTTAGTCGTGTCCAACTCTTTCCAGCTACATGAACTAGAGCCCACCAGGCTCCTCTGGCCATTGGATTCTTCAGGCAAGAATACTGGAGTGGGTGGCCATTTAGTATTTAATATAATTTAAAAATTATTGTAGTAACTATTAAATGTTCCAGGAAAACATTTCAATCATGCATACTGTCAATTGAAATGTAGACATTCAGTAAGATTCAGATAGTTACATTGCTTAGTTCTTTGGTATTGTCTCATCTAGAAAGGGGAATTAAATAATTTGCTTCTGAAAATGTGTTATTCTAGTGGGATAACCACCATATAAACAGATACTACTAAATTTGCCCTAAATTCATGTATTTTTATATTTTCTTCATTTGGTGGGTAAAAGTTGATTGTTTATCCTTACCAAAAGCAAGGCAAGATGCTGGCAACCATATATTAGATAATTGAGATACTGAAAGATTTAAAATAGCACCATTGACGTATTGCCATTGGGTACAGAGTAGCCTCAAGAAGTACTTATTTTAATATAGCAAGTTAGCTGCTTTAAAATTGTGTTAGTATTCTAGATTGGGATTAATTTGTTAGTAAAGGGAAAGTTAGATATGATCCTTTATAACATTTTATTGTAGAAGAGAGGTTGATAAGCAATTTCTATAAAGGGCTTAGGTTAATCCAAAGCCATAAGGTCTCTGTTGCAGCTGCTCCTTTTTGCCACTGTTCGTAGAAATCAGCCACAGAAAATATGTAAATGGCTGTGTTCCAATAAAATTTTATGAAAACATGTTGCAAGCAAGCTGGATTTGGCCCATGGGCCCTTGTTGGCCAATCCTGTTTGAGTCTTAGTAATTAACTTTAATGCTTTGAGTAACTCTGAAATGTTCTATCTGGGTGTGAGTCTCTTCTATTTCTACCTTAATTTTCCCCGTGAAACTGAATTCTCTCTTTGTTTTAGAGGTGTTTGTATATTTTATCTGATTGAACCAAAATGGGTATATTTCTCATGTTTGCATAAGTCAATGAGAGAGAGAGAGTGGCAGTTCTTCAGGATAATTTGAACTTTAGAGATTTTTTTATCTCTTAGCCCTAACAAAACAACTTCTTTGTTATTAGAGGTTTTAGATGTCTTTCAATAGTTAGCAGAACAAATTTCTGAGCTTGAGATGAGTGTAAATTCTAAAAGGCAAACTCCATCTCAAAAAGTAAACCTTTTGAAATAAATTGATTTTTTTTGTGTGACCTTGCTAAGTTATATTTATTTCTTCTTGATATCTCATAGATTTGAAATCTTTTACACTGCTACAAAATTTGTTTTTTTCTGGGATAACTTTAAGATTTAATTTTATAAGAAATTTTGTTTATAATGTGCATTACATTTGGGAAGCATATTTAATCTTTGAAGCATTTGCTGTTTCTTAAACTTGAATTAATTATGTTAATGAGATATATTTTTATCACTTGTTCCATCTGTTGGGACCTCTAAAGAAAATAAAACTGTATAAAGTCTTTTACATTATTTCTTGACAGCTTTCATCTAACCAAAATTAAAGATTTTAACAGATGAGCCCAATTTTTAAAGTATATTTTTAATGTAATGTGTTATTACTACTTAACCTAGTCTACCATATAAAAAAGATATGAAGATATGTATGATGAAAACATATAGTATTATAGAGGCAAAAATGAATTAACATTTTTCCTTATTTTTTTGTAGTGAGGATTTATTGTTTTTCACCCCCCAAATTTGATTCTAAGCTGGAAGAAAATTGTGATGTAGCATGTGCTAGCAGACTTTTTTTCTTAAATGTCTTTACTAAGTTCTGATAAGTCAGGTTGGGTAGTTATAAAGAAACAAGTTTTTGCTTCGCAAACAGGGTGTATATGTCTTAAGTTACTGTTTATAAAACTTATAATTCTTTATGTCTCATTTCAAGTATTTTGTTACTAATCTGTTTCTTTTTTCTATTTTAGACTATATTCAGTGTCCATATTGCCAGAGAAGATTTAATGAAAATGCAGCTGATAGACATATAAATTTCTGTAAAGAACAGGCAGCACGTATTAGTAATAAAGGCAAATTTTCTACTGATACCAAAGGAAAATCAACCTCTCGGACACAGGTAATCCTTGTAATCATTCCTGCAAATAAATAACAAGGTGATTTAAGTTCACGGTTTTGTGTTTGTTCTTTACAGAACGTTTAACTACAGTTTTCTCACCTGCTAAAATTTATATATTAATGTTACAAAGATTTAGTAAGAAATTTGAATGGCTATTTGAGAACAAAATTTGAAGTAGACTTGATTTAAAGAGGTATTAGGGAAAAATGGAGAAAGGGTTAAAAATCACTACAGCAGATTCAGAGGAAACTAGAGGGGTTAGATGGAGAAGGAAATGGCAACCCACTCCAGTATTCTTGCCTGGAGAATCCCATGGACGGGGGAGCCTGGTGGGCTGCCGTCTATGGGGTCACACAGAGTCGGACGTGACTGAAGTGACTTAGCAGCAGCAGAGGGGTTAGATGAGTGAGAAATTGGCAGTAAAAATTCATGTTTGAAAATCATGTGAATAATGAATATTTTCATGTGATATGTGAGTAACACATTTCAGGAAATGAAAGCATAGGTTCAGATCCAGACTTCTACTTTTGAACTTTTAGGCAAAAGTGACGTTAATATATATGTAAGCGTTTATTTCTTCACCTGTGAAGTAATCTGTGTAACTATTGTGAGAAACAAATGAAATGATGTATGTGAAAGCAGTTAGAGAACCATAAATCATAAGAGAATTTTGTAATGTGTACTTTATTTTTGCACTACTGTTGTTTTCCTTTAAGTATATTGTTACATAAAAACTTAGACAGTATTATGTAGTGGTTTACTGGTGGTTTAGTCGCTAAGTCGTGTCTGACTGTTGCAACCCCATGGACTGTAGCCTGCCAGACTCTGCTGTAAGCAAATTTTATGTTTCACAAAGCTTTCATTTGTTAACTTTTCTTTTGGACTGTAAATTTAGCAAATGGGAATAATCAAATTCACTTATCTTGTTACTTATGAATAAAATATTGGATTAAAAGATCCCATTGCAATTGAGACCTCCTTGAGAGAATCCTGCTATTGAATTTCTGTAAATATTTTTGGAAATAGAGCATATGATTGTTATCATCATCATTGTGGGGAAAGAACAGCAAAGAAACCTCATTTTGAAGAATTTCCAAAACAGATGGCAAACAAAGCATATCTTTTAAACAGTTTAAGAACACCCAACAAGATCTTTAAGAATAAAATAGAAGAGTAAAGGAAATATAATAAGATGAGTTTATTTCAACACTGTGGTGCCAAATGATTCATACATGTAAAATCCAGGTAGTTTTTAGTTTGCACCTTAAATTTTCAGTTCTGATTCCATGCTCAGTCATATATATTTATTTCAGTCTAATTCTATATTTTCTCATCTGTGTTCACTCATTTTTGAGTAACACTGTACCAAGTACTGGATCTATATTAGTAAACTAAGTAGAATACTTTTCCTAAAAATGCTTAAATGCTTCCTTATCATATTT
Source organism: Bos javanicus (assembly GCF_032452875.1). NCBI lineage: Eukaryota > Metazoa > Chordata > Mammalia > Artiodactyla > Bovidae > Bos > Bos javanicus. The sequence goes on from NC_083881.1 coordinate 42,063,764, forward strand.
ATCAACTGTAATCTGGCCTTATTGCAGCCCACTACAAATACAGTAAAGATCAGGTTCTTGTAGTTAAAGAAAAAGTTCTACCATTTAAGCTTTCATAATTCTTCTTCATTAGGAATTTTATCAAATTCAAGCATGGTTGTATTAACATAGACCCATGAAGACATAGCAGACCAAATAATGTTATCTAATGTATGCTAAATTACATATTGTTATTTAAAAGAACAAATTAAATAACCCATGCATAATTTAGATGCTGTATCAGATTAGGTTAGGTTGAGTTACCTTATGAGTTTCAAGCAACACAGTAAATATTTTGTGTTTAGGAATTTTCAGTATTCTGATTGATTCTTACTTACCCTACTTTTAAAGTAGTGAAGTTTTAAGTCTGAAAATGTGCCATTCAATTGTTAATAATGTTTTCTGATTATTAAAGGGCTTTCTATTCTCTATGGAAAATTAAGTATACATGTATATATTTTAAAAGTTATCACCATAGTTAATATTTAAATATTTATCTCTAAGCTCTTATCTTTTACAACACTTTTATTCTGACTTTTTTCTTATAGTTTTCCCATTATTTTTTTTTTTGGTAAATTATATGCAGAAAAAAATGTACAACACATAAATTCATGTGTAACCACAAGAACATTGAGAAATAGACTATTCTTAGTCTTACAAAAGCCTCACTGCACTATTTCAGTCCCAGAATGTAATGTTCTGTCACTCTCAGCCCCAAGCATCCATGAAGTAGTCACTATTTTGATTTTACATAAAATCAATTTTGGCCTTTATTTATAGTCTCCAGACCATGATGTTATTTTTATCTGTGATAGCTTTATAAATATTTTTCTTAAAGTCTAGTTGGTTTCCAGCTTGTAGCTCATCCAGCCTGGGATTTCTCATGACTTCTCATTTTTCATGATGTAGGTTAAACAAACAGGGCGACAGCAGACAGCCCTGTTGTACTTTCTCGATCTTGAACCAATCCACACAGGGTACTAACTGTTGCTTCTTGACCTGCATACAGGTTTCTCAGGAGACAGATAAGATGGTTTGGTATTCCCATCTGTAAGAGCTTTCCACAGTTTGTCATGATTCACACAATCAAAGGCTTTAGTGTAGTCAGTGGAACAGAGAGATGTTTTTCTGAAATTCCCTTGCTTTCTTGATAATCCAGTGAATGTTGGCAGTTTGGTCTCTAGTTCTTCTTCCTTTCCTAAAGTCAGCCTGGACATCTGGAAGTTCTTGGTTCATATAATGCTGAAGCTTAGTGTGTAAGATTTTAAGCATGACCTTACTAGCATGGGAGATGAGTGTGATTGTCCAGTGGTTAGCTCGTCCAAGTGGGATGAGTATTAACCTTTTCCAGTTCTGTGGCCACTGCTGGGTCTTCCAGATTTGCTGACATAATGAATGCAACACCTTGATGGTATCATCCTTTACGGTTTTGAATAGTTCTGCTGGAATTTCATCGTATCCACTAGCTTTATTAACAGCAGTTCTAAAGGCCCACTTGACTTCACACTCCAGAATGTCTGGCTCTGGGTGACTAACCGCACCATCATAGTAATCTGGTTCATTAAGATCTTTTTTATACAGTTCTTCCGTGTATTCTTTCCATCTCTTCTTGGTCTCTTCAGCGTCTACTAGGTCTCTACCATTTTTATCCTTTATTGTGCCCATCTTTGGGCTGAATGCTGCCCTGGTCCAAATAAATATATACCTTCTCCCATTTTATCAGAAATGAAAAGTCTTTGTGAACATAAATATTTTACCAAGGAAATGTATTAGGTTTGTGATCTGTATAAAAACATATGAAATAATCACCTCCGTAATACGTGGTAAATGAAACACATATTGATATAACTATAAAAATAGATTTTGTTATTCTGATCATTAAAATGAATTTATGCGAAATCATTGCTGCTGCTGCTGCTGTTGCTGCTAAAGTCATCCTGAATGCCTAGCAGTAGAATTTCAGCTTGATGTGTAGAACAGATAAAATATAGCTCATTAAGGAAGGAGTCATATTATCTAGGTCAGGGGAACAGCCAGTTACTGAGAGATATATGAGTATGTTTTAAACAAGAGGCATTCAGAGTAGTATGAGGAGTCAGTAAGGAAACTACCCTGACTTGTTCTGGTTGAAAGTAATAGGAAATACTGTAGGAGATAGATATAGTTGGGCTAGGTTCTCATCATCTCAGAAAATCTGACCAAAAAACTGAGTAAAATAATAGGCGGTTTAATACAGAGCAGAAAAACAAAGCACTTTTTGAAGGAGATTCTGCCTTTTTCTGTTTATAAGCCATTAAGTTAATATAGAGATTCCTAATATATACATAAAAATCTTTATTCCCAGTATATAATGCTGCTGGGGCTCTTCCTGCCTAATACTTGACCTCTCATTGTATATTGTTCTCTGTTTTGATAATTAGCAAAATGTAAATGAGTCACCAGTCCTGTTTCTTAATCCAATTTTATTGACCATATTTTTAGTAGGCATGCCTCTAATATTTTGACAAGTCTTTTTTAGGTCTTGTTTTCCATAGTGTTTTAAAATCTTTCCTAATGTATTCAGTAGTATTGATATTTTCATGAGAAAGACTGATACAACAGGAAATACCTCAGGTTTTCCAAGAAACAGTATATTTATATGGCTCCATATACATTTCCAAAGTCTCCTAGTCATTTTGTTCATTGAAGGTTTTCTAGTTGCCAAGTGGTTAAGAAATTGAAGTTTCTGGCATTATAGTGTCAAATGTGCTTGTTATTTGTGTGTGTGTGTGTGTGTGACCCTTTTGCAAGATTTATTTTTGTAAAAGGTCAAGTACTGAATTTTGAAGAGTTATAATGTGTGACTTTAATGTTTGTACTTAGCCAGCAGTTTTTAATAGCAGAGCATCTTAAATTTTATACTGATAATAGGTTATAAATATGATTTGATTTTTAAAAGTTGGGCTTAAAACCGGTTTTTCTCATAAAGTCCTAAGCGTAGGGCTCAAGTACACAGGCAAGCACAATAATCACCTTATAGTTGGCATACAGGGCTAGTACTAAGACAGTATGAGTCTTAATTCCTGTTCCGTTAAGTTGGGTGTAACCCTGGGCAAGTTTACTTCTTGATATTGGAGTGGGTGATCAATGAGATGCTTTTATATTCAGTAACAGAGACAATTTTTGTTTAAATAAGAGACAGTAAAACAAACTTGATGGTGATATTTCTCCATAGAGAAAAAAATGAGAATAAATGAGATAAGCTGAAATACCGTTATCTTTTCTCAGCCCATATCCCATTCATGGAACATGTTCTGGTGAGGTTAATGAAGAATTAGCTCTGTATTTTCACATTGGGGCAATAATCCGTTAGACAGCTATTTAAAACTTGTTTAGGTTTCTATGTGCTCTTAGGAATTTTCATCAGTAAGATATGTGCCTGGATTATATATATGAAATACAAAACCATACCAAGGAACATACAAAGAGCTTGACCTTTAAAGCCGTATCACCAAGTGAGCATCTTTGGGCGGTTTTACCTTTTTTCTAATAATATGGTTGGCATTTAAAATCTTAACATTGAGGAATTTTTTTTCCATTTGATCCATTATTGTTTTCTTTGACCTGGGAAAAGTTACTCTTACTCTCTATTTTAGCAGCAGGACATCTGAGCCAAAATTTTAGTATGCCAATTAAGAGAAGGAACATTTCTTGGGAAACTTCTCTCTAAGGTGATATATTTTAACCTGCTCTTTCTAAATTTGGGTAATTTGAGTAGGTGGTAAAACATCTGACTCATTGAAGGAAATGTGTGCTTTTGAAATACTGGTTTGTAATCCATAATCAAAATGTGATGTTGATAAAACATTGTGTTTTCATTATTTTAGTATAAGCCGCCTGCACTTAAGAAGTTTAATTCTCCTGGGACCACCTCATCGGGATCATCACGATTACCCCAACCAAGCGGCACTAGCAAAACTGTTGTAGGTAATGAGATCTGTCAAATAACTTGATTTTTTTTTTTTTTTTAAATATCAGAATCAGTAGAGAAGAAAATGAAGACAGTATTCAGTTTTGGATTATTTAAAACTAGGTTTATTAGGAGTTGATGTGGAAGATAAGTAATTATTTTGGGTAAAAATAGAGTAACTTTCAGTAGCTTCTACTTTAGATGTTCTGTAGTCCTTTTTTAGCCTAAATGTCTGCCCTCAAGGTAGTTACTGATATATCATCTCTTCAGAGTAGTCAACCAAGGTCCTTTTCTTGATTCTTTGTCCACAGTATTTTTTTCCCTTGTTTCTGCCTATACCTGTCTGAACTTTATAATTATCTTTAATAGGCAAATATTTAATGGTTTAAAGAAGATCTTGATTGCTGAAGTGTACCTTCATTTGTATGTAAATTGTAAGAAGTACAGAAATTAGAAATGAAGGATGCTGTATGTTGTCCCATAAAAATTTTATTTAATTTTTGATTTGATAATTCATTTTGATTTTTTGCCATGAAGATTTATTGCCATGAAAGCATTGTTTTGTCAGATGCTCTGGTTAATGTGATTTTTCTTTTTCAGAGTGTTGTTAAAACTAATACCTTTTTTATTAAAAGGTGCTCCTTCAGGTAAAGTGTCTTCAGTTAGCAGCTCTTCGGGAAACAAACTTCAGACATTGTCTCCCTCCCATAAAGGGATTCCAGCCCCTCATGTAGGGTAAGTCTACATAGAATTTATATTTTTAGTGATATGTATATTCATATATGCTTGATACTAAGATTTTATTTGTTTAGGTAACATGGGGTCGCACAGAGTCGGACACAGCTGAAGTGACTTAGTACACACAAGCACACACACAGTTGGCTTTTTCATTCATCTCAATTTTCTAAGTTTGACTTTTAATATATTGCTGATCAGGAGCTCACATAATGCTCTTGAGAGTCTAAATTAGTATAACCAATTTGGAAGAGGTTCTGGTGGCATTTATCAAGAGCCTTAAACATTCATATTTTCCATTTCATAATTTTACTTCTGAGAATCTAGTCTAAGGAAATTGCTTAAAATACAGTAGACCTTTTATACTAACAATTTTTTTTAAGCATGTATCAGGCACTGTGCTAGATATTTAACATTATTGTTATTAAAACCACCCTGCTGCCATAGAAGGAGAGGATCAGAGAAGCAAAGTAATTTGATCAAAGCCACACAGCTGTCAAAGAGTTGGTAGCATGATACAAATTGACTTGTCTTTGGTGATAAGCATCGGTCTCTTTACATATGGTTTTATTATAATGTAAAAAAAATAATGTGTAGCTATGTTTGAATATCAAATTGTGAAAATCTACAAAGCAATACTATACAGTCATAAAATATATATAAATTTTAAAAAGATGAGCCTACTGTTATTGGAGAAGTAAAGCAAAGGAGAAAAGGAAAGATGTAAGCATCTGAATGCAGAGTTCCAAAGAATAGCACAAAGAGACAAGAAAACCTTCCTCAGCGATCAATGCAAAGAAATAGAGGAATACAACAGAATGGGAAAGACTAGAGATCTCTTCAAGAACATTAGAGATACCAAGGGAACATTTCATGCAAAGATGGGATCGATAAAGGACAGAAATGTATGGACCTAACAGAAGCAGAAGATATTAAGAAGAGGTGGCAGGAATACACAGAAGAACTGTACAAAAAAGCTTTTCACGGCAAAGATAATCACGATGGTGTGATCACTCACCTAGAGCCAGACATCCTAGAATGTGAAGTCAAGTGGGCCTTAGAAAGCATCACTACGAACAAAGCTAGTGGAGGTGATGGAATTCCAGTTGAGCTCTTTCAAATCCTGAAAGATGATGCTGTGAAAGTGCTGCACTCAATATGCCAGCAAATTTGGAAAACTCAGCAGTGGCCACAAGACTGGCAAAGGTCAGTTTTCATTCCAATCCCAAAGAAAGGCAATGCCAAAAAATGCTCAAACTACCACACAATTGCATTCATCTCACATGCTAGTAAAGTAATGCTCAAAATTCTCCAAGCCAGGCTTCAGCAATACGTGAACCATGAACTTCCAGATGTTCAAGCTGGTTTTAGAAAAGGCAGAGGAACCAGAGATCAAATTGCCAACATCAGCTGGATCATGGAAAAAGCAAGAGAGCTCCAGAAAACCATCTCTTTCTGCTTTATTGACTATGCCAAAGCCTTTGACTGTGTGGATCACCACAAACTGTGGAAAATTCTTCAAGAGATGGGAATACCAGACCACCTGACCTGCCTCTTGAGAAATCTGTATGCAGGTCAGGAAGCAACAGTTAGAACTGGACATGGAACAACAGACTAGTTCCAAATAGGAAAAGGAGTATGTCAAGGCTGTATATTGTCACCCTGCTTATTTCACTTATATGCAGAATACATCATGAGAAATGCTGGGCTGGAAGAAGCACAAGCTGGAATCAAGACTGTCAGGAGAAATATCAATAACCTCAGATATGCAGATGACACCACCCTTATGGCAGAAAGTGAAGAGGAACTAAAAAGGCTCTTGATGAAAGTGAAAGAGGAGAGTGAAAAAATTGGCTTAAAGCTCAACATTCAGAAAACAAAGATCATGGCATCTGGTCCCATCACTTCATGGGAAATAGATGGGGAAACAGTGGAAACAGTGTCAGACTTTATTTTTCTGGGCTCCAAAATCACTGCAGATGGTGACTGCAGCCAGGAAATTAGAAGACGCTTACTCCTTGGAAGAAAAGTTATGACCAACCTAGATAGCATATTGAAAAGCAGAGACATTACTTTCCCAACAAAGGTCTGTCTAGTCAAGGCTCTGGTTTTTCCTGTGGTCATGTATGGATGTGAGAGTTGGACTGTGAAGAACGCTGAGTGCCGAAGAATTGATTCTTTTGAACTGTGGTGTTGGAGAAGACTCTTGAGAGTCCCTTGGACTGCAAGGAGATCCAACCAGTCCATTCTAAAGGAGTTCAGTCCTGGGATTTCTTTGGAAGGAATGATGCTAAAGCTGAAACTCCAGTACTTTGGCCACCTCATGCGAAGAGTTGACTCATTGGAAGAGACTCTGATGCTGGGAGGGATTGGGGGCAGGAGGAGAAGGGGACACCAGAGGATGAGATGGCTGGATGGCACCACTGACTCAATGGACGTGACTCTGAGTGAACTCCGGGGGTTGGTGATGGACAGGGAGGCCTGGCGTGCTGTGATTCATGGGGTCGCAGAGTCAGACACGACTGAGTAACTGAACTAAACTGAACTGAGGTTGGTGTAAACTTCATGTGTACTTTGATACAAACTATAAAAATTTAATACTATTTATGTTTCTATAATTTTATGTAGAAATTAGAGTTTTATGTAGTTTCTATAGTTTTATGTGTGTTTCTATAGTTTTTAATAAAATAGCATTATTAAGCCTTCAGCAATTAATGTGGGAAAATTCGTTGATAACACTACAGTTTTTCATAGAAGTCTTTCAATAGAATACTAGTAGAAACTCACTTTTCATTTTGATAAACAAGAAAACTAAGGGATGGCCATATGATTATTAGAATGTAACCTTATTCTTTGTATTTACAGATAGTGTTTATAAAGTTGATTTAGGAAGCATGACACATGTTATTTTCAGATCTAGAGTCTTAGTTTGACTTTTATATAGGAAATATATAGGATGGTATCTATCAATAGAGAGTAATTGCCTTTTGTTTCCTAATTTGGACTACATGTAAAGTGTTTAAGAGCTGAAGATAATTTATTGTATTTTCATTGTAGAAAAAGAACAAGATCAGCTAACAAGATCTGATTAGTTAAATTCTTTGTTTTTGTCATGCTTCCAAAAAGAAGAGACAGGCTATTCTTTTTTTTTCTTTTTAATTTAATTTTATTTAACTTTACAATATTGTATTGGTTATGCCATATATCAAAATGAATCTGCCACAGGTATACATGTGTTCCCCATCCTGAACCCTCCTCCCTCCTCCCTCCCCATACCATCCCTCTGGGTCGTCCCAGTGCACCAGCCCCAAGCATCCAGTATCATGCATCAAACCTGGACTGGCGACTCGTTTCATATATGATATTATACATATTTCAATGCCATTCTCCCAAATCATCCCACCCTCTCCCTCTCCCACAGAGTCCAAAAGACTGTTCTATACATCAGTGTCTCTTTATTCTTAAGAAAGAGACAGGTTATCAGTAGAACAGGTGTTTGAAAGTAAAAGGTTCTCATCTCCCAGTACTAAAAAAAAACGGATCTGATTTTCTTTTTATAGCTGCTCTACTGAGTTGACTCATTAGATACGTAAATATAGAAATATCAATATGTTTTAACTTTATAAATGGAGGTTTCATTTATGGTTGACTGAATTATAGGTTGGTAATTTTTTTAGTACCTTTCCTATCATACTGGTAATCTTAACCAGTTGGCAGTATTAAGTTATACTGACACTCTTTTTAAGAGGGCATGTGAAGCTGGCTGGTAAAATGAAAAGAGTTACTGGATTTTGGATTAAAATACTATATTTCTAGATCCTACTTTGCCCCTAACTAGTAGCTACCTGAGTTTGTTCTTATCTGTTTTCTCTTTCTTGCTCTGACAACTTTTACTCCGCTTATACCTTGACAGCTGATGAACATTTATTAATATTTAGGAGAAAATGTTTTTACTAATGATCAAAAACTTTGGGCACAAGAATTTTACAAGTTGTGCACTGCTGTAAGTAATGCTATAAAGATTTAAAAATTTTTGTTTGTCCCATATTAAACTGTCAGGCATGACTGTTTAAATCTCATTTGTCCATGCTATATATGATGCTTATGTGTTAAAGGACTGTTTCTAACTGCTGGAAAGAGAGTGGTGATGTATGCTTCTGACCAATATATTACTGTATTACTATAAGTTAATATAACTACTGTATTAACTGATAGTAATATGATTATTATACTGAATAGAATCATTCATAGCTGTCCAGTTAGTGACAGAGCTCATTCCTTTTTTAGAATTACTGAGGTAATGGTTTGTCTCTTTCCCTTACTAGATTATAAAATCTGTGATGGCAAAGCTCTGTGTCTGCTTTGCTTACAGATGTAACTACAAAATGTAGTATAATACTTGGCATACAGACACACAAATTTTTGGTGAATATATGAAATAATAGTGAATCAATAAGTTCAGTTCCTGATTTGTCAACTTTTTGCAACATCACAGAGTCATGGTTCTGGTACTTTTAATTACTTGAGGTTTGTATGACTGTTCTTTTGTCTTTTCATACTAAAAAACTGAAGGCAAAAAGAGAAGAGGGTAGCAGAGGATGAGATGGCTAGATGGCATCACCGACTCAGTGGGTCTGAATTTGAGCAAACTCTAGAAGATAGTGAAGGACAGGGAAGCCTGGTGTGCTACAGTCCATGGGGTCACAAAGAGTCAGACATAACTTAGTGACTGAACAACAACAAAAATGATTATCATGATTTTTGTTGACACAGATAATTCAGAATTGAGTAAAGACAGAATTAAGACATCTGGTTAGCTATAATGTTCAAGAAGTTGAGCATCTTTTGAGATTAGTAAAATGAGTCATTTTAGTGGTTTGGAATTATTTAAAGCCTGCTGTGTATAATCTTTGTTGTGTTTGCCTGCAGTCATATATATCAGTGATCTATAATATTTAGCATATATTGAAATCACACCATAGAAAAATTTATCTTTTTACTTGGAAAAATTCAGATGATAAAGCATCTGTCTACAGTGCGGGAGACCCAGGTTCGATCCCTGGGTCGGGAAGATCCCCTGGAGAAGGAAATGGCAATCCATTCCAGTACTCTTGCCTGGAAAATCCCATGGACAGAGGAGCCTGGTAGACTATAGTCCATGGGGTCACAAAAAGACACGACTTCACTTTCACTTTCACTTTCTTTTGATAATTCTAGACAACCTGTGAGTCAGCTGATTTTAACAGAATTTTTTAAAGCAAAATACACCCTAATAGAAAATTTTTTCTTGTGCCAAAAATAGTTTTCTTTATTCCTAGAGATATTAGAAATATGATGAAACCCAGAGTTTTAAATAAATATTGCTATACTTGAATTATGTCAGAGAGTTTACACAGTTGTACCTAGAGAATTATGTTTTCTTAATGGTTAATTACTAACTTAAATGGTATTTCAGCTGATAATTTTCAATAGTGAAAGTATCAAATTGCAGAGATTTACTTCTGTTCAATTACTCTAAGAACTAGAAGTTTACTTTGGAGATAGGATATAGTATGTGTGGTAAAACTAGAGAAACAATGCAGATAAGGAGCATTTTTTTTTTATGAAAAAATAAATTGGGTTCTCATGCTTTATGTTAACAGGAGTGAGAAATGAATGTCTGGGTTTTGAGTATATATTTATATGAGTGGAAACAAGCTTTTCTTATAAGCCAGTCTTTTGATGTGTGTGGTTTGTGTGTACCATTATTTAGATTTTTATGAACTTCTCTGACTTTCATTATTGGTCTAGAAATGCCTCAACCTAGAATTGCACAGTTTGGCTTCCTATGTGGATAAAAATTATTTCAACTATTAGACTAAGGAAGCTCAGTTTGCCATGGAATTGAGTTACTACGTTATCTATATAGAATTTAATCAATGAGTTTAACCAATAGTAGAAGTATGGAAGGCTTTGAAACTTTGAGTGCCTTGAAACATCATAGCTATAGATGTATACATAGATACAAAATACCTCTTGGTAAAATTTATCCCCAAATTATTTAAGAAGTCATCTTTTTGTTTTATCTCCTCTGCTCTGTTAATAGTGTACAGGACTGAGTGGCTTATTTATTTCCTAAAAATTCACTCTCATGGTGTCAACAATAAACAGGGACCTTTCCTAGGTTAAAGTTTATCTCAACTCAGAAATAGATGGATATGTTGCCAAATATTTGCAGCGTTGCCAAAAACGCTCATTCAGCGATGAATATTTGGAAAGTCTGCCACAGCATTTTTCCTTTCTAGATATACTATTCATATCATGGCAGTTACATACAACTAGAGATAGTCCGTTTAAAAACCCTGGGTCCATCATTTATATAAATGTATCAGCTTGACAAAAAGTTACGTATTTTTGTGTTGGACTATAAGATAGTGATTTTGATCGTAACTCTTTATGGTAAAATTTTAGATCATCATTGAAATCTGCCTTTCATTAAGAGTTTTAAAAATTTAAAATAATTGGCATCCTCTCAAGTATGGAATTTTGATGTTTTAGAGCAGGTGATCTTTTTGAACTGTGGTCTGAGGGCCAAATCCTGCCCAACAGTTATTTTTATTGGAACATGGCTGCACATGGCCACTGGTGAATTGTCTATGGCTGCAATCGTGCTATAGTGGCAGAGTCAAGTGTGGCAGAGAGTATAGCCTACAAAGTCTGAAATATTTACTTTTTAGCTTTTTATAGGAAAAGTTTGCCACTCCCTGTTTTAGAATGGGTAAGTAGGAATTTTATTTATAATTTGAAGGTAGGGATTTTAAGGATTCTTCATTTATTCCGTTTTTAAAGTTATGTGGACTATCTAAGAAGTTGGACCGTATATTAGTGTCCAGTGAACCAAAGGGTTTTTATTTTTTTGAACTTTCATTAATCCATTCAAACACATTTCTGTGGTTGAATTAAAAGAGTAGTAACAGATTAAAAGTATACTTTCATGTTAATCTGACCAAATCTAAGTACCAATGTAAGGATGGATCCTTGAACTTCATATGGGAATTCTATGTTTTGTATATCAGATGGGAATTCTGTTTTGTATATCAGATTGCTAGTCTACACCAAATTTATGCTGTGTAGATGTGCTTGGTTGGCTTTAAAATATGTTCCTTCTTTTCTTGAACAGCAGAAACAGTGATTTTACTGCTAAATGGATTTCTTTATTCCTGCCTTAATATCTTTCAGACAATGCTACCTTTCGTGTAGCATTGTCATTACTGAATTGGACCCTTTAAAAGAAAAACAGCATAGAGGCACTCTGAAAACATTGATGTTGATAGTTCTGTAATGATTACACATTGAAATTACATTGAAATTACAATTGTCAAACTTTGTAAATAAGATAAAAACACATAATACAGTAGATTTCTTATTGTACGTTTCCAAAATTTATTATCAGAGTAACCCCAGATGTAGATAGATGTATAAACTAAGTATTAAAATCACCAGTGGTGATGTTTTTCATAATCTGAAACATCGAAGACCCCTGAGGGCAGGGCAAAACGTATAGTAGAGAATTCCTGCTTCCTTTACTTGTTTTATTCACTTCCGTAAGTCAGTTATCGATGATTTGCAGACCAAGAAACACATCGAGAAGAAACTTCAACCAAAGAGCAATCAGTTGGGTTTAAAACTTTAAATTCCTTTTGAAAATATGTCGCCACTTTTGCAAAGAATTCAATTTCTTTCCAAATATCCCTTTAGTCCTATTGCTACTTTGACTTATTTTTAATGCTACTGAAGGGAGGAAGGAAGGGACAGGAAAGAAATGGTTTAATAGAAAAGGAAATGTGGATAAAGAAGCATTCTTGTTCACTAAAATAAATGTGAAAATGGTACATGAGAGCTGTTCTGGATCCAAGTCAGTTAAGGAAAATATTTAAGTATTTGAAAGATCTTTTGTTGTAAACTGATAATTTTAACTTTTTAAATTTTTTATTGATGTATAGTTGATGTACAGTATTCACAGTTTTTAAAGGTGATAATACATTTATAATTCTTAGAATATTTGCATATATTTCTTGTGTTATACAATATATACTTATGGCCTAATTATTTTATACATAGTAGTTTAAACCTCTGTAAGCCCCACCCTAAACTGCCTCTCTCTCCTTCCCTCTTTACCCTGGTAACCACTATCTTTCAGTCAGTTTCTTTTTTGTTACATTCATTAGTTTATTTGTTAGATTCCACATATGTGATGTAATAGTATTAGTATTTGTAATTTATATACAAATACTATTAGTAATAGTATTTGTCTTTCTCTAAGTGACATACTTCCCTTCATGTCTATCCATGTTGTTGCAAATGGCAAAATTTCATCCCTTTTTATGGCTGTGTAGTATTCCACTTTCCATTTGTTTGGTTGTATGCGTGTGTGTATGTACATACCTATATATATACCTCATCTTCTTTATCCATTCATCTGTTGATGGACACTTAGGTTGCTTCCATTATCGTGGCAATTGTAAATGATGCTGCTATAAATCTTGGGATGTGTGTATCTTTTTGAGTTAATGTTTTTTCAGATGTATGACTAGGAGTGGAATTACTGGGCCATGTGGTAATTTTATTTTTAGTTTTTTGAGAAATCTCCATATAGTTTTCCACAATGATCGCACCAATTTATATTTTCACCAATAGTATAAGAGGATTCCCTTTTCTCCAAATCCTCACCAACATTTGTTATTTGGGTCTTTTTGATGATAGCTTTTTGACAGTTGTGAGTTGGTAGGTCATTGTGGTTTTAATTTGCATTTCTCTGATGATTAACTACAATGAGCATCTTTTCCTTTGCCTTTTGGCTTTGGAAAATATCATCTTTGGAAAAATGTCTAGTCAGGTCTTTTGCTCTTTTGATGTTGAGTTGTATGATCTGTTTATATATTTTGGATATTAACCCCTTATTGGTCATAACATTTGCAAATATTTTCTCCCATTCATTTGGTTGTCTTGTCCATGGTTTACTTTGATGTCCAAATGGTTTACTTTCATTTTAATTAGGTCTCAGGATAAATTTCAAATTTATGTAAAACCTTAACATTGACTATCATTTCAAGGTTTTTCAAACATGTAACCAAATTTTATATGTAAGAGCACTTATAATTAATTTATATAAAGATTATATTTATTAAAATCATATAAAATACATTTATGTGTAAACTTATATAACCTTGATTTCACTGAGAATTTAAAATTTATTTAGTTAGACCTTAAAAATAACAGAGCATAACAATAGAAATCTACAGTGGAATGAAGTGATTTGAGCTTCATAACAACATTTACTAACATTTAGCCTCAGTAACATTTGAATTGTGATACACATACATGTACATAGGTAGACCTAGACCTGGGTCTCCTGCGTTGCAGGCAGATCTTCTACCATCTGAGCCACCAGGGAAGACCAGCCTAAGTAGCATTTGAATTGGGTGTGTATATACACACATTCATATACATGGGTAGACAAACCGAGAGTTGAATTTCATAACACAGGTATGTGGTAGTAAATCATCATTGAAATCTGCCTTTTACAAAATTACATTTTTAAAATCTGAAAATACTAGCAATCCTTTCATGTATAGAAGATATGTAATATTCCCAGTAGAGAATTCCCTTTACATTTTTATTAGATTCCACTCACCTCCTTTGTTTTATCATTTGTTAGATTTTAGTAGTTCTTATCATATGAGAGGAATCCATGTTTTAAATGTTTCTAAATTTTAATTCTGAATTTTAATTTCAGTAACTTTTTTTTTCTGAGGAAGAAAGTAAAATCTTTTCTTTTTCCAAATCCACAGATACCTTTTGTAAGAAAAATACTATTTGGAACAATAGTGCTTTGATTGTTATTACATAATTCAAAGAAAAATCTGATTTATTAATTAAAATTCTAAATAGGTTAATTTTCTACTGATTGCTCACAAATAAAATGCATACAATGTTAATCTTACAAATTTTAGAAGTTTTGTTGTTTTATATATAATAAATATACAATATATTTATTGGAGGCATTTAAAAAATTCTTTAAAATGTTTTACTGAGTGTGATGTAAACACCTAATGTAAAGCAGCACCGTCCGCAGAGTATTGATATCAACTTTTACAACAAAATGCCTGCTGTGTATAGGATATTGAAGGAAGAGAAACTGGATAAAATGTGTCCGTCTGTAGAGATCCTTATTATCTAGAGGAATGACCAGATTGTTTTGAGACACTAAACTGTGTAATAAGAACAAAGCATCAGGTCTGTCTTATTTACCACAGTATTCCCAGAATTTAGCACAGTGCCTGATACATAGTGGGTGCTCAGGATTTAAATGAGTAAACAAAAATCCCTTGAAAAAACTCTTTGTTATCAAGCAGTGATGTGTCATTCAGTAGTCACTGAAGGTAGTACTCCTAGTTTCCAAATTTAATTTTCCCTGCTCCCTACTTTGAATGGATATTGATTGGCGATAATATCATTTGTTTGATATAAAATAATGAAATCTCTGTAAACCTGCAGTTTTTTGTTATTCAGTAGCTGAAAATCCTTTATAATTTTGGTTGAAAATATTAGCTTTAGTTGGCATGGCCACTTCTAATTTTTTCATGTAGTTTTTAGAATTGCCATCAGTGTTTTCATAGGATCATGCTTAATGTTTCTCTGGATAAATTTCAGAAATAGGAAAGTTCTGTGAATTCAGGGAAGGGGACAATTAGATTATTTGTGAGCTCCCTAAGAACAAGCATCCTGTCTGTATTTATGTACTAGAATAATAACGTCCAGTTCACTGCTAGCTTCAAAAATTTTAAACAGTTGTTGTCCTTCTTAAGTTTTTTTTTTTTAATTGATTCCATTGCCCTGCTATGTGATTTTCATATTTAATAATGGATATTGTATGAACTATCTGAGGATTCTTTTTGACATTAGTCCTTACCCTGGCAGTTAGATAATTATGAAAGAGCTTGAGGGGTGGATTTCTGATGAATCAGAATAATATCTTAAAATTTTTTTTGAATATAAAGAAACAGTAACATTCTCCTTATGGGTACACCTTTATATATTTTAATAGTAATATGGACAAGTTAGGCCCTCCACTTGGAACTAGAAGACATATGCAAAGATTGTATGAGAGCAGTGCAAAATCAGACAGTGCCATCAGAAGACATGAGTTATTACCCATTTACAAGCAAGTATGTATAACTCAGTTTGGTTACTGTTTTTCAGCTATTTCCTTAAAGGGTTTATATAATGAAATACTATAAATTTGTATATTCCTATACTTAAAATTTTTTATTTTAATCATTTTTAAGCCAAGAAGTGCTGAGTAATCTTCTAGGATTTATAACACTCTGATTTTTGATGAGCATTTCTATTCTATGTCTATTTTTAGAGCATTCATTGAATAAAATTTAAATTTAAAATTAAAATTTAATTTTCAGAGGGTTGAAATGAGTCACCTTAATAATTGTTATTTTTATGAAACTATTTTTTAGGAGTAATATTATTTAAAAATGTATAGGGAATATTATATCATACATTATATAAATATAATATTGCTAGAATATCTTTTAGTTAAGTAGATGATAAATTATTATAAAAAAGCAGGGAACAGATCTTAGAAAACATTCAATCCAGGGATCCTCAGTCTTTGTGTTAGATAGTTACAAATTGCACATAACACAGGGAAGTAAACACATCCCTTCTGTGTACTGGCGTCTCTGACTGAGGAGAAGCAGGAGTGGCAGTGGCAGTCTTGGACCTCTCCACACAAGTCTTCAAAGCTTACAAGTTTGTGCCCCCAAAGCAGGTCTTGCCCTCTCATCTTAAAATGATGAACTGAGGGTCTCATAAGTTAAATTACTTAATAGAGCTCACCTAATTAACCTTTAAACCAAAGTCTACCACAACAGTCTCTTATCCATAAATAATAATACATTTAGCTAGATATATAGTAAAACAAAGATGGGAAAAGTCTTCATCATTAGCAGCCATCATGTGTTGTTTTTAAGTAGACAGTGATAAATTCTAGAAGGAAGAATTTGTGCACTGAGCTTTTTTTCTTTGCACTATTCCTGCTGTCTGTACCCTCCAAAGCAGATCTCAGAGAAACAGGGATTAGCAATGGGGTAGAGGAAGTGCAATTGCAAAGTTAGACCTTCTTTTATTATTGGATTGGACTGTAGCAGGCAGATTGTATCAATGGACACATAATAAGGTAGCACTTTCAGACTCTGTCCAGGAAGAAAAATGTGTTGACGGTGTGAGACTGGAGTAACACGTTTTAAGTACTGATCAAAATGGTTCTTGGCATTCCAGTTCTACCTTATAGATGTTACTAAAAATACACAATAGGCATTGAATAATGACAGCTGTTGTTGATAACATATTTTATTATTTTTTTATTATTTTCTAATTATTTGAATAACTATTGATATGAAGTTGTATATGTATATGCATGGGTATGTTTGTACTGTGTATATATCTCATATGTACATTATATGAAGGTGATAGTATTTCTAACAAGTTTTTGTTCTTGACCAAAAACCCTGTCCATCCTGTTCCTCTGTGACTCTCACTTGGAGGAATTGCCACCATTTGGCAGGGAGTTTTCAGAGACTGAATTCCTAAAAAGGCATGTGATAGTTCTACAACATCCCTAGAGGGGCCATGTGAAAGTAGACTAGCATACACCTCGTGGGTGGACTTGCAGTGAGCGTTTGAAGGCCATTTGAAGAGGTGCAGGGTAACCCATACATGCACCAGGGTGATTCTTGTCAAAGTTTAGAAATAGTTTAAGTATTCAAAGTTGCCTCCCTTTGAATGACATCATTGCATATTGAATATAAGATTTGGAATGAGACCCACATAAATTCAAATTCAAACACTCTGGCCATGTACTGTGAGTGAAAGTTGCTCAGTCATGTCTGACTCTTTGTGACCCCACGGACTGTAGTCCTTGGAATTCTCCAGGCCAGAATACTGAAGTGGGTTGCCTTTCCCTCCTTCAGAGGATCTTTCCAATGCAGGGATCGAACCCAGGTTTCCCGCATTACAGGAGGATTCTTTACCAACTGAGCCACAAGGGAAGCCCCAAGAATACTGGAGTGGGTAGCCTCTCCTTTCTTAAGTGGATGTTCCTGACCCAGAAATCAGACTGGGGTCTCCTGCTTTGCAGGCACATTCTTTACCAACTGAGCTATCAGGGAAGCCCAGCCGTGTAATAGCTTTGCACTTAATCTCTGTGACTGTGAGTTTTTTCAACTTTAAATGGGAATAATATCTTCAGGGATTTTTGTGAAGATTAAAGAAAGTGAAGTATGTATAGTACCTGGTATCATATCTGGCATTTGGAAAATAATAGATGTTGTTACTCCCTGCATGTATTTTGGAGACAACTGTTTAAAATTTTGGGAGACTCTCTCCAACTTTGCTATATAAGTAGAGAAGGAAGAATTTCTGCCAGAGTTTGAGAACTTAAAATATACAAAGGCATTTTTGAAAAGAGGATTCTGCTTGATCATGTAACACAGTATTGCTTATCTCTGAAATGAAAAGATTTGACTAAATTTCTAAAGAGAGGGAGGAAACTAACACTAATGAACATCTTACACCTAGTTCTGCAATGACTTATCTGTCACCATGGGGAAATTACTTAACTACTCTTTGCCTCAGTTGCCTCCTTTGCAAGATGGAATTAGTAATCCTTACTGCTTCATAGGATTATTATGAGGATTAAATAAATTTTATATGAAGGTGATTAGAAATGTAGCTACAGGAATTCCCTCGTGGTCCAGTGGTTAGGACTCTGCACTTCCACTGCAGGGGGCATGGATTCGATCCCTGGTTGGAGAACTAAGATCCCTCATGCTGTGAGGTGTGGCCAGGAAAAAAAAAATGCAGCTACATCAAATGTAGTAAGCACTGTTAATGTAAGTGTTAACTTGTAGTAGCAATACTAATAGTAGTAATACCATCATCATCCTCCGCTATGCTAAATGTAGTATCAATTACATTTTATATATCTGACTTCCTATAAGTGATGATGGTCACATGTTATACATGAGGGTACTTGGACTCAGATTGCCAGACCCAGAGTTGTTCAGTGGCAGTTGGGATTTGAATCCAGATTCATCTGAATTCCAAAGCCTATACATTTTACCATTTTTACCTCATATATAAGCGTTCTTTGATTCCGGAATTTTCAAAAAAGTATGATCAGCCACTTTACTGGTAACAGATAGCCCAGGTTGTATAGTTGGTGAAATTAAAATCTTTAGAGGCAAGAGTATATTAACCAATTCATTCCAGTTGCTTTTTCTAAGAACAGGCTTTCATAAATGGAATATTATTCTTTAAAAATGGTTAGCAAAATTTTTAACCACATCTTATACATCTAACATTATTATTTGACTCTAGGCACTCAACAAGACTTATCTCTAGTTTGAGGGGACTGTATATTTAAACTTTAAAAAATTTGAAATGTTAACTTATAAATTTCATGTCAAGAATATGTATTTTTTTTTAATGATTTTATGTACCATCAAGATAATCTTAGTCAATGCAAAATGCTTTGGCTTATACTTCATATTAAGGATTTCAGATGTGAAATAATTATTTGGATTTTAATCTTTTGAGTTTACCTTTCTATAGCTTCTAATTATTTTTCTAATCATTCTAATAAACAATTTGTGAAAGAAATGCTTACTATTCAGTAGTTTTTTTTCATCATGCCATCTCTTTCTGTCTTCTAGGACTAACATCAAACCTCGAAATTCCACGCCACCTAGTTTGGCTCGAAATCCTGCCTCAGGTGTGCTTACAAGCAAAAGAAAAACATACAGTGATAGCTACATGGCCAGGTATGTTTAGCTCTGATATTGTAATAACGAAAAATAGGTATTCATTGTTTTCCAAACACCACGTAAAAAATTTCTATCAAGTTATTAATAGAAAATCTAATTTTTCCTGTGTGATTAAATTTGACTTTAATGTTATACAATAAAGACCTAGCTTTGAGTGTAAATAGTATTTTCTTATACCTTGTAGATGTAATTTTTATGGTAAATACTCAAATACAGTTTGTTCAGTACCACTGGATGCATTTGTGTTTTTTATGTCTTAATTGTAACTGCAGCATGGTTATTTTTACCTCTTCAAATTGAATAATAGACTTTTTACACTACTGCTATTATAATTTTCAGCAGCATTTTATTACATTTAAATTCCTCTGATGAGATTGTGATTATCCATGTACATCCCTTTCTAATATGTCACAGTATTTGCACAGCTTTGACATTGGCTCTGTTTTTCAACATATAATGAAATCATTCCAGTTATAAATATTTTATTTTTCATATGTATCCCAACTTATTCCATAAAGTTTTAAGGAAAGGTACAGAATGTATAGTGAAATACAACATTGTTTTTTAAATTAAAAATAGGAAAAAGAAAGATGAGAATTAAAAGATAAAGTGGAAAAAGAGTGGGGTTAGTTTACAAAGTTTGTGTCATGAGACCTGTAGATAGGCCAGCCCTGGGCCACAAAGTGGCGTATACACTTTGTTGTAGTAGCCAAAGTACAGGAGAATAGAAGAGTAGTTACATGATTCTTGTTGTCTGAAACAGAAAAATAAATCACTTTTTCTGAGAAAGTAAAACGAGTCCTGAGACCTTAGAAGTTCTGCTCTGATTTCTCATATAGAAGCACTGTGTAATTTAGTGGTTAACTTATTAACATCCTACTGAATGTGATTGGTTGTGTTATATGAAACTATATATATTGTCTGCTTTTTATAAGTATATAATATGTACAGACATTCATTATTCATATTTAATCCAGGAATAGATTTTTAAGTATCTAAAATGCTAGCTCTCCCTCCTGGTTTTGCCCATTAGAAGAAGCATCTATGGAGCTTTCCAAAACCAAACAGGTGGAGGTCTCTCCCAGATGGAGAGTGGGGTCTGGGTGTCTGCCATTTAGAAAGTTTTAAGAGTGATCCTTGTGCTTAAGACGAGAACCATAGAGGAACTGATAAATTGCTGTCTTTTCAGCTAGGTTCTTTAATAAGTATTGTTTGTCTCACCTGAGGCTTTGATACGTATTTTTGATTCATATAAGGAAGTGAACCTCTGTTTCTTAGAGTCCTGGATTATGGCTATACTGTGTTCTATATGTGTGGAACCATGTGCTTTGAATCAGTGCTGAGTATAAGATTAACATTCTGTTATAAAATGGAAAACTTAATACATATGCTTGAATAAATGAATAATTTTATCTTTCCAAAGAATAGACAAAGTGTTAACAGGCAGGAGCAAAAATCACATTAAAAAATGTTTAGGATATTCTTTTTTTTTTTTTTTAGAGCTTTGTATCTGATAGGAAGCCCTAAGCCTTACTCACCTGAATACTCAACCTCCATCCTAGACAAAAATACTTATAACCAAAACAGATGGAGAATTCTCAGAGATTTATTTTTCTGAAAGTCTGATAGACTACATTTCCTGGACAACCCTTCCAAATAGAACACCTGGAAATACTGGATAAAAGAGAAAATATATATGTATTTCTGAATATGTAGCTTAGTTCTCAACAAACAAAGGAAATTTCTAAAGAAAAAAATACGAAGAAGGTTAGAGATCAATTTGGTAAATTAACTGTGACACTGCAGCTACTTTTGAGGTTTTCAGTGGTCTTCACTATATAGAGAGTTGGGTTTTAAGGTAATTTGGGGAGAGAGGAATTGACTTCTGGTACTTATTTAACAAAATAGTGTTAAAAACAACTTTTCCTCACCCTTGCCACCATGCCTCTTGCTCTAAGCCAGGATTCTTGAGAGGTTCAGCAAAGATTCTTCTTAGACTCAGCCAGAGGCACTTATATGACTGTATATTATATTTGTCACTGGGATTGTTTTCAGAAATATGAGAGGATAGCAGGGCAGCATCAGGTGTTTTCTCTTTCATGGGAGGCTTTGCAGCATTCCTGAAGCTTGTCTTCCTCAGCTATCCAACTGACAGCTCAGGTGTAAGAGAATAAGATCTCATAGGTGGGTATAGGTCAGTTTAAGTAGAAGTCCTTTTTCCCAAAGGGAATCGGCATCTCATAATAGCAGTATCATAGACATAGCTTCCAGGTATGTCCAGTTTCAGTGAACTGCTTGCAAACACTGTTGCTTAGAAACACCGCTGGCATTTCGCCTCTGTTGGGTTTTTATTAAACAGAGCTGAGAAGTTATCCCAAGGTCAACTGTGTCCACAGAAGAGGAGAAAGGTTGTGTTAACCCTTCTCTCACAGTATTCAGAGGGTTATCTCTTGAGTGAAAGCTGGACTAGGGGAAAAAAAAAAACAATCAGGAATAAGAGAGTCCAAGGATACTTGTCTGTCTTAGCCATGGCTCAGAGAGATGTGAATTCCCACTGATAATTCATAACTATAGGTGGGCCTTCATATGAGTTTAAGGTTTGAAAGTAAAACATCTGCATATTCTAATAAATTCTTAACTTGGATACTCTTGGTTTAAGGGCTTCCTTGGAGCTTAGAAAAGCAAAAGCAGAAAGAACCATCTTATGAAATGCTGTAAACCCAGGCCTCCTGATTCTCACAGGTGAACACACATGAGCTTGCAATTCTGAACTACAAAACAAACAAATTTCAAGCCATACAGAGAAACAGGGAATCAGTCATGAGTGACAGCAGAAAACAAACACATGTGCCCAAGACTTAAGATACTGAAATTCTTCAGACATTACTTATAAAATAAGTCAGGTTGAAGTATATAAAGGAATAAGACAGGGAATTGAAGCCATTAACAGTGACAGTATATTATCACAGAAAGATTAGAGATCTTTACAGAAGAACCAAACAACTCAATGCAAGAGGGAAAAGTTCAATTCAATCGCTCAGTCGTGTCCGACTCTTTGTGACCCCATTCACTGCAACTCACCAGACTTCCCTGTCGTTTAGTTTCTCCTGGAGTTTGCTCAAACTCATGTCCATTGAGTTGATAATGCCATCCAAACATCTCATCCTCTTTTGCCCCTTTCGCCTTCTGCCCTCAGTCTTTCCTAGCATCAGGGTCTTTTCCAGTGAGTTAGCTCTTCTTATCAGGTGGCCAAAGTATTGAGCTTCAGCATCAATCCTTCAAATGAATATTTAGGGTTGATTTCCTTTAGGATTGACTGATTTTATCTCCCTGCTGCCCAAGGGACTCTCAATAGGCTTCTGTAGCACCACAGTTCGAAAGCATCAGTTCGTCAAGAGCATTAATGATGAGATTAAGAAGCTTTTAGTTATACTTAATAGTATTATTTTCTGTTTCCCAAGGCTTACAGATTGAAAATTACTGTCATGAACTTTGTGTTTCTACTTTCTCTCTGTACCTCTCCAGGCCAGATGGAGACTACATCTCTTCATTTAATGGTGGAAACACTAAAGGCATTGAGGGAAATTCAGCGGGACACTTACCAAAATTCTGCCATGAATGTGGGACTAAATACCCTGTAGAATGGGCAAAGTTCTGCTGTGAATGTGGTGTTCGGAGAATGGTTCTGTGAACAGAATCCAAAAAAAAGAAAAAGCTAAGTCCTGAATTTTATGATTATTGCTGCTTGGACATCTAGAGCACTTCCTCTAGTGATTTCGTGCTAAAATTACTCAAAATACTTTTTTTCAAGTTTTTGGAGCATAATTCTTTGGCTGTGTAATGTGTGTGTATATATGTGAGTGTACATACACTGTATATAATAAATACCTGATAACCTAAGCTGTGCCATTCAAGGACATACCTACTTATCAGTCAGAAAATAACTTTAGGTGGAATCATTTAACTTAGGTATTCCTTTTCTGTTGTTAAAGTCCATTACTATACTTCCACAAACAATCCAGCGTTAATGCTTAGCGCTCTAAGCTTTCAGATGATCATTACTTTGAGCAGGACATCAGAATAAACATTTTTATTATTGACCTATTTTCAGATAGTATCATTGTAGGATGGAATGCTTGAACTTTTGAAACTGAGAGAATATTTTAGTTACAATTAGTTGTGTCGTTTTCCTGTAGACCTCTTTAATAATTAATTTTATAAATATTTTTTAAAAAGAGAGGGAAAAACCCCTATTGTGTATGTTGCTCTTTACTCAGTGTATTATTGATTCCATAAAGGTTTTTACTCAATTCTTTAAAACATAATTATGCAGTGCCCTTTTCAGAGACACAAATCTGAAAATACAGCTGTTTCTTTTTCTAGTTATAACTGAATGATTTTTTTTTTTTTTTGCTCAGTGTGTATTAGTTTACCACACATTCTTTCTACTTCTTATTGTCTTCAGATTTCACTTTTGTCCTTTTTTCCCCATTATCTCATGTCTGAAGAGTAGTTTGCTACTTCATTTTTGCAAAGTTGGCAAGTTAATTATTTAATAGAAGGTGCACAAAGTTCCTTGCAAAATCTTGCATTTATATCTATGTATTTGAATTTAGAAGAAATTAATGGATTTTAAAACAGATCATCTCACCTAATAAACAATTAACTTCGATAATTAATCCTTAGTGCAGGGCATGCAGGTAAAAAGAATTGAATTTTAGTCACTCGAAGTATAGTTATATGTATTTATGGGTAGGTTAAGAGAATGTTAATATTTAATTTTTCCTACTCATGTTTTTCTTCCAGTGTTTCGTGCTGAAGCACCATTTACTTCACAATAAAAAGCCTCTGAAAATGCATTGCTGTAATGGATAGCTGCTTTATTATGTAATTAAACATTCACAAAAATGTAATTATACTTTCACCTTTACTTTGACTAAAATACAGCTTTTAATCATTGTCACTTTCAGTGTAACATTGTATTTACTAGTAAATACCTTTGGTTGCTTGTGCAGCCAAATTCAGTAATTCAGTAGTTATTTCTGTTGAATCAAACCTAACAAACCTTGATCTTATTATAAAGGTACAGCAAATCATTTGTAGGCAATTTCTAACTTCTTGTTTATGATTCTGATCAATTGTGAGGATCAGGGTAGAAATTTGTGGCTTATAGCTTTCTCTGAAATTCATTTATACTTAACTTTATAATTTTATTCATTAGTTTTTTTGTTTTGTTTTGTTTGTGTTTTTCATTTGGTCAGAGGATAACTTAGTGGTAATGGAAATTTATGATTTACATTATAGTTCCTTTCCTGACTTTCAGTAATTTTTTTTTCTGGTTGCCTTTATTTAGTCATATTGGCCAGAAGGAAGGGTCAGAGTTCAATAAAACTATATTACATCTTATTCCATCAACTAGAATAGCTTTAATAAATTTAGGAGAATAATGTACATATCAGAATTCCATTTCAATTGTTTATGTTCTTCTGTTCTAATTATTAGAAACCATATAAAGAAAGAACTTTTAACTCTTGCTTTATCTAGAATTGAGCACTATTTTCTTCCAAGTATATTTTTAAAGATCACATAATTTTTGTCCGCCCAAGGAAGGAATAGCTAAGTGATCTTAAACAAAGTGGCACATGTTTGTTTCTCACTGAATTTTACTGTAGCAAGTAAATGTTATAATGTACTATATGGAAATGAGTTGGTAAGAAATCATCTAATTCCAAAACGCAGAGATTGTTACAAACAGTAAGTAGGTGAAATATATTAATGAATTATGAAACATATCGATGCAGTGTATTTAAATGCATTTTTATATTACTTGCATATATTATTTTCATGTTGATTTGTTGTGCAATAGTTCAGTTTTTAAGAAATTTTCCTAGATCTATGCATCATTTATTTTATTTTTATTTATTTTCACAAGTATTTTCCAGTGTGGTAGAATGAAAAGATGATTTAAACTTAAATTAAAACTGTAAAAATTGCTTATATAATATTCTGAAAGTTATTAGCTTGGAAAAGTAAGAGTAGTATGGCTGCTGTTGTCTCTTGTTCACTCTGTTTTTTTAAATTACAAATGATGTCTTCATTTTTGAACCTATTCAATAAAGACATGAAGCAAAAAAATGCCACTTGGTTTTCATTGATGTCGTATCTTTTTTTCAGACACAGGTAGAAAGATAGCAATCTACTGAAATAATAAGAATATATTCAAAGTAAAATACAGACTTTTTTAATGAGAAAGAGTTTTCACTGGCAGTTTTTTTATGTGCTGTCAGCTTTTAAAAGGAATTACTACTGTTTTATTTTGAAGTGTTTTATAACTTCAAAGCATTATAAATCTGTTTCTTCACAAGATTTTTAAGGCATAGAAATTCTCTTTTTAGGCAATAAAATTTGGCAGTTGAAAACATTAGAGAAATGAGGTTAATAAGGAAACATTATGAACATTTCTAATTAGGTAATATACAGTTCAGTGGCAAAAAGTATTTGTGATGAATACTTAATTAGATCATCATATTAAAAGCTTTAAACTATAGCTGTCTGTAGTGAAAATATTAGACATGTTTAATTTGTACTCAATTTTCCTTAGGCTCAAGGTGGATACTTTCTACCATGAGTAGAAGCTCAGGGAATGGAAAATAATAGAATACGTACATAGCTACAGAAAGTCAGCAGGGCTCTTACGTCTTTATTAGCATTGCACATCTATGTATTTTATATGTTAAGTGTATTTTTAGTTTTAAAATGGTTAAGTGTATTTTTAGTACTAAAAGTAGATTGATTTGTCCAACGATTGTTCTGTTGAATATAGTAGTGGAGAACCATTGAAACAAAGTTTACAAGAGCCATATTCATTTTTATTTTCATTTAGAGAAATTTTAGTTAAATGTCACAATAGTCATTTATTTCTATACAACTTTTCTTTTACGTGTGAATTACGTTTTTGCCACTAGAGGGTGCTTTTAGATAATTTAAGCTTGCTATCCTCTAGTAATGGCCTCTCGGGAATAAGATGCTGAGAAAGATTGAAGGCAGGAGGAGAAGGGGATGACAGAGAATGCGATGGTTGGATGGCATCACCAACTCAGTGGACATGAGTTTGAGCAAGCTCCGGGATTTGGTGAAGGACAGGGAAGCCTGGTGTGCTGCTGTCCGTGGCGTCACAGAGAATTGGACAGACTAAGCGACTGAACGACAAGAACAACTGTAATAAGTAGGTTTTTTTTGATGACATGAAATGACAGAGATTTATAAGATGTAGTTTTTTGTTATATATTTTGCTCTGATTTTAATAGCCCACGTGTTTTTTGTTTGTTTTTAAGAAACATAGTGTAGCTCCTTTGGGGCACCAGCTGGGCAATATTTGATAAAATCTTTCATATTAACATCTCACATAATTTTGTTAGCAAAATTATGCTTCTCAAACGTATTACTCATGCACATTACCACATAATTCTTATACTATTTCTTTAATATTTCATCCTAGGACAGGGAAGCTTAAAGTTATAATCCTTAAGGTGGGTTTTTTCCTTCAATCAGCTAACCTTATCTAATGAATGCAAATGAGATCAATTTATATAGGAGCTAAATAAGTGCTTAGACCAAATCATATTAGATGCACAAAGCTAAAACTTTATAAACATTTTAAAGAATGATTTTTGTATTCTTCATTCTATGAAATGCTGGGAATCAAGAGTTATACATAAGGTGTGATTTAGTCCCTGTCCTATAGTTGATAATTTATTTGGAGAAGTCATTATATAAACAGATACTTACAGTTTAGGACAAAACAAAGGATTTTTAATTGAAGTATAGTTGACTTACAATGTTGTGAAAGAATTTAACAGAACTTAATTATAAAAATACCAACAAAATTATTTGTAAGTGTTGAAGTTTCTTATCACAAGTCATTCAGTTCACCATTTCCTATTTTTTTTCTCCTTACCTTGTCCCAGTGCTTAGGAGAAAACTTGCTGGAATATAAAGAGCTGCACTACCTTTTAGTGGGGAGAAGTGGTAGAGAGGGTATGTGAATGATGAGTTTGCATTCTAAGTCATTTCAGTCGTGTCTGACTCTGTGACCCCATTGTAGCCTGCCAGGCTTCTCTGTCCATGGGATTATCCCAACAGGAATACTGGAGTGGGTTGCCGTTTCCTCCTCCAGGGGATCTTCTTGATCCAGGGATCGAACCTGAGTCTCTTACGTCTCCTGCATTGGCAGTCAGCTTCTTTACCACTTGTGCCACCTGGGAAGTCCTATGTGTATGGTTGTTCAGTTGCTCAGTGGTGTCTGACTCTTTGTGACCCCATGGACTGCAGCATGCCAGGCTTCCCTGTCCTTCACCGTCTCCCGGAGCTTGCTCAAACTCATGTCCATTGAGTCAGTGATGCCATCCAGCCATCTCATCCCCTTTTCCTGCTCTCAATCTTTCCCAGCATCAGGATCTTTTCTAATGAGTCAGCTCGTCGCATCAGGGGGCCAGAGTATTGGAGCTTCCGCATCAGTCCTAATGAATATGTGTATGGTGGGGTCTATAAAATGGGAGCTGTCAGAGCTGTGAAAAGTGAACTACTTGGATTGTCCTGAGGACTGAGGACAAATCATCATTGAGTAAAAGTCACTGATAATTGCAATTGTTCAATCTTATCTCATAGAACTCTTCACTTTCACTGTCCTGTTTTTTTTGTTGTTGTTGTTTGTTTCACGTCTCTCTGCTCAAAGACTCTGTTTCTATGCCTGTTTTGAATTTGCAACTATGGATAGGAGGCTGCCAGTAGTGGTGAGTATATTTGACAATGAAATACTGATTTTCATTCATTGAATCACCAGTCTTAAAAT
This sequence comes from Bos javanicus, assembly GCF_032452875.1. NCBI lineage: Eukaryota > Metazoa > Chordata > Mammalia > Artiodactyla > Bovidae > Bos > Bos javanicus. The sequence goes on from NC_083881.1 coordinate 42,092,196, forward strand.
CTTAAATTATAATACACTTGAAGACTGCCTGGGGCTTTAAGATGAATGACCTTATCCACTGATGGTGGAGATACAAATTTATGATACTTTTTGAAGAAGTTGACTAAATTTACTTTAAAAGCCTTTAAAATACACATGTCTCATAATCCAGTAATTTTATTCCTAAAATGTATTTCTTCTTGAAGAAATAATCTGAAGAAAAATATTTATGCAGAACACATTTAATAATACTATTATTTGTAGTGATAAAAATTAATTTAGAAAAAAAATTAATTTAGTAAGTTAAAGCATTTTTCAAATAATTTTTAATGGCATGGTGAGGTTATGTTTTGTTATTAGAACAAAAAGCTAGCCTAAAATAGTGAATGTGTGTAAAATACAATTGCAGTTGTATAGAAGATGAGACAGATAAAAAGGCTTTTAAAGCATTTATATTCCTCTTTATATTATGTTTATTTCTACTCTTAAGTAGTTATGATGTTACATATTCTTTATATTTTTTGTATTACCAGTTTTTAAATGAATATATAATACTTTAATACTTTTTAATCTTTAAAAAATGAAGAGGTTTATGTTTTTCAGAATCACTCGCATTTGATAATTTATTGAAAATCACTACCTCCTCTTCATTTGTTTTCTGACATTCAGAAATGTAGTTGATAGCCCTATATTAACTACATTTGTGAATGTCAGAAAACAAATGAAGAGGAGGTAGTGATTTTCAATAAATTCAGGGATGGGGGAGCCTCGTGGGCTGCCGTCTATGGGGTCACACGGAGTCAGACACGACTGAAGTGACTTAGCAGCAGCAGCGGCAGCCCTATATTAATAGTAATTATTAATAATATATTTAAGCTAGTTTCTGTGATACTTTTGTTAAAAGTGGTTTCTGTCAACTCTATGTAATTTTAATAAGATAATTTTTCTTGAATTTTCTTGAATACTCATATTCTGATATAGCCCTCCCTTCAACTGTTTACCACCTATGACTTGAAGAATTTTGACAAGTCTGAGAAATGCAAATGAATTTTTGATTTAGAGCTAAAACAAGAATTAAACTTGGTCTAAATGTTTTAGAGTTTTTTTTTTTTGTCTTTCTGCTTTTGATTTTTGAGGGGCAAATATATATATGTTTACTTATTATACTGTAAAACTTTAAAGATTTTTTCAAAGTTATCTTATTTCTCCCTCTTGTTATTTTATTCAAGAGGAATAGTTTAAGAAACAAAAAGTTTTAATAATATATTTCCATTTTTACTAATCTTCCCAAACTTAGGAGTTCTAAAAAGGAAAAAAAACTCATATGGACCATACAGGAAACATCAGAAAGTTTTCATTTTGAACACTAATTCTTCAAGGGTGATTTCCCTTTAAAAAATTGGTATTCAATTAACTATTAACACTGTGAAAGTTTAAACCTAAAAGTTTGTTTTCCAGTCTCTTACTATAGACAAAAGCAAAGCACCATTTGAATGAGCAACATGTGTTCTAGATCAGCTCTGTATTCTTGGTGAGGCACTGTTTTCTCATGGTCTTTGTTTTTGATAAACAGTGTTATGGTTCTCCCTCTGGTGTTACTAGAAAGGTTGTTTGTCACTGATGCTGTTACCAGAAAGCTGTTATGTGAGGAGGGGCTTATCACTTACTGCCTTAGATACTTTAAACTTTGAACAATACTAGAAGTTAAACACTGCTTAAAACATATCTAGTAGTGAAAAATTGTCTTGATCTATTTTAAATCTGAGTTTTCTTACTATCTCAAAGGGTCATTTGTCATGTTTGTGGCTAGCATCTTTTGAAAACCCTGTTTAGTAAGTTTTCTCTACTGAATTCTACTACCTCCAAATCTTAGCCAGAATTTGGTTTTAAGCACTTTCCTCATTAGTATTGGCATTGTAAAGGGGAAGCACAAAGTCATATTAAATTTTACCATTGAAAACGATTCGAGTTCAAATAACAGATCCCAGCCTACTTAGTTTAAGCAAAAAAGAATTTATTAAAAGTTACTGGATAATTCACAGAAATTTCTGGAAGAGCCAGCTAATCAAGTTAGGCAGTTGTTCAGCCAGAAACAATGCCCAAATTATAATGAAAGACTACTTCAGTGGAGAACAGTCAAATAGAGAGCCACCACGGGGACATGTGACTTTAAAATTAAAAGTAAAACAACTTTAAATCATTTAGCATTTGGACTTAGATCAGAAGCTCTGGGCTCTAGGGCTGCTGTCACAGATACTGTGTATATAAACATAAAAAGTAAGAAGGAATCCCAGTTACCTTTGAAAAAGCATCATTCAACACTCATATTTTAATAATCCATTTGATGTCATTTGACTTCTTCACATGAATCAGTGTGTTCTTCCTGCTTTTTCCCTTGGCATAGTCACTGGTTCAGAGTTAAAGAGTAACAGGTCGTGTCTTGCAAAATGGGTGTCACTTCTTGACGCTGTCACAGTTACCTTCAAAGCCCAGTGTCTCACCACCATCCTCAAAACAGGTGCATACTACAGGATCTGCTTCCTCACATTATTTGTTTGAGAATCTCAGTCTGTTCCATAGTTCCAAGGTTACATATCTACTCTGTAGCTGCAAGAAAGGGTGGAAAACTGAATTCTGGTAAAGGTAATGAATTATTAAAATATGAGTGTTGAATGATGCTTTATTTATTTATTTTTTATCCAGAAAAGTGCTTAAAACCATGTTCTGCAGCAGGAAATCTTCAATACATTGAGTTAAGACATCTTTCCTCATCCCAGTTATGGTGTGAGATAATCACAAACTGAATTTTAAGAAATGGTTTTGGCTTACTTATAGGAATAGGGAGTGATGTGATCTGGCTTAAACGTATAATCTGAATGTGTGTTCTTTGGCTCTGAATATGTGTTCTGTGGGTTTTCCCGAGGGCTTAGTGGGTAAAGAATCCACCTGCAGGGCAGGAGACACAGGCAGATGTGAGTTTGATCCCTGGGTCGGGAAGATCCCCTGGTGAAGGGCATGGCAATCCACTCCAGTAGTCTTGCCTGGAGAATCCCAGGGACATAAGAGCCTGGTGGGCTACAGTCCATAGAGTTGCAAAGAGTCAAACAAGACTGAAGCAACAGCAGGTACACACAGCCCTTAAGTTAATTAGAAATAAAAGGTAAAGTTGTTACACATTCTACCCTAAAATGTCACATAAACTTTTTTTAAGTTCACTTAGTGTTCTTGCCTGGAGAATCCCAGGGACGGGAAGCCTGGTGGGCTGCCGTCTATGGGTCGCACAGAGTCGGACACGACTGAAGCGACTTAGCAGCAGCAGCAACATTTCACTTTCAGGAAAGAATTACCTGATACAAGTTACAGTTGAAACAAACAGAAACTTTCCAACCCCACCTGAGTATAACACAGAAGGAGCAGTTTCCTCATTTTTCAAGACTTCCCTATAAAGTTGAAGCCTGATTTCCTTATTGACTCAACTATTTTCTCCTACTTGGGGAGGCAAAGCTTAGTCATTAAGTTTCAGTACAGTTCAGTCACTCAGTCTTATTAGACTCTTTGTGACCCCATGGACTTCAGCACGCCAGGCTTCCTTGTCCATCACCAACTCGCCGAGCTCACTCAAACTCATGTCCATCAAGTCAGTGATGCCATCCAACCATCTTATCCTCTGTCGTCCCCATCTCGCTCCACCTTCAATCTTTCCCAGCATCAGGGTCTTTTCTAGTGAGTCAGTTCTTTGCATCAGGTGGCCAAAGTATTGGAGTTTCAACTTCAACATCAGTCCCTCCAATGAATATTCAGGACTGACTTCCTTTAGGATAAACTGGTTGAATCTCCTTGCAGTCCAAGGGACTCGCAAGATTCTTCTCCAACACTACAGTTCAAAAATATCAATTCTTTGGCTCTCAGCTTGCTTTATAGTCCAGCTGTCACATCCATACATGACTACTGAAAAAACCATAGCTTTGACTAGATGAATCTTTATCAGAGTAATGTCTCTGCTTTTTCATATGCTGTCTAGATTGATCATAGCTTTTCTTCCAAGGAACAACTGTCTTTTAATTTCATGTCTGCAGTCACCATCTGCACTGATTTTGGAGCCCCCCAAAATAAAGTCTGTCACTGTTTCCATTTTTTCCTAATCTATTTGCCATGAAGTGATGGGACTGGATGCTATGATCTTAGTTTTCTGAATGTTGAGTTTTAAGCCAACTTTTTCACTCTCCTCTTTCACTTTCATCAAGAGGCTCTTTAGTTCTTCTTCACTTTTCTGCCATAAGGGTGGTGTCATCTGCATATTTCTCCCGGCAGTCTTAATTCCAGCTTGTGCTTCATCTGGCCTGGCATTTCTCATGATGTACTCTGCATATAAGTTAAATAAGCAGGGTGACAATATGCAGCCTTGATGTACTCCTTTCCTGATTTGGAGCCAGTCTGTTGTTCCATGTCCAGTTCTAACTGTTGCTTCCTGACCTGCAAACAGATTTCTGAGGAGGCAGGTCAGGTGGTCTGGTATTCCCATCTCTTGAAGAATTTTCCACAGCTTGTTGTGATCCACACAGTCAAAGGCTTTTGTGTAGTCAATAGAGCCGAAGTAGATGGTTTTCTGGAATTCTCTTGCTTTTTTTTTTTTTTCTTCATCCAACGGATGTTGGCAATTTGATCTCCGGTTCCTCTGCCTTTTCTAAATCCAGCTTGAAATCTGGAAGTTCACAGTTCACGTACTGTTGAAGCCTGGCTTGGAGAATTTTGAGCATTACTTTGCTAGCATGTGAGATGAGTGCAATTGTGTGGTAGTTTGAGCATTCTTTGACATTGCCTTTTTTTGGGATTGGAATGAAAACTGACCTTTTCTAGTCCTGCAGCCACTGCTGGGTTTTCCAGATTTGCTGGCATATTGAGTGCAGCACTTTCACTGCATCCATCATCTTTTAGGATTTGAAACAGCTCAACTGGAATTCCATCATCTCCACTGGCTCTGTTCATAATGATGCTTCCTAGGGCCCAGTTGACTTCGCATTCCAGGTTGTCTGGCTCTAGGTGATCTAGGTGAGTGATCACACCATTGTGTTTATCTGGGTCATGAAGATCTTTTTTTTATAGTTCTTCTGTGTATTCTTGCCACCTCTTCTTAAAATCTTCTGCTTCTGTTAAGTCTATACCATTTCTGTCCATAATTGTGCCCATCTTTGCATGAAATGTTCCCTTGGTATCTCTGATTTTCTTGAAGAGATCTCTCGTCTTTCCCATTCTATTGTTTTCCTCTATATTTTTGCACTAATCACTGAGGAAGGCTTTCTTTTCTCTCCTTGCTATTCTTTGGAACTCTGCATTCAAATGGGTATATGTTTCCTTTTCTCCTTTGCCTTTTGCTTCTGTTCTTTTCTCAGCTATTTGTAAGGCCTCCTCTGACAACCATTTTGCCTTTTCGCATTTCTTTTTCTTGGGCATGGTCTTGATCACTGCCTCTGTACAATGTCATGAACCTCTGTCCATAGTTTTCCAGGGACTCTATCAGATATAATCCCTTGAATCTGTTTGTTACTTCCACTGTATAATTATAAGGGATTTGATTTAAGTCATACCTGGATGGTCTAGTCATTAAGTTTCCCTTCCTAATATAGTACCTGATATTCATAAACTTACCTTTCATTCTTATTTTCTCATTCATCATCAATATAACCTTCAAGTATAACAGACGAGATCCTTCTAAGACACCAGGAAAAGAAGGATGGAGGATTAATAAAAGATGCATGTGGATTAGAACTGGAACGTCTTTAGGTCCTGAGGAAGCTGTAAGGGTTGGTACCTCTGCCAGGCTCTATGCTTCTGTTACTCATCTGTCCATTCTCTAATTGTGTATCTCCTTCACTCACTACTGTGTACCTGTTTGTTCCCCCATTCCTTCAATTTGCCAGTGCTCAACTTAATAAAACCTTAAAACATTCTATTTCAGTCTTACTTTGGGTAAATTTATTTGAGATTGTGGCTCAAACTTTTGAAACAGGGTACCTGAACTAATTGATTTTCTCAAGCTGTGTGACATTTATCACAGATCGTTAGTCTCTCAATTAATTGTACTTTGGGCAGATGCCCTAGAGGGCCCCATTGGTTGGGTTGAGAGGCATGACTTCACACGGCTAAGAACACTTAGCAGAAGTCATGGCTGGTACAGACTCCCTTACAGCAGGTGTGGATATGTCAGGGAATGGCTGACATATTTAGAAAAAGTATTTGATTATATTTGTAATAGCCTTCATTTAAAACATTTTTTTAATTGGAAGATAATTGTTTTGTGTAGGTTTCTGCTATACAACAGTGTGAATCAGCCATAAGTATACATATATCCCCTCCTCTTAAGCCTCCCTCCCAACCCACCCCCAGCACACCCTCTCTAAATCGTCACAGAGCACCAGGCTGAGCTCCCTGAGTTACACAGTAACTTCCCACTAGCTAGCTATTTTACATATGAAGGTCAAAGTGAAAGTTGCTCAGTCGTGTCCAATCTTTGTGACCCCGTGAACTATATAGTCCATGGAATTCTCCAGGCCAGAATACTGGAGTGGGTAGCCTTTCCCTTCTCCAGGGGATCTTCTCTACCTAGGAATCGATCCCAGGTCTCCTGCATGGCAGGCAGATTCTTTACCAGCTGAGCCACAAGGGAAGCCCAGCCACAAGGAAAGCCCACTTTACATATGGTGATGTATAAATTTCAGTGCTGTTTTTCAACCCATCCCACCCTCTGCTTTCCCCTCAGTGTCCTCAAGTCCTATCTCTGTATCTGCGACACTCTTCCTGCCCTGCAAATGGGTTCATCAGTACCATTTTTCTAGATCCCATATATATGCATTAATACACAATACTTGTTTTTCTCTTTTGGACTTACTTCACTCTGTGTAACAGGATCTAGGTTTGTCCACCTCAGTTCAACTGACTCAAATTTGTTCCATTTTATGACTGAGAAATATTCCACTGTATAGCCTTCAAAGTAGCAAATTTGAAAACTGAAGTGAAATGTTTTATGTAGAAATGTGTTAATTACTATTAGTATTAATCTACTGCAAAGATTTTAAATGACAGTAGAAATATGTGTCCAAATTTTGTGATGATGGAAATGGAGCAATAGATAGTTTACAAAAGCAAATACATTATACCTGTTTTTTCATAATACCTCAAAAAGTAAAGCCTGGTGGAATTTTAGCTACTGGGACTGTGCTGAAGGTAAATGAAGAATTAAAAAAAAAAGTGAGATTTTAGAAATTTTTACCTTCATGGAAAACATGATTTTTATTTACAACTGATAGAATTTCGAAGCACTTCCTAAGGAATAAGACTATAATGCCTAAAAGCATGAAGTTTTCATGGATAGAGTACCATAAAGACCATCTGAATTAGAATAGAGGATGTGTGTTTCCACAGAAAAATTTATAGTAGATTTGATGAAATGTCCTTCTTAAACTGACTAAATGAAAGGATGGCTTAAAGAAAAGAAACACTTCTGGCTGTGGTAGAACTATGTTAATCCTGAAAGGAATATCACTTACTTCAGCAAATTCCTTTAGAGCTTGTTTTAAAAGACTCTTAACTGAGTCTCTTTGTATAAAGCAATATTCCTCCAAGTGTGCTAGGTTAGTGGTTTTTACATAAAAGTGTTCTGTAGTCAATTTTGGAAATGCTATCTTGATGTTAAACTTTTTAAAAAACTTTATGAGTTTACAGAGCTTTTAATATATGAATTGTGAGTCTCCAAGAAAAAATTATCTGATCTCAGAACTAAGGTTTTTTCTGTTTTTTTTTTTTTTTTTTTAGAATCTATAGAGGGTTTCTTGTGACAGTCTTTAAAAAGTGCTGATTTAAGGCATCCACATACATATCTGAAAGACAGTGTCCATTGAAATAAGACAAATCTAACTAGGGGATAGAAATAATAAAAAAATGTAGTATCCAAGATCATTACTAACCAACCTGCCATGTCTTTACTTACCTTGCTAGTAGCTAGGAAACGAGAGAAATACAATCATAAAAGCCTGGTGGTTTTTTCCATGAATTTTACATGCTATGCTGAATAAGAATTTTGGGGTGTGAGTTTTCTCTACAATTCAATTCTATCATAAACAAATGATACAAATGAAAGTCAGTAGTTAAAATAAAAAGGAAAATTTTAATAATTTTTAATGAAGTATTTTTAAATAATCGCTCCTTATTTTGTCACAGTCTCAACCCTGTTAGGGACATTATAGACAGCCTTCATGGAAACACTTTCAAGAACACTTTTAAGAGTTTCCCTTTAGAAACTTAAAACGTCTTCTCTTCATAGCTGATGGTTTACCAATAGCACCAGTTCGTCAGGGTGGAGGTGTGCCGCATACTTGACCTGTTTTGTGGTGGAAGGAAACATAGCCTTCTTTGAAAAGTCTGTCTGAAGGAAAAGCTTAGTGAAGAACCAGTTGCTCCCAAAAAGTGTTAGTAAACTCCCTTTTCTGGAATTAATAAAAAACCAAAGAGAAAACCTCTTGACTCACCGCCTCATTACTGAGATAATCAGTGAATCTGTACAACTGTGTGTACAACTCTATACAACCGTCTGCACCAGTGAGGAGGAAACTCTGTGTGGGTTGGGGACACAACAGAAAGAGAAGAGAAAGAGAAAGAGAACCTGAGAGACAGACGTGAACTGAGAGGAAGGTCTTCCCTCCACACATTGAGGATGGCACCGGAGCATTGTCTGTAGATTAAATAAGTCAGTCAGCTCTGAAGCCGGTGATGATGAGACCACAGTGGCTATTTAGAACACTTGGCCTGCCTAGAATAGTGCTTTCAATTCCCTTTGTAGGTGAAGGCTATTGGCAAATCTAAGCTTAGAAGGATTTGCCAGTACTCTTCACTTTTAAGAATGGAAGATGCCTGCCTCATAAGCAGGTTTTCAGGCCCTGACAAAAACAGGCAGTAAAGTAGTGTTCCTATTCTTACTTAGTGTGGGGGTCCCAGTCTCATGTACATTCTTGATGGTTAAGAGATTAAAGATTATATTTCAATGGAAGGGAAAAATCAAATAATGGTGCAGCATTAAAAGTCTTGGGTTTAAAAAATTCTTTTGAAGGACTTCCCTGGTGACCCAGTGGTTTGAACTCTGCACTTCCACTGCAGGGGGCCCAGGTTCAGTCCCACAAGGGGGAACTAAGAGTCCATAAGCCACATGGCATGACCAAAAAAAAAAAAAAATCCTGTTGGGATTAATTAAATGAATCTGACAGTGTTAATACATAGGTCATTTATTATCAAAGGAAAAATGTTATCCAAAGTAAGCAATTGTAATACTGTATGAAAATATTTTTATATACAGATATTGTGTCAAAATTAAATACACACATTCCATTAATTAAAAGGCCAACATATATTATTCTCTTAAAAATATACTTCCCAAATTGCAAACTCATGTAGACAAATTTTATTACACATAAATGACGAAAGTAACCCAGTGCTATGGTTTAGCATCCTTAGAGCAGGTGACTTTTCTGTTTTGTGAAACTATTCTTTACTTTAATTTTAAAACATCTGTAATATCATTTATCAAAGGCACTGTATTATACATTCATGTTTAACTACATCTCTTAATATCTTTCAGTTACCTTGGACTCCTTTATGCTGCTGCTTCTTTTCATGACTCATTCTCATGGGCCTTATCCATATCTCACTGTTAACTCTGAAACATTTCCAGCACAGACGACAACAATTTCCACTCTCATTGCAGTATACTGATGGGCAGTATACATAATGGGCATAAAACTATATATTTTGGTAATAATGACATGTTAATTTTTAACCCTCATAACCTTTATATACTTCACAGAATTTATATATCTTTTATATATCTTCTGAAAATTTTAAACACATTTAAAAAGTATTATTGCAACTAATACCTTACATGGATTGTCTTAAACTGTTCAGAATTAATACCAATTAATATATGTCCTCATACATGTGAAATAGTTTTGTTGATTGCAGGATTTGGTTTCCATTGTTTAGGTCCATCTTCCGGTACTACAGTAAGGATTTCTCAGTTGCTGTAATCTGTTTTAACCAGGATGCGTTCAGTAACTTCCAGGAGGCATTCTGCCCTTGAAAATCACATGAGCGGATAGATTCTTGGAGGACACAAATAAAGCTCAAGGTTTTATATTGCTACTCCATATTTTCAGTGTTCTTTAATGCCCCTCAAAATTTTATTCCAACAAGTTTTTATCTTTTGTAGTAGTATCTTTAGGAAACACAGGTCATTCTGTTTTTTCTGTTCCTTTGAAGATTTATTCTCTTCCTAGAGAAATATAAAAAAAAATTTTTAGTTCACATTTTAGTAAAAATACACATTGAAAAACATTCAATCTTAGTTTCCACTATACTAGGTTATACGAACAATTTTGTAATTAAAAAGAATCTTGAGACTTCCCTGGTAGTCCCGGTGGTTAAGACTTTGCCTTCTAATATAGGGTGTGCAGGTTCGATCCCTGGTTAGGGAGCTAAGATCCTACAAGCCTTGTGGCCAAAAAACCAAAACATAAAAGCATTATTGTAGCTAATTTAAAAAACGGTCCACGTCAAAAGAATCTTTAAAAAAGGAGAACATTGAATGACATTTTTAAAAAATTACGGTTCGTAGCTGCAATCACTGATGTGTAGGATATACAAGGTTGTTACGATTTAAAATTTAGGATTAAAGAGCTGTCAGGTGGCCACCAGTTTTACCAATGCAACATAACTGGACATAAGAGTACTGTTTAAACTTTTGTGAGAAAGATCTGTACATTATTCAACTGAGTTTTTTTTAACAATGGAAAAATATTTTTATGGAAGAAATACTGAAAATATTCAGTTTATTTTGGCAAAGATTAGTAAGGATATATCCTTAATATATATATATATATATCCCAATTAAGTTTGTTCCCTAGTTTTCACTAGAGAATGGAAGATGCCTGCCTTATAAGCTAGCTTTCCTACTCTGTCAAAAATCTTCAAGTGGGCTACCTGTACAACCTACAGAAAGTGGAGAAAGAGACACCTCAGATGTAATAGACATAGAAGAGTAGCTCTGCGTATCCTCAGTTATATTTTCATGAGTCCCAGAGATGTGGACTCTGGATGCCTGAGAAGTGAATTACTACAGGGCCATTTCTTCATTTCAATAACAACCGATTATTAGGTTTTCTAGGTCAGGTACTGTGCTCAGTGCTATACATATATTATTTCATTTTATCTACTTAGTAACTATAAAATTGATGATTTCACCTTTCACATTTGAGGAAACTGAGATGCAAAGAGGGTAAGTAATCTGCCATGGTCACATAGTCAAGTAAATGTAATAGATTGGGTCTTGAGCTTGTTTGTCCTATTTTTAGTTTGGTCACATTCAGATTTCTTTCAATTATATATTTAGTAACACTAACACATACTCTTAAAATAATTCATTTAAAAGATTAGTGGACAGATTTTTTTTTTTTTTATAGCGGACAGATTTCAAAGGTAAATATGAAGGAGGATTTCTAATATTCTTTGTATTGAGGATCCCAGAACATTTTTTTTTTGAGGCAAGGAATATGACTATTTTGAAAGTCAGAAGACCAAGAAGATGGCTCTGTCAAAAATCTTCACAAGGGCTACCTGTACAACCTACAGGAAGTGGGGAAAGAGACACCTCAGATGTAATAGACATAAAAGAGAGTAGCTCTGCGTATCCTCGGTTATATTTTTGTTAGTCCCTGAGATGTGGACTCTGGATGCCTGAGAAGTGAATTAATGTCTCAGAATTAACTAACATCTCGGGGTTTGGATGCCAGATTCCTTTACAGAACAGAGAGGGAGGGGTGTGAGGAAGTAAAGTAAAAAAGTCATGTGCCAAAACACCTTTAAAACGTATAAACTGAAGTTTATATGACTAGCAGACTTGAAAAACATAGACATGAACATTTCATGACTTTTCTACATAGACCAAGGCTAAACATTGAGTAAAAATACAAATAAACATGATTTTGTCTGTAATTTCAGGAACATGGGTGTTATCTCCTTTTTCTAAACTTTCTCTCCAAATTACCCTAGCCAGAAGCACTCATATATTGATACTATTCAGGTATTCAACTATTCCACTTCAAGTTGGAATACCTAGGGTTTCCTGAGTCCCAGGGTGTGCAGACTCACTCTGCTTCTCTAAGAGGAGTAAGAGAGTTCCATACTCCTATCCTGGGCTGGGAAGATCTCCTGGAGAAGGGAATGGCAACCCACTCCAGTATCCTTGCCTGGAAAATTCCATGGGCTTAGGCGCCTAGTAGGGCTACAGTCCATGGGGTCACAAAGAGTCAGACACGACTGATGACTAACACACACAGAGTGGTCAAATAACATAATGGAAATGTGAAAAAAGAATCTATCGCTGTCATGAACCAGGTGTGTGCATTTTTCCATGCCTCATTCTAGTTAATATATCATTGTCACATTTAGTGAAATATTCTTTTTCATTCATAAATATTTTGCATATTGCTATATAATTTTGTGCAACAATCTAATAGAATGTGTGTACATATAGAGTATTCATGTACTATTACACATATTATACAGTATATAGTGTATGGGCTTCCCTGGTGGCTCAGTGGTAAAGAATCTGCCTGCCAATGCAGGAGACCTGAGTTCAGTTCCTGGGTCAAGAAGATCCCCTGCAGATCCCATGGACAGAGGAGACTGGCAGACAACTTAGCAACAAAACAACAACACTAATATATTGTATAATCTATATGAGTAAAAGGGTCCTCATTTTTAATATGTATTTCTTTACTAAGCTAGCTCTTTTTATTTGTATCTTGTTTTCTAGTTTATTTTCTTCTATATAGTTTGGTCATGTCCTTTGCCTATTACCTATTGAGGTTTTAATTTTCTTTTTTAAAAAATCAATGCTCTGACATTTTCCTTAGCTTCTTTAATTTTAAAATAGTGGTTTTTAAAAATGCAGTTTAAAGAGGTCCAATTTCTAAGTGGTATCTCATTTCTCCTTTTACCAATATTATAATGACTATTTTCAAAACCAACCATATAAAAGGAAACAATTCAAAGAGAAACATTCAGAAATTGTTGAGCAAAAAGCTGATAGAAAAGATGTTTGCCTTCACATTGGCCTCTGCCAATTTGCATGGTCTCCAGCCCATGCATGCGCGTGTGCTCAGTTACTCAGTTGTGTCCGACTCTTGCAACCTCAGGGGCTGTGGCCTGCCAGGCTCCTCTGTCATGGGATTCTTCAGGCAAGAACACTAGAGTGGGGCTGCCATGCCCTTTTCCAGGGGATCTTCCTGACCCAGGGATTGAACCCGCGTTTTATATCTCCTGCATTGGCAGGCAGGTTCTTTACCACTAATGTCACCTAAGAAGCCCCCTCATGCCTGTAAACAGTACCAAACTACTAAAATGACATAGAACATGGAATTGGGAAGAGAGGTGCACACTGGCTCCAGCCCACCACCCAAAGGTTACAGAGGGCTGCTTTGGGGAAAGGCCTAGCCTTACAGCCCTTCTGATCTGTTTATTTTGAAAGCTTGTCATGTATGAGGACTTCTGCTTTGTTGTTTCCTAAACAGGGCTGAGGTTTATCAGGATGCTGTAGTTATTTCAAGCTGTTGAAGGCAAACATCTGGAGGGTGCAATAACTCACCAAATTCTTAGTGGGTTGAGCTTCACTCAGGGAAGGTGGTTTTCTTCCTTTACCCTTAAAAACAAAGTCATATTTATAATATTGATTATTAATCCTTTATTACTCCTTCCATTATTATAACTGCTAAATTTCATATTACCTTCAGCTCATCTAATCTACTTGAGAATCTAAATTGTTAGTATGGCAGAATACTAATTTCATTTAGAAATATTATCAAATATCAAGGAAAAGGGAGAAACAAGAAAGGTTAGGTTAGTCCTCCAAATAACCTGGAGTATTTTGCAGATGTGTCCTGCTGCTGCTGCTGCTAAGTCACTTCAGTCGTGTCCGACTCTGTGCGACCCCATAGACGGCAGCCCACCAGGCTCCCCCGTCCCTGGGATTCTCCAGGCAAGAATACTGGAGTGGGTTGCCATTTCCTTCTCCAATGCATGAAAGTGAAAAGTGAAAGTGAAGTCACTCAGTCATGTCTAACTCTTAGCGACCCCATGGACTGCAGCCCACCAGGCTCCTCGGTCCATGGGATTTTCCAGGCAAGAGTACTGGAGTGGGGTGCCATTGCCTTCTCCAGCAGATATGTCCAGCACTGTGTTAATTGCTGTGAGATCTGAAAAACAAACATGGAAGGGTATACTAACAGACAAAACTAGAATTTCAGACAAAACTAGAAAAGACAAAACATGAAAATGATATTGCACTAAGTTGTTAAATCCTAACCGTGAATTTTATTAAACTTTACCCATCAGAAGCAAGATGAAATACACAACAGTAAAAAGCTTGTAGTATGCCTGACTCAAGAAGAAAATTCAATGTGGTTAACCATCTTTAACATCTTGTCTTCTCATTACAAGAAAAAGGTGAATTATATCAGTTAATTTTGTAACCATTTTAATATCAAGATTTAAATTTTCACGTTATTTCTCCCTCTAAAATTAGTTGATTTTGGAACATGGCGATCCATGCAAAGTTCCTCAGGTGAGAGAAAGAATTACAAACATACAGCATACCTATGACCTTTAACCCTTCCTGTTCCAAGAGGTGATATTGCTAGTTTGCTCTGCAGTCTTTTCAGTTAAGCCCTGACTTGAAACTTATACTCAACATAAGGCATTACTAAGCAATTGCATTTGTAAGCAACATGAAGTGAACTTCCTATTCCTGATAAGATAGTACAGTAATACTTCTGTATTTGTAGGGGGATTGGTTCTGGGACGTGGGTGGATACCAAAATCCAAGGACAGATGCTCAAGTTCCTTATATAAAATAGCAATTAATTTGCATATAACCAGGCACATCCTCCTGTAGACTTTAAATCGTCTCCAGATTACTTATAATACCTAATACAGTGTAAATGCTGTGTAAGTAGTTGTAAACACAATGTAGATGTTGCATAAATAGTTGTAAATGTGGCTCAAGTTTTGCTTTTTGGAAGTTTATGGAATTTTTTTTGAATATTTTTGATCCACAGTTGGTTGAATAAGAGAATGCAGAACCAATGGATATGACGGGCTGACCGTACTTTTTTTTTATGTCATCCTCCTCATTTTTTTGTTTTTTAAGTATAGAATAATTGCTTTACAGTGTTGTATCAGTTTCTGCCAAACAATGTGAATCAGTCATAATTTTATATATATATATCCCCTCCCTCAGAAGCCTCCCTATCCCTTCCCATCCCACCCTTCTAAGTCATCACAGAGTGCCAGACTTGGGCTCCCTGTGTTGTATCGAAGCTTTCCACTAATTACCAGTTTTACACATGATAGTGTGTATATATATATATCAATGCTACTTTCTCAATTAGTCCTTCCCTCTCCTTCTCCCGCTGACTGTACTTTAAATCATTATAAATAAGGATTAAGAGCTGAAATATAAGCGCTTCATGAATCTTAAACTTTGCCTTGAAGGATGTATAGATAGAACACACAAACACACACACAAGTCGCTCAGTCGTGTCCGACTCTTTGCGACCCCATGGATTGTAGTCCACCAGGCTCCTTGGTCCATAGGATTTTCCAGGCATGAATACTGGAGTGGGTTGCCATTTCCTTCTCCAGTAGATAGAACAGGAGAGATCAAATGTGTAGAAAACAGAAGAAATTCTATATAAGAAATTAACATGAGTAAGGGGACAAGATTGGAAATAAACTTGATAAAAACACCACCAGAAGGAGGCTGGCTTGCATGAAATAAATAACCATTACAATAAATGAAGTAGTACAACTTATTAAGGTCCAACATGTATTTTCATCACTGTCTGTAGGGCTCAAGGACAGTCTTGCCATTTTACCTTCCGTGGGCAACTACTAGTATTAAATTTTTTTTTAAACAATTCTTTTTCTATCATAAAAGTGCTAAATTTTTTTTAATATATAAGAAATATTTTGACTTCATACGGCAGCTGGTAAAATTCTTAAAGAGAGAGTAAAGTAATAATAGTAATAATAAAAACTCATTGAAGCTTTTTAGTACTAAGCAGCCTTCCCAGATGGCTCAGTGGTAAAGAATCCACCTGCAATGCAGGGGGTACAGGTTTGATCCCTGGGTCAGGAAGACCCCTTAGAGGAGGAAATGGCAACCCACTCCAGTGTTCTTGACAGGATCATCCCATGGATAGAGGAGCCTGGCAGGCAACAGTGCATGGGGTTGCAAAGAGCTGGACATGACTGAGCTTGCATGCATGCATGCTATATGCATTATATCATTTAACACTTAACCTTTTCAGCATCTTATAATGTAGATACTATATTTTTCTCCACTTTGCAGGTGAAGAAATTGTTGTCTTAGTCCCAAGATAATGTCTTCCAAATTTTGTTTTATTGGTTATATTTCATAACTGCTAGTAGAGAAGTAGAAAAAATTAGCCCTGTACTTATCAAAATTATTCAGGCAAAAAAACTGAAAATTGTTGGACATAAATACACTGAAAGTTTATATAAAAATATATTTGTTAAATATTTGATTAATTTTTATAGGTTCTGAGTTCTTACAAATGTGTACATAAATGGATTGAAATTAAGATATTTTAGAAATAAAAATTTACCATCCTCATCCAACTTATCACCCTAGCCTCCTTGAAAGTTACTATGGCAATGTGAAGTGAAAGCTGCTCAGTTGTGTCTGATCTTTGCGACTCAATGAATTATGCAGTCCATGGAATTCTCCGGGCCAGAATACTGGAGTGGGTAGCCTATCCCTTCTCTAGTGGATCTTCCCGGCCCAGGAATTGAACCGGGGTCCCCTGAATTGAAGGCAGATTCTTTACCAACTGAACTATGAGGGAAGCCCATGGCAATATTATTTATTATTTTCTTTCATTTATTTGTTTTCCTTTTTTGTTGCCCTTTTTTATTTTTAGTCCCCTTTTATAAATGATTTCTTTGCCCTAGCCAAAAGAGGAATAGGTATGTTACAAGTTGAAATTTTCCTCTTCTAGAATTGAGTAAATGCATTTTAGTTTTCTTATAAGCACTTAGATTTCTCTGCTAATGCTTATGATCATCAGAGAATAATAGTATCCTATCACAGGAGGAGTTTATATTTTGGTTCAAAGTAAATAGTCCTCAGCTTACCTTGCTGGTGCAGTTCAGCAGTGTTAATGTGCCCTGTGAAACTGTTGATAGGTGAAGCTTGAAATCGTCACTGATATTCATTTTAAGGAACTGCCTCAACTTTCGAGAAGCACGATTCAAAAATGAAGCTTCCTATTATAGAAAAAACATCAGAAGGGCTGTGGTTCAAATAAAATATTAAGAAGTAATAAGCTTTTCTAAAGAGCCTAAAGCCAGAACTGTATTGCTAAATAATGCCCCACCTCCACCCCACTTTTCTTCTATTCCAGTTAATCACATGACTGATGAGCAACTAAACTGAAACTGTTTAGCTTCCAGGTGACAGCCTAAAGTGCCTAGAACTCAGTTTAATGATTATGTGACTTTTTAAATTCTCTTTTCTTTGTTATGTATGATCTTATCACTTATAAGTGAGCACATAACAAGTTTATTCAGTTTTAAACAAGATAACTAAAGGAGAGTGCTTCTGAAAGCAGCAATAAGAAAAGGTATGTGTGATTTTTATTATTATTATCTTTGCCCCTTTGGAGATATGGATGAATAACTGGCAATAATAAAGGGCCTATTTTCCTAAAACAAGTGTTTCAGATGCTTAATGTAAGGAGTTTTTTTTAGGAATTTATGGATACACTCAAATGCCATAAGGTTAACTCAGTTATTGTGAGTTTCAAAAAGACTTGAATAGCACGCTAGTTTCTGAAGAAAGAGATGACACAAACTTTTATTCAAAATTCTGTATATTGTAACATTATACCAAATAGAGGAGGTAATGATTTGAAGATAAGAAAATATTGAAAGAAAAAATTTTAAAATGTGTACAACTAAATTATGCCCATTAATTATGTGTGTGTGTATGCAAGCAATCATTCTGACAAGCATTTCCCTGAATAAATGTTTCAGAACTGAGATGTGTATGTTTGAATTCAGCAGTTCTACTGTTTTCAAGGTGAAAATGAAATGCTAAAATTGAAAGGAATATTTATCAAATAAGCATAGGGCAATTTGTAAAATAAAAGTATAAAAGACCACAGTATAACAATATATCAATGGCAATTGTCAGGTTAGAACCAAAAGACTATGTCAATAATCAATATAATAAACAGATACAAGAAATATAAACTATGATATCAAGCTCAAATGACATAAACTCCAAATAATTATCATTACCTTATTATCATCACATGAATGTTTTTTAAAAAAGTTAGGTTCGTTATTCAGGCAATTGCTATCAAAGTTTATCATGTTGTCCTGTAATAAATAATATAAAATAATATGGTTAAACTGGGGACCTTTCTAGTATGTTGTAATTATAAAAATAACAATGTTATAATATTTGGTATTTATATGTGCATTTTTAGGAAAACATCCTAGCTCAGCTGACTAGGCAGGAAGAATAGTTTTCTATAATTGAAGAATAAACAAATATATACACAAACCCTTAAAAAGAGCTTCCCTAGACTCCATAGTTTAACTCAAGAAATGAGAGAAACTGGTTCTTGGGAGGGGGTAATGAAAGTATGTATTTTAGTAGTTCTACTATATAGGAGTTGTATATGGGAGAAGGGAATGGCAACCCACTCCAGTATTCTTGCCTGGAGGATTCCATGGACAGGGGAGCCTGGCGGGCTGCAGTCCATGGGGTCGAAAGGAGTCTTTCACTATATAGGAAACACTATAAATTTTGAAATCACTAAGTTGAGATTCATTTAAGCAGTTATTTGGTCCAGTTTCCTGACACAAACAGCAACAAAGGGAATTAAGAATGATTTACTTGAGAGAGTAAAGTTGAAATTCATTCCACAGCATTTTAAACAAACCAGTTGGGGATGTTTGAGGTAGAATTTTGCTGTGAAAAAGTGAGATTGAATGTGTGTATTGTCATGTAGGATTGGGAAGGCAGACTGGCACATTCTCATTTTTCTTATCTAAGAATTTCTTATCTTTTGAAGGTGGGGATTACCTGAATCCAGAATATAGTTGACATATTAGAATTTCCTAAGGATTCAGATTCTTTATGCACAGGATTGGACTAGCTCTGTCCAGCAAACTAGCAATTCCATGATAATCAAAGCTTCTATCAAGGAATCTTAGCCTATGTGTTGTCATCAAAGAAACAGACAAAAAGTGGGGTAATGGCAGGATTTAATCATGGGCTTCTAATCTTCATCTGCCTCTCAGAAAAATATGCATTAGTCTTCTCACCTGTGAAAAGCATAAATAGTCTCTGGCTTTATCCTGAATTTAAATGTATTTATTATCTGTTTTACCTGCAAGAATTATACAGCCTGAACATGTAATCATTCATTTAACCCTTCAGCACTTCCTACAGGTCAGTGTGCAAGGCTCTCTGTCAAGCTTAATGGGAAAACAAAGTTCCATTTTCTTGTGCCATTTGATATAAACGGCAGATGCTGCATCCTTTGACACTTGTACATCATTTCTTATGTTTGTAAAAGTATGCTTATATAAACAAGATTTGTTAGCACCAACCATCCTAGTCATACTGAAAATATCTCAAGTGCAAATAGATACATTTTTCTATAACTATGCTCATGTCACTGCAGATGGTGATTGCAGCCATGAAATTAAAAGATGCTTACTCCTTGGAAGGAAGGTTATGTCCAACCTAGATAGCATATTCAAAAGCAGAGACATTACTATGCCAACAAAGGTCTGTCTAGTCAAGGCTATGGTTTTTCCTGTGGTCATGTATGGATGTGAGAGTTGGACTGTGAAGAAGACTGAGCACCGAAGAATTGATGCTTTTGAACTGTGGTGTTGGAAAAGACTCTTGAGAGTCCCTTGGTCTAAAAGGAGATCCAACCAGTCCATTCTGAAGGAGATCAGCCCCGGGTGTTCTTTGGAAGGAATGATGGTAAAGCTGAAACTCCACTTTGGCCACCTCATGTGAAGAGTTGACTCATTGGAAAAGACTCTGATGCTGGGAGGGATTGGGGGCAGGAGGAGAAGGGGACGACAGAGGATGAGATGGCTGGATGGCATCACTGACTCGATGGACGTGCGTCTGAGTGAACCCCGGGAGTTGGTAATGGACAGGGAGGCCTGGCGTGCTGCGATTCATGGGGTCGCAAAGAGTCAGACACAACTGAGCAACTGAACTGAACTGATGCTCATGTTGCCACTATATTAATACACATTCCTGAAAAGATAGTGGAGAATTAATGTTCTCTAACGTTCTCTCACTTTCTTATTGACTTATATTTAACCTCAAGAAGGACAATAAATCATTCATACATTTCTCTCTGATAAGACATGCATTTTGTTTTTGCCATGTTATTGTTGTTGTTTAATTGCTAAGTCACCTCCAACTCTTTCACGACCCCATGGACTGTAGCCTGCCAGGGCCCTCTATCCATAGGATTTCCCAGGAAAGAATACTGGAGTGGGTTGCCATCTCCTTCTCCAGGGGATCTTCTGACCTAGGGATTGAATCTACATCTCCTGCATTGGCATGCAGATTCTTTACCACTGAACCACCTGGGAAAGCCTTGTTTTTGCCATGCAATGCCTCAAAAAAAAAAAAAAAAAGGATTAAAAAATATGAAACCAATCTGTGTGACATTTTTCAATTTACCAAAAATTATAATATGGAATAGTACCTATTTCTTGGAGCATTTTAATAAATTGCGTGAGACATGAATATTTGAAAAGCCATATTGGTTAAGCCACTGCTCCAGGTATTAAACAAGACTCATTTTTGGCAGATACAGAAAGGTAATGTTGTACCAGGTGATTTGTTTGCCAAATGTGTGCTTCAGTAGATAAAACTGTTACTTAAAAGGTTGACATAAAAGGCTGACTCCTATAGAAGTTGCAATTATAACTGAACAGTTAACTTTAGTTTGCATTTTATGAATAAATTTAACATAAACATAAGTGAGTAACAACTACAGTTGCTTTCTGCAATTGTTTTCATTTAAGCCGTATGAAAAAGATGGTTCAGACTAAGATTTATAGAATCATGGAGTTGGAAAGAAGCTTATACATCCATCTTTTGATTTAGAAAATAGCAGAATTACTTTATCAGTAGTAGTTTATTAAAGGGATCTTGACATATTTGAATAGTCATATTTATTATGAAAATGAAAGGTAAGAGACAATCCAGGATCACCTGGACTCTGAACTCAGTATTCTCCAGTAAAAACATTATGTTATCTACGTTGTTTCTAAAATACCTAATGTCCTTTCCATTTGTAGAATTACATCTTCTTTCATTGCAGCATAGTTTTCTTCTATCTTGGAAAATTTTCTATTGCATTCATAGCAGTCCCTTCTTCAAAAACACTAACTTCTTACAAAATTGATTTCTATTTCACTTTTTCTTTTATATATTTTCCTTGATTTTTTTCCCCAAGATTCACTTTTGTGTGGTTTTTGCCAACATACCTTTGATGTGCCTGTTCTAATTGGACACTCATGGTCACATGTGCTCTAAGTGAACTACTGTCCATTTACAGCTTATAAATGATTCTCATCAGCAGCTACATAACTGATGGCTCCCTCCTTTCTATTCTTCTATTTTGTAGATATGGGATTAAGGATTGGGGTTTTGACATAGAAAAGAAAGATTTAGTCTTATGGCTTACTACTCTTTGAAAATGAACTTGGTGTCCCTACAGAAATATTCTTCCATTTCTGATTATCACTATTACAACCCACTCATGGTCCAAAATCTTATGACATAAAAAGATTCATTTGGAGGACCCTTTGAAAAGTGAAACTTCTTTTAAATGAAATTTGTAATCTGTATGAAATTTGAAAAGGTCTATATTGTTCTTGGAATCCTATTTCAAATGTTACAGGTTTTACCATTAGTCAGGTAGTTTATCAGATTATAGTAAGAATTGGTAGTTAATTCCTGGCTTAAATGAAAAATCATTCATTTATTCTTCAATCAACTACTTGTTGAACATCTACCATGTACCTTATAGTAACTGGGTACAGAACTATGATCAAGATTACAGATGGTTCCTTCTTTTAAGAAATTTACCTTCTGGTGTTAAAGACAGACATCAATCCAATAACCACAATCAAATCTCAAGTTGATAATTGTTGTAAATAAAAAGTATAAGCTACCATGAAAGCCTATTAAGAATTTTATTTAGGAACTTCAGTGAAGACTTCCCTAAGAAAGGAACACATCACCTGAGATCTGAAGCATGAGTAAACTAGAGAAAAAGAAAATAGAGGAGGTGAAAAGATATAGAAAACAGTATTTATGGCTTCAGGTAAATGAGATGGAACAATGGCAAATATGCTGCTGGTTGAAAGAGTAGGAAAGCTAGTATATAGCTGAGAAAGCAAGAGAAATCACTGGTTCCATATGAAACAAAATCTAGAGGATACCAGGTTATGCAGGGACTTAAGAACATGTTAAGGAGCCTTGCCTTGATCCTCAAATTAATAATTAATGGATAAATACTTTTTTGAAGGATCATGTTAATACCCGCATGATAAATGGTTTGGAAGTGTTCAAGAAGGTAATAGGAGGCTATTATAGTCAGTGCTTGAAATAATAGTTTATTGGATTCGGTGGTAGGAAAGAATGTAGTGATAGTTAAATTGACTTGAGAAATATATATAAAGAAAATTAAAACATGATTTGAGAATTAAAGTTAATGGAGACTGACAGACCAGGGATGATTCCTTGGTCTCTGGTGTGTGCAACAGAATATACTGTATTGTCATTCACTGAGATAGGTAGATAGTAGAAGAGATGGTGTGAGTAAAATGTTTGCTTTTAAATAGATCAAGTTGACATTCAGAGATCCAAGAGCATACACAGAGAAGCCAAAAAGTTGGGAAAATAGGGGAATAGATAGTTTTAAGAAGGTGGTGATCCATAATGTACAATGCCAACCAAGAGGTCAAGTACGTGGTCTTGTGCAAAATCTATGCCCATAAAAAAAGCAAAACGAAATTAGAAAAACAAAACCTAGCCTGCTGTGGTTTTTATGAGTCTAACCTATCTGGGGTAAGAGAAATACTCAATATCAGTCCTTGCTCCATATCCTTTCTCACATAAGTTGGTAGGCACTAAGAAGCACTAGTAGAGTTTACAGTTCAGGAGCACAGACACATCAAAAGACTGAGACTTAATTGACGGACTATAAAATGCTTCCCTTCCCATCTCCCCACTTTAAAGCTGGCTTGGAACTAAACATTAAAAGAATGAAGATCCTGGCATCTGGTCCCATCCTTCATGGCAAATAGATGGGAAAAATTTGGAAACTGGCAGACTATTCTCTTGGGCTCCAAAATCACTAGACATGGTGACTGCAGCCATGAAATTAAAAGATACTTGCTTCTTGAAGAAAAGCTATGACAAACCTAGACAACATATTAAAAAGCAGATATCACCTTGCTGACAAAGGTCCATATATGGTTTTTCCAGTAGTCCTGTATGGATGTGAGAATTGGACCATAAAGAAGGCTGAGCACTGAAGAATTGACGTTTTTGAACTGTGGTTCTAGAGAAGACTTGAGAGTCCCTTGAACCACAAGTAGATCAAATCCTAAAGGAAATCAACCCCTGAATATTAATTGGAAAGACTGATGCTGAGGCTGAAGCTCCAATACTTTGGGCACCTAATACAAAGAGCCGACTCATTGGAAAAGACCCTGATGTTGGGAAAGATTGAGGGCAATATGAGAAGGGGCCAGCCCAGGATGAGATGGTTGGATGGCATAGTTGACTGAATGGACATGAGTTTGAGCAAACTCTGGGAAAAAGTAAAGAACAGGGGAGCCTGGTGTGCTGCAGTCCATGGGGTCACAAAGAGTTGGACACAGCTGAATGCCAGAACAGCAATAACAAAGCAGTTCAGCCATCAATAACCTTACAAAACTAAAGCACCAGGCCCCAATGGGTTTGCTGATTATTTCTATCAAACATTTAAGGAGGAAATCATAGCTATTTTCTATATCTTTCAGAAGACAGAAGCAGAGTGAATACTTCTTATTTTGTTCTATGAGACCAGGCTTGCCCTAATACCAAAATCAAATGAAGATAAGACAAGAATAGAAAATCACACATCAATATATCTTATGAAAATAGATGCAAAAATCCTCAACAAAATATAGGAAATTAAATCTGACAATGTATACAATAATTATACACCATAACCAAGTGATATTTACCCATACATGCAAGACAGGTTCAACAGTCAAAAAATCAATGAATGTAATCCATCCCTTTAACAGGGTAAAAAAGAAAAATGATCAAATAATAAATAGCAGGAAAAAACAATTGAAAAACTCAACACCCATTCATTTATAAAAACCTCAGTAAGCAAGGACTAGGGGGAAGCTTCCTTAACTTGATAAAAAAGCATCTACAAAATCCTATTGCTATTAAAAAAAAAGTCCTATTGCTAATATATACTTAATGGTGAGAAACTCAGAACTTTCCTATAACTAGAAACAAGGAAAAGATGTCCCTCTCATCATTGCTGATCAACACTATATCAAAAATCTTAGATGATTTGATAAGGAACGAAAACGAAATAAATGATTTACAAAGTAGGAAGGATGAAATATAACTGTCCTTTTTACTATATGACATCTTAATTTACTTAGACAATCCTAAGGAATCAACAGGAAAAAAAACAAAAAC
Source organism: Bos javanicus (assembly GCF_032452875.1). Classification (NCBI taxonomy): domain Eukaryota; kingdom Metazoa; phylum Chordata; class Mammalia; order Artiodactyla; family Bovidae; genus Bos; species Bos javanicus. Next base: position 42,117,067 of record NC_083881.1, read on the forward strand.
AACAACCCTCCTGGAACTAATAAATGATTATGTGAAGTTGCAGTATACAAAGTAAGACAAAAGTTAATAGTTTTCCTCCATACCAGCAATGAACAAAAGTAATTTGAAGTTAAAAACACAACAGTGTTTACAGTACTTAGGTATAAATCTAATGAAATATATACAAGATCTTTATGAAGAAAACTACACAACTCTGGTGAAAGATCAAAGGAGACTTAAATAAATGGAAAAATCATCCATGTTCATGGATTGGAAGACAACCTTGTCAAGATATTTGTTATCCCAGCTTGACCTATGGATTTATCATAAACTCAATCTCAGCAAGTTATTATGTGAATATCAACAAACTGATTCTAAAACTTATATGGAGGGGCAAACGATCTAGAATAGCCAACTCGATTTGGAAAGAGAAGATTAAGTCATAGAACTGACTCAAAAACTATAGCAAAAACCTGACTGAAAAACTATAGCAATCAGGATTGTGTGACAGTGGCAAAAGAATAGACAAATAGATCTATTTGCAACACAACAGAGAGCCCAAAATAAACCCACAAACTCAGTCAACTGATCTTTGGTAAAGGAGTAAAGAAAATACAATGGAACAAAGTCCCTTCAAGGGTGCTGGGACTGGATATCCACATGCAAAACAATTTAAACAGACCTTATACTCTTCACAGAATAACTCAAAATGGATCACAATCCTAAGTCTAAAATACATAACAATAAATTCTAGAAGATAACATAGGGGAAATCTAGGTGATCTTGGGTAAAGCTTTGACTTTTTATATAAAATTCCAAAGGCATGATTCTTGAAGGATATAACTGATAATCTATACTTCACTAAATTTAAAACTTCAAAACACAAACACATACATATATATATATATATATATATACATATGTATATTTCCCCTGATTGTAATAATTATAGTAGCACTATTCCTATCCACATATATGGATAGGTGTGTGATAAAGTATATATTATATATATGTAGTATATAATATATAAAAAATAATATACATGATAGCATCACTATCCATATCCATACCATAATATACTTTTTATATAGTACAAACACATGCACACACAAACACTTATCTTTGAAAACAAAATTGGGGAAATAAACATTTTATAGGGACTTGTTTACAGAGACAAGTGGGGTACCAACAGAAAATTAACATGCTGTCATTTAATGGCTGCATCTGTGATTAGTCTTGCATGCACAGTATCTGATTTCTTAAGAATTTAAATGTTTTAAAATATCATTTAATATCAGCATTCCAGCCAGAGGTTATTTTAGCCAGACAAGGTGAATACCAAGATAGGAGTGTAACATTCTCTTGCCACTTAGGAGCCCATAAGGTGGCCCAGTATACACTGAAACCATAGATTCCTGCCTTAGCTCTATTAAACCACAGACATTTTAAAAACTGAGTCATAACTGACATATAACATTAGGTTTAAGCATTCAATAATTAGATATTTGTGTATACTGCAAAACGATCACCACTATAAGTCTAGTTCAGTAAGTTTAACATCCATCACTGCTGCTGCTAAGTCTCTTCAGTCATGTCCGACTGTGCGACCCCATAGACGGCAGCCCACCAGGCTCCGCCGTCCCTGGGATTCTCCAGGCAAGAACACTGGAGTGGGTTGCCATTCCTTCTCCAATGCATGAAAGTGAAAAGTGAAAGTGAAGTCGCTCAGTTGTGTCTGAGTCTTTGCGACCCCATGGACTGCAGCCTACCAGGCTCCTCCATCCATGGGATTTTCCAGGCAAGAGTACTGGAGTGGGTTGCCATTGCTTTCTCTGAATAGCCATCACTACATATAGTTAAAATGTTTTCTCCTATGATGAGAACTCTTGAGATTTACTCTGTTAGCAATTTTCAAAATATATATACAGTATTAATAACTATAGTCACTATGCTGTAGATTACATTCCCAAGATTGAAGTCTCAGTTTTATGGGATCATTCTGCTTTATACCAGAATGACAGCTTGTTTGCTTAGCTCCCCCTTGCATTCTTAAAAGTCTTCCAGTTTGGGCAATAAAGTTTTTTCTCACCCTACTTGTATTATGGTATTTTGATTTTGGTTGGCATGATATAGCTTTCCGATCTGTTGGCTTTTTAAATTATTTTGAACATAAAAATATTTTTATGTCATCTATATTGCTTACATGTCATTATTCAAACAATACTAAAATGTATAATGAAAAACTTTCCAATTTTTCTCCACTGCCCCCACTAGAATCACCTCCCCAAGATGATTCATATTAGCAGTTTGATAAGAATATTTTTTAATTACTTTTAATTGGAAGATAACTGTTTTACAATATTATGCTGTTTTCTGCCATATATCAACATGAATAGGCAGCATGAATAGGTATATGTATGTCCCCTCACTCCTGAACCTCTCTCCCACCTCCTACCCCCTCCCACTCATCTAAGTTATCACAGGGCACTGGATTTGAGCCCCCTGTATCACACAGCCAATTTCCACTGGCTATTGAATTTTACATATGGTAATATATATGTTTCAATGCTTCTTGCTCAAAAAAACTACGCATATGTATAATGCGCATTCAAAATTCACATGTATAAATGATATATAGGGTTTATGAAAGCATGTTCCTCTACCATTTAAAATATAGGATCATAAAATATATATTACTCTTCAATCTGTTCTGTATTATTTTCACTTTATATTATGGTCTTTATAATCATCATTCTAAGTTAAGTATATCTTTTTTAAATAACTGCATAATCTACATTAAGTGTATTCTGAGGTTTATTCAACACTTCTCTCATTGATGAAAAAAGTCAATATTTGTTCCAACAAACAATGCCACAATAGACATCTTTGTGTATTTGTATGTGTATATTGTAGTTATTTAGTTGCTAAGTTGTATCCAACTCTTTTGCAACCCCATGCACTGCAGCCTGCCAGGCTCCTCTGTCCATGGGATTTTCCAGGCAAGAATACTGGAGTGGGTTGCCATTTCCTTCTCCAGGGGATCTTCCCAACCCAGGGATTGAACCTGCATCTCCTGCGTTGGCAGGAAGATTCTTCACCGCTAAGCCACTAGGGAAGCCCATATATATAGTACTCCTTTTATATTAATTTTTGCATTTTTATAGAATTAGTTTCCGTAATTGAAACTTGCTGAAGGGAATAGTATATCCATTTAGAAATCATTATGTTCAGTACAAATGATTCACACTTCCACCAGCAAATGTGTCCATTTTGTCACATCTTTGCCAGCACCAGATGTCATAAGCCTTTAACCAATCCTGATATGTGAAAATTTGTGCCTCATTATAGCTTAAATTTGCATCTCCATGACTACTAGAGGATGATCATCATTTTATGTTAATTGGCAATTTGCATCTCCTTTTCTATGAACAGCCTCTTCTTAGCCATTTTCTTAAGTTGTTTGTCTTTTAATGATCAGTTTCTACATTTTATATTAGGAATTTTTAAAAACTTTCTCTATGTTTTGTTTCTGGTGCATCTCTTATTAACATACTTTTTATATAATTAGTTTAAAGTTCAGAGATTAAAATAATACAGATATTTATTACTATTTTATGCTCCTTTTCACCTGTTTTGTAATTTTGGTATGTTGTTGCTTTAGTGTTTATTCTTTGTTCAGTTCAGTCACTCAGTCGTGTCCGACTCTTTGCGACCCCATGAATCACAGCACACCAGGCCTCCCTGTCCATCACCAACTCCCTGAGTTCACTCAGACTCACGTCCATCGAGTCAGTGATGCCATCCAGCCATCTCATCATCTGTCGTCCCCTTCTCCTCCTGCCCCCAATCCCTCCCAGCATCAAAGTCTTTTCCAGTGATTCAACTCTTCGCACGAGGTGGCCAAAGTAATGGAGTTTCAGCCTTAGCATCAGTCCTTCCAAAGAAATCCCAGGGCTGATCTTCAGAATGGACTGGTTGGGTCCCCTTGCAGTCCAAGGGACTCTCAAGAGTCTTCTCCAACACCACAGTTCAAAAGCATCAATTCTTCGGCGCTCAGCCTTCTTCACAGTCCAACTCTCACATCCATACATGACCACAACTAATTAAGCTCTGATATTCAAGAAAGGGAAGATACTTAATACAGTAATTTAACAGATAAAGTGTTTTGTACTAAGTTTTATGCTAAAATTCTAAGTTGAATATATAGTGCTACTAATTAACAACCAAAAGTTAATTAATCAAAGCTCTGAGGTTACCAAAATATAATTATGTTCATTCCAGTCCTTCCTAAGACCAAGAGTAGCCAAAGCAAAGCAATTCTAATGAAATTTATTGTCACTTTGCTTCTTATTTAACTTACATTCATGAAATAATGTTTCATATTGTATGTCTCCAGGAGGTTCTCTGGTGGCTCAGACAGTAGAGAATCTGCCTGCAATGCAGGACACTCAGGTTCAATCCCTTGGTCTGGAAGATCTCCTGAAGAAGGAAGTGGCAACCCACTCCAGTATTCTTTCCTGGGAAACCCCATGGACAGAGGAGCCTGGTGGGCTATAGTCCACGGGGTTGCAAGTATTTGGACACGACTGAGTGACTAGCATAGTACGTAAAAGCAGAAATACAGAGTTAAATGCTTTAACAATATTGACAGTCATTCTGTAGAGAGCAATCCAGGAATAAAAGCAAAAATCACCAGTTCAAAAACAATATTGAAAATGACTATATTATCAAATATGGAATGTCAAAATAATATCATAAAACTACCCTCAATATACTTTTCATGCAGAAAAGTTAGAAAAGAGTCAGTCATGACTGAGCACACATGCACGCATGCATGTACACACACACATATATATAATGAAATCACTTTGCTATACACCAGAAATTAATACAACACTGTAAATCAACTATACTTCAATAAAAAAAATTGAAAATCAGCCAGCAGAATTCATTAGAAACACAAGGAGGATATCACAAAAGGATAATGAATAAATCTTAGTTTCAAACCCATTCTTGTGTAAAATTGTCTATGCATTGTATGCCTTTTCTGGAAGTGAATATATATGTTCTATTTATGGGATGCCTTTCCAGTGTTAAAACACACCTTAGATACATAACGATGTTTTATTCAGTTATGTTAATCAAGTTGTGGCTTTGTAAACTTGGGGATAAGAAACAGTGTTCCAGGAATGGTATGATTCAGCAGTTGGCAGATTTCAGTAAATATTGTTCATGTTAAATAGAAATACATAATAGTTACTGAAACCTGGCGGCATATTCGTCTATAGTTGGTGCAGTGCCATGGATCCAGAGGTTGTGCATATCCACTCTGGATATGTAGGAACTCTTATTATGAGAGATATATAAAAGTTTCATACAGGGCATCCATTCTCTGTGTCTTCTAAATAGACTGCAGTCCTACTTCAGTACCATGGAAAGAACACTGAAACTGAGATGTGGATAACTACATCTTAGTATTTCCACTATTGGCCTTAAATAATTTTCCAGCAGTAATAAACTTACAGAGATTATGTAAGCCAAATTTCTAACCTTATGAATTATAATAGAAAAGTGAGGCAAAACAGCAGTCAACTGATTTGTCTAAGTCTCATAGTCAAAGTGGCAAAGCTGGGACTCCGACCCTAACATTTTCATTTCAGACCAGTGGCCCTATTAATACAGCACTGTGCTGACATAAGGTAGCTTCTCCTTGAATTTCCTCATCTGTAGTATGAGTTTGTTGAACTTGAGCAGTGGTTTTCACACACCATACTCCATGTAATCCTAGGGTTCTACAGGATGACTTGAGGACTTGGAAATAAGCAGGAGATGATGCATAATATTAAATCAAGACTCAGGGCCTCATTGGAGTTTTTTGTAGGATTCATTTGTAAAAAAAAAAAAAAGTTTCATAGATAAATAAAAATTAATGCAGAGTCATCATGTATATGTTTAAATTTTAATAGAATTTCACCTTCATAAATCAAGCAATTTATAGTCTCTTTTTCTCTCCAGCTGCTGGGAGCCATTTCAGTCCCACTACTCCTTTTGGAAATGTTCATCTAAGAACTCCATCCACTTAGTATTTACTACTTTTTGTTTACTTGTTTCCAGTGCAAGAGCTACAGTTAACTAGTCTTTAAGTTTTCCGTTGTATCTTCATGTAATCAAAATTTACTGATTGAAGAATGACAATTATACTTATCACATATTACCAAAATTTCAGAGAACATCAGTCATATGTAAACTCTGAATTCAGAAATAACTCATCTTTCTGAATGCTTATTTTATGAGCCATATGAGTTACCTTTCTAAATCCCAGACCTAATTCTACTGTTGTGCATGCTAAGTTGCTTCAGTCATGTCCAACTATTTGCAACCTAAGGACTGTAGCCCGCCAGACTCTTCTGTCCATGGGGATTCTCCAGGAAAGAATACTGGAGTGGATTGCCATGCCTTTCTCCAGGGGTTCTTCCAGACCCAGGTATTGAACCTGCATCTCTTATGTATCCTACATTGGCAGGCAGGTTCTTTACCACTAGTGCCACCTGGGAAGCCAAGTTCTACTGTTATGGAGTTTAAAAAGTTATCAATGGCTCCTTATTACCTAGTCCTAGAAAGTCAGGTTCACATTCCTCAGGTTGCCATGCAAGACCTTCCAAGATCTGATCACAGCCTAACTTCCAAACCTTATACACACATCTCAACCAATGCTCAAGCCACATAGGCTGTTGGCTGCTAAATGTGACTTCCTAGCCCCCATATTTAATAAGTTACTGTCTCTATGTATTCTATCTTCAATTATCAGCACTATCCTGTTGTGTTGTAATTCTTTAAGAGTTTGTCTTTCTCTTTTTTTTTTTTTTTAAGAGTTTGTCTTTCAAAACTGTTAACTTATAGGACTGGAGCTTAGTCTCATGGACTTTTTTTTTATACTCATGTTCAATATCTAATAGATTAACAAGAAATTAATTCCCAAAATATACAAACAGCTCATACAGCTTAATATAAAAAAAACAATAAAAAATGGGTAGAAGACCTAAATAAACATTTTCTCTAAAGAAGTCATACAGATGGCCAACAGGCACATGAAAAGATGGTCAATTTCACTAATTAACATGCAAATCAAAACCATAAGGAGGTATCACCTCATACCAGTCAGAATGGCCATCTTTAAAAAGTCTAAAAATAATAAATGCTGAAGAGATTGTGGAGAAAAAGGAACACATTTACACTGTGGTGGAAAAGCAAACTGGTATAGTCACTATGAAGAGCAGTATGAAGGCTTCTAGAGTTGCTGTAGGATCCAGCAATCCCACTCCTGGGCATGTATCTGGAGAAAACTCTAATTCAAAAAGATATATGCAGCCTAGTGTTCATAGCAGCATTATTCCAGGACAGGGAAGCAACCCAAATGTCCATCAACAGATGAGTGGATTAAAAAGATGTGGTATATATATACAATAGAATATCACTGAGTCATAAAAAACGAATGAAATAATGTCACTTGCAGGAACATGGATGGACCTAGAGATCATCTCATGAAGTGAAATAAGTCAAAGACAAATAATTGAAATTACTTATATGTAGAATCTAAAAAATGATACAAATGAACTTATTTAAAAACATATTCACAGACATAGAAAACAAACTTATGGTTACCAAAGGGTAAGGAGGGAGATGAGGAGTGATAAATTAAGAGTTTGGGATTAATATATACACATTGCTGCTGCTAAGTCACTTCAGTCGTGTCTGACTCTGTGTGAGCCCATAGACGGAAGCCCACCAGGCTCCGCCATCCCTGGGATTCTCCACGCAAGAACACTGGAGTGGGTTGCCGTTTCCTTCTCCAATGCACGAAAGTGAAAAGTGAAAGTGAAGTCGCTCAGTCGTGCCCGACTCTTAGCAACCCCGTGGACTGTAGTCTACCAGGCTCCTCTGTCCATGGGATTTTCCAGGCAAGAGTACTGGAGTGGGGTGCCATTGCCTTCTCTCTTCTAGTGACTAGGAAAGGGAGAATTACAGTTTTAAGATTACTTTGAAAAATGGATAGGTCTTAAGAAAGTAAGATTGGAGTCCAGGGTTTTAATACAATTTTATATGAATTTATAAAATGTCTGCTGGTGATTAGATGCAACCTGTTATTTTTTTCAGTTATACACATATATACACTCCTTTTCAGGTTCTTTTCCGTTATAGGTTAGCACAAGATACCGAGTATAGTTCGCTGTGCTATACAGTCAGTCCTTGTTGGTTATCTATTTTGTATATAGTAGGAGAAGGCAATGGCACCCCACTCCAGTACTCTTGCCTGGAAAATCCCATGGACAGAGGAGCCTGGTAGACTGCAGTCCATGGAGTTGCTAAGAGTCGGGCACGACTGAGCGACTTCACTTTCACTTTTCACTTTCATGCATTGGAGAAGGAAATGGCAACCCGCTCCAGTGTTCTTGCCTGGAGAATCCCAGGGACGGGGGAGCCTCTCGGGCTGCCGTCTATGGGGTCGCACAGAGTCGGACACGACTGAAGCAACCTAGCAGCAGAATTCTCAGAGTGCATATCATACATCTTTGAATTGGCAGACTATAATAAGCAGATGCTTAATAAATATTTAACTGAACTATTAAGGAACAGAAGTTAAGATTTTTCCAGAGATCTAGAAAACCTCATTGCAAATCTGCGAATATGCACAATGATCATCTTAGAAGATTTTAATTATCAGTCTTAATGTTAATATGCAGTAACGGTTACACAGGATCTCCTAAGCATGACAATCAGCAATTAACAAATGTGCCAAATATAAAATTCTAATTACCAGTGCTTATATACTCCATTCTCTAACTGCCTTACCACTTGCCTGACCTTTATGTATAGTTGTCCAACTATAGGGCCCATAGGATTTTATGAATAAGAGAATATGAGCCAAGTATTAGACTGAATATATTTAAAGATTCTGGTGAGCTGAAGTGAGATGGTCACAGATAGAACAAGACAGAGATTTACTGAAGAAAAGTGTCCAGCAAAGCAATACAACCAAGCATGGTGGACCAAATTATTATGCAAAATCACAAGGGGAGTACTTTATTCTGAGAGTATCGCTGTAAACACTGTGTAGTCAAGCAACAATAAGCAAGACATTAGGTAAGTTATGTGTGCTTGTATTGGTAGCACATGAACCAAGAATGGTAGAGTCATGAGTATAGCCAATATGGTAAAAAACTATAAGTCATATAATAAATTTTGCAATGTCACTCATGTATATTTATATCTTTATACTAAAGTTTAAAAATGACATTTCAGGTTTTTTATATAAATATAGTAAAGTATGTAAATTCACTTATTCAGTCATTTTGAGGGACGTACTCTATGCTAGGTAATATTCTATAGATGCTGGGGATACAGTCATTAATAAAAGTGGCATGAAGATCAAGTATATAATGCATTGCAGGAATAGGAGAGGCTACTCTAATTCTAGCAAGGAGTGAATTTTATGCTCATCAATTCATCTTTCTGTTATTTTGGTTGGGTGGATTTTGTGGCTAGTAATTATTTTCTCCGGAGAAGGCAATGGCATCCCACTCCAGTACTCTCGCCTGGAAAATCCCGTGGATGGAGGAGCCTGGAAGGCTGCAGTCCATGGGGTCGATGAGGGTCGAACATGACTGAGCGACTTCACTCTCACTTTTCACTTTCATGCATTGGAGAAGGAAATGGCAACCCACTCCAGTGTTCTTGCCTGGAGAATCCCAGGGATGGGGAAGCCTGGTGAGCTGCCGTCTATGGGGTCACACAGAGTCTGACACGACTGACGTGACTTAGCAAAAAAAGAAAAAAATTATTTTCTTCTTTTTTAAGAAAAGGCTCATGAGTGCTCTGCCCTGTTCATTTTGACAAGGATGCATAATTTCTACCTGTGCACTTTACACTTAAACAATATCTTTGTTGTCATTGTTGTTCAATCACTAAGACATGTCTGACTCTTTGCAACCCCATGCACTGCAGCACTCCAGGCTTCCTTGTCCTTCACTATCTCCCAGAATTTGCTCAAATTCATGTCCATTGAGTCAGTGATGCTATCTATAGCTCCGATGGTAAAGAATCCATTTGCAATGCAGAAGACATGAGTTTGAGCCCTGGGTTGAGAAAATGCCCTGGAGAAGGAAATGGTGACCCACTCCAGTATTCTTGCCTGGGAAATCCCATGGACAGAGGAGCCTGGCTGGCTGAAGTCCATAGATTGCAAAGAGTTGGACATGACTGAGGGACTAAGCACACATGTGAGTATATCAACTTGAGTAAAAAAATATCTTGGCTAGATAGAAGATTTTTCAAGTCACATTTTATTTCCTTCAGAATTTTGTAGCTATTATTCCGGTAGCTTTTGCCTTTAGATGTGTAAAATTTGAAACCACTCTGATTCCCATCCTCCCCCTGGATGAGGTACCATTTATACCTGAACTCTTTATTCTTTTTTAATTTAGGATAATTGCTTTACAGAATTTTGTTGGTTTCTGCCAAATATCAACATGAATCAGCCATAGTGTACCTGAACTCTTGAATTCTTCTTTTGTCTTAAAGTTCAATCCCACTACCAGGATATAATGTACTGAAAATAATTTTATATCAGTTTTTTGTAGTATATGAAATTCTGTTTTTTTCAGTCACTTGGAGGAAAACTTTCCCCTATCATAGGTTAATTTACTTTTCCATTTGCAGTTTATCTTTTATAGGAACATTTATCCATACATTGCTTTATTACTGTCTATGGTATTTCTATATGGTTGCCATGTTTTTATCTGAAATTTACAGTAGCCAACTCTGTGCTGATATTTATTCAACTCCATATCTCATGATGCCCTTCTCACCTACCAGAGAATACTGTCTTTTCTTAGCACTTCTAATTGGGAGAAGACATGATATTGTCCGTTTTATCTGTTCTTATTAAGCCTGAGAACCCAGGGTGGATTTATAAGGGTGTGTGGAGATGGTAGTGTGGCAGGGAAATGGAAGATGGCAAAATTATGGTCAGTTGTATTGGTGAGCAAGGACTGTGTTCCCTATTAACTATTTTTTGAGTCCACCGTGGGGTTTGATGATTTGCTTTTTTTTTAGTGAGCGAGTGGTCACTTGATCTTCAAGATTTCTTTCCAATTAAGAGTGAAGTGTTTTGCTTTTGATGGAGACCATAATATTTAGGGGTTATTTGCCTCTCTGCAACGTGGAGTACTGAGATCTTTTTCAAAATTTTGTCCATTTTTGTGACCATCTGTAGAAGTTTTCTATGGCTGCCATAGCAAATGACCACGAACTGGATGGCTTAAGATGAGAAATGTATTCTTTCACAGTTCTGGAAGCCGAAGTTTGAAATCAAGGTGAGTGTTGACAGAGTTCCATGCCTCTCTCCAAGCTTTTGGAGGCTGCTGGTGTTCCTCAGCTTGTAACTGTCTAACTTTGATTTCTGCCTCTTTCTTACATGGCATTTTCCTCTTTGTCTCTTACTCTCTTTCTTCCCTTCCAAGGATGCTTTGGATTTAGGACCCACCTAGTCCATGGATATCTCATCTAGAGAGTCTTAAATTAATTATATACATCTGCACAGGCCTTTTTTCTGCATCAGGTCACATTCACAGGTCCCAGCTGTGCATATCATTTGTGTTGCCACCACTCAATTCACAATACCACCAATATTATTATTTGGGGGAGGGGCTGTTGTTTTAGATGTTATTCATCATGTAGGTCCTTGAAAGTTTTTTCTCATTTGCAGGCTGCCAGCTTTTAATGACTTTTTTTGCATAAAGAAGTGCCTTTTACTTAGTTTGATTCTCTATTTTATACTTTTGTAAGGTTTTAGGCACCCAGTTTTAGCTCGTTTTAATGTGCTTCCACCTGTCATCTTACGCTACTAGTATGTTTTAATTTATGGATAACAGCAATACAGATACCTTTAGACGGTATTGTAGGGCTTCCCATGTGGCGCTAGTGGTAAAGAACTCACCCGCCAATGCAGGAGATGTAAGAGACATGGCTTCAATCCCTAAGTCAGGAAGATCCCCTGAAGGAAGGCACAGCAATCCACTCCAGTGTTCTTGCCTGGGAAATCACATGGACAGAGGAGCCTGGCAGGCTGCAGTCCATAGAGTCGCACACAACTGAAGCGACTCAGCATGTGTAATTATTAAAATTATGGTAAAGTCCATTATGAAGTTCAGAATCTATGTTATATCATTTCTTTGCTGTCATGAGATCATTGTTCAGTCGCTTAGTTGTGTACTACTCTTTGCATAATGAGATCACAGTAGTTTTTAAGAGTATGATATGCCATCAAAATAGGTATAACCTACTTCAGCAGATAGAGAGCACTCATGATCTCCTATCTTTTCAATTTTTCCAGTTAATGTAGTTTTATCTCTACCTGCTAAATTTCTAGAAATCTCTTTTCAGTCTACTGAATTGTCTGAGAATACAGTTTATTCAGGCTTCCTTGGTGGTTCAGACAGTAAAGAATCTGCCTGCAATGTAGGAGACCCAGGTTTGATCCCTGGATTGGAAAGATCCCCTGGAGAAGGGAATGGCTACCCACTCCAGTTTTCTTCCCTGGGGAATTCCATAGAGGACCTTGGTGGGCTACAGTCCTTGGGATTGCAAAGAGTCAGATATGATTGAGTGAGTAACACACACACACACACACACGCACACATGAGTTTATTCAGTGTGAACAAACTAGGTTTCTTTTCAAATGCCATATAGAGAAAACAGGGTTATCTGAACCATCCACAGATTTTTTTCTGTTTGTTTTTATTTCTGTTGCAGCTCAAAGGTATCAACAGAGAAAACTAGTGCAACATAGTCTAATGTTCTTGCTGGTCTGGATATTTGTATAAGCTCTAGTTGTCAAGCCTGGGTCCCAAGTTTATAAATATCTAATGCATACTTATATGCCCAGCATTATCTCCAAAGAGATCTGCAATGTCAGGGTACTTGAATCTACAAGTGATGCCAATCCATACACTCTTTTCCAAAGTAAACTTTCCCCGACAAACATCTTGAACCTGATGTTGAGCCCAGGTGACCAGTAAGCATTCCTGACCAGTCAGTATTCCTTTTTCTCATGATGAATTCACCCTATCAGTGGATATCAGTCAAGAAAAACTTCACTCTTTGATAAAGAATATCATGAAACCTTAAAAAAATAGGAGGTTGGGTTTAATCTTATTCTTCCCAGGAAACTATCTATGGAAATGTAATTATTTCCTCTTTAGCAACCAGTCATGCATAAAAATACACATTGGATTTCTAGAATTTAGGTCACCATAAAATAAGTATTACTAGGCTTATTTTTAGTTATTTTATTTTGCATCTTTTGTAAAAATAAACTTCACTGTTTTAAAAAATTTTTGTTGACTTACAATGTTGTGTCAGTTTCTGCTGTACAGCGAAGTGACTCATATATATATATATTTTTTTTCATATTCTTTTCCATTATGGTTTATTACAGGATATTCAATATAGTTCCATGTGCTATAGGACCTTGTTGTTTATCTAAAAATAAACTTTCCTTTTAAAAACAATTTCAGGTTTTCAAGAAAACTAGAAAAAAAGGACAAAGTTCACATATATCCCTCCCTCTTGATCTAGTTTCCTAATGATGTCTTGCATTAGTGGCAGCTTTGTTACAGCCCATGAATCAATATTGTTACATTATTATTGACTTAATTTCATCATTTCCATTTGGGTTCACTCTTGTGTGGTAAATTTCTGTGGGCCAAAAGACAAAAATGTATGTGATATATCTACCACTGAAATATCATATTGAATTTTCTCTGTTCTAAAACTATCCTGTGCACCGTCTATTCCTTCTTCTCTCCCTCCCTCCCTGATCCCTGTCTTTTTATTATTGCCATAGTTTTGTAATTTCTAGAATGTCATATAGTTGGAATCACCAGTATGTAGTCCTTTAACACTGGATTTTTTTTTTTTTTTGCACAATACTCATTTGAAATTCCTCCCTATCCTTTTGTGGCTTCATAGTTCATTTCTTTTTATCACTGATTATATTCCACTGAATGAATATACCACATTTGTTTATCCATTTACCTGTTGAAGGACACCTTGGTTGGTTCATTTTTGGCACTATGAATAAATAAAACCTCTTGAACTTTAGCATGACAGTTGGGAAGGATTAATATCTTAACAATAGTAAGTCTTCCTATTGATAAATATGGAATATCTCTCTATCTAATTCTTTTTTATTTCTTTCATCAGAGTTTTATTGTTTTTCACATATATATATATATATACAAGAATATATGTATATGTATATATATATATATATATAAACACACAGTACCTATTTCATTATTGTACTTATTTTTACCTGATTACTTCATTTTCATGCTAATGTAGGTGGTGTTGTGTTTTTTATTTCAAATGCCAATTGTTCATTACTGGTATATAAAAAGCAATAGACTTTTGTAATTAACCTTGTACCTTGTAACCTTACTTTTCATATAATTGCTTAATAGTTTCATGAGTTCTTTTGTTGATTCCTTTGAATTTTTTTATTAATACAGTCATGTCCTCTAGAAACAAAACTCCTTTTTTCCTTCTGTATCTGTGTTATTTTTTTTTCTCTTTTTATTGGATTAGGTAGATTTCTCAAATGATGTTGAATAAGAGAGGTGAACATTAACTGGTTCTTAGACTTAAAGCATCTAGTTTCTTACAAGTAAGTGTGGTGTTAGCTGTAGGATTTTTGTAAATAAACTTTATTGGTTGTATAAATTCCTCTCTATATTGATATGCCAAAGCCTTTGACTGTGTGGATCACAATAAACTGTGGAAAATTCCGAAAGAGATGGGAATACCAGAACACCTGACCTGCCTCTTGAGAAATCTGTATTCAGGTCAGGAAGCAACAGTTTGAACTGGACATGAAACAACAGACTGGTTCCAAATAGGGAAAGGAGTACGTCAAGGCTGTATATTGTCACCGTGCTTATTTAACTTCTATGCAGAGTACATCATGAGAAACGCTGGACTCGAAGAAACACAAGCTGGAATCAAGATTGCTGGGAGAAATATCAATAACCTCAGATATGCAGATGACACCACCCTTATGGCAGAAAGTGAAGAGGAACTCAAAAGCCTCTTGATGAAAGTGAAAGAGGAGGGTGAAAAAGTTGGCTTAAAGCTCAACATTCAGAAAACGAAGATCATGGCATCCCATCCCATCACTTCATGGGAAATAGATGGGGAAACAGTGGAAACAGTGTCAGACTTTATTTTTCTGGGCTCCAAAATCACTGCAGATTGTGACTGCAGCCATAAAATTAAAAGACACTTACTCCTTGGAAGGAAAGTTATGACCAACCTAGATAGCATATTCAAAAGCAGAGACATTACTTTGCCAACAAAGGTTCTTCTAGTCAAGGCTATGGTTTTTCCAATGGTCATGTATGGATGTGAGAGTTGGACTGTGAAGAAGGCTGAGCGCCGAAGAATTGATGCTTTTGAACTGTGGTGTTGGACTCTTGAGAGTCCCTTGGACTGCAAGGAGATCCAACTAGTCCATTCTAAAGGAGATCAGTCCTGGGTATTCTTTGGAAGGAATGATGCTAAAGCTGAAACTCCAGTACTTTGGCCACCTCATGCGAAGAGTTGACTGATTTGGAAAAGACTCTGATGCTGGGAGGGATTGGGGGCAGGAGGAGAAGGGGACAACAGAGGATGAGATGGCTGGATGGCATCACTGACTTGATGGATGTGAGTCTGAGTGAACTCCAGGAGTTGATGATGGACAGGGAGGCCTGGCATGCTGCGATTCATGGGGTCACAAAGAGTCGGACATGACTGAGCGACTGAACTGAACTGATTCCTAGTTTGCTGAAAGTGTTTATAATGAATCCCTGTTAGAGTTTGTGAAATCCTTTTTCTGCATTTATTGATTTGATTGTTTTTAGCCTGTTGATGTTATTGATGAAAATTAATTGATTTTCAAATATTAAACCAATCTTACATACATAGTTGAAATAAATTCCAACTAATCATGTTGCATAATTATTGCATTGTTGAAATTAATTTGCTAAAATTTTGTTGAGGTTTTTTCCCCACCTATGTTCATAGAAATAGTCATCTGCAGCTTTCCTATCATGTTACACCACCATCAGGTTTTGGTTTTAGGGTGATGATGGCCACATAGAATGAGTTAGTACACAGTCTCTCTATTTCTACTTTGGCAAGACTTGGTACAGAACTCGTATACTTTCTTCCTTAAGTATTTGGTAGAATTCACCAGTGAAACCATCTGGGCCTCGAATTTTGTTTTGGAAAATTGTTACTTATTGATTCAATTACTTTCATAGAGAAAATAGACCTATTCATATCATCTATTTCTTCATGTGTGAGTTTTGGTTACTTATGTCTTTTAAGGTTCATTCATTTAAATTATCAAATTTGTTGACATAAAATTGTTCATATTTGTATTAGGCAAGATTCTTCAGAAAAAGAGAACCAATAGGGGGTGTATATATATATATACGCACACACACACATACGTATATCTATACACATATATGTTATTATATGTATTATACATATATCGCACATATATTTATTAATATATTTATATATACTTATATATGATATTTAAATATATATTTATATATTCACATATGTGTGTATGCATATATACATTTATACATATATATGTGTGTGTATATACATATATATATATATTTTTTTTAAGTAATGGGCTCATGTGATTGTGGGAACTGGGAAATTTAAAATCTGCAGGATAGGTCAGTAGGCTGGTGGTCCAGGGAAGCAGATGTTGTTTCAGTCTTGAATCTGAAGGCAGCCTGAAAGCAGAATTCCTTCTTACATGGAGAACATGGTTTTTACCCTTACAGCTTTCAAGAGACTGAATGATGTCTTACTCTGCTCAGGTTGCTATATTAAAATACCACAGAATAGGTGGCTTAAACAACAGATATTTATTTCTCACAGTTATGGAGGCTGGAGCATCTTAAGATCAAGGTGCCAGTAAATTTGGTTCCCGGTGAGAACCTTTCTGGCTTTCAGAGGACAATCTCACTGTGTCCTCACATGTGAGAGAGAGAAAGCTCTGGTGTTTCTTTCCTTGTGTGTGTGTGCTCAATAGCTCAGTCTTGCCTAACTCTTTTGCAACTCCACGGACAGTAGCCCCTCAGGCTCCTTTGTCCATGGGAGTCTCCCAGGAAAGAATACTGCAGTGGGTTGCCATTTCCTTCTCCGGGGGGATCTTCCTGACTCATGGATTGAACCCGCATCTCTTGCATCTCCTGCATTGGCAGGTGGATTCTTACCACTGCGCCACCTGAGAAGCCCTCTTCTTCTTCTAGAGAACTAATCCCATCATGAGTAGTCTACTCTCATGACCTCAGGTAAAATTACCTCCTGAAGTCCCCACCTAGTACCATCACAGTTTAGTTCAGGGCTTCAATATATGAATTTTGGGAATAATATAGGCATTCAGTCCATAACAAATGAGATCATCTGCACCATGAAGGTAACTTAACCTGTCTTCTTCATAGTCTATTGATTTAAATGTTAATATCACCTAAACTATACCTTCACAGCAACATCTCGACTGCTGCTTGACCAAGCAGGTGGGTACCAGAGCCTAGCCAATTTGACCCATAAAATTAATCAGCACAGTAATGTTCCTTTATTATTCTTTTAATAGCTATGGAATTAGTAGTAATGATCCTTCTTATTTCTAACATTAGTAATTTGCATCTTCTTTCTTATTTTTTTAGTTAGCCTGACTAGAGAGTGGTTTACTAATTTTATTCATTTCAAAGAGCCAGATATCAGTTTCATTGTTTTTTCTCTATTAATTTTTTGTTTTCAATTTTTTTTCTAAATTTTAATTCTTTTCTTCTGATTAATTTATTTTTTTTAATAAAAATAAGTTTTTGCAGTATAGTTGATTTACAATGTTGTGTTAGTTTCAGGTATACAGCAAAGTGAATCAATTATACATATATATATATATATATATATACATTGCTCTTTTTTTAATATTCTTTTCTCACATAGGCCATTACAGAGTATTGAGTAGAGTTCCCTGTGCTATAGTGGAGAAGGCAATGGCACCCCACTCCAGTACTCTTGCCTGGAAAATCCCATGGACGGAGAAGCCTGGTAGGCTGCAGTCCATGGGGTCACTAAGAGTTGGACACAACTAAGCGACTTCATCTTCACTTTTCACTTTCATGCATTGGAGAAGGAAATGGCAACCCACTCCAGTTGTTCTTGCCTGGAGAATCCCAGGGATGGGAGAGCCTGGTGGGCTGCCATCTACGGGGTCGCACAGAGTCGGACATGACTGAAGCGACTTAGCAGCCACAGCAGCCTGTGCTATACAGCAGGTTCTTTTTAGTTATCTATTTTATATGTAGTAGTGAGTATATTTCAGTCCCAACCTCTCAGTTTATCCTCCAACCCCATCTCCTGATGGCCATAGTTTGTTTTCTGCATCCATGATTCTATTTCTGTTTTGTAAAGAAGTTCATTTGTACCCTTTTCAAAAATTCCACGTATGTGACATATGCTATTTGTGTTTGTTCTCTCTTTTCTATTTTTCTAATATGAAAGCTAGAGGATTATCTTATATCTTTATTCTTTCTATATTAGCGTTCAATGCTCTAGGCGTTGTTTTCACTGTGTCCACACGTTTTGTTAATCTGGATTTTCTTTTCATTAAGATTAAAATATTTTAAAATTTCTCTTGTGATCTCTTCTTTGATTCATGTGCTATCTAAAAGTATATTTCTTAATCTCTGAATACTTGGGGACTTTCCATCTCTGTTTCTGTTATTTATTTTCAGTTTAATTACATTTTGGTTTGAGAGCATAGTTTTCATCATTTCTATTTTTTAAAAACTTGTTAAGGTATATTTTTTGACTCAAAATGTCTTCAACCCTATTGAAAATCCCATGTTAGCTTCCATTTAATGTGTATTGTGTTGTTGTTGAATGAATTATTAATATTTTACAAACATCAATTAGGTCTGGTTAATTTACTATGCTTTTAGTTCAATTACATTCTTACTGATTTTCTGCTTGCTGAATCTGTCAGTTAGTGCTAGAGAGGTGTTGAAATCTCCAGTTATAATGGTGGATTTATCTATTTTTCCTTGCGTTTTATCAGTTTTTGCTCCCAAGATTTCAATGCAGCTGTTAGGCACAATCACATTAAGAATCAAAATGTTATCTTGGAAAACTGACCCCTTTATTATTATGTAATGCCCTGTTTATTCCTGAGAATCTTCCTTGCTCTGAAATCTGCTTTGTCTGAAATTAATATAGCTGCTTCAGCTTTCTTTTGATTAGTGTTGACATATCATTCTCCATCTTTTCATTTTTAGTCTGTGTCTTTACCCATTTAAAGTGGGTTTCTTGTAGACAATATATAGTTGGGTTTCATTTTTTTTTTTCTATCTACTCAGAGAGTCTTTTAATTGATGTATTTTATTTTACTTTTATTTCATATTGGAGTATAGTTGATTTCTGATGTACAGCAAAGTGCTTCAGTTATACATATACATGTATCTATACTTCCCTATCACTCAGCTGGTAAAGAATCTACCTGCAATGCAGGAAACCTAGGTTCGATTCCTGGGTGAGGAAGATCTCCTGGAGAAGGAAATGGCAACCCACTCCGGTATTCTTGCCTGGAGAATTCCATGGACAGAGGAGCCTGGTGGGCTACAGTCCATGCGGTCACAGAATTAGGCACAACTAAGTGACTAACACACACACACACACACACACACACACATGTATCTATGGTTTTTCAAATTCTCTTCCCATTTAGGTTGTTACATAATATTGAGCAGAGTTCCCTGTGCTATGCTGTAGGTCCTTGCTGGTTTTGCATTTTAAATATAGCAGTATATACATGTCAACCCCAAACTTCTAACTGTCCCTCCCTAATTGGTGTATTTTTATTTCATCTTTACAACTTTAAAAAGCCATTAATAAAACAAAAAAGACTTACCTCTTAAAAGTTTACTTTTCCTGTTAGATTGTAACAGATTCAGTCCTGCCACTAAATTATATACACAGGAAATTTTTTTTTATCTTCTAGAATAACTCAATTAATAAAGAACTACTTAAATTTTTACTTTAGTCAATTTAAATAGCTTCTCTGTTAATTATAGTTATTTAAACATAATGTGGGCTTCCCAGGTGGTGCTAATGGTAAAGAACCCGACTGCCAATGCAGGAGACACCAGAGATGTGAGTTTGACCCCTGGGTTGGAAGATCCCCTGGAGAAGGGAATGGCAACCCACTCCAGTATTCTTGCCTGGAGAGTCCCATGGACAGAGGAGCCTGGTGGGCTACAGTCCATGGGGTTGCAGAGAGTCACACACAACTGAAATGACTTAGCATGCAAGCAAACATAATCTATTTGGACTATTTCTAAAGTAATATTTGACTAGAATTTGATCATTTATTTTCTTAGCTACTTCTGTTAGCAAACCAATCAATTGTAGGATAGGTATTAGGGGAGTGAGACTTTTAAAAATTAAGGTTTTTGAAAAGGAGAGAGATTTGAATTTTGGAAAGATAACTCAAATGGCAGTGAAGAAGATGGATGCACGCAAAAGGTGGTGAGATGAGCCAGGGGCCTACCCAAGTGCTATAGAAGTAGTGCGAGGGAAGTTTGATGATTGCCTGAACTAAGACTGTGCTGTGCTTAGTCATTCAGTCCTGTCTGACTCTTTGCAACCCCATGGACTGTACCTCCTGTCTCCTTGGGGATTCTCGAGGCCAGAATACTAGAGTGGGTTGCCATGCCCTCCTCCAGAGGATCTTCCCAACCCAGGGATTTAATCCAGGTCTCCCATATTGCAGGTGGATCCTTTACTATCTGAGCCACCAGGGAAGCCCTGAACTAAGACTAAGATAGTGGAAATCATAGAGTGACTGACTTGACTTTTACCGGTGTTAAGGAGATATACTACTCTCTAGGATTTAATGATGGATGAGATGAAGGAGAAAAGGTCTTAAGAGTGATTCCAGACTTTGATGACTAAATAATTGAGCAAATGCTGTTCCCTAAGACAGACAATGTAGAAGGAGGAACAGGCTAAAAGTAATGATAATTAGTCTTCCATTGTGTCACGATATATCCCGGTGGAGATTTCTATGGTGTTTGAATTGAATGATTCTAAAGTTCATGAGATAGGTGTAGACTTGAGGGTAGATTTGAGAGTTATCTATGAAATTTAAATCTGTGAGGGCCCCTGGAATAGAGACAGAGACAGTGTTAAAGATATTAGAAATGATAAAAGCCAATTATTAATCGTTAGATTATATAATTTAATAATTTAAAGGACAATCCTTTATATGGCTGCAATTAGACTGAATCATTCCTAGAAAGTATTTGGCCATATTTAGCAGCCTTTATATTTTTAACCAGATGCTGTTCTGGTGACTAAGAGTCACGTCATTCAATCATATGAGTCATGTTTAGGCAAAACAATTTTTTAATGGATAAAATAATGCTGTATAATGTAAAAGACTAGCTTATACTGGATATCAGAAAAGTACTTGACATTTGATTCATAAGAAATTTTTAAACAAACAGGTGGTCAAGAAAAAATACTTCTTAGCATATTTGAAACAAGTTCTGAGTTTCCATTAATTTATGGTGTTGATTTACAGTTCATAAGTTATGTATTATATAAGATTGGCCAAAAAGTTCATTTGGGTTTTTCTGTAACATCTTATGAAAAATCTGAACTTTTTGGTCAACGCAATATATTATTACAATTCATATTATTATTTATATGAAAAACTACAATGTGAAAGATACTTTTGCTGGGCATTCTGTGCAATGCAAAGATGAATCAAACTTAAACTGTCCTTAAGCTATCGATGCCTATAGTGTTATATGGGGAACTAAGACAAAAACTTAGTTATACTTACAAGAAGCACAGTTAAGACTCACAGACAATTTTTAAATAAAATTAAGAGAACAATCTCATTTACAATAGCATCAAAGATACATAAATTACTGAGAAATAATTTTTAACAAAATAGGTTTAAAACTTACAGCCTCAAAACTACAAAACACTGTTAAATTAAAGATCTAAATAAATGGGAAAACATCCCATATTCATGGGTCAGAGGCATCATTATGTATTGTTAAAGAGACAATACCTATCAAGTTGATTTATAGGTGCAGCAAAGTCCCTAGCAGAATCCCAACTGACTACTTCTCTGAAATTAATGAGCTGATTCTAAAATTCATATGGAATTGCAAGGGACTGAACAGTCAAAACAGTCTAGAAGAAAGACAAACCAGAAGGATTCACACTTCCTGCTTTCAAAACTTACTCCAAAGCAATGGTAATAAAAGTCTGGTACTGGCCCAGCGTAAATATGTATCTATGAATGAAATGTAAGCCACACATATGTGATCAACTGATTGGTTTTTTACAAGAGTACTAGGACTAGTCAATGGGGAAAGGATCATCTTTTCTTCTCCAATATGGTTTATTTATTGCTTTATAAATTGCTGAATACATTTCACTCCCGTCCTTGATTATATGTAGATTAGAGACAGATAGCTTATTAATTATTACTAATATTATTAATTTAGAGGTATAATGTTTGACACAGAACATTCCACATAGTAGAGGATTGATACGTGTTTATAAAAGGAGGAAAACAATCAATTGTTCAGGCCAGTAATAAAGTAAGGGAGGAAAAGAAAGAAGAAACTAAAATGTGGTTTTTGTTCCCTGTTTCAAAAAGTTGGGGCACTATGATGGACCCCAGAGATAATTCAGTGTTCATAGTTTGTAGGGGATTGGAAAGTACCAAAGTGGTTAAATGAGGTATCCAAGATTGAACCGGGGTCTTCTGAATTGCAGGCAGATTCGGTACCTACTGAGTTATCAGGGAAGCCCTCCAAGATCACAGTGCTTGCTAATAATAAAGCCAGTAACACATTTAGGTCTTCTGATCCTTCACTCAGTGTCCCTTGAACTGCACTGCAATGCAAATTCACTGAAAAGCAATCTATTCAAGGCTATCAATGAAAGGATATTTTTTCTTGCTGCAGAAGATTGCTTGATTTATCCATAAGACAGATGCTTAATCATGGATGCTAAAATAAAATGAGGAAGGAAGGGTTAGTTGCTCAATCATGTCTGACTCTTTGCGACCCCATGGACTGTCGCCCACCAGGCTCCTCTGTCCATGGGATTCTCCAGGCAAGAATACTGGAGTGGGTTGCCATTTCCTTCTCCAGGGGATCTTCCTGACCCCAGGGATCGAATGTATTTCTCCTGCATTGCAGGCAGATTCTTCACCATCTGAGCCACCAGGGAAGCTTAAAATAATGGCTAATTTAATTTATGATGTGTTGTTGTTTATTTTTTTTTTGTTACTGTGGTTGAATTAAACACTGAAAAAGAAACAAACTTCATAAGAGCTGATACCCACAGAGAGAAATATGCCTTTCGAGATCTGAGGCAATAAAATTTAGGTACAAGACTAGTATCAGGGTACTATTCTAATTTTTCCTTTAAGTTTATAAATTCTTTCCATATGAGGCAAGGACATAATGAAGTTATCCAGTGGAATTCCCAGATCAAAATTCCTTAAAAAGTCTCTGGGAGTAGGTCCAGCAATCTGTGTTTTAACAATCCTCTCAGTTCACCTCAAGTACCTTAAAGTTATGAATCACTGTGTTGCGCCACAGCCATCAGCAATTTTATCTAAAGTTCTCTGAAGTTGTTCCACACTCTCTCCTTGCTTTCCATGCTAACCTACAAATTATCTCCATTGCCAGAAAAAAATTATAAGATATAAATCTGATGATGTTATTTCATTCTCCATTCATTCATCAAATATTTATTGAGAGTTTTAGGCCTTCAGGGAATAGCCGTGAATACAAAGGACAAAGATTTCTATTCTTGTGGTGCTTATATTCAGTGTCTTTTATTCCCCTCCAAATTCCCCAATGACTTCAGGATGCTTAAAAAAGAGGTCCAAACTCCTTTGTATAATGAACCCAGCACTCAGTGGTCCAGGGTTTCTCTGAGGATTTGGTTCTTGTCTTGCGTCCTACAATCCAACGACACCATGCAATTGGTTTCTTAATTATATTCATTTGCAAGGTGATCCATCCCCTCCGTAGAGGAGCCCCCCAAGCCTGTTCTATTCCTTTTGGTAAAACCTACATGTGTTTTTAACATTCAAGAATTATATGTGGCCCTGATATTTTTAAAATGGATAACCAAAAAGGACCTATTGTATAGCACAAGAAACTCTGCTCAATGTTATGTGCCAGCCCGGATGGGAGAGGAGGGGTTTGGGGGAGAATGGATACATGTATATGTACGGTTGAGTCCCCTTGCTCTTCACCTGAAACTGTGGCAATGTGGTTAATTGTCTATACCCCAATTCAAAATAAGAAGTTCTAAAAAATAATATAAAACAGAAAAGAATTATGTATGACCAAAACACAAGAAGAAATAGATGATCTGAATAGGCCTATGTCTACTGAAGAAACTGAATCAGTAATTAATAACATTCCAAGCCAGGAAGCACCAAGTCCAGACGGGTTTACTGATAAATTCTAGCAAACACTTAAGAAAGAAATTAGACCAATTCTCTACAATCTCTTTTAGAGGACAGAGAAGACGGAACACATCCTAAGTCAGTCTATGAGAATACCATTACTTTAACACCAGAACCAGAAAAAGACAAGAAAAAGGGAAAAAAAAGAAAAGAAAACTACAGGCCAGATTCTCCCATTAACACAGATGCAAAAGTCCTCAACAAAATATTAGCATATCAAATCTAGTAAATAACAGATTTATATACCACAACCAAGAGGGGTTTATTCCAAGCAGACAAGGCTGATTCAACAGTGGAAAATCAATTAATTTAATCTACCACATCAGTACAGTCTTTTTTTTTATCACATGATCTTATCACTTGATGCAAAAAAAGCATTTGACAAAATCTAATACCCATTCATGAGAAAAAAACTCTCAATATATTAGGAAAAGAGGGAACTTCCTCATCTTGATAAAGACTACACAAAAATACTACAGCTAATGGCTTGCTTGCTTCCCTGGTGGCTCAGCAGATTAAAGAATCCACCTGCAATGCAGGATATGCAGGTTTGATCCCTGGGTGGTGAAGATCCCCTGGAAAATGAAATGGCAACCCACTCCAGTATCCTTGCCTGGAAAACCCCATGGCCAGAGGAATCTGGTGAGCTACAGTCCATGGGGTTGCGAGAGTCAGACATGACTCAGTGACTAAACAACAACAATAATGTCTTACTTAGCAGTGAGGAATTCGAAGTTTTCCCACAAAGATCAGGTAAAAAGCAAGGATGGCCCGTCATACCACTTCTTTTCAAAATTGTACCGAAAGTCCCTGCTTATTCAATAAGTCCTTGTTAATGCAATAAGGCAAGGAAATAAAAGGTATACAGATTGGGAAAGAAGGCATAAAGCTCAAAATGGCAAAGCAAAGGAAACAATATAAAGATGAGTGGTTGCCAGAGGTTGGTGGGGGAAGAAGGATAAATAGGCAGCGCATAAAGGACTTTTAGAAAAGTGAAAACACTCTGTATGTTATTACAATGATGGATACATGCCATTATGCTTCCTCCACATCCACAGAATGTACAACACAAGTGTGAACCCTGAGGGAAATTGTGGACTTTGGGCAATTGTGATGAGTCAATGTAGGTACATCCTTCATAAAAGATGTATTTCATAAAAAGTGAATGGTGTTGATAATAAGGGAGGCTATATATATAGGTCGGAGGATTGGGTACATAAGAAAAATGTACCTTCCTCTCAATTTTGTTGTAAACCTAAAGCTGCTCTAAAAAGTTGTCTTTAAAAAAAATCAGGAGAAAAAAAGTCATGTGTTCCATGAAGACTTGATTGTCTTCTCTCCTTAAAATGTGAAATGGCAGCTTCCACTTTGGTGCCCATATTGTATCCTAATTTATAGGTAATCCTATTTTTATAGATGTGGCTACATAAAATAAAATCTGTATATCAAAAAAACAAGATAAAAAGTAAATGTAAACTGGGAAATGTTTTCAACAAGTATGATAGTCATAAAGTTATCATACTTATATAATGATCTCTTACTGAATTATAGCCAATAGGAAAATGGCAAAGGATCTTGAGGGCTATAAGGAAGAAGATAGTCTTAAACCAGTCTCCATCCTGTCCATTGTCATCTCCTCTGTCCATACCACTGACATGGCCATGATTATAGGTGTGTGGAGTTATGCTGTATAATTATTGCACAGAGGGATGGCATCACCAGAGTTTTGTACTACATTTAAATTCTAAAGCTTTTAAACAAAAGAATCCCTAAAAAAGTAGAATAAATATCAACAACAGACTTAAATAAGTGATGAGGATCCGTAAGAGCCAAAACAATCTTAAAAAAGAACATAGTTGGAGACTCACACTTATAATTTTAAAACTAACTACTGTGCTACAGCCATCAAGACTGTGTGGTATTGACATAAAGATGGGCATATAAGCAATGGGATGGAATTAAAAATTTAAAATATACCTATACATTTTAGTACAACTGATTTTCAATAAAGGTGCTAAGACAATTCAATGGGGGAAAATAGTCTTTTCAACAAGAGGTGAAGAACAACTGGAAAAAAATAAAATTGGACTCCCTAGCTCATATCGTGTACAAAATTAACTAAAAATAGATTTAAGACCTAAATATGAACTATAAAGTTCTTAGAAAAAAAAATGCAAATTTTTGTGATCTTGGATTAGGTAATAGTTTCTTAACTATGCTACCAAAGGCATTACTAAAAAAGAAAGAGTAAATAAGTTGAACTTCATCAAGATAAACTTTTGTGCTATAAAAGACACCATAAAGAAAGGAAAATAAATGCAAAGAATGGGAGAAAATATTTGCAAATTGCACATCTGATAACATCTAGTGTCCAGAATATATTTTAAAAACTCTCACAGCCAAACAAAACACAACCCAATTAAAAGTGAGCAAAACATTTGAAAAAAATTTCTTCAAAGAAGATACACAAATGGCCAAGAAGCATGGTCAATACTGAAAAGATGCTCGACATCATTAGTCATCAGTGAAATATAGATCAAAGGAACAAGGACATACCACTTCACAACGACTAGGACGACTATAGTAAAAAAGTCAGCAAGGAGAACTGGAATCCTCAAATACTGCTGATGTGAGTATAAAATGGTGCAGCCACTTGTGAAATAGTTTGTCATTTCTTCAAAAAGTTAAACACAGAGTTAACCATATGACCCAGAAATTCCATTTGTAGGTATATATCAAAGAGTATTCCACAAAAACTTGTATAACCAAGATTTGAAGAAACATTACTCATAATAACCAAACAGTGGAAAAAGTATCCATTCAACCGATGAATGGATAAACAGAAATACAGTATATCCATTCAACAGATTATTAATCTATAAGAAAAATGAAGTACTGATTCATGCTATAATATGGGCTAAGCTTGAAAACATTACACTAAGTGAAGTCCAATACAAAAGGCTCCATATTGTATGATTCCATTTGTATGACTCATGGAGAAAAGGCAGATCCATAGAAACAGAAAGTAAATTAGTAGCTACCAGAGTCTACTGATGAGGAATGGAAAGCTATTGCTAATGGTTTTATCATTCTTTGAGGTGAAGAAATGTTCTGGAAGTAAATAATGGTGAGGATTGCACAACTTGTGACTATACTTAAAGTGACTAAATTGTACACTTTAACAGTACTTTGTATTTTATCTCAGTGCAAAATAAAAACATAAATGATGAATACATGTAAAAAAAAACAAAACAATGTCACAAGCAATCAAAGAAATGTAAATCAAAACAAGTTGTTTTTCTATTGCCTTGCTAGATATTATAAAAAATAAAAATACTCAATGCTGACAAAAATGATGACCTCATATATTCCTGTAAGAACTGTACATTTGTGCGCCCTTTCTGGAAAATAATTAGGTAATATGTATTACCTAATATATGCCCGAAGGGCAGCGGCCAAGAGGAATTACCCCACGTCTGAGGTCAGGGGCAGCAGCGAGAGTGCCCGGCTGCGACGGCGCAGGAACGGCTGAGAGGAGCTACCCAAGTCCGGGGCCAGGGGCGGAGGCCGAGAGGAGCTACCCCACGCCTGAGGAGCGGTGGCTGCGCAGACCCAGGAGGGCCTAGAGGAGCTATCCCACGTTGAAGGTCAGGAAGGGCAGCGGTGAGGAGAGACCCCTCGTCCAAGATAAGGAGCTGCGGCTGCGCTTTGCTGGAGCAGCCATGAAGAGATATCCCATGCCCAAGGTAAGAGAAACCCAAGTAAGACGGTAGGTGTTGCAAGAGGGCATTAGAGGGCAGACACACTGAAACCATACTCACAGGAAACAGTCAATATAATCACACTAGGACCACAGCCTTGTCTAACTCAATGAAACTAAGCCATGCCCATGGGGCAACCCAAGACGGGTGGGTGATGGTGGAGAGATCTGACAGAATGTGGTCCACTGGAGAAGGGAATGGCAAACCACTTCAGTATTCTTGCCTTGAGAACCCCATGAACAGTATGAAAAGGCAAAATGATAGGATACTGAAAGAGAAACTCCCCAGGTCAGTAGGTGCCCAATATGCTACTGGAGATCAGTGGAGAAATAACTCCAGAAAGAATGAAGGGATGGAGCCAAAGCAAAAACAATGCCCAGCTGTGAATGTGGCTGGTGATAGAAGCAAGGTCCGATGCTGTAAAGAGCATTATTGCATAGGAACCTGGAATGTCAGGTCCATGAATCAAGGCAAATTGGAAGTGGTCAAACAATAGATGGCAAGAGTGAATGTCGACATTCTAGGAATCAGTGAACTAAAATGGACTGGAATGGGTGAATTTAACTCAGATGACCATTATATCTACTACTGTGGGCAGGAATCCCTCAGAAGAAATGGAGTAGCCATCATGGTCAACAAAAGAGTCTGAAATGCAGTACATGGATGCAATCTCAAAAACGACAGAATGATCTCTGTTCATTTCCAAGGCAAACCATTCAATATCACAGTAATCCAAGTCTGTGCCCCAACCAGTAACACTGAAGTTGAACGGTTCTATGAAGACCTACAAGACCTTTTAGAACTAACACCCAAAAAAAGATGTCCTTTTCATTATAGGGGACTGGAATGCAAAAGTAGGAAGTCAAGAAACACCTGGAGTAACAGGCAAGTTTGGCCTTGGAATACGGAATGAAGCAGGGCAAAGACTAATGGAGTTTTGCCAAGAAAATGCACTGGTCATAGCAAACACCCTCTTCCAACAACACAAGAGAAGACTCTACACATGGACATCACCAGATGGTCAACACCGAAATCAGATTGATTATATTCTTTGCAGCCAAAGATAGAGAAGCTCTATACAGTCAGCAAAAACAAGACCAGGAGCTGACTGTGGCTCAGATCATGAACTCCTTATTGCAAAATTCAGACTTAAATTGAAGAAAGTAGGGAAAACCACTAGACCATTCAGGGATGACCTAAATCAAATCCCTTATGATTATACAGTGGAAGTGAGAAATAGATTTAAGGGCCTAGATCTGATAGATAGAGTGCCTGATGAACTATGGAATGAGGTTTGTGACATTGTACAGGAGACAGGAATCAAGACCATCCCTATGGAAAAGAAATGCAAAGAAGCAAAATTGCTGTCTGGGGAGGCCTTACAAATAGCTGTGAAAAGAAGAGAAGCAAAAAGCAAAGGAGAAAAAGAGAGATATAAACATCTGAATGCAGAGTTCCAAAGAATAGCAAGAAGAGATAAGAAAGCCTTCCTCAGCGATCAATGCGAAGAAATAGAGGAAAACAACAGAATGGGAAAGACTAGAGATCTCTTCAAAAAAATTAGAGATACCAAGGGAACATTTCAGGCAAAGATGGGCTCAATAAAGGACAGAAATGGTATGGACCTAACAGAAGCAGAAGATATTAAGAAGAGGTGGCAAGAAATACATAGAAGAACTGTACAAAAAAGATCTTCACAACCCAGATAATCATGATGGTGTGATCACTGACCTAGAGCCAGACATCCTGGAATGTGAAGTCAAGTGGGCCTTAGAAAACATCACTACGAACAAAGCTAGTGGAGGTGATGGAATTCCAGTTGCGCTATTTCAAATCCTGAAAGATGATGCTGTGAAAGTGCTGCACTCAATATGCCAGCAAATTTGGAAAACTCAGCAGTGGCCACAGGACTGGAAAAGGACAGTTTTCATTCCAATCCCAAAGAAAGGCAATGCCAAAGAATGCTCAAACCACCGCACAATTGCACTCATCTCACATGCTAGTAAAGTAATGCTCAAAATTCTCCAAGCCAGGCTTCAGCAATACGTGAACTGTGAACTTCCTGATGTTCAAGCTGGTTTTAGAAAAGGCAGAGGAACCAGAGATCAAATTGCCAACATCAGCTGGATCATGGAAAAAGCAAGAGAGTTCCAGAAAAACATCTATTTCTGCTTTATTGACTATGCCAAAGCCTTTGACTGTGTGAATCACAATAAACTGTGGAAAATTCTGAAAGAGATGGGAATACCAGACCACCTGACCTGCCTCTTGAGAAATCTGTATGCAGGTCAGGAAGCAACAGTTAGAACTGGACATGGAACAACAGACTAGTTCCAAATAGGAAAAGGAATACGTCAAGGCTGTATATTGTCACCCTGCTTATTTAACTTATATGCAGAGTACATTATGAGAAACGCTGGACTGGAAGAAACACAAGCTGGAATCAAGATTGCCAGGAGAAATATCAATAACCTTAGATATGCAGATGACACCACCCTTATGGCAGAAAGTGAAGAGGAACTAAAAAGCCTCTTGATGAAAGTGAAAGTGGAGAGTGAAAAAGTTGGCTTAAAGCTCAACATTCAGAAAACGAAGATCATGGCATCCGGTCCCATCACTTCATGGGAAATAGATGGGGAAACAGTGGAAACAGTGTCAGACTTTATTTTCTGGGCTCCAAAATCACTGCAGATGGTGACTGCAGCCATGAGATTAAAAGACGCTTACTCCTTGGAAGGAAAGTTATGACCAACCTAGACAGCATATTCAAAAGCAGAGACATTACTTTGCCAACAAAGGTCCGTCTAGTCAAGGCTATGGTTTTTCCTGTGGTCATGTATGGATGTGAGAGTTGGACTGTGAAGAAGGCTGAGCGCCGAAGAATTGATGCTTTTGAACTGTGGTGTTGGAGAAGACTCTTGAGAGTCCCTTGGACTGCCAGGAGATCCAACCAGTCCATTCTGAAGGAGATCAGCCCTGGGATTTCTTTGGAAGGAATGATGCTAAAGCTGAAACTCCAGTACTTGGCCACCTCATGCGAAGAGTTGACTCATTGGAAAAGACTCTGATGCTGGGAGGGATTGGGGGCAGGAGGAGAAGGGGACACCAGAGGATGAGATGGCTGGATGGCATCACTTACTCGATGGACATGAGTCTGAGTGAATTCTGGGAGCTGGTGATGGAGAGGGAGGCCTGGTGTGCTGTAATTCATGGGGTCGCAAAGAGTCGGACATGACTGAGCGACTGAACTGAACTTAACTGAATATATATTAAGAAGCTTAAAGTGCTGATTCTATTTAACTTAGACATCCTAGTTTTAGAAATCTAAATCCTTACTTAGTAGACCATATAGAAAAAGGACCTTTATTATTTATTATGAATTTTTCATTCCTTCTGAGCTAAGTAGAAAAATGAGTCTCGCCCTTACCCTGAACCTTATATGGATTCTATGTCATGGCTTCCATCATTTGTACTTTCTTACTTCCACAACTCAGTTCTACTTTATTGATGTGCTCTGGATGATTTTAACATCCAGATGTATTCAAAATATCTGTCCAGCTCCCCTTCACCTTTCCCTACAATACAACCAGATCAGTTACCCTCTTATTGTCCTGACACCCTTCTTTCATTATGTTATTACCGTAACATTCTATCATGTGTTTCCCCTACCCCCGGCCCCACCAAAAAAAAAAAAAAAAGAACAGGCTATTGCCTGCTTTGCCTCATCATAATGAGGACTTTTTCTGGAACTAGACTGTTTGGATTTGAATTCCAGCTTTGCCACTTGCCAGCTATGTGGTTCAGGTCTCACTTTCCTCATTACATGGAATTATCTAATTATTATATTAGAATTATATAATTATTACATGGAAAGTGGTCAGAGCAGTGCTGGCACATAGTAAACCCTGAATTTGTGTTATTATTATTATTATAACTAACAGAGGATAAGACGATTGGGTGGCATCACCAACTCGATGAACATGAGTTTGAACAGGCTCCGGGAGTTGGTGATGGGCAGGGAAGCCTGGCATGCTGCAGTCCATGGGGTCACAAAGAGTTGGACACGACTGAACAACTGAACTGAATTGATTATTATTATTATCATGTCATAGAGATATTATGAAGCTCAAATAATGTGTATGAAACCACTTTGTAATGCACTACTCATTATTTTCTATTACAGTAACATGTGTTTACTTTAATCTCATAAATTATAGAAGAACAAGGACTATCTTTTTCTAATGACTTACGTTGTACACAGTAAATTCTCAAAAGTTGCATTGAAATTAAATGTTATTTTATGACCAAATCACTGTTGACTTTTGGTTATGTCTAAATAACATCACGTCAAGATAACTCACAATCTTGTTATATATACACTTGTGTCTTCCACTATGTTAGAGGTCTTTTCAAAGTAGAGTCTACAATGGAGAATCCATGGCAAGCATGGAAGGAAAAGCTTTAGGAATTCTATCTACAGTTTTTCTTTATCTTTTGTAAATTTTTATTGTTTGGAATATATCATTACTAACATGTATGCAATTACTATGCAAATGCTATAACAGGTAAGTAAATGTATACTGGAAGTGCAGGCTTAAGACAGTTTTACTAAACGGTGTACACTCTAAAAGGTCTGGAGATCAGCACATTAACCCGCAGTATGGTTTCTCTCCTGGTGTCAAGCTGATCTATTGAAGTTTTCCTAGCACACAGTTTATATTTCTTTGTTTCCAAATCTGACTCACAACCAGTTTGTTTAAAATGAGAGTATGGCAGCCACTCCTTTTCAAGCTGCAACTTGCATTCTTCACACCAAGACTTAACCATCACCAAATGTAAAGTACTTAAAAGACAGGTCTGTATCTGGTCTATTTTTGCATCTATCCCCACACCCCCACCTCCTCACCACACAACAGGGTTTTCACAACTGGCACATAACAGGCTCCACATAAATGTTGGCTGAATGCATATAATGACACAGTGATTGCTACTGGAAGGCAGGAGAGTGTGCTGGTGAACAGCAGAAGCTCAGATCCTGGCTCTGCCACGTAACAGGGTGACCCTGAGCCTCAGAATTTTCCTTTGGGAAATGAAGGTGATTAAGTAAAGGGACTCTCCTGGGGTGTCCAGTGGTTAAGAATGACCCGCCAATGCAGGGGACACGGGTTCGATCACTCTGACCCAGGAAATTCCACTAAGTCCCTGCACCGCAGTTATTGAAACCCCCATGCCCTAGAACCTGTGCTCAGCAACGAGAGAAGCCACTGTAATGAGAAGCCCTTGCACTGTGACTAGAGAGCAGCCCTTGCTCATTGCAACTGGAGAAAGCCTACAGGCAGCAATGAAGACCCAGCACGACCAAAAATTAAAATGAATAAATAAATAATGTTTTTAAAAGTTAGTAAAGAGTAAAATCCATTTCTTGACTCAAAATATTAATTTGGTAGCATAATTTAATGCAGAAAACGCCCTCAATTCATGAAATGAAAAAGTGGGCAATTACCATGTAGTGTGCATTTTTTGTCAGCAGTTCTATATATTGAAGTGGTACAGCATGCAGTTATATAGCATCTTGAGTTTCCTGTATCCCCCCCAAGAGGTAAGACACTGATTTCCCAAGGAGCTGTGCCCCTTCAGTATGAGTATGCAGAGAAAGAGTGAGGGGAAGGAAGGGAAAGATTAGACAATTATTTCCATCTTATGAACGTGTGAGAGAGTTTGCTTTGTCATTTGGGGTTTCAAGTACTGATTACTGTTAAATCAACATATCCTATTACATTAATATGGCTCTTAAACTGTAAAAAAATTATTTTGGTCAATGAATCATTTGTCTATGTTGAAAATCCTAAAGAATAGCAACAATACCAATACTACCTCCTGGAACTAAAAGCAGTTCTAGCAAGATTTGAGGATACAAGGTTATATATGAAAGTCAATTGCTCTCCTATATACCTGCAATGAATAATTGGAACTTGAAATTCAAAACACAACACTATTTACAAAACTACCCAAAATACAATATCCTGTGCTTAAGTATAGTTCTAACAAAATATGAACAAGATTGGTATGAGGAAAAGCACAAAACTCTGATAAAAGAAATAATAAATAGAAGGATATCCCATGACCATGGATAGTAAGATTCAATACAGTTAGGATGTCAGGTAGGATGTGAGTTCTGATACCTCACCAATGAAGATATGCAGACGGCAATAGTCTGTGAAGGATGTTCAACATCATATGACATTAGGGAGCTGCTAATTAAAAGGACAGTGAAGTACAATGAAACATCTATTAGAATGGCTAGAATTTAAAACACTGACAACAGCAAATGTGGCAAGGATGTAAGGCAACAGGAGCTCTCATTCATTGCTGTTGAGAATGCAAAATGGTACAGTCACTTTGGAAGACAGCATGGCAGTTTAATACAAAGCTAAACATAGTCTTACCATATGATCCAGCAATCATTCTCCTAGGAATTTATCCAAATGAGTTGAAAATGTATGTCCACACAAAACCCTGCACACGAATGTTTGCAGAAGCTTTATGCTCGATAAAGGACAGAAATGGTATGGACCTAACAGAAGCACAAGATATTAAGAAGAGATGGCAAGAATACACAGAAGAACTGTACAAAAAAGATCTTCACAACCCAGATAATCATGATGGTGTGATCACTGACCTAGAGCCAGACATCCTGGAATGTGAAGTCAAGTGGGCCTTAGAAAGCATCACTACGAACAAAGCTAGTGGAGGTGATGGAATTCCAGTTGCGCTATTTCAAATCCTGAAAGATGATGCTGTGAAAGTGCTGCACTCAATATGCCAGCAAATTTGGAAAACTCAGCAGTGGCCACAGGACTGGAAAAGGACAGTTTTCATTCCAATCCCAAAGAAAGGCAATGCCAAAGAATGCTCAAACCACCGCACAATTGCACTCATCTCACATGCTAGTAAAGTAATGCTCAAAATTCTCCAAGCCAGGCTTCAGCAATACGTGAACTGTGAACTTCCTGATGTTCAAGCTGGTTTTAGAAAAGGCAGAGGAACCAGAGATCAAATTGCCAACATCAGCTGGATCATGGAAAAAGCAAGAGAGTTCCAGAAAAACATCTATTTCTGCTTTATTGACTAAGCCAAAGCCTTTGACTGTGTGGATCACAATAAACTGTGGAAAATTCTGAAAGAAATAGGAATACCAAACCACCCGATCTGCCTCTTGAGAAATGTGTATGCAGGTCAGGAAGCAACAGTTAGAACTGGACATGGAACAACAGACTGGTTCCAAATAGGAAAAGGAGTCCGTCAAGGCTGCATATTGTCACCCTGCTTATTTAACTTATATGCAGAGTACATTATGAGAAACGCTGAATTGGAAGAAACACAAGCTGGAATCCAGATTGCCGGGAGAAATATCAATAACCTCAGATATGCAGATGACACCACCCTTATGGCAGAAAGTGAAGAGGAACTAAAAAGCCTCTTGATGAAAGTGAAAGTGGAGAGTGAAAAGGTTGGCTTAAAGCTCAACATTCAGAAAATGAAGATTATGGCATCTGGTCCCATCACTTCATGGGAAATAAATGGGGAAACAGTGGAAACAGTGTCAGACTTTATTTTTCTGGGCTCCAAAATCACTGCAGATGGTGACTGCAGCCATAAAATTAAAAGATGTTTACTCCTTGGAAGGAAAGTTATGACCAACCTAGATAGCATATTCAAAAGCAGAGACATTACTTTGCCAACAAAGGTCCGTCTAGTCAAGGCTATGGTTTTTCCTGTGGTCATGTATGTATGGATGTGAGAGTTGGACTGTGAAGAAGGCTGAGCGCCGAAGAATTGATGCTTTTGAACTGTGGTGTTGGAGAAGACTCTTGAGAGTCCCTTGGACTGCAAGGAGATCCAACCAGTCCATTCTGAAGGAGATCAGCCCTGGGATTTCTTTGGAAGGAATGATGCTAAAACTGAAACTCCAGTACTTTGGCCACCTCATGCGAAGAGTTGACTCATTGGAAAAGACTCTGATGCTGGGAGGGACTGGGGGCAGGAGGAGAAGGGGACGCCAGAGGATGAGATGGCTGGATGGCATCACTGACTCAGTGGACGTGAGTCTGAGTGAACTCTGGGAGTTGGTGATGGAGTGGGAGGCCTGGTGTGCTGCAATTCATGTGGTCGCAAAGAGTCGGACACAACTGAGCGACTGAACTGAACTGAACTGATTCATAATTGTCAAAATTAGAAGCAATAAAGACATATCCTTCAATCAGTGAATGGAGAAACAAACTGTAGTACATCCATTCGATGGAATTTTATTCAACAATAAAATGAAATGAGCTATCAAGCCACAAAAAGGCAGGGAAGAACCTTAAATACACATTGCTAAATCAAAGAATCCAGTCTAAAAAAGCTACAAACTGCATGATTCTAACTATATGACATTTTTAGAGGCTAACCGCAGAGACCGTAAACAGATCTGTGGTTGCCATGGGTTAAGAGGAGGGAGGGAAGTATGAATCAGTGGAGCACAGGGAATTTTTAAGGATGGTGAAACTATTTGCATGATACTGTCAGGGTGGATACAGGACATTACCCATTTGTCAAAAACCATATAATTGTGCAACAGGAGAAACAAACACTAATGTCAACTATGGGATTTAGTTAATAACAATGTATCAATATTGGTTCATTGATTGTAACTAATGTACCACACAAATGCAAGATGTTAAATACAGGGGATATTGTACAGAGGGAGGGTGGGTGTGTGGGAATTCTCTACATTCTCCTCAACTTTTCTGTAAACCTAAAACTACCCTAAAGAATAATAGCTGTTATCAAAAAATGTCCAAAGTAAGTAAAAAATACCACAGCAAATTATATATATATATAAAATACTTAAGTATATGCCAATACACACATTCAGATAAAATAAAATAACTATACATCTCTTTCTCTTCTTGATAATTTTTCGATTTTAGTTCCCTGACCAGGGATCAAACACATTCCCCTGTAGTGGAAGCATGGAGTCTTACCACTGGACTTCCAGGGAAATCCCTTCACGATAAATTTTAAACTATATATTCTGTTATTTTCCTTCTTCGAATACAATGCTTTTATATGGACTGTCAATCATGTCCGACTCTTTGCAACCCCATGGACTGTAGACTATCAGGCTCCTCTGTCCATGGGATTTTCCAGGCAAGAGTACCGGAGTGGGTTACCATTTCCTTCTCCAGGGGATCTTCCCGACCCACGTATCGAACCTGGGTCTCCAGCATTGCAGGCAGATGTTTTACCGTCTGAGCTACCAGGGAAGCCACAGTGTAATGCTTTTATATGGACTGTCAGTGGAAGATGAGGAGATGCAGAGAGTTATGCTAAATTATGTTCAGAAAAATTTTGGTAGTGAAGGGAACTAGGATTGATGAGTCTGGAGTCTAGGAAAGAATTCTTTTTAAAGGATATAATGATGACAACTCTAAAAAAAAAATACTGTTAGCCCCCATTCACTTTTATTCTTTAGTTATTTCACTGTCTTTCAAAGAATATAAGTAAATACTAAAATATAAAACTGCATACCAACAGTACATATAAAATTTTGCCAATGAGTTAAAATGCAAGGAAAACGAACACATACCAAGTCATCGATGTTGACCATTAGAACATTCTGATATG
This sequence comes from Bos javanicus, assembly GCF_032452875.1. Classification (NCBI taxonomy): domain Eukaryota; kingdom Metazoa; phylum Chordata; class Mammalia; order Artiodactyla; family Bovidae; genus Bos; species Bos javanicus. The sequence goes on from NC_083881.1 coordinate 42,155,119, forward strand.
CTCCACCGTCTTTACCGCTAATATCACAATCAGATGATGCTACTGGCAACAGAACAAGGATCAGGGGAGGAATTCCAAAGATATACCTAAAAGAAACTGAATTCAACAGTAAGTAAGAATCAGCCAAATGTTTTAAGTCATATTATATCATCTGATGGCAGTGTTTCAATTGGCCTGACCACTAATTTCTAAGAATTTTTAAAATGTATCTTGCTTCTGCAGAGTGTAGGGAAAAACTCCGAAGTTCATTATTATGTAACAGCCAAAGTAAGACAATATTTTAGAGTCTAGGTTTCTTTCATTTGAATTCAGATATAACTCTTTGGGATAGTGCAGAACAGGTGTGATGACAGCAAAGTCTCTTTGCTCCATTGACAGAAAAACAGGTAAACTATAGGTTAAAAATGAGAAATTCTTGAAAGTTTATGATCTATGGCACGTGACTGTATATTTATATAAAACTTGGTGGCTGATCAAGTGTCCAGCTGTTTCCTGGAGGCAACATCGCAGGAAGTTTATCTCCACAGTACGGCACTATGATCATATTCTTTCTTTTTAATAATGGACCTTAGAAGGCTTACCTTTCCTAGAACTGGTACAAAGTTGACATTTATATTATAAGACCCCTTATCTTTTCAGTATCTTCTATTTCTAAATGCCCAGAGACTCACATTCTCTTCAAACACAGCCCTGTTTAGCTTCTTGACATGTTAGGAAAACAATAAATAAATTCATACCCTGTTAACTAATTATTTATATCTGTTTTTAAATGTCTTCTTATTTAGGGGCATTTTTTAATCAAAATGGATGAAATTATAAATGACATCATTTTTGGCAATAGTAATACACTGATAGAAAGCTAGGGATTCCCTGAGGGATTAAAATCTGGTTTTATGGGGACTTATTTTATTTCTTCACAAGCTTGCCAGAGTGTCTTGTTTGAATCTTTCTGTAAACTATTGAGTGTTGATGACAATGTATTTCCTGTGACTTTCACCAGTGAACTTTAACTATTCTCATTGAGTGCAAGACATTTCACATGTATGCCTACTCCTGATTAAGATTACAAACAATGCTGCTTGGAACCCAAGGAACTAAAGACTGTCAAATATATCATAAACTTCCCGATAACATTATAATCTGTTACATCATTATCTGTCATACAAAAGTGAGTAACTCTCCCCATTAAATTATGTGCTGTTAGTGACCCATATATTTACAATACAGTATGTAGACTGGATAGCAGATAGAGGAACAAACATGAATCTCACATCAAATCTTCATACTGACATTTAACAAGGTAAGAAAAACAAAATGAGAGGCAGGATCTACTCAAAGCTCTGACACTAAGTTTCTGTACGCATGATGAGCAAGAATTCACTTAGGAGATTAATGATGCTGCTGCTGCTACTGCTAAGTCGCTTCAGTCATGTCCGACTCTGTGCGACCCCATAGACAGCAGTCCACCAGGCTCCCCCATCCCTGGGATTTTCCAGGCAAGAGTACTGGAGTGGATTGCCACTGCCTTCTCCGGATGATGATGCTAGTTGCCCTTAACTGAGTACCTGTCATGTACCAAGCACTGTTCAGTGCCTTATACTTACTGTCTCTAAAGATCCAAAGGGTCCTACCAGGTAGTTAATCTTTTTGTTAAACATAAATAGTAGGTGCCGGGTCTGGATTCTAACCTGAGCCAATTGCTTCACCAGGATTTGATCCTAAATGCCCATAATCTTTCTAAAAAATAATCTTATTTATTTATTTATTTTTGGTTGTGCTGGGTTTTCCTTGTTGTGTGGGCTTTTCTCTAGTTGCGAAGCACGGGTTTCTCATCACCATGACATCTCTTGTTGAAGAGCACCAGCTCTAGGGCGCACAGGCTTTAGGAGTTGTGGTCCCCAGGCTCTGGAGCACAGCTTCAATAGTTGTGGTGTATGGGCTTAGTTGCCCTGGGACACGTGGGATCTTCCCAGATCAGGAATTAAACTCATGTCTCCTGCATCAGTAGGTGGATTCTTTACCACTGAGCCACCAGGGAAGCCTACCCATAATCTTTTAATAATATGTCATCATTTTGATCTAAATGAAAACTACCTCCAGGTTCTATTATCTATCTCCACCTCTCTTTCTTCTACTATTGTCTCTCTCACCTGAAGATTCTCAAACAATGATCAATTGCTAATTATTTAGTATCCTAACTTTGTAATTAGATTTGTATAGATAGTGCAGAGCCAAACTTTTTCTTTTCTCTGTCATCTTAAAGGTGTCTGGCAGGGATACTTCAGGAGGAATAGAGGATAAGGAAAGTTTATACACCATACAGCTTGAAATGAGCTTTAAAGGAATAATAACAAAGTAATTAAACATTAGAATGAAAAGGAGACATTTTTACTATTGTACATAAATGTTATTTCAAAGGTCCACATTTTACACTTCGATTTAGGAGGCAGTTTTATTTTTTCTGAGCACTACTTATTGTGCCCTCTTCATTCCAAATTTCAGTAATGAGTGCTCCCAAAATTCACGTTGATCCACTTGGTCATTGGACGGTATTTTATCAATGCTTTCAAATGATGACTTAGTGGGGAATTAAGTCTTTTTTGTGCAATTCTAAAACAATATTTGCCTTATCTAGAGTGTCTTTGGTTGCCACTATTGTTAAATGGGCTTCCCTGGTGGCTCAGAGGTTAAAGTGTCTGCTCGCAATGTGAGAGACCTGGGTTCAATCCCTGGGTTGGGAAGATCCCTTGGAGAAGGAAATGGCAACCCACTCCAGTATTCTTGCCTGGAGAATCCCATGGATGGAGGAGCTGGTGGGCTACAGTCCACGGGGTCACAGAGAGTCGGACATGACTGAGTGACTTAACTTGTTAAATAGGTCAGCCCTGGGCTTCCCTGGTGGCTTGGCAGTAAAGAATCTGCAATGCAAGAGACATGGGTTCAATTTCTGGGTTGGGAAGATCCCCTGGAGAAGAAAAAGTCAACTCATTCCATTATGCTTGCCTGGGAAATCCCATGGACAGAGGAGCCTGGCAAGCTACAGTTCACTGGGCCACAAAAGAGTTAGACGTGACTTAGGAATTAAATCACCACCAGCAGCTCAGCTCCAGATAGCCTTGGCAACACAAAGCACAGAGGGAGACCTGGAGGCTGTGTCTTGGTGTGGAAATGGGTTAAGAGACCACTAAAAGGACAGAGCAGCTCAAAATCTTCACTTCCCTAATTTGTACAATGAAAACCTCAGACTAACTGATCCCTTGATATCCCTTTCAACTCGTAAGCACCTTAATTCTAAGAATCTACCTAGCCATCCAAATACAGTAACTCTTTAAACCTGAAATCCCCTGATGGACAATGTTGCAAATACATTCCAGTGCTTCAAACCCAGGTCTCAGAAGTTCCTAGATTTCTCATTAATGACTTGCCTTCAACTGAAGTCTTTTCTCCATACCACATAGAGAGTAACATATTAATATTGCCTAGTTTGAGCCTGCTTTTGACATTGTTGTCACAATAGGAAAGGACTCTGCTTTTATTTTTAGATTATGCATAGAATACCAACCCTATCCCCCCCCACCTTGACTTTTCCCTTAGGTTACAAAAAAAGATAAACCGTAAAGAATAATGCAAGGCAAGCTTGGGCTTGTGGAATTTTCTTTAGATTTCCTGAAGGGATTGAAACTGGAGAATTTGTTTTCAGTAGGGAATTTGGTTAAACCAGAATGATGGCTGTCTAAAAAAGTCTTGTTGGTTTTTATATTAAGCCAAATAATACATTCAATCCTCAGATGCTTGTTATGGGGTCAAAGTGAACATAAACAAATTAGTTTCTACAATCCTTCAAATCCAATCTTTCATTACTGTTTAAGACCAATCAGTATGTATTGACTGTCTACTGTACACATTACATAGACCTATTTTCATGAAAGACATTATCTGAATATATAAGATTTGGCTTTAGTATGAGCAATTGGCATAAACGAGTGAATAAATAAAAAGTTAATAAACAGTAGGAAATAATCATATATGAAAACCACCTTTTAAAGGTTCTAAAATCAATTTTATGTTCACACAAAGCATTCTAATATTTGCCACAAACATATTGATTGGATTATAAATTCTATCCATAAGTCCTATGATAAACAGCAGATAAAGACATTTCTGAAGCCATCCTATAATACTATATACAGTATTTCATTTAATCCCATAACCATTTCTTGAGGTAAGTACTATCAATTACTAAACATTTTGGCAGATGGAGAATCTGGGGCCCAAATTTTTCCCCGGATAAAATGAGTTTTGTAAGAGTCAGGATTCAAATCCAAGATTGTCAGGTTGAAAAGTCTAGAAACTAAGCTTTCAGCCACTGAGCTACACTGCTTCCTGTAAAAATAACTGCATGTGTGTCCTCAAGGGAAATGTGCAAAAACCCCATCTTTCTCCACATGAAACTCACTGTGGTGCTTCCTTGGCCAAGCTCTGAAACATTGCACCACATACTCCTATTTAAGGGGAAAAAGACATTGACTGTTTGGTTTTATTACATTAGGTTATGTGTCACAGGTGCAGCCAGAAAAAAAAAAAAATCTCACATCACAGAGAAATCAACATGTAATGTGGTCCTACAAAGTAACCTCTTCCATTTTTGTCTAAGGTATTTCAGCATTGTTATGATGCCCTGTGTAATTCTCTTTAAACTTGTTCAGGCTTTCTAATCTTCCTCAGTTCTCCATTTGTACCACTATTCCATTTTTGGGTCGTCAAATAATTAAATTATCAAAACTAGAGAGCACAATCATCAAGGACCACATAGGAGGTCCTCAACTACTTCAACTTCCAAAAGAAGTGTCAAAGTGAAAGGACAAAAAGTAATGAAACCTCTAATGAAATCGATTGGAACAAACTGCAGATAGCCACTCAGAGTAATTATTATTAGGAGTTTAGAATTCTAATATTTTGGTTGCTGATAACTTATGCTACATGATTAGTGTAGATATTCAGGAAATGGAATAATGGACACCTTAGCTTCCTCCTTGTCAGTAATGGACACCTTAGCTTCCTCCTCTTGCTTTACCTCTCCGCTCTAGATCAGAGGTGATGGGAGGATAAGAGCTGGGAGCCATCCAGAAAGAAGCAACTGCAGAAGCTCGGTGGGCATTGTAAGGAAAACAGGAATATACCTAATTTCTAATTCTATATTAAACTTCTAGAGGAGGCCCATTAAGAATTCTCTATACTCTAAACCCTACTCCGTTATTTTGTTACTGATCAGGTACTTCTGGACTATGTCACTTTTTGATGCTTGAATACCTGTGAGTGGGCAAAAAGCTCTTCTAATCTAAAGGTGGAGCCAGGAAAGGCATCAAACAGGACAACAACCTCCTGTCTATTCTGGCCCCCTCCCCATTCGTCTCCTTTTGATAGAGGAAGTATTTACTGTAAAACAGCAGAATTTTCCTCAGGCGATCCCTCCCTAAGCACGTTTCCCTTCCCCCCAATCCCCCCAGCACACCTTTTTTGTTTTGTTTTTCCCCCTAGTCAACTTTTGGACTCTATACTAGCCGTATGGCTGCTAACGCCATCGCTTCAACTCTGTCCTTGCCCATTTAAAATTCGTATTCCACACAAGTAAAATCTACTCGGTCTCAGCAAGGGTCTAAAATGTAGAATTATGCCTGTTAATTCTGCCTCCGTCAAGGAGCACCCATTTAGAACAAACAAAACAAAACCCAAAGTGTCCCTTCTCAGTGCCAGCCCGGAGCACTTGGTTTCCCAGCAAAAGACACCGGGTACAGCCCCAGTCGGAAACTCCCAGCCTCAGTAAGTGGGTGAAAACGGGGTTTTCCGGAGACCTGTCCCTTTGGGGTTTAAAAGCGTGTCCCGTGGGAGCTTCGCTTTCACTTCTCTAAGGATTTGGAGCTGCAAGAGCCCACATCCTCGCAGATCCCGGGGCGCCGGTGAGTACCTCGGCGCGACCAGGAGCCCGGGGTGGGTGGGTTGGGCGCTCGGTTGACAGCGGGCGGCGCTGGCTCCGGGAGAAGGACGGAGCGCGTTGTTACCCCGGGACCTGGGCGCAGGCTGCCACAGCTGAACGGCGCGGAGGCTGCAGCGCCGGGTCTCGGGGACAGAGGGCCGGCGTCGGGGACCGAGGCTCCCACGCAGCTTGCCAGGTGCAAGTGGCAATGGGCCAGGGTACTCGGGCGCGGTCGCCGGCTGCCCCGGGGCAGAGCCCGAGCTCTCCGCAGGTCCAAAGTGCAAGGCCAGGCTGTTCCCGGACGCGCCTGAGCGCGGGGCCCCGCAGCGCGTCCGAGTCCCCGGGAGTGCCGGGCGCGCGAATTTCTGCGCCCGAGAGAGGAGCGCTTACCATGGAACATGGTCTGCGGGAGCGGGCGTGGTCATGATGACCGCAACTGCAGCAGGAGCACGCTCTCACCGCCCATAGTCACTCCCAGGACCCTGGTCTTCCGCGGAGTTACCGGGAGTCCGTGCCGGGAAGGGCCGTCTCTGTCGCTGGTTCCTCCTACCCACGCCGAGCCTGCTGTTTCATCCATCCCAAGGGGGGCGGCACACACCAGGGCCCGGCTCTGCGCTTTGCCTTTCCCATAACTTCCGTAGGATCAGCCGGCAGTGTACTTTCAGTTTCTACTTTGCGCTTGGTCTGCAGGTTCGATCTCCAAGTTAATCACTGGGGCGCCTTCACAGCACCCCCCCGCCTCCCTTCTCCTGGTCACCTGCGTCCTCCCCGAGCGCTTCCTGTGCGCCTGGACCAAGACCAGAGGAGCGCGCGGATTTCCAAAGCACCGCAGGAGGAATGAGTTGGTCTTCTGATTCCGGGCGATTTGAGGCAAAAGACTTCCCAAATGACCTCTAGCCGCCTTGGCAAAAGTAGGCGACTAGGATCTAAAAGCATCGGTTGCTAATGAGTCCACAGAAGCCGTAAATGTGAGGGGCGAGAGCTGGGCTATTGCAAGCGGGAACCAGGGAGGAGGCGTAGCAGCTCTTGCCGCGGATGTGGTGGTGGACGATGCCAAGTCCTCTTGTTTAAAAAAAAAAAAAGGAAGTAAAGAATGATGAATGATTAAGAGGGCCACGGGCCACTCCCTCGGCCTCTCTAACCTCTCTTGGTCTCTTTCCTCTCTGTCTTTTGTACATGCACCTGCTCAGGTGAGATCTCAAAGGAAAATAAAGCGGTGGGTCAGTCTCCTCTGGGAAGAGCTATCTTTGGACCTAGAAATTAAAGCCCAAATTAGGTGGAGAAAGTGGAGACCGATAATAGCTCCTAACAATGTCTCCCTTGTGCGTTTGTCTGAATTGGCTAATAAATCAAATTATCCATTGTGACTGTGTGTTTACAGAAGCTTATTAGATAAAGATAAGTTTATAAGATAAACAAAAGTTTATCTTTTTTTTTTTTTTTTCTAGACCTGAATTATTTAGATATTTTCTGTCTTGTTCGGTTTCTGATATTCTGCAGAAACCCTGCTTAAATGAAGGTGGGTGATGTAAAGAAATAACAGTGATAATAATATTATGGCTATCATTTACCTAGCATTTGTTCTGTACTAGTATTGTGCTAATCCTTTTATATATGTCATCTCAGGCAAAATTTCCTCTGTGGTAGATAATTTTGTGGGAACTAAGACTTCCTTAAGTATATGCCCGAATTCACTCCCCTGGTTAGTAACAAATGTGGAACACAAACCTACTGTAAATCAGCTCTAGAGTCCACACTTGGGATCCTTGGGTTAGAAGTCCTGTGAACAATGCAGAAATTGATGCCAGGACAGAAACAGAGTCACATGTAGTGTGGGTATGGCTTTGCTCCAGTGCGGGGACCTCAGGACAAATTTCTGGAATTTATGAGTTCTCAGTTGAGACCCAAGCAGGTCAATTAACTTGACGATGTGAGCATTTCAGATTCTTTGATAGTGTGAACAAAGAAAAAAGGAAAAGAAAGCAGAGAGAAAAAAAAAAAAAAAATGAAACAGAGGGTGAAGCAGTGTTGCTTAAGGCTGAAACCTGGATTTCTATTCCTCTTTTAGCCTCATTTCTCACATCCAGTTCATAGGCAAGTCCTGTCAGCAATACCTCTAAAATAAATCCCAAATCTATTCTGTGAATTGCCTAAGGTTAACCATTAAAACCCTGCTGTCTAGGGACCTTCCAGTTTCTACTCTTGCCCACAACCTCTTCATTCTCTTCATAGCAGCAGGATATTGATTTACATTTGCCATTTTCCGTGACCACTCCCTAACCACTTCCCGCTGTACATGGGGCTTTCATGGCCCTGAGTGATCTGGGCTTCTGCTGCCCTCCCTGGCTCTCTGGTACCCATGACTTTTTTCCTCCCTGTGTCCAGCCAAGCTGACTTCCACTTAGATGAGCATCTAGGACTTCCCTGGTGGTCCATTGGTTAAGACTCCTCCCTTCTGATACAGGGGTCGTGGGTTCGATCCCTGGTCTGGGAACCGAGATTCCATATATCATGTGAAAAGAAAAAGAAAGTGTCTAGCACACAGCCATGCAGAAAGTGAAAGAATGAGAGAGGACAATTGAGTGAGAGGCATGAATGAGAACATGTGTGGAAGAGACAGTTTGTGAAGACAGGAGGAAAATAGGAGGAAAGGGGAAGAGAACAAGGGAAACGAACAAGAACAGGACACAGAATGTGGTGGGGGTTGGGGGGATGTCAAGTATTTCCATCTGACTGGAACTTAGGGTGGAGGTGGGGAGTGGAGAAACAGGAGGCTGGAGTGAAAAGTAAAAATGAATTTTGTAATTAAACATAACAATGTTGGTTATTGATTTATTTAAAATCCCTGACAGCAGAATTGAGGTATGTAACTGCATATAGCCTGTAGTTTTTATTTTTTTAACTTTTCAGGGACAGATAAAAGAGCATCCATCAATAACTTGCTCAGCAGGAAATCCGTCTTCCTTTTTCATGCAATCACTGTAAAACTTGGTTGAACAAGAGCTTGTGCATAAGTGAACTTTTGGGAAGCATGAGGGAAAATTATTCAGAGCTCCAAGAGGAGATGTAAATTCCTCACCAGACTCTGACCCTAAATGTGAAGAATCTCTGAAAAAAATATTCATAAATCATTGGGCATTTTTTTTATTATATGCAAATGGGCACTTTCTAACTTCAAGTTATTATTTTTCTGTCTATGGCAGAATTAATACCATTTGGAAAAAAATTCCAAAATGTATTCTTAAATTTGTAGTTGATATTTTGATAAAATGAACATTATTTTTTATTAGACAGATAGATAAGGATAAAAGAAATGTCATGAATTTTTATATGCTAATGTTATGTGATTAGAAAAGCTGGGTGGTTACCATCAAGTTCACTTATAGACCCAATGGTGCAGAAAAGCCAATATGGAAACAAAATAGTATATAAAGTTTATGAGTTATAACCAATAAATATTAAGAAAGAAGACAACATTCTCAGAATGATTAATACAATGTACTTGAAAAAATGGAAATAAAACCATATGAATGTCAGCTTAAAGAGAGAATCATTTGATGTTAATGAATGTCTTTTTAAATGTTCCACAATCTTCAATCTAAATAGTTCATTATTGGTAATCTGAAAATCTTTTCTTGATAATTATCTGAACTATTTTTACCCAACATAATATGACCATTTTTTATAGTCTGAGATCTGAATGCTAGCTATCATTCTATCAGTATTTTCTGAAGTTCCTGTAGCTTAATTTTCCAGGCGTAATATTCAACATATTTCAAACACACACACACACACACAAAACAGATTTATGGGCATGTGTTCGTGTAGAACACATGGGACCTGTGCTTAGAAGGACTATAGATTTGGTTTAATGCTCTGCAGTCACTGTCTTGAAATTCTTAATTATTTTTGGACAAAGGAACTCTCATTTTCACTTTGCATTGGGCCCCACAAATTCTGTAACTGGTCATGCATACTCACACATATTAAGCTACACACTGTGGACAGCAACACAGGTCATCAAGATGATTTCAGCTTAGTGGAGAAAACAGATGTTAAATGTAGAATTTAACATTAATTTAAAATGTAGAATTTAACATTAATTTAAAAGTATTATGAAAAGGAAAATTTGAGATGTGTTTCAAACTAGAGTTTTAAGGAAGTCTAGGCCTGTTTTAAAAATTAGTGAAACTAGGATCCAAAATAGATTAGTTTACCTGGTGGCTCATATGGTAAAGAATCTGCCTGCAATCCAGGAGACCTGGGTTCAATCCCTGAGTCAGGAAGATCCCCTGGAGAAGGGAATGGCTACCCACTCCAGTCTTCTTGCCTGGAGAATTCCATGGACAGAGGGAGGAGCCTGGTGGGCTATAGTCCATGGGCTCTCAAAGAGTTGGACATGACTGAATGACAAATAACAACACACCCATTCAATGGAAAAATAGCTGTAAGTGAATAAACTTTAATTCTAAAGCAGATCTGTTTGATTTTCAAGCCTGAGCTTGACAATGAATTTTCAGTTATATCAAATGACTATTTAGAATTTATTTACATGGTCATGTATTTTCTTGTTGCTCCTGCTGCTGCTGCTAAGTCACTTCAGTCGTGTCCGACTCTGTGCAACCCCATAGACGGCAGCCCACCAGGCTCCCCCATCCCTGGGATTCTCCAGGCAAGAACACTGGAGTGGGTTGCCATTTCCTTCTCCAATGCATGCATGCATGCTCAGTTGCTTCAGTTGAGTCCGACTCTATGTGACCCTATGGACAGCAGCCCACCAGGCTCCTGTATCCACAGGATTCTCTACGCAAGAATACTGGAGTGGGTTGCCATTTCCTTCTCCAGTTGCTCCTGAATAAACCACAAATTTACCATAATGCTAAATTTAATTTGCTAACATTTTACTTTTAATTTTTCAATTATATTCATAATTTGTGCATGTTTGATCTTCATATCATATTCAACTGAGCCGGGGCTATTTTTGTCTAATTTTCTTAGCTTGATAAAAGTATTTGGGAATTCTGTTGTTTTCTATAAACTGTAATTTTTAAGCACTATATGACTGATTTGAGCTCAATAATGAAACCTATTTTATTTTGTGGGATGCAACCTAGGGATAAGATGAGACTACCAGTTTCAAGCATTGCAAGAATGAAAATGAAAAGGATTCTTCTGAAGGCTTGATCAAAATGGCCACTTCAAAATGTCAGGAACTGCTGGAAATATGCATATCAGCATGTGAATGATTGCTTGAACCATGAAAATGAATGAAATCATCCAACGTGCAATTTCAAAGAAAGGAAAGAGTCAGTCAGTGCCAGGAGGAAACTTGAGATGTGGGAATTAAGGGTAGGTGGAGAACTGGGTGCCAAAGAGCAAACTGATAAACAATAGAGCATGAAGTAAGAGAGATGTTGGCTTAGCATTCCAGGAATCAGAGAGAGAGAATTTCAAAACAGATTAATTATCAGTATTTCCAAATGTCACAAAGAGATGATGAGGATTGAAAAGCATGTCCACTGAACTGGACAGAGTAGAAGAGAAGTCTGTGGTCCTCATGACAACAGTTTGAGAAGAGCAGTGTAGTGAGACATAATATTCTGGTTTGTGGGATGTAAGGGAAGAAGCAAATAAAGTGAGAGGAGACAATTTTTTAGGATGTCTGGCGAAGATAAAAGGAATCTGATAATGGCTTGAAAGGCATGTAAAGCATAATGGAAGTGCTAGTTTTCATATATGAGAGGTACTACAACATATTTATATATTAATGGTTAAAATTAGGTTTTTCTGAAGAAGTAGAAAAGGATGGAACCAAGAAACCCAAGATATCAGAGTAATTTTTTTCTTACACTCACTCCTCTTTCATCTCATTCCTTAAATTCTAAACAATTAGAATCTACTATAATCCACTATGCCTAATTTTATGTTCCTTATTGAAATGTTCCCTATGATACTTACTTGTCTACTTCTGGACTGAGTACTGGCTAGTCTGTGGAATCTAGAAAAATGGTACAGATGAACCTATTTCCAAGGCAGAAACAGAGATGCAGATATAGAGAACAGATCCATGGATGCGGTGGGTAGAGGAGGAGGGGAGGGTGAAATGAATTGGGAGACTAGGATTGACGTATAGACACTACCATGTGTAAGATAGATAGCTCGTGGGACCTTCTGTAAAGGACAGGAAGCTCAGTTCAGTGCTCTGTGGTGACCTAGATGGGTGAGATGGAGGTGGGGTGGGAGAGAGGTTCAAAAGAGAGAGGATATATGTATACTATAGCTGGTTCACTTCATTGTACAGAAGAAACTAACACAAGATTGTAAAGCAATTATATTCCGATAAAAAAAAATGCTGCCAAATTACCTTTCAGAAGGAGCAGCTGTAGCATATGTAGTTTGCATTAACCAATCCGTTTGTACACTAATCGATGTGTTGTTGGCAATCAGAAGTTCAGTTAATTCCGTTTACTGATATGGTATATTGAATTAGCTGTACCTATACAATGCGAAAAGCACTGAAAGAGAACGGCCATAGAAATCTACTTGATAGAACAGATTTGCCATAAGGTTTATTGATTTCCCTTGACAGTTTGCCTGTGTGCGCTAAGTCACGTGTCTGGCTCTTTGCGACCCTATGGATTCTATCCTGCCAGGTTGCTCTATTCATGGGATTCTCCAGGCAACAATACTGGAGTGTGTTGTTATGCCCTCCTCCAGGGGATCATCCCAACCCAGGGATTGAACCCGAGTCTCTTACATCTTCTGCATTAACGGGCAGGTGTTTTACCACTAGGGCCACCTGGGAAGCCCCTTTAACAGCTTAATATTTGATAAATATTTAGCAGGAGAAAGAAAAGAAGGAATTGTATAAAGTCAAATATAGGACAAATTTGAAACAAGTATTTCTTAAGGCCCTCAAAAGACCTGGAGAAAACTAAAATCATAAGATGGTGGATCAAGATTAATACAAAGCAACTATAGCAATAACACCAGCAAAGTATGAATTTAACCTACTCCCTATCTCCTAACACTTTTCTAGATTCAACTTCCCAAAATTTCCTTGAAAATCTACTCTTTTTTTCCTTCTGATAGTGATCTTTGTGGCTACTGAAAATCCTCAGTTTTGTTTTGTTTTGATTGTTTTTGGATTTTGCTTTAAAGTCACTGATTTAAATCTGGGTGTTACTGGAGAATGCCTGCAAACACTGCTAGTTTCGGAGGTTGATTCTTAAATGAACAGTGTATTAGTACAAGTAAATACAATATCCATTTTTTCGTCCTATTTTTTTATTAGGTCTCATTGTAGGCCAGCCACATAAAGCATGCCCTACAAAGTGAAAATATATCTACTGAAAACTTAAAAAAATGACTTGAAATAACTTAATACATTAAGAACATGTTTGTATTTGGTAAACAGTCCTAATTTCATAAAGCTTACTTTAGAATAAAAAAGTTATAAAATGGGTTAGTTTGGAATTAGAATATAAGGAGTCTTAGTTTTCTAATCTGAATAAAAGTTTAGAAAGCTCAGAGAATGAAAATGACAGAATATCACTTTGAAAGGAGGGAAATAGCAAGAAATAGAATGTATCACATTTCACTGGTAATAAAAATAATGTATTACTTAAGACAAATCAAATGAAAAGTGTTGGTCAAAAAAAAGTCTAAGAGGAAGACATGGTTAGAAAACCCGTTAAACATTAGAGAGAATCAGTAACATAGTCAAACAAACAAGGAAATCAAAGCCAATAGCTACCATTTCATAGGCTATATTACTCAAAGAATACATAATACTTCACTGCATTGTTCGAGAGTATCATTATATCTTCCTAGAAATAGTGAAGGTCAGCACATAAATGTATTGAAATCTCTCTCAACCCTAAATAACCCCATTTAAAAAAATTCAACACACAATTATCAAGTAATATGCCATACACTATTCTTGATGCTTGGAATATATCAGTGCACAAAACAGACAAAAATAGTTTCTGTTGAGCTTACATTCTAGTGGAGGAGATAAACAATAAAAAAGTAAAAATTATATTAAATGTTAGAAATTTATTAAGGTCTATGTAAAAAGTGTAGGATCAAGATAGAGACTTTGTGTATGTGGAGGGGAGTGTGAGTCGGGAAGGGTGCTATGATTCTCAGTGGGCTTCAGTGCGAACCTGACATTAGAACAAAAAATGAAAGGTGATTGAGTCACATGGATGGCTGTAAGAAGAATCCTCTGGAGAGAGGAAGGCGAACACAAAGTCCTGTGGCAGGGAGAACACCTGGAGATTTCAAGCTGACTGCTTCTAGTTATTCTCCTTTCTCCTTCCTTTTTTATGTACCTGACTCTTTGTGAAGAGCTTACACTCCTGGTCATTTTCTACTACTGCAACCTGATTTCTGGCTACCACATCCAGTTCACATCAGTGAACTGGTTGGCTAGTCCTTGTTGGTGGTGTTACTTCTTAAATTGCCTTTTAAAAATTTATAAAAACAGAGCATGCAAAGTATAAACATTTTTAAATTATTTATTTTTAATTGAAGGATAAACGCTTTACAATGTTGCCTAGGTTTCTTATGTACCACAGTGGCAATCAGTCATTACTATATATAAATACATATATTTATGTATTTCCATCTTCTATGTCTGCATCTTTACTCCTTCCCTAAAAATAGGTTCATCAGTACCATTTTTCTAAATTCCATATTTATGTGTTAATAAATGATATTTTTCTCTTTCTTACTTCACTGTATATAACTGGTTCTAGGTTCATCCACCTCAGTTCAGACTGATCCATACTTGTTCCTTTTTATGGCTGAGTAATATTTCATTGTATATATGTATGTACCACAACTTTTTTTATCTATTCATCTGTCAATGGACATCTAGGCTGCTTCCATGTCCCGGCTATTGTGAATAGTGCTGCAGTGAACACTGGGGCACATGTTACACGTGTCTTTTTGAATTGTGGTTTTCTCAGGATATATGCCCAGTAGTGGGATTGCTGGTTCATATGATAGATTTATTCCCAGCTTTTTAAGGAATCTTCATACTGTTCTCTATAGTGAAAGAAACTGAAAGTGAAAGTTGCCTGTTCTCTACAGTGGGTGTATCAATTTACATTCCCACCAACAGGGCAAGAGGATTCCCTTTCCTCCACATCCTAAATGGAGATAAGAAACATTTTAGAAAATCAAAACTCCATCTAACCGTCACATTTGTGTCAATCCTGCTGTTTATATATATTTTTAACCAGAATGAGGTCATACATATTGTTCTACAGCATGCTTTGTCTTCAGTCATCTGTTTCTACTTTTATATTTCAGTAATTTTAATCTAATACCTAGATATTCAAATTTCTAAAACTGACCCCAAAACATTCATTACATTGGAGTTCTTGTTTCTTTCAGTAGATTATATTAGAAACCACAATTTGAGCACTAGAAGTGCTTATTATTTCTAGGCCTCTTTGGTGGTCATAGCTGAAAAATTTATAAGTTGGTGTTCTCTTTCTAATGAAATTTTAATAGTTCAGTTTTTTAAACTTAATTTTTAAATTTAGAATGTTATCACTTTTCTCTTCCACTGAAGAAATTAACTTAATGGCTAATTTTTAAACAATATACATGAAGTATATAGTTGCAAAATATTGAATCTAATATTACATTAAGTAACATAAATTCTTTTTTTTTTTTTAATCTTTTCTCCCAAATCATCCCACCCTCTCCCTCTGCCACAGAGTCCAAAAGACTGTTCTATACGTCAGTGTCTCTTTTGCCGTCTCATATACAGGGTTATTGTTACCATCTTTCCAAATTCCATATATATGCGTTAGTATACTGTATTGGTGTTTTTCTTTCTGGCTTACTTCACTCTGTATAATAGGCTCCAGTTTCATCCACCTCATTAGAACTGATTCAAATGTATTCTTTTTAATGGCTGAGTAATACTCCATTGTGTATATGTACCACAGCTTTCTTATCCATTCATCTGCTGATGGACATCTAGGTGGCTTCCATGTCCTGGCTATTATAAACAGTGCTGCGATGAACATTGGGGTACACGTGTCTCTTTCAATTCTGGTTTCCTCAGTGTGTATGCCCAGGAGTGGGATTGCTGGATCATAAGGCAGTTCTATTTCCAGTTTTTTAAGGAATCTCCACACTGTTCTCCATAGTGGCTGTACTAGTTTGCATTCCCACCAACAGTGTAAGAGGGTTCCCTTTTCTCCACACCCTCTCCAGTATTTATTATTTGTAGACTTTTGGATCGCAGCCATTCTGACTGGCGTGAAATGGTACCTCATAGTGGTTTTGATTTGCATTTCTCTGATAATGAGTGATGTTGAGCATCTTTTCATGTGTTTGTTAGCCATCTGCATGTCTTCTTTGGAGAAATGTCTATTTAGTTCTTTGGCCCATTTTTTGATTGGGTCATTTATTTTTCTGGAGTTGAGCTGTAGGAGTTGCTTGTATATTTTTGAGATTAGTTGTTTGTCAGTTGCTTCATTTGCTATTATTTTCTCCCACTCTGAAGGCTGTCTTTTCACCTTGCTAATAGTTTCCTTTGATGTGCAGAAGCTTTTAAGGTTAATTAGGTCCCATTTGTTTATTTTTGCTTTTATTTCCAGTATTCTGGGAGGTGGGTCATAGAGGATCCTGCTGTGATGAATGTCGGAGAGTGTTTTGCCTACGTTCTCCTCTAGGAGTTTTATAGTTTCTGGTCTTATGTTTAGATCTTTAATCCATTTTGAGTTTATTTTTGTGTATGGTGTTAGAAAGTGCTCTAGTTTCATTCTTTTACAAGTGGTTGACCAGTTTTCCCAGCACCACTTGTTAAAGAGATTGTTTTTAATCCATTGTATATTCTTGCCTCCTTTGTCAAAGATAAGGTGTCCATATGTGCGTGGATTTATCTCTGGGCTTTCTATTTTGTTCCATTGATCTATATTTCTGTCTTTGTGCCAGTACCATAACTGTCTTGATGACTGTGGCTTTGTAGTAGAGCCTGAAGTCAGGTAGGTTGATTCCTCCAGTTCCATTCTTCTTTCTCAAGATAGCTTTGGCTATTCGAGGTTTTTTGTATTTCCATACAAATTGTGAAATTATTTGTTCTAGCTCTGTGAAGAATACTGTTGGTAGCTTGATAGGGATTGCATTGAGTCTATAAATTGCTTTGGGTAGTATACTCATTTTCACTATATTGATTCTTCCAATCCATGAACATGGTATATTTCTCCATCTATTAGTGTCCTCCTTGATTTCTTTCACCAGTGTTTTATAGTTTTCTATATATAGGTCTTTAGTTTCTTTAGGTAGATATATTCCTAAGTATTTTATTCTTTCTGTTGCAATGGTGAATGGAATTGTTTCCTTAATTTCTCTGTTTTCTCATTATTAGTGTATAGGAATACAAGGGATTTCTGTGTGTTGATTTTATATCCTGCAACTTTACTATAATCATTGATTAGTTCTAGTAATTTTCTGGTGGAGTCTTTGAGGTTTTCTATGTAGAGGATCATGTCATCTGCAAACAGTGAGAGTTTTACTTCTTCTTTTCCAATTTGGATTCCTTTTATTTCTTTTTCTGCTCTGATTCCTGTGGCCAAAACTTCCAAAACTATGTTGAATAGTAATGGTGAAAGTGGGCACCCTTGTCTTGTTCCTGACTTTAGAGGAAATGCTTTCAATTTTTCACCATTGAGGATAATGTTTGCTGTGGGTTTGCCATATATAGCTTTTATTATGTTGAGGTATGTTCCTTCTATTCCTGCTTTCTGGAGAGTTTTTATCATAAATGGATGTTGAATTTTGTCAAAGGCTTTCTCTGCATCTATTGAGATAATCATATGGTTTTTATTTTTCAATTTGTTAATGTGGTGTATTACATTGATTGATTTGCGGATATTGAAAGATCCTTGCATCCCTGGGATAAAGCCCACTTGGTCATGGTGTATGATCTTTTTAATGTGTTGTTGGATTCTGATTGCTAGAATTTTGTTAAGGATTTTTGCATCTATGTTCTTCAGTGATATTGGCCTGTAGTTTTCTTTTTTTGTGGGATCTTTGTCAGATTTTGGTATTAGGGTGATGGTGGCCTCATAGAATGAGTTTGGAAGTTTACCTTCCTCTGCAATTTTCTGGAAGAGTTTGAGCAGGATAGGTGTTAGCTCTTCTCTAAATTTTTGGTAGAATTCAGCTGTGAAGCCGTCTGGACCTGGGCTTTGTTTGCTGAAAGATTTTTGATTACAGTTTCAATTTCCATGCTTGTGATGGGTCTGTTAAGATTTTCTATTTCTTCCTGGTCCAGTTTTGGGAAGTTGTACTTTTCTAAGAATTTGTCCATTTCTTCCACATTGTCCATTTTATTGGCATATAGTTGTTGATAGTAGTCTCTTATGATCCTTTGTATTTCTGTGTTGTCTGTTGTGATCTCTCCATTTTCATTTCTAATTTTATTGATTTGATTTTTCTCCCTTTGTTTCTTGATGAGTCTGGCTAATGATTTGTCAATTTTATTTATCCTTTCAAAGAACCAGCTTTTGGCTTTGTCAATTTTTGCTATGGTCTCTTTTTTTTCTTTTGCATTTATTTCTGCCCTAATTTTTAAGATTTCTTTCCTTCTACTAACCCTGAGGTTCTTCATTTCTTCCTTTTCTAGTTGCTTTAGGTGTAGAGCTAGGTTACTTATTTGACTTTTTTCTTGTTTCTTGAGGTATGCCTGTATTGCTATGAACTTTCCCCTTAGGACTGCTTTTACAGTGTCCCACAGGTTTTGGGTTGTTGTGTTTTCATTTTCATTCATTTCTATGCAAATTTTGTTTTCTTTTTTGATTTCTTCTGTGATTTGTTGGTTATTCAGCAGCGTGTTGTTCAGCCTCCATATGTTGGAATTTTTAACAGTTTTTCTCCTGTAATTGAGATCTAATCTTACTGCATTGTGGTCAGAAAAGATGCTTGGAATGATTTCAATTTTTTTGAATTTACCAAGGCTAGATTTATGACCCAGGATGTGATCTATCCTGGAGAAGGTTCCATGTGCACTTGAGAAAAAGGTGAAATTCATTGTTTTGGGATGAAATGTCCTATAGATATGAATTAGGTCTAACTGGTCTCTTGTATCATTTAAAGTTTGTGTTTCCTTGTTAATTTTCTGTTTAGTTGATCTATCCATAGGTGTGAGTGGGGTATTAAAGTCTCCCACTATTATTGTGTTATTGTTAATTACTCCTTTCATACTTGTTAGCATTTGTCTTACATATTGCGGTGCTCCTGTGTTGGGCGCATATATATTTATAATTGTTATATCTTCTTCTTGGATTGATCCTTTGATCACTATGTAGTGACCATCTTTGCCTCTTTTCACAGCCTTTGTTTTAAAGTCTATTTTATCTGATATGAGTATTGCTACTCCTGCTTTCTTTTGGTCCCTATTTGCATGGAAAATCTTTTTCCAGCCCTTCACTTTCAGTCTGTATGTGTCCCCTGTTTTGAGGTGGGTCTCTTGTAGACAGCATATGTAGGGGTCTTGTTTTTGTATCCATTCAGCCAGTCTGTCTTTCGGTTGGGGCATTCAACCCATTTACGTTTAAGGTAATTACTGATAAGTATGATCCTGTTGCCATTTACTTTATTGTTTTGGGTTCGAATTTATACACCGTTTTTGTGTTTCCTGTCTAGAGAATATCCTTTAGTATTTGTTGGAGAGCTGGTTTGGTGGTGCTGAATTCTCTCAGTTTTTGCTTGTCTGTAAAGCTTTTGATTTCTCCTTCATATTTGAATGAGATCCTTGCTGGGTACAATAATCTGGGCTGTAGGTTATTTTCTTTCATCACTTTAAGTATGTCTTGCCATTCCCTCCTGGCTTGAAGAGTTTCTATTGAAAGATCAGCTGTTATCCTTATGGGAATTCCCTTGTGTGTTATTTGTTGTTTTTCCCTTGCTGTTTTTAATATTTGTTCTTTGTGTTTGATCTTTGTTAATTTGATTAATATGTGTCTTGGGGTGTTTCCCCTTGGGTTTATCCTGTTTGGGACTCTCTGGGTTTCTTGGACTTGAGTGATTATTTCCTTCCCCATTTTAGGGAAGTTTTCAACTATTATCTCCTCAAGTATTTTCTCATGGTCTTTCTTTTTGTCTTCTTCTTCTGGGACCCCTATGATTCGAATGTTTTAGCGTTTAATATTGTCCTGAAGGTCTCTGAGATTGTCCCCATTTCTTTTAATTCGTTTTTCTTTTTTCCTCTCTGATTCATATATTTCTACCATTCTATCTTCTAATTCACTAATCCTATCTTCTGCCTCTGTTATTCTACTATTTGTTGCCTCCAGAGTGTTTTTTATTTCATTTATTGCATTATTCATTATATATTGACTCTTTTTTATTTCTTCTAGGTCCTTGTTAAACCTTTCTTGCATCTTCTCAATCCTTGTCTCCAGGCTATTTATCTGTGCTTCCATTTTGATTTCAAGATTTTGGATCAATTTCACTATCATTATTCGGAATCTTTATCAGGTAGATTCCCTATCTCTTCCTCTTTTGTTTGGTTTGGTGGCATTTATCCTGTTTGTTTATCTGCTGGGTATTCCTCTGTCTCTTCATCTTGTTTAAATTGCTGAGTTTGGGGTGTCCTTTCTGTGTTCTGTTTATTGTGGTGTTTCCTTGCTGTGTGTGGGTTTGTACAGGTGGCTTGTCTAGATTTCCTGGTTAGGGAAGCTTGTGTTGGTGTTCTGGTGGGTGGAGCTGTATTTCTTCTCTCTGGAGTGCAATGAAGTGTCCAGTAATGAGTTATGAGATGGGCAGCCTGTATCTTGGAGCTCAGGGCTGTGTTCCTGTGTTGCTGGAGAATTTGCTTGGTATGTCTTGCCCTGGAACTTGTTGGTCCTTGTGTGGTGCTTGGTTTCAGTGTAGGTATGGAGGCGTTTGATGAGCTCCTGTCAATTAATGTTCCCTGGAGTCAGGAGTTCCCTGGAGTCAGGGTTTGGACTTAAGCCTCCTGCTTCCAGTTATTGGTCTTATTTTTACAGTAGTTTCAAAACTTCTCCTTCTATCTAGCACCATTGATAAAACATCTGTGGTGAGCAGTTTTCTATATCAGCTTAGTTAGGCTGCGGCAGCCAGTTATGCATCCAAACGTGACTGGGCACCTAAGTACCATAAATTCTAAGGGAATTTTAGACCATATTCAAGCTCTTTCTGTTCCTTGAATGCATTTCTCTAAAAATATATGTAACATCAAAATGCTGTATTCCAAAGTCATTTAAATCAATCTGTTTTATGTTTATTTTAATCAGTTTAGCTTATGATAGTTTCAGTTGTTTTCAAGGGTATTCTAAAATTTACTGCTTTAGAAAGTGTAGTACAGAGTGACAAATTCTTTTTCCTCTTCTACCCCTTGTCTTCTTCACCCAGTGGGTAAATATTTCCCCCATGTCAGAAATACAGTTTTTTGGGGTTTTTTTTGGTTTTCAATAGATGCGTTATATGTAAATGATTCATAATTCTGTCAACAAAACCTCTGCTGCTGGCTACTTCGTTTGGACAGAGTCATAAAAAAGCACTTCTGGTACTTTTTACCTCTTAGTTTACTTGACATCTCAGAAGCACTGGGCCCTTAATTACTCTTTCTTGGGTTTTTATCCCCTCCAATGTTTCCACTAACATCATTCTCCTAATTCTCATCTTATAGACCTACAATCTTCCCTTCTCATCCTTTGTATTCACTTCCTCTGCTTGTCTGTTGACACATTTCTTTTCTTCAGGGCTTTGTTCTTGGCCCCTCTCTTCTCATTTCCCAAGTCACCTCCTCCGCTTGGATGGTGTTAACCACTGTTTTATGCTCATTGCTCACCTTACATCTCCAGCCTAGTCCTGCGTGCATGTGTGCTAAGTTGCTTCAGTCATGTCCAATTCTTTGTGCCCCTATGGGACTATAGCCTGCCAGGCTCCATCTGTCCTTGGAATTCTCCTGGCAAGAATACTGGAGTGGGTTGCCATGTCCTCCTCCAGGGTATCTTCCCAACCCAGAGACTGCATCTGTGTCTCTCACATCTCCTGCACTTGCAGGTGGGTTCTATATGGCTTTATAATCCAACCCTGTTATCCAATAGGCTATGGTGCACCTCTGAATTTCTCAAAGATAGCTCAAACTCAACATATACAAACACATACTGATTTTCTAGTTCATTCCTCCCACCCTATATCCGTCTAGAATATATACTTTAATTGTACTTTTTATCCTCCGTGTTGGAGGAAATGTAGGATTGATAAAAATTAATTGCTAAATCCTATTCGATGCTATGTGCTTGCTTGTAACTGTCCTCTTTCATCCTTTCCTGCTACTTTTATTTAGGCTCTTTTCCCATGTCCCCTCAATTATAAAACTCCTTGAAAGATGTTTTTTGACAAAACTGCTTCAGTCAATCCATGCTTAAAGGTTTTCAGTGGTTCCTGTTTCCTTAGAGAAGTGTTCACAGATACAGTGCACAGAACTCAAGCTCCTTCATGATTTAGTGCCACCCTCTTGCCATCCAATCACTTTGATGCCCCACCTGGCATCTTGAACCCTCAAATCATTCAGACTTCCAGGCTCCCCAACCTCTGCACAAACTGTCCTTCCGCCTAAAGTGCTTCCCTACTTCACTCTTCAAGTTAAGCTCAGGTTTTATTTCCAGTGGGATGTTCTACTTAGTATCACTTGTGTGGTCTAGGTCCTTATTTTATCAGATGTTCATCAGCTATACTGTACTTGTTTCAATAATTTTATCCCTACCATGTAAGATCCTTGAAGGCAAAGCCTTCTCTTTTCTTACAGTGTCTTTTGTGTCCAGCACAGTGACTGTTTTACATTAGGTGTTTGATTTAAGCTTGTTGAATGAATGCATGACTGATTCTACTGGTGCTTGTGTTACACTCTAGACTTACAATTTCCTGAAGACAGATATCTATCTTGTTTGTGATTCAGTTCTCAGTGTTAGCACCGTCCCTGACCATCACACTCAGTAAACATATAGTCAATATCATCTTAGACCTAGATGCATATATCATTGTTGTTCAGTCACTGACTCGTGTCTGACTCTTAGTGATCCCATGAACTGCAGCACGCCAGGCTCCCCTATCCTTCACTACCTCCTAGAGTTTGCTCAGACTCCTGTCCATTGGGTCGATGATGCCATCCAACCATCATGCTAGATGTTTACTCAACGGGGCTTCCTTGGTGGCTCAGTGATAAAGAACCCACCTGCCAATGCAAGAAATGCAGATTCAACCCCTGGGTCAGGAAGATCCCCTGGAGAAGGAAATGGCAGCCCACTCCAGTATTCTTGCCTGGGAAATCACATGGACAGAGGAGCCTGGCAGGCTACAGTCCATGGGATCTCAAAAGAGTTGGACACGATTTAGTGACTGAACAACAGTTTACTTATCTGCCGATGATTAGGGTTTAGATTAATTAGAATATCTTGCTCTTCAGAATTCTAGATACCGACAGACTTCACCTTTTAGACACATTCAACTTAGTCATATATTCGAACAATAAATTCACTGTTATGATTTCATCATACATACCTGATATCATCTATGTTATCTAGCATATTTGGCATATTAAAAATACAGTGCAAGGAAGAATTCTTACCCTAAGGAGTTTAATGTACTCACACTTCGAATAATCTTGATAGAACAGCATTATAAATATAAAATGTTTCTTATTAAAAAATGGCCTCCAGATGGGTTCAATGCCTTGTGTATTGTGTGTTATTGTGTGTGTTCTATAACTGAGAAATAGATATAAGGATATAGCAAAATGGAGGGAAGGAGAATTGAGATAAATGTTAAATAGTTTCTTACATCAAATATTTATTTAAAGCATTTCATTTACATATATTATTAAATTGAAAATAAAATTATTCCAGAATCACTCATTTTTATTTGTGATGTTTGGTTTATGGGAATTATTTGATTATAGCAATGATTATGATGACTAAAGGTGGTTTCTAGGCAGCATTGTAAATAGAATTTAGTTTGCATGTGTCTTGGCAGATGACAGGTGATATTGCAAAAACTAAGTCCATGAAATATGATTTATAAACTAGTGTAGGTATTGGTTTTCATGTTGATTTTAAAGTGTATTTGCATTTTGGAATTGTGAATTGGAAAAAGATATTCTATCTGAATTGGATGGGCAATAATTTGATAACATTTAATAGTAAATTCATTGATGAAAGCATACTTTTAATTAATTTGGTGTAACCTCCTACATTTTCCAATATTTATTAAATACTTTCAAAGTATGACATGCCACCTAAATTTCATTATGTTTCAAAAATGATATGATATTATTCAGGTATGATAAAGTGATCATAAGAAGAAACTGTGTTCTAAAATCAAGTTATGTTGAAATACTAACATATTGAACAATAAGGGTGTCTGTATAATACTATGTACCTTGATTACTAATATAAGATATTATGAACATTTAACACTGGAAGTTTTACTTTGATTTTTTTCCCCTTCAAAGTGGCAACCTTATGAATTTTTTCACCTATTTTAGTTTATTCATGCAGTCATTCTTCAAGATGTATTTGGGAAAGCCTTTTAGTGTCTATTGCAGCGCCTCTAGTATATTCTTTAAAAAATATTTCTGTTGTGATTATGGGTTTTGTTTTCGAAAACAGTGAAAAGATAAATCATAGAAGGAATTAAGGAATTATGGAATTCTTAAAAATGCAATTATTAATTTTGGCCAGATCACAAGTTTACATGGCTACAGAGACCAGGTAGGTAATGTGCAGACAGCCTGCTGGGGAGGGTGATGATTCATTGCAGAGCTCAGGCCTTGTCCAGACGGGGCCAGAATGCAGAATCAGCATTGCCTGGTTTTCTAGTCTTGTGGCCAAGGCTTAAAATTTGCATATTAGCTGGACCCTCCCAGTTTTTAAGTGTTGGCTCAGTTCTTCTTGAGCTTTTCCTGTAGCTCAGATGGTAAAGAATCTACCTGCGATGCAAAAGACCCAGATTTGATCCCTGGGTCAGGAAGGTCCCCTAGAAAAGGGAATGGAAACCCACTCCAGTATTCTTGCCTGGAGAATTCCATGGACAGAGGAGCCTGGTGGGCTACAGTCCACGGGGTCACAAAGAGTCGGACACAACTGAGTGACTAACACTACTACTACTACTACTATGACTCAGTTCTTTTGAAAACTTGACTTGCAATTTTGGTATATCCTATGTAAGCTCATCTTACAGTTTTCATAAATTCAGCCTTCTTCAGGCCAACTGTTTACCTCTCTTATTAATCAATAATACTATGGCAAAGAGTGAGAGCAGAGAAGAAATATGCAAAGGCCTTTTATCAATGAGGCTTTCCCCCTTATAAAATAGCAATTTCCCCTACCTTGTCCCCATATATTTTTCTCCATGTCATTTATCAACATTTGACAGATTACATATTTACTCATTTGTTCATTGTCTTTTTCTCTCCACTGTAACATAAGCTTCATAAAGATTTTATTTATTTTTTGGTTCACTGACATAAACTTAGTTCCTAGAACATTTCTGGAAAATAGTAGGTTCTTAATATATATTCAATGAATACTCCACAGATAATTGTAAATAACTAAAGAATTAGGGATATTTAACCAGTCCATTCTGAAGGAGATTAGCCCTGGGATTTCTTCGGAGGGAATGATGCTGAAGCTGAAACTCCAGTACTTTGGCCACCTCATGAGAAGACTTGCCTCATTGGAAAAGACTCTGATGTTGGGAGGGATTGGGGGCAGGAGGAGAAGGGGATGACAGAGGATGAGATGGCTAGATGGCATCACTGACTCGATGGACCTGAGTGTGAGTGAACTCCGGGAGTTGGTGATGGACAGGGAGGCGTGGCGTGCTGCGATTCATGGGGTCGTGAAGAGTCGGACACGACTGAGCAACTGAACTGAACTGAACCTTGACAAGAAAAGACATAATCAGGAGTACAATCAAGAATGTGCTGGCTTTCGCTCTACTGGCCTGGGAAAGTTGATGACATTCAGTGAAATGCAGTGATGCCCCATTGATTGCCTAAAACCAGCTATGGTGAGAGTGTTTCTGCCACAGAAGACAGCAAGATAGAAATGTTAAATGTATCATTTATCAGTACACCATTTGGCATGAGTTGTGAGATAATGGCTTAGTAAAAGAAAGCACTTTTTAACATTTAGAGCTATCCAACAGTGGAATGGTCTAACTCACAGGTGGTATTAAGGTCTGTTTTAGAGATCTGCTTATGGAAGATATAATTGTAAAACTTATTCAGCACATAGAATTGCTGCTGCTGCTATGTCGCTTCAGTTGTGTCCGACTCTGTTCGACCCCATAGATGGCAGCCCACCAGGCTCCCCCGTCCCTGGGATTCTCAAGGCAAGAACACTGGAGTGGGTTGCCATTTCTAGGTCATAGAATATGTTGCTATTTTGAAATTTATCCATCACTTTCTCTCTGGCTCTTTAAAAATTTACCTTACTGATATTAATTTTTATAAAGTTTTACTATGGTGCGTCTGGATATGGATTCCTTTTTATTTATCTTATTTAAGATTTTTGGAGCTTCTTGAATGTAGTTTGCTATCTTTTATCAGTTCTAGAAAATCTCACCTATTATTTCTTCAAATATTTTCTCTGCCACATTCTTTATGTTCTA
Source organism: Bos javanicus (assembly GCF_032452875.1). NCBI lineage: Eukaryota > Metazoa > Chordata > Mammalia > Artiodactyla > Bovidae > Bos > Bos javanicus. The sequence goes on from NC_083881.1 coordinate 42,181,763, forward strand.
TTTCTGAGGTGTAATACTTTATCACTGTACTTACAAAATCTATTACCATTTCCTCCATTTTTTTCATCCCTTTGTCCTTCAGTGCTTTAAATGTTTAGTTTTGGCAAATCTTTCTTCCAGGTTACTAGTTCTTTCTTTGATGATATGTAAAGAAAAGAAAAATCCCATAGAAATTGTTTTCATTGTGTTCTTCTGTTCTTGACTTTATATTTGGCTCTTTTTTAGTGTGCTGTGTCACTTTTTATAGTTTATAGTGCCTGCTGAAATAATCAAGCTTGATCTTTTATTTTTTATTGAATAGCATAAGTATATATACCTTGTAGTCTTCTTATACCTCCAGCTACTGATCATAAAGGTAGTATATCAAGTATTTGTGGCTATGTTTCTATCTCTACTGTTTGTTTTCACTCATGGGGTCTTGTTTCTTTGTGTGCCTGATGATGGCACATTACCTTGTGTACTAGACATTGTTTTAGAAACCTCATTTGTAAGAATAATTTGAAGTCTGGAATGATGGATGTCATCCTCTAGAAAGGACTTTTGCTTTTTTTTGTCAGGTAACTGAAGGCACTTCCAGTCTGCGATCATCTTAATCTGAGTTCAAAGTTTGAGATTTCTCCGACCATCCAAGTGATGAAAAGCTTGTCTATCTAAGTCTATCAAATGTTGTGTTACTTACAGTGCCTGTTTACAATAAGGGTACCCCTATTTGGTGTCATATTTTAAAGCAGTGAGTGGTTAATTAGAGCACCCAGTTTTGAGTTCTTATTCTCTGATTCTTCCCTTTTTTGTATAGAAGACAATTTTTGATTTGTGGTTGCAATATTTTCTTTTATGTTGCAAGACAGAGAGAGAGATATTTCAATGACCATTTTTCACTTGCTTTATTTCCACTTGAGTTTTTTTTTTTTTTTCCTATTCACTGTGTATCTTGCTAAAGCTGAGAAGAGTCTTCATTATCTCTTAGAAGAGGGTAATTGGCATAAAGCTATCTACTAATGTCAGGGCAGAAAGGAGGGGTCTGGATATCTTAAGCATGCATGCAGATTTTTCCTTAACCTCCTTATCTCTTCTCTTTACCATAGTTCCTCCTTCTCCTTTGCTTACTCTTCCACAGTTTAGTCCCTCTGGTCCTGTTTTCCAAGAAAATTATCTTTAGACTCCTGTGAAGGGGCTGTGGGGGTGGGTGGAAGTAGTAGTAGTCTGTCTTTGATTGGTAGGGCTGTGGGACTGAAATCAGGCTAAGTTGCCTAGATATCTCCAATGCCTCATTGTCAGTCACACTTCTTACTACTGCCTTCCATGCATAGAATCTGATGAATGGATTTTTGCTAAGGAAAACCTCTTCTCTTGTAATTGATGTAACTTTTTTCAACTGCTAACCTTTTGTTCTCATTGTCTTTATGTAATTTTACAATTTTTAATTTCAATTTTTGGAATGCTTCTAGACATAGCAAAATAAATGTACCTTTCAATCTGCCAAGTTTTAAAAAGCAAATTAAATTAGGTTTTTAAATGGTTTCTGTGAGCCTCATCTGTTGTCATGTTTTCTGTAGCTACTTTCATTATTGTTTTTAGTTCTGTATTTCCAATCCAAATCCCAATTCTCTACTACTACTATCATTAAAGAAAGAAAGAAAGTGAAGTCACTCAGTCACTCAGTCGTGTTCAATTCTTTGCGACCCCTAACAGACCTACAGTCTGGTAGGACTATAGCCTACCAGAATCCTCTGTTCATAGGATTTTCCAGGCAAGAGTACTGGAGTGGGCTGCCGTTCCTTTCTCCAGGGTATCTTCCCAACCCAAGGATTGAACCCAGGTCTCCTGCATTACGGGCAGATGCTTTACCATCTGAGCCACCAGGGAAGTCCAAACTACTACAGATAATAATAGAATCTACATTTACAAAACACTTAATAAATGTCAATCATTGTTTTAGGTACTTGACATGTTTTAACTCATTTAAACCTCAATGCTGTGATACTGTATTAGTTATCTATTGCAACAATAATGCTATATGACAGAATGACAAACCACTCAAAACCTTAAAAAATGTAAAACAATTTACAACAATAGCCACGTATAATTTTTTTACAAGTCTCTGTTTCTGCTGATCTTCAGTCAGTTCAGTTCAGTTGCTCAGTCATGTCCAGCTCTTTGCGACCCCATGGACCGTGCATGCCAGGCCTCCCTGTCTGTCACCAACTCCCAGAGTTCACTCAAATTCATGTCCATTGAGTTGGTGATACCATCCAACCATCTCATCCTCTGTCGTCCCCTTCTCCTCCTGCCCCCAATCCCTCCCAGCATCAGAGTCTTTTCCAATGAGTCAACTCTTCACATGAGGTGGCCAAAGTACTGGAGTTTCAGCTTTAGCATCATTCCTTCCAAAGAAATCCCAGGGCTGATCTCCTTCAGAATGGACTGGTTGGATCTCCTTGCAGTCCAAGGGACTCTCAAGAGTCTTCTCCAACACCACAGTTCAAAAGCATCAGTTCTTCAGCACTCAGCTTTCTTTATAGTCCAACTCTCAAGTCCATACATGACTACTGGAAAAACCATAGCTTTGACTAGACAGACCTTTTTTGGCAAAGTAATGTTTGCTTTTTAATATGCTGTCATAACTTTTCTTCCAAGGAGCAAGCATCTTTTAATTTCATGGCTCCAGTCACCATCTGCAGTGATTTTGGAGCGCCAAAAAATAAAGTCTGTCACTGTTTCCACTGATTCCCCATCTATTTGCTATGGAGTGATCATGACTTTGGTCACTCATTGGTTTGCAGTCAACTGTCAGGTTGAATGGAGTTGTGGGTCTAAGATGACCTTGGATAAGACAACCTGGTGTTTTCTATGTGGTTGCTGATTTTTCAAAAAGCTGTTGTTGTTTAGTCACTAGTCATGTCTGACTCTTTGTGACCCCATGGACTGTGGCATGTCAGGCTTACCTGTCCTCCACTATGTGCCAGAGCTTGCTCAAATTGATGTGCATTGAATCAGTGATGTTATCTAACCATCACATCATCTGCTGCCCCCTTCTCCTTTTACCTTCAATCTTTCCCAGCATCAAGGTCTTTTCCAATAAGTTGGCACTTTGCATCAGGTAGCCAACGTACTGGAGATTTGGCTTCAGCAACAGTCCTTCCAGTGGATATTCAGGGTTGATTTCCTTTAGAATTGACTGATTTGATCCCCTTGTTGTTCAAGGGACTCTCAAGAGTCTTCTCCAACACCACAGTTCAAAAGCATCAATTTTTTGGTGCTCAGCCTTCTTTATGGTCCAACTCTTACATCTGTACATGACTACTGGTAAAACCATAGCTTTGACTATAAGAACCAAAAGGCTAGCCTGGGAGTATTCCCATGGTCACACCAAGATTTCAAGGGAAAGAGTGAAAGCATCTAATCTTTCCTGAAATCTAAGCTTACACTTTATGCAATTGCTTTCTATCATTCTATTGATAAAGGAAATCAAAACACTGGTCCAGGCTCAAAAGGTGGGGACAAGCTCTACCTCTCCATGAGAAGAACTACAAAGTCAAAATGCTACGTGTAGGAATCCAGTAAAGAACTGGAGCCATTCATGCAACTTTTCCTCCACAAATAAGCATTATTATTATTATTTTCATTTTAAAAGAAACTGAGCTACTGAGTAGCCAGCTCAAGGTCATAGATTAATTAGATGGTGGCACTAGCATTTGAATTCCAGCTGTCTGGCTTCAATCTGTGCCCTTCACTCCTATGATTTACTCTTGAGTGACAATTTTGAATCAGTTGAAGAGATGATAGAGAAAGAAAGGCAAAAGATATCAAAGGGGCTTTGAAGTAACTCTATAAAGAGAAAGAATGAACAAGCCACATAGAAGGGAAAAAAAGGTTACTGCAAGAAGATGACACTAAACATCTTCCTCCCTTTGTGAAATTAGAAGAGGAATAAAAAAAGGGTTTGCATGCAGCCTCTGGGTTTTGGAAAGAGAAAAAGCACACTGTCAAAGATAGCTGGCTTTACTGGAGTCTGCAGCTTGTTAGAACCCATCTCATTTCCGCAACTGGAAAGAGAGCACAGGATTCAAAAATGTCACAAGGATAAGATCTTGGTGGTATGAATAGTTGGGGAAAGGGTTTTGCAGCTTCTTGTACCAGCTGCAGTATGAACTTTAAATCCTGTAGTTTGGTTATTTAAGTTGGTTTATAATGCTTAGGTTCTGTATGAAATTGAATGGGAACATGAGTTAAGCTGATAGACATCCTCAAATGTGTTACAGAGTGGCTGTTCTTAATTTATACTTTTATTAGTCCTGCTAGCGTGTCTTCCCTGATCTCAGTCTCCAGTTTTTCCACCATTTTTTTTTTTTTTTTTGCAGCAACCAGATAAATTTTTCAAAATGTGCATTTGATCATAACACTTTCTGCTTTAAAATCTTCAGTAATCCTAATTATCTTCAGAGTGAAGTTGAAATTCTGTAAGGTCCTTTATTAGGCAGCCTCTCTTTACCTCCCAATCTGTTCCTTACTGTCTTTTCTCTCTCAGCTAAAGACCTTGCAGAATTCCAAATATGCCATACACTTTCATGTCTGGTTCCCCTTCTCACACTGCTCTTTTAACAAGAAATATCTTGATCAACACAGATCGTTTCTTTCTTTTTTGTTGCTTCCTCCCTCCTCCCCTCCCTCCTTCCCTTCCTCCGTACCTCCTTTCTTCCTTCCTTTCTTCCTCCCTTCCTTCCTTCTGTTTCTTTTAAAAATTTCTGCCAAATTGAGAGGAATTGGAAAGGTATATGACTTGTACCAGGTAAGGAAGTTGGGAGCAGAAGTGACCTGTGTTACTTCTGGGTCAAAGCAGAGAAGAGGTTACATATGATTCTCTTCCCTCTTCTCACACTTCTTCATTAGCTAAGAAGGGCATGGTTTCAAATGAAACAGCTGTGAATTGGTGGACCTTCCTCAGGCTAGATTCCTAAATGTTGGTGATGGTGTGAAACAGAGTTCCCCTCCAATCTGTGATAAACTTGTCCCAAGAATGAGAAATCAGTTTTCTTGTACTAAGTGCCAGAGATTTGAGGCTTAATAAAGTACCATATCAAAACCTAGTATTTATTAGTTCTTCTTTGGTAAAATTCCTCTCCATGTCCATTGCCTATTTAGGCTATTCACACTGATTTATAAGACATCTTTATATGTTATACATTAACATAGACATTGACCTTTTTATGTCATGTGTGCTGAAATAATTTTCCAGGTTATTAATTGCCTTTTGACTTTATGATGCATTTTCATGTTCCAAAGTTTTAAAATAATATGTAATCTACAAATCTTTGAAAAAATTTTCCCCATTTTAGGATAAGAAAGGCTATCTGAAATTTGATGGGTTGATTTTCTCCAGTTTTATTTTTAATTGAGATATAATTGACATATAATAGTATATTAGTTTTAGGTGAACTGATTTGTAAAGTAATTACCACAATAAATTTAGCTAATGTTCATCATCACATGAAGTTTCAAATTGTTTTCTTGTGGTGAGAACATTTTTTTTTTATTGAAGGATGGTTGATTTGTAATATTGTGTTAGTTTCAGGTGTACAGCAAAGTGATTCTGTTTTTATATATATATATGTATTTAAATACTATTTATATTGTTTTTCAGATTCTTTTCCATCATAGGTTATTACAAGATATCAGATACAGTTTCCTATGCTATGCAGCATAGTTGTTGTTTATTTATTTTGTATATAGTAGTGTGTATCTGTTAAGTTTCAGACTCCTAATTTATTCCTCTCATACTTTTCCCCTTCGGTAGTCATAAGTTTGTTTTCTATGTCTATGAGTCACTTTTTGCATTGTACATAAATCCCTTTGTATCACTTTTTTAGATTCCACATGTAAGTGATATCTGTCTTTCTCTGTCTGACTTACTTCACTTCATGTGATAATCTCTAGGCCCATCCATTGTGCTGCAAGTGGGATTATTTCACTTTCTTTTATGGCTGAGTAATATTCCATTGTCTATGACATCTCCTTTATTCATCTGCTGATGGACACTTAGGTTGCTTCCATGTCTTGGCTAATGTACACAGAACTGAAATAAACATTGGAATGTGTATATTTTTTCAAATTTTAGTTTTCATCTCTTAATGAGAACTTTTAAGAACTACTCTCTTGGAAACCTTTGAATATACAAAACAGTACTGTTAGTCTGTTTTTCTGTAGTCACCAAGCTGTATGTTACATCCCCAGTTTGTACCTTCTGACTGCCTTTACCCATTTCTCTAGTTTACTTCTTCCTTATTTTTAAAAAATGAATTTTATAATTTACTGTGATTTTTTTTGATGCACAGCATTGGGTAGGGGTATAGCTTTGAATAAATACAACCATCTTGAAACTTACTTTACTCTTTTTTCTGAATCAAAAAGACAATTTGGTGGTGTGCTTTTGAATTATTTCGTAAACAACATCCTCATGACATCGAATGCCCATTCAGCACATTCAGGATGACTTGGCCCTTTAGCACTTCGCTGAAGGCCTGTCCGCTGCACGGGTGCAGAGCACATCAGAGGATGGGCAGGAAGCAGAGATGTTTCCAGTCATGAGGGGAAATGCCTGATCCAGTGATGCAAGCACTCTGGAATTAGAACAGGAAGCAGCTCTCTCCCTTGGTGCTTCTATAGTGAGCACTTAATTTTTTCACTTATTGATTCAGCCTTTCACGCCATAGTAAAATATAAACTGAGCACTGTGAAGCATTTTGCAGACTAATGGGAAACACCTTTTTTTTTCCTCAGTTGTATAAGTGAAGCAGTCTGGTAATTTACAATCGTGGGGACTTTCACTATGCTTAGAGATAAGCATGGTATAGTAGTGAAAAATTATCTACTTTTTTTTTCAGCTACATGTCACATGTTCTAAGATTTAGACTAGGATGGAGTAATACCCAGTTCTCTAACCAAGTACATGTAGATGTTCCTCCCTTAACACAAAGATCTCATAGGGACCATGAGATCTAGAGGAGCTTACAAGACTGAGACTCTACAAACCGTAATCAGAAATGTGTCTTAGTGATGGTGGTAAGATAAAGGTGGTGTGTGTGTGTGTAAGAGAGAGAGAAAGAGAGAGAGAACCTAATCAGATGCAGCCACGCCAGAGGCAAGTTATTTCCTGGTTGGTCTAAAGTCTTTTGCTTTAGTAGTTTGCCTTCATATTTCAAAGATGGATTCCCCACCACGTCTTAGCCTGACACATTGCAAAGACTTTGTGGTGGCTCTGATCTACAATGGCTCTAGGAAAAGAGGAAGGCAAACCTTTTTAGTACCACCAACACAGAGAGCTCATGATAGCAGCAACATTACCAGTTTTCTGCATTTGTAGAAACATCAGGTCCCACACTATCACATTAAAATACTCCTGTCCATTATAATTGCCCAGGAAATAGAAATTGGAACTCACCATAGAACTGGTATTTTGGTAGCCTTTCCCTTCTCCAGGGAATCTTCCCAACACAGGGATCAAACTCAGGTCTCCCACATTGTGGGCAGATTCTTAACCAGCTGAGCCACAAAGGAAGCCCAGGAATATTGGAGTGGGTAGCCTATCCCTACTCCAGTGAATCTTCCAGACTCACCAGTCAAACCGGGGTCTCCTGCATTGCAGGCAAATTCTTTACCAACTGAGGTATCAGGGAAGCCCAGGTTTAATATTAGAAAGAACTCAAAAAATATTGGCATTTGCTTTATGTTGCTTGATTATTTAGTTGCTCAGTCATGTGCAACTCTTTTGTGTCTCCATGAACTGCCAGACTCCTCTGTCCACAGGGTTTCCCAGACAAGGATACTGGAATGGATTGCCGTTTCCTTCCTCATGGGATCTTCCCAACCAAGGGACTAAACTTGCTTCTCCTGCTTGGCAGGTTGATTTTTTTACTACTGAGCCACCTGGGAAGCCCTCTTTTGTTTTATAGTTATTGTATTTTTTTTTTATCTCTTGCATTTTAACTGGTTGAAAAGGTGAAAACAAAACTAAACATATGCATCAGTGATGTTCTTGTGCAGTTAACATAGGTCTTCCATATCTTGGCAGATCACATTTCTAAACTTCTCAAGATACAGATCAATTCTTTCAGTAACGTGGTCTAACTTCTCCAGTTTGATGTCTCTGAAGGCAGGTTTGTGTATTCCACAAATCAGAAAGGATTATCATCCTTTCTCACGAACTGATGCTGGTCTTAACATAAAAATTTAGTTGCAACATGTCTCTCCACAGTCAGCAGATGGTCTAAATACTTCCAGTGTTGTGTGGTAAGTCAACTTGGGGCAATTTATACTTGCCACCTCCAAGTGCATCACCAGGCAAGTTATCTGTGCCAGGGGTCACAGAGCAGATGGGCTGACAGACTGAATTATAATATCTTGAGTTACATGTTTTATTAAATAAATTTAATTTAAATTTAAATAAATATACCATGAGAATCAAAAGGAAGGAATGGAGTCAGTTAACAATCTGAGAATATGGGGTAATCAGGATGGAAATATCACAGCTCCTGAATCCTGAGATATTACAAACCAAACTTGGGTTTCAGCTATTTGGAAATATCAAATTGATTATATCAGCCTTAAATTAGGTATCAATTTTTTTTGGAAAAAAATTTTGCCAACTGTAAGAGTAGAAAGACCTATGGAATAAAGCTTTATGTAAACAGTAAATGAAATGCCAAGCAAATGTAAAATGTTATTTTTTTATATATTAGTAACAGACTATTCTGACAGCACAAATCCTTCTTGTAAATTCTATCCTGGTAATGAACTACACAATTAGATTCATTCATTCACTCATTTAATTGTTTATTGATTTGTTGTTAGTCACTCAGTCATGTCCAACTCTTTGTGACCCCATGGAATGTAGCCCACCAGGCTCTTCAGTCAATGGGATTTTCTAGGCAAGAATACTGGAGTGGGTTGCCATTTCCTTCTCTAGGGGATCTTCCCAACCCAAGGATCAAACCAAGTCTCCCACATTGAAGCAGACTGCTTACCACCTGCTCTACCAGGGAACATCAGGGAACTTTATTGGTTTACTAAGTGCCAGATGTAGTTCTGACTATGTGTCTGAGGTAGTTCTGAACAATAGGGGAAAAGTAATAGGGATAAAGCAATAAGCAAAACAGTATATATCCTGCCCTTACTGAACTTCCATTCTGGAGAGGGGCAATAGACAATAAAATATAATAAATAATTAAGTTGCGTGGGCATGGTAAGAATACTCTATACACAATGAAAATGATTACTAAAATAGAGTTAGGGAATATCTAAAGGATTAGGGGTTGCGATGAAGGTAGATCTGATTCTGAGCAGACTGTGTCCTATTTAGGGGGGACAATGTGAGAACATTTTTGTGTTAAGATCAGATTCTAGAGTTAATCTGAAGGTAGAGTTATCAGGATTTGTTAACAGGTTGTATATGTCTGTCATGAGAACAGCAAGTGCTAAGGCCCTGAAGTGAAAGTGTTCCTCATTTCTTACAGGAACACCATGAACCCATTGTAGCTAAAGCAGAAGGAGCAAGGTGAAGCGACAAGGAGGTCAGAGAGGCAATGATGGAACCAGAGGTGTAGGGCTTTGTAGGCAATATTAAGAACCTAGCTTTTGCTGATATGACTTACGTTTTAAAACAGTACTCTGTTGTCTTATTGAAAAACAGACCGAAATGGGTTAAGATGAAAGCAGGAGAACCAGTTTGGAAGATGTTGTAACAATCCAGGTGCAAGAAGTTAGTGACAGTCCAGGGTGACAATAATGAGAAATTAGGGAGAGGTTAGGTCCTATGTATAATCTGAAGGTTGAGTCATCAAAAGCTGTTAACAAATTGGATGTAGGGTGTGACGCAAAGAGAAGAAAGACAAACCTAAGGATTTTGATATGAGTACCTGAATAAGTGGTAATTCCATTCTAAGATGGGAAGAAGGAGCAGCATTTAGAAAAGAAGAAAGGCTCTGTTTTGGATACGCTAATCTAAATTGTAAAGGACATTTTAGACTTATGAACACGTAGTTCAGGGGGAAATTGTGAGCTTCAGATACAAATTTGTGTGCTATCCATGACAGAATAGTATTGAAGTCTGTGAGTGAAGATAAAGTCCCCAAGGCAATGAGGTTAAAGGACTGAGTATGAGAGTCTTACAACTTAAAAAGGCTAGGAGATGAAGAAAGGCTGTGAAGGAAACAGAGCAGGAGTGAGAGGGGAAGAAAATCAGGAGCACTTTTTTTTTTTTAATTTAGGTGATTTGCAATGTTGTGTTTAGTCTCTGATGTACAGCAAAATGATTCAATTACATACATATATATATATATATATATATGCACATACATATGTGGAGAAGGCAATGGCACCCCACTCCAGTACTCTTGCCTGGAGAATCCCATGGACAGAAGAGCCTGGTAAGCTGCAGTCCATGGGGTCGCTTAGATTCGGACACGACTGAGCGACTTCACTTTCACTTTTCACTTTCATGCATTGGAGGAGGAAATGGCAACCCACTCCAGTGTTCTTGCCTGGAGAATCCCAGGGACAGCGGGGCCTGGTGGGCTGCCATCTATGGGGTTGCACAGAGTCGGACACGACTGAAGCGACTTAGCAGCAGCATGTACATATGTATGTATATTCTTTCCATGATGGTTTATTATAGGATATTAAATATAGCTCCCTGTGCTACACAGTAGGACTTTGTTTATCTACTCTGTATAATAGTTGGCATCTGTTAGTCCCAAATTCCCAATCCTACGTTGCCCCGAGCCCCTCTTCTGGTTACAAGTTTGCCCTCTACGTCTGTCTGTTTCTGTTTGGTACGTAAGTTCATTTGCGTCATATTGTAGATTCCACATGTGAGTGATATACTATGCTATTGTCTTTCTCTTTCTTACTTTGCTTAGTATGGTAATCTCTAGGTCCATCCATGTAGCTGCAAAATGGCATTATTTCTTTCTTTTTCATGGCTGAGTATATACATCATATCTTCTTTATCCGTTCATCTATTGATAGACAGTTAATTTGCTTCCATATCTTGACTATTGTAAGTAGTGATGCTATGAACATAGGAGTGCATGAATGTTTTCAAATTACAATGTTGCCTGGAGATATGCCCAGGCGTGAGAGGTGCCTGATTTATATGGCAACTCTGTGTGTAGTTTTTTGAGGAACCTCCATACTGTTCTCCATAATGCTTGCATCAGTTTACAATCCCACCAACACTGTACAAGGGTATCTTTTTCAAGAACGTCTTGAAAGTAAAGAACTATTTTAAATGTTTCTAGTTAATCAAATAAGGTGAAATTTGAGACTTGATCAGGGATTGAGTAACATGAAGGTCACTCATGTTGTTGGTTCAGTGGAGTGGGAAAGGTTGGAGAAGGAAAAGAACAGAGACTGGATAGCAATACACAGGGAGCAGAGCGGTGTTGTGGCATCTGAATAGAGAGATGAGGTCAAGAGAGACGTTTGTGTGTGTGTGTGTGTATGTGTGTGTTTTAACTTAGTACAGAAGAAATAACAAAGTGCTTGAACACTAATGGAAATGGCGTTGAGTAGGAAATTGATGATGCAGGTAGAAGAGATATTTGAGGAGCTGTACCTTGAATAGCTAGGTTGAATGTGAGCTAGCGCCTTAACTAAGAGAGCTTCCCTGATAGCTCAGTTCGTAAAGAATCCACCTGCAATGCAGGATACCTCAGTTCAATTCCTGGGTTGGGAAGATCTACTGGAGAAGGGTTAGGCTACTCACTCCAGTATTTTTGGGCTTCCCCTGTGACTCAGTTGGTAAAGAATCCACCCACAATGCAAGAGACCTGGGTTCAGTCCCTGGGTTGGGAAGATTCCCTGGAGAAGGGAAAGTCTACCCACTCCAGTATTCTGGCCTGGAGAATTTCATGGACTGTATAGTCCATGGGGCTGCAAAGAGTCACATGACTGAGTGACTTTCACTTTTACTATGGGCAAATATAGTTGGAGGCTGTGAGGGTGCATTCTGATGGTTTCAGTCTTTACAGCAAAGAAGGAAGCACAGCTGTAAGTTGAGAATGATGACAGAAGAAGTGTCTGGGGTGTATATGAAGGGAGATACATATGAAAGAAGTCATGTAGAAGAGTGGATTAGATAATCAGAGTGTACAAGTACAGGTGGGTGGGAGATGTCCTCGCCATTATTGCAAAGGGTGATTCAGGACTGTAAAGTTAGTCAAAGCTTGCTTGACCCCTAGCGTCTGTCCTCTTCTGCCTCTGCTTCCTGATGAGTTGTCATTGTTCAGAGAGTCATGTCTGACTTTGTGATCCATGGACTACAACATGCAGGCTTCCCTGTCTTTCACCATCTCCCAGAGTTTCCTCAAACTCTTGTCCGTTGAGTCAGTGATGCCATCCAACCATCTCCTCCTGCCTTCAATCTTTCCCAGCATTGGGGACTTTTTCGATGAGCTGGCTCTTTGAATCAGTAGTGAAAGAAAGTGAAAGTGTTACTTGTTCATTCATGTCTGACTCTTTGCAACCCCATGGACTGCAGCCCACCAGGCTCCTCTGTCCATGGGATTCTCCAGGCAAGAATACTGGAGTGGGTAGCCATTCCCTTCTCCACGGGATCTTCCCCACCCAGGGATTGAACCCGGGTCCCCTGAATTACAGGCAGATTTTTTTACCATCTGCACCACCAGGGAAGCCTCACATCAGTAGAGATATAATTAATCTTCCTTTCCTAGTCTAAACCATACTGTTCACACTTTTGTGACTGAGTTATGGTCCTAGGGGCAAATTGTTTGCAACTTGTAACTTTTTCCACTGTTTTATGAATAATTAATATTGACCATGTTTGGTTAAGCTAGAATTTAAAACTAGATTTCCAAGAAGGATCTGTTTCTGAATCAAGTTTGCAGATCAGTATAACCATGTTGGTACTAAGACAATATCTGACCACAAATCCTTTCATTCTGTTTAAAGAGTTTCACAAGTGGTCAAGGAGGACATGTATTTTTGTGAATGGATATGTTACCTTTATCTGTTTCTGTTCTTAGATGAGTGTAAAGAAGAGCAAGGGGCAGAGAAGCCACTGGAAGAGGGAACATTTTCCCATTTTTAGATTTTATAAACAGCAGAAAATAAATATGGTTGTTGCAGAATGGTCAATGTCAAATGAGAAAACATACCTGCAAGGATTTTTTATATCAAGCTAGACTGAATCCTAAATTGCCATTGATAAATTTTGGCTCCAAGCTTAAAGTATCAGTGTGAACTGAAAGAAGTGTTTTATTAATATTTTAAAATGTAATCAAATTCAACAAAGACCATTAATAGCTAAGACTTTATTCTTAATATAATGTGAGTGAAATGAATACAAGAAATTAGGCAAAAGAAAAGGAAATATGGACTTGAAACCAGAAGTCTTGGATTTTAATCCTATCTTTGTCATTGGCTAGCAACCTGAAGCAAACCTTGTAAACTATGAGGCCCTAAATTTCCTATTTGAAAATGAGAACTTGAGTTAGATACTTTCTAAAAACTCTGCTAGTACTAAAAAACAATTCTACAAAGTGAGTCTTTAATAAAGACTCCTTTTAAATATATCACCTATTAAAATACAAATGCAGAATTTGTTAATGTATTCTATTTTTCCACCTAAATTTTTTTTATTTTTGTTTTCTTTAACATCAAAAACATTTTGTACTGGGGTTTAGCCAATTAACATGCTGTGATGGTTTCAGGTGAATGCTGAAGAGACTCAGCCATACGTACACATGTATCCATTCTCGCCCCAACCCCCCTATTTATTTTTAAAGAAAATGGATCTTTATTTTTTCAGTAGTAAAACTAATACATGTCTTTTTAAAAAGCAGTACAGAAAACTAACAAAGTTGAAAATAAAAGCACAGGTAATCCCATCTCTCACTGTTAACATTTGATGTCTGTAAGGCTTTCGAAATCAGTCCTGAATATTCATTGGAAGGACTGATGCTGAAGCTGAAACTCCAATACTTTGGCCACCTGATGCAAATAACTGACTCACTTGAAAGACCCTGATGCTAGGAAAGATTGAAGGCAGGAGGAGAAGGGGACATCAGAGGATGAGATGGTTGGATGGTATCGCAGACTCAATTGACAGGAGTTTGAATAAGCTCTGGGAGTTGGTGATGGACAGGGAAGCCTGGTGTACTGCAGTCCACAGGGTCACAAAGAGTTGGACACGACTGAGCAACTGAACTGAATTAAACTGAAGGCTTTCCAATAACAATAGCTATTGTGATTGGAATATACTTATTCTCTTTAATTACTAATATAGGAAAGATACTTTTAAAAATATTAATTTTGTAACTGGATACCTTTGTGAAACTTTCTTATTTTTAGTTAATATTTTCTTTTCTTCATGTAGAATTATTTTTATCTGAACACAAAACTATTTAACAAATTTTGAGCCCTTACTCTGTAAGGTCTTCTTTCAATTGTTTATATTTCATATTCTTAGAAGGCACTTTTAACAATTCCTTTGTAATTTTTAAAACAATATTAGGGTAATGTTGAGAGTAAAAAGTTCTGTTAGGTTTTTTTGCTGTTGTTGTTGTTCACTCAGTCATGTCCAGCTCTTTGTGACCCCATGGACTGCAGCACGCCAGGCCTCCCTGTCCTTCATTATCTCCTGGAGCTTGCTCAAACTCCTGTCCATTGAGTCAGTGATGCCATTCACCCATCTTGTCCTCTGTCACCCCCTTCTCCTCTTGCCATCTATCTTTTAAAAATCATGTTAAAGATCTTTATTTAGAAGTTTAAAAATGTAAAACATTTGTTTAATGACTTGGGTACCTATTATGATTGCAGAGCATTTTTTCCTTCATTTATTTTTTTGAGAGAAATTGCATTAATAAACCTTCTAGTATTAAACAATTTTTTTTTAAATTCTGGGAATGAGTATCAGTTGGTCATATAATAGTAGAATTACAATCAATAATGTTACAAATATTAACATTTTATTAACAACTTTTGCTGTTAAATTTTTATTGACATGTTGTCTATATTTTTATTGGGCTTCCTTGATGGTGCAGTGGGCGAAGAATCCGCCTGCTAAAGCAGAGACAAGGGTTCAATCCCTGGCTCAGGAAGATCCACTGGAGGAGGAAAGGGCAGCCCATTCCAGTATTCTTGCCTGGGAAATTGCATGGACAGAAGAGCCTGATGGGCTACAGTCTAGAGGGTTGCAAAGAGTCTGACACGACTGAGGATGCATGTTGTTTGAAGTTATGATTATATCATCACTGTTTTTAGTAGATTTTGTTTCAGAGTTAAATTAACTTTACATAAAAGATTGTGAAGCTTTCTTTCTTTGTGCTCCTAGAAGTAAACTCTTCCTTGAACTCTGAAAGAATTCTATTGTAACACATTCTTTGCTGTTGTGTAACAGCTTTGTCAGTGCCTTATTTAGCTGTTGACTTATTTTCAGACAATTTACTTCACTTATTTCCTAGGAAAAATTTCTTTCAAATAGATTTTCAAACTTATAATCATAGCGTTGAATACTTTATATAAATTTAATACCATCTCTGGGAACTTGAAAAGGAGAGGAATTACTGTAAATAATAGTTTATATTATTTCCTATGTTTAAAATTCTCTTAAAGCCATAGTTCCTCTTTAAAAATTCTTCTCTTTTCTGGAGTAATTCTGTTGGCAAAGAACATACTTCATTTATGTTTTGCATGCAGTGCTTTCTGCCACATTTAAAAAATATTTTCTTGTAAAATAAACCACAAAGAAAGCAAAAAACGGAATTTAGAGATTAATGAATTATTAAAAGCTGAATAATTTTAAAAACCACTTTATTAAGGTATTGTTGACATATAAAAATCTGTACATAATTAATGTGTACAATTTACTGAATTTGGGGATAAGTAGGCATCCATGAAACTATCATCACCTTCAAGGCCATAAACATATGCAAGACCTCTCAAAGCTTCTTCCTACTTCCTTTTTTATTATTAGTTTATTTATTTATCTGTGATAAGAGTACTTAATGTAAGAGCTACTCTCTTAGCAAGGTTTAAGTAAACAATAGGATAGTGGCTATTGGCATAGTGCAATATAGATCTCAATAACTTATCTTACATATCTGAAAAAATTAATAGTCTTATAACCATTATTTAGATCAAAAAATAGAATTTTAGTATCCATTCCAGGAACCCCTTCATTTTCTTATCTTCTTTTTGTTGTTTTTGAATTTTATTTTTTGTTGAGATATAACTGATGTATCATATTAGTTTTAGGTATACAAAAAATTGATCTGATATAGTGCATTGATGTATATACTGCAAAATAACTACCATGAATTTAGCTAACATCTGTCACTTCACAGAGTTACCTATTTTAAATTCTTGTGATGAGAACTTTTAAGATCTACTCTTAGTAATTTTTAAATATATTGTACAGTATTATTACCTATAATCACCATCCTGTACATTACATTCCAGGACTTATTTTATTTTCCCGTCTTACATAGGGCTCTTCTCCTTTCAAATTACCCACTATTCTGACTTTTATAGTTAGTACTTCCTTGCTTTTCTTTATGATTTTATCACCCAATAATGCATCCCTACTTTTTAAAACTTTATTTTACTTTCAAGTGTTTTCTTTTTTAATCTACACATTCTCTCTCTTTCTCATTCATTCCTTCATAATAAATACCTTGAATGTCCCAGGGAATTGGACTTAGATGGTTTTTCACAAATCATCATATTTTTTTATTTATCGTGTACATTTTCTGTAAGCTGGCAACTGGATTCAGATGCTTGATAAGACTGTTCTGATTTCTGTGGCAAGACTGTGCTCTTTTGTTAGAAAACTTTCTGAATGTTTTGCTCTCTATATGTGATGGGGTAAGAAAGCAGAAGACTTCATTTCTAGTGTGTTGTGTGTGTTCCAGTATATGTAGATAGGTGACGGTGGGTTTGGATGGATTTTGTGTATGTTTTGCATTAAGGGTAAGAAGAAGTACTTTTTTGGCATTTGACTGATCACCTGTGTTTACTAGGCAAGTGTTATGGACTGAATACTTGTATTATCTCAGAATTCATATGTTGAACTCTCATTGTGGTGGTATTTGGAGATGGGTTTGGGGAAGGTGATTAGGTTTCCATGTGGTCCTGAGGGTAAGACCCTCAAGAAGAAATTAATGCCCTTAGGAGGAGAAAAGAAGGAAAAAGCATACACACCAAGGAAAGGTCATATGAGCACACAGTGAGAACGTGACCGTCCGTGACCAGGAACATTTGTGATACCCACTCTGCCAGCCACCCCTATCTTGGATTTCCAGCTTTCAGACTCTGAGAAAATAAATGTGTGTTATTGAAGCTATTCAGTCTATAGTATTTTGTTCCAGCAGCCCAAGAAAACTAAGACAGAGGTAAGAAATCAGCTTGGAGAAAAGTTACATGGCCTACGGCTTTTAGTTTGGTGAGGTCACATTTTTTTTAGTGTTCTTTTGCATAACCACATTTGCATCTGTAAAAATCATTCACCCTTGCTTCTAGAGTCTCTGGACGATGAGAATTCTTTCCCCACCGACTTGCTGGAGAAATATGCTACTTTTAAGAAAAGCGTCTCTTCAAAGAGACGACTCATTGGAAAAGTCCCTGATGCTGGGAAAGATCGAGGGTAGAAAGAGAAGAGGGAGTCAGAGGATGAGATGGGGCTGGAGAGAATCTCTGATGCAGTGATCATGAACTTGGGCAAACTCCAGGAGACTGTAAAGGACAGGAAAGCCTCTCGTGCTGCAGTTCATGGGGTCGCAGAGTCGGACGCGACTGGGCGACAGAACAACAAAAGAAGAATGTCATCGTTCAGTCAGTCACGCAACATGCTATGCTAAAGAGTGGCTGTTCATTTTTCTGAATTTGCTTAGCCTCGGGGCAGGGGCATTCTAGGGCAGAAAGCTGCTTCTTTCAAGGTCTCCTCTGGTTCCAGCCCTGTTCTCCATTTACTTTCTATTAGTGAGAACTGCCAGAATATATAGTGATTTCTCTGGAAACCACATTTTCAGGAAGGGAAGTTGCTCATCAACCTTTGATGCTTTTCTTCACACTGATTAAAATTTACTGTATTTGCTGGTAATTCCTGCCAAAAATTTGTGAAATTCTGTCATTGGCAGTATTTACTAGTTTCAGAACTGATAAGCACTTTCTTTCTCATGTTTTATTTCTTTTTAGTTATCTTTGTCAGTTTCCAAGTAGAGGCCTTTATAAGGGGGCTCCATCAGACACTGCCATTTCTTTCAAATAATAGTGAGTAAAGCATCTCTAAGGCACTTGATTATTTGAACTATGAGACAGTTAACTCCTTATTGCAATAGTTCCGAAAGTGTGTTCCTCAGAACCCAGTTCTACACATGTTAATAGGAGTTACAGGAGAATAGGTTTTCATGATCAAATAAATGTTAATAACACAAATGAAACAAAATTAAACACGATTCTTTACTAAGGGACTTTTAGTCCCTTTAACATGTGAAAAGAAAATTGTGAGCATATAAGACAGACATAATATACGATGTTTTCCTAGAACTTATTTAAATTCAGTCCTTTTTTTCCCATAAATCATCACAAAGGAAAAACAAATTTGTAGAACAGATTATGGGAAATATTGGTATAGCAACATCATTTCCTAATTGTAGGTGAAGAAGTTAAGAATAAAGGAAGTGTTCTTTGCATATCTGAGCCTTGCAAATTGAATCATAAAACATTCTTCATTCTCCCTCCCTCACTGCTCCCCTCTTCCCTCTGTTCATGCAGCAAATACTTAAATGCCCCTGATATGCAACACAGAACTGCTTACTTGGCTCAGGCTCTCATATATATAAATATATATATTTATATACCACAATTTTGCTGTGAGTGAAGTAGGAATATTTTAAGGAGAATTTTTATATGCCATATATATATATGGAAGTTTTAATATGAAGGAAATATATGTTCATCTCCCACTTTATAGGAATATTGTGAAAACTGAGTGAAGCAATGCATGTAAAGTGCTATAAAAATCTGACTGTCCAACAATGAAGTCTATGGACCAGTTCTTTTCAAACGTGCTGTTGTAATGTGTTGTAATGTTGTAATGTGTTGCGCTTCACTGTGAAATATGTTGCTAGTTCTTAATATTTCCAAGTTTGTAATATTATGCAGTTTCCTTTTTAAAGACAAAATATACTGTGTTTCAGGTTATACTTAAAATAACATCAGTGTCATTCATTTGATTTATGACATAATTTATTAAGTGGGAGAAAAAGGGAAGGTGTCTAGCTCATCTTTTGGAAATTGCTTTGGGGATGGATTGTCTCTGTCCTTGCTATGTGGCACATGGGGATAGCACATAAAGATTGTTAACTGAAGCAGAAGAACCCCGTCCTGGGAATAGTGGACATTCATCATTTTGGTAAATTAAGAACATTCCCAAAATGCATGATGCAGTGGCTTGAAATGTTGCTGAGACATAATCACATGAGGCTGGGTAGTAGAGAATGAATCACATGGTAGTGACTGAGTTTAAGAGCTCTTGAAAGAAACATGTTTCACAAGAAAGTTTAAAGCTTATGCAAATATTCCTATGAACAACCTGGGGTGAAGGCACCTGCTTGGCTACCCCAGTTTTGCTGGGAGTGAAGTAGGAATATTTTAAGAATTTTTATGTGCCTAAAATGATCTTAACAGAAAGCACATCACTTTGCCATCCTAGATTTGTCTTTTGGGGCTAAAGAATTTCCTAGAGGGGAGGCGTTATAAGCTGACTAGAACTAACGGTCAGAGCAGATGAAATCGAAACTTATTGGAAAATAGATATTGAATACACATATTCACTGAGGATAAGTCAGCCTTAGCATTTAAAGGGAAAGGGTACAGTGACTTTTCTACTTGGTTGCAATGCAGCAGATTTTATGATTAAGGGCAGACTGGTTCTGCCCTTCTGCTAACCTAAGGGCATCCAAGATCAAGAAAAATTCATTGTGCCTGCATATTGGTGCTGCAGTATATAAAACTGTGACATAGCACAACCCCTTTTGGGCAGATTTCACTAGGGCACACCCTCTTGCAGACAGAGCCACATAGACCTTTACAGGCCAGGTCTCCACACTGAATTACCCTGTATTATCTTGATCGGCACATATTCTTTTAGATACAGTAAAAAAAAAAAAAAAAAAAAAACCCAGTAATAAAGAGATCTTGTTATTCAAGATTCCTTTTGGTAACCATGTTGCCAACAAAGCACATTTTACCTATATCTACCAAGAGATACTGATTTTGTAGTTTAACTAGATATCTGGGGAACCAAATATGCCAGTGGGTGCTTTAGAATTCAGTGCATATTGTTCATAGAAACAACCCTCTTCATGATATTCATGAGGAAGACTCACAGATCCTAATTAATACATAATGTATCTGATGTTGCTGTTCAGTTGCTAAGTAATGTCCGACTCTTTGCGACCCCTTGGACTGTATGTAGCCCCCAGGCTCCTTTGTCCATGGGATTTCCCAGGAAAGAATACTGGAGTGGGATGCCATTTCCTTCTCCAGGGGATCTCCCCAGATCAGGGATTGAACTGGCATCTCCTGCATGGGCAGGTGGATTCTTTACCACTGAGCCACCAGGAAGGCCTTGCTCTATTAATGAAAATGTAAGCTAATTGATGTTAAGGCATAATGTGCATGGGGTTTTACATTGCAGAATGTTTTGTTACACATGTTATCAATGCTTTTGTTGTAGAGTAATTAAAGTTATAAGCTTGGATACAAGTATATCCTAAAAGGCATTAGGCCTCCTGAGGTCTAGCTGGAAGCTGCAAAGTGAGTCAGAACCAGATCTGGGGACGCTCACCTTGCTACTGGGGCTGATTCTTGGAAGGCAGTCAGATAGTGATGAATCTCTCCCAGTTCTAACTCTGCAGGTGTGCATACCAAGCTCTGCAGTCCTAAGGGTGGGGCATGGCAACTGTGATTCACATTGTGGATGGAAAGTTGGAGCCCAGGTGGCATGTGCCTCTCCTAGAGAGTCAAGCCTTGGTTCAGGCACAAAAAAAGAAGGGCTTGAAAAGAACTGCACAAGGTCCCATGACTCAGAGGAATGGCCAGAGGTCTAGGAAAGACTTCAAGTCCTAGAGGGAAAGCAAGAGAATTAGGTAGAAGAGCAAGCCGCACTAGAGAAGGAATCAACATTTCAGGAGAGAGTTGGGTGCTGTGATTGGGACGATCAAACACCAAAGCTATGCCCTGGAAAATGCTTCCTGGCATCACTGTTTACAATCCACAATCCAGAAGTCATGATGGGGCTCCTATAGAAAAGTATATCGAAGAACAAGACTTACTCATATTGAAGGGCAGAGTCTATACCTGTGTACATTAGGCTCTTTCTAGGATATTTCAGGGTGAAGAAACAGATCACTGGTATACCTGATTCTGCTTACTTTCAGGACTGATCAAGAAACTGAGGTTCCATTTAAGAATTATAGGAGGACTCCCCTGTAGGCTTAGAACCTTGACAGTGTGTGGAGGAAGCTAGTCCAGAAGGGCAGCTGGGTTCCTCCTGTTTCTCCTTGTTTTTATTTCTCTTGTCACCACTACTCTTAACCTGTGGAATCAGCTCTTAGTGAAGGAGAGAAATGGTGATGCTTCCTCAATAACAAAGTTGGAAAAGAAAAGGAAAGATGGGAAGAAAACCAAGGAGCTGTAACCAAGAGGAAACGAGGTGTCCTTTGACTGTTAACACTGGGTTTACAACTTGACTATCTGAGTCCTTCTGTATGTATTAGTCACCTTAGAACATTATTAGTTGGATCACCCAGTAATCTGGGGGTAAGACCAGACTCTTTTTAAAGCTCCTTGAGTGATTATAAGATGCAGCCAGGGTTAAGATCTAGTGGCTCTTCTATCAAGAGGGCATTTTGAAGGCATGTAAGAATTATAAATTGGGCACAAGAACCTGGATTGTAAAACTTTGGGGAAAATCTTTATACATATAAATCAATCCTCTTATTCGTTTTTCACTTAGCTATGACATTTTGGGGGCTTCCTAGGTGGAATTAGTGGTAAAGAACCAGCCTGCCAATGCAGGAGACATAAGAGCCACGGGTTTGATCCCTGGGTTGGGAAGATACCCTGGAGAAGGGAATGGCAACCCAATCCATTATTCTTGCTTGGAGAATACCATGGACAGATAAGCCTGGTGGTCTACAGTCCATAGGGTTGCATAGAGTCATACGTGACTAAAGTGACTTAGCACACATGCATGACATTTTTATGAATTCTGCTGTAAAGCTTCCCCCAAAGTACGGTCTGTAGGATGCTAGTTCATGCAATGTTTATAGATTGGTGTTAACAGTGGGGAACATCATGCTTTCATACTCTGGTCATGATACTTCCTGTGTCTACTCACTTCAACCACAGTCATACATAGGCAAATAGGTTGTATTTCTCCTAGACTCTTTTTCTCCCTTTTGTTCTCTCTCTCACCTTTTTTTTTTTTCTCCAGATTCATTAAAAAATGATTTATATCATATATATTTTACTTACTGAACATTACTTCTTCCCCTTTCCTTCCTTCCTCATCTTCATTCCAATCATATAATATGGAACGTTTTCTAACTCAGTTGATTTTGAATGTATTTTTCCTCCCTCAGAACATTGCTCTACAAGTATCCTGGGGCATCATACTTGGGAATGTAACACTATAGTTAGAGGCTGAGAGAAGGGATGAAAATGTCCATTTGGAGGGTAGTCCTTGCTACCTGTGGCTGCCTACTTATAAGTTTGCAACTTTCCATCTTAGGAGTGGTTCTCAGTCTCTCTTTATTTATTTATTTATTTATTTATTTTAAAATTTGTCTTTTATTATTATTATTTATTTATTTTACTTTACAATATTGTATTGGTTTTGCCATACATCAACATGCATCTGCCACAGGTGTATACGTATTCCCCATCCTGAACCCCCCTCCCACCTCCATCCCCATACCATCCCTCTGGGTCATCCCAGTGCACCAGCCCCAAGCTTCCTGTATCCTGCATCAAACCTGGACCGGCCATTCATTTCATATATGATATTATACGTGTTTTAATGCCATTCTCCCAAATCATCCGCCCACTCCCTCTCCCACAGAGTCCAAAAGACTGTTCTATACATCTGTGTCTCTTTTGCTGTCTCACATACAGGGTTGTTGTTACCATCTTTCTAAATTCCATAAATATGCATTAGTATACTGTATTGGTGTTTTTCTTTCTGGATTACTTCACTTTGTATAATAGGCTTCAGTTTCATCCACCTCATTAGAACTGATTCAAATGTATTCTTTTTAATGGCTGAGTAATACTCCATTGTGTATATGTACCACAGCTTTCTTATCCATTCATCTGCTGATGGACATCTATGTTGCTTCCATGTCCTGGCTATTATAAACAGTGCTGCGATGAACACTGGGGTACACGTGTCTCTTTCAATTCTGGTTTCCTCAGTGTGTATGCCCAGCAGTGGGATTGCTGGGTCGTATGGCAGTTGTATTTCCAGTTTTTTAAGGAATCTCCACACTGTTCTCCATAGTGGCTGTACTAGTTTGCATTCCCACCAACAGTCTCTCTTTAGCTCAAATTTATGAATATCTCTTAAGATTCTTCTCATATTGCTCATTTATATTAAATAGATTAGTAGATTTCTCCAGGGGAGGAAGAATCTGGGGTAATATGAGCTGGTGAGACAGATTTTCCTTATTTTCCTTTCACTGTTTTGCCCTAGAAATGACCTGGGCCACATCAAGTTGGATGTGTAAATAGATATACTTCAGTTCAGTTCAGTTGCTCAGTCATGTCCAACTCTTTGCGACACTATGGACTTCAGTATTCCAGGCTTCCCTGTCCATAAGCAACTCCCGGAGCTTGCTCAAACTCATGTCTATTGAGTCGGTGATGCCATCCAACCGTCTCATCCTCTGTCATCCCCTTCTCCTCCTGCCTTCAATCTTTCCCAGCATCAGGGTCTTTTCCAATAAGTCAGTTCTTTGCATCAGGTGGCCAAAGTATTGGAGCTTCAGCTTCAGCATCAGTCCTTCCAATGAATATTAAGGACTGATTTCCTTTAGGATGGACTGGTTTGATCTCCTTGCAGTCCAAGGGACTCTCAAGAGTCTTCTCCAACACCACAGTGCAAAAACATTAATTCTTGAGCGCTCAGCTTTCTTTATGGTCCAACTCTCACATCCATACATGACTAGTAGAAAAACCATAGCTTTGACTATACTTATATGACTATATGTGAATTCAGGATGAGGGGCAGATAAGCTTTACTCAGATAAGAGTGTTTGCTTGATGGTTTCTAAAAAAGCTCAATTTTTTAAAGCTGATCTTATAAACTAGAAAAAAAATCAGTTTATTTTTCTATATTTGAGATAATTTCTCTATGAAAAAAAATTTTAGTTCCTAAAGTACAATAATAAAAATTCATTTCAGTCAGGTACAGAATAGGAGGAGATTGATCTAATTTGTTCTCTTTATGGTGTCCCTTAAGATGCCACTGGAAAAAAATAAGCATGAAGAATTTGGTGAAGACTGAGATGATTGGGAAGAGGTAGGGTTCTTCATATTCCTGGAAGATCTTCCAGAAATAAGACCCACTGTCTCACTTTCATTTTTTACTTCTAGAACACCCACATACAACCATGTTAAGTGCTATTTATGTAATTATCCAAGAAAATGTATTTGATAAAGAACTTTGACAATAGCAGAAATTTGGTGCTCCCTATAACTTCAGCCAGAGAAGGCAATGGCACCCCACTCCAGTACTCTTGCCTGGAAAATCCCGTGGACGGAGGAGCCTGGTGGGCTGCAGTCCATGGGGTCGCTAAAGAGTCAGACAGGACTGAACGACTTCACTTTCACTTTTCACTTTCATGCATTGGAGAAGGAAATGGCAACCCACTCCAGTATTCTTGCCTGGAGAATCCCAGGGACGGGGGAGCCTGGTGGGCTGCCGTCTATGGGGTCTCACAGTTGGACATGACTGAAGTGACTTAGCAGCAGCAGCAGCAGCATAACTTCAGCAGAAGGGAATTTTTAGCTGAGCTACCACACTATACTAAAGGAGATTGATAACAGTAATAGTCCTCTGTCCTGGATCAGTGGAAAGGATAAAGGAGCTAAGAAAAGCAGATAAATAAATCCTGTTCTTTTATGAGGACTGGTAAAGAAGGAGGGAGAAATAAATCCATCTATCAAATAGACTTTCAAAGGATGACTTCATTAGTAAAGCAATTATAATTTTGCTCTGAGTGAATAAACAGAAAAAAATTTGGACAAAATAATAAAGTCATAGTGACAATATTTTGGCTATAGCAGTGAAAGTGTTATTTGTTTTTATATTGTTGTTGATCTGCATTATTGATATTGAAGCACTTTGGAATTTGGGGTATTGTTTGTGAACCTCAAGATGTTTTATTGTTTTTTTTTCAGTTTCTATATTGTTTTCAAGAATTTTGGTCATTTGTGGATTACATGTATTTAAAAAATTTTATAATTTGCTTTGCCTTTTCTGCTTGTTTTTGCCAGATTGTTTTTATCTATGATTCTGGAAATCAACCCAAGTCAGAATTGAGTAAAATTATTCATTGTCATCATCATCATCATGATCACCATAGCTTGATGGGTGTCATATCTTTAAAAATCAAAGAATTTTCATATTCTCCAGGAAGTTATTTTACATAGATGTTACTTTTTTTCTTTTTGTTTATTTAACTTTATTGATATAAAAATAATATTTCATTTAACCACCAGAGGGAGTCCCCAAATCTATGGATTCTAAAAGTCATTGAGAGTAAAATAAATAAGTAGCAAATTTTATGGATTTTATGGTTGAAAATAAACAATTCAAACAGCTATTTTTTATGGCATGTGGGCTTACTTATTCAGTCTTTGGTTCATTAAAAGCCTAAAACCTCATTCTACTAGAGATTCCACATTAGTTTAACTAATAGTTATTAAATAAGAGGCTATGGATATTTTCCCCAGAAGAATCAAGTTTTATAAGTATTTCCCCACCCCGACTCCCACCCCCCACCACAAATACTATGCGAGTGTGGAATGGGAGAGGGAATTATCCAAAAGTTTCCTGTAGGCAGACCAAACCTACCACACTGGCTCTCCAGGGATGAAGGATCTTGTATCTCCCAGAAAAACCTCCCTTTCAAATATCAGGCCTCTGAGTCACATTTCCCTGCTGCTTGCCAAGTGTCTTAGAGTAGGACAGTTCTTAGGAGGGACACTTCCTAGGAGCACCCTGGCATTTATCTGTTGCCCCTGTACCCGATTTTAAAACTTCTGCAAGTTTTCACACACAGTAACTCCATCAGCCCTATTACATGGCCACTGCAATTGCACAGAAATTAAGGAACTTACCTCAAGCCATGGAGAAGATGAATGAGAGACCTGGGGTTGCGTCCAGGACTCTTAGCTGCATTGGTTGGTATATTGCCTTTCACTTCTTCACAAGGCTGCAAGTTGGCCTGCTTCTGCCAGTGATGCTTAATTAGAATCAAAAATTTTTTTAATTTATTATTTTTTATTGAAGGATAATTGCTTTACAGAATTCTGCTGTTTTCTGTCAAAACTCAACATGAATCAGCCATAGGTATACATATATCCCTCTCCTTTGAACCTCCCTCTCATCTCCCTCACCATCCCAACCCTCTAGGTTGATACAGAGCCCCTGTTTGAGTTTCCTAAGCCATATAGCAAATTCCTGTGGGCTATCTATTTTACATATGGTAATGTAAGTTTCCATGTTACTCTTTCCATACATCTCACACTCTTCTCCCTTCTCCCCATGTCCATAAGTCTGTTCTCTATGTCTGTTTCTCTATTGCTGCCCTGTAAATAAGTTCTTCAGTATCATTCTTCTAGATTCCATACATATGTGTTAGAATATGATACTTTTCTTTCTCTTTCTGACTTTCTTCACTCTGTATAATAGGTTCCAGGTTCATTCACCTCATCCGAACTGACTCAAATGTGTTCCTTTTTATGGCTGAGTAATATTCCATTGTGTATATGTACCACAACTTCTTTATCTATCCATTTGTTGATGGACATATAGGTTGCTTCCATATCAGCTATTGTAAATAGTGCTGCAGTGAACAATGGGATATATGTGGTTTTTTTTTTTTTCAGTTTTGGTTTCCTCAGGGTATATGCCTAAGAGTGGGGTTTCTGGGTCATATGGTGGTTTTAAGGAATCTCCATACCATCTTCCATAGTGGCTGTATCAATTTACATTCCCACCAACAGTGCGAGAGTGTTCCTTTTTCTCCACACCCTCTCCAGCATTTATTGTTTGTAGATTTTTTGATGACGGCCATTCTGACAGGTGTGAGGTAATATCTCATTGTAGTTTTGATTTGCATTTCTCTAATAAAGAGCGATGTTGAGCATCTTTTCATGTGTTTGTTAGCCATATGTATGTCTTCTTTGGAGAAATGTCTGTTTAGGTCTTTCCCCCATTTTTTGATTGGGTTGTTTATTTTTCTAGCATTGAGTTGTATGCTGATGCTGCTAAGTCGCTTCAGTCATGTCTGACTCCACGCGATCCCATAGACAGCAGCCCACCAGGCTCCCCTGTCCCTGGGATTCTCCAGGCAAGAACACTGGAGTGGGTTGCCATTTCGCTGCCTGTATATTTTGGAAATTGATCCTTTGTCAGTTGTTTCATTTGCTATTGTTTTCTCCCATTCTGAGGATTGTCTTTTCACCTTGCTTTTAGTTTCCTTTGCTGTGCCAAAGCTTTTAAGTTTAATCAAGTTCCACTTGTTTACTTTTGTTTTTATTTCTGTTACTCCAAGAGGTGAGTCGAGAGGATCTTTTCATCGAGTGTTTTGCCTATGTTTTCCTCTAAGAGTTTGATAGTTTCTTGTCTTACATTTAGGTCTTTAATCCATTTTGAGTTTATCTTTGTGTATAGTGTTAGGAAGTTCTCTAATTTCATTCTTTTACATGTAGCTGTCCAGTTCTGCCAGCACCATTCATTGAAGAGGCTGTCTTTTCCCCATTGTATATTCTTGCCTCCTTTGTCAAAAATAAGGTACCCATAGGTGCATGGATTTATTTCTTGGTTTTCTATCTTGGTCCATTGGTCTATATTTCTGTTTTTGTGCCAGTACCATACTGTCTTGATGACTGTAGCTCTGTAGTATAATCCAAAGTCAGGAAGAATGATTCTTCCAACTCCATTCTCAAGACTGCTTTGGATATTTGGGGTCTTTTGTGTTTCCATATGAATTGTGAAATGTTTTGTTCTAGTTCTGTGAAAAATGCCATTGATAATTTGGTAGGGATCGCATTGAATCTGTAGATTGCATTTGGTAGTAGAGTCATTTTCACAATATTGATTCTTCCTATGCAGGAACATGAAATAGCTCTCCATCTGTTTATGTCATCTTTTATTTCTTTCATTAGTGTCTTATAATTTTCTGTGTACAGTTCTTTTGTCTCCTTAGATAAGTTTATTCCTAGATATTTAATTCTTTTTGTTGCAATGGTGAATGGGATTGATTCCTTAATTTCTCTTTCTGATTTTTCATTGTTAGTATGTAGAAATGCAAGGGACTTCTGTGCATTGATTTTGTATTCTTCAACTTTGCTAAATTCACTGATTAGCTCTAGTAATTTTCTGATATTATTTTTAGGGTTTTCTATGTACAGTATCACATCATCTGCAAACAGTGAGAGCTTTACTCCTTCTTTTCCTATCTGGATTCCTTTTTATTTCTTTTTCTTCTCTGATTGCTGTAGCTAGGACTTCCAGAACTATGTTGAATAATAGTGGTGAAAGGGGGCATCCTGGTCTTGTTCCTGATCATAGGGGGAATACTTTCAGTTTTTCACCATTGAGAATAATGCTTGCTGTAGGCTTATCATATATGGCCTTTACTATGTTGAGGTAGGTTCCTTCTATGCCCATTTTTTGAAGAGTTTTAATCATAAATGGGTGCTGAATTTAGTCAAAGGCTTTTTTTTGCATCTATTGAGATGATCATGTGGTTTTTATCTTTCAATTTGTTAATATGGTGTATCACATTGATTGATTTGCATATATTAAAGAATCCTTGCATCCCTTGAAAAGACCCAACATGATCATGGTGTATGAGCTTTTTGATGTGTTGCTGAATTCTGTTTGCTAAAATTTTATTGAGGATTTTTGCATCTATGTTCATCAGTGATATTGGCCTGTAGTTTTCTTTTTTGTGTGTGTTGTCTTTGTCTGGCTTGGTATCAGAGTGATGGTGGCCTTGTAGAACGAGTTGGGAAGTGTTCCTTCCTCTGCAATTTTTTGAAAGAGCTTTAGAAGGATAGACATTAGCTTTTCTCTAAACGTTTGACAGAATTCTCCTGTGAAGCCATCTTGTCCTGGGTTTTTGTTTTTTGGGAGATTTTTGACCACAGCTTCAATTTCACTGCTTGTAATTGGATTGTTCATAATTTCTATTTCTTCCTGGCTCAGTCTTGAAAGATTGAACTTTTCTAGGAATCTGTCCATTTCTTTCAGGTTATCAATCTTATTGTCATATAGTAGTTCATCAGTTCAGTTCAGTCACTCAGTCTTGTCTGACTCTTTGTGACCCCATGAACTGCAGCACACCAGGCCTCCTTGTCCATCACCAGCTCCTGGAGTCCACTCAAACCCATGTCCATCAAGTCGATGATGTCATCCAACCATCTCATCCTCTGTTTTCCCCTTCTCCTCCTGCCCCCAATCCTTCCCAGCATCAAGGTCTTTTCAAATGAGTCAGCTGTTCGCATCAGGTGGCCAAAGTATTGGAGTTTCAGCTTCAACATCAGTCCTTCCAATGAATACCCAGGACTGATCTCCTTTAGGATGGATTGGTTGGATCTCCTTGCAGTTCAAGGGACTCTCAAGAGTCTTCTCCAACACTACAGTTCAAAAGCATCAATTCTTCAGTGCTCAGCTTTCTTTATAATCCAACTTTCACATCCATACATGACCACTGGAAAAACCATAGCCTTGACTAGATGGACCTTTGTTGGCAAAGTAATGTCTCTGCTTTTTAATATGCTATCTAGATTGGTCATAACTTTCCTTCCAAGGAGTAAGCATCTTTTAATTTCATTGCTGCAATTGTCATCTGCTGTGATTTTGGAGCCCAGAAAAATAAAGTCAGTCACTGTTTCCACTGTTTCCCCATCTATTTCCCATGAAGTGATGGGACTGGATGCCATGATCTTAGTTTCCATAGTTGTTCATAATAGTCTCTTATAATCCTTTGTATTTCTGCATTGTCTGTTGTAACCTTTCCTTTTTCATTTCTAATTTTGTTGATTTGATTCTTCTCTTTTTTTTTCTTGATGAGTCTGGATAAAGATTTGTCAATTTTGTTTATCTTCTCAAAGAACTAGCTTTTAGTTTTATTAATCTTTACTATTGTTTCTTTCATTTCTTTTTCATTTATTTCTGCTCAGATCTTTATGATTTCTTTCCTTCTACTATTTTTTTTCCTTTGTTCATCTTTTTCCAGTTGTTTTAGGTGTAAAGTTAGCTTGTCTATTCAATGTTTTTCTTGTTTCTTGAGGTAGGATTGTATTGCTGTAAACTTCCCTCTTAGAACTGCTTTGCTGCATCCCATAGGTTTTGATTTGTTGTGTTTTCATTGTCATTTGTTTCTAGAAAGTTTTTTATTTCCCTTTTGATTACTTCAGTAACCTGTTGGTTATTTAGAAATGTGTTGTTTAATCTCCATGTGTTTGTGTTTCTTACAGTTTTTTTCACCTAATTGATATCTAGTCTCATAGCGTTGTTGTTGGAGAAGATGCTTGATAAGATCAATTTTCTTAAGTTTCCTGAGGCTTGATTTGTGACCCAAGATGTGCTTCTATCCTGGAGAATGTTCCGTGTGAAGGGAAAAATGTGTACTCTTCTGCATTTGGATGGAATGTCCTGAAGATATCAATGAGATCCATCTCATCTCATGCATCATTTAAGACGTGTTTCCTTATTAATTTTCCCTTTTGATGATCTGTCCATTGGTGTCAGTGGGGTGTTAAAGTCTCCTACTATGATTGCATTATTGTCAATTTCTCCTTTTATGTCTGCTAGTGTTTGTCTTATGTATTGAGGTGCTCCTTTGTTGGGTTCATAGATATTTACAATTGTGAAGTCTTCCTCTTGGATTGATCCCTTGATCAATGTAGTTATGTGGTGTCCTTCCTTATCTCTTGTAATCTTCTTTATTTTAAAGTCTACTTTATCTGATATGAGGATTGCTACTCCAGCTTTCTTTTGCTTCCCATTTGCAGGGAATATATTTTTCCATCCTCTAACTTTTAGTCTATATGTGTCTTTAGGTATGAAGTGGGTTTCTTGTAAACAGCATATATATGGGTCTTGCTTTTGTATCCATTCAGCCAGTCTGTGTCTTTTGGTTGAAGCATTTAATCCATTTACACTTAAAGTAAGTATTAATATATATGTTCCTATTGCCATTTTGTTAATTGTTTGGGGTTGATTTTGTAGATCTTCTCTTGTATTTCTTGCCTGTATAAGTCCCTTCAACATTTGTTGTAAGGCTGGTTTGGTGGTACTGACTTCTCTTAACATTTGCTTGTCTGAAAAGCTTTTGATTTCTCCATCAATTTTGAGTGATTTCCTTGCCACATACAGCAATCTTGGCTGTAGATTTTTCCCTTTCAGTACTTTAAATATATCCTGCCATTCCCTTCTGGCCTGAGGAGTTTCTGCTGAAAGATCAACTGTTAAACATATGCGGTTTCCCTTGTATGCTACATGTTGCTTCTCCCTTGCTGCTTTTAATACTCTTACTTTGTGTTTAGTCTTTGTTAGTTTGATTAGTATGTGTCTTGGTGTGTTTCTCCTTGGGTTTATCCTGTGTGGGACTCTTGCACTTGATTGACTATTTCCTTTTCCATGTTGGGGAAATTTTCAACTATAATCTAGTCAAAAATTTTCTCATACCGTTTGTTTTTCTGTTCTTCTTCTGGGACCCCTATAATTCGAATGTTGGTGTTTTTGCTAATGTCCCAGAGGTCTCTGAGACTATCCTCAGTTCTTTTCATTCTTTTTACTTTATTTTGATCTTCAGAAGTTATTTCCACCATTTTATCTTCCAGCTCACTGATTCATTCTTCTGCTTCAGATATTCTGCTATTGATTCCTTCTAGAGTGTTTTTAATTTCAGTAATTGTGTTGTTTGTCTCTGTAAGTTTATTCTTTAATTCTCCTGCTGCTGCTAAGTCGCTTCAGTCATGTCCAACTCTGTGTGACCCCATAGACGGCAGCCCACCAGGCTCTCCCGTCCCTGGGATTCTCCAGGCAAGAACACTGGAGTGGGTTGCCATTTCCTTCTCCAATGCATAGAAAGTGAAAAGTGAAAGTGAAGTCTCTCAGTTGTGTCCGACTCTTAGCGACCCCATGGACTTCGTTGCCTTCTCCCAGGTCTTTGTTAATTGATTTTTGCATTTTCTCCATTTTGTTTTCAAGGTTTTTGATCATTATTATCATTATTCTGAATTCTTTTTTCAGGTAATTTGCCTATTTCCTCTTCATTTATTTGGACTTCTGTGTTTCTAGTTTGTTCCTTCATTTGTGTAGCATTTCTGCCTTTTCATTATTATTATTTTTTAACTTATTGTGTTTGAGGTCTCCTTTTCCCAGGCTTCAAGGTTGAATTCTTTTTTTCCTTTTGATTTCTGCCCTTCTAAGGTTGGTCCAGTGGTTTCTGTAAGCTTCATATAAGGCGAGATTTGTGCTGAGTTTTTGTTTGTTTTTCCTCTGATTGGCAAGGCTGAGTGGGATGGTAATCCTGTCTGCTGATGATTGGGTTTGTATGTTTGTTTTGCTTGTTGTTTAGATGGGTTGTCCTGCACAGGGTGCTACTGATGGTTGGGTGATGCCACGTCTTGTATTTAAGTGGTTTCTTTTGTGTGAGTTCTCACTATTTGATACTCCCTAGGGTTAGTTCTCTGGTATTCCAGGGTCTTGGAGTCAGTGCTCCCACTCCAAAGGCTAAGGGCTTGATCTCTGGTCAGGAATGAAGATTCCACAAGTGGTTTGTTATGGCATTAAGTGAGATTAATAGAAATATCCAAAAATGAGAAACCAAAGATGAACTCCAGACAAATGACAGTTACAAAATCAGGCAATTAATAATTAAAATAATGGAATATACACATATACATATACAATCATGAGCAAAGTCAAAACAACCCAACAAAAATACAGTATATTGATGTGGCAAACAAAGGAAATTAAAAAATTATATTTACCAGTTAAGAACAAAACTAACTAAAGCACAAACTGGAAAACAAAACTAAAGCAAGGTGCTAAGTGGTGAATAAAGCAAAGAAAACAAATCTAACATATATGTTAAGAGGAAAAGAAAGAAAGCATAGATATGGAAAATTAAATAGAGGTAGATGAATAAGATTTATATACATTAAAGATTAACTGCAAGGGGGAAAGAACAGGAGGAAAGAAAAACAAAGAATAAATGTAGAAAAAATATAATATGCTTAAAAAGTTAAAAATTAAAATTATAAAAAAAAGAAAAGAAGAAAAAAATGGAAAAAGAAAGAAAAATGGAAAAAAAAGAAGGAAAACTCCACAGAACTGCAAAACCCCAACGTAGTAGCAGTTTTATAACAACAATAAAAAAGTGTGACTGAATACACACATACATATACTCCCATAAGCAAAATCAAAGCAGTCCAACAAAAATAAGGTACAATAGATTGACACGGCAGACAAAGGAAACCAAAAGTTGTATCTCCCAGAACAAAACTAACTAAAGCACAAACAGGAAAACAAAGCTAAAGCAAGGTGTCAACTGGGAAATAAAACAATGAAAATAAAACTAACAAATATGTTAAGAGGAAAGGAAAGAAAGAAAAGAAATAAAGAGTAGATATGGAAAGTTAAATAGAGCTAGATAAAGAAGATGTATATACATTAAAGATTAACTGCGAGGGGGAAAGAACAGTAGGAAAAGCAAACAAAGGAATAAATGTAGGAAAAGTATTAATAGGTTTAAAAAATTAAAATTAAAAAAAGAAAGAAAAAGAAAAAAAAAAAAAAAGGAAAACTCCACAGAACTGCAAAGGCCCAATGTAAAGGCAGAGATTTTTAACAACAATAAATAATGTGACTGAGGGGAAAAAAATGCTCAAAAGCTTAATTAGATTTCATAGTGCCAATAAAATTGACAACTACAGCAGAGAGGGAGAAAAAGTAAAAAAAAAAAAAAAAAAGGAGAGAGAGAGAAAGAAAAAATCTATAGAACAAGTCAAAACATAAGAATAACAAATGTTTTTCTTGAGTCACTGATGTCAGAGTCCTTTTTCTCGCTGGAGTCACAGTCCACCTCACCTCCCTAGGATGTCCTCCAACACTGTGCTGATCTCTGGACCTGCTGTGGGTGTAGCTCAGAGTCTAATCTGGACCTACTCCTGTGTGTTCTTGCTTCCAATGTCCACAGCTATCAGAACTAGTGCCTTTTCTTTTGTGGAAGCTCTCAGCGACCTTTTATATATTCCATAGGCAGAGAGTCTGCCTAGTTGATTGTGTGGATTTAATCTGCAGCTTGTACAGCTTGTGGGAAAGTTTTGGGTCTTCTTCCTTAGCCACACTGCCCCTGGGTTTCAATTGTGGTTTTACTTCCACTTCTGCATGTGGGTTGTCCACTGGGGTTTTCCCCTGAGGCTGCCTTGGAGGACTTGGGTTTGCCCCTGTGAGGGCCAGGTGTGGAGGTGGTGCAGCTGCTTGGGTTGCAGGGGTTCTGGCCACACCAGGTACTCAGGGGAGTTGGCGGCTAGGGCAGCAGGAAACATAGTGCTCTAGTGGATGTGAGAGTTGGACTGTAAGAAAGCTGAGCACCGAAAAATTGATGCTTTCAAACTGTGGTGTTGGAGAAGACTCTCGAGAGTCCCTTGGACTGCAAGGAGATCCAACCCGTCCATTCTCAAGGAGATCAGCCCTGGGATTTCTTTGGAAGGAATGATGCTAAAGCTGAAACTCCAGTACTTTGGCCACCTCATGCGAAGAGTTGACTCATTGGAAAAGACTCTGATGCTGGGAGGGATTGGGGGCAGGAGGAGAAGGGGATGCCAGAGGATGAGATGGCTGGATGGCATCACTGACTCGATGGATGTGAGTTTGAGTGAACTCCAGGAGTTGGTGATGGACAGGGAGGCCTGGCGTGCTGCAATTCATGGGGTCGCAGAGTCGGACACGACTGAGCGACTGAACTGAACTGAACTGAACTGAAGCGTATGGCAATCAGTATTGGCCAATATGCTTCAGTATTCATGCTTGGAGATTCCCTGTCCCTGACAGAGAAGGCTGGCAGGCCACAGTCTACAGGGCCACAAAGAGTCAGACAAGACCAAAGCGACCCTGTGCGTATAGGCACAAGACTTTTTTCGCCTGTGGCAGCTCTTCCCCAGTGAGAGTTTTGAGCATGTAGGTGGCACAGCTGCTTGGCTTGTGGAGACCCTGACGGTGCCAAATGTGCAGGGACATGGACCGTCTCTGCCGCAGGAGTTATGGCCCTATCAGAGTCTTTTTTCAAACCTCTTGTAGCTGGCATTCAGAAGGCCTCTTTGGTTAGTCTTTCTTTGTAGCTCTGCCTGTTTAGGCACTTAGAGGGCTCCCTTGCCTGGGTCTTTCTCTATTGTTCCACATGTTAGGCACATAGAGGGGACCCCTGGTTGGGGTCCTGCTCTGTAGATCAATGCATCAGACACTTAAAGGGGCACCCTGGGTGGGGTTCTACCTTGTAGTTCAGTGCGTCAGAGGTTTGATGGGCCAGCCTATTGTTTAGCTTCCGATGCTGGCCTGTGGAAAGAAAGGCTTTGGTGATGGCTCCACCCCCCATGCGTGACTCAGCAGTATCGCCCTGCTTCCATAGCTGCCTGGCTTTCCTTCACAGGCATTTCCCATCACAATCTCCTCCCTCACATCCCCTCAATCTGTCTCTCCAGAGTCAACAGCAGCCCTCGCTCTGGGATTGCTCCACAATCCCTAAACTCCAGCTCCCAGCCGCTGTGCCTTCCAGAGGACCTGCGTCCCTGCCCAGGGTATGTATGGCTGTGGCAAGGACTGTCTGATTCTCATTCCATTTAGCTGTCACAGATCAGTTGTTTCACTCTCAGCCTTAAATGTTCTTCCTCTGACTCAGATCATTGCCCCGATATGGGGATTGGATCCCTGCTTCAGTTCCCCCACTCGCTGAGGGCAGGTCCAGTCCTACCAACACTTCTGTTTTTCCCTCTAGTTCCTTCCTTCTACTGAGTTTGAGTGGTTCTATATATTCTTTTCCACTGGTCAGTTACTCCTGTCCGCTCTCAGATGGTGTTCTGCATGCACTCTGCGTCTAAAGATGTTTTCCTGATGTGTCTGTGGAGAGAGATGTACTCCATGTCCACCTACTCCTCTGCCATCTTATTCTCCCTGAGAATCAAATATTTTAATTCACATTTCTGAGTGGAAGTCAGTGGTATTTCACCACCATAACTAGAATATTGTCTCTATAAAAAAATTAATTCCTGCTGTATTTAAAATGGATAACCAACAAGGACCTGCTGTATAGCATAGGGAACTCTGTTCCATATTACCTAATTAATTACCTAATATTACCTAACAACATAAATGGGAAAAGAATTTGAAAAATAATAGATACATATACATGTATAGCTGAATCACTTTGCTGTACAACTGAAACTAACACAACATTACTAATCAAATATACTTCAATATAAAATAAAAAGTTAAAAAAATAAATTACAAACCCAGAATAGTGGTGAAATATATTCATTCAGATTCAGCATTGATATATTCTTCCTTCCTCACCTTTAACCTCTTATTCTCTCCAGTGAAGTGAAAATCACTCAGTCGTGTCCAACTCTTTGTGACCCCATGGACATACAATCCACAGAATTCTCCAGGCCAGAATACTGGAGTAGGTAGCCTTTCCCTTCTCCATGGGATCTTCCCAACCCAGGGATCTAAGCCAGGTCTCCCACATTGCAGGTGGATTCCTTACCAGCTGAGCCACAAGGAAACTCCAAGAATACTGAAGTGGGTAGCCTATCCCTTCTCCAGTGGATCTCCCTGACCAAGGAATTGAACCAGGGTCTCCTGCATTGCAGGCAGATTCGTCCAGGATGCTTGCAAATGCAGTCACTATATCAATAACAAGATTTAACAAAGGCACTGCCTCAATGTTAGCATTTTGGACAAAAAAATATATT
This sequence comes from Bos javanicus, assembly GCF_032452875.1. Lineage (NCBI taxonomy): Eukaryota > Metazoa > Chordata > Mammalia > Artiodactyla > Bovidae > Bos > Bos javanicus. Next base: position 42,219,062 of record NC_083881.1, read on the forward strand.
GTATTTGATTTCAGGGTAGCTCTGCAACTGAACTATGTAGTTGGAAAACTGTTTGTGAAAATCAAGTGAAATATTAAATACATAAGGTCTCCCAGGTACCCAAGAAACTACTAAGCTCTGAGGCCCATGGTGATTATCCCGTAATGCTGGACCAGCATTTCTACAGCCAGAGTCACAGGAGCCTAGGAAATCTGTCACTGTCAGGCCCTACAATATTCTAGCTCCTTCAGAAGCTTGGGGCATCCTGAGTGCTATGTTCCCCTCCCCTCATCCTCCACTGGCCTTGCCCCACCTTACAAAGCCCAAAGTGTCAGGATTGATTTTATGCTGAAATAGTGGGGTCCCCAATGATACACATTCTGTAACCTGAACTGATCCCCTGGAGAAGGAAATGGCAATCCATTCCAGTACTATTGCCTGGAAAATCCCATGGACAGAGGAGCCTGGTAGGCTACAGTCTATGGGGTCGCAAAGAGTCAGACACGACTGAGCAACTTCACAACTTCACAACCTGAACTGAAATACACATAACCCATGTATTATGGCTGCTGCCTCCTTGGCTTACCACAGGGGGCAGACACCAACCAATAAAGTGTTTAAAGAAACAAATTCCCAAGGAGAAGCAAGGAGTTACAGAAATGTAGAAAGATGAAAAGGATAAATTTTCAAATGTGTATTCTGGTGCCACCTTACTAGTGCATCACATGAAATGGAGTTTATTTTACTTCTTTAAAAATAAAGAGCTCTTCACTAATGCTAAATATGCATGAGCTGAAGGTTTGAAGCTAGGGTGATAACATTTTTCTGCAGAAAAATACTTCTGGATGGTATTCTCTTTTTTACACCTCGTATTTCAAATTTAATAATTCTATGAATGTTTTGCTCAGATGTTATAATACCCCCCAATGAATAATACATTCTTAGAAAATATCTTTCCCAAGGGAGAAATCCCATGAACATTTATTTTAACTCCCCTTGCCAGTCATTGGTTTTCATCCTTTTCTTTCTAAAAACCTGAGCAAAGACACATATAGCATTATTTTCAATAAAATAAGCTATATGCCAAAGTCAAAAATCTCAAATGTATGGAAAGCATTATGAAGTATTACATTACTGGTTATTGCTCTGTACAGACTTGCCTATGCTGTCTTGTCTTTAATTTTAGCAGAATGGTGATGTACAGGAACAGCTAAGCCTGACTGCTAGGATCTGAAATTTTGCTTCGTCACTTACTGAGTTATCTTGAACATGCTATAATTTCTTTTTATGTCAGTTTTTCCATCTATAAAATGGAGATAATAACTGCTGCTGCTGCTAAGTCACTTCAGTCGTGTCCGACTCTGTGCAACCCCATAGACGGCTGCCCACCAGGCCCCACCGTCCCTGGGATTCTCGAGGCAAGAACACTGGAGTGGGTTGCCATTTTCTCCTCCAATGCATGAAAGTGAAAAGTGAAAGTGAAGTCACTCAGTTGTGTCCAACTCGTAGTGACCCCATGGACTGCAGCCCACCAGGCTCCTCTGTCCATGGGATTTTCCAGGCAAGAGTACTGGAGTGGGGTGCCATTGCCTTCTCCCTATCATATTGTTCTGAGGGTTAATTGAGTTGATATTTGTTAATTATGGACATTTATTTAATAATAGAAAAGTGTCTGGCAATTGCATTTGTTTAAGTAAGACACACATGTATTTTTTCGTAGCATTACTATGCACTAGGTCAACATTATTATACTAATGATTTGGTCTCCTTTTCCTTTTCCATCCAGAATGTTTGTATTAGTTCATTTGACATAAGATGCCTTTGGGAGCTGTGTGTTTCAGTTTTCTCATCTATGGAATGGTGATGATGATCTTGTCTTAGAGATCTGAGAAGAGATGGAGTGAGGTAGTACATGTGAAATGCTTGGGGAAAGTTATGGCTATAATAGGCATGCAATAAATTCTCATGATAAATAAAAATAACTATGTGCAATGTCATCCGCAAAACTCAAAAACTCGCGTAAAGATTCAAGGAGATAAAATGAGTATCACAGAAATGAAATACTCATTTATTAAAATATTTAGATTGTTTTGTTCTTTGATTTATCAGATTCAAATTAGAGCTATTCACTCTATATTTTCAAAAGAGAGTGGGTGATTCATGTCAGTTCAGTTCAGTTCAGTCACTCAGTCGTGTCCAACTTGTTGCAACCCAATGGACTGCAGCACTGCCAGGCTTCCCTTTCCATCACCAACTCCTGGAGCTTGCTCAAACTCCACTGAGTCAGTGATGCCATCCAACTATCTCATCCTCTGTTGTCCCCTTTTCCTCCTGCCTTCAGTCTTTCCCAGCATCAGGGTCTTTTCCAAGGAGTCAGTTCTTTGCATCAGGTGGCCAAATGATTGGAGCTTCAGCTTCAGCATCAGTCCTTCCAATGTATATTCAGGACTGATTTCATTTAGGATTGACTGCTTTGATCTCCTTGCAGTCCAAGGGACTCTCAGAATCTTCTCCAGCATCGTAGTTCAAAAGCATCAATTCTTCAGCACTCATATTTCTTTATGGTCCAACTCTCACATCCATACATGACTACTGGAAAAACCACAGCTTTGATTAGACAGACCTTTGTCTGTAAAGTAATGTCTCTGCTTTTTAATATGCTGTCTAGGTTTTTCACAGCTTTTCTTCCAAGGAGCAAATGTCTTTTAATTTCATGGCTGCAGTCACCATCTACAGTGATCTTGGAGCCCAGGAAAATAAAGTTTGTCACTGTTTCCATTGTTTCCCCATCTATTTGCCATGAAGTGATGGGACTGAATGCCATGATCTTGGTTTTTTGAATATTGAGTTTTAAGCCAGCTTTTCCACTCTCTTCTTTCACTTTCATCAAGAGACTCCTTGGTTCTTCTTCACTTTCTGCCATAAGAGTGAAGTCATCTGCATATCTGAGTTTATTGATATTTCTCCTGGCAGTCTTGATTCTAGCTTGTGCTTCATCCAGCCTGGCATTTTGCATGATGCATAGAAGTTAAATAAGCAAGGTGACAATATACAACCTCAATATACTCCTTCCCCAATTTGGAACCAGTCCATTGTTACATGTTGGATTCTAACTGTTGCTTCTTGACCTGTATACAAATTTCTCAGGAGGTAGGTAAGTGGATGTATGGCAAAACCCACCACAATATTGTGAAGAAACTACCCTCCAATTAAAATAAATAAATAAACTCAAAAAGAAAAAGAAAAAAAATGGAACTAACTACGTGCCTAACAAATGGTAGCTTCTGCTCTTTGGGGTTAAAAGAAAAAAATATTTGGACAGAATTTTTGAAAAAATTTCTTCCTGTGCATATTTTCTTCTTTTCATTTAGTTTTAATGTTTCAGCACCAAAATATTTTCCAGGAAAAAGAAGTATTGTGCTAGAACTGTGGGCTTGTGGAATGGTAGGACAGATTGAATTTAGGAACATAGGTTCTTAGGGTCACATGGGCCCACTGAGGTGTGGAGATTTTTTTGGAAAGCCTCTAAAGTATGCAATTGGAAGGAAATTAGAAGGCTCTGAAGAAGGTGTGGCAGTGGCCAAGAAATGCAAAGAGAATACTAGACTGAGAACTCTTGTGTAGGAAGAGTCTATGTCAGAGCAGTTTAGCTAATGCCAGATAGACCTTGTTCAATCACGAGGACTGGAGCTTGGGGCAGCACTCTAATAACTAGGCAAACTGATAAGGACAAGGCAGCACAAAGACTTAACAGAAAAGACACAGCTTTACTAGGGCAGAACGCAGTTACTGAAACTGAGCTACAAGACAATAGCCTAAGTTTAGAGATGAGGATATACCTTGAAAACAAAATGAGAAATGTCCCTTCTTAGGGAAAACTTAGGTTAAGGCTGAACTTATAGATGACAGCCTTACTGTACCATGTAATGTACACTATTTCACCAAATGCACTTATGAGTGTCAAGATGATTTCCTTTAATAACCTTCACAAAAGCAGAATGCATAGGTAATCAAGTTCAGCTCAGCAAAAGTCAAAGCAGGGCCATTTACTATGTATTTCATGGATATGTACAATTTACTTTTATGCCAAGGAGTTTTTGTTTTGTGTTGATATTGAGAATTAAGAGGCTGGGCCATATACATCTTCTTATGAAGAGCAACGACTGGATTGAGAAATATACATGAATATGAAAAAATGAGGCTAGGAAATAAAATAATTTTTACTAGCTAAATCAGCAGGTGAATGATGGAGGTGAAGTAGACTTATAGCAATTATACTTGAATTGCTTTTCTCTTTTTCAAACATGTGGTTTTGGGCTCCATCAGTAGAATTAGAGATTTGTAGGATTTGTTCCTGGAATGAATAATTCCAACCAAGCAGAGAGTTTACAACACGGAGGTTGGTTCCCAACATCGAAGGACCTCAGTGTGGCCAAGCCATCTGTCTGGTGTGAGAAGCTGGGCAAATGATAAATTGTATCCTGTCAGGCAAAGACAACAGGGAAAAACTGTTGAAGAGAGGCAGAGGCCCTGTTTGACTTATGCAGAGAGTTGATAACTTCACTTTTTCTCAAAGGACAACTGGATCTCTGACCTAATATATATTTTTAAAAGAGAAAAAAAAAAAGCACTCACATCAGGATATAAGAATTAATCCTCCACTGCTAAATGCCTAGGGAAAAAATGGGGTAATAGTTTTTTTTGAGGGGTAGTGTTTGCAATGAAAAATCCTGTACTCAGCCAGATTATTGGTCATGTGCTTTGGCAACAGAAAGTTCTTTTCTCGTATGCAAACTCTCAGAAAATAGGCTGCCAACATTCACTTCAAGAAAAAAAGAAAGAAATTCACCAGTCAAACAAGAGATTAATTCAGAGATCACAAAAATGAGGAAGTTGCGGTATAAAATGTCAACCAGTAAGCACTGAAACTATTTGAACATTGCTTCTTTTTATCAACAGCTGTAAAATTTCAAGTAAATATTAAAAAATCAAGGGAAGATACATAGCAAACATTAATAACAAATCAAACCACTGAATCCAGATTATCTTTTATTAAAACTGGGCAGTGGAATGAGGTTGATGGCAAGAGGCATGGAAGTAAAGTCTGCTAGGTTTCTTATCTTTCATAGGAGGAAGTCAGTGAATGGCACTTCTGCACTGAAGTAGAAAATTTAAATATATATATTACAGTACACTTTTCAAATGTTAAATTTTAAGTAATCAGTAGAAAAATAAAAATAGAGTGGCTTATAAATTATTATAGAAACTAAGCAAAGAAAATATCTACGTGGAGAAAGACCAGTGAAAAGGAAACAGAAACAAAGCAGAAAATAAATAGAGCATGAATCACAGTGATACTCATGTGACTAAATATTTCATACACAATCGTAAATGAAAAACAGGTTAAGCTCACCATTAAAACACACTCCAAAATATCTAAACATGTACATATAAAATATAACCCAAAACAAAGTATGAGGAAAAATAAACAATAAAAAGATAGGCAAAGGCATATTCAGCAAATTCTATTGTTTATTAGGCGTGAGATTATGAATATCCACTGAGGCATAATTACAAAACAAAACCAGTAAATGGAAGAAAGATAAAGGCTACTATTCACACTGAAGATACAGAAGAATCAAAATCTATGCAGAAAATAACAGTATATTAACATATACAGAGTAGAAACTGCTAGAGGAAATGGGAAGGAAATAAGACAGTGCAATGGTTTTGAACATGACTACTTTCAATTTTTGACAAGTGATAAGACATAAAGTAAAGACATTAAAACAGTCTATTTAGTGGATTTAATTATTAAATTGATAATTGACATTTCTTCCTTTAAAAATATTTCAACACTTTCATTTTCCTTACATTTATCAAATCAATGATATACTAGACCACACAGGAAACATCAGTAAATTCCTCAGTTGGGTCATATTTCAGAATAACCCTTCAATGAATCTCAAAATTAAGCAAAAATATTCACAAATATGTGGAAATTAAAAATTATTTTTAAGGAGGTCTCAGATCAAAGATGAAGTTTTAAAATGAAAATTTCAGGATTTGTAATTTTGGCAATAATGCATAATACATACCCTGAAAAGTTTCACTAGAAACATGCATTACTATGTGGATAAAATATAGCAAATCATTTTTTAATGTATTCACTGTAATGGAAGTGAATCCCTTGAGGTTAAAAAAAAAGAGAGAGAGAAAAGTAATTAGAAAATAAAACTGAAATCCACAACTTTCGTGCAGAAGAGTTCCAGAAAAGCTAGAAGCTCTCCCAGGAGACCAGGCCTTGGACCTATGTGTGGAGGAGTTTGGAAGTGAAGCACCTGAAGAAAGCTGAGAATCAAAAGAGCTAAAGTAATTACTAGTAAAAGATTAGATGGAAAAAATAAAAACAACAATCTAGAAACATTTCTCATGAACAAAGAAAGAAGACAACCATGAACAAAAGGTCTCCGTTGCAAATGTGCAGCCACATTAGTTTGGAGTTTAAATTTACACTTCTCATGTGTCTAAGGGAACCACAAGCTGATAATTGAATTTAAGTTGATTCAAAAGCAGCAAAACATAATGTGCATAGTGAAAGACAAATAATAAACATGTATGCATGCTCAGTCATGTCCAACTTTTTGCGACTCCATGGAATGTAACTCACCAGGCTTCTCTGTCCATGGAATTTTCCAGGCAAGAATGCTGGAGTGGGTTGCTATTTCCTTCTCCAGGGCATCTTCCTGATCCAGGGATCGAACTCACATCTTTTGTGTCTCCTGCTTTCATTGGCAGGTGGGTTCTTTACCAGCTGAGTCACTTGAGAAACCCAAATAAAACAAAAATGGACAAAATAAACAGCATGAAATAAGATAGTTTACATATGCTGTGAGAAAAGGTACGTGTCTTCCAAAGAGGGATGACTTATCCCAGGGAAGATGAAAATTCCACAGAAAAAGTCCACTGAATATAAGTTTGCAATTAAAAGTAGTACACAAGGAAATTAGGCAGAGTGAATGAGAACAACAGCAACATAGAAAATATGAGAAAGAAGCACAAATAATACAAAGAATAAACATTTTAGAAGGAAACAAAAAATTTGCAATGAAAAATGTAATCAAATATACTTATCATGAAATGTTTACTCACACTATTAGGAATTTTAGAAGAGAATTGAACCAATGAAGGAAAAAAATCTATTTAAAGAGATAAAGCTTAAGATTTTCTGTAATTGAATACATGAATCTCTGTATTCAAGAAGCAAACCTGAATCTTAGGCAGGTAAAAGGAAGATGATATCAATACCTAAATGCATCAGTTTCTTAAGAGATCACCAAAGGTAAAGGGATCTTTACAAATAAATGGACAACTTACTGAACGGGAGAAAATATTTGCAAATGATGTGACCAATAAAGGGTTAATAGCCAACATATATAAATAGCTGATAGAAATCAACATAAAAAAAACAACCCAATTAAAAAACAGGCAGAAGAACAAAATAGACATTTTTCCAAAGTGGAAATGCAGATGGCTACCAGGCACATGAAAAGATGTTCAATATTGTCAAACATTACCAAATTCAAATAAAAACCATAGTAAGATATCACCTCACACCTGTCAGAATGCCTATCATCATAAAGAACACAGATAATAAGTGTTGGTGAGGAAGTGGAGAAAAGGGAAAATAAATGCATCCTAATGAGGTTCGTGACATTGTACAGGAGACAGGGATCAAGACCATCCCCATGGAAAAGAAATGCAAAAAAGCAAAATGGCTGTCTGGGGAGGCCTTACAAATAGCTGTGAAAAGAAGAGAAGCGAAAAGCAAAGGAGAAAAGGAAAGATATAAACATCTGAATGCAGAGTTCCAAAGAATAGCAAGGAGAGATAAGAAAGCGTTCTTCAGTGATCAATGCAAAGAAAAAGAGGAAAACAAAAGAATGGGAAAGACTAGGGATCTCTTCAAGAAAATCAGAGATACCAAAGGAACATTTCATGCAAAGATGGGCTCAATAAAGGACAGAAATGGTATGGACCTAACAGAAGCAGAAGATATTAAGAAGAGGTGGCAAGAATACACAGAAAAACTGTACAAAAAAGATCTTCACGACCCAGATATCATGATGGTGTGATCACTGACCTAGAGCCAGACATCCTGGAATGTGAAGTCAAGTGGGCCTTAGAAAGCATCACTACGAACAGAGCTAGTGGAGGTGATGAAATTCTAGTTGAGCTATTCCAAATCCTGAAAGATAATGCTGTGAAAGTGCTACACTCAATATGCCAGCAAATTTGGAAAACTCAGCAGTGGCCACAGGACTGGAAAAGGTCAGTTTTCATTCCAGTCCCAAAGAAAGGCAATGCCAAAGAATGCTCAAACTACTGCACAATTGCACTCATCTCACACGCTAGTAAAGTAATGCTCAAAATTCTCCAAGCCAGGCTTTAGCAATATGTGAACCATGAACTTCCTGATGTTCAATCTGGTTTTAGAAAAGGCAGAGGAACCAGAGATCAAATTGCCAACATCCGCTGGATCATGGAAAAAGCAAGAGAGTTCCAGAAAGGCATCTATTTCTGCTTTATTGACTATGCCAAAGCCTTTGACTGTATGGATCACAATAAACTGTGGGAAATTCTGAAAGAGATGGGAATACCAGACCACCTGACCTGCCTCTTGAGAAATTTGTATGCAGGTCAGGAAGCAACAGTTAGAACTGGACATGGAACAACAGACTGGTTCCAAATAGGAAAAGGAGTTCGTCAAGGCTGTATATTGTCACCCTGTTTATTTAATTTATATGCAGAGTACATCATGAGAAATGCTGGACTGGAAGAAACAGAAGCTGGAATCAAGATTGCTGGGAAAATACCAATAACCTCAGATAGGCAGATGACAGCACCTTTATGGCAGAAAGTGAAGAGGAACTCAAAAGCCTCTTGATGAAAGTGAAAGTGGAGAGTGAAAAAGTTGGCTTAAAGCTCAACATTCAGAAAACGAAGATCATGGCATCCCATCCCATCACTTCATGGGAAATAGATGGGGAAACAGTGGAAACAGTGTCAGACCTTATTTTTCTGGGCTCCAAAATCACTGCAGATGGTGACTGCAGCCATGAAATTAAAAGACGCTTACTCCTTGGAAGGAAAGTTATGACCAACCTAGATAGCATATTGAAAAGCAGAGACATTACTTTGCCAACAAAGATTCATCTAGTCAAGGCTATGGTTTTTCCTGTGGTCATGTATGGATGTGAGAGTTGGACTGTGAAGAAGGCTGAGCACCAAAGAATTGATGCTTTTGAACTGTGGTGTTGGAGAAGACTCTTGAGAGTCCCTTGGACTGCAAGGAGATCCAACCAGTCCATTCTGAAGGAGATCAGCCCTGGGATTTCTTTGGAAGGAATGATGCTAAAGCTGAAACTCCAGTACTTTGGCCACCTCATGCGAAGAGTTGACTCATTGGAAAAGACTCTGATGCTGGGAGGGATTGGGGGCAGGAGGAGAAGGGAACGACAGAGGATGAGATGGCTGGATGGCATCACTGACTCGATGGACGTGAGTCTGGGTGAACTCCGGGAGTTGGCGATGGATAGGGAGGCCTGGCGTGCTGTGATTCATGGGGTCGGAAAGAGTCGGACACGACTGAGCGCCTGATCTGATCTAATCTGAATGTTCTTAGCAGCACTCTTTACAATTGCCAAGATATGGAAGCAATCTAAGTGTACATCGATAGATGAATAGATGGAGATGTGGCATACACACACACACACATACACACACACACTGGAATACTACTCAGCTACAAATAAGAATAAATTTTGCCCTTTCCAACATGGATGGACTTGGAGGACATTATTATGGTAAGTGAGGATACGTCACTTGGAGGATATGGTAAGTGAAATAAGTCAAACAAAGAAAGACAAATAGTGTTTGATATAACTCATATGTGGAATCTTAAAAATTACCTAGTGAATATATGATTCACTAGCTTGTTGTATTTTTTAGATTCCCTGGTGGCTCAGTGGTAAATAAGCTGCCTGCCAATACAGGAGACATGGGTTTGATCGCTGGATTGGGAAGATTCCCCTGGAGAAGGAAATTGGCAATCCACTCCAGTATTCTTACCTAGAAAATTCCATGGACAGAGGAGTCTGGCAGGCTACAGTCCATGGAGATGCAAAAGAGTCAGACATGACATAGCGACTAAACAACAGCAATAGCAAAAAGAGAATAAAACAAAAATGAAGCAAACTGACAGACACAGAGAAAAAACTGGTGATACCATTGTGGACAGGGAAGGCAGGAGGTACAATATTGGGGTAGGGAATTGCAAAGTACAAACTTATCACCTATAAAATAAGCTGTAAGGATATATTGTAGAACATGGGAATATAGTCAATATTTGATAGGAACTATAAATAGAGTACAATCTTTAAAAATTGTGAATCATTATATTGTATACGTGTAACATATAATATTGTACATCAACTATACTTTAGTAAAAGAGGAACTACATGTTTGGAAAATTGAAGTAGCCACATCTAACTGTTATGACTCTGATAATGACCAAAAATATGTGGAGTGAGATGACTGCTCCTCTGGGCAATGAGACTTTCAGAATGAAAATTATATCTCAGATCCTTAAACTCGCTTGAATTATGTGACTCTCAGTCAACTCATATTCAGAGCGTCACAGAATTTCTATGATGATTCTAAACAACATCTCTCATTCCTAAAGTTCTACAATTATCTCTCTGGAAAATCAGAAACAAAACTTAATTGTATGGGTTACATAAAATAAATTTAGAGCCTCATCAAATCTCTTATATGAAGTCAAGGCATCACTTGGGAAGGAAAAGTTGCTGAGATTTGGAATAGAACATTTGGGAAGACTTGGATAATGTTAAGAATATTGAACATCTGAACACTCAGAAGTTCCTTTTCTGAACTTCTGTAAATAATGCCTTGGAAGAAGCCTTCCCTTCTGTGTTTCTGATTAGTCTGCTTTTATTAAGGTTCTTTAATTACTTTTCCTGGTACAGTTATCTTATAAGAAATACATCTTTTCTCCTCAAGATTTGCCTCAAGTATATTGTAACTAGGATCAGTTCTTAGCATGCTCCAAGCAGTTATGCTCACAGTAACCTGGGAGAAAATATCTCATACGTCAAAATGAATTGCAAAATGCTTGTGCATGGAAAAAGTCAAATTTATTTATATGGCTGCACCTACCAGTGAATCTGAATGTAATGTGTTGGTTGCGGCAGGTGGAAAGGTCTCTAGCATTTTACCTGGTTGGTTGAGTAAAAATTTTTGACTCAGTGGTCACTCAGTGGTTACTCAATGAGGTTGAGATATCAGAACTTCCTTGGTATAATATAGAGGAAAGAATCCAAGGGCTTAAGGAAATAGGCAAGTTGGAATGGATTTATCATGTGCAACTGGTCCTTTCCATATTGGTTTTTCTGAAAGGGCACTCCCTTCACTAGATTACTGAGAAATTACATAGGTGAGAGGAACATTTATATCTTTAAAATACAGGAATATCTTTGATGGACCAGGTATAGTGTTGGAAGATGCTGTCATTGAGCTGAGTTCCTCATGAGAATAATGCAATATTTAACTGCCAGAGACTAAGTGTACATTTAAACTGAAGTTTTAATCCACAGAAATATTTTGCAGATGATAATAAATCTCATCTTCCTAAAAATAAGGTAAATGTGCAGACTAGCAAAACATTACTTGATGTAGAACAATAAAAATTCTGAAGTGAAAGTGTTAGTTCCTCTGTCATATCCGACTCTGCGACTCCATGGACTGTAGTGCACCAGCTGCATGGAATTCTCCAGGTAAGAATATTGGAGCGGTTTGCCATTTCATTAATCAGGGGATCTTTCAGGGAAACATGTCAAGCAGTGTGCCAAATTCATGATTTGAGTAACTGCAAAGGAAAATCATGTCTTCTTTCTTAATTCCTGACTGAAGGCAGTTCACAGACCAAGACTGAAGGAGTCTTTGGGGTCCACCGAAACCCTGCCATTGGGATCTATCATTTATCTTTCCTTCAGTGTTGTCAAAAGAGATCTGAGGCCAATTACTAGAGTAATTGTGCACTGAAAATAATGAAATATCTAAACTCTGAATCCCCAAGGCTTAGTCAATCCCCAAGAGTTTAGATATTTCATGTGGAACTTATGATAATCAGGTAATAATTGAAGTTATGTTCCAAGTTTGAATCACCAAGTGCCCAAAAGGTCCATGGCCTCATCCTGCAGTTATTTCTCCAGTTCCTAAATGTGTAATTGACCTCTGGCAGACACACTTGGCATTTGATAGGATCTCTGCAGTGGTCCTCTGATCCAGGAAGTGAGGGCTGTTACAGCAGGAAGGGCAAGTGGAAGCCTCTGAACTTTCCCTCCTCACCAGGATATTTAACTGAAAGCAACACTGCATCCCTGCAGAGAATTGCAGACATGAGTGCCACCATGAAATGTTTCAAAGATGCAGGGTGTTGATATGTTCACACTCCCATTTATCTCTTCCTGTTGGCTTGTACAGAAAGTGATGGGTCTCTGGAAATGACTGCATTATTTTAGCTTAATCAGGCATAACTGCGATTATAGCTACTGTTCCAGATATGGATTTTTCCCCTAAGTTCTTTTTACTCAGAAATTGTGACCAGCCATCATTTTGAAGAATCTATTATAGGATGGACTGAACTGAATTGTGTGGTGGGCGTAGATCAGAGAAGTGTAATGCTGGGATCAAAGCAAACCATTTGGTGCTTTGCCAAGATCTTTCCAGATCACTTTTTACTGTTCTATGTGCCATAGTCTTACGCTCTTTTGTTTCCAAAAACCAGCGGTTATGGTCCTTATTTTTGTATAACTGCCTTAAGGATATTTGTGCCTTACATTGCTTGAATGAACATCAAGGAATGTCAGGGAATTTATATTTCCTTGCGTGTGCCCAGTAACCATACACTGACATGTTTGGGCATATGAAAGCCATTAGCTTCTGTGCCTTGGGTTTTAGTTTACACATCACTGCTCCCTGTGGGATCAACTTGAAGTTGCTTTATGCAGAATTTGATCTGAGACTGTATCTTTGCTGGGCTGTTATCCTTTCCCTATCCTCCTTCCTTTCACTATCTTGCTAGTTTTCCATGGAAACACTCAAAAAGTTAATTGCATGGGAATCCTTGACTTAGCGTCTGCTTTGGGGAAAACAAACCTAAGATATCAGCAATTACCTGTTGGAAAATACAATGGAAAAATATAATTCCATTTATAATAAATCAAATCAAAAATGTAAAATGCATAAAAGTAACAATATGAATTAAAGTACAAAATACTGCTGCTGCCAAATCACTTCAGTTGTGTCCGACTCTGTGCGACCCCATAGACGGCAGCCCACCAGGCTCCGCCGTCCCTGGGATTCTCCAGGCAAGAACACTGGAGTGGGTTGCCATTTCCTTCTCCAGTTCGTGAAAGTGAAGTCGCTTCAGTCGTGTCTGACTCTGTGCGACCCCATAGACGGCAGCCCACCAGGCTCCCCCGTCCCTGGGATTCTCCAGGCAAGAACACTGGAGTGGGTTGCCATTTCCTTCTCCAATGCATGAAAGTGAAAAGTGAAAATGAAGTCGCTCAGTCGTGTCTGACTCTTAGCCACCCCATGGACTGCAGCCTACAAGGCTCCTCCATCCATGGGATTTTCCAGGCAAGAGTACTGGAGTGGGGTGCCATTGCCTTCTCTGACAAAATACTAGTGAGTATCATTTAAAAGAAGGCTTGAAAATGGAGATACAGGCTATGAACATGTGTAGAAAGATTAAATATCATATAAATATTTTCTCCTAAATTTATATAAAGATTAAAGCCATTTCAAAAGTATTCTAAAAATTTTGGAAAAATTAACACATAATAATACTATTCATCATACTGAGATTACTATGTCAAAATTGTTATTGTAATGGTTATATCAAGTTTATTTCTAATAAATCTTACAGTATTTTGAAAATATATTTGGCATGGTTAAAGGCATTATTTACAAAGTGAAAGATAAATAACTTCAAAGAAAACTTCTTACCAAAAAAAATCAAAAGAAGGATATTCTCTAATTATATAATAATAATAGCAACTACTTACTTAGTCTGTCATATATACATACCTATGATATATACATATATCCATACATATATGTTCAATCATTTAATCTTCACAACTTCTCAATAAATTATGTGTAGAGTTAGAGAAAAGGAAATCTACGTATAGATGGGTTAAGTAACTTGTCAAGATCTTACAGGTAGAAATTGGTTGGACTGGGATTTAACTCCAAGCATTTTTAATTCAGATTCAACTCTCTTAACCATTTTGCTATGTATTTGTATTTGCTAATAATCCATTTACCAAAGACAATGAAAAAATTGGAACCCATCACAAGCAAGTCATTCTGTCATATGGAAAATACATATCTCTACCAAAAGAGATATTTCAAAACTGTTCTGAAATATCTCTACCAAAAGAGATATTTCAGAACAGTTTTGAAAGAGAGCAATGGAGGAGAATATTGTAAACATGTTCAAAGTGATTATCCTGAGGACCAGCATTCAATGGATGTGGGAATGGGGCTCAATTGCATTATATTTCTAAAGTTTATTAAAACCATTTGTCTGGTATGCCAGTTATCTCTGTATCTTCAACAACCATTCTTGTATGATCAGTCCTCAAAATGCATTTAAAAATTGAAATGGCAGTTATTCTTTGCTCTTCTTCATCTTCTACTTTATCATCTATATTATTTACTAGCACTGAACAGAGATTTATTGATTTACTCAGACTTAGGGTAATGATTACAAATGTCTGGCTGAAGAATCTCTCTGATAGTTTCATCTGGCTACAGAAGCAGAATCACCATAAAATATCTCCATCTGTTCTGTCAAGCTGTATGACTCACTGTGACTGTAGGTAGTTGAATGACCTACAGAATGATCATGGACATTTGACCTGTACCTAACATTCAGGCCATCAATTGACAAAATGAAGCAGATCTTGGTCCCAATCCAGGATTAGATTTAGTAATAAAAATTTAACTCATTTTTGATAGCTCATTCAATCACGTATTCTAAAAGGCAGTATTGAAAAAAGCATACTCTTATTGAAGAGACATGCACTATGATTGTAGTCTTATTTTTCTCTTAAAATTATTTTCATAATATATTTATGTCATTTGATGACATAAAAATATATTTATGATTTGACAAAAAATGATAATATATTTTTGTCATTATTATTTCCTTTAATATTCACTTTTTCTTATGTATTTAAAAATGAATTATCTTTAAGTGCATATTTTAAAAATATGAACAATGACAGTTTTATTTCTATCAATTATCTATAAATATTATACTCATTAACACCTATTGTTTCTTAGGCATAGTGTTTAAGTCATTTAAGTTTATTGAGTCAAATGCATTTCAATATCAATACATTTTTTCCATATAATTAGTGAAAAATGAATTGGAAGTTAACAGCTATTTATCCTTTCTGAAGGTGATGCTGTTATAATCAGTGAATAATAATAAGACCAGAGAATAAGCATTCTATATCTATTCTCTTAGTCTTCTCATCTTAATCTTAAAGCCAGTTCACTGAAAAGTGGAAAGAGATGGGGTTAAATACAGGAACAAAAATAAATACGTTTTTCATTTGGTACAGTGAGAGGATTACCAATGAGGGTGATGATTTTGTGCTTCTACTGATGAAAAATGGCTAACTGGTGAGGAGTGAACACTCTGGCAGGAAACAGAAAGCAGACACATAATTCATGAACCAGACAGAGAGAGAGAAGCCTCAGAATAAAGATAAGTGTAGATAGACGCGTGTGTGGATGGCAGAGTGCACCGATAGAGGCTGTCGCCCTCATGGGAAGGCGGAGGTATCAAGGCTCAGAGCACGTTTCATCTGTAGGTGGTAAAAAGCAACCTAAAATGTGAAAGAATGGTTGGTTATAGAAAAGTGATGAAATTGTTTTCAGGAAGAAATAATTAAGAGGCATTTTAAAATAGAGAAACAGTAGCTTCTGTTTCTCCTTATGCATTCTTAATAAAATTTGGACTTAGTTTGGTATTCAGTAGGGATGAACTTTGAAAACATATTACCTACATGCCCATTCACAGCATTATACACAGAAGGAAACTGAGGTGCAGGGAAGTGATGCAGCTTTCCAAGGTCCTGAAGCTAGATGGTGGCAAAGTTGAAACGAAGGGCAACACTTTTCAGATGTGAGATTATATTCAAGGGTTTATATTTTGGATACTAATGGCCCACCTTCACTTTTTTTTTTAATACAAATTATAAGGGTTTCAGTTTGGAGAAACATTTATAATAATTACTCTACTTTGATGATTCTTTTTTTTTTTAATTTAATTTTATTTTTTAACTTTACAATATTGTATTGGTTTTGCCATATATCAACATGAATCCGCCACAGGTATATACGTGTTCCCCATCCTGAACCCTCCTTCTTCCTCCCTCCCTGTACCATGCCTCTGGGTCGTCCCAGTGCACCAGCCCCATGCTTCCAGTATCGTGCATCGAACCTGGACTTTGATGATTCTTAATTCAGTTAAACTCAGAACATTTCCCCCATACCCAATATATGTAAGCACTATGCTAAGAAGCAAAGTTTAAAAGAGGCACTGTCCTTGCATTGAAAGGGAGCTTATAAACAATTAAGAGAGTCATGTGAAGAGTTCACTCATTGGAAAAGGCTCTGATGCTGGGAGGGATTGGGGGCAGGAGGAGAAGGGGACGACAGAGGATGAGATGGCTGGATGGCATCACTGATCGATGGACGTGAGTCTGGGTGAACTCCAGGAGTTGGTGATGGACAGGGAGGCCTGACGTGCTGCGATTTATGGGGTCGCAAAGAGTCAGACACGACTGAGTGACTGAACTGAACTGAACACAGAAGTATGTCTAATATACCAATAGCTTGTTTCCCTACCTCCCTGATAATGAGATTTACCTGTGACATGTTAGAAATACAGAATCCTGTGTCTCTGTCTTGGAGATTCAGATTCTTAGATCTGGAGTGAAGGTTCTTCTAATTGATAATTAATATTCCAGATCATTTTTATGATCGGGCAGATTGGGTAGACATTACTGCCATATTTCCCAAGTTTGTCTGCATATTGGAATCACCTAGTGAACTTGAAAAACTAATACTTCTTCTTTCCCACTCCCAAACATCATCCTTTGATTAATTATTCTGAGGCATAGCCAGGAATTTAGATTTTTAAAAATCACCCAGGTGATTCTGAGGAACAAACAATTGTGGGAACTACTTCACTATGCTACTGGGATGTGGTGCTTAAGAAAAGTATCATGAAGGAAATGCCCAAAACCTTTTTAAGCTCATACTACCAAAAATTTACCACATGATAGGCGTTTTTCATATATTAGTTTTTCAATTTTTAAATAAACCTATCAGGTTAATACAATTATTATTTATATTTCATAGCTTAAAAATATATAAAACACGCTCAAGCCCATAGCCTGTAAAAGTGACTGAGCAGATATTCAGAACTAGATTTTTCTGAATCGTTACTCTGGGTGTTTGTCACTTTGCCAGACCAACTTTCAGATGCAGCTTGAAGGATGGTAAGGTTTGAACTGACAGAAATTGTGATGGAAGGCACTCCAAGGAAGGCACCAATGTCAATAGAGGGAGGAGGGAGTGTGACAAGTCAAGTCCGGAAGTTTGTCTCCGGATAATGGAAGGTCTTCAGTTCTCTGATTGCTTGGATAATCATCAGGGCATTGGTTGGTCCACTGATTGATTGATTCATTTATTCAGCTAGTTTACTGTCATTTTTAAATAACATTGCAAGCATTACACTGAGGGTGGTGACTGCAGTCATGAAATTAAAAAAATCCTTATTCCTTGAAAAGAAAGCTATGACAAACCCAGAAAGCTACTAAAAAGCAGAGACATCACTTTGCCGACAAACGTCCAGATAGACAAAGCTATGGTTTTTTCAGCAGTGATGTACAAATGTGAGTTAGATGCCAAAGAATTGATGTTTTTGAATTGTGGTGCTGGGGGAAACTCTTGAGAATCCCTTGGACAGCAAGGGAGTCAAACCAGTCAATCCTAAAGGAAATCAACTCTGAATATTTATTGGAAGGACTGCTGCTGAAGCAGAAGCTCCAATCTTTTGGCCACCTGATGTGAAGAGTTGACTCACTGGAAAAGACTCTGATGCTGGGAAAGACTGAAAGCAAAGGGAAAAGGGGATGGCAGAGGATGAGATGGTTAGATAGTATCCCTGACTCAAAGGACATGAATTTGAATACATTCCAGGAGATAGAGGAGCACAGAGGAGCCTGGCGTGCTGCAGACCACATGGTTGCAAAGAGTCAGACAGGATTTAGTGACTGAAAAACAAGTATTACATTGTAAAAATTTTTTTAAAAAGCTCTTTTAGATTGAACACAAGAGTTAAACATTCACATAGACTTTTGACAATGAACTTGTTTCAATTTCTATTTTATTTCTGTTAACATGTTATAAAAACTTACAATAAACATGTTGATAACCAAGACTTCATTGCAGACTGAAGAGTGCTGAAAGTCCACTTTTGCTGGGCCTTTAAAATATCAAATAAGCAGGAGTAGGAAGAACCCTGGTGGCTCAGATGGCAAAGAATCCACCTGCAATGTGGGAGACCTGGGTTCAATCCCTGTGTTGGGAAGATCCCCTGGAGGAGGTATGGCAACCCACTCCAGTGTTCTGGGATGGAGAATCCCCATGGACTGAGGAGCCTGATGGGCTACAGTTCATGGGGTCACAAAGAGTCAGACATGACTGAGCAACTAAGCAATCTTACCCCAAAATTATTATATGGAAATTAATAGAACTAGGGCTACATATAGCAATCTGGATTAATTTTAAAAAGAAAATTGAGAAAAAATCTATAGAGGGCTTGAAATATATTTTTATTTCTGCATGCATATATACTAAAATTTTAAACATATATGAAAATCAGTTCAGTTCATTTCAATTCAGTTGCTCAGTTGTGTCTGACTCTTTGCGATCCCATGGACTTTAGCACACCGGGCTTCCCTGTCCAACACCAACTCCTGGAGCCTATTCAATTTCATGTTCATCAAGTTGGTGATGCCACCCAACCATTTCATCCTCTGTTGTCCCCTTCTCCTCCCATCTGGAATCTTTCCCAGCATCAGGGTCTTTTTTAGTGAGTTGCTTCTTTGCATCAGGTGGCCAAAGTATTGGAATTTCAGCTTCAACATCAGTCCTTCCAATGAATAGTCAGGATTGACTTTCTTTAGGATGGACTGGTTGGATCTCCTTGTAGTCCAAGGGACTCTCAAGGGTCTTCTCCAACCCCACAGTTCAAAAGCGTCAATTCTTCGGCACTCAGCTTTCTTTATAGTCCAACTCTCATATTCATATGTGACTACTGGAACAACCAGAGCTTCGACTAGATGGACATTTGTTGGCAAAATAATGTCTCTGCTTTTTAACATGCTGTCTAGGTTGGTCATGCCTTTTCTTCCAAGGAGCAAGTGTCTTTTAATTTCATGGCTGCAGTCACTATCCGCAGTAATTTTGGAACCCAAAAGTATAAAGTCTCTCACCATTTCTGTTGTTTCCCCATCTATTTGCCATGAAGTGATGGGACTAGATGCGATGATCTTAGTTTTCTGAATGTTGAATTTTAAGCCAACTTTTGCACTCTCCTCTTTCACTTTCATCAAGAGGCTCTTTATTTCTTCTTCACTTTCTGCCATAAGTGTGGTGTCATTTGGGTATCTGAGGTTGTTGATATTTCTCTCAGCAATCTTGATTCCAGCTTGTGCTTCATCGAGCCCAGCATTTCTCATGATTGGCTCAGACAGTAAAGCATCTGTCTATGATGTGGGAGACCTGGGTTCTATTCCTGGGTCAGGAAGATCCCCTGGAGAAGGAAACGGCAATCCACTCTAGTACTATTGCCTGGAAAATCACATGGACAGAGGAGCCTGGTAGGCTACAGTCCATGGGGTCGAAAAGAGTCAGACATGACTGAGCAACTTCACTTTCACTTTCATCCTGCATATAAGTTAAATAAGCAGGGTGACAATATACAGCCTTGATGTACTCCTTTTTCTATTTGGAACCAGTCTGTTATTCCATGTTCAGTTCTAACTGTTGCTTCTTTGACCTGCAAACAGATTTCTCAGGAGGCGGGTAAGGTGGTCTGGTATTCCCATCTCTTGAACCATTTTCCAGTTTGTTATGATCCACACAGTCAGAGGCTTTGGCATAGTCAATAAAGCAAAAGTAGATGTTTTTCTGGAACCCTCTTGTTTTTTCGATGATCCAGCATATGTTGGCAATTTGATCTCTGGTTCCTCTGCCTTTTCTAAATCCAGCTTGAACTTCTGGAAGTTCACGGTTCATGTATTGCTGAAGCCTGGCTCGGAGAATTTTGAGCATTACTTTGCTAGCATGTGAGATGAGTACAATTGTGCGGTAGTTTGAACATTCTTTGGCATTGCCTTTCTTTGGGATTGGAAAGAAAACTGACCCTTTACAATCTGTGGCCACTGCTGAGTTTTTCAGATTTGCTGACATATTGAGTGCAGCACTTTCACAGCATCATCTTTTAGGATTTGAAACAGCTCAACTGGAATTCCATCACCTCCACTAGCTTTGTTCATAGTGACGCTTCCTAAGGCCCACTTGACTTTGCACTCTAGAATGTCAAGTTCTAGGTGAGTGATCACACCATCATGATTACCTGAGTCATGAAAATCTTTTTTGTATAGTTATTCCATGTATTCTTGCCACCTCTTCTTAATATCTTCTGCTTCTGTTAGGTCCATACCATTTCTGTCCTTTATTGTGCTCATCTTTGCATGAAATGTTCCCTTGGTATCTCTAATTTTCTCGAAAAGATTTCTAGTCTTTCCAATCTATTGTTTTCCTCTATTTCTTGCATTGATCACTGAGGAAGGCTTTCTTATCTCTCCTTGCTATTCTTTGGCATTCTGAATTCAAATGGGTATATCTTTTCTTTTCTCCTTCGCCTTTAGCTTCTCTTCTTTTCTCAGCTATTTGTAAGGTCTATTTGTAAATTTTAAAATATATGAAAATGATAAATACAAAGTTCATATTTTGTATGAACAGGGATGCTGTGGCTGATTTTATTTTCCAGTTATGGCCACAGTAATATTCTCATTCTGAACTTTCTTATGATGTGACCTGTCATTTTTTTTTTTCATTTGGTATTAGGTTTATGCTCATTTACCATGGAACAACAGACTTGTTTCAAATAGGAAAAGGAGTACATCAAGGCTGTATATTGTCACCCTGCTTATGTAACTTATATGCAGAGTACATCATGAGAAACGCTGGGCTGGAAGAAGCACAAGCTGGAATGAAGATTGCCAGGAGAAATATCAATAACCTCAGATATGCAGATGACACCACCCTTATGGCAGAAAGTGAAGAGGAACTAAAAAGCCTCTTGATGAAAGTGAAAGAGAAGAGTGAAAAAGTTGGCTTAAAGCTCAACATTCAGAAAACTAAGATCATGGCATCTGGTCCCATTGCCTCATGGCAAATAGATGGGGAAACAGTGGAAACAGTGTCAGACTTTTTTGGGGGCTCCAAAATTACTGCAGATGGTGATTGCAGCCATGAAATATAAAGACGCTTACTCCTTGGAAGGAAAGTTATGACCAACCTAGATAGCATATTGAAAAGCAGGGACATTACTTTGCCAGCAAAGCTCCATCTAGTCAAGGCTATGGTTTTTCCAGTGGTCATGCATGGATGTGAGAGTTGGACTGTGAAGAAAGCTGAGCGCCGAAGAATTGATGCTTTTGGACTGTGGTGTTGGAGAAGACTCTTGAGAGTCCCTTGGACTGCAAGGAGATCCAACCAGTCCATCCTAAAGGAGATCAGTCCTGGGTGTTAATTAGGACTGATGCTGAAGCTGAAACTCTAATATTTTGGCTACCTCATGTGAAGAGCTGACTCATTGGAAAAGACTCTGATGCTGGGAGGGACTGTGGGCAGGAGGAGAAGGGGACAACAGAGGATGAGATGGCTGGATGGCATCACTGACTCGATGGACGTGAGTTTGAGTGAACTCCGGGAGTTGGTGATGGACAGGGAGGCCTGATGTGCTGAGATTCATGGGGTCGCAAAGAGTCAGACACGACTGAGCGACTGAGCTGAACTGAACTGAACTATGAACTTGACTGGACCTGTGTGACTATCACAAACAGTGAACAAGCCTTCAGAGGATTTCAGCCTCTCATAGTCACCCCCATGCTTGAAGTCTTCCCAGCTTAAAATCCAGACATCACAGAACAGAGTTAGTGCTTCCTCACTGAGCCCTTTCCCAATTTCTGATACACAGAATCCACAAACAATATAAAACAATTATTTTTTAAAAGACCAATGATATATGACTTTAAAAAATACATGAGTAAGTTTTGTTCTTTTTAGGAAATAGGTCTCTGGAGATTTCTAGATTACACAAGTGGCGTTAACATCTATCCCTAAGCAAAACGCTTCCTAAATGACGGTACTTTATATTGAGTGCTTTTTTCTTTCAGTACAATTGGAATTCTTCAGATTATCAGAGAAAATGCAGCTGGTGTTGTTTGTCTAAAGAAAGCTGATTTCCCTTTTTACAAGAATATTTTTTCTGTAGGCCATGGAGAAAGTAGAGAATGTTTGGTAGCAAGAGGAAGGGGATTTTGGAGACTCTTGAGTATTGAATATTTCTGGGAGAAGAGTTTCCTGTGTACAGAATCGTATTTTCTCTGTTGATTCTAAAGTTACTGACATTTTCATCAGTTGTGAGCATATGCACGGTCGTATGATATACATTGTATCAGTACCAACAAACCAGCACTAAGATAGATAATAGGACAAAGTGACTCTATCAGATTATTTTGGTCAATTAGCTTTTCCATGTGAAGGAACTAAATGTCAGTGGGATGATGATACTAATGTTAGGTATTACATTTAGAACTTAGGAATGTGCATCTGAATTCAATTATTGTTTATTTATCAAATATGTTTTTAAGTATTTCTAATGTGTCAAGCAGTGCAGTACACAGTGACATTACAGAGTGAGCAAAAAAGAACATTTCCTTTTCTCCATGATCTTGCAATCTAGTGGGGAAGGCAATCAAATAACTATATAAACGTACAATGGATATATGTTGAATGTCATTTATTCAGTTCAGTTCAGTCGCTCAGTCATGTCTGACTCTTTGCGACCCCATGAACTGCAGTATGCCAGGCCTCCCTGTCCATCACCAACTCCTGGAGTTTACCCAAACTCATGTCCATTGAGTCGGTGATGCCATCCAACCATCTCATCCTCTGCTGTCCCCTTCTCCTGCCCTCAATCTTTCGCAGCATCAGGGTCTTTTCCAATGAGTCAGCTTTTTGCATCAGGTGGCCAAATATTGGAGTTTCAGCTTCAACATCAGTCCTTACAATACATTGTCTAATAAATACAAAGTATGTGTGTTCATCATTCAGTCATATCTGACTCTTTGTGACCCCACGGACTATAGCCTGCCAGACTCCTCTGTCCATAGAATTCTCCAGGCAAGAATAGCTGGAGCGGGTAGCCGTTCCCTTCTCCAGGGATTTTCTTGGCCCAGGTATTGAACCAGAGTCTCCTGCTTTGTAGGCATATTCTTTACCATTTGAGCCACAAAAGAAGCCCAGTAAATACAATAGTACATGCAGATTAAGAAACACCCAATTTAGTGAAGAATATATTAGTTATAATATATTATTATGTTTATAATATAAAGTTAAGAATATGTATGAGGGAAATCAAATTACCTGTTTATATAAGGAAAAATGAAGGTTAACTTTTCAGCACATTGTCTAGCATAGCAGTTGTTTGGACGGTCCAAAAGTATGCAGAAAACAAACAAACAAACAAACAAAAAACCACAAAAGTATGCAGAAAGCTATGACAAAACAGCCATTCTGTCAAGTCTGTCAGCATCTCTATTAGGCATTTGGTTCAATTATCTAGTGGAGAAGAATAATAAGGAGAAAATACAAGAAGAGCTGTTTTATGATCCTGGATATAGATCATTTTTAAAATGCTACTTGTGAATTTAATACTAAATGGATTTATTATTTGTAAAAAACTGGAAATAGTTTGATCATCCTAAGGATGTATGTTAGATTTATAGTTTGTTTGTAAATTAATTGAAAAATGAAATTGACCTTATTTCTTTAACTTAAAAAGCACAGTGAACATAGTCATGATAAAAAAAAAAAAAAAAAAAACTCAGCAAAGGACAACAATGCTTGGAATCCTGTTGCACTGAACTTATAGACCAGTGAAACTGCATCTTATTTATCTGAAGCTTTGCAAAGACTCAGCAGAAGGCCTCTTTCCAAGCTCAGATTTCACTGTGGCTTTCAAGAGAGTTGTCACAAAGCAATCTCCTACAAAAATCTCTCATCAAAATTCCACAGAGTCAAGTGTAACAGACTCAGTAATTGAATCTTTATCCAGCATGGAGATGAGATGCCTTCTGAGCTAGTATTACACCAGTAAAAGCATGTCACTGGTTACCAAGAACCGTTACCTTAGATCAAGAATATGATCCAAAAGAGAGCAAGTGTGTGTACATGCATCTGTTTTATGAAGCTGAAATCCAATCTGTGGCATTCAAAGTTTCTCAAAGTTATCATAAAAAGCACCAAGCTAGAGGTAACATGGAATGGTATTTTTATCTTGACCATGTTATAATGCATTTACTTCCCAGTTCTTTAAACATTAAAAAGATTCCTATTAATCACTGGATTATTCATCTGTCTCTAAATAAAATGGAAAAGTTTTAGGAAATAAGGGGGACAGTAATTCTAACATATCAAAAGAAAATAAACTTTAAAGTACATGGTATTGTGAACTTAGGTTTTCTTGCCATTGTGAAGACTTCACACATTTCCTTCCACCTTTGAAATGTACAAATGTGAAGGTAATAATGCTTAAAATGACTCTACTGTAAATTTTCCCATTGTCTGATTAACACTCTTGTATCAGATGGCTAGAAGTAAAATAGATGCAACTTTGTCTATTTTTTTTAAAGCAGAAAAAGCATTCTTGTCAGATTGCTTCACATTCTTTAAAGAACTCTCAAATACAAAGTCTTCATTCATCCTCCAAACTTCAAAGCAAGTTGTACGTAGTTGAGGTATCATGGCTGTTCTGAACATGAAGAAATAGGTGCCCTGAAAATTCAAGTGGCTTTCCTGAAATCATATAGTAATCTAAGTGGCCTGACTCTTCAAACTATTCCTTTCTCTGGGATGAATTTATGGAGAAAGAGAGACTATCTCTTAAAATGACTATTAGATTGCTAGGACTGCCATACCGAAGTACCACAAGCTGGGTGGCGTAAACAACAGGAGTGATTGTCTCACTGTTCTGAGGGCAAAACTGCCAAAGTCAAGGTGTCAGCAGTGTTGGTTCCTCCAAGAGTTCTAAAGACCAGATCTGTTCTAAGCCTCCCTGCTTGGCTTATTGATGACTATCTTCATTTTCACATGGTTTTCTCTCCGTAACTTCACATCTTCTTTCTGTGCATATACGTGCCCAAGCTTCTTCTTTATATATATAAAAACACCAGTCATACTGAATTAAGACTTATCCTAGTGACCTCATTTTAACTTATTACCTCTGCAAAGGCCCTATTTCCAAATAAGATCACATTGTAACATATTGGAGGTTAGGACTTCAATATACAAATTTTGGTGGAACACAATGCAACCCGTAACAATGACCTTTAGCTTCATATCCAAGAATGTGATATGGTTGATCTACAAACTGCTAGCAAGTTATATGCTGGGATTGAAGGGGGAATGTCTTCCAAGCCCACATTTTTTTTTCAATTATTATTTTTTACTTTACAATATTGTATTGGTTTTGCCATACATCAACATGCATCCGCCATGGGTGTACACATGTTCCCCATCCTGAACCCCCCTCCCACCTCCGTCCCTGTACCATCCCTCTGGGTCATCCAAGTGCACCAGCCCCAAGCTTCCTGTATCCTGCATCGAACCTGGACTGGTGATTCGTTTCTTATATGCTATTATACATGTTTTAATGCCATTCTCCCAAATCATCCCCCTCCTCTCCCACAGAGCCCATAAGACTGTTCTATACATCTGTGTCTCTTTTGCTGTCTCGCATACAGGGTTGTCATTACCATCTTTCTAAATTCCATATATATGCGTTAGTATACTGTATTGGTGTTTTTCTTTCTGGCTTACTTCACTCTGTATAATAGGCTCCAGTTTCATCCACCTCATTAGAACTGATTCAAATGTATTCTTTTTAATGGCTGAGTAATACTCCATTGTGTGTATGTACCACAGCTTTCTTATCCATTCATCTGCTGATGGACATCTAGGTTGCTTCCATGTCCTGGCTATTGTAAACAGTGCTGCAATGAACATTGCCAAGCCCACATTTCTTCTAGAAGATCTGCTTTTTTATAAAGGTCAGTCCTCAGCAGTCACTTTGGCACCATGTGAAACCATCCCCTTGACCAGTCACATATTACTCCATGTGTATGTGATTCAGCTGAGGTAATCAAATTTTCCTGGGAATATTATATGGTGGACCATGAGCCGCTGGTCTGTTTGAGCTCTGGTGCAGTTCTTTAGTTTCTTGTCTTTGCCCCATCTGGTCCATGGTGGTTGATTTTTTTTTTTAGGATTCTGTGAGAATCTATGAGAGTTAATCCTAAAAGAAATCAACCCTTTAGGTGTTGATATTCATTGAGAGGACTGATGCTGAAGCTGAAGTTCCAAGCCACCTGATGTGAAGACCTGACTCATTGGAAAAGACCTTGATGCTGGCAAAGAATGCAGGCAATTAGAGAAGGGGGTGGCAGAGGGTGAGATGATTAGAGAGCATCACTAACTTGATGGACATAAATTTGAGCAAACTCTAAGAGATAGTGAAAGGCAGAGGAGCCTGACATGCTACAATCCATAGGGTCACAAAGAATTGGACATGACTTATCAACTGAACAACAATTATGAGAACCCTATTATATTTTCAGTAAACTCTTCTCCTTTTATTCCCTTCTTTTCTTTCTTTCTTCCTCCCTCTCACGTCTGTGTGGGTGCTCTAAATAGAGAGAATCCCACGCCGTGCGGCCTTTGGTGTCTGGCTTCTCTCTCTTAAGCCTTGTGTTCTCAGAGACTCTCTGTTGCAGCGAGTGTCAGTGCTTCTCTGCTTTCCTGGCTGCGTAACGTTCCACTGTACAAACAGACCACATTTTGTTTATCCGCTCCCACGTTGATGAACATCTGGGCTGTTTCCACTTCATTTGGCTATTGTGAGTAATGCCTGCAACACATCATACATTCATGTGCAAGTTTTTGTGTGGACACAAGTTTGATTTCTCTCAGGTAGACACCTAGGAGCTGAATTGCCGGGTCAGATGGAACCCTTCCCCCCCTTTGGTTACTTGTGTGTGTGTGTGTCTCGAAAAACTTTAAAGTTCACCTCTCACAACAGCAAAACTTGGTTAAGAAGGGGCCAGCTTACTAGATTTGTGTTATCAAAAATGGTTGTTAATAAACACCTTCCTCTGAATCCTAATACACAAAATAAGTGGACTCCACTGTGAAGAAGAAGGATCTGTGTGTCTCCCCGGGTACTCCTCCAAGTTTTGTCTTACTCTTTACTTTGCTTCCTTCTGCTCCCACTATCAGCCACTGAAGGATGCATCTGGAGTTCCGAGGCTGTATAAACCATGACTTGAAAGCCATGGCAGTAGCTTCATTCCTCCTTCATTCCTATTTTATTCCCCTCTCTATAGCCAACAACTCATTGATTTCATTAGAAAATGACTTAGTTTGAGAAAATGATTTTCTCTCTTTAAGTAGCCATTATCAAAAATACGGCCCTAAAAAAAAGTCAGGCAGAGCCAATGAATTTCCTAAAATATGAGAATATGCTTTGATGTGAACTGTAATTTGAAATCCCAGAGTGTAATTTCCAGCAAAAAGTTCTTAAGAGAGAAGAGTTTTCATATTTCTGACTGTACTCTTTGTTTTTTTTTTTTAATTTCCAGAGGCTATTTGTCATTTTCAGTAACATAGAATTTGATAAATGAGGGAAAGTAAAATCTAATTACAAATAATTGATCACTATTATGAGAGAAAATTTTTTTTAATATGTGAAAGGAACTTCTATTGATTGAGCAAAATATTCTAGTAATTGTTAATATCTTTTTTTTGTGAGGAACAATTGATTGAAGGCTCTACTGAAATGTTTAGGACATGCAGGGGATGTAAAGAATAAAATGATCTCATCAATGGGTTCTTGCTTTAATTTTTAAATGTTGAATATTTATATTCAATAAAGATCTTCTTCCTAAATGAAATGTGCATGTGGGGTTGTCTGTAGAGGTGGGATTAATGTCTGGATGTGGTATTGTTGTTGTTGCTCAGTTGCTAAGTTGTGTCCAGCTCTTTAAGAGTCCATGAACTGTAGCATGCTAGGTTCCTCTGTCCTTCACTATCTTCCTGAGTTTGCTCAAACTCATGTCCATTGAGTCAGTGATGCCATCCAACCATCTCATCCTCTGTCTCCCCCTGCTCCCCTTGCCCTCAATCTTTCCCAGCACCAGTGTCTTTTCCAATGATTCAGCTCTTTGCATCACATGGCCAAAATATGTATGAAGTGAAGTGAAGTGAAAGTCCCTCAGTCATGTCCAACTCTTTGCAACCCCACGGACCATACAGTCCATGGAATTCTCCAGGCCAGGTTACTGGAGAGGGTAGCCATTCCCTTCTCCAAGGGATCTTCCCATAGAGAAAGATAAATCCGGTGGGATGAAATCATCATTTCAAAGAACTAATCATCCTGCCAATGATCCTGACTCGCTCCACTGGTCCTTATTCCCAGTAAGAATGTATTACTATGTTTCATCTTTGGTTATTCCTTTTTTAATTAAAATGATCACTTGGCATGAATTAGGAGGCCTGAACTGCTTTTGACCATCTAAATGTACTTACTGGGCTTTAGATTCCCACTCTGTAAAATAAAGTGTCTAATCTGTAATATTTTATATTTCTACTGATTTTTGAAAGCATGGGCAGTAAGTCAGTTTCTGATCAGTGATATCACACTGCACAGCTCCAGGTGGCACTCTGCATGTAGAGCACATGTCAGCCCAGATCTGATGAGTCAATATTTTAATTAATTATATCTTGTTCTCATTGCAGTTAATTAGTATCATGGCCAGATTTTACTAAGCATACTGAATTTAATTTACAGACACATAAGTCACTGACAAATTCCTTTAGCATTTCAGTATAAGAGATACTAAGTTTCTCAATGTATCTTTTGATGTTACTCCTTTGAAAAATGAATTAGCCAGGAATCAAAATTAAATAAGGAAAAGCACGTGAAATCAGGGAGAGAATCTTTTATATATATGTATATATATATATATGTATATATATATAATAACAATCCATTTCCTAGACTAGGAAATATTTGTTCTTTTTCTCTTGGTCAAGTCTTTTTCAGAAGGTAAATAATAAAGAGCAAATGTAGCACGAAGTAAAAAAATTCTTTCGTCAGTCCTTCTGTGGAGAGTAGACATGTCTTCTTATTAGATTTTAGTTTTGCTTTTTTTTTAAGATTTTTTTCATGTGGACCATTTTTAAAGTCTTCATTGAATTTGTTATAATACTGCTCCAGTTTTATGTTTTGGTTTTTTGACTGTGAGGTATGTGGGATCTTAGTTCCCCAACAAGGGATTGTACTCCCACCTTCTGCATTGGAAGGTGAAATTTTAACCACTGGACCACCAGGGAAGCTCCTGATTTTGTTTTTTAAAAGCCATCGTTCCCAGGTCAATCTGCAGCCTCCACCAGCTACTTCTAATATTATGGCTCTAGTTTAGTTCTCCTCATAGAATTTATTACAATTCCATGCTTTTGGCTATTCATTTATCTATTATTCTGTAGCACCACATAATTATGAGGACATTGCCTATCTGGTTCGTTGTTGTGTCCTCAGTGTTTAGAATAGTTCCATGTAGCACATAGACCATTGATGTTTGTTGAAAAAATGAATGAGGATAGTCTCCTTTCTAGCCTGACATGGCTGAACTAATCTTTTAAAGCAAGGAGACCTGGCTGATGTTTAGAGAACAAACTCCAAGGGGCAAGGTTGGAGGCAGGGATATGAGTAAGAATCTACTGTTATTGACATATATACCCTACTTTGTGTGAAATAGATAGCTAGTGGAAAGCTGCTTAATAGCACAGGGAGCTCAGCTCTGTACTCTGTGATGACCTAGAGGGGTGAGATAGGGGGTGGAGTGGGAGGGAGGCTCAAGAAGGAAGGCATATATGCGCACATATAACTGATTCATATAGTTATACAGTAGAAACTAACATATCATTGTAAAACAATCACACTCCAATTTAAAAAAATTTAAACATAAACAGCAAAAAAGCAACATAGCAATAATACAAAAATCTAGCAAAAAATGTTTTAAAAAAAGAAAGCAAGAAACAATAAACAAAACCACAGACTGATCACATTTATGAATAGCAATGAAAAAATTATGAATAAAAGAATAACAAAAAGCTTAAGTTGTATAATTAAAGAATATTATATCACACAAAAAGTAAACTACTGCAGTGGTCCAGGCAAGAGATAGTGTTATACTTAACTAGAGTGGTGGTGAAACTGGGAAGGAGTGATTCAAGTCTATATATTACACATATTTTGATATTCAAATCATCAAAATTGGATGATGGATTAGATGTAATATGTAAGGGATAAAGAAGAGTTGGGGGTGTTTCCAGGGATTTTCATCTGAGTACCTGGATAAATGGATTTTTCATTAAATAAGGAATTATAAGAAATGTTGGAAAAGAGGATTATTTTTTCATTTAAAATTTTTTGGTGCTTATAGTGTTCTTAAAATCAAGTGATCAGTTTTTAAAATGTTGACTTTCAAAACATTGAATTTCAAAAGAGTGCAAAAGTGGAAGATTTTTTAAAATTGAAGCTTCTCTGTACCTATGCTTCTTAATTTAGTTTTTATTATCTTCATGTGTCATAGGTGGTGCCAGTGGTAAAGAACCTGCCTGCCGATGAAGGTGATGTAAAAGACATGGGTTCGATCCCTGGGTCGGGAAGATCCCCTGGAGAAGGGAATGACAACCCACTCCAGTATTCTTGCCTGGAGAATCTCATGGACAGAGGCGCCTGGAGGGCTACAGTCCAAAGGGTCGCAGAGCAGGACACAACTGAAGTGACTTAGCACACATACTCATTGTTTTGTTTTTTTTTAAAATAATTTTAGTTATTATTATTATTTTTTTTTTTTTAGCAGTGCTAGGTCTTCATTGTTACGGGCTCTTTTCTCTAGTTGCAGTGAGTAGGGGCTACTCGATAGTTGAGGTGCTTGTGATTCTCAGTGCAGGGGCTTCTCTATTGCAGAGCTTGGGCTCTAGGGTGCAGGGCCTCAGTAGTTTTGGTTCTTGGGCTCTAGAATATAGGCTCAATAGTTGTGACCCGTGGGCTTAGTTGCTCCAAGGCATGTGGAATCCTCCCGGGTCAGGGATCAAACCCATGTCTCCTGCATTGGGAGGCAGAGACTTTATCACTGAGCTACCAGGAAAATTCCATGTGTCTGCTTTTATTACGAGTATGTGATAATATATTCCAAATAATATATGTCTTTGACATTTTAAAATTCTATATAATGGATACCATACTAGGTACATAATATGACCACTATTTTCTCTCCATATTGGATTCTATAAGGTTTATCCAGGCTATACATGTATCTGGGTTTCCCTGGTATCTCAGCTGGTAAAGAATTTGCTTGCATTGTGGGACACCTGGATTGGATCTTGGGTTGGGAAGATCCCCTGCAGGAGGGTATGGAAACCCACTCCAGCATTCTTGCCTGGAGAATTCCCATGGACAGATGTACCTGGAGGCCTACAGTCCATGGGGTGGCAAAGAGTTGGACATGACTGAGCAACTAATCACAGCACAGCATACATATGTCTATTTTATGCATTTAAACTATGGTATTCTATGCTTTTGAATAAATAATATATTCTCCTTATAATAGATATTTAAGCAGTTTCGTTTATCTATCATAAACATCCTATTAGATATTCTTGTACCTTTATTACTGTGAACATGTGCTAGAGTTTCTCCAGGAATTGTATCAAGAGGGTAGCCTACTGGATTGAAAGATATAGTCATCTGTAGACATGGTTGAATTGCTGTATGTGTTATATCATTTTATTCTTCCATTAGCCTCCTTGAGAGTTTGTAATTTCCATACCAACATCAGTATGATTTTAATTTTTTCAGACATTTTTTTTCCTTTTACCAGTCTAATGAGTTGGAAATTATACCCCTTGTGTTTCACTCTGTTTCTATGATTTCTACTGAGTTGGTGAACTTTTCTATGTTCATGAATATTCTGTTGTTATTTTTCTGTAAATTTCCTGTTCACATCCTTTGTTGATTTTTATATTTGATTATTTATAGTTTTATTGTTAATTTATAAGAGCTCTTCTCTCTCTCACTTTCTTTTTCTTTCCTTTCTGGATGTTAATTCTTGATTGGTTATGTGTATTGTTAATAATACCCCTAAGCTGATTGCTTCTCTTATTTGTTAAGAGTTTTAAACAATAAGAAAATTAATGTATTTATGCAGCACAAATTTCAGAGTAGTTGTTCTAAGTTTGGTAAATTTGGTGACTTCAGCATTCATCAAGGATACAGATTCTTTCTGTCCTTCAGCTCCGTCATGCTTAAGGTCTCTTTTTTGCCCTCTCTTGTCTCCCTCCTTGTCACTGAGGCATTGCATCCAAATATGGAAAACTTCACTAGAAAAATTGCAAGTGTAATGCTTTAAAAGCAAGCACTCATATTTTCTGAAGTACACCTATTGCATATCCTGTGTACTATTCATTGGTTCAGAGGCTACCTGCAAACCAATCAAAAGCAGAGAGAATGGTAAGAATCAATAATTCATATAGCCTTTCAAGAATTTACTCCTGAGCTGGGAATGGTGTAACTTTCTTTGAGAAATAAGAATTTGAACATTTTCCCATAAGAAAGATGGGAATTAATGCTTACCTTGTAGGCAACAAAAAGTGAATGCTACAGTTCTATTAATAGTTTTCAGCTATTGTGAATGGGAAAGTCAGTTGTATTTTCTAAGCATTTGTTACTTTATTTATTTAATTTTAATAATTGTTCTTTTTATACAAAAAAACTTAGAGTTTCTTTACTATTTCATCATGCTTCAGTGGTAGAGTATGTCTTGCTAGGTAATTGGTAAGAAGTCCCTTTGCTATCCTACTACTACTACTACTACTACTAAGTCGCGTCAGTCGTGTCCGACTCTGTGCGACCCCATAGACGGCAGCCCACCAGGCTCCCCCGTCCCTGGGATTCTCCAGGCAAGAACACTGGAGTGGGTTGCCATTTCCTTCTCCAATGCATGAAAGTGAAAAGTGAAAGTGAAGTCGCTCAGTCGTGTCCGACTCTTAGCGACCCCATGGACTGCAGCCTACCAGGCTCCTCCGTCCATGGGATTTTCTAGGCAAGAGTACTGGAGTGGGGTGCCATTGCCTTCTCCCTTTGCTATCCTACTGTAGCCTAAAACATTAAATCTAGTTTAATATTCTTTCATTATGGCAACCAAAACTCAGATTTGAATCCTGCTGAAGTGCATTGCAGCTACTAGTGATCCAGTCTCTTATATTACACACAGTATTCACAATGTGCCCCATTCACAATTGACCACAAAAGGGAAAATAAGATCGCAATTGATGTATACACAGTGCTATATGTAAAATAGATAATCAATAAGGAACTGCTGAATAACACAGGGAACTCTATTCACTACTCTGTAATGGCCTAAAAGAATCTACAAAAGAGTGGGTATACGTAAACGTATAACTGATTCACTTTGTTGTATACCTCAACCTAACACAACACTGTAAATCAACTATATTCCTATAAAAATCAGGGTTAAAAAAGATTCAGACTAAATCTTGTACTTAAAACCCAGCAAGGGCTGCTTTCTGAAGTCTTTTTTTTTTTTTTTTTCATCTTGTGTATCCAAGTCCTTCTGGACCAAAAGATAAAGTTTTATACAGATCATGTAAATGGCACATACAGATTACATTCTGGAATTATTGTTAAATGCCTTTAAAAAAGTCAGAAACATTCAGTGTCATTCAAAGCGTCCCTACCCTGTGGCTTCCTGGAGAATTAAATTGCAATCTGAAAACTTCAATAAGCCCATGTTCAATTAGTACCTTTGTTTGTTTCTTCCTTTCTTGTCAAAAGGAAGATTAATGTTCCTTTTGTTTTGCACTCAATATAGCTTTTTTTACAGGAATGTGGTGTCTAAATCAAAATTCCATTTAGATGCAGAAAAAGTCACTAATATAACGATCTTTTCACCTCTCCTCTTGTTTCCCTCCCTTTTAATTTTTTTTTTTCCCAAGTAAGCAACCATTTACTCCTGTGTAACCCTCCCTCCATACCCTCTTCAATCTTGTGATGCTGCATACTATGATCTTGAGTCTCACTGCATAGGTGTGGCATGGGGGGAGAGTCCCACAAAGGTGGAAGCTAAGAGAAAACACCTGTAGGGTCATTTTACAAATGCAATCACTAAAAAGCTGTGTTTCTTGCTGGGTAATAGCACAGAACCTTAAAATCGTAGAAATTAGAGACAGGAGCCCCATCAGGTCACCTTGTCCACCTTCTATAGCAGCTTTATGCACACCACGTGAAATGACACGAGCCGTGAAACACCTCAGGCAGACCTGGGGAGACTCTACTGTCCAATAATATGTCTTCCTGTTGAGAAAATGTTGCTGAGAGCAGTCCAGCTTTTCTTTTGCCTAATTTCACATTGTTCTGCTCTGCAATAGCCTTTAAAAATGCAACCACCCTTTCTTTTGCTCCCATCTTTAAAACCTATGACCTTGTAATACTACAACATTGTTATTATCTTCCCTTGTAATTATTTGTGCCAAGCTATACAAATTTCCCTCTTAAAATACTACCTTAGAAATCAGCCCTCATTGCTAAATTCATCTAAATCCCCACTGCTTTTCTAAAGGGTTATTGATTACACTCCCATTCACTCTAATTCAGGAACTATGTTTCATATAATTTTATTTTGTGTATATGTGTGCTTATACAAATCAAGAAGTTTTGCTCCTTTCTAATAGAAAATGATTATGGTGCTCAAGCCAGTGACTGGACCTCACAATTTCACCATGAATCAGAAACTTGCTGTCAGTTCCTAAAGCCATGATTAGTTTTTTTCCCAAGATATTATTAAGTTTAGTATACCACAATTCTAGATTCTTCCTGGAATTTCAGCCTGCTCAAATTCAAATATATATATCTATATATATATCTATATATATATATATATATATATATGGACTTCCCTGATGGCTCAGTTGCTAAAGAATCTGCCTGTAATGCAAGAGACCTGGGTTTGATCCCTGGGTTGGGAAGATCCCCTTTAGGAAGGCATGGCAACACACTCCAGTATTCCTGCCTGGAGAAACCCCATGGACAGAGGAGCCTGGTGGGCTACAGCCCTGGGGTCACAGAGTTGGACACGACTGAGTGACTAAGCACACATATACATATATATATATATGAATAAATATACTGTTATTTAATATCTCTTGCTCTGGGCAAAACCTGAGGATAGTTACATGACTGACTCTTGAATAAGATGTTCCATCTACATGTATTAATATTTAAAAATGCTGTGTGTTACACTATTTTCTGTAAGATAAAATCCACATTTTGCAGTTACAAAATTCCCACTTCAGCTAGCTTGGAAATGGAGAGAAAGAACAATCTCCACGAGGGGCTTCCCTGGTGGCTCAGTGATAAGAATCCTTCTTCCAATGCAGGAGACGCAGGTTGGATCCCTAATCTAGGAAGGTCTCACTGGCGGCGAAGCAAACTAAGTCCATGCGCCACAACTACTGAGCCTGAGCTCTAGAGCCCACGAGCAGCGGCTACTGAGCCCATGTGCCACAATGACTAAGATCCGAGCACCCTGGCGCCTTTGTTCTGCAACAAGAAAAGCCACCACAATGAGAAGCCCACTCATGGCAACTACAGAGTAGCCCCCATTCTCCACAAATGGAAAAAAAAAAAAAAACCCGTGCAGCAACAAAGACCTAGCACAGCCATAAATAAATAAATAAAATTATTTTAAAAAATGACCCAATGGACTGTAGCCTGCCAGGCTCCTCTGTCCATGGGGATTCTCCAGGCAAGAATACTGGAGTGGGTTGCCATGCCCTGCTCCAGGGATCAAATCCAGGTCTCCCGCATTACAGGTGGATTCTTTACCATCTGAGCCACCAAGGAAGCCCACAGAGGTGTTGGGGAGTGGGCAAACCCTCAGTTGAATCTTAAAGATCTGACTTTCATTCCAAAATAGGCTGCCAGTGGAAGGTGGAGAGGTTCTTGTGGTTATTTCTGTTTCTTCCACACTGGTTCCACCACCCCACCATGCTGCCCTCAAGTCCTGCATTGCTAACTTCTTACTATCCTGATCCAAGAAAGGACATGCAGACCTTCCCATAATGTCCAAGGGCAAGCATACAACATTTAAACAACACTGTGGTGAAGGATTTGGGGCAAACATAGGGAAACACATAAAGAGAATCCTGCATGCAGATTATAACTTAAGTTCTTGGAATTATAGGTGTCATTCCATATTAATTTTTGGCCTAGCTCCAGTTGGATATTTTCTGTTCCACCCAGGTGCCCAAAATGTAGACACTATGATGCTTCATACTTAAGACACTTCTGAATCTAAGAGTGATGCTGAGACAGAAGATACTTAGCCTAGCCTCTGAAAACCTGACTGAAAGTAGGAGCTGAACTCTATTGCCCACATAGGACAGTGGAATCATGATAACAAGCTCTTATGACTGCTCTCAGAGCTGATTAGAATGCTGTGGGGTCAATCGTTGCGTTTCAGTTGTGTCTGACTCTGTGCAGTCCTATGGACTGTAGCCAGCCAGGCTCCTCTATCCACGGGATTCTCCAGGAAAGAATACTGGACTGGGTTGCCGTGCCCTCCTGCATGGGATCTTCCTGACCTAGGGATCAAACCCTGGTCTCCTGATTGGCAGGTGGGCTCTTTACTATAGCGCCACCATTGTTATTGTTTTTGTTTAGTTGCTAAGTCTTAGCTGACTCTCTGTGACCCCATGGACTATAGCCTGCCAGGCTCCTCTGTCCATGGCATTTCCCAGGCAAAAAATCTGGAGTGGTTTGCAAGTTCCATCCCCAGGAGATCTTCCTGACCCAGGGATCAAACCCAGGTCTGTATTGGCAAGCTAGTTCTTTACCACTGAACTACCAGGGAAGCTTTGGGTCAATAACACAACATAAAACAAAACCCCCAACAAACTTGCCTCAGATCACACTACTGTAAAAGGAAAGAAGGGACAGGAAAGGTATTGCTGGAGCTGTGGGGAGAGAAGACTGGGGAGAAATGACTGGGTCTGGAGAGACAGAGAGGAGGGCGAGAGAATTATGTGTTGAGTGGTCGCCGTGCAGGCACATACATGATGCTCATTATCTCATTTACTCATTACTGAAATGATTTGCAGGTACATAAACAGAAAACAGCTCTGACTCCCAGGCTTGTATCTTTTTATCCACACACTCCTTCACCATTTTTCAAAGACATGAGATTAATGAGACAATAATGTTGGTAAAGTGTTTCAATTTCCTTTGAGAAAAAGAGTCATAAAATGTTATTGTTACTCTTATTATGGAAGCTCAATGAATGCTTTAGTAGTCCCATTGATGTAACTAATATTACTCTCATTTATTTCATTTAGAGAAATAAAAGTCTAAAAATAGGAACAAGCATATTTATTGGCTTTTTATTTAGCTTAACTGCAACTTTTTGCAGATCAGGGTCTTGAAGGCAAAATCTATAAGCAAAGACACAGATGGTCTGAGGGGTAAACATGAGAACCTAATGTCATCCAGGAGGTGCTCTTTCTAAAGTTTGGTTCTCCCAAGGAGTGAGAAAGGTGGATTAATATGAAAGGTCTCAAACAGTCTCCTGTCTATAACTGTTAAGGAAAAATGTAGCAATAACTCTACTTTCTATGGAAATAACAATGGGCTCAATTCAGATAATTTTCTTTTCCAAGAGGGCAGACATTTCCCCCCTTTTCTATGAAAGGGGTTAATTGTGTTAATTAAGAAAAACAAAATAATGTAAAGGACAGTAGGGCATTGCAAAGGCACATTGAGCTGTGCACATATTCATGTACAAACAAGAGCCCTGGCATGACTTATCCTAGTTTTGCCATTTTTCAAAGGTTTTTTACTGGGAAATCATTCAGTTCTTCAATATCACCAGCTGCAACTGTCATTGAAGAATGGAAACACGAGAGTTTGACCCAAGGGTTTAATGTGGCTATTATGGGTTTAATTATCATTTGTCTAAGCTTGGACTTTATTATGTTCAGATGTTTTCAACATATTCTACATTTTTTTTTAATTAGTAGAATTCTACACTTTGTTCAGTCATGTTGCTGACTGACTGGACCTTGCACGGAAAGAAGTGATCATATGATCATTCTGGTGTTTTTAGAGATGAAAACTGAGGCCTAGGGAAACCAAGGCAAGTGCCTCAATGAA
Source organism: Bos javanicus (assembly GCF_032452875.1). Lineage (NCBI taxonomy): Eukaryota > Metazoa > Chordata > Mammalia > Artiodactyla > Bovidae > Bos > Bos javanicus. Next base: position 42,257,859 of record NC_083881.1, read on the forward strand.
GGTGCCACCACTAGGGAAGTGGCAGGAGATGGTACAGGGAGGGGTCAGAGTTTGAATTCTTATACCTCAGACTGGGAAGTCTGGATTTTCTTTTGTGGGCAGCAGAGGCTTTCAATCTGAGAAGTAATATGACCAATTATTTGTTTCAGGAAGAAAAGAAATCTAGAGATGAGATGTATGATTGTCTTGACAAAGAAACTCTCAAGAATTTTGTTCTGGATGTTAAGTTGCAGAGCTATGTCAACAGCCCCAGTGATGTGAGATGAGAATTCTCCATGGGGCGTGGATAGGGGACACAAGACAGATGAACAGGAGAGAAAAGAATTTTGTTTCTATGCATTGAGTGAAAGTGAAGTCGCTCAGTCGTGTCCGACTCTGTTTGACCACATGGACTGTAGCCTACTAGTCTTCTCCCTCCATGGGATTTTCCAGGCAAGAATACTGGAACGGGTTGCCATTTCCTTCTCCAGGAGATCTTCCCCACCCAGGAATCGAACCCAGGTCTCCTGCATTGTAGACAGGCACTTTACTGTCTGAGCTACCAGGGAAGTCTTCTATGCATTGAAGTCCCATAGAAATAGGACCCCCACAGTGACCAAAGAAGGCTGTTTATATGTAAATTTTAGACAAAGAAACAATTATTTGTGAAGATTTAACGAAACAAAAGGGCTTATACTTGGGGTAGCAGACTAAGGAGGAATTAACAAAGTTTGTTTACACCACTTTCTTAGCCTTGAATTCCATGGCTGTACTGATGAGATTGCTTTCGATACTCCTGGCTTAGGGAGCATACCTTCATGTAGGAGATTTATTTCCTCCTTTCAAGGGGAAAAAGTTGGGTCAGAGTGTGGTTGCCTTAATAATTTCCCCTAACTGTCTGTTTCTTATGACACTTTAATTCAAAATAATCCATATGTCATTGAGGCATATTTTTTGAGCAGCTGGCCCTGAGCCCCAACAGTGGTAGGTGATTAAGTTATTTTGAGAACACAGATGTTTAACACTCCTTTCTTTCACTGATTGTCTTCCAGGCACTAAGAGTTACTTAGGAACCTGGCATAAAATGACTGAGAAACACTTCCTACCATCAAGAATCTCTGTGTTGGGCTGGGCAGATATAGGATTAAAAGTCAATTTCAGTTGATTCAGTTCAGTCAGTCTGTCTGGTCCGACTCTTTGCAACCCCATGGACTGCAACACACCAGGCTTCCCTGTCTATCACCAACTTCTGGACCTTGATCAAACTCATGTCTATCGAGTTGGCTATGCCACACAACCATCTCATTCTCTGTCATCCCCTTGTCTTCCCTTCAAACTTTCCCAGCATCAGGGTCTTTACTGATAAGTCGGTTCTTCGCATCAGGTGGCCAAAGTATTAGAGCTTCAGCTTCAGCATCAGTCTTTCCAATGAATATTCAGGACTGATTTCCTTTAAGATCGACTGGTTGGATCTCCTTGCTGCCCAACTGACTCTGAGGAATCTTCTCCAACACCACAGTTCAAAAGCATCAATTCTTCGGTGCTCAGCTTTCTTTATAGTTCAACTCTTACATCCATACATGACTACTGAAAAAACCATAGCCTTGACTAGATGGACCTTTGTCAATAAAGTAATGTCTCTGCTTTTAAATATGCTGTCAAGGTTGGTCATAACTTTTCTTCCAAAGAGGAAGAGTCTTTTAATTTCGTGGCTGCAGTCACAATCCTTAGTGATTTTGGAGGCCAAGAAAATAGTCTGTTAGTGATTCCATGTTTCTGCCTCTCTTTGCCATGAAGTGATTGGACCAGATGCCATGATCTTAGTTCTTTGAATGCTGATTTTCAAGCCATATTTTTCACTCTCCTCTTTCACTTTCATCAAAAAACTCTTTAGTTCCTCTTCGCTCTCTGCCATAATGGTGGTGTCACCTGTATATATGAGGTTATTAATATTTCTCCTAGCACGAGATGATTCCAACTCGTGCTTCATCCAGCCTGACACTTCTGCATATAAGTTAAATAAACAAGGTGACAATATATAGCCTTGATGTACTCCTTTCCCAATTTGGAACCATTCCATTGTTCCTTGTCGGGTTCTTTTGCTTCTTGACTTGCATACATATTTTTTAGGAGGCAGGTAAGGAGGTCTTGTATTCCCAACTCTTGAACCATTTTCCAGTTTGTTGTGATCCGTACAGTCAAAGGCTTTAGCATAGTCAATGAAGCAGAAGTAGATATTTTTCTGAAATTCTCTTGCTTTTTCTGTGATCAAATGGATATTGGCAATTTTATCTCAGGTTCCTCTGCCTTTTCTAAATACACCTTGAATATCTGGAAGTTCTTAGTTCATGTACTGTTGAAGCCTGGCTTGGAGAATTTTGAGCATTACTTTGCTAGTGTGTGAGATGAGTGCAATTGTGTAATAGTTTGAACATTCTTTGGCATTGCCTTTCTTTGGAATTAGAATGAAAACACCTTTTCCAGTCCTGTGGCCACTGCTGATTTTTCCAGATTTGCTGGCATATTGAGTGCAGCACTTGCACAGCATCATCTTTTAGGATTTGCAATAGCTGGAATTCCATCACTCCCACTAGCTGTGTTTGTAGTGATGTTTCTTAAGACCCACTTGACTTTGCATTCCAAGATGTCTTACTCTAGGTGAGTGATCACACCATCATGGTTATCTGAGTCATTTAGATCTTTTTTGTATAGTTCTTCTGTGTATTCTTGCCATCTCATCTTAACATCTTCTGCTTCTGTTAGGTCCATAACATTTCTGTTCTTTATTGTGCTCATCTTTGCATGAAATGTTCCATTGGTAGCTTTAATTTTCTTGAAGAGTTCTCTAGTTTTTCTTATTGTACTATTTTCCTCTATTTTTTTTTTTTTTTGCATTGATCACCGAGGAACTCTTTCTTGTCTCTCCTTGCTATTCTTTGGAACTCTGCATTCAAATGGGTATCTTTCCTTTTCTCCTTTGCCTTTCACGTCTCTTCTTTCACAGCTATTTGTAAGGCCTCCTCAGACAACCATTTTGCCTTTTTGCATTTATTTTTCTTGGGAATGGTCTCGATCCGTGTCTCCTGTACTGTGTCACGAACTTCCATTCATAGTTCTTCAGGCACTGTATCTGTCAGGTCTAATCCATTGAATCTGTTTCTCACTTCCACTGTATAATTGTAAGAGATTTGATTTAGGTCATACCTGAATGGTCTAGTGGTTTTCCCTACTTTCTTCAATTTAAGTCTGAACTTCAAAATAAGGAGTTCATGATCTGAGCTATAGTCAGCTATAGGAAGATCTAGCCCTAACTCTAATCCTCGAACCTGTGTCTCCTGTGTTTCCTGCACTGGCAGGAGGATTCTTTACCACTGAGCCACCAGAGAAGCCTGTATCCTCACACAGTGTAGAACAGAAAGAGAGAGAAAGTAAACTAATATTTTTTAAGGGACTCTGATTTCATTCATCATAACTCCATTCTTATGACCTAATTACCTCACAAAGATCCATGTCCTAATATCATTCATGTTGAGAGGTGAGGATTTTAAAATATGACTTCTGGGGGATGCAGACATTCATTCCATAGCAACACTTCTAAATGTTTTACATGAACAGCATTTTATATCTTTATAACAATGTTAGTAATAATGATGCTATCATTATTCCCACTTTACATGTGAGAAGGTAAAGCACAGAAACATTAGATAACTTGTCCAAAGCCATAGAACTGAATTCTAGAATGAATATTTAATTCCAAGTAGTGAGTCCATGCTATAGAACACTAAATATGCTTTGTCTCTGATGGAGATCTATGAAGTATATTCTGTATATGAAGAAAGGTGTTAAGAATTTTGTTCTAGGTGTTAAGAACTTTGTTCTAAGTGTTAATTTGGAGCTGTACCGTATCAAAGTTTACTTTTTCCAGGAGACAACTAGGAATTTGGATTTAACAGGCTGGAAAATAGGTGAAAGCTAAGTGAAGAGGAAAGAAAGCCTGTTGATGAAGGTGAAAGAGGAGAGTGAAAAAACTAGCTCAAAATTCAACATTCAAAAAGCAAAGATCATGGCATCTGGTCTCATCACTTCATGGCAAACAGATGGAGAAACAACGGAAACAATGACAGACTATTTGCTTGGTTCGAAAGTCACTGAGGATGGAGATTGCAGCCATGAAGTTAAAAGGCTCTTGATCCCTGGAAGAAAAGCTGTGACAGAACTCTGCTGCTGATGCTGCTTAGTTGCTTCAGTTGTGCCCAGCTCTGTGAGACCCTATGGACCACAGCCTGTCAGGCTCCTCTGTCCATGGGATTCTCTAGGCAGGAGTGCTGGAGTGGGTTGCCATGCCCTCCTCCAGGGGATCTTCCCAAACCAGGGACCGAACTCAGATTTTCTGCATTGCAGGCAGATTCTTTACTGCTGAGCCACCAGAGAAGCCCTGCTGCTGCTGTTAGTCACATCAGTTGTGTCCGACTCTGTGTGACCCCGTAGACGGCAGCCCAACAGGCTCCCCCATCCCTGAGATTCTCCAAGCAAGAATACTGGAGTGGGTTGCCATTTTCTTCTCCATTGCATGAAAGTGAAAAGTGAAAGTGAAGTCACTCAGTCATGTCCCACTCTTAACGACCTCATGGACTGCAGCCTACCAGGCTCCTCCATCCATGGGTTTTTCCAGGCAAGAGTAATGGAGTGGGTTGCCATTGCCTTCTCCGAAGGAAGCCCTACAGAGTATTAAAAAGCACTTCACTGTGCCAACAAAGGTCCATATAGCTATGCTTTTTCCAGTAGTTTTGTATGGATGTGAGATTGGACCATAAAGAAAGCTGAGTGCTGAAGAATTGATGCTTTCAAATTGTAGTGCTGGAGAATACTCTTGAGAGTCTTTTGGAGTGCAAGGAGATCAAACCAGTCAATCCTAAAGGAAATCAACTCTAAATATTCGTTGGAAGGAGTGATACTAAAGCTGAAACTCCAATACTTTGGCCACATGATGTGAACAACTGACTCATTGGAAAAGACTGATGCTGGGAAAGATTGAAGACCGGAGAAGAAGGGGATGTTGGAGGATGAGATGGTTGGATGACATCACTGATTCAATGGATGTGAGTTTGAACAAGCTCCAAGAGATAGTGAAGGACAAGAAATGTGGTTTGCTTCAGGCCATGGGGTCCCAAAGAGTCAGACAGGGCTGAGCGACTGAACAACAGCAAAGACATAATTGAAATTTGCTTATAGCTAAAAGCAATGTGAGGGTATTTCCAAGGTAGAATCTTTGGTCCAAGTTTTAGAGCTCTCTAGTGTGGGAGGCTAACACACAGAGAATGGACAAAAGATAAGCCAATAAAAGAAAGAATAAGAGTGGTCACATGATCACTAGACAATGGAGATGGTGGAAGACAGATATCAAGATAGATTACTAGAAAGTCAGTAAGAGTGAACAATGCCAAGTACTACAAGGAAGGTATGTAGGACTGAAAATAGATTAAATTTAGCAACTCGAAGATTATTGTTGATTTGGGTGAGAACAATTTCTATTGTCTGATAGTGAAGACAGCTACACTGTAAAAGATTGAGAACAAAGGGTCATGCAAAGAGTGACTGATAATTTCTGTTTGAAGAAGGTAATTCATAGAAGAACATTATCATCTGTGAATGCCAGATCATCAGACAGAACTTGAAGAATAGTTTTTAAGAAGAGAATGGAAGAGATCATTGCAGCTACCATTCTTACAAATGATCAAAGTTAGTCTGTGGATTGGGATGGTCAATCAAAGTGTCTAATTCTTGTACTTCAGCTCCATCAGAGAACAACTTAGCAATGTATCCTTAATATGCTTTCATTCATTAACTCTCTCATTCTCATTTATTCAGTAAACAGTAAGCACTTGCTAAGTGCTGTGCACGCAGATTTGTACGTATGTGTAAGTGCTGGTGTGTGTTCAGAGGGATGGAGGACAAAATAAGTATTAGGAGGGAAGGCTGACATGGAAGTCAAGTCTGCCAGGCATATATTGTTGATTACAATGTTATAAAGCCAGAGAAAGCAAAAGGACATTGCCTGATCATTCGGTTGTGTCAAACCTAGTGGGGCTAGAGTGTATAAGGACTCATGGGACATAGCCTTGTTATTGGCAGGAGATAGAAAACCCCAATTCAGGACATAATGATGGAGGCTAGCTTGGATCAGACTTTCTCTATATCTACATCACTACTTTTTAGGATCAGTACTAGCAATACTAACATCGCATGTTATCTTCTCTGAAAATCTGCATAACATCGTATTTATGAACATGGGGTGCATAATCCATAAAAAAGTAATTTTATTCTCAAATTTCAGTATTCTCAAGTTAATATTTCATTATTTTATATCTTTTATACTTTCTTATTGGAAACAGTTGTCACAATGCTTGTGCATGAAGATAGCATTGTTTCCTGTGTAAAGCTGCTGATTGAGATGGTTCAAGTAATAGTAGGTTTCTCCTTGGACCCTGAGCCAGTTCAGGTGATGTAACTGCCTTGAAACAAATGTCCTGCCATGTACTGGGAAAACGGTCTAAACTGCAGTGAGCGCAGCTCTGTGAACTCTCTACAGCAAACATTTTTCAGGAAGGAGAGTTAAAAAAAAAATAAAGGAAACATGTCATAAAAAGGAAAAGTGAAATGAATGGAAGTCAGAGAAAGGCTAGGGAAGGAGGAAGAGGGAGCGGGGCCAACAGGAAGTCCTGGATGAAGAAGCACAGGATGAGAACCTTTTTGTTATGTCTGGCTTCAGCACGATGTATTTGAATGAACATGAAGCTCTTACTTTGTTTCTGGTTTTCCTATTGTAGCAGATGGTATGTGAAGTGTTAATGTGTTGTGGATTAAAACTTGAGAGAGACATGAACAGCACGTATGGCTTTATTTTCCTGTGATGCCCCTTGCCCCTAAAGAGAGAAAACAGGGATGTTCATCATTTGTTCTTGACAATCTGCACAGAAAAACAAAACTAATATAGAATTTTCAACTTCTAATGTAAAATGTGTTTGCATTTGTGTGGTTGAGATGTGAGAAGGATCCCTGAGAAATGTGGGGAAGAAAGAAAACTGACATGTTCTTTATGAGGGTCTTCATAGAAACTTCCTACCACAGCCACCAATGTCAGCTGAAGATGAGTAGAAGCTGCTTCAAGTTGTACTCCACATTCCATGAGAGCCTCTCACAGGGCCTGACAGGCCCTGGTGTGATCTGGGGGATGCGATGACATGTGCCTGACTTCTGGGCTGATGTGTTTATTGACATCTAAGAAGCCATTTGGGGATCAGTCTCAACTACCTCAAAGGTGGAATGATGGAAGGAGAAGACATCTGGAGATGACTCCATTCAAGAGGGCTTTCTGCCTGGAATGATGGGACCACTTCAGATAGAGTTTGGGGGTGGATTCCCAGGCACAGAAGCTCAAGATAAAGGTGCTTTACTTTCTAAGCTGACAGCCAAATGGCAGGCAGCATTTCCAACTCCATGAAACTGCAATCAAAAATTCACTTTAAGATGATACTTCTGCTGCTGCTGATCAGTTTCTCAGTCATGTCCGACTCTTTGTGGTCCCATGTACTGTAGCCCACCAAGCTCCTTTGCCCATGGAATTTTCCAGGCAAGAATACTGAAATGGGGTGCCATTTCCTATCCAAGGGAATCTTCCCAACCTAGGGATCGAACTCATGTCTCTTGGGTCTCCTGTATTGGCAAGCAGGTTCTTTATCAGTAGAGCCACCTGGGAAGTCCTTCAATGTTTCTGAGAAATTCATAAAAACATCTTATGAGAGAAACCCACAAGACCAGATTAAAATCCTTAAAACCAGCCATTATGACCTTTGCTGACCCCTAACCTGTTGAGGCCCCAGGTACACATTCTGAAGAGGCATGGAAATAGAGCCAGTAGCAAAGAAATGATAAGCCAGAGTATTTTGCCTAAGATAGAGCTAAACCGAGAGGTAAAGTTGTCTTTAATTGGCAGAAACTTGAAAATATTAATATTGAACTTTCCTGGTCATATTATTAATTACGTATTATCCAATAACTAGTAGTAAAAGAAATGATAAGAGAAAATAGAATTGCTTTCTGTTAGATCTTGCCAAGTTCACCTCATCTAATAAGTCGGTATTCTTTTGTTACATCAGTAAGTTTCTTATTTTACATCTGAAAGACAAAAAAGACTGATGAAGTGAAAAGCTCCTTCAAGGTATAAAAAAGAGATTGGAGTTTGAGTGTCAGATTTCTTTATTAGCTGTGAAGCCTTTCTGCACCTTAATTTCCTCATAAAACAAAATGATCATTTCCCTCCCTGTTTCACCGAGCTTTTATAATTTCTAGTTTTAGATTGTTTTATTTTTAATGTACTGAAACTTGTTAGGAAAAAATCCTGTCTATTATGCCATTTTAGATTATAAAAGTCCTCAGTGTAGTTATTAGGCCTCCTCTTTACCCTCAACTAGTCCCTGTATTGGAGAAGGCAATGGCACCCCACTCTAGTACTCTTGCCTGGAAAATCCCATGGATGGAGGAGCCTGGTGGGCTACGACGTCCATGGGGTAGCTAAGAGTCGGATATGACTGAGCGACTCCACTTTGACTTTTCACTTTCATGCATTGGAGAAGTAAATGGCAACCCACTCCAGTGTTCTTGCCTGGAGAATCCCAGGGACAGGGGAGCTTGGTGGGCTGCCGCCTATGGGGTCTCACAGGGTCTGACACGACTGAAGTGACTTAGCAGCAGCAGCAGCAGCAGTCCCTGTATATGCTCTCTTCTTCATCCAGAATCTATTGTACTATAGTTGTTTTTGTGTGTGAAATTGGACCATATTTCTTTATTGTGTCCTGTTTCTGCACGCTGCTTGATTTATTTCTTTGAATTTTGTTCCTGAATTTTAAAAACTATAGCAATATAGCCACTTACCAAGGGCAAAAATGTTACATATATACACAGGGACCCTGGCATACTGCAGTCCATGGGATTGCAAAGAGTTGGACACAATCGAGCTACTGAACAACAATAACAGCACACACACACACACACACACACACACACACATATATATGTATCAGTTCAGTTCAGTCACTCAGTCGTGTCTGACTCTTTGCAACTCATGAACCGCAGCATGCCAAGCCTCTCTGTCCATCAATAACTCCCGGAGTCTACCCAAACCCATGTCCACTGAGTCAGTGATGCCATCTAACTATCTCATCCTTTGTAATCCCCTTCTCCTCCTGCCCTCAATCCTTCCCAGCATCAGGGTCTTTTCAAATGAGTCAGTTCTTCCCATCAGGTGGCCAAAGTATTGGAGTTTCAGCTTCAACATCAGTCCTTCCAATGAACACACAGGACTGATCTCTTTTATGATGGACTGGTTGGATCTCCTTGCAGTCCAAGGGACTCTCAAGTGTCTTCTCCAACACCACAGTTCAAAAGCATCAATTCTTCGGCTCTCAGCTTTTTTTATAGTCCAACTCTCACATCCATACATGACCACTGGAAAAACCATAGCCTTGACTAGATGGACCTTTGTTGGCAAAGTAATGTCTCTGCTTTTTAATATGCTGTCTAGGTTGAAGAAAGTAGGGAAAACTTCTAGACCATTCAGGTATGACCTAAATCAAATCCCTTATGATTATACAGTGGAAGTGAGAAATAATTTTAAGGTCCAAGATCTGATAGAGTGCCTGATGAACTATGGAATGAGGTTCATGACATTGTACAGGAGACAGGGATCAAGACCATCCCCATGGAAAAGAAATGCAAAAAAGCAAAATGGCTGTCTGGGGAGGCCTTACAAATAGCTGTGAAAAGAAGAGAAGCGAAAAGCAAAGGAGAAAAGGAAAGATATAAACATCTGAATGCAGATAAGAAAGCCTTCTTCAGCGATCAATGCAAAGAAATAGAGGAAAACAACAGAATGGGAAAGACTAGAGATTTCTTCAAGAAAATCAGAGATACCAAGGGAAACTTTCATGCAAAGATGGGCTCGATAAAGGATGGAAATGGTATGGACCTAACAGAAGCAGAAGATATTAAGAAGAGGTGGCAAGAATACACAGACGAACTGTACAAAAAATATCTTCATGACCCAGATAATCATGATGGTGTGATCACTGACCTAGAGCCAGACATCCTGGAATGTGAAGTCAAGTGGGCCTTAGAAAGCATCACTACGAACAAAGCTAGTGCAGGTGATGGAATTCCAGTTGAGTTATTTCAAATCCTGAAAGATGATGCTGTGAAAGTGCTGCACTCAGTATGCCAGCAAATTTGGAAAGCTCAGCAGTGGCCACAGGACTGGAAAAGGTCAGTTTTCATCCCAATCCCAAAGAAAGGCAATGCCAAAGAATGCTCAAACTACCACACAATTGCACTCATCTCACACACTAGTAAAGTAATGCTCAAAATTCTCCAAGCCAGGCTTTATCAATATGTGAACCGCGAACTTCCTGATGTTCAAGCTGGTTTTAGAAAAGGCAGAGGAATCAGAGATCAATTTGCCAACATCGGCTGGATCACCGAAAAAGCAAAAGAGTTCCAGAAAGGCATCTATTTCTGCTTTATTGACTATGCCAAAGCCTTTGACTGTATGGATCACAATAAACTGTGGAAAATTCCAAAAGAGATGGAAATACCAGACCACCTGATCTGCCTCTTGAGAAATTTGTATGCAGGTCAGGAAGCAACAGTTAGAACTGGACATGGAACAACAGACTGGTTCCAAATAGGAAAAGGAGTTTGTCAAGGCTGTATATTGTCACCCTGCTTATTTAACTTACATGCAGAGTACATCATGAGAAACGCTGGGCTGGAAGAAGCACATGCTGGAATCAAGATTGCTGGGAGAAATATCAATAACCTCAGATATGCAGATGACACCACCCTTATGGCAGAAAGTGAAGAGGAACTAAAAAGCCTCTTGATGAAAGTGAAAGTGGAGAGTGAAAAAGTTGGCTTAAAGCTCAACATTCAGAAAACTAAGATCATGGCATCTGGTCCCATCACTTCATGGCAAAAAAATGGGGAAACAGTGGCTGACTTTATTTTCTGGGGCTCCAAAATCACTGCAGATGGTGACTGCAGCCATGAAATTAAAAGACACTTATTTTTTGGAAGGAAAGTTATGACCAATCTTGATAGTATATTAAAAAGCAGAGACATTGCTTTGTCAACAAAGGTCCATCTAGTCAAGGCTATGGTTTTTCCAGTGGTCATGTATGGATGTGAGAGTTGGACTGCAAAGAAAGCTGAACACTGAAGAATTGATGCTTTTGAACTGTGGTGTTGGAGAAGACTCTTGAGAGTCCCTTGGACTGCAAGGAGATCCAACAAGTCCATCATAAAGGAGATCAGTCCTGGGTGTTCATTGGAAGGACTGATGTTGAAGCTGAAACTCCAATACTTTGGCCACCTGATGGGAAGAACTGACTCATTTGAAAAGACCCTGATGCTGAAAAAGATTGAGGGCAGGAAGAGAAGGGGATGACAGAGGATGAGATGGTTGGATGGCATCACCAACTTAATGGACATGAGTTTGGGTAGACTGTGGGAGTTGTTAATGGACAGAGAGGCCTGGCATGCTGCGGTTCATGAGTCGCAAACAGTCAGACACGACTGAGCGACTGTACTGAACTGAATCCTATCATTGTCTGGTTTAAAAGCTTCATATATTTCCACATTATATTTAGGACGGTTTCTAACTTCTTAGCATGTATGAATTTGAGGCTGTTTACAATATGACTACTCTTTGCCTTACTGATTGCACCTCTTGTCTTGTAGCTTCTGTGCATACCATTTTGCTTCTTTTCTCATGATACATCATCACATCTCATGACTTTTCCTCATTCTGTTCCTTCTACCCAGATCCCAGTTGCCTTTTCTTTTCTTTTCTTTCTTATTTAAATAATTTTTTAATGTGGACCATTTTAAAGTCTCTATTGAATTTGCTATAATATTGTTTCTGCTTTATGCTTTCATTTTTTCGGCCATGAGGCATGTGGGATCTTAGCTCCTAGACCAGGGATCGAACCTGCACCTTCTGCACTGGAAGGTGAAGTCTTAAGCGCTGAACCAAGGAGGTCCCACCATTTCTTTTCTTACCCAGTTGTTAATTCCTTCTTTCATATTCTGATCAAATATGAAATGTCAAAAACCCTCCTCTGCCAAGCTTTTCATGCAATTTTAAGCAAAATTAACCACCCTACAGCTGTGTTTCAATATACCTTTCACATCGTTATTTCTCTTTAGTTGATAATCTCTGTGTTTCCATAGCGATTTTCAGGACTTACAGACTGAAGTTTAATCATCCTTTTAAACTCATGTGGTAAAGGAAATGCTCTGGGTTAGTTATGAAAATAGTTAATATATGTTGAGGTTACTATGCACCAGGTATTGAGAGTTTCACCTACAATCTTCTTTTTTAATCCTCAAAATATTCCACTGTAATTTGCAGAAAGAAGAGACTTGATTTATTCACTGTAGGCTCCCCAGCAGCTGGAACACTGCCTGGAACCTGCAGATGCTCAAGAATTCTTTGTTGACTGATGGAATGAAGTAATGAATGAATAAACAGATCTATGAGAATGGACTATCATAATTCCCAAAGGACAAATAAGGGACAAGAAGCAAGTGAAGCTGAGTGATTTGGTTGTTACACATAAAATATGTTGTAGTTGAAAGCATGTTTGATAACACCACAGTCTGCAGTTTTATAAAAAATTGATGTAACATTGGTTTATAATATTATGTAAATTTCATGCAGCAGTCCATGGGGTCACAAAGAGTTGGACATGACTGAATGACTGAATTGACTGATAAATTTCATGTGTACAACATTATATTTTGATTTCTGTATACCCTACAACATGCTCATCACCTAAAGTGCAATTTCTCTTTGTCACCATACAGTTGCACTTCTTTAACCATTTCACCCTCCCTCCTCCCCACTTCTCTTTGGTAACCATTAATCTGTTCTCTGTATCTGTGTGTTTGCTTTGGTTTGGTTTATTCTTTTATTTTTAAAATTTTTAATATTTCACATAGGAGTAAAATTATACAGTGTTTGTTTTTCTCTGTCTGACTTGCTTCACTTAACATGATACCCTCAAGTTCTATCTACACTGTTGCAAATGCCAAGATCTCACCATTTTATAGCTGAGTGCAGCAGTGGTATTCCATTATGTGTGTGTATACACACACACACACACACACACACACACATATATATACATACATATATATGTGTGAGTGTTTCTGTATCTTGACTACTATAAATGCTGCAATGAACATTTAGTTGTATGCAGTGCTTTTTATTCTTTGGATAAATAACCAAAAGTAAAATAGCTTTTTTAAACATTAATACAATAGTGTTCTATCCAGTTGGGCTGAGCAATAGTAGTTATTTTAGAAGCAGCCCTTGGAAAGAACATAGCACGGATCTCAGTTCCTACACAAAGCAAAACAAAAATAACAAAAGAAGATAACACACCATTACCACCAACACTTTAATCAGGATAAAGAAGACATGGGATATACATATGTACACACATACATACATACAATGGAATATTACTCAGCCACAAAAGAGAATGAAATAATGTACTTTGCAGTAACATGGATGGATCTAGAAATTACCAAACTAAGTCAAGTAAGTCAGACAAAAAACAAATGTCATATCACTTATATGTGGAATCTAAAAGGATGATAAAAATGAACTTATTTACAAAACAGAAACAGACTCAGAGACAGAAAACAAACTTATGGGTACCAAAGAGGAAGAGTGGAGGGAAAGGATAAACAATACGTTTAGCATTAGTGGATACATACTACTATGTATGAACTAAACAAAAAGAACCTACTGTATAGAGCACAGGGAACTATATTCAATATATTGTAGTAACCTATGATGGGAAAGAATTTGAAACAGACCGTGTGCATATGTGTGTGCATGAGTGTGTGTGTGTGTGTGTATTAATCACTTTGCTATACATCTGAAACTAATACGGCATTGTAAATCAACTATATCTCAATTTAAAAGAAAAAAAGAAATGAGATTCCAGTGCTGCAAGGATTTTCAAGTGAATTTAATTAATTCCCATTTAAATTCAAACTTAGAGCATTAGTGGGATTTCAGCTACCTTTGCACAGCCAAGGGAAGGTGCTTTGTAACCCAGAACATTCTGTGTGTCCACTAAGGGTTGGGCTTTATGATAGACATAGACATTGTTGTCTCCACTGCAGTCCAAAATGTTTCATTGAACTTTGGCCGTATGCAATAAACACATCAAAAGGTATATCCAATTATGTCTTCAAGTGTTTTACTGTTTTATACTTCTCATATTTAAGGATTTCTCAGTGAACTAGTAGAAATATTGATAAAAAAAGTATTTTCTTCTTTCTTCTAATAAAAAAAGAACCTGTCTCAAATATTTAGAGGTATTTGAAGTGTTCTGAGTTGAGTGCTTTAAGAAAGAGATTTATTTTACACTTATTTTAAAAAACATGGACTCCAAGTTGCTTATCAATAAAGCAGATCCCAGTGAAAAGTGTTATTAATCAAGAGATAAACATAAGCTGCTTAGATACTGAAACTGCCAAAAAATTTTGAGAGGTGCCAGTTTTACTATTTTTCTTTAAACTCATTTGTGCCTTCAATAGCATAGGGAAATGATTGTGATCACAGTTCAGGACCCAAAACTACACTAGCTTAAATCACGACTCAGTCCCTTAATAACTGTAGTATCTCCAGCAAGTCACTTAACCTCCTTGGGTCTCAGCATACTCATTTGTGTAAAGGTAATAACATAATCTCTAAGGACTGTTATGAGGATTCAATAAATTAGAATGCAAAGCATTCAGAATAGTGCTTGCCATGTGAAACCAGTTAATAAATTCAGTTATTGTTGTTTACAAAGGGGAGAGTCAAGACAGAATAGATAGGGTAGTTCTTACAACAATCCAAATCTCCGGGTCTGCCTTAAGCTATCCAGTTGTTTATACATTCATTAAATGAGATAATTTTAGAAGTGAGGGACCGTGAAAGGCAGCGGGTATGCAGAAATGAATGTGAAATGGGTCTTGTCCTCAAATGACAAGCCATACAGACTCAACAATCCATAATAGCATCAGCACTCTGAGTGGTTTGAAATTGTTTCTAAAACCTTCATGAAATTCTATCTGACATGAAAATAGCATTCCATTAATTCTGACAGTATTCTAATCTCTTTCCTTTCCTATTCATAGGGGTCAGTCCAATGGAAAGAACATGTACTTCCTACCTGCTATCAGCACTGTTCCTAATGTAACTCAAATCTCCAGAACAAGGAAGCACTTAGCCTGGTCTCTTTATGAAATAGTCGTGTACTAAAATCAGCAGTTCTGTCATTTCTGAGCAAAATGTGATGGTCTCTATAAACTTCCAGCAATGTAGGTTAAGCAGCAGAGCATCAATTCTATGTAATGCCACCAATCATGCAATTTATAATTGGTTAGATTAATGTGTGAGTCACATGGGGCTTTTTGGAAGTGGCTCTTGGACTCTGTCAAAAGGGTGACTTTCTCTTACTTGAAAACACAGAAGCAGAATTTGGTGCCTCAAGTCCGAGTCAAATGGTTTCAGCGGTGTGCTGTGTTCTTCTGTGACAGGCCAGATCTCGGGGACATTGTGTTTGATTATGAACGAGGAACTAGAAACTGTAACACTGGCCAGGGGTGGATTCTGCATAGATCATACCAATGAATACATTGTCCACCTCATACTTAAGACAGTGTATGTTAAGTGATGAGAGAACAGACTCTGCATGATTTCAATACTGTTAGGCCATGATATTTTTGCATTTTGCTTTTGTGTCTCTGGATATGTTCCAGTGATTTCTAGTTTACAGTCTATGGGAACCTGAATAGAATTTGTTCCTTACTGTTGTGTGAAAATTGTATAAATCTTAATTATGTTGAATTGGTTCACAGTGCTTTTCAGGTCTACCACATCCTTCTACTTCTCTGTATATTTATTCTATTAATTTCTGGGAGTCTGATATTAAAACTGCAACTAAAAATCTTAATTTATCTACTTAAAAAATAATTGTAATATACAGTGGATCTCTATGTAACCTTGTTCTGTATTTTCCAACTTTCCTGTAAATGTGCTATCATACTTCTATAGTTTTAAAAATTAAAATATAAAACAAAATATATATAATATATAACATATATATAATATATATAATGTTAGATTTGCTTTTGTTAAAATGTTATTTTCTACTCTTCGCATCACCAGAATTGCATTGTCTTAGTACTGTCTCTATGGTGTTGGAATTATATATAGTATCATAATAGTTGTGCATTCTGTGAATTTTAAACTTGGTTACTTTGTAGAAAAAGGGCATAGGAAATGTTGAAGCAAAATACACTAAGAATATCCTAAATTCTCTTTCACCCTCAAAATGATATAATCACACATGAGATCTCTATAAAAAAAATCACTCCTCAGAACAGGGAGAGGTCTTGCATTTCACATTTAGCTACTGCTGAGAATATGCTAAAAGCTTTTTCTCAGACAAACTGTCATTTCTACAAATGTCAGGCTTACAGACACTCCATGCTCCAGAAATTCACTTTAATTTGGATGATAACTAAGAGCTTGTCACATGCTAAGTCATTGGAACTATTTTCTACTCAGTTCTGCAGTAGAGAAAACAGCAAGCTCTTCCCAAGCCGCTTCAGTTTTCCTCCCCACATCCAACCATCAGAATATACTATTTTATAAGACACACAAAAACGTTTTGAGTATGTTACGTCTCTTATGCGTGCCTCACCTGCGGTCAATTTTGTACAGCCAATCTCTGGTTTCCAGTGATGGCAGTAAAGAGAAATGGAGCCACATGCTCCAGCTACACCTCAAACTATGGGGAAGTCATCACCTTTGGTCAAGAAGGTTGCTTTGGAAATGAGTACAGGGGATGGTAACAAAAGAAAAGGGGCTGCCCTGGTGGCTCAGCAGTAAAAAAATCTGCCTTCCAATGAAGGAAATACAGGTTTGATCCCTGGGTCTGAAAGACCCCATGGAAAAGGAAATGGCAACCCACTCCAGTATTTTTGCCTGGGAAATCCCAAGGACATAGAAGCCTGGTGGGTTAGAGTCCATGGTGTTGCAAAAGAGCCAGACACAACTGAGTGACTAAATCACAACATGATACATTATTTTATGTTATTTTACTCCCGTTATTAGAGGCTTCCTCTGCCTTGTTCCTTAATAGTGTCTTCTTATTAGAAACATAATTCTGGCTCTCTCCTGAGAAAGCATGAAATTGCTGTATTAATATTTATTTTGTAAAGGAAAACAAGATATCAAGGAGAGACTGTATCGGCGTTACCCTGGGGATGATGTCCAGACCCTCATGTGTAAGTCATCGGTTTCCATGTAGCTTTGATATTTTTCTTCTTATGACTTCTGGGGAACTCTGTCTTACAGATTAGATGCCTCTTCTTTCTTTCTGGGGATGAAGATTAAATAAGGAGCAGTATTAATGCTGAGCTTGTATGTCTGAGAATTTTAAAGCTTCATGCCCTTAATCAAACATTGCCACTCAGGAACAGATACTCCTGAGTATTGGAGGCAATTATGCAAGAGTGCTTTTATTTACAACAACAACGAAAAAATAGGTGGCATGTGTTTTAGGAATGTTGCCATGACATGGATTCTCCATCCCTGGTTTGAATCTCTTCAGTATCTTCAACGACTATCCAGGGACCATCTGCTAGCCCATTGTCTATAACCAAAGTCTGGCTCCTGGGAAAAGGTCAACCACCACAAATGGGACAGCCATCAGTGGCAGATGGCATTCATAGACATTATGGGTATTTTACGAAGACATTTGATGACAGCTCTTGGCTTGGCAAAAGGATATTACATCCCAGTAATTTAGCTCTAAAGTGAGTGATGCAAAGAGTTGAAGTCAGGGACTACAGCATTTCAAGAGCAGTGGACATGGCAGCGTCTTTGTGTTCAGCGGCAGCAAATAGCTGCAACCCCTGTGGTCCAGGGTCAGGTTACACTGTGACAGTGGAGGCAGTGGCAACGTTAGTATCATTCTCACAGGCTGTTCTGAGGCCTGAATTTGGAGGTGCTTCTGGTCACACCAAAGATGCTTTCCTTTGGTTCCTTAGAGTAATCTAAGTTTAAAACTTAGATTTGGAATTAAAAAAAAACATAACTCTTCATGAAAGATTGTTTGAGTAGACTTGCTCCAATCTACTGCAGTATTCCTTTAGCAGAAATAAATATGTTATAAGCATATTGACTGGTTTCCAGACTCCATGAGATTGGTGAAGTTTTAAGCTTAGATTAATCTAAACTTAAGAGAGTAGGAAATACATTACTAGGTAAATGGAATTAAGAACAAATGCATGGAAAATCCTGAGCCCCACCTTTTATTGCTAGATTCATCAGACCTAAAACTCACTGTCTTAGTAAAGTTCAATGGCTGTAAACGTTTCTAACTGGTTACTCTCAATTTCTGTGCTTTTCTCACTGTCCACCAGAAACTAGCTGTTCATGGACTGGCAGACCACCATTCCATTAGTACTGTAGTGAGAGGACAGAATTTAACTCTGTGCCTGAAACACACTTCTAAATATTTAACAAATGTGAAAGAAAGAAGGATAGGGAAGAGGGGCATTAAAACTAAAGCAAAGGAGATAGGAAGTTGAAGAACCATAATGATTAAAAAGACTGGAACCAAAACTACAATAGACACTGCCATAGGCACCTGAGACAAAAGAGTTCACTAGTATCCTAATGAGACCATTGAGTTGGGATCCATACTCAGTGTGGTTATGTAGTTATATCTAGAAATATATCTACATCTTCCCACTAACGTCTTTTGTTGTTTTTAGTTGCTAAGTTGTTTCCGATTCTTTGCAACCCCATGGACTGAAACACGCCAGGCTTCCCCGTCTTTCACCATCTCCCAGAGTTTACTCAAACTCATGTCCATTGAGTCAGTGGTGCCATTCAACCATCTCATCCTCTCTCGCCCCCTTCTCCTCTTGTCTTCAATCTTTCCCAACATCAGGCTCCTTTCCTGAATGAATTGACTCTTCTCATCAGGTGGCCAAAGTATTGGAGCTTCAGTTTCAGCATCTGTATATATACACAATTTTATTTTTAAAGGTGTATATTAGAAGACTGACAGGTATTGTTAAAAAGAGGTCTTTGAATTTCGTGAGAGCAACTGATAAACATAGTCAACTTGTCATGGGTAGAGTGGGAAAATCAGAGAAGCAATACAATGTGCATGATGTACCTTGCAAACCAGGTTAGTTTGGCTATGCTCTTCCTTATACATACAAGTATTATGTCCTGTAGTGTCCTAGATAATTCACAGTTAAGACTGATTGAAACATACATGCAACCAAAAGGCACAGCAGACTGAATATATGCTTGGTGCCAAGACAGGTTTGGGCATGCGTGATCAAACAATGGTGACGTGGGCTTCCAGGAGGCAATTTTCATGAGACATTTTGCTATTGCCCTTAAACTCTGAAAAGAGATAGTTTAAGGGGAAAAGGTGGCCCCAGAATGCTAAACAACAGAAGTTCCTAGTCACTGTAAAAATAAAAATATCTCCTCATAAATTCTCAAATGCCTACTTGAAGTAACTTTTATTTCTCCTTTATTCTGCATATTCAGTTCTCTTAAGATACAGTATATACATCTGTGGTATTTAAAGATTGCTTAAAATGATGATAGTTAATAGTTACTGAGCACCTAATCTATGTCAACATTGTGTGAAGCCCACCCCCTATGCTATCTCATTTATTTCTCTCAGAAAACTAAATTTCATGTCATTATTTTATTCATCTAACAGCCGAGTAAACTGAGAGTACAGATGTTAGGTAAATTGTTTAAATCCACACAGATGATGAGGGTTTAGTGTTACATCTGGATTCTAGATATCAGAGTATGTATCCAGGCTTCCCTTGTGGTGCTAGTTATAAAGGATCTGCCTCCAATGCAGGAGACCCAGGTTCAATCCCTGGGTTGGGAAGATCCCTGGAGAAGGGCATGGCAACCCACTCCAGTATTCTCGCCTGGAGAATCCCATGGACAGAGTGGCCTGGTGGGCTGCAGTCTATAGTGTCACACAGAGTTGGACACAACTGAAGCGACTTAGCATGCACACATGCATCTTGTAAGGTGATCTTTAAAAGACAATATACTTCATTTAACATTGGTGGGGAAATAAAGGGCTGAAAGGGAAAAGCATCAGAGCATTCCCTTCAGATGTCCCTTGACCGTAGACATGCCTTCACCAAAACACATGCTTTTAATATAAGCTGGGGATACTCTGCTAGTTTGAGCTTCAGGAAACCAGTAGAGCATTGAAATCAGGAGAGCAGAACCTGAATATAACAGCTTCGGTTCAGATTCAAGGGTTTCGTGATTTTAGGCAAAATTAGTCCAACAGTTTTGCTTTCATTTTTTTTAACCTGTGAAACTGGTAAGGGAGAGAAAATCTAAACTATTGGGGAAATTGTGACTGAAAGTCACAGCCCTGAAATATAGGATTTTAAAAGCCTGACTTGATTGGAGGATTATGGAAAGCTCCTTCTCCTCTACATCTTACCACCACTCTAAGAGTGCTCTGGTAGAGCAGACTGGATTACAGTTGAAAGATCTGCAAGCTGTTCTCAAAGGAGGAAATCTGCATGCATGTGTGCTAAGTCCCTTCAGTCGTGTCCAACTCTTTGTGACCTCATGAACTGTAGTAACCTACCAGGCTCTTCCGTCCATGAGATTCTTCGAGCAAGAATTCTGGAGTGGAGAGCCTCATTCCGTGTTTGGTTTCTGTGGTCCTGGTCCATGAACAGTCTTTATGGTGTGTACAAAATAAACTTAAACTACTTTGGTGATTCATTGGTTTTATTTCTGTTATTTATGAACTTTTGACAAAGTCAAAGAAGCAAGCCTACACAGACAAATGTTTCATTACTTATGAATCCATTTATATGACATTTGAGAACAGGCAAAATTGTAGATGCAGTAAATAGATGAGTTGTTGCAGGAGTTTGGGGAAGGGGCTGAGTAAGTCAAGCCCACAGGATTATTTTGAGTGGTGACACTATTCTTTGTGATCTGTAGTGGTGGATACATGGCACTCTACATTTGTCAAAAAGCAGGGAGCATTTTGGCACAAAGTGTGGACCTGAACACATTCAAAGAAAAATCATTCAGGAAGTTGGAGGTGTCCTGAGATAGAATGAAAAATGTGATACAAGACTCTAACTGTATTAGAAGTATATGTCATACCCTCACTGAATGGAAAGGAGGAATAGATATTGCCCTAAGTAACTTGGGGAATCAGTGGAAACCATGAGCAAAGACAAAGGAACTATAGAGAAGCACTGTGTTACGGTTGATAAAGCTGTTTTCTATGAGGATGCAGATGAACAATTCTGAAAGCACTATTTATGTATACTGGAACTGAACAAACAAGTAAATGCATGGTGTTTCCCACTTTGAAGTGGGAGTTTATAGATATGCAAGGGAAAATGCTAGACTGATCCATATGGTAAAGGATTAGAGTTGGAGACATCAGTATGAATTCATGTTTAGATGAATATAGATACAGATAGTTGTATTTAGGAAAAATTATAGATGTGTGTATATACATGGACAAGTATATACACATCTTTCCATACTCTGTGATCTCCCAGGGCCTAAGAAAACTCTTCAGTAACAACAAGCACAGCTAATATACAGATCTTGGTTTCTAATACCATTCTTCAATAAAGGAACCAGAAATCATTGGAGAAATGACCAGTTCTAGGGCTGAGGCAGGGAGTATATTGGGTTGACCAAAAATTCTTTCTGTTTTTAAGTGAAAATAAGACCTTTTTTTAGTCAACTATACTTCAGTAAAGTATATATATTAAAAAAAAGACCATTTTTCATTTTCACCAAGAACCTCATTAAACAATGTATTTACTGTTTTGTTCCAGTACTTTCTGCCATTGTTCAGTCAACTTCATAATTCCATCTTCCCAAAATGTTTTATATCTTTGAGCAAAGAACTGCTTCAGGTGCTCTTTATAGTCACCCAGGGAAATGGCTATTTTTTCTATTAAAATAATTTTGTAAAGACTGAAACAAATAGAAATTCAAAGATGCAATGTCTGGTCAATAGAGTGGATGAATCAGAACTTCCCAACTGAGTTTTAACAGTTTTTGCCTGGTCATCAAAGAAACATGGGGTCTTGCATTATCCTGATGGAATATTGTGCATTTTCTGTTGGCTAATTCTGGTGCTTTTTGTTGAATGCTGCTTTCAGTTAGTCTAATTGAGAACAGTAGGTGTTGGAATTAACCATTTTGTTTTCTAGAAAGAGCTCATAATAGAGGAATCCCTTCCAATCCCACTGTAGACACAACATCAACTTCTTCGAAGTCTGGCCTTTGGTGTGGTTGGTGATGGCTCATTTCCCTTGCTCCACAATCACTTCTGTTCCACATATGACAGAGTATCTACTTTTCACCACTATTGCACTTTGTTTTAAAAATGTAGTGTTTTTGTTACATTTAAGTAGAGAATTGCATGTGGAAATATAGTCAAGAAGGGTGTTTTGTTTTTTTTTTTGCTTAACTTATGCAGAACCCAAACATCAAAGTGATTAATATAACCTAGCTAGTGTGGATGATTTTCAGTGCTTGACCTGGATATTCTGAGTATGTCTTAAAAAAAAAATCTTTTATTGCAAGCTATTTGCTTTACAATATTGTGCTGTTATCCACCACACATTATCATGAACCAGCCACAGGCATACCCTCTGCTGTCTCCCATGTGGTATAACATTGATTATTCTCAATTAATGTCATGATTTGATTGCTGTCAACTGGTCTACCTGACCATGGAGCATCTTTCAGCAAGAAATCTATAGCACGAAACTTTGCAAACCACTTTTGACACATTCGATTGGTCACAGTACCTTCATGCACTGCACAAATCTTTACTTTGCATTTCAGTTCTGCTTTTACCTTTCTTGAAATAATAAGGCCTAATATGCTGAAAATGTTGCTTTTTTCCTTCTATCTTCACTATTAAAATGGCTACACAAAATTTTTCCAATTTTGATAAGTTTTTTTTAATGTATGCTGATATGACAGCTGTCACAATACAATCTTAAAAAAAAATGTTTTGAATGAAGTTAAAGACAACTACTAAGCACTATTAGAGCCATCTTATGGGGAAAAGACAAAAAACAAAGAAACTTTGGGCCAACCGATTACAAAGTGGATTAACTGATGGAGCTCCCAAAGACTCAAGAGGAAATGATTTGAACAAAATAAATAACATAATGTTAGATTATTATCCAAAGTATAAAATAAATTTTCATGGTTCTGTAAGTGACTGAAAAAATGAAAAAATGGGAGTGATTAGACAAATCTGTGCAGATATAATCTAAATAATTTATGTAGATATACCACCATTGATGAAGGGGTATTCTACTCTCCAGTCCTTCTTTGTAGATTTGGTACAGTGATTTCTCTCTAAGTAGTACCATATTTAAAGAGGGAAATGTGGAAAGCATAATTGTAGAGAATAAAAATGTTACAAGATCACTTCAGTCAGATAATCAAGGTTAGCATCCATGGTGATGGGTCATAATGTAATGTGTACCCAATGCATGATGTGATAATAATACTACTTTACATCTGTGTTCTTCCCCTAAAATCATTGCCCCAATCTAATTCTGAGAAATACATCAGACAAATGCCAACCGAGGGACATTCTATAGGCTGCCTAATCAGTATTCCTCAAAACTCAAGGTTGTCAAAGACAAGAAAAATATGACGAACTGTCACATCCAAGAGGAGACTAAGGAGACATGACAACTGCATGGATTGTGACATGCTGGAAAAGAAAAAAAAAGATATTAGGTAAAAACTAGGAAAATTTGAATAAAGGATAAACTTTAGTAAATGGTAATACAATAACCTCAACATTAGTTCATTAACTATGACAAATGTACCACACTAATACTGGATATAAATAATAGAGGAAACTGAGTCCAAAATCTTTCTATATAATTTTAAAAGCCAAAATTTCTAAAAAGAAAAGTTTTTAAGATTTAGAATAATTTAATTTGGTGGCAAACCATTCCATTACCTGTTTACCATCTTTGTTTATCCCACTTTAGTGAAAATATTTATACATTTAGAAATATTATTGTCTGATCACAGTGTCCTGCTGTAAGATCTTTTAGAAGGGTTACAAAATATATGACATGTATCGAGAGAATCAATTCCTAGGCAGGTTGATAAGTCAGGGGAAGAGGAGAAAGGGGTCTGGGGCATTCAAGGAGAAGATAGGGGTCTGGAATTCTCAAGGAGGAGGAAAAGACAAACATCTTTTTTTTCCCCCCTCTACATTCCTTAGTCTTAGTCACATAAAAATATTTTTCTTTAAGCCCAGAACTGATGATTACACAGCAAACAACTCAGTTTAAACTCTGTACTAAGGAGTCACATAAAACATTTTTTTCTTTAAGCCCAGAACTGATGATTACACAACAACTCAGTTTAAACTCTGTACTAAGGATTATATAACAATGTATCCTGCTTGAGGACAGTTTCTCCTTCCTGAAAACCTTCTGCCTAATCCTGTTACCTTAAAATGTAAATTATAGGAGTGGGTCTAGTAAGATCTTTATAACCTTGAGACATTATTTTGATTTATTGTAATATCTAGTTTAAAAAGTATATAACTCTCTTGCTAACACTAGTGAGAGGAGCACTCTCCATCCCACTTCTGATGTCTATGTCAGAAGCGTTCTCTGTCCCTTTTCTTACTTTAATAAAACTCTGCTACACAAAAACTCTTGAGTGAGCAAGCCTGGTCCCTGGTCCTGAAGCTAAATCTTCAGAGATCACGAATCTGACATCGTTCACCATAAGCTATCAGTATCCTATTGCCTTTCTCTAATCCCAAATATTTGAATTTTCAGGACTTATTTTTCCCTGGGGGTTTTGGTCAGTAATTATGAATCTTCAGGGTCTATTCCATTGGGTTACATGAGAATCATATAAATAATTTACATGACAGACTTAATTTAGTATCTGTCACATAATAAACAATCATTTTCAATTGTTATCTTAGTTGCATTTTCTAACAGTCCATGAATTAAGCAAATTTTCTTCTAGCCAGAAATCCTAGGCAGTCTCAGCTATTTGGAAGGGTTGGAGGATATCTGGTACCCCAAACCAAGAGCAACACTTTGCCTATGAGGACCCATTTCCATAATTATATTTACTTTCATTATGTGGACATCAAAGAGAGGTTGGCTCATGACCATGCAATTGAAGCTTTCCTGCTATTGACTGGATCTGTGCAATAATGTGATTGATTAGTTGCACTAAGCTGAGCTGAAAGATGTCCCAACACTGTGGTTTAATTTCTAGCTCACAAATTGTGCTTTCTTCACAGATTTTAATGTACTTTGACACTTCCTTATCCTAAATCTGTGAGGTAAGCTGTGTGTCATCAGGGTCCCTCTGCTCTTGTTTTCAGTGATCTAACTCTGTTCTAACAGCTTCTCTTTCCCACAAGAGTTAAAAGAGAATATAAAGCAGAATGAACCCATCTCCAGATCATCACCTTATTTTGGTGGCAATCCAAGTGGCACCAGATTTATGCTCATTTAGAGATAACCGAACACGGTGAGGACATACACATTGTTGTCTTTTTTTGGAAACCGACTCAGATGCTTCCTTTGCTTCCTGTTTGGCAGCCCTGGTGATCAAGGGGCTTGATATTGACCCAACATCCACACTTATCATTCAGTTGCCAAGAGTGGCCTGACCAGGGGACATATTTTCCACATGTTTTTGCTGGTGTGCTTGATTCTTCCTGCTCTGAAAACAAAATTCTTTTATCATGACTCTCTTTCTTTCTTCCTTTGTGAGGATTGCCTTTTCATTGTTTTTTCTGATCTTGCTCTTTCCCTTGCTATTAAGTCACATTTTGACTTTAGGGCTTCCTCCACTTGGGAATGAGCCTTGCTGTGTGAATAGAAACAAACACTTCTCCAAGAAATAAGTGTAGGTGTTGATCTTATTTCTTAAAGACTAGCTAATTACAGAAGATCTAACTTCCTGTTTGAGAAACTGTGCCCTTCAGACTGGAGCTTCCCTGGTGGCTCAGACAGTAGAGTCAGTCTGCAATGCAGGAGAAGACTCGGGTTCCATCCCAGAGGTTGCGAAGATCCCCTGGAGAAGGGAATGGCAACACATTCTAGTATTTGGCCTTTCCGATCATTTTAAATGAATTATACAATTTCTGGTTGTATTGGCCATACCTATGTATTACAGTGATATAGAGGTTATTTGCCTGGAAGGCCAACTGCGTAGCCATTCCTGCAGCGATTTTAGTTGTGTGGGGCCACTGTGGTTTTAGCAAATTATGCCTGGAAACAGAGGAAGGAGCCACTATACAGATGGCTTTTAGTCCCATGACTGTAACTCCTCCTCCATGCCTTTTAAGCCCCACTCTCTTTGATAGTTGGGGGCCTTACATTTTACTTAGTAGAACTATAACCTACAGCTTTGACCCCTGTTATAAGTTACGTATTATTATTTAAAGTGAATGTGACATCTGAAAGTAAGCTTTTAAGAGTAGAGGACAGAAGGATAAGAAAGCACAGGGGCCTGAGTTGGTGGAGGGGGCATTGCCAGGAGTGAGGGAGGAGGTGTTGGAAGGAAAGCTGGGGACATGAATACCTGACTGCTTATTTTAAAGCATAATGAGATGGGCATCTTGGCTACCTATTTGTAGAGCAGGAATAGAGATGTGGACTTGTGGACACAGCAGCAGGAGAGGGCGAGAGACAAGTTGAAAGAGTAGCATTGATGTATATACTCACCATGTGCAAAATAGAGAGCTAGTGGGAAGCAGCTATGTAACACAGGGAGCCCAGCTCAGTGCTCTGTGATGACCTAGAGGTCTGGGATAGGGGAGGTGAGGGTGGGAGGCTCAAGAGGAAGGAGATAGATGTAAACATACAGCTGATTCACATTGTTGTATAGCAGAAACTAACACAATACTGTAAAGCAATTATACTCCGATAAAACAAGCAAAAACAAAAGACCATTATGTGAATCTACACTTCTCCTGAAATTACCTTTATTATCTGGCAAACTTTTCCCCCATTTTTTGCTTAAAAAAAAAGTATTTGTAAGCCATCCCAGCAACATATTTCTGAAAGCACAGATTGTTGCCTTTAAAGAAAATAGAAAAGAACTTTACATTTGAAAATGTCCTGGAAGTCTTCAGTTCAGTTCAGTTCAGTTAAGTCGCTCAGTCATGTCCGACTCTTTGCCACCCCATGAACTGCAGCACACCAGGCCTCCCTGTCCATCACCAACTCCCGGAGTTCACCCAGACTCACGTCCATAGAGTCAGTGATGCCAACCAGCCATCTCATCCTCTGTCGGCCCCTTCTCCTCCTGCCCCCAATCCCTCCCAGCATCAGAGTCTTTTCCAATGAGTCAACTCTTCGCATGAGGTGGCCAAAGTACTGGAGTTTCAGCTTTAGCATCATTCCTTCCAAAGAAATCCCAGGGCTGATCTCCTTCAGAATGGACTGGTTGGATCTCCTTGCAGTCCAAGGGACTCTCAAGAGTCTTCTCCAACACCACAGTTCAAAAGCATCAATTCTTCGGTGCTCAGCCTTCTTCACAGTCCAACTCTCACATCCATACATGACCACAGGAAAAACCATAGCCTTGACTAGACGAACATTTGTTGGCAAAGTAATGTCTCTGCTTTTCAATATGCCAACTAGGTTGGTCATAACTTTTCTTCCAAGGAGTAAGCATCTTTTAATTTCATGGCTGCAGTCACCATCTGCAGTGATTTTGGAGCCCAAAAAAATAAAGTCTGACACTGTTTCCACTGTTTCCCTATCTGTTTCCCATGAAGTGATGGGACCAGATGCCATGATCTTCGTTTTCTGAATGTTGAGCTGAATTTAATGTTGAATTAAATATGTGTACTGTTTACTTTCATCAGTTTGGGTACATCTGGAGTTACTTTAGAGATTTGATATGATTGTTCATTATATTCTATTTCACTTTGGGAACAAAGAGGATCTTGGCTCTTTTCCTCTCTCTGATCTTCTGCTGCTGCTAAGTCGCTTCAGTTGTGTCCGACTCTGTGCGACCCCAAAGACGCCAGCCCGTCAGGCTCCGCCATCCCTGGGATTCTCCAGGCAAGAACACTGGAGTGGGTTGCCATTTCCTTCTCCAATGCATGAAAGTGAAAAGTGAAAGTGAAGTCGCTCAGTCGTGTCCGACTCTCAGCGACTCCATGGACTGCAGCCCACCAGGCTCCTTCATCCATGGGATTCTCCAAGCAAGAGTACTGGAGTGGGATGCCATTGTCTTCTCTGTCTCTGATCTTAGACTTCTCTGCAAATAAGAGAACATGTGGGGGGCGGAGGGAAGGATTTCTGTAAGAGAAACAGTTGCTGTCACTGCCACAATCACATAAAGAGAAAAATAAAAAATTAAGTTAACTATCCAGATAATTCATGTGAAGGTGCACCTTTAACCTCTGAAATTATTAGGATAATGGCCATGGTTCTCTTCAGTTTCCAAGAATAGATAAATTCTAGTGCCTGTTATAAAACTTTAATGCTTTCTTTTTTTCAAATTTAACATTTTCTGTCAAAAAATTTTAGTTCTGAATTAAAAAAAAACACCAAACCATATGATAGATTAAATTTGATGATTTAAAAACTGAGATGTTGCTGTGATGGACAGATTGCTTACCAGGAAGATAAAATTTGGCCAATGTAAGAGCGAGGTCTCATAAGCATCTTTTTGCAAGCAAAGCATCTGTTCAGTTGGTTTATTTTTCTACTTTTTAGATCTACCAAAAAGTCACTTTCCAAGTGAGAGTTCCAACAGAGCTCTTAAAGGTCCACATTTCTGTCCATTTATCCTAGAAAGACTATTTTCTTCAGAAGTTGAATGCTTTATAATATAATTACTAAACAGAACCTCATACTAAATTTTGAAATTTCTGTTAATTTTTTAAAAAGATTCACAATAGTCTATAAAAAGCAATTTTCAGTTTTAATTATTGTAAAAAATTCAAATGCCAATATTAGCCCCCTTTGCTGCCATCTGTTGTTCTCCCAAAGAAATGACTCACTGGTAATACTTTTCTTTTGAACCTAAATTATTCATCAAAATCAATACTTCTAATAGCTGAGGGCCGAAGAATTGATGCTTTTGAACTGTGGTGGTGGAGAAGACTCTTGAGAGTCCCTTGGACTGCAAGGAGATCCAACCAGTCCATTCTAAAGGAGATCAGTCCTGGGTGTTCTTTGGAAGGACTGATGCTAAAGCTGAAATTCCAATACTTTGGCCACCTCATGCGAAGAGTTGGCTCATTGGAAAAGACTCTGATGCTGGAAATGGTTGGGGGCAGGAGGAGAAGGTGATGACAGAGGATGAGATGGTTGGATGGCATCACTGACTCGATGGACATGAGTTTGGGTGAACTCTGGGAGTTGGTGATGGACAGGGAGGCCTGGCGTGCTGCAATTCATGGGGCTGCAGAGTCGGATACTACTGAGCGACTGAACTGAACTGAACTGAATATTAAGATGAGATTCTCTTCTTGATACTTTTTTTCTACATGGAGTCTTTTCATCTCTAACAGTTGGGGAAACAGATTTTCAAGTACTCACACGTGACCATACAGAGATTTAGATTTTCCTCTTAGCATATGCAGTAGACATTTGAGAAGGTTGAATGGACAAAAACAAAGAAAGCCTCTGATTCCTGAACAAACCCATCACACTCAAAAGAGCTTATAAGCTAATCTTTGTAAAGTAAAAGCATTTAACTTAATGACAGCACTCTTAGCCCTGAAAGTAAAATTTAAATGTAAGATCCCACTTCACCCCACAATTGGGGTGTATTGGGCACATAATTAAAAACTGGATATATAAATAAACCCGAATGTAACATGGTCCCAGATTTTGAGCATTTCAAAATTTGAAAGAGAAGCCAGATTATGTTGAGATAAGGAAGTTTCTTGTTCATGTCGGTATAGGATAAATTGGTGAGAAATCAAAAAATCAAAACAGTAGGTGTGGATGGCAATCCTGTTATGAAGTGATATCAGTGGTGACAGAAATGGAGATGACACTGTGAAAGAGATTTAAAGATTGAGATTTGGTGACTAAAAGGGTTGGGAGAAAGATCATTATATGTTCAGAGTGAGGGAGGTTGGGTACTGACTTGCAGGAAAAATGTTTTTTAGCTGTATTTCAATTACCAGGAGATCCCAAATTACTGCAACTATCTGAAATATAAGCCCCTGCACCACGCCACCCCCCCCCCAAGAAAAAACAAACCAAAAACCCCACAATAATAAATAAATAAAAATCATATGGTAAACAGTTCAGTAGCTCCAAAAGAGGTGTGTCAAAGACATCTTAAACCAAGGTGTTACATTTTTTCATATTAGGTTATCTTTGTCTCTGTCATCAGGCTTCCCAGGTGGCTCAGTGGTAAAGGATCCACGTACCCTGCAGGGGAGGCAGGAGATGTGGGTTTGATCCCTGAGTCAGGAAGATCCCCTGGAGTAGGAAATGCAACTTGCTTCAGTATTTTTGCCTGGAAAATTCCATGGACAGAGAAGCCTGGATGGGCTACAGTCGATGGGATTGCAGAGTCAAACACAACTGAGCACGCATACACACAAAATGGTATTAACTTCTGTTTTAGCAACAATTTTAACTTAATTAAGATTTTAATGCACTGCAGATAAGAAGCAGGAGATTAGGATGGGGAATAAGGTCAAGGAAACCATTCTGAAGGCAGGTACGCAGGGAGCTGTGAGAGTCATGGCTCACAGTTCTACTTTCTAAACATTTTAGATTTCAAATTTTTAAAATTTCACCTGACTTCATGTTTTAATATCACTCTCTCACCTTTGTAAGAATCTTTTACCATTCATCTTGTGCTTAGATTTGTCTTCAGCCTGGAGAGTTCAGTTTGTGAACGTCCCCATGTGAGTTGGCAAAGGGTCTCCAGGGAAGAGTGCTGGGTTGATTGTTTCTGACTCAGATGCTAGCCCACTGCATGACGCCAACCATATCTTAACAACAACACAACAGAATATAGCAGACACTAATTTAGCAGTAAGTAGCTGCCAGTTAGACTTCCCAGGTAGTACTAGTGGTAAAGAACCCACCTGCCAATGCAGGAGACTTACGAGACTTGAGTTGGATCCCTGGTTCAGGAAGATCCCCTGGAGGAGGGCATGGCAACCCACTCCAGTATTCTTGCCTAGAGAATCTCATGGGGAAAAAAAAGTTCCCCAAACATACTAGCCATAGTGCAAGTGCTTCTCAGCCACATGTGACTGCTATGGGGACCATGGAAAAAAAGAACGTCTCCATCATTTCACAAATTCTATTAGGCAGCACCGTTCTAGCTGTATAAATATGTTTCTGGGAAGTTGTGTATTACATTATCTTGTAATTCTTTTAATTGCTACCATATTTACATGTATATTCTTTAATATTATTCTCCTAAGATATGCAGATGACACCACTCTTATGGCAGAAAGTGAAGAGGAACTAAAAAGCCTCTTGATGACAGTGAAAGAGGAGAGTGGAAAAGTTGGCTTAAAGCTCAACATTCAGAAAAGGAAGATCATGGCATCCGGTCCCATCATTTCATGGGAAATAGATGGGGAAACAGTGGAAACAGTGTCAGATTTTATTTTGGGGGGCTCCAAAATCACTGCAGATGGTGACTGCAGCCATGAAATTAAAAGACACTTACTCCTTGGGAGGAAAGTTATGACCAATCTAGATAGCATATTGAAAAGCAGAGACATTACTTTGCCAACAAAGGTCTGTCTAGTCAAGGCTATGGTTTTTCCAGTGGTCATGTATGGATGTGAGAGTTGGACTGTGAAGAAAGCTGAGGGCCGAAGAGTTGATGCTTTTGAACTGTAGTGTTGGAGAAGACTCTTGAGAGTCCCTTGAACTGCAAGGAGATCCAACCAGTCCATTCTAAAGGAGATCAGTCCTGGGTGTTCTTTGGAAGGACTGATGCTAAAGCTGAAACTAATATTTTGGCTACCTCATGTGAAGAGTTGACTCATTGGAAAAGACCCTGATGCTGGGAGGGATTGGGGGCAGGAGGAGAAGGGGACGACAAAGGATGAGATGGCTGGATGGCATCATTGACTCGAAGGAGGTGAGTTTGAGTGAACTCTGGAAGTTGGTGATGGACAGGGAGGCCTGGCGTGCTGCGATTCATGGGGTCGCAAAGAGTCAGACACAACTGAGTGACTGAACTGAATTGAACTGAAGATTTCTTATCTCCTTATTCAGGTTGCTTATCTATTTAAGTAGTCATCAAAAAAAACTAGAGTTTGCTTTTATCATTCTTTCAGGATTTCCTTTGTGCATGCATGCTAAGTCGTTTCAATCGTGTCCTGCTCTTTGCAACACTATGGACTGTAGCCCGGCAGGCTCCTCTGTCCATGGAATTCTCCAGGCAAGAATCCTGGAGTGGGTTGCCATGCCCTCCTCCAGGGGATCTTCCTGAGCCAGGAATTGAACCTGTGTCTCTCAAGCCTCCTGTATTGGCAAGCAGGTTCTTTACCATTAGCGGTACCTTGGAAACCCCATTCCCTTTGTATTCTATTTTAATTACTTTCACAACTTATACTATTTATTATGATTAATTCTTTTTTGCTTTATTTCTTCCTTTGATTTCCTTAAGTAAAGTGGTTCTTTATTTTTCAACATTTCTTCACATTTATTTTAATAACATAGCAGAAGTTTTATTCCTTAAATTTTGCTATAGCATCTTTTCCAATACCTTTCCCTCTTTTTGTCTTACTCTACTTTTTGTTGCCTTGAGGAAGTTCTCTGTTCCCCTTTATTTTATTAATTTAGAATTTTATTCTGATTTGGTTCCCTTCCAGTCTTTACCAATCAAAATTTAACTTACAGTTTTAGAATATTTTAGGAGTGTTAAATACTCTTTTCCCAAGATGTTTCACTTGCTCTCTCTTCACACTTCATGTAGAAATGAAATTGTTAGAAAATATTTAGTTTCCTACTTCCTTCCACCCCTGCTTCAAATCCTCAGTTAAAACAATTTAGGTTTGTTTTTTTTTTTTTTTTTAGCATCATGCTATTACAAGACTCTCTCTTAAATTATGTCTTTTTATTTCAGCAATTCTTTTTTACAAAATCCCAGTCATTCTGCCATAGTCAATGTAGACTTAAATCTGGTAAATGATTTGGAAAGGGTATCTTCTATCTTTCTTTTGTAGTTTTCTCTCTGAAAGTTGAAAAAATTTCTCCTTGCATTTCAGAAGCTATCACACGTCTAGGGGTGTGTGTGTGTGTGTGTGTGTGTGTTGTATTCATCAGTGCTACCTATAGCATAGTGAATTCTTTTGATCTGAAGACTGTACAATTCAGAACCACTTATTAAAAAAAAAAACCCTTTGTCTAATAATCCACTTTCCATCTGGTCTCTTCTGTTCTTTGAAGCACTCTTGTAATATACTCATGAAGTCCCCTGATTTGTCTCATGTCGTCTCCCTCATAAATTCTAGTTCTGTGGAGCTTAGCTTTTTGTTATGACATATTACTTTCCCTTAATACTCAAGAACCCTAAATAGTCAACTGGCATATATCATTCTTTTATTTTTCATTTTTTAAATTTAACTTTTTCAAAAGCAGAAGCCCTATTCAATAGTTCTAGAAAGTCTTTTAGGAGCTCTAATTCTATCTCCTTGAGGTCCCTTATTATTAATACTTTTTGCCTAAAGATTTTGTTCATCTCTTCTGTGGGTTCTATTTCAATGGAAGCTACAAATTTTTGTTTTTCCAAATTGATTTTCCTTCTCAAGTAAGCATTCTGTTTTTTGGCCTTAAATAAATTCTATTTCTTGTTGTTTATCCATAGATGCCTTTCACCTTCATGTTGTGAGTCGGCTGTTGCTATTTTATAGGTCCAAAAATCGGGGCTGTTTCTTTTCTTGTGACTGACTGCAAGGGATAGAGACCGTACAGCTCTGCCAATCATAGAAGTTATCTGCTCGAGCCTCTTAGGGTGTCCTTGCTGCACTCATGCCTTCCCAACTGCCAGACCAGGGTTAGCCGGCTTCTACCTGCTGGCTTCTAGTCCCTCCAGTTCACTGCTTTCTGTGTGTTGGTGGTACTCAAAGATCATGGGCATCAAGGAGTTAGAAACATCTCTATGAGGCCCTGAAGAATTCTGCCAGTGTGTCACTGTGGGATTCTAGAAAGAGAACAGACAGAGAAAAAAAAAAAGCCAGTTAAAGAAATGTTTTGAGATGTGGATTCTATCTGGAAAACAGATGACTTGAAATTCAGTAAGAATTGTTGGGCTTCCTAGGTGGCGCTAGTGGTAAAGAATCTGCCTGTCAATGCAGAAGACTATGTAAGAGAGATAAGTTCAATGCCTGGGTCAGGAAGATCCCCTGGAGGAGGAGGGCATGGCAACCCACTCCAGTATTCTTGCCTGGAGAATCCCATGGACAGATGAACCTGGCAAGCTATAGTCCATAAGCTTGCAAAAGAGTCAGACGTGACTTTGTGACTAAATGACGACAAATAAAAAATCACAAGATCTTATGGTCTTATGAAGTTTTATTTTGAGAGAAGCAAAAACCTGGAGTGCCAGATCTGTGAATGCCAGGCATCCATGCCATAATGCTCATCTCATTTTGAATTTTCAGTGTGTGTGTGTGTGTGTGTGTGCGCGTGCAGCATGTATGTGCACATAGATGCCTAATATGGACCATGGGAGAATGTGATGCTAACTAAGCATCAGACCTTATTAATAAAAATTATCAGAAGTTTGATATCAAGCCAAGAAAACATTACGAAAGCCCTTCAGGATTAAAAACTCAAATTTAGGAAAATCCAATTCAGGCTTGTTCTTTTAGAAAAACGCGACTGTATGGAAGACACTAAAGAGGGGCAGAAATTAGGGTAAAGTTTAAAAGATCATAGATTGATATGCAAAGTGCTAGAATGTTTATCACCTGATATTTTTTTTCCTGAAATTCTCTTTCAGCTAGCAGTTTCTGCCTTTGAATGATTTATTGAAACTACTTAAATTTCCTAC
Source organism: Bos javanicus (assembly GCF_032452875.1). Taxonomy (NCBI): domain Eukaryota; kingdom Metazoa; phylum Chordata; class Mammalia; order Artiodactyla; family Bovidae; genus Bos; species Bos javanicus. Next base: position 42,293,050 of record NC_083881.1, read on the forward strand.
TAGCTGCCACAGCTGAGTAGACTGATAGGCCTCTGGGAGGTTAACTATGTCGCATTACACTGATTGCTTTTGTATCCAATTAGAACACCTCAGTCTTGCAAAGATATTGTCAGAGATTACAACAGGTGACCGTCATGCACCAAAAAGGGAGGGGTGTGTGTGTGTGTGTGTGTGTGTGTGTGTGTGTGTGTGTTTAGGAATGAATGAGGTACAAACATTGGACCCTTGCTGAGTATTTTACTGGAGATTTAGAAAACAGTATACTTTAGCCATTACTGACCACTAGAAGCAAATATTTTGATTTTTCACACACAAAATAAAAACAATTCATTCCTCTTTGTTCATCTCCGCCTTACTGCCTTTCCACAGTGGGGCTGAGACCTCCATTTGCTGGCCCTTGGTTTTTCTATTCTGTGGGTGAATAGCTGCCACTGTATATGCTGCAACTGTTTATAGTTCTAGCCACTTTATATATTTTCTGCTCAGCAATACCATGAAGAAATATGCTTTTCTCAGTTCTCTCCATCTAATGATATGCTGTGGCGTGCACAGAGGAATGCCACAATCTGGCCTCTAACCTCTGCAGTCATCACAGTTTGGTTTTCTCATCTCTGTATTGCTGTCTTTTGGGGGAGAAAAAAGAAACTGTTTGCCTTGGGAGAATCAAGATTTTTAAAAATAATTTGCACTAACACCTTCCCGTTATTATACTCATCAGCACAAGTCAATCTATTGCAACTAACGATTTAAAATCAAGATGCTTTGTGTATTCTGTCTACCCACCCATCACACAAATCACTCCACCTGGACTCTTATTCCTGAGAAATTAGATCTTTGTCTGCTGCTTGACAACTTAATTTTATTCTGAAAGAAGCCCGAGTAATTGGATCAAGATATTTCTCTGCAGAGCTGCATTTATGTTTCTAAATGTAGCACGCTCACTGCCAATTTTTCTATAGGTTGCTATGCTGGAAACAAAGAAAGATATAATGTTTAATAGAATATTCTTCCGTTATTTTCTTTTGTGTGACTCTATTATGGACTCTTTTGCCTTTGTATTCAGTTCAGTCCATGTACACTACCAAGTGATCAACAACCACGTGTAAAGAGCCTTCTTAAGCCCTTCTAATAAAATACGGTACATGATGAATGAGTAAGTGCTGAATGTTGATTCTAATCAGTCCTGATTTATACTGAAATCAGGGCTGACAGCCTCATGGTTTAATAATTTCCTTTATCTATTTCTTTGACTGTCAGCACATGCCTCATGACAATCAGTTGAAAAGTGAAAGTTCTTTTTGTCTGTTAATTACTTTGTTTACATAGGACTAAGATACCAGTTTAGCTATTTGTTTTGTCAAAGTTCAATGATGTAAATTTTAGCGAGAATTAGGAGGCAATAGCAGAGAACAATCAGGTTAACTATTATGGTTAAAATGAAGCATTTTAAAAATAAATATATAGAGCTGTCTGGTTTGCTGTAATAATTGAAAGGAAAGAAGATGACAATTTCTGGAAACTCACAAAAAATGTATCATCTTTCTTGCAGTAGTCAGCTTAGGATGGCTGGCATTGCAGTGGAAGGCCTAACATTGCAGCTCAAACCTATATTTCACTCCCTGTTCCGTCATGAGGCTGTGTGACTTTGCTGATTTTTAAATAAGCTGCACTATTTTTGCTTGAGAAATCCCATAGACAGAGGAGCCTGGAAGGCTACAACCGATGGGGTCACAAATGAGGTGGACAGGACTTAGCAACTAAACAGCAATGGTAACAGCAATGTTTTTCACTTGTGAAATCCATTTAAAGAAAATATATTTGGTCAGGTTCCTCTTATATTGAGGCCATATTTTATGACTAATAGTTTGAAATTTCTTTTGTATCTAATATTAGGAAGAAAAAGAATGAATTATGAAATATATTAGAGTGAATGTGATCCAATGAGTAGATGCATCTGGAAGCCACTTTTACGTCTCACTCTGAGTTGTCTGGACAATACGCTACCCATGAGTAGGTAGGGACCAGGGAAGATCCCTCCTCCTGGCTGGAGTGAAAGTGAAAGGGAAAGTTGCTCCTAGGTGGAGAGGCTGCACTTAAACTAACTTCCCACATGATTGGAGGAAAATTTCTATTTTCTAATGGACTCTAAGTTGGCTTGAATCCCAGGCTGATTGAGGCTTAATTTTCCGTTCATCACTATGTGCCATGTAAGAAGGAAGAATAGCAAAGTAGATGAGATTATTCTACTCAAAATCATACCATGTGTCCATCAGCACCTGGGTCCAAATGCCTTCAGTGTGGGTTGATGGAAGAAATGCGAGACAGATCTTCATGGGCAGACCCTTGGCTTAAAAGTTTTTCTAATAAAGCCCATTGTTTTACCTATACTAAGTGACATAATGGGATTCACTTTCCTTCTCAGTAGGGGGTCATCCCATTCTGTTGCCTCAGTCTTTTCTCTGTGTCTCTTTCAGCCTGTGGTTACCTCTTGGATGGCTGAGGAAGTTCGTGATACTGGATAAGAAGAAAACTTCCAGGCCTTACAGCTGAAACCTAAGCTGGTCTGTCCATGTTGCTAGGGGCTGTCAAGGCCAGAGTTCTTCTTTTTTCTCTGTATCTCCTTTTTCCAAACTCTACTTTTCTTTATTTCCATGGGGAGAGTTGACTTAAATAATGATGATATGAACTACAGTGGCAGAAAGATGTAATAGACACATTTCCTCCTATATCTCCATTAAGTTCAGCTATAAATCCTGGGAATTAAATGTAAAACACACAAACAATTTTTAATGATGGGGAGAAAAAGACTGACCAACTACAATTACAGTACCTGGGGAAAAACATGGTGGTGAGTTTCCTGGATTTTCTTTTTGACATATATATACTGGACTGGGTGATGGAAAAGCTAAAAACCCATAAACGTGGACAAGAACAAACAGAAAAACAATAACAACACCAAGAATAAAAGGACCAGGAAAGGGGAAAGACAAGAAAGACAAGAAAATTTCAGAACATAACTGCATTATTCCTCTCGACACACCCCAGTAAAGGTTGAGTAGGCAACCTAGAATTCCACCCTTGCCCTGTGTAACAAGGTACTCTCCTTGTCAGGTTGGTGCCAAAAAAAAAAAAAAAAAAGAGAGAATCAAATGGGAAGCTGTATTTTCATCCCCACCAGACAATAATGAGCTCCTTCATCCCTGTGGCAGTGGAGAAGACATGGGGAGCCTGGAATTCCATCCCTACATGGTAATTGTGAGACATTCCTATCTCTTCCTGCTGGGATAGTGTCAGAGAAATCCTAGTGATCAGCCAGGGTTTTCATCAATGTCCAATGGTAACAAAGCCACATGATGTAACAAGATTGGAGACCACGCAGAGACCAGTAACAACGCTCCCTGTCCCTTCTATCTCCATGGTGGTATTGAAGTGGAGCAGGATCCTAGGGGATCCTCCCAGGTACAAAAGTCTTTCTTGATTTCTATATGTTGTCCTTTTCCTTTCCACTTGAGACTTTGTAGGGTCAATATGACCTGATTTAAACTTATAAATTTTAAACTGAGCCCCAAACTGCTCAGCCTTGAAGAGACAAAGATAAAATCTGCAACTAAGTCCATGGGTGGGAGGGGCAGGATCCTTTTCCAAATTCTTCCCCCACCCTCATCTTCGCCCACAGCTGATGTCTTTCAAATTAAATGACCTAATCTTATTACAGATTTTAGGGAAAGAAAGATGCCAGAATGATCGATGCATGCAAGAACTCAAGTTTGCTGGCTACTTCTCCAGCATCAAGTAGGTGATGTTAGGCGGTGTCTGGTTGCATCCTTGTTCTGCCTTTCTCTTTGAAAGCCCTTTCCTACTCTCCCAGTTTGTCTTACCCTCCCCTTCCCCACCCCGTATCCACGTGTCCCTTCTCTGCATCTATTCCTGCCCTGCAAACAGGCTCATCTGTACCATTTTTCTAGATTCCATACACATGCACTAACATATGTATGTGTTTTTCTCTTTCTAAGTTACTTCATTCTGTAGGACAGACTCTAGGTCCATCCACGTGACTACAAACAATGTCCTAGAGTGGTGGAATGGGAGGTGTGGGAAAGAGGTTCAAGAGGCAGGGAGTATATATATGTAAACAGATAGCTGATTCACTTTGCCATACAGCAGAAACTAGCACAACAGTGTAAAGTAATCATATTCCAATAAAAAGTTAATTAAAAAGCTCTGTGCCTGTGCCAAAACATTAAGATGGATTTCAAGGACACTAGTCTAGCATCTTCTCAGATAGCCAGCTTTCTCAAACAAAGTGGCTTTTTTTGCTTCAGCACCTTGTCACTCAACCGATTGGCCTGTCATGCAGCAAGTAGAGAAGCCTGGGCTCTGTAACAACTTTGGTGAACCAGCCAGGATGTGACCCTCTGAGGCCTCCAGGGCCTGCTTTGGTTCCAAAAAGCTAAGCAGTGGGCTACAGGTTCACTTGGGCAAACCAAACAGTAGCCACCATGATAAATAAAATAAAGGCAATTTCCTTTTGTTTGAAACTAATCACAGTGATGCACAGTGGCTAAGAGTATGAGTTCTATTTTTACAGAGCTGAATCTATTGACAATGTGATAATCTATTACCTATGTGATAATCTACCGCCTATTACCTATGTGATAGTCTGTTACTATGTGATTATCTATTGCCTATCTATTACTTATGGCCAGTTATTTCCCTTCCCTGTGCCCATATTTTTTTAAATTTATAAACTGGGAAATAATGATAGTAACCTACTTCTAAAAACTACTCTGAGGATGAAATGAGATAATCGCTGACATAGGTTTAGTAGAATGCTTTGCATGTTGCAAGCCCTCAACCCACAGCATAATTATTATTATTTTAAAGGTAATACAAAAATATGCATTATGGTCATCATAATGTTAACAGATAAATTACATTTATTTAACCAAAAAATCATTTTTAAGATCTCAAAAAATAATGGAAACTATTCCAGAAATACCTGAAGTATTTGTTTATAAATATGATAATCTTAGATTCTGATAAAGCCAAGTAGTGGATTTAGTTGTTCTCCATCTTTCACTTGATTGACCAAATGAAATGCTTCCTGAAATTTGCCACATAGGAAATGAAGCTAAGCTCAGCTTTATGCTAGACAAGCTTATTTATCTTAGAAATGATTTAATAGAAAACAAATTCAATAATTGATGTATTCAAAAATTTATAAGGCAATATTACACATCTTTGGCAGAGATTTGCTTAATTTCCTATAGCTGAAGTTTTTAGAGACGTGTTCTTAGAATAAGAGAGATATTTGGTCACACTTGCTGAAGAATATATTGTTAATTTGTTTAGTCACTAAGTTGTGTCTGACTCTCTGACCCCATAGTCTGTAGCCCTCTAGACTCCTCTGTCCATGGGTTCCCCAGGCAACAGTACTGGTGTGGATTGCCATTTTCTTCCCCAGGGCATCTTCTTGACCCATGGATCCAAGCCAGGTTTCCTGCATTGGCAGGTGGATTCTTTACCATTGAGCCACCAGGGAAGTCCATATTGATAATAAACATTTTCAATTTTGAGTTTTTTCTATTGTCACTGTTTCAAATTCAGTCTAGTCCTACAATTTTCTTGGGCTTATTGATATATAGTCTACTCAACTGTAATAACAACAGACATCTGCTTCCTGCCTACATCAGTTAGGGCTCAATCAAAAGAGCAGGATCATTAGGAGCTACATGCAGAGAGATTTATTCAATGAATTGTCTTATAGGGGATTTCTAGGCAATTTCAAAATCCATAAGGTGACCCATCAAGAGAGCAGACTAGAACTCTTTGGCCCAGGTAAAAGCTATTGTTGGACAAACAGAATTTCTTCTCTCAGGAAAACCTCAGCCTTGATTGAATCAGGTCCAGCCAGATTATCTAGGATAATCTTCCTTCCAATTGATTACAGGCTTTAATTGCATCTACAAAATATCTTTACAATAACACCTAGATTAGTATTTCAATAATTGGGGCCTGAATCCTGGCTAAGTTTCACATCAAAAACAGCACTACAGTTTGACATCTAGATACATCTCCTTATCCCATACTTAAAATCCAACAATAAAGTCATATTTCTACTTGATAGGATGTAACTATTCCATTTAAAAATGACAATACTTACCTTTTTTTACAAAGAGTACAAAGTTTTTGGATGATATTTAGTTTTTTCCAATATTCGATAATTTACTGTGATATAAAATTGAGTAACATGAATACATCTTATGTTGGATGATAAGGTAATAAAAGAGACAAGAGAACAAAGATATTTGATTAATATATATGCAAACTTATTCAAAATAAAGCAAAGAAACTATTCTTATAACTATTATAGTCCTTTTTTCTGCAACCAGTTGGATGATTGTAATTGTAGCTTGTATTTATAACTACTTTCTCTTACTTAATGGTTGTTGTTTAGTAGCTAAGTCATATCCGATTCTTTTGTGACCCCAAAGACTGTAGCCCACCAGACTCCTCTGTCTGTGGGATTCTCTAGGCAAGAACACTGAAGTGGGTTACCATTTCCTCCTCCAGGGGATCTTCCTGACCCACGGATTGAGCCCCTGTCTCCTGTGTCTTTTGCACTGGTAGGCAGATTCTTTATCACTGAGCCATCTGGGAAGCCCCCGGAATGGGCCAAAGTAGCACACTCAAAAAAGGAATGCACTGTTCCTCAAATCTAAATAGGTCCACTGGGCATTATGCTGCTTTTTTGGTTATAGGAGGGCCAGATAATAACTTATTCTTCATCTCAGAAGGAATATATTGACCTGCCTCTTTTTATTGCATCCCTAGAAATAGCTGAGATGGAAGACTTTTGAATTTCTGTGAAATGTATTTCCTGCCTTCTGTAACACAAATATCTAGAGCAGTTGCTACTTTCTGTTCACTAGATCCAATCAGCATAAAATCATTAATATAAAGGACCAATGTGTCATTTCATGGAAAGAAAAAGTGATTAAAATCCCTGTGTAGTAGATTATGACATGGGGTTGAAAAATTGATATACTCCAAGGTAAAGCCATGAAGATTTATTGCTGGCCTTTCCAACTGAAAGAAAACTACTACTACTGATCTCTACTAACATACATAGAGAAAAATTGATTTTCCAGGTGAATAGCTGCATATCAAATGCCAGTGGATGTGTTCATTTACTCAAGCAATGAAACAACACCTGGAATTGCAGCTGCAATTGGAGTCCCTATCTGATTAAATTTATAACAATATACTGTCATTCTCCAAGAACCATCTGTTTCGTGCACAAGCCAAATAGCTGAGTTGAATGGAGATATGGCGGGAAGTCACCATGCCTGCATCTTTCATGTCTTCCAGGATCATGGTACTGCTTTTGGTTTTTTATCTTCCTAGGTATAGGGAGTTGTAGTGACTTCCACTTGGTTTTTCCTTCCATAATATCTTTTACTCACAGGTCAGAGAATCAATGGAGATTTTGCCAATTTCTAAATATGCCTATTTCAATGATTAATTCTGGAATGAAGAAATAATTGTTGTTGTTGTTGTTTAGTCACTCAGCCATGTCCAACTCTTTTGCGATCTCATGGACTGTAGCCCTCCAGACTCCTCTGTCCATGGGATTTCCCAGGCAAGAATACTGGAGTGGGTTGTAATTTCCTTCTCTCAACCCAGGGATTGAACCTATGTCTCCTGCAATGCAGGCAGATTGTTTACTACTGAGCCACTGGAAACCAGGAGAAATAATTACAGATGGGTTATTACACACTGAGTCCACTGTGAGATGGACTTGAGCTAAAAATCTGACCTCTATTAGTCTCTATTATGATTGGTAGAACAGAGTGACATTTTTGGGGTATCCAGAAATTAATGTCAGTTAAGAGCCAGGGTTCAGTAATCCCCCTAAAGTGTTATAGTTCCCCTTTCCCCAGTACAGTCACCCTGATAGGTCCCTTTGGAGAAGACTAGGAGAAATATGAACAATACCATATTGCTTTGGCAGTTAATGGGGTTCTTCTTCAAGGGAACCTATCTTCACCTTCATTAAAGGGTTCTGGGACATAAACTATCTCAGTTAGGAAATTGATTCAGGTGCCATGCCTTAGTCACAAGACTTGATGATTCAAGTTAGACTTCTAAACGGATGCGCTATTCACTAAACCTGAATAGTCTTTTTTTTTTTTTTTTTGTATGGAGACCATGACCTACTAACTAATGCCATATATCTCCTATAAGTTAGATTATTCTGCTTACTGCTTAGAATCTGCTGTATATTTCAGTCACCACACCTATTATTATCCCCATTTCATGTAGGGAATCCCAGTTCAATGGTAGCAGTTTCCATTGTAATTCCTACTTACAAAGAAGAGCAAATAGATCTCTTAAGGATGTTGCAGCTCCCCTCAAGCTTATTTCTCATGTGTGTTAGTAACTTGCTGCTGCTGTTGCTGCTGCTAAGTCGCTTCAGTCATGTTGACTCTGTGCGACCCCATAGCTGGCAGCCCATGAGGCTCCCCAGTCCCTGGGATTCTCCAGGCAATAACACTGGAGTGGGTTGCCATTCCCTTCTCCAATGCATGAAAGTGAAAAGTGAAAGTGAAGTCGCTCAGTTGTGTCCGACTCTGCAGAACCCCATGGACTGCAGCCTACCAGGCTCCTCCATCCATGGGATTTTCCAGGCAAGACGACTGGAGTGGGGTGCCATCGCCTTCTTGGGTTAGTAACTTAGTCGTGTCCAATTCTTTGTGACCCCATGGAGCCTGCCAGGCTCCTCTGCCAAGGAATTCTCCAGGCAAGAATACTGGAGTGGGTTGCCATTTCCTTCCCCAGGGGATCTTCCTGACCCAGGAATTGAACCTGGGTCTCCTGCATCACAGGCAGATTCTTTACCAGCTGAGCTATAGGAAAGTATATTTTCTCATAGTGATTGTAAACTGTTTCCTCTGGGCCCTTCTAATTGGGTGATCAGGTTTTACATGATGAAGTCATTCTGTTATTACAGCTTCCCTAAGACTTTGGATACTGGAGTGGGTTTCCTTTTCCCCCTCCAGGGGATCTTCCTGACCCCGGGGTTGAACCTGTGTCTCTTACGTCTGCATTGGCAGGCAGGCTGTTTATCACTAGCACCGTCTGGGAAGCCCAGAGTCAGTAGTGTCTTTAAATCTAATCAGATGATAGAACCAATTCCAGAAACCACAGAAACAATTCAGAAAAATTATCTTCATGATTGTGTTTCTCTAGAACAACTTCTGGTGCCAAAGTATTTCAATTTGGATTATTAGATTAATCCAAAGGAACAGAATCAGTAGGAGATATGTATGAGATTTTTTGCAAGGAATTGATATACATGGTCATGGGGTCTAGCTAGGCTAGCCTAAAGTCACTAAAACAAGCTATTAGGAAGGGCAGACTGGAATTCTTGAGTATGAGTGGCAGTTGCTGGCCATAGGTTAAATTTTATTCTGCTTCAGAGAAGCCTCAACCTTTCTCTAAAGGTCTTTTGATTGGTTGAATCAGGCTCAGTCAAGTGATTAATTAATAATCTCCTTTACTTAAATAAAGTCAAATTATTATGGACTTTACTTGAAAAGAAAGTGAAACTGAAAGTCACTCAGTCATGTCTGACTCTTTGCGACCCCTTGGACTATACAGTCCTTGGAATTCTCTAGGCCAGAATACTGGAGTGGGTAGCCTTTCCCTTCTCCAGAGGATTTTCCCAACCCAGGGATCGAACCCAGGGACTTTACTTACATGTACAAAATACATTTATGGAAACATTTAAATTAGTATTTGATTAAATAAGTAGGAGCTATAGCCTATCAAATCAACACCTTAAAAACTCCATTACATGTTACATTAGAAAATATCCACTTTATCGAAAAAATGGGTTGTATATGTACCATCACCACCTTCTCTTCTGTTATAAAATTTTTCCTTTAGTTTCTTAATAGTGCAAATTGTTATGTACAAAATAAGCTACAAGGATATACTGTACAACAAGGGGATTATAGCCAGTATTTTAAAATAACTATAAAGAGAGTATAACTTTTAAAAATTGTGAATCACTATATTGTACATCTATAACTTATGTAACATACATCAGCAGTTAGATAAAACTTTTTTTAGAATTTTCCATTGATTTCTTGTAAAAATTACCCTAAATCAAGGAACCATAGTATGTTCAATTTGAATATCATTAGTAGAATTACTAAACCAACATTTTTATATCTACTAGATATCATGTTAGATGTAAAAGTATTGTACATATTATATGTAAATCTAAATGTATTCTTTTTTGTATTTTTTAAAATTTATTTATTTTTTATTGAAGGATAATTGCTTTACAGAATTTTGTTGTTTTCTGTCAAACCTCAACGTGCATCAGCCATAGGTGTACAAATATCCCCTCCCTTTTGAGCCTCCTTTCCATCTCCCTTCCCATTAAACCCCTCTAGGTTGATACAGAGCCCCTGTTTGAGTTTCCTGAGCCATACAGCAAATTCCCATTGGCTATCTATTTTACATATGGTAATGTAAGTTCCCATGTTACTTTTTCCATAATGTATTATTTTGATTTGAAAAAAACTTTGAAAATGTTTAGAATATAATTTAAAAGAAACAGAACAGGATACAAAGTAGATTAAATATAATCATATTTGTGTATGAGGCAGGTACATTAAGAAGCAGAATTTAAGACATTCTGTCAGTATTTTCTGTGTGTGGAAAGAGAGCTGTGAATAACCTGAGGGTTCATTTCTGATGATTTTTATTTAATCACTTGAACAATTTTCTTTGTTCATGAAATTGTAAGCCGTCTTGGCACCCATTGCTCCAGAGCAGGTTGAAACAGGATCTTTTGTGGTCTGAAAAGGTGGCAATCCCACTCAGTACAAGGAGCAGTTCCTGTGGGAAGAAGTAAACCAATTTACACAGAGACCTCTAGGGAGGAAAGAAATACAAACCTCACCTTTCCTTCTAGAAAAGTCCTTCTGATGAATTGAAGTGGCCTGGATCAGGTCCCTTGAAAGAAAGGAGTCAAAGACTGCAAAGAGAAACTCACCTTCAACAAAAAGGAGGGTGTATCCGGGCTGGTGAGTGGAGTCCAATGCAAGGGACAGGTGTGATGTTAGGTAGTGGTTGGTTCTGCCATAACATGAAAGAGGGAACAGAAACCTAGGTCAGCGGAGCTCCTGCAGACCTGGGAAATGTTTACTGGAGCAGCTGCAGTTTCAAAGCCTCGGGGTTTGGCACCAGTGTATCCTTTAAAAAATAATCTGAAGCTATGCTCCTCTGCCAAAAGCACTATCTTGTTACAGGTAATACTTGGCACTTTAAGTGTGATAATTCTCAAAAGTGCAACATAACATTGAAACAGAGAGGGACTCTATGGCCCTTGCCGCGCCCACCCGCCACATCCTCTGCCTGCCTTTTGTCTGTGGAAAAACTTTAGCCAAGGAGTAAGTTTAATCAGAGAAGTTAGAAACAAAGGAAACAGCAGAAAAACAGAAACAAAGGAAAACAGTAAAAGGAGATCAAATAATAATAATTTAGTCATTAAGATTTCCAAAGTCAAGAAATGGTTTGAGTGTCATTCATGTGCCAGGCATGTCCATGGATTAGACATTTGCTAGATGTTATTGATTGAGGAATTTTCCACTCTCAACAGTCTAGGGATGAAGATGCAGTCAAGAAATGGTTTGAATGTCATTCATGTGCCAGGCATGTTCATGGATTAGACATTTGCTAGATGTTATTGACTGAAGAATTTTCCACCCTCAACAGTCTAGGGATGAAGATGCATAAGCACACAGACAATTGTAATTTTCTGTGACAGTCATACTGTACTGCTGCTGCTGCTGCTGCTGAGTCGCTTCAGTCGTGTCCGACTCTGTGCGAACCCATAGACGGCAGCCCACCAGGCTCCCCCGTCCCTGGGATTCTCCAGGCAAGAACACTGGAGTGGGTTGCCATTTCCTTCTCCAATGCATGAAAGTGAAAAGTGAAAGTGAAGTCACTCAGTCGTGTCTGACTCTTAGCGACCCCATGGACTGCAGCCTTCCAGGCTGTTCCGTCCATGGGATTGTCCAGGCAAGAGTACTAGAAAAGCACAGAACAGAACACTGGAGTGGGTTGCCATGCCCTCCTCCAGTGGGATCTTCCCAATCCATAGATCAAACCCATATCTCTTACGGCTCCTGTGTTGGCAGGCAGGTTCTTTACCACTAGCGCCACCTGGGAAGCCCAGTCACTAAGTATGCTGCTAAGTCACTTCAGTCGTGTCCGACTCTGTGCGACCCCATAGACGGCAGCCCACCAGGCTCCCCTGTCCCTGGGATTCTCCAGGCAAGAACACTGGAGTGGGTTGCCATTTCCTTCTCCAATGCATGAAAGTGAAAAGTAAAAGTGAAGTCGTTCAGTCGTGTCTGACCCTTAGCGACCCCATGGACTGCAGCCTACCAGGCTCCTCCATCCATGGGACTTTCCAGGCAAGAGTACTGGAGTGGGGTGCCATTGTACTTTAAGTTCCTCCTCAAAGGGCTATAGGTAATGTTCTGTACCATATCCTGTGAGTTGTCTTATAGATGCTGAAACTTCCACCCAGTGGAAGAAGTTAACTACATAATGAGCAGACTGTACCCGTGACATAAGCTGCCACAATTTCAAGAAACAGTCTCAAACAAATGGAAACAAACTGATTCTGCAACTAAAGGGTAACTGTACCTAACAATCAAGATGATGTTGATCACCAATTTAAAGATGACTGTCAGAGCTGACTGGGTTGTTTCCGCATGTAGCCCCCACCCCCACCTGTCTATAAAAGTTTTTAGCCCCTGCTTGTCAGCTGGGGGAGTCACTCTTTGGACTTTGAACAGATGTTCCTCCCTATCCCCCTTAACCCATCACTGTCACCTCCCCAAACCAGCCTCTAAAATAAAGCAAACTTTCCCTCCCACCAACCTGGCCTCTTTATTGGCTTCTGAGCAGCCAGCAGCCAGACCAACCTTTCTGTAATAGCATGAAACACATAAAACCATAGACATAAGTGGTCATGTGAATTTTGTGTACAATTAGCCCTCCAGACAGTATCTCCTTTGAAATTAACTTTCAGGGTCCACTCAATTTCTCCACACAATCTTCACAAGTTACAGAAGCATATAATGCTGGTAACACTAAAAAATAAATTTGTGCATAGAAGAAAAGGAAACGGATATAAGAATATATATACACCAAAATTTAATTACATTTGCATTAGAGTATATATTTTTTTCCTTTTGTCCTAGTTTCAATTTTTTGTTAAATTTTCTTATTTTATTTAATATACTTAATACTAGCTTTATAATGCAGAAACTGATAACAAATTTGAAATATAATTTTTACCTTTCAGTTATTATGTCATTCACATTATTTGGGCTTCTCTGGTGGCTCAGACAGTTAAGAATTTACCTGCAATGTAGGAAACCCAGGTTCAATCCCTGGGTCAGGAAGATCCCCTGGAGAAGGGAAATGGCAACACATTTCAGTATTCTTGCCTGGAGAATTCCATTACATGCTTAAATTTTTGTATTAAATTATTGAATTTTGACGCATATTTAGGTTATTTGGAATTTTTCTTTACACTTTGCCTATAGCATATATTATAGGTTGGATGGTGTCATCAACTCAATGGACATGAGTCTGAGCAAAATCCAGAAGATAGTAAAGGACAGGGAAGCCTGGTGTACTTGCAGTCCATAGGCTTGCAAAGAATCAGACATGACTTAGTGACTGAACAGCAGTAGCATATACTAAAATGAAATATTAAGAATTTTCTGGAGATTTGGTTAAAATGACAATTTCTTCCTCTTTAGAAGGTATGAAATATCCTAACTTTATCTATGTGTATACTTTTACAAGAAAGTGCTATGAATTATTGAATGATAAATTGGATTTCTTCCAAGTTACCCTCAAGAAACAACTTGCATCTTTGATCATTCTATTGTGTGCTTTGGAAGGTTACCCCAAGCACACTGTATCAATAAACTTTTAGACCATCTTCATTTTATTGATTTTAGGTTGTTTTCACCAATGAGCAATTCTGGTAGGAGTTAGAAAAGTAGAAGGAAAAAAAAAAAAAAAGAAAAGTAGAAGGAAAGTGATATTGGGTTATTTTTTATTCTGGCTTTGCTCATAGTTCACATCAGGAAATTTTTATACAGTTCTCTCTTTGGATTCTAATAACTGTTCCTTCCCCCTGGACACTGAGTTTACTATTAGTAACTAATCTCAATTTCCAGTGGCCCTGGGTTTCTTCTACACAATTCAGTAAATCCTGCCCACAATTCTTTTCAGAAGATAATTTATGACATAATGCTCAAAACTGAAGGAATCGTGTTTGGAGATCTCTGACTAATAAAGTAATTGGTAGCAGGTATAGTTCTATGAGGGCTTCCCTGATGGCTCAGAAGGTAAAGAATCTGCCTGCAATGTGGGAAACCTGGGTTTGATCCCTGGGTTGGGAAGATCCCCTGGCGAAGGGAATGGCAACCCACTGCAGTATTCTTGGCTGGAGAATCCCATGTGCAGAGGAGCCTGGTGGGCTACAGTCCATGAAGTCGAAAAGAATCAGACATGCCTGAGTGCCTAAGCAGCAGCAGCAGCAGCAGCAGCATAGCTCTATGAAGTACACCCTCGAAGTAAGATTCTGGGTTGGTTGCTCACATTTGAGGTATGTGTGGACCATCTTCTGGCTGTGAGAGGGGAGAATGGTATCTCTCTCAGGTGCTAGCATCACAGATATTCAAATTACCCATAGCAGGTGCAGGTGATGAGTACAGAAGATAAACCATTGACAGACCAAATAATTGAATAATTTAGTTTTTAATTAAACAATGGTTATTAATTGTGTATATATTTGGTGTCTTATAAATGCTCTGCAAAGCTTACACCAAAAAAAAAAAAAGAAGAGGAAATGAAGATTGTAAAATTCTCATTCAGAATTTAAATGGAAAATGTTAAAGCTTTGATGGTAGCCTAGAACAAATCTCTCATCTCCTAAAGTGTCAAAGCAGTTAAGCTCCCTGCGTTGGGAGTGTGGAGACTCAGCCACTGGACCACCAGGGAGTCCGAGACTGGATTTTTAAAAGTTGCAATTGTAGTACCAGTGAGATGCTCAATTCATTAGGTCTCAAGGGATGAGAAAGTCACTACAGGGAAGCAATGGGATTCCAAGAAACAGGATGAAAAGATTGTGGAAGACATGACAAGGCTGAGAACTTTAATCTCCAAATTTCCATAAATCTCCCTTGTCTGCCATCTTACAACTTTACAAACATACTCAGCACCGGGAATTACCACAGCTTGTTATTGTCAAATTTAACTGTTCATCACTGATTTATATGTCAATCTCTTATAATCTCTAGTAACACGTTTAGTTACTAGATTCTTCCTGTATCTGAGTCAGTATATGAGAGTACACAGTAGACTGACCTTTTTACCTCCAAAACCCCAAAAAGATGCACAGCCATTCAAGTTCTATGTGCCTGCAACAGGCAGAATTCTAAAATGGCCCCCAAGATTCCCACCCATCTCTGTCTACTTGGGCTTTCATAACAAATACTTCAGTTTAGTTTAGTTCAGTCACTCAGCCATGTCTGAATCTTTGCAACCTCATGGACTGCAGCACGCCAGGCTTTCCTGTCCATCACCAACTCCTGGAGCTAGCTCAAACTCATGTCCATTGAGCTGGTGATGCCCTCCAACCATCTCATCCTCTGTCATCCCTTTTTCCTCCTGCCTTCAATCATTCCCAGCACTGGGGTCTTTTCCAATAAATCAGTTGTTTGCATCAGGTGGCCAAAGTATCAGAGCTTTAGCTTCTTCATCAGTCCTTCCAATAAGTATTCAGGGTTGATTGCCTTTAGGATTAATTGATTTGATCTCCTTGAAGTTCAAGGGACTCTTAACAGTCTTATCCAGTACCACAGTATAAAAGCATCAATTTACTGGTACTCAGCTTTCTTTATGGTCCAAAGTTCTATCTGTACATGACTATGGACCTTTGTCAGGAAAGTGATGTCTCTGCTTTTTAATACATTAAATTTGTCATATATTTTATTCCAAGGAGCAAGTGTCTTTCAATTTCATAGCTGCAGTCACCAGCCCCAGTGATTTTGGAGCCCAAGAAAATAAAGTCTGTCACTGTTTCCATTTTTTCCCCCATCTATTTGCCATGAAGTGATGGGACCTGATGCCATGACCTTCATTTTCCGAATGCTGATTTTTAAACCAGCTTTTTCATTACTCCATGTATATTGTATACTTTCTGTATAATCTCCTCCTCTTGGTTGTGGATAAAGCACATAGGTAAGATGTGATATCACTCTCATTTTATGCTTTATTATAAGCAAGAGGGATTTTTCTAAATATAATTAAAACACACGATTGAATTAATCAGAAGGGAGATAAGCTAAGTTGAAGCTTCCCAGGTGGCACTAGTGGTAAAGAACCCGCCTGCCAATGAAGGAGACGTGGGTTCGATATCTGGGTTGAGAAGATCTCCTAGAGGAGGGCATGGCAACCCACCCCACTATTCTTGCCTGGAGAATCCCATGGACAGAGGAGCCTGGAGGGCTACAGTCCATGGGGTTGCAAAGAGTCAGACACAACTGAAGTGATTTAGCATGAGTGAATCTGATCTACTCAGGTAAGCTCTTAAGAAGTGGTCTAGAATTTAAAATATGAAGAGTCAGGGAGATGCCCTCTTGACAGTTTTGAGGAGGAGAACAAACTAACCATTTTTTGAACTGCTATAGAGGAGAGTGACTTTTAGGACCTCAGTCTATGACTGCAAGGAACTATATTCTGCCAACAACTAGAATGTGCTTAAAAGAAAACCTCAAAGTTGCACAACAATGTGAATGTACTTACTGCCACTGAACTGTGTTGGTAAATATGGTTACAGGAGTTTTATGTTATGTGATCTTTACCACAATAAAAAAATATTATCTAATAAAAACAACAATATCATTTTGAAAAACAAAGAAAAGAAAGCTTCAAGTTTCACATGAGGTCCCAGCCTGGCAAGACTTTGTCCAGAGAACCCAGTTGAGTCATGCTTGGAATGTTGATTATGGAACTGTAAGATGATGAATGGGGGTTGTTTTGCAACTCTAAATTTGCAGTGCTTTTAAAGGTAACAACCAAAAACTATTACAGTGTCTCTGACAAACTGCCCTAACGATGAACAATGTGATAAGACCACCATTCAGCAACCTGATGTGAGTTGATATGATTTTTTAACTTAAACTTAATAAGGCTGATTATCATATATGTATAATTATATATTTATTTATAGTTTTTAGAATTTGAAAATTTCTTGGAGATTAACAAATACAGTATCCTTTACTTTGTGTAAGGGAAAGGGAAAGTGAAAGTTACTCAGTCATTTCTGACTCTTTGTGAACCCATGGATTATACAGTCCATGGAATTCTCCAGGCCAGAATACTGGAGAGGGTAGCCTTTCCCTTCTCCAGGGGATCTTCCCAACCCAGGGTTCCAACCCTGGTCTCCCAGGGTAGATTCCCAGGGTAGATTGTAGGCGGATTCTTTACCAGCTGAACCACTAGGGAAGCACTTATATAAGGAAAAAAAGTGATCAAAATGATGAACAAATCATTAACAAATGATTCCCAAATCATCCATGGCCTGGGTAGGACTTGAAGCCAGGGTGTTAGTTACAAGCTTGGCTCTCTTTTAATTAAAAGTAAGAAGAACTAAAGAGGCTCTTGATGAAAGTGAAAGAGGAGAGTGAAAAAGTTGGCTTAAAGCTCAACATTCAGAAAACTAAGATTGTGGCATCTGGTGCCATCACTTCATTGGAAATAGATGGTGAAACAGTGGAAACAGTGGCTGACTTTATTATTTTGGGCTCCAAAGTCACTGCAGATGGTGACTGCAGCCATGAAATTAAAAGATGCTTACTCCTTGGAAGGAAAGTTATGACCAACCTTGACAGCATATTAAAAACCAGAGATATTACTTTGCCAACAAAGATCCATCTAGTCAAGGCTATGGCTTGTCCAGTAGTCATGTATGAATGTGAGAGTTGGACTATAAAGCTGAGAGCCAAAGAATTGATGCTTTTGAACTGTGGTGTTGGAGAAGACTCTTGAGAGTCCCTTGGACTGCAAGGAGATCCAACCAGTCCATCCTAAAGGAGATCAGTCCTGAGTGTTCATTGGTAGGACTGATGTTGAAGCTGAAACTCCAATACTTTGGCCACCTGATGCGAAGAGCTGACTCATTTGAAAAGACCCTGATCCTGGGAAAGATTGAGGGCAGAAGGAAAAGGGGATGAGAGAGGATGAGATGGTTGGATGGCATCACCAACTCAATGGACATGGGTTTGGGTGGACTCTGGGAGTTGGTGATGGACAGGGACGCCTGGCATGCTGCGGTTGATGGGTCACAAAGAGTTGGATGTGAATGAGCAACTGAACTGAACTGAGAAATTATCTATAAAGAGAAGGTAAAAATGTACCCACTTTCTAGGGTTGTAAAGACTAAATAGATTGTATATATGCAAAGCGTTTAGAACAGTGACTGGCATCAGATCAGATCAGATCAGATCAGTCGTTCAGTCGTGTCCGACTCTTTGTGACCCCATGAATCGCAGCACGCCAGACCTCCCTGTCCATCACCAACTCCCGGAGTTCACCCAGACTCACGTCCATCGAGTCAGTGATACCATCCAGCCATCTCATCCTCTGTCGTCCCCTTCTCCTCCTGCCCACAGTCCCTCCCAGCATCAGAGTCTTTTCCAATGAGTCAACTCTTCGCATGAGGTGGCCGAAGTACTGGAGTTTCAGCTTTAGCATCATTCCTTCCAAAGAAATCCCAGGGCTGATCTCCTTCAGAATGGACTGGTTGGATCTCCTTGCAGTCCAAGGGACTCTCAACTGGCATAGTCATTGTTAAATAATTTTTAAAAGATTTTTGAATTTTATAAAGAATTAATAAGAACATAAACAGTGACTATAGTGAATGTGATATATTGCACAGATCTCTTTGTAGGAGTTAAGGGCTTATTTCTCCAGCTACTGAAGTACTTCTAGCAGACAGTGCAAAGCTATTAGCTATAGAAAATGTGTCAACTGGTGAGAGTTACTTTGCTCAATGTCTTGTCCCCTTCCTGGGACAGCTCATAGGCAAAGACTGGTTCTGGCTTCCTTCAGCAACTTGGGACAATTTTGATGTGCTGTGTCAGCTTAGATTTCCCTATAGGAGGAGCTGTATCATTCATTAAACTGCACAAAATCCAATTTCTCTCTTTTTACTTCTTTTTGAAGTCTGACTTTTCATTAGCTCAAATTATTGCTCTTCTAAAGTAATTTCAGTCTTTATTGATCTTAAAAATTCTTGTGGATGTGTTAACACAGGAAACAATAGCTGTTTATATGTAAGTTCCATTAGCAGATGAACTAGCAGTCAAACAATGCCGCTATCATTGGATATGTCAAAAAAGCAAATCAGTTAAATCCTATAATAGGTTTTTTTCATCTAAGTCATGGAATCAGAGTAAAACTTTTTTTATAACCTTTTTAAGCATATCATCTTTAATGTTGGAATGCATTTTTATATTCAGATATATTTTATTTTTAATGAAACACAGAAATTATACTTGCCACATATAAATCAAACAGATCATCTCTTTCTCAGATTAATTTCATTATTTGTCAGATAACATTAATTGTAATATTTAAATTTTTTTTTAAATATTTATACAATTTTTATGGGTTACTTTCTATTTACAGCTATTATAGCATATTGGCTGTGTTCCCTATGTTGCACAATATATTCCTAAGCCTCTCATACACCTAATAGTTTGTATCTCCCACCCTTATAATGTTCGTCTCTTCCTCCCCACCAGTTAACCACTTGTTTGTTCTCTATATCTGTGAGTCTGCTTCATTTTTAAATAGTCACTAGCGTGTTGTTTATTTTAGATTTCACATGTAAGTTATGTCACACATATTTGTTTGTCTCTGTCTGACATTCTCACTTAGCATAATGTCCTCTAAGTCCAACCATGTTGCTACACGTGGCAAAATTTTCATTCTTTTTTATGCTGTGTAGTATTCCATTGTAATATATACCACATTATCTTTATCTATCATCTGTTGATGGACACTTAGGTGGTTCTCCTATCTTGACAATTGTAATTAATTCTACCATGAATTAACTCAGGAATGTAATTGCTGAGTCATATTGTAATTCTACTTTTAGTTTTTTTTTTTAATTTATTTTGTTGAACACATGATTTTTGTGAATGATAATGCAAATTAGTTTAAAAGAGCAGGATGGCAGTCTTAAGATGGCAAAGGAATAGGAAGGGGAGACCACTTTCTCCCCCACAAATTCATTGAAAGAACAGTTGAACGCAGAGCAAATTCCACAAAACAACCTCTGAATGCTGGAAGAGGACATCAGGCACCCAGAAAGGCAGCCCATTGTCTTTGAAAGGAGTGCTATATAGATGGAGAAGTCTTGAGGCTACTGTAAGAATAAGGCTGAAATCCAGAGGCCGGAGGTGTAAGCTCAAAACCTGAGAACACCAGAGAACTCCTGACTCCAGGGAACACTATCAATAAGAGCTCATCCAGAAGCTTCCATACCTACACTGAAACCAAGCACCACCCAAGAGCCAACAAGTTCCAGAGCAAGACATACCACACAAATTCTCCAGCAACACAGGAACATAACCCTGAGCTTCAATATACAGGCTGCCCAAAGTCACTCCGAACCCACTGACATCTCAAAACTCACTTCTGGACACTTCATTGCACACCAGAGAGAAGAAATCCAGCTCCACCCACCAAAACACTGACACAAGCTTCCCTAGCCAGGAAACCTTGACAAGCCACGCATCCAACCCCACCCACAGTGAGGAACCTCCACAATAAAGAGGAACCACAAACTGCCAGAATACAGAAAGGCCACCCCAAACACAGCAATCTAAACAAGATGAAAAGGCAGAGAAGTACTCAGCAGGTAAAGGAACAGGATAAATGCCCACCAAACCAAACAAGAGAGGAGGAGATAGGGAATCTACCTGATAAAGAATTCTGAATAATGATAGTGAAAATGATCCAAAATCTTGGAAACAAAATGGAGTTACAGATAAATTGCCTGGAGACAAGGATTGAGAAGATGCAAAAAAGGTTTAACAAGGACCTAGAAGAAATAAAAAAGAGTCCATATGTAATGAATAATGCAATCAGTTCAGTTCAGTCACTCAGTCGTGTCCGACTCTGTGCTACCCCATGAATCGCCGCACGCCAGGCCTCCCTGTCCATCACCAATTTCCGGACTCATGTCCATCGAGTTGGTGATGCCATCCAGCCATCTCATCCTCTCTCGTCCCCTTTTCCTCCTGCCCCCAATCCCTCCCAGCATCAGAGTCTTTTCCAATGAGTCAATTCTTTGCATGAGGTGGTCAAAGCGCTGGAGTTTCAGCTTTAGCATCATTCCTTCCAAAGAACGCCCAGGGCTGATCTCCTTTAGAATGGACTGGTTGGATCTCCTTGCAGTCCAAGGGACTCTCAAGAGTCTTCTCCAACACCACAGTTCAAAAGCATCAATTCTTCAGTGCTCAGCTTTCTTCACAGTCCACCTCTCACATCCATACATGACCACTGGAAAATCCATAGCCTTGACATACTGAAGGGAACCAACAGTAGAATAACGGAGGCAGAAGATAGGATTAGTGAGGTAGAAGATAGAATGGTAGAAATAAATGAATCAGACAGGAAAAAAGAAAAATGAATTAAAAGAATGAGGACAATCTCAGAGACCTCTGGGACAATGTTAAATGCCCCAACATTCGAATCATGGGAGTCCCAGAAGAAGACAAAAAGAAAGACCATGAGAAAATACTTGAGGAGATAATCGTGGAAAACTTCCCTAAAATGGGGAAGGAAATTATCACCCAAGTCCAAGAAACCCAGAGAGTCCCAAACAGGATAAACCCAAGGCAAAACACCCAAGACACATATTAATCAAATTAACAAAGATCAAACACAAAGAACAAATATTGAAAGCAGCAAGGGAAAAACAACAAATAACACACAAGGGGATTCCCATAAGGATAACAGCTGATCTTTCAAGAGAAACTCTTCAGGCCAACAGGGAATGGCAGGACATACTTAAAGTGATGGAAGAGAAAAACCTACAACCCAGATTACTGTACCTAGCAAGGCTCTCATTCAAATATGAAAGAGAAACAAAAAAACTTTACAGACAAGCAAAAGCTGAGAGAATTCAGCACCACCAACAGCTCTCCAACAAATGCTAAAGGATCTTCTCTAGACAGGAAACACAAAAAGGGTGTATAAAATTGCACCCAAAACAATAAAGTAAATGGCAACGGGATCATACTTATCAATAATTACCTTAAACGTAAATGGGTTGAATGCCCCAACCAAAAGACAAAGACTGGCTGAATGGATACAAAAACAAGACCCCTATATAACTTGTCTACAAGAGACCCGCCTCAAAACAAGGGACACATGCAGACTGAAAGTGAAGGGCTGGAAAAAGATATTCCATGCAAATAGAGACCAAATGAAAGCAGGAGTAGCAATACTCATATCAGATAAAATAGACTTTAAAATAAAGGCTGTGGGTGGCTCAGCTGGTAAGAATATGCCTGCAAGATGGCAGAGGAATAGGAAGGGGAGACCACTTTCTCCCCTACAAATTCATCAAAAGAACATTTGAATGCTGAGAAAATTCCACAAACAACTTTTGAATGCTGGCAGAGGACATCAGGCACCCAGAAAAGCAGCCCATTGTCTTCAAAAGGAGATGTTTTATCAATGGTGCTGTAGAGATGGAGAAGTCTTGATGCTACTGTAAAAATAAGACTGAAAACCAGAAGCATGAGGCTTAAGTACAAATCCTGAGAACACCAGAGAACTCCTGACTCTAGGGAACATTAATCAACAGGAACTCATCAAACGCCTCCATACCTACACTGAAACCAAGCGCCACCCAAGAGCCAACAAGTTCCAGAGCAAGACATACCATGCAATTTCTCCAGCAACACAGGGACATAACCCTGAGCTTCAATATACAGGCTGCACAAAGTCACTCCGAACCCACTGACATCTCATAACTCACTATTGGACACTTCATTGCACTCCAGAGAGAAGAAGTCCAGCCCCACCCACCAGAACACCGACACAAGCTTCCCTAACCAGGAAACCTTGACAAGCCACCTGTACAACCCCACCCACAGCCAGGAAACTCCACAATAAACAGAACTCCACAAACTGCCAGAATATAGAAAGGCCACCCCAAACACAGCAATAAAAACAAGATGAAGAGACAGAGGAATACCCAGCAGGTAAAGGAACAGGATAAATGCCCACCAAACCAAACAAAAGAGGAAGAGATAGGGAATCTACCTGATAAAGAATTCTGAATAATGATAGTGAAAATCATCCAAAATCTTGGAACCAAAATGGAATCACAGATAAATAGTCTGGAGACAAGGACTGAGAAGATGCAAGAAAGGTTTAACAAGGACCTAGAAGAAATAAAAAACAGTCAACATATAATGAATAATGCAATAAATGATATCAAAAACACTCTGGAGGGAACAAATAGTAGAATAATAGAGGCAGAGGATAGGATTAGTGTGGTAGAAGATAGAATGGTAGAAACAAATGAATCAGACAGGAAAAAAGAAAAATGAATTAAAAGAAATGAGGACAATCTCAGAGACCTCTGGGACAATGTTAAATGCCCCAACATTCGAATCATGGGAGTCCCAGAAGAAGACAAAAAGAAAGACCATGAGAAAATACTTGAGGAGATAATCGTGGAAAACTTCCCTAAAACGGGGAAGGAAATTATCACCCAAGTCCAAGAAACCCAGGGAGTCCCAAACAGGATAAACCCAAGGCGAAACACCCCAAGACACATATTAATCAAATTAACAAAGATCAAACACAAAGAACAAATATTAAAAGAAGCAAGGGAAAAAAACAAATAACACACAAGGGGATTCCCATAAAGATAACAGCTGATCTTTCAAAAGAAACTCTTCAGGCCAGGAGGGAATGGCTGCTGCTGGGCTGCTAAGTCACTTCAGTCATGTCCTACTCTGTGAGACCCCATAGACGGCAGCCCACCAGGCTCCCCCATCCCTGGGATTCTCCAGGCAAGAACACTGGAGTGGGTTGCCATTTCCCATGGCAGGACATACTTAAAGTGATGAAAGAAAATACCCTACAGCCCAGATTACTGTACCTAGCAAGGCTCTCATTCAAATATGAAGGAGAAATCAAAAGCTTTACAGACAAGCAAAAGCTGAGAGAATTCAGCACCACCAACAGCTCTCCAACAAATGCTAAAGGATCTTCTCTAGACAGGAAACACAAAAAGGGTGTATAAAATTGCACCCAAAACAATAAAGTAAATGGCAATGGGATCATACTTATCAATAATTACCTTAAACGTAAATGGGTTGAATGCCCCAACCAAAAGACAAAGACTGGCTGAATGGATACAAAAACAAGACCCCTATATAACTTGTCTACAAGAGACCTGCCTCAAAACAAGGGACACATGCAGACTGAAAGTGAAGGGCTGGAAAAAGATATTCCATGCAAATAGAGACCAAAAGAAAGCAGGAGTAGCAATACTCACATCAAATAAAATAGACTTTACAACAAAGGCTGTGAAAAGAGACAAAGAAGGACACTACATAATGATCAAAGGATCAATCCAAGAAGAAGATATAACAATTATAAATATATATGCACCCAACATAGGAGCACCACAATATATAAGACAAATGCTAACAAGTATGAAAGGGGAAATTAACAATGACACAATAATAGTGGGAGACTTTAATACCCCACTCACACCTATGGATAGATCAACTAAGCAGGAAATTAACAAGGAAACACAAACTTTAAATGATACAATAGACCAGTTAGACCTAATTGATATCTATAGGACATTTCACCCCAAAACAGTGAATTTCACCTTTCTCTCAAGTGCCCATGGAACCTTCTCCAGGATAGATCACATCCTGGACCAGAAATCTAGCCTTGGTAAATTCAAAAAAATTGACATCATTCCAAGCATCTTTTCTGACCACAATGCAGTAAGATTAGATGTCAATTATAGGAGAAAGACTATTAAAAATTCCAACATATGGAGGTTGAACTACACGCTGCTGAGTAACCAACAAATCACAGAAAAAAATAAAAAAAGATATAAAAATATGCATAGAAATGAATGAAAATGAAAACACAACAACCCAAAACCTGTGGGACACTGTAAAAGCAGTGCTAAGGGGAAGGTTCATAGCAATACAGGCATACCTCAAGAAACAAGAAAAAATTCAAATAAATAACCTAACTGTACACCTAAAGCAACTAGAAAAGGAAGAAATGAAGAACCCCAGGGTTAGTAGAAGGAAAGAAATCTTAAAAATTAGGGCAGAAATAAATGCAAAAGAAACAAAAGAGACCATAGCAAAAATCAACAAAGCCAGAAGCTGGTTCTTTGAGAAGATAAATAAAATTGACAAACCATTAGCCAGACTCATCAAGACACAAAAGGAGAAGAATCAAATCAACAAAATTAAAAATGAAAATGGAGAAATCACAACATACAACATAGAAATACAAAGGATCATGAGACTACTATCAGTAATTATATGCCAATAAAATGGACAACTTGGAAGAAATGGACAGATTCTTAGAAAAGTACAACTTTCCAAAACTGAACCAGGAAGAAATAGAAAATCTTAATAGACCCACCACACACATGGAAATTGAAACTGTAATCAGAAATCTTCCAGCAAACAAAAGCCCAGGACCAGATGGCTTCACAGCTGAATTCTACCAAAAATTTAGAGAAGAGCTGACACCTATCCTACTCAAATTCTTCCAGAAAATTGCAGAGAAGGTAAACTTCCAAACTCATTCTATGAGGCCACCATCACCCTAATACCAAAATCTGACAAAGATGCCACAAAAAAAGAAAACTACAGGCCAATATCACTGATGAACATAGATGCAAAAATCCTTAACAAAATTCTAACAATCAGAATCCAACAACATATTAAAAAGATCATACATCATGACCAAGTGGGCTTTATCCCAGGGATGCAAGGATTCTTCAATATCCGCAAATCAATTAATGTAATACACCACATTAACAAATTGAAAGATAAAAGCCATATGATTATCTCAATAGATGCAGAGAAAGCCTTTGACAAAATTCAACATCGATTTATGATAAAAACTCTCCAGAAAGCAGGAATAGAAGGAACAGTCTTTTGAACTCTGTGGGAGAGGGCGAGGGTGGGATGATTTGGGAGAATGACATTGAAACATGTATATTATCATATTTGAAATGGATCACCAGTCCAGGTTAGATGCATGGGACAGGGTGCTCAGGGCTGGTGCATTGGGATGATTCAGAGGGATGGGACTGGGAGGGAGGTGGGAGGGGGGTTCAGGATGGGAAACATATGTACATCCATGGCTGATTCATGGCAATGTATGGCAAAACCACTACAATGTTGTAATTAGCCTCCAATTTAAGTGAATAAAATAAATAATTTTTATTTTAAAAATTAAAAGTTTATTAAAAAAAAGATCAACACTGAAAAAAATTTTAGTGGCTGTATGTATATAAAACTTGCTGAGATAAAACCTGTAAGACAAAAAGAATGGTCTTACTAAGTTGAGAAACTTTTAAGCAGAAATGTACTTGGAATTCATAGTGCCACACATGTTATTCATAATTAAATCCCACCAATTAAAATAGAAACTGTACTTGTCAGAGTAATTAAACCATGCTTTTTTTTTTTTTTTAATGAGGCTGGTTTTCAAAACAAATACATTTTAAGCATTGTTCTCAACGCTGGCCATTGTCAACGAGATTTATACCTGTTTGAGCAATAGAAGAACTGCTATGTAATTCAGCCTAAAAGTATTTAACAATTGTGATGCCAAATCTAGCTTGTGAACTTTTGCCAATTGGCAATTCTTGAAATCAAAGTTTGCAAAAAGACAATTTTGAAATACTAAAGTAGGAAATGAATTAATTGAACAATGAAAGATCAGTGGAAAATATCAATTTCAAAATTCTATTATTGGATGTCAGATTATTTCAACTTGTAGGAAATATCTTAATAAAACATCTACTTTTCATTGGATAAGCTCTTAATGTGTACATAAAATGGAGAATGGAAATTTGCAACCTTTGTGATGACTTTTATTTAATAAAGACATCTATTGAAGAAAAGCACTCTGAATGGAAACAAAAAGAGCCTTCAGAAACATTTGGGCTAAAATATATACACATTTCAATACCAAAGGAAACATTTAATTTGAGAATATGCTGTATTTAGCAAACATTTCCTGAGGTAACCAGGTACTTTTGAACATGTAGAGAGAGTATTTTCTCAACTAAAAATACCAGGTTTTATACAGACAGGTCAATTATAGATTTCAACAATTTCAAAGTTATTAACATAGAATTTAAACTTTGAAGATTTCAGGCAACTTTATGAAAAAAAAAAAAGGTACACAACACAACAATATTTAAAAAATACATTAAGTGAAATAATATGGCACACACAGTATTATACATACAACTAAGAAGCTTTTTAAAATATATGAACATATAGCAAGAAGAATCATTCTGCTTATGCTATTTAATATTTAAATGTTCAGATAATTAATACAAAGACTTTTTTGTTTTAATGAGTACAAATATATTGATTTTTTAAAATAGATAGTTTTGTTTAAAAGATATTTTTAGAGGACATCCTTGAAGTCTAATGATTAGGATTCCATGCTTCTACTGTAGAGGGCATGTGTTTGATCCCTGGTCAGGGAATTAAGATCTCACATGACATAAGGCATGCCTGGAAAATATATATCTGCTAAGTTGCTTCAGTCATGTCCGACTCTGTGCGACCCCAGGGATCAGCCCACCAGGCTCCCCCGTCCCTGGGATTTTCCAGGCAAGAATATTGGAGTGGGTTGCCATTTCCTTCTCCAATGGAAAAAAAAAAAAAAAATATATATATATATATATATATATATGTATACATATTTATATCAGAGAAGGCAATGGCAACCCACTCCAGTACTGTTGCCTGGAAAACCCCATGGATGGAGGAGCCTGGTGGGCTGCAGTCCACGGGGTTGCACAGAGTGGGACATGACTGACGCAGCTAAGCAGCAGCAGCATACATATATATGCATATATATGTATATAATAATTTATATACATTTGTTAACTAGTATATACTTAATTTTGAAATACATAAAATTGTAGTTTTTTTAATCCCTCTTTTTATTCCAGAAGTGTTCTGGTTTGAGTAATAAATTATATGGACCTCCCAATAATAGGGGCTTCCCTGGTGGCTCAGAGGTTAAAGTGTCTGCCTGCAATGCAGGAGACCTGGGTTCGATCTCTAGGTCAGGAAGATCCCTTGGAGAAGGAAATGGTAACCCACTCCAGTATTCTTGCCTGGAGAATCCCATGGATGAAGGAGCCTCGTGGGCTACAGTCCACGGGGTCGCAAAGAGTTGGACATGACTGAGCGACTTCACTTTCTTTCTTTCCCAATAATAGACAAATCAGAAGATAATTATTACAGTGTAATTCTGGGGGGGGTATATATAAAATTCTTTAGCAACACAGGAAAAAGTGTGTATAACCCATTCTCTGGTGGGGAGAGAATCATGAAATGTTTTCTAGAGGAAATGACTCCATTAAGATCTGAAGTTGAGAAGTTGTCCAAGTGTACAAGAGACAAGGAAGGATATTTCAGGGAGAGTGAACACTGTAAAACTGGCTCAGAGACTAAATCAAGGCTACCTATGAGATAAGCAGAGTCTTTAGCATTACTTAAAGGAATTTGAAATTAAACCAAAGGCAAACAGAAAGTCAATACAGTGTTTTAAACAGAGTAGTGTCTGGAGGAAGCTTTTCTGAGCAGCGTTTAGATTGCCTCCAAAATACAAGAGTTCGCTCATCTTTTATTGATGGATTTTCTAGCCTAATGTGCTGTACCTCTGACCTTGAGCTTTCTCCTTTCAGGTATAGATTCCCTAGGCTCAGAAATCCCAAAGTGCAGCCTTATGAAATTACAGATTGAAGCTCTATTAATATTCATGTCCCTTCCTCATGTGGGCTGATCTGAACTAATTACTACATCTCTACAGAGGTGGCCAGAAACTTGGAGGCTGAACTAAGCTAAACAGCTTAAATGGTGAGCCCAAGACTGGCAAGGTGGCAGGAGAGTTTTGAGATACTTTCAGGCTGATAATTTCATAAGTTATCAGTTCTGGGAAGAGAGCTTTCATTGTTCACTAACAGTCTGGCATAGTGTGCAGTACACAATAAGCACTCAATAAATATTAGTTAGATGAATAAAACCAAGAATCTTGACTATGTTTTAGGCCTATCACTGACAAAGAAATTTAAAACACCACTGTTTGATTCTTTTTTTGTTCTTAGAGTTGTCTTTTTCTATTATTTGTTTTGACAGGTAATGAAAATAATGCTTTCCTTGGTTGAAATGCTTAGAAAAAGGCTCCCTGAGTAAATATGGTAGGATGCTATTACTTATCCATCATTGACAGTTGTATGGAGCAGTGATACACAACATGATTTTCAGCGGCAATGGAATAATTTTAATTTTGTATTCCTGGAATAGCTCTTGGTCTCCACTGTTGCTGGTTCTGTCACATTGTTGGGTGTCACATGGTTCCCTGTAATCTGAAATAAATTTTACTGAGTTAACTAAGCTACCTTTTACTTTATATCA
Source organism: Bos javanicus (assembly GCF_032452875.1). Taxonomy (NCBI): domain Eukaryota; kingdom Metazoa; phylum Chordata; class Mammalia; order Artiodactyla; family Bovidae; genus Bos; species Bos javanicus. Next base: position 42,322,911 of record NC_083881.1, read on the forward strand.
ACTCAGAAATCTTGGATAAATTCATGTACATCGGATTATTCTTAGACTGTAAAAATAGTAATTGAGACAATTGAAAATGGACTGAGGTCGCTTCAGCAGCACATAAACTAAAATTGGAAAGTAGACCGAATTCTGTATAGTCAAACAAAAACTTCAGTTAGGGAGGCATACTTTTTTTTTTTTTTAAGGAGGCATACTTTTAAAAGTAGAAAAGTATATCAAAGATCGGAATTGTTGAACACAGTTGTGGTTGTATTAGCAGACAATAGATTGTCAATTAATGTCAGTGATATTATGAAATTATATATATATATATGATACAGAAATATCAGATTATATACTCAAGCATTTCTCTAAATCAAAGGGAGTCCCTGCATTTGGAGTAAGACCACTCAACTGCAGGCCCAATAACTGTGTTCACAGGCTCAAGGGGAATGATAATGATAAGTACAAATCCAAAGGGACCCTTAGAAATATATGTGTGTGTACCTTGGGAGACCTCCCCACCGTCCTCTGCAACATTCACAGCCTCAGTCCTTCATGTGATTTGGGAACATTTATGCTGGGCAATGGCACCCCACTTCAGTACTCTTGCTTGGAAAATCCCATGGACAGAGGAGCCTGGTAGGCTGCAGTCCATGGGGTCGCTAAGAGTCGGACACGACTGAGCGACTTCACTTTCACTTTTCACTTTCATGCATTGGAGAAGGAAATGGCAGCCCACTCCAGTGATCTTGCCTGGAGAATCCCAGGGACGGGGGAGCCTAGTGGGCTGCCGTCTATGGGGTCGCACAGAGTCGGACACGACTGAAGTGACTTAGCATATGCTGATCTCATGAGATCCTTTGTGCTTAGTTGCTCAGTTGTGTCCGACTCTTTGCAATCCCATGGACTGTAGCCCACCAGGCTCCTCTGTCCACGAGATTTTTCATGCAAGAATACTGGAGTGAGTTGCCATTTCCTCCTCCAGGAAAACTGTGAAGTAGGAAGAGTGTGTCTTTGGAAACACTCTCTCTCCCTTTTCTGTACATTTGCTATCCTGGAAGCCAGTGGCGAGGATCCCAACCCCACCCCACCCCCACCCGACTCACTGAACCGGACTGTGGCCCTTTATTCTCGTTCTTTTCTGTCTCCATAAGACTCCTGGGACTCCCAGGTCAGTTCTCATTCCTTGGGCTTCAATTCCCACATTATTCAAAAGAAAGGCTCCTTAAGTATGCATGTAAAATGTACGTTGTCTGGAGTCCTTGTACAATGCTACCTGGAAATCAGGTCCAGCCAAACAAATGTCCTTAACTCCTTCCATGAATGTTTCCTTCATCTGATGACATTAACTGAAATGTAGTTCTTCCCCGAGAACACTGTTGTTTTCTGTAGCACTTTCAAGTGTTGACTTCTTTTATTTCTACATGCCTCAACACAGAAGTATGGGTGTATTTTTCAATTTTTTTTTTCTAAGACCTACTGTAAGAAGTGAAAGTATTTATCAGTGCAATTTTTTTTGCCTTGCTTATGGGATACAATTCAAATAAATTAAATATTTAATTGCTTTCTTTGTGGATCAGTACACAATCTACGTATTCTGACAGAGAAGTATGTTATAAGTCAAAATATCTTTTATATGGCTTTAAATTTTCTTTTCCCTATTTTGACTTCAGAAAATTCTCTATGCATAGACTGATACCTGATCTCCTTTTCTCATATGCCAAGAAGATTTTCATAAATGCTAATATACTTATAATTAGTAATATTCTGGTAAATAGTTCAGGCACTGAGAAGGTAGGTATGAGCTGATTAAGCAGATTTCATAATCATTCAGACAGAAGAGGAAATATGGAACTTTACTCTAGCAAGGTTTGCTTGCTTTCCTTAAGGAAAGCAACACTGTTAACTTAAGGCCTGTTAGTTTCTCAAATTTAGTCTGCCTTAGCCATATTGATGCCAAAGAGAAGTGCGGAGTGCAAATGTGTTATCTTGAGACAATGACTAGGAGATTAGAGACATAACAGGCAGTTGGTATGTCTATTTCCTTGTATTTATTTCTTTGTCCACCCTATCCTCAAACAGGCCGGGAATTAATAAAGCTCAGTTTGTTTGATCCATGTGAACGGGTTAGAAAATATTGCTTAAAAATAATCTAAAACAATGCCTTACAGGTACATTAACTCACTATATCCTATGCAGAACTCATCGTGAGTCCTCCCCAAACTTCACAACTTACTGACATCTCCCTCCTTCTATATTCTCTTTTATGATTATTGGCACAAAAATTCCATTTGGTTAGCAAATCCAGAAACTTAGGGGTGATCTTTAAGCCTGCCTTCTCTTAACCATCTCATTATACACACTCTACCTCCTACCCTGCATTTGAATAGCTGTCATTTTATTTCCTAAATTTGTCCTCAAATACTTCTCTTACCTATCACCGTGGTTTCAACTTCAAGATCTCATTGGGCTTTTTTTTTTTTTGCACCAAAGCTATTGCAGTTATTACTCTAATTAGCTTCTCAACTTAGTCTTCCTTTTACATAATCCATCCTCCAACGGTTTTAAAAAAAATCCTTTAAAGCCACATTTATCATTCACTATGTTATTCCTTAGTTAAACTCCTTCAATGAATTCACATATTGAAGAAAAAACACACACTTATAGATAGCATATAAAATATATTTACCGACTACTTGGGTTAAAAAATTTATTAACATTTTATCACATTTGTATCAGATATTTTTTCACTCCAAGAAATAAAAATTTACAAGTATAATCTGTTTATATTTATATATGAACAGGATAGCTATATTTTTAAATATAGACATTTAATTATCCCAATAAAATATGTATCTGCCACTTGCCGAGCTTCCATATATGTAGGCATCTGCTTCACCACTCTGCTCCCTCCTGTTAGTGAGCTTATTCCTGTAACAATAGCGTTCTCTTTAAATTACTGCAATTCATTCTAGGGCAAGTATTCTTTCATTCTTCATTTTTTCCCAAATGGCCTTGTCTGTCTTCACCTGTAATAGTTTCATGTAATTTTAGAATCAGCTTAAGTTCTGTAATGAACCATTCTGAAATTTGATTTAAATTAAATTTCTTAGAGAATAATTTTGGAGAAATTGCCACATTTTGTAATTCACTTCTCATTTACTAATATATCTCTACATTTATTCTGTTTTATTAAAAAAATCTTTAAAGATCTTTTACATTTTTGTTAGATGTCCTCGTGAATATTATATTCTGTTGTTGTTATTGTGATATATAGTTTCATTATTATTTTGTTTCTTACATTTTTAACTTTTCTGGAGGTGTATAAAACCCTATTGAGTCTTGCATATTGATTTTGGGTCCAGCAATATTGCTGTACTCTCTTAGTTTAATTGTCTTTATTAGTTTGGATTGTCTATATATATAATCAAATGATTTTTAAATAACAAAAATACTGCCTCTTCATTTCCAGGCCTTATCTAATATACACTATATTCTTGCCTTCATATACTGACAGCAAGTCATAAGAAGCATTTCAAAAACTGTACGGAATGAAATTACTGAAGGGGGAGGGAGGAACGACTGGGGGACAAAATTTTCTAGAGAATGCTTATATTGAGGGAGTCCAAAGATAGGCCCGAGAAACAGGCCAAAAATGATTAGGATAGAAAATAAATTTGGATATTACAATGTCACAGAACTGGAGGAACACTTTCAGGAAGAAAGAGGTATCAAAAAAATAATCAAAGTTGCAAAGAGGCAATCATTTCTGAGAAAAATCCACTGGATTTTGTAATCCTTGCTAATTATTGAAGAGAAATCAATTTCAGAAGAAAGGCTAGGGTGAAGTTAACTGCTTATAGATAAAGGACTACAGAATAGTGGTGAATTTAAATTAGTGAAAAAACTACTCTTTCAAATTGTTCATATGAAAATAAAGAAATGAAGTTCTAGCTTAAAGACTTATATGGTTGAGAAAAAATATTCTGGTTTTAAAGAATAGGAAAGACAGAATTCATTGTAGTCAGGGAGTCAGGGAAGGCTGCTCCCAAATATGCAAAGGTGGCATATTGATGACTTTTAGTTAAAGTTATGTAAGAAACAACTGGTGCAAGAAGAACACTCCAATCCTACTTTGTTCCTCTGAAAACAAGTAGCAAACTGCCCCAGGAAGCTATCCTCCCTACACCAGGAGGATGAAGGGTATGCTTATCACTGGAGATAGGGAAGTCACAGCACAGGAAGCTGCGTAAACAAACCTGGTAACTTCATCATCAATTTGCTACAGCAAGCCCCAAATCCTGTGTTTTGTCAAATCTTTACAAAGGATTTATTTTTTGTCTAAAAAAGATATATATCTCCATATATATATGGATTTCCCCTGGTGGCTCAGACTGTAAAGCGTCTGCCTTCAATATGGGAGACTCGGGTTCAATCTCCTGGTTGGGAGGATCACCTGGAGAAGGAAATGGCAACCCACTCCAGTACCCTAGCCTGGAAAATCCCATGGACAGGGGAGCCTGGTAGGCTGTGTCCATGGGGCCACAAAGAGTCGGATACGACTGACAGACTTCACTTTCCTTTCCTTTTCATAGTTCATCAGTAAAGAATCTGCCTGCAGTGCAGGAGACCTAGGTTTGAGTCCTGGGTGGAAAAAATCCCCTGGAGAAGAAAATGGCAACCCACTCCAATATTCTTTTCTGGAGAATCCATGGACAGAGAAGTCTGGCGGGCTACAGTCCATGGGGTCAAAAGAGTTGGACATGACTTAGTGACTAAACCACCACTTAGAGTCCAATTTAGTCACTTTAACATGATATTAAATTTGCTGTTCTCCTATTAATCTATCATATGTCAGTTTGGTTATTAGACCAGCTAAAAGAATGAAGGGTACGGGGATATTTTCCCTCTCTTACAATTTGGCATAGTTGGCTTCACTGAAGGATAAACTTCACAGGCTGGATACTGCTTGCTCTGAGGGCTGTTGCAACTGAGATTCTGGTACTTCTGACGAATGCCAGCAGAAAATAAATATTTTTGCCTATTTCAGCTCTCCCAAATTTCTCTGTATGCCCAGTAGAGATAGCATGTGTTTTTTAATATCATATTTTACATCTTATTGTTTTGTGAATTCCTTAACTGCTTACTGTAGATATCGAAGGCTTTACTCATTTGTCTTTTAGTTCCCCTACTAGCTTTTTGTGTGCATGATTTCCTACCTTTACTATATGTTTGCCTTTCCTGGTGAGCCTTTTCATCTGGTAATTTTCTTGTTTCTGTATAGCCTTTTTCTTCTTGCCTAGAGGAGTTTCTTTAACATTTGTCATAAATCTGGTTTCGTGGTGCTGAATTCTGTCAGCTTTTGCTTGTCTGTAAATCTTTTGATTTCTCCATAAATCTGAACAAGAGACTTGCTGGATAGAGTATTTTTGGTTGTAAGTTTTTCCCTTTCATCACTTTAAATATATGGTGCCACTCCCTTTTGGTCTGTAGAGTCTGCTGAAAAATCAGCAGAGTTTCCTTGTGGGTTATTTGTTGTTTTTCTTTTGCTGCACTTAATATTCTCTTTATCTTTAATTTTTGTCATTTTGATTACAACGTGTCTTGCTGTGTTCCTTTTTGGGATCATCCTGTATGGGACTTTCTGTGCTTCTTGGACATGGGTGACTGTTTCCTTTCTCAGGTTAGTGAAGTTTTCAGCTTTTATGTCTTCAAATATTTTCTCAGACCCTTTCTCTCTCTTCTTCTGAACCCCTATAGTACAAACATCAGTGCATTTGACATTTTACCAAAGGTCTCTTAAACCATCCTTATTTCTCAGTATCCTTTTGTTCTTTTTCGTATTCGGCAGGAGTGATTTCCACTACTCTACCTTCCCGTTCACTGATACATTCTTCTATATCATTTAGTCTACTATTGTTCCTTCTACTGTATTTTCCACTCCAGTTCTTGTATTCTTCATCTCTGATAGTTCTTTATATTTTCTAACTTTTTGTCAAAAACTTCGAAGTTCTCACTCTGTGCATTCACTCTTTTCCTGATTTCTTTAATTGTCTTTATGATGATTAACCTCAACTCTTTCTTGGGTAGGTTGCCTATCTCCATTCATTTTATCTATATTGCTATTTGTATTTGTATGCATACGGTAAGTTAGTTATGTTTCTCAACCTTGGCGAGGTGGCCTTCTGTAGGAGATGTCCTATGTATACCAGCAATGAACTCCCCTCTTGTCACTCAAGCTATATGCTCTTGAGGTTCCCCCTAAAAGGGCTTCATGGGCTCTTCTATTGTTATGTGGGTAGTCTGATAGGATTGGTTAACCCCTAGCTTGTTTGGTTGCCAAGTTGTGCCTTGTGTGCTGCTGGCTCCTGTTTATTGGGGTCTGATCATGAGGCAGCTGGATGCAGAATCTTATGGGGCCCTGGGGCTAATGCTGGCCCACTGGTGGGTGAAGCCAGGTCTTGGGGTTAGTGTTGGGGTACTGGCAGGCAGAGCCAGTTTCTGGACTCTGGAGAGACTCTGGAGAGCTCAAGGATCTCAGAGCTTGTTTCAGATTGATTGGAGGGGGTTTGTTCCTAACTCAGGGTGGAGTCCAGGGTGCCTTGAAGCTAGCATTGGTCTGCTGGTGGACAGTGCCAAGGCCTAGTTAGTCCCATGGTAGGGTCTGTCCTACTCTGGATAGGCTGGGTCTGTAGGATGTGGGATCATAGTTTTCCTACTTCTAGTGTCTGGCTCCTGTTGGTTGAGGCTGGTCTAGAGGGTGGTGTAGGCTTCCTGGAGGGAAGGGCTGGGGCCTGCCCACTGGAAGGTAGACCAGGGTGGTCTACCTGGCTCTCTGGTGGGCAGGACTGTGTCTAAGGGCATGTCTAGAGGAGGCTACGAGCTTAGAAAGTCTTTGGGAAGCCTGTCTGCTGATGGGTGAAGTTGTGTTCTGCCCAGTTAGTTGTTTGGCCTGAGGCATCCCAGCACTGGTGCCTACAAGCTATTGGGTGGGACCAGGTCTTGGCACTAATGAAACAAGATGGCAGCCACCAGCAGCTGTATTCATGAAGTACAATGTTCTGTATGGCTGCACCCACTATCTGTGTCCCCAACGTGAGCTGCAGCCACCTTCTGCCTCTCCAGGAAACTCTCTAAGACTAGCAGTTTAGTGTGGCCCAGGCTATTAATCACTGCTCTGGCCCCAGATCCCAGTGTGTATAAGATATTGTGGGCTCTCATCATGAGTGAAGTCTCTATTTCCCCCCAGTACTGTGGGGCTCCTGAAATGAAGCCTCACTGACTTTCAAACTCAAATGCTCTGGGGGCTCATCTTTCTGGTGCCCAGGCGGGGGAATCCAAAATGGGGTTCAGAACTCTCACTCCTGTGGGAGAACATTTACAATATATGCATTCCCCAATTTATGGGTTGCACCTAGGGGTGTGGGATTTAATAATATCACAAGTCCATCCCTCCTACCTGTCTCATTGTGGTTCTTTTGAGCGACTGAACTGAACTGAACTGAACTGAATTATAGAAGATTCTTTTTCTGGTAGATTCCATTCTTTTTGTCCATAGTTGTCTTGCAAACAATTGGGATTTTGGTCTGTGCATGAAAAGAGGTAAGTTTTGCATCTTTCTACGACTATCTTTGTCACTCTCCTCAAGGAATTTTAAAATTCTAATCTGAGATTTCTTATGAAAAGTTTCAACAAAGCAGATTAAAAGATTCTATGTGGTCAGTTCCCATTCTTGCTGTACTTAAGCAAATAATCAAGCCAAGATTATTAAAACTAGACTAGTCTTACTATGATTACTTTTGATAGAAATGGGGGTGACTATAAATTATGATAGAAATTATGTTTCAGGAATAAACCTTTCATAGTGCTCTTAATATCTGTGAGATTTTGCTTCCTACCTGTATACTAGACTAGATCCTCAAATATTTAGTTATAAGTCTCCAAACTAATGTTTCTAACTTTTCTTCCAAACTTCTGACTTTATAAAGAACTAAAACTACTCTTTTTCTAAAGCTTAGCAAGCTAAAGTTGGATGACTAAATATTAATTTCAGAAAAATTACCATCCAATATAAAACAATTATTGTACCTCTTGTTATGTGAGCCACTTAGAAGATCACTAGAGATATTCAAACTATAAACCAGCAAAATCTGTCAAATTGCCACTGCCTGCCCTAACTCTACTGGAGGAATGTTTTGTATCTAACATCCTGAAATCTTCTCAGTTGGCCATCTTCAAAACTCAGAACACAGCAACTGGTTTATAATTTGCTCTGCTTATTAACATTTCTTTTGTTTCCATAGAAATGCCTTATTAAAGACTTGATTTCTCACATGAATAAACCAACTTTGGGAGTCCAGTTACATCAGTACCTCCTAAAATTAGACATGATTGTTTAACTGAACAGATCTATTTTTTTTTTTTTTTCTCAACAGGTCTATTTTTAAGGCTAAGAGACTAATTCAATGAAATAGTAAAGCAATTTACCAGTTCAGATTATATTATAAGAAACTTCCATCTCAGGAAAATCTCAGAGGCGGAAATTGATGAGATTCAGGGCACACTACCCCCAAAATATACCAAAGTGGCATGTTGATTATTCAACTATGGTTTTTCCTGTGGTCATGTATGGATGTGAGAGTTAGACTGTGAAGAAGGCTGAGCCCCAAAGAATTGATGCTTTTGAACTGTGGTGTTGGAGAAGACTCTTGTGAGTCCCTTGGACTGCAAGGAGATCCAACCAGTCCATTCTCAAGGAGATCAGCCCTGGGATTTCTTTGGAGGGAATGATGCTAAAGCTGAAACTCCAGTACTTTGGCCACCTCTTGTGAAGAGTTGACTCATTGGAAAAGACTCTGATGCTGGGAGGGATTGGGGGCAGGAGGAGAAGGGGACGCCAGAGGATGAGATGGCTGGATGGCATCACTGACTCGATGGATGTGAGTCTGAGTGAGCTCCGGGAGTTGGTGGTGGACAGCGAGGCCTGGCGTGCTGCGATTCATGGGGTGGCAAAGAGTCGGACATGACTAAGCGACTGAACTGAACTGAACTGAACTGAAGAAACATCTGGTTCAAGAAGAACATTCTCACCCTCTTTGTTCCCTTGAAAGCAGGAAATAAAACTCCCTTGGGAAGGCACCCTCCCTGTGCTGGGTGGATGAAAGGCATCCATCCTTATCATTGGAGATAAGGAATTTGGGGCAGAGTAAGCTGTATAAACAAACTTTGTTACTTCTTCATTAATTTGATACTCAAAGTCCAAATCTTCCTATTTTGTCAAATTGTCGCAATTGATTCTTTTTCTTGAAAGGTATATAAACAGCCTGCTTTGGTTTTCTAGGTCCTATATCCATGAGGCTTCTTTAAGTATGAAATTTAATTTGTTTTTCTAATGTTAATCTATTTTATGTCAGTTTGATTCTTAGACTAGCAGAAAGAACCTACAAGGAAGGGTGAAATTTTCCCCTCCCCTACAGTAAACAGAAAAGAAGAAGCCATGGGCATTAGAAGAATTGAAGCAATAGCAAGTTCCAAAAAAGATGAAGATGGAATAAAAACATAAAACAAGGCAATGGCACCCCATTCCAGTACTCTTGCCTGGAAAATCCCATGGACGGAGGAGACTGGTAGGCTGTAGTCCATGGGGTCGCTAAGAGTCGGACACGACTGAACGACTTCACTTTGATTTTGAACATTCATGCATTGGAGAAGGAAATGGCAACCCACTCTAGTATTCTTCCCTAGAGAATCCCAGGGATGGGGGAGCCTGGTGGGCTGCTGTCTGTGGGGTCGCACAGAGTTGGACATGACTGAAGCGACTTAGCAGCAGCAGCAAACCTAACGAAAGCAAGGAAAGCACCTCTTCTAAATAATGGTGTGAAAGAAAAAAGAATAAAGATAAATGGTAAGAGGAATTGAGGAACTATATTTAACTATATTTAACATTCAAGAATTACTTTTGAGAAGTCAGGAGAAGACTCTTGAGAGTCTCTTAGACTGCAAGAAAAGCAAACCAGTCAATCCTAAAGGAAATCAACCCTGAATATCCATTGGAAGGACTGAGGCTGAAGCTGAAGCTCCAATACTTTGGCCACCTGATGCGAAGAGCCTACTCATTTAAAAAGACTGATGCTAGGAAACATAGAAGGCAGGAAGAGAAGGGGATGATGGAAGACGAGATGGTTGGATGGTATCACGGACTCAATGGACATGAGTTTGAGCAAGCTCTGGGAGATGGTGAAGGACAGGGAATACTGGTGTGTTGCAGTCCATGGGGTTGCAGAGTCAGACATGACTGAGCAATTGAACAACAGCAGCAGCAACAACAAGAGTACGATTTTCAAGGTCATCCTTTAACCTAGCTTCCCTGGTCTTATGGTCAAGAGAGGCTACACTACAAGTCTAGGTACTAAAAGAAAGCTAAGTTTAATTAGCATGGACCTAAGACCTTGGAAATTACAAGATGGCACCAGTGGGTTCAGCAACTGAAGCCCAACAAACTTTAGAGCAAGACTTACAAACTCAAATATCTGAAATGACAAGGAGACAAACACATAGAAAATGCATTTTTTCGTACAAAAACATTCAAGTTCAACCATTTAAAAATATGTTCAATGACAGAAATAAAATAACATCATGACCAACATATTTTTGGCCTTGATTTAATCCATAAGCAACCAATTTGCAGCTACTCTTTGGGGAGGAAGTTGACTGTAGCTCAGCCTTGGAGACTTAGCAGCAACGTCCACAGCTTTGGGTTCATGTACCTGGAGTTTTATAAGGAATTCCCTCCCTACCATCTCCCTGCCCCCTGTTTTCCTCAAGCAAAGATTAGAAGAGCAGGACCCAGCATAATGAGTTGAATTGGGGTTTGTTTTAGGATCAGATTGTATGTGAAGAAGAGTGAGGGCTTGTCAGAAGGTTGCAGTAGCTTAAAACAAGGATTCTTCCAGGACAGCCTCCAAGGGCCAAAGAGAAACCAACATCACACTATCCATATAAAAAATTTAGGCAGAACAGAATAATATTTATGCAGCAATGGTTGGAAATTGATGGAGATAAATCAAAGAAAAACAAAACAAAACAGAGCTCACAATAGGAGGTGTTCCACAAGGAATTTTGGGTATTGCTGGACCCTAACTAAGGCACACTGGAGGGCAAACCACCTATACATCTTCAAGGCGGAGCTGTTACGGAAAAATAACCTTAAGTATCTCAAATCAAGATCATTCCTGTCTTTGAATAGGCCTCTGAGGCTTGATAGCAGTATCTCTGCTAAAGATATATCAGAAAGAGTGGAAAAGGCTGGACAAGAGGTGGTACTAGGGTGTAATCACTGGAGGGATTCTCTGGTGTAGTAAGGAAAGAAATCTAAGAGGGCTGTAGACCACATAAGGGAGTAGGAACATATTTAGATGAGTGCTATTATATTTCTTGTTTAACTCCAGAAACCTGTGCCCTAGGGAATTATGGTTACATTTCAGCAAGGATTAGAAAATGCAGATTGAGCAGGTGCCCTTGAATGGAGGATTTGTTATAGTAGAAGGAAATTGTAGAGTAGGTAGAATTTAATTAATAGAGGAAGTTGAACTAATCCTGCACAAGGGGCAAGTATAACATTAGATACTTATCTTGTTTCTCAAAATTTATCTTGTTGGCTAATTTACAGTTTGGTAAGTGAGGAAGTTTTCTTTTACATTGCATTAAGGAATGGGATAGCTTACTTCATTGGGCTAATAATTTTTGGTGAGAAACCTGGAGAAGTCATTTAATTTTAATTTTTGAGGTTATTGAATAAATATTGGCATTAAATGGCTACTTATATCTGTAAAATCACCCTGGTTGGCCCCCAAACCATGGGATATGCCCTGTGAATATTTCAGTTTTCAGTGTAGTAGTTGAAGGCATTGGGCTTTGGAATCAGCCAGATTTGGTTAGAATAGCTCTGAAAGCTATTAGCTGTATGACTTTGAGCTAGTGAATTAACCTCTTGGAACTTTAATTTCCTCTTTGGCCAAAGGATGATAATAATACCTATGTTATAAGAGTCACTGCTAAAATAATATTAAATGTGATAGTAGATACCTACAATGGTTGAAACACTATAGCTATACATTTTTAAAGCATATTAATATTATTATTGCAGCATGCTATTTTTCTTAATGCTTAAAATGTGTGATGCTTAAAGTCAAATATAAAAAATTTCAAAGACTACATCATCTGTACTATATTGGTTGATCAGTCATATGCTTACTATATGTTTTGAGTTGTTCTCATTTTGGAACTAACACATACTGGAATTGAAGTCTTGGTATCATAAATTAGGTAATGTATTTTAGGCTCAAAGGATGCTTCAGCAGAGTGCACAGTTCATCATATTAAACTGTTACAGTACTGTAAAGGGAAGGATACTGGTGAGGCATTGTCTCAGAGGTAGTAGTGCTCACTAAACACTTCATCTGCTTCTCAGCAACCTTGCAATGACACAGGGTCTTATCAATAATTCAGACAAAAGTATTGTGGTGAGAACTAGAGTGTGACAGAGATCCTCTTGCCTGCAAATCCAAGAATATTAAGTATTGGTCCTTTACCAAATAAATTGTCAGATCGCAATTAAAAACTATTAACTCAATTGAAGCTGATCCCAGAAATTTTAGATGAAAATAATAAACTTATATGAAAATATAATTTTGGTAAAAATAACGATCATTTAATGATTCTTACAAAATAACGTTGTCATGAACATTTTTTGTTGTTTCAAACAATTACACAACTTTTCCACTTAAATATTCTATCATTTTGTTACTTTGTTATTTTAATAGTGATAATGGTAGCATATGTTGTGTGTGTGTGTTTACTTTTAGATTATTTTTGTTTAGCATTGTTTATTTTGGTGATTTAGTACTGAGATGCCACAGCTGGAATTAAAAGACCTGGGTGCAAAATTAAAATGCTATCCAAATAGTGCTATAGCAATGAAAATGACACATTATCCTTTCTTTAGTTTTTTTATGTTTTTTTAACAGACATTTTTTAAGAGAAATTTTAGGTTCACAGCAAAATTGAATAAAAATTAGATTTCTGTACAACTGTTGCCCCAACACATGCACAACCTCCTCCACTATCAACATTTCCCCACCAGAGAGGCAGTTATAACTGACGCACCTACACTGACACATCATTACCACCCCAAATCCATAGTTTACATGAGAACATATTCTTCGTGTTGGCCATTCAGTGGGTTTTAACTAATGTATAATGACATATTTTCACCATTGTAGTATCATAAGTAGTTCACTGCCCTAAAATTTCTCAGTGAGCTGTCTGTCCATCTCTTATAAACTTTATTCCTCACAGACCCTGGTCGTTTTTACAATATCCATAAGATATCTTGCTTGATTCCAAGTTTTGACAATTACAAATAAATAATTGTCTCTATAAACAAACATGTGAAGGTTTTTGTGTGGACATCAGTTCCTAACTTCTTTGACTAAATATCAGCAGGACATTTTGCCTCTCTATGTATCTACAAAATAACTTGATTTTGATTAGGATTGTGTTGAATTTATAGATCAAGTTGGAAAGAATTGTCATGACAATCTTGAGTCTTTCCACCCATGAACATGGAATACCCTTCTTCTTTTTTTTTATTTTATTTTTAAACTTCTATAATTGTATTAGTTTTGCCAAATATCAAAATGAATCTGCCACAGGTATACATGTCTTCCCCATCCTAGACCCTCCTCCCTCCTCCCTCCCCATACCATCCCTCTGGGTCATCCCAGTGCACTAGCCCCAAGCATCCAGTATCGTGCATCGAACCTGGACTGGCATCTTGTTTCTTACATGATATTTTACATGTTTCAATGCCATTCTCCCAAATCTTCCCACCCTCTCCCTCTCCCACAGAGTCCATAAGACTGTTCTATACATCAGTGTCTCTTTTGCTGTCTCGTACACTGGGTTATTGTTACCATCTTTCTAAATTCCATATATATGCGTTAGTATACTGTATTGATGTTTTTCCTTCTGGCTTACTTCACTCTGTATAATAGGCTCCAGTTTCATCCACCTCATTAGAACTGATTCAAATGTATTCTTTTTAATGGCTGAGTAATACTCCATTGTGTATATGTACCACAGCTTTCTTATCCATTCATCTGCTGATGGACATCTAGGTTGCTTCCATGTCCTGGCTATTATAAACAGTGCTGGTACATGTGTCTGTTTGGGGTACATGTGTCTGTTTGGGGTACATGTGTCTGTTTCCCTTCTGGTTTCCTCAGTGTGTATGCCCAGCAGTGGGACTGCTGGATCATAAGGCAGTTCTATTTCCAGTTCTTTAAGGAATCTCCACACTGTTCTCCATAGTGGCTGTACTAGTTTGCATTCCCACCAACAGTGTAAGAGGGTTCCCTTTTCTCCACACCCTCTCCAGCATTTATTATTTGTAGACTTTTGGATCGCAGCCATTCTGACTGGTGTGAAATGGTACCTGATTGTGGTTTTGATTTGCATTTCTCTGATAATGAGTGATGTTGAGCATCTTTTCATGTGTTTGCTAGCCATCTGTATGTCTTCTTTGGAGAAATGTCTATTTAGTTCTTTGGCCCATTTTTTGATTGTGTCATTTATTTTTCTGGAGTTGAGCTGTAGGAGTTGCTTGTATATTTTTGAGATTAGTTGTTTGTCAGTTGCTTCATTTGCTATTATTTTCTCCCATTCTGAAGGCTGTCTTTTCACCTTGCTAATAGTTTCCTTTGATGTGCAGAAGCTTTTAAGGTTAATTAGGTCCCATTTGTTTATTTTTGCTTTTATTTCCAATATTCTGGGAGGTGGGTCAGAGAGGATCCTGCTGTGATGTATGTCAGAGAGTGTTTTGCCTATGTTCTCCTCTAGGAGTTTTATAGTTTCTGGTCTTACGTTTAGATCTTTAATCCATTTTGAGTTTATTTTTGTGTATGGTGTTAGAAAGTGTTCTAGTTTCATTCTTTTACAAGTGGTTGACCAGATTTCCCAGCACCACTTGTTAAAGAGATTGTCTTTAATCCATTGTATATTCTTGCCTCCTTTGTCAAAGATAAGGTGTCCATATGTGTGTGGATTTATCTCTGGGCTTTCTATTTTGTTCCATTGATCTATATTTCTGTCTTTGTGCCAGTACCATACTGTCTTGATAACTGTGGCTTTGTAGTAGAGCCTGAAGTCAGGTAGGTTGATTCCTCCAGTTCCACTTTTCTTTCTCAAGATCGCTTTGGCTATTCGAGGTTTTTTGTATTTCCATACAAATTGTGAAATTATTTGTTCTGGTTCTGTGAAGAATACCGTTGGTAGCTTGATAGGGATTGCATTGAATCTATAAATTGCTTTGGGTAGTATACTCATTTTCACTATATTGATTCTTCCAATCCATGAACATGGTATATTTCTCCATCTGTTAGTGTCCTCTTTGATTTCTTTCACCAGTGTTTTATAGTTTTCTATATATAGGTCTTTAGTTTCTTTAGGTAGATATATTCCTAAGTATTTTATTCTTTCCGTTGCAATGGTGAATGGAATTGTTTCCTTAATTTCTCTTTCTGTTTTCTCATTATTAGTGTATAGGAATGCAAGGGATTTCTGTGTGTTGATTTTATATCCTGCAACTTTACTATAGTCATTGATTATTTCTAGTAATTTTCTGGTGGAGTCTTTAGGGTTTTCTATGTAGAGGATCATGTCATCTGCAAATAGTGAGAGTTTTACTTCTTCTTTTCCAATTTGGATTCCTTTTATTTCTTTTTCTGCTCTGATTGCTGTGGCCAAAACTTCCAAAACTATGTTGAATAGTAATGGTGAAAGTGGGCACCCTTGTCTTGTTCCTGACTTTAGAGGAAATGCTTTCAATTTTTCACCATTGAGGATAATGTTTGCTGTGGGTTTGCCATATATAGCTTTTATTATGTTGAGGTATGTTCCTTCTATTCCTGCTTTCTGGAGAGTTTTTATCATAAATGGATGTTGAATTTTGTCAAAGGCTTTCTCTGCATCTATTGAGATAATCACAGAAATACAAAGGATCATAAGAGACTAGTATCAACAATTATATGCCAATAAAATGGACAAAGTGGAAGAAATGGACAAATTCTTAGAAAAATACAACTTTCCAAAACTCGACCAGGAAGAAATAGAAAATATTAACAGACCCATCACAAGCACAGAAATTGAAACTGTAATCAAAAATCTTCCAGCAAACAAAAGCCCATGTCCAGACGGCTTCACAGCTGAATTCTACCAAAAATTTAGAGAAGAGCTAACACCTATCCTGCTCAAACTCTTCCAAAAAATTGCAGAGGAAGGTAAACTTCCAAACTCATTCTATGAGGCCACCATCACCCTAGTACCAAAACCTGACAAAGATCCCACAAAAAAAGAAAACTACAGGCCAATATCACTGATGAACATAGATGCAAAAATCCTTAACAAAATTCTAGCAATCAGAATCCAACAACACATTAAAAAGATCATACACCATGACCAAGTGGGCTTTATCCCAGGGATGCAAGGATTCTTCAATATCTGGAATACCTTTCTATTTAATTAATTGTTTAATTACTTTCATCAAAGTTTTGTAGTTTTCTTCATGTATATTTTGTATGTATTTTGTCACATTTATACATAGGAATTTCATTTTCTGATGCTAATATAAATAGCAATGTGTTTAACTTCAAATTCTACTTATTCATTGATGTTATGTAGAAAGCTATTTTCCTTTTTATATTAAACTTTTCTTCTGGAGCCTTGTTATGATCATTTATTAGTTCCATTTTTTTTCTTATCATTATGTATGTTGTTAATTTTCTTGTCTTGTTGTATTACCTGACTTATAACAGTGCTTTGTTCCTCATCTGGGTGGGATAGTTTTGAGTTTCTCATTATTAAATTCAATGTTATCTGTGGGGATTTCTGTAGATGTCAATTATCAAGTTAAGAAAGTTTCCCTCTATCACTAGGTTCTGAGAGTTTTTTGAACAGGTATTCAGTTCAGTTCAGTTGCTCAGTCGTGTCCGACTCTTTGTGATCCCATGAATCGCAGCACGCCAGGCCTCCCTGTCCATCACCAACTCCGAGTTCACTCAGACTCACGTCCCTCGAGTCAGTGGTACCATCCAGCCATCTCATCCTCTGCCCCCAATCCCTCACAGCATCAGAGTCTTTTCCAATGAGTCAATTCTTCGCATGAGGTGGCCAAAGTACTGGAGTTTCAGCTTTAGCATCATTCCTTCCAAAGAAATCCCAGGGCTGATCTCCTTGAGAATGGACTGGTTGGATCTCCTTGCAGTCCAAGGGACTCCCAAGAGTCTTCTCCAACACCACAGTTCAAAATCATCAATTCTTCATGTTAGATTATGTCAAAGGCTTTTTCTGCATATAATGATATAATCATGTGATTTATTTTGTCTGTTGATGTAATGGATTGCATTAATTAATTTTTAAATGTTGAAATTATTTTGCATACTTGGAATAAATCTTACTTGGTTGTGTTGTATAATTCTTTTTACTCATTTTTGGATTCTATTTGATAATATTTTATTAAGAAATTTGGCATCTATGTTCATTAAAAGTATTGTTCTGTATTTCTTGTAATGTCTTTGGTATTAATGTAATGCTGGCTTCACAGAATGGTTTATGAAATATTCCTCCTGCTTTTTTCTTCTAGAAAAAATCGTGGAGAATTTGTATAATTTTTTTCTTACATATTTGGTTGCATTCACCAGTGAATCCATCTGCACTTGGTGTTTTCTATTTTGGAAGGTTATTAATTATTGATTAAATGATTTAATTGATACAGTCCTCTTCATATTGTTCATTTCCCCTTTTGTGAGTTTTAGCAAATTGTGTCTTACAAAGAATTGGTCTATTTCTTCCAGGTTATCAAATTTGTTAGCATAGAGAGCTGTTCACTACACTCCTTTCTCCGCCCCCGCCACCTGTAATGTTTTTGTGATTTGTAGTGGTGTGTCTTCATTCATTTCTGATATCAGTAATTTCTGTACTTTTTCTTTTTTCTTAGATTGGCTAGAGGCTTATTGATTTTGTCAATTTTTTAAACAATTAGCTTTTGGTTTCATTGATCATTCTCCATTGATTTCTTGTTTGCAATTTCATTGATTTTGCTATATAATTCTTATTATTTCTCCTTTTTTTGTTCTCTCTCTTTTTATTCTTTCTTTTGATTTATTTTGTTCTTCTTTTAGTTTCTTAAGTTGAAAGTTTTAGATGATTGATTTTATATTTTTTAATATATCTAATCAATATCATAAATTTCACTCTAAGTACTGCCCACAATATTAAATATAGAATTAGAATACACATCTCTCTTCATGTAGGGATTCCAGTGTTCTTTGGCTTACAACCTCTCATAGACAAACTAATTTTCTGAAAATTATGTAAATAATACTATTATTGAGGTATAAGGACTCTGCAGATGGTGATTGCAGCCATGAAATTAAAAGACGCTTACTCCTTGGAAGGAAAGTTATGACCAACCTAGATAGCATATTCAAAAGCAGAGACATTACTTTGCCAACAAAGGTCTGTCTAGTCAAGGCTATGGTTTTTCCTGTGGTCATGTATAGATGTGAGAGTTGGACTGTGAAGAAAGCTGAGCGCCGAAGAATTAATGCTTTTGAACTGTGGTGTTGGAGAAGACTCTTGAGAGTCCCTTGGACTGCAAGGAGATCCAACCAGTCCATTCTAAAGGAGATCAGCCCTGGGATTTCTTTGGAAGGAATGATTTTCAGCTAAAGCTGAAACTCCAGTACTTTGGCCACCTCATGCGAAGAGTTGACTCATTGGAAAAGACTCTGATGCTGGGCAGGATCGGGGGCAGGAGGAGAAGGGGATGACAGAGGATGAGATGGCTGGATGGCATCACTGACTTGATGGACATGAGTCTCAGTGAACTCCGGGAGTTGGTGTTGGACAGGGAGGCCTGGCGTGCTGCGATTCATAGGGTCGCAAAGAGTCGGACACCACTGAGTGACTGATTTGATCTGGTCTGATCTGAATAATGAGTGATGTTGAGCGTCTTTTCATGTGTTTGTTAGCCATCTATATGTCTTCTTTGGAGAAATGTCTGTTTAGGTCTTTTTCCCACTTTTTGATTAGGTTGATTGTTTTTCTGGCATTGAGTTGTATGAGCTGCCTGTATATTTTGGAAATTAATCTTTTGTAAGTTGTTTCATTTGTTATTATTTTCTCCCATTCTGAGGGTTGTCTTTTCACCTTGCTTATAGTTTCCTTTGCTGTACAAAAGCTTTTTAAGTTTAATAAGGTCCCACTTGTTTACTTCTGCTTTTATTTCCATTACTCTAAAGAGGTGGGTCATAGAGGATCTTGCTTTGATTTATGTCATCAAGTGTTCTGCCTATGTTTTCCTCTAAGAGTTTTATAATTTCTGGTTTTACACTTAGGTCTTTAACCCGTTATGAGTTTCTCTTTGTGTATGGTGTTAGGAAGTGTTCTAATTTCATTCTTTTACATGTAGCTGTCCAGTTTTCCCAGCACCATTTATTGAAGAGGCTGTCTTTGCCCCATTGTATATCCTTGCTTCCTTTGTTAAAAATAAGATACCCGTAGGTGCTTGGGTTTGTTTCTGGGCTTTCTATCTTGTTCCATTGGTCTATATTTCTATTTTTGTGCCACTACCATACTTTGCTGATGATTGTAGCACTGTAGTGTAATCTGAAGTCAAGAAGGTTGATTCCTCCAGCTCCATTCTTCTTTCTCAAGACTGCTTTGGCTATTCAGGATCTTTTGAGTTTCCATATGAATTGTGAAATTTTTTGTTCTAGTTCTGTGAAAAATGCCATTGGTAATTTGACAGGGATCACATTGAATCTGTAGATTGCATTTGGTAGTAGAACATGGAATGTCTCTCCATCTCTTTATGTCATCTTTCATTATTTCATTAGTGTCATATTTTTTGATTTATTTCATTAGTGTCATATTTTTCTGATTTATTTCATTAGTGTCATATTTTTCTGTGTACAGTTCTTTTGTTTCCTTAGGTAAGTTTATTCCTACATATTTAATTCTTTTTGTTGCAATGGTGAATGGGATTGATTCCTTTATTTCTCTTTCTGATTTTTTGATTTATTTGATTTATTTCATTAGTGTCATATTTTTCTGTGTACATTTCTTTTGTCTCCTTAGGTAAGTTTATTCCTACATATTTAATTCTTTTTGTTGCAATGGTGAATGGGATTGATTCCTTTATTTCTCTTTCTGATTTTTCACTGTTAGTATATAGAAATGCAAGTGATTTCTGTGTACTGATTTTGTATCCTGCAACTTTGCTAAATTCACTGATTAGCTCTAGTAATTTTCTGATACTATCTTTAGGGTTTTCTATGTACAGTCATGTCATCTACAAATAGTGAGAGCTTTAATTCTTCTTTTCCAATCTGGATTCCTTTTCTTTTTCTTCTCTGATTGCTATAGCTAGGACTTCCAGAACTATGTTGAATAATAGTGGTGAAAGTGGACACCCTTGTCTTGTTCCTGATCTTAGGGGGAATGCTTTCAGTTTTTCACCATTGAGAATAATGTTTGCTGTAGGCTTATCATATATGGCCTTTACTATGTTGAGGTAGATTCCTTCTATGCCCATTTTTTGAAGAGTTTTTGGAAAAGACTCTGATGCTGGGAGGGATTGGGGGCAGGAGGAGAAGGGGACAACAGAGGATGAGATGCCTGGATGGCATCATCGACTCGATGGACATGAGTTTGGGTGAACTCTGGGAGTTGGTGATGGACAGGGAGGCCTGGTGTGCTATAATTCATGGGGTCGCAAAGAGTCAGACACAACTGAGTGACTGAACTGAACTGAACTGAATCATAAATGAGTGCTTAATTTTGTCAAAAGCTTTTTCTGCATCTATTGAGATTATCATATTTTTTTAATCTTTCAATTTGTTAATATGGTATATCACATTGATTTGTGTATATTGAAGAATTCTTGCATCCCTTGAATAGACCCAACGTGATCATGGTGTATGAGCTTTTTGATGTGTTGCTGAATTCTGTTTGCTAAAATTTTGTTGAGGATTTTTGCATCTATGTTCATCAGTGATATTAGCCTGTAGTTTTCTTTTGTGTGTGTTGCCCTTATCTGGTTTTGGTATCAGAATGATGGTGGCCTCGTAGAATGAATTTAGAAGTATTCCTTCCTCTGCAATTTTTTGAAAGAGTTTTAGAAGGGTAGACAGCTCTTCTCTAAATGTTTGATAGAATTCTCCTGTGAAGTCATCTGGTCCTGGGTTTTTGTTTTTTGGGGACATTTTTTCTCACAGCTTCAATTTCAGTGCTTGTAATTGGGTTGTTCATAATTTCTATTTCTTCCTGGTTCAGTCTTGGGAAGATTGAACTTTTCTAGGAATCTGTCCATTTCTTTCAGGTTATCCATTTTATTGTCATATAGTGTTCATAATAGTCTCTTATAATCCTTTGCATTTCTGCATTGTCTGTTGTAACCTCTCCTTTTTCATTTCTACTTTTGATTTGATTCTTCTCTCTTTTTTTCTTGATGAGTCTGGCTAAAGGTTTGTCAATTTTGTTTATCTTCTCAAGGAACCAGCTTTTAGTTTTATTTATCTTTACTATTCTTTCTTCATTTTTTTTTTTTCATGTATTTCTTCTTGGATCTTTATGATTTCTTTCCTTCTACTAATTTTGGGTTTTTTACGATATGGGATGTTGCTAATAAAAACTGTTAGGATTTGGCCCCTTCTTTTCTCCACCGCCTGAATTCTTATCTTTTGAGTAAGGATGAAACCTATCGGCTTCTTATTTCCTGTAGATTTTTCTTTTAATTCAGATTTCTCTGAATTAACTGATAAACTGATTCACCATTCTTCATTTTAACTCCATTGGAGCTGCTGCTGTGCTATGGAGGCTGCTTCTCCTGCTTGGGCGGGTGAGGTTCTTGCCCGAGGCTCACCCAGCAGCTCCAAGAGGTGCCGATGCAGGCTGTTATCGCCAAGGCCCATAATCACCTCGGGCTTGTTGGCGTCGACCATCCGTCCACCACGGCCTCCAGCTCTGCTACCTGCTCTGAGGGGCTCCGAGCGCGACAATCGCTGTTCCTTTTTCAATTCACTTCTTCGGCATTATGAGGTCAGACTGTGGGGATTGCCTACTGCCTGATTAGTGGTGCTGGATTTAAATCTTAGAGAAAAGTGTGTTTTGACCCTAAAGTTATCCTTGCACATTACTTTGATGACCCTGATCATTCCATCCTTGAGGGAAAAGGCAACCAGGGAGCTGATGCTAAGTGATTTTCATGTCGAACTGGATTCCAAAAAATGAAAAGAAGGCCTCATATTAAAGTAGCAAGGATTTGTATCAAAGGGAAGAACTTGAGGAAAGGTAATCTCTGATGAATCATCAATTATGGAAAGTGGAATTCCTTAGTCTGAGAATTGTCATATTTGCTTTGGAAAAAACAAACAAAAGTGAGGGACTACAATAAGTCAGTAAAGCATTAGTTTTAAAGCTGTTTACCATTTGTCAGCCATGTCAACAGTGTGAATTTCAGTGTTGTGGTTTTATATTATATTGCTTGTTTTGACAACTAAAAATCATTTAAAATTTACTAGTTATCCTGGTGGATTGTATAATTAACCATTCAGTACACCAAAGATCTAAAATTAGTATCAGGTGTGCAGAACAATATCCTGTTCCCTATACAGACCCGTGGAAGTATACATTAAGGAATGTCAAAATTGTCTTCCCCAAATCCATCCTCAAAGATTGAGTAGAACCCAGTTTCTCTCATAAGCCATTTAAGACAATCATTTATATTTTTCCCAAAACCATTTTGAATTGTAGTAGCTGACAATGCTACCTTTTAAAGATAACAAGTATCTCCAATTTTGTTGTGTTATATGAAGCAGAATGTACTTTTATTTTTCCAGATCTCTGTCACTCAGATATTAATATATATATTAGTATATATCTATATCACACACATATATATGCATAAAGACAAAGAAAATAGTTGTATGTGTTTATGTATAATTATGAAATCTTTGGTGATTGGTACTGGGAGTCAGGGAGACATTTTATATTTTAAAGTCTTTCTTATCATTTTTACTTTTTCAATATGCATTTGTTATTCTTACAATGTCATTGCATATCATTAAATCTAAGACACTGCTAGATCCTTGATCCTTCTAGAGAATATAAAAGAACGTTTTTAATAATCAGCAACAGGTCAGACATGATTGAAGTAACTTAGCATACACGCACACACATCAGGACTGCTGCCTTCCCAACTGCACTTACTACACTCCGTTAATTATCTGGTGCATCCCAAGTTACTTTAATTAAAAATAAATTGTTAAAGCATTTATATAAATTGTCAAAGACATAAAGATATTATTAATTAAAACTATGCCAAGCAATGCTCAGGATAAAAATAAATCACAAATAATTATGAAAAATGTCCAGCCTCATAATTTAAAATTAAAATCAGTGGGGCATTTTTATTTTAGACTCATAAAATTGATAATTGAAAAAGATATGTTAAATATTATGATGCCTTGATGGATATGGAAATTGTCACAGCATTCTGGACAAACATTTGGTGAGACTGTAAACATCTTTAACCCAATGAATTCCAGGGAAAATGAAAAAGGACACAAAATTTATGTGTAAGAATATTGGTCATATTTTTATTTAAAGAAAATAACTAAATTTTAATATATTTATAATAGAATTAATAGTGAATTGATACAAAACTTATCTTCAAGAAGAATTTAATGCCTTAGGGAAATACTTACGATAAAATGCTAACTGAAAATTAGAAGACAAAGTGGAATCTACATTATGATTTCAGGTTTGAAAAAAATTATATACATGCATAAATTTATTATGTGTGTAATTTTATATCTATTTATTTCCATTGCATTGAAATATAAATTACATATTCTGTGTTTTTATAATTGAGATATAACTGACATATAACATTATATTAATTTTAAGTGTACAATGTGACTTAATATTTGCATACATTGAGAAATGATCAGCACAATAAATCTAGTTAGCATCCATCACCACACATAGTAATAAATTTTTTTTCTTCTGATGGAAACTTTTAAGATCTACTCTTAGCAACTTTATACAATGCAGTGTTATTAACTACAGTCACTATAGTCATGCTGTACATTATATCCCCATGTCTTATTTATTTTATAACTGCAAATTAAAAGGGTGGGAAAAAAATAAATCTGTTATTTCAGAGTGGTGAAATTGGATTTTTTTTCCCTCTGTAATTGCCTTTATATTCTAAATGCACAGCAAGAGAAACCTGCAACAAACCAGCAATATTCTGAATCTGAGAAAATATTTGCAAATCATATATCTGATAAGGGGCTAATATCCAAAATCTATAAGGAACCCATACAACTTAATAGCAAAAAATAATCTAGCTAAAAAATGGCCAGAGGGCCTGAGTAGACATTATTAAAAAGAAAATTCAAATGTCCAAAGATACATGTAAAGATGCTCAACATCAATATTAACTTGGCAAGTATATTTCCAAACCACAATGAGATATTACCTCACACCTGTTAAAATAGCTATTATCCAAAAAACTACAAATTGCAAGTGTTGGCAAAGATGTGGCGAAAAAGAAGCATTTGTACATTGTTGGTGGGAAAGTCAGCTAGTGGATCCTTTATGGAAAACATTATGGATGTTCCTCAAAAAATTAAATATAAAGGTAACATGTGATCTGGAAATTCTACTTCTGGGTACTTATGCAAAGAAAATGAAACACTAATTAAAAAGATATAGGTACATCCATGTTCAGTGCAGCATTACTTACAAAAACCAAGGCATGGAAACAACCTAATGTCAACCAATGGATGAATAGAAAAATAAAATGTGGTGTATTATTCAGCCTGAGAAATAGAATATGATTAAATGATAAAAAATGAAATGTTTGGACAGCAGGCATGGAGCTTGAAGATACTACAGTAAGTGAAATAAGTCAAAAAGAAAAAGAGAAATACTATATGACATATGGGATTTTAAACTAAAAATCCCCCTCCCCCAGAAAAGAAAATGAGCTTATGAATACAGAAAACAGATTGATGGTTGCCTGGAGCAGGGACTAGGGGGATAGGCAAAATGAAGCAAGGAGGTAAAAAGGTATAAATTTTTAGTTACACAGTGAGTAAGTCATGGGGATGTAATATACAGCACGATGGTCATATTAATAATATTACATTGCTTACCTCCAAAGTTGCTAAGAGTAAATCTTAAAATTTCTCAACATAAGAAGACAGGAGTTTTTGTAACTATGTGGTGACGGATGTAAACTACACTCATTGTGGCGATCATTTAAAAATATGCGATTCTCAGTGGCTCAGATGGTAAGGAGTTTGTCTGCAATGCAGGTAGACTGGGTTTGATTCCTAGGTTGAGGTTGGGAAGATCCCCTGGAGAAGGAAATGGCAACCCACTCCTGTATTCTTGCCTGGAAAATCCCATGGACAGAAGAGCCTGGTAGGTTACAGACGTAGGGGTTGCGATGAGTTAGACACAACTGAGCGACTTCTCTTTCACTTTTTCAAAATATATACAAATATGGAATCATTATGTTGTACACCTGAAACTCAAGTGATGTTATGTGTCAATTATACTTCAATAAAAAATAGTTACTGATTTATATTAAATTCAATACAGTTTATAAAGTTCACATTAATTTCCTGTATACACGTAAGTACCTTGTAGCTGTTTTTATTTCAGACTAAATTAGTCATATAATACTCCACAGATTTCTACTGGATTATATATGCTCTATTTTTCTTATTAGAATGTTTTTTAGATTGTTTAATTTTATTAGACTATCTTAGGCTATGGTTTTTCCTGTGGTCATGTATGGATGTGAGAGTTGGACTGTGAAGAAGGCTGAGCACCGAAGAATTGATGCTTTTGAACTGTGGTGTTGGAGAAGACTCTTGAGAGTCCCTTGGACTGCAAGGAGATCCAACCAGTCCATTCTGAAGGAGATCAGCCCTGGGATTTCTTTGGAGGGAATGATGCTAAAGCTGAAACTCCAGTACTTTGGCCACCTCATGCGAAGAGTTGACTCATTGGAAAAGACTCTGATGCTGGGAGGGATTGGGGGCAGGAGGAGAAGGGGATGACAGAGGATGAGATGGCTGGATGGCATCACTGACTCGAAGGAGGTGAGTCTGAGTGAACTCTGGGAGTTGGTGATGGACAGGGAGGCCTGGCGTGCAGCGATTCATGGGGTCACAAAGAGTTGGACACGACTGAGCAACTGATCTGATCTGATGTGGTCTATCATTATTATAGTAATATACGGCTAAAGTGTGTCATGGTGTCATGTCAGTCTCATATTGCCTAGCTCTAAAAACAAAGAAAACCCTAACATGTTAGTACTCTGTTTTATTTCTGTTGACATCATTGTCCTAGAGTCAGTACAGATTGGTGCCTTCCATGGACAGATGACCCTGGTAGGCTACAGTCCATGGGGTCACAAAGAGTTGGACACGACTTCACTTTCACTTTCCCTATTTTCTGATAGTATTTTGATTTCAATTCAGCAGATTAAAAGTGGTTCTTGATGTAACAGTAAGATGCAAACAAGATATATGGATCAAGGGATCCAAGGGAAATTCTAGCACTTGGGTTGGCATGACATTTCATTTCCTCTAATCCAATCTCTTCCTTCACAGGTGGGAAAAAGAAACTCCCAAGAGGTCAGACCAGAGTGCAGGCTTATGGACTCCTCACTCTACACTTAGCAACAGTACAGTTTGGGCTGATGTCCTTGGTCTGACCAGTAAAAGGATCAAGTTTCTCCAACACCGTGTCAGGCTTGTGTGTATGCCTACAAGGCAGTTTGCTGGGCTGCTGGGAGTTATGATACCCTCAATATCTAAATATAAATATAAAATAGACTATCATATTTGGCTTCCCTGATGGCTCTGGTAGTAAAGAATCCCCATGAAATGCAGGAGATGTGGGTTCAATCCTTGGGTGGGAAAGATCCCCTGGAGAAGGAAATCACAGCCTACTCCAGTATTCTTAGGGCTTCCCTGGGTCAGGAAGATCCCCTGAAGAAGGGAAAGGCTACCCAATCCAATATTCTGGCCTGGAGAATTCCATGGACTGTATAGTCCATGGGGTCCCAAAGAGTCGGACACAACTGAGCAACTTTCACTTTCCAGTATTCTTGCTTGGGAAATCCCATGGATGGAGGACCCTGGCAGGCTACAGTCCACAGAACTGCAAAGAGTAGGACACCACAACTTAGTGAGTAAACGGCAATACCATAAAAGAGGCAGCCCCATCTGTGATCCCACCAAGATCCACAAAGCCACTTTTAAAAATCCAGCCTGGAGCACAGTCTCTGGGAGGGCAGGTACCTCCTGGTTCCAGTGAACACACAGGAAACTACAAAATGATTGCACTGATGGTGAAACATAGCTCCCAGAAATGAGCAAGCAATCTGAAATGGGAAACAAACCAGAAACCCTCACATTAGTCACTGAGTTTTAAAAGCCTTGACAATGAGACAAATTAAATTAAAAAAAATAAGATTCTTCACACATACCCACACATGTGGAAGGGAAGAAATCAATTACTGTATTTCAGGGTGGCGGAATTGATTAAATTTTTTCCTTTGTAATTGTACAATACAAATACCAAGTCTATACCTTATTCACAGATGCTTGTTTTATAATCTATTGCTATTTTTATGACTTCTGTGAATTCTACTGTTGAATTTTTTCCTGGCTTTCAAAAATTTCTCGGATACTTTGCGCAGTGCTAAGCTTTTATTTCCTCCCTTGTGCTGCATTGTGCCTTTGTATTCACAGGTGAACTTTCTCTTAGTGAATCATCACTTCAGTATTGGGAAATGTAGGGCTCAGGGTCAGTAAGCTGAGTAGTTACTGGCTGTCCTCATTTTCTACTCTTAAGAATCTCCCTGGCTTTATGAGTTTTGTTGATGTGGTGGTTTGAATACTAAGCCAGCTATTTCCCACACTGACCTCTTGTAACTTTGTACTATTTTTGCCTAATGCTCTCCAGTGTCTGTTCTCCTTCCATTCCAGTATCAGTGTGCCTCCCATTGCAGGGGGCACAGGTTCAATCCCTAGTCAGGGAACTAAGATCCCATATGCTGATTGGTGCAGGAAGAAAAAAAAATGTGCATGAAAAGCGAAAGTGTGAAAATGTTAGTTGCTCAGTTGTGTTCAACCTTTCATGACCCCATTGATTGTAGCCTGCCAGGTTCTGCTGTTCATGGAATGTCCCAAGCAGCAAAACTGAAGTGGGTAGCTATTTCCTTCTCCAGGAATCTTCTTGACCCAGGGATAGAACCTGGGTCTTCTGCATTGCACACATTCTTTAGTATCTGAGCCACCAGGGAAACCAATGCATGACATTTATTAAATAAGGTTGATTATTAAGGAAAATAAAAGTACTCTAATGTCCACTTCCCAGAGAAAACTACAATTTGTATTCATGTATATCTTTTCAGACTTTTCATACGAGCTTGTGTATACATGTGTAGGTATACATGTGTGTATGAAAATTTGAAACTGAGCAAGACCCTGTGGGTCACTATGAAGTACAAAAGCTTTTCGGTGTCCCCCATTTCTTGTTTGTAAGAACAAGGTTTTCAGCTTCCTAGACCTCCCTGAGATTGGAAGGGCAGATTCTGTTACTAATTTGAAGCGTCAAGGAAGGCAGAAACAAAGGAAAGGCAGTCAAGAAGCAATAATGCAGGAATGCGGGCAGAGTCTTGGTTCCTCCTCAAGAGATACACATAACAATCTGATCATCATGCACATAAGCTTGTATTTGACAACAATTTCTTTTACATACTTGAGATTATGGTGTGAATACTTTTTAAAGTGCTTGTCTAGTTCTCTTCAGTGTGAGATATAAAACTAATGAATTTGTAACCTCATAGGGTCTTCCTATGAGGAAGACTAAAGAGCCTCTTGATGAAAGTGAAAGAGGAGAGTGAAAAAGATGGCTTAAAATTCAACATTCAGAAAACTAAGATCATGGCATCTGGTCCCATCACTTCATGGCAAATAGATGGGGAAACAGTGGAAACAGTGACAGACTTTATTTTGGGGGTCTCCAAAATCACTGCAGATAGCGACTTCAGCCATGAAATTAAAAGACACTTACTCCTTGGAAGAAAAGTCATGACCAACCTAGACAGCATATTAAAAAGCAGAGACATTATTTTGCCAACAAAGGTCCCTCTAGTCAAGGCTATGGTAGTTAGGTATAGGTGTGAGAGTTGGACTCGAAAGACAGCTGAGTGCTGAAGAATTGATGCTTTTGAACTGTGGTGTTGGAGAAGACTCTTGAGAGTCCCTTGGACTGCAAGGAGATCCAACCAGTCCATCCTAAAGGAAATCAGTCCTGAATATTCATTGGGAGGACTGATGCTGAACCTGAAACTCCAGTACTTTGGCCACCTGATGTGAAGAACTGACTCATTTGAAAGACCCTGATGTTGGGAAAGAGTGAAGGCAGAAGGAGAAGGGGATGACAGAGGATGAGATGGTTGGATAGCATCACCAAATCAATGGACATGAGTTCGGGTAAACTCCGGGAATTGGTGATGGACAGGAGGCCTGGCGTGCTACAGTCTATGGGGTCACAAAAAGTCAGACACGACTGATCAACTGAACTGATCTGAACTGAGGGTGTTCCTTCCTCATTGGAAGAGACCCTGATGCTGGGAAAGATTGAAGGCAGGAAGAGAAAGGATGAGATGGTTGGATGGCATCACTGACTCAATAGATATGGGTTTGAGAAAGCTTTGGGAGTTGGTGATGGACAGGGAAGTCTGACATACTACAAACAGTCCATGGGGTCACAAAGAGTCGGACACAACTGAACAACTGAACTGAACTGAAGGATCTTTCTTTCCCTGGTGACTCAGATGGTAAAGAATTTGCCTACAATGCAGGAGACCTGGTTCAATCCCTGGGTCTGGAAGATCCCCTGGAGAAAGAAGGGCAGCCCACTCTAGGATTCTTGCCTGGAGAATTCCATGGATAGAGGAGCCTAGCAGGCTAGAGTCTGTGCGGTCGAAAATAGTCAGACATGACAGAGTGACTAACACACACATACACAGGATCTTTCTTTAGCCTTTATTAATGTGAGGTTTTGTTCACAGTAGAACTCTTTTAGACTAAAGATTCTCAGTTTTTCCTTGAAAATTTAAAATATTCCTTGTGGGTCATATCTGTTTTCATTGATTTATCGTAGTTTTATTTTTCAAATCAAATTAGAAAAGCATCAGTATTAACCAATATTTTATGTAGAATCCTCAATCTGCTTATTTCCACAAAGAAACAGAAGAAATGAATTAGTATTTACTGAATATCTACTGTGAATCAGATGTGCTCTAGGAACCTTGTACGCTAATTCTATTTAATTCTTATAGCATCTAAGGAATTTCTGCCTTTAAGTAGAAAGTATTTCTACCTCTCATAAGGCATCTGACTCTACAGATGTACAAAATAAGAGTCTGATTCAAACCTTAAGTCATTCTGTCTCTCATATTACTTCTCACACCGTACTGACACTATTCATTGTCTCCATAGCATATGAGTAGGCTTCCCAGGTGGCTCACTGATAAAGTATCCACCTGCCAATGAAGGAGACATGGGTTCAAGCCCTGGGTGGAAAAGATCCCCTGGAGAAGGAAATGGCAACCTACTCCAGTGTTCTTGCCTGGTAAATCTCATGGACAGAGGAGCCTGGCAGACTGTAGTGTGTAGGATCACAAAGAGTCAGACAAGACGACAACAATAACAATCTGAAGAATTCCACCATGCCATCAGCTACATGCAGTATGATCTTGCCTGTTCTCATGAACTCTCAAGCATTGAAAGATGCAATCTTTTCAAATATTTGTAGACTCACTCTTGTTAGATTTGAAGTAATTCATAAAGCAGTCCTCCAATTTTTCTATCATTTGCTTCTTCCTCTATATCCCTTTCCCCTCATGCACCAGTCTATCCTTAAAAAGGAGATACCTATGAGGAAGTTTTATCATCTCAGCCATCACTAATATCCAGAGCCAACAACAGGATATTTCTAAAACCCTCCAGAATCATGTGTGCCATTTATAAAAATAAACAAAAATAAACATTGTCCCTAAAGGATTTGTTAATGAAGTTTTAAAATGCCTACTCTGAAAATTTTCAGGATTAAAAATAAGCAGATATTCCAAGTTAAATAAAAAATATTAAAATTTAGAAAACATGTTTTAATCAGTTGAAAATCCCTTTTAATAGGAAACTAAAATACGACTTTGTTTCACAATCCCTGCTGATGAAATTTGGAGAACTAATAAACAAGCTACTAAATGTCTAGTAAATAGGTTTTTACAAATGAGTTTGCAACCATTGATATACGGAATGGAAAGAAATTTAAGGATGAACTAGTCCAATTATTATTTTACTAGGACATTAAATTATTTGTCAAAGGTCACATGTATCATGTTTAAATAGGGTTAACTTTGATGATATAATATCTGTACTTCCTACAACTAAAAAATCATGTATTTGAAAAGAACACAAGATACTGTCTACCCTCTATTTTATGTTGCATGAAACTTTTATTGAAAGATAGAAAATATCTTTCGGCTAACCAAATACGGCTAACCAAAACTTTACAAATTAAGACCTGATTAAAATAAGAAGGTGTTTATTTGGGGTTTGTTAAGACTGTAACCCAGGAAACACAGATTCAAGAAGCACTTGAATTGCATTCCATGGGATGACAAAATGGGGGAGGTTCTAAGTCAAAAAACCACAAGGTTACAGCTAGTTACATGAGTTATTTATCAAGAATTATAATTGGACCTGGCAGGAAGTAAGGGTGCTTCTTAACTAAGGATTGGTTGGGGTCTGAAATGGTTGCATAGTTACAAGAGAAGACCTTGAGACCATAAGGTTGCAGCTGGCAGAATTTGCTCTGAATAAAGCTAATGGTGTACTTGGGTCTGGTACAGTTCAAAGAAAGTTCAAGTTCTTAGTAGAGCAGAGATATTTGTTTCTGAGACCAGAACCTCACTGACCACTCGACTCCATTTTGTATGCCTGAAGTGTGATTACTCCATTTTGTCATCAAGTTACAATAATACAAGTTACAAGTACAAATCACTACTCTATAGCTCACTTACATTTCATAAAGCATTATCTAAAGTCAGCACCCCCACAGATTCATTTGTTACCCCACCCAGTGACCAGTAACCTGACTCTAACAATACAACTTAATTTTATATTTGGAGAGAGGATTATAATTAAGTTCTTACTATTATACCAGATTTGTCAAATATTGATGTTTTTCCTTATTAAAATACTTTAAAATATTTCAAAGTTTATCTTCATTTTTTCATTTTTTTAAAATTTGAAAATAATTGCTTTACAATATTGTGTTGGTTTCTGCTATACATCAGCATGAATCAGCTACAGGTATACATATGTCCCCTCCCTTCTGAAACCCCTCCCATCCCCCACCCCATTCCACTCCTCTAGGTTGTCACAGAGCACTGGGTTGAGCTCCCTGTGTCACATGGCAAATTCCCACTTACTATCTATTTTACGAATGGTAATGTATATGTTTCCATGCTATTCTCTCAATTCGTCCCACCCTGTCCTTCCTTCACTGTGTCCACGAGTCTACTCTCTATGTCTGCGTGTGCATTGCTGCCCAGATTCCATATGCATACATTAATATACAATATTGTCTTTCTTTTTCTGACTTACTTCACTCTGTATAATAGGCTTTAGGTTTGTTCACCTCATTAGGACTGACCCAAATGTGTTCTTTTCAATTTTTATATAGTAACTTGCTTTTTGTTTTCTCTAGTCTATGGGTTTCGATACATGTGTAGAACCTTATCCATAGAGAAGATACAGAACATTTCCATCATCCCCCAGATTCCCACTGGCTGTTCTCCCTTTGTAGACAACCCTTTTCCTCAGACTTAAGACCTGACAGCAGCTGATCTATGTTGCTTCCTTAGAATTTTCCTTTTCTAAAACGTTAAATTAATAAAATTGCACAGCATGTAAACATTTGATCAGGCTTTTTACACTTGGCAAAATACATCCATGTTCCAGCATGGATCAATAGTTGACTTTTTAAAAATCAAATTATTTATTTATTTATTTGGCTTGCTGAGTCTTTGCTGTGACACATGGGATCTAGTATTTGGAAAAATCAGTATTGAAAACAGGATTGGAAAAAGGTCAGTTTTCAATACAATTCCAAAGAAAGGCAATGCCAAAGAATGTTCAAACTAATACAACTGCCTCACTTCACATGTTAGCAAGGTAACCCTCAAAATTCTTCAAGTTAAGCTTCAGTAATACATGAACTCAGAAATTCCAGATGTTCAAGCTGGATTTAGAAAAGACAGAGGAACCAGAGATCAAATTATCAACATCCGCTGAATCATAGAAAAAGCAAGAGAATTCCAGTAAAACATCTACTTCTCCTTCACTGACTATGCTAAAGGCTTTGACTGTATGGATCATAACAATCTGTGGAAAATTCTTTAAGAAGTGGGAATACCAGGCCACTTTACCTGCCTCCTGCAAAATCTGTACATAGGTCAAGAAGCAACAGAACTGGATATGGTACAACGGACTGGTCCAAAATTGGGAAAGGAATACATCAAGGCTGTATATTGTCACCCTGCTTACTTAACATATGAAGAGTACATCATGTGAAATGCTGGAATGAATTATTCACAGCTGGAATCAAAACTGCTGGGAGAAATATCAACAACCTCAGATATGCAGATGATACTACCCTAATGGCAGAAAACAAAGAGGACTAAAGAGCCTCTTGATGGAGTAGAAGGAGGAGAGTGAAAATAAAAACTGGCTTAAAGCTCAACATTCAAAAAACTAAGATCATGGCATCTGGTCCAATCATTTCATGGCAAATGAGTGAGGGGGGCGGGAATGAAAACAGTGACAGATTTATTTTCTTGGTCTTCAAAATCACTGAGGTTGGTGACTGCAGCCATGAAATTGAAAGACGCTTGCTCCTTGGAAGAAAAGTTATGGCTAACCTAGACAGTGTATTAAAAAGCAGAGATATCACTTTGCCAACAAAGGTCTGTATAGTTGAAGATATAGTTTTCCAGTAGTCATGTAGAGATGTGAGAGTTGGACCATAAAGAAATCTGAGTGCAGAAGAATTGATATTCTAAAATTATTTTAATTATCTAAACCATAGAAAGAGATCAACTAAATTTAGACTTGTCAAGGATGTTTTATAAAGTTTTAAAGCTAACCACCAAAAGAATGGAAATAGAACCATGAGCATCACACTCAAGAGGCACTATGCTTCATATTCATCAGTCTTGATGGCTGTGATGTTGTTGCTGTATCATTTCAACATGCTGCCTCCACAGTGACTGAGGTAATGGAGAAGTAGAGTCAAAGAATTACTGTATCAGACAGGAATCCATTGCTTGAGTATCGTGGAATAGGGGACTTTCAAAGGAATGGGTCCTTACATATTTTTTGGAAGATATGGGAGGAGCTGGAGAAAGAAGTATGTGAGAAGTAGATGTAGAAAATCGGAGGAAAAATAAAACCAAATAATCCTACCCTAGAGAGCTTCCCAGGTAGCTCAGTGGTAAAGAATCCATCTGCAATGCAGGAGATGGCTAGTTCCATCCCTGGGTTGGAAAGATACCCTGGAGAAGGAAATGACAACCCACTCCAAAACCCTTGTCTGGTAAATTCCATGGATAGAGGAGCCTAGAGGGATACAGTCCATGGAGTTGCAAAAGAATCGGACACGACTTAATGACTAAACAACCAACAACAATCCTACCTTATGCATTGGCATATGTGGACAAGGAGGAGCTTGCAACTGAATGTGGCAATCCAAGGGTATCTCGTGGTCAGGTTAGGGCTACAAAGAACTGCCAGTGGAGGAGCATACAAGAGCCTGCTGCTTCTGTCCTTGTTGGTGAACCTGGTTTGCCCTCACTCTCAGTGGTCAGAAAGAAGAGATGAGCATAGTGGGTGAAGAGTAAGAACAAAGCTGGAAACTATGACCCTTCTTCATCAATCTTTTGCCATCTAATCACAAAGACCCTTAGATGGAGATTCACTTCTGGCTTCTGAACCTTTGTGTGAATTTCTCCTTGGGCCAACTCTAACTCAAAATCACACAGGGATGGGAATTCTTTAAAACTCAGTTCTGGCTTAGTTAAATAGACATCCTCAACACAAACCATGACTCTCACTTCCCAGTTCTTACATGACTTGCTATGCCATTGACACACATCATTTCTACTCACAGCCCATTATGACAGAATCAGTCATGTGACCTCACCTAACTGCAAAGAGTTAGGAGATGTGGGAAAGCACATGGACATGCACTCATCAATCATTAAACATCTCTGCCACAACTACTATGTCAGAAGGAAGCGTTTTTAGATTTTAGTGTATAAATGATCACCTTGACCTTTAACCAAATATTTTGTTTAGGTGCATGTATTTGTCATATAAAAGTTTTTACATTAATATTAGAACTATAGTCACAAGTGGCACTAGTGGTAAAGAACCCAAATGCCAATGCAGGGGATGGCAGTTCGCTCCCTGGGTCAGGAAGATCCCCTGAAGAAGGGCATGGCAATCCACTCCAGCATTCTCGCCTGGAGAATACCATGGACAGAGGCACCTGGCGGACTATAGTCCATAGGGTCGAAAAGAGTCAGACACGACTGAAGTGACTTAGCATGCATGCATAATCACTGTATCTGGGATTTTGTCTGTTAATTCTGAAAGTTCTGGTTGTCACTCTTAGTTTTTTTCAGGGCAAGTCTCTCTATAGGCTTGAAAATTTTGACTCCTTGTCACTTTTCTCTCTTTCTTTTTCCCCTTAGGTCTAAGTATTATTAAAGCAGTTTCCAGCAGTGAGTTTTTCTAATTGAAACATTCAGCAGACCTTGGGGTATAGTTTCAGCTAGATTTTCTTTGGTGGGTGGAGAGCAAGCAAGAGAAATAATAAAACGGAAGATTACAGAAACCTTGCAAATTACAAAACTAATAGAGCACTTCTGTATGTAATCTTGTGGCAAATTTGATGTTACCTGGAGTGGAACTAGGAACATTTAGGGAAGTTGTATTTTTGCTGCATCTTAGAAATGCAAAAGTTAGCCATTTTGTATTGATGGTATGAGTCATTGTGGACATTATGAAGACTGCAGTATATTTGTCAATGGGTAATTCTTCCACTTATGACTGTTATACAATAGCAATAACAGGCAGCCAACATCAAGGAATTACACTCACTTTCCAGATGAAAGGAAAAAAGAATTAAGTTCTCTTTTTATTAAAAAGTAAAAATAAAAAAGACTATCATCTAGGCAAAGAAAACCTTCACAAATCCATTGAACTAGCCCAAATTCATGTAATATTAAATCAGTATAGACTTTCTCCAATAGAAATTAAAATTAAACATAATTACAACATAACATGGATGTTTCTCCTGAGAATTACTCTTTGATATTTTAAAAAACTAAAGACAGAGAAACATCATTGGAGAGTTCTTACTGATTTTTTAAAAAATTCATTCAGACTTAGTTGAGTATATCATTATCAAGCTAACCTTCAAGGCATTTTCTGGAGATCTGGACTGGAAGTCAGAAAATCTCAAACTTAATCGTGCTTCTGACCAGCTTTTTGATCTTGGATAAGTCACTTAAACTTTCTGAAGGTTGTTTTTCTCACCAGGAAAATTAGCTATTTTTATAATGTATCTTCTAATACAGTATGTCCAATGAAAATATAATGTGAGTCATATATAATATTTTAAATTTTCCAGTAGCTGCTTTTAAAAATAAGAAGAAATATATGAACTAAATTAATACCATATTTTATTTAACCTTATATATCCAAAATAATGGGCTTCCCAGGTGGCATGATGGTAAAGAATCCACCTCTCAGTGCAGGAGTTGTGGGTTTGATCCCTGGGTTGGGAAGATCAACTGGAGAAGAAAATGCAACCCACTCCCAATATTCTTACCTGGAAAATTCTACAGACAGAGGAGCCTGGCAGGCTACAGTCCATGGGGTTGCAAAGAGTTGGACATGACTGAGTGCCTGAGCACATACACTCATCCAAAATAACATCATTTCAACATGTATATCAACACACAAAATTAGCAATGGTATATTTAACATTTTTTTCTTGGCAATCTGGTGTGTATATTACACTTCAGTGCAACTAATCTTGGAAGCTAAATTTCATTGGAAATACTTGATCTGTATTTAGATAGACATATAGCTGAGAAAGTAGATTTATACACTCAAGTTGTTCCAAACATGCTTAAAAATCTTCTAATAATTAAATCAATTTTAAAACGGTCCGTTTTAACATTTTGATTCAATTTAATTCAAACTCAAATTAAAAATCCAATTCCTCAGTTACTGTAATCACATTTCAAGTGCTGTGCCATTATGGAGCTTCTGACTACTCTATTGGACAACATAGTTCTAAAATCTCCACTGTTTCTGAGAGTGAAAGTGTTAGTCAGTTGCGTCTGACTCTTTGACACCCCATAGACTGTAAACCCACGAGTCTCCTATGTCCATGGGATTGTTCAGGCAAGCATATTGGAGTGGGTTGCCGTTCCATTCTATAAGGGATCTTCCCAACCCAGGGATTGAACCCAGGTCTCCCACATTGTAGACAGATTCTTTCCCATGTGAGCCTGCTACTTCTACTTTTTTTTTCTTCAAATGTTCATAGTAGTGTTATTTTGGACTTCCCTGATGGCTCAGTGGTAAAGAAACCATCTGCAGTGCAGGAGACACAAATCTGATCCCTGGGTCAGGAAGTTCCCCTGGAGGAGGGCATGGCAACCTACTCTAGTATTCTTGCCTTAACACTCCTATAGACAGAGGAGCCTGGCAGGCTACCATTCATAAGGTTGCCAAGAGTCAGACACAACTGAAGTGACTGAGCATGGAGCACATCAGCTTTATTTGTAATAGCCCTGGATCACAAACAACCCAAATGATCTTCTGTGAGTAAATGGTCATTGGACAAAGGTGTAACTATTCTATCAAATACTACTCACCAATAAAAAGGAACAAATAAAAAGGAGCAAACCGATGTGTAAAATTAGGGTGGATCTCAAGGGGGTTTTGCTGAGTGAAAAATCATTTGCATAACATTCCATTTGTAGGTTTCCTTTTATATAACATTCTCAAAAAGACAAGATTGTGGGGATGGAAAACAGACTCATGGTTGTCAGGTGTCTGAGAGGATCCCTGGTAGGGAGAAAGATTGGTGTGTCTATAAAAAGCAGCATCAGATGTCTTCATGATGATAGAAAAGTTTCGTGTATTTATTGCTGTTCTGCTACCTCTGTCTTTACCTCTGTGAAGCTCTTATGTAGTAGATGCTTCTTTAAAAAAGAAAAATATCAACTGGATTATTTCTGCACAGGAGTGCATACTGATTATCAAGGGAGATATAATTCCTGTGCCACCTTCCTCCACTGAGGTACTGTTTCTTATGGATAAATTCTATAAATTCTCTTGCTTTTCTTGCCTGCTGATGGAAACATTATCATTTCGGTGGGCTCTGTGAAAATAATTATATAAGGAAAAACAGAAAAGAAACAGAAAAGCCCTTTCCATTCTTTTTTTACCCATTCTGCCTTTGACAGATACTTTGAGGCATAATTACTTCTCTTATTACATTAGCCTAAAATTGATTAAATGTGTATGAATATATTCATGGTAATGTTGCATGAAAAAGCAAAGGAGAAGCATAAATGTCTACCAATCAAAAAAAAAAAAAGATATGTAAAATAAAGTATCTACAATACCTTGAGTTTTCATATATGTCAAAAGCAATAAATTCAATTTCCAGGAATGAATTAGGATCACATGTTGTGTACAGAAACATAAAATCATATGAAAGAATTAGGACAAAGAATTAAAGACAGGATACAGTTTTAAAATGCATATGCCAAAGCACACTGTGGGTTGTTTAAAGACACAAACACACATAAACATACACATATTTTTACAGACAATAGTTTGGAAAGATATACTTTTGATGCAGAAAAATGGGTTCCAATAGGAACAAGGGCTGGAATAGACTGGGGTTCGGGCATGTAAACAAGATGACTACAAAACAAAAAGTTTGAGATTGAGCTATTAATACATAACAAGAAAGAGCATGGTATCAGTATCTTTCAAATTCTGTGCATTTATCATTTTCATATAATTTAAAACTTGAGAAGTGCTCAGTTAGGTGAGTCAGTAGAGCAAATGACTTTAAAATTATATGACAAAAGCCCTACAATGGGAATGTTATATATTAATAATCGCTCAGGAGTTTACACTCTAGATAGGGAGAGAGACATATACTCAAAATTGCAGTTTTGCATATGAACTGAGCGCTATGACATAGTTTTAAAATATCTCGGAGGATTAAAACAATGGGTTATCTGAAGGAGAGTTATTTTTTCTTTAAATGGAGCTTTGAAAAAATAAAAAGCCAAATATTTTATATATAAAGTATACAACATATAATATGTATATACAGTATTCACGTGTGCTAAGTCACTTCAGTCGTGTCAGACTCTATGCAGCTCTATGGACTGCAGCCTGCCAGCCTCCTCTGTCCATGGGATTCTCCAGGCAAGAATACTGGAGTGGGTTGCTGTGCCTTCCTCCAAGTGATCTTCTCAACTCAGGGATTGAACCAGCATCTCTTACATCTGTCTGAACTAGCAGGTGAGCTCTTTACTGTTAACGTCACTTGAGAAGCCCCATATATATAGTATATATATATTACATATTTATACAAATATATAAATCTATTTCTAATGTTTAAAAAAGCACATTTAGTTAGCAAAATGACCATGTTATTGTCATACACCTCATTATTAATAATGAGAATAAATGAGAGGAAGAAAGCCAATATTCTGTGGGGATCTACTATGGGCCAACCAGACTGTGTACCAATTATTTTACAGACTATCATATTTTATCTTTCTAGTGATCTTATAATAATAAGGGAAACATTACTATTTCTATTTTGCACATGAGAAAGCTGAAGCTAGGGGAGGCTGAGAAACATTTTCAGTATCATCAGCCTGTCTGTTTGGGAGCCACAACTTATACGTTAAGTGTCACTCTGGAACCTGTGTCTTCCCCGATGTACTATGGTAACTCCACAATAAAATTAATGTCTCTGCTTCTGAACAAGAAGTTATAGTAAGTCTGTTCCTTTTAAAAGCTTCTGATTAAAGGAAAATTAGAGCTATCATAGAATCACCATCCTTCTCTTCAACTCCAAACTTTTCAAAGATGCTTTCTTAATTCTCAGCACAACTGCCTCTCCTCCACTTCAGCCTCAAGGTCAGTCACTACATTAGTCCAGTCCTTGGTCCCTCCTTGCCTTGCTTATTGATTCATCTTTTTAATTGACTTCCCTCCGTAAAGTGACCACCTTCCTTATTCATATTAAAAGTACTGCCAGAGTGATCTATGTGAAAAGCATAGAGCACCACATTGTTCTTCTGCTGAAATCGTCTCAATAGCTTTCCTTCAGAAAATATTCAAACTATAGATAAAGGAAAGGCTCCTAAAAACATAAAATTCCCTCTACCTCTATTTTCTCTCCTGAGAATGTTTCTTTCTATCTTTTCTGTCTCATAATCCAACTTCTGCTCTTCAAGGTGTATTTGAGTAACACCTCCTCCAGGAAGCCTTGTTGTCTGCCCTCATCTGGCAGGACAGGTGGTGAGTCCTTTTCCTCTCTGCTTTCCACTACCTTTTATCATATTGTGTTGTAATTTTTTTACTTACAGGTCTGTGTGTCTGATTGTCTAAATTTTTTTCTTTTTGTCATTCTCAGAAATTAGAACGGTAGCTAAGACCTCAGTAAATGTTTCTCGAATAGTGAAATTAATTTAATAGAATGTAGTCTAAATATGGGGGCTTCCCTAGTGGCTCAGGGGTAAAGAATCTGCCTGCCAATGCAGGTTCAGTCCCTGGGTCAGAAAGATCCCCTGGAGAAGGCAATGGCAACCCACTCCAGTATTCTTGCCTGGAGAATCCCATGGACAGAGTCTGGCAGGCTAAAGTCCATGGGGTTGCAAAAGAGTCAATGACAATCTAAATATAAACTGAGTTTCCTCCACCTTTATTTTTCAAGGTTCTCTCTCTCAGATCTATCACCTCATTACCTCTCCTCCCAACATACATTTAGCTTCAGGAAGGGAAGGGAGTTATTTTTCATCATATTAAGTCTTATTTTCTCCTTCTTTCCTTTGCTCAGTCTTATATAGGATTGTGATTGTGGTTTGCAGGACAGGGGAAGGAAAGAGAGATTGGGATTTCTGGTTGGTGATGTCAATGCTAGTTGTGTTGTCTATTGGGAATTCCTAGTGGAAGAGCAACACTAAGTTTATATATGGTATATATATATAACACTAAGTTTATAATATGGTATGCTTAACCTACCATTCTCTTCAACTATGTGCAGTGGTGAAAATCCAACTCTATATGCTATTATGCTACTTGAGAGTCCCTTGGACTGCAAGGAGATCCAACCAGTCCATCCTCAAGGAAATCAGTCCTGAATATTCATTGGAAGGACTGATGCTAAAGCTGAAACTCCAATACTACCTGATGAGAAGAACTGACTCATTGGGAAAGACCCTGATGCTGGGAAAGACTGAAGGCAGGAGAAGGGGACAACAGAGGGTGAGATGGTTGGATGGCATCATCGACTTGATGGACATGAGTCTGAATAAGCTCTGGGAGTTGGTGATGGCCAGGGAAGCCTGGTGTGCTACAGTCCATGGGGTCACAAAGAGTTGGACATGACTGAGCGACTGAACTGATATTGATACTGATATGCTATTATGCTACAGTTGTATATTTAGCTATAGCCATTCTCCACTCTCAAATGGAGCTTTGCTTGAAGTACATTCCCGGGGATTGTGGTTTGTAAATTTTTTCTCAAGACCGGAGTCTACCATGGAATATCCTTGCCTCCTAATCTGGTCAAGATTCTTTGATATGCTACAAACTATAAAGCAAATGGAAATTTAACACTCTCAATACTCCACAATAAAATATTATAGTGTAAGTATGGAGTGGAGACAAAACTAGTTATACTACAGAGCAAGCTAAGAAACATAGGTAAAGGTTACAGTTTTCATTTCTCCCAGTAGTTATTTCTCCCACTAGATATGCTGGTTTATTTATGACTTCCTTCATTACGATACTCATTCATTTTCCCTTAGCTTTAGGCTACTATCTTGATTGATTAAGGTTCTTTGTCCTATGTGGGGATTCAATTTTTCATTTTGGACAAATCTATACCCTTAGTGCTGCTTCTTGAATAAAATTACGCCTTTGGTAAGACTCCTTCACTAATCAAAGCAATGAAAGTGGTGTCCAGGGGACCCAAGTTTCCCTCTTATGCTTTCCTGCTCCATCCTTGAAGGTCAGGTTTAAGTGTCTCAGCCAGTACAATTTATGCCAGTCTCTTAGTCATACACTGGACATGGCTAGGTTTCCATTCAGTGAAACCAAAGCAAAATCAACCTCTTGTAGGAATGGTTCTTTCCTTGGATTTTTAAATCTCCATAATAAAAGAAATAGCCTCAGCATAATAAAGGCCATACATAAAAATTCTACAGCTAAGATACTTAATTGGTAAATAAGGAAAGCTTTTCACTAAGGTCAAGAGCATGACAAGGGTGCCCACTTTTACCGCTTCTTTGGGTAAGACTTCGACACTACTGGAAGTCCTACCCAAAACAATTGGGAAAGTAAAAAGTAAATCCATAAAGGCATTCCAAGCAGAAAAGAAGAAGTGATCTCTTATATGCTCACAGATGAGAACTCTTATATGTAGAAAATCCTAAAGCACACACACACCAAAAAAATTAGAACTATTAAATAAATCCAAGTTTCAGAATACAAAATCAATGTGAAAGAATCAATTGCACTTTTAAACACTAACAGTGAATGATCAGAAAAGGAAATTAAGAAAACAATTCCGTTTACAATATCATGAAAAAGATAAAAAATACTGAGGAATAAACTTAACCTAGGAGGCAAAAGATTTATATACTGAAAACTAGAAAATATTGCTGAAAGAAATTAAAGAAGACAGCAATAAATGGAAAGACACTTTGTGTTCATGGATTAAAAAAGTAATAATATTATTAAGATGGCAAAAATACTTGAAGAAATCTTCAGATTCAATGTCATCCCTATGAAAACACTGGTTTTACAGAAACAGAAATATCCATCCTAAAATTCTGTGGAAGTTTGAGGAAACCCAAATAGCCATGACAGTCTTAAAAAGGGGGGAGCAAATTTGGAGATTTCATATTCATTAATTTTGAAATTTACTACAAACTACAGTGATTAAAACAGTGTGGTGCCATCATAAAGGTAGAAATATAGATCAATGGAATAGAAGAATAAAGAGCCCAGATACAAACCGCACATATATGGTCAAATGACCTTTGACAAGGATACAGTCAGGGAAAGGACAGCTTCTTCAACAAATGTTGTTGGGAAAGCTGGCTATTCAAATGCAAAACAACAAAGATGGATTCTTTATACCATATTGAAAATTGACTGAAAATAGATCAAAAGATCATATAAGAACTATAAAATTTTATGAAGAAAACATAGGGCAAATGTTCATGATCTTGGACTTGGCAATGGTTCCCTGGAAAGATGCCATAAGCATGGGTAGCAAAAAAAAAAAAAAAAAGATAGACAAATTAGACTACATCAAAAATGACATTCTCAGCAGAGTGAGAAAGAAATCCATGGAATGAGACAAGATATTTGCAAGTCATATGTCTGATAAGGGGTTAATATCCAGAATATACAGAGAACTCTTAGGTCTCAACAATAAAGAAAAGCAACTTAAAAATGGGCAAATATTTGAATAAACATTTCTCCAAAGAGTGTATATAAATGGCCAATATGCACATGAACACACTTAATATCACTAATCATTAGGAAAATGTAAGTCACAGCCAAAATGAGATATAATTTTATACCCATTAAAATGACTATTTTTTTTTTAAACCCACCAAAACAGAAGTTGCAACTGTAGGAGAGGCTGTAGGTAAGAGAAAAATTGGACCTTTTACACTCATGGAGGGAATGCAAAATTGTTCAACTGCTGTGGAAAACAGTGTGGTTTTTCCTCAAAAATTTAAAAATAGAATTGCCAAATGATGTAGCAATTCCACTTCTGGGTATACACCCAAAGTAATTAAAATCAGATGCTCAAAGAGTTATTTGTACAGTCATGCTCACAGCAGCATTATTCAAGATAACCAAAAAGTATAAACAAAATGTAGTACATACATGGGCTTCCCTGGTAG
Organism: Bos javanicus; assembly: GCF_032452875.1. NCBI lineage: Eukaryota > Metazoa > Chordata > Mammalia > Artiodactyla > Bovidae > Bos > Bos javanicus. The sequence goes on from NC_083881.1 coordinate 42,367,384, forward strand.
CTCAGCTGGTAAAGACTCTGCTTGCAAAGCAGGAGACATGGGTTCAATTCCTGGGTTGGGAAGATTCCCTGAAGAAGGGATAGGCTAACCATTCCAGTATTCTTGGGCTTCCCTGGTGGCTCAGATGGTAAAGAATCCACCTGCAGTGCAGGAGACGTGGGTTTGACCCCTGGATTGGGAAGATCCCCTGGAGGAGGGCATGGCAACCCACTCCAGTCTTCTCGCCTGGAGAATCTCATGGACAGAGGAGCCTGGCGGGCTACGGTTCACAGGGTAGCAAAGAGTCTGACACGACTGAGTGACTAAGCTCAGCATAGTACATACATACTATTGATGTGAAATATTATTCAGTCCTAAAAAGAAAGCAAATTCTGACCCATGGTGCAATGTGGATGAACCTTGAAGACACGAACAAATCATATATGATTCTTTTATGTGGTACCTAGAATAGCCAAATTCATAGAAAGAGAAGGTAGAACAGTAGTTGCCAGAGACTGAGCGGAGGAGATAATGGAAAGTTATTGTTTAATGGGCACAGAGTTTCAATTTGGGGAAAAAAAAAATCCCTGAGGAAGGATAATGGTGACAGTTACAATGTAAATGTATTAATTCCATTGAACTATACACTTAAAAATGGTTAAAATGCTGAATTTTATGTTATGTATATTTACCACAATAAAAAATAAAAGATGAATTCTGTAAGTTATGGAGAGATATGAAGCCATTAAGAGTAACTATGAATATAGGAGAGATTTTTTTAATAGTGGATCCTATATCCTTCAAAACAGCACCCAGTTCTGAAGAATTTTGACTTTCAGTATGCTGCAGCTGGAGTTTCCCAGGTGGCTCCATGGTAAAGAATATGCCTGCAATGCAGGAGTTTCAGGAAATGTAGGTTTAATTCCTGGTTTGGGAAGATCTCCTGGAGGAGAGCATGGCAACCTCTCTAGTATTCTTGCCTAGAGAATCCCATGGACAGAGGAGCCTGGCAGGCTACAGTCCATAGGGTTGCAGAGAGTTGGACACAACTGAAGCAACTTAAGCACTCACGCATGCTGCGGCTGGGTCTTCAATTATTATTTTTCTTGTTAACCAAAGTTAGTGATTTCAGATAATGGGGGAATAAGATAAGATCAGGGAATCCAACTAACATCTTTTCATTGCTTTACTTTTTGCAATGTGAAAGTTGTGAGTGATAAGATGCATATAGCATAATATTAAGACATGATGGATCTGCTGCAGAATTACAAATGGAGAAGTCTACTTAAAATCAGATTGCTTGAAGGAAAAGACAAATTGTTGCCCAGTCCTCATCTAAAGACGCTTCAGTTAATCTGCTTTCCACTAACAGCTGACACATCTGCTGGGGGCAGATGCCACCTTGGGAACCTGGAATTGCTAGCTGCAGTTAACATTCAACTCCCAGCAGAGGCAGTAGCCATCATAGCTTATCTCTAAGCTTGGTGGAGTGTGTGTTAAAACCCCCTGAAAAAAACCAGAAAGACCCCTGGAGTCAGAGTCAACAGTATGACAAGTATTACAACTCTGCCACTAAAGGCTATTGGGACCATCAGGAAATCATTCACTTTCTCTCAGTTGAATTTCATCATTAACAAATGAAGGTTGTTTTTGCCCATCCCTTTCATTTCTAAAAGCTCATGACCTACTACTGATCCACCCATGTGTATTAGGAACCTCAAAGTTCTTCATGGAATAATAGTAGTGAGTCAGCCAAGCCAATCCACAGTCTTTGTGTGTGTATGTGTGGAAATAATGAATCCATCCAAAATATTTTAAACTCTTTAAGAGAAAGATATACCTGAAACATTTTACTAAAAAAGTGAGTGCTGGGGATGACTCTGTTTTGACTGAGGAACTTGAATACATGTACAAAAGTAACTGTTATTAACATTATGCTCTGTACTTGATTTTCTTATTACCTGTAAACAATGCTTTCTTCCTTTTTGGGGCAGTGATTGAACAGATCTCATGGAGGAGAGTGAGAATTTATTCTCTTTTTTTGTCCAAATGGGTTGAAGAGTAGCAACACATTTCTTTCCATCTAATGCTGTTTTTGACTCTTGCTCTTGTTTAGTCCAACTCTTTTGTGACTCTGTGGACCATAGCCAACTCTTTTGTGACCCCATGGACTGTAGGCAACCAGGTTCCTCTGTCCATGGGACTTCCCAGGGAAGAATACTAGAGTGGGTTTCCATTTCCTCTCCAGGGGATCTTCCCTACCCAGGGATCGAACCCATGTCTCCTATATTGGCAGGCCAATGATTTACCACTGAGACACAAGAGAAAAACCTCTTTGACTTCTTCTTTTCCATAAAAGACTTCCCATTGCCTACTCATCTTCAGGGTCTCCTAATCCTTCTAGTTTGGCTTTTCACTCTATGCCCTGAATGCACTTTTCATTTTGACACCTGTCCATATTTGCGGTCAAATCCAACCTACACCCACATCCAAATAATACTTTTAGGAAAACCAAACTGGCTTATAGTTCACTCTACCTTCACATGCCACAGTGGAGAGGGAGGAAGACTGTCTATGCATTTTGATTTCTGGAATTTTCTTCTCTTTTTGGGGATGGCTACAGAACAAAGGCATCTCCCTTTGTTCTTTCTCTTTGCTTTGGGCCTTTGCTTTCTATAATACCAATGATGTTTGTATCAACAGTAGAGATAGTAGCATAGTGAAAACTTTTCTTTCTGTCCATATAATTCTAAATAATGGGGAATGCCATCAGTGATATCATATCCAGCAAAATTTGCAATCATGAGACCTGATTTTACATGCATTGAGTTTGCTATTTATTAATTTCAAGCCCTTAGGAAGTATTTAACCTCAATTAGCTTCCATTTGTTCATCTTTTAATGGGGAATTAACTGCCTATGACTAGAAAGAATCTATCAAGTTTCTAGCATGATGTCTGGAGCTGGATAAATATCGAAAAATATCAGTTCTTATTATCCCATAGGTAATAGAAATCATCCTCCTTTGAGTTTGTAGTTTACTAGTTGTTCATCTTTTCCTTATAATGTTTTATTAGATAGGCTGCTTCAAAACCTGGTATTTATTATAGCTGCTACGTAGGTGGGTAAATGGTTCTTTGCAAAGACTTAAAGTCTCACTTCCCATCATCAGTTCAGTTCAGTTCAGTTGCTCATTCATGTCTGACTCTTTGTTACCCTTTAGACTGCAGCACACCAGGCCTCCCTGTCCATCACCAAATCCCAGAGTTAGTAAAACTCATGTCCATTAAGTCGGTGACGCCATCCAACCATCTCATCCTCTGTCGTCCCCTTCTCCTCCTGTCTTCAGTCTTTCCCAGCATCAGGGTCTTTTCCAATGAGTCAGTTCTTTGCATCAGGTGGCCAAAATATTGCAATTTCAGCTTCAGCATCAGTACTTCCAATGAATATTCAGGACTGAGCTCCTTTAGGATTGATTGATTGGATCTCCTTGCAGTCCAAGGAACTCTCAAGAGCCTTCTCCAACACCACAGTTCAAAAGCATCAATTCTTTGGCTCTCAGTTTTCTTTATAGTCCAACTCTCACATCTGTGCATGACTACTGGAAAAACCATAGCCTTGACTAGATGGACCTTTGTTGGCAAAGTAATGTCTCTGCTTTTTAATATGCTTTTTAATATTCTGTCTAGGTTGGTCATAACTTTTATTCCGATCATAGTCATTGCTATTTTGTACAGTTAGTATGGAAAATTTCTGACAAATGGCAATGAAGAGTCGTAGACTGCTCTTTGGGGATATTAACATTTTTATTGTTAAAAATTTCTTGATTCTGTTCTCTCCTTTTTTTTTTTTAATCCATTGCAGATTATATCTGGAAGCTGAGTTTCATTAAATCAGTGTTTCCATCCTTGGATCACCCAACACAATCCATATACCAGAGACACACCCTGAGAAATTCTGATTTAGTGGCCCTGGGTGGGGATTGGTAATACATAATTTGGAAATACTCCAGAAGCTATTATGATGCACATTCTGATAAATAAGAGTTAATTAAATCAGTGCAGCAGAGTATGGACTGTTACAAAGCTCAGCAGGTTTCTCAGTATCATTCTTGATTTTTGGATTCTTCTGCACAGTTTCATAAAGATGAGAATAGAATTTTAATTGAGGTTATATCTCCATGGGAACAAGAAACCCAATGCTCCTTCAGGTTCCCGGTTATATCCGTGAAAAGGCATTGTATTGTTCACTGCAAACTGCTGCAATGCAGTGAACATTACTGAAGTGAATTTTCTGCTTTATGTTACCCATAATAGAATACAGCTTGCAGGTTTGTAATTGTAGATAATGATGTATTTGTAAAAGGTTTTCCATCTCCTTGGATTATCCTCACAGAAAAGAATTTTAGAGCTGATGTCCACCACTCTGATTTGCAAATAAAGTGATTGAAACCTGTAATGAATAATGATTTTGCCTAAGGTCACATAGCTGGGTGAAGCTTTTATCTGTTTTTGGAATACTACATGTAATTAGCTCCTATTTTTCTTACAGGGTGGAAAAACAAATACATTTATAAAAAAGAGCACAAAGAAAATTGTCAAAGCACAAGAGAACTGTCAGCAAACTTCAAAGGCTCCAAGATATTTTTTATACTCCACAGTTCATAATACTTTTCTGATTCTTTTCTTTTTCTACAAATCCTCTAATTAAAATAAAACCTATTGGCACTGTGTAAACTATAAAGCAAAATATAATACTGTTCTCTCTTCCTCCACTCATAAAGAAGACAACATCTTGTCAATCACCCTTTAATCACAACAGAGAAGACAGAGAAACTTAGATTTTTAGTATTTTGCTTCTAACCACTATGTTAAATCTGTAAAACATAAAGTAATGAATGAGATACTTGGCTTTAGAATCCAATTTGTTCTTATATAGTTTTTCATAAACATTCTTGCAAGATGCTTGCTGGAGAGTGAGTTGTGTACAGAATAGATAAAAGATATAAATACCTTGTTTTCGTTTCATTTTTCCCCTCTTTACTTGACATTGAGTATACTCAAGAAAGTTTATACCTACTTTGTGTAGGTATAAAAGATAGTGACAAACATCTATGAAACCACCACCAGCTTAAAAAGCAGAAATTTATGATTATCTTTGAACTTTCGTATTTGTCCTCAGTTCAGTTCAGTTCAGTCGCTCAGTCGTGTCCGACTCTTTGCGACCCCATGAATCGCAGCATGCCAGGCCTCCCTGTCCATCACCAACTCCCGGAGTTCACTCAGATTCATGTCCATCCATCCCCTTCTCCTCCTGCCCCCAATCCCTCCCAGCATCAGAGTCTTTTCCAATCAGTAAACTCTTCGCATGAGGTGGCCAAAGTACTGGAGTTTCAGCTTCAGCATCATTCCTTCCAAAGAAATCCCAGGGCTGATCTCCTTCAGAATGGACTGGTTGGATCTCCTTGCAGTCCAAGGGACTCTCAAGAGTCTTCTCCAACACCACAGTTCAAAAGCATCAATTCTTCGGCACTCAGCTTTCTTCACAGTCCAACTCTCACATCCATACATGACCACAGGAAAAACCATAGCCTTGACTAGATGGACCTTTGTTGGCAAAGTAATGTCTCTGCTTATTGTCCTAAACTTCTTCTATTCTCACTCCTTCATTGGGAATAATGAGTAATACTGAATTTGGGGTTTATCATTTCCTTGTTTTTTTAATAGTTTTGCTATATACAGACACACCTTGAGATATTGTGGGTTCAGTTCCAGACCATCCACAGTAAAATGACTATTACAATAAAGTGAGTCCCATGAATTTTTTGTTTTCACAGTGCATGTAAAAGTTAAGTTTTGATCATACTGTAGTCTATTAAAGTATGCAGAGCTCCCCTGGTGGCACAGCAGTAAACAGTCCACCTGAAATGTTTGATCCCTGAGTCGGAAAAATTCTGGAGAAGGCAATGGCAAGCCACTCCAGTGCTGTTGTCTGGGAAATCTCATGGACAGGGGAGACTGGCTGGCTATGGTCCAGGGGTTGCAGTACTTGGACACGGCTGAGCACACATCAATTTAATTTTAAAATACTTTATTACTAGGAAATTTTAACCATTATTTGAGCCTTTAGTGAATCATAATCTTTTTGCTGGTAGAGAGTCTTGCCTGGATGATGATGGTTGCTGACTGATCAGGGGTGGTATTGTTGAAGGTTGGGATAGTTGTGACAATTTCTTAAAATAAGACAGAATGAGGATTTACAGGGATACTTGTTAATATTGACAATTTGACTTTTCATAAATCATGAATGTTCTTAATGGCATCTAGAATGGCAGTCCTTTCCAGAAAGTTTCCAATAGGCTTTGCCAGATCTATCAGAGGAATTGCTATCAATGGCAGCTCTAGCTTTACAAAATGTATTTCTTAAATAATAAGACTTGAAAGTCAAAATTACTCCTTGATCCACGGGCTGCAGAATGGAGACTGTGTTAGCAGGCATGAAAACAATGTTAATCTCATTGTCCATCGCCATCAAAATTCTTGGGTTACCAAGTGCATTGTCAAGGAGCAATAATATTTTGAAAGGAATCATTTTTTGCTTGATCATCAATTTTGGAAGTATATCAGTGAATAAAAATTCTCAATTTTATTATAGAAGTGTTTATCAATCTTGATCCATTTTGCTACTTACCATAAAAATATTCTTTTAAGTTTTCTTCTAAAATTGTTATAACTGTCTTTCACATATGATTCAAATTCATATGGATTTGCTTTTTTCCATATATTTCTCTTTATTTTTTGCCCTATACAATTACCCTTCTAACATTTATTGAAAATTTCATCATTCCTTCACTGAATTCTCATAACAGTCCTACTAATCAATAAATATTCATTTATGTGTGAATTTGCACTGGGCAACAGAATTTAAAGCCAAAGGCAGGGTTCAGGGGATGGAAAAATAAGAGAAAACATCAGGGATTATTATTAGATTCTGGCTAAACTGACCTAACAGAATTCTTACTAAAAACAAACTGGAGTAATAAGGCATTATCTGGGAGAGGATGAGGAATCTGATCACCAGGGTAACCAGATATTGAAATGGGAAGATCTTGCTAAACTCACATGCAGAATTTTTATTAAAACTGGATTTTATAAGAAAATGCCCAGGTGAACCTAAGAGATGTTCAAGAATCTGACTAAAGTTTGATCTAGCAAAGAATCTTTAAGTCTATGCTTTCTGACTGCTGTTCATGTTTCTTCTTCATCGTATCCCTAGGATTTGGGGGTTTTGATATATTTTATGTGTGGGTACAATTTTATCAGTTTTGTGTGTTTGGAATCTCCATATTGTTTGAGAACCCTATAGCCAATCTGATGCTCATGGTTGTTCAAGTTGAGCTTTTGCATGAACTCAAGGGGTGCCTCTCCCGTAGTGATTATCAGTTCAGTTCAGCCGCTCAGTCGTGTCCAACTCTTTGCGACCCCATGAATTGCAGCATGCCAGGCCTCCCTGTCCATTACCAACTCCCGGGGTTTACCCAAACTCATGTCCATCGAGTCGGTGTAGTGATTATAGAGCTACCGTAAAATAGGATTTTCTTAAGATGGTGGAAAAGTTTTTGAAAAAAGAGAAACTTTTGCTAATTTGTTCCAAATCACCTTTGGATTCACTGTGTAGCCAGAAAGTTATGTGTTTATTTCTGCAACATGCCTGGGAGCAACAGTATGCCAGATCACTTTCAACTAATTTTATCTTTTTTCATTTTCTTTGTCAAAAACTAGGTAACATGAACCTATGCTGCAAACTCCTGGAAAGGGACTTGTGGTTTCAGCATCTCCAAAGGAATCTCGCCCCCCGCCCCCCCCACCCAGGCTTGGAGATACACAAATTTCTTTTTAAGAATTGAGGTTGGTGGGGGGTGGGTTTATTTCTATATCATTTTTATACTGATTTGTCCAGTCATTTCAGTGAGATTTCTAGTTAGACTTCCCCACTTGGGCTGACCCTGTGTTTGTTTTCCATTTGATTATCTCAGTACTCTGAAAAAATTAAGCAGAATTCACAGGGATACACTGCCTGCTATGACTAAAGACTACTGTCTCCATGATTCCTACTTCCTAATCAGCCTATGCATGCATTTACATTTTTCTAATTAAATTTTTTCTAATTGGAGCCATCATTTGTAGTGGTTTTAGGGGGAAATGTTTCTGGGAAATGGAAATCAAGAGTTTATGTATAGAAAATAAGATATCTGATATTTTCAGTGAAATAAATAGAAAGACGTGCTTCTGAAAAGACATTTTGTTAATAGGATTTAGGCTTCAACTAGCTGACATGAAGTTTTTAGGATTAGACTGTTGCTTTTTTAAAAAGGACAATTTTGGAAGACAAAAATGGTCAAAAGCATTTATAAGAATTTATGCTAACACAGAGCTGAATATTCATTGATTGACTTTTTTCAGCAAGATTGTTCCACATCCCAAATGACTATCATATACTGAAGTGAAATACAATATTATAAAGTGAATACATAAGAAAAGACTAAATATGTCCTTGACTATAATAGATGTTTCTTAAATATATATCAATTGACTGATTTAGGACGGAAAAATCATAAACTTTGGAGATCTAGAAAGAACCTTAGAGAATGACTCCACTTTTTGATTGTTCAGGAGAGCAAAACAGGACCAGAGAAGTTAAACAAATTGGCCACAGTAGTACAACTTAGTGACAGAACTGAAGCCTAAGCCCAGGTTTTCTGCTTCTAAATGTGTTAAGTGGAAGAATTTCTCTACAGCCCTATCATCATGAGTTGCCAAGCCCTACCATCATGAGGTGTCTAAATGTTCATTAAGAAATTTTTCTACCAGTATTTTCTCTGGAACTTTGGAATATGTGTCAATCCCAGACACTATTCTCAAGTATAAATTGGCACTTGCTATGGGTGCTTGCCATCTAACTGTATAAGAAATATACCACGTGTTGCTGCAGCTGCTGACCTTCAACAGACCTGAAAGGAATTTAGGGTGGAGAGAAGAAATGAGGCACTCTGTGGTTGGGGAAAAACTGGCACGACAGGTCTTCAGATGGATATTTTTAGGAGCTAATTGTATGAGCCCAGTTCTTGCATCTCTTCATATCTGCTGCTGCTGCTGCTAAGTCACTTCAGTTATGTCCGACTCTGTGCGACCCCATAGACGGCAGCCCACCAGGCTCCCCCATCCCTGGGATTTCTCCAGGCAAGAACACCGGAGTGGGTTGCCATTTCCTTCTCCAGTGCATGAAAGTGAAAAGTGAAAGTGAAGTCGCTCAGTCGTGTCCAACTCTTCGCGACCCCATGGACTGCAGCCTACCAGGCTCCTCCATCCATGGGATTCTCCAGGCAAGAGTACTAGAGTGGGATGCCATTGCCTTCTCCGCTTCATATCTAGAAAAGTACTAAAATCCTTCATGGTGACATATGTTTCTTGTGACTAGCAGAAAGCTTCTGGAAAAAATATGTACTTGATTGCATTTATTCCAAAATTGTGTATATACTGACCTTCCCCCTACCTATCAAAGCAGTTTCTCAGAACTATCTGAGGTGATATTTCCCAGGCTGCAGTCCTCATTTTGCCCCAAATAAAACTTAACTTGCCACTGTCACACTGTGCTTTTTTTTTTTTTTTAAGCCAGCATTGTGTAGAGAAGAAAGCATAATTTTTTTTTTTAAGTTTTCTTTAAGATCCCAGATAGTATGTAGTGGTTATGCATTTAACTAAATACAACTTTAGTTCTATCTTCAAATATGACTGTATTTCTCCAAAATTCACAAAAAAAGTTATGAATTAGAACACGAAAAGAATCAATAGGGTGGGTCTTTTGGGGAGTAAACATGAAGAGATTTTGGAACCAGGTTATTTGTTTACCACAAATGCATTAACTAAAATCCAGATCTGGAGGCAATATGATGACTAAGCTCATGGTGACTTAAGAGGAAAAAACTTGATATTCTCCTTGTACTACAGATCTGATGCCAGGAGAAGACTCAGGAGACAGAAGAGTCACTGAGGCAGTTCAAAGCTTCCAGAAGTCAGTGTCTTAATGCAGTCATTTATTTCAGACAGATTGTGGGTCTGCTTCCATTTCCTCTGAGTTTCTTTTTTATTTTTTTTAAGATTAATGACGTTAATAGTTTTTAAATGGTACGGACACAGATTAGAGGTATAAGGTGTAAACACAGGTGCTAGTCCAGTGAGAAATGGATTATTTCCTGCAGATTCAGTAAACGAACATGTCACAATCATTAGTGACTGCAGCCACCACGGATGGTGAGCGGGTGAGCCCTGAGGGAACTCAGAAAGGAAAGAATACCTGCCATCCAGCAGCCATCAAACTGCAGTCACCTCTTACGGTGAGCTCTGAGGAAACTCAGGATGTGAAAACACAGGATACTGGCCCCAGATAAGCGAGGTGCATATCAAAGGAATGATTTCATAGAGCCCCGATTCTTGCATCTTCCCATACACTGAAGCACCAAATTCCTTAACTTGGGGTATGTGATTTTCTTTAATTTATAATAATCTTTTCACCTTCAGACTACCTGCCCTTTGTTGCAAAACTTCTATATAACCTGGGTTATATAGAAGATTGTTGCAAAATTTCTGTATAACCTTAACCTCCTCTGAACAGTTTTCTCAGGATTACTTGAGATGCTGTCTCCCAAGCTTGAAGTCCTATGAATTCCCACCAAATGACACATAACTCTTAACTTTTAAGTTGTGCATATTTTTCAGTGGACACCAAACAGGCCTTAAATTTCCTCTTCTGATTGGGAATGAGCTTGCCTATCATACAGTCTTCTGGCCCCAGCAGAGTGGCAGTCAATATGGGGCTGCTTTCTCTGCAAGGCTTTTATTGATTGGTTCATAGAAAACTGATGATATTTCAAGAGTCTGAACATGCTGTGTCACATTTAGAGCCAACTAATTGTTACTGATTGGGGCTTCCCTGGTGGTACAGTGGTAAAGAATATGCCTGCCAATGCAGGAGGCCCAAGAGACTCAGGTTTGATCTCTGAGTCAGGAAGATCCCTTGGAGAATGAAATGACAACCCGTTCCAATATTCTTGCCTGGAGAATCTCATGTACAGAGGAGTCTGATGGGCTATAGTCCATGGGGTCACAAAAGAATTGGACGTGACTTAGCTGCTGAGCACACACACACACAGTTTTTACTGATTACACTTACTTTACTGAGGACTTTCATATATTCTAATTTTATTTAATTCTAAAACCTTTTGGCACTGCTGAATTTAAAAATAAGGGAAACATAGAAATGCTACATTTTCTCAAAGTCAAAGAGCTATAAAGGGCAGAAATGGGATTTGAATTTGGAGCCCTGTGTTCCAAATCGTGTCTCTATTAATATGCCAAGCTACCCCTGAAAAACTGGGATGCCAGTGAGACCTGCCATTGGTTTGTGTGACATTGTCATCTCATCCTTTTGTACATTTTGAAAACAAATTCTTGTCATAATTATAGCTGACAGACAAGTTCATGTGGCAATGCTGATGCCAAATACCAACAAATCTGACTGAAGGGTAAGAAGGAAATATTTGTGGAATGAACCAACACATTTATGTAATTTTTCACATGCTTCATAATGTTGTTTCTCTGTCCTATTTTCTAACAAAAATATTATACAATTTATGTTTCACACCAAAATAGAGTTTTCCCCAGCAGTCTTTTATCGAAACTTGGATACTTTTGTGTGTGTGAAAGGGAATGGGGAATGCCTAAATCCAGACATGGATATAAACCAGGCTTAGTCTAGAGAAACCAGGAAGTGTAACTCTTTTCCCTCATCTGGGTTAGGACTTCTAGTCTGTACCTCTCTGCCTGGTATTCTTAGTTGACTTCATGCTTCCATCTTCTCCACTGTAAATGAAAACTCCTTAAAGGCAGATATTGTCTTACAAGTTTTAGTGTTTATATATTTTTTTATAGTTCATGGCACTTGTAAGTATGTAAATACATATTAGTTACCTATAAATGAGAGTTTGCTGTATACTGTGTATAAGTTAAATCTGTGGGGTAGAATTTGGCCAGATAATCAAGTAAAAAAATCAAGGTTACAGTGTATCTATCAGTGTAGAAGGGAATAAACCATGAAGTTGCAAATAACCTAGTGCAAAAAGTAACACATTCCTTCAAGCTAAATCTACTTGAATCAAGGTCATTTTCAAATCATGGGAGAACAAAAACAAATTTCCAAAAATGAGACACTTATGCTCTGATGTGATAAATGATAAAATGTGAGTGCTGGAGCCAAGTCACATTTACCCAAATGTGTAAATCACACTGCAACAGTCCACTTAATAGTATTCAGAATATTAAACTGAGGCATAAAAAACAATGTTGCTTATCCAAGGCTATGGAGCATGATGATTGCAATGTCAAAGAAAGTTGTCTCCTGCTAGTCAGTACAGAATTAATTCTGAGAACACATTCCTTTTCTCCTATGAGGTTTGACAAATAAATCATTAGGTGAAACCAGAGAAAAAAAAAGAAGAAGCAAATGGAGAAAGTTTCCTGCTTTTTTGTTTGTTTGTTTTGATTTGTTTTTAACCAGTAGGGGTTCTGGAGTCTCAGGGCAAAATCACATTTTCTCTATTTATCACAATCACTGATAATTTCGTATATATGGATGATTTTTTTTTTCAATATGTTCCATAACTGCTGTGTTTACTTCAGCTGTGTCTTCTGAAAGTGAAAATATTTAAATGAAGTAGGACTTTGAAAAGCGTATTTCATTCAATTCATTTTAAAGTAGTCTTTTCATTTCACAGTTGAGTGTTGCTATTTGAAAGGAGAGAAAAACATTAGAACCTTAAAGGATATTTATTCAAGAGCAGACATTATCTCCCAAATGATGTAACTGTTTCCACATGACACCAAATAACCCTTTGAAAAAGGGAGAAAAATCAGTCAATTACTTTTCGTAAATGCGATAAACCAAACAGTGCGTTTTTGTTTCCTGAAAGATTTATTTTTAGTTGAGTTGTGTGATCAGTTAGAGTGTAGCATAAGTTTTAAATTCTCATTCATGAGTTTTGCTTCTCTGAAATTATGAAGGTCTTCTTTTATGGAAGTTTTCCATGGATGACAATTTAATCTGGGACAAACCTGTGGCACAGCAATCTGAAAATAATACTTATTAAAATGGTGCTTGCACTTTAGAGTTTAAAAGGGATATAAAGTAAGTATTTTAAAATGTATTATACTATGGATCTCCATAGATCCATCTCACTTGTTTCTTTCTTTAGAGCACAGCTCACTATTTGACACGTGGTAGGTGCTTAATCTGCTTTTATTGAAAGTAGAGACCCTTTAAAAATATTCAATTTTGTATCATAAATATTAGACCTTAAGAAAATAGCTTCCAGAATACTGTATTGTGAGACAGTTTACCAACTGAAGACATAAGTAGGATTTTAGTTTAAAAAGTTACACTTCCAAGGATTCTTATTAGCATAAAAATTATATATAAATGAATCCAACATCTTCCACTGAGGACACTGATAGGAAAATTAATGTGAGTATTAAATAAAATCTTTTTTTCTAATTTAAATTAAAAAATCTTTGATAGAGGCAGAAATGAGATAGAGATGGGAAGAGTATGCTATGTATTCTAAATAAAAATTATGTATACTTAAGTATTTTTTTCTGATATATATATATGTATATATATATATATATATATATATATGTGCTTTCCTTGGCTTAACATGCAAATTAGTTTGTATACACTAAATGTTGACAGCAAAATGATAATTTGCTGAAAGATTCTGTGTTCACTAAAATTTGGGACCTTTAATAAAAATGTTTAAAATTATTTATAAAGCTGTAATTTGTTCATATGTGCTTATTTTCTAGAGAATTTTCCCCCTAAAATAATTATCTATGTTAGTCACTAAAATTGTCTTGTTTTGTAGGTGAAAATTAAGTAATTGATACTTAATCTAAATAAGGAAAATGTTCCAGTAGATTTAACTTAAATATACAATTTTCCATTCTTCTCTCCATTTTTGAATTATTAGTGCCTGATTACTTAAATTATATTTTTAAGTTCTAAAGGATGACTAAACCTCTCTTATTTCAGTTTTGTGCCAATACCATGCTGTTTTGATGATTAAAGGAAAAGAAATGCAAAAAAGCAAAATGGCTGTCTGGGGAGGCCTTACAAATAGCTGTGAAAAGATGAGAAGCGAAAAGCAAAGGAGAAAAGGAAAGATAAACATCTGAATGCAGACTTCCAAAGAATAGCAAGAAGAGATAAGAAAGCATTCTTCAGCGATCAATGCAAAGAAATAGAGGAAAACAACAGAATGGGAAAGACTAGAGATCTCTTCAAGAAAATCAGAGATACCAAGGAACATTTCATGCAAAGATGGGCTCGATAAAGGACAGAAATGGTATGCACCTAACAGAAGCAGAAGATATTAAGAAGAGATGGTAAGAATACACAGAAGAACTGTACAAAAAAGATCTTTATGACCCAGATAATCACGATGGTGTGACCACTGACCTAGAGCCAGACATCCTGGAATGTGAAGTCAAGTGGGCCTTAGAAAGCATCACTACGAACAAAGCTAGTGGAGGTGATGGAATTCCAGTTATGCTATTCCAAATCCTAAAAGATGATGCTGTGAAAGTGCTGCACTCAATATGCCAGCAAATTTGGAAAACTCAGCAGTGGCCACAGAACTGGAAAAGGTCAGTTTTCATTCCAATCCCAAAGAAAGGCAATGCCAAAGAATGCTCAAACTACCGCACAATTGCACTCATCTCACACGCTAGTAAAGTAATGCTCAAAATTTTCCAAGCCCGGCTTCAGCAATATGTGAACTGTGAACTTCCTGATATTCAAGCTGGTTTTAGAAAAGGCAGAGGAACCAGAGATCAAATTGCCAACATCCGCTGGATCATGGAAAAAGCAAGAGAGTTCCAGAAAACCATCTATTTCTGCTTTATTGACTATGCCAAAGCCTTTGACTGTGTGGATCACAATAAACTGTGGAAAATTCTGAAAGAGATGGGAATACCAGACCACCTGATCTGCCTCTTGAGAAACTGTATGCAGGTCAGGAAGCAACAGTTAGAACTGGACATGGAACAACAGACTGGTTCCAAATAGGAAAAGGAGTACATCAAGGCTGTATATTGTCACCCTGTTTATTTAACTTATATGCAGAGAACATCATGAGAAACGCTGGACTGGAAGAAACACAAGCTGGAATCAAGATTGCCAGGAGAAATATCAATAACCTCAGATATGCAGATGACACCACCCTTATGGCAGAAAGTGAAGAGGAACTCAAAAGCCTCTTGATGAAAGTGAAAGTGGAGAGTGAAAAAGTTGGCTTAAAGCTCAACATTCAGAAAACGAAGATCATGGCATCTGGTCCCATCACTTCATGGGAAATAGACAGGGAAACAGTGGAAACAGTGTCAGACTTTATCTTTATGGGCTCCAAAATCACTGCAGATGGTGACTGCAGCCATGAAATTAAAAGACGCTTACTCCTTGGAAGGAAAGTTATGACCAACCTAGACAGCATATTGAAAAGCAGAGACATTACTTTGCCAACAAAGGTTCGTCTAGTCAAGGCTATGGTTTTTCCTGTGGTCATGTATGGATGTGAGAGTTGGACTGTGAAGAAGGCTGAGCACCGAAGAAGTGATGATTTTGAACTGCAGTGTTGGAGAAGACTCTTGAGAGTCCCTTGGACTGCAAGGAGATCCAACCAGTCCATTCTGAAGGAGATCAGCCCTGGGATTTCTTTGGAGGGAATGATGCTAAAGCTGAAACTCCAATACTTTGGCCACCTCATGTGAAGAGTTAACTCATTGGAAAAGACTCTGATGCTGGGAGGGATTGGGGACAAGAGGAGAAGGGGACGACAGAGGATGACATGGCTGGATGGCATCACTGACTCGATGGATGTGAGTCTGGGTGAACTGTGGGAGTTGGTGATGGACAGGGAGGCCTGGCATGCTGTGATTCATGGGGTCGCAAAGAGTCGGACACGACTGAGCAACTGATCTGATCTAATCTGAGTATAGTGTAATTTGAAGTCAGGGAGCCTGATTCTTCTAGCTCTGTTTTTTCTTTCTTTTGGCTATTCGGGGTCTTTTGTGTTTCCATACAAATTGTACATATTTGTTCTAAATCTGTGAAAAGTGAATAACAGGGGATTTTTAAGACCAAATTTTGGCAACAGCTAAGTCATCCAGATTAAAAAGACATAAATACAAAAAAAATTGGCTTAAGCTACATATTAAACTAGATAGACCAAAAAGACGTATACAGAATACTAACAGTAGGATGCACATTCTTCTCAAACACACATGGAAAATTCTCTTGGATATATCATATGTTAGACTGCAAAGCGAGACTTAAACTTAGAAAAGCTTTAGATCATATCAAGCATTTTTTATGATCCTGGTGATATGAAACCTAAAAATTAATTATAAAAAGTAAACTGGAAAATCAACAAATGAAAGTTAAACAACATGCTACTGAACTCATTGGAAAAGATCCTGATGCTAGGAAAGATTGAAGGCAGGAGGAGAAGGGGATGACAGAGTATGAGGTGGTTGGATGACATCTCCGATTTGATGGACATGAGTTTGAGTAAGCTCTGGGAGTTGGTGACGGACAGAGAAGCCTAGCGTGCTGCAGTCCATGGGGTCACAAATAGTCAGACAAGACTGAGCGGCTGAACTGAACTGAACTACCGAAAAATTTATGGATCAAATAAGAAATCAAAAGAGAAATTTTTAAAATGTATATCAAGACAAATGAAAATAAAAATACATATACCAAAACTTATGAGATGCAGCAAAAGCAGCTTTAAGAGGGAATTTTACAATGATAAACACCTATATTAAGAAAACAGAAAGATCTCAAGCAAACAAAATAACTTTATATTACAAAGAGTCAGACATGACTTAGCGACTGAACAACAACAACAACAACTTTATATCCGAAGGAACAGGAAAAAGGACAAACTAAGCCTGAAGAAATAGAGACTACAAATTTAATAGAATGATTGCTAATAAGGAGATTAAATCAGTAACCAAAAACCTCCCAACAAATTCAAGTCCAGGACCAGATGGCTTTACTGATTGATTCTATCTAACATTTAAAGAATGATTACTAGTCATTTTCAAATTCCTAGAATTATCAGAAGAGGAAACACTTCCAAACTTACCTTATGAGCTCTTTATTTAAAAACAAGAGAAAACATTGACAACATAGCTCAAATGATTATGAGTCTCCCAATCAATTTATCAACTACATTCTGAAGAGTAGCATTTATTTTATATTCTGGTAAGTTGGATATCTTATTCCAGTTTTTATTTATAAAAAATAAAAAGCTGAAAAAAATTGTACAACACATTAATTACATTTTATATTTTATCCTCTCTTTCATACTGCTTCCCTGTTTATATATCTATTTATATGGTAAATATAAATACCACTTCAGTTTTCTTGCCTTGAGAACCCCATGAACAGTATGAAAAGGCAAAAAGATAGGACACTGAAAGATTAACTCCCCAGGTCAGTAGCTGCCCAATATGCTACTGGAGATGAGTGAAGAAAACTCCAGAAAGAATTAAGAGATGGAGCCAAAGCAAAAACAACACCCAGTTGTGGATGTGACTGGTGATGGAAGCAAGGTCCAATGCTGTAAAGAGCACCATTGCATAGGAATGTGGAATGTTAGGTCCATGAACCAAGGCATATTGCAGGTGGTCAAATAGGAGATGGCAAGAGTGAACATCGACATTTTAGGAATCAGCAAACTAAAATGGACTGGAATGGGTGAATTTAACTCAGCTGACCATTATATCTACTACTGTGGGCAAGAATCCCTTAGAAGAAATGGAGTAGCTATCATAGTCAACAAAAGAGTCAGATATGCAGCAATGGGATGCAATCTCAAAAAACAACAGAATGATCTCTGTTCATTTCCAAGGCAAACCATTCAGTATCATGGTAATTCAAGTGTATGGCCTGACCAGTAATGCTGAAGAAGCTGAATTTAAACAGTTCTATGAAGACCTACAGGACCTTTTAGAACTAGCGCTGAAAAAAGATGTCCTTTTCATTATAGGGGACTGGAATGCAAAAGTAGGTAGTTAAGAAACACCTGGACTAACAGGCAAATTTGACCGTGGAATATGGAATGAAGCAGGGCAAAGCCTAATAGAGTTTTTCCAAGAGAACTCACTGGTCATAGCAAACACCCTCTTCCAACAACACAAGAGAAGACTCTATACATGGACATCACCAGACAGTCAATACCGAAATCAGACTAATTATATTCTTTGTAGCCAAAGATGGAGAAGCTCTATACAGTCAGCAAAAACAAGACCGGAAGCTAACTGTGGCTCAGATCATGAACTCCTTATTGTCAAATTCAGACTTAAATTGAAGAAAGTAGGGAAAGCCACTAGACTATTCAGCTATGACCTAAATCAGTTCCCTTATGATTACACAGTGGAAGTGACAAATAGATTCAAGAGATTAGATCTGATAGACAGAGTTCCTGAAGAACTATGGACTGAGGTTTGTGACATTGTACAGGAGGCAGTGATCAAGACCATCCCCAAGAAAAGGAAATGCAAAAAGGTAAAGCTATTTTGAGGTTGAGGAAGCCTTACAAATAGCTGTGAAAAGGAGAGAAATGAAAAGCAAAGGAGAAAAGGAAAGATATACCTATCTGAATACAGAGTTACAAAGAATAGCAAGGAGAGATAAGAAAGCCTTCCTCACTGATCAGTGCAAAGAAATAGAGGAAAACAATAGAATGGGAAATACTAGAGATCTCTTCAAGAAAATTAGATATAAAAAGGGAACATTTCATGCAAAGATGGGCACAATGAAGGACAGAAATGGAATGGACCTAATAGAAGGAGAAAATATTAAGAAGAGGTGGCAAGAATATACAGAAGAACTATAAAAAAAGATCTTCATGACCCAGATAATCACGACGGTATGATCACTCACCTAGAGCCAGACATTCTTGAATCTGAAGTCAAGTGGGTCTTAGGAAGCATCCCTACAAACAAAGCTAGTAGAGGTGATGGAATTCCAGTTGAGCTATTTCAAATTCTGGAAGATGATGCTGTGAAAGTGCTGCACTCAATATGCCAGCAAATTTGGAAAACACAGCAGTGGCCACAAGACCGGAAAAGGTCAGTTTTCATTCCAATCCCAAAGAAAGGCAATGCCAAAGAATGCTCAAACTACCACATAATTACACTCATCTCACACGCTAGTAAAGTAATGCTCAAAATTCTCCAAGCCAGGCTTCAGCAGTACATAAACAAAGAACTTCCAGATATTCAAGTTGGTTTTAGAAAAGTCAGAGGAATCAGAGATCAAATTGCCAACATCTGCTGGATCATCAGAAAAGCAAGAGAGTTCCAGAAAAACATCTATTTCTGCTTTATTGACTATGCCAAAGCCTTTGACTGTGTGGATCACACTAAACTGTGGAAAATTCTGAAAGAGATGGGAATACTAAACCGCCTGACCTGCCTCTTGAGAAATTTGTATGCAGGTCAGGAAGCAACATTTAGAACTGGACATGAAACAACAGACTGGTTCCAAATAGGGAAAGGAGTTGTCAAGGCTGTATATTGTCACCCTGCTTATTTAACTTATATGCAGAGTACATCATGAGAAACACTGGGCTTGATGAAGCATAAGCTGGGATTGCTGGGAGAAATATCAATAACCTCAGATATGCAGATGACACCACCCTTATGGCAGAAAGCGAAGAAGAACTAAAGAGCCTCTTGATGAAAGTGAAAGTGGAGAGTGAAAAAGTTGGCTTAAAGCTCAACATTCAGAAAACGAAGATCCTGGCATACGGTCCCATCAGTTCATGGCACATAGATGGGGAAACAGTGGAAATAGTGGCAGACTTTATTTTTCGGGGCTCCAAAATCACTGCAGATGGTTACTGCAGCCATGAAATTAAAAGACGCTTACTCCTTGGCTACAGACCATTGGGTCGCAGAGAGTCTGACATGACTGAGCAATTTCACTTTCACTTTCACTTGGAAGTGAAAGTTATGACCAACCTAGACAGCATATTAAAAAACAGAAATATCACTTTGCCAACAAAGGTCCATCTAGTCGAGGCTTTGAATTTTCCAGTAGTCATGTATGGATGTGATATTTGGACTATAGAGAAAGCTGAGCCCCGAGGAATTGATACTTTTGAACTGTGGTGTTGGAGAAGACTCTTGAGAGTCCCTTGGACTGCAAGGAGATCCAACTAGTCCCTCCTAAAGGAAGTCAGTCCTGAGTGTTCATTGGAAGGACTGATGCTGAAGCTGAAACTCCAATACTTTGGCCATCCGATGCGAAGAACTTACTCATTGGAAAAGACCCTGATGCTGGGAAAGATTAAAGGCGGGAGAAGGGGACAACAGAGGATGAGATGGTTGGATAGCATCGAGTCAATGGACAGGAGTTTGGGTAAAATCTGGGAGTTGGTGATGGACAGGGAAGCCTGGCGTATTGCAGTCCATGGGTCACTTAGAGTCAGACACAACTGAACGACTGAACTGAACTGATATGCTAAATAATATGTATAAATATATTTATATATTCATGTAATATGTATATTAAAATTGTATACATATGATTTTAAAGAATTTTCTTGAGATATGGTATGCCATACAAAAATCTTTGCATGTTTGATGTATATAATTTTATGCATTTGGATATATGCATACATCTATGAAACCATTTCCATATTATATGCCACAACATAAACATTACCCTCAAAATTCCCTCCTAACTTCCATATTTATTATTATTATTACTTTTTGTGATAAAAATATTTAATGTAAGATCTGTCCTCTCAGCAAAATTTTCAGTGTAAAATGCAGTGTTGCTAATTATAGGCACTATACTATATATTAGGGGGCTTCTAGGGTGGTTCAATGGTAAAGTATCCACTTCAGTGGAAAAGATGTAGATGATGCCATGGGTCTGATCCCTGGGTCGGGAAGACCCCTGGGGGAGGGCAGGGCAACCCACTTTAGTATTCTTGCCTGGAGAATCCCCATGGACAGAGGAGTTTGGCAGGCTACAGTCCATAGGGTTGCACAGAGTTGGACATGACTGAAGTGACTGAACACCCACGCACATTGTATATTATGTGTCTAAGACTAGTCATCTTGTATAACTGAGATTTTGTACACTTTTCCTTATATATCTCCATTTTCACTTTCTTGCAGCCTCCGGTAACCACCATTCTACTCCCTGCTTCTGTGAATTTGAACATTTTAAATTTCTCATGTTAGCGGTATTGTGTAGCTAACCATTGCAGTCACACAAAGTTTCATTTTAAAAAATGGAAGACGTCTGAATCCCACCCCTAGAGACTACGATGTATTTGATCTAGGGAACAAGGTAGGCATCAAGTCTAACACTGGATGAAATTAAAATGAAAATTTTATAAAAATATTCAGAGATGCACTTCTTGGACTAAGAGATTACAAATTTGGAAGCCAAATAAGTTGCTTGACACTTGTTTTCACTTGTTTGTGTCTGCCCAGGGTACGATAATTATGCATATGAGTAGTACTTACCAATGCTTATATTTTTTCATATAACACAAAATACATGAAAATTATACTTTTGCATTAAACAAGGAGAATATGAGCATATAAAAAATGAGAACAAAAGCCTAAATGTGGAGTTGAATTAAAAAGGATGGATTAATCTCTTCAGGTACACTGAGAAACTCATCCTCTGGTATGTTTAAAATTACTCATGAAGTGATAGAGTATAGAAAAGAAATGCTCACTTATGACTGGTTCAGTTATTGGTTTGTACATGGATTCTTAACTTTTATTTCAAGGTCTACCAAGATCAACTATTTATATATACATTTTTGTTAGTGAGTTCTTTAGAAAATGTAGAAGCAGTAATCAAAAAGATTTCATCATGATTTGTCAATATTAGAGACTTTCAATATTTTTAAATTCTCATATGGAAAACATCTGAGTCAAAGAGAGAAGGAAAAAATTCTCCTTATGTGATTCTAAATTTCACATAGAAATTCAAAGGACTGAAATCCAATCCTGGAAAAGAATAGATTTGGAAGTCTGACACTATTTCAAGGCTTATTATAAAGTTACTACTATAGTCAACAGACTGGTTTCAAATAGGAAAAGGAGTACATCAAGGCTGTATATTGTCACCCTGTTTATTTAACTTATATGCAGAGTGCATCATGAGAAACGCTGGACTGGAAGAAACACAAGCTGGAATCAAGATTGCCGGGAGAAATATCAATAACCTCAGATATGCAGATGACACCACCCTTATGGCAGAAAGTGAAGAGGAACTCAAAAGCCTCTTGATGAAAGTGAAAGTGGAGAGTGAAAAAGTTGGCTTAAAGCTCAACATTCAGAAAATGAAGATCATGGCATCCGGTCCCACCATTTCATGGGAAATAGATGGGGAAACAGTGGAAATAGTGTCAGACTTTATTTTTCTGGGCTCCAAAATCACTGCAGATGATTACTGCAGCCATGAAATTAAAAGACGCTTACTCCTTAGAAGGAAAGTTATGACCAACCTAGATAGCATATTCAAAAGCAGAGACATTACCTTGCCAACAAAGGTCCGTCTAGTCAAGGCTATGGTTTTTCCTGTGGTCATGTATGGATGTGAGAGTTGGACTGTGAAGAAGGCTGAGCACCGAAGAATTGATGCTTTTGAATTGTGGTGTTGGAGAAGACTCTTGAGAGTCCCTTGGACTGCAAGAAGATCCAACCAGTCCATTCTAAAGATCAGCCCTGGGATTTCTTTGGAAGGAATGATGCTAAAGCTGAAACTCCAGTACTTTGGCCACCTCATGCAAAGAGCTGACTCATTGGAAAAGACTCTGATGCTGGGAGGGATTGGGGGCAGGAGGAGAAGGGGACGACAGAGGATGAGATGGCTGGATGGCCTCACTGACTCGATGGACATGAGTCTGAGTGATCTCTAGGAGTTGGTGATGGACAGGGAGGCCTGGCGTGCTGCGATTCATGGGGTCGCAAAGAGTGGACACGACTGAGCGACTGATCTGATCTGATCTGATAGTCAAGGGTAGAATTAACATAAAAGATAGATAAATAGATGTATTGAATAGAACTGAGAGTAATAGATGTGTGTGTGTGTGTGTGTTTAGTTGATTGTTGTCAAAGTTACAAGGAGAATTTTATCGAAAAAGAATTGTCTTTTCAACAAATAGTGTTGGCAATTGGATATCCATATGCGAGAAAATTAATGAACTTGATCTATACCAACTTTTCCTTACAAAAATTTACTAAAATAAATTATATACTTAAATATAAAATCTAAGAACATAACATTTTTAAGCAAAGTATATTGTAAAGTAATTAGCCTCTAATTAAAACTAAAAAAAATTTCTAAAGCAAAGCATAAGCCAAACCAGTAAAGTAATTACCCTCTAATTAAAATTTAAAAAAAATTCTAAAGCAAAGGATAAGCCAAAAACCTTTTTGACTTTGGGTTAGGCAGAGCTTTCTTAACTATGACATAAAAATTATTAATCATAAAAGAAAAAATTATAAATGCATTTCATAAAAATTAAGAAATTCTATTTTTCAAAGAGCAGTATTAAGAAAATGAAAGGCAAAGCATAAAGTAGGGAAACAGATCTGAAAATCACACACCTAAGAAGAAATTGTATAATATATTAAAAACTCTCAAAACTCAAAAAGACACAAAAACTTAATACAAAATGGATAAAAGATTTAAACAGATACTTCAGAGAGGATATCCAAATATCAAATAAATGCATGAAAAAATGCTCAATATCATTAGTCATAGGGAAATGAAAAATAAAATCACAAGGAAGTATCAGTACATACCTATTAAGAAGTTCAAAATTAAAAAGACTGACCATAATGAGTGCATGGTAGGAGGTAGAGCAACTGGAACTCATACACTACAGGTGGGGATGTAAAATGATATAGCTACTTTAGAAAAACTTTGCTAGACTCATAATTTTAATTATACTTTTACCATAAGATTCAGCTTCTCACCCCTAGGTAATTATACAAGTAAAAAGAAAAAAAAAAATTCTGTGTTCCCACAAAAATTTACACACAAATATTTGTAGTGGTTTTATTCATAGTTGCTCCAACTGGAAACCACCCAAATGGCCTTCAGCTGGAGAATGAATAAACAAATCTGGAACATCTGCACAAAGGAATAAAAGCATCAATTCTTCGGCCCTCAGCCTTCTTCACAGTCCAACTCTCACATGCATACATGACCACAGGAAAAACCATAGCCTTGACTAGACGGACCTTTGTTGGCAAAGTAATGTCTCTGCTTTTGAATATGCTATCTAGGCTGGTCATAACTTTCCTTCTAAGGAGTAAGCGTCTTTTAATTTCATGGCTGCAGTCACCATCTGCAGTGATTTTGGAGCCCCCCAAAATAAAGTCTGACACTGTTTCCACTGTTTCCCCATCTACTTCCCATGAAGTGATGGGACCAGATGCCATGATCTTCGTTTTCTGAATGTTGAGCTTTAAGCCAACTTTTTCACTCTGGAAGGAATGATGCTAAAGCTGAAACTCCAGTACTTTGGCCACCTCATGCAAAGAGTTGACTCACTGGAAAAGACTCTGATGCTGGGACGGATTGGGGGCAGGAGGAGAAGGGGACGACAGAGGATGAGATGGCTGGATGGCATCACTGACTCAATGGACGTGAGTCTGAGTGAACTTCCGGAGTTGGTGGTGGACAGGGAGGCCTGGCATGCTGCGATTCATGAGGTTGCCAAGAGTCGGACACGACTGAGTGACAACTGAACTGAACTGAATGTGTGAACTATTGATACATATGACAACACAGAAGATTATTAATTGCTTTATACTAAGAGAATCCAGAGGCAAAAGGCTACACACTGTGATTCCATTCTTATGATATTCTTGAAAAGGCAAAACTATAGGGAGATAAAACAGATCAGTGGTTGCAAAGACCCAGGTTCCCTGATAGCTCAGAGGGTCAAGAGTCCACCTGCAATGCAGGAGACGCAGGAGACGCAGGTTCCATCCCTGGGTCAGGAAGATCCCCTGGAGTAGGACGTGGCAACCCACTCTAGTATTCTTGCCTAGAGAATCCCATGGACAGAGGAGCTCAGTGGGCTACAGTCCAAAGGGTAGCAGAGTTAGACACAACTGAAGTGACGTAGCACATACATGCACACGTGGGAACTATTAGAGGGCTGCCTAAGTCATAAGGTAATCTTTTGGCATGAAGGAACTGTTTTATATTTTGATTGTGATGGTGGGTACATGATGGTGTGTTTATCAAAACCTGAAGAATTATATTACTACAAAGGATAAATTTTACTGTATGTAAGTTATACACTTAATTTTTTAAGGGTGAAAATAAAGAACAAACAAAAAACAGCTGCATATAATGGCCAGTAGCTTCTCTAATATATAATATATAAATAATTCTGAATATATATGAAATTATCCTGTGTTTATTCTGTTTGGTTGAATTTCAATTCAGCTCTCAGCAATAACCTGGATAACAGCTCTGTCTAGTGCTGGCTGACTTGTATTTGAGCATGTAAGTCTTCCATCCTGTGCTTGACTTGAGATATCTTGAGGATAAACTGAAGAGTGTGTGGTATTTAACCTGGAGAAGTCCAGAGGTGAAAGCAAGGACTATGTTCCACCCCTGTGGGAGTGATTTAGGTCCTACACAAGGACCCCACAGGACAGTACTGCATGCTTAGTTGCTCAGCCACATCCACCTCCTTGCGACCCCATGGACTATAGCCTGCCAGACTCCACTGTCCATGGATTTATCCAGGCAAGAATCCTGGAATGGGTTGCCATTCCCTTCTCCAGAGGATCTTCCCCACCCAGGGACTGAACCCAGGTCTCCTGCATTTCAGGTGGATTCTTTACCATCTGAGCCACAAGAGAAGCCTATGGGTAAGTTTAGAAGATACAAAAATGCTTGCAAAGGAAATGATAAGCACCTTTTCAGAAGCCAGATGAAAGAATATGGGCATCTGACTCATGAATTTTTTCATACATTGAATACCTCCTTAACGGAAGGCTGGGGCAGGGCCTCAGGCACACTAAGTACAAAAGCTGAGTGAAGTTCTGTTTCAATAAAAAGAGGAAACTAGGGTATACAGTTGTGAAAATACATCCAGATGCAGAGTGCTCAAATTATGGCTTTGAAAGTACCAGGCTGACACAGTTATCATTCACAGAGATTCATCTCTACCAAGTAGTAGTAAGTACTTTTAATTAATCATACATTCAGGGAATAAAAATGTAACACAAACCCAAACATTAGTGACTAAAGTCTGTGGGATGAGAAGTGTTCTAAGAGTCAGGCTAACAATCCAATGAAATGTGGAAATATTAATATGTATTCAGTTCTTTTCATAAGAGTGCCTATTTCTTTTAACTGTCTTTCTAACTAGGGAATTAATACAATCAAGCTGACAGCTGTGTTCCACTGTCTACTTTTCTATAAATTATGTATAAAAAAATTCACATACTGACTTAAAAACACAAGATTTTGAAATTAAAATGTTCTGTGATATGCTTGTGATGTTTCATGCAAAGTTAGTTTATATAATACGTTCTCTTAGAACTTTGATGTCCTGTTGAAATTACACTTTACATAAACATAAATCATTTGGTTAAGTCAATTAGTGTAGAGCATAAAGCAAGCAAGAGTCCTAAACTACTGTTTATGTGCATGCTTTTCTGTGTTTATGACTGTAATTCTCAAAGCACAGGCTTGTAGAGCCATCATTTCAGGAATCTAGAAATGTTTTGGCATCTGCTGCAAGGACTGTGGTATCCATGTTTACAGCAGAGGTGTGAGCTGAATTCTAACAGACCCAAGGTAACCCAGACCATCTAGTGACATTTAACACATAACTCTTGGCCATCAGTGGGAACATCATAGCTATTCTCATCTCAATTTTCTCAGGCTTATGTGGATGGAGACACAGAGTGATTTATTGAACAGTGTTAATGTCATGAATTTATAGTTAACACGTAGCTATAGAACTCTGGGTTCATGGAAGGTTAAGGTGGACAAGATAGGGAAAAGAGGAAGGGAATTGTCATGGGCCAGGCATGATTCTAGGTTGATCATAACTTTCCTTCCAAGGAGTAAGCGTCTTTTAATTTCATGGCTGCAGTCACCATCTGCAGTGATTATGGACCCCCCAAAATAAGTCTGACACTGTTTCCACTGTTTCCCCAAATACTTCCCACCAGATGCCATGATCATAGTTTTCTGAATGTTGAGCTTTAAGCCAACTTTTTCACTTTCCTCTTTCACTTTCCTCAAGAGGCTTTTTAGTTCCTCTTCACTTTGTGCCATAAGGTGGTGTCATCTGCATATCTGAGGTTATTGATATTTCTCCCGGCAATCTTGATTCCAGCTTGTGCTTCTTCCAGCCCAGCATTTCTCACGATGTAATCCGCATATAAGTTAAATAAGCAGGGTGACAATATACAGCCTTGACGTACTCCTTTTCCTATTTGGAACCAGTCTGTTGTTCCATGTCCAGTACTAACTGTTGCTTCCTGACCTGCATACAAATTTCTCAAAAGGCAGGTCAAGTGGTCTGGTATTCCCATTTCTTTCAGAATTTTCCACAGTTTATTGTGATCCACACAGTCAAAGGCTTTGGCATAGTCAATAAAGCAGAAATAGATATTTTTCTGGAACTCTCTTGCTTTTTCCATGATCCAGCGGATGTTGGCAATTTGATCTCTGATTCCTCTGCCTTTTCTAAAACCAGCTTGAACATCTGGAAGTTCATGGTTCACGTATTGCTGAAGCCTGGCTTGAAGAATTTTGAGCATTACTTTACTAGTATGTGAGATGAGTGCAATTGTGTGGTAGTTTGAGCATTTTTTGGCATTGCCTTTCTTTGGGATTGGAATGAAAACTGACCTTTTCCAGTCCTGTGGCCACTGCTGAGTTTTCCAAATTTGCTGGCATTTGAGTGCAGCACTTTCACAGCATCATCTTTCAGTATTTGAAATAGCTGAACTGGAATTCCATCACCTGCACTAGCTTTGTTCATAGTGATGCTTTCTAAGGCCCACGTGACTTCACCTTCTTGGATGTCTGGCTCTAGGTGAGTGATAACACCATCGTGATCATCTGGGTCATGAAGATCTTTTTTGTATAGTTCTGTGTATTCTTGCCACCTCTTCTTAGTATCTTCTGCTTCTGTTAGGTCTGTACACTTTCTGTCCTTCTTTGCATGAAATGTTCCCTTGATATCTTTAATTTTCTTGAAGAGATCTCTAGTCTTTCCCATTCTGTTGTTTTCCTCTATTTCTTTGCTTTTATCACTGAGCAAGGCTTTCTTATCTCTCCTAGCTCTTCTTCGGAACTCTGCATTCAAATGGGTATATGTTTCCTTTTCTCCTTTGCTTTTCACTTCTCTTCTTTTCACAGATATTTGTAAGGCCTCCTCAGACAGCCATTTTGCTTTTTTGCATTTCTTTTCCATGGGGATGGTCTTGATCCCTGTCTCTTGTACAATGTCACAAACCTCCATCCATAGTTCATCAGGCACTCTATCAGATCTAGTCCCTTAAATCTATTTCTCACTTCCACTGTATAATCATAAGGGATTTGATTTAGGTCATACCTGAATGGTCTAGTGGTTTTCCCCACTTTCTTTAATTTAAGTCTGAATTTGGCAATAAGGAGTTCATGATCTGAGCCACAGTAAGCTCCCGGTCTTATTTTTGCAAGAAAAGTTATGACCAACCTAGACAGCATATTAAAAAGCAGAGACATTACTTTGCCAACAAAGGTCTGTCTAGTCAAGGCTGTGGTTTTTCCAGTGGTCATGTATGGATGTGAGAGTTGGACTGTGAAGAAAGCTGAGCACCGAAGAATTGATGCTTTTGAACTGTGGTGTTGGAGAAGACTCTTGAGAGTCCCTTGGACTTCAGGGAGATCCAACCAGTCCCTTCTAAAGGATATCAGTCCTGAGTGTTCATTGGAAGGACTGATGCTAAAGCTGAAAGTCCAATACTTTGGCCACTTTATGTGACGAGTTGACTCATTGGAAAAGACTTTGATGCTGGGAGGGATTGGGGGCAGGAGGAGAAGGGGACGACAGAGGATGAGATGGTTGGATGGCATCACCAATTCGATGGACATGAGTTTGAGTAAACTCTGGGAGTTGGTGTTGGACAGGGAGCCCTGGTGTGCTGCAATTCATGGGGTCGCAAGGAGTCAGACACGACTGAGCTACTGAACTGAACTGAATTGAGGCATGATTCTAGTAAGGTGCTTTGATGTGTTGCTTACATTAATTATCACAAGAAACCAAATAGCTATCATACCATGATAGACATATGTCATATATGAGTAATCTGATTTAGCTGCAGTATCTGTTGTAATTTGAAGAATAGTTACAAGAACCAGAAAGGCCTTCGCTCAGTGTCCCTCTTGGAGAAGGCAATGGAACCCCACTCCGATACTCTTGACTGGAAAATACCATGGATGGAGGAGACTGGTAGGCTGCAGTCCATGGGGTCGCTAAGAGTCGGACACGACTGAGCGACTTCACTTTCACTCTTCACTTTCATGCATTGGAGAAGGAAATGGCAACCCAATCCAGTATTCTTGGCTGGAAAATTCCATGGACAGAGGAGCCTGGCAGGCTATGGTGGTCCACAGGGTTGCAGAGTCAGACTCGACTGAGCAACTGAGCACAGCACTCCTCTAAAGTTCCTGAGACTCAGAGTTTAGCTCCAGTGGGTTCTGGCAGTGTTCTGCTGTGTTGTCCACTCAGGACATACACATTAACCTAGGATGCTTGTAAAAGATGCAGATTCTTGTGTTCCACTTGTGTTTGCAGATTGCTAGGAATTGATATTGAAAAATTAGGTTTCCCATAATCATAAAACATTCTGTATTTTTCATAACATTTTATTCATGTATTTTTAAATAATAATGCATGACCAAAATAATATATAATGAATCATTTTTATGTGATATAATTGTCTTAGAAATTTCAGTGGTTTTCTGTGAAAAAAATATAACAATAACTGCAAGGATATTTATTTTTATAAAACAACATATTGTGTTACAATTGTATATTTTAATAACAAGCAAAAAATGTTCTATACTTGTTATAGGCTTTGGGAATAGGAAATATTAAAATGTGGGAACACTGACATGGGATAAATATCATATAAATGTCATTAAAAATGAAAAGATATCACCACAAATACCAAATGTTTAAAACTATCACTTAATATGAAGTGTTAAAACATTCAAAGCATTAACTGCCTTGTCTGATAGTCTTTATGTTTGTTTCCTAGTAGATATTCTGGGTGTAAAGAAATTTCAAAGTTTCTTTCATTTTTGGTTGAATTGTTAAGAAAGCATCCAAAATCTTCTACAAGTTTGGAAAGAGGGTACATATGCCTTGTAAGTTATTTTTCTCTTTTACCTGGAAAATGCTTTGTCTGCTTGCCCTGATTTTATTTCTTTCTGAATGAAATCGGTATTGCTTTCATTAATCTATATTCACCTATGACAAGTATTCAAAGACTGGAAAATGCCAGGGATGATGATTGATTAGTATTTAAATGACAAAATATCTGGATCTTCTATTAAGATTAATAGCAGTACAGTGAATCACACATCATAAATAACTAATTTTGCATCCCAAACTTGCTATTTTGAGACACCAAAGAATTTGTTCAAGACATCTTATGTTAAATATATTAGTATTTATTTTAGTTGTAAGAATGACTCACTCTTAGAAGCAGACAAGGCCATGAATAGACACTCAAAATACGGCAACAGCTCTTAGCAAGACTGGCTGATGGGATCCTGACCAGTGAGCTGGTTCTCTCTCACCTGTTCCTGTATTGGTTCCCAGAACAGGTGACCTTGACTTTGCACTCTAAATGTCCATGCTCTTGCTTGACTTGAGTCAGTGAATATCTTCGAATCAGGATAGATTCTAAGTCCATTGTTGAATACTTGCAGGGGAATTAAAATAACTTTTGCTGTGTTCTTGATTTTTGAAAGACTATGCTCTATATTGGGGGAAAAACAGTGCACAGTGCCTGAGAAACATCAAGAAGAAAGTCCCACATGGAAACACTGTGCCTCAGTTCTGAGATTTCAATAAACTGCAGACCTGATAGTAGTCTGCATTTTTAAACAAACATCTCAAGTGATTCCTAGGATCACAAAGCTTAAGAACTGCTGGTCTGCCTTTTCATTAAAATATTTCTAAGTAGGATAGTATAATAAATTATTATCGGTTGTTATCACCTTAGAAAGAATATTACAGTTGACCCTTGCACAATGTCATTTATAGGAGTGCCAAATATCCTACCCAGTTGAAAATCTGTTTATGACTTTACAGTTAGCCCTTCATATCCAAAGTTCTACATCCAAGGATTCAAACAACTGTGGATTTACCCAAACATGGATTCAATCATTTGTAGATTATGTAGTACTGTTCAGTTCAGTTCAGTCGCTCAGTCGTGTCTGACTCTTTGAGACCCCATGAACCGCAGCACGCCAGGCCTCCCTGTCCATCACCAATTCCCGGAGTCCATGCAAACTCATGTTCTTTGAGTCGGTGATGCCATCCAAATATCTCATCCTCTGTCGTCCCCTTATCCTCCTGCCCTCAATCTTTCCCAGCATCAGGGTCTTTTCAAATGAGTGAGCTCTTCACATCAGATGGCCAAAGTATTGGAATTTCAGCTTCAATATCAGTCCAATGAACACCCAGGACTGATCTGCTTTAGGAGGGACTGGTTGGATCACCTTGCAGTCCAAGGGACTCTAAAGAGTCTTCTCCAACACCACAGTTCAAAAGCATCAATTCTTTGTAATGCAGATTTCTTTATATTCCAACTCTCTCATCCATACTTGACCACTGGAAAAACCATAGCCTTGACTAGACAGACCTTTGTTGACAAAGTAATGTCTCTGCTTTTCAATATGCTGTCTAGGTTGGTCATAACTTTCCTTCCAAGGAGTAAGCGTCTTTTAATTTCATGGCTGCAATCACCATCTGCAGTGATTTTGGAGCCCCCCAAAATAAATTCAGCCACTGTTTCCCCATCTATTTCCCATGAAGTGATGGGACAGGATGCCATGATCTTCGTTTTCTGAATGTTGAGCTTTAAGCCAATTTTTTCACTCTCCTCTTTCACTTTCATCAAGAGGCTCTTTAGTTCTTCTTCACTTTCTGTCATAAAGGTGGTGTCATCTGCATATCTGAGGTGATTGATATTTCTCCCAGCAATCTTGATTCCAGCTTGTGCTTCCTCCAGTCCAGCATTTCTCATAATGTACTCTGCATATAAGTTAAATAAGCAGGGTGACAATATACAGCCTTGATGTACTCCTTTTCCTATTTGGAACCAGTCTGTTGTTCCATGTCCAGTTCTAACTGTTGCTTCCTGACCTGCATACACGTTTCTCAAGAGCCAGGTCAGGCCTGGTATTCTCATCTCTTTCAGAATTTTCCACAGTTTGTTGTGATCCACAGGTCAAAGGCTTTGGCATAGTCAATAAAGCAGAAATAGATGTTTTTCTGGAACTCTCTTGCTTTTTCGATGATCCAGTGGATGTTGACAACCTGATCTCTGGTTCCTTTGCCTTTTCTAAAACCAGCTTGAACATCGGGAAGTTCACGGTTCACATACTGTTGAAGCCTGGCCTGGAGAATTTTGAGCGTTACTTTGCTAACGTGTGACATGAGTGCGATTGTGCAGTAGTTTGAACATTCTTTTGCATTGCCTTTCTTTGGGATTGAAATGAAAACTGACCTTTTCCAGTCCTATGGCCACTGCTGAGTTTTCCAAATTTGCTGGCATATTGAGTGCAGCACTTTCACAACATCGTCTTTTAGGATTTGAAATAGTTCAACTGGAATTCCATCACCTCCACTATCTCTGTTCATAGGGATGCTTCCTAAGGCCCACTTGACTTCGCATTCCAGGATGTCTGGCTCTAGGTGAGTGATCACACCATCGTGGTTATCTGGGTCGTGAAGATCTTTTTTGTACAGTTCTTCTGTGTATTCTTGCCACCTTTTCTTAATATCTTCTGCTTCTGTTAGGTCTCTACCATTTCTGTCCTTTATTGTGTTCAGATTTGCATGAAAAGTTCCCTTGGTATCTCTAATTTTCTTGAAGAGATCTCTAGTCTTCTCCATTCTATTGTTTTCCTCTATTTCTTTGCATTGATCACTGAGGAAGGCTTTCTTATCTCTCCTTGCTATTCTTTGGAACTCTGCATTCAGATGCTTATATCCTTCTTTTCTCCTTGCCTTTTGCTTCCCTTCTTTTCACAGCTATTGTAAGGCCTCCCCAGATAGCCATTTTGCTTTTTTGCACTTCTTTTTCTTGGGGATGGTCTTGATTCCTGTCTCCTGTACAATATAATGAACCTCCATCCATAGTTTTTCAGGCACTCAGTCTATCAGATCTAGTCCCTTAAATCTATTTCTCACTTCCACTGTATAATCATAAGGGATTTGATTTAGGTCATACCTGAATGGCCTAGTGGTTTTCTCCACTTTCTTCAATTTCAGTCTGAATTTGGCAGTAAGGATTTCATGATCTGAGCCACAGTCAGCTCCCGGTCTTCTTTTTGCCGACTATATAGAGCTTCTCCATCTTTGACTGCATATAATATAACCAATTTGATTTTGGTGTTGACCATCTGGTGATGTGCATGAGTAGAGTCTTCTCTTGTGTTGTTGGAAGAGGGTGTTTGCTATGACCAGTGTGTTCTCTTGGCAAAACTCTATTAGCCTTTGCCCTTACTCCAAGGCCAAATTTGCCTGTTACTCCAGGTGTTTCTTGACTTTGTACTTGTTCATTCCTGTCCCCTATAATGAAAAGGATATCTTTTTGGGGTATTTGTTCTAGAAGGTCTTGTAGGTCTTCATAGAACTATTCAACTTCAGCTTCTTCAGTGTTACTGGTTGGGGCATAGACTTGGATTACCGTGATATTGAATGGTTTGCCTTGTAAACAAACAGAGATCATTGTGTTGTTTTTGAGATTGCATCCAAGTACTGCATTTTGGACTCTTTTGTGGACCATGATGGCTACTCCATTTATTCTAAGGGATTGTTGCCCACAGTAGTAGATATAATAGTCATCTGAGTTAAATTCACCCATTCCAGTCCATTTTAGTTCGCTGATTCCTAGAATGTCGACATTCACTCTTGCCATCTCCTGTTTGACCACTTCCAATTTGCCTTGATTCATGGACATAAACATTCCAGGTTCTTATGCAATATTGCTCTTTGCAACATCAAATATTGCGCCTACCACCAGTCCCATCCACAACTGGGTGTTGTTTTTGCTTTGGCTGCATCCCTTCATGTTTTCTGGAGTTATTTCTCCACTGATCTCCAGTAGCATACTGGGCACCTACTGACCTTGGGAGTTCATCTTTCAGTGTCCTATCTTTTTGCCTTTTCATACTGTTCATGGGGTTCTCAAGGCAAGAATACTGAAGTGGTTTGCCATTCCCTTCTCCAGTTGACCACATTCTGTCAGACCTCTCCACCATGACCCGAATGTCTTGGGTGACCCCACATAGCATGGCTTAGTTTCACTGAGTTAGACAAGGCTGTGGTCCATGTGATCAGATTGGCTAGTTGTCTGTGATTGTGCTTTCAGCCTGTCTTCCCTCTAATGCCCTCTGTCAGCGCCTACCGTCTTACTTGGTTTTCTCTTTCCGTGGATGTGGGGTATCTCTTCATGGCTACTCCAGCAAAGCGCAGCTGCTGCTCCTTACCTCGGACGTGTGGTAGCTCCTCTGGGTTGCCGCCCCTGACCTCAGATGTGGGATAGCTCCTCTCGGCCACGCTTCTGCGCTGTTGCAGTGACCACGCTTCTGTAGTATTGTAGCTCTAATTTTTTTTTTAATTTGCAGTTCAGACTTGTTGTTCACTGATCAACTGTACCACAAAATAGCTCTAGTTTACTGATAAAGCTGAAGGATTTTGAAGGAGTTGGATTTCTAAAAAAGGTCTTAGAGGAGAAAGGGTTAATTATGAGACCAAGTCTAGGTGAGCATTTCTTTGGGCACTCTGGTCACCTACAGAGAGAACAAAGCACAGTCAATAAATGGAAGAAGTAGAGAAGTTCATGTGAGGGAGAAGGAAATAATGAATTGCAGATTAGTTTAAGCTACCTCATTATTTGCCTAGGCTTTTTTGACTAAAACTGAGAGAGGGAGTTGAGGGTCTGGGATTGTAATTGACTGCTGGCATGTGGAGAGAGCTTTATCAGTCTGGGTAAGCAGATGCCTGGTCCATGAGGAAGCACACCAAACAAGATGTGGTCATAATTCTGGAAATTAGGGTTCAGAGTTAGGGAGTTCCACTGAAGAGGTGGTTACTTCAAGGTAAGCAAGGCAAGCTTTTTAGTGAAACAGTACTGGAGAACCTGGAGAAAATTGTTGGATTGCCCAAATTCAGTCAGAATAGCGTGATGGATTCAATCTCAAAGCTCCTTTTAGAAAGTGTTTCAAATCCTCTTTTTCTGCTGTTTATGCATCTGTGTACAGATGTTACCACTAACACCAGGAAATTACTTATTTTGAATAAAGACTAAAAATGACAAAATTGATTCTGTTCTGAAAGAGCTGGAAATGTATCCTTGATGTTCAAACTGTGGCCCATGGACCAGCAGCCTTAGCATCACCTGGCAGCTTGTCATACAGGCAGAATCCTGGGTCTCATCCTAGACCTGCTGAATCAGAATCTGCATTTTAATGCAAGACACCCAGATGATCATATGCTCATTACATTTTGGGAAATGTAGGGCAAGTGTTCTCAACTACAGTATGCTTCAAAATCAGTTGAAAGGCGAATTAAAGCACAGATTGCTGGGCCCCACTTCTAGAGTTCCTGATCCAGTTAGTCTAGAGTAGGGATGCTGATGCTGCTGCTCCAGACGCCAACTTTTAGGAACCACTAGTCTAAGCAGGGGACTTCCCTGGTGGCTCAGATGGTAAAGAATCCACCTGCAGTGCGAGAGATCTGGGTTCAATCCCCGGGTTGGGAAGATCCCTTGGAGGATGGCATGGCAACCCACTCCAGTATTCTTGCCTGGAGAATCCTCATGGACAGAGAAGCCTGGTGGACTACAGTCCATGGGGTTACAAAGAGAAGAGTCTGACAAGACTGAGTGACTAAGCACAGCTCAGCACAGTCTAAGCAATGCCAACACTGTTATAGCCCTCTAGTCTCCATGTTTCTTCATCTTTAAAATTTTTTTTTATTAAAAAATATCCTCTGAGTTTCTGTTGCTTGCTTCTCATATTTTATTTCACAACCCTTAGTGATATTTCTTTCTATCACTTTTTAACTGAGATTTAATTAGAACATTAGAGCAAGACTTAGGATAGATGCCCTGCCAACAAACTCTTACAAGGAGATCTCACTTGTCCTAAGTGAATCTTTAACCACAGAATTCTACCTAGGTTTCAGATGGCTTTCTTAGCTATAGCTGATTGGATCAGGGCAGGTCATGAGGCTCATGGACAACCAGACTATATATTGGAGAATAGTTAATAGAAAAATATTGTAAGAAAACCTTTATCCAATAATTAAAATGGTGACTAATTTGACTTATTAAAATCTTTAACTCGGAAATTTAAATTGGTTGGATAAGGAGAGTTGTTGTTGTTGTTTTTTAGATTACTATAAGACAAGTTAAAAGGCATACCTTGCAAAAGCAGTCAAACAGAATCAAAAGGCAGCTGGGGTTATAAGCTGAATTTATGAGTAAAGGGCTAATAATAGGGCTTTGAAGACTTGGTTCATCTTTACAAACTTCAAACACTATACAGATGATTGTCAGTGATACTTCCCTTAAAAACTATACAAATACAAGCTGTATTCACTGTTAATGGATTGAATTTGAGAATTGTTCTGTTTGCTCTGATTCTACTGTTGCACATGGTTTGACAAATCTCACTTTGACAGCAATAGATTCTTAAAGTGATAGAGTCACCCTGGATATAACCAGAACTTTGATGAAGAGAACATTCTAGTGGCTATTGGTGAAAGTGAAAGTTGCTCAGTCATGTCCAACTCTTTGAGACCCCATGGACTATACAGTCTGTGGAATTCTCTAGGCCAGAATACTGAAGTGGGTAGCCTTTCCCTTTTCTAGGTGATCTTCCCAACCCAGGGATCAAATCCATGTCTCCCACATTACAGGCAGATTCTTTACCAGCTGAGCCACAAGGGAAGCATGGATATTAGCACTTTTGGCCAACTATTTATAGCTTTCTACCTTCTAGGAAGTACATTAGATTTCATTTCCTGGCTCTTTCTTAGTTGAGTGGTAATTAGGATCCTGGAAGAAAAAAAAAAAGTGAGCATAGGAAAATAGCATAGTTGGGAAGTTTTTAAAAAAAAAAAAATTATAGGTTGTGGCAGAGTTTACAGAAGCCAATACATGGCAATGCAGAACCCTAATATGAGCAACAGGAGAGAATCGTTACTCCTAGGCATGAAGGGAGGGATGGGTTTTGCTACTGAACTCAGGTTCGGCTGCTCATTGCTCAAATCTACAATATTGACAGACAAGTGTTGGGTAAAGGAAAGATAACTTTACTGAGGAAGCTGGCGACCTTGGGAAGAAGGTGGACTCATAGCCAAAGTCATCTCCCCACCAAACTTTTAAAGGAAATTTTTAAGGGTGACATGCAGAATAGCACATTTGGCTCCGATAACCATCTTGAAATTGCTTATGCGGTAGTCTGATCAGCGCCATCTTGGCTGTTTTAAGTATAGTTAATTTCTGTCCCAGGGTCAGTTCGTTCCCGTTGCCTTAAGGCCAGTTCTTGGAACTGAATAAGAAGGAGCATCTTATGTCCTGACCACAGTCTAGTCATTATGTAGTTAGCTTCTTTCACCTGGTGGGAATTTCACTATCTGTAAAACAGCTCACAGAATATGGATATTATCAAAGTCCTTCAGGAGGAACTAAAGACCCTGGACTTTGTTTAATGGCTAAACTATTATTATTTCATCTTAATTGACTCTTTCCTTTGCTTCTGCATTTTCTCTCTTCTCATTAAATCTATTTTTGGCTAAAGCTTTCCTATGGACAAGAGGCAGGCCGAGGACATGGAGAGTGTCTGTCTTGTTCTGTTACTTGCTCAGAACCCACAGAGAGGACTACCTGACTGGAAATGGGGCCTTCAGTAGCAGAGCACAGTCTACCCACAGTCACCTTTAATGGAGGGACTTGGGGGAAGAAACAATTCAGCACATTGTCCTGCAATTCAATCAACTGCTGGTACTTCCCAGTGGCTAAACCCAGCTGGAAGACCTAGGAAAACAAAGCAGCTTTTCAGGTGCAGAGCAGTATAAACAGTACCT
The DNA here is from genome assembly GCF_032452875.1 of Bos javanicus. NCBI lineage: Eukaryota > Metazoa > Chordata > Mammalia > Artiodactyla > Bovidae > Bos > Bos javanicus. Next base: position 42,405,883 of record NC_083881.1, read on the forward strand.
CTGGAGAAGTAAATGAAGATATTTAGCACAAGCGTAGCAGAGTGGCTGGTTTTCCACGATGACAAAAGTACAGATATATCACTTTCTTGGCAGTATATTTAATTGTTGGTGCAAGATCACTCAGAGTTCAAAAATATTCCAGATTGTTGCTCCTCTGTCAGTCTGGGTGGTAGAGTAAAGAAAATCAGAACAGAGCTTCTAGTAACTCTTCATAGGCATTTAATATGAGTAAGAAATAAATCATTGTGGTCTGAAGCCACTAAACTGTTTTTTTATGATTGTTTTTATGACAACATAACCTTTATTACTAATACAGATGTTATTACTTATGAATTGGCATATTGTTGTAACCAAATAACTAAACTAACTGAGACATATATCTAAGACATATAGTGGAAAGAATAAGAACTGGTATTTGAAGTTGAAAGAATGGTTGCCATTATTTGGTGATGAAATATATGGTAAAGCTGTATGGACATTCACCTGATAAGCAGATAATGTGCCAAATGAAATTGTAACTGTAGGGAAAGAAGTTGTAAATAGGAAAGTGGAAACTTATGATGTTACTATTGATGTTTGACAGGGAGGGATGGAGAGAGAGAGCACTGGGAGAGGAGAAAGAGAGCATAATAAGAGGAGAGGGAGAGAGACAAAGAGGAAAGGAAAATCTTAAAAAAAGAATTCCACTGGCTATCAGCCATCTTGCAAGCAGGAATTAATAAGAATAGTTTAGATTTTAGCTAGAGAGCCTTATAAGATGCATCTGATTCTCATTCAAAATTGGCAAAAGGTAAAACAGAGAAAATTTTTGACCAAAAACGACCAATTAGAATTTATTCTTGTGGCGTGTTTCAAATTTAAGGTATGGTTGTTGCCCCAGTTGTAAAATCTCTGAATGGATTAAAGAATCTCAGAGCAAAGTTCCATAGTATTCAGAAAGACTATTTATTTGAACAAAATGGCTGAGAGGAAAGAGACGAAACCTATGACTCTGCAACCAAAATCAGAAAAGATCAAATGTCTATAAAAAGGTAGAAGGGAAAAGATAGAGGGTGGGAGGTGATAAAATAACAGAAAAATAATAAATCTAAAAAAGCATGACTAGAAAATAGCTGTGCACATGAAGCTGATTTAAATAGGCTGAAACTACAAAGTACAAAGTGTTTTTTTGAGGTAATATTTAAATTTTTCCTTGTTTATGTAATTTTATTTATTTTAAATCATACTATGATTATTTGATTTATGAATATATTAGTACGAAAATGATTAGGTTACTAAGCAGACTTTATTCATTTCTGTTTTTTATTTTATAGAAGATTGTTTTGGGGTTTTGTTTTGTTCATTTTTTTAAAAATTTATTTTTAATTGAGGTGTAATTGCTTTACAATATTGCATTGGTTTCTGCCATATATTAACATGAATCAGCCATAGGTATACATATGTCCCCTCCCTCTTGAACCTCTCTCCCAACTCCCACCCCCCACCCCATGCCACCCCTCTTGGTTGTCACAGAGCTCCAGATTTGAGCCCCCTCAAATCTAAATTTCCATTGGCCATCAGATTTTACATACGGTAATGTATATGTTTCAGTGCTACTCTCTCCATTCGTCCCACCCTCTTCTTCCTCTCACAGTATCCACAGGTCTGTTGTCTATGCCTGCATCTCCACTGCTGCCGTGCAGAAAGGTTAATCAGTACCATCTTTCTAGATTCCATATATATGCATTAATATATGATATTTGTTTTTCTCTTTCTGACTTACTTCACTCTGTATAATAGGCTAATAGTTCCTCATTTGAACTGACTCAAATGCATTCCTTTTTATGGCTAATTCAACATATAAAGAGAGTGAAAGTCACTCAGTCGAGTCCGACTCTTGATGACCCCATGGACTGTATAGTCTATGGAATTCTCTAAGCCAGAATACTGGAGTGGGTAGCCTTTCCCTTCTCCAGGGGATCTTCTCAACCCAGGGATCAAACCCAGGTCTCTCACATTGCAGGTAGATTCTCTACCAGCTGAGCCACAAGGGAATCCCAAGAGTACTGGAGTGGGTAGCCTATTCTTTCTCCAGCAGATCTTCCTGACCCAGGAGATGAACCAGGGTCTCCTGCATTGCAGGTGGATTCTTTACCAACTGAGCTATTAGGGAAGCCCCTCAACATATAAGGGATACCATATGATATTTCTTTTTCTGTCTGACTTTCTTCACTCAGTATGACACTCTCCAGGTCCATCCATGTTGCTGCAAGTGACATTATTTCATTCTTTTTAATGGCTGAATAATATTTTATTGTGTATATGTACCACAGCTTCTTTGTCCATTCATCTGTCTATGGACATCTGAGTTGCTTCCATGTCCTGGATATTGCAAATAGTGCTGTGATGAACATTGGGGTACACATGTATTTTTCAGTTATGTTTTCCTCAGGGTATATGCCAGTAGTGGAATTGTTGGGTCATATGGCAGTTTTATTTTTAATTGTTTAAGGAATCTCTATACTATTCTCCATAGTGGCTATATCAATTTACATTCTCACCAGCAGTGCAGGAGGGTTCCTTTTTCTCCAAATCCTCTCCAGCATTTATTGTTTGTAGATTTTTTGATGATGACCATTCTGACCAGTGTGAGGTGATACTTCATTATAGTTTTCATTTGCATTTCTCTAATAATGGCAGTGTTGAGCATCTTTTATGTGTTTATTAGACATCTGTATGTATTTTTTGGAGGAATGTCTGTTTAGATCTTCTGCCCATTCTTTGATTATTTGTTTTTTTGGTCTTGAGCAGAATGAGCTGTTTGTATATTTTGGAGATTAATCCTTTACCAGTTGTCTCATTTGCTATTGTTTTCTCCCACTCTGAGGGCTGTCTTTTCACCTTGTTTATGGTTTCCTTTGCAGTGCAAAAGCTTTTGAGTTTAATTAGGTTTTAAACAGAGTTGTATTGCCAAGTAAACCATAAGCTTTGACTAAAAATTCTGTGACTTAAGAATGTGATTGCAATTATTCACTTCCTGTCCTACCACTGAATATTGGCTGTGATGTTTGCAGATAACCTTTTAGACCACTGATCTTCAGATCAAGAGGAAATAGACACACACTTAGCATAGTAAGCTCTACACATAATCCTCTAGCAAAGAGGCTCATAAACCACACTCTGAGATGTTGGGTTTGAGCTTGATGCCAAGCCTGGATGGGGTCTTGGCTTCAATTCCCTGGGGAAGAAAGTATCTCTTTTCTGAAGGAGGGAGAAGAGATACTTGACAGAGTGCATCGTGTGTATATACTCATTTGCTCAGTCCTGTCTGACTCTTTATGACCCCATGGACTGTAGCCCATCAGGCTCTTCTGTCCATAAGATTCTCCAGGCAAGAATACTGGAGTGGGTTGTCTTTCCCTTTTCCAAGGGACCTTCATGACCCAGGGATCAAACCTGCATCTCCTGTGCCTTCTTGCTTTGGGAGGTGGACTTTTACCACTGAGCCACCTGGGAAGCCCTGGAGGAATGCATATTGGACTATAATATTCATAGTGTTATTCAGAAAACTTATCTCTTTATCATCCTTTTAGGCACTCAATAACTTCTCAGCACTGGAAATCCTGACTCTGTCTTTGGGTGGATCCTTATGGCTAATTCTGACTAGTGAGTTGTGGGAGAGAAATGAGGCATGAACATTCCTGGCTGGCACATTTAAATACAGACACAAGATCCTCCACAGCTCTTCACCTATGGCACTGGGACAAGCAATATTCCAGAATGGGGCCCTTCAGCCTAGATCCAGAAAAAGGACAATCCAGAATAAAGAACCATGCTGATTCACAAAAGAGATATAAATAAGTGAGAAATTATCCTGTATTTCATTTCTCTGAGATTTGAGAAATGGCCTCTCCCTGGAGCATAACTTAGTTTTTTCTGAGTGATTAAAAAAAAAAAAGGTACTGATTATTATGGAGAAGTAGGATTGTAGTGGAATATCCTTGCTGAAAAACTTGTTTTTCATTACCATATATTTAAGGTTGAACAAGACATTTACAGATTATGACTCTTTATTGGGCTTTCCTAGTGGCTCAGATGGTAAAGAATCTACTTGCAATGCGGGAGACCCAGGTTCAATCCCTGTGTGGGGAAGATCCCCTGGAGAAGGGAATGGCTATCTACTCCAGTATTCTTTCCTGGAGAATTTCGTGGAGAGGAGCCTGGTGGGCTACGGTCCATGAATTTGTAAAGAGTCGAACACGACGGAGAGACTAACACATGCCATGACTCTTAATAGATTATGTAAATTTCTTTTCAGACTATGACTCAATAGTGTTTTAAACCCTAGTGAGTGTGTGGTCTAGAAGGTTATATAATTATGTAAATAAAATTGTTGGACAGAGGAGCTTGGCAGGCTACGGTCTATGGGGTCAAAAAAGAGTTGGATGTGATTTACTGACTTAACAGCAACGACATGGATTTGTCAGTTTCTGTTATGTGAGTACTATAAGAAGCTAAATAATTAAAAAGCATTTTTGTGACAAAAGAATAAATAGAATTGACACTATAAAATGTTTACAGATGAAAGTGATTTTTACCTTTTACTTTGATGTTTTGAATGAATATACCACGACATGAAAAATAGTTGATTTGGATCTGAAGTTTCTTTTAAAGATTCTCCCCATTTCAAGATATACTGCAATCAACCTAGATATCTGAATAGACGCCAATACTGAATGAATATGACTTGGGCTATTTGCTGATTTTTTTCTTGTAGTATCTCTATCCAAGGTATGTTGTTACACACAGAGACAAAATAAAAGGATGTCTCAAGGGTAAAGCATTCATCCTTCAGCTAGAGTACTGATGAAGTAAATTTCTGTCTGAAATAAATGCTTTTTGAAAGCTTTACCGTTGCTTCATCTCTATTCATGAGAACTTGAAGAGACAAATTCTGGGAAGAAGATAACTTTCTTTATGTTGGCTTCTTCAAGGCTCAAGGACTTGTTGAAATGCAGGACAGAATAAACACCATTTCAACTATACTGTCTGCAGGTGGAAGCTGGGGAGGAAAAAGGGTTTTATTCCCCCCATGAATTGTCACAGAATGAAATGAAGCTTGCTAAAAACATACTGGCTATGAGTACTATACAGAAAAATACAGAAAAGAAGAAAGAATATTTCCAGTTTTTTCAGACTTGATCATTGTAATTCTTCTATAAAAGCTATTATACTAAGATTCCTGCAGAAATAGTATAATTGGCCAATATACCTGAGGTGTAGGTGGCATAATTTATAGCAATGATTGTTCTTAGTGCTGTGGAATAATTTAGTTGTTGCTTTTCTTTTCTTCTTTCAATATGTCTTGGCTGATAACAATCTCTTTTTAAGCTGTGCAACCGGAGGAAATGAGTATATGACTGGCAATTTGGAAATAAAATTTGCAGGAGACAGACGTTGATATGTTTACACATTTGTTTCTATCAGTGTTTCCTGGGATAACAATTAAAGGTAATAGAAGTTTTAATATTGTTTGATAGACAATGGCCTGTTTGGAATAGTTAACTATAGTTAAAACATTGCAAATAATTACTTAGGATCATTAAATATTTATGAGATATTATTATTTTGGATTTCTAATAGATTCCATAAAGCAAAAGGACTTTTATGCCAACAACACTTATAATTTCATAATTTCACTGAGTAAAGTAATATTAACTTGAAATAGGGGGCTTTCCTGTGATCCAGTGGCTAAGACTCCACACTCCTAATGCAGGGGGCCCAGGTTCAAGCCTTGGTCAGGGAACTTGATCCCACATGCCACAACTAAGACTTCGCATGTCACAACTAAAGATCCTGTGTGCCGCAAACAAGACCTGTCACATATAAATAAATAATTAAAACAAATAAACAAAATCAAATGAAGTAGATCTAAAAAGTTAAATATATCTATATACTGTACTGGAAAATACCCATAATGTAAAATAAATTTTTTTTTTAAAGTTCAGATTAATATATTATGGTGTGATCCAATTATTGTAAAATGATGTCACATATATTTATATGTGTGGGCTTCCTAGGTTTTTTATGTGTGTGGGGGGGCTTCCTAGATGGCACCTAGATGGCGCAGTGGTAAAAAATCCATGTGCCAATGCAGCAGACACAAAAGATGCAGGCTTCATCCCTGGGTTGGGAAGATCCCCTGAAGAAGGGAACGGCTACTCACACTAATATACTTGCCTGGAAAATTACATGGACAGAAAAGCCTGGTTAGCTATAGTCCTTGGGGTTGCAAAGAGTTGGACCCAGCTAAGCACACATGCACACATATATATTAACATATATATGTATAACTATACTTATCTATATAACTATATATAACACATGTTTACACATACAGGGATCAAAGTAGTGGTTATTCAGTTATCTATGAACAGATTCTTAACCATTTTTAAATTTCTCCCTATGGCTTTATTTGTTACTAAAAGTATGTATCATCTTTGTGATTTAAAAAAAATGAGGAAAATATAAACTATAAAGGAGAGAATTAGTGGAAATATCAAGTATCCCCTACAATGCTTGTGTTTAATAAGATGTGCCTCCTTCCTTTTTGTTCTTACTAGGTATAATTAAAATCACTACCTATAATATCAACCCAAGTATAATTTTGTGAATTACAGTTTTTAATTCATTCTTATTATTAAAACTGAATTTACTAAACCTCATGCATGATTTTTTTACAGTTTAAATCATTTAATATTTAAAATAAGTTTAAACATGTCCAGTTGTACAGAGAATATATTATCTTTGGCCCCTTAAGCTTTGCTAAATTTTTAAAATTTAACTTAGCCTCTCTGTAAAGCCTGAACAGTTTTCATTTTTGCCCTTTAGAAGAGCAATTTGTGTTATGAATATTTTGAAAGTGGTTCAGCTGTTTAAATAACAATAATTGATTTTCCTCAGCAATGTTGCTTTTTGGAATTTAATCATGCTCTCAGGCACACTTAATTTGTGGATTAGAGCTTTTTGAACAACACAATCACCGACACAATTACAAAGTGTTGTAGAAATTATTTGCAAGGCAAAGAACAAGAAGGGCAGCACAAATGGTCCAGGCAGTAACAGTGAAACAGATGTGCAGGATATGTGATCAGTAGCCAGCAGATTCTTTATAAATGTGTTTATGTATTTTTGAATTCATTTATTTGAAAACTGTTTGTTGAATACCTACTATGTTTCACATATTGTACTAGATTTTGGCTATATATGGATGAGGCAATGCATATATGACCTCGCCTCATGGACCTTTCAAGAATGAATCAAATATAGTAGCTTTCCCACTTGATCTCTCTTTCACTGACACCTCTCACTCCCTGATGCTCTCCATTGCTCTATAAATCCTACTGACTGAGGCACCAGCCATGCTGAACCCTGGCAAGGAATAGTCTGCACACTAATATGCTCACTTCTTTTTTGTTCTCACCCATTCAGCTGTGCTGTTATTAACATCAGTTGAGTTTGTTCTTAAATTTGATTATGTCAGTTGTACTTATGATTTTAATTAGGAAATTCAATTAACTATAGCTTGAATAAACATAATATGAATTCAAATAGAAAACTGTCTCTTCATTCTAATTTCTGCTATCATGCCACCCAAGCTTCTGCCAATACATTTCTACAGTTCCAAGTTTAGAGACTGTGTTTGTCTTCTAAAACCCATCGTCTTTTCCTTGGGCAACATCTCTGCTAACAGTAGTGTTTCTTATCGCTCCAGCTCCTGCTGGAGTCAGTGATTCCAACTTACAAAATGTGACCCTGGTCTCTGGGCTCAGGCTAAATTATATCCTCTAGCCCATGAATGATAATACTTCCTGCTATGGCTTATTTCTGGGCTAATGATCCCATAGGTCCTTACATCAACTACACATCTAATTTTCTGTATTAAAATCTTTATGTTCTAAATACTTTAAAATATTAAAAATAATATTTTTCATAATAGACCCTGACAAGTAAAAAGATTAACCACAAATGTTATCAAATTTATGCCTGTTCACTGACTTCATCTTCTGCAGCCTAGGTTGCTCTACTTTCAGATTATAACTCACTGATGGCAATAGGGGTCGAGCAATAAGTACATTAGTACTGAAAAATAAGGATTAAACTCAATTTAGAGATTCCACATTAATGGGAATACTCCCCAGAGGGAGGGCCATGGATCCTTAGGTTAGTATTCCCAGCAGTCCGCATTGATCTATTGAATCACCAAGCACATTTGTTTATGGAACTGTGGAAATTGAAAGAGAAGTGACTGTATATTGATAGATGTTGTCTGGGTCTCTTGATTATATGAAATTTGAGTAAGGTATTTAATGTATTATATTTGTCTTCAATAGGTATGTCCTATTTTGTTCATTTCATGAACAGTATGATAGGCAAAAAGATATGACACTGAAAGATGAAGTCCCCAGGTTGGTAAGTGCCCAATATGCTACTGAAGAAGAGTGGAGAAATAACACAAGAAAGAATGAAGAGACAGAGCCAAAGCAAAAACTATGTCCAGCTGTGATTCTGACTGGTGACGGAAGTAAAGTTTGATGCTGTAAAAATAATATCTCATAGGAACATGGAATGTTAGGTCCATGAATCAAGGCAAATTGGAAATGGACAAACAGGAGATGGCAAGGGTGACATAAACACTTGAGGAATCAGTGGACTAAAATGGCCTAGAATGGGTGAATTTAATGCAGGTGACCATTATATTTACTACTGTGGGCAATAATCCCTTAGAAGAAATGGAGTAGCCCCTTTAGTCAACAAAATAGTCCAAAATGCAGTACTTGGATGCAGTCTCAAAAATGACAGAATGATCTCTGTTCATTTCCAGGGCAAAGAATTCAATATCACAGTAATCCAAGTCTATGCCCCAACCAGTAATGCTAAAGAAGCTGAAGTAGAATGGTTCTATGAAGACATACAAGACCTTCTAGAACTAACACCCAAAAAAGATGTCCTTTTCATTATAGGGGACTGGAATGCAAAAGTAGGAAGTCAAGAAACACTTGGAGTAACAGGCAAACTTGGCTTTAGAGTACAAAGGCTTACAGAGTTTTGCCAAGAGAATGCACTCGTCATAGCAAACACCATCCTCAGACTCTACACATGGACATCACCAGATGGTCAATACTGAAATCAGATTGATTTTATTCTTTGCAGCCAAAGATGGAAAAACTCTATACAGTCAGCAAAAATAAGACCACGAGCTGACTGTGGCTCAGATCATGAACTCCTTATTGCCAAATTCAGATATAAATTGAAGAAAGTAGGGAAAACCACTAGACCATTTAGGTATGACCTAAATCAGATTCCTTAGATTATACAGTGGAAGTGAGAAATAGATTCAAAGGATTAAATCTAATAGACAGACTGCCTGAAGAGATATGTATGGAGGTCCGTGACATTGCACAGGAGGCAGTGATCAAGACCATCTTTAAGAAAAAGCAATGCAAAATGGTTGTCTGAGGAGGCCTTGCAAATAACTGAGAAAAAAAGAGAAGTGAAAGCCAAAGAAGAAAAGGAAAAGTTATACCTATTTCAATGCAGAGTTCCTAAGAATACCAAGGAGAGAAAAGAAAGCCTTCCTTGGTGATCAATGCCAAGAAATAGAGGAAAACAATAGAATGGGAAAGACTAGAGATCTCTTTAAGAAAATTAGAGATACTAAGGGAACATTTCATGCAAAGATGGGCACAATAAAGGACAGAAATGGTATGGACCTAACAGAAGCAGAAAATTTTAAGAAGTGGCAAAATACATAGAAGAGCTATACAAAAAAGATTTTCATGACCCAGATAACCACGGTAGTGTGATCACTCATCCTAGAGCCAGACATCCTGAAATGTGAAGTCAAGTTGGCCTCAGGAAGCATCCCTACGAACAAAGCTAGTGGAGGTGATAGAATTCCAGTTGAGCTATTTCAAATCTTAAAAGATGATGCTGTGAAAGTGCTGCACTCAGTACGCCAGCAAATTTGGAAAACTCAGTAGTGGCCACAGGACTGGAAAAGGTCAGTTTTTATTCCAATCCCAAAGAAAGGCATTACCAAAGAATGCTCAAACTACTGCACAATTGCACTCATCTCACTCATACTATAGTAGCTCCTGCTATAGTTTGTATGGATTTTATTTCAAGCAAAGATGCAAGCTGTTTCATGATGTCAGAATTATAAACTAAAAGCTCATTCAAGCAATGCATTTGGTACAAAATAAAAATGAATTGTGTAGACTATAAGGTGATAAGAATATAGAGTTTTCATTCCAATCCCAAAGAAAGGCAATGCCAAAGAATGTTCAAACTATCACACAATTGCACTCAACTCACAAGCTAGCAAAATAATGCCCCAAATTCTCCAAGAGAGGCTTGAACAGTATGTGAACTGTGAACATCCAGATGTTCAAGCTGAATTTAGAAAAGGCAGAGAAACCAGCTATGAAATTGCCAACATCTGTTCGATCATTGAAAAAGCAAGAGAGCTCCAGAAAAACATCTATTTCTGCTTTACTGACTATGCCAAAGCCTTTGACTGTATGGATCACAACAAACTGTAGAAAATTCTGAAAGAGAATGGGAATATCAGACCACCTGACCTACTTCCTGAGAAATCTGTATGCAGGTCAAGAAACAACAGTTAGAACTGGACATGGAAAAACAGATTGGCTCCAAATCAGGAAAGGAGTAAATCAAGGCTGTATATTGTTACCCTGCTTATTTAACTTATTTGCAGAGTACATCATGTGAAATGCCAGTCTGGATGAAGCACAAGCTGGAATCAAGATTGCCGGGAGAAATATCAATAATCTCAGATAAGCAGATATTACCACCCTTATGGCAGAAAGTGAAGAACTAAAGAGCCTCTTGATGAAAGTAAAAGAGGAGAGTGAAAAAGTTGGCTTAAAACTCAACATTCAGAAAACAAAGATCATGGCATCTGGTCCCATCACTCCATGGCAGAAAGATGGGGAAACAATGGAAACAGTGAGAAACTTTATTTTGGGGCACTCCAAAATCAGTGCAGCCATGAAATTAAAAGATGCTTGCTCCTTGGAAGAAAAGCTATGACCAACCTAGACAGCATATTAAAAAGCAGAGACATTGCTTTGCCAACAAAGGTCCATCTAGTCAAAGCTATAGTTTTTCCAGTAGTCATGTATGGATGTGAGAGTTGGACTATAAAGAAAGCTGAGCACCAAAGAATTGATGCTTTTTGAACTATGGTGTTGGCGAAGACTCTTGAGAGTACCTTGGACAGCAGGGAGATCCAACTAGTCCATCCTAAAGGAAAGGCAGTCCTGAATACTCATTGGAAGGAATGATACTGAAGCTGAAACTCCAATACTTTGGCCGCCTGATGCAAAGAACTAACTCATTTGAAAAGACCCTGATGCTGGGAAAGATTGAAAGCAGGAGGAGAAGGGGACCAGAGGATGAGATGTTGGATGGCATCACCGACTCAATGGACCTGAGTTTGAGCAAACCTGGGAGATGATGAAGGACAGGGAATCTGGTGTTCTGCAGTCCATGGGTCACAAAGAGTCAGACACGACTGGGCAACTGAACAACTACAAGGATAAATATGCTTAATCTGTTGGAAGTAGGGAGAAGGATGTTAAAAACATGTAGTCAAGGAATCTTGACTTCATCTACCACAATACAATGGGCTGTTGAACACAGCTGTGACTTGGGGCACGGAGAACAGCGGAAGGTCTGTGATAGCATCACAATTGGCTCTCCCTCTCTGAGGTTTCACATGTGCAGATTCAACCATATAGATCATGTAGTACTGTAGTGTGCACTTATCGGGGAAAAAAATCCGTCTATAAGTGAACCCATGCATTCAAACTCATGCTGATCAAGGGTTGACTTTATCATAATAAATGAGAAAGAGGAAACAGACAGGCAATATTTGATTGGTACTAATACCATCCTCATGGCTCTGAATATTAGAGGCATGTAGAGGTATTAAAAACTATTATATTGCTGGTCTTTGCAAATCTCTTTTATTGTGTTCTTACCACTAAAAAATGATAAATGGATTTAATTTAACATTATGGAAAAGCAGCTTTAGCTTAAAATATTTTTCATTTTGAAGCTATATTTGACCATTAAATGTATACAAATAGAAAGAAGAAAAATCATCTGTAACACCATACCTAAACACAACCATTGTTAATAATTTAAAGTTTTATCTATAAATAGTTCTAATCTTTTAAGTATGTAATGCAGATATCCTTGAGTTTGTAACCACAGAGGAGGTTACAACTTTTTTCTTTCTTTAAACTTTTCATTGATATATGGAGAGGAAAAGTGAAAGTTAGTGTCCAAGTCAAAGAACTTTCACAATTTAAATACAGCCATAACCATTATCCTATCAAAGAATAGCATATCACTAGGACCCCAGAAGCCCCTCTTGTTTCAGTGCCTGAACCCCCTTTTCCTGTAAGGGGAAACACTACTGTAATTTCTACAGCCGAGGTTGTTGTTGCCTATCATTATTTATGCACGTGGAATCACACGGAATGTATTCTTGTATTTGACCACTTTCAATCAGCGTTGTATTTGCTTGGTTTATTCATATTTTGCAAGTAATTGTATATTGTTCATTCTCATTGCTGCATTCAGTTGTGTGAATAGACACTGTTTATCTATTCTACTGTTAATGGAGATTTGCAGATTTGGGCTATTTGTTTCACATATGCTTTTATGGAAATTTCAGTACAACTCTGTTAGTGAATAGATGCACACATTTAAATACCGCCAAACATTTCCCCAAAGTTGTATACCAATTTACACCTACAACAGCAGCAAAGGAACATTTTGGTTTTGACATTCTGTCAAATTTGTTTTTTTCCTCTTTTGTTTCATTTTGTTTTGTTCCATTTTAGCCATTTGGGTGGGTGTATACTGGTATCATGGGAAATAGATGGGGAAACACTGGAAACAGTGGCAGACTTTATTTTGGGGGCTCCAAAATCACTGCAGATGATGATTGCAGCCATGAAATTAAAAGATGCTTACTCCTTAGAAGGAAAGCTATGACCAACCTAGATAGCATATTCAAAAGCAGAGACATTATTTTGCCAACAAAGATCCGTCTAGTCAAGGCTATGGTTTTTTCTGTGGTCATGTATGGATGTGAGAGTTGGACTGTGAAGAAAGCTGAGCACCGAAGAACTGATGCTTTTGAACTGTGGTGTTGGAGAAGACTCTTGAGAGTCCCTTGGACTGCAAGGAGATCCAACCAGTCCATTCTAAAGGAGATCAGCCCTGGGTGTTCTTTGGAAGGAATGATGCTAAAGCTGAAACTCCAGTACTTTGGCCACCTCATGCAAAGAGCTGACTCATTGGAAAAGACTCTGATGCTGGGAGGGATTGGGGGCAGGAGGAGAAGGGGACGACAGAGGATGAGATGGCTGGATGGCATCACTGACTCGATGGACGTGAGTCTGAGTGAACTCCGGGAGTTGGTGATGGACAGGGAGGCCTGGCGTGCTGCAAAATTCATGGGGTCACAGAGTCGGACACAACTTAGTGACTGAACTGAATACTGGTATCACATTGTGGTTTAAATTTGCACTTCTTTGATTGCTAAAAGAGGAAAACATACCACATTTTAATACTTTACATTGGTTGGCGATTTGGATATCTTTATTGTGAACAGCCAGGGCTCCCAGTGCCTCAGCAATAAAGAATCCACCTGCAGTAGAGGCGACCTCAGTTAGATCCCTGGGTCAGGGAAGATACCTTGGAGAAGGAAATGCAACCCATCCAGGATTCTTGCCTGGAGAATCCTATGAACAATGAACCTGGCTAGCTACAATCCATGGGTTGCAAGAGTTGGACATGACTTAGTGACTAAACCATCACCATTGTGATTGGCTATTCAAACCTCTTGCCCATTTTAATCAAACTTATCTTTCCTTTTCTTATTGATTCATAGAGCCCCTTACATATTTTTGAAACTAGTTATTTATTAGATTGATGTCTAATCCTAATGTGAATATTGCCTTTTTATTCTATTAGTAATGACTTTCAATGAACACATCTTAATTTTAATATATTTCAGTTATCAATATATTCTTAAGAGTAATTTTTGGATGCCATCTTTGTCTACCCCAAGGTCATAAAGATGTTTAAATTACATTTATGCTAAATACTTAAGGAATTTTCTTTTTACATCTATATCCATAGTCCATCTGAAACTGATTTTTGTGTAAGATGTGGTATTTTTTCAACTGTGATACAGGATTCAACAAACTCCATGTGAAAATCTAGCTGTACTTTTGAAAAATGAGAGGATTAGTGGAATAAACTGCTGTCTACATAGACTGAAGTTTGTCCCAAGAGCAAAATTAATGTTAATCATCTGCCTTTTCTCCCATCCATTCTATGTCTTTCACCTCTCCCAGCACTTCATATGTAGAGGTTGCCTTCATCATTTAGAGTTCTGAGCTCTGGTTATCTTGCTTTTGTCAGGTCACAGGTGACACCTGGTCCTTTTCCTATTATCAGTGGACATGAGGATGTTCAAACAAGTACAATATGCCTGACTGTTCCATATACAGGGTGGCTCAGCAGTAAAGAATTTGCCTGCCAAAGCAGGAAATGTGGGTTCAGTCCCTGGGTCAAGAAGATCCCCTGGAGAAGGAAATGACAACCCACTCCAGTATTCTTGCCTGGGAAATCTCATGGACAGAGGAACCTGGTGGGCTACAAAAGAATAGCAACCATTAGATCACAAAAGAGTTGGACACAACTGAGCAACAAAACAACAACAGATACTGCTGCTGCTGCTGGTGCTAAGTCACTTGTCCTGTCCGACTCTGTGCGACCCCATAGACGGCAGCCCACCAGGCTCTGCCCTCCCTGGGATTCTGCAGGCAAGAACACTGGAGTGGGTGGCCATTGCCTTCTCCAATGCACAAAAGTGAAAAGTGAAAGTGAAGTCGTTTCCAACTCTTTGCGACTCCGTGGACTGCAGCCTATGCTATTATTAAGCAAATTTCAGTTCTTTCAGAAAATCAGAACCAATTACTTCCTTTAGTTTAGTAGCTCTTTTCTTTGGCTGCTCGAGGAGCTAAGATGACCAAGTGGAAGTCATAGCATTAAGTCAGCAGAAAATTTTCTGTATCCATAATGAAAGCATCAGCCACCTTTCCCATATCCTGCCTACTTCTAGTGTTTCAGAACTTCTATTCCTGCAAAGGCTAAAGTTGTGGGAATAGAAAGTACAAATTCCTCAGCTGAATTCTTGAGAGCAATGGTGAGAGAAGAAACCTGATAGAGTCATACATTGATTCTCCCAGTGAATCTACTACCATTGGCAGCTACTTATTGAATACATAATATGTACTAGATATGGTTCTGGGAATCAGAGGTGAACAGTGATTAAATAACTTACTTCAGTTATTATGCTTATTTCATTGTTCACACAATCCTTCCTCATATCCTGCTTTCTGTATCTTCCAGAATGGACATAATTAACCATCGGATAACCATCCTATCCCACCTTAAAATGTAGTTGCAGGACTTCCCTCACAAGTGGTAAGTCCATTGGTTAAGACTTCACCTTCCAATGCCTGAAGTGTTCGAACCCTGTTAGGGAGTTGATTCCACATGCCTCTTGGTTATGAGTTTTATATATGTATACAACAGAAGCAGTATTGTAACAAATTCAATAAAGACTTTAAAAATGATCCAAATTAAAAAAAAAATCTATTTTTAAAAATGCGGTTGCTCTGAAAACATTAGAGCAAGTGACAGAGCCATGATTTGAACCTTGACAAGTTTGCTTCTACTACACTATGGGCTATTTATCACAATCTGCCCTCTGGAAGGGTTTTGAGAGGAGTCATTCACAGAATCCCCATGACTGATAACTTCCTGATAATATCTTTTTGGAACATACCTTTAGGTCAATAGAGTCACAAAAGGAGGCTTATTTTAACTGAAGAACCAGGACAAGTTTTTTTCCTTATCAATGTCGGTTCAAAACAGCTATTCTTATTACAAGGTGTTATCTCTTTTGTTTTTAATGAATTCAAAGTTAGTTTGAAGCTGAGCTAGAAATTCAATTCCCTGGGATTTCACCTCCAAATCGTGGTAACCCCCACAGCTTTGTATACAGAGCCTTGTGGCCTTTCCCCTAGGCGCTTAAATGCATAACAGTAGGGTGGTTTCAGTCCTCTTTTATCAGGGAAAAGAAGTAGAAAGATGAAAGACTTAATTAAAAGATTACAAAGAGATTTTCTTAAAAGAGGTTTTACCATAGGACCTGGCACTGGGATAAGAATAAAGCAGCGTGTGGCTACGGCCTCAACAAAGAAAAATCCATTTAACCTCATGTTCAACAAAAAGATACCTTTTTAGAGGATGTGGTTAAAAGTGGTATAAACACAATGTATATACTTGTTCAATTATCTGGGAACAACTTCAAGGACTCAAGCTGTCCAATCACTTTTTGGAATAAAGGGTAAGTATAAATAAATGGATCAAATATAGCATGAGGATTAAACAAGAGTTCCTTGGCAAGTTTAGTGAAAATATTCAGGTGCCATTTTAATCTCTTCCCCTCTTCAATTTAAAAACAGCACAGAATTTCACATGTTAATATGTGTTCTTATATTGGCATTGAGTCTTTCGATACCTTCTGAAAACAAAAATCCCAGAACTCTGCTGTTCCCATGGCAACTGCATTTTAAGAAGGCGAAGTTTCCAGCTTGATAGAGCTGAAAGGCTATTAACCTCAGTTCTCAATGATACTGAAACCTCGGTGTCAGGAGGAGTCAATACAACACAGGAAGCTTAGCTTGACCCCACCCAGCATTCATGTTACTGCTGGAACAAGGTTTTAAAAGACAATAATATAAATCATTAAAATGGTAATTATTATTCTGCAATCCAATATCATATAACCTAACACTGAAAATATGTAGATAGAAATTTGAATCCAATATCAACCTTGAGGAAATATTAGAACCAAAATCCTTTACCTAAGGAATTTAATTGCACTGGACCTCAGAGTGCTTTCATAAAAGGCATAATATGCATGATGAGTGCCACCTTCTCTGTTATGTTCCAAGATCCACAAAAACTTTAGAATAAAGCTTGACTATGGAAAGAAAAGGAACCAGAAATATTCTCTAAATAAGAAGTCATTCTCTGGTCCAGGAAAAAAGAGACATTCTCACTGAGCACAGTGTGTTAGTTGGCTAGGGCTTCTGGGGAAAAAAGGCCAACAAACTGGCTGGCTTAAACACCATATATTTATTGTCTCAGTTTGGGCAGCTAGGAAGTTCAAGTTCAAGGTGTTCACAGGGTTCGTGCTGTCTAAGGGCTGTGATAGGTGGCAATCTTTGGCGTTCTTTGGCTTACAGACATATCACCCTGATCTCTACCTTATTTTCACATGACTCTGTGTATGTGTGTGTGTATGTCCGTGTCCCCAAATTTCTTCCTTTTACAAGGGCACCAGTCATTTTGGATCAGGGACCCATACTACCCTAGTATGACCTTCTTTTAATTAATCTGAAATGATATTTCCAAAGGAGGTCACATTCTAAGGTGCCAGAGGCTAGAACTTCAACTTTTGTCATTGTCAAACAAATAGCATTTGTTGCCTATCACCTAGGGTAAAAGTCAGAATACTTCTAACCTCTGCATCTTGGCATCAGAATTGACAAGGAAAATACAACACAGTTAAGCACCAGATGCTACAAGGCTTTGCCCTTCACAAAGAAGAGACAAAGCAAGATCAGCTTCAGTGTTGGCCATTGATCCCCTGGGGTCAGCAGGTCCCTCCTAGCAGCCAGCACAGCGTGACTGTGTGCTGCCGCTGAAGGACCCCATCCCCTCCTTGTAAGGATAGAATTAGTACTGAGGTTGGCCAGATCCCACATGACATACTTGCTTGAGGAAAACAAAGAAACAGAGTTTAGAACAGGGGAAGTTAACTCCCCACAAGGTGATAAACTCAGCACAGTCTGTGTATGCCTTGGTCTCTTGGTAAGAACCTATCCAGCCCATGGCCCACTATTATGTGGCCCAGAGTGGGGTGGGGGATCAAAAGACTCCATGCATGAGACTGTCATTCCCAACAAGTTTAACACAGAACACACTGATTATACTTTATCACAGAGCTACATATACTACATTTATTATCTCATGTAACCCTCAGAATTAAATAACACTGTAGTGGCTTAGCTGGTAAAGAATCTGCTGGCAATGCGGGAGACCTGGGTTCGATCCTGGGGTTGGGAAAATCTCCTGGAGAAGGGAAAGGCTACCCACACCAGTGTTCTGGCCTGGAGAATTCCATGGACTGCATAGTCCACAGGGTCACAGAGTCAGACACGATTGAGCAGTTTTCACTTTCTCAGAAACTTAAGTGATATAAGTAAAATTTTCTCAAGCTTTATTGTGCTAATGAGACAGTTGAGCATTTTGTTAAAACACTGAGCCCATTCAGGAGTTGCACGTCTGGCTCTGAGAGTCTGTATTTCAAAGTTTCTAGGTAAAGTTCACGATTGGTTTATACACTTCCAACAGCAAAATCTGAAGCATTTGAGACTTCAGTTCAGTCGCTCAGTCATGTCTGACTCTTTGCTACCCCATGGACTGCAGCATGCCCTGCCTCCCTGTCCATCACCAACTCCCAGACTCAAACTCATGTGCATTGAGTCGGTGATGCCATCCAACCATCTCATCCTCTGTCATCCCCTTCTCCTCCCACCTTCAATCTTTCCCAGCTTCAGGGTCTTTTCAGATGAGTCACGTCTTCAAATCAGGTGGCCAAAGCTGGAGTCTCCACTTCAACATCAGTCCTTCCAATGAACACCCAGGACTGATCTCCTTTAGGATAGACTGGCTGGATCTCCTTGCTGTCCAAGGGACTCTCAAGAGTCTTCTCCAACACCACAGTTCAAAAGCATCCATTTTCAAAAGCTCAGCTTTCTTTATAGTCCAAATTTCACATCCACGCATGACTACTAGAGAAACCATAGCCTTGACTAGATGGACTTTTGTTGGCAAAGTAATGTCACTGCTTTTTAATATGCTGTCTAGGTTGGTCATAACTTCTTTCCCAAGGAGCAAGTATCTTTTAATTTCATGGCTGCATGAAATTTTGGAGCCCCCTCAAAATAAATTCTGTCATTGTTTCCATAGTTTCTCCATCTAGTTGCCACAGAGTGATGGGACCAGGTGCTATGATTTTAGTTTTCTGAATGTTGAGCTTTAAACTACTTTTTCACTCTTCTCTTTCACTTTCATGAAGGGCTCTTTAGTTCTTCTTCACTTTCTGCCATAAGGGTGGTGTCATCTGTGTATCTGAGGTTATTGATATTTCTCCTGGCAATCTTGATTCCAGCTTGTGCTTCTTCCAGCCCAGTATTTTGCATGATGTGCTCTGCATATAAGCTAAATAAGCAGGGTGACAGTATATAGCCTTCACATATTCCTTTCCCAATTTGAAATCGGTCTGTTGTTCCATGTCCTGTTCTAACTGTTGTTTCTTGACCTGCATACCGGTTTCTCAAGAGGCAGTTCAGGTGGTCTGGTATTCCCATCTCTTTCAGAATTTTCACAGTTTGTTGTGATCCACACAGTCAAAGGATTTGGTGTAGTCAATAAAGCAGTAGATGTTTTTCTGAAGCTCTCTTGATTTTTCAATGATCAAACAGATGTTGGCAATTTGATCTCTGCTTCCTCTGCCTTTTCTAATTCCAGCTTGAACATCTGGAAGTTCACAGTTCACATACTATTGAAGCCTGACTTGGAGAATTTTGAGCATTATTTTACTAGCCTGTGAGATGAGTGCAATTGTGCAGTAGTTTGAGCATTCTTTGGCATTGCCTTTCTTTGGGATTGGAATGAAAACTGACTTTTTCCAGTCCTGTGGCCAATGCTGAGTTTTCCAAATTTGCTGGCATATTGAGTGCAGCACTTTCATAGCATCATCATCCAGGATTTGAAATAGCTCAACTGGAATTCCATCACTTCCACTAGCTTTGTTTGTAGGGATGCTTCCTAAGGCCCACTTTACTTCACATTCCAGGATGTCTGGCTCTAGGTCGGTGATCACACCATCGTGGTTATCTGGGTCGTGAAGATCTTTTTGTACAATTCTTCTGTGTATTCTTGCCACCTCTTCTTAATATCTTCTGCTTCTGTTAGGTCCATATCATTTCTGTCCTTTATTAGCCCATCTTTGCATGAAATGTTCCTTTGGTATCTCTAATTTTCTTCAAGAGATTTCTAGTCTTTCCCATTCTGTTGTTTTCCTCTATTTCTTTGCATTGATCACTGAGGAAGCCTTTCTTATCTCTCCTTGCTATTCTTTGGAACTCTGCATTGAAATGGGTATATCTTTCATTTTTTCCTTTGCCTTTCACCCTTTCTTTTCAGAGATACTTGTAAGGCCTCCTCAGACAACCATTTTGCTTTTTTGCATTTCTTTTTCTTGGGGATGGTCTTGATCACTGATTCCTGTACAATGTCACAAACCTCCATCCATAGTTCTTTAGGCACTCTGTCTATCAGATCTAATCCCTTGAATCTATTTCTCACTTTCACTGTATAATCATAAGGGATTTGATTTAGGTCATACCTGAATGGTCTAGTGGTTTTCCCTACTTTCTTCCATTTAAGACTGAATTTGGCAATAAGGAGTTCATGATCTGAGTCATAGTCCTCTCCCGGTCTTTTTGCTGACTGTTTGAAGCTGAAGTTAAACGGTTCTATGAAGACCTACAAGACCTTTTAGAACTAAAACCCAAAAAACATGTCATTTTCATTAAGGGGACTGGAATGCAACAGTAGGAAGTCAAGAAACACCTGGAGTAACAGGCAAATTTGGCCTTGGAATACGGAATGAAGCAGGGCAAAGACTAACAGAGTTTTGCCAAGAAAATGAACTGGTCATAGCAAACACTCTCTTCAAACAACACAAGAGAAGACTACACATGGACATCACCAGATGGTCAACACCAAAATCAGATTGATTATGTTCTTTGCAGCCAAAGATGGAGAAGCTCTATATAGTCAACAAAAACAAGACAGGGAGCTGACTGTGGCTCAGATCATGAACCCCTTATTGCCAAACTCAGAATTAAATTGAAGAAAGTAGGGAAAACCACTAGACCATTCAGGTATGAACTAAATCAAATCTCTTATGATTATACAGTGGAAGTGAGAAATACATTGAAGGGCCTAGATCTGATAGACTGCCTGATGAACTATGGAATGAGGTTCATGACATTGTACAGGAGAGAGGATCAAGACCATCCCCATGGAAAAGACATGCAAAAAAGTAAAATGGCTGTCTGGGGAGGCCTTACAAATAGCTGTGAAAAGAAGAGAAGTGAAAAGCAAAGGAGAAAAGGAAAGATATAAGCATCTGAATGCAGAGTTCCAAAGAATAGCAAGATGAGATAAGAAAGCCTTCCTCAGTGATCAATGCAAAGAAATAGAGGAAAACAACAGAATGGGAAAGACTAGAGATCTCTTCAAGAAAATCAGAGCTACCAAGGGAACATTTCATGCAAAGATGGGCTTGATAAAGGACAGAAATGGTATGGACCTAACAGAAGCACAAGATATTAAGAAGAGGTGGCAAGAATACACAGAAGAACTGTACAAAAAGATCTTCATGATCCAGATGATCATGATGGTGTGATCACTGACCTAGAGCCAGACATCCTGGAATGTGAAGTCAAGTGGGCCTTAGAAAGCATCACTACGAACAAAGCTAGTGGAGGTGATGGAATTCCAGTTGAGCTATTCCAAATCCTGGAAGATGATGCTGTGAAAGTGCTGCACTCCATATGCCAGCAAATTTGGAAAATTCAGCAGTGGCCACAGGACTGGAAAAGGTCAGTTTTCATTCCAATCGCAAAGAAAGGCAATGTCAAAAAATGCTCAAACTACCACACAATTGCCCTCATCTCACATGCTAGTAAAGTAATGCTGAAAATTCTCCAAGCCAGGTTTCAGCAATATGTGAACCGTGAATTTCCTGATGTTCAAGCTGATTTTAGAAAAGGCAGAGGAACCAGAGATCAAATTGCCAACATTCACTGGATCATAGAAAAAGCAAGAGAGCTCCAGAAAAACATCTATTTCTGCTTTATTCACTATGCCAAAGCCTTTGACTGTGTGGATCACAATAAACTATGGAAAATTCTGAAAGAGATGGGAATACCAGACCACCTGACCTGCCTCTTGAGAAATCTGTATGCAGGTCAGGAAGCAACAGTTAGAACAGGACATGGAACAACAGACTAGTTCCAAATAGGAAAAGGAGTACGTCAAGGCTGTATATTGTCACCTTGCTTATTTAGCTTATATGCAGAGTACATCATGAGAAAGGCTGGAAGAAGCACAAGCTGGAATCAAGATTGCTGGGAGAAATATCAATAACCTCAGATATGCAGATGACACCATCCTTATGGCAGCAAGTGAAGAGGAACTCAAAATCCTCTTGATGGAGATGTGGAGAGTGAAAAAGTTGGCTTAAAACTCAACACTCAGAAAACGAAGATCATGGCATCTAGTCCCATCACTTCATGGGAAATAGATGGGGAAACAGTGGAAACAGTGTCAGACTTTAATTTTTGGGCTCCAAAATCACTGCAGATGGTGACTGCAGCCATGAAATTAAAAGATGCTTACTCCTTGGAAGGAAAGTTATGACCAACCTAGATAGCATATTCAAAAGCAGAGACATTACCTTGCCAACAAAGATCCATCTAGTCAAGGCTATGGTTTTTCCTGTGGTAATGTATGGATGTGAGAGTTGGACTGTGAAGAAGGCTGAGAGCTGAAGAATTGATGCTTTTTAACTGTGGTGTTGGAGAAGACTCTTGAGAGTCCCTTGGACTGCAAGGAGATCCAACCAGTGCATTCTGATGGAGATCAGCCCTGGGATTTCTTTGAAAGAAATGATGCTAAAGCTGAAACTCCAGTACTTTGGCCACCTCATGCGAAGAGTTGACTCATTGGAAAAGACTCTGATGCTGGGAGGGATTGGGGGCAGGAGGAGAAGGGGATGACAGCGGATGAGATGGGTGGATGGCATCACTGACTTGATGGACGTGAGTCTGAGTGGACTCTGGGAGTTGGTGATGGACAGGGAGGCCTGGCGTGCCGCGATTCATAGAGTCACAAAGAATTGGACATGACTGAGCGATTGAAGTGAACTAAACTGATAGAGCTTCTCCATCTTTGACTGCAAAGAATAAAATCAATCTGATTTCGGTATTGACCCTCTGGTGATGTCCATGTGTAGTCTTCTCCTGTGTTTTTGGAAGAGGGTGTTTGCTATGACCAGTGTGTTCTCTTGGAAAAACTCTATTAGCCTTTGCCCTACTTCATTCTGTACTCCAAGGCCAAATTTGCCTGTTACTCCAGTTATATCTTGACTTCCTACTTTTACCTTCCAGTCCCCTATAATGAAAAGGACATCTTTTTTGGGTATTAGTTCTAAAAGGTCTTGTAGGTCTCATAGAACCGTTCAACTTCTTCAGCATTACTGGTTGGGGAACAGACTTGGATTACTGTGATATGAATTGTTTGCCTGAAATGAACAGAGATCATTGTGTTTGTTTGTTTGTTTGTTTTTTGAGATTGCATCCAAGTACTGCATTTCAGACTCTTGTAGACTATGATGGCTACTCCATTTCCTCTAAGGGATTCTTGCCCACAGTACTGGATATAATGGTCATCTGAGTTAAATTCACCTATTCCAGTCCATTTTAGTTCACTGATTCCTAGAATGTCAAATTTCACTCTTGCCATCTCCTGTTTTACCACTTCCAATTTGCCTTGATTCATGCACCTAACATTCCAGGTTCCTATGCAATATTGCTGTCTACAGCATTGGACTTTACTTCCATCACCAGTCACATCCACAACAGGGTGTTGTTTTTGCTTTGGCTTCACCTCTTCATTCTTTCCAGTGTTATTTCTCCAGTGATCTCTAGTAGCATGTTGGGCACCTACCGACCTGGGAGTTCATCTTTCAGTGTCCTATCTTTCTGCCTTTTCATACTGTTCATGGGGTTCTCAAGGCAAGAATAATGAAGTGGTTTGCAGCATTTGAAAATGAGGATCCTGATTCAGAATCCCATACCACTTCTGTTAGAACATTCAACCTCTTAGGAGAAAAAGAAAGAAGACAGAAAAAGAAGTAAAGGAAGAAAAATAGATGAAGAGGAATAGAATAGGACATAAGATTTTTGTGAGTGTGTTTCTGTCTAGAGCAATTTAAAAAAATACAGTGAAAACCATTAGCCAAAAAAAAAAAAAAGAGAAAAATGTCTACATCTTGTTCCAAACTAGTTTACATTCCACTTCTATAAATCAACAGTTTTTAATCCTTGTAGTGTTTGGGTGAGTAGTAGTGTAGGGAATTATGTGGTACTCAAGAATGAGAGTGAATACTTTCTTGGTGTGGTAACCCAGACATTATCTTTCCTATAATCTCTAGCAGAAGTCAGAACTTCTTAAGGGGTCATACGGTAAATATATATTTTAGGATTTGCAGGACAAAATGTTCAATCAAGGCTATTACGCAGGTACTTACGCAACTACTTAAAATATGACCAATTTAAAAATGTAAACCATTCTTAGTTCACAGACTGTTTAAGGGAAAAAAATGGCAAAAATAAAACAGCTGGTTTATGGACCTCTGATCTACAACGTAGCAGTTCACACATACAAAACCTAATATAATGTTCTGAGTAAAATTGGCCTATTACAATGGTTGTATGTATTAGTTGCTCAGTCATGTCTGACTCTTTGCAACCCATTGACTGTAGCCCACCAGACTCTTCTGTCCAAGGAATTTTCTAGGCAAGAATATTGGAATGGAGGTTGATTCAAGATTGTAGAGGAGAAGGATGTACATTCATCTTCTTCTGCAAGAGCACCAAAATTTCAAGTAGCTGTTGAACAATCATAGACAGTAGGGCACTGGAACCCACTGAGAAAAGATACCCAAGTCCAGGGACAAAGGAGAAGCCACAGTGAGATGGTAGGAAGGGAGCAATCATGATAAAACAAAATCCTTTACCCTCCAGGTGAGTGACCCACAGAGTGGAGAAAATAATACCAAAGAAGTTCTTGTACTTTTGTGAAGATTCTTGACCCCACATCAGGCTCCTGAGCCTGGGGATCTGGCAAAGGGACTGAGAATCCCCAGGGAATCTGACTTTGTAGGCCAGCGGGATTTGATTGTAGAACTTTCAAAGGACTGAGGGAAATGGAGACTCCACTCTTGTAGGGCACAAATAAAACCTGTGCACACCAGGACCCACGGGAAAGGAACAGTGACCCCACAGAACACTGAGCCAGACCTATCTGTGAGTGTGTGAGGGTCTCCTGCAGAGGTGTTGGTTGGCAGTGGCCTTCCTCAGGCACACGGGCACTGGCATCAGAAGTCTTGGGAAAATGCATTTTGGCATACCTCTTGGAGGTCTCCCTTAGCCTTACCACAGAACCTGTAGACGCCAAGACTGGGTCACCTCAGTCCAAACACCCATCAGCAGACAATTGGAGTAAAGTTTTGCTGAGCCCAGCCCTGCCCACCAGAGCAAGACCTAGTCTTCCCTACAGCCCAGTCCCTCCCATCAGAAAACTCGCACAAGCCTCTTATCCTCATCCACAAGAATCCTGGAGTGGGTTGCAATTTCCCCCTCCAGGAGATCCTCCCGACCCAGGGTTTGAACCCATGTCTTTCATGTCGCCTCACTGGCAGGCAGATTCTTTACCACTGTGCCATCTGGGAAGCTCCATATGCCAGCACCTTGATCTTGGACTGCCAACCTCCAGAACTCTGAGGAAATAAATGTTTATTGCTTCTGCCACCAGCCTCTGGTGATCTGTTATAGCAGCTTGGGCTGACTCAGACAACAGCTTACTGTCTGCCATCAAATAACTGTCATCCTTGAGCCATGCTGCAGCAAAGGCACTTTGTGGCTTTTAAAATGTATAGGTCGGAAAATGCTTTCCTGTGGCTGAATAACTACTCAGTGAACCGAGAATAGTTGAAGGTCGTATTTCAAAGACACTCCAAAGCCTCTGAAAAGAGTACCATGTCCCCACTTGATAACTCTGTTTGTGAAATGAGACATACAAACCTGGAGTAATAGAGATTTCAGTAATTATTTTTCTTTAGAATTTTTTGGTATAGGGTAATTTTTTGGTATTATATGTACCCAGGCGGTCAGCCTTGCCCAAACTGGTATCTAGCTGCATCCGGTAGCAGACATCTGTCCTTCCACATCCCTGATACCAGCACTGACATAGGGCAGTACACCCACCCACCCTTGCAGCTTTTCCTGGTGACTGCATGATGGGCTTTTCTGGGAGAAAGAGGCAAAGAAACAGCATTGGTTCCAGTGCTTTGTACACAATGCACTATTAATACATCTTTCTTTATGATGATAAAAATCAACAGCATCTGTAGCTCGTGGAATGGCAAAGTTTCAACTTAGTACAACTAGCACTAAAAATGTGTAATTTTGATATTAAAAACAAAACACTTTATAATACATTGGCAGCAAAAATGAAATAGATATAAATCTAATATGTACAAGATCAACGTGAGGAAAATTACAAAACTGATCAAAGAAATCAAGATCTAAATAGAGATAAACTCCATGTGCATGAGTGAGAAGACTCAGCATTATTAAGATGTCAGTTCTTTTCAAATTGATCTATAAATTCAATGTAATCCAAATCAAAATCCCAGTTTGTCAATCCCAATATTGACAAATTGAGTCTTAAAACCTTTATGTAAAAAGGCAAAAGAATGAAATTAGCCAGTGTAATATTGAAAGAGCCAATGGAATATTGAAAGAGAAGAACAAAGTCAGGGTATTGACACTATCTGATTTTAAGACTGACTGCTGCTGCTGCTGCTGCTGCTGCTAAGTCGCTTCAGTTGTGTCCGACTTTGTGCAACCCCATAGATGGCAGCCCACCAGGCTCCCCGTCCCTGGGATTCTCCAGGCAAGAACACTGGAGTGGGTTGCCATTTCCTTTTCCAATGCATGAAAGTGAAAAGTGAAGGTGAAGTCACTCAGTCGTGTCCTCTGTGCAACCCCATGGACTGCAGTCCACCAGGCTCCTGTGTCCATGGGATTTTCCAGGCAAGAGTACTGGAGTGGGGTGCCATCGCCTTCTCCTAAGACTGACTACAACAGGTAAAAGAAAAGACAAATAGAACAATGGAATAGAATAGAGAGCTCAGAAATAGACACTAATATAGTTATCTTTGACAAAGAAGCAAAAGCAATTCCATGGAAAGGAAACATAGTATTTTAAATAAACAATTCTGGAATAATTGGACATGCACAGGCAAAAATATGTGTAGACATAGACACTACACCTTACACAAAAATTAGGTCAAAATGCACCTAGATGTAAAGTGAAAATCTACAAAAATTCCAGAAGATAAAATAGGTGAAAAAATAGGTGACTTTCCTTTGGCAGTAACTTTTAAAATTCAATAGCAAAAACATGATCCATAAAATAAACATTAAGAAGTTGGACTTCATTAAAATTAAAAACGTGTGCTTTGCAAAAGATACTCTTAAGAGAATAAAAAGACAAGTCGAACCTGGGAGAAAATATTTGTGAAACATGTAGTTAGTAAAGGACTGTATGCAAAATATACAAAGAGCTCTTAAATCTCAACAATAAGAAAATAAGCCAGTTAAAAATGAAAAAAAAAAATGATCTGAACAGACACCTCACCAGAAAAGATATAAAGATGGAAGTTAAGCATATGAACACCGAAATTAGATTGATTATATTCTTGAGCCAAGATGGAGCCAAAGATGGAGAGGCTGTATACAGTCAACAAAAACAAGACCGGGACCTGAGTGTGGCTCAGGTCATGTACTCCTTATTGCCAAATTCAGACTTACATTGAAGAAGGTGGAGACAACCACTAGACCATTCAGGTATGACCTAAATCAAATCTCTTATGATTATACAGTGGAAGTGAGAAATAGATTTAAGGGACTAGATCTGATAGACAGAGTGCCTGATGAACTATGGATGGAGGTTCATGACATTATACAGGAGACAGGGATCAAAACCATGCCCAAGAAAAAGAAATGCAAAAAAAGAAAAATGGCTGTCTGAGGAGGCCTTACAAATAGCTGTGAAAAAAGAGAAGCAAAAAGCAAAGGAGAAAAGGGAAGATATACAATCTGAATGCAGAGTTCCAAAGAATAGCAAGGAGAGATAAGAAAGCCTTCCTCAGTGTTCAATGCAAAGAAAGGGGAAAACAATAGGATGCAAAAGACTAGAGATCTCTTCAAGAAAATTAGAGATACCAAGGGAATATTTCATGCAAAGCTCAGCATAATAAAGGACAGAAATGATAGGGACCTACCAGAAGCAGAAGATATTAAGAAGAGGTGGCAAGAATAAACAAAAGAACTATACAAAAAAGATCTTCATGACCC
Source organism: Bos javanicus (assembly GCF_032452875.1). Taxonomy (NCBI): domain Eukaryota; kingdom Metazoa; phylum Chordata; class Mammalia; order Artiodactyla; family Bovidae; genus Bos; species Bos javanicus. The sequence continues at coordinate 42,434,391 of NC_083881.1, forward strand.
AGATAATCACGATGGTGTGATCACTCACCTAGAGCCAGACATCCTGGAATGAGAAGTCAAGTGGGCTTTAGGAAGCATCCCTATGAACAAAGCTAGAGGAGGTGATGGAATTACAGTTGAGTTGTTTCAAATCCTAAAAGATAATGCTGTGAAAGTGCTACACTCAATATGCCAACAAATTTGGAAAACTGAGCAGTGGCCATAGGACTGGAAAAGGTCAGTTTTCATTCCAATCCCAAAGAAAGGCAATGCCAAAGAATGCTCAAGCTACCACACAATTGCACTCATCTCACATGTTAGTAAAGTAATGCTCAAAATTCTCCAAGCCAGGCTTCAGCAATACGTGAACCATGAACTTCCAGATGTTCAAGCTGGTCTTAGAAAAGGCAGAGGAACCAGAGATCAAAATGCCAACATATTCTGGATCATAGAAAAAGCAAGAAAGTTCCAGAAAAACATCTATTTCTGCTTTATTGACTATGCCAAACCTTTGACTGTGTGGATCACAATAAAATGTGGAAAATTCTTCAAGAGATGGGAATACCAGACCACCTGACCTGCCTCTTCCTGTATGCAGGTCAGGAAGCAACAATTAGAACTGGAAATGGAACAGACTGGGTCCAAATGGGAAAAGGAGTACATCAAGGCTGTATATTGTCACCCTGCTTATTTAACTTTCATGCTGAGTACATCTTGAGAAACATTAAGCTGGAAGAAGCACAAGCTAGAATCAAGATTGCCGGGAGAAATATCAATAGCCTGAGATATGCAGATGACACCACCCTTTTGGCAGAAAGTGAAGAAGAACTAAAGAGCCTCTTGATGAAAGTGAAAGAGGAGAGTGAAAAAGTTGGCTTAAAGCTCAACATTCAGCAAACTAAGATCATGGCATCTGGTCCCATCACTTCATGGCAGATAGATGGGGAAACAGTGGAAACAGTAGCTGACTTTATTTTTTTGGGTTCCAAAATCACTGCAGATGGTGATTGCAGCCATGGAATTAAAAGACGCTTGGAAGGAGAGTTATGACCAACCTAGACAGCATATTAAGAAACAGAGACATTAGTTTGGCAACAAAGGTCCATCTAGTCAAGGCTATGGTTTTTCCAGTGGTCATGTATGGATGTGAGAGTTGGACTAAAAAGAAAGCTGAATGCCAAAGAATTGATGCTTTTGAAATGCAGTGTTGGAGAAGACTCTTGAGAGTCCCTTGGACTGCAAGGAGATCCAACCAGTCCATCCTAAAGGAGATCAGTCCTGAATATTCATTGGAAGGACTGATGCTGAAGCTGAAACTCCAATACTTTGGCCATCTGATGCAAAGAACTTACTCATTGGAGAAGACCCTGATGCTGGGAAAGATTGAGGGCAGGAGGAGAAGGGGATAACAGAGGATGAAATGGTTGGATGGCATCACCAACTCAATGGAGATGAGTTTAAATAAACTCCAGGAGCTGGTGATGGACAGGGAGGTCTGGCATGCTGCGGTTCATGTGGTTGCAAAAAGTCATACATGGCTGAGTGACTGAACCGAACTGAACTAAGCATGTGAAAAGATGCTCAACATCATATATCATTAGGATATTGCTAATTAAAACAATGAGATATACACATTTGTTAGAATGGACAAAATCTAAAACACTAACAACACCAAATGCTGATGACAATGTGGAGCAAAAAGAACTTTCATTCACTGCTGGTTTGAATGCAAAATGGTAATACAACTTTGAAAAATAGTTTGATCACCTCTTACAAAACAAAATGTATACTCACTGTATAATCCAGCAATCTTATTTGTTGATATTTATCCAAAGAAGTTTCAGCTTTCTGTCCATATAAAAATCTGCACATAGATATATATAACTTTATTCATTATTCCCAAAACATAGAAGAAACCAAATGTCTTTCAGCCAATGAGTGTATAAACAAACTGGTACATCCAGACATTGGGATATTATTTAACATTAAAAAGAAATAGACTATCAAGCTATGAAAAAGTGTGAAAGAATCTTACATGCATATTACTAAGTGAAAGAAGTCAATCTGAAAGGGCTATGCACTATGTAATTCTGACTATATGACATTCTGGAAATGGTAAAACTAGACACCAAAGAGATCAGTGGTTGCCAGAGATTGTTGTTAGGGATGGGGAGGGTGGAAGGAGGAATGAATGGAACAGAGGACATTGAAACTACTCTGCTAGATACTACAGTGGCCAGCAAATGTTCTTATAACTTTGTCAAAACTTATGGAATATAAAATACAAACTGTAATGGAAACTATGAACTTTAGTTAATAATAACATGTCATTATTTTGGCTCATGAATGATAGCAAGCATATCACGCCAATGACAGATATTGATATGGAAAACTAGACAGTGGGAAGGGAGAGAACAGTTATATGGGAACTTTCTGTATTTAGTGCTCAATATTTCTGTAAATCTAACACTACTCAAAAATTAAGTCTATTACTTAAAAAAAAAAAAAAATCTACAGGCAAAAGCACAGCGACCAAGATAGCATGCTGGTCCCTTGAAATTTGTTTGCAGATAAAGCCACCAGCTTTTCCCACAGTATTGACTAATGCTCTTAAAGACAAACACCAATTTTAAATATAAAGCTATCATGCTTCAAGGAAAAGAGCTCCTTAGTCATGTTCTCAAAACATGCATAACACTGAAGAGGATACACTCTAATGAAATCAGCTAAAAAAAAAAAAAGCAATACTCAGGATAAATTAATTTCCAGGAAAAGAGATGAAGAGAAAAGAAAAAATTTTAAATATGAAACCTTTACTTTTGCTTTGAGAAGAAAAAATTGCTAAAGCTGCAACAATCCCTTTTTTAAAGTACATTCTTATTTGAGCTTCAGTATTCATTTGATTGATATTTTTTAACTTTGCACAAACATTCATATAAAACATATCAAATATATTCTTATGGATGGTCGGTTTCATGTGAGTGGAAAGTTTCCATCTTAAAACAACCTATTTCTTAGAAAATGGTTATGAAGACACCAAAGTTTCCTAAGGGAGGTATTACGCTGATTTACAGATACATATTACACTTCCTGGTAGAAAAATAATTCAAAAGATAAGCGAAAGGCAACACTGAAAAGATCATCCACCCAATGACTCAGTCAGGTCTCACTCCTTTCAGGATTCTTGTGTTTTTCCCAGCGTCAACCACCTTCTTTTAGGAAACTTGAGAAGAAAGTATTGAAAAGTTGGAAATGATGACAGCTCTCTATGTCTCCGGAGAAGGAAATGGCAACCCACTCCAGTGTTCTTGCCTGGAGAATCCCAAGGACAGGGGAGCCTGGTAGGCTGCTGTCTATGGGGTCGCACAGAGTCGGACATGACTGAAGCGACTTAGCAGCAGCAGCAGCTCTATGTCTCCATCTCCCTCTCTGTCTCTTTCTGTTTCTCTGTCTCTCTATAGCACTATTTTACACTAGAGAGACAGACAGAGACAGTGAGAGACAGATATACAGAGAGAAACAATACAGGGAACAGAACAAACTGGGTAGATGGGGAAGACTCTTAATGGAGAGAGAATTAAAGGAAGAACAAAAAGAACTGCTTCATACCTCATAGGAACCACTGGCTACAGTGAAAGCTGTCATTTCCTATGCTACACTACATGCTTCTTCATTAAATTATCTGACCTTGGCCTGTATTTTGCATAAAATAGGCAATTTATGGCCTGAAACTAGAATACAGTCTTATGATATACACACAGATTCCCTCCCCCTGCACAATATTCATTGGCCTTTTTTTCCTTCTCAGTGCAAGCATTAGCAATAATGGAGACACATATTGTGTAATTAATGTTTTTATGCTCTGATTTTGAATTTTATTCTGTTAGAAAAATTGATTCATCTCTGTGGATATTACCAAATACTGGCTTCATTCTGAACACGTCATGGATTAAAAAACAGTATTATGCTGTTCCTAGTTTTTTATCTTCAGTTTAGTTCAGTCACTCAGTTATGTCTGATTCTTTGCAACCCCATGAACTGCAGTACACCAGGCCTCCCTGTCCATCAACTCCCGGAGTTTACTAAAACTCATGTCCATTGAGTCAGTGATAACATTCAACCATCTCGTCCTCTGTCATCCCCTTCTCCTCCTGTCTTCAATATTTCTCAGCATCAGGATCTTTTCAAATGAGTCAGTTCTTCGCATCAGGTGGCCAAAGTATTGGAGTTTCAGCTTCAGCATCAGTCCTTCCAATGAATATTCAGGATTGATTTCCTTTAGGATGGACTGGTTGGATCTCCTTGCTGTCCAAGTGACTCTCAAGTCTTCTCCAACACCACAGTTCAAAAGCATTAATTCTTGGGTGCTCAGCTTTCTTTATAGTCCAAGTCTCACATCCATACGGGACTACTGGAAAAACCATAGCTTTAACAAAACTTTGTTGGTAAAGTAATGTCTCTGCTTTTTAATATGCTGTCTAGGTTGGTCATAGCTTTTCTTCCAAGGAGCAAGCATCTTTTAATTTCTGAAGTCACCATGTGCAGTAATTTTGGAGCCCCCCAAAATACAGTCTCTTACTGCTTCCATTGTTTCCCCATCTATTTGCCATGTAGTGATAGGACCGGATGCCATGATCTTAGTTTTCTGAATGTTGAGCTTTAAGCCAACTTTTTCACTCTCCTCTTTCACTTTCATCAAGAGGCTCTTTAGTTCTTCACTTTCTGCCATAAGGGTGGTGTCATCTGCATATCTGAGGCTATTGATATTTCTCCCAGCAATCTTGATTCCAGCTTGTGCTTCATCCAGCCCAGAATTTCTCATGATGTACTCTGCATATAAGTTTAAAGTAAATATTTTATCTTAATATCATGCAATGAATTTCACACTCAGGTAACGCTCAGTTGATCCAAGAGTAACGATTTTGTAAAGCTCACTCAAATTCTCCACAGTTCCTTTTACTGGGTGGGATTGGTCTTGTTGCTGGCTCCCTCCTTCCCATGGGGATGGAGATGGAGAAAGAGGAGAAGTGCATAGGCGGGGCAATCCAGTTAGTGATGGTGGCACCACGCAACTCTTTCCACCATTCCATCCTATACTCTATCTATGTCCATTTGTTTTCCTTCATTAATTGGTTGAGAGTTGAAAGGTAGGACCACATATTTTTCTTTTCTTTTCATCAGTCTTCACTGTGCTCAGTGTCAGGTCGTTGAGTGTGCCTGCTCAGTCGTGTCAGACTCTTTAGGACCCTATGGACTGTAGCCCACCAGGCCCTTCTGTCCATGGGATTTTCTGGGCAAGAATACTGGAATGAGCTGCCATTTCCTCCTCTAGGGGATCTCCCCAACTCAAGGATTGAACCCACGTTTCCTGTGTCTCCTGCTTTACAGGCAAATTCTTCAGCCTACCATTTTATAAATGCTGGCTAGTTAAAAGGAGGAGGCAATGGCAACCCACTCCACTCCACTCCACTGTTTCCTGGAAAATCCCATGGACGAGGGAGCCTGGTGGGCTGCCATCTATGGGGTCACACAGAGTCACGACTGAAGCGACTTAGCAGCAGAAGCAGCAGTTAAGCGGAGCCAAATTGAGGGGTTGGGAAGAAATACTTTCAATTTTAGAAAGGATATCAATTTAAAATTTGCATTTGAATGAACTTAGTGTATTTCACATTTCTTACTTCTTCTGCATTTGGCATATTTTAGGTAGAGAAGAGGTTGTTCACATACCTTAGTTGTCAGATGCTTCTAGGAACAAGATGTATAATTGGCCTTTCACCATATTATGAAAACTCTCACAGTAACTATTTTTATTAATCCAAAGGATAACAATGAGTTATTTCAAAGACTATTCAAACAGCTCTTTCCAGGATGGTGGGGTCCCGGCTTTCAGAGCTCTAAGGTTGACTTCCAGGACCCCAGCAGACTTACCTTTGGCTCATAAAGGCTGCCTGACTAGACCAGGGTCTGTCGGGATTTTCCAAGGCACCTGCAGCAGGACCCCCAGTCCTTTTTGCTCCACACTGGTGGACTTTGCCTATCCAGGAGGTACCTCACCAACCAATGAGCTTCTTGGTAACCAGTGCAGGGAATGTCACTGCCTGGAGGGAATCTACGAGAGGAGGACACAGGTGTGGCTATTCAGGGGAGCTTGAGGCCAAAAGACAAGGTGAAAAGGAAGGGCAGGAGTTCCTGATAGACACTCTGCTCCCCATCTTTTCAGGTACCTGATATTTCCATTGTGGTTTATGTGCCCTTTTAGATATGTCCATACTAGCTTAATATTCTTTGGAAGGACTGATGCTGAAGCTGAAGCTCTAATACTTTGGTCACCTGAGATTAAGAACTGACTCATTGGAAAAGACCCTGATGCTGGGGATGATGGAGGGCAAGAAGAGAAGAGGATGACAGAGGATGAGATGGTTGGATGGCATCACTCAATGGACATGAGTTTGAGCAAGCTCAGGGAGATAGTGAAGGACAGGGAAGCCTGGCGTGCTGCAGTCCATGGGGTTGCAAAAAGTTGGACATGACTGAGCAACTGAACAGCAACAATACTAGCTGTCCAGTGACTGCTCTAAAATTTCATGCACTTTGTGGAATTTATGGTTTCATCTTTGTTTCAAATACTTAATAAAAAAATTTCAAATGACTGAAACTGTATTCATAGGTTCATAGGAAGTATAATTACATTTATCAGTTTTGTATTAAAGGAAAACATATTAAATTTCTTAACTATCCACCGGCCCACTAAGCGCGGGCGGCTGCGACTGGTGCACTAAGCTCTGCCAAGAGGAGCTACCCCACGTCCGAGGTCCAGGGCAGAAGCCGGGAGGACCCCATGCCCAAAGGGCAGTGGCCAAGAGAAGTTACCTCATGTCCAAGGTCAGGGGCAGCGGCCGAGAGTGCCAGGCTGCGATGGCGCAGGAACGGTGGAGAGGAGCTACCCAAGTCCAAGGTCAGGGGCAGCAGCCGGGAGGAGCTACCCAAGTCCAAGGTCAGGGGCGGCGGCCCGGAGGACCAACCCCACGCCCCCACGCCAGAGGCCAGGGGCAGCTGCCGGGAGGAGCAACCCCACCCCCGAGGCGAGGGGTGGCGGCAGGGAAGACCAACCCCACATCCAAGGAGCAGTGGCTGCGTGGGCACAGGAGGGCCTAGAGGAGCTATCCCACATTGCAGGTCAGGAAGGGCGGTGGTGAGGAGATACCCCTCGTCCAAGGTAAGGAGCAGTGGCTGCGCTTTGCTGGAGCAGCCGTGAAGAGATACCCGACACCCAAGGTAAGAGAAACCCAAGTAAGACGGTAGGTGTTGCAAGAGGGCATCAGAGGGCAGACACACTGAAACCATACTCATAGGAAACTAGTCAATATAATCACACTAGGACCACAGCCTTGTCTAACTCAATGAAACTAAGCCATGCCTGTGGGGCAACCCAAGGGGTGAGTCACAGTGGAGAGATCTGACAGAATGTGGTCCACTGGAGAAAGGAATGGCAAACCACTTCAGTATTCTTGCCTTGAGAATACCATGAACAGTATGAAAAGGCAAAATGATAGGATACCGAAAGAGGAACTCCCCAGGTCAGTAGGTGCCCAATATGCTACTGGAGATCAGTGGAGAAATAACTCCAGACAGAATGAAGGGATAGAACCAAAGCAAAAACAATACCCAGCAATGGATGTGACTGGTGATAGAAGCAAGGTCCAATGCTGTAAAGAGCAATATTGCATAGGAACCTGGAATGTTAGGTCCATGAATCAAGGCAAATTGGAAGTGGTCAAACAAGAGATGGCAAGAGTGAATGTCGACATTCTAGGAATCAACGAACTGAAATGGACTGGAATGGGTGAATTTAACTCAGATGACCATTATATCTACTACTGTGGGCAGGAATCCCTCAGAAGAAATGGAGTGGCCATCATGGTCAACAAAAGAGTCCGAAATGCAGTACTTGGATGCAATATCAAAAATGACAGAATGATCTCTGTTTGTTTCCAAGGCAAACCATTCAATATCACAGTAATCCAAGTCTATGCCCCAACCAGTAATGCTGAAGAAGCTGAAGTTGAATGGTTCTGTGAAGACCTACAAGACGTTTTAGAACTAATACCCAAAAAAGATATCCTTTTCATTATAGGGGACTGGAATGCAAAAGTAGGAAGTCAAGAAACACCTGGAGTAACAGGCAAATTTGGCCTTGGAATACGGAATGAAGCAGGGCAAAGACTAATGGAGTTTTGCCAAGAAAATGCACTGGTCATAGCAAACACCCTCTTCCAACAACACAAGAGAAGACTCTACACATGGACATCACCAGATGGTCAACACCGAAATCAGATTGGTTATGTTCTTTGCAGCCAAAGATGGAGAAGCTCTATACAGTCAACAAAAACAAGACCAGGAGCTCACTGTGGCTCAGATCGTGAACTCCTTATTACCAAATGCAGACTTAAATTGAAGAAAGTAGGGAAAACCACTAGACCATTCAGGTATGAACTAAATCAAATCCCTTATGATTATACAGTGGAAGTGAGAAATAGATTTAAGGGCCTGGATCTGATAGATAGAGTGCCTGATAAACTATGGAATGAGGTTCATGACATTGTACAGGAGACAGGGATCAAGACCATCCCCATGGAAAAGACATGCAAAAAAGCAAAATGGCTGTCTGGGGAGGCCTTACACATAGCTGTGAAAAGAAGAGAAGCGAAAAGCAAAAGAGAAAAGGAAAGATATAAGCATCTGAATGCAGAGTTCCAAGGAAGAGCAAGAAGAGATAAGAAAGCCTTCCTCAGGGAGCAATGCATAGAAAAGGAGGAAAACAACAGAATGGGAAAGACTAGAGATCTCTTCAAGAAAATTAGAGATACCAAGGGAACATTTCATGCAAAGATGGGCTCAATAAAGGACAGAAATGGTATGGACCTAACAGAAGCAGAAGATATTAAGAAGAGGTGGCAAGAATACACAGAAGAAATGTACAAAAAAGATCTTCACGACCCAGATAATCACAATGGTGTGATCACTCACCAAGAGCCAGACATCCTGGAATGTGAAGTCACATGGGCTTTAGAAAGCATCACTACGAACAAAGCTAGTGGAGGTGATGGAATTCCAGTTGAGCTATTCCAAATCCTGAAAGATGATGCTGTGAAAGTGCTGCACTCCATATGCCAGCAAATTTGGAAAATTCAGCAGTGGCCACAGGACTGGAAAAGGTCAGTTTTCATTCCAATCCCAAAGAAAGGCAATGCCAAAGAATGCTCAAACTACCACACAATTGCACTCATCTCACATGTTAGTAAAGTAATGCTCAAAACTCTCCAAGCCAGGCTTCAGCTATACATGAACCGTGAACTTCCCGATGTTCAAGCTGGTTTTAGAAAAGGCAGAGGGACCAGAGATCAAATTGCCAACATCCACTGGATCATCGAAGAAGCAAGAGAGTTCCAGAAAAATATCTATTTCTGCTTTATTGACTATGCCAAAGCCTTTGACTGTGTGGATCACAATAAACTGTGGAAAATTCTTCAAGAGATGGGAATACCAGACCACCTGACCTGCCTCTTGAGAAATCTGTATGCAGGTCAGGAAGCAACAGTTAGAACTGGACATGAAACAACAGACTGGTTCCAAATAGGAAAGGAGTACGTCAAGGCTGTATATTGTCACCCTGTTTATTTAACTTCTATGCAGAGTACATCATGAGAAACGCTGGGCTGGAAGAAACACAAGCTGCAATCAAGATTGCCGGGAGAAATATCAATAACCTCAGATATGCAGATGACAGCACCCTTATGGCAGAAAGTGAAGAGGAACTAAAAAGCCTCTTGATGAAAGTGAAAGTGGAGAGTGAAAAAGTTGGCTTAAAGCTCAACATTCAGAAAACGAAGATCATGGCATCCGGTCCCATCACTTCTTGGGAAATAGATGGGGAAACAGTGGAAACAGTGTCAGACTTTAATTTTTTGGGTTCCAAAATCACTGCAGATGGTGACTGCAGCCATGAAATTAAAAGACGCTTACTCCTTAGAAGGAAAGTTATGACCAACCTAGGTAGCATATTCAAAAGCAGAGACATTACTTTGCCCACAAAGGTCTGTCTAGTCAAGGCTATGTTTTTCCTGTGGTCATGTATGGATGTGAGAGTTGGACTGTGAAGAAGGCTGAGAGCCGAAGAATTGATGCTTTTGAACTGTGGTGTTGGAGAAGACTCTTGAGAGTCCCTTAGACTGCAAGGAGATCCAACCAGTGCATTCTGATGGAGATCAGCCCTGGGATTTCTTTGGAAGGAATGATGCTAAAGCTGAAACTCCAATACTTTGGCCACCTCATGTGAAGAGTTGACTCATTGGAAAAGACTCTGATGCTGGGAGGGATTGGGAGCAGGTGGAGAAGGGGATGACAGAGGATGAGATGGGTGGATGGCATGACTGACTCGATGGGCGTGAGTCTGAGTGAACTCTGGGAGTTGGTGATGGACGGGAGGCCTGGCGTGCTGCGATTCACGGGGTTGCAAAGAGTCAGACACGACTGAGCGACTGAACTGAACTCATAGTAAAGTTTTAGATTTGTAAAAATGATTTAGAATTTTTATCACCTATTTATGAAAACAATGTTTGGTGCTGATGGTGACTATCAGCATTTAAAGCCATCATCATTAAATGTTTATCAGATAGTGTTTGTAGATGAAAGTTCAAGTTTCTATTAAAATTTATGAATAATTCAAATCATGAAAATTGAATATTTAATATATTCCTTTCTTCTGTGATATTTTTTATCTCACAATTATAATGCATAAAGAACATTTAAGAAATGTTTACAATGTATCATGCTTCTCCGTGTCTCTCCACTGTTTCATACAAATGTTACCATTTTTATCTGTACCAGTTAGCAGCACCAGGAAAAAGGTTGGAATACATTTCTTTAACTGCTCAGTGTATAATCATTCTAAAGTGAACCAGACATTTTGAGCTATAAATAGTTACCTTCAAAGGCAGCTATTGAACTTTACCTTGGCTGAGATAATGGCCTAGACAGACATCCCATAACTACATTCTCAGCAAGAATGAATCTCGTCTCTTTTCTTCTGTGTACTTCATAGCTTAGTGTAGTGGGGATTCTGAACTTCCCAAACCTCTTTTTATATCCTGCATTTTATTCTATTTTGATGATCTAAAAACTTGATATTATATTTCTATCATATATTGGTATTTCTTCAATAAACAAAATAATAGCAAAGCAAACATAGCTTATAAACTTTCTTTTCTAAATTGCTGCTTGATAAAACAATGGATTAGAAATTGAGGCACCAAATTGCATGTACAAAAATACGACTCCATTTAAACCTCCAGGGCTAAATTTAACTTAGGGGCAGTCATCACTTCACTAATGATAGAAACCTTGGACTTAATCATTTGAAGAGTCTTATTCACTTCTGATTTAAATGTGATCAACTGAGGATTTAAATTTAAGCCGTTCAAGATCACCCCCACTCCATCACCCATTCTACGTTGTCCCTCTCTTCCAGGTAGTCAAAGAGTATGGACCTTGAATCTGTTTGCTCTAGTCTGAAGTTGTGGCTGATTCTCCTGGTCTTAAATGTTGTATATTGGCCACCACTGACCTCTGGCTTCTCTGAACTAGACTTTGGGCCTCATGCTCCAATATCTGCTGCTTGTGACCATGAAAGCTGCCATGGCCTGTGTGACAAGTCACCAATATCTGGTTCTCCTTGACATCTCAGTTTATCCAAGATCACATTTCCTCACTGCTAAAGAAGTGTGGAATGAAAAGCTAATAGTGTGGGTGAGTAGGAGGGAGGCTCAAGAGGCAGGTGGTGGCTCATAAGTATATATGCTGCTGCTACTGCTTCTAAGTCACTTCAGTCGTGTCCGACTCTGTGCGATCCCATAGACGGCAGCCCACCAGGCTCCCCTGTCCCTGGGATTCTCCAAGCAAGAACACTGGAGTGGGTTGCCATTTCTTTCTCCAATGATAAGTATATATATATATATATATATACATATATATATACTTATGACTGTCACGTTGTTGTACAGCAGAAACCAAGAAATATTGTAAAGCAATTGTATTCCAATTAAAAATTTTAAAAAATAATAAAAAAATTAAAAGCTAATGCAGTTAAGCTTTGGACCTGTATTAGGTTACTGATGCATAACAAATAACCTCAACTAAGAGCGTTAAAGGGCTTCCCAGGTCTCTGTGGTAAAGAACTCACCTGCCAATGCAGGAGATGTGGGTTTGATCCCTAGGTTGGGAAGATCCCCTGGAGAAGATGAATAATAAGCAGTTAACTTGGAATGAAATTATTCTGAACTATCAATAATGATCTCCAGTAGCATATTTGGGCACCTACTGACCTAGTGAGTTCATCTTTCAGTGTCCTATCTTTTTGCCTTTTCATACTGTTCGTGGGGTTCTCAAGGCAAGAATACTGAAGTGGTTTGCCATTCCCTTCTCCAGTGGACCACATTCTGTTACACCTCTCCACCATGACCTGTCCATCTTGGGTGGCCCCACACAGCATGGCTTAGTTTCATTGAGTTAGACAAGGCTGCAGTCCATGTGATCAGATTGGCTAGTTGTCTGTGATTGTGGTTTCTGTCTGTCTGCCCTCTGATGCCCTCTCTCAGCGCCTACCGTCTTACTTGGGTTTCTCTTACCTTAGACGTGGGATACTCTTCACAGCTGCTCCAGCAAAGTGCAGCCGCTGCTCCTTACCTTGGACGTGGGGTAGCTCGTCTGGAGTTCCTGCGCCTTTGCAGCCACCACTCCCAAGCCAAGCTTCAGCAATACATGAACCGTGAACTTCCAGATGTTCAAGCTGGTTTTAGAAAAGGCAGAGGAACCAGAAATCAAACTGCCTACATCTACTGGATCTTCGAAAAAGCAAGAGAGGTCCAGAAAAACATCTATTTCTGCTTTATTAACTATGCCAAAGCCTTTGACTGTGTGGATCACACTAAACTGTGGAAAATTCTTCAAGTAATGGGAATATCAGACCACCTGACCTGCCTCTTGAGAAACCTATATGCAGGTCAGGAAGCAACAATTAGAACTGGACATGGAACAACAGACTGGTTCCAAATAGGAAAAGGATACATCAAGGCTGCATATTGTCACCCTGCTTATTTAACTTATATGCAGAGTACATCATGAGAAATGCTGGGCTGAAGGAAGCACAAGCTGGAATTAAGATTGCCAGGAGAAATATCAATAACCTCATATATGCAGATGACACCACCCTTATGGCAGAAAGTGAAGAAGAACTAAAGAGCCTCTTGATGAAAGTGAAAGAGGAGAGTGAAAAAGTTGGCTTAAAGCTCAACATTCAGAAAACTAAGATCATGGCATCTGGTCCCATCACTTCATGGCAGATAGATGGGGAAACAGTGGAAACAGTAGCTGACTTTATTTTTGGGGGCTCTAAAATCACTGCAGATGGTGATTGCAGCCATGAAATTAAAAGACTTACTCCTTGGAAGGAAAGTTATGACCAACCTAGATAGCATATTAAGAAACAGAGACATTAGTTTGGCAACAAAGGTCCGTCTAGTCAAGGCTATGGTTTTTCCAGTGGTCATGTGTGGATGTGAGAGTTGGACTAAAAAGAAAGCTGAGCACAGAAGAATTGATGCTTTTGAACTGTGGTGTTGGAGAAGACTCTTGAGAGTCCCTTGGGCTCCAAAGAGATCCAACCAGTCCATCTAAAGGAGATCAGTCTTGGGTGTTCAGTGGAAGGATTGATGTTGAGGCTGAAACTCCAATACTTTGGCCACCTCATGTGAAGAGCTGACTCATTAGAAAAGCCCCTGATGCTGAGAAAGATTGAGGGCAGAAGGAAAAGGGGAAGATAGAGGATGAAATGGTTGGATGGCATCACCGACATGATGGACATGGGTTTGGGTGGACTCTGGGAGTTGGTGATGGACAGGGAGGCCTGGCATGCTGTGATTCATGGGGTCACAAAGAGTTGAACACGACTGAGTGACTGAACTGAACTGATCACTAATGATAACAAATTTCAGTTAGTCACCTGAGAAGACTAAATTATGTTTCTATTTTCTCTACAGAACATATAAAGCTGTTATCAAATAAACATGTGTAGCCGAAAATGAAAGGGGGAAAGCATTACAGAGATGTAGAAGGTAAGTCATCAGTTAAGATATTTTGTATGCTTTCTGTTTTAAAGCTTCTGGTCCTGTGGAACTGGGATTTGTCTGCTCCTTCTTGCCATGATAGATGATCTACTTTCAGATATTCTGTTTTTTCTCTCTTTGGTCATGTTCATCAAGTTTCTTTTCCTTCTAAGCCAAATTCAGACAAATAAAAGGAAAATGATGTGTGTCCCTTCTGGGTGGGAACATTTAATAGCTGGCCTTTGTTCACCCATGTTCCCTGGCCTTGACTCAGAAATTATAAATGCATATGTTGAAAGGAGTCATTATACCTTGTAGTCAACATCCCTCTAGTTCCCTGAGTAACTGCAATGAACAGACTCCCTGCTCCCATCCCCTCTTCAAACTATAATGAATTAAACCTTACTGTTTTAAGCTGTGGAGTGTTTGCGATTGTTTGTTATTCAGCATAATCTAGCTAGACCTGACTGAAATAGCCTTGATTATAAGGTTCACTCCACAGGCTCTTGGGGTTTTCTGGTTCATGATCTTGGCCATATTGGTATCCTTCTCAGTGGACAAAGAGAAAATTTTAGATGCTATTTTGTGCTAATCTGGGTTTAATAGGATACTGTGAAGCTGCTCTGTGGCAGACTTTGATAATCTATCACTCAAGCACCATGTTAAATGAGAAGCTTCTATAACAACCTTTTGTTCTGGCTTGGTCACTCTTTAGGAAACAACATCTAAGTATCTGCATTTCTTGGTTTCAGTTTTCACCTAGTTTCTTTGGCTTTGGCCATCCTCTGGTACCTGCAAGCATTTAAAGTATAATTATATTTTCTGTGATTTTCCTTGTACCTTGTAGTTATCCCAATGCTGTGAAAACTCATATGATAGTATTACTTATGTCCTTTATTACTCTGCAATTTATATGACAAATCTCATGCTCTCACTTTGTATTGATTAACTATTGCCAATATGATATTACAGAACAATCAAGCCCAAAGCATCAGCAACACAAAACAAATTTTTTTATTATTATTATGGGTCTATTATGGATTCTGGCAGTCAGGGCTTGGCTTAGCTAATTTTATTTTTCCAGATTTGGCTCAGCTCAGTTTGACTGGGCTTATTCATGCATGCCTGATCAAGCTGTTAGGCTGGGAACAGGCTATGTAACTGTGATGACTCGCCCTTCTCTACACAGGCTCTCTTGGAGGCTAACCTGGCTTGTGCAAGAAGCAGGAGTCTGAGAAAGAGAAGTGGTCATGGCCTCTTGAGGCAAAGGCTCAGAATTCACAATACCCACTTTTATTGCCTTCTCTTGGCCTAAGCGAGTCTCAGGGCCTGCCTCTTGTGGGAAAACCTGCAAAGTCTCAGTGCAAAGAGCATGTATATATGGAAAAATAAAAAGTTGGAGCCATTTTAAAATTAATCCAACCACAAAATTCTCTAGGCTCCAATCTTTGGTGCACAGAATATTTTTCTGATTTTTTCCCCTTTTTTCTCTTCCTTAGCAAAGCCTGGATCTTGAAAATGAAAACTTTGCTTTATTATTACTACCATTGGTTTTTAAAAATGCATTCAGAATGTTAATCCATTGCTATTTTTCTGAGGGTTCATTTGCTCTACTCTGAGTTTAGTCTTGGGTTTCCCTGATGGCTCAGACTGCAAAGAATCTGTCTACAACATTCCCAGATTTGATCCCTGGGTTGGGAATATCCCCTGGAGAATGGAATGGCAACCCTCTCCAGTATTGTTGTCTGGAGAATCCCATAGAGAGAGTAGCCTGGGGGGCTATAGTCCTTGGGATCACAAAGAGTCAGACACAACTGAAAGACTAACACTTTCAAGATAAATATCTTGGTCTATCCCAACATAGAAGAATAAGCAGCACATTTACATACTTGGCTCTCATTTTTTATATTATTATAAACTTTTTATCCTTGTGATTGAAAATTCATATGTATTCTTCATTTTTATTGGTAGAAAGCCTTTACTAAGCATAATTAGGCCTTGAAAAGAAAGAATAAGCAGAATGAAGAAAAGGAATAGAATTGCTGACTTTTGCTACATGCAATTTTATTTTCTATAAGATTTAATCTGTATCCATGCAAAAAAAAAGCACAAGTTTTTAATAAAATAAATTCTTTTTTTTTGTATTCATGCCTTTTATTTATTTATTTATTTTTATTTTATTTTTAAACTTTACAAATTGTATTAGTTTTGCCAAATATCAAAATAAATTCTTATAATCAGATACCATTGTTGTCACTAGGTTATCCACAGTAATCTTTGAAGTCTCCTTATCCCAAGATGCTTCATGCTTCATCATAATGTATAATATTAAAGTTGCAACAAATATTACTTTTTTGAAGTTATCTGCATCCTTTATGTTATACTATATAGCTTAATTGGGGCTTCCCAGGTGGCGCTAGTGGTAAACAACTTGCCTGCCAATGCTAATGCAGGAGATGTAAGAGACACAGTTTCAGTTCCTGGGTCTGCAAGATTCCCTGGAGAAGGAAATGGCAATCCACTCCGGTATTCTTGCCTGGAGAATTCCATGAAGAGAGGAGCCTGGTGTGCTACGGTCTATAGGGTCGCAAAGAGTCGGACACGACTGAAGTGACTTAGCACGCATATAGCTTAATGGCTTCCCTGGTGGCTCAGTGGTAAAGAATATGCCTGCCAATGCAGGAGATGCAGTGTTGATTCCTGGGTCAGGAAGATCCCCTGGAGAAGAAAACGGTAACCCACTCCAGTGTTCTTGCCTGGGAAATCCCAACAGAAGCCTGTGTCCAGAATCCTGCAGCAGGCTACGGTCCATGTCATCACAAAAGAGTCAGACTTGACTTAGCAATTAAACAACAACAGTAACAGATAGCTTAACAGAGAGTAAAATAATTTTTATTAACCAGATGGTGAAAGTCTGAAACTAAATAAAGTTCAAAGCACTGTGAATTCAGTTAAGACTGCTATGCATGGTTATCTGATCAAAACAATAAACATTCTGATTTATAACATTTCCCCCCCTACTAGCAATTTCTGTGATCACTTGTGCTCCAGGGCAAAGACCAATCTATCTGAAGGTGGACTTTAATTTGGGAGCAAGAAGCTCTACTTAGAAATTAAAATGAAAATATCTATCTTCTGGAAAGTGACATGATTGAGCATTAGAAAATTCTGTTTCACCTTCTAAATACTTCTTTAAGCAGTGATTTATAGTTGAACCTAGGAATTAATGTAATATCTTTTCTTTATCTTATTGAATAATTACAGCAACTGGTTTTTTCTACTTTAGAAGGATGAGTAATTTTATTTTACAGTCAGATACCAGACCCTCAAAACTAGATCTTATCCTAGAAACTATACCAAAAAGATCCATAATGTGAGACAATTGGCCCAAAAATGGAGGAAAAATAATATGCAGAAAACTATAATGTACCTAACTGAAATGAAAATTAAATGCTTTTTAAAAACTAATTCAGTAAAAAATTATTACTCTAAAAATGGCACTACTGTTTTGACAGACAGATGGTTTAACTCTACATATAAATGGTTTCAGAATGAATGTTCCAGTAATGAAGAAATGAAAACTGTAATTTAATTTAATCTAATATGAATGTAGAGAGAAAATTTGGGTACAGGAAATGGAAAAAAAGATGACATTGTAGGTGAAATCATTATGTAGTTAGATTATTTATGCAAGGACAAGAGACAGAGAAAAAATATTCCCTTTCAGGTAGGCTATTCTTCCTCAGAAAAGATCTTATGAGCACCCATTTCAAAATTACAGTAAGGTCCTTATTTATTTGGTCAAATACACTGACAATTATTTGGCAGAATAATTGTCAGGGAGCCCTTTTGGCTTTAATTTTGTTAAAAGCCATGACCAAGACTCCCTGCAGGCCGCTTGAGGCCTCACAGACCCTTGAGGCTGGTCCTACAAACAGGCACCACATGTTATGCTCAGCTATCTTTTTAATATTCTGATAAACAATTGGCTCCGTTAGTATGTATGACTTTTCTCTCACACATTTTATATAATTGGTCCCTCTCAGCCATCATTAAATATTTATAGCCTTTTATAGATCAAGCTTGTTTCACTTGATTGTGACCTCATTTTTGACTATTCAAAATGTAGACAATTCAGCTCACGGAATTGGCTCTTTTATCAACCTATTCAGAAAGCTTTACTGTCTCCTAAGAAAATATTCCAGGCCCACTTTTCTTTTTATTTCACAAGTTCAAAATGAGTTGTCTTCCAGAAAACAGATTTAGACACCAAAGTATGGATGCCTGAAATGAACACTCTTTCCCATAATCACTGGGGAAAATCAGGTGATATGGAAGATTCTAGTTACTTTAGTGAAAAAGCAGAAAAAAAAATTTTTTAAATAGGCCATTCGTTCATGTTGAGGTTTTCAAGTTACCTATGTTTTAAATAGGATTTTAAACATGGTTTTAATATGAACATATGTAAATACATTTCTCCATTTCTGACTAATCTGGGGGATAACATACTATATATTCTTATGTCAACTCTGTTATATATTCTCATCAAACATATGTTTCCCTTTTCTTTTTCTCTTGAAACTTTTGGATCAAGACTGAGGCACAAAGTATTCATTCATTTTGCTGTTCAAAATGAGACTAAAAGTGAAATAGGGCTTTGTTAATGATTCTGGGATGACAGACGTAAACTAAGACTGTTCCAGGCAAACACGGTCATCCTTCTTAAACATCAGCTATATATAGAGGGGAGTAGGTTCTCTTCATGTGAAACCAAAGTGTGGTATATTCAAGAATAGACTTCCTTATATCTCAAGTACAATTTGAGACAAAGAAACGGTCTCAGGACTGTGAAAATTCTCTATTTTCATGGACACTAGAATCATGATTAATTTTTAACTCAATCTTCAAGGTTTTAGGTAGGTATTAGATATTTATCATCTCAATATTTTTCATTCAAATTTCCAAAGAACAATTCTGAATGTCAAAATTTATAACCAAATTAATATCAAGAATTATTTTTAAAGTACACCTAATATTACTATTTTGAAAAGCCAAACACTGGCAATTTACATAAAATATTTTCTATATGTTTGCACAGTGCTCAAAGTGTTGACTCATAAGAAAACTCAGGAATGACAAACAGACAATTAGATTATGGTATTGCTGAACTGCAATTGCATTTTCATATTACTTTCACTTATCTCCCAACATCAGCCATTAACAGTAGACTTTAGGGGTTTTCTTATAAAGACAAGTACAGGAATTTTGTACCACTCGCAGCCATAGAAAACCTTAGTAAAAGAGTTCAAATCTTTATGTGAGTTATAATATTCTATAATCTGAACTTTTAAATTCAGCAAAACCACCATAATCACCAAAGATACGTTAGTCTATTCTTCTCTGAGTTACTTGGTGGCTAAGCTTTAAAGATCTTCATGACCCAGATAACCACAATGGTATGATCAATCATCTAGAATCAGACATCCTGGAATGCAAAATCAAGTGGGCCTTAGGAAGCATCACTGTGAACAAGCTAGTGGAGGTGATGGAATTCCAGTTGAGCTATTTCAAATCCTACAAGATGATGCTGTGCAAGTGCTGCACTCAATATGCCAACAAATTTGGAAAGCTCAGCAGTGGCCACAGGACAGGAAAAAGTCAGTTTTCATTCTGACTCCAAGAAAAGTGAAAGTGAAAGTCATTCAGTTATGTCTGACTCTTTGTGACCCCATGGACTATATAGTCCATGAAATTCTCCAGGCCAAATACTGGAGTGGGTAGCCTTTCCCTTCTCCAAAGGATCTTCCCAACCCAGGGGTCAAACCCAGGTCACCCAGTCCCAAAGAAAGGCAATGCCAAAGAATGCTCAAACTACTGCACAATTGCACTCATATCACACGTTAGCAAAGTAATGCTCAAAATTCTCCAAGCCAGGCTTCAGCTGTATGTGAACTTCCAGATGTTCAAGCTGGATTTAGAAAAGGGAGAGGAACCAGAGATCAAATTACCAACATCCTCTGGATCATCAAAACAGCAAGAATTCCAAAAAAAATCTACTTCTGCTTTATTGACTATGCCAAAGCCTTTGACTGAATGGATCACAACAAACTGTGGAAAATTCTGAAAGAGATGGGAATACCAGACCACCTGCCTGCCTCTTGAGAAAGCTATATGCAGGTCAGGAAGCAACAGCTAGAGGACATGGAACAACAGATTGACTCCAAATAGGGAAAGGAGTATGTCAAGGCTGTATATTGTCACCCTGCTTATTTAACTTACATGCAGAGTACATCATGAGAAATGCCAGGCTGGATGAAGTGCAAGTTGGAATCAAGATTGCCAGGAGAAATATCAACAACCTCAGATAACCAGATGACACCACTCTGATGGCAGAAAGTGAAGAAGAACTGAAGAACCTCTTGATAAAAGTGAAAGAGGAGAGTAAAACAGTTGGCTTAAAACTCAACATTCAGAAAACTAAAATCATGGCATTTGGTCCCATCACATCATGGCAAATAGGTGGGGAAACAGTGACAGACTTTATTTTTTTGGGCTCCAAAATCACTGCAGATGGTGACTGCAGCCATGGAATTAAAAGATGCTTGCTCCTTGGAAGAAAATTTGTGACCAACCTAGACAGGGTATTAAAAAACAGAGACATAACTTTGCCAACAAAGGTTCATCTAGTCAAAGCTATGATTTTTCCAGTAGTCATGTATGGATGTGAGAGTTGGACTATAAAGAAAAATGAGTGCCAAAGAATTGATGGCTTTGAACTGTGGTGTTGGAGAAGACTCTTGAGAGTCCCCTGGACTGCAAGAATATCCAACCTGTCCATCTTAAAGAAAATCAGTCCTGAATACTTATTGGAAGGTCTGATGTTGAAGCTGAAACTCCAATACTTTGGCCACCTGATGCAAAGAACTGACTCATCTGAAAAGACCCTGATGCTGGGAAAGATTGAAGGCAGGAGGAGAAGGGGATGACAGAGGATGAGATGGTTGGATGGCATTACCAACTCACTGGACATGAGTTTGAGTAAACTCTGGGAGTTGGTGATGGACAGGGAAGCCTGGCATGCTGCAATCCATGGGGTTGCAAAGAGTGAGATATGACTGAGTGACTGAAGTGAACTGAAGCTTTAATCAATGGTGTGGGATATAGTTTCACTGAAATCCATCTTGCTTTATGCTTCTGACATGGATAGTGTCCTTGAGCCATCTAGTATACTCTAAATAACCATCCCAGGCATTGAGGTAAAGTTATCCATTTTAAACACTTGGACAGCATTAGACCATCTCTTGCTTTGATTTTCAACTGCCTTGACTGATGTGGTTAAGAGAGTAAAAGGACCACACTTTGGTCTATCTTGCTTTTAATGCAGTGCTTCATTCGTTGAGCAGGACTGCTTAGTGATAAGGAGCAATGGATACATTCTGCAGATTTAACTTCACAAGAAAAACATCCTTCAACAACTTAATGATTTCATCCCATAGACTGCCTGCTGTCCCCTATAGCATCCAAAAATCACTATTTCTTCCTTCAGCTTCCTAAATATCTTTCAATAGTAAATCATGATGATGGAGGATGAAGATTTTCTTGCCAGTTTCACTTCTGTTACCAACTGCATCCATTTTTGGTGAGTTGCTTATTGCAAAAGACTCACATGTCCATGCATATGTGTGTGTGTGTGTGTGTGTGCATGCACACACACACAACAGAAGTGGAAGAGAGTTTCTATTTTATTCAGTCAGAATAATTTCCAATACATCTTACCAGTGAAGGATGCCCATACCACAGAAGCAGACACTGTATATATCAGCTTCTCTACATCTGTCACTTAGAATTCCTAATGTCAAGATGCTACTGATTTGTTAAATAGACACAAATTGTTTAACAAATCTGTTCAGACAGAAAGCAGACTGGTGATTCATAACCTGGAGGAAGTAGGGAGGTATGAAGAGTGACTGTTAATGGGTCTGAGGGTTTTTTATGGGGGACAAAATTTCCTAAAATTAGATCAAGGTGATGGTTGCTCAACCCCATGAATATACTAAAGATCATTGAATCATATACTTTAAATGGGCAGACTATTTGCTATTTGAAATATATCTCAATCGAGCTGTTTTTAATAAAAGTCAAAATGCTAATAAACTGAACTATAGAATCAAGGAAAACATTGTATCTGTTTAAAAGACAGAAATAAAAAAAATCACATCAAAAAGAAAAGATTCTACTGAGATACTGTTATTTACACAGGAAAAAGACCTACTAGATCTGAGATGTTTTAGTTTCATTGTGCCTCAGCCCTTTTACATTCAAAGCTTTTATGTCTATTCAGGAAGAATTTAAATAAAGAGTTTATGCCTTTAGAAGAAAGCATTCACCCTGTTTTGGAGCCAAACTCATGGCAAAATCATATCCTCTTGCAGGAGAGAAAGTGGAATTCCTCCCTGCCCAGTTGCCTCTGAATAATATCTCTGCCTCCAGCCTTTCAGTGTCCTAGAAAGTCCATTTCCCAATAGAATTAATTTGGTTAAGGGCCTGTCAGATGAAGGATTCATACGAGCCTTCCCAGAAGCTATTTTTAAAAGTATTTCAGGGGCAAGACTCAGGAGTATTGTTGGACTTTAACCATGTGAACATCTCTTAGAAATCTAGATTTGGTTAAAGGTGCCCAGTAAAAGTATTATTCTTTCCTACTGACAGGGTTTCACTCACTGAAAGGCAGAAGAAACAAAAAGTGGGGGTTTATTTCTTTGAATTTAATTCTAAATTATAAGAAATGAAGGATTAGGTGGATGTGACAAAGACCTTGGTGAAAAATAGCAGGTCATATTAGTTTCTAAATAGTTAACAATAGAGATAAGCACATTCAGACATGCCTTATACTTTAGTTCTGGGCATCTAATCTAAAAGTTAAGAGGAATGAGACCTATAAACTGTGGCAGACAAGTCAAAAAAAGCACCCTACCCCAAAAGAATAGTAAACCATAAAGTGAAATTACAAAGGAAATGTGAAAGGGATAGATAAATAGACCAACACACCTACCCAGAGAGTTGTTTTATGATCTTTTATTTGAAGACTGTATAGAATGGGTCACATAAACAAGTATAAAAGCAACATAAAAGTATATTACAAGCCCTAAAGAATAGATCAAGAAGGCCAAAACTCAGGTTTAAGAAAAACTATAAAGAAAAAATGTATTTTAGCTGTGTGACCACAAGAAAATATACAAGTAAGTGACAAAACACTGGATAGTTGCAAATGGAAGAGGAAAGCGATATTGGAGGTATATCTCTTACTCAACCAATATTCAGCTAAAACCTCATGTGTAATCATGACAGTAAAAAAAAAAAAACAAAAACCCTGCAAGGTCATTATTATCAGTCCCATTTTTTCACAGAGAAAACTGAAGATTACAGAAGTTAGGCAATTTGCAGAGATTTTATGACCAGTAAAGGAATTATTGGCATCAGATTTTCCTGACTCCAAAAATAACAAGAAAAAGTAAATTATTGACACCTCTATTATGTTCAGTTTTCACTACCCAGGAAAATGGTCTTCAAACTAAAATGAAAAATTATAGCTAAAATGAAATTAAAATTTTAAATATACAAGTTAATGAAAGCCTACTTTCTTTGAAATAATCAATTGCTCAAATGGCATTACATCCCAGGCTATTGAAAGAATGTGGCGTTCTATAGATACATCTATTATAAAACTTAAAAAATTGAATTCCATTTGGCAGGAGCAGTTTGTTATTCACAGGGGATTGTGGGTTCATTGTATAGTCTGTAACAAAACCAGTGCTGTTACATCCATATGGTTCTCAATTAATATGTGTCTCATCATGGAACTCTTGTTTTGAAGTCAAGAACTTGAGACAAATTTGAAGCTTTAAAACTATGAATGTGTACTAACATTCAAAACTAGGAGAGAAACTGGCAGTAACTGCTACTTGAGCACTTACTGTGTGTCAGAGTAGTGCTTGGCACTTGACCCAAATTGAGTCATTTAAGCCTTGCTTAATTGGTAGAAGATTTTACATACTAGGAAACCAAAGTTAAAAGGATCTAAAAATTGCCAGACTGTAAATAGCTGGGATCCACCAGATGGCCTGTATTTCAAACCCATGGCTGTAGTTGAAAGTACATGCTGGAGTGTGTATTGGTCAAATGATGTTGGAATATGTTCCTTAATTGCTCTAAGCTTCACTTTCTCCTTTGCAAAATAGGGATAATGACAAAACTCAGAGAAATGTGGCAATTATATATATCAGGAATACCCAAATTTTATATATTTTATATATATATATATATATATATATATATATATATATATATATATAGCTGTGTGTATGTCAATCCCAGTCTCCCAATTTATCGCTCCCTCTCTTTCCCTTTCCACCTGGTCCAGTATTCTTGCCTGGGAAATCCCATGGACAGAGGAGCCTAGTGGGCTGCAGTCCCATGGGGTCACAAAAGAGACAGACATGACTTAACATTTAAACACCACCAACAGCCATAGGTTTGTTTTCTACATCTGTAATTCTATTTCTGTTTGTAAATAAGCCCAGTCATATTTTCTAACAAAGACCTATTCTATAGTACGTGGAAGTCTACTCAATACTCTGTAATGACCTACATGGCAAAAGAATCTAAAAGAGTGGTTATATGCATAACTAGTGCACTTTGCTGCACATCTGAAACTTACACAACATGGTGAATCAACTATACTATGATGAATTTTTTCTAAGTCAGAAGATGAACATTAAATAATTGGAATAATGATTTGGAAAGACATAAACAGGAAAAAATAAATTCAAATCATAACTAGTTAGTACTTGGAGAAGGCAATGGCAACCCACTCCATACTCTTGCCTGGCAAATCCCATGGATGGAGGAGCCTGGTAGGCTGCAGTCCATGGGGTCGCTAGGAGTCGGACACGACTGAGCAACTTCACTTTCACTTTTCACTTTCATGCATTGGAGAAGGAAATGGCAACCCACTCCAGCATTCTTGCCTGGAGAATCCCAGGGACATGGGAGCCTGGTGGGCTGCTGTCTCTGGGGTTGCAGAGTCGGACATTACTGAAGCGACTTAGCAGCAGCAGTTAGTACTTATTAGGAAAAAAAAACAAAACAAAACAACCAAATTTGCATGACACTTAGCAAGTGCTCCATAATATAAATAGTATCAACAATCTACAATAATGAAAACAATGGCATTGTTAGGTAGCCTGAAATCATGTACTGCCAAGCCATTAATATTAATAGTGGTGCTTTTCCATTTGACTGTTTGTTTTTCTGTATCCAGGAAACCCCAGAGACAAGGGGGCTTCTACCTCCATCAACTTTCTAACCCTTCATCCTATAAGAGCCCAGGGAGGGTCAAATAAGTGTTAGAGTACCATGTGCCAAAGTTCTTCCTGTTTAGCAGATACGTTTGCTTCTGATGGTGTTGGAAACTGTAGACCATTGCAGCTGAGTTTAGCAAGAAGTAATCTACATGGGGCATGGGGTCATGGCATACCCAAGAAGAACTTAAAATAGAAATTTGGTGTTAGGTGGGACAAGAAGCTTTCTTTTACTCTGCAGAAAAACTGTCAATCCACATGCACAACTTTCCACAGAGGACAAAGCATTGCCAAACAAGCTCCACTAAGGATAGGCTATCTCACAAGCACAACCACAGGCCAAGAAATAAAGTGCATTCTCACAGACCTCAAATGAGGGAGATCAATTCCTAAGTAGGAAAGCAATCTAATGAATTCTTCCTCTTCTTCTTCTTCTTTTTTTTAATAGTGGACTAAGGGACTCATATTCAGGGTAAGTCTTTCCAAAAAGAGAAAACATCTTTTTGCTACTCTTGGACAATGTAAAATAACCAAATACATCTGTAAAATGAAGTGCCTTGGAGAGTATGTCTCTGAGCATCTTTGGGGGCACAGGCTTGGAGAATGTCAGCACCGCAATTATCAAAGAGAGACTTAGGGGGTGTAAGGTTCTTAGAGTCACTTGACAGCAAAATTTAATTCATTTAAAAATGAAATACAGATTATTTCTTATCTTATTTCATTGAATTTTGCCCATATATATCTATGCTTGTATAAACACACCCAGATCAAGACATAGACTGTTACCGTGGCTCCAGATAGTTTCCCTCTGTTCCTCCAAGTCTATACCAACACCTCCAGGGAGGCGACCACTATTCTGATTTCCTCATCATAGATTAGTTCTGCATGCTTTGTAACTCATATACATGGAACCGTATGATGCATAGTAATTTCTGTCTGGCTTTTTTTTTTTTTGACTCAGCACAGTATTTTGACATTTTGACTTATATTTCTGTTATAGAATGTATCAGGAGCTAATTATTATTATTTTGTTGTATGTTATTTGATTGCATGAATATACCATGATTTTTAAGAATCCATTCTCCAGTTCATGTTTCTAGTTGGTGGCTATTTAGGAATAAAGCTGCTTTGGATATTCTTGTAAAGTCATTTTATTGTCATGTGTATTCACATCTCTTGAGATGTGCCTTGGAGTGGAATTGTTGGGACATAGGGTAGATGCTAGAGGTAAAAAATTCACCTGCCAATGCAGGAGATGCAAGAGATACAGGTTCAATCCTTGGGTTGGGAATATCCCCTGGGGGAGGAATGGCAACCTACTCCAGAATTCTTTCCTGAAAAATTCCATGGACAGAGGATCCCGGTGGGCTGTAGTTCATGGAGTTGCAAAGAGTCAGAAACAACTGAGCATGCACATAAAAAAAAAAAATGTAATAGGGTAGGTGAATGTGTAATATTATGGGAAACTTTAAGCAGGGGAATGATATAATCTGATGTTTATAAATGGTCATGCTGGTTGTTGAATTGAGAATAGAATTTAAGGGAGGAAAGGGTACGAACAGGGAAACTGATTAGGGGGTGACTGTAGGAATTCAATAGATGATGATGGTGATGGTTGTGAGCAATGGTCAGATTCTGGACATGCTTTTGAAGTGAAAGATAATAGGACTTCTGAACTAATTGAATGTGAGTTATGAAAAAAAATAGAATTTAAGGATGACTCCAAGGATTTTTCCTAAGCAGTTGGAAGAATGTAGTTGTTAGCAAGATCAAAAGATGAAGAACTGGGTTTTGGGTGGGAGGTGGGGGCTGACAGGTGAAGGAATGGACAAGTTCTATTTCAGATGTGGGTCAGACATCACAGCTGTGCTGTTGAGTAGGTAACTGGAGATATAAAGTTGGATCTCAGAAAAGAGATCTGAGTCAGAAATAGAAATTTGTAACTGTTGGTAAAAAAAAAAAAAATGTAAGTAAAGTCAAAAGAGTTAATGAAATCTCTCTCATTCAGGGGAGTGAGCATAGGCAGAGAATGGACCATAACCAAGGAGTGATCACTGGACACTCAAAATCAAGAGGCTGAACAGAAAAGGGGGCAGTTTTGAAGGTAATTGTGAAGGAGTGACCAATGAGGTAGCAGGAAAACCAGGGCCAATGGAAGTGTTTAAGAAAAAAATGATGAAGTATGTCAAGTGTTCCTGATAATTAAATTAAGGAGAACACTGGGGGTTGGCCACTGGGTTGTCGCACTGGTAGGTCATTCATGAACTTCATTAAAATAATAGGAATGTAGGAATACTGATTCTCTTTAGGAAAAGCCACTGCTGTAGAGATGTTTAACAAGGTTTGTAATATTTTGAACTTTGACACATGAGTGACTTTGAGTTGTATCAACTTTCAAGATGCCAAATTTGCTATACACCTTCCAGTAAGGACTGCCTGGCTGCAGCTCTTCAAAGTTGACCAGACAGTCTAGAGAAATAACTGTGACTGAGACCAAAAAAAAAAAAAAAGAAAAGGGAAGGAAACAGCTATCAGTTTATGTTTATTTGACTTTTATTTTATAAGAGAAGGGAGAATTTCATTTCTAGAATATAATTTCTTACTGGAAAATTTATTATGGAAGCAAAAATTTCAGAGACGATCAGTCAACTAGTAGTGATATTTTAAAATCAAACTTTTAGTCAATTTTCACATAATAGTGTCAAGGACTATAATGTTATGTGTATTTTACAAATGATAAATAGAGGCATAAAGATGGTAAGTTATTTTCCCCAAGTCACATAGGTAGAAGAAGGAGCCAGCTGGCTCCAGGACTCAAGCTCTAAAGCATCGTACTCAGATTTAACAGAAGGTCAAATTTGAATATTTGACTAGACAGAAAGATACAAAAGATATGAAATTCCCAAGTGAGATCCCTGGCAGACCAAGATGCATATTTTCAAAGGAAATGTCAGAGAACTGGCTTCATTATTCTAAAATGATTTCCACAATGAATCTATAAAAGAGTCAAAATAATTGCAGAAGAGAGAAGAGTTTTCTAAAGTGGATTTCTTTTAATTTTTATTTTAAACTTTGAAATAAAAATTGTATATATTTAAGGTGTATAACATGATATGCATGTAAACAGTGAAATAATAACTAGAGTTAGGCTAATTGAAAGATTATCTCCTCACTGTTTCTATTCATTTTGTGATGTGAACACCAGAAATCTACCCTTTTAGCAAATTTCCAATATCCAACACACTATTCTTACCTATACTCATCATGCTGTACATTTGATCTAGAGGCTTATTCATCTTGCATAATTGCAGCATTCTACCCTTTGAGCAAAGTCTCCCCATTTCCTCAAATTCCCCAACCATGGTAACCACCATTCTATTCTCTGTTTTTATGTATTTAACTTTTTTTTAGATTCCACATATAAGTGAAATCATGAATATCTTTTTCTTTTTGTGTCTGTCTTATTTTACTTACCATAATTTCTTCCAGGTTCATCCACATTGTTGCAAATAACAGGATCTCTTTCTTTATAACTGGAATATATATATATATATATGTATATTCCTTATCCATTCATACATTAGTGGACATTAGATTGTTTCCGTTTCTTGGCTCCTGTGAACAATGCTGTTTTGAACACAAGAATGCAGATAATCTCTTGGAGGGAATGATTTCATTTCTTTGGGGTATATACCCATAAGAGGGGTTGATAGATCAAATGGTGCTACGTGCTAACTTGCTTCAGTCGTGTCCGACTATTTGCGACCCTATGGACTGTAGCCCATCAGGCTCTTCTGTCCATGGGACTCTCCAGGCAGGAATACTGGAGTGGATTTTAATTTCCTTATCCAGGGCATCCTTCCAACCCAGGGATCAAACCTGGGTCTCCTGCATTGCAGGCAGATTCTTTTTTTTTTTTTTTTTTGAGGAATTTCCATACTGTTTTCCACAGTAGCTCTACCATTTTTCATTCCTACCAACAACGTATGTGTCATCTTTCTTCACATCCTTACCCACACTTTTTATTTTTTTGACAATAGCCAATAAACGTAAGACCTGAAACTATAAATCTCCTAGAGAAAACAGAGCATTGACAGCATAATTGGCAATTCATTTTTTTTAATGTAATACCAAAAACTCTGGCAACAAAAGTATAAACAAGTGGGAATGCATCAAATTAAAACTTTCTGAATGGTAAAGAAAATAATCAACAAAATGAAATGCAATGCACAGATTAGAAGAAAATATTTGCAAGTCATACATATCTGATAAGCAGTTAATATCCAACATATAAAAGGATCTGATACAATTCAGTAGCAAGAAAACAAACAACCAAATTTTTAAAAATGAGCAAAGGACCTGAATAAATATTTTCCAAAGAAGACATGCGCATGGGCAATAGATATATGAAAAGGTGCTCAACATCGGTAATTACAAGGGAAATGCAAATAAAAACCACACTGAGATATCATTTCACACTTATTTAAGTGAGTTTCTCTAGAGAAAATCTAATGTTTAACTGTTAATCCTAAAGGTATGTGGTAGAGAGTACTGCTTCTTAACTCCAAACCTAGCGAATTGTAGCTTCAATGGAGCCACATGAAAGATGAGTGTGTATTCCTTATATGGAGGGACCTGGTGCCTGATGCACACAGAGCACCCAGGGTAGAGGTTTTGTCTTGGAAGTGATCGCTCACATCTCTGACAGCCAGTCAAAGGTGAGGAACCCATTAGGCTCACGTTGTTTAAAAAGTGATATTTCATAAGAGACTGCCCAGACAAAGTAAGAGGAGACTGGAACTTAGATGTTCTGGAGAATTCTCCAGGAGCAGAGCCAGAAGTGTTCTCAGGCTTCCCAGAAAGTCAGACAACCCCTCAGAAGTGGGAGGGAATTCATGACCCATGTGAAAACTTATCCAATGTTAAACAGGAGTGAGGGGAAAGCCAGCGAATACATTCTCTTCCCTCTGCCCTCAACTCTCATTTCTGAGTATCAGTAGTTCAAGGAAGTCCATTAGGAAAGTGACCTGGATGCAAACATCAGTTAGGGTTTCACGCAAAGCTAGGAACAGGTTGATAAAGGAACCCACCACTTTCACTTGCTTTCCTTCTCTCCCAACCCATCGCTTCCCCCTTTCCTCTCACTCTTATTCTCCTGGCACTGAATCCACCAGTAAAACCTTAGATAGAAAGCTTTGCCTCAGCCGGTTTTCTATCAAAGACAGGCAGCGCCAGCATCACCTTCCTTGTGACCAGGATTGTCCAACAGGCACAGACCATTCAGAAACTCACTCACTAGCAGTTCTAAAGCTATACCCTTGAGAGTGCTTTCTCAGTAATCAAGCCAACATTTTAATGTTCATTTTTCCATATTCTGTGTTTCTTACTCAATGGGTCTCAAAATCAGTAGGAAAAGGCATATAATTGATCTTCTCAAACCCCAGAGCCTAGACTGTTGCTCTGTCTGCTTTCAAACACCACATATAACTCTCACTGTATGTATAATCTACTTTATATTGTGAGCTATCCAAAGTCAGAAGCCCTAATTTAGATTTACCTGAATTCCTCACAATGTCCAATACAATATATTGAATATAGTAGTATATTGTATATAGTAGTAGTACTATATTGAATATAGTAATATATTGAATATACTACTACTGAGTGCCGAAGAATTGATGCTTTTGAACTGTGGTGCTGGAGAAGACTCTTGAGAGTCCCTTGGACTGCAAGGAGATCCAACCAGTCCATTCTGAAGGAGATCAGCCCTGGGATTTCTTTGGAAGGAATGATGCTAAAGCTGAATTTCAGTACTTTGGCCACCTCATGCGAAGAGTTGACTCATTGGAAAAGACCCTGATGCTGGGAGGGATTGGGGGCAAGAGGAGAAGGGGACGACAGAGGATGAGATGGCTGGATGGCATCACTGACTAGATGGACGTGAGTCTGAGTGAACTCTGGGAGTTGGTGATGGACAGGGAGGCCTGGCGTGCTGCGATTCATGGGGTCGCAAAGAGTCAGACACGACTGAGCGACTGATCTGATCTGATACTATATATAATAGTAGTATGTGCAACTACTAAATTAAGTCAAAATCTCTCATTTTGCATAAAATCAAATAATTCATTTCAGTGAAATAACCTTTAATATTTGATACCCACTTAAGAAGGCATGAAAGAATTAAGACCCCCCAAATACATCTGCTGGATCATGGAAGAAGCAAGAGAGTTCCAGAAAAACATCTATCTGCTTTATTGACTATGCCAAAGCCTTTGACTGTGTGGATCACAATAAACTGTGGAAAATTCTGAAAGAGATGGGAATCCCAGAACACCTGACCTGCCTCTTGAGAAACCTATATGCAGGTCAGGAAGCGACAGTTAGAACTGGGCATGGAACAACAGACTGGTTCCAAATAGGAAAAGGAGTACGTCAAGGCTGTATATTGTCACCCTGCTTATTTAACTTCTTTGCAGAGTACATCATGAGAAACGCTGGGCTGGAAGAAGCATAAGCTGGAATCAAGATTGCTGGGAGAAATATCAATAACCTCAGATATGCAGATGACACCACCCTTATGGCAGAAAGTGAAGAAGAACTAAAAAGCCTCTTGATGAAAGTGAAAGAGGAGAGTGAAAAAGTTGGCTTAAAGCTCAACATTCAGCAAACTAAGATCATGGCATCTGGTCCCATCACTTCATGGGAAATAGATGGGGAAACAGTGGAAACAGTGACAGACTTTATTTTGGGGGCTCCAAAATCACTGCAGATGGTGATTGCAGCCATGGAATTAAAAGACACTTACTCCTTGGAAGGAAAGTTATGACCAACCTAGATAGCATATTCAAAAGCAGAGACATTACTTTGCCAACAAAGGTCTGTCTAGTCAAGGCTATGGTTTCTCCATTGCTCATGTATGGATGTGAGAGTTTGACTGTGAAGAAGGCTGAGCACCAAAGAATTGATGCTTTTGAACTGTGGTGTTGGAGAAGACTCTTGAGAGTCCCTTAGACTGTAAGGAGATCCAACCAGCCATTTTAAAGGAGATCGGTCCTGTGTGTTCTTTGGAAGGAATGATACTAAAGCTGAAACTCCAATACTTTGGCCACCTCATGCGAAGAGTTGACTCATTGGAAAAGACTCTGATGCTTGGAGTGATTGGGGGCAGAAGGTGAAGGGGTCGACAGAGGATGAGATGGCTGGACGGCATCACTGACTTGATGGATCTGAGTCTGAGTGAACTCCAGGAGTTGGTGATGGACAGGGAGGCCTGGCATGCTGTGGTTCATGGGGTCACAAAGAGTCGGACACTGTCGGAAGCCACGTTAGGCATTACTGACAAAATGGAGGCATGGTCCCCAGCCCCCTCTCCTCATTCCGCAGGCACGGATCCCCGGATAAAGGAGTTAGGCCTTGTAATTCTGACTTGTCTTTTCCTCTCCTCGGCTGAGTTGACTTAAAAGGAATATTAAGATGCTTATTGTTCTTGAGAGGAGCATGAGAAGCCACAAAGCCTTCTGCAGTTGTGCTCAGAAAATAATTCATAAAGTTAATTATTGACATTTGTTCAAGGACTTTTACAAAAGAGTGTTCCAGGATGAGCACATAGGCCGTAGCTTGAGGCCGTGGGAGGGATTGATATCTGAAGCCTATTTGTGAGGAGAATGTTTATGGCAAAGGAGTTTACTGAATTTAGGGCTTAGAAATAATTAAAATAGTTAGAAGTTAAAGATTTAAGGAATATTGTAAAGTTAGCATATTTTCCTATCGCTTATAGAAGTTAGGAATTTTTAGAGACACTATAGCTAGAAGCCTTTTTAAGAGATAGTGAGCTCAGTATGTTAGGGGCAAACAGGACTTAGGAAGATAAGTAGTAAACTGAGGAGTGTAGCATGAGCTGCAATGTAATCACAAGTTAACTATAGGACACATTAGAGGAGGTAGATAATAGATGATAAGGCTGATTCCGAGAGAATCACTGAAGCAGGAACTCTGTTTAAAGAGCAACAATGATTTATGGAGATAATAAATTTGGGAGAGGGAGAACTGAAAATGTCAAACCTCTGACCTAATGTTTTTGTAAAAGTATAAAAGAGAATCTTAAACTTGAGATAAACAGGCAGTCCATAGAAAACTGAGAGGCTGTCTCATTGGCCAACACCGATCATCTTTTCAGGTTGAATCCCTGGTTGCTGGAGTTGGACTCCGGCAGGACACGACTGAGCAACCGACCTGAACTGAACTGAAAAGGTGAAGACAATGGACAATAAACATCCTAAATCTTTTTTAAAATCTCCAAAGCTGGAATCTTTAACAAGAAAATTGGAAGATAATATGCGTGTGTGTGCTCAGTCGTGTCCGACTCTTTGCAACTCCATGAACTGTAGCCCACGAGGCTCCTCTGTCCATGGAATTTTCCAGGCAAGAATACTGGAATGGGGTGCCATTTCCTACTCCAGGGTATCTTCCCGACATAGGGATCAGACGCTCAACTTGAGTTATCAGAGACAGGCAAATTAAAATGACAGTGAGATACAACTACTTAGAATTGTTAAAATAATAATAGTAACAATAGCTGACAATACCAAGAAATCAGTTCAGTCTCTCAGTCGTGTCTGACTTTTTGTGACCCCAAGGACTGCAGCATGCCAGGCCTCCCTGTCCATCACCAACTCCCGGAGCTTACTCAAACTCATTTCCATTGAGTCGGTGATGCCATCCAACCATCAGCAAGCCATAAATTACTGGCAGGAAGGCAAAATTGTACAGCAACTCTGTATAACATTTTAAAAGTTTCCCATAAAATTATACATTTACCGTATGATTCTGTCATCCCATTCCTAGTATTTACTTCAGAGAAATGAAAGTATAGGTATTAACAAAGACCTGTATAGAAATGTTCATAGCACCTTTTTTATAATAGCCCCAAAGCAGAAACAAACCACATTTCCATTAACCGATGAATGTAGAAACAAATTATGGTACAGTCACACAATGGAGTATTACTCAGCAAAGGAAACTAGAAACTATCAATACACAGAATAAAAATTATTCATTTAGTAGGAACTTAACACATGGTAATGTTTATTCCATTGTCTTCCAGAAATCTGAAAAACTAAGTTGTTAGCATAACAAATTTCAACTCTAAATAGCTGCAAAAGAAAAGAAGCACTTTTCTTTGATAAGTAGTGGTAGTCGGAAGGATATAAAATACTTCTGTACCTCACTTTGCCCATCAGCACTCCATAAAATTCTATACCCAGAAATCCATTATCTTCCTCTTTAATGCTACAGTCATGAATATGTTTTGACATGTTCATGCAAACACACTGGCCTGTAAGAATGAAAATGACTAATCCACTGACACAGCAATAACTGCCATCAAAATTATCTGGATTTGGGCTCTATAATTACTAATTCTTTCACATTCTATATTCAAAATTACCAATAAATGGCAACCCACTCCAGTATTCTTGCTTGGGAAATCCCATGGACAGAGAAGCCTGGTGGGCTGCAGTCCATGGGGTCACAAAGAGTTGGACACAACTGAATGACTGAACACCTCCATTTTCTCTAACAGGCAAAGGGTTTATTAATAGACTATTATCCTTGTGTCGAGAGATTTTCTTCAGTTTGCTTTTCCTATTTTTCTACAACTAATATTAGCATAATGCTTATTTTGTTTTCCTCACTCCATGAAAGTTAGATTAACCTTGACAAATTGGTGCTGAAAGCCAGTGAGTTATTAAGTGATCTGAGAATCTGGTGTCAGCTTAGCTCCTTGTATTTGAAGCTTCACTTAATTAGCAGACTCAGAGTAGTGGGAACATTTATCATGAACCACTAAACAAAACTGTACAAAAACAGAATAGCTCATTTGTCTAAAATTATCACTTTGCGTGAAACAAAGTAGTTAATTAGCTAATTATTTGTTATGAATGATAAAAGTCACTTCTGCTTTTACTGTATTTGATAATAAACAGAAAGTTTCAGTACTTAAAGTTTATTCACTCTCTGGCAGCTTTCCTAAGTACCGAAAAGATAGTCACATTTAAAGTGCCAAAGATTTCCTGGCAGTAGAAGTCAAATACTTCCAGTAAAGGTCTTATATAACTAGATTTTTAGAGTAAATACACATCATTGGAGACAACTCATAATTTTAAAGCTGCAGGTGGCTCCAGAGATCATCTGATCCACCTGTCTGGTTTCCCAATGAGTCAACTGCAGCCCACGTGGTCTGCAACTTATCCAAATTGAACACCTGAGTTATTTTTCTCTGTATGCTATTCTATAACTTCTTAGTCTATTACCTGATTTAATAACTTATTAAACTAGTACCACAGAGGATGATAGTAACCTAAGATATGATATATGTACTTTGATTACCCCCAAAATAGATGCATATGATGACAGATTGAAAAATAATTAACCCTCCTCAGTCTTCCAATAAACACAATCCAATATTAAAAATGTAGTTTCTACTTTCTCTAATGTTACCAAAATAGATTCAGGATTTTAATATCTAGTATCATCAGGCTCCTAAAAGAATCAAGGCTCAACTCCTGAAGCCTTTAGCCAGATGGCATTCTTTAGTTGGCATTAGCCTGTATAATGATATTAAACAGAAGGACTAGGCATAATCACCTAGACACACACACACACAAAATAGATAAAACCATGATATTCGAACATTTAGTTTGTTGTTGCTGCTGTTTGGTTTCTAGGTTGTGTCCAATTCTTTGCAACCCTGTGGACTGTAGCATGCCAGGCTTCACTGTCCTTCACTATCTCCCAGAGTTTGCTCAGATACATTATTGAGTTGGTGATGCTGTTGAACCATTTCATTCTCTGCTGCTCTCTTCTTTGCCTTCAATTTTTCCCCAGTATCAGGGTCTTTTCAAATGAGTTGGCTCTTTTCATCAGGTGGCCAAAGTACTGGAGCTTCAGCTTCATCATCAGTCTTTCCAATGAATGTTCAGGGTTGATTTCCTTTAGAATTGACTGGTTTGATCTTGCAGTCCAAGGGACTCTCAAAAGTCTTCTCCAGCACCACAATTCAAAGCATCAGTTCTTCAGCACTCAGCCTTCTTTACAGTCCAACTCTCACATCCATACATGACTACTGGTAAAACCAAGGCTGGGATCCATGAAGGGAATTTAGAGTTTAAGTGGAAAGAAATCAGCAGTAAGACTGAGAGTTAGTAGCAGATAATGTGGGAGTAAAATTTTGGGTATTTTCTTTCACAGAAACAATAGATTAGCCATCAGGAAAATGCATATCAAGATCACAACTGAGATACCACTTCACATCCACTAGGATGGCTATAATAAAATACAGAAATAATAATAAGCATTAATGAAGCTGTGGAGAAATGGAAACCCTCATACGCTGCTTGTGAAAATTGTAAAATGGTTCAGTCATTTTGGGAAAGTCTGGAATTGTCTCAAAATATTAGACGTATAGTTAGTTACTTTGTGACTAAGCAGAGCCCTTCCTATATATCCCAGATAATTATTGGATGAATCATCTATATAGAAACTAAAGTCACAAAGATTAATGCAAGAGTGATGGGGAAGAAAGTAAGTCAGCCTTTAAAATCTTCAGATAATAAAGGGAGAGTGATCTAAAGATTGAGAGATAGTGGCAATAAGGAAAGAAAGTGACATAATTTGATGACAAGTTTCTGCAAAGGATCTGGATCCTTTGGAATTAGAGGGAGGAGAAATTGTCTAGAAATGGCAATAGGAAGAAAACAAAACTCTCTTTTCCTTTGTAGGGCCTCAGGTTTTCCCCAAAATTTGCTAGTGGTATATCTTCATTTTCGGAGAAATACAAGAAAGGTTTGAGAAGTTACAAAATGGAGTATTGAATAGTTTGGGATTATGATCTGGGTAATGATTAGTGATTGGACGTGAACTTTGAAACTCAATGAAATAGGTAAACATGATGCTCTTCATTCTTACTTGACCGTAAGATATCAGTTCAAATTGATTCTGTTGAGCATTATGACCTCCTGTGCAAAACTCTACTCCTGCAATTTTCAGTGAAACTCAAGTGAAATTAGAGACACACCTCTATATATTGGCAATGTGAGAGCAAAGTCTATAGGAAATCCTCCAAGATTATTTTTTGTTTCAATAAATCTCTTGATGAGGCTCAGCAGTCTAACTAGGTTCCGTCAAGAATACTAAGAACTATTACTTCACTAAAATGCATGGTTTTCTAAACATGTCTCAGTATAGGATTTTTCCACTGTGTGATTAAAATCATAGGTTTATTTTAAAAGATAAAATCTGAAATATCCACATCAAAATAAAACATCATTTGAGGTATTAATAGTCTCTCCTGCTCCTCCTTCTTCTCTTGTTTTGCCACTTCTGCCGCCTCTTTTTCTAACATTAAGCCTAATAGCTAATTTCTAAGCAATTTGAAAAATCGAGATTTTTTTATTTTTCTTTTTTAAAAAAATCTACCTGGTAATAGTTCTCTCTTTGGCACTTCCATGTAGATCATATTTTGAAGCTGGAGAAAAATACTGATATATAACTATTTACATTAAAGCTATCTTTTTAAGAATTAAAGTTATTGATAAATACCAGTCTTCAACAGAAAATACATTCTGGAAAGATTATTTAGTGTTTTTTGATAGCAAATGACTATTTCTAACCAACTCGACTTGAATAAACATGGACAATATGCCAAGAAAAAGAGTGGGAGTTAAGAAAATTTATTTGAATGAAATACAATATCTGATCTTCTTAACCTAAGACTTTCAGCATCAGGGGCAGAGAGCAGATGATTTATAATGAAAATAGCTTTGAATCAAAGTAAGTATTTCTGATCGGCAACTAGAGATCAGAAACTAACGACAGTTAGTTTCTCCATTCTAATTTCGGTTGCCTCATGGGTTGACAGCTGACTATTGACAACAGCTACTTACAACAGAAAAAAATATCAAGACTGATTTCTGAGGTGAGTAAACAAAGAAAATTTTTATAATTTTATATTATTCTTCTGAAAGACAAATGAAAAGAATCTATCTCCTAACTGAAAATATTTTTTAAAAGATTTCCAAACTGTGGAACACAGAAGTAGTTTCCTTTATGGCATAAGGAAATAATCTGCCCCTCGTGCCAAATAAATTTGAATAAAACTAGATATTTTTCTTTGATTTTATGAATAATTGTACCTATTTGCCCTTGCTTACTCTATTTTTGCCTATAAGACTGAGTGTTCTATGACACATTTGCTATAGAAATTGTGATGGAATTTTAAGGACAAACAGTTGTACAGGATTTTGTATTTCTCTTTTATCTTTCAAAATTGTCATTATAATTCTCCACACATGGTAGATGCTTAATAAGCACCATGGACTGCTAAAACAATATGAGTTTTATTAGTTAGGGATATTACCCAAAATAATTGCTATTAAATCAATTCAATTCAACATATATTTATCAGAATCTTCTCCATACCAGGCACATCAGGGATCAAGATACATGAGGTCCCTGTATTTTCTAGGTGCTTACATTCTAGTTGGGAGAAAGATAATTAGTAAACAAACAAAAAAATATTATTTCCTATTGTGATATATATCAGGTTGGAAACAAAATGATGGGAATAAGCAATGTAGGTTACCAGATACAATAACAAAGAAAGGCTCCTTTAACCAGGGTGTAAAGTGGGGAGTGGGATAAATTGAGACAGTGGATTGGCATATACACACTACTATATATAAAATAGAATACAGCAACCCACTTCAGTATTCTTGCCTGAAGAATGCTATGTTCAGAGTGGCCTGATGGGGCTACAGTCCATGGAGTCGCAAAGAGTTGGACACGACTGAGTGACTTTCACTTTCACTTTCAATAAGAACCTTCTGTATAGCACAGGAAAATCTACTCAGTGCTGTGTAATGGCTTATATGAGAATACACTCTATTAACAAAAAAGGGTGGAGATGTATATGTATAACTGATTCACTTTGCTGTACACCTGAAACTAACACACATTGTACATCAATTATACCCCAATATATTTGCTTAAAGACACTCCTTGGAAAAAGTACTATCTGAGCAGCCATTTGAATGAAGTAGAATAAGACAAGAAAATATATTGGGGAAGAGTGGTCTGACAGGAACAGCAAATGCCAAAGGATGGAATCCCCAGGTTTGAGAAACAGAAAGGTAGCTAATTGCCAGACCATTGTGAACAAGAGATATAATTTTAAAAGGATGAGTAAGTTAGGTAAGGATATAATCACATAGAGACTTGAGAACAATATTAAGGAGTTTTAGATTTGTTTAATTTGTGATATGAAAGCATTGCTTGTGTTTTGGGCAGGGGAATGGCATGATGTGGTTTATATTTAAAATAGATCATCCTGATTTTTGTATGAAAAATAGACAGCAGGGAAAGTAGAATCAAAGAGACCAAATGGTAAACAACTGCAGTACACTAGGCAGGATGAGATGGCTAAGATTAGCCTGCAACTGGCTCAGGGGTGATGAGAAGAAAATCCAAGCTGAATATCTGGAAATCAGCAGTGATAGAGTTTTATAACTGGATTTTCTTACCAATTGGTATGAGATGGATTGAGAAGACCTAGTATAACTTCAGCCTGGAAAAAAAAAAAAAACTGATGAAAAGAAGATTGTGATTAAAAAAAGAAAATATTTTTCTCCAAAGTAAGAATTTACCACTTGGTTGGGGGTAGGGGTGGGTCAGTGGGGAAACATTGTCAACATCAACCAGTAGTTTAGTTGTTTGGGAAATATCATTAGTTAGTACACATTTTTTGAGCATCTAACTTGTCAGATTAAGTATTATGTTAGGCCCTTGTAGACTGATGTAAGTGAAGCATAATTTACTTCAGTTCATATATAATTCATAAAATAGTCCCAAACTGTGATTTCTTTTGGAAAATTGAGATCTTTGGCTTTGGTTTACATAAAAGTCAGAAATAAGAGTAATGCTGCTTCAATCTTCTAAAACAACTTCCCTAAGTCTTAGCTGATTACTTGTTTTCTGAACTTTTCCAGTAATAGCAAGTACACGACAGTTATTTAGCTTTGAATAAAAAGTCCAACATAAACATATCTATGAACTGTTCTCTTTATAGTTCATTGATATAAATTACTGGTTTCTATACTCTACTGCCTAATCCGCAGCCTGGTAAAAAAGAAAGGAAATAATGAAGAGAGAAAGTTATCTATAATCGGTTCCATCTCTTTTTTTGACAACTGTCTATTCAGCATTGGATGGATGGATGATCTTGTATATAATTCTCTATATAGTATGGAGAGCTAGGTAATAGAGAAAACAAGCATAATCTTGTTGCAGAACAAAACTGTGCCACTGAAAAAAATTCCCTAAAATAGGTTTCAATCTTCATTAAAGAAAAGAGGCTGACTCTCAAAAATGTCAATTCAGCTCTGAGGTTGCAAACCAAGACCCTTTGGCTAGATTCAATCTAGAGACATGTTCTGCTTAGTTTTCAAAGTGTTTCTTTTTAATAATTTGTAATTTGTTGCTGATATTTGACAGTCAAAAGAGTTTACATCTTTTCCTTTAAGATAAAAAAATAAAAACAAAACAAAACAAAAACTGACAGTACTCAAGAAAAGATCTAAATTCCTGTAAGACAGCTGGCAGGAGCTAATTAAATGCCATGCCTTTAAATTTAGCATTTTGCCAAATTCCCAAGTACTGTTGTCTTCCAATTATTTAGATCAAGACTCAGTTTTAAGTTGTCCAAATCAAGGCTGATGCACTCATCTGATTTTGCTTTGCTAACACTCTTCCCTCATAATCTATCCTCTCCATATCAACATCAATCTGAACAATCTTTCAAAGTGGACATCAGATTATACCATTCCCCTGTAAAAATGCCCCAAGCGATTTCACATTGCCCTTAGAATAAAATCTGAACTCACTCAGGCTCCACCTGATTTTTAGAGCCAAGAATATTCTATCAATAAATTGAATTCATGTGAATGTAATACTTATTTTTGCTAAATAGTACTCTTTAAACCTAATTTAGAATCAGATCAGATCAGATCAGATCAGATCAGTTGCTCAGTCGTGTCTGACTGTTTGCGACCCCATGAGTCGCAGCACGCCAGGCCTCCCTGTCCATCACCAACTCCTGGAGTTCACTCAGACTCACGTCCATCGAGTCAGTGATGCTGTTGAATAATTTTCTACTAATGCAAAAAATAGAGCATTTCATATAATGGTCATATAATATTTTGTTGAGTATATTTTAAACAAATTTAGTAACCTGCTTTTATGGGTACTACAAAGGGAATTTTTGTTTTATTTTAAATTACATTGGAGAAACTTCTAAAGTAATTCAAGAAGATGCTAATTTTTAATAAAAAGAAGATCTTCATATGGAAGATAGTGAATTCTTGGAATGGAAATGACTAAAAATAAATTATAACTCATCATTTGTTACTATTGGTGTTGTTAGTCTCAGATTTGAGCATGACATTTCAAGTATTGGCTGAAATTGCAACCATGTGACTTCCACTAAAGGCAATTAATTGAATTGATATTTCCCAAAATAATTCCTTGGAAATTATCTAGTCTGACATTCTAAGGTCAGAGTTTGAAAGGTTAATATCTTATTTTTCTTTATTTCTTGGTCAAAGCGAGAGTTATATTAAAAGAGAGAAAAAAAGCTTTTGTGTTTTTTTTTTCTTTAAAGATGGGAGGTAATTATTTGGAGAAAGAGATGGAAGAAATATAATTACAGTCTTATGAATACTTTTTTTTTCTTTTTTCATCCATCTCTTTCATGTGCCCATCCAAATCTAAGGAAACAATATTCCCATGAGTAGGTACATGCCAAGAAAGAGAGTAAAGTCAGATTCAGAAGTGACAAGAGTCCTAGGCATTTAATACATTTCAGTTAATCATTTTATGTATAAAAAAGATCTGTGGTTATGCTGAACATTTAGTTTATGCATTTCTCTTAACATGTTATTTATTAGCCTCACCATCTTAACAACAATTATTATACATTTCCTCCCATGTGTACTCACTCAATGATAACAACTTTTTACTCATCTTTAAATTAAGAACAAACAGCCACCACTTCTCATATAGGATTGGGCTTCCCCAATGGCTCAGCACTAAAGAATCTGCCTGCAATGCAGAAGACACAGGAGACACGGGTTCAATCCCTGAATCAGGAAGATCCTCTGGAGGAGGAAGTGGCAACCCACTCTAGTGTTCCTGCCTGAAAATCCCATGAACAGAGGAGCCTGGTGGGCTACAGTCCATACGGTCACAAAGAGTCAGACATGACTGTGCACAAAGCACAATATACAGGATGGTTCTGAAGGTCAAATGAAAAGATGCAGACAAAGGAATTTTGTAAACTACCCAGTTAGAAAAAATATTATTACTCTATGTCTCTATCAAACGCTGATTTTTTAAAGATGCTTTGGAATAATAATCAAGCAGCTATTATAAGCATTGCTTGTCTAATGGTTTTTTATACTTATTTTGATTACTTTCTGAAAAAGTCCAGCTAAGTTATGCTTTAAAATGCAATCATCTGAAAGGCAGAAGAAAAATGTACTTTGGACACTATGTTCCAAAGCAAAGTACCTGTACTCTAAATAAATGCTTTCTTCATCATAAATGTCCTTGGCGGCTATGCATCTACAACCAATGGCAGAATGCCTGAAATTCTTCTCCACATAATATGTAACTGATAGAAATATGTTCCTTTTTCCTGTTCTTCTTTCTATGCATTCTGATGAGAAAAAGTTATGTAATTTTGCAATATCAAGTAGGAAATGTTGAAGTAAAATGTTAGACTCATACTTTCCTTTTGGAATCTGAGATGTGTATGTGTGTGTGTGTGTGTGTGTACACCCACACACATATAGTCTTTAGGACATATATTTGAGACATAGTATACAGACATAATTTTTCTAAATCTGTGTAGTATTTCTCTAGACTCTACATGGTTTCTCATATATGTATGAATACTGTAAATATAGAATTATTTTGTGACTCCTGACAGACTTGGGGACAAAGTTCTAGAGAAATTGTGCAAGTAAGGTCCATCTGAGGTCAGGTCTTCTGTAGATGACATTGCATCTATACCTGTAATTCCAGTTCCTGGTTTTATTTCATTTTCCATCAAAATTCCCCAACACAAACCAGCCTCAAGCTGTGATAAAGCAAAAGTGGTTGATGCTGAAGGATCTAGAATCTTGTCACAGCTCTGGATCTAACTTGCTGTGTCTGGTAGTAAATCACTTATAAAATATAGTCTTTTTCATATTTGTGATGTCAAGAATGGAAGATTTGAATCTGAAATGTATTCTCTAAATCTTAACTTTCTACAACCTCTGATTAGACCTTGAATTTCTCTCTAGTTCTTAATTCAACAATAGTTTACCCTGTTGTACAATTTATCTTCCAATTACCATGTAGCTTTAGGATACCCTGAAGCCCAAAGATTTTTTCTCTATAGTTCATGGGTAGGCTGTAAGATTTCTGTATTTCTCTGAAATTGTAGTTTGAATATTTTAAGTGTGCTTTATTTTAGAGGGGAGGATTTACAAATTTCATCAGATTTTCATTGGTGTGTACTGGAAAAGAGGTTTAGATTTTAAGTATCTAAACAGCCCAAACAGCAGGTTAATGGTCGTGGTACTCTTTATAAATGACATCACGAGCATGCACAGAATTCTCATTTTTAAATCAAGCCTATCTGCACTGTCCTTGGTTCCAGATCACAAGGTCTCCAATGTGAGGTTTTACTATCAATACATTAAGGCTCTTATCTTTTCAAAATTCTTACACAATAACATTTACTATTTTAAGAAATAGGTATTGGGCATCTTATATGTATTAAACATTCTTCTACATTATAAGGAGTCAATCTGAGGAAGAGAAAGGCCAATAGGGCTGGCTGGCAAATATTGAGCAAGGACATGATTGATGCATGATGAGGTCAGAGAGCGAGACAAAAGTCAAATTATGAAGGATATGGGGAGAAACTTGGATTTTATTCCATCAGCAGTAGAAAGTCACTGAAAGGTTTTACATAAAGAGGATTCTTAGATATAACTTATTTTTAAGAGGTCACTCTGCCTACCAGGGAGCATGCATTTTATATAAACAAATGTGGAAACAGAGAAAGTATTTGGGAAACAAACATAGTAGTTCAGGAAATAGATGCTGTGGCTTCATCTAAATGACTAGAAAAGGAGATGGAGTGACAGTTTATAGGTATATCAGATCTCTTTT
Source organism: Bos javanicus (assembly GCF_032452875.1). Classification (NCBI taxonomy): domain Eukaryota; kingdom Metazoa; phylum Chordata; class Mammalia; order Artiodactyla; family Bovidae; genus Bos; species Bos javanicus. The sequence continues at coordinate 42,479,164 of NC_083881.1, forward strand.
TGAAGTAGAATAAGTAGAACTTGCTGACTGCTTAAAGATTTGCGCTTAACCAGAATAACGGGGTGTTAACAGCATTTTTATTGGCTTATGTGAAAATCCAAGAAGATCATAGATTTAACTCTGAAATTAGAAAAGTCAACTTTTTCAGCAACTTCTGCACAAGGTAGCCAAATTGAAATTTGAGTTCCTCCAACAATATGTCTATATAAAAGAGAACTTGTTCTTATGATTTTATTATACCCTGCTGCTAAGTCAACTTCAGTCGTGTCCGACTCTGTGCGACCCCATAGACGGCAGCCCACCAGGCTCCCCCATCCCTGGGATTCTCCAGGTAAGAACACTGGAGTGGGTTGCCATTTCCTTCTCCATTATTATACCCTGAGGATCTCTGAAATTCTTTCAGAGGATCCACAAAGAAAAAAAAATATATTTCCATCATAAGGCTAAGGACTTATTTGCCTTTTTAACTGTATTGACAACATTTGCACTGATGGTGCAAAAGTAATCAAAAATAAAATTAAGGATGTCTTATCTCACATCAGAGCTTCCCAGGTGGCACTGGTGGTAAAGAACCCACCTGTCAATGCAGGAGACATACGAGATGTGGGTCTGATTCTTGAGTCAGGAAGATCCCCTGGCAGAGGGCATTGCAACCCAATTCTTGTCTGGAGAATCCCATGGACAGAGGATTCTGACGGGCTATAGTCCAAAGGGTTGCAAAGAGTCAGACACAACTGAAGCAACTTAACACAGCATAGCACCTCAAATCAAGTTAGTGGCACCAAAGTGTGTTGGTAGTTATTGTATTAGTCATTATAAAATACTCACAATAAAAAATTGGAAGTTTCACTTAAGAATATATTTAAGGAAATCACCTACAAGAAAAAAATGCAAAAATCATAAACACTTGGAGGTTAAATAATATGCTACTAAACAAGAAATTAGAGGTTAAAAAAAAAGTACCTAGAGACAAATGAAAATGAAAACACAACAACCCCAAATCTATGAAATGTAGAAAAAGCAGTTCTAGAAGGGAAGTTTATAGTGATACAAGCCTATCCAAGGAAAGAAAAAACAATCTCAAATTAACAACCCTAAAGGAAGTAGTGAAAAGAATGAAAAAAATCCAAAGTTATTTGGAAGCAAGAAATTATGAAGATTAGAGCAAAAATAAATAAAGACTAAAAATAGAAAAATCAATAAAATTTAGAGCTGATTCTTTGAAATGATAAACAACATTGATAAATTTTTAGCTGGACTAATCAAAATAAAAAAGGAAGAGAGCCCAGAAAAATAAAATCAGAAATAAAAAAGAAGGTACAGCTGAACACCATGGAAGTGCAAAGGATCATAAGATTATTACAAACAATTATAGGCCAATAATATGGAAAAACCTAGAAGAAAGGGCTAAATTCCTAGAAATGTGCACTCTCCCAAGACTGAACCAGGAAGAAATAGAAGAAAATAAAGATCCATTTATATTTAAAACTCTCAACAAAGTCTATATGGAAGGAATGTACCTCAACGTAATAAAGGCCATGCATGACAAGCCCGCAGATTAACAACATACTTAACAATGAAAAGCTGAAAGCATTTCCTTTAAGACAGGGAACAAGACAAGGATGCTGTCTCATCAATTTTATTCAACACAGACTGAATTCTTAGCCATAGCAATAAGAAAAAATAAGAAGAATTCAAATTGTAAAGGAAGAAGTAAAACTGTCACAGTTTGCAGATGGCATGATTCTTTACACAGAAAATTCTAAAGACACCACCAAAAAATGACTAGAACCTAATATGGGATGGAGAGGTCCTGGAAATCAGGAAAACATTTGTTTTTTCTTCTGGAATTCTAAGATCTACTTTATACTCCTCTTTGTCTGGATGAATTTTGCTCATCTTTTAAGATGGAGGTCAGGTGCCATCTTATCAGAAAGTCTTTCTTAATCAGAATTTGTCTCTAGCTAAGTGAAGAAGGCTGAGCGCTGAAGAATTGATGCTTTTGAACTGTGGTGTTGGAGAAGACCCTTGAGAGTCCCTTGGACTGCAAGGAGATCCAACCAGTTCATTCTCAAGGAGATCAGCCCTGGGATTTCTTTGGAAGGAATGATGCTAAAGCTGAAACTCCAGTACTTTGGCCACCTCATGCAAAGAGTTGACTCATTGGAAAAGACTCTGATGCTTGGAGGGATTGGGGGCAGGAGGAGAAGGGGACAACAGAGGATGAGATGGCTGGATGGCATCACTGACTCGATGGACGTGAGTCTCAGTGAACTCCGGGAGTTGGTGATGCACAGGGAGGCCTGGCGTGCTGTGATTCATGGGGTCGCAAAGAGTCGGACACGACTGAGTGACTTAACTGAACTGACTGAGGATAAAGCACTTCTGTTTTGTGATTCTCTAGTACAGTGTGGATGTCACAGAAAATTACAATAATCTGTGGGCTTTTGTATCTTCATCCCTAGACTGTTGAGGGTGGAAAATGCCTCAATAAATAGCTAATGTCTAATCTATGGACACACCTGGCACATGAATGTCATTCAACCCATGTCTTACCCTTGGGTTAGACAATCTTAATTCCCCTTACTCTATTCCTGCTGTTCTCAACTGCAGTTGCCACCTTATAACCTAATTTATTTATATCTTGTATTTATTATTTATTGTTTAATTCCTCATACTACAATGCAAACTTCTCAAAAACATGAACTTCTGTTTTTTTCACAGAACCAGGGCTAGTACATAGAATCTCTCAATGAATAACTGTCATCTCAGTGAATGAACTCATTAGATGATTGTGGAACTATATGAAGGGTAATATCCTGATAAAAGGAGCTATAATACAAATTCAACAGATATTTACTAAATAAATATAATACTTCATATTAAAATGGAATGACAGTTTTGACCTAAGATATTTAACAAAGATAACCATGTTCAATTTAAGAAAGCAAACTAGTAGAATAAATATCCACTACGAAAGAGAACATTTTAAAGTATCTCTATTTAAGTGAGAACACCTACACCAGTGCTACAAATTTTTTTTCTTTTTTAAGACACTGAATGAATAGCTTTGTTGGTTAGTTGCTAATATTCATTTAAATATTTTTATTAAACCTCAAACTTAAAAACATTTGCCTTTAAAACTCTAAACCTCTTAGCATATAACTTCCCATCTACAGTAACTCTGATCTCCACTTCTCGAACTATTTCTTCTATTTTCATGGATATAGATCTATTTTGGTGGAAAAATTTTGGCCACTTCAAAAAACTTAGTAAAATGACAATATATCAGTTAAGTCAGGAATTAGATTTTACCAGTTGTGTGTGCACTCTCTCTTTTTTTCAAATTTTCTCTTATGTGTGGATTTCTTTCACTGCACCCTGCTGATTTCTCTTTTATAGACTGGACACTCTTCTTTACTCACTCACTCACCTTTGTAGCCTGCATATCTCTGTTGCAGGAAGGCGGACCTCTTCCAGGGCCTGAAACTGGGCTCTTGTCTAACACTCGGAAATGAATTGTCCGAGGAGACACAGGTGCTGACAAAGCAAGAGATTTTATTGGGAAAGGGCACCGGGGTGGAGAGCAGTAGGGTAAGGGAACTCAGGAGAACTGCTCTGCAGTATGGCTCGCAGTCTTGGGTTTTATGGTAATGAGATTAGTTTCTGGATGGTCTTTGGCCAATCATTCTAATTCAGAGTCTTTCCTGGTGGCGTAGGCATTGCTCAGCCAAGATGGTTGCTAGCGAGAGGGATTCTGAGAAGTAGACAGACACGCGGTGTCTCCTTTGAACCTTTCTCGAACTCTTCCTGTTGGTGGTGGCTTATTAGTTTCGTATTCCTTATCAGGATCTCCTGTCATAAAACAACCCAGGCAAAAGGTTACTATGGTGCCTGGCCAGGGTGGGCGGTTTCAATCAGTGTGCTTCCCTAACATATCTGCATATCGTAAATGTCAGTGAGCTTCAAATTTTGTCCTAGCCTCTCTTCTTTCATTATGTACACTTTTACAGAGCAATTACAGCAATTTCCAACACCTCAACTATTCTTTATGCTAGTGATGCTTACAGACATATGCCTACGGTTGATCCAATTTCTTGTGCATATGGTCTTGTATTGAGCACAAAACCCACAAACTTAAGATACCAAAAACAAAGCTCATCTTTCCTTGAAAACCCATTCCTTCTCATCTGTTTACTGTATCGGTGAATAACATCAAACATCCAGATACCTAATCCACATTTTCACTCCCATTTTTCTCATTCTCATTCAACCAAGTGCTAAGGCTTATCAACTCCATCTCCTAAACATTAAGTATCCATTTGTTCACACCTCTCCATCCACACCTTCTAGGACACCATTATTTCAGTTATTTTAACTCTTTCTGCTTATTCTCAGTCTTCTTTTGCCCTTCTCGAAATTATTCTTCTCACTGAAGCTATGTTGATAATTCTAAATGGCAAATATAACAATGTCATTTTCCTGCTTTTAACACCTAATTATCTTCCCATTACCTTCAAAGTTCAAACTTCTTAGCAGACTTAAAGATTCCTTCCACCACGGACTTCTTCAATTTTAAGTTCTACTACCTCACCCTTTATAATCCAGCCACACTGAAAATTTTAAAGGTATCTGAGAACACATGCTCAATCTTCTTTCCAGACCTTGAAACCCATTTGTTAAATTGATACATCTTTTTCTGGAATTATATGTGGGTGTGCAATTCTAGCAACATGTAAGAAAGAATTTACTGAACTTTTAGTCCAACCTATATGAAGAGAAAAATCCCAACATGAAATGAATACTCATTTTGTTTAAATAACCATACCTCTCACCTTGTCTCATACAACTGCTCATTCTTTATATCTCTAATTATATTTTACTTTATTCTCTAAGCTATTTACAGTAGATTAGATGCTCCCATGATATACTTCTGTAGCACTTTTTAATTTTTGTGTCATCACTCGAATATTTTTTTAAACCACAGATTCCCTTAACAGACTAAAACCTCAATAATTATATGAATTATGACTAGTTTCTTTATTGTTCTGTCCTCAGTACTTATAGTGTCTGGCACATAGTAGATCTCAAGGTGTTGTTGAAGGACTGAGTGATAAGTTAGAGGGGAATTTTTTTTCTATCTTCTTTGGACCATAGAGGGTTTCTGACATCATGATAAAAATCAGCCTCTGTATGTATCAAATCAACTTCCCCAGTTTTATATTATAATTAAGAAAATTCCTTCAAACCTGGCAATCACTTGTCTCAGAATTAATTTTTGGTATTTTGCTTTATCTTCTCTAATTTTTACACCTAATTTTAAGGAAAAAGGAAGAGGCTACCTCAAGGACAGATCATTAGACGTTATTTAGGTCTGGAAGCCTCCTATCCATTAATTTTTTAGCCTTCTTAGGGAAATTAATACATCTTTCTTTGAGTAAAAATGTACTATCACTTTGGGAATAATATACAGGAGACTCTGTAATTGCTTGAAGAAAAGCTCTAGAAAAGAAGCATACAAACCACACAAGGAAATTACATGTTTATCATTGTAAAGATAAAACTGACATCCTTATAAAGCAGGATCATGGAATAAGAAAAATACAAATATACAGCACAAGTACAATGAAATGAACTTGTGTGAATGAAGATGTGTAGCCTGACAATATTCGATGTCCAAGAAGTCAATATTACTAATCATGTTACCAGTTGATAAAACTATTTGGGGAGTAAGATTCTTCAAAAACCATAAGACTATCAATTTAATGTTCATTAAGAGAACAGATCATTATTTACCATTAAGATGGGAAAGATGGAAGGCAGGACAAGAAGAGGACAACAGAGGATGAGATGGTTGGATGGCATCACAAACTCAATGGACATGAGTTTGAGCAAGCACTGGGAGTTGGTGGTGGACAGGGAAGCCTGGTGTGCTGCAGTCTGTGGGATTGCAAAGAGCCAGACATGACTGAGTGACTGAACTGAACTGAAGAGAATAGATAATGAATATGTTGTTATTATTCAGTTGCTAAGTCACGTCTGACTCTTTGTGACACTATGAACTATTATAGCCTGCCAGGCTCCTCTGTCTATTGGATTCTCCAGATAAGAATCCTGGTATGGGTTGTCATTTCCCCCTCCAGGGAGATAGATAGATTTTTAAGGGAGACTTTATTTGCTAATAGTAGTCAGATGCAGCCTCAGTGAGTCTAACACAAGTTAAACTCGAGGTCTTCTACAATTTTTTGCTTTTACATAAAAAAAGTTGATGGGCTTCCCTGGTGGTTCAGCAGTAAAGAATCTGCCTGCAGTGCAGGAGACCTGGGTTCGATCCCTGGGTAGGGAAGATCCCTTAGAGGAGGGCATGGCAACCCACTCAAGTACTCTTGTCTAGAGAATCCCATGCACAGAAGAGCCTGGCAGGCTGCGGTCCATAGGGTTTCACAGAGTAGAACACGACTGAAGCGACTAAGCAGCAGCAGCAGCAGCAAAAAAAAAGGCTGATATCTTTAAAGATATAAGCAAAAGGCTTTCAGCTGGTTCTAAAACTCAGGAATTTTTCTCATTACAAAAAAAAAATAGAGATGGAAGATGGTCAGACTTTGAAACAAGTCCCTATTCTGAATAGTTCTAGAAATGTTAATCAAGTCGAGATATTGGGAGTTTTCATTTGGAAAGTAAATAAGAGAAGAGAAATATAACATCTATCTTAAAGATTCTTCAAGTGAAATTTTTCTTGTTCTCTAAATAATAAAATGATGACTTTAGAAAGATCTGCACAACAGAAAACAATTTGACACCTTAATAAGAGATGTACTTGGATAAAATTGGGTGAATGTAGTTACAAGACATGACATGGATAAAGAAAATGAAAAGGTAAAAACTTCTAGTTATTTATTTATCAACAAGTACTAAAGATGCAGTATACAGCATGGTAAATTAAAATTCTCAGTTGCACAGTTGTGTCCAACTCTTTCCAGCCCCGTGGACTGTAGCCTGCCAGGCTCCTCTGTCCATGGGATTTCCCAGGCAAAAATACTGGAGAGGGTTGCCATTTCCTACTCCAGGGATCTTCCCAACCCAGAGATTGAACCCACATCTCTTGCACCACTTCTATTGCAGGTGGAAGCTTTACCACCGCACTGCCTGGGATGCCTGTAGTTAAATTGCTACTTATTATACATGAAAGCTGTTAAGAAAGTGAATCCTGAGTTCTCATCATGAAGAAGAAATGTGTTTTTCTTTTTTTTAAAGTTTAATCTATATGAAATGATGGATGCTTATTAAACTTATTGTGGTAAGCATTTCATGATGTATTGCTGCTGCTACTGCTGCTAAGTTGCTTCAGTCGTGTCCGACTCTGTGCGACCCCATAGACGGCAGCCCACCAGGCTCCCCTGTCCCTGGGATTCTCCAGGCAAGAACACTGGAGTGGGTTGCCATTTCCTTCTCCAATGCATGAAAGTGAAAAGTGAAAGGGAAGTCGCTCAGTCGTGTCCGACTCTTAGTGACCCCATGGACTGCAGCCTACCAGGCTCCTCCGTCCATGGGATTTTCCAGGCAAGAGTACTGGAGTGGGGTGCCATTGCCTTCTCCACATGATGTATTATGTAAGTCAAATAATTCTGTTATACACCTTAAACTTATACAGTGCTGCATGTCAGTTATATCTCAAAAAAATGGAAAGAAAAAAATAAGTTGTATTAGAAGTAGGAAGAACACATTCTAAATCAAATAAGTATCTTCTAATATATTTCTTTCTACAAAGCTCTCTAGAATGCTTTATAATCACCTAATTATTTTTCAAATGAAAGAAATCACATTGATTGCAAGCTATTGTGTAGGATGAGAGCATTTTATTGAGTTTGCATTTTGTACCAGGCACTGTGCTAAGCTTTGGAAATACATCAATACAATTAAATAGATATAGTCCATATACTCATGGAACTTACAGCACAACAGAGAGAATAGACAGAAATCAAATAATCATACTGATGGAAGGAATTTTCATATACTGATGTGTGAAGAAATCATTCTGGCTTATACAAGACTTAAACTTTATTATAACTAGAGCAGCCTGTATTATGGCTCAACATGCATTGCACCTCTGTTTTAAATATTGAAGAAAAATGCATTCCAGGTTTGATACAGGATACAGGATGCTTGGGGCTGGTGCACTGGGATGACCCAGAGGGATGGTACGGGGACGGAGGTGGGAGGGGGGTTCAGGATGGGGAACACGTGTACACCCGTGGTGAATTCATGTTGATGTATGGCAAAACCAATACAATCTTGTAAAGTAAAAAAAATAATAATAATAAATTCAATTTTAAAAAATCAAAATGAAATAACCATCATTTGGGCATCCAAAATGAAGTCTGTTTGTCATTGTGGACGTGGTCTCAGACAAGTTTCTGCATTACTGAGAACTTGAATTCTTGAGCCATGTCAGACTTAAGAGACACCAACTATTTTCAAAACAGTTATCTGCTAGCAGCTTCCAGCTGCAACCTTATGGTCTCAAGGTCTCGCCTTTTACCTAGGCAAATATTTCAGATCCCAACCCATACTTGCTTAACAAGCATCCTTACTTGACGACTCCAATGATAATTACTGACAAACAACATGTAATTTTGCAAGTTTTGTCTTTTTAAGCTTCATCATCTTGTAGTCCAATGAACACAACTCAGATGCTTCTAAAATCTGTGTCTCACAGACTATCATCCTCAGTTTGGCTCAAATAAAATTCTTTTCTATTCCTATTATAGATTGGTTTATTGATTATTCCCATCAACAATGCAAAATAAACATATAATTGTTTAAATTCAGATAACTACTAGAAATTAAAATGCTGAACACTATGAATGCATGTAGTTAGAGAATTGATTTAGTCCAGGAAGGTTAGGATGTGAAGGTGACTTGCAAGTCCCAGTAGCATTCTAGGCAGAGGGGAAACTCTGTGAGTTGGTAGGGACCATGTTCTTCCAAGAAAGAGAAAGAAGGTCAATGTGTCTAGGTTACAGAAAGAGGAGGGAAAAGAATATAAGATGGAGAGGCAGAGGTTGACAGGCACTAGATCATGCAGGTCCCAGTAGCATTCCAGGCAGAGGGGAAAGGCTGTGAGTTGGTAGGGACCATGGTCTTCCAAGAAAGAGAAAGAAGGTCAATGTGTCTAGGTTACAGAAAGAGAAGGGAAAAGAATTAAGATGGAGAGGCAGAGGTTGACAGGCACTAGATCATGCAGGGCTTTATGGCCATTTAAGGGTTTAGGTCTCTATCTTAATTATAATGGGAAGCCTTGAAGTGCTTAAAACTAAGGCAACACAAGTAACTATATTATGGACAGATAAGATAGAAAGTGTAAAATTATTTCTAAAAATATTAGACTATAAATGCCATTAATTTTTTTCCAATTTGAATTATATTGTTTATTTCTCAACTATTTTAATCCAGATTAATCCTAGAAAAATTAGGCAAAATATGTGGGAAAAGTCCTTCATGCAAACATTTGTTGAATAAATATGTTAACAAATATATATTTGGCACTTTCCTATGACCCTAGATTCATAAAAAGCACAGATATTCAGGATAAAAGAATGAATAAAACCAACAGAGCTGTTGTTTTCCTGGAGCTCATAGTATAGAAGAAAAAAAACCTGTTTTTTTTGTACTTTCAAAAACAGATTGAGTCTAAGTGAAGAGGATATTGATAAATAGAAGGGGTATTTCAAACAATACTTTCATGCTCTGTAAGGCCACTTTCTACATGTGCTCTTTAGAATACCTGTGTGATAGACTGCAAAAATGACCCAAATCCTACACTCCCACTATATTCATGCCCTTTTTCAATTATCTTGCAGCTCTCTCTCACTGTGGACCAGGTAACATACCCTGCTCTTTGACAATTATAAGTCCAATGAAAGCTGAGATTTGTAATGGGCTTGCTCTTTGGGCTTGCTTATTCTTGTGCTTCTGCTTTCATCATGAGAATAGCTCCAGCTAGTCTGCTGGAGGGTGAAAGACATATGGAATGGAGCTGAGTCACTGCTGTTGTTCCAGCTCAGTGGTGACTCAGCTCTATGTATCTAGCCAACCCCTAGATACGTGTGTGAACCCAGCAGAGATCAGCAAAGTTGACTACTTGACCACCAACAGACCAAAAATATGTGAGCAATAAATCTTATGCCATGTGTCCTTTAGGTTTAGTGGTTGTTTCTAATACAGCATTAAAATACTGCAGCATTACTATGGCAATCAACAGCTAGAACATCTAAAGTCAATTTGTGTAGAAAGAGGGCTATATCCTTCAAAGTCATCCACAGCATCATTTCTAACTATTCATTCATACAGGTGACTTCCTTAAAGGTGTGTCTTAGAATCATAGCTGTATCCTCTGCACAAATCTTTCTGAAGACCAGACTTGGATATAAAGCCACCTGAGTGAAATATACATTTGGATGCCTAACTGCATTTGGGCAGCTCTAACTCAACATGTTCAAATCAAAACTCTGTTTCTCCTCACTCAAAATCACTCTTCCCTCAGTTTTCTGCATTTTAGTACATGGCACCATCATTGACCTTTTACTCAAAACAAGACTCTGCTCATCATCTTCAACTCCTTTTGTCCTCATTCTGTAATTAGAATACTAGTAGGTCCTATTCATTCCATGTTTCAGATATGGAACCCTCTTCTATGCACTCTCTTCTCTCACTTAAATAGAATCCTAACTGGTCTCCAAGCTTCTACTCTTGTCTGGGTATAGTTAATTATCCTCAACACAAGTAGATCAATTTCATTTAAGCTGTAAATTAGATCATATTGTTTTACAGCTCAAAACCCTTCATACTCAAAATTCAATATCCTTCATGTGGCCTATGACTATAGGATCTTTTCCCTCAATTCCCATTCATCTTATTACTACTTCCGCCTCACTTACTAAATTCCCCCAATTAGTTATTAGAAGCTAGGATCCCGGCATTCTTGCTATCTGTCAAGCTTATACATATCAAGCTTGTTACCATTTCAGGGCATTTACATTTGCAGTTTTCTCTTCGAGAAAAATCTTCGCTCAAGTTTTTGCCTCTCTCATTCACTTACTTCAATCAGGTCTCTGCTCAGATGCACCTACTACAGAAAAGTGTCCTCAGATGACTTTATTCAAAATAACAACCCCTACCACATACACACATCTTCATTATTTTCAATCCTATTGCTTGTTTTCTTTAGCCTTCATATTCCATATTTCAGTAAAAAGTAAGGATCATGTAGTTGAGAATTTTTGTCTTGTTCAGGACTGTAGCTCCCAGGCCTAATATAATGTGCCTCTCATTATAATTACTCAATAAATAATAGCTAAATGAATGAAAGTGCATATATTATAGAAATTTCCCCAGTAACTGCTACAACCTTCTCCATAATAGGTGCTGATGTTCAGGAAGGATCTCTGTTTTGGTTAATTGTGATAGGCTACTCTAATTATTTTCTACCACAACAGTTGGAACCGATACAGATAACAGATAAACAATTGGCTCTAATGGCACTTGGGTTAACTGTATCTTCATGTTAAGGGCATTGGAAATTAGAGCATGCCTTTTCAGGGCATGAACCTACATACAATAGGAGTTGCAGATTCAAAGCTGAGGTTCTGCAATGTTTGAAGGTTTCCATGGAAACAATACGATTCTATGTTCTGTTTAGAAGCTTAAAATATGTGATGGTAAGAAAGCACTGCTGTAACACACCACGTGAGGATGATTCAAAAGATGAAAGCCTATAAAAATTAGAGATCAGAGAAGAATGTAGATGAGTAAATCAACAACCACATTATTAAAAACAGAGGAAATATAATTGGTTACATATGGTCACACTATAACAAGGCAAGAGTCATTGCAGTCTTTAATCCAGTTACACATTTAATGTGCATTTCAAAGGAGGGAGCAAAACTGATATGCCAACAGCCTTGTGGAAATGAAATCCTTCCCTTATTAATACTTTCCATGACATCTAATTAGCTATTAAGAAAATAGCTTAACAATGAGAATGGGTACCTAAAATAAAACCATGTTAATGAATTACCACTATCACAGTTTCCTATAAGTAGAGCATGCTTTGGAAATAATAAACTTTAGGTTGTAGAGGGTTAGAGGACAGATAACAATTCAGAAGGAATAAAATCAATATGCATTTGAACTTCACTCAGTTTCCTTGTCTTTTCAAGATTTCAAAAAATAAAGAAAACAAAATTTAGTCTTTTCACAGGTCACTATGTGACTTGAGAAACAAAACTGTAATATATATATACCAACAAAAGATCTTTGTAAAATTTTAATATTTTCTGTAAATTACCTCAATTTTGAAGACTCCTGGTAAGGCTCAAAGAAGATTCAAAGAACTATAAAAATGTTTTAATAAATCTTCTATTTGGCCAGAATGTTTGCTGGCCCAAAAACATTTTACAACTGTTTCTGACACTTACCAATATTTTTTTTTAACTGCTGATAGTAAAAAATGAAAACAACAGATTAAAAAAATGTCCTTGAGATTTGACTTTCCTTCCCCCAAAATAATAAATTTTTCTATCTACTTTGGATAAATAAGTTGATGCTAACTTATGTGGCTGGGTCAAACAGAAATAGTTGATATTCACCGAATATTCTAAATCAGTATTCCACAAACATTTTCTATGTACCTGCTTCACCCTTATTTCTGAAGGTTTTGTTTGTTTGTTTCTTCTAGGCATCATGGTAGACTATAGTAACCACTAAGTCCTGAATTTTACAGGTTATATAGTTATTCATGGATAACTTAGATGTGGGTACAAATTCTCAAGGAAGGGACTAGATGGACTAGTGCAGATTTAGTGCCAAACTCTGAAATAGCTACTTTGTCCACAGAATGGTGAAGGAAAATTTAAGGAAAGGATTGACTATAGCTTCAGATTTTATCCAGATTCTGACCAGTTGTTACTATCTTACTGCCATCTCTACTAGAATTGTCCTTTCATGCAGCTCATGAGGTTTTCACAGCAAGTATACTGGGGTATACTCTAGTGGATCACGTTTTGTCAGAACTCTCCAACTATGAGCGGTCCATCTTGGGTGGCCATACACCACATGGCTCATGGCTTCATTAAGTTACGCAAGCACCTTCACCATGACAAGGCAGTGATCCATAAAGGACATGAACTGGGACAAATTTTGGGAGATGGTGAGGGACAGGGAGGCCTGGTGTGCTACAGCAATGGGGATGCAAAAAGTTGGACGTGACTGAGCAAATGAACAACAGCCACTAGAATTACAGCAGTAATATTCTGACCAGTCTCTGCTTTCACAAGTGCTATTCCATACCTGTTCTCAGCCAGTGACTAAAGTTAAGTTAGATCTAATTACTCCTCTTCTGTTAAACCCTCCATTGCCTTCCCCTCTCACTCTGAATAAAAATCAAATTCTTATTAATGCAATTGCTACAAAGTTCAAGAAAATCTTCCCCTTTTACTATAGTCACTATCTTTCCCCCTCCCCATTCCGTTCCTAGTATCTCTCTGATCATCTGACTGTATCCTTTTCTATGATCTCTTTTTCTCACTTTTCTGCTCCAGCCACTCTTCCTCCTGCTTTTTCTCAAATTTGCCAGACACACTCCCACTTTTAAGTGTTTGCATTTGCTGTCTTGTTTATCTGGGATTCTGTTCCCTTAAACAGTCTTAGCGTTGTCTCCCATGTTTCATTCAAGTATTTGATCCAATGTCACCTTAACAATGAGACATTCTCTACCATTGTATTTAAAAATTCAATGACTCAGTGACAGGCAAACTTTTTAGATGGTTCCCCTGATCTCCAACTCCTGTTATTCACAATCTTGTATCATACCTTCCCTTTGAGTGTGGAAGAGACATGTGACTTGCTTTTTACCTATAGACTATGGAAAATATAACAGGATATCACTGACTTTATTATGTTAATGACATAAGATTCTGTCTTGATAGTTGATTTATTTTAGACTCAGAGTTTCCATTATTGACTTTGAACACAAATTGTCAGGAATTCTACCACACACAGTGCAATAAATCTTGCCAATGGCGTGAGTGAGCTTGGAAGCAGGTTCTTCCTTCTTCCCATTTGAGTCTCCACATGAGAATGTAGCCTTGGGTTGGACACTGAATACTGTGAGACAGAAGCAGAGAAATTAATTAAGCATGCCTGGAATCCTGGCTTATGAAAACAATAACATAATAAATGTTTTAAGCCACTAAGTTTTTGGTAGTATTTTAAACAGCATAGAAAATGATTACCAACTTTCAAGCATCCTAGAAGCCTCATATTCCCATGTCCTGTTACATTTTTTTCTCTATGTACTTCAGTTCAGTTCAGTTGCTCAGTCATGTTTGACTCTTTGCAACCCATTGGACTTCAGCATGCCAGACCTCCCTGTCCCTCACCAACTCCCAGGGCTTACTCAAACTCATGTTCATCAAGTCAGTGATGCCATCCAACCATCTCATCCTCTGCCATCCCCTTCTCCTCCTGCCTTCAATCTTGCCCAACATCAGGTCTTTTCAAATGAGTCAGTTCTTTGTATCAGGTGGCCAAAGCATTGGAGTTTCAACTTCAGCATCAATCCTTCCAAAGAATATTCAAGACTAATTTCCTTTAGGATAAACTGGTTGGATATCCTTGCAGTCCAAGGGACTCTCAAGAAACTTCAACACCGCAATTCAAAAGCATCAATTCTTTGGCACTCAGCTTTCTTTATAGTCCAACTCTCACATCCATACCTGACTACAGGAAAAACCATAGCTTTGACTAGATGGACCTTTGTTGGTAAAGTATTGTCTCTTCTTTTTAATATGCTGTCTAGGTTGGTCATAACTTTCCTTCCAAGGAGCAAGCGTCTTTTAATTTCATGGCTGCAATCACCATCTGCAGTGATTTTGGAGCCCCCAAAATAATATCTCTTACTGTTTCCATTGTTTCCCCATCTATCTGCCATGAAGTGATGGGACCAGTTGCTATGATCTTAGTTTTCTGAATGTTGAGTTTTAAGTCAACTTTTTCACTCTTGTCTTTTACTTTCATCAGGAAGCTCTTTAGTTCTTTGCTTTCTGCCATAAGGGTGGTGTCATCTGTGTATCTGAGGTTATTGATATTTCTCCCTGCAATCTTGATTCCAGCTTGTGCTTCATCCAGCCCAGTATTTTGCATGATGTACTCTGCTTGTAAGTTAAATAAGCAGGGTGAAAATATACAGCCTTGATGTACTCCTTGCCCGATTTGGAGTCAGTCTGTTGTTTTATGTCCAGTTCTAATTCTTGTTTCTTTACCTGTATACAGATTTCTCAGGAGGCAGGTCAGGTGATCTGATATTCCCATTTCTTTAAGAATTTTCCACAGTTTGTTGTGACCTACACAGTCAAAGGCTTTGGCATAGTCAATAAAGCAAAAGTAGATGTTTTTCTGGAACTCTCTTGCTTTTTCAATGACCCAACAGATGTTGGCAATTTGATCTCTGGTTCCTCTGCCTATTCTAAATCCAGCTTGAACATCTGGAAGTTCACAGTTCACATACTGTTGAAGCCTGGCTTGGAGAATTTTGAGCATTACTTTGCTAGAGTGTGAGATGAGTGCAATTGTGGGGTAGTTTAAGTACTCTTTGGCCTTGCCTTTCTTTGGAATTGGAATGAAAACTCTATATACTTACCACATTCTTATAGTCTACACATTTCATTTTTATTTTATACCAAATGCATGGCTTGAATGAGCTTTTACTTTATAATTTTGACATCATGATAAAAACAGCTTGCATCTCTGCTTGAAATAAAATCCATACAAACTATTTTGGGAACTATAAGGAAGACTGTAGTAATAAGAATTGTTATACACAGACTGGAATAAATGGCACAAATTTACGGAATCTCCTTCCCTAGCATATTTTGAAATTGGGGATAAGTAGGTTTTCATGTCTCTGGGACAATATAATTGTAGCTCTACTGGAAGCCATGGCTATTAAAATGTTGCAAAGTTCATTCCATATCTATTGATATTGTGATTAGAGATTGAGCAAAAGAAATGTGGTAGTCTTCTTCAATGAAATGGCAAAACACTTCTGCTTTTGCCTGGAAGGATTTGAAACCTTTATGTTCTTTGATTATTTGAGCAAAGTTACTAGACCAGTCAGAGATCACTCTGTTTTTATTGTTGCCCCCAGAAAAGAAAAATATGTGTCACATGCAAAGATATTCATAAATATTAATGTTTCCATGTCAAGAAGCATCCATAGTTCTGTTTTTCTCCCAATATGCTTTTATCCCATTTATCATTATGTACTGTGCTGCATTATCAGATGAAGCTTTGTTGTTATTATTGTTTTTGTTTTTATTTAAATAAAATAAAAGATCATTGGAAAAGGAAATGGCAACCCACTCCAGTATTCTTGCCTGGAGAATCCTGTGGACAGAGGATCCTGGTGGGCTGCTGTCCATGGGGTCTCACAGAGTCAGACACAACTGAAGCGACTTTGCATGCATGCATGCATTGGAGAAGGAAATGGCAACCCACTCCAGTGTTCTTGCCTGGAGAATCCTGTGGAAGGAGGAGCCTGGTGGGCTGCTGTCCATGGGGTCGCACAGAGTCGGACACGACTGAGGCAACTTAGCAGTAGCAGCAGAAAAGGAGTAAAAGGAGCTTGATAGCAAAAATAAAGTGTAAATAAATAAATATTTTATTGGTTTTTCCATAAGTTATTGGTACATACTTATTTATCTTTTGTGATTCAATAAAACATTTATTGAACATAATCCATAGAGCAGTCAGTGTGTTAGTAGACAGAGACTGAATCATAGTCCTAGAGAGCCCCACAATAATTGAGGAGGCCGAGTAACAACTGATCCCTCCAAGGGACCAGAAGAAGTTGCTCTGCCTTTCACTGTGAAGGTTGCTGCAGATCCAAATGGATCTAAGAGAGAGACACCATTCTCCATAGTAATCCCTGAGAAACTTTGTATTTTTACAATGGTTTGGAAAGGTTGGATTAAAGTACTGAGGAATGAGGGACAAACTTGTTTAACCTCCAGATTGACAACATATTTTGAAGCAGCTCCCTAATAACAATGTTGAATTTTGTAATACACTGAGATGCTATATGGGTGATATGTCTTAGGCTTTTAGTACTGGTTAGAACAATATTTTTTTCCCTAGTTTAAAATAAATTTATTTTTTCTCTACAGTAAATCAGCCTGAAACTTACAGCCATGTATAAGCACATTGAGCTGTTTCCTAAAAGTAAATAAATATATTAATGTCATCAGGGGAAATATCTGAATTAATTCAAAAAGTCTCCAAAGATATTAATCACAAACCATTGAAATGCACTTGATGAATTTCATATGAGAAATTAGCAGCACCTTAGAAGCAATTTCATATATACAAATATCTTCCACAAGTTCCCTTTCTAATTTGGAAAAGGTTAAGTATTTAGTATTGTTTGTACACCCCAGCAGCTACAAAATTCAATTTATTCCAAATGCTCTGTGAGTTTCTACCTGAAAGCATTCATTTAACAGCACTTATTTTTTAAATACTGAACACATGCTAGGTTTCAAAAACTATGCAAAACTTTCTGGAAACAAGGATTGGAAAAAGCAGACTTGTTTCTAAAAATTAAGAAACCTAAAAGGAGGCTGCTATAGACTGAATGCTTCTGTCCCTCCACATTCCATGTTGAAAATATCCAGTGTGATTAGGTACTCAAAGATAGGTCCTTTGGGAGGTGATTAGATTGTGAGGGCAGAGCCCTCACGAATGGAATTGGTGTCCTTATAAAGGAGGCCCCAGAGAGTTCTCCCACCCCTTCTGCCACTTGAGTACGCAGCTAGAAGACAGCTGTCTATGAACTAGATTCTCAGTAGACATTGGATCTACCAACACCTTGACATTGGACTTTCAGTCTCCAGAACCATGAGAAATAACTTTGTTGTTCATAAGCCACCTGTCTAAGGTATTTTGTTATAGGAATCTGAATGGATAGAGACAGATAGATTTTCATGGACTGAAGTAATTGTTATACAGATAAGTTTAGAGTATTTTGAGCACTGAAAGAAGAATCCTTTAGACCAGAGTAAACATATATCTTAACTGCTGTATACAAACCCAACATATTTTTTAAAAACTACCTTTTCTTTCTCAAAAATGTCCCAGTTTGGATAATAACTTACAAGATCACTCACCTAAAATAAACAGGAGAAAGTTTTGGGGAGCACAGGAAGGGTTTAAAGAAGGCTACCCTAGATCATTCACATTTAAAAAATGCAAATATCTTAATGTGGTGGAGTGTTGAATTGTGATTTGGGTCACAGGCTCGTCTGAAACAAGAAACAACGGAATTACACAGAAGATAGATGATGAAGACAGTTATATTCCTTACTAAGATGTTTGGCCTTTTGAAAGAAAAAAATCTTGAATTTAATGAAAGTTTTTGAAAGCAAAAACTTCCAAAGACCAGATATACATTTTTTTTAAAAGCAATGTGACAGCAATGTTACTGTCAGTATAATGTAACAACCTAGATGGGAGGAGAATTTGAAAGAGAGTGGATACATGTATATGTATGGCTGAATCACTTTGCTGCCCACCTGAAACTATCACTTTGAGTTATTCATATGTTCCAAGTATTGAATCTATCATCATTTAATACCAAAAAGTTTATATTCACCAATATCAGAACTGATCTCATCATAAAATCTTTTATTATTTGGGCCTGGAAGGTTCATAGGGCACATCTACACTTATCAAAATTCCAATTTTTCACAATACATTTCAAACTTTATTATTATCAGAAAAATGATTGCATGCAAAATCTCTTTAGTCATGTCTGACTGTGACCCTATGGACTGTAACCCACAAGGATCCTCTGTCCATGCGGTTCTTCAAGCAAGAGTACTGAAGTGGTTTGCCTCCTCCAGGGGATCTTATGACCCAGGGACAAACTCGTGTCTCTTATGTCTCCTGCATAGACAGGTGGGTTCTTTACCACTAGCACCACCAAATTAAAAAATTAAAACGCACTGTGACAGCAATACAGAGCATGAACCACAGACTAAACACATGGACATCCATTAAGAGTCTGTTCCAATAGTTCAATCAAGAAATAAGTCTCTAATCTATGGAAGTGATAGTGGGAAATAGAAGCTGAGGTATAAAAATATGAAATATATATTCTGTAGTACTTGGTGATTGATTGGATATACTGAGGTAAATGATCAGGAAGAGTAGAAACTATCTCCCTGGTACCTTACTAAGCCGCTGGGTAAATGTTTACTCTGACAGGGACACAGGAAGAAGCTCAGTTGTATTTACTACTTAGAGGTGAGAGGCTGTGATAGGGGTGGGAAAAGATAATGAGATAATTGTGGGGTATATGCTTTTTTAAGCAGCCTTATATAACAGAGCATAAGAGGATGGACTTTGAACTAGATTGCAATTAACCTTGTAGAAAAAGGGCCATCTGCCTGGAATAGCCAACTCAATATTGAAAGAGAAGAGCAAAGCTGGAGGACTGATGCTAGTTGACTTTAAGATTTATTATAAAGCTACAGTAACCATGACAATGTGATTAGTGAAAGAATAGACCAATAGATCAATTGAAAAGACCAAACTAGACCCATAGAAACATAATGCAAAAGTGGTACAATGGAACAAAGACATTCTTTTCAACAAATGATGCTGGAACAAATGGACACTCACATGCAAAAAAAAAAAAAAAAGTTAATCTAGACATGGACATGACATGCTTTACAAAAATTAATTCAAAATGGACCATAGATCTAAATGTAAAAAGCAAAATAATAAATATCCTGGCAAATAGCATAGGAAAAAATACAGATGATCGTTGGTATGGCTTTTTAGATACAACACCAAAGGCACATGGAGAAGAAAATGACAACCCACTCCAGTATTCTTGCCTAGAAAAGTCCAGGGTCAGAGGAGCCTGGCAGGCTACAGTCCATGGAGTTGCAGAGTTGGACACAACTTAGCAGCTAAACAGCAACAACAACAATCAAAGTCACAATCAATTAAAGAAGCAATTGATATGCTGGACTTCATTAAAATTAAGAACTTCTGCCCTGTAAAAACAACAAGCTAAACGTGTTCTGAAATCCAGAAAAGCTCAGCATAAACCACAAAAACAAACTATCATCTTTCTGGATTATGTGTACCCACTGGAGAATAAATGAATGTGTACATCCGACATGATGCACATGTACATCATGCCAGGTTTCTCAACTCTCTGTGAAATCATACCACGTTATTCAATCCTTCCTCATATCTATTGCATTTTAGGACCTTTCCCTAACTCTAGAGTTACCTTACAAATTATAGCTCCTTACCTTATATCTCAAAGTTTTTTAGTCACTCAGCTGTGTTCAACTCTTTGAGACCCCATGGACTGTAGCCCCCAGGCTCCTTTGTCCATGGGATTTTCCAGGCAAGAATACTGGAGTGAATAGCCATTCCCTTCTCCAGGGGAGGTTTTTGATCCAGGGATCCAACCCGGGTCTCCCTCACTGCAGGCAGATTCATGACTTCCATATATTTCTCGTATCTTCTCTGCCATGCAAATCTGGATACCATATTCTACCCACAGGAAGTACTAGTGGAAACAGCAGGGTATGCAATATGGACTATCTTGGGTTCTTTAAATTATGTATGTGGTGCATTGAAAAAGCTATACTTCTGACAATTAAACATGAGTGCCCACTTCCCATATTCATGCTAGAATTCCAGATTTATGTAAGAGTCTTCCAGTCTCAAATCAAACTAGCTTTCATATAAGCACTGGATCTAGTCCAGATGCCCCAAAAGAGAGATATATTGGGGGTAAGAGGTGATATTGGATCTCCACAAAAGAAATATGTTAAAGGAGAAATAATACTGAGTCTCATCTGCTCTGAAGCCATGGTCTTTGCAAACACATGAGGTACCTCCCTAGGAAGTCTATACAACACAACCTGAGTCCCATTTTAAAAGGTAGCATTAGAAACCAGCATGAATGGGAATTCATGGACCCAAGTCATAACAATTTGACTTAAGAAAATAATCATTTGCGGTGGGTGAAAATGCTATAAATTAATTTTAAAAACATAATTTAACAATGATATCTATAAAAGAAAAAGCCATAAAATTTCATATTTTAGCATGTGGAGCAGATATTAAAACACTTTTGTTTATAAATTGATAACTAGAAGAAAAAAAGTAAGCATTTATCTTCCATTCATGTGAAACTCTGAGGTAACAAATAGTTCCAGTTAATCAGAGAAGCTGTAAGAAAGAAAGGAAGAAAAAAAATGGAAGGGAATGAGGGAAGAAAAAAGAAAGGGAAAGAAGAAAGGGGGGGAAGGGGAGGAAGTAAATATAATTACAAAGAATGACAGGTAAAATAAGACCATCATTCTCTAACATACAAAGAAATAGATTTACCTAAGAATTACCAACTGGTATTAAAAAAAAAATCAGGTGGAGGGATAAATTGGGAGTTTTGGATTGATATGTACATACTGCTATATTTAAAATAGATAATCAAGAAGGATCTACTATAAATAAAAACATAAAATCAGGGGGTATGGTTGAAGAGGAGTCAGACATTTGTTCAATTCCACTACAGCTACCCCATGAATAACTTTCCCCACTCAAGGGAAAAACTGTTAACTATGAAATGGAGGGATTAGACTGCCATCACCCTTATCCTAGGTCAACCAGTTCACCAGAGCAGTGAATAAGTGATCAGTTCAGCTCAATTCAGTTTGGTTGCTCAGTCGTGTCCAACTCTTTGCAACCCCATGAATCGCAGCATGCCAGGCCTCCCTGTCCATCACCAACTCCCGGAGTTCACCCAAACCCACGTCCATCAAGTCGGCGATGCCATCCAGCCATCTCATCCTCCATCTTCCGCTTCTCCCCCTGCCCCCAATCCCTCCCAGCATGAGTCCTTTCCAGTGAGTCAACTCTTTGCATGAGGTGGCCAAAGCACTGGAGTTTCAGCTTCAGCATCATTCCCTCCAAAGAAATCCCAGGGCTGATCTCCTTCTATGCAGAGTACATCATGAGAAACGCTGGGCTGGAAGAAACACAAGCTGGAATCAAGATTGCCAGGAGAAATATCAATAACCTCAGATATGCAGATGACACCACCCTTATGGCAGAAAGTGAAGAGGAACTCAAAAGCCTCTTGATGAAAGTGAAAGTGGAGAGTGAAAAAGTTGGCTTAAAGCTCAACATTCAGAAAACTAAAATCATGGCATCTGGTCCCATCACTTCATGGGAAATAGATGGGGAAACAGTGGAAACAGTGTCAGACTTTGTGTTTTTTGGGCTCCAAAATCACTGCAGATGGTGATTGCAGCCATGAAATTAAAAGATGCTTACTCCTTGGAAGGAAAGTTATGACCAACCTAGAGAGCATAATGAAAAGCAGAGACATTACTTTGCCAACAAAGGTCCGTCTAGTCAAGGCTATGGTTTTTCCAGTGGTCATGTATGGATGTGAGAGTTGGAATGTGAAGAAAGCTGAGCACCAAAGAATTGATGCTTTTGAATTGTGGTGTTGGAGAAGACTCTTGAGAGTCCCTTGGACTGCAAGGAGATCCAACCAGCCCATTCTGAAGGAGATCAGCCCTGGGATTTCTTTGGAGGGAATGATGCTGAAGCTGATAGTCACTCAGTTTGCTCAGGTCCAACTGTTTGCAACCCCATGGACTATAGCCTGCCAGGTTCCTCTGTCCATGGAATTCTCCAGGCAAAGATACTGAAGTCTGTTGCCATTTCCTTCTCCAGGGGATCTTCCTGACTCAGGGATCAAATACGGGTCTCCTGCACTGCAGGCAGATTCTTTACTATCTGAACTACCAGGGAAGCCTGCTATTAAGAGACTTTTCTCAGTAAAAAGACAGGTCAACTTAAAAAGTATCAGCAGATACATGTTTGACTTTACAAGGTGTCTCCTGATATGGTATAATACACAATGTATAACATTACTAGTCTTCTAGCTGAAGTCGAGTTTGTATCTATCAAGTCTTCAGGCTTAAGTCTACATTTTTCAACCCATAGGAAATACTGGGATAGAAGAATTAACATGAAGGGGTAGAAGAATAAAATACAGGGATAGAAGATAGCTAAACATGAATGCGAGAGAGCAGCTCAACCTGAAATGCTGTTCAGTATCTTCTAGACTCATGTGGTGGCTATTTACATTGTAATTTAAATTAAATCTAAATTTAAAAATAAATTACAAATTCAATTGCTCAGTTGTTCTAGCCACATTTGGCTCTAGAGCCACAAGTGATAAGTGTCTATCTTATTGTCTAGCAGAAATATGGAACATTTCCATCAAGGCAGAAAATTCTGTTGGGAAGTTCTGAAAAAGACAAACCCATAAGTTAAGATTTTCCATGACTAGATCTATCCAGCACACCAGTGCCCTGGGAAAAAAGACACACTTTACTAGAATATAAAACCTCAAGGGACATATGAGAAGCAGATTGCATCTAGTTTGAGAAACTTAAAAAAACATTTTGGAGCTATCCAGAGAAATTTGAGTATGGACTAGGTATTAGAAAAATGAAATTTTAATCATGTTGAAAGGTAAATAAAATGCTACTAGTGGTTATTTCAGGTTTGTGAGAGTATAGTGTCTTTTTTTTGCTGTTGTTTATGTTTATTTTCTAGGTTTGTACAAGGCACATACGACTTTTGAGATAATAAAGATTATTTTAATGTTCTTAACGGTTACATTGCTTACCTGCCAAGAAGAAATTTCAAAGGCTGTTCTTGACCTAGATTTACCCTTGCTCACATCCCTTGTGGTAAAGGAGAGGAACCCTCTGGGAATGTTCCTGTCAATCAAAGTCCATGGAAAGGGGAGGATGCAAAAAAATCAGAATTTAGTAATAAAATGAAGAGCTTTCAAAGTGGATATTAGAAAACAAAGCATTATGGGCAGTTACCAAAACAAGCAAAGACTGAAAGCACATAGTCAAAGTCAAGCAAACAGAAATGACCATCATTGAGGTAATTCTAGAAAAATACTAGTTCTAGAAAAATATTGAGAACAGATGTTTTCCACTTTGTTATTCCTTTTGCTAGGATATTATTAAGCACATCGAGTCATGTCCAATTCAGTGTTCTAGCCTTTAGATTTTCCTTTTCTTTTAGTTTTGACCTTGACCTCTGAATTTTTCTAAACCCAATTGTGTTCTCTAGTGAGAAATTTGTTCATTGATAAGCTTCTGCTCTTTTCCTTGTTCTAAATAATCTATTCAGGGGATTTTGTCCAGGAAATCTGTCCAAACACTTGCCTTCTTTTTGCTGCTGCTACAACCTCTGTTTTCTTAATTGTTCTACCTGCCTCAGATATACACATTCAACATGCATTCTTGTCAAGTCATTTTAGGCAAGCCAGACCCATCAAGTCATTCCTGAGATACTGTCCTTTGAATTCTGTCAATTATGATCAGTTGCAGTGTGACACACAACTTTAACTGCTAGCTCAAAATCCATTATTTCTTCCTCACTATGATAACTTTACCATATCCTTTCAAAAGAAGATCAGGCTCATATAAAACACTTCCTCAGACTCCAGTGCATTTTGCAAGGTCCATGTGATCCAGTTTTGTACAAAGCAGGGTAAGCAGCAGCGTTGAGTTAGATTTCCAGAACAGCATTTTCAAAGACATGATCTTCAATCTTTCCCTGTTTATCTTTCTTTGAGCCTGGATAGCAGGTGCAGGCACCATCTTTGTAAGCAGGGAGATGAAAGCCAGATACTAAGGAGAGTGGTACGGAGAGACAATGGGAGCCTGAGACATGAAGGACACCCGTGCCTGCTGCTGCAGTGTTGTGTTGTCTGCTTTTAGACTCCTCATTACATTTGTCTCATCTACCATTTTTCTTGACATGCAAACAAAGGCAATTTTGACTAATGCACAGAGGAAGTAAAAAGCACTTCACAGGCTGTTTTCAAATCTGATTATCATCATTAGGTAAACGTGGCTTACAGGTAGAGCTATAATATTTGATAGTTCACTTGTGTTTAGTGTAATTTTCAAGATTATCTCATTGAAAGAGTGGGATTTCATGCTTTTAATGTTTACCCTTTTTAGCTAGAAACTCACAGAAATATAAAAATAGATATGTCTTTATTCCTTAGATGGGAAGATAAAATGTGCTGTTCTAATTCAAAAACAAAAGTGAAATGCAAGCATAGGAAAAAAGACTGAAATGACATTTTTCCCCTCTAATTATGAACTCAGAGTAAAATCATAAACCCAGTAAAATCAGATTCAATTCTTAATATAGGAAATATGTCTGAGCCTTTAAAGCATAAGATTGCATTCATGTTATCTTCATCAAGCTTGCTAATGCTCACTTAACTACTGATAATGAAACAATGACTAGCATCCATCCCTTTATATAAATATATATCATATTACATTTTAAAGAGAATTGTCTTCTAGTTTTACTGAATTATTTCAAAGTCCAAGATCCAGGAAGGCTGTTAAACTCCTTGAAAGCATTGCCTCTGTGTTCTAGTTTCTGCTATCAATATATAGCAGATGGTATGGTCTTTAAAGAAAGTGATTTCACAAAATCTAAACTTTGTGCATTTCTGTATCTTTCTGTATATAAAATGAGAGGTCCATGTTTTCATTTAATTTCATTTACAAATGACTCGAATTTCTAATTGTTGGTAAGTGGTACCTGAAATAAATCTCCTATACTGCATTGAAGAGTCTCATCCATGCCTCCTGCATCATGCATACATTGCATAATTTTTTGTTATCGTTGTTTCAAATCTTCTATGGATGTGACCTGACTACTTTATAGAGTCTTCTTTCTACATTTGCTTTAGAGCAATTAAATTTGTGTAATTCCAGGTCTCCATCTCTCATGTTGTTCTTAAATCTTTACATCCCTTTGTTGCTTAGAGTCTCCTTACAACAAGGAACTTCTAAGCAACAAAAGGATGGGGGTGACACAAAGGCACTAAAAGTAGAATCTTTCTCCTTCAGAAAAATTTCAAAGTGGTAAGTAAGCAATAAAATTAGGATCACAATTGCTTACAATTACCTTGCCTCTTTACACAAAATTCCCAACTTATTTATGATTTCAAGAAAGATTCCATGATGTTGCTTTAAAATTTCAAATTTGATGGCATAATATTCCTTTCAATCTCCATGAAGGAGTTCCCAAATTCAAACTTAAATTGGAGAAGGGAGGGAAAACCACTGGACCACTAAGGTACGACCTAAATCAAACCCCTTACTATTATACAGTGGAAGTAACAAATAGATTCAAGAGATTAGATCTGATAGACAGAATGCCTGAAGAACTATGGACAGAGGTTCAGACATTGAACAGGAGGAAGGGATCAAGACCATCCCGAAGAAAAACAAATGCAAAAAGGAAAGATCGTTATCTGATGAGGCCTTACAAATAGCTGAGAAAAGAAGAGAAGCTAAAGGCAAAGGAGAAAAGGAAAGATATACCCATTTGAATCAGTTCAGTTCAGTTCAGTCGCTCAGTCCTGTCTGACTTTTTGAAGCAGGCCAGGCCTCCCTGTCCATCATAAACACCTGGAATTTACTCAAACTCATGTCCATTGAGTTGGTGACGCCATCCAAACATCTCATCCACTGTCATCCCCTTCTCCACCCACCTTCAGTCTTTCCCAGCATCAAAGTCTTTTCCAGTGAGTCAGTTCTTCGCAACAGGTGGCCAAAGTATTGGAGTTTCAGCTTCAGCATCAATCCTTCCAATGAATATTCAGGATCAATTTCCTTTAGGATGGACTGGTTGAATCTCCTTGTTGTCCAACAGACTTTCAAGAGTCTTTTCCAACACCACAGTTCTAAAGCATAAATTCTTTGGCACTAAGCTTTCTTTATAGTCCAATTCTCACAACCATACATGACTACTGGAAAAACCATAGCTTTTACTAGATGGACCTTTGTTGGCCCATTGAATACAGAGTTCCAAAGAATAGCAAGGAGACATAAGAAAGCCTTTCTTAGTGATCAATGAAAAGAAATGAGGAAAACAATAGAATGGGAAAGACCAGAGATATCTTCAAGAAAATTAGAGATACCAAGGGAGCATTTCATGCAAAGCTGAGCACAATAAAGGACAGAAATGGTATGGACCTAACAGAAGCAGAAGATATTAAGAAGAGGTGGCAAGAATATACAGAAGAACTATACAAAAAAGATCTTCATGACATAGATAACTATGATGGTGTGATCCCTCATCTAGAGCCAGACATCCTGGAATGCAAAGTCACTACAAACAAAGCTAGTGGAGATGATGGAATTCCAGTTGAGCTATTTCAAATCCTAAAAGATGATGCTGTGGAAGTGCTGCCCTCAATATGCCAGCAAATTTGGAAAACTCAGCAGTGACCACAACACTGGAAAAGGTCAGTTTTAAATCCAATTCCAAAGAAAGGCAATGCCAAAGGATGTTAAACTACCACACATTTGCACTCATCTCACACACTAGCAAAACAACACTCAAAATTCTCCAAGCCAGGCTTCAGCAATACGTGAACCATGAACTTCCAGATGTTCAAGCTGGTTTTAGAAAAGGCAGAGGAACCAGAGATCAAATTGCCAACATCCATTAGATCATCGAAAAAGCAAGAGAGTTCCAGAAAAACTTCTACTTTTGCTTTATTGCCTATGCCAAAGCCTTTGACTGTGTAGATCACAACAAACTGTGGAAAATTCTAAAAGAGATGGGAATGCCAGACCACCTGACCTGCCTCCTGAGAAACCTGTATACAGGTCAAGAAGCAACAGTCAGAACTGGACATGGAACAACAGACTGGTTCCAAATCAGAAAAGGAGTACGTCAAGGCTGTATATTGTCACCCTGTTTATTTAACTTATGCAGAGTACATCAAGCGAAATGCTGGGCTGGATAAAACACAAGCTGGATTCAAGATTGCCAGGAGAAATATCAGTAACCTCAGATACATAGATGACACCAGCCTTATGGCAGAATGTAAAGAATAATTAAAGAGCCTCTTGATGAAAGTGGAAGAGGAGAATGAAAAAATTGGCTTAAAACTCAACATTCAGAAAACTAAGATCCTTCACCCAGGTCCTATCATTTCATGGCAGATAAATGGGGAAACAATGGAAATAGTGAGAGACTTTATTTTCTTGGGCCCCAAAATCACTGCAGATGGTGACTTCAGCCATGAAATTAAAAGATTCCTGCTCCTTGGAAGAAAATCAATGACCAACCTAGATAGTATATTAAAAAGCAGAGACATTACTTTACTAACAAAGGTCCATCTAGTCAAAGCTATAGTTTTTCCAGTAGTCATGTATGGATGTGAGAGCTGGACTTAAGGAAAGCTGAGCACCAAAGAATTGATGCTTTTGAACTGTGGTGTTGGAGAAGACTCTTGTGAATCCCTTGGCCTGCAAGGGGATCTAATCCATCCATCCTAAAGGAAATCAGTCCTGGGTGTTCATTGAAAGGACTGATGTTGAAGCTGAAACTCCAATACTTTGGCCACCTCATGCAAAGAGTTGACTCACTGGAAAAGACTCTGATGTTGGGAGGATTGGGGGCAGGAGGAGAAGGGGGTGACAGAGGATAAGATGGCTGGATGGCATCACTGACTTGATATACATGAGCCTGAGTGAACTCTGGGAGTTGGTGATAGACAGGGAGGTCTGGAGTGCTGTGATTCATGGGGTCACAAAGAGTCAGACACGACTGAGCAACTGAACTGAACTGATCAAGAAAACTTAGTAACGTTAAAATAACAAATATGATAAGATATTGCTTGGGTGACTAGAGCTGCTTCTTAACAAGTAAATGTAGGTATGATATGGGGGAAGGGTACCGAAGCCTTTAGAGAGAGCACCACAATGTAACTGTAGAATAAATGCAAAGAAAGCTGTTTGTTTTCTGTTCTGGTTTAAGTCCCATCTTGGAGTGCAGCTTCCATACCCTGGGAGGGGAACCTTAGCTCATTAGCTAAAGATAAAAATTAATCTGGATAGACACTTGTAGGGTGATAGCAAGCTAACATCTCTTTCAACAGACCATAGTATCATTTTGGACAAAATAGGGAAAGGTCCTTCTTTCGTCTGTAAAATTGTATTGAATTAGTAGATCATTTATTTTTCAAGAATGACAATTATAACATGAAATCATTGTCTATACATTATACAAATGAAAACATTAAGATTATGTAGATAATTCAAACTTTTGATTGGAACAGTTAGAAAGTCAAAGTCACTAGGATATCATTTGTTACAAAATAGTTAAATGTATTGCTTTCAGAGAAATAAAATTTATTACTGTACTTTATTTCTTAGCTCCAGTATCTTACTTTTGATAGAAATTGTCACTGGACTTAACAGACTTTCTTTTGGCATTGTAGATGATGCTTGATGAATTATTATTTTAAGAAACTATGTTTTGTTTTGTTTATAATGCTGTCTTGACCCAGTTTTGGGCTTACCAGATTGCACTGATGGTAAAGAATCTACCTGCCAAGCCAGGAGATGCAAGAGACATGGGTTCAACCCCTGTTTTGAGAAGATCCTCTGGAATAGGAAATGGCAACCCAATCCAATATTCTTGCCTGGAAAATTCTATGGGCAGAGGAGCCTGGTGGGCTGCAGTCCATGATGTCATGAAAAGTCGGACATAACTGAGTGACCAATCACAGAAGTTAGTTAATTCTCTTCTTGAGTAGAGGATTAGGTCTACAATCCAGCCAAGTCCTTCACTGGGCTCTCATCCTACAGGCCACTATACACCCTAAGCTTCAAACCAGGTATCGCACTAGCAGGGGAAGATTTTATTCCCCAGAGGCCAGTGAAAATATTTAAATTAGCCTATACTAAGCCTGCTTACCCTACTTTGCCTTTCCTTCACTTTGATTCAGAAACTACCATAAAGGATCCTTCTTGAAGTTCCTCTCCACCCCATCAGCTCTTACCTCCCACTCCTCACCCCCAAGCTCTATCTCATGACAGATCCTGTGTGTCCCCTTAGAGGTCCTTCCTGGCACCATATTTCAAAGCTGCAAACGTCTTTCTACTTTCTCTCCCGTGAACTCTGTCTGGTTTTACCATACCTTATCCAAGATAATATGATTTAAAAAGCTGTCAAATAAATATGCCCTTAGAACTACAGGAGTATTCCCAAATACCTGTGGTAATTTTCTTCCTAAAATTGGATGTCATGTTCTAAAGGAGTCATCCTGGATTTCAGGAAACTGTCTAAAGCTTTACTTATGCATCCACTGAAAAAGCTAGCTTAAAACTCAATATTAAAAAAACTAAGGTCATGGTATTCATTTCCATCACTTCATGGCAAATATATGGGGGAAAAAAATGGAAACAGTCACAGATTTTATTTTCTTGGGCTCCAAAATCACTGCAGATGGTGACTGCATGCAGTCATGAAGTTAAAAGATGCTTGCTCCTTGGAAGAAGTTATGACAGGTATGAAAACCTAGACAGCATATTAAAAAGCAGAAACATCACTTTGCCAACAAAGGTTCCTATAGTCAAGGCTATAGCTTTTCCAGTAGGCATGTGCAGATATGAGAGTTGGATCATAAAGAAGGCTGAGCACCGAATAATTGATGCTATCAAAATGTGGTGCTGGAGAAGACTCTTGAGAGTCCCTTGGACTGCAAGGAGATCAAACTAGACAATCCTAAAGCAAATCAACCCTGAATATTCATTGGAAGGACTGATGCTGAAGGTGAAGCTCCAATACTCTGGCTACCTGATGCGAAGAGCTGACTCACTGGAAAACACCCTGATGCTGGGAAAGATTGAGGGCAGGAGAAGAAGGGAATGACAGAGGATGAGGTGATTGGATGTCTTCACCAACTCAATGGACATGAGTTTGAGCAAAATCTGGGAGATACTGAAGGACAGGGAAGCCTAGCGTGCTGCAGTCCATGGGGTCGCAGAGTTGGATGTGACTTAGTAACTGAACAGCAACATTCGTCCACTGATGTCTTAATAACTTAACACTTCTTACTAATTTTATCAGTCCATCTCAGGATCACCATAATATATAGCATATGTAATTTAAAGAACTGTGATGAATATCTAGAATGCTAAAAGTTCAAGCTATACATTTGGTACAACACTTTCATAAAAATATAGAAAACAATAGGTTTTGAAATTTAGTTTGGGGTCATAGGTAGGCTGATCATGCAATTTTAGTCAAAACTGGTTGCTTTC
Source organism: Bos javanicus (assembly GCF_032452875.1). Taxonomy (NCBI): domain Eukaryota; kingdom Metazoa; phylum Chordata; class Mammalia; order Artiodactyla; family Bovidae; genus Bos; species Bos javanicus. The sequence continues at coordinate 42,510,438 of NC_083881.1, forward strand.
CTCCTTTTTCTAAAATTTTCTGCACATGAAGAAATGGACAATAATAGCCAGTGACAGCAACTTCTTTTGTTGTTGTTCAGTTGCTAAGTTGTGTCCAGCTCCTCAAGTTTGTTCAAACTCATATCCATTGAGTTGGCAACTTCTTTAGCATCAATAAAAGATATTTTCTTATGTGTTGCTTTATTTAATTTTTCAAATAGTTTCTTTCTTATTTTTATTAATTGATATAGTAAAAAGTATATTTGCTTTCCAATGGTTTGTTAGTTTCTGCTGTACAGCAAAGTGAATCAGTTATATATGTATGTATATCTACTTCTTTTTAGATATTCTTCTCATTTAGGTCACACAGAGCACTGAGTAGAGTTCCCTGTGCTATACAGTAAGTTATCATTAGATATCTATCCATCTGTAGTAATATATATGTCAATCCTAGTCTCCCAATTCATCTCACCCCTTTTTCCCCCCTTGGTATCCAGAAGTTGTGTTTTGTTTTTTGTTTTTTTTCCTACATCTGTGTCTCTATTTCTGCCTTGCAAATAAGTTCATCCATAACATTTTTCTAGATTTTACATATAAGCAATATTATATGATATTTGTCTTTCTCTTCCTGATTCAAATAATTCCTTAAAGTGATACTTTATTTGATACTTTATTTTTAAAAAGTATTTATTTATTTTTGGCTGTGCTGAGCCTTCATTGCCACATCCTGAGTTCTCTGGTTGGGGTAAGTGAAAGCTACTCTTTTTTGTGGGTATCAAACCTGTGTCTCCTGCATTGGTGGATTCTTAACCACTGGACCACCAAGAAAGACCTCTCTTTGATACTTCTAAGGACATTATAAAATTGAGCTTTAGTTTCTGCAATATTTTGCTTAAAACATTACTATTAAAAGAATCATGTCAAATGAATAATAACTAAATAATTAAAAAAAATTTTTTCAAATGTATGCCTTTGGTTTAGCTTCTATAATGCCTATGTTTATTAAGATAGTCAACAATTTCCAAGCGATACTGAGTACACTGACTGAATTCTATATTGTTAAGGATCAATTCAGTTTTTTTCCATTATGTCCTTAACAATGTTTTGAAGCTAAAAAATAGTTTTCTAAATAATGGATATTTTATAAAAGCAAGAAATTAACTATTTTTGCTACATTATTTACTACAATTTAAAGAATGAAGAGAAGAAATAGTAAGATGCTGTTTTGAAGTTTTTCAATGGAAACCGATATTACCATGCATATTTGCAGCTCGGGTCTATCCTTGGCCCTTCAAATAATTTGTGTTTAAGTTTAGTGTGGCTCAGGTGGTAAAGAATCTACCAGCAATACAGGAGATCCAAGGTTCAATCCCTGGGTCAGCAAGGTCCTCTGGAGGAGGGAATGGCAACCTATTCCAGTATTCTTGCCTGAAGAATTCCATGGGCAGAAGAGCCTGATGGGCTATAGTTCATGGGGTTGCAAACAGTCAGACACAACTGAATGACTAACACTTGGACTTGGACTTCAGAATTTTAAGTAGTAAACTAAAAATATCTATAGTTCTTCTCAAGTGATTACTGTGGAATATCTGAGTTTTATGCTTCAAAAGAATAAATTTAATAGTATGTGAATTATATTTAAATAAAGTTATTATTTGGAAAAAATTTCAAAATGTGTTCATATAAAGAAATATCTGTATCTGAAAGCCAACGGATCTTATAATAGTTGTCTGTTCTACATGATCCATATCAAGTCTTTATCTTTAAAAAACTGAGTAACAGTATTTCTACTTTTTACAAAATTGTTTCAGTGGTTGCATCTACCATAATTTTGATTACTTCTGAAAAGTTTTATTTTTTTAAACAATGCGTAATAATCTCTTGGTGTTGATGTTTGATTTCTGCAGAACTGTTCAATGACCTGTTATCAATTTTCTACTATAGTTTTTGCCAAATGAAGGCAATTCTCATTACTTATTCATAAAATTTCATAAATAATCATCAGAATGTAAACATTAATATGCCAAAACTGAATTACACACATTTAATAATGGTATGCCAATGTTTGTTATATTCATATAGTCTATTCTTCAACATTTCTAGTGTATGTTTTCCAAATTAAATTCCTGTATGAATATATAGTATTATTGTTGATGTGCATTTCACTCTCTTTGTATTTACTCAGTACATATGATAAATGCTGCCAAGTTTTGTACTACTTCTCATTTTTCAGTAGTTTTGTATTCCTTCAGAGAAAAACTACAGAATAGCTTGTAATTGAATAAAATAATCTGATTATTACTGATTAATTTGACTACTTGGAATAATTCATGTGAAAAGAATTCCAGAATTTCTTTCTGTTATGTTTTTCTGAAGTGTAACTTTTGTACTTTAAATTTTCGGTAAATTGTAACATTGAACAATATTTGAATTACACAACAATATACCTGGAGCAGCAGGAAGAATATTCAATTTAGTTAACTCTTCTACTTTGTCTCGTGCTGGATTTTCATAATCAAAAAGTGTTTGTTAGTATTTGACAAGGAAGTAAACTGCCTTGAAAAGTAATCTCACCTCCTTTTCCTTCATCAGTGACCTATCTTCATTATCTTCAATACAGTCTATAACAATTTGCAGCTTTTAAATATTTTTTTTTCCTGGCATTCTATCTATTCTCTCCAAATATTCACTGATTTCATATCCTAATAGTTTTGGAACATATTTACTGATTCTAAGCATTTTTTTCTTCTTTTTCTTTCTGGTGAAAGTTGGGGGTGGGGCACATGACATTTTCTCTAGTATTGAAATACAGTTTTTCAAAAAATACTGTCCTGATCTAGTTTTGAGGTCTTGGCTAGAAGCTAGTCAGTTCTTCATTTTAAGTCCACACTCCCAACCACCTCAGTTATTGGGCTCTCCACCATGCATCTACCCATATCACTCCAGGGCCAGGGTGATTCAACTAAGGTTAAGGATAGCTACTTTTCCTTAGGGATCCAGGAAGCTATTAAAATTAGTGAATCCACACGGAACCTACAAAACATCAGTTCAGTTCAGTTCAGTTCAGTCGCTCAGTCCTGTCTGACTCTTTGTGACCCCATGAATTACAGCACACCAGGCCTCCCTGTCCATCACCAACTCCTGGAGTTCACTCAGACTCACGTCCATCGAGTCAGTGATGCCATCCAGCCATCTCATCCTCTGTCGTCCCCTTCTCCTCCTGCCCCCAATTCCTCCCAGCATCAGAGTCTTTTCCAATGAGTCAACTCTTCGCATGAGGTGGCCAAAGTATTGGAGTTTCAGCTTTAGCATCATTCCTTCCAAAGAAACCCCAGAGCTGATCTCCTTCAGAATGGACTGGTTGGATCTCCTTGCAGTCCAAGGGACTCTCAAGAGTCTTCTCCAGCACCACACTTCAAAAGCATCAATTCTTTGGTGCTCAGCTTTCTTCACAGTCCAATTCTCACATCCATACATGACCACTGGAAAAACCATAGCCTTGACTAGATGGATCTTTGTTGGCAAAGTAATGTCTCTGCTTTTGAATATGTTCTCTAGATTGGTCATAACTTTCCTTCCAAGGAGTAAAGCGTCTTTTAATTTCATGGCTGCAATGACCATCTGCAATGATTTTGGAGCCCCAAAAGATAAAGTTTGACACTTTTTCCACTGTTTCACTCACTTGCAATATATAAGCCACCTCTTACAATTCCAGCTTGCATTTACTCTGTCCTGGTGTGCAATCCACTGACAACCTTTTCTTGTTTGGAACTATAAATAACACAGTTTTGCCTTTCATCCTTCCAAATACATTATGTTATGTTCCACCATTGAAACAATTTGTATAGTATGTAACTGTAGCTACTTTAACAAGTATACTTTACCAAGATGGCATTTTTAAAGTTACTGGGCAATCAGTTTATCAATTACAGTTCCATCTTCTTCTGTGAAGTTCCTTTTATTTTATATGTTGTCAAATCAGCAAAATCTTTCTTACATTAAGCTTTGCTCTTTTCTATATTTTGAAATAGAATACCTTAAACACCCCAGTTAAGACATTTTACTGTTATAGACTAAAAAATTTTTGTAAAGCATATATAAATAATTTTGGGGGGGACTGATTAGTTTTAAAGATATTTTAAAAGTTAAAACGTTAAAGACAACTATAATGTTTGCAGTGCCCTTTACTGTGGAATTCTTGTATTATGTGTAACCTGAGAAATAAGATGAAGCAGTCCTGTAGAGAGGTATGATTCAAGATGATTTTGTGGTCTTTTCTCTTCCCCTCTTTTTGAATTCATCATGACTGACATACACAAATTGCTTTAATAACATGTATCATTAGATATGATAACACTGATCACAAGGGAATTGTAAGTCAACCAGATCTAAACCAAAGACACCAGGGAAAAATAATGAAGTAAACAAGAACAAGAATTTGAGGAATTGATAGCAAAGTTTGCATAGAAAGCTAAAGAATCAAAATAGGCAAAACACAACTGAAAAAAAAAAAAAAGAAATACTTCCTCTGCTAGGTATCAGGGCTTATTACAAAGCTACAGTATTTATGATAAAATAATACTAGTACAGCAATAGAAAACTGCTCATTATGGAGATTAGAGAGCCCAGAATAAGACCCATGTATATAGATAACTTATTATATGACATTAGAGAACCCAAAATAAGATCCATATATATAAAGAAGAGAAGCAAAAAGCAAAGGAGAAAAGTAAAGATATACCTATATCAATGCAGAGTTCCAAAGAATAGGAAGGAGAGGTAAGAAAGCCTTCCAAAGTGAAAAATGCAAAGAAATAAAAGAAAACAATAGAATGGGAGAGACTAGAGATTTTTTCAAGAAAATTGGAGATATCATGCAAAGCTGAGCACAATAGAGAAAAGAAATGGTATGGACCTAACAGAAGCAGAAGATTTTAAGAAGAGGTAGCAAGAATACACAAAAGAACTATACAAGAAAATCTTCATGACCCAGATAACTATGGTGGTATGATCACTCACCTAGAGCCAGACATCCTGGAATGTGACGTCAAGTGGGTCTTAAGAAGCATCACTATGAACAAAGCTAGTGGAGGTGATAGAATTCCAGCTGAGTATTTCAAATCCTAAATGATGATATTGTGCAAGTGCTGCACTCAATATGCCAGCAAATCTGGAAAACTCAGCAGTGGCCACAGGACTGGAAAAGTTCTGTTTTCATTCCACTCCCAAAGAAGGGCATTGCCAAAGAATGTTCAAACTACCACACAGTTGCATTCATTTCACATGCTAGCAAAGTAATGCTCAAAATTCTACAAGCTAGGCTTCAACAGTACATGAACAGAAAACTTCCAGATGTACGAGCTGGATTTAGAAAAGGCAGAGGAACCAGAGATGAAAACTGCCAACATCCGTTAGATCATAGAAAAAGCAAGAAAATTCCGGAAAAAAACCTACTTCTGCTTTATTGACTATGCTACAGCCTTTGGCTGTGTGGATCACAACGAACTGTGGAAAATTCTTAAAGAGATGGGAATACCAGACCACCTTACCTGCCTCCTACAAGGCATGCATGCTAAGCAGGTCAAGAAGCAACAGTTAAAAGCCAGACTGGAACAACAGACTGGTTCCAAATCAGGAAAGGAGTACATCAAGGCTGTATATTGTCACTGTGCTTATTTAACTTATACAGAGTATGTTATGAGAAATGCTGGGCTGGATAAAGCGCAAGCAGGAATCAAGATTGCCAGGAGTAATATTAACAACCTCAAATACGCAGATGACACCACCCTTATGGCAGAAAGCGAAGAGGAACTAAAGAGCCTCTTATGAAGGTGAAATAGAAGAGTGAAAAAGCTGACTTAAAATTCAACACTCAAAAAGTAAGATTATGACATCCAATTCCATCACTTCATGGCAAATAGATGGGGAAACAATGGAATCAGTGACAAACTTTATTTTCTTGGGCTCTGAAACCATTGCAAATGGTGACTGCAGCCATGAAATTAAAAGATGCTTTCTCTTTGGAAGAAAAGCTATGACCAACCTAGACAGCATACTAAAAAGCACTGACATTACTTTGCTGACAAAGTCCATCTAATCAAAGCTATGGTTTTTCCAGTAGTCACATAAGGATGTGAGAGTTGAACTATAAAGAAGGCTGAGTGCCAAGGAATTGATGCTTTCAAACTATGGCTTTGGAGAAGACTCTGGAGAGTCCCTGAGACTGCAAGGAGATCAAACCAGTCAATCCTACAGAAATCAACCCTGAATATTCTTTGAAAGGACTGATGCTGAAGCTGAAGCTCCAATACTTTGGCCACCTGATGCGACGAGCTGATTCGTTAGAAAAGATCCTGATCCTGGGAAATATTGAAGGCAGGAGAAGAAGGGGAGGACAGAGGATAAGATGGCTGGATGGCATCACTGACTCAATGGACATAAGTTTGAGCAAGCTCTGGGAGATGATGAAGGACAAGGATGCCTTGTGTGCTGAGCTACTAAACAACAATATATACACAGGGCTTTTCTGGCAGCTCAGTAAGTAACGAATCTGCCTGCGATGCAGGAAACTTGGGTTTGATCCCTGGGTTGGGAAGATCCCCTGGAGAAGGAAATGGCCACCCACACCAGTGTTCTTATCTAGGAAATCACATCTCTGGTTCCTTATGATTATGTTACTTCTATGTTAATTTAGGGTTTCCCTGTGGCTCAGCTAGTAAAGAATCTGCCTGCAATGCAGGAAATCTGGGTTTGATCCCTAGGTTGGGAAGATCCCCTGGAGAAGGAAATGGCCACCCACACCATTATTTTTATCCAGGAAATCACATAGACAGAGGACCCTGGTGGAGTACAGTCCACGGGGTCACATGAGTTAGACATGACTTAGCAATTAAACCACCACCACCATATATAGACAGCTACGCTATATGACAAAAAACATAGCAGATCAGTAAAGAATGGAGGAGACTGGACAATTAGTGCATCTGGAAAAAATTTTTCCACATGGAACAAGAAAATAAAATTAGACCTCTATTTTACCACTTTATGAAAATAAATTACAGGTGAATTATATAAAATTTTAAAGTCAAAATTTTTAATTTATTAGAAAATATAGGTAAGTGGACTTCTGATTTTGTGGTTTGGAAAGATTTCCCAAATAGCACATGCGTTCAAAAACCAACTATAAATAAAATGATTGGTAAACTTGCCTGTATATTATTAAGAAAAAATTATCAAAAGAGAAAGTAAAAATATGAGTTAAACATTGGAAGAGGATATCTGTAATTCATATACATGACAGTTTTAAATATAAACAACTCATATAATTTTAATAAACTTTATTTTTAAGAGCAGTTTTAGCTTCATAGAAAAACTGAGCAAAAAGTGCAAAGGCCCCACGTACCCCCTACGCTAACATGCACAACCTTTCTTGCAATTGACATCCTGCACCAGAGTGGTACTTCTGTTACAACTGATAAACCTACACTAGTACACCGTTATCACCCAAAGCCCATAGTTTACATTAGGGTTTTGGTGTTGTATGTTCTATATATCTTAATGTGTGTGATGACATGTATTCACCATTACAGTATCCTACAGAGTAGTTTCACTGCCCTAAAAATTATTTGTGCTCCAGTATTCTTGCCTGGAAAATCCCATGAACAGAGGAGCCTGGCGGGCTCCATTCCATGGGGTCGCAAAGAATCGGGCAGAACTGATCGGCTAACACTTTCACTTTTCACCATTCAATTCTACTCACCCCAAGTCTGACAACCATTAATCTTTTTACTGTCTACATAGTTTTGCCTTTTCTATAATGTTATATAACTGGAATCATACAATATGTAGCCTTTTCAGATTGCCTTCTTGCACTTAGTATGCATTTAAGGTTATATGTCTTCTAAAGCCTTGATAGCTCATTTCTTTTAGCTACTCAATAACATTTCATATCCTGGATATGTCAATGTACTTGTCTGTTTACCTACTGAAGAACATGTTAGTTGGTTCCAATTTTGGGCAAATATGAAAAAATGCTACTGTAAACAACCATATTGGAGAAGGCAATGGCACCCCACTCCAGTACTCTTGCCTGGAAAATCCCATGGACGGAGGAGCCTGGTAGGCTGCAGTCCATGGGGTTGCTAAGAGTCGGACACGACTGAGCGACTTCACTTTCACTTTTCACTTTCATGCATTGGAGAAGGAAATGGCAACCCACTCCAGTGTTCTTGCCCAGAGAATCCCAGGGATGGCAGAGCCTGGTGGGCTGCTGTCTATGGGGTCGCACAGAGTCGGACATGACTGAAGCAACTTAGCAGCAGCAGCAGCAAACGTCCATATACAGATTTTTGTTTGGAAATTATTTTTCAGCTCCTTTAGTTAAATACTAAAGAAGACAATTGTTGAATAGCATGATTAGAACTTTAAGTTTTGTAAGAAATGGCCAAACTCTCTTTCAAACTGCCACTTTGCTTTGCCACTAGTATTGAGAGTGACTTTTGCTCCACATCCTCATCAGCATTTGATGTTGTCAGTATTTTGGATTTAGACCATTTTAATAGATGTATAGTGATAACTCATGATTGTTTTAATTTGTATTTCCCTGATGACATATGATGTTTAACATGTCATATGCTTATTTTTGTCTGCAAATCTTCTTTGATGAAGTGTCTCTTTAGATCATTTGCTTTTTTTTTTTTTAACCAGGTTATTTCTTTTCTTATTGCTGAGTTTTAAGAGATCTATTGAATTAATTTTTGAAAAAGAATTTAATTTTTGAAAAAGACAAACTCTCCAATAGGAAATGGCTAAAGACATTAGCAGTCATTTTTCAGAAAAGAACAAATATATGTTCAATAAAATTATAGAGATACTCTACTTTATTGCTGATCATAGAAGTACAAATAGGAGTCACAATGAGTAACATTTTATAACATTTTATACTTCAGTTGACAAAATCCTGAGAAGCCTGACAAAATCAAGTGTTGGGGATGACTAACAGGAACACTTCTATATTGCTTATGGAAATTTTAATTGGGAAACATTCAGTCATGATCTTATAAAATTTAGTAGTCAGATACCTTAGAATGCTTCACTTCCACTCCTCAGAATAGCTCAAGAAGAATTCTTTCACATATGCTTCTGTATAGCATGTAAGAATGTTCAAATAATGCTACATTAACCTGCAAATGCAGTGTGTTTGCAGGTTAATGTGTATGTGTATATGTATATATATATAAAATGTATATATACATGCATATATGAATACATAAACACATCTGTGAATAAAGCAGGTCTACCCAGGAGATAGATAAATATATAATAGTATGTTCAAGACAATGGAATATTACACTTGAGAAAATAAATGAAATACAGTTACAAGCAACAACATTAATATATTTTAATAATATAGCAACTTTGAAAAAAGCTCCAGAAGATAACATACAACTTGATATATTTTTTATAAATTCCAAAAATAACTAAAATAGATAATATATTGCTTACACATACATATTTGTCAAAGAAAACTATTTTAGAAAAAAAAAAGGAATGATTAACTTCTAATCCTGGTTAAGGAAGGTGTGATAGATGAAAATTTCTATGTTATATTTTTCAAGTCATCTGATGAATACACAGATACTTGTTATTCAGCAAGTTAAGTGGCCAAATGTGAATCAGTGAGACCATTATTAATCCAAATCTGCATAAGTAAGCTTAAAAACATGTCTTAGAAATAAATGCTCCTTCTCCTCACTTTTTATTCTGTGGAAGGATGAAACCATCTCAGGATAAACCACTACTCAGGATGTGGAGCCGTAAATCTGAATACTTGCTTACTTAAGGATGAGCTACACTAAGCAAAGCAAACTGCTGATCTTATACAGAGCTTGGGGGAGGGGTTAAATGGTGGCAGAGGCAGGAATGGGTTGGCACGAGCCTTAGAAATGTGTTCACTGGAGTGAGTCCATCACCTCCAAATGACTGAATTTCCAATCACGAGGTTGTCATTGAATGGCTGACTTTCAGGCTTTTGGGTGTTCACTGAAGTGTGTAGTATTGATCCAGTAGATGCATTTAAAACTAGTTCTTGTGTTTTCAGGTTTCCTTAGATAGAGAATGGTATTTTCCTAGCGACTTTATTATTTTCTCTGTATGTGTATTCTTTGTAAAAGATAACTCACTCCAGAACAGTGATTTTTCAACCTTGGCTGCAATTTAGAACCACATCGGGAGATTTTAAAACCCCTGATGCCTAGGCTGCACCCCAGACCAAATATATCAGAATCATTAGAAGCAGACTTAGGCATCAGTATTTTCAAAAGCTGCCCAAGTGACCCCCATAATCAACCATCATTGAGTTGATGGAATGAATGTATTAATGCTCATTATCTCTTTGCTAACAAACCGGTTTTACTGGGGCAGGGCCACTTCTGTCAGCTAATCTCACTGTTTTAGGCATTAATTCCACTTAATATGTACATGTGTAACTCAGTAACATTGTGAACAATAATTACCAAATCTGGGACATTTTCACAATTACCTGGGAAGATTTTTTAGTTCCAAATCTCTAGATTCCACCTGTAGCTACAAAGGAAAATTACCTGATAAGCAGCAAAATAATCAATAGTATTTTTAAAGTTTCCAGTGTAATTCTACTTACCATCCAAGTTTGAGAACCCCTATTTTAGGATATCTAATAAGGATGATGCTATGGTGTGGTGGATTTTGCTTACCAATTGGGAGAGTCCTCCTGTTCTATGGATCCTACAGATCCACAATTCCATACATTAAAATTTTAGCTGTGTTTACTCTAAAAGTAAAACTGGATAGAGAAAAACGTCTCTTACCTTTGTGAGATTCTGTATTCATTTCAACCTACCGGTTCAATGTTAAATGTCCAACCACTCAGGAGAATATTACACTAATTACCTCATATGTTCTCCCATTCCATGATTATTCTCGTCTCCCTTTTCACCAGTAAATGTGATGCCATAGGCAGAGGTATTGTTTTATTGTTCTCTAAGTACAATTATCTGTTTTACATAAATTACAGATTTGCTATTATTCTTCTATAGTAATTTTAGTCACTATTTATTTTAAGACAATTGGATATTTCTCAAGATGTTCCACCAAAGTTCTTGAATGGAAGAATATATTTTCATTATTATTATTTTGGATGATATTCTTGCTCCCTTCATAGTTATCATGGCCATTATCTAGCTCTGTAGCAGGAGGTGTACTCTGGTATATATAGAGTTAATCACATAGATGTTGGAGTTAAGCATTCTTTTGTTTGAATCCCACCTCTGCCACTTGTTACTTGTTAACCCTTGAACAAATAAAACTTACACTTTTATTATTAATTTTCTACCCCAAAGTTGGTTGTAAGCGTTGAATAAGTTAATATATTAAAATATTTAGAACAATGGCTGACAAGTAACAAGTCAAATGTAAAATGTTAGCTTTGTCATGAAATTTGTGTACATTTGCAAATATCTTAGTTTTTCTTTTTTTGACTCTACTTTTCAAAGAAAAAGGAGCCTCCACAGGGTCAAATAACTTTCCCAAGGCCCCATAGAAATAAATGACAAAGCAGAATTTCAACCACCACAGGCTTACATCACCATTTGAAACCTCTTACTTAGAATGGATGCTTGTTAGAGGAGGATAAAGACTTACTTGTACCATGTTGCTACAAATGGAAATGGAGCTCTTGATCTTTTGTATCTGGTAAAATTTCCTATTTTTCCCTTTGGGGATGTTGCTATGATGTATCTTACTTATACATAAGCCATAATCATTGAACATATTGCTGCTATATTTTTCTGAACAAGATGTTATCTGATAGATTAAGAATAAGAAACCAAATTTTTTTGTTTTTCCTTCACTTACTGATTCTCTAGTGCTCTTCCTTTCTTTATGTAGATCTGAGTTTTTGACCTATGTTATATTCCTTCTTTTTCAAAAAGAATGTTTCTATTTTATATTGGATTGTAGAGGATTGACCCTGCATACACAACTTTCTAGTTCTATGCTTTCTACTTATTAATATAATGAGGACTTAGTAATAAATAGTATCGCCAAAATAGCATATTTCATTTAATTCCACACCTATAACAATACAAATGGAAATAAAAACTGAAATTATTGTTCCTCAAAGTGTTAATTTCAAATATAATAGCAAGTAGCAATAGAGATGAATTTACTGTCTACTTTCTCAATTGACTAGTACATTTTGACTCTGATAAAAATTAAGTTGAATGCTTATTGTTGGAAAAAGAAAAAGGACTTTATCATGAGGGTTTCATAAGTCAATAACGCAGATACCATTAATGATATAGAAGAGATTATATCCAAATGTTTATTGTAAGAAAATTCTTATGTAAGTTAACAAGCACATTCTAATGAAGAATTAATGATTTTTAAAAGATTAATATTTGAAAAGCATCCATCTAGTCAAGGCTATGATTTTTCCAGTAGTCATGTATGGATGTGAGAGTTGGACTGTGAAGAAAGCTGAGCACCGAAAATTAATGCTTTTGAACTGTGGTGTTGGAGAAGACTCTTGAGAGTCCCTTGGACTGCAAGGAGATCCAACCAGTCCATTCTAAAGGAGATCAGCCCTGGGATTTCTTTGGAAGGAATGATGCTAAAGCTGAAACTCCAGTACTTTGGCCACCTCATGCGAAGAGTTGACTCATTGGAAAAGACTCTGATGCTGGGAGGGATTGGGGGCAAGAGGAGAAGGGGACAACAGAGGATGAGATGGCTGGATGGCATCACCGACTCAATGGATGTGAGTTTGGTTGAACTCCGGGAGTTGGTGATGGACAGGGAGGCCTGGCGTGCTGCAGTTCATGGGGTCGCAAAGATTTGGACATGACTGAGAGACTGAACTGAACTGAACTGAACTGATGCTATATTAATTAAAATAGAATATACTGGTTAGCTTACTTTAATATCTGCATGTGAATTAAATACATATATGTGTGTGGTTGTGTGAGTGTATATGAAAGACATGGTTCAGTTCAGTTCAGTCACTCAGTCGTGTCCTACTCTTTGCGACCCCATGAACTGCAGCACGCCAGGCCTCCCTGTCCATCACCAACTCCCGGAGTTCAACCAAACTCACATCCATTGAGTCGGTGATGCCATCCAGCCATCTCATCCTCTGGCGTCCCCTTCTCCTCCTGCCCCCAATCCCTCCCAGCATCAGAGTCTTTTCCAGTAAGTCAACTCTTCGCATGAGGTGGCCAAAAAGTTTCGTATTTTCTTACTGCCTGTATAAGCCTAGACCTGACAGAGAATATTTCCTGGAACAGCTGAAATATTTCCTAGAATAGGGAGAGAGGATCGGGAACAGCACTCTGGGGAAGACTTCCACTTTATACATGTGGTATTTTTTAATGACTCATCTTCCATTTCAATAATTCTGTGGAAGCAATATTACTGAGTGTGAAAAGTTATGCAGTAAAGAGCATAAAATGGAGACACGTGGAGAAAAGCATGAAGATTACCTCTAGAGATAACCTAAAATACATGATAGAGGGGTATGTTAGTTTAAAAAAGTTTAGCAAAAGCCACCTTCCTCTTTATAACTGAAGTAACTAAGAGATTAAATAACATGAGATTTTACGTTGTGTAACAGTTAAAAAAGTAAAAGCTAGTGCCAGAAAGCCTGGATTCAAATTCTGACTCTATTCAGAGCTGTGTGACCTCAGGCAGGTCATCTCGTCTCTTCCACAAGACTTATCCAAAAAGGTTATTTTAAATATTATAATAATATGTGTCTCACCAAGAGTTATCAGTTTTATTAGTCTTTTTGATAATAAATTTTGACTTCATCATTCTATTCCTTTTCTATTACATTAACTTCTGTTATCTTTTCTTGTATTCTCTCTTTGAACTTAACTGTTTATCTAAACTTTGAGATAGATGTTTAAAGCATATGCTTTCAGATTTCTAATCTATGCATTAAAGACTAATGTTTTGTTATATACCTGAAATTTTGATATGTATTATATATATAGTTCAAAATATTTTTATTTTCCATTGTAATTCTGAATTATCTGATAAGTTATTAAATATGCATTGTTGATTTCCACTAAATGAGAATATTCTAATTATGTTTTATGTTTGTTAGAATATCATTCTTTTGAAATTTTTTTGAAGCATGAGTAATAGTTAAGCACAAAGTTAATTGTCAATTTTAGTAAAATGCGTGAGCAGTACAAGGAGATATGTAACATTTGTGAAAATTTAGTTGTTCAGTCGTGTCTGACTCTTTAAGACCCCATGGACTGCCAGGCTCTTTTGTCCATGGAATTCTCCAGGAAAGAGAATTTATTAAATTTTTCAATCATACTATTTAAATCCTTCATATCTTTACTAATGCTATCTACTCATTCTACCACTTACTAAAAGAGCAGTATTAAATTTTCCCACTATGATTATGGATTTAACTATTTCTCCTTTAGTTCTGTGAAATTTTGCTTCAGAATATTTTAGGTTATATAATTTGTGCATAGAAATTTAGACATGTATTTCTTTTGGTGAGTTTATCTTATAACAGATATTCTTCTTTATGTGTAGCAATGCTTTTTTATTTCAACTCTATTTTGATGAGCATTATAATATATACTTAAGTCAATTTTATTTTGGCTTGAGTTTAGAAGGTATATCATCTTCTATACTTTATATTCAAACTTTATGGTTAAGGTTTACTGCTTATAATCATCATATACTTATTTTTACTAACTTAGTTGTTCTTAAATTTTAATTATGCAAGTTTTCCATAAAGGCTGGAAATGAATATGTATATACACTATGTCATCAAGGGCATCTTAAATTTGTAAAAGAAAGTAAAAATTTCAAGATGTTATATTTAGCCTGTAGTACCAAATCACTTTATATGTGATGAAATTGCTATTGTTATTAACATATAGATCTACCATCTTTTTATTATCTCACTCTTTCTATGGTCACTTTTCTCTCTATTCTTGCCTTCTCTCAAATTAAGTATTTTCATTATTACTTTTTTAACCTATTATTTTCAATCAATGTTTAACCTGTTTGCTAATTATACATTCCTCAAATACACTTTTCTGTTAATACACTAAAAATTCCCTAAATAATTCAAAAGCCCTAAAACTGTTTACTCTTTCTTGGTTTTTAAGTTATTTTTATGTATTTTAATTCATATATATTTTCCAATATTTTATTATAAAAATTCAAAAATTAAGTTGAATGCACTAAGAAAACCCATATACTCACCTTGCATATTCTACAAATTAATATTTTTAAATGATTTGTATAGTTTATATATTTGCTTCATCATAAACATATTTCATCTATCATGAATCTAGCATGTAGTCATACCTCTTTCAGTTCATAAATTTACTACCCTGTAAAATGCATATTTTTTATTTCAAAGTAAATTAAAATATAAATATACCTTATTGATAAATAAGGTTGAAATAATATATTCAACATGTATATCAATTACCACAGTTCAATTTTTGCTTGTATTTTCTTTCTTTATATACACTAAGATGTACAAATTTTAAGCATGTTGTTCAATGGGTTTTGATAATTGCATTTATTCTGTAACCCAAATATAAACCATTGCCATCACCCCAAAAATTGCCCTTGTGACTTTTCCCAACAATCACTCCCCACTTCCACCCACTTCAGACATACAATGCTCTGGTTAATTTTATAAACACAACAAATTATCTTTCTATAGCTCTTCAATTTTTTCTGCTTTCATTTGTAATAATTTTCTTTAAAACAGACTTCATTATTTAATTCGGGCATTAGTCTACCGATGAGATTTTTTTTTTCCCTTAGTTTTTCTCAGATGTTACCCCTTTAAATACTGATTCTCTGTGTTCTCTCCCTTTTCTCCTTTTGGATTTTCAGTTGGATCTGTGTTAGAGGTTTGTATGTATCCTACAAGTCTCTTAAGTTCCTTTATATATTTTTCATCAGCTCCCAATTCTCTCTTTGCTTCTTCCTATCCCTTATTAAACTCATCCACTGAGTGGTTATTTTTACTACATTTTGCTTTTAATTATAGAATGCCAATTTATTATTTTGTTTATAGAATCTAATCCTTGCTCCAATTCTTTATCTTGTAATTAATTTCTTGAACACATTACCCACAGGATTTTTTTGTTTGTTCATTTCACATTCAATTACCCTAATTGTAGCTCCTTGTGTGTTGCTCATATAATTACATTAGCACACTATATGTTTGTCAAGTTGACTCTTCTGTTACTGTGGTTTTTAACTGAATCCTAAGTGTCTCACTTGAAGGCCCAGAACTGAATTGAACACATATGAACATGTATTTGATAATATTTTACTTTAGATATGTCATTACTTTCAACTCAAATTTTAGGGATGATCATATAAAGTAATGGAGAAGGAAATGGCAACCCACTCCAGTGTTCTTGCCTGGAGAATCCCTGGGACGGAGGACCTTGGTGGGCTGCCATCTATGGGATTGCACAGAGTTGGACACAGCTGAAGTGACTTAGCAGCAGCAGCAACATATAAAGTAAGAACTTTATATCATGTTCACTGTTAATAGAGAGAAGTATGTAATTAAATATAATCTACAAACTCAATACTAGGTCACAAAAATATTACTTTAGTATTTTCAAAGAAATTTTACATCTGTATTTTATTTAGTTTTCAAATGATTTTAGTAAAACACAATAATTTACTTTTTAAATGTGTGAAAACTGAGTCTGAGAGAGATTAAATAAATCTCTCAATATCATACACCTACCTAATCAAAATCATAACTTGTATTTCATGATTAAGATTTCTAATTCCAACTCCTGGATTATACTACATTTACCATTGCCTTCCTTAGTTTAGAATATGATAGAATGAAGGAAGGCATTAAAGTAATTCTCTTCCCTTGGTTTGTATTCCTCACATGCTTTTGATTTGAAATTCTCCTTTAGGATCAAAAACATGCAAATATTCAGTTCAGTTCAGTTCAGTAGCTCAGTCATGTCCAACTCTTTGCTACCCCATCAATCACAGCACGCCAGGCCTCCCTGTCCACCACCAACTCCCTGAGTTCACTCAGACTCACGTCCATCGAGTCAGTGATACCATCCAGCCATCTCATCCTCTGTCGTCCCCTTCTCCTCCTACCCACAATCCCTTCCAGCATCAGAGTCTTTTCCAATGAGTCAACTCTTCGTATGAGGTGGCTAAAGTACTGGAGTTTCAGCTTTAGCATCATTCCTTCCAAAGAAATCCCAGGGCTTTTTTAGAATCATTGCAGATGGTTGTGATTAAGACTAAATTAACCTGAACTTGTGATCTTCACTTTAACAAAGTTAACAGACATTCTGACCAGAAGAGTCTAGAATCCATATGGCTTTAGAAAATATCATGTACTTCATATTATGCACTTCAGTTCAGTTCAGTTCAGTTCAGTCGCTCAGTCGTGTCCAACTCTTTGCAACCCCAAGAATCACAGCATGCCAGGCCTCTCTGTCCACCACCAACTCCCGGAGTTCACTCAGACTCACATCCATCGAGTCAGTGATGCCATCCAGCCATCTCATCCTCTGTCGTCCCCTTCTCCTCCTACCCACAATCCCTCCCAGCATCAGAGTCTTTTCCAATGAGTCAACTCTTCGCCTCAGGTGGCCAAAGTACTGGAGTTTCAGCTTTAGCATCATTCCTTCCAAAGAAATCCTGGGGCTGATCTCCTTCAGAATGGACTGGTTGGATCTCCTTGCAGTCCAAGGGACTCTCAAGAGTCTTCTCCAACGCCACAGTTCAAAAGCATCAATTCTTCGGCGCTCAGCCTTCTTCACGGTCCAACTCTCACATCCATACATGACCACTGGAAAAACCATAGCCTTGACTAGACAGACCTTTGTTGGCAAAGTAACGTCTCTGCTTTTGAATATGCTATCTAGGTTGGTCATAACTTTCCTTCTAAGGAGTAAGCGTCTTTTAATTTCATGGCTGCAATCACCATCTGCAGTGATTTTGGAGCCCCCCAAAATAAAGTCTGACACTGTTTCCACTGTTTTCCCATCTATTTCCCATGAAGTGATGGGACTAGATGCTGTGATCTTAGTTTTCTGAATGTTGAGCTTCAAGCCAACTTTTCACTCTCCTCTTTCACTTTCATCAAGAGGCTTTTGAGTTCCTCTTCACTTTCTGCCATAAGGGTGGTGTCATCTGCATATCTGAGGTTATTGATATTTCTCCTGGCAGTCTTGATTCCAGCTTGTGCTTCTTCCATTCCAGAGTTTCTCATGATGTACTCTGCATAGAAGTTAAATAATCAGGGTGACAATATACAGCCTTGACGTACTCCTTTTCCTATTTGGAACCAGTCTGTTGTTTCATATCCAGTTCTAACTATTGCTTCCTGACCTGCATATAGGTTTCTCAAGAGGCAGATCAGGTGGTCTGGTATTCCCATCTCTTTCAGAATTTTCCACAGTTTATTGTGATCCACACAGTCAAAGGCTTTGGCATAGTCAATAAAGCATAAATAAATGTTTTTCTGGAACTCTTTTGCTTTTTTGATGATCCAGCAGATATTGGCAATTTGATCTCTGGTTCCTCTGCCTTTTCTAAAACCAGCTTGAACATCTGGAAGTTCATGGTTCACATATTGCTGAAGCCTGGCTTGGAGAATTTTGAGCATTACTTTACTAGTGTGTGAGATGAGTGCAGTTGTGCAGTAATATTATGTACTTAACAGGCTCTAAATATCCCCTGGACTTACTTCTTCCTTAGTATTTCTTTGCCAGGTTGCCTTTGGGTGTATCTTCCCACCATTGTCTTTTAGCAAATTTCTTCTTCTTAACACATTCTCCCTTCTGCAAAGACTACAAAATGGCAGCTTTTGTTTGTTGTTTGCCCATCAATATCCATTCCACCTTCTACCAGTAATTGCATCTGATTTTCCTTTGGGTTAACCATTCATTCTCAACTACAACGAAAATGGTTCTGTCAGGGTTGATCCCTCCTTCTAGACTCAGGAGATTTCACAAGAACCAGATGTGACCAATCAGGGCTTTTCATGCCAACCTTCTCTGCATTTACTGATAGAATACTGAGCATGTAACTCAATTAGAGCAATAAACATACAGCCTGGGATTTTTCTGGAATTATGAGGCAGAAAATCTCTATCTCTGCTAGGCTTACTAAATAAGTAAGGTATACATCTAAAGCTATCTCTAAAAAGAAGAATTCTATCTGAAAATGAAGCCAATAGAGAGGAATAAATAACCAAGAGATGCAAAGAGATGCCATGTTTGGAGGGCATCATTTACAGGGCTTTGTTTCAGCCTTGCCTGAAGTTGCTAATCTACCTCTACACCTTGTATGATCCTTCCCTCCACTAATATTTAAGGTAATGTAATCTGGATTTCTCGAATGCTACTCTATCATGTATTCCCTCTTTCATGTTCCCCGTGGAACACCATATTTAAGTGGTACTCTCTATCTCTTTTCCCAAAGAGATTATGCATTCCTATTAGGCAGAGTAGCATTATATTTATCTCCATTTCACCAATGCTTAATCAGTTTTCTGCCTCATAAAATAAGCACAGAAGTGTGGGGAAAAGAAAAGAAGGGTAAGGGAAGGAAATGAGGGAAAAGGGAATGTGATTGACATATAGCCAAAATTTTAGAAAAAGAGTCATTTGTTCTTTTTTTATTCTCCCTTCCTATTATAGAAAGCAAACAAGGAACTAAAGACTTGCACTTTGGATTTTCCAATATCCCACACAGCCTTCACACAAAGGTTGAAATGCACAATAAATTTTATCGACAGGGCTGATATTACATATTCTATCTTATTGTCAGGACATATGCTGGATGATGCATCCTCATTTTTTTTGATTCAGGAAATATGACTGTTGTACTTATGGACACAAGAACTATATTCACCAAGTAATAAATCTTGGCTGTCAGTAGAACCCACAGGCCAGTACATTTCAGGATGTGATGAAACCCCTTCTGTATTGACTCAAAGTGTAGGATTCTCTTGAGCAATAACAGGCAGGCTGAAATCATCACTTGCAATTGTAGAAGTATTCAGAAGGAACATTTAAAAGCTTGTTACTGAAGCTGGAGTAAAATGTAGCTAATGGAGGAAAAAAATGCTTGCTTTCAAATACAGTTACTGAAAGAAGCTAAATTAAAATGTCAGATGCAATAGCAGAGGTAAGCTTCTCTTGGGTTGAAAAGAAATGCACGGCAATCATTCTAGTTATTGGCTGAGGCATTCTCTTTTTCATTGATTTTTACATTGATCTGCTAGAGCAGACACTAAGGACAGTCCAATTTTACTTTAAATGTGTCTTCAGTTCTTAGCAAGACAGGAATGTCTAAAGGTAGGAATAGTTCTTCTGATACAATAAGCTTTATTATTGTGTTAATATGTTTATTTATAAAAACTACCATAATACTCATAGTGAATACTAAAACTCAAAATTGAAAAAAATGAATTACACAGATTGGAGAAATTAAATTTGAGGAGTTCACTTATGGGTGTTTCTTATGCCTCTTATTCAATAATTAATTAGAAATATAGGAAATAGAAACTGTATTATAGCTAGTGGATAGATGATTGGACTTGTTGGGAAGATCCCCTGAAGAAGGGAATGGCTACACACTCCAGTGTTCTGGCCTAGAGAATTCCATGGACTGTATAGTCCATGGGGTCGCAAAGAGTTGGACATCTACTGAGTGACTTTCACTTTCACTTTTGGAGCTAGACTACTTGTATTTAAAATTCAGCTTGACTATTATAAGACCTGGGGGATGTCATGAAACTGCTCAAAGCCTCAGTTTTTCTGGCTAAAAGCTAAGAATGAAAATCATTCTTACCTATTTAGTAAGGTTGTGGTGAAGGTGAAATAAATTGATGCATGTAAAGGTCCTAGAATATTGCTTGGCACAGAATAAAGTGCTAAATAGATGTAAGCTGTTGTTCCTTAGTTCTCTGGTATTTCTATATTTGTATATATACATTCACATATATATAGTACACATATACACATATAGATCCACATAAATGTAAAACATACCCCCTTTTGGAAAGGGTAAACATCTTTCATAACACTTGTCAGAGGAGCAGAGCCAAGTGGCAGAGTATAAACCTGCCCTAAGGGATGAATAGATCTAACTTGCTTCCTCATTACTTAAGATTCCCTAAAGAAGCCTGAAAAACATGAACACAGTGACCTTCCTGGGGCCTTGTTAGACACAGTTTATCTTTGACAAGTGCAATCTCTGAAATCAGTGTCTAGATCCCATCCTTGACTCCACAACTAAAGAAATTCCACAACTAACCAAATGTACAACCTCAAATATGTCATTGTCTCATCTGTAAAAGTGGAGATAATGAAGAACTCAGACGGTAAAGAATCTGTCTATAGTACAGGAGACCTGGGTTTGATCCCTGGGTCATGATGATCCCCGGGGAGAAGGGAATGGCTACCTATTCCAGTATTCTTGCCTGGAGACTTCCATGAGCAGAGGAACCTGCCGGGCTATAGTCCATGGGGTTACAAAGAGTCAGACATGACTGAGCTACTAACACTTTCAACCTTATAAGATAGTTGTAAAAATTTTATTTAAGTAAAGAACTTAGGTTACTTGACTATAACAAGAAACAAGTAAGAGATTATTTTAAATAAGTATCAATACTGGTTAACATATCACAACATACAGCTTTCTACTCATCGCTAATGTGAACACTGAATGTGGATTACCACCTGTCAATAAATCTGCAGTACTAACAAACCCTCATTATATACAGCCTCCCATATCCTTAAAAATAGAGTGACATTTAAGCAATTTCTGATTTGCAATGCATGGTAAGAAAAAAAAAATAGCAAGTGTCCAACCAGCCTAAGTGACCCTTAATTCCATTTTCACAGCAAATGGCTTTTAAATAATCCACTAACTGCCATTTGCTGCCATTGTCTTCCATCAGCAGTGAAGCCTTACCTCAGTGGCAAATTGAAATCCTCTTATCAAAATTGTACAGTTTACAGATAGCAGAGACATAAACAGGGACAGTTACCAGGGGGTAAAATAAAATCTGTAATAAGACTGATGGAGCCAAAAGTCAATTCCGTAGCCTTCTTTTCTTCTGCCTCCTAGTACCCTCCCCAATATCCAATGGGAGGTTTATGCTAATATAAGAGCAGCATAAGTGATTAACCTTTTGCTATAAAGGTTATGGCAGCTTCCAATTGCCATAGCTTGTTTTTTTTTTTTTTTTCCTTGACAATACAACAAAGCATAGGAAATATATAGATTTGTCTTACAGAATAGGAAAGACTGCTGAAGCTGCAGCCAACCTTACATTATGAGACGGGAAAAAAAGATTAAGTCAGCTTCATGATTTAGGTCAGTAAAATATAAACTATCAGATATGCCATAGGCATTTAGTTGTCTTGCATGTAGAGTTGAAGAGCCATGTGTTAAAATCTAAATCAAGCATTAACCTCCTGTTTTAAGATTAGTTTATCTCTAAATAGATTCTCTAGGATCTGAGAGATGTGGATGGTTGAAAATGATAATTAAGCCAAGCAGTTATTGTATATTCATCATAAATTAACCGGATAATAAGAGAACTTCTCAAGTATGTTTTTCTTTATATATTTGGAACACTGACAGAATGTTTTATTGTCAACTTGACAGAAAATCATGTTCATTTCTAAAAAAAAAAAAGAAAGAAAGAAATCCCCATTCCGTGGTGTTCAAGCATTTATGTATATTTAAAAATCACTGATTTTGCCAAGTAAATTGAAGAAATCTGTTAAGTAGTAATTAACACATACAATGAGATGTTTTCCATCACTCTCTGATTATTTTGTGCAATTCCATTTCTATAACCTTACTTTCCATCTTTGCTGATAGATTATGATAAAATAAGTGAGACAAAGAGGTGAGTCTAAGGTAACTGATCATAATAATTTTTTTAGAATTTTTTAAGAATATCCAGATTTTTTTTCCTGTGAGAAATGCTGCTAGGATAAGCTATATTCAAATGACCATGAATACATCTAATTTTCTATACTAGTACTTTACCAGGGGCTTTCCCCTGGCTCAACAGTAAAGAATCCATTTCCAAGACAGGAGATGCTGTTCAGTCCCTGGGTCAGAAAGATCCCCTGGAGGAGAGCATGGCAACCAACTCCAACATTCTTGCCTGGAGAATTTCCATGGACAGAGGAACTTGGTGAGCTGTAGTCCATAGAGTCGCAAAGAGTCGGACAGAACTGAAGTGACAGAGAATTCACGCATGCACTTGACTGGAGAACGTTTTGTTAAAACTCAAAAATTATATTGCAAGTGTGACAAATAATTTAACTGGAACAGAAATTTCTGGAGGCCAAATTGACTATCTTTCCGGGAAGCCAGGGTGAGTGAACATTACTGGGGATAGTTTATTTCTCTGGCTCTCTCTTATTTCTCTGGCTCTTTCCATTTGGCCAAAGTCTGGGAAAGGGCATTTATCTCTGACAGGACCTGAGACATGATAAACATGCCCCCATACCAAGTCAATCAGCTTGATAGCCATAATAAAAAAATTCACTTTTTCTCGGTTCAAAAAAATATCAAAAATACCATTGGCTTCTCCATAAAGTAAGATAAAGAACCATTTCACTGTCTCAACGATAATCATGCATGATTCTTTCATTTGAAAATAGTTACCTACAATTCTTAGCATCCTTTGGTGGCAGGAAAAAAAAAAATACTTTCGTGGTCAAGAAGGTACTATGTTTTACTATGAAACCCAAATACATCAGTTCTCTTCTACATGGGAAATATAAGAATGGGGAAGAAAAATTCTCATGCTTCAACTTCCCTCTCTACAGACACAACACCACCTGTTCCTGTAACTGATGTCTGTTTTAACACAAGGAAGCACATGGGATAGCCCAGGATGTAGTAAGCAGAAAAAGGATGTCTCAACCTGGGCATCTTGCCTTGCATCTAATGGTAATTCATCTCTACACTGATTCTTCTTCTTTAGTTCTTTTCTTCTCTAGAGGAGATTCTTTCCTGCCCTGCTGCTGCCAACTTACCCTCCACCAAACACTTAAAACTATAAAAATAGTCTGATTGATTCCTGCTACTTTTCAAGGAGATGATCCTCATTTTCTCTCATTCCTGTAACTTGCTATGTGGCTCCACTTTGCCATCATTTTATTGTTTTAAGTATTTGGCTTCTCTCTCCAAAGAATTGTACATGCATGCCAAAGTTGCACACTAAGTAGACTGTACCTGATAGATTCTGGCAGGGGTGGCTACCAAATCCTGTACACTAGGTTCTTTCATTGATTCAAAACATATGTACTGAGTGCCTACCTTGAGATTGGCATAAATCCCAGAGAGGGGAAGTTAGTTTCTTTCACAGTAGCAGCTTCCATTTCACTTGGAAATTTTGTTTCACCAGGTTTGACTTTGCTGTGAAAATGATGTATCTGCCTTCATGGAATACCCTAGTGGCACCAAGAATAAAAGTAGATCCCAGTGTTGTTATTGCTGTTGTTCAGCTGCTAAGTCACGTCTAACCTTTTTCGACCTCATGGATTGTAGCACTCCAAGCTTCCCTGTCCTCTGCTCTCTCCCTGAGTTTGCTCAAGTTCATGTCCATTGAGTTGGTTTTGATATCTAGCCATCTTATCCTCTGCCACTCTCTTCACCTTTTGCCTTCAATCTTTCCCAGCATCAGGGTCTTTTCCAATGAATTGGCTCTTTGCGTCACGTGGCCAAAGTATTAGAGCTTCAGCATTAGCATCAGTCTTTCCAATGAATATTCAGGGCTGCAAGAAGATATGCAATAATCTGTTTTTAATCTTAGCAACACCAGCACTATAACCTTCTCTCTCACTTTGCTGAATATATATATTTTTGCCTTTCAGTTATCAAACAGAAGTTTTACATTTACCTTTAAACCCTCAGGTACCACACAAATCAACCTCAGGAGAAGACTGAGGTAGTTATAAAGTCTTATGACAGACACCTTGGTCTCTTGTGCCCTGTGGCCATTTTAGGCAATTTGCTGTCAGAGAGAAAGGCTGCATAATGTTTTTTTTTAATTGGTTTATTCCTTGTTTTTTGAACATTGATCTAGAAAAAGCCTTATCAATGAGGGGAAGAATAAGATCTGCCAAAGAAACAGCCACATCCAAGAATTTAGGGAGTTTGTATATCGGGTAAAAAGACACTGGAACCGTTCTTATATAAATAGATTTCTATAATCCTCATTTTTTCTCAACTTCATTGTTCTAGTAGAATTTCTTTTTTCTTCTTCAGTTTCAGACCTTCTTATTATTGATCATCCTGTTGTTGGGGTCCAAAGCAGGCTGCCTCATGATGAGCCTTTATTGACATACTGATTGTATTGAATTAGTTACTTGAGAAAGAGCAAGTTTGTGGGGAGGGGAGAAATAGTTTAAAGAAAAAAAAAGAAAAAAAAAAGCTTCGATCACCCCTCTTTCTTCTTGAAAGTGGGAAATACATCTTCCATATGAAAATATTCTCCCTAAGGCATGAGGATAGAAGCATCCCTGAACTAGGGAATTAAAGGCTAAGAAAGCTGTGTAAACAACCTTTGTTTCTTCTGTATTAGTCTGCTAATCCAAGTACAACCCCCTTTGTTTTGTTACACCTTCACAAACCATTGTTTCTTTGTCTAAAAATGATATATAAACAACCAGTTTTGGTCACTTTGGGGCTTCCATTACTAAGAGACCTCTGTGTGTATGAATTAAATACTAATACTAATATATCTTGTGGCAACTTAATTTTAATTAGACTAGATACTAAACCAACCAAAAGAACTTAAGAGGGTTGGAGGAAAAGTACTCCTTTCCTGATACTGTTGGTTTCAAATCCTAACATTAACCCATGCATTTATTGGAGCCCTTTAGGGTTCAAGAGTCATGGCAAGATTACAGTGACGTACACAAATATAAATCTGATTTTATTATTTCCCTGCTTAAAAGCGTTCCCTAATCTTTGCTGTGGTATTAAAGGCTGTTTCTTTCTGGCTCCAATTATCTCATTTAATCACATCTCCTTCCTTCCTCCTTTCCCCTCTCCTAAGATATTCTTCAGCCCTGTGCTGTCTAAAACCACTGGACTATTGGTAAAATCCTAAAACTGTCATATACTTTCATCCTTTAATAGCCTTTCTTTTGCTTCTGTGCTCCTTCTTTCATCTCCATCTGAGAAACCCCACTCATTCTAAAAAAACAGTTCAAATATTTTTCTCTCCAAGATATCCCTGACTCTTCCAACTTTCTATTCTTTGCTTTTCATAACATTCTTTTTGTCCTTCTTTGATAGTTTCCATTAGGTTGGATTTTAGTTACTTATAGATCCATCTTTCCCAGTAGTCTGTGAGTTCCATGAAGAGATAGATGAGCTATACTTTATTTTGCAGGTCTAGTATCTTAAGTCAGTATCTGGAATGGAGAAAACACTCAGATATTTTTATGTGTTTTCATAACAAAATAAACCATTTAAACTTTCTGGGAAAAAAAAAGAGAACTCAGTGAAATCTTATCTAACTCATGAAATCTTAGAAGATTTATAACCTCATTATATCCAACAGGATCTCATAACAATGGACTATATATGCCTTTCCAAATCTGACTCAAAACACATATCTTTGCAAATATTTTTAAGCTCTATATTATAGTTTCTCCTCTGATCTTATTTCTGCTCAGCTATCCTTCAATCAGCAAACAAAAAACAAAAGCAAAACAAAAAAAACACAAACAAACAAACCATAAAACGCCATATCCATGTACACAACAGGAAAGAAAGTTTTGGGGTCTTTGCTTGCTATATTCATCAGTTCCCTCTGACATCCAAGGCCTACCTCACATAAAATCAAGTCCTGGTCTCCAACCATACCAAACCTCCTAGTGTCTCCAAGAGCATGCCCTGGACATATCAAGTAACTTGCTAACATTAGATTAAGAACTTTGAACAGTGTTCATTTCTTCCTTCTCTGTATTTTTTTGGGCTCCAAAATCACTGCTGATGGTGACTGAAGCCATAAAATTAAAAGTAGCTTGCTCCTTGGAAGAAAATTTATGACCAACCTAGACAGCTTGTTGAAACTCAGAGACATTACTTTGCCATCTAGTTAAAGCTATGGTTTTTCCAGTAGTCATGTATGGATGTGAGAGTTGGACTATAAATAAAGTTGAGCACTGAAGAATTGATGCTTTTGAACTGTGGTGTTGGAGAAGACTCTTGAGAGTCCCTTGGACTGCAAGAAGATCCAACCAGTCCATTCTAAAGGAGATCAGTCCTGGATCTTCATTGGAAGGACTGAAGCTAAAGCTGAAACTCCAATACTTTGGCCTCCTGATGAGAAGAACTGACTCATTGGAAAAGACCCTGATGCTGGGAAAGATTGAGGGCAGAAGGAGAAGGGGACGACAGAGAATGAGATGGTTGGATGGCATCACCAACTCAATAGACATGAGTTTGAGTAAACTCTGGGAGGCCTGGCATGCTGCAGTCCATGGGATCACAAAGAGTCGGACATGATTGAGCAACTGAAATGAACTGAATTGAAACAGAAATACAATTCTAAGCCTTCAAAATACCTTACACTCTTTTCATTTCCTCTCCATTCAAAACTGGGCAACCCTCAACACCCCTAGTTTGTGATACCAGAGAGCACACTTGGTCTTCTTTCACCAAAGTTTTCCTGTATCCGTTTCACCTGTTTGTACACTCCTACCAAATGAAACCTAGACAATCACATTCATTTTTTCACTTCTCTATTAAAACTCAAAAATTACTTTCTTGTCCATCAATTTTAAATCCCTTTGCCTTTGGAAGTCCACTATAATCTGTCCCTACTTTTAAGACAACACACACACACACCCCTTCTTTACCAGTCTTCTCCTATAATATGCAGTACATCTGTTCTTTGCTTCAAATGCACATTTATTTGTATATTTATATCTCCATAGACTTTTCCCTTTGTTTCCTCTACCTCTTTCCTAAGCTTTCTGCTTGACCATTATTCTCATTCTCCTACTTCTTTAATAACAAATTCCCTTATGAAGACTTTCTCTAACTTCAGTCCATACTATCCTCTCTCTTTTCTGCAGCAAGTGTTAATAGCATAGACGTTAGTATTTAATTGTTCTGTGATGGTTTCATATAGATTAAATGTGCATTCTTTGATTGTGAGATCCCAGATTTATTTATTGAATGCTTGATGCAGAGCACTTTTCATTTTTCAGGCTTTAAGCAAGATGTGAAGATAGCAATTTCTGAAAGAACAATGGCTGAGATCACACATGCAAAGCAAGCTGCCCTACACAGTTGCATGTGAAAGAGGCATAACTAATTGATCTCAGTACCCTTTCTTGCTGAACTTGAAGGAGATTTCTCAAGTGCAAACCAGTTATTATCAATCAATTGGATTAAGGAGCAAGTTGAAATCTATTTGATATGCCTGACCTATAATCTAAATGAAAATGTGTATGCATATGTGTGTGTGGTAGAAATCAATCTCAATTTGGTTCTCTGAAGAGTGGGAACAGATTCTTATTTCTGAATCGTATACACAATACAATACTAGGAGAATTTCAATAGAGATGTGGGAATAGTTTATTAAAATGGAAAACAAATTGTATATTAATATTCAGACCTCCCAAACATTATCTACAGCAAACTATGATTTACTCACATAGAGAACAGAATAAAGTCCAATAGTCTCACATTGATTTATTTCTTCAGTCACACTCAGAGATACAGAGCAACATAATTAGCAGCAGTATCTTCAGACACAAAGAAAATCAATTCTTACACATGCATCCATGTTGACTAGGAATTTTCCACAGAGCCTGACTCAATTGACAGCATATACAATAGAGAAACCTAAGTGCATCCTTTCATAATACATCTTGACAAAAGCTGCAAATGCTATAGATCCAGAAACCAAACCACAACAAACAGAAAATTCTATTACAGTATGATTAATTAGTAGAAGCAGCTACTAGTTTGATTACCAAACAAGTCTTATGAAAGTGGTTGGTATGCATATATGAGTTTATATTATAGATGAAGTTAAGAGAAAGCATGAAGAAGAAGCAAAGAGAGATAAGTGTAACCTGGAAGAGTCAATTTCGACTCTTCCAAGCTAGATCTGTTTCTTTGGTGACTTTTGTTATTATAAATCACACATAATGGCCTGCCTCAGATTATTCTGCCCCTCTGCCTGACTGTTAAGCTGAAGTGCATTTGTTCAAAACCTTGTCCACCTGTAGATGACAGGAAGGAAGAAATTAACACATCCATCTGCCTGAGGCTTGCCATTCTAGAAGATACTTGCAGGATTAAATGGCCTTTTTACTTTGTTTACTCACCTCCTCCTACCTCTGATCCATAAAAGAACCTGGCAGCCAGACCCTGACAAGATGGTTATTTTGAGACGTTAGTCTGTCTTCGCAGTGAGCTGGCTTTCCAAATAAAGTCATATTCCTTGCCTTGATGCCTTGTCTCTAGGATTCATTGGCCTCTTGTGTTGCAAGCAGAGTGAGCTTCGACTCAGTAATAAGACAGTGGCACTGGCTGCACGTTAGAAAAACTAATTGGTGACAATATTTTAGAGACACTTTGGTACAGAAATTCAAGATGGTTATATTTTAGCATGGTTATAATAATTAGTAGGTGGTTGTTGAGGGAAATATAAATTGAGAGTGCTGCTACATAGATATGCCTTCCTCCACAAATATCTTGAAGAATTAAATGACAGAAATTTCTTCTATAAAAAAAAAAGTTAATAAAGATGAAGCATATGCTTAGCTAGATTTAGGTCTGCAAGCTGTTCTTTAGGCTTTAAAGGAAAAATAACTTTTATTACTCAATAACCTTCTGGTTGTCTCAGTCTTCTCATTAGCATGGACAGACTGATTCCCCTACCCTTACCCATCAGAGTGGATAACACAGTGCCAAACTGAAATATTCAGCCTTTTAAACTTCTGTTTAAATTTTATTGGAATATCTTGTCTTCCAGGTTTGTTTTTTTTCTTAATAGAATTCCCAATTTTTATGACTTGCACAGGCCTAGATGCAGTCCTTCTTAGAATAAAAGCAGCTGCTTTAATGTGCACATGTGATCAACTCTGATGGACCTAGGACTTTATAATAACTTTTGATTGACACAAGTATATCCTCAAAGACTCAGAAAGGTGTTTGCACTCAGAAAGAACTTAACATAAATCTGTGGAAGATGAAGGTAGACAGTCACTTGATTTTATTGCTTTGCTTTAAAATTGACATAAAAATATAGGATTCAATTTTATCATTAAAATAGTTAGTTATTCATAATAGCCCACCCTCCTTCTAGAACTATACAGATAGCAAATTAATTATGCCCTGTAGCACTTACAAGGACTATTTATTCATCATGAGTATATAGACAGGTAGATTAAAACTTTTTCTTGACTTAATTTTTTTCATCAAGCTATTTTATACTGCATAAAAAGATCAGAGGGAAATGAAGAAGAACCTTAAAAGTTTACAACCAGAGGCAATTTTAGTATCTTCATTTTTTCCCATGGTGTAGTACAACCTGACCTACTTTGCAGGATTTGGAACATCAAAATGTGACTCCAATGTTCTAACCAAGAAGCTGTATGAAACTAAGTGATTGAAGCGCTTCATAATTGATGTATTTCATGTGCATCTAATGCTGCCCCAGTTTCAGTTTTTAACCTGTCAATTTTTTTTTTTAAATTGAGAACTTTCTAGGATAAAGGGAAGAAAACTCGATAAGCAAAAGGAGGGAGGAGATTACAAATTAAGAGAAAAATGAAACAAATTAATAGTACAGATTTTGAATCTTCTTGATACTTTAATTTTTAGAAACAAAATAAGTTAGTTGAAATTTTTATTTCAATAAGAAAACACTGAGCAACTTAGATTAAAACAGTAAAATGAATGGAACTTGCCTGAGCTCACCCATCACATCCCAGGTATTAAAGCTTAGGAGAAAGGATGATGTAACTGAATTCTGTATATCTGAAGTGAATTTGATTCAACAGAAAAATGTTCATTTTTTAAAGAACCAATTAAAAAGTACAAATGCCATATTAAGGAAAAATACTTTGTAAGATGTATCAGTTATTGCTACAGAAAGGCATAAAACTTAAAATCTCTGGATTGCTACTCAGGTACTGTTCTTTACTAACTGTATACCCTTCAGCAAGCCACTCTTTTCTGAGGTTATTTTCCTAGCCTTTAAGAGTAATGATCATACTTCTGTAGAGGAACAAAATTTGCTATCTCACAACTTCTCTTTGGCACAAGAATTATTTCAAAGTGAAAACAACAAAGCCCAAAGCTCAGGAAGGAACCTTGACCTTTCCCTTAATTGCCTAAAGAATATAGAGGACTTGTTCTAGGAAAGGAGTTATCCATAGCTAACTATAGTATGAATTAGATGTGTAGACATAGAGGAAACCAGCAAGTCTATTAAGATTCTTTTCTGTCTATGGTCTCTGATGGCCTAGCTTACCAAATATTTGCTTTTCCACCTCCATGGAAATTGCCTTCTTCTCCTTTGAAGTCCCAAACTACTACTCCCAACATCCTCTTTTGTCTTGAAGATGATATTTAAGGTGAGTATTTTGGCAATTTCTATGAGTTACTCAGTTTTCCTGGGTCTCTTCATGTAACTATATTATTAACTTTTGTTTGATTATCTCCTGTTAATCTGTCTTATGTCAATTTAATTATTTGACCACCCAGAAAAATCTAGAAGAGTAGAGGAAAATTTCTTCCTCACCAACACCTTCCACATTGACTTCATAGGTCAGAGGAAAGATAAAATGAGAAAAGATATGGGAAAACACTTTGAAAACATAGAAAACCATATATAACCTTTGATTCATATAAGGTATAATGCTTGATTGATATCATATTGGTGATTGAAGCTTAACCAAATGGCAAACATCTGACTATTTTAACTATAGTCTCATAATTTGTCACTTTGAAAGTGATCCTAAGGACATTAGCATGAAAGAAAAAGAAAGCATGCCTGCCAATATGAAGCAATATTCAATCAATAATATTTTGAGGTCAGCCTTTTGACATTTCAAGAAACCAATACTGATCTCACAGTAATCCAAAAAAGGTAAATAATTTATATTTACAAACAGTGTCTAGGAATATCATGACTGAGATTCTCTCCTATTTGAAAAAGTAATTCAACATGGTATATGTCAAAAGAACTTTTATTTGCAAACTATATTTTTATGCAAATCATTTCTTCTCACATATGCCCCACTGGTTTGACCTTATACACATTTCCAAACAGGCATGAATCTGGCTAAGTCAAAAATGTCAACCACGTGTGGAAATAAAAAGAACAAAGAGTGTCCCTCATCAACCAGATATACAAGGGTTAAATCACAAACCACTATAGTCACCCACTGACAGTGCACCCTGAGGGAAATTTAGGATGAAAACCAAGATGAAACATTCTCTGTTTTCAATAAATGGACTCTAGAAAGTTAAGATGCATACCTCAGGAAGAATTTCAATGACTCCAGATTCTTGCAACATCCCATTCATAGAACAGCACTAAAATTATTAACTTGAGATATCTGTTCCTTATTATTAGAAGTAATCTTTAGCTAAACTGTATGCTTGACTACATGAATTTCCCAGCACCCCCTAGCCCCAAATCACATGCATACTGTCTTCTCCCCTACCTCCTAAGAGTAGTTTACTCAGGGCTACTGAGTGACTGTCTCAAAAGCTATAGTCTTCAGTAAGACCTTGATTACTTAAATTCACAACTCTCCTGTCACATGTTTTTCTTTACTTTGACACTTGAGACTAATAACATCTGTATCAAGTGCTATGGTCCCCCCATACATAGCCTCTCTGAGCACAGGAACGGGGAGAGAGATGGAGACAATGATTAGTGTGCCGAGAGGGGAGCGGAAGAAACTTTCATTTAATCCAAAGAATGTTACCTCAGACTGGGCTAAAATTTTTCTGGTTGACTGTACTAGTGAAGATTTTAAAAGATTGTAGAGCTCTGCCATTGTTATCAATTTTCTTGTGTCTTTGGAGTTGCTAAAGTTATTGGAAACCTTGCTAAACTGAAGCTATAGATGCAAGCCTGAACTCAGATAAAATCATCAGCCCCTTAACTCATAGCATTTTGCAGCTTTGTGTGCTCTATTTCCCCTCTGCTCCCAGAAAGCCCACTATCTTCATGATGTTACAGTGAAAAGGAAAAAAAAAAAAAAGGAATGAGTTTGTTTTCTTTCCCTTTCCAGAGAACAAAGTAGATAAAGAGAACAGTGAGCAGGCATGAACATTCTTAGCTTTTTTACTTTAACTGCTCCTAGCTCTGCATGTCTCTAACTAAATTTTCTTTTCTGCCCCCCAACTCTGAATGTTTGTAACCAAGTTTATTTCTCTGTCCCATAACTCAACAGGAGCTATGCTTCACACCAATTTTCCGTTGACTCTATCCTAAATACATCCACATCTGGTATTTGGCCTTACAATACCCTTCCCCCTCTAGTTACATATCAGAAAGAAAGGCAGGCCAGACAGCCACGGAACTGTCGGACTCCATTACCAGGTTACTGACACCTATGACTATCTTTGAAACAATGCCAAGAGGAAGAAATCAAGACCCTAATTCCTTTGCTCCTCATCACTGACTCCTGTGTGCCTCATTTTATATACACCCCTAGATTCCTCATGGAGGAGAGGCAAATTCTTGAGGCAGAAACCTACTGTGTTCTCCTCTTGCAGGCTGAGAATTAAAGCCATCTTTGCATTTCCTCCAAACTCTGTCTCTATATTTTTCATTTGACTTTGATGGGCAGAGAAGGCCAAGATTTTAGCCAGCAATAATGACACTGCAGATTCTTTCCAAAATCTAAAATTTACTGTTAACATGGTAATGACTTTGTTACGTTTTAAAGGATAATTTATATTTTTAAAATATAGCCTTGAAAGGACAGGAAATAAAATCTTTAAAAGTGAATCTTCAGATAATACAACCCCCAGATGAAGGTATATATTTTTTATAGAAACCATGTTTTCCCAAACTATACAACGATCAAATACAGATAAAAATAATGTCCATTCATATGGATAATTTAATTGCAACAGTATGGTAAAATTAGGATTCAGTATTGGTGTCCAGAGTGTTAAATACTGTTGAAATGTTTCTTGATGCCAAGTATCTAGATGACTGTGATAAATATTCAAATATAAAATATGTAGAGCTGAACAAAAATGATGACATGCAGTGATAATTAATTTGTAACACCAATTTAAGTAGGCATGCAACATCATATTTCTTCATTTCTTAATAAATAAAATTAAATTTTCCTTTAAGCAGAAAAGTCAATATGGCAACAGAGAAGAATAAACCTGAATCCAGGTCTATTGCTCTGTTGCCTGTGCTTAGTCATGCTGACTCTGCACCTTTGTCTCTTCAATAAGTAAAAGAATATTTCTCATAGCCTGAAATATACATATAGCCCTTTCTCATGGCTCTGCCTCCCAGACTTGAACTTTAAAGCCATAATACTTCCCATTCCTTTAGAGATTAAAAGTTAAATAACAAGAAAATAACATTTTTCTTGTTGAAGGTTTATAGGAACATCATGATCAGACTATGTAGACAGCCCTAAGAACAAAGCATTACAACCAAGAAGTGTACAACAACCAGTCACCTTCCCTCCCGTTTTAGTACAAAAGAAGACTGAATTCTAATGGGGAAGATGGTTCTTTGGGATGCTGGTTCGCCAACTCCCTGGTTTGCTAACTTTCCGAATAAAGTTGCTATTCCTGTCTCAGCCTCTCTTGTCTCTATTTATTGGCCCATTGAGTGGCAAGCTGTATGAGCTTGGACTTTGTAACAATATCAGTATTATTACTCTCCTTACTGCTTTCCCCTTATACAGAGCAGAACATTCAGAAAAGTCTCTTCTCTCGTTAGTCTGCTGATTACTATTGAGATATTGATATCCCTGTCTACTGAACTCTTGAACTTGCTGATTTTTTTTTTTTTTCTGTGCCATATTTGGGCCTTTTTCTGAAGATATGAATCCTGTCTCAGGGTAACAGGTACACTAGGAAGCCATCCTTTCCAAAATCTAACTATCATCTGTGTGTGATACAACAAAACAGGAGATAAATGAATACCTTTTGTAGAAACCGCCAACACCTATAATCCTCCCTACCCTTTGAAGTTCTCAAAGATACTCCCCTTCTACCCATTTCTCTTGCCGTCTCAGGAGCCCAGCAAAATTTCATCAGTGCAGGTGAACTTTTGTCTTTACAAAAGCACTTAAAACACAGAAACAAAAATGTTCTGCCAACAGGCTTGGTCATGACCATGAAGGAAAAATAAGAAAATAAGACTACAAATTAAAACCTCATTACATTAACCTTTATCAACATATTAAGGGTTCTTTTGACCTACATACAAAGTGGAAGTGTTATCAACTTTGGATAACTTATTTTCTCTTTCTATGCCTGCACCTCTAGCCTAGCCCCCTTGTTAGTGATTTGAAATAGATAAAATCTTCTTAACTGGCACTAGGACCCTTAAATTCACATAAAAGGCCCTACCCAGAACTCCATGCTTTAGAGGATATGCATCACAAAGAACCAAATTAAATTATTACAAAATGCTTACTCATGTCACTAGGATCTGATGCTCAAAGCTGACACAATGTGACCCTGACACTTAAGATCATGGCATTGACTCACACCATCCAGGCCAAGAAAAGTGCTTGCTTATCTCCTTTCTGTGCCCCTGAACAAAATGCAGAGAGGATTTGAATATTAAAAGGTCTTAGACAGGAGGGAAAACCCTGACAAATTTTTCCTCTTACAAGGCACAAATCCTCCATTTTCTTCCTTTCATTTGTATTCCAATTCACAGTTTCAAAGATACCCGAGAATTAGCAGAAGCTTTACAATAGTTGTGAGGTGGCCTAGAAATGAAACCAAGCAGGACCCTTGAAGCTCTCTGGGGTACAAAAATCTTTCTGTGTCCCCCATTTCTTGTTTGTACAAAAAGAGCTTCAGTCTCCTAGACCTTCCCTGAGTTCTGAAGGGCAGATTCAGTTAAATAAAGAGGTGAAGGAATGCAGGAACGAGGAAAAGCAGTCTAGAAACAATGGTGCAAGGTCCCAGTTACTCCCCAGGGGTTGTGCATAGTAATCTAATACATATCTCTGAGTTCTTCTGCAGGACCTAGAGTCTCACTCAGGTGGAAGACAGTAACTTTAAGCTGAGCACAAGCATATGGGCTCCAGGCTGGTGGGAAGCAGACAGATGATGAGATTCCTGGAACACTATCTTGTTACCTCACCACCAACCAATCAGAAGAAAGTTATACTCTATCCATGGAATTCTCCAGGCAAGAATACTGGAATGGGCTGCCATGCCCTCATCCAGGGGATCTTCCCAACCCAGGGATCGAACCCAGGTCTCCTGCATTGCAGGCATTCTTTACCACTGAGCTACCAGGGAAGCCCAAAGCAATTCTAGATTACTTATATTACCGAATACAATATAAATGCTGTATAAAAGGCCACCAATATGCAGCAAATTCAAGTTCTGCTTTGTGAAACTTTCTGAAAGCTTTTTGAAAAGTATTTTTGATCTGAGTTTGGTTGCAGCCACTGATGTAGAACTTACACAGATTGAAGGACTGACTATATGTATATTTATGACATTTATATACATCACATAACATAAAGGAAGACTGACATTGATTCTTTACCTTGGCAATGATATTGGATATTGGATACTAGAATTGTGAATACCATTTTGCTAAAAGTATTTACCAAATACTTTTAAGAATACCAATAAGAATTAATAAAATATTCCTTAAAAGACTTAATTTATAATTATTTAAATGAATTTTAAAATATATATGTGTTCATTATAAATTGTATGTACTTGTACATTCAATAGAAAAGTTTGGATATTTGAGAAGAGATTCACTTAAAAATACATGAATATCATTATATTCTTTACATTCACATTGATTTATATTTTTATATTTATATTCAAAGTTTATGTACTTGAAAAAAGTTGAATTCTGTTATATCACCACTGTCAAAAGAATATAAGTAACTAAAACTGTCTATAATAAAACCATGATCAGGCAAGTAAAAACAAAATAAGTGTATGTTAATTGCTCTATCATGTCCGACTTTTTGCGACCCCATGGATTATAGCCTGCCAGGCTGCTCCATGGAATTCTCCAGGCAAGAATACTGGAGTAGGTTTCCATTCCCTTCTCCAGGGAATCTTCCTGACCCAGGGATGGAATCCACACCTGCTTCACTGGCAGGCAGATTCTTTAACAACTGAGCCACCAGGGCAGTCCATCTACTATAAAACCATGACTAGTCAAAAAAAAAAGAGGGGTGGGGGGGGGGAAGTAATTTATAAATCATGGGTGCCATTGTTTATTACTCATTTAAACATTGTAATTCATTAACAAAATACCTAGAGCAGCACAATAAAAATTAAATTCAATTAAAATTTGTATCTTGCCTATTTTTCACCTTATAAAATCATCAGCTTTACATATTTTTTTGTTTTTTGTTATGAAAGTATACTGTGCAATAGGCAGAACACGTTTTATTTAACACTTTAGTGGTTTGCTATACAGCTTTCAAACATTTAAACATCTTTTCTGTGGGCCTCTATTTGTTTTAGTCCTGGGCCTGTCAAATATTAGAAGCAGGCCAGTGGACTAGAAGTGTCAAAGAATGTGAACAGATCCATTTTCCCTGATGCTGACCTTTAAAAATAGACAGCAAACCTAATTATGATTGATTTTCTGGCCTCAAAAGCTATTTCTAGGTGTAATAAGGTGTAATTCCTAGGGCTTCTCTCATTCTATTTCCTATCTGTTTCATCAAAGTTCCACATCTATTCTGTTGTTAACTCTTGATTCTCTAACCACATCATAATTTCCCACTTCTGGTTCATAAATGGACTTTGGGCACTCTCCATCATGTGTAGTCTTTAGCTTTTTGTATGTAGATCTGAAAGTGAGCAAAAGTGAAATTCGCTCAGTCGTGTCCAACTCTTTGGGACACCATGGACAGTCCATAGAGAGTCCATGGAATTTTCCAGGCCAGAATACTGGAGTGGGTAGCCTTTCCCTTCTCCAGGGGATCTTCCCAGCCAAGAGATTGAACCCAGGTCAGCTGCACTGGAGTTAAGCTTAGTTAAGTTCAGCCGCTCACGTCCGACTCTTTGCAACCCCATGAACTGCAGCACGCCAACCACCCTGTCCATCACCAACTCCCAGAGTTTACTCAAACTCATGTCCATTGAATTGGTGATGACATCTAACCATCTCATCCTCTGTCATCCCCTTTTCCTCCCACCTTCAATCTTTCCCAGCATCAGGGTCTTTTCCAATGAGTCAGTTCTTTGCGTCAGGTAGCCAAAGTATTAGAGCTTCAGCTTCAGCATCAGTCCTTCCAATGAATATTTAAGATTGATTTCCCTTAGGAAGGACTGGTTGGATCTCCTTTCAATCCAAGGGACTCCCAAGAGTCTTCTCCAATACCACAGTCCAAAAGCATCAATTCTTCTGTGCTCAGTTTTCTTTATAGTCCAACTCTCACATCCACACATGACTACTGGAAAAACCATAGCTTTGACTAGATGGACCTTAGTTGGCAAAGTAATGTCTCTGCTTTTTAATATTGTTGTCTAGGTTGGTCATAACTTTTCTTCCAAGATGCAAGCGTCTTTTAATTTCATGGCTGCAGTCACCATCTGCAGTGATTTTGGAACCCTAAAAAGTAAAGTCTCTCATTGCTTCCACTGTTTTCCCATCTATTTGCCATGAAGTAATGGGACCAGATGCCATGATCTTAGTTTTCTGAATGTTGAGTTTTAAGCCAACTTTTTCACTCTCCTCTTTCACTTTCATCAGGAGACTTTTTAGTTCTTCTTTGCTTTCTGTCATTAGTGTGGTGTCATCTGCATATCTGAGGTTATTGATATTTCTCCAGCAATCTTGATTCCAGCTTGTGCTTCATCCAGTCCAGCATTTCTCATGATGTACTCTGCATATAAGTCAAATAAACAGGGTGACAATATACAGCCTTGATGCGTTCCTTTTCCTATTTGGAACCAGTCTGTTGTTCCACATCCAGTTCTAACTGTTGTTTCCTCACCTGCATACAGATTTTTCAATAGGCAGGTCAGGTGGTCTGGTATTCACATCTCTTGAAGACTTTTCCACAGTTTGTTGTGATCCACAAAGTTGAAGGCTTTGGCATAGTCAACAAAGAAGAAGTAGATGTTTTTCCGGAACTCTCTTGCTTTTTCAATGATCCAATAGATGTTGGCAATTTGAGCTCTGGTACCTCTGCCTTTTCGAAATCCAGCTTGAAATTTACCACGTTGCAGGCCAATTCTTTACCAGCTGAGTCACAAGAGAAGACCATAGAGATCTGAATGTTGTTTTATTCTTCTATTTAAAACAATTGCCTGACCTAAGTTTTGATTGCAAAGCCCTCTACTCCCAAGGGGCATCCAATTGACTTCAAGTTGCCTCTCTTGAATAAGCACAGTGCCAGTCACAGGGCTAGACAAGGAGCCAGGCCTTTTCCCCTTTCCCTATCCTTTGTTTTAGAGATTTTGGTTGATTTCAATAACTGATCATAGGGCTGTTCATTTTGTTTTCTCATGTTTTAAATTCTCCCTCTTATATTTAAAATTCATCTATGAATTGTGCTCATTTCACATGTTAGCAAGATGATGCTCAAAATCCTTTAAGCTAGGTTTCAGCAGTATGTGAACCAAAAATTTCCAGATGTACAAGTTGGATTTAGAAAAGGCAGAGGAACTGCAGACCAAATTGGAAACATTTGTTGAATCATGGAGAAAGCAAAGGAATTCCAGAAAAACATCTACTTCTGTTTCATTGACTATGCTGAAGCCTTTGACTATATGGATCACAACATAGTGTAGAAAATTCTTAGGTAAATGGGAGTACCATACCACCTTACCTGTCTCCTGAGAAACCTGTATGCGAGTCAGAAAGCAAAAGCTAGAACTGGACATAGAACATGGACTGGTTCAAAATTGGGAAAGGAGTACGTCAAGGCTGCATATTGTCACCCTGTTTACTTAACTTATATGCAGAGTACATCATGAGAAATGCTGGGCTGGATGAATCACAATCTGAAATCAAGATTGCTGGGAGAAATATCAACAACCTCTGATATGCAAATGATACCACTCTAATGAAGAAAGTGAAGAGGAATTAAAGAGCCTCTTGGTGAGGATGGAAGAGGAGAGTGAAAAAACTGCATGGAACTCAACATTCAAAAAACTAACATCATGGCATCTGGTTTCATCACTTCGTGGCAAATCAGATCAGATCAGACCAGATCAATCGCTCAGTCATGTCCGAATCTTTGCAACCCCATGAATCACAGCACACCAGCCTCCCTGTCCATCACCAACTCCCAGAGTTCACCCAGACTCACGTCCATCGAGTCAGTGATGCCACCCAGCCATCTCATCCTCTGTTGTCCTCTTCTCCTCTTGCCCTCAATCCCTCCCAGCATCAGAGTCTTTTCCAATGAGTCAACTCTTTGCAAGAGGTGGCCAAAGTCCTGGAGTTTCAGCTTTAGCATCATTCCTTCCAAAGAAATCCCAGAGCTGGTCTCCTTCAGAATGGACTGGTTGGATCTCCTTGCAGTCCAAGGGACTCTCAAGAGTCTTCTCTAACTCCACAGTTCAAAAGCATCAATTCTTCGGCGCTCAGCCTTCTTCACAGTCCAACTCTCACATCCATACATGACCACAGGAAAAACCATAGCCTTGACTAGACAGACCTTTGTTGGCAAAGTAATGTCTCTGCTTTTGAATATGCTATCTAGGTTGGTCATAACTTCCCTTCCAAGAAGTAAGCATCTTTTAATTTCATGGCTGCAATCACCATCTGTAGTGATTTTGGAGCCCAAAAAAATAAAGTCTGACACTGTTTCCACTGTTTCCCCATCTATTTCCCATGAAGTGATGAGACTAGATGCCATGATCTTCGTTT
This sequence comes from Bos javanicus, assembly GCF_032452875.1. Classification (NCBI taxonomy): domain Eukaryota; kingdom Metazoa; phylum Chordata; class Mammalia; order Artiodactyla; family Bovidae; genus Bos; species Bos javanicus. Next base: position 42,551,560 of record NC_083881.1, read on the forward strand.
TCTGAATGTTGAGTTTTAAGCCAACTTTTTCACTTTCACTTTCATCAAGAAGCTTTTGAGTTCCTCTTCACTTTCTGCCATAAGGGTGGTGTCATCTGCATATCTGAGGTTATTGATATTTCTCCCGGCAATCTTGATTCCAGCTTGTGTTTCTTCCAGCCCAGCGTTTCTCATGATGTACTCTGCATAGAAGTTAAATAAACAGGGTGACCATATACAGCCTTGACATACTCCTTTTCCTATTTGGAACCAGTCTGTTGTTCCATGTCCAGTTCTAACTGTTGCTTCCTGACCTGCATATAGGTTTCTCAAGAGGCAGGTCAGGTGGCCTGGTATTCCCATCTCTTTCAGAATTTTCCACAGTTTATTGTGATCCACACAGTCAAAGGCTTTGGCATAGTCAGTAAAGCAGAAATAGATGTTTTTCTGGAACTCTCTTGCTTTTTCCATGATCCAGCGGATGTTGGCAATTTGATATCTGTTTCCTCTGCCTTTTCTAAAACCAGCTTGAACATCAGGAAGTTCACAGTCCACATATTGCTGAAGCCTGGCTTGGAGAATTTTGAGCATTACTTTACTAGCATGTGAGATGAGTGAATTGTACAGTAGTTTGAGCATTCTTTGGCATTGCCTTTCTTTGGGATTGGAATGAAAACTGACCTTTTCCAGTCCTGTGGCCACTGCTGAGTTTTCCAAATTTGCTGGCATATGGAGTGCAGCACTTTCACAGCATCATCTTTCAGGATTTGGAATAGCTCAACTGGAATTCCATCACCTCCACTAGCTTTGTTCGTAGTGATGCTTTCTAAGGCCCACTTGACTTCACATTCCAGGATGTCTGGCTCTAGGTAAGTGATCACACCATCGTGATTATCTGGGTCATGAAGATCTTTTGTGTACAGTTCTTCTGTGTATTCTTGCCATCTCTTCATAATAAATTCTGCTTCTGTTAGGTCCATACCATTTCTGTCCTTTATCGAGTCCATCTTTGCATGAAATGTTCCTTTGGTATCTCTGATTTTCTTGAAGAGATCCCTAGTCTTTCCCATTCTGGTGTTTTCCTCTATTTCTTTGCATTGATCACTGAAGAAGGCCTTCTTATTTCTTCTTGCTATTCTTTGGAACTCTGCATTCAGATGTTTATATCTTTCCTTTTCTCCTTTGCTTTTCGCTTGTCTTCTTTTCATAGCTATTTGTAAGGCCTCCCCAGACAGCCGTTTTGCTTTTTTGCTTTTCTTTCCCATGGGGATGGTCTTGATCCCTGTCTCCTGTACAATGTCACGAACCTTATTCCATAGTTTATCAGGCACTCTATCTATCAGATCCAGGTCCTTAAATCTATTTCTCACTTCCACTGTATAATCATAAGGGATTTGGTTTAGGTCATACCTGAATGGTCTAGTGGTTTTCCCTACTTTCTTCAATTTAAGTCTGAATTTGGCAATAAGGAGTTCATGGTCTGAGCCACAGTCAGCTCCAGGTCTTGTTTTTGCTGACTGTATAGAGCTTCTCCATCTTTGGCTGCAAAGAATATAATCAATCTGATTTCAGTGTTGACCATCTGGTGATGTCCATGTATAGAGTTTTCACTTGTGTTGTTGGAAGAGGGTGTTTTTTTATGACCAGTGCATTTTCTTGGCAAAACACTATTAGTCTTTGCCCTGCTTCATTCTGTATTCCAAGGCCAAATTTGCCTGTTACTCCAGGTGTTTCTTGACTTCCTACTTTTGCATTCCAGTCCCCTATGATGAAAAGGACATCTTTTGGGGTGTTAGTTCTAAAAGGTATTGTAGGTCTTCATAGAACCGTTCAACTTCAGCTTCTTCAGCGTTACTGGTTGGGGCATAGACTTGGATTACTGTGATATTGAATGGTTTGCCTTGGAAACGAACAGAGACCATTCTGTCGTTTTTGAGATTGCATCCAAGTACTGCATTTTGGACTCTTTTGTTGACCATTATGGCCACTCCATTTCTTCTGAGGGATTCCTGCCCGCAGTAGTAGATATAATGGTCATCTGAGTTAAATTCCATGGCAAATAGAAAGGGAAAAAGTAGAAGCAGTGACAGATTTTTTTCTTGGTCTCCAAAATCACTGCACAGGTTGACTGCAGCCATGAAATTAAAAGACACTTGCTCCTTGGAAGGAAAGTGATGACAAACCTAGATAGTGTATTAAAAAGCAGAGGTATCACTTGGCCAACAAAGTCAAAACTATGGCTTTTCCAGTAGTCATGTATGGATGTGAGAGTTGGACCATAAGAAAGGTTGAGCACTGGAAAAATGATGCTTTCATCTTGTGTTGCTAGAGAAGACTCTTGAGAGTCTCTTGGACTGCAAGGAGATTAAACCAATCAATCCTAAAGGAAATCAACCCTCAATATTCATTGAAAGGACTAAAGCTGAAGCTGAAACTCCAATACTTTGGCCACCTGATGTGAATAGCTGACTTTTTGGAAGACTCTGATGTTGGGAAAGATAGAAGGCAAAGTAATAAGGGGGCAATATAGGATGAGATGATTAGATAGCATCACCAACTCAATGGACATGAATTTGAGCAAACTCCAGAAGATAGTGGAGGACAGAGGAGCCTGGCATGCTACAGTCCATGGGGTCACAAAGAGTCAGACATGACTTAGTGACTGAACAACAACAATAGTAACAACCCCACAAATCCTAGGCCTGCAACTTCAACCTCAATAAAAGCAGAACGCCAGGCCTGTGCTTTCTTTCTTTCTACCTATAACCTTACTGTGTGCCCTCAGGTATGCCTTGTAATTTCCAGGACTAGTAATCAATTATTTTCTTCAAAATTTCCTGATAGTTATTACTGAGGGCATCTTGAAATCCTAATAAGAATCACAAGGACCAGGTCAGCCACAACATTGGTTACTGATTAGCTGAGACCAGCACAAAACACTTTGATCTCAGATTATTTGATTCATCCCTTTAGTTGCTAATTTACCTGATGGCTTCCTTAATGAGGGTCAGCTCTGGTCACTTGAGAGCCTGTTCTTGGAGACTCAGCTGATACTTGGAATAAAAAACAATCCATCATCACTTTGGAAACAAGATAAAGGAAATAACTATCATAAAATGGAAGAAATCTTTTTTCTTTCTGTATAAGAATCCCATATATGAAAGTACTACCAAAAATTCTACATGTCATCTACACTTACAAATTGTAGGCCTCCCTGTGAAACCTCATTTCTTTACTCAAATTAAAGGACGCCCCTATCTCTGAAATTGACATGCTAAATATTATCTGTCACATATATTTTGGTACCCTGTCTTATTAAATTTTAATGTTTGATTGCTCAGTGAAATAACATTGAGCAAATCAATGCAAATAAGTATCAACCTCTAAAATTCCATGACTTGCATATATTATCTGTCACTGCAGCATTACTTTTCTGTGCTTTAGAGAAATATTAGATAATTCAATTACCAACATACACATGAAAAAAACAAGATAGAAACCCAATGTCACATTTATATTTGTAAGCATTTGTCCTTTTGGGTGTTCAGAATACAATCCTTTGTCTGTTGGTACCCAGATTCCTTTGGCGTGCAGTCTTGGTCAAAGGTAGTGTCATTCTGATGCTGAAGAAATTCCTGGCTACACACTCCCTAAAGTGTGTAGAAGCTACACACTTCTAACATCATGCAACCAAGAGTGACCCAAGCTCATCTAACAAAATGGTACTCAATGGAGTTTTGATTTTGAGCTAGAGATGCAAGAAATAAGGAAAAATTTGAAGAAAGATCTGATCTTCAGTAAATGTGCACCAGTAAGGACCCTAAAGGGTTTTTATCTAAAGACCAACTTGATGATTTTGTACCTTTTCTGTACAAAGAGATGTGTATTTTGAAATCCACCCACCCTTGGTTAAAGCGAATCCTTTACAAGAATGCATGCTGTCAGACTGCTCCAAATATGTAGTGTGCTTTCCCTGTCTCTTTGTCTCTAGAGGTCTCCTGGATCTATTTCCTAAGCTTTGTCATATATATCTTATCATCTAGATTTTCACTTATCCTGTGGGCATTCAATTCCCTTCTGCCTGAGGCAGGTTTGGTTTTCTTTGCTTGCAACAAGAACCTTTGATCGATATACTACAATACAATGTCTCTTGATAAAGCATATTTTTTAGAAAATCTTATATTAAAAAAATTAAGTTGATTTACATTCAAGAGTAACCTAAAACAATCACAAAACTTACATTAAAAAATGATTCCCCCAAATAAGTCTAATAAATAATAATGGAATGCACATGTTTGGAGAATTTCATAGTCCTTTTCATATCTCTTGATTTCTTTGATAATGATAACAAGCAAGTGAGGCCAGCAGGTCTGTGTGAAAATGTACACACAGACACAAAGGGATTGGGAACCAGAGAGTCTAAAAAGCTTGTTTTGGTGCAGGGTAGTCAGACAAAGGCCTGGGGCTAGAAACCAGCCTCCAGACTATTGATTGAGAACTTCTGAAAAGGAAATCTATAGGTTCAATTTTTGACACGCAGCCTGTAAAAGCACAGGCAACATTATCACCTATTCTCTTCATTAAAGTGGAAAGTAAGGTAAGCAGGCTTCCTATGTACTGAAATCATATTCTAATTGCTTAGGATTTACAGTGCCCTGGACTGACAAGCAGACACCCTACAATAAAGTTCCCATTAACTCATAGATTCACAGCATCATTTGTTAAAGAATTTCAAACATCAAACTTCTGTATTTTTTTCTATATAACAGGAAACTTCAGTTCAAATGAAATTTCAGGCACAAATTCAGTATGTAAGCAGAAAAGCCCTAACGCTTTGATTGAAGCAAAGCTGGTTGACTAGTGCCCCTGATCCCGACACTTAAGCCCCTCTGTATCTCAGGACTCTGAGAAAAGAGTCTAAACACTTAAGAAAAGAGTCTAAACACTTAATCAAGCCCTGTGCCTGGTTTCAGAAATGAAAATATTCAAGTATAGATAAATTAGGTGTTAATTTGTTTGTTTGTTTTCCAAGTCCAATTCCATATATGATTTTTATGGAAGACCTAGAGTCTTGACTCCAAACAAGTGAGGATTTTTTTTTTTTTTTTTTTGCTTGTTTGTTTTTCAATTCAGGGGGAACATGTGTATTTCCACCTTATTCTCCAAAATCCTACCTCAAAGGAAGACCCTGCTCAGTGCCTGTGTAGATGAACCTGAAAACTCACTGCAGTTACATGTTATATGTCCTCAGCTGGTAAGTATGCTTCTCGAGGATAGAACCTCTGCTCTCAAACTTATTTCTATTCTTCATGACTAGACAAGCCACATAACTTATCTTCCAAATAAGACCACTTTTGAGAGTGAAAGTGAGGCCATTTATAATTATAACTGAGGAGCTGGCCAGGCAAAGTACGATGATGATCACCCTGCCCACGATATCAAGTATGTTCTACAAAAAAGGACTCTATGAAAAAGACATTTGGCATTCAAGAGTCTCCAACTTGTCCTTAATTATTCAAAATGTGGAAATAAATTCCACACCACTCAGATTTCTCAAGAATCTCTGACTTTTGAGAAGAGACTCAATCACATTCTTAGTAACATCAGTAGCTCCTGTTTGATCTGCTTGGTAAAGCTCACATCTGAATACACATGCTGCTGTTTTCATTAGTGTTACTGTTGTTGTTTAGTCACTAAGTTGTATCCAACTCTTTACAGCCCCATGGACTGCAGCCCACCAGGCTCTTCTGTCCATGGGACTTTTCAGGCAAAAATACTAGAGTGACATTTCCTTCTCCAGAGGATCTTTCAGACCCAGGGATTGAACTGAGTCTCCTGCTTGGCAGGTGGATTCTTTACCACTGAGCCACCTGGGAAGCTGAACACACATGTGGAGAAGATAAAAAATGAAGGGATTTCCATTCCAAAATAAAATTAGCAAATAATCTGCCATAAACAGTGAATTATACAAGAAAATGAAGATCTGTTAAGTTTCAATGTTGAAGTCTTGGTTATGCCTACCCACAAACACAATTTCCACTCTGGCCTCACTTACAGACAGTACTTTCTGGAGATGGTCAAAGGCCAGTATTGGACTCTGTCACAGCCGTTAGAGGTACAATTTTTGTGAGACATATTTATGGGATATCCTTGCCCTCTCAGTCACCTGTCTGTTCTCCTTAGTCACAGAGCAAATGACTTTCTGACCTGCTGGGTCTAGGACTTGGATTGAAATAATCACCTTCTACTACCACCTAAGTGACTTAGGTGCCCATATTTGCATTTGACGCTGATCCCTCCAGCTCTGCTCAACCCCACAATTTATTTCCAGTTCAGAAGAAAAGAGTGATTGTTCAGCTAGTCAATGTGTTTTTTCTAATTTCTATATGCCTTTCGTTGCAAGTTTGTCAATGATATTCCAGAGATGAGGAAGAATTTTATAAACCTTAATTTTCATTTCTATCACAATTCTTGGCAGTAGGTAAGACTTATAATCAGAAAATGACCATTATGATAGTATGAGAACATTTTATAAATCAATGTTTAATGTTTACAAATGAATCTATGGAGAAGAGAATAAAAGCTAAAGAGTGAAAAACAGATGAGTAAATTTTTTATGACATTGAAAAAGGCTTATCTAGAAAGCATAATGTCATATGTCTTGCATACCTTTGTATTTATTTATTCTATTTTACAATGAAAGAAGAGAAAGTTTAAAGCTAAAGTATGCTGGAATTAATTTTCCATTAGAGAATACTTCAATTGCTTTAAAGCTTTTAATTTTCACTTTTTACACTTCTTACACTTGAAAGATTTTTAACTGGAATCCAAATAATTACAAAGAAGAAAAGTTTACCATTTACAAGAACATGGATAGAACTTGAGGAAATTATGCTAAGTGAAATAATGCATACAAAGAAAAATACTATGTTAGTTCACTTATATGTAGAATTTCAAAACAATAACAACAAACTCATGGAAACAGAATAGATTCATGATTTTCAAAGATAAGAGAGGGGGTGGGACAGGAAAAATGGAGAAAGGTAGTCAAGGCTACAAGTGTCCAGTTATAAGATGAGTAAGTTCTGGGGCTATACTGTACCATGTGGACACTATAGTGAATAATACTCTATTGCATACCTGAAAGTGGCTAACAGAGTAAATCTTAAAAGTCCCCCCTGCAAATTCTAACTGTGTGAGATAACAGATGTGTTAACTACCCTTATTGTGATCTTCATTTCCCAGTGTATATGTATATCAAATCATCACAATATATACCTGAAACTGACACAATGTTATATTGTGTAAACTATATCTCAGTAAAGCTGGGAAAACAAAAAGGTAATCAAAGTTAGGGGAAATATACAAGTTAGTGATTTGATATAAAAAGAAATAGAGTCCCCAGGCTAGGCTGATTGGGAGTTATACCTAACAGGACTCTCAATTTTCAAACATCAATAGCTCAAAAAATAAGGCTGTCATTAACAGAAACATTTGAGAGATGAGTTTGGGAGCAAGGCAATGTACTAAGCACAGCCTCAGCCATGTTGATTCTGAGTTCCAGGGAGATATCTAACTGGCAAACTCCAACAGGAAAGAATGTAGGACTGAAGCTAATATAGAAAGATACATACAGTCTGGAGTTGGGGGGAAGAGTCACCTACACAGAGGTTTTAGCTGAATCCACAAAAATGGTGGAAGCTGCTGGAACTTAAAGGAACAGAGTCACTAAGGTCACCAACTCAAAGCAAACATCATGTAGTCAAGTTTATAGGTGTGAGCTCCATGAAGGAGTGAGGATTCTTTTTTCTTTAAAATACGCAAAGCAGAGGAAGAAAATACATGCATGTTACATTTTATTGTGCTTAATTGTATGGCTTCTCACAGATATTGTGGGTTTCTCTTTTTTATTTTTTAACAAATTGAAGGTTGCGGCAACCATGCATTGAGCAAATCTACTGGCACTGTTTTTCCAACAGCATTTGCTCACTGTCTCTGTGGCATTTTGGTAATTCTCATGACATTTCAAACTTTTCCATTATTCTTATATTATATTTGTTACAGTGATCTGGAATCAGTGATCTTTGATTTTCCTACTATGAATCACTGAAGGCTCAGATGATGATAAGTATTTTTTATCAATAAAGTATTTTCTAATTAAAATATGTACATTGTTTTTGCGACATAATACTATTGCATACTTATTAGACTATGGTATGGCACAAACATAACTTCTATATACAAGTGAAATAACATATTCTTCTTCAATAATTCCTAGGGAAGGGATTACTGGGCAGAGATTCTGTGCTGTGTGCTTAGTTGCTCAGTTCAGTTCATTTCAGTCGCTCAGTCGTGTCCGACTCTGCGACCCCATGAATCGCAGCATGCCAGGCCTCCCTGTCCATCACCAACTCCTGGAGTTCACTCAGACTCACGTCCATTGAGTTGGTGATACCATTCAGCCATCTTATTCTCTGTCGTCCCCTTATCCTCCTGCCCTCAAGCCCTCCCAGCATCAGAGTCTTTTCCAGTGAGTCAACTCTTCTCATGAGGTGGCCAAAGTTTTGGAGTTTCAGCTTCAGCATCAGTCCTCCCAATGAACACCCAGGACTGATCTCTGTTAGGATGGACTGGTTGGATCTCCTTGCAGTCCAAGGGACTCTCAAGAGTCTTCTTTAACACCACAGTTCAAAAGCATCAGTTCTTCGGTGCTCAGCTTTCTTCACAGTCCAACTCTCACATCCATACTTGACCACTGAAAAAACCATAGTCTTAACTAGACAGACCTTTGTTGGCAAGGTAATATCTCTACTTTTCAATATGCTAGCTAGGTTAGTCATAACTTTCCTTCCAAGGAGTAAGCGTCTTTTAATTCCATGGCTGCAATCACCATCTGCAGTGATTTTAGAGCCAAGAAAAACAAAGTCAACCACTGTTTCCACTATTTCCCCATTTTTTCCCATGAAGTGATGGGACCAGAAGCCATGATCTTCGTTTTCTGAATGCTGAGCTTTAAGTCAAATTTTTCACTCTCCTCTTTCACTTTCATCAAGAGGCTTTTTAGTTCCTCTTCACTTTCTGCCATAAGGGTGGTGTCATCTGCATATCTGAGGTTATTGATATTTCTCCCAGAAATCTTGATTCCAGCTTGTGCTTCTTCCATCCCAGCGTTTCTCATGATGTATTCTGCATATAAGTTAAATACGCAGGGTTACAGTATACAGCCTTGACGTACTCCGTTTCCTATTTGGAACCAGTCTATTGTTCCACGTCCAGTTCTAACTGTTGCTTCCTGACCTGCATATAGGTTTCTGAAGAGGCAGGTCAGGTGGTCTGGTATTCCCATCTCTTTCAGAATTTTCCACAGTTTATTGTGATCCACACAGTCAAAGGCTTCGGCATAGTCAATAAAACAGAAATAGATGTTTTTCTGGAACTCTCTTGCTTTTTCCATGATCCAGCGGATGTTGACAATTTGATCTCTGCTTCCTCTACCTTTTCCAAAACCAGCTTGAACATCAGGAAGTTCACGGTTCACGTATTGCTGAAGCCTGGCTTGGAGAATTTTGAACATTACTTTACTAGCATGTGAGATGAGTGCAATTGTGCGGTAGCTTGAGCATTCTTTGGCATTGCCTTTCTTTGGGATTGGAATGAAAACTGACCTTTTCCAGTCTTGTGGCCACTGCTGAGTTTTCCAAATTTGCTGGCATATTGAGTGCAGCACTTTCACAGCATCATTTTTCAAGATTTGAAATAGCTCAACTGGGATTCCATCACCTCCACTAGCTTTCTTTGTAGTGATGCTTTCTAAGGCCTACTTGACTTCACATTCCAGGATATCTGGCTCTAGATGAGTGATCACACCATCGTGATTATCTGGGTCATGAAGACCTTTTTTGTACAGTTCTTCTGTGTGTTCTTGCCACCTTTTCTTAATATCTTCTGCTTCTGTAAGTCCATACCATTTCTGTCCTTTATCGAGCCCATTTTTGTATGAAATGTTCCCTTGGTATCTTTAATTTTCTTGAAGAGATCTCTAGTCTTTCCCATTCTGTTGTTTTCCTCTATTTCTTTGCATTGATTGCTGAAGAAGGCTTTCTTATCTCTCCTTGCTATTCTCTTGGCAAAACTCTATTCGCCTTTGCCCTGCTTCTTTCCTGCTTCTTCTCCAAGGCCAAATTTGCCTGTGATTCCAGGTGTTTCTTGACTTCCTACTTTTGCATTCCAGTCCCTATAATGAAAAGGACATCTTTCTTCAGTGTTAGTTCTAAAAGGTCTTGTAGGTCTTCATAGAACTTCAGCTTCTTCAGCATTACTGGTTGGTGCATAGGCTTGGATTACCTTGATATTGAATGGTTTGCCTTGGAAACGAATAGAGATCATTCTGTCGTTTTTGAGATTGCATCCAAGTACTGCATTTCGGACTCTTTTGTTGACCATGATGGTTAGTCCATTTCTTCTGAGGGATTCCTGCCCGCAGTAGTAGATATAATGGCCATCTGAGTTAAATTCACCCATTCCAGTCCATTTTAGTTCGCTGATTCCTAGAATGTTGACGTTCACTCTTGCCATCTCTTGTTTGACTACTTCCAATTTGCCCTGATTCATGGACCTAACATTCCAGGTTCCTATGCAATATTGCTCTTTACAGCATTGGACCCTGCTTCTATCACCAGTCACATCCACAACTGGGTGTTGTTTTTGCTTTGGTTCCATCCCTCCATTCTTTGTTGAGGTATTTTTCCACTGATCTCCAGTAGTATATTGGGCACCTACCAACCTGGGGAGTTAATTTTTCAGTGTCCTACATTTTTGCCTTTTCATACTGTTTATGGGGTTCTCGAGGCAAGAATACTGAAGTGGTTTGTCATTCCCTTCTCCAGTGGATCACATTCTGTCAGACCTTTCCACCATGACCTGCCCATCCTGGGTGGCCCCACAAGGCATGGCTTAGTTTCATTGAGTTAGACAAGGCTGTGGTCCATGTGATCAGATTGGCTAGTTTTCTGTGATTATGGTTTCAGTGTTCTGCCCTGTGATGCCCTCTGGCAACACCTACCATCTTACTTGGGTTTCTCTTACCTTGGACGTGGGGTATCTTTTCATGGCTGCTCCAACAAAGCGCAGCCGCTGCTCTTTACCTTGGATGAGGGGTATCTCCTCACGGCCGCCCCTCCTGACCTTGAATGTGGAGTAGCTTCTCTCAGCCCTCCTGCACCCGCACAGCCACAGCTCCTGTCGTGTCCTACACTTTGCAACCCCATGGACGGTAGCCTGCCAGTCTGCTCTGTCCTTGGGGATTCTCCAGGCAAGGATACTAGAGTGGGTTGCCTTGCCGTCTTCCAGGGAATCTTCCCAACCCAGATATGGAAACCAAGTCTCCTGCACTGCAGGCAGATTCTTTACCGACTGGGCCACGAGGGTGTGAAACACAAGTCACTCAGTCGTGTCTGACTTGGCAATCCCATGGACGACAGAGTCGGAATTCTCCAGGCCAGAATACTGGAGTGGGTAGCCTTTCCCTTCTTCAGGGGATCTTCCCAAACCAGGATTGAACCCAGGTCTCTCGCATTGCAGGCTGATTCTTTACCAGTTGAGTCACAAGGGAAGTCTGAGCCACTAGGGAAGCCTGATCAGAAATTCCAAATATCTTAAATTATTGGCAATAACATTCACTATCCATAACAATGGAAAAACTTAGCCCCCTCACCAACACCATACAGGAGGCACTATGCCCCCACACCTTCACCAACACTGGACAACAACAGTAGCTTTTGTTAGTGTCAGTATCATAAGTTTACATGGTTAAATTAATAGCAAATTAAGTCAAGGAATTAAAAGACACTTGCTCCTTGGAAGAAAAGTTATAACCAACCTAGATAGCATATTAAAAAGCAGAGACGTTACTTTGCCAACAAAGGTCTGTCTAGTCAAAGCTATGGTTTTTCCAGTAGTTATGTATGGATGCGAGAGTTGGATTATAAAGAAAACTGAACACCTAAGAACTGATGCCTTTGAACTGTGGTGTTGGAGAAGAATCTTGAGAGTCCCTTGGACTGCAAGGAGATCAAATCAGTCAATCCTAAAGGAAATCAGTCCTGAATATTCATTGTAACGACTGTTGATGAAGCTGAAGCTCCAATATTTTGGCCACCTGATGTGAACAGCTGACTCAGAGAAGACCCTGATGCTGGGAAAGATTGAAAGCAGGAGGAAAAGGGGATGACAGAGGATGAGATGGTTGGATGGCATCACTACGTCAATGGACATGAGTTTGCACAAGCTCTGGAAGCTGGTGATGGACAGAGAGGCCTGGCGTGCTGCAGTCCATGGGGTCGCAAAGAGTTGTTAATGACTGAGCAACTAAACTGACTGAAGCCGTTATTCATTTCAATCTTATCCCATTTTTGTTTTTATGTATTTTCAGTTTTCAGGGGCCTGGTAAAGTCAAGTGATTTATGCAATTTCTTTCTTTATTAAATAGGTGTAGGAGGAAATCAGTGTAATTAAAATTCCCTCTTACTTAATTTTTATTGATTTCCTATGAACAGGCTGTCTAAATGGTGTTTTCACCATTTAGAAAATAAATGAATGAAATGACAGATTTTAAAGATAGGTAATCTTTAGGTAAGTAGGTAGATAATGATATGTAATGGTAGGTAATACCTAGCACGGTATTTTAAAGTATCAGAGGTAAGTACTCAAGTGGCTACTTGACTGAGGAAAGTTATCATCACTAAAATCTATTATAAAATCAGAGACTACAAAAATGTAAATGTAACCATTTTCTATTGATTTTGAAAGGGTTACAAAATGCTCATCAAAATATCCTTGTTGAATAAAGAGAACTTTCTAAGTTGTTAAGAAATTTCCTCTTGAACTGAATTTTCTTTGCTATCTGCAATAGGGGGCTTTGGTGAATATTCACTTCTCTGAAAAAAAAATGAGCAAATTAGCCATTGGAGAAGAGACCCATTTTAAAATAGATGTGGTTGTCATGAAATCTTCCCTTGCCTCTCACCCAGACACAAGACATAAAATACAGTCCATATCCGCTCCTTGAAATAGCAAAAGAAAGTAAGTTGTCTAATCTGGTTATCATTAAAGACCTTACATCAAATGGAGCTCTTGGTTGAAAGAATCAGAAGCCAACCATGACTAATTTAAGCATAAAATATTTTATTTAGAGGGTGTTAAATAGTTCATAGAATTTTAATGTGGGAGTGATGAGAGGAGGTGAAGGGAAAGGGAAGAGGGAAGGCAGAGAACCAGGTTTGAGGATACAGAGTTAAGAAAATTTCCTCCAAGCACCACCATATCTTGAAACAGATCTTGATCATTCAGGCAACGCTGTACAGAGTAGAAACTGCCAGAATTGCCTCTCAAGACCTGATATGACCTCTGCTACCATCTCCACTATGCATCCCAGAGGCCCTGCATCTTTGCATCGTTACCTTCTCAGTCAAAGCCTAATGCAAGTGTATGAGTAAGCAGAGCTCCAGGAAAGATTGAAGAGTAAGCATCTGGCATCTTATGCTTCTATATTTGGGTGGCTCTGTGCCATACAGTAGGAGATTAGTCAGACATAGGAAGGAAATTCAGAGACTAGGAAGCTAGAAAGAGTGACAAATACTTATTGAAATTTAAGAATATAAGGATTATTTCTTTATTAGGGCTGAAGTTAAAATTATTCCCTAAATATTTTTGTATTAAAAATCTTTATTTGAATGAAAGGACTACAATACTGTTAATTTTTTCCATCCTCTTTTTGTCAATATTTATATTTCCTTTATTTTGAAAATCATATGCTCAATTTCCAATCTGAATTTTTTTGTGATCATTTGGCTTCTTAAAATTATTATAATAACTGTTATATTGCCAGGAGAAATATCAATTACCTCAGATATGCAGATGACACCACCCTTAGGGCAGAAAGCGAAGAAGAACTAAAGAGCCTCTTGATGAAAGTGAGACAGTGAAAAAGTTGGCTTAAAGCTCAACATTCAGAAAACTTAAGATCATGGCATCCACTCCCATCACCTCATGACAAACAGATGAGGAAACAGTTGAAACAGATACAGACTTTATGTGGGAGGGCTCCAAAATCACTCCAGATGATAACTGCAGCCATGAAATTAAAAGACGTTTCTTGGAAGAAAGGTTATGACCAACCTAGACAGCATATTAAAAAGCAGAGACATTACTTTGCCAACAAAGATCTGTCTAGTCAAAGCTATGATTTGTCTAGTAGTTGTGTATGGATGTGAAAGTTGGACTATAAAGACAGCTGAGAGATGAAGAATTGCTCCTTTTGAACTGTGGTTTTGGAGAAGACTCTTGAGGGTCCATTGGACTGCAAGGGGATCCAATCAGTCTGTCCTAAAGGAAATCAGTCCTGAATATTCATTGGAAGGGCTGATGCTAAAGCTGAAACTCCAATACTTTGGTGACCCGATGCGAAGAACTGACTCATTGGAAAAGACCCTGATGCTGGGAAAGATTGAAGGCAGGAGGAGAAGGGGACAATGGAGGATGAGATGGCTGGATGGCATCACCGACTCAATGGACATGAGTTTGAGTAAACTACAGCAGTTGGCGATGGATAGGGAGGCCTGACCTGCTACAGCCCATGGGGTCGCAAAGAGTCAGACATGACGGAGCGACTGAACTGAACTGAATTATACTTATTTCTGCATCTTGGTTCTTAATGTTTTCTATTTGTCAAACTTATTTGGCTTCCACTTTTCTTATTTCCATTGGAGAATTTTCCTCTAAGGATTTCCATTTAATACATTCTCTTTCATTTTTGGTTACTTATTAAACCCTGTGCATATATTTCTATTTATGTCTCAATATATTAAATCTAATCAATACGTATATCACTTCCTGTATTAAAAGAATGTTCTCACCTCAGTTTATTCTCTTGGTGTTACTCCCACTTCCAACTACCATATAATTTCTGTTTTGTCCAAAACAGTAACCACTAACCACATACAGATATTTAAATTATTTAATAAAGGAAAATTTAAAGTTTAGATTCTATGTTGTCCTGGTCACATTTCAAGTGATCAGTGGTTCCATGTTACTAGTGGCCTGCATATTGGTTAGCACAAATATAGACTATTTCTGCCATCATAGAGAGGTTAACCACATACCTCTGGACTAAACTTTAATTCTAAATGATTATGAATACGTGTTTTATAGTTGATCCTTGCTTTCTTAAACAATAATATAATTTACTAATATATTAGTAAATATATTTCTCCTAAGCCCCTCATTGTTCTCCTGGGGTAATTTCTTCTCTTGCTGTATACCTCTTCAGAGAATATGCTCTAAGAAGAATTTTGCAAATTCAATCTTACGAAGACTTTATTCCAGAAATATATTTAGTTTATACTTGTATATCAATATTAGTTTAATGTAGTATAAAATTATAGGCTAATATTCTTTCCCTTCATCACCTTGAACATAAGTTTATACTTGTATATCAAGATTAGTTTAATGTAGTATAAAATTATAGGCTAATATTCTTTCCCTTCATCACTTTGAACAAATTTTTCACTGTCTTCTGATATTTAGTGAATCTATTGAGAAATTTAGTGACAATCTTAGAGGTAAATTGAAATACCAGCTCCAATTTTTCACTTATCTCTCTATTCATGTCTTTTGTATGTAATGTCACAATTCCTCATAAAAAGGCCTAGGGGACTCTCTAAGTCCTTGATTTTGGATTCAGCCACATGATTGATTCTAGTCAATAAAATATGGTTGAATTGATAGGGCATCAGTTCTGAAAATAGGACCTAAGAGACCTCCTGGGTTTCTTCTTTCCCTTTGCATCCCTGCCATCATCATACAAAGAGCTACTCCTTATTGCTGCTGTCCCTTGGGCTAAACTAAAAAATTAAAGAGATACAAAGATCTTTTGAAATTTTTTTTTTTAGTTAAAATTATATTCTCATGCTCAATATTTCCAATTAGTTCTTAGTCATACTAACTCATCTCTTGGAGGACCATGTAATTACCAAATGTCATAAGTCTTAATGCCTCTCAGGTAGGAAAATGTTTAGGTTTTAGCTTATCCTCCTCTAGATGAGTTTTGGGAGGGAGACGTCTCAAGGCAGGGCTTCTCTCATGGCTCAGATGGTAAAGAATCTGCCTGCAGTGCAGGAGACTGGGTTCGATCCCTGGGCTGGGAAGATCCCATGAAGGAGGACATAGCACCTACTCCACTATTCTTGCTGGAAGAATTCCATGGTCAGAGAAGCCTGGCAGGCTAAAGTCCATGGGATCACAAAGAGTCAGACATGCTGCTGCTGCTGCTAAGTCACTTCAGTCATATCCAACTCTGTGCGATCCCATAGACAGCAGCCCACCAGGCTCTGCCGTCCCTGGGATTCTCCGGGCAAGAACATTGGAGTGGGTTGCCATTTCCTTCTCCAATGCATGAAAGTGAAAAGTGAAAGTGAAGTCGCTCAGTCGTGTCCAACTCTTTGCCACCCCATGGGCTGCAGCCTACCAGGCTCTTCCATCCATGGGATTTTCCAGGCAAGAGTACTGGAGTGGGGTGCCATTGCCTTCTCCAGTCAGACATGACTGAGTGACTAACACACCACAGTCTCAAGGCAAAATGTTATATTCTAGTAGAGTAATTCAAGTCACTTACTGCTTATTTTTCTACCTCAGGCATCCCCTAAAATGAAAGTTGCTCAGTCGTGACCAACACTTTGCGACCCCATGGACTATACAGTCCATGGAATTCTCCAGGCCAGAATACTGGAGTGGGTAGCCTTTCCTTTCTCCAGGGGATCTTCCAACCCAGGGATTGAACCTAGGTCTCCTGCACTGCAGGCGGATTCTTCACCAGCTGAACCACAAGGAAAGCCCGGAGCCCAACCAAAAAACCATGACAGACTTCACACTAGGCACTGCTTTTCTGTAAGAAGCAAAAATACTTTTTTTTTTATGTTATTATCTGGGCCCAGTGTTTGGAGGTGGGGAAAGCTCCAGGCTCTGTTGAACAATTTGAGATCACTAAAATAACTGGTTCACCCAGCTCTTGGGCTACACTGATGTACATATATACCATTGTTGACCCTGGTTTGGATCAATAGCTTACTTGACGCTTAGGAGTGATGGTGCAAACAGTAATCCACTCAGGTTAAATGGATAAGAGATATAGGTATAAAGAGATATCTTTCACCCAAGCAAATTATGTGGCCTAACTATAGGTTCCCTAACATCCAACACCTCATCTTAAACACACTTTGGAGTTCCAATTCTTTAGCTCTCCTGAAGGTTTTTCACTTTGTTATGTTACTTCAAAAATGATCCTAGAGTCTACCTGTCCCTCTGTTTCTTGGGAGATGTGTCCCAAAATCTGTTTTAGGGAGAGACCAGAATCCTTTGCAATCCTTCACCATCATGTGTCTCAAATATTTTTATAAACACTACAATCCCCAGAAGTATTATGAGGAATGTCATTCCCTGGTATTACAAGGGCAATTCCCAATGATGCATTCAAATGAATTTTTCAGCACATGAATTTGAAATAAAACCAGATGGTTATCTGGAAGAAACTCTTTTAAACTTTACTTTGCTGATTTTAAAAGTAAATATCAAACACTTCTTTTTGTCTCTTTGGATGGTCGTTTCCTGACAAGACTATCTAGACATATCTCCTTGGTTATAGTCTATAATATTATCCTTTTTATTCTTTCAGTGTTTTATCTCAATCAGAAATAATTCTGATTTTAACTTTTGTTTATTGCTTGTCTCTCTCCATCAGATTGTAAACTCCATGAGGGTCCATATCACTCTGAGCTTTACCCACAATGCCTAAGAAATATCTCATATAGTAGATACTTAATAAAGATTAGTTAGATAGATTAACCACTCTTCTTTGCAAATTAAATCTTATTGTTACTGGATTTCACAAATTTATGTAAAATGTCATTTCTGGCACTTTCTTGTACTTTCCTTGGTGTTTACAATAAACCTCTGTACTAGTTTGTTTGTGCTATAGTAACAGAGCACCACAAACTGAGTGGCTTCAACAGAAATTTACTGTCTCACAGTTCTGGAAGCTAAATGTGTGAAATGAAGGTGTCAGTAGGGTTGGTTCTTTCTGAGGACAAATCTGTGAAGAACCTATATCTCTTGACTAAAGAGATGGTCATCTTCATGTTAATATCACATGTCTTCTTGTATGCATGTATCTGTTCCCAAATGTCTTCCTTTTAGGAACCAGTCATATTGGATTAGAGTCAACTCTAATAATCTAATTTGATTTAATTATCTTTGTAAAGACTCTATCTCTATAGAAGGTCACATTTTGATGTACTAGGGTTTATTATACAAATTTAATACATGAATTTTGAAGAGCCAGTTCAACCCAGGATTTCCCTGGTGACTCAGTGGTAAAGAATCTGCCTCCAATGCAGGAGACCTGAGTTTGATTCCTGGGGTAGGACGATACCCTGGAGAAGGAAATGGCAACTCACTCCAATATTCTTACCTGGGAAATCCCATGGGCAAAGGAGCCTGGTGGGCTACAGTACTTGGGGTTAAAAGGGTCGGACAGGACTTAGCTACTAAACCACCACCACTTCCCTTGTTGTGTAATAGCATTTATTTGTCTTTCTTCATAACTATAATTTGAGACAACTTGAACACAGATTAGTCATTCAGTAAATGTCAAGGATATGAGTGAACGCATTCTCTGAAGAAAACCTACAGATCTTAACATCCAACTTCAGCCTTTCCTATAGTGCTTCTTAAAAGTAAGCATGGGGTGGGAAGTGAGATGAAGGCTCAAGAGGGAAGGGACATATGTATACCTATGGCTGATCCATGTTGGTGTGTGGCAGAAGCCAACACAATATTGTAATTGTCCTTCAGTTAAAAATAAGTGAATTAAGAGAGAAAAAAGAGAGACAGAGATCACCTTCTGCTTCAAACTCCATCCAAGACTTAGTGCCACTTTTCTGGCCCTTTCCTACATTTTACCATGTTGTAGTCAATTTATGAATGAGTGAGTCTGAAGTCCTTGTTAACACTGCAAGGGCAGGACCCTGAGTTAATATTTACTCAAATCTTTTTGCCTTGTTTGGAGCATAATAAACGTTGAGTGTTTTTTGAGCTGACAGAAACCAACAGAACTACAACTCATAACAAAGAAGCAAAAGTAAAGACCATTTCCACCTGGATATCTTTGGAATGGCCACAACCTCCTTGACTCTGGGACACAGGATCTTTCGCTGTTGTCCTTTAATTGAAAACAGGTCGGTTTAACCTTTGGACTCCAGCTGGCTTGTTTCTCTGTGTCCCATGAGTAAGTTCCATTCAAAACAAAGTGAAACTACTTTAAGGTCTGGTTCCTGTTGTCTGTTCCTAGGAAAAGAAGCAGGGTCACATTTCATTGTCTCTGTGCTACAGTAATAATAAAATAAATAATAATTCCCATACTTTGGATCCTAAGGCTACCGTGGCATAGGATTTTTGTGGGAAGATGCATTTGCAAGAGAATTTGGCAACTCAAGGATGTGCTGCAATCCACAGTTTTAATACCATCTTGTCAGCTTCTTAATTCCCATTCCAGATGTTCCAGTAGGAGTGGGAAGAGTGAGCATGTCTTCCCACAGAGGATGTTTCTTTTTTCCTTGGAAACTTAGCAAATACCACAGCAGTGTGTAGTTTATGCTCATCTACAGTCAGATATGCCAAAAGGAATGCTTCACTTGGCGTAAATTGGGGCCACTCATTGTTCTAGTAGAAATCATGCATCACAATAAAAGGAAATGTCAGATTTCACTTAATATCGGACCACTTCCCTTAAGATATATTTTCATTTTAAACTCCTCTGTGGAGCCTGCCATTTGGGAGAGTAAACAAATGAAGAAATAATAGTATGGATACATACCAGGCAGGAAAATCCTCACTCAAAGTATCAGAGACACTTTAGCACTTTGTAGAAGCTACAGCAGCTCAGGCATTCTCCCGTATGAGGAATGGATAAAAGGTGTGCTAAATCCTAAGCAACCTTTCAATTTTCTCTTGAATAATAGTTTTCTTTTTCTTTTCAGTTAAATTTAACAACCTATTATGATATTAAGATTGTTCTCCACAATTTCTATGATGCCATCCCTAATTTTATGCTGTGGGATCTCCTTTCAGTTGAATTTGTAATTTAAGATTAAAAACTTCCTTTCATCTAAGTCTTAACAGAGATAGTCCCCAGTCTTGGCTAACTTTGAATTTGGCTCTTTAGGAGGTCCCAGGAGATTTTGCCCCAGGATGTTCTCTCCAGATGTATCTCTGCAATTTAGGATTGTGTTTATGCAGGCTTATATTCATATTTGAGGCAACCAATAACTCTGTAATGCCTTTATTGATCTTACTTCAAAAAATGAGAGCTTAATTGGCAAGAAGAGATTGGTTCTATCTGGCTGTATTTGATAAGGTAGCCCCTTAGGAAAGATCATTAGGCCCTAATTGGAAAAAGGAATTGTTCTTACTGCTGTCCCCTTAAGCTGTTTCTGCTTATCTTATCATGAGGGTGGTGGTAGGGCTCTGTGTTTATACATAAGTTTGACCTGGATTTCATAGAATCACAAGGGGCCTGGGTGACCAATGAGAAACTGTTGCTAGGGAGACATTGAAACATATGCTAACTAAATCAGAGTTGACATAAATTTTTAAGATGAGGAGAGGAAATTCTATTTATGCATTTCTCTCACTCTTGCAACCTCCCTCCCTCCCTCTTTCTCTCCCTCCCTCTCAAGATTTTCGTATTAGGTATTCTATGTGTTTCTGATTATAGCACTGTTATTTTTACCAGTTGTTTATCCAGAACATTTTTTTTCCCTGTCTTTCTTACATATTTTCAGTCATGCTTTTCATTCCCATGCTGAAAGCATAGCCTTTGTGCATTGGTGCTGAACCTCATCCCAAACACAGTTTTGAGTGAAAGAGAAAAGAATAGTTTTATTCCTTTGCGAGCTCAGTGGGCTCCTGCCTCAAAAATCTATGTCCCAACCCAGAGGATTTGATGAGGAGTTTTGGGCTTCCCGGGTGGCTCAGTGTTAAAGAATCTGACTGCCAATGCAGGAGACACAGGAGATTTGGGTTCGACCTCTGGGTCAGGAAGATCCCCTGGAGGAGGAAATGGCAACCCACTCCATTGTTCTTGCCTGGACAATTCCATGGGCAAAGGAACCCGGCAGGCTACAGTGCATGGGTTAGCAAAGAGTTGGACACAACTGAGTGATTAACACTTCCCAGTATTCTTGAGTGGGAAATCCCATGGACAGAGGAGTTCAAGGGGTCCCGAAGAATTGGACATGACTGAGCATGCACCCACCCACACATGTATTTGTAGCAATGGTGCAAAGATGGGATTGCTGATAAGATTAGGCTGTGTGCAGGGAATCAGGTCTCAAGTAATCTTTTTGATGAGCTTCTCTGGTTTCCTTAGCCTCAGGTAGTCTTTCTTCATCAAGAATGCTGATGTATTAAAGAGCTTAGTTCAGTCATTCAGTCCTGTCAGTCTTTGCAACCCCATGGACTGCAGCACGCCAGGCCTCCCTGCCCATCTCCAACTCCTGGAGTTTACCCAAACTCATTTCCATCCAGCCAGTGATGCCATCCAACCATCTCATGCTCTGTCATCCCCTTTTCCTCCTGCCTTCAATCTTGCCCCAGCATCAGGGTCTTTTCAAATGAATCAGTTCTTCACATCAGGTGGCAAAAATATTGGAGTTTCAGCTTCAGCATCAGTCCTTCCAATGAATATTCAGGACTGATTTCCTTTAGGATGGACTGGTTGGATCTCCTTTCTGTCCAAGGGACTCTCAAGAGCCTTCTCCAACACCACAGTTCAAAAGCAGCAATTCCTCAGGACTCAGCTTTCTTTATAGTCCAACTCTCACATCCATACATGACTACTGGAAAAACCATAGCTTTGACTAGATGGACCTTTGTTGGCAAAGTAATGTCTCTGCTTTTTAATATGCTATCTAGTTTGGTCATAACTTTTCCTCCAAGGAGCAAGTTTCTTTTAATTTCATGGCTGTAGTCATCATATGCAGTGATTTTGGAGCCCTCCAAAACAAAGTCAGCCATTGTTTCCACTGTTTCCCCATCTATTTGCCATAAAGTGATGGGACCGGATGCCATGATCTTCGTGTTCTGTATGTTGAGTTTTAAGCCTACTTTTTCACTCTACTCTTTCACTTTCAAGAGGCTCTTTAGTTCTTCTTCACTTTCTGCCATAAGGGTGGTGTCATCTGCATATCTGAAGTGATTGATATTTCTCCCAGCAATCTTGATTCCAGCTTGTGCTTCTTCCAGCCCAGCGTTTCTCATGATGTACTCCGCATATAAGTTAAATAAGCAGGCTGACAATATACAGCCTTGACGTACTCCTTTCCCGATTTGGAACCAGTCTGTTGTTCCATGACCAGTTCTAACTGTTGCATCCTAACCTGCATACAGATTTCCCAAGAGGTAGATCAGGTGGTTTGGTATTGCCATCTCTTAAAGAGTTTTCCACAGTTTGCTGTGATCCACACAGTCAAACACTTTGGCATAGTCAATAAAGCAGAAGTAGATGTTTTCCTGAAACTCATGCTTTTTTGATGATCCAATAGATGTTGGCAATTTTGATATCTGGTTCCTTTGCTTTTTCTAAATCCAACTTGAACATCTGGAAGTTCATGGTTCACATACTGTTGAAGCCTGGCTTGGAGAATTTTGAGCATTACTTTGCTAGCATGTGAGATGACTGCAATTGTGCTGTAGTTTAAGCATTCCTTGGCATTGACTTTCTTTGAGATTTGGAATGAAAACTGACCTTTTCTAGTCCTGTGGCCACTGCTGAGTTTTCCAAATTTGCTGGCATGTTGAGTGGGCTTCCCGGGTGGTTCAGAGGTTAAAGCGTGCAGCACTTTCACAGCATCATCTTCCAGGATTTGAAATAGCTCAACTGGAATTCCATCACCTCCACTAGCTTTGTTCGTAGTGACACTACCTAAGGCCCACTTGACTTCACATTCCAGGATGTCTGGCTCTAGGTGAATGATCACACCATCATGATTATCTGGGTCATGAAGATCTTTTTTGTATAGTTCTTCTGTGTGTTCTTGCCATCTCTTCTTAGTATCTTCTGCTTTTGTTAGGTCCATACCATTTCTGTACTTTATTGTTAAGAGCTTAAAGACATTGTTAAGTGTATCACTTGAGGTTGACTCAGGACCCTACCCCAAGGCTGCACTACTGTTTCCTAGCAGCCCCTCCCTAGCTTCTGCATGCCCACCCTTCGTGGGTTTTGAATCTGTCCTCTTGGAATCCAGGGAGGGTCATGGAGGTTCACGCCCAAGACCATCACAGAGTCCCACTTGGTTTTAAATTTTAAGGACACTATCAGCTACTCTATCTACCAGCAGAATCACTGTCTCTCAATCCATTGTGGATACATTGCCAGTGATTCAGTTATTAAGAAATCTAAGATCATAAAAATATTTAATCAAATATCAAGGGTTCAAGGTGATAGGAATAGGGTGGTCTGTACCAGGGCAATAGGCTGTGGAGAAAGCCTGGACAGAATCCCAGGAACTGAAATGTCTATTAGTATGTCTAGCCACAGGGTAACTCACTTGTGCAGATTTCTGCTTAATGGGAATCAACAGAAACTCCTAAAATATTTCAAGTTATGCAAAATCCTCCAAATAATGCATTGCCTCTGGCTCAGTGATTATTTGTTGACTATAAATGAAGAGGAAATTAGTCTTTACTCTCCAGGGAAAATAATATAGTATGGGATCCTTCATGCAGTTCAAGAATGAATTAGATGAATGACAATTTTATAAAAACCTCAATGGTTAGAAAAATGTTCATGCTCATGTCCAGCCACGCCCCCTCACATACTTACGACCCCCATATCCCATTAAAAGATTATCTTTCCTATTCTTACAATGAATGATATTGAGTCTTAAATTAAACTAAGTATTAAAGGATGAAGTCTGTTTTGAATTTTGAAATGCTTAAGTCTTTCCATAATATAGAAGAAACTTTTGTGTCATTTACCCTAATTTCTTGTCTGTGCTTTGACTAGCATTTTAATACATTGTTATGTATTTGTAGTAACAGATCAGATAATCCAAAAAAAAAAAAAGAATTCTAAGCAAGTTTCTTTAGTATTTACTTTAATTCTATTTCTAAACCAAGAGACTACAGCAACATAAACAGAGCTGTTTATTGCTGATGATAAAGCCAAATTAGTTCTGTCTACAATTCCACTGTTGATAGATGCCTTTGTCTTTCCAATGAATGATTCTGATTCCTGAGCACATTAGTAAGAGCTACTGATAATGATTGCCCTTCCTTGAGCCAGAAGGGCCTGTGATGGGTTCATTCTCGATCTCATTTAAGCAATTTTTCTCACTAATTGTAGGTCTTAGCTTCTGTGGACTCAGGGTCTCCAGGCTGCCTATGGAAGGACAAATCATTCACAGATAGGAAGCCTAACTTCCTTTAATTTCAGAGCGGGTAGTCACAATGTAAAAGCATGCAGTCTTAAGAAAAGAAGCATGAGCTGCTTGGGCCAAAGAACTAAACAGACATTTCTCCAGAGAAGACATACAGATGGCTAACAAACACAGGAAAAATGCTCAACATCACTCATTATCAAAGAAATGCAAATCAAAACCACAATGAGATACCATCTCATGCCAGTCAGAATAGCTACTATCAAAATGTCTACAAACAATAAATGCTGGAGAGGGTGTGGAGAAAAGGGAACCCTCTTACCTGTTGGTGGGAATGCAAACTAGTACAGCCACTATGGAGAACAGTGTGGAGATTCCTTAAAAAATGAACTGCCATACAACCCAGCAATCCCACTGCTGGGCATACACACCAAGGAAACCAGAATTGAAAGAGACATGTGTACCCCAGTGTTCATCGCAGCACTGTTTACAATAGCTAGGACATGGAAGCAACCTAGATGTCCATCAGCAGATGAATGGATAAGACAGCTGTGATACATATACACAATGGAATATTACTCAGCTATTAAAAAGAATGCATTTGAATGAGTTCTAATGAGGTGGATGAAACTGGAGCCTATTATACAGAGTGAAGTAAGCCAGAAGGAAAAACACCAATACAGTATATTAACGCATATATATGGAATTTAGAAAGATGGTAACAATGACCCTATATGCAAGACAGCAAAAGAGACACAGATGAAAAGAACAGACTTTTGGACTCTGTGGGAGAAGGCGAGGGTGGGATGATTTGACAGAATAGCATTGAAACATGTATATTACCATATGTGAAACAGCTCACCAGTCCAGGTTTGATGCCCGAGACATGGAGCTCAGGGCTGGTGCACTGGGATGACCCTGAGGGATGGGATGGGGAGAAAGGTGAGAGGGGGGGCTCAGGATGGGGAACACACGCACGCCCATGGCTGATTCATGTCAATGTATGGCAAAAACCACTACAATACTGTAAAGTAATTAGCCTCCAATTAAAATAAATAAATTAATTTACAAAAAAAATAATAAAAAAAAGAAGCAACTGGGAGCTTAAAAAAGAATTCATTGGAGTATAGTTGATTTACAATGCTGTGATAGTTTCTTCGCTACAGCAAAGTGAATCAGTTATACATATACATATATTCACTCACTTTTAGATTCTTTTCCCATATAGATCATTGCAGACTGTAGAGTTCCCAGTGCTATATGATAGGTTCTTATTAGTTACCTATTTTATATATAGTAATGTGTATATGGCAACCCACTCCAGTGTTCTTGCCTGGAGAATCCCAGGGACGGGGGAGCCTGGTGGGTTGCCGTCTATGGGGTCGCATAGAGTCGGACACGACTGAAGTGATTTAGCAATGTGTATATGACAAATTTGGGTCCTTTTATTAGCTGTTCTGAGAGATGATATCATATTTTATTTGCCAGACTCTTGGCTCTGCATTTGGCTTTGAGCTGCCCTGGAGGTTGTTGGATGTTTATGAAATGCATGTGTTTGTAATTTGCATTTGCCAACTCTATTTGGAAAACAATGCAAGAGTAGAGAAAAAAAAAGTAAAGGCAACTATTATGTTGCCAATTATGTAATCACTCTTTTTCACAGTCCATTTTTTCCATTGAAAATGATTATTTTGAAATTAAGTGATGAGATGTATTGATGGGAAAACAGAACCATCTTTGTTGTGGCTCATTTCTTAGGGTCTGAGTAACCAATGACTCCGATCATTGTTAACCCTTTGCCACTATTTCCTATTCCCCCAAAACTAAGGACCTTAAATTTCATTTTTATGAATCTTCATTCTGGATTTATATTACCCATTAACTGATTTCCTATGGACTTCCCTGGTGGCTCAGATGGTAAGAATCTACCTGTATTGCAGAAGACTCAGGTTTGATCCCTGGGTAGGGAAGATTCCCCTAGAGAAGGGAATGGCTACCCTCTCCAGTATTCTTGCCTGAAGAATCCCATGGACAGAGGAGCCTGGAGGGCTACAATCCATGGGGTTGCAAAGACTCAGACATGGCTGGGCGACTAACACTTTCACTTGACTGCTTTCCTATACATACCGTCAATTGTCCCGAATTCTCTGTTCTCAGCAGGAACAATCCTCCTTTAGCTTTTGTTTTCATCCAAATTCTTTCCATTCTTTAACACCCAGATCAACTATTTTCTGTTCTTGAAAAAACTTGCCTTAGACCTCTGCTTACACTGACCCATCTCTAAATTTTGTTCATGTGATTGCTCTCTCACATCTAGACAGCAAATCAGTTGAGAGTGATAGTCACTTCATATTTGACATGCATTCCATTGTTATCCTGCACAGTGCTTGGCATTATGTAGACATTCACATTCACATATTCACCCACTGGTTTTTAAACCATATATATATATATATATATATATATATATGTATGTATATTGTGTTTAAACCCCTGACTGACTTCATGTTGTTCTCTACTAGATAGTATAATGACATGAAAATGAGCACTTCTTCTCTTCCTGTCTTATGGGCATTTATATTCTAAGATAATGACAATAATAAAATAACTATTATCTTTGTCATTATTATTTCATATACTGTGCATCCATTATATGAGCTAAGTTCTACATATATCATCTCATTCGATCCTTATGACAGCAAGAGAGGTATTGACATTTTCATTTTACAGAGAAAGACATTGAGGCTCAGAGAAGTTAAATGACTTTACCAAGGCCATAGATCATCTTTCTCTTAAACAGAATAGAGAAATATGTTTTCTAGTCTCGTTTTACCGCATTTTGAAGAGTGGGAATGTGGAGTGCCACTCACCATTCTTTATTATTATTTATTTTTATCTACTTATTTGGTTGTGCTGGGTCTTAGTTGTGGCATACGGGATCTTCAGTTGCAGCATACTAACTTTTAGTTGCAGCATGTGGGATATAGTTCCCCAACCAGGTGTTGAAGAGAGGTCCCCTGCGTTAGGAATGTGGAGTCCTAGCCACTGGACCGCCAGGGAGGTCCCTCACTCACCCTTCCCTTGCTCCCTAGATACCTGAGCCTTCAGGCTCACCCCAGGCTACCCAGGTGGTGGGCCTGAAAGTGAAGCATCGCACTATTTGCCAAGGGTCTTCCCATCCCTAGGAAAAATTACCCTTTCTTTCACTCTTTGATGCTAATTGTTTCTCCTGTTGCTCCCAGTATTTTCCTAGGTGACAAGCTTGCTCATATCTGATAGATTGATTTTTACACTGCTCGAATAGACAATTGTGACAATTTTTTTCATTCTTTGCAGAAAAATTTGTGTGCTATAAATGAGTTCCAAGAGTCATAATCTTGTATCCCAAACTAGGGAAGTTCTAATAATGAAAATATTGTCAACTGAAGCTGCAAATTATGTTTTATTCAAGAAACTTCCTGAGGACTATAGCCTGAGACATAGCCACTCAGATAACCCCAAATAACTGCTCCAAAGGGGTAAGAGTTTTGCTGAAAGAAAAAACAAAATGCAGTGGACATCAAAAGATTTCTGCCAATC
The DNA here is from genome assembly GCF_032452875.1 of Bos javanicus. Classification (NCBI taxonomy): domain Eukaryota; kingdom Metazoa; phylum Chordata; class Mammalia; order Artiodactyla; family Bovidae; genus Bos; species Bos javanicus. Next base: position 42,579,606 of record NC_083881.1, read on the forward strand.
ACAAAAAACAGACATCTCAAATTAGTGAGTTTATCACTTTTCTATGCATAGGAAGACGCAGGAGTCTGGGCTCATTGAAATTATTCTTTTGAAATGCATCTTATCTATCTAGGGCCAATATCCTGTTTCTTTCCATCCTGAATCCCCTCAGGATGCAGCATTAGGGGGCAGCTGCAGTGGCTAATGGCTTGATAGCAGGCAACATTCTTTGTTTACTGAAATGGCAAGCAACATTTTTTGGTCTGCCATATAGAGTTGGACATGACGAGAGACTAAGCACAGCACAGCACAGCATGGTTAAAGAAAGATTTGGAAGCCTGAAGCCTTTCACCAGTACCCTTCACATTACATCACGTAACAAATTCCTTTGCAGAAGGTAGAAGATTTGCTTCTAATTTTCATTTCTTTTGCCTTAACCTTTCCTTTGGAGCAGAACAAGATTGTCAGAAAGTATAGTAAATGCTATCTCCCTTACAGCCATCTTTGTATTTTGCTCATTTTAGAAGTCTGAAATGTTAAGACAACCATTCCCAGTGCCTGCTAACTATAAATTACTTGCCATCTGCCTCTTCAGGCATTAGGTTGCTAGCCACTGCAGTCGCTGACCTTACACACCCTGAAAAGAGTTCAGGGTGGACATAAGGAATGGGGTACTCTCTGCCCTGGGAAAAACTGGCAGAATAAACCTTTAGATAGTTAGAGATTTTCAGGAAAATATTTTATAAACACAAACTTCTTGCATCTTCTCATATCTAGAAAAGCACTAAAATCATTAATGGACAGGAGACATCTGCTCCTTGTAACTAGTAGCAACCATCTCCTGACTAGCAGCCAGCCTTTTCCAAAATGTGTGCTGGACTGTAAGTACCCCCCTTCACTAAAATTTTATATAATACTGACCTTCCACCCTACTGATCTGGAGCATTTCCTCAGAGCCATCTGAAATGCTGTCTCCCTGGCTATAGTTTTCATTTTGCCCTAAATAAAACTTAACTCACAGTTCTCACCTTGCATATCCTTATTTCAGCCCACACCCTTAAATGGCAGATGAACCCACTTGGTCTCAGGAATGAGATCTCTGAATGAGAAGAGGGATTTTGACTCCTGCTCACTACTGTGCAGCCAAGGCTTAGAGCAGTGCCTAAAAGAGTAGGCTCCTGGTTCAATGCTTCTTGAACTAACTAATGAAATCGGCATATATCAAAGCACTTATATTTTATCTTCTTTTTTTTAAATGTATTTATTTTAATTGGAGGCTAATTACTTTACAATATTGTGGTGGGTTTTGCCATACACTCACATAAATCAGCCATGGGTGTACATGTCTTCCCCATTCGGAACCCACCTCCCTTCCCATCCCATCCCTCAGGGTCATCCCAGTGCACCAGCCCTGAGCACCATGTCTGATGCATCGAACCTGGACTGGCGATCTGTTTCACATATGGTAATATACATGTTTCAATGCTATTCTCTCAAATCATTCCACCCTTGCCTTCTCCCACAGAGTCCAAAAGTCTGTTCTTTACATACGTGTCTCTTTCAAGGCACTTATTCTTAAGGGTATTAATAAAAACCAATACTTATTGAATGAATTCTATGCCTGATACCACTTTTGCATGCATTAACTTGATACTCTGAACATGATACTTGATACTATTCAGTCATTTGTTGAACAAACAAAGAAGCTAAGGCACTTAGATGTGATGCAGTTAACCTAGTCAAGCAGCTAGACAGTCTTGGACATTGGATTATGAAACCAGAAAAACTAGGTCCAAAGGATACTAAATTTAATTGCTAAGAAAAGTTGTTCAGAAATCAAATCTTATGGAAATATTACCCCAACTGCTACCTCTATAAGACAAGCCAAGTAAACTCTTACATTAGTGCTCACATTATATCTCACAATAATATACAATATTATATGTGTGTGTATATATCACACTGTAGAGCAATAATTTGTATTTGCCATCCTTAGCTGAAATGAGTGGGCTTAAAAAAAGAAATTGGTGGAACTGCCCTGGCAGTCCACTGATTAAGACCCTCTGCTTCCACTGCAGGGGCATGAGTTTGCTCTCTGGTCAGGGAATTAAGGATCCCACATGCCATGTGGTGGTGATTTGGTCACTAAGTCATGTCCTAATCTTGCGATCCCTTGGACTATAGCCCGCCAGGCTCTGACCATGGGATTTCCCAGCCAAGAATACTGAAGTGGGGTGCCATTTCCTTCTCCATGGAATCTTCCAGACCTAGAGATTGAACCTGCATCTCCCTTATTGCAGGAGATTCTTTACCATTGAGCCACCAGGGAAGCCCCACATACCTCATGGCAGAAGCCAAAACAAACAAACAAAAAGATTGTGCAAAAAAACTTGAAGCTAATTTATAATTAAAAACAAATTTGGGCTAAGATAACTGGACATTTTATATCTGGAAAATTATTTTATCATATAATAGATATAGCTCAATGCTGATTAACATAATAAACAAAAATAAACACCATTAGACTCCAGAGCACAGTGATTCTCCTATTATGTTAATGTTTGAGACTTGAATTTGCTGAGCAAAAGACTAACCTTTGATTTCCTTTGTACCTCCAATTTTAGCTTGTGCAGTGCTATCTAGGTCAAATTAAATGTCCTCTTGACACAGATATAATTTAATTAACTCTATATTCTGAGATCTTGCATTCAGTGTTCATTCTCCTCATAGTTATTTGATAAGCATGGACATCTTTGTCTTTGGGAAATATGTTCTCTGAGTTAGCATTTTGGAAATGTAGAGAGAGACCCTGCCTTGGTTTACTGGGTCAGGTCAGAGATTGAAAGGTCCCAGATGGCTGCAGGATCTTGCAGTACGCAGTTCTGTTGCTAGGAGACCGTATTGATCTTTTCTAGCTTCTTTGCAAATGGCCTCCCTAAATTCTGGTGATTGATTGCCATCATTTACAGCATTAAGTGGTTGGAAGCTTTACCTTGTCTTTGATATTTATAAAGTTAAAAATGCAATCATTTGAGCTCAAAATGCTTTACAGAATTTTTTTTTTTTAACAGCCTATCATTTGGAATGCCTGCTCATTTAGTCTGGTCAATTTTAAGTCATGATTAAACAGACATGTGTTTTCCTACTTCAACATAAGTACAACGTGATTACTAAAATCAACTGGTTTGTATTAACCAAAGTCAATTTGCTTCTTTCTTTTTGGGTCTGCCTTACCCACCTCTTTCTCTTCACAAAGCTTCAACAATAAATGGCCTATCTCAAGAAGATTCTGTTTCAAAGGAAAACAACGGAAGACTTAATAGTACCTCAGTGCTTTGATGTCTGGTCCCTAAAGGTCAAGTTGAACAGTGCAGTCAATAACTGGACAGTTAGTCCAGTGGACACTGAATTCTCTCCCTCCCTTATGGTCCTGGTGGGCGATTTCACTGAATAAGGATGCTGCTTCAGTCAGTCAAGGTGGAAGCCTAAACACAATTCAGGTTTTCTGATTACAGCACTCAATGATGAAATGCCTGCTATATGTATAGTTCTGTCTAATATTTTAAGGTTATTAAAAGAATCAGACTGAGACAGCCTTGAAAAAAGCACAGCTTTTTATTATATCTGTGAAAGAGTCTATTTAAGTGGATACTTCAAGCAGTGCTTCGCTTAGCCTGCCTTGTCTGATAAAGGGGGACGTTTATAATCCTAGTAAACCTTGACTTCTCTAAGGTTTCCAGGAGAAATGGAGGTGTGATGGGAGTTTTCATAAAGATAATGGTAATAAATACGAGGTGTATATTTTGTACCACTGATCTCAGTGATAGACATGTATGGAGCAGTAGTGAGGTGGGGCTCTTATTCTCTTATCCATCACAATGACCCTATTGGGTAGGTATTGTTATTTTAAGCAAGATAAATCTATTTGCTATCAAACCGAACTTGGATCTATTCACCTAAGTGCAGTAAAGCCAATTTACTGATACTGAGTTATGATGAAGGAAAGTGCACATTATTTTGGGGTGCCAAGCATGGAGTCTAGGAAGTGAGGGCTCAAAAAATACAAACTCCCCAGTGGCTTTCAGGGAAAGGTTTTTGACAGCGTGGGAGGGAGGGGGTTTGTAGGGCATGTGATAAGATTGTGAATATTCTTCTGATTGGTTGATGGTAAGGTAATCTGGAGTCAACATCAACTTTCTGGTTCCAACCAGTCTGGGGTCTACATGCTTGTGGGCAGCATGGGGATTTCGGTACTGCAAAACAGTTCAAAGGATATGGTTCAGACTACTATCTATAGCCTTTGAGGAGGAACACAAGATCCTTGACTTTGTTTAATGGCTAAACTATTATTATTTTCGTCTAGTCAAGGCTATGGTTTTTCCTGTGGTCATGTATGGATGTGAGAGTTGGACTGTGAAGAAGGCTGAGCCCAAAGAATTGATGGTTTTGAACTGTGGTGTTGGAGAAGACTCTTGAGAGTCCCTTGGACTGCAAGGAGATCCAACCAGTCCATCCTAAAGGAGATCAGCCCTGGGATTTCTTTGGAAGGAATGATGCTAAAGCTGAAACTCCAGTACTTTGGCCACCTCATGCGAAGAGTTGACTCATTGGAAAAGACTCTGATGCTGGGAGGGATTGGGGGCAGGAGGAGAAGGGGACGACAGAGGATGAGATGGCTGGATGGCATCACTGACTCGATGGACGTGAGTCTGAGTGAACTCCAGGAGTTGGTGGTGGACAGGGAGGCCTGGCGTGCTGTGATTCATGGAGTCGCAAAGAGTCGGACACCACTGAGCGACTGAACTGAACTGATTATTATTTTGTCTTGCTTGACAGTTTTCCTTTGTTTTTGCATTTTCTCACCTCTCTGATTATATTTATTCTTTGAAACTCAGGGAAGACCGAGGAGGTTAAACTTTTTCCACAGCAAGAGGCAGGTGGAGGACATGAGGGTTCTATTGAAACCAAGAAGGACCCCATGGGGATTCTGGGCAGGGAAGCCTTTCAGTGTTTCCCATTTCTTGTTTGTAGGAAATAGACTTCAGCCTCCAAAGCCTTCCCTAAGTTCCAAAAGTCAGGTTCAAACAGTTGCTAACCTGGGAAGGCAAGGGATTCAGAGAGAAGGGAGGAGCAGTCAAGAAACAGTAGTGCAGACTTGAGGCAGGGTCCTGGTTCTTCCTTAAGGGATACACATAACAATATTGTTGAGCTCTCCTACAAAGCTAATATCCCCAATCAATGGAAGATGTTAACTACTTGATGAAGCTTTCTTCATTCCAGAGAGAAGGTTGCAGTTCGATAACCTTGAGAACCACAAAAGTGCATCAAGAGACCACCTGCAGCCAGATTATATGAGTGCTGGCCCTGCACACACCCTGATCCTATCAGCAGTCCTGCCCTTGAACCGTTGCTATTAATATAAATGTAAATTTAATATAATATTAATCTAAAACTCCTCACCAAATCCCTCAGGGTTGAGATATGCAGTCTTCTCTGTGTTCTCCTTTGCCTGGCCAAACAGTAAAGCTATTCTTTTCTAGTTCACCCAAAGCTCTGTCTCTGAAATTCAATTCAGCCCCAGTGCACAGAGGCCGTTTTCAACATCACTATCCTGGGAAGGCCCCAGAGGGTCCTGCTAGATTACATATTCAGATACAGATGTTTCAAATGATGCTAAGGTCTATGTGGCTAGGATGCAATAGAGGCATGATCAAACCTAGGTAGTTTGAAGGCAGAATCAGAACTCCTAACCACTACCATCATGCTCTACCCTGCAGGAATGGTGACTTGTGTCAGTCTGGACCTGATGCAAGAGCAAGAATTTTTTTTCGCAAAGCTCCTGTGTAATCATCAGAGAACTTCTGTAATTCTCATCACTTCACTCACCTCATCATCAGTCTCTGGATGTTTTGCTGGCAACAGTTTCCATCAAATATTTTGCTAACCCAAAATATGGGTCTGAGGACCGAGTCAGGGCAGTATACTTCTATCTGATAGGCCTCCATGAGGAGAGGTTTCCAAATCAAGACCGTAGAGCAGGATTGTCATCCCTCTCCTATGCAAACGATGACCATGCTGTCCTACATACCCACATTCCCATTAATTTATGCATTTTAATTCAATTGCAGTCATCTTGCTTTCTGAAATGCCCCTTAACCCTCTCCCATAAAAATGTATGGAGATGATTAATACTCCCCAAACAATAAAAGAGCTGCTGGGAATTAGCCTCCAGTTTTGGAGACTGGACCACAAGGAGCACACTCCTAAGAGTTTAATTCTCTTTCAAATTCTGTTACTCCATAAAAGCTAATTCAGACGTGCTTGAAGCCAAAGATTTTATTCTTTTTTTTTTTTTTGGCTTCAGAAAATATTGACTCATTGAAACTCATGAAATAAAAACAATTTTAAATATTCTAAGATTCATTTTTTCTTTTGATCTCTTATGTTGAAGAGTAATGTCTTAGATAATATTGAGTTTGGTCAGTAAATAAATTAAGCTCTAGAAAATATATAGGCATAATGCAATAAAAGAGCCAGTGTAGATATCTCAAGGCTATATAACTAAACTGTAGTTACAGTAGCTAGCACATACTGAAAGTTATTCTGTACCAGGCACTGTACTAAAGACTTTAAATGTATTGTTTCATTTAATATTCACAACCATCCTATGAGGCAGGTACTACTTATCTGGGGTGGTCTCAATCTGCAGCATCTTGAAACAGGGTTTCACTTACTGGCCAGAGACTGAAGTCAGGCTGTGGCAGTGAGAACACTGAATCCTAGCCACTAGAACACCAGGGACCCAGTGGCCAGTGGCAAGGTCCCTGGCCCTTCAGCTTTGTAGAAATGAATTCCCACAAAGAAAGAAAGTAGTAAAACAAGTAAAGTGTTTATTAGGAGAAAAAAAGGGTACATGTGAATAGACATACGGTCGCAGTCTCATGGTAGTTTGCATCATTTATATGGAACATTTCTTCTGGGTTTCCTTTGGCCAATCATCTTGCTTTGCCTGGTTTTGAGTTCATATTTGGTTTATCTCAGGGTCCTCCCATATGTGCACATACATCTCTTAAGATGGATTCTAGTGAAGAGGCCTATTGACTTTGGCCTTTCAATGGCCAAAGAGCCTCTCTGGGTATGTATAGTTAGGAAGAGCTTCTTGACTTCAAGAATGAAGAAAATACAAATACAGTATTTTATCTTTTATCTGAGCAGGGTTCAGCTTCTCTTCCCTCCCACTATTAGCTTCATCTTGGGTTATCTGTTCACAGGTGACAAACTCCAGCTGCTCAGTTTGGTGCCCATCTTTCTTCTGGCTCACTGCTATCATCTCCTTTTAGCAGATGAGGAAATAGAGGCATGGAAAGGTTTAGTAGCTTACTGTAGGATACACAGCAATTAATTGCCAAACATAGCTTTATTCCTAGGCAATTAGGTTGAAAAACCCATATTCTTAAGTAGATTGTTAGGATTTATTTTAATTATTAGAGAACCCTTTTTCATTAAGCTCATCTATCACAACAAAATTTTGATTTTAATATGTTTTCATGAGCTAGAGATAAAGGTTTATTAATATAGTGTTTTAATTAGAATTTTTCTATTGGCTCAATTTTTATTAAAAATTAAGTTTCCCTCATATTTCACCCCAGAGAATTACTCTCCCTAGCAAAATTTGAGCTAAATTTGCATAGTATCTATTACAAAAAATTTGGTCTCATCTCAGGGTCACTGTAATACAAGCAGATATGAAAAGTGTGAGTAGGAGCATATTTCTGCCTTTTTAGCACTAAGCCCTGAAATGCCAGTAAAAAAATAGTTACAGTTATAGAGTTTCACTCTTAATTTGATATACAGTTACTTATATGTACACGGGCTTCCCAGATGCTGCTACTGGTAAAGAATCCACCTACCAATGAAGGAGACACAAGAGGCTTGGGTTCGATCCCTGGATCTGGAAGACCCTCTGGAGTAGGAAATGGCAACCCACTCCAGTATTCTTGCCTGGAGAATCCCATGGACAGAGAAGCATGGTGGGCTACTGTCCATGGGGTCAAAAAGAGTCAACTGAGTGTGTGCGCGCACACACACACACACATACATATACATTTATATATATATATATATATATATATATACACATAATTTTTATACAGAGTTGTATAGTTACTTATATGATTATATAAAATAAGCTTCTATAACAGTTTAACAAGCTTTTCCTCCCAGTGGGAGCTCAGGTGTTTTGCAAAGAAAGATTTTTTATATAAAGCAAAACAGATTTATTTACATGCACAACAATGAGTATTGTTGTTGTTCAGTTGCTAAATCATACTTGACTCTTTGTGACTCCATGGACTGCAGCACGCCAGGCTTCCCTGTCCTTACTGTCTCGGATTTGCTCAAACACATGTCCATTGAGTCAGTGACACCATCCAGCCATCTCATCCTCTGGTTCAGTGATTGATTGAAGATGCCTTCAATCTTTCCCAGCATCAGGGTCTTTTTCAATGAGTCAGCTCTACACATCAAGTGGCCGAAGTATTGGAGGATTAGGATGCTGGATAAAAAGGAAAGCAGTCTTCTGTCAAATGGAGATCAAGATTAAGTAGCTGGTTTTGAGACCTACTGTAGTCAGAAGATTTGCTGTGTTACTTTCAGAAGTTAAATCTTTTTTACTGGATGTTTTAGTATATTTGTAAAACAGACTTTGATGCTGGGATAGTTACCATAATTCCTTTTGACAGCCAAGATGGTTTCAGCTGGATTTGGTCCACTGGCCACTATTTGCCAACCACTAATGATGTAGGTGATGCTCTCATGTATTCTGAATCAGAGTATACTTTGGTGAATTAGCTTCTACACTGCCTGCTTTATTGTACAGTAGGATATTTCCAACTACATATAGGAAAAAGACAAAACCCAAACTGAATTTCTTAGTGAAGGAAACATCAATTTATACAACTGGAAAGTCTAGGCATAGATTCAACATTAGGCCAGATTTGATCCAGGAATTCAAATAATGCCATAAGGTATTTGTTTTTCTCTACCTCTTGGTTTAGCCCTCTGGTCGTTAGGTTTAACTTTAGGCTACCTTTGATGGTCTCTGACACTTCATGACGCACATCTTTTTCCTGCCAGTAGTTCCAAGGGAAAAGTCATCCACTGAAGTCCTGGTAGTCATTGGGACCAAACCAGTCTGGGAGATACGTGCATTCCTGCACCAATGATTGTTGTAACAGGATAATTGGAATTATGCTAATGAATCAATAATGTGTCAGTGATCAAACTAATCTTCCTGATATATCCCTGAAATTAGGACTGATGCCATTCCTGAATCACACAGACCAAGAATGGACAAATAACTGTCCTCAGAGATAACATGGAATACTGAGAAAGAAATTGTGGGTGGCAACTATCAGTTTTATTTACTTCTTGCAATTAAATACAGTTTCATGAAAAAATCATATTAAGATTATAGAATATATAAGCAATGATTATCACTTCTTCTGCAAAACCAATCCTGAATACTAAGAGGGAAATGACCACTTCTTCCTCTGTTCCCCTACAGTTCTGTCTCCTCATTATATCATCACAACTCTTTAATTCCCTGGATCATTTGATCATATATATAGTAGTCCCCCATTTTTCACAGGGGGTATATTTCAAGACCCCTAGTAGATATCTGAACCTGCAGGTAGTACTGAACTCTACATATACTATGTTTTTTCTATACATACGTACCTATAATAAAATTTAATTTATAAATTAGGCACAGCAAGAGAGTATCCAAATCACCAACATCATTACACTTGTGCTTTGGGGACATCAAGTAAAATAATGGTTACTTGAATACAAGTTCTGCTGAAATATCATGACAGTCGATCTGATAACCTAGCTAGTTACAAAGTGATTAAAGGATTAAAGGATAGGATAAATCCTATCACTAAATCATATCTCTAAAATTATCATCCTACTCAGAATGGCATGAAATTAAAAACATGGGTTGCTTGTCTTTGGAATTTTTCATTTAATATTTTTGGATCTTGATGGACCTTGGGAAACTGAAACTGTGGAAAAATGAAATCTCAAATAAAGGAAGGGCTACTGAATATCTCCCCACCTATGGTTACCTCTTCTATGCAGGTGAAGAAGATAGCATTCATTTGTATATCTCCACTGATTTCATCATGCCTGACAAATAGTAGGAATCCTAGTAAATATTTATTTCTTGAATAAATTATCTCCATTTCTAATCACATAATAAGCAACAATGTTATACGATATTAGATTACATTAAAGAATTGACTCAGACTACCAGGTAGCCTGATATAGCGTGATACCCTACAATCAATATCACTGTCTCCCCCCTGTCCTAGAATACTCCATTCTTTGTTCAAAAGTTTTACACATTATAGAGATTAAATTGAGGCAGGAGATAGAAGGCCCCCAGGCTAAGCAGCTGAAGTCATCCTCTGTGGACAGATACTCCAAAATAGCAAGAGGGAGAAGCTGAGCCTTGCCCTGATAAGAAATAAAGGACCAAAGATTTCTCATTCTGAAAGTCAAGGAGATCTTCACAACTATACACACACAGGAAGGCTCCTTGGATGTCCTTGGAGGTCAAAAAGAGATGACATCACCTTATAGTGAAGAAGTGAAGTCGCTCAGCTGTGTTTAACTCTTTGTGACTCCATGGACTGTATAGCCTGCCAGGCTCCTCTGTCCATGGGATTTTACAGGCAAGAATAATGAAGTGGGTTGCCATTTCCTTCTCCAGGGGATCTTCCCAACTCAGGGATCGAACTCAGGTCTCCGCATTATAGGCAGATGCTGTTATCGTCTGAGCTACCAGGGAAGTCCTAAGTGATGTCAACCTCCCTTTAGACCTCTTCACTAGAATCCATCTTGGCTAAGAGATGCACACATGGGAGAACCCTGAAATAAGTCAAATACAGACTGAGAACGGGGTAAAGCAAGATGACTGGCCAAAGGAAACCTGGAAGAAATGTCCCATATGAGTGACTCAAACTACCATGGGTATGTGACTCTTTGAGCCCACCCATGTGTCTATCCACATGTACTATTTTTCCTCCTAATAAATACTTATTTCACTATTTTCCATCTCTATACGGTAATTCATTTCTACACCACTGATGGGCCAGGGCCTAGTCACCGACCACTGGTTCCTGGTGGTCTGGTGACTAGAATTCCATGCTCTCACTGCTGTGGCGTGATTTAAATCTCTGGCCTAGAACCAAAACCCTGCTTCAAGCTACAGCCGAGGACACCTGAGGTCAAAGTGACCCATGAAGGGAGAAAGATAGAAATAGAAAGAGTAGTACAACATCTGGGCCTTAGCATCTAATTTGGAATTTTGATGAGACTGCTTAAAATCAACATTGAAGAGCTTGTCAAAAATACAAGTTGCTAGACAGTCACTGTATCTACAAAGTCTTATCAGTTGCCCCAGGCTGAGTCCAGTCTTAAACACTGTGCTTGATGGCTATATGATCTTGAGTAAGTCAGTTAATGCCCTTTTACTTCAGGTCCTTCATGAATAAAATGAAAAAAGGGACCATGATATTCTTAAACTCCATTCTAGCTCAAAGAATTCATAATCTTGCCATATATTAAGGATATAGTGCATGCTCAGGTAACATTTATGTAGAGAAAACAGAATTGAGATTTGAATACTTTTAAATAATATTTTTATTTTGGAATAATTTTAGATTTACAGAAAAATTGCAAAGTTAGTACAAAGAGCTTGTATATACCCTACACCTAGTTTTTCCTATTAATAATATTGATATTCTTATTACAACCGAGTGAATATTGATACATTGCTATTGAAGTTCATGCTCTATTCAGATTTCCTTAGTTTTAACCTCATGTACTTTTTCTGTTTGAGAATCTTATTTGGGACAACGCACTATATTTAGTAGCCATGTCCCCTCTGGTTCCTCTTGACTATGACACTTTCTCACACTTTTCCTGTTTTGATGACCTTGACCATTTTGAAAAATACTGGTCTAGTATTTTGTAAAATGTGTCCCAATTGCGACTTATCTTCAAATTTTCATGATTAGACTGCAGTTATGAGTTTGAGGCATGAAGATCACAGAAGTGAACATGCACTTTCCATTACATCACATGGAGGCTGCATAATATCAACATGACTCATGACTGTTGATGGTGACCTTGATCACCTGGCTGAGGTAATAAGACTTGACTTTTTTTTTTAATTTAAAAATTATTTTGTGCCTTTTATGTGTTAGTTCCTATGTGAGATGTTGAACAAATATAGTCCCTGCTCTCATTGACAGTACAGCTAAATAGGGAAACTTAACCAAATACCTTCACAACTAATTTTGTATCTATATGTACACCTGTATCATCTATATTAAACATAAAATAGGGGCAATTCAATTAAGTTGATGGATCAAGAAAAGCCTCTCCAAAAAATGATACTTAAGTAGAAATGTAAATCATTAGTAGGAGAAGGCTAGACAAAGAAATTTGCAAAGAGTTTAAGACAGAGAGAATCGTTTATTTGAACATCTTGCTTAGCTGATTGACAGAGCAGAGAATGAGAGCGAGAAAGAGAGAGAGAAAGAGAAAGAGGTGCAAGAAATGGCCTGAAAAAGGTGTTCAAAACACCCTTAGCGTTTCCCTGAGCTTGATTAAGATTTAGACAGCTTTCTTCCGACTACGTGTCCCTTCCCTCCCTTTTCTTAGAGCCTGTACTTCAGAAAATTTGAAGCTGTGATTTCTTTCTCTGATCTTTTGAAGTGCAAATCACTTTACAGTCCAGATATGTCTTTCTCGAGGATTTGGGAGCCATCCCTTTGAACTGCAATCATTGAAGGAGATAGCAGCCCTGCCTCCCATTCTCTGTAGGAGACTAGGTACTTAATTTCAAAAAAGGGAAAATTAGCAAGCCCAGCTGGTCTAATCACATTAACCAATCTCCCTGCTAGTGTCCTTCTGTTCACCCTGCAGTTTGCCATCAGTTCACCCTACAGTTTAAAATATCCCTTGACTTTTGTACCGGCAGAGTTAAATTCTCTCCCTTTTTGCAATAGTGAATAAAATTTTCTTTATCTGTTTCAACTAGTCTGGTGTAAATCAAGAATACCTAGAAAAAGTGGAAGAAGTTGTTTAAAAAATTGATTTAATGATATCAGAGATTTAGAAAACACATAGAACTTGAGGGGCCAAAATCCTAACAAAAAAGGGAAGCCAACAATAGATACAATTTTTTTTTTTTTTTTTTAACAAACCATGTGAGTAACCTAGAATGGTGACTGAATGGCTGGGAAGCTGAGAAGAATTTTCAGAAATTTCATCTGATGTGATTTCTCCAAATATTTCTGCCCCTCCCAGTATAGAACGTCTTTCTCATCTCTTGGAATCTGGCCTGTGTATGACTGCTTTGAACAATGGAATGCAGAAGTGATGTTCTGAAATTTCCAAGTTTCAGTATTAAGATTGTCTAGCTTCTTCATCTACTTCTCTCTTGGGACACAGCCAACTTACTGTGGGAATCTCAAAAGCTACATAAAAATGTCCACATGGAAGACTCAAGTAGAAGAATGGTCACAGCTGCATTATTCATAAGTACACAGTCCAAATGTTTATTAACATTAGAGTAGATAAATACAATGTGACATGTTCATACAAGGGAACACTAGAGAGAATGAAAATAATCTACTGTTGTATGCAGCAATATGTATGAATTGCAAGACTATACTATTGAGTTAAAAATAAGCAAATCTAACCTATGGCTTGGGTTACTCTTATGTATCATAGGTATCTATGATTAGTAGATACCCATGGAGAAGATGGAAATGTTTTGACTAGAAGGTGCCTGGGGAATACTTCTGTAACACAAGTAATGTTCTATTTTTTTATGTGGGTAGTGTTTATAAGGGTGTGTTCACTTTGTAACAATTCATTGAGCTGTTCTGTACATCATAATCTAATTACAATTTTTACAAAATAAAAAAAAAAAGAACAAAACTTCAGATTGAATGAAAACAGAGGTGCAAGCATTCCTTGCTGCTGCTAAGTCGCTTCAGTCATGTCCGACTCTGGGACCCCAGAGATGACAGCCCATCAGGCTCCCCCATCCCTGGGATTCTCCAGGCAAGAACACTGGAGTGGGTTGCCATTTCCTTCTCCAATGCATGAAAGTGAAAAGTGAAAGTGAAGTCGCTCAGTCGTGTCCAACTCTTAGCAACCCCATGGACTGCAGCCTACCAGGCTCCTCCGGCCATGGGATTTTCCAGGCAAGAGTACTGGAGTGGGGTGCCATTGCCTTCTCCAAAGCATTCCTTAGCCATGGCTAATAGCTTTTATCAATACTTCAGGAGCAGGACGAAAGGTTGGAAGTTTATGAAAGAATTTAAAAGTTCTAAATGTATGCTGCAAAATATATATAATAGAAATTGGATTTATTTTAAACTCTATTGTGAAATCTAATTTGTGCTGGTGTCAAGAATATGTCCCCTTTCCTGGTTTATTGATCATTTCCTTTAATCGTTTGGAGTCCATGTTGCCAGAGAGCTTAGTTTTTTGTTTCGTTTTCTGTTTTGTATGGCAAGACATTAGCTCTCTTTCCTTGTTACCACTGATCTCATTCTAGTTCAGTAAATGAATTGTATTCTGGGCAAAGCAGCTCCAGCTCGATTGTCTCATCCTTCAGCATATTTCATTTTCTAATTTACATTTCTCCCTCTAGTTTATATCTTTAAATGTCACACACTAAACTGATGGCTTTCAATCTGAAGCATAAAATTTCTCAGTTTTCACAAAGGAAACAGCCTTCTCTGCCTATCAAATAAAGCATCAGAGAGAAATGTGACTGTTTGTAAAGTCATTTCAACTGGTTCAGAGAGTCTATTCTCACCTATTCACTTAGTGCCATTAAACCTGACCACTTCCAGCCTTCAAATGGTTTGTTGTTTAAAGTCTATGTGTAGGTTTCATATCATGCGGCTAAGTTATTATGGTTGCTAAGCTATTTCCTCTCCTCAGAGATCCTGTACAGCCCCTTTGCAATGATAATTGTACATTTTTTCCCATCTGTTCTTTTATTGAGCTTCTGGTCACATTTCTGTACTATTTGTTGCCATTTAAAAAAAAATTATGGTGATATTCAGCTTTTAACTCTTAGGCTGTATGAAAAAAAAAAAAGGTTATTACTATATTATGCTAAAGCATGAAGGTACATAGCCAAAAATGCATAACCACAGAGCACTACTGACTTATTAAGAGACTTTTAATTGGTGTGTTTTTTTTTAGGAAGAGCAATGTAAAGCATCATTATAATAGCTTGGAAGCAATGACACACATAACCATTTAAAGAGATAAAATAACAAATCGTATCAAGGAGAATTTGCAGAATTCTCAAACTAAGCGACCTTAAAGAGCCAGCTCAACAGTACACCCATGGCAGATTCATGTCAATGTATGGCAAAACCAATACAATGTTGTAAAGTAATTAGCTTCCAATTAAAATAAATAAATTTATATTTAAAAAGAAAAAAAAAAGATGAGTCAACTGAAGCCTAAAATGGAAAATGGCCGCCTACGACCTTCCACCTGTGAGTAAGTGCAGGTTGACACTGAAAATCAGCTCTTTCTACATCACACAAATTATACAACTATAAATAAGCGCCAAAGTGCAACAATCATATCAGTTGTAAAATTCAGATAATCCTCATGATTTACTCCCCTTGACATGCACTGAAACAATTCTGCCACAGTATGAGTTTTCTTTACTTATTAAGCAACTTCAATTTTCCTCAACAAGTGATATTAACTATCCTGACCTTAAAACCAGAGTGACTTTTCAGTGCTAGGTCTATCAAAATAAATGCTCTCTGTAAATATTTCAGATGAGAATTTATTTAAAGAGACTTGGAAGTAACAGAGGTCAAATTATTCTAATGGAAATACGTTAGGTGGAAATATGCCAAGATGGAAAAATTATAACATAGCCAAGAAAAAAGTAGAAAGGAAGAGAAAAAGAGAAGAAAAAAAGAAGAAGAAACAAGGTCAATGAATACTTGTAGAATAAAAGGAAAAAAGAGAGAAGAGAAAGAAAATAAAATCCGAATAGTCCCTCTATGAAGAGATATTCTGTGAAATTAACGGTCACACCCAGAATGACAACATCCTATTGTAGGTGCTTTTCTGAGGTCAACCCGAAGTACATTTACAATCTATTGGTATTAAATATGATATTGCTAGAATTACAGACTTTACCATCACCGGAATGAATGTAAAACATGTGGAAAAGTACCCATCTCAAGGAAATGTTCCTTTTCTTATGCAGCAAAGCCATACATGTGCCAATAAAATCTGATTTTATTTCCAATGGCTCCTTTGTTTGACATGTTAATGATAGGCTACTCAACTGAAAAATATTTCAGCAAAATTATTTCCTTTTGAATGCTGAAATAATTTGAAAGAAAGTAAAACAATCAGACACATACAGTAAACACATTTATTACTAAACCAGAAATGTTAGCAGTGAATTCCAAATGAACTGAGATGACTAGGCACAGGAATGATTGTGAATACTTTCCACATTTAGTAAATAATTCCCAAAACATATGTTAACATTAAAAGACCATTGAACATTAGCATGAAGTAAAGTGGGGAATACCGATTGTTAAAGAATGAGGTGAAGAATCAGGTCTTTGATCACAAGTTTAAAATATCAAAGACTGTTGACTTGAAAAAAGCTACCATTTGAAAAATAAAATATTCATTTAATAAATTATTTGTATAGGCATTATAAGCAATATTTTGGTATTGTCTTTAACTTAATGAAGGGATTGAGACTGAATTAATTATTTTTGCATTATATATGCAAAACATTGACCCTTTCCCTTGCTTTTTTTTTTTTCTTTAGCAATCTAGGTAAACAAAAATAAATTAATTATAATCTTTGGTTCATAGTGCATAATCATCATTGGTCTATGAACAGTCTACTTTTATTCATTTACTTTTCCAAATTATCTATATTTAAAAAATTGTGGCAACCATGCATAATTTACAATTTGCTATTTAAAAGAATTTTAAATGTATTTAGTTTAGTGACATTAGGTAATTGACAAGGTTTTACAACTATCACCACAATCCATGCACAGAACTTTTTCATCTTGCAACACTGAAGCTTTGTACCTACTAACAACTCCCCATTTCTCCTCCTCCTAGGCTCTGGCAATCATCATTCTTCCACTCTCTGTCTTTGTGAATTTGACCTCATGTGAGTATAATCACACAGCATTTGTCTTTTTGTGACTGGCTTATTTCATTTATCATAATGTCCTTAAGTCATCCATGTTGTAGCACATGTCAAAATTCCCTTCCTTTTTAAGACTGAATAATATTCACTGCAGGTATTTATCACATTTTGCTTATCATGCATTGCTGGACACGTGGATTGCTTCCAGTTTTGATGTCTTGATTAATGTTATAAACATGGGCATGCAGTTCTCTTTTCATGTGTCTATTTTCAATTGTTTTAGACATATATTCAGAAGTGGGATCACAGGATAATCCTATTTTTAATTTTTTGAAGAATCTCCATTCGATTTTCCATAGCAGTTGCACCATTTTACATTCTTATCAGTAATGCACAAGAGTCCATTTTCTCCACATTCTCATCAGAGCTAACAAGCCCTAGCTTTTCTCATAGTAGACATCCTGCTGGATACAAAGTGGTATCTTATTCCTATTTATTCTTTTAATTTTAATACTGCAATTAGGGCTTCCCTGGTGACTCAGACAGTAAAGAATCTGCCTGCAATGCAAAAAAACCCAGGTTTGATCCCTGGGTTGGGAAGACCCCCTGGAGGAGAAAATGGCAACCCACCCCAGTATTCTTGCCTGGAGAATTTCATGGACAGAGGAGCCTGGTTGTTCCATGGGGTTGCAAAGAGTCATACACAACTGAATGACTAACAGACACACAGAAACTTTAGGGCTTCCCTGATAGCTCAGCTGGTAAAGAATCCGCCTGCAATGCAGGAGACCCTGGCTTGATTCCTGGATCAGGAAGATCCCCTGGTGAAGGTAAAGGCTACCCACTCCAGTATTCTGACCCTAAGAATTGCATGTAGAGTATAGTCCATGGGGTCACAAAGAGCTGGACACAACTGAGAGACTTTCACTTTCACTTCTCTTTCATACTAAAATAAATACCCCCAAATCTATCACCTAACCAGGCCTAAAACAGAACTGTGCGAATGAATCTCTCTCATTTCCTGCTCTGCCTTTCCTTAATGGTAATCCAAATTAGTTGCTTAACATTTCTAGCTTTTTTATAAATATGTAGTTTTGCCTTATACTATATGACTAAACTTTTCTACTTTCACTTGAGCCAGGGCTCTCATTCCAGAATAAAAAGAAAACTCGACACGTCTCTCTAGGTAGAGACAGAAATAATCATGGCTACATAGCCACTGAGAAACAAGTCAAGTCTGTTTACTTCTCACGTTGATGAAAAATTTTGTGTTAATTAGTTAATTGAATTAAAAGTAATTCAATTTAATGAATAGTAGCTAACTGTGCAAGGTATTGCAGAATGTGCGCAGATGAATATAAAGGTCTCTCCATCAATACTGTGCTTACAATGGAATCATTTATTTATCTACTTCATAACCATAGGTTCAACACAGGTACAAAGAAGCAATAGACATTAATAACACTTCACAACCTTGCAGGATTGTATTATCTGTATTCTTAATCTGATGTCTTCTGTGGCAGACACAAATTTTCTTTCAAACTATTTCCCTCTCTTTCAGAGCGTGTACCTGGAATATATTTTCCAGATCATTTTATAATTATCTATGGTAATATGCCTAGGTTCTGGTTAACAGTCTAGGGAAGGAAATGATGAATGCGCCTCCTGAGACTGGAATCCTCATCTCAACTTTCACTCACTCCTTACCCTGTCTGCTAGTCAAGGACACTGAAGCCTTAGGGGATGGTAGAAACACAAGTTGGAGAAATGATCCATTCCTGAATGACTTTATAGATAGCTGCCTGCTGAACAGTCACATTAAAAGAATTATTGAGCAATAAATAAACTTCTACAGTGTTAAACCTCTTGAAATTATTTAGTGTTTATCTGTTACTGCAGTTAGTATTTACCATATCTAATATTCCTCCTGTTTCTGAAAGAATCTAAATCCAAAAATTTCCCCTTTCTTGGCAACATGATAACTATAATTCGGAATACAGTGTTCTGTAAAGAGAACCTGAAGTCCAAATTCTAGTGCTGTCATTTTCTTTTCTTTTTTTTAATTTATTTATTTTTTAATTGAAGGATAATTGCTTTGTAGAATTTAGCTGCTTTCTGTCAAACCTCAACATGAATCAGCCATAGGTATATATATTATTTACATTTTATTTTAAATTACTCATTCAATAGATATTTTAATGCACAGATTCTTTTTAATGTTGATGCAACAGCAAGGAAACAAATGGACAGACCACTGTTTTCATGGATTTATTTCTAGAGTGGAAAGACATAATAAACAAGTAAGCTTATTCATATATAGCATAGTAATGATAATCTCAGAAAAATAGTGCTTAGTGAGAGGCTGAATGATTTGGGGAGATATTTATACAAATAGACATAACAGTAGAAAATAATAAATATTTCAGGGGAGTATAAAAACCTGAACAATATCAGGGCTAGAAAAAATATTTTAGTTATTTTAAGTAAATATAATTTTATTCAAAATGTGTACATGGTTATGAGCCCCTGTTCAGAAGAGATAAAAAGAAAATAACAATACTTAATTTATACCAGTGACGTTTTTGGAGGAATGCATTTAATGAAATAAGTGCTTATTCATTGTTAGGTATCCAAGAATGATATCTAATTAAGTATAGAATTTTTTGAAGTATACCTTAAAATGTCAGTATGCAAACTAGTACAGCCACTATGGAGAACAGTGTGGAGATTCCTTAAAAAACTGGAAATAGAACTGCCTTATGATCCAGCAACCCCACTGCTGGGCATACACACTGAGGAAACCAGAAGGGAAAGAGACACGTGTACCCCAATGTTCATCGCAGCACTGTTTATAATAGCCAAGACATGGAAGCAACCTAGATGTCCATCAGCAGATGAATGGGTAAGAAAGCTGTGGTACATATACACAATGGAGTATTACTCAGCCATTAAAAAGAATACATTTGAATCAGTTCTAATGAGGTGGATGAAACTGGAGCCTATTATACAGAGTGAAGTAAGCCAGAAGGAAAAACATAAATACAGTATACTAACGCATATATATGGAATTTAGAAAGATGGTAACAATAACCCGGTGTACGAGACAGCAAAAGAGACACTGATGTATAGAACAGTCTTATGGACACTGTGGGAGAGGGAGAGGGTGGGAAGATGTGGGAGAATGGCAATGAAACATGTAAAATATCATGTAAGAAACGAGTTGCCAGTCCAGGTTCGATGCATGATGCTGGATGCTTGGGGCTGGTGCACTGGGACGGCCCAGACGGATGGTATGGGGAGGGAGGAGGGAGGAGGGTTCGGGATGGGGAACACATGTATACCTGTGGCGGATTCATTTTGATATTTGGCAAAACTAATACAATTATGTAAAGTTTAAAAATAAAATAAAATTGGAAGAAAAAAAAAAAAATGTCAGTACCAGGTTTAAAAAAAAAAATTCCTAAATGGCTGATAAATACAAAAGAAATATTAGAAACTAGAGGACGAAGGACTTACCTGACAGAAAAATAGCATTGGGCTTGGTTTTAAAGGTTGAAAAATATTTGATTAGAAAGAATCAGGGAAAGAGAAACAACTTGTGTTAACTAAAATATAATGAGAGAAACCAGAAAGAATGAGGAAACAAATGGAAGAAGTAAAAAGTATACTTGGTATGCAATAAAAGCTCACTTTTGAAATACAGGCTTGAGCCATAAAAACAAAGGACTTTGAATACCAAGTTGAAGCCTCTGTTCTCATCTCTGACTGCTACTTCAGATCATGGAAGCCACTTTCCTCCATTGTTCAAAGCCCCTGCCCCTATAGCAAAAGTGACTTCTAGGGAATTTCCAAGGACTAGAACATTTCCCTCCCTCCAGTTTTTTGTTTTTCTTCCTTGGGAGAACCAAATATTAAAAAGCAGCTTTATGCACAAAGGAAATTCAAAAGTCATATGCCTAGCAAAAGGCACAGGCTTGGAAAGATCCAAAAATAACTTAAATGCATGCCTTAAACTTAAGTTCATAGTCAATACTTAAGGTTGATCCTCAGCAGAGATACCCTACAGTAATCAAAACCAAACAAAAAAACAAACAGAAAATTCTGGGAAAAGGGGAGAATGTTTCCAGAGTCACTGTATTATTAGATTCAAATGTGCAGTTTTCAACAACAAAAAAACAAAAGGCATAAAAACAAGAAAGTATAGCCCATTCGAAATGATTAAAAATACATAAATAAGAGAAAAGATGCCCCAAAAAAGACTTGCTGGAAGATATACTAGACAAGGAATTTAAAACTGTATTTAAAAGGTCCAAAAACTAAAGGAAGATGTAAAGAGAGTCAGGAGAAAACAAGGAATGAACAAAATAGAAATACCAATAAAGAAATAGAAAATCTAAAAAGAAAACAAAAAGAAATTTTGTAGCTAAAAAGTACAATAACTAAAATGAAAAATTTACTAGAGTTTCAAAGGCAGATTTGAGCAGACAGAAGAATCAGTGAACTTGAAGATAGGACAATTAAAATTTTAAATCTGAGGAACAGAAAAAAGTAAAGATCAAAGAAAAGTAAGCAAAGTCTAAGGGACCTGGGGAACATCATTAAGTGGAGGGAGTCTCAGAAGGTTAGGAGAGAGAGAGGCAGAGAGAATATTTGAAGACATGGTGGCTGAGATTTCCCAAATTCTATTAGATTGGGAATTAGTTAATCCAATTAATTAAAATTGAATATAAACATCCTAAAAGTTGAACTAAGTTTAAATATGATGAACTAAAAATGACTCACACCAAAACCACAGAATAACAGGATACTTTTGCACAGATTCTCACTGTGCTTTTATTATGCTGATATATATTGAGACCTTCTAAGGGAATAAATAGAATGCACAGACTATTCCAAAAAAATTTGACTTTCTTGACCATAGAGTGTGTCCTGTAAGTGGTGTTTTATTGGATATATTTTTGGAAATAATATTTGAAGTTGTTGTTATTAAAGTATGTAGAGTTTATTTACCACTTTGTAACATGTCTTCAAAATGAATGTTTCACCAGTGGAATTCAATTATAAACACAATTCAGTATTAAACACTGTTTTAGATTCTGAGATAATCATAAAGACTTGATACTTTTCTGCAAGCTGTTAACAATTTATTTGGGAATATACACTGAAATAAATAGATCCTTTCAATACAATGTGATGAACACTGTAACAAGAGACAAAGAAGATTTTTATAATACATAGAAGAATTCCTGACACAGGACTGGAGCATTTGAAAAGACATTCTAAAGAAAGGAATGTTTTAACTATGATCTGAAGGTTAAAAGAGGGTAGTCTTGGTGAAAGAGAATTAGAACAGAGTTCATGAAGAGGGAGAAGGATATGCAAAGAGGAGGCAAACTCTTTCAATTTAACATATATAATATAATATATTAGCCATTGAATTAAGAGTTAAAGATTTTTTTGATAAGTTTTTACTGTTTAATTTTTGACATTGCTCAGAAAAATAAAATAAGCATGTTTTACACAAGTGAAGTTTGCTATATTTTGGATTATTTTAGGGTGTATTTCTGGAGATAGGACCCTGAGTGAAAATGCATACATATTTTCATGGTCTCTGATATACATTGCCAAACTGCTTTTTGAAAGTGAGTCAGAAAACTCACTAGCAGTATCTGTAAATAAGATTTTCAATGAATCCACACTATTATTAGTGTATTTACCAAAGCCTTTCCTTATACCACTGATTAACATTCCATTGGAATATTTAGTGTTCTCAGGAGCACATTTTTATGAAGACTAGATTTTAAGAAAACATAATAAAAACGATAGAATAAAAGTGTGAAATTAAAATAGTTGTAGTCTTCAGTTCAGTTCAGTCGCTCATTCATGTCCGACTCTTTGCGACCCCATGAATCACGGCACGCCAGGCCTGCCTGTCCATCACCAACTCCCGGAGTTCACTCAAACTTATGTCCATCGAGTCAGTGATGCCATCCAGCCATCTCATCCTCTGTCGTCCCCTTCTTCTCCTGCCCCCAATCCCTCCCAGCACCAGAGTCTTTTCCAATGAGTCAACTCTTCACATCAGGTGGCCAAAGTACTGGAGTTTCAGCTTTAGCATCATTCCTTCCAAAGAAATCCCAGGGCTGATCTCTTTCAGAATGGACTGGTTGGATGTCCTTGCAGTCCAAGGTACCCTCAAGAGTCTTCTCCAACACCACAGTTCAAAAGCATCAATTCTTCGGCGCTCAGCCTTCTTCACAGTCCAACTCTCACATGCATACACGACCACAGGAGAAACCATAGCCTTGACTAGACGAACCTTTGTTGGCAAAGTAATGTCTCTGCTTTTGACTGTGCTCTCTAGGTTGGTCATAACTTTCCTTCCAAGGAGTAAGCGTCTTTTAATTTCATGGCTGCAGTCACCATCTGCAGTGATTTTGGAGCCCCCAAAAATAAAGTCTGACACTGTTTCCACTGTTTCCCCATCTATTTCCCATGAAATGATGGGACCGGATGCCATGATCTTCGTTTTCTGAATGTTGAGCTTTAAGCCAACTTTTTCACTCTCCACTTTCACTTTCATCAAGAGGCTTTTGAGTTCCTCTTCACTTTCTGCCCGAAGGGTGGTATCATCTGCATATCTGAGGTTATTGATATTTCTCCCAGCAATCTTGATTCCAGCTTGTGTTTCTTCCAGTCCAGCATTTCTTATAATGTACTCTGCATAGAAGTTAAATAATCAGGGTGACAATATACAGCCTTGACGTACTCCTTTCCCTATTTGGAACCAGTCTGTTGTTCCATGTCCAGTTCAAACTGTTGCTTCCTGACCTGAATACAGATTTCTCAAGAGACAGATCAGGTGGTCTGTATTCCCATCTCTTGAAGAATTTTCCACAGTTTATTGTGATCCACACAGTCAAAGGCTTTTGCATAGTCAATAAAGCAGAAATAGATGTTTTACTGGAACTCTTGCTTTTTCCATGATCCAGCGGATGTTGGCAATTTGATCTCTGATTCTTCTGCCTTTTCTAAAACCAGCTTGAACATCAGGAAGTTCACGGTTCATGTATTGCTGAAGCCTGGCTTGGAGAATTTTGAGCATTACTTTACTAGCATGTGTCTTAGGCTCATTAAATTCTGTATTAGAATTTTCCCCTTTATAGCAAAGTGTCTAGAATATATATCCAGACACTTCTGCTTTTATAGTTTATAATCAGTTTTCTAAATGAAATGAATATTTTTGCTTCCATTTCTTTCTTAAAAACAAATCTCTATATCTTTCTCCATGCATATAGATATATAGATTCAGTTCAGTTCAGTCGCTCAGTCGTGTCCGACACTTTGCAACCCCATGAGCCGCAGCACACCAGGCCTCCCTGTCCATCACCAACTCCTGGAGTCCACCTAACCCCATGTCCATTAAGTTGGTGATACCATCCAACCATCTCATCCTCTGTCATTGCCTTCTCCACCTGCCCTCAATCTTTCCCAGCATCAGGGTCTTTTCCAATGAGTCAGCTTTTTGCATCATGTAGCCAAAGTATTGGAGTTTCAGCTTCAACTTCAGTCCTTCCAGTGAACACCCAGGACTGATCTCCTTTAGGATGGACTGTTTGGATCTCCTTGCAGTCCAAGGGACTCTCAAGAGTCTTCCCCAACACCACAGTTCAAAAGCATCAATTCTTGGGCACTCAGCTTTCTTTATAGTCCAATTCTCATATCCATACATGACCACTGGAAAAACCATAGCCTTGACTAGACAGACCTTTGTTGACAAAGTAATGTCTCTGCTTTTGAATATGTGGTCTAAGTTCAAGAATGTTCAAGAGCTTCACAATTGCACTCATCTCACGTGCTGGCAAAGTAATGCTCAAAATTCTCCAAGCCCAGCATCAACAATACGTGAACTGAGAACTTCCAGACATGCAAGCTGGATTCAGAAAAGGCAGAGGAAGCAGAGATCAAATTGCCCATATCCACTGGATCATAGAAAAACCAAGAGAATTTCGGGAAAAATCTACTTCTGCTTCATTGACTGTGTGAATCACAACAAATTGTGGAAAATTCTTTAAGAGATGGGAATACCAGATCACCTTACCTGCCTCCTGAGAAATCTGTATGCAGGTAAAGAAGCAACAGTCAGAACTGGACATGGAACAATAGACTGTCTCCAACTTTGAAAAGGCTGTATATTGTCACTTTGCTAATTTAACTTAAATGCAGAATACATCATGTGAAATGCCAGGCTGGATGAAGCACAAGCTGAAATCAAGATTGCAAGGAGAAATATCAATAATCTCAGATATGCAGATGATACCACTGTAATGGCAAAAAGGAACTAAAGAGCCTCTTGATGAGGATGAAATAGAAAAGTGAAAAAGCTGTCTCAAATATCAGCCAAATTCAAAAAACTAAGATCATGCCTTTTGGCCTCATTTGGTCCCATCACTTCATGGCAAATAGAAGGGGAAAGAGTGGAAGCAATGATACATTTTATTTTCTTGGGCTCCAAAATCACTACAGACAGGGACTGCAGCCGTGAAATTAAAAGACGCTTGCTCCTTGGAAGGAAAGCGATGACAAACCTAGACAGTGTATTAAAAAGCAGAAATACCTGACAAACATCCATGTGGTCAAAGCTATGGTTTTTCCAGTAGTCATATATGTATGTGACAGTTGAACCATAAAGAAGGCTGAGCCCTGAAGAATTGATAATTTTGTACTGTAGTACTGGAGAAGACTCTGGAGAGTCCCTTGGACTGCAAGGAGATCAAACCAGTCGATCCTAAAGGAAATCAACTCTGAATATTCATTGGAAGGACTGATGCTGAAGCTGAAGCTCCAGTCCTTTGGCCACCTGATGCAAAGAGCCAACTCGCTGGGTAAAACTATGATGCTGGGAAAGATTCAAGACAAAAGGAGAAGAGGGTGGCAGAGGATGAAATGGTTAACTAGCATCACTGAGTCAATGGACCTGTGTTTAAATAAACTCTGAGACAGTGAACGACAGAGGAGCCTGGTATGCTGCAGTCTGTGGAGTCACAAATAGTCAGATGCAATTTACCAACTGAGAAACAAGCAACAACAATTCGATCCACAGACATAATTGACCATTGTTCAAAAAATTTCAATTTTACTTTAATATCCTTGATCTCAAACTACCGCACAATTGCGCTCATCTCACACGCTAGTAAAGTAATGCTCAAAATTCTCCGAGCCAGGCTTCAGCAATACGTGAACTGTGAACTTCCTGATGTTCAAGTTGGTTTTAGAAAAGGCAGAGGAACCAGAGATCAAATTGCCAACATCCGCTGGATCATGGAAAAAGCAAGAGAGTTCCAGAAAAACATCTATTTCTGCTTTATTGACTGTGCAAAAGCCTTTGACTGTGTGGATCACAATAAACTGTGGAAAATTCTGAAAGAGATGGGAATACCAGACCACCTGACCTGCCTCTTGAGAAATCTGTATTCAGGTCAGGAAGCAACAGTTTGAACTGGACATGGAACAACAGATTGGTTCCAAATAGGAAAAGGAGTACGTCGAGGGTGCATATTGTCCCCTCTTATTTAACTTCTATGCAGAGTACATCATGAGAAATGCTGGACTGGAAGAAACACAAGCTGGAATCAAGATTGCTGGGAGAAATATCAATAACCTCAGATATGCAGATGACACCACCCTTCGGGCAGAAAGTGAAGAGGAACTAAAAAGCCTCTTGATGAAAGTGAAAGTGGAGAGTGAAAAAGTTGGCTTAAAGCTCAACATTCAGAAAACGAAGATCATGGCATCCGGTCCCATCATTTCATGGGAAATAGATGGGGAAACAGTGGAAACAGTGTCAGACTTTATTTTTGGGGGCTCCAAAATCACTGCAGATGGTGACTGCAGCCATGAAATTAAAAGACGCTTACTCCTTGGAAGGAAAGTTATGACCAACCGAGAGAGCACAGTCAAAAGCAGAGACATTACTTTGCCAACAAAGGTTCGTCTAGTCAAGGCTATGGTTTTTCCTGTGGTCATGTATGGATGTGAGAGTTGGACTGTGAAGAAGGCTGAGCGCCAAAGAATTGATGCTTTTGAACTGTGGTGTTGGAAAAGACTCTTGAGAGTCCCTTAGACTGTGAGGAGATCCAACCAGTCCATTCTGAAGGAGATCAGCCCTGGGATTTCTTTGGAAGGAATGATGCTAAAGCTGAAACTCCAGTACTTTGGCCACCTCATGGAAAGAGTTATCTCATTGGAAAAGACTCTGATGCTGGGAGGGATTGGGGGCAGGAGGAGAAGGGGATGACAGAGGATGAGATGGCTGGATGGCATCACTGACTCGATGGACATGAGTCTGAGTGAACTCTGGGAGTTGGTGATGGACAGGGAGGCCTGGCGTGCTGTGATTCATGGGGTCGCAAAGAATCAGATATGATTGAGCGACTGAACTGAACTGAACTGAACTGATCCTTGATCCAATGATTTGAATAAAATAAATTACTATGTTACTGACTTTTCTCTTTTTCCCCCATTGCTATTGCCACTTTTAGGTATAGTTTACATCTTTCATTTACTGTAAGGAAACTTAAATGAAATCTTAAATCTCTAGTCTTCTTGCTATCTTGTTTGCCAGTATACTCTAATACCAAGCATTTAGCTTAAGCTGATAGGCTTTCTATTTAAGTTATTTCGGGATTTGTATAAAAGAACCTGGTGTTCTTTTTCAATGTGAAGATTCGTGGGCACCACTTAAGCCTTAATTAATTAGAATCCATCCTGATGTAACCCTACCATCTGCCTATTAATAATTCTCCCATATTGGTCTTATGCCTAAACATATATATTTCATCTCCAACTCTCTCTGCCATCATGTCTCTTTTCTAGTTAGTCATGGCAACCTTAGCAGGATCAGAACAATAATCCAGAAAAATATTATCTGAAGAGTTTTGCAAAACTCTCTGACTCAACTAAATTTTGAAAAAAACATCAAAACAAAGAAAGATATAAAAAACTTCTGGATTTCTTTCCCAAGGCTCTCCATATTCACTGACAGCATGATCATCACCTGTCTGGGTGAACTACAGAAGTAAACTAAAAAAGACATGAGCCTCTAAAGAAGACAATTCTTTAGAACAAGGAGACAATTTCAAACTTTATCAACATTCTACCCAAACCATGAGCAGTACTTACTGGGCAAAACTTAGCATTCCTTTCTTGCTGAACAGAGAACTGACCTCCAAACACATTTTGCTGAATCATTTT
Organism: Bos javanicus; assembly: GCF_032452875.1. Classification (NCBI taxonomy): domain Eukaryota; kingdom Metazoa; phylum Chordata; class Mammalia; order Artiodactyla; family Bovidae; genus Bos; species Bos javanicus. The sequence goes on from NC_083881.1 coordinate 42,608,092, forward strand.
ATCAAGGCATAGTTAACTGAATTAAGTTGCCTGATTTAGCAGGTACCTTCACTTTTGGGTTAAGGCTATGACTTCCAATCAGCACAGCACTGACCTTGCAGATCTGAACATAGTGGCCACGTTATACCCTCACTGGCACCTTAAGTCTAGCCCTTAAACTGTCTTAACTGTTCAGATGTCATACTAACTAGATTAAAAACTCTTTGAAGGTAGAGTTTATTATCATGATAATTAATATTATCATTATCATAAAACACATATAACATAAAACATCATTTTAACCATTTTCGAGTATACGATTCTGTGACTTTAAATGCATTCACCACCCATCTCCAGAACTCTTTTTTCATCTTGTAAAATTTAGTTTGTGTATGTGTTAAACAAATCTTCATTCACCTCTTCCCCCAGCCCCTGGTAACCATCATTCTACTTTCAGTCTCTATAATTTTGACTACTTTAGGTACTTAAGTAGAATCATACAGTATTTTTTACTTTAACTTAACTTTGTATCCCATACTTAATCAGGAACAATGACTTTTCTTCACTAAAAAAATATTTGTTGATATCAACTACTTGGGCATTTGGGTGCTACATGGAAAAAGCACTAGTTTCAAAGTTTGAAAGAAAAAAATGAAAGAAACAAACAAACAAAACATCAAAAAGATCACCAAATTCCATGGGGAACTAAGTTGAGAAATATATGAATAATATAATGATGCCTTAATTATCTCATTAAAGGCAAATATTCACAGAATTGCTTGTGTCTGATAACTTGGCTACTATTCACAGACTACACATTGCATTGTTTTTCAATAAATTTTCTATATAGTCATTGATACTCCACTTTATATTCCCAATGAGAATCCATTCTACAGACCCTAGAAGTACCCACATCATTCAACACTCTCAAGATCTTAAATCTAACTGCACGTAACTAAGGCCCATATCACCTTTGAAATTCCATTTACTAGAATTTACTAAACTTAATTTTTCTGATAAGAAAATGCTACATAGTTTAAAGTATTTTGAAAATAAAGTAAACCATGATAGAGGAGTAAAAATGAACAGAGATGCTAATTTCAAAAAGTTTCCTTGGAGAGAAGCCTTGGTTACCTGTGAAAAGAGATGTCACCTGTGAAAAGAAATTTGAATGAGATGAGAGAAGCCATTCTGGTGAATTAGGAGAAACTTATTCTAGTCAGAAGGAACAGACATTCCGAAGGGTCTGATGCAGGAATGTTCTTGGACATTCCCTGACAAGATGGCAAGTGACCTGGAACAAAGTGAGCTGGGTGGAGGTTTGAGGGGAGATAAAAAAGTTAAAATCAAAAAGGATGCAAAGAGACATATCATATTAGCTTTGCAGACATGGTGTTTGTGCTGTGTGTGTTGGGGAATTATTGGAGAGTTAGTGCATGGGAGCCACACGGTTGCTGATTTATTTATCCACTTTGGTTGCTAAGTAAGGGTCAAGAGTAGACACAGAAGCCAGTAAGAAGATGAGTTTAGCTTGCTCTCTTCATTGAGAGCAGTGGAAGTGGTAAGAAGTAGCAACATACAGGAAATATTTTGAAGGTGTTGCTGATGTAGCTTGATGAGAAATGAGAACTGAAGAAGAGAGAGGTATATATATGTATTTTTTTTTTTCTGGTGTATATATATATATACATATACATATATTTGCCCTGAGCAGCTCACAAATTAAAGTGTCATTTACTGAAGTGTGAAGGATGAGGAGAGGAAGGAGAATCAGAAATTTGGGGATTAAAAGATATCAGTTTTGGATAAGTTAGAGATTCCTATTTAGACATCCATATGGAGAAGCCGAGTAGGCAGGAAGATAACATAGCATCCTGGAGTTCAAGGGAAAGACTAGAAGCCTGCTGCTGATGCTGTTGCTGCTAAGTCGCTTCAGCCGTGTCCGACTCTGTATGACCCCATAGACAGCAGCCCACCAGGCTCCCCTGTCCCTGGGATTCTCCAGGCAAGAACACTGGGGTGGGTTGCCATTTGTTCTCCAATGCATGAAAGTGAAAAGTGAAAGGGAAGTCATTCAGTCATGCCCAACTCTTAGCGACCCCATGGACTGCAGCCTACCAGGCTCCTCCATCCATGAGATTTTCCAGGCAAGAGTACTGGAGTGGGTTGCCATTGCCTTCTCCAGACTAGAAGACTAGAGATACTTAATTGCCTGTCATCATCAAAACAGTGATATGTAGAGCTATACTAGTAACTACATGAGATAATCTAATGACTAAATATAAATATTTGAATGTATTTCTGCTAGTATATTATTAAATTTGAGTATCATCAGTCTTCATACAGTAAATGTTGCTGAATTGTAAGAATAGCACACCATTTATCTATAGTTATGTCTACATCTGTATCTGTCTATCTCTCTATCTATCGCCCTACCTCTCCATCTATCTCCCTACCTCTCCACAGAGAGGACTATATATAACAGAAAGGGAAAAAAGAAATGTATCTGGCAGTTTCCTCAATAAACATACTAAAACTTCTCTGCTTTTTGACAAGCCAGTACATTTTTATAACTCATAAATAATTGAAAATAGCAAACAGCTTACTGTCATAAAGCACTTTTATGTGATAGTAAAAGATTCTCTTGCACATGTTAGTATTGGTCATAAACAGCACACTGAAGTCAAAAGTAAATGGCATGAGCAAGAAATTTCATTAAATTTTTAATGAGGACAAATAAAATTCTATCATGCTATGGTTGCTACCAAATTCAATTCAATTAAATACATATTTGTCACATGTTTATTACATGCATATCATATAATGTGCTAGTGTAAAGGATGCAAAGATAAGCCACAATTGTCACAGACTCACAGACTTTGGAGTTCACACTCTGGTAGAAGAGGGCTTTATTCCAATAATCACATGGCTTATTGTTTAATCACACATTGAGATAAAATTGTGAAGGACACCAACATGAATCTATAAAAGCATAAGGTAACTATAACTGACTTAGTCTGAAAAATCAGAGATGACTTTGTGAGAAAGTATCACATGAACCTGGTGAAGAGAAGTTCATAAAACAAATGGGATCTAGGGGACTGACATTGTGTGTTCCGTAAAATGGAGAAATCCAGTGTAGACGAAGAATTAAGAAAAATGATCAGCGATAGGATAGTCAGCATTGTTCACCCTGCTTGTGTGAGATTTGTAAAATATCTTAAGATTTTTTTAGATGATTTTCTTTTCTCATTTGGAAAAACATGAGAAATTTCTCATTTTTTAATCCCAAAGATCCCTTTCACTCAAAAGCTAGAGAATTCTGAAATTCCAGCTCATGACTTTCAAGTCACAGGTGCTGTCCGTGGTGCTAGAAAGTAAGTAACTGAGAAGAGAGAAGTGATTAACACCAAGGTTCCCAAACTTGACCATACTTTGGAATCACCACACTCAAGATCTACTGAATTATAATCCTGAGGATTAGAACCCTTGGGTCTGTATTTTTGTAGATTTCTGCTCTTAGGTGAATCTGACACATCACATAATCTGCAAAATTGTCTTCTAGGACTATTGCCCAGAGTAGTGCTTTCAACCTTGGCATATATGAATTACATGGAAACTTTTAAGATTACTCACAACCAGAACTTTCTCCAAAATAACTAAATTAGATTATCTAGAAGACAAACCCAGTATTGAATATTTTCTCAAAGATCCCCAGGTGTTTCTAACAGTTGACCAGTAGCCTCATGAGCACATTTGAATAAGGAGAGGGGGAAATTGTCTATTTTTGTATGTAGAATGAATCACCAAAAAGATTATCTATAAAGGATTTATGGTATCATTATCACGTCAGATCAGATCAGTCACTCAGTCATGTCCGACTCTTTGCGACCCCATGAATCGCAGCACGCCAGGCCTCCCTGTCCATCACCAACTCCTGGAGTTCACTCAGACTCACGTCCATCGAGTCAGTGATGCCATCCAGCCATCTCATCCTCTGGCGTCTCCTTCTCCTCCTGCCCTCAATCCCTCCAAGCACCAGAGTCTTTTCCAGTGAGTCAACTCTTCGCATGAGGTGGCCAAAGTACTGGAGTTTCAGCTTTAGCATCATTCCTTCCAAAGAAATCCCAGGGCTGATCTCCTTCAGAATGGACTGGTTGGATGTCCTTGCAGTCCAAGGGACTCTCAAGAGTTTTCTCCAATATCACAGTTCAAAAGCATCAATTCTTCGGTGCTCAGCCTTCTTCACAGTCCAACTCTCACATCCATACATGACCAGAGGAAAAACCATAGCCTTGACTAGACGAACCTTTGTTGGCAAAGTAATGTCTCTGCTTTTGAATATGCTATCTAGGTTGGTCATAACTTTCCTTCCAAGGAGTAAGCATCTTTTAATTTCATGGCTACAGTCACCATCCGCAGTGATTTTGGAGCCCAGAAAAATAAAGTCTGACACTGTTTCCACTGTTTCCCCATCTATTTCCCATGAAGTGATGGGACCAGATGCCATGATCTTCATTTTCTGAATGTTGAGCTTTAAGCCAACTTTTTCACTCTCCACTTTCACTTTCATCAAGAGGCTTTTTAGTTCATACACACATGTAAATCAAAGGACAAGACTATTTTGCCAATGATATTTGAATCAACTAAATAAGAACATGTTGAGGTAAATACTCAGAAGTATCCATTAAAATGTTTTATAAAAGTGTTAACTAAAAACCTACAAAAATTATTTAAATATCAGTTACTTTGAGTAGCAATAACTTGATATCAATTTTTCTACCACTTAAAATATATAGAGTCAGGATAAGTTTAATTGTAGTATTTTGATTGTGTACATAATATCTTACAATTTCCTTGTGAAGGAGGTCAGCATGGATACAGACATTTTGGATTTGACATTATAACTAATTACAATTTTCTTCCTATATTTCTGAATTAGAAACTATTCAAGAAGAAAAGCTGGTAGTCAACAGATAGAAGTAAGATAAATATACATTTTATTATTGCTTAAAAGAAACAATATGGAGAACACAGGTTGAATGGAAAGCTAAAATCGATATTTTGATACTATCCTAAAAATATTACCATGAGAGGTGATTTATCCATGGAAGCGTCATTTATCTTTCTTTGGATAAAAATGCATAAAAGATAGATAGAAACAGAAATATGAAATTTACCCCAATTACAATAATATGAAGGGAGAGTATAAGTAATTTGTACTACAAAGAGATACTTTAAATTTGTTTGAATATTTAACCTAGAAAGAACTTTAATAAGATACTTTGCTAGTTCAGGAATTATACTCCAACGTGTGGTCATTTTTATCACCAAAGGATCATGTTAATGTATAAAGACACTGTAAAATATTACTCTGAAAATGAGCTTCATTATAAATTATTTGATATTAATACTTTTAAAATGTGTATTAGTCGCTCAGTTGTGTCCAACACTTTGCGACCCCATGGACTGTGACCCCACAGGCTCCTCTATCCATGGGATTCTCCAGGCAAGAATATTGGAGTGGGTTGCTGTTTCTCCTCTCCAGAGAAACTTCTTGACCCAAGGATCTTTTAAAATGCTCTGATGTTCACTGTAAACTTTATTGCTTTTTTTTTTTTCAAAGTAGCTCCTCTAAAGCTCACTCCTACTCATCACTGCAGCCATCCCTGGGCACTATGTTCCTGGCAAGTAAGAGACTCTTCCTATAATATAAAAGAGAGGCTCACCTCACATTAGCTCTGAGCTTGGTTTCAATGTATCAATTTTTCATAATGTCCCAATCAAGCAGTTCACTTGTTACATTCAACCCACTAATTAATCAAAATGAGTATATAAACTGATGGATTATCAGAAGGAATTTATTCATCAGTACAGTACAGTCCATAGTAAATATTTAGAACACACAGATAATCTTCCAGCAGTGTGATTTTTAACATCCTCAGTGATGCTATTTTTCTACAACAGACCCTTGTAACACTGGGCTCACCATTATCTTGGTTATGATAGGGAATCAATAATTATTGATTTATCTAAATAAGATGAAAATTTATGGTGACACTTTTAGCTCAGATTCACTGAATCTGATTCATGTCCATGAATGATCCTTGGGTCTACCCATAATCTCTCAACTGTCAAAAGAACAACAAAACCCAGTGTGAGGAACAAAATCATGGGAATAAAATGAAGACAAGGTATTTCTCTCAGAGTTTCTAAAAATATTCTGTTTAGAAATTTTCAGTCTGTTTTAAATGTACAACCTGGAATCAAGATTGCCAGGAGAAATACCAATAACCTCAGATACACAGATGACAACACCCTTATGGCAGAAAGTGAAGAACTAAAGAGCCTCTTGATGAAACTGAAAGAGGAGAGTGAAAAAGTTGGCTTACAGCTCAACATTCAGAAAACTAAGATCATGGCATCCGGTCCCATCATTTCATGGCAGATAGATGGGGAAACAGTGGAAACAGTGGCTGACTTTATTTTTGGGGCTCCAAAATCACTGCAGATGGTGATTGCAGCCATGAAACTGAAAGATGCTTATTCCTTGGAAGGAAAGTTATGACCAACCTAGACAGCATATTAAAAAGCAGAGACATTACTTTGTCAACAAAGGTCTGTCTAGTCGAGGCTATGGTTTTTCCAGTGGTCATGTATGGATGTGAGAGTTGGACTATAAAGAAAGCTGAGTGCCCAAGAATTGATGCTTTTGAACTGTGGTGTTGGATAAGACTCTTGAGGGTCCCTTGGACTGCAAGGAGATCCAACCAGTCCATCCTAAAGGAGATCAGTCCTGGGTGTTCATTGGAAGGACTGATGTTGAAATTGAAACTCCAATACTTTGGCCACATGATGCAAAGAGCTGACTCATTGGAAAAGACCCTGATGCTGGGAAAGATTGAGGGCAGGAGAAGGGGATGACAGAGGATGAGATGATTGGATGGCATCACCGACTCAATGGACATGGGTTTGTGTGGACTCCAGGAGTTGGTAATGGACAGGCAGGCCTGGCATGCTGCGGTTCATGGGGTTGCAAAGAGTTGGACACAGCTGAGTGACTGAACTGAACTGAGTCACTTAAAATTTAATATAATTCAACTACAAGTACTGAGCACCTTCTTGAGTCAAATACTGGGTATGTCAGTGCTACTTGTTGGAGATGAAGACATTTTATCAGTTGTAAATATAGTAAAAATGATAATAGTGGTGGTGCTAGTGGTTGAAGTTAGCAACAGTAATACTAATTTAATCAATGTGATATTTTTATGAAAATAATTTAGATATCTTATTGCACTCTAAACAGAAATGTTAGATGGGCAACTATTACTTATTCTCATTTTTTTAAATAGGGAAAATACAGGCTTATAATGATGAGAATATAGCAATAAGATTTTAATTTCATGAAGAATGAAAACTAAGGATTAATAAAAAGTTTAATGAAAGTAGCCCAAAATCCAAAATGAAAGACCAAGGCAACAGAGGGGGGAAAGGTCATAGCAGAAAATCTCAGCATTAGGGCAAAGATCATAAACAAAGCAAAAGTGAATGAATACTGAATCAACCTCTTCAGATGCCTGCCTTCATTACACAGCAAATTGAACCATTAGCCTGGGGCATGAGCAAGTCCAATTCTAGGGAGCAGTGGGTCACTGGGTTGCTACTCCACTCCCATCAACCATGGCATCTCATTTATCATCTCAGTTGTGTCTACTAGTCCCTAAAACACACTGGAGCAAAAAGAATCTGGGTGACTGTGTTTTCCTCAGAGCAAGGAGATATGTAAATGGCTTGAACACAAACCTCATGTTTTATTCATCATGGTTCAAGTGATAAAATTTTAAAAGAAGTGTCAAGTAAGGTAGATAGATGATTTTAAAGGTCTTAGGTACTTCTCCTGATATACCTTCAGTTTTCCTGGCTACATCATCTAACCTCCAAATTTTCTTTCTTTACAATGGAAAATAAAATAAAATCCAATATTTTTCCTCACTAAGACTTGTAAGAGAAATAATGCAAATGATTGTAAAGAACTTCTGAAGATTGATTTGTTATTAAATACTTATGTCATCTATACGACCAGCTGACATAGAGATTCAGACCCCAAAGGAACATGAAGCCTAGAATTTAAAACAAAAGATGAGGAAGATCAAGATTGGGAAACACACTAGATGATCAAGATAGTGCAAGGCTACCTGCCCACTGTGATTGTGCCCAGCAAGAAATCACATGCCCTGGATGAGATTAGAACATTTTTGTTGAGCATGGAAACCTTCCCAGAAGTTACTTATTCTACTGCATAATTATGAATCACTTTACAAGTGAAGAGGAAAAAGATGTCTTCCTGTCTGCCATTTGGAAGCAGCAGGCCAAGCCTTAAATAGACTACATGGCAAGTCTATACATATGTGGTTATAACACTATTGAAATTATACTGAAATGACGAGATGTTATAAAAACAAATGCAATAAGAAAAATGGTGTGATTCATGAAACAGGAGAAAGGGAGGAATTTTCAGTACTCTGAAGGGGAGGGAAGGCAAACCATCAGATAGCATTTTTCCATTCTTAATGGCAGGAAGGCATGAAGTAGAGAAGTGACTGCCTTGGTTATCTGCACGTAAAGGAAACTTCTCTTGAGAGTGTCTCACCACTGAAATACAGGCCAACAAAACTGGATTCAAATCTTATTTATCTGATTGCATCTTCTGTTTGGCTTGACTCTGGTGGTTCACTCTGCCATCATGTTTGAGACTTAATTCACAACATGTCCTCTCCTCCCCTACCAGATGTTCAGCTTCTTCTGAGTCCTATTTATACCAGTCATGTGACCCAAGATTGGATCAGGAAAACTAACCTCAGGATCTCCTGCCATGTAACCCAGGATTGATGTGACTGCTTCTTACACTGGGAAACCCAAGATCTGAATCTTTCCACAGATGTTTAAAGATAAAGCAACGAGAGCTCCTTTCTGTCCTTGGTACAACCTTCACAAATCTAGTGCAAGTGTAAAAACCCTTTGCTCTCTTCTCTCTATCACCGTTATACTCTCTCTCTCTCTTTTTTTGGTAAAACTTTAAGACTAAGCTGATAATGTTGACTGTTGAGTTACTAAAGTGTACGATAGAAAAAGATAAAGATTCTTTTTTCACGATGTTCAAAGCTTTTAAGACTATTATCTTTCTGCAGATTGCATTGCATTTTTTAAGGTTAGAATCTCTCTTTCTTGTGGTATTCTTTCTGGAGAACAAATTATCATCTCTACTGTGAATCTGGAAGGGTCAGGTGCGCAGAAAGACAAAAGAGATAAGTGCATCAATAATTTTCGAAGTATCTCCCATTACATCTGTAAGAATAATCCCTGGAATGTGTGAGGCATTAAATGAATCACTCCTATTGTTATTTTTTAAATAATAATCATGTAAATTAATAATAACATTTAATAATAATGTTGATCTCATGATCATCAAACAATAAGCATAAGTATCTTGAAATTGTGATAGTAGATCATCTTTTCCTGCAAATAAATGAGCTACTGTTCTTTGTTCATTTTATTTATACTGAAGCATCTAGAGCCTGATCCACCCCTTATTTACTAACAAAATTAGTGTTTGCAAACTCTGACGCTGGAGACTGAAAGCAGAGAGGCCAGAATGGATACCTGGGACAGTGAATTCCAGGTCAGATTCTCTTAGGCAGCAGCCATTATGACAATTGGCCAAAAGACCAGTCAAGGGCTACCCTCTGCCTTGGTTTTGATATGTCCTGCTGAATGACAGACAAAGTTTTATAGAATTCTCAGGGATGTGCTGCGAGCCACAATACATCCAGAATTACCTTAGGGACAACTCACCAAGTGACCAAAGCAGATTGTTGTCACAAGATGATGATTACTGAAAAGGAGGTTTGTGCTCTTGAAATATTTATTCCACAGGGCCTCCTGCTTTCAGAGAGCATATGTTTTTGATGCTTTATGCAAACAGAAGTCCTAATGATAGAAAGAAATGATCTCTGGAGGAAACGTTCTCTGTGCCAGTGCAAATCTGAGCTCTAAGCTGGGGTGATGCTATACTTCTGTGACAAGGCAGGCAGCTTTGGGTATATCCAGTGGTGTTATAATAATGAGCCATGCCACAGACTCAGCTCTCTTGACCTTCACATGGCAGAATGGGTCAATGTGACTAAAAATGGTTTTCCCAGTAGCCTGGATCAGCATTCAAGCCTAGTCCTACAGGATGAAAAATATACTGTTGCAATGAGCACTTCCCATGGCAACTTATTAGTCTCTATTTAGATTAATTATGATTTTAGAAAAGGCTTCAACCCACTGGTGATCTGTATCAAAAAAATCTCATAGGCTTTCTACATTATTATTGCTGGTTTTATGCAATAATAATTATGTCTCGCTCTTCAGCTTGAGCTGAGACATACACAGTGGGTTATTAGGAAGCAAACATTTCCCAAAAGCCCACGATGGTTTTTGAAGTAACTGAATGAGCATTTCTGCTCAGAAAAATCTCTGTGTCACGTTCTGATGATGCATTATGATTTTCTCACTGTACTTTCCTCCCTTCATGTTTTCTGCTTGAATGGAAATGAATTATGAAAGAAGAATCAGAGAGAATGTGGAAATTCATTTTAAATATTTGTCTTTATGAAAGCAATTTTAAATCATAGCAGTATAGGGCAAGGGGGAAAGTACCTGGCCCACTCACACCACTTTCCCAAATTAATTTTTATCTTAGAAAAAAAATAAATCCTGTAGCAAAATGAAATTTAGAACTTCCTTGATGGTCCAGTGGTTAAGAATCCACCTGCCAATGCAAGGGACACGAGTCTAATCCCTGGTCACATGCCATGGGACAACTAAACTTGTGCACTAAAGCTACTGAGCCTGCAAGCCACAACTACAGAAGCCCTCGCACCCTAGAGCTCATGTTCTGAAACAAGAAAAGCCCACACGCCACAAGTAGAGAGCAACCCCCAATCACCGCAGTTAGAGAATGACTGCCTGCAGCAGCAAAGACCCAGTGCAGCCAAAAATAACTAAATAAAATAACATTAAAAAATTTAAAATTCAACTTGAAAATTAAATACTAAGTCATTTAGAATAAATTGCAGGTTGTGGGATTCAGCTGATATCAGAGGTGGGGGGGATCCCATAAGTTAACAATTTTAGTAACTGCCAAAGGGTGCTGGTGTTGCTGGCCCAGGGACCTCTCTCTCTTCAAAGAGAACTACAGAGCTAGAAGGACATTCTTGGCCATGCTCACATCCTCTCTCTTCCCCAAAGGAGCAAGACTAATTGATCTTTCGGGGAAAATTATGGAGTAGGTTCAGCTCAACTATTTCTTCTCTCCATTTGAGCTTAGCAGGGCACGCTCTGCCCTTCTGAGAAAGACTTAAAATTTCCAGTGCTGAAAATATTTAGAAACTCTCAAAGCATAATTTCCAAACAAAACATGAGTCTATAGCAAATACATTGCTCACATGCATCAAATATTTATTTAAGGCAATAATGAGGGAAATGGCAGATTGGTAGGTAAAGCTGGTTCAAAAGCATATAGAGATGGAAGTATTTATAATTAATGGAAGACAGAATCCTGAAATAAGATAGTCATATAAAATATTAAGGTAGTTAATGTCTTATGGTGCAATAAAACTGTAACATTTGGGATTATCTTCTCTTCTAGTGGGAAAACTACATTCCTTTTGGACAAAAATCATTTATAACATACAAATCCAGTAATCAATATTTCACTTCACAAAATTTAGGCACAAACCCATGGTAAATAGTAAATCAAACAAACTAGATTCCTCTAGAATAGGACTTAGCCAACTACAACCAGTGAGTTCAGTCCTTACCAGTTCCCTGTTTTTGGAAGTAAAGTTTACTGGAACACAGGCACACTCATCCATTCATGCAGGTTCCTGACCATTTTTCAGCTACAATAGCTACAATTAAATAACCCCCAGAAAGGCTTATCAAGGACGGAGGAGCCTGGTAGGCTGCAGTCCGTGGGGTCGCTAAGAGTCGGACTCGACTGAGCGACTTCACTTTCACTTTTCAGTTTCATGTATTAGAGAAGGAAATGGCAACCCACTCCGGTGCTCTTGCCTGGAGAATCCCAGGGACGGGGGAACCTGGTGGGCTGCCATCTCTGGGGTCGCACAGAGTCCGACACGACTGAAGCGACTTAGCAGCAGCAGCAGCCGGCAACAGCAACATGACTCTTAAAGGTCATGCAGTCATTCTTTCATATTATTTCCCACTTTGGATAGTTTTTCTTAACAGAACAAATAAATACTACATGAAGTTATCAGAACAACATGAGATCAGAAAAGAGAGCTGTGCTGAATCTGTATTGTATTGACTTAGCTAAGCTAAAATTACTATACTTCCTAAAATTCCCTTCCCTGAGACCAATAGGGCTTTAATGTTTCTCTCAGCTTGACTAAACCTTAGCCAGACTTTTTCCTGACTCTAGGCCCCTGACCTCCGTTTTCTTAGAACATATATTTTGGAAAACTTGCAAACTCTTTTTCTGCCTCTTTGAGATATAAATCTTCTTAAAGGTCTGCTGCAAGTTTTACAACTTAACATTGTCTTTCTCAAGGACTTTGGAGCTATCTTTTTGAAAAGTAATCATCAAGAAAGATTATAGCCCTGTGGGAGTGTAGGACCCTCACTTCAGCAGGCACCTTGTTCTAAGTTCTAAAACTACCTCCTATTGTGGGGATAAAAGATAGTTTTACTTTTTCTTTGGATAAGTCCATTTAGCAAGCACAGATGACCAGTGACTCTCCTCTTCCTCTACCTTAGCTCTTAAAATTTGGGGGTTTGTTTTAGAGGAGTTGAGTTCCGACTGAGTTCTGATAGGTCACTCCTATTGCTGTTGCCTTGAATAAAGTCTTACTTAGCTTTCAGCATGGTCGGGTGCAATTTATGCTTTGACACTTTCATGTTTCCTTATTAGCATGAATAACAAGGGACATTTTGCAAGACACTGGAAGGCAAAAGTGAGACAGCAGCCACATTATTTTTACACTCAGGTCTATGCAGGGCAGCAAATAATGTTGTAGCTCTCATTTATTTGTCCCTGATCTGCTGACTCATGTAATTGTACAATAGCAGCCAGGCCTACAGCTCCTCCAGTCCTGCTGAATCTTCTTTAGTGTCAATAAATCCATAGTTAATGTTTGCTGCAATAAGGGCAGCAGCTAAGGTTATAGATCCTCACATTCTTGCCAGATCTCCTCAAGCTCTCCAAACCCTGGGCACCAGCTTCTTCAGCTGGTTCCTGGCATCACTGAAGTTGGAGGCTTAGTTGGAGGTGGTAAGAGACAGATGCATGTTCCAGCTTGCCCTTACAGATTTCAATATGTTCTTGCTATCCCACTTTATTTGTCATTTTACTGCCTTCTTTGCTATCTTCAGGCCAGAATCAGACACAGAAGCAATAGCTGTATATAAACTGTTTAACCAAATCCTCTAATTGCAGTTTAACGGCAGCTGAGTCAAAGCAGGAATCAAGATGGTCTTCTGGGCTAATTGATCAGATATCCCTAAAACTGAAATAGATGGGCAGCATACAAAAGTCTCACTCGATCTATATACACAGAAAATTACTAGGTATAGTGAACAGAATACTGACAAGTTATTATGATTGAGGAATCATGCCCCTCAACAAATTCCCAGATGTGAACTAGTTTAAAGACCCAGAGTCTCTCAAATGGAGGGAAGGTAGGGTGCCTTTGAGGAGAAACCCTGTTTGGTGAGGAAAACTTATAAATCTTTTAGCCTTCCCCCAAAAGTGTGTGAAACCTACCAGGGTAATTGTGCATTTTAGCAGAGGAATTAATCAGGCTTTGGAGGGATTGTTAGATATTGGCTGTAAACTTAACCTAAATCTGGGAGATAAAAATTTCACTGTAGAGATCTGTAATCAATGGAACTTTGGCTTGGGTGTATCTCACAGGGAACCAGTGAGCCTCCACAGTTACCCAGATTTTGGAATGCATGATTTCCCATATTCCATAATGCATGATTATAATAGATACGCTTAGAAACTGGCAGAATTCCCACTTCAGTTTCCTAACCAACAGAGTAAAGGCTATATGCTAGGTAAAGCCAAGTGAAGGCCACTAGAACTGCCTGGATAGTAAACCAGAAACAATATTGCATTCCTAGACAGATTGTAGAGATTCATGCCACCATTAAAGACTTGAGAGATGCAAAGGTAGTGATTTCTACCACATCCCATTTAACGTGTCTATCGGGCCTCTGTGGAAGACAGACGGATTTTGGAGAATGACAGTAGGTTTCCATAAACTTAACCAGATGGTGATGCCAATTGCAGTTGCTCTTTCAAATGTAGTTTTGCTACTAGAGCAAATCAGCATATTCCCTGGCATATGGTATGGGGCTATTGATCTAGCAAATGCTCTTTGCTCCTTACCTGTTAGTAAAGAACATCAGAAGCAGTTTGTGTTCAGCCTGTCTGAGCCAACAATACATCATCACTGTCCTACCTCAGAGCTGTATTGATTCTACAGTTTTATGTCATAATCTGGCTTTCAGGGACCTTAATTTTTCCTCCATTCTTCAGTGGAATATCATGATGATACATTTTATTTGTAATATTAATATTTAGCTCATGGGGAAGGATGTAAAAATAGCAGCAACTACATTTGCAATTGTTTAGAAGCATCTAAGCTAGTGAGTAGAAAGAAAATTCCACAAAAATTCAGAAGTTGGCCACCCAGTGAAATTTCTAGGGATCCAACCCTCCAAGGCAAGTGAAGATATCCTTTCCAAAATGGACAAATGACTCCATCTGGCTCCTCCCACTATTGGATAAAGAGTGCTAATTGCATCTCTTAAATTGTTGGATATAAAATATGCCTCATTTGGATGTGCTATTCTGACCAATTTGCCCGGTTACTTAAAAAAGGTTTTAGTTTTGATGAAAGTCTAGAAAAAGAGAAAGCCCTAAAACACGTACAAAATATCAAGCAAGCTGTTCTATCATTTGGGCTACGTTATCTACAAGCTATGACTGTGCTCAAAGTGTTCTTGTCATATAAGAAGACTATTGGAACTTTTAGCAGTCCTTATAAGTAATGATGTGATCACTGACCTAGAGCCAGACATCCTGGAATATGAAGTCAAGTGGGCCTTAGAAAGCATCACTACGAACAAAGCTAGTGGAGGTGATAGAGTTCCAGTTGAGCTATTCCAAATCCTGAATGATGATGCTGTGAAAGTGCTGCACTCAATATGCCAGCAAATTTGGAAAACTCAGCAGTGGCCACAGGACTGGAAAACGTCAGTTTTCATCCCAATCCCAAAGAAAGGCAATGCCAAAGAATGCTCAAACTACCGCACAGTTGCACTCATCTCACACGCTAGTAAAGTAATGCTCAAAATTCTCCAAGCCAGGCTTCAGCAGTATGTGAACCATGAACTTCCTGATGTTCAAGCTGTTTTTAGAAAAGGCAGAGGAACCAGAGATCAAATTGCCAACATCCACTGGATCATCAAAAAAGCAAGAGAGCTCCAGAAAAGCATCTATTTCTGCTTTATTGACTATGCCAAAGCCTTTGACTGTGTGGATCACAATAAACTGTGGAAAATTCTGAAAGAGATGGGAATATCAGACCACCTGATCTGCCTCTTGAGAAATTTGTATGCATGTCAGGAAGCAACAGTTAGAACTAGACATGGAACAACAGACTGGTTCCAAATAGGAAAAGGAGTACATCAAGGCTGTATATTGTCACCCTGCTTATATCGTGAGAAACTCTGGACTGGAAGAAACACAAGCTGGCATCAAGATTGCTGGGAGAAATATCAATAACCTCAGATATGCAGATGACTGCACCACTTTCTTATGGCAGAAAGTGAAGAGGAACTAAAAAGCCTCTTGGTGAAAGTGAAAGTGGAGAGTGAAAAAGTTGGCTTAAAGCTCAACATTCAGAAAATGAAGATCATGGCATCTGGTCCCATCACTTCATGGGAAATAGATGGGGAAACAGTGGAAACAGTGTCAGACTTTATTTTTCTGGGCTCCAAAATCACTGCAGTTGGTGACTGCAGCCATGAAATTAAAAGACGCTTACTCCTTGGAAGGAAAGTTATGACCAACCTAGATAGCATATTCAAAAGCAGAGACATTACTTTGCCAACAAAGGTTCGTCTAGTCAAAGCTATGGTTTTTCCTGTGGTCATGTATGGATGTGAGAGTTGGACTGTGAAGAAGGCTGAGTGCCAAAGAATTGATGCTTTTGAACTGTGGTGTTGGAGAAGACTCTTGAGAGTTCCTTGGACTTCAAGGAGATCCAACCAGTCCATTCTAAAGGAGATCAGCCCTGGGATTTCTTTGGAAGGAATGATGCTAAAGCTGAAACTCCAATAATTTGGCCACCTCATGCGAAGAGTTTGACTCATTGGAAAAGACTCTGATGCTGGGAGGGATTGGGGGCAGGAGGAGAAGGGGACGACAGAGGATGAGATGGCTGGATGGCATCACTGACTCGATGGACGTGAGTCTGGGTGAACTCCAGGAGTTGGTGATGGACAGGGAGGCCTGGCGTGCTGCAATTCATGGGGTCGCAAAGAGTCGGACACGACTGAGCGACTGATCTGATCTGATCTGATAAGTGATTCACGGGCATCCTAGGTAGAGCTAGTGGTAAAGAGCCTGCCTGCCAATGCAGCAGACATAAGAGATGCGGGTTCCATCCCTGAGTTGTGAAGAGCCCCTGGAGGAGGGCATGGCAATCCACTTCAGTATTCTTGCCTGGAGAATCTCCTGGACAGAGGAGCCTTGTGGGCTACAGTCCATAGGATCACAAAGAGTCAGACACGACTGAAACAACTTAACACACACACAAAAGTGATTCACAGAGCAGAACTTTAAAATTTTGAAATATTTACACCTTCTTTTACAGACAATTACTGTCCTTTTGGAAACATTTCTGGCTTCCTAAATAGCCTTAATAAGAACCTAACACCTAACCATCAGTATACCACCAAAGTTACAATATGATTTGAATTACCCAACAAGGTGTTGTCTAACTCACTAATTCATAACCTTGGAAGATTAGTTTATGAGATTGAGCTCAATCAATTTCCGAAGACAAGTAAGTTGTATAAGTGCAAATGCCCACAGGCCATTTTCCTGTTACATTGCCTCTTCTTTCTCAACTGGCACATATGACCTCATGGAGAGTTGATTAAGGAAGAAAAAATTGGGCCTGATTTACAGATGGTTCTGCACAATATATCAGCACTACCTGAAGGAAGATGACTACAATGCTATGGCCCCTCTCTTTTTTTTTTTTTTTCAATTAAAAAAATTTCAGGTATACACGTGCTCCCCATCCTGAACCCTCCTCCCTCCCCCTCCCCATACCATCCCCCTGGGCCGTCCCAGCGCACCAGCCTCAAGCATCCAGCATCGTGCACTGAACCTGGACTGGCATCTCGTTTCATACATGACATTTCACATGTTTCAATGCCATTCTTCCAAATCTTCCCACCCTCTCCCTCTCCCACAGAGTCCATAAGACTGTTCTATACATCAGTGCAGGGTTATCGTTACCATCTTTCTAAATTCCATATATATGCGTTAGTATACTGTATTTATGTTTTTCCTTCTGGCTTACTTCACTCTGTATAATAGGCTCCAGTTTCATCCACCTCATTAGAACTGATTCAAATGTATTCTTTTTAATGGCTGAGTAATACTCCATTGTGTATATGTACCACAGCTTTCTTTATCCATTCATCTGCTGATGGACATCTAGGTGGCTTCCATGTCCTGGCTATTATAAACAGTGCTGTGATGAACATTGGGGTATACGTGTCTCTTTCCCTTCCGGTTTCCTCAGTGTGTATGCCCAGCAGTGGGATTGCTGGATCATAAGGCAGTTCTATTTCCAGTTTTTTAAGGAATCTCCACACTGTTCTCCATAGTGGCTGTACTAGTTTGCATTCCCACCAACAGTGTAAGAGGGTTCCCTTTTCTCCACACCCTCTCCAGCATTTATTATTTGTAGACTTTTGGATCGCAGCCATTCTGACTGGTGTGAAATGGTACCTCATAGTGGTTTTGATTTGCATTTCTCTGATAATGAGTGATGTTGAGCATCTTTTCATGTGTTTGTTAGCCATCTGTATGCCTTCTTTGGAGAAATGTCTATTTAGTTCTTTGGCCCATTTTTTGATTGGGTCATTTATTTTTCTGGAGTTGAGCTGTAGGAGTTGCTTATATATTTTTGAGATTAGTTGTTTGTCAGTTGCTTCATTTGCTATTATTTTCTCCCATTCTGAAGGCTGTCTTTTCACCTTGCTAATAGTTTCCTTTGATGTGCAGAAGCTTTTAAGTTTAATTAGGTCCCATTTGTTTATTTTTGCTTTTATTTCCAATATTCTGGGAGGTGGGTCATAGAGGATCCTGCTGTGATGTATGTCAGAGAGTGTTTTGCCTATGTTCTCCTCTAGGAGTTTTATAGTTTCTGGTCTTACGTTGAGATCTTTAATCCATTTTGAGTTTATTTTGAAAAAGAGTGGAAAAGGAAAAGGCACCCATGGTCAGAATTTTGAGCAATGTACTTGAGTGTCTATTTTGTCTGAAAGAAAAGATGACCAGGAGTCTGAATCTACACTAACTCCAAGGCAGGATATTAGGCTGGATAATCAAAGACTTAGAAAAAATGCAATTGGCGGAAAAGAGGTCCAGGAAATAGGTGATGAATCTCTGTGAATGGACATAGGGTGTGAAGAGATATGTTTAAAATGTAACCAAAACGCATTTTCAGCAGATCAGGATCTTCACAATCAATTAGACAACATGATGCATTCAGTAGACATCAGTCAATCTCTTTTCCCAGGCAAAGGGCTCATGAAAAAAACAGCCATTGTGGCAGAAATAAAGGCTTTCCATCTACTATGAAACAATGATCTTACTCCCACTTAGGCTGACCTGGCTTTAGTCACTGTTGTGTGTCTAATTTGCCAACGGCAGAGACCATAATATGATATCCTTCCCCAGGGAATTGGGTGGAACGTAGATTACACACAACCACTTCCATCATGAAAGGGACAACAGTTTGTTTTCCCTGGAATTGACACATTCTGGACACTGGTTTGACATCTCTTTCTGCAATGCTTTCAGCAAAACCTCCATCTGTGGACCCAAGAGTTTCCTTTTACACATCTTTGCTTTTGTCTCAGCACTGCTTCTGAACAAGGGATTCATATACTCCAAATAAAGTGTGATCATTGATTCATGTTCATGGAGTTCACTGGTCTTACCATGTTCCTCATAACCTATTAGCAACTGGCCTTTTAGAATAGAGCCTTTGAAATCTCAGTTCCAACACCAGCTGGGTGACAACACTTTGAGGGGCTTGAGCCATGTTTTTTAGGATATGCTGTAAATCAGCAACCAGCAGATCATCACTTCACACATTAATCAGCTGTTTCTTCCATAGCCAGGATTCACGTGTTCTGGCATAATGGTTCCAAATAGAAGCAGTCCCTTTTATTATAACTCCAAGTAATCCAGCAAAGTTTTTGCTTCTTATCCCTGAAATTTTGGACTTTGTTTCTTAGTCTCCAAAAGAATAGAGTTACCACTAGATGAAGTAGTAAGTATCTTATTTCATTGAATTTGAGACTGCTACCTGCACACATTTGGCTTCTCGTGTTATGACTCAATAGTTGATGTGAGTCAAAATCCATGTGATAAAAAATAGATGATATGAATCAAAAAGAATGTGTAACTGTAATTTTATTGGTGATAAATTCTGACCATGCAGGAGAAATTGGGCTGCCACTCCACAACGTTTAGTAAGGAAGAGGATATCTGGAGTTCAGAATGCATTTCAATATTTATTATTTTTTCTTTTCCTCTTTTATCCTCTAAAAGAGGGAAGGAGAAATGTTTGCAGCAGTTAACCTTAAATGTAAGTTTGTATTTTCTGATGTAACTGTTTCCAGTTGTAGGAACAGATGTCTATATCATTTTACACAGAATCATTATTTTTGCCATTGTCCCAATTTGGCAATGATATTAAAAATGGTTAAAAGAAGTGTTATGTGAGCTTCCCCAGTGGAGCAATGGATAAGAATCCAGCTGCCAGTACAAGGCACGTAGGTTTGACCCCTGGCCTGGGAAGATTCCATGTGCCATGGAACAACAAACACCAGATGCCACAACTACTGAGCCCATGCTCTAGAACTGCAGAGCACAGCTACTGAGCCTGCGTGCTGCAGTGACTCAAGCCTGCATGCCCTAGAGCCTGTGCTCCAAAACAAGAGAAGCCACCACAATGAGAAGCCCGTGCTCTGCAACAAAGAGTAGACTCTCCTGGCCACAACTAGAGAAAGCCCACAAAAAGCAAGGAAGAGCCAGCACAGCCATGAATAAATAAAAAATAAAATTATAGTAATAATAATAAAGAAGTGTAAGTGAATGTCACATTGCAAGAAGTAGGGGACAGTGTATGTGTGCTCTGCCAATCCACCGAAGCTGCAAATGCACTCCTCAGGATTCATCACAACTCCCAGTTACTGAAGGACACTATCAGGGATAGGCAAATTTCTTCCTGCTCCTTCGTGAGTTCTTGTGGCTGGACTACTAATACAACAGACAGAAGACAGATTAACAGGAGAGATACACTGATTTTAATTCATGAGGGTATTATAGAAATGAGACCTAAGAAGTGGCCAAAGCAGGCAGCTTTTATAGTTTTTAGACAAAGAAACAATAAATTTATGAAGAATTGACAAGACAAAGAAACTTAGATTTTGGTGCTCTATTAGTGAAGAATCTAAATAGAGTTTGGGCCTGGAGTAGTACATTGAAGAAATAACAAGATTTGTTTATACATGTTTTTTGGCCCTAATTCCCTACCTCTGGGGATAAGGATGTTCTTCTACCTCTGTACACAGGGAGGGTGCCTTTCACATGGGAGTTCTATTTTCTGCTTTCAGGAAACAGAGGGTCAGAATGTCCCTCTTACATTGGCTGTTTCTTAAGCAATTTTAATAGAGAATAATCAAATAACTTTAACTGAAGATAACAATTTGAGGCACATTTGGGGTGGACTACCCCCATATAGCCAAAGCTATGGTTTTTCCAGTAGCCAGGTATGGATGTGAAAGTTGGACCATAAAGAAGGCTGAGTAGTGAAGAATTTGAACTGTGGTCCTGGAGAAGACTCTGGAGAGTCCCTTGGACTGCAAGGACATCAAATCAGTCAATCCTAAAGCAAATCAACCCTGAATATTCATTGGAAGGACTGATACTGAAGCTGAAGCTTCAATACTTTGACCACCTGATGTGAAGAGCTGACTCATTTGAAAAGATCCTGATGCTGAGAAATATCAAGGGCAAGAGGAAAAGGGGACAACAGAGGATGAGATAGTTGGATGCAATCACTGACTCAATGAACATGAGTCTGAGCAAACTTAGGGAGATAGTAAAGGACAGGGAAACCTGGCATGCTGCAGTTTATGTGGTCACAAAGATTCGGACATGACTTAACGACTGAACAACAACCCGGGGCCCCAATACCACAAAGACCTTCTGCATGAGATTTCAAAAGCAGTGTAGGAACAGTAAGTCAATCTGGCCTTAGGCTCCGTTGCCACTCACACTTGTCACTGATCTGACTCACCTTGTTACTGAGGGGTAATGAGCTAGGTTCATAGCTTCCATAGCACACACTGGCTCTCTTTATACTTCTCTAAGTCCTGGCCAGGTGTATGTTTAGCTCTGTGATGAAGAGTGCCAGCTTTCCTTCAGGTCACCATGTCATCAAAGTTGGAGCTTATAGGTGGTAAGAGACTAAGCGGGTTTTGGTTTGTACTGGCGAGTTCTGTCATTCCTGCTTCCCTCAGTTCAGTTCAGTTCAGTCACTCAGTCGTGTCCAAGTCTTTGCATCCCCATGGACTACAGCACGCCAAGCTTCCCTGTCCATTACCAACTCCCGGAGTTTCTTCAAACTCATGTCTATTGAGTCGGTGATGCCATCCAACCATCTCATCCTCTGTCAGCCACTTCTCTTCCTACCTTCCATCTTTCCTAGCATCGGGGTCTTTTCCAATGGGTCAGTTCTTTGCATCAGGTGGCCAAAGTATTGGAGTTTCAGCTTCAGCATCAGTCCTTCCAATGAACATTCAGGACTGATTTCCTTTAGGATGGACTGGTTGGATCTCCTGCTTCCCTCACTCCACGCCTATCTTTCTTTTGTCGTCTGCCTGTTCTGTTGACTTCCTTCTCAGGACCAGTTGCAGAACCAGTAGCTCTACACAAAGTGTTTGAGGAACTCCTACAACCGTGAAAGACCAGTGCATACCTGTGTGTGCAAGCCCATGGACTGTAACCCATCAGGCACTTCTGTCCATGGAATTCTCCAGGCAAGAATACTGGAGTGGATTGCCATTTCCTCCTCTAGGGGATCTTCCAGACTCAAGGGTCAAACCCAAATCTCTTATGTCTCCTGAATTAGCAGGTGGGTTTTTTACCACTAGCACCATCTGAGAAGCCTGTGAAATACCAACAATAAGTAGCAATAAATCACAACGATACATATTCTGTATCATTTCCAGTTTTTCCCAGTTTTTCTGGTGAAATTCCAATGATTACAAAATCAATAAAAATAAGCCAGAAATGTTGGAGAAAATCTAGCATGGGAGATTTACATTAAATCAAAATTTGAAAGAAATAATTGCAAAGAATAAGATGGGACATTTCTATAAATGAGAGAGAAAATACTTTGTATATACTATGGGTAAAGAAAAGTGAGTTTTGAGACTTCTCTGGTTAAGATATCACCTTCCAATGCAGGGGCTGGGGAGCTAAGATCCCACATGCCTCATTACCAATACGTAAATAAAAACAGAAGCAATGTTGTAAGAAATTCAATAAAGCCTTTAAAGATGGTTCATATAAAAAAATTAAAAAAGAAAGAAAAGTGAATTTTGTCCCTCTGGGGAAAAGGGAGTATGTCAGAATGAAATATTTTGAGGTAGGTGAGGGGATCACAACACAGCAAACAATGACTTTCACTCTGAGAAATTTTTACTCTTTTTGGTGAGCAGCACAAGGTGGGCGAGTACTGTAGCATTTTTGTCACAAGGGCTGAAGTGACTGAGAGCCGAGAAACCAGCTCTAAAAAATCCTTCTAGAAAACCAAGACAGAGGGAGGTAGAAATCTTAAAAGCAAAGCAATGGATGGTTTGCTAAGACATGACATGCAGAAATCTGAATTCAGAAGTAGGACAATAAGTCTCCATGGTTAGAACCATTTTAAGAAAATAACCAGCATTTACTTAGCCGGGCATATTGCCAAGCACTTTATATAGCATGATTCATGAAACCTTATATAGCAAATTTGATTTTCTCTTGTTATGCAGGTAAAGAAACTGATATCTAGAGGTTAAATAATTTGCCCAAAGTTTCACACTTGAAATTAGAAAATCCTGTGTTCAAAGTTCTCCATGAGTCCAAATGTTTTGCTCAGAACAACTAAGTCATAAAACCAGGTGGCACTTGAGTTAATGCTAGGATGATAAACTGAGCTGAGGACCACCTAAATGTCCTGTGCCTAATGCTTGAATTCATTCTAATATATACAAAGTTATAGATGTCCATTTAGGTTATATATAATTTCAATATTATATGTAATATAATTTCAATATAATATAGTTTTAAATATTATATATAATTTAAATGGACAAGCTGAAAGAATTACAAAGATAGGTGAGAGTCAAGTAAAAATACAAGAATTACACATTCTTGGGCACATAAATCAGTTCTGTGTGCATGGATGTGCACAACTTGGCAGATGTTTCTCAAAAACCAAATAAAACCTATTTTCTTGTTTATATAGATTATGTCCCAGATGACATAAATTCAAATTTTCCATATCTAATGAAAGTGAGATACAAATTCTTCTCCACAGATGTTAAGACAAAAGGAAAGAACATGTAGAAAGAGAAGATAAATGTGTGTTTTGAATTGTCGAGGGGCTGAAAAATGTGGCCTGGAACACCCAGCAGCAAGGGATGGAGGTGGGGAGCAGAGATACACGAGCCAGATTGCCAATGCTGGAATCCTTACTCTGCTTCATTCTAGCTGCAGCAAATTACTCAATCTCTGCAGATCTTTATGCTCATCTGGAAAATGGGGCTGCCAATTGTTATGAGGGTTATTAATGTTCATATTTGCAAAGTACTGAAAAGAATACTTGGCACATGGTAAAGCCCCATGTCACATAAGCGTTTATAACTATGGTAAATACTTGACACTTTTGAGACTTCTCTATAAAAGGCCAGGGTCAAGTCAAATGCCATCTCCTCGGTGAGGATGCTCTCCAGGACTCAGTCAAGTATTTTTTGAACACACCTGACAGCTTCAAAAGCTGGCT
Organism: Bos javanicus; assembly: GCF_032452875.1. Classification (NCBI taxonomy): domain Eukaryota; kingdom Metazoa; phylum Chordata; class Mammalia; order Artiodactyla; family Bovidae; genus Bos; species Bos javanicus. Next base: position 42,632,514 of record NC_083881.1, read on the forward strand.
TTTCAGTCTAGGATTAGAGAGGTGAATAGAACTGACATTAAAAGTGACCTCGTGACGGTGTATTGTTTGAATCCTGATATACCTTCTGCACTATATGTGAGCCTTGTATTTGAATGCTATTCCAGTCTGTTAGAGCATTGACCGTCTTTAAATGTAAATTTTCTTTACATGATTCTTTTCCTCACTCATTTATAAAATGTCTAAGAGTCTGAAATATATGTTTTCTTGTGCTTAAGTTCGTATAAAGAATCTGCACTCAAGGAATGCCAACTGAATTTAGAAGAAAGGAAAAAAGAGATGGAGGGAGGGAAAAATGAGTGAGACAGATAGCAGTACATATTGTAGAGTCTGAATTGTCCTCAAAGCCCAGTTATAACTTAGTAGCTGTATGACATTAAGCCAGTTACTTAACCTTCCCAATTCCAGTGCCATCAGCTTTTAATGAGGATGATGAAAATTATTCTTACTTTGAGAGATTTTCTGTGAGATTTAAAGAATGAGTGGTTTGAAATCATGTAGCATAAATATGGCACATATTAATAGTAACCACACTATTTAATATAAACTAATATTAGTTGCTTAATTAGTTGCTATAAATGAACGAGCAAAATAAGCTTTAGATAAAGCATTCTCTAAAGGTGGTATGATTCAACATGAATAGTGTTAAAATTCCTTGATGTATGTTTGTGAGTGGTTGTGCATGTGTGTGTATGTGATCTGTCTTCCTATGATTATAAAGTCCTATCCTTTTTATTTAAACATAGGATACCAGAAGATTGAGTCTATCTAACTTATTCATACCATTTTAATGCCACATGAACGAAAGAATTGCAGTTCTGGGTCCCTGCCATTGTTATACAGACCAACTGCAGCAGTCGATGAATCAAATGCAATTTAGTCTAGCTCAACTAGATCCAGCTGGAGGCTGCTTCTGCACATGAAGCAGAAAAAATATTATACACCATAATTTCTGCTCAAATCAGTCAGTCCCAGGCATTCTACTTGGCAGGCAATTGGTCTGACTAAAATGATTCTGTGTGAATGATTCCATAATGGTGGAGAAAGTACAACCTTTAACCTCTACTAAGTAGACTTCATACACTCTTCTTAACTCAATAGAGGGTGATCATCAGACAGGTAGGCTGGGTCATCTCCTTCTATATGCCCAGCTGAGTCTTTAAAAAAGCTACATAAATGCTATCTCATGGAAGCCAAGAGGAGCCTTTTCTTGTCCTGGGAATTATCTTGAAAATTCATTAAAGACACTAGGGAATGGCAGGAGAATCACTGTAGAACACATTCCCTGCTCTATCCCACACAGGGTCCCAAAGATATAGACATACCTACATGTAGTCATGCACTTTCCAGGTAGCACTAGTGGTGAAGAACTTGCTTGCCAGTGCAGGGGACATAAGAGACGTGGGTCCTATCCCTGGGTTGGGAAGATCCCCTGGAGGAGGGCATAGCAACCCACTCCAGTATTCTTGCTTGGAGAATCCCCTGGGCAGAGGAACCTGGTGGGCTATATAGACCATGGAGGTACAAAGAGCTGGACATGACTGAACAACTTAGCATGCACAAGTAGTATTCATATGTGTACATAGATATGTTTCTACCCCAGCTCCCACTGTTTGGTCTTTGACCCTGGTGCCTGACACAGAGCTCCTAAAACCCTTGGAATGTCCTGGGTGATAGGAGAGTCTTTTGTCCTAATGAGGCAGTTCTTGGTGGGCTCCTATATGTAGGCTGTTACCTGACAGACCAACTCATGATTAGAAGTTTTAAACTGTCATCCCTACCCTTCATTCTTTGGAGAGAGGAGAGGGGTTGCAAACTGAGTTAATAATTGATCATGTCTACATGATGACATCTCCATAGAAATCTCAGAATATGGGTTTCAGAGAGCTTCTGGGTTGTTAAACACATTCATGTTTCTGGGAAGATGACACACTTCAACTCCAGGGAACAAACGCTCCATTGCTCAGTGCTCTGATGCGCAAGACTTCCACGTTTCACCCTATGTGTCTCTTCATCCAACTCTTCATCTGTATCCTTATCTATAATAATCTGATAAACATGTGCTTTCCTGAGTTCTATAAACTATACTAGCAAGTTACTGAACCCAAGCAGAGGACTCATAAACTCAGTTAATAGCTGATCAGTTAGCAGTACAGGTGACAACCTGCGTTTTGCAATTGGCTTCTGAAGTGGGGACTAAGCCCTTAACTGGTAGCATCTCCAGGCAGAAAGTGCCTGAACTGAATTGAATTGTAGGACAATCATTTTAGCCAGCTGGCATTGGAGAATTAGTTGGTATAGGAAAACCCCACACATTTAGTGACAGAAGTATGAGTGTGAGAGTAAATGGAAACTGTTTTCCCTAATATATATGCAGCCAGAAAATTATGTAGATTAAAAACTTTTTTCTTGACTGAAAACTTCTCAAGGGCAGACACCATGTTGTATTCCATATTATACTTCTAGTGTATGTCTGAGTGCTTCATTTCACAAAAATACAATGAGTACTAGGCAAGTGTGGAACTGTTCAAGGCTGAGAAAACAGGGGCGAATAACATACACAATGTCCCTGTCCTCTTGGAGTTTACATGTTAATGGGAAGATCACACACCACACCCAACCACACACACACATGTATTCTGAAAGAAATGAGGCTTATCAAAAAAACTATAATAAAGCCAATATATTTTTGTTGAAATGAATAGATGTTCTTCCAAACACTTTTCACAAAATTTTCCAAGAAATAAAATAATGTTAACATGTTTATCACACACCAAGGTAAAGGGAAAGATCAACTTATAGCCACAAGACACTGGCTTGTGACCTCAGGTTACCCTCCCTCAGAATGACTGCCCTGAGGGACAAGGGGATACTAGGATGCTCAGGTTAGAATACGAAAAAACTACCTGAGCTACTGTTGAGACAGACTCCAGACATACAGTCAGTTGGATTGGATTCAAGTAGTGGTCCCTCCAACAGTACAGCAAGCAGTTGCATTCATGCTTTGTTAAGCTACACATTCAGCCTCCACTTCCAGGTGTTTCTCCAAGAACTTGATCCTGTACCCTCATTTTCACCTGGGGTACTGATTTAAACAAAGCCAGACACTGCTGCTCAGAATTTTATTTCTACCCATAGATAAATATTCCATGTAATTTTCTGTCATTCTTGTATTCATCTCAGATTTGCTTTATTTTCATTATGCCCCTGAGGATAGTGCAGTTTGGACTCTGGACCAGGCTCAGTACTGGCTTGCTTCTCCCTCCTTCAGTCACCTACCCCTGCTAACTCTCCACTGAAGTCACTGAAAGCTGTGGATGTGACAGTCTGGCATGTGACAAAAGAAAAGAACCAAGGGGTTTTTGCCCATGTGGCAAGCCTACAGTTGTCTGAAGTCTACATGCTGAATCACAGGGTGACATTAGGCTCAAGAGGGAGGGGATATAAATAACTATAGCTGATTCACATTGCTGTATGGCAGAAACCAACACAGCACTGTAAAGCAAGCATCCTCCAATTTTAAAGATTAATTAATTTTTAAAAAAGGACACAGGGCAAGACAACCATTGAGTATATGGGAAACTAGGGAGTAGGCAGGCTCATCAGAGTGACCAAGGACAACTAAGACCAAGAATCAAAGTAAAAGAGCCACCTACTGGGATGAACTGAAGTGAGAGGGTGTGACCAATTACAAAATGGGCACAAATCCTCCTATCCGTAGATGCACACTCATTCACTGTGTTTCTTTGAGGCTCCTTTCCATTCATGTAGACATGAGGCTGATGGTATGATTTCTTTAGTCCATGGGACAAAGGCACATGTTACAGAAGACAAAATTTGAAATCCTCTTCTGCTTTGGGCTTGCTCTTTCATGCTGCCTTTGAGATTCCAGAAATCACTTTGACTAACCTGCTGAGTGATGACAGACACAGGGTTGCAGCCCTAGTCAATTTCTGGGTAATCAGTTAGACCATTGACCACTGAACACACATACATGAGTGATTCTAGTTGAGACCAGCAAGACAACCACCCATCTGAGCCCAGACTCAATTGCTAGCCAATAGAATGATTAGCTAATAAATCATGTTTTTAAGCCACTCCATTTTGAACTAAACTGTTATTTAGCAAAAGGTGATTGATACAGAAACTTTTACCTAAAAATAGAATTCTTATTTACCAAACATATTTTTGGTATCATTATCTTTGGGGCTAAGCTACAGCATACGGGAAAATTATTAATGAGGTCTGGAAATTATTAATTTATTAATAATTAATAATTATCATTAAATTATTAATGAGGTTGAAAAAACTGTTAGAAAATTGTTATAGCATGTTGGGAAATGAGGGCTCACATTAGGTAGTTGTGAAACAATCAGGAAAAATCATTGTCTGTGATAACTTGGAAAATAGAAAATGTACCTAATGAAACTTCGGATGTAGTTAAGGAGAGCCCCAGGGAGAATGAAGAAAGTATCTTTTGGTTAGTCAATAAAGTAGGAGAATATAGAGGTAAGTTAAATAACTGGTAGCTCAAGAAAAGTTGAAAAGAAATACATAGGAGTCATGATTGTTATTGGAAAATAACGCTTTCAAAATTTTTTTAATTTTTTGGCCGCACCATGCAGCATGCAGGATCTCAGCTCCCTGGCCAGGATTGAACTCATGCCCCCTAGAGTGGAAGCACAAAGTCCTAACAACTTGACCACCAAAGAATTCTAGAAAATAAAGCTTTTTCTCACCTCCAGTCTCCCTAGAATTGTTAGGAGCCAGTAACTTCTATGTGCTTCCCATTCCTCCCCTTTTCCAAAGGAAGAGTTTATTTCTGTTATACTGTTTTGTGTCACAGCTGTTTACTGGGTGTGTAAGGGGCAGATAACTAGTCTTTTTACTTCATAGGTTCCTGAATCAATAGAAACCACATCCAAGCTATGTGAAAAATTACAAGATCAAGATTGTGAGTTTTGAGTCTACTACCATAATTGGATAAGCCTTTTAAGAGCCCTAGATAGAGATGAGTATGTTTCCCATGTGAAATAATATGAATTTTTATGACCATGATGCAAGCTAGTCTGCTGGAGGGTGAGCATCCATGTGGGAGAGAATTCAGTTTTCCATTCAATGGTATGCCAGCCCCCGGCCATGAAATAGTCACCTGCCAGACATGTGAATGAGGCCAACAACTGCCAGCCACAGGCAGGTACATGTGTGCAGCCATAGGAGACCAGCAGATTACCATTCAGCTGATCCAAGTCCATTTTTCAATCTGCAGAATTGTAAGTTAATAAACAGTTGCTTTAAGCCAATAAGCTCAGGGATGACTTGCTATGTGGCAAAGGCTAACTGGTACAGTAAAAAAGAGAGAACTGGGTGCAACACTGGTGCCAGGTCTTGCCCTTGGATCACACATATTTTTGACAACAAAGAGATTTTGGAACATGGATAAGTGGACTTAATTCTCATGCCTGTATGCAACAGCTTAGAAGTGCTCCATATACTTCTTATCTTAGAAATTACTGCATTGCGAGCAGGATGAAATTTACTAAACTTCTAGATTAGGGAAGCTGGGGAAGGCTGGGACAAAGGAATAAAGTCAATGGATACTGCTCCAGAAATTTAAAGAAGCCAATTTCATCACAGCAAGTGTGAGAATCAGATCAGGAAAGCCTTAATTTTGCATTTAGATGTTCACTGTGACTAGAAATCAGTGAGTTAGATAATAGCACATGGCTTAGGCACTTTTCTTAAATTAAGGATATTGTTATTATTTTAAATGGAGCTTAGATAATGAAATGCTTCTGAGCTTTCTTTCGAATGGTGGTGGACAATGATTTTGAAGTTGGATCCAAGCAGAAGATAATAATAGTGTCTCTCTGGGTTATCTGATGTGACAGTTTAGGGTCATGCTGCTCTTGTCAGTGCCCATTTTGTGACATCTGTCCCTACGTCCTTGTTCAGCTAAACTGTGCACTATTCCTGTTCCCTGAGAGCTTACACTGACTGGACCCCAGGCTCAGAGTCTGAGTGTGTCTGGGCTTGGCTTTCTGGTCAGAAAACCGAGCAAAAAAAGGAACCACTGTGACAGAACTGTCTGTCACAATGAGAGAAGAGATGCTGGTTAGTTTTGTGTCTTTTATAGTTTTTATTATTACAGATCCTTATGTTTGCAAAATCTAGGGGAAAGAATATAGACCATATGAAAATGAAACTGTTAGTCACTCAGTCATGTCCAACTCTTTGTGACCCCATGGACTGTAGCCTGCCAGATTCCTCTGTCCATGGAATTCTCCAGACAGGAATACTGGAGTGGGTTGCCATTATCTTCACCAGGGGATCTTTCTAACCCAGAGATCGAACCCAGGTCTCCCTCACTGCAGGCAGATTCTTTATCATCTGATGGACCCTATGGCCTGGGTTTAAATTCTGAGCCTACCACTCAATACATAACTGGTCTTGAGAAACTCAACAAAACATGCTGAGCTTCTTTTCTCAAGTGGGAAAATAACACTTGCTTTTTCGTACCTGGTGGAACCCTTGTAAAGCTCAAAATATTATCCATACAATACACAAATATATATGTATATATGTATTTATATAAATATATACTAAAACTCTGGCAATCAGGCCTAAGATGGTAGAATACATTACAAATTGTATCTTCTGTGACTTTAGCTATGCATCCTAGTTCTCGGATTTAGAGTGGAATAGATCCGTGCGGGTGAAGCCGATTGGTGTCCTTTCAGAGGGGCTTAAAAGAGCTCCAGTACCATAGTCCTTTATGTCTCATTGCAGAGAAGAATTCAGTGATAGCAAAGTAGTAGATAAAAAGTGTTTTATTGGAATAGGATGCTTGTGAGGCTTACAAGCGGGTGGGCGAGCAATGCTGCGCCCTGAGAACCTTGAGGGCTACAGTTTTATAATCAAAGCAAAAGGGACAGGAGGAAAGGACCTTCTTTGTCTTTTCTGAGTAGACATTATGTTTTTTATCATTAGGTCCTTCTCCAAGTTTAGCAGGGGAGTTTTCTTGTCCCTACATCGTCAAGCTAGATCCACAAATTACTGGTTTTCATGTGTGCAGAGAGCATATCCCAAGGATCAGTAATTTACTGAGCTCACTGGGCAGGATGTGGGTCTCATGCCACCACTGTTTTATTGTTTTGAGGCATGCCCCATGCTTCAGCTGCATGGTTTTTTTGCTAAGCAAGCCTGCTTGGTTTTGTGTTTAAGCAAATCTGTTTTTTCAAAGAATCATTAACTCAGAGGGGTCTCCCATGTATTTTTACTTACAATCCCCTAGTGGGATTAATATTTAATCATCTATTTTGTCCTTTCCTTCTGTTCCTATCATGGGGAAGGTGGAGAGAGTCTGAATGAGCATTAACTTTGTTTTGAGCTGATGCAGAGAAAGTTTCAGATATATTCATAGGTAGAGGTCAGGGTTTTCCAGTGGTCATGTATGGATGTGAGAGTTGGACTGTGAAGAAAGCTGAGCACCGAAGAATTGATGCTTTTGAACTGTGGTGTTGGAGAAGGCTCTTGAGAGTCCCTTGGACTGCAAGGAGAACCAACCAGTCCATTCTAAAGGAGATCAGTCCTGGGTGTTCTTTGGAAGGAATGATGCTAAAGCTGAAACTCTAGTATTTTGGCCACCTCATGCAAAGAGTTGACTCACTGGAAAAACTCTGATGCTTGGAGGGATTGGGGGCAGGAGGAGAAGGGGACGACAGAGGATGAGATGGCTGGATGGCATCACCGACTCAATGGACGTGAGTTTGACACATGAGTTTGGACAGGGAGGCCTGGTGTGCTACGATTCATGGGGTCACAAAGAGTCGGACACGACTGAGAGACTGAACTGAACTGAACTGAGAGGTCAGGGAGGCACATGGTGGTGATTTTACTTTGAAATAGAAGCAGATTCTCTCTTTTTTTAATTGCCTATCTTCTCTGTTTGGATAATTCATTAAGCAACCGGAAGTTCCCAGCTATTCTACAAGAAAAGACTGTCTTTAGGTGTTTACAACAATGGAATTATAATGCAATTATGTAACAGAAAAGAAAAACCTGACTCTCTATTGGATCTATTTCTTTGGCTCTAACCTTTGTTCTCTGTTGCCTGTGCTTAGTCATGCTGGCTCTGCACCTTTGTCTGGTCAGTCAGTAAAAGAATGTTGCCTACAGCCTGGAGTGTACAAAAGAGCCTTTTCTCAAGGCTCTGCCTCCCAGCCCAGATCTTTAAAGGTATAACACTTTTCATTCATTTAGAGACAAAAAGTTGTTAGCAGAACTACATGGGCAGCTGCAAGAACACACCCCTTGTGGGATCTCTCCTGTACCAAGAGATCTATTGCCGCCCCCCTCTCCTTTTAGTATAAAAGAAGCCTGAATGCTAACTTGGGTAAGATGCTTCTTTTTCTAGCTCACTGTCTTGTCAGCCTGCTAGCTTTCCAATTAAAGCTGGTATATTTTGCCCCAGTGCATTGTCTTTATATTTATTGGCCTATAGTAGAGTGGTCAGTACAAGCTTGGACTAGGTAGCAATTATACTGCCCAACTGGTATAGTGAGTATCAAAAAGCCAGATTTCATTTTATTGCTACCACTTGATGCCAATGAAGAAAACATCTTTGAGGGCAGGTATAATTTCTTTTCATAAGAATAAATGAAAACAGAGATAATTATTTACTTTTTCCTTTTCCAAAATGCCAATGTTTTATTCCTTTTAAGGACCTCTGCCTCTTCAACTTAAATATATTCTGGTAACTTATTCTTTACTTCAATCTGTTTTAAAACATATTTGATCTTTTTTTGAATCACACTCAATTTATTATCTGTTGTATTCATTCATTTCACACATGTTGGATGAGTGATGTGTATCAGGTGTGGGGCGGTGGACCAGGCTTGCAGACCAGAGTGAGTGATACAGCCCCTAACCTCAGGGGCTCCAAGCTTCTACTGTTAGTCAGAGCCTTCCCTGTCCCACTCTCATTTCCCCCACATTCACCATCCCCTTTCCAGGGATTTCTCTTTCCTCTGAGCCTTTCTACAAGTAAAAATAATAATAAAGCCAGTATATCTCCACAGTGTGTTCACTGTGTTGGCAGAGATTACTAAATTTTTTATGCACATTAATCTTCTCAGCAACTTCACCAACTTCATTCTATAATGATCCCAATTTACAGAGGAAAGCATGGCACTCTAAGTGGTAGAACCAGTATTCAAACCTAGGTTTACTTGGCTCCAGTGTCATTTATGGCATCACCAACTCAATGGACATGAGTTTGAGTAAACTCTAGGAGTTGGTGATGAACAGGGAGGCCTGGCATGCTGCAGTCCACGGGGTCGCAAAGAGACACGACTGAGCAACTGAACTGAACTGAAGTGTCATTTATATATTAGTTGCTAGGAGACAGGGATCCAGACCATCCCCATAGAAAAGAAATACAAAAAAGCAGAATGGCTGTCTGGGGAGGCCTTACAAATAGCTGTGAAAAGAAGACAAGCGAAAAGCAAAGGAGAAAAGGAAAGATATAAGCATCTGAATGCAGAGTTCCAAAGAATAGCAAGAAGAGATAAGAAAGCCTTCTTCAGTGATCAATGCAAAGAAATAGAGGAAAACACCAGAATGGGAAAGACTAGGGATCTCTTCAAGAAAATCAGAGATACCAAAGGAACATTTCATGCAAAGATGAGCTCGATAAAGGACAGAAATGGTATGGACCTAACAGAAGCAGAAGATATTAAGAAGAGATGACAAGAATACACAGAAGAACTGTACAGAAAAGATCTTCACGACCCAGATAATCACCATGGTGTGATCACTGACCTAGAGCCAGACATCCTGGAATGTGAAGTCAAGTGGGCCTTAGAAAGCATCACTACGAACAAAGCTAGTGGAGGTGATGGAATTCCAGTTGAGCTATTCCAAATCCTGAATGATGATGCTGTGAAAGTGCTGCACTCCATATGCCAGCAAATTTGGAAAACTCAGCAGTGGCCACAGGACTGGAAAACGTCAGTTTTCATTCCAATCCCAAAGAAAGGCAATGCCAAAGAATGCTCAAACTACCACACAATTGCACTCATCTCACACGCTAGTAAAGTAATGCTCAAAATTCTCCAAGCCAGGCTTCAGCAATATGTGAACCGTGAACTTCCTGATGTTCAACCTGGTTTTAGAAAAGGCAGAGGAACCAGAGATCAAACTGTCAACATCCGCTGGATCATGGAAAAAGCAAAAGAGTTCCAGAAAAACATCTATTTCTGCTTTATTGACTATGCCAAAGCCTTTGACTGTGTGGATCACAATAAACTGTGGAAAATTCTGAAAGAGATGGGAATACCAGACCACCCGATCTGCCTCTTGAGAAATTTGTATGCAGGTCAGGAAGCAACAGTTAGAATTGGACATGGAACAACAGACTGGTTCCAAATAGGAAAAGGAGTTCATCAAGGCTGTATATTGTCACCCTGTTTATTTAACTTATATGCAGAGTACATCATGAGAAACGCTGGACTGGAAGAAACACAAGCTGGAATCAAGATTGCCGGGAGAAATATCAATAACCTCAGATATGCAGATGACACCACCCTTATGGCAGAAAGTGAAGAGGAACTCAAAAGCCTCTTGATGAAAGTGAAAGTGGAGACTGAAAAAGTTGGCTTAAAGCTCAACATTCAGAAAATGAAGATCATGGCATCTGGTCCCATCACTTCATGGGAAATAGATGGGGAAACAGTGGACACAGTGTCAGACTTTATTTTTTTGGGCTCCAAAATCACTACAGATGGTGACTGCAGCCATGAAATTAAAAGACACTCACTCCTTGGAAGGAAAGTTATGACCAACCTAGATAGCATATTCAAAAGCAGAGACATTACTTTGCCAACAAAGGTTCATCTAGTCAAGGCTATGGTTTTTCCTCTGGTCATGTATGGATGTGAGAGTTGGACTGTGAAGAAGGCTGAGCGCCGAAGAATTGATGCTTTTGAACTGTGGTGTTGGAGAAGACTCTTGAGAGTCCCTTGGACTGCAAGGAGATCCAACCAGTCCATTCTAAAGGAGATCAGCCCTGGGATTTCTTTGGAAGGAATGATGCTAAAGCTGAAACTCCAGTACTTTGGCCACCTCATGTGAAGAGTTGACTCATTGGAAAAGACTCTGATGCTGGGAGGGATTGGGGGCAGGAGGAGAAGGGGACGACAGAAGATGAGATGGCTGGATGGCATCACTGACTCAATGGACGTAAGTCTGAGTGAACTCCGGGAGTTGGTGATGTACAGGGAGGCCTGGCGTGCTGTGATTCATGGGGTCGCAAAGAGTCAGACATGACTGAGCGACTGATCTGATCTGATCTGATCTGACCACCATTAGTCTACCATAAATGACCCACTTTCTAAAAATTGATTTTAAGACCTTTGAAGGAAAGTAACATATTTTCATCTATACTGCTGGACCCACTTTTTTTACATTACCTCAGTTAATCCTTGTAACTCCTTATGAAGCAGACGTTTTAATTCCACTGTAGGAATGAGGAAACTGAGGATCAACTTAGTTAAAAAACATAGCCATCTACACCATTTAGCTAATTAATGGTAATATTAAGATTCAAACCAACGTTTTAAGTCTAAAATCCATGTTCTCACATTTCTTCTTTATAATTTGAAGAATTTAAAACAAAGTTTAAGAATGGATTTTCTCTGAAGATAAACAGCACACTTCTTCAATAACTAGAAATTCAGGACAAGGGTGACATTAAGAGTATCTAAAGTAAACAGGGAAGAAATACAAGGAATTCTAATCCTGTTAGTATTCCATTATTGTAAATGCACATAATTAATTTCCTTTCCATTTATTTGAAAATGAAAATATAAATTTAAAAAGGCAGAAAAGTAAGACATATTTTTTGTATAAACATGATTGAGGCAATTGGATTACAGTACAGAGAATATGAACATAGAATCATCTCACATATTAAGCTTGAAAATTCATGCCAGGTAAACCAGAGCAAAATGTAACATTTTATTTAAATAGCTTACAACACTGAGGGTTTTTTTTTCCCTCAGTTCTTTTTTTTTTTTTCTCGATGGAAGCTGTGGGTCTAATAAACAGTGTCCTGGCCTTGAATTTAGAAGGTCAGAATCCATGCCCTAAATTTAGCACTTTTCACTTCTTCAAAATTCAGTGAATTGATTAAAGTCTTGAAGTTGCTGTCACACTATCCAGATTAGAATAATATAAATCTAAACAGAAAGAAAACAAATAATAAAATGATAACATATATTAATGAAATAGATACTAAATAGAGAGGGTCAGCAAAAACAAACATTTTCTTTGGAAGAAAAAAACCTAATAAATACCTGAAAAAGATTGCCAATTGAAAAAAGTCATAAATAATAACAGGAACAGAAAACTAGATGGATCTGCATATACAAATGATATTTTAAAATTTCAAAAATATATGATTATCCTAATAATTTTGAAACCTAGATGAAATGGTCAATTTTAAGGAAAAATGCATTTTACTATTGTCAACAAGATGAATGAGATGCCTTAATAAAGCAGTAACTTAATAATTCAAAAATTAAAGAAATGATTAGTAATCAATGTTCTTTTCCTGCACAAAAAGACATACTAAGCCCAAATGATGTCTTTCCTACACGCCAAGAAACAGAAAACTACTATATGATACATATCATTTTTGAGAATAGAAAAAGAAGGAAGGCACCTCATTTTATAAAGCTCCTATGTCCCTAATATCAAAATTGCAGGATAATACCAAAAAAAAGTAGAAAACAAATCTCATTTATTTATGTATGTTCAGTGAATGGAAGATATTTGGGGGATCGGAGAACTTCATGAAGCTACAAAAGAGCTGGTTGAGAGAAAGCAGCTGAAGCTTCAGAAGAGAGAGGTGATAGTTGGTGGAGCATGCACTTAAGGGAAAAAGAATCAAAATTATAGGAGATATAAGGAGTACTGTTTCTCTACAACAAACAAACAAACAAAAAAGATAATCCCTGCAGAGGTATTTAATTTTAGCCTAAATTTTTAGATGAATCTGATGAGCTAAATTGGTCTGGTAAGACCAGGATGTTTGAATACTATATGAAAAGCAATGGGGAGGGCACACGTGCTGTGCTTGCACACACAGACATCTGCACACACATATACATGACCCATTCTCTGAGCAGAACCACTGCCCATTGCCAGCCTACGTGGTACCTTTGAATGTCCCCTCTGGTGAGACAGAGCTCTCCACCAGAGTGTCCAACTTGGCATTTGAAACTTGGGCTCAGCTTCTTAGACAATAACTTGCAACTGTCTTAAGATTATGTCTGCAAGAAACCAAAGTAACTTACTATATCAGTCAAGGTAATGAACTGACAATTAACATGCAAATCAGTTAAATAGGTTGCTCAGTACCATGTAGCACAAACAACTTTAGTTGATTGACTAAATTACTAGCTTATTATACCATCTAGTGGAGTAATAGATGTAGCCCCTCCTAAGTACATGGCCCGCCCTGAGACTCTTAATGCAGTAAGAGTTTAATGGTGATTATAATGATGATGTTTATGCTACTAATTTCTTCATATTTATGATATTTTTCAGCTTATAAATTGCTCTCACATATATGACCTAATTTAGGCTATCCTTGGTGGCTCAGCGGTAAAGATTTCGCCTACAGGGCAGGATATGTGGGTTTGATCCTTGGGTCAGGTAGATCCCCTTGGAGAAGGGAATGGCAACACACTCTGGTATTCTTGTCTGGGAAATCCCATGAACAGAGGAGCCTGGTGGTTTACGGTCCATGGTGTTGCTAGAGTCAGATACAATTTAGGTACTAAAACCACCACTATCACCATATGATCTAATTTAATAGCTTGAAATATCTGACTACTTAACAATATTTGCCTTTATATACACAGACACATACACACAGAGAGTTCTATTATTGAACAGTAAAAAGTAAAACTCACAGCCAAAACCTTTTAAATTTTTAATCATATAAGTTTATGATCTGATTAATCAGTTGAAATCATATAAATTAAGTGGTGCTTATTTACACTTAATTTTCTTGATTAAAAGGATATGTACCTTGGAGTATTTTTATTTTTTACTTGCTTCATTTTTTATTTTTTAATTAGTTTTGGCTGCACTGGGTGTTTGTTGCTGGGTGCAGGCTTTTCATTGTGGTACTCAGGCTTTCTCTAATTGTGGCACATAGAATTATTTGCCTTGCGGCATGTGGGATCTTAGTTCCCCAAACAGGGATCTAACTAACGTCCTCTACATTGGAATGCAGATTTTCAACCACTTAACCACCAGGAAAGTCCCTACCTTGGAGTATTTTAAACAGTAAATATCTCTGTTTCATGAAAGTTTATTTTTGTTTAATAAAATAAAATCTATACATATATTTTGCATAATGAGACTTTCCTATTTTAGCCACTAGCTGCAGCGAAACTGTCTTAACAAAATTTATTTTCTCATACACAAAGTCTGATGTCAGTCAAATGTCTTTGCAGGGCTGCTTTTGAGTACAATCATTTCAATAAATGGTCTCCATTGGCACTGCCACTGCCATAGGGCAAGAGAGAAAATGGAAGAGGCATTCTTGATCTTAAAGCTTCAGCTGGTAGTAAGATGCATCAATTTCACCTACATCTCACTGGCTAGAACTAGTCACATGGCTCTGTCTAACTGCAAAGACATCTGGGAAGCAAATTCTTCCTGTGTTGTAAGGAAGGAGAGAGTAATCAGGTATGAAACACGTTAGTAAACTTTACTACAGTCCCTTACAAATATTGAGATGACATTTTCTATTTTAAACATTAGTTTTACACCAATTTCCCTGCCTTATAATAATTCAACATTGAAGTGAAGAATTTTCTTACTCTTTCCAATATGAAATAAAAGAATATTTGACAGGCTTCATGCTTTTGCTTTTATCTACAAATTATACGTTTTAAACATAATGGCAATGCTTCAAAACAGTTTGGTACACGTCAGTAATAGCTCTTAATGACTCAGAAAGAATGTAATAATCTACCATGATCAAAACTAATCTGCCATAAAAAGTACAGAAATATCAAATGGCTTATCCTCTGGAAACAAATCCAAATTGATTGCCTCATTTGTTACATCATATGTAATATACACTTTAACATTACTATGACTTTGCATAGACATCTAGCTTCTCAGGGAAATTTAGAAAAACATTATCTAATAAGGCTTCATTGTGAAAAGAATTAACATGCCTAATGATGCACCTCTTAATTTTCTGTGTGTGTCATTAGCAACAATTATTTATTGACTTATGATATCCTGAATATAGGGGCTTCTCAGTTGGCACAGTGATAAAGAATCTGCCTACCAATATTGGGGACACGGGTTCGATCCTGGTCAGGAAGATCACCTGGAGAAGGAAATGACAACCCACTCCAGTATTCTTGCCTAAGAAATCCCATAGACAGAGGAGCCTGGAGGGCTGCAGTCCAAGAGATCACAAAGAGCTGGATGCGACTTAGGAACGGAGCACACACAGCACACGTTTATTTGATAATTTGGTTTGAGTGTAATGCCAAGACTATGGATCTAAAATATCTTGCTTTCAATATCTGTCTCTCTGTCCCTTTCTTTCTCTCAGTTATTGCATTATAGTCATAATGGAAAAAATATATTCATTTCATACCATGTAGGGTAAGTGGACATTTTGGAAAATATCTAAGAAGTATATTATGTAGTTATAATCCTTTGGTTATTATTTTACTTGTATTGGATTTGCTAACCAGTTTTAAGGAATTTAACTAAAATCTAATTTAAAATACATCTTCTTGGTCTTCCTACTTCACAAAGCAATGTCTAGCCCCCTGTTGGTAAGCGTGGTCTCAATTAAATCATCTAGGAAGCTGGGGGTTTTAAAAGACAGAGAGTAGTTGGTGGGTTTTGCTTTCAAATGCCATCCTTTTAAACATAATAGAAATATTCTCCCTAGAAAAGTGACTGCAAAACACTCAAATAATAGATCTAAGTTATAAATTAAGTTTTTATTTCTAATTTCACTGCAAGTCTAAAGTGGAAAGAACACTAAACTTGGAGTCAGAGACTCAGCATTGCCCCTAACAGCTGTGTAGATTTAACCA
Organism: Bos javanicus; assembly: GCF_032452875.1. Taxonomy (NCBI): domain Eukaryota; kingdom Metazoa; phylum Chordata; class Mammalia; order Artiodactyla; family Bovidae; genus Bos; species Bos javanicus. The sequence continues at coordinate 42,648,677 of NC_083881.1, forward strand.
AGAAATTAACCTTTCAGAGTCTCAGTTTTCTCATGCAGATGAGGAACATTAAGTTGTCTATTCCTTAAATTCTTAATATGTTTACTGTTTTCAGACTGAAGAGGACAGGAGCGGTTTTTGTTACAAAAACAAAAATTGTATTAACTAACAGTATAACTATGAGAATAAAAGAAGATAATAATGCAAGCATTTTTAATACTGTAATGCATTTCAGAAGACTGGAACTTTATTACCCTTGTTAACATGACCAAGTGAAGATTTTTTTTAATGTCAAAGGCAATAATGTTTTACACAATGATATAAATATATCCTCTCAAATTGCTTTTACCCTCAGTTTTTTTTTTTTAATTGGTATATAGCTGCTTTACAATATTGTGTAAGTTTCTGCTGTACAGCAAAGTGAATCAGCTATATAAACACATATATCCCCTCTTTCTTGGATCTCCCTCCCACTCCCATTTCTCTAGGTCATCACAGAGCACCTAGCTGAGTTCCCCTTACTCAGGGAGGGAGTTTCCCACTGGGTATCTATTTTACACATGATAGTATATATATGTCAGTCCCAATTTCTCGATTCCATCCTACCCCTCCCCCCCACCTCTATGTCCACATGTACATTCTTCTTGTATGCACCTAAGTTTTTCAATATGCACCAGACTTTCCCATTCATAGGACTCAAATCTTCTTCAGACACCACTCGCTTTCTACCTTCTTATTCATAGCAGGCTTCTTTATTTTATTTTATTTATTTATTTTTGGCTATGCTGGGTCTTAGTTGCCGTACAGTCTTTTCTCTAGTTGCGGCTAGCAGAGGCTACTCTTCAGTTGCGATCCACAGGCTTCTCATTGCAGTGGTTTCTCTTGTTGTGGAGGACGGACTCCAGGGCATGAAGGCTTCAGTAATTGTAGCACGTGGACTCAGTAGTTGCGGCTCTTGGGCTCTAGAACACAGACTCAGTAGTTGTAACACACACAGGCTTAACTGATTCACATCTACGGCATCTGGGATCCTCCCAGACCAGGGACTGAACTCATGTCTCTTGCATTGGCAGGCAGATTCTTTACCACTGAGCCACCAGGGAAGCTCCCAGAGCAAAATTCTGAAAGAGTTGTTCATTTGAGATAAGACAGAGTGGGGCAGAACACAACGACTAAGTAAATGAAGGTCACAGTCTTTAGAATAAGATAAAAGCCAGCTGGAACCAGCTAAAACCAAGATGGCTTCTAGAATACACCAGTCATTGACCTTTAGCTCATTATACCTTCATGGTAATACTAAAAATAACTCCTCCTTATGTCATGACAGGTCAAGATGGACCATAAAAGGCCAAAAAGAATTCCCAATTCTTGGAAATCCCCACCCTTCCCAGAAGCAGGACTATTCCTCCCACTCATCAGTATATGAAATAACTCAGCCCGTAAAAACAAACCACCCCACACCCTGGGGCTGCTCTCACTTTCTGAGATGGTCAGTGTGAGTTCTGTCTGCGGAATGTGTGTCTCTCTAAATAAACTTGCTTTCACTTTACTTTGGCTCACTCTTGAGTTCTTTCCTGGGCAAAGCCAAGGACCCTCACTTGAAGATCTGTCCTGGGGACTCACGTGGGTCCCAGGTTGTGATATTTCCTTCTGCAACACATTCCCACTTACTTTGTACATTTTCTCACTAACTTTCTTGCCTAATTTTTCTAATCTGTCACCCATCCTCATTATGTCCATAAAACTATACTCACTAAGGTCACAAAGAGGCAGTAAATCCAAAGGATAATTTTAATTTTCTTTTTTTGTACTCTAAGTAGCGATCAACAATGTGTAATACATTTTCCTTGTAGCACTCCCTTCACAAGACCCTGTCACATGGCACTCTTTTCAATTCCCTCCTTTCACTCTGATAACTAATTCAAATCTCTTCTGTTGATTTCTCATTTTTTACCCAAATACTAAATTTGGTAGGTCAAGTCATAGGCCTGACCATCTCTTCTCACCCTGTGCTTTTCCCCTGGATGATCTAATCCATTCCCAGCACCATGTGAAAGTAATTCAAAAAATTACCTCTGTAGTCCCAAACAGTCCTCTGAGTTCTAAGCCTTTATATCCAATCACCTCTCTGGCATATTTTGTCAAATATCTTTAAAGAACTTCAAATCAGAAAGACACCATTGAAAAGTTGACCTTCTCCTTGAAATCAGGTTCTTTTCCATGGTTCTATTGCTGTGAAGGATATTATATAGTCAGATATGGAAGATGGAGACCTAAAAAACATACTGATCACCTTCTTCACGTCATCTATCAGTTTTCTTTCCTAAATATCCATTCACTTTCCTCCAATTATTAATTCACTTCCCTCCATGCCTACTCCCATCATCTCATTCAAGCTACTGTTATCTCTTGCCTAGTGTATAACAATAATAATAATTGTTAATCATCAGATAATCATCCCTCGGTATCATCTGTGGTCCTTTCTCACCCTGCCTCCTAAGCCTTTCCTGTTGTTCTAATGTTCAGAGTCCTTAACCTGTAAGACCATGTAGACCCTGACCCTGTCTACACTTCCAGCCTCAACTTTGGCCACTCTTCCATTTGTTGAACACTTTCCAACTTAATTGGCTTATTTCAGATCACTGAAGGATCCATGGCCCACTTTTCCATAGGATTTTTCCACATCTTATTCTCTCTATGGCTTCCCTGGTGGCTCAGACAGTAAAGAGTCTGCCTGCAATGCAGGAGACCTGGGTTTGATCCATGGCTTGGGAAGATCCCCTGGAGAAGGAAATGGCTACCCACTCTAGTATTCTTGCCTAGAGAATTCCATGGACAGAGGAGCCTGGCAGGTTACAGTCCATGGGGTTGCAAAGAGTCAGACATGACTGAGGGACTTTCACTTCACACCTCACTATTCTCTGCTGGGAAGAGTTTTTCTTCCTCTCCTCATTAAATTTGTTTCATCTTGACCTTTAGACTCTCTCCCCAGAAAACCTTTCCCTGAATTTTTGATTTAGTCAAATCCTCTGATTATTCTCACACAGTAACAGGTATCATTCTGACATAATACTTACAATTGTCTTAATTTTCATTCACCTTCCACTTTTTATTTTCTATTTCCTTCACTGAAGTGTAAGTTCCACAAGTTCAGGAAACATGTCGGTGTGTGTTCATATCACATTATAGACACCTAAAAAATGTCTGCCCCGTAAGCTCTCAACATGTATTGGAAATGAAAAAATGAATGTATGAGTTACATAAAATTATTTTTTAAAAGCCTGTGAACTGGATGCTAAACAATAACAACAAATAGCAGTTATAAAATATTTGTAATTTTTAAGAACAATATTCTGAAAACTTTTAATTTCACAAAGGAAAGTTTACTCAATTAACTTGAAATTAATTGAATAAAAGAACAAGACTGATATGATCTGCACCATCTTTACTTGTCTGTATAATAAGTTAAGCTCAGTACAAATACATTTTCATCAACATTAACAAATTGAAATGATCTAAATAAATTTCATCCCAAAAGGATAGTAAAGAACTTTCCATATATCTCACAAAAGAGTCAACAGTCATTGTATTTTTATAAAAAAATAAATGAAATTGTACAGTATGATGAAAAGAGCAACAACCTGTTAGCCAAAGAACCTAGAACTTAATTTCAATTCTATCTTTAATAGCTTGCCACTGAGCAAGTTTCTTCATTTTTATTGTAATTAGTTTATAAAATAAAGTCATAATTGATACATTCTGCCAGCTTCAACATTGTAGGAATAAATATTTTCTTGCTGGTTCCAGGATCTCTATTGAGGGTCCTGACCCTCTGGGGTTCTACCAGATCAGTTACTTAGAAATGGCCTAAACATGCAAATGGCCTATGCTACATTATTGAAAATGAGAGGACATTTCAGAACATGTGCATTTCTTAAATTTTTTATTTCAGTTGTGTTATATATGATGAAATTTCAAGGGTAATGGCCAAACTGCCCAAAATAATACCTTTTTTTTTCCTCCTGATTTAAGTCTGGGAAAGAACTTTAATGCAACTTTAGTCAATATGCAGTCAATAAGTAAACCCTATCCCTCCACTCCAGATACATAACAATGAAAGATAAAATATCAAAGGAGAAGCTTTAAAAAATATAGCCATGCTCAAGCACAAGATAAAGATGTCTGTTGACTAGAAATAAAACCAAAACAAATTAAGTGGGACTGAAGCCACCAGCATGCTGGACTCCAGTTCTGGAAGCATGTTGAAGCAACCTAGAGAGTTCATTGTTCAGGAAAATGACAAGAGTCAGGAGTCAGAGCTTGCCTAATGTACTGGAAGACTAGATACAGTTTTGGAAAGATGCAGGGTAAAGGAGGTAAAAACTACAGTCTCAAACCAGATAGTGGGTGAGGATATCCTCTGACTTAGTGATGATACCTGCATTATATCTCATGGCACCTTGGTTAAGGGGCCTTAGCTTGCAGTTCAAGACCAAGCAATGTTCTGGGAGCTGTGGGCAACTGAAAACTCTCTAGAAAGACTAGTAACAAAATCAAATTTTAGGGGAGTTATTGATATCAAGTGAAACTTGGAAAGTAATTTGAATATGTTTATGATATTCAAAAAGATAAATCAAGGAACATTATGAAAAAGAGCAAAAAACGTGAAATTAAAATAAGCTTAAGTGAAAAAAGAAGAATAAAAATATAATTTATAGAAATTCTAAATAAGGAGATATTTCACTGAGAAAATCTAAACTGATATTATATCAGTAGGCACAGCAGCATTTTTTGACAGAATTTGAAAGTTGAAAATAAGGCAATGTCTCCCTTAGGCTTGGTGTTAGTTCCTTAAGACCAGAAATTTTTATTCATTTCTACAACAAATATTTATTGAAAACATTTTTTTGCTCAGCAACCTTAAAATAAACTTTTTTAAAGCAACTTTTAACTTATTTGTGATCAAAAGTTGAAAGTTAAAGGCATAATTTCCTTCATTAAGTAAGCTTATTAAAAGGTAGATGTCAGAAATATTTTTTACTTTTCTATTATATCAAGTCTATCTTACAACTTCATAATATACAGAATGTGTCTTATTGTCTTGAGAGATATTTTAGTTTCTTGATGCAAAATTCTCTATATTTTAGAAAAGGATGAATTGATTACTCCTAAATGAACCCATTTATTTCCCAGATTATTTTACCTTTCAACTTAATCCAGAGACTGTAAGACTATATGCCTCCACCAAAATGTAAGTTCCTTGAGTGCAAAGTTTTTATAAACTCAGTAAATATATATTGAAGTGTTAAATGTTTTTCTAATAATACCCTGGTTTTAGAATATAGCAAGAATTGAAATTGCTGATGCTTTTATTATAAATCCTACTACATAATTTTAAATGTTTAAAAGCATCGTATGTTTCTCTAAGAATTTAAAGCAAATACAAATTTGGATTATTTGGGCAGAAGAAACTGTCTCAAGTGAACTTATACAGGAAAAGGAATTTATTCTAAGAAAACAGAAAAAGTAAAAGTGCCTCAGTCATGTCCGACTCTTTGCGACCCCATGGACTATACAGTCCATAGAATTCTCCAGGTCCGAATACTTAAGTGGGTAGCCTTTCTCTTCTCCAGGGGATCTTTCCAACCCAGAGAGCGAACCCAGGTCTCCCTCATTGCAGGCAGATTCTTTACCAGCTGAGCCACAAACGAAGTCCGAGAGAACAGAGGTGCACATAAAATCCAGAGACTGAGACACAAGAGCACACTGAGACAGTCTCTGGCACTTCTGTGTCTATTCCTTCCCAGCAGTTGCTTCATTTTTCCCCAGCCTGCACTCCAGTTTTCTCAACTCTCCATGTGCCATGGTGAAAAATGAGACTTCACAATTGTTTCGTTACATTCAAGTTTCCAGCCACTAAAATTGGAAAAACACAATAAAATATCCAAATTCCTATAGACAGGTTCACTTTGAACCTTGAGTAGATGTTCCTCCTTAAGCCAATCAACTGGGGCCAGACAGACCACGGTTGGGCCCCGAGATTTTATTTTAAAGTTTACTGGGTTTGGTCAGATGTCTTAGTCACAAAGAACCCTTGGGGAAAGTAAAGGCGTTTTGGCAAAGACAAATGAAGCTGATAGACCTTCCAGATATAGGGTCAAAAGTTTTCTAATAAGGAAAGATTAAGGACCTGGCAATGAATTTGCTGTTAATTCAGCCTCATGCAATGGGAACCTACTTAGGCTGACAAGACCTTTCTCATGGAAGGCAGATAACGGGGCTACTGCCAAGGGTATTTCTCAGTACTAATACTTGGTGGCTGTTATCTACAGCTGTGTGTGTGTGTGTGTGTGTGTGTGTGTGTGTGTGTGTTTAGGGAGGAAAAAGTTTTCTTCTGCCCAAATAATTCAAATCGATTTAAAAATCAAATTCTTAAGAATTTGAGAGATGAATAAAGTTTCCTCTACTTTTCCAAATTCTTCTGGTTGGTCTAAGAATTAAATTGTCATGAGACAGATTAACAAGAAAATATCAAACAAAAGTTTAATAGTATGTATACATGGGACCAACCCAGGGAACCTGAGTAATTCACCAAAATGACTGAAACTGTCACCTTAAACACCATTTCAACTAAAGACCAAGGAGGATCTTGTGGATAATGGTTTGGGACTTTGAAAGAGAAGAAGGCAATTGACAAGAAAACAGAAGAGCAAGTGTTTGGTAACAAATGTTTCCTGGGCCATGAAGAGACCATAGGACACAAAGAAGAGTTTTAACAAACAGACTTTGCTAGATTCTTCCTTGTCTATATATGCAGTTCATATTATAGTTATCTATTGATAGCTCATTTCCTGGAAGAGTTTCTCTATCTGCATTCTTTAACCAATTAAGGGGAAAGTCAAAGGTTCTTCTGAGTTTTTTGGGCCATGATTTTTTTTTTAGCTCAAAATAATCTGCATGACAAAGAGACATACTTTGGGGTGACAAATTTTGCTTTTCTACAAAATATATGTATATATACACTTACATACATATAATATAATTATATATATTTATTATATATTTATATAAATATATATACATTATAATATTTATATATTTATATAAAATTATAATTTATATATTTATATAAATTATATATATTATATAAATATATTATATATATAATAATATACATATATAATAAACATATATTATAAATAGGAAAGTATATTATAAATATACAAATAAATCTAAAACAATGATATGATCTAATATAAATATTTTAAACATGAAAAAATTAAATTTTATTTGAATTTAATTTAAAAAGACAGGAAATTACTAGTCTTTTCAGATGAATACAGCTCATTAAAAATACGTGATTTTGTAGCATGCTTCTAAGTTTCAGGAAAAAAGATTATCTGAAATACTGATATTAGAACAATTAGGGCATTTACAAAATACTTCTACAGTTCAGACACCTTTGATTTTCTTTCTCTGGTGAAAGATGAACTGATTAGCATTCTCGTGTTTCTGCCTATCTCATCTTTCCCTCATATTTCAATCTTTGATACTTGTAATTATCTTTACTTTGTCTGGACAAATGAAAAACATTCACATTCTGATCTGCTATCACAATTTCTTTTATTATTTAGTCTTTCATTATTCAGTTTTCATATGTTAGTGGATTAAATATTTACTACAAAAATTTTAGGCCTTTAAAGCCATTTACCATAGCTCCTCCCTTGTTATATTTCATCTTTAGATACAGTTTATATTATTCTGGATTCAGGTTTGTTTGACTTTCTTTTTCTCCCCTTTTCTCCAGAGGGATTTATAGGTAGCATATGACCTTTCCTCTTTGAAAAACCTCTCTGTGGTATTTATTATCAATCTATGACTTGGATGAATACAATAAACTTGTGTCACACTTTTAACCCTTCAGTAATATGTGGACGTTTCTTCGATGACATTGCTATGGGAAAGAAATGAAGTCACTTGAATATGCTCCCCTTGTGGGTAATGTTATTTTTTGACCGGATGAACCAGAGAATTTTTTAATTTTTGAGGTCAATGACTTACCTGGGATGGGTCTCAGTTCCTATAATTCGGAATCAATTTGTCTTTATATACAAGTATTCCTTTCAATTGATCAATCTAGTCTTTATAGATTTTATAGACAAAATTTCAATCAACTGGGTCTTTGAAAACCCTTTTTCCTATTTCATTTGCTGAATTCTCTACTTCAAAGACTTGTACTTCTATGCTGGATTGTCCTTGTGTCCATTGGTGGAATATTATAAATTATTTCCTAGAGCTAATTTAATCTTTAACATTTTTTTCTGTATTCAGTGTGATTGATATTGTCCCTTAAACTATTTTAGATATTACCAGATTATACATCAAAAATACTGGAGCAGACTTCCCTCCATTGGCAGGCAGATTCTTAACCATGGGACTACTATGGAAATCTGAGCACCGCAACTAGAGAGTAGCCCCTGCTTGCTGCAGCTAGAGAATGTCCACTACCAACACAGCCGTAAATAAATAAGTAAATACAATTTTTAAAAATACTGAGTCTCAGCACTTCCCGCACGTGTCTGAAATGATTTATTTTCTGGAAGGGGCAAGAAAACCCACTTTTAATTAAAAACAAAGAAACAAAAATTTCTCAGGTAGTTTGATTCAGACTGGAAATCACTGGCCTTTAACCACTCTCTTTCTTGTGTCCTCAAAGCCAGGGAATTTCTCAGTTCAGTTCAGTTCAGTCGCTCAGTCATGTCTGATTCTTTGTGACCACGTGGACTGCAGCACGCCAGGCTTCCCTGTCCATCACCAACTCCCAGAGCTTGCTCAAACTCATGTCCATTGAGTTGGTGGATGCCATCCAACCACCTCATCCTCTGTCATCCCCTTCTCCTGCCTTCAATCTTTCCCAGCATTAGGGTCTTTTCCAAGGAGTCAGTTCTTTGTATCAGGTGGCCAAAGTATTGGAGTTTCAGCTTCAACATCAGTCCTTCCAATGAATATGCAGGACTGATTTCCTTTAGGATTGACTGGTTTGATCTCCTCGCAGTCCAAGGGACTCTCAATAGTCTTCTCCAACACCACAGTTTGAAATCATCAATTTTTTGGTGCTCAGTTTTCTTTATAGTCCAACTCTCACATCCATACATGACTACTGGAAAACCATAGCTTTGACTAGATAGACCTTTGTCAGCAAAGTAATGCCTCTGCTTTTTAATATACTGTCTAGGTTGAACATAGCTTTTCTTCTAAGAAGCAAGCGTCTTTTAAATTTCACGGATGCAGTCACCATCTGCAATGATTTTGGAGTCCAAGAAAATAAAGTCTGTCACTGTTTCCATTGTTTCTCCATCCATTTGCCATGAAGCGATGGGACCGGATGCCATGATATTCATTTTTTGAATGTTGAATTTTAAGCCAGCTTTTTCACTCTCCTCTTTCACTTTCATCAAGAGGCTCTTTAGTTCCTCTTCACTTTCTGCCATAAGGGTAGTGTCATCTGTGTATCTGAGATTATTGATATTTCTCCCAGAAATTTTGACTCCAGCTTGTGCTTCATCCATCCTGGCATTTCACATGATGTACTTTACATATAAGTTAAATAAGCAGGGTGACAATATACAGCCTTGACATATTCCTTTCCCAATTTGGAACCAGTCCATTGTTCCATGTTCAGTTATAACCGTTGCCTCTTGAACAGTTACAGTTTACTGGGAACTCCTTGGTGCCTCCTAAGTTAGTTCCTTATCAATATATCAGCACCAGCCATGGTACACTCACCATACGATCAGGTCAGCTAAAAGTCAGACAGTGTCATGGCCAGACAACTCTCATATGTGAATATCTGACAGGAATAATAAGGGACACTCTTAACACATGGAAGTGGTCCAGAATTACACGGCTGAATTTTTCTGAGGCCGTATTTTCCGACCCTTATCATTATTTATTAATACCATGAACTGAAGTCATAGAGATGTCAGGATCATCTTTTCCTCCTTTTTTAAAATATTTCTCTAAAATTCCAAATAAAGGAAAAGCCTAGGGTACTCAATCATACCAGTTTTTGATTCAAAAGTTAAAAGCACTGTAGAGAAAATTTTTTCCAGTGCTCTGAACTCTTATGTTTATAGATATCACATCTGAAATAGATAAAAGGTCAGGTAGGAAGAACATTGTGGGGACAGCTGCTCTGTTTGGTCAGGATTGCTTATTGCCTGAGGTGACAAAAGGCCTGGGGTCAGGCTCATTTTATACTTTTGCCTGACCCTTCAGGACACTTGTTTTCCTTCTTCTTTGATTGGACGTGCTTAGCTGTATGACTCATGTGATTTAGCTGAGGCTATAAACACAGCCTGCTCACATCATTCCCCAACGTGTCATCCTTCGAAGCTACAGAGACACCTCTGCCCTGGGAAATGCATGGCAGTCCTCTGCCTCCACCCTGATAAGAAGAATTACAGGATGACCAGTGCCTGTAATCTCTCACTGAGTCAACATGCTTTTGATTTTCTGAAGTTTAATTTCTCTTCAAAAGAAAGTTTCTGTATCTCACATAACCTAATGTCAACATTGCCCTAGGGACAGTAAATTTAGAGAAAAGAAGTAAAATCAGAATTACAGAAACTCTGATTTTTGCCAGTTACCCAAGAGCACCTTATTCACCTGATAGTTTTCACCATTTTAAGAGTTTGTTTTCACTTAGCCTCTGGATTCTCATTTTGATATCACTGGAACCAGTGCTGTATGCTGAGGGCTACATCAGTCTTTGTTCTTAGTTACTGTTTTCTCCCCACGCAAGAGATGCTGAAGGTCAGAATTGGCACAGAAGCAATAGTTATGAATAGAAGACATAACAGAGAGATCTATAGAAGTAAAAAGCATTTGGACTTGAGAGAGCTGATGGGGGAAGAAAGGTCAGATGTGATTTCAGATTAGGTGACAGCATAGATCATATGTCTCTAACTGAAAATAAAAACCTGGAAGAACAGGTATTAAAGGAAGATGGAACTTTAAGTTCAATCTTGTATGGATTTTAGGTACCTGAGGAACATCCCAGTAGAACTGTTTCCTGGCAATTTTATATGCTGGGGTCTTAAATTCCAATAACCTTAGAATGTGAATGTGTTTGGAAATGACATCTTTTCAGAGGTAATTAGTGAAGAGGAGGTCATACTAGAGTAGAGTAGACCTTCAATCCACTATGACTAAAATCGTCTTACAAGGGACAGATTTGGACACAGACACACACAAGAGATGAACACCTTGTGAAGATGAAGGTAGAGACTGGGTGATGCTTCCAAATAAAGAATACCAAAGATTTCTAGAAAGCCACTAGAAGTTAACAAAGAAATGTGAAACAGAGTCTCCAGTACAGCTCCCAAAGGAACCAACTTTTCTGATTCTTTGATCTTGGAATTTCTAGCTTTCAGAACTGAGAGATGATAAATTTCTATTGTTTATGTTATTCAATTTGTGCTTTGTTACAGTAGGACTTCCCTGGTGGCTCAGATGCTAAAGCCTCTGTCTACAATGCGGGAGACCGGGGTTTGATCCCTGGGTCAGGAAGATCCCCTGGAGAGGGAAATGGCAATCCACTCCAGTACTATTGCCTGAAAAATCCCATGGACAGAGGACCTTGGTAGGCTAAAGTCCATGGGGTCGCAAAGAGTCAGACATGACTGAGCGACTTCACTTTTACTTTCGCTTGTTACAGTAGCCATAGCAAACTAACACACTCTCCACCTCATCCTCATCTCTATTTTGAAATCACTGGTAATAAAACAAGCCAATACCAAACCAGGAAGCTCCATGACATCAAAGGTAAGGTTGCCATTGTTTGCCAAAGTGCCCCTCAGCACCTAGAACCATGCATAATACAGAACAGGTAGTTGATAATTATGTTTTCAGTGATTGGTTAAATTTATTCAACCCATTTGCCAGTGACCATACACATACTATTTTTAAATTCTGCAGCACTTATGCAAGTTAGACACTGTTAACCTCACTTTGATGACTATAGAAACTATGATTCAAGAAAAATGATGTATGAGACAAAATGATCATAGACTTTAGAGATAAAATTGTTCTCAGATTGAGATGTGTTGCTGTCACTCAGTCATGGCATGACTCTAAGCAATTGGTTTCAATGGTGTGATCTGTAAAACAAGGATGTTAATACTGCAGCCATAAAATTAAAAGACACTTACTCCTTGGAAGGAAAGTTATGACCAACCTAAATAGCATATTCAAAAGCAGAGACATTAATTTGCCAACAAAGGTCCGTCTAGTCAAGGCTATGGTTTTCCCAGTAGTCATGTACGGATGTGAGAGTTGGACTATAAAGAAAGCTGAGCACCGAAGAATTGATGCTTTTGAACTGTGGTGTTGGAGAAGACTCTTGAGAGTCCCTTGGACTGCAAGGAGATCCAACCAGTCCATACTAAAGGGTATCAGTCCTGCGTGTTCATTGGAAGGACTGATATTGAAGCTGAAACTCCAATACTTTGGCCACCTGATGTGAAGAGCTGACTCATTTGAAAAGACCCTGATGCTGGGAAAGATTGAGGGCAGGAGAAGGGGATGACAGAGGATGAGATGATTGGATGGCATCACCAACTCAATGGACATGGGTTTGAGTAGACTCCAGGAGTTGGTGATGGACAGGGAGGCCTGGCATGCTGTGGTTCATGGGGTCACGAAGAGTAGGACACGACTGAGTGACTGAACTGAACTGAACTGAATAATACATACTTCAAAGGGTGGTCATGAGGATGAAATGAAATACCATACAAGAAACCACACAGAGCAGATGACACACAAAATTTCTTTCTTTTTTTTTTTTTTTTTTGCTGGTGTTCTAAGAAAAGCATTTAACAGAAGCACCTCCCTCTTAATTTCTTCAGGGTACCATACAGTATTATAAATAATAGACACAGTATTGTGCAACAGAACTCTAGAACTCTTACATCTTCCTTAACTGAAACTTTATATATCTTAAATAAACAACTTCCCCCTCCTCTCTTTAGCTCCTAGCAACCATCATTCTACTCCCTGCTTCTATGAGTTTGACGACTTTGGAGACTTCATATGAGTGGAATCATGTAGTATTTGTCCTTCTATAATTGCTTTATTTCAATTAGCATAATGTCTTCCAAGTCTATCCATGTTGTTGCAAATGGCAGTATTTCTTTCATTTTTAAAGCTGAGTAACATTCTACTGTATGTATAGACCACATTTTCATTACCCAAAGTCAGACATTTTGATAAACAGCTGAGTCAAAGTTAAAGCTCTGATGTATAGATTCCAAACCTCTATTATTCTCTTTAGAGCAAGCCACAAAGCTGAATGTATCTTGTCTATTCTTTACCAAATGAACAACCTCTAGAAATTAAAACTCCTTTTGTATTGGTGAGGACTTAAACTTTCCACCTTCTCTCTGAGAGGATTTCACATGACTGAGAGTTCTTTGTTGTTGGAAGCAGAGAGCTTCGGCCGGGGAGGAATACACCACAAAAAACGAAATGAATATCAGCAGCTAGATAGGACCAAGTGACCAACACTCATGTGTTGCAAAGTGTAATGAATGGATCCAGAAGGTTCACAGAGGCCCATCTCTTTCAAGAGGCAGCTCAGCCAAGAGCACAGAGCCTTCAACTTTCTCCAAGACTTTTGTTCTAGGCCTTACTAAAATGGAAGAATGAAGTTTATTGGCATGTGGCTACTTTCACATCATAAAATCACTATAACATTTTCAATTTTGCCTGTTTATTTTTATGCCAAGAAGCACCAGTTGAAATACATTAGTGACCAATCATCACCCAGTGTCCTTCTCCTTTATTGCCAAGAATTTTCTCATTAAAGATGACTAAGACCAATATTGCAGTTCTTGGATGCAAACTGGTACAGAGACTGTCATGAGTCACACTCAAGCTCAGCAGGTCAGAAGAATGCAGTCTGCTTTATTTATTTGTTGAAATCAAGCATAACATTTGAAATCCAAAGCATAAATTAAATTATTTTCTCTTAAACAAATTTGAGCTAATGTGTATTTAAGGGAGTTTCATTTGACAGATGAAGTATTTAATTGTGCCTCTTCCTTTTCTCTTTAACATATGTTTATGCCCAAGGAGGGTAGTGTATCAATTCAGTACATGCAATAATCCAGCCAGAAGAAAAGAAAAGAAAAGATTCCATACTTACATGATGCTTTCTTTGCATACCAAGAAATGAAAGTCTCTTTCCAAACTGCTCTGTTTCATTTGGTGAACAAAATAGAGCTCCCCAAAACAATGGAAAATGAACTCATGTAGAGTGTTGAGAACCTGCTGTTAATCAGTGCTTTCTTCCACAATGTGAAAAATACGCACATCATTCCCTCTTCCTTTCTGCCCTTCACCCTCCTTCCTCTTGCATTTTAATGAGGTTCACTGTTACTATTTCCATTATCCTGATTTTAGGATTCCACAGGCAGAAGATGAATGGCTGTGCAATCCTGGCCTCCTTGGTTCATGACAGATACTGGATTTTAATAAACTCCGCAAGGAAAATGCTCATTGAATTTTAGCAAATATTTTATGCAAAAATGACTACAACCTTGCTGATGCTGAGAAGAAATAGTATAACAGCACTATAGTTAATGCTCCTTCTGGATCCAGACTCCCAAAATGCAAACATAGATAATTGATCACAAGTTTGGATATAGAAAAAAAAAAAACTCAGCAGTAAGGGAACATCTGCAGTGTTACATACTAGGGGAGGCTATTAATAGACTCTTACCAGCTTCTGCCTGGGGAATGAAGAAAGAAGTTAAATCTTGTATATCTATAGAGGCTTCCTTTTTAAAATGGCTTTCTCTATCTCTCTGTATGTGTGTGCCTGCATTTGTATAAATTCCAGTATTTTTTCTCATAAATAGCAGGTCAGGCTTTTGAGTGTTATATAAGAGCAGGGACACTGAAGAACAGTGTATTTATTCATTCACTCAACTCTAACTGGTATGTCCCAACCTTCACCAGCTTTGGAGAAGCTGCTTACATTTGGAAATCAGCTTACATTTGATCTCCCAAATGTTGTTTCTGATGCTGCAGATGCTCATGCAAGAAAAATCCAGTCTTTCCACAGATTCTCTTGTTCAAATGTTTCCAAGCTAGCTCACTGAGAATCAGTTCTGGTCAGCCTTTTAGCCCACCAGGGACCATAGGAATTTTCCTTGAAGGCAGTGTTGACACCCACTGGCCACAATGCTAGTCACATAGAAAATGTGTTGCTTCTGTGGTCCCTGGTGAGGAACTCTGTACCTCCAAAATCCATGAAACAGTCAAGGATGGGAAATGGAGTAGAGAGACAGGAGGAGATGGGTCTATGATAAAGTTTCCTCATCTGTAACGGTTTGTGGTAGCAAAGCAGTCCTCAAAGATGCCTAAATCCTAATCCCTGGAACCTATAAATAGGTTACCTTACCAGAGAAAGGGGACTTAGCATATGTGATTAAGGTTAAGGACCTTGAGAGTGGACTATGAGTGGACTATTCTGGAGCTCATCTAATTGTATGAGTCCTTCAGGCACAGAGTCTTTCTCAGCCAAGGTCAGAGTCAACGGGAGACATGACAAAGAAAGATCAAAGGGATATCATGTTGCTGGCTTTGAAGCTAGAAGAAGTCCATGAGCCAAAATGTGCAGGCATCTTCAGAAGCTGGAGGAGGCAAGGAAACGGATTCTCCTCCAGAAGGAAAGGCAACCCTCCCAACATCTTGATTTTTACTCAGTGACACCTGTGTTTAATTTCTGACTTACAAAATTTTAAGTGTTGCTTAAGCTTCTGACTCTATGATATGATAATTTGTTATGGCAGCAATCGAAAACAAATACAGAGTTATCCTGATTTAGCAATCTGGCTTTTTTCTTCTGTAATTATCACAGACTAGTGCCTTCAATCAGGCTACTGCCTCCTGTTGACACTGGGCTCACTCATCAGAGGTCAGACCAAACCCAGATGGAGAGGGACACTGGCTTCCATCAAATAAGCTCAGACACAGGTGGCTATCAGCCAACTTGTGACAGCTTTTTCTAGTCACTCATCCTGTGGCACAAACTCATCAACAAGTTCCTGACTGTCAGAAGTAGCAAATTCTTGATTTCAGAATCAACACTGCTTTTTTACCTTCACCTTTAATCCTGAAATCAATCTTCAAGTCAAATTCTGTATGCTCAGCTCTTCACAGCATCTGTGACCTGAACTTCTGTGACATCTTTACCACTAGAACACTGTGGGGATAATATTGTGCCACTTCTGGCCATAATTCTTTAACTCTCCCTGCTTGTTAATCAGCAACACATAACCAGACTAGAAGCATCTGCCCAAGCACCTTCCTCAGTTACTTCTAATCTAGTGTTTCGAAGTCATGTTAAACATATAGCCACACAATTGTGGGGTTTCTCCAAGAGGAAAGCAGTATGTCCAGGCTTTATCTAGGCAGTGACCCACCAGCAGCTAGGCACCCAGAGTACCCAAACATGCACGGACATTTCTCCCATCCCTGGTTTTTAATCTAAGAGTATTTGAACACTTGCACTTGAAACTCTTCTCTCTCTTTCTCTCTGTCTCCTTTCTCTAACACACAACACTCAAGTTAGTGCATCTGTTTCCACTGATCAGGTCCACTGGATGGTTACTGTGCTTTCGCATAACCTTATGTACAGCATTCAGACAAGGCAGTGGCAACCCACTCCAGTACTCTTGCCTGGAGAATCCCCATGGACAAAGAAGCCTGGTGGGCTACTGTCCACAGGGTCACAAAGAGTCGGACACGACTGAGCAACTAAGTACACACACGTGCAATAATACCATAGATCAACTGGTAAAATGTGAGTGGTGAGAAACAATTATAATCAAAAAGTCTTTTCTGAAAAAGAATATGGTAATTGTACCTGTTCCCATCTCTGCCACATCTCCTTACTTTATATATATATATATATAATATATATATATATATAATTTATTTGTTTATTTCTGTATTTGGTTGTGCCAGGTCTTAGATGTGGCACTCAGGATCTTCGATCTTGGTTACACCGTGCAGAATCTTCTAACTGTGGCATACAGGAGCTTTAGCTGGGGCATGCGAATCCTTAGTTGCGGCATATGGGATCTAGTTCCCTTACTGGAGATCAAATCCAGGTTCCCTGCATTGGGAGAGTGCAGTCTTAACCACTGGACCACCCAGGAGGTCCCCACATCTCCTTACTTTTCATGACAACCATATGAAAGGAGCAATTACAACTATCCATAAATTTTCAGGAAGGGAACTGATATCCACATGTATTAACTCACTGAAAGTCTCATACTAGTAATGTTGAACCAGGTTCTCAACCTTGGTTCTCATCACTCATTTCTATAATTCTTTCTACTCTTTCATTCCTCTTGACCTGGTTCCACCTGATGGTGAGATAGCCATTTATCTAGACAAGCATCTTGCTTAGATTCATGATCCTTTCATTAAAAAAAAAATCTTAAACCTATATCAAACAAATGAAATTGCTCTTAATCAGGACACAGAATAACAGCATTGCAAATCCTTGCAACGACTACAACCTTGAACTCCTGCAATCCCAGCCTTATCAGCTGCCAACCAAGTAGACATGCTATTCCTGAAATAATTTTTATTTAATGACCTTGCCCATTAGCTACCAGGGACGCTTGACTTTAAGCAGTATTGTTTTTGTTGCTGTTGTTGTCTTAGTTGCTTTAACTCAACATTAAAGGACCATAGAAGAAACAGCTCTGTGAAAGTTTATATTTAACCTCATGTCAGATGCTCTGAAGAACAGAGTCTTCTTTATTAGATCCCAGAAGACAAATTTCAGAACTTGGAAATGCTGTGCTCCTTCTAAATATTACCTAGTTTTTCAACTTTTGGAGACTCTAAATCTCATAAACAACTATGTTTCCCACGCTGTTTTGGCCTTTAAGGAAGTTTTAAATCAAATTTGCAGGCAAGTTTCAGGATCATAGGGTATGTCTGGCTGTGTCACAATTTTAGTCTTTCATCACAGTAGCTTTTCTTTTATCATCTTCATCTTTTCCCCTTCATCTTGCCTACATCATTTATTTATCTCTGTGTTTTAGTTGTATGCATTTTAATAATCTTAAAACATTTTATGGAACTTGGTGGTTAAAAGAGATAAGATAAATTTCTGGTTTTGTAAAGTCAATTTAATAATCAAATCATGTAGCTTTTTACATTTCTGTCTTAATACTAACATAAAGCTTATATAATCCTAAAATGATATGATTGCTATTTGGGGGGTTATCATTTATGAATGCCCACTGATCCAGCTGAGATTTAAAAGAGGTTTGGCAGGGGGGGGCGGGGGAAGAGGTTTAGGGAAAACTCTCCAAGATAAAGATTGCTGGAAAGAATTATGCTATCTCATATTATGTAGGTTGTGCTTCAAGTGGGTAGAATGTTGAAGTTTTATTTTGAGCTAGGATTATAGATATACCCTTTGGAATTGATTAATTTGAGCCAAGTCCCAAATTCCTCACCCTTCCCCTGCTTACTGTATGCCTAAGCTGTAATCTACTCTCTGCTTGCATTTCTGAATGTTTTCACTATTAAAAATATTAAGTTGTTTGGATGATTAAATAAGATAATGCATGAAAAGCACTTAGCACAGTGCCTGGCATAGAGTTAGCTGACAAATGGAAGCTATTATTGTTATTATCATTAGTATGGTAGCTATCTCAAAATAATAAATGTTAGTTATTGTTGTTAGTACTATTATTATCTCAGAACATAAGAGTGACCCACATGGACACCTGAAATCAAGGATAGGACTTTACTCAGAGGTAGAATGGATCTACTCTAATGTCACACAATTATGTGATAGAAACTCCAGATTTTTCATGTCGGCAAATTAAAGCAGCAGAACCTTTTGAGGGCAAGACTTATCAAACACCTACAAGAATCATGGTATAACTTTAAATTAGCTTCTATAACGTGTATACATTTGAAAGCATCCTTAGATACCTCTCAGCATTGATTAGCCTCAAAGTGAACCCCCATACAACTAAGTGGTTTAACTTGTTGGATAGAGTTATTTAGTTTGCTATCTGGTTGCCAAAGCAATTGTGCCAAAAATGATTTTAGCTTTGGCACACATCAAATTTAAAAACCCTTCTTAATTACTATCCATCAATTGAACTGCTTCTGGAGAATATTAGAGGAACATGTGCAAAGAACATTGTATTTGTTTTTCTATTTATCAGTCTATTTATCTAGGTGAAAGTGAAAGTCACTCAGTCATGTCCAACTCTTTGTGACCCCATGGACTATACAGTCCATGGAATTCTCCAGGCCAGAATACTGAAGTGGGTAACCGTTCCCTTCTCCAGGGGATCTTCCCAATCCAAGGATCAAACCCAAGTCTCCCACATTGCAGGCAGATTCTTTACCAACTGAGCCACAAGGGAAGCCCCAAAATCCTGGAGTGGGTAGCCTATCCCTTCTTTAGCAGATCTTCCCGACCCAGGAATTGAACCAAGGTCTCCTGCACTGTAGGCAGATTCTCTACCAACTAAGCTATCAGGGAAGCCCCTATTTAGCTCTGCATTTATTTATAGTTTGTTTTTTGTTTTGTTTTGTTACTTAAATGAAAAAAAAAACATGTGAGAAATTATAAGTCAGATTTTCAGTTTAGGAATATATTTTTCCCAGAGAAGTAAGAGTTCCAAAACACTGCAGGTCAATTATGCCATATGTGAAAATATCTTGACACTTTATTCTTCTTAGGGCAAATGTCATTTCCCAAATATTTCTCAGTCCTAAATGTAACCAATGTTTATTAAAATAAATGAATTTCAGCCAATATGACACATGTATTTTCATACATATGATTTTACACTTAACTGATGGTTTCATCCACAGTAGGGACTCTTCCTTCCTGTTTTGTTCACTTCTGAATGGCCAGTGCCTAGAATGGTCTTATACATGGTGGGCAACTATTCATTGAATGAATAAATGAATGAACAGATATATTAGCACTTCAAACTGAGAAAGCAATAAATAATACTTATAATCACAGTTCTAACTAACAATACTTTCAGTAGAATATGATGAGATTCCTTCTGTGGACAGTTAAATAAACAGCAAAATTGGATGGAATGCTGTATGACTCATTTCTATATTTTCCAAAGTGACATTGTCAATGATATTACAGTTTCCAGAATTACAGGTATCATGAACTTGGCATATCTAGAATAAATATTTACTTAACAAATCTAAAATATTCCTTTTTAGACTTTAAAATGATAAATTAAACTATGAAATTATCCTTCTTAGGTTTAATGTCACTGTCAACCAAATATTTATTTTTGAATCCTTGTTTTCTTACCCTTACAATAGTTTACTACATTTCTAGACTTTTTTTTAAAAAACCTAGATAGATTTAAGTGATTCTAATGATTTAAATTCGTTTTGCAAATATTCTCCAGCTGTGTGACTTAAAGAAATGTTTAATGTGTCATTTTTAAAGACATGCTATTAACTAAGCTGAAATATTCTCAACACACTTCATTATGTACAAAAGCTCCAAAACTGTTCTGAATAAAAATGACTTGCTAAGATTTAGTAATACATTATCTTATATTTACATATTTCTTTAATAGATTTACATATAACTATCAAATAATTGTTCTGACTATGCTTAGAATTTAAAATTTTACTTGTCTTTAAGATAATAGAAAATAATTTCTGCAGTAATTCTCTTCATATTTGTCTTATCTGATTATATGCATGCATGGTTGACATTTGAAGAATATTAATCATACTTTTAAAGAGCAAAAAATAGATTCTTTTTCATACTAGATATTACTGATGACTTCTGCATAAGTTTTGAAAAAAGTTATTTTTTTCCTCAAATTTACCGCACAAGATATTCAATGTTTTATTTCCAATCAGAATACTAAGTACAATCCCATCGGCAATGCTAGAAAAGTACCATTGCTTTTACAGATGTTTCATATAAATTTTGCTTTAAAAAATTATGATGGTATACTAACGCATATATATGGAATTTAGAAAGATGGTAACAATAACCCTGTGTACGAGACAGCAAAAGAGACACTGATGTATAGATCAGTTTTATGGACTCTGTGGGAGAGGGAGAGGGTGGGGAGATTTGGGAGAATGGCATTGAAACATGTATAATATCATGTATGAAACGAGTCGCCAGTCCAGGTTCGATGCACGATACTGGATGCTTGGGGCTGGTGCACTGGGACGACCCAGAGGGAGGGTATGGGGAGGGAGGAGGGAGGAGGGTTCAGGATGGGGAGCACAGGTATACCTGTGGCGGATTCTTTTCAATATTTGGCAAAACTAATACAATATTGCAAAGTTTAAAAATAAAATAAAATTTTTTAAAAAAGTGATGATGGTTGCTGATATTGGTCAAGATCCACCCAACCTGGTTCTTCAACAAGGCAAATGATCCTGACTTTCCAAAATGTTGACAAACACCCACAAAATAAGTGACATTGGAATTCCAGGTATTCCAGGTGGTTACACTGGGAATACATGCCAACATGCAAGTAGAATAGAACCTGCAGAACTCTCTCCATGCTTACATAAGCACCACAAATCACCGCTAAATATGGACCCTGTCTTCCCATAAAGACAAGCGTGAGAAGAGGCATCTGAGTTCCCATGTGTGTCTGAATCTGAGTTTCCAAATTACCAAATGTCATAAGGCAATTTATTTTCTTTATCTCTGCAGACATTTATGATCACCTCTGCCAATGACAAATACGCTACACAGCAGCTTGCAACCTCGTTTTTAAAAACAAAGTATCTGTTTGCACAGAACTAGATTCACTAGCGGGGGCGGGGGGGGGGGGGGAGGGGGGGAAGAGGCTTTTATTTAAAAAAAAAAAAACAGTTATGTTACAAAATTTAATTTTCAAAGGTAAATGCATTAAGCTTTTCTGTAAAGCCTCTGAGAAAACAATACTTGTCTCCCCCAATTCAGGTATGTCATAAGAATTCCTGGCACATTGGCTAATAACAGAGTGATTACAGAACTTCTTTCTAAATAGAAAAAAAGCAAATCCCAATAGCTAAAAAAGCTTACATTTTAAAAAATAAAGTTTCTCAATATATCATTAAATATTCAAAATTAATAAATAAATTTTTTTGCTTTAAAATTGATATAGATTTAAGTCCAAGTTTTTCTCAGAGCCTTGCCATTTCATGGTTCTAATAACTTAAGAGGCTTCCTTGGTGGCTCAGACAGTAAAGCGTCTGCCTGCAATGTGGGAGACCTGGATTCAGTCCCTGGGTCTGGAAGATCCCCTGGAGAAGGAAATGGCAACACACTCCAATACTCTTGTCTGGAATATCCCATGGACAGAGGAGCTTGGTAGGCTACAGTCCGTGGGGTTTCAAAGTTGGACATGACTGAGCAACTTCACTTCACTGGTACCTCAGTTGGTAAAGAATCTACCTGCAGTGCAGGAGACACCGGTTCCATTCCTGGGTCAGGAAGATCTGCTAGAGGAGGGATAGGCTACCCACTCCAGTATTCCTGGGCTTCCCTGGTGGTTCAGCTGGTAATGAATCTGTCTGCAACGCAGGAAACCTGGGCTCGATCCCTGGATTGGGAAGATCCCCTGGAGAAGGGAACCACTACCCATTTCAGTATTCTGGCCTGGAGAATTCCATGGACTACATAGTCAGTCCATGGGGTCGCAAAGAGTCGGACACTACTGAGTGACTTTCACTTTCAATAATTTCAGACTCACCTGTGTTTCTCCAAAAGTTTTGTTTTGGCCTCATGATATATGGAACATCTCTCTCCCCATCTATTTTCTTTGTTATTTCTGAAATTAAAATTTAGAAACAAGCTTGCATAACTCTGTGTCTATTTTTAGGCTATTAATTCAACATTGATATAGAAGAAAAGCTCTGATAAAGAAGAGAAATATTTCTTCTTTAATAGGCACATCCTGCTTTAGTCCCTTCAGCAATAAATCCTTCCTCTGCTCCATGCTTTGATGTTGTCATCTGCTTTGATGGCCTTGTCTTACATGCACACCAAGGCATTTCCTGGTGAAGTGTTCTGAGTCATTAGTGGCATGTGAATTTTCATTGGATTAACAACTCCAATGGAGTTTAATTCTTTTATAAGAGAGTAATGTCCTCCACCCCGAATGTCTCTGCTAATGGCTGCAGTAACTTAATGATCTGCATCATGTTCATTATCACTGCCATAACTGAACACTAGTACTGCACCAGCAGCAAACCCGTGGAAGACTGTAACATGACATCATCATTTCTAGCAAAAATCAATCAGATCACCAGAGGCTGGGAAGGAATGTGAAGAGTATTCTTGGAAGATGTTCAAAAGCCAATCATGATCACTAATGCTCTAACTTGCAGCATCTGCTGTCCGCTTGCTCTCTCATTTAAATGACCCATGCTTCCTTTTCAAAGTCAGTGCTGGAAAGATTTCAAATGCAGACGACGACATTCAACAGGAAGGAAGACATAAACAAAAGACAAATGGGTACTTGACATCCTTAATGCCCAAGCATATGGGTCAGAGTTCCTTAGGGTATTTAATCCAGCCATGCAAATTGGCTTATGCCTAGGGTCTGAAATAGTCTGAGCCTGAAGAAACTTGGACCATAGCTCAAAAAAATACCTTGCTTAAATTCTCTGGAATATGAGGGTCAATTCCAGCTCAAGGACTTTGCACTCACTGTTCTCTTTGCCTAGAAAGATTTTCCCCAGAAATTCTGACTTATAATCTGAGTATCAATCCAAATCTAGCACTTCTCAAGAAATGTTAGCACTGAATTAACTTTCCCATGCATTTGTCTCTTTTATTTTCTCTATAACATTTATTACTAACAGAAATTATTATCAATCTTAATTATTATCAGTCTCCTTCTCCCCACCAAGATGGACATTCTATGAGAACAAGTACATTTATCTACTTTGTTCATCAGTGTTTTCCCCAGGGTTCTGAAGAATGCCTGAGAGAGAGGAGGCACTAAATATAAGTCCATGTAGGAAAAAGCAAATGAAAAGGAATGAGTATCTAAGGATGAAATATTCAAGCTTAGCACATAATTGACAGAGTGAATGAAAAGAAAAGTCATTATCCCTTTAGTTATTATGGGGGAAAATATATTATTTCAAAATGGAATATGATAATTAACAAAGGGAAAAATTCTAGTCAAATTGGTAATATGGTAAAGCTTTTGAACTTTTACCAGCCTGGAAGTTATTGTGATCATTGGCAATTCCAGGACTAAATTGAGTTTACTATGGTAACAGGGTCACACAAGGACTGTCAATTTTTCACAGAAGGGTTGCTTTTCTTTTGATGCTTGGGAAGGGACAGTTGCAGCATGGTAGTTAGGTATATGGATACTAGAATAGTGGGCAGGGGCTATTCCTGCTCACTAGAAAAATGAAGTTACTTTACCTTCCCAAATTTCTACTACTTCATCTGTAATCCTATAGTACCTACCTTATGTCTCAGTCTGCTCAGTATGCTATAACAAAATAGAAGAAACATTTCTTTCTCATTGTCTTGAAGGTAGGAAATCCAAGATCAGGGTGTCAGCATGTTCGTATTCAAAGTGAAAGTGAAAAGTGAAAGTCTCTCAGTCATGTCTGACTCTTTGTGACCCCACGGTCTATACAGTCCATGGAATTCTCCAGGCCAGAATACTCGAGTGGGTAGCCTTTCCCTTCTCCAGGGGATCTTCCCAACCCAGGGATCGAACCCAGGTCTCCCGCATTGCAGGAGTGAGGGCTCTCTTTCTGGCTTATAGACAGTTATCTTCTGTCGATGGCACCCCACTCCAGTACTCTTGCCTGGAAAATCCAATGGATGGAGGAGACCGGTAGGCTGAAGTCCATGGGGTCACTCAGAGTCGGACAGGACTGAGCGACTTCACTTTCACTTTTCACCTTCATGCATTGGAGAAGGAAATGGCAACCCACTCCAGTATTTTTGCCTGGAGAATCCCAGGGACAGGGGAGCCTGGTGGGCTGCTGTCTATGGGGTCACACAGAGTCGGACACGACTGAAGTGACTTAGCAGTAGCAGTAGCAGTTACATTGCAGAGAGAGATTAAAAAATGATTGGAAGCAAACTCTCTGGTATTTTCTTATAAGGCAGTAATCTCTTGTTGAGGGCCACACCCTCAAGATTTCATCTAAACCTAATTACCTCCCAGAAGCCTCACCTCTAACACCACTGAATTGGGGGTTAGAGCTTCAACATATGAATTTTGGAGGAACACAAATAGTCTGTAACACTTCAGGAATGTGTTGTTGGCTTATGGGAAATAATAAATTTGAAGTGCTTAGGGCACTT
This sequence comes from Bos javanicus, assembly GCF_032452875.1. NCBI lineage: Eukaryota > Metazoa > Chordata > Mammalia > Artiodactyla > Bovidae > Bos > Bos javanicus. The sequence goes on from NC_083881.1 coordinate 42,674,049, forward strand.
TTGGTGCATTATAAGCACCCAAGTGTGTTGTGTGCTCACTCACTCAGTTGTGTCCTACTCTTTCCAACCCCATGGATTGTAGCCCACCAGCCTACGCTGTCCATGGCATTTTCTAGGCAGGAATACTGGAGCGAGTTGCCATTTTCTACTCCAGGTATCCTCCCCACCCAGGGATGGAGCCTGAGTCTCTCATGTCTCCTGTATTGGCAGGCAGATTCTTTATCAGTGCATCACTTGAGAAGCCTAAGCATGTTAGCATCTGTAATTAAAATACGTAGCTAATATAAATTTCATTTATGATTCATAAATACATAATTTCTGAAATATAGTTTGAATAGAGATTTTAGATTTTACATGTGGATTTTATTTCAGTTCAGAAAAAAATACACTGATCCCATTACTTTACTCTTTGTTTAAAATTCAGTTCATTTCACACACTGAAATCCAGTCCTTTGGTTTACATTTCCTAGCCAAGAGTGATCAGAATTCGGTCCATCTCCCACTTTAGGGTTAAAGCTAGGGTTGATAAATGACAAATGATAAACCAGCTTTGGTCTGAGTTTCTGACTACCTGTGAGCTTAATAGGCCGAAAAAAGCTTCTAAAAATAGTTCTTCTGAAACAAATTCACAAGTGTTTCATTAATGATCCCCAGCAGAGACGATGCACAACACAAAGCACTCAGGAACCCCTGGTGATTTTTCAGTGGATGCTCAGGGGTTGGCAGGAGGAAAGCAAAATAGCCAAAATTAAATCCATGTTCTCAATGACAGAATCTAGGACCTGAGGGGGAAAATGCCACACATAAATATATGCCCCAAACTGGCTGATAAAAGTCAGTAAGTATAAGAAGCCATGTATCATATCCTGATTTTAAAACATGACTAGAAGAAAGTCACTGCACCTTCCAAAACCTGGAGTTCCTAGACCCAATTTTATAAATATTCAACACTATATAAAAGATAAAATTTAAATGTGAAAATTCAAAAATGAAAAATAGTAGTGAACCCAATTTTGTTTATATAGTTGACCCTTCTTATCCTCCAGTTTAACTGATAGCAGACCAAAAATATCCAGAAAAAAAAAATTCCAGAAAGTTCCAAAAGGCAAAGCCTGAATTTGCTATACCAAAGCAACTACTTTATAGCATTTACATCGAATTAGGTATTATAAGCAATCCGGAGACTATTTAAAGTATACAGGAGGATACGTATATGTTATTTGCAAATACTATGTCATTTTATATAAGCAGCTTGAGTATCTGCAGATTGTGATATTCTCAGGGATCCTGGAACTAATCCCACAGACACTGAGTGACAACTGTATATTTGCTTTTTTTTAAATACAGAAGAATGTTACCAAAGAAGTTCTGGGTATGGTATTATAAGTGAGTTTATCTCCTGGTTTGGTAGGAAGCATATGATTTGTTAGTGAATGTTTATGACTTTTAACAATGAGAAAAATTAAAACATTATAAAATCTTACATCAACCCTGTAAGTGAAGGAAAACAATGCTTATTTGGAGAATTTTTAAACATGGGTATATTGTATCACCAAGCACTGTTTTCTCATCACTGTGGTCTGTGTTGGTCATACCTAGATCACAAAGTTCAAAGGAGTAACAGCAAAAACTAGTTCACCGCAATTTGTCCAAAGTTACTCATTCATTTAACATGTGCTTGTCTTTTTTTTTTTTCCCTTACCTGGAGACTCTTCTGGACTATAAGAATACAAAGAAAAGTTGGAAAGTCCTTGCCCTCAAAGACTCGGTCTGAAAATGGGAAGCACTGGACAGTGAGGTAAACACACAACGGCAAATAGCGAAGTGAGAACAGAGGTACATACCATACAGAGAATTCAAGAGGTCAAAAGAGGAAGGAAAGTCAAGTCAGGGAAGACTTAAAGGAAAACAATGAGTAAAGGAGTTTTGAAGTTTCCTACAAGTTCTTCCGGAAGATTGAATTAGGAAAGGTCATGGTAGGGAAATAGGAAAACTCTCTTGATCCAAGAGACAGGTGAGTCCTGTTCTAGCTCTGAGTGGGGAAAAAAGATCATGTTTACTGGAAATAGCATTATTATTATTTTATTTCCAGTAAACATGATCCTTTTTTCCCCCCTCTCAGAGCTGCAATAGGAGAATTCAGATAAATGGTTGATATAATAATTAAAGTCAAAAAGTCACATACCAGTTAGTAGGTAACATAAAGAGATTATGGGTAATGAATAACAGCTCATTAATTTAGGAACCTTGGAAATTATATACATATACTATTTATATATTTATATATACTATTTACATATATATGAAAAATAGAATAAGGAATCATAATTAATTATATAATCTCAAACAAATCATCTCAAATCATGGAAATAATAGATGCAAGCAATAGAAGAGAAAGGGTCAAGCTGATCTACAGATGTCATCTAAAAAATAAAATGGAAAGAGAAAGATAGAAAGCAAAGAAAAACATGATGATCCAGAGGGCAACTAAAATGAGGTAAAGATTAACCTTGGCAGGAGCAGTCAAAACACAAAGAAAGTACTAAAAAATAACAAATAAATGCACATTCATGAAAAGAATAACTTTTTTTTAAAAGGAAGATTAGATATGTATTAATGCAAGTGACACAAAATGAAAGAGGTGCAAGAGGCGGGGAGCTCAGGATACAATCGCATTCAGGAGTAAAGGTGTGACTCCAACAGATTGGAAACTTAACCCCTCAAGTACCCTGGCACCTGACACATGGAAACTGCAGAATTATGATCGTGGACATGGGAACATAAAAATGGCTGTTAGGTTTTTTTTCAGGGTGTCCAGTGCGGTAGCCACGAACTGAATTTTCCAAAGAAAAAACAAAACAAGTTACACTTTCAATATGACGCAGGTTGCTATAGCACTTAAGCACAAAGATACAGATTTCAGATCCTGGCTCTTCACTTCCCAGCTGTGTGACATTTTCCAAGTTTTATAACCTCTCTGTTTCCAGTTTTCCCTGTTTATTTATTTATTTATTTATTTATTTATTTTACAGTTTTCCCTGTTTAAAATGGCAATAATAATACTATATACTTCAAAGAGCTCTGTCAAATGACAATAATAAAATAGTGTACTTCACTGGTTGTCAGTACAGTAAAGGACTTAGAACTGTGGACTAACACATAAGTGAGAACTGTTAAGAGTTAGATATCCATGATGCCAGTGGGGATCATGATGATGGTGACTGCCTAGGGGTTAACTCCACGGTCCCCAGTGTCAGACAAACCCCTGCTCTTTTGCATTACCTTTGTGATCTTCAACAAATGTAATCATTCTAAACTCTAGTGCCTTCTCCTGTCACTCTTCTAAAAGGGAGTGACAGTACCCACTTGGCAGCTTTTGAGAGTTAAGTGTAAGGGCGCATGAGTGGTGTGATGAATGTGAGTCTGCCGAGACCCTTTAATCTGGAGCAAAAATATGTCATCAAAATTGATTCCATGCCTACAAGACCTCATGCTTATCCAGTCTTGTATCGCTTGTGTTACAAGCTGCTATTAGGTTTAGTATGATTATGGTGGGATCTATTATTTTAAAAAGCTTCCCTGGTGGCACAGTAGTAAAGAATCTGCCTATCAATGCAGGAGACGAGAGTTAAATCCCTGGGTAGGGAAATCCCCTGGAGGAGGAAGTGGCAACCCACTCCAGTATTCTTGCCTGGGAAATCCCATGGACAGAGGAGACTGGTGGGCTACAATCTATGGGGTTGCAAAAGAATCTGACGCAAATTAGTGACTAAGCAACAACAACAAATTATTCTAAGAGAAACAAAGATAAAGACACACTGATAGAAGCTTCTTTTCAAAGATAAAGACACACTGATAGAAGCTTCTTTTGCTACATACAAATGTAGACAATTATTTGTGAGGAAGAGATGGCTGGATGGCATTACCAATGCAATGGACATGAACTTGGGCAAACCTCAGGAGATGGTGATGGACAGAGAGGCCTGGTGTGCCACAGTCCATGGGGTTGCAAAGTGTCAGACACGAGTGAGTGACTGAAGAACAGCAACAATGATACTGCATTGGTGAATTAACTGACATCGTAGAAATATGGTGAGGAAACTAGCCATGGCTAATCTAAGGGAAACTCCAGTGAGAAATGTGAACTAAAACTGAACCCCCAGAACTTCCAGAGAGCCCGTTGCACTGTTCAGAGCTTGTCACGATCAAGCAGAGGAGGCCCTCTTGAGGTGTCCCTCAAAAGTCACCTCTTAAGTTTATACAATAGTGAAATGGATAAAGAGGATAAATCTCTTCCTGTGGAGAGGAATGGGGCTTCCCAAAGGAGCAGGAAGGGATTTTGAGAGAGCGATGTATGTTGGGAAAGGTGGAACATAGAAAAAGAAGACAGTGAGGATAAAGGAGCAGACTATAAGACTTCCCTTCTGGAATGGTATGTTGGTTGTGACTAAGGCAGTACCTACCCAAGAGGTGTGTACTCTTCAACACAATAATCATGTTGATGAACATATTATGGACATATATCCACACTTAGAAGCATCTGTGAGGGTTTCCCCTGCCACTGCCTTGCTCTAATAGTGAAACAAAGAAATGATTTACACTTCTATTAAGAAGAAAATGGTTAGGTAAGCTAATATTGACGCAATGAAAGAATTTTAGAAATATATTCACATGAAAAAATAACACATATACAACAGCAAAAAATGCAACCATTAGAGTCATGTTTGTGAAGAATGATGAATGATAGAATGAATGTGTGTAGCTAGATCTGCTGCTGCTGCTGCTAAGTCGCTTCAGTCGTGTCCGACTCTGTGTGACCCCATAGATGGCAGCCCACCAGGCTCCCCCATCCCTTGGATTCTTCAGGCAAGAACACTGGAGTGGATTGCCATTTCCTTCTCCAATGCATGAAAGTGAAAAGTGAAAGTGAAGTCGCTTCAGTCATGTCCAACTCTGTGCAACACTAGGGACAGCAGCCCACAAGGCTCCTCTGTCCACGGGATTCTCTAGGCAAGAACACTGGAGTGGGTTATATTTCCTTCTCTATGTGCACATATATGCAGAAGGACAAAAAAGCAAAATGACATGATATAGTATAATCTCAGATACATGGTTTTTTTCTTTTTCTTTTTAATGCACAGGAAAAGAAACAAAGCAAAATACAAAAAAAATAACAATGCTGCTCATGTTGCCTCTGAGTGAGGAGATGCTGATTTTTCTGCTCCTGGTGAAGCCCTCCCTGTTCTGAAAGACGCAAACCTCATAGATGATGATAAGGGCAGAGATACAGACTTCGTGGAGAGTTGTCAATGCTGCTCAGCACCCAGCTCAACTATATAAAGATACCAGGAGAGGGAACATCTGCAGTTTTCCCATTCATGGTGCTGCTGTATAATTATGCTGAAGCCAAGACAACCCTTGATTCTAGAGGCAAGAGGAAAAACATTATGCTGGCAGTGTCTAGAAGCTCCTTGCTGCTGCTGCTGCTGCTAAGTCGCTCCAGTCGTGTCCGACTCTGTGCGACCCCATAGACGGCAGCCCACCAGGCTCCCCCGTCCCTGGGATTCTCCAGGCAAGAACACTGGAGTGGGTTGCCATTTCCTTCTCCAATGCATGAAAGTGAAAAGTGAAAGTGAAGTCACTCAGTCGTGTCCGACTCTCAGTGATCCCATGGACTGCAGCCTACCAGGCTCCTCACCCATGGAATTTTCCAGGCAAGAGTACTGGAGTGGGGTGCCATTGCCTTAGCAGCTTTTAAAATAACCCTTGTGATACCTAATGCTGATTCATGCTGATGTATGGCAAAAACCATCACAATATTGTAAAGTAATTGCCCTCTAATTAAAAAAAAAAATATATATATATATATATATTAAAAAATAACTCTGTGAGCTAGCTCTTGGTTTACATCACAGTGTCTTCCCAAATTCCTTCGCAAACCATCTCTTCATGGTGGAGCTGCTTATACTATTGTGGCTCCACCTCTAATTACTGGATGCATTTTGTGAAAATTAATTGATATGTCAAGTGCAGGAGAGAAATTCCTGGCTAGGGAAACTGAATCGGACATGCACAATTCAGCCACAGACAGAAACTGTTTGGAGGGCCAAAATGCCATTGAGTTGATCCGTCTTCTCTCTTCGTTTTGTCCCTCTATAAAGTCTAGAATCCCTTGGAATTTCTCCTAAATGTTGCAATGTGATGCTTTTTATTTATATTCCTTAATTTTTATGCCTTTTCTATCTCTAATAATTATTTTGATTAAATGTCCCCGACCCCCTTTACCCTCACTCAAAAGTCTTGGATCTGCCCAGGGTGAGGAGTAGAACATGAAGTCAGTGCATACATGACTACACTTTTGCATTTTATACTAAGAGCATGCTTTACTTTAATAATCAAGAAAACAAGTAATATGTTATCAAGAAAATCATCATAAGGTAAAAATTTAAAAATAAATTAAACCCTCCAGTGCCCTTTCCCATCGAATCTGAATTCCGGTCTCAGTGGTCATATTAATAAAAGGAGGAATAGTAGCACTGAAGCTGTGCTCATAGTATCTGCTATATAGCATGTGGGCTAATTTCAAACAAGGTAAAAATAATACAATTAAATCTAAAAAAATAAGTAAATATTAAGATGGCTGGCATTTTCCTCAGAATTAGAAATAAATATAATTTTATATACATATGATACAATGAAAGTCTTTTATACACAGATATGTGAATGTAGACTATGCCTAAATAATCAAATAAAAATTAAAGAAAGCTTTTCTTAAGTTTATATGTCTACAGAAAGTATTTTGAAGTAATCTTTTATTGATGACTTTCTACATAATTCCCAAGACTATTACTTATGGAAAAACAGATATTCCCTTTTCTTCTCAAATGCTATCTTTTAAGAATATTTACCTGGTGTCAAAAAGAGAGTCCAGAGATTTATAGTAATTATTAATCTCTTTGAAATAATCATGAAATATTTTCCCAGAATCCAATAAAATATTGATACTTAGTGATAGAACTGGAATGCAGTTGTTTTATTTCTGTACTCAATTGAGAAAGCAGGGGAATTTGGGAGGGATTCTATTGTTATCCTTATTATTATTTTCGTAGTATTTCAGAAAACAACTTTAGTTTTTGATTTCCCCCATGCTCTGTGATCTTTCCTGCTACCAAAACATGCTACGGAAAGCTTTCTTAGCATCTCTTATCTCATAATGCAACCTTCAAGAGGAGAAAGAATTTTCTTTAACAATTTCAGAAACATTCTTATCATTTCTGGATAGAATTTTAGAGCTATGAAAATTTGTCTAACTGAATTTCAGCTAGTCAGCTTAACCTCCAGTCATGTTGGCCAAAACCTACTTAAGTGTTTGTTATTTTATGTCTAAAACTATGCATCAGTTCAGTTCAGTCACTAAATTGTGACTGACTCTTTGAGATCCCATGGACTGCAGCACACCAGGCTTCCCTGTCCTTCACCAACTCCCAGAGCTTACTCAAACTCATGTCCATTTGAGTCAGCGATGCCATCCAACCATCTTATCCTCTGTCGACCCCTTCTCCTCCCACCTTCAATCTTTCCCAGCATCAGGGTTTTTCCAGTGAGTCAGTTCTTCACATCAGGTGGCCAAAGTAGTGGAGCTTCAGCTTCAGCATCAGTCCTTCCAAAGAATATTCAGGACTGATTTCCTTTGGAATGGACTGGTTGGATCTCCTTGCAGTCCAAGGGACTCTCAAGAGTCTACACCAACACCACAGTTCAAAAGCATCAATTCTCTGATACTCAGTTTTCTTTATGGTCCAACTCTCACATCCATACATGACTACTGGAAAACCATAGCTTTGATAGATGGACCTTTGTAGACAAAGTAATGTCTCTGCTTTTTAATATGCTGTCTAGGTTGATCACAGCCTTTCTTCCAAGGACCAAGGATCTTTTAATTTCATGGCTGTAGTCATCATCTAAAGTGATTGTGGAGCCCAAGAAAATAAAGTCTCTCACTGTTTGCATTGCTTCCCCATCTATTTGCCATGTAGTGATGGGACTGGATGCCATGATCTTTGTTTTCTGACTGTTGAGCTTTAAGCCAACTTTTTCACTCTCCACTTTCACTTTCATCAGGAGGCTTTTGAGTTCCTCTTCACTTTCTGCCATAAGGATGGTGTCATCTGCATATCTGAGGTTATTGATATTTCTCCCAGCAATCTTGATTCCACCTTTTGCTTCACCCAGCCCATACATATATATTCTCTGTTTTTGGTGCTTTATATTGTATCTTCAAATTAAACAATTTTAAATGAATTTTCCAGGTAATGGCAACTTCCTTTCAATTTCCTAAATGTCTGCATCCTGTAGTCCCTATAGCAGATTTTGCATTAATATCACTACACTAAGTTGTTCTCAAACTTTTATATAGATCACCTGTCTGTTGGGGGATAAATTCACTTCACTGAAGCTAATACCAGATCACATTTTCTATTTAGCATTGTAAAAATGCTTAGGGACATGTTAAATGAAGTTCCATAAAGCCGCAATTGCATATTGCCTATCAGGGTAAGAGTTTAAAAGCTAATTACATATTCATCGATGCTTAGTTGCTGAACCATAGAAACACCTAAATAAGCAATTTGTAGTTATCCAATGTGAAATAGTCATCCTATTAACACGTAATTCAAAGCATAGAAAAAGTGTCTTTCCTAAAACCAAAGATAAAATAGAAACAAATGTTTTCTATAACAGCTAATGGACCCCAGTGCAGTTAAACTAACGAAGGGAGTGTGTTTTCTACTAACTGTTCTGTTTTCCTATTCACCAGAAAATTATACATAAAATTACAGAGATTCTTGTTAGGAATTTACAAACCACCTGTTTTTATTTCCATTCACATTTTTTCTTAAACCTCTTTTTATTTCTTCAATCTTTATATTAAAGCAGAAATACCTTTATCTTTCAGAAACTTGAAAATAATCTACTTAAGAATCTTATTTTCCACCTCTAATTCTTTCTGATGGGTGTTATCTGAATTCAAAATATTCCTAATACAACATTGTCACTTATAAAGCAAGGACCCTGGGAGTTTTATTTGGCTGTCTTCATTTGAAGAATTTGTGTTTTGTGTATCCTGGTCTCAATGCGAAGTTAATTCCCCAATCATCACTTCTGTGTAAGCTCAGAATAGACAGAACTGTACCATGTAAATTAGTGGTTGCACAGTACCCAGTGCAAGGCCTTGACTTCAAGTGCTTAACTGATACCCCTCAAAAATGTATCTTTTTCCCCAAAGATTGGAAGAGATATCCATATTCAAATTGAATAACTCTGAATACAAAGAAAAGGAAAAATGAAACCACAGTGAGAACAGAAGCAGATTATATCAATTCATGTCCCAATTCTACCTTGTACCAGCCATCAACAATGCTCTATGATCTGGCAAGAAGTTGAGATTCTCTGAACCTCAGTGATTTGTTTTTATTGTATTTTATAAAAGCACTATACCTACTAATGGGGGCTTCCCACGTGGCAAGGTGGTAAAGAATCTGCTTCTAATGCAGGAGACGCAAAAGACACATGTTTGATACCTGGGTCGGGAAGATCCCTGGAAAAGGGAACGGCAACTCATTCACAAGGTCGCAGAAAGTCGGACACAACTGAGCACATATACACACATATCTATCAATATAACAAATTTGAAATTTTAAAAGCTGGCGGCAGGTTACCGTTTGAGAAACAAAGTTGCCTACTTTATTAAGTCTCTGTGAACAACTTAGTCATCTTCAGCCTACCCAGTAACCTACAGGGCTGAAAAAACAGTGTCACAATTATGTTAAACTTCAGAAAAAGATTTCTGCAGAGACCCGCAGTCCCTATTAACTGCAGGCTAGCCATAGATTTTCAGTTCTCTCCAGAATTGAAGAGTATGAGTCAATGGGAAAAGTCATTGAGGGAACAGGATGCATCTGTTCAAATCTTCTTCCTATTAGTTACTAGTATCTGCTTCTTAATCCATCTTATCCTGTATATCAGTCATAAAACTGCACAAGCGTCTGTAAAATTCAGCAGAAAAGCAAATACACTCCCACTCTCACATAGATGTACAAAAAATGCACACTCTCTTTATTTTTTTTAGAATGCCTTTGGCTCTAGTGGTAAAAAAAACCAGTCTGCCAATGTAGAGGATGGAAGAGAGGGAGATTTCATCCCTGGGTTGAGAAGATCTACTGGAGAAAGGACTGGTTACCCACTCCAATATTCTTTCCTGGAGAATCCCATAGACAGAGGAGCCTGGCAGGCTACAGTCCATGGGGTCGCAAAGAGTCAGACACAACTAAAGTGACTTAGCATGTACACATGCATATCTTTCTCAAAAACCCTCAAAACCTCTATAATAGAGAAGGAAGACCACATTTAATCTGTCTAATCTCTAAATACTAGCCTGATGCAATAATTTAAATAGTGTTCTTACGCAAAATATGCAACCACCCATATTTCACATTTCCTTCTCTCCTGGCACAGGTTTGTGGCTCACGCAACCTCACAGAGAAAAAGGAAAGGAAATCTTGCATCCTTGGGCTGTCCTCTGATTCCTTTGGTTTCCATGGTGATGTTTTGTTCCACTGGTTGCTGTTCATCCTGCTGGGAAAAAGCTAGCAGCCTGTATAAACTCCTGATCCACATTTTCTTGTCTTGGTGAGGACCTGAAAGCTTGGCCCACCTGCATTCCAGGCCTCAGCTTTATTTTAACCCCATGCAGTCTTATCCCCAACAGTCGGAGTAAATCAATATTTCTGATGCCTGTAACTCATTTTTGACACACCAGTGTGCTGAGGTACACAGCTCTGTATTAATAGAATACAGAAGATCTTCATATTTGAGAAGAAAATGGCAACCTATTCCAGTATTCTTGCCTGGGAAATCCCACTGACAGAGGAGTCTGGTAGTCTGTAATCCATGGGGTTGCAAAGAGTCAGGCATGACTGAGAACACACACACAGATCTTCACATATGAAAAGGCTTTCAAGTCTATTGTCAAATATTGAATATTTTGCTGTTTTGAATGTTTTTCAACCTCATTGTAGCAATTTATTCTCATTCTCATGCCTACCTCATCCCTCCTCCAGGGGATGCTATAAACTTGCTAAGGTGTGTGTGTTCAGTCGCTTCAGTCATTTCCAACTCGTTGTGACTCCCTAGACTATAGCCCATCAAGCTCTTCTGTCCTTGAGATTTTCCTAGCAAGAAAACTGGTGTGGGTTGCCATGCCTTCCTCCAGGGGATCTTCCCAATTCAGGGCTCAAACCCGTGTCTCCTGCATCTGCTGCACTGCAGGCATTTTCTTTACCCACTGAGCCACCAGGGAAACCCAGACTTGCTAAGGAAAACATCAAATAGTGGAAGGCAAAAGGGAAAAGCATACACATATTTTAGTTAAAAATATAGAAATAATAGAAGGACCTATAAATAAATTCAACATGTTTCACCTCTCTTTTCCAGTTCATTCACTAGTTCACAGAAGAAAGTGCAGAGAGGAGGAGAAGGGATGAACAGTCCCCATATGCTAAATCAAGAGAGAACACCAACAATGGCCTGAGCTGGCAAGTGACTGAATCAGCCTGGCTAGGAGAGCAAGTTTTTCGGAGTTCCCCAATACTGGATAGCAAAATCCATGCAAACATCCCTGTATTTCTAAAATTGTTTTTTCAAATTATTTGCAAAGATCACTGATCTGAAAAGTGTGTGTGTGTGTGCGTGCACACACGTGCATGTGCGTGCATGCTAAGTAGCTTCAGTTGTGTCCAACTCTTTGCAACCCCATGGTCTGGAGCCTGCCAGGCCCCTCTGTCCACCAGATTCTTCAGGCAAGAATACTGGAGTGGGTTGCCATGCCCAGTTCCAGGGGGACCTTCCCAAACCAGGGATCAAACCCACATCTCTTAAGTCTCCTGCACTGGCAGGCAGGTTCTTTACCATTAGCATCACCTGGGAAGCCGCCAAATCATCTTAATTGGTCTCATAGGTATTTTTTTGTTGCTCTTTGTCCCTTTCTTGCTGACCCTGGAATTCCTTCACATGCTGTTCCATTGTTGGTTGTAGAGCTCAGAACATGAGAAAAATGATAAATACCATTCTCTGTATCTACCATACATCGTGTGCAGCTATACTTCCCATGAATGAATTGTGAGTGTGGCATTTTAGAGCACTGCTGAATTTTTCTTTGTTGTCTTCTATTTTCTTTATATTTTTTGTGTCTATTGCTTTCAGAAAGTCATATGAACATCTTTTTCAATATTTTTTATTAATAAAGCTATTGTCAACATATATTTTAAGGACAAAAACTGTGTTGATATTGTTTTATTTTCTAAATGTACATTTAGTCTGATTTTGATGGGTTATTTACCTTATACTGAGCTTTGACCTCTGGGAGTAAGGTAATAAATATTCAAATTGTGTTCCAAACTGTCTTAAGCCCCTTGCACATAACTATTCTTGTAGAAACATCAGTGAAACACTTTCAGCCCCATGGCTATTACAATAAAGCATGAATCAACGAGTACAAAGCTTTCTCCTTTGGGTGTATTAGTTTTTGAGGACTATAATAGCAAAGCACTGTAGGCTTGGTGGCTTAAACAAGAGAAATTTACTGTCTCACAGTTTTGGAGGCTATAAGTTCAAGATCAATTTGTTGCCAGAGTTCGTTCCTTCTGGAAACTGTGAGGGGGAATCTGTCCCCTTGCCTTTCTCTTAGCTTCTGATGATTGGCTGGCAATCTTTGTTGGCTTTTATATCTCTGCCTTAATCTTCATGTGGTGTTCTCTCTGTGTCCATTTCTCTTTGGCTAAATGTCCCCCTCATAATGAGGATACCAATCATATTGGATTAAGGCTCATCCTAATGACATGATCTTAACAGGTTACTTTGGCAACAACTCTATTTCCAAATAAAGTCCCATTGTGAGGTTCAGGGACTGGGACTTCAGTGTGTGAATTTGGGTGAACATGATGGTGGCCCAGATGGGAAAAACTTTGGCTGCAATGCAAGAAACCTGAGTTTGATCCCTGGGTCAGGAAGATCCCCTGGAGAAGGGAATGGCTACCCACTCCAGTATTCTTGTCTGAAGAATCCCATGGACAGAAGAGCCTGATGGGCTAGAGTTCATGGGGTCTCAAAGACTAAGAATGTTTCAAGGAGGCAAAAACTGCAAAACATATACAAAGCTTGTTATTAGAGACACAGCACAATGTATGGAAAAGCACACAGAGAAACAGTTTATTCTGTCAGAGGCAAGACGGAGCTACGCATCCGGAGAGGAGTGCAGGCGTTCTGAGTGAAGAGTGCTGTAAAGAGGCGATTTACATCACTTTTAAGGACAGCCCTTCAGGGTCTTTGTTTGCATTTGGCCAATTAACTTGTTTCTATCTCCACACCCGACTGGTCCTGGGAGCCTCCCCAAGATGTATGTACAACTTTTTTCTAAGATAGATCTCACCCACTGCAGAGGCCTACGGGTACATGTCCACACTTATTATGGGATGATGCCCCCTCCCTCCTTGACATCCAGGTAGCCTGCCCATGCATGTGCAGACAGGGAAGTCTTCCTTGATCTCAGGAGTGAGCACCTTATTTCTGCTTTAGCAGAGCTCAACTTTTACCACTAGCCTTGTCCTTGCAGTGTCTGGGTGAGAACAAAGCTTAAATTTTACTCACTTGATAAACACCAGGTGTCCATCCCAGGGTCTCATCTATCTCCTACCTTGCTTCCTCAAAGGTCTTCTTGTGACCAGAGAGACCTGTTACCCCGGCCAGAGGGATGGTGATTCTCAGGAAAATGAGCTTGTCAGGTAATATGCAACCTAGGAGAGAAGTTCCCAGAACAAGCTCTGGGACAGAGTAGGTATTCAGTGCTTACTGGATGATCAAGTTGATTGATGGAGTGTGAAGGCCAAGCACACATGAAATGCAGTCCCATGAAGGAGAAATGACAGAGGTTGTTTCACCAAGACTAGAAGATATTTTCTGTTGTTCAGTCGCTTGGTCATGTCTAACTCTTTGTGACCCTGTGGACTGCAGCACACCAGGCTTCCCTGTCCTTTACCATCTCCCAGAGCTTGCTCAAATTCGTGTCCATTGAGTCGGTGATGCCATCCAACCATCTCGTCCTCTGTCATCCCCTTCTCCTCCTGCCCTCAGTCTTTCCCAGAATAGAATATATACATAGAGTGAAATCTACTATAGTCTTTTGATTTCACCCTACCACGATGAACTGCTTGGGAGCTATGCTATTGTCATCTATTTAGATACTATCTTTGCATTTTGTAAATAAAGAAGCAAAGAGCCAGAGTGGTTTAAACAGATTGATTTCCTTACTATCAGCATTAAGGTTAGTACAATAATGAACCTTCCCAAAATTCAGTCAGTTGCTTCATACCAGCAAGTGTCCTGAATTTTTCCTCATTCTTTCAACCAGGAAGTTTCAACCAGGCACCGTGATGGGTACCACTGAGCGCTGGGTCATAAAGACTCCCCTTGACCAAATTTAAAATTCTGAGCCAAGTTTTATATCCAGACTTTGGGCTTCCCCATTCATCTTTGCATTGCCCATTCTTAGCTTGGATTTTGTTAAGTCATTTAACCACACTTCCCCACACTCACTATCTGATCACCCTTGATATTTGATCAAATTCTTCATCCTCTATCATCATCCAGATGATATCTAATCACCTTGCTCAGCCTTCAGCACAAATCTTATCAAGTCATTTAGCCAGAATACCCCCTTACCTCTGAAGTCTCTTCTTAGTAATGTTCCATTCACCCTACCCCTTTGCTATAAATCTCCATTTGTATTTGGAATTCAATCCAGTTTTATTCAGCACAGTTGTATATATTTATGTGTATATACACTCATATACTGTTTTTTTTTCCCTTAGAAATGCCAGTACCACTTAAAATAAGCTTAATTACAAAGCACCTAACTGCTCAAGTCCATTCTAGCCACATACGAAATGCCATAACCTCTACCTTATAATGCAGTGAGGGCCTTTACTCATTGGTAAATTAGATTTTAGAATATTTTAGGGGTAGGGCCTACATATTACTTAGCATTGTTACTAATATCAAAGTCTGACACTTAATCTTAAATGAAAATTAGTGGAGACATTAATTCACAAAGGATGAATAAGTGAATTAATTCTCTGTTCTTGATTTCAGTACCAACGCACTCACTGAACTATATTTATTGTAACTTTATATTCTATACTCAAATTACTTCAGGGGAAAGATATGTCACCATGTCTAGTCAAAGAATGCGAATTTTAGAGGAAGATTAATACACACACATCAGGTGAACCCCAGTCATGTGTCTTGAGATGTCACTTCCTAGCCTAGCTCTGCCTTCACGTTTCACTGCGTTGAAGTGGACTTGGTGCTGACGGTGTGAATAGGGTTTAACATTCTCACTTATTGCTGTGGCAGCTGAAGTGTTCAAGGATAGTGAGACGGTGTCCTTTTACTGTTGTCTCCATGGTGACAGGAACTCTGCATCTTGTGCTTGCTTGAGATGTGTTAGTGCCTGGATCTTACATCCAAGGTTTTCTCTGGTGAGTGATGCTTTAGACAATTAGCATGAATTCAGAGCAGCATATTTTGTTTAGCAGATTTCAGCAAGTATTTTATTTGGTTCCTTGATTTCTGGGCTCTGTCAATACTTCTGTAATTGTGAGGTCTGAGGGCTTTGGCTTTACTCTCTTTAAAAAGGGAAAATCTGATATAAAGACTATAATAAATTATTATAGACATAGAAAGTAATTGTCTGCATATTCTAATTTAAAGGTTATTGTCCCATTTCTCCAACATGACGTTTGCTGGAAAACCCCTTCATGTGAATTTAAATATTCCAGCTAAAAGAGCTCTGGGAAAAATGTAAATGCACAATCAGAAAGTGGGACGTTGTGTAGGAAAGATTCTGATTAGATGGAGAGGAGGACACAACTGTCTTGGGAAGCATTGGCTGGGTCATCGCATCAGCAACAGTAATCCGAGTGTTAGTCACACAGTTGTGTCTGACTCTCTGCGACCCCATGGACTGTAGCCCGCCAAGCTCCTCTGTCCATAGAATTCTCCAGGCAAGAAAACTGGAGTGGGGAGTCATTCCCTTCTCCAGGGGATCTTCCCGACGCAAAGATCAAACCGGGGTCTTCTGCATTGCAGGCGAATTCTTTACCGTGAGTCACCAGGGAAGCCCCATAAAATATGGACCACGTTTTGTCAGAACTCTCCACTATGACCTGTCCATACTAGATGGCCTTGAACAGCATGGCTTATAGCTTCATTGAGCGGCAAAGGCAGTAGCCTCCAAAGACAGGAACAGTGTAAAAAGAAGACTGTTCAGGGGAAAAGGTCTATTTTATACTTTTTCTCAAACTTAGCCCAAAAACTGCCATAGTTTTCTACGTATTGGGTTGGCCAAAAAATTCATTTGTGTTTTTTTGGTAAGATTTTATGGAAAAACTGGGATCCCCTGCTGGCTTAGATAATAAAGTATCTGCCTGCAATGCAGGAGATGCAGGAGACTCGAGTTCAATCCCTGGGTCAGGAAGATATACTGGAGGAGGAAATTACAACTTACTCCAGTATTCTTACCTGGAGAATTCCACAGACAGAGCAGCCTGGCCAGTTACAGTCCATGGGGTTGCTAAGATTTGGACACAAAAATGGCAACCCACTCTTGCCTGAAGAATCCCATGGATGGAGGAGCCTGGCAGGCTACAGTCCATGGGGTCGCAAAGAGTTGGACACGACTGAGCGACTTCACTTAAGCAACTAACACTTATGGAAAAACTGGAACGAACGTTTTAGCCAACCAATACTAGTGAATGACAGAAGGAACACTCATTTTAACTTCCAAAACAACTTTGCAAAGCGTTTTCAAAAATCCCCTTGCATGATCAGTGAGGAGAACAATTGTTCCACAGAACAGGATAATCCTAACTATCTTTGTGTAAGTTTCATATTCTTCTCTCGAAACAAAACACAGATATCCATCTGAGACCCATAAAGCCTTAAGAGAAAGAATAAATGAGTTTATTATTGTTCCTATTAGGGCTGCTGTCCTATTTCTATTTGACCTACCCTGGGTTTTTGCCCCAGTGTCCACAGATGAGGAGGAAGGCAAAATGAGTTCTGCACTTGGATGTAACTGCAGCCGCCATCTATAATGGATCCTGAACATTTTCAAATGTCAGGCTTCAACGAGGGCTGGAGGAAATATGGCCTGTGCACAAGAACAAGACTAAATTAGAATTACACTTATCCCCTATTTTCATTGACTAACTCTCTTTGGGACTCCAACTGACCACAGAGGGGGGCTATCTCATGTACACCGTCTCCTAGTCTTACTATGACACCTGGTGCTTCCTTCCAGTCCTCTCACATGCCAGCTGCTCACTCTTAATCCTCAGGGTTAGGATGTGTGATCAAGGTCCTCCTGAGTCTTGATCATAGTCATTACTCCATGATTCTCTGAAGCAGTCATCCCCAACATTCTTGGGACTAGGGACCGGTTTCCTGGAAGACAACTTTTCCATGAATAGGGCAGGGGCTGCTTTCCAGATTATTCAAGTGCATTACATTTATTTTGAACTTTATTTCTATTGTTAGTACATCAATTCCACCTTAGATCATTAGGCATTAGAACCCAGAGGTTCTGGACCCCTGTTCTAAAGTGATAATCTTGAAAGACATACCATCTGGAAACACCATCCTTTTCCATCCTTGTTGCTCTCATATACAGACCTCTCACTGAACACTCCTCATTCACAGCAGGCTCCCACATCTAAGAGAGATTTCACTCACTCCACATGAATCTGACCTTACATTTACTCCAAGTCCTCCCATAATGCTTCAAGAATTCAGTACTCAGGTGGCAACCATCTGGCTCCCTGGCCTCTCAATTTTTCAGTGGCCTCATATACTCCCTGATGTATATCTCTCTTCTACTATAGCTACTCACCCCCATGGCCTCACCCTGGTCATCTTTCTGACTTGTAACCACTCTAATTCCAAAGTATCTTACTATGTGCTCATAAAAATTTTAACACCAGCTTAAAAAAAAAATCATTATTCCTTTTATGATCCTCCAGCCTTCTATAATGGTTTCTCCCAATCCAGGAATCATATAATGACTATTGCTTGAGTTAACGAATAAGTGAACAAACTCATGAAGAGGAAAATGCCAATAACCCAGTTACAATAACATTTCTTCTTCTACTGAACAGCAAATCCTGTGTTGAACCTGGTTCTGAGTTGCTAGGCTACACTGCTCAATCCATATATAAGCTAGGCTTCCTGCTTCCCAAGGGAAATTACTAAATACCTGGACATCACAGATGGATGGGGGATGGGAACAGAAAGCACAAAAAGGACCAGGAAGTGGTCCCTTTCCACATTAACACTGAAATAGACTTTTTATTTGAAATATGAAATACTCCTTCAAATGTGTCCTTTTATATCTGAAGAGACAGAATATATATGTGTGTATGTATATACGTGGGCTTCCCTGATAGCTCAGTTGGTAAAGAGTCCACCTGGAATGCAGGAAACCCCAATTCAATTCCTGGGTTGAAAAGATCCCCTGGAGAGGGGATAGGCTATCCACTCCAGTATTCTTGGGCTTCACTTGTGGCTCAGCTGGTAAAGAATCTACCTACAATACATAAGACCTGGGTTCCATCCCTGGGTTGTGAAGATCCCCTGGAGAAGGGAAAGGCTACCCACTTCAGTATTCTGGCCAGGAGAATTCAATGGACTGTAGAGTCCATGAGGTTGCAAAGAGCCGGACACAACTAAGCGACTTTCACTAGAGACTAGCAACTGTGCGTGCTAAGTCTCTTCAGTCATGTCCAACTCTGTGCAACCCCCATGGACTGGAGCTCACCAGGCTCCTCTGTCCATGGGATTCTTCAGGCAGAAATACTGGAGTAGGTCTCCATGCCCTCTTCCAGGGGATCTGTCCAACCCAGGGATGGAACCCACGTCTCGTGTCTTCCATATTGGCAGGCAAGTGCTTCACCACTAGCACCGCCTGGGAAGCCCCACGTGTATATGTACAACCACACAAAACTTCTTTTCTTCCATTTTTCTTTATTTTTTCTCCCCATAATTAAAATATATATAAATCCTGTCCTTTGACCAGCTGATTAAAAGGGAACTCCACTCTAGAAATGCTTTGCTTGTTTTTCTTCCTTCTGACTATGTGCTTTGCTTGTTTTTCTTCCTTTGTCTTTCTGTTTATGTTTTTACATTTTAAGCATAAAACATCTTGACATTTGCCTTCACAGAACCAGATAAAGAGAATGTTGGTTCTCTTATTTTCTGCAGTCATAATAAAATAATATTTAGGAATGAAAATAAGAAAAGCAATATACTTAACCCAGGGTCTTTATGAATGCATGTAATAGGATTTCATTTGGTAAATATGTGTTAGTTTCCTTGGATGAACAGAAGGACTCTTTATTTATTTTCCAGTGATACTAAGAAAATAGAAATAATATTGAGAACACATTTTCCACATGTTTCTGGTAAAGCCTGATATTTTCTAGCATGCTAATTCAGAAGAATCCAAATAAAACATCAAAAAGAGGGAGAGCTAATTTGTGCTCCACACCCACTGCAGACTTCATCAATTGTCACTGCCTTCTTTCCCACTGAGCACGTAAGAGGTTTATAATGCTTTTCAAGACCGAAATTTGCCATGAGAATAAAATATCTTTTTACAAAAGTCCTTATTATTTTAATATGCTTTATAATACTTCTTTAATATTCTTACATGCTTGAAGTTATTCTTGAATTAAATGATATACTAGGGATTGAAATGTTTTTCAATTTCTCCAACTTCCTAGATAACTTACATTTTCCTGTATTTTAAGGATGTCACATCACTCTCCCTTCTTTGCTAGCTTTCTTCTTGTTTATTTCTAATATTAAAATATATACACAAATGTTAATCAAAACAGATTTGAAATTTAAGTCAGAGCTGTTTATGTACACCAACTGTTTATAAGCACTTTAATAAATATACCTGAAATAGGAATATCAAGAGAAAAAAAGGAAGTTGCTCAATTATCTAATAGCCTCAAGTGCCCTAAAAACATCTGGTTAATAAGAAATTTTGACAAATGATAGTTCTGGCTTCATGCGTGAGGAAAAGCTTTCTGTTACTCAGTTCTGAAGTTTCCAGTCCCAAAAGAATAAGCTCAGAAATGAATTTCACCAAAAGTTAATATTCTGACATATCTTGTAACAGTACATCCAATTATCATAGTATCTAATCAAATTCTTTCTGTTCATCTGATGGCCAATTTCATATCATAAGAAGATATAAATTGCAAATATATGCTTCTATTCTGCTGGAATAGGACCGCTAATGATGCCCATCTGTGGGCTTCCCGGGTAATTCAGTGGTAAAGAATCCGCCTGACGAGCAGGAGATGTAGGTTTAATCCCTGTGTTGGGACAATCCCCTGGAGAAGGAAATGGCTACCCACTCCAGTATTCATGACTGGGAAATCCCATAGACAGAGGGGCCTGGTGGGCTACAGTCCATGGGATTGGAAAGAGTCAGATACGACTTATCAACTAAACAACAATGATGGCCATGCCCAAAACCCCAGAATCTGTGACTATGTTGCCTTACATGGCAAAAGGACTCTGTAGAAGTGCTCAAGGATCTTGAAAAGGGGAGATTTTCCTGAGTGTCTGGGTGGGTCCCCTGTAATCAGTGTAATTATAAGCAAAGATTTTTATAAAGTAAAAAAGAGAAGTGGTAGAGTCAGAGATTTGAAGATGCTATGTTTCTGTTTTTGAAAGTGGATGAAGGAGCACCAGATAAGAAATACAAGCGACCTCTAGAAGCTGGAGCAGGCAAAGGAATGGATTCTGCCCAAGAAGCTCCAGAAGGAACACAGCCCTGCCAACAACTTGTTAGCCCATCTCAGACTTGAACTGAAGCCCATTTCAAACTCTACATCCAGGTCTGTGAGATAATAAATTGGCATTGTTTTAAGCTGTTTCCTGAAAGCATAACAAGAATATTTTGGATTCAAAGCAACACAATATAAATAAATATCTACTGTCTGAATATGTAGCAAATCATCAGATCAGGGCAATGGGAGCAAAGTTTGTTTGTGAATGAACAGCTTGTTCAGGTTTAGTAAATAAAACTGGAGATACATTTCTGGATCACAGACGAGTATAAAGAGAGAAAAATGATGAGGATAAATATGAGAAAATGAAGCAAAGGCAATATCTCTCTTTTAAGGAAATAATAGAACTCATGAATAGAATCCTGAGCAAAAAAAAAAAAAAATAGTAGAAATGGTTTCTGAACTGAAAATGGCATGGTTCAAGAAATTTATGAAAAGCTTGATTATCTACCCATATTCAGGGCATTAAAATTACCTTGTATATTTAGGAGTAAATTAAAAATGAGTACAACTTACATTGACTTTAGATTTCTTTGCACAGTCTGAGCTTCTGGAAAACAGTAAAATAAAATTTACTACTCATGATATCTTTGTGTAGCCAAATTGATTTTCATGGGTGAAATGTATAGCAAGGTGGTTTAAATGTTTGTGGAAATAAAAGAAGATTTTCTACCAAGCCATCCTTCCTAGATAGATGTCCTTCAATTATTGAATCAAAATTTAGAATCTAACGATGGTGAGTTGTAGATAAAAGAGACTGATGATAAATATTTAAGCCAAAAAAAAAAAAAAAGCCAATGAAATAACTTAAATATCTATGGAATTTGGATACAAAATTAAATGCATAACAATTATGTGGGGGAAAAAAAACTTGCTGTTGAAAAGAGTCTTTAAAAATAAAGATTTATATCCCTTGCATTATATTACAGAAAACTAGGGAGACTGCTGAGGCATGAGATATAATGGATAGATGGATATAAAGAGAAAACAGATTCTCCTTGAATAATGATAAACTTTAAAAATCTCCTTATTATTCAAAAAATTAGATAATTTTAAGAATTTTAAGTAAATATAATTTAAAAGTGCTTAAAAACACAAGATAATCCTTAATGCAATTAAAAATTGAATACGTGCCATTTAAATTATTGCAGAAATTATGGACAAAATATATTTAGTTTGTATAGTTCCTCCAAAAAACAGAATGGAAGATGAAAACAAAAAGTTCTTTAAACAAGAAGTATACCACATGAAGATAATAGAATCCAAGCTAAAATAACCTGTTAAACCTTATTGTTTTCCAAATTATGTACAATGAAAAGTATAAAGGGGGAATTCTAATAATTATGTATTTTCAGACTCATTCTCAAAATAAAATGTAAACCTTCTCTCCATACATATCCTCTGTCCTGTTTTTCATTTTCTCTGTCCATCTCTACTTGATGTGCTTCTTTTCTGCTTCATTTAGCTGTCTTTCAGGCATAAGTCTCCGATCTTGGAAAGGTCAATTACAATAAGAGAAACATTGTCTCACTAATGTGGCCTGACTCTTAGAGACCTCTAACCCATGTGCTGTTCCCAAAAACAGTGTTCTTACTTCTGGGAAGTAAATAAAAATATTTGGGAGAATTTGTTAAACTGAATATTAAAAAAGAAAAAACTCATTAGAAAACAATTCTCAAATGAATTAAAGAACAAAACTTGGCTATATGCTACAAAAATTAAGATGCTTGGTACAATATCATTGCAAAGAAAGGGCTGGGCAAAGATAATATTAGGCAAATATAAACAGTGTCCCAAATATATTTCCAACATCCAAACATTAAATAGGATATTCACTGGAATAATAATCCATTTTGAAGTTTTGACAAAAATTAACTTAAAAGTATCAAGCAACATATTAAATATTATATTAATGTATTAAAATATGTAAAGCAACAATAGAAATATAAGGGGACATTAACATTTCAGCTAACAAAAAATAAAATTAATAAAAATGGTTCTAAGGAATAGCTGATATGCATGATCAATTATTAAACTATCCTTCAGTGATGCTGATTATATGGCATCTGTCCTAGGTCATTAGCACAATAAAGATGATAATAGCAATAGATGAAATAGTTTAATCACAGTAATAAACATAAAGCCTTTTCCTGGATATTCTGAAAATATTTTCTTAATTAACTATTACAACAGCCTGACCAGGTAGATATAACATCCATTTGAAGTGTGAGAGATCTAAGTTGAGAAAGTCTAAAATAATATATCTTAAATCACATACTCTTTCAAATAAGTGGATGAAATTTGAAATTGCATTTGTCTGATTCCTGAGCATCATACATTTTATGCCATGCCATGATGTATTTCATACTCAAAGACATTCGTCACCACAGTAGATTCTATTTCACAGTAGAGTGGAATAGAAACGTCTAAGTCATGATTCTCCACTGAAATATTATATGACAATAAATGGTGTTTATGAATTCTTTACATCAATATTTTTATTTTTTCTACAAAAGTATAAAATTGATATATGATTTAGTCCTAACTGTGCAAACAAAAATCTTTTTTTTTTTTTTTAACTTTTGGTATTTTCTATAGGATGAATAATGGAGAAGGAAATGGCAACCCACTCCAGTACTCTTGGCTGGAAAATTCCATGGATAGAGGAGGCTGGTAGGCTACAGTCCATGGGGTTGCAAAGAGTCTGACACAACTGAGCAACTTCACTTTCTTTCTATAGATCCTTTTGGAGAAGGAAATGGCAACCCACTCATGTGTTCTTGCCTGGAGAATCCCATGGACAGAGGGGCCTGGTGGGCTATAGTCAATGGGGTTGCAAAGAGTTGGACACAACTAAGCAACTAACACATAAATAGGTCATATCTGTAAAAATTGCCTCTCAGAATCCACTCCACCTGGTGTTTGGTAGCATTCTGGTGGGTCTCAGGGTGGAAAGTGAAAGTGAAGTCTCTCAGTCATGTCCGACTCTGCAACCCCATGGACTGTAGCCTACCAGGCTCCTCTGCCCATGGGATTTTCCAGGCAAGAGTACTGAAGTGGGCTGCCATTTCCTTCTCCAGGGAACCTTCCCAACCCTGGGATCGAACCCAGGTCTCTTGCATTGCAGACAGACGCTTTATTATCTGAGCCACCAGGGGTCTTAGGGTACTTGAGATAAGAAGATTTTTGGCAGACAGAGGCAGATAGAATAGTTGAGCAATGCCTAAACTGATGAACACTATCAAAAAGATTTTTTGAGGATACCTTAGTAAGGAGGATCAGTTCAGTTCAGTAGCTCAGTCGTTTCTGACTCTTTGCGACCCCATGAATTGCAGCACCCCAGGCCTCCCTGTCCATCACCAACTCAAACTCAGCCATGAAATTAAAAGACGCTTGCTCCTTAGAAGAAAAGTTATGACCAACCTAGACAGCATATTGAAAAGCAGAGACATTACTTTGGCGACAAAGGTCCATCTAGTCAAAGCTATGGTTTTTCAAGTAGTCATGTATGAATGTGAAAGTTGGACCACAAAAAAAACTGAGTGCCAAAGAGTTGATGTTTTTGAACTGTGGTGATGGAGAGGAGTCCCTTGGACAGCAAGGAGGTCCAACCAGTCCATCCTAAAGGAAATCAGTCCTGATTATTCATTGGAGGAACTGTTGCTAAAGCTAATGCTCCAATACTTGAGAGTCCCTTGGACAGCAAGAAGATCAAACCAGTCAATTCTAAAGGAAATCAGTCCTAAATATTCATTGGAGGGACTGATGCTAAAGCTCCAATACTTTGGCCACCTGATGCAAAGAACTGACTCATTGGAAAAGACCCTGACCATGACTAGCTAGTGACGCACAAAAATAATGCACCACCCTGTTTATGAAAGATTCAAGGCAGGAGGAGAAGGGGACAACAGAGGATGAGATGGCTGGATGGCATCACCGACTCGATGGACATGAGTTTGAGTAAACTCCAGGAGTTGGTGATGGACAGGAAAGCCTGGCGTGCTGCAGTCCATGGGGTCGCAAAGTATCAGACACGATTGAGTGACTGAATTGAACTGAGCTGGGTTTTATAGAACAATTTCCATTTATTATGGAGGAGGTATTGTGGTTCTGAAGGTGATACTTAAGTTCTAGATACTCAAATTCAAGTCAACTGATCTAATTGCAAGAGAAAATATAGGCCAATATAGGCTTTTATTTCTTTTTCCAATAAAGATTGTATTCCTTTTCTACCTAATTAGATGAGTCATTCTGATTTGTCATTCTGACTACAGTTTGCAGTCTTCTCTTTATAGAGAGTGGAACTTGAAGCATCCCAACAGTCTCATCAGCAGTTTTTGTTTCAAGCCTGGAATTTTAATTTGTTGAAAGATGAGCCAAGGTGAAGAATCCTGCATCAAGTTTTATACAGCAGAGCGTCTCTTTTTTAAAAAAAACTAGAACCTTCATGGCTTGCTTTTCACTGTGTATGGAAGTAAATACATCAGAGCTTGCTAAGCTATCCATCCAAGGTTAAGCAAAATTTCTCTAACGTGCAGGAAAACCTGTTTTTCCTCTTGACGCTGATGTAGTACAATTGGTGTTCACAGCTGCTACATAAATTGTTTGCAAAATCAATGAAAGCATTCCAGGGCCAGAGTTAGCATGCACTTCTCCTGGTGACTCTGGAAGCATGTTACTTTCCAAATAAAGTCATATTCCCAACATATGCACTGCCACTCTGGTTCCTGACCTCCCAGAGGACAATGACCATGACTAGCTAGTGACACACAAAAATAATGTACCACCCTGGTTATGAAAGCTACCAACCTGTAGCCTTGAATAAGAGCTCCTATTAGTTAAGCAATCAGGGGTTGCATTTCTGCTCAGCAAGTACCAAATATTTAAAGTAACATCCTTGACTTTTAATAATAGAAGATTGATTACAGACCTAGTTTCAATTTTGAAAAATACTCAAGATTGACTAAAGAAAAGAATGGAGATAATATAACTAATAGGCTAACCATCCACAGTGAATTTATGAGGTAGATAGTGTGATAAACCTGGATAGTAGAGTTTCTATGAACATACTGATCACAAGTTGAAGAAAACATATAAGAAATGGCTCTTTCTAATTCAATTTTTATTTACGTCTTTTCATATCTTCTAGAGCTGTGGGCCAATACCTGGAATAAACAGTGAGACTGTACAGTGCATCAAAGTGACCTAAACCATGACCATCCAGCTTTATTTTAGTTAGAGGTAGAGATCATGGTTGGACATGACAACTAGCAGAGAGGCAAAGCCTGACACAGCAAGGAGAGGAAAAAGATAAGCTCTTTCAGGACTTTTTGGGCTGAAAAGTAAAATATTTTGTAGGTCTTTCTCTGGATCTGATATTAAAAAGTTCATCTCTAACCAGTCTTTGCCTATTTTATATGTGAAAATGGCCTAGAAACACAATAAAAGAAGTACTGTTAAGGCCTGGGTCAGAGTTTGATATTCACATCAGCTGGATGTTTTGTTTTCTGTGGTTTTCAGAACTGTTGCTAGAGCACTGGAGCACTTTCTCAACTACCATGTCAGAAAGGCCAGGAGTTTTAGAAACATTCTGACCCAAACTAAAAAGTCATGATATATCAAGTGTTATGGGTCTCTCCAGATAGGCATTGGATGAGTACACAACATAAGCCTTGCAGGATAGGGATACCCAGCTGCTCTGAGCATTTTGACTAAGCTCGATCTGTAATACAGAATCGATTGTGGATGCAATAACTGCAATGAATGAGAAAAAGTACTATTACAAAATTATTTTCTGCTGCAGCATACATGCATGCACATGGATTCATATGCACATATGCACACACATTCAAAAACAGGGTCCATATATCTTATGAATTCAGTTCCTTCCTAAGGATTCCTGAAGATGCTGATCTCATTAATTTTCATCTAGAGTTTTGAAATAGCCTTTAAATTTTTTCCCATTCTATGTTCACCTTCCACAATATACAAAAGTTATTGTCATTAGACATAGATTCAATCATGTCACTTAATTCTTCAAAACACATCTACATTCATATCTATGGTATATTTAAACCAGATTAAGACATTTTGCTCCCTCTAGTAGATTATTAATTTATCATTCCTTCAAACCAATAGCCCTTCAATATTTGTCCATTTATTATTTATGGATGAGGCTGAGCATCCATGTGATAGGGGCAGAAGAAAGTACCCATCCTCCCTTCAACTTTTCTATATAATTCAGCTCTGGTCCCAAACTTGCTTAACTTATTCTGCCAAATAAAGTTCTATTAACATCCAGACTGATCTTTCAGGGGAGGGAATTAAGTTACTCACATCATATGATGTAGAATTCTATTCCTACATGTTTGCCAAAAAAAATAAAAACACATGTACACAAAAATAATTCAAAAGAAAATGTATAATTTCCTCAAGCTTGAAAAGAAAGCACTAATGACTTTCAGTAGGAAAATAAGTAAACAAATTGTTTTACATTCACACAATGAAATACTACTCAGTAATAAAAAAAGAACAAATAACTGTTCCATGCAGCAACATGAATGAACTTCAAAAACAGTATGCTAAGTGAAAGAAACTAGAAAAAAAATTCTGTACTTTATACTTCTTTTATATGAAATCCAAATATAAGCAGAGCCAATCTATGGTGAGAGAACAGATAGTGTGTGGGAGAGAGAACTAACTATAAGGTTATATGAAACTATTGGAAGATGAAGATAGTCTATATCTTATTTTGTTGTGGGAGATGATTTCAAAGGCATATACAGTTGTCAAGATCTATCCAACTGAATGCATGAGATGCTTGCTCTTTATTTTATACTAATTTTATTGTAGTACCTAAAGCAGTTATGAGCTGTCTCATCTGTTGTTGCTTGAAGGTATTCCTCTGGGGTATCATCCTTTGTCCCAAGGAGCCAATCAGTTTTCTTTGACAATGCATTCAGAGTTTTTTTCTGAGAGGAATCCCAGTAAATATACTTTCCTCTATGTTATTAACTTTCTCATAATTTGCTGGCACTCAGTGATGTTTTGCAGTTCTGTATAAAAAAATGCTTGAAACAGCTACTCAGCTGGTATGGTACTAATTTGGGCTCCGTATCTGAGGATAATAACAAACATCCCAGCATACCATTCTAGCTTCCTCTTATGACACTGCTCACTAGAAAGCCTATATTCATTTCAGACACAAAGGATAGTTTATACTTTCTGGACATTTCTTACAGCGTATCTGGTGTTGCAAGGTGGTTGTGGCACATGGCTGCCTGAGAGTGAACCTTTCCTTTCATACCTACCACTTATGTGAATTTTTCTAAACTACCTAACTGCTCTATACCTCATCTTTATTTAAATTGTGAGTATATATCTAACAGATAGGATTTTATAAGTATTAAATAAGTGTGTGTGTTGCTTAAAACAGAGCCTGACATATAATGCAATATGTGTGTTATTAATATCTTAATATTTTTATTTGTGCTTCCATATATTTGCACTTATTTTTTATAGCTATTGTTTTCCTTCTCATTTACTTTATTGTAAAGAATTATCTTCTTAGCTTGGACTTCCTTTAAAAAAACGAATTTACTTTTTTTTTTTTTTTTTTTGGCAAAAGTTAAGTTTACATGGAACCATACAAATGGATGGAGGAGCCTGGTAGGCTGCAGTCCATGGGGCCACTAAGAGTTGGACACGACTGAGCGACTTCACTTTCACTTTTCATTTTCATGCATTGGAGAAGGAAATGGCAACCCACTCTAGTGTTCTTGCCTGGAGAGTCCCAGGGACAGGGGAGCCTGGTGGGTTGCCATCTATGGGGTCGCACAGAGTCAGACACGACTGAAGCGACTTAGCAGCAGCAGCATACAAATGGAATCATATTCAAGAAAAATGTCTTGAGTTGTTCATAATTTTTTTCCATTGAGATTGTCATGAAAACTGATATTCTATTTCCTGGAATTTTATTCATATTAAGGCTCATGCTAAGATTGTCCACTTATTTAATGTATTTCATTTTAGCAGCACTATTATGGCACCGTGGGTGAATAAAAGGCTGGGTGAGTATTTGCTTTGTCAGTCTGGCAGCTGTCTGTGCTGCTCAATCTATCAACCCTCCTCTTTCTTTCAACACTCAGAAAGAAGATGCTATGCTTGCAGAGTCAATAGAGCCCACGTGGTAGAAACACTCAACTCTTCCTAACTCCGCCTATTAGTATACCTGCTTTCCTACCCATCTTTACCTACATCCTTCCCCCTCCTGGTGGAAGAGGTAATCCTTCCATGTTCCAGATGCCATCTGCTCACAAGTTTTTCAAGGACCTCAGTCTATAGATTTTTGTCCTCCATCTGCTTTCTCCCCTGCATCTCTCTCATGTATTGTCAATTTCTTCCTCTCTACAGATTGTTATTTTAAGAATATTTGATATGCAGTATAACAACTTAACATCTTGGTTGTAACAATTCCACATGAAAATTTATAGCAAATTTTTGGATTGCCTGTTCCTTTTGTTTCTTTATTTGTAAAATTATTTTATTGTGATATTAATATAATTCACTCACTAGCTGTTTGAAGTAAACATTTGTGTATTTTAGTATATCCACAGAGCTGTGAAATAATCTCTACAATCAATTTTAGAGAATTCCAGTCACACCCAAAAGAAAGCCTGTTTCATTAAAAATCATTCTCTGTATTTCCCTAATGGTTCCCTGACTCTAAGCAACCATTAAGATTTCAGTCCCTACAGTTTTGCCTGTTTTTAATATTTTATATAGTAAAGAGCATTATAAAAGTTCTTTAAACAATTCTAATACAGTTTGTTTCATTTAACATAGTATTGCCTAGGTTCATCCACATTGTAGCACATATCACTACTTTTTACTACTGAATATTCCATTGCATGCAGTTTCCACATTTTATTTATTTCATTCAGTTCAGTTTTATTTAGTTCAGTTCAGTTCAGTTCAGTCGCTCAGTCATGTCCAACTCTGCGACCCCATGAATCACAGCACGCCAGGCCTCCCTGTCCATCACCAACTCCCGGAGTTTACTGAAATTCATGTACATCAAGTCAGTGATGCCATCCAGCCATCTCATCCTCTGTCATCCCCTTCTCCTCCTGCCCCCAATCCCTCCCAGCATCAGAGTCTTTTCCAATGAGTCAACTCTTCGCATGAGGTGGCCAAAGTACTGGAGTTTCAGCTTTAGCATCACTCCTTCCAAAGAACACCCAGGGCTGATCTCCTTCAGAATGGACTGGTTGGATCTCCTTGCAATCCGAGGGACTCTCAAGAGTCTTCTCCAACACCACATTTCAAAAGCATCAATTCTTCAGTGCTAAGCTTTCTTCACAGTCCAACTCTCACATCCATACATGACCACAGGAAAAACCATAGCCTTGACTAGACGGACCTTTGTTGGCAAAGTAATATCTCTGCTTTTGAATATGCTATCTAGGTTGGTCATAACTTTCCTTCCAAGGAGCAAGCGTCTTTCAATTTCATGGCTGCAATCAGCATCTGCAGTGATTTTGGAGCCCCCCAAAAAATAAAATCTGACACTGTTTCCACTCTTTCCCCATCTGAATGTTGAGCTTTAAGCCAACTTTCTCACTTTCCTCTTTCATGTTTATCAATAGGCTTTTTAGTTCCTCTTCACTTTCTGCCATCAGAGTGGTGTCATCTGCATATCTGAGTTTATTGATATTTCTCCCGGCAATCTTGATTCCAGCTTGTGATTCTTCCAGCCCAGCATTTCTCATGATGTACTCTGCATAGAAGTTAAATAAGCAAGGTGACAATATACAGCCTTGACGTACTCCTTTTATTTGGAACCAGTCTGTTGTTCCATGTCCAGTTCTAACTGTTGCTTCCTGACCTGCATACAGGTTTCTCAAGAAGCAGGTCAGGTGGTCTGGTATTCCCATCTCTTGAAGGATTTTCCACAGTTTATTGTGATCCACACAGTCAAAGTCCTTGGCGTAGTCAATAAAGCAGAAACAGATGTTTTTCTGGAACTCTATTGCTTTTTCCATGGATCCAGTGGATGTTGGCAATTTGATCTCTGGTTCCTCTGCCTTTTCTAAGACCAGCTTGAACATCTGGAAGTTCACAGTTCACGTATTCCTGAAGCCTGGCTTGGAGAATTTTGAGCATTACTTTACTAGCGTGTGAGATGAGTGCAATTGTGTGATAGTTTGAGCATTCTTTGGCATTGCCTTTCTTTGGGATTGGAATGAAAACTGACATTTTCCAGTCCTGTGGCCACTGCTGAGTTTTCCAAATTTGCTGGCATATTGAGTGCAGCACTTTCACAGCATCATCTTTTAGGATTTGAAATAGCTCAACTGGAATTCCATCACCTCCACTAGCTTTGTTCGTAGTGATGTTTTCTAAGGCCCACTTGACTTCACATTCCAGGATGTCTGGCTCTAGGTCAGTGATCACACCATCATGATTATCTGGGTTGTGAAGCTCTTTTTTGTACAGTTCTTCTGTGTATTCTTGCCGCCTCTTCTTAATATCTTCTGCTTCTGTTAGGTCCATACCATTTCTGTCCTTTATCGAGCCCATCTTTGCATGAAACGTTCCCTTGGTATCTTTAATTTTCTTGAAGAGATCTCTAGTCTTTCCCATTCTGTTGTTTTCCTCTATTTCTTTGCATTGATCGCTGAGGAAGGCTTTCTTATCTCTCCTTGCTATTCTTTGGAACTCTGCATTCAGATGCTTACATCTTTCCTTTTCTCCTTTGCTTTTCACTTCTCTTCTTTTCACACCTATTCGTAAGGCCTCTCCAGACAGCTGTTAATGGACATTTGAGTTGTTTCTACTGTTTGGCTATAATGACTAATGCCACTATGACATTTGATTACATAAATATTAGTGTGGACATTTGTTTTCATTTCATTTGGGTGTGCTGTGCTGTGCTTGCTTGGTTAGTCATGCCTGACTCTGTAGCCCACCAGGCTACTCTGTCTGTGAAATTTTTCAGGCAAGAATACTGGAGGGGGTTGCCATTTCCTCCTCCATGGGATCTTCCTGACCTAGGGCCTGAACCTGTGTCTACTGTGTCTCCTGTGTCTCCTGTGTCTCCTGAATTGCAAGTGGATTCTTTACCCACTGAGCCATCAAGGGTAACCCTCTCTTGGATGAACAGTAGGATGTCCAGTAGAAGCTGGATCATACTGCAATTTCCTTGGCTCAAATTTTGTGCTTCTTAAATGGTCATTCTTCAAAATTCAATTGCATTTTTACTTTTCCACTCTCCTAAGACCAGTGTGTAAATCTTTCTATCTTATCTGCTTTTATAACATTTCCTACATAAATATGTTGAGTGTTTTATTATTGGTGTTAAAAGTTTATAAATCTGTCTCCCCACTCATTGTGAGACTTTCTGTGGAAGGAAAGAAATTTTGTTCATCTTTTTTTCCTTCCAGCTAATTAGCTCATAGTTCTCAATAGATGGTCAACTAATAAATCAAGCATAAATGAATAATCTGTGACTTATTCCAGTTTAATAATTCAAAAGCATTACATACTGTGGGTCAGGCATTGTACTGTGCCTTGAAAGTATACAAATGAGTAAAAAGTGGCTCTTGGTCATGAGGGCAAAACTAGAGAAACATACACAGAAAGGTTCCCTGCAGACCCCCGCCCACATTGACTCACAAGCCCTTTCTCTGTACTGCGCAGCCTCCCAGCAGCTGTGCTCTGCTGGAAAGGAGGAGGAGGGGTTAGGGAAGGAGGTGGAGAGAAAGAAGGGGAACCAGACAGGAATGTTGGAGGAGGATCTTGCTGCTGAGTGGAAACTCAAAGGTGATTACTGTTGGAGGACCAAGGTAGACAGACAATCAGGAATACAGATTTTGGAATAGACATGATTTCTAATGTGATGAGATTTGTATTTATTGCAAAGGCAAAGGCAGCCCCACGTTATATCTAAAAGCAATTGACTAACCAAAAGTATTTTTAGCTAGACTGAAATATAGGGGAGATGGCATGGGAAAAGTGGAAAGTAAAAGTGAAGTCGTTCAGTCGTGTCTGACTCTTTGCAACCCCATGGACACCAGGCTGCTTCGCCCACGGGATTTTCTAGGCAAGAGTACTGGAGTGGGTTGCCTTTTCCTTTTCCAGGGAACTTCTCGACCCAGAGATAGAACCCAGGTCTCCTGCATTGTAGACAGGCACTTTACCGTCTGAGCCACCAAGGAAGTCTAAGGAAAAGTGGAGGTTGAATTAAATCCAGAGATGTGGATAAGTTATTTATCTATAGTGCAACTCACATTTCTTGAGCAAATATGAGGGCCCTTGGGAAAAAGAGTTGAATAAAGAAATTTCTTGACCAATATATGCATACATAAGTATGATATACACATGTGAATTATTTCCTCATTTGTAAGACACCATCACAAATTTAATATTAACTTTGGGGGGAGAAAAGCACTATGCTAAATGTAAAAGTCAATTGTAAGATACATTCCCATATTTGAAATATAATAATATGAAAAAAAATTGTGCTCTAAGGTTGAGGAGAGGTTTCGGCAGTGGCTCAGTGGTAAAGAATCCACCTGCAATTCAGGAGACGCAGGTTCCATCTCTGGGTCAGAAAGATCCCCTGGAGGAGGAAAGAGCAACCCACTCCAGTATTTTTTCTAGAGAATCCCATGAACAGAGAAGTCTGGTGGGCTACAGTCCACGGAGTCTCAAAGAGTAAGACACAACTGAAGCAACTTAGCATGCTAGGTTAAGGAAATGTTACACAATATACTAAATATGTTGTATCTATCTATAACATATTTATGCTATATAATATTCAGTAAATGAAACTGGATGACACTGAGTGCTAAATGCTCTTCAGATGTGACCTCATCCATTCCTCACCACAACTAAATTTCAGTAGGGAACACAGACTGAGCACAAACAACAAGCTCTTATACTTAATCTTACCATGACTCTACCAAGTAGGAAGTATATTACAGATGAGAAAACAGAGACAAAGTTATTCCTCAAGGTCATGGGATAACTGGCCCATAGTCATAGAGTGAGTGGGTGAGCCAAGATTTCAACCCACATGGAATCTGCGCTATAATCTCTAGACAATACCACTTCTTATATGAAGGTACATTTTACCTTATTTTATAAATGAATAAACTGGAGGCCAGAGAGAGTGATACGATATTTATAATTAGTTCATAAAAATTTTATGAGAAATTAAACTTGATTTTTTAATGTTTTTGAGATATTAATATATAACTTAGAATATAAGTATAAGATGTACAGCATAATGGTTTGACTATCATGAAATAATTGCCCTAATAAGTTTGGTGAACATTATCCATCATATCACATAGATATGACATTAAAGGAATTTTTTAAAAGTTTTTTCCTTTTGATGAGAACTCAGGAATAACTCTCTTAACACATTTCATGTATAACATACAACAAGTGTTCATTATATTTCTCATGTTGTACTTTACATCTCTGGTATCTATGTATCACTGGAAGTTTGTACCCTTTGGCTACCTTCACCCAATTCCACCTCCTCCTATCTACTCCGGCCTCTGGTAGCCACTAATCTGATCTCTTTTTCTAGGAGTTTGCTTGTTTGCCTGGTTTGAAGGATACGTGACCTACAATACTATGTTAGTTCCGGTACCCAGCACAGTGATTCAATATTGCTACACATTTCAAAATGATAACCATGAGTAATCTGGTTGCCAAAAACTTGTAGGTTATAATATCTGTGCATTTTGTACTATATTTTTGCTACACAACCAAGCTTTTGTGAATGAGCAGATAAGTAAATGTGCTTATATAAAAATCATTTTTGTTTTAAATAAGTCTCTTGGAAACATACATTTTAAGTAAATACCTATTGCACATCTTCAAGGTTAGGCTCTGTTGGTCTGGAGATATATTTAGGAATGAGAATTTTGCATGACACCCCTCAAATCACATCTGAAGAAATTGGGCAACGATATGTATCCTGAAACACACTGCCCTTTAATGTTAAACTACATGTCATTAGTACAGACTAGCATGTTAGGGTTATATAAATGAATCTATAATATTTTAGCACTCCCAAGCTATAAAATTTAAATCAGAGAAAATGCTGTTTTTAAAAGATGTGAAAACATTGTTTAGAATATTTTCTGACCTTGCAAATGTAAACTCTTTGCTCTCTTTGTTCTCTTATGCTCACTACTGACTGGAATAACTTGCTTTGTCTTGAGAGTGTTAGTTTCCAGCTTTCACAGAAAGTTTTGCTAGAAGTCATAAAGAAAAATATGCGTTTTGCAAACAATCAATAAAGGGCACACGTCCCAGTACCGTAACAGCCTATCAAAGGGAAATGGAAAAAAAAATCCAGGATATTCTTAAGGGGTTCATTCTTTGGCCCAGGTAAAGGATTACACTGAGTTAGTGCCTTCTATTTTTCTTTTCTCAGGAATGTATAAAAAGATGTATTAGTTTCCGATTGTTGCTATAACTACATCTCACAGTTCTTTCCCTTCCATTTCCTTCTGAAACCTTCTGCTATGTTTAAAACCATCCACTTCTGACTTTAATCTATGGTCCATCTACTAAAAAATAAAAATACATATATATTTATTAAATGTCTTTTTTTTCAAATCTGAGAAGCTTTCTTCATATCAAAAGACATGGGGAAAGAGGGGAAAAAATTGCCATCCCTTTGGTACATTAGTTATCTGTTGCTGAGAAATATACTACCATAAACTTGCATCTAACACACATTTAAGTATCTCACACTTTTCATGGAGAGTCTGGACACAGTTTTATGCTTCAGGGTCTCACAGTTACTCTCAAGGTGTCAAGTGGGCTAGAATCTCATCTGAATCTCAGGGTTCTCTTCCAAGCTCTTATGGTTGTGGCTATTGGCAGAATTCACTCATTTGAGCTAACGACCTGAAACCCCTGGCACCTAGTGGTTGCCCAAAGTCCCCTGCCATGTGGTCCTCTCCATCTGAGGTTCACAGCATAGCAGTATGCTTCCTCAAGGCCAGCAGGAGAGGAGACTGAGTAGGCTTAGAATCATATTGTACACAGATAATGTGCTATAATCGTGGGAATATTGTCCTTACCTTTACTGTATAATAGAACATAATCACAAAAGTGACAGCTCATCCCAGTTTCTATACTTGATTTGTTCAAAACAAGTCACATGACCCATGCACACCCGAGGGGAAATGGATTACACACACACACACACACAAATGCTAATAAATAGCCTGACTCCATTTTGGGTGTTTTCTGGGTCTTCCTTGCTGTGTTGGTGGCAAGCAGGGCCTACTTTCTAGTTGCAGTGCAAGGCTTCTCATTGCGGTGGCTTCTCTTGCAGCAGAGCACAGGCTTTAGGACTCAGGGCTTCAGTAGTTGTGGCACATAGGTTCAATAGTTGGGGCTTCCAGGCTCAAGAGCACAGGCTCAGTAGTTGTGGCACATGGGCTTAGTTTCTCTGCAACATGTGGGACCTTCCTGGATCAGGGATCGAACCTGTGTCTCCTGCATTGGCAGGCAGATTCTTTACCACTGAGCCATCAGGGAAGCCCTTTAGTGTACTTTTGATCAACTTAAAATTTGTTTATACTGCAGTAGTAAGTTCTATAACATAAAAAGGTATATTCACACATAACCATGTACATCTAGAGAGCAACATAGAAGAGCCTGCTACTGCTGCTACTAAGTCACTTCAGTCGTGTCCAACTCTGTGTGATCCCATAGACGGCAGCCCACCAGGCTCCCCTGTCCCTGGGATTTTCCAGGCAAGAACACTGGAGTGGGTTGCCATTTCCTTCTCCAATGCATGAAAGTGAAAAGTGAAAGTGAAGTCGCTCAGTCGTGTCCGACTCTTAGTGACCCCATGGACTGCAGCCTACGAGGCTTCTCCATCCATGGGATTTTCCAGGCAAGAGTACTGGAGTGGGGTGCCATTTCCTTCTCCTAGAAGAGCCTACTTGATATTAAAATAATACAAATGAAATATGAATGTTCTATGAATCAGGGTTGTATGCGTGTGTGGTATACAATAAATAACACAACTTATTCTCTAATTGTTTTCAACTTATGAAAAAAAAAAAAAAAACATGTTGTAAGAAAGAAAGAAAGTGAAGTTGCTCAGTTGTGTCCAACTCTTTGTGACACCATGGACTGTAGCCAACCAGGCTCCTCCATCCACGGGATTCTCCAGCAAGAATACATTGTGGGCATTGGTAAATACATTTTTTATTCTAAGAAAAACAACTAGGATTTAGGGGGAAAGAGGATGTTGAAAATAATTCTTTTACATTTAAATAACCTTGAGCAAAGTCACTCAATCTGTCTGAAATTCAGTTTATTCAGCCAACAAGTATATTAGACTGGATCATATGAAATTGCTAATACTGAGTTGATTTTTTTAACCTTTAAACACAGTAATTTTATGTAATTCAATACAACAGATAATAATATCAGTCCCACAATGGTTTTGGAGTGTTAAGAGTAGATATTAGTTGGTTTTGAATCAAACCAAGACATACAATGGTAAATAATCAGAGAAATACAGATATTCATGATATTAAAACAGAACAATCTCTGAAGCAAAGGTGCAACCGCACTTTTCAGGAAGCATCTGCTCCTTTTTAATAGCTTTGATCAAATTTTTAAAAATAAGGTCACATAAAAATTAGAGTTACTAAAATGGTTGGAGGTGGTGAGAAGAGGGAAAGAAAATAAAAGAAAAGAAATTCTTCAGAAATAGAACAAAGAATAGCACAAAGAGATTAAAAATGAATTCACCAGCTGTTATTCTGAAATATTTCTATGGGGGAAAAATGAACCTACTGTTGTTGTTGTTTTTAATTCTCTAAAGCAATCAATCTTACCCTGGAAATTAAACACAAAGACTAAAATGTTTCCTTTTGAAGCTGGATAAAAAGTGAGTCATCCTTCAAGGCAAGTTTCCTAAAAAGAGAATTTAATAAAAATGAAGTGATAAAAATACAGAATGACTACAAGTTTGATTAAATTCTTTGTTAATTATAAAAGAGGACGATTAGCAGTAAGTCAGTTGCTCACTGTGTGTTATTATACTCATTTTGTGATGAGTATAAAGCAAATAGTATCTTTCTTTAAAAAGCAGTAAAAAGTAAACAGTGTAATATTTAGATTAGAGGTTCCAAAACCAAATTAATCATCAGACTTACATGAGATACTTCTTAAAATAAAACATAAAACACAGAGACCCCACCCAACTGACAAAATGAAAATCTGGGCTTGAGGTTCAAGAATTCTGTTGTTTAAGAAGCTTCACAATTCGTTTTTATCACTTACATTTAAAAATACTCAGTTAAGACTATTGTTCTTTTTTATTTATTTAAGTTGATTGCATTTTCACACAGGAGACGCTCTTTTTGTTTTTTGTTTTTTTTTTTCCAAATTCTTACCCCTAGTCGCCTTTTAGTGTTCAACAAGTGACCCTTTATGTCTTCTCTACGCTCCCAGGTTCTGTTGGACATTAGACTAGTGACTATTCATCTTCTACATTGCGTAACATAGTACAACAGAGAAAGTGGCTTAAATAGAAATTTATTTTCTCACAGCTCTTGAGACAGGATATGAGATCAGAGTGGCAGCATGGTTGGTTTCTGGGGAGCGATCTCGTCCTGTCTTGTAGACAACCAGTTCTCACTATGTTCTCACATGGCCTTTTCTCTACACCAGTGGGGAATGAGAGAGAGAGCCTATGTTCTGTGGGATCTCTTTTCCTCTAAAAACACTAATTCTATGGGATCCTATTCTCATTCTTCTGATCTCATAAAGGCTTAATTACTTCCCTAGGGACCCTATCTCCTACTACAATCACATGGGGAGTTAATACTTCAATATATGAACTTATTGCTGTTATTTAGTTCCTTCAGATCAGATCAGATCAGTCAGATCAGTCGCTCAGTCGTGTCCGACTCTTTGCGACCCCATGAATCTCAGCACGCCAGGCCTCCCTGTCCATCACCAACTCCCGGAGTTCACTCAGACTCACATCCATCGAGTCAGTGATGCCATCCAGCCATCTCATCCTCTGTCGTCCCCTTCTCCTCCTGCCCCCAATCCCTCCCAGCATCAGAGTCTTTTCCAATGAGTCAACTCTTCGCATGAAGTGGCCAAAGTACTGGAGTTTCAGCTTTAGCATCATTCCTTCCAAAGAAATCCCAGGGCTGATCTCTTTCAGAATGGACTGGTTGGATCTTCTTGCAATCCAAGGGACTCTCAAGAGTCTTCTCCAACACCACAGTTCAGAAGAATCAATTCTTTGGCGCTCAGCCTTCTTCACAGTCCAACTCTCACATCCATACATGACCACTGGAAAAACCATAGCCTTGACTAGACGGACCTTTGTTGGCAAAGCAATATCTCTGCTTTTGAATATGCTATCTAGGTTGGTCATAACTTTCCTTCCAAGGAGTAAGTGTCTTTTAATTTCATGGCTGCAGTCACCATCTGTAGTGATTTTGGAGCCCAGAAAAATAAAGTCTGACACTATTTCCACTGTTTCCCCATCTATTTCCCATGAAGTGGTGGGACTGGATGCCATGATCTTCGTTTTCTGAATACTGAGCTTTAAGCCCACTTTTTCACTCTCCACTTTCACTTTCATCAAGAGGCTTTTGAGTTCCTCTTCACTTTCTGCCATAAGGGTGGTATCATCTGCATATCTGAGGTTATTGATATTTCTCCCGGCAATCTTGATTCCAGCTTGTGTTTCTTCCAGTCCAGCATTTCTCACGATGTACTCTGCATAGAAGTTAAATAAACAGGGTGATAATATACAGCCTTGACATACTCCTTTTCCTATTTGGAACCAGTCTGTTGTTCCATGTCCAGTTCTCACTGTTGCTTCCTGACCTGCATACAAATTTCTCAAGAGGC
The DNA here is from genome assembly GCF_032452875.1 of Bos javanicus. Lineage (NCBI taxonomy): Eukaryota > Metazoa > Chordata > Mammalia > Artiodactyla > Bovidae > Bos > Bos javanicus. The sequence continues at coordinate 42,713,951 of NC_083881.1, forward strand.
AGGTCAGGTGGTCTGGTATTCTCATCTCTTGAAGAATTTTCCACAGTTTATTGTGATCCACACAGTCAAAGGCCTTGGCATAGTCAATAAAGCAGAAATAGATGTTTCTCTGGAACTCTCTTGGTTTTTCCATGATCCAGCGGATGTTGGCAATTTGATCTCTGGTTCCTCTGCCTTTTCTAAGACCAGCTTGAACATCAGGAATTTCACAGTTCACATATTCCTGAAGCCTGGCTTGGAGAATTTTGAGCATTACTTTACTAGCGTGTGAGATGAGTGCAATTGTGTGGTAGTTTGAATATTCTTTGGCATTGCCTTTCTTTGGGATTGGGATGAAAACTGACCTTTTCTAGTTCTGTGGCCACTGCTGAGTTTTCCAAATTTGCTGGCATATTGAGTGCAGCAGCACAGCATCATCTTTCAGGATTTGGAATAGCTCAACTGGAATTCTATCACCTCCACTAGCTTTGTTCGTAGTGATGCTTTCTAAGGCCCACTTGACTTCACATTCCAGGATGTCTGGCTCTAGGTCAGTGATCACACCATCGTGATTATCTGGGTCATGAAGATCTTTTTTGTATGGTTCTTCTGTGTATGCTTGCCATCTCTTCTTAATATCTTCTGCTTCTGTTAGGTCCATACCATTTCTGTCCTTTATTGAGCTCATCTTTGCATGAAATGTTCCTTTGGTATCTCTGATTTTCTTGAAGAGATCCCTAGTCTTTCCCAGCCATATCCAATTCTTTGCAATCCCACGGACTGCAGCACGCCAGACTTCCCTGTCCTTCACTATCTCCCGGAGTTTGCTCAAACTCATGTTCTTTGAGTCGATGATGCCATCCAACCATCTCAACCTCTGTCATCCCCCTTCTCTTCCTGCCCTCAATCTTTCCCAGCATCGGGGTCTTTTCCAATATGTCAGCTCTTCACATCAGGTGGCCAAAGTATATGAACTTGTGGCCACAAATATCGAGGCCATAACAATAACCAATTACTTCACTCAGAAGAATCAAACGTGGTTTCAAGATGTGTTGAAGAATATCACTTATGATGGAGGGAAAAAAAAAACAACCTTAAACAAAAGGAACTGTGTTTACATCTTTTGTCTAAAATGCACAGGTAATCCAGAACATTGTATAATGCTTAAAACAGTCAATAAGTGGTTGTGTCTTTTAAAATGTTATAAATAAAAAATGTTATTCTTTTTAAAGGATCAAAGAAAATACTTATGATGTACCTTCCTTAAATATTGGCTATGTTCTCTGGCCTCATCTGCTTCAGAACCCTATTTCTCAAACACGTGAGGTTGGAGGAGTTACTGTGTTTCTGCTGGAAGAATCTGAAGAAAGGGCATGTGGAGCTATACATGCTTTTGGAGCAATCATCAGTTTACAAAGGAAAGTTTTTTACAGGTAGTTTGAAAGGCAAGTTATTGATTTTTTTTTCTTTTGGAGAAAGAAAAGCTATAGTTAAAAAAAGAAAACAATCAGGAACATTCACCCTATGCTTCTGATGAATTCGAGATCAGATTGAATAAGAAAGATTGGACCTTGGTCAGTTAAGGCAAAGAAAAAAATTCCCAACTTTAGTCCTAGTAATTTCTAGGACTTAATTTGAAGAAAATAATCAGACATGAGATCAAAGGTAAAGAATAGATAAAGGGATGTTCACCAACAAGCAATCTCCTCCATTATATTTTCCTGTCTTTCAGCTTCATTCTGAGTTTTGTCAGTTCTCAGAGTTGGGTTTTTCCTTCTCCTTTTCATTCATACCCTTTAAAAACAGAAAAATAAAAATTGAAATATCTAAAGTATCAATAAAAGGAGAATAATGAAATAAGTTATAGTATAATATTCAGACAATAGGATATACTACAATCACTAAAAGTGGTAATTACAAGAAATTATAAAAATATTCCCTATATAATATTAGTGAAAATTGCAAACACAGAACAGGAGTTAGTATTATGGTGAAAGTGTGAAAGTGTTTAATCACTCTGTCATGTCTGATTCTTTGAGATCCCAGAAACTGTAGCCTGCCAGGGACCTCTGTCCATGGAATTCTCCAGGCAAGAGTACTACAGTGGGTTGCCATTCTCTTCTCCAGGAGATCTTCCCAATCCAGGGATCAAACCCAGGTATCCCACATTGCAGGCAGATTCTTTACCATCTAAGCCACCAAATTGTACCTAAATGTAAATGGATAAACAAACAGTATTCAATTCAGTATATCAACTATGTATAGAAAAAAAGTTCAGAATGAAGTATAATTTTGAATTTTATTTGTTTTAATTTCTGGATGGTGACCTAAGAGCCATTTTTATTTTTATCCTTATATATTTTTTAATATTCCAATTATTTGTTAATAAGCTTTTATTACATTTATGTACTAAGTCACTTCCATAGTGTCTGATTCTTTGTGACCCTATGGACTCCAGGCTCCTGTCCATGGGGATTCTCCAGGCAAGAATACTGGAGTGAGTTGCCACACCCTCCTCCAGGGGATCTTCTCTACGCAGATATCAAAACTGCATCTTTTAAGTCTCCTGCATTGGCAGGCGGGTTCTTTACCACTAGTGCCACTTGGGAAGCCCATTATATTTATAATCAGGACAAAATGTTTTTAAGGAATAAACATGAAACAGAACATAAGTGAGAGAGTCATAGTATTATTCCTTCCAAAACTTGGGCAGATGGTATGAATTTTATACCTACATGCATCTATTGACTTTTCCCTATGGTAAATTAACATTTAATACTCATAAAACTGAATTTCCTACATTCTAAATTCTCCATCATTTTTGAAGCTTTCTTCATCTTGAGACAACAGATTTGGCTTAAATTTTTGAGAATATAAGAACTACAGCTCTCTGTCCCCTATTTTTTTATACTTAGCTTTGAATGCATACAGTCTGCAGAGCCTGCAGGAAAGATAAATGGCTCCAGTAAAGAAATGACCTGCTCCAAGAGAAATGCTGTGGGAGCCATCAACTAGAGGCAGTAGGTAAGAACTAGGGGCAGGTACAATCGGGCAAAAAAAAAAAAAAAAGAAGCCCACAAAACAAGAGCAGGCAAACAAAACCCTGAGAATTGCCAAAACTCAGAGATGAGACTGAGAATAAAAATAAAATGATGGAAGAGATTGTGCAATTGATCAAGTAGGAGACAAAACAGGGGAGAAAGGTGAAGAAATGGGTATTTCAGTTTGGGTAAGTGGTCTAAACAGGAATAAAGATATGAATCATTTTAGAGACAGAGACTTTGAAAACAGAAAGATAGGTCAACAATCAAATTGTGAAAGATGTTAAATTCTAGGTTAGAAAGATTAGACTTCCTTCTCCAGGCTGTAAGAGCTGGAATGTTTAGTTTTAGTGAGTCTTAATAGCCTGGGTTTGATGAGAGAACAAAGTTTCCTAAATCCCACAACCCCCTTGTATGTATTAAGAATAAAGCTGAGACGGAACTTTCCTGGTGATTCAGTGGTTAAGAATCTGCCTGCCAATGCAGGGTAAAGGGGTTCAATTCCTGCTCCAGGAAGATCCTACCTGTCATGGGATGACGAAGCCTGTGTACCACAACTACTGAAACCCACATATCCTAGAGCCTGGGTTGCAAAACCAGAGAAACCAGCACAAAAAGGAGCCTGCCCACGGCACCTAGAGAAAGCCCATGCACAGCAACAAAGACCCAGTGCAGTCATAAATCAATAAATACTTTTTTTAAAAAAAGAATAATGTTGAGAAATGCCCTTCTACTTTTGATGTCGAATCCAACCTCTGTACAACACTGACCCAGACTTGCCTGTAAGTGTCCCAGAGTCTCTGGTGGAAGCATGGGTTGACAGTGGCCTGCTGCAGGGTCAGAGGCACTGACTACAACAGTCCTGGGAGCCACAGCATGCTGGCATAAGTCCTTTTAAAGGAGGATTTACCCCTACCATTCCAGTCCCCTGTAATGAAAAGGACATCTTTTTTGGGTGTTAGTTCTAAAAGGTATTGTAGGTCTTCATTGAACTGTTCAACTTCAGCTTCTTCAGCATTACTGCTTGGGGCATAGACTTGGATTACCGTGATATTGAATGGTTTGCCTTGGAAATGAACAGAGATCATTCTGTCGTTTTTGAAATTGTACCCAAGTACCGCATTTTGGACTCTTTTTTTGACCATGGTGGCTACTCCATTTCTTCTAAGGGATTCCTGCCCACAGTAGTAGATACAATGGTCATCTGAGTTAAATTCACCCATTCCAGTCCATTTTAGTTGGCTGATTCCTGGAATGTTGACGTTTACTCTTGCCATCTCTTGTTTGACTACTTCCAATTTGCCTTGATTCATGGACCTGACATTCCAGGTTCCTATGCAATATTGCTCTTTACAGCATTGGACCTTGCTTCTATCACCAGTCACATCCACAACTGGGTATTGCTTTTGCTTTGGCTCCGTCCCTTCATTTTTTCTGGAGTTATTTCTCCACTGATCTCCAGTAGAATATTGGGCACCTACTGACCTGGGGAGTTCCCCTTTGAGTATCTTACCATTTTGCCTTTTCATACTGTTCATGGGGTTCTCAAGGCAAGAATACTAAAGTAGTTTGCCATTCCCTTCTCCAGTGGACCACATTCTACAGACCTCTCCACCATGACCCTCCTGTCTTGGATGGCCCCACACGGCATGGCTTAGTTTCAATGAGTTAGACAAAGCTGTGGTCTGTGTGATCAGACTGACTAGTTTTCTGTGATTATGGTTTCAGTCTGCCTGCCCTCTGATGCCCTCTCACAACACCTACCATCTTACTTGGGTTTCTCTTACCTTGGACATGGGGTATCACTTCACGGCTGCTCCAGTAAAGCGCAGCCGCTGCTTCTTACCTTGGACAAGGGGTATCTCCTCATGGCCACCCTCCTGACCTTGGACGTGGGATTGCTCCTCTCAGCCGCCACCCTGACCTCGGGCATGGGGTAGCTCCTTTTGGCCGCCGCCTGTGACCTCCTGCATGCGGTAGCTCATCCTGGAGTAACAGGCAAATTTGGCCTTGAAGTACGGAATGAAGCAAGGCAAAGGCTAATAGAGTTTTCCCAAGAGAATGCACTGGTCATAACAAACACTATCTTCCAACAACACAAAAGAAGACTCTACACATGGACATCACCAAATGGTCAATACCGAAATCAGATTGATTATATTCTTTGCAACCAAAGATGGAGAAGCTCTATACAGTCAGCAAAATCAAGACCGGGAGCTGACTGTGGCTCGGATCATGAACTCCTTATTGCCAAATTCAGACTTAAATTGAAGAAAGTAGGGAAAACCACTAGACCATTTAGGTATGACCTAAATCAAATCCCTTATGATTATACAGTGGAAGTGAGAAATAGATTTAAGGGACTAGATCTGATAGAGTGCCTGATGAACTATGGGTGGAGGTTCATGACATTGTACAGGAGACAGGGATCAGGACCATCCCCATGGAAAAGAAATGCAATAAAGCAAAATGGCTGTCTGGGGAGGCCTTACAAATAGCTGTGAAAAGAAGAGAAGTGAAAAGCAAAGGAGAAAAGGAAAGATATAAACATCTGAATGCAGAGTTCCAAAGAATAGCAAGGAGAGATAAGAAAGCCTTCTTCAGCGATCAATGCAAAGAAATAGAGGAAAACAACAGAATGGGAAAGACTAGAGATCTCTTCAAGAAAATTAGAGATACCAAGGAAATGTTTCATGTAAAGATGAGCTCGATAAAGGACAGAAATGGTATATTATGAAGAGGTGGCAAGAATACACAGAAGAACTGTACAAAAAAGAGCTTCACAACCCAGGTAATCACAATGGTGTCATCACTCACCTAGAGCCAGACATCCTGGACTGTGAAGTCAAGTGGGCCTTAGAAAGCATCACTATGAACAAAGCTAGTGGAGGTGATGGAATTCCAGTTGAACTATTTCAAATCCTGAAAGATGATGCTGTGAAAGTGCTGCACTCAATATGCCAGCAAGTTTGGAAAACTCAGCAGTGGCCACAGGACTGGAAAAGGTCGGTTTTTATCCCAATCCCAAAGAAAGGCAATGCCAAAGAATGTTCAAACTACCGTGCCAGGAGCCGGCATACTGCATATTGAGTGCATATTGCATATTGAGTGCAGCACTTTCCACAGCATCATCTTTCAGGATCTGGAATAGCTCAACTGGAATTCTTTCACTGCTGGGAGCCAGCGTGAGGAACTCCGCCCATGACAAAGGTCATGAGGAAGGAGGCTCGGCATACGCAAAGGCGGGATCAAGCCTCAGGAGTCCCCCTGGAAATTCTCGAGCATTTACACCCAAAACCAGAGTCTGCCTACTTTCTGCTTTGTGCTTTCACCTACACCTCTGACTTTACGGGGGGCTGTCCCCCACTACCTCTCTGAAAAAGAGTTAGCTTACAGTTCCAGTTAATAATTCCTGGGTGTGACAGTGTTTCAACCTACAAACTCCTTTGGAAATCCTCTAGCCTGCCTGAATAGGTTTTTCCGGCCACATGTGATTGTTCAGAGCCTCCCAACTGTGAGAGGCAAGAGATGTTCTAAACTGTCTAAACACAGATTCTTTTGAGTAGTTAAAAGATTGATTAGAAATTGTATTGGTGAAGGGATTTTCACTTGTTGGGCCAATGTTTGCTGCTAAGTTTCCATATCCCTTACCTGCTGTGTCCCTGGCAGTGTATTGATTAATATAATTGGTGTAAGTAGTAGCTTTAATGTTTGTAACCTGGGACCCTTGAGTTAATTCTTTTTCTTGTTATAGCCCACCACACCTTTGCTCTGTAGGAATGCAACTTTATCTAATGCTTTTGGAGGGTGGCTCCTGACCAATCACCTTTAGAGAAAAATAAGTTTTCTGAAGAAAGGGTCTTAAAATGTTAACAGGCCTCCGGGCCAGAAGATGATGCAAATCACCTAAGCTTTTGCATATGATAAGTTTGCAGGAAGAAAGCCTGGCTTCGATTAGGACCAGGAGCTGCTGTCCTTGCTTGACTCCACCCCTTCCCCCATTATCCTCTATGCACAATTTAAGGTATAAAAACTACTTTGGAAAATAAAGTGCAGGCCTTGTTCACCGAAACTCGGTCTCCCCATGTCACTCTGTCTCCCAAATTCTGGCTGAGTCTCCATCTGGAGCGCGGAACCCGCCATGCTTGCTAATTATGCCTGGGCTTCTAAGATCTGACTGGGGAGGCCTCAGTGTCTCCTCTCCTTCGGAAGAACGGAAGGACGCCTGCGGCCTACGTAAGTGGTGCAAACTTCTTGTCTTGAAGTTTTATTGGTCTCCCGCGTAAACCAAGCTACTCAGCCTCTTTTCTCCACTGAATTTTCCTACTGAGCTATCCTCATTCTATTACTCTTTATATCTTTGATAAATATTTAAATAAATAGGTCGCCTATGCCGTCTCTCCTTCGAATACCCTGGATCAGCCGGGGCTGGACCCCGGCACTACCGCACAATTGCACTCATCTCACACGCTAGTAAAGTAATGCTCAAAATTCTCCAAGCCAGGCTTCAAAAGTACATGAACCGTGAACTTCCAGATGTTCAAGCTGGTTTTAGAAAAGGCAGAAGAATCAGAAATCAAATTGCCAACATCCTCTGAATCATCGAAAAAGCAAGAGAGTTCCAGAGAAACATCTATTTCTGCTTTATTGATTGTGCCAAAGCCTTTGACTGTGTGGATCACAATAAACTGTGGAAAATTCTTCAAGAGATGAGAATACCAGACCATCTGACCTGCCTCTTGAGAAACCTATATGCAGGTCAGGGAGCAACAGTTAGAACTGGACATGGAACAACAGATGGTTTCCAAATAGGAAAAGGAGTACATCAAGACTGTATATTGTCACCCTGCTTATTTAACTTCTATGCAGAGTACATCATGAGAAACGCGGGACTGGAAGAAGCACAAGCTGAATTCAAGATTGCCAGGAGAAATATCAATAACCTCAGATATGCAAATGACACCACCTGTATGGTAGAAAGTGAAGAGGAACTAAAAATCCTCTTGATGAAAGTGAAAGAGGAGAGTGAAAAAGTTGGCTTAAAGCTCAACATTCAGAAAACTAAGATCAGGGCATCTGGTCCCATCACTTCATGGCAAATACATGGGGAAACAGTGGAAACAGTGTCAGACTTTATATTTTTGGGCTCCAAAATCACTGCAGATGGTGGTTGCAGCCATGAAATTAAAAGACGCTTATTCCTTGGAAGGAAAGTTATGTCCAACCTAGATAGTATATTGAAGAGCAGAGACATTACTTTGCCAACAAATGCCCATCTAGTCAAGTCTATGGTTTTTCCTGTCGTCATGTATGGATGTGAGAGTTGGACTGTGAAGAAAGCTGAGCACTGAAGAATTGATGCTTTTGAACTGTGGTATTGGAAAAGACTCTTGAGAGTCCCATGGACTGCAAGGAGATCCAACCAGTCCATCCTAAAGGAGATCTGTCCTGGGTGTTCATTGGAAAGACTGATGCTGAAGCTGAAACTCCAATACTTTGGCCACCTCATGCGAAGAGCTGACTCATTGGAAAAGACTCTGATGCTTGGAGGGATTGGGGGCAGGAGAAGAAGGAGATGACAGAGGATGAGATGGCTGGATGGCATCACCAACTCGATGGACATGAGTTTGAGTGAACTCCAGGAGTTGGTGATGGACAGGGAGGCCTGGCGTGCTGTGATTCATGGGGTTGCAAAGAGTCGGACACGACTGAGCAACTGACCTGAACTGAACCTTTACCATGTTTGGCCTCAGGCCAAACTACAGGGTAGGAACACAGCCTCACAGCATCAACAGAAAATTGGATTAAATTCTTAGTAAGCAAGGCCTCACCCACCAGAGCAAGACTCAGTTTTCCCTTTTCAGCCAGTCCCTCCCATCTGGAACTTCCACAAGCCTCTTATATTTATCCATCAGAGGGCAGACAGAATGAAAACCACAATCACAGAAAACTAACCAAACTGATCACATGGATCACAGCCTTGTCTAACTCAATGAAACTCTGAGCCATGCTGTGTAGGGCCACCCAAGACAGACAGATTATGATGGAGATTTCTGACAAAACGTGGTCCACTGTAGAAGTTAATGGCAAACCACTTCAGTATTCTTGCCTTGAGAACCCCATGAACAGTATGAAAAGGTCCCTATACGCCAACACCATATTAAATCTTGGATACAGAGTTTTGCATGAAGTAGAAAAAATACCTTTATTGCTCTACAGGCAAAGGGGGCCACAGTGGGCTAATGCCCTCAAAACTGTGTGTCCTAACATCCAGTCAGTGGTGAGGAGCTTTATAGTAATAGTTCAAAGAGGGTGTGATCAGCTCATGAACATTCTTCTGATTGGTTGGTGGTAAGGTAAATGGGAGTCAGCATCAACAACTTTCTGGTTCCAACTGATGTGGGCTCTACCTGCTAGTGGGTAACACAGGGCTAAGTTCTCTCACCGTAGGGGGTTTCAGTGTCTGCAAAGCAGCTCACAGATATTGTTATGTATAGCCCTTGAGTAGACAGACCTTTGTTGGCAAAGTAATGTCTCTGCTTTTTAATATGCTGTCTAGGTTGGTCATAACTTTTCTTCCGAGGAGCAAGCATCTTTTAATTTCATGGCTGCAGTCACCATCTGCAGTGATTTTGGAGCCCCCCAAAATAAAACTGTCACTGTTTCCACTGTTTCCTCATCTATTTGCCATGAAGTGATGGGACCAGATGCCATGATCTTAGTTTTCCAAATGTTGAGTTTTAAGCCAACTTTTTCACTCTCGTCTTTCACTTTCACTTTCCTCTTTCACTTTTGTCCGTCTAGTCAAAGCTATGGTTTTTCCAGTAGTCATGTATAGATGTGAGAGTTGGACTATAAAGAAAGCTGAGCCCCAAAGAACTGATGCTTTTGAACTGTGGTGTTGGAGAACACTCTTGAGAGTCCCTTGGACTGCAAGGAGATCCAACCAGTCCATCCTAAAGGAGATCAGTCCTGAGTATTCATTGGAAGGACTGATGCTGAAGCTGAAACTCCAATACTTTGGCCACCTGATGCGAAGAATTGACTCACTGGAAAAGACCCTGATGCTGGGAAAGATTGAAGGTGGGAGGAGAAGGGGATGACAGAGGATGAGATGGTTGGATGGCATCACTGACTCAACAGACATGAGTCCATTCTGAGTAAACTCCGGGAGTTGGTGATGGACAGGGAGTTCTGGCGTGCTGCAGTCCATGGGGTCGCAAAGTGTTGCACAAAACTGAGTGACTGCACTGACCTGAACTGAACTGATGATGTCCCTTGAGGAGAAACCAGGACATTGCCCCAAGGCTGCACTATTGTTACTTGACTGCTCCTCCCTTGTCTCCTCATCTTCTCCCTTCCTTGATTAGCAACTGTTTGAACATGCCCTTTGGAACTCAGGGAAAGTTAGGGAGGCTGAATGAAGCCTATTTCCTGTCATCAAGAAAGGGAGGAGAGCAGAGGGAGGCAGACACAGAAAGACTTTTGTGCCCAGGAGCCCCACTGTGTCCTGCTTGGTTCCAGTGTGGCAGGAGCTTGAGAGAGACTTTGAAGGGAATGGCCACCCACTCCAGTATTCTTGCCTGGAAAATCTCATGGACAGAGGAGTCTGGCAGGCTACAGTCCACAGGGTCCCAAAGAGTTGGACAGAACTGAGCAACTTCACTTTCACATTCACTTTCTTTATACATCTAAAGATGTTGCTTGAATCTCTGCAAAAGGGAGGAAGAAGCATAATAGAAACTCTGACAGAGGCTCCAATAAAGCTTAGAAAGAACCCAAGAACATTCTGGCAGACTCTTTGCTTCCCCGCCTCTTCTAATATGGCACAAGAAGATGGTCTCCTGGGGAATCTGCCTGCATCAATGCATCCTGGCCCATTGCTTGTGTGCAGGTGTCAGACCGAAGCCCCAGTAACACCAAGTAGAGTGCAGGGCTGTGAGGCATATAAAAAGCAGGAGGCCAGGGAGTTGCTGAGATTGTTGTGGAAGGGGGATCCTTTACAGGGCCCAAATGGGGTTCTTGTCTAACACTCAGAAATGAATTGTCTGAGGATACACACATGCTGACAAAGCAAGAGATTTTATTGGGAAAGAGCACCCGGGCAGAGAGCAGTAGGGTAAGGGAACCCAGGAGAACTTCTCTGCAACATGGCTCACAGTCTCAGGTTTTATGGTAATGGGAGAAGTTTCTGGGTTGTGTGTGGCCAATAATTCTAACTCAGAGTCCTTCCTGATGGTGCAGGCATTGCTTATCCAAGATGCATGTCAGTGAGGATTCTGGGAGGTGGTCGGACACATGGTGTCACCTTTTGACCTTTCCTGAACTCTTCTGGTTGATGGTGGCTTCTCAGTTCCATGTTCCTTACCAGGACCTCCTATCATAAAACAACTCATACAAATTGTTGCTGTGGTGCCTGGCCAGGGTGGGCAGTTTCAGCCAGTGTGCTTTCCCTAACAGGCGCACAAGTTTCAGCAATGGATGTCAGCATACTGTCTGGAAAGAAAGATGATGGGACCACATCTCAGCAGAGACTACAGCAGAAGATGCCTGGGAATAGGAGATATGGAGATATTCTGTTCCCCTGAGGTTAATGCAGACCCAAAGAAAAGCAAGAGGGCAAGAGGCTCCTTCTCCACCACTGTAAGGATAGCTGAGCTTTCATTCAAGCCTGGTTGCAATCGTGGGAAAAGGGAGCAAAGAAATCCTGGAAGAAAAAAAGGGTCTTGAAAGGGAGTTTAAATTGACTAAATACTTATCATAAAAAGAAACTTTTAAATGAGACATTTCTTTTTAAATGGCAAGGTCGAAATCTTCCTGCTTTGGGAAGCAAAGAAGCCTTAAGAATCAGATGAGATCGGTTATAGAAAATACAGAAAGTGGCCATTTCAATAGCCCTGATGTGAAATTATCATGACATGAACCAGACAAGGGTCAAAGGGAAGTATATTTGGGGGGGAAAAAAGAGAGAGAGAGAAATGGTTTTGAAAACCAAGGAAATGACACTTGGAATTAGGGAGTCTAATACCAACGATAATATTTTCTGCTAAATATTAGGCATAGTCTCAAATAGCTCAGTCCCTTTTAGCCACGTGACCTCTTAAAAGTTCATTGTAGATTTCTTGGAAGGATGAAATTATGTTTTGTAAAGCATTTGGAATAATATAGTAGACATTCAATAAAAATAGACTTCCATTAATATTACAGTTATCTCTCAATCACCTATTGATGAGAATACAATTTAGTCAAAACGTTGGACCTGGAGGAAGGAAAACTGAACTTATCTACTCAAGTGTGTAGCCTGCTACCAGGCATTTAATTTCTCTGTTCCTCAGTTTCTTATTTAGTAAAGAGTTCAGGAAAATTCCATCACCAAGAAGCTAAAATATCCAAAAGTATCCCTAGGGTGGTAGCCTGAGTGATGAGGCCATTAAATAAAACCAGACAATCTTCATATTTAAACATCATGCATAAGTAACATTCTAACTGCATGTAACTGGAAAAGATTATAAAGTGTTTGAGGATCTTACTTTGCAAACAAAATCCCAGGCCTGTCTGCAACAGCTTGCGACCTTTGAACCCCTAAATCCATCTCTAGGTCCCCAAAATTATACCCATGGGAGAGGGCTTAGAAAGCTGACTAATCAAGACATCCTCCTTACCTTAAGCCCACCTCAGAAGAATCAATGGAAAAAGGGAGCAAACAGAAATCCTCTCCTCCAACTTTCTCCCAATATGCATTGGGTAGAAGAAGCCAAAGAAAACAAAATGCAGAAATTCCCTAGATACAAAGGAGTTGCCAGATCAGCTCTCTGATGCTGTTTGGTACCTGCCCAGATCTCCAGGCCCAGCTGCTGTGCTGTTGGCTGCTAATGGCTGATAGCTGTATCTTCCTTCAGATACACGCTCTCCAACAATCAGAGCCCCCTGACTCAGGGATGTCTAGGTGGCTACCCAAAATCCTGCAGCTGAGTGGCACCCAGCAGCTAAGGACTCACTGATACAAATGTAAAAGCCCAAAACCATTGCTTCAGAAAGGGACAACTCTGTGATGCCATGCCTACTCCCAAACTCCCCAAGGATGAACTTGAGATTTGAGTTAAACTTGCCCCTGGCTTCTTCCCCTTCCTCTTGTGCTATCCTCATTCCCTCATAAGATTCTCTTGAGGATACTCTATCAATAAATGACTTGTATAAGAATCAACATCTCAGGTTCTGTTTCTAATGAAACATACCTGATGCATTGCCAAGGAACTTACATCATGGCTGTAGCCAGGGAGACCTTACTATGGCTGCCCTGGAGGGTTTGGTATTTGCAGAGAAAAGTAGCCACTGTGTAGTTCCCACTGGCCCCTTTCTGCTTTGGAATTTTAATTGTAGCTATTAAAGAAACATAAAATTCTTACTCTATGGTGTATATAGACTATATCAGAGACAGGTGACTAGTCTTTTAGTTCATAAGTCACCAGACTATGAGGAGCCTTTCAGGGAATACTTCTTGAGATGATGGTAAAAAGATCTTATGTATGAGAAGTTGTGTATTGGTGTTGGGGAGCTAGACTGATAAAGAGGGAAAAATTTTGCTATTGCCTATTCAATCTACTCTTTCATATTTTCTTACAAACAGACCTTGATTTTGTTTGAAATGGTGATTCCTCTGTCTATACTTGGCTACTTTTCCTGCTCCAGAGTAGCTAGTGGTCACTACATGACTTAATTCTGGATAATAAGATAGAGGGATCCCCTGGTGGCCTAGCAGTAAAGAATCTTCATGCAATGCAGGTGTCCCAGAGAAGTGGGTTGGGAAAGATCCCCTGAAGGAGGGCATGGTAACCCACTTCAGTATCCTTGCCTGGAGAATCCCATGGGCAAAAAAGCCTGGTGGCTACAGTTCACAGGGTCAGTCAGACACGACTCAAGCGACTGGGCACACACACGCACACAATAAGATAGAAGCAAAAATTACAGGACAAAGCTTCTGGGAAAACATTTAAAGTTGGAGAAATGTAAATGGTATAAATCTTTACCCTCATCTCCTTCTTGCTGCTGGAGAAACAAAGAGAATATCCATCTTATACTAAAAGATGACAATTATGAAAGCAAAGAGATGAAAGCCACTTGTTAAGAGTGTGAAGGAAAAAATGTGGAGTCTGTGATATCCATCCCTATCTATTTAAGTCCCTCTTTGGCAGATTTCTCATATGTCAAATGCTATCTTAATTCACAAGGCATATCGAAAGAAAAATGATCAAAAGATATAATAAGGCAATTTACAAAATAATTTCAATGCAAATTTCCAGTAATCATTGCAATTTTAAAGTCTTCTTTTTTGGATAAAAGATTGGCAAGAGTTAATACCAAAATGTACACAGTATCAGAAAATTTATGAAAAAACAGCTACTCATATACCCAGGAAGACACACCAATTCAACATTTATGAAAGAAGGTTTAGTAAATCGTCTATACATAAAATGTGCTCACCAGGCTTCTGGTCAAGAAGTCAGTCTAAGTAAGTGCATCTTTCTTTTCTCCCATCCAACAGCTTTATTAAGGCATTGTAAAGTCACTATTCACAAATGAATTGTGTAGGGAGAAAATTCAAAAGAATGTGCAAATAAGCTACTAGAATTACTAAATTATAGGGTCACTATTCATAAAAACCAAAACTGAAAAAAAGTACATTAATAATAAAATGTAGCCAAACTGTGACCTTTCATACAATATAATAACAGGATGAATAAATCAGTATATGTTACAGTGTGATTTCCTCCCACAAACATAACATCAAGTAAAAAGAATCACATTCAGAGTTCGTGGGTTCCTTTGTAGCTCAGATGGTAAAGAATCTGCCTGCAGTGCAGGAGACCTAAGTTTGATCCCTGGGTCAGGAAGACCCCATGGAGAAGGGAATTGCTACCCACTCCAGTATTCTTGCCTGGAGAATTTCATGGGCAGAGGAGCCTATCGGGCTACAGTCTATGAGGTCACAAAGAGTTGGACACAACTGAGCAACTAACCCAAACTAATAGTGTTACTCCATGACTTCCTTAAAATTAACCCCAAGGCAAAACCAATCAATGGTGTTAGAAGTTAGGACAGAGGAGAAAGGCTCAGGAGGAGATACTGGAATTGGAGACTTTAGTCATGCTGGTAATGTTTTACATATTGATCTTGTACCAATTCTATGGATGTGTTCACTTAATGAAAACTGATTGAGTTAAAAAAAAAATTCTGTGCACACTTTTTAACTATGTCATGTTTCACTAAAATAGTTTAAAAAACATAATAGCAAAAGGATATCCAAAAAGCATAATACAAAACCACCACATGATGAAGTGAGTCATCAGAAGCTTGGAGAATTCAACAAATTTCTGCAGAAAGAAATCAAGCTGGGGTCCAAGTCGCCTGAAGAAGCTACTCTAACTGACAGCTCTCCCTAAGCTCCCAGTTAACAATCAGCATCAATTACACATTATGAATGAGTTATTTTGAATGTCCAGCCCAGCAGAGTCTTCAGATGACTACAATCCTAGCTGAAGTCTGCTGCAACTCCATTAGAATCCCCAAGTGAGACCCACCTAACCAAAAATGTTTCCAAAGTCCCAACTTACAAAATCATAAGCAATATTAAAAGGTTGTTTTGAAGAAATAAGTTCTGGAGTAATTTGTTACATAATTACAGCAACTTAAAAAGAGAGTATCCTTGGACCTAGTAATAGGAATTTCATAGAGAGATAAGAGATAACTGGAAATGTAATTATTTTTAAAATAAAGACATTAATACAATAGAATTCCCCCAGTTTTCAAAGAAAACAATAATTGTTAAATTGAAAGAGTTCAGTGATTGCCAAGCAAGTTAACTGAAAGCAGATCTGAAATTTATATATCTGTGAAATATCAGGACATCAATATTTCCACCCTTGGAGTAATCAACTAAGTCAGAGGCCAGAGGGCAGAGCAAAGTCAGGCAATTATCTTCATTCCACTCTACTGAAAAGTATCTGCTTGATTTTTTAAAATATTTTATGGTAAAGACATATATATCAAATTGATATATATTATCTAAAAATTGTGATTTAGCCCTATATTTATTGATGGAGAAAATGATCAAAAATTTCACTGAGCAAAAAAGATTTCAGAAAAGCCTATGAAAAATTGTTGGAGAGTTTGCAAAAGAAAAATCAACACTTGCTAGATAAGGTGATAAATCAAGGAGCACATAGGTTTAGTGGTAAAAGAAAACAGTAGTGGTTAAGTATTGAGGCATGGGTCCGCGATGGCCAACTTCAGGGTTGGGGGCAATAAGTGTAGCAGTACATGCATTGGACCATTTGAAGAAGGTTGTCATTATCTTCATTACCTCCACCATAGTTTGAAGTGAAAGTGAAGTCGCTCAGTCGTGTCCAACTCTTTGTGACCCCATGGACTATAGCCTACCAGGTTCCTCCATCCATGGGATTTTCCAGATAAGAATACTGAAGTGGATTGCCATTTCCTTCTCCAGGAGATCTTCCTGACCCAGGGATTGAAACCAGGTCTCCCATATTGTAGGCAGATGCTTTACCATCTGAGCCACCAGGGAAGCATACTTCAGTTCAGTTCAGTTAAGTTCAGTCACTCAGTCGTGTCCGACTCTTTGCAACTCCATGAATTGCATCACGCCAGGCCTCCCTGTCCATCACCAACTCCTGGAGTTCACTCAAACTCACATCCATCGAGTCGGTGATGCCATCCAGCCATTTCATCCTCTGTCATCCCAATCTCCTCCTGCCCCCAATCCCTCCCAGCATCAGAGTCTTTTCCAATGAGTCAACTCTTCTCATGAGGTGGCCAAAGTATTGGAGTTTCAGCTTTAGCATCATTCCTTCCAAAGAACACCCAGGACTGATCTCCTTTAGAATGGACTGGTTGGATCTCCTTGCAGTCCATGGGACTCTCAGGAGTCTTTTCCAACATCACAGTTCAAAAGCATCAATTCTTCAGCGCTCAGCTTTCTTCACAGTCCAACTCTCACATCCATATATGACTACTGGAAAAACCATAACCTTGACTAGATGGACCTTTGTTGGCAAAGTAATGTCTTTGCTTTTGAATATGCTATCTAGGCTGATCATAACTTTCCTTCCAAGGAGTAAGCGTCTTTTAATTTCATGGCTGCAATCACCATCTGCAGTGATTTGGGAGCCCAAAAAACAAAGTCTGACACTGTTTCCACTGTTTCCCCATATATTTCCCATGAAGTGATGGGACCAGATGCCATGATCTTCATTTTCTGAATGCAGAACTTTAAGCCAACTTTTTCACTCTCCTCTTTCACTTTCGTCAAGAGGATTTTTAGTTCCTCTTCACTTTCTGCCATAAGGGTGGTATCATCTGCATATCTGAGGTTATTGATATTTCTCCTGGCAATCTTGATTCCAGCTTGTGATTCAGCCCAGCCTTTCTCATGATGTACTCTGCATATAAGTTAAATAAGCAAGGTGACAATATACAGCCTTGACGTACTCCTTTCCCTATTTGGAACCAGTCTGTTGTTCCATGTCCAGTTCTAACTGTCACTTCCTGACCTGCATACAGATTTCTCAAGAGGCAGGTCAGGTGGTCTGGGATTCCCATCTCTTGAAGAATTTTCCACAGTTTATTGTGATCCACACAGTCAAAGGCTTTGGCATAGTCAATAAAGCAGAAATAGCAGGTTTTCTGGAACTCTTGCTTTTTTGATGATCCAGCGGATGTTGGCAATTTGGTCTCTGGTTCCTCTGCCTTTTCTAAAACCATCTTGAACATCAGGAAGTTCGTGGTTCACGTAGTGCTGAAGCCTGGCTTGGAGAATTTTGAACATTACTTTACTAGAGTGTGAGATGAGTGCAATTGTGTGGTAGTTTGAGCATTCTTTGGCATTGCCTTTCTTTGGGATTGGAATGAAAGCATAGTTTGGCCCCAGGTAAATAACAGGGAGGGAATACAGCTCCACCCATCAACAGAAAATTGTATTAAAGATTTACTGAGCATGGTCTTGCCCACCAGAACAAGACTCAGTTTCTGCCTCAGTCAGTCTTTCCCAACAGGAAGCTTCCATAAGCCTCTTATCCTTCTCCATCAGGGGGCAGACAGACTAAAAATCACAATCACAGAAAACTAATCAATCTGATCACATGGACCACAGCCTTGTCTAACTCAATGAAACTATGAGCCATGCCCTGTAGGACCACCCAAGACAGATAGGTCATGTTGGAGAGTTCTGACAAAATGTGGTCCACTGTAGAAGGGAATGGCAAACTACTTCAGTATTCTTGCCTTGAGAACTCCATGAACAGTATGAAAAGGCAAAAAGATAGGACACTGAAAGATGAATTCCCCACATCAATAGGTACCCAATATGCTACTAGAGATGAGTGGAGAAATAACTCCAGAGATATTGAAGAGATGGAGCCAAAGCAAAAACAACACCCAGTTGTGGATGTGACTGGTGATAGAAGCAAAGCCTGATGCTGCAAAGAGCAATATTGCTTAGGAACCTGGAATGTTATGTCCATGAATCAAGGCAAATTGGAAGTGGTCAAACAGGAGATGGCAAGAGTGAACATCAACATTCTAGGAATCAGTGAACTAAAATGGACTGGAATGGGTGAATTTAACTCAGATGACTATTATATCTACTAACATGGGCAAGAATCCCTTAGAAGAAATGGAGTAGCCATCATAGTCAACCATAGAGTTGGAAATGCATTACTTGGATGCAATCTCAAAAACAGAAAATGAGTCGCCAGTCCAGGTTCAATGCATGATACTGGATGCTTGGGGCTGGTGCACTGGGACGACCCAGAGGGATGGTACGGGGAGGGAGGAGGGAGGAGGGTTCAGGATGGGGAACATGTGTATACCTGTGGTGGATTCATTTTGATATATGGCAAAACCAATACAGTATTGTAAAGTTAAAAAATAAAATAAAATGTTAAGTAGAAAACACTACCAAAAAAAAAAAAATTGAGACAGAATGATCTCTGTTCATTTCCAAGGCAAACCATTCAATATCACAGTAATCCAAGTCCATGCCCCAACCAATAATGATGAAGAAGCTAAAGTTGAACGGTTCTATGAAGACCTACAAGAACTTTTAGAACTAACACCCAAAAAAGATGTCCTCTTAATTATAGAGGACTAGAATGCAAAAGTAGGAAGTCAAGAGATAACTGGAGTAACAGGCAACTTTGGCCTTGGAGTACAGAATAAAGCAGGGCAAAGGCTAAAAGAGTTTTGCCAAGAGAACGCACTGGTCATAGCAAACACCCACTTCCAACAATACAAGAGAAGACTCTACACATGCACATCACCAGATGGTCAACACCGAAATCAGATTGCTTATATTCTTTGCAGCCGAAGATGGAGAAGCTCTATATAGTCAGCAAAAACAAGACCGGGAGCTGACTGTGGCTCAGATCATGAACTCCTTACTGCCAAATTCAGACTTAAATTGAAGAAAGTAGGGAAAACCACTAGACCATTCAGATATGACCTAAATCAAATCCCATACGATTATACAGTGGAAGTGAAAAATAGATTAAAGGAATTAATTCTGAAAGACAGAGTGCCTGAAGAACTATGGATGGAGGTTCATGACAATGTATAGGAGACAGGGATCAAGACCATCCCCAAGAAAAAGAAATGCAAAAAGCAAAATGGCTATCTGAGGAGGACTTACAAATATCTCTGAAAAGAAGAGAGGCAAAAAGCAAAGGAGAAAAGGAAAGATGTACCCATCTGAATGCAGAGTTCCAAAGAAAGCAAGGAGAGATAAGAAAGCCTTCCTCAGGGACCAATGCAAAAAAATAGAGGAAAACAATAGAATGGGAAAGACTGGAGATCTCCTCAAGAAAATTAGAGATACCAATGGAATATTTCATGCACAATAAAGGACAAAAATAGTATGGACCTAACAGAAGCAGAATATATTAAGAAAAAGTGACAAGAATACACAGAAAAACTATACAGAAAAGACCTTCATGACCCAGATAATCACGATGGTATGATTACTCACCTAGAACCAGACATCCTGGAATGAGAAGTCAAGGGGGCCTCAGGAAGCATCACTACAAACAAAGCTAGTGAAGGTGATGGAATTCCAGTTGACCTACTTCAAATCCTAAAAGATGATGCTGTGAAAGTGTTGCACTCAATATGCCAGCAAATTTGGAAAATTCAGCAGTGGCCACAGGACTGGAAAAAGTCAGTTTTCATTCCAATCCCAAAGAAAGGCAATGCCAAAGAATGCTCAAACTACTGCACAATTGCACTCATCTCACACACTAGCAAAGTAATGTTCAAAATTCTCCAAGCCAGGCTTCAACAGTACATCAACCATGAAATTTCAGATATTCCAGCTGGATTTAGTAAAGGCAGAAGAACCAGAGATCAAATTGCCAATATCTGTTGGATCATCAAAAAAGCAAGAGGGTTCCAGAAAAACATCTACTTCTGTTTTATTGACTATGCCACACCTTTTGACTGTGTGGATCACAACAAACTGTGGAAAATTCTTCAAGAGATGGGAATACCAGATCACCTGACCTGCCTCTTGACAAATCTGTATGTAGATCAGGAAGCAACAATTAGAACTGAACTTGGAAAAACAGACTGGTTCCAAATAGGAAAAGGAGTACGTCAAGGCTGTATGTTGTCACCCTGCATATTTAACTTATACAGAGTACACCATGAGAAATGCTGGACTGGATGAAGCACAAGCTGGAATCAAAATTGCTGGGAGAAATATCAGTAACCTCAGATATGCAGATGACATCACCTTTATGGCAGAAAGTGAAGAAGAACTAAAGAGCCTCTTGAAGAAAGTGAAAGAGGAGAGTGAAAAATTGGCTTAAAACTGAACATTTAGAAAACTAAGATCATGGCATCTGGTCCCAATCACTTCATGGCAAATAGGTGGGGAACAGTGGAAACAGTAAGAGACTGTATTTTGGGGCTCCAAAATCACTGCAGATGATAATGATTGCAGCCATGAAATTAAAAGACACTTGTTCCTTGGAAGAAAAGTTATAACCAACCTAGACAGCATATTAAAAAGCAGAGACATTACTTTACCAACACTAGTCAAAGCTATGGTTTTCCCAGTAGTCATGTATGGATGTGAGAGTTGGACTATAAAGAAAGCTGAGCTCCAAAGAATTGATGCTTTTAAACTCTGGTGTTGGAAAAGACTCTTGAGAGTCCCTTGGACTGCAAGGAGATTCAAACAGTCCATCCTAAAGGAAATCAGTCCTGAATATTCATTAGAAGGACCAATGCTGAAGCTGAAACTCCAGTACTTTGGCCACTTGATGCGAAGAGCTGACTCATTGGAAAAGACCCTGATGCTGGGAAAGATTGAAGGTGGGAGGAGAAGGGGATGACAGAGGATGAGATAATTGGATAGCATCACCAACTCAATGGACATGAGTTTAAGTAAACTCCGGGAGTTGGTGATGGACAGGGAGTTCTGGTTTGCTGCAGTCCACAGGGTTGCAAAGAGTCGGACATGGCTGAGCGACTGAACTTAACTGCACTGAATTGATTTCAGAGGAAAGGACAGTGATGAGAGAACTGGACCAGATAAGTAAATCAAGTCACTTCCCAAACCACTTGTTAGACACAAACATTAACTGGCTTAATTCTTCACTCTATTCAAGTATACACTAAGAATTCTATATTTACTTATACTATATGCAAATCCTTTTATAACCGTATACTGCCTTTATTCAGAGTTTATACTGTTAATAATGTAAAAGCTTTTCTATTCTCTCATTATGCTGCTGAGTCTTCCTCTTAATAAGTTTCTAAGACAAATCATTATTTAAGTGAAACAGGAAAATAGAACAGAAATTAAAGGTTAAAAAAGCAATTACAGATCAGGTGTTGTATTTTAAAATGCTGCTTGATGTTTAAAATTTGTGAAATATATCAAGGTGTGAGTATTGACCTTATCTTTTTAATTAATTATAGCAGAAGCTCTCTGACCGATCATTTAATTTGTCTTATCAACTAACACTTTGTTTCTTCTGTTAAGCCTATATACAGATATTCACAACACACAAAAAACTCTTCAACACTAAATTGTCTTTTTGTATGCTTGAATACTTCTTCTTACAGTTAAATTGTATGCATATTAAGAGTTTATGCAATCCCAAACCATTTTGTCTGTTGTACTAGTATTATGATTATATTACTCAAGGAATTATTGCACATACACATGAAATATGAGTTCAAAAATCAGGGAAGAAATCTAGGAGGATCCTGCTCTGAGTCCATACTCACAGAAAATGCCTTTCAAAACACAGTCAAACAAATTTACACTTCTATGCTGTAAGTCAAAGCTTTTATTTGTGTATTCCTCAACTAGATGTCTAGGTTACACTGGAGTTGCAATCTACAAATTTCAGTTATTTTAAACAACAGTTCTTCACACACTCTATATATACAATATGCCTAGAAGAAGTAGACTCTAAATATTTATGGATATCTCTGATGAACATCTGTGTTGAGTTTATCCAACTGCAAATTTACAGCACATTACAAGATTACACTGACTTCTAAAAATAATTGAAATTCAGTAGGAAAGAGAGTCCCCAACCACTTTCTGGTTAAATAACTTACTAGAAGGACTCATGTAACTTATTAAATGCTGTTATAATCACGGTTATGGTTTATATCAGGGAAAGGGTACAAATTAAAATGAGCCAAGGATGCAGCATAGGAAAGAGTCCAAGAAAGGTAGCAAGTGTGGAGTTTTTCTGTCCTCTCCCCAAGGAATCAAGAATGTGGTATATTTACGTATATCACCATGTATGTGCTCAGTCACTTAAATCGTGTCCAACTCTTTGCTATCCTATGGACTGTAGCCCGCCAGGTTCCTCTGTCCATGGGATTCTCCAGGCAAGAATACTGGAGTAGGTTGCCACGCCTTTCTCCAGGGGATCTTCCCGGCCCAGGGATTGAACTCACATCTGCTGCATTATAGGTACAGAGTATTGCCAATCAGGAAAGCTCATCCAAGCCTTTAGTGTCCAGAGCTTTTATTGGGACTCCATTACATACTACCCAGGTAGCTGTCCTTTAGTCTCCAATCCCTCCTAGAGGCTCAAACTAATACCTTTAGTCTTCATTCCCTTTCCCCAGACAGACTCTTTTATTAGGCAGAACATCCCAGGATACTAAAGATCACCTCCCAGTAGCCAAAGGCAAAGGCCTGACCTGTCTTTGAGTTAACTTAATTCTTCACTGCACAAAATTGTGTTGTAATTTCACATTTGACTGTGTTAATTGGCCAAATATATGATCTAATTTCTTTGAATAAGAGGACTTTTGCTAAAATTAATCCATTCTAATTGACCTTTTAATATCAGTTGCTTACTAATTATCTCAACCATTTATGATCCACACAAAGTACATACAAAACATATTTCTCTACCCCAGATGGGGTGGATTGTTTGATAAAGGTAACTTCTACACAGAAAGGAACACTGTTCCAGGTAACACACAATCCGGTAGCTGTCTCTAACTCTAAAAGCTGTGATTATTTTTGTTACAATTTGTACTTCTTGACTTCAATTCAGGGAGCACATTGCAGGGAAAGTAAAGTGATTTCTGAGTAAAAGTTATCTTAAAGATAATGCATTGAAACAGAAGGAACCTTTTAAATTGAGTATTGCATGAATCTGGGAAGAAGTAAATTAGGGGGCTTGAAGAATTATGGTGGATAAAAGCTCAGCATTCAAAATATGAGCATTTACAGAGACAAAAACTTAGACCATTTTGTAATTTGAAGAAAAATCTTGATAAAAGCATAGCCAAATTGTCCACATGCCAATGAAGATATATCTGTCATTTCTGTAGCAGTTCATGTGAGTCAGGATTGGGGCATTTGGAGAAAGCTTCATAAATCATGTGTGACATGAGTATAGATTTTGAAAGAAATTTATAATTAGACATACAGAAAGGAGAGGAAAAGACAACCCAAGACAAAGAGGTTAGTCCTGTCCAGTGAAAGTGAAAGTGTCCGACTCTTTGCCACCCCATGGACTGTAGCCCACAGGCTCCCCTGTCCATGGGATTCTCCAGGCAAGAATACTGGAGTGGGTTGCCATTTTCTTCTCCAAGGGATCTTCCCAACTCAGGGACTGAAACCCAGTCTCCTGCATTGCAGGCAGACTCTTACTGTTTGAGCCACCAGGGAAGCCTGGTATCTGTAAGACATCTAATAAATCTATTTGAGTAAAAGGGAGAATCCTGCTTGGGGAAGAACAGCAGTTAAGGTTAAAAACAGTTTTACACAGGAACCCATATATTGAAGATTAAGTTAGCATAAAGTCTAGATTTTTATCTATAAAATAAAGAAAACACTGAAATTTGGGAAGATTAGGTAATGTGTGCAAAGAAGTATTTTAAAAATCTTTTTCAACCATTGGTATAAATGATAGATTGAAGTAGAGAAAGACTGCAAGCCAGGAGATCACATGCTTTTCTCTTGAAAATGTTATTGGCTTCCATTCCTTATTTCTGTCTTTCATGCACACATGTAGAAAAATTAAATTTCAAAGACATGAAATCTGGAATTCAAAACTAAGTTTATTTTTCTTTGCAAACTATTTTTAATCATGTCTCTATCCCATTGTTGGAAGCATATTTAATCCCGATTAGTGTTTATCCAGTTGGTGTTTAAAAAATTAAATTAAATTTAAGAAAGCCCCCCGAAACTCAGAATTAGAATGCTTGGGCTCCTTTCATCCAAGCAAAGCTAAATTCACATTCCACAGCAGCCTAATATGATAGCCTAACATAGTTTATATGTGTCATACTTAACCAAGGTCAGTTTTGATTCTTATAAAATGTAATGTTTGCTCACTGGCATCTATCTTTACTGCAGTCTATGGCTGAGTACCAACTTCTTTATGCAGTCTGGCTCACAGGGTACATAGGCCACATTTATGTGCTGTGCTGTGCTTAGTAGCTCAGTTGTGTCCAACGCTTTGTGACCCCATGGAATGTAGCCAGCCAGGCTCCTCTGTCCTTGGGATTTCACAGGCAAAAGTACTGGGATGGTTTGCGATTTCCTTCTCCAGGGGATCTCCCTGACCCAGAGATCAAATCTACTTCTCCTGCATTAGCAGGCAACTTCTTTACCACTAAGCCACCAGGGAAGCCCTCTGAGTAGACAAATGCAAAATAATAGCTGGAGATTTTAACATTTTTTTCTTAATAACTGATACAAGTGGACAGAATATCAATATATAGAAGACTTGACCAACTTTATCCTATATAACATCTGCAGAATATTCACTCAACAACAGATTACCTATTCAAGTGCACACAGAACATCCACTAGATAGATCATATACTGTGATACAAACATGTTTGAATATACTTAAAAGGAATCAGATCATACCAAGCATGTATCTAACCACAGTAGCATTTAATTTTAAATCAGTAACAGTAACATACCTGAAAAGTCCCAAATATTTGAAACAAAATTGCACATTTCCAAATCTACACTTAGAAAGCATTTTGAATTGAATAGGAATAAAATCATAGCCTATCAAAATATGTGGGATGCAACTAAAGCAGTACTTGAAATAAGTACTGCAAGGAGATCAAACCAGTCAATCCTAAAGGAAATAAACCCTGAATATTCACTGGAAGAACTAATGCCGAAGCTCCAATACTCTGGCCACCTGATAGAAAGAGCTGAATCATTGGAAAAGACAATGATGCTGAGAAAGACTGAAGGCAGGAGAAGGGGATGACAGAGGATGCTACAGTTAGATAGCATCACCCACTTAACAGACATGAATTTGAGCAAACTCTGGGAGATAGTAGAAGACAGAGGAGCCTCGTATGCTGCAGTCCATATGGTCACAGAGTAGGACATGACTTAGCAACTGAACAACAACAACAAAGAGAAATAAACTAAAATACCTATGTTAGAAAAGAAAGGTCTCAAACCAATTATTTTAGCTTTCATCGTAACAATCAAGGGGACAATAGGGACAATGAAAACCAAAGTAAGCAGAAGGAAGGAAATAATAAAGGATGTAGCAGAAATATATAAAGTAGAGAACAGGAAAATGATAAAATGATTTTTTTTTTCCAAAAGACTGAAGAGATAATAGATACCAACTCAGTTTATAGTAACATTACTTTTATGCCAAAACCAGATAAATGCCTTACAACAAAACAAAACTATAGACACAAATCCCTCATGGGCTTAGACTGTAACTCCTTAATAAAATGTCAACAAATTAAATCTATCATTATATAAAAAGAAAAAGCTACCACAAACAAACTAGGTTTACTTTAGAAATGCAGAGTTTCTTAAAAACTCAAAAATCAAACAATATACTGTGTCAACAGACTAAAAAAAATTTTGTTGATAAATCTAACATCAGTTCAGTTCAGTTCAGTAACTCAGTCGTGTCCAACTCTTTGCAACCCCATGAACTGCAGCACACCAGGCCTCCCTGTCCATCACCAATTCCCAGAGTTCACCCAAACTCATGTCCATCAAGTTGGTGATGCCATCCAGCCATATCATCCTCTGTCATCCCCTTCTCCTCCCACCTCCAATCCCTCCCAGCATCAGAGTCTTTTCTAACAAGTCAAGTGTTTGCATGAGGTGGCCAAAATATTGGAGTTTCAGCTTTAGCATCAGTCCTTCCAAAGAACACCCAAGACTGATCTTTAGAATGGACTGGTTGGATCTCCTTGCAGTCCAAGGGGCTCTCAAGAGTCTTCTCCAACACCATAGTTCAAAAGCATCACTTCTTCCCTGATTTGGAACCAATCTGTTGTTCTATGTCTAGTTCTAACTGCTACTTCTTGACCTGCGTACAGATTTCACAGGAGGCAGGCCAGGTGATCTGGTATTCCCATCTCTTTAAGAATGTTCACAGTTTGTTGTGATCCACACAGTCAAGGGCTGTGGAATAGTCAATAAAGCAGAAGTAGATGTTCTTCTGGAACTTTCTTGCTTTTTCGATGATTCAGTGGATGTGGGCAATTTAATCTCTGGTTCCTCTGCCTTTGCTAAATCCAACTTGAACATCTGGAAGTTCATGGTTTATGTACCACTGAAGCCTGGTTTGGAGAATTTTGAGCATTACTGTGCTAGTGTGTGAGATGAGAGCAAAAAGAGATAAGAAAGCCTTCCTCAGCGATCAATGCAAAGAAATAGAGGAAAACAACAGAATGGGAAAGACTAGAGATCTCTTCAAGAAAATTAGAGATACCAAGGGAACATTTCATGCAAAGATGGGCTCAATAAAGAATAGAAATGGTATGGACCTAACAGAAGCAGAAGATATTAAGAAGAGATGGCAAGAATACACAGAAGCACTGTACAAAAAAGATCTTCACAACCCAGATAATCATGATGGTGTGATCACTGACCTAGAGCCAGACAACCTGGAATGTGAAGTCAAGTGGGCCTTAGAAAGCATCACTACAAACAAAGCTAATGGAGGTGATGGAATTCCAGTTGAGCTATTTCAAATCCTGAAAGAAGATGCTGTGAAAGTGCTGCACTCAATATGCCAGCAAATTTGGAAAACTCAGCAGTGGCCACAGGACTGGAAAAGGTCCGTTTTCATTCCAATCCCAAAGAAAGGCAATGCCAAAGAATGCTCAAACTACCACACAATTGCACTCATCTCACATGCTAGTAAAGTAATACTCAAAATTCTCCAAGCCAGGCTTCAGCACTATGTGAACCATGAACTTCCAAATGTTCAAGCTGGTTTTAGAAAAGGCAGAGGAACCAGAGATCAAATTGCCAACATCCATTGGATCATCGAAAAATCAAGAGAGCTCCAGTAAAACATCTATTTCTACTTTATTGATTGTGCCAAAGCCTTTGATTGTGTGGATCACAATAAACTGTGGGAAATTCTGAAAGAGATGGGAATACCAGACCACCTGACCTGCCTCTTGAGAAACCTATATACAGGTCAGGAAGCAACAGTTAGAACTGGACATGGAACAACAGACTGGTTCCAAATAGGAAAAGGAGTACATCAAGGCTGTATATTGTCACCCTGTTTATTTAAATTATATGCAGAGTACATCATGAGAAACTCTGGACTGGAGGAAACACAAGCTGGAATCAAGATTGCTGGGAGAAATATCAATAACCTCAGATATGCAGATGACACCACCCTTATGGCAGAAAGTGAAGAGGAACTAAAAAGCCTCTTGATGAAAGTGAAAGTGGAGAGTGAAAAAGTTGGCTTAAAGCTCAACATTCAGAAAACGAGGATCATGGCATCTGGTCCCATTGCTTCATGGGAAATAGATGGGGAAACAGTGGAAACAGTGTCAGACTTTATTTTTGGGGGACTCCAAAATCACTGCAGATCGTGATTGCAGCCATGAAATTAAAAGACGCTTACTCCTTGGAAGGAAAGTTATGACCAACCGAGATAGCCTATTCAAAAGCAAAGACATTACTTTGCCAACAAAGGTCTGTCTAGTCAAGGCTGTGGTTTTTCCTGTGGTCATGTATGAACGTAAGAGTTTGACTGTGAAGAAGGCTGAACACCGAAGAATTGATGCTTTTGAACTGTGGTGTTGGAGAAGACTCTTGAGAGTCCCTTGGACTGCAAAGAGATCCAACCAGTCCATTCTGAAGGAAATCAGCCCTGGGATTTCTTTGGAAGGAATGATGCTGAAGCTGAAACTCCAGTACTTTGGCCACCTCATGTGAAGAGTTGACTCATTGGAAAAGACCCTTATGCTGGGAGGGATTGGGGGCAGGAGGAGAGGGGGACGACAGAGGATGAGATGGCTGGATGGCATCACTGACTTGATGGACGTGAATCTGAGTGAACTCCAGGTGTTGGTGATGGACAGGGAGGCCTGGCGTGCTGAGATTAATAGGGTCTCAAAGAGTCAGACACAATTGAGCGACTGAACTGAACTGAACTGAACTGAGATGAGTGCAATTGTGTGCAATTTGAGCATTTTTTGGCATTGGCTTTCTTTGGGATTGGAATGAAGACTGACCTTTTCCAGTCCTGTGGCCACTGCTGAATTTTCCAAATTTGCTAGCATATTTAGTGCAGCACTTTCACAGCATCATCTTTTAGGATTTGAAAAAGCTCAACTGGAATTCCATCACTTCCACTAGCTTTGTTCATAGTGATGCTTCCTGAAGCCCACTTGACTTCACATTCCAGGATGTCTGGCTCTAAGTGAGTGATCACACCATTGTAGTTATCTGTGTCATGAAGATCTTTTTTATACAGTTCTTCATTCTTGCCACCTCTTCTTAGTATCTTCTGCTTCTGTTAGGTCCATAGTATTTTTGTCCTTTATTGTGCTCATCTTTTCATGAAATATTCCCTTGGTATCTCTAATTTTCTTGAAGAGATCTCTGGTCTTTCCCATTCTATTTTTTTCCTCTATTTTTTTTGCATTGATCACTGAGGAAGGCTTTCTTATCTCTCCTTGCTATTCTTTGGAACTCTGCACTCAAATATGTATATCTTTCCTTTTCTCCTTTGCTATTCGCTTCTCTTCTTTTCACAGCTATTTGTAAGGTTTCCCTTGTGGCTCAGCTGGTAAAGAATCAGCTCCTTGTTGGGGCTAAAAGAATTCCTTATTGCTAATGAAAAATATATTTATTTTGAAACTCTGGGGGGAACTCTTGGGGTGGAACAGCCTTTGAAAATACTTAATTTATTCCAAATTATGTTTAGTGGGATATAATGAATTTTAAGTAGCTTTTTTCACACATCAAAGATGAGTCAGTGCTTATACTACTTGCACGTCTCCTGATGTCTAATATTAATTGGAATTGTGTGATGTTTTAAAAAATAAACAGGCATTAACCTGAGGTAAGTGAAAAACAAGCCAATGAAAATTCACTTTTGGAATATTCTTTTGTGTGTTGACTGAATCTATCAGGCTAAAGATCACAGTCAGGACAAGCAGAAAGAGGGTTAAGAGAAACTGGTAAGTATATTTTGAAGGGTATACATAAAAGTACAAAAATTTCCCATTGAGAAAACTTGAAGAAAAAAAAAAGTTTTGTCAAACAAATTTTTAGAAAGCAAATAAATTCCAAAAGTGAAAGGTCTGAGAAATACCAACAACACTGATGGATATACTGTTAAACCTGGGACATTTCCCAGTTTCAGCACAAATCCTAAATTAGCAGTTAAGGAAATCTTTAATCCAGCTTGAATCTCTGACATCAACAGAGCAGAAGAAGAAGACTACAAAGTCTCTGTGCTAAATCAAGTGGGCAGAGCCAGACACTGGTATTTCACCAACTTCTGGAGACTAGGGTCACACCCATCATATCTCTTTCATTTTCTGAGGCAAATTTAACTTCTATGCAGAGTATATCATGAGAAATGCTGGACTGGATGAAGCACAAGCTTGAATCAAGATTGCTGGGAGAAATATAAAAAACCTCAGATATGCAGATGACACCACCCTTAAGGCAGAAAGTGAAGAACTAAAGAGCCTCTTGATGAAAGAGGAGAACAAAAAACTAGCTTAAAACTCAACATTCAAAAAATGAAGATCATGGCATGCGGTCCCATCACTTCATGGCAAATAGATAGGGAAACAGTGGAAACAGTGACAGACTTTATTTTGGGGGCTCCAAAATCACTGCAGTTGGTGACTGCAGCCATGAAATTAAAAGACGCTTCCTCCTTGGAAGAAAAGTTATGACCAACCTAGACAGCATATTAAAAAGCAGATGCATTACTTTGCCAACAAAGGTCCTTCTAGTTAAAGCTATGGTTTTTCCAGTAGTCATGTATGCATGTGAGAGTTGAGCTATAAAGAAAGCTGAGTGCCAAAGAATTGATGCTTTTGAACTGTGGTGTTGGAGAAGACTCTTGAGAGTCCCTTGGATGGCAAGGACATCCAACCATCTCATCCTAAAGGAAGTCAGTCCTGAATATTCATTGAAAGAACTGATGCTGAAGCTGAAACTCCAATATTTTGTTCACCTGATGTGAAGAGCTAACTCATTGGAAAAGACCCTGATGCTGTGAAAGATTCAGGGCAGGAGGAGAAGGGGACAACAGAGGATGAGATGGCCTGATGGCATCATTGACTCAATGGACATGAGCTTGAGTAGGCTCCAGGACTTGGTGAAGGACAGGGAAGTCTGGTGTGCTGCACTCCATGGGGTCACAAAGAGTCGGGCACAACTGAGCGACTGAACTGATGAGGCAAATCATTAGGAAGATCTAGAAACCATCAGGTGACAAGAGGATGTAAGAAAAGCTGTACAAACTTCCAGGTATAAAAAAGGTCACCGGGATGAAGTATACAGCATAGAAAATATAGTTAACAATTTCGCAGTAACTTTGTATGGTGACAGTTGGTAATTAAACTTATCATAGTGATCATGTCATATTGTATATAAATATCAAATTGGGCTTCCAAGGTGGTTCAGTGGGTAAAGAATCCATGTCCAATGCAGGAGACTTGGGTTCAATCCCTGGGTTGGGAAGATCCCTTGGAGAAGGGCATGGCAACCCATACTAGTATTCTTGCCTGGAGAATCCCATGGGCAGAGGAACCTAGTGGGTTTAGTCCATAGGGTCACAAAGAGTCAGACACAACTGAAGTGACTGAGTGCACTTGCACTCAAGAATATCAAATCACTATGTTGTATGCCAGAAACTAATTTTTATTGCAAATCAATTAATGTCAATAAAAAAGTAGGCTGTCTGAAATTTAAAAATAAATAAAAATTTAAAATAAAATAAAGAGACTAATGTCAGCACCACTTCTTAGGTTAACAGATATGAAAACTTTGACCAGGTCCCCCCGACTCTCTCTATCCAAAATAATAAACGCTGAGGCATTGGGGCTGGAGAGGGGGATGATATACAACATGTCTTGCTTGACCACAGTAACCCAAACAAATGGATTTCCCTTCTTTCATATTCTTGTACTTTATAAAATATAAGCTTCCTTTTAATTCCCTAAGCAGAGCTGTTGATTTAGGATGCACGTCTGGATAACTGCTCTGATGTGGCATCTCTTTTTGCACTGTATTGTTCTTCACGTTATGTGACTGAGTGCCTGTCTTTGCAGAGCACCATGATTGGTCTGACAGATGAGGCAGCAGGTGGAGGTAGGTGGGGGGTACACGGTGTCTACCTTCAAGTAGCTTTATTTTTTTTTTTTTTATACTGTAGGATTTCATTTATTTTAAATGTCTAGAATAGATGAGATCAGTGAGACTGCGGGTAGATTAGTGGCTGCCACAGGCTTGGGGAAGGAGAAATGAGAAGTGACTAGTGGGGGTTTGTTTTTAGGTTGAAGAAAATGTTCTCAAAGTAAATACTGTTAATGGTTACACAATCTGATGAATACGCTAAGAACCACTGAATTGTATATTTTTTTTTAATTTACCAGAATACATTTATTCATAAAATAACATTTGTATGGCTTATGAAATTCATCTTATGAAATTCTTTGATATCATTTCACGTATTTCAACAAACTGAGGAGAAAGTTTTTTTTTTTTTTTTTCATGTTTCAATGCCATTCTCCCAAATCTTCCCACCCTCTCCCTCTCCCACAGAGTCCATAAGACTGTTCTATACATCAGTGTCTCTTTTGCTGTCTCGTATACAGGGTTATCGTTACCATCTTTCTAAATTCCATATATATGCGTTAGTATACTGTATTGGTGTTTTTCCTTCTGGCTTACTTCACTCTGTATAATAGGCTCCAGTTTCATCCCCCTCATTAGAACTGATTCAAAAAACAATGTCTTAAGTTCCTGCTGTCCAAAAGCTTTCCACAGAGGGGACAACACCTGAGTATCTCCAGGTGAACTTCAGATCAACCTTGAATGTAAATTTGATGAGGTGTTCTACATCTGCCGCTGCTGCTGCTGCTAAGTCACTTAGTCATGTCCAACTCTTTGCAACCCTATGGACCGTAGCCCACCAGGCTCCTCTGTCCATGGGATTCTCCAGGCAAGAATACTGGAGAAGGTAGCCATTCCCTTCTCCAGGGGATCTTCCCAACCCAGGGATTGAATCTGTGTCTCTTATGTCTCCTGCATTGGCAGGCAGGTTCTTTACCACTAGCGCCACCTGGGAAGCCCGATCCACATCTGCTACTGCTTCTAAGTCGCTTCAGTCATATCCGACTCTGTGTGACCCCATAGACGGCAGCCCACCAGGCTCCCCCGTCCCTGGGATTCTCCAGGCAAGAACACCGGAATGGGATGCCATTTCCTTCTCCAATGCATGAAAGTGAAAAGTGAAAGTGAAGTCGCTCAGTCGTGTCTGACTCTTAGCGACCCCATGGACTGTAGTCCACCAGGCTCCTCCATCCATGAGATTTTCCAGGCAAAGAGTACTGGAGTGGGGTGCCATTACCTTCAGATTTCCTTTTCTGATTTATTGCTACTTTATCTCCTCTTTTGAAAATAAACTTAAAAAGAACCAAAGTATTTCTGAATTTTAAGAGATCTGGACCCAGATCCATTGAATTAATGTGCCCTTCAAGGTATAAGTACTTTAATTTGCTTATTAATCACTATGCAGCACTCTGAAATCACTGAGAAGACAGAAACCAGCAACTCTTGGCTGATTAGAGATTGAAACCATCTGTTTCCCTGGATTCCCCATGTTGCTATCCTCCAGACACTTTCTAGTTTCCTGGTCAGAGGGCACAAATTCTTCTTTATATTGCAATATTCCTCCCACACAGTTCACATGTCTTCAAAGTGCCTTCTGTCAAATGCAGACATTACTGAAATGATTTGTCAAGTCGGGCAGGAAGGGGAGCGAACACCTCAACTTTCGTGCCTGGTTAACAAAAGTGTGCACGTCAATTCCACCCACTGCTATAATAATAGACTTCACAATGTCCTCTCTCCTCATGCTTTACCCTACGCTCTCCATCTTGAGTTCATTGCTTCAGAAGAGAAGTCTATATATCTCTCACCCATTCATCCTTCATCCTCTTCAATGTCTTCTCTCCCTTACATATGTTTGTGACAATATGCCTTCAAATCATTCCTTGATTCTCATTCCTTTTTCAAGGACATGCCATATAGTATAATGCAAGGATATTTATCATTAAACGATAAACCTGAGAAATTCTAAGAATTCTGCAAGAATAGATGTAACCATGTGTAATAAAAATTTAACTTGTAACTTGTTTGGGAATCCACTGTTGAATTGGCCAGGACTGACATTCATTCTCCAGAGGTCATTTTGTCTGATTATAAATAATTATCAGTAGAACTTTCAGTGGAATATTCATCAAGCCAGCTCTCTCCAGTTGTTTAAAAACTTTAAACATACATGAAAAATAAACAAAAGGTAAAAAAAACTGAAATGTTTTGGTCACATACACATTCAGCATTAAGAAATACATATTCATCCAAAAGAAAAGTGTGATGCTATAAATCAATCCACAGTGATAATCAAACTCTAAATACTCATGGAAACTACAACATCACAATTGTTTTACATTTATTTTATAAAGAGAGCAGGAGTAGGTAAGAACTCCCTGTTCACTTGTGCATGAGACAGTTTCTATAAAGTTATGCAAGATATTTATTGCTACTGTTCTTATGAAAGCATAGGAAAATGATAAAGAATAACCTTTACCTGAAGACAATATATATTTGAGTGCCTTCTATGTATCATGAAAAATGTTTTATATGTATTTTATATATGTTTGCAGGTAGCATTAGTGGCAAAGAACTTGCCTGCCCGTGTAGGAGACATAAGAAACACAGGTTTGAACCCTGGGTTGGGAGGCCCTGGAGAAGGAAATGACAACCCACTCCAGTATTCTTGCCTGGAAAATCCCATGTACAGAGAAGCCTGGCAGGCTATATAGACCATGGAGTTGCAAGGAGTTGGACGTGAATGAGCACCCATGCAAGCATGCAATCTTCTCTAATCTTTCTAAGAAGCCTGAAATGTAGGTAATATGCACATTTTACCACTAGGAAGCTCAGGCTCAACAAGCTTAAGAAATCTACTCGGGTCACATAAGGTGCAGTGAAGCATGCTTTCAGATTCTATCTCTTTCACAGCCCACAGGCTTTATATTACATCATGGAAGAAGATATGATCCCTGGTGAAATTTATCTAGTGAAGATTATTTAAACATCTGCCCTACCAAAGACATTTCAGGAAAACCTGAGGTGATTCAGATCCAGGAGATATTCAAAAGACTAGCTTTCTGTCAAATGCATTTGGGTTAGAAACAACAAGAATGAAAGAAAAAAACACCCTCAAGTATAGGCACTGAAATAACATATAACAGCTCTACGAATGGGTTAACCTAACTACACATCAGGCTATATGATACAAGATATTTACAAAAAGAATCAGCCTAAACTCCAACATTGCCATTATTAGACACATATTGGTGTGATCCAAAATGATGCTTTTCCTTGCAAAAGAGAAGCTTAGCAACCTCTGCAGTCTCCTGGGTGTTTACTCTCAATATGTTGGTGGAAGTAGGAGTTTGCTTGCACACAAGCTAAATCGTTTCAGTCATGTGCAACTGTTTGTGACTCTATGGACTATACCTTATCAGGCTCCTCTGTCCATGAGAGGAAGAATACTGGAGTGGGTTGCCATGCCCTTCTCCAGGGGATCTTCCCAACCCAGGGATCAAATCCAGGTCTCCTGCATTGCAGGCAGATTCTTAACCAGTTGAGCTACAGGGAAGCCCAGGAGTTTAAACATAAAACTCTTTAAGTCATCTTTCCCCAAATGGCAAGCGGGAAGGTTAATTTACTCTATTTTTCTGCCAGCATAGATGGCCATCAACAACAAAATGTCAAGTAGTACAAAAATAAATACATGAATAAACCTCCAAAAGAAAGATATCATACAACATAGTTACTGCTAAAACCATAAGAAAAGCAACCACGATCAATGCAAAGAAGTAATTAAAGCATTCTTTCAAATCAGCATTAGTGACAGCAGACACAGCCTAGCCTCATTAGTAAACCATGCGGATTGAGTCCAACTAATGGATGACCCTGGCAGCCTCAATAAATACTCCATTTCTGAGAGCTTTTGGAGTGAAATCAGCTTAAGGGTACAGGGGGAAGAGAAATGCTTAATCAATTTTATTTAAAGACCCTTGCTGCTTATAAAATCATAAATCAGTCTTTTGTGTGTTGCTGAGGAGTCTAAGACAATGGAAGTAAATGGGAGAAAACATTCTTTCAAAGACACTGCTATTGTTAACTTAAAACAACAGCTTGTAAAAGCAATCTGAATCACTGCATTTTTTTCCCAAATGCATAAAAACATCAGCGCTAATCAACAATCATATTGTCAAGCTCAATCATACACAATCTTGTCTTCACTACTTAAGCACTTTTCTTCTTCTCTTTTTATTTCAACCATTTATTTTGAAGTTTAAAAAAAAGGGAAATATCATTTTGAAGGGTGCTGAATGTATGGGTCTTTGAACTAGAAGGATATTTGCAAAAGAAGAAAAAAGCTTGTGGCATGATGAAGGTGAAATAACTGACTCACAATCTCTTACCAAGTTAGAGTTTTTAGAAGAAAAGTTTCAAAGTTATAGTGATGTTGTTCAAATTACATTACATTCAAGTTCATTCCTCTTCTGAATCATTCAAAAAGATTTAAATCTGGTATCTATTCATCTTATGCTATGGTCTTCTGGAAAAGACAAAAATAAAGCATTGCAATTAGTTTGAAAAATATGACTATCTCAGTATCATGAAATATAAATGAGAATGAAAACCAGGAAGGATATGGCAAAACAAAAAGCTTTAAAGTCAAAAAGTCAACAGAAGGGTAAGAATTCATCTTGTCACATTGTCAGACATTAATTCGTTTTTCTATTTTCCATGCCCCTCTGAAAATACCCATTGTCTAGGCTGAAGTAGATCTGTGCTATTCTCCAATCAAGAAGAGACGTACATCTTATTCTTTTTAGGTTTCCAATGATTCTGATTTGGGGGCCTCCCTGGTAACTCAGCTGGTAAAGAATATACCTGCAATGCAAGAGACCCCGGTTCGATTCCTGGGTCAGGAAGATCCTCTGGAGAAGAGATGGGCTACCCACTCCAATATTCTTGGGCTTTCCTGATGGCTCAGATGGTAAAAAATCTGCCTGCATTGTGGGAGACCTGGGTTCGATCCCTGGTTTGGGAAGATTTCCTGAAAAAGGGAACAGCTACCCACTCCAGTGTTCTGGCCTGGAAAATGAATAAAAGGTGTTGCAAAGGACTTTTTTTCTTATACATAAAACGTTCTGAAATCACCGACACCTAGCAAGCTAGAAGGCTCAGA
The DNA here is from genome assembly GCF_032452875.1 of Bos javanicus. Taxonomy (NCBI): domain Eukaryota; kingdom Metazoa; phylum Chordata; class Mammalia; order Artiodactyla; family Bovidae; genus Bos; species Bos javanicus. The sequence goes on from NC_083881.1 coordinate 42,751,302, forward strand.
AATCTGCTCCCATATTTAGCAAACATAAACCATATGGTCTGTGAAGTTTCTTCTACATATTTTGGAACAAAAGCTTTTAAAGAAAGTGGCTTAAATACATTTTCTAAAATCACATTTTAAGTGATTCAGAAATCTGGGAAAAATAATCCAATTCTAGCTGGCGTCAGATTAAGTTTAAATTAAGGAGTTTCATCAGACATGGAATAATCTGTCATTAAACTTTTCAATTCTGATTAAAGTTGGCCAAACCTACTAAAACTTAAAACCAAGAATTTACATTCAGTTTTAGTTGGCTTCCAATACTGTTAGATTAAAATTCATAGTAATGTTTGTGTAGTAGATGTATTGGTTTTCTCTTGCTGTGTGACAAATTACCACAAATTCAGTATCTTATAATAATCTGCTTATTAACTCATAGCTTGAGAAGACTGGGAATGGTTATTATTAGATGCTCTGCTCAGAGTCTTGCCAGACTGAAACCAGGTCGTGAGTGGAGCTGTGGGCTTATCTAGAGCTCAGGGTCCTCTTGAAAACTTATTGAAGTTTTGGCCAGCATTTGGTTTGGTGTAGTTGTAGGACCAAAGTTCCTGCTGCCTTGCTGGCTGTCAGCTTGGGACTGCTCTCAGCCCCTGAAGGCTACCCCCTATTCCCCACCACATGGCCTTCTCTATAACATGGCAGTTTGCTCCATCAAGACCAGGGCTCTGGCTCACTTTGAATTCAAAGTGAGTCTCCCTCACTTTGAATCTCTTTACTTATTTTAAACATTCACCTGGTTAGCTCAGGTCCATCCCAATAATAATCCGTTTGGTCAACTCAAAGTCAACTGGTTAAAGACCTTAATTATATCAGTAAAGCTCTTTCTGCCTTATAATCATGGGGATGATATGCCATCATATCCAAAACTCCTATTCAGAGCAAGGAGAAAAATTTTACAGAACACATACACAGGGGTGGGAACACTAGAATTCTGTTTCCCTATGGTGGTGGCAGTTTAGTTGCTAAGTCGTGTCAGACTCTTGCAACCCCATGGCCACCAGACTGCTCTGTCCATGGGATTTCCAGGCAAGAATACTGGAGTGAGTTGCCATTTCCTTCTCCAGGGGATCTTTCTGACTCAGAGATCAAGCCTGTATCTCCTACATTGTGAGTGGATTCTTTACTGTTGAGCCACCAATGAATGTTGTTACCACAGATGCTTATAAGAACAGCACTACCAGAAAATGCTATTATATATTTTGAAAAGTTAGATGTGTTGCTTTTTGAAATAATTTGGAGTTTTCAGTAGAATTTATTTACATATACAAGCAGTATAAAATATTATAATTCATTACCATAAGTCTTTGGATATCAGATAGTTTGGTGAAGCTCTGATGTAGTCTTGCTATGAAAATATGTTTGTTCTCTCTCAAATGTAAGGCAAATTACTCAATCAAGACAAAAGAAATCAATTTTGGTCAGGTTAGCCTCTGTCTCCACAATATAGCTCAACTACAGCTTCTAAAGCTATATACTCAAAATATCTCAATCCTGTGTTAGTCTGGAAGCAATTATGGAAACCATTAACAGGCTTAATCTATTATGAAATGGACACTGGAATTCATAATGCTGCTATAGATGTGGTATCTGATACATCAGTCATTGCATCCTGAGCACTGCAGTGGCTACTCATTTCCACAACTCCTTTATACTTGCCTGATCCATGTAACTGGATTTCTAACACATTTCTTCAGTAGGATCTGTGCCCTGCCTTTGAACAAGCTCATTGCTATGAATCTGTCACCACCTGTCTCAGACTCTGGCAGGCCCTCTCAAGGAGAACTGGGCATTCTCCTCCATGTCCTTGGCGCCTGGCCACAGATGCTCCCTAGAGGTAGAGTAAGTAGAATCTAACTTCAAGTACCACCTCTTTTCTGGATTTCTGTTAACTTGTTCTCTTGGAATTGAACCTTCTTAGATGAAAATACCAATCAGAATAGCAAAAGTAGCTGTGACTAATTGTCTACCCTATGCCAGGTACTCAGTTGGATATTTTACATTTACATGAGCCTTTCAACAACTCTTGACAGAATTGTTATCTCTATTTTACTTATAAAAAAGACTGCAGCTAGAATAGATTTTGTAACTTGCACTACCCACTTGGTTGACATAAAAGTTGACATTAAAACCAAGGTCTAGCTAGCTCCAAACCCCATGTTTTTTCTTCTTTGATTAGAGGAAATATTTGTGGCCTCAGCTAAGTCATTTGTGAGATTAAAAGAAAGTCTTATTAATAATTATAATTAGCAAAATTATTTCAGTTAATAATTATTATTATAAAAATCAATTCATAGACATAAGACAGGCCTGTGCCAGGCCCATAAAAAGTATAATTTATTTAATTTTAGCTATAATACTAGACACTCTGGACCCTGATTCTACAGTTAGTTGCCCCTTAGTAGCCAATCTAACAATTGGGGTGACTCCCACAAGTGGGTTTCAACTTTCTCTCTTTCTCCATTGATCAGTGATATGTGGGTCAGAGCATATCTCAAGGATATGCTTCTTACGCTGTTTCCTGTGAGTCCAGAAAAAAGACACAAATTTGAACTCCTGGTTGTAAAGTATGACAAATGAGTTTCACATTTGTCAATTTGTTTACATGTAGATCCCCTTCTCCAATCATTAACAAGATTTCTCAGTTGCATCTTAGAGACCAAGGAGGCTTCAGAGTAACTAAGATTTTTTTCAATGAAATCTATATGACTTATTTTTAGCACAGTGATAAACACAAAAAGAGATTTTCAAAATGTTTTTGAATGACAAACATGGACATATACACAAATATACTATTTGCAAATATGCAGATGAAGGGACACACATGTAGATTTTTTCTGACAACTTTTTAAAATAATTTTTACTTTTACTGAAGTATAGTTAATTTACAATGCTGTGTTAGTTTCTGATATACAGCAAAGTGATTCAGTTTTATATATATATGTGTGTGTGCTTTGTCTATTTTTCCATTATAGTGTACTACAAGATATTGAATATAGCTCCCTGTTGCTGTACAGCATGACCTTGTTTTTTACCTATTTTATATAAAATATTTTGCATTTGTTAATCTCAAACTCCTAATTTATCCCTCCCTTTACCCTGTCTCCTATGGTAGCCATAAGCTTGTTTTGTCTTTGAGTCTGTTTCTGTTTTGCAAATAGGTTCATTTATATCATTTGTCTTACATGTCACATGTAAGTGATATTATATGACATTTGTCTTTCTCTGACTTACTTCACTTAGTAATGATAATCTCTAGGTCTAAGTTGCTGAAAAGAACATTATTTCATTTTTTATGGCTAAGTAATATTCCATTGTATATAAATGCCACATTTTCTTTTTATTTATTTATTTTTTTTACTTTACAATATTGTATTGGTATGGCAAAATGCCACATTTTCTTTATCCACTCATCTGTCAATGAACACTTAGCTTGCTTCTTTGTCCTGGCTATTGTGAATAATGCTGTCCCGTATGGCTCAATGGTAAAAGAATCCACCTGCCAAGGCAGGAGTTGCAGGAGACCCTTGTTTGATCCCTGGATCCAGAAGAGTCCCTGGAGAAGGATATGACAACCCACTTCAGTATTCTTGCCTGGAGAATCCCATGGACAGAGGAGCCTGGCGGGCTGTAGTCCACAGGGTTGCAGAGTCAGACGTGACTGAGCATGCACACACATGAACACTGGAGTGCATTTATCTATTTAAATTAGTTTTCTCCAGATATATGCCCAGGAGTGGGAATTGTTGGATCATATGGTAACTCTAATTCGAAGAACTTCCATGCTTCTATGCATAAACAACTATTGGAAAAACCATAGCTCTTTTGTCAATGGACCTTGGTCAACAGAGTGATATTTCTGTTTTTAATATTCTGTCTAGGTTTGTCATAGCGTGTCTTCCAAGAAGCAAGCATCTTTTAATTTCATGGCTGCAGTCACCATCCACAGTCATTTTGGAGCCCAAGAAAACAAAATCTGTCACTGCTTCCACATTTTCCCCCTCTATTTGCCATTAAGTGATGGAACTGGATGCCATGAGTGTGTAGTCATGTCTCCCACTGTGAACAAGGAAAGCCAAAGACAGACAAATGCACAGATACTAACAAAACTAAAAGAGCTCCTTGTAGCTAACCCCTAAAGGAGAGGGTGAGCCATAGAATGTGGATTGAAGGAGAGCAGGTTACTATCCTGAAGACTCTCTTACAGTGAAGTATGGGTAATCCCATAATTAGAGATACTTCCCAGCTCATCTGGGGACTGACATCCTCAAGTAGGACACTTTAATATCAATTCTCATTCTCTGAAAGTAGAGATAGAACCAAAAGCCCTGCATGGACCATCCTAGTTCTCTAAAAAGGATAGCAGGAACAACCCAGAAGAGTGGCCAGGGTAAGATTAACAGTCAACATCAGAGCTGGGACAATGTAGAGATGTTAGTTTTTTAGCATAATGCTGAACAAGAAATTTTGTGTCAACCAGCAGTGACAGTGATAAAGTAAATAGACGTTGGTGAAAGTTAATTGCAGCACTCTTTACAATACCTAGGATATGGAAGCCACCTAGATGTCCATTGGCAGACGAATGAATAAGGAAGCTGTGGTACATATACACAATGGAATATTACTCAGCTATAAAAAGGAGCACATTTGAGTCAGTTCCAATGAGGTGCATGAAACTGGAGCCTATTATACAGAGTGAAGCAAGTCAGAAAGAGAAACACCAATATTGCATATTAATGTATATATATGGAATTTAGAAAGATGGTAAAGATGATCCTCTGTGCAAGGCAACAAAAGAGACACAGATGTAAAGAACAGACTTTTGTATTCCATGGGAGAAGGCATGGGTGGGATGAATTGAGAGAATAACATTGAAACATGTATATTACCATATGTAAAATAAATGACCAGTGCAAGTTTGATGCATGAAGCAGGGCACACAAAGCTGGTGCTCTGGACAACCCAGAGGGATGGAGTGGGGAGGGAGGAGGGTGGGGGGTTCAGGATGGGGGGATACATGTGCACCCATGACTGATTCATGTCGATGTATGACAAAAACCATCACAATATTGTAACGTAATCACCCTCCAATTAAAAATAAATTAATTAATTTAAAAAATAGACATTAGACATTGGTGAAGGACAAACTGACTGGGCCAGAGCTCCTAGGTGTACATTGACGTCCACCTTGCAAAAGATCAAGAAGAACTTCAGCTGGCATACTCAGCAACCAAGAGGTAAGAGTCCCCAAGGCAAAGTGGTAATAAGAAGTCATCAGAAAGATAAATAAGAAGCTCACACTGGAAACTTTGGGGCTTAACCACAATTTGTCATTTGGATGTCCACGGTACTGAGACTATTTAGAACAGAAAGAAATCAATATTTTTCTCTCTGCTTTTCCCAGCACTCCCCTAGAGGAAGGACCTATTAAAAATATAAACTATAAAATATGTTTTCCATGCCTGACACTGGGGCGCACGTGCCTAAGACATAAATTGGCTTTCCAAAAGTGAAACTACTTGTCATTTAAAATAGAAAGGTCCAGAGGAGGATTTCTAATCTTTAGCACATTTATCATCTGGGGCCAGATAGTTCTTTGCTTTAGATATTCTGTATATCACAGGATGTTTAGCAATGTCCCTAATTCCACCAACTAGACACGAATAGCACCTCCTAATGAAAAAATAGAAGAATAAAATACATATATTATATATATGGAAATTACATTTCCAGACATTGCAAGGGGCTTCCCTGGTGCCTCAGATGGTAAAGAATCTGCCTGCAATGTGGGAGACCTGGGTTCGATCCCTGGGTCAGGAATAGCCCCTAGAGAAGGGAATGGCTACCCACTCCAGTATTCTTGGGGCTTCCCTATTGCAAATATCCCTACAGAGTTCTGGTCACCAATTCCAATGCATGTGGGAAGGGGAGCGGCAAGTTTCTCACTTCGACAAGCAATTTTCGAACACCAGTTCGGTTCAGTTCAGTCACTTGGTCATGTCCGACTCTCTGTGACCCCATGGATGGCAGCACACCAGGCCTACCTGTCCATCACCAACCCCCAGAGTTTATTCAAACTCATCTGCATTAAGTCGGTGATGCCATCCAACCATCTCATCCTCTGACGTCCCATTCTCCTCTCACCTTCAATCTTTCGCAACATCAGGGTCTTTTCCAATGAGTCAGTTCTTTGCATCAGGTGGCCAAAGTATTGGAGTTTCAGCTTCAACATCAGTCCTTCCAATGAATATTCAGGACTGATTTCCTTTAGGATGGACTGATTGGATCTCCTTGCAGTCCAAGGGACTCTCAAGAGTCTTCTCCAACACCACAGTTCAAAAACATCAATTCTTCAGCGCTCAGCTTTCTTTGTAGTCCAACTCTCATATCCATACATGACTACTGGAAAAATCATAGCCTTGACTAGACGGATCTTTTTTGGCAAAGTAACGTCTCTGCTTTTGAATATGTTGTCTATATTGGTCATAACTTTTCTTCCAAGGAGCAAGTATCTTTTAATTTCATGGCTGCAGTCACCATCTGCAGTGATTTTGGAGCCCAAAAAAATAGTCTGCCACTGTTTCCACTGTTTCCCCATCTATTTGCCATGAACTGATGGGACCAGATGCCATGATCTTAGTTTTCTGAATGTTGAGCTTTAAGCCAACTTTTTCACCAGTAGGAGGTCTGAAAATTCAACTCAATTCTGACACCATCTACCTGGGAAAAGCACAAAATTCCCACAAGACTGCCCCCTTACCCCACTTTAGACAGCAGTCACAAGCCTAGGTCATTAACTGTACTCGGTCCACTGGCTATAAAGTGAAAGATTCCAGTGATACCCTCTGTGGGATCAACTAATTTGCTAGCATGGCTCAAAACTCATAGAAACATTTTATTTACTAGATCACCAGTTTATTATAAAAGAATGAAACTCAAGAACAGCCGGATGGAAAAGATGCATGGGGCAAGACATGGGGAAAGGGCAGGAAGCTTTCATTCCCTCTCCAGGAAAGATACTCTTTCAGCACCTTCAGGAGATCATCAACTGATAAATGTTCTTCAATTCAGTCCTTTTGAGTTTTAAAGGAGGCCTCCTTACACAATCTTGATTAAATCATTGGCAATGGACAATTGATTCAACTTTCCCCACCCCCCCTCTGTAGATGAGGGAGGTGGGGCTGAAAATTCCAATTCTTAACGCATGGTATGTTCCACTGACAACCAGTCCCCAGCCTTAGATGCTCCCCAACAGTCACCTCATTAACACAAAAAAAATACACCTTTCTCAGACTTCTCTATTGGTCCAGGGGTCAAGAATCCACCTGCTAATGCAGGGTATGGGGGTTCCATCCTTGGTTCAGGAAGATTCCACATGCCACAGGGCAGCTAAGCCCACATGTCACAACCATTGAAGCCCATGCACTTTGGTGCTCATGCTCCCCAGGAAGAGATGACACTGCAATGAGAAGCTCACACACTATGACTAGAGAGTAGGTCTCACTTGCCACAAATAAAGAAAGCCAACATGCAGCAAAATGACCAGAACAACCAAAATTAAAAGTAAATAAAATTGTTTTAAAAAGATACCTTTCTCAATCTCAGTTCCAAGGGGTTTGAAAGCTGTGAGCCAAGAACCTTAGAACTGTGAATGACCAAAAACATATTTTTCTCATACATCCCATCACAGTCCCCTTGGGTGCAAATTTGCCCCTGGTTGAAACTAAAGAAAGGAGCTGAAACAAAACTCAGTTACTACATAGAAGTAAAAAATTGGATGTATTCATAGCAGTAAGCATTAGCAAGAGACAAGAGGTTGAGGTGAATAGAGTAGGAGTGGTATTTTGAAATACTCTTCCATATTCACCCGTTGTATCCCAAAAGTTGGCTACACCCGGGGAAGTTCAGCCAAATGCTTATTATAATTGGTATCAGTCACTGTGTGTTCCTTTCCACATCACATTCATCTATTGGCTTAGGTCTTGTTTTGTTGTCCCTGCTGAATTTGCCAAATTCTGTGTGAATGGTGCTAGGTACGTAAATTGGCCTGTTACAGACTGGGCTAGTATAAATCATTTCAATTCAATGGGAAAAAGTATTTTTTTTTCCTAATATGCTGCTACTGCTACTGCTAAGTCGCTTCAGTCGTGTCCGACTCTGTGCAACCCATAGATGGCAGCCCAACAGGCTCCGCTGTCCCTGGGATTCTCCAAGCAAGAACACTGGCCCATTAATGCTTACAGTTGAGGTAAGAATGGGGAGACACATATTAATACATAGTTCATGGTCATCTTTCTGGAAAATAAATCTGTGGTGATAAGTGTGAACTAACCATATTGTAGAGTGTGATAAGCTTTTTTTTTTTTTTTTTTTTAGTAAATTTATAGGGAGGGAGAATTCTGAGGTTATTTTTTCAGATAGACTCAACAGACTTAAATTTGTTGAAGTTGGAGGGAAGGTTTTATATCTGCCACTACAGAGAACACAGATAGAGGGCAGGATCAAAAGAGGCAAAAATGACAAATTTGTGACAGGAATTCAAGGAGGACTGATGGCTATCCCAAAAACCTAAGCTGCATATATAATAACCAGGCTTTAATTCTGAAGGGGATCAGCCCTGGGTGTTCTTTGGAGGGCATGATGCTAAAGCTGAAGCTCCAGTACTTTGGCCACCTCATGCAAAGAGTTGACTCATTGGAAAAGACTCTGATGCTGGGAGGGATTGGGGGCAGGAGGAGAAGGGGACAACAGAGGATGAGATGGCTGGATGGCACCACTGACTCGATGGACGTGAGTTTGAGTGAACTCCGGGATATGATGATGGACAGGGAGGCCTGGCGTGCTGCGATTCATGGGGTTGCCAAGAGTCGGACACAACTGAGCGACTGAACTGAACTGAATGTCACCTTTGCTGGCTGTTAAGGCTTCCCACCTCTTAATATCTTCTGCTTCTGTTAGGTCCATACCATTTCTGTCCTTTATTGAGCCAATCTTTGCGTGAAATGTTCCCTTGGTATCTCTAATTTTCTTGAAGATATCTCTAGTCTTTCCCATTCTGTTGTTTTCCTCTATTTCTTTGCATTGATCGCTGAAGAAGGCTTTCTTACCTCTTCTTGCTATTCTTTGGAACTCTGCGTTCAGATGCTATCTCTTTCCTTTTCTCCTTTGCTTTTTGCTTCTCTTCTTTTCACAGCTATTTGTAAGCCTTCCCCAGACAGCCATTTTTCTTTTTCACATTTCTTTTCTGTGGGGATGGTCTTGATCCCTGTCTCCTGTACAATGTCACGAGCCTCAGTCCATACTTCATCAGGCACTCTATCTATCAGATCTAGTCCCTTAAATCTATTTCTCACATCCACTGTATAATCATAAGGGATTTCATGTAGGTCATACCTGAATGGTCTAGTGGTTTTCCCTACCTTCTTCAATTTAACTCTGAATTTGGCAATAAGGAGTTCATGATCTGAGCCAACTCCCGGAGTTCACTCAAACATGTCCATCGAGTCGGTGATGCCATCCATCCATCTCATCCTCTGTCGTCCCCTTCTCCTCCTGCCCCCAATCCCTCCCAGCATCAGAGTCTTTTCCAATGAGTCAACTCTTTGCATGAAGTGGCCAAAGTACTGGAGTTTCAGCTTTAGCATCATTCCTTCCAATGAACACCCAGGGCTGATCTCCTTTAGAATGGACTGGTTGGATCTCCTTGCAGTCTAAGGGACTCTCAAGAGTCTTCTCCAACACCACAGTTCAAAAGCATCAATTATTTGGCGCTCAGCTTTCTTCACAGTCCAACTCTCACATCCATACATGACCACTGGAAAAAACAGCCTTGACTAGATGGACCTTTGTTGGCAAAGTAATGTCTCTGCTTTTGAATATGCTATCTAGGTTGGTCATAACTTTCCTTCCAAGGAGTAAGTGTCTTTTAATTTCATGGCTGCAATCACCATCTGCAGTGACTTTGGAGCCCAAAAACTAAAGTCTGACACTGTTTCCACTGTTTTCCCATCTATTTCCCATGAAGTGATGGGACCAGATGCCATGATCTTCATTTTCTGAAGGCAGAACTTTAAGCCAACTTTTTCACTCTCCTCTTTCACTTTCATCAAGAGGCTCTTTTTAGTTCCTCTTCACTTTCTGCCACAAGGGTGGTGTCATCTGCATATCTGAGGTTATTGATATTTCTCCTGGCAATCTTGATTCCAGCTTGTGCTTCTTCCAGCTCAGGGTTTCTCATGATGTACTCTGCAAAGAAGTTAAATTAGCATGGTGACAATATGCAGCCTTGATGTACTCCTTTTCCTATTTGGAACCAGTCTGTTGTTCCATGTCCAGTTCTAACTGTTGCTTCCTGACCTGCATACAGGTTTCTCAAGAGGCAGGTCAGGTGGTCTGGTATTCCCATCTCTCTCAAAATTTTCCACAGTTTATTGTGATCCACACAGTCAAAGGCTTTGACATAGTCAATAAAGCAGAAATAGATGTTTTTCTGGAACTCTCCTGCTTTTTTCATGATCCAGTGGATGTTGGCAATTTGGTGGACAGGGAGACCTGGTGTGCTGCAATTCATGGGGTTGCAAAGAGTTGGACATGACTGAGCAACTGATCTGAACTGAACTGAACTGAAGGCTTCTCAGGTGGTGCTAGTGATAAAGAATCTGCCTGCCAGGCAGGAGATGTAAGAGACACGGGTTTGATCCCTGGGTCAGGAAGATCCCCTGGAGGAGGAAATGGCAACCCACTCCAGTATTCTAGCCTGGGAAATCCCATGGACAGATCCATAGGGTCACAAAGAGTTGAACACAACTAAGCTTGCAGACTAAGCTTGCATGCAGCTGTTTTTGTTACATATGTATAATATGTATTCTGCAACTATACATGACTCACAGCAATAAAATAATTATCTGAGATTTTATAGTGTTTTACTCCTGAAATTCTGACCTGAATGTCAAGAATCATTGTAACTTGACGATTATATATATATGAGAGCTTCTATAAACTTTTTCTATTACCTTGAAATTTTCCATAATGACAAAATATTTTCAAAGAAAATTGATTAATACTTTTCTACAAAACTAGGGATTTTATTTTGGTAACATCTAGTATTTATACTGTTTAAGTAGAAAAAGAATGTACCATTTGTAAAGTCACATTCCTAGTTGGATCTTTTAAAAGGAATAAGTTTCAATAATGTTTTAACTATCTAGTTATTCAAATTATATTTTTATCATGGTTATAAACTTTCTGAAGAAGTTTTATTTCTCTTGAAGGCAATGTATTAAAGATTTGAAGCCTTCATTCTCTTAAAATGCAAAGCAACTAAGCCATCTTTTTTTTTTTGTAAAATTCACTTACAGTGAAAATCACCTAGAGAGTATTGTCCCTGAGTTGAGGTGTTTCAGTGAGCTATGAATGTAAGCAGATTATCATGGGGAAAAAAATCGACAAAATAATAATGGCAGCTGCAATTTTCATTACTTAGAATTTACAAATCACTTTCATGAACAAAATGTTCTTTTTTTCTATCCATTTTATAACCACCCTCACTCCTGACCTCCCAATCTTTCAAATAAGAGAAATTCACCAGTCTGTTATCAGAATCAGGAACAACAAAAAAAAAAACCTATTTAAAAGTTGCTCATTGGTAAAGTATTTTTACCAGTTTATACATTTTTGTCCCTATACTACATGATTTATGTGAAGAATGTGTGTGTCTTAGATTTCCTGTCCCAGGAACACTCCTATCCCACCATTCAAATAATTAAGTCAAAGTTCAACAGTTTAAAAGACTGGTGTTTGATTGCATTGAATACCAGAGGCAGTGCTGTCTTAACTTCTCTCACATGGGACTCTTGCATGACTTCACTAACTGGCACGGTTAGACCACAGAAGCTGAATTTGGAGGCTCCTGTCTCACTTCTCACTTTGAAAGTCATTTGGAGGAGCTACAGAAAGCCAAACTATAGTGAGCAAACATGTGTCTGCAAGATGCAAATTCCACGATCACACTCTTTCCTCACATTCATAAGAAGACCCTTCAAGTTCCTGAATATTCCTTCTTGGCCTGTGAGTTGTAGTCAATTATCAGGCATTTTACATTGGAAAAAAAAATTAGTGCAAATGAAAAACATCATATATTTCACTGATTGAATAACTAAGTCTGCTAAATAATATTTTATCAGATTAAATTTGTTTTTATTGAGGTAACATTGGCTTATAACATTTTATCAATTTCATGTGTAGCACATTATACTTCAGTTTTGTATACACTACAGCATGCTCATCACCAAAAGTGTAGCTTTGATCCATCACCATCTGATGACACCTTTTACACACTTCACCCTCCCTCCATCCCACTTTCCCTCTGATAAACACTACTCTGTTCTCCATATTGATTGATGTTTTTGCCTTTATTTGATTAGATTTGTTCATTTACTTTGTTTTATATACTACATGAAGGTGAAATCATATTGCATTTGTCTTTCTCCATTTGATTTATTTCACTTAGTATAATGCCCTCAAGGTCCAAGGTCCATCCAAGTTATCACAAATGGAAAGATTTCACGTTCTTTTTATTGACTAAGCAGTATTCTATTGTCTATAGATATATATTATTAAGTATATAAATATATATATTTAAAGTAAAAAAGGTGTTAAGAAGCAGAGATACCACTTTGTCAACAAAGGTCCATATAGTCAAAGCTATTGCTTTTCCCAGTAGTCATGTATAGATGTGAGAGCTAGACCATAAAGAAAGCTGAATGCTGAAGAATGGACACTTTCGAATTATGGTGCTAGAGAAGACTCTTAGTTCCTTGAACTGAAGGGAGAACAAAACAGCCAATCCTGAAGGAAATCAACTTTGAATATTCATTGGAAGGACTGATGCTGAAGCTGAAACTCCAATACTTTGGCCACCTGATACAAAGAGTCAACTCATTGGAAAAGACCCTGATGTTGGCAAAGATTGAGGGCAGGAGAAGAAGGGGGTGACAAAGGATGAGATGTATGGATGGCATCACCAACTCAATGGACATGAGTTTGCACAAACTCCAGGAGATAGTGAAGGACAGGGAAGTCTGGTGTGCTGCAGTTCACGGGGTCGCAGAGTCAAACATGACTTAGTGATTGAACAACATAAAATATCTTCTTTATTCATCAATGGGCACTTTATTCATTCATCAATGGGCACTTAGGCTCTTCATGTCTTTGCTATTGTAAATAATGCTGCAGTGAACATAGGGATTTACATACCTTTTTGAGTTAGTGTTTTTGTTTTATTTGGATAAGTATCCAGAAGTGGAATAGTTGGATTACATGGTACTTCTATTCTTAATTTTTTTATGAATCTCTATATTGTTTTCCATAGTGGCTGTACCAATTTACATTCACACCAAGAATGTAGAAGGATTTTCTTTTCTCCACATCTTCTTCAACACTTGTTATTTCTTGGCCCGTTGATAATAGCCATTCTAACAGGTATGAAGTGATGCTTCATTATGTTCTTTGGAAAAGAAGGTCATCTGCCCATTTTTCATTTGGATTATTAGTTTTTTGTTGTTATATGAGTTCTGTGTTTATTTTGGATATTAATTCCTTGCAGGATAAATATTTTTCAAACGTCTTCTCTCACTCAGTAGATTGTCTTTTCATTTTGTTGATGGCTTTGGTTTTCTTTCTTTCTTTTTTTTTTTTGCGGTGCAGATGCATTTAAAGTTTGATATAGTCCCATTTGTTTATTGTTACTTTGTTTCCCTTGTTGAGAAAGCATATACAGAAAGATATTGCTAAGTCTGATTCAAAGTGCATACTGCCTATGTTTTTCTTCTAGGAGTTTTATGGTTTCATATATGGTTTCAGGTCTTATGTTTAAGTCTTTAATTCATAATGAGTTTATTTTTGTGTATAGTATAAGATAGTGGTCTAGATTCATTCTCTTGCATATAGCTGTCCAGTTTTTCCAAAAACATTAGTTGAAAAGATCATCTTTTCTCTAACCAGATTAAGAAACAACCCATTTATACAAAAAAATAATTGTCCCCAGTATTCTGCTTACTTATTGACTAAGCTAACTTTAAGATGATTGGGTTTAAGAATTACATTTGCAAATATTGGATTCTTTTTCATAAAATTAAAAAGCATACTTAAAGGACCATGAAGAGTCCCTTCCATGAGCCAAGTGACCATATGACATGCATTAGATGAAATTCTAGAGGTTTAAAAATTGATTTCCCTGCAAACTGTGAATGTGAGTGCAAGACTAAAAACAACCAGTACTTTAAGGTAAGGACCGTAATTAACCAAGCAAACTTATGGAAAAAATTTTTTAAAAGATGAAAATGAATACAGTCTTTGAAGAAAGCCCTTGAGTAACTATTTAACAATATTGTTGCTAAGGAAACTTCAATTGCCTACAAAAGATGATAAATGGTAAGAAGGAATTAGATTCAAATAACAGACTGATCTCATGTTTTCACTGTACAATCAGGATAACAAATTGATGAGGGCCTGTCAACCGTATTTGTAATAGCCAAGCAGTTATATAATAATTTAATTAAATTATTAAATTATATAATGTATATAATAGTTGTGGCTTCCCACTAAAGAAAAAAAAAAAGGCACTGAATACATGCAAAGAAAAATACTGGCTTAAAGGTACACAAAATGCTTGCTAAAACGATCTGGAAAATAAGGCCACATACCCAATATATACGAAATGAAAAATAAGTCTAAAGTAAACAGAAGTTTGCCTAATGAAATTCTAACAGCTTGCACAAAATAGATTTTTTTTTAATTTTTCTAATTTTATCTTCTTATATTTTAGGATATTTGAAATTCTCATTTAGGAATGTCATTTAAGGGTATAATTTAGACGGAATCCCAGGGACGGGGTAGCCTGGTGGGCTGCCATCTATGGGGTTGCACAGAGTCGGACACGACTGAAGTGACTTAGTAGTAGTAGTAGTAGTTAGACGGAAAAAGAAAGGCTAATGCTCTCTTTAAGTTTCAGTTTCCTTGAAACTACAAGCAATAAAAATTCTGATGTGTGAGTCCCTTGGACCCATAAAATATCGTAGTCTTCAGCAAAGAAAGTGGAAGACGGATTTCTAGGTACTAGAAGATGCAGAGAACCCTGGTTTTATCTTGAAAGATGGATTAATGCACATCAACTGCCTGTCTTGGGAGGGGAAGTTTATAGAATGGGCTTTAAGAGCTCTCTGGGGTTATTTGCCCATCAGTATCTTATGTCTGGTAACCTATGAGGTGAGATGGCCAAGGGAAGATCCTCTGCCCTTGAGATCCAGCAGAGGTCTGAATAATCTTTTACAGAAGTATCAAGTAAGCATCAAAAAGGAGAACAACACAGGACCAGGAGTCATAACCTAATTTAACTCATTTCCTTGAAAATACAGCTTGTCCATCCGAGCCCTTAGAGAAACTGCCCCTCACGGGAATACCCCTGTGCCCTAACCTCATCTCCCTAGCAGTCCCTTCTCCTCGCACAGGGACTCTTTCATCCCCTCTCCCCTCGGAAAGCTCCCCATCCCCAGAAGCCCCTCCACTTCCGGAAAAATGCTGCCTCTCAGACGGAGCAAGTCTGTTGATGTATTTACCTCATCTTGCGTCTTGCAGACTCTGCCAGCTCAGAACTTAGCCAAATGTTAATGGAAGTTTTCTCTTGCCCAGGCTTCTGCTGATACTGAGGAAAAGCATGAGCTCTGCACCCATGAGTAGAAGCCAGTAGAAGCTCTTTCCCAGTAATGGCAGCAGTCCAGCTCCTCTACAAGCACATGAGAAAAGAGAATCCAATCTCCTAAGAGAAGAGAACGTTCTTTCCTTTCACAGGGTTTTCTTTCTGCTCTTTGAGAATCAGACCTTGGCATTATTGTGTCCAAGGACTGCTGCTTGCCCTGTATTCACTGCAAAGCCCTCTCCTCTCACATAAAGGAATAATGGCTGCATCTGTACCATCAGATCACAGAGGCTGAGGTCACTGAATGAAACCTCTCGAACTCCAAACGCTTCCCTGTGGAGGAGAGGAAATGGGGGTTATCTTGCCATGTATGCAGATTTCCTTTTCTGGGGCCTAAGAACATGCTCTCAGAAATACAAAAACATTCACAGAGTAACACTGACATACATACACTACCATGTGTTAAATGGGAAATTGCTGTATAGCACAGGGAGCTCAGCTCAGCGCTCTATGATGACCTAGAAGGGGTGGGATGAGATGAAGGTGGGGCACGGAGGTTCAGGAGGGAGGGGTATATGTATTCATATGGCTGATTCACTTTTTTGTACAACAGAAACTAACACAACATTGTAAAGCAATTATACTACAGTAATTAAAAAAAAAAAGTTCACAGAGTTATTGGACCCATAGTTATTTTTATCAACCAGATCTCTGTCTGACCATCATGGCTGAGTTATCAGTAAAATTATTAGACAATTTGGTCATTAAAAAAATAATAATTGCAGATGAAAAAAATAGACTGAATGTTTATAGACCTATTATGAACAATTATTTAATTATGAAAGTAAATATAGTGTACTCAGTTGGTCAGTCGGATCTTTGCGACCCCCATGGACTGCAGTCCGCCAGGCTTCTCTGTCCATGGAATTTTCCAGGCAAGAATACTGGAGTGGTTTGCCACTTCTACTCCAACTATAGTATAATTAACCATGTCACCCCAAACTATTTATTTGTTCAACAAATGTGTAACGGACACTACATGTTCAGGCTGTGGTGACGGAAATTCAGCAAATAAATAAGGGCAGCATCTCCCAGGTTAACGGAGCCTCTCCTCTTCCCTCCCACCTCCACCCAAGCTCTCGGCTCAGCTGTATTGTTTCATTGCTCCCTAAAGTGAGAAACTCAATACCAGAGCTTGAGTCAGTGCCACCCTGCAGACAGTGCTGAGCTGGCTTCTCCACACAGGTTAAAGCTGCAGCCAGAGATCCCTCGAACACTTCTTCTCCTTCCTCACCATCTCCTCAGGGTTTGCCATCGACCGCTCTAAATTGTTCTAAGTGGTGCTGTGGTTTTGGTTTCTAGACAAGCATCGACCTTAGACACAAACAAACCAAAGGTGATTCCCCCACTAAATGTGAGTGCCATGGAAGGTTGTCCACAGGTCTTCTCCATGACATGTGGCCCCACCTTACCAAGCACCCTATTAAATTCAGTGGGGAAGTGGCAGCAGTCTCCATGGTGAACACACATGGCAAACTTCACAGGAAGGGAAACACGGGGGTTCCCACCGTCGTTACAATAACAGCTTCTGTTGTTCTAGGTACAGAAATGGTGCTCGTGTGCTGCTGTCTGGCTGTCGTTTAGTCGCTGAGTTATGTCCGACACCGTTGGGACCCATGCATGGTAGGCTGCCAGGATCCTCTGTTCATGAAATTTTCCAGGCAAGAATATTGAAGTGGGTTGCCATTTCCTCCTCCAGGGGATCTTCCCCACCCAGGGATCAAACCTGCATCTGCTGCATTGCAGAGAGATTCTTTACCACTGAGCCACTAGGGAGGCCCACTCTATGATTTCCATCTGACAAAGAGTAGCCAAGCAGCCAGAGATGCAAGAGCAGAGCAGCATAATAAGGATCCCACGCAACAATATCCACCTCAACAAAGGACAAAGGCTCTAAGAAGGCAAATACAGGGACTTCCCTGGCAGTCCAGTGGTTTAAGACTTTGCCTTCCAATGCAGGAGGTGCAGGTTCAATTCCTGTTCGGGGAGCTAAGAACCCATATGCCTTGAGGCCAAGAAACCAAAACATAAAACAGAAGCAATATTGTAACAAATTCAATAAAGACTTTAAAAAATGGTCCACAACAATAAATAAATAAATAAATAAACTTTAAATAAAAAAATAAAAAGGCAAAGAGCACCCCATCTCCCCAGAAAATTAAACACTGCTCCTAAATGCTCCCATGTTCACACCAAAGCCTCTGCATATGGCATATACTTGACAGCACAATCACACCAAAAATATATTCCTTCTGGCAGGAAAAACGACTGGTGAACAAACTGGTGTACATCCTCAACAAGAAAACCCATGCTCATGTTTCTGCTTTCTTCCTTCTCTCCAGCTCAGTTCTCCCATCTTTTTTCATGTTTGCCTATATTTTCTCCATCTGTTTCCTCGCTATACATGTTTGGTATTCATTCCCTAAGCTAAAAAAGTTTCTGTATCCTTGCCTCCAGAATAACTTGGACCTCAGAAAGGAAGGTAATTGGGTTTGGGAACTGATAGAACCGTTTATACTGGCAGAATTCTGTGAGAAACGGTATTATCTGAGATTGAAGGTGTCCTTGGACATTATTTCTAAGCAGTGGTCAGCAGTGAAGAAAGGAGAGATTGATGGACAAATTTGGAAAAGACTCAGCATACTGCAGGAACAGAAATGCTTCCACCATAGATAACACGATACCCTAAGTTAAGAAGGCAAGAGAGAAGAGACAACTCCTTTCTTCTCTAAATATACATCATCCCAAACTCAATCCCACACAAATGTTGAGAAAGCTACTGTGAAAAGCACAAACTTTAGGTGTAATTTTGATCATGAAGAAATGTAACTATTTTTTAGTTACTGAATTATATACTTTGTAACTGCTGCATATACTGAATTTATACTTCAGTCCTCATTCTACTGAGTGAAGAAAACTAAATTTTAAGCAATTTAATACCCTCCCTATTTTGAGATTACACGCAAATTCCAGAGGGTCTACAGAGTACTAAGCATGAAATATGACCCGTGAGTACATGCATCAGGCATCAGATGAGTCTGTTCCCATCGGATCACAGGCCATCAGTCCACCAGGTGGGTCAATGTCGTCCATGCTTCCTGCCTGCAGCTGCCCTTAGGTCCAGCTCATCCTCAGCTGTCTAGGAGTTCCTGTGGTTTCATACACTCATCCTAGAGCTTCCATACCAGTTCCCGCCATGAAAATTAAAATACCTACAGCACCGTCTAACTTCTGCACCACTTTGGACAATCAGAATTATTCATTTGTACTTTATTACACAGGGGAAGTACAAGTCCCCTGGGCTGACTAAAGGCCCCCTGCCTAGACCCATTGCAAAGGCATTCCCTCTCTGGGGTTCTGCCACCTCCCCAACTCTGCCTAGAAATCAAGATCCAGAATGTTTTTGCTCTTGGCCCCCCAAACATATCTGGGATTTTTATTATCTTCCCAAGGCGAGGCCTTGTAGAAAGCACAGGAAATAGCCACTCACCCTCCACCTTGTTCAGGACCAGGGCACTTCTCACTTCTCTTCTGACTCTCTGTCTCACACACAAAGGACTTCCATCTAATTCAATCATCAGGGAAGACTGATGTGTTTTTTCTTTTCTTTTTTTTTATGAGGGCCTCTTAAATGTAATGTTCATGGCTTTTTCTTCTGAAAGTGGGGCTAGACTTTTGAAATTCAAAACCCAGAGGAAAACCCAGAGTTTTTTTCTCTCTGCTATCTACTCTTTCTCCAAGGAAGTGATAAAACTGGAATAACAGAAGGACCACTGAGTAAAAGAAAATATCAGGAGAACACATACACATTATTTATACATGTATGTATTATATGTACATTATAATATATACATTATATAACATATATATATAGCAACATATTATATAATAGATTGTATATAGTAATATATACTATATTATATACTGTATATAGTAATATATACTAGTATTTTCCTGACACCATTACATTGTTAATCCCTAATACCAGGCAGGGCAGTCTGAGTGCTTCCCTCCTCTCTTCTCGCCTCTCTGCCACAGTGATAATCTGGGAAAATAGCAGTAGTAGATAGAAGAGAATACATTTTTTAAAAATTAGCTTTGTTGTCATCATTTTTTTCAAATAAAAGAAATTTGGGACTCCCCTGTGAGACCCTCGAGAAAGAGACAGAGAGTGGGAGCTTCTAGCTTTATGCACCAGGGAAGAAGTCTAGGGTTCAATTTATAATTAAACTAAAACTGCTTTGCTCATTTCACATACTAGCAAGGTTATTCTCAAAATCCTTCAGGCTAGTCTTCAGCAGGACGTGAACTGAGAACTTCCAGGTGTACAAGCTGGCTTTCAAAGAGACAGGGGAACCAGAGATCAGATTGCCAACATTCATTGGATCATAGAAAAAGCAAAGGAGTTCCAGAAAAATATGTACTTCTGCCTCATTGACTACACTAAAGCTTTGACTGCGTGGATGATGACAAACTATGGAAAATTCTTAAAGAGATGGGAGTACCAGACCGTTTTACCCATTTCCTGAGAAACCTGAATGCAGGTCAAGAAACAACAGTTAGAACAAGACATGAAACAATGGACTGGTTCAAAATTGGGAAAGAAGTATATCAAGGCTGTTTATAGTCACCCTGCATATTTAACTTCTATGAAAAATACATCACGTGAAATGTAAGGCTGCATGAATCACATGTTGGAATCAAGACTGCCAGGAGGAATATCAATAACCTCAGATATGCAGATGACACCACCCTAATGGCAGAAAGTGAAAAGGAACTAAAGAGCCTCTTGATGAAGGTGAAAGAGGAGAGTGAAAAAGCTCGCCTGAAATTCATCACTAAAAAAACTAAGATCTTGGCAATGATCCCATTACTTCATGGCAAATAGATGGGGAGAAAGTGAAAGCAGTGACAGATTTTATTTTCTTGGGGTCCAAAATCACTGTAGACAGTGACTGAGGCCATGAAATTAAAAGGCACTTGCTCCTTGGAAGGAAAACTACGACAACCTAGACGGCTATTAAAAAGCAGAGATATCACTTTGTTGAGAAATGTTCATATAGTAGAACCTATGGTTTTTCCAGTAGTCATATACAGATGTGAGAGTTGAACCATAAAGAAGGCTGAACCCTGAAGAATTGATGCCTTCAAATTGTGGTGCTGGAGAAGACTCTTGAGAGTCCCTTGGCTAGCAAGATCAAACCAGTCAATCCTAAAGGAAATCAACCCTTAATATTTATTGGAAGAACTGATGCTGAAGCTTAAGCTCCAATAGTTTGGCCACCTGATGCAAAGAGTTGACCCATTGGAAAAGATCCTGATGCTGGAAAAGACTGAAGGCAAAAGAGTAGGGGATGACAGAGGATGAGATGGTTAGATAGCATCACTGACTCAATGGACATGATTTTGAGCAAATTCTGGCGGACAGTGAAGGACAGAGGAGCCTGGAATTCTGCAGTCCAGGGGGTCAAAAAGAGTCAGAAATGACTTAGCGGCTGAACGACAGCATAACTGCTTCTGAAAGACTCAGAAACTATGTCTTAAGAAATCTGAATAACGTAGTTTCCAAGAGCCAGTTCACAAATAACATACCGCTCTATTGAACTGTTATGTCTAATCATAATAAATACATAGTTTTTTAAAAACCTGATATGTCTGGTGATCTTATTAAAGCCAATTCCCGCAAAGTTCTGCAATCTGGTTTCTCTTTGCATCTGCATGTTCTAAGAATGCACTTATTCTGTTAAAATCAGAAATTTATCTTCTAACTTTTCAAATGCTTCTAATCTCTGGGGTCCAGCACACAGACTCCAGCAAGCACCCCTGCTGTATTTTCTCATTCTCTCTGTCTCTGTGTAGCTTCTATTTATCAATCTACTATATATTATCTATCAGTCAATCATCTATCTATCTGTTTTCTATCTATTTATTGATCTATCTATCTTCCTAGCTAGCTTGCTTCATAAGACTCATGCCTTTCTTCCCCTGAGATTCACTGACCAATCTCTTCTTAAATATCTACTTCCCTTGAGAAACTGTAAGGCAGGCATTGTGTCTGTGGTGTTCCCCACTGTTCTCTGGGGTTTAGTAGAGGAAGTGGCTTGTGTAAGGGAGGAACAAATATTCGTTCAATGAGGGAATGTTTCTGAGAGCAGTTAGTCACTGGATTATTCATCCCATGCGATAACTCTACTACAGTCACCAACTTACTCTCCAATAGCCACAGAGCACATGATTATCCCCATGGCATTCCAAAACAATTACTGACATAACACGGTGATGCACACATCTCTATCTCTAGGGATCCATCTCAATTCTTAGCCTCCCACTCAGGAAATGCACATCAGTTTGCGTGATGGTACTGTGTGAAGTACTTCAAATTTGCTCTATTTTAAAATCTTTCCAAAAGTTGTGTCTTTATTTATTCTTAGTAACAGTGTATTTGTATTCACCTCACAGCTCATCATGATCCATCAGCCTGCTGAGACACAGAAATTCAGCGTAGCTGCTCTAGACTTGTGTTTTTCAAACTTTAATACACATATAAATCTTCTAGTATTATCATTAAAATGCAGATTCTAATCCAGTCAACCTGGAGTGGAACCTGAGATTCAGCATTTCTAATACACATTGTCCCAGGAGATTCCCTTGCTCTGGTCCCTGGATCACAGTTTGAGTGGGAAGAGTGTGACTATGGCTCATTAAATCAATGGGAATAAAAGCTTCAAAAAATGTATAGCCTAACAAAATGTTTGTAGTTGTTGTTCAGTTGGCCAGTCATGTCTGACTCTTTGCAACCCCATGGACTGCAGCATGACAGGCCTCCCTGTCCCTCACCATCTCCCAGAGTTTGCCCAATATCATGTTCATTGCATCAGATGACTAAAATACTGAAGCTTCAGCATCAGTCCTCCCAGTAAATATTCAGGGTAGATTTCCCTTAAGATTGACTGGTTTAATCTCCTTGCTGTCCAAGGTGGACTCTCAAGAGTCTTCTCCAGCACCACAGTTCAAAGGCATCAATTCTTTGGCATTCTGCCTTCTTTACAGTCGGGCTCTCACAACCGTACATGACCACTAGGAAGACCGTCAGCAGAGTAATTTCTCTGCTTCTCAACAAACTGTCTAGTTTCGTCATCAGTTTCTTGCCAAGAAGCAATCATCTTCTGATTTCATGGCTGCAGTCATCATCCCCACTGATTTTAGAGCCCAAGAAGAGGAAATCTGTCACTACTTCCTCCTTTTCCCCTTCCATTTGCCATGAAGTAATGAGGCCAGATGCCATGATCTTAGTTTTCTTTTATATTTAATCTTCAGCCAGCTCTTTCACTCTCCTCCTTCACCCTCATCCAGACGTTTTTTTAGTTTCTCTTCGCTTTCTGCCAGTAGAGTTGTATCATCCACATATCTGAGGTTGTTGATGTTTCTCCCACCTATCTTGATTCCAGCTTGTAACTCCTCTAGCCTGGCGTTTCTCATGATGTGCTCAGTATATAGTTTAGACAAGCAGGGTGATAGCAGACAGCACTGTCATACTCCTTTCTCAATCTTGAACCAATCAGTTGTTCCATACAGGTTTCTAACTGTTGTTTCTTGACCTGTATAGAGGTTTCTCAGAAGACAGGTAAGATGGTCTGGTGTTCCCATCTCTCTAAGGGCCTTCCACAGTTTGTCATGATCCACACAGTCAAAGGCCTTAGTCCATGAAAGAGAGATAGATGTTTTTCTTAAATTCCCTTGCTTTCTCTATAATCCAGCAAATGTTGGCAATCTGATCTCTAGTTCCTCTTCCTTTTCTAAACTCTGCTTGGACAGTTGGAAGTTCTTGGTTCGCATAATGCTAAAGCCTAGCATGCAAGATTTTAAGCATGACCTTACTAGCATGGGAGATGAGTACGATTGTCTGATAGTTAGCACATTATTTAGTACTATCCTTCTTGGGAACTGGAATGAGGATTGACCTTTTCCAATCCTGTGGCCACTGCTGGGTCTTCCAGATTTGCTGACATAATGAATGCAAAACCTTGCTGACAAAACCTATTCATCCTTTAGGGATTTGAATAGCTCTGCTGGAACTGTTTCGGAAACAAAATGTTTATATCTATCTTAAAGGTATTATTTTTCTTTTATTGTCCTAGTTAGTGGTTTACCTATTTATAAAACTGATGACAGTATGAGTGAGATTCTCTTTGCTCATAAAGTTCCTGCACGGAAACCTTAAACCTCATATTCAGGAGATTTGGCTTTATCCCTGTGGAGAGAGGAGGTGGGATTGCAGGAAGATAGCAAGGCATCTTAAACTTCTCTGAAATATGTTATTTCATTCAAAGAAAAGGGAATATATGACAAAATGTTAATATTTAAAAATACTAGGTAGTAGCTAAATGTGAGTTGGTAGTAACACTATTCTCTGTACTTTTCTGTAAGTTTCAAACATTTCATAATTTTAACAGCTTTATTGAGATATTCATATACAAAAATTGCACATATTTAATGTGTACAATTGACGGCATTTGGACATATGCAAACATCCATGACACCATCATCACCATCAAGGTAACAGACATATAAAACCTCCTAAAGCTACCTGTGTCCCTTTGTTTTTGTGGGGTTTATTTGTTTCTCTTTTTGTTTTAAGAGCATTTACCATGAGATTTATCTATTCAACAAAGTTGGAACTGTGCAAACACCACACTGTTACCTTAGACACTATGTCGTAAACCAGATCTCTAGAGTTTACTCATTTGGCACACCTGAAACTTTATAACCATCGAACAAGTCTCTGTTTCTCCTGCCCTTTGGACTCTGTCAACCACTTTTGTGCTTGCTGCTTCTATGATTTTGACTATTTTAAATACTTTATATAAGAAGAATCATGTATTTGACCTCCTGCTGCTGCTACTGCTGCTAAGTCGCTTCAGTCGTGTCCAACTCTGTGCGACCCCATAGACGGCAGCCCACCAGGCTCCCCCATCCCTGAGATTCTCCAGGCAAGAACAGTGGAGTAAGTTGCCATTTCCTTCTCCAATGCATGAAAGTGAAAAGTGAAAGTGAAGTCACTCAGTCATGTCCAACTCTTTGAGACCCCAAGGATTGCAGCCCACCAGGCTCCTCCATCCATGGGATTTTCCAGGCAGGAGTAACTGGCTTATTTCACTTATCATAATGTCTCTTAAGTTCAGCTATGTGGTCACAAATAACAAGATGTCCTATTTTAAGGCTGAATAATATTCCACTGTGCCCATTCACCACATGTTTTTTATCCATTCATCTGTCAGTGGCCCCTTCGGTTATTTGCATATCTTATCTGTTGTGAATAATGCTGCAATGAACACGGGAATGCAGATATTTCCCTAAGATCCACATTTCATTTATTTGGATATATTCTCAGAAGTGAGATTGCTGGATCATATGGTAGGTCTAGTTTTAATTTTTCAAGAAAATTCCTTTGTTTTCCAAGGTTGTTGCACCATTTTTATTGAATATGATTCCAAAAGCACAGGCAACAAAAGCAAAACTAGATGAGACTACATCACACTAAAAAGTGAGACTACATCACACTAAAGAGTGAGACTACATCGCACTAAAGAGTGAGACTACATCGCACTAAAGAGTGAGACTACATCGCACTAAAGAGTGAGACGACATCGCACTAAAGAGTGAGACGACATCGCACTAAAGAGTGAGACGACATCGCACTAAAGAGTGAGACGACATCGCACTAAAGAGTGAGACTACATCGCACTAAAGAGTGAGACTACATCGCACTAAAGAGTGAGACTACATCGCACTAAAGACTACATCACACTAAAGAGTGAGACTACATCACACTAAAAAGTGAGACTACATCACACTAAAAAGTGAGACTACATCACACTAAAGAGTGAGACGACATCGCACTAAAGAGTGAGACGACATCGCACTAAAGAGTGAGACGACATCGCACTAAAGAGTGAGACGACATCGCACTAAAGAGTGAGACGACATCGCACTAAAGAGTGAGACGACATCGCACTAAAGAGTGAGACGACATCGCACTAAAGAGTGAGACGACATCGCACTAGGGAGTGAGACGACATCGCACTCAAGAGTGAGACGACATCACACTAAAAAGTGAGACTACATCACACTAAAAAGTGAGACTACATCACACTAAAGAGTGAGACTACATCGCACTAAAGAGTGAGACTACATCGCACTAAAGAGTGAGACTACATCACACTAAAAAGTGAGACTACATCACACTAAAAAGTGAGACTACATCACACTAAAAAGTGAGACTACATCACACTAAAGAGTGAGACTACATCACACTAAAAAGTGAGACTACATCACACTAAAAAGTGAGACTACATCACACTAAAGAGTGAGACTACATCGCACTAAAGAGTGAGACGACATCGCACTAAAGAGTGAGACGACATCGCACTAAAGAGTGAGACGACATCGCACTAAAGAGTGAGACGACATCGCACTAAAGAGTGAGACGACATCGCACTAAAGAGTGAGACTACATCGCACTAAAGAGTGAGACTACATCGCACTAAAGAGTGAGACTACATCGCACTAAAGAGTGAGACTACATCACACTAAAAAGTTTCTGCACAGAAAAGAGTCAACAGAATGAAAGGCTATCTACAGAATGGAAACAAAATTTTAAAAATAATATATGTAATAAGTGATTAATTTCCAAAATACATAAGGGAATCTGACAACTCAATAGTAAAATGAATAAGTAAATAACCCAATCAAATATTCCATACAAATCTTAAAAGACTAAGACCACTCAGCTCAGTTCAGTTCAGTTCAGTCACTAAGTCGTGTCCGACTCTTTGTGACCCCATGAATCACAGCACACCAGGCCTCCCTGTCCATCACCATATCCCAGAGTTTACTCAAATTCATGTCCATCGAGTTGGTGATGCCATCCAGCCATCTCATCCTCTGTCATCCCCTTCTCCTCCTGCCCCCAATCCCTCCCAGCATCAGAGTCTTTTCCAATGAGTCAACTCTCCGCATGAGGTGGCCAAAGTACTGGAGTTTCAGCTTTAGCATCATTCCTTCCAAAGAAATCCCAGGGCTGATCTCTTTCAGAATGGACTGGTTGGATCTCCTTGCAGTCCAAGGGACTCTCAAGAGTCTTCTCCAACACCACAGTTCAAAAGCATCAATTCTTCGGTGCTCAGCCTTCTTCACACTCCAACTCTCACATCCATACACGACCACAGGATAAACCATATCCGTGACTAGATGGACCTTTATTGGCAAAGTAATGTCTCTGCTTTTGAATATGCTATCTATGTTGGTCATAACTTTCCTTCCAAGGAGTAAGCGTCTTTTAATTTCATAGCTGTAGTCACCATCTGCAGTGATTTTGGAGCCCAAAAAAATAAAGTCTGACACTGTTTCCACTGTTCCCCCATCTATTTCCCATGAAGTGATGGGACCAGATGCCATGATCTTCATTTTCTGAATGTTGAACTTTAAGCCACTTTTTCACTCTCCTCTTTCACTTTCATCAAGAGGCTCTTTTTAGTTCCTCTTCACTTTCTGCCATAAGGGTGGTGTCATCTGCATATCTGAGGTTATTGATATTTCTCCTGGCAATCTTGATTCCAGCTTGTGTTTCTTCCAGTCCAGCGTTTCTCATGATGTACTCTGCATAGAAGTTAAATAAGCAGGGTGACAAAATACAGCCTTGACGTACTCCTTTTCCTATTTGGAACCAGTCTGTTGTTCCATGTCCAGTTCTAACTGTTGCTTCCTGACCTGCATACAGATTTCTCAAGCGGCAGGTCAGGTGGTCTGGTATTCCCATCTCTTTCAGAATTTTCCACAGTTTATTGTGATCCACTCAGTCAAAGGCTTTGGCATAGTCAATAAAGCAAAAATAGATGTTTTTCTGGAACTCTCTTGCTTTTTCCATGATCCAGCAGATGTTGGCAATTTGATCTCTGGTTCCTCTGCCTTTTCTAAAACCAGCTTGAACATCAGGAAGTTTACTATTATACTGTAAATGAAGACTCTGTATTCTTTCATTTTTTATTTCTGTTGTTGAATGCTCTCGTTGAGGTAAGAAACAAGGAAAGGAAGAAATCAGAGAAAAAACAGAAATTGGTAAGTGAAAGAAAACCTATTATCTTTCATATTTTTGCATGTGTAATCAGCATTGGGGGGGTGGTAATTACCTCACATAGTTTAGATTTAATTTTCCCCAAGAATCTAGAAGTCCTCTACTCTAGAATGGAAAAAAAAAATTGAGAGGGTGTATCTTTTTCACAAAGAGCCTTAATATGGATATTATTCCAGGAGGAAATTAGATTGAAGCCAAGGGAGCAAGGTGTCTTCTGGCAAACACCAAATTTAGAGCCCATTCTTATTACTAAACTCTAATTATGTTTTCAATGTCTTGCTTTTGGTATTGTGGGAAGAACTGATTTAATTTTAAGAGACTCCCTGAAGCTCACTACCAACTGACTCATCCTTCTTAATTCCACCTGCGTGTTTCTCTCTTTTTACTTCCCATCCCTATATTTAGAAAACTCTGGTTATTTTTCCTATTTTCAAGATACTAGAAGACAAAATCTGCTCTAGCATAAGTTGAGCATCTAGAAGTCATATTATATTTTCTTGCACTGAACTAAAATACATGTAAATAAAAGGGAACTGAAATAGCTCCTATTTAAAGGCTATGAGTCACTTTTCCAGTTTTCTCTGCTTCATCCAGTATAGGAATACCCTTTCTTCTAGTTATTTGCCATTTTCCAATAATCTCAAGCAGAGTTTATTTAGCAGGGGAACACATGGGGAATCTTTCTGCTAAATCCACGTTACATCGCTTCCTCTTTTTCACATTTCTATTTAATTTAAAATTTTAAATCCAAGTAGTAAGAATCCAATATATAAAACTGATTCATATATATATATATATATATATAGAGAGAGAGAGAGAGAAAGAGTGAAGGACAGAGAAGCGTGGCATACTGCAGTCCATGAGGTTGCAGAGTCAGACATGACTTAGCAATTCAACAACAAGAGCAACAATTGAGGAGGGTAGGGGAAGCAGCTGCACCCTACTGTCCCATCAGTCTTCTCCCAGCACCAGGCAGCCCAGAGAAACTCTTGCTGTGGAGGTAAGGAAAGCAAAGGGGGCACCAACCTTCATCGGGGACCCAGCACCAGATTCACTCCAGCTCTGACTGGCTCCCCCAGGGAACCATTACTCTGGCCCCAAGCTCTGGGCAGCTCCCACAAATTCAAGTTCCCAGCCCACCCCAGTACCACCAGGCTCCAGGCAGGTGCCCCCAGGACCCAGCTCCAAGCCCACCTTGGTGCCAGGTGGTCCCTGAAGCCTCAGCCTCCAGGCCTATCTCAGTGGTCCCTCTGACCTTGCCAATTCCTGCCAGCCCAGGTCCAGGCTTGCCATGCAGACCATTTGGACTTCAGATAAATGTTCCACCTAACAATGTAGTGTTATGCTGACCTTCTTTGACAAATATTTCTCTCAGAGACCTTGTGGGGAGCCATCGCTATGTGCTGGGGAGAATTTTCATATTTTGGCTTCCCTGGTCATAACACCACTATAATAGCATTGTTTGTTCCTGTTTATTCACTGAGTCTCTTTGAGACCCCATGGATTTTAACCCATAGGCTCCTCCATCCATGAGATTCAGCAGGCAAGAATATTGGAGTAGGTAGACATTTCTTTCCCCAGAGGATCTTCCTGAGCTGGGGATTGAACTTGCATCTCCTGCATTGGCAGGCAGATTCTTTACCACTGACCCTCCTGGGAAGCAATAGCACTGTTATCTCAATGCTAACACAACCATATGTCTTTCACATACATGGTTTAATGTGTCATTAAACCAACTTATACTGAATTGTTCAAAACAGAAATTTGAGGATGGAAGTTTCCTCTGAAATCTAAGAGAAGGGAACTCTGGCAAATGGGATTGGGTACAAGAAGCAGCTAGTTTTCCTAAGTCATCTGATTTCTACTTCAGAGATTTTATCTCCTAAGCATAATTCAAACAATGTCCTGGAATATGACTCCCAAATCAGTATTTCTCCTCCTTGAAAAGAAACAATGAAAATAACAACATGGGGAGTTTGATAATTTTGTTTCACTCAAGAACCTACAGAATTTTCTATTTGAAGTTTTATTTTAAAAAGAGAGGACAGTAATTACTTGAGAAGAATTCGTCTGCATTATGGATTGAACAGTCTTCATTTACTGTCTGTTCAACCATTTAACTAGTCACCATCCACTACTAAATCTGAGCCTATTTGTATTCTGGTTCCTTCTCATCACTCTTGTTCTGAGTCATTGTTTTGATCTGCTTTCCACTCCTGTGCTGATCTCTGTCCCAAGCCGACCCATGTCCCGAACTGAACCATGCTGGGTCCATTTAATTGAATCAGAGCTGCTGGGTTTACTGCAAATTTTATTCCTTCTCTTCCAATTGCTCAACATGCCATCTTTAAATTGTCGTGTCTTGATCTTCATTATTCTGGCTTCATTTTTTATGATCTATGGGCTGCTGAAATGATTGCAGTACATCCGCATCACTTTATGTTCCCCTCTGGCAATGTCTGCAACAAATGCTATATGTCCCACTGGAGGGAAGAGTGGGGGAGGATTATGAGCCTCTAGATATGGGGAAAGGAAAATTACTTTGGCGTCTACTTATAAAACTTGCCATAGACTTTGGAGGTAACTCCCTCCTTCCACTGACCCATTCCCTGGGTAAGAAGCAAGGAAAGAAAAATGAACCAAAATAACTGGTACCCATTTTTTTTTTGATACCTTCTTAGTTGTGTGTAGGGGCTTCCCGGGTGGCTTAGCTGGTAAAGAGCCTGCCTACAGTGCAGGAGACCTGGATTCGATTCCTGTGTTGAGAAGATCCCTTGGAGAAAGGAATGGCTACCCAGTCCAGTATTCTTGCCTGGAGAATCACATGGACAGACGACTACAGTCCACAGGGGCGCAATGAGTCAGGCACCACTGAGCCACTAACACTTTCACTTTCGCTTTAGTTCTGTGTACTCCTTACAGCACTTCTTGACCTTTTGCAAAGTGCTTGTCTGTGAGTTAAATAAGAAAACAGGAAGAAATTAACTATTTCCACCCACTGGGTTTTCTATCTAAATGCACATATAAACATTGAAGTCTACAGCTTAAAACACTTCAAAGTTTCCCAGTACAAAGTAACCACAGTACAAGTCCTTTAAGGTGGCGATTCACTGACTGGTCTCATCTCTCGACAGCCCTACTTTTCAATGTATACTTTTGCCATACCAAGCTTGCAGTTCTCCACATACACCATCCTGTCGCTTGTCATTGCTTCTTCTTATGGTGTTAGGGACTGACTACTTTTTCTCATTTTCACCCTAGAAACTCTGAGAAATATGTACTGCTCCTAAGGCATCAGGTAACTCTGTATACATCCTCTTTTTTCTCTGGCCCGTGTGATTGGCAAATGGTTGATATTTACCAGTGAGCTAAAGATATTACTAGTGATACTGAGAAAAAAAAAATGACATCCTGAATTTAACAAGTTTAGAGGTCAAATGAAAGGCAAACACACTGCATACAAGACAGAGATGAATGACAACTATAGGCTTAATCAGAGTTTCAGAAAAGATTTTGTGTGACTCCTGACTCAGTCAACAGGAAGGCAGTTTACATTTCATCTGAGATGGAGCAATCTGTCACTTAGAAATATTTGGGTCAATAATATTAGCTGAGAATAAAATTATGATGTGAACGTGAGAGTGATACTAAATAAGCTACATAACCAGAAGGATTCCAAGGGCAGAAATTTTCCTTTCTTTTCTTCAAATTCAGACATAAATATACTGTCACAATGAGATTGCAAGATTTACATGGTTTATGAATTTCATCTGGATTAGAAAATCATTAACTTCTTTGCATCTTTACAATATGATGAATTTTACTTTTAAACATTTAGAACTGCTAGCAGGAACCAAAAAAAAAAAATAATGCTCTCTTAAGAAAGCATATTGTGAGATGGAGAAAAGATGATTTGGGCATACACGAGTATAAGGAAAAAGAGAGTAAATGGAACTATCATTTTTTCAACAAAATGACTAAGGACTTGGATTCAAAAGATGATTTGGGCATACACGAGTATAAGGAAAAAGAGAGTAAATGGAACTATCATTTTTTCAACAAAATGACTAAGGACTTGGATTCAAGTGATTTTCCTATTTAAGTTTCTCTTTTTAAAAATAACACACAGTATACATAGGTCTTTCTTTGGACTTAAAAACAAAGGCTGTGGCTATGTATAAATATTTTGTGATAAAATAATGAAAATCACATACATGTGAATGTTAAAGGCAGAATTGTTTTACCATTCATCTTAGACTCGAATTCATTTGTTTTATAAAGAATGTCACATTTCAGTTGATGGTATACTCTCAGTATGGCTGTCAGAGATTTTTGCTCACGCCACAGACTCTGCCGCATTGTCTAGGCAATGCTTTATGGTATCCTTAAGCATTCTTTCTGCATAAAAAACCTGAGTTGCCTCGTTCTGGCTCCTCTCACAACGGCTTAGCTGTCCTGCAGGTTTCTGTGTACACTCTTTAGCATGGGAGGTTGCTACACAGAAAGCTGTGTGTCCCTACTCAGACACCTGCTATGTATCAAGAGCTCCTTGCTCTAGATTTCCTGTTTAGAGATAAAGGGATTTGATAAAGAAATATTGATCAAGCTTTCATTTTAAATCTGTCCCAAGCCCTTGATACAGTGGCCATTTCAGTCACAGCACTCCATTTGTCTTAGGATCATAAACATAGATTAGATTTCCAGTGTTATTCAGTGATTACCCAGTCAAACAGCCCCAGTTTACAGATTAGGAAACTGAGGCTTAGAGAGCTGAAGTGAAATTTCTTATTTCTGGGAAAATGAATTTATCATATTCCTGAGAACCCAATCTCCAGGTAAAAACTCTGCTGTCAAAAAGACCATCAGGGTGAGTGAGCTGTTGAAAGCAAGTCACTGTTAGAGAAAGAACTCTCTTGGGAATGAAAGTTCTTTGAAATAACCCTTCCTTTTTATCCTGGTCCCAGCCTAAGGAATGAATGAATATTGGAATAATAAAAAATTCACATATCACATATGCATTTAAATTCAGGGTACCAAGTTTCTCAAAAGTTCACCTATATATACTCTAGGTTAAGAATCCCTATTCTAAACCACTTAGACATTAAGAGCATCCGTTATATTCTAAATTAATTATTGCTTTTTTCTGTTGATATTCACTGAGTACTTATTATGTTCTATGAGCTTTACATATATTTAGATATTCAATCCTCTTAAAAATTCTGCAAATTAGATAAACACTATTATAATCCTCATAGTACAGATGAAGAAATTGAAACACAGAGACATTAAAACTTGACAAAGGTCACAGAACAAATAAGTGGTAGTATCAACATACCAAGATGCTAATTCAGGTTGTCTGGCTCCATAAGTGAACATGCTTTTAACTACTAAGTAATATGATTTATCAAGAATCTGTAATATGTCAGTCACTTTTGCTATTTTAAGTTTTCCAAACCCTCTGAGGAGATTCTCATTATTAATCCCATTTTTTAGATGAGGAGATTGAGGTTTACAGATATGAAATTCAATGTTGATAAATCTAGTAAATTATGGAACCGAGACATAGACACAGATCTTCTACCGTATAGTGCAGTGTTATTGTCTCTGTAAAAAAACCGTGTCCAATAGAACCTTCCACGTTGATGGAAATGTCCAATACGGTAAACACTACTCACAGGTGGCTGTCTAGCAATTGCATTGTAGCTAATGTTAACTAGGAGAAGGCAATGACACCCCACTCCAGTACTCTTGCCTGGAAAATCCCATGGACGGAGGAGCCTGGTAGGCTGCAGTCCACGGGGTCGCTAAGAGTCAGACACGACTGAGCGACTTCACTTTCACTTTTCACTTTCATGCATTGGAGAAGGAAATGGCAACCCACTCCAGTGTTCTTGCCTGGAGAATCCCAGGGACGGTGGAGCCTGATGGGCTGCCGTCTATGGGGTCGCACAGAGTTGGACACGACTGAAGCGACTTAGCAGTAGCAGCAGCAGTAATGTTAACTGAAGAATTCATTTTTAATTTTATTTAATTTTAGCTTAAATAGTCATACCTGGCTAGGGGTTGCCATATTGGACATCAGGACTCTTATAGCCTTACTCTTCAAACTGTGGTACATAGACTGGGACCATCAGCACCACTGGAGTATTATTAGAAATGCAGACTGTAAACTTCATCCCAGACCTATGGAGTCGGAGTCTGAATTTCAATAAGACCTCCATCTATTTTGTACACACATTAACATTTAAGAGTTGTGACTCTAGGTCACTCCACCACTCATATTATTTGTCAAGACCAAGAAAATAAACCATTTAGTCTCAAGAGTCTTTACACTCCAATTATTTTCCAAATTAAGGATTTATCACCTCTTTTCCCTGCAATATGAATATAAACTTTGAAAGGAGAAAGAGCATAGGAGTTTGGGAGGCCTCAGGCAAATTTATACCACTAAACAGTAAAGCATAACATGGAAATTGGTAATATTTGTGGCTGGAGATGTAGGTAAAGGTCAGATCATGAAAAGTTAAATGTCAGATCATGAAAAGATATGTGTATCATGTAAGAAAGTTGGATTATCCTATTGGTAATAATCATCTTTAAGGAGCATTAAGTTTATGAGTAACATGTTACATGTAGGTGATCCTGATGGCACTATAGAGAAATGATTGGTTTAAAGATCAGTTAGGAAAGCTATTGATCAAACCAGGTAAGAAATGATGAGTGGTAAATGTTAAGTGTAACAAGAGATAAGGTAGTAGTAGCTGGAATGAGCATAGGGAACAAATTCAAGAAATATTTAGGAGAAAAAAATGGACAGGATTACATAACTGAATGTGAAAGACAAGAGAGAAGATAAAAATAAGATTTACAGCTTGGGTGATTACCTAGGCCATTGTTTCCAGGTAGCACAGAGAATGAGGAGGGCATGGCAACCCACTCCAATATTCTTGCCTGGAAAACCCTGTGGACAGAGGAGCCTGGGAGGCTACAGTCCATGAGGTCGCAGAGTCAGACATGACTGAGCAACTAAGAACAGCACAGAACAACATAGAGGATGCAGAAGGTAGCCACAGATATAAATTCGGTTCAGGAATGCTGAAGTTTAAGTGTCTTTTGGATACTATACATATATATAAGTAGGAAGATTATGTAAATGATACATATTATTATATATTAATATTATATTGTTATATATTAATATAGTATGATATAAATATATTATATTATTATATATTAATATAGTGTTGATATAAATATTTAATAATATAATATATTAATATTAATATATTATTAAATAATATATTATATAGTATATAATAATATAACATAATGTAGTGTAATAATATATTATATATCATTTACATAATATTATATTTTATAATATATTGTATTATATTATGACATACTATAATATATTATAATATTGTTTATTATATATATATATAATTTACATAATCTTCCTATTTGTCCAAAAGACACAGGCAGCAATTAGATAGACAAGTTTAAATTTCATTAAACATATTTGGTGTATAAGAAGAAACTTTAGAGATCAGCAAAGTTTAGGAGGACATTGAAATAAATTCGTCAGGAAGACTATGCAAAATGGAGAGTTTCCACAACATTTCAGAGGGACTGTGAAGTAGGAA
Source organism: Bos javanicus (assembly GCF_032452875.1). Lineage (NCBI taxonomy): Eukaryota > Metazoa > Chordata > Mammalia > Artiodactyla > Bovidae > Bos > Bos javanicus. The sequence goes on from NC_083881.1 coordinate 42,786,871, forward strand.
AAGAAGTATGCAAGGACTAGCTACATTATAGGGAGTTTGTGCGGATCTTACAAGTCAAGAGAGTAGTTTACAAGGCAGTGTCAGTTGAAACAAAGATGCCAAGTAACTAAACACCAAAAATACCACTTTAATTTAGTAATTACTTGGTTACTTGTGACCTTATGAGATCAGTTTAAGTAGATTGGCTGGGATAGAAACCAGATGGTGAAGAGTAAAAAGTAAACAGGAGATTAGGAAATTGGGGCAGTGAGTAGACACTCTTCTTTGAAAAACTTTTTACAATTTTACACCAAGTATTACAGATCAGAGAGATCAAGGAATGCATGCAACAAAGACTCTAATAAACTAACTTCTGTTATCTTCAAAGGGGGAGTATTTTATTTGCTAACAAATGGCCCTTGTACTGGCACTGCAAGGAAAGGGAGATCAAAATGAAATCCAACCAAAAGTAGCATGTTTTGAACAATGAAAAACAAAACTGTTCTGAGTGATGGATATAAAGTAATGCAAGATGCAATTTGCGGTCCCCCAGGCTCATTATAATATAGGAATAACGCCAAGAAAAAGTCAAGAATGAAGTGATCGGAGAGCAGCTAAGAGTCAGAGCTTAAATACGAAATAGGCATCAGTGAATCTTGACCACTTTGTTTATACGACCTAACTATTCCTCCTTATCTTTTAGTTGGAAGAAGTCATCAAGAGGACATGACCACCAGTTGAACCTCGAACTAGACCTGAGTGATCAAAGGTTCCTTACTTCTCCTGTACTTAAAATGTATGATTGGCCCACCGTTCCTATGCTAGGAGTCACTTAAGGAGGCAGCCTTGAGAGAGTCATGTTTTGAAGCCTGTTTTTTGAAACCAGGCAGGTGCAGAGATCTATCTGTCTCATGGTTGTCCAAGACACGCTGTGAATATAATTTCTGTGCTTATTGCAGCTGCCTCCTACCCATCTGGAGTGGCCTACCTCTTTCTTCAGTCTCTCTTTACCCTCCATGTAGGGGGCTAGTTTCAGATTTCATCCAGGGAACTCTTGAGGTAGTGAACCAACACTCTCCCTGTGAAAACCTGACCCTCAACAGGTAAACCTCCGGGCACATTCCCCTTCAGCCCCTAAACTTCCAAGTAGAGTCCATACCATAGCCCCTGGCTCAAGGTTTTCAGGTCCTCTGGTCCTCCAGCTGAAACCACTTAGCAATCCTGCAGGGCCAGCTCATCCCCATTACTGAAAGCATAAAGAACTCAAGGACAAAAGGACTGCATCTGGGTGATGAGGCTGCTCGCCTGCTCTGACCTTATGTTCATATTTCATTATGTCTTGCTTCTGTGATTAAACCTAAGCCTTACAAACCAAATCAAAGGTCAGGACCCTAGACCATTTCCTTAGGACCATTGCTTGAGTTTTCACAGTACTACCCTTCCAAGATCTTATTTAATCTGAGTCTATGGAGAAGGAAATGGCAACCCACTCCAGTGTTCTTGCCTGGAGAATCCCATGGACGGAGAAGCCTGGTAGGCTGCAGTCCATGGGGTCGCACAGAGTCGGACACGACTGAAGCAACTTGGCAGCAGGCATACACACACATACACACATATACACACATACATATACACCATACATATACACACACATTTGCACACACACACACACACATACACACATTTACACACATTTACACACATACACATATACACACACATTTACACACATACACACATACATATACACACACATACACACATATACACACTTATACACACAGTTACACACACATATACACACATACATAGATACACACACATCTACACACACACATATACACACACATTTACACACATACACATACACACATATACACACATACACATACACACATATACACACATACACACACACATTTACACACACATATACACACATACATATACACACACACACACCCCCAGTGCTGACTGGATTTGTTTGTTGAACCACACTTGTGTTCCTCGGATAAATCTACCTTGTCATGGGGCGCGATCACTATTTTTATGTGCTGTTGGATTTGATCTGCTAAATTTTGTCGAAGTTTTTACATCTGTACATAAAGGTAGTGGTCTGTGTTTTCTTTTCTTGTGACGTCCTTGGTTTTGGTATCAACATGTAAAGGTAATGATTCTGTGAGAGTGGAAAAAAAAAAAATCTGAGTCTAAGCACCTTCCTATGTCCAACACAGGATTCAGCTTTGATTTAGATGTATCCCATGATACCAGACTCACAGAATTCTGGTCAGATCTGTGACCACTGTCTTTTTCAGCCCTCAGTATTTTCCACCTTCCATCTTAACTCTTTCCCACAATCAACATTTGACCCTTTAGCACAGTCTTCCAAGTCCTGTCACCTCTCTCCAGACTCTCAGACTCTATGTGTCCTTTATCAACCCATTAAATCATACCACCGCCACTTAGACTGCTCAATGAATAATTTTATTGATAACTGCATCTCCCAAGAAAAATCTTATCAATTGCAGTGGGTGTTAAAAACCAATTTATAGGATAATAAATGTCAGAAATATACATATTTATGTATTCTCTCAGTATTGTACTTTAGAGCTAACATCAGTGGAGAAAAGAATTTAAAGAAAAGTCAAATAAGCATAAAAATTTAATTAAAATATCAAGAGAACAGTAATTTATCAACAGAGCAGAGCATTTCCAACAGGTATTGTAGACAATGACAGCAACCTTCATTTATATATCTATACAATCTTTGGGGCTCCCCTGGTGGCTCAGCAGTAACGAATCTGCCTGCAATGCAGAAGATGTGGGTTTGATCCCTGGGTCAGGAAGATCCCCTGGAGAAGGAAATGGCAACACACTCCAGTATTCTTGCCTGGGAAATCCCATGGACAGAGGAACTTGGAGGGCTATAATCCATGGGGTTGTAAAAGAGCTGGGCACGATTTAGCAACTAAACAACAACAACAGTATAAACTTTGCAATCTCATACACTCCCTTTGAGCCTCACAAAAACCCTTTGTAATAGTAGAGCAAACATTTTCACAGTATACATTTAACTAATGAGAGAACCAAGGTTGAAAGGGCTTCAAGTCACTTTCCAAAATCCACACAGCCAACAGGCGGCAAAACCAGGGTCTGAAGCTAACACTTCTGAATCTAAAGAGTGTGTGGGTCTTAATCTGAACTGTGGTGCCTGTCTAATCTCTCCAGCTATTCCCTGGCTACCCTATATCCTGCCTCATCTGATGCATTTCCTATTACTTCCTGTCTCTGTTTACTCCATTCCCTGTGCCTAGTATGTCCTTCTCCATTATTTTTCTGACCAGCAGTTTCCTCATTCTTCCAGATCAGCCACTGGTCATTTCCTCTGTAAACTACCATCTGACTCCTGATAGGATTATTATCCTCTCTCTTCTTTGCTCAAACAGCCATTTATAGTTCATATATTTTGGATTTTTTTTTAGCATTTATGTCTCCAGTGGAGAATCTAAGAAAAAGTGGTTATAAATATACGTAAGGCTAATTCACTTTGCTATACACGTGAAACTACCACAACATTGTAAATCAACTATCAGTTCAGTTCAGTTGCTCAGTTGTATCTGACTCTCACTGACCCCATGGACTGCAGCACGCCAGGCCTCCCTGTCCATCACCAACTCCCCGAGTTTACTCAAACTTATGTCCATTGAGTTGGTGATGCCATCCAACCACCTCATCCTATGTCATTCCCTTCTCCTCCCACCTTAAATCTTTCCCAGCATCAGGGTCTTTTCCAATGAGTCAGTTCTTCACATCAAGTGGCCAAAGTATTGGAGTTTCAGCTTCAGCATCAGTTCTTCCAATGAATATTCAGGACTGATTTCCTTTAGGATGGAATGGTTGGATCTCCTTGCAGTTCAAGGGACTCTCAAGAGTCTTCTCCAACACCACAGTTTAAAAACATCAATTCTTTGGCTTTCAGCTTTCTTTATAGTCCAACTCTCACATCCATACATGACTAGGAAAAACCAAACCTTTGACTAGACGGACCTTTGTTGGCAAAGAAATGTCTTTGCTTTTCAATATGCTGTCTAGGTTGGTCATAACTTTTCTTCCAAGAAGCAAGTGTCTTTTAATTTCATGGCTGCAGTCACCATCTGCAGTGATTTGGGAGCCCCAAAAAATAAAGTCTGTCATTGTTTCCACTGTTTCCCCATCTATTTGCTATGAAGTGATGGGACCAGATGCCATGATCTTCGTTTTCTGAATGTTGAGCTGTAAGCCAACTTTTCACTCTCCTCTTTCACTTTCATCAAGAGGATTTTTAGTTCCTCTTCACTTTCTGCCATAAGGGTGGTGTCATCTGCATATCTGAGGTTATTGATATTTCTCCCGGCAATCTTGATTCCAGCTTGTGCTTCTTCCAGCCAGCGTTTCTCATGATGTACTCTGCATATAAGTTAAATAAACAGCGTGACAATATACAGCCTTGACATACTTCTTTTCCTATTTGGAACCAGTCTGTTGTTCCATGTCCAGTTCTAACTGTTGCTTCCTGACCTGCATATAGGTTTCTCAAGCGGCAGGTCAGGTGGTCTGGTATTCCCATCTCTTTCAGAATTTTCCACAGTTTATTGTGATCCACACAGTCAAAGGCTTTGGCACAATCAATAAAGCAGAAATAGATGTTTTTCTGGAACTCTCTTGCTTTTTTGATGATCCAACAGATGTTGGCAATTTGATCTCTGGTTCCTCTGCCTTTTCTAAAACCAGCTTGAACATCAGGAAGTTCACGGTTCATGTATTGCTGAAGCCTGGCTTGGAGAATTTTGAACATTACTTTACTAGCGTGTGAGATGAGTACAATTGTGCGGTAGTTTGAGCATTCTCTGGCATTGCCTTTCTTTGGAATTGGAATGAAAACTGACCTTTTCCAGTCCTGTGGCCACTGCTGAGTTTTCCAAATGTGCTGGCATCTTGAATACAGCACTTGCACAGCATCATCTTTAAGGATTTGAAATAGTTCAACTGGAATTCCATCACATCCACTAGCTTTGTTCATAGAGATGCTTCCAAAGGCCCACTTGATTTCACATTCCAAGATGTCTGGCTCTAGGTGAGTGATCACACCATTGTGATTATCTGTGAAATCAACTATACTCCAATAAAAATCAATTAAAAATAAATAAACAAGCATTTATTATGTAGCAAGTATCTGTATGTATAGTAGAAAGTTAAAGATACAAATACTATAGAAAAGATTAAAAGAAGTTATGCCTATTAGAGTCCAGGGATAAAAACTAATACCTTATTGTAAATTCTTCCGTATTTTTTCTATTTGCATATATAAATATATGCATGTTTGCTGAGATAAGATCAAGCTGTAGGCTTATTTTTCCCATAGACAATTAACTCTTTAAGAGACCAACTTTTACAATTCTATCACAGGCGTGTCTGGCTTGGGATCTGACTTAGAATAAGACCTTAAAGTATTTTTACATACATGTATGGATGTCCCCATGAAAGGAATTAAAAAGTGATTTCTGCTTCTTGAAATTCACTGAAAAGACTTGCACCTTGAGAGCCATTTACAAGATCCCTCTTGACTAAAAAATGGTGCTTCCCTGGTGGCTCAGAGGTTAAAGCGTCTGCCTGGAATGCGGGAGACCCGGGTTTGATCCCTGAGTCAGGAAGATCCCCTGGAGAAGGAAATGGCAACCCACTCCAGTACTCTTGCCTGGAGAATCCCATGGAGGGAGGAACCTAGTAGGCTATTGTCCATGGGGTCGCAAAGAGTCGGACACGACTGAGCAACTTCACTTTCACTTTCACTTTCATGTAGACCTGTATTAAGATACTGTGATTGAGTTCAAAGGGAAAAGAGTGATGGGTGATAGTTGAAGTTGTGACAGGAGATGGAGCACCCATGAGTGTGTTCTTGAATCCCTTCCTATATAAAAACTGACCACAGCAAGAATGTCCACAGGCTTGTGTGATATGGCCAAGCTGAACTTGAAGCCCATACCGAGGCCTAGCATATGTCAGAAATTCAAATTCTCTGTTGCTTCCTAAAGAATATGGATGTTTCTTTCTTTCCATAATTCAAAGCAATATTCATTGAAATCTTTCTGTATTTAAGACATCAGTAGTAAGCATCCTTTCTTTGATCAGTGAGCCTTATCCTTTCTTCAGAAACATCTGCACCTAAACAGGTCTTCAGAAGAAGAATCTATACATTATATGGAAAGGTAAAAATACAAGAAATTTTAGATTCTGTTACTACTCAACATCACTAATTATTTGAGAAATGCAAATCAAAATTACAATGGGATATCACCTCATACCAATCATAATGGCCATCATCAAAAAGTCTACAAATAATGAATACCAGAGAGGGAGATAAGGGAACCCTCCTACACTGTTGGTAGGAATGTAAATTGGTACAGCCACTATGAAGAACAGTATGGTGATTCCTTAAAAACTAAAAATAGACTTATCATATGATCTAGCAATCCCACTGCTGAGCACACATCCAAAAAAGATGAAAACTCTAATTTGAAAACTCCAATGTTCAGAGCAGCGCTATTTACATAAATCTATTGTGGTCACAACGTTTCCATTATCAGGAAAACTCTCTTTAAATTTCTTGAGAAACTGTCACAGCAGCACTGTTTACAATAGATAAGGCATGGAAGCAACCTAAATGTTCATCAACATGTGAATAGATAAAGATATGGTACATATATACATAGAATATTACTCAGCCATAGGAAATGAAATAATGTCATTGCAGCAACATGGATGGAACTAGAGATTATCATAGTAAGTGAAGTAAATCAGACAAAGACAAATATCATATGTCACTTATATGAAGGATCTATAAGTTATACAGATAAATTTATTTACGAAACAGAAATAGACTCGTAGATATTGAAAGCAAACTTACAGCTGCTGCTGCTGCTGCTGCTAAGTCGCTTCAGTCGTGTCCGACTCTGTGCGACCCCACAAACGGCAGCCCACCAGGCTCTGCCGTCCCTGGGATTCTCCAGGCAAGAACACTGAAGTGTGTTGCCATTTCCTTCTCCAGTGCATGAAAGTGAAAAGTGAAAGTGAAGTCGCTCAGTAAGTGTCCGACTCTTCGTGACCCCATGGACTGCAGCCTACCAGGCTCCTCCGTCCATGGGATTTTCCAGGCAAGAGTGCTGGAGTGGGGTGCCATTGCCTTCTCCAAAGTGAAATTGACGGGGGGGGATAAATTAGGAGTTTGGGATTAACATATACACACTACAATATATAAAATACATAAACAACAAGGATCTACTGCACAGCAAAGGGAACTATATTTAATATCTTGTAAAAACCTGTAACAGGAAAGAATCTGATAAGAATATATATGCATAACTGAGAAAAACAATATGCTATTTAGTTTCTCTGTGCCTCAGTTTCTTTACTTAAAAAACAGGAATAATAATAACACCTACCTCATAAAGTTGTGGAAAAAATTATTGAGAATATGAAATACTGAAATATGCTTCATACAAAGAAATACAAAGGTATTTCTCCAAAGAAAATATACAAGTGATGTAAAGCACATGAAAATATTCTTAACATAACTAATTATCACTAATCAAAAACACAATGAGATACCAGCTCATATCTGTCAGGATAATTGTTATTTGAAAAAAAAAAAAAAGACAATAAATGTTGGCAAAGATGTGGAGAAATCGGAACCCTTTTTCACTGTTCGCAGGAATGTAAAATGGTACAGCCACCATGGAAAGTAATATGGAAGGTGCTAAAAATTAAAAATAGAATTGCTATATGATTCATCAACTTCACTTTTGAGTATATATCCAAAAGAACTGAAAACAGAATCTCAAAAAGACATTTGCACACATGTGGTTATTATTCACAGTAAGCAAAAGGTAGTACCTAAATGCCCATCAGTGGATGAATGAAGAAAATGTATATACTTACAATGGAATATTAAGTGAGTAAGTAAGTGAAGTCGCTCAGTCATGTCCAACTCTTTGAGACCCCATGGACTGTAGCCTACCAGGCTCTGAGGAGCCTCTCAGTCCATGGAATTTTCTAGGCAACAGTACTGGAGTGGGTTTCCATTTCCTTCTCCAAATGGAATATTATTCAACACTAAAAAAGAAGGAAATCCAGTCATATGCTAAATGGACAAACCTGGAGGACATTATGCCAAATGAAATAAGTCAGTCACAGAAGGACAAATACTACATGATTCCACTTACACGTGGTATCTAAAGTAATCAAATTTGTAGAAACAGAAAACAGAAGGTGTACCAGGGGCTGGAAGTAGGGGCGGGCAAGGAGTGTTGTGCGGTGGGTGTGGAGCTTCACTCAGGCAGGAGAGTGAAGGGCATGGTTCCCAGTGATCTGTTGCAGAACAATGTGCCTATGATTGACAATATTGATCTGTACTCTTGGAAATTATTGAAAGGGTTAATTTTATGCTTTTTTTTTTTTTTTACACACACACACATACACCAAAAAAAAAAAAATTAGAAGGGAAAAACTCTGTAGCAGAGATTGACATTTGATTATATCTAAATCCCCAGAGCCTAGCCTGAGATTTGGCAAAGAGCAAGGGTTTAAAAAATTGTTTCTCAGAGGAGGAAAGCCTGAATGAATGCAAGAGTGAACCTGAGATTAAAATTTTCAGTGAATTCAGCTACTGAATGTTTGCTGAGGACCCTTGCCTCTCTTGGGCTTCCCCAGTGGCTCAGGGAGATCTGGGTTCAATTCCTGGGTCAGGAAGATCCCTGGAGAAGAGAATGGCTATGACTCCAGTATTCTTGCCTGGAGAATGCCATGGACAGAGAAGCCTGGTGGGTTACAGTCCATGGGGTTGCAAAAAAGTGGAACACAACTGAGAGACTCACACTTTTACTTTGATTTTCACTTGCCTTTCTCACCCTTGGCTTGGTGTCCATGCTGGGGACTGGAGGATTAATGATCACCAGGGAATATCCTTGTGATGGTCAAAAAGATTCAATGGTGTCATTTTTCAGACAATGAGTTCTGTGAGAAAAGTAGAAAATTTCAGAGTCACCAAATGCCTTTTTCCTCCAAGAAACTTTCTGTAAATTATCCTACTTTCTGAGTCATTATTGTCAGCAATTCTTGCTTCTTCAATTTTTCATTTTTATTATCTTGGAATTCTGAAAAGTGATATTTCTCTATATTGGTTAGATATGATATGAAGTTCCCCTTCTATCATACATTTAAACTTAATCCTTGAATTATAAAGTCTGCATGTAGGTCATGCCTTTCATGTACTGCAGAAGCTGGAAGGATCTGAAGCAAAGATGATCAGAAGCCAAGTCATGCAAAGCTGGCCTTCTTGATGCAGGAAGATTTCCCTAGCAAATTCATCCGGTGTTCCTGAACCAAGAGCTCAGGGGACAACCCTCTCTTAAACCTATTCTAAGGGAAGCAAGAGGCAGAATATATTCATTCATTTAGAGACCTCAGCATCAAGCACTCAAGTACTAAGACAGGATTCTTGCCCTAAAGCTGCCTAGAATCTGGTCAGAGAGACAGACAAGAAAATCAACCATTAATCCCAGAGGGATAAGCATAGGAGGGTAGATACAGGCTTGTGAAATAATGGAAGAATTACCACTGTCCTAGCTAAGGATAGCTGAGGCTAGCTCAGTTAACGCTCTCAATAACAGAACTAATCCATGAGAGATTAATAGGATTAGCCACTGACAGGGCTGGAGGTTGTGTGGGGACCAGGGAAGGAAGTAAGTATGGAGCCAGCAGCTTGCTTATATAATTTGTAATCTAGGAAGATTGATATGCCTGAAGAAAAGAGTCAAGATGGAGAGTTGCAGGAGATGGAAAGCAAGGGACTCATGCCAAAATCTGGTGTTCAAGTGCTTTCTGATAAATTTGAACTTGATCTTGATGATTATTGAAAGTGGGGTGATGTGAAGAGATGGGTTCTTTGAAATGCAGCAAGAGTGTGCAGGGTGAATTAGAAGGAAATAGAAATGAGGAGAAGGCAATGGCACCCCACTCCAGTACTCTTGCCTGGAAAATCCCATGGACGGAGGAGCCTGGTAGGCTGCAGTCCATGGGGTCACTAGGAGTCAGACATGACTGAGCGACTTCACTTTCACTTTTCACTTTTATGCATTGGAGAAGGAAATGGCAACCCACTCCAGTATTCTTGCCTGGATAATCCCAGGGATGGCGGAGCCTGGTGGGCTGCCAGTCTATGGGGTCGCACAGAGTCGGACACTACTGAAGCGAATTAGCAGCAGCAGCAGCAGCAGAAATGAGGAGTCTGGTTGCATGATTATTGTTACTCTTTAGGAGAGATATTATTAAAGGGAGGAGGTAGGAATGAAGAAGATAGAAAAGACTCAAAAACCTTTCACTAAGGAGACACTTCCCTGGTGGCTCAGATGGTAAAGAATCTGCCTGCCAATGCAGGAGACCCAAGTTCGATCCCTGGGTCAGGAAGATCCCTAAAGAAGGAAATGGCAACCCTCTCCAGTATTCTTGCCTGGAGAATTCCATGGACAGAGGAGCCTGGCAGGCTATATATAGTCCATGGGGTCAAAAGAGTTGGACACAACTGAGCAAATAACACACACAGACAAGGAGATGCTAAAAAGTAACAGTTACGGTTATCCTGATGGGATACTATCCTGTTACTGTTTGGTGCAGGATTTTTATCGTGTTGGGTTTATAGCAGCAGTCTCCAATCTGCTATTGGATTTCTTGGAAGACAATTTTTCCATGGACCCGCAGGGAAGGTGGGATTGAGGGGTATGGAATGGCTTTGGTGACGATTCAAACACAGAACATTTGTGGTGCACTTTATTTCTATTCTTATAATATTGTGATATATAATGAAATAATTATTCAACTCACCATATGCAGAATCCGCAGAGCCCTGAGCTTGTTTTCTGACAACTAGAGGATCTCATCTAGGGGCGATGGGAGACAGCAACACCCAAAGTGTTGCTAACAATGGAGAGTGGCTGTAAATACAAATGAAGCTTTTCTCAGTAGACCAGCACTCACTCCTGCTGTGTGACCAGTTCCCAACAGGCCGTGAACTGGTATCTGTCCATGACCTGGGGGCTGAGGACCCCTGGTTTACAGCAGAGTAAAATCCCTAATATTATATATAAAATTGTAGATGTATTTAGGCAAATCTTTTGCTAAGAAGAGGCATTTTCATTTCCATCAGACTCTCAAAACAGTCCCTGCCCCGATAGGTTAAAAGTCAAATTATTAAGCTAAATATTGGCAGCGGCCCACTGTACTGCTGGGAAAGAACCAGAATTTTTGGTTTCATGGAGTGTATAGACAAGACACAGCCCACAGGGCCAGGCGGAAGAGCAAGTTGGTCTTTTAATGACATTTATCATCTTGGATTTTATGCAAGTCAACTCTTGTATTTCAGAATTCTTTATTGCTCTGACCTTCTCAGAACTTTGCCATGTAGCATGGAAACCATCTCTTATATTCTCAAAAATCTTTTTAAAAAGTAAAATCCGTGACTTTCCTGCAAAACTTGAGCCAAGCTAAGTCCATCTAAGGAGCCCAAAAAGGGGCTGCTCATTTACACATGGCCATACACACACCTAAAGATCATTTGGTATCTTTTCTATAATCATTCATACATTTATCTATTTATCCTTGTAGTTGGAGAAATGGAAGCAACGATAAATAAAATATGGCCTTTGTTGCAAAATTATCAGTCACTCAATTTAATAAATGGACTCCATAATATTTGTCCAAAGCAGGCATCAATAAACTTTGTTATGAGAAGAAGGAGTGGGGACATTGCCAAAGAGACATCCCAGAGCAGCATCTCAAACAGACTGTAGGAGTTTACCAGACTGCAGGAGCACACGTGGCCAGCTGAGGACTATCCCAAACTCAATGTGTAATTTGGCTTTATCCTGAACAAGTCATGTTAGTCTGTGTCTTTTTAATTGTAGATCATGAAACCATTTTAGTGGGAAATATTTGGATATACCACAAATATGTTTATCTCCCCACATACTGATGGACATTAGGGTTATATCCACTTTTTATCTATTACAAATGAAGCTGGTATGAATAGTTAGGCACAAATCTTTGAATGGTTGTTTGAATTTCTCTTGGATAAATACATAAGAGTGGAATGACTGAGTGTATGTTTAACTATTATTTTTTTTTAGTTTTTATTTTATTTTTTTATAACATAATTTTTTTTTTTTTTTAGTTTACAATATTGTATTGGTTTTGCCATACATCACCATGAATCCGCCATGGCTGTACACGTGTTCTCTATCCTGAACCCCCCTCCCACCTTCCTCTCTGTACCATCCCTCTGGGTCATCCCACTGGTATGTTTAACTTTTAAGGAAACTGCCAACCTATTTTCCAAAGTGGCTATATCATTTTGCATTCCCACCAACAATGTGTAAGAGTTCGAGTTGTTCCACATATACTTCAACACCTGGTATTGTCACTCTTTTTCATTTTAAATCATTTAATCAAAACGTACTTGTATTTCTTTATGGTTTTAATTTGCATTTCCTTAATGCATAAAGGGGGCAACGGACAATGAGATAGCTGGATGGCATCATTGAGCCAAAGGATATGAACCTGGGCAAACTCCAGGAGAAGGTGAGGGACAGGGAAGCCTGGTGTGCTGCAGCCCATGTGGTCGCAAAGAGTGAGACACGACTTGGCAACTGAACAACAACAATGCATAAAGAATTAAGCATTTTTAAGTGTTTATTATATATATACATTTATAGATTCATATATATACTACATATAGAATTTATATACATACTACAGAATAAATGTATATTTTATATATACCATATTTATCATATATATTACATATACATATATTCTGTAGCAAAATGTTCAAATCCTTTATTCTCTTTCTCAAATCCTTCTGTTCCTTGGGATCCATATATCCATTAGTAAGCAGTTACCTGTTCTTTGTATATTCTAAAAAGCCTTTGTTAGATGTATGCTTTGCAAATATTTTTTCCATTCTGTAGTTTATCTTTTTATTTTCTTAACAGTGTCTCTTGAGAAGAAAAACTTTTAAATATTGATGAAATCTAATTTGTGTGTGTGTGCATGTGCGTGCTTTAGAGGTACTGGGAATGAGGCAGATTAGATCATCTCTTCTTCAACTCAGAAGAGAAGGTAGTAAAATAGAAGGTAATTATGAATGATTGCATGTAGGTATAGGGAAGAGAACTAAAAAAGCATGAATTATAGCCCAAATTGTCCCTGTGCAATAGTGTAATAGGATATGTAATTGCTTGCTATATAGGGGAGAGGGATGTAGACAAAATTATAGATGTTTTAACATAGCATTGATAACTGGCATTTATACACATGTTTTATATAAAGTGAAGAAGAACTAAAGAGCCTCTTGATGAAAGTGAAAAAGAAGAGTGAAAAAATTGACTTAAAGCTCAAATTCAGAAAACTAAGATCATGGCATCTGGTCCCATCACTTCATGGCAAATAGATGGGGAAACAGTGGAAACAGTGGCTGACTTTATTTTTCTGTGCTCCAAAATCACTGCAGATGCTGACTGCAGCCATGAAATTAAAAGACGCTTACTCCAAAGTTATGACCAATCTAGACAGCATATTAGAGAGCAGAGACATTACTTTGTCAAAAAAGGTCCATCTAGTCAAGGCTATGGTTTTGCCAGTAGTCATGTATGGATGTGAGAGTTGGACTATAAAGAAAGCCGAGCACCAAAGAATTGATGCTTTTGAACTGTGGTGTTGGAGAAGACTCTTGAGAGTCCCTTGAACTGCAAAGAGATCCAACCAGTCCATCCTAAAGGAAATCAGTCCTGGGTGTTCATTGGAGGGACTGATGTTGAAGCTGAAACTCCAATACTTTGGCCACCTGATGCGGAGAGCTGACTCATTGGAAAAGACCCTGATGCTAGGAAAGACTGAGGGCAGGAGGAGAAGGGGATCACAGAGGATGAGATGGTTGGATGGCATCACCAACACAGTGGACATGGGTTTGGATGGACTCCAGGAGTTGGTGACGGACAGGGAGGCCTGGAGTGCTGCAGTTCATAGGGTCGCAAAGAGTTGGACACGACTGAGCGACGGAACTGAGCTGATACATACATACATACATATATATATATGTATATGTATATGTATATCTTCCCTTGACACTATTCTTCTGAGAAAATTTATCATTTTCACTAAACTATCTTTTTATAAGTTGGTAACTAAAAATATGGTTAGTGCAAGATGAGGAACCAGAAAACTCCAGATTAAAAATTTAGCCCTCTCTGTGGCCTTGAGAATTTTACTCAATATCTCATTGTTTACAAAATGGTGAATTGAGCAGTAGAAACAGAGTCTATAACAAAAAGGATTTATTAGAATTTCTTGAGATATAAATTGGCATATAATATTATACAAGTTTCAAGTGTACAATATAATGATCTAATGTTTGTATATATTGTAAAATGATTCTTAACAATATCTAGTTAACATCTGTCATCATACTTAAGGATTTTTTTAAATGTCTGTGGATGCAGACTTTCTCAGTCAAAATTCCACAAAGATATTCTTTTATAAATTGAAAAATTAACTCTAAAATTTATATAAAAATGAAAAAGGACTAGAAAAGCAAAACAATGGTTAAAAAAAATTGATGAACATACTACAGGGGGTGCTAGTGATAAAAAAAAATAAACCTCACCTGCCAGTGCAGGAGATGTTAAGAAATGCAGGTTCGATTCCTGGGTCAGGAAGACCCCTTGGAGAAGGAAATAGCAACCCATTCTAATATTCCTGCCTGGAAAACCCCACAAACAGAGGAGCCTGGTGGGCTACAGTCCATAGGTTGTAAAGAGTCAGATGAGACTGAAGTTACTTAGCACTAGATTCTAAAACATAGATATAAACCTACAGTAACCAAGTCAACATTGTATTTGAATATAAAGACAGGAAATAAATCACTGGAACAAAATAGAGGGTTCAGAAATAGAGTAATACATAGTAAATTGTTTTTGATAAGATGAATTAATGATGGTGGAACAAATGGATAAACAAATAAAGAGAAAGATGATTTTCTGCCAGTATCTCAAATAACAAAATCAACAACATAATTTGAGATGAATTGTAGATATCAATATAAAAGTTAAAACTATAGAGCTTTAAAACTTTATAGAGCTTTATAGAACTTTATAGAGTTTTATATATTATATAATACAATAGCCATTAACCACATGTAGCCATACAAAATTGAATTTCAACTGATTTGGGGATGGATGATGGTAAGAGTTGTACAACAATCCTGTGTCTTAGTGCCACCAAACTGTACATTTAAATATGGTTAAAATAATATGTCTTATATTATGTAACTTTTAGCACAATTTAAAAAACATTAAAGAAAAGACTAAATGAAAGTTTGATTTCTCAGCCACAGTAGCCGTATTTCAAATGCTTAATAATCAGTGTAGCTAAAGTCAATATATTGGGCAGGGCAAATAGAAATTTTAATGGAAAGTGCTCTTGTAAAAGACAATATAGGAGAATGTCTTCATAAGCCCATTAACAGGTAAAGATTTCTTAATTGGGGCTCAGAAGTTGCCAGCAACAAAATTTTAAAAGTGATAAATTGGACTTCCTCAAAACTTGAGCATCCATCCATCAAAAGACAGTGTCAAGAAAATGAACAGACAAGACACAGACTGGAAGACAATATTCATAATACATATATCTGAAGAACTGTTCTGTCTGCAGAACATGTAAAGAATTCCTACAATTTTAGAGGGAAAAAAGAACAAAAAAGCCAATTAAATGGAGAAAAATTGAAAAAAAATTGTAAATCAACTATACTTCAATAAAAATTTTTTTTTAATTTAACAGATGATTCACAAAGGAAAGCATGCAAATGACCAATAAGTAGACAGGAAAGTTCTCAGTCTCATTGGTCATCAAAACAATGCAAATGAAAACCACAGACATTACTAGACACCTGCTACTGTGGCTAAATTTTAAAAGAATAACACAGTTTATATTTACGAGGCTGTGAAACACTCAAAATCTCAAATATTGCCACTGAGAATGTAACATAGTATAATCATTTTGGAAGACTGCTTGGCAGTATCTTATAAAGTTAGACACACAGGTATAAAATTGCTATGGCCTGGCAACTGCACTTGCGTGAAAGAGAAACAAAAGCACATTTCCACACAATATCAGCACATAAATGCCCCTTAGCAACTTTATTATTGTTAACCTCAAACTTGAAAGAATCCAAATTTCCTTCAGCAGAAGAGTTCTAGAATTTTGATCTATACAATGAAATACTATTTAGCAATTTTATGGAACAAACTGCCCATAGAGAGAACAGCACAATGAACCTCAAAACTTCTTTGCTGCTATAAAGAAGCCATGTCTAAAACGTAAATACTATACAAGTTCATTTAGATAAAGCTCTAGAAGACGTAAAGCTATTCTATGCCTTTAGAAGGAGGACATTTACTGGGAAGGAGCATGAGCTAATTTTCTGGAACAATAAACAATTTTCTAAATTTTGTTTGAAATATGGGTAGATGTATTTGTCAAAAATTACTGAACTACACTTGTCATATGTACCTTTCACTGTGTATATACTATCCCTTGATTAAAAATAAAAGTTCTGGAAGGATTAAAGAAGTCCTTGTGTAAATATATAAATGTGTGTAAATATGTGTAAAAGTATATTCTAAATGGGGCTTCCCAGGTGGCGCTAGTGGTAAAGAACCCAGCTTGCCAATACAAAGGAGCTAGAGACATGGGTTAGATCCCTGGAGGAGGACATGGCAACCCACTCCAGTATTCTTGCCTGGAGAATCCCATGGACAGAGGCACCTGGCAGCCTACACTCCACAGCGTCACAAAGAGTTGGACGCGGCTGAAGTGACTTAGCACACACGCAGCATATTCTATATGTGCCTTTCCTGCAGTATCTGCAGTAACTGCAGCTCTAGATATGTGTGCCCCCTGCTCACCCAAACTCGAAAAGAAGACATTCCTTATGATGGAACGAGGAATGTCTGCAAGTTCCAGTGCAGAAATAAAGACTTCACCTCTTGTGGTTTCCAGTCTCAGCTAGCAGAGCCCAGCCTTGTTCTTCATGTATCTGCCTTTGGTTTATTGATCATAGCTCATCACAGAGTCTGACAAACTCAATATGTTATAGACAGCTAGAGCTTTTCTTATTGCATCAGCAGCCGACCCAACTATTACTCATCTCAGAGATCAAAAATCTACTGTCTCATTCTAGGCTTGTAAACCTGGGCTCAGACCTTTGGAGACATTTTAAAGCCTACTGTCAATTGAATTTTTTTATTTTATATTCTGTAACAATAAATAATGTTCAAACATCCAATTTGCATTTGCTGTATTAATCGCATTTTTTAGGCACATCTTTTGGTTTTCAAGTGACCTGAATATGCTCAAACATTATTGACATCAAGTTGGTTGCCATGGTAACTGAATGCAACTATACACTGAGATTTACAGGCAGGTAATTAAAGAAACCCTGGAGCAAAGAATGAGTGCTTGATAGTGTCCTAGGAGCCCTCAGGGCATATCAAAACTAAATAAAGCACTAAGTCTTGAAGTAAGGGGTGGTTATTATACAGTGAACAGTAGCTGAAAGTAAAAAGCATAATCCCCTAAATATCTGGTTGTCAAAATATGCATTATGATATTAATTTGTTTGATAGAAAAAATCAGGTATGGATTCACTCTGTATTTACTCACTAGATCAAAAAACATAATAGTTTGAAAATCATTGAGTATATGCCTTATTGATAATATTGGTGGTTCTCAAAAATGGATCAATAGTGAATATAGAAAGAGAACCACAGGTTTAGAATTAAAAGAATCCTTAAAAGCAACTTTCAATTTAGGGTCCAGCAACCCCCTGATTCTGGGAAAGGGTTAAATCATGTAAACTAAAGAGCCCCAGTTTGGAGACTACAGATACTGTCATTCTCCCAAAATACACAAAGACATCCATATCAAATCATGGGAAAGTGGTTTTCTGACCTCTTTATAAACACATCCAATGGCATGAAGCTCACAGCCTCAAAAATAATAATAGTTGTAAAGTGTGACTTTTGCAAGAGACCTAAACATCAGGAGGTTTGATCATCATTGCCATCTCTTCTGCAGATGAGCAAAACTGAAGGAAAGGTGAATTTTACCTTCTAAATCTTCCTTCCTACCTACAAGCATGGCTATTTTCATAGTATTAGCTTAAAACACGATCACTGTCAAAAGGAAATTCTTTAAAATGGCATAGCTCCTCATACTCTATGAAATGCTTCCAATAAATTGTCTAATTTCTAGATAAAATAGTGCTCAGTTTTAAAATGTTACATTAGAACCCTGGTTCTATGAATAATTTAATACCTTCTACAAGTAAATCCATAATTACATAGTATCCCAGGAAAAACACTAGATTTAGAGTCAAAAGAACTCACCTTGAGTACTCAGTTTTCTATGTACCAACTGTGTGATATTAGGCAAGACATTTAATTTCTCTAAGTCTAAATTTCTTTCTTTATAAAGTGAGGATGATAGTCAGACCGAAGGCCCAGAGTTGTTGGTTAGATTTTAAATGATAGTGTGTAAAAACATTTTAAAATCATAAAATAATAGGCAATTTCAATGTTCAATATTTTGATGCTGAAAAATCATGTTTGCACTCTTTGTTCACTAACAATGAAGAGTAATCTTAAAAAACATAATAATTAAATGGGATTATAGAAATAAGTATCACAATTTGGTGATGAAGGAAAGTTTGCACAGTTAATTCAGATCAAATAATAATAATGGCTATCACTTACTGAGAGCAAATAAAATTCCAGAAAGTCAACATTGTGTCATTTATCAACAACACTGTGGGGCAGAATTTGGCTCTGTTTTAGAAATATTAAAACTAAGTGTTATGGGCGGATTGTTTTTATCCATAAGCATCATGTCCTGGAAGGAACAACTTGCCCCATTTCAAGACACCTTAGTGAACATTTCCATCAGTTTCCTGACTTCCTCTGACCATAGAAGTAGAAATATGAAAAACTGGACAAGTAAGTCATCTTTTTGTAGATTTTTTCATAAACTCTGGGAGAAAATCCCTTTCTGATTTGCTAAGAGAATAGAGTCTGAAGCTATTGGTGATCATCTTACCTACTCTGCACAACCAACCTCCATACAGAATAAAGGGGAGCAGAGTGGACAAGTACTGAGACAAAGCCCCAGTAACATCTTTGAAACCTAAGTCAGTCAAACCCGAGCCTGGATAGATATTCTCTCCAACCCAAGTATAAGAGCAATAAATCCCTTTTTGATTACACTTATTTGAGTTACTGTGAGAGGGTCACAGAAGGAAATATTAATATTAGACTTTCAGACTTTCTTGTGACAGAATAACAAGAGTAAATCATGCTGAAGTTCTGAACAACTGATGAAGTAGCCACTGATCTCTGCTATCTAACACTTTACTGGACTTTATGATGTTCTGGCATTCTGGCTTCAGCTTGGAAATGACACCATGCAGCTGATTGCTGCAGTGAGTCAGTCTGATGACAATACTTGATACAAGTGACGCATATCATTCAATTCCACATTCTTGCTTTTTTTTTTGTCTTTTTCATATTCTCACCCATTATGACTAGGAGAGTGAAATGAAGGGCCACTAAGTCCCCCAAGTAATTTAGGGGACAAAAAGAGGAATGTATATGCAATATGGGCCGAAGAAACTTTTTTTTTTTTTTTATTCCTTTATTTCTCATGTGTTCCCCATCCTGAACCCTCCTCCCTCCTCCCTCCCCATACCATCCCTCTGGGTCGTCCCAGTGCACCAGCCCCAAGCATCCAGCATCGTGCACAAACTTTTAAAGTGCACATTGAGTATCAGAATCAGATGAAACATACAATTATAAGCGGCTCAAAATGAATATTATGGCTATGAAAATACATTTGAGTTTAAGACTTCTTGTGTAGAGCTTTAAAGTAAAAGATACCTATTTTTGAGCTGAAGCATTAAACTGTCATCTTATAGGCAGGACTAGGCTGTGTGTGGTCATAGTCATTCACTTAATTCATACAACAAAGGTTTTTTGAAACAGCAACCCACCAGTATTTTTGCCATGTCCTATCCCATGGACAGAGGAGCCTGACAGGCTATAGTCCATGGGGTTGCAAAGAGTCAGACACAACTGAGTGACTGAGCACCCACTATGTGCTAGGCTTGCTTCCAGGAAAATCTCAGACGTCATGAAACTTACATTCTAGTGGGGATGTCAGAACATAAACAAGATAAAAATGCAAACTATGTAGTAAGCTAGATGTTGATACATGCTAAGGAGACAATTAAAGCAGAAGTATTGGGAAAATCACTGCATATTAGAAACCAAGGAAGGTTTAAACAAGATGACATTTAAACAAGATGTAGGAGAGAGAGTAAAGTATGTGAATATTAGCAGGGAAGCACTTCAAACAAAGGAAAAGCCGGTACAAACATTCAGAACTGATAAAAGACCCCTTCAGGCAAGTTTTAGGAAAATCTCATGACAAAGTAAATATATCCACAAAACAACAAATAATCTCAGACAATTATACAGTAACATGCACTCAGAATTCAATTACACATAATATGTACACATAATTCTGTATGTAATTTATTTGAAAAGTTTAAACAATATTAATACCACTACAGACACAAATACACTATTTGGAAATTGCACAAACATATTTGGTTTTCATCCAGTAGGCAAGAAGAGCTCTATACAGAGCAAACAGCAACATTCATGGGTAATGGGAGAACAAAGAATGAGACATGTGCTTCTATCCTCATTATGGCTCTTTGCAATTCAAAACAGGATTAACTAAGATACATCTTCTGAGGATTTGTGAGTCTTCATTCAGATCTTGTACAGATATCCCCATGGCAATTCTGTTTTCAACAAGATGTCCTAGATGTACAGAGTAACAATAGGACAGAACACCAGAAAATGCTGGATACCACGTTTAAAAAAAAATTTTTTTTAATCACAGTTGAGCTAGCAGTTGAGAAAACAGTTTAGCTTTAGAATGAGAAAGCAATTCTATGGGTATGAGCTAGTCCTGGAAACAGCATTTGCCCTGGGAACACTGGATAATTCTTATTAGCCTAGGGTCTGAATTTTAACAAATTGAGGACAGCAGATGAAGTGACAGCTAGTGGGTAGATGTGAGGCCCCACATAAACCAAGACTACTGAAGGGTGACATGTCAGTGAGTGAATCAGAAAGCCCCACATCACAGAGATTCATCTGTGGCCTTGAATAAATATGTCTAAGGGCAAGAAAAGGAAAAATGATTCTGCTCTGAAAATCTTTAATGATAATACTATTTATACAATCACACTGTATGTGCGGCCTAGAAAATTCCAATCTAAAAACTACTCAGCAGCAATCCTAGATTTCTGTACTCTTCCAACCTGTGTAAAAAGTAAGCTTAACGTCTCAAGGAGGAATCTACCTTCAATGGCAAACCTCAAAGAATTCTCACAGTATAAAGTTCAAAGCAATATTAGCTCATAATCAAAACTCGACAAACTCACAAAGAGAACTTGTGACTAACAGTCTGGAGGGATAGTAAATTACAATATCAGACCTGCAAAGACTATGGTTATTGGCTATATCAGATACAGAAGCTAAATCAAGCATATTTAATATGCTTACAGAAATAAAAAGGAGATTTGAGAGTTATGATAAGGAAACAACTATTCAAACTGATCAAGCAATTTGAAAAAGAACCACATAGAACATTTAAAAATGAAACATACAATAACTGAAATTGAAAGTCCAATGGATTGGCTAAACACTAGTTAGGAAGCTAATGGTGGAATTCTGAACTAGAAAATACTTCTGAAGAAATTGCTCAGAATACAGTAGAGATATACAAAAAGATATAAAACATTAAAAAGATTACAGACAGAAGACAGAGAAAGTCCAAATTATGTCTAATCAGATTTCAATATGGAAGATATTGAAAGAAAAGCAGAGAGGTAATATTCAAAGAAACCACATCTGGAGTATTTCAGAACTGATCAAAGAAGCTAATTCCATAAGCATGGAAGACCTAAGAATCATAAACAGGATAAAGAATAAAGAAACAGGAATCATATATAGGATAAAGAAAAAGTAGTCCACCCCTAGACTTTTGTAGTACCAAATACTGAAAGACAAGGAAAAAATATCTAGTTCAGTAACAAAGGAAAGAGAAATTTCCTACAAAGTACTGTTAACTGACTTCTTATAAACAAAACTGTGAGCCAGCAGACAGTGGGGAAAACATGATCCAAGAAAAATAAAAAGTAAAGTAACTGTCATTCAGAATTATACAAGCGAAACATTTCAATACCTTATGTAAAATAAAGACAGATTTAGAAAAGCAAAAGTTAAGAAGGTATAAAATGCATAGACTTTAAAAAAAATCCAATTTGTAAATCTGTAGAATGTTCCTCAAGAAGAAAAGGATGCCAAGAAGTTTGGAAAAGCAAGAGGGAATGGTGAGCAAGGAAAATGATACTCTGTTAGGTAAATCCAAATAAATAACAGTATAGAATAGTACAACTACTCTTCTGTTACAGCTGAAAGAGTGTCACAAAAAGAGAGAGAGAGAGAAAGTTAAAAATCTTGAATATCAGCAGTACATACGTTAGAATGATGGTGATAGGGTAAAAGTGATCTAAAAGTCCTGGCATTGTCCTGAAGAAGGCAAATGTTGTTGATTGACCTCAAACCATGTCATTGAAATAGAAATGTTACAATTTCTAAGGAAGTTACTAAAGTATAAGGGAAAGGAACTATAATTTCAAACTAGTACACAGGCTGGTAGGAGGGAGAAATTAAGCAAAGAAACTCAATTTAAAATAAGGAAGAAATGGAGTTTAAAAATAGGAAATGTGGGACATAGAGTACAAAACATGATTTTGACATTAATCCAAATATGTCAGTAATTCTGTTAAATGAAAATAAATTAAATTTTCTCTTTCTAAAGATTATCAGAATTTTTAAACACAATGCAGTTGTAAGCCAATTACAAGAGAAATATCTAACTTCTACAAGTTGTAGAAGATTTGAGGGAAAAGGCATAGAAAAAAATTGAAAATAATGCTGTGTAACTATGAAGCGCAGTGAAAGTGTTAGTCGCTCAGTAGTGTCTGACTCTTTGAGACCCCATAGACTACAGCCCACCAGGCTTCTCTGTCCATGGAATTCTCCAGTCAAGAATACTGGAGTAGGTAGCCATTCCCTCTCCAGGGGCTCTTTCTGACCTAGGAACCAAACCCAGGTCTCTTGCATAGCAGGCAGATTCTTGATTGTCTGAGCCACCAGGGACGCCTGATTTAACTATATTGCTATTAAAAATGGATTCTCAAAACAGTTTAAGAGGCTCAATTCACAGGTAATATATAATAACATAAAATTTTAAGTTAACCTCTAACCCTTAAAAGCAAGACCTTAGAGAATGACAAGAAAGGAGTAAATCTAACAAAATAATGAAGATTTTAATCCAGTCCTGTCAATATTTGATAAACTATACAAGCAAATATCAATAAAGGTAATGATATTTAAAAAACTGAAAAAAGTGTTCTCATAAACATATACAAGCACAAATGAAGGTTTGTGGCAATCCTGTGTCAAGCAAGTCTATCACTGCAGCTTTTCAACAGTATTATTTCTTAATTAAAACATATACTTTGTTTAGATATGCAATATCATATTTAACTGACTACCATATAGTATAAACATAACTTTAATATGCACTAAGAAACCAAAAAGTTCATGTGACTCGCTTTTTTGTGGTAGCCTGGAACCAAACCCACAATATATCTAAAGTATGCCTGTGTAAAATAATAGTAGATTGGGTTGTAGATAGCAGAATATTTATATGACGAGGTTATATACAGCCATGAAATGTTAAATATAACAATATGTATCAAAAGGGTTGAATCTAAAGAAAAAAGAAGCATAATACAGAGACTTCCCTGGCAGTCCAGTGGTTAAGACTTTGCCTTCCAATACAAAGGGTGCAGGTTTGATCCCTTGGGGAACTAAAAGCCCACATGCCATGCAGTGTGGCCAAAAAAGTAAAGAAATAAGTAAAGCAAATTCGGGGAGAATAGACATACTATGATGCAATGTGTATATATATAGTGAAAAAATGGACAAACATTTAGAGACATAAACATATGTGATAAAATTGAGAAAAAATGAATAGTTTGTTTAACACAAAACTCAGAGGAGTGAGTGGCTCATTTTGGATAAGACAGACATGCATTCAGAGGGGAACTGAGGCTTCAAAAGAATTGGTAAGGTTCCTTTTTTTAAAATAAATGATGCCCAAATATTCATTCTTTTTGTAATTATTGCTGTTTAAAATGTGGTTGCATGTTATGTATGTCTCTGTGTCTAACATACAGCAAATTAAGACATTTAAGAACATGTACATATAGAGACTAATGGAAAAACTGTCCTGAAAAGCATTAAGTGGCTTTCCAGAAGCTACATGCAAGTCTGTGAAACAGTCACACAGCCGAATCACTGATATTCCTTGCCTCTGCACAACCAGCCTCATCCCACAGATTGTTTTCATCATGTTAGACTTCCAGAAAATGAGGTCATTTTTGAAACAGTTTGCTGACAAAACAACAGTATCAAAAAATTGAATAATTTTAAAGGACTCTAAATTATTTCTCAAACTTAGGATATATTCCATGAATTTTATAAGCAGTTTTGATAACACTCCGTGTGCTCAGTCACTTCAGTCATGTCTGACTCCTTACTATGGACTGTAGCCCGCAAGGTTCCTCTGTCCCTGAGATTCTCCAGGCAAGAATACTGGAGTGGGTTGTCATTTTCTTCTCCAGAGGGAATCTTCCTGACCCGGGGATCAAACCTGCGTCTTTTATGTCTCCTGCATTGGCAGGCAGGTTCTTTACCATGAGTACCACATGACAACATGCCATGATTTCTCCTTAATGCTTCAATGTGTACCTAGACAAGAAGACTAGAAATGGAAATTCCATTGGAAAATCAGATTATACAAATACTGACATCATTAAGAGTTCTAGATAGGGCTTAAAAATGTTAAACTGGAGATGTTCAAAGAGTGTTAGAACTCTGGCTGATCTGAGTGACCAAGGGCAGGATCCATGAATAAATTTCAGAGCATAAGCAGGAACTTGGTGGAGGTAGGGAGAGAAGGCAATTAAAATGTGTGAAGCTGTTTCAGTTTAGAAACATTTTAATCCTCAAGTCTTTGCAAATCGGTATAAATTTAGCCTTGTTTTACAGGAGAGAAAATTTGTATTAAAATATATTGACCATTTTTAAGCTGTTCAATAAAACCTTTATCCCTCAATGTTTACCAACAGTAACATCGATCAGAGTCACTGAACTACAAACAGCTGGGTCTCAAGCATTAAACATTTAGTATCCTATTTCTATGCACACAACTTTTGCCCTAATTTCTAAGTATAGTTGAGAAATTTATTTTAATTATCTCAGCTCTCCTGTCTGTTGTTCTCAGCCCCACGCTACTCTGTGGTATGAAACTGATAATGAGACAAAAGCTGATAAAATGTGTAGGAGCAGAAGCTGAAGATGGTGAACTATTTTTGAAAAAAAAAAAAATATATATATATATACACACACATATATTTTAGTAAATTTGTTTGTCTTATTTTTAAGATTTTTTAAAATAAATTTTTGTTCATGTTAAAACCCAAACATGGAGCCATATTGAGATAACAGTCAAGCCTGAACCAAGAAGAGCTGCAGGTCAATGGAAGTCAATAAACAGCATCCCGCTGCCCCTACCTGGTTACCATGGCAATTTGTGCCTAAAATGGCCTGGAAAGATGTGCTCTCCTTTTACATGAATTTGAAACAAACTTTTCTAGACTATTTAACTCCCAAATAAGCATCATTTTTACATCATGCTCACAATTTCTCTTGGGCACATAATTTTTTTTCAGTAAAGTAAGTCCCCTACATATGACCCTTCCAGTTGCAAACTTTCAAAGATTCAAATGTGCACTGGCGCATTCAAGTACATAAGTTAGTACACATGTCTGGTGTACATTGTCACCTGTGTGCATCATGTACAAATGGTTGTGCTTCTGTGTAATTTAGTGTACGGTACTGTGTAGAGTGGGGATTCCCAGATGGCGCTAGTGGTAAAAAATTCCCCTGCCAATGCAGGAGACATAAGAGACGCTGGTTCCACCCCCGAGCATGGCTACTCGCGCCAGTATTCTTACCTGTAGAAGCCCGTGGACAGAGAAGCCTGGCGAGCTACAGTCCATAGGGTCTCAAAGAATTGGACATGACTGAAGCTACTTAGCATGCACACATGCACACAATGTATAGAGTACAGTAATGCAGTATCTTTATTTCAAGCCCAGGATGTCCAGAAGCAAGCTTAGAAACAGTGGTGATGTAGCTGGTACTGCTAAGAAGTGCCAAATGACAACAATGAAAACAAAAGTGAAAATAATTGAGAGTGGAGCAAGATGAAACAAATGGTATTTCAAACCTATTGCAGTACAGTTCTATACAGACAACTGTGTTACTTGGGTACCTAGGCTAACTTTGTTGGACTTACAAAGTTGGCTTATGAACATGCTCCCAGAACAAAACTCATTCATATGTAGGGGACCTAACTGCATTTGTTTGAGCCCATACCTTAGAAATTGACAAAACTAAGGGCTGGATTCCAACCCTGAGGCATAAGATTAAAAGCTGTCTTAGTGGGGAAAGGATTAACATGAATTATTCTGGGGGTCCTCCAAAGTCTGCCACAATAAACAATTCCAAATGTGTATGTGGCAGGATTATTTTTTTTAATATTAACATATTTACCTAAGTCTATTTTCCCTATTTGACTTTCAGATTCTTTCCAAATACTTTCAAGCATTTGGGCATTTCTGCATGATTATCTTAGACCATCCTAAATAGACTACTAAATAGAATACCATAGACTGCAAGGCTTGTAAACAACAATCTGTAATTCACAGCTCTGAAGACTGAGTAGTTCAAGATCGAGGCACCAGCAGATTTGACGTTCTAGGAGGGCCTGCTTCCTGACTCACAGGTATCATCTTCTCACTGTGCTTAAATGGCAGAAGAGATAAGGGAACTCTTTAGGTCCCTTTTATAAAGGCACTAATTTTATTCTTGAAGCCTTCACCTTCATGAGCTAATCACCTCCCAACACCCTACCTCTTAATACCATCAAATTGGTAGACAGGATTTCAACATATGAATTTTGGTGGGACATAAACATTCAGTCCATTGCAATGATTGTCTCAGAAGCAAAGTGCATCAAGACAAAACATCTGAACAAGTCTTCCTGGTTTTGCTTTCCAAAAGAGAAATGGAGAGAATTGGGGACTTAGTCCAAACTCTTGAAAAAAAAAAAAAAAGAAGACTAGAGAGAGTAAATCTTACCTTTGAGTCTCCACAATGTTTGCCCAGGCTGAGAAGGAAATTAGAGAAAAGCAACAGGAAGAGAGGTAATAGAAATAAATATATTAGATTAGAGGATGGAGAAATCACTAAAGTGAAGGGCTACTCCTAAAAATACATTCAAGCAAACAGGAGCAATGCAGGACAAGTCAGTTATCATATCCGTGCCTCAGTTGCTATGCAACTGTGTGAATGTAAAAATTAACTGACCTTCTCACTGGACTTCTGATGGGACGTCCCTCTGGTAACAGCCAGTATTTCACCAGCAGTAGCAACACCCTCCATGTCCTGAGAATGTGCCCAATTTCCATCTCACTTATTCCAAATGAACTAAACACTAAACATGTGCCTTGCTATAAATACAGCAGAGTAAATCACAGAGAAAAAAAGGAGGGCGGTGTCCTAGACACATAATGATCTAGTGACGGGACTGTTATGGAAAATATCATTCAATACTTGTCTACCGGGAGCAAGGACTAGAAAGAATAAGTTCCATTCTCCCTAGATTAGGATCCCTGTAAACCCTCCTCCTCCTCTCCTCTCCTCTCCTATTCTCATCTCTTCTCTTCTTCCCGCCCTTGCTTACCTATACCAAGAAAAAATGTTATAACAACACTTATTATGCTTTATAATATGCAAAAGTATCTGTCACACATAATTTCATTCATCTTCAAATAATTCTGCAAGATAAACAAGTCAGTTTCCATTGTTATCCCCAATTTACAGGTGAGTGAAACTGAGGCTCTGCGAGATTATGTCAATCACCCAAGACTACACCGGCACTGGAGGGTGTCACTAGTCTCTCTCTGTGTCCCTTGTCCGTGGTTCTATTGCTCCTTCACTACCATTTTGGCCCTGCTCCAAAGTACAGCAGGCTGTTCCCTATGGTTTGAGAGGCCATGACTTCTTTCCTCACAAAATGTTCCTTCCTAGCTCTTCTTACTTTCCAGAATACCCTGCCTTAGAAACATTACAGCAAGTCTCCTACATACGAATATTCAAGTTGAGAACTTTCGATGATGTGAACATGTGTTCCATTAATGTCAGGCATAAGTGTAATTGCAGCTGGCTCTCCATCTCCTCTTACCGAAGATCCTTCAGCTCTACCGTCTCCTACCTCCTCTCCCTCCTCCAGTTAGTAGCTCTTCTTGCCTGTTCCCTCCGTGTTAGCCCCTGTGTGCCAGCTGCTGTACTGTGATACCATACTTTTCAAGGGTCTATACCATAAGATTGAAAACATTTTATTTTGTGTTTGTTTTTTATGTATTATTGGTGTGAAAAGTATGATAAACCTATTACAGTACAGTACTACATACTCAACTGTGATAGTTGGGTACCCAGGCTAACTTTGTTGGACTTATGGATGTGCTCTTGGAACAGAACTCATTCATATGTAGGGGACTTACTGCATTCTAATTTTAGGCAAAGTCTCCAGGAGCCCCTTGGTAAAATGAAACATTAACCCATTCATTCAACCTGGGCTCCCTTGACTGAGACCTCCGTGGACCAGGACTACTACTTAAGAAACTTAAATGAAAGAACAAAGTGACTCTTATGGAGTAAAGGCTCAATAAATATTGCATTTCTTTTCACTAGTTAAAAAAACATTTTCAGGAACTTTCTGACTACATAGCATAATTCTTTCCAAGTAAATAAATAACATAGCCATGAATAATATACCTTCATCTAATTCTAATGGTAAAATAGAATCTCAAAGTTTTTTTAACTCTCAACAAATATGAGTCTCTCCAAAAATAACAAGCATCCCAAAATCAATATCCCAAAGGAAAACAGTTTGCTTACCTTAACTCTACTCTCAGTACAAAAATAATAAAAATTATTTTCACTAAAATTATTAAATTGATCAGATCCCTTTGCCCTGTGGCATATGAGCATAAAGAATAATACACGCTGGAACAGTGTAAAAACCTAGATTAATATTGAATGAATAGCAAAGGATAAACAGGACTTTCTGCTCTGCTCTCACTGGAGACAAACACAAACAGTAAACAAAGAGGTAGGCATGAATCAACTCCATGAATGCGCGCGTTGGTTACTGCAATACCAACAGGGCTTTTAAAATGTCAAAGGAAAAGTACATTTTAATAAAAATACATGAAAACTGTGCTGAAAAATTAATGTAGCACATGGTGTGCAAATAAACCACTACATGAACAGAAAGTTGAGATTAACTCCTTGCATCAGTAAGCCTCAGGTGATAAATCACTGGTGACAATTTCTCCCCCCTTTAAATATGATTAGAAGTCTTTGGAAAATTGTTGATACATAACTGGGGTCAAAAATTTTAACTCAAACCACTTGGATAAGCAGAGAAAATGTTTTATTGTTGTTGTTTATGGTTTTCTACATGAGCTCCCATCCTCTGGTTAGAAGGAAAAATTTTAAATGAATCTCTAACCTAGTTTACACCTAGACTGATTCGATAACTTCAATGGTCCCTTCAGGCACTATTTTTCCTAATAGTGAGGAGGGAAGTCACTCAGATTTCTTCTGCCTCCCCCCACTCATCTCTGAAAAAAGGCAGTGGGTGTACACATGGAGAGAGAGGGAGAATGAGAAATGGGGACATTGGGGACTTTGAGCATGGTGATCAGGTCTTCCAGATGGTGTTGTCTTAATCATCTGGTTGCTGTCTTGGCATTCATGGCTGGAGTCTGTAACTGATCTCATTCTCTCAATTTGGTTGTAATCCAGTTCATTCTCTGGCCAGTTCGGTCTCACTTTGACACCTCCTGGCTCCCAAACCTGGAGACTTCCTGCCAGCCTAAACAGAGCCCAAGGCCAACTCTGAGGCCCAGCACCCTCTCTCCCTGGGAACTCAGGGTAGGTCAGGAGAACTAACCCTCCAACAACACTACATAATCAAACGAATTTGGAAATGTGTTTGGTGCTGGAAAAGTTAGAGATGGTCTCTCTTCTAAGAGCCCAAAAAGGGAGTCAGGACCTACAGCCTGTTCCCTTCACCTCCCTCACAACTCAAGCTGTGAATCTATGCCATAGTCCACGGCAGGGGGGGAAGTGGGGCACATGTCTGAGCAATGGGCTCCTTCCTTCTCTTGCTCTCTCGCCTCTCCCATCCTCCTCCTCCTCCAGGGAAAGAGATGGGTTTGGTTTTTCTTCTACATTCTGGTTTTATCAGGCATAGGGCTTTGCTGTCACGAATGGAAGGGTACCTTCTCTGCAGTTTAGTACTTGATATGTTACAGGGAAAAATAAAGAGATCTGGTAAACCATCTCTCAAGATCATGCATGCTCGTGTTCAGTCGCTTCAGTCATTGTCTGACTTTGCGACCCTATGGACTATAGCCCTCCAGGCTCCTCTGTCCATGCTATTCTCCAGGCAAGAGTACTGGAGTGTAGCCATTTCTTCCTCCGGAGGATCTTCCCAACCCAAGGGGAAACCCGCGTCTCCTGCGTCTCCTGAATTGCAGGCAGATTTTTTACCGCTGAAGCACCAGAGAAGTCTCTCTGCTTTATAACGCTTTTACTTTACTATGTCCCTGTTTTTCATGTCAGAAGTTTTATATTACTGTTTTTCTCTTCACGATTTTTTACAATAAATTCTCTTCCCCATCAGGCAGATGACTGCTCCAATCAACTGGAGCAAATAGCATGAACACCAAAAGACAAAGACACAGTAGTAACTTCTAAAATCCTGCATCTCACCCCCTTGTGCACAGTTGGTCCACTGTTCCTACATATTATGTGTTTAAATCAATGTAGACGACAGTGCAAAGCTATCACTTCATATAAACATTATGTTACATGGCATTTATCAAAACGCATTTCCTTATGTTGTTTGTTTCTAACACATAACATCTCCTGGGGATTATAATATCCTGGGGATTATTTTGATGGTCATCATTTCTGTGGAATTACAATATAGAAAGATAAATTCCTAACTGTATGGCAAATGTGATAAACCCATGTGTTAACAAACACTTGTTTTACAAATATTTAGAGTAAATAGAAGCATTTATCCTGATAAAGTGAATGTTTGGGTTGGAAGAATATATATGAAGGAACAATATAGCTGCTGCCTTCAAATGTATAAGTGGTTCAGAAGTGGAAACCAAGTCTGTTTCAATATACTCCAAGGAGCAAACTTAAGATTAAAGAAAGAGTTAATGGGAAAGGTAGTTTGGTTTGCTTTTCTAATCATCAAAGTTGTCTAAATATGCAATGGTTCGATGCCTTGAGATGCAATGATTATATCATGAGATTATTCAAGCTGGGCCGCGTGAATAGTTAGTAAGGATGTTATGTTGATTATTCAAAGATATAAAGCTTGCTTCTAATACCTTGAGTTTCTATATTTCTTACAGTCTTTAAGCTGAGGGTTACAGAAGTTCAAGTATTTGGTAAAGATAAATAACCATAGTGGCTCAAATGGTAAAGAATCTGCTTTCAATGCAGGAGACCAGGGTTTGACCCTCGGGTCTGGAATACCCTCTGGAGAAAGGAATGGTAACCCACTCAAGTATTCTTGCTTGGAGAATTCCACGAACAGAGGAGCCTGGTGAGGCTACAGTTCATGGGGTCACAAAGAGTCAGATATGACTGAGTGACTCACACAACATAATAATGCTGGCACAAAAATTGTCCATAGCCATTATTTGATAATAATCACTGAGCTACTAAATAGAAAAAATCCAAGTTACTTATTTATAATATCATCAGAGTTTAAATTACAGTTTATGACAAAATTTGTGAAAATAAGACCATGGAAGAAAGACCAGAAAGTTTTGGCAAAGGATACTTCAAAGAATTAGAGGGAATTGAAGACCACTGATTTCCTGGCTCGGCAAAATCAGATCAAAAAGCATCATTAACAGGGATTTTATAAATAGGAGAAAAAAGGTTTAAAGGCTAAAATGCTAATGGTGGTGTTAAATGTCATTAATGCTGTTGTTAAATGTCATTAATGCTGTTGTTAAACTTAAGATGATGCCATTTTTTAAGATTTAAATTATTTTAGCGGATCCAAAGCAACCTCAGATTATATTCTTTCCTTTCCTTCTTTAGTATTTTGCCAAGAGTGATAACAGTGGACCGGATAGATGGGCACTGGTATCTGTTAACAGGCAATTAATAACAGGTTTAGGAAAGAAAGGAGGAAGCTGAGGACAATTTGAAAGATGTAGATGGGGGCTGCATCATTGATCACCCTTGTCATAATGTCATGACCCACAAATCCATTTTCATTAGGGAGACGACAAAGGGAGAGACAGAGTAAAAGTGGACAAAAATAGGTCTGCAATACCTGAAAAGTCAGTGCAGGATGAAACATACAGATCCCTGGGAATGGCAGTCAAAAGAAAGGAGGTATATAAGCATTGATCATGTGCTAGGTGACAGCCACAGCTACACTTCTACCCTCACAGGAAAGTGTTCATATTCTCATTTCACATTTAATGAAACTGAGACCCAAAGAGATTGCATACCTGAGGTCACATAGCTGAGTTACTGATTGCTGGGATTTTTAATCCCAGAGTGTGGAATGTGGAGAGGGTGGAATGTGGTCATTCCACCACATCACACTAGCAAAATGTACTCAGGCATGTGCAGATAAAGATAAGTGACAAATGATGCCATAGACTAGAGCTAAGTGGCAAAAATAAATCAAGCAGGAATGGATAAACCAAGCAGATGAGGGGAGGGACTTGGGGGTGCATGGAGAGGGGTGGGGGTGTCTAAGATTCACAGCCACACTGTCCTTTTGAATACGCTAGAAATCCAGGAGCCAAAAATATATCAAACACAGAAGAATAAACCAGAAATCTAGGAGCCAAAAAGATATCAAACACAGAAGAGAACAAGGCATTCTCATAAAAGCACCCTAGACAAAATGCTTCCAAACCCTTGAGTACTGTTGCTGCTGCTGCTAAGTCACTTCAGTCATGTCTGACTCTGTGCAACCCCATAGACAGTAGCCCAACAGGCTCCTCTGTCCCTGGGATTCACCAGGCAAGAACACTGGAATGGGCTGCCATTTCCTTCTCCAATGCATGAAAGTGAAAAGTGAAAGTGAAGTCACTCAGTCGTGTCCGACTCTTAGCGACCCCATGGACTGTAGCCTACCAGGCTCCTCAGTCCATGGGATTCTCCAGGCAAGTGTACTGGAACGGGGTGCCATTGCCTTCTCCAAGTACTGTTACTACAGGTTTATCTTCTATTCTTCTTTCTTGTTGTTGTTGTTTAGTCACTAAATCATGTCAGACTCTTTGAGACCCCATGAATTGCAGCATGCCAGGCTTTTCTTGTCCTTCACTGTCTCCCAGAGTTTTCTCAAACTCATGTCCATTGAGTCAGTGATGCCATCCAACCATGCCATCCTCTGTCGCCCCCTTCTCCTCTTGCTCTCAGTCTTTCCCAGCATCAGCTCTTTGCATCAAATGGCCAAAGTTTTCTATCTCCTGAACTGAGAGGAATAGGAAATTTTGCCCTCTTCATATCATTCTTCATTCACCAACACTATAACCTGTGATTGTAAGCCAGCCAAGGTTAAGCTGCATCAAGAGGTAAAGACTGAAATGAAAAGACTCAAGAGATTTTAGAGCGACATCCCTGGTGGCCCAGTGGTTAAGGCTTCACTTTTCAATGTAAGGAAGGTGGTTTCTATCCCTGGTTAAGGAATTAAGATCCCACATGCCTCTCAGTCGAAACACCAAAACAGAAAACAGAAGCAATATTGTAACAAATTCAATAAAGTCTTTTTAAAATAGAATCTCAAATCAATATATTTTTTAAAAGAAAGAGATTTTAGGAAGAAGATACCACTCTGTTTCTTATTGCCAAATTTTTAAGGATTCATTTTTCCATGGAATCCATGAATTTTCTCATAGCGTGTGACTCACAAGTCATCAGTATCATCAGAACAAGAAAAAAGAGAGAAAGAAGACAAAGTGAGCAAGAGAAGTAAGCCAGCCATTTTACAGACGGCAGTTTGCATGGTTAGATTTAGTAATTTTTAATCAACTGGAAGCCCATTTTGCATTTGGACAAAAGCCCTATGTTAGTAATTTTCTAAGTGAAAGCATGAAAAAAATGTCTTGCAACTAAAGGATATACTATGCAAGATGCTCTCAAAGAATACTGTAATTACCATAAATATAATGTACTATAATTATATTCTCAGAAATAGGTCTATTCAAAAAGTCATTCATATATGTGATTATGCATGACAGCTAAATGAAGCATATTGACATTAGCAAGGTCAATATGCAAATACTATTTCTACCAGTCCATTCTGATATAATTTATCAAATGGTATTAAATATCTCAAAAGAAACAGACTTCTCTTATTTCCCTAACACAGAGCAAACACTTCTATTTCCATACACGTGAGACAGTCTCCATTTATTGTAACACGTTGCTTCCAATAATTAGACTTATTTTCTTTGGATTCTGTTTCTAAGGGTGAAATTTTTGATAGTTACCATATCTTAGACAAACCTGGACAGCATATTAAAAAGCAGAGACATCACTTTGCCGAAAAAGGTCTGTATAGTCAAACTATGGTTTTTTCCAGTAGTCATGTATGGATGTGAGAACTGCACCATAAAGAAGGCTGAGCACTGAAGAACTGATGTTTTCAAACTGTGGTGCTGGGGAATACTCTTGAGAGTCCCTTGGACTGCAAGGTGATCAAACCAGTCAATCCTAAAGAAACCAACCCTGATTATTCATTGGAAAGACTGATGCTGAAGCTGAAGCTCCAATACTTTGGCCACCTGATGCAAAGAGCTGACACACTGGAACAGACTCTGATGCTGGGAAAGACTGAGGGCAGGAGGAGAAGGGAATGACAGAGGATGAGGTAGTTGGATGGCATCACCAACTCAAAGGACACAAATCTGAGCAAACTCTGGGAGATAGAGAAGGACAGGGAAGCCTGGCGTGCTGTGGTGTGGGGTCACAAAGAGTCAGACATGACTTAGTGACTAAACAACAAAAACTGTATCTTATTACAATCTAGATAAAACTCATTTACAAGGTGGGCATTGCTGAGAGAGTAATATCACCCATTAGAAATCATTTTGCTTGCCCAGGTAGTTAAAATATAGTATATACTGAGACATACAATCAACACACTCCTTGCCCTTTTTAAGGCCACATTAACTCTTGAAATGAAGACATCTAGTACATATGTATGTGAAAATACACACATACATACACATACACACACATTTTGTCTCTCAGGAAATCCAGGGCATCCTTTACCGGGTAACTTTGTAATTGAATGTCATATGATTGAAATATAAATTCACCATTGCAAAAACTTCTCACAGACACCCTTCTAAGCGTCAGAATAAGGGTCCTGTGGCATTTTTGTTGTTCAGTCCCTGGGTCAGGAAGATCCCCTGGAGAAGGGAACAGCTACCCACTCCAGCATATTTGTGCAGATTTACTCTGTTGGCTTTTCATAAATGGCTCTGTCAAAGCATATGTGACTTCTGTAATCAAATGTTATTTACATCTTAATGAAAAGAAACGGTATCCATTGCAGTGTCAGGTCCACGATTTTTGCACTACTGACTAGAGAAATACCTTTGTTTCCAGGAAAATCACTTCCTGGTTTGTCCTTGTGTGCTTAGTCACTCAGTCATGTCCAACTCTTTAAGACCCCATGGACTGTAGCCCATCAGGCTCCTCTGTCCATGGGGATTCTCCAGGCAAGAATACTGGAGTAGGTTTCCATGCCCCTCTCCAAGGGACCTTCCCAACCCAGGGACTGAACCCAAGGATTGCAGGGGGATTCTTTACCAACTGAGTCACCAGGGAAGCCTGGTTTGTCCTACATTTGGTTAGTAATCTCACTTGGCGTGGGCGGAATCAGAGGGCCTTCCTGGAGCCCAAGCACGTTCAGCGTTACCAGACTGAGAGGAAAGAAGACAGTTGGGGGCTTGGCCCTGCCAATTTCAGCATCCCACTCCTGCCTGGAGAGGGAGGGACCGTGCTGTGAGTGCTCACAGCATGAGACCCCTGCACAGGGCGGGTAACAGGAGAATAGAGTCTTGTAGCATGGCACCTCATAGTGACTGCTTCTCAATGGGCTCAAAGAAAATTTCATCTCTAGGCCACAGCCTCTCCCCTCCCAAATTTCCAGACTCATCTTGAGCACACAGTGCCACAGAAGAGGAATGCTGATTTAAAATAAAAAATTTTTTTAAACTGAAGAATATTAAAGAAACAATTCTTTTAAGTTCACAGAAGGCCAACACCTCCTAAGAAGAACCCAGTGTGCCCAAAATTTGGAATGTTACTCGAAGATCGGAACTACAGCTTCTCAGTAGTCACAGCAAATTGAAAAGTCTGTGTTTGCCTCAGAACCTCCCTGGAGCCTCTTCCTTTGCATTATCCACTGTACATATCCTCGCCTGCCTCCTACTGTAATTCAGCAAGTGTTTGTGAAACAAGCTACATGTATCTGCACTTAGCATTCCAAGAACATGCCAGATGAACACAACCTAGTTTCTGGCTTCAAAGAGTAGATGGTCTAGTAAGAGAGGCAATCTTATTGTAAAGAACCTGTGTGTCCAGTCTAGTAAAGGAGAGAGAGATTTTCATAATTACTTATAGTACAAATAATTATAGTACAGGAGACCTGGGTTCAATCCCTGGGTTGGGAAGATCCCCTGGAGGAGGGCATGGCAACCCACTCCAGTATTCTTGCCTGGAGAATCCCCATGGGCAGAGGAACCTGGCAGGCTACAGCCCATTGGGTCAAAAAGAGTCAGACACGACTGAGTAACTAAGCACAGTACATAGAACAATATGGGGCTTCCCTGGTGGCTCAAAGAGTAAAGAACCCACCTGCAATGCAGGAGAACAGAGTTCAATCCCTAGGTTGGGAAGATCCCCTCAAAAAGGAAATGGCAACCTACTCCAGTATTATTGCCTGGGAAATCTGATGAACAGAGGACTCTGGCGGGTTTCAGTCCATGGGGTCATAAAGAATCAGACATGACTGAGTGACTAAGTGTGTGTACATAGTACAATAAGGAGCAGCTTGGTTGAAAGGCGATAGCCAAGGGAAATAGATGTCAAGTTATTAGCTCACAGCTCACTCCCTGATGTATTATCAGGGAAAACGCTAATATCTCTGGATTGTTTATTTTTCTCTAAAATGAGAATGAACACTCCCACCTTCTCCTTCATAGTATTGCCTTTGAAATCAAATAAAATATACATACAGAGACTGGATGGTGATTCATAGGTCTAACAGCTTTTAAGAATTAACATTAATCAAGTAGTCTGTGCCAAGCACTGTGTTAAGTCATTGAAATGTTTTCTTTTTTAATCTTCATAACTCTAGAAGATTAGGGGACTTGCCTGAGATCACAGAGTGACTACTCATCACACTGTCACACTCTTAATTCTCTGCCACTTATAAGTGCAATGACTTTGGACAAGTCCTTTAATTCCTTTTGAACCTCAGTGTTTTCATTAGGAAAATTAAAATGGTCTCAGTGAAATTTGTTTCAATTGTGGTAACATGTAACATGAGATCTATTCTCATGACACATTTTTAAGTGCTCAATACAGTGTGTGTTCGTCACTCAGTCGTGTCTGACTCTTTGTGACCCCAGGGTCTGTAGCTTGCCAGGCTCCTCTGTCCATGGAATTCTCCAGGCAAGACTGTTGGAATGGGTAGCCATTCCCTTCTCCAGGGGATCTTTCCAATACAGCAACCAAATCTGGGTCTCCCACATTCCAAGTGGATTCTTTACCATCCGAGTTCACTAAAGATACAATGTGGTATAGCAGGTCTCTAGAACTTTTCATCTGCGTGTTGATTATCAGCTCGCCATTTCATCCTCTCTGCAGCTCCTGACCACCAACATCCCACTGCAATTCTATGAATCTATTTTAGAGACCTCATATAAGTGGAATCCCTTCCCACATGGCTCAGTGGTAGAGTCCTTCTGCCAGTGGGTTTAATCCATGGGTAGCAAAGATCCCCTGGAGGAGGAAATGGCAACCCACTCCAGTATTCTTGCCTAGGAAATCCCAGGGACAGAGGAGATAGGTGGACTCCATACATGGGGTCAAAAAGAGTCAGACATGACTTGGCAACTAAACAGCAGCAGCAGCATAAGTAGAATAAGTATTTGTCCTTCTGTGACTGATTTATCTAGCTTAGCATAAGTTCACTCATGTTATGCTTATGGTAGGATTTTCTTCTTTTTTAAATAATGAATGATAGTTCATTGTATGTATATAGCACATTTTCAATGAAATTTCTTAGACCAAACAGTAGTAAATGCTATAGCAGAGGTCTGAACTCTTCCAAACACACAAAGGAGAAGAAATTAACTCCCAGTAGTCAGAAATTTATTAATGTGGCATAAATTCCAGCTCATTACTCAACTTCGTGTGTGCCTGCTTCATTAGATCATCTTTGTGCATTTTTATTAAAACTCTTAGTCCTACTGGCAACTGAGACTTATTCATTTTTATCATCTTCCTGTTGTTGTTCAGTCACCAAGTCGTGTCCGACTCTTTGAGACCCCAAGGACTGCAGCACACCAGGCTTCCTTGTCCCTCATTATCTTCTGGAACCTGACCAAGTTCATGTCCATTGAATCAGTGATATCATCCAAACATCTCATCCTCTGTTGCCTTCTTCTCTGACTTCGATCTTTCCTGCATCAGGGGCTTTTCCAATGAATCAGCTGTTCACATCAGGTGACCAAAGTATGGCAGCTTCAGCCTATTCAGTGTTGTTTCCTTTAAGATTGACTGGTTTGATCTCCTTGTTTTCCAAGGGACGCTCAAGACTCTTCTTCAACACCACAGTTTGTAAGCATCAGCTCTTCAGTGCTCTGCCTTCTTTACTGTCCAGCTCTCACAACCAGACATGACACTGGAAAGACCATAGCCTTGACTATATGGACCTTACAAATGTTTGTAGAAATGACTGGATGGATGAGTGGATGCTGCTGCTGCTGCTAAGTTGCTTCAGTCGTGTCCGACTCTGTGCGACCCCAAGGACAGCAGCCCACCAGACCCCCTCGTCCCTGGGAGTCTCCAGGCAAAAATACTGGAGTGGGTTGCCATTTCCTTCTTCAATGCATGAAAGTGAAAAGTGAAAGTGAAGTCGCTCAGTCGTGTCGGACTCCTAGCGACCCCATGGACTGCAGCCTACCAGGCTCCTCCATCCATGGGATTTTCCAGGCAAGAGTACTGGAGTGGGGTGCCATTGCCTTCTCCGGATGAATGGATAGATGGCTCTTACCTGATAACCTGGACCAATTTTGGTCTTCACTACCTTCTGATCACTTTATTATGTTCCCAAACTTCCAGAAGAGGACAAGTTTCTGTCCTCTGCATCCCCAGAACTTCCTCTGCATTATTTGTATTGTCTGTGAATGTCTGCCTTTCTCACGAGATGTTAAGTTTACTGTGGTGAACAGTTTCTATTGTTCACCACTGTGTCTCCAGTTCCTAGCTCATAGCAGGTGATCATTAAATATTTAAAGAATGGTAAATGACTAAATGAATTTTCTAAAGTCTGTGTTTGTCGATAACCTAGTTTTGGGCAATCCTGAGGAAAATAAATTTTCCTCCTGAGAAACCTTACTGACTTGGCATTGCTGCTCTATTTAAGTTAAGATACTAAGTGTATTTGATTCAATATTTATAAATAGCAAAAACCTAGCTAGCTTTTAATATTTATATGTATATGACAACCATTCACATGCATGTACACACAGCTTGATAAAAGGATGGTTTTTAAAAACAGCTTCAAAGTTACATCCTAAAATGAAAGTGAAAATATTAATCACTCAGTCATGTCCAACTCTTTGGGACCCCATGGACTGTAGCCAGCCAGGCTCCTCTGTCCATGGTAAGAATACCGGAGTGGGTTGCCATTTCCTTCTCCAGGGAATCTTCTCAACCCAGGGATCAAACTCGGGTTTCCTGCATTGAAGGCAAATTCTTTACAATCTGAGCCACCAGGAAGCCTAAAGACTATTTAGTTATTGCATCTATAAATTCTGCTTTAATATCAAGGTCCTAGATACCTTGAAGAAATACTATAAGAATCTTAAGCATCAGAAAGACTAAACAAATCATAGTCTTACTAATGTAGAAGAGAAAGAGATATTTCTGAAAGATTTTAAAGATTAGAATGTTTTCTGATCACCTTTGATTTAGGCAGAATGGAATCTGAACATACTTCAGTATTC
This sequence comes from Bos javanicus, assembly GCF_032452875.1. Lineage (NCBI taxonomy): Eukaryota > Metazoa > Chordata > Mammalia > Artiodactyla > Bovidae > Bos > Bos javanicus. The sequence continues at coordinate 42,827,636 of NC_083881.1, forward strand.
TCCAAGATTTATACTTTGACTAGAGAAAACCAAGCAGCATAAATAGAACCAATTTTCCTTTATATCATTCCCTGCCTGCTAGAGCATTCAAGGGTCATCCAGAGAAACAGAAAACAGTACAAAGTACTTCATGGAGAAAACTGGTTGTACAGTTATTGGGGATGCAAACACAGGGATTAGCAAACAGCAGGAGCTACAAACACCACTGGGCTAGAAGGACAAAGGGAAGAAGGAGTGTTCCTGGAGCGCATGGGCCCAGGGCACTTGATGGAAACCAGAATTAGGCTGGAGGCTCAGCCATCACCAAAGAAACCACATAAGGCAGAGATGAATGAGAAAATATACCCCACTGTTTTTCCTTCTGTCCACTAATCTGAGGAGCACAGATTGCAGGAATCAGCTCCCTTGTGATACAGAAAAAAGAAACAGAAGGCCAAGGAACTGAAGGAAGTGCTATAGGGCACACAAGCCCAGCAACAGCATACTTACCTACCAGCCTACTGATCTGCCTACCCACGTAGCCGCAGGCTCACTGAGGCAAGTATCTGACTGTTTTGAAACCTGATTTCCTATCGTGTGCATGCTAAGTCACTTCAGTCATGTCCAGCTCTTTGCAACCCCACTGACCATAGCTCACCAGGCTCCTCTGTCCATGGGATTCTCCAAGCAAAGATACTGGAGTGGGTTGCCATTTCTTACTCCAGGGGCTCTTCCCAGTCTAGGGATCGAATCAGAGTCTCTTATGTCTCCTGCATTGGCAGGAGGGTTCTTTACCACTAGTGCCACCAGAGAAGCCTAATTTCCTATTGGATATGAATAAATTAATGTTTTGATTTTAAATATTTTAGTTTTTTTAACGATTTTTTTTAACGTGAACCATTTTTAAAGTTTTTATTTAATTGTTACAATATTGCTTTTCTTTTGTGTTTTAGTTTCTTGGCCTTTAGGCATGTGGGATTTCAGCTCCCCAACCAGGGATCAAATCTACATACCCTGCATTGGAAGACGAAGTCTTAACCTTTGGGCCACCAGGGAAGTCCTTATTTTATTATTGTTTAAAAAAAATGTTCTATTATTTTATGTTCATTTCACAAGTAAATGTTTTGTTTTAAAAGACAGCCTTAACCAGTATGTTATTATTATGTAGAAGACATGTTATTAAAAAAAAATAGTTCAGTGTTAAGGATTATTCAAACTGATAGTTAACAGCTAAGGAATTGGTACTGCCTATCATTTTGCTTTTTCAAAGTGGGAAGTGTGGGTAAAACTAAGATTTGAGGGAAGAATAAACAAAGGAGATGCATAATAAAATTCAAATAGTAGAATGCTAAAAATTTGCTGACAAAGTTCTGATGTCAAATAAGAATCCTTTTGGAAAACAAATTTTTTAAAGAATGCTTAAAATCACTGTTTTCAGGAAAATCTTACAGGAATTTAAATCACTTGGTTTTTCAGAAAGCTCGTCTTGAAATATACATCATGCACAAGACCTGCCCACCTCACATTAAATATTCATTTTGATTGACTAGCTCAGTCTCTCCACTACAAAGCTCTGACTTACTCATGGCGTTATTTCTCTGGTCTGTAACCTCATCAGGCGGAACAGGCCAAATAACCTCCAGGCATGAGCATCGGTGTTTGAGTGGAGCCTTTTCCACCTGTAATAAATAATGGTATAGGGAACTGACTAAAGGAGATGTGAGACAACCAGATGTGGTTTCATGTTTTTTCCTTCCCCAATACAGCGGATCCTTCCAATCTCAAGGGTCATTTTCTTTTCAAAGACATCAGACAGCCTATGTTGTTGTTAAAATCACTAAGAAGCCCTCTTAGGCATGCCTGGTCCTTATCCTCTACTGAGACAAGCCCAGTCTTGTGAAGCATATGAAATGCAGAGCTCTATTCATTAATGCCCATGAAGGATCCTCTGGCAGTTTTCATACGATTAGAAATGGCCAACCGGTGACAGGGGAAATTACATTCTTATAGCCTTCACACCCCCTGCAGTTTTAAATGCCTTACATCTTTCTGGCTCTTCCTGCTTTAAAAAGGTAAATTAAGTAAGTGCAGTTGTGTCCTACTAACCAGCATGGTGTTCCTTCCCAGGAGAGCAGACTTGAGGGAAAAGAGCTTCATTAATTCAGCACAATTCTTAAACATCAATTGTCCCTAAACTAACCCAACAAATCAAGGAACAATGTTTACCTTCTTAGGAATATTTAACCTATCTCCAGAAATTTGGGGCCAAATCAACTTTTTTTCTAAAATGTCTTAAAATGCCTCAATAATACAACCTTACTGCTTGATATATTTTTAAACAGAAGGGTGAGAAATGGATACCATGGGGTGGAAAGTACTCAAGTATAATAAAATTTCAAATTTGAGACCAGTTTTAACATGCCAGTCAGGCCAAATAAGGAAGAAGAAATAGAATTGGGAAGAAGAAAGAAATATTTTATCCTAGAAATAAATATAGATCTGCCTATCAGAAGTCCTTGTCTCTACTAGTTTCAGAATAGCCCCTAAAATCTCAACAAACCTACTTCCATTTTCCTACTTTGCAAAATAAAACTTAAAATTTGTATTTATGCCATGGTCACTGTTTAGATATACCATTTGAAGTATCAAGCAACATTAAATTGCTTGAAACTAGTTTCGAAAAAGCCAAAAAGCAGAATACAAAATTGAGAAAACCTCAGATCTCACAACTTTTTAGTTCTTATGCCACCTGAAATGTCATTGACCAAAAATTCTTTGCCCTAACATCTCAGTTAGAAGTGTCCCAAGTTGCATCACACACACACAAATACATATATTCTTCAAACTCTCTTCCCATAAAAGATTATTACAAAATGATAGGTATACCTGTATTTACTATGCAGTAATCACTTCATGGGAAATAGATGGGGAAACAGTGGAAACAGTGTCAGACTTTATTTTTTTTTTGGCACCAAATCACTAGAGATGGTGATTGCAGCCATGAAATTAAAAGATGCTTACTCCTTGGAAGGAAAGTTATGACCAACCTAGATAGCATATTCAAAAGCAGAGACATTACTTTGCCAACAAAGTTCCGTCTAGTCAAGGCTATGGTTTTTCCAGTGGTCATGTATGGGTGTGAGAGTTGGACTGTGAAGAAAGCTGAGCACTGAAGAATTGATGCTTTTAAACTGTGGTGTTGGAGAAGACTCTTGAGAGCCCCTTGGACTGCAAGGAGATCCAACCAGTCCATTCTGAAGGAGATCAGCCCTGGGATTTCTTTGGAAGGAATGATGCTCAAGCTGAAACTCCAGTACTTTGGCCACCTCATGCGAAGAGTTGACTCATTGGAAAAGACTCTGATGCTGGGAGGGATTGGGGGCAGGCGGAGAAGGGGACGACAGAGGATGAGATGGCTGGATGGCATCACCAACTCGATGGACATGAGTTTGAGTGAACTTCGGGAGTTGGAGATGAACAGGGAGGCCTGGCGTGCTGCAATTCATGGGGTCACAAAGAGTCGGACACGACTAAGCGACTGAATTGAACTGAACTGAACTGAAGATCTTATCAGTTATCTATTTTATATATAGCAGTGTGTGTATGTTAATCCCAAACTCCTAATTTATCCTTCCCCCTCCCTTCTTTTGATAAAGGAGAGTCAAACATCCAAACAGGCCAACCTAGAACTGTAGTCTATTGCCATCATTTAGCTTTGGAACGGTTTAAATGGAAGAACTTGAAAAACCCCAAAATTCGTCTTCTAAAATACCCACCAATTCAATTCCTAGATATTTTCTTAGGCCTCACAGATTCACCATACTTTTATTCAAATTAACTAATTTCCTTTTAGATTAGAAAGACCACAGAAGAAAATTTAGCAAAGAAATAGAGGAAAACAACAGAATGGGAAAGACTAGAGATCTCTTCAAGAAAATCAGAGATACCAAAGGAACATTTCATGCAAAGATGGGCTCAATAAAGGACAGAAATGGTATGGACCTAACAGAAGCAGAAGATATTAAGAAGAGATGGCAAGAATACACAGAAGAACTGTACAAAAAGATCTTCACGACCCAGATAATCACCATGGTGTGATCACTGACCTAGAGCCTGACATCCTGGAATGTGAAGTCAAGTGGGCCTTAGAAAGCATCACTACAAACAAAGCTAGTGGAGGTGATGGAATTCCAGTTGAGCTATTCCCAATCCTGAAAGATGATGCTGTGAAAGTGCTGCACTCAATATGCCAGCAAATTTGGAAAACTCAGCAGCAGCCACAGGACTGGAAAAGGTCAATTTTCATTCCAATCCCAAAGAAAGGCAATGCCAAAGAATGCTCAAACTACTGCACAATTGCACTCATCTCACATGCTAGTAAAGTAACACTCCAAATTCTCCAAGCCAGGCTTCAGCAATATGTGAACTGTGAAATTCCTAATGTTCAAGCTGGTTTTAGAAAAGGCAGAGGAACCAGAGATCAAATTGCCAACATCCGCTGGATCATGGAAAAAGCAAGAGAGTTCCAGAGAAACATCTATTTCTGCTTTTTGATTATGCCAAAGCCTTTGACTGTGTGGATCACAATAGACTGTGGAAAATTCTTCAAGAGATGGGAATACCAGACCACCTGATCTGCCTCTTGAGAAATTTGTATGCAGGTCAGGAAGCAACAGTTAGAACTGGACATGGAACAACAGACTGGTCCCAAATAGGAAAAGGAGTACGTCAAGGCTGTATATTGTCACCCTGCCTATTTAACTTATATGCAGAGTACATCATGAGAAACGCTGGACTGGAAGAAACACAAGCTGGAATCAAGATTCCTGGGAGAAATATCAATAACCTAAGATATGCAGATGACACCACCCTTATGGCAGAAAGTGAAGAGGAACTAAAAAGCCTCTTGATGAAAGTGAAAGTGGAGAGTGAAAAAGCTCAACATTCAGAAAACGAAGATCATAGCATCCGGTCCCATCACTTCATGGCAAATAGATGGGGAAACAGTGGAAAGTGTCAGACTTTAATTTTCTGGGCTTCAAAATCACTGCAGATGGTGACTGCAGCCATGAAATTAAAAGACGCTTACTCCTTGGAAGGAAAGTTATGACCACCCTAGATAGCATATTCAAAAGCAGAGACATTACTTTGCCAACAAAGGTTCGTCTAGTCAAGGCTATGGTTTTTCCTGTGGTCATGTATGCATGTGAGAGTTGGACTGTGAAGAAAGCTGAGTGCCGAAGAATTGATGCTTTTGAACTGTGGTGTTAGAGAAGACTCTTGAGAGTCCCTTGGACTGCAAGGAGATCCAACCAGTCCATTCTGAAGGAAATCTGCCCCGGGATTTCTTTGGAAGGAATAATGCTAAAGCTGAAACTCCAGTACTTTGGCCACCTCATGAGAAGAGTTGACTCATTGGAAAAGACCCTGATGCTGGGAGGGATTGGGGGCAAGAGGAGAAGGGGATGACAGAAGATGAGATGGCTGGATGGCATCACTGACTCGATGAACGTGAGTCTGAGTGAACTCCGGGAGTTGGTGATGGACAGAGAGGCCTGGCGTGCTGCGATTCATGGGGTTGCAAAGAGTCAGACACGACTGAGCGACTGATCACATCTGATCCTCAAAGCTTCCTCTTTCATTAAAATTAAGATGATATTTTTTAAAGAACTTCTTTTAAAAGTGAACTGCCTACCTTAGGAGCAGAAACCATGAAATTTAGTTTATTCATCTTCATGGTCTTTATGAAACCAAAACACCCTGATAAGGAATGAACGAATTAGTTATTCAACTACTAACAAACCTTCTAGATTTTTTTCCAAGTATCTGGAATGCTATTATCCTAGGAAAAGAAAAAAATCTTTTAAATGCTTTATTTTTACTTTTTAAAAAATGATTTATTTTTCCCTCAATAGCTGCTTCAGGGGACTTCCTTGGTGGGTCAGTGTTCAAGAATCTGCCTTACAGTGTAGGGGATGTCGCTTCAATCCCTGGTGGGGGAACTAAGGTCCTACATGCCACGGAGCACAACTGAGCCCAGACACCACAGCTAGAGAATCTGTTTGGTGAAACAAAAGTTCCTGCATGATGCAAGGAAGATCCTGTGTGTTGCAACCAAGACCCAGTGCAACCAAAGTAATTAATTAATTAACTTTGTAAAAGAGCAGTATCAGGATATTGTAGGCATTGTCATGCATCAGGGTATCTTCTTAGTGAAATTCTCTGTATTTTAGAGTTTCTTGCTGCAGAATGTACCCTACATGGTCGCTGATTTTGCTATTGCTCTGTCATCATGATAATTCTCTCCTCCACTGCTTCCAAATGTGGTCACCAGCGTGGCTGAAATAACAGTGTGTCTGAAACAGTCTGTTGAATGCAGGAGACCATTTTGTAAGTTTCACAATTTGTCTAAATTTTAGCTTAAGTAAAAAATGATTTAGACACTGAAATGACTTTCCTCTTAACTGTTTGAGCCTCCAGCTATACCAGACTATAAAATAATTAAGGACCAAAATGCTAAAGGTAGTCCACATTTTCTGACAGGGAGAAAGATGAAGAGGTTGGATTGTACACACAACAGGATCAAGGGAGCATGACGAGTGATGATGATGAATCTGCATTCCTTATTCCAGCTTCCAAACAAATAAGTATAAAAGGAAACGGTTTCCATTAGAAATTCAACATCACCTAAGGAGACTTAAGACAAGGAATCTGTACCATACCAAAAAAAAATGGAAAAAAGATTATAAAAGGATATTAAATGAAAATGATTTGACAGTCAGAGAGCAAGAAATGGTGCTCTTACAATTCCAGGATGTCTGAATTATTCATCTCCTCCTTGAAAATTTTGTCAATTATAATAAAGTTCACCGGAGCTTTCCACACTAAAATAATTAGTGGAGCATTATGCTGAGGATAAAAGCCAAAATAGTATCCTTGATTCAAAGGTATTTTTCCTTTAAGTTCCTTTAAAAAAAAAAACTGTGTTTTTAAACTAATAATTCTAACATCTTTAACAACTTAAGCACCAATAGAGCTAAGAATTATCGCTCTATCCACAGATTTTTAATAAGACATGGAAGTGAACATGCTGTTTAATAACAAAAAAGAATCTAAGTGGGAAAGTACGGGCTAGGCTGCAAACAAATAGCCTGAATCTACAAATGTTCCCCTGCAAAATTCAGAAGCTGGCAAAACATCTGTTTGGTTGTCTGGCAATCATCCTAAGCAATGATCCATGCCTTTTACTTCCTGGAAAAATAATTAAGCAGTAAGTTTAACAGTTTCTTCCAGCTCCTTCAAGAATTGGAAGTACTAAGGAAACATTATTAAAAAAAAAAATTTAACCTGAGACCTTGGATAGCCAGAATGCTCAAGACCAAAGTAAGACAGAGATGTGGGTGTGTCATAGAGGCCTGTTCAGTGAGTTAGGGCTCCCGTTTCAGTGATTTGGTTGTCACAAAGCCACCCTGAGTCCTGCACAAATGACCCAACATCACAGGCTTCTCTCCGTCCTCTTCCTCTCCGCTCCTCCAAAAGGACATGGATGAAGCACAGACCTGGATGGACCAGTCCAGGCACTATGAGGCCCAGTTTCCTCTATGAAAACAAAACATATATTCAAACTATATGAGCTGAAGAAGAAAGGAGAGAAAATATGTCTGATTTTGCTTTGATTGCCATAACTGATGAGACGAAACACACCTAAATAGCTCTAGTTCATGAGGCAGCAAAGGAAAGGAAGGGCACCATTCCATGGCACCAAATCAAGCTTTAGTGGGTGCTGTCACTCAGTAACTAAGTCATGTCTGACTCTTTGCAACCCCATGAGCTGCAGCATGCCAGGCTTCCCTGTCATTCACTGTATCCTGAAGTTTATTGAAACTCATGTCCATCGAGTAGGTGATGCCATCCAATCATCCCATCCTCTATCACCTCTTTCTCCTCCTGCCCTCAATCTTTCCCAACATCAAGATATTTTCCAATGAGTCAGTTCTTCCCAACAGGTGGCCAAAGTATTGGAGTTTCAGCTTCAGCATCAGTCCTTCCAATGAATTTTCAGGGTTGATTTCCTTTAGCATTGACTGGCTTGATCTCTTTGCAGTCCAAGGGACTCTCAAGAGTCTTATCTAGCATCACAGTTTAAAATGATCCAACTCTCACATTCATGTATGACTACTGGAAAAACCATAGCTTTGACTATATACATCTTTTATGTAAATCATCGTATCTCTGCTATACGCTAATATATGAGGGAGAAGGGGAACTCCATTAATGCATAATGTACAAACAGAATTAAACTTACTAAGTGAAGGATTTATTCTACATTATCAGTTAATTACCAACATATCTCTATATTCAGTTATAGTACTACTGTTTCATTAGGCACTTTCACTGAGACTTTCTAATTAAAACTCTCCCAGGTAACTGATGCTCAACAATTTTATCTCTCTTTTTCTCATTGAAAGTAAAATAACCTATCTTGGCACTTGAGTCAAAAATAGCAGCCTCCTCCCTAGGTCTCCTTTGCACAGACACTAGTCACAATTTCCTGCCGATTGCCTCAGGGGAGAATTTCACCACGCACGATTCTACTAAAAGAGGCTGTGGCTTCTTATTGAACAGAATATTGAGTCTCCCTGCACCGACACAGTTTAGGAATTAAGAGGCTTTGGAGTCAGATTAACCTGGTTTCCAACTTCAGCTGCTCTATGAACTAGTTGCACCTCTGGCAAATTACTTGGCTTCTGTGACTATTTTACATTTGCAAAATGTAAAAATGGGGACTGTTATGAGGCATAAACGACAAAATGTGTGAAGTGTTTAGCGCAGAATCTGGTACATAGTGAGTGGTAATTGTTATTGTTGCTATTGTCATTTTTACTGTTGTTGTTGGAGGGTGTGGATAAGAGAAATATTCTGAGATTTTAATGAAGGTATGTGTTCCCAGGCAACTTAGTTTCCTGGAGGCTGTGTCATAAGCATTTTGCTCCAGAGACTGGTTGGCACCTATTATTTAATATTAAGGTTTGAGCAAGTTTCCTATCCTGTTTATTCTCTGATGGTATTGCCCTTTCTGTTCTACGCCCTTCCTAGCTGTTTTGTGTCCTGAGCCACTGTCCCACACAGGCTATCCTCTGAGCTCTCCTGTTCTCTGGCTTCTGGTTGGGCTCAGTCAATGGAAATCTGAGTGTGAGAGAAGGTGGGTCAGAAATGTCTCCCTCACTTCACCCTGCTTCTGGGCCACAATTCTGGCAGGGGTCAAATGTCACTGCAGCTACCCAGGAGGTCCCTTCACACCTCCAGCTTTCACTGGCCTCTCTTAACAGCTCTACTTTCTCCCCTAAACCCTTCAGGTCTAGGAGGGTTGTTTGCGCCTCATTTTGCTAGTACCTAGAGCCTAAAGGCAATGGCACCCCACTCCAGTACTCTTGCCTGGAAAATCCCGTGGACGGAGGAGCCTCGTAGGCTCCAGTCCATGGGGTCACTAAGAGTCGGGCAGGACTGAGCGACTTCACTTTTCACTTTTCACTTTCATGCATTGGAGAAGGAAATGGCAACCCACTCCAGTGTTCTTGCCTGGAGAATCCCAGGGACAGAGGAGCCTAGTGGGCTGCTGTCTATGGGGTCCCACAGAGTCGGACACGACTGAAGCGACTTAGCAGCAGAGCCTAAAGGTCAGTTTTCATTCCAATCCCAAAGAAAGGCAATGCCAATAAATGCTTAAACTACGGCACAATTGCACTCATCTCACACACTAGTAAAGTAATGCTCAAAATTCTCCAAGCCAGGCTTCAGCAATATGTGAACCATGAACTTCCAGATGTTCAAGCTGGTTTTAGAAAAGGCAGAGGAACCAGAGATCAAATTGCCAACATCTGCTGGATCATTGAAAAAGCAAGAGAGTTCCAGAAAAACATCTATTTCTGCTTTATTGACTATGCCAAAGCCTTTGACTGTGTGGATCACAATAAACTGCAGAAAATTCTTCAAGAGATGGGAATACCAGACCACCTGACCTGCCTCTTGAGAAATCTGTATCTGGTCAGGAAGCAACAGTTAGAACTGGACATGGAACAACAGACTGGTTCCAAATAGGAAAAGGAGTACGTCAAGGCTATATATTGTTACCCTGCTTATTTAATTTCTATGCAGAGTACATAATGAGAAACACTGGGCTGGAAGAAGCACAAGCTGGAATCGAGATTGCTGGGAGAAATATCAATAACCTCAGATATGCAGATGACACCACCCTTATGGCAGAAAGTGAAGAGGAACTCAAAAGCCTCTTGATGAAAGTGAAAGTGGAGAGTGAAAAAGTTGGCTTAAAGCTCAACATTCAGAAAACGAAGATCATGGCATCCAGTCCCATCACTTCATGGCAAATAGATGGGGAAACAGTGGAAACAGTGTCAGACTTTATTTTGGGGGGCACCAAATCACTGCAGATGGTGACTGCAGCCATGAAATTAAAAGACGCTTACTCCTTGGAAGGAAAGTTATGACCAACCTAGACATCATATTAAAAAGCAGAGACATTGCCAACAAAGGTCTGTCTAGTCAAGGCTATGGTTTTTCCAGTGGTCATATATGGATGTGAGAGTTGGACTGTGAAGAAGGCTGAGAGCCGAAGAATTGATGCTTTTGAACTGTGGTGTTAGAGAAGACTCTTGAGAGTCCCTTGGACTGCAAGGAGATCCAACCAGTCCATTCTGAAGGAGATCAGCCCTGGGATTTCTTTGGAAGGAATGATGCTAAAGCTGAAACTCCAGTACTTTGGCCACCTCATGCGAAGAGTTGACTCACTGGAAAAGACTCTGATGCTGGGAGGGATTTGGGGCAGGAGGAGAAGGGGACGACAGAGGATGAGATGGCTGGATGGCATTGCCGACTCAAAGAACGTGAGTTTCAGTGAACTTCGGGAGTTGTTGATGGATAGGGAGGCCTGACGTGCTGCGATTCATGGGGTCGCAAAGAGTCGGACATGACTGAGCAACTGCACTGAACTGAACTGAGAGCCTAAACGCCCTTCATTGGTTTGCTTATCTATACTTTGTAAATAGTCCCATCTCTAAATATTCATCAAAATTTCATCCAAGTGCACCTCTGTTTCCCACTGGACCCTGAGTAATGTACCCCTTTGGATCAATATAGTGCCCTGTAGCCAACTGGGTCAATGTTCATTTTACAATTTTTATTAAGTCCTTACTATGCACTAAACAGTAGGCTAAGTGCAAAGGGCAAGGAAAATAATTGTATATATATATACATACACATTATATATATATAACTTTGTGTGTACATATGTGGATCACAGTCCTTTTCTTCAAAGACATCGGTCTTCCCAAGGAGTTAAATCTACAAACCATAATGATAATCAAGTGTAATAAATATGGTATGCTGCTGCTGCTAAGTCGCTTCAGTCGTGTCCGACTCTGTGCGACCCCATAGACGGCAGCCCACCAGGCTCCCCGTCCCTGGGATTCTCCAGGCAAGAACACTGGAGTGGGTTGCCATTTCCTTCTCCAAAATAAATATGGTATATGTATGTGCAAAGTACACAAAGATTTACACTCTAACTTATTTTAGGGGGTGGAGGACAGTCATAAAGAGATGTCAAGGATAATCAGGAAAGTCTTTTAGTGTGGCCACAAATAAAAGGAGAAATTTAAGAGGCAGAATTATAAGAAAGTGGCATTTGAGGCATAGAAGAGAATGTTTAAAAGTCATGATGACCTGAAGATACACAGCATGTTTAGTAAACAGCACAGTTATTTGGGGTAAGTAGAACATAGCACTAAGATTAGAACCATGAGGCCACCATGAAGTGTTGCTAAGTGGCTGGAGACTGGCTAGGTTTTGAAGGATGTTACTGGAACTTGTGCAAAAGGGTTCAGGCTGTGGAATGATTTGATCCCAACTCAATTTTGATGGGTATTTCTGGCAGGAACAAAGTCATGTGACCAGTTCAATGGACTGCAATAATACAGAAGAAATACAAGAGTCTAAACCAAGCAGTGGTCATTGAAGTTGAAAGCAGGGCACATATTGAATAAATATTTCACGGAGAATTAGCAAAACTTCAAGGTCTTTGAACGTAGGAGTATTAGCTATGGTTTCAATTTGTGGTATCTGTTTAGACCTCATTATAAATGGCTTTTCTGTTAATTGAGAAAGCAAGTAGAGGGAAGGAGCAGATGAGGTAAGAGTAAATTAACTCCTTTTGGGAAAAAAAATCAACTTCTGGTGTTACTATAATTGACTTAAAAAAAGAGATGTGACCATAATTTTGAGAAAGATGGAAAGAATCTCACAATTTTAAAAAATAGAAGTCATGCTAGAATAGCACAAGTTGACTAAAGTTAGTGATGCCTCTAAAATGCAAGAAATTTCAAAAGTAAATGCCTCAGAAGTTTCAAGCTGGGCATTCGCATCTACTTGGATGCCCTCCCTTCATCAAGCATGGCTATCCTGCCCTTGCGCGATGTCCATCTATACTGCACTTGCACAGCATCACCTCTCCAGAGTCTTGTTCATTACCTGTCTCTGTCTCCTTAACTTACTTTGATGTAGATGCATAAAAACCTATGCACCACTTGGCATATGATAAGTGTACTGAATAATCAGTTTTTAGTATCACAAAATCTTTGGTAAAATGCCAAAATTATGATACTACTTCTGTGCTTCAACATCCCAGTCCAAAATAATAAGAGATGTGTTACTTTTTTCTCATCAAGTGATATAGTTATTGTTTTTGTTTTTAACCTGTAAGGATACTTCCTCCCGCTCATTACAAAAATAGTGATGTCAGACAGATATTACACTCAAGTACAATCAAGCTTTTAAAAACAGGATCACCTATTACAGTAATGGTCAATCTGAAAACCCAATAGTTCCTTAGCATAATTCTTTGCAGCTAAAACTGTCAGACTTTAGGATCTCTTCACATTATAATTACTGTTTTCTTCTCTCAGATTACCATGTTAAGAAATAGTATTGAATTTTTGAGACTGACAAGAAGTAAACCTCACTATATTCTAGTGAATAGCGGTGAAGAATATGTGTACACACACACACACACTCTAACACATTCCAACACAGCAACCATGTCACCATGCTTTGGATCTTACACAGAAATATCCAGGGGTTTAGCATCAGGTGTTCAGTTCAGTTCAGTTCAGTCGCTCAGTCGTGTCCGACTCTTTGCAACCCCATGAATCGCAGCACGCCAGGCCTCTCTGTCCATCAACAACTCCTGGAGTTCACTGAGACTCACGTCCATCGAGTCGGTGATGCCATCCAGCCATCTCATCCTCTGTCGTCCCCTTCTCCTCCTGCCCCCAATCCCTCCCAGCATCAGAGTCTTTTCCAATGAGTCAACTCTTCGCATGAGGTGGCCAAAGTACTGGAGTTTCAGCTTTAGCAGCATTCCTTCCAAAGAAATCCCACGGCTGATCTCCTTCAGAATGGACTGGTTGGATCTCCTTGCAGTCCAAGGGACTCTCAAGAGTCTTCTCTAACACCACAGTTCAAAAGCATCAATTCTTCGGCACTCAGCCTTCTTCACAGTCCAACTCTCACATCCATACATGACCACAGGAAAAAGCATAGCCTTGACTAGACAGACCTTTGTTGGCAAAGTAACGTCTCTGCTTTTGAATATGCTATCTAGGTTGGTCATAAAGGGTGTTAACTCTAATAAATATTAATTTTTCAACTGTTTTCAAGCAAAAAGTATCTCTCTGTATTCTATCAGGGATAATCAAGGGATCCACATGATGGAAATTTCAATTACTAAATCAAGATAATCCATCACTTCTCTAAGAACTTCTCTAAGTCCTTAAGCTAAATGGACTCGATTTATGCTTAGGTCTTCTTAGTCTTTTAATTAAAACAAATAACATAACAAAATTATTCTTGACCTTGTTTGTCAATGAGATTCTTTCATAGGTCTACTTTCCTATTTTCTTATTTAAAAGAGTCTAAACATTCTGCTTTTGGGACACCCTACTAAGTAGAATCTACTAAATAGAGTCTACTAAAATGACAGTGAATTGAATTCTGTGTTCAAAGACCTTCATTCACTTGAAAAGGAAGAGCAACAGTGGGGGAAGGAGGTTGCTGGCTCATTCAGAGATATAAGCATATCTTAAGGTCTCCATCAGAGAGGGCAATGGCACCCCACTCCAGTACTCTTGCCTGGAAAACTCCAGGGATGGAGGAGCCTGGTAGGCTGCAGTCCATGGGGTAGCTAGGAGTCCAACACGACTGAGCGACTTCACTTTCACTTTTCACTTTCATGCATTGGAGAAGGAAATGGCAACCCACTCCGGTGTTCTTGCCTGGAGAATCCCAGGGATGGGGGAGCCTGGTGGGCTGCCGTCTATGGGGTCGCACAGAGTCGGACACAACTGAAGCGACTTAGCAGCAGCAGCAAGGTCTCCATAATTTTTTTTGCCATGCCATGCCTTTTTTTAAATTGTATTTATTTTTTTAATTGGTGGGAAACTGCTTTACAATTTTGTGTTGGTTTCTGTCATACAACAATGTGAGTCATGGGAATCAGTCGTAATTATATATACGTGTGTGTGTGTGTGTGTGTGTGTGTGTGTGTATACATGCATGCATGCATGCGTGCTAAGTCGTTTCAGTCATGTCCTACTCTTTGCGAACCTATGGACCTTAGCACGCCAGGCTTCTCTATCTGTGAGATTCTCCAGGCAAGAATACTGGAGTGGGTTGCCATGCCCTCTCCCAGGGGATCTTCCTGACTCAGGGATCAAACCTGTGTCCCTTATGTCTCTTGCATTGGCAGGCGGGTTCTTTACCACTAGCGCCACCTGGGATATATATACATAGGCTTCCCTGGTAGCTCATACAGTAAAGCGTCCGCATACAATGCAGGAGACCTGGGTTCGATCCCTGGGTCAGGAAGATACCCTGGCGAAAGAAATGGCAACCCACTCCAGTATTCATGCCTGGAAAATCCCATGGACCAAGGAGCCTGGTGGGCTACAGTCCATGGGGTTGCAAAGAGTCAGACACGACTGACTGACTTCATACTAAGATACATCCGTATATCCATACAATACATATATATCCCTTCCCTCCCTCCCCTCCTTCCCTTCCCCCAGCCCCACTCCTCTAGGTTATCACAGAGCATGAGCTGGGCTCCCTGTGTTATTTAGCAACTTCCCACTAACTATTTCATACACGATAGTGTATATATGTCAATCTAAGGCCTCCATAATTAGTGTTATGTTAGCATACGCATAGGCAGATCAATAAGAACGAACAGAGAATCCAGAAATACAGCAATTGCATGTAGTATTCAACAAAGGTGGACTTCAAATCAAGCCCACTCATTGGAAAAGACCTTGATGATAAAAAAGATTGAAGGCAAAAGGAGAAAAGGGTGGCAGAGGATAAGATGGTTAGATCACATCACTGACTCAATGGACATGAATCTGAGCACACTCCTGGTGTTAGTGGAGAACAGAGGAGCCTGGCATGCTATAGTCTATGTCCTCACAGAGTCAGACACGACTCAGCAACTGAACAAAAACAACAAATTAAGGGGGAAATGTGGGTACTTTAATAAATGATGCTGGGATAACTGAATAATAACATGAAAACGATAGAAACTGAATTCATTTTTGACACCAAAAATCAGTGAAAATTCTAAAAGAATTAGAAATTAAAACTAAAAAATGAACTTATACAAGTACAAATATTTCTGAATTTCTCTATAACCAAGAAGTGAGGAAAACTCTCTTCCCACTCAAAATCTTGAAGCAATAGGGAAAATTAATAATAAATTTGACTATATAGAGGTTAATCACACATGGAAAGCATAACTTCATATGCAAAACTAAAATATCAACAGCACTATTTAAATAACAGACTGGAGACGTGACTAGATAGTTTCCATAAAAGGCAATAAAGGCAATATAGTTCCTCATATGTTTAGAACTCTTTAATATATGAATCTTATAATTGAAAGAATAGCTCATAATAAGAGAAATACAAAAATATTACATAGATATACAATATCTTATTTATTGCATTGACAAAAAAAGCAAGAGTGTGACCACATATTTAACTGGTAAAACCAAGAGAAAACAGACTCATATGCATGACTAAAAAGAACGAAAAATTTTACAAACCCTATGAAGAGTAATTTGACATTATTTAATGATTTTACATATGTTTTCATGTTTTCCCCTTCTCTAGGAATCTATTAAAAGATAACCATGAAAACACATATACACATGGATATTTATTGCATGATTTAAAATGGTAAAGACCAGAAACCTTAAATGTTCATCAATACAAGACTAATAAATTTAAAATAGTTACAATAGAACACCATATAGCTGGTTAAAAAAAAAAATGACTGCTTTCTCACATGTGATCTCCAGGATATATTGTTAAATGAAAACAATCATGGAAGCAATAAGCATATATACACTGTATAACCATTTATCTAAGAAAGGGAGTGTGTGTGTATGTGTGTGTGTATACATGCATATACAATGGAAGATTAGGCTATAATTTAAAAAAATTATTACTTACATGTGATGACAATTAACATGTAAGGAAGACAGATATGAAAGTCAGAGCAGGAAATTTCTAAGACAAATCTGAAAAACTTTTCATTTCAGAAAGCAAGGAATTTATCGAAAATTTTTGGAATACTGTCAAAGGACTCATGAAACATCTTGAAATGGTTCCCACTGCACAAAGATGAGTCATTCTCAGCACCACTCAGAATTATAACCTCAGTGGGTTAAAATCAATCAAATATGTTAAAAATTGAGGAATTCATTGATCTTTTAAAAAAATTGCCCTTGGAGGATGCTAGGAAACCAACTCATTACTCTTAAAACTGATAAAGGGAAAGAATCATACAGATAACTTGGTTTTCCAGTAAGAACTGTACTTGAGGATATTCAAAAGTTGGGGAGAAAAAATTCTCTCTGTGGATGTATTCCAACTAGCATATAAAGATGTAATTAAATAATTGAAATACTACCACTTTGCAAACCCCTAAGTAAACTCTGGACCTGGACAATAGCACCAATCTCTCAATAGCACCTAACATCGCAGCAGTAGACAACTGGGCATTATGACTCTCTTGAAGAAAGTTTAGAGCACCATTTATGAAGTAGCCTTGCCAAAAATATAACCTAAATATGGATCAAATTCTTGATCTAGCCACCAGTACAGGAAATATACAGGGAGGGAATAGAGGACACAGGTTTTCTTTAAAAACTGAGACTGCAGTCAGCAAAATCCAGAAAGCAGGAAAGTTCACAAGACAAATTACTCAACTTTTTCAACAAATCAATTTCAAAAATTTTTTAATTTTTAAATTAAGGTAGCCTGTGAAATAAAAAATATATAAGACTTACAAACAGAATAAAGTGGTGCACCCTGTTGGGATCCCAATTTGAAAAAACCAGCAATGTAATATCTATAAATAAACAAAAATAAATTTTAAAAATGTATGAGAAAACACTGACTAGATATTTGATGATGTAAGGCATGACTAGATTTTCTTATGTATGAACACAGCACTATGACTGGGTTCTTTAACAAGATTTTTTTTCTTTCAGAGATATATATTAATAATCAAATATTTGCCCTTGAAATATTATGTCTATGATTTGCTTCAAAACAATTTTGTAGGGAGAGATGTAAAGGGAGGTTGATTAAATGCAAATGTGGCTGTGAGCTGGGCTTCCCCAGTGGGCTCAGCAGTAAAGAATCTGCTTTCAATGCAGGAGACACAGGAGACGTGGCTTCCATCCCTGGGTCAGGAAGATCCCCTGGAGAAGGAAATGGCTACCCACTCCAATATTCTTGCTTGGAGAATCCCATGGACAGAGGAGTCTGGCAGGCTTCAGTCAACAGAGTCACAAAGAGTTGGACACAGCTGAAGTGACTTAGCATGCACACACGTGGCTGTGAGCTAATGAGTGTTGGGTTGAATAACTGGTACATGCAGATGTGCTAGACCTTTTTGTCTACAGTGAATGCTTAAAATTACCCACAATGCACTGCTGGTGGGAATGTAAAATGATGCAGTTGTTATGGAAACAGTATGGCGTTTCCTTAAAAATATTAAAAATAGAACAGCATGATCCAGCAACCCTACTTTTGGGTATTTATCCAAAATAATTAAAATCAGGGTCTCAAAGATATATATGCACTCCCACATTCATTGCAACAGTATTCACAATAGACAAAATGTGGAAACAACCTAAAAGTCTGTTTATGGATGAATAAAGAAAATGTGCCACACACATACAATGGAGTATTATTCAACTTTAAAGAAGAAGGAAGTCCTGCTATATGCAACAGTATGCATGAACCTGAAGGTCATCATGCTAATTGAAATAAGCCAGTCACAGAAGGTGATGAAAGACCCCACTCATACGAGGTCTCTAAAATTGTCAGATTCATGGAAACCAACTGGAATGATGGTGGCCAGTGACTTCAGAGAGGAAGCAATAGGGAATTGACCATCACCAGGCATAAAATTTCAGTTAAACCAGGCACAAAATTTCTAGAAATTTGCCATACAACATTGTGCCCATAGTTAATACTCTATTGTGCACTTAAAAATTTATTAAGAGGGTGATCTCATGTTAAGTGTTCATTACACAATTTTTTAAAAAACAGCAAAAAAATATTCATAATAAAAAGATTTTAAAAGACCTATGTACAGATCCAGCATTTGTTGTCTAATTAATATTAATCAAGTCACTTAACACATTTTAAGCCCCCATTTTCTCATATGTGAAAGGGATAAAATAACAGAAATTTTATAGGTTGGTTTGCTATCTCTATTTTTGAACCTTAAATAATGGTGAATGGAAATGAGAAAGGTTTGGAATTATGCAGAGGAAGATACAATGCACCTTCATGTACCCATTATTTAACCTCAACTCCCTTTTAAATATCATCATTATTTTATATTAGGCAAATACTTAACATTTCTGAGGTTTATTTTCTTTCATGTAAAATGGGGATCAGACCAGCATGATACCATTGTTATGTGGAACTATGTAAAGCTAGGACTTTATAAATAATGCTTTCTCTCCTCCATGAAGCCATCTTGATTCCCAGTTGGAAATATATAGTCACTCTTCTGATAGATTTACTTTGATTATTATTGTTGTAATTATCTCCCTTAAATTATTATTTAAATACTTTTTATGAAAAGACTCTCAGCCCTTTGAAAACACATTATTCATATCCTCTATCTCATGGAAGACATATGGCACATAACTGGAGATCAAGAAACTTTGATGAATTAAATCCCTTAAATAGATTAGATGCTACCTCCAAATTGATTAGTTTTCTGCAACTACTGACAATGAATGCTCTGGCTGTATATTATTTATATATTTAAAATGCAAATAAGATCCCTGGGAAAATATCAGATTGTTTCCTGGACAAACCATAAATGAGTTTGTCACATGTCAAAAAAAATCACCCAGTTCACTGTGTTGATAAAACCTGAACTGTGAATCCTACTCTGCTTTTCACCAGATTAGTTTCTACAAACATGTCACAGATTATTCAGTAGAAAATTGTTCCTAGCATAAGGTATCAGCTTTATTCCAAACAGTGTGTCACTGTGAAGTACCACCTCACACGTATCTATCATGCTCCAAAGAAGAGCCATGATAATGGAAGGGTAGATGTCCATATATTGCCATTCACCTTAGATCAGGTCAATGACTAGCAGGAAAAGTGAATGGAGTCTCCAATAGATAGTGGTTCCAGAAGACTATCTGAAGTGACAAACATACCAAGCTTTTAAGTGTAGTTCAAAATATTTCCACTTGAGATAAAACTCAATTCCAGAATTCTGACAACATGGTGACAGCATAGTTTTTACTTCTGAGAATAAAGATCCTTTCCCCATAAAACCTGGAGAAAATCAAAAGCAGTTCAATCAAAGTGTATAAATGTGGTCATCTGTTATCCATAGCTCAATGGGACAGCTCAACTGGGGCCCGTAGAGTTCATCTGTGCGTTCTTCCCAAAATATTCCCTAATGTTTCTCTGTAGTTATTAATTGTACGAGTCACCGTAGTTAAACCCACACCTCAGAGTGCTTGCTGGACACCAAGAAGTAAACACTATAAAGTACAGTGCAGTGCAAAGAGGCTTTGTGCTGTGCTCAGTCGTGTCTGATTCTTTGCGACTCCACGGACCCTAACCCACCAGGCTTCTCTGTCCATGGAATTGTCCAGGCAAGAGCACTGAAGTGGGTTGCCATTTCCTTCTCCAGAGGATCTTCTATACCCAGGGGTCAAACCCGCGTCTCTTGCGTCTCCTGCATTGGCAGGCAGATTCTTTACCACTGTGCCACCTGCTTTGCCTCTATTTAAAAAGATCATGATCTGTAATTTCAAAGTCCATCAAACAGAGCTATGCAAGAGGTTATCAGACCTGTATTCAAAAAACAAGACAAAGAACTAAATCAAGCTCCTTCCAAAGTAAGACATTTGAAAGGAGATCGCTGAAACATCATCAGTTCAGCATAAAGTGATTCAGTCATATTTTACAAGAGCCATACAAATCTTTAAAGCCTTTACACAATTGTGTGTGCCAAAAAATACTTGGAGCCAAAATTCACAATTTTATGGACATTCTTAGTTGATATCAGATGTTTTATATATTGTGATAAGGGAATTTTGTTTTACTTATAAAATTTTATGCTTAAAAGGGGATATGGAGCAATTGCAATATATTCCATATTGTTTTCTTCAATTTACATCATTATATTCTGAAGTAAGCTGAAATAGGCCAAGGCTCTATGTAACTAAATTTTTCTATTATTTTCATGGGAAGGGGAATGAAGAATTAATCTGTAAGAGAACAAAACATAAGTTCATTGTGGTCATAAATTTGCCATAATCAGGAAAACTCTCTGTAAATTTATTGAGAGGGAATATGAACAAATGGCCCCATACATTCAGAAGAGGCTGCACTCCCTATAGTAAACTAGGGTTTCATTTCTTCTTTAAAAACAAAATCTGTTGAAAGTCTAGATAAGATTCTTCATCTCTGAAATAGATATCATAATTAATTCCTACCATACCTATCATAGAAAAATTGTGTGAGGTTAAAATATGAGCTAATGTATTGAAGGGGAAAGCTTTGTAAAATGCAAAGGAGCTTAAAAATGTAAGCAATCATCAAGAGGATGATCATTACCTGCTTACAGATAAAAATAGATAATATTACACCCAGCACACAACAAAGAGCTTAGCACATAGGAAGTGTTTACTATATATTTTAACTAAAATATCAACTGGGATTAGGCAATCACATTCTTAAAAGTACTGATTTAAGTGAAAATAAACACAAAATCAGCCTGGAGCATCTTATAAAGCCAGAAGGTAAGGAAGTATGGTACTCAAACAAGCAAACAAAGCACAATGATGAGGGAACATTAAAGGAACAAAGGACCCAAATGAAAGAATTCGCAACGACCAAAGATAGAACAATCTACACAGCAAGATAAATGAAGCAGAACTGGATTATAATCCATAGTACAAAATAAATAGCTATAAATCCAGACTGAAATTATTTAATTAACCGATTTAAGAATGAATCGGGGAGGATCTTCCCTGGCAGTCCAGTGATTAAAACTCTGTATTCCAATGCAAGGGGTGCAGTTTCATCCCTGATCGAGGAGCTAGGATCCCACATGCCTTGCGGCCAAAAATTCAAAAAACATAAAACTATTCTCCCAAATGTCCCCACCCTCTCCCTCTCCCACAGAGTCCATAAGACTAAACATGTATAATATCATGTATGAAACGAGTCGCCAGTCCAGGTTCGATGCACGGTACTGGATGCTTGGGGCTGGTGCACTGGGACGACCCAGAGGGAGGATAGGGGAGGGAGGAGGGAGGAGGGTTCAGGATGGGGAATGCGAGTATACCTGTGGCAGATTCATTTCGATATTTGGCAAAACTAATACAATATTGTAAAGTTTAAAAATAAAATAAAAGTTTAAAAAAATGATGAAAAAAAAACCATAAAACTAAAGTGATATTGTAACAAATTCACTAAAGACTTTAAAAATGGTCCATATTTTTAAAAAAATCTTAATAAAAAGAATGAATAGGAGAGAATAAACAAATCTCTGTAGAAGGATTCCAAATAATTTACTTAGATAATTTACCCTCAAGAAGGATGCTTGTCCTTTCCAGAAGTACAGACAAGAAAGCAAAAGAGGGAACAAAGAGGAATTTTTTTTTTTCACAACATCAGGAAGAAACTTTACAGTGGAGAAATCTGACAACACTACCTTAGCCAGGTGATCAAGGTCAACAGCAACAGCAATAAGTCATATTGACAGCATTGTCCCTTGATATGATGTGATAAGAATGGCATTTTACCTCTGCAGTTTTCCTCTCCAAAACCCATAACCCTAGTCTAGTTAAAAAATTATTGAACAAATCGCAATTAGGATTATTATGCAAAATATCTAAATGATACTCCACAACATTGTCAACATCATTGAAAACAAAGGAAATATGAGAAACTGTCACAATCAGGAGAATCCTAAGGAGACATGACAATGAAGCGTAATGTGTTATACTGACTGGGATCCTGAAACAAAGAGAGGACATGAGGTTAACTAAGGCAATCTGAATAAATGATGGACATTAGTTAATAATAATGTATCAGGATTGGTTCATTAACTGTAGCAAGTGTACCACACTAATGCAAGTCATTAATAACAAGGGGAACTGGATGCGGGAGTGGAGGGCAGGGAATATATGCGAATTCTCTGTATCGTCTGTTCACGCTTTGTATAAATCTAAAACTTAAATTGAAAAATGAAAAAGCCCACCAAATACACCTTTTATTTTTTCTTTATAGGTTATGCAAAGTACTACAACTTGTCCTCCACGTTGCAAAAGATGTCTCAACACGCTCCTGACCATTGGGTTTCTAAAAACTTCACTAAGACGGCAGTCTTCTGAAATTCTGTGGGGCTTTTCTCCCACCCTCTGGTTCACGTAGGTCTTGCTAAGGCATGAAACACACTCCACCACTCTGTGCATATTATATCCAGTAGGCATAATCACCCAATGTAGTGGATCATTAGAATTTGTCAAATATCAGTGCAGTCATGGTCTCTGGAGTCTCTGTTTTGGTAAAAAGAGCCGAGAGATTGACAGGCAACATGGTACCCTTACAATGTTGTCTCTGCCAGGTAAAACAGCAACTTCTGGTGGTCCTTACAATATGGAGAAAAAAGCCTTAACAGGTCATAATTGCATATCAAGTACCCAAGCTCTGCTAATTTTCTTCTGTAAAAAGACTACATCTAAATACTGCAGACCTCCACCTGATAAAGTTTACAAGGATCTACAGCCATTCTCTGAAATCTTCACAGGACAAATCTCTGCACAGGACAAATTGGCAGGTTAAGGAGCAATATGATACCTATCACCATCTCTCATTTTTTAAGTCTTTGATGCTGTCACTAACATCTGAACACCTCCCTAGAAATGTGGCATTGCTTCTGGTTTACTATCTTGGTGGGGAGCAGAAAAATTCGGAAGTTTCCATTTGCCCTTCCCACCATAATGACTGAAACCCACAGGTCAAAGGGGTAATTCTGGTGTGTGATTCTTCCAGGTGCCAAGTATTTCTAAACCGATTACACATTCAGAAACTAGTGAAACATCAACACAGTGCCTATGAACTAACTGGGTACTCAGTGAGTCACATCTGGGTTGACTCTGTGTATATCATGTAACCACAGCTACTGTGATATTTTGGGTCATCAGAAATTGGCAATGATCCAGAATCAGTATTTAATAATCTCCAAAGGTCTGGGTCGGGCTTTCCCAGTGAGTCAGTGATAAAAGAACCTGCCTGCAATGCAGTACCCTTGGAGACTTGGGTTTGATTCCTGGGTCAGAAAAATCTCCTGGAGGAGGAAATGGCAACCTACTCCGGTATTCTTGCCTGTAAAATCTCATGGGTAGAGGACCATGGCAGGCTACTATCTATGGGGTTGCAAAAGAGTCAGACACAACTGAGTGACTCAACAACAACAACAAAGGTCTGGCTGTTTTTCCCCAGTGCACAGTCATTCTGGTAAATTTATGCAGACTTAAAGACAGATTCACAGTATATACTTACGGCAATGCTTCAGGGTTCCTCCACAAGAGAATTTTACTTTCCACTTAAGGAAAACTGACCTTCCCTTCTCCTTCAACAAACCCGAGGAACTCCGGGACTATGATCGGGCTTAGGTCTAGAAACCTACAGAAAGCCCACAACTCTCCTCAAGCACGTAATCACCAATACCAGAGGATTTTCTGTTATAATTCAGGCAATGTTTTTACAGATTTCCTGTCTATTTTATTCCTAGGGACACTGTGATCAATTACAGTCAATGGATCCTATAGACTAAAGTGAACTGATAGCCTGCTGGCCTTTCTAGTAAACGTGCCTACTTTGTCAGTTGGCTGCTTGACCTTATACTCTGGCATCCCATTTTCTCTATTAAAATAAAAGAACTCAAATAAATAGTGGTATTACTGACCATGATACCTGGATACAAAGGAGAGCAACCCAGACCTTTTCAGGGATGCAGTTGGTCCCCTCAATATATGCATCCACATCTTCCCTGGTGAAGGGATTGAATTCTGAGCTTTTTAATTCCTTCTTCCACATCATATTATATAAACTCTGGATCTCAGCCTCATTAAAATAGGCCGCCACTGACTTCAAGGTTTGGTCAACCATCCAAGTAAGTTATTAGAAGCACCACCGACTCCATGAGCTAGTATATTAAATCCATAATGTTCAGTAACTGCACCCATATTGATGCATTTGGCCCAGCTTTTCTAGACCATCCTCCTTGGTATAACACCCTTAGAAAGTATATTAGTCACTCAGCCACATCTGACTCTTTATAACCCCATGGACTGTAGTCTGGCAGGCTCCTCTGACCATTAGAACCCACTTCCAAATTCATAGATAGTAATACTCTGTACCTGATTCCCTGAAGCATACCGAGACTTGGCCCCAATTACGTCAAGTGACAACAGCAGGTAGATATGAGAGAACATGTACATCCCCCTTGCAAGCCCTTTATCAAGAGTTTTCCAGCAAAGAAACCCTTATATCCTCAGACACAGGAGGGAAAGCCAGTTCCACTGTCAAGAGAGACTCAGATGGACTTGGGGAAGCTCAATATTCTGTTTCATCTGATTCCAACCAGATGTCCTCACAGCTTTCATGAGACATTGGTTCAACTGATATTATAATTCTGTAATGCTTGCAATTAAATTTTGTGTTTGATTTTCAGCCATGAAATTCCTCTGGCTCCAAGATCATGACATGAGCAGAGAATTTAAGGACCTGAGCTTATGATTTCTCTTCCTACAAATGCTTTAATTAAATTTAAAAGTACGATAGCTCTTGCAGTCATCACTGTTACTGGAACAGTCAAGTGCAGCAGCCATTTGGGCTCCCAAGGCATTTGTTTCAAAGTGGAACTTCATCACAATGACAGATGATGACTGTATTACTTGTTATGCCACTACATGTCATGGATTATCATCCTGTGTCTTTAAAACCTCAGCACTGCACCAAAGCCCAAGGACATGATCAGACCAATCCCCTCAATATCCCATCTTTAAAGGTCTTTCTTCCAGGACTACTCTCATCATCAATACTATATCTGTTCATACCCAGTCAGGAAACAGAATCCATACAGAAATTAGAGAAGGGAAATTTGAATACAAAGAGTCACTTACCTAGTGAAAAGCAATGAATTATTAAAAGGGAAAAATGTGATTATAATGGGTGCAGAAGCAGGAAGTACAGAGAGCAA
The DNA here is from genome assembly GCF_032452875.1 of Bos javanicus. Lineage (NCBI taxonomy): Eukaryota > Metazoa > Chordata > Mammalia > Artiodactyla > Bovidae > Bos > Bos javanicus. Next base: position 42,853,509 of record NC_083881.1, read on the forward strand.
TGCAGCCTGACAATGGCAAAGAAATTTGCCAAAGGATAGGTGCTGGAGCTGGTCTGTTTAAAAGAAAAAAAAAGGCAATCCAGTTCTGGAGGAACTTGCCTGAGGATCCATGTAGTAAGCCAGAGGACTAATGCTCATTTTAAAAGTGTAAACTATTGTAGCAATAGTGTGAACAATTTAAAAGTGTGAACAATATATAGGCAAAAAGGCAGAGACCTAGAACTAGACAGGTACACAGAAATTGGGCAGTTATTACGCTGCACTGACTGGGTCCTCTGGAATGCAGAAACTAAGACGGACTTCAGTGTATACACTTGGGACTAAAGGCTGTGAAATATAAAGGAGAAAGGGAGCTGGACAGGAAGAAAAAAATCTCAGACCAGATGAAGCCAGATGCATGTCTGACACAGGTGACAGAAAAGGGGAAAGGAGGATTGGCAAGAAGAGACTCCGTGATTTAGTTTCATGAAAGTCTCAACTAGCCCAATGGCTATCCAGGGAGGTGTCCAAGGAAGATTGGCAAGAAGAGACTCTGTGATTTAGTTTCATGAAAGTCTCAACTAGCCCAATGGCTGTCCAGGGAGGTGTCCATCACAAGCCATAAACAGAAAACCCCTTTAACATCACCATGCTCAGTCATTAGCTGAGGGCTACCTTGAAAGTAGTAGTGTTAAAAAAAAAAAAAAAAGTAGTAGTGTTAGTCACTCAGTCGTGTCCAACTCTTTGCAATCCCATGGACTATATAGCCTGCCATGCTTCTCTATCCATAGGATTCTCCAGGCAAGAATACTGGAGTGGGTAGCCATTCCCTTCTCCAGGGGATCCTCCTGACCCACAGATCGAACTTGGATCTCATGTATTGCTGGCAGATTCTTTACCATCTGAGCCACCAGGGAAGCACAAGACACAACTCAAAAGCAGACAAAGACACAAATGTAGAGAACAAACACATGGGCACCAAGTGGGGGAAAGGAAGTGAAATAGGTTGGGAGATTGGGATTGACACATATACGCTACTAAGTATAAAACAGATGGCTAATGAAAACCTACTGTATAGCACAGGGGAAAAAAGAAGGTACAATCTGGCTCTAGGACGTATATTGTTAACCTTACAAATTCATTGCAATTTAAATACAAACTGTTGCTATTTCATTCACCCAGTCCTGTCTGACTCTGCAACCCCATGGACTGCAGCATGCCAGGTCTCCATGTCCATCACCATCTCTTGGATATAAATTAGGTAATGTTTGGTCCCATTTGTACGAGGCACCTAGAATAGTCAAATGCAGAGAGTCAGAAAGTACATTGGTAGATGACAGGGGCAGAGGGGTTGAGGGGCTGGGAAGAGCCGTGGGGTGTTATTGTTTAATGGAGACTGTTTCGGTTTAGGAAGGTGAATAATTAAGGAGATGGATGATGGTGAGAGTTGCACAACAATGTGAATGTCCTTAGTGCCATTGAGCTGTGCGGTTAAACATGGTTAAAATAGTATGTTTAATATTGTGTGACTTTTGTTGTTGTTCAGTTGCTAAGTCATGTCCAACTCTTTGTGACCCCATGGGCTGCAGCATACTAGGATCTCCCAGTCCTTCACTATCTCCTGGAGTTTGCTCAGATTTATGTTCATTGAGTCAATGATGCTGTCTAACCATCTCATCCTCTACTGCCCTCTTCTCTTTTGCCTCAGTCTTTCCCAGCATCAGGGTCTTTTCCAATGAGCTGGCTCTTTACATCAGGTGGCCAAAGTATTGGCACTTCAGCTTCAGCACCAGACCTTCCAGTGAATATTCAGGGTTGATTTCCTTTAAGATTGACTGATTTGATCTCCTCACAGTCCAAGGAATTCTCAAGAGTCTTCTCCAGCACCACAATTTGAAAGCATCAATTCTTTGGCACTCAGACTTCTTTTTTTTTTTTTTTGCACTATTTATTTATTTTTTTTTAATTTTATTTTATTTTTAAACTTTACATAATTGTATTAGTTTTGCCAAATATCAAAATGAATCCATCACAGGTATACATGTGCTCCCCATCCTGAACCCTCCTCCCTCCTCCCTCCCCATACCATCCCTCTGGGTCGTCCCAGTGCACTAGCCCCAAGCATCCAGTATCGTGCATTGAACCTGGACTGTCATCTCGTTTCATACATGATATTTTACATGTTTCAATGCCATTCTCCCAAATCTTCCCACCCTCTCCCTCTCCCACAGAGTCCATAAGACTGTTCCATACATCAGCGTCTCTTTTGCTGTCTCGTACACAGGGTTATTGTTATCACCTTTCTAAATTCCATATATATGAGTTAGTATACTGTATTGGTGTTTTTCCTTCTGGCTTACTTCACTCTGTATAATAGGCTCCAGTTTCATCCACCTCATTAGAACTGATTCAAATGAATTCTTTTTAATGGCTGAGTAATACTCCATTGTGTATATGTACCACAGCTTTCTTATCCATTCATCTGCTGATGGACATCTAGGTTGCTTCCATGTCCTGGCTATTATAACAGCACTCAGACTTCTTTATGGTCCAATCTCACATCTGTACACGACTACTGGAAAAACAAGAGCTTTGACTATATGGGCCTTGTCAGCAAAGTGATGTCTCTGCTTTTTAATATGCTGTCTAGGATTGTCATAGCTTTCCTTTCAAGGAGCAAGCATCTACTAATTTCATGGCTGCAGTCACCGTCCACAGTGATTTTGGAGCCCATGAAGCTAAAATCTGACACTGTTTCCACATTTTCCCCATCTGTTTGCCATGAAATGATAGAACCAGATGCCACAATCTTATTTTTTGAATGCTGTTTTAAGCCAGCTTTTACACTCTCCATTTTTTTATCTTGATCAAGAGGCTCTTTAGTTCCTCTTCACCTTCTGCCATTAGAGTGTTGTGTGACTTTTACCACAATAATATTTTTTTAATTTTTTTCAAGTGGAAGATCCTGAGAACAACTGTATCAGGGATTGTTAGCTAACTGCACTCCCCACACCGAGTTCTCTCTTGTGACATCTGAGCAGCACTCCTCCATGGCCACCATATGCATTAGATCTCCATAAGTTTTCCCATGCTAACAATGGGGTAAGGTGACTAGATCCTGGATAGAATATTAACAGGCCTGGTACTAATAAGAGGCAACCAGGATGCAAAATTCAAAGAGGTACTTGCTTTCAGGCACCAGCCCTGCACTTGCCTGCATCTAGAGTGAACCTCTCCTTAAAGTTTATGCTCTGGGTGCCTTTCTTGCCTGTCCCTGGTCCCAGCCCTGAACACATTCACTACCCAGATACCACCATTAAATTTACTCTATTTGTTTTTTCACATTTATATATGCCCAACAATTCATCTTAATTTTTAATATATTTTAAAGTGTATCTCATCTGTGAATACTTCATTTTATTAACAAGAGTTCAACAATTTTTTAAAGAGTTCAACAATTTTGAAATAAAATTATATACAGTAAAATGTACAGATCTTCAATGGATGTTTTTAGTAAGTTACTTAAAAAATATGTGCATCTATTTAACACAAACCTCTGTCAAGATATATAACAATCTACCCTCGGAAACTTCCCGCATGATCCTTCCCAATTGGTTTACACAACTGGTCCCCAACTTTTTTGGCACCAGGGACTGATTTTGTGGAAGACAATTTTTCCACGGATAGGGTGGGAGAGGAATGGTTTCAGGATGATTCTCACAAAGAGCACACAATCTAGATCTCTCACAAGCACAGTTCACAGTAGAGTTCACACTCTTATGTGAACCTAATGCTGCCACTGATCAAACAGGAGGCAGCGCTCAGACTGTGATGCGAGTGATGGGGAGTGGTTGTAAATACAGATGAAGTTTCATTCATTCATTCACCACTCACCTGCTGTGTGGCCCAGTTCCTAACAAAGGGGATGGGGAGCCCTAGTTCATATCACCAACTCTGAAGGCAACCACTCCTATGAGTATTTTATCAAAAACTCAGCTTGCCACTTCTAGAAAGTCATATGATGGAATCATACAGCATAACCACAAGGTGCAGAAAATATATATTTGTTTTTCTGACACTTGGAGCTTTCTGATCAAATTTTGCTGAAACATGGTACCTCAGTTAAAAGTAAGTCATTTAGTATGACTAAGATTTAGTCATTATAAAGTAATTAAACCTGTACAGCTAGGATGATTGACCCAACTCCAGAGGGCTATGTCTGCATTTCAAAAGGTATGAAACCCCAACCTATGGACTTTCTGGACTCTGTTACTTTTCTCAAAAATCGTAATTAGAGTAATGGTAGTAGTTTGTTGATTGGTCTGTTTTAGTAGATAGCTTAACTGGACTAAAATCCCCAAATTTGTCTCTGCTTTGAAGGGTAGAAGCTGAAATCTCTAAGTTTTTCACCCTTATCTAGGTTGCTTGGCATCCACATACATAGTTCAGAGGTGAGCCAGAGATTTGAAAACAGTTCACGTGTAGAATGTAGGACTTCTGCTCTCCAATTCTCCTCCTTCAGAGGTGAGCCAGAGATTTGAAAACAGTTCACGTGTAGAATGTAGGACTTCTGCTCTCCAATTCTCCTCCTCCTGGGATTAAAATTCCCATTATTTTGTATTTGTTGTGGTCAATCCAATCCCTATCCTCTGGTCTTTCAAGTCAGCAAGACTGCATAGGCCTGCCAGTGTCAGCCATCCTACTTGACACTGACAGGAGTCTAACTTAGGCAAAGGCCCAACCAGTGTCATTCCCTTCTTTAAATGGTTGTATTTTTTATACTTTTAACTATTATCTTTTATAACTGTTATCTGTAGGAACATTGGGCCAATAGGGACTGCTTTGCCATTCTTGAATATGCACCCATTTCCAAAATGAAATTTTTTAAAGGCTCAGAAAAAAATGTGCATGTGTGCTCAGTCATGTCCAGTTCTTTGCGATCTCATGGACTGCTCCTCTATTCATGGATCCTTTAAGGCAAAAAATACTAGAATGGCTTGCCACTTCCTCCTCTGGAAGATCGTCCCAATCCAGGGATCAAACCCACGTCTCCTGCGTCTCCTGCATTGGCAGGCAGATTCTTTACCACTGAGCCACCTAGGAAGCTCTCAGAAAAAAAAATAGTATATGTCAAATCTATTTTTCATATCATTTATGTGGCAGACTTTGTTTTCCTAAGTGACCACAACATCTTTCCCATCCCTTTTGGTTTTTTCCGAAATGACGTTAGCACCCCTCCAACCAAGAACTGTCATTCATGTCTTATATCATCTTGAATCTAGGTAGGGCTTGTGCTTGCTCTGACCAGTAAAGTATGATTTAAGTGGTGTCATATGACTCCAAGGCTAGGTCAACAAGAAGATATGCATCATCCACAGGGCTTTTCTTCTTGGATGTTGGCTCTTGAGGACTGAGCCAGCCAAAACCCAGCATCTAACACCAAACAAGTGGGTAAAAGAGCATTTGGATGATACCAGATTCCAGCCTTCAAGTCTTCCAGCTAAGACCTCAGACACTGTGGAGCACAGACATGTTGGTCTCATTATGCCTTCTCCAAATTACTGACCCATAGAATTCATGGTTTGCTTTTGCTTCTGAGTTTTGGGGTAATTTGCTAAACAACAATAAATGACCACAACATGTTAGGATTATCAAGCTATGACATCTGTGACAATAATGGTTTCTGGTTTTATTTGGGTTGATATGGATACTTAAAGAGATACTCTTTCTCTCTCTCTCACAATCCCCTCCTAAAGTGACAAGTTAAGAAAATGAGGTCAAATTTCCCAGATAGAAGAAGAAAGTTAAATGTATGCCCTCATAAGAACCTCATGTCCCTTGGAAGAGACTAGTCAGTTATTTGAACCTGAATTCTTTGTCTCTACGAATCAATAATTTAATTTTTATTTGGAGTATTTATGAGTTAATTATATTGCTTCCTGGAATCTCATATATGCAAGGTCAACTCTTCTCTACATAAGTCAGCATTTCTTGAATTTAAAACAGGAGACTAATGCTCTTAGTACAAATTCAATAAAGGGGGAGTTAAGCAAATTCTGTCCACCTTTGTCAAATAATAAATAAAATAATATTAAATAAACAAATGCAAATAATAATAAGAAAGGATAAGTGCACAGTTCCATACCAAGAGGTATGGAGGTGGGGGATGAGGAGGGGGAAGCTAAGCTATAGCTACAAACTTCCTTCTGAAGAAGACAACTTGAGAAGGACTCAACATCAAGGGAATTACATAGAACCTGTTATATAAATTTAGATTAATTCATTTACAGATAAAATTTCCATGCTATATTTCTTTTATGCTGTTTATGTTTTCTTTAAAATTCATTGATATGCATGAGCTTTTCAGAGACAAACATGGCCTAAAATCTATCACATATGAGTACAGATGAAAACAAGAGAAGTAGATAAAGATAATGGAAAGTTAATGTCAGCATAGTTAAGGTCAAACTCATTCATTACTAAAATAGCAATATAAATTGGTACAATGCTTTTGGAGAGCCATTTGGCAATGCCTATCAAGAGAAATAAAAATATTCATATCTGACCACTCAGTGATCCCATTGCTGTGAATTTTTCCTAAGAATTACATTAAAAGTATAAAAGAGTTATAAGTATGAGGGGTTTTATTTCATAATTTTTTTACTCACCAAAAAACTGACAAGTTATATGATGACCAGAGAATGGTTGAGAGAAGGCAGTGAACTCATATGTAGTTATTAAAAATAATAATTTCAAAGAAAAATAGATTGTTGATATAATATCAAATACTAGTAGAACAATACAAATAGAAAATGCTTCTATATTAAGAAAAAAATAAATATATATATATATAAATGTGAAGAAGGATGGAAACACACAAAAATGTGTTGTTTTCAGGAGTTGTGGGCATCTTCAGTTAATTTACTTTTAAAATATTGATATCCTTTAATTTGGGCTTCCCCGATGGCTCAGTGGTAAAGAATCCACCTGCCAATGCAGGAGACACAAGTTCAATCCCTGGGCTGGGAAGATCCCCTGGAGAAGGAAATGGCAACCGACTCCAGTATTCTTGCTTGGATAATCCCCATGGACAGAGAAGCCTAGTGAGCTATATAGTCTATGGCATGGCAAAAGAGTTGGATAAAGCAACTAAACAACAGCAACAATCCTTTAATTTGCAAACAATGCTGATTACACAATAAATGATGCACGCATGCTCAGTTGTGTCCATGTAATCCCTGTTAGAATAGCTATCATCAAAAAAATAAAGGGTAACAAGTGTTGGTGAAGATTTGGAGAGACGAGAACACTTGTGCACCATTGGTGGGAATACAAATAAGTAAAGCCACTATGGAAAGCAGTGTCAAGATTTCTCAAAGCCACGAGAAAGAAGGAAATCTTGCCATTTGAACAACATGGATAGACCTTGAGAAAATTATGCTAAGAATTGTGCTGTCTTAAATAATCCAGCCAGAGAAAAACAAATAATTTATGATATCACCTGTATATAGAATCTGAAAAAGAAGGATTCATAGAAACAGAATAGAATGATGGTTACCAGGGGCTGAGTCCAGCTTAACTGGAGAGATGTTAATCAAAGGGACAAACTTCCAATCAGAAAATGAATACGTTTGGGGAAGCCTGGATATAAAATTTAAATAGGTAGTCTGACTCTTCTTCCCAGATGGTCCTCATCTGGTCAAAAAAGGGGGAAAATACATATACAGGGACTTCATAATATTTCTTGTTTTTTTATTTCATTCTTTCACCCCAAATGGAAACACAACCATACACACATACAAAATCATTTTCAGAAAGAGAGATATCCAATTAGATGTTACATTTGCAAGATATTCTATGCCTGCCTACTTCACTCAGTCATGTCCAACTCTTTGTGACCCTTTGGTCACAAGGATTTTTCAGGCAAGAATACTGGAGTAGGGTATCATTTCCTCCACCAGGGGATCCTCCTGACCCACAGATCAAATCCAAGTCTCCTGTGTCTCCTGTATTGCAGGCAAATTCTTTACCTGCCGAGCCCTTGGGTAAGCCCAAAATATTCTATCTGAATGACTAAAAACACATATCAAAATTATCTATGGAATATAGTAGGAGTTTACCTGATAAGTCTCAGGAGTTATTACGCTACTTCCCAGATCTCTGTTCTACACTCTCAGGATTCCTGGCTGGACCAGAGTAACCAGCAGCAGCATCACCCGCCTTCTGTCTTGCTCTGTCACCTCCTCTGATCATGCTCTTCCCTTCAATTGATTTGCTGATAACTCAGACTTTATATGTCTCAAAAATAAGGCTTCTGGGAAATTCCCTGGTTGTTCAGTGGTTAGGACTTCAAGCTTTTACTGCTGAGGGCCCGGGTTGGGGAACTAATCCTGAGAGCCACATGGCATAGCCAAGAAATAATAATAATAAGGCTTCAAAAAGAAAAATTGAGAATTCTAATGCTGGGAGGGATTGGGGGCAGGAGGAGAAGGGGACGACAGAGGATGAGATGGCTGGATGGCATCACTGACTCAATAGACGTGAGTCTGAGTGAACTCCTGGAGTTGGTGATGGACAGGGAGGCCTGGCGTGCTGCGATTCATGGGGTCGCAAAGAGTAGGACACGACTGAGCGACTGAACTGAACTGAACTAAAAAAACTGAGTCAAAGGAATCTATTTTTTAAATTCCATGACTACCAAGCAGACCCAATCAAACTAACCCCTGGGAGGCTTGCAGACGGTTTTTCCAGTCTTCCATTCTCCATGGATCTTTTATGTTGGGGATTCTGAACCCTCTCATTTCTAAAGAAACTTTTAGAAAACTCAAAACATATAATGGGTTAGCATTGAAGAAATATAAAAGGTTGGTGTCATTTTGTCAGATGATGGAGAGCTACATGTACATTGAAACCTAAACTGGAAAATTTTGTAAGATCAGTAAAATATTGATCCAAACATATTTATAACATTGAGAGTCATAAAGAAGATTTTTTTTTGTAGATTCTGAGTTAAATGAGCTCATCAGCACAACCCTACCATGAAGTTAAACATTCTCTTTTTGGCTCAGTAAAAATATCAATCTGGCCAAAGTTATCCCAAAACTACTAAATATGTATTGCAGATCATATTTATAATGACAGTGCAATGTGGCATGCATTTGGAATAAAATAAATATTCTGCCCTATAAATTAGAACATTCTACATTCCTATGGTAAAACTTGGAGAATCAAAGAAATAGGTCAAGGATTGGGAAGTATAGAAAATAATTACTTCTGCTGACTCTCAGATACAAATTTCAAGACACTGATCTCTGTGTTTGGGGCTTTATTTAGAAAATATTTAGAAAAAAAATTAAAGCATGAAAATGGTATCACTAGCAAAGCACTTTCCACCCAGAATTCCTCACAAGTATTTCTAGCATTGCTGTGACACTCTAGCATGCCACTAGAGCATATTATAAATTCTAGTCAAGAAAAATACTCGGAAAGTTAAATGCCTTTTCAACATCAGAGTTCTACCAAATTACTTCAATTTGAGTTTAATTGCCAGAGGCTGAGTGCCCTGCAGATGTCTGTAATTAGCAAAGTTGTAAAATATTCTGAAAGCCAACAAGCGGTTAAGCACATGAATGAAAGGTCTATGTCCTTCCTGATTATGACAGCATGGCTATCCTGAAATTGCAAACTTTGGCTGTTGTACTTTCAGAGATGTCTGAAGCTAAAGTGTGATAACATAGGCAAACAGGTTCAAACTAGAATAGGCTGAACAAATGTTCAACATGCTATCCGGCTTGCCAGGTATGTGTTCACCTCTGTATAAGAAACAAGCTTTCTTTTTTTTTTTTTCCAGTTTTATTTTATTTTTAAACTTTACATAATTGTATTAGTTTTGCCAAATATCAAAATGAATCCGCCACAGGTATACATGTGTTCCCCATCCCGAACCCTCCTCCCTCCTCCCTCCCCATACCATCCCTCTGGGCCCTCCCAGTGCACCAGCCCCAAGCATCCAGCATCGTGCATCGAACCTGGACTGGCAACTCGTTTCCTACATGATACTTTACATGTTTCATTGCCATTCTCCCAAATCTTCCCATCCTCTCCCTCTCCCACAGAGTCCATGAGCCTGTTCTATACATCAGTGTCTCTTTTGCTGTCTCGTACACAGGGTTATTGTTACCATCTTTCTAAATACCATATATATGCATTAGTATACTGTATTTATGTTTTTCCTTCTGGCTTACTTCACTCTGTATAATAGGCTCCAGTTTCATCCACCTCATTAGAACTGATTCAAATGTATTCTTTTTAATGGCTGAGTAATACTCCATTGTGTATATGTACCACAGCTTTCTTATCCATTCATCTGCTGATGGACATCTAGGTGGCTTCCATGTCCTGGCTATTATAAACAGTGCTGTGATGAACATTGGGGTACACGTGTCTCTTTCCCTTCCGGTTTCCTCAGTGTGTATGCCCAGCAGTGGGATTGCTGGATCATAAGGCAGTTCTATTTCCAGTTTTTTAAGGAATCTCCACACTGTTCTCCATAGTGGCTGTACTAGTTTGCATTCCCACCAACAGTGTAAGAGGGTTCCCTTTTCTCCACACCCTCTCCAGCATTTATTATTTGTAGACTTTTGGATCGCAGCCATTCTGACTGGTGTGAAATGGTACCTCATAGTGGTTTTGATTTGCATTTCTCTGATCATGAGTGATGTTGAGCATCTTTTCATGTGTTTGTTAGCCATCTGTATGTCTTCTTTGGAGAAATGTCTATTTAGTTCTTTGGCCCATTTTTTGATTGGGTCGTTTATTTTTCTGGAGTTGAGCTGTAGGAGTTGCTTGTATATTTTTGAGATTAGTTGTTTGCCGGTTGCTTCATTTGCTATTATTTTCTCCCATTCTGAAGGTTGTCTTTTCACCTTGCTAATAGTTTCCTTTGATGTGCAGAAGCTTTTAAGGTTAATTAGGTCCCATTTGTTTATTTTTGCTTTTATTTCCAATATTCTGGGAGGTGGGTCATAGAGGATCCTACTGTGATGTATGTCGGAGAGTGTTTTGCCTATGTTCTCCTCTAGGAGTTTTATAGTTTCTGGTCTTATGTTTAGATCTTTAATCCATTTTGAGTTTATTTTTGTGTATGGTGCTAGAAAGTGGTCCAGTTTCATTCTTTTACAAGTGGTTGACCAGATTTCCCAGCACCACTTGTTAAAGAGATTGTCTTTAATCCATTGTATATTCTTGCCTCCTTTGTCAAAGATAAGGTGTCCATATGTGCGTGGATTTATCTCTGGGCTTTCTATTTTATTCCATTGATCAATATTTCTGTCTTTGTGCCAGTACCATACTGTCTTGATAACTGTGGCTTTGTAGTAGAGCCTGAAGTCAGGTAGGTTGATTCCTCCAGTTCCATTCTTCTTTCTCAAGATCGCTTTGGCTATTCGAGGTTTTTTGTATTTCCATACAAATTGTGAAATTATTTGTTCTAGCTCTGTGAAGAATACTGTTGGTAGCTTGATAGGGATTGCATTGAATCTATAAATTGCTTTGGGTAGTATACTCATTTTCACTATATTGATTCTTCCAATCCATGAACATGGTATATTTCTCCATCTATTAGTGTCCTCTTTGATTTCTTTCACCAGTGTTTTATAGTTTTCTATATATAGGTCTTTAGTTTCTTTAGGTAGATATATTCCTAAGTATTTTATTCTTTCCGTTGCAATGGTGAATGGAATTGTTTCCTTAATTTCTCTTTCTGTTTTCTCATTATTAGTGTATAGGAATGCAAGGGATTTCTGTGTGTTGATTTTATATCCTGCAACTTTACTATAGTCATTGATTATTTCTAGTAATTTTCTGGTGGACTCTTTAGGGTTTTCTATGTAGAGGATCATGTCATCTGCAAATAGTGAGAGTTTTACTTCTTCTTTTCCAATTTGGATTCCTTTTATTTCTTTTTCTGCTCTGATTGCTGTGGCCAAAACTTCCAAAACTATGTTGAATAGTAATGGTGAAAGTGGGCACCCTTGTCTTGTTCCTGACTTTAGAGGAAATGCTTTCAATTTTTCACCATTGAGGATAATGTTTGCTGTGGGTTTGTCATATATAGCTTTTATTATGTTGAGGTATGTTCCTTCTATTCCTGCTTTCTGGAGAGTTTTTATCATAAATGGATGTTGAATTTTGTCAAAGGCTTTCTCTGCATCTATTGAGATAATCATATGGTTTTTATTTTTCAATTTGTTAATGTGGTGTATTACATTGATTGATTTGCGGATATTGAAGAATCCTTGCATCCCTGGGATAAAGCCCACTTGATCATGGTGTATGATCTTTTTAATGTGTTGTTGGATTCTGATTGCTAGAATTTTGTTAAGGATTTTTGCATCTATGTTCATCAGTGATATTGGCCTGTAGTTTTCTTTTTTTGTGGCATCTTTGTCAGGTTTTGGTATTAGGGTGATGGTGGCCTCATAGAATGAGTTTGGAAGTTTACCTTCCTCTGCAATTTTCTGGAAGAGTTTGAGCAGGATAGGTGTTAGCTTTCTCTAAATTTTTGGTAGAATTCAGCTGTGAAGCCATCTGGACCTGGGCTTTTGTTTGCTGGAAGATTTTTGATTACAGTTTCAATTTCCATGCTTGTGATGGGTCTGTTAAGATTTTCTATTTCTTCCTGGTCCAGTTTTGGAAAGTTGTACTTTTCTAAGAATTTGTCCATTTCTTCCACGTTGTCCATTTTATTGGCATATAATTGTTGATAGTAGTCTCTTATGATCCTTTGTATTTCTGTGTTGTCTGTTGTGATCTCTCCATTTTCGTTTCTAATTTTGTTGATTTGATTTTTCTCCCTTTGTTTCTTGATGAGTCTGGCTAATGGTTTGTCAATTTTATTTATCCTTTCAAAGAACCAGCTTTTGGTTTTGTTGATTTTTGCTATGGTCTCTTTTGTTTCTTTTGCATTTATTTCTGCTCTAATTTTTAAGATTTCTTTCCTTCTACTAACCCTGGGGTTCTTCATTTCTTCCTTTTCTAGTTGCTTTAGGTGTAGAGTTAGGTTATTTATTTGACTTTTTTCTTGTTTCTTGAGGTGTGCCTGTATTGCTATGAACTTTCCCCTTAGGACTGCTTTTACCGTGTCCCACAGGCTTTGCGTTGTTGTGTTTTCATTTTCATTCGTTTCTATGCAAATTTTGATTTCTTTTTTGATTTCTTCTGTGATTTGTTGGTTATTCAGCAGTGTGTTGTTCAGCCTCCATATGTTGGAATTTTTAATAGTTTTTCTCCTGTAATTGAGATCTAATCTTACTGCATTGTGGTCAGAAAAGATGCTTGGAATGATTTCTATCTTTTTGAATTTACCAAGGCTAGCTTTATGGCCCAGGATGTGATCTATCCTGGAGAAGGTTCCATGTGCGCTTGAGAAAAAGGTGAAATTCATTGTTTTGGGATGAAATGTCCTATAAATATCAATTAGGTCTAACTGGTCTATTGTATTGTTTAAAGTTTGTGTTTCCTTGTTATTTTTCTGTTTAGTTAATCTATCCATAGGTGTAAGTGGGGTATTAAAGTCTCCCACTATTATTGTGTTATTGTTCATTTCTCCTTTCATACTTGTTAGCATTTGTCTTACGTACTGTGGTGCTCCCGTGTTGGGTGCATATATATTTATAATTGTTATATCTTCTTCTTGGATTGATCCTTTGATCATTATGTAGTGACCTTCTTTGTCTCTCTTCAGAGCCTTTGTTTTAAAGTCTATTTTATCTGATATGAGTATTGCTACTCCTGCTTTCTTTTGGTCCCTATTTGCATGGAAAATCTTTTTCCAGCCCTTCACTTTCAGTCTGTATGTGTCCCCTGTTTTGAGGTGGGTCTCTTGTAGACAACATATGTAGGGGTCTTGTTTTTGTATCCATTCAGCCAGTCTTTGTCTTTTGGTTGGGGCATTCAACCCATTTACGTTTAAGGTAATTACTGATAAGTATGATCCCGTTGCCATTTACTTTATTGTTTTGGGTTCGAGTTTATACACCGTTTTTGTGTTTCCTGTCTAGAGAATATCCTTTAGTATTTGTTGGAGAGCTGGTTTGGTGGTGCTGAATTCTCTCAGCTTTTGCTTGTCTGAAAAGCTTTTGATTTCTCCTTCATACTTGAATGAGATCCTTGCTGGGTACAATAATCTGGGCTGTAGGTTATTTTCTTTCATCATTTTAAGTATGTCTTGCCATTCCCTCCTGGCTTGAAGAGTTTCTATTGAAAGATCAGCTGTTATCCGTATGGGAATTCCCTTGTGTGTTATTTGTTGTTTTTCCCTTGCTGCTTTTAATATTTGTTCTTTGTGTTTGATCTTTGTTAATTTGATTAATATGTGTCTTGGGGTGTTTCTCCTTGGGTTTATCCTGTTTGGGACTCTCTGGGTTTCTTGTACTTGAGTGATTATTTCCTTCCCCATTTTAGGGAAGTTTTCCACTATTATCTCCTCAAGTATTTTCTCATGGTCTTTCTTTTTGTCTTCTTCTTCTGGAACCCCTATGATTCGAATGTTGTAGCGTTTAATATTGTCCTGGAGGTCTCTGAGATTGTCCTCATTTCTTTTAATTCGTTTTTCTTTTATCCTCTCTGATTCATTTATTTCTACCATTCTATCTTCTAATTCACTAATCCTGTCTTCTGCCTCTGTTATTCTACTATTTGTTGCCTCCAGAGTGTTTTTAATTTCACTTATTGCATTATTCATTATATATTGACTCTTTTTTATTTCTTCTAGGTCCTTGTTAAACCTTTCTTGCATCTTCTCAATCCTTGTCTCCAGGCTATTTATCTGTGATTCCATTTTAGTTTCAAGAGTTTGGATCAATTTCACTATCATTATTCGGAATTCTTTATCAGGTAGATTCCCTATCTCTTCCTCTTTTGTTTGGTTTGGTGGGCATTTATCCTGTTCCTTTATCTGCTGAGTATTCCTCTGTCTCTTCATCTTGTTTAAATTGCTGAGTTTGGGGTGTCCTTTCTGTATTCTGGCAGTTTGTGGAGTTCTCTTTATTGTGGCGTTTCCTCACTGTGTGTGGGTTTGTACAGGTGGCTTGTCAAGGTTTCCTGGTTAGGGAAGCTTGTGTCGGTGTTCTGGTGGGTGGAGCTGTATTTCTTCTCTCTCCTTTCAAAGAGTTGGGTTGCTTTTCTGGGTGCCTGATGTCGTCTGCCGGCATTCAGAAGTTGTTTTGTGGAATTTACTCGACGTTTAAATGCTCTTTTGATGAATTTGTGGGGGAGAAAGTGTTCTCCCCGTCCTACTCCTCCGCCATCTTGGCTCCTCCCCCGAAACAAGTTTTCTTTTAAGCTAATGGAACTAAGTTCTCAACTGCAACTACTCAGATACACACCAATTCTCAGAATTCCCTATAGCTGAATAATTCCTCTGATCTTCACAGTCCAGAGGTTCATTGGTTTTGCAATCAATGTGTTGGGGCATTTAATTAAGAAGCAGACCTCAGTATGTTCTAAAAGGAGAAAAAAGTAATGGCACGATGTGTATATGGAAGGGTTACATTTAAAGAGCAAGACAGGGTTTCTCTGGTAACTCAGCAGTAAGGAATCCACCTGCCAACAGGAGACATGGGTTCAATCCCTGGTCCAGGAAGATCCCACATGCTGAAGACCAACTAAGCCTGTGCTCTAAAGCCCAGGAACCACAACCACTGAGCCCTTGCACCACAACTGCTGAAGCCCCCAAAGTCATGCTCAGCAACAACAGAAACCCCTTCAATGAGAAGCCCGTGCAGCACAACTAGAGAGTACTCTCCTGTTGCCACAACTAGAGAAAAGCCCTCTCAGCAACAAAGACCCAGAACAGCCAAAAATAAATAAATAAATAATTTTAAAAATAAAGAGCAGGGCAAATGAGTCTTATCAGCTAGATAGTGTATTTCACAAGAGTGCGTGTGTTAGTTGCTCAGTCGTAGCCCTTCCAACTTAACCTTCATCAACTTAATGTCTTTGTGCCTCAGGTTCTTCCTGAATAAAATGGGGATATATCATGTAAGAATTTAATGAGCTAATATATGCACAAAATTTAGCTCATGGACTAGCACTTGGCAAGTTCTCAACAAATGTTAGATACTAATTTCAATAGTTTTACTAAATCTACATAGATTATAAGTATTTAGGTCCCATGGGACTACTGGGGTTTAACTGAACATTAACCATTAGGAAGAACTTCAATCTACAATAAAATTGGCCAAATATTAAAATACCTTAACAGTAATATAAAGTAAATAGGGGAAATAGTGTGAACAAATGTATGATTCCATGGATGGATGGTGTGGAGGAGAAAAAATGTTTCCAATTAGTATTCTTTCCAGACTAGATTTCTGGGTTAGTCAATTAGGATTTCTATCAGCACGGAGGTTCTGTTTGCTTATTTTAATCTCAAAAAGCTTTCTGAACCAAAAACCTTGTAAAGGCACATATATATTAATTATTTTTAACTCTCAAAAATATTGTCTGATGCATTAAGTAATTATTTGATCTTATATGAATCTTTCATCATTTTCAAGCATCTCAAGATATTAAAATAAAAATTAAAAAGCTATTTAGGAACATAAAATATCCCACTTACAAAGATTCAGGTGCTACCTGAGCAGTAAGTTGTAGTAGTATGTGCACGCATGCTCCATTGCTCAGTGGCGTCTGACTCTTCACAACCCCATGGACTGTAAACTGGCAGGTTCCTCTATCCATGGAATTTTTCAGGCAGGAAAACTGGAGCAGGTGGCCATTTCTTCCTCCAAGGGATCTTTCTGACCCAAGATTGAACCCAAGTCTCTGCATCTCCTGCATTGTCAGGCAGATTCTTTACCACTGCACCACCTAAGTACTAGAAGAATAATTTGTAAATCTGCTTGCTCAACATACTGGTATCTTTAACATTCTGAGGGTTGTATAACCATATTTTTCTGAGCCCTAGGATTCTTCAGGGATAACTGAAGGATAACATCAGGAGTCGGAAGAGTGGACAGGTTTCTGGCTTTTCCATAATGTCACCCTTTCACACTCTCATTTAAACACAGTTCTAGATCTATTTTATGTGATGATAATTTTTCTTAAGAGGAAAAAAAAAAGGTTTTGCATCTATTAAATATTAAAAATTTTTGAAATATTTGAAAGTTCTAAATATTGCCATGAAATTTATCTGTAACAGCTAGAATTCAAGATGTCATTAAAGCCCTCAACGGAAATAACAAAAAAATAAATATTATTGTGAAGAAGAGTACTAAGAATGAAAAATTAGATGGTGGAGGAAAGGATAAAAGAAAAAAAAATACACTAGTTTAGTTTCATGATTGTTCAGAGGAAGAAAGTAAAAGATAATGTCTCAAGTATTAAATAACTAAGGAAATTATATATCTTAATAGTTCTAAAATTAGTCACTGGAACACAAATATAAACCTTCTTAAATACCACATTATTTAGAAATTACATAGTAGAAGTAAAGTTTAAACTATGAACTAAATGTGATTTTTGAAAATAGCAAAATCATAAAGTATAATTTCAAAGAAATATAATTAGATTCAAATATACCTATCATATCAATAAATATAAACAAGTTAAATTTATATCTTTAAGAAAAGAAGTAAGATAAAAGGATAAATAAGGTATACAAGGCAAATGAAGAAAGAGAAAGAACTCAGGGGGAAAGGGGAAGGAGAAAGGAGGAAGGGAAAGAGAGAGGAGAAGAAGGGGAATGAAGGAAGGGAGGGGAAAAGCAAGAAAAGAAGGAAGAAAGAGGAAGAATAGGTTGCAACCTTAGTATCATGCCAGGTTGAATTCATGTTATAAAATATTAAATGAGACAAAAAGGTCACTATATAATGTTAAAAGTAGATATTCACAATGAAGACTTAAAAAAAAAAAAAAAAGACTGGCAATGCACCAGAGATATAGCATCAATATTCACTAAGCAAAAACTATAGGAATTATAAAGAAAAACACAAAATAGTAGAATTTTATTCATCTCTCTTAGTCCCTGACACATCAAGAAGGAAAAAGTAAGAAATAATATAAAAAATTAAATGATATAAAAATAGACTAATTAATATAGATCAAATTCTATTCCCTGATATAAAAACTACAACTCATTTTTTCATAGAAGAGTCATAAAAAATGGTCCTTATATTAGGCCACAATGAAAATCATAACTGATTCGAAAATGTTAAAAGAATACAGGCAGAATTCTCTGATAATGCAATAAAACTAGAAATCAATAATAAAACTCAAAGTAAAAATACACTTAATGGAATGGCTTTGTAAAGTTATCTTTTTATTGCATCAACTACAGAGTTAAAATAATATTTATTTCACAGGGTCACTGAACATTTTATGAATTTTAAAACATTGTGTCAGTATAAAATACTGTCCAAAAAAAGTTATCTTCCTCCTCACACAAGAGGAATGGTTTACTTTGGCAGCTCGAAAGATCTGAAGGTAGTCTATGCTATTACGTGTGGAGAAGGCAATGGCACCCCACTCCAGTACTCTTCCCTGGAAAATCTCATGGATGGAGGAGCCTGGTAGGTAGCAGTCCATGGGGTCGCTAAGAGTCAGATATGACTGAGTGGCTTCACTTTCACTTTTCACTTTCATGCATTGGAGAAGGAAATGGCAACCCACTTCAGTGTTCTTGCCTGGAGGATCCCAGGGACGGAGGAGCCTGGTGGGCTGCCGTCTATGGGGTCACACAGAGTCGGACGCGACTGAAGTGATTTAGCAGCATCATGTTATTACGTGAGGCTATTTAATCTAATTAAAATAAAACTTCAGCTCTTCAACACTAGCCTTATTTAAAGTGCCCACTAGTTATATGTGGCTAGTAGCTACCATCCCAGGGACGGGGGAGCCTGGTGGGCTGCCGTCTATGGGGTCGCACAGAGTCGGACACAACTGAAGGGACTTAGCAGCAGCAGCTACCATCTTGGACATCAGAATATTTCCATCATTACAAACAGTTCCATTAGATATTCCTAGCTTTCGTAAGGGAAATCAACCAAATATCTAGAAGTTCATGTTATTTCAGCAAATTAACAGGGTCCTCGTAGTGAAAGTCTCAGATGACATTTTTTCCCACTTCACTTCCTAATTATACTAAAAGATCATCTCTCACTTAATATAATCCAAATACGTTAAGGTGCAAATTGAAAATGATGAGGAAGCTGTGCATACTAATTGTCACTAATAAATTTAATGCTGATTGCTTCAGCCTATAACAGCTACTCACCTACAGAGTGGTTCAAGTCAACTTGATATCCCTCATTCTTCATTAGGAAAATGTGTTCTATTAAGTTGACATCATTATATGCGAGCCCAGAGGATTTTCACCATGGGAAGTCCTTTTAATGTTGAAAAGTGGACCATATGTGAACCCTGATCAAATTGCTCCTGAAGTTGAAGGTGACTCTTACAGCCACCTGTTTTTCAGTGATGGTTAGAGCATTGCACTTCGGTAAATTTGAATCAATAATAAGTACCTCTATGTCTACTACATTTCTTCAGTCATTTAGTATATTTTTAAATTCCTAATCCCATTTACTAGTCTTGTGATCCTGAGCAATTCACTTATCTCCTCTGGGCTTGAGACTCTCCTTCCCTATGTTGGGGAGTGGAAGGGGATGAGAAATGACAGCCTAATCACAAGTTTATTTCCCTTTTTCCCTCCCAGTAAAGGAAATTCTATTTTAAAAATACTAGAGACTAGATCTAAATTGTCTTCAACACAAAAAATATATAATAATTACTTGATGTGATAGAGGTATAAGCTAAAACTACAACAGTGAACATATAGCAATAAATAAATGTATCGAGTCAAACAAGTACAACTTCAACTTACACAATGTTATATGTCCATTGTATCTCAATAAAAAATATTAGGGCTTACCTGGGAAGCTTGGAAAAGTCACAAATATACTTAAGAATTTTTTTTTTAAATACCAAGCTAATTAGCACTAGACATTAGTATAAAAATAAGGGGGGTGAAACATTAATTCATGGCAAAAAAATTTATAACATACCCAAGGATAAGCAAAATCAAAATAATCTATATTTTTAAAAGCATAATAGTTTATAAATGGACAGTGTAAAACATGAGTAAATAAGGCAAAATAAAAACAATTCTTCCCCAAATAATATATAAATTTAATATAATTACAAGCAAAATCCTACTAGCTTTTCTTAACTAGATGAAATGTATCAAATATTTGTACGGAAAAATAAAAATATGAAGTCTGTCAATAAATTTTCAATGATGAAGATTAGTGGCTGGATGTATATTCTGTATATTATCAAAACTCACTGTGAAGCTACAGTGTGATAAAAACACAGGAGTAGATAAATAGACATAAACATCAGTGGAACAAATTCAAAAGTCAAGAAACAAATACAGGTGTTTGAAAAAACCTTATTTATGAAAAAGGTGGATTGTCAATTCCTTGAGAGAAAAATTAACTATTCAATTAACAGTGCTGGAAAAAGTTGCTAACCATATGGAAGAAAAAAATTACATATAACACCATAAATAATTTTCAACTTAAGTTTGAATATATACATGTAAAAGTTAAAGTATTAGAAGAAAATGTTGAAGAATAGTCATAATAATATGATGAAGATGACCATCCAAAACAGCATATAAAATACATAGCTATAAAGAAAAAATTGACAGATCTGATTATGTAAATATTTTTTTAATTTCAGTATTGAAGGGAGAAAACCTGAACAAATTCAAAAGGTAACAATTTTAGTTGTAATGGGGTAAGATCCTATACATTGTTAAGAAAAAAATCAATCAAATTTTTAAAAGGACAAATTATATAAATAAGCAATTTGCCTAGGAGCAAATATGAAAATCTACGAAGCTCCAAAACTTTGGCCACCTGATACAAAGAGTCGACTTGTTGGAAAAGATCCTGATTCTGGGAAAGATTGAGGGCAGGAGGAGAAGGCAGTGACAGAGGATGAGATGGTTGGATGGCATCACAGACTCAATCAAGGTGAGTTTGAATAAACTCGGGGAGATAGTGAAGGACAGGGAAGACTGGTGTGCTGCAGTCCACAAATTCACAAAGAGTCAGACATGACTTAGCAACTGAACAACAACAAATACATGAAAAGGATGTTCAATGTTACCAAAAATCAGAGAATAGTAGCAAAATATTTTTAGCCATCAAGGGGAAACCTGGGTTGAAACCCTGGGTTGGGAAGATCCCCTGGAGAAGGGAAAGGCTACCCACCCCAGTATTCTGGCCTGGAGAATTCCATGCACTGTATAGTCCATAGGGTCGCAAAGAGTCAGACACAACTAAGCGACTTTCACTTCAAATAACTGACAACATCCAGAATATTAAGAACATAACTTAAGGAATACTTGCTTACATTGTTGATAAAAGTCATTTGGTCAAAGAAATTAATATTTTAATGTATATAGCCTTTGACCCAGCAATCCTACTTTTACGAATGCATACTACAGAAATAAAAGCATAAATACATAATGCAATATTGATTTACGATATCAACAATTTAAATGTTGGCCATCCAGGTGATATATTTTATATATATAACACTTTTATGTTTTATAAATGCCATATATGTTTATATTCAGATATATAAAACTTGACATTCTGTATGGCTCCCACATCAATTTCTTTCTCAGGCAGCTCTTATCCACTTACCTGTCTCCATCTCCAAAGAGGAGAGACTCAGCAGGTCCACCTTCCCATATTTAGAGTTTATATAATTTAGGAGACTTCAGTTATGAAAAAAAAAAAAAACAATGAGATAAAAATTCCAAATACAAATTTAGGTGTAAAACCAAGTACTGATACAAGTCCTTTTTTCCTTTTCATTATCTACTTCTGGGATCGTCATGTTTTTTTTTTCTTAATCTTCATGTTTCCAATCATCAAACGTTTCACTTCCACTCTGATATAATTGAAGAGTTTTTGACACCTCGTAGTTTCTGCCAGACTTATTTCAGTTTCTATTTCCACAATATTTTCCCATTTTATGTGAATTTTAACCAGATTAATAATTCTAGAAAAAGTAGCAAAAGTAATTAGAATTCAGACCTGCATAAAAGCAACTCAAATTAATTTCAAAATCACCATTACACTGTATTAAGCCACAAAATGTCATGATCAAATTGCTCATATTCAACATGCATTGCTTTGTCAACAAATACACATCGGTGTGTTGTCTCTGGAACACTAGTTCCTTTAGGCCATTTTGCTGAGTGTGGTTTTATCTAGAACTGCCAGATTTCATCTTGATAAGATGCATGAATACACTTAAGACATAGTCGAATGCATCAGAATACGTAAGACATGCAACTTTACATATAGAGGTACATTGTGATCATAAAAATCTGTGCCTTAGAAACAAGAATTCTGGTAAATTCTACTTCACATGACTCCCATCAAATAAAGGATAGAAGTAAAAGATACTTTCATGCAAAGACTGCAAATTCCTGAAGAGTGGACTTCCTGTTTTTCCTGGGCATATCTGAGCACTAAATCCTCCATCTCTACTTGTATACATCTGATGATCAGAAGACTTTCTAGATGAATGTCTAGCCCCATATATTTCAAACTTTATTTTCCTCTATACATCCTATTCCCAGACATAATAGAACATGATGGATCATAATGCAACCTCTGGTACTGCAATTTTTTAAGATCCAGGTGAACTGGCCCAAAAGGTTCTGGGAGTACTTCTGGAAGTCACATCAAACCGGAATACTCATGGATAACTGTGACATGTGTAGAAGAATGAAAAGCACCTAAATAACCCCCCACTAAACTCAAATCTGTGCCCCACTAAAGTTATTACTGTTATTTAGTCACTATGTCGTGTCTAACTCTTTGGCAGCCCCATGGACTGTAGCCTGCCAGGCTCCCCTGTCCATGAGATTTTCCAGGCAAGAATACTGGAGTGGGTTGTCATTTCCTTCCCCAGGGGATCTTCTCACATCTCCTGCATTGGCAGGTGGATTTTTGACCACTGAACCACCAAAATGCTTTCTTTGGATGCTCTGCTACCACCCATCATAAATGCGGGGGAAGTTTAGTAGAATTGAACAGCAGCTCTGATTGTGTTTAAAAAGCATACTTTTGCAAATTAAAAAAGAATGTACAGTATGTAACAATTGCTAGGGTCCCTCCTAGGTTCTTGGAAGAAGCTTAAGCAAGTCTTAGAGACTGAGCTGCTAAGCTTCACAAAGAATCTGCCTCTGGGGAGAATATCATATACTTTCACACTGTCAAATTTTTCATTCATAAAATCTGCTTACTATTCACTCTTTATCCTTAGCTTTATTATAAGTCCCATTATTAACAGATCAAATACCCAATTACCAACTAGCAGTTGATTAATATACCAACTATTTCACACCCTCTGAAAGGAAGTCAGTCTTCAGAATTTGGTTTCATTTTTATTCCACACAATATTTCCAAGAGGCAAGAGATCATTCAAAAAAGGGGGATCTGGACTTAGCCTGAACTAAAGGCAGGGTCACCTGATTTGAGGCTTGTTGG
Organism: Bos javanicus; assembly: GCF_032452875.1. Taxonomy (NCBI): domain Eukaryota; kingdom Metazoa; phylum Chordata; class Mammalia; order Artiodactyla; family Bovidae; genus Bos; species Bos javanicus. The sequence goes on from NC_083881.1 coordinate 42,877,067, forward strand.
AAGGAGGGGAACAGTGTCCCTGCTCATGAGATCAGCCAAGTGAGGACAAGGACAAAGGGAAGGGTGGGCCCACAGGTCACAGTGGGCTGGAAAGGGTGAAAGTGGCCACATGAGGTGATTTAGGCCGAGTTGGAGGTTCTGGGGAGAGATGAACAATTTCAGATTGGCAATTGGCTGCTCGCCCTGCGATCCCAAAATGTATAAACAGTGGTGAGTAGGTGGGTGTGTCCCCCAGGGGAGGCCACTCCCCAGTTCACCTTGCCCTGGGCACAATCCCTTCTGGATCCAGGCAACCAGAGTATTCATGGCACAAAAAGCTGAGGGGTCTGCAAATGGGATCCCCTACCTTATCTTTGGGCTTCCCAGGTGGCATTAGTGGTAAAGAACCTGCCTGCCAATGCAGAAGACATAGGAGACTCAGGCTTCATCACTGGGTCAGGAAGATGCCCTGGAGAAGGACAGGATAACCCACTCCAGTATTCTTGCCTGGAGAATCCCATAGACAAGGGAGCCGGGCAGGCTGAGGTCCACAGGGTTAAACACAACTGAAGCGACCTAGCACGCATGTTCCCACCCTGTATTTAGTCACTCTGGTTGGCCCTTCCCTCCTGGAGATTCCAGAGGCAAAAAAAAAGAGGACCTGCAGAAAGACCATGTTCTACGCCTGCCAGCCTGAGATGCCCTGCAATCTGTTCTTACAAGTATTGAGGAGCCTCAGGAGTTGTCTTAATAAGAGCCATTAATAGCATGGGGCATATTTATTATCACCATGGGGAAACCACGACCACCTTTGTAGGTGAGAGTACGCTTTGTAGGTGAGAGTACACTCCGTAGGGAGAGTATGCTATATTCAAATATCACCCAGGTTTGAGAGCAATTCATCCTCATCAGGGAAAGAGAAGTGAGCAAAGTGCACACCAAGTGTGACTGATGACTGGTTGTCACATGCACCTGCTCTGACTCCCACCACAGGGGTCATGCTCTGGTCCCCCAGCTGTGAGCTGGAAAAGAGCATCCAGAGAAAGGCTGTGAACCTATGGAGACCATAGAGCTGCTTCTCTGGAAGTCTGTAAAGATATCCATTCATGACCATGAAAAACAGATCTGCCTTGAGCTTATTACTGGTTGTTCTTCTACCTTCAGCTGTTTATCCCTTTATATGCGAGAGATCTTTTCATTTATTGAAGAAAAAAAAAAAAACTTGTTTACTTCCTGAGCTTACCAGTGGCAGGTTACACCGGTACCCAAGTCATCCATCCCATTTGGGGCCATAATGGATACACCTGTGTTTGAGGCAGAGGCGCCTGGCAGTTATCTCAAAAATTGGGGAGGAGACCATCTAAATTAGTTTAGGGTCTTCCAATAGCCCCAGAAGACCCTCAAAGCCCACTTAACCACAGTCTCCCCAGGCCCCAAAGACAAGATACACAGCAGGATTGACTCTGTTATAAAACCTCAAAGCTGCCACACTTGATTGCCACACTCAAAGCTTGCCGTACATGATTCAGAGGTGGAAGTTATATCTGAGATTATGGAAGTAGCAAAGAGGCCACATGCAGTCAGCAGAGCCTGACAAGGGACAGGGATCACTAGTACCGTGATATCTGAGACCAAGGAGACAGGAAACTTTGAAGTCCATCAACAGGAGCCAGATCACAGGGACCCAGCTATTTCCAACTCAGCTTCTTGGTTGTTGTTCAGTCACTCAGTTGTATCCAACTCTTTGCAGTCCCATGGACTGCAGCACACCAGGCCTCCCTGTCCCTCACCATCTCTCGGAGTTCACCCAAGTTCATGTCTATTGAATTGGTGATGCTATCAGCTTCTTGGTCTGAAATAAATCAAGCCACACAGTCTGGGAATGAAATGCTACCTGTTCAAATTTCCATATTGCATAGCACAGTGGTAACCTCACAGAGGGTCTGTGACATCATCTCTGACATCATCTTTGCTACAGCCTGACAGTCTCAGGAGAGCAGGGCCAATGGAGTGCTTCATCTGCCTCAACTACAGTCTGCCTCAGTTTCCCCCAGGTTATGTCTGAAAGTCAATCTATAGCCTGGAAAGCACTACCATCTTCCTCTCCTATTCTTCTTCTTTCCTCTGAGGGCCCCTGAATTATAAAATTAATTCTAGCTCATCAATTAAGCACAAACAGGATTCACATACCCTCCAGATATTCAGGGATGGGAAGAGGGCACAGCAGAATTTGCTGGCAATCAGAATAGGAAAGGCCACCATCTAGACCTGACAACTCCACTTTTGGGAATATACCCTGGAGTAAAAAGTATACTTTTAAGTATATATTGGGTTGGCTTTCCAGGTGGCGCTAGTGGTAAAGAACCCACCTGCCAGTGCAGGAGATATAAGACACCGTTTCAGTCCCCGGGTTCGGAAGACCTCCCTGGACAAAGGGAAGGCAACCTTCAGTATTCTTGCCTGGGAAATCCCATAGACAGAGGAGCCTGGTGGGCTACAATCCACTGAGTCACAGAAAGTCAGTCCACCAACTGGAAATTGATAAATTACAGCATACAGTGGGGTACCATGCAACAATGGCAGCTACACTGGCATGGATTCATCATGCTGTTGAGTATTAAGTCACATAATATGCGTATTATACTTCTGTTTATAGAATAGTTCAAAAGCAAGACCAAGACTTCTCTGGCTGTCCAGTGGTTAAGACTCTGTGCTTCCAATGCAGGGAACGCAGCTTTGATCCCTGATTAATGAACTAAGATCCCACATGCCATATGGCCAAAAATAAAATAAATAAAAAATTTTTCCAAAGCAAGACCAAATTATTTAAAGTACATACTTGGCAAAATTAAAGGAACACAGTTATCTCTAGAAAGGAGGAAGGTGTCATCAGAGTTGTATATACAAGAGTTTTAATAGCACTGGGAATTGTTCTGCCTCATAAATAAGGTGGTGAGTATTTAAATATTTCTGAAATCAGGAGGATCTTAAGAGATGTAGTTGTCACTATCATAGAAATCTTGACCAGTTTCTTCCAGTAATCATGTATTTTTTTCTGTATTTAAAGTGTCAACTAAAAATGCATAACGTGAGAGTTGTGAGCCAAGTTTTACTGGGGGCAAAATGAGGATGTGAGAGTTGGTCTATAAGAAAGCTGAACGCCGAAGAATTGATGTTTTTGAACTGTGGTGTTGGAGAAGACTCTTGAAAGTCCCCTGGACTGCAAGGAGATCCAACCAGTCAATCCTAAAGGAAATCAGTCCGGGATATTCATTGGAAAGACTGATGCTGAAGCTGAAACTCCAATACTTTGGCTACCTGATGCGAAGAACTGACTCATTGGAAAAGACCCTGATGCTGGGAAAATTTGAAGGCAGGAGGAGAAGGGGATGACAGAGGATGAGATGGTTGGATGGCATCACCGACTCGATGGACGTGAGTTTGAGCAAGCTCCAGGAGTTGGTGATGGACAGGGAAGCCTGGCATGCTGCAGTCCATGGGGTCGGAAAGAATCAGACATGACTGAGGGACTGAACTGAACTGAACTGAAATGAGGACTGCAGCCCCCAGAGAGAGCACCTCAGATAACTCTGAGAGACTCCTTCAAAGAGGTAGTGGGGGAACGTCAACATATAAGATTTTGGTGAAGGAGGAGTTCAATGTAATCAAGTGTTTACTTTGCAAAATGTTTCCTGCTAGTCATGAGGAGCTGATGTCATGATAAAGGGATTTAGTGCTTTTCTAGGTATGAAGAGATGGCAGGATTAGGATCATGAAATCAGTTCCTAAAAATATCTGTCTAAAGACCTGCTCCACCAGTTTCCCTGAGACACAGAGTGCCTCACTCTCCACCCTGAAGTCCTTTCCAAGGGTGTCAAAAGTCAGCAGCTGCAGCAGCACAGGCAGGAGGCAAAGGCTCTCGCTGTTGTTGTTCAGACGCTGGCAAATGCTGCTGGCAAGTGCCAATTTGTAGTTGACAAAAGTATGTCAGAACTAGAAGTCTGAAAAAAGGTTGTAATAAATACAAAATAAAAATTCAGAAGGACAAGAAAAGATGTATCCATAGGTCATGGTCTTCAAGTTCCATTTCAATGGAAATATCTGCATTTATTCTGCTGAACATGACACATCTCACATCAAAGGGTGTCACCAAAAGCATTGCCCTAGTTGTTTATAGCCTTGGAGAGAGACTTGGGGGTAATCTTTAAAGACATTTTTGAGTATTCTTTTGACATGAGTAGATAAATAAGTAGCCGAAATATCGCTCATAGTTCTGTCAGACTTAGTAAAAATGTAAACTCAATAAAAGAATTCTGCACATAGTGATCAATTGCTCACTAGAAAAGTGCAAACTCAATGACATCCAGGTGAAGATCAGTTTTTTCAGAGCATCACACACCGCCCATCAGATGTAAAAGAATGTTGGTATTCCTCAGAACCTTCATTTCCCTGGCCAGAATCCCCTATAACAGTAAAGTTCTCCTACAAAATATGAATAAAATTATTTCAACCAAAGATTCTTCTGCATACCAGAGTTAAAATTTTAAAAAATGTAGAAGGACTTCTTTTCTTTAGCTCCAAGCCAATGTGTTGCTTAATGTCAACAAGATAAGCTAAAATCCTATTCTATTAATACCAGTTGAAGTATTAACACTCACTTTCTGGTATAGTTAGGTCTGCTTTTCATTTACAGGAAGGATCTCTGAAGTAATGGAAAGGAATTCTTTATAAATCATTTAAAAATATAAAGAAAAGTATAGTATTGGTGAAGAGGGATACAACTGGGAAAATACAAGTGGGAGAAAAGATAGGTAAAGATTTTCTTTGTCAATAGATGCTTAAGGGGAAAACACACCAGAAGCAAAACATATTGAAAGCTCAATGAGAAACATTCAGTTGAACTGATGGAAAAAACTAAAGAATTAGTTTCTGCTTTTTGAAAAAGGAATTGTTGATTTCCATTCAGAAATCGCCTAGACATAAATCTGATACTTTCATTGACTTGACCCACATCCCTGCCCTCCCTAAATTCAGTTATAGCAAGTAAATATAAAGATAAGCTGCCAAATTGCAAAACTACCCTGCTTTCAGAGTCATAGGGGGTATAATTGTGGGAGCAATATTAGGCTCTGTTTATAAGAAGTAGTGTAGTTCTCTGTAGAAACAAGTAACATCACATGGAAATCAGACAGACAGAAATGCCAACCACACAGCCAGCCTTACATTAGCCCAGAAAAGTCCCACCACTAGCTTTTTTTCTTTATACAGTAAGAGTTAATTTACAATGTGTTCATTTCTGGTGTAGAGCAAAGTGATTCAGTTATAATCTTTTTCATGTTCTTTTCCATTATAGTTTATTACAAGATACTGAATATAATTCCCTGTGCTATACAGTAGGTTCTTGGTTTTTTTCTCTGTTTTAATAATATATAGTAGTTTGTGTCTGCTAATTCCAAATTCCTAATTTATCCCTCCCCACTCCTTTCCTTTTTTATAACCTTAATTTTGTTTTCTCTGTCTGTGAATCTATTTCTGTTTTGTAAGCAAGTTCATTTGGGTCATATTTTAGCTTCCACATATACATGATATCGTACAGTATTTGCTTTTCTCTGTCTGACTTACTTCACTTAGTATAATAATCTCTAGGTCCACCCATGTTAGTACAAATCTGACCACCAGATTTTATAGAAAGAATTAGACCCCAGTGTAGGAAGTGAGTAGTCACTTGGAATCCAACATAGCTTCAACAAAAGGGTTATCCTACCATCCCTAAGCACATAGTATTTATTGAGCTTTTTTTCATATATCACAACAGAGAATATGATTCAACTGCCTTCTCCATTTCTGTTCCTGCAGCCCCTGAGACTATGCACTTCTTTCCACACTCTCTTTGCTGGCTTCCGGTCCTTCACAGTTGCTACTTGGACTTCCCATCTGATTTTGTGCTGCCTCCTCTTCAAATATCAAGCCCCACAATAAAACTGCCACCAAATCACTTATTGATTTTCTGCATAAATATCAAGTTTCCATTGGTCAAAGAGTCACATCAGGACTAATTACAGAGTTTAGGTCACTGACTGACTACCCTCACATTCACGCCACCTCTTTGTCAAATCAGCCGTGGGTGGGGCAATGTTGCATGATAGAGGCAACCAGCCTTGTGTATAGGCAACCATTCAGGAGTGAATTTTGCATGAGGAGTGGCCTGTTCAACAGGGTATATACCATATACACAGCAACTTCCGTCACACAATTTTACATCCTAGTATTTTCTGGGGCTCATAATGCAAAACTTTAATTAGCTTTTAAGGCTTAACCCTAAATTAGATTTTTCTTCTTATAATATTGTAAGTCAGACCTTTTGAACTTTATATTAAGTAAAGTTGTATATTTGGTATAGGACATGAAGAATGAGAAATATAACATTCTAGCAAAAGAGATATTGCAACAAAAAAAAAAAAACAAAATACTTAAAAGAAAAAGAGAGGAGAAAGTGCCAAGCAAGGGAAGTGCAGTGTAAGATGATAGAGAAAAAACATGTTAGAGTCGGACAGATCTGGGTTCAAATTTTTTGACATTTCTTAGCTGTGGATTTTGGATAAGTTGCTTCATGTCTCTGAACTTCACTATATTTTCTATACAACAAATATAATAACTGGACAAACATCATCCTGGAACTTGCCACCATGAGATGCTGGAATAGCACATTCAAGTAGAATTTTTTAATTATGTTTTGTGAAAAGAAAAAACAATGCCTTAGTTCTAAAGAATCTGCCTGCAATGTAGGAGACCTGGGTTTGATCCCTGAGTTGGGAAGATCCCCTGGAGGAGGGCATGGCAACCCACTCCAGTATTCTTGTCTGGAGAATCCCCATGGACACAGAAGCCTGACGAGCTACAGTCCATGGGGTCACAGAGTCAGACACAACTGAAAGACTAAGGACAGCACAGTTCTTGACCAAAGTTCAAGTCTAAATGATAGGAAAATGTTTCAGCAAAACACAAAAACCCTTTCTTTTCTTTAGAAAATAGTCATTTGTTATCAGTATCAGTATCACCATTTGTGATCCAATCAGTGAGTGAGAGTTACTGCCATTACCAACTCCTAGATGGACAGCATGAAGTCCATCCAACAGGTGGTTTGCCCTATCTCTCCTTGCTTATGGACAACTTCAGGGTCACTCAGAGCAGATGCTTAGACCTATAGTCAATAAGTATTCAGGAGCCATTTGAAGTGTGTGCAGAAAAGGCAAGGCTAAATATTCCATTTTCTCCTCTACATTTCCTGGCCCTTTTATAGTTGGGCAAAAAAACATATTCTCGTTCCAGAAAATTAAATGTGAACATGCATCACTTCTGAGCTACAATAGTAAAAAGTTCATGCACTTTTCTCTGCCTTGGTGACTGGAAATAATCCAATGGGAATAAATCTTCTGGCGCTAAGCCACAGCAATTTCAGGCTTGCTTTGTTACTGAAGAATAATCCGGCTTCTACTGACTAATACAGAGTGGCTCTCAGTACTATAGAAAATTATTAAAATGATCCAAATAAAGATACTCTTTGAATTCCAGGAGGCAGAGACTATAAATCTTTTTTTTGTCACCTCACCTAAAGCACCAACCCCAATTCCCTTTTTTAGCTGCTGCAATTCCAGGGGCTACAGAGGCTGAACCACAGGTGACAAGGTGTCAATGCCAAGGGAATAGGAGACCGCATGCTACAGCTTGTACAAAGTCAAGTTTAATAACATGGAGAATACTCTTATAATGCCAAGTTCCTTTTTAGTCAAAACTAACTGTCCATTATTTATATTGTTTTTGCGTCCAGTAGTTCCACAACAGCTAATAATTACAGAGTATTCACAATTCTCCGCATTTTGCATATAAACAATCCTTTTAGGTTGATATATTATTATCCTGTTTCAAGATCAAGAAACTGAAGCACAGCGATCTCCCAGTTTGGAAGAGACAGATTAGTTCATAGTGAGGTGAGGGGCTGATTATATACTGTCTGGTCCACAAACAAAACTGGGGGGCTTCCCAGGTGGCTCAGTGATAAAAGAATACATCTGCTAATGCAGGAGACATACAGGAGATGTCAGTTCAATCCCTGGGTCAGGAAGACCCCCTGAAGGAGAACACGGCAGCCCACTCTAGCATTCTTGCCTGGAGAATCTCATGTACAGAGGAACCTGGAGGGCTACAGCCTGAAGCATCTCAAACAGTCAAACATGACTAAGCGACTGAGCACACACGGACAACACAAATAAAATTAATTCATCTACTTCACAAAGTTTTTGCAGTGATTAAATAACAGAATGTATGTGAAACTCTTTGAACAAAACCTCATCCACAGTAAACACCCAGCAAGTGTTTGCTATGACCATGATTATATTGATGATGAAGGGTGAGAATGGGACCAATCATCCTTGAGTTTCTTGGACAGAAATTGGTCTGATGTTGCCACTTGAACACGGTCATCTGTGCTTAACTGATAGATATAATTCCAAACACAAGAACTAAAGCTCCAATCAAGCTGAACAAAAGGCATCCAAGTAAGACTAACAGTGCGCATAAGTTCTGTGCTATGTACCATTTAGGCAGTTGTTGGTTAATGTACTTCTCATGTTCTTGTCACTAACACAAATAAATTGAACTGATAATTGCTATAATGATGTTTTTATTATCTAAAACAATAGATAACCATAGGGATGGAAGAAGTGTTTCCTGTGGAAGACTTTCTGGTGTCCTGGGCAATGCATATGTTGATAGCAATTAAAAACCCATGACACAAAAAGTCAGGTGTTCATTATTTCATTCAGTAACTGGAGCCTGCAACTTGTCAATCCTGCTGCTGCTAAGTCGCTTCAGTCGTGTCCGCCTCTGTGCAACCCCATAGACGACAGCCCACCAGGCTCCGCCGTCCCTGGGATTCTCCAGGCAAGAACACTGGAGTGAGTTGCCATTTCCTTCTCCAATGCATGAAAGTGAAAAGTGAAAGTGAAGTCGTTTGGTGTGTCTAACTCCTAGCGACCACATGGACTGCAGCCTACCAGGTTTCTCTGTCCATGGGATTTTCCAGGCAAGAGTACTGGAGTGGGTTGCCATTGCCTTCTCCATTGTCATTCCTAGGGAACCTAAATCCCCTGTCAATAAAAATGGAAGGCATGAAATAGAAGGTGGATGCCAGGCAACATGGGCTTCCCAGGTGGTGTAGTAGTAAAGAATCCACCTGCAAATACAGCAGCTAAAGGAGACATGGGTTTGATCCTTGGGTGGTGAAGATCCCCTGAGTAGGAAATGGCAACCCACTCTGGTATTCTTGCCTGGAAAATCCCATGGACAGAGGAGTCTGCTGGGCTATAGTCCATGGGGTCACAGAGTCAGACCAATTGAGCAGGCACTCACAAGAAGCCAGGAAATACACAGGCTAACTAGTGTGAATTTTATAACTTAGGTGTATAATGCATCAAGTATTCCATATATCTGCAAATTCAGTACTGGATGTGGGAATACCTTAAAGGCTCGTGGTCTGCTATTCACAGATTATTCTGTGATATTTTGGACATATTTCACAGACAGTGATTTCTGACACCTTCCACTTATACAAACAGTGGGTTTTACTCTGCCTCAAGTGCCAACAAAAAAACTAGTCAAAGAGCCAGAATAAAAACCAACAAGACTTGTGCATCTATATATCTGACCACTCTGCTATAATTTTCAGAGTACTCAACTTACTTTTAACATAAACTTTTTCCAAGCTACTTGTTATATATCATGCCATTTTAAGTAAAATGGAGATTATTTTTTTTAAGTTTTCAAATGTAAAGCTACAGCTCTAGTTTAGTGTATCAGCTGGGAGAGGGGAGGCCAAAGGTCATTGTGCCATCTGTTTTAATGTATTTTATTTTTTAATACGTCGTAGTGCTTCCCAGGTGGCACTAGTGGTAAAGAATTCTCCTGCCAATGCAGGAGACATAAAAGATCCAGGTTCAATCCCTGGGTTGGAAGATCAACTGGAGGAGGGCATGGCAACCCACTCCAGTATTCTTAGCTGGAGAATACCATAGACAGAAGAGCCTGGCAGGCTACAGTCCATAGGGTCTCAAAGAGTTGGGCACAACTGAGGTGATTTAGCATACACAGTATGTCATAAGCCTTCTTTTATATTAGTTTTTATGTTTCTTTACCTCTCTACTGTTATTAATGTTATCCAAAAACCCTTATAAGAATCAATGAGTTAGACTAGAGATGACCAGATGGCTTTATTATTCTAGAAAAATAATCTCTCATTGTTAGAAGACTAATTGGTCACAGTTAGGGCTTCCCTGGTGTCTCACATGGTAAAGAATCTGCCTGTAATGTGGGATACCCAGGTTTAATCCCTGGGTTGAGAAGATCCCCTGGAGAAGGAAACGGCTGGCCACTCAATATTCTTACCAGGAGAATTCCATGAACAGAGGAGCCTGATGGGCTACAGTCCACGAGGTCACAAAGAGTTGGTCACGACTGAGCAACTAATATTTTTGCTTTCACAGGATTCTAGGAAGTCACCTAGGCAATCTGAAAACCAATAAATAAAGGGAATGAAGTATTTATCCCACCTTTACTGTATGAAATGCTCCCCTGGGTAACAAACAGTTAATTAGAAAAGTTTGTCTTTAAAGAAGTATTCAGTTCAGTTCAGTTGCTCAGTCGTGTCTGACTCTTTGCGACCCCATGAACCACAGCATGTCAGGCCTCCCTGTCCATCACCAACTCCTGGAGTCCACCCAAACCCATGCCCATCGAGTTGGTGATGCCATCCAACCATCTCATCCTCAGTCATCCCCTTCTCCTCCTGCCTTCAATCTTTCCCAGCATCAGAGTCTTTTCAAATGAGTCAGCTCTTCGCATCAGGTGGCCAAAGTATTGGAGTTTCAGCTTCAACATCAGTCCTTCCAACAGAGAGGTATTAAAGTTAACAAATGAAAAAAGAATAATGAATTTTAAATATGATTATTTTACAAAATTGAAGAAAGTAGGGAAAACCACTAGACCATTCAGGTAAGACCTAAATCAAATCCCTTATGATTATACAGTGGAAGTGAGAAATAGATTTAAGGGCCTAGATCTGATAAATAAGAGTGCCTGATGAACTATGGAATGAGGTTCGTGACATTGTACAGGAGACAGGGATCAAGACCATCCCCATGGAAAAGAAATACAAAAAAGCAAAATGGCTGTCTGAGGAGGCCTTAAAAATAGCTGTGAAAAGAAGAGAAGCGAAAAGCAAAGGAGAAAAGGAAAGATACTGCATCTGAATGCAGAGTTCCAAAGAATAGCAAGAAGAGATAAGAAAGCCTTCCTCAGTGATCAATGCAAAGAAATAGAGGAAAACAACAGAATGGGAAAGACTAGAGATCTCTTCAAGAAAATTGGAAATACCAAGGGAACATTTCATGCAAAGATGGGCTCGATAAAGGACAGAAATGGTATGCACCTAACAGCAGCAGAAGATATTAAGAAGAGATGGCAAGAATACACAGAAGAACTGTACAAAAAGATCTTCACGACCCAGATAATCACGATGGTGTGATCACTCACCTAGAGCCAGACATCCTGGAATGTGAAGTCAAGTGGGCCTTAGAAAGCATCACTATGAACAAAGCTAGTGGAGGTGATGGAATTCCAGTTGAGCTATTTCAAATCCTAAAAGATGATGCTGTGAAAGCACTGCACTCAATATGCCAGCAAATTTGGAAAACTCAGCAGCGGCCACAGGACTGGAAAAGGTCAGTTTTCATTCCAATCCCAAAGAAAGGCAATGCCAAAGAATGTTCAAACTACCGCACAATTGCACTCATCTCACAGGTTAATGGCAACCCACTCCAGTACTCTTGCCTGGAGAATCCCATGGATGAAGGAGCCTGGTAGGCTAGTCTATGGGGTTGCAAAGAGTCGGACATGACTGAGCGACTTCACTCACTCACTCACACTCACAGGCTAGTAAAGTAATGCTCAAAATTCTCCAAGCCAGGCTTCAGCAATACGTGAACCATGAACTTCCAGATGTTCAAGCTGGTTTTAGAAAAGGCAGAGGAACCAGAGATCAAATTGCCAACATCTGCTGGATCATGGGGAAAAAAAGCAAGAGCGTTCCAGAAAAACATCTATTTCTGCTTTATTGACTATGCCAAATCTTTTGACTGTGTGGATCACAATAAACTGTGGAAAATTCTGAAAGAGATGGGAATACCAGACCACCTGATCTGCTTCTTGAGAAACCTGTATGCAGGTCAGGAAGCAACAGTTAGAACTGGACATGGAACAACAGACTGGTTCCAAATAGGAATAGGAGTTCGTCAAGGCTGTATATTGTCACCCTGTTTATTTAACTTATATGCAGAGTACATCATGAGAAACACTGGCTGGAAGAAGCACAAGCTGGAATCAAGATTGCCGGGAGAAATATCAATAACCTCAGATATGCAGATGACACCACCCTTATGGCAGAAAGTAAAGAGGAACTCAAAAGAGCCTCTTGATGAAAGTGAAAGTGGAGAGTGAAAAAGTTGGCTTAAAGCTCAACATTCAGAAAATGAAGATCATGGCATCTGGTCCCATCACTTTATAGGAAATAGATGGGGAAACAGTGGAAACAGTGTCAGACTTTATTTTTTCTGGGCTCCAAAATCACTGCAGATGGTGACTGCAGCCATGAAATTAAAAGACACTTACTCCTTGGAAGGAAAGTTATGACCAACCTAGATAGCATATTCAAAAGCAGAGACATTACTTTGCCAACAAAGGTCCATCTAGTCAAGGCTATGGTTTTTCCTGTGGTCATGTATGGATGTGAGAGTTGGACTGTGAAGAAGGCTAAGTGCCCAAGAATTGATACTTTTGAACTGTGGTGTTGGAGAAGACTCTTGAGAGTCCCTTGGACTGCAAGGAGATCCAACCAGTCCATTCTAAAGAAAATCAGCCCTGGGATTTCTTTGAAAGGAATGATGCTAAAGCTGAAACTCCAGTACTTTGTCCACCTCATGCGAAGAGTTGACTCATTGGAAAAGACTCAGTGGGAAGGATTGGGGGCAGGAGGAGAAGGGGACGACAGAGGATAAGATGGCTGGATGGCATCACTGACTTGATGAATGTGAGTCTCAGTGAACTCCGGGAGTTGGTGATGGACAGGGAGGCCTGGCATGCTGCGATTCATGGGGTCACAAAGACTCGGACACGACTGAGTGACTGAACTGAACTGATGAAATAATAAATTTACCTTGATATAGATAATGTGCTATTTTATGCACATAGATGGAAATTTAAATGAGGCACAACTCTGCAGTCTTAGTGGCAATGAAAAAACACAGATTTTCACTGACAAAAAGAAAACTTCTATCTAACAGAAAAAAACCAGCAAGTTTCTTACACTTACTGCTTACTTAATTTTTTCTTTTTATGCAAGTAATTTTCTATATACTACTTCAAAGGTTAAGTTTGCTCTGTGATTCATTGGAAATAAATAATAATACTTTTTATCATATTTTCTCTGTCAATTCATAATTATATCACTTCAATAATTGCTATTCCATATGCTTGAATTCTGATAATTTATGTCTTAGGTAGGCTACACCTTACCTATGCCTAAAAACCTTCCTCTAAGAATCTTTAACTTACACATTCATTCAATAAATATATTGAGTGCAGACAATGCACTAACATTGTGTTATATATATTAGTGAATAATAAATAGTTTGTACTTCTTTGAACTTATGGCATAGTTACAGAGACAAAAAATAACCAAGTAAACAAAAAATAAATGCATAATTTTAAATTGTGGTAAAAGCTTTGAAAGAAATAATCAGAGTTAAGTGATATGTAGTGAGTAAATCTACTGACATTAATTTAAGAGTGCACATTGGGATGTCTGTTTCAGTCAAGACTGAGTATCAGGGACCAGATTTTTCTTCCCACCTGGGAAAGAAATTAAAAGCTTAATTTTAAAAAGGACAAAATGTATTATGAAATGATCATTACAGTAGGCTCAGTTACCACTGATATCATACAAAGTTACCGTATTACTGACTTCATTCCGTGTGATGTACATTACTTTCTTCCTTGACTTTTACAACTGAAAGTTTGGACCTTTTAATCTCCTTCACCTATGTTGCCTGTCCCCTCATCCACCTCCCATCTTGGAACCATCAGTTTGTTCTCTGTGTCTGTGAGTCTGTTCTTGTTTCATTTTGTATTTTAATTCAATACAAAAACTAAAGACAGATATAAGGAATAGTGATACTCAAGCACTGGACATCAAGATTTCAGGACCGTGACTTTTGAGAAAAAGGAAACAAATGACGTGAGCCCTATGATTACCTCATTTGACTACTCAGAGACTTTTCAAATATTGGCAGAGGGAGCTAGAATACAAGTGGATTCCAGGACTCTCCTTAAGTTAAAGAGTCAGAGCTGGAAGCCTAGGAGGCCAAAGCAATTAGAGTTGACAGGGTAGAGCACCACAGAGAAGGGAACTGCACAGAGAGGGCTTGAGAGATCTGCAAATGGCATTCTTTGAGTCTTCAGGGAGAACTGATCAGTAAATCTGTATAAACTCTGTGGAAGGAGAATCCCTGTGGCTCACGCAAGGCTGGGAATGCTATATGTTCTCACCAGTTAGGGTAGACAACTTCATAATACATGAGGCATCAGGTAGAGTAGTCAGATGCAATTGTCCCAGTTCAACAACAACAACAACAAAAGACATAAAATAAAACTTTATGATCTTCTCTAAAAAATGTAAAGTGTGTATTAGTCATTCAGTAGGGTCTGACTCTTTGCAAGCCCATGGACTGTAGCCCATCAGGCTCCTCTGTCCATGGATTTCTCCATGCAAGAATACTGGAGTGGATTGCCATGCCCTTCTCCAGAGGATCTGGATCTTCCCGACCCAGGGATTGAACCTGGATCTCCCGCATTGCAGGCAGGTTCTTTACTGTCTGAGCCACCAGGAAAGTCAAAAAAAGAAAAAGAAAAATGTAAAAACAAGCTTTAAAAAGATCAAATGCTTCCCAAGGAACTTCATTTTGTCCCAGAAAGCTCAAAAGTATTCATAGACTACAAAAACATACAGTATGCAACAAGGTGAATTCACATTCAATAAAAGGCACGTTATGACATTCAATATAAAAATTACAAAGGATGCAAAGAAGTCACACAATATGATTCTTCAATTGCAATAGACCTGTAAATAAAACAGATGATAAAAGTAATAGACAAGGGCTTTAAAAACAATTATAACTGCATTCCACGCATTAAAAAAAAAAAAAAAAAAACAAAGGAAAGACTGATCATGTTAAATAAGGAAATAGATTATCCAATAATTACCCATCAAACTTGGGATGATGAAAAATATTTCTGAGTTGAAAGTTACTGTGGATGAATTAACAGCATATCAAGAAGAGATCAGTGAAATTAAAAACATAGTAATAAAAGCAATTCAAAATGAAACAAAGAAAGAAAAAATTAAATAAACAGACCTCTAGAAGTATGGACCATTTCAAGTAACCTAATATACACATAAAGAGAGAAGAGAGAGGGGAGACAAAAAAAGTTTTAAGAGATAAAGACTGATGATTTTTTTTAATTTGATGAAAATTATTAACTCACATATCCAAAAGTGTCAGGCATGAATAAAACTACAACAAGCGGCATCAAAATCAAAACACTTAGAATTGTGACAAAGAGAAATATTAAAAGCAGACAGAGGAAAGATACCATTCCATAAAATGAGCAAAGAATAACACAGACTACTCAGGAACTATGCAAGCCAGCCCACAGTGGAGAAAGATTTTTTAAGTTCTTAATTCTGAAAATATCAGTAAAAGATAACAACACCTACAGAGATGGAGAAAAGTTTAATAGTTCCCTCTAGCTAGGGACAGGATGGATTAGAGGCATATGTGTGACTATAAAGGAATGGCAGGAGGGGTCTTTGCAGTTACATGGGACATACGTGTGGTAAAACTGCATTGAACAATACACTCACACAGGTACATGCAAAACTAGTGAAAATATTAGTAAAGTATATGGATTGTATCAATGCCAAGTTCCTGATTTTAACATTGTACTATAGGGGTCAAATAGCAGAATAGGAGGGCACCTAAAATGATGGAAATGACTCCTGCAGAAAATAAAAAAAAGAATGAAAAGAATTGAGGACAGTTTCAGAGACTTTTGGGACAACATTAAACACACAAACATATGCACAAAGAACACCTTAATTCAAAAGACAAATGCACTCCAGTGTTCCTTGCAGCACTATTCACAATAGCCAGTATGGAAGCAACCCAAATGTCCATCAACAGAGGAGTGGATAGAAAAGATGCTATATATACACACACACACACACACACACACACACATCCCTGGAGAAGGAAATGGCAACTCACTCCAGTATTCTTGCCTGGAAAATTCCATGGACAGAGGAGCCTGGTGGGCTACAATCCATGGGGTCATAAAAAGTCAGATGACTGAGTGACTAACACACACACACACACACATATATATATACTTAAAATGGAATATTGCTCACCACTAAAAGGAACAAAGTTGTGTCATTTGCAGAGATATGGATGGGCCTAGAGATGTCATACAGAGTGAAGTAAGTCAGAAAGGAAAAAACAAATATTGTATATTAACACATATATATGTGGAAATGGCAACCCACTCCAGTATTCATGCCTGGAAAATCCCATGGACCGAGGAGCCTGGTGGGCTACAATCCATGGGGTCACAAAGAGTCAGACACGACTGAGCGACTTCTGTGTGTATATGTGGAATCTAGAAAAATTATATAGATAATCTTACTTACAAAGCCATTAAGAGAGACACAGACATAGAGAATAAATGTATGGATACCAAGGGGAAGGCGAGGTGGGATGAATTGGGAGATTGGGAGTGACATATATACACTGCTGCTGCTGCTGCTAAGTCGCTTCAGTCGTGTCCAACTCTGTGTGACCCCACAGACGGCAGCCCACCAGGCTCCCTCGTCCCTAGGATTCTCCAGGCAAGAACACTGGAGTGGGTTGCCATTTCCTTCTCCAATGCATGAAAGTGAAAAGTGAAAGTGAAGTCGCTCAGTCGTGTCCGATTCTTAGCGACCCCATGGACTGCAGCCTACCAGGCTCCTCCGTCCATGGGATTTTCCAGGCAAGAGTACCAGAGTGGGTTGCCATTGCCTTCTCTGATATATAGACTACTATGTATAAAATAGAAAATGATTAACAACCTACTATATAGCACAGGAAACTCTACTCAGTGTTCTGTGGTGACCTAAATGAGAAGGAACTCCAAAAAGAGGGGATATATGCATGTGCATGGCTGATTCACTTTGTTGTACAGCAGAAATTGATACAGCGATGTAAAGCAATTATCAGTATCAGTTCAGTTGCTCAGTCAAGTCCAACTCTTTGCCACCCAATGGACTGCAGCACGCCAGGACTCCCTGTCCATCACCAACTCCCAGAGTTTACTCAAGCTGATGTCCATTGAGTCGGTGATGCTATCCAACCATCTCATCCTCTGTTGTCCCCTTCTCCTCCCACCTTCAATCTTTCCCAGCATCAGTGTCTTTTTTTTTTTTAACTTTACAATATTGTATTGGTTTGGCCATATATCAACATGAATCCGCCACAGGTATACACGTGTTCCCCACCCTGAACCCTCCATCCTCCTCCCTCCCTGTACCATCCCTCTGGGTCATCCCAGTGCACCAGCCCCAAGCATCCAGTATCGTGCATCGAACCTGGACTGGTGACTCATTTCATAAATAATATTACACATGTTTCAATGCCAGAATTGAAAAAGACACGTGTACCCCAAATGTTCATCGCAGCACTGTTTATAATAGCCAGGACATGGAAGCAACCTAGATGTCCATCAGCAGATGAATGGATAAGAAAGCTGTGGTACATATACACAATGGAGTATTACTCAGCCTTTAAAAAGAATACATTTGAATCAGTTCTAATGATGTGGATGAAACTGGAGCCTATTATCAGCATCTTTTCAAATGAGTCAGCTCTTTGCATCAAGTGGCCAAAGTATTGGAGCTTCAGCTTCAGCATCGATCCTTCCAATGAACAGTCAGGACTGATTTCCTTTAGAACTTCCCTGGTGGTTCAGACGGTAAAGTGTCTGCCTACAATGCAGGAGACCCAGGTTCAATCCCAGGGATGGGAAGATCTCCTGGAGAAGGAAATGGCAACCCACTCCACTATTCTTGCCTGGAAAATCCTTTAAGATGGACTGGTTGGATCTCCTTTCAGTCCAAGGGACTCTCAAGAGTCTTCTCCAACACCACAGTTCAAAAGCATCAATTCTTCAGTGCTCAGCCTTCTTCATATTCTAACTCTAACATCCATATGTGACTACTGGAAAAACCATAGCTTTGACTAGATGGACATTTGTTGGCAAAGTAATGTCTCTGCTTTTTAATATGCTGTCTAGGATGGTCATAACTTTCCTTCCAAGGAGTAAGTGTCTTTTAATTTCATGGCTGCAGTCACCATCTGCAGTGATTTTGGAGCCCAAGAAAATAAAGTCTCTCACTGTTTCCATTGTTTTCCCCATCTATTTGCCATGAAGTGATGGGACCAGATGCCATGATCTTAGTTTTCTGAATATTGAGTTTTAAGCCAGCTTTTTCACTCTCCTCTTTCACTTTCATCAAGAGGCTCTTTAGTTCTTCTTTGCTTTCTGCCATAAGGGTGGTGTCATCTGCATATCTGAGGTTATTGATATTTCCCCCGGCAATCTTGATTCCAGCTTGTGTTTCTTCCAGTCCAGCCTGTCTCATGATGTACTCTGCATATAAGTTAAATAAGCAGGGTGACAATATACAGCCTTGACATATGCCTTTCCTGATTTGGAACCAACCTGTTGTTCCATGTCTGGTTCTAACTGTTGCTTCTTGACTTGCATACAGATTTCTCAGGGGGCATGTCAGGTGATCTGGTATTCCCATCTGTTTAAGAATTTTCCACAGTTTGTTGTGATCCACACAGTCAACGGCTTTGGCATATAAAGTCAACAAAGCAGAAGTAGATGTTTTCCTGGAACTCTCTTGCTTTTTGAAGTAACAGGCAAATTTGGCCTTGGCATACAGAATGAAGCAGGTCAAAGGCTAACAGAGTTTTGCCAACAGAATGCACTAGTCATGGCACATCCTCTTCCAACAACACAGGAGAAGACTCTACACATGGACATCACCAGATGATCAATACCAAAATCAGTTTGGTTATATTCTTTGCAGCCAAAGATGGAGAAGCTCTCTATACAGTCCACAAAAACAAGACCGGGAGCTGACTGTGGCTCAGATCATGGACTCCTTATTGCCAAATTCAGATTTAAATTGAAGAAAGTAGGGAAAACCACTAGACCATTCAGGTATGACCTAAATCAAATTGCTTACGATTATACAGTGGAAGTGACAAATAGGTTCGAGGGATTAGATCTGATAGACAGTGCCTGAAGAATTATGGATGGAGGTTCATGACATTGTACAAGAGACAGGGATCCAGACCATTCCCAAGAAAAAGAAATGCAAAAAGGCAAAATGGTTGTTGAGGAGGCCTTACAAATAGCTATGAAAAGAAGAGAAGCGAAAGGCAAGGAGAAAAGGAAAGCTATACCCATTTGAATGCACAGTTCCAAAGAACAGCAAGGAGAGATAAGAAAGCCTTCCTCAGCGATCAATGCAAAGAAATAGAGGAAAACAACAGAATGGGAAAGACTAGAGATCTCTTCAAAAAAATTAGAGATATCAAGGCAGCATTTCATGCAAAGATGGGCACAATAAAGGACAGAAATGATATGGACCTAACAGAAGCAGAAGATATTAGGAAGAGGTGGCTAGAACACATAGAAGAACTATACATAAAAGATCTTCACAACCTAGATAATCATGATGGTGTGATCACTCACCTAGACCCAGACATCCTGGAATGTGAGGTCAAGTGGGCCTTAGGAAGCATCACTAAGAACAAAGCTAGTGGAAGTGATGGAATTCCAGTTGAGCTATTTCAAATCCTAAAAGATGATGGTGTGAAAGTGCTGCACTCAATACACCAGCAAATTTGGAAAACTCAGCAATGGCCACAGGAATGGAAAAAGTCAGTTTTCATTCCAGTCCCAAAGAAAGGCAACTATACTCCAATAATAAAATAGAATAAACAATAGATTTAAATTTTTTTAATATTGTACTATATTTATGAAAGATGTTACCTTTTAAAGAACCTGGGTGAAAGGTAAAAGGAACCTCTTTGTACTATTCTTTGCAACTCTATGCAGTTTATGGTTATATCAAAATAAAACTGTTAAAAAAGAGAACATGTGAAAATTAAAAGAATTCAAAATCAATAAAAATGAACTATAAAGCAAAGAAAATCATTTCATAGAAAGAAAACAACACCAGATAGAATTTAGATCTACACAAAACAACGAAAAACCCCCAAAATAGAATATGTGTGTCAATTTTAGATTTATTTCTTATATTTGTATTTCTTTAATAACTGACTGCTTGAAGAAAAATAAGAAAACTCTATTGTGAAATATGTGACATGACATAAAATGTACATTTAAAAAAACCAAGGAGGAAATGGGAATGTATTAAGTTCTATACCACACATGACAGGCTTTCCTGTCCCTCACTATCTCCTGGAGTTTGCTCAAACTCGTGTCCATAGAATCAGCAATGCCATCCAACCATCTCATTCTCTTTTGCCCTCATCTCCTCCTGCCTTCAATCTTTCCCAGCATTAGGGTCTTTTCCAGTGAGATGGCTCTTCACATCAGGTGGCAAAAGGATTGGAGCTTCAGTTTCAGTATCAGTCCTTCCAATGACTATTCAGGCTTATTTCCTTTAGGATGGACTGGTTTGATCTCCTTGCCGTCCAAGGGACTCTCAAGAGTCTTCTTCAACACTACAGTTCAGAAGTATCAATTCTTCAGCACTCAGCTTTCTTTATGGTCCAACTCTCACATCTATACATAACACAAGCAGAATCCATGTAAAGACAGCAGCAGAGATTAGAGTTATGCAGGCACAAGTTAAAGAATACCTGGGGCTACCAGAAGCTGGGGGAGGCAAAGAAGGACCCTCCTGCAGAGATAGCAGATGGAGCATGGCCCTGATAATATTTTGATTTTTGGACTACTACTCTCCACACTGTGAGAGAATAAATTTTGTTGCTTTAAGCCACCAATATATGGGCACATCGTTGTGATTTTCCCAGAAAACTAATTTTGTTGTTGTTTTTTAGTCGCTAAGTCATATCTGACTCTTTGCATCCTCGTGGACTGTAGCACCCCACATTCTTCAGTCCTCCACTGTCTCCTGGAGTTTGCTCAGTAATGCCATCCAACCATCTCATCCTCTGTCGCCCCTTTCTCCTCCTGACCTCAGTCTTTCCCATCATCGAGGTCTTTTCCAATAAGTCAGCTTTTCATATCAGGTGGCCAAAGTATTGGAGCTTCAGCTTCAGCATCAGTCCCTCCAATGTATATTCAGAGTTGATTTCCCTTAGGATTGACTGGTTTGATCTCATTCCAGTCCAAGGGACTCCCGAGGGTCTTCTCCAGTACCACAACTCAAAAGCATCAATTTGAGGTTGAGCCTTCTTTATGAATCAACTTTTTTATGGACCAAGCAGGAAATTATTAAAGCATCTCAATTATAACACATAAAATGCTAAATTGATATTTAAGCAAGTTCCAACTACACAAATGCCCTGTTTAAATATAAAAACACAAAAAGTTAAATACAGAATTACCATGCTGCTGCTGCTGCTGCTGCTAAGTCGCTTCAGTCGTGTCCGACTATGTGCGACCCCATAAACGGCAGCCCACCAGGCTCCCCCGTCTCTGGGACTCTCCAGGCAAGAACACTGGAGTGGGTTACCATTTCCTTCTCCAATGCATGAAACTGAAAAGTGAAAGTGAAGTCGCTCAGTCGTGTCCTACTCTTAGCAACCCCGTGGACTGCACCCTACCAGGCTCCTCCGTCCATGGGATTTTCCAGGCAAGAGTACTGGAGTGGAGTGCCATTGCCTTATCTGACAGAATTACCATATGACCCCGCAATTCCATTTCTAGATATATACCCTGAAGTACTCAAAGCAGGGACTGAAGTAGTATATCAGTGTTCATAGCAGCATTATTCACAGTAGCAAAAAGGTGGAAACAATTCAGGTGTCCATTCACAGATAAGCAGACACACTAAGAATAAAAGCTTTGAATGGCTACTTCATCAAAGAAGATACAAGATGACAAATAAGCATTTGAAAGTATGCTCAACATTATTCAACATTAGCAAAATGTAATAGATTTAGGCACAGTGCAGTACCACTATAAAGCTATTAGAATGGCTAAAGTAAATTTTTTAATGAAAATATCAAGTACTGATGAGACTACAGAGGACCTGGAACTCTTGTGTAGTGCCGATGAAGTGTAAAATGGCACTGTTGATTTAGAAAACACTTGTTTTTCTTAAAAAGTTAAACATACACCAGAGAAGGATGTGTTCTGGGTCTCTCTCCTAACTTCTGCTGATTCCTTGGCTTGCGGCAGCAGAACTTCAGTCCTTACATTGTGTTCTTTCTGTGTGTGAATCTCTATGCCAAAATCTTTCCTATTTATAAGGATATCAGTCATATTGGTTCTGGGGCCTATTCTACTTCAGCATGACTTCATCTTAATTAATATAGCAACAACCTTATTTCCAAATAAAGTCACATCCTAAGGTGCTTAGGACTTCTGTGGGGAGAAACAATACAATCCATAATAACACCTATTAGAATAGCCAAAATTCTCTGTTCTCCTAGAGATTTGTTTATTTTTTAATTAATAGAGTTGATGTTTAGCCACTAAGTCACATCCGACCCCATAGACTGTAGCCTGCCAGACTCCTCTGTTCATGGGATTTCCCAGGCAAGAATACTGGAGTGGGTTGCCACTTCCTTCTCCAATCTTTTAATTAATAAAAAGTAAAAGGCTTTTTCTGACATTTTTTCTTGGGGGACCAGATTAATAAATTTGCCATTAATATTTGGTGCATTTAATTAAATGCTTGGGATAGGTTTAGAAGAAAGCTTTTTTTTTTTAATTTTATTCAGTCCGGATTGTAATAGATGATTAAAAATTCTATTAGAGACAACTGTTGATATTATGATTTTTTTAACGTATATCTAATACTTTCCAATGAGTTGGCTTTCGCATCAGAAAGTATTAGAGCTTCAACTTCAGCAACAGTCCTTCCAACAGTCCTAAAGCCTCTGTTACCAAATTTTCAAATTTGCTTTGGTTTTTTGTAAATTTGATGAATATTTAAATCTCATCATCTGATAGTGATTTCCTGATTTTTAGTTTATGACAAAGATAATGCTATTTAATAAGTGGGTCAGATTAATAAACTCAAGCCCATGCTCACTAAAGAAATAATGGCAAAAGTTAAAAATAACTGACTAAGCCAGGTGCTGGAGAGTGTGAGGAATGATTGGAACTCTAATACACTGCTGGTGGGAATTTAAATAGTTCAACTTTGGAAAACAGTTTGGAAGTTTCTTTAAAAGTTACACATATTCCTACCGTATGACCTAGCTATTCCTTCACTACGTATTTACTCAAAACAAATGACTGCATGTGTCCACACAAGGATGTACGAAAATATTCATAGTAGCCTTAGACTAGTCAAAACAAAAAACAACTCATGTCCATCAGTGAGTAAATAGATAAAACAACTGGTATACCCATACGATGGAATACTACTCAGCAACAGAAGGAAATTACTACTGATACATAACAACGTCAATGGATATCAAAACAAACACTCTGAGTAAAAGATGTGAGACAAAACAGTACCAAATATGTTATCCCATTTGTGTATAATTCCAAAAAATGCCAACTAGACTAGAGGGGGAATATTCAAATTGATGGCCGCCTGAGGACAAGAAAAAGAGGGACAGAAGAAGGATTACAAAAGGGTCAGGACACTTTTGAAGGTGACGGGCACTGCTCATAATCTGGGTTGTAGGGGTTATTTCACATATATACATTACTGTAAAATTTTATCAAATTAAACACTTTAAAGAAGTTAAGTCTATTTTGTGTCACCTATACCTCAATAAAGCTGTAAAAGAAAATCCTCTGACTTACTAGAAAGTGAGTTATATTTTTCATATATTTACAAAATACCTAATACCAAGCCAGAAACACAGCAAGTACTCAATATAAACTTGATGACTGAAAAGAATCCTAATGAAGAGCTATGAGGAAATATTTTAACTACCCTCAAAAATCATGCATCTATTAAGCATTTACTAATCTATATCAATACGTAGTATAAATGAAAGAGTAAGACAAAATAATTTGTTACTAAAAGCACCATTTATACAAAAATTACCTGTTAAATATAATTCAATTTGCTTGCTTATTAAAATAGTTTTTCCAAATATTCCTACTAGGTGAAATTGCTAATATAATTTGATTGATTTAACATTGTAAAAATGCATTTCTATAATCCATAACCTATATTATATGCTTAGTTGTTTTATTGTTATTATCACTATTATTACTATCTTTTGAACTACATGTTCTT
The DNA here is from genome assembly GCF_032452875.1 of Bos javanicus. NCBI lineage: Eukaryota > Metazoa > Chordata > Mammalia > Artiodactyla > Bovidae > Bos > Bos javanicus. Next base: position 42,901,686 of record NC_083881.1, read on the forward strand.
GGGATTTCCCTAGTGATCCTGTGGTGAGGACCCCATGCTCCCAATTCAGAGATCATGGATTCACTCCCTGGTCAGGGAACCAAGATCCCATATGCTGGGAAAAAATAATGGACAAGGCTTATAATGAACCAAAAAAGGGTAGTAAAGATCTTATTCAATAAAAGTAAAATAATATGTTTAAAAATAAATAAATAAACTAGATATTCTTTTTCCCTGGGCTTCCCTGATGGCTCAGTTGGTAAAGAATCTGCCTGCAATGCAGGAGACCTGGGTTCAATCCCTGGGTTGGGATGATCCCCTGGAGAAGGGTATGGCAATCCACTTCAGTACTCTGGCCTGGAGAATTCCATGGACAGAGGAGACTGTCAGGCTACAGTTTGAACTAGATATTCTTGGGATTTCCCTAGTGATCCTGTGGTGAGGACCCCATGCTCCCAATTCAGAGATCATGGATTCACTTCCTGGTCAAGGAACTAAGATGGGGAGTTGGACACGACTCATTGACTTTCACTTTTACTTTCTTTTTCCCTATTCCTTTTCTGAGGAAATCAAAATCTACATAGTTCTTTTTCTGTCAAGTGAATATTTAACAAATCAGTTTCTGAAATTTTTACTTGTTGTGATTAGCCTTATTCCACTAACCCAAAATAAGCACTTTCCTCTCTTCTCCCCACTTACTCCCAGTCCCCATTCCAGTATTTCTTTAGCATGTACATTAACAGCACAGTATCAATTTTGATTGGTCATCTCCAAATCCTTCTAATGTTAATGCTACTGCTAAGTCACTTCAGTCATGTCCAACTCTGCGCGACCCCATAGACGGCAGCCCATCAGGCTCCACCGTCCCTGGGATTCTCCAGGCAAGAACACTGGAGTGGGTTGCCATTTCCTTCTCCAATGCATGAAAGTGAAAAGTGAAAGTGAAGTCCCTCAGTCATGTCCGACTCTTAGCAACCCCATGGACTGCAGCCTACCAGGCTCCTCCATCTATGGGATTTTCCAGGCAAGAGTACTGGAGTGGGGTGCCATTGCCTTCTCCGAAGGGTGCAGTGAAACCTCAGCTTTTATTCTAACAGCATGTCATTTTTTAAAATTTAAAGCAACACTTCTTTCCCTAAGTATCTATTAATAAGCCAAAAGATTTTATAAATCAGTTAGTGTCCATATACCAGCTGTCATATTACAGCTATTCTTATTCAAGCCTAGCTTCTTTATTAAAAAATAATCTTAGTAAGTTGTATCTTGGGTCTTCCCATTTGATCTATATGGTATATTTTACAATGGTGATTTTACCAAATCTCAATTTACAAAATCTCTGGAATGTGATATAGTATAATAAAACTTTGACTTTTGATATTAAGTAGGTGATAAATGTGCTACATAGATTCATTTGTCATGTGTATACTGCTAGTTCTGACTTAATGCCCTGTAATTAGAGGAAAGTATAATACTCATGCCTGTGTCTTGAAGAAAAGTAAACAGCAACAGAACCAAGACATTTGCCTTTTCATTATTCTAGCAGCCTGAGCAGGATGACCTAAGATGGTGATCCTCAAGTAGAAATCAACGCCAATCCATCACTCTTTCTGGGGACTAGGAGTCGCTATTCCTGACCCACAATTATCAGGACCCACAATTCTGGAAAAGGACAAAAGATTCCAACAACTCACATTAGATTGGGATCTGACACAATATGCCTTTAAATTTTCCATCAGTAACTGCCCATTTCCTTGCCAGTTTTTGTCCAGTACCCCTCTGCTGCCACTTTTTAAAGCAGCAGTCCCCAACCTTTTTGGCACCCGGCACTGCTTTCATTAAAGCTTCCCAGGTGGCACTAGTGGTAAAGAACCCACCTGCCAATGCAGGAGACATAAGAGACATGGGTTTGATCCCTGGGTCAGGAAGATCCCCTAGAAAAGGAAATGGCAACCCACTCCAGTATTCTTGGCTGGAGAATCCCATGAACAGAGGAGCCTGTCAGTCTACAGTCCATGGGGTCACAAAGAGTCGAACACAACCGAAGTGACTTAGCAGCACACAATATGCACTGGTTTCGTGGAAGACAATTTTTCCATCGACTGGGAGGGAGGGTTGGTTTTGGGATGATTCAAGCATATTTATTGTGCACTTTATTTCTATTGTTATTACATCAGCTCCACCTCAGATCATCAGGCATTAGATCCAATAGTTTGCAGACCTCTATTTTAAAGGATGCCTGTTTATTGTGTTACTGAACTGAACTCTTCTCTTAAATACTGGCAGCAGCAGGAGCGTTCTTTAAAAGAGATACTTCAAAGAGAACATTACTTCCTTGGAATTTATAAAGAGTACTGATGAACCTATTTGCAGATCAGCAATGGAGACATAGACATAAAGAACAGACTTATGAACACGGCTGCGGGGGAGGAAAGAGAGGGTACAATGTATGGAGAGGGTAACATGGAAACTTACATTACTATATGTAAAATAGATAGCCAGTGGAAATTTGCTCTTGACTCAGGAAACTCAAACCGGGCTTAGTAACAACCTAGAGGGGTTGGATGGGAAAGGAGGTGGGAGGGATGTTCAAGTGGGAGGAAACACAGGTAAGCCTATGGCTGTTGATGTTTGGTAGAAATCAACACGATACTGTAAGGTAATAATCCTTCAATTAAAAATAAATATTTTTTTTTAAAAAAGAGAATGTCACTTCTTCAAAGAAAAGTGAAAGGATGCAAGTTTTGCATTCATTCCACTTAATTCCTACATATATACATCATCAAACGTTTGATGGCCCACTCACCAGGAAGAATTCACATTCCACTGAAAAGCCCCTACTCTCTTTCCACAAGCAAACTGGTAAATTGAATCCAGTCTTCACTTTGTTTTTCTGGCCTGGAAAATCTCCCTTTCCCATTCCTTTAGTATTTGTGCCACACTTAAGAATCTGCGCCATATAGTGGACACAAGTAGGATTCAAAACTAAGAACTTTCCAGATATGGGTTAGCTTCAGATGAGCCATTCATCAATATACTACAAGGCATTTAATATCTTGTTTTTTTTTTCAAAAAATATCAAGCTGCTCTCTAGGCAATTGGATGATATCTGTCATTTATTACCAGCTAAAGCTGGTGAATACAGCTCACTAAACTATGTTCTAATATTAAGGGTTTCAGCAAAAACACTCCATGCCTAGGATAAACTTTACTTCTAAAGAGCTGGGACTCTGTGCTTTTATTTCACTATCTGTAAATGGACAATAGAACCCTCGGACTACTGGTCACAGACACAAGAAAGAATGATTATAAATTAGGGAGTTTGGGAGATAGGCAGCTGAAAACACTAATATTCTTCCAAGAACCAGATTCTCTAAAAGTTCTCTAAGGGTCCAGTCCATTTCAAAGTGTAACTAGGACTTTTTCACTGGCTTATTGAATGACCATATTTCAAAAAATTATCTTAAACAAAGCTGAAAAACAAACAAGAGACTAACGAAAAAGAATTCACAACATGTGTGACTGAGAAAGGCTTAATATCCATACCATACATAAAGAGTATAGACACATTAAGCAAAAGATAAACTCTTCCATATTAAAATAGGAATGTATGTGGAAAATCACCTTCAAAAGAAAAATCAAGATATTGAAAAGAAATTAGATCACAATAAGGAATTAAAAACTGAAATACTAATGGTAATAATAATAATATGCTTTTCTCACGTATCAAAGCAGAAAATATTTTTCAGTGATAATACCCAAAGTTGGCAAGGATTTAGGAAGCAAGGCATTCTCACATGTGGCTGGTCACAATCAAATTACTCTTCTTAGATGAAGGTATATATTTATATGATACATATATTCATTTATTTTAAAGACATATATATTATATACATTTCAAGACAGGCATATATTTTATTATGCAGATAAATGCATATTATTTGCTATTTACAAATGTATTTTAAAGAATAAACACTAAAAAAATACTTATTGCATATTATGTCTTTTATATAAATTTTCATATTACATGGTTATTTTTAAAGGCATATTTCTATTCTGCAACTTGTGCTTAGTCGCTCAGACATGTCCAATTTTTTGCAGCCCTTTGGATTATAGCCCGCCAGGCTCCTCTGTCCATGGGATTCTCCAGGAAAGAATACTGGAGTGGGCTGCCATGCCCCTCCAGGGGATCTTCCTGACCCAAGGATTGAACCCATGTCTCCTGTGTCTCCTGCACTGCAGGTGGGTTCTTTACCTGCTGAACCACTGGAGAAGCCCCTATTTTCTGAAACACTAATTGAAGATATGTTAATTCAAGATTCTGGCTCTTCTAAAGTAGAGGACATTCAGAGACTTCTTTGAGATTCTTCTCAAAATTTCTGATGCCATGTATGCTAGAGGAGAATGAAGAGTGGACATCATTCTTCAACAAATCCATAAAACCAGATGTATTTACAAGCATTACAAGCACTCCCTCTATAGGCAGAGTAGATGACATTTTTTTCCCAACTGAACTTTTTTTAACCAAACTTTAACCATTTTGAAGAAGTCAACTTTGTGATTTCAAAAAAAAGCCCACAAAATATCTACATATGCATAATATGTGAAAATCTGAAACTCTGATCACTAAGACATCTGTTGTTGTTATTTGTTTTAGTCATTTGTCTGACTCTTTTGTGACCCCATGGACTGTAACCCACCATACTCTGTCCATGAGATTTCCCAGGCAAGAATACTGGAGTGGGTTACCATTTCCTTCTCCCAGGGGATCTTCCCAGGCCAGGGATCAAACCCACGTCTCCCGCTTGGCAGGCAGATTCTTTACCACTGAGCCACCCGGTAGTTTTACTCAGTCACATGTTGAAAGAAAATATATCCCTCATTACCTGCTTTAGATTATTAGAATAAATGTAAAAGCAATTCTGAAGTTTATGATATCATTTAAAGAGACTAATTCTGGTCTCATTCTGCTCCAAATTATAAATAAGCTCCACATTTCCAAGAGAAATGGATTCACTAAAGTTACCCATTATGTTATTTTCTTTTTACTAGACATTATCAAAAGCAAATTTGTAGGATAGATCTAAAAAGACTGTAGATTAAAGAAAACTTTAGCCTTGGTAAAATTGTAGACTTTAAATCAGACCCTCTTCAAAACATGTTATTTTCTCTGTGCTTTTCACTGACCAATGTAAAGTGTTCATTGTTTCCAGGGGCTTTATGTTTCCATTGAATGAGTCTCCGTAACAGAAGTACTTTGGTTTTTGTGCCCCATAACAGGCAATGATAAAAGCAAAACTAATGAATTCATAAACTAAATTATACATTGTTTTGACACATTCAACATCACCCTAAGCCCAGTACAAATACAGACAGGTCTCTATAATGTAATCTCCAAAATACAAATTTAAGATTGTATTAATGGGAAGCAATCATAGACCATAGACACCATAACTTAGCAAAGTTGATGACTAGTAGTTCTTGATCGTGTACTGAAGAATTCAATAACATATTTGTTTAGAGTTAAATTATAGTTTAAGTAAGATAATATATCATTAAAATAATTTAACAAAGAAAGTATTTAAAATTCCAGAAGGCAATATGAAAAAAATTTTCACCTAGATCATTGTATATCTGAACTCATCCTTGGACCCAATAGGAATTATAGACTGAGATTCAAACTTCTTATCACTTTCAGTTCAGTTCAGTTCAGTTCAGTCACTCAGTCGTGTCCGAATCTTTGCGACCCCATGAACCACAGCACACCAGGCCTCCCTGTCCATCACCAACTCCCGGAGTCCACCCAAACCCATGTCCATTTACAACCATCTCATCCTCTGTCGTCCGCTTCTCCTCTTGCCCTCAATCATTTCCAGCATCAGGGTCTTTTCTAATGAGTCAGCTCTTCGCATCAGGTGGCCAAAGTATTGGAGTTTCAGCTTCAGCATCAGTCCTTCCAATGAATATTCAGAACTGATTTCCCTCATCACTTTACAATGACCCAAATTACCAAACATTTGTTGAACAACTACTCTGTGCCTCTGTCATCTCTATGGTTACACAATAGAATAATACACAACCTTTACCCTAGAAAAGTTTATAGTCTAGTAGAAAATATAAGTATCTGAAGATTTTATTTTAACTACTAGGACAAAGGTAAATAAAAATAACATAGAAGACTAGAGATAAATATTTATCCCTCAAGGAAGATATCTGAGAGGATGATGCCTCACTTAAGTCTTAAAAATGAACATAGCCAGGAGGAAAAAAAAAATGTGAGGAAGGCATTCCAGCTAGAACAAACATCAGAAGCACAGGCATAGAGGTAGGAAATAGCAGAGTATATTCAAGAAATAATTAGGGACTTAAAGAAGAGTAAGGACAATATTACAGAAGAGAAGTATTTGAAATCTAAAATATAATCAAGATGAAAATTGATTAGATATAAGCAGGAAAAGAGAGGGAAGAGTCTGAAAGTCTAAGACAGGATTCTGTCTTGAACACGGCTGATGCCGTTAAGTGACATTAGAATCAATTACGGGCTTCCCAGGTGGCGCTAGTGGTAAAGAACCTGCTTGCCAATGCAGGAGACCATAAAAGATGCAAGTTCAATCCCTGGGTGAGGAAGATCCCCTGGAGGAAGCACCACAACCCACTCCAGTATTCTTGCCTGGAGAATCCCACAGACAGAGGAGCCTGGCTGGCTACCATCCATGGGGTCACAAAGAGTCAGACACGACTGAAACAACTTCGCAGACATGCACAGAAATAATGACCCTTGCTTTCTCTCCCACTGACAACCCCGCAATGTGTGTGTCCGCACACACTTGTGGACACACAGAAAGAGAAACAGAAAGGAAAAACCTCATCTATAGTGCAATATAGGTCTTTAGACAGAGTATGCCCACACTAGCATACCAGAACCACTACTTTCCATCTGTCTAAATGGTACCAATTTTTCAGGGTTTGGCTTATGTCCTGACTTTTTCATGGAAGGCTTTCTTGACCATCACCACTTTTAAGATTTCTTTGATTTCTCCTTACTCTGACCAAACCAACTGCCTGATGGCTAACTCCACACATTTCAGAGATTAGTCAAAGATTATTCTTTCATTAGTGAAGTGAAGTCTCTCAGTCGTGTCCGACTCTTTGTGACCCCATGAACTGTAGCCTACCAGGCTCCTCCAGCAATGGGATTTTCCAGGGAAGAAAACTGGAATGGGTTGTCATTTCCTTCTCCAATTCTTTCATTATCTTATGTTATTTTTTAGAATAAAAAATAACTTTATTATTCATTTAATTGGAGTTTTTAATAATTACTTTTATGAATTATATTCTTCAAATAAGAAGCAATGAAATTTTAAAAAAATGAAAAATTACCCAAAATGCCATCACCATGCTGCTGCTAAGTCACTTCAGTCGTGTCCGACTCTTTGCGACCCCATAGACGGCAGCCCACCAGGCCCCCCGTCCCTGGGATTCTCCAGGCAAGAACACTGGAATGGGTTGCCATTTCCTTCTCCAATGCATGAAAGTGAAAAGGTGATCATTATTTTAGAGTTTGGTATGTGTACTTTTATACATATTTCAATACATATATAAATGATGTTATGTAAACAGGACAAAACTCTAAAACCCATTCTACAAGCTGTTTATTTTTTCCCACGTGACATCAATTTTTTGTATATATACCATTTTACAGTGTGTCATAACTTATGCATTTATTTTGCTGTTCTTTCTGTAATGGCTCAGATTTTGTTAATTAATATTTAATAGGTCTTATTTTCTAACATATGCATTTAAGGCCACACATTTTCCTTTAAGCACTGTTTTAGCAGCATGACAAATTTTGATACATCATTTCTTTTATTCAGTCCATAATATTTTATAAAATACACTGCGATTTCTTCTTTGATCTATCATTTATTTAGAAGTATGTTGATTAAGTTCCAAACACAAGACTTTCCAAATTATCTTTTGTTATTTATTTCTAGTTAACTCCATTGAAGTCCAGGAACATGTTCTATAGAAGTAAAAATGTGTGAGGTGTGTTAAAACTAGCTTTATGGACAGCATATAAAAGTTTAGTTAATTGTTTCACATGTGCTTGAAGAGAATATGTATATATCAGTAGGTGAATGCAATGTTTGATAAATGTGATTAGGTCAAGTGTGTAACTCATGTTGTAAACTCTTTGGTACCCCTACAGATATTTATCTGCCTATCAGTTATCAGGACAATTGTTTGAAATCTCCTACTATGATTGTGAATCAATCTATTTTCCCTTTAAATTTCATCAATTTCTGCTTTCTATATTTTGAAATTATTGTTAGACCCAAACAAGTTTAGAATACCTATACTCTTCTGGCAAATTGAAACATTATGAACCATCTTTTCAAGTTCTTAGTGACCTTTTGTGCATTACTTTCTGAGTTGTTTGACAATAATACTGGCACAGCATCTTTCTTGTAGTGTTTGCATTGTATATATTAGTGTTTACATAGTATGTACTTTTTCATTCTTTCACTTTTAGTATTTTCTGAATCCTTATATTTTAAAAGTGTCTCTTTGAAGAAGCACACAATTGGGCTTAAGTTTTTATTTAACTTGCTAACCTTTGTTTTAATTTTTCTATATTTTCCCACTTCATGTCTTCCTGTACTTCATTCTGGATATTTTTCCAAACTATAACTGATTATCTCTTCAGTTGTGACTAATCTGTTGTTCAACACATTCACTGAGCTCTGAATAAATTTTGTCATATTTTTCAAGTGTAAAATCTTGATTTGGTTCCATTTGCAGTTTTTTTGCCATTCCCTGCCAAAATTCCCATTTATTTTTTTGACTGTTTTGAAGAGAGCTGTTGTAAGTCCATGTCTAATAAACTGATTATCTAGATTTTTTTTCTATTTCTATTATCTGTTGTTTCCTTTGGCATTTGTTCATATTGCTTTGTCACCTAGTATGCCTGGGTTTGAGCTTCCCTGGTGGCTCAGACGGTAAAGAGTCCCCCTGCAGTGCAGGAGACTCAGCTGCAATCTCTTGGTTGGGAAGATTCCCTGGGGAAGGGAATGGCAATGCACTCCAGTATTCTTGCCTGGAGAAGTCCATGGACAAAGGAGCCTGGTGGGCTAAAGTCCATGGGGTTGCATAGATTCAGACACAACTGAGTGACTAACACTTTTCCATATTTGGCCTTGTTTTTATTTTTATGTTAGGCACTAAATTCTAATGATTTTGAGAGACCATTTAAGGCTAAAATATTGTTTTCACTGAACGAGGGTTTAACTTTAATTCTGGTTATGGAGATACATAGAGATAGGAGCAATCCAAGATTATTTCAATCCAATTAGCATTTAAGTTATTAAACCTGAGCTTTAGTCATCCTGGTTGCTCTTCATTAGAGGCTTTCACTTCCATGAAGAACTTCTTCTACTTCACCCAAAAAACTAGTGCTTGCACCAAATTTCCACCTTCCTCGACAAGCTCTGAGCTCTAATTTTTGCCCCACACTCAAGGGGAAAGTCGAAGGCAGTGGCACCCCACTCCAGGACTCTTGCCTGGAAATTCCCATGGACAGAGGAGCCTGGTAGGCTGCAGTCCATGTGGTCGCTAGGAGTTGGACACACCAAACGACTTCACTTTCACTTTTCACTTTCATGCATTGGAGAAGGCAATGGCAACCCGCTCCAGTGTTCTTGCCTGGAGAATCCCAGGGATGGGGGAGCCTGGTGGGCTGCTGTCTATTGGGTTGCACAGAGTCAGGCACGACTGAAGTGACTTAGCAGCAGCAGCAGCAACAGCAAGGGGAAAGTGGCCCAAATATATACCCACTAATTTCTTTCTTCTCCTACTTTTTGGCCCTGTAATTTTTCATTGCCTTGTTAGGTCTTCCATGACTTCAAATATATGGGATTTATATATTTTGTCCAACTTTTCTAGTTGTTCTCAGAGGAAATAGAAGCTCAATCATTTTTAGCCAATCTCTTAATAATAATAGCTTGTATTTTTGAGTGTTTACAAAGTCCTAGATTCTGTTTCAAGAGCTTTATTTGTATTTTTTTTTTAATTTTTGAAGTATAGCTGACTTACAAAGTTGTGTTGATTTCTGTTGTATAGCAGTGATTCAGTTATACAATCCTTTTCATATTTCCATTATCATTTATCACAGGAGATTGACTATAGTTCCTTGTGCTATATAGTTGAGACCTTGTCGTTTTTCCATTCTATAAATATATAATAGTTTGCTTGTGGCAATCCCAAACTCCCAACCCATCTGTCCCCTGCCTCCCCTCCCTCCTGGTAACCACAAGTCTGTCCCCATGTCTGTGACTCTGCTTCTGTTACATAGACAAGTTCATTTATGGCATATTTTAGATTCCACACATAAGTGATATCACGTGCTACTTGTCTTTCTCTCTTTGACTTACTTCACTTACTATGATCATCTCTATATCCATGTAAGTGCAAAAGACATTATTTCATTCTTTTTTTATGGCTGAATAGTATTCTGTTTTTTATATGTGCCACATTTTCTTTATCTATTCATCTGTCAATGAACATTTAGACTGTTTCCATGTCTTGGTTATTGTGAATAATGCTGCTATGATTATAGGGGTACATGTATTTTTTTGAATTATAGTTTTTTTCCAGATATACACCCTGGAGTATGATTGCTGGATCATATGATAACTCTATTTTTAGCTTCGTAAGGAACCTCCATACTGCTTTCCATAATGGTTTCACCAATTTACATTGCCACCAGCAATGTAGTAGGATTCTCATTTCTCCACATTCTCTCCAGCATTTGTTACTTGGAGTAACTTTCAAAATGGCCATTCTGACCAGGACCAGTGTGAGGTGGTACCTCACTGTAGTTTTGTTTTGCATTTCTCTTCATAATCAGTGATATGGAGCATTTTTTGTGCCTATTGGTCATTTGTGTGTCTTCTTGGATAAATTTCTATTTAGATCTTCAAGGTAGGTACTTTGATCTTCGAAGCAGGCCCATTTTGTAAATGGTAAAACTGACACCAACAGAGGTTAAATAACTTGTCTAATGTTACAAAAAATGTCATGGAGGTAGAATTCAAATTCATGCAATTTGACTAAAATGTTGATAGTTTTAACAACACTTCACTACCTCTTGTTGTTTTCAAGTTTTTTCAAATTATAAATCTTTTTGCATATATATTTGGTTTTCCCTGGTGGCTCAGACAGTAAAGAATCCACCTGCAATGCAAGAGACCTGGGTTCAAACCCTGGGTTGTAAAGATCCTCTGGAGAAGGGAACGGCTGCCCACTCCAGTATTCTTGCCTGGAGTGTTCCATGGACAGGGGAGTCTGGCTGCCTATAGTCCATGGGGTTGCAAAGAATCAAACACGACTGAGCAAAATAAAGAACATGTAGGTCAGACAGTTCAGTTGCTGAGTCGTGTCCGACTCTTTGCAACCCCATGAAGTGCAGCATTCTAGGCCACCCTGTCCATCACCAACTCCTGGAGTCTGCTCAAACTCATGTCCATTGTGTCGCTGATGCCATCCAACCATCTCATCCTCTGTCATCCCCTTCTCCTTCCACCTCCAATCATTCCCAGCGTCAGAGTATTTTTTGGTTGAGTCAGTTCTTCACATCAGGTGGCCAAACTGTTGGAGTTTCAGCTTCAACATCAGTCCTTCCAATGAACACCCAGGACTGATATCCTTTAGGATAGACTGGTTGGATCTCCTTGCTGTCCAAGGGACTCTCAAGAGTCTTCTCCAACACCGCAGTTCAAAAGCATCAGTTCTTCAGTGCTCAGCTGTCGTTATAGTCCAACTCTCACATCCGTACATGACTACTGGAAAAACCATAGCCTTGACTAGATGAACCTTTGTTGGCAAAGTAATGTCTCTGCTTTTTAATATGCTGTCTAGGTTGGTCACAACTTTTCTTCCAAGGAGCAAGCATCTTTTAATTTCATGGCTGCGATCACCATCTGCAGTGATTTTGAAGCCCAAAATAAACTCTGTCACTGTTTCCATTGTTTCCCTATCTATTTGCCATGAAGTGATGGGACTGGATGCCATGATCTTCGTTTTCTGAATGTTGAGCTTTAAGCCAACTTTTTCACTCTCCTCTTTCACTTTCATCAAGAGGCTCTTTAGTTCTTCTTTGCTTTCTGCCATAAGGGTGGTGTCACCTATGTATACGAGGTTATTGATATTTCTCTCAGAAATCTGGATTCCAGCTTGTGCTTCATCCAGCCCAGCATTTCTCATGATGTACTATGCATATAAGTTAAATAAGAAGGGTGACGATATACAGTCTTGACATACTCCTTTCTCAATTTGGAACCAGTTTGTTGTTCCATGTCCAGTTCTAGCTGCTGCTTTATATATATACACACACATACATATATACACATACATTATACATATGTGTGTGCATACTAAGTCACTTCAGTCGTGTCTGACTCTTTGCAACCCTATGGACTGTAGCCTGCCAGGCTCCTCTGTCTATGGAATTCTCCAGGCCAGAATACTGGAATGAGTTGCCATGCCCTGCTCCACGGGATCTTCCAGACCCAGGGATTGAACCCATGTCTCTTACTTCTCCTGCAATAGCAGGTGGGTCCTTTACCACTAGAGCCACCTGGGATGCCCCATATTATACATATATATAATTGTTAATTTTCAAGAATTTATTAAGAATATATTCCCATAAGTGAACACACTGGGTCAGAGGCATACTTATATGAAATATGAATAAATATTAACATACTACCTTTCATTAGTTTAAATAAAATTTTCATATTTTAAATATTCATTAAACCTTAAATATTTGTTCAGAGTTTCCAATATAAGAAGTTAAAAACAACATTCTACTGTATTTACTTTCTTCTCTGCTTACTTGTTAGACTGAACATCTTTATATATATATATATATGCCATTTATATATTTGTCTTTTCTACATTACAAAATCGTGTGATTTTATTCTTAATGGTATATTCATCTTTTTCTTTTATTTATGAACTTTCCATTTGTTGTTTGTTAAAAATATTAAATTTTGTCACACCTGATACAAATATTTTCTCATCTTCCGTTTTACTGGTTTTTTGCTGTGTGTGTGTGTGTGTGTGTGTGTGTGAGCACACGGACACACACATGCAGAGCTTTATTCAGGCTTTCCCCACATACTCTGTAGTTATTTTTTAAATTCTTCCATATTGAATTTTCTTTCAATATTTTTTTAATTTTTTGTCTGAGTTCAACTGTACTTTATTTTGCCTAATTAATAGGAGAACCATTTTGTCTTTCCTTTTCCAAATAGCCAATTAGTACCCCAATGTAAGTTAATATTAGAGTAAACCCATTTTTTTCTTAGGGAATGAAACTTAGTTTATTCTATCCTAAATTTTCTGACATACTTTGTTCTACTTCTGTTGCCTATTCAGCTTTGTTTATCTCTCTTCTGCTATGTCATTACCACATTATTTTATTACAAATAATAGAATCTGGCACTATGGCTTACTAATTGTTTCAGTCATATACACCCTTTATGCCCAACCAGACTCTCATATCTTTGAAATCAGAGATTAGATCTCATATTTGTGCTTGTTTATATGTGTATCCTCTAAGGCACTCAAAAGAATACTGCACATTTGTGTACGTGTGTGCTCAGTCACTTAGTCATGCTTGACTCTTTGTGGCCCCATGGACTGTAGCCCATCAGGCAACTCTGTCCATGGGTTTCTCCAGGCAAGAATACTGAAGTAGGTTGCCAATTCCTCCTCCAGGGTGTTTTCCCCACACTGTGATCAAACTTGTGTCTCCTGCATAGGCAGGCAGATTCTTTACCACTGCATCACCTGGGAATGATAGCTCAGTTGGTGAAGAATCCCCCTCAATTCAGGGGACCCCGGTTCAATTCCTGGGTTGGGAGGATCCCCTGGAGAAGGGATAGGCTTCCCACTCCAGTATTCTTTGGCTTCCCTTGTGACTCAGCTGGTAAAGAATCCACCTGCAATGTGGGAGACCTGAATTTGATCCCTGGGTTGGGAAGATCCTCTGGAGAAGGGAAAGGCTTACCCACTCCAGTATTCTGGCCTAGAGACTTCCATGGACTGTATAGCCCATGGGGTCGCAAAGAGTTCGACACAACAGAGCAACTTTCACTTTCACCTGGGGAGATCCATTACACATTCATTGAACTAAACTGCATTTTTCCAAATTCTCTCAGAATTTCTGAGACCAAAATATTATTCTTCCTGAACTAGCTTTAGATGTTTGCTATGTAAGGCATGGAAAATATTTTGGAACAATCTTAGTTAATCATAGAACTGGCTAATCTATTGCCCTTTGTTGTATCTCCATAACTACCCAAGAATCAGAAGTATTAGTTGCTCTATTTAAGTATGTGGGCTTTATGAATCTGACTACTTTCATTGAAAGTTATGATTACTAGGAATTAGGAATACTTCTTTTACTCTACAATGGAATTGAGCAAAAGATTTTTACTTTGAGCACAAGCTTAGGGTTTTGAGAAACCCTTCGTTTTGTGGTGTCTCAAACGTGGGTTTTGGCAGGTGACATTTGCTACAAATTTTGATTTAGTCACCTATCAGCTCTTCACTTGATAGGTAATAGACATGCATTGAGGATTTTGATTAATAAAGAACTAATGAATAAATAAATATTTAACTTTTTCTAATCACAATATGTATTACAGGAGTGGCAGCTGAGAGGAGATACCCCACGTCCAAGGTAAGGAGCAGCGGCAGCGCTTTGCTGGAGCAGCCCATGAAGAGACACACCATGTCCAAGATAAGAGAAACCGCACTAAGACGGTAGGTGCTGAGACAGGGCATCAGAGGGCAGACTGAAACCACAATCACAGAAAACTAGCCAATCTAATCACATGGACCATAGCCTTATCTAACTCAATGAAACCAAGCTATGCCATATAGAGCCACCCAAGATGGTCAGGTCATGGTGGAGAATTCTGACAAAATTTGGTCCACTGGAGAAGGGAATGGCAAACCATTTCAATATTCTTGCCTTGAGAATCCCATGAATAGTATGAAAAGGCAAAAAGATAGGACACTGAAAGATGAACTCCCCAGGTGGACAGGTGCCCAATATGCTACTGGAGATCAGTGGAGAAATAACTCCAGAAAGAATGAAAGGACAGAGCCAAAGCAAAAAAAAAAAAAAAACACCCAGTTGTGCATGTGACTGGTGACAGAAGCAAGGTCCAATGCTGTAAAGAGCAATATTGCATAGGAACTTGGAATGTTAGGTCCATGAATCAAGGAAAATTGGAAGTGGCAAATAGGAGATGGCAAGAGTGAACATCAACATTCTAGGAATCAGTAACTAAGATGGACTGCAATGGGTGAACTTAAATCAGATGACCATTATATCTACTATAGTGGGCAGAAATCCCTTAGAAGAAATTAAATAGACATCATAGTCAACAACAGAATCCAAAATGCAGTACTTGGATGTAATCCCAAAATGACAGAATGATCACTGGTCGTTTCCAAGGCAAACCATTCAATATCAGAGTAATCCAAGCCTATGCCCCAACCAGTAATGCTGAAGAAGCTGAAGTTAAATGGTTCTGTGAAGACCTACAAGACCTCTTAGAACTAACACCTAAAAAAGATGTCCTTTTCATTATAGGGAACTGGAATGCAAAAGTGGGAACTCAAGAAACACCTGGAGTAACAGGCAAATTTGGCCTTGGAATACAGAATGAAGCAAGGCAAAGGCTAATAGAGTTTTGCCAAGAGAATGCACTGGTCATAGCAAACACCCTCTTCCAACAACACAAGACAAGACTCTACACATGAACATCACCAGATGCCCAACACCAAAATCAGATTGACTATATTCTTTGCAGCCAATTGGAGAAGCTCTACAAAGTCAGCAAAAACAAGACCAAGAGCTGACTGTGACTCAGATCATGAACTCTTATTGCCAAATTCAGACTTAAATTGAGGAAAGTAGGGAAAACGACTAGACCATTCAGGAATGACCTAAATCAAATCTCTTATGATTATACAGTGGAAGTGACAAATAGATTTAAGGGACTAGATCTGATAGACAGAGTGCCTAATGAAGTATGGACAGAAGTTCATGACATTGTACAGGAGACAGGGATCAAGACCATCCCCAAGAAAAAGAAATGCAAAAAAGCAAAATGGCTGTCTAAGGAGGCCTTACAAATAGCTGTGAAAAGAAGAGAAGTCAAAAGCAAAGGAAAAAAGGAAAGATATATGCATTTGTTTTCATTCCAACCCCAAAGAAAGGCAATGCCAAAGTATACTCAAACTACCGCACAATTGCACTCATCTCACCCGCTAGTAAGGTAATGCTCAAAATTCTCCAAGCCAGGCTTCAGCAATATGCGAACCGTGAACTTCCTGATGTTCAAGCTGGTTTTAGAAAAGGCAGAGGAACCAGATATCAAATTGCCAATATCCACTGGACCATGGAAAAAGCAAGAGAGTTCCAGAGAAACATCTATTTCTGCTTTATTGACTATGCCAAAGCCTTTGACTGTGTGGATCACAATAAACTGTGGAAAATTCTGAAAGAGATGGGAATACCAGACCACCTGATCTGCCTCTTGAGAAACTTGTATGTAGGTCAGGAAGCAACAGTTAGAACTGGACATGGAACAACAGACTGGTTCCAAATAGGAAAAGGAGTTCGTCAAGGCTGTATATTGTCACCCTGTTTATTTAACTTATATGCAGAGTACATCATGAGAAACGCTGGGCTGGAAGAAACACAAGCTGGAATCAAGATTGCCGGGAGAAATATCAATAACCTCAGATATGCAGATGACACCACCGTTATGGCAGAAAGTGAAGAGGAACTCAAAAGCCTCTTGATGAAAGTGAAAGTTGAGAGTGCAAAAGTTGGCTTAAAGCTCAACATTCAGAAAATGAAGATCATGGCATCCGGTCCCATGACTTCATGGGAAATAGATGGGGAAACAGTGGAAACAGTGTCAGACTTTATTTTTGGGGGCTCCAAAATCACTGCAGATGGTGACTGCAGCCATGAAATTAAAAGACACTTACTCCTTGGGAGGAAAGTTATGACCAACCTAGATAGCATATTCAAAAGCAGAGACATTACTTTGCTAACAAAGGTTCGTCTAGTCAAGGCTATGGTTTTTCCTGTGGTCATGTATGGATGTGAGAATTGGACTGTGAAGAAAGCTGAGTGCCGAAGAATTGATTCTTTTGAACTGTGGTGTTGGAGAAGACTCTTGAGAGTCCCTTGGACTGCAAGGAGATCCAACCAGTCCATTCTGAAGGAGATCAGCCCTGGGATTTCTTTGAAAGGAATGATGCTAAAGCTGAAACTCCAGTACTTTGGCCACCTCATGTGAAGAGTTGACTCATTGGAAAAGACTCTGATGCTGGGAGGGATTGGGGGCAGGAAGAGAAGGGGACGACAGAGGATGAGATGGCTGGATGGCATCACTGACTCAATGGATGTGAGTCTCAGTGAACTCCGGGTGTTGGTGATAGACAGGGAGGCCTGGCGTGCTGCAATTCATGGGGTCGCAAAGAGTTGGACACGACTGAGCGACTGATCTGATTTGATCTGATACCCATTTGAATGCAGAGTTCCAAAGAATAGCAAGGAGAGATAAGAAAGCCTTCCTCAGTGATCAGTGCAAAGTAATAGAAGAAAATAATAGAATGGGAAAGATTAGAGATCTTTTCAAGAAAATTAGAGATATCAAGGGAACATTTCACACAAAGATGGACTCAATAAAGGGTGAAAATAGTATGAACCTAACAGAAACAGAAGATTTTAAGAAGATGTGGCAAGAATACACAGAAGAACTGGACAAAAAGGATCTTCATGACCCAGAAAACACAATGGTGTGATCACTCACCTAGAGTCAGACATCCTGGAATGTGAAGTCAAGTGGACCTTATGAAGCATCCCTACAATAAAAGCTAGTGGAAGTGATGGAATTCCAGATGAGCTATTTCAAACCCTAAAAGATGATGCTGTGTAAGTGCTGCACTCAATATGCCAGCAAATTTGGACCAACATCTGCTGAATCATAGAAAAACAGTTCCAAAAAATATCTATTTCTGCTTTGGTCACTATGGCGACCATGACCTGCCTCTTGAGAAATCTGCATGCAGGTCAGGAAACAACAGTTAGAAGTGGACATGGAACAACAGACTGGTTCCAAATTGGGAAAGCAGTATGTCAAGGCTGTATATTGTCATCCCACTTATTTAACTTACATGCAGAGTACATCATGAGAAATGCTGGCTGGATGAAGCACAAGTTGGAATCAAGATTGCTGGGAAACAGTGGAAACAGTGAGAGACTGTATTTTAGGGGGCTCCAAAATCACTGCAGATGGTTACTGTAGCATGAAATTAAAAGACTCATACTCCTTGGAAGGAAAGTTTTGACCAACCTAGCTGCTGCTGCTGCTGCTAAGTCGCTTCAGTCGTGTCTGACTCTGTGCAACCCCATAGATGGCAGCCCACCAGGCTCTGCCATCCCTGAGATTCTCCAGGCAAGAACACTGGAGTGGGTTGCCATTTCCTTCTCCAATGCATGAAAGTGAAAAGTGAAAGTGAAGTCACTCAGTCGTGTCTGACTCTTAGCGACCCCATGGACTGCAGCCTACCAGGCTCCTCTGTCCATGGGATTTTCCAGGCAAGAGTACTGGAGTGGGGTGCCATTGCCTTCTCTGGACCAACTTACAGAGCATATTAAAAACCAGAGACAGTACTTTGCCAACAAAGTCTGTCTAGTCAAGGCTATGGTTTTTCCTGTAGTCATGTATGGATGTGAGAGTTGGACTATAAAGAAAGCTGAGTGCCAAAGAATTGATGCTCTGAACTGTGGTGTTGGAGAAGACTCTTGAGAGTCAGGAAATCATTCCTGA
The DNA here is from genome assembly GCF_032452875.1 of Bos javanicus. Lineage (NCBI taxonomy): Eukaryota > Metazoa > Chordata > Mammalia > Artiodactyla > Bovidae > Bos > Bos javanicus. The sequence goes on from NC_083881.1 coordinate 42,920,588, forward strand.
ATGTTCATTGGAAGGACTGATGTTGAAGCTGAAACTCCAGTACTTTGGCCCCCTGATGCGAAGAGCTGACTCATCTGAAAAGACCCTGATGCTGGGAAAGATTGAGGGTAGGTGGAGAAGGGGACAACAGAGGATGAGATGGTTGAATGGCATCACCGACTCGATGGACATGAGTTTGGGTAAACTTTGGGAGTTGGTGATGGACAGGGAGGCCTGGCGTGCTGTGGTCCATGGGGTCGCAAAGAGTCAGACACGACTGAGTGACTGAACTGAACTGACTATGTATCACTAATGGCAACACCCTCTCAGGATGTAGACCATTTTCAGTGCCAATATAATATATTCAACATTTCTTGGTACCAGACTCATGAAAGTCAACTACTTCATGTAGAATTGTCAGATAATGAAAGCATCATAAATTAAATGATGCTTTAATTTAAGCACCAGATCAAACCATCTTAAATCAAGTATTCAGAATCTGAAAATTAAATTTTGTATCCAAATTCTTCTTCCTTTACTCATCACATGATTCCCACATTCAATATATAAATTTGAATTAATTAACCCAGGCATCTCATTCCTTGGGAACATGCCTTCTCTCCTTTAATCAAGGCAAGCTGTTTTCTCAGGAAGATTTACACAATGGGTCTAATGTTTTGTGAAAACTTTGGCGATTTTTCCATAGTTTTATGCAATAATGGAGGCTCAGTAGTGTATTTATTAATATTTGCGCCCAGGGTAACATGTGTTGCCAAGTGGCCTGGCTCTGGTGGAAAGCCCAGGTTAAGAAAAATGTGCAGGACAAACTGGATAAGAAACAGCTGGAACTCTCTGAGGACACTCAGATTGAGGTTATGAGAACCTGACCCAGGGCAATAGCATACCAGAAATTTTAATGAGGAGGAAAATATGAGATAAAATGGGATTTGGTAAGTAATTGGATGTATAAATAATTAAAGGGCAAAGGACTCAAATTTGCCTCTATGATTCTCCTTGGAAGCAATAGTAATAACACTCCATTAATTAAAAGTAAAGGCCTCAGGGACTTCCCTGGTGGTCTAGTGGTTAAGAATCCCCTGCCCTGGTCAGGGAGCTAAGATCCCACATGTGCAACTCGGTCCCATGTGGCACAACTGGAGAAGCACTGGGTCACAGCAAAGACCCAGCACAGCCAAAATACATAATAGTAATAAATAAAGGCCTCAAAGCTACTAAGTCCAGTTAAAAGGCATAAATCCACTTCATGAGATGAGTTGGCCTGAATGAAGTGGGAGGGTATGGGAGCCTGCGGAGAGAAGGACGACAGCTCAAGAAGTGATCTATGAAACAAGCAAGAGAAAAAAATGTAGTGATGAAAGCCCAGTTGAAACACCATGGATCTTCAATGTAATAAATCACTTCACCATTAAATGACTTTTTGGGCAACATTATACTGCTACTGCTACTGCTGCTAAGTCACTTCAGTCGTGTCCGACTCTGTGCGACCCCATAGACGGCAGCCCACCAGGCTCCCCCGTCCCTGGGATTCTCCAAGCAAGAACACTGGAGTGGGTTGCCATTTCCTTCTCCAATGCATGAAAGTGAAAAGTGAAAGTGAAGTCGCTCAGTTGTGTCCAAATTTAGCGACCCCATGGACTGCAGCCTACCAGGCTCTTCCATCCATTTGATTTTCCAGGCAAAAGTACTGGAGTGGGGTGCCATTGCCTTCTCCCAACATTATACTACCTAGATGCAAAAGAAGATAAAACAGAAGTTGCTGAGAAATGGTATCACAGAAAGTCAAAGAGGTATACAAACCCATGTGTTCAAATGTATTACAAAAGTAGCTCTATTAATACTCACCAAAGACTGTATAGTAGACTCTGGTCAGACCTACACTGGTCAGATTTCCTAAAACTTCCATAAGCTATTGGTTGCAGCCTTCTTATGTGTTTCCTGGACATCATCTGAAATCTGCCCCCATACATGGGGAGCAGAGAGAGACCAAAGAAAGAGGCAAATCACTCCACATTGGTAGCTTTTACAAGCAAGGGAACTTATTTGTGCAGCTTGTCTTCAGCATCCTCAAGACAAGTAAATTTCCATGCCCCACCAAATCTTACAAATTTATATGGAGGCTTTAAGGGTTCAGTCATATACAGTTTGGATGGTTGAAAATCACAGTACTGTCTCAAAACTGTATCTTTGGGTAGTTTCTAGGGAGGGGAAGGTAGATGGAGCACACATTCCAAGGGCAGGCTGGGGAGTGAGCAGTCTTCCAATACCAGGTTCAGCTCACAGGTCAAACTAATGATCACATCTCTCTTTTTTTTTTTAATTGGAGTACAATTGCTTTACAATGTTGTGTTAGTTTCTGCTGTACAACAAAGTGAATCAGCTATATGTATACATATATCCTCTCAGTCTTGAACCTCTCTCCCATCCCTCCCATCCCACCCCTCTAGGTCACCACAGTACTGTGCTGAACTCCCTGTGCTATACAGCAGGTTCCCACTAGCTATCTCTTTTATGGTCATATCTTCTTGATGACCTTTCCCAACACACACCTACAAAGATGTCATCATTTTATGGTTACAATATGACTGGGCATGCTAGATGACTACTCATTATGATATTTTGTTATAAATGTTCCTTTTGTTCTTATAACAGCAAACAATAACCTCAAGAAGATTTATATGTTCAATAATCTTCAACTCAGTCCTTCGAGAATTCACTTCATCTTGTGAAATAGGTTTTTATTTTGTTTCCGTTGTACAAAAAAAGAAGCTGCAATCCCAAGAACTTGGAAGTCAGCTAAGGTCATGTAGGTACCACGCAGTGGAAGAAGAGTGAGACAGGCCTTCTGCCTCTTTCTCTTTCTACTGTGCCAACTTATGCAAAGGGGGTGAGGATGGAGAGAGAGAATGCTTATTCATGAAAAGGGTAAGGGTAAGATTTAGTGAATGTGAAGAAATGTCAGCTAAGTAGCACATAAAAACAAGTCAGCAATCTGTAGGATGGAGCTGGGTTGGTAATGGCAAAATCCAGGATATGAGAGTAATAAGAGCAATGTGAGGAAATGGAAGTTAGGGTCAGTGGCATTATATTGAGTAAGGAACTTTGATTCAGCATCTCATAAATTGTGGATATTAAAGTCACTGTTTAGTGGGAGGTAAGCAATATGAAGAGTTACTAAGTATAAAACAGATAACTAGTGAGAACCTACTATAGAGCACAGGGAACTCTACTCAGTGCTCCGTGGTGACCTCAAGGGGAAGGAAATCCAAAAAGAGGGGGTATATGTATAGCTTATTCACTTTCCTGTACAGTAGAAATTAACACAGCATGGTAAAGCTACTGTACTCCAATAAAAAAATTTTCAAGATGAAGAGAGTAATATAAGAAGTGCCTTCCCTTTGCCAAGAGAGTACACTGGTCACAGCAAACACCCTCTTCCAACAACAAAACAGAAGACTATGCATGGACATCACCAGATGGTCAATACTAAAATCAGATTAATTATATTCTTTGTAGCCAAAGATGGAGACTCTATACAGTCAGCAAAAACAATACTGGGAGCTGACTGTGGCTCAGATCATGGACACCTTATTGCCAAATTCAGATTTAAATTGAAGAAAGTAGGGAAAACCACTAGATCATTCAGGTATGACCTTAATCAAATTGCTTACGATTATACCGTGGAAGTGACAAATAGATTCAAGGGATTAGATCTGATAGAGTGCCTGAAGAACTATGGATGGAGGTTTGTGACATTGTAGATGAGGCAGTGATCAAGACCATCTCCAAGAAAAAGAAATGCAAAAAGGCAAAATGGTTGTTTGAGGAGGCCTTACAAATAGCTGTGAAAAGAAGAGAAGTGAAAGGCAAAAGAAAAAAGGAAAGATATACCCATTTGAATGCAGAGTTCCAAAGACTAGCAAGGAAAGATAAGAAAGCCTTCCTCAGAGATCAATGCAAAGAAATGGAGGAAAACAATAGAATGGGAAAGACTAAAGGTCTCTTCAAGAAAATTAGAGATATCAAGGGAACATTTCATGCAAAGATGAGCACAATAAAGGACAGAAATGGTATGGACCTAGCAGAAGATATTAAGAAGAGGTGGCAAGAATACACAGGAGAACCATACAAAAAAAAGATCTTCACGATGCAGATAAACATGATGGTGTGATCACTCACCTAGAGCCAGACATCCTGGAGTGTAAAGTCAAGTAGGGCTTAGGAAGCATCTCGATGAATAAAGTTAGTAGAGGTGATGGGATTCCAGTTGAGCTATTGCAAAAGATAATGCTATGAAAGTGCTGCACTCAATATGCCAGGAAATTTGGAAAGCTCAGCAGTGGCCACAGGACTGGAAATGGTCAGTTTTCATTCCAATCTCAAAGAAAAGCAATGCCAAAGAATGCTCAAACAACCACACGATTGCACTCATTTCACACACTAGCAAAGTAATGCTCAAAATTCTTCAAGCCAGGCTTCAACAGTACATGAACTATGAACTTCCAGGTGTTCAAGCTGGATTTAGAAAAGGCAGAGGAACCAGAGATCAAATTGCCAACATCCATTGGATCATCCAAAAAACAAGAGAGTTTCAGAAAAATATCTACTTCTGTGTTATTCACTATGCCAAAGCCTTTGACTGTGTGGATCACAACAAACTGTGGGAAATTCTTAAGAAGTTGGGAATACCAGACCATCTGACCTGCCTCTTGAGAAATCTGTATGCAGGTCAGGAAACAACAGCTAGAACTGGACATGGAACAACACACTGGTTTCAAATCAGGAAAGAAGTACATCAAGGCTGTATATTGTCACTCTGCTTATTTAACTTATATGCAGAGTACATCATGAGAAACACTGGGCTGGATGAAGCACAAGCTGGAATCAAGATTGCTGGGAGAAGTATCAATAACCTCAGATATGCAGATGACACCACTCATGGCAGAAAGTGAAGAAGAACTAAGAGTCTCTTGATGAAAGTGAAAGAGGAGAGTGAAAAAGTAGCCTTAAAACTCAACATTCAGAAAACTAAGGTCATGGCAAATTGATGGAGAAACAGTGAAAACAGTGAGAGACTTTATTTTTTTGGCCTCCAAAATCACTGCAGATGGTGACTGCAGCCATGAAATTAAAAGACACTTGCTGCTTGTAAGAAGTTATGACCAACCTAGAGAGCATATTAAAAAGCAGAGACATTACTTTACCAACAAAGGTCCATCTAGTCAAAGCTATGGTTTTTCCCGTAGTCATGTATGGATGTGAGAGTTGGAATATGAAGAAACCTGAGTGCCGGAAGAATTGGTGCTTTTGAACTGTGGTGTTGGAGAAGACTCTTGAGAGTCCCTTGGACTGAAAAGAGATCCAATCAGGCCATCCTAAAGAAAATCAGTCCTGAATATTCATTGGGAGGACTGATGTTGATCTGAAACTCCAATACTTTGGCCACCTGATGTGAAAAACTGACTCATTGGAAAAGACCCTGATGCTGGGAAAGATTGAAGGCAGGAGGAGAAGGGGACGACAGAGGATGAGATGGTTGTAATGGCATCACTGACTCAATGGACATGAGCTTCAGTAGGCTCTGCGAGTTGGTGATGGACAGGGAGGCCTGGCATGCTGCAGTCCATGGGGTCACAAAGAGTTGGACACAACTGAGCAACTGAACTGAACTAACTGAACTGAATATGAGAAGTAGCATATAGAATAAGCAAAGGCAGGAAATAGTTGAAATGCAAAAAGCACTGAAATGCAGAGAATGAGTCAAGCCTTCCTGAGTTCACAAGAATCACAAAAGAAAGCAAAAAATCTATCATCTTTGTTCGTATCTAAACATCCATGTTGTTTTCTTTGCGGTTCAGTCACTAAGTCATCTCCGACTCTGAGACTCCATGGACCACAACACACCAGGCTCCCCTGTCCATCACTATCTCCCAGAGTTTGCTCAAATTCATGTCCATTTAGTTGGTGATGCTATCTAATTATGTCATCCTCTGCCCCCGACCCCATTCTCTTGCCTCCAATCTTTCCCAGCATCAGGGTGTTTTCCAATGAGTCAGGTCTTCACATCAGATGGCCAAAGTATTGGAGCTTCAGCTTCAGCACCAGTCTTTCCAATGACTATTTAAGGTTGGTTTTCTTTAGGATGGATTAGTTTGACCTCTTTGTGTCTATATTTATACCTATGTCTATATCTATAGTGTTATTGAGGAAGTCACACAGAGTCGGACATGACTGAGCAACTGAACAACAGCAACATTTCCACTGAACCCATATAGAAAGTCTGAAGATGAAGGAAAGTTTCTAGTAGTGAAGTAAAGCTCACATAAAAAAGCATGGGAGAAGATAGCTAAGGGACAGGCATGGACAGCCCATGAGTGGAATTAATGGGTAAGCTGAACTAAAATGAGTACTGCAGTGTGGAGAAAGCAAGAAAAAGGATAGACCAGGGAGATAGAAATGGGTGATGTCAGAGCTTGGGAACTATAGAGATAAAAAGGAGTAGTTTTGTGATGTTTTAATTTCAAAGTAAGTGGATGATCACAAGAGTAGAGTTAGGCAGAGACTCCCATCAAATTTCACATAAGGTATTTTTTTACTTTAATGAGCTCTCTTTGGTCATGTACTTTGTACTTTATAGAAAGATCAAGCATTTTCTCCTGCCTGTCTTGTTCTTAAATATACCTCAAATTAGAATCAAGGTGTGTGTGCTTACCAGAAATATGCAACACATCAAACTCAAACCATGAATTTTTTATAGGCACAGAAGAATTAAAAGATCAGATTAAATTCAGAGCAATAACTGAAACCCTGCTTAGAATTAATGTCCCTCATTACTTGAGTGAAGTTTTCAAGAGTAAATACTGCTCATTTCACAGTCAGAGCACTGAACTGGTGACATGTTTCTAGTTCGCTTGAGCAATATACTCACACTTTAATATGATATTTCTTAATTATGATAAAATATTCTAGGATGGAAATTATGTTTGGCCATTTATGCAAACTTTCATTTTGTGCAGATTAATACAATTCATGACCTGGTATGCCTCAGGGCTTAAATATTTAAATGATGTTTAATATAATCTTTCCCAGTAGACAAAACCATTCTGGGGAGGAAAAAAAAGCAAACTTTGAATGATATTAAGAAAATGTTTACTTAAATCTCTATCTGTTAATGTTGAGAATAAATGCTTCAATTTATTTTACAACCTTCTACTCTGCTTCTCTGTGCTATTTTATTTATTCTTAAGCTATTTGTCATTTGGATTTCTCTGGGCTTTAAATAATCATATACAAATTTTTTTCTATCTGTGGTCAGTCATTTTCAAAGAGAACCTCTCATATACATGCACTATCAAGAGGTGAAGGTTTTTGTTTTTGTTCTTTTCTTCTTCACCTTTTGAATCTAGGCTTGGCCATTTGACTTGCTTTGGCCAATGAGATATTAGCAAGCATGAGATAAACAAAGACTTCAAAAGTACTTGCCCATTAGAGCTTTCTCTATTCCATGCCCAGTTGGGACCTGAAGACTATAATGTGAAAGATCCTGAACTCACCTACTAAGCAGATGATTTAGAGTAGAGCAGAGTACACAAGCTGGACAGTCTACTAACCACCTCCCTTGTGTTGAGGCCATCTTAGACAATCTAGTCCCAGTTAGGCCACTGGAAGACTACAGATAAGTGAATGGCTCCAGGAAGACAATGAGAACTACCCAGCAGAACTCAAAAACTGCCCAAATTGATGACCCATTGAATGGAACTCATGGAATCATTAGCAAATAAAACTTTTGTTGTTTCAGGCTAATAAGTCTTATAGAATTTCTTACACAGCAATAGATAAGTGATAACACTAATACCAATTATCCTCTGAAATAAGTAGCATTCATTTAATAAGGCTGATAGTGAAGAGTCATGGTAAACAAAGTAATGCTCCAATTGGAAGAAAATGAGGAAATTAAAATATGAGCATTATGTTCATTCTCAGTCTGATTCTATTGCCATTTATATCACCACTGACCCTGTTTAGCAAATTCTTAATCTTCTAAATTGGCTTACAGAGTGCCAAAATGATAGAAATATGTAACTTCCAAATGGTTTCAATTCCTATCCTGCCATCTGAGTAATCCATATAGTAAACCCCATTTCCTAATTTGTTAACAATGGGATCCTGGAAAACAGTCTCAGTAGTAGATTAGTTTATGACTGCCTGGCTAGACTGATCACAACACACCTGCCCCACTACCATTCACCTCATATCATGAATAGGAAAGGCTGCCAGGGAACATGGTGCTACTATGAGTTAAACTGAGTTTGGGCCAAGACTGCCTCTAAGACCAGATCTGTAAGACAAGAAAAAGTAATTACTTATCAGGATTTGTACTAATGGTTTTTAACCTGGGACAGGCATAATAACCACCAGTGAACTTTTTTAAAAACTACCATTTATTCCCCATCTATTGGAAATTTCAATTCATTCAATCTGAGATAGGTTGCTAACATAGGCTTTGGGGTTTTTTTATTGAAGTAGTTGCTCTACAGTTTAGTTTCTGCTGTACAGTTAAATGAATCAGCTGTGTGTGTGTGTGTGTGTGTGTGTACATATATATCCCGTCCCTCTTGGACCTCCCTCCCACTTCCCCCTCCCACCTATCCAGATCATTACAGAGCACCACTGAGCTGAGTTTCCTGTGCTTCATAGCAGGTTCCCACTAGCTATTTTACAGGTAGTAATGCATATACATCAATCCTAACATCACAGGAAATTGCATGCACACTGCTGCATAAGAATAACCAGTAAAAGCAAAGGAGGACATTAACAATGTGATATGATTTGAGGGGTAACAAGGTGATTGCTTTAATAATACAACTCCCACTTGCTTAATATAATGCTTGAAGTTACACTGTATCTTCTTTGGCTGAAAATATATTATCCAGAGTTAGGGATCTTACAGTCAAAGGGAAAAGCCTGGAATCAAGAGTCTTGGATTTTCTAATTAGTCACCTAATCTTTCCCCCCCAACCTTGGGCTTCATTCTTTTTTTTAAATTTATTAATTTAAAGAAATTAAATTTATTTCTTTTAATTGGAGGCTAATTACTTTACAATATTGTATTGGTTTGCCATACATTAACATGAATCTCCCACGGATATACATGTGTTCCCCATCCTGAACCCCACTTGATGAAGTCATTTAACCTCTCAGTTTCTTCCACAACAAAACAGGGAAAGACATTTCTGCTTCCTAGGTTTCTGTGAATGTCAAATGAGATACATGGGAAAGTATTTGGCAAACTCTAAAATGCCATCTAAAATAATTATTGCCCTTCTATAAGAAAAAGGCAGTAATGTCTCTGAACAAACTGACTTACTTGAATTGCCAGCCTATTACCTAATAAACTGATGAAGAAAAAGAGACTAGGTACAAGTAACTTTGGATTTCCTGGAAGGGAGGAAACCTCTGATGTGAGATAGTATCTAGGAAGGAAGAATCAAGAGTCACCTCCCCCACTTGGGGGACCATCCCCAAGTGCCAGAGGACAAAAGATGAATGGAACAGAATCAGGAGGCTCAAAAAGGATGCTAAGTGCAAGCACTTCCTATTTCCCAATTTAGACCACAATCAGTTTGACAAATGGCCCTAAATCAAAATGGTTCAATGGGTTCAAATTATTCTTCAATAATAGAACAGGTTAGATAGAGAAAGAATAAAATAAGATATACCTTGGAATAAAGTGCTTGATTGGATGTTTGATTTTCATAGGTTTCTCTTTATCATTTTCCATTTGAAAATCAAATTATTGCCATTTTTCATATTTGAAAGCATAGACCTATAAAAACAGAGTCAGAGGAGGAATTCTGCAGATACAGTAAAAATAAAAGTGAACTGCTTTTGTAATTGCCTGGCAGACTTAGCTTATATGAATAATTATTCATAATCTTTTTTGATTCCACAGTATAATAAGAGGTTTTCTTCTTTTGATGGCAATAAAGTAGGTTCCTTTATTAAGGCTATAATGATCAAAATGAAAATTTGAAAAATTACAGGCTTATGCACCAGGAGAAAAAAGAGTTAGAATATGTAAAATACTGAACCATAGAAGCCAAGTTTTTCTTACTATAAGCTTTTGAAAATGTTATATAAAGGTGAATCCCATGCACTTGTTTTGTTTTTTTTTAATTTTAATAATATATTTTATTTAACCCAATATATTCAAACATTATAATTTCAATATGCAGTCAATAGCAAAATTGAGATATTTTACATTCATTTTTCACACTTAGTCTTTGAAATTCAGTATGTATTACTCACCTCATATCTCAAATTGGCTTAGCCACATTTCAAGCGCTCAGATCTGTACTGGTACTAGAAAATTGGAAGAACAGGTTCAGAATATAAGTATATTCCTAGAAGAAGGCAACAATTTAGCAAAGAAGCTAAGTCAATTTACATAATAACGAGCTCAGAGGTGTAGGGAACATGGAATAGGAAGAAATGCCTCTGGACTTGAGAGGGAAAGTGTGGTGGGGTGGGGAAGTGAGAGTAGGCGCTAAGGAGATGAGGCACATGGTTGTCCAGTTGAACTGAACAGTCCATGGGAGGAGAAAAGAGGGATTTAAAGAAGTATGGAGGGTTTATGGGTCCTTTTCATAGGGTTAAAGAAAAACTTAATGATTTTGTTATTTTATTTATTTTTTAAACAATTTCTAAAGGTTACATTCCATTTATAGTTACTACAAAATACTGGTTATACTCCCTGTGTTGTAGGATACATACTTGTAGCCTATCTTATATCCAGTAGTTCATACCTCCCACTCCCCCACCTTATACTGCCACTTCCCCCTCCCTGCCTGATAACCACCAGTTTGTTCTCCATGTCTGTGAGTATGCTTCTTTTCTGTTATATTTTAGGTTCTACACATAACTGACATGTGTGTGCATGCTATGTCACTTCAGTAATGTCTGACTCTTTGCAACCCTTTGGACCATAGCCTGCCAGGCTACTCTGTCCATGAGATTCTCCAGGCAAGAATACTGAGGTAGGTTACAATGCCCTTCTCCAGGGGATTTTCCCAACCCAGGGATAGAACCCGCATCTCTTTCACTTCCTGTGCTGGCAGGAGGGTTCTTTACGACTAGCGCCATCTGGGAAGTCCAACAGTTAAGTCATATAATACACTATTTGTCTTTCTCTGTATGGTTTATTGCACTTAGCATAATGCTCTCCAAGTCCATCTGCTGCTGCTGCTGCTAAGTCACTTCAGTCGTGTCCGACTATGTGCGACCCCATAGACGGCAGCCCACCAGGCTCACCCGTCCCTGGGATTCTCCAGGCAAGAACACTAGAGTGGGTTGCCATTCCCTTCTCCAGTGCATGAAAGTGAAGAGTGAAAGTGAAGTCGCTCAGTCGTGTCCGACTCTTCACGACCCCGTGGACTGCAGCGCACCAGGATCCTCCATCCACGGGATTTTCCAGGTCCATCTATGTCGCTGCAAACAGCAAACTTTCACTCTTTTCTATGGCTGAGTAGTGTTCCACTGTACATGTGTTCCACATCTCTATCCATTCATCTGTTGATGGACACTTAGGTTGCTTCCACATTCTGGCATATTTACAAATATTGTAAATATGTTTAAATATTTAAATTTCTATGAACTTTATTCTTCGTCAGGTACACTGCTCTAGAACTGAGCCACAAGGGTGAAAGCTTCAAAATATTAACAAATATTATAAAGGAGGGCTTTAAATCAAAGGGCTGTGGGTGGGGAGATAAAATCCCTAATCCATCCATCTTTTCATTTTCATAGAACATGGCAGTGAATACTTCCTGCTGCCTTCTCCATTGTCACCCACTGCCCTCCATCCAGTGGGTGGGGATCTGACACTCACTGGGTCTCTCATTTCTGGTGGAAGGGTCAGATGTTAACAATCACTGGCCCAATATTCTTCCATCCAAGCTGACAGCCACAACACAGGCTCTCCCTTTGTGTTCACCAAATCCTTGCACACCCTCGCCCATGTGATAATGGACATGTAATTCCAATACAATACAGTAACTGCTTTAGTGGAGCTTTGGTCAAAGAAGCATTAGAGCAAAAAGAAAGGAAGGCCCCGGGTTTGGAGGACATGCTTTGTAATCAATGGGACTCTTTCACTATTCACATCACTTTATATAACGTCATTTTGTCTTTCAACATTACTATGGAAATGCTATTTTCTTCCAGCTTTACTGAGATAAAATTGACATTGCAACATTATATTAAAGCAGTGTATATAAGTTTAAGATTTATAACAGAATGGTTTGATATATGTATACACTGCAGAAAAATTAAAGATTCAATTCACATAGTCACAAAGCTGCAAAATTTTCTGTATAGTAAAACTTTTAAATCTCTCAGTGTGTGCTCAGCTGTGTCCCACTCTTTGCAATCCCATGGACTATAGCCCGCCAGGCTCCTCTGTCCATGGGGATTCTCCAGGCAAGAATACTGGAGTGGGTTGCCATTTCCTCCTCCAGGGGATCTTCTCGACTCAGGGACTGAACCCAAGTCTCTTGCTTCTTCTGCACTGGCAAGGAGATTCTTTACCACTGCACCACCTGGGACACCATTAAATCTCTTAGTGGCTTTCAAATGTAAAATATACTCTTGTTAGCTATAGTTACCATGCTGAACATTACATCCTCAGAACTTGTAACTGGAAGTTTTACCCTTTGACCAGCTTCACCCATTTCCCCTCCTAGTTCTCACTCCTACCCTTGCAACCATCAATCCATTCTGTTTTTATGAGTTCAGATTTTTTTGTTTTGTGTTTTTTTTTATATTCCACATAAAGTAAGATCATACAGTATTTGTCTTTTTCCACTTGGTATATTTCACTTAACATAATGTCCTCAAGTTTCATCCATGTTGTTGCAAATGACAGAATTTCCTTACTTTTTAATCCCTGGATAATATTCTATTCATTATTTTCTTTCCATTTACCTTTTTTCAAACCATTTATCTGTTACTGGACATAAGCTGTTTTCGTGACTTGCCTATCATAAATAATGCTACAATCAACACAGATATCTGCATAGGGGTGCAGATGTCTCTTCAAGACAGTGAATTTATTTCCTTGGGATATTGCAGGGGCATCTCTGAATCATATGGAAGTTCTATTTCTAATTTTCTGAGGAGCCTCTATACTGCTGTCTGTAGTAAGAGTTTCATTTGATCTACATCCTCCCCAGCATTTGTTACCTCATATCTTATTGATAGTAGACATTCTAACAGGCACAGTGCTAATTGTTGTAAGCCCTGACAACCTTCTCTGTTTCTATTTGATTCTCAGTAGTCAAGCCCCATGGATTTCCTCAGCTCTCCCTGGGTCTCTTGGGAAGCACCAAGCAGTGACAAGGAAGCTGGATGTCTACCTTGGGCTCTTGGGAGAAACCATAGACCCTCAGTGTATTATTGTGCAGTGCTGGGAGATGGGCAATGCAGTCAGAGTACAGTTACTCCCTTACCCTTCTAAGGTAAGGTCCTTCAGGATCTCTGTGGTCCCTGGGAGTGCTTCAGCCCCACATCTGGGTTTTTTGGGTTTTCACAATGGTACTTTGCCTGTGGATAATGGATAATTGATCTGAAGTTGGAAATGAGCTATGTCACCATTTTGATCTGTGCATTTGATTTAATTTTTTAAATAAGATGTCAATTTGGGGGGAAATATGACAAATCTATATTTTCTTAATATAAAAACCAAAAATTATATTTTTTCTTCTAAAAAGAGCTTCACTTTTCAAATAAATAAAAATTGTTTACTAATTTTGTGAGGATGTATTTTTTTCTCCATACATTTCTTTGCCCTGTAAACTACCATACATTTCTTTGCCTTGTAAACTACCAAAGAATGTCTTTTTATATCTCTCTCCTTTCTTACAAATGGACACAATGACATGAATTTCTTGTCTCCTGTGATGCAGTTGTGGGTGGGGCTCCCCAGGTGGTGCTAGTGGTAAAGAACCCACCTGCCAGTGCAGGAGACGCAGGAGACTCAGGTTCTATTCCTGGGTGGGGAAGATACTCTGCAGGAGGGCATGGCAACCCACTCCGGTATTCTTGCCTGGAGAATTCCATTGACAAAGGAGCCCAGTGGGCTATCATTCATGGGGTTGCAAAGAGCCAGACACATCTGAAGCAACTTAGCATGCAGCAGGCACACACTTGTGTGCAATAGTAAAAGATACTGGATAGCATTGTCCAGCTCTTCTGAGTTAGACAAAGACTGATGTCACCTAGCCCAGTGGTTTTCTCCCCTTTTGGACATGTTCTATGAATGTGCATTGTTATTTATGTCTTGATTCCCTGCTTAGATGTTTCTACATAACCTGCGATCATTAAATCAAGCACAATAAACAGACAAGTTAATGATCAATAACAATATAATTTGACAGATATTATAGCAAAAGTAATATAAAAGTAAAACAATATCACAATACATCATGAAGGCAGTCAGAGACCTGTTACTTACTATGTCCAATGAAGGAGGTGCACATTAAAACAGCTATACCCTCACCCCATAGAAGGAACAAGTTTGCTCCCCTTCAGTGAGTGACCAGCAAGGGAAACTGTTATTTGTTCTTGCTCTCCCCGACGCAGCAGGGGCCCTAGTAAAGCCTTACCTGAAAAAAACAAAAACACCTATTGATTATCTCATGGTCACTATGTGCCAAAGTCTCGGTTTGACTTAGCTGGGTCCTCTGTCCAGTGTCTTATCAGGCTGAAATCCAAATACTGGATGAGCTTCATTCTTGTCTAGAGCTCAGGATTCTCTCCCAGGCTTGTGTGGCTGCTGGCAAAATTCAGTTCTTTGCAGCTGTAGGACTGACATCCCTATTTTCCTGCTGGCTGTCAGTGCCTAGAGGCCACCACAGCCCTCTCACAAGCCTTTTCACACATGGCATTTACTTCTTCAAGGCCAGCAAGAGGATCTCGCTCTCCAGTTCGCTAAGACAATCTTCTATAACTTAAGATAACCATGCAGCAACTATCCCATTACCACTGCCATCTTTTATCAGCTAGAAGTAAATCACAAGTTCTGCCTGCAATTAATAGGGGAAAAAATGAAGAACTGACTCATTTGGGAGTCACCTTAGAGTGTGTCTGCCACAAGATGACATGAAAGTTTCATAAAGATGATGTTTAAGATAAACTTGGAGGTTGCCTCTGATTGGACAGCCAAGGTGAGGAGTGAGGAAAGAGATGAGGCAAAGACATTCCAAGCAAGGAGAAAATCATGAGCAACAGAGCAGTGGGCAAAAGTACAAAACACATTCTGAGAGAGTAATTTGTCCGCACAATGGAGTGAAATAACCTCTGCTCTTTCCACCTTGTGTGAATTTCTAGGAATTCCCAAAAAGAAGGCAGATCTCCTGGTAACTCAGATGATATGTTTGTGTGAATTAGATAAACACATCCTTCTTCCCAGGACGTGTGTAAGTGCATGCTTATTCGTGTCCAACTCTGCAACCCCATGGACTGTAGCCCACCAGGCTCCTCTGTTCATGGGATCTTCCCAGCAAGAATACAGGAGTGGGGTGCCATTTCCTCCTCCAAGAGATCTTCTTGACCCAGGGATAGAACCCAAGTCTCCTGCATCTCCTGCATTGCCAGGTGGATTCTTTACCACTGCACCACCGAGGAAGCTATATATACCTCCAAGTATATATAGCGTCATAAATAGAGCACAGCTCTGTAAGTCATGAGCAGGCTGGATTTCATGCCCCACTCTTTCAGCCACTGCCCTTATCTACTGAACAGGCTACACAGTAATTGTATGCAGTGGCCTTGAAGGAAGGACTGTAGATAAATTTGGGTAGGGGGTAGCATAGTGCTCGGAGAAGGCAATGGCACCCCACTCCAGTACTCTTGCCTGGAAAATCCCATGGATGGAGGAGCCTGGTAGGCTGCAGTCCATGGGGTTGCTAAGAGTCAGACACGACTGAGCAACTTCACTTTCACTTTTCACTTTCATGCATTGGAGAAGGAAATGGCAACCTGCTCCAGTGTTCTTGCCTGGAGAATCCCAGGGATAGGGGAGCCTGGTGGGCTGCCGTCTATAGGGTCACACAGAGTCAGACAGGACTGAAGCAACTTAGCAGCAGCAGCAGCATAGTGCTAGGTCTCTGCCCCAAACGCCTGACCATAGATCCCTCTGGAACTTTAATGCAGCTTCTTCTAAGGCTTTCTGCAGTCACCCAGGTGATGGCACATGGGTTGGTCTTCCCTGAACCTGAGCTGATGCTAGGGCAAATTTCAAAGCTGGCAGGTCTGAGCAGGAAGAAAGATGGCAAAAGAGATGCAAAAAGTGAATACAAACAGGAGGAAAAGTGAACTGGAAATCAAATTATAGAAGATGGTAATAACAGTGTCAAGAAGAAATACAGATGTAAAGAGAAAAAAAATCCAAGTTCAAGAATATTGGGATTTTATCAAAGAGAGGAGTTTTGCATTGGAGAGATTCAAAATAGAATACATCTAACCTATATATCAAGAGTAAGAGACTCTCAAGAAGAAGACTTCAGACCTCCAAAGATTTAAAGAAGAAAAGAACTGGGGAAAATGTCCTTTTCCTGAAGATTATTTTGCTTTTTTTATAAAGCGGAAATTTTCCTCAGGCTTTCATAGTTCTAAAATTACAGTTTTACTTCAAAACCAAGTTAAGTACAATGTATTTCAATATTTATGAACTAAAATGACTTTAGAGCTAACTTTGTACATGGTATTAATTACTAAATATATTTTTATTTTTCCAAAATAATAACTACTTTTCAAGTACCTATCATATGGTAGGCCATGAGTTTCATAAACATTGCCTCAATTAATCCTTCCACCTCTGGAAAGTAATAATTAATATGCACATTTTATACAGAAGAAAATTAAGATGTCAGGATATCAGATCAAGCTCCAAGGGCCTCCATTCTATTGCATATTGTGAAGCATCCTTCCCAGGGGCTACACAACCTGGTCGTGTGAAGTGACTTGCCCAAGTCCACCCTTATAACGAGAAGAGGAAGTCTCATTCCTGCCACTCTTTGTACTGCACCAAAAAGTAAATTTCCATTGCTTCAAAGTTTTAGGGAATTTTACAGTTGTGACTTGAGTAGCAGTTTATGGAGTTACACAATCATTACGTATTTATTGAACCCTCCCTGTGTATTAAGCACAGTATTTGATGTTCTGCATGTTATTTTCAGTCTTTACAGCTTTCTGATGTAGATCCTAGCGGTACCCTCATTTCACACACAAGGATACTGAGATGGAGGTTAATCATCCTGCTCACGATAGTCAGGCGGGAAGTGATGGATTGAAGATTGAACCCAGGTATCCCTGACTCATTGTGCAAAGGTAATCACAACATACTCCTCAGGTTGACTTCTCTACAATGGTTAATCTGACAGTAACTTCCATTTATCTCTTTCCATATAAACTGTCAGGCTATTTTACAATGATTTATCACCATATATCAGATTTTATAGTCACCTCCATACAAACCTGTGGTTGATTAATTAACTAAAATTGGAAGACATTTTGATGATGAAAAGCACTAACTATTCCTATGAATAATAATTAGTGTGGGACTGCAACTAAATTATGTATGTCAGTACTGGGAATCAATCAGAGAGGGAGGGTGAGACCTCAGACTCCAGAACTAGGTAAGATGGATTAATCAGGGCAACATAGATGACTAGAGCAGATATTAGCAGCAAAAAAGCAAACTTACTAGACTGCTAGTATGTTTCAGGCACCACTCAGGACCCTAGAGATACAATGCTAGATAGATAGCCAACTATCTATTTAGAACAAGATAGAAGCCAACTCTGCCCTCAGGGGTCTTACATATCTCTGCCATCAGGGGTCTTACAGTCCAGAATAGAGCAGACTTCAGAGGTGGCCCTATCACAGGAGAGCACTGCGTCAAGGAAATCTTGCTTGGTCAGCAAGCCAACTAGTAGGAAGCAAGTACATGGACAAGGTGGCTGTGATTTAGGGGCCACACTCCAGTCCCTGGGAGGGTTGAGATGGCATGAGGCAAGGCTGCAGTATCAGAAGAGAACCAGGATGGATGAGGCTATATGAGTGGGACTTGGCTACTGAAATAAGGCAGGGACTTGCCCACAGGAAGTCAGTAAAAGCTTAGTTTCTGGAAACATCAAGGACTGCCCATCAGTGAGATGAGAGTAAAGTTGGTCTTCAGGACTAGAATTTCGTAAATCTTCCTGCAACCTTCTGGAAACAGAAATGATCCCAGAGGCTAAGGTACACATGAGCCTCTGTTTTGTGGTACAGAACTGGAGAGTTGTGAAAGGAGGACTCCAAATCAGCCATCTCCCTCTCCCAGAGGGAGCTTTTTTCTCTCTCAGATGGTTCACAACATTTATGTAGCTGTAATGAGAGATCTGGAAAAGGAGAAGGCAACCCACTCCAGTATTCTTGCCTGGAGAATCCCATGGAGAGAGGTGCCTGGCAGGCTACAGTCCATGGAGTTGCAAAGAGTCAGAGGAGGCTTAGTGACTAAACAACAACAACAACAAGAGATCACACCACCAACTAAGTCCCAAACCAGAAGCTGCCAAATAGTAGGCTCACATAGGACTTTCCTTCTTCCCTACCAAAGAGATGCTTTTTCTAAGCATCAATTAGAAAGATGGCCCACAAGCTTTCTTGATCAGTAATTCCACTCAGAAGCAATTACAGTCTTCTTTCCTAGAAGCTGGACTCCCATCTTGAAATGGAGCAGGACCCTGGTACTCCTGGGCACAAAAGTTTTTCTGTGCATGCGCTCCCCTCCACCTCCCCATTTTCTTGCTTTCAGGGTAAGCTTCATTCAGCCTCCATGACTTCCCTTGAGTTCCAATGGGCAATGCAGATGACACCACCCTTATGGCAGAAAGTGAGGAGGAACTCAAAAGCCTCTTGATGAAAGTGAAAGTGGAGAGTGAAAAAGTTGGTTTAAAGCTCATCATTCAGAAAACGAAGATCATGGCATCCGGTCCCATCACTTCATGACAAATAGATGGGGAAACAGTGGAAACGGTGGCTGACTTTATTTTTCTGGGCTCCAAAATCACTGCAGATGGTGACTGCAACTGTGACATTAAAAGATGCTTACTCCTTGGAAGGAAAGTTATGACCAACCTAGACAGCATATTTAAAAGCAGAGACATTACTTTGCCAACAAAGGTCCGTCTTGTCAAGGCTATGGTTTTTCCAGTAGTCATGTATGGATGTGAGAGTTGGACTATAAAGAAAGCTGAGTGCCAAAGAATTGATGCTTTTGAACTGTGGTGTTGGAGAAGACTCCTGGGAGTCCCTTGGACTGCAAGGAGGTCCAACAAGTCCATCCTAAAGGAGATCAGTCCTGAGTGCTCATTGGAAGGACTGATGCTGAAGCTCCAATACTTTGGTCACCTGATGAGAAGAGCTGACTCATTGGAAAAGACCCTGATGCTGGGAAAGATTGAGGGCAAGAGGAGAAGGGGATGACAGAGGATGAGATGGTTGGATGGCATCACCGACTCAATGGCCATGGGTTTGGGTGGACTCTGGGAGTTGGTGATGGACAGGGAGGCCTGGCATGCTGCTGTTTGGGATCTCAAAGAGTCAGACACAACTAAGCGACTGAACTGAACTGAACTGATGTGCCCAACACTGCTGTAGTGCTGCATAGCATCACCACAGGGCAGGGCCCAGCCACACCAGAGAGCTACACTGAGCTGGTGTCCAGCTTACTGGTCTGGGCTCCTGACTCTTCCACAGCTGAGACCCTAGAACCCCACCCCCAGGTCCCTTCTCCTTCAGACCCAGAAGTCCAGCACCACACCCTCTTCCCTCAAGATCTAGAAGTCCAGGTTCCCCAGCCCCTGGGCCCCCCAGAACTAGGTGGCAAGGTCCTCAACACCTCCCCACCTTCAACGGAACAGACCTCTCTGCTTGCCTTTCCCTGGGACCAGACTACCCCAGGTTCCTGCTTCCTAGGACCCAGGAGCATGGAGGAAGGCATGGAGCAGGATGCAGTCCTGAAGCAAGAGCTCAAGCCCACTGCCCCTTTTCCCTCCAGGCCTGCCTTCCCACCCAGTCTCCTCTTCCCTCACAACCAAATGTCCTGGATGGAAGCTCCCCACCCCAGTCTCTTTCCATCCCTGAAGGCAGGACTCCAGGTGCCTCAGCCTCTCTCAGGACTCATGGGCCCAGAGCCCTCAGCTCTGTCATCATTTGGTGTTAATCGCCCAGTCATGTCTGACTCTTTGCCACCCCAGGGACTGTAGCCCACCAGGCTCCTCTGTCCATTGGATTCTCCCGGCAAGAATACTGGAGTGGGTAGGCATTCCTTTCTCCAGGGGATCTTCCCCACCCAGGGATGGAACCCACGTCTCCTGCATTCCAGGCAGATTCTTTACTATCTGAGACACCAAGGAAGTCCATGTTCATTCAGAGAACAGAAATTCCAGCCTCCAGTCCCATCTCTGCGAATCCAGAATTCTGCCTGCCGCCCCCAGCCCCCACCCCACATCAGGACCACCTCCACCTCCACACGTACCCAGTCCAGGCATTCAAACTAGCTGCAACAGGTTCCCCAGAAGCCGGAGCGGTGTGGAAGGGCCCCCTGCATCCGGGTGCTCCGTGCACCCTAAGCCCGCCAGGCTAGTGCCTTAACAGGACCAACAACAGCCACGCTGCCATGCTGGTGATCATCATGCCCTCCATGCCTGTGCTTTTTGGCCTCTATTTGATTCCCTTGGGGCCTTAGGTGGAACAGGGGCGGAGACTGAGAGTGGGAGGGGTGGGCACCTGTGAGATGCTCATTCTGCAATTCCTCAACTCAACGTCCCTAGCCCTATCATTATTCTGCTTGGCTGCTGCTGGCCTCTGTGTGTGTGTGTGTGTGTGCGTGCGTGCCTCAGCCTGTTTGGCATTATCTTTGCACTGCATAACAGTGCAGAGCCCTGGCAGCCTTAATGCATTAGCACTTCTGTGTGAGCACACCTGGTCAACAGGTGTACCCTCCTGAACCCCTACCACCTTTGGATCCATCTTACCTGGCCTGTGGCTGTGCATTGCTAAATTCCCTAGACACTTCTGAGCGCATGACCACTGAATGCTCTACTTTGTACTTCTGATTCCTAAATACATCCTAAATCCTAAATACACTTGAGGCAGGCCTGACAAAGATGTATACCCAGATGTGCGCTGTCTTGCTTTGCAGAGGGCCTTCCCTAAGACCTACTCAGTTCTCTGACTTGAATTCTTATCAGGGAGTCAGTTTCTTCAAAGGCTCCATTTAAGTCTCTTCCAATTCTGTGATCAGTCCCCTTTCCTACTACAGAGGAAACAGCTCTCTTTGCTTTGACCTTACTCTCCGTTCATTTTTCAAATACAATAAGGGAGTAATTTTCCTTCACTGATGCTACGTGTATATCTATAGGCTACAACCTCTAACAGTGAAAGGCACAAATTGCATTTATTTGATCCAACAAATTAGAACTATTATCTTTTGCAAAGCTTTGTTTTTGCAATGTTTTTCCAAAAGATAGGATTTTAAAATAGGATGTTTAAGCTGTCACTTACCCCATTTTCTTTAAAGGTGTGTCTTCTCAAGAGAGTAATTAGAAGCTCTCATTTGCATCTAAGCCTGGACCTATACATTGCCAAAGCTGTCAAATATTTCACAATAAGTGTTTGTAAATATTTCCATTTAACATATGTATTAAAAGTCTAAGTGACTCTCCCATGAGCACATGGTAAATATTCAAGAGTCAAATAATCTGCATAACCAGGGATGACTTAGCCAATAACTTTCAAAGTTTTTTCATACTTCCAATTACGTTATGCTTGAAACAGAGCAGTCATGATGCCCAACTGGCAGTGGCATCTCATGTGAGACACGCAGAGTGTCTATAGTCAGAGTGACTGTAGCTCAGATCTCCTGGCTGAGTTCAGTGTTCCTCACTCAGGTGTCCTATGCTCAAAACCTGTTATCATTTGTCAATATGTTTCTATCCTTTGAGGAAACTATGCTGTATTCTGAATTTTTAATAAATCTTTTCCTATGGAAGCTTTATGGAAGAATAAATAAGTGAGAGCCGAGTTGTCACTTTTTATGACACGCTTACAGGCAAAGCACAATTAATAGTTCATCTTAGTCTGTTCAGGCAGCTGTAACAGAACACCACAGACTGGGTGGCTTATAAACAACAGAAATTTATTTCCCACCATTCTGGAGGCTGGGAAGCCCCAGGTCAAGGTGCCAACATGATCACATTCTGCTGAAGTTTCTCTGCCTGTTTCTTTCATGAAGGCGCCTTCTCACTGTATCCTCACTGCGAGGAAACGGAGAAGGATTTCTCTGAAGCGTTTTATAAGAGCACTGATTTCAATCATAAGGATTCTGCCTCCTGATCTAATCACCTTCCAAAGAACCCACCTCCTAAAATCATGGCCTTTGGGAGCTGCTGCTGCTGTTGCTAAGTCGCTTCAGTCGTGTCCGACTCTGTGCGACCCCATAGACGGCAGCCCACCAGGCTCCCCCGTCCCTGGGATTCTCCAGGCAAGAGCACTGGAGTGGGTTGCCATTTCCTTCTCCAATGCATGAAAGTGAAAAGTGAAAGTGAAGCCCCTCAGTCGTGTCCGACTCTTCTCGACCCCATGGAGTGCAGCCCACCAGTCTCCTCCGTCCATGGGATTTTCCAGGTAAGAATACTGGAGTGGGGTGCCATTGCCTTCTCCGGGCCTTTGACAGCTAGGCTTCGACAAATGAATCGGGAGTGGGGGCCTAGGATACTGAACATGAACTTGAGCAAACTCCTGGAGATGGTGAGGGACAGGGAAGCATGGCATGCTACAGTCCATGGGGTCCCAAAGAGTCAGACACAACTTGGTGAGTGAACAACAAGCTAGGATACATTCAGACCACAGCATAGTTCTTTGTAGTCTTCTTTCCAGGCTTTTTTATTTTTAACACTCATTTATTTGGCTGTACTCAGCCAGTCTTAGTTGCCTGTGGCGCACAGAATCTTCACTCTTCATTGCTGTCTGCATGATCTTCATTTTGGCATATGGGATCTAATTCTCTGACCAAGGATCGAACCCAGGTCCCCTGCATTGGGAGCACGGAGCCTTAGCCACTGGACCACCAGGGAAGCTCCTTGCTAGGCTTTTTAGTGTCTTTCATATGTGCACCTCCATATTACCATGAGAGAACTTGAGAGACATCCAGATTTATAGGCATGGGTAAAATACAGGTTTGTACGAGAAGTTATGTATATGAAAATAGAGAAAGAGCATAGCAACGAGATAAATTGCTGCTATCCTTAGCGTGGCTGGGGAAATTGAGGCTATCTCTGGGTATACCAGGTCTTGAAAATACTGAATCCTTTTCAAGAATGTTCAGTTGGTTACCTTTTTTCTAACTTGGAAATTTTAAAATGAAAATAGATTCTTGAGGATAACCCAAAGTAGACTGAAAGTCTTATTTTTTCCCCTCTAGGCTGATCAAATCCCTCAGGCAAAGCTGGTAAAGAATCAGATAATGTATGTATAGAGGCCATGAAATATCATGGAGAAATAGCAACCCAGTTTACTCCTTTCTATACTATACCGTAAATGATGGAGAAGGGAGATTATCTGTTAAATGATATTAGTAATTAAATATCTACCAAGTAATTATGAATATCAGGTACTACTGCTTTTTGATTTTTACTGTGAATTATCACATTTAATTCTCACACCTTGAGATAGGTACTATTATCTCAATTTTGCAGATGATTAAACTACATACAATGTGGTTAGGAAGGTAGCTCAAAGTCACAGTTACCATATGATGTTGCCTGGATTTGAACCAAGTCAGTATAGCTCCAGAAGCCAGACTCCTAACCACTAGACCACCTGCTCCTCACTGATAAGGCAACACACACAGACACCCACACACAATGTGATTTCTACATGCCAATCACCACAATCAGGACTTTTACATGTAATCTCACTGTGTCACCATAATAAATGAGGCATAATTTCATTATTTCCTTGTTCTATTTTTGTATATAAATTTCCTAATTTCAGAAATACAAGTGTGAGATGTATTGAACTCCCACTTTTCTAGTAGGTGAGATGAATTATTTAAATTGAGTAAATAATTCGGCATTTTTAAAAAGCAAAAAGTGAAATTGCCCAAAGGAATAAAAAGAGAGGAGAATAAATACCTCACAATGAACGAACTTTCATACCTCCAAAGGTAGTAGAGGGGAGTAATTCAAGACACTAGAAAGATGATAGAGGCAGTTTCCATCAGGAAATTAAGGAATAAATAGACAACACCACAAAAGGCTTTGTCATAAACTTCAGAGAAAATATATCCACAAGTAATTGCATTTACAAGCTCTAAAGTGTGAATATTTGGGAGAAGCAGATTTCTGAATTTCTATTAAAAATCAGAGACAAACTCAGATGATGAGTGATAGTAAATGGAAGCCTCAACTTCACGATTCTAAAGTGATAGTAAAAAATCTTTATTCCGTCTTGCTATCTCCATCTCTCTCTCTCTCTCTCACACACACACACACACACTCACACACACACACTCACAACACACTCACACATTTTCTACTATGTGCACAAGTGAGTGTCAATCTGCTAAGGAGAAGGAAATGGAGGAGCCAAGAGAGAGAAAGAGAAAGAGCAGAGATACCACGTAAACCCAAGGGAGGGTGACAGAGAGCAAGGATGGAATGGATGAAAATGACTTTCCACTTCAGGTGTGGTGTCTGACTTCACTTCATTATTGTGGTTGTTGTTTGGTTGCTAAGTCGTGTCTGACTCTTTGCTACCCATGAAACTGTAGCACACCAGGCTTCCCTGTCCTTCATTTCTCCCAGTTTTCTCAAACTCATGTTCATTGACTCAGTGATGTCAGCCAACCATCTCATCCTCTGTCATCCCCTTCTCCTCCTGCCCTCAATCTTTCCCAGCATCACGGTGCTTTCCCATGAGTCAGCTCTTCACATCAGGTGGCTAAAAGTTTTGGAGCTTCAGCTTTAGCTGAATGGACAATGGATTATCAATGGATAATCAGGGTTGATTTCCTTTAGGATTGACTGGTTTGAGATCAAACTCATCAAATCAGTCAGTCCTCTCCCTGGGTCACTGTATCTTTTTAACATATTTCTATTTTTGCTTAAATTAATTTGAGTGGGCTTCGGTAAGTGGCAGGCACCATTCATGAGTCTGAGGATATGACTACAAAAAACAAAATTATGGACTTTTCTACAGATTGGTCTTAGTACATAAGCATGATGAACATTGGTTCTACAGGGAATTGTGTACTAAGTCCCTGGCAACCAACTTATGGGGGTTTCCCTGGTGGCTCAGATAGTAACGAATCTACCTGCAATGCAGGAGACCTGGGTTCAATCCCTGGGTCAGGAAGATCCCCTGGAGAAGGGAATGGCTACCCACTCCAGCATTCTTGCCTGGAGAATTCCATGAACAGAGGAGCCTGGTGGGCTACAGTCTATGGGATCGAAAACAGTTAGACATGACTGAGTGACTAACACACACACACACATACAACCAACTTATAACATGCAACAATCCCATTAGTCAGCTAAGGAATTTTTATATATCTCTATAACTATGCATATATGAACAGCAATTTCTCAGTTAAACATTTACTACCCCATTTATTCATCCATACACACATAGGTAAATAAATGATGTTTATAATCCACACTCCATAGAAACTGGTGTCCAGATCTCAAATTCCTGGTCATGACCTCTTCTCATTCTTCCCAAAGATATTATATCAAATTTCTAATATATATTTTAAGTCTAAAATAAAGTTCTAAATCTAAAATATTTTTAGATTTCTATATAAAGCATAGTTCTAAGGACATATGTTTTGAAATCAGACAGACTGGTGTCCGAATCTTAGCTTTGTTACTTTGCACAGAGTATTAAACTCTCCTAGCCCATAGATTTCACATCTGTAAAAGGAGGATAATCATCTCTATCATATAAGATTAACATGTGGGTTAAATCAAATTAAGTAATATATAGATTAAGCCCATCTCTCCTAGTACAAAGTGAGCATTCAAAACTTACTAATGCAGTCACATGCATGCACATGCACACTCGGGCTTAGTGTCTCAGTCATGTCTGATTATTTGCGACCTCACAGACTATATACCACAACAGGCTCCTCTGTCCATGAGATTCTCCAGGCAAGAATACTGTAGTGGGTTGCCATTCTCTTCTCCAGGGGATCTTCCCGACCCAGGGATTGAACCCGGGTCTCCTGAATTGCAGGTGGATTCTTTACTGTCTGAGCCATCAAGGAAGCCTATAAAGGGGCCACACTTTACTATTTGTTGAGCTAAACATCAAAAGAATTAGTTGACTTGGAAGCCCTTGAGAAACAATAGGCTTCTGTATCCTCTTCTGATGAGAATATATCAGAAAGTTAAAGTAGACAAGTCCTATTTTGTAGCTAAGTGGTCAACTTTATTTTTCTTTCCACTCTAATTCTCATGATTTTATTTCATCCCATGATATGTGGGATATTCTCACATTTCTTCTCTACCATATTTTAAGGAAGCAAATACAGTAATTCCATGAATACAAATACAACCTCAACCTGGGAGATCAGCCAAACTGCAAAAGAACAGCTGAAAGTGATATGTATTTTTTAATTAAACCTCTAAATCCATCTTACCAAACCTAGGGGGCAGATGTGGATACAAATGATGTATGAATTGCCATATAACCCCTCCCCATAAATAATCTCCTTACAGGACCTGGAAATGACACTGATTGAGAAATGACATGCTATTTCTCACTTAAGGCTATTAACTAAGACACCTCTTTACCATTCCTCTCTTTCACCTCTCTCCTCAGGGTACCATTTCAGTATACAATGCTAGTCTGGAATTGACATTTGTTCTGAAGGAGAAATTCATTTACCTGCAGCTCTTCCTGAACAACTTCTACCTTAAGGAAACAACCTCATATCCTTCCTTCAGTTAGCTTCCTCAGCTTCTGACAAATGAGGAAAAGTTTTTCTAATCATTCAAATGCCAAGTAAGAAGGAATAAAATTGATCTTTAATTGACCTTCTTAGTAGAAAATTAGAACTACCCTTTCCCAATAATGAAAGTCCTCTTAAACCTTCAAAAGGGGAGGAGGGGTCAGTTAAAAGTCAAAAAGCTCAGGCAGAAAGCAAGTCCAGGTGACCACGTGGTTAGAAACTATTTCATCTAGTACATTATTGCAGGTCCTGGAGCTGACGATTCACCAAAGGGTAGAAACCTCTGACTAGGTGGGAAAACATTCAGATACAGAGAGAATTCAGAGTTTCTGTTTTCATAAAGCACCCTGGCCTTGAATATAAAATGCAGAGTTTCTTCTTCACCAGAATTTATCAACCTTGTGTTTTGCCTTTCACACCAGTAATTTTTTCTTTTTTGCATATTGTTCTTAATCACTGAATCACTCAGTCTGTTAGGGCTATTTTGAAAATATGAACAAACAAGATTAAAAATAAGGAGTAAGCATAAAATAAATACAGTTGTTTTGTCTTCATAGTTTCTTTACATCTTGTTTTTGAAAACCCCAAGTCCACATATATTAATATATCTTTGCAAGTGCTTGGGCTTCCCTGGCGGCTTAGACTGTAAAGAATCTGCCCATAATGCAGGAGGCCAGGGTTCGATCCCTGGGTCGGGAAGATCCTCTTGTGAGGTAGTTGGAATAGGATAAAGGAGTCCAGAATGGCGGTGGCTAAAAGACAAGGAAGGGAAAAATCCACAAAAATAGAACAAAGGAAGGTCCGAGGAGACCTCAGGTAGAACAAACAGCACTCCTGGCTAGCCCAATTTACATAAGGCAGTCCCAGGGACTAAAAAGAGGAGCCAAAGGGCTGGAGGAGGAGGGGTCTCTCTCTCTCTCTCTCTCTCTCTCTCTCTCTCTTCTCTTCAAGTCTTTTGAGTCAGCATGCCCTCACACCCCAAGGATGTATTTCCTTTATTTTCTAAATAAAACTGAGCTGTAACAGGGAGCTGTAACGCTGGTCCATCTGAAAGCTGTAACACTGGTCCGTCTGAGGGCTGTAACGCTGGTCCATCACTTCAAATTTTTGTTGTGATGAGACATAACCAAGGAAATTACACCTCCCCCCCGCCCCCACCCAACACTCTGAAGGAGGGCATGGCTACCCATTCCAGTATTCTTGCCTGGAGAATCCCACAGACAGAGGAGCCTGGCAGGCTACTACAGTCCATGGAGTCACAAAGAGTCAGACACAACTGAAGCAACTTAGCACACGTGACACAAATACTTTATATGGAAAAATATATTAAAAGAGTCTTTTTGCATATCCATCTCTCTTATTAAGCTATAAGCTCCTAATTACAAAGTCCATGCCTTATACATCTTTGTAGTAGGGTGTAGGATAACATCTTGGAAATTTTACTTCTGTTTTTAATTTATTTGCATTTAAATAAGCCAAATTTAAGGATGAGTTTGAGTTGAAGTTATTTGAATAGAAGGCAGATTATTAAACCGAACACCTATCTTTGATACCAGAAAAGTTTGTATAAACTTTTGACCCTTAAAAGTATATATGATAAAGGTGGCACTGCAAATTTGTGAGAAAAAGACAGACATTTTTACGTAGAGTTGGAGCAAAAGGCAAACATTTGAAAAATGATAAAATTGAATTTTCATTTCACACTCATACCAAATAAATCAAAGATCTAAAATATAAAAATTAATTTTTAAATTATATCATGGAGAAATAAGAATGAACTTCTTTACAACTTGGAAGTTGGAAAAATATTCAAAATTCAGAAACAATAAAATAAATAATGTTTGACTGCACTAAAATATGAGATTTGTATTGAAAAAATATAAACAATGGCAAAGGATATACTAAGAAAAGATATATAATTTACAAAAGGATGACAGTTCCCAGTACAAAGATATTCTAAAAATTGAAGCAAAACAGCCACAACCAGATAGAAACATGGGCAAAAGATGTGAACAGTACATACAAGAAGAATGAAACAGATGAGTTTAGCAACATAATCACAAACCAAACTTTATTACGATATCACTTCTCACCTATAAGATTGGCAAAAATCCAAAACTTTGATCCTGTATTCTTTCATTGTGACACAGCAACTCCTTGACAGTGAGAATACAGAAAGAGATAACACTGATAGAAGAGAAGTTGGCAATAACTAGAATTATTCATGCTTTCTTTTTGACTCAGCAATTTTACTTATAGGTATCTGTCAAGAAATGGAAAAATTCAGAATTTTTTATATATAAAATTACTCATTGCAGAATTATTTTTAATACCAAAACCTCAATGGTTATCAGACAACTCAAATGGTCATCAGTAGGGAATGATTACATAAATTATGATAAATTAAATATTACATAGTCTTAAACAGGATTGAAGAAGATCATATCATATACTGATACACTGATACATAACATACACTGATATATACACTAATATATTATTAAGTGGAAACTTAAAATGCAGAATAACATAGATGGTATGCTATCTTTTATATAAGAAAAGAATTCATATTTATTTGGCAAATTGCATTTGAAGTAAGAATTTGTTATAGTAAACTTGTAATGAGCAGCAATTTAAAAAAGAGAGAGAAGGTAGAGGATGGATGAAATTAGAATTGAAGTAAGAGCCCTTAAATATGAAAAACAATGTGAAAGCATGAATTGAATTGTACTTCAAGTTAGAGACATAAGAAAATGCCAAAGAAATTGTTTTCCACAGTTTTTTTAACTTTTCATATTCAGTTGAGTATAACATATTTTGTGAATAAAAAGAGTTTAAAAGAAATCTTAATAGTAGTATACTTACTGGTAGTTTTACCTTGAAATTATAGATATACAGGTAAATATGTAATTAAATTTGATAGCATTACATAGTAAAATACTTCTTGTAAGAGAAAAAGTACAAGTATAAAATCAAAAAATTAAATTATTTTAATGTTTGATCTGAATTTGAAAAATCATTATAAGCTCCTGATTTTTCCTTACTTTGGAAAACAAATTTCCTAGCTCTGTTCACTGAAGGGGCCTAGAACCAATAGAACCAAATAGAACTGAACACAGTTAACACCTAGATTATGGTTCCTAAATGCCATTTGCTATTAAAACATCTTAGCAACTTCAGATGGAGAAGGCAATGGCAACCCACTCCAGCAATCTTGCCTGGAAAATCCCATGGACGGAGGAGCCTGGTAGGCTGCAGTCCATGGGGTCTCTAACAGTTGGACACGACTGAGCGACTTCACTTTCACTTTTCACTTTCATGCATTGGAGAAGGAAATGGCAACCCACTCCAGTGTTCTTGACTGGAGAATCCCAGGGAAGCCGGAGCCTGGAGGGCTGCCATCTATGGGGTTGCACAGAGTCAGACACGACTGAAGTGACTTAGCAGCAGCAGCAGCTTCAGAGGAATCAGATCAGAGCAGTTGCTCAGTCGTGTCTGACTCTGCGACCCCATGAATCGCAGCACGCCAGGCCTCCCTGTCCATCACCAACTCCCGGAGTTCACTCAGACTCACGTCCATCAAGTCAGTGATGCCATCCAGCCATTTCATCCTCTGTCATCCCCTTCTCCTCCTGCCCCCAATCCCTTCCAGCATCAGAGTCTTTTCCAATGAGTCAACTCTTCACATGAGGTGGCCAAAGTACTGGAGTTTCAGCTTCAGCATCATTCCTTCCAAAGAAATCCCAGGGCTGATCTCCTTCAGAATGGACTGGTTGGATCTCCTTGCAGTCCATGGGACTCTCAAGAGTCTTCTCCAACACCACAGTTCAAAAGCATCAATTCTTCGGCACTCAGCCTTCTTCACAGTCCAACTCTCACATGCATACATGACCACAGGAAAAACCATAGCCTTGACTAGACGAACCTTTGTTGGCAAAGTAATGTCTCTGCTTTTGAATATGCTATCTAGGTTGGTCATAACTTTCCTTCCAAGGAGTAAGCATCTTTTAATTTCATGGCTGCAGTCACCATCTGCAGTGATTTTGGAGCCCCCCCCCCCCCAAAATAAAGTCTGACACTGTTTCCACTGTTTCCCCATCTATTTGCCATGAAGTGATGGGACCGGATGCCCTGATCTTCGTTTTCTGAATGTTGAGCTTTAAGCCCACTTTTCCACTCTCCACTTTCACTTTCATCAAGAGGCTTTTGAGTTCCTCTTCACTTTCTGCCATAAGGGTGGTGTCATCTGCATATCTGAGGTTATTGATATTTCTCCCAGCAATCTTGATTCCAGCTTGTGTTTCTTCCAGTCCAGCATTTCTCATGATGTACTCTGCGTATAAGTTAAATAAACAGGGTGACAATATACAGCCTTGATGTACTTCTTTTCCTATTTGGAACCAATCTGTTGTTCCATGTCCAGTTCTAACTGTTGCTTCCTGACCTGCATACACATTTCTCAAGAGGCAGATCAAGTGGTCTGGTATTCCCATCTCTTTCAGAATTTTCCACAGTTTATTGTGATCCACACAGTCAAAGGCTTTGGCATAGTCAATAAAGCAGAAATAGATGCTTTTCTGGAACTCTCTTGCTTTTTCCATGATCCAGTGGATGTTGGCAATTTGATCTCTGGTTCCTCTGCCTTTTATAAAACCAGCTTGAACATCAGGAAGTTCACGGTTTGCATATTGCTGAAGCCTGGCTTGGAGAATTTTGAGCATTACTAGCGTGTGAGATCAGTGCAACTGGGCGGTAGTTTGAGCATTCTTTGGCATTGCCTTTCTTTGGGATTGGAATGAAAACTGACCTTTTCCAGTCCTGTGGCCACTGCTGAGTTTTCCAAATTTGCCGGCATATTGAGTGCAGCACTTTCACAGCATCATCTTTCAGGATTTGGAATGGCTCAACTCGAATTCTATCACCTCCACTAGCTTTGTTCGTAGTGATGCTTTCTAAGGCCCACTTGACTTCACATTCCAGCCATGGTTGCGTGGGCACAGGAGGGCCTAGAGGAGCTATCCCATGCTGAAGGTCAGGAAGGGCAGTGGTGAGGAGATACCCCTTGTCCAAGGTAAGGAGCAATGGCTGTGCTTTGCTGGAGCAGCCGTGAAGAGATACCCCACACCCAAGATAAGAGAAACCCAAGTAAGGCGGTAGGTGTTGCAAGAGGGCATCAGAGGGCAGACACACTGAAACCATACTTACAGAAAACTAGTCAATCTAATCGCACTAGGACCACAGCCTTTTCTAACTCAATGAAACTAAGCCATGCCCGTGGGGCAACCCAAGATGGGCAGGTCATGGTGGAGAGATCTGACAGAATGTGGTCCACTGGAGAAGGGAATGGCAAACCACTTCAGTATTCTTGCCTTGAGAATCTCATGAACAGTATGAAAAGGCAAAATGATAGGATACTGAAAGAAACTCCCCAGGTCAGTAGGTGCCCAATATGCTACTGGAGATCAGTGGAGAAATAACTCCAGAAAGAATGAAGGGATGAAGCCAAAGCAAAAAGAATACCCAGCTGTGGATGTGACTGGTGATAGAAGCAAGGTCCAATGCTGTAAAGAGCAATATTGCATAGGAACCTGAAATGTCAGGTCCATGAATCAAGGCAAATTGGAAGTGATCAAACAAGAGATGGCAAGAGTGAATGTCGACATTCTAGGAATCAACGAACTGAAATGGACTGGAATGGGTGAATTTAAGTCAGATGACCATTATATCTACTACTGTGGGCAGGAATCCCTCAGAAGAAATGGAGTAGCCATCATGGTCAACAAAAGAGTCCGAAATGCAGTGCTTGGATGCAATCTCAAAAATGATAGAATGATCTCTGTTCATTTCCAAGGCAAACCATTCAATATCACAGTAATCCAAGTCTATGCCCCAACCAGTAATGCTGAACAAGCTGAAGTTGAACGGTTCTATGAAGACCTACAAGACCTTTTAGAACTAACACCCCAAAAAGATGTCCTTTTCAGAGGAATAGCTGATTCTAAATGTGAATCTGGAAATATACAAGATGAAAATTTTACTGTGCTAAAAAGCAAGGAAATTATCAAAGAATCATTTCCAAAAGTCAAGGAGCCAACGTGAAGGAATGGCTACTGGCCAAATTTGAGATGATTTGATTAGCTAATATAATAATGAGCATAACTGTTCAAAACATATTGAATATAGATATATTTTAAACAAGTAAATAAAGTGAAAAAATGAAAACTAGTTAATATATAGCATTTTAAAAATCCCTACTTCTTTATTATATGTATATACAATGGACTAATACTCAGCCGTAAAAAGGGACGAATTTGTGCCAGTTATAGTGAGGTGGATGAACATAGAGCCTCTTATACAGAGTTAAGTAAACCAGGAAAAGCAAAACAAATATTGTACCTTAATGCATATATATGGAATCTAGAAAAAGGGTACTGACGAGCCTATTTGCAGGACAGGAATAGAGACACAAACATAGAGAAAGGACTTGTGACACAGTGAAGAAAGGAGCTGCTGCTGCTGCTAAGTCGCATCAGTCGTGTCCGACTCTATACAACCCCATAGACTGCAGCCCACCAGGCTCCTCCATCCATGGGATTTTCCAGGCAAGAGTACTGGAGTGGCTTGCCATTGCCTTCTCCAGAAGAAAGGAGAGGGTAGGCCAAATTGAGAAAGTAGCAGCAGCAGCACTGACATATGTACACTACCATATATAAAACAGATAGTTGGCCGGAAGCAGCTGTACTGTACAGGGAGCCCAGCTCAGTGCTCTGTGATGACCTGGAGGGGTGGGATGGGGGTTGGGAGGGAGGCTCAAGAAGGAGGGGATATATGTATACTTATAGCTGATTCACAGTGTTATACAGCAAAAACCAGCACAGCATTATAAAACAATTATCCTACAATTAAAAATAAATTTTAAAAAATGAAAAATAAATACTTACTGCAAAAAATTTCAGTTGAAAATTGTAAAATTAAGTTCCATCTTGCCTTCACTCTACTAAC
This sequence comes from Bos javanicus, assembly GCF_032452875.1. NCBI lineage: Eukaryota > Metazoa > Chordata > Mammalia > Artiodactyla > Bovidae > Bos > Bos javanicus. Next base: position 42,954,642 of record NC_083881.1, read on the forward strand.
TATATTTCAAGGATTCAAAATCTTCCCTCTTAATTAGACAAAGTTCTCCTTGATGGCATAATGTGGATGAAAGTATAGAACTGTGATACACAAAGTATGTACACGTGTGCTCAGTCGCTTCAGTCATATCCTACTCCTTGTGACTCCATGGACTGCAGCCTGCCAGGCTCCTCTGACCATGGGATTCTCCAGGCAAGAATAGGAAGTGGGTTGCCATGCCCTCCTCAACATAGAAAGTAGAGAATTTTTTAAATGATGTTTTATGACCCCAGTGAAATAACTGATTTAAACATCATCAACAGATGAAATCATTGGATGAAAGGGACCTTTACAAGGAGGGATCAGGCTACCACCACCCAAAACCCACTGATCAATCTTGGCACCACAAAAACTTAGACAGTCCATGTACCCTAATATGTTGTGACATGGGACACACAGCACTACCCCTGAGGAATTCTTTAAAAAAGTTTGAGGGAATCGATATGAAGGGAAGGAGGCATTCCTGGCTTAACTATGATGGAGACATCAAAAGCAGATGTCCAGCAGCCATTACCCAGAAATCTACATACCACACACATTCCACAGTCACAGGGTATTTTGAAAATAGCTAAAAATGCTTTCCTGATAACTGTCAGTCACCTCCAGGGCAGGTAGCCTTTCCTGAAATCTGCAGTCAAGCAGAAGGAAGGAAATAATAAGGGAGGAAGTACAAATCAACGAGATACGAAGCAGAAAATACTATAGAGAAAATAAATGAAACCAACAGTCAGAACGATTAAGAAAAAAAAAAAAAGGGAGCAAAGACACAAATTACCAATGTCAAGAACGAAAGACAAAACTTAAATAGAAATCCTACAGACATTATAAGGATAATAAGGGAGTAATATAAACATTCACATTACTTGAAAAACAAAAAAAAAACTCTAAATATTTGTACAACAATTGAGTAAATGTGCTGACAAGAATATGCAGTTGGAATTGGATTTATGGGTTCTGGGTTGTCTGAAGATTCAGGACTTCCTGAAAAGTCTGAATTTCTCTAATTCATGATTTTTTTCTCCTCTCTTCAGAAAAGAAATAGGAATCCCATAGAAATACACAAAAAGAACCAAATCAAGATATAAAGAAAGCATTTCATGCCAACAACAAAATATTAGTAAAACTTGAAGTTGAGCTACCTCTTGCTTAGTTTAGAGAAATAGTACACATTTAAAGAGGAAAAATCCCAATTTTTTATGAGAATGCAATAAGGTTTTTCCATTGAGTGAGTATGAAATACATTAGAAAAAAATATACTGGTATACCTTTGTCCTTTCCAGAGAATATTAATAAGCTAGATTACAAACTCTCAGAGTTTGATAGATCCTATTCCATGATTGGCTTATAAAGGCTCAGTTCAGTTCAGTCACACAGTTGTGTCTGACTCAACTCCTGGAGCTTGAGTCCAACTCATGTCCATCAAGTTGGTGATGCCATCAAACCATCTCATCCTCTATCATCCCTTTCAGTCAAATGCTGCTCAAATCTAAATACAGCTACCTCACTTTCCCTTCTTGGTAAAGGTGAATTCCATGAATATTTAACCATTGTCTAATATTTTATTATATACTTGAAATTTGGTAAGAGAGCAGATCTTAAATGTTCTCACAACCATAGAACCAAACTGAAACGACGAACACTTACGACAAGAACAAAATGGAGATGGTCAACACAAACATATAACAGAATCTTAAACAAACTTTACAGGAATTTACAACTCTCCTCAGAAATTATCAGAGGACAGCAATCAGTTTCCAAACACCAAATCTTTTCACACCATCTTGGAACTTCCTTGCTCTCCTCACTCACTATCCTGATTCAAATAGGGAAGAAAACCACTTGAGAACTAACTAGCTGAAAAAAGCCAAATAAATTCCATGCTTACCTTGCAAAAACTCCTGAGTCTGTGAGTAACTTGGAATTCATTGCTACCATAGCCTTGATTTTCCTGGCTCACAGGTCGAAAGTCTTTCAATAGACTTTCGACTTTATTCTATTCAGTATGCGGAGTTGGGTTTTTGATAATACAAAAAAGAAATGGTAATTAAATCATGTGATGCCATGGAGGTGGTCTCTAACACTTTATGGTAGTAATCATCTTATATATCAAATCAATAAATTGAACACTTTAAACTTATACAATTTATACATCAATTATATCTCAAAAAAGCTGGCAGAAAAAAGAAATCAAAATTAGCAGTTGTCCATAATGACCCATCCTGTTGTGACTAATGTTCTCACAGAAGCCCCAATATATTATTTGTTGATGACACTGCTCAAGAAGCTATACAAGATGCTTACTCTAAAATAAAACTTGACCTATAAGCCTCAAAGCCCTGGAGAAGTAAAATAAATTGATGATATTTTTAAGTTTTTACATTTTTATATTTTTAAATCCAAATTTATAGCAAAGAACAATAATTTCTGTTCAGTTAATTCCTATATACCCTATACCAACATTCACTAATTGTTAACATTTTACACATTGCTTTGTCTCCTTTCTTTAATAATTACTAACACTGATCTATTTGAAAGTTAGTTGTAGATATCATGACTCATTATTCTTTAATATTTCTGTGTTTATCCCCTAAGAATAGGAACATTCTTTCACATAACCACAATATAGTCATCACATTTAGAAAACCCAATATCCATGTGATATCACAATATAACATATTAATTATCTCCTAATGTGGTGCTGGTGATAAAGAACCTGCCTGCCAATGCAAGAAATGTAAGAAACACGTGTTCAATCCCTGAGTAGGGAAAATCCCTTGGAGAAGGAAATGGCAACCCACTCCAGTATTCTTGCCTGGGAAATCCCACGGACAGAGAAGCCTGGTGAGCTGCAGTCCATGGGGTCGCAAAAGAGTCAGACACAACTTAGCAACTAAACACTCATATGCTAAGCACTCATTTGAGCTCATGCTCAGCCAGTAAGCACTATTATCAATCAATCAATCAATGTTCTTCACATATTATTTTCCTGATCCAGAATTCAATCTAGGATGACTTGTTACAATGAGTTGTAGTGTCTCTTTAGTTTCTCTTTGGTTTCTTTAGAGCAGTTTCTCACCTGTGCTTGCCTTTATGACATTAATATTTGTTAAGAGTGCAGGTGGTTGTTTTATGCACTCGGACTTGTTAATGTTTTGTCACAGTTAGTCTTTGCCTGCTTGTCAGGAATACAAAAGTAGCCCATGCTGTGTCAGTGCAACACATCAAGAGTCACAGGATATCAGTTTATCACATTACTAATGATGTTAGCTTGGTGCAGATGATGTCAACAAGATTTCTCCATGTAATATTATCGATATTCCCTTTGTACTTAATAAGTAATCTGTGGGGAAATACTCTGACACAGTTTAATTCTCTGGTCCCCATCACACTTTTACCTCATGGTGTTAGCATTTATTAATCATTCTTGCCTAAATCAATTATCACTATGGTACTTGCAGATTGGTGGTTTTTTTCCCAACTCTGTAACACTCTGTGATAAAGAAGAGCTTTTTATTTCATAAGTTCTTATCTATTACTGATATATTTGTGTTGATAAGACTGTCCCATCAAGAGCTCCTCAAACTGGCTCCAGTGTCCTTTTTACAACGTTCATTTCTTTTTAGAACTTCCTCAGTTTTTGACACAATGAAGCACTTCAGACTCATCTCAGATTTTTTCTGTTCCAGCCCTGGAGTCAACCATATTTCTAAGATCTTCAGAAACCATTACATGGTTTGTTTAACTCTACCTAGAAGGTTTGTTCTCTACAATATCAATAAATTTACATGCCCTCAATGTGAACCCTTAGGGAATATTTTTGCCCATGTATCTAGATGGCACTCTCATGCTGGCTACATGAAAAGGTGAGCTTGACAAAATCATCCTGCCCTAGTTCCTTTTAGTGGAGAATTATTTTTCAAAACCAAAATCCAGGTAGTATTGCACAGGGGTATAAGTGCCTCTAAGCTCATTCAGTGGATAGAACCAAGAAATACAGACTTTCATCATAAATATGGTATATTTCAAATCATGAATTAGTATAAATTCATTTATACTATGAATTCTTATATCCCTAATTCCAATCTGGGGGCTTCCCTGGTAGTTCAGATGGTAAAGAGTCTGCCTGCAATGTAAGAGAATCTAACACCACAAATTCTTCTCTAACTTCCCCAATTCTGTATTTATATCTCTTTCCTACAGAGACGAGCCTGACTCCAACAATAGTACATTTAGTCAGCTTTTCAATCTTATTGTATATGCAAAAGGATTCCAGGATTTTTACACTCTTACTACACTTACAAGAAACAGTGCATTCAAAGTTCAAGGTTTGAAGGGTTTTTTTACTTTCTTTGGGCGGGGGGGAGTTTTGTTGTCTTTAAATTGAAGATATATAATCATATCACTATATTTTAAAGTTTTGAACTCATAGTATTTTAAATCAGAACAGTTAATATGTACAAAAGAGTTTAATCCTCCTTATCCTAAAGTTCTATCCTAGTCTTTTTTTAAATAGTACCACTATACATTACAATTATTTTTTAAGTAGATAAATTACAAGTTTTAGTTGGAATTTCAATATCAAACTCTCAAAAATTAATAGAGTGAATGTACAGAGAAGTGTAAGTATATGGTAGACCTATGAACCAGTTCAACCCAATGAAGATTTACACAATTTTTAAAGCAACAAAGAATTTGTAGAATACACATTCTGTTTAAGTTCCCATCAAATGTAAACATATCCAGGGACATAAAACAAGGTGTAAAAACTTCATGGTGTAAAGGTGTTGAAATCATACAGAGTCTGTTCTCTTCTCACTGTGGAATTATGTTAGAGATCAATAGCAAAAGATATTTGGAAATAATCCACTAATCTTCAAGTGCAATGTGACATTTACCAAGAGAAATTTTTGACTTAGCCATTGAAATCAATAAAGTTATAAGACTGAAAATCACAGATGATTGCAGAGAAGAAAGCATTTAATTAAGAAAATATCTAAATGAGAAACTGATATCAAAGATACTTTAAAAATCTCATGTATTTGGAAATCAAGTGTCCACTTTTAAATGATGGCTGTATCTAAGTAGCCAAAACAAGTAAAATTAGAAAATATTTTTAATAGAATAAAAATGAAAAGAGAATTTATCAAAACTTTTTGCATGCCTACCCTAGTCTTAATTATGCTATAATCTACATTACAAAACCCCCATAAACTCTCATGTTTTTGCTGACTAACATTACTCTTATTACATCCTGATCTTTTCCGCTGTTTTTAAAACCTTGTATCCTATGCAGATAGGATCTGTACCCAATAGGTTCAGACTGCTTTTCCTAAAGAGATTCCAGTGAATACACACCTAGTAGGCTTTTATTATTGCACAATAAGTAGACTGAGTCATATAGAGAAAGACAGCCATGAAAGTTAGTCTTAAAACTATATTGAAAGGGACCTTTTCAAGTGTTTCTCATCACTAATGCTGTTCTTAAACTCTGAAACACACAACCCATGGATTTATATTTCTCAACACATATGTACTAAGGACCTTATGATCTGGATATCCATTCCCATTAGAGATCAAATCGTGGGCTCCCTAAAACATCTCCAGACACAGGAAATTTGCAGAAACAAACAGACAATTGCCACAGCTGCCAACATGCCCAATTGTGGAAACTCTTACCTGGTCCAGAAGTGTTAACCCAAACATATTTAACACACATGCCCCAGTTGAACTCAAGTGAAAGTCACTCAGTCATGTCCAACTCTTTGCGACCCCATGAACTATAACCCACCAGGCAACTCTGTCCATGAAATTCTCCAGGCAAGAATACTGGAGTGGATTGTCATTCCCTTCTCCAGGGGATCTTCCCAACCCAGGGATCAAACCCTGGTCTCCTGCATTGCAGGCAGATTCTTTACCATATGAGCCACCAGGGAAGAATTGAACTCTAGGTCTCCCACAATTACTGCTGTCACATATATCCAGACCTCAAAGTCACCCATGGGATGTAAAGGAACAGGTGACTAATAATATAAGTTATGATTCAACTATTTTGTCATAAACTAATTCAGAACCATCACATGGCTTGTTTAAATCTACTGAGAATGCTTGTTCTTTGCAATTAGACTAATTGCAATCAAGCAGCAACTGATATGAACTGATTTATCTTTAAATCCTCTTAAAAATCCCATGGACAGAGGAGCCTGGCAGGCTACAGTGACTTAGAGACTAAATAACAACAATACACATCCAAGGGATTACTTTTTCTCTGTAATTAGATGGACCTCAAAAATGATCTACACTTTGACAAAATCATGTTGCCTTTCTTGGGATTCTAAACAAATCCCTCTTCTCATATTTTTGATGGGGAGCTTCACATGGTAACTCATCAGAAAAGATTCAAGACACCAGACATCATGCAAATTTCTTCCTCAGACTGAAATATGTGATCCATGAAAGTGGAATAACTAGTTTTGAGGGGGGGATAGGCACATGGTTTTTAAGGCTGCCTAAACTGATCTATCGGAGAAGGCAGTGGCACCCCATTCCAGTACTCTTGCCTGGAAAATCCTATGGATTGAGGAGCCTGGTAGGCTGCAGTCCGTGGGGTCACTGAAAATCGGACACAACTGAGCGACTTGACTTTCACTTTTCACTTTCATGCATTGGAGAAGGAAATGGCAACCCACTCCAGTGTTCTTGCCTGGAGAATCCCAGGGACGGCAGAGCTTGGTGGGCTGCCATCTATGGGGTCGCACAGAGTCGGACACGACTGAAGCGACTTAGCAGCAGCAAACTGATCTATGAGCCTTACACTCCTGGTTGGTTCTAGGCCAATTAAAATCTAGGTACATAAAAAAGCTGTGGTACATATACACAATGGAGTATTACTCAGCCATTAAAAAGAATACATTTGAATCAATTCTAATGAGGTGGATAAAACTGGAGCCTATTATACAGAGTGAAGTAAGCCAGAAAGAAAAACATCAATACAGTATACTAATGCATATATATGGAATTTAGAAAGATGGTAATGATAACCCTGTGTACGAGACAGCAAAAGAAACACTGATGTATAGATCAGTCTTATGGACTCTGTGGGAGAGGGAGAGGGTGGGGAGATTTGGGAGAATGGCATTGAAACATGTATAATATCATGTATGAAACGAGTCGCCAGTCCAGGTTCGATGCACAATACTGGATGCTTGGGGCTGGTGCACTGGGACGACCCAGAGGGATGGTATGGGGAGGGAGGAGGGAGGAGGGTTCAGGATGGGGAACACAGGTATACCTGTGGCGGATTCATTTCGATATTTGGCAAAACTAATACAATATTGTAAAGTTTAAAAATAAAATAAAATTTTAAATAAATAAATAAATAAAATCTAGGTACAAATAGAGGGATTTCAAATATTTCTTTTGATAGTTAGGATTTATCTTGCCTTTTCAAGTGAATGATATGCAGGTGCCTAAAAATTACCAAAGTGTCGCTATGCCAGGCTGACACTCAGCTGATGCTACTGTATCAAAAAGACTGAACCCATTATGGCTCACTCAGGTTAACTTTGACCAAATGGAGGACCAAGTTATTCTAATAGAGAAATGGTGCAGTCTTACCTTAACGATACAGGAGAGTTCAGCAGAAGTCCAGCTAAGAGTTCAGCAGTAGCCATATTCAGAAATAAGACATATCACTTGCAGTCACAGAATTTCTCAGAAAACTCATAAATAACTAAAGTGGCTTTCCCTGGTAACTGCCAGTCCTGATGAAGGCAACCTTGCTTCAAGAAAAATGTTCCCCCTAATAAATGTTAACTAATAACTTTGCCTAAGAGCCAAAAATAATATTTTATTTTCAGATGTTGTGTGTGTGTGTTTTATAAACCATTCCTGGGACTTCCCTGGTGATCCACTGGCTAAGACTCCATGCTCCCAGTGTAGGGGGCCTTGGTTCAGTCCTTAATCAGGGAATTGACTCCCACATGCCACAGCTAACAACTCACAGGCATAAACTAGAAGATCAAAGATCCCACATGTTGCAACTAAGACCTGACTCAGCCAAATAAATAAATAATAAAACCATCCCTTGCTTTGTTTCCATGGTTGATCTCTATCACATACGAGTAAATATCAGCTATGCTTTTAATCAAACTGAATACATCTGAGTTATTCTTTAGCAAGATGATCCTCAATCTAATCAAGACCCAAAAGTTGACTTCCATTTACAGGAAGCTCAAGAAAAAGTTAAGTGACTACATAGAAGCAAAGAGGTATATCCAGAATGGAAAATAGTTCATAGGACAATTAACCCAGTTTCTATAATAACTCAATGCAAGACTTTTTTAAATGAAGGCAGGGTTGCTCCAGATTAAAAGAGATTTGAGAAACTTAAAACTGAATAGAATGTGTGCACCATAGTTAGGTCCCATTTCAAGCAAATAAACTATAAAAAGGCATTTTCAAAGCAATCATGAAAATGTAATTCTGAGCCAGGTATTACATGTTACCAATGAATCATTATAATTAAGTGTGGTATTAGAATTGCATTTATGTAAGAAAAGGGTCATATGTTTAAGAGAGATACCTACTTTAGATATGCAAGAGAAAATGTAAATAATGTCTATTTTCTCTTAAAGATTCCAACAAAGGTGGAAAAAAATAAAGAAAAATAAGAATAGAAGCAAGGAAATTCTGATTATTTTTTTAACCTGATTGATATGAGTTCATTATTTGCTTTCTCTTCCTTTGTGTCCATTTGAAATTGTTCATCACAAAAATATTCTTAACTTTGAAATCCTTTTTGAAACTCTTTTTTCCAAAAGAGGACATTTCCTGCATTTCCTAAATAAACTCAAAGAGCAAAACTGTGGGAAATGTTTTTTCTGCCACAATAGGCACCATTTGCTACCTAAATCTGCACATTTATCCCTTGTCACTGACCTGAATTCCTGAAAAGTTAGATGTAATTACTTACATTATGATTGAGGAAGCAGTTGCAGGGGGAAAAAAGGACAAATCCATCAAGATATAAAAAGATGAGAAAATACAGAATGAAATTCTACTGTCTGTATGAGAACTCAAGGTTAATGTTATGGTCAAATTGAATTCTTAATGAAATCACTTTTTAAAAATTCTACCTACATCTATTAATTCAATTCCATCTGATAATAAAGCAGGATGGGGTGGGGGAAGTTCAGAGGATAAGAGAATGAGTTAATAAGTGATTAGTGGGAAAGTATCTTTGTGTTTTTGTTTGTTTTGTTTTTTTTAATTGAATTTTTCATTTTATATTGGCATATAGCCAATTAACAATGTTGTGATAGTTTCAGGTGGACAGCAAAGGAACTCAGCCATGAACAAACTCCCTTCCCATTCAGGCTGCCATATAGTATTAAGCAGAGTTCCCTGTGCTTTACAGTAGGCCCTTGCAGTTATCCCTTTTAAATATAGCAGTGTGTACATGTCAATCCCAAACTCCCTAACTATCCCTTCTGGAAAAGTATCTTCAGAAGGCAGTACAATAAATTGCTTTTTCTTTTCTTGTTCCTAATTTCCCCTCCTCCTCCTTCCAGATGTGATTTGAATAAGACCAAGATCTTAGACAACTAATGTTACCTGTATGTATAATGCAATGCTTATGATGAGGTTTCTATTTAAAAAGCAAAATAAAAAATAAGGCCTGTGGGATAAATGGAGTGAGTCATATTTCTCCTAGATTTCTCTTCCAGGCACTTCAATATTTTGTGTCCACAGTGTTCTCACTAGAGTATTGTAAGCTAAAATGCTGAGTGGAATCCCAAGAGGAATCAATTTCCCAGCTTCAGTGGTATCCTACTAATGTTCTCCTTGGACTCAAACTGCAAATCAGCTCACAGAAAGAAGGAAAACAGTACAGTAGCTGCTGTCAAGATAGCAAATAATTTTCAACATTATCAATTTAATGTAAAAATTCAACTTATTAAATTTATATTAAGTCCTTCTTATGATCAAAGTAAATTCATGTCCCAAAAAGTTCAATTATAAAATTATCAATAAGACTTACTAATTTCAATAAGTCACTTTGCTTCTGGGTAAATTATTCTAATTACTAATATGTATAAGTCCCATTCGGACATAAAAAGAAATCATAGGTACAAAAAAGGAGATAATAATTAACTAAGCATTCTTCTTTTTCCCTGTTTTGGCCACACTGTGCAGCATGTGGGATCCTAGTTCCCTAACCAGGGGTCAAGCCCATGCCCCCTGCACTGGAAGCACAGAGTTTTCACCACTGGACTGCCAGGCAAGTCCCAGCATTCTCCATTATTAATAACCAATCTAAGAGGAAAATAATAAGGTATGTTAATTCACCACTGCAGAATCAACTATAACTCACCAAACAATATAGATTTCATTGAATGAAAATATATTTTTTCATTATATTTTCATTCATTAAATATACATTTCCATTAATGAAAAAATATATATTTTCATTAATAAGGAACATAAACTCCCTCCGTGGAATGACTTTCCCTTTAAATAAACCATATCGGTGGTTCTTTTAAAGGACATCACTACAAACAATAAATGCTGGAGAGAATGTGGAGAAAAGGGAACCCTCTGACCGTGTTGGTGGGGATGTAAGTTGGTATAGCCTCTATTGAGAATAGTTATGGAGGTCCCTTAAAAAATTAGAAATAGAGCTCCCATATGACCCAGCAATCCCCTTCCTTGGCATATATCTGGAGAAGAATATCATTTGAAAGGATACAAGTACCCCAATGTTCATTGTGGTACTGTTTACAATAGCGAAGATACAGAAGCAACCTAAATGTCCACTGACAGATAAATGGATAAAGAAGATGTGGTACATGTGTACAATGGAACATTACTCATCCACTGAAAGGAATGGAATAATGCCATTTGCTGCAACATGGATGGATCTAGAGATGATCATAACAGTGTGTTAGAGAAAGACAAACATCATATGATACCACTCATATGAAGAATCTTTAAAAAACTGATACCAATGAAGTTATTTACAAAACAGACTCACAGACTTAGAGAACAAATTTATGGTAACCAGGGGGGAAGGATGGAGGGAGGGACAGACTGGGAGTTGGAAATGACATAAGCACACTGCGATATTTAAACAGAAAATCAACAAGGACTTACTGTATAGCACAGGGAACTTTGCTTAATATTCTGTAATAACCAAATGGGAAAAGAATTTGAAAAGGAATGTGGTGGTGGTTTAGTTGCTAAGTCGTGTCCGACTCTTGCGACCCCATGGACTGTAGCCCACCGGGATCCTCTGTCCATGGGATTTCTCAGGCAAGAATACTGGAGTGGGTTGCCATTTTCTTTTCCAGGGTATCTTCCCGACCCAGAGAATGAACCCAGGTCTCCTACATTGTAGGCAGGTTCTTTACCAACTGAGCCATCAGGGAAGCCTGAAAAAGAATAGATACATGTATACATATAATTGAATCACTTTGCCGTGCCCCTGAAACTAATAAAACATTATAAACCAACTACACTCCACTACAAAATAAAAAATAAGGGACTTTCCTTGGTGGCCCACTGGTTAAGACTCTGGGCTTTCACTATAAGGGACACAGGTTCAATTCATGGCCAGGGAACTGGATCCCACATGCTGCAACTCAGCGTTAGAATGCCTCAACTAAAGAGTCCACAAGCCATAAATAGGACCCAGTATGACCAAATAAATAAATAAAAACATTTTTAAAAAAAATAAATTTAAAAAAAAACAAAAAATAATAAAGGATGTCAAATCCTTTTCATTTTTAATTAATCTACAAGAATATGGCAAAATCATCACAATGTTAGTCAATTAACTTTTTTCATGTGTTACTATTTTAGGTACATCTCTAGATATTTTCAACTTTAACTGAATTTCCAACCACCTAAAAAAATTCTATGATTTTTTCATAAGTTTTCTTTGTGATCAACTGAATTTCAGTCAAAACAATTAATTCAATTCTCACAATATTTTTCCTATCTCACTCACTTTTAATAATTACTTTAAGATTCTTTCCCAGACAGATTATTCTTAGCATAAAATCACCTGAGTATATTAGATGACATCAGTTAAATACTCCAAAGAAACTGTTCTCTTCAGTTTGGAAAGATACCAACACCTCAGGCCTCCTTGAAGAGAGAATACACAATACACCAAAACTCACAGTAATTAAATCTCTGTTAGCACACCTTTGATTTTCACAACTTCCTCTGACTACTGCTAAAGATTTTAAAAATTGCCAAGGATCTTCTATTAACATGAGCTTTATCCCTCTATGACCTTTTGGGAGTGGGGCAGGATATGAATAAAGATACAATAGTAAACAGCTTAGTACCTGCTCCCCAGATGAGCTAAGAAAAGAAAGGTGGTTGAAAGTATTGCTATGGCTTCACTGGGTTTAATCGTTTTGATTTATTTTCAACAGCTTTGAAAACTGTTGTTATTTCACAAACATTTATTGACTATCCACCCATGCTGCAGTCTGGGGTCACAAAGAGTCGGACATGACTGAGTGACCAAACTGAACTGACCATGTGAATAGTGTAGCCAAGCACTAAAAGGGATCCAAAGATACACACCACCCAGTATCTAACTTTAAAAGTTTAAATGTGTTGAAAACTAAAACATAGTAGCTATAGCTTATTAAATATCCATGGTGGTTCAGGCAGCTTACACATGGCAGCCCTTCAATTTACTCCAAATGCTGTAACATAAGAATTGTTGTCCTTATCTGCATGGCACAGATCTAGTATTTATTGTTTCATTTGGTATCCATCCATTCCCATCAAGGGCTTCCCTGGTGGCTCAGTAGTAAAGAACCTGCCTGCCAATGCAGGAGATGCACGTTCAGTCCCTGGGTCAGGAGGATTCCCTGGAGAAGGAAATGGCAACCCACTCCAGTATTCTTGCTTGGGAAATCCCATGGACAGAGTAGCCTGGTGGGCTACAGTTCATGGGGTCACCAAAGAATTGACCATGACTCAGCAACTAACAGAGAAGGCAATGGCACCCCACTCCAGTACTCTTGCTTGTAAAATCCCATGGACGGAGGAGCCTGTTAGGCTGCAGTCCATGGGGTCCTTAAGAGTCGGATACGACTGAGCAACTTCACTTTCACTTTTCACTTTTATGCATTGGAGAAGGAAATGGCAACCCACTCCAGTGTTCTTGCCTGGAGAATCCCAGGGATGGGGGAGCCTGGTGGGCTGCCGTCTATGGGGTCGCACAGAGTTGGACACGACTGAAGCGACTTAGCAGCAGCAGCAGCAGCAACTAAACAACAAAAACATCCCCATCAAAACCATTTGCTTCAAGGAAAGCTGATTCTCATCTTCTGACATCTGGGACCCACTCAATCTCTGTAGTTAGATGAGCCAACCAATCCCCTTTTATTATCAAAGTCAGTTTGCATTTTTTTTCTATTCTTTGCAACCAAAGCATTCTAGCTGATACACAGGATAATAACAATCACCCTCCAAAATTAGTAACATTTTCTTAAAGAGGTGGCAGTTAATTGATTTTATAATTTTTATATTTTATAATTTTTAGACAATAAGGAAAAAATTAGCTGATTTCACAGTATAAAAGCCTGAAATTTCATTAAATATTTGCTGAATGAATTAGCAGAACAAAAGAATGAGTAATGACTGAGCTAGTGATTATGAAATAATTTCTCTGTTCCTATTTTGCCCCTATCCTCTCAGGCTATAATGTGTTGAGTTAAAACATTGTTAAGACATTGTTATGCTAAAAGAAAATACAAAACAATAATTGATGCAACTCAGCTCTTTTAACTTAGTTTTTATTAGCCAGTTGATGATGGTCTCCTATCTTTATATTCCACAGTGCTGTGTGCTGTACAGTGCCAAGTCACTTCAGTTGTGTCCGACTCTTTTCAACCCTATGGATTATAGTCTTCCAGGTTCCTCTGTCCATAAGATTCTCTAGGCAAGAATACTGGAGTAGTTGCCATTTCCTTCTCCAGGGGATCTTCCCAACCCAGGGATCTAACGCACGTCTCCTGCATTAGCAGGTAGATTCTTTACCACTAGTGCCACCTGGGAAGCCCATATTCTATACTAAGTCATATTAACCTACTACCTCCCCTGCTTGACATTATTTGAAAATAATACATAACTTTAGGTTAAGTAGGTAGCTAGGTAAGTAGATGCTAGGTAGCATCCGGAAAGTCAGAAATAGAAAAGATTTACACATTTGATACTTGTCCCTGTGTATACTGACCTCCATCTCACATTCCTATCCATCAGTAGGTAAAGTTCACCAGAGATTGAGAGATTAGACCATAAAATGTGTGTTTTATTTTGTGTTATTGATAGTGATCAAAAGTGCAATAGATCTTGTTCAGCTGCCAGTGGTGGTTGTTAAAGGCATTAACACCATGACTTAGGGACCTTTTCTCCAAGGACGCTAATAATGGGTAGAGATGACACACATTCTAAGGGGAAAGGGTGTGGTGGGAAGAAGAGGAACACTTTAAAGATATTAATCACACAGACCTACTGTAATCCCTTATCTCATGACTAGTAGCTACTTCACTGAGAAGGAATTAGCTCTCACATTTAAAATGGGAGATGACTATAAAGAAGGAGAAAAAAGTTATTTATTTCCAGACACTGCCAACTTCCATATTGCTCTCTTGCTGTGTCATAGTCACAGACCTGTACAATGATAGGAAAAATAACTTCTAATCTTCCTGTTCAAGAAATGATTTTATTGATCTCAACTCTATCTTTTATTTTTCTTATGATTCAGCAGGTCAGAACTGCACGTGCTCCTGTAGCTTTCTATCATTCAGCAAGATATCCATTGAGTTAAAAATGTCTTACAATAGGAAAGGAAGATATTTATTTCAGCACCAAGGAGAGTACCCTGTTCGTTTCAAATGGTGTTATGCATTCAAAACTGCATATTATTCATGAGGCTAGAAAGAAATTGAAAGGCGGTTTGACAGAAAGCTGCTAAAAACTTATCTCATAAGATAGCTTATGAGAAAAATTCTAACCATTTCTATAAAATTAAAAACTTGCCAAAGTTTTGTACATGTATCTGATTTCAACAACACACTAATCTTTTAGCTTTAAAATACAACAGGATTAGAGATTATTTGTCTATTTTTCAAATGTCAAAACCACAGACTCTGGATGGACTTAGGTTTAAGGAAGTTTCAGTGAAGTCACAGAAGAGTTAAATTAACCGTAATTAAAAACTCCATGATGCAATGAGAGATTATCATCCTAAGTGAAGTCAGTCAGAAAAACAAAGTAAAAACCATGATAGGAATCCAACGAAACTGTCTATGAAACAGAAACAAAATCAGGGACATAAAGAATAAGACTGGTGGTTGCTGATGGGGAGATGGGTGGGAGAGGGTAGGAGAGGGGGCTTTGGATTAGCAGATGCAAAATGGTGTATATAAGGTGGATAAACAACAAGGTCCTGCTATATAGCACAGGGAACTATATTCAATATGCTGTGATAAACCATAATGGAAATCATATGAAAAAGAATGTATATATATGTGTGTGTGTGTGTACATATATAACTGTGTATATATATATATATACATATATAACTGAGTTTCTTTGTTGCACAACAGTAATAAGCCCAATATTGCAATTCAAATATACTTAAATAAATAAATAAAAAAAAAGTCCATGAGGTCCATGTGAACAAGTCCTAAAATCTTGCTCACTGCTGTGTCCTTAGAGCTTGGTACATAGTAAATGCTCAATAAATATTCATGGGAGTCAAGTGAGAAAGAATGAATTAATGAATGGCATTCATTTAGTGAGTAGGAAGGAATTAATGAACAGCTGGCTTATAATGAAAAATCACTTTCTGCAACCGATCTCAGAGGTCCTCATACTGCACAGCCTGAAACATGGACCCACTTTTCTCTGCCCTGTATCAACAGTGACTCTGGATCTCAGGCCAAAAATCTTGCTCCAGATCACATTTTTCAACTCCACTAAGCTTTCAGTGTAAAGGGTTGTCCTTAGAGCCCTGGAAAGGTCACTGAGGTTTCAATCGGTGTAATCCTATATCTCCAGGGCACCATAGCATCCACCCACCTGTGGCTCCTCCAATGCTCAAGTCAGCCAGTCAATCTGGGTCTGCCCTGTTACCCGTTGGACAGGAGGTTAACTCATCTTCCCAAAGTCCCCAGAGAGACGATAACTACTTGTCCCTATTCCCTAGCAACCCAGCAGCCCCTTCCTTGTGTGCCAAAAGTAGAAAGCAGCAGATCTTGCTCTGCTGAGAGATTCCCAGGAGTCCAGAGACATTTAAGTTCAGCTGTGCTAGGAGACAAATGACAATCGTGCCTTTCTGCTTTTAGTTGTCACCACAGCCAGACATGGGGTCACCCTGAGAGACTAGAATCTACCAAAGATATGGCCAAAGGTGAAAGAGAAAACACGAACAAGTAAAAACAACGTTTAAATAGACGTTTCCAACAGTCAGCAGGTTGTGAAGACTTCTCAGGCCTCTGAAACCCTTTCCTTTTTCCTACGTCTATTTGTGCAATGAAACAAGTGTGAATCAAGTCAAGCCTCCTGGCTCCTAGGTAGGTACAGCCCAGTTCTTAGCTCCTAGAAGGATTCTGGGCTAAGGCTCCACTCTACTTGGACTGTACTATCAGGCCCCCAAAACGGGGGGAGCTGCCTGGGAAGGACTGATTTCCATTTCAAACTGCATTCTGGTACTTTGTACTCCAGCACCATTGGCCGATCAATATTTAATGCTTGGAGATTCTGACTCTGCGGGAGTCATGTCAGGGGACCTTGGGAGCCAATCTGCTTGAGCTTCTGAGTGATAATTATTCATGGGCTCCTGCCTCTTGCTCTTTCTCTCGCACGGTCCCACTCTGCAGACTCAGTGCCTTATTCAGTCTTCTCTCTCGCTCTCTGCGCTGCTGTAGCCGGACCCTCCGCCTTCGCCACCGCTCAGCATCTGCACATCCCTACAATGGCTAAAACAGCAATGGGTAAGGCATCGCGCCTCGTTCTTTCTCGGCTCCACCTGAAGCCCACCTCTTACCTTTTCTCTTAGAGCTTGGAAGGCATTCGGAGATATTTTCTAGAAGAAAAGACATTATTGGTAACATAGGAATCGGGAAGGATGGAGGCAGCTCCGGGGTATGAGGGAGGGCAAAGAGGGGATCTTTGAAAATCTAAAGCTAAGGATTTTTTTTTTTAAGGTGGAAGCAGGTAAGTTGCCGTCCCATGGGGAGCGAATTTATTGTTTCCATATTTAAAATTAAGGCTTAGCCATGGGGGGAGGGGGTTACCTTAACTATATGCCTCAAATGGGTTTAAGGGACATTTTGGAAAGTGCTTTGTAACGTCCTTTATTTCTTCTCTAGTTAAAGATTAAGAAAGTAGGAAAATAGGGAAGAGGAAAGAGGATGGGAGAAAGGAAAAAGAAAAATGTAAAGTCAAAGTGGTCCCATCTAGGCTGTTCGGAAGATGGGTGGAGACGAGGAGAGGCGGGTGAAGAACCGGGCAAATTTTATGGTATTGTCTGGTGGCAAAAACCGCTAGTCCTGGGGCGCGGTGTGGGGAGGCAAGGGCGCGGGGCGGGGTTGCAGGGAGACCTACACTCCTTTGTTTTAGGGAGAGGGAGGGGATGGAGAAAGGAAGTCGGGAGGGCACAGAGGGCGCGGGTGGGCAGCTGCAGGGGCGGGGAAGCGCGCGGTTAGGGAGGGACAGCGGTTTCGCAGGCGCTGGGGTGGGGTTTCTTTGTGTGAAGACGAGCCGTCCCGGGGTGGGGGGGGGGGGGGAAGGCACCTGCAGCGCGGGGCACACAATGCGGACTGCCCCACCCTGTGCGAGCCGCGCCGGCGCCCCCCCCCCCCCCCCCCCCCCCCCCACCCGGTGCAGCATCTCCCGCGTAAAGGGGGGCACGGGTGCGGAGCGCAGCGCGAAGCCTGGAGCCCGGCACTGGGTAGACAGCGACGCCACGCCCCGCGCCTCGCGCTCCAGACTCCCAGCCTCGGCTTCCAAGTGAGACCTGACCATTACCCCCGCCTTCCCCACCCTGGCCTCATTGTTCTGTCTATAGAGAGAAGAGGAGAAAAGTGGGTTAAACATTTTTCTTTTCAAAACCACATCACCTAGGGTGATTAGACTTAAACGCGATAAATTCTTCCTTCACTCATTTGATCGGTGCGGGGAAAAGCTTTTGGAAGCTAGATATGAGTACACATAATAATTCAGATACAAAAGAGGTCAAGGTCTTTAACTGAGCCAAGTGATATAACAGTTTTGTAGGTCAAACAGTGCCAAATATCCGCAATTTTCATAGGCTCAGCCGGTATCAAGAGACAGATACCAAACGAGGTTCCGGATCCAAGGCCTCCAACCCCAACCCCTGGGTCTTGCGCCTCCAGGGCCCCTCGGCGGCCCCCAGGGACAGGCAGGGAGGGGCTGGAGCTCGGGCGGCGGCTGGAAGCACCCCTCCCCCGGAGCGGGATGCGTAGAAGGGAAAAGAGGCGAAAGAGGTTTGCTCTGGACCACTCCGCCCTGCCCCACCCTCCCAGGCGGAGCCGGGGAGACCTCCGGCTCAGATTCTTGGGCAAAGGGAAGGGGGCTGGGGAGGGGGGCCCTAGAGCGATCTGCAGTCCTAGTGCCCTCTTTTCCAGCCCCGCGGTCTAGAACAGACAGGACGCCCCTCGATGTGCCCAGACCCCGGACGTTGCTCAAATACGGGCTCGGAGCCGCTCCCAGCCCACCGAGTGGCTCTGCAGAGAGGCCGGCCCGAGCCCTGCCCGGCCACACAAAGGCGCGGCCCCACCCCTGCCGGCCGCCGGGCCGCAGAGGTGACCCCTTCCCAGGAGTGCGAGGGGCGCTTCTCTTGCCCTCCCACAGTCCTGGGAGCCTGGGATTGCTTCCCCCAGCCGAAGCACACGACTCACGCCCTGTTCAGGTGGAGACCCCTTGGGTGGTCTTGGTTGCGAGAGACCCTCGCTCCTCGAGCGAGGGCTCGGCCCCACCCTTCCCAGCTGGGGCGCAGACCCGACAGCGGCTGGCCGGATGGGGGCGCGCTTGGCGAGCAGGCGCGTGGATCGCAGCCAGCCCTGCAGAGCCCCGCGCCGCGCCCTGCGCGCCCCTCCCCGGAGCTGGGCGCTCGCCCCCCGCGGGTGCAGCCCAGGAGACCGGTTTCTACGCAGTGTCCTGAACTACCCCAACTCCCCACAGTCGTGGTTCACCCTCAAGTCGGGAAAGTGTCTGAGAATGGGGGATGGGGGCGATCTGGCTCTGCGCTCTGCACCCCCACCGAGAGGTTTCTGCTGCAGGAGGACTTCTGCAAACTCATCACCATCATCAGTATTACTGCTGTTATTTCAAATTATTATTGTTTGATGACTCAGGTGCCATATTTGTTCAAACGGTTTGAATGATCGTATTTCAATGAGGATTAACCCTTGCTGCGCTAGCTTTTCTTCCTTCTATTCCCAACTCCCCTCTCCCAGAAAAGAATGCATTTCTTCTTTAATTATACTTTATAAAACAAGTATATGTTTGGTTGTTGTAGGGATTTTGTATGTTCATAAGTGAAGGTGCTTGCTAAGGGCAGGGCTTGTGTGCCAAAGATTGCTGGAATATTCTCCGCAGAGAATTGTTTGTGGCTGCAATATGCATATATATATATAATTGAAATATTATGATCTTAGCACTTGTATTCCATAGGCCATATCTATAAACATATCAACGTACTTTATGCACAAAATTTTAATTGTTTCTTTTTTATTTTCGAAACTCAATTTTGCACAGAAATGTGGGTCGTGAAACAGTAGCCATCGTTCCATTAATAAAAATTCCACCCCAAATATGATAAATGCAAGGGCCCTTTCTGCCATGAGTAAGCAAATCAGGAAAAGAAGTACAACCTCTGCATTATTAAAATAATGGATTTTGAAATCATTCCAGTTGCAACGCATAATCAATTAATCACCAGGGCGGATGCTTTCTCCTGATTCATTAAACAATTATTGTATTCAGCATGATTGTACTAGATGCGTATAATACTCTCTGTTATCGTCTCTAATGAAGTGGACACCGTCTAAATGGATACATAAATAACTAGAAGTCGAAAGAGGAGGATTTGGTCAAAATTTCAGGATAAGATGGAAAGAGAAATAGCAGTAGCTTATCATTTAATCTTATATGTATAGTTCATACCAGGTGAGTAAGCTGAGCCTACAGTAAGCATTACTGACCCAGTGTAGCCAAAGACAAGTAACTGTTTTAATGATATAAATTAATACATTTGCTGGTGGTTGTCTTACCTGAAAGAAAATAATTTTTTCAGTGGTGATTAAGATTGGATGGTTTGTCATATTAAAATCTACAACTTTTAAATTAAAGTTAATTAAAATTAATCATGCCTTTGTGGTGTGACTTACAGATTTGTACTAAATTATTCTAAGGAGAAAAGGAGTGTTTTTATTGTCAGAGGAATTGTCTCTGCCCTTAATCATTAACATTTTTAGCCGAGTTGTATAGTTACATTCAAAATGCATTTGCTTACTTTCCTATTTTTTCATTATTAATGGATAGAACACGGAATAAGCATTTGACACATTGTGTCTTCCATCAAATAATTGGTTCTCAGTGGTGAAATGCTGCAAGAGGTTACATTTTCCTCAGATTCAAGAAATGTCCTCTCCCAGTGTCATAAAGCCGGTTCATGCAATGAAATAGTCTTCCTCCCTGAAATTTAGGATCAAAATAATTACTCAATTCTGTGATTATCTAGTTGTAGCTATCAAGCAGAATTTTTAAGCTAAATTTGTAAAATTAAAAATGAAATGGAAGATAAATCAATTGCATAATGAGGATTTTTGTCATTGATAAAGCCAAACCATTTTTAAGAAAATGCCTGATTTATCAATAACTGTGTTTTTTATTCCAGCCAACTATACATCCACCCCACCCCAGCCCCACTCCCACCAGCTCATTGCTCACATAGGCCACCAGCTCATTGCTCACATAGGCTGGAGGAAGCTGGTCTCAGAGCCGAGGGCTACCTTTTTTGGGTGTGGTCACCCCAGGCTGCTGATATTTAACTCCAATTCACTCTAGTTTCCCCTGTGGTCTTAGACAAATACACATTATTCTGTTGTCACACAATCTGTGACCTTGTATAAAAAAAACGCAAGAAATTTTCGGAAAAAAAAAAATTTTAATTAGCCAGCGACCCAGATGTTTCCAGAACCAAGGCTCTTTGCTGGTTCTTCGAACTGTGAAAGCTTAGTGCCTGCATTAACTTTTCACACCACTAGAGGGCAATCATGTTCTCAAAAAAGTAGATTTGCCTTTTTAAGCAAATTTTACTTGCTTATTTAAGCCCTGTTTCAAATACTTGCTATTTATTTTAATAACTTCTTTTGCCTGAAGCATTCACTTGCTTATTGGATAAGTTAATGTCATGCTTAACCTAGTGAATGAAAAGGGTTTGTGCACTTTTTCAAGGAGACATGAAATGAGCCATCTTAACAATCTGAGAGTAGGTGTTCAGTTCAGGAAGTAGGTGTACCTCCTGGTTAATTCTCTGATGATTTTACTTTTCTGGTATCATTACATTGTTATTGTAATGTCATTTATATTATTTGGGGAGTGGATACATAGTAGACAGTGGTCAGTAGTAATATCAAGATTATATAGGTACAGAATGTTTCAACGTTTAAATAAATTAATTAAACAAAAACATTGTTTACTTATTCATTTATTTAAAATGTGCTCGTTGTTGTGGACGCATCTGAATGCCGCTCTCCACCTTCAGGGATCTTGCCAGTTAGTGGCTAAAGCAGACAGATACAATGTGATACTGAGAGGGCTCCCCCACCCCCCAATTGGCTGTTACTGTTTCCTACTTTTTCAGCTTTTTTCCATTTAAAGGATATCTCTTTTAAATTAAATCCAGTGTGATTTCAGCTCGAATATTTAAATCTAATGTTTTGTCAGCTTTCAATAATTATTGAGTATCCCCTTGTAGTAGTTTTATTAGTTTAGTAGAAAATTGATGTTAATTTTAATGAAATAAGAAGAAACATAAGCATAAGCCAATTTTTAGGATTATCAAAATTGGATTTTTTAAATGTTTGCATTGGTAGGGAATTCTTTTTCTCTTATATTTCATGTAACTATAATCCAACCGTAAAATATTTAATCAGTTCATATTACTATGTTCCCCAGATATAATATGCATGTGAATTACCCCCGACTTTCATTAAAATGCAAATTTTAATACTGTAGGTCTGGTTGAAGCCAGATATGCTGCATTCCTAACAAGTTCCCAGAAGATGCTGATTCTAACCACCAAATACATTGATTTAAGAAATATAAAACTGTAATATATACGTACCTTCCACAGTAAGCTCTGACATTATGTCTTAACATTTTCAAGGCTATGGCAATCTTTACAAAATATTTCACCTCCAATCTCATACACTTAGGGATTTTATTCCTCTGGGAGTTATGTGTTCTGTGCCATCCATTCTCTTTTAATTGGACTTTTAAAATATATTCGTATTGCAGGACTCAGCAGAAGACCTTCAGGAGAATGTGGAAATAAGAATTTGTGCATGTGTATGTGCCTGTGTGTGTGTGAGAACAGAATGTAACCTGTGGTACAGCTGAGAAGGATCACAGTAATGCTCGTTCCTGTCATTCGCAAAACAACATGCAGAACAAAAAGTTCAATTCAGAACCTTTACTTGTGGAATGTTGTGCAAAAGTCTGTAACCCCATTTACCACGTTGACTAATTCATTGCCAGTATTCCACACACTAAAGAAATTAACAAGGAGGATCTAGCAGCACTAAAATTTTCTCTCAATACATCCTGCATTTATCACTTACCAAATTATCTAAGAGCATTTCTTCCTGGATACCATATTAGCAAATTATTAATAATCTACTGAGTATGGATGGATATTTGAAAACAAATTATGTGTGTGTTATCTGCTTATGTAAACTAATAAGGGACTTCTGTTATTCAATGCAGACTTTCTAAAAAGGTGACCTAGAGGTAAAGAAATGTGCCGTCAAGGAATATCATCAAAGATATCCTATGTCAATCCTTCCATGCAGTGGGTTGCTGACCATCCAAACATTACCACATCTCTGGAAATGCTATCCTGATACTATGCATAGAAAAGATACTATGCATGAAATATCTCAAATTATAAATTTACTATTTCCCAAATAGGGCATTAAAAACATGGTCCCAAAATAGAGCTGACCAGAGACAGTACAATACACTGTTTTTCTCCGTGAAATTAGAGTAAGCCTCAAGGTTATCCATTCTTTTGTTCCTCCTGTCCATTTCAGGGTCTCTCAAAAGCTAGGAAACTTTCCATTTTTGCAACTCCTAGTACATTTCAAAAGGAAGAAGACAGCATTATTAAAGTAATACATGTTTTGAACATTTAATCCTAGCAGTCTTGATAGCTGGATGTGTACTTCATCAGGACATAACAAAAAAATCTAAACTAGTGGTCCTTGAAGACTGAGCCAAAAAAACTTGCTGATTGGTCCTTCAATCAATAGTTTTCCTATGATGCTGGTTGTTTTCAAGAGTCATTCTTCTGGCACAGAAGTAAATTTCAGAGTGTCTATAAGAAATTCCTTTATTGATTTCATCCTTACATAGCATATATAACATGCTAGACACTAAACACTTCACACATTTCATTATCCAGGCCTCCTCAACAGTCAGTACCATTATAGATGAGGAAACTGAGGCCCAGAGAAGAGGAATGGCTTTCCCAAGGTCACATAGTTCCTCAGACCCAGAATTTGAACCCACGTGTCCTGGCTCCAGAATCTTCATCTTTAATGGGTAACCTTACATGTCAGAGGTTTTCTCAGTGGGGTTTGAGCCAGTGATACTGCCATTTTGTTTAACAGGCCCAATGGGCTCATCCTTTCTGAGCACAGATGCACCTTGAAGATGAAACACCTTCAAATTAATGACTCGCTATAATAGCTAACCTGGGGCTTATTACAGTAATTGCCGTGATTCAGGCTTTTGGAGAAAGAGAGCTATGAGACCTTGGGGGCTGTAATACATGGCACCACCTGGCTTGCTGAAGGCTCAGCTGAGAGCACAGCAGGGACTTCTTATGTGGACACAATGATTTTCTTTCTGGAAAAAAAAAATCTTATCAGTATCATCCCAGTTGACATATTTCAAATGGACTCTCAGCTGTCTCCATAGGCCCTAGATGTATAATTTTAATATTTTGTTTTATAAAATATATCTAGGTCTAAAAGAGATACAGCAGTGGTACCCACATTGAGTATAACCGTTAGACATTACTTGAAGATTTCTCCATCACATTGTCTCAAAAGCAGGCAGGCAGGCAAGACTGATCTGTGAGAAGGTTCTGAATCACCTGTGAAACATTTTAAATTATCTTTTAATAAAGGAATCAGGTCCTGTCATTTGTCAAGGAGACATTTGCAGTAGTAAAATCTGTGTTTATATAGCCCATTTTTATTAGTCATGATTAAAGATAACAATTTGTGTTCATTTGTTCTTGCAAAACACTTTTATGTGAATATAAAGGTTAATTAATGCATCTCAGCAATCATTTTGCTAGTCATCTGGAAATATAGCTTCTCGAGGAATTGTACTTAAGAAAAGAAGCCACATACTCTACCATAAAACCATAAACAAAATTTTAAGGTTTTTCTCATTTGTAATTTTGTTGACCTCCAGATTAAAATATTTAATACTTTGAAAAATTATAAGATTCCAAAAATTTGTTTTTGTGACCAAACATAGATAATTATAGTTCTTGTATAGTACATTAAATGTAATGCTTTCTGGAATTGATTTTTTAAATTATAAAGTGGTGGCTATAAGAACGCTTATTTAGCAGTTATTCTTCTGGAATAATTGTACTTTAGATGTCTGATTGTTTATCATTCATTAGCACAAGTACTTAGTATAACAATAAATCCTCAGTGATATGAATCTGTCAATCTCTTGGTTATATGTCTATATCAGTATAAAAAGAAATTGATGACATTCATCTAGACATAGTTCCACAAATACTTGTACAAGAAAGTATTTTAAAGTTTAGATTTTTCTTCTACTCCCTATCTTGGAAGATTTTTTTTTCGCCCTTTTAAAAGCAACCATAATGGAGCCAGTTTTGTTCCACTGAACAAAACTGATTACAGTAAGCCTAATAACAGTCTTTCAGTTTGGGCTTTCTAGTAAATAGAAGCCTAACTCACATGATAAAGTTCAATCTATAAAATGATGTTTCAGAACTGAGACGAGAAGACGAGAATATCATATCAAGATGTTACTTCTTAACAGTTCTAGACTCTAATGGAGAGGAGCACCAATCATGTCAAGCAATTGGAGGGAGGCTATGCAGCCTGCCTTGGAACCCTGCTTCAGAACATTCAAACTTGTCTTTACTACTCCGTGCTTCTTTTCTTTCCTAACACACTAATGTCTATTGTTACTTAAGTCTTAGCTTTATCTGAGCAGTGTCAGTTAGCATCCTTCTCACTGTAGTTGTTCAAACACATGAAATATCATGAGTCGATTCTAGCCTTTTGATGTCCTGGTTACATGATCCAAGACTCCTGTCACTTTAAAAATCATCTGTTCATTCTACTTCTGACCTACTTTTTCCTTTTAGAATTAAAAAAGAAGCACATAAACATAGGAGATTGAAAATGTTCAAAAGAAGAATTAGCATGGGACCTTGTGGTTTTCAGAAAATATTCACAAGCTCCATCCTTTTTAACTTTCAAATACTCCCTATGAAATGATCATAGTATACATGTTACTCTGTTTAAAAATGCTCAAAAAACTTACTTAAGCAAGTTTACATATGGTAAGTTTTAGAGCTAGAGCCAGAACACATTGCATTATATATGTAATAGTATATATAACATATATATGGTATATATAATATATATTTTTATTATACATATTTATATGTGTAATAAAGATATGTATATGTCTTTATTAGACCTTTATATACATATTTCTTTATTAGAACACAGGTCTAGTAAAAATACACATCTTTATTAGACCTGTATATGACTTTATTGATATATGAAATCTACAAAACAAAATAGAAATTCATAGATAGGTGAGGGGGTGCAGGATTGGGCAAAATAGGTGAGAAACATTAAGTACAAGTTTTCAGTTATAAAAAATAAGCCACAAGGATATAATGTACAGCATAGGTAATATAGTCAATAATATTGTAATAACTTTGTGTTATACATGATGACAGATGGTAACTAAACTTATTGTGGGAATCATTTTATAATATGTAAAAATATTGAATCAATAGGTTGTTTACCTGACATTAATATAATATTAAAGTGAATTATACTTTGATAAAAAGATGTAGATATCTAATATACATTGTATATCTTAATATTATATGATTAGGTAGAATTAGATTAGATATGATATCTATGATATATATCATATATATTACACCTGTATTAGATATGTTATGATAATATATAATTAAGTAAGCTAATAAAGCTTAGCACTTTCTCCTGTCCAGTAATGAAATATGCACAAGTGAAGAAAGGCAGGCATTGAGTGGGTTTGCCTTCAGTCTAAAGTTATTAATGGTTAATGGCATTAATTAAAATAGATTCAAGCACCCATTCCATTCTGAAGCCTATGCAAGGTGTTGTGAAAATATAAATCATCATGGTCCTCACCCTTGGAGAATTTAGTTTTTTGAAGAAAACAGGACCCTGAACATACAAAAAAATAATAATAACCAGTAATAATAGCTTATAACTATAAATAGAAGTGTCTGCCATTTTAACACTTTTACTACACCACCCTGCAGTATCACCACAAGACGGAACATGATACACTAAGACCATCGATTAGGAAGCACAGAGATGCACCCAAAGGCTGTTAAGGCAACTCTGGTAAATCAGAAGTGGATATGGGGGTTAGATGGACATAGTTTTAAGTCTTGCCCCATCTACTCACTATCTGATAATCCTTGAGTGAATTATCATCTCTATACTGCCATTTTCTCAATTATATCTCAGGGAAAAATAATACCACCTTAATTACATGGTTGTTGACAGAAAAAGGCAAATACTGTATGGTATCACTTATATGTGGAATCTAAAAAAAGTACAAATGATATTATTTTTGCATACATGCAAAACAGAAACAAACTCACAGACATAGAAGGCAAGTTCATGGTTACCAAAGGAGAAAGGGGAGAGCGGAGGGACAAATTAGGGGTTTGGGATGAACAGATACAGACTACTATGTATAAAATAGGTAAGCAACAAGGAATTACAGCCATTATCCTATAACCTGTAATGGAGTATAATATGAAAAAATACTAAATCCCTATACTGTACACCCGAAACTATTGCAGTGTTGGAAATCAACTATACTTTGATTTTTTAGAAAATCACATGGTTGTTGAGAGGATTAAGTAATTCAATATTAAGCATTTCATAATCCAAATCCATCACGGCCTTCCCTTGTGGCTCAGACAGTAGAGAATCTGCCTGCAATGCGAGAGACCTGGGTTCGATCCCCTAGAGAAGGGAACAGCAACCCACTCCATTATTCTTGCCTGGAGAATTCCATGGACAGGAGCCTGGCAGGCTACAGTCCATGGGGTTGCAAAGAATCGGACACGACTAAGCGACTTTCACTTCACAAACCAAATAGTAAACCCCTTCCCTGCCACCTTCAATGGATGATGAAAACAGTAAACAAAAATATTAATTTAAACAACTAAATTTGTTTACTTTGTAAATTTTACATGTAATAACAAATTTACTACAATTACTTGGAATTTAGAAAATGATCATTACTCAATAATTCCTTGTGGTAGAGGGAGAACTGATAACACTATTTAAGAAACAGCTGCCAATATCATATATCTCTAAGATAAATCCATTCCAGGAAATGCCAGAATCAAAAGTATTGAGTTGGCCAAAAAGTTCATTCAGGTTTTTCCATAAGATGTTAGAGAAAACCTGAGCAAACTTTTTGGCCAATCCAATACATTTCTTCTGAATTTATTTCTCATCTCATGTTTCCCTGTTGTATTTCATATCTCCTCCTCCCTCAAATAAATAAAACTAACCCTCTTGCCTACCTAGTAAGGCTCATCAACATAAAATATCATATTCAATAGAAATAAAAACTGATTCCAGAAGCATTAAAATGTAAAAGTCTTCACTGAATTTTCTTGGAGAGCAGTCTCTTGTTCTTAAAAAGGTTATTAACCTATCAGTTTGGGGGGAAATTATATCACATTCCACACTCAGAAACACACAGAGAGTCTCTTGTTCTTAAAATCTTATTAGCCCATCAGTTTTATCCAAATTTGACATCACTTGACTATTTCATAATCTCTCTTTCCTGTTTCTTCAATTTGCTCCCTACCTGGAACTCTCCTGCTCTCCTCCATTTTCAACACCCATCCTTCAGCTACATCTTTTCTTTCAGGAATAACTTCAGATATTTCTTACCTGGACCATTTTAGCCTTCCTACTCTCCACCCATTAGTAAAAAAGCACAACAGAAATAACTAAAGCCAAGCAGTAAAAACAGAATGCTCCTTAGATAACTCTGGTGGGGAAATGGATACAGAAATGTACAGTTTAGTATTGTTCTCCAAGTCATCCATAAAAATAATACCTTTTCAATCAGTAGTGTTCCAAGTACTGATCAGTAAAACACTGTAAAATATTAATCGAATGTTACTATTTAAATAATTAAGATAAGTAAGATTAGCATTCATCTGACATCTGATGTTACCGAGACTTAAGGGAGCATAATTGACTACTGACTTAAAGGGGCATTATCACTATTTTGATTTGCCTCCAATCCATTAATTCATATAAATATATGGTACATAAACCTGAAATTATATTTATGACATAATTGCAGGCATATTAATAGAAACATGTTTATATTTACAAGTGTAGTGTAGTCCTTTTACAAATTAGATTCTGTTGATGACCAGCATCTACATATAAAAATGCTCCATATTGTTCACATTTATAGGCCATAAAATGCAGATGATAAAATATACTTTCTCATACTTTCTACTTTCTCATAAACAAGAAATAATGACAAAGGAGGAGCTTTATATGAAAGCATCAATACAATTTAAACACTCACGAGGTCATAATATATTACACTGAGTAGAAAAGTTCAGCTGTAAAGAAAATGTAAAGAACATTCTCTCCCCTTAAAAAGTCAAAAAAGGTTCCAAATGCCTAACCAAAACACAAAAGTACAGAGAAAAGACCTACATCTTTCCATTAACAAAACACTTGGTTTTAAAAAGAGCTTAGTAGTAGAACATACAAAAGAAAATGCAATTCAGTATCTAGGATGAACATTTTTTATAAGTTCAGCATTAACATTGAAGAAATATTGAATTAAGCTGCTTTGAAAGAATTGAATTCCATCTGCTGAAATTTTTCTTAAAATGAATTTTTTAAGCATACACAGTAGCAGTCTGTATTGGTTTTGAGTTTCAGGAAGCTATATTCCAACATATGCAAGAGAAGAGTCACAGAAAAATGTAACTTGGGAGAGAAGAATGAATTTTATGACCTGCTTGCAGAGCTGAAAAGAATAAACGCATACCCACTTTTGCTGCTGTGTGTGTTGGGGTTTCCCTGGTGGCTCAGGTGGTAAAGAATCTGCCTGCAATTCAAGAGGCGTGGATTCAATCCCTGGTTCATGTAGATCCCCTGAAGAAGGAAACGGCAGCACATTCCAGTATTCTTACCTGGAGAGTTCATGGACAGATGAGCCTGGCAGGCTACAATCCATAGGGTTGCAAAGAGTTGGACATGACTGAGTGACTAACGCACACACACACTTCATTGTCAGTAAAAGAATTGCAGAAAAATATATAAATTGGGAGAGAGCAATGAATTTTATGGCTTGCTAAAATGGCTGAAAAGAATAAATACCTACCCATTTTTGCTGCTACTGACAACAAATAGCCAACATTTTATCACTTTGATAAATTTTAGAAGTGAATACATGGAGTGAGGACCAGTCAGCGAAGTCAAATAAGGTTTCTCAGAACTGCTTCTGAAAGAGTTTGGTCTCCTAGAAACAAAGAGTAAGCAGGCTTTGCAAATCAACTTCAAATCTAGCTCTCCTTGATCTTTCTTCCTGTGAACTCCACAGGTTTACCATCTAGCAATGCACTGGGCAATTAGCCACATACTGACTTGTAGCACGTTTTTGTGGTCATCATATTCCCTGTCATTTATTGTCCCCCTACTACGCATGAACCAGTGACATGTATACTCCTCTGCCCTTTTTCCTATTTCATTGTTATGTCAACTCTTAAACAGGTTTCATTATCCCCCCCCTTGACAAGGAAGGAAGGAAGAAGCCACAGGAAGTTCTGTAACTTTGTCGAAGTCACACACATTGTTCAGGACAGAGGCGGGTTTCAGGTCTCAAGCTCTCTCTATTCACTCCAACTGCCTTGCCAAGAATGGTCGTTGACTTTGTGTGTTGCTACAGACATTATCTGTCTTATATGCAACTATACCAAGGGTTTCTTTTAGGCCGGAACCACATTTCATGTACCTCATCTCCCCTCATGGCTGGCAGTAATAATAATGTTGGCTAATGTGCATTGAGTATTTAGTGTGCTGAGTGTAGTGAAACTGTGCCAAATACCTTAAGATTATTACCATCCCCATTTCACAGGTGAGCAAGGGAGGGAGGGCAAGCCACCCACAGCTAGTAGGTGCTCGGGCTAGGATTTGAAATAAATCAGTCTGACCCCAGAACCTGCATGGGCAACAGTGCCTACAGCCTCCCTTGGATAGAGCAGGGGCTCCATTTGTGTTCAGTAATTTGATGAGATAAGGATGAAGCTAAGTCTCAGAATTACAAGAAGAAAAATGCCACAGCATTTCACTATAGCCACACTCTGCAGGACTTCAAAAGTCAAAAAACCAAGAACAAGTTAGAGAGGATTAATCTTTATAACAATATCTTATACTAGTTAGCACTTCAGTTTCACAAAACATCATTTAATTCGGTCTCTACAATGATATCGTATCCTACCCTCATTTTTTGGATTAACTCATATTTAGAAGGTTTAATAAATTTGTTAAAGTCGGATAGATCCTAAACTACAGCGTAAGTCTTGAGTTCTTACTCATGTTTTTTCTATTATGCCAAGGTAATATTTACTCATCTTTAGTCAGTATCATGGGCTTCCCTGGTGGCTCAGCTGGTAAAGAGTCTGCCTGTAATGCAGGAGACCCAGGTTCAATCCCTGGGTTGGGAAGATTCCCTGGAGAAGGAAATGGCAACCCACTCCAGTATTCTTGCCTGGAAAATCCCATGGAGTGGATCCTGGCAGTCAGTTCTCCAGGCCAGAATACTGGAGTGGGTTGCCAGTCTCTTCTCCAGAGGATCTTCCCAACCCGAGGATCAAACCAGGGTCTCCTGCATTGCAGGCGGATTCTTCACCAGCTGAGAAAGCAGGTAAAGCCCAGAAAAGCAACAGAACCTATAAATGAATGCAGAGGAAACATTTACCTGCCTCTTTTTTTCTCCTTACATAGAGGGACGTGATTACCAGCTGTGAAGTTGACCTTATGAAAGACAGGGTGAGCTTAAATTTTGCCTGGAAACTGAGCAGTTATTGTTGTGTTACTAACTAGTACCATTTGAAACTATCGCCATAGTTCCAGCTATGGGATAAGAGCTAAGTGACAGAAGCAGGCCACTGCAAAGCACAGAAATTCCTGTCTGTAGCGCAAAAGGAAGTTAATAAATTTACTGGAGAGAATCAGTGAGCTCAGTCTGGGTCAAACATCTGGGCTCTTAACCCCCCCACTCTTCAGCTATCCTCTGTGGGGAAGCCAGCTGAGCCACAGAGAGATGGGGGGTGGGGGGTGGGGACAGGGGAACAGTGGGGTGGGGGGGCTGGTATCATTTGCAGCTGGTGACACCTCCTCCCTGCTCAGCCACCAAAAGATTAGAATTTATAGAACACTAACTGCCACATCCCTGGAGAAGGAAATGGCAACCTACTCCAGTATTCTTGCCTGGAAAGTCCCACGGACAGAGGGGCCTGGCAGGCTACAGTCCACAGAGTCGCAAAGAGTCGGACACAACTGAGCAACTGAGCACAACTGCCTCACACAACTCTGTATGCACACGTTAAATGAGACACCTTCTCTCACCCTCAGAACCTTAAATATGGTTGGGAAGAAATGATTAACAGCAAACACAACAGTAGAGGAATAAGGGCTAAGCTTTGTGAAACAAGCTAGGAATATGACTGTGGCTTTTTTTTATTACCTGCCATTGCAAAGCCCCTTGCAATGGGAACCATCAAGTTTGAGTCCCTTCTGTGTTTTGGAAGTCACAACCATTAGAGACATTTCTGAATTTTCACCTTAACCTAGTATTCAGATCCTCTGTCCTGCTCTATATATTATTACTTGAACACTTCTTTGAACTTGTGAATAATATCCCAAACCACAAGCACACTTTTTTATGAATGTGTTTAGGCTGAACAAATCTAGGCAAAACAGAACATAAAGGAAAACCCATATTGTGCCTGTAAGTATTATGTATTACCAAGCTGTGATTTTAAAATATGAGCAATTTATTATGCCAAATTCTAATTAATATTTATCTATACAGGTCAAATACTAGATACCATTTTGCCTTCAGGTTTTTAATTAGGAATGTTTATGAGCAAGTCAAAGGCCACTTGCTACATAAAATAAGATGCATGTTAGTCTGATCTCACTCAACCAGTTATAATGATATGTAATCTTTCTCATATCTTATGAATGAGTATTAAGTACTCAAAAAGAACTCCAGATGGCATTCAAAACCTTACATTTTATGCATCACCTAGTCTGCCTAATTGTGAAAATAGATAAATATTTAAAGCCAAAAATAGATCTTCCATGTAGTATGGGGTAAAGTTGTTTGCTTGAATAGTTAGACAATTTGAAATTCAAACCATAAGTAGCTTTATTAATCACATTATATATAACATTTTATGTCTATCATGTAAATATTTATTATGAAATACAAAGTTTTGGTAAGAGGAAAATTTACAAAGCAAAAATATGAAGAGAAAGTTTTCCTTTTCTTTAAAAATGTAATGGCTTAATTTGTTTAAAAGAAGGTAGATAAAGGAAACCCTTAGTGCAGAAAACACAAAAGAATGAATCAGCACATAATGAGAAAGCTAATCCATTTAAAGACAAAATTGCTAAATTTGCAGAATCATAAAATTCCAGAGCTTGGGAATACCAACTATCAATGAGAAGGGGAAAAAAAAAGTCCAGAGACATTAAACAGCTTGTCCAAAGTCTTAACATAAAAATCTTAAGTTCTGAGATGCCTTCAAAATTCTGCTCTTCCTTCCAGTTCTCAGATGCTATGGCTAGTGATTCCAATTGCATTAAACAAAATGCAGACCTAATAATATTTATGTTGATGATCTTAGAGTAAGTTTTTGAGAAACAGTGCTCACCAATTCAAGTCAACCAGATTTCGTAGAAGCAGAAAAACAATGCATAACCAGGACATAATAATGTTTTGTTACATTATTTCCTCAGTAATAATATATTTTCTCAAAGTATGAACAAACTCTCCTGATCACTCAGTTATTTTTATTTGTATCTTATAGGTTAAATGGATTGTGAAATCCACCCTTAAGAGAACATACAGTTACTTTTTAAATATTTCTGGACTTTTTGTGACATATATTGCTTATTTCAAATAAATCAAAACCCAAATTTCAGTATCTTTACCCTTTCTGTAGCCATTTGCTTTACTACAAAAAAAAAAAAAAGGCAAAAGGATATTTTGTCACACAAAGAACAATAACTTAACAAAACTACATTTATCTTAGTACAAGCATATAAAACTTTTGTGCCACTGAAAGTGACAATTTCTTAGAAGAGCTTTTATTTCCAGAAGAAACAGAAAGATGTGAAAGAAAATTTGGAAAACTTCTCTTGGACCAAGTTGCCTTTTATATTTTAATCTTGTTTGTAACAGTCATCACCCAAAATTGACTGGGGAATTCAGAACCTTCTGACATTTTACTTACTTGCTTTTTATATTGCTTTTCATCCCTTGCAGAAAATTATACTTATGTAAGTTCAAGTATATGATGGGAAGAATCTTATTTCAGAAAATGAGTCTTTACATGATAAAGCTTGAGAAAGCAGCATTTGATTTTCAAAACAGAAAGCAATTTCCATGGCATATTTAGGTTAACCTCGAAATTCCTTCCACACTGTCAGCTGCCTCGAAAATGGATGCTGAAGGTAATCCCCCAGTGAAAGCTACACCTTTAAGAGACTTCACATTCATTTCAAATGCTCTGGTACTTTCATCCATTCCCAGAGATATTCAAGAAGAGTATCACTCAATTAGTGTTTTTTAATATTGGTAGGAGTTCTAAATTTTGGTAATGTCTATTTTCTGTTTTTCTTTAAATATATATTTGTTCGTTCTATTCTCTGTGACACAGAATGACTGCAGGACATATTACTTAAGTGTGACTAACAAGGTCACAAGATTTGTTTTCATTCAGGGGGAGAAATTTACCTGACTGCTCAGTTTTTGTTCCCTACTCCAGTTACCTAGGCATTTAATACACAGTTTTTGAATGGATGACTAGATTACAACTCTGAGCAACATGCTTTGAAAATCCAGCTTTTAGAGCACCAGTGAGTAAATGTTACAGTCAGACTCTAGCACTCTCCTCAGGTTTTGAGGAACAAACAACATACCGGCTCCTATATGAGGCTTTTGTGGCCTTTTCCTGAAATATTGTCTATTAATCATTTATATACCATTCATTTCCTAAGAAAAACTTTAGAGAGACTGCTGTAAATACAGCATGTGTACTACCCAGATAGGAATTCTAGTCAATGGAAACTTATTAAGTAGTATTTAACAATACCAGTAAGTTAAATACTTCTTTTATTCTCAGTTGCAGCTAGTAACTATTACAAGTAGTAAGGGTTTTTTAAGACCCATTCAGAACTAAAACAACAATATGGAACTCTTCAAATGCATAGAAACATTCCACCATTCCAAGGGAGTAGAGGTTTGCGTGAAAACTTCAAGAACTGTGCTTTCAACTTCTAGCAAATTTTCAGATTGGTAGAGGAATTAAATCAGGATATAACTAACAGGGGACTTCCCAGGTGGCTCATGGCAATCCACTCCAGTATTCTTGCCTGGAGAATCCCATGGAAAGGGGAGCCTAGCAGTCTATAGTCCATAGGGTCACAAAGAGTCAGACATGACTAAAGCGACCAAGCGCACACACACACACACGTAACTAATAGGAATTGTCCCACAAATTATTGCAGAATCCCTGCTTAGCCAGATTGTTTTCTTCTTAATGTTCTGTATAAATTAGCATATTCCATTATCTGAAGATAGGCAACCCCATCTTGTAATGACAGAGAGGACTCCCTTTGAATTCCTTGTATCTTCAGCATCTAAACCATTGATCAATTCAAGGAAAAAGTCAACTGGCCCATTAAGTGAGATAAAGTTATGTGAATCTTACAGATTTTTTTGTTTCTCACTTGTCATAAAAGCCTTGCATTTTTTATTTCTGAAAGTTCTTGCTTGCACTGAGAATATAATAGGAAATTCACCATATATGCAGTTTTATACTTCCTTTTTCAATCTTTGGAAGGAATGATGCTAAAGCTGAAACTCCAGTACTTTGGCCACCTCATGCGAAGAGTTGACTCATTGGAAAAGACTCTGATGCTGGGAGGGATTGGGGGCAGGAGGAGAAGGGGACGACAGAGGATGAGATGGCTGGATGGCATCACTGACTCGATGGACATGAATCTGAGTGAACTCCGGGAGTTGGTGATGGACAGGGAGGCCTGGCGTGCTGCGATTCATGGGGTCGCAAAGAGTCGGACATGACTGAGCGACTGATCTGATCTTGCAATTCAGAAACATGAATCACAGTCAGACTGAATTCTAAAATCCATGGGAAGGGGAACCCAGGGCTTATTTTCTAGAGAAAGGCTACATATTACAAGAAAAAGAATAAAGAAACCAATATCCTCCTCATTGATGACCACAACATTTTTGATTCTAGAATTTATATCATAGTCAGTCTGCATAGGAAGTATGAGTTTTGCTGAATTAAGAATGGGTACAAAGTATCTTTCTACTCTCAGTCAAAAGTTAAAAAGTAATAGGACAAGATTTAAATCAGTTGGGTGTCACATTTGGCCATTTTGGAGACACAATTCAAAAAACATCATGGCAGCCCCTAAAGGGCCCTTTCATAGTGTCTCAGATGGTATAGAATCTGCCTGTGATGCAGGAGACCCAGGTTTGATCCCTGGGTCAGGAAGATCCCCCGCTGAGGG
Organism: Bos javanicus; assembly: GCF_032452875.1. Lineage (NCBI taxonomy): Eukaryota > Metazoa > Chordata > Mammalia > Artiodactyla > Bovidae > Bos > Bos javanicus. The sequence goes on from NC_083881.1 coordinate 42,991,148, forward strand.
GAATGGCAACCCACTCCAATATTCTTGCCTGGAGAATTCCATGGACAGTGGAGCCTGGTGGGTTACAGTCCATGGGGTTGCAAACAGTCAGACACAGCTGAGCAACTAACACTTTCCACTTCAGGAGACCACAGGGAAGAAGAGAAAAAAAGGGAGAAAAAAAGCCATTGCTCTATGAGAACTTCACTCAGCCAAATGAACAAACTCTCTGTTCTTCCACTCTGGTTTTCTCTCATTTTAGTCCCAACCAATTTAGCTATCATCCTAGGCTTGTGACTACTGCTGGAGACTTAAGAAAAATATACCCTTTGATACCTAGAATTAGGCTTGGTAATAAAATCTTGACTTGCAGACAAAATAAAGTGCTTCCATTACTCCTGTGTAAACCATAGTGTAGTTTGGTCTCCATGTAAGACTACAAGAATTTCTTTCATCACGGGGAAAGATAAAAGAACAGCACCCTGCATGATTAAATTCTCATTAAACTCAACAGACATTTGACTTGGAAGTAAGAGTAAGGTGAAGTTCCAAGTTGATACAATTTACTGCTTTTATTACAGTTTTGACCACAGGGACTGATTCGGGTCACCCAGTTTCTTTTCCTTGTTACAACTGCTTGACCAATTATCAATGGAATTGTAATTTAAGAGTCTCATATGCTTCTGCAAAATCCAATGATGGGTTGTACAGCTTTGACCTTCTTAAATGTCCCTTGATTTGATTTGATATCTATTCCTACAGAAAAAATATGCTGCTTTGGCTGATCAAAATATTAACCTTTCAAAACCTCCGTGGCTATTATAGCTTAGGAGATCATAATTCTTATGGGGAGATGTGCATGGAATAAATACCAGCTGAATCCATATTTATACTAAGCCAATTAGCATTACATCATCATGGCAGAAATATCTAGAACATTACCTCATATCAGAGATCTTCTGGGATGTTAAAATAGATCATGAAAAATCTGAGATTTCTTTTTCATGTAAATGTTAAGTTCTCAATTACGTATTCATCAAGCAAAGTTTTTTTAGGGCCCAGATAGAAGCCAATATAGTATGCAAATGTTTTAAATAAAGTCATCTTCATGCATTTCATCCTTCAAGAGGAAAATCAGTGCTGGGGCTCTTGAAAGTATTTCTAAATGGGTTGATAGATTTGACTTTTAGAAAATAATCTGACCTGAGGCTCTAGGACCCCAAAACAATCAGACTACCAAACACAACACACACACACACACACACACACACACACAATATGGTCAAAATCAAGTTAAAGTGAGCAGCAGGAGCTTAATTTATGACATGAATAAAGCATCAAAAAAAGAGCTTATAGGTAACTGATTCTCACCTATTTGAAGACTCATAAAATAGAAGGGCTACAGAGGAAGACAGAGTTAAGAGATCAGTGGTAGAATGTGGGTTCGGTGTTTAATGACTGTGGGTATAAATCTTGAGCCTTTTTAGAACTGATTAGCTTAGGACCCTGTTTCTCCCCTTATGTCATTGAAACCGTGTCACCAGCACCCAAAGGACTACCAAGAATATCCACAACTGTCACCTCCATTGGCCAGATTCTAAAGATGCCCCTACCTGAAAATGCTAGGCCTTTTTTCCTCAAAGAAAGAGGTGTTTTTAATTTACTGTTTATATGTAACAAATTGGAAAACTTCAAATGTTGTCAATGAAATCTCTTAGAAACCAATGCAAATATACTTGCTGTAAACCCAGTGCTAGGGAACTATATCCTACCTTCCGTATATCATCTACCTTGGCCCTTGACTTTCTGCCTAGAGACCTTTCAAAAGAAGAAATTTAGATTGACTCCAAGTTGTGTATTTTAGGACTTGCAAAAAAAAAAAAAAACCTTTGCTGGACTAAGGTGATCACAGGGAAAACATGAGAAAGGAAAGGAAGAAAGGAAGGTGCTAACAGACCCTGAGCATCCTTCACCAGACCCCCTGAAACACAAGTCCATAGTCAAGTGGTCAGTGCCCTGGATGACTGTTCATACAGATGTTAAGAACACTGTTCTGTGGCGACACAGATAAGCAGCCCATTCAGCAATTATGAAGTATTTCCTCCCAAATGTATATAAATGATATTTCCAGAGCATTCCATAACTGTCATTCATATATTAATAGGAAGTCTAATACATATCACTTTATTTTACACTCAGCATTAGCCAAAACTGAAAAGTCAAATAAAATTTTTCTCAGAATGAGTAACCAAATGATATTTTTGTCCAAGCCAAATAACAAAGTGAGTATGAGAAGTCATATTGATGGCCACTCCCACACAAGCCAAGTGAAATACAAAACTGAACATTTTTTAAAAACTCATTTTTAATTATTTGGACCTTTCAAAAACAATGCGGTATATTGCCATGAATAATATACATTATTTTCTTGTTGAAACACAATATGTATAAAATTAAGATGTATTTGAAAGTTTAGGCAAAGGGTTGGAGTCTGATATATATTTAGAAAAATGGGAAAAACAATTTTATACATATATAATATATGTTATATGTTCCCAACCCAGGGACTGAACCCAGGTCTCCTGCACTGCAGGCAGATTCTTTACCACCTGCTTCCCTGGTAGCTCAGACAGTAAAGAATCTCCCTGCAATGTGTGAGACCCAGGTTCGATCCCTGGGTCAGGAAGATCCCCTGGAGAAGGAAATGGCAACCCATTCCAGTATTCTTGCCTGGGAAATCCCATGGACAGAAGAGTCAGCAGGCTACAGTCCATGGGGTCAGAAAGAGTCAGACATGACTGAAGCAACTTAGCATACACATTGCTATTATTCAGAGTTCATTGTAGCCACTTGGAAAAAATGGAAAAACTATGTGTTCATACACCATTAGGTTAAGTGGATATTGCTATAAAATCATTATACATCATGTGGGTTGAATTTTAAATCAATTTACTAGAGAAATACACTTACTTGAAAACATTAATAGTTAATAGCAAATGCAGCCAACAATGAAAACTATTATATGGAATTACCTACCTCTGCCCACATCCTTACAAGCATGTACACTCTGTTTGGTGTTGAGTGTAGTGAAAAGATTAATATATGCTGACTTCCAAAAACCAATGAAGGAAATGATTGTCAATTCAAAGGGTAAAATTTCAATAGTGAAATCTTAATAACATGTTTCTAATAGCCTTTGCCCTTGCTTGGGATTTGTTTTATTGGTAATAAAAAGTTTATCCAAATTATATATATTTCAGTACTTCAACCCATGGTCTGTTTTCTGCAAAGCCAGCTTATCTTACTGGACTCAGTTTTAGCAACACTTTGTCTGGAGAGCTTCCCTTGGCTACCCAGCCATGAGGCTCTCTCACTCTCTTCCCTCTACCCTTGACTCCAGATTTCTATCAATTCACCTTTCATAAAATCTCTAGCATCTTCTCTTTCCTTTTCCTCTGCATTATCATTTCCCAAAGTCACGCTGCCTTCTCTACTGAACTTTATTCAGTTGTTTCTTAACTTTATTCAGTGTGTCTCCTGGTGTCTTTCCTGAATAAAATGGCCAAATAGATCTAAGAAGAGCCTTTTATCAGGTAATTCCACTTTCAAAATGTTCAACGACTACCTATTGCTAGGATGACTTGTAACAGACAAATTTTCCAACCGTGAAAGAGGATGTCATTAATGGGCTTAAACCAGGGTGACACAGGCAAACCAGAACTTACAGAAAATCAACCCAGTGCCAACTCAGTGCTTCTCAAACTTTATCATACAAATATTCCTAAGGGTGGGATCAAACTCTCAAGGTCAAATTTCTTTTAAATTTACACATTTAAAATTCTTAAAATACTAACATTGTAGTATATATTCATGTTTGTTTTAATATAAACATAATGTTTTAAGTCCCAACAATCCTTTTACATGAGCAAAAGTGCAAAACATCTTACCCAAAATCCTGGCATACAACTGACCTCAAAGAAGACTTACTATCACGGCACAACTTCTAACATCCCTCTGTGGCATAGTCTTTGAGAAGGCTGTGTACTGAAACATGGAGAACGCCATTCACAAAGATTAAGTGAATGATGCTCCCTGGAATGAGCTGAGTCATTCATCCTTAAGTGAATTCACTGTTCCACCCATAAAAGTTTTCCATATGGTCTCTTTAGAAGACCATTTCCATGTCAACAATAATAAATTTGGGTTGGTCAAAAAGTCCATTTGGGAACTTGTTATGGAAAAACCCAAATAAGCTTTTTGGAACCCAATAAAATACAAGATAATCAGTTAAAGTTGAATATCAGAAAAGCATAGAATGGCTTTCAGTATGTCCCATGCAATATTTGGATTAAAGTTAACTAGATGTTGGTATTTTTATTTGCTTTACATCTGGCAACTCTAACTATAAAGTCATTCCTGACCACCCTCTCCACAAACCCAGGACTTGGAGGTTCTTCTGAATTTCTAGTACGATTCATCTGTACCTCTATTTGACACTTACCTTATTTTGCATGTGTTTCTGTCGCTTTTTAGCTCCCCTGGTGGCTCAGATGGTAAAGAATATACCTGCAGTGAAGGAGACCAGGGTTAGATCCCTGGGTTGGGAAGATCCTCTGGAAAAGGGCATGGCAACCCACTCCAGTATTCTTGCCTAGAGAATTCCATGGACAGAGGAGCCTGGTGGGCTACAGTCCATGGGGTCACAAAAAGTCAGATACAACTGAGCGACTAACATGGTTCAGTTTCACACTATCGCTTTTTACATCTGTATACTTCACTTCCCTGACTTGAAAGCTCCTTAAGAATGAGGACACATATATCATATCTCTTTGTAATTCCATAATGCCTCACAGAAACTGTTGACCATGGATAGTGACCATAAATACTTTTTAATTGAGAGACATTCAAAATCAATGAGCAAAATACCCAAGAGTGATTCACAAAGCAACTGATTTCTGTTCCATTCAGGACTATGCTGTAAATTAGTTTATAAATGAGTAAGATGCAACATTTGCCTTTAAAGAGCTTAGTTTAATAAACAAAAAGTACACATCAAAAACTAGTAATGAAGGAGTCTTGTTGTTCAGTTGCTAAGTCATCTCCGACTCTGTAACCCCATGGACTATAGCCCACCAGGTTCCTCTGTCCGTGGGATTCTCCAGGCAAAGATACTGGAGTGGGTTGCCATTTCCTCCTTGACGGGATATCTCTGACCCGGGGATCAAACCCAGTGTCTTTTATGTCTCCTGCACTGGCAGGCAGGTTATTTACCACTAGCACCACCTGGAAAGCCCAGAGTTTGCTCTAATTATGTCCATTGAGTCAGAGATGCTATCTAACCATCTCATTCATTCTATACCATCCCATTCTCCTCCTGCCTCCAATCTTTCCCAGCGTCAGGGTCTTTTCCAATGAGTTGGTTCTTTGCATCAGGTGGCCAAAGTACTGGGGCTTCAGCTTCAGCATCAGCCCTTCCAGTGAAGGAGCAGTATATAATCAAGTAGAGCAATATAATAAAGATTAGGTATTACAGCCTACTAAGAACAAGAGGAAATGACAACGCACTCCAGTGTTCTTGCCTGGAAAATCCCATGGATGGAGGAGCCTGGTAGGCTGCAGTCCATGGGGTCGCGAAGAGTCGGACACGACTGAGCGACTTCACTTTCGCTTTTCACTTTCATGTGTTGGAGAAGGAAATGGCAACCCACTCCAGTGTTCTTGCCTGGAGAATCCCAGGGACGGGGGAGCCTGGTGGGCTGCCGTCTATGGGGTCGCACAAAATCGGACACGACTGAAGTGACTTAGCAGTAGCAGCAAGAACAATAGGAGATCAATGTGGATAGCAGCCCTAAGAGAGGGAAACAGTGAGGAGCGGGGATCTGAATGGAGGAGATTCAGATCTTGGGAAGGATGTAGATGAGAGGAGAGGATTAGAAAGGGCAGTGCCACCTAGGGGAAAGTGTGGGTAGTGCAGCAAGGGAGGAAGAGACCCATCTTCACAGGCTGCCTTTGCTACCTTGCAACTCAGCCGGTAAAGAACCTGCCTGCAGTGCAGGAGGCCCGGGTTCGACCCCTGGGTTGGGAAGATCCCCTGGAGAAGGAAATGGCAACCCACTCCAGTATCCTTGCCTGGAAAATCTCATGGACAGAGGAGCCTGGTGGGCTGCAGTCCATGGGGTCGCAAAGAGTCGGGCACGACTGAGCAATTAACATTTAATTACTTACTTACTTTGCTACCTGGCAACAATCAGAATTTCCTTGGGCTGTGGTTTCAACTGGCTTTAAGGGGTTGCCTAGGATTCAGAGCAACTATAGGAGTGAAAATCTACGCCATATCTACTGCTGCTGCTGCTGCTGCTGCTAAGTCGCATCAGTCGTCAGTCAGGCTCCTCTGTCCCTGGGATTCTCCAGGCAAGAACACTGGAGTGGGTTGCCATTTACTTCTCCAATGCATGAAAGTGAAAAGTGAAAGTGAAGTCGCTCAGTCATGTCTGACTCTTAGCGACCTCATGGACTGTAGCCTACGAGGCTCCTCCATCCATGGGATTTCCCAGGCAAGAGTACTGGAATGGAGTGCCATTGCCTTCTCCATATCTACTGCTAGACAGAGTCAATCATGCCATGTAGAGTCACAGGCCCTGATTTTTAAAAATAACCAAGTGCACTGTCATGTGTAAAGCAGGTAGCTAGTGGGAACCTACTATCTACAGCAGGGAGCTCAGTTCGGTGCTCTGTGATGATCTAGATGGGGTGGGAGGGAGGTCCAAAAGGGCCGGGATATCTGAACAGACATAGCTGACTCACTTAAATTCACAGCAGAAACTAACAACATTGTAAAGCTACTATACCCCAGTGAAAAAGAGGGATGCTATTAAAGAAATCACACACAAGAAAGAAATCATCCACAGATATCAACTGGGGTTGTCCCTAGAGCACCTTAGAGTAGGAAAAACAGCGTTTCTATCAATCACAGTTATACATTACACATGGGCGCCGAACGTGCAGGTTCCTGACAACATATACACCCATATCAAGCACAATTAGAGCAGTGAGTGACCTTACTGAAAATTAGTGAGCTGCATTTCCAAGAAACTAAGGACTGATGGTGAAGAGTGTTTTCTTTTGCAGAAAATCTTTTTCTTCTACACCTTTAATCTATTACCGCTATAAGAAGGAAAGTCTCTTTTTTTTAATTGAAGTATAGTTGATTTACAATATTGTGTTAGTTTCAGCTGTACAACAAAGTGATTCCGTTATATTTTTTTCAGATTACTTTCCATTATAGGTTATTACAAGATATTGAATATTGTTTCCTGTGCCATACGGTAAAGCCTTGTTGCTTATCTATTTTATGTGTAGTAGTTTGTACCTGTTAATTCCATACTTATCATTTATCCCTGCCCCCAATTCCTCTCCACTTTGGTAACTGTAAGTTTGTTTTCTGTCTATGAGTCTGTTTCTGTTTTGGATATAGATTCATTTGTATTATTTTTTAGGTTCCACATAAAAGTGATATCATGTAATATTTGTGTTTCTCTGTCTGACTGACTTCACTTAGTTTGATGTTCTCTAGGTCTATCTATGTTGCTGCAAATGGCAATATATCATTCTCTTATATATATATAATGTATTATGGGAATAGTATATAATACATAAATATAGTTGATGGGAACTCGGGTTGTTTCTATGCCTTGGCTATTTGTTGCTATGAACATTGGGGTGCATGTATCTTTCCAATTTAGAGTTTTCATCTTTTCTGAATATATGCCCAGGAGAGGGATTGCTGGATCATATGGTAGTTCATTTTCTAGATTTTTAAAAGAAACTCCATACTGTTTTCCATAGTGGCTGCACTTATCTGCACCAACAGTGTAGGAGGGTACCCTTTCCTATGAGACAAAATATCTTTTATTTTGCTTTTGGATTGTCCTTCCCTAATAAGGTTGATATCTTTAACATGTGCTTCTAATATGTGTTTAATTTTGCAAAGCATTTCAGATACCATATGGCATCCTCTTACTAAAAACCTTACAAGCTACAAAGGCTTGCTGTTTGGTTTTAATCTGTTCATGGAATTATACACATTGAACCACAGAATGTTCTTATGTGATATTGTGATTCACACTGAACATCCATGTGAAGATTGGCTTGAACCTTTATAAGGGACATACTTTTATTAACTAAATAGTCACATAAGACAAAGACACATGGTTTCAGCCTTCTAAAATTCCAGAGGCAATCAATAAAATCTCAGAGAATAGGTATTAGCAGAACTGTTTTGGTACAAGGCAAATTGTGTTGCTTATTATAAGGAAATTAAATAGGGAAGGAGATTCTTTTAGACAGAGGCTCAGGATGTGTTAGGTTGCACCGTATGCAATATGGCAATATTTGACCTTTGTATGCTGTTCACAGGGCTTCCCTGGTGGCTCAGATGGTAAAGAATCTGCCTACAATGCAGGAGATCCAAGTTCGATCCCTAGTTTGGGGAGATCCCCTGGAGAAGGGAATGGCTACCCACTCCAGTATTCTTGCCTAGACAATTTTACAAGTAGCTAGAAACCTCTTGGCAATCTTAAGACCTTGATTTACTACATTTTCTCAAGACCGCAACTTTGTCACTAGCCATATATGGCATCAGCCTCTGTGGTCCATTTCCTTTGAAAATTGATGGTAAGGTGGGTGGACAGTTGACTAAATGATCTCTTAGAACCTTCCCAACTTAAATTTGTGTATCTCTAAAGCATCCAGATATTGAATCTATTTTCTACTGGCTAACTGCAGATGCACCTGGCAATAATCCCCAAACAATCTTCTGCGAGTTCTCACCTTCCCAAGGTACTCCTCTCCCATGGGTTGCATAACCATCAGAAGACCCTGCCAAGAGGCACTAGCTCCCTGTGAGGTTCAATATGTTAGGACCTCACCATCTGTTTATATGTTCTCATAAGTTAGTGAACAAAGTCTCTCTATGATTCTTCTTTCATTTTCCTTAATTTATTATTCTTGAGAATTAAGAATCAACAAAGGTTAGAGAATCCCACCTCCTTATCCCCATCTGTTGTCTCAGTGATGGCCAATAGTGATAAGAGGCCCCCACGGTCACCTAGGCAGGAGGCTTCTTGAGGGGAAAAGGGAAAAATGAAATGGGAGTTGGGGGGTGGTGAAGGAGGAAGGAGGTCCGAATCCCTGCAGCTGCTTGGCATCCAAACTGAGCATGCAGAGAGGAAGGGAGATCCTTATCAGATCTCTGGTCCAGGTTTGTTTGTGGAAAGAGGGAGATAAATGAAAGTGCACTTGGGCATGAAGAGAAGGCAGCAGCACTGCTCCCTGGAGGATGTATTTGCTTAATAATTGTCCTGATGAGTTCTCTGCCTCTTCCCAAATGAATATGTGGCCATTCAGATTTAACAAAGCACACCTCCTGAAACTGACTTATATACAACAGACCTGCGCACACATGTATAGAATGAACCTATCTCTGTCCATTTTGTCTGTTTCTGTTTCCTCCATATCTTTCCTGTCTCTCCCTCCTACCTTGCTGGATCTCAATTCCTTCTACCTTCCTGTTTTTCTTTAGCTCCCTTCCCCTCACTTCTTATCTAACCTGCAGTAATTTGCCTTTTATGTCCTCTGTAATAAGAAATATGCACCCAAGAGTTCTGTTTCCATCGAATTTGTGAGAGAGAGTCCCTACCAACATTCATTCTACAGGAGGCTATAACAATCATTCAGGTGAAATGAAGCATTCAGAGGAAATTCAGGAAATGAGAGATACTAATCTTGCGCTGTTTGTTTCAGCCTACAAGGAAAAAATGAAGGAACTGTCCATGCTGTCCCTGATCTGCTCTTGCTTCTACCCGGAACCTCGCAACATCAACATCTACACTTACGATGGTGAGTTGCCTACAAAATGCCCCTGCTGGCTGGACCAGCTTAAAAAGCTTGGATGTGGTTGTTTCTCTTTCACAGCTCCTCATATAATGAAATCAATATTTTGTAGATCTTACTATTGACTTGCCGGATCTAGCTAATGGGTCTTATTGATTGCTATTTGCTGAAAACAATATGAGTTTGATGCTAATAACAGCACATTAATGTCTCTTAAGAAAGATGGCTGAGCTGTTATTAGCCATCTTATCCAGCATATCAATATCCACAATATGTTCAAAGCTTCTCTTTGCAAATAACATAATACACTAAGCTATAATTAGAGATCACCGTTTGCAAAAAAATGCTTTATAGTTAGAAAACTCAGGAAAGAAAATCAGCCACCAACAGTTTATGCTTTAATATAGTCTTTATGAGGGTTTCTCAGGTGGCGCTAGCACCAATGCAGGAGACATAAAAGACGTGGGTTTGATTCCTGGGTTGAGAAGATCCCTGGAGAAGGACATGGCAACTCACTCCAGTATTATTGCCTGGAGTATTATTGCTCCTCTGTCCATAGGACTGGACAGAGGAGCCTTGTAGTCTATAGTCCATGGCATTGCCAAGAGTCGGACACGACAGAAACAACTTAGTACACATGCTCTTTATAAAATCCCCATACTTTCTGTATGCATCTCAACAACCTAATGTTCCAATAATAAAACTGACTTATGACTGAAGTCCAGATAAAGAGGGTAAATGATTGGCATAGCTGTGAACCTTATTTTGCAGTGAAAACCTTTTGGTTTGATTTATCCTTGTTCATTCTGCTTAGTTTGATGACCATCCTGGTTCTGCCACTATCTGCCTGACCTTGGGTAGGTAACTCAGATTCTTTGAGCCTTATTTAACTCTAGTATCTTCCTACCGGCGTTTTTGTGGAGTTTAAATGGTTTAACGCAAGTTTGTGGCATTTAAATGGTTTCATGTTTAGCACAGAGCCTGTCTTCTTGTAAGCATTGAGAATGGTAGCTGTCATTATCAACAATACCATCTTCACTTGACGTGATGTATATGTGCTCAATGCACTCATGTCCCACTCTTTGCGACCCCATGGACCATAGCCCGTCAGGCTCCTCTGTCCATGGGATTTCCCAGGCAAGAGTACTGGAGTGGGCTGCCATTTCTTTCTCCAGGGGATCGTCCTGACCCAGGGATCAAACCCACGTCCCTTGCATCTCCTGCATTAGTAGACAAATTCTTTACCACTAGCACCACCTGGGAAGCCCATCTTCACTTATTTCTGTCCACTTATCTAAATGTTTGGTGCTGTTACATGTGTAGTAAAAATGAGGGACGTTTGGCTACCTGTTTGGCTCATGACAATTTTTTCTCTTCTGTGTGTGTAAGGAAATACATTACAGGTAAGGCAAAGGGATGTATGGCAGTTAACGGCTTCTATGCCTTTAAAACACTGCAGGACTCAAAGGAGTTTTTCTTCCAAACTGATTCTATCATGAATATGAATTAACTGTTTCACAAGGGAATGCCTTTCATGCACAAAAGTTTCAGTTTCCAACCAAAATTCTCATTAGCAGGCAGGCCCATGCTTACTTTGCGTAAGTCCATGCAGTCAGCAAATACACTGGACTGCTCTTCTGAGGCACTGATGTATCACCATGTGTTGTCACTGGGGCTTCAGTGATGACTGTGGCTCAGGAAAGCCAATGACAAGCATGGCTAAAGCCTCTTCCAGGCACTCATGGCCTTGGAGAGGAGAACTACAGCATGCAGATAGCCAGCGAGTGGAGCACAGTGCGGTTAAGACAGAGGTTATACACATTTACTGGTAGGACACAGAAGATAGTGATGGTGTGTGCCTTCTTAGGGATTGCAGAGGGGGAACTGAAAATCAGAAGCTGTATATAAGCTGAGTCTTAGAAGTCAGAAAGACAGTTTACCATGGCTCATGCACTATTTCCTTAAAGAATTGGTAGAGAATTTCAAATTCCCAAAGTCTTTAACCTTGCCTTGTGTTTCTGTACTGGACAATATTTATTGTAGACAACATTACAACAAGCATTTACTGTAGACCAACATTATAATAAGAATTAATAATAAGAAGAAGAATTGTTTACATTTATAAAGCCTGTGCTTTACATTTAGTATCCTTTAAAATCTTTTTGGAACTTGTTCACAATTGAATTTTTTTAACTGCTGTATTGAAGTAACATACAAAAGCCTGCACATATTTAATGTATGTAATTTGATTGATTTGGACAAGTATCCTTTATCTTTTAATTTCACCATGGTCTTGTGAGAAAGGTGCTTTTCATCTGCATCTTTTAGATGAGGAAAAGAAAATCTTCCCAGTATCACACGCCTAGTAAGAAGGGCTTACTAGTAGCAGTAGTAGTAGCAGTAGTAGTAGCAGTCGCTCAGTCATGTCTGACTCTTTGCGATTCCATGAACTGTAGCCTGCCAGGCTTCTCTGTCCATGGGATTCTCTAGGCAAGAGTACTGGAGAGGGTAGCCATTCCCTTCTCCAGAGGATCTTCCTGACCCAGGGATCGCTATATGGATGCAAATTCAGGCAGTTCTGGTTTTGGAGTTTCTAATTCTATCCATTTAAAATCCCATCACTTTATCAAACAAGTGATTTTTGTTTGCTGCTGTTCTCTTGAAATCCTTTTCCATAAGTTTACATATTTTTTATAGAATTGTACTTAAGGTATAAGTACAAATTTGGATGCCTTCACAAAGATTTTGAATATTTTTATAATTGTGAAAAAACCCACATCATTTTTAATATACTTGTTGAACTGACTTTGTATGAGCACACTTCCCAGGTGGTACTTGTGGTAGAGACATGCCTGCCAATGCAGAAGATGCAGGAGATGCAGGTTCAATCCCTGGATTGCGTAGATCCCCTGGAGAAGGAAATGGCAACCTACTCCAGTATTCTTGCCTGGAGAATCCCGTGGACAGAGGAGCCTGGTGGGCTACAGTCCATGGGGTCACAAAGAGACATGATTAGCAACTGAGCGTACACATATGATCTGTTAACATTCATAGATCTAAATAAGTTCAGTTCCTGTTCACCTGGCATCAGTCTAGACCACAACCTCAAAATACGCTAATCAGATTGCTAAAAGAATTTAATGGAAGCAAATAGTCACATCAAGAGAAGTGATATTTCTTCTTTGCTCTGCTCTAGTGAGAACTTGCCTGGAAACCTGGCCAGCTTGGTTACCACAATTTTCAAGGGACATTAATAAATTAGCAAGCCCTGTGAAGTTAGGGAGTGATGTAGCAGTAAGGATCTAAAAACAGTGTCATTTTGGGGCACTGCCAATGTTTTAACCTGGGGAAAAAATTGAAATGGAAGATTGTAACTATTTTAAAATACTTGAAAGATGGTGATGCACAACAGAGAGTAGCCTAAATTTGGGTGGGTTCATAGGACAGAACAAGAAACAGGGGGCTGAAATGAGAGGGATGCAGTCTGAGGATGAAAATCAAAAACACTGTTGAGAGTTGTCTAATGAGCTTTTTAAAATCAGCGTATTTCACTAAGCTGTAAGATGTGTAATTGCCTTAATGTCCTAGCAGATGCTAGCTGTCACTCTATTTTATTTTATAAATTATATTTTTATATTTTGAATCATATTATGCATTTATTTTCAGGTTTTTTTCCATTGACTTATTATGCAATTATGCAGTTGTTGAATGTAAATATTGTTCAAAAGTACAGAGTGTACAAATTAGATAACCATCACAATGCTTCTTCCCCCCCCCACCCCCGGCTCCTGTCTACAGCCGGGGAATGATGAAGCATTCCAAGTAGCAACAAAGTACAAGCAAAGGCATTACCGTGGGACTCTGCCTTACTGTCTTCATTAGACTGTAAGCACCTTGAAGACAGGGGCTCCCATGACAGTGTCCTCCCCAGGGCTGACGTTATGCTGCTTGATGACTCAGATCAACAGCCACACTGAAGGGCAAAACAGAAACCAGTAGGAAACCCTGCACATTAGCCTTGAATGGGTTGAATATTGTGTTGGCCAAAATGTTTGTTTGGCCAACCCAGTATTTCCAACCATTCAAGGCTAATATTGAATGTAATATTGGTTGTAACCCAGCTCCTGTGATTCCCAACCATAGGATTAGGTGTGAGAACTGGAGGACTTTGCTACTTTCCTCATTAATTAGTTTCCAACTATGTTTCCAAATGTTTCCAACTAAGGTGATTTCCCAAAAAATAAATAAACCTTAATCTGAGCTACTTGATTTTCACATGAGGCTCCTGTTTATTCAAAAGGAAAATAAAGTTTAGTTTAAAACTGAGTCAGGCTAACTTTTTTCTGGGCATGCCTACCATGATTTAACTCCCTATGGACAGTGTTGAATTTCCTAACACTGTAAGTATTTATTCAGTTAAAATAGATCCTTAAATATACTAAAGAAAGAGGTCTTATATGTTCAAAACAAGGTAGAGCAAATGATCACATGTAGCATTTTATTCATCTTCATCAGAATAACAAGGCCACTTTTAACTGCCAGAGTGCAAATTATTTAAGTAAATGCGTGCCTGTGTTCTGTATGCTTAACCTTCTCAAATATTCATCTCTCAGATATGGAAGTGAAGCAAATCAACAAGCGTGCCTCTGGCCAGGCTTTTGAGCTGATCTTAAAACCACCATCTCCCATCTCAGAAGCTCCACGAACTTTAGCTTCTCCCAAGAAGAAAGACCTGTCCCTGGAGGAGATCCAGAAAAAACTGGAGGCTGCAGAGGAAAGAAGAAAGGTAACTTATTCATAGGTTTTTTTGTTTGTTTTTTAAATTATGAAAGCATAATAACACATTTACAGGAGACTTGGGAAATAGAGGGCTTCACTGGTGGCTCAGGCAGTTAAGAATCTCCCTGCAATGCAGGAGACCCAGGTTCGATCCCTGAGTCAAGTAAATCCCCTGGAGAAGGGCATGGGTGCCCACTCCAGTATTCTTGCCTGGGAAATCCCATGGACGGAAGAGCCTGGAGGTTTATAGGCTGTCGGATCACAAAGTATTGGACACGACTGAGTGGACTAACACTTATTTAACACTGGAAAATACAGAACAAAGTTACATATAGTACTGATATCTATTACAGTTACTTTTTAAGTAGATAAATTAAGATTTTAGTTGGAGCTTCAATATCCATAGGTTTTTTAATTCTGCTCTCCCTTCTTACCTTCTCTCTCTACCCCTCTCTCCCTTCCCTGCCCCCTCCTCTTTCACACACACACACACACACACACACACTTCTAGCAGAAGTTCCAAGAGACAATGATGCCTGAACCTAAAGCATTCCAACACATGTAGGTCTTCTAGACATAGATCCAGACTAGTTCAAGTAAAATCTGCTGCTTTGAGGGTAGTTAAAACCAAAGGTCTCAGACACTGAATTTTAATGCTTTAGTGCCTTTTCCCTATCTTGGGTCCCTTTTGATAAAAGCCTCCCTGCCTTAGCCTATCCTCACTGTCAGGAAAGCACAGCCTTAGATAAGGCGCCTCCAGGGGTTGCATGGGGCGAGGGGCCAAAGCTTTGAGTCCTCCCTCTCAGAGTCCGCATCGTGGATGGTTTTCCTTGGAACAAAAAAGCACCAGGTACCCCGCTGAGATGTTTCCTGCCCAGAAATGCTGTTCACCCCCGGGGCTTGCCCCTGTCCCCTAGGCTTCAGTGCCTGTCCTTGAAGTTAGTTCATCCAAGGTTAGTACCCTCTCTGGAATCTATGAGTATCTTCCTGTATTCATATCTAAGCCTTGATGGCATTTTTTCTCTTTTTTCCATTGTTCTTTATTTGTATCCAAGAGCTTTTCTTACAGAACTAAATCTTTAATTTTCCACAATCAGCTGAATAAAAAAAGCCAAGGGTATTAAAAGTGGAAGACATTCAGAAACCCCAAGGACTATGTACATAGAGACAGAAATTATGCTTGAATATAGGGGTACCAGTTTTGTGATTATGGAAGTCCATCCCATCAAGATGCTCTTGATTAATTCAAATAAAATTACTATGTTGTACTTTTCACTGACTTTATCATGGTACATTTTTAGAACCACATCACTAAAAATATGCTGCATGCATGATCTTATAACGTGACTGGAAATGGCATTTATAATAATTTTAAATTTCATTTAGATGCTTGTAAAAAGTCAGCCAATAAATTAAACACTTCTGCGTTGGATACCTACAAAGAAAATGAAGATAGCTCTTTTCCTAAAAACTGAATTCTTTAACAGGGAGTGCAGAGCAAACCCAAAAGTGTGTGTGTGTTTATGTGCTTGTATATACCTACATATACACACAATCACACAAATGCACACACTTACCTGTGCGTGTGTGCTAAGTCGCTTCAGTTGTATCCGACCCTTTGAGACTCTATGGACTGTAGTCCTCCAGGCCTTTCTGTCCATGGAGTTCTCCAGGCAGGAGTACTGGAGTGGGTTGCCATATATCATCAAATAACAAGACTTAAAGATCGTAAATCCTAGATTAAATTTTCTGAACCCAAAACTACTTTTTGTCTTAACCTTTATAGTTGGAAAGTCTTCCTATATTGTGTCAATCCTGATCACAATTTCAGTTTTTACTCGTGAAGTTCTCTTAACATCCAATGAGTATTTCTTTAAATATTATTTATCGTATTTGGCCAATTGTTGTTATACAGTTGGATTTCAAAAGGAGGAAACTAAGTGACTAACCCGAAATATATATATATAAGAAGTTGTTTTAGAAAAATTTATCAGACTTTTTGCTGTCCTTTATAACTTTGTTCTCATAGTAAAACTGTATTAATGTAATTACTGTCCTTCGAGTCTGTTTCCAACAGATATTAATAACTAACTACAGTAGTAGAGAACATGTTACAGTCAAGGTAATTTAAAGTTTTCCAAAGCATTGGCATCTTATAGGTAATAGTTATAGGACATAGGTTGAAATATAGGGATGCTATGACTTGATTAGAATTCAAAGCCACTCACTAACCTGAATTTGAAAATTAGAGATGAAAATTCAACATCATGGTTTAAGGTGTTGCTGGCATATTTAATTAGAAGGAAAATATTAAAAGAACACAGAGATGACCAAAATTAACTGGATATTCTCATAAAATTCCCTGAGTTAACTAATTACTGATTATGGTAAAATTCATGTACCCTGAGGACAATAAATTATCAACACTTTTATGTTTGAACAATTGAATTGAACTAGAAATTGGCTGAGTGACTAAAAGACATCTACAAATGTAATCTTTCAACATTGTGACACCCAGGAAAAATGTTCTTTGGAGCCCTTTAAAAATCAGCATTCCTTCACATTTCTGCTCTTATTAAAATTTGCAAGGCAAAAAATTATTATATAGATTACATCCTGGTAGTGTTAATTAGAAGAAAATGTAACTAATTAACAGAAAGTGCCAACTTAAGAAATCATTAAGTGATTTTTTTTTTTCTATTGGGTTGTGCTGACTTAATTAGCACTCATTTGAAGAACTTCTAATTCTCTTCAAAGAGCCTTTAGCAAGTGCATATATCTCAGTAACTGAGGACAAGCATATAAGCAAAACACCAACTCAAAGCAGAAGAGACTATGGGACTAAAACCAGCTTGATCCAGGAGATTGATATTTCTTTTTACATTTTTCTTTTCTTTCTGCAACTAATTGGTTTCAATATCAAGGAATTTTTGTTTCAGTCAGTCCCAAATTATTTTTCTCACAAATCAGCAACTCCAGCAGAAAGAGAGCTTCTCTTTCCTAATAGTTCTAACAAAAGTTATAGAACTGAGTCTCAGTGACCTGTCCTGGATCACATGCCCAGCCCAGTAAGATGGTACTAAATAAAGGAGGACAGAGGGAAATGGTAGTTCTGGGGTGAAAAGTGCTCTTCATATGATGTGGTCAGAAAAGGCCTCTTGAATGTAAGAACATTGGAAAGAAACCATGAAGGGAGTGAGGGAGAACATTTGTAAAAAGGCAGGAAGGTGAGGAGTAAGCCACATGACTCTTCTCTGGGGGCAGAATTTGAAGTAAAGAGAATAGTAAGTGCAAAGGTCCTGAGGTAGCAATCTGCTAGGACTATTCTGGAAATAACACAGAGGACAGAATGGCAGGGCAGAAGGAGCAGGGGGAGATGGTAGGAATTGAGGTCAGAAAGTAGCATTTTTAAAGACCGACTTCAAATGGAAAAGGAGGTCATTAGAAAGATAAAAACCAGTTCATTCCCTGTGAATCACAGCATCTTTACAGAGAAATGTCTACTTTAAAAACCTGAGTGACTAGAAAAATAGTTTCAGATAAATAGAGAAAACATGAAAGCATTCTAGAGTAAAGAATGGTTCCCAGAGATGAGAGTACAGAAAGTCTGTTTTCAGGGCAGTGGGAAGACATAGGAGTTTGAGCTAGTGGACTTGGGTAAGGAGTTGGAGAGGAGTGAGGTGAGATTGTAGAGGGCCTTGAATGCAAAGTTAGGTGTTCAAACTCCATTTTATCTGAGAAATGAGGAGTCACTGAAAGCTTTCAAAAATACACAGATGTCCAACCTAGCTAGTGACCAACAACATTTGTTTTGCCCTAGTTCTTTCCTTTCCTACAAGCTGAAAGTTTGTAAAGATTCCGCCAGCCGAACAGGACATTTAAATAGGTATTAAACAGTTCCTTTTGTCATCGTTATGATCAAAGCAATCTATCAATTCAGTTCAGTCACTCAGTCAGTCATGTCCAACTCTTTGCACCCCCATGAACTGCAGCACGCCAGGCTTCCCTGTCTATCATCAGTTCCCGGAGCTTGCTCAAACTCATGTCCATTGAGTCGGTGATGCCATCCAACCATCTCATCCTCTGTTGTCCCCTTCTCCTCCTGCCTTCAATCTATAACTACCAATTAATATTACTGAATATCATAAAATAAGCATTAACTCACTACACTGACATAATTCTACCTCAAAGTAAATATAGACACAAAGGTGAAATATGATTTTTGATATGGCCTTTAAAACAAAAAGGCTATGAGACCTCTCCCCCTCCATTGGGCTTCCTTGGTGAGTCTCCTGCACTGCAGGCAGATTCTTTACTGTCTGAGCCACCAAGGCCCCTTACCCACTCCAATAATCTTGCCTGGAGAATCCCATGGACAAAGGAGCCTGGCAAGTTATAGTCTATGGGGTCACAAAGAGTTGGACACGACTGACCTATTAACATTGGTACTCATTGGTACTCCCCCTCCATTGGTACTCTTGAAAGATTGCTCCTGGGACCTGAGTCAAGGGACCACATCTGGGAAGCCGTGACCTAGGCTGTGCTGCTGTAGACTGCTGGATTTAGAACTGGAGGGCTGCCTCTGGGGCATTCCCTGTGGGCTCAAATTCGCTTTGTGTTCAATGCTTTGGCAGTTTCCCCACCTCCCTACTCCATCTGTTGATATGGCAGCACTGACCATCTGGTCACTACATTGAACGCTCCTCCCATCAGGTTCCTCTGAACCAGAATTAATGCTCCATTGGTGAGCTGATAGAAGAGTATTATAAAAGGAAGAAGTCCTTTTCCTGATTTTTTCTTCCTTCTTTGATTATCTCTGAGAATCAGTATTCATCTCCATCAAACCACATTACCTCATGAAGTCAACATAAAGCTCATTATCTGAAGTTAAATATTCCATCCAGCAGCTTACCCACATGGATGCAATGATATGAACACTTCAGTCATCCATCTGTCCATCCATTTATTTATTTACACAGCAAACATTTATTTAGTAAGAGGCAACAGAGCTAAGTCAACCCTAGGTCCCAGTTGGCCCAGGACAACTCCAGCTTATTCCTGCTGTGTAGATATCAGTATTGTCTCAGTTGCATAAGGATCTCAGATTAGACAATAAATTATATGATTATTGTAAGCCAAGCATAGTGTTTAAGAATATCTTTTAAAACATCATGGTTAAGAACACATGGTTAAGAGAATGCCTTTGATCAAAGCCTGGTTTCACCACCTAATGGTTGTGTGACATTGGGCAGGTCACTAATCTCTCTCTGTTTTATTTTGTCCATCCGTAAAATGAGACTAACAGTAGGACCCACATCCTGGAGTCACTGTGTGATTTAGAAGAGTTACTCCACATAAAGGCATACCACAAGCACTGTGAAAGTGTGAGCTACTTTTGTGTAAAAACATACCTAGTTCCCAGCCTCACAGAGATGACAATCTAGTAAACTCATGATTTTATAAATTTTCTCATTAACACAGATATTGAAATGTTACATACATTTTGTGACTATTTTTAAACATTATAAAATACCAGTTATCAAACTATAAGAACAGTTTGATAAGTAACATATATAAATAGTTCAGCCTAACTAAAAGTAGCTGGAAAAAGATTGATATTATGAAAAAATGATGAAAATTTAAGGAATTGGATGACATTGATAAAATCTCATGACAACATAGATTAAATTACAAAGAATACTACTCACCCACTCCAGTAAGCTATAACTGGCACGCAGACGATATCGGCATGATCAACTCCAAAGTCACTGAACCTCTGAAAGAAAGTCGTGTTGCTTATTCTTAATAATATGGCCTCAAAGTGGATCATTTGTCACCAAATCTGATAGGCTTGCCTCTTCTGTCTGCAGGCATCTCACATTGCAGACAGCAATTCAAGTCGAAGTCAGAAAAAGAGGGGGTGCTTTGTATAACAATGGATTGTGAGTCAAAGTGTTAGATTATTCACAATTCAACACTCAGGAAGCATTCTGCTCCTTAGAGAACATAACACGTGCCCTACAGACTCTTCATGCATGTTATCCCCTCTGTGTAGAGTGCCCCCCCCCCCACTTTCTGTGATTCTTTTCCTGGGAGTTAACCGCAGTGAGTGCATGACAGAGTCTGGCAAAGGGCTCATTCTACAGGTCTTTGGATTTTAATCATTTTAAATTTCGTCTTATACATCTGATTCTTCTACACAAAGTGAATAGTAAACCCTCTATAAAACCCATATTTAACGAGGCTTTATTTGTGACTTTAGCTGGGTTAATACTGTTTTTTCATTGTTAATAGGAAAGCAAATAATGAGATACACATCCTCTAACCTACTACCACAAAAGCACTTAAGAACTAGGATATCTAATGTCTGATAAATGGTTCTAGAAGGCAAGGAATAGTAATATAGCCAAATGATGCAAGGGGACAGGAACATAACAAGTTAGAAATATGCTTACTTCAGAACATACAGAGATAGACACTAGCACTCTCTAAACTATAGTCTTAAATCTGCTCTGTGTACACAAAGTAAAATGAGTTTTATTATACCACTTAACTCAAATTTATCTTCCATTTCATTTATATAGTAATTAAATGCTTATACTCAGTAATATAAGAAATGGTAATGAACCTCTTTGGAAAATTATATACTTAAAGTGTTCCTAAATGGACAATAACTCTGCTCACTATCTCATTATTTTTCCCTTCACATACCTCTCTTGTAATTATTCCAGCGGTACCAAGTTCAGCGTGAGGAAGTTTATGCCTTGAATAGGCCGTTCATCATTAACAAGCCTCCACTATTACAATAGCAATATGGAGACCATCCGTCCCTTCATCTCCCAGAACGTCATGCTGGATGTCTTAGTTCTGTAAATACTTTGCCTTGACATTTGCATTATACCAGCTGATCATTATCATGTCCTCAGTTTCTATTTCCAAATTTCTGTGACCTTCAACATTAGGTACGTGCTGTTCAGAAATGTTTCTCCAGGGTCAGATCTTTTTTCCTTAAGCAATTTATTTTTAACAACTTTCAACAAATCCCGCTTCTCCAGCTTCCCCATCAGGCAATCAAGATTCCTTTCTGCTAATGTGCTCAAGTGAGAAATAAAACAAGAATACCCACTCAACCAGGGCTTCCCAGGGGCACCAGTGGTAAAGAGCCCACCTGCCAATGCAGGAGACATGAGGCATGGGTTCGATCCCTGGGTTGGGAAGGTGGCTTGCCATTCCCCATGGAGGAGGGAATGGCAACCCATTCCAGTATTCTTGCCTAGTGAATCCCAGAGGAGCCTGGTAGGCTATAGTCCATAGGGTTGCAAAGAGTCGGACTTGACTGAAGCGACCGAGCACGCACACACACACACTCAACGATGTAGCAAAATCTTCACTTCTACTGAAATTAAGGAAAGTGTTTCTTCCACTTTTGTGTGCTCGATCCTCACACTCATTTCATGTCATGTTTTAGGGCAGTTCTCTGGACCAAATGCTTATTTGCTCCTTGATAGAAATATGAGAATCAGAACCAGCAAGGCTGTGACTGAGAGATTAAGCTATATTCATGAGAGAAGCAATTTATCCCCAGGAGTAAAGTTAGAGAAGTTATTCTGAATGTCGGGCTTTGTAAGAAGGAAGAATTATGACTTTCTGCAGCAATGCGGTTCCAGAAATCTTAGAAACTGAGCTTGAGGCCCTCAGGTCTGTTAGCTCCGTGGAAGAATTTAAGAGTTGAGTATTTATGAGGAAGGATCAAAATGGGGAGGAAGACATTTTCTCAGTGAGGAATTCTCTCCATAATCATCTCATCCTATATTTGAAACGTATATAATTGTGAGGTCCTACGAACACCTCTGTGGAGGCACTGGTGGCTATAACAGGTGAGCGGCCCTGAAGGGTCGCCTGGCCCAGCTTGGCAGGCCTGCTTCATTTAGCAGCGGCCTCACATGAGAACGCTCTGTTCTGCCTTCTGTTTCTGTTTCACCCCATTAATTGAACTAAAGAAATGCACTTGACACCTAGGCTGGGTAATCTCATTTAGCCCCAAGGACTGCAAAAGTACTAATGCTGTTAATTGAGGCATTTCAAACTGAGCCAAATGCCACACTCCTCTCAAGGCAATAAGCCTGCCTCCATTACTGTTCATGGGACCCGTGGGAAAGTGTGTTCACACAGACCAAATGTGTCCCATTCCGGCAACAGAGTTGAAAAGGAATGTGTTGCTCTATTACCCTTTTAATGCCAAAGGCTTCCCTTCTCCATCCTCTTCCCCTGCTGTCTCCTGGCTGCTTTCGACTCTTTCATAAAAGAAAATTAAAAGTGCAACTATAAACCTCAACCTACAATGCAATTTCACAAAGTTCCAAATTTAAGCATCTGAAATTTAAAAATGATGCAATTGCCTCTTGAAAACTATTAAAACTAGAAATGACACAATTGCCTCTTGATAACTGTCTGTGGTAACTCTCTCCATGAGAAAGGGACACAAAAAAGTCCAGGTAGATCCTCTCTGGGCAGCACTGGAAGCTCTGATCTATGGGAGGAGGTGGAGGGGAAAGGGACTTACTAACTCACTGAGGAGAAGGTTCACGTATCTGCTGCCTTCAGCAGCCTTGGCTGATGGACTTTGTTGTCAGATCAGATCAGATCAGTCACTCAGTCATGTCCGACTCTTTGCGACCCCATGAATCGAAGCACACCAGGCCTCCCTGTCCATCACCAACTCCCGGAGTTCACTGACACTTACATCCATCGAGTCAGTGATGCCATCCAGCCATCTCATCCTCTGTCGTCCCCTTCTCCTCCTGCCCCCAATCCCTCCCAGCATCAGAGTCTTCTCCAATGAGTCAACTCTTTGCATGAGGTGGCCAAACTACTGGAGTTTCAGCTTTAGCATCATTCCTTCCAAAGAAATCCCAGGGTTGATCTCCTTCAGAATGGACTGGTTGGATCTCCTTGCAGTCCAAGGGACTCTCAAGAGTCTTCTCCAACACCACAGTTCAAAAGCATCAGTTCTTCGGCGCTCAACCTTCTTCACAATCCAACTCTCACATCCATGCATGACCACAGGAAAAACCATAGCCTTGACTAGACGAACCTTTGTTGGCAAAGTAATGCTCCGCTTTTGAATATGCTATCTAGGTTGGTCATAACTTTCCTTCCAAGGAGTAAGCGTCTTTTAATTTCATGGCTGCAGTCACCATCTGCAGTGATTTTGGAGCCCCCAAAAATAAAGTCTGACACTGTTTCCACTGTTTCCCCATCTATTTCCCATGAAGTGATGGGACTGGATGCCATGATCTTTGTTTTCTGAATGTTGAGCTTTAAGCCAACTTTTTCACTCTCCACTTTCACTTTCATCAAGAGGCTTTTGAGTTCCTCTTCACTTTCTGCCATAAGGGTGGTGTCATCTGCATATCTGAGGTTATTGATATTTCTCCCAGCAATCTTGATTCCAGCTTGTGCTTCTTCCAGTCCAGCGTTTCTCATGATGTACTCTGCATAGAAGTTAAATAAACAGGGTGACAATATACAGCCTTGACGAACTCCTTTCCCTATTTAGAACCAGTCTGTTGTTCCATGTCCAGTTCTAACTGTTGCTTCCTGACCTGCATACGAATTTCTCAAGAGGCAGGTCAGGTGGTCTGGTATGCCCATCTCTTGAAGAATTTTCCACAGTTTATTGTAATCCACACAGTCAAAGGCTTTGGCATAGTCAATAAAGCAGAAATAGATGCTTTTCTGGAACTCTCTTGCTTTTTCCATGATCCAGTGGATGTTGGCAATTTGATCTCTGGTTCCTCTGCCTTTTCTAAAACCAGCTTGAACATCAGGAAGTTCACAGTTCACATATTGCTGAAGCCTGGCTTGGAGAATTTTGAGCATTACTTTACGAGGGTGTGAGATGAGTGCAGTTGTGCGGTAGTTTGAGCATTCTTTGGCATTGCCTTTCTTTGGGATTGGAATGAAAACTGACCTTTTCCAGTCCTGTGGCCACTGCTGAGTTTTCCAAATGTGCTAGCATATTGAGTGCAGCACTTTCACAGCATCATCTTTCAGGATTTGGAATAGCTCAACTGGAATTCCATCACCTCCACTAGCTTTGTTCGTAGTGATGCTTTCTAAGGCCCACTTGACTTCACATTCCAGGATGTCTGGCTCTAGGTCAGTGATCACACCATCGTGATTATCAGTCATGAAGATCTTTTTTGTATAGTTCTTCTGTGTATTCTTGCCACCTCTTCTTAATATCTTGTGCTTCTGTTAGGTCCATACCATTTCTGTCCTTTATCGAGCCCATCTTTGCATGAAATGTTCCTTTGGTATCTCTGATTTTCTTGAAGAGATCCCTAGTCTTTCCCATTCTGTTGTTTTCCTCTATTTCTTTGCATTGATCGCTGAAGAAGGCTTTCTTATCTCTTCTTGCTATTCTTTGGAACTCTGCATTCAGATGTTTATATCTTTCCTTTTCTCCTTTGCTTTTTGCTTCTCTTCTTTTCACAGCTATTTGTAAGGCCTCCCCAGACAGCCATTTTGCTTTTTTGCATTTCTTTTCCATGGGGATGGTCTTGATCCCTGTCTCCTGTACAATGTCACAAACCTCATTCCATAGTTCATCAGGCACTCTATCTATCAGATCTAGGCCCTTAAATCTATTTCTCACTTCCACTGTATAATCATAAGGGATTTGATTTAGGTCATACCTGAATGGTCTAGTGGTTTTCCCTACTTTCTTCAATTTAAGTCTGAATTTGACAATAAGGAGTTCACAATGGTCTGAGCCACAGTCAGCTCCTGGTCTTGTTTTTGCTGACTGTATAGAGCTTCTCCATCTTTGGCTGCAAAGAATATAATCAATCTGATTTCGGTGTTGACCATCTGGTGATGTCCATGTGTATATATATATATACATATACATATATATATATATGATGTCCATGATATCAGAGGAATACAATCTAAAACCACTGCTGTAGTGGATTTTGAAAAGTTAAGCTTTGTTTTGCTTTATTTTGATTGATTTGGTTTTCTTTGATTTCCTGAAGCTGCCACATGGTTTTCTGCCCAATACAAGAGAAATGTAAGGCCCTAAACTTATCTCTAATTCTTGGATGCATTGCATCCAAGTTTTGTGATAACCCAGACTTCTTTCCCTCTACAAGGTTTTCTGGCTAAGGCTAAGTCACTTCAGTCGTGTCCAACTCTGTGCGACCCCATAGACAGCAGCCCACCAGGCTCCCCCGTCCCTGGGATTCTCAAGGCAAGAACACTGGAGTGGGTTGCCATTTCCTTCTCCAATGCATGAAAGTGAAAAGTGAAAGTGAAGTCGCTCAGTCGCGTCCAACTCTTAGCGACCCCATAGACTGCAGCCCACCAGGCTCCTCCATCCATGAATTTTCCAGGCAAGAGTACTGGAGTGGGATGCCATTGCCTTCTCTGAAGGTTTTCTGGACTGGAGGTTATATAGATTGAATGAACTTTCTGAAATGAAAAATCCAAGTCATTTCCTCTTACTTTTTTGTGGTATTTCCTCAACTGTGACAATTCCTATCAACACAGCCCCATTCAGTGTACTGCAGACAAAGGAGTTAGGGAAGGGCTGGCTGGCACCACGAGGACACCGGAGTCCACTAACTGGTGACAACTAAAGGGATTGGAACAAATATCCTGAACATGTGAGATAACCAAGATTCTACATTTGGGTTTAGTTGTAGCAGGAAGTTCAGTTGCCATCAGCTCCAGTCACAGTGTGTTTTGAGTTTTACTTTCAATAATAATGGCTTCCATTTGCTCAGCACTAACTTACTCGATAAGAGACACTGTGCTGAATACTTTGCAAACATTGTTTCATTTGATGCTGGCAAAGAGTCCTATGAAACAGGTACTATCTTTACCAGTATGCAAAAAAATAATAATATAATAATATAATAAATAAATAAAATAATATAATAATACAATAAAATAATAATCCCATGAAGACTTCTCTCAGAGAGAAACTTGAAACACACACACACGTTTAGCCAGTCTCCCTTGCCCCGTGTCGCAATTCTGTAATCCTGGTAGCAAGAGATAAGCAAAATCAATGCAGAATGTTTTACCAATAGTCCCACCTAGAGGCAGGAGGATGAATAAACTAGAAAATATTTTTTGTTTCTTCCAGAAGGATTCCAGAAGGGTTCCATTAGATCTTGAATTTCTATTAATATTTATCATTTTTCATATTAGATTTGTGCAAGCTGTAACACAGCAAGAATGAAATTGGGTCTACTGAAGATGTCAGGAAACTACTATGGGGTTAAACCAAAAAGTGGGGCTAGTCCCCAAAACTGTCTGTTTAATGTCCAGTGAGTCACTAGACATATTCCTGGTAAATGTCAAACACATCCGGAAAGACTCTTAAGGTTATATAATTTTACTGTTCCTGTAGAATTTTATCTGAAGAGAAGTTTCTTCCCCTCTCAGAATTCATATCTTTTATACATCAAAAGCTCTCCAGTAAGGTCCCACAAGCACTCCCATCAACTGAAATGTCTATTAATGTTTTTAATGGTAATCAATACTTAGCCCATGGAATATTTTTTGATCTACCATTGTTTAGATATTCACATTTACAATTACTCCTATGAAGGTTCACCTCAGAGGACCAACTGATCCCAAGGAATTATCCCAGAATTATGAATGTGTAATAATTTAGTCTTAAACCTGGATAGTTCAGTCTTGGGTAAGGCTTCTCTTAGCTGCTTGATTGTGGAGGAAAAGATGAATGTGGAAAGATATTAATGTATCCAGGGCAACCAACACAGGACTGAAACACAGGCTTGACACCAAAGCCCATGCCAGTGTGTTTTTCAGAAAGTAGTCTGAACTGCCTGCATTACAATCACAGGGGACGCTTATCAAAAATATAGATTCCTGGGTCTCACCAAGGAACCACAGAGTTAGAATCTTGAGGTGGATACTAGGCCTCTGCATATTTACCAAGCACCCTGTGATGATTAACATACAGAACCATTCAGCTTCCTGATGCTGCAGGAGAATTACAGTGCACAGAATGTGGGGGCTGTGTGGGAATGGGGTACACAGGGCTCTGATGATTCTTCTGTAATCCCTGAGCAATCTCAGGGTTTCAAAGATGACCCACGTGGCTTTGGCATGTTCAAGACGGGTCCATAAAAGGACTTTCTGTTGTCTGTGGCCACATGGCCATGAAGTTTGCAGTATTCACAAGTCTCCAAAGACAGTTTGGTGCAAGGGAAGAAAGGGTGGAGGTAGGCATGGAATAAAACAAGAAAGAGAATTTGACAATTTTACCGGGGAAAGCTGAAAGGCTCGTTGCAGGGCGGAGCCTACAGCTGATCAAAACAATGAGGCAGGGAAAAGACGGGAACTCGCCCCAGTCCTCACCTAGTTTCCGCAGGCTTCCAGGGATGTTGTCATCCACTGATTGGTTACAGCTTTCCCAGTTACATAGACGCTTAGCAGCAACTCATTAAAACAAAAACAAGAACTCTTTCAGCAGGGTTAAATTCCTTCTTTAAAAGTCTCTTCAAAAGACTCACAGCTGAAAATTCAGCTCACCACTCTTCCCAACTCACTGATTCTATAGACAACTCAAAGGTGTGAAGATGAGAAGGAAATTGACAATAATGCTCAAGGCTAGAAGCACTATTCATTTGAAAAGAATGCTTTTTTGAATCAGTGGTTGTTCGGCCAGGTTTGTGTCTGTGTGATTCTGAGATGGCTGTGTCTCTCTTCCCCAGTCTCAGGAGGCTCAGGTGCTGAAACAACTGGCAGAGAAGCGGGAACACGAGCGAGAGGTCCTCCAGAAGGCTTTGGAGGAGAACAACAACTTCAGCAAGATGGCAGAGGAGAAGCTGATCCTGAAGATGGAACAAATCAAGGAGAACCGTGAGGCGAATCTAGCTGCTATTATTGAACGTCTGCAGGAAAAGGTAATCGTAACATAGAACCGAGCAGATGCACATTCATATGCAACACACAGCGAGTAAATTCTCAAATACCAGGCATCAGAGACTTAAACTCTGCTGCAGGTGCGGAAGGCACCTAACCCCATGGGCAGTGTCTCCCACTCTGCAATGTGGTTGAGGAATATAAGTGTGACTTACAGCTGGAATTCTCTCAGGTTTTCCAGTACTGAATAGACTGAGGGAGGCTGATTCCTGCTTTTCAAATGTATGTGAGGCTTCAGTACAAATCTTAGAAACTCACCTACTGGAAAAATATTAAAATTGGAAATGTTAACTATTTTATATAAACAATAATACATATCAATAATATAATGAATATTTTTTAAAATAATATTATTATAAAACAATAATACAAAATAATATATTTAATATTTGGTCTAATGTTTAATTAATATATAATATTAAATATGTAACTTATTGTCAAAATATATTTGGACATGTTTCCATAGGTTTGGAAAAATATATTTGTCAAAAGAGGACAGAATATTTATGAACAGTGGAAAGCCCTTGTAGGAAAATCTACATGGAAAACTGGGCTTTCTTTGTGGCTCAGTCAGTAAAGAATCTTCCTGCAATGTGGAGACCTGGTTCAATCCCTGGGTTGGGAAGATCCCCTGAGGAAGGGAAAGGCTACCTACTCCAGTATTCTGGCCTGGAGAATTCCATGAAATGTATAGTCCATGGGGTCGCAAAGAGTCAGACACGACTGAGCAACTTTCAAACAAAAAACCATGGAAAACTAGTAGAGGAAGTTCATTACCTCCAGATCTGGCACCCTGGTATTTTTCTTCTCATCAGTCTGAATATACGATGGCCATTCCCATCAGTCAGGATGAGCAGTACTGGAGATCCTCTGGAAATTATTCTCTCAGAACTATAATATCTTTTATTCAGGATAATTATGAGTCAACCTTCATCTCTCATCATAGGCCCTAAAAAAATAAAATAAAACGGCGTTGCTAGGAATGGGGCATGCTGATCTTATCCAGGATTGGCAATTAGACCTCTAATCTCAAGTACAAGATTTATATCACTCCACGGCAATCCAGGAGCATTACTGTTTTTTTTTTAATTACACACACTCGAACACACAGCACATCCTTCTTGATTTCAATTGTAAAAGAGGTCATAAAATTTGCATATTTAACTAGTATTTCCAGAAGTGTTGGTTTTTAATGGGCAATTTGTTTTTCTCTGCATATTTATCTTCACCCACCCACACCCTTCCGCCAGCTCCTTTTTCTGTCTTACCACTGTCACCCAGAATCAGGCTCCTCCATACAGACGAACATACATTCATACGTATATGCATGAATACATACAGTTTGTCCTATAAATATTGAGCCCATGGAATTATTAGTATTCTTCACATCAAGCTGCAGAATCTCCATGGGTGGGACTCAAGCAACCCTATTTTTTTTTTAAACTCTCCAGATGATTCCAGTATGCAGCCAAGTCTGAAAACTAGTGGTTTGTAGTCTGTTCTGATATAAATCTCAGCTGACAGCATTCTATCTTGTGCTGAATTATGCAGCTCACATCATATGTAAGGCCACATTTTCCCTTATTCCATGGCTAGTGACACTTGCCGAGATCTGTTATCTTTTTAGTAAAGTGGAGATACTCCTTACAGAATACCAACTTTACTTCCATTTGATGTATTTTAAATACACTGTTTTTTGTTTGCATATGGTATATGTGTTTGTATATACTAAAACTACTTTCCTTTTTCCTAACATAAGAAAAAGTAAATTTTTTATTATGGCCAATATCTAGCCTTTTGTCTGAATGAAATTACTACAGTGAAGTTAGAACTTAAAAAAAAGGGTCAATAATAATACTGAAAGTGTATGAAACTGCCAATATAACATAAGCTCTTCTGTAGTCTCCCACAAAAGATGATCATTACTGAAATGGTACTTAGTAAGTTGTCATGAGGTGACCACACTAAGTGCCTTTTATACATTTTAATTGCCCACCATTTTGACAGTCTTCCCTGGCCCTACCAATTAGCCAAGAGATGTGATAAAATTCCACATGAGGTTTTGCAACAATCTGCCTACCACCCAGCCCTCAGCCCCCCTCCTCCTTAGTGAACTGAACTGAGTATTTGAACAGAGCCTGTCCCTCAGTGGTGGCTACAATGGTGTCCTCCGTGTCATTCGCTCATGAATTCCCACAAACCTCTCAGAGTCCCAGCCATGTTAGCTCAAAGCCTTTATGCTCGTGTTCAGTTACTCAGTCATGTCCAGCTCTTTGCAGCTCCATGGACTGTAGCCCACCAGGTTCCTCTGTCCATGGAATTTTCCAGGCAAGAATACTGGAATGGGTTTCCATTTCCTTCTCCAGGTGATCTTCCTGAGCCAGGGATCCAACTCACGTCTCTTGCATCTCCTGTATTAGCAGGAGGATTCTTTACCAAGAGGGAAGCCCCTCAAAGCCTTTAGCTGAAAGCCTAAAACAAAAACAATTCCAGTTGCACTTTAGAACTTCCTGATGAGCTCTTTTAAATGAGACCTTCTGATGTAATCATCTGGGGCAGAACCCAGAGATCAGCATTATTTTCAAAGCTTACCAGGAGACACTGGTTGGACATGAACAACTCAATGGACATGAGCAAACTCCGGGAGATAGTGAAAGACAGGGAAGCCTGGCATGCTGCAAAGAGTCAGACATGACTTGGCGTCTGAACAACAAACAGCAACAAAGTAGACACTTGTATTTAGCCCGAGTTAAACTCTGAGTTAAAGACTTCTTAAATGTTTTATTTTCTTGTTATAAGTTATCTCGAAATATTTTCATCTTTGTTCCATGAAAGTGTTCTTTCTTCAAAGAATAATGTTACACTCTTTTTTACATATATGACTATTTGTTTATTGAATAAATGAGCAACTATAAAAATATAAAAGCACCAACATGTAAGTAATATGTAGGGAAATCCTGTGTCTATATGGTTCACCACTGAAAACGCAGCACCTAGAATGTTGCTTGACACAAAGGAAGAACTCCACAAATATTTTTGAATACATACATACACATCAATGCATACATACACAATTTAGCTCATGGTCCTTCTTTTCTCTCTGTTCTTTTCCGAGGATTCCTCCTGCCCCCCACAATTTCTACTATCTCCTGTATGAGAACTTACCCTCATGATTATTAATCATTAGCTTAAGAATTATTAATGATAATAAATGCAGTTGTAATGATGCTACATTTACCAAACATATATTATGACACATATTAGCCTCGTGCTCAGTACAGTTTTGAATGTTACTCTTTCTAAAATTTCCATTTCTCTTTCCTTAGCACTACATTCTTAACGCTCCCACTTATACAGACAAGAATCAAGTGACAAGGGTGTGGACAAAAAGATACCTGAGCCACAAAGACCTACAGTCGGCTGATGTGTTTTTGTCACTTGAATTGATATAAACAGTCATGCCCAGGACACAATAATGTACCTGGGGATTATGACAAACACTGAGGTGAAATTGAAAATGTTTTTATTCTTTGAATTTCTATTTCTCAAAAAGAGGGGGACGGGGAACACCATGCAGAAAGGATAAGAGACTCTTTCTCCCTCACCCAACACTTCTTTCTTCCCCTCATGCACTAGACTATATCCCTCAGAAAGCTCACCGTTTGACACATTAGGCACCATGAGTAGTAGCAGCTTTGTTATCAAACCCAACCAGGAACTGGAGTGAATAGTTAATCATGAAAAATCAGTTAAGGCAGATCTAATCATTTAAGGCATATATTCATTAAGACTTCCCCCGATGGCTCAGTAGTAAAGAATCTGCCTGTAATGCAGGAGATGTGGGTTCAATCCATGGATCTGGAAAATCCCCTGGAAAGGAAATAGCAACCCACTCCAGAATTCTTGCCTGGGAAATCCCATGGACAGAGGAGCCTGGCAGGCTACAGTCCATGGGGTTGCAAAAGAGTCGGACACAATTTAGCAACTAAATAACACCACATAGATGATAGCTAGATTTAGGAGACTAGATAAAGAACATGGAGGGAATGGGGACTACTAACTCACCTAGCAGGTCATTTAAGAAGATTTCTACTGAATCTTGATGAATTCTTCTCTTAATCCAACTTGTAAGACATCTTGGTTTCAAAATTTTACTGAGTCATTCACTAGCCAATGCCAAGACCTCCCAGCCTGAAACTTTGTAACAAATACTGAAGGAGTTTT
Organism: Bos javanicus; assembly: GCF_032452875.1. NCBI lineage: Eukaryota > Metazoa > Chordata > Mammalia > Artiodactyla > Bovidae > Bos > Bos javanicus. The sequence goes on from NC_083881.1 coordinate 43,023,989, forward strand.
AGGTGTTTAGGAGTGAAAGAGAAAAAAAGAAAAGAAAACAGACTTCCTTGACAACTACTATAACTTATTCAACCACAAAGTATAGAAATGAGCCTGTTTCGATGTAACTGATACTTTCACCTCTAACAATGGATGAAAAGTCAAGTGAAAGCATAATAGTTACAATTTTAGTGATAATGGTGTTACTAATATGACTTAGTTTAAAAAGATACAAAGATTTTAAGAGAGTAAGATTCTGTGATTCTTTATCTCAGAAGTAATTTTGATAACATATAACTAGGTAGAGATTTCAACCATTATCAATTTCCATTTATTGTAACCTTTCATCCTTCTCATCTGATATTTGGGTTTGGGGGGCGTTTTTTTGTCATTCTGAGTCATGAGTGACATCTATGTAACTATTTCCTACGCAATATGTCTTATAAATGAATCATGAAAGGAAAAAGAGGATCACAGCTAACCTTCATTGATTTCTCATTGTAAGCCAGGTATTTGGCACATACTATGGAATTTAATTCCAGAAGGAAATATTGTAATCATCCCCATTTTACATCTAAGGAACCCGGTCCTTAGAGAAATCAAGCCATTTGGTCAAGATCACAAAGCTAAGGACTTTAGAGTCTGAACAAGTCTCTCTGACTCCAGATGTTTATGCTAAGTTAAAAATGTAACTTGTGCCAACTCTTCACAGTAAGCAGACTGGATTGAATTTGGCAATAAGGTGTCCATGATCTGAGCCACAGTCAACTCCTGGTCTTGTTTTTGCTGACTGTATAGAGCTTCTCCATCTTTGGCTACAAAGAATATAATCGATCTGATTTCGGTGTTGACCATCTGGTGTTGTTCATGTGTAGAGTTATCTCTTGTGCTCTTGGAAGAGGGTGTTTGCTACAACCAGTGCATTCTCTTGGCAAAACTCTGTTGGCCTTTGCCCTGCTTCATTCAGTACTCCAAGAGCAAATTTGCCTGTTACTCGAGGTATCTCTTGACTTCCTACTTTTGCATTCCAGTGCCCTATGATGAAAAGGACATCTTTTGGGGATGTTAGTTCTAGAAGGTCTTATAGACAATTACCAACATTTTGCTGATTGAAAAAACATACTGCTGAAAATGACAAGCCCACTGCATATCTCCATTTGATTCTCCCACATTTTTATATGGAATTGCATTACAATTTTAAGTGTATTTGATGATTTGAATATAAAATTTTCAAATAACAGATTTACTAAAATACCTGAAAATAAACAATATTCTCCCTAGGAGCACAGCCTTTAAATTTCCTGTTTTTCTTTTTTCTTCAGTTCACAGATTATATTTGTTCTCTCCTATGGCAAAATCTATTTCTTTACAACTAATTTTTTAAGTTGAGTAATAAGTGTGCTCCAAAGGAGCCTAATAATACTAATTATAATCTTTCCTGTTATATTGTAAATTTGGGTTTATATGAATCTTTAGACTTGAGGCTGGTTTTTTTTTTCCTAGCATAGTGATGGTCTGAGCTTTTTCTCAATTTTTGTCAGAACCGAGCTCTTACTAATTAGTTTCTTCCTGCATGAGAAAAAGATTTTACAGCATCTTTTTCCTCATCAGAGCAGAACAAAAAGAAGAGTCAGCTGCATCCATGCTAATTCCCCCGTGACATTTCCAAACAGGACATGATTTCTCTATACATGCTTTTTTCCCCTTCTCTTCATGGCTTTTGAGTGCAGACAAAAAGCTCATTTAAACCAATTACATAAAATTGCTTTTAAACTCTTTCTATAGAATCAACTTGCTGCTTACTGTAATTCTGTATTTTTGAAGGAAATGTATGGCTATATATATGCCTTTTTCTCCAAGGACCTACATTTGAAACGACACATTTTTTTCCACACAACTATAAAATTTTCTCTGCTCACTCACACTAAAACTACATAGCAGTGGTTGAGGGGTGAGGTTGGCTGCAGAGCCAGGCTCTCTGAGTTTAAGTCTCAGCTCTGCTACTTGTTGGTTATGTGATCTTGGGCAAATGGCTTAGTCTTTTTGTGCCTCAATTTCTTCATCTGTAAAATGGGAACCATAATAGAGTCTCCATCACAGGATTGTTGTGATGATCAAAGGAATTAATACAGGTAAAATCTGTACTTATGCAGAACTGGTACATGTTAAGTGACTAGTAAATGCTTAGTATTATAAAGAACCTATAAGCAAAGACTTCTTGAGATCGATAGAGCTTAATGATAAGATTTACTTTATGGCTGGTCAAGGTCATTGCCTCTAAAGGAATTTGTAGAGCTACAAGAAATTTCTGGAGCTACAGGGGGGAAACAGCAATATAAATAATATTCTAAATAGAAAATACATAATAATAATAATCATTTTCTATTTTAATTTAATAAACATTTAGATCCTATAATAGGCAAGGGACTAAATTAAAATTGAAAAATACTAATATCATTATCAACATTTATTTTTCTATTTAGAATATTAGCTATACCTACCAACACTTATTTAGCCCCTATAATGGACAAGGGGCTTCCCCGGTGGCTCAGTGGTAAAGTGGCTCATTGGCTCCTGCCAATGCAGGAGATGTGGGTTCAATCCCTGTTTCCAGAAGATTCCCTGGAGAAGGAAATGGCAATGCACTCCAGTATTCTTGCCTGGAAAATCTCATGGACAGAGGAGCCTGGTAGGATACAGTCCACAGGGTCCCAAAAGAGTCAGACATAACTTAGAAAATAGACAATAATAGGCAAAACCATGTGTTTAGAAGAACGATGTACTAAAAATAGCATTCCACATTGCCTATCAACTCCCTCCTCAGAAAGTTTAGTTCCCAAGTCAAGTTTAGCACTCAGTTTCTCATGTAAACAAACATTCATTGATCATATACATACGCAAAACACTCTTTTGGGCCCTGCAGATGGAACAAAAGTGAAAAAATACAGCCCTGGCCCTCAGGGAACTTCTAAATAAGCACCTGTCAAAGACAGCAGATGAAACAGGAGCAGCAATGCCCAAAGTACAGGTTAGAATAAAATGGCTGCCCCGTGAAAGAGATTTATGCACATTTACAAATGGAAAGTGAGACAGTTTTCAGTCTAATGAAAATCTTCATGAAGAAAGAGACAACCACTACAGGGATTTAAAGAGTCTTCTGACAGATGGCAATGAGAGACTAGGAATCACAACAATTGAATATCTCATGACAATTCCATTAAACCAAGAAATCAAGTAGGTGTAGGAAAAGAGTAGAGGGTGAGGTTGGAGAGGTCATTTGGACGACTCAAGTTTTGAAAGACTTTGATTAAGGAGTTAAGAATTTAGGAAGCATACATAGGGTCTTCTTCCTACATCTCATCCTCCCAAAGTGTCCATTGGCAGTTACAAATCCCTTAAAGTGTTAGAGAAAAGGAAAAAGACCATCAAAAATCATAGAGAAAACAGTGTGCTATTTTATTGCTATTCTGATAATTTATACAGTAGTCCTAATAGTCAAAATTCTCTTAACTATATGATCTATATGATCGTTTTGTCATCATTTTAATCAAATACAGGGACAAATTTTTTAAAAGACAGACGAGACTGTATGGTATTTCATTGCTGTTCGCTAGATTCAGACAGTAGTCCTGAGAGTCAAAATTCTCTCAAAAAAGAAAAGAAATGAAAAAGAAAATTGTCTTAATCATGTGATCTTTTGGTCACTATTTTAATCAAATACAGGGATAGTTTTTTTTTTTTTATAGACACTATTAGTTTTCCATGGTCTTCTGTGACATGACGCTTATTGGATGCCATGTTTTACTTTCTTGTGAAATGAGAAAGTTGTCTCCTAAAGGAAATGGCAACCCACTCCAGTGTTCTTGCCTGGAGAATCCCAGGGACGGTGGAGCCTGATGGGCTGCCGTCTATGGGGTCGCACAGAGTCGGACACGACTGAAGCGACTTAGCAGCAGCAGCAAAGGCAGACACTAAATGCGAAGGAGGTGGGGGTGGGGGAGGAGGAGCTACTTTCTGTCAAGCGCGTAGTATGTAAATTACTGGGAGGGGCGGGCTCTCCTGCTTCTCTGTGGACGAGGCGCGTGATGTCTACTCTCTGGTGTTTTTCAGGAGAGGCATGCGGCGGAGGTGCGCAGGAACAAGGAGCTGCAGGTCGAACTGTCTGGCTGAAGCGACAGAGGGTATGGCACGCCCCACCATTAGTAAACCCCCCTGCCTATATTATAATGGATCATGCGATATCAGTATGGGAAATGTATGACATGGTTTAAAAAAGAACTCATTATAAAAAACAAAAAACAGAATCAAAAATAAAAAAAAAAACCAATGCGGTCTCTTTGCAGAATGTTTTGCTTGATGTTTAAAAAATACCTTGGATCTTATTTTGTAAATACTTACATTTTTGTTAAAAAATACAAGTATTGCATTATGCAAGTTATTTCATAATCGTACATGCCCTGTAACAGGCTTTCGATGTTGTGTCTTTCCACTCAAATGAATTTGCTAGGTCTGTTCTTTTGGAAGCTCCCCACGTCTGACTCCATTCCCTGCCCTTTACATTCCAACAGAAAAATGAGGTCAGTAGACAGTCTTTGGTGCTAGAAACCCACCATTGCCTAATGACCTAGACAGCTTGGTAATCTTTGGACTTGACTGAGGCCATACTTCGATCACCGGTATTATAACTCCACACAAACCACCACATTTGTTCGCTCATAATCTACTAACTGCCTAGAAACTACAAAACCAGGCTAAGTAACACCACTACTCATAGCATTTACTTCTGCTTCTACTGGATTATGTGCTACAAATGTGCTTTGGCTTTAGAAAGGGATGGATGAAAAAGACAGATCTGAGATCAATCTGGGTAGAAGCAAAAAGCTGAACCTTTTAAAGTGCTGAACACAGATCCCAACCCAAATGGTTCAAGCAGCCGTGAAATTGCTTTTCATGAAGTGGGCTTAATTCTCTAGTTTAAGTTCTTTTGATGGAATGAATTAATGTGTCAGGTGGCTTATTTGTGGATGCCATGGTTGATGATGTTCATTTTAAGCTCTTACCTATAGTACAAGTACATGATGCTACTGAATATTTTTCCACTTGGAAACTGTGAGCTGGTTGTTGCATTCAAACACACACGCAAACACAATCAAAAACACTGCGGATTTTCACTTAAGCTGGTCTTTCTTCCCCAGTGTGAGGCAATCCTGCCAATTAAAAAAAAAAAATTATTCCATCTGTGAGGGCTGATGCAGTCAAGGGGGCTAGGCAGGGCATTTGTGCCAACTAAAAGAATCACCAAATACCCACCGTGAGTACCTATCGCAGTTTTGAAGTCGTTTCTCCCCCAACTCCCAACTCCTGAAGGTTGCTGCCTGCATATTTACTCTTCATTAGTGCTATTTTCCTGTATGTCATTGTGAGCAAGCTGTGATTAATAAAGAATTGGAGTTCTGTGAACTAATACAGGTTTGGTCTGTTCTCTTGCCCTTCTGTGTGTCTGACCCTGGAGTTCAGATTTTACTAGTGTGGCTGTTGGATTAGACGGTCTCAGAAACAGACAATAATTAGAGTTTGAAGGAAACCAGGGCCCCTGCTGATTCACTTCCCTTCTAGAGCAGCAGGAAGCGTCACTTTTCTCTCTCCCTCTGACAGCCCAACACAGCGGGAGAAGTCTTCAATCTGTTCCCCTTGAAAACAGTCAAGATTGAAGGAGACACCACGGTTTCAGACCAGTAAGTCTACGGAAGAGACCCCCTCTCAAAGCGCTTGGAAGGTTCCTGGCACAGCCTCACATTCTCCCACACGGCCACTGGACACCTTCCGCAGCCTGTTAAAATGCGATTTCCCCGCCACACTGCTAAATTTTGCACTGCCAATAAACACACTGCACACATGGACACAGCAGGGGGCCTGTCAGTGACCCAGATGGATCCTGCAGGACCAAAGGAACCACATCCAGTTCTAGCAGAAAATCATAAATAATTGAAACCACACAGACTTATGAATAAGCAAACTGGGCTATCATCCATAGGCGTGCTAACAAGCCAAGTTTAAGGTGGAGGCCACCTGGTCCCTATCTTGAATATCCTTTATTTGTGGGAATCTAATACTGCAAACATCGAAGCACATCCTTAAAAACATGAATTCCATGATCTTCCTTTGGGAAATCAATCAGAGCTTCTGATGAGCAGAAAATAAGCTATTTTTTCACAGTGATACTTTTTCCTTATTTATCTACTATTTTTTTAATTTAAAATCCAGTTTGATCTACAATAGTATGTTAGTTTCAGGTGTACTACATAAGACTTGACATTTGCATACATTATAAAATGATCACCACAGAAAGTCTAGTAACCATCTGTCCCCATACAAAGTTATTACAGTATTATTGATTGTTTTCTTTGTGCTATTTGTTAAATCCTTGTGGTTTATTTATTTTTTGTGTGTGATAGCTTTAATAGCACAAAATGTTTGTTGCTACAAGTTATACATGGATTGTAACTGGAGGTTTCTACCTGTTAATCCTCTTTACCTATTTTACACACCCCCCAACTTCCTCCCCTCCAGCAACCACTCATTTGTTCTCTGTATCTATGAGTTCTCACAGTAATTTTTATTTCAGTTTGGAAAACATTACTTGAAGGGCTTCCACTGGGGCAGAGCCTATGATTAAGCCCTGGGAATATGAAAACAAATCACTGTGAGAAGCTCATAGTCACATAGCTTGTTTTAGTCCAGAAGTGCTCAGTCCTCAAAATATATTGAGGGAAAGCATAATCCCATCAGTTCTCTGAAACTTTCTGAAATATTAGAAACGATCAACAAACTCCTGGTGTTACTCTGTGGTGCCTAAATTGGAGCTGCCAACCAGCCTGCTGCCTAGTCTCAAAGATGAAGAAACTAAGGCCCTGAGAGGGATAAGTGATTTTGCTCCAGGTCCCAACACCCACTTCTCACAATCTCCTTACTAGTAAGTAGCTCATCAGCAGACCATCCTCAAATCTCACCACGGCAGAGCAGACAGGTTATTTCTGTGTACTTCCCTAGACCAGTGGTCCTTATTTGAGCTTCATTTACGCTTCAGAGTCCTATCTGGAGGGTTTGTTGAAAAAAAAAAAAAAAGTGAGCTTCTGATTCCCGAAATCTGTATAAGCCTGGGGATGTGCACTCTCTCATGGTCCCAGGTGACACTAATGCTACCTGTCTGCACACCCACTTGAGAAGCCCAAGACAATGAAATGGACTTGGTAGTGGAGATTCTTGGTGGCAGCCACACCGAGAGCATCTATTTCGGTCAGGGTATGTTCCATTGGGGAGTGAGGTGGCCATGAAATGAAACATTCGATCCCATTCAAAAAAGTGGGAGTGGAACACAACAGAATCCAAGAAGAAGAAAAAATGAACAATTACACTTAAAAAATAATAAAATGAGAAAGAAAACACCCAGGGGCTGGAGTAGGGTTAAGAGACGAGTGAGGTCAGGGAACCAATGGTCTTGTGTCTTTCATATGACATATGGTTTCAGTAGAGTTCCCTGGTGGCTCAGACAGTAAAGAATACGCCTGTAATGCAGGAGACACAGGTTCGATCCCTGGATCGGGAAGATCCCCTGGAGGAGGGCATGGCAATCCACTCTATCTTGCCTGGAGAATTCCCATGGACAGAGGAGCCTGGAAGGCTACAGTCCATGAGGTCACTAAGAGTTGGACATGACTGAGCGACTCACACACGCTGAAACACCTGAAGATGCCCCTGTCCCTTTAAGAGATGAACTAGGAGCTCTTTGTAGAGATGGTGCCATTTTGTGAAATATGCAGTTTATTTGCCTGGTTACACTTGCAGATTTTTTTTTCATGGAGTCTTGATTTCCTCAGGACTACATTTAAATTGTGTATATGACTTTGAAATGTTCTTTAAAGAAAACTCACATAATCCCATTGATTTGAAGGTTCACCCTCCTTGCATCTCTTCTAGTCTCAATAATGTGTGAAACAGTAGAGGACTGATAAATGTGATTCTCCTCCTTGGATCAGGCATCAGACTTCACAACATTTCAGAGAAGGCAAAGGTAAAAGTGTACTGATCACCATACTCCACCCCTGCCACCACTCTTCCCACTGAAGGAGAGAATGAGAAGGGGGAGACATGACACCCTTGACTTTAGCAATTAAAGGATCATTCTCAGAATAAGACGAAACAATCTTCCTTGATTTCTAATCAGGCAATTTGCTGAAAACCACTAAGGCAAACATGGATCCTAAAGCAAAACTAACAACCCCAAGCTCCCCCAGATTATCTCAGATCATCTTCGATTTCTCACTGTCCCCACCACACACCTCCAAATGATCATAATGTAGCACTGACTGACCTCCAGGTTGCCCCTCTTTCCTTGCTCTTTGACTTCCATGGCCACTGCCCTAACCTGGATACTATTAGACTCTTAAAGCAACCAACTAATAAGTCTCTTGCTCCAGTCTATAGCCTCCGCTACACTCTGATCAAATCTCTCCCATAATCCACTATGTCCTCCCCTTTATCACCAGGATAAAATCTGTACTTCTGTAAGTGTTATTAAAGTGTTCTCAGCATTCCTTTCTTTTCTCAAGAACATCACTCTCCTAAGACACCAAATTATTCATCCTGGCACCAAATTATTCACCAATGACATGCAATTTCTGGCCTCCATGCATAGACTGTACTCTGTATAGAATCATCTTCCCTACAACATCAGTCTGCAGAGGCTAGATTGAGCTGTGATTTTTAAAAAATCCTTCAAATCTCAGTGAAATAAAACCACAAAAATTCATTTCCTACTCCAGCTGTACAAGTTCAACGTGGGTCATGGTGGACGCTTCTCTGCTGTATTCCTCACTCTGGGGCCAAAGACCTGTGGGGTGACCCATATCTGGAATGTTACCTAAGCATGTCAACTCACACACTGGTTCTCTCAAAGCTTCCACCCAGAAGTAGAACAAGTTATTGATCAAAGTAAGTGATGGCATGGTGTGTTGTGTGCTCAGTCGTGTCTGACTCTGCAAACCCGTGGACTGTAACCCACCAGGCTCCTCTGTTCATGGAATTTTCCTGGCAAGAAATACTGAAATGGGCTGCCATTTCCTTCTCCGGGGATCTTCCCAACCCAGGGATCAAGCCCTCATCTCTTGTGTCTCCTGCATTGGCAGGTAGACTCTTTACCACTGGCTCTACCAAGTAAGTGACACAACCACATTTAATGCCAAATGAGCAGAAAAGTGTCATTCCATCATAAGCTCAGAAGGAAAGCCAGCATCAATGGCTATCACCCTACTGGTCACCAAGTAACAGGTTCACTCTCCTCCCCTCATGTAAACACATTCACTCTGTCCCTAAGATGTAAAATCCCTAAGTCACATTTGGCCATGACATCAAGCTCAATGTCCATTGTGATGCACAGTACCCTCTCCAACAGATGTGGACATGAGTCCTCTTGTCCAGAGACAAATAAATTAAAAAGACAGCTTATCTTCCCTAACACAGTCAATATACAATGGTGAAATGGGGACAGATAATCAACAATAAACAAGTTTGTTCAAAGGGGAAGCAATAGGGAACACGTGGCATTCACTGATGATAGAAATTCTAGTGTGCTATTGACCAGTCATTGAGAGGCCCCTCTGTCCTTGAGAATAGGGAACACTCCTTGCTTCTATCTTGCTCCCAGAGAGGAGCTTCCCAGTCCATGGCTCTGCTCTGTGACCTAAGCAGATCTTCCTGTTCCTTCATTCTCCTTAGGGCATTGGAGGAAACACCCTCCATGGAATCTGAGCAGCTCTTAGCCAGCCTGCTGCCCACCAAAACTGTAGATCCAAGAGTCATTACACTTTTACTGATCATATCCCCTGGCAAGAAACAGATAGCATACTATAAAGGGTAAATGACATATATTTAGTGAAGATTCTCTTTTTATGAGGATGTGGACAGATTAAAAGAAATCAGCAAAGGGTGGTAAAGGACCTTGGGTGTACCATCAGAGAGAAGCCATTTCCATCCGAGGACTACAGACCCTAGAGACAGTTGTAGCTATAGAAGAAGCCTGTCTGATTAGGGCCTTTGACCTTGAAGAGAAGAATTCAGCCTCTAACAAATGCAGCCCAGCAAGGAAGGATCCGTAGAATAGATATCCTGGCTTCTTTCCTCCCTAACTCTTCAAACTATAGCCAAAGACTTGCAGTGGTCAAATCCAATGAGAAACCAGAGGGCAAGGGAGCCCAGGAGATGCATTACATAAAAGTCAGCCTCTGGAGCTGAGCAGAGTACAGAAAGACGGAAAGAGAATCAGGAGGGGTGAGCAGAGGCCATGGCCACCTGCAGTCCAGACCACAGTCAGAATCAGAGAATAGTGCGATGACAACTGGGATACCTTCTATTTGTTCGTCATTAGTGCTGTTCACTAAATATTTCTGGCTTCTTTCCTTCTGGGATTGATTCTACTTCCCTGACACTTCTAGTGAGGTGTGGTGTGTGACTTTCTCTGCTCAGTGTTATATGTGCTGGAGTATCTTGTGCCTTTTCCAGGCAGAAACCTTAAAAGTAAATTCACAATTCACCATGCCTGGTTTCCCCCTCCTACGGTGACCTGGAAGAAGATAAAGCAGAGCACAGCTCCCATCTGTGACAGACACATATCAGGAATGGGATGAGCTCTTTTTATTTTATGACCCTTTAACTTTGAGATTACCTGTTATTCACTAATAAATATTAATTAATTGAAATTCTTTTCACAATCACATAACTCATCTCCTAGTCAGCCACATCATCCCTGGTCCAGAATTGAATGTTTCAACCACTTTCAAGTCACTCATATATTTTCAATTCATTTGAATCCTAAATGTCAAAGAAACCAATTAAAGCTGTGATATTGGGAAGCAAACCTGACCTAACCAACTGGACTATTTATCTCAAATACTGAAAGGCAAATTGAATTTCTTCATTGGTTTATTCTGAGCTGTAGTCACCTGCATTGTTTTAAAAGATAACAAAGTGAAAGTTCAAAACCTCGTATGATACACAACATTGTAAAGCAGTTATTCTCCAATAAAAAAATCCTTGTATGAATTCTGGCATGCAAAAAGCTTCACATGCATGCTTATACCAACTACCTCTAAAAGTTATACTTTCCTAACCCACATGGAACAACAGACTTTGTTGTTGTACTTTCCCAAATTGGGAAAGGAGTATGTCAAGACTGTATGTTGTCACCCTGCTTATTTAACATATATGCAGAGTACATCATGAGAAACGCTGGGCTGGAAGAAGCACAAGCTGGAATCAAGATTCCTGGGAGAAATATCAATAACCTCAGATATGCATATGACACCACCCTTATGGCAGAAAGTGAAGAGGAACTCAAAAGCCTCTTGATGAAAGTGAAAGAGGAGAGTGAAAAAGTTGGCTTAAAACTCAATATTCAGAAAACTAAGATCATGGCATCTGGTCCCATTATTTCATGGCAAATAGATGGGGAAACAGGGGAAACAGTGACAGACTTTATTTGGGGGAGCTCCAAAATCATTGCAGATGGTGACTGCAGCCATGAAATCAAAAGATGCTTGCTCCTTAGAAGAAAAGTTATGACCAACCTAGACAGTTTATTAAAAAGCAGAGACATTACTTTGCCAACAAAGGTCCATTTAGTCAAAGCTGTGATTTTTCCAGTAGTCATGTGTGGATGTGAGATTGGACTATAAAGAAAGCTGAGCACCAAAGAATTAACACTTTTGAGGTGGTGTTGGAGAAGACTCTTGAGAGTCCCTTGGACTGCAAGGAGATTCAACCAGTCAATCCTAAAGGAAATCAGTCCAGAATATTCATTGGAAGGACTGATGCTGAAGCTGAAACTTCAATACTTTGGCCACTTGATGTGAAGAACTGACTCATTTGAAAAGACCCTGATGCTGGGCAAGATTGAAAGCAAGAGGAGAAGGGGACGACAGAGGATGAGATGGTTGGATGGCATCACCAATGCAATGGACATGAGTTTGAGTAAAACTCCAGGAGTTGGTGATGGACAGGGAGGCCTGGTGTGCTGCACTCCATGGGGTCGCAAAGAGTCGAACACAACTGAGCAAAGGAACTGAACTGAACTGAACCCGCATAGTTCCATGACTGAGGCTTCAGCAGACCCTTTTGTATGTGAAAGGATGGAGTAAGTTTTACTAACCTACTATAAGCTTGGAATATTGCGTAGGATTCCATTTCAAGCAATGGGGACATCAAGAAAGTCTTCTCAAACCTGCTTGCAATACATATGTTACCTCATATTTATTGTATCTAATGCCAATTAAATAAATGTATCCATTCAGTTCTGTAGGCTAGAAGACAGACACTGAGGGAGATTACATGTTATATGCAAAAGCACACACACTCATTGAACTCATTCCCTCTCCCTCTTTTTTTGAGTCACATTCAACTCTTCTCTAGAGAAGGCAATGGCAACCCACTCCAGTACTCTTGCCTGGAAAATCCCATGGACGGAGGAGCCTGGTAGGCTGCAGTCCACGGGGCCACTAAGAGTTGGACACGACTGAGCGACTTCAGTTTCACTTTTCACTTTTCACTTTCATGCATTGAAGAAGGAAATGGCAGCCCACTCCAGTGTTCTTGACTGGAGAATCCCAGGGACAGGGAGGCCTGGTGGGCTGCCGTCTATGGGGTCACACAGAGTCAGACACAACTGAGGTGACTTAGCAGCAGCAGCAGCAGCAGCAACTCTTCTCTCTCCTCATTTCCCACCATCCAGCAGGACCATCTTGTACAGAAGGGCAAGGATGTGATGGATATTCTAGAGATCAAACCTTAAGGCAACAGGACCTCTCTACTAACTTTCAGGTCTCTGAAGAAAAAATCCCCAGTGCTAATCTTCTATCTTATTCCCATCCTGTTGTTTTATTTTTTCCCTATCCACCTTAGTCAAGCTTCCAGAGCCTGTTTCTCTTTCTACACCTCCCATGCACCATTTAACCAACCCACCTCCCTTCTGCTCTCACCTCTCCAGTGAAACTGCTTTTTCCATTACCTATGCCCCCCTCACTGCTAAACCAGACAGAAACTCCCAATCTGGCCAAATCTTACTTCCTTCCTTACCTACAGATCCTGCTTAAACCCTTTATACCCTTATAGGCTGGTAAGCCACCTCCCCTATGTCCTTCTCAAGTAGCCTGTGCAAAATAGTGTAGTGGTCAAGGGCATGGGATCCAGGGATTAAGGTTCCTAGCTCTCTCACCCTGGGCAAGTTGCTTAACTTCTTTACTTTAAACGTCCTCACTGGCAAGCTGGAGATGACACAATAGTCAGCACCTACGCTTGGTTGAATCACTGTTCTCAGCTCTTCACTCTCATCTTGTGACTGCAGGAACTCTCACTGAAGGAGGCAGAGGACGTCCCCCACCCACTGGTGTTGGGCTTGACCATGCATCAGACCTTGACCAGTGCGGTACTAATGGACTTGCCATGAGTGAGGGCTTTAATATGTCCTGGAGGAACTGCTATAAAAGGGAGAGCACGGGGACACATGAGCAGACCTGAATCCAGTCAGAAGCCTGGAGCCAAGTCCAGATGACCAATAGTCTAAAGCAGGAAAAAAAAAAAAAAAAAAACGCAAGAGAAGTAAATATTTATGGTCACGAGCCACTGAGGTTTGAAATGGTTTGTAACACAGCTTTATTATGAGATGATTAACATGGTGTCTGAGAAGACTGCTGACAAGATTAAATGAACCAATGTAAAGGATCTTTACAGAGTACCTAGTGCTTACTAAATATTTTTCAATTTTTAATTATTAACATATGTCCCATTATATTATAATTTCTATTTGCTTAGCTGTTTCTCTCATTTAACCATAAGTTCCTCCAAGGAGGAGAATCTCTGTCTATTTTATTGCTGAATCCCTAGTATTTAGCAAGGATTCGATACACATACTCACAAACACACACTCACACTTTTGGCAAGTTAATGAATGAATGAACAAATGAATCATTCAAATGAGGAAAATATTTACCACAATGCTTGGCATATGTCAGTACTTAATATGAGTTATCTTCTTTCCTTCCTCCATGGTCTAACAGTTTCTTCTTGATTTCAAATTATTTGAGCATGAAATTAATCTTTGCTGCTGCTGCTGCTAAGTCACTTCAGTCGTGCCCGACTCTGTGCAACCCCATAGACAGCAGCCCACCAGGCTCCGCCATCCCTGGGGTTCTCCAGGCAAAAACACTGGAGTGGGTTGCCATTTCCTTCTCCAATGCATGAAAGTGAAAAGTGAAAGTGAAGTCGCTCAGTCATGTCCGACTCTTTGTGACCCCATGGACTGCAGCCCACCAGGCTCCTCCATCCATGGGATTTTCCAGGCAAGAGTACTGAAGTGGGTGGCCATCTTATACAGAAGACCATTTTAGATGATCAGAAAATTAAACCTCTGCAGACAAAGGAAAACTTTTTAACACCAGGTGGCGCTAGTGATAAAGAACCCGCCTGCCAATGCAGGAGACATAAGAGACTTGGGTTTGATCCCTGGGTCTGGAAGATCCCTGGGAGGAGGGCATGGCAACCCACTCCAGTATTCTTGCCTGGAGAATCCCCATAGACAGAGGAACCTGGTGGACTGTAGTCCATAGGGTCGCAAAGAGTCGGACTCGACTGAAGGGACTTAGCACGCACATAGAGGAAAAACAATAAAATTACTCACAGGCAACTCCTTGATAGGAGTTTAATAGTAACACTTTGAGCAACTGGCACCAATGAAACCAACACTGGTCCCAACAGATCACACCACGTAGGCTGTTGATTCTGTTTGCTCATCATGCCACTTCAGTCAGCAGCTCATCCAGGGCTCTGAAGCCTGAAGCTATCATTTGTTCCTGAGGAAATGGAGTCTAACTGAACTGAGCTCTCTTCCAAAATGGGAAAGTCCAGCACCGGCACAGTTCTCAGGGTTTGGTAACAAAAAGAAAAAGAAAAAAAAATCCCTGGCATTTCTGTGCTGAATACTGTACAAGCATTGTCTCTTTTAAGCCTTAAATTCCCCATGTAAACAATGTCTTTCCCAGTGGAAAGTCCCAGTGGAAACAATGTCTTTCCCTCTCTCCCCTGAGGATTCTGCTTCCCCTGTAGGCTTCTCAAGGACTGCGCTCTTATTTTCCACTTTCAGATCATTCTCACTCCTCCCTAAACACCCACACTTGCACCTCATGTACATGCGTACTAAGTCACTTCAGTCGTGTGCGACTCTCTGCGACCCCATGGACTGTGGCCTGGAAGACTCCTTTGTCCATGGAATTCTCCAGGCAAGAATATTGGAGAAGGTTTCCATGCCCTCCACCCAGGGATCAAACCTTGGTCTGCCAGGCGGGTTCTTTACCGCTAGCGCCACCTGGGAAGCCCCCTTGCATCTCACGTCACCAGACTATTCAACCTCTTATCTTCATTGCTAGGGTTCACTACTAACCCCCCAGGGGTGTTTCCCTCATTTCCTGGATCACTGTTGCTCTCTTCAACTCTACTTCTGTGTTAATGGTAATATCCTTCCAGATGAAGTTCCCACGTTCTGCTGAGTTCCTTGACCTCCCCTCCTCTAGTGATCTTGCTCCTCAATCATTCAGTCTACAGGTTATTTCCTAGACCTCATCAATAACCATATTATTATCAGTTATTATCAATAATAATATTCCCCCCATTATTTCCATTCTACCAACCTACTCTTTGATCACCACCTCCTGTCTTTCCAGTCTAATCCCTTTGGTACCTGAACTCCTATCTTTCACTCACTCTGAGACTTCAGCTCCTTGATAGAGCCGTTCCATGTTCCTTACTTTCCTCAGTCATCCCTTCCCTCCTTACCAGCTTATTTTTCATGGACAACTGCAATCTCTACCTTACACCTCCCTACAACTCCCTCCCTTAATATGTTGTTCTCAGCTGGCCAGACTCACATGCCAGCTAAATTAATTCTATCTAGTCCATGCTTGGACCAACGCAGATGAACACAGCTGTAGATACCACAGAGCTACTCTCACTGGTCTTTCTTTAAATTCATGAACATGAACCCCAAGTGAGCCCTTAATTTTCCCCAGAAATCACACTTTATTTCTCCTGCTTTATTCTCTTTTTTTAATTGGAATATAATTGCTTTACAGTGTTGTGTTAGTTTCTGGCTTACAACAAACTGGATCAACTATATATATATCTCGGCTTTCCAGGTAGCCCTCAGTTCAGTTAGTTGCTCAGTTGTGTCCAACTTTTTGCAACCCCATGAATTGCAGCACACCAGGCCTCCCTGTCCATCACCAACTCCCAGAGTTCACTCAGACTCACGTCCATCGAGTCAGTGATGCCATCCAGCCATCTCATCCTCTGTCGTCCCCTTCTCCTCCTGCCCCCAATCCCTCCCAGCATCAGAGTCTTCTCCAATGAGTCAACTCTTCGCATGAGGTGGCCAAAGTACTGGAGTTTCAGCTTTAGCATCATTCCTTCCAAAGAAATCCCAGGGCTGATCTCCTTCAGAATGGACTGGTTGGATCTCCTTGCAGTCCAAGGGACTCTCAAGAGCCTTTTCCAACACCACAGTTCAAAAGCATCAATTCCTCAGCGCTCAGCTTTCTTCACAGTCCAACTCTCACATTCTTACATAACCACTGGAAAAACCATAGCCTTGACTAGATGGACCTTTGTTGACAAAGTAATGTCTCTGCTTTTGAATATGCTATCTAGGTTGGTCATAACTTTTCTTCCAAGGAGTAAGCGTCTTTTAATTTCATGGCTGCAATCACCATCTGCAGTGATTTTGGAGCCCCCAAAAATAAAGTCTGACACTGTTTCCACTGTTTTCCTATCTATTTCCCATGAAGTGATGGGACCAGATGCCATGATCTTCGTTTAGTGGTAAAGAATCTGCCTGCCAATACAGGAGACACAGGAAAGTCAGGTTCAATCCCTGGGTTGGGAAGATCCCCGGGAAAAGGACATGGCAACCCACTCTAGTATTCTTGCCTGGAGAATTCCATGGACAGAGGGGCCTGCCAGCCTGCAGTTTTTGGGGTCACAAAGAGTCAGACATGACTTGAAGCTACTTCTCATGCACACACGCGGATGTATATATATATATATATCCCCTCCCTCTTGGACCTCCCTCCTACCCATCCCCCCACCATCCCACCCATCTAGGTCAACACAGAGCACCAAGATGAGCAACCTGTGCTATACACCAAGTGCCTACTAGCTATCTGTTTTAAGCACAGTAGTTTACTATTCTTATACTCTCTCAAACCACCTGAACATTTAAATATCTCCTCTTACCTGTCCTCACACTTAGCTTATGAGTCTCTTTCATCGAGCAGATGAAATAATTGTACGATCATTTCCACACACTCCCACTAACACCTTGCTCCACCTTCCACACTTCCGCTCGGCCATCCTGTCTGTTACTACAGGTGGGCTGTTCAAAGGCAGCCCTTCCATCTGTGCCCTAGATCCCACCTCTTCTCACCAGCTCAGAGAGATCGCTCCAGGTATTCTTTCCTCTCCCTTCTAGTTCATCATGTTTTTCTTTCTACAGTTTCAATATTCAAACGGCCTATTATTTCTCCCACTATAAAACAGTTTTTATTGATTTTTCCCACTAGCTATTGACATTTCCCTCTTGCAGCAAAATTCCTAAGGGTCCCCTCACTACCCTGTGTCTCCTCTTCTCTCATGAACCCTCTCCAATAAGGCTTTTACCTCCATTCTACTACATGTACGCTGTTCTGGTCAGGTTATCAGTGATTTCCAGGTGCCAGATGCAAATCGGTAAATCCTCAAACCTCATCTTATCTGACCTATTATTTGACATAACTCTCTCCTCCATGACATCTTTCTTCACTTGGCACTCACTACCCTAAGTTATTTTGGCTTTCCTTTCATCTCAGTGTTGCTGTTTCTCCATCTCCTTTGCAGAATCCTCTGCTTCTGCCCAACCTCTAGGTGTTGGAGCCCCTCAGGGATCAGTCCCTGGACCGATCTACTCTCATTCTTACTCCCTTGGTGTTCTGTACCAGTCTCAAAACCTACAACCTATAGCAAGGAGCTTAACCCCTCTCCCTCTGTTTATTCAGGTAAATTTGGGGAATGATAATAGTACCAACCTCATAAAGGTATCAGTTCAGTTCAGTTCAGTTCAGTCACTCAGCTGTGTCTGACTCTTTGCCACCCCATGAACCAAAGCACACCAGGCCTCTCTGTCCATCACCAACTCCCAGAGTCCACCCAAATCCATGTGCATCGAGTTGGTGATGCCATCCAACCATCTCATCCTCTGTCATCCCCTTCTCCTCCTGCCCTCAGTCTTTCCCAACATCAGGGTCTTTTCCAATGAGTCAATTCTTCACATCAGGTGGCCAAAGTGTTGGAGTTTCAGCTTCAACATCAGTCCTTCCAATGAACACCCAGGACTGATCTCCTTTAGGATGGACTGGTTGGATCTCCTTGCAGTCCACGGGACTCCCAAGAGTCTTCTCCAACACCACAGTTCAAAAGCATCAATTCTTCAGCACTCAGCTTTCTTTATAGTCCAACTCTCACATCCATACATGACCACAGAAAAAACCATAGCCTTGACAAGATGGACCTTTGTTGACAAAGTAATGTCTCTGCTTTTTAATATGTTGTCTAAGCTGGTCACCTGCCTCTTGAAAAATCTGTATGCAGGTCAGGAAGCAACAGTTAGAACTGGACATGGAACAACAGACTGGTTCCAAATAGGAAAAGGAGTACGTCAAGGTTATATATTATCACCCTGCTTATTTAACTTATATGCAGAGTACATCATGAGAAACGCTGGACTGAAAGAAACACAAGCTGGAATCAAGATTGCCGGGAGAAATATCAGTAACCTCAGATATGCAGATGACACCACCCTTATGGCAGAAAGCGAAGAGGAACTCAAAAGCCTCTTGATGAAAGTGAAAGTGGAGAGTAAAAAGTTGGCTTAAAGCTCAACATTCAGAAAACAAAGATCGTGGCATCCGGTCCCATCATTTCATGGGAAATGGATGGGGAAACAGTGGAAACAGTGTCAGACTTTATTTTGGGGGGCTCCAAAATCACTGCAGATGGTGATCACAGCCATGAAATTAAAAGATGCTTACTCCTTGGAAGGAAAGTTATGACCAACATAGATAGCATATTCAAAAGCAGAGACATTACTTTGTCAACAAAGGTCCGTCTAGTCAAGGCTATGGTTTTTCCTGTGGTCATGTATGGATGTGAGAGTTGGACTGTGAAGAAGGCTGAGCGCTGAAGAATTGATGCTTTTGAACTGTGGTGTTGGAGAAGACTCTTGAGAGTCCCTTGGACTGCAAGGAGATCCAACCAGTCCATTCTGAAGGAGATCAGCCCTGGGATTTCTTTGGAAGGAATGATGCTGAAGCTGAAACTCCAGTATTTTGGGCACCTCATGCGAAGAGTTGACTCATTGGAAAAGACTCTGATGCTGGGAGGGTTTGGGAGCAGGAGGAGAAGGGGACGACAGAGGATGAGATGGCTGGATGGCATCACTGACTCAATGGATGTGAGTCTGAGTGAACTCCGAGAGTTGGTGATGGACAGGGAGGCCTGGCGTGCTGTCATTCATGGGGTCACAAAGAGTCGGACATAGCTGAGAGACTAAACTGAACTGAAGTTGGTCATAACTTCCCTTCCAAGGAGTAAGTGTCTTTTAATTTCATGGCTGCAGTGATTTTGGAGCCTAGAAAAATAAAGTCAGCCACTGTTTCCACTGTTTCCCCATCTATTTGCCATGAAGTGATGAAACTAGATGCCGTGATCTTAGTTTTTTGAATGTTGAGTTTCAAACCATCTTTTTCCCTCTCCTCTTTCACCTTCATCAAAAGGCTCTCTAGTTTCTCTTCGATTTCTGCCACAGGGATAATGTCAACTGCATATCTGAGGTTATCGATATTTCTCCTGGCAATTTTGATTCCAGCTTGTGTTTCATCCAGCCCAGCATTTCTTATGATGTACTCTGCATATAAGTTACATAAGCAGAATGACAATATACAGCCTTGACGTACTCCTTTCCCAATTTTGAACCAGTCCATTGTATAGAATAGGGTATAAATAAATATATTTCCACTCACAATTATTGTGATCACAAAGCCCAAACATGTTAGCAAAATAGATATTCGGCTGAAAGAATACAACATTTAACTCAACAATAAGAACCACTTATAAATTTAAGCAGTTGTCAACAATTTTCTGTCCGTAATTCATTTGTTTATTCATTAACAAGCACTCATGTCGCCACAATATTTTGCCTATATACCTTTTTTATTATATACTGGGAGGTGAACACTTACTAAATTATACACTATTAAAAATAATGAGGAGCAACAAAATGCCTCAAAGATTTCCCCTAGAGTTTAACCTTTAAATAATACCTCTCTGGGAAACTTTTAATGTTGCTGCATTCAATATGAAATTAATGGTTACAGAAGAAAAAAATCATTTCTAGTCCAGAGCTATAAATCAAGCCTAGTTATATAGTATCACAAAAGGAGTGGGAAATTTATTGTTGTTGTTGTTGTTTAGTTGATGTCATGTCCATGGACTGCAGCCTGCCAGGCTCCTCTGTCCATGGGATTATCCAGGCAAGAATAGTGGAGCAAGTTGCCATTTCCTTCCTCAGGGGATCTTCCCAACCCAGGGGGAGAAACTGTGTCTCCTGCATTGACAACATGAGCAATTATAGAATGCCTATTATGGGAAATAGTTGGGGAAACCGTGGAAACAGTGTCAGACTTTATTTTTCTGGGCTCCAAAATCACTACAGATGGTGACTGCAGCCATGAAATTAAAAGACGCTTACTCCTTGGAAGGAAAGTTATGAGCAACCTAGATAGCATATTCAAAAGCAGAGACATTACTTTGCCAACAAAGGTTCGTCTAGTCAGGGCTGTGGTTTTTCTAGTGGCCAAATATGGATGTGAGAGTTGGACTGTGAAGAAGGCTGAGCGCCGAAGAACTGATGCTTGTGAACTGTGGTGTTGGAGAAGACTCTTGAGAGTCCCTTGGACTGCAAGGAGATCCAACCAGTCCATTCTGAAGGAGATCAGCCCTGGGATTTCTTTGGAAGGAATGATGCTAAAGCTGAAACTCCAGTACTTTGGCCACCTCATGCGAAGAGTTGACTCATTGGAAAAGACTCTGATGCTGGGAGAGATTGGGGGCAGGAGGAGAAGGGGACGACAGAGGATGAGATGGCTGGATGGCATCACTGACTCGACGGACATGAGTCTGAGTGAACCCTGGGAGTTGGTGATGGACAGGGAGGCCTGGCGTGCTGCGATTCATGGGGTCGCAAAGAGTCGGACACGACTGAGCGACTGATTTGATCTGATCTGATTATAGAAAGTCTATTACAAAATCACATGCAACCTTCTTGTTAAACTAGTTTTTATTCTTTTTTCTAGGTTTTCAATTTTGTAAAATGCTGTGTGCGCATGCTCAGTCACTCAGTCATGTCCAGCTCTTTATGACCTTATGGATTGTAGATTGCCAGGCTCCTCTGTCCGTGGGGTTTTCCAGGATAGGTTGCCATTTCCTCTTCCAGGGGATCTTCCCTACCCAGGAATCAAACTTGCATCTCCTGCACTGCCAGGTGGATTCTTTATTACGGAGCCACCTATGAAAACCTTTGTAAAATGGTCTAAGAGCAAATGCAAGAGAAGAGAAAGGAAAAAAGTGTAAAAATAGGACAGCCTTTGCAAAGAAAAAATCTTACCCACCTCTAATCTGTTCTGTGTACGATAGCCAAGGTGGAAATTCATAAAATTGATACCTAATTGGGTCACTTCTCCACGTAAAATATTTTGGTGGCCTCTCATTGCCTTTAAGTTATTCTAAATGCCCTAATCTAATTTACAAACCTTTGATCTCACTGCTTTCATGTCTTATCATTACAGCCCTATAATCTATATGACAACCTTACTTTCTGTAGTTTCTGGAAAATACCATGACACTCTCTCCCAACATTTAACAGACTGCCTGGTTTGTAGCAGAAGCCCAAAGAACATTTGTGGAGTGAGAAAAAAATGAAAGAAAATGAATGAAACAAAGGGAATGGTTTGATTCATTTCTTCCTTTCACAGTTCAGTGCAGAAGCCTGACTACTGACATTTTAAATTTTGGAGGGTAAAAAAAAAAAAAAAACTCAGATGCAAAAGTAATCTCAAGGGATTAACAAACTGATTTTTCAGACATTGAGCAGATCTGCACATAATGTATAGGAACAAACTGTTGTGTTATAAATCAAGGGCAATAATTTTGAATAGACATATTTCAAAAATTATTTCTTAATTAAAATTCTAAAAGCAAAGGGTGGCTTCCTCTAATTTGAGCAACAGCATAAATGGTTTAAGGAATAATTTTTTTTAAGAAAACATAATTAAGAAGTCTCCAGTTAGAGAAAGATGGAGGCTTGGATGCACTCATTTCTCATTGTTTTTGCCCAAAATTTGTGAAATGGCATAAAAGATAATTAAGATAAAGTAATTCCATTGCAATATGGAAAATAGAATTGTTATAAATGGGTCAGAAATTTTGAGCAACCTTTGAAAAACTGTGGCTAGTTGGACTCAGATCTGTACAGAAATCCAGCTAGAGGAAGGCATGTATTTTAAAGATAGGTGCAGCTGAGGAAAGTGCTAAGTCCAGAGTCAAGAGGTAACAGGTGCCAGGCAACCAGGCATCAGGGTGTCTAATTCAGAGTGTACAGAGGAGCTTTCCAGGTTACTCAGATGGTAAAGAATCTGCCTGGGTTGGGAAGATCCTGTGGAGAATGAATGACTACCCACTTAGTATTCTTGCCTGGAGAATTCCATGGACAGAGGAGCCTGGCAGACTACCATTGCAGAGAGTTGGACATGACAGAGTGACTAACACTTTCACTTTCTCTTTCATCTAGACCAGCTGATTTCTTTCCCCTTTCCAGGGTTTAGTAAGCTTTAGGCAGTAAGTCATCTGTGTATTCAAAGGAAAACAATGAGTGTAAGCCCTAAGGACATAGAGGGAAAAAAAAATTTTATATAGGTGAAAGTGGAAATACAGTATACCAAAACTTATCAAATGAAACAAAAGTATTTCTAAGAAATTTACAAAATTGACAAAACTTTACCTAGACTTACCAAGAAAAAAGGGAGGAGGATTCAACTAAATAAAATTATAAACAAAAGAGAAACCATTACAACTGATACACAATAAACATGACAGATCATAAGAGACTATGAATAATTTATATCCTAACAAATTGGACAAACTAGAAAAAATGGATAAATTTTGAGAAACATACCACCTACCAAGTCTGAATCATGAAGAAAAAGAAAATCTGAGCAGATCAATAACAAGTAAGGATAGACTCAGTAATCAAAACCTTCCAACAAAGAAAAGCCTGGGACCAGATGGCTTCACTGGCAAATTCTACCAAACATCTGCTGCTGCTACTGCTAAGTCACGGCAGTCGCGTCCGACTTTGTGCGACCCCATAGACGGCAGCCCACCAGGCTCCCCCGTCCCTGGGATTCTCCAGGCAAGAACACTGGAGTGGGCTGCCATTTCCTTCTCCAATGCGTGAAAGTGAAGTCACTCAGTCGTGTCTGACTCTTAGCGACCCCATGAACTACAGCCTACTAGGCTCCTCCATCCATGGGATTTTCCAGGCAAGAGTACTAAAGCAGAACTAATAAGAATTCTACGCAAGCTCTTCCCCCAAAAAAATTAAAGAGGAAGAAACACACTCATCTTACTATCTAAAGCAATCTACCAATTCAATACAGTTCCAATGATATTTTCAATATTCTAATGACAATATTCCAATAACATTTTCCCAGAAACAGAACAAATACCCCTAAAATTTGTATGGAACCATAAAAGACCCTGAATAGCCAAAGTAATCATGGAAAAGGTAACAAAGCTGGAGGCATCATATTTCCTGATTTCAAGTTATATCACAAAGCTACAATAATCAAAACAATATGCCACTGGCATAAAAACAAATCAGTGGAACAGAAAGAGTCCAGAAACAACCCCATGTACATATGGTCAGTTAACTTATGACAAAGGAGTCAATAATATAAAATGAGGAAAGCATAGTCTTTTCAACAATGGTTACTGGGGAAACTGGACAACCACATTCAAAAGGTGAAAACAGACCCGTAACTTACACCAAAAATCAACTCAAAATAGATTAAAAACTTGAACATAAAACTACTAGAAGAAAATATTGAAGGTAAGCTAGTTGGCATCAGTCTTGGCAATGTTGTTTTTTTTTTTTTAATTTGACAACAAAAGAAAGGACAGAAGGAAAATGGATTCAGTTCAGTTCAGTCGCTCAGTCGTGTCCTACTCTTGGCAACCCCGTGAATCGCAGCACGCCAGGCCTCCCTGTCCATCACCATCTTCCGGAGTTTACTCAAACTCACGTCCATCAAGTCGGTGATGCCATCCAGCCATCTCATCCTCTGTCATCCCCTTCTCCTCCTGCCCCCAATCCCTCCCAGCATCAGAGTCTTTTCCAATGAGTCAACTCTTCACATGAGGTGGCCAAAGTACTGGAGTTTCAGCTTTAGCATCAGTCCTTCCAAAGAAATCCCAGGGCTGATCTCCTTCAGAATGGACTGGTTGGATCTCGTGGCAGTCCATGGGACTCTCAAGAGTCTTCTCCAACATCACAGTTCAAAAGCATCGATTCTTCGGTGCTCAGCTTTCTTCACAGTCCAACTCTCACATCCATACATGACCACAGGAAAAACCATAGCCTTGACTAGACAGACCTTTGTTGACAAAGTAATGTCTCTGCTTTTGAATATGCTATCTAGGGTGGTCATAATTTTCCTTCCAAGAAGTAAGTGTCTTTTAATTTCATGGCTGCAATCACCATCTGCAGTGATTTTGGAGCCCCCAAAAATAAAGTCTGACACTGTTTCCACTGTTTCCCCATCTATTTCCCATGAAGTGATGGGACCAGATGCCATGATCTTAGTTTTCTGAATATTGAGTTTTAAGCCAACTTTTTCACTCTCCACTTTCACTTTCATCAAGAGGCTTTTGAGTTCCTCTTCACTTTCTGCCATAAGGGTGGTGTCATCTGCATATCTGAGGTTATTGATATTTCTCCCAGCAATCTTGATTCCAGATTGTGCTTCTTCCAGCCCAGCATTTCTCATGATGTACTCTGCATATAAGTTAAATAAGCAGGGTGACAATCTACAGCCTTGACGTACTCCTTTTCCTATTTGGAACCAGTCTGTTCCAAACCATTCTTGGAAAATGGATTGAAGACTCCAAAATTCATCTCAGAGCTCTTCTGGATTACTTGGATGAGTGATGAGCAGTTTGTATAGGAAATAAGAAAATAAAAAATAGAAGAAAATTTCCTAGCACTACAGGGCTTCCCACATGGCACTGGTGGTAAAGAATCTGCCTGCCTATATGGAATTTAGAAAGAGGGTAACAATAACCCGGTGTACAAGACAGCAAAAGAGACACTGATGTATAAAACAGTCTTATGGACTCTGTGGGAGAGGGAGAGGGTGGGAAGATTTGGGAGAATGGCAATGAAACATGTAAAATATCATGTAGGAAACGAGTTGCCAGTCCAGGTTCGATGCACGATGCTGGATGCTTGGGGCTGGTGCACTAGGACGGCCCAGAGGGATGGTATGGGGAGGGAGGAGGGAGGAGGGTTCAGGATGGGGAATACATGTATACCTGTGGCAGATTCATTTTGATATTTGGCAAAACTAATACAATTATGTAAAGTTTAAAAATAAAAAAAAATTATTTATATATTTAAATTTGAAAAAAAAAAAAAAGAATCTGCCTGCCGATGCAAGAGATGTAAGAGACATAGGTTCTATCCCTAGGTCAGGAAGATTCCCCTCAGGGAGAAAATGGCAACCCACTCCAATATTCTTACCTGGGAAATTCCATGGGCAGAGGAGCCTGGTGGGCTACAGTCCATGGGGTTGCAAAGGAGTTGGATGCAACTGAACAACTGAGCACAGAGCAACATGAGTCAAAAGATGGAAAGAACCAAGTGCTGAACAGTAAAGGCAAAAAGACCACACTCACATCAATGCTGGTATTTGTAAACATTCACTCTTTTAAATTGCCAACAGAGTTAAAAATAACTTACCTACAGAGGAATGAAAATCAGATTGCCTCTGACTCCCTGCTGGCAACTCTGAATGCTAAAAGATAAAAGAGAAATATCTATAAAGTCTTGAGGAAATAATGTAGGGTTCTATATCTATCAAATGATCAACCAAATGCAAAGGCAATCTAAAGATATTTTCATTCATATAAGAACTCATAAAAGGTACTGCCCAATTTTTGAGAAAATCACTCAGAGATATACTCTGTCAATATAAGGAGCCTGTAAGGTTTAGCTCTTCTGGATTATTGCTGATGAATATGTTTGGTATCGTCTAACATCGTTTAGCGTCCTTCTCACCCTCTGTGCTTTCCCTAGGAACTACAAGCCTGTGAACTACACTTCCTATCTTCTTTGCCCGCAGAATTCCTGGTACTCTATAGACTCTGCCAATAAGTCCTTGCATTAGATTTGGAAGGTGGAAGGGAAGTAGAAGCCATCCTTTCCCCCTGGAATTGGCAGTGGATGTGTGCGCTTCCCTGGCAGCTCAGCAATAAAGAACTTGCCTGCAATGAAGGAGACTTAAGACACGTGGGTTCAATCCCTGGGTAAAGAAGATCCCCTGGAGGAGGAAATGGCAACCCACTCCAGTATTCTTGCCTGGAGAATCCCACGGACAGAGGAGACTGGCAGGCTACAGTCCATGGGGTCACAAAGAGTTGGACATGACTGAGTGACTTAGCAAGCACACACATGTGAGCTTAAGCAAATGTGTAGTAATCACATTTTTGTGGCTGTCACACCTGTGACTTCTACAGCAGTCACATTTCTCTGACGATGCCTTACTTCAGAACAACTGTGACCATGGACACTGGCCTTTCCTGCCATCTTCCGGCTCCTGGGTGATGACAACTACTTCCTAATTTTCTGTTCCACACAGCTAAAGTGCCTCTGACTTTCACTCTTTCAGCACTTCCAAAGTTCTGGAAAACACCAAATTCCCTTAAATCTCTTTCTGTTTGACATAATTAAAATGGTTTATGATTGAATTTTTACCAAAAATGCCCTTTTCAAAAGTAATAACCATTTGGAACTTTTCAGAAAATGCTATCCAAAAAAAGTGTTATTTAAAAAGAGAAGCTCTCTGGAGTTCAAATCAAGCTTCTTTCCAAGCCTCTTATCAGACTCCTTCCACACTTAGAGGACTCATTCCATGTCATTAAAGAATTCACTAAATTTGAGAATATAGGAAACCTCAGTAAAAACAGATGAGTCTTTAAAATTTTACAAAATCCAGAACTCTTGTAAATTGTTGCACTTGACTCTTAAATTTTCAGGTCTTCCAGAAACTGCAATAAATTCTAGAAAGGTCTTGCCATGCAATGGAATTCATTCTCAAGTAATATGTTTATTAGAAGACCCATGAATTTCAGTTAGTTTCTGCAAAGGGAAAAACATTGAAAGAAAACTTCTACAAAATGAATTTTGTTCTGTTTATAAGTGTAAGGTAATATCCTACACTATGAATAACCCAAACCACAATTTTCATGGTGACACATCCAGAGCAAAGCTTCAAAACTTTAAAGTAGGGGTCAACTTCTAGAAGTTAAACCCAGATTTCAGAGGGTTCTCCTCAGTCATCTCACAGTTGAAACCTTACGAAATGTAGGTTGGTGATGCTTTAGTCACTAAGTCATGTCCGATTCTTGTGATCCCAAGGACTGTAGCCTGCCAGGCTCCTCTGTCCATGGGATTTCCCAGGCAAGAATATTAGAGTGGATTGCCTTAAGCAAATCAATGGTCTCAGTCTTTAAATGGCATATACAACAAAGGCACTAGAGAATGAGCAGAACAACACCAAACTGAGGACTAAGGTAGAACGTGATCAATTCAACTGGCCCAGTGCACATGATAAACGTGGAATGAAACTGCACAATCTGTAGAACTTCACTGCAACAGATTCAGCTCACTGTTTCTCTGGTAATGAGCACTACAGTTCACTGATTCATTCAGCAAACGTTCGTTAGGATCCAGCATGGAGTTTACACAATCTGAGAAAACTGTCACTTACATTCTCCTGCTTTTGCTCTTTCTTCTACGCACGGACTTGTGCCAATTCTCTTCGGTTATTTCCTACTTGCTTTAATCATCCTCAGGATTGTCCTTCTCTTACTCCTTGTTCTTACTGATTCGTGTCTGCATCCAATATTTAGAGAGTGATTCCTGCACACCAAGCCCTGTGTATATAAATGAATAGAACCTGGTCCTCAGCTGTAAGACCATCCAGATGCTAATCTGCCTAAAAAACAAATGTAGAGGCTTCCCTGGTGATCCAGTGGTTAAGATTCCACATTTTCATTGCAGGGGATCTAGGTTTGATCCCTGTAGGGAACGAAGATTCCGCACACCTTGTGATCTGGCCAAAATAATAATAATAAAAGTTATTTTAAAAAGTGAAAACAGATGTAGCTATCTCATGATCTGACAATGGCTGTCAGTTGCCCCCCATCCCTGTTGGTCCTATCCATGGTGCCTCTGAAATGACTGAACTAATAATCACAGCTCATAGAGCTGTGGTTCTTCAGCCTTGGGCTTTTGCTTAGGTAGGTCTTCTGCTTGCTTAACGTCCTCCCTCTGCAGCTCACATGTCCACTGTTTCCTTAGGAACCTATCTTGAACACATCTTCATCCTTTCCCACTTCCCCACATTGGCTGGCTCTCCTCTCAGCTTCTGTAACTCCCTATGTTTGCTTCTATCAACAATTATCAGGACTTCCTTGACAGTCCAGTGGTTAAAACTCTGCACTTCCACTGCAGGGGACCTGGTTCTATCCTTGGTAGGGGAACTAAGATCCCACATTCTGCACCATGTAGCCAGAAAGTTAAACAAATAAAAACAACACATTGCAACTAAAATTATTTGTTCCAGTTTTATCCATTCACTCCACTATTGATGGACTATTGATGCCAGATACTTGGCTAGCTGCTAACTGCACAATATTGAGTAAAACAGATGGGATTCTTGTTTCCATGGATCTTACATGATTGTGAGGGGAGACTGACAACAAATAAGTAAAAATGTACATATATAAAATCATACAACTTGGAGAAATGGCCATGAAAAGGATGAGATTCATATTCTGTTAGAATAAAGGGATATGTAAGATAAAGTTGTCCAAAGATTCTTATCAGAGGATAACAAATGCTTGACATATAGTAGACACTTAATAAATGTTTCCTTAACCTTTAAACCTGTGTTTGGCAAAGTTACATTGGAATTAGAAAAGTTATAAATGTTTATGTATAAAAATAAAAACTACAATGTGGCAGTTATGACGGTGTAGATAACATGCTGTAGTAGGGAGAACAATAGAGAAAGAAGTTGCAAGTGTGTGACGGGGAGGAGAGACAGAGGGGGGCCCTCAGATCCCTCAGGCTAGGATGTATTACATGTTTCCCTTCAGGGTGTATGTTTCTCTTTCTGGAGCAAATGTGAGATCATTTTAGACCACCAGAGGGCAGTATGTGACCACGTGTGACAACAACTCTTCTGACCCAGACACTCATTTTGTATGGGACCTGCTGCTGTCTCATGTATCAAAAAATAGAGGGAGTGGACATAAAATGCTATTCATTCCTTTCACATTACTAATAAAACATAATCATCAAAGATGACAAATATTGTAATTGGATTAAATGCATTAAAAAGGAAGGAAAAAAAGAGGCATTTCATATTCATAATTCTATAATTATCCTTATCTAATGGAACAAATCTCTACTTCCTAATCATTTATAATTTTCATCACTCCACACTAGGTCACAGCAGGTATTAATATCAGGTGAGAAGGAATGTTCCGGTTTCCATTCCGCATTGATGTTGTTCAAGCACTTCCAAGGCATGCTTCCTTCACGCTGAATAGTCTAGTTTAGCCTCATCATAACTCATTGAGGTAGACGAGAAGCAATTATCATTTTTGCTTGGCATACCAGGAAGCGCAGAGGAGTGCTCTGCTAGTTGAGGCAAAATAGAAAATGGCCACGCAAGTCTGACAGGCTGCCCAGACTTCACTCCACTCACTGCCAGCCAGATGAACAGGCCCTGGAGCGCTGCCATCTCCTGGCAGAAGTCAATGGCCAGGTGCTTTCAAGAGTGTGTTGTCTGAGACACCTAGAGATGTTATTCCTGTCAGAGCACATCAGAACCCTTATAAAGAGCTTAGAGCCCCTGCTTGGCCCAATGAAGGTTGTCCCAGAAGTCTCAGCAACTTCTTTACTAAGCAGCATTCATGGGAAAGACCACATACTGTTCCAGGAAATAAAAAGCCATAAGAGTTGGAAAGAAATAATCCAGGCTTTGCTACCTGGTTATTCAATTAACGGACACCCATTAAACAGCAGGGCTTCCCTGGTGGCTCAGCAGTAAAGAATCCAACCCTGGTTTGACCCCTGAATTGGGACGATCCCCTGGAGAAGGAAATGGCAACCCACACCAGTATTCTTGCCTGGAGAATCCCATGGACAGAGGAGCCTGGTGAGCTATAGTCCATAGAGTTGCAAAGAGTTGGACACGACTTAGCTACTGAGCATGTTTGCATGTATGTACATTAAACAGCACTGCATGGATCACTGTGGGGATAGCAATGTGTAAAATATTGTCCTTACACTGAAGGAACTTGATCCAATTATAAGAGCATGGCACGTATGCATAAAAACATTTGTTAATAACAATATAAAGGATTCCATTTCTGTATGGTGAAGTTCAAAGAAGATAGTCAGTACATGTTTGTTGGTCACCAGCTAAGATCCAAACATGAATGAGGTACAGGAGTGTATATAAAAGGCACTGTGCGTGCCCTTGCAGACTTTCCACTCTAGGTGTAAAGAGTATGAGTCATTCTATTTATTAATTTAAAAAATATTTTTTTGGCTGTGCCAGCTCTTCAATCTTCATTGCAGCATGTGGGATCTTTAGTTATGGCATGCAGATTCTTAAACAGTGAGAGTGAGGAGTCCCATTCACCATTCTTTTTAAAAATATTTTTATTTATTTATCTGGTGGTGCCAGGTCTTAACTGTGGCTTGAGAGATCTAGTTCCCTAACCAGTGACTGAACTCAGACCCCCTGCATTGGGAGCGTAGAGTCTTAGCCACTGGACCACCAGGGAAGTCCCTCTGTTTATTAATTTATTTAATGAAGATTAATGGACCACCTATAACATATGAAGCATTGTGTTGAACAAGAGGAATATGAATAACCAACAGTCCCACTCATGAGGAACTCAGGCTGGTCGGGGATGTAGACCTGGAAACGCATGGTTTACTTTCAGTGTAGTGAATGTGTCTGTGTAGTAATAAATGTTGGAGAAGGAAATGGCAACCCACTTCAGTGTTCTTTGCTTGGAGAATCCCAGGGACAGCGGAGCCTGGTGGGCTGCCATCTATGGGGTAGCACAGAGTCGGACACGACAAGCGACTTAGCAGCAGCAGCAGTAATAAATGTATTTGTTATTACTTTGAAGATTGAATTACTTGTAGATAGATAAGTATCTACACATACGTATAATTATTGATAAATAAAAAGATAAATTGTAGATAGATTAGACAAATAAATAATGCTTAAGATAAGTGTGAGAACTAGAAGAAACATCACCAAAAAGGTGGCATTTCAGGAGAGTCTTGAAAGTGTTTTCCAAATAGACTCATGAATGAAGGGTCTTCCAGGTAGAAGGAAGTAAGTGTACAAAGGCACAGACTTAGGAAAGAGACTTAATGGACTGAGATCAAGGTAAAACTGAGCAATGATGGGATGTGAGAATGGTAGGGGGGCAGAAGGGAAGGAGAGTTCGGTTTCACACAATAGAAATCCTGGCTTGCAGCCATAAAAGAAAAACTGTAAGAAAATGAATGGGAGGAGTGGAGGATAAAGATTTCAGGTCTAAGTATGTTGAGTTCAAGGTACATGTGAACCAGCTCATGGAGATGCCCCATAAATTGAAAGCTAAGGTGGCCATAGGATACTTCCTGGGAAACGTACTAGATTAATTTATATCCAAAGATCAGTAGATTCTGTGGAAGAGAGGTAGGGAAGAGGGAAGGAGTTGAAAGGGAATGAAAGACCTTCCAGGCAAAGAAATATTCTTAAGGAGAACAAAGCAGTAGGAATAAGACAGTATATGAGACCACCCTGAACAAAACAAAGGGGAGAACAAAGCTGACACTTCACAGATAGAAAGAATCCAGTGCTGCTAAGTCGCTTCAGTCATGTCCAACTCTGTGCGACCCCATAGATGGGGTCCCTACCTACCAGGCTCCCCCGTCCCTGGGATTCTCCAGGCAAGAACACTGGAGTGGGTTGCCATTTCCTTCTCCAATGCGTGAAAGTGAAAAGTGAAAGTGAAGTCGATCAGTCGTGTCCGACTTTAGCAACCCCATGGACTGCAGCCTTCCAGGCTCCTCCGTCCATGGGATTTTCCAGGCAAGAGTACTGGAGCAAGGTCATGTTAAAATTGAGCCATGAGGAAGAGTATCCTGGTGATAAGGTGCAATACACGGTTTAGAGAATCTGGATCAAAGTGGCAAATGGCAGGTTAGGAGATTTTTCAATGCATGAAGAATATGAGAACATGTCATTTACCTTAAGAAAGTAAAATGTAGAACCTCCAAAACTGAATACCCAAAGTAGAGTTTCCTGGTGGAAAACAGAGGTTGATATAATACTTACTATATGCTAGGCACTGTTCTAAGCACATTACATATATCAATATATTTCATCTTCCCAGCAACCATATTGAGTGTTTATCATTATTGTCATATTATGGATGAGGAAACAGACATAGAAGTTTCTAGTAATTTGATAAAGTTCATACAGCCAGCTAGTGGTGGAACAGGGGTCTGGCTACACAGCCTTTTCACTACATCACCTCCCAAGTACTCTAGGTGATCTGACTTAGGCCCTTGCCTTGAGCCCACCCACTACAACTGGCATGCTGATTCCAGGGGAGCTGGGCTCTATCCCTTTGCAGTGCTCACGCAAGCTAACCCCTATAAAAGTCTTAACTAAATAAGAAGGGAAACTAGAGGGGAAATGCAGAACAAGTACTCAGAAAAGTAATCTCACTTGTGAAACACAAGTCTCCAACCCTTTTCTAACTAGCTTGCCCTCATTTCATGATTTTCTCTGAACACCACACTCACTCCAAGGGCTGATAGCTCTGTGTACCACTCATCTGAGATCCACACCTTTTTACTTGCTCTATGGGGTCGCAAAGAGTCGGACACAGCTGAGCGACTGAACTGAACTAAACTGAACTGATGTGGTAAAAGCGTCTTTAAAACACATGATACAGATCAACTACCAAGACATTAACTCAGAGTTCTCTGTTAGAGGAGTTCCTTCCTCATTTCCACAGATTGATGTGGTCCACTTGTTCCCCAGGTAATTGACATCACACGAGACTTCATTCAACCAGTAAGATATCTTGCCCGCAACCCCTGTGCCCACAACCTTCACCCTGAAGTCTGTCTTCAGTCTTCTAAGATCATTTTCTGACACACGACACCAAACATTGTGTCCATATGGGAAGAATAACCTGCCTGTAAAACAGTACTTCCTCACAAAGTGACAGGTGTTAGATGGGGGGAGGGGGGAATTGGGGCATACAGAGGGAAAGATTGGCCTTGACAGGGCTAAGATCGGTGCTTTGCTATAAGACTTGAAGCTGAACCCCAGGGTTCAAGTCCAGATGACAGAGAACTAATTGTACTGAGACATTCAGGGAAGTTGGTGTGAAGAACTGGTCTGGGGAGTTAAAACAAAGAATGTGTTCTTACCCAAGTTGTCTGGGAGGTGAGGGAGAGCAATCCAAGTATGGATGTTTGATGCGCAACTGAACGCCTAAGGCTAGAGATAGAGACAAGGATGTCAACAGTGTAAAGGTGAGAAACAACAAAGAATTAATAGATGTTCCAAATTCTGAAGAAGAGACTTTCAGAATCTCCTGACCTGAGATTCTACCCAAGGGGGCAGAATTCATAGCTAGGGGCAAAATGAAGAAGGAGGAGGAAGAGGAAGAAAGAAGAAGGAAATACGTGGAAAAGGAATCATTCCAGAAAAGGGGGAAAAAAACAGAGATACTGCAGGATCATAGAATCACAGTAGATAAGAGAAAGTGAAAGTGTTAGTCACTGTCATGTCCAACTCTTTGCGACCCCATGGATTGGAGTCAGCCAGGCTCCTCTGTCCATGGGATTCTCCAGGCAAGAATACTGGAGTGGGTTGTCATTTCCTCCTCCAGGGGGCCTTCCTGACCCAGGAATCGAACCAGAGTCTCCTGCATTGCAGGCAAATTCTTCACCATCTGAGCCACCAGGAAGATTCTTTACCCCAGATAAGAGAAAGTTTTCTGAAAACAGAGTGATTACTTTAAAATTGTCTGTGGCAAGAGACACCATAATAAGAGCAGGAGGAAAACAACAGACTATGAGAAAACATCTGAACTACATATGGCAGATGAGTTAACTTCAATACAAAAGGAATATTCCATAGAAAAAGTGCAAATACATGAATAGCAATTTCACAGAAATGTAACTGAAAGTGTCCAGTTTACATATGAAACAGTATATTCATCAATATACTGGGTGGATGAGGTATATATTCAGCCCGGACAGGGACACCTGGCATGCTACAGTCCATGGGGTCGAAAAGAGTCAGACACAACTGAGCAGCTGAACTGAACTGATTCATCCATAACCAAGAAAATGCACAGGAAAGCCCATCAGAAATGCTGATTGTAGAAATTCCCTGATGCTCCAGTGGTTGGGACTCCGTGCTTTCACCACTGAGGGTGCAGGTTTGATTGCTGGTCAACAAACTAAGAGCCCACAAGCTGCAAAGCGTGAACAAAAAAAACAAAATCAAAAATTAAAAAAAAGAAATGTTGATGGCATCCATACTGGCCAGGAGTTCACCATGGAGTCACACTTTATCGCTTATTGCAGGTGGAGGTGTGAACTAATACAATCTTTTTGACAAACATCTGACACCATTAATAAATTTTCAAAGGCATTTGAAAATTTGTCATTTATCATTTTGACCCCATGACGCCCCTTTTGAAAACCTATCACAAAAAAGTGAAAGCATTGATATGTTTAAAGATCCTTGTACTTGATTGTGTTTTTTTGCATCATTTTTGGTGAGGGGAGAGACCTGAAAAATTGAATCCAGGTAAACAGGAAAATAACTGAATAAATTATGGCATATTCAGACCACCAAGTATTGTATATCCCATATTCCATCAAAAAGAATATAAACATTTAAATGAATATGCTATATATTAAAGCAAAATGCAAGTTGCAGAGCAATATTTATTGTGTGATCCCCTTTCTGTATAAAGGCGGTAAACCTCTATTTATGCATATACAGTTGAATGTATTTGCATATGCATAGTGATTGGAGGAGAAGCATAAACAATAACTTGGTTAATTTTTGGTTACTGGAATGGGATGAGAGCAGAGGGAGGGGAAATTAGTTAACTTTTTCTTTATATGATTTCTGGGTAGAGTTTGATCTGTTACAATGTACATGTATCTTAAGGGTTTGGGAGTTGTTCTTTTTGTAAAATACAAATGAATAATTGTAACCATGAAGACCTGAAAATAACAGAAGCCACATTCTTCTAGAAGACTGAACATGGAGACAAAGCCACTGGACAAGTTCTTTTCGAAAACACTTCACTCAGGAGAGTGAAGGTCAGTGGGTGACTCAGAAGAATCTGGAAGAATCCTGATTCCAAGAAATGCGAAGGAGGTGAGTAGTAAATAAATAAATTCCTACAGAATGTTCATGCTCCCAAGGGGGTGACTATTTAATAAGTATATGTTTCTGTTTGTGGGCTTCCCTGGTGGCTCAGACGGTAAAGCATGTGCCTGCAATGCGGGAGATCCAGGTTCGATTGCTGGGTCCGGAAAATCCCCTGGAGGAGGAAATGGCAGTCCACTCCAGCACTCTTGCCTGGAAAATCCCATAGACAAAGGAGCCTGATAGGCTACAGTCCATGGGGTTGCAAAGAGTCAGACATGACTGAGCGATTTCACTTTCACTTTCACTTTCTGTTTGTATGACATTTTCCATTTTAAAAATAAACAGTCTTTTTTTTTTTTTTTTTTAATGAAAGCACTTTCTGGTGTATTATCCCATTTGGCATTTACGGAAACCCTGTCCTGCATAAATATTGCATCTCCATTTGACACAGAAGAGCTGAATCTCAGATAGCTAAGAGACTTTTCCAGGATCACACAGCTATTAAGATGCCCCACTAGCTGGGCAATCAGATCTCCTGGATCAAATCCTTTTATTTTATTCAGCAAAAGCCCCAAATTTAAAGGTTCTTCCTGGACTCCAAGAGAAGTAGGCTGGCTAAGGAGAGCTTACTCTCCTTGCCAGATAGAAAATAAGAGGGATATCCAGTCCACATCAAAATCTGTCTTGCTGGACCCAAGCTGGAGACAGGAGGCCAGAACCAAGAAGGCAGCCTGTTGGAAGTGTCTATTCTTGTCACAAGCTCTCCACAACCTTGAGAAAGTAACTTCACCCCTGTGTCTCAGTTTCCCTCCTTTTAAATAGGATACCCCACCTTCCTCCCAAGAAAAGGCATGCTGAGATCAATGGGGCTTTGTCTGCAATTGCTTTGAACTTGTTGGTAGGAATTACTGCGTGCGTTACCATTATCCACTTCCTTAGAGAACTCGCTCAGGAAGGAGATTTATAGTATGGCCTTCCACCCTCACTCACCTCAAGGTGAGAATGAGACTGCTAAGTGTGTCTAAGGGACTAAATATAAATTGAAACCACACCTGCTGAAAGCTGCGGGGCTGCCAGGAGCTGTGAGGAAAACCCGATATCTTTAGTGGTCACTGTTTGCGTGAAAGAATGCGACAGACCTCAGGCAAGGCCAAAGGGGACCCACCCTAACCCAAGAAAACCACGAGTGTGTGTGCACGTGTAAAATTCAGCCACACAGATAGGAATCCAGTTCCACTTGGAAAAACTGAGTTTGCCTTTCACTACTTTGAGAAAACACGTTCTAACACCCTCAACACAGCTTCTTAGGGTTATTGATGAGCTAAGAATGAGTCAACAGCCATATATGCACGGGCAGGTGGTGAGCAGGGATGGATTTGCATGCATTTTATATTCACCCAGCAAGATGGTAAGTTCTAGAAGCCAAAGAGCTGTCTTGTGACGGTCTATCTGGTGTCTGCTCTTCCTCCTGCCCTGGTCACCCTTCACACATGGCGTCCGAGCAGGGCTGCACACAGAGCTTGCTCATTGCTGAAGCTCACACGCTAGCTTTTCATGGCTGGAAGATTTCTGGGAGATTCTACAAGGAAATGCCAATAAGCAGCCATCAGTGAATTCTAAAACATGAGATTATAACTAAAATAATACCCACACTAGTCACACCCATTTAGACGGTTACAGCCCAACCTATAACCATCTTGGTGTCCTTTTGTCATTTTTCTAAAATTATAGCAAAATAAACAGAGTATCTAACACTGTGTGTGTGTTCTCAAAAGCACCCAGAGGTCCTCATACAGCTAAAAATCAATTCTTGGGGACTTCCCTGGTGGTCCAATGGTTAAGAATCCTCCTCCCAATGTCAGGTACACGGGTTTGATCCCTGCTGGGAAACTAAGATCCCACATGCCATGGGGCAACTAAACCACAGGTAGGAAGAAGACCACACTGCAACGAAGACTTGGCGCAGCACCACCCCACCCAGATCAGCTCTCTCCTCACTTACTGAGCATAAGCCATGCTATAGTTTAATTATTGCATTATGTCATATCTAGTGTGGGGGACTTGAAGTTTTGGTTTGGGGATTTTTTTTAAGGCACAGTTCCTTCCTTCTGAAAAGTCCAAGTAGAGTGAGGGAGACAGCCAGTTGAGACTAATAGCCCCAATTTCCACAAAGTTCAATGAAAGTCACTTACGTGAGACAGTAACCTGGATTCCCCAGGGCAAGAGTGTCAAAGGAAGCCCTCCGCTTCCAGAGACAGACTTATAGTCCCCCTGAATGGCTACATTGAGTTTTAGATGCTTGGTTCCACCACATCTTCCCAGGTTCTATTTCTTGCCTATTAAATGTGGAAGCCAAGGCAGTAGATGGCAGAACTATGAAATGAATAAATGTAAAAGGCAATTTTTCTTAATGCCTGCACCCATAATCTTTGGTAGGCATCATAACACAGTCTAGTTTAACTAGGCTTAACTAGAGCACCCAGGGCATCATAAAATGTAATGGATAATTTGGGCAGATGCTCCACTTTGCAATGAAGAAATAACTTTCTTGGATTCTTTACACTGGGAAATATTGGCAAAAGAAAAAAAAGAAAGAAGGGAGGGAGGGAAAAAAGAAGAAGAAAGGAAGATGAAAGAAAAAAGAAAAGAAACAAAAAGAAATCTTTACACTATTTTGAAAATTGAATAAATTCTTAAAAAAAAAAAAAACAGCAACTCTACAGATTCCCAGCAGAAATGACATCACTGGATCATCCCTCTGATTTGGGAGGTGGTGGGGCAGAACCAATGGTTTCAAAGTCTAAATGCATTGTGCCAGGACAAGAATCACAAGCTCCTTCCTCAGTTCAGAGGAGCCCCAGGTGTCAGATTCACAATTATTCTTCTCAACCTCTGAATTCTCCACAGAAGTCGCTTCCCACTCCTACCCATGACCTCTTAGTTACCCGTATCGTTGGCTTTTTGTGGTAGCTCGATGGCACCCCACTCCAGTACTCTTGCCTGGAAAATCCCATGGACGTAGGAGCCTGGTGGGCTGCAGTCCATGGGGTTGCAAAGAGTCGGACACGACTGAGCAACTTCCCTTTCCCTTTTCACTTTCATGCATGGGAGAAGGAAATGGCGACCCACTCCAGTGTTATTGCCTGGAGAATCCCAGGGACGGGATAGCCTGGTGGGCTGCCGTCTACGGGGTCACACAGAGTCGGACATGACTGAAGTGACTTAGCAGCAGCAGCAACAGTGGTAAAGAATCTGCCTGCAATGCAAGAGACCCAAGTTTGATCCCTGGGTCAGGAAGATTCCCTGGAGAAGGGAATGGCAACCCACTCCAATATCCTTGCCTGGAGAATTCCAAGGACAGAGGAACCTGGCAGGCTACAGTTCAGAGGATCCCAAAGAGTTGGACATGACTGAGGACTGAGCGGCAAACACTTTCACTTTAACTACCTATATTATAGACTCAGTGTCAGGTTTCAACTTGGAAACCTGGCCAAAGTTAGAGGCTGTAAGAGTCCTTAAACCAGTTTGAAATTTACCCACTTAATTAAAAATAAGAAACTACATCAGGGGAAAGTAGGAAGACATTGGTAAAAGGTTACAGATTTTCATCTCTAAGATGAATAAAGTTTGAGGCGTGCTGACTATAGGAAAGAAAGAGAGAAAGAGAGGGAAGGAAGGAAGAGAGGGAAAGAGAGGACAGGGAAGGAAGAAGGAGGGAAGAAAAAGAATCAGTGAATCTAGATTCTTGGTTGAATGGAGGCCTTGGGGCATTCCTAGTGTCAAAGACAAAACAGAGCTGGGGAAAATGAGGAGCTGCCCTGGCGCGTTGCATTTAAAATTTGAAGAACCATGTTGGTGTTGTTCAGTTGCTAAGTCGTGTCTGACTCTTTGCAACCCCATGGACTGTAGCCCACCAGGTTCCTCTGTTCATGGATTCTCCAGGCAAGAATACTGGAGTGGGTTGCCATTTCCTTCTCCAGGGGAATCTTCTCAATCCAGGGATCTAACCTGAGTCTCCTGCATTGGCAGGTGGAATCTTCACCACTGAACGACCAGGTGAACCCTGAAAAACCAGAGCTGGGCCTAAAGAACAATCTGGAAATGAGCATAGCAAGCTCTTCAAACAACTTTTGTTAAAATTCAACTGTCCCTGGGCCAGTCCTGGCTCAAGCCACAGATGGGCCATCAATCAGCACTTCACTCTGCCCCCAGGATCCCTGAAAACGTGCATATCCCCTGGTTGACACAGGCTCAGTTTTCCTAAAATGAAAATGTCCAAGTCACATTAAGCCTGTAGAAAAAGAAAGGAAAAAGCAAAAGGACTCAGGCGTAGGACTGAGATCACTGCGGGAAACACTGATCTCAAGACGATTTGATTTTATTGCCAATGTTCAAGTCCTTAGAGCGCTCCTGAAATGCACAAGATCTCCAGAAGAAAACTTGCAGGAATGGAAGCACTTTTAGTGCCAAAATTGAATCCCCTAGCTATTCTGACTCTTCTTACAGAAAGCTCTCATTCAGAGCACCAAGCTTTGCAGTTGCCACTTGAGCATATAAGACATCAAAGCCTTGCTAAATAGCCCAAGGTCACCCCTTTCTCTTTCCACTAGGGGTTAGAGAGTCAGAGTTCTAAAAGTGAGTCAACATTTTACAACTTTCTTTGGAGATACTGATCTCAAATTATTAGCGGTCCAAACAGCAAAAGAGAAGAGATCCCAGTACGTGCTCGGCTGCTGGTAAGCTGTTTCCAAAATAATTTCAGTAGCCCATTGTCTTCATACTGAATTCCTGATTTCACGTCACTTGGCAGGAGGCAAGTCTCTGCTTCCACAACTGTCCCTTCTGTGTTTCTCAGTTCCTGTTAGTATCAAATCTATCCCCTTAGTCATTTAAGAATCTCATATATTTGTTCAAATCACTTTCATTTTATAGAATTTGAGTTCAAAGGCCCATGAACCTGTGGTACCAATACCACCTTATGTTAGTTTCTCTATATCTTCAGCAGAGAATCTCGAGAGTTCTAATCATGAGAAGGAATCCCAGCCCTTATTTAGTCAGTTAATTAGCAGATGCTGGGACAGTGGAAAGGAACTGTTCAAGGGTAAGAGCAAGACTGAAACTCAGCCTGCATTCTACCTCATAAGGGTTAAGTGACTTCCTCTGCTCCTGATCATGTGTGCCTTCTTTTTGTCCATCGTTGAAATCACTCTTTAGTGTCTCCTCCACAATCTAACATCTCATGGACCGCAGTGACCTAGACATTCTCCAAGGACTTTCAGACACTGGCCTGGAGTAACCCAGAGCTCCCTCGAGGAAAGGGAACTGGGCTTCAAGGACCATCCTGGCCTTGCCTTTAATCAAACCAGATGACACAAATTCCACCGGTCTTGCCCTCATCCTTGTAATCATCTTGGGAGTTTTCCCAGACTGTTGGGCAGAAATATTCCATCAGAGTTCAGTGTCGGAGCTTTGTTTAAAATACCGTCTGGGTTCCTCCTGAAGTTTCTAGGCAGAAGGAGGATTAGGCACGTGGGAATGTGGTCTGATGGAAGAGTTGCTAGTAGCAAGAAGGTTTATAAGAGACTTTCTGTTACTTGCTGTCTCCCCTTTATCACCATCACTAAGATAATTCTGTCAACTTTTCTGTAACATTCTGTCTCTTTCCAGTAACTCATAGTCACAGAAATTATAAAGATGGGAGAGATGGCAAGAGTGCATTTGCCTAATATGCACCCAGTTCTCTTCTCAGCACTGTAACCTGGTTCTTTTTAAGGAAGAAAGCATAGAAGGAAAGGAGAGAAAGAGGAAGAAATGGAAATGTTTAAGTAAAATGTCCAAAGTTGGAGATATTCTAATGTATAACTTTTAAGGGTTAGGAAGATCATAAAACATCACCTCAAAGAAATGTCTCTTGCACATATGTCTCCCCTACCATTTTTCTGGTAGAGGGCTGGGGGTGTGGGGGGCATAGCCTATGTGTGATGCAGTGCTGCGTGCTAAGTCATTTCAGTTGTATCTGACTCTTTGTGATCCCATGGACTATAGCTCACCAGTTTCCTCTGTCCATGGGATTATCCAGGCAAGAATAGTGGAGTGGGTTGTCATGCCTTTCTCCAGGGGATTTTTCCAACCCAGGGATGGAAACTGAATCTCTTGTCTCCTGCATTGGCAGATGGATTCTTTACAACTAGCACCACACGGGAAGCCCCTGAGAGATGCCACTGAAGGGAAACAACACCTTCAGACGCTGCCCATTCCATCCA
Source organism: Bos javanicus (assembly GCF_032452875.1). NCBI lineage: Eukaryota > Metazoa > Chordata > Mammalia > Artiodactyla > Bovidae > Bos > Bos javanicus. Next base: position 43,066,191 of record NC_083881.1, read on the forward strand.
CGCTAATACAGTCCAACATTTCACAGCAGCATGACACCGAGGACCCGCTTGGGCTTTCCCACTAGTAGTATAATGCAATCTTCAGGCTGCAGCCTGAGTTCCTTTTATGAAGCACATCACTTCCCCATATTCTAAGGCAAGTACAAGTGGCCCTGGTTTGTCTTCAATTATTGCACTGTATTTCTGAATCAACAACTCTGACTTCTTTCTTGATCTTTCTCAACTGAGTTATGCATGATGCTCTCTTTATATTTCTACTCATAACACAATCCCTAGTTCCTTAAAGTATTGGTAGCCACCTCATGGACTTTTTATAAGAACTAAGTTAAAGGACTTACCTGGTAGTCCAGTGGTTAAGACTTCGCTTCCCAATGCAGGAGGTATGGGTTTGATCCCTGGTCTAGAAGCTAAGATCCCACATGCCTCATAACCAAAAAACAAACAAACAAACAAACATAAAGCAGAAGCAATGCTGCAACAAATTCAATAAAGACTTTTAAATGATCCACATCAAAAAAACCCCCACTAAATTAAACATAAGCATAATATCACTATAGTACTGCCCAGTACATAGAAAGACCTTGATCAATATCAGCTATTATGAACATCATTATTCACAGACATTTCTCTTTTTATTCCACTCACATGAGTCTCTTTTGAAGATGGGGAATATGGATGTAAAATTTGACCCTGAAATTCGAAATGCACTGGTACCTAAATGATGCTTTGAGGAGGACGGGCCCTTTCTCCTCCGTGAGGCACTGCATTCAGAAGAACCCTGCTCCTTCCCATGGGGAGGTCATGTGACACACATGGGTCTCACTGGCTTTGGGTTTTTGGGTTTTTTTTTTTGGTTGTGCTGAGTCTCTGTTGCTGTGCTCAGGCTTTTTCTAGTTGCAGTGAGCGGGGGCCACTCTCTAGTTGCAATGCACAGGCTTGTGATTGTGATCATGTTCTTGTTGATGAGCACAGGCTCTAGGCACACGGCCTTCAGTAGTTGTGGCTCTTGGGCTCCAGAGCACAGCTCAGTAGTTGTGGCGGAGGCACTTCGTTGCACCATGGCATGTGAAATCTTCCTGGGTCAGGCATCAAACTAACATGCCCTGCATTGGCAGGGGGATTCTTAACCACTGGACCACCAGGGAAGCCCCTCATTGGCTTCTTCTTATCACAGTGACTACTTTGACACTTGTGACTTTGTCATTGTCCCTAGAACCTGATATATATATTTTGAATTATTTGCCATGAAAATAAACAAAAACCATCTTCACATAGGTTTTATTTATTGGTTCAAGTCCTTCGCTGGTATTTGTTACTCCTTCAATTTAGCATAACCTCAAAGTTGTGAGGTACTGGCTATATCCTTTTTTTTAGGTTCAAAAGGTGTTTGTTGAGGTAAATATGCACGAAGGCAAAAATAGAAATATTGAATTCGAATGTATCCATCAGTGGCAGGTGATTGATTACATGCTGAGTGCACAGCACTGTTGTGGGAAAACACGACTGATACTTAACAAATATTGATTGATTCCTGCCATGGGCAAGTTACTGGGGGAGGTTTTCTTATGAGGAAAAGAAATGTAATTGTATAGGGAAAGATGCTTTTTTATTGAAAATAAATATATTTAAGGTGCATAATAACAAGATATTTGCTATAAAGAATCATCTGAGGTATTTCTCCATCAATCACCAACAATGGCAAACATCCCCATCATAAGTTCACAGCAGATATCAGTAATTGATCATGGCTCAGCCAAGATGAGGGGCTTCCCTGGTGGCTCAGACTGTAAAGAACCTGCCTGCCAATGCAGGAGACACAGGAGACTTAGGTTGGATCCCTGGGTTGGGAAGATCCCTTGGAGAAGGGAATGGCAACCCACTCCAGTATCCTTGCCTGGAGAATTTCATGGACAAAGGAGCCTGGCAGGCTACAGTCTGTGGGGTCGCAAAGAGTCAGACATGACTGAGCAACTAACACTTTCACTTTCACTTTCAGCCAAGATGAAGCCCAGGAATCCTCTTCAACATGGCCAATTTATATTGATCTATCAGAACTCAACTAGTCATTCATGTATTCAACAAATATTTGTCAAGTACCTCCTAGGTGCCAGACATTGTAATGGGTGCTAGGCTACAACAGTGAACAATACAGTATATGGTCCCTGCCCTCCTGCAAGGTCAGTGTGATGAGGCTGGCATTCAATACCAAAGATTTCTCCATTCTTGACTTAGACTACCCACATGCTGTTATACCTTCTCCCTTGAAAAGATAAGACAATTTCCCTGATAGTCCAGAGGTTAAGGCTCTGTGCTCCCAACGCAGGGGACCCAGGTTCAATCCCTGGTCAGGGAATGAGATTCTGCATCCCACAAGAGTTGGATGCTGCAACTAAAAGAACCTGTATGCCACAACAAAGACCTGGTGCAGCCAAATAAATAAATAGTCTTTTGTGTGTGTGTGTGTGTGTGTGTGTGTGTAAGATATAAGACAAGAGAAGGGAAACAGACACAAATATTCTTCCTCTGTTGATTCAAGGTCCCCAGGACTTGAACTTCAGGGTAAAACAGACTGATGAAAAAAGAGTATTCTAGATTATACTGATACACTAGAAAGAGGATGTATTAGTCAAGATCTTTTTGGCTATGCGTTAACAGAACATCTGACATAAACTCATTTTAAGCAGTAAAGAAGTTCATTGCCTCACTATGTCAGAGACTGAGCTGTCTCCCAATATCCCTCAGCCATGTAATCCCATGATTGCTTGAGCATCCGGCCACCCAGAATAAAAACTACTTTCCCAGCTTCCCACACACTAAGTTTTAGCCAGCAAGATATAAGCCAAAGTGTTTTTGGCAGCCTCTAAGAATCTTCCCCAAGAGACAGATACTTAGCTTTCTTATGCCTTCCTCCTCCTAGCCTCCTGGAAAATGAATGCCTCTGTCTCAGACCTTAAGGGCAAGGCCCATATCCTGGAGATAGAGGACTGATGACCTGGAAGGACCTGAGCCACTGAGGACTTCAGAGAATAGTGGTTTCCACACCAGCCCTGACCTGCTTTCCTACACTTTTCTGTGACAAAGAAATATCTATCCTGTTTAAGTTATTGTTACTTTAGATCTGCATGACACAGTAAAACTTGACCCTAATGATACACTCCTATAATGGGAAGTCTTGCAGTAGGGTAAGCTTCAGGAATGGTTTGATCTAGTGGTTCTAGCTCTGTTCCTCTGTGATACCCTTGGCCTCTACTCTCCTCCATGATGGAGATTCATCTCAAGCTGGTAATGATATAGGTGCAGTGGTTCTGGACCTCACATACGCACATAATGAAAATCTAGGGAGGCAGAAAGTAGTTTCTAGAAGTTTTCCCAAAAGAGAGAAAAAGAATATACCAAGAAGTCCCTAACAGACCTCTCCTCTTGTGAAAGCTAAAGTGTTAGTCACTCAGTAGTGTCTGACTCTTTGCCACCCCATGGACTGTATCCCACCAGGCTCCCCTGTTTATGGATTCTCCAGGCAAGAATACTGGAATGGGTTGTCATGCCCTCCTCCAGGGGATCTTCCCTACCCAGGGATCGAACTCTGGTCTTCTGCATTGCAGGTAGATTCTTCACCATCTGAGCCACCAGGGAAGGCTCCTCTTGTACTTTGGCCTGAACTGAATCCTGAAAGAATCCCTGGAAATTGGCCAAAGGTTCAGATACACTTAGACCAAATAGAGCCACCTGCCCCCAGAACTGGGGTTGTGCCAAGCTTCTTCCAGGCTGGGTGCAGGAACAGGTGAGAGTGAGCCGAACAAAGCTGAAACTGGGTTAGGACGGAGGAAAAGCAATGTTCTGGCTACTTATGGCTCTAGCAAACCACCCAAAACTTATGTCTAAAACAATCTTGATTAGCAATCTTATTTAGCTTACAAGTCTACAATTTGGGCAGGACTTGGGGCCAGGGAGGACACTTCTCTGCTCCCTGTGACATCATCTAGGGGAGGAGGCTGCTTACAGATCACTACAGGGTCCTCAGCACCTCCCTCTGTCTCCATATAGTCGCTGTGTGGTCTCCCTGGCAGGGCAGCTTCCAAGTCACTGGATCTCTTCAGAGCAGCTCCAGACTCTGAAGACACATGTCCCAAGATAGAGATACATGTCCCAAGAAAGGAGATGCTGTGTCCCCTTTTCTAACTTAACTTCACTTTTGTCTCATTCTATTTGCACAAGAAGTCACAAAGGCCCACTCAGGTTCAAGACGAAGGAACATAAATTCCACATCTCGATGGTTCCATGGCTAGACTCTGGAAGACTGTACGAGGCTGGAATGATTGTTGTGACTTATTTTGGAGAATGCAGTCTGCTACAAAGTGAATGGGAATTAGGCCACCAATTACAGCCACCACCAGGAGATCTGTCATACCCTCAGACATACACTTGCTTGCTGTGCAAAGGGATTGTGATTTCAGACAAAGCGGGCAAGCGCCACAGCAGTTCAAATGCAGATTACATTTCTGATGGCAGGATGTGCCAAATAAGCATCGCTAGTAGTGGGCCATGAAGAATGGGAATGGCAGGTAAATAGGAAAATGTGGGCAAGGGGGTTCCAGTGAAAGAGCAGTCAGTCCTGAGACACAGGAAAGTACAAAATCCAACATGGACCTACTGTACAGCACAGGGACCCATACTCAGTATTTTGTAATAACCTATAAGAGAAAAGAATCTGAAAAACAATACCTATATCTATCTGTGTGTGTGTGTGTGTGCACGCATGCATGTGTAAATATGGGCTTCTCAGGTGGCTCAGTGGTAAAGAATCCACCTGCCAAGCTGGAGACACAGGTTTGATCCCTGGGTCAGCAAGATCCCCTGTAGAAGGAAATGTCAATCTACTCCAGTATGCTTGCCTGGGAAATCCCATGGACAGAGGAATCTAGCTGGCTATGGTCCATGTGGTCAAAAAAGAGTCGCACATGATTTAGTGACTAAAGAACAGCAACAAATATGTATGTGTATGTATATATAACCGATTCACTTTGCTGTGCTCCTGAAACACACAACATTGTAAATCAACTTTATTGTTATTATTAAAGTGCACAAGTGAGGGAATTCCAGAATAAGGGATCAGGTAAGTGAACCCAGAGGAACAGGAACCTAAGCAGCCTATCCTTCATGTCTTCTATTTACAAAGATGTATGATAATACTTTCTTAGGGCGCCCCTTTAAAACTGTTGGGAAAATAATTTAAACAAGGAAGTTGAATGACAGGCAGGCAGGCAGACAGAGACACAGCCAGTTGGGTGAGAGAGAAACAGAACACAGACATGGCAGGCGCCCTGTTGGAAGCTGCCAGTTTGCAGGGTTGACCCAAATGGCTGACGACATTCACTGCTGCGGCGTGATGACCTTCATGCCGACTTCCTGTAAATGAAAGGACTGATTTATAAACCACCAGGTGCTCTCAGCCTGTTTCACACAGAAAATGATTCTATTTCTCAGCAACCTAGTTGGGGGAGGTTTAAGGCCAGAGGTGGCCTGCCCTGTCCAGGAGCCCTGGTCACGCTAAGAACTGAGAAGAGCAATAACCCATCATACCAACAAGGTGGTTTAGATTCAGAAAGTGGCCTGGCCTGAGCATGATCTCTGCTACAGCAGTGGGTCTCGGCCCTGGATCTGCTAGAGAAGTTTCACAAAATTACAGAGGCAAAAGTCTCCCCCCAGACTCCATTTAATTGATCTTGGGTTCCAGTCTTCCCAGGTGATACTAATGGTAAAGAACCCCCTGCCAATGTGAGAGACATAAGAGATGCAAGTTCGATCCCTGGCTAGGGAAAATCCCCTGGAAAAGGGTATAGCAACCCACTCCAGTATTCTTGACTGGAGAATCCTATGGACAGAGGAGCCTGCTGAGCTACAGTCCATAGGGTCACAAAGACTCGGACATGACTGAAGCGACTTAGCATGCACACCGCCTGCACAATGGGATCTTTCTTATTCTCCCCATGTGATTAAAAATCATTGTTTTACCACTCAAACTCCCCACCACTGACCCTGAGAAAATGGAGTCTGAAAGGCTTAGGTGTTCAGAGTTCATCTTCACCAGTGGAGTCTCTACCTTGTAGAGCTCATGTTCAGTCACTCTGTCATGTCCAACTCTCTGCGATACCATGGACTGTAGCCCTCGGTACTCCTCTGCCCATGGGATTCTCTAGGCAAGAATACTGGAGTGGGTTGCCATTTCCTCTTCCAGGGGATCTTCCCCACCCAGGGATCTAATCCACATCTTCCGCCTTGGCAGATGGATTCTTTACCTCTGAGTCGCATGGGAAGCCCCTTGTAGTAGTGTTTAAAATTTTTCTACAGGTGAATCAGGAGGGATAATGGTGGTACTTATACATGTATTGTGTGAACCCTCCAACTCTATAGAAGCAATTGATGATTTTATTTCCAATCCAGATGTGTGAGACTCCCAGGGGACAACTCTTTGTGGTCTGGCATTTCTAATGGGAAGAGATATCTTTGTTATTAAACACTAAGGAATTTGAGCCTAAAAATCCAGACTTTTCTACAGATTGGCCTCTGCCTGTGACAAAACAGCAAAAATATACTGGCCTTTGGCCTACAATTTCCACTGATTCTGCAATGTACTTTTTATTGTTAATTGAAGGGTTGGCAGGATTTAAGCAATCTTCATAGCAGAAGCACGTGGGAACATTTCTACCGTGGATAAGACTCTAGTTCACCAGTTCAATCATATCATGAATTAAGAAATACTGTCTAGGGCCACATCAGCCACTAATCAACCATGAATTCTCCATAGTTACTTCAGGGATGTCCAAATCAACCCTGAGGGACTCAGAAACAATGTCTCAGAGCTGTGGGGTCAGAGCTGCTACCTGGGTGACTTGGAGACTTAATGGAAACAGGGTATGCAAAAGCATGAGCCTAAATCTCAGCTGAGGAATGAGGCAGGAATCAGGAAGTACATTCAGGAAACTGTGATCACTATGATCCTTGAGCCTGGCTGGACACAGTTTCTAAGTGGATGTTGTCAATTCTTGACTCACCTGGGCCAGCACCAGATAGCTGGCACCAGATAGCCGGCACCAGACATTTTCCATTGCAGACTGTCAGCCCTGCAGTCCTGGGGCAACAAGCTCATGGCAAACCAGATTCAAACATCATCCAGTGGGTGCCCATCTCTTGCAGACATTGATTCTGATATCTGATCCCACGGTTTCACCTTCTCCCTCACAGTTAGGAGTTAGACTCCATGGACATTTCTGCTTGGAGACCTCTTCCACTTTCAGGCAGCCATCCTGCCTTCTCCTCCACCTTGGAATAACCTGTGTCTAGAAAGTGCTGTTCCCCATGGCTTTTGCTATGGCTACCCTCTGCTATATCCACCTGTCCCGGTTCACCCCTCTGGATGTGTTGAGAAAAGTAAAGGTGTTAGTCGCTCAATCACGTTGGACTCTTTGAGACCCCATGGACTGTAGTCCGCCAGGCTCCTCTGTCCATGGAATTCTCCAATCAACAATACTGAAGTAGGTAGCGATTTCCTTCTCCAGGGCATCTTCCAGACCCAAGGGTTAAACCTGGGTCTCCTGCACTGCAGGCAGATAATCTTTAGGGTCTGGGCCCTGATGTGACTATTATTCCATCCCTAACTTGAGCTGCAGGTCTTGCATTTTTTTGTTTGTGCCTTTGCTTACGTTTTTGGTTTTGAGCCATTGTCGTGATTACCTTTCCAGCTTTTCTTTGTTTCAAATCATGTTGTGCCTGGATCACATGAGCTATCAAAACTTGGGGAATTTGCACTCTCTGCAGTGCCCATGCCTCAAGCAGGAACTGCCCCCAAGCCCACTTGTCCCAGTGAGGAGGCTGTGAACCTCACAGCAAGAGCCAGACATTCAGACTCGCTGAAGCAGAGTTGGCACTCAACAAACTGAAGGGAGCCAGGCCAGGTCAATAGATTCCAAGTGAAAAGCTCCCTCTGGGGGGAAATGGACTAACCACTGACTCATACCCCCTCCTGGCTGAACATCCTGCACAAAGCCCACTTCATTACTCAAACCCCCCATGAACACTTGACTGCTGTCACACCTGCCAGCCCCACACCTGTCTCCTGGTCCCCAGCACGGCTGCAGAACAGTCCTTTCAAACCTCATGCAGTGGCTAGATTACAGATGAAGCCTGGCAGAGTGGGTGATCTCTCCACAACTAGTTCATGAGTCATAATTGTGTGTTTTATATAAAATTAGATCGACAAAACCACAGATTCTCAACATCGTAAGTCACTTATAATCCAGTAAATTTTGACAACTAAATGTATGCTGTGATTATAAGCTGGATCCTTTTGTTATAAATGTCATTATGAGGACAGTGGGTGAAGTTTAAATGGGGCCTGAAGATTCAATGTTGGTGATGCTTTGGTGATAATTTCTTGATTTCAATGGTTGCATTATAGCTGTATAGGAAAAGGTCCTTCTTTATAAGGAAGATACATCATAGTATTCCTGGGTAATATGATGTCGGGTTGAGAACTTGTCCTAAAAGATTCAGGAAAATAAAAAGATTCTTGTATTGTTACCTCCAAAAGACAAACAAAAACATCATATTCAAAAAGCCATCAAATTTGGCTCAGATATTAATATTAAGCCAGACTAAAGGCAACATGCCATAGGGTAAAGGGTATGGCCTTCAGAGCCCCCAGACCAGGAATCAAATTCTGGTCTTAAAATGTAAATTTGTCACTGAACCCTCAAACCTCAATTCTCTACTCTGCAAAATGGAGGATTTGAATGATGCCCAGTTAGAAAGTTAATGGTGAGGTGGGTATTGGGATATGGAGAAAATAACTGGGGCTTTATAGTCAAGTGGCCTTGGATTCAAAAGCTGTATCTTCCTTGACTCCAGATGGGCAATCTAACTGATACAACCCCCTTCAAAACACAACCACATATAAAATAGATAGCCAATGGGAAGCTGCTCAGGGAAGCACAGGGAGCTCAGCTCAGTGCTCTGTGGTGACCTAGAGGGGTAAGTTGGAGGAGGGTGGGAGAGAAGTTCCAGAAGGCGGGGATATATGTATTCATACAGCCAATTCACTTTCTTGTACAGCAGAAATGAACACAACATTGCAGAGCAATTATATTCCAATAAAAATTAAACAATTTTAAAAAGTCACAAATATAAACTCCTAATTGACTAAAATTATTTTAAAAGAAAAATTTTAGTCCATCTCCAGTGTTCCACACAGGTGTCTCTTAAAAAGAGTCCTCAAATCTGATTTAATCAGCCCCTTTGCAAGTAAGAGGCAGATTGGTGAGCTGAGGAATGACCACGGGGACACGGTGTTTCTGCTACGCCTCTCAGAGAAGCACTCACACCTTGTGTTCAGTCACTACGTTGTGTCTGACTCTTTGCAGCCCCATGGACTGTAGACTGCCAGGCTCCTCTGTCCTTGGAATTCTCCAGGCAAGAATATTGGAGTGGGTTGCCATTTCCTTCTCCAGGGGATCTTCCTGGACCAGGCATCGAACCCATGTCTCCTGCATTGGCAGGCAGATTCTTCATCAGGCAATTCTTCATTGCCACCAGGGAAGCAAGTTGAAGACAACTTCAGAGCAAGTGTAAATGCACTGGCCTCCAACCAGAAACTATAAGTGCAGATGGCTCATGGCTTCTCCTCCCTAGGTGCCGGGGAGCTCAGTCACGTGTGACTCTGATCCCCTACCCGGCTCCCCAGAAGGCTCCACATTTCCCAAGTGAAGCTCAGCCAGCTGGGTGCTGCCGGCATCTAGTCAGAGCCAAGTTTATCTCTGCTTTTGTCACCGGAAGTTCAAAAGGGATCACGGTCACTGAGGGTGGTAATGAAGGCGGCTGCCTGTTGTTGGAGATACCAGCTCTGAGGGGACACCCTAGGGAGGCTGGGGGAAACAGGACCTCCTGCATTAGTAATTAACAATCGTTATTAATGGTACAGTCCAGAACTTGGGCTGCAAGCTCTTGATGATGCCTCTAAAGTCAGAATCCGTGGGTTGAGCTTCTCGCATAGCCGTTCACTAGTCATTGACACTCTCAGCTCCAGTCTCCTCGTCTGCACGATGCAGTTTTAACATCATTAAGTTTTGTTACGTTAAAATGACAGCAGTTGGAGCATTCTGATTCCAATATTAAGTTAATCTAAGGGCCAAAATGCTGTAGACCAAAGCATGGGAGCTCTGGAACCACAAGATAAGAATAAAGCTCTTAGCCATTCTGAGCATCTGTTTCCTCCTCATTAAAATGGGAGATGGCCAGTCCAGGGGTGCTGAGTCAGCAGTCCTGGGCTCAGAACCCAGGACTTGTACTGACTTGTACTGAACACTGAGATGTGTTCGTGAACAAATCAGGTAGTCTCACTGAGCCTCAGTCTTCTTCACTCTTCAGTGGAACTAATATGACCTATTTTGTCTGTAATTGTAATTTCTAAATGGAATAATGAATGCATGTAAGGAATCTTCTAGGGAATTCCCTGGCAGCCCAGTGATCAGGACTTCTCACATTTACTGCTCAGGGTGCAGGTTCAATCCCTGTTTGGGGAACTAAGATCCCCATAGGCCAAGGGGCACAGCCAAAAAGAAAAGAATCTTCTAGAGTGATGCCTAGCATATAAGAGACACTTAATAAAAAGAATGGGCTTCCAAGATGGCTCAGTAGTAAAGAATCCACCTGCCAATGCAGGAGATGCAGATTCGATCCCTGGGTCAAGAAAATCCCCTAGAGAAAGCAACCCACTCCAGTATTCTTGTGTGGGAAATACCATGAACAGAGGAGCCTGGTGGGCTACAGTCCATGGTGTCACAAAGAGTCAGACATGACTTAGCGACTAAACAACAACAACAATAAAAAGAATAAAATGGAAACTATTATTATCATAATATGTCAATGCCTTATAATGTGTGAAAGGTTATACACATATCGCTTATTATTAATTTATCTCTTTTCCTAACAATGTCTAAAGATACATGAGAGGTATCTAAATTATTACCTTAGAAAAGTAACTAAATTTAGCTGTGGTCAGAACACTAAAATTCAAATAAAATATTTGGGTAATCAGGAGCTTGGGCTTAGAGTCAGGTTGCTTGAGCTATATCCCAGCTGTGTGACCTCAGACAGGTCACTTAGCCTCCCTGTGCTTCTCTAAAATGGGATGACAATTGCAGCTGTCTCCTGTGGTCATTGTGAGAATTAAATAACTTTAATAAGTTGAAACACGAGAAATCTTTAGAAATTTTCTGACTCATTAGTAAATGTTCAGTAGATGCCCACTGTTTAATTGCTATGTGCCAATGGCTATGTTAATGCTTCAGTAAAATCACACATCACTATGCCCTGCATAATTCTTCTCATGAATGATTCATAATTTACGGAGGAAAACAGGCCTTATAAACCAGCCTTTGGGTTTCCCCAGTGACACATGCAATTTTGAAAAAGCTCTTTCTTGACACTTTCTTGTCATCTGCTAGAAATTTTTCAAAATAAATATGCAGGAATTATTCAAGGAAAGAATGCTCCCCAAGTTTGTGTAGTATACAGCCTCAACAACTGTGTATGGGGACTCTATTGTTCTGGACATAAAAAAATGTAGGAGTGTGTATATGCAGTGTGTGTGCACAAACACACATTTTATTAGGAACATAATAAAAAACCAGGTGAAAGAGGATGGGCTGGAGGAAGTAAAGGAAGGCTATATGAACAGAAGAGAGTGAGAGGTTGGGCCAGGTAAGAAATGATGGGAAAGCAGTAAGAAATGTGTGAGTATCTCTCAAACTGCAGGTACCTCTCCCAGTAAAGTCACCTGAAGTGTGTTGAAATCAGGTTCTTGGGCCTTACCCCAGAATTCCCGAAGCAGGCTTTCAGGGGATAAATTCTGGGACTCTGTATTTATTTATTTATTTATTTTTTGCACCTCAAACAATCTCTATACTCAATAAAAGTTTGAAAACCACTGCTGCAGATAGGAGGAAGCCATCCTAAATTCTGAACTGGAGGAAGATCCCTGAATAAGTTCATTTTAGCTGACACTTCCCTCCCAGTGGATGGAAGGGAAATTTTACACGACAGGAAGTGAGCTGGTGGGTTCAGGGGGCCCTTCTCCGCATCAAGGAAACAACGAGCAGACCCCAGGAGCCAAGAGGCAGAAGAAATTGGCCAACTCCAGGAGGTAGGAAAGTAAAAGGAGACTGGAAATGACATACCTGTGCATCAAAGACATGAGGGCTGAGTCAACTTTTGTTTGCTACACCAAAGAATATATACAGCAGTTAAAAAGAACAGGCTATATATAAAAGATCTCCAGGAAGTGAACTGAAAATTGCAAGTCACCGAACAAAACCTATAGTCTGATCTTCCTTTTTGTAAAGCAAACACAAATACATACAAACAAAGCAATGTCCCCATAACCCGTATTTGTGTACATAGTTGTTCGGTTGCTCAGTCGTGTCTGACTTTTGCGACCCCGTGGTCTGTAGCCCACCAGTCTCCTCCGTCAATGAGATTTCCCCGGCAAGAATGATGGAGGAGGTTGCCACCTCCTTCTCCAAGGGATCTTCCCAACCCAGGGATCAAAATCTCATCTCCTGCATTGGCAGGTGGGTTTGTTTTTTTTTTTTAACCACTTAGCCACCAGAGAAGCACACATGCATATAAATGCACATAAATATGTAGCCAATGTTCTTGAATGGCTCCTCAATGCACTGATAATAACAGTGATCTTGGAACAGGTTAGGCTTGAGAAAAGTAGTCAAGGGAGACTCAGTCTCATCATATCATTTTATTTTTATAAGAAGAATGTATTCATATATTACCATGCAATTAATTTTGTGAAGAGATTACAGATTAAATCAGCTGACTTTGAAAACAACACTGTCCCTCTTCCCAATTTTGCTCCCAAGGCAACATTAACCATGCACCCCTATGTGTGTCTCCACCCAACCAGACCCAGGATGGAGACCAGGCAGGACCAAGCTCAGGCCTTCTGCCTCTCAATAAACCACAGACGGCTGAAGCTACTAATCTGATTAACACATGACATAGAGAATTCCTAACCATTCCATCTGATTCTACACAAGATTGTCCCCATAAGCAGCCTGAAATCACCCTCATTTACCAAGGTTCAGTTGTTGCTGGGCAACCTGGCACAAAGGATTTCCTTGCATCAAAAGCTTCCTGGTTTCGCAAAAAAAAAAAAAAAAAAAAGAGTGTGTGACCATTCTACCAAGGTAATAAAGAATGAAAAGCCCAAGTGCACATTTTTTTCATCATATGTTTTATATTCTCTCTCTAGTATGATGGAACTGGGAGCCTGTTCTGCCAGGAACTGTTTGAGAAGTAGGTCTTCCGTTGGGATTTTCACCAAGGGATATAGCAGCTAAATAGCAAGGTAACACTTAATTTTCCGTTCACAGCCATCATTAATTAATGGGCTACTTCTTACAAATGCCTGGAATCCACCCAGGAAAACCTGTTGAAGTCACACACAAGAAACTGCCTACAAGCCAAACCTTATTGCTAAATTGAATTAAGTGTTTTATGTGTCATTTTTTGAAAAATAAGCTGCATGACACATTTACCAAACCGGAAACTGCAGAAATACTTAAAGTTTGGATCTTCAGCTATTGAGACTAGTACACATCTTGATTCTATAGTGGTAGGTTTTCCACTGAGAGATTGCAGAATGCAATATTTAAGGCAATTCTGCATGCTGCAGTCCATGGGGTCGCAAAGAGTTGGACATGACTAAGTGACTGAACTGAACTGGGTTATTATAAAACGGGTCAGCGAATGGTCTGTAGCCAGTTTTTCTGTGATACCCAAGGCACGGTTGTTATGTCCAACAAGCTCCCAGAGCTGACTCTGAACTCAGCGTGTCACTCATTACTCTTAGAACTGCCAGCATTGTTGTGTCCTCTTCTTTCGCCTCTGTACTAGATTACTTACAACAAAACAGAACAAAATAACCCTTTAAACAAGAAGGTATCTGTGTTTTCCATTTTAAGTGCCCTCAGTCCATAGTTATTATGGGTTTTATACATGAATATCAATCAGCCCAATACTCATGAAATGCAATCCAATGCATTTAAATACACAAACGCGTTTTACAGATGGTACGCTATAATCAAAAAAGGAACAGTGGAAATTGAATTATCCAGGGTTTGGGTTCAGATGCAGAAGAGCTGAGTTCTTTAAAAGCAAGATCCACTTAGTTGAGAAGACTGTGGACTTATACGCAATAAAAGTTTTGAACCAACAGTTAAATAATATATGAAAAAAACTCCAGATCAGTTTAAGTAACTGGGTACAAAACAATGTTTGCAAATAGGGCTGTTGAGAGATAAAGTGGACTTCTCCATTCAAGAATTCATGGGAATTGTGATCCTCCTTCCAAAAGGCATTTCTTTAGTAAATTAGCCATAAGGCCGGAGAGTGTAGTTAGAGAGAGGGAGATAGAGAGATGTCCTCTATTCTTATTTTAAAGCCCTTCCTCTAGAAAATATGTTGCTAAACAACGTTTATTAATTTGTATAATAACTATCTGGAGACGGAAATGGCAACCCACTCCAGTATTCTTACCTAGGAAATCCCATGCCCAGAGGAGTCCATGGCATCAAAAAAGAGTCAGACATGGCAGCAAATAAACCACCAGAACCATCATAATAACTATCATAAAGCTTCTACGTTTTACGTGCTGAAGACACAACTGTATGTTAAGTATAACCCCTATCATCAAGGATTTTATGGTATAATAAGACAAAAAGAGATAAGTGGAGTGCTAAGGCAGGAGGAGCACTACTTACTATAATAGGGTACTATAAGCAGACACCTGAAGAACAGCCCATCAGTTACTAAGATCCATCAACTGCAAGTATCAGAAAAATCGAGCTTATGGTGATTTTAACACATAGCAAGAAGACTGGAGGTAAGCAGCACCTTATAGCTCTACCTCAAGCCTTGCTTTTCACTAAATGACCACACCTGACTGCAGCTTGAAGAGCCAACTGGTAGCCTATCAAGTGGCCTGGTGTAGAACTCTGCCCACAGAGGCACGTCTACGGGATTAGAGCTGGTCAGCCCAACGAGTCTCACCACGCTGGAGATGTTTAATATGACCCATGCAAAGGAAGGCTTCCCAGGTGGCTCAGTGGGTAAAGAATCTGCCTGCAATGCAGGAGACACAGGAGTTGTGAATTTGATCCCTGGGTCGGGAAGATCCCCTGGAGGAGGAGATGGCAACACAGTCCAGTATTCTTGCCTGGAGAATCCCATGGACAAAGGTGCCTGACATGGGGTCACAAAGAGTCAGACATGACTGAAGTGACTGAGCACAGACACACGCTTGTAAAGGGAACCAGCAGACCATAGAGTGGTAAAGTTCTAGGAGGAAAAGTAGTAATATAAAATTTTTGATCGGTATAGAAGAACCTGTTCTTGCATTCTTTTCTTAAGTGGGTCATGATGCCATTTATTTATTACAACAAATGATGAACAAATTTTGTTTTTGTGTCAATATTTATATAAGTCTTGGAACTAAATCCTTGCCAACCATTAGGTGAAATGATGATGATGAAAAACAATGAGATGCCTATTTTTAAATGTTCCAAATTCAGTTAGGGAATATGGAAGTAAAATCTTGAAGATTGGTGTTCAAACTGAAAAGCTATGACCCAAGAAACAATGCAGGGAAGCTGATAAGTGGAACACTCATCAACAGCACACTAACAGTGGAAACCAAAGCAAGCTTTATTCAGTATGAGAAGGTCACATGTGGCAAAGTTTCAAGTGGTGAAGAAGGGCAGAAAGGCATCAGGACTCTGCAATGCATAGCAATCTGTTTCTGCAGGATTTCCAGGTATCCACCAGCTGCCATCCTTCTTCCCATACTTCTCCGTGAGTGACTCTCCTCACTCAAGGTTTTCAAGACTTTAGTTATCAGCGTATCACCTTAATAAGTGTTTCCCTGTGTGCTGCCACCAGGATAATTACTTACTATTGCTTTGAAAATCAACTCATCTTTAAAATTTTAGATTTATACTAAGGAATTACACCCCTAAAGTATATGATGTGATGTGTTAATTCTTCTTTTCCTAATATATAACAAAACTTTTAAAAGTGCCCTATTGTGCCAATTAAGCACATTCAAATCCCAGCTCCAACCAGCTTCAGGGCCCTTAATCCAAGTCATTGAAACTTCTAAGCTTGTTTCCTCCTCCAGAAAAAATGGGAGTAATGATCCCAATTCCTAGAGTTCTGAGCTACACAAGTCAGGTATCTAGTAGAATGCCCAGTATTCAGGAAATATTTAATATAAGCAATCAATTATACAACTCATACTATGCATAGAATAAAAGTTAAAACCACTTGCTGGGGACCAGATAGCAAATAGCTAACCCAGTAAAATCAGCAGAATGTGAATGAAACTCAAGCAAAGAGAGAATGGAGGTCCTACCCAATTTCTTTCGGAACATGTGAGTTTTGAATCACTCATGGTGAAAAGTAAAATAACTAACACAAGGCCGGAAGTTTGGCAGTGATTTCAGTCTTCAACATAAGGCATCTGGGTTTGCTGAGTGTGTGTGTTTGTGTGTGTGTGCACGTGTGTGTGCTGTTAGTTTAGTAATCCCCTGACTGAAAGTAATCCATCCCTTCACAGATTTGCACAGGTGGCTTCAACACCGACCTTCCTTTCTCTGTTTTCCTCAGAAATAACCTGGACTTCCTGGCTCTGCTCTCCTCTCCCTACATCACCAGAGACTGGACAAGCTTCCTCTGACTGAGAAGGCAGGAGAATCCACTGAACCAGAGTAATATCATTGTAATGGATCCACCAGTGCCAAGAGCTAGACCCACTAACTAACAAGATGGTGGACACCCGTGCCCCATCTCCCGGGTTGGGGGTGGCAGTGGTTAGACTCCACACACAGCCAGCCCTCTTTAGCTCACCACATCTTTCAGCTCCGGACCTTCTGAGATTCCAGTCAGCAGGCTCCTGTGTCTCATTCTACCCATGAAACCCCCGACGGCTGAGCCATGATGGTTTTTCCACGCCTCGCCCTGGGGTATGTCAGCACATAATGCCAAAGTATCTGAAATCTTCTGGATTCAATAAAATAGTTGTGTTACTAGGACCTCCTCACTCTGCTCCCCAGTGTCCAGTACTCTGGCTCCCCACACCCCACTGTCCCCAGAATTCACAATCCGGATAGATCCCATTAATAAAGTCATGCCTAGCTGTCTCCTGGTGGTCTGGAAACAATAAGATTGTATTTAATTCCCACTTGTGCCTGGTTTTATCTTCAGTAGAGCCATAGCCTTGCTACCTCCCACATTAGCATCCCTCTGAGGCCATAAAAGATGTGATGGAGGCCAAAGTCCTGCTTTCCCACAGGGGCTGAAATTGCCATATTTCTCAGAAAGCTGTATATTTTTATCCAGAACTGATTTAAAACACTCCAAAAAAGAACTTTTTTCAAAAAAAAGTATGATCAGAAAAGTAGAAGTCAGAACAACTAAATGTCCTTTACTTGGTAACTTAGTACTTCTTGGGAAAAAAAATATTGGGTGGGAAAAGGAAAAAAAAAAAATCTCTGGGCCTCAGAAGACAGCAGCATGAAAGGAATACATTTTTTTTTCAGAGATGTTAGAAGACAGTGAACGCAAGTCTTCCAGCTGATCTTCTGACAAAGAAGCTCAGCACATCAGTCAGCCACTTAAGACTTGAAGGCCTGCCAAGCACTGCTTGTGATCAGACAAGGAAAACAGCATCAGGCTGAAGAGCTTCAGTTCTGGAATCAAGTAGATTCAGAGATCATTTTTCTGGGTTCTTATGGTGAGTGGTCCACCTGGCTCTCCCACATACTAACTATATGACTTGGGATAAATAATATCTTAAATCTCAGTCTCTTTCTCTGTAAAATGAGGCTAATTACATCTGCTGGCTTGCAGTGAATTTAAATACAGTAATATTGTATGAATAATAGGGTAGGGCAACAAACACTTGTAAGTGCCCACTTATGTGGCACTTATGTGGATGAGTGAGTGCCATCTAAGGAGCACTTGAGCTTCCCAGGTGGTTCAGTGGTAAAGAATCTGCCTACAAATGCTGGAGACAGAGATTTGATCCCTGGGTGGGAGACCCCCTGAAGAAGGAACTGGTAACCGACTCTAGTATTCCTGCCTGGGAAATCCCATTGACAGAGAACTTCCTGGCAGGTTACAGTCCATGGGGTCGTGAAAGCATTGGACAGGACTGAGCCACTAAGCAACAAGAAGGATCACTTAAAAATGAATGGGTGATTGAAAAGGAAATGGGCACTGCCTTCAAATAGCACACAACCTAATGAAGAAGAAAAAGGGCAAACTGATTACAATATAACACAATACCTACCCTAACTGAGGTTGGATAGACTGTTCCAGGGACAGAGAACAAGGACATTGTCCTGGAAGAGCCAGAACACAGACACTGGCTGTCTGATCCCAAGCCTTCTGTTCTTCATCATCACGTCCAGTGGTGGCAAAATACCATGATCATCAGTCTAGCTCCAACCTTATGACGTGAGAAGATTCAGTTGGTCACTTTCTGTAACCCTGGTGGACCCACTGAAACCAGCAAACCTCCCCCCCTCCCACCCCATGCCTATCAGAAAATAGATTCTCCCTCAAAGGACTTTGGCCACTTCATTTATTTTCTCTAGGACCTTTGAGTCCACCCTACATCACCCAGTCGTTCAACTGTGCACAAAGTCTTCCATCAGAATCTTCTCATAAGGATGGAAATGTCAAAATCAATTTCCTGGAAAAGAAACAAAAATGGATTTTTTTTTCCCTTAAATGGTCTTGATAGCAAAATTTATGAGAGTAGAAATACATCCTGAGGGATTGGATGAAAGGCTCATTGAAAGAGTCATTTTCATCTGGACCAGGGAAAGCCCTAGAGAGGAAACTGCCCTGAGACCCAGAGGGCAGACTATATGTTGGAATTTTTCTTTGTTTCTAACAGCTACAGTTGGTTTTTTTGTTTATTTGCAAAGTGCTGGTTGTGTCTCAGGGGTAGTGAGTTGGCAAAGCATTTTACATGGGAAAACCAAAAAAGTCAGTGTCACAGATAGAGGTTGGCATGTCCCACTGCAGATAGCTCAGTGAAAAGTGAGGTGTGTCCAGGGGCCAAGGACATTTGGAGAGACCCTGTACCCTGCTAAGCTGTCTAGAGCTTCCATCTACAAGGACTGCTAAAATCTTATGGGAATATGTCTGAAAGCATGGCCCACTGCACCTCAGATCATCACCTAGACTCACTGCAGGAATGGTCAAAAAGTAAGCTGGTTCCTCTGCCCCAGAAGAGACAAGGCTCTGAAGTAAACGTTAGAAACAGTTCTCTCCCATCCTGGCCCTGTGCCCACAAATGAGCTTTGAGGAGAATTTAAAGATGGTCAGCCTGAAGGGTGCCAAGTCTCTATCCCGCCCCCATCCAGCTGGTCCAGAAGCACAGACCACTCTCCCCCGAGTATCCTGATGAAGAGACTGAGCGCACCATGGGGACAGTTCAGGTGATCCCTCAGGTCTTTAAACTGCAGGGATAACCACAGTGGTGGGGCCCCAGGGCCCACTGATCACCGGAGCCCTGCACCTCAGCGGGCCGTGTGTGGGAGGCTGGTCAGGGCTGCAGCTGAGTGACAGCTCCAAGGATGCAGCAAGGCAGGCCCCAGTCAAAAGCAGGTGATGACTCCGGCTCCGGACTTTGGAGGAAGGGCTCCAGGGCAGCCATTTGGTTGGAAGAGGACTAGAAAAGCTGAGTGTGTAAGCACTTGACCCAAGACTGAGAAAACAGCAGTCACCCACATCCAAAAGTATAAGGGCTGTGGAGATTTGGGAGGATAGCTAGAGCCTCTCGAATCACACACTGCAAGCCACCCGGACACGCAGAATGGAGAAATTTCCTGGAAGAGACCCAAAGGTCGCTGCACTAAGGTCCCAAGCAGAATTAGAAACCAGGGTTCACAGTAGGGGGACAGGATCAGGCTGCCAAAGTCAGCTGCAAGATGTCCTGTCCAGCAGGCTGGAGGCAGAGGAATAGGAGTGAGCCAGGCCTGGGATCTGGGGCCCTTTGCTGCTGCGCTGCAATGCTTGCTCAAGCAACAAAATACAGAGAAACTATATGGGACTAAAAATCATTGTGTGCCTGTGCAGTTAGGGGCTTCCCTGATGGCTCAGTGGGTAAAGAATCCACCTACAATGCAGGAAACACAGGAGATGCCGGGTTCAGTTCCTGGGTTGGGAAGATCCCCTGGAGGAGGGCATGGCAACCCACTCCAGTATTCTTGCCTGGGGAATCCCATGGACAGAGGAGCCTGGCGGGCTACAGCCCAAAGGGTCACAACAAGTCAGACATGCTTGAGTGTCTAAGCACCCATAAACGCACACATGTGCAGCTGGAGCAAATTCTGGACAAAAGATACGAAGAGACCAAAAACCCAACTGCCACTTCTGAGGAGCCTGGAGTAAAATCAGGGTGTGGGAAGTAAAAACAGGGTATTTGGGCATGCCCACTGTACACCACACCACCAAAGGGGTAGGCAAATCACCTAAGCCACCCCACTGGCCTGGATGGGCCCCTACCCTCGCCCCATATAAGGACAAGCTTGGAAAGCAAGCAAGCAAGGGAAGGTGGTGCTTTTTTTCCCTCATTCCTCCTGCTGTAGTAGGAGCCCCAGTAAAGCTTCACCTGAATTTCTTATGTGGCATCTGATCAATTTCTACTGATTAAGGAAGCCAGGAACCCTGGTCTGTAACAGGAGGGCCTGTGGTAACACCCCTATCCAGACAATTCAGGAACCCAGTGGTCAGCAAATGGACAAGCATCCTGGGTGAGGGGGCAGTGAGGATGTCTGGATGGGGTGTGGAGGTGGGGGTGGGGTGGCCTGACCCTGTGGAGAGGCAGTGCTGGGCTCTGCTTAATTGTTTCCTGCCTCCAGCCCACACTGGTCTGGGAAGGAGGCAGGGCCCCGCTGCAGGTGGGAAAGCTGTGCATGTGGCCAGCTGTGGCTGTGACAGAGCTGGAGGAGGCTGAGTCAGGGGAAACGCCAGGGAAGGTTGGGGAGGGGGGTTGGGAACCTGCTGAAAAGAATCTGTGAATGTTCTGGGGAAGGAGACAGAGCTCACTCCGTGTGCAGCAGGAACTTCCTTCCTTCTTTCTTTCTATTCCTTCCTCTCTCTTCCCTTGAAGGCAAGCAGCCAGAGGCAGGATGAGCTGTCTCAAGGAAGAAGAAATAAAAGCAGCTTTTAAGTGACTGGAGGTCACATCCTGTGTGAAACAACAACAAGAAAAGAGAACACAACACTACCTCTCCTGCAGAGACCGGGCTGCAGTCATCTCTGGCCAAAGGAGTAGCCGGAAGACTTGAGGACGTCTTTATAGCCTTGGGCTGAATTGTGACACCGCAAATCTCCCTTCCTCACTTCTTTTTTTTTTTTAATTAAAAAAAGTTTTTAATTGGAGGATAATTGCTTTACAGTGTTGTGTGTGTTTGCCGTGCAACACTCTGACTCAGCCATAGGTATACATATATCCCCTCCGTCTTGAGCCTCCCTCCCACCCTACCCCCCATATCCCACCCTTCTAAGTCATCGCAGAGCACCACGCTAAGCAGCCTCCCCCTAGCTATCTATTTTACACATGTGTGTGCTTAGTCGCTCAGTCGTGTGACCCCATGGACTGTATCCCACCAGGCTCGTCTGTTCATGGGGATTTTCCAGTCAAGAATACTGGAGTGGGTTGCCGTGCCTTTGATCTTCCCAACCCAGGGATCAAACCCAGATCTCCTGCCTTGCAGGCGGATTTTTTACCACCTGAGCCACCAGGGAAGCCTATTTTACACATGGTGATATATATATATTTCAATGCTACTTTCTCAATTTGTCCCACCCTCTCCTTCCCCCGCTGTGTCCATAACTCCATTCTCTCCATCTGAGTCTACCATCTTTCTAGATTCCATATATATGAGTTAATATATAATATTTGTTTTTCTCTTTCTGACTTACTTCACTCTGTATGACTAGGTTCATCCACCTTACTGGAACTGACTCAGTTTTGTTCCTTTTTATGACTCTTCCCTGGTGGCTCAGTCGGTAAAGTGTCTGCCTATAATGCAGGAGACCTGGGTTCAGTCCCTGGGTTGGGAAGATCTCCTCAAGAAGGCAATGGCAACCTACTCCAGTATTCTTGCCTGGAAAATCCCATGGATGGAGGAGCCTGGTAGGCTACAGTCCATGGGGTTGCAAAGAGTCGGACACAACTGAACGACTTGACTTCACTTCACTTCTTCATGGCTGCTTTCTTCACTTCTTTAAAGAAGCTGCTAACCACGTCCACATCACCCCATGATCCTTTCACCTTGGATGTTTCTGCAAGGTCTTCCTTTCCCATGAGCTGAGTATGGCAGCCATAACCCAATAGAACATGTCTGGGGCTCTGTTATCCTTGACTTATGCTCCTACACATTTGGCCTAGAGAGTAAGGAAGGAGACCCTCCCACCACTACCGCCGCAGTCACAATCAGACAGGCCCTGAGCAAAGCTATCACAGCTCCCCTTTCCCAACACAGCTAAAAATTGACTAATGACCTGAGAAATAGTCATCCCTTTTTTTTATTTTCAGATGAAAGGTACCTGTCTTCAAGGTGTACATCTTCTGAAGCCTGCCCTTTTCCATCCAGTCTTCAACCTGATGGCAACTATTTGTTAAACACAGGGAGGCAGGAGGCCATGAAGGCAGAGCACATGACTGTCAGTGTTTTGATGCAGGAGTAAGGCTCCCCTAAGAATCTTAGAAAAAAAGAGATAAGATTTTACAAGAGATCTCCAAGAGATGAAATGTAAGATCAGTATCTGGAAAAACAGGCCCAGTCACTTTAAAGCATCAGAACAGCTCCTTGAATATGGCAGACATTTGCAGTGTTGAGTGGGAAAAAAGTAGGGCTAGTCCACCATCCACAGGACCATGGCAAGGCCCGGCCGGCACATCCGGGGAGCCAGGGACCTGAGTTGCTGTGTTGGCTCACGTGGGCCAATGAAGAGCAGAGAGAGCCGCATGAACAGAGGAGTACCAGGCTAGCTGGAGCTCAGGGCATGAAGCAGGAGTTCTTTTGACTCACCGAGCAATCTCTGAGGAAAATCAGGATCCACAGAGGCAGAGCTCACCAGCTGAGGGTCAAGAGTACGTTTGAGCCCCCTCAGCACTACTGGTTCTTATAAATTGCCTTAATTACTTAATTCCCAAGTAATTTTGGTTACTGCAAGTCTGCCCTTGAGAGATTGGGTCAGTTGGAAATCTCAGTGCTATGGTAAATTCAATCAACATTTACCGAGTGAACAAATGAGTAAAATTAGACTTCTGTAACTGCAAGATTAAAGATTTCAGTCTGAGCCATAGGCAATCCCTGGTGGCAACACCTCCCTGTGAGCAATTTGGGAGATACCCTGCTGGTCTTTCATGGGCTATGAACCACCTGCCATTGCTCTTTGGTCAAACACGCAACTAACATGTTACTAACACAGACAGAAACAAATAAAACCAGCTCTTTGACCAGGAAGGAAAACACTGATACATCAGAGAAAGCAACAAATGACTACTAGATCATGTGATTCACGTGCAGGAAGGAAGGAATGACTAAGAAGGGACTTATGGAAGAGATGTGCATGAGTTGGCTCTAGATAGGGATTGAAATATGTGGGACCTGCAAAGAAGGTGGGAACATTTAGAGCAGAAAGTTTCGGTGTTGAAGTCTTGGATGTGATGTCAGAGACTTCAGAATCCTGGCCAAATCCTTCGGTGTCAAACTCCAGGCTGCTGCAGGTTCATGCAAGGGAAGCAGACCTAAGAAGACTGAGCTGGTAAGAGTGCATAGGCTGAGTTACAGAGGAGAAAGACTGAAAGTAAGGGAAGAGTTAACACATGAGTGCAAGAATACATGGAAAAGGCTTATGAAGTCTATTTTTTTAGAATTTTGTCCCTTCCTTTAACTCTCTACATTTTTCTTCCTATCTTCTATTATGTCAACTCAGCCCACTTTATTTTGCTGACTTCTGCTCTACCTACATTATCTCATTTAACGCTCCCAACAAATGTAAGGTATATATTCTTTTCCCCAGTGTGTAGATGAAGAGCAAAGAGGCTGCTTACAAGTTCAGTAACTTGCCTAAGGTCACACAGCTGACTAGCAAATAGTAGGTCAGAGGCAGAGCCCTGAATCCAAGCTCAGGTCTGCCTGAGCTGAAGGCCAAACATTCTTTGTGTGTTTCAACAGTTTTCCAGCTATTTAGAGACATTAGATAATATAATTTCTTAGCAGAGGCTTTAAAAGTCAAGTTCTATATTTGGCATCTAGCTTTTTTTGTATGCTTTTATAACTACATCACATTTAGTCCAGGAAGACTTGGCTCTCAGCAAGCATTAATTAAGCATTAGGTAAGTGAAATTCTCAAATATATTCAATTCTCATTAATATTAACAGGATCAGCATTAATTAACCCAGTAAATCACATAGGGTTTATGGCTTAAGCCAGATGAAAGTTTATTACTTCCTCACAGTAATGAAGTCCAAGAATAAGCAGTTCTACCCTGGTGACTCAGTGGTAAAAGAATCTACCTGCCAGTGCAGGAGACACAGGAGACTCAGGTTCGATCCCTGGATCAGGAAGATCCCTTGGAGGATGGCATGACAACCCACGCCAGTATTTTTGCTCCTCTCCCATGGTCAGAGGAGCCTGGTGGACTACAGTCCATGGGGTCACAAAGACTCGGACACAACTTAGGAACATAACAA
The DNA here is from genome assembly GCF_032452875.1 of Bos javanicus. Lineage (NCBI taxonomy): Eukaryota > Metazoa > Chordata > Mammalia > Artiodactyla > Bovidae > Bos > Bos javanicus. Next base: position 43,091,039 of record NC_083881.1, read on the forward strand.
CAGCAGTAACAGTGGCACCATAGGGCCATCAAGGATCCACACTCCTATCTCCCTGCTCCAACATTCTTAACCCAGGAGCTTCCATCTTCAAGGTCAGCTCAAAATCCATTATGATGTGAAGGTCTAGCCATCAGGGCCACGATCCTGGTTGGCACTGAGGAAGTGGGGAAGGGCAAGGAAAAAAATGCCATTCCTCCATGTGTCACTGTCAAAAGGTATACTTTCTAGAAGCCCTTCCTAACAAATTCCACTTGCAACTAATTGGCCATTCCAAGCAGAATGGGGGCTGGAAATGTGTCTTGTTCTAGGCAGTAATGTGCTCAGCTAAAAAAATCTGTCACTCAGGAAGAAGGCAAGAATAGATACTGAGTAGGCAAGTAACAGCCTATATCACTCAGATCACCTGAATCAGCAAGGAAGCCAAAAATTAATTGAAATTCAGACAGTATTCTAGGATTCCATCTGCATGTGAATCATGGAAATCTGAGGCTCTTATAGAACTTTTCTGCAGGTCAAAGAGTGCAAAGATTTGAAAACATATTTGAGAATCAGGCCAAAGAATGCAAATATTTGAAAACATAATTTGAGTACCTTTGGGTATTTTAAAGAAAGAAATTTGCTTCTGTCAAGTAAGCTTCGTTTCCTGAAACTTGTCAAGGTGTTCTCTTATTATATTCCTAATATAAGCTTTTAGAATATAAAGGATGAGAAATACAGCTATCGGGGTTGGGAAGGTTGATGCTGGGTCTGTAAAGGATTAAACAGTGAAAAGATGGCCCTTTTACACAACATGAGGTTCTTTTCTGATAGCTCAGCTTATCCACAGAACTAAGTTGTATCTTGAGAATTGTAGGGTGTAAAAATTGTGTAATATTTTTAAAGCCCACCCCAAAAGGGATTATCTTATTTCCCTAGGACCACCGGAAGTGGCCTCTTATTGGTAAAGCAGATTCCTCTGGCCTTTCCTAAATGGCCAGTGTGTTTTAGGATGAAGACTGCCTTGGAAACTTTTCAAGAAAGTCAGAGTCCGGCCATCAGCCAAGCAATTCTGATTTTGGGAACTCATGACAAAAGGACCAGCCATCTCTGTAATTTTCCAGACTTGGCCAATTTAGAATAAATAGATGGAAACACTCTCTTAACCATATTCCAAATCTTCCAATTATGCCAGAAATAAAAATCTGCAGAATTTCCAAGACCTACCATTTTTTGACACTTTAAAAATAACATAAGAGCATTTTCAATTGACGCTAACTTGGGAAAACCATTATAAGATAGTGCTGAGTTGAGATAAACAGCTTTAGTTCACCTTTAAATAAAATAGTAACCATTTTTTAGACACGAGGAGTTTCGGCGTTTTACCATTCTGGAAGTAAACAGCATCAACGATCCTTCTGTTTCAATGAGCACAGCTGTCTGGGTGGGGACATAAACATCCCCCAGCCGTGTTGGGAATCCAAACACAACAATGTCAGGCGGCTGTGTGAGAACCAGGAAATGAAGCTGACTACAAATGGCACAAAAACTGACGTAGTCTCATCAACCAATCAAAATGAAATAGGACCTACAAAACAATAGACTCGAGCCTCTTTTAGATTAGCCCTTTTGTCAATACATACTTCTCCTAGAAGTGCAAAATACTGATGGAACTCTGTATTAATTTTCTTTCTTTTTTTCCTTATTTCAACCCACCGGGTCCTGACAGAGAAATCAACAGGTGTGTTAGAATGATTTATTTTAATTAGTCAGGGTCTCTAAAGAACAGGAGAGGGGGTTCCCTGACTGGCCAGTGGTTAGGACTTGGCACTTGCACTGCTGGGGGCCTGGGTTCCATCCCTGGTCAGGGAACTAAGATGCTGCAAGCCTTGCAGTGCAGCCAAAAATAAAATAATATAAAGAACAGGGAAATATCTTTTTAAATCTTTTAAATTTTCTTGTTTGGCTGCATTGGGTCTTAGTTGCAACATGTGGGATCTAGTTCCCTGACCAGGGATGGAACCCAGGCCCCTGCATTGGGGTCTTGGAGTCTTAGCCACTGGATGACCAGAGAAGTCCCCAGGGGAGATATCTAAACATGAATTGAGTCACTGTAAAGATAAGGCATGGGGTAGTGGATGGGGGTCTCTAAAGCACCTGCCACCCAGGTGGGTCCTTAAGGGCACAGGCAAGATGTACTTAAGTCAACTCTAGATATGGATATTGGTCAAGCATCTTTGCCACACCGAGTCCCATTGTAGCCCCAGGGACTCAGTGACGATGTGGCCCTGACCTTGAGGAAGCTCACTGTCTCATGAAGAGGAGTGGGCATGCACAGAAAGGCCCCACAGTACTGCGGCAAAAGTACGGCTTAAGATAAGGATGACCAGACTGCCTTAGGAACAGAATAAAGATGGTCTAGGAGAGATCACCAGAGAGAGAATATTTGATATTTAAGCATTTTTTTACAAATTACTCCTTTTTCTTTTTCTTTTTTTTTTTTTTGCTATTGTTTCTTTGGGTACAAAGAAACCTTAACAAACTTTTTAAGATACAGATTTCTACAGTCAATGCTCTGATCGTAATCAAATGACATTAAAACAAAAAATAAAAAGGATATTCAAGCTGGGGATGTTCTGTGTCTTGATTGTGGCAATGTTTATCCCAGTAGACACATTTGTCAGAACTCACTGAGCTAGACCCTTAAAATGGGTGCATTTTATTGGAAGAAATTCATTCCCAAATAACTCCTGGATCAAAGCACAAACCAAAACTAAAAAGACATGTGTAGAAAGCAATGAAAAGGAGAAGAGCCAGAGGACTTTCCTGGTGGTCCAGTGGTGAAGACTCCAGAGCTCCACTGCAGGGAGAATGCGTTCAGTCCCTGGTTGGGGAGGTAAGATATCACATGCCATGTGGGACTGCCCCCCCAAAATTTTTTTTAAAAAGAAAATGGAAAGAGTTCATACCCAGGCCTGAGAACATGACTAAGTTGGACTTGGAAGAAAATTCTTGTTCTTAAATGTTTGCCTTCTTCCAGAGAAAAGAACAGTGGTGAAGGCACTTGGCTTTTAGAAATCCTGATGAAACTCTATATTAATTTTATTTTTTTAGTTTCTATATTTTATGATGTTTTGACTTCTTGAGGGGCCTAGCTTGCCAGGGAGAGACTGACCCTCCCAGGGCTAATTCCTAAGATAATAACTTGGGAATTGTCTGTGACCACACTTTTCATACGCAGACCAACCAATCCTGAGTCCATTTCCCCAGCCACCTTCTATATCTAACAGGACCATTCAAACTAGCTGATTCTGAAATGTTTCTCCTGCTCTGCCTTCCATTCCCACAGAAAACACAGTAGAGACCTTAGCCTGTGTGTTCCTATCACTCCTTTCTGTCTGCTGACGGATGCTTACCCACGTGGCCCAGTGTGGTATGGCATGACCTCTCCTTTTGGGAAATGCAAGTAATAAAAATTTTCCTTTGGTGACGATAGATATGCTATCATAAAGTTACCTCTATCACTTAAAATTTCTTGGGTACCAATAGAGATACAAAGCCCCATTCACTAGTGTTTTAGAACATGGTCCTAAATGCAGATGTGAAAGTCTCAGTTCTTTGTCCATTATCCACTCAGCCGGGCCCAGTCTGTGCAGTTGGATAAATATGACATCTGGCAGGGGAAAAATACTTTCCCAAGTACGTAAGTGTCAGAAAAATCTCACCTCACAAGACTCCAATACAGTTGTGCCCTGACTTTCCTCTTACTCCGAGAACAAAAGGGAAGTTCCTTCCACACAACAAAACTCTCCTACCCAGGATGCAGGAGATTCACCCTCTCACCCCCTGCCTGGACCACGTGGTGTCCCAGACTCATGCAGCAGTAACCAATGGCAGCCTGTGGGCCACGTCTAACCCACAGATGGATCTTACTTGGCTGTCATATGATTAAGTAAATTTAAGCCAACATTTTAAAGTCATGAAATTTCATACAAAAATCTAGATTTCCAGCTTCTTTCAAAATCTGAAAGCTTGTGTGGTGCTGGCCTGTTTTCTCACCTGGCCACCACCAGCTGCAGCCAAGGTGAGTGTGACACTTACTGGGGCTTGTCCTCTTCAACCCCCGGTGCTCCATTGGTTCAGAATACGGAGAGCAAACGTCAGTGGCCATTTAACCTTGGGCTTGCTCAGTTTATCTCATACTACAGGTATTCTTCTGTACCTTCAAAGGCCTCAAATAAAGGGCTCTGGAACAAGACACTGCCCAGGTCCAAACCCTGGGCCTCACACTGTTGTCATGAGTTTGACCTCAGGCAGTTTTGCTCATCAGCTTATGCTTCAATAACCTCATCACTGAAAGGAAGAATAAGAATAGCACCTACCTGGCAGAGTGGTTGTGAGGATAAAAGATTTAAAAGCACTTAAAATGATGTCAAAGTGGTACAAAATAAGAATACACGATCTTAGCTTTTAAAATCCATGTTTTTATTCAAAATTGAGTCAGGAGGAGCAGGGAGGCGGGGCAGGATGAACTGAGAAGACTCAGTTTAAGACACATATTTAAAAACACTGATAAAAGATTTCTTGGTAGAATGAATAAAACTAACCCCCCCAGATGTTGAGCAGGGAAACCACCAGCCAGCTTCATTCGGTCACTGCTTGTCTGGACTCTAGGGGCAGTGCCATTTAATGGACCCCAGCTTCAGGCTTTCTGGTCCCTGGTCCAATGTGTGAACTCTTTCCAGAGTATTCTTCCCAGAGAAAGCTCTATTCATTTCCCCCACCTTTAAAGGAGTCGCCTGCCTAGTCTGACAGCAAGGTCCCCTGTGATCACTGCCTCATCACTCCCTTTCTATAGGTTGCATTTCAGCCAGATGACCAACTGACCATCTCCCCAGATAAATCATCAAACATCTCCTGAAGTAACAACAGAACACCTCCCACACCTACAGTGCTTGAGGCCACCTTTGGATCTAGTCCCTGTCATGTTCTTCCTGTCCTTCACACAGATGGGTCAGATCCAATCCATCCTCCAGCTTTGACACAGAGGGCTTCTTCTTTATGAAATTGTCTTAATCTTTCCACCTGAAAATAAGCTTGCTCTCTAAACTCCCTTGGCTTTTTCTGTTACAGCACTTCACACTTTATTCACTGAATTGAAGTTACAGGTATATGTCTCTTCTTTTTCTCACTAAACTGTAAAATTCCTTTTTTACAGAAATTTTAAAGAATCTACCTGCAATGCAGGAGATGCAAGTTTGATCCCTGAAAATTCCCTGTAAAATAAAGAGCATTCTTTATTTCTCAAAGCATCAATCACAGAAAAATGCATTTAACCTGAAATTAACTAAGAGACTGGAGGACAATTTTTTTTTCCTCTTTTGAAAATATCTCCTAAGAGATAGTCTTGTTTTGGTACAACACAGAATTCAGCTAACAGTGACAACCTCTTTCGATTTCCCAGAAAAGCAGTGGAAGGTGAGTCATGGGTGGTGGAGATGGGGAAGCTGGTGGGGAGGAAAGGAAAGGAAAGGAAAATACAACGTATTCAAGATTCAAGTGATTGCCAGAACTGGAATGAATTTTCAGGGATGTGAAGACAAGATGGACTGGATGCAGAAACGTAAGTCCTGGTGCACAAATGCAAGGCTACTTGAAACAGAGTAAACCCGCCCACCAAGAAGAAAGTGGGAAGCTGTGATGAGAAAATAGAACTAAGGAATTCCCTGGAAGTCCAGTGGTTAGGACTTCAAGATCTCACTGCCTAGAGTCCAAGTTTGATTCCTAGTTGGGGAAATAAAAGTCCTACAAACTGAGCAGTACAGCAAAAAAACAAACAAACAAAACAAAAACCCTACTCTTAAAAGTAAGAACATAAAAACGATGGACCAACAACCAGGGAATAAATTAAGGAAGCTGTCAGTAAAATAACATTCCCTTCAAAATAAAAGTGAAGATGTAAATATATAGAAAAGCTAAGATTGTTGGGATTATGTCTTTTCCCCCATGCTGATTTGTAATTTATAGCTTTTCTAGGACTGCTTCTATAAAAATTAAAAAATAACTACAATTATTTGTCTTAAAAATTTTATGAAATACAAAATGAAGTGACATTAGATATCATATTTCCCATTAGAATAGAACTTTTAACTACCTATTTTATTTATAGTTAGCATTTATTAAGCACTTACTATGGCTCAGCAGTAAAGAATCTACCTGCAATGCAGGAGATGCAAGTTTGATCCCTGGCTCAGGAAGATTCCCTGTAGGAGGAAATGGCAACCCACTCCAGTATTCTCGCCTGGAAAATCCCATGGATGGAGAAGCCTGGTGGGCTACAGTCCATGGGGTCACAAAGAGTCAGACACGACTGAAAGAATGAGCACGTACACATGCATACACACACACACATGCACTGAATAATACCCTGCGATTTATTATCGCCTCAATTTGTCATCATGTCATACAATTTACTTTTAGGAAATGAGGTTTGGTAAAACTAAATAACTTGCTTCAGGTCCCACAGGTAGGAAATGGAAGAGACCAGTTTCACCTAGACACCTTGGATCCAGTCCATGGCTCTAGTTTGAACCACCAGGTATATGCACACACGGCTCTGCAGGGGGCGCTGGGAGACACTCACATGCTGCTGCAGGAAAAATATACGTTACAATCGTTCTAGAAAGTAATTGTGCAGTGAATGTCAAGGGTTTTAAAAATGTTCACATTCTTTGCAAGTAATAACGTTAGGAATATATGCTGAGGAAATAAGCTGAGATTCTCCAAAATTTATGAATAGGGTGTTCACAGCATCATTGTTTATTATAGTGAGAAAATGCGAACAGGAAGCTGAGTGCTGAAGAATCGATGCTTTTGAACTGTGGTGTTGGAGAAGACTCTTCAGAGTCCCTTGGACTTCAAGGAGATCAAACCAGTCAATCCTAAAGGAAATCGTCCTCAATATTCATTGGAAGGACTGATGATGAAGCTTTAGCTCCAACACTTTGGTTACCTGATGCAAAGAACTGACTCACTGGAAAAGACTCTGATGCTGGGAAAGATTAAAGGCAGGAGGAGAAGGGGACGACAGAGGATGACAGGGTTGGATGGCATCTCTGACTCAATGGACATGGTTTGAGCAAGCTCCAGGAGTTAGTGATGGACAGGGAAGCCTGGCATGCTGCAGCCATGGAGTCACAAAGAGTAAGACACGACTGAGCGACTCAACTGAACTGATACCCTACTCTGTCCCCAAAATCATCATAGATATTTGTTTATGTTAATATGGTTTCCCAGGTGGCTCAGAGGATAAAGAATCCACCTGCAATGCAGGAGACAAGGGTTCAATCCCTGGGTCAGAAAGATCCCCTGGAGGAGGGCATGGCAAGCCTCTCCAGTATTCTTGCCTGGAAAATCCCTTGGATAGAGGAGCCTGGTGGTCTACACTCCATGGGGTCACAAAGAGTCGGACAGGACTGAGCAACTGAACTGAACTGATATGTCAAAGAAGTGTGTGTGTGTGTTCAGTTGCTCAGTCGTGTCCAACTCTTTGCAACCCCATGGACTGTAGCCCGCCAGGTTCCTCTGTCCATGGGATTCCCCAGGCAAGAATTTTGGAGTAGGTTGCCAATTTCTCCTCCAGAGGATCTTCCCAACCCAGGGATCAAACTCGCGTCTCTTGTGTCTCCTCCACTGGCAGCTGGATTCTTTACCACTGGCACTACCTGAGAGATAAAATGAAAGTTGCCCAGTTTTATCCAACTCTTTTCGACACCATGGACTGTAGCCCGCCAGGCTATTCTCTCCATGGAATTCTCCAGGCAAGAATACTGGAGTGGGTTGCCATTCCCTTCTCCAGGGGATCTCCCTGACCCAGGGATTGAACCTGGGTCTCCTGCACTGCAGGCAGATTCTTTACCGTCTGAGCTATCAGCGCCACCTGGGAAAATATGTCAAAAAAGGGAAACAGGTAAATAAATGATAGTCTTTCCATTTAAAATGATTTTCAAAGACTTCAATAACATGGAAAAATCTTAAATAAAAGAAGTGAATTATGAAATCTAATTTCATATAATTCTGTTTTGTAAATATACAGAAATCTATTTATGTTTACATGTATAGAAAAAGAACTAGGAGGAACATCACCCAGCTGGCATTCATTGAGATGAAGATTAGAGATTTTTTTTAAAAATTTTCTGCACTTTTCATATTATGATAAATACATTATTTCATTTTCATAAAAATAAATTTTCTTATATAAGATTCATTCTTTAAAAGCCTGATTTATATTCAACTTTCTGGATTGCACCTGTTGCTTCAAAAACACCTTTATTTAAAAGGAATGTTTTCAGATTTTCCCCTGGAGAAGGAAATGGCAACCCACTTCAGTACTCTTGCTTGGAAAATTCCATGGATGGAGGAGCCTCATAGGCTACAATCCATGGGGTTGCAAAGAGTCAGACACGATTCAGCAACTTCACTTTCCTTTCTTTTTTCAGATTTTAGTTAATCCCCAAAATATTTAAGTAAATTTTAAGCATTCCATATGAACCATGTTAACGTTAACAATGTAATATAATAAATATAATCACGTAGAACCCCCAAATTAAAATGCAATCACTGCTAGACAAAAAAATTAGAAAATTGTTTTTATCTGCTGCGAAGGTCTGTTTATCTTGAATCCAACTGACTGGGAAACTAAGAGAAACATAATTATTCCATGCTGTACCATTGAAGGGTAATTACTGTTCATAATAATAACTCAAAGGCATTGCAAGACCCTAAATGTCGTCTAAGCCCCCAAAGAAATATTGCATTGCAATGCATTGTATTGCCTAGCTTCATCATTAAGACTGTTTTATTGTTCTGGATTCTCAGAAAATTGACTAAAAAATTGACTACATTTGGCAGGTACAGTTACTTTCAGTAAGCTAAAATTATCTATCAATGAGAATGCCCTATTCCTCCATGCTTTTGAATAAACCAGAGTGCACTATATATTCATCAAAATTTGTTGAGAAAAAATGAGGAGTATGAAATGCCTCTGAGCTCTTTAAGTTTACCTTGACGACGGGGTAGGGGAGGCGGCTGGGAGTCACAAAAACAGAGGCTATATGGGATTGGTAAAAGGAGAAAGAACCCCTGCAGGTAGTTCAAGAGTAGCTGGGAAGATCCCTGTCTAAAGATAATGCGATGTTGGAACTGCCAAGTTCCATTAGCAAAAGCGGGTGAAGGGAAACTTCAGCACAACTGCTAAAAAGAGGTCAGAAGCCAGAAGAATTTTGGCAAACACGAAGCTTGGAGCAAGACCTGCTGTGGGAACTGTAGGATGCTCTCGGCAAAGGACAGTGGTAGCAAGAACCTTTCTTCTCAGTTTTCCCTGGTAGGAACGCAGTGTACTGCCATCCTGAGAACAGAAAACACGACCGCAGGGCTTCAGGTTTGGGGTCAGCGCTCTGAGCAGCGGTCACCCATGTTGTCCTTCCAAAGAGCTTTGGGCTTCCCAAAATCACATGGTGGCTGCCTGGGACCCCGTTGGGGAGGAAAGAACTGTGCTGAACTCAGTTGACACAGAGAAGCTGAAGGCTGGCGAGCAGTACTGGGCAGTGGTGGTGTTTACCAAGAGCCACAGAGAGAATGGCAAGTTAGCTAGCATCACAGCAGCCTTGTGGCTTTTAGATCCACCCACGGACAGACCATGGTTGACCAAAGGCGGCTGTACCTGTCCGTGGAAATAATTGCTATTGTACCAGAAAACCCATGAAGCCATTGGCTAAAGTAATGTGTCCATCTAGAGCTGTGCTGCCCAATACGACAGGCACATAGTCTCATGTGGCTATTAAATTAATTAAAATTAAATATAATTAAAAATTCATCTCCTCAGTCACTGCAGCCACATTTTAAGTGCTCGGTAGCCACGTGTGACTGGTGGCTACTGTGTTGGACAGTGCAGATATAGAAACACTCCCATCATCAAAGTTCCTCTGAACTTACACTGAAGCCAATGTTAATATATCAACAGAGAGAAATACAAGACGCTTACGAGTTTTCAAGACAAGATTGTTGGTTGTGTGTGCTCAGTCGTGTCTGACTCTTTGCGGCCCCATGGCTTGTAGCCCACCAGGCTCTTCTGTCCATGGGATTCTCCAGACAAGAATACTGGAGTGGGTTGCCATTTCCTCTTCCAGGGAATCTTTCTAACCCGGAATCAAATCCACATCCCTTTCATCTACTGCACTGGCAGGTGGATTCTTCTCAAACTGAGCCGCCTGGGAAGCCCAAGACAAGACATTAATATGAGAACTTAATAAACGTTTGTGCATGCACCTGGTTACTTTGAGCTAAGCCCCTTGGACCTTCAGGTATACCAATTTATCCTCCTTTTGCTGGGAATGTTTGAGAAGTATCACATAGTGGTCAGTCAGCACCTAGAACACTGCATCCAGCATCCCTTATAGACTGCGTATTGGTTTCATGAACCAGAGGAGAAGCCAGATCTCGAGACTGAGACTATTCTCTTGGACTCCTGCTTCTAAGCAGCTTCTTGTTCAAAAGTAGTAATTAGCTACTCTCAGAAACAGAAAAGTAAGTTCAGTTTTCTTTTTTACCCTCAGGTCTTCAAGACCCAGCAGTCATGCTTCCCCTTCCATCCTTTGGCTGAGCTACACAAACTGGTGGGAGAATCACAGGCAAGATGGCCCAGTTCCCCTCAGCATGAAAACAGGTAAAAAAGGGGGCAAATGTTTGTATTTCAAGGGTTCTTTCCAGAGTAATTTTAGCATTTATTAGTCATTGTGTGCTCTAGAATACATGGGTGTCTCTAAGGACCTCATGCTTCCTGTGGCTGTTTTAACCTCCACCCCACCTTGGTGAGGTTCAAGCAGCTCTAGAAGAATGCTCTCTAGTTCAACAATTGAATATCTTAAGCACAATAAGTCAATCTTTTCAAAAAAAATGAGGCTGAAAGTCAAACCTTGTAAAATAAATCAGACATTTTATAGTGTTGTTCTGATTACATACAATTCCCACAAGAAGGGAAGTACCTTTAAAATAAGGACTATTCAATACTAGTACAGGATTTCCTCTCGTTGTTGATAATTTCCTCCTAACAGAAGACATGACACAGTCCAAACCAAATTCAAAGGAGGTGTCCAGAGACGACAGGGCATCTATGTTCCGTGGGGAACATTGTTCAGTCTAATTGATGTTTTCCTTACAAAGCCATAGTGAGTGGAACTATTTTTATCCAGAACAGATAGGTTCCTGCTTAAAGGTATGATTTGCTCACCCCAGCTCTTTTTATATATAGTCAGAATCACAACATGTCCCCTGGAGAAGGAAATGGCAACCCATTCCAGTATTCTTGCCTGGAGAATTCCATGCACAGAGGAGCCTGGGGAGCTACATTCCATGGGGTTGCAAAGAGTCGGACAGGACTGAAGTGACTTAGCATGCATGCACGCATGACATGTACCTTTTCAAAGTGAAAGTTTCCATGAAATGTAAGAAACAATAGGCAAATGCACATGCCAGACTATGTTCTCACCCAGCAGGCAAACCTTTACCAGCCACAGAGTTTTGAATTGTGGAAATTCTGGTCCAGTCATTTTACTTTCAATGGATTCTATCTTCTCAGCAGGAGTGATGCTCAGAAAAGGGTCCTCAACTACTGTGAATTTAAATATCTTCCTCTTTGCTAGCACAATGACACATGTTATCTACAAATCCACTGAAGTTACCTGTAGAGGCTGAGGCCTTTAGTTATATATGGTCAAGTTCTCTAAACAGGCAGTAAACCTTGATTCTTGTATATACAATGGCAGTAAATCAGTAAGCACATTTTGGCAGAACATTTTTCCAATTTCCTCCCCTCAGTCAGAGAGGCACAATCCAGCCTCACAATCTGGCCAGACTTTCTAGAAGTAAATTAAGGTTAGCCTTTTGTCCAATTATGTAAACATACCTAATGAAGAAGGTGGTTCTTACATTAGGATGAATTAGATCAAATGGCCCAGATGGTAAAGCGTCTGCCTGCAATACGGGAGACCCAGATTCGATCCCTGGGTTGGGAAGATCTCCTGGAGAAGGAAATGGCAACCCACTCCAGTATTTCTACCTGGAGAATCCCAGGGACGGAGGAGCCTGGTAGGCTACAGTCCATGGGGTCGCAAAGTCGGACACAACTGAGCGACTTCACTTCTTCACTTCATGATTGTGAAAAATGAAACTGCCTAGAAGGGAGAAAATGTAACAAAACAGTAGTAGGAAACTTTTAAGGGCCTTAAGGACTTCTGGAATTTTAGCATGAGAACTTCACACAAGGGGAGGACATGAGTCAGCATAGCCCAGAGCTCACCTACAGGCATTCAAGAAATGCATATATAAAGAATGACTCATTATAATGAATAATCTAATCTAATTAATTGTCACAACAATATTACATGTTTCCCAGGTCACATCAGCAATCTGATGGCTAAAGTGAATTCACAGCAAGAGCAACAATAACACTATTTCTTTGGCTTCATTTTTTCCCTCTACCATGTATATAAAAGGTAAGAAGATGGGCTCATAATTCAGAGAGATCAGGTTAGATTTCCTGTCTCAATACTCACTAGCTGTGTGTGAGTCCTGGGCATGTAATTTACTTTCTCTGGAGACTCTTTCCTCATCGGCAGAGCAATTATAATCACGGAACCTACTTTACTGTGATGTGAACCTTAAATGAGCCTGGGTGTGGATAGCTGAACCTGCTAATCATACACTACTAATAAACGATTGCGTTCAGTCACTTCAGTCATGTCCGACTCTGCAACCCTATGGACTATAGCCCGCCAGGCTCCTCTGTCTATGGGATTTCCCAGGCAAGAATATTGGAGTGGATTGTCATTTCTTCTCCAGGGGATCTTCCTGACCCAGGGATCAAACCTGTGTCTCCTACATTGTGACAGATTTTTTTTTTTTTACTGCTGAGCCACCAAGGAATCCCATTATAAACAATTACATTATCATTAATGTATATAATTAACCTATTGTCATCGTTATCATTATTATACTGTCCTTGTCATCTTGCGCTCGTTGTGGCGGTTACTCTCAAGCCCAATTCCCCACGGCTAGCTTCTTTTAGTGGCCCAGGGATAGCTCACAAGTTTTGCTGGCATCAAGATGACATTTTCCTTTTCTCCTATTTAGCAGCTGCTACCAAAGTTGTCCGCACCACCTCAAAGCTGCCAAGACCACAGAAGCATCATGGCTTCCCTACATCCTTTCCAGACCCTTTGTGCTCAGAAGGCTTCCTTCTGGGGCAAAGATAGCTGAAGAGTAGGGAACAGGGAGAGCTTGTTCTATTCTCCATCAGCTTTGACAGTGACCTGTGGAGAAAATACCCTTCATCCCCAATCATGCTGGGCTGTAGCTCAACTTGGAGTTCTCAGTGCCATTACAGCCATTTTAGTGAGATGCCTCTTTAATTTTCAGGACTGTTATTATTGCAGGTCCTGGCATGGGTCCTTGGGGACTGAGCTGGAAGAAAATCTAGATGACAGACACCATGCTGTCTTCAGACAACCTACCCTCCCACCCCACTCCCCCACCCCTGGCCCTTGCCAGCCGTGTTCCAAGCTGGCTTGTGCTTGTTTTTGTCAGTTCCTTCTTCTTTCGAGTTCTTCCCTCAAATCACCTGAGTCCTTCCTGTAACTACTGTCACCCAGATAAGAACAAACCTGACTCATCCTTGGGCAGAGTTAGCCTGGAGACCCAGACTGAGGACGGTCTCCCCCACCCAGACCTGCTGCAGAAGTAGAGTGATGGATCAAACCCTGAATTCTTTGGCCAAAATATTGTGAAGATTTTGTAGGGCCTAAAGTTTATGAATCTGGGGGCCATTTAAAATGGACAAAACAGTGTATCTTCACAAACTTTACCTGAGCGCAGGCAAACACATTGCCACCGCCCTCCCAGGCTTCAAAAGAGGCCCGTGCTTGCGGAGGGACGTGAAGTCCCCTCTCTGATTTTTCCTGTGGTTCTCACTGCCAAGTGCCTGCGTGTGTTACATGCTTGTGGCAATCCCAGTGTAAACAGACAGAAGTGTAAACAGAAACGCTGGGTCATTCAGGTGACTGTCCTAAAGCTGCAGACAGTCCTGTAAGAAAAGGGAGACGTGTACATACTTCGTCAACTCTGATGATGGGAGGCGGACCATTAACACACCCAAAGGTAACATTCTCGTGCCATTTAACTTAATTTGGCCCAAGGCTCCTCATTGTTTGGTCAGCTGGGGCTTTTCTTTTTGTTTGTTAATTTTGAATTTAATTCCTTTGCTGTTACATATGCTGAGAAATGATCTTTTTCATCCCATTGCCCTGAGCATCCTTGGAGGTCCCCCCCACCTCCCACTACACCCAAGAGGGGAGGAGTGAAGTATTGTTTTGTTTTGTTCCTAAACTCTGCAAATAATAGAAGAAATGATATTGTTTGCATTGGGTGCACCTGCTTCCCTAAACGGGAGGAGGTTTGGTTTTGGTTTTTTTTTTTTCCTCTCCACCCCCACTCTCCTTTTATCTTGCCTGTGCCTCCTTTGTTGTTTGGTGGGAATGTAAGTGACTCCTGCTTTCTTAGGGAACTTCCTATCCCAGGGAATTCAGAGATTCTCCCCAGGGGCGCCCAGAGACGGTATTGTTTTATTCCCCCACCCCCACCCCACTCCCATTCCACATGAACCTCATGAACAGGCACCCAGACACAGAAGATGCTTGTATAAAGGAGCAAAAGAAATGCAGCCCCAAAAAGTTTCCTGCGTGTGTGCTGTGTGTGTGAGTGAGTTTTTATACACATATGTGCACGTTACAAAAAGAAAAAAAGAAAAAAGGAAACCTGTATGATTTTCTACAGGCATTCTCTTTAATCTTGACTACAACAGAATTAAATACAGGATTTTCTTCTCCTGCTTCCTTTGTTTTTCTCCAAGTTACTAGATAGCCCCAGGTGATCAGCAACTCCTCCTCTTTGTCCCATGATCTTCTTTCCCCAGGACACATCTCTGCCCCTAGTTGGGGGTCAGTGGACAGTGCCCATCACAAAGCTCACGGAGGGTGCAGGGAGAAAGGTACTCAAGCCAGCTAGTTCTATTTTGTGAATCTCTGGGTAATGGAGAACATACCCTGCTTCGCCTGTGTACCCCCAGCTTCTGGCAAAGAGCCTCACACATAGCCTCACACATAAATATTTGCAGAATGAATGTTGCAGGATGTGACTTTGGGCAAGCCACTTCACAGCTCTGGCTCTGGTTTCCTCTTCCATAAAGAAGACAGTATTCCTGACTGAAAAAGCCCGTGGATCAAGGGACCTGGCAGGCACATACAGTCCAAAGGGTCGCAGAGTGGGACACAGCTGAGTGACAGGGCACACACTCACATATAAGACGGTCGATGTCTTGAATTTTTTCTAATGCTATTATGATTCTCCCTGTCTAAAATGGATTTGGATTTATCGCTTTATAATAGTTAGGATTAAATGCAGGTAATAAAAAAAAATGTTCAGTAGTGTCCTGGATAAGAAATTCTCCTCTCATGTAAAAGAAGTCCAAAGGTGGGCTGCTCGGGGCTCCAAGATGTCACTGGAGACTCAGGCTGCCATCTTTCTGTCTTGTCATCCTCAGTCCAAGAGAGATGCTGTGGTCAGTGGCCACTATGTCCTCCTTCTAGATGAGCAGGAGGAGGAAGTGTGGGAAGACCAAGGGCCCCCTTCGCAGCCAGCCCCAGTGAATCAATGTCCTAGAAATCTCACCCACCATACTGCTTAAATCTCATTGGCCAGAACTGAGTCACATGGCCAACCCTACTTACAAGGATGTACATACATTCTTTCAGCTGGACACAATATTGCCCCAGATAAACACCAGGATTATATTACTAAGGAAGAAAAGAAGAACGGGCATTGGTGTCAAGTAGCAATCTTGCTGTCTTATTCAACATTGTTTGGCCTGATTTCATCCTGAAGTAGCTGTTCCACTTTTAAACTACCTGCCCCTATGTTTTTGAGATCTTCAAGGTTTCCCAAATCCTGATGACATTTTCACTAGTCCTTGAAAAAATGAGCAAGAGAATTGGTATTTTTCAAATGCTAAATTTATAATTAAATGTATTTGGCTAAAAGGACTACCCTTTATTTGGTGATTATTTTCATTTTTTTCTCTCACATGAAAACTGGCTTTTTTTCATGAAATGTTGCATATGGAAGAAGATAGTTTGTTTTTACTTTGAAATATAAAGATTTTGAACTCTATTCAGTCACCTGAGTTTTTGTAAATTGGTTTTTTTATACTGAAGTGTAATTGATTCAGAATGTTGTATTAATCACTGCTGTATGGCAAAGTGAATCAGTTTTACATATGTGTATATATATTTTATATTCTCTTCCATTATGGTTTATCTCAGGATATTGAATATAGCTCCCTCAGCTATATGTTGGACCTTGTTGTTCATCCATTCTATATGTAATATTTTGCATCTGATAACCCCTAACTCCCAGTCCACCCCTTCCCCAAGCCCCCTCTCCCTTGGCAACCACAAGCCTGTTCTCTATGTCCATGACTGTGTTTCTGTTTTATAGATAGATTCACTTGTGTCGTATTTTAGATTCCACATATGAGTAATATCACATTGTATTTGTCTTTCTCTTTCTGACTTACTTCACTTAGTATGATAATCTCTAGGTCCGTCCATATGGCTGCAAATGGCATTATTTCATTCTTTTTTATGGATGAGTATGAAAATTGGTTTTTTAAATAATGAAGTTTAGTTCTCTCCCCTAGACTTCCTCATCTAAGGACAGAGGGTTGAGGACAGTAGACTAGAAAAACTTTAGGTAGGACTGTCTGTACCCCATCAATAATAGTACAGAAATGGAGAACAGAGGCATTGTTCATTCAAGAGGAACATAAGGGACTTCCCTGATGGTTCAGTGGTTGGGACTCTGAGCTCTCAAGGCAGGGGCCAGGGTTGGATCCCTGGTCGGAGAACTGGATCCCACATGGTGCAGCTAGGACCCAGTGCAGCCAAATAAATTTGAAAAAAAAGAAAAAGAGGAACATCAGATCAGATCAGTCACTCAGTCGTGTCTGACTCTTTGCGACCCCATGAATCGCAGCACGCCAGGCCTCCCTGTCCATCACCAACTCCCAGAGTTCACTCACACTCATGTCCATCGAGTTGGTGATGCCATCCAGCCATCTCATCCTCTATGTCCCCTTCTCCTTCTGCCCCCAATCCCTCCCAGCATCACAGTCTTTTCCAATGAGTCAACTCTTCGCATGAGGTGGCCAAAGTACTGGAGTTTCAACTTTAGCATCATTCCTTCCAAAGAAATCCCAGGGCAGATCTCCTTCACAATGGACTGGTTGGATCTCCTTGCAGTCCAAGGGACTCTCAAGAGTCTTCTCCAACACCACAGTTCAAAAGCATCAATTCTTCGGCACTCAGCCTTCTTCACAGTCCAACTCTCACATCCATACATGACCACAGGAAAAACCATAGCCTTGACTAGATGAACTTTTGTTGGCAAAGTAATGTCTCTGCTTTTGAATATGCTATCTAGGTTGGTCATAACTTTCCTTCCAAGGAGTAAGCATCTTTTAATTTCATGGCTGCAATCACCATCTGCAGTGATTTTGGAGCCCAGAAAAATAAAGTCTGACACTGTTTCCACTGTTTCCCCATCTATTTCCCATGAAGTGATGGGACCAGATGCCATGATCTTCGTTTTCTGAATGTTGAGCTTTAAGCCAACTTTTTCACTCTCCACTTTCACTTTCATCAAGAGGCTTTTGAGTTCCTGTTCACTTTCTGCCATAAGGGTGGTGTCATCTGCATATCTGAGGTTATTGATATTTCTCCCAGCAATCTTGATTCCAGCTTGTGTTTCTTCCAGTCCAGCGTTTCTCATGATGTACTCTGCATATAAGTTAAATAAACAGGGTGACAATATACAGCCTTGACGTACTCCTTTTCCTATTTGGAACCAGTCTGTTGTTCCATGTCTAGTTCTAACTGTTGCTTCCTGACCTGCATACAAATTTCTCAAGAGGCAGATCAGGTGGTCTGGTATGCCCATCTCTTGAAGAATTTTCCACAGTTTATTGTAATCCACACAGTCAAAGGCTTTGGCATAGTCAATAAAGCAGAAATAGATGCTTTTCTGGAACTCTCTTGCTTTTTCCATGATCCAGCAGATGTTGGCCAATTTGATCTCTGGTTCCTCTGCCTTTTCTAAAATCAGCTTGAAGATCTGGAAGTTCACCGTTCACATATTGCTGAAGCCTGGCTTGGAGAATTTTGAGCATTACTTTACTAGCGTGTGAGATGAGTGCAATTGTGCGGTAGTTTGAGCATTCTTTGGCATTGCCTTTCTTTGGGATTGGGATGAAAACGGACCTTTTCCAGTCCTGTGGCCACTGCTGAGTTTTCCAAATTTGCTGGCATATTGAGTGCAGCACTTTCACAGCATCATCTTTCAGGATTTGGAATAGCTCAACTGGAATTCCATCACCTCCACTAGCTTTGTTCGTAGTGATGCTTTCTAAGGCCCACTTGACTTCACATTCCAGGATGTCTGGCTCTAGGTCAGTGATCACACCATCATGATTATCTGGGTTGTGAAGATCTTTTTTGTACAGTTCTTCTCTTCTCAAATCATTTTTTTCTTTTTTTGTAATTGAAGTATAGATGTTTAAAACATTGAGTTAGTTTCATGTGTACAGCACAGTGATTCAGTCATACATGTATTTTTTTCTGATTAATATATGCACACTACTATATATAAAATAGATAACCAATTAGGACCTACTGTATAACACAGGGAACTGTACTCAATATTTTGTAATAACCTATAAGGAAAAAGAATCTGAAAAAGAATCTAAACCTTCTCAGCTCTCGATATCAAGGCAACCTTGTAAGAGGGTGGCCCTCAGTATATAGAAACCAGAGTCTGGTTCCTGAACTCGGCCTGCCAGAGTTCAAATACCACCCCCAGAATGTACCAGCTGAGTAATGTTAAACAAGTTACTTAACCTCTTGATGACCAACTTTTTTAATCTATAAAATGAGAATAATAATAGAATCTCTCTTAAAGAGATTTTTCTGAGGATTAAATTAGAAAATACATGGAAAGAGCTTGCTGCTGCTGCTGCTAAGTCGCTTCAGTCGTGTCTGATTCTGTGTGACCCCATAGACGGCAGCCCATCAGGCTCCCTGGTCCCTGGGTTTCTCCAGGCAAGAACACTGGAGCGGGTTGCCGTTTCCTTCTCCAATGCATGAAAGTGAAAAGTGAAAGTGAAGTCGCTCAGTCGTGTCAGGATTTGATTCACCTCTAAAGAACTAAAAAGCCAAAATTATTAATGGCTTGAACGCAGATGTTTGTCTTTCACGCAATACAGGTCCAGAGGCAGTCAGTCCGGAGCACAACTGGAGTAGCAGTTCCTCGGACACCAGGGACCAGCTTTCTTTCTTTTTGCTCCACCATCCTCAGCTTGTTACATACTTGTAACAAGTGTGCATGTGCTCCAGCCATCACATACACACTCAAGAGGAAAAAAAGACATAGAAGATTGCACCTCTACCTTTACTTTCAAAACTCCTGCACAGCACTTCTGATTATAACACCTTGAGCCAAGTTTAGTCCTCTGATGACACCTAGCTAAAGTGGGGGTTTCAGATGGGGGGCATGGCTGTCCTGCGTACAAATTGAGATCCTGTTAATTAAGAAAGGAGAGAATGAGGGACTTACTTGGTGGTCCAGGAGTGAAGAATCTGCCTTCCAATGCAGGAGATGCAGGTTTCGTCCCTGCTCAGGGAACTAAGATTCCATACGCCTCAGGGCAACTAAGCCCATGTGCTGTGGCTAGAAAAAGCCTGCAGGCCACAGTGAAGACCCAGCACGGCAAAAAACAAAAACAAACCGAGAGAGAATGGATTGTGCAGTTGGCAAGCCGTCATCTTTGCCTCAGATATAGTTGCCATTGATGTTGTCACTGTTATTACAGAAGACAGGACTCCGGGGGTGGATGGGAGCCAGAGATTCTGAGAGTCACGACCATCACAGGTGATGAATGAGACTACAGAAGCAATAAGAATCCTGAAGGAGTGACAGGAACAGATGTCCCAGAATCTTCTAGGACCAGTTACATCCATGGACCTCCAGGTTTCCAACAAGCCCTCCCCCGACCCCTACCCAAATCTGATTCAGTAGATTGGGATCAGTCCATATAATCTCTATTTTTAAGCAGCACCTCAGGTGACTGATGCAGCCGGCCCACATCCCAGTGTGTTTCTTGCATGGGTTACTTCTCTGCTGAAAGCACTGATGGATTTCTGCCTCTATAGAGCTATAATGTAATGTCAGACCCTGTGTCATGGGAACGGGGAGGGGAGTGATGATTATAAAAAGAACTTGACAACCTTTTTACCCACCTCAACATTCACTTAGAGAGCCAGTGTTTTAATTGAATTAAATATACATATGCATTATGTTATTTAACTTCAAAACAACTTGATCTAACCAAATAGCTCTGTCTGACGATATGTAATTATCAGCATTTTATATATATATAATTATCTTTATTAATATGGATATATTTATCTCTATTAATATGAAGACCTGTTTCCTTCACAGCCATTGGCTGCCTCTTGTCTAGAAACCACGTGGTTGGAGATGGGGAGGAGGGGAAGCTTCAAAGTCCCAGGTCAGCAACCAGAATTCATTGTCTGTGGAAGGGAGCCAAGGTCCATATCGACAGAAAAATGGAAGTTAGTTCAGCCTGCAGGAAAGACCCTGATGCTGGGAAAGACTGAGAGCAGGAGGAGAAGGGGGTGACAGAGGATGAGATGGTTGGATGGCATCATCAGCTTAATGGACGTAAGTGTGAGCAAACTCCGGGAAATAGTGAAGGACAGGGAACCTGGCGTGCTCCCGTCCATGGGGTCGCAAAGAGTCGGGCATGACTGAGCAACTGAACAACAACAACAGGAAACATCATTGAAAATCAGTGTTGACAATGAGGACCAACCCAGTCTCTTTGATTGCAGGTCTGAGTCTGCTGTTCTTACCCCAGCTTTCTGGGTGAAGGAGTAAACGCCTAAGGCTGCGACCTGCTTGGCTGCACTCTGACCTGCTTCACAGGCAACCTCCCTTCAGGGACTGGCCTCTCCCTTCGTGCCTGAGTATTTTGCCCCAAGCCCCACATCACTCTCCTCTCATCTTCCTAGAGCAGTAATTACTGACCTTAGCTGCATACTTTTGAATCACCTGGAGGATTTTTTAAATACTACTGCTACCTCTGTCCTTTTCGACTGAACTGGTCTGGGTATGGGTGGGCCATTGAGAGTTTCTCAATCTCCCCATGTGACTCTCCCAAAGTTGAGGTCCACTGTCCTAGAGCATGGTTAATAGGAGAGTACTACGTATTCCCCGGGGGCTCAGGGGTGAAAAATTCGCCTGCAATGTAGGAGCCACAGGAGACACAGGTTCAATTCCTGGGTGGGAAAATCCCCTGGAGGAGGCAATGGTAACCCACTCCAGTATTCTTGCCTGGAGAATCTCATGGACAGTGCAGCCTGGCAGACTACAGTCCTTGGGGTCGCAAGAGTCAGACACAACTGAAGCGACTTAGCACTGTGTATTCTGATTTTTACTGAAGTTCGGAAGGCACAAAAATGGCAAAAAGTAACAAACAAACAAACAAAAAAACCCTTCAAAATCTATAATAAATACTTGTGTGCTTTAAAAAACAAAAGCAAAGCAAACAACACGTCTGTCCTCTCCCTTGGGAAATTCTTCCCGGCTGGAGAGAGACGCACACTGGCTACAGCTTCATTTCATCTCTGTAGGTCCCTCATCACCACCCTCAAGCCCTTTTTCCTCCCAACTCTAGCACTGTGTGTCCAGTTCTGGAATTTCTGTACACGAATTTCTGCCACAGTATAAATGGTGTCGCCAAAACCACAGCAGTGAGTTACTGTGAGGTTTGAAATGTCCCAGGTGAGCTGCTGCAGCTGGTCAGCTGAGGATCAAGGAGCCAGGCTGTGCCATCCAGTACTTCCACCTGGGGGTGATTTAATGGTCTAGCTGGAATACAAAGAGGAATTATCTGCCAGGATAATCTAGAATTTCCAGGATTATAGCTGGGATTACAGGTTGTAATCCTGTGTTCAAAAATTGTGCCTGCAAGTATTTTCTTGATCTTACTATAGTTATTTCTAACAGAGATATGTACATCAATTTTTTTTTTAGTTTTTTATTTCTTGTGACCATTAAGCTCTAAGTAATAGAAAGAATGGAGGAAGGAAGAAAAGAAAGATGGACAGGACAGAAGAAAGGAAACAAGGACAGAAAATTCTGTATTGAGTTATTACAATTATTAGTGCTATACACTTAATCAAAAAACATTTTGATAAATCTATTATTAAAAGCAAAAGGCTATTGAATATACATCCCCTCTTAATAAAATAACTAGGATTTCCCCCCCAAGCAGTTCATGTATAAATAAATGAACATTGCCAAAATTCACATTCTGATGATCTACCATCAAAACCATCAAAATTATTAATAAAACTCTGCTGCTGCTGCTGCTGCTAAGTCACTTCAGTCGTGTCCAACTCTGTGTGACCCCATAGATGGCAGGCAGCCCACCAGGCTCCCCCGTCCCTGGGATTCTCCAGGCAAGAACACTAGAGTGGGTTGCCATTTCCTTCTCCAATGCATGAAAGTGAAAAGTGAAAGTGAAGTCGCTCAGTCCTGTCCGACTCCTAGCGATCCCACGGACTGCAGCCTACCAGGCTCCTCCATCCATGGGATTTTCCAGGCAAGAGTGCTGGAGTGGGTTGCCATTGCCTTCTCCTCTCTTCTACCTAGAGGGACCTAATAAAATTACAAGACACTTGCTCTTTGGAAGAAAAGTTTGACAAACCTAGACAGCATATTAAAAAGCAGAGACATCACTTTACTGACAAAGGTCCACATAGTCAAAGCTATGGTTTTTCAAGTAGTCATGTACGGATGTGAGAGTTAGTCAACCTTCAGAAAGAAGGTTGAACACTGAAGAACTGAAGAACACTGAAGAACTGTGGTGATGGAGAAGACTCTTGAGAGTCCCTGGGACTGCAAGGAGATGAAATCAGTCAATCAGGAAATCAACACTGAATATTCATTGGAAGGACTGATGCTGAAGCCAAGGCTCCAATACTTTGGCCACCGGATGTGAAAAGCTGACTTATTAGAATAAGACCCTGGTGCTAGCAGAGATTGAGGACAGGAGGAAAAGGAGGCAGCAGAGGTTGAGATGGTTGGATGACACCACCAACTTAATTGACATAAGTTTGAGCAAACTCTGGGAGACAGTGAAGGACAGGGAAGCCTGTTGTGCTGCTGTCCATAGGGTATCAAAGAATTGGACACGACTTAGGGACTGAAGAACAATGAGGGATGAGCAGTGGGATGAAAAGGGATGAAAAGGACTACTTAGATGTCACGATGCTAAAGGGAAAAGAAAGCCATTTTAGCATCCACATTTCTTGCCAATGCCTTGCATTTACCCCACTCTTTGGAGAGGGGCTCAGTCTTGGACAGTATTTTGAGGCAAGGTCATTATATCATTCATTGGAATCATTCCCACCATCCCTTCAATATTTCTAAATTCAGGTCATGTGAACAGGAACCAAAACACCCTATTTTACAGTCTATGTTTCACCTATAACCAAAAATATGTGTAAAACAGGTAGAAACAGAAAGCCAGCAGTGACTTTATAGCTCCTGAATTATCACGAAGGGAGACTTTTCAGAAACTAAGTTTGAAAGTTGTCCCTTTGGTGTCTTGAAAGTTTCTGTGTCCACAGATTTGGGGTGAGTGAGGAGTATGGTTTTCTTTCATAATGTTGGAGAAAGCCCACAATGAGCATAGAGGAGAGAAGACTGAACTCGTAAGTCAAGGATTGTATACATGTGATGTTTTAGTATTTGGAGATTGATGCTTATAAAGCACCTGTATCCATGCTACTGTCCCTCTTGGAAAGTATTAGAAATCCTAATCTATTTCCTACCTGAAGCTTTTTTACAACATCCAGGCAATTAGCTTCTGCTTCATTGCCCTCTGTGCCAGGGAGCTCATCTTCTCTCAAAGGAATCTATTCCACTTTCAGACTTCTGAAGTCAATAGAAAGTATCACAGGAGACCCCCTACAAAACTGAAATCAATCAATACATTAATAATGGACTTTCGATCTGCCATTGAAATCCTAGCTGTGCTGCTTGATAATTGGATGACTTTGGATGAGAGATTTCATCTTGCAAAAATCTCACTTTGCTCATCTGTATACAGAGATAATAATGCTGGCCTTGCAGAGTAATCACTCTAAAAATATTGATGTATGAAAAGCCCCTAGTTCAGAGCCTGGCATATTGCCAGCACTAAATAAAGAATTGTTCTTGTTCAACCAATTCCTGTGCCTTCTAACTGTTGCATCATCCAGCTCACATTTCTCTTGCTGTTTCAGGAGATAGGGGAACACTTATACAGATAAATGATTCTGCTACAGTGTAGATAAATGATTCTGCAGTAAACCCCCAGCCCACATGGACCAGCAGCCTAAGCCTTTTCAAAAAGAATGGGGATGCGGAAGTCATGCTTCATTCACTGTGAGCTCTTAAATCACCAAGAGAACAAGAGCCGATGCTTTTCCTTTTAAAAAGTGCTCTGAATAACCGTGTTAATCATTTCTCTTAAAATTTTGCCCTGCAATTTTAAACTCACTAGTTTACGGGCTTCCCTGATGGCTCCGCTGGTAAAGAATCTGCCTGCAATAGGGGAGACTTGGATTCAGTCCCTGGGTTAGGAAGATGCCCTGGAGAAGGAAACAGCTACCCACTCCAGTATTCTGGCCTGGAGAATTCCATGGACTATACAGTCAATGGGGTTGCAAAGAGTTGGATACGATTGAGTGACTTTCACTTTCACTAGTTTATAGTATAGAAAATTCATCATCTCTTTAAAAAGATCCAGTCTCCTAGAATCTCTTCCTGAAGTGAAAACACTTCACTGCTCCCTCAGAGCACCAGCTATGGCCAGCCTGTGCATAAGCTCCTTCCATCGGCTGGGGTCTCATTCCCTTGACTACATGCACACTTCTCCACTGAGCAAGGAACAACTAAGAAATCATTTTTTTTTTTTTACTAACTGCCATCAACCATATCCCGGCAAAACTCTTTCTGCTTTCCCTCTTTTGTTGGAGAATAATAACTAATTTTTAATTTTTATTTTATATTAGGGTATAGTTGATGTAAATGTTGTGTTAATTTCAGGTGTGCAGCCAAGTGGTTCAGTTATATATACATATACATATACCCATTCTGTTTCAGATTCTTTTCCCATATAGATTATTATAGGATACTGAGTATAGCTCCCTGTGCTATACAGTAGGTCCTTGTTGTTTATTTTACATCTAGTAGTGTGTATATGTCATTCCCAAATTTCTAATTTATCCCTCTAAACTTTTCCCTTTGGTAACCATAAGTTTGTATGACTCAGGGAACCCCTGAATCATACAGCAAAACCCCTGAGTCACACAGCAAATTACCATTGGCTATCTGTACCACATCTTCCTTATTCCTCTGTGGATGGGCATTTAGGTTGCTTTCTCTTCCTTTCGCTTTCTCTTAATTATACAGCAGACAGAGCAAAGAATTTTCTGGTCTCTTTCCATAAATGAAGTTCAGTCCACCTTAAAATGCCAATCTCCTTTCCCATTTGAAACTCGTCCCCCATTCAGCTCCCATCATCAGCTCAAATGTGGGAAAGTAGGGGGTGGGGCTTGTGGAAACAAGGGAGGCTCTGTCTGCCCTTCAGCTCCTCTTCCTCCTCCAGCACCTTGGAAGGTGGGAGTGGGGGTTCATGTTCCAGGAAGGTTCTGGTTCTTAGAATTCCTCCACCCCTTACATTCCCAAGATTGACTACTCTGGTGTTGAGAGAAGACATCTCCTCATACAGATCAGGGGGAGGGGCAGGTACCCTTATTTTCTTTCTGGTTCTATCTGATGCCAGAGTGATTCCTTCCAAATAGACGATGTGTATGGCATTTAGGGATCGCTGTTCAGCTTCACACTACTCCCCTCCATTTTCAAGAACCACACACCATGCAGAAGGAGGTAGGTCTATCTACCTTCAGCCCAGACAGTGGTCTGAGCCCCAAGCCCACTTTCTGTGAATCCTGTAGCCTTATTTAGCCACTGCAGTCCCTCATGAAACCTTTCAACTCACCTACATTCACGGGGAGGGGAGAGAAAAGCCTCACTAGGCTGCTGCTGCTAAGTCGCTTCAGTCGTGTCCGACTCTGTGCGACCCCATAGACGGCAGCCCATCAGGCTCCCCCGTCCCTGGGATTCTCCAGGCAAGAACACTGGAGTGGGTTGCCATTTCCTCCTCCAATGCATGAAAGTGAAAAGTGAAAATGCAGTTGCTCAGTCATGTCTGACTGTTAGGGACCTCATGGACTATAGCCCACCAGGCTCCTCTGTCCATGGGATTTTCCAGGCAAGAGTACTGAAGTGGGGTGCCATTGCCGTCTCCGCTCACTAGGCTAGCTCCTCACAAAGGCAATCATTTTCTTTCTCATGCCCTCTCTGTCTTCTTATGTAAGCTGGGATGCGGTCAGCTCTGGGGCTGTTGTTGAACATGGCAGGGATAATTTGACTTCCTACAAAACCCTGAAGGAGATATCTGGACCCAAGTGGGTTTTGGTTCTAAAGGGTGTGTGATATTTACTGCATCTGTGCTCTCAGCAGGAAAACTACACCCAAAATCCTTGCAGCATTCATTGGTTAGTAGCAACCATTGCTATTTGATGGTCAGAATCAAGGTCAAGGGTGAAGGTCACCTTACCATCACAACCCTAAATTGTCTCTGCCCATGTGAGGATGTGGGTCGCCACATGAGAACCACTGGCCCCTCACTTTCATAAAACTCACTCTTTACATACTCAAAATATGAGTAAGGTAGTTTCCCTATTATTTCTCCAGCCCCCAACTTACCCCAGACTCTGATAGTTTAGTTCCTTTAACTTTATCACATTTAGTCTAAACATTGCATCTGTGTTGCTCTTCAGTGAATCCTCAATGGATGTAGTCTGTTCACATAATAGAATTTCTTTTTATCCATTTCTATAAACAGAAGTGGTGTTCCTCCACCCCACCCCAAAAAGTTGGACAAAAAGCTGGCAAGATCAAAAATGCTGAGATCCCTTGCAGAGAAAAGGGAACCTTCCTACACTGTTGTTACAAATGTAAATTGGTACAGCTACTACAGAGAATGGTGTGGAGGTATATGACCCAGCAATCCCACTCCTAAGCATATATCTGGAGAAAACCATAATTTGGAAGGATGCATGCACCCTGATGTTCACTGAAGCACTATTTACAATAGTCAGGACAGGGAAGCAACGGAATGACCATCAGTGGAGGAATGGATAAAGAAGATGTGGGGGGGGGGGTGTGTGTATAATGAAATATTACTCAGCCATAAAAGGGAACAAAATAGTGCTATTTGCAGACATGTGGATGGACCTAGAGAATGTCACACAGAGTAAAGTAAATCAGAAAGAAAAAATATATCTAATATTGCTTATATGTGGAATCTAGGAAAAGTGTGGGGATGAACTTACTCACAAAGCATAAATAGAGTTACAGATGTAGAGAACAAACTTAGGGTTACCAAGGCGGATGGGAAAGGTGGAATGAATTGAGAGACTGAGATTGACATATACATACTACTATATATAAAACAGATAACAAATGAGTATCTCCTGTACAGCACAGGGAGCCCTACTCAATGCTGTGTTAGTTGCTTAGTCAGGTCTGACTCTTTGTGACCCCATGGCCTGTAGCCCACCAGGCTCCTCAGTCCATGGAATTCTCCAGGCAAGAATATTGGAGTGGGTAGCCATTCCCTTCTCCAGGGAATCTTCCCGACTCAGGGATCGAACTCAGACCTCTTGCATTGCAAGCGGATTCTTTACTGTCTGAGCCACCAGGGAAGCCCAGAAACTAACAGGAAAACAAGAAACTAACTCAACATTGTAAAGCAAAGATTTGTTGTTGTTTAATCGCTAAATCACGTCCAACTCCTTTGCGACCCCATGGACTGTAGCCTACAAGACTCCTCTGTCCATGGGATTTTCCAGGCAAGAATACTGTAGTGGGTTGCTGTTTCCTTCTCCAGGAGATCTTCCCAACCCTGGGATCAAACCTGCGTGCCTTTCATCGCCTGCACTAGCAGGTGGATTCTTTACCATTATATGCCAACAAAAATTAACTTAAAAAACATGCTGACATCCCTTAACTGGAGAGCAGATGAAGGTAAAGATGGATTAAGAACTAAATATTTTTAGGAGGAAGTGCAGGTCTTTTTTAAAGTTAATTTTTACTGAGTGCTTACTATGTGTCAGACACTGTTTTAAGTACTTTATGTATATATTAAATACCATTTGTAAAACACAAGAAACATATAAGTTACAATTATATTCCCATTTTACAGATGAAGAAACTGAGTCACAGAGTGTTTAAACAAGAATCAAAACAGGGATCTGAAGAACAGGCTTCTGGCTCCCAAGTTGGCTCTTGACTGCCACATTGAGTTATCACAGGATACAAAGTGATGGGGTTGGGAAATGGGACAGCTAGCTGTCTTTGCCAATGTGATCCAGGAAGTCCCCTCTGAGCCCTGACATGGGGCTATGACCGGAATAAGAAGGAGCCATCCATCAAGACCCACAAGAACTTACAGGGAGGAGGAAGAGAAGGGTCCAAGGCCCCAGGGAGGAGAAAGTTATTTTGCTCTGGGCAACAGGCAAGGGCCAAGAGTAAGACAAAGAGTGGCATGGCCACAAGTAGAGGGGCAGACTGGCCAGATAAGGGGAGGGTCTTTCATGGGGGAAAGGTGACCAATGTCCCTCCAGCCTCACTAAGCACATACCAGAAAGGAAATAGACTTGAAGAATGTATGAGTTAAACTGTTTTTAAGGCAGAATTGTACAATACTGAATGGAAAATACTGAAGTGAAACATGACATCCAGTTCTCTGGTTTTTACATAAATGATTGAGTTGAGGAATGAGGGGGTTTAGAGAGGTGTCTGTTTGTCTCTGTTTTGTTCCACTTCTTCAGTTCAGTTCAGTCACCCAGTCATGTCCAACTCTTTGCGACCCCATGAACCGCAGCACGCCAGGCCTCCCTGTCCATCACCAACTCCCGGAGTCCACCCAAACCCATGTCCATCAGGTCGATGATGCCATCCAACCATCTCATCCTCTGTAGTCCCCTTCTCCTCCTGCCCTCAATCTTTCCTAGCATCATGGTCTTTTTCAATGAGTCAGCCCTTTGCATGAGGTGGCCAAAGTACTGGAGTTTCAGCTTCAACATCAGATCAGATCAGTTGCTCAGTTGTGTCAGACTCTTTGCAACCCCATGAATCACAGCACGCCAGGCCTCCCTGTCCATCACCAACTCCCGGAGTTCACTCAGACTCACGTCCATCGAGTCAGTGATGCCATCCAGCCATCTCATCCTCTGTCGTCCCCTTCTCCTCCTGCCCCCAATCCCTCCCAGCATCACAGTCTTTTCCAATGAGTCAACTCTTCGCATGAGGTGGCCAAAGTACTGGAGTTTCAGCTTTAGCATCATTCCTTCCAAAGAAATCCCGGGGCTGATCTCCTTTAGAATGGACTGGTTGGATCTCCTTGCAGTCCAAGGGACTCTCAAGAGTCTTCTCTAACACCACAGTTCAAAAGCATCAATTCTTCAGCACTCAGCCTTCTTCACAGTCCAACTCTCACATCCATACATGACCACAGGAAAAACCATAGCCTTGACTAGATGGACCTTTGTTGGCAAAGTAATGTCTCTGCTTTTGAATATGCAATCTAGGTTGGTCATAACTTTCCTTCCAAGGAGTAAGCATCTTTTAATTTCATGGCTGCAAAAACCATCTGTAGTGATTTTGGAGCCCCCAAAAATAAAGTCTGACACTGTTTCCACTGTTTTCCCATCTATTTCCCATGAAGTGATGGGACCGGATGCCATGATCTTCATTTTCTGAATGTTGAGCTTTAAGCCTACTTTTTCACTCTCCACTTTCACTTTCATCAAGAGGCTTTTTAGTTCCTCTTCACTTTCTGCCATAAGGGTGGTGTCATCTGCATATCTGAGGTTATTGATATTTCTCCTGGCAATCTTGATTCCAGCTTGTGTTTCTTCCAGTCCAGCATTTTTCATGATATACTCTGCATATAAGTTAAATAAACAGGGTGACAATATACAGCCCTGACGTACTCCGAACACCCAGGATTGATCTCCTTTAGGATGGACTGGTTGGATCTCCTTGCAGTCCAAGGGACTCTCAAGAGTCTTCTCCAACACCACAGTTCAAAAGCATCAATTCTTCAGCGCTCAGCCTTCTTCACAGTCCAACTCTCACATCCTTACATGACCACTGGAAAAACCATAGCCTTGACTAGACGGACCTTTGTTGGCAAAGTAATGTCTCTGCTTTTTAATATGCTGTCTAGGTTGGTTATAACTTTCCTTCTAAGGAATAAATGTCTTTTAATTTCATGCCTGCAATCACCATCTGCAGTGATTTTGGAGCCCAGAAAAATAAAGTCTGACAGTTTCCACTGTTTCCCCATCTATTTCCCATGAAGTGATGGGACCAGATGCCATGATCTTCGTTTTCTGGATGTTGAGCTTTAAGCCAACTTTTTCACTCTCCACTTTCACTTTCTTCAAGAGGCTCCTTAGTTCTTCACTTTCTGCCATAAGGGTGGTGTCATCTGCATATCTGAGGTTATTGATATTTCTCCCAGCAATCTTGATTCCAGCTTGTGCTTCCTCCAGCCCAGGGTTTCTCATGATGTACTCTGCATATAAGTTAAATAAGCAGGGTGACAATATACAGCCTTGACGTACTCCATTTCCTATTTGGAATCAGTCTGTTATTCTATGTCCAGTTCTAACTGTTGCTTCCTGACCTGCGTACAGGTTTCTCAAGAGGCAGGTCAGGTGATCTGGTATGCCCATCTCTTTCAGAATTTTCCACAGTTTATTGTGATCCACACAGTCAAAGGCTTTGGCATAGTCAATAAAGCAGAAATAGATTTTTTTTCTGGAACTCTCTTGCTTTTTCAATGATCCAGCGGATGTTGGCAATTTGATCTCTGGTTCCTCTGCCTTTTCTAAAATCAGCTTGAAGATCTGGAAGGGTGGTGGGGGGGGGATGTTTCAAATAGGGTCCTAAGGGAAGACTGCTAGGGAAGGCGACCTTTGAGCGGAGCGCCAAGTAAATGACAGATTACAGGCAGATGAGCTGATAGCAGGGGAAGAACATTCCAGGGAGAGGGAAAAGCCAGTGCAAAGGCCTGGAGGTGAGCACATGCCTTGTGTGTTCTGGCAGCAGGGTGCAGTGTGGCTGCGGCAGAGTGATGGAGGGGCAGGCGGTAGGATATGAGGTCAAAGAGGATGATTAAGGGCTCAGATATGTCCTTCTTTAATTTTATGATTCAACTCCGCATGCATGAAATATTCCTATACACCAGAAACAGAAATAAATCATGCCCCAGGGGAGAGATTACCACCAAGGTTAAAAAATAAATAAAAGTCGCTACAGAAAAATTTCAGTCATCAACTCTCTCAGGGGTATCAGCCAGTCTCTCTCTGCCTATCATGGTGTTTTCAAGTCTCTTCTCCAACTCAGGTTTGATCCCTGGTCAGGAAACTAAGGTTCCATGAGCCACAGAGCAACTAAGCCAACACACCACAACTAAAGAGTCTGGGGGTTGCAAAGAAAGACCCCATGTGTGGCAACTAAGACCTGACACAGAATAAATAAATAAATATTTTCAAAGAAGAGTCTCTTCCAAATGAAGCCACAGACCACCTGGCAACTGCCTATGAATGAGTAAGGGTTTTTCCAAATCAAACTCAGTCTTTTCATCCTTCTTGAATATATATCAAAACCCAACACAAAGCAATTAATGAAAAATATGAACATAATCATAAATACGATGGGAAATTTTACAACATAACTCTAAAGAAGCACAAAATCACAGGCTATTAGCACCAAACCCAGAAACCTACTGAGTTTCCCAAGACCCATCTCTCCACTGTTGCCTCGCGTGGAAGGAGGTGGGGAGGTGGGTAGTGGGGATGAGGGGGAAGACAGTTCTGACGAAAATGTATGTCAATACCTGCAGATAGTTCAGAAAGAAAGACCTGAGTGTCTCCTTCCTTCGCTGCTTTCGCCCCTCTCCCTGCCCCCACCCCAGAGCTGACACTGAAGCATCTGAGTGACAAGGGCTGCAGCTCATCACGATGAAGGCAGGCATTCTATTTCAAGGTGAGGTTCAAAACAACCCGCTCTGCAGGGACTTCTTTCTTCTTGAAATCAGATGGCGCCTCTGAGGACTTCAGTGTGCTGAGTCACCAGCCAGCTACATACCCGCTGTTTCATTGAAGGCCACCAGGCTGAGACCCCGTCTTCCTCCTCGGTCAGGTGAACACAAGGACCAAGATGAGACAGCGTCTTCAGAAGAAGTTCCTGCAAAAGGTCCAGACTTAGAACAAAAATGGTTTCCATTTCTCTTATATTTAAATTTTTTAAATTATTTTAAAATATTTATTTATTTATTTTGGCTGCCTTGTGTCTTTGTTGTGGCTGGAGGGTGTTTCTCCTGTTTTTTAAAAAAAATTTTTTTTAATTAATTAATTATTTATTTATTTAGGCTGCCCTGGGTCTTTGTTGCAGCTGGAGGGCATATCTCTTATTTTTAAAATTTTTTAAATTTTAGTTTATTTATTTTGGCTACCCTGGGTCTTTGTTGTGGCTGGAGGGTATTTCTCTTATTTTTTAAATTATTTTAAAAAAATTTATTTATTTAGGCTGCGCTGGGGCTTGTTGTGGCTGGAGGGCTTCTCTTGCAGTGGAATATGGGCTCTCTAGCTGTGGTGCACAGGCTTAGTTGCCCTGAAGCATGTAGGATCTCAGTTTCCCAACCAGGGATTGAACCCATGTCCTCTGCTTTGCAAGGCAAATTCTCAATCACTGAACCACCAGGGAAGTCCTCAGTTTCTCTCTCTATAAGGAAATAAGACAACCTAGAAATAATTTTTAAAAACTCTTCCCATTATTTTTACATAAAACTACCTAAAGCTGCCTAATTACTGCACTTTTTAATTTGTTAGGCAAGTGTTTATCCATTAAGCATATCTATAGGCCATGCATGGCAAAGATACTGGAAAATTTTAGCCTGCATAGAGGCTTTCAGATTAGAGCTCTAGGAGCTGAAAGTTGACTGCTACACTGGCAGACAGGTTTCAGTGAATTAGTTACTGACTTACCTAAATGGGGAAATGTCACATAAAAATCTAAAATTGGAGATGCTCCCAGAAATTTGAAAGATCTGGCAACACTGGACCAAAATTCCTTCAGAGACACAATCGGTGTGACCCTTCAGACTGAAGGTACCCCCAGGTCAGCACTCACTGACTGATGAGCCATGCATCCTCCCGTTTTAGTGCCTGTCCCTAGGAAATATAAGCCTGGGACTTCCATCTAATCCAACCAGTTTATGGGACAGATGGAGAAAGCAGGGTCCAGAGAATTTTAAATGACTCACCTCAGGGCGCTGGGATAAAAGCAGAGCAGGACAAAAGCAGAGCAGGACCCAGAGTTCGGGTCCCCTTCCCATGACATCCCCCTTCCCTGGAGCTCCAGTTGTGAAAGAAACTGGGTCACATTTGAAGCAGTATCTCAAATGCTATTAGCTCTGAAGTTATTTTAATTATAAATCATCAGTGCAATCTAATGAAGGCATCAAAGCTGATACTGGTATATACCAGAAGGGCTAAGGAGAAGTATAACTAGGTGATATAACATTTTCTGAGAGATGTAAAATATAAGTAATCTATATTTAAAGTATTTTTTTGTGAGTAACAGAGTGGGACAAAGAAAAGCTGAATAAAAAGTACATCCTAATTGAACTATATTGAATAAATTAGAAATGATACATCCCGGATTTTTTCTTTTTAAATCTAAAAGTTATTTAAGAGGTTTTTCTTATACAAGAATTCTGCCCACCTATCTTTCATGTCATTAATTCATGCTAATATATATAATGAAGATAATGGGTAATTATTGAGGCCTTCCAAATTCTTTATGACAAGTGATATTATTTTCTCCATAAGGTACATTTACAGGCCATCTAAAACTGTTTTGGCTACATGGATAGAAGTGTTATAAACATATATAAAATCAAAATATGCTGGCACTAATGACTCTGATGTTAATTTTTTTCATACTCCGTCAACTCAGAATAGAAATGAGTTTCCTACATTCATTTTTCTATGTCCGCTTCCCAGGTGGTGCTAGTGGTTAAGTGCTCACCTGCCAATGCTGGAGACATAAGAGATGTGGGTTCAATCCCTTGGTCAGTAAGGTCTTCTGGAGGAGGGCATGGCAACCTACTCCAGTATTTTTGCCTGGAGAATCTTATGGACAGCGGAGCCTGGCAATCTATGGTCCATAGGGTCGCAAAGAGCTGGACACAATTGAAGTGACTGAACATGCAAGAACAATTCATCATCGTAATCCCATCCTGTTTTCCAGGTAACTCAGACTCCATCGCCACAATTTCCAGAAACTCGTCACCTTGAAGAGGTTGAAAAAGAAACCAAAATATTTCTTTCTTTCTTTAATTGGCCGCTGCTTACAGGCTCTTAGTTCCTTGACCAGGGCCCCTGGCAGTGAAAGCACTAAGTCCTAACCACTGGACCTCCAGGGAATGCCCAACAGAAATATTTCTTTGGAAAACTATGTAATCTTGAAAATGACTCATAATGAAAATATGAGTCATCTTGAAAATGACCCCCTCATTCAGTTCAGTCGCTCAGTCTCCCCCCTCAAAAAAAGAAAAAAGGAGTAACCAAATGGTAACATGGGGACCATAGACATGACAAGCAGAATGAGCCCCACATTTACAGTTTCACAGAGCTTCCAGCAGAGCCAATAAAATGAGAGGCTTTACTTCTTTCTTATCTCACTAGCAGCCATCAAACCTGGGTGCCAGAGAGCACGTCTAAGACCATCTAAGCACAATGCTGTTCAGTAATGCTGTAATGCCGTTTGAAATCCCAGTTGCTAAAATTAAACTGACACTTGGCAGAAATCATCATAACACTTTCCATCGCAGCCATCATGGCAGGCAGAAAGAGTGTCTGTATGGCACGGGGAGTGCTCAGAACAGAACCATGCATCACAGGAGGCACCGATGTCTGAGGCCACACAGAGAAGGGTTGAGTGGGAGCTAGCATTTGAAATCCCAATCAGAAAAATGCCACAGTCTCCATCCTTTTCCCTCATAGGGACCCAGAAGTCACTGCTCGAATTCAAAGTGCATTCTTCACTTTGCCTTCATTTCTTTTATTTTCTGGCTGTTTTGGGTCTTTGTTGTTGTGTGCAGGCTTTCTCTAGTTGCAGTGAGCTGGGTTACTCTAGTTTCTGTGCGAGGGCTTCTCAATGAGGTGGCTTCTCTTGTTGCAGAGCACAGGCTCTACAGCGTGGGCTCAGTAGTTGCAGTACACAGGCTCAGTTGTCCCAAGGCACGTGGGATCTTAGTTCCCCGACCAGGGATTGAACCCATGTCCCCTGCATTGGCAGGCAGATTCTTAACCACTGG
Source organism: Bos javanicus (assembly GCF_032452875.1). Classification (NCBI taxonomy): domain Eukaryota; kingdom Metazoa; phylum Chordata; class Mammalia; order Artiodactyla; family Bovidae; genus Bos; species Bos javanicus. Next base: position 43,126,773 of record NC_083881.1, read on the forward strand.
ACCACCAGGGAAGTCCTGCCTTCATTTTTTAATCAGAGGAAAGAGGCGTGAGTCTACCTCATCTGCTAGAGTGGGTTTTCTCCTTCACCTCTCCACCACTCTCAGGATCAAGGCAACTCCTTCCCAGCTAGGAGATTCCTTAATTGGCAGAAGGACAATTTTTAAGGCCATGGGAAGGCATTCTTCTCCCCAGGGAGCCCAGATGACTGCCTCTGTTCTGGAAGCGTTTCCATTCTAACCTAAAGCATGTGTCTGTTTCCACACTACCCAGTGCATGAGTCATAGGCAACTAAAGGGTTAAACAGATTCCTTGGAAAGAAGACAAGGAAAGACTCCAGAGCCCTGCAGGTGTGGAATCACAGCCTGCCACCGCTCACCAGATTCCCAGGCTCCGAGTTAGCGAGGTTTGGCTTTTCTTGTTTTGCCATTAAAAAAAAAAAAAACAGAAGAAGAAATTAAATATTCTGTTCTTCCTGTATACAACTGAGTATGCAGCAAATGCCCTCAGTAAATATCTGTTGAACAGTCAACACTATTTTATAAGATTTCAGAGTTTTCTCCCACCCTGCAACTCCCAACCAGGATTTGAAGTTTCTAGTCCATAGATCATCAGTTTAGGGCCCAATTATCTGACATAACAGCTAGAGCACTATATCCTCTTATGGGAGCCACACCAAAGCTCTACGTCATAATGAAGTCACCTTATCCAAAATCACAGAGACCAAGAATAATGAAATTATTAAACAGAAGAAAACTGATGACCAGGCAAAATGAAAATGAGGAATTTTATCTCAGTCAACAGAAAGAAAGGCTAAAGTAGGTAAGACATACAGGAGAAGAGTTTGTTCTTTTTTATTTAGTCACAACACATCAGTACAACAGAGGTCAAACCCAGTTCAGTGGAGGTCACTTAAACTATACCTGCTAAAGGAATAGACCTGTAAAATGATGCTTTTATAGCTCAAATCAAATTAAATAAACCAAATAGAAGGCAGCAAAGACCTTTTAAGTTATCTCAACAACCATATTTCCATGCGCCAAAAAGAAGAACACAACATAAACATTCCCAGTGAAAAGAAAACATGGCAGCTCTGGGAAGAATTAGGTTATGAATTTAACAGGTTCCACTGGACTATTCCATTGACCACTTGCACACCATGATCACTTATCCATGTTAACATCAGTGAACTTGAGATCTGTGAAATTAAAAATTCATTGCATTGCTTGAGGCTGATAAATGCAGACATATTCTATGCAACTGTCGTCTGTCCCTTCCTACCAACTCCAAACCCAGACCTCTCCTAGCCAAGCCAGAACTGTGAATCCTGGCAGACGACAGTGACTGGTCATTCAGATTCAGGGCCCCTAATGGTTTGTACATTCACCTCACTGCAGTAGGAGGCAGAGAATTAGCTAGTCTTTCTTGGATAAAGCTGATCATCTGATTTGTCAACGCTTTATTCAGAAATATAAAATTCAATACAGCCCGCCCCCCAAAGAATATCATTTATACAATACCTTACTTGTCAAAATATTAATAGCATCATGTTAACATTGAGCACAGTGGTTTGGAAAATTAATTCTAAAAAGAGACTGTAACTATACAAGGAGACAAACAGACTCAAAATACTAAATGTTAAAATCCCCAAAACTTTGGGACAAAAATGGGATCTTTCTTAGACAGGTTAACAAAGTAAATTAGGCACAGTACAAACCTATCACCAATTTGTGGGTTTATACTATTTCAATTTAATGTTTGGAACAAAATTTAACAACTAGTTTTTTTTTAAACTGCTAATACATGACATGATTAAAAAAACATTAAAAAAGAAAAAGTAAACCAACAAACCTTTCGTCTTTCAACAAAGTTTATCTGAAAGTGTACCTTTTTCCTTTTTATTTTACCGATGACTTTAAGGTGATGTTGGCAACAGCCCAGCTCAGCTGGGAATTTAAGCTTTCCCCTCCCTCATTCTACAGCATCAGTTCTTTAAAAAGCTCCAATCTCCGTCCCCCAAGGTCTATAGGGTTTGCCAAGGTTTGCTGCCTGCGTGGGTGCCGAAGGGCTCAGTGCATTGGGAGACAGTAAGTGAAAGGAGCCAAAAGAGAAGGGGAAGGCCGACAGGGAGGCCACGGAGGAGAGCAGGGGTGGAGAGAGTTTGGAGGCGGAGGTGACCACCGGGAGCACCGGTCCAAGGCCGCCGCTAGGGGGCGCTCGCAAAGCGGACGCCTCCGGATGTGCTGTGGCCAACCTGCCCTGGTGGTGGGATTCCGTGGGTGAGGCCGAGGTGCCAGTGTTCCCGTGGGTGCTCTGGGACAGTAGTAGGGGGTGCGCGACGTGCGGGTGATGTCCGAAGGCGCTCCCCCAGGGAATGTGTCCAAGGCCTGCGTGGGCGCCGCTCGCCGCTTCCCGCTGGGAGGCATAGTTGTTCAGATGTGAGACCAGGCGAACTCGAAGAGGGTCCGAGGCATCCAGTCCTTCAATGATGCTCAGGTAACGGGCGACTTCGGCCAGGCATTCCCGAAACCCCAAACTCCGATAGTCCATAGCAAGGGCGTGCGCGTCAAAATAGCCTGAGGAAACGAACAAAAGAAAGACCTCAGAGCTTCGCTCATTTCCCTCATTTCTTCGATCCCAAAGGCAGCCCTTCCTGGCAAATAGCTACATCCTTTAAGGAAGAAAAAAAAAAAAAGCACTCACGGGCTCTTCTCAAAGTCCAAATATTTGGGAGTCGACCAAAATCTTTGCATTAATCAACATAAGAAGTATGTGTTTGCTAATGCAAGTTCAAAGCCCAATTAGAAACTGCCAAGCAGAAACTGGAATTATACCATACCGGCAGATGAAACTAGGTTCATTCCTTTAATGTTTTCCCTCAACAACAACAAAAAACACATCAAGGACAGAAAAACCACAGAGTAGTGAAATTCATTAGACACACAGATGTAAGTTATCATCACGGAGCTTTTAGGCACTTGGTCCAGAGTAGAGCATTTTCCGGCTGGAGACAGACACACAGACCTCGGTCCCCCACCTTCCTTGGAGTTTTCTCTACTTCATCACAACAGGTTTCTTTCCTCAAGAGTCATGTGCCAGGTTATTCTTTAAGAATCTTGTATATGAAATTAAGACCATATATATTTTTTAAAAAGGGGCGGGGGGGGAGCTTTTTCTCCAAAAGGTTAATAAACAAATGTGGTTTGAGCTACCTGACCAGAGCTGTCACAAGTTTAGCTGTCACACATAATAGGTATTTTCCAAAAGAAGGTGCATAAGCTTAATTTGCAGAGGGCTGGGGTGATGAATTCACTGGAGAAAACCTATGTGCACGCGAAGGCACACCGACAGGCAACCCCCCACACAACACACCGTCCTCTCTCCACCCCCAAAGCGCACAGTAAAAATAAAGCAGCGACTGCACCAATCCTAGCCGCGGGTAGCTGATCACTCTGCCCCCAGACACGCAGACGCCCCACCGGACTAGAGACGTACCTTTCCCTCCTGAAGTGTGTAGCATTTTCAGGTGATCCACCGTCATCTGCAGGATCTCGGCTTTTTCTAGCTTGGCAGATCCCTACAAAAGGAAACAACAACAACAAAAACCTGATTTGGCACCTACTGCCTTTGGGGAACAACTTGAAATATATACGCATAGATGTGCTCTGTAAATCATAAAAGCATAGACAACAGCAAAATAAATTATCTTCGCAAAACATGTTGGAATCTGGATGAATTTATTTCCTTCTCACAAACGCGGTTATTTCCCAAGGCACGGGTGAGATTCAGATTAAGGAGCCGAAGGATTCTGAAGGCGTGGATAGCTACACCGAGAGAGCTACCTACTTTCTCCATTACCTGCTTCTCAAAAGCACTGGGTACCAGCCTCCTCAGCTCAGACAAACTGTTATTGATCCGGTCTCGTCGGCGCTTCTCAATAATCTGGAGAAAGCAGGCAAAACAACGGGAGACATTTACATTACGACTGTAAATTCTAAAGTGAAGAAAGGTGGTTCTTCCCGTTAATTAATAAAACAAACAGCCTCCCCCCACCCCAAAAAAAGGGTGCACTGTAAAGAGACTCACGCCTCTCCGTCTTTTCCTGGCCAAGATCTGTGAAGATGTAGTTGGGGACATGGAACCTAAAGCTGAACTCAAGTTCCTAAATGAAAAGGGGGAAAAAGAAACAAACAGGAATCGCCGTTAAGCGAGAGTAGGTGATCTGAGAGGTCGCCCCCACGCCCTACCCGTACTCAGATTTTTTAGGCAACTTGGGCTTGAAAGCACCTCCGGGTCGTTCACCCGGGGCGGAGGCCTGCCGGAGATGCGCGGAGGTCAGTGCAGGGCGCCGGCGTGCCCCGGGCCCTCGTGCGCTGTCACCGAGGCCAGCCGACGCTAGCCTCCCGCCGCCAACTCACCCATTCTCATCCGCACTCTCCTTTTCCACCTCGATGGTCTCGTCCAGCTCGCTTTCCGAGGAGCTGTACTCGGGGTGGGCTCGCTTCATGCTGGCTGAGCGGGGAATCTGGGGGAGGGTCGGCACGGCGGGCAGGGAGGAGTTAACTGAAGCGGCGCCTCTCCGCGCTCGACTGCTCGCGTTCCGCACACACTGGTCCGGCTCACGCTCTGCCTCCGGTTAAAACTCAACCATCCCTTTCCCACGCTGCGCCCCTTCCCAGGGCCCTGGGGAGGGCGGGGGAGTGGAGGGGGCGGACGAGGGGGCGGAGGGGCGGGGCGGTGGCTCCCGGGCAACAGCCTTCCCTCGGCCAATCCGGTTTCTAGCTCCTCTGATTGGCAGCCTCTCAGGAGAGGGGCGGGGGCGAGGCTGAGGCCGAGGGCTAACCCCAGGCCCGCCCTCCCCGCCCGCCCCTGCCTGGCGGCGGTGTGTCGGCTCCGCAGGGGCTCCACCGGGCCTCCGCTGGGGAGGAAGGAGGCGGCGCGGGCGGCGCAGGGCCGGCGGCGGGCAGGCGGGGGAGGCCGGGCCGGGACACCAGCCCGCCGTCGGCCGCGGCCCCGCCCCGCCCCGCGCGCCCCGATTGGCCTGGCCTCACGCCAGGGCCGCGCCTGTAGCGCCGCCGGTGAGCCGCACGCGCCGCGGGCCGTGGGAAAGTGCCGGCGCCGCGGCCGCCAGCCAATCCGGGCGACCGACGGCGGCGACGGCGGCCGCGCTGGCGGCGGCGGCGGCGGCGGCGGCGCTGGGCGTCCGCATGAATGGAGAAGAATGGGCAGGAGGGGGAGCGGGGCCGCGTGAGGGCGCGCCGGCGGGGGCTGGGCGGCCGCGGGCCAGGCCCCCCGTGTGAACCTGTAATCGGAGCCTGGGCGCCGGGCGGCCCCGGAAGCCGCCGCCCTGCGCAGCGGTAAATCTCGGCTGCCGGGCCGCGGGTGTCCGGCGGCAGGAGGCGCACGCCGCAGGCGAAGCCGGGCCCGAAGCACCTGGCCAGGCGGCGCGCCGGACGCCAGGCGGAGGGTGCGGGGCTCCAGGAGAGCGGCCGCCGGGGCGCCGTTCACTGTGGCCACTAGCCCGGGGCCCCGGACGCTTGCAGGGGAAGATGTGGTTTCGGGAAATGTTCTTTTTTCGGGTTTTGGAGCTGTGTCCTCACTAGCAGACGGACTAGCTTCCGCAGGGGCTTCCCAGCCTCCGAGATGGAATAAATTCCCCTGTGCATCTGGGATCCGGGGAAATGGAGCGCTTGTTTGCTGGGCCAATTGGGGCGGGGGGGTGGGGGGCGGGCAGGGGTGGACGGATGAGGGGGCAGCTGGGGCTATTCTTTTTTTTTTTTCAGGCGTTGGCGGCCAGATCCTGTCAGCGGGCGACAGGGTGGCGGGACTGTGAGCATTTGCGTCTGGGGCCGCCCTGGCTGCTGAGATTCACATCTCTGACCACCAGACACACACGCGCCCCCTGCACACCTCCTGCCTCGGGGGTGGCGTGGCGGGTCTGGGTGCTACGTGTAGTTCCCAGGCCTCAAGGAGATAGATGTTTTACGAATATATATTGTATATCTCGGACTGCTTCCTGATTTGTAGGAGGTTGTTCTGAATTTAGGAATCCAGGCATCTCTCTCCCCTGACAAAGGGGCAGAGCAGTACATATTCCTCTGAAGTCCACTCGGGGACTGCAGTCTTTCAGTGATGGACTGCCTGATACATATTGTTGAGCATGACAGAAACATTGTTACCTTTGCAAGTTGCTAGTCCGTTTCTCTCCCTCCTTAGTTTATTGATTTCAATACCCACATTTCAGACGCCACACACTCAGTGGCCTGAGCCTGATAGGGATCGGATGTTTTTCAGTCGCTCACCCTGACACGGTAAGCCACTTCCTGACTCTCACTGAACCTCGTATTCCACTAAACCTCTACCACCTCAAGCCCCTCCCTCAAGTCCTTCCCAGGTGCCTCTTTCTGCTTTCCTGTCTAGGCTGGGTCCTTCCATCAGCCAACTGGGATTTGTTGTTGCTGACCCACCAGGCACCCTTGGGCCCTGGTATTGCACCGGAGGCCACTTCTCAGCTGTTCTGCCCCACTCCAGCCCCCAAGCCCGCGGATAACCCCACTATTTCCTTTCTCAGCTCTTGGCTCAGGTGACAGAGCTCTCTAGGGTCTGCTACAATCACAGAAGTTCAGCCTCCGCAGTCTTAAGTCTATCAAGTCATTGCTACCGGCTGCTTCCCTCCCAGAACCTGGTGGTCCAGGCATAGGAAACCATCCACCCACTCCCCCCTGCCTTCCAGAAGTTTCTCTGACTTTCAGTTTCTTTCCCTGCCTTAGAAGTCAGTGTGTCCACTACCCACCCCCCCCCCCCCCCCCCCCCCCCCCCCCGCCTTCTGTGGTTCTGTAAATTTTCCCAGCCTCTGGAATCTACAAGTGAGTCAACCTTTCCTGCCTTGGCCCATTTAGGCCACTTTGTTGAGTCGTGGGCAAGCTGCAGATAGGTGGAGGGAGAGGAAAATACAAAGGGGTTGAGGATTCCTCACCCACATTGATACCTACACAAGATATTTCTCCCATACTCAGTATTACTTTTCAGTCAAAAGTGAGGTCTGGATTAAAATAATCATTTCCAGTGTGCTGAGCTTTGACTCTGGCACACTGACCCCCCTCTCCCCTGGAGCACAGCTGCCTAGCCTCTAGGGAAAGGGCCTTTTCCAAGGCAGGGGGTTGGAGGAGGGGTGATGGGAGTGTTGTTCTTTTATAACTCGTGGCTCCGGCAGTACCAGCCTCTTCCAGGTTGCATGCAGGCCCATTCCTTGCCTAGTCTGAGTCTGGGTTTAGTTAGTTATTTGTGTCCTGTAGGTTGCCTTTCTCTGTGTTTTCTTGGGAAGAGATGCCCTGGAATAGATGGGTACTCAAGATTTGGGAATTCACTCACAGGGCTAGGCTTGAGCCAGGCTTCTTCAGAGATGAACTCCTGAGACCTCCAGAGGAAAAGAGCTCAGCCTCAAATCACAACTCCAGCATTTCTATATGAAACAGGCTTAAGTTGAAATGGATACGCACACACTACTGTTCATGATGGATAACAGCAAGGACTTGCTGTATAGCACAGGGAATTCTACTCAGTGTTCTGTGATAACCTGTATGAGTATATGTGCTCAGTCTCGTCCAATTCTTTGCAACCCCATGGACCCCACCAGGCTCCTCTGTCCATGGGATTTCCAGGCAAGAATACTGAAGTGGGTTTCCCTTTCTTTCTCCAGGGGATCTTCCCAGTCCAGGGACTGAATCTGGGTCCTGCATTGGCAGGCAGGTTCTTTTACCACTGAGCCACTAGAGAACCCCATCTATATGAGAAAGGAATCTAAAAAAGAATAAATATATGTATATATATAACTGAATCACTGTGCTGTATGTTTGAAACTAACAACATTGTAAATGAACTAAAAATTATATATAACTGAATCACTTTACTATATGTCTGAAACTGACACAGCATTATAAATCAACTATACTCCAATTAAAAAAAAAAAAATATCACCACCGTGGGAATCAGTGGCTGAGTCCCACTGGAGAACTCCAGAGACTGCATAGGGAAAAAGGAGAGAAAGAGGCTTAAGGATAGCCAACTGTCCAGAAGGGACACAGCAGAAGCCAGGTGAGGAAACCACCCTGGAAGAAGCCATGAACCGTCAGTTAATCCACAGGGGCTTTAGCCACTATAGACATCCTTACTTTGATGTCCTCGGTGAGGCCCTTTCTCTGGCAATTTGCTGATGAGTGCAGGTGACTGAGAACAAACAGGTGTTGCGAATGGTGTGCAGGAGGGCCAGACTCCACCCACAGCCTCAAAAAGACAGGGGCTGCCTCACTTTGGGCTTTCAGACAAGTTGCTCTCTCCATTCTGAGGCAAAACGCCTTTGTTAAAATGACTTTTAGATGAAGTCAGCCAGTGTTTGAAACATCTAGGTCTTGTTTATTTATGCATTCACTTGACAAACTCGTATAAAGTCCCTCCTATGTGCTGGTCACTGAGCCAAGCTGGGAGCATTGGGTTGGGAAGCCACAGTCCCTATCAAGCTACTCATATGGATATGTGGGAAAGACGTATTCAGAACAATATCTTAGCTGCATGACTAAGTGGCCAGTTATTTAACCTCTTTAAGCCTCAGTTCTCTCTGTAAAATGGGAATATTAATAATTATTATTTTCCATTGTCACAAAGTCAATTATGTAAATCATTTTACATAGTGCTGAGCCATTAGTAGGCACTCAAATAGTAGCTGTTATTATTAACTATTAGTATACCTGATTTACCAATGAGTAAATAAACTCAGCACTGGGTTACCCCTCAGTTTTCTTCAGATACTCTGTTATACATCTAATGAGTAAATAAGCATCTAGTGTCTAGACATATTAAATAAAACTGGGGACTTCTCTGGTGGTCTAAGGGCTAACACTGCACTCCTAAGGCAGGGGGCCCAGGTTCGATCCTTGCTGAGGGAACTAGATCCCACATGCTGCAACTAAGACCTGGCACAATCAAATAGATCATAAGTGTCTCTGAAAATCAACTATACCCCAATATAAAATAAAAATTAAATTTAAAAAGAGTAGGAAGTAATATCCTTTTAAGATGATGAGAAAGTGCTTTTTCAAAAAGCACTAGATTATTTTGAGTAGAGCGAAAAAAAGAAGCATCTGCTATTCATTATTAGTGAAAGTTGTGCTTTTTGAGTGTCTTTCTAAGGAGCATCCCTTGAGTGTGCAGTGCTATGGGTTTGAGGACAAATAAGTCACGTACTTATGGAGCTCAGAGCTGGCTCCTTTGTGAGAACCCACCAAATCAGAAACCACAAAGCAGAGTCACCCCAAACCGTCAGACCCAAATTCTAAGTGCCAGTTTTCCTCTGGTCCCCACACTTCCCTCTTTTCTCTGGATGCCTGTCTCAGACGCCACACTGCCTTGTGGCATGTCATGCCACACAAAAATGCACTTCCACTCTCAACTCTCCTAATTGAGGTCAGATGTAAGACCCTCTGTGTTCGCCCTGAAGGAATGTTTAATTGGAATCCCATCAGACCGCAGTGTGGTACAGTGGGAGAGACAGAGGATTCCAAGTGTGGGTTTGAATCCTCCTTCCCTGGCTCTGTGACCTGGAGCCCATGACCACACCTCTGTCACCTCTCTCCTCTGAGCCTCACTTTCCTCATCTGTAAATTAAGAATTCTCATTCAGTGTTGGTTTTTGCCTTTCTGAAAGGTAAAATGAAACAAAGTATTTTGTAAAGATACTATATAAATGGTATGCCTTCTGCATATGAATTATAATGGTAATAACATGGGCTATTCCATCCAGTTTGACTGGACCCCTTAAGAGGAAGCTTCTGTAGGTTTTATTGCTCCTGTCAATGCATTCCTTCAAGATGGGCCACTCCATCTTTGAAAAAGAAAAGGATCTTTAAAATGCCAAAGTGCATTTCACAGAACATTAACCTTTCAAGATTCTCTGTAAATAAAAGAATCTGTTTTCATATACATTTGGGAAACTCTTGGCAATCTCAGGGTGCATGAGAGCATGCACAGTTCTGAGAAGTCCAAAGGAAAGAAGCCTCATTGTCATGTCTGACTCAGAACTACCCAAGTTCATCATCTTTTTTCACATAGCATCTGCTGATAGTCTACTAAAACAGCATCCCTAAAGAATAGACTTTAGGAAATTCTTTACTAGCATAAGGATGGATACACTTAGCTTTTGATTAAAGACCACTGACCCACAGAAAATTAAATTAAGCAGTGAAAAGCAACTTAACAAAAACTATTATTGAGTTCTGAATATAACTTTTGATTTAAAGTTCTTTGTTGACTAATCTGAGAACCCAGTTCCTTGAAAAAAAAATTTAAATAAACAGCAGACACTCACACAGTACTTATCATATGCCAGGCAGTTTTAAGAACTTCATATATCATTCATTGAACCCTCACAGTAAACCAAGGAGGAGGAATTACTGTTTTTTCCCTGTTTTAGAAGAAGCCCAGCAGAGACAAGCAGGAGATTTGCCCAAAGTCATATCTGAATCCCTGCTATTGGTTTGATTCTATGACACTTTTCAAGAGTGCTGTGCTGTGCTTAGTCGCTCAGTTGTGTCCAATTCTTTGTGACCCCACAGACTATAGTCTTCCAAGCTTTTCTGTCCTTGGGGGTTCTACAGGAAAGAAATACCAGAGTGGGTTGCCATGCCTTCCTCTAGGTGATCTTCCCAACCCAGGGATCGAACCTAGGTTTCCCAGATTCTTTACTGTCTGAGCCACCAGGGAAGCCCCCTAAAAGAGTAGTTTCCAGCATATTCTTTTCTCAATTAAAATGATGCAAGTAGTAATTTATAACATTTTCTCAAAATAATTCAAATACTAATTTGCAGTGTATTTTCAAAATTCAGTAATTCAATGAAACTTTTTGTTTTCATACTTTCAAGGTGAAAGTGAAAGGGAAGTCGCTCAGCCGTGTCTGACTCTTTGCGACCCCGTGGACTGTAGCCGACCAGGCTCCTTTGTCCATGGGATTCTCCAGGCAAGAACACTGGAATGGGTTGCCATTTCCTTCTCCAGGGCATCTTCTGGGCCCAGGGATCGAACCCAGGTCTCCCGCATTGCAGGCAGACTCTTTAACCTATGAGCCACCAGGGCAGACTCCACTTTAAAGGTAGTTCTGGATATAAATGCACACCAGGACCCAGAGACCCCACAGAGACTGAGCCAGAACTGTGTTTGAGTGTCTCCTTTGGAGGTATACAGGTCAGCAGTGGACTGCTCCAGGGGCAGGGGCTCTGGGTGCAGTAGACCTGGGTACAGCATAAGCCCTCTTGGAGGAGGTCGCCATTAACCCCACCATAGAGCCAACAGAACTTAAACACAGCTGGGGAAACATACTCTTGGAGGACAAAAACAAAAGCTTGTGGGCACCAGGACCCAGAAGAAAGGAGCAGTGACCCCATAAGAGACAGATCCAGACTTGCCCATGAGTGTACAGGAGTCTCAGGCGGAGGCATGGGTCGGTGGTGGCCTGCTGCAGTTGTCATTGAGTGTAGCAGTACATGCATGGGATCTTTTGAAGGAGGTCACCATTATCTTCATCACCTCCACCATAGTTTGGCCTCAGGTCAAACAATTGGGAGGGAACACAGCCCCTCCCATGAACAGAAAATTGGATTAAAGTTTTCCTGAGCGTGGCCCCGCCAATCAGAACAAGACCCAGTTTCCCCCTCAGTCAATCTCTCACATCAGGAAGCTTCCATAAGCCTCTTCTTCTCCATCAGAGGGCAGACAGAATGAAAACCACAATCACAGAAAACTAACCAATCTGATCACATGGGCCACAGCCTTGTCTAATTCAATGAAACTTTGATCCATGTCATGTAGGGCCACTCAAGACAGACGGGTCATGGTGGAGAGTTCTGACAAAACGTGCTCCACTGGAAAAGGGAATGGCAAACCACTTCAGTATTCTTGCCTTGAGAAGCCCATGAACAGTATGAAAAGGCAAAAAGATAGGACACTGAAAGATGAACTCCTCAGGTCGGTAGTTGCCCAATATACTATTGGAGATCAGTGGAGAAAGAATGAAGATGGAACCAAAGCAAAAACAACACCCAGTTAAAACAACACCCAGTTATGGATGTGAATGGTGATGGAAGTAAAGTCCGAAGCTACAAAGAGCAATATTGCATAGGAACCTGAAATGTTAGGTCCATGAATCAACACAAATTGCAAGTGGTCAAACAGGAGATGGCAAAAGTAAACATCAACGTTTTAGGAATCAGGGAACTAAAATGGACTGGAATGGGTGAATTTAACTCAGATGACCATTATATTTACTACTGCGGGCAGGAATCCCTTAGAAGAAATGGAATAGCCATCATGGTGAACAAAAGAGTTCGAAATGCAGTACTTGGATGCAATCTCAAAAACGACAGAATGATCTCTGTTCATTTCCAAGGCAAACCATTCAATATCACCATAATCCAAGCCTATGCCCCAACCAGTAATGCTGAAGAAGCTGAAGTTGAACGGTTCTATGAAGACCTACAAGACCTTTTAGAACTAACACCCCAAAAAAAAGATGTATGGCCCCATCACTTCATGGCAAATAGATGGGGAAACAATGGAAATAGTGAGAGACTTTATTTTGAAGGGCTCCAAAATCACTGCAGATGGTGACTGCAGCCATGAAATTAAAAGCAGAAACTAAAATAACATTATAAAGCAATTATCCTCCAATTAAAAAAAAAAAAGAAAGTACCACTGTGGTGGACACAACTTCCTAAGATCTTAACAGAAGGTATAATTGAATAAACTTTTCTTTTACCACATTAAAAACACTCTAGGGGCCTCCTTAGTGGTCCAGCATGATTAAGAATCCACCTTACAATGCAAGGGACACTGGTTCAATCCCTGGCCTGGGAAGATCCTGTACACTGAGTGCCAACTAAGCCCATGTGCCACAGCTATTGAGCCCACGCTCTGCAACTACTGAACCCTGAGTACCTAGAGCCCATGCTCAGCAACAAGAGAAGCCACCACAGTGAGAAGCCTGTGCACTGCATTGAAGAGCAGCCCCCACTCAATGCAGCTAGAGAAAGCCCGCATGCATCAGTGAAGACCCAGGACAACCAAAAAGTAATAATAATAATTAATTAATTAATTAAAAAAAATAGAAATACTCTCAAATATTTGGCTATTTTTGGCTGTTTGGATTTTTCTGTTTGCTGAATTGTATTCAGTAACAATAATGCATAGTAAATAGCATAAAATTAACATATTTTCCCACTGGAAAAAATAAATAATAGAAACAGAAACATGAATTGGCAGAATTTTTCATAGGGTTTAAACATATGCCCTAATTTATGACAAGCAGGATGTATTCAGCTTTGAAAACAGCTTGATTAGTTTTTGCTTATGTTTTATGACATGTCATTGCCTCGGTTCATACACAATTATCATTATACTTATTTTAAATGATTTTTTAAAGTTTTTAATCAAAGTACTCAAACTCCAAGTGCAGTTTTCTGAGAACCCACAGTTCTGAGATTAAAAACTTGTCCTCTGGAAAAATATATGATTCCTAGTAAATTTTCACACCCAGTTTTAATGTTTTTTTTTTTTTTAATGTTTTGTATGTGTTAAGCAAATCTTAAAATATTAAGGAATTTAAGTATTTCTTATAAAGGTGACCCTAACCAAAATTTCATTCTACTATCAGCCCACATTAAATTTTTACAGTACTTATTCAGACCATCTTTGTTTCTAAATTTTCTATTTAAAATACAAAAAACTTAACACATACACAAACTTATTCTTCTGGTACAAATTATTGCCAACATGCAACATTAATTGAGATTTTTTCCCCCTTGAAATCTGACTAGAAGAATTAAGTTTTAAATCAATGTTATCTAATTTTTAATATTGTGTGTGCTCAGTCACTCAGTCATGTCCAACTCTTTGCCACCCCATGGACTGTAACCTGCCAGGCTCCACTGTCCATGGAATTTTCCAGGCAAGAATAATGGAGGGGGTTGCCATTTCCTTCTCCAGGGGATCTTCCCAACACAGGGATTGAACCCAGGTCTCCTGCATCTCTTGCATTGTCGGGCAGATTCATTACCATTGACCCACCCGGGAAGCCCAATTTTTAATATTACCTTATTTTATTCTTTCCCTCCAATTCAATCCTTACTGATAAGTGACAGAGCTCTTATATGGAACAGCATATCTGGATTCCATTCTACTGAGTTCCTGCCAAGAACTACGGCTAGTAATTGTGGTGCAGAGAAAGGAAGTAGAGTGTTTTGCAAGAGAAATTCATTAACAGTTCTTTGGATTTTATCGTTGTGAACTTAGATCCCCTGAAAACACATGCAAGTGTGTGCACACACACAGGTTCTTGCTTTAAGTTGTTGAGCATTAAGAGTTTTCTACACAAGGCACCATATTATAGGCTGTAAATATTCTTCCTTCTGGAACTGGACACACAAAAACCTTAGAGAGAAACTAAAAGAGCACATCGTAGCGTTGTCTTTGTCAGCATTTTCTTTCTGCTTCTCCTTTATAGTCAGATTAACAGATAAGAAACCCACAAGTTCATCCATACTGTTCCCTAAGAGGAATTTTCATATTGCGTTCTCTGTTTATTCATGGAATCTGGGCTCTTGGACTCAACATTTTAAGTGTAAGAGAGAGAGAGAGTAAGAATATGCTGGTGGATGGTGAGTGAAGGAAGAATTGTGCAGGATGAAACACTCCAATGTCAGGGTCAAAAGCAACTTGCTGCCTTTATTCTCTATACCTGTATGTGTGGCATAAGTGGAGCTAGGAGAGGAAACATAAGAGGGTGTGATGGTTTGTGTCATTGTAAAGAAAAGAGGCCTCAGGTACAAGGAAACAGGGCGGGCGAGGGACGGTCCAGTGGAAAATGACTGCCGTGCCCACTAGAGCAAAGAAAAGTGAAATGGGATAGATGATCTAATTAGGTTCAGAAACTGAAGGTGGAGATTTTGAATTCTCCTATTACAAAGTTGAGGTGATACAAAATAATCCACACATATTAGAAAGAAATCCTGGAATTGGGAATCTTCTGGGAATGAACCAGGATTAAGGCTATGGTTTTAGGAAGGGGGGAAAAAAGGGAAAGAAATTCTGAAAGAACATTGAGCAGTACTTGGCGTGTCACTGGATGGAGATAATACTGCCCTGCCAGATAATGAGTTAAGAATCATTCCCAGATTTCCTGCTCAAGAAAGTGGTTCTCAACTTTTAGCATGCATTAAAGTTACCTGCATCACCGATGCAATGGACATGAACTTGAACAAACTCTGGGAGATGATAAAGGACAGGAAAACCCGGAGTGCTGCTGTCCATGGGGTCGCAAAGACTCGGACAGAACTTGGCGACTGAACAACAAAAACAAGGTTGTTCTGCTGCTGCTGATCCAAGGACTACACTCAAAGAGCCACTGTTTTAGAAGATCATTAGCCTTTGCTATAATAATAGAGAAACTTGGCTCTAAGAGAGGACAGCTGAGGAGAAAACAAGTCGCTTGGTTTCAAGTCTATCAAAAGATCATGATGAGATACACAGCATCCAGTATATATCTTTGAAATAGCCAGGGTCCTTCGGATGATAAGAACTTTGTATTTTTCTAATTAACTTAGAATATATATTAAACCCTGAAATGAAGTGATTTGAATTTGGGGGTCATTTTGCTGGTTATGGTAATGGTTTGATGTTTGTCTTAAGAAAGTCACTGCTTACTTGAGAAACCATGAATACTCAAAATAGGTTTACCATGGGAAGGGCTCCATAGAGAAGAAAGGAAACCATTGTTTCCCTGAAGTTAAATGAAATGTCCAGGCCTCTGAAGCACAAATAAATTAGCAAATAAAAATAAAAGCATAAAGAAGGTCATCCTTCAAATCCAAAGGCAAAATAACTAAAAACTAGGTGAACATTATGGTGGTAATAATAGAACTTAGTAATACATGTTAATTATATAAAAACAAAGTGTGTTCCTCCAGGGCCTACCGGTTTTGTATTGAGCTATGTGTGCTTAGTTGCTTAGTCCTATCCAACTCTTTGCAAACCCATGGACGGTAGCCCTTCAGGTTCCTTTGTCCATGGGGATTCTCCAGCCAAGAATACTAGAGTGGGTTGCCATGCCCTCCTCGAGGGGTCTCCTACATTTCAGGTGGATTCTTTACCAGCTGAGCCACCAGGGAAGCCCCTATTTAACTATGCCACTGCCAAGTTGCTTCAGTCATTTTCGACTCTGTGACCCCATAGACAGCAGCCCACCAGGCTCTGCCGTCCCTGGGATTCTCCAGGCAAGAACACTGGAGTGGGTTGCCATTTCCTTCTCCAATGCATGAAAGTGAAAAGTGAAAGTGAAGTCGCTCAGTCGTGTCTGACTCCTAGTGACCCCATGGACTGCAGCTTACCAGGCTCCTCCATCCATGGAATTTTCCAGGCGAGAGTACTCGAGTGGGTTGCCATACATATCCCAACTTCAGACCTAGAACTATGCTGTTTAGACGAATGGTTCTCAAACTTTTGTGAGCAGTGGAATCACATGGAGGGCTTCAAAAACACAGATTCTTGGGCACCACTTGCAGAATGTCTGACTCAGTAGATATAGCGTGGATGCAACCATGTGTGTGTGTATGTTAGTCACTCAGTCGTGTTTGATTGTCTCACCAACAAGGTTCCTCTGTTCATGGAATTCACGAGGCAGGAATACTGGAGTGGGTTGCCATTCTCTTATCCAGGGAATCTTCCTGACTCAGGGATCGAACCCAGGCCTGCCACATTGCAGGCAGATTCTTTACTGTCTGAGCCACCAGGGAAGCCTGCAACCATTTGTAGCCCAAGCAAATTTCCAGGTGAGGCCAATACTGCACATTCTGAACCACACTTTAAGAATCACTGGTTTAGATGTATAGTTTACAACTGGCCAGGTAGTATAATCATCGGGAAGTCTGTTTTAAAATCCCAGTTCTTATACTACACCCCAGATGACTAAAATCAGAATCCCTGGGGATGAAACCCAGGCATTTTGAAGTTCTGAGCTGATTCCAGTGTGGAGTCAAAGTGGAGAATTTCTAGCTAGACCTCAAACTTTAGCATACATTCAAATCAGTTGGAGACTTGTTAAACCACAGATTTCTGGTCCCTACTGGGCAGTTTCTAATTCACTAAATCTGGTTTGGGCCCAGGGCTATGCATTTCAATCAGTTTCCCAGGTGATGATGCTGTTGGTCTTGGAACCCTGCTTTGAGAACCACAGATCAGACCCCAACCTCAACTCTAGCTGCACTTTATCTATTGAGGGATCTGGTATAAAACATGAAGTTAACTACCGCCACTCCCCAAATAAACAATAAAAACCGGGCATGGGGATTTAATTCATTTAGGATGGCAAGCTTTTCGAGCTCTCCAAATGATTCTAAGGTGCAGCCCAAGACTGAGAATAACAGTCAAACCGAGCAAAGGTAAAGATGCAACAAATGCCTCACCTGAAATGTCTGCTGCTTGTCTGGCTACATATGGCCTCTTCCAACAGTATTCCAAGCATATTCCTGCTCTAATCATTATGTGCAATATAATATCTGTGCTTAAGAAAAATACTACATTTTTTAAATAAATGGAAGATTATAACAGTCATTTCTGAATTTGAGAAGTAACTAGGTTAGGCCAGGAGGGGATTCTCCCCCCTATCCTTCATTGCTATAAATACAATTTGCTGTCTGGAGTTTTTAACTGTAACATGGTAACCCACCCCTTTGGTGAGCTGCAGCTAGTCATGTAAACAGAAACATTATAACTGTTATTATAAAAGCAGTTTTCTATAAAGGAGAATTTATGCTTATATCTAAATAAACTTGAATCCTGATCAAACACCCTGGTTCCAGGAAAATAACTTTGGGTTTGGACAACACAAACCAGAGTAACGATTTGCTGCCAGTTGAAGTTTTTGAATACACAGGGTCATTTTTAATCACATAGTATGGGAATAACTGGTCTGCTGCAGACAGTAGAAGCTGAGATTTGGGAATAGGGTGGTGGGCGTGGGAAGTAACAGATGGACTCAGCACTAAACCGGAGCTTCCTTGGCCAGCTCTGAGCTCTATGCTCAGATCCATGTTCGTAAATAGTTACTTTCTACTTTAGTTGTCACCACAAACAGTGATACTATTATGTTTTAGCAGCTGATTGAGTAACTTACCATTCATGATCCTTCTGCAATATACTATGCAAGTCTAGTTATTAAACCCAGAAAGACTAGAAATTTAGCACTGGAAAAGCTTCACACCCACTAGAATGGTTGTAACAAAAAACTCAAACAATAGCAAATACTGGTGGGGATCTGAAGAGACTGACACCACCCAACATTGCCAGGTTGGAATTTACCACCCAATTTACCACTTTTGCAAACAGAGTGTTGGTTTTCTTAAAAGTTAAACATGAAGTGACCACACAGCTGAGCAATTCTGCTCCTGGGTATTTACCCAAGACCAAAAATAATAATAAAAATATTTAGGCAAAAAAGTTGAGTGTGAATGTAAAAGACGCTCAGGCAAAAACTTAAGTGTGGCTGTTTATAGCACTATTACACATAATGGCCAAAAAATGGAAGCAATCAAATGTCCATCAACTAATGAACAGATTAACAAAATGTATGTATAGTCCACGCAATGGAATATTATTCACCAATAAAAAGGGAAGTGTTAATATATGCTGCTGCTGCTAAGTTGCTTCAGTCGTTTCCAACTCTGTGCAATCCCAGAGACGGCAGCCCACCAGGGTCCTACGTCCCTGGGGTTCTCCAGGCAAGAACACTGGAGTGCCACTTCCTTCTCCAATGCATGAAAGTGAAAAGGGAAAGTGAAGTCGCTCAGTCGTGTCTGACTCCTAGTGACCCCATGGACTGCAGCCTACCAGGCTCCTCCGTCCATGGGATTTTCCAGGCAAGAGTACTGGAGTGGAGTGCCATTGCCTTCTCCGGTAATATATGCTACAACCTGACAAATCTTGAAAACATGCTAAATGAAAGAAAGCAGTCAGCAAAAATGATAGTATCTGATACCATTTAGATGAAATGTCTAGAAGAGCCAAATCTAGGAAAGAAAGTACATTAGAGCTGGAAAAGTGAGAAGGAGGGAGTAATACAAGGGGAGGTGAAAGCTATCGGGTACAGGGGTTTGGGGTTTTGTTGTTAAGAGGATGAAAGTGTTCTAAAACTGACTCTCGATGGTTGTATTTATCTGTGAATATACTAAAAACCACTGAATCATCCACTTCAAGTGGATGAATAGTATGGTATGTGAATTATATTTCAATAAAGGCGTTATCTATAGAAGGTAGTGCCCCAGGAAAGGACAGAAGCAAATTTGCAGCATCCTATCAAATAACCTTGGACAAGACCTCCCCGCGCATGCGCACGGAGCTACTTGGCGCTAGTAAAGGAGCGGGCGGCTCGGAGGCGCCAGCGCTGGGTCCTTGCTGTCTCCCTGCTGACACTGCACTGACGCCCCGGCGCAATCCCTCTGTAGTAGCTCGGGGAAAGGGCGGAGACCACTCGTCCGACGTAGAATAAAACCCCGAGCGCGTTCCCCGCGGCGCCAAGCCTCTGGCTGCAGATGTTGCGCGCGGTGCCTGGTCCCCACCTCGGGGGGCCGTGCGCTCCTAAGCGGGCGGGCCCCTAAGCTGTCGCAAGGAGGATGGCTGACGAGCGTCTTTCTTCCCAGCCTCTTTCCCAACAAAGGGTAACTGACCTCCCGCGTGATCTGGTCGGAGCGAAGGTTCCCTAAACACGTTTCCCGCTATTGTGCGCAGATGCTCAGAGAACGCAAAGGAGCAGCAGGACGCACCGGAGGGACGCGGGACAGGGAGGCCCCGGTGGCTCCCTCCTGGGGCGGCCGGGGCCTCGCCCGCAGCGGAAGGCGGGGGGTGGGGTGGAGGTTGGGGGTGTGCGGGGAGACTTGGGAGGGTTGTGGGGGAGGGGAGCTGTAATTGCGGCGCAGCCCTGGTTCCCACGCTCCTATTGTTGGCGACTTTGTTTCCAATTCCCATCACGTGTGCTAATTAGTTAGAGCTGCTGGCTGGCTGGGAGGCGTGTGGCCGTCCTAAAAGCAGCAAGATCACTTCTGTGGGGAGTCGGGCAGGCTGAAAGCTACACGGGGCTTCTTTCTCCTCTGAGCCTCCTTCTCTGCCTCTCGGGAGGGTGGGAGTGGGAAGGGAAGGGGAAGAAATGTAGATTGTGGGATAAATGCCACTGAGTGGCAATGGCAACCAAGGGCGCGGGGAGTGGGGGGTGGGCTGTAAGGGCGGGAATATTGGAAGAAGCAGGATTAAAAGAGAAATTCTCATTAAAGTTCTAACTTGATTAGGAAATGCCTTACAGAATCCCTTCCACAATTTTGTTCAGTGAGTCTTTTCCAGATGGGATCATTGAGGAGAGGTATTTCATTCAAACAAACAAAATGTGTTTCCACACTCGGAATAAGGCAAGCACTTGCATCTCTATATATAATGGGAGAGGGGAGGAGGAGAAGAGGGAAATGCAGTGAGTCAGTGCCTCGTGGAAGCCTTTGAGTTTCATGCACTTGGGTGCCAAGCTTTTAGAAGGGGCTCAGGCATTTGTCAGAGACCATTAACAGAGGACCGTAGTCAGCTTGACAAAATACATGGGCCCAATTTTTTTTTTTTTACTTACTTTCTCTGTTCTTTGGCTTTTTGTTGGGTTATAAGATTAGTAACGTTTCCATTCTCACAATGGAAGTTCCCACCCTGAAGATACAAGATTATCCATACTTCTCTATAAATAAGAGGAAAGCTGGCTTTCATAAGAACTCATCGCATAGCCATGTATGCTGTAGCAAAAGGAAGAAGGTTCTGCCCTTGCCTTGGAAAGCAGCAGAGCCGTGGAGGAAGATCAAGGGTGACTTCATTCATCCAGCAAGGATGTTTCGAGCATCTCCTGTTGCCAGGCACTTGGCAGGAGGCGGAGATGGAGAGATGAAACACCCAGAACCTGTCTTTAAGTCACTTATAAATCTAGTTGAGGAGACAGATAAGTATGTAAACCGATAATTAAAGAGTGACTCAGAAGTGGAGGTCTGCATTGGGAACTGTGAGGGCCAGAGGAGGGGCGCCAGAGCCCAGCAGGGGGATTGGGAAGACTTCCTAGAGAAGGAATGATTCATCTGACATTTCAAAGACAAATAACAAGTGGTCAAGGGAGGAAGGGAAAAAGGGCATTCTGGAAACAGGTAACAGGAGGTTCAAAAGGCCTATAGATCTTGATGGAGTATGAGGTGCTTTGCAAACCCGTGTCCTGCATCCCACAACTGTATAACACAGGGATGGAGGGGAAGATCATAAAAAGTCTTGTTGAGGCATTCAGACTTTATCCTAAATGCAAAAAGATTTAAGGAAAAGATGAAGATCATCACATATGTCATTTAGAAAGATAACTCAGGTAGTTGCTCGGAGAATGGATTGAAGGGGCTCAGATTGGAGGCAGGGAGTGGAGGCTGAGAGCTAAGTAAGAGACTGCAATGAGGAACCAGATGGGGAAATGGTCCAGATTCAAGAGCTATTTGGAAGATGAAACCGAAAGAACATGGGGACCAAACATTAGTACTTAGGCACTTAGCAGCAGCAGCAGCAGCAGCAGCAGCTTAGCAGCAGCAGTAAACTGCTAGAAAGAGTCTGGGATAACTCCAGGCTTCTGTCTTCACCTGGAAGAGTGATGGTGGGATTCACTGGGACAGGCAACTTGGAGAACAAAGAACAGGCTTGAAATGGAATGATATGATGGGTTGAGTTGGGGCCATGTTGTCAGTGACTGTGGGGCATCCAAGTAGTGATACCCAAGAGGCAGGTGTGTATATGGCTCTGACATGGAACTTAATTGGGATAAGGTGGGCCTGAGGTGGGAGAGATAGCAATAAGGGACAGGAAGGTCACATTCTGAGTGACTGCCCCTCTGCAAGGAATTTCTCCATATGCTGCTCCAAAAGGGACTCGGGAAGACTGAATGATCCCACTTAAATGAGATCTCTAAAGGAATCAAATTCAGAAATTCGGAACTTCCCTGGTGGTGCAGTGGCTAACACTCTGTGCTCTCAATGCAGGAGAAGGGGGAAGCAGGGGATGATGGGGGTGGGGAGGGGGGAGGCAGGGTTTGATCCCTGGTAGAACTAGATCTCACATGCTGCAACTGAAAGATCCTGCATGCCACAACTAAGACCTGGAGCAGCTAAATAAATAAGTAATAAAATGTATTTTCAAAAATAATCAAATTCATGCAAACAGAAAGTGGATGACAGTTGCCAGAGGATGAGGCAAGGGAAAAAGAGAGACGTTTTAATGGTTACACAGTTTGAGGTTTGAAAAAAAGACTAGAGATCCATTAGGCAACAATGTGGATATATTTACCACTGCCGAGCAGTGCATTTAAAAATGGTTAAGATGGTAAATTTTATTACTATAATTTAAAAAGGCAGTGGCTTTTGGAGCAGTCTTTGGAGAGGAGGTAAGAACCCTACCATCACCCTCTGGACAATACAAGGATGAAATTTGACCTTTGGCTAAGATGCTCTCACCCATTATTGATGGGAAGGTTAGTTAGGACAGACATTTCAGAACAGACAATATGAATCAAGAACCTGAAAAATGTTTAGGCCCTTTGATCTACATAGTCCACTGCCTCAGATCAACTCCAAATAACAAACCAAATGTGTTGGGGCTGGGGGGCAGGGGGGACTGATTGAAGATAATAGATTTAATTTTTAAACTCAATGTTCAATAATAGAAAAACAAATGTAGTAAAATAACATACAATTGTTATAAATGTTTAGAATTTATAGCAATGTGGAGAAAATTTTTAAAGAGAAATATAATTCAAGACACAACTATATTCATGTTGATACTTTGATCACAACTATATTAAACACAATCTGTATACAGAATAAAAACCTGGAAGAAAATATATTCGTATGTTATAGTAGATATTTCTGGTTGGGCTCATAGGTGATTTTTTTCCATGTACTTTTCTACATTTTCCAAATTTCCATATTAAACATATATTACTTTTAATGGAAAAATTAACCTATATAAATTTTTTTACAAAAAGTTCTTCCAGTCATTTGACTGGTGATTTGCATTTAGTTCAAAGCTGCAGCAGGTTGTTACATAAGTGATGTATAAATGCATTAAAAGCCAAAGGGAAGGCGAAATCATCTTCCAGGAAAAACTTAGAAAGACTTTGAAAACTCCTTCCTATGAATATGTTTCTTTTTGCTGCTCTTCTGTGGGAAAGAGGAAGCAGGAGATCTTAGCCTCAGGAAGTGATGTCAAACAGTTTAGCTGATTATAAGTGCTTGAAAGGCAAATTAAGGCCTTCCCTTTAATAGGATGTAATTGGTTAAATACGGTAATAGACCACCTGTGGCTGAGACGAAGCCAAGTCCTGAGAAGCCCCTGAGACCACAGCCTGGTGTTGACCTGCCCGAAGGTCAGACGGGATGGGCTTTTGATTTCATCTCAAGTTACGCAGGCTGTGTTACAGAGAAAGATTCTAATCAAAACCTGGGTGTACACTTTGGTTTAGAATATGTTGACCAATGGGAAAAAGTTACACAATTTTTAAAAGAATTTCTTTTTAGAAATTAATCAACCACCAAGCAAGTAAAACAGCTTTCCTGGTGCCTCAGATGGTAAAGAATCTGTCTGCAATGCAGGAGAGCCAGGTTCAATCCCTGGGTTGGGAAGATCCCCTGGAGAAGGGAATGGCAACCCACTCCAGTATTCTTACCTGGAGAATCCCATGGACAGAGGAGTCTGGTGGACTACAGTCGACGGGGTGGCAAAGAGTCAGACACGACTGAGTGACCAACACACACATGCGAGTAAACAGTGCATCCTGTGTGCCAGGTGCTTTAGTAAGCATTTCGTGTATAATGAACTTGCTAACCAGTCTGTGAGACAGATTCGATTACTATCATCAGAATCAAACCCACTTTGCAGATGAAAACACTGAGGCACAGAGTAAGCTTGGCTTGAGGTCACACAACTTGTAGTGGTAGAGCTGAGACTTGAAGCCAGGCAATCTGAGTTTACCATCTACATTTCTAATCCCTACAGTATACTGCTTCCCGAGATCTCCTTACTTGTTACTTGTGAATTCCATACACAACACAGGCTAGACCTTGCATTTGGAGCAATATGTCTTCGTACACTCCCATCTCCTCATGGCATCAGAATGATCACAAAAGTAGCTTTAGGGAAGTGAAAAAGCCCATTCAAGATTGCATCCACTGGGACTTCCTGGTGGTCCAGTGGTTAAGAATCTGCCTTCCAATGCATGAGACTCAGTTTCGATTCCTGGTCAGGGAACTAAGATCCTACATACTGCAACTAAGCCCACATCCCCAAACTAGAGAAAAGCTGGCATACCACAATGAAGACATGATGCAGCCATAAATAAATATTAATATTTTTTAAAAACGGTTACATCAGCAAACCTAAAATTACCAAGTGACAACAAATGTCATACACCTTACTCATACACAGTCTCATCTGAGCTTGAAGCATGATGCTGAGGTGATTTAATAAGGAGAAATTAACTGAGGACTCCTTTGGAAGTAGAAAAATGTTCACACGTGGTTTTGCCATAGTGTGGCAGAGCCATCCTTAACACAGCTAGGATAGCATCTGTTTTGGCAATGGAAGAAACTCCTAGAAGAGTGTATAGCTTCTTGGGTTCATCCTCTTCTTAACTAGAATGTGTCCTCAGAAATTCCCCAGTGACCTCAGTATCCTCTGGACTCTTACTAAATGGAAACAAACATCAGGATGCAAGTTCGAAAATAAGCTTCTCTTCTCCCCAGACCAATTCTCCTTTGCAAATTTCTAAACCAGTGAAGGGCACCATCATGACCTAGTTACCTAAGCTAGTGGACATTGCGATTGGCTTCCCAACACCCGTTCCACCTGCCCCCTTCCCCAACCCCCTCTTATGATGCTAAGTCCATGGCAGTAATCTCATGTCCCATGCTAGTGATTGATGGGTTCAGGGAGGGCAGGTCTAAGGCAATCTAGGCCAAAGAAGCCTGAGAAAAGACTTGTTTTGAACTTCTCAGAAAGAGAAGCCAATACCCCCACACCTACCCCACCTTCATCCCATGTGAACAAAAACATATCCCTAGGGATAGTCGTCTCTTGACGTGAATGGAAACCAGCCTCGGGATGAAGCCAATGCTGTGGATGGCAAGGTGGAAAGACAAAGAATGTTGGGCTATTGAATTCACAAACCCTAAAGTGAATCCTAACCTTCAGTCTTCTCTTATTTGAGAAAATACATTTCCTTTGTTTTTACCAGTGTTCTTTGTGATTTTCAAGGGGCTTCCCTGGTGGCTCAGATGGTAAAGAATCTGCCTGTAATGCAGGAGACCTGGGTTCAATCCCTGGGTCTGGAAGGTTCCCTGGAGAAGGGAATGGCTACCCACTCCAGTATTCTTGCCTGGAGAATTCCATGTACAGGGGAGCCCAGTGGGATATAGTCCATGGGGTCGCAAAGAGTCAGACACAACTGACAACTGACACTTTCACTTTCACTTTGTGATTGTCAGGCTTGGGCTGAAAAATTTTCTGTCCTTTTCCCCCAAACTTACGTAAGACTATTTTCTGCTATCTATTCCTGGTGTCCAGCTCAATGCCAAACAAACAATGTAAGTTCAGTAAATATCTGTAGAATTAGAAAAAATAAAAACAAGGAAAGATGTCAATTATATGCAGTGGAAATCATCATCCTTACTGATATATTTTACAGATCCAAACAATCATCAAGTCCAGTCTGTTCTCCCTAAATATTTCAAAACTCACACACTTCTCTCCATCCCCATTGCCAATAATGATCTCGTTCAGGACACCATGGAAGTCTCGCTTGGGTTACTGCAAAGCTTTTATTTCCAAAATCCTTTGGTTCATTGGAATAGGCCTGAAAACAAAGTAAGAAAAAGAAATGTGGAAGGATGAGTCTATGGCGGGCGCAGCAAGAATTTCCTTGCCGTGTCACAGGGCAGATCCAGAGTGCGTGCCACCATAATACATCCGGAAGCAGCCCTCTGTTCCGGTTTTCCCTAACCTGTGGGTCTTCCATTGACTGGGCTGTCAAGACTGCCTGCCTGTGGTCTTGTCACTCCACTCACATCCTTATCTGCAATATATCCTTTCCACGGCTTGTCTGCTGCCTTGGCAGTGACCCCAAATAACAAATCCTCAGTCCAAGTTAGGATTCTCACCGGCCTTGGACCTACACAGCCTTTATGGTCTAACTTTACTCAGATACACCAGGGCCATCTAGCCAGGAAATTTGGTTATTTTCATCAGTTCTAATTTCAGTTCGACTCTGCAAATGCTGATCTCTGCTGGGAACATTCTAGACCTCCAAAAGGGAAGACAATGAGTTTGTCCTGCTCTCTGTACCCCAGAGTATGGTACATATCAGTGCTCAAAAATATTTGTTAAGTGAATCAAATATATATTGATGAATATGTTTATACTCCAGCAGCTCACAATCTACTGAAGGGATAAACATGAAGTTGGTCTACCACAAAGCTCACTGGTGTGTATATAAAAGGCAAAAATAAAAATAATAACATACATTGATGTTGTATGGCCTCAGCACATCTATCTGGGGACAGATTCAAGGCAATATTGAGCTACTAGCTTCTCTCAACCTTTTTCTACCTCAACAAAACTAAGAATAATATCATCATCTTGTAGGAATGTTACTATGATTAAATGAGATGGAGCAAGAAAAAATGTTTTAAAAACTCCCCAAAAGTGTAAAGTAATAATCTTGAATTCTAAACTCTTCCAATTTCACTTTTGTCATCTGTTAAATGTAGTAGAAATACCCACCTGCTCATGAAACTTTGAGGCATGGCTAGATGGGACTTCTCTGGTGGTCCAGTGGTTAGAATCTGCCTGCCAATGCAGGGAACATGGGTTTGATCCCTGACCTAGGATCCCCACCTGCCACAGAGCAATTAGAGCCATGGGCCACAACTACTGAGCCCTCGCCTAGAGACTGTGCTCTGCAACAAGAGAAACCCCTGCAATGAGAAGCCCACACACCGCAACTAGCGTAGCCCCGCTCCCTGCAACTAGAGAAAGCCTGAGCGGAACCAAAAATTAAACAAATAAATAAAAATAATAGCAGTCCATAGCCATGTGGCAACTTCATTGTAACTTTATGATTAACAGCTTGCCATGAAATACTCTATAAACTTAATATATTGCTAAAACCCTTATAAGCCTTACACCTTGCTACTGATTTCCTAAATCTGCAGGAAACAGGAACACTGATTTACTGTGTTCTCCCACTGATGCTATAAGGTTGACTTTTCCCTTATAATCACACAACTGTTTCATTTTAGCTTCCTTGTAATTACATAATATTCAGCAACAAATGAGCCTTTTCTGATTCACAGTGACTCTACCCCATGATCAAGATCTGCCCTTTTATTCAC
Organism: Bos javanicus; assembly: GCF_032452875.1. NCBI lineage: Eukaryota > Metazoa > Chordata > Mammalia > Artiodactyla > Bovidae > Bos > Bos javanicus. Next base: position 43,154,297 of record NC_083881.1, read on the forward strand.
TATTCACATGTGCATATTGAGTGTGATTGCTAAGCCTAAGATCACAGGCAGTAGGCATGGCCCTGACCCTCTAGGAGGTTATACTCTAGGCAGTTGCTTACACATACAAGTATTACTAATATTATTATAAATATTATATTATTACATATAGCATCTTACACATACAAATATTAATATATGTAAATCTCAGCCAGTCTCCTACATGGGTTGCTAATGTCATGTCTTTTCTAAAATAAAGAGCTAAATGTAGTAAGGTTTTAAATTAAGCCTAATTTTCTGAAAGCATAGCCAGCATTTTAGAGGGGGAAAAAAAAAACAACCAAAAAACAAAAAAACTTGAGGAATAAATATGCTGTAAAATAAATTCCAGGAGTTGTTGCATCTTTAAAGTAATAGAATAAATGGGTGCCTAAAGACACAACAGATCAGAAACAAAAATCAGCCACAAAGGGACTTCCCTGGTGGTCCAGTGGTTAAGACTCCATACTTCCAATGCAGGGAATACAGGTTCCATCCCTGGTTGGGGAACTAAGATGCCACATTCTGTGTGGCATCGCTGAAAAAACTTCTTATAAAAATAAATAAAAATTTAAAAATCAGCCCAATGACCATACAGCGCAGAACAGACCTCTTTGGGATTTCTCCAGACCTCATCACTCTCATAACCCAGGTGCACTGAGCCTGTCTTTCCTTCCCCAGGGGGGTGCCTTTGCTTAGTCCTTGCCATCAGAGGGCTGACTCTTTCTGCTCTGTCCTCTGTGCTTCTAAGTGGGAGGCCTCCAGGGCAGCCTGAACGAAAAGGGCGGAACTCACATTCACACCTTTTCCTGGACACAGATCCCGCCAGCCACCGCCCCCCACGACCCTCACGCGGCCCAGCAGTGTGTACACAAAGCTGGCTCCTGAGGGGCTGCGTCATGCCTGAGGAGGACCCCAGTACAGGAGGACATGGTGGGCTTTCTGACTCTTGTCAGCTGCTCTTGAACTATATAAAGGGAAAACTGCAAGGCACTGGCCTCCTGGGAAAGGGGGCACTCCAGTAAGTCCCTTGTTATTTGCCCCACAATTACTTTCAAACAACCCCCAATATGCCAGGTGATACAAACAACCCCCAATATACCCCTATGACCCCTCGTAGGTACTAGAAACATCTGGTGCCTGTCCACCTCCTAGAGCTAAGGTGACATGAATCCTCGGCACCAGCAAAGGGTCCAGACCTCCTATCTCCTTACTCAGGGATCTTAAGGTCATCTCTTACTTAGTAACACTAACACTAGAATATTCACTTCTTTTCTCAACATTGTTGTTGTTGTTTAGTTACTAAAACATGCCTGACACACACACAGCACCTTCTAATAACATACTGACAATCAGATATTTTCCCAATTTAGCAAGACTCAGACCTCAGACGTGGAGGTGCAATGTCTCCTCCCTGCTGTGACTTTGGAGAAACCCCAAAGAGATCATTTCTCCGTTGTCCAGTCATTTTTGTCTGATTTTTGTTTCTGGTCTGATGCCAAGCATTGCCTCTCTAAATAAGCAAGGAAATGACTCAGGTAACATTCTTTGGATTCAGATTATCTGAGAAAAGGGAACTTAGAGTTGGGGTGGGGTGGACTTTAGTCTCCCAGTGCCCTGAGCTTGTTTAACATCTTCAAGTACAATGGAAAGATACTGACGTTTTCTGGGTGGGTCTCAAGAACATCACTTGATTCGCTTCACATTTCTCAGACAAGACTTTGTCATAACTTTGAACCAAAGGATAATAAATTTCATCCTGTGACAGAGTCTGAATCCATGAACTTTTGGGGAATGTCCATTTTGTAGGAAGAGAGGCCAGAGACTCGTTGAGGTTGGGGGACAGGAAGGAGGTAGCCTCCATCCTCTGAACTTTCAATCAGCGCGCTTTGGGAGCCCAGGGTGAACGGGCTAAACCTGCCGGGAGCAGCATGATGATGGTTCATCCAGCTTTCTTACTGGGAAGACGCTGGGCCCTGATGGTGACTCACCTCACAGAAAGGAGGGTGGTTCACTAAGAGAAGCACATAGCTCATTCTGTCTAAAGTTGGGGGGCAGGGATTTCAAAACAGATGGCCACAGTCCACTCAGTTTCATGGGCATGACTAGCATTTTTTAAAAAGAAGTAGTACTCTGTACTTCAGAGTATAATAGAAAATATTAGAGTGCATTGCACATAGTAAAGGTAACTATTGTGAAACTTTTTAATGGAAGTACAGTTGATTTACAATGTCATGTTAATTTCAGGTGGACAGCACAGTGATTCCATTACACTCACACACATATGTACTTTCAGATTCTTTTATTTCAGATGAGTTGGCAGGTAGGTAATGTATCACCATTATTATTGTTGTTCAGTTGCTAGCTTGTGTCCAACTCTGTGATCCCATGGACTGCAGCATGCCAGGCTTTCCTATCTGTCACTATCTCCTGGAGTTTGCTTAAATTCATGTCCACTGAGTCAGTGATGCCTTCCAACCATCTCATCCTCTGTTGCCCTCTCTTCTTGCCTTTAATCTTTCCCAGCCTCAGGGTTTTTTCCAATGAATCAGCTCTTCACATAAGGAGGCTTCAGCATCAGTCCTTCCTTCATTGTAGACCAGATCTTTTTCCCTTTGGCTTACTTATTTATTTGGGGGATGCATTGGGTCTTTTTTGCTTTTGCTCAGGTTTTTTCCTCTAGCTGTGGCAAGCAGGGGCTACTCTTTGTTGCAGGGCATGGTTCTAGGGCACTCGGGCTCAGTAGTTGTGGTACAGGGGGCTCAGTTGCCCACAGGCATGTAGAATCTTTCCAGATCAGTGATCAAACCTGTGTTGCCTGCATTGACAGGCAGATTCTTATCCACTGCACCACCAGGGAAGTCCCAGACTGGGTCTTAATGGCAAACACATTTCTGTTGAGGATCCTGGTCAAAGCAGACAAACAATGAGCAAGGTGTGCTCTGATTACTGTTCGGTCCTCCCTTTTTCCACTTTGCTGTTTTCAACCCTGCTTTCTCAGTATTGCCAAATAGTGCATTTCTTTCCTCATTTTTGGTCAATCATATTCCCCAAATCTACCTTCTAATCTTTGCACACCTAGTCAGGACAGCACCTGCCATGAAAAGGTGACTTTAAGACAAATACTGTTTTTTTTTTTTAAGATGCGGTTTCCCTGGTGGCTCAGTGGTAAAGAATTCGCCTGCTAATGCAAGAGACACCATTTGATCTCTGGGTGGGGAAGATCCCCTGGAGAAGGAAGTGGCAACCCACTCCAGTATTCTTGCCTGGGAAATCCCATGGATAGAGGAGCCTTGAGGGCTACAGTCAGTCCCTGGGGTCACAAAGAGTCAGACATGACTGAGCAACTGAGCACACAGGATGAGAGTAGCCTGAGTAAATGTGTCTTTCACAAAAATTCTGAACATTTTTGCAGAATTTAACAAACTGATCGTGCACACACACACACACACACACACACTTACATGGGTTTTCCTTTACCTGGTCAAGGTAGCAAATGGTAGAATGATTTTAGCATTTGGTGTTAAGGTTCATGGGAGTCCTATGCATGGTGGCATCCTCCATTTTTAGGATTCTAAAACTTGGTTTATTTGCAAAGGCCCTGCATGACCAGTGAGATGGACTGACCTTGCCCCTGTGGCATATGTAATAGCAGAAACAGACTCGTTCCTCCGAACTTTGCTGCAGCCAAGGGGTTAATCCTTCCCCTCACCCCCACCCCAAGCTGAGCCTGACTTGGTATGAACCACAGCCACCCCCTCACAGCTGTCTTAGCTTCTCAGGAACCTGACAAGAAGCATGTCTGTCCGACCTAAACCTCACCTGTTGTAATGTGACTCCGCTTCATTCATTCACTGTCAGGCAGTCAGTGGATGGTTCTCAAGTCCCTGCAGTGGGCTCACTGATACGCAATGCCATGCAGAGCCTGGGCTGCAGACACAGTCCAGCCACAGGGACAATGCACTAAGTCACCTTTGCCAGGCTATCACTTGTGTGATAAAGGCAGTGGAACTCTAGGTGCACAAGGAGGGGACATAAAGGACTGGACTGAGTTGGGGGGGGGGTGGTTTGGGGGTGGGGAGAAGGGGGCGGGGTGGTTGGCTCCTGGCAGTGCTGGCTATGATTTGAAGCTGCAGAGATGGAGATGGAGAACTGTTGGAATCCTCTTCCTAAGAGTCATTTTCCTCAAACTTCTGAGTCTTCTTCAATATTCTCAATTAATTTTGCTGATTTTACTTTAAAAAATATGTTTCATTTTTAGAACTTCTTTTAGATTCACAGCAAAATTGGGCAGAAAGTACAGAGATTTCTTACATACCTGCTGTTAATTTTTCTTTTTTCTATCCAATTTTTGTGCATGCTAAGTCTCTTCAGTTGTGTCCGACTCTGTGAGACCCTATGGACTGTAACCTGCCAGGCTCCTCTGTCCAAGGGATTCTCCAGGCAAGAATACTGGAGTGGGTTGCCATTTCATTCTCCAGGGGATCTTTCCAGCCCAGGGGTCGAACTTGCATCCCTTACATCTCCTGCATTGGCAAGCAGGTTCTTTACCACTAGCGCCACCTGGGAAGCCTGTATCCAGTGATAGCCCTCTCATCAGTTCTGTGGTTGCAGTCTATTTTCTCTCTCTCTTTAGTGTATACTGTATTTAACTCTATGAAAGTAGGGACTGTATCTGTTTCCTTCTCTCAGCATCTACGCGGTAAATACTCGTTCATTTAGTCAATGTGTGTAGCCCATTTTCTCTGGGCTTCATCAGGCTGAAATGGGGGCTGGAGCTGATGTTTAAAATGAGTTCCAATTGTGAATTATGCCACAGACACCTTCCTCCTGCTGCCTGTGGTAGCAGCTCCATCCCCAGCAGGTCTCTCCGGCTTATGTCTGAGAGTTTCTAGTGATGTCCTCAATGTGATCAGGAAGAAGTTGCTGGAATGAGGCTAACACATTGGGGGCCCCAACAAGCTGAAGTGGTTCTGTGTTCTTTGATGCCTTCCATGCCTCAAAGTTGCAGATGTGAGCGGTGAAGAAGGGGGAGGAACAGCCTTTCCTTCCTGTATGTCACCCGTTTCCCAGGCGCAGAAGCAGTGTGACTTTGTGCCTTGTACCTGGGTTTGTAGTGAAAATATGTCTTCCCATATTTATTTACAGCTCCTTAAGTCAAGAGGTAGTATTCAGAGTTTCTTCTCTTTGAGGATTATTGAGATGTTGGTACTGAGTTCAACTTACTAGCCTACCTCTTCCTCAGGGTAAGCGAGCCCCACGAGGCCCTTCAGCGCCCCCTGCAAAATGGACCAACCACTCTGTTAACGGACCAGCCATCACCAGTCACATCTAGATCCCAGCAGTGACCACGTTCCACCTTGAGCTTGGACCACTAAATCCTTTCTTTCAAACAGAACCTTGGGCTGATGTAGAAACTTAGCAAGAGCCTAACCCAGCCTGCTATATGCCATGCATGGTTTACATAATACTCTAGAGCTTGTGTGTGAAGCTCAGTGAATCCAGATGAACATGGCCAGTGCCTGAAGACTGTGGGAGGCCATTTAGCTTCTCTCTAACCCATGGACGTTCTGCCAGTTGAGGAAGGTCAACTTTGAGAGGGAGTATGGACCTAACCAGAAGACACCATCCATCCTATCAATATAACTGCAGTGAACGGAACCACTGTTACTCCTCAGATGAGGACAGCACTCCGCAGTGTCCCGATGACCCACCCGTCCATCTGCCTAGGACACTCTCGGTTAAACTGATTTATCTAGCGATTTGTGTCTCACGCGTAACAGAGATCCATTTATACCATGGAGACACATTTTCCCTATTTATCTTTGCTTGCTTATTTGACAATCAGCAGATAGTTCTTGAATGCCTACTATGTGTTAGGGATTGTTCTAGTCAAAGTCAGAAACAAAAGAGATAAGCTCACTATTCTTGCATGGATTAGTCACTCATTCATGTCTGACTCTTTGGGACCCTGTCCACGGGATTCTCCAGGCATGAATACTAGAATGGGTTGCCATGCCCTCCTCCAGGGGATCTTTCTGACCAAGGGATCAGACCTGGGTCTCCTGCACTGTAGGCAGATTCTTTACAGTCTGAGCCACCAGGGATAGTGTAGCTTACCATAAATAAAAGCAAACCATAAGTAAGAAAACTGGCAAATAACAAGGTAATTAATTTCAGATAATCATAAGTTCTATGAAAAAAAGTAAGCAGAGCTACATGATATAAAAGGTGACCAGGATTGCCTGCCTCGGATTATTCCCAGCGCCCTCCTCCTTTGCACTCTCTAGTGTATATTGTGGAAAGATTAAATGCTTGTGTCTTCAACATCCCTTACTGCTGGGGGGAGGGGCGAGACTCTAGTCTGTGACTTCAAGCAGAATATCCTGAGGAGGGTTTCCCTGCCCCCGCAAAATGCAGAGCCACATAAGAGAAGATTTTGGTCCTTTGAACTTTATTTTCTCCTTGTTTGGGACACAGACATAATCCCCAAGGTGCAGCAGCTGGCTTGCAACCTTGAAGTAAATACCACTAGTGAGAAAGTGACTGGTGAGCTTCTCTGGTGGCTCAGATGGTAAAGAATCTGCCTACAATGCAGGAGGCCCAGGTTCGATCCCTGGATTGGGAGGATCCCCTGCAGAAGGGAATGGCAACCCACTCCCGTATTCTTGCCTTAGAATCCCATGGACAGAGAAGCCTGGTAGGCTTCAGTCTGTGGTGTCGCAGAGTCAGGCACGACTGAGCAGCTAACACACAAGAAAGTTACAATGTTAAGGCTGGCAGAGTAGAAAGTGAGAAAGAGCCTGAGTCCTTGATGACATCATTGAGCCTCGCACAGCCCTGACATAACTCCCCTGGATGTCTTAATACATGATACACGGATCTATCGGTTTATGTCAATGTTAGGTTTACTCTTATTCACAGCCAAACACTTTCCTAACTAACAGACGTGAAGCTCTGAGTGGGAAGCTTATGGAAATTTCCAAAGTGCTCATGGAAATCTGCTCTAAGAAGATGACATTTAGTTGAGACCTGAATGATAAGGAGTCAGTCATGTGAAGATCTGGGATAAAGAATTCCAAGCAGAAAAAACAGTAAGTGCAAAGGCCCTGAGGCAGAAATAATTCTTCTATGTTCAAGGAATACAGTCCAGTGGGCCTGAAGCTCCCCACACAGGGGAGACTGAGGGCAGGCTGAAGGTCTGAGAGGCAGGCAGGGGCTAGACGACTGAAAGCCCTGTAAGCCATGTCAAAACTCTGGATTTTATTTCAGTTCCAAAGAGAGATTTCAGATGAATTTGAGATACACTTTAGAGGCAAAGCCTTCAACTGGACTTGTTGATGGACTGAAAGTAGGATAAGCAAAAATAAGGAATTAAGGGTGACTTAGATTTTTATCCTGATCAAGGACTGAAGTCATTACTTGAGTGGGAAAGAATGTGAAAGGTCTGAGTGGGGAAAGGAAAGGAAATGCAGACACACAAATTGTGTTTTATGTTGATTTAAGGATGCCTATTAGACTGGCAAGTGGCGATGTCCTATGGGAAGCTGGGTACATGAAACTCCACGGAGAAGTCAGGGCTAGAGACAGAAATTTGGACCCATCCACACACAGATGGCATGTAAGTCACGACTCTGGACGTGACTTCCTGACCACTGGAGGCCACAAAGGGGATTAGGAAGAGTATCTAGGGAAGTGAAACCAAAGCCAGGAAGCACGGAGAAAAGAAGTTTTTGAGGAGAGTCATTAGCTCTGCCGACTGATGCTAAAAGGTTGTGGAAAATCAGACAGGGTAGAGGCTGGTATCAGATATATTTGGTTATTATGCTAAGAGCAGTTTCAGAAGAGAGGTGAGGCAGAAGCCTGGTTTGAGTGGATTCAAGAGAAAATGGGTGATGAGAAAAAGAAGTAAAGACATCTCCTGAGTACAGAGCAGTTCTCGCTGAAGGGAAGCAGAAAAATGGGACAGTGGCTGCAGGGGGCTTGGGTTAATGGAGGACTTGGGCAGAGTTGGGTTTTTTTTATAATTTTATTTATTCATTTATTTTTGGTTGCACTGGGTCTTTGTTGCTGCACTTGGGCTTTATCTAGTTGCAGAGAGCGGGGGCTACTCTCTACTGCTTACACAGGCTTTTCATTGCGATGCCTTCTCTTGTCGCAGAGCATGGGCTTTAGGGTGCACTTGGGCTTCAGTATCTGTGGGTCACAGGCTCCAGAGCACAGACTCAGTAGCTGTGGTGCACAGGCTTAGTTGCCCTGTGGAATCCTCCCAGACCAGGGATCTACCCCGTGTCTCCTGCATTGGCTGGTGGATTCTTAACCACTGGACCACTCTTGGACTGAGTTTTTGGTTGGAAGATAGAGCCCTTGTCTGCTCAGCAAGGTGAACTGTACAGAGTGAGGTGGAAGAGTTGATAACAACTGACCTCCCTCTACGTAGCAGGCACTTACATTGCTATTGAATCGTCTCAACAGGCCCATGAAGATGGAGCTTTCCACCCTCTTTCTGGATGGGAAGAAGGCATGAAAACATGTTGGTTGGTGTTTCAGGTTTGAGTCTGACAAACTCTGAGCTCTTCTGTTTGTTAGCTGTGTGCCTTTGACGGGTATCTTACCTCTCTGTTTCATAACAGTATTCACCTCAAATGACTGGTGTGAGGATAAAAATGAAATGATCCACATTAAAAAATGCTCGAGGCCTCACACACAGTAAGGGCTCAACAAACATTTGTCCTTTGCAGAGATGAGGAAAGAAAGCCTCAGAGGTAAAGTATCTTCCTTTATTGAACAAATATATTGAGCTTCTACTTTTCACTAAATTTGTTGAGAACAGGAAGTGCAGCAATAAACAAGGTGTGAAGTAACCTGTCCTCATAGAGCTTGGAGCCAACAACGATGATTATGATGACGACAATAAAACCTTCAATAGCTAACATGTACTTTCTACTACATGAGGACTTTGTGAAAAGTGAAAGTGAAAGAGATAGTTGCTCAGTCGTGTCTGACTCTCTGTGACCCCATGTACTGTAGCCCACTAGGCTCCTCTGTCCATGGAATTCTCCAGGCAAGAATACTAGAGTGGGTAGCCATTCCCTTCTCCAAGAGATCTTCCCAACATAGGGATCAAACCCCAGTCTTCTGCATTGCAGGCAGATTCATTACCATCTAAGCCACCAGGGAAGCCCTGAAGCTTCATAGTAGTAATAATAAAAGCAGAATGCCTTGCTCCATTTTGTCTTTCTATTAAGTCATCTTTCCCAAGGGTATCATTTTGCTAGAAGAATGAAACCCAACTCTAAAGAAATAACTGTGGTGTGAGGACATGTTATTGAAAGGAAAACATTTAGAGGTGATGACTAACCTTCCTTGCTTTCTCCACGACTTTCCAAAGATCCTATCAGAAGTAGGTTTTAGGAATTGTTTTTCTCTGCATCCTGCCTTGTTTCCCCTTCCCTGGTTTCTTCTCATGTTGTTTAATTAATTCATGACACAAACATGACAGGCACCTTGTTAAGTCATTGGGGTGTCAACAATTCAACAATCAGTATTGTGGACTGAATTGTGACCCCCACCAAAATTCCTATGTTGAAGTTCTAACCCTCTGTACTTCAGGATGTGACTGCATTTGAGACAGAGTCTTTAAAGAGGTCAAGTTAAAATGAGGTCATTAGGCTGGATTCTAATACAATATGACTGATGTCCTTATGGGAAGAAGAGATTAGGACACAAACACCTTCAGAAGGAAGACCACATGAAGACACATGGAGAAGATGGCCATCTGCAAGCCATTGAGAGAACTCAGAAGAACCCAATCCTTCTGACACCTTGAGCTCAGACTTCCAGCCTCTAGAATTGTAAGAAAATAATTTTCTATGGGTTGAGTCACACTGCCTATGGCACTTAGTTATAGCAGCCCTAGCAAACTAATACAATAGGCATTATAAAACACAGCATTGTAGAGGAGATGCGCAAGTTCATAGCTAACCACCTGACAAGGTAAGGCAATGCTGAGCCACAGAAGTTCTAAGGTTAAATCCCTGGGCACCAAGCATACAGATGCTATTTCCAAAGGCAGTGCAGACAGGCAGGGAATGATCTAAGGAAGAAATAGATTGTGAACCAGGACTAGAATGACTCACAAGGACTTTACAGGATTAGAGACAAGGGCATTCTAGGGGGCTGGCTCAGGATGAGTCATCTTTCTCGTATGGTCTCTCTTTGTCCTTCTTGTGCATTATCCTGACCAAGCTCTATAACCAAACTATTATCCTATCATTATTGCATTCATAAACATAAATTGGGACTTCCCTGGTGGTCCAGGGGCTAAAACTCCATGCTCCCAATGCAGGGGGGCCCAGGTTTGATCCCTAGTCAGGGAACTAGATCCACATGCTATAACTATGAGCTGGTACACCCAAATATAATAAATTAATTAAATGTAAGTTTATTAAAGGGGTTTCCCAGGTGGCTCAGTAGTAAAGAATCCACCTGCCAAGCAGGAGACATGGGTTTCATCAGTGAGTCTGGAAGATCCCCTGGAGATGGAAATGGCCAGCCACTCCAGTATTCTTGCCTGGGAAATCCCACAGACAGAGGAGCCTGGTGGGCTAGAGTCCATGGGGTCACCAAGAGTCGGACATGACTGAGCAACTAAACCACCGCCACCAAGTTTCTTAAGGAGCAAAAGTATCACTGTCCCCATTTTCCAGATGAGGAAACTGGGGCACAGACAGGTGCAGTAACTTGTCCAAGGCCACCCAGCTCGTAAGTGTCAGAGCTGGATGCACACCCAGCAGTCCTCCTCCTCCAGGGGTCTAATGACTGAGACCAGGTTTAATCAAGGAGCAGGGCGGGTATAGACTGAGGCTCTGTGAACACAGCCTAGAGGGAAGTAGGGACTTTCTTTCCAGACCTGTGGGTGGAATCAGAAGGACAGAGCTTGACAGTAGCTTGAGAAGGAAGGAAAGCTGAAGGAAGTCGTTTTTATTTTTGAGGAGAGGAAAGATGAGAAACTGTAGGTTTCTAAAAGGAGATAGGAGATAGCTGGCAACAGAAGTTCCAGCAGGAGAACAGACGTCTTTGATAAAGCCTAAGCCTGCTCAGGGCGGATGGGGGGAGGGGGTTGAGGGTGGTAAGGACAGCCTTGGAAGAAAAAAGGGGACAGTTCCCTCCGAAATGAAAGTGGAGGAGAGCTAAAGGGACGAGATTAGAAGCTAAGCATGCAACAGGAGTGATGGCACCCAGCCATGGTGCTGTGTTCTGTTCTCTCTCCTTCCTTCCTTCCTTCCTTCCTTCCTTCTTTCTTTGATTCTCTTTCTTTTTATTCTTTCCTTCCTTCCTTTCTTTTTCAAAAATGTCTTTTATTATATCTTTTTTTTTTTTTTATGGGAAGTACAAGGCAAAGGGAGGGAGGGGATGGGGGTCCAAGGGGAGCTGTGAAGTTTGGGGATAAGACTCTGTGGGGTGTGGGAAAGACACGGAGGACAAGAAGAGGGCAGCCCAGAGTCCACCGCCTACAGGCAGCGTCAGTCCGTCCAGGTGGGCTCCGCCAAGGCACAGGGGTGGGGAAGGCCAGTGGTCAAGGGATCAGAGAACTGAGAATGGAGTAGAGGATCTAAGGGACTGAGCAGGGGATGCAGCCTAGGGAAGTAAGGAGAGTAAGAGGGAAATGAAAGCACACAACAGGAGCATTTCCAGGACTAAAACGTATCCATTCCAACATCCTTTGTCCAGGACTCAGGAGCTAGTTCCCTTTTATTTTTGTTATACAAATATTTAAAATTGAAACTTCTAAGCATATGAGTCCCAGATGGGATTTTGTGCACAAGATGTGACAGCGGGGGGGTGGGGTGGGGGGATGCACTGTTATTTTTAATATTTTATTTTTCATTTACTCTTTTTAAACTTTTTAGTTTACATGTGTGTGCTGTGTGCTCAGCTGTGTGACCCCATGGACTGTAGCCTGCCAGCTTCCTCTGTCCATGGAATTTCCCAGAAAAGAATACTGGAGTGTGTTGCCATTTGGAGTATAGCTGATTAGCTATACTTGTGATAGTTTGATAGTTGTGATAGTTTCAGGCAGACAGCAAAGGGGTTCAGCCATACATACACAAGTATCCATTCCCCTCCAAACTCCCTTCCTGTCCAGGCTGCCACATAACATTGAGCAGAGTTCCCTGTGCTCTACACAGGGAACTCTACACAGTAGGACCTTCTCATTACCCAGTTTAAATATAGCAGGCTGTACATGTCCATCCCCAAAGCCCTATCTCTTCCTCCACTCTGTGTGTGCATGCTCAGTCACTTCAGTCATGTCTGACTTTTTGTGACCTCACGGATTGCAACCCGCCAGGCTCCTCTATCCATGGGATTTTCCCTGCAAGAATACTGGAGTGGATGGCCATTTCCTCCTCCAGGGGATCTTCTCAACCCAGGGATCAAACCCACATCTCCTATATTACAGGCAGAATCTTGAGCCACCAGGGAAACGGCTGCACCATTTTCCACAAACATCATAATTAATGCCGTTGGTAGAGTCTCCTTGGAAGGCCACATGGATTCTGAGGATGCTGCTGTTTTCCACAGCATTCCTGACCTCCTCTTGGCCCTTTCCTTCATATCTCCTTTCTTTTATCATGTCATCATCTCTCCACATGGATTTGATTTTGTTGGTTTTGATTTTTTTTTTTAAAGAACCAAAAATCATTTAAGCATTGTTTGATAAGTGAGGTAGTCAACCAAACTGAGTATTGTACTTTGGGTCAAAAACAAAATGATGATTAAATAATGAGACCAAATCTCTTGGGTAGGTGGATGGGTGGGGGAAGAATCATTAACTAGCCTGAGGGCAAACACTGGAGGAATTTTAACAAAGTTTTGAGAGTACAGTGTAAACAAGAAGTGTGTTCTCCCGGGGTGAGTGTGAGAAAAGACATTTAAATGAATTAACCGATGTATTTGTTTAAAGTCTAGTCTCCTTTCTCTAAAGTGACACCTGGCATTGACAACTTTCTGTATTGTGCTGGAAATTTCCATGTCTACAGCTAACAAACACAAGGTATAAATGCACTAGCTGGAACACACAAACGAAAATGTGTACCAGATGTCATCCATTAACGGAAACATGATCTCTGTTTAAAAAATATTCTTCACAGAAAAATACACCTGACCAAGAAAAAAAAAATTTTAATGACATCTTTACTATTGGGTTAGAAAAATAAAATTTTCTTTCTTGCATTTAACTCATTTTCATTCGAGATACTGTTTTACTAATTTGCTTAAAGTGTGAGATGGGGTGGTAATAAATGCCAGTAGGTAATAAAACCATGGTAAATTTAAAAAAAAATTATTTTCTAATCCACCAGTGCCTCCTTGACATAGTATAGAGTCCCAGTCAAGTAATCAGGAATTCTGACAAATCCAGGATTTTGCTCTCACCCTGTCATCAAGTCACTGTGAATTCCTCAGCCGTCCCCTCAAAGGCCCTCTTCAGATCTGAACACATGCAGTATTTTCCTACCTATCTCTTATCTGCACTGCAAAATTCCCTTTTCTTAGCTTTTAGGAATAAATGAGCACTTTTAGCCTCTAATTACATGAAAGTATGTCATTTTTTTCTACATAAATACCCTAAAAATTGATATACCTTAGCTGTCTTTCATTTATTGAATTATGAAAAACAGATCAACTTGGTTCACTGCTATAAAATAAATTGCCCTCCTAGTTATTTTGTCTGTTTACTCAATTCAAAATTTGAACAGTACAATCATGTGTTTTTGGTATTCATATGACATTAGTACTTCATAAATATGAATCATGCTATTAACTGTGTTCATAGTGACGATGTCTAATTACTGGGGTTTGCATACTACTCAACTCATCTTAAATTGTCAAAAGATTGAAAGAAATATTGGAAAGTACACTGCACATTTCTGTCTGCAACGGATAGCATACTATAGCCTGAACTTGATCTTTAAATACACATAATATTATGTAAAGTATACAGGAAACTAGTCCTACCTCAGTCAAGCCAACACAGTCCTGGAGAAACTCATGACTAACTCCATGCAATAGAAATAAGATTATGAAATTGTTTTATTTGACAAAGGGAAGACATTTTTTAAACATTTTCACATTTAGATGTGTTTTTTTCACATTAACCAGGATTGCTTTTTTTTTTTTTTTTTTAACCTGCAAAAATAAGGGGAAACAATGGTGGTAAAGTTTCACTAAATATGCAAAAGCAAAAAGATTATGGAGGGGGCATTAAAACATGTTTACATAATATTTGAGACAATAAAGGATGTAAATCTTTGAGAAAAGCAAGAAAAGTGCATGATTTTGCAAGGTAGCTTCGGTCAGTGGGGTTTTTAAAAATTATTTATTATTTTTGGCTGTGCTGGGTCTTCGATGCTGTATATGGGCTTTTCTCTAGTTGTGGTGAGCAGGAACTTTTCATTTCAGTGTCCTCTCTTGTTGCGAAGCAGGGATTCTAGGGCACGTGGGCCTCAGAATTTGGGGCACATGGGCTCAGTAGTTGCGGCTCTCGAGCTTAGGTGCCCTGTGGCACGTGAAATCTTCTCAGACCAGGGACCAGGGATAGAACCTATTTCCCCTACATTGGCAGGCAAATTCTTTACCACTGGACCACCAGGGAGGTCCTGGCTAGTGTTTTTAATGCTTGGATTCTAAGGTGGGTTGGCCATCCAGTATGTAAAGCTCCAGAACAACAATCCCATGAAAGACCACACTTGCTGGTAGTGGCAAAGCTATTTAAGAAATATGCTTGTTATAGAAGGGATCATGAAAGCTGTCTTTTTGGAACTGATGTCCAGCTTTAGGGCTTCCATGGTGGCTCAGGGGTAAAGAATCCACCTGGAGATGGGGGTTCTATCCCTGGATCTGGACAATCCCCTGGAGAAGAAAATGGCAACCCACTCCAGTATTCTTGCCTGGGAAATCCCATGGACAAAGGAACCTGGTGGGCTACAGTCCATGTGGTCGCAAAGAGTAGGACATGACTGAGCAACTAAACAACAACATCCAACTTTAACCGCAGTAGTTTCTTCTGGAGGCACTAAAACATCATTTTCTTTCACAATAATTCATTCTCAACCAAGAAGCCATCTGGGAATTGGCAAAAAAAATAAAAGTTTATTGCGCCACTCAGATGGAGAATCACCAGAAAGGAAAATAAAGAGAGTTAACAACATACTTGCTTTTAATACTTCTTGGGTGGATTTCCCTGGACAGTCTGATTTTCCAGCATTTCTGCCAGATAAGTGCTTGGGCTTGGGGCATGCTGATCTGTCTACAGCAGTCCTTCTCAAAGGGTGATTTCCTGAGCCAGGAGCACTCAAATCACCAGGGAACTTACTATTAATAGAAATGCCACTCATCATACCCCATACCAGACCCACTAAATCAGAATCACCAGTGTGGAGCCCACGTATGTTAAGACATCCCCTGGAGGGTTCTGATATTAATACACACTGAGGGTTGAGAACCACTGGTCTCCAGCACATGGCCTGCCTAATTCTCATTCCATTCATTTTTCCTTCCTATCAATGCCCTTCATTCAGCCCTACACATCTAACTACATCCCACTCCTCCTCAAGTCTGACCCAGCTCTTTCTTTGAACTTTGACAATTCCCTTACTTGAAACAGCACTGATTGTTCACAAAGCGCAGTTCATTACCTAAATCTGAAGTGATTTACCTGTACCGTGTCTTACATTGTCCTCTAAATTATTTCCTACCTGTGCTTCTTTTATCACCTTAACTGAATTAAAACCTGCCTCTTGAAGGCAGAAACTGTGTCTTGTACAGCTGGCCCTCCGTGTTCGCAGAGCTTGCATCCTCAGGGTTTGCATCCGTGGATTCAACCAACCACAGACTCAGCAGAGGACTGTCTGTATTAATCCTTCACCATTCAATATAAGGGACTTGAGTGTCCTTAGATTTGAGCATCCCTTGCAGGGGCTCCTGGAACCAATCCCCACGGACACCGAGGGGCAACTATACAGTCTTACTTCCCACAGCATCCATCAGTGTTTATGCTCTTGTTTGTCTCCTAATATGCCCTTTTCTTCATCCCACTGACTTCCAAGTTTCCTAAGTCTTGCAGTTTTTCAAAGTTCAACCCCAAACGCTTTTTCTATATGTAGAAATATTCTTCTTCCTTGAAAAAAGACATCATAATTTTATCTTTTTAATTTTCCACTTCATACTGCTGTCATTTCTTTGCGCCTTCCCTCTCTCATCATTGAAGATAGAGATAATTGTTTTAAACCAGAGTTTTAAGTAATGTGGGAGGGGAGGAATAGTTTGCTTCAGGGTATGCATGTATGATGATTAGTTTATTTTCCCTCAATATTGAATGAACTCTGATTTGGGGTAATCCAACTATTTACATAGGAAGTAACTCTCACATTTCAGAGAGATGCAGTATCCCTCCTAGACGCATTGCGGATCTGGGACAGGGTCTGTGTGATGGAGACAATTGTTGCAATTTGTGTGGTCTAATAAGTGGTCGCAGAAGAGTAGACACGAAGTAACAGGAATCTGCAGGAAATCAAGCCATAAGGAAACCAGGGCGACTTGAAGTCACATGGGTGAGGAAGAAAAGAACCTCACCCCAGGGTAAGGACCAGTAGCAGAAGGCTTAATTGCTACCATGTCATGGTGTGAACCCACTGTGTCGCTGCCTGAGCTAATGGGAACCTGATGCAGCCAGCTTCCTGAGCCCACCAGTCCCGACTTCAAACACCGCAGCCCCTCATGCAGGATTGGGTGGACTGGAGTCCCGGGTTACTTCCTCTCCAACAAAGGAGCATCTCCCCCCGCCCCACATCCCCATCAGTTAATGTAGGCTGCATGGGACGCTGGCAGGGCTCTGGAACCAACCCCCCTGTTTTCCCCATTGAACACTCAATACTAACTTCCTGACCCCTCACAATGAAAATCTTCCAGACATAGTAGCCCCTCAAGAGCCTCTTCCCTGGTGGCTTAGACGGTTAAAAAAAAAATCTGCCTGTAATGCAGGAGACCTGGGTTCAGTCCCTGGGTTGGGAAGATCCCCTGGAGGAGGACATGGCAACCCACTCCAGTATTCTTGCCTGGCGAATCCCCATGGACAGAGGAGCCTGGCAGGGGCTACAGTCCATGGGGTCACAAAGAGTTGGACACGACTGAGTGACTAAGCACACACACACCAAGAGCCTCTGGCTCTCTTGCTTACAGAGCCAGGAGCAAGAGAAAGCCCACAGGTCATTTGCCAGCAAATCCCACTGGGCCAATGGGAGTGCAAATCAGGTGCTGAGGAAAGAGAGGTCTGGGGGGAGGGGAGCCAGAAACCTTCCAATTCAGATCCATTCTCCTGTTTCTACCTACATCTATCACTTCTGTTTTGCCACCGGCTCCTGACAGGAAAATTCCAAAGTGTCAGGCAAAGAATCCCTCCTGTTTATGTGACTGGAAAAGTGTTTACAGCCCCTAGTGTTTGGGGTCAGCCCCAAGCCCCAGGGCAAGCAAGCCTTAACCCAGGTCTCCTCTCTGAGGAAGGGGTGTGGGGGTGGGGCGTGGTTCTGGAATATCAAGCTTCCTGGGCTCTCTCTCTCTCTTTTTTTTTTTTTACTTCTATTCCCACCGACAGCCTTGGTGTTTTTCCTTTGCTGAGAGTTCCTAAGTTCCCTTTTTACAGCACTTAACATGCAAACTCCACACGAGGGTGAAAAGGTAGGTGTTTAAGACAGACAGCAACAGCTGGGATAAACTGCCTCTTAAAAAAACTGTCTTAATGAAATGCATCTCTTTATATTGGGGGCATTTGTAAGCAGAATGGGGATGAAACTTGAGAAGATTACTCGATAACCAGGCTATATCCTGTCGAGAGAGAGTGTTTCTCTAATAACACAAAGATGAGCTTCTCGATAGTCTGCCAGATAGCTGTCTTCCGGCCAGTGTCTCCCATCGTAAATCTTCCTTCTGACTTGGGTTTTCTGTAGATTTGTGAGGATAGAGCTCATTTTCGTGGAGAGACGGGACTAAGGAAAGATCTGGAACTCCTCCAGTTTAAAAAAAAAAAAAAGCCACCATTCTGCTTAATCAACTTTTGTTCCATCAGAATCAATATCCTGCAGAGGGTGGTTTTCATTGTTGTAAAGTCTGTTTGCAGGTGACGGAGCAAAGATATGGTTCCTGATAAAGACTTTCTGAAAAGGAAAAGAAAATACTCCTCAAAATAGCCCAAAAAAGGGGTGGGGGGGGGCTCCCAAACTCTCGTTTTACAAATAAGCTTCCTTTTGTGAGAAACTCTGCCTGGCTTTGCATTCTCAAGATTTGTCAGTAACTTGACAGTGAAACAACCCCTCTCTTCCCAGGGTTATCTATTATTTCTCAGTGAAAGGGCTCAGCCATTTACTAAGCATCTAAGAAGTCATGGGTCCTCTCTGAACCTTAGTTTCTTTATCTTTGATAGTAGATCCCTACCCTGGAGGTTGTAGTTGAGGTAGCGTGTTTGAAATTATCTAACCCATGGTGGACACTCAATAACAACTATCCCACTTTTCTTGGTTTATCCACAGAATGGCTCAGTTAAAATCTGGCAGGTTAAAATCTGAACTGGGTTCCTGTTTGGGCTACATTATTTTTCATGGCCCTAGATAAGTCCCCTCAGCTGGGATCTGCCCTGAACTTCAGTCTCCTCATTTGTTAAAACAGAATAATGATACCTCTTCTCATTTGAGAAAGGGCTTATGAGAGCCAAATGAACAAATAAAAATCTTGTAATAGATGTTTGTGTATTTGTAAATGGTAAAGCATGGGCTTCCCAGGTGGTTCCGTGGTAAAGAATCTGCCTGCCAATGTAGGAGACACAGCTTCTATCCCTCCATCGGGAAGATCCCCTGGAAAAGGAAATGGCAGCCCACTCCAGTCTTCTTGCCTGGGAAATCCCATGGACAGAGGAGCTTGGCAGGCTGCAGTCCATGGGGGTCACAAAAGAGTCAGACATGACTTAACAACTAAACCACAACAACAGCAAAATGGTAAAGCACAAAAATCAGGTTAGTGATAATCATTTATAGTTTTCATAATTGGATGAAAGGCATCTAATACTGTTGAAACCACACATATGCATAAGAAATAAAAGAAAAATGTTTTTTTCATAAAAAACAATTATTGTTATCTTGTTCTAGTTTTGACTGTCGTTTGTTTTTTAATTTTGGCTTTTTTTGATAAAAGTTTTTCTAGAGAAACTGTACCAACTGAGATGTTCTAAACATGTACTTTTGTGCTACAAGGAAGAAACCTGGAAAACTAAGGTCTCTTGAAGTTCAAAATATATGGATACTCACATAATTTCTTTTTTTTCCATTGTAATGACTTTTTTCCCCCCTCAGATTGTAGTACTTTTAAAATTTTATTCATTTATTTTAATCGGAGGGTAATTACTTTACAATACTGTGATGGTTTTAGCCACACATCAAGATGAATGGGCCAGAGGCATACATGGGTGCCAATTTCTAAAACTCCATTTGAGGAGAAGATGGTGTATTGACGGCACTCCTCTTTCTCTGTTTGGACTTCCTCAGCTTCCTGTGGGGGATGATGGCACTCGGGACCTAGCGTAGGTGGAACAGCTGGAGAGCCTCCTCGCCTCCTGATGTCACAGCTTATCGGTGTTGACGGACAAAGCGCATAAGGCCTTGCCTTCCTTGCTGACCAAACCACAAGCACACGTCTCTATTTCTACCGTGCTCTTTATTTTCTTGCAAAGGAAAGAGCCACTTCATTGAAAACACTGAAATATATTGGAAGCAATTGATGCATTAATGTCGCTAAGCAAGGCCCACTCTTGGACCATGGTATAACCTAATTGTATCACTTACCCAATCTTTTGCAGCTTTAAAGTTTAACGTAGTCAACTGTTGATCATCATCAAAAGAAGTATCATAGATTCTATGAAAATCATAGGCACACAGGACCCTCCTTTTGATTTATGTTAACTGGGAGAGGAGTGGGAAGCTTGGATAATCTGCGAATTGATGAAATTTGTTGTTGATGTTGTTGTTTAGTCACTAAGTCATGTCCAACTCTTTGTGATGCCGTGGACTATAGCCCACAAGTCTCCTCTGTCCATGGAATTCTCCAGGCAAGAATACTGGAGTGGGTTGCCGTTTCCTTCTCCAGGGGATCTTCTCGATCTAGGGATTGAATCCATGTCTCCAGCATTGCAGGTGGATTCTTTGTCAGTGAGCCACCTGGGAAGCCCCAAATTGAAGAATGCACATATTAAATAAAGAGAAATAACTATGGCATAAGTGGAATACACACATGCAATTGATTAATACTTTTGGAAGAAACTAATCTCTGTAAGCTTTGTCTTGGGGCTGACTGTGTTGCAGAATTCCAACTGTACATATGATATGTGTCAACGTTTTAGTGGAGTGCTTTGCTTTTGTTTAATTAAGAAAAGAAATATTACACCGAAGAAGTCTGAATTCACTTCTTCATCATAAGATTAATAGGCAAAAATCAATGAATTAATTGTTTATCCCATAAACCTTTAATAAGTACTTACTGTGTAACAGGTGCTGTGCTTGGTGCTGAACATGCATCGATGAATAAAACAGACATGGTCCCTACCCCCAGCATTGATATTTTGATATTAAAACAGCATGAGCAACTTTGATGTAAGGAAGGAAAAACTGGTATCCACATTCATGGTAACTTCTACTTTAACCTGGACCAGTGGGTAGGAAAGAGTCTCTCCCTGGCCACTTGTCAAGGCAAACCTGAGGCTGTCAGAGCAGCAGCCTGGCATAGCCATCAAGACTACAGGCTCTGGAGTCAAACTGTCTGGGGTGAGCTCTTGGGACAGATACTTGATCTCCTTGTGAATCTGTAAAATAGGGGACATGTCCCTACCTCATGGGGCTGTTGTAATAATGAACTAAGTCAATAAAGAAAGCCGTTAGAACAATGCATAGAAAAGAGCAGGTGCTTAGTAAATGTTAGCAAATTTAACCCATATCTGACATCATCTCCCATCATGGCTCCATACACAGCTCAGGGTCCTGGTAGGATGACATCTACCTCAACATCTGCCACAATTTCCCTTGCCTGCCCTCTCCCCAATCCCTCCATGCTTTTACACATGGCATACCATCAGCCTGGAGAGCCTTACCATCTCTTTTGTTCCTAAAAAACTTTTCTTGTGTTCATCAAATCTCAGTTTAAGATCATGTCCTCTGGAGAAATCCTCCTTGTCCCTGACTGCCAATGATTGGGTCCTCCTCTGCCCTGTCCAACCAACAGCTGTGCATAACTCTAACCTATACCGCCCCCTGGACTTGGAGTCCTTATTTGTATGTTCCATCACACCAGATGAGGTGTATTAAAAAAACAAAAGATTTAGTGAATGAATAGAAGAAAGAGGAGGAAGGAAGAAAGGAAAGAAAGATGGCTCAATCCTTGGAACAACCTCACAGGGATATGTACTTGTATCCTGTGCAGCAGGCAATAAGATAAACTTTTTTAAGGTGAAAGTCGCTCAGTCACATCTGACTGTGATCCCATGGACTATACATGGGTGGGTAGCTGATCCCTTCTCCAGGGGATCTTCCCAACCCAGGGACTGAACCCAGGTCTCTGGCACTGCAGGTGAATTCTTTACCAGCCGAACCACTAGGGGAGCAAGATTTATTTATTTTATTTATTTACTTTTGGCTGTGCTGTGTCTTTTGGTGCTGCACGAGGGCTTTCTCTAGTTGTGGCAAGCGGGAATCACTTTTTGTTGTGGTGCCTGGCTTCTCGTCGCAGCGGCTTCTCTTGTTGCAGAGCACAAGCTCTAGGTACACAGGCTTCAGTAGTCACCTTGGGTGGGCTCTGTAGTTGCAGTTCACGGGTTCTAAAGCGAGGCCTCAGTAGTTGTGGCACCGGGTTCAGTTGCTCCACGGCATGTGGGATCTTGCTGGACCAGGGATCGAACTGGCATCCCTTGCATTGCAAGGCAAATTCTTCACCACCGGACCACCAGGGAAGCCCGAGATAAGCTTCCCGAAGAGCCCTGAATCTGATCATTATTGCTATTACTGAGTCCAAGCTCCTCCTGCTCGCCACATGACAGGCCAATAAAACAAGAGAATAGCTGTTGGGGCAAGGAGGGATACTGACTTTATTCAGAAAGCTAGCAGACCAAGAAGATGCTGGACTAGAGTCCCAAAGAACCATCTTACCTGAGTTAGAATTCAGACATCTTTTATACTAAAAGGGGAGGCAGTAAAATCAAACATTTCCTGGTTATGGTCAGACTCTGGAAGGGATACTTAATTTCTTCCTTCTTGGTGTTATTCACAGGTGAGCCTAGTCAGGATGTTTCCTGTGAACTAAACAAAGCTTGACGCTTGTTACCTGGGAAGCAGTGTAGCCAGAGATGCACCATCACCTATAATTTAAGCTTATAGGCAACATTTCTTTAGTGATTAATCTGTAATAGAATACAAAGTTTCTTCCCTGTTGCATTGCCTGCCTTCTCCAGACTCTACCATGCTCTGCTATTGGCCTGAAGAGATACACAATGAGCTAAAAACCAGAAGCAGCTAACTTTTTTCTTCCTTAATATATATATTTTGTTGAAGTATAGTTGACTTACAATGTTTCAGGTGCACAGCAAGGTGATTCAGTTATACATATACACGTATTATTTTTGAAATTATTTTCCATTATAGATTATTACATTATTATTACATCATTACATTGCAGGTTATTACAAAATATAATTCCCTGTGCTATTCAGTTATTACAAGATATAGTTTCCTGTGTTATACAGTTATAACAAGATATAGTTCCCTGTGCTATACAGTAAACTCTTGTTGCTTGTTGCATATCTATTTTTAAAATCAGAAATCTAGCATTCTATTCATTCTAAATCAAACAGGTGGAATCAAAATGTCATAAACTTTTTAGTTAAAGATTCATAAGACTTCTAAAATATATATACATTATACATATTATTTATATGTATGTATACAAAAGCTTTTCTACTATGCTTGATAAAGGCTTGAGAAAGAATATCAAAAAAAGAAAAAAGAAAAAAGAAGAGATGGAGAAATTAGAAAACATAAACTAAATGAAGAAACATAACTAAATGGAAGAAAAGTTATGACCAACCTAGACAGCATATTAAAAAGCAGAGACATTACTTTGCCAACAAAGGTCCATCTAGCCAAACCTATGGTTTTTCCAGTGGTCATGTGTGGATGTAAGAGTTGGACTATAAAGAAAGCTGAGCACCGAAGAATTGATGCTTTTGAACTGTGGTGTTGGAGAAGACTCTTGAGAGTCCCTTGGACTGCAAGGAGATCCAACCAGTCCATCCTGAAGGAAATCAGTCCTGAATATTCATTGGAAGGACTGATGCTGAAGCTGAAGCTCCAATACTTTGGCCACCTGATGCAAAGAACTAACTCATTTGAAAAGACCCTGATGCTGGGAAAGATTGAAGACAGGAGGAGAAGGGGATGACAGAGGATGAGATGGTTGGATGGCATGACTGACTCAGTGGACATGTGTTTGGGTAAACTCCGGGAGTTGGTGATAGACAGGGAGGCCTGGCATGCTGCGGTTCATGGGGTCGCAAAGAGTTGGACACAACTGAGTGACTGAACTGAACTGAACTGAAACTAAATGCAATGGGAGCACTGAATATGAAATAGAAAAAGTGAAACAAATTAGATTAAAGTAAAAGATCATCATATAATCCAGTTGTTTTTAAACATGACTACTCATTAGAAATATATCTGGAACTCTGGAGAGAAAAAGCAATACCTGGGCATTTGTACTTTTCAAAAAGTTTCAAGATAATTTTTATGTGCATCTGGATTTTAAAAAGTGATTACAGGTTTTTCTATTAAATCATAGTTTTGGTGATACACAGTTCTATTATTTTTCTGTTGACCCATCATGACACAGTGGTATTAAGTGAATATTAGTTACATAATCACAATAGTAAAAGATGTGTATCAGTTTTCACAATCAAATAGCCAGACCAAAAAAAAAAAAAAAGATAATTACAATTGCAAGCCATAATGGGCACATGATTAACCTAAAAATACAAAATAATTACATAAAATTTAGGGGGTCCAGCAGAGTGATGTAATAAGTGGAAGTGCATTCATGCACATGTTTTCATCCACCCAGTCAGTCTATGTCTTTTGGATGATGCATTAAATCTATTTACATTTATGGTAATTATTGATATGTATGATCCTATTACCATTTTCTTAACTGTTTGGGGCTTGTTTTCTACAGGTCTTTTCCTTCTCTTGCATTTCCTGCCTAGAGAAGTTCCTTTAGCATTTGTTGTAAAGCTGGTTTGGTGGTGCTCAATTCTTTTAACTTTTGCTTCTCTGGAAAGCTTTTGCTTTCTCCATCAAATCCCAATGAGAGTCATGCTGGGTAAAGTATTCTTGGTTGTAGGTTCTTTCCTTTCATCACTTTAAATATAATCATGCCATCCCCTTCTGGCTTGGAGAGTTTCTGTTGAGAAATCAGCTGATAGCCTGCTGGGAGTTCCCTCGTAGGTTATTTGTCATTTTTCTCTCGTTGCTTTTAATATTTTATCTTTGTCTTTAATTTTTGTCAGTTTGATTACTATGTGTCTTGGTGTGTTCCTCCTTGGGTTTATCTTGCCTGGGACTTTCTGTGTAAAGGCAGCTAACTTTTCATACCACTTTACCTTCCACGAACTCTGACCACACCAGAGACCTGCAAACAGTCTTAAGATAGCATCTACATCAACGCTCTAAGTGCTTGAATCCCTGCATTTCGCAAGAGGGATGGTTATCCACAACTTTAAGCGTATATTCAAGTCTGGAAAGGGCATAGTTCCCCTTGGTAGCACTTGCTTCCGGATACTTTTCAACAGAAATGACCTTTCTTAAGCTGCAATTCAAGCCCATGATTGCTGGCCTCAAAGTGGTTCATTTTTTCAAGCTCTGGTTCACCAACGGCATTATATTTTTATTAACTATTTGCACTCCCAAGCAAAAAATTAAAAGTTAATTCCCCAGTACCGAAGATCCCTGACACATCAATATTTATCAAACACACACATACATGCTGAGAGAGGGGAGAAGGTAGAGATTATGCTTGAAATCATACAGATTCCAGTGCTGTAATGAAAACAAATCACAAGACTTGTTCGTTGAGATCTCTGAAAAGGGTATTATTTTTTATCAGGGTAGAAGTTTCAACTAGCAAGAGCTTTTCGTTTCCTCAATCTGAATAGAAACAAACAATAGAAAAGCAAAGTATAGTTTTTCAAGTTGCAAAATTGAGCTCTCCACAGCTTATTTTCTCTCTCACTATTCTTAGTTTTCTGCAAACAAGTTCACTTTTGGTGTATAACGAGCTATGCCTATATCTTTGTGGCCAGTGCCCATGTCCTACTTCTATTTTTTAAATTTTTATTTATTTATTTATGGCTGTGCTTGGGCTTCCTCTAGTTTGCTGCGAGCAGGGGTTACTCTCTAGTTGTGGTCCACGGGCTTCTCATTGCAGTGGCTTCTCGTTGCTGAGCAAGGGCTCTAGGGCATATGGGCTCGTTAGTTGTGGTGCATAGGCTTGTGGAATCTTCCTGGACCAGTGATCGAACCCACGTCCTCTGCATTGGCAGGCAGATTCTTAACCACTGGACCCCCAGGGAAGCCCTCCTGCTTCCATTTTAAGGAATAAGACTTCTTAATCACTGTTCTCAAAATAGTTCATCCATGTATTAAATACTTGCTTATTTATTCAGTAATTACTTACTGAGCTATGGCAGATACTCTACTAGGCATAGGATGTGCCATCCACCCTCTGCCCTGGGAAAGTTTTGACCAGTTTGTGATTTTTTTTTTTTAAGTGAGAGACAATTTGCCTGTGTAGAACTGACTTTGATAAATGTATTTTGAAAATATTCCACATAAATTAAATTTTTTGTCAAATTTCATTTTTTACAAAATGAGAGACTTGTGTCTCCTGGCATAGTACCAGGGAGATGGCAGACACTGGGTTAGTAGCCATTTCTTTTTTTCTTGATGTTTGAAAATCAAGTCATCTATAAGATGAATTTGGAGTCTTGACATTTTGAGCAAAGCAACAGATTCCACTGGACTGAGGAGCTACCCAGTGGAGACTATAAGGGAATGAATGGCCTTTGGAGATGGCCTCATCTAGCTTTCAGCCTTGGTCTCTCTGCCACTCAGTTGAGAAGTAACAGCAAAGAAGTTTTTTAAGCTTCCTAAGCCTTATCTGATAAATGGGAAAACAAGCACCTCTCCACGGAGTTGTCATAAGGTTACTTGAAATACAATATGTAAAATTTCATTCATAGGAATCTGGCATCAAGAATAGCTATTATTTGATGTAAATTATCACCATCCCCAATTTGTCTGCTTCTGGAAATCAGTTTATTTATACAAATTGGATTTTCCTGTTTTAAAATGTATTTATTTTTGGTTGCATTGGGTTTTCGTTGCTACGTGTGGGCTTTCTCTCCTCGCACTGAGTGGGGCTACTCTCCATTGCAGTGCAAAGGCTTCTCACTGTGCCGGTTACTATTGTTGCATGCACGGGCTTCAGTAGTTGCGTTACACGGGCTTATTTGCTCCGCAGCATGTGGGATCTTCCCAGACTAGAGATTGAACCCATGTCCCCTGCATTGGTAGGCAGATTCTTATCCACTGCACCACTAGGAAAGTCCCTAAAACTTGGATTTTCTTAAGGCAAAACATGTCTACAATTTTCAGCTAAACATCAAATTTGGAACTCCAGAGGACTGTGGTAATTCTGGTATCTTTGTCATTTTTCAAGACATTTTATGACAACCACCTCTTCCCCCAGGAACCCTTCCCTGCTTTGGCAGAAAGAGGTTTATACCACTGCAGGCCAGGGCACATTCTTTCCATGGGATGGATCCAATCTCACTCTGTATTTATCTAACTTCCTTTTCTAAGAGGTTTAGCAAGTTTGGACTAGACTGTAAGCTCTTTAAGTTTCTCATTTATGTTTTCTCTCTTCAATAATATAATCCTGCCAGAACACTGCCACAATTTCTGGGATCAGGGCGTCAAATGCTTAGATCCATCCCAGGGATAGGCATACCCCACGCTCAGTGTACTCACATCAGCAGTGACTCTGTGGACACCCTGCTTTTGTGCGCCCTCAGTTACTGTTTTCCTTGAGTTACATGAAGCAAACAGCCAGCCTCCACTGTGGCATGATATATTTCACTTTGTAGAACCTATGACTGAGGGAGGCCAATGTCCTCCTCCAACCAACTGACATTGCCTTTGGAAAATCTTCAATATAAAACAGTAGTTCTAGACTTCCCTGGTGTTGCAGTGGATAAGAATCTGTCTGCCAACTCAGGGGACACGAGTTTGACCCTTGATCCAGGAAGACTGCCCATGCTGCAGAGGAGCCAAGACCATGCACCACAACTAATGAACCTGTGTGCCACAACTGCTGAAGCCCATGTGCCTAGAGCCTGTGCTCTGCAACAAGTGAAGCCATTGCAATGAGCAGCCCAGGCACCGCACCTAGAGACTAGTCCCTGCTGTCTGCTACTAGAGAAAGACCACATGCAGCAATGAAGGCCCAGCATAACCAAAAATAAATAAATAAAATGTAAAAAATAAAACCAGTAGTTCTTAAATCAGAGAGAGTCTTGGGCTCCTGAAAATCTGTTGAAGATGTAAGAACTCTCTTCCCGGGGACAGAGGAAGTCATATAGCATTTTTACATACACATTTTTAATCGTGGATGACTCACGGACTCCCAGCAAACTTTCCCTATGCCCTTTTGGGGAATCCACCTAAGCTAGGAGAATTCAAAACAACACCTGAGTTCTTGCTAGGGTTTGAATCGTCTCATTTTGTGAATCTCAAGAAATCCAGGAAAGCGGCAACTGCCTAAGAATTCAAATGTTGAGTCAGATCCTGAACAGCAGACTGTCTCTGCCCTGGGTGTCTCTTTACTGAGGGGGTGACAAGCCATCCACTGGGAGCAGCCTGGTTGGTTTCCTCAGTCCCACACATCCCTCACACATCCCTCAGTCCCACATTTAAACTCCAGAAAATTCTCCATCTAAGAAAAAGAGCATTATGTGGGGGGGCACCCTGCGGGTCGCAAAGAGTCAGACACGACTGAGCGACTAAGCACAGCACCCAGCATGGTAACAAACATGGCATCTTCAGTGAGCAATGGTTCGAGGTCATTTTCTCACCAGCAGCAGTGAGCTTGAAATTGACATGCAAACCAAAAAGTTTAGGGAGCTCTGGACAGCCTCCTGTTGTTTTCTGCTTGGTTCAGGGGAAGTTCCTGGACGAATTTTTTGCCTCCAGCCTCTTGTTGAGTGACAGGAAAAGAAAAAAGGATCATTTGAAGGCTCTCTGATTCAAACGTCCTGGACCGAATGCCAGGCGCTCCCTGCCCTGGAGAAAGCCACTCTGGTGCTAGTTTAGAACAAGCGTGTTTCCAATGTCTCCTAGAGCGGCTTTTCCCCATCATCCAGAGGGGGCGGGTTTCAAAGCCGCTGACTTCTTGCCCTTTTTAATCGAACTGCAAGTGTCCCCGTTTTAATTTGAAAACTTCCCCTCCATCTTCCACTTCTTCAACGCCTCCCCTAAAAAAGCTGGTATTCTGGGTCACTGAAATGGTGTTAGGCTATTAAGCAGAGACAGGAGATCAGAGGACCAGTGGGTAACAGCGAACACAGCTATGGTATTCATGAAAGCTCAGGTTGCATGTTAGTGAAATGCTATAAAACATCAAAACCCTAAAGATACAGGGTTAAAGGCACCGAAATCCCTTCTGCAGTTTGCCTCGTGCAGCTGTGGACCTAAGAGTACCACGCCATTCCCATACTTCCATCATCACGCCGTCGTCCTTCAAAGACACACACAGACTCACTCCTACACCACGCTGTGTTCTCAGCGCTGACTGCCCCATCTCTCCCTGATACCCCGGAGCCTCTCAGCCTAAAGCCCCCCGCCTTCCTGCGCTGGGGAGAGGGAGACAGTAATTAAGGTCCCTGAGGGCTGCTGCGGGCTGTACTTGGGATCGCAGCGCAGCTGCCTGCCTCCGTCTCCCCAGCCGCCCTCCCACATCTTCCGAGGAGACCGGCTGTGTGTGTGAAGGAGGTGCTGTTTCCCACAGCTCTGATCTAATTCAGCTGAAACTCAATCTCCGTGTGACCAACCTCAGCCAGCGCGCTCCCACCCGCCCAGGCTCCCCTCTCCCGGCTGTGTGTGCGCTGCCCATTGACGCTGTCAGTCCGGACGCCTCCCCTCCACCGCCCCAGGGTGTAGACTTACACGGTGTCAGTGGGCCAGCCTCAGGAGCTTGGCGGTTGCCCGGACGCTCACCCCTCATCCTCGGGGCTCCGAGGGGTGTGACACCCTATACCCGCCACTCAGCGGGTTGAATGGGGCTCGTGAGTTATCTCTGGAGAAAAGGCAGTTGAGTCCGATGAGGCTGAGAACCTGAAACAGATGTAAAAGACATCAGGCTGAGTTTTCCGTGGATCTTCATTGCCCAGAAAGATTTATGGCCCCTTTTAACCCTCTTTTAACATCGGTTGAACTGGGCTTGTTTTATAGCAAGGAAAGAAACCTCGCAGTCACACAGAAAATCGCCAGAGCTCAGAGCCTGCCCCGGCGTCTGCAGATCCTTGCTTTTCTTTTTTCTTTGTCCTCTCTCCTAGAAGCTCATCTCTTTGCCTCTGAATCTGGTGGGGACATCTCATCACCACCTCTTTATAACTCTCTATCCCCAGACAGCCCAAAACTACCAGTTGCTTTGACCCTGGCTGCATGCTTGCTAAGTTGTTCAGTCCTGTGGGACTCTTTGCCACCCCATGCACCTCCAGGCTCTCCGGCCATGGAGATTCTACAGGCAAGAATACTGGAGTGTGTTGCCATGCCCTCCTCCAGGGGTTAGACCCTAAGTGGTGTTCAGTTTGGGGGAGTGCATCTTTATCCTGAACAGGGAAGTGATAAATAGCTCTTAGAAATGTGAAGATTGCAAGGAGCCAGCACAATCCTGGCTTTTTTTGGGGGGTGGCTAATTGTCACGTAATCATGTTACACTAGATCAGGCACACTTTCTTTTGATGGAGAAAGCTTTGAACTTTGCTCTGCACTTCCTGCAAGAAGAAGATTTGTACTTCAGGGCAGGGAGGCACAGGAAGGCAGAGGCTTGCGGGTGCCTTTTACAAGTCCTGTGAAGAGAAAGGGAAGGAGTTTACAAAGGCGTCATCATTAGGAACGATGTGTCACGGCAGGCTGGCACCTCCTAAACCTGACCCCCGCCCCCTCCTCCAGGGCGGCCTCAGGAACTTGGAGATTCAGCACTGAGCACCCAAGGCATTTTTCAATGCAAAGAAGCACAGGGATCTTTCCATCTTTTGTTAATTTTATTTCACACAGTGATGGGGAGGGTTGTTCTTTTTTTTTTTTTTTAACTGTTATTACTTTTTTGTTTTTATACTTTATTTGGCTGCTACCTGCAGGATCTTTGAATTTTATTGCAGCACATGAATTCTAGTTTCTTGACCAGGGATCGAACCCTGGCCCCCTGCACTGGGAGCCCACAGTCCTAGCCACTGGACCACCAGGGAAACCCCGTTACTACTTTTTTACAGAGTGATACATTTTGCATGAAAAAATTTATTTTGGCTAACAACCAACTCGCTTGCTTATCTCTTGATATAGAGCTGGTATTTTCCTCACCTCCTCTAGACTCCCAGAGTCTGGGGCTTGCCATCCTGAAGAATCAAACCTTAACATCCAACATGGTGCAAAGAAACCCTCCATTAGAATTCAGTCTCTCTCTCCACAGTAGGTAGTTCTGACTAGTGTAAGCGATACCTTGGGCACCTAAAAACACTCTACACTCATTCTGCTCCCAGTCAGGATGCGTCATGGAGAGAAGGGTCATGGAATGAAGAAACACCGTTTTGAGGGGGTGGGGGTGGGTGGAGATTCTACCCTGCCCAGGGAAAGAGGAAGATTCCTGCAGCCAAGCTCAGAAATAATAGTCTCCCTGAGTCCTGAGAAAAGTGCCCCGAATGTTAACACATCAATCTCAAGGAAACAAGCCTGGTTTTTACCGATTTAATTTCATATAATTATTTCAGAGTTTGAGTCTTTACAAGAAAGAGGGAGTGGAGGGAAAAGGTCAGAAAATTGAAGGGGACGAACAAAAGAGGAATGAGATTTTTTGTTGTTGTTTTGAAGATTCCTGTTGCTCCTCGGTGCCCAGGGCTCCGTCTTGGCTTTCATCTTTTAGAAGCAAATGCACAGCACCCTCAACAGCACGTGGAGGCACTCTGAAGGTGCTGATTTCAGCTAGGAGCACTATTTCCTGAACACTATTTCTAAGGAACACTTTAATAAGCTTTCTCTGTGTCTTGGGTCTTATAACACCAAGTGTGCTGTGAAATAAGGCTAGAAAATCTGAGTACCAGTACTAACCCCAGGCTAGTAGGCCCCAGCACAGTTTGCCCAAGTCATTAAGCTGCAGGGGACTCAATCACATTTCTAAAATGGGGCTATAATACCTCCCCTGCCTGCCTCAGAGGATTATATATAGAAAACACTTTGAATGGTTAAAAATGCTACTATGTAACTATTTACAATAGCCAAGACATGGAAACAACGTAAATGTTGACAGATGAATGTATTAAGAAGATGAGGTACATATGTAATACAATGGAATACTACTACTACTACTACTAAGTCACTTCAGTCGTGTCCGACTCTGTGCGACCCCATAGACTGCAGCCCACCAGGCTCCCCCGTCCCTGGGATTCTCCAGGCAAGAACACTGGAGTGGGTTGCCATTTCCTTCTCCAATGCATGAAAGTGAAAAGTGAAGGGAAGTCGCTCAGTCGTGTCCGACCCTCAGTGACCCCATAGACTGCAGCCTTCCAGGCTCCTCCGTCCATGGGATTTTCCAGGCAAGAGTACTGGAGTGGGGTGCCATTGCCTTCTCTCAGCCATAAAAAAGAACAAAATATGCCATTTGCAGCAACATGGAGGCAACTAGCAACGATCCTACTAAGTGAAGTGAGTCAGAAAGAGAAAGATAAATCCCATATGATATCACTTACATGTCGAATCTAAAATATGACACAAATGAACTTATCCGTGAAACAGAAACAGGCTCACGGACATAGAGAACAGGCTTGTGGTTGCAAGGGGTGGGGGGTGGGGCGGGTGGACTGGGAGTTTGAGGTTAATAGATGCAAACTTTTACATATAAAATGGATAATCAAGGTCCTACTCCATAGCACAGGGAACTGTATTCAGTTTCCTATGATGACAAACCATAATGGAAAAGAATGTGAAAAAGAATGTGCGTGTGTGTATATATATAACTGAATCACTTGGCTGTGTGGAAGAAATTAATACA
Source organism: Bos javanicus (assembly GCF_032452875.1). Classification (NCBI taxonomy): domain Eukaryota; kingdom Metazoa; phylum Chordata; class Mammalia; order Artiodactyla; family Bovidae; genus Bos; species Bos javanicus. The sequence goes on from NC_083881.1 coordinate 43,186,775, forward strand.
ATATTGTAAATAAACTATCGGAGAAGGCAATGGCACCCCACTCCAGTACTTTTGCCTGGAAAATCCCATGGATGGAGGAGCCTGGTAGGCTGCAGTCCATTGGGTCGCTAGAGCCGGACACGACTGAGCAACTTCCTTCCACTTTTCACTTTCATGCATTGGAGAAGGAAATGGCAACCCACTCCAGTGTTCTTGCCTGGAGAATCCCAGGGACGGGGGAGCCTGGTGGGCTGCCGTCTATGGGGTCGAACAGAGTTGGACACAACTGAAGCGACTTAGCAGCAGCAGCAGCAACTATTTGTAGTATTTATGTGAGAGTCAGACACATAGAAATTGGTAGGTCAACAAAAAACAAAGACATCATCTGGTTGATTTAAAATGCAAATCACAAAGGCCCATCCTTTAGGAATTTTGGTAGAGTAAGTGTAGAATGGGCCCTGGAATCTGTATTTTAAGCAAGCACCTTGGGAGTGTCACAGGCAGATAGTTCAAGAAAAAGGCAACTTGGAGAAGCACTTTGTTTTGCAAAATGAGGACATTTCTCATCTTCCCACTCTCTGCCTCTGCTTCTACTGGGGCTGGGTGTGAGAATGAAGCCCATTGCTTTCATATCCCTTCATTAATATTTCAGAATCTGCAGCATGAAGGACTGGAGAGAAACAAAGCAGAATGGAGGATTATGTCGATGGGTTTGGTTTCCCGTTAATGATGAGAAACATGCCTGTCTGCTCTGAGCAGATGATCAATTGATCCAGAAAATGTTGCACAAGTGTTCTCTGCTAAGCTACAGGGTCAAAGTCAACAATATAAAAGAAAATATACCTCTGTTTAGTTGAAAAGGACTTACGTTCAAGACATTGCTCAATAGTGCTGGTATGGGTTTCAGTCTGTCAAACAGCCCTGTTCATTTTCTCAGCTTTCCATAGAATTCTGCCAAAGAGGACAATGAGGGAGGGAGAGAGATTTAGCTCTCGTGGTTGCAGTTTGTTTTTGCACCTGTGGATTTTTTTTTTTAATGACAATCGTTTTAAAATATCATGATAATATTTTTAAAGATAGTGGGTAAAATAGTTTGTATGTGAAGTTGGGACAATGGAGTGAAGAATTTCTCATGAAAAGAATCCCTTTTTAATGACAGTTGCCTACTCTAGAATAAAGTGATAACAAAGAATGAAACTGAGGAAGAAGTTTCTAGAAAGATAGATTTCCCCTGGAAATCTAGGAGTAACTTTTCAACAAAGTCCAAAAAGATTTGTCTTGCAACTTTGTATTACTAGAATGAGCAAAAACATGAACAAAACTGGCCTCTGAGAAATCAAAATAGAGGACTCACAATCTACTCAGTTTACTCATAGAAAAACTCTCAAGTCCTTGTTCACAATTCTTTGCACACAGTTCTAACACACAGGCAAACGCAAACATGCTTGAGTTTGTATATGTGTATGTGTGTGAGTGCACTGGTATTCTATGCCCAAGGTGAACACTGAAAGTTAGAATTAAAGAATGTCTCAAAATGGGTTATATTGATACAGAGAAGCAGTAGCTAACGACCTGATAAAAAGTATAGAGATAGTCAATTTAAAAGTTTACAAAATTTCAAAAATAATAGCTTACAAAAAATAGCCTTCAATGAAAAAGAATCTAAAAAGGAATATATATATATTCCTTTTTAGATTCTTTGAATCACTTTGCTGTACACCTGAAAAACAACATTATAAATCAACTATACTTCAATTTTTTAAAAAGTTTATCAAATAACTTCAGAACCACAATAATCTAGGACTGTTTTACCCCAAAAGATCTTCAGGGTCCCATTGCATGGCAGCAGAGTACAAAACCTTTGTTTACTGTAATGATCCCAGTACATCAAGAAAAAGTTAAACATTTTATGTCCTAGAAAATTTCCATTCAAATGGTTAAGATTAAAGATGTTTCCATACTGAAAGAGGCAAATCCTTATCTTTCCAGAACTCTCACTTGTTCAAAAATAATTTTTTTCCCAAAATTTCTGGGTCAGCAAGGTTTGTCTAAGGGGAGAGATTGGGGACGGGAGGCGGAGGAGGAACAGCTGTTTTGAGTTAAACAAGAAGCATGTTAATGACAGCACAGGAGTCTGAGAGATACTTGGGTTTAGCCTGCTGGTCAAAGAAGTAATGGGCTAAATGGCTGAATGAAAACAGTTATTCAAGGTCTGTGATAGTGGACATGAGTAGGGAGACAGAAGACAGCATTGATGAATGAGGTATCTATGGTATAAAATCATCTTCCCCTAAACTGCAGTAGGAAGTAGAAGACAGAGAAGAGGGGTGTGGAAACCATCAGCCTAACTCACCAATACTGGGCTTTTACGGAGAGCGCTTTCTGAGAAAGGTGATAACCTGAACTGCAAATGGGCCATGGCAGGGACAAGAGGGGCAAAAGAGGATGTTTCCAGCTGGAATATTAATGATAAACACAAATGTCATGATTACTATGAAAGTTATAGGTACCAGAGACACTAAGAACAAAAAAAAAGTAAGTCATTTTATCTCTACAGAGGTTCCCATAAGAAGGTCAGCAGGTCATGGCAGAGAAACTACCAGTTAATCATCTTCGCGTGTCTCTTATGCCAGCAAGATGCCTCTAGCCAGAGAGCGCCAGCCAGGGCCTGTCTTTGCAAGGAGACCCTGAGCTTACTGGGGCGGACTGGGGAAGGCCAGGAAAGAGGAGAAGTCCCAGAACTAGCCTTTCTGAGGAGTGGACAGAAGTTGGTACCAGGTCCCCCACTTCCACAGGCTTCCCAGGTGGTGTGATGGTAAAGAATCTGCCTGCAAATGCGAGAAACATGGGTTCAGTCCCTGGAACCCATTCCAGTGTTCATGCCTGGCAAATCCCATGAACAGAGGCACCTGGTGGGCTACAATCCATGGGGTCTCAAAGAGTCAGATGCAACTGAGCACATGCACACTAGCGCTAGCCAGCTTCCCCACATCCTGCTTGCCTCTCAGCCCTGCACGTCCAGCCCACAGAGCCTGAAGACTCCCCTAAACCTCCTACTGACTACGGAGCTCTGTCTTAATTGAAATGAGACAGACTGAGCTCTCCCTGCTTTACCAGTGGAGATGTTGTGGGAAGAACACAATCAGAATTGAAAACTATTCTCATCAAGACACACCCTAATTTTAGCCCTAACCCTCTCCTGAGCCATTTGACCAGAAGTAGCTACATGGGGTCACTAGAGTCGGACATGACTGAGTGACTTCACTTTCACTTTTCACTTTCATGCATTGGAGAAGGAGATGGCAACCCACTCCAGTGTTCTTGCCTGGAGAATCCCAGGGACGGGGAGGCCTGGTGGGCTGCTGTCTATGGGGTCGCACAGAGTCGAACACGACTGAAGCGACTTAGCAGCAGCAGCAGCAGCTACATTTAGGACTTTGGCACACATAAATCATTCAAATATTTTTCAAGTTCTGTGTCACGCCATCTAATTTATGCTGTGTATGTGTGTTAGTCACTCAGTTGTATCTGACACTTTGCGACCCCATGGACTGTAGCCCTCCAGACTCTTCTGTCCCTGGGACTTCCCAGGTAAGAATACTGGAGTGGACTGCCATTCCCTTATCCAGGGGATCTTGCCAACCCAGAGATCGAACCCAGGTCTCCTGCATTACAAGCAGATTCTTTGCCACCTTAGCCACCAGGGAAACTCCAATTTATGCTGTAGATTACAGGAAATAAAATACACAATATGTTTTATATTAAAAAAAAAAGTTGGAAGATCATGGCCACCAATTACCCCTTGAGTATAAATAACTTCTAAATCCACGTCTCTCCTCGCCCCTGGACCCATGTTTCCCATTGCCTGCTGGACACCTCCACATGAGCATTCCATACCTTCTCAACTGTTTGTCCTCAAATTTAGTTCCATCCCAACGCAGGTCTATTGTCACCTTTTGTATCTGGCAAGTTCTTGAGATGAGGTAAGGCCAATAAGCTGGATAAGTACAAACACATCTATCCCATCACACCATGGAGGCAGATTGGTACTGGCTGATTCTCAAGGACGTTTGTAGGACTTAGGACCTAGGAGACAGTGCAGAACTACTCAGGGATGTGTGTATGTGGTCCCACACATCAGCAGTTCTCCTCAATCATGAATACTTCAGTGAAAGTGAAAGTGTCAGTCGCTCAGTTGTGTCTGACTCTTTGCAACCCCATGGACTGCAGCCCACCAGGCTCCTCTCTCCATGGAATTCTCCAGGCAAGAATACTGGAGTGGGTTGCCATTCCCTTCTCCAGGGGATTTTCCCAACACAGGAATCAAACCTGGGTCTCCTGCATTGCAGGCAGATTCCTTACTGTCGGAGCCACCAGGGAAGCCCTGAGTACTTAAGATAAAGGGTAATAAGACAGCAGAAGCACAGAACAGGCTCTAACAACAGTTTTTATTACAGTTATGATCATTTAGATAGATATACAGCCAAATCTGGCATTTGGGTGCCTGCCTTTCCATTTGGGGCCCTTTGCCCTGAGGGCGGAATCCCCCTTGCTCACTCAGATCCCCATTCTGAAGTTCCTGCTCACACTGCCTTACCTCCTTGACTCATAGAAAGTGGAACCTGAAGGGAACATTAGAGATCATCTAGTTCAGTCTCTGTGTGTACAGATGAGGTCATGGAAATTGAAAGATTGCTACGCCCATGGTCACAGAACTCCAGCAGCAGAGCTGTAACTAGAACTAAGATCAGCTGCCATGTTCCACTCTCTTCTTTCACAACCACACAGTGATGCAGAAAAGTTAACACCCTTCCCAGAGATATTTACAATTTCACAAGATTCAAAGAGTCAAGCTGACCCAGCTTTAAGGGTATAACACCAGGGATCAAGCAGAGAGCAGGGCAGGGGTTTCCAAACTAGCTATTTATGAGGCTTCATATTCTAGAATGCATCTCAACAGCCCGGAGGACTAACATTTATACAAAGCTTTGTTGTCTCTCAAATGCCATTTGATACTCATGCCTTCATAGCTGGAGAGGAAACCACCTGAAGTGACTACCTGGTATTGTTGCAGAGTCTGCATGTCCTAACAGGATTCACCCTGTAATCTGGGCCTTCTCTCATACATAAGAAAAACCTACATTATTTCCCCCAAAGAAAACTGAAGCTAGTAATAACTTCTCCTTTCCCTTTCCAGTTGTTTTTTGTATTTTGTTGCCAATTGCGTGATTGCTGACCTAAGAACTTGAGCTGGAGGAGGGACTAAAGGTGTGGGGTGATGTCATGAACCTGGGCTTGGATCCGGGAGTTCTCTGTGTTTACTCACCTTGGTGATTGTCAAGCCATTGCCCCTGGGCAGCCTAACTGGACTGCATGAGAGCCAACATGCCTAGTGCTAAGCTTTGCTTCTTGAACGCACTCTCTTCTCACAACCCCATCCTTTTTTAAACATTGAAAATAGCTTTGCCATTTCCATTTTCCTCCATCCCTGTCTCTCCCACTTCCTTCCCATTTATCTTAGCAAGGCAAATAAAAAAGAAACCATATTTAGAAAATACACTTAACCAAGCACGTCATAGATATGCAACAAGCATGCTGGGGTTAATCCCGTGATTGTTATTCTTCCTCTGCGTCTATGAATCAAGAAGCCCTGGAGAATCTGTGTGAATGCTAAGTTGCTTCAGTTATGTCCAACTCTTTGTGACCCCATGCACTGTAACCCACCAGACTCCTCTGTCTAGGGGATTCTCCAGGAAAGAATACTAGAGTGGGTTGCTATTTCCTTCTCCAGGGGATATTCCCGACCCAAGGATCAAACCCATGTCTCTTATGTCTCTTGCACTGGGCAGGTGGGTTCTTTACCACTAGCACTGCCTGGGAAGCCTGGAGAATCTGGCATGTTATTAAATGTCATATATTCACACAGGCTGTACTTGATAAAGAAGAAAATATTACTTAAAAACTAACAAGGGAGAGGATTACGATTCTAGATAGAAATCTTGACATTATTCACAGAGTTTCCCATGGCTCCTAATAAGGAATCTACGGGATCTTTTCCACAAAGAACCCGTCCACTAGCATGAAATTCAAGTTCAACTTCATGTCTTTAAAAATCTTGACTGTTTTTCAGCCTATGCTATCATACATTCATGTTTGTATGAATATAAAATTCTCCCACAGTTTCTAATAAAACGAAAGCTTCAGTAAGATGCATCAAGTTTATTCTCTGACTCGCAATTGCCCCTGTAATGCTCCAACATGAAAAATCAAACTTAACCATCAAGGGAACCATTGGAAAAGCCATGTTCTTTGAAGGTCTATGTTGCATATTTATTCTAAGCATTTTTATTTTCCCACTGCAATGAGAAGCCTGTGCACTGCAATGAAGAGTAGCTCCCTCATTGTAGTTTTGATTTGCTTTTCTCTAATAATTAGTGATGTTGAGCATCTTTTCATGTGTTTATTTGCCATTTGTATGTCTTCTTTGGAGAAATGTCTATTTAGGTCTTCTGGTGCTCTGTGATGACCTAGTAGGGTGAGGGGAGAGAGGCTCAAGAGGGAAGTGATATATGTATAATTATGGCTGATTTGCACTGTTGTATGGCAGAAACCAACACAATATTACAAAGCAATTTTCCTCCAATTAAAAAAATAAACTTAAAAAAAGAGTATCTCCCACTCACCCAACTAAAGAAAACCCACACACATCAGTGAAGACCTAGCACAGTCAAAAATTAATTAATTAATTTAAAAAAAGAGAAGAAGGAACCAGAACAAGCTAGGTAGGAGGGGCAGAGAAGCAGTATAGTCAAGATCCACAAAGCCAAGGTAGACAATGTATAAATAGGATAATCATAATTGTAGAGGTTCTAACCAAAGTACAAAGGATCCAAACCCTATGTCAGGTTCCCCAGTCCTGGGGTCCTGCACCAGGAAGAAACCCCCAGAATCTGTGGCCTTGAAGGCTAGCAGGGCTTACATACAGAAGATCTGGAGGTCTGTAGGAAACAAATATTCCACTCTTGTAGGACACACACACACACAATCTCACATGATCTGAGACCCAATGCAGAGCCAGTAAATTGAAAGGAGCCTGGGTCAGACCCCTTTGCTAATCTTGGAGAGCCTTCTAGAGCAGCAGGAGACAACTGGAGCTCACTCTGGGAACATACGTACTGGCATCAGAAATTTGAGAAGCTCGCTCTACCACAAGGATACTGGGACTGGCAAGTACCATTTTGGAGTCCTCTCTCCACCCTATTAGCACTGGAGGCTTGCCCACCCACCAGCAGGCCAGCCACAGGACCCTCAGGCCACATAGCCAGCCATGCTGGAACATGACCCCGTCGGCCAGCAGGCCAGCAGCTACCATTCAAGGCAGGGCCTGGCAGCCAATAGGACTGGAGGCCAGCCCTGCCTTTCAGCATAGTAGTTAGCTCCACCACAACAGAAGGGCCCACGCAGTCTGCATATAAGGAACCCCGAGAACATCTCATTCTGATGACCAGAGGGGAGTGTGGTGCTGGGACAGGATGTCTCCTTCATAAAGCCACTTCTCCAAGATAGGAAAAAAAAGAAACATAACTGACCTACCCAATTCATGGGATAACAGAGAATTAGGCAAAATGAGGAGACACAGGAATATATTCCAAACAAAGGAATGAGACAAACCCAGAAGAACTAAGCAAAGTAGAGATAAGCCATCTACCCAACAAAGTCCTAGGTAATAAAGATGGTCAGTGAACTCAGGAGAATGGATGAACACAGTGAGAGTTTAACAAGAAGTTAGAAAATATAGAGAAGAGCCAAACAGAGCTGAAGAATACAATATGTGAAATAAAAAATACATTTGAAGAAATCGACTATCAAGTAGATTAGCTAGTACAGTGGAATGAATTGAAAGAGTAGTGGAAATCACCCAAGCTGAACAGAAAAAAGAATTTTTAAAAGTGAGGGTAGTGTGAAAGACCTCTGAAATAACATGAAGCATCCTAGCATTCACATTATACGGGTGCCAAAAGGAGAAGAGAGAGGGAAAGAGGCAGAGAATTCACTCGAAGAAATAATAGCTGAAGACGTCCCTAACCTGGGAAAGGAAACAGACATCCGGGTCTAGGAAGCACAGAGAGTCCCATCAAGACATATTATAAGTAAAATGCCAAAAATTAAAGATAAAGAGAAAATCTTTATTCTCTCAAGTAACAAAGGAAAAGCAACTAGTTATATACAAGAGAACCCACATAAGACTCTCTGCTGACTTGTTAGCAATAAGGAGAGAAAGGAGCAAGACAATATAGTCAAAGTGATGAAAGAAAACCTAAAAACCAAGAATATTCTACCTGTCAGAGCCATCATTCAGATTTGAAGGAGAGATAAAAAATTTTACAGGCAATCAAAAGATAAAAGAAATCAGCCTTACTAAACCAGCTTAACAACAAACGTTAAAAGGACTCCACCAAGCAATAAAGACAAGACCACATCTAGAAATATGAAAATTATGAAAGGAAAAGTCTCTTTGGTAAAGGCAAAAATATGGTGAAGGTAGTAGATCAACCCCTTATAAAGCTAGTAGAAAGGTGTTAAGTCATCTATATCCACAATAAAGTAGTTAAGCACAAAACAGGAAAAGATGTAAAATAAGTCAAAAACATTAAAAATAGGGTGGAAGGGAATAAAAAATGCAGGGTTGTTGAAATCCATTTGAACTTAAGAGATCATCAACTTAAAATGAGCATGTATGTACACAGGGGTTGTTGTATATGACTCTTTAGTGTTATGGTCAAATTCCTTTCTCTTTTTTTAAAAAAATGTGTATCTATTCTAGATTTTAGGTTTTGCGGTTACCATACCTACAGTGACTGCTTTGATGACAGCCCCTCTAACTGCTTGCCCAGGAACTCCCTATAGCAAGCTGCCCCGTGTGCCTCTCACATGAAGCTAATCATGCTTGATGCCCTGTCCCTTGTCCACAGTGGACAGGACCACAGAAACCTCAGATCAAGGAGATTCTATATAAAGGTGGTCTGTGAGTGAGCTAGAATAAAAACTTTGCCCCGTAGAGATAAGGTAATTTTATTAGACACGGAACACCACCAGATTGGACACTTGGTATCAAGGGGAAGAAGCTGAAAGAAGACAGTGTTCAGATCTCCTGAGGCATCCAGAGGACGTTATCAGTAAGCAGCCATGATGCATAAGTAGGAGTCATATGGTAGAGAAAGAATATACGAGTAAAATGAGAAGAGGGAGATGCAGAGAGAAACTGAGTCACGCCAACAATTACGAGAGCTGCCTGGGCTCCTGCACCTCTTTCCCATTTTCACACAGCATGCTAACTTCCCAGAGGCCTGCAGGTAAAGCTGTTCCTGGTGCCTGTGATTCCTGTTGTCCTTATATGAGAGATTGAAGAGGCACTCTATTCCTTGCTACCAAGGAAAACCTAACAGACATAACGTCTCTAGGCATTTTCCACCCTGTATTGTCATTTTCTGCTTGTCCATCTCCCCACCTAGACTGGAAGCTCACTGAGAGTTTTCTGTTCTGTGTGTGCACTCAGTACTAGGCATGATGCCTGGACCACAGCAGAAATTAATAGTTGCTGTCTGAGTAAGTGGAAGGTTGTATGAGTAATGTCTTATAAATGTGTCCGGGTCCACGTTGTCGATCTCACACAGAAATGTCCCAAAGAGTAGCAACTGAATGCTATTAACTCTTCGGGACCACATCCAGTAGAAAAGCAAATGCAAATGATCCAGGAAAAACATTTCCTGGTGTTGACGATCCTCCAAAATACCTGCTAAAAATGCGGAAGGACTAGGAAGCTGATATCTGTGCTGGGATCTAAGCCTCTGGCTGGGCTGTGTACCTCTGCACAGAATGAACGGTAACAGAAGTGTTGTGGGGATTTTATAGAAATCAAAAGTACATGCAATTCTTCTGAAGGCTTGCTGATTACTCTCAGAGCATTGTGTTTTCATTTTGATCTCTGGAAAATATCAGGAACAAGGAAAGAACTTCCCACCCCCACCCCGCCAACCCCCGGCTCCATAGGAAAAACAGTATTGAAATAATACAAACATCTTGGATCGACCCTCTTTTGAAAGTAAGAAATGCCTCACCCTCCCAGCAGGCCCAAAGTCTGCACAGTTTGTCCGCCAAGAGAGTGAGATTTGGCAGCACTCCCTGTAAACTTCAACCGCAGGAGGCCTCTGATTGAATTGAAATTGTTTCCTCCGGTCAGATTTTGTTGGTGGTACACCCGCCTCAGGATGTGAATTCATCATGTTTGCTGTGGGGTGAGATTGGGGCAGTTGAAAAGGGCACAAGAGAGTGAATGTGAGTATTGGTGTGTGTGTGTGTGTGTGTGTATGTGTAGGTGGGTGTACCCATTTATTCCCTGATGTCACCAATAAAGGCATTGACACTATCCAAAAGAATTCTGGAAGATTTTGATGCAGTCTTACTTAACCTTGATATCTTTTAAAGTGATTCGAATTTTATTAACAAAAGTAAGGAAATTGGAAAATGGAAATGGCAAACTGGCAGTAAATTTTGCACAAGTCGTTAACCTGGCCTCCACTGATGGCACACACATGCTTATAACCTTTGGGGAGCAAGCAATGCGAAGATCCATCCTCTGGCTTCATTGGGAAGGAGGGAGTTGGGGCAGGAAGCAGGTTTGGGCTGTAAGAAAATTTCACCTTGACATTTAGTGGGCCAGTATCTTGCCTTGTTCTTTTTCAAAGGAAACCTGACCATCTAAATGAGGTCACTATTTCTTTTAATGTGGTCAAAAACATATAACTTAAATTTGACATCTTAACCATGTTTAAGTGTATAGAAGTACAACTTCTGTTGTGAAACAAATCTCTAGAGCTTTTAAATCTAACACTAAAACTCTACACCCTCCTAATTCCTCCTTCCTCCTCCCATTGGCCCTTGGCAAGCACTTTTTTTCTTTCTCTTTCTGTGATTTTGACTACTCTAGGTGCTTCGCATAAGTGGAATCATGTATTTGTCCCTTCTCTACTGGCTTATTACACTTAGCATAATATCCTCAAGGTTCAACCGTGTCATACATATGATAGGGTTTCCATCCTTTTTAAGGTTACAAAATGCGTGCACTAAATTTTCTTTATCCATTTGTATGTCAATAGACATCAGGGTTGTTTCCATCTTTTGGCTATCATGAATAACGTTGCAATGAACACCGATGTGTAAATATCTCTTTAAGGCTGTGCTTTGAGTATTTTGGGATATAAATTTAGAGATGGGATTGCTGGAACTCATGGTAGTTCCATTTTGAGCTTTTAGAGGAACCTCCATAATACTTTCCATAGTGGCTGCTCCCTTTTTCATTCCCACCAAGAGTGCACAAGACTTCCAATGTCTTCACATCCTCGACAACACTTGTTATTTTCTGTTCTTTTGATGGTAGTCATGCTAATGGGTGAGAGGTGATATCTTATGATAGTTCTGATTAGGAATCTCTATTTTACATGAGTGATGTTCAGGGACCATTGGTGATGGACAGGGAAGCCTGGCGTGCTACAGTCCATGGGGTCAAAGAGTCAGACATGACTGAGTGACTGAACTGAACTGATTTTACATGAAGAGACTGAAGCTATCACTGGAGGGGTGGGGAAGATTTTCTTTCTGTTCACTAGATCTAGGACTTGACCTTCTATGTTGGAAAATATGCTAGCCTAATTCTATCCTCATGGTGCTCCCATGCTGGGATTCTAACAAGTGTTCCCCAGGGTCTGAGCAGTGCACTAGGGAGTAACTGAAGCCACAGGACAAAAATATAAAGGCAGAAGAGATACCAGTTCAGCAGTCCTGGTCAACTTAAAGCGCTGTTCATAACAAGTGCAAATATATTACAAAGCATCACATAACATTTACGTACAATTTGAGAGATAAAGCACAAGACTTTGTGGAACTTTCTGGAAACACCTCAGTGGGATGCTCTAAGCCATATCCAGGACAATCCTGAGAGATGCATGCTCTCTCTCCTCTGCCACTAGAGAACTGGAGGGAAGGTTTGAAAAGCACTAGCATAGTCCGCAGAGTCCCATGAACGTGTTTTTCGTTTCCTATTTGGTTAGAGAATCTTGGAGGTGGAAAAAAAAAATTACAGAACATCTGAACCCCCCCTGTCATCTTACAAATGAGAAAAGAAGGGCCCCCAGAGGTGAAGGCGGTGCTCAAGTTCCCACCACAGTGCTTCCTCCTCCCCCAGCCAATGCGGATGTGCCTGATGACGGCTTAGAGGATTTCAGTTGCTGAGAGAAAAGTCATAGGCGTAGAGGGACCACAGAAGTACTCACGCTGCGTCTCATATATGCAGAGGAAATGCATGTGTTTTTTTTGCTCTGCATTTGATTTGATTTGGTCCCACTGGCTAGTTTGTGAGAAAACAATAACAAAATCTCTGTCTTGAGCTTTAATCCAACGCAATACACTTAGTTCCTTAGGTGATGCTCAGCCTCTGCCTTTATACTTCTTCCCCGATCCTCTCCAGAAGGCTAGGTGCTCCAGGCAGCCCAGTGACCTCATGGAGATCTGGTGACTGGGTCTGAGGACTGACCTGCTGCTCTCTGGACCAGCTGCAGACTGGCTCTTCTGAACTCCTCCGGGAATCTTTGGCTTGAGCGGTTCCTGATTGTTCAGCTGGTGTCTGTCGCTAGCATCCTGCCACTGATAAACTCGCAGTCTCTTCTTTGTCAGCCCATTCAGGGCAGGGGGCCCCTCCCCGCTGACTTGGCCTCCCCCATGGCTTTCCTCAGTGACTGGCCCCTCTGAGTTTCTGCCCATCCTCCATCTGGCCCTCTGGCTCCCACAGGCCCTGGCCCCACCCTATCTCTGCTGTAAGGCCACTGCATTTGCCCACAGCGGGCCCTGTGTGGACATCCTCACGCCCAACATCCAGGTCATGTGCAGGCCACAGGCAGCTCCAGGAGGTGCTGAAGACCCTCTCTCCATCTGGACACACTGCTCTATTGGTTCTGTTTCTCTGGAGAACCCTAATTAAAACAGAGCAGCCCGCCAGGTTCCTCTGTCCATGGAATTCTCCAGGCAAGAATACTGGAATGGGTAAACATTCCCTTCTCCAGAAGATCTTCCTGACCCAGGGATCAAACCCAGGTCTCTGGCCTTGCAGGCAGATTTTTTTTTACCATGTGAGCCGCTAGGGAAGCCCCCCTAAGAAGCCTCCTAAATTCTTACTTGATCTGTATAAGCAGAGCAGTTTTAGGTCAAGTAAGCAAGTCTAACCTGAATCATAAAAACAGAGGGTCATAGCCCTTTAATCAGCTCTAAGACTTGAGCCAGTACACAGACCCAGAACCCCTTGAATGAAGGAGAGGCCAGTCCTGTTAAGAAAGGAGCCCCATAAGTCTGACAGATGTTGCTCCAGAGCCTCTCATGCCAGTCAGCCATGGTCAACCCATTGCTGTCAATGGCAAGCCCTTAGATGGTGTCTCCTTAGAGGTAAGGGACCTGGAAACCAAGAAGTGATTGCTCATCCAATCCTTAAAGCTATGTTAACAGACTGGAGTTGTTTGCAGACAAATTTCCGAAGACAGCAGAAAACTTTTGTGCTCTGGGTACTAGTTATAAAGGTTCCTGATTTCACAGAATAATTCCAGGATTTATGTGTCAAGGTGACGACTTCACATGCCATAATGGCACTGGTGGCAAGTCCATCCATGGGGAGAAATTTGATGATAAGAATTTCGTCCTGGACATATGAGTCCTGGCATCTTGTCCATGGCGACATAAACGGCTCCCAGTTTTTCGTTTGCCCTGCCAGGACTGAATGGTCGGATGGCAAGCACGTGATCTTTGACAAGGTGAAAGACAGCATGAATGTTGTGAAAGCCATGGAGTGTTTTGGTCCAGGAATGGCAAGACCAACAAGAAAATCACCACTGCAGACCGTGAACAAAGCTAATAAATTTCACTTGTGTTTTATCTTAATCGCCAGACCACTCCTTCTGTAGCTCAGGAGAGCACACCGTCACCCCCATCTGCTTGAAATATCCTACGGTCTTTGTGCTCCCACTGCAGTTCTTTGGGTTCCATATTTTCTTTGGGTTCCAGCTGGATTGCAAAGTTTATGATTATGAAATAAAAACTTAACAAAAAAAGAAAGCAAGGACTCCAGTGCACTGCTAAAAGGTGTACTGTTAATCTTTCTCCCAGTCTTCCCCAAAGGAACCTACAGTTTTATCAGGGCTACTATGCATTAGGAAAAGGAAGTAATCAGAACTTGTAGGATCTAGACACTGGCTCTGAACTGACACTAATTTCAAGAGATCCAAAATGTTACTGTGGTCCACCAGTCAGAATATGAGCTTATGAAAGTCAGGTGATTGACTGAGTGTTAGCTCAGGTCTGTCTCACAGCAGGCCCAGTGGGTCCTGAACGTATCCTCGGTTATTTCCTGAGTTCTGGAATGCATAACTGGAATAGATATACTTATATGCTAGCAGAATTCTCACATTGGTTCCCTGATCTGTGAGCTTTAATAGTGGGAAACGCCAAGTGGAAGCCACTAAGACTGCCTCTACCTAAGAAAATAGTAAGCTGAAAGCAGTGCCACATTACTAGAGAGATTGTAGAAATAGTGCCACCATCAAGGACTTGAACGATAAGAGGGTAATAATTTCCACCACAATCCCATCTCCCTCACCTATTTGACAAAAACTGAAGATAAACAGGTCTTGGGCAGTACCAGTTGATTATCGTAAAGTTAGCCAGCTGATGACTCCAATTGCAGCTGCTGTAAGAGATGTGGTTTCACTGCTTGTGCTAATTAACACATCCCCTGGTAGCTAGTGGCTTCTCTGGCAACTCAGATGGTAACTATTGATCTAGCAAATGCTTTTTCCTCCATTCCTGTCCATAAGGCCCACCAAAAGCAATTTGCTTTCATCTGCCAAGGTATCAATATACCTTCACTGTCCCTCTTCAGGGTCCTATCAACTCTCCTGCCCTAAGCCATAATCTAGTTCACAGGGACCCCTCTTCCTCAAGATACACACTGGCTCATGGTATTGATGAAATTATGCTGATGGGACCTAGTGAGCAAGA
Source organism: Bos javanicus (assembly GCF_032452875.1). Taxonomy (NCBI): domain Eukaryota; kingdom Metazoa; phylum Chordata; class Mammalia; order Artiodactyla; family Bovidae; genus Bos; species Bos javanicus. The sequence continues at coordinate 43,201,850 of NC_083881.1, forward strand.
AGTAGCAACTACTTTAAGACTTGTGAGTAAGACATTTATGTGTCAGAGGGTAAGAAACAAATTAGACAAAAGTTCAAGGGCCTTCCGCGGCAGTGAAATTCTTAAGGGTCTAATGGTATAGCTTATCTATTCTAAGGCGAAGGATAGATGGTTGCATCTGATCCCTCCTACAACCAGAAAACAGGCACAATGTCTCGTGGGGCTCTTTGGATTTTTGGAGGCAACAATATTCCCCTCATCTGAGTGTGTTATTCCAGCCCACTTATCAAATGACCCCAAAACATTTTAGTTTTGAATGGGGCCCAGATGCCTCTGCAAAAGGCCCAGGCCACTGTGCCAGCTGCCCTGCCACTAAGACCACATGAACTGGCAGATCCAATGGTCTCCTACTGACATTTCAGGTAGGAGGCTCTTTGGGGCCCTACAGGTGAATGTTGGCGCAGTTCCTTAGGATTTTCGAGCCAATCCCTGCCATCCTCTGCAGATAACTGCTCTCCTTTTGATGAATAGATCTCAGCCAGCTGTATTGGGCCTTCAGAGAGACTCAGTGCTTAACCACGGACCAAGTTACCAGGCAACCTGAGCTGCCCATTGTGAACTGAGGGTTATCTGACCCATTAAGCCATCAAGCTGGGCATGCACAGCAGCACTCCAGCACCAAATGGAAGTGGTGTATATGTGATAGGGCCAAGCAGTCCCGTACACAGTGAAAGTGCCTTTCGAAGACTCAGTTATAGCACCAGCTAGGTGGCAGTAACTTGTAGGTGAGGTTCTCCAGAAGACTGTGTGCGCTCAGAATCAGCATCCAATATATTAGCTGTCCCATAGCCAGGATGCAAGGGTCCAGGAATCAAGGGGTGGAAATGGGCGTAGCACCACTCATTCTTACTGCTAATGACCCACTGGCCAAATGTTTGCTTCCTGTTCCCATGGCCTTAGGCTCTGATGGCCTGTAGATATTCATTCTAAAGGGAAGAATGCTTCCACCAGGGGATACAATGATGATTTTATTGAACTGGAAGTTAATACTGCCGCCCCATCACTTTGGGCTTTTTGTGCCTCTGAACCAGGCAAAGAAGGGAGTCAGTGTGCTGGTTGGTGTGACTGATCCTAGCCACCAAGAGGAAAGGGGATTACTACTCTACAATGGAGGTGGGGAAGAGTATGTGAGGAATAGAGAAGATCCCCTGGGAATTCTGTTAGTGATTAAGGTCAATGGAAAACTACAACAGCCAAATCCAGGCAAGACTACCACTGGCCCAGAACCATCCAGAATGAAGGTTTGGGTGACTCCACCTTCAAAGAACCATGACCAACTGAGGTGCTTGCTGAAGGCAAAAAGAATATAGAATGAATAGTAGAAGTGACCAATTTCAAAATGAGAACTGTAATTTTCATGAGTATTTGCTCCTTGTTTTGTTATGAATATGTACATATACATTTGAGGTTTTCTTCTCTCTTTTATCCCATTATCTTGAAACATAAGATGTATTGACTTTATATCATAGTATTTAAGTAGTGTTAACTTTACTTCATGGTATTTAAGTTACAGGATATCAAGAAGAATAAACATCACTCAAGGACTTCCGATGAGGAGGTTAGTGTGTAAGTAACAGCCCTTGATCACAGAAAGGGTGAGAGAGATGTCTCTTAAAATCACTCCATCATTTGAAATTTGGAGTAGAAGTTGTCCAATGAGTAGCTTGATAGACCCAGGGCCCACCTCAAACAGGCGGTAGAAGGGCCTCTAGCAGAGTAGATATGCGTCTGACACCCCAACACCAGCCTCTGTGACTTTACAGGCTGTGATTAATGTCTGAGACTCTCCCTTGGCCTCACACTAAAGGAGTCACTTTCCTTTGAGAAGATGAAGGGGCTTCAATTATGAGCTTGCCTTCAGCAAACACATTAAGCTGAAGACCAGAGGCCCTTGCCCATTTCTCCCCTGAATTATATATACCCTAGAAACCTTGTACAACCTCAAGAGGGAGGAATTGAGAACCCTAAATCAATAACTGAAACTGGAGACATGTCCAACTAGGGCTAACCGTTGCCTATTTATATTCATTTAGTCATAAAAATAAATGTGACATTTCTTGAGTCTTAGGGTCATGGAGTAATTTGTATCTATTACATTTATATGAGAAATTTCACAAAGTCATAGAAATAAATCGTAATTAGTTATACAATTGATGGTTAACTTTATTGTTATTATTGAATCACTATACTTGCACTGAATCTTTCTGAGATAGGTTTAAGTTCTATGTCTAATGGCAGTGCTAGGAGTACAAGGACCATGAAGACACTCAGTCTTGATGATGGCTTAGTCTACACTTGTAACTGTGGCAGCATTCCATAATTCTCACGTGGAGAAGTTCTACCTTCTGATGTCATTTTGTCTTCTCACTCCACTTCTTCTCCCTCTTTTTAAAAAAATTTACCCAACATTTATTGTTAGATTTCTGTGTGCTGGATTTTGAAGAAAACAAGAAAATAGAAAATCCATGTTCTTGAGGACCTTATAGACCAGAGGCATACAAGAAAAAGAACAAAGAATGTGATTTGTCAGGATATCACAATGGGCCAGAAAAGCAACCTGTGGCTCAGCCTTTTGTCTCCATGTTTCAAAATGAGGAGAATAATATTTTCCAGCCAACAAAATCATGAAACAAACTGGATGAATGTTCCAAAAGCAGAAAGTAAGTTAGTGACTCACATCACAGAACGACTATATCCTAATTAATGCAAGACTGCTCCGTGCTGGAAATCAGGCAGAATGATTTGGCAGTGACTCTTAAAAAACAAGTGCTGACATCATTGTCAATTTCAATTACCAGGGACTCAAGTTTCCACAGTGGTTAACAGGACTGTGCTCACAAACCTTTCATTGTGGAATTTAGGATCCTTGAACATCATCACAGGTGTGGTTTAAAAGAAGTCACCTGACACATATATACAATGGAACATTACTCAGATATTAAAAAGAATGGAATAATGCCATTTGCAGCAATATGAATTGACCTGCTGCTGCTGCTGCTAAGTCGCTTCAGTCCTGTCCAACTCTGTGCGACCCCATAGATGGCAGCCCACTAGGCTTCCCTGTCCCTGGGATTTTCCAGGCAGGAATACTGGAGTGGGTTGCCATTTCCTTCTTCAATGCATGAAAGTGAAAAGTTAAAGTGAAGTCACTCAGTAGTGCCCAACTCTTAGCAACCCCATGGACTGCAGCCTACCTGCTGCTGCTTCTAAGTCGATTCAGTCGTGTCTGACTCTGTGCGACCCCATAGACGGCAGCCCACCAGGGTCCCCCGTCCCTGGGATTCTCCAGGCAAGAACACTGGAGCGGGTTGCCATTTCCTTCTCCAATGCATGAAAGTGAAAAGTCAAAGTGAAGTCGCTCAGTTGTGTCCGACTCTTAGCAACCCCATGGACTGCAGCCTAACAGGCTTCTCTGTCCATGGGATTTTCCAGGCAAGAGTACTGGAATGGGGTGCCATTGCAGCCTACCTAGAGAGTATTGAACTGAGTGAAGTTAAGTCAGAGAAAGAGAAATATCATATGACATCCCTTATATGTAGAATGATACAAATGAATCATTCTGAAATGAATCAAATGAACGAATGAATACAAATAAATCAAAAAGAAATGATACAAATGAACTTACAAAACAGCAAGAGATTCACAGACTTGGAGAATGAACTTATGGTTACCACAGGGGAAGGATGGGGGTAGGGATAATTAGGCAGTTTGGGATGGACATACACACACTGCTGTATTTATTTTTTTTCTATTTATCACTTTAATTATATAAACTCCAACAATATATATCTCAAAAATTATTCTAAATTAAACTACAATTCAAAGCACATTCTAAAAGTTTATTATTATTTTTTTCTTTACAATATTGTATTGGTTCTGCCACACATCCATATGAATCTGCCAAGGGTATACACGTGTTCCCCATCCTGAACCCCCTCCCACGTCCCTCCCTGTACCATCCCTCTGGGTCATCCCAATGCACCAGCCCCAAGCATCCTGTATAGAACCTGGACTGGCGATTCATTTCATATATGATATTATACATGTTTCAATGCCATTCTCCCAAATCATCCCCCCCTCTCCCTCTCCCACAGAGTCCAAAAGACTGTTCTATACATCAGTGTCTCTTTTGCTGTCTCGCATACAGGGTTATCATTACCATCTTTCTAAATTCCATGTATGTGTGTTAGTATACTGTATTGGTGTTTTTCTTTCTGGCTTACTTCACTCTGTATAATAGGCTGCAGTTTCATCCACTTCATTAGAACTGATTCAAATGTACTCTTTTTAATGGCTGAGTAATACTCCATTGTGTATATGTACCACAGCTTTCTTATCCATTTATCTGCTGATGGACATCTAGGTTGCTTCCATGTTCTGGCTATTATAAACAGTGTTGCGATGAACATTGGGGTACACGTGTCTCTTTCAGTTCTGGTTTCCTCTGTGTGTATGCCCAGCAGTGGGATTGCTGGGTCATAAGGCAGTTCTGTTCCAGTTTTTTAAGGAATCTCCACACTGTTCTCCATAGTGACTGTACTAGTTTGCATTCGCACCAACAGTGTAAGAGGGTTCCCTTTTCTCCATACCCTCTCCAGCATTTATTGCTTGTAGACTTTTGGATCACAGCCATTCTGACTGGCCACACTGCTGTATTTAAAATGGATAACCAACAAGGACCTACTGTAACTCTGCTCGATGTTATGTGGCAGCCTGGATGGGAAGGGAGTTTGGGGGAGAATGGATACATGTATATATATATTGGCTGAGTCCCTTTGCTCTTCACCTGAAACTATCACAACATTGTTAATTAACTATACCCCAATACAAAATAAAGTTTTTCTTTCTTTTTTTTTTTTTTAATAGAAGAAGTCAACTGTTAGCCCTCCCACGGCATCACCATGCTCAGAATAGGAGGCAAGATTCTAGGTTCCTAACCTTACTTCCCGGAGAAGGCGATGGCACCCCACTCCAGTACTCTTGCCTGGAAAATCCCATGGATGGAGGAGACTGGTAGGCTGCAGTCCATGGGGTCGCTAAGAGTTGGACATGACTGAGCGACTTCATTTTCACTTTTCACTTTCATGCATTGGAGAAGGAAATGGCAACCCACTCCAGTGTTCTTGCCTGGAGAATCCCAGGGACAGGGGAGCCTGGTGGGCTGCCGTCCATGGCGTCGCACAGAGTCGGACACGACTGAAGCGACTTAGCAGCAGCAGCAGCAACCTTACTTCCTATGCCCCCACCTCTAGCCTTCTTCCAGGGCGAAGAGCAAGGACCTACTCATCCTGATGGGAAAAAAGAGGAGATATCCTATAATGCTCTTCTTTTGATTACAAGCAGGATGGCCCAGTGGATCTCAGACTTGTATTTCTCATCCCAATTATTATGTTTTCAAGAGACCTGAGAGGCCTAGTGTCTGAAAGTTGTCACCCAAGGAATATGGACCTGTTTAACTGCAAAATCTCACATCTTTGACTTTTGTGACACTTGCTTATTTAGTAATAAACAAGATTATTATTTAATCTTGGATTGAGTGATTGTAATGAATGACTGTTTCAATTACACAGCTAAACTCCCTGTACAGTCCATAGAAATTTTACGTACAAAACAGAGAAACAGAGAGAGGAATACAGCCTGAATGTTAATTTCCTAAAAGAAAAAGGAAAAAAGGGAAATCAAGTAAGAAATTAATAAAATATTTTTATGTATAAATATTTTCATTTTTATAGTGTGGCACTAGTTTTTATAACCCTCTTTCAATGTGCTTGCTTTAATGCCTTTTATTTGGGAAGTTCAATAGTTAAATGCATCTTTAAAAAACCCAGATTTCTCTGAAATGTATACATCATTGGCAAATGGATTTTGGACACATTATCTAGTATAAACTCTTTCATTTGAAAGATCAAAAATACTGTTAAAACGATGTTGAATTATTTGTTTGAATTAACCTGAATAATGAAGAACCATAGGCAGAAGAAAAAAGATGAGGCACAGTTTTCTAGCATCCAAATACTTATTCTTGCTCAAAATTTCAGCTCACGGCACAGACCACGGTAGGTAATTGAGAGCAAAACATCCAACTGCTAAGCAGAAAACCTTGGAGGTGGATTTTCAAAATGCATCCTAAGTTGACTAAAGCCCAGAATGTCTTGAAATTTCAGAAGTGACAATAAAATCTAGGTCCTATTATAAATTATATGTGGTGACTTCAGCTGAATCAAAATTATACAAAGCACCAGCCTAGTAATTAAAAATGTTTAAAATTTTAAATTGTACAAATAACATGTCCAAGTGTTGCCGTTAGACTATAATAGCACTATGCCATCTTCATTTTTCTTTTTCCTCTTGAGTTGAGACCCATTAACAAATTGGATTGGGATATTTGTGGGTCTGTGCTTTCATCTGGACAAGATGTTGGGATTAAACCAGAAGTCAGTGCAGACACAAAACCAGGAGAGAGAGGACAAGCAGAAGTAGCAAAGGCACCGCTGCCAAGTCCCGTCAATAAAGTCTGGGTGGTGGGCGGGTGATCGCTGAGTGTGGCCTCTCTCCTGCTCTGCAGGCTCCCTTCCCAGTGGACAGTCAGGCCAGCTGTCTAGGCGGCAGGACTAGCCCTCCTCTCCAAAGCCCAGACCTGTGGGAAAATCTTCATTGGCTAGTAATTGATTCCACCCTGCCAGCTCCATTACCCGAGGCTCCAGTCAAACTGGCAGCAAGCTGGGGAAGGCAGTCCACTGAAGGGGTGAGGGGGCGGGAGCAAAGGCCATCAGATCCCCCCCTGCAATTAACACTAATCTGAAAATTGGCCTCTGACAGCAAAGCCCAGCACCTGACAGCTAATTATTTATGTCAGGCTGATGTGCACTTCACACGGAAAGGTTATTTATCAGAGACCGGACGGTGTTCCTCCTCCCCCACGTTTTTTTCTGTTTGTCTTAGTTGCAAACAGTGGGGAATTGTTCCTGGTTGCTTAGATCCTGGAAACCCTGGAAGTTCTTATACTTCATTTAACTGACAGGCTCCTAAATATCCTTTCTAAGACCTGGCCCATGTGTGTTGTGCTGCCCACCTGGACTGGAGACCAGAGAAAGACGGAGATATCCCAGAGGGTGGGCCTCATCTCCTTTTATAAATGGAGCCAAAGTGATGGAGACGTGGGAAATCTAAATCATCAACATAGATGCAATAAGAAATTCAAGACGGGCAAACCAACTTTGTACATCTCATTTTCAAAAAGCGGATCTGATGTATGGATACCAAGGGGGAAAGGGGTGGAGGTGAGAGTAATTGGGAGATTGGGATAGACACATAAGCCCTATTGATACTATGTATTAATATAAAGTAGACAACTGATGGGAGCATAGTGAACAGCATAGGAACTCTACTTAATGTACTGCGGTGATCTGAATGGGAGGGAAATCCAAAGAGGAGGGGGCATAGATACATGTATGGTTGACTCATTTTGCTATGCAGTAGAAGCTAACACAACATTTTAAAGCAACTATATACTTCAATAAAAATTAATTAATAAAAGAAAAAAAATGGAACAAACAGCCAGTCCACACAGAGAAGATGCATCAAGGACTTACTCTACAAATGGAATCAAAAGCATGCTGTCTTAAGTTATTTAAAAATATTTTCTCTAATCTTCATATATCTGTAGAGTAAGTGTCTAGGTGACCCACTCAGATATACTATCTTTAAGTTGGTGATTTGACCTGCCTTGAGAATAATGAAAGTGGTTATCAGTGGGGAAGAGGAGTTTATATAAGACGTTCCCTTTCTACTGTGTCCTTTCAGTCAACAAATATTTTCTGAGCATATATTTAATATGCTAGTCATTGTGCTCTGTCCCGGGCACATGAGCTAGATACTTTTCTCCCTCTTAGGATGGGTTCGAGAGTGACACAGACAAGTAAGGAAATTATAATACAGTGTAGCATTATACAATTTGACGATGGTGAAATACAAAATTTGGAAAGACTTAAACCAGAATCTGGGTGTTCTGGTTGCCCAGCAGTAAAGAACCTACCTGCAATGCCGGAGTTGCAGATTTGTTCCCTGGTTCAAGAAGATCCCCTGGAAGAGGAAATAGCAACCTACTCAGGTATTGTTGCCTGAAAAATCTCATGGACAAAGGAGCCTAGCGGGCTACAGTCCATAGGGTCGCAAAAGAGTCAGACACGACTTAGAGACTAAACAACCGACAAAACCAGGATCTAAACTAAATTTATATGGTACATAAAATGGTCTCTAAGCTGAACTATGAATAAACAGGAGTCAGGCAGGCAAAGGAGGGAGTGCATAGCAGTGGAGAATAGAAAAGACAAAGGAAATATCACATACACAAAACCTGACATGAGAGAGAATTCAGCAGCGTTGGAGCCTAGAGAAGACATGACCCAGATGAGGCTGATATTTGAGGCTCGTGGTGAATTTGTCTGAAGGTTTTCCAAGTAGAAATTATAAGGCTTCTGGTTTAGTGGACATTTCATGATCCATCCTTTCTCTCCTCTCTCATCCAACTCGATCTGACTTTATATATCCAACTCCTGGACCAGGCCACGCCAGGGAAATCCAGTCCCTTCAGGTTACTGGGTAAGTATTAGAGCAAGAGGGAGCTTCTCAGGTGGTGCTAGTGGTAAAGAATCTGCCTACAATACAGGAGATCTGGGTTCAATTCCTGGGTTGGGAAGATCCCCTGGAGGAGGAAATGGCAACCCACTCCAGTATTCTTGCCTGGTAAATCCCATGGACAGAGGAACGTGGCAAACTATAGTCCACAGGGTCACAAAGAGCTGGACATGACTGAGCAAGCCTAAGCATGAGAAAGCAAGCATCAGGGGACCTGGGATAATAGATAACTGCAATTTTTTGTTCATCAGCTACCTATCTTACCAGTGGGCCTCCCTCTCCCTCATCACATGTGAGTCTAGGTTTTCATAAGGATTAATTTATTTATCTAACAAATGATAACTGCATCTCTATGCCAGTGATGGGAGGCACCAAGGATACTGAAGTGAACCAGGCAGGCATGGCCTCTGTCTTTGAAAAGCTAGTATATATTCTAAGGAGTAGATAGATATGAAACAGTTAAATAAATCATCAAAAATGTCCTGTGTGGTCCGTGCACTAAAAAATTAAGAAATACATTATTGGGACTTCCCTGGTGGTCCATTGGCTAAGATTCTACTCACTCCCAACGCCCCCAAAGCAGGAGGCCCAGGTTCAATCCCTGCTTGGGGAACTAGATCCCACCTGCCACAACTAAAAATGTGCATGCTGAAACGAAAGATCCTACATGCCACAGCTAAAACCTGGTGCAGCCAAATGCATATATATATATTTTAAAGTACAGTATCTAAAATCACCATCTGTATGAAACTGTTTTGAAAGCTGTACATAATAACTAAAATGAAAGAGACTGTCATTAAGATATCCCAATATGAAGTCAAAGGCTTCTCTGGTGGCTCAGTGGTAAAGAATGCACCTGCCAATGCAGGAGACGTGAGTTTGATCCCTGGATTGGGAAGATCCCCTGGAGAAAGGCATGGCAACCCACTCCAGTATCCTTACCTGGTAAATCCCATGGACAGAGGAGACTGCCGGGCTTCAGTCCATGGGGTTGCAAAAGAGTTGGACGTGACTTAGTGACTAAACAACAGCAACAACAACGTGAAGTAATAGATGAAAAGACAGAAGAAAGAAAGGTGTATGAGTTGAGATCTTGGCATGTGTCTGGTACTGGGCTATCACCACACTGTGCGTTATGTGTACTGTTTCACTGGTTTCTCATAACAAGAACGCGTGCGTGCATGCTAAGTCACGTCAGTCATGTCTGACCCTTTGCAACGCTATGGACAGTAGCCCCCCAGGCTCCTCTGTCCATGCAAGAATACTGGAGTGGCTTGCCATGCCCTTCTTCAGGGGATCTTCCCTACCAGGGATTGAACCTGCAGCTCCTGCATTGCAGGTGGATTCTTTACCATTGAGCCACCTGGGAAGCCCCCATAACAAGCCTATGAGAGTGTTACCATTTCCCTGATTTTGCCAGTGAAGTTACCGAGATGCTGAGTTAAAGACCTACTCAAGGCCATCCAGTTAGTAAAGGAGGGAATGGTAAAGTTTGGGCCCCCAATCCGACCCACCAAGAATGCAACCTTGTCAGCACCTCAGCAGATTTCATTCTTTAGGACCAAAGAATTCGCTCCCACCAGGACTAGGGTCACATTATGCAGCCAGAACAAACCTGACTGGAACATTCTGCAACTCCTGGATACCACCTTTTCCCTTAGTTGAAGTGTCAGCTTGTATCATCCTGAGAGATTATTTATACCTTCTTAGGCATGAGACCCTTTTCATAAGACTGGTAGATGTTGTGTGCATGCTTGTGTGCTTAGTCGCTCAGTCAGGTCCAACTCTTTGCAACCCATGGGCTGTAGCCCGCCAGTCTCCTCTGTCCATGGGATTATCCAGGCAAGAATACTGGAGTGGGTTGTCGTGCCCTCCTCCAGGGGATCTTCCTGACCCAGGGATCGAACTCATGTCTCCTGCACTGGATTCTTTACCACTGATCCACCTGGGAACACAAATGTAATTTCTATCCCAATCTTTCTACCACTCAGCCCTTTAATAAGTGTGCTACTGACTGTAGAAAAACTCATCAAGCGTGTGCTTTTGAAAGGTAGAGAAATAGAAATCAAAAGCAGAAAGGTGGGGCTATTCATTGTTTCTGAAAACAGAAAAGCAGAGGACTAGACCTAAAAAAAACAAAGACATTGCAAACAGATGTAACACCACACAAGCATTTGTCATACCCCCTCAGTAGAGTTCAGACGGGCCCCCAATGGCAGAATTATTACTGTACAGCCATTACACCTGGTTAATACTTAGGGAGCATTGCAGTCACAACCAAAATAACTCTGCTTTAAATAAGTAATGAACCAATCCAGCTCAAACACAAAAACCTGGTGAAAGGGAGCAACCTCACACTCTGCCTTATGCCCCCTAGCCCCCTAGGAGTTTTCTCAGGACACAGAGTCCACAGCTCCAACCCAAGTGACCCCTGAGCTGGAGCTCTTGTCAAGACAATGTCAGCAGCAGCTTCTGGAAACCACAGGCACTGTGATCTCTGTCCATAACAGGTCGTTATGTTTGGGCTTCCTAATCACCCACTTGGAGGACAGAAAGAGAACACTAGCCAGAGTGACCAGGCTGTGGCCTGCCCTTGGCCCCTGCTCCTGCTTGGAGCCCAACCCACCCCTCCACCCCACCGCCCACACACCCCGGCACCATGCAGGCTGTTTTTTAGGCACTGCAATGGAAACAGTCAGTCTCCTGGCCCCAAGCGAGGTCTCTGTTTCACAGCTCCTGCTCGCTTGTAGGAAATCCAAGCCTGTGACACATTCATATCCACTTGGGTTTCCTAATGCTTCTTTGGTCAGTGTTGAAGATTGCTTATGGGGCTTCCCAGGTGGCGCTAGTGGTAAAGAACCCTTCAGCCAATGCAGGAGACTTAAGAGACTCAGGTTGGATCCTTGGCTTGGGAAAATCCTCTGGATAAGAAAATGGCAACCCACTATAGTATGTTTGCATGGAGAATCCCATAGACAGTAGAGCCTGGCAGGTTATGGTCCTTAGGGTCTCAAAAAGTCAGACACAACTGAAGCAACTTAGCAAGCAAGCGAAGATGCTTAAGTCTTATTGCAGTCCTATTTTGCCCTAATCTATCTTTTAAAATATCTTTATGGTTTTCAGTCAAACAAAACAGAACCAAAACACCTCTGTTACCAAGAGTGAGCATGATATTTTTTTAAAGCTTTGGTTTGATTTTATGAAATGATCCCATGCTGATATGCTTATAAATGGTGAGATAGTATGGTTTCCAATTAAAGAGCCTATAGCAACTGTCTTGTAAATAAAGAATTTATGTTTGATCTTCTCAAAAGTGCTTATTTTTTGTGAGATATAGTGCCTGACCCTAGCTTTGCTCTAAGCATGGCATTGCTTGCAAGCCAGCCCATGGAAGGGCCAAGGATGAGAATGCCAACATGCCCCCTGGCTTCCTACTGCCACCACCAACTTCCATCCCCTCCGGCTTACCACTGACCACATATCACAAAACCATATGTATACCCAGGACCCCAAAATATTTCTGCATGAGGGGTTCCCCATACGGCCCTCTGGATTGCTGGAAATGGGCCATTACTCTCAAATCTTCCGAAGTCCATAGACAACATCAGGGTGTGCCTCCAAGCCGAGTGACACCTGCTGTCTGCCTGTCTGGATGGGTGGAAGCCTGCTGTGAGATGGCTGGCATTGTGGAAGACCCCTGGAGAACTCCCTTAACCAAATGCTGGGCAGGTGGGCACCAAGGCTGCTGCTCCAGGGGCTGACTTGGAACAGTACATTCAAAATCATCATCATCCAAAAAAAAAAAAAAGTATTTTGGCAGCCTCAAATATGAACTCTCATCAAGTTTAATAGAGAATTATTATAGAGACAGGCTTACTTCAATTCTCATTTGGCCATACTCTGATCTCTTTGGGGTCTATTTGGTACTCGCTGACAACATGTATATTGTTTCCCCTGGAATGGCCTTTTTTAAACTAGACAAATTGCATCGGGAGGCTTATTTAAAGATCCACATTTTCTTAACTGTGATGATTGTCTTAAATATTAATAATAACTACAGCTTTGGCTTATATGGTGCCTCTTCCAACAAAGAGAGATGCCCTTCTTTCATAATCAGTATCTGGCACTAACTGATATGCAAATCCCCCTCCCACCCCCAGTGCACAGCGTTGTATGCTGCACAGCTGTGAGTCATCAGACATTAATGTGGACTTAATTTGAACTGGTGCTGGAGGTAGTGGGCACAACTCAATTAGACATGTGGTGGGCGTTTAACCACAGTATCACCAATTCCCATTCTGACACCTGACAGCCCTTAATAATTAACTGCATGTAATGGTCAAACCTTCCGTCTCTGTTGGACCGGTCTCTAACTCTACCAGTCTCTGTGTCGTAATTGCAAGTCAGGGCTGTCAACTGCTCTAGTGGCAAATCATAGGGAAAAGATCAGACATCTTCAGGAGTCCTGTGTTCTTCACTCTAGCTGCCTTTTAATTGGACTGGAAGGCCTTCCCAGCAGCTCCCATATGCTGCTTTCTTAGAAAGACAGAATATTTTCTCTGGATAAGAGGGAAATTGACTGTGCTTTGAGGCTTACCTGGAGGCTCTAGGGAAACACGCTTTTGTGGTAGACTTTCCAGGGTTATGCTACAATGCGCCAAGGCAGGTATATTGTCCCAAAGCCACAAGTTACTCCTTTCCTGAAACCTCATCCTTGTGTGATTTTTCTTCCTTCTCCCTATAAAATGTCTTATTTGAATTTAAGCCACAGATTGACAGGCTGGTTCCTTGGTGAATAAAGATTGGAGCTCTCTGCAAGTCCAGGGAAAATGTCACACAACAGAGGTGATCAAACTCAGAGTTCTAAATCCATCATCTCTTGAAAAAGTCATGTCACATTTGAACTCAGAAGTTCATGAGTGACACATTCTACAGCCTCTACTCAGCCAAGCTAAGGTCCTGCTGCTGCTGCTAAGTCATTTCAGTGGTGTCCGACTCTGTGCCACCCCATAGACAGTACCCTACCAGGCTCCCCCGTCCCTGGGATTCTCCAGGCAAGAACACTGGAGTGGGTTGCCATTTCCTTCTCCAATGCATGAAAGTGAAAAGTGAAAGTGAAGTCGCTGTCGTTTCCGACTCTTAGTGACCCCATGGACTGCAGTCTACCAGGCTCCTCCGTCCATGGGATTTTCCAGGCAAGAGTACTGGAGTGGGTAACCTAAGGTCCTAGAGCTGCTTTTATCTTTGTTAGACTAAAAAAGACACAACTGATATTCAGGAGAGTGTGATCATCCACAAAAAGATCATTATACCTACTAAAAGGAAACCTTGATTGATCATGGGGACATACAGGACATACAGGAACTAATGACACAGTGACATTTATAATTGGATTATATATAATGTGGATAGAAACAGAAATGATTTTTACTTTTGTATTTTATGGATGAAAAAAGAATTTACTGAGCAAATGAGTGATATAAAACTGATTATAGAATTTGTAGAACAAGTAAAAGCATAACATTTTTAATACTGTGATTTTCTTTGATATACCATTTAAGTATAACTGACATGCCAATTATGAAGTTTGTTCTCTTTTTAGCAAAATAGATTCCCCTAAGAATTTGTCATAAGTAATATTTTATTACTTTAGTTGGATACTCTTCAAAGCATTAGATTTACTTCCTGGTGGCTCAGATGGTAAAGAATTTGACTGCAATGCAAGAGACCCTGGTTCGATCTCTGGATTGGGAAAATCCCCTGGAGAAGTGAATGACAACCCACTCCAGTATTCTTGCCTAGAGAATTCCGTGTACTGAGGAACCTGGCGGGCTACAGTCCATGGGGTCACAAACAGTCAGACGTGATTGAAGTGATTAACACTTTCACACTTCAAAGCATTACATTTGCACTTTTTTTAAAAAAAGATTTTACAATTGAGACTAAATTTGTGTTTGAGCCTGCAAACTGTAAGGTTTTATGGTAGAGATTGAGGATGTATCACTCCAGCTGCTGGGAACTACAGTAACAAGCCTGATATTATGTGTTAAGTAGTAAATAAGTGAACAATTATTGTGGCTGTCAAGCTCAGACTGTGTTTCTAATCCTGTATTCGCCCCTCAGGCTGAATAAGCATACTTGAAGTATCAGCCCAATTATAATCTAATGGGATAAAAATGAACTAAGAGGAACAGAAGCAAAGAAACAAAACTACTTTAAAAAGAGAGAGCAGGAGAATTAAAGAAAAAAGTGTTCTTTTAAAATCTTCATGTATATTTGTACACAGAATGCATGAAGGCAAACAGATGTAAGGGTTCTTGGAACTTAAACTATGCCTGTGTCCTGGTCATTTCTCTGCCACAGAAAAAGAATAAGCCTTTTGAAAGCCCCAGTCTGAAAGAAGGGCTAACATCAAACAGCCCCAGAATAACCAGGAGACTAAAGCCTGAAGCTATTCAACTTCCTGCCTTGTAACTGACTAATCTACTTAGAGCTGGAAGAAAATGAGGGGCACCATTGTACCAGAAAAGCTTTCCAGAACAGAAGCAGCACCATGGTCTACTGGAAGGAGCCAGAACCAGAACTAAGAAGGCTTACGCCACCACCCACCTAGATCTGCCCCATGAAACTTGGGCAGGTCCATACTTGTCCCTTCTCTGGAGGTGAATTGCTGGCCATCCTCCACATGGCCACCCTGCTCAGCACACCTGGGACCAGACTCAGACGCAGTGACAAGCACAGGAAGGGCTTCCTGCCAGAGAAGGAAATCAGTTCCACACCCAGGGCTCCTGGCGGCCAGCACCTCCTCACTGTTCTCCTGACTTGCGTGGCCAGGGGCACCTCTGCGTTTGCGTGTTCGCTGAATCATCACTGTTTCCCAGGCTCCGTTTTAACTGCTAGTTTCTAAGCACTCCGAGGTCCTGCCAGCTCCCAGGTCTTGCTCTCCCTTTGTTCCATGCCCAGCCTACCCTTGGCAGTCCGTGGTCCTGGCTTCAGATATCTGCCATAATTCATGGTCCTGGCACAGCAACAGTACTTTAACTAGAAACCGAAAAGTATTTTGGAAAAGGACTGAGAGCCGATGAGAGGGTAGGGCCACTTCCACAAACCAGTAGTGCTGACCAACAGACCTGGCATGCTGTTGTTTGATGAAACTTTAGAGAAACTTTGCAGAAATTTTAATATCTCTCCTGCCAGCCCCAGGCAAAAGAAAGTCAGGTATCTTTATCAATCAAGTTTACATTCATGTACACAGTTGAGCAGCTTATGGAACTGAGAAAACTGTTAACATTTAAACTAAAAAATAAAGCATCTGTAAATACCTGCAATAACCTCAAATACCCATCATAGCACAAAAAATGAATTATAATGTGCTCAAATTTACCACAAAGATACTGTAACAATATACTGATGAAAAAATACTGATGGTTATAAAAAGCAAATATATCATCAAAACCTATGGGATACTATTCTTAATGTAACTCAATGTTGAAATAGAACCATAAGAATAATTATATTCAACTTTCTATTTTTTCCTTTTTTTCAATTTATTTTTAATCGAAGGATAATTGCTTTATAGTATTGGGCTGGTTTCTGCCACACATCAACATGAATCAACAATAAGTATACATATATCCTCTCCCTCTGGAACCTCCCTCCCACCTCCCACCCCATCCCACCCTTCCAGGTTGTCACAGAGCCAGTATGAATTCCCTGAGTCATACAGCAAATTCCCACTGGCTATCTATTTTACATATGGTAGTATATATGTTTCCATGCTACTCTAATGGAGAAGGCTATGGCATCCCACTCCAGTACTCTTGCCTGGAAAATCCTATGGAGGGAGGAGCCTGGTAGGCTGCAGTCCATGGGGTCACTAAGAGTCGGACACAACTGAGTGACTTCACTTTCACTTTTCACTTTTATGCATTGGAGAGGGAAATGGCAACCCACTCCAGTGTTCTTGCCTGGAGAATCCCAGGGACAGGGGAGCCTGGTGGGCTGCCATCTCTGGGGTCCTGCAGAGTCAGACACGACTAAAGCGACTTAGCAACAGCAGCAACTACTCTAATAGATACATTGGGTTGGCCAAAAAGTTCATTAAATTTTTTCTATAAGCTGTTATGGAAAAACCCGAACAAACTTTTTGGTCAACTCAGTCAAAAACCCAACTTCTTATACATTAAAATATCCTAACAGATCTGCCTCCTTCATGTATCACAGCCTTGTCATGGTGAAGAGGCTTGGGTGACTAACTCAATGAAACTATGAGCCACATTGTGCAGGAGCACACAAGACAGAGAGGTTATAGTGAAGAGTTCTGACAAAATGTGGTCCACTGGAGGAAGAAATCACAAACCGTTTCAGTGCTCTTGCCAGGAGAACCCCATGAAAAAGTATGAAAAAGCAAAAAGATATGACACCAGAAGATGAGTTCCCCAGGTTGGAAAGAGTCCAATATGGTACTGGGGCAGCTGCTGCTGCTAAGTCGCTTCAGTCGTGTCCGACTCTGTGCGACCCCATAGACGGCAGCCCACCAGGCTCCTCTGTCCCTGGGATTCTCCAGACAAGAACACTGGAGTGGGTTGCCATTTCCTTCTCCAATGCGTGAAAAGGAAAAGTGAAAGTGAAGTCGCTCAGTCATGTCCGACTCCCAGCGACCCCACGGACTGCAGCCTACCAGTCTCCTCCATCCATGGGATTTTCCAGGCAAGAGTACTGGAGTGGGGTGCCATTGCCTTCTCCGGCTGGGGCAGAGTGGAAGGCAATTACTAATAGCTCCAGAAAGAGTGAAGTGGCTGGGTCAAAGTGGAAATGAAGCTCAGTTATGGATGTGACTGGTGATGGAAGTAAAGCCCGATGCTGTAAAGAACAATATTGCATAGGAACCTGGAATGTTAGGTCCATGAATCAAGGTCAATTGGAAGTGATTAAGCAGGAGATGGCAAGATGAATATCGGTATCTTAGGAATCAGTGAACTAAAATGGACAGAAATGGGTGAATTTATTTCAGATGACTATTGTATCTCCTACTGTGGGCAAGAATCCCTTAGAAAAAATGGAGTAACCCTCATAGTCAACAAGAGTCTGTAATGCAGTGCTTGGGTACAATCTCAAAAAGAGCAGAATGATCTTCATTTGTTTTCAAGGCAAAACATTCAATATTACTGTAATCCAAGTCTATGCCCCAACCATTAATGCCAAAGAATCTTAAGTTGACCAGTTCTATGAAGACCTTCAATATCTTCTAGAAATAACACCAAAAATAGATATCTTTTTTATCATAGAGGATTGGAATGCAAAATAGAAAGTCAAGAGATCCCTGGAGTAACAGGCAAGTTTGGCTTTGGAATACAAAATGAAGAAGGACAAAGGCTAACAAAGTTTTGTCAAGAGAACATGCTGATCATAGCAAACACCCTTTTCAACAACACAAGAGAGGACTCTACACATGGACATCACCAGATGGTCAATTGGTCAATACTGAAATCAGATTGATTATGTTCTTTGCAGCAGAAGATGGAGATGCTCTATACAGTCAGCAGGAACAGGACCTGGAGCTGACTGTGGTTCAGAACATGAGCTCCTTACTGCAAAAATTAGACTTAAATGTAATAAAGCATAGAAAACCACTAGGTCATTCAGTGTTTTTAAAATCAAATCCTTTATGATTTTACAGTATAGGTGATGAATAGATTCAAGGGATTATATCTGGTATACAGAGTGCCTGAAGAACTATGGGTAGAGGTTTGTAATATTGTACAGGAGGCAGTGACCAAAACCATCCCAAAGAAAAAGAAATGCAAGAAGGCAAAGTGGTTGTCTGAGGAAGTGGTTGTCAAATAGCTGAGGAAGAAGTTCAGTTCAGTTCAATTCAGTCACTCAGTTGTGTCCAACTCCTTGTGATCCCATGGACTGCAGCACGCCAGGCCTCCCTGTCCATTACCAACTCCCAGAGTTTACTCAAACTCATGTCCATTGAGTCGGTGATGCCATCCAACCATCTCATCCTCTGTCGTCCCTTTCTCCTCCTGCCTTCAATCTTTCCCACCATCAGGGCTTTTCAAATGAGTCAGCTCTTCGAATAAGGTGGCCAAAGTATTGGAGTTTCAGCTTCAACATCAGTCCTTCCAATGAACACTCAGGTCTGATCTCCATTAGGATGAAGAGAAGTGGAGAAAGGGAAAGATATACCCAACTAAATGCAGAGTTCCAGAGTATAGCACGGAGAGATAAGAGGGATTTCTTAAATGAACAATGCAAAGAAATAGAGGAAAACAGTAGCATAGGAAAGATTAGGGATTTTTCAAGAAAATTGAAGTTATCAAGGGAACATGTCATTCGAGGATGGGCACAATAAAGCACAGAAATGGTAAGGACCTAATGGAAGCAGATAATAAGAAGAGATGGCCAGAATACACAGAAGAACTGTACCAAAAAAGCCTTAATGACCTGGATAACCATGAGTGAGGTCACTTACCTAGAGCCAGATATCCTGGAGTGTGAAGTCAAGTGGGTCTTAGGAAGCATTACTATGAACAAAGCTAGGGGAGGTGATGGAATTCCAGTTGAGCTATTTAAAATCCTAAGAGATGATGGTGTTAAAGTGCTGCACTCAATATGTCAGCAAATTTGGAAAACTCAGCTGTGGCTACAGGGCTATAAAAGATCAGTTTTTGTTCCAATCCCCAAAAGGGCAATGCCAAAGAATGTTCGAAGTACCATACAATTGCACTCACTTCACATCCTAGCAAGGTTATGTTCAAAATCCTTCAAGCTAGGCTTTAGCAGTACACGAATCGAGAACTTCCAGATGTACAAACAGGATTTAGAAAAGTCAGAGTAACTAGAGATCAAACTGCCAACATTCACTGAATCATGGAGAAAGCAAGGGAATTCCATAAAAATATCTACTTCTGCTCCATTGATTACACTAAAGCCTTTGACTGTGCAGATCACAACAAATTGTGGAAAATTCTTAAAAAGATAGGAATACCAGATCACCTTACTTGTCTCCCAAGAAACCTGTATGCAGGTCAAGAAGCAACAGTTTGAACTGGACATGGAACAATGGACTGGTTCAAAATTGGGAAAGGAGTATGACATGGCTGCCTATTGTCATCCTGCTTATTTAACTTACATGCAGAGTACATTATGCGAAATGCTGGGCTGGATAAATCACAAACTGAAATCAAGATTGCCAGCAGAAATATCAACAACCTCAGATATGAAGATGATATCACTCTCATGGCAGAAAGTGAGGAGGAACTAAAGAGCCTCTTGAAGTGAAAGAGGAGAGTGAAAAAGTTGGCTTAAAACTCAGCATTCAAAAAACAAAGATTATGGCATCCAGTCCCATCACTTCATGGCAAATAGATGGGGAAAAAGTGGAAGCAGTGACATATTTTATTTTCTTGGGTTTCAAAATCACTGTGGGCAGTGACTGAAGCCATAAAATTAAAAGACTCTTGCTCCTTGGAAGGAAAGCTATATATAGACAGCATGTTAAAAAGCAGAGACATCACTATGCCAACAAAGGTCCGTAAAGTCAAAACTATGGTTTTTCCAGTAGTCATGTATGGATGTGAGGGTTGGAACATAAAGAAGGCTGAGCACTGAAGAATTGATGCTTTTGAATTGTGGTACTGGGGAAGACTCTTGAGAGTAACTTGGACTCCAAGGATATCAAACCAGTCAATCCTAAAGGAAATCAGTCCTGAATATTCATTGGAAGGACTAATGCTGAAGTTGAAGCTCTAATATTTTGGCCATTTGATACAAAGAGCCAACTCATTGGAGAAGACCCTGATGCTAGGAAAGATTGAAGGCAAAAGAAGGAGGCAGCAGCAGAGGATGAGATGTTAGATAGCATCACCGAATTAATGGACATGAAATTGAGCAAACTCCAGGAGATAGTGGAAGACAGAGGAACCTGGCGTGTTTCAATCTACGGGGTCACAAAGACTCAGACATGACTTGGTGGCTGAACAACAACAACTGATTTGCCCTTGCTCTATCCCCCAACTTATTACATTCAAGGTGATAATGTTATTTCTACCTTGTTGCTTCTTGAAGAATAGAAGAAAATAATCTGAACAGTAATGCAGAGATGGTAAATATTCACCAGGCAGCATTAGCACAGTACAGTTAATTAAAAATGCCTATTGAATTAGGACTGAATGAATGGAAATCCAAATGCTGTAACTGCTGCTAAAAAAGAAAAAAAAAAAATTTTTTTAAACCAGTACCTGATCTATTTTTTGTCAAATACGGCAGAAGATTTTCCTGTCTAAGGTGGTGTTTAAATGACAGTCCGGAAATGTTATCAAAGTGAAAAAGACCATATCATTCAGGTTTCTAAAATAATTCAAACTAGTTTGACCAGGTTGGTTTTTCTCCTCTTGTACACTTGACCCCTGCCCTCCTTGGCTCCTGGAACTAAGAGGTGTGAGCCATCCCACCCGAGCTGCTGTTTGTTCAAGGCAATGAACCCCAAGGGAGCCAATCTCTTTCTCTAGGCAACCAAACTTACAAAGAATGCAAGAAGGCAAGCTCTTGACTATAATACTTTGGATAAATACAGAAGTCTTCCCTTGAAAATGTCTTTGGCACTCCATTTGATTTTTTGGTTTTTTACTCAAACTAGAGTCAGTTCTCACTTCCCATCTCACTAGAGTCATTTTTGAAGCCAAGAAAGCAAGGGGGAGCTCAGAACACTCACTCTTTTTGTTGGATCCACTGAACCACTGACTGGTAGTGTGACCAAGTGGAAAGAGGGACTGAGCCAGGCTGAGTAAGGTCACTCACAGAAGCCTTTTCAACTTTTCACCTTCAGCTACATTAGTGCAAAATGCAGCCAGTTCCCACTTTTCATCAATTCCCATTTGCTGCCCTGTTTATTCTTTGCTACTTAATAAGCAATTAGATTCACATCTTATAGATATTACCCACAAAATCAAAGATTTCTACCAATGTATAGATGGAAACAACAGCATAAGCACTTGCCAAATAAGTAAAAATACATTAAGATTTTACTTTAAAATAATTGTTTTTCAGTTGCTCAGTCATGTCTGATTCTTTGCGACCCCATAGACTGCAGCACATCAGGCTTCCCTTTCCTTTACCATCTCCTGGAGCTTGCTCAAACTCATGTCCATTGAGTCGGTGATGCCATCCAACCATCTCATCCCCTGTCATCCCCGTCTCCTCCTGTCTTCAATCTTTCCCAGCATCATGGTCTTTTCCAATGTGTCAGCTCTTCACATCAAGTGGCCAAAGTATTGGAGCTTCAGCTTCAACATCAGTCCTTCCATATCCAATGAATATTCAGGACTGATTTCATTTAGGATTGAGTGGTTTGATCTCCTTGCAGTCCAAGGGACTCTCAAGTGTCTTCTCCGATACCACAGTTCAAAGGCATCAATTCTTTAGCGCTCAGCCTTCTTTATAGTCCAACTCTCACATTCAAACATGACCACTGGAAAAACCATAGCTTTGACTAGATGGACTTTGTCGGCAGAGTAATGTCTGTTTTTTAGTATGCTGTCTAGGTTTGCCATAACTTTTCTTCCAAGGAGCAAGTGTCTTTTAATTTCATGGTTGCAGTCACCATCTGCAGTGATTTTGGAGCCCAAGAAAATAAAGTCTGTCACTATTTTCATTGTTTCCCCATCTATTTGCCATGAAGTGATGGGACCAGATGCCAGGATCTTAGTTTTTTGAATGTTGAGTTTTAATCCAACTTTTTCACTCTCCTCTTTCACTTTCATCAAGAAGGTCTTTAATTCCTCTTTGTTTTCTTCCCTATGGGTGGTGTCATCTGCATATCTGAGGGTATTGATATTTATCCCTTAAAACAATACCCTTTCTAAATTTTCTACAAGGAGCACATTTTAGCTAAAAGTAGACTGCAATACTTTATTGTATCCCTATTAGTGAAAGTGAAAGTATTAGTATTTCAGTCGTGTCTGACTTTTTTGTGACCCCATGGACTGTAGCCCGCCAGGCTCCTCTGCCCATGGAATTCTCCAGGTAAGAATATTTGAATGGTTTGCAATTCCTTTCTCCAGGGGATCTTCCTGATACAGGGATTAAACTCGTATCCTCCTGCATTGTAGGCGGCTTCTTTACCATCTGAGCCACCAGGGAAGCCCAGTAGAGGGTAGTATTAATAGCAAAAACTCTTAAGACCATTCAACTGGTTTGAAATCCGGATATAGAACTTACTGGCTATGTGGTATTAAGCTGCTGCTAAACTGCTCCTGCTAAGTCGCTTCAGTCGTGTCCGACTCTCTGTGACCCCATAGATGGCAGCCCACCAGGCTCCCCCGTCCCTGGGATTCTCCAGGCAAGAACACTGGAGCGGGTTCCCACTTCCTTCTCCAATTCATGAAAGTGAAAAGTGAAAGTGAAGTCGCTCAGTCGTGTCCGACTCTTAGCGACCCCATGGACTGCAGCCTACCAGGCCCCTCCGTCCATGGGATTGTCCAGGCAAGAGTACTGGAGTGGGTTGCCATTGCCTTCATAATATTTTACATAATATTATGTAAAAGGGTTCATAAGGATTAAAGAGAAAAAATGTGTAGGAAGAACAGAGAGCAATATTAGCACATAAAAAACAGCCAACTGTGTTAATGCTACTAATACTTCCCCAGTGGCTCAGCAGTAAAGGATCCGCCTGCAATGCAGGAAATGCGGGTTCCACCCTGGATGGGGAAGATCCCCTGGAGAAGGAAATGGCAACCCGCTCCAGTATTCTTGCCTGGGAAATTGCATGGACAGAGGAGCCTGGTGGGCTACAGTCCATGGGGTCTCAAAAGAGATGGACACAACTGAGCAACCAAACAATGACAACGATGCTGCTAACATATTAAGTATAAGAAAGGCTTTGAAAAGTATCAGGCCCTAGACAAATGTAAGTACTATTAATGGCTTTATGCTTGGGTTTGGCTTGTGGGCAATGTGAGCAGTTGCAGTTCTGAATTTAGAAACAAAAACATAAGTAACAACATTGTTGTTGTTCAGTTGCTAAGTCATGTCCAATCCTTTTCGACCAGAATGCTGGGCTCCTCCACCCTCTACTGTCTCCCAGGTTTTGCTCAAATTCATGTCCATTGACTCAGTGATACTACCTAACCATCTGATCCCCTGCTGCCTCCTTCTCCTTTACTCTTCAATCTTTCCCAGTATCAGGGTCTTTTCCAATGAGTCGGCTCAGCTCTTCACATCAGTTTTCCAAACTATTAGAGCTTTAGCAACGACCTTCCAATGGACATTCAGAGTTGATTTCAGGTAAAGAGAACAATGAAACAGAACAGAGTCCAGAAAAGGATCCACATATATATGCTTAATCTATTTCCAAATTAAGGTGCCAAGTCAATCCAATAGGGAAAGAAGTCTTTTTTTTTTCATAAATTTTGTTTCCTAGTGGCTCAAACGGTAAAGAATCTGCCTGCGATGCAGAGGCCTGGGTTTGATTCTTGGGTTGGGAATATCCCTTTGAGGAGGGCATGGCAACCCACTCCAGTATTCTTGCCTGGAGAATCCCCATGGACAGAAGAGCCTGGAGGGTTACAGCCCGTGGGGTCTCAAAGAGTCAGACACAACCAAGCCACAAAGTACGGCACAGTTGGAACAGTTGAATGTTTATATTGACAAAAATGCAATCTCCATTTCATTTTATATACAAAAATTAATTTGCAATCCATCATAGACCTAAACACGAAACCTAGGATCATAAAGCATCTAGAAGAAAACATAGAATATCTTTATAACTTTGAGGTAGACAAAGATTTCTTAGACTGAATACAAAAAGCACTAACCAAAAAAATCAGACTCTACTGAAATTAATATTATCTGCAACATTAAGAAAATTAACAAACAAATCACAATATAGCAAAAGTAATTGTATACATGTATCTGATCAAAGACATAGCTAGAATATATAATCACTTCTACAAATTATCAATGAAAAAGCAAACTACCTACATTAAAAGGGGGCAGAAGACTTGAAAAGACACATCACAAAATAAAAAATATGATTGTCCAATAAAAGTATGCAAAAATGCACAGGGAAATGAAAGTTAAAACCACAATGAGATACCATTTCATACCCAATAAAATGGTAGAAAAATAGACTGACATATATATTGTTGAGGATTTAGAATACTTGAAATTCTCATGCCTTGCTAGTAGAAATGTAAAATGCTGTAATCACTTTGAAAGACTGGAAGTTTCTTGTGATGTAATTTATGCCTACCTTCAGTTCAGTTCAGTCGGTCAGTCGTGTCTGACTCTTTATGATCTCATGAACTGCACCATGCCAGGCCTCCCTGTCCATCACCAACTCCCAGAGTTCACCCAAACTCATGTCCATGGAGTCAGTGATGCCATCCAGCCATCTCATCCTCTGTCATCCCCTTCTCCTCCTGCCCCCAATCCCTCCCAGCATCAGAGTCTTTTCCAATGAGTCAACTCTTTGCATAACATGGCCAAAGTATTGGAGTTTCAGCTTTAGCATCAGTCCTTCCAAAGAAATCCCAGGGCAGATCTCCTTCACAATGGACTGGTTGGATCTCCTTGCAGTCCAAGGGACTCTCAAGAGTCTTCTCCAACACCACAGGCCAAAAGCATCAATTCTTCGGCACTCAGCTTTCTTCACAGTCCAACTCTCACATTCATACATGACCACTGGAAAAACCATAGCCGTGACTAGACAGAACTTTGTTGGCAAAGTAATGTCTCCGCTTTTGAATATGCTATCCAGGTTGGTCATAACTTTCCTTCCAAGGAGTAAGCATCTTTTAATTTCATGGCTGCAGTCACCATCTGCAGTGATCTTGGAGCCCCCCAAAAATAAAGTCTGACACTGTTTCCACTGTTTCCCCATCTATTTCCCATGAAGTGATGGGACCAGATGCCATGATCTTCGTTTTCTGAATGTTGAGCTTTAAGCCAACTTTTTCACTCTCCTCTTTCACTTTCATCAAGAAGCTTTTGAGTTCCTCTTCACTTTCTGCCATAAGGGTGGTGTCATCTGCATATCTGAGGTTATTGAGATTTCTCCCAGCAGTCTTGATTCCAACTTGTGCTTCTTCCAGCCAGCGTTTCTCGTGATGTACTCTGCATATAAATTAAATAAGCAGGGTGACAATATACAGCCTTGATGTACTCCTTTTCCTATTTGGAACCAGTCCGTTGTTCCATGTCCAGTTCTAACTGTTCCTTCCTGACGTGCATGTAGGTTTCTCAAGAGGCAGGTCAGGTGGTCTGGTATTCCAATCTCTTTCAGAATTTTCCACAGTTTCTTGTGATCCACACAGTCAAAGGCTCTAGCATAGTCAATAAAGCTGAAATAGATGTTTTTCTGGAACTCTCTTGCTTTTTCGATGATCCAGTGGATGTTGGCAATTTGATCTCTGGTTCCTCTGCCTTTCCTAAAACCAGCTCGAACATCTGGAATTCACGGTTCACATATTGCTGAAACCTGGCTTGGAGAATTTTGAGCATTACTTTACTAGCATGTGAGATGAGTGCAATTGTGCAGTACTTTGAGCATTCTTTGGCATTGCCTTTCTTTGGGATTGGAATGAAAACTGACCTTTTCCAGTCCTGTGGCCACTGCTGAGTTTTCCAAATTTGCTGGCATATGGAGTGCAGCACTTTCACAGCATCATCTTCTAGGATTTGAAATAGCTCGACTGGAATTCCATCACCTCTACTAGCTTTGTTCATAGTGATGCTTTCTAAGGCCCACTTGATTTCACATTCCAGGATGTCTGGCTCTAGGTGAGTGATCACACCATCGTGATTATCTTGGTCGTGAAGATCTTTTTTGTACAGTTCTTCTGTGTATTCTTGCCACCTCTTCTTCATATCTTCTGCTTCTCTTAGGTCCATACCATTTCTGTCCTTTATCGGGCCCATCTTTGCATGAAATGTTCCCTTGGTATCTCTAATTTTCTTGAAGAGCTCTCTAGTCTTTCCCATTCTGTTGTTTTCCTCTATTTCTTTGCATTGATCGCTGAGGAAGGCTTTCTTATCTGTCCTTGCTATTCTTTGGAACTCTGCATTCAGATGCTTATATCTTTCCTTTTCACTTCTCTTCTTTTCACAGCTATTTGTAAGGCCTCCTTAGACAGCCATTTTGCTTTTTTGCATTTCTTTTTCATGGGGATGGTCTTGATCCCTGTCTCCTGTACAATGTCACAAACTTCCATCCATAGTTCATCAGGCACTCTATCTATCAGATCTAGTCCCTTAAATCTATTTCTCACCTCCACTGTATAATCATAAGGAATTTGATTTAGGTCATACTGAATGGTCTAGTGGTTTTCCCTATTTTCTTCAATTTAAGTCTGAATTTGGCAATAAGGAGTTTATGATCTGAGCCACAGTCAGCTCCCGATCTTGTTTTTTGCTGACTGTATAGAGCTTCTCCATCTTTGGCTGCAAAGAATATAATCAACCTGACTTTGGTGTTGACCATCTGGTGATGTCCATGTGTAGAGTCTTCTCTTGTGTTGTTGGAAGAGAATGTTTGCTATGAACTAGCAATTTCACTCTTAGGTATTTCCCAATAGAAAGGAAAACTTATGTCCACAAAAGGAGCCTTATTGATAAGAGATATGTCAATCAACCCAAAAGTTCTTCAATAAGAGAATGGATACATTATTAATATAGTCATACAATAGAATATTACTTATAAAAAACCAAACTACTAATATTCGCACCATGTGGATCACTCTCAGAAACATCATGGTAAAGGAAAGAAGCCAGATCAAAGAGGCCATCAGCCATCTGACTCCATTTCTATAAAATCCAAGCACAGACAAAACTAACCAAAGGTGACACAATTCAGAAAGTGGTTGCTTTTTTGGGGATGGGGGCATCAGGAAAGGCTGAAGAGTGTCATGAGGGAAATTTCTGGAATAATGGAAATGTTTTATAACTTATTTTGAATGGGGATCATGTGACATGAAGGAACAGAATGGCCATATCTCATGAAATTGAGTACTGAAGATCTGTATGTTACTAGGTGTTAATTACACCTCAGTTAAACATATGCACACACACACATGCTCAAATGGTTAAGTCTCTGACCTCACAAAGTTTGCAACTGTGCTGAGGACAAATGGTATTGCCACATTTAGATTATCAGAGAATTCAAATTACATTTATAAGTTATTTATGGAAGTTTTAGTTCATTCAAACAGCATATTGCATGACACACAACGAAATGCTTCTCATGAAGCCAATAAACTGCATGATCTGGATAAGGCTTTTAAGACAGAAAGAGACTGCATTGCCCCTAAAGCCCCCCCATTTCTAATGGCTGGCTAAAAAGGAGTTGGAAGGTGCTTGCGAAGGGGGCCATTCTCTTCTGGCAAGAGAGCCCCGGTTGTTAAATTCTTCCTCCTCCAGCCTGGTTCACCTCCACCGTTTATCGTGTTGTCTTGTTTACCTGCGGCTGCCAGCCCAAGGCAGGCCCTTGTGCTTTGCGTCCTCCCCACAGGGATTAAGCCTCACTCAACATTCGGTAATGTTTTCCTTACTGATCCCGAAGAGGCCACAGCATGTTTAAGAAAAACAGCAAGGATCCAACTCTTGATCAAAAATCCAAATCATTTTTCTCCCTCTCAGTTCTACTCTTATGTTCGCTTACTGTATTTGGATCACAGGGCAATCCTGCTTCTTAATGTGTGATGTTCTAATTGATAGTTACTTTGGCCGAAACTTAAAAAACACTGAACAGAAACCATTCCTGGTTCCCGGGGGTCAGTGGATGAAGGGAAGTGTCCTATACCATTCAGAAAAACTCTGTGGGGTGCAGAGAGGGAGAAGCCAAGAACAAGTCCTTCATTGGGGGGCATTCTTTCCATTTCTAAACCTTTCTGTCGCATGTCCTCTTTTCCCTCACAAATGGAATGTTGTTCTCTTTCTGTCTGCCAACAGAGCCAAAGGGGAAAAGAGAGGGAGAATTTAAGAAATGGAAAAGGGGAAAGGTATACCAAATAGTTGCTTTATGAGTGAAATACACAGAAACAAGGGAGGGAAAAGACCTGTCTGGTTACATGGTTCCTCCCTCATTTAGAGCAGATTAAATCACACGGAGCAGGTGGAGGCAGTTTGCAAGGGAAGGGAATTTACAGTCCCCCCTGCCCCCCCAACCCCTTTTGCTGTGTTCTCATTCAGCAAAAGCACTACACGTGATTAAAGCTGTGTGTGCTCAGTCACTCAGGCGTGTCCAACTCTTTTCAACCCCATGGACTGTAGCCCACCAGGCTCCTCTGTCCCTGGAATTCTCCACGAAAGAATACTGGAGTGGGTTGTCATTTCCTCCTCCAGGGGATTTTCCTGACCTAGGGATGGGACCCCTGCCTCCTGAGTCTCCTGCATTGGTAGTCTTCTGCACTACACCACCTGGAAAGACTATGATTAAAGGTAGAGACAGCCTAACTGATAATCTCCTAGAAAGGCCATTTGTGCAAGTGCTGTTGCCTCTCCACGTTTGATTCCTTCAAACAAATGGAGCCTTCCCACTTGGAAATGACATTCTCTCTGGCCTTCTGCAGTCTTTGCAGTCTTTTCAACATGGACTCAGGCCTTCTGACTTTCAAAATGCTCACATCAGATCCGTGTTTCAGAATTCCAGCTCAGGGATCACCTTATTCAAGAATTCCTTGTCCGCCTCTTTCATTTGCATCCCTTGAAGGTCTCTTGCTTTGCTCTAACATTGTGTCAGTTCTCTCCTTCCTTAGAGCACTGAGAACCTTCAACCTTATCAATCTCCTTTACTTCCTGCAACTCTCAGCTGAAGGACTGACTTTTTCTTTTTAAACTAATTTTTATTGGAGTATAGCTGATTTACAATGTTGTATTACTTTCAGGCGTGTAGCAAAGTGAATCAGTTATACATATACATATGTCCACTCTTGTTTTTTAGATTTTTTTCCTATATAGGCCATTACAGAGTATTGAGTCAACTTCCAAGTACTATTTAGCAGGTTCTTATTAGTTTCCTATCTTCTATATAATTGTGGGTATTTGTCAATCTGAATCTCCCTTTATCCTTCCTTCCTTCCTCCAGGATTGACTTCTTAGTGAAGCATTTATTATTTCTTCTAGGTAGACTGCCCTGTGATTTCATCACACTCTGTTAGTATATCCATAAACCAATTATTACCTTGTATTGTAAATCTGTATTAACTCCTCTGCCTCTGGGCACCAGGAGGGCTGGAATGATGTCTCTACCTCAGTGTATACCCAATATCATCCTTTACACAAAGTATGCAAAAACATCATGTGCATGCACACATGTTGATTAGATGTAGCTATTTGGAGGTCACTATGGAGACATCAGAAACAACAGTACAATGAGTGTAAAAATAACAGATATAAAGAAGGCCACAATGGTAAGTGTGGACAACGCAAGGAATTTGATGGTAAGAAAAGAAATCAAGATAGAAGAGTAATTGGAGGTAGAAAAAAGAATCATGACGGAAGTAAAAACTTGAAGGATTTTTGAGAACACAGCGTGGGTGTAGGCAGTGAAGGAGGACCAGTGGAGAAAGAGAACATGAAAATCAAAGAGGGAAGTCACAACAAAGAGATTAAAATCTTAAGGGAGATGGGAGAGCTGGGATCAGACATGGGTGGAGAGTAAATTTTGGAAAAGAATAAAAAGCCACTTATTCTGTGACGGTAGGATGAAGGAGAAGATGAAGAAATGCAAAGGAAGAAACAAGGGAACATTAGGTAAAAAGCCAGCCAAGTGAACATGAGTAAGTTAGAGCTTCATCTTGATATACCTTCTTATTGAGTAGGTTCTTCTGGAAATAAGAAAGTTCAGGGAAGTCCTAGAGGCTTGAGGATGTGGGAGAGGTTGGTGGGGAGGAAGAGAATTATACAGCCCTCAAGTTATCTTGCAAACGTCTTCCTGTGCCCCTTCTCAGATCTCCTTCTCCCCAAAATGCTCCCCCAGTCCGTATTAACCATGTATATGCAAATAAAGAATGCTATATGTGTATGTCTAAATATATATGTGTATATTACTTCTCAGATTCTTTTCCCTTATAGGCTACTACCAAATGGTGAATATAGTTCCCTGTGCTGCACATTAGGTCTTTGTTGCTGGTCTAGTTTATGTACAGGGAGGGGTGTTTATGTGTTAATCCCATCCTCCTAATTTAAAAGATAACTGCCTGCAGAGTGGAAGATGATTAAAGGAAACTTCAAAATTGGACACTGGAAGAACATTTAGGAAGGTATTGTAGAAGTTCAGCATGAGTGGTGAGTGTGGCTCAGACCAAGATATGGTGTTGGAGGCGAAGAACAGCAGGTAGATTTGGGAGAAGTTTAGCAGAGAGACTGACAGGACCAGACGACGGATGGGGTCTGGGAGAGGAGGGAGCAGCAGGGTCACCTATGAGAGAGTCGGTGGACAAGATGCCATCAGTTAGACAGAAGCATGGGAAGAAGGCCTTCCATTCCAGCCACGCAGTGGAAAAGTGTGAATCTGGAAACTTCATAGCCGTTCCCCAACCCAGCCACCCACAGGCTGGTGAGAACACCAGCTCTTGGGTTGTGATGCCGACAGTAGCATGGTCTGTGCTAATTAAAAGATGGAGCAGGTTGGCTCACACAGTGCACTCGTGTGCTATCTGACAGGGTGTTAGGCTTTCTTTCCTTCCTTCTTTTCTTGGCTGCTATCTCAGTCTGACAACAGGAACAAACGGAACTCTGTGATTTTCTTTTTTCTTTTTTTTTTTTTTTGAGCTCCCAACAGCCTTTTTACATAATCTTCAACAATAACCAGCCTTTGAGAGTATGGGCACAAGCTGTACCCTGCACCCAGAGACACTTATCTTCCACGCTTAGATGAAACGATAAGCATTCAGTCTATAGATAAAGCATTAGGCAACTCATGCAGCATTAGGCAACATGTTTTCCGTTCTACTTTTCTGTTCAACCATTAAAAGTGCCAGGGTGTGGGGATTTGCCTGGACTATCTTAATCCCACTTCACCTACTGTAGCTGTTTACCCTTGGTGATGGGTTTGACACTTAACACGGCATGGAACAGGCACACAGCCAGCCACTGTTCTCTTTTCTTTAAATGGAAAAAAGACAGGGATTCAAAATTCAAAAGAAGGAGCCGCTCAGATTCTAATTCTAGGGAGGAAGTCTTCCTGCTTCGTGAAGAAGTCAGAGCAGGGGCAGCCCCTTCGGCATTCCCAACCACAAAATCGGCACATCCTCAGCCTCGCGCCTGAGACCACAGGCAGTGAGTGCTGTGTCCTCAGGGTGCCCCCAGCCAACATTTGGCCACGGAATTCCAAGGGGAGATTCGGTGAAAAGACTCTGACGGCCCACGTTCTGGTGTGATCCTAGTTCTGGTATCAATGAGTCAAGTGACCTGGAACAAGTTACACAGCCTCACTTGTGTCATCTTTGAAAACAGACTGAAGTGAAGTAAATGTCTCATCTCAAAGTCCTTAAGGCCTTACTTGTCTGGGCAAAGTCAAAATTATATCCAGATCAATGTCACTTTCTTTTTAAACAGGCAAAAATCTTTTTTTTTTAATTGAAGTATAATTGATATACAATATCCTACAAGTTACAAGTATACAATATAGTGATTGACAGTTTGTAAAGGTTATATTTCTTTCATAGTCATTATAAAATATTGACTATTTTTCCTGTGTTGTACAATACATTCTTGTAGCTTATGTATTTTATACATAATCCCTACCTCTATATTGCCCCTCTCCCCTTCCTTCTCCCTACTAGTAACCACTCGTTTGTTCTCTATCAATGTTGTTTTAGAGGGTTTCATTTTATGAATCATTTCTTGCCTTCCAACCAATGACCTTGACCGAAGGATTCATTGTGTTTTCATCATGTGGAGTTCATGCAGGAAGTGATGACAAGGAGTTTCTGCTCATAGTTTATTATTTCTCTCTTGTCAAGGGTGTACATTCCCCAAGAGCTGGGAACCTGTCTGTCTTGCAACAAATACTTGCTAAATGGAATAAAGAATATTCTTTCCCTCATGAAAGACAAGATGAGGCCTCGCCAAAAACTAAAATCTCACTAAGTAGAGAAGAATTCTTTATTTTCAGGAGAGCCTAAGGACCTGGATCGCCAAGGAATGACTCTTTGCAGAACAACAAGCGGTGTCTTGTGTAGAGCGAGGCTTCTTTTACTTGGGATCTAACGCAGCTATATATGAGAATTACATAAAGTCAAAGGATCTTTATAAACATCAAAACAAAAATACACACTTTATAAAGTAGAATGCAGAATTATCTTGACCAGTTGGAAGAATAGGCAGTGACTCTTGCAGGTTTGAGGCACAGTGAAGGGAAACAACCAGTGGACTAGGGCCAGAAACCAGGACCATTCCAATACGTTGGCTATTTGATTTTTTTTAATATAAATTTACTTATTACTTATTTATAATTAGAGGATAATTGCTTTACAATATCGTGTTGGTTTCTGCCATATCATAAACCGGCTCTTTGACTTTGGAAAAGTTACTCTCTCTGGTCTCAATTTTCCCGCTTAGGAGGAGATTGGACTAGGCAGTCTCTAATACCACTTCCAGTGATGATGATTCCACAGGAAACAGGTGAAAACTACTTAAGTAGTTGTGGCATCTGGTCAATTTTATCATTGGTCAAATTTGGTCTCTTCCCTTAGAGAGACATGTAACTTCAGGGGAAAGTAGGAAATTTTGAAGATCAGATATTCTAAGACATTGCATCTTCCACCTGTCCTCCTCACTCTCCTTACTTCCTCATCTTCCTTGATAGATAGATAGGCAAGTAGATAGATAGATGGATGGATAGATGAGAGATGGATAGATATAGATAGGTGGATAGATGGATATATATGAAATGCTTCCAGAAAATGCCAGACATGAACCCAGATAATTCCTTCATCTACTAGTGTTTCAAATTTCTTTTCTCCAAACACCAGCATAGTTCTTGGAAAAACCAGTCTGCCTTCCTTGTCTTGCTGTCCAAGCATTCATTTGCACTTTCATTGCTTCCCATGTGTCTTGTACCCTCTCCACTCTACAAAAGTTTATTTCCTCTTCTAAATGCAGCCTGTTCAATCCTGTGGCTCCTGGGCTATTCTCCTCCCTCCCTCAATGCCCCTCTTCCATACAGTCAGTCAGTTCAGTCACTCAGTTGTGTCTGACTCTTTGTGACCCCACGGACTGCAGCACACCAGGCTTCTCTGTCCTTCACCAAATCCCAGAGCTTGCTCAAACTCATGTCCATTGAGTTGGAGATGCCATCCAACCACCTCATCCTTTGTCGTCCCCTTCTCCTCCTGCCTTTAATCTTTCCCAGTATCTGGGTCTCTTCCAACAAGTCAACTCTTCGTATTAGATGGCCAAAGTACTGGAGTTTCAGCTTCAGCATCAGCCCTTCCAATGAATATTCAGGACTGATTT
Source organism: Bos javanicus (assembly GCF_032452875.1). Lineage (NCBI taxonomy): Eukaryota > Metazoa > Chordata > Mammalia > Artiodactyla > Bovidae > Bos > Bos javanicus. The sequence goes on from NC_083881.1 coordinate 43,235,990, forward strand.
CCTTTAGGATGGACTGGTTGGATCTCCTTGCAGTCCAAGGGACTCTCAAGAGTCTTCTCCAACACCATGGCTCAAAAGCATCAATTCTTCCGTGCTTAGTTTCCTTTACAGTCCCATTCTCACATCTGTACATAACTACTGGTAAAACCATGGCTTTCACTAGATGGACTTTTGTCAGCAAAATGCTGTCTAGGTTGATCATAGCTTTTCTTCCAAGGAGCAAGAGTCTTTTAATTTCATGGCTGCAGTCACTATCTGCAGTTATTTTGGAGCCAAAAAATAAATAAATAAAGTCTCTTACTGTTTCAATTTTTTTCCTATTTGTCATGAAGTGATGAGACCCGATACCATGATCTTTGTTTTTTGAATGTTGAATTTTAATACAGTTTTTTTACTCTCCTCTTTCACTTTCATCAAGAGGCTCTTTAGTTCCTCTTTGCTTTCTGCCATAAGTGTGGTGTCATCTGCATATCTGAGGTTATTGATATTTCTCCCAGCAATCTTGATTCCAGCTTGTGCTTCATCTAGCCTGGCATTTCGCATGATGTACTCTGCATATAAGTTAAATAAGCAGGGTGACAATATTCAGCCTTGATGTACTCCTTTCCTAATTTGGAACCAGTCTGTTGTTTCATGTCCAGTTCTAACTGTTGCTTCTTGACCTGCATACAGATTTCTCAGGAGGCAGGTAAGGTGGTCTGGTATTCCCATCTCTTTAAGAATTTTCTACAGTTTGTTGTGATCCATACAGTCAAAGGCTTTGGCATAAGCAATAAAGCAGAAGTAGATGTTTTTCTGGAATTCTCTTGCTTTTTCTATGATCCAACGGATGTTGAAAATTTGATCTCTGGTTCCTCTGCCTTTTGTAAATCCAGCTTGAACATCTGGAAGTTCACAGTTCACATACTGTTGAAGCCTGGCTAGAGAATTTTGAGCATTACTTTGCTAGTGTGTGAGATGAGTGCAATTGTGCGGTAGTTTGAGCATTCTTTGGCATTGCCTTTCTTTGGGATTGGAATGAAAACTGACCTTTTCCAATCCTCTGGTCACTACTGAGTTTTCCAAATTTTCTGGCATATTGAGTGCAGCACTTTCACAGCATCATCTTTTAGGATTTGAAAGAGCTCAAGTGGAATTCAATCACCTCCACTAGCTTTGTTCATGTGATGCTTCCTAAGGCCCACTTGACTTCACATTCCAGGATGTCTGGCTCTAGGTGAGTGATCACACCTAGATCGTGGTTATCTGGGTCATGAAGATGTTTTTTGTACAGTTCTTCTGTGTATTCTTGCCACCTCTTCTTAATATCCTTTGCTTCTGTTAGGTCCATACCATTTCGGTCCTTTCTTGTGCCCATCTTTGCATGAAATGTTCCCTCGGTATCTCTAATTTTCTTGAAGAGCTCTCTAGTCTTCCCCTTCTATTGTTTTCCTCTATTTCTTTGCATTGATCGCTGAGGAGGGCTTTCTCATCTCTCCTTGCTATTCTTTGGAACTCTGCATTCAAATGGATACATCTTTCCTTTTCTCCTTTGCCTTTCACTTTTTTTCTCAGCTATTTGTAAGGCCTCCTCCGACAACCATCTTGCCTTTTTGCATTTCTTTTTCTTGGGGATGGTCTTGATCACTGCCTCCTGTACAATGTCATAAACCTCTGTCCATATTTCTTCAGGCACTCTATCAGATCTAATCCCTTGAATCTATTTGTCACTTCCACTGTATAACTGGGATTTGATTTAGGTCATAACTGAATGGTCTAGGTATTCAGACCATTCTTTTTCTGAAGTATGGAAAGAAAGTATGGAAGTAAGAAAGTATTTCCATACTTTCTTCAATTTAAGTCTGAATTTGGCAATAAGGAGAAGAGAATGGCAAACCACTTTAGTATTCTTCCACACAGAGCCTTGCACAAATTCAGTTCTGTTGCTCAGTCATGTCCGACTCTTTGCATCCCCATGGGCTGAAGCATACCAGGCTTCCTCGTCCATCACCAACTCCTGGAGCTTACTCAAACTCATGTTCATTGAGTCAGTGATGCCATCCAACCATCTCATCTTCTGTCGTCCCCTTCTCCTCCTGCCTTCAATCTTTCCCAGCATCTGGGTCTTTTCCAACAAGTCAGCTCTTTGTATCAGGTGGCCAAAGTATTGGAGCTTCAGCTTCAGCATCAGTCCTTCTAATGAATATTCAGGACTGATTTCATTTAGGATTGACTGGATTGATCTCCTTACAGTCCAAGGGGCTCTCAAGAGTCTTTCCCCAAAACCAGAGTTCAAAATCATCAGTTCTTCAGCTCTCAGCTTTCTTTATGGTCCAACTCTCACATTCATACATGACACTGGAAAAGCCATAGCTTTAACTACACAGATGTTCATCAGCAGAGTAATGTCTCTGCTTTTTAATATACAAATTAGGGACTGCATAAATATTTGTCAAATTGAGTTTCTGAATGTCCAAGTATTATTTGATACTTTATGTTATTGAAAGGAGCCCTACTCCTCTTCCTACAAAACTTTCTCTTCAGGAGACATAACCCTCTTTGGTCAAACTGAACTTAGGATAAAGCAAAAATGGCTAAAAATGACAAAGCTATTCCCTCCTCCCCCAAAGAGAAACCTTCTAAGGATGATGAACTTTCACCCATTTAGCTACTATCTTCTCTGAATCTCAGTATCTGTCTCCACTTGTCAAGTCCTAACTGTGCTTCAAGACTCATAAAATATCTGCCTAGAGCCCACGCCCTGCAATAAGAGAAATCACTGCAGTGAGAAGCCCTCGCACCACAAGTGGCAACTGGAGAAAGCCCACACCAACATAGCCAAAAATCGATGAATAAATAAAATTATTTTAAAAAACAAATAAATTGGACTATTAATAAAAGATCCTCATGGAGAAGATCATTATTGGAATCAGAAAGACTGCTGCTGCTGCTGCTGCTAAGTCGCTTCAGTCGTGTCCGACTCTGTGCGACCCCAGAGACGGCAGCCCACCAGGCTCCCCGTCCCTGGGATTCTCCAGGCAAGAACACTGGCGTGGGTTGCTATTTCCTTCTCCAATGCATCAAAGTGAAAGTGAAGTCGCTCAGTCGTGTCCAACCCTCAGCGACACCATGGACTGCATGCAGCCTTCCAGGCTCCTCCATCCATGGGATTTTCCAGGCAAGAGTACTGGAGTGGGGTGCCATTGCCTTCTCCTCAGAAAGACTAGTTTTTTACAAAAAAAATATATGCTCTTACATAAAGCTTTTTGTGACCACTTCTATGGAAATATTGTCTACATCTACTTTATCCATAGAGCTATGTGTTGTTATGATCTTTTTGGTATTTATCACATGTAGTATTATAGGCAGTAATAATCCTACAAAAAATAAGCTTCTTGAAAGCCAGGTCTCTTTCTTTTCTTTTTTATATCCTCCAAATCACATAATAGATACCTATTAAATACTTCTGTTGACAGAACATGATCATAGAATGTTCCAGGGCCAGACCCTTTGCAAAAATGTGCTATAACTGCTGTTTCCCTAGACAAACCACATCTCTACTATCATAACAAGTTTAGCCTAAGAATTCTTTCGGAGTAATCTGTTTGATTTTGAGAAGCATTGAGAGAAATGGCAGAAGTACTGGTGACCCAACTGGAGTTTTACTGGTCCTAAAACACTCATCCATTCAGTCAACAAGTATTTTATGAGTACCTACCAATTACCAAGCACTGTTCCAAGCACTGGAGATATAGCAGTGAATAAAACAAAGAAAAACATCCCTGCCCTCATGGAGCTTACATTCTAAGGTGGAGGGGGATAGACAATAAACAAAGTAAGTAAGTATATGATATAATATCACAGAAGGTCATGAGTGCGTGGAGAGAACTAAGGGAAGGAGATGGAGAGTGTGGGGCAGTGGCTGAAACTTTAAATTTGGGTGATCAAAGTAGGACTCTGAGAAATTAATATTTGAAGAGATGAGAGAGGAAGGCTTATGGATACCTAAGTAGGCAGAGGTGGGAAATCACTGCAGGCAGAGGGACTGTTGAGTGCAAAAGCCTTGAGGGCACTGGCTTTGCTGAGTTTAATGAGCTTCAAGGTCAGAGTGGCTGGAATGGAGGGGCTGATGGAGAAAATAGTAGGAGTGAGGTTTGGGAACTAACGGTAGATTTTGTAGGACCTTCTAGGCCATGCTAGGGACACCAGGATTTATGTGGAGTGAGATGGTGCATTTTCAGTAGAGGTATGACAGAATTTGGCTTAGGCTTTCAATGTATTTATTTTTACTTTATTATTATTATTATTTTATTTTGGCTGTGCTGGATCTTCATTGCAGCATGTGGCTTTATCTAGTGGCACACTGGCTTCTCTTAGCAGTTGTGACACTCAGACTTAGCTGCCCTGGGGTATGTGGGGTCTTAGTTCCCGGACCATAGATCAAACCCATGTTCCCTGCATTGGAAGGCAGAGTCTTAACCACTGGACCACCAGGGAAGTCTCCTTGACTTTGGTTTTTAAATGATCATTCTGGCTTCTGTGTTGAGAAAAGACTGTTAAGGGAGCCAATGGAGAAGGATGACCACCACTTAGGACGCTAGTGCAGTAATTCAGGTGACAGATGATGGCAGCTTGGGCCAGGATGATAAAGCAGAGGTGGTAAGTGGTTGGAGTCTAGATATGTTGTGATGGTAGAGACAAAAGGATTTATTGTGAAATCAGACATGGAGTGTACATCGAAGAGAGGAGTGGATGGTGATTCAAGATCTTTGGCCTGAGTGAGTGGCCCAGTTAGGTGGGGACAGAAGTCTGTGGGAGGTTAGAAGTAAAGGGATCAGACATTCATAACAATGTTTTACACTTCTGACCAGACAACATACTGGAGCACATGTTGTGTAAGCGATATACACACATATACATACATATGTATATATAGTTTAAAGTCTAGTTAAAAGTCTCATAAGACCACATGAGATCACTTGAGCAGAAATGAGTATATATCAGCAGATAAAAGGTATAAGGACTGAGTCTGCACACTCCAATGTTAAGATGTAGGGAAACAGGAAGTGAAAATCTGTTTGCACATTTTGAATCTGTTTCTAAATTGTACTCATCAATTCCCTAACATTCACCAGATCCCCTAAAGTAAACCCATTGGGGTCCTTCTTCTCTGATGCCAACAACTTGTATAATTGGCAGCTTGTTGGCTATAATTTTCTAGAAACTGGAACTGGCTACCAAAACCGTCTGTTCTGTGTATGTGCCCTATATTCTAATCCTATGTTCTTTCTTTTTCTTTGGAGAAAATGGAGAGGGGTGTCCCTTGATCGCCCTTCAATAATATTTCCCAAGTAAATCCATTCTGGAATGTTCAGCTGCAAAATACATATTTGGAATTTCCTGGAAGTCCAGTGGTTAGTTAGGACTCAGCACTTGCACTGCTGTGGCCTGAGTTCAGTCCCTGATTGGGAAACTAAGATTCCACAAGCCCAGAGGTGCAGCAAAAATACATAATATGTAAGTTCTCTTATCCTGCTAATTAAGACACTGTTCACTTTTGTTGAGAAAGACAGAAACAGGACCAATGCATCTATGTTTGGCTGGGTTCTAGAAGAATACACAGAAACTTTGAGCCCTGAACCCTGCCACACCAGAGATTCTCTTATTACAAAGGAAACCTTTTACAATGTACTATTTCATGTGCACTTTATGTCTGGCTCTTGAGGTTTTAACATTAAGAAAAAATTTTTAATATAAAAAGTATAGTAAATAGAACACATGAGTTATTTTCTGATTGCCCTCTTCTCCCACCAACACTGGAAGGGGAGAGAAATAGAAAGAGAATTGAATTTCTATGTATTTTTTATTTATTTGTGGGATGGGGCAAGAAAAAAAGACTAGTCGGAAAGTCAGCAAATGCAGAAGATGGTAGACTAATGTCCTAAAGAACCATCTTAATTTGGGGTAAAATTCAAGCTTCTTTTATGCTAGGGAAGGGGAAAGCAGGAGAGGGTTAAGTTCAGTAAGTGACTAACAATGGCAGATATCTGAGTACCAGCAAGATGCTAAAGCGTATGCTCAATTGCTCAGTCAATCTCCGACTTTTTGTGGCCCCATGGAATGTAGCCTGCAAGGCTCCTCTGACAATGGGATTTCCCAGGCAAAAATACTGGAGAGGGTTGCCATGCCTTCCTCCAGGGGATCTTACGGAGTCAGGGGTCAAACCCATGCCTCTTGCAACTCCTACATTGGTAGGAGGATTCCTTACTAACACCACCTGAGGAAGGTTGTGAAAACTCTGTTCTCAGTCAGTTGCCTTTGGTTGACATGAGTCTGGTCACAATGTTCCTGCTGGTATTGGTGGGTCCCCTACAGAGGTAAGGGGCAGTGGCAGCCCACTGAGGGGACAAAGACACTGGTGTTGGAAATTCTGGGGAGCACCCACTGGCGTGAGCCCTCCCAGAGGACACCACCTTCTCCCTATTGATTTTTTGAAGTTTGAATCATTAAAATGTTAGCTCATTGAGGAACAAACACTATTATCTGGAAAGAAATCATGAGGAATGTAGATTTTAAAAAAAGAAAAGAAAAGAAAATTTGATATCATGGGTAAAGTGCTTCCTAATTTTCTTTTTCACAAGCCTAAACTTTGTGTTATTACCTCATTGTACTCAGAATTTCTCAAACCACTAAACAAAGAGGTAGAAAGTAGACAACTACAAAGGGCTCCAAATCCTTTTTCTGTGTCAGAATACAATACCAGCCCCTTGTCCAATTACACAGGACTCTTTCCCTCTCTCTGACTTGCAGAAAGAACAGGTCTCTTAACTTGCACTTGTGTTCATCAGGTGTCTCTAACTGCATTCTACTAAGCAAACTCGGCAATAACAAAGGAGGTGCAGACACCTGACAAAATCTCTAGACTGATATTTACTCTGAAAAGCTTGAGTCTTTGTTGAAAAAAGAGGGAAAAGAGAACTGACACTTCATTGATACTGAATATTCAAACAGTCTGTATATTTGTAGATGCCTAAGGACTTGGATTGGAGAAGGCAATGGCACCCCACTCCAGTACTCTTGCCTGGAAAATCCCATGGACGGAGGAGCCTGGGAGGCTGCAGTCCATGGGGTCTCGAAGAGTCGGACACGACTGAGTGACTTCACTTTCACTTTTCACTTTCATGCATTGGAGAAGGAAATGGCAACCCACTCCAGTGTTCTTGCCTGGAGAATCCCAGGCACGGGGAGCCTGGTGGGCTGCCGTCTATGGGGTTGCACAGAGTCAGACACAACTGAAGCGACTTGGCAGCAGCAGCAGCAAGGACTTGGATGGGGCTTTCCTTGTGGTTCAGCAGTAAAGAATCCATCTGCAATGCAGGAGCCACAGGAGACTCAGGTTGGATCCCTAGGCTGGGAAGATCTCCTCAAGATGGAAATGGCAATCCCCTCCAGTATTCTTGCCTGGAGAATCCCATAGACAGAGGAGCCTGGCAGGCTATAGTCCATGGGGTTGCAAAGAGTTGGACACAGCTAAAGTAACTTAGCACACATGTATGCAAGGACTTGGATGCCAGTATAAGCAAATGGAGTTTCATTTGTTTGGGAAGGCACATGGAGAAACACAGGCTGTAGAAAAACACGGGCCTTTTTACTCAGCCATTAAAAAGAATGAAATAATGCCATCTCAGGCAACATGGATGGATATAGAGATTATCTTGCTAAGTAAAGTAAGTGAAAGTGAAAATGTTCACTGCCTCAGTCATGTCCGACTCTTTACGATCCCATGGACTGTAGCCCACCAGGCTCCTCTGTCCATGGGATTTACCAGGCAAGAAAACTGGAGTGGGTTGCCATACCCTTCTCCAGGGGATCTTCCTGAAGTAAAGCAAAGCAAAGACAAATATCATACATATGATATCACTATGTATGTGGAATCTAAAAAGAAAAGGAACAAGTGAACTTATTTACAAAACTGAAATAGACCCACAGACATAGGAAACAAACTTATGGTTTTCCAAAGGAGAAAGTAGTGGAGGGATAAATTAGGAGATTGGGATTAACATATACACACTATTGTATATAAAATAGATAACCAACTAGGACCTACAGTATAGCACAAGGAACTATACTTAATATTTTGCAACAACCTATGAGGGAAAAGAGTCTGAAAAATAATATATATGTATAACTGAATCACTGCACTGTGTATATAAAACTTACAAAACACTGGAAATCAACTATACTTCAATTAAAAACAGGAAAAAAAAACTAGACCGCCATCACTTTTACTATCAATGAATACAAGGGCAAGTTACATTTTAAGCTTTAGCTTTGTCATTTAAAGAAGATAACAAATATCTTTCTCATTAGATTTTTGTTTTATTGAGGCATAACTTACATATTCAGTTCAATTCAGTCGCTCAGTAGTGTCCAACTCTTTGCGACCCCATGAATTGCAGCACGCCAGGCCTCCCTGTCCATCACCAACTCCCAGAGTCCATCCAAATTCACGTCCATCGAGTCAGTGATGCCATCCAGCCATCTCATCCTCTGTCGTCCCCTTCTCCTCCTGCCCCCAATCCCTCCCAGCATCAGAGTCTTTTCTAATGAGTCAACTCTTCGCATGAGGTGGCCAAAGTACTGGAGTTTCAGCTTTAGCATCATTCCTTCCAAAGAAATCCCAGGGCTGATCTCCTTCAGAATGGACTGGTTGGATCTCCTTGCAGTCCAAGGGACTCTCAAGAGTCTTCTCCAACACCACAGTTCAAAAGCATTAATTCTTTGGCGCTCAGCTTTCTTCACAGTCCAACTCTCTACATTATACTAGTTTCAGGTGTGTGTCTGTGTGTGTATGTTAGTTGCTCACTCATGTCCAACCCTTGCCACCCCATGGGCTATAATAGCCCACCAGACTCCTCTGTGCATGGAATTCTCCAGGCAAGAATACTGGAGTGGATTGTCATTCCCTTCTCCAGAGGATATGCCCAATCCTGAGATCAAACCCAGGTCTCCCACATTGCAGGTGGATTCTATTCCATCTGTGCCACCAGGGAAGCCCTTCAGGGGTATAATATAATGATTTGTTGTTTGTATATATTGCAAAATGATCACCACAGTAAGTCCAATTAACATTTGTCATCATACAGTTACAAAATTTTTTCTTGTGATGAGGACTTTATTGTGTTTTAAAATAGACATTATGTCTAGAGGGAAAATATATAACTCTTTTCCAAGTGATTAAATGTTGTGTTTTGCATTATCTTTTTTTTCAATGAAAGGAAACCTTTGCCATTACCAAATCTATAAATGTAACTTTGTGTTTTTTACTCTAAGGAAATCTGTGAGCTTTTTCCCCTTTAAATTAGATGACAGATGAAAAATTTTCCAGGTCCAACTGAAGTGTTAGAATCAATTTTTTAAACAACCATTAATTAATTATCCTTGAAACTGAGCTAAGCCAAACAAAAGCTTAATATCTGAATCTCTTTTCTGAAACTGTATTTCCATCCACCTAAGTTCTTTTCCGTTTTGTATGACTCAGGAGGAACCAAGCTCTTATGATATTGTTTCCTTCTTTTTGAGCTCTTTAGATAAACCCAGATCTTCTTCTTCTTTTTTTTTTTTTTCATATTTATTGGACCATAACCAGTAGTGGTCTGATATGCTCCATGTACCTCTAGTGTAACTTTCCATGTAATTCTTGTGGTCAGTTCTGAACTTTCATTTCCCAGATATTTCCTGTGATTTTATCAAACTGCATCCCAATCCTTAATGATTTACACAGACTATGTGGTGACCCAAATCTAACATGTCTAGAACTCATGATCTTTAGCCAACTACCTCTGGATCAGAATCTCACAAACTAAGCAAAGTCAGGCCTTGATGCTTCTTGGATGGAAAACTAGATGAAAAGAGGATGTGAGCTGGGGATTATTTAGTGGATGATAATCCTTCCTGTAATCAGCACTATACAAAACACTCCTTGTAATCTGAGTTTAACTGGAGGCCATCCATTATAATATGTAAAACTAGGGTGCTATTAGTTTTTCCTATTGCAATGCTTCATTTGTCTAACATTCTTGAGGAGTAAGGAATTCTCTTTTATATTTCACAACCAACTGGAGCTTATTCCTTTAAGTGCTGAAACTTTCTATTTTAAATAAAAAAACCTTTATAAAATTACTCTCTACATCCCCATTTTTCTAAACAGAGTGCAAAAAAGAATTGTTTCACTTGATCTTTTTGCCTTGATCTTTTCACTTGATCCATAAGTTCAATGTTTAAAGTTCATAATTATCATCACTTATATTGAGTATATATGAGAGTCCCTTGGACAGCAAGGAGATCAAACCAATCAATCTAAAGGAAATCAACCTTGAATATTCATCGGAAGGACTGATACTGAAGCTGAAGCTCCAGTTCTTTGGCCACCTAATGCAAAGAGCTAACTCATTGGAAAAGACCCTGATGCTGGGAAAGATTGAAGGCAAAAGGAGAAGGGCGTGACAGAGGATGAGATGGTTGGATAGCATCACTGAGTCAATGGACATGAGTTTGAGCAAACTCCAGGAGACAATGAAGGACAGGAAAGCCTGGCTTGCTGCAATTCACAGGGTCACAGAGTCAGATATGACTTAGCAACTGAAAACAACAACAAATACTGATGTATACTGATGACCCCCAGATAGTTTATGTTGAAAAGCTTGGGCACAGTCACAAAAGGTACAGATGACTACTTGTTTTTAAAATTATTAATACTTATCACTTCTTTGTTTAGGCTTTAAACTTTCAGGTTATCAGTTACAGCCAACATCTTATCTTCCCCATTCTAATGATCTATTGTGACACGGAGAATTAAAAGTCCAATAACATTTGCGTTGTACCTCAGTTCAGTTCAGTCGCTCAGTCGTGTCTAACTTTTTGAGATCCCACGAACTGCAGCACGCCAGGACTCACTGTCCATCACCAACTCCCGGAGTTTACTCATGTCCATTGAGTTGATGATGCCATCCAACCATCTCATCCTCTGTCGTCCCCTTCTCCTGCCTTCAATCTTGCCCAGCATCTGGGTCTCTTCCAACAAGTCAGCTCTTCATACCAGGTGGCCAAAGTATTGGAGTTTCAGCTTCAGCATCAGCCCTTTCAATGAATATTCAGGACTGATTTCCTTTAGGATGGACTGGTTGGATCTCCTTGCAGTCCAAGGGACTCTCAAGAGTCTTCTCCAACACCACATTGCATTGTACCTCAAGATAAAGCAAGTAGACTCTGAGAGGAGGCCTGTGGGAATGTCCTAATATTAAGGTATATAACCTCTCGTGTGTGGTCTTCTTGAGCTTTTTTTTTTAAAGTGCATTCTAATTTGATAAGAATTTTGTGTTCAGGTAGGAGTCAATTGCTTGAGTGAATTCGTTTCCTTATAAGAAAACATAAAGCATTTAGTCCTTATCACCACCAGTGTTATTTTAACCAGTGAAATGACTTAAGCAAGGCCAGTAACACGAGAGTAAGAACCAGACACAGAAACTACATCTTTTAACCTTTCTGATCAATTCAGCAAACTCATAATAATCTATAGGACTTGCACTTACCTGAAATTTCAATTAAGGTATTTTGTTTTGTTTCATGTGTAAATCAAACACAATGGACAGACTGATACCTGTTTATGACAATACTATATTTAGTGATTTCCCAAAATGATCAGTTTTCATACACAGAAGGGCTTCACCAGTGGTGTCAATGGACAGGATGCTTCATGGTACCTGTCTCTGCCATGTGGGACTCGGAGCTGAATATGATTTAGACTTTCTTTAAATGAAAGTAACTGCTTATCATGTGACCCCTCAAGAACATGTACTAGAGTAAAAGGAGATATGCATTTCTTGTCAAGTGTCTATAATTCCACCTGTTATGTAAAAGGCATTGAGTTGATTTCTTGGATTTTTAGGAGGGTAAAATCCTGCAGAAAAATGAACAGTACTTTCAGCCTAAATCTTTAGAACAAAAAGTTTTTTTTTTTAATCGAGGTATAGTTGATTTACAGTATTATGTTTCAGGCGTACATAGTGATTCACAATTTTTAAAGGTCATATTCCATTACCATTATTATAAAATATTGGCTGTAGTCCCTGTGCTGTACAATATTTCCTTGTAGCTAATTTATTTTATATATAATAGTAGTTTACTTGTTAATATCTTGCTCCAATCCAGTACACAACATTTTTATTTGAAATGTAGCAGTATCGATGACTAACAGATTTATTTGGCTGTATCTTTTTTTTTCTTTAATGTAAGCACCAGACCCACAGACCCCAATAGGAAAATACACTAAAAGCATTATTAGTCCAAAAATTTCTGCTTTACCCTAGGCAAACTGATGGGAGGGCTGTGGGGTGTGGATTGGAGGACACCGGGTTACAGGAGTGGAGGGTAGCTGAAAGCAAGGTAATCACTGAACATCATGCCATAGCTCTCCCAGGTTGAGTGGAACACTGTTCCTATAAGGGACTTCCCAGGTGGCACTATTGGTAAGAACCCGCCTGCTTATGCAAGAGACATAAGAGACTTGGGTTCCATCCCTGGTTCAGGAAAATTCCCTGGAGGAGGAAATGGCAACCCACTCCAGTATTCTTGCCTGGAGAATCCTATAGACAGAGGAGCCTGGTGGGCTATATTCCATAGGGATGCAAAGAGTCAACCACCACTGAAGCAACTTAACAGCAAGAGGTCTCATTTTTCCCAGCCCAACACCAAGCTCTTGGCACTCAGAGAACGGGTTAATTCCTTGTTGTCCACAAGGAGTAAGGTAACGTCAGGTGAATGCTTCACTCAATGCCGTTCATTATCTCTTACATTAAATTCTGCTCATGTCCCTTACAATTTTTGAAACATAGACCTATCCATTTGGATATGGAGAAGCAAGCAAGAAAAAAGAAAAAAGAAAAAAAAAAACCTTTGATTTTGATGCCCCTGATCATTCATTCAGTGAAGTCTTCTGAAAATGAATGTAGTACAGAAAGAAAAAAAAAATGTGTTAATAGGGACCAACTGAGATGAAACTGAGCCATTACTTTCATCTGCCAACTTAAGGAGTTTCTCAGCCTGTTGTTTACCTGATTTTACTAGTTCTTAAAGGGTTAACGTTTATTCTGAACCCAGATGCACTCCACCTCCCAAACACACACAGAAGCACGCACGCACACGCATCTCCACTTCGGGTTCTGTAATGATGCCAAAACTGACAAGGAAGGGAAGTCAAGATTAACAGCAACAAGGCTGCTGCTGATGAAAAGAAGCTCAGCAAGTTGCATTTACACCGCATTTTCCTTCAAGAACCGCAGATATCTAGGCAGATAGGATCTCGCTAATCCTCAACGGAGCTTTCTCAAAGCGGCTTTATCCAGGCTTTCGCTGGAGGAAGCCAGGCACCGCGAGCCTGCGGCGAGGTTGGAAACCGAACCCAAGGCTCCTGACTTGCAGGCCATTGTCCCGTCCCTTCCCCCAGGCCACCTTCCTGTCAGGTGTCTGTAAACAGGTTAACCGATCCGGTGATTAGGGTGCCTCCCGCCTACGTGCCAAAGGGACTGCGCAGTGCAGCTTTTCCTTATTAACACGACATCTTTCAGTACAAACCGGTGAAGCTGGAGATTTAGATATTGTCTCTAATTGCAGAAAACTGGCTCCGACCAAGCTCGATCTGGGCACGGGCGTCAGGAGCTGGCAGGGAACCGGTCGGACCCCGCGAGGTCGCTGGGGAGCGGCGGCCGCCCCGGGGGACCCCTTAGTGCGAGCCCAACCCTGGGGCGGGAGAGACTGAAAACCAAGCCTCATTTGTTCTTCTTCTTCTTTTTTTTTCCTTTTCGCAAATGCCACTGGCACATTCCTTTAAAAAAAAGAAAGAGAAAAGGGGAAGGAGAAAGGTCCTGAGAAATGATGGGAGCTTGAACTGCGGGGCAGGAGGGAGACAAGCATCCTTTGGCGGCCGCGGCGGGGCCAGCGCTTTCCCAGGCGGCCGGGGGCGATGGGGTGACGACTCCGCATCGTGGCGGCGGCTTTTCACACCGGCACCCCGCTCCCCGCGACTCCCGGGAAGGCCCCCGCGGCTCCCGGGAAGGCCTCCGCCGCCCGCCGCCCGGCTCAGCCCGCCGCCGAGCAGACCGCGCGCCGCGGTAATTGGGCACAGGAGCCTTTTTCAGAGTCGCTCAGTCGGTAAATGAAACGTCAGTTCGCCGGTGATCTCGCGTGTGTGGGGCTACAGAGCGGGGCTGCTCTTTCACAGCCCCGAGCCCTGCGCTGCCCTCGGCGGCTGGCGGCCTCCGGTCACTCCCGGGGGCTCCCGCTTGGCCTCTGTCCTCTACCGCCCCCTGCCCCCTACCCCCAAGATGTCCCTGCAGCCTCTTAGCCTGGTGCAACTTCTCTGAAACCTAGAGGCCAAGAGGAAACCCTGGGGAAAACCTGACCCAGTCGTCTAGGCCAGCTCTCCAGAGATAACCAGATTCACTTTGGTCAAGTATTAGCCTCTGCCTTTTATTTAACGTGTTGTCTCAAAGGGGACTTGTCACTCAGTTCGATTAGATGCTAGCAGTCCTAAAGTCATTTCATTGGAAACTGTCAGAACCGGAATGCACTTGGATCAACCCAAGTCGGCCCTGGCCTAGATTAAATTTCTTCTACCTGTTCAGGGATTAGTAAATTGCCCAAACATTTTTAGTCTTCTCTGCAGCAGCCACTGAAACGTGGCTTCTTTCACCACCGCGTTCATTCTGCTTCAGGAGAGAGAGCTTGAGCTCTTGGGAGAGACAGGAGGTCCTTACCCCTCTCAGCATCACTCACTCCTAGGGGCTAGCGGGGTCACCCCTAACTGCCCTGTGGTGTCTGGGCTTCCTAACTGGTGTTAGGCCTCAGGAACAGGCCTAAGGGAACAGCTGCTTCCCACCTAGAAGAGCGACTCTTTGAGACCCCATGTACTGTAACTTGCCAGGCTTCTCTGTCCATGGAACTCTCCAGGCAAGAATACTGGAGTGGGTTGCCATTCCCTTCTCCAGGGGATCTTCCCCACCCAGGGATGGAACCTGGGTCTGTCACTTTGCAGGCAGATTATTTACCGCTGAGCCACCCGGGAAGCCCACACCCATTTCTGCACCTCCCAACAAAAACAGAGCAACACCATTTACTTGGTAACTACCATGCACCATTTATTATTACCTTACCTCTCACAGCCATCTGTTTTGTGGGTGGAGGTTCAGAAACTCATTCAAGCTGCAGTTAGTATCAGGTTTAACTGACTCTATCATAATAGCCTTTCTCTTCCTGGTCTTTAAGGCTACAGTCCCATAACACCCATGCTTAGGACTTCATTTAACCTTAAATACTTCCTGAAAGGGCTTCCCTGGTGGCTCAGCGGTAAAGAATCTGCCTGCCAATGCAGGAGCCATGGGTTTGATCCCTGGGTTGGGAAGATACCCTGGAGAAGGAAATGACAACCCACCCCAGTATCCTTGCTTGGAAAATTCCATGGACAGAGGAATTCTTGCAGGAGCCTTGCAGGCTACAATCCATAGGGTTGCAAAAGAGTTGGACACACTTGGTGACTAAACAACAACTTCCTAAAGATCCTGTCTCTGATGTACTCACATTAGGGGTTAGGGCTTCAGCTATAAATTGGGGGAGAGGGGATACAATTTGGTCAATAGCACCAGTGATTCAGCACAGATCCAGAACTCAAACTTGTGGTACCCAACCTCCAGTTGTAAGATAAACAAGTACTAGGGATGTTGTTTACAACATGATCTCTGTAGCTGACAGAGCTGTAGCATACGTATGATATATACAAAAAATTGTTAAAAAAGTAGATTCTGAATTCTGACCACAAAGAAAAACATTTTCATTTTTTTCTTTCTTTAAAATTGTATCCATATGAGGTGATGGATATTAACTAAACCTGTGGTGATCATTTCATGACATATCTAAGTCAAAACATTATGTGATGTACCTTAAACCTATACAGTGATGTATGAACGTATGTCTTAATAACATGGGGGAGGTGGGCATGATATGATACCTTCTACAGCAACAAATACTTAGATATTCATTAATGCATTGATATTAATGGAAAAGGGGTAGGAGTAAACAGGAGAGAAGAAAAGTGATGCCCTTGTTGCTGCTGTAGAATCATTTCACATTTTAGAAGACATGACTTGATATTCATTATTTGCATATACCATAACCAGGAGACCTTCTTTAGGATGGATTGTTGTATAACAATGCCTCTGATACTTCAAAAATTAGATTCTTTTCCAGAAAGGGAAATACACCCTGCATTATAGAGAATCATATTTTCAAAAGTTTTTCTTGTAGCTAGAAGCAACTTACACAAACTTACTTTTTTACAAAGCTAGAATCATTTCTTTAATAGGGCATTATTGCTTTTATTTTTACTATTTATTTATTTATTTGGCTGTATTAGGTCTTCATTGTCTCATGTGGGATCTTTCCCTGCACCCCACTTACTCTCTACTCATAGCAGGCCAGCTCCAGAGTGCGTGGGTGGGTTCAGTAGATGTGCCAAGCTGCCTTAGTTGCTCCACAGAATGTGGGATCTTAGTTTCCAAACCAGGGATAAAGCCCATGTCCCCTGCATTGCAAGGGAGATTCTTAACCACTAGACCACTAGAGAAATAGAGCAGTTTGGGTTCAGGCTAATATGTCATGCAGTTCACTCGGTCGTGTCCGACTCTTTGTGACCCCATGGACTGAAGCACGCCAGGACTCCCTGTCAATCACCAATTCCCAGAGTTTACTCAAACTCATGTCGCTTGAGTTGGTGATGCCATCCAACCATCTCATCCTCTGTTATCCCCTTCTCCTGCCACCTTCAATCTTTCCCGCATCAGAGTCTTTTCAAATGAGTCAGTTCTTCACATCAGGTGGCCAAAGTATTGGAGTTTCAGCTTCAGCATCAGTCCTTCCAATGAATATTCAGGACTGATTTCCTTTAGAATGGACTGGTTGGATCTCCTTGTAGTCCAAGAGACTCTGAAGAGTCTTCTCCAACACTACAGTTCAAAAGCATCAATGCTTCGGAGCTCAGCTTTCTTTATAGTCCAACTTTCACATCCATACATGACTACTCGAAAAACCATAGCCTTGATTAGACAGATCTTTGTTGGCAAAGTAATGTCTCTGCTTTTTAACATGCTGTCTACCTTTTCTTCCAAGGAGCAAGTATCTTTTAATTTTATGGCTGCAATCACCATCTGCAGTGATTTTAGAGCCCAAGAAAATAAAGTCTGTCATTGTTTCCCCACCTTTTTGCCATGAAGTGATGGAACCAGATGCCATGATCTTAGTTTTCTGAATGTTGAGCTTTAAGCCAACTTTTTCACTCTCCTCTTTCACTTTCATCAAGAGGCTCTTTAGTTCTTCTTCACTTTCTGCCATAATGGTGGTGTCATCTGCATATCTGAGGTTATTGGTATTTCTCCCGGCCATCTTGATCCCAGCTTGTGCTTCATCTTAGCCCAGTGTTTTTCATGATGTACTCTGCATATAAGTTAAATAAGCAGGGTGACAATATACAGCCTTGATGTACTCCTTTCTCAATTTGGAACCAGTCTGTTCTTCCATGTCCAGTTCTAACTGTTGCTTCCTGACGTGAACACAAATTTCTCAAGAGCCAGGTCAGGTAGTTTGGTATTCCCATCTCTTTAAGAATTTTCCAGTTTGTTGTGATCCACACAGTCAAAGGCTTTGGCATAGTCAATAAAGCAAAAGTAGATGTTTTTCTGGAACTCTCTTGCTTTTTTGATGATCCAGCGGATGTTGGCAATTTGATCTCTGGTTCCTCTGCCTTTTCTAAATCCAGTTTGAACATCTGGAACTTCACAGTTCAGGTAATATTGAAGCCTGGTTTGGAGAATTTTGAGCATTATTTTACTAGCGTGTGAAATGAGTGCAATTGTGCGGTAGTTTGAGCTTTCTTTGGCATTGCCTTTCTTTGGGATTGGAATGAAAACGGACCTTTTCCAGTCCTGTGGCCACTGCTGAGTTTTCCAAATTTACTGGCATATTGAGTGCAGCCCTTGCACAGCATCATCTTCTAGGATTTGAAATAGCTCAATTAGAATTCCATCACCTCCACTAGGTTTGTTCATAGTGATGCTTCCTAAGGCCCACTTGACTTCACATTCCAGGATGTCTGGCTCTAGGTGAGTGATCACACCATCATGATTATCTGAGTCATGAAGATCTTTTTGTATAGTTCTTCTGTGTATTGTTGCCACCTCTTCTTAATATTTTCTGCTTCTGTTAGGTGCATACCATTTCTGTCCTTTATTGAACCCATCTTTGCATGAGATGTTCCCTTGGTATCTCTATTTTCCTGAAGAGATCTCTGCTGCTGCTGCTGCTGCTAACTCGATTCAGTCGTGTCCGACTCTGTGCGACCCCATAGACAGCAGCCCACCAGACTCCCCTGTCCCTGGGATTCTCCAGACAAGAACACTGGAGTTGGTTGCCATTTCCTTCTCCAATGCATGAAAGTGAAAAGTGAAAGTGAAGTTGCTCAGTCATGTCCAATTCCTAGCAACCCCATGGACTGCAGCCTACCAGGCCCCTCCTTCCATGGGATTTTCCAGGTAAGAGTACTGGAGTGGGTTGCCATTGCCTTCTCTGTGAAGAGATCTCTAGTCTTTCCCATTCTATTGTTTTCTTGAATCTAGCTCTCACTTCCATTGTAAGGGATTTGATTTAGGTCATACCTAAATGGTCTAGTGGTTTTCCCTACTTTCTTCAATTTAAGTCTGAATTTGGCAATAAGGAGTTCGTGATCTGAACCACAGTGAGCTCCCAGTCTTGTTTTTGCTGACTATATAGAGCTTCTTCATCTTTGGCTGCAAAGAATATAATCAATCTGATTTTGGTGTTGACCATCTGGTGACGTCCATGTGTAGAATCTTCTCTTGTGTTGTTGGAAGAGGGTGTTTGCTATGACCAGTGCGTTCCCTTGGCAAAACTCTATTAGCCTTTGATCTGCTTCATTCTGTACTCCAAGGCCAAATTACCTGTTATTCCAGGTGTTTCTTGACTTCCTACTTTTGCATTCCAGTCCCCTGTAATGAAATGGACATCTTTTTTGGGTGTTGGTTCTAGAAGGTCTTGTAGGTCTTCATAGAACTGTTGAACTTCAGCTTCTTCAGCGTTACTGGTTGGGGCATAGACTTGGATTACTGTGATATTGAGTGGTTTGCCTTGGAAATGAACAGAGATTATTCTGTCATCTTTGAGACTGCATTTCAGACTCTTGTTGACTATGAAGACTCCATTTCTTCTAAGGGATTCTTGCCCATAGTAGTAGATATAGTGGTCATCTGAGTTAAATTCAGCCATTCCAGTCCATTTTAGTTTGCTGATTCCCAAAATGTCGATGTTCACTCTTGCCATCTCCTGTTTGACCATTTCCAATTTGCCTTGATTCATGGAGCTAACATTCCAGGTTCCTATGCAATATTGCTCTTTAAAGCATTGGAGTTTACTTCCATCACCAGTCACATCCACAACTGGGTGTTGTTTTAGATTTGGCTCCATCCCTTCATTCTTTCTGGAGTTATTTCTCCACTGATCTCCAGTAGCATACTGGGCACCTACCCACCTGGGGAGTTCATCTTTCAGTGTCCTATTTTTTTGCCTTTTCATACTGTTCATGGAGTTCTCAAGGCAAGAATACTGAAATGGTTTGCCATTCCCTTCTCCAGTGGACCACGTTTTTTAGAACTTTCCACCATGACCCGTCTGTCTTGGGTGGCCCTACATTGCACAGCTCATAGTTTCACTGAGTGATCAGATTGGTTAGTTTTCTGTGATTGTAGTTTTCATTCTGTCTGCCCTCTGATGAAGAAGGATAAGAGGCTTATGGAAGCTTCCTGATGTTAGAGACTGACTGAGGGGAAAACTGGGTCTTGTTCTGATGGGTGGGGCCATGCTCAGTAAATCTTTAATCCAATTTTCTGTTGATGGGTGGGGCTGTATTCCCTCCCTGTTATTTACCTGGGGCCAAGGTGTGGTGGAAGAAAGTGAAGTCACTCAGTTGTGTCCGAGTGTCACTCTTTGTGACCCCATGGACTGTAGCCTACCAGGCTCCTTCGTCCATGGGATTTTCCAGGCAAGAATACTGGAGTGGACTGCCATTTCCTTCTCCAGGAGATCTTCCCGACCCAGGGATTGAACCTGGGTCTCCCGCACTATAGGAAGATGCTTTACCATCTGAGCCACCAGGGAAGTCCTAAGCCATGGTGGAGGGCCAACTGCAGTAGACCACCGCCGACCCACACCTCCACCAGGGACTCCTGGACACTCACAGGCAAGTCTATTTTGGTATAATTTTCATTTATTTAAAAAAACAGATCCAGGGAGGCCAGATTGATCAGGAAATTGATTATATTTCTCCATATGTGAAAGAAGAATCCAATTGAGAAGGCTTATCTTAGTCCAGCATAAGGACAACGGAAGGAATGATTTCCTGTTTGCTTTCTAATGGCATTTTCTGTAGGTTGGGTTGATTGTGGGAAAGACCTAGGAACTAATGGCTGCCACATTCTAATAAAATTCCTCTCTGGCCTCAATGCTTGGAAAAGAAAAAGTATTCCCCGAGACCCCGAATGGCCAAGGATGACAAGAATGATGGCTATAACACTGACCTAAAGAATTGCCTCTTTCTGCTAGTAAACCCTTCAGTAATTTACATCTTAGTGTGAACTTGTTTTTCTCTTATGTGATAGGTGGAATTAATATATTTTCCCACAGTTTAATCATTTCACAAATCACTATATAGTTTATAGTAGAGAGTGTTTCTTTCCACTATCTCCAGGCACTTTGAAAACCTATTATTAGATCACTAGAAGCTTTGGAGAAGGCAATGGCACCCCACTCCAGTACTCTTGCCTGGAAAATCCCATGGACGGAGGAGCCTGGTAGGCTGAAGTCCATGGGGTCGCTAAGAGTCGGACATGACTGAGCAACTTCACTTTCACTTTTCTCTTTTCATGCACTGGAGAAGGAAATGGCAACCCACTCCAGTATTCTTGCCTGGAGAATCCCAGGGACGATGGAGCCTGGTGGGCTGCCGTCTATGAGGTTGCACAGAGTCGGACACGACTGAAGCAACTTAGCATAGCATAGCATAGCATAGAAGCTTTGATATGACAGAAAGAGATGCAAGTCAAGATAATTCTAGTTGCTTACGCCTGGCTTCCTGGATGGCAAGTCTGAGGGTAAGATGAGTAACTGATGGCAAGAGGATTAGAGCTTCAAAACTTAACCACTGAAGGCATTTTACTGTCTAGTGGGAAGGGGAAATAAGATTTCAGCAGATAGATAAAGAGGAAAGGACGGGAATTGTAAACCAGATTTTATATGCTTTATGGTTTAACCAGATTAGGTCCTGAGCAGGGACAAAAATATCATACACCAACCCTGGGACATGGCCCATTCTTGGCAGGAAGGTTCATGTGGACCTTCATAGCACTACTTATTGAGTCAGAGGTTACAGAACTGCTATTATTATACATGATTGAAACAATTATTGCTCAGAAATAATCAAAGCATGGCATCCTAAATTATGGGCTTCCTAGGTGGCGCAGTGGTACAGAATCCACCTGTAACACAGGAGACGCACTTTCGATCCCTGGGTCAGAAAAATCCCCTGGTGAAGGAAATGGCAACCCACTCCAGTATTCTTGCCAGAGTAACTCCATGGACAGAGGAGCCTGACGGGCTACAGTCCATGGGGTCGCAAAGAGTCAGACATGACTGAGCAGTTGAACACACACACCCACATCCTAAATTATAACCTTTCAACTTTCCTGGGTTCCTAGGCTAGCTATACCCCTAGATTTACAGATTTGTCTTTTACTTCAATAGACAGACCATATTAAGCCTAATTTCCTGGAAAATTTAGGCTCTATTTCTGGACCAAGAACTACAGAGTAATCACTTAAAAACATTTTTTATTGTGGGAAAATATATATAATACCATAAAATTTATCTACCCAAAAAGAATTACAAATATGATAGTAAAGATGACCCAAGATCTTGGATAAAGAATAGAGGCACAGATCGAGAAGATACAAGATGCTTAAGAAAGACCTAGAAGTTAATTAAAATTTAACATTTTAACTATTTTTAAGTGTAGTTAGTGTCATTAAGTACCTTGTGTGTATCCATCACCACCATCCATCTGCACAACTTTTTTATCCTCCCAAACGGAAACTCTACCCATTAAGCAATAGCTCCCCATCTTCCCCTCCTCCCAGCCTCTGATAAATGCTGTTCTATTCTCTGTCTCATTGTATTTGACTAGGAATCTCATAGAAGTGGAATTATATCTGGTTTATTTCACTGAGCATAATGATTTCAGATTTTGTCCACATTGTAGCAAATGTCAGAATTTCATTCCTTTTAAAGGCTGAATAATGTTCTATTTTATGTATATACAATATTTTTGTTTACGCGCTCATTTATAGATGGAAGTACTTAGTTTTTAACAAGCATGCCAGTACTTACATGTAAAAATTACATGGTCTTTCAGGTAAGAATGGGGCTTCCCTGATAGCTCAGTTGGTAAAGAATCCACCTGCAATGCAGGAGACCCTGGTTCAATTCCTAGATTGGGAAGATTTGCTGGAGAAGGGATAGGCTACCCACTCCAGTATTCTTGGGCTTCCCTTGTAGCACAGCTGGTAAAGAATCCACTTGCAATGCAGGAGACCTGGGTTCGATCCCTGGGTTGGGAAGCTCCCCTGGAGAAGAGAAAGGCTACCCACTCCGGTATTTTGGCCTGGAGAATTCCTTTGACTGTGTAATCCATGGGGCCTCAAAGAGTTAGACATGACTGGGCGACTTTCACTTTCACTTTCTTTCAGATCAGAGCACGTGAAAAGCTATATACTTAGTGATGACTGTTGTTAATGGCTGAATTGTGTTAAGGGCTGAATTCTTCTATACAGAATTCAAATGCTAAAACACTAACCCCACATATCTCAGAATGTGACTGTATTTGGAGATAGGGCCTTCAAAGAGGTGATTAAGTTAAAGAAAGCTGTTAGGGTGAGCTCTAAACTATTCTGACTAATGTCCTTGTAAGAAAAAGAAATTTGGACGCACGTAGATACACCAGGGATACACACAGAGGAAAGACCATGGGAGGACAGAGCAGGAAGATGACCGTCTACAAGCCCGGAAGACAGGCCTCGGGAGATACCAAAGCTGTCAACACCTTTGCCTTGGACTTCCAGCCTCCAGAACTATGAGAAAATAAGCTTTTGTTATCGAAGCTCCTCTGTCTATATTACTTTGTTATGGAAGCCCTACAAACTTGTGACAAAAATACATTGAGGGTGCTTTGTGGAATTGCCTCAGAATTAGCTTAAGCCCAGGTACCAAATCAGCCCTGTTGTTTTAGAGTGACGAGCAATGTTAGCCAGCTTAATTGCTAGCTTTATTCCATCCCATTTGGCTCTAAATGGCTTTTGACTCTTTAACAAGAAAGTAAATCCTCTCTTAAAGGATAAAAATGCCTTCTACTGAGCATATTCAAAAGAATCCTCTGCCAACTTCACGGGCACTTCTGAAAGGCAATTGTTTTGAGCAATAGCGACAGAGTTGAAATGAGTATTTTGTCTACCATGGTAACTTGCATTGAAGGAAATAGCACTCAGTAAGATATGAATGCTCTGTTATATTTGCTAAAAAGTCTGCCACTTAATTTTATTTTTTAAAAATTTTATTGAAGTAGAGTTGATTTACAATGTTGTTTAGTTCTTCTGTACAGCAAAGTGACTCAGCTGTACATTCACACACATATATACATATATGTATATACTCTTTTTCATATTTCTTTCCATTATGGCTCGCCACAGAATATTGAATATAGTTCCCTGTGCTCTACAGTGTGACCTTGCTGTTTGTCACTTTATTTTATATTCCTTCCTTTTTATCTAAATATGATGCATGTGCATTTGGAACTTGCCTCACCTTTTTTTTTTCCCTCCAAAAGCTCAAGCTCTTCAAAGAGCTCCATGACCTGACTCTTTAACCAAAGCTTCAGAGCCTTCTGTTTCCTTAATCTGCAGCTGGATTGCTTTGATACTGTGGTCAAAGGATCAGCTCTCAATGGGGCTCAGTTCCCTGGCAAGCTCCAGGGCGGCCCTCTCTGCATTGTCCTCATAAGGAGCAAGTGAAGGTGGGGGTCATGATGAAAACACTGAGCGATAAGGAGGAGCAAGCAAGTTCTGGGAAACTAGGGTTTTGTGTCGTGAGGGAAAATGACTTGAAGTTGGAGAACTGAAGCTATTACATGCACTTAGATTGGTGGAGACTTAACATTCTTCAGGTACTCTCCAAAAAAGCTTTCAATTACATTGTCTGGTAGAGTTATTCCGCCAGGAAAGAGGAGTTTGGAACTAGGAATCATGGTCACTGTCATAATTGCATCAATCTCTGACTTTACCCATTGTTCTTGTCTGCCAACATCCCATTGGAAAAACTTCAAAAGTGGTGCCAACTAAGAATTGCATTTATTCTTCTGAAAAATTGAGTCCTGTTTCTCACTGGGCTGAGCTCCTTAAGGGTAGGGTCCGTGCCTTCATCGCCTTCCTAATTCAGCACAGCATCAGGCACTTAGTGCATGCGTGCACACTAAGTCACTCCAGTCACGTCTGACTCGGTGCAACCCTATGGACTGTAGCTCACCAGGCTCCTCTGTCCATGGGATTCTCCAGGCAAGAACACTGGAATGGGTTGCCATGCCCTCCTCCAGGGGATCCTCCCGACCCAGGGATGGAACCCAGGTCTCTCATGTCTCCTGGATTGGCAGGCAGGCTCTTTACCACTAGCGCCACCTGGGAAGCCCCAGGCACTTAGTGGCACTCTATAAATGAATAATGACCTATAGTCCTTCACCAGGATTTCAGATCCTGTAATTCCAAAACCCACTATGCTCCATTGTGGCCCCTGTTTCTGTTCCATTGCTGCTGCTAAGTCGCTTCAGTCGTGTCCGACTCTGTGCGACCCCAGAGACGGCAGCCCACCAGGCTCCCCCGTCCCTGGGATTCTCCAGGCAAGAACACTGGATGGGTTGCCATTTCCTTCTCCAATGCATGAAAGTGAGAAGTGAAAGTGAAGTCGCTCAGTCATGTCCGACTGCTAGCGACCCCATGGACTGCAGCCTACCAGGCTCCTCCATCCATGGGATTCCAGGCAAGAGTACTGGAGTGGGGTGCCATTGCCTTCTCTGTCTGTTCCATTACCACTTGATTTTCTCTCATTCTGTAATCTTCATGATGAAGCCCAGATTTACAGTAAAATGTTGCCCCTGACCAGAATAGTTGTTAGGTCCTCACAGCTGTGAATTTGAATTGTAAGGCAGGTGGGGGCTATGAAAAGGAAATGGGTGCTGTAGAAGCCTGGATGTGAATCAGTTGAAAAAGGACTTGGACTCATGCTCTGTCCTCCTTTTGTTGACCATCTCTCAGACTGGTAAAGATGTGTCCAAGTCAAAGAAGCCTGACCGTTACAGTGGACTTAAGGTTAGTCCTTTAGACTTCAGAAGGTTCATAAAATTAGGTTACTGCAAGAGAATTCTTTTGGTTAAGAAAAAGAAATTCTTGTGCATTATGACAATTCTTTCCATGGGAAAGAGACAAATGGACCAAAATATCCATTAAAAGATCCAACTTTGTCCTTGGAGCTCCATGGCTGGTGTGAAATTGAAAGAACTCCTTCCACTGTTAATAACCAACAAAACCCTATTGTGTAGCCCATGGAATTCTGCTCAGTGTTATGTGCCAGGCTGGATGGGAGGGGAGTTTGGAGGAGAATGGACACATGTGTATGTCTGGCTGAGTCCCTTCACTGTTCACCTGAAACTATCACAACATTGATAATTGGCTGTACCGCAATACGAAATGGTTTTGGCTTTAAAAAAATTAAGTTTAAAAAAATGAGATCAGGTGAAAGAATTCCTTTCACTGTTACCCCAAAACATGCCACATACAGAATGACTCTATGTGGACAGAGATTAAGAAAGATACTCCCTGCCCCATAGTGAAAGAAGTGTGAATTCTTTATCCTTAGGAAAATACTTTTCCAGCAGACCACCTCGTAGGCTGGCAGGGTGAGGGCACTCCCTTTGTGGACACCAAATTCCTAAGCAACTTAACTGTGCCTGAACTTGGCAATGATGCCTATTGAGAATGAGTTCTCTTTTTTTTGAGGACTGAGGAATGCAATGTGAACAGTGTACTTTTTTTTTTTTTTTTTTGCTTCAGGAGTTATTTTATTCCTCATTAATGCCAAGACAAAGGGGTTATAAGGGCCCTTGACATATAAACGTCTAATTAGGAAATTTTCAAAGCTGATGTCGTCTAAAATACTCAATTTTTTTTAAAGTCAAGAATAAGAAACAAGAGTTTATCATTAGACAGCTAAAGAAGGTCTCCAATAAAATAAGCTTTTTATTTGTATCATCCATGCAAGCAAGGCTAGGCTGCTGCTCTCATCCGCTAAGTCAAAAGTGCATGCTTTCATTTAGAACAGCCCTGGGGGCAGGTGGTATTTTTCACACACTCCTGGTCTCACCTTGGGTTTCCCTGGAGGAAGAGCTTGACACCAGGGCTTGTGTGCAAATAGATAATTTGGGAGGTGATCTTGGGAAGGAAAAGACAGAGAGTAAGAGACAGAAAGTAAGAAAACAAAGAGAACACAAGACTGTGGGAAACAAGGGCTTCATTCTTTCCAGAGACCACCCAAGAAACCCACTTAATGCCTTCCAGAATCATCCTCTTGAAAGACAGGAAGTAGGTCCATTAGTTCACATCCCATCAGTCAAAGATCACCTTTCGGAGTGTTAACTTCCTGATCTATGCGAATGCTTGGGCCAAGCCAACAGTCATCATATCTGTGGTTCTCCAGGGTAGAAAGCAAAAACATATGATATATTAGCTACTGCTGCCTGATCGATAACCTTCAAAGTTAGTAGGTTTAAAGCACAAGCAATTATTATTTCATAGTTTCTGTGAGTCAGGCATATAGAAGTAGCTAAGCAATTCTAGCTCAGGGTCACTCATGATGCTGCAGTCAAGAGGCTGACCCAGGCTTCTGTCAACAGAAGACTTAATGAGGGCTGGGGGATCTGCTTCCAAGATGGCTCACTCACACGGCTGGTGGCAGTTCCTCATTGGCTGTTGGCAAAAGGCCTTATTTACTCATCACTGGGTCTCTCCATAAGGCTGCTTGAGTGTCCTCGTAGCATGGCAGCTAGCTTGTCCCAGTATGAAAGTTCCAGGACAGTAAGGCAGAAGCTATGATGTCTTCTATGACCTAGCCAGTAGAATCTGTGCTGTTGGCCACACCGACCAATCCTGATACAGTATGGGGAAGGACTGTGCAAGAGTGGGAATACCAGAAGGTGGAGATAATCAAGGGTCATCCCTTAGGCTGGTTACCACATGTGATTATGTGCTGAGGGGCACTGGCAGCACAAGATATACCAAAACCTACACAGAACTATCTACCCCAACCGTGGCTGAATAACAACATGAGACCATGAAGATAAAAGTCGCGGTGTCCAGACACCTTTTGGAACCTTCCATCACTCAGATCGGATCATTTCTTGGGCTCCTCCAGTTCAACCCAGAAGGGTGTTCAAATTAAACAAAGATTTCAGAAAATAATGATGGGCAGAGCTAAGCTATAGAGTTCTAAAATACAAATGCAACAGATGATATGGAAATGGCATGCATCTTGGATTGATTAAACCACCTCAGAAAGTTTATTTCTTGGTTTTCATTCACTCCGAACCTACAGCAAACAGACTACAGAAGCCCACGCGAGACTGTCTGCTTATAGCAGGGAGCAAAGCTGATCTGATGCTTGAGTTTTAGGAACAGGGCAAAACACAACCCTAAGGGGAAGCAAATTTGTGTTAAAACACTAATGTTAATTGAATGGTTCATCAAAGAAGATTCATTTTGGTTGAAGTCCAGTTAATGCTGCAACAGACTCTTTCAGATTGTTAGGAGTCATCAAAATACATGTGACAAATTTTTCATGGGTGTAGAAAAAAGCATTTTCACCTGCAGAGTAGGCTTAAAAACTACAAGTTGCAAATACAACTAATTGTCCATCCAACACCCATCTTTCCCCTTTTCCTAATTACAGAACCTAAACCTAACTTTCATACTTAGCTTTAGAAAGTGTCCCATCTTCTCTGGCAAAGTGGAGTGGTCACATGCCACTGTTCTGACCAATAAAATTTATGTGAAGTCTGCTGATGAACTCTGAAGTTTTGTTTTCCTGATACACAAGTCACTGTTACTGCCTGGAAAATTGAGATAGTGACTCGAGCTGGAGCATAAGCAGCTACCTTGTAGCCATGAGGAAAAGACCAAGAATCACAGATACCTTGAACCACCAAACAACCAGTCACTGAGAACAAGAAACCTCTCTATAGCTTTAGCCACTATCGTTGGCTTTTCTCTTACATATGGTTGAACCTAATCCTTGATAAATATAGCTCACACAAATATTTTTGGATCACCCCTAACCAAGTGGGCTTCCCTGGTGGCTCAGTAGTAAAGAATACATCTGCCAATGCAGAAGACATCCCCTGAAGAAAGAAATTGCAATCTACTCTAGTATTCTTGCCTGGGAAATCCCATGGACAGAGGAACCTGGTGGGCTATAGTCCATGGGGTTGCAAAAGAGTCAGACACAACTTAGCAACTAAACAACTTCAACAACCAAGTCATAATTTTACTGCATTAGTTAAAATTTCACATTTTTATTCATCTTCAAAGAAACAGTTTCAAAATTGTCAGTTTTGTAAAACCATCATTATTGGTTTTCTCCTGAAAAAATACTCTGCCCATGATAATCCTGACACTTCTGCCCATTGATGTTTCTTCAGTCTTTGCATCTGGCCAAGCTCTTCCACAATTCCAGGTCTTCATACTTGTGCCTGCCCCCAGCTTCCCCCATATTTCCTTGCTGAGGTTCTTCAATCTAAACCAAGTCATCAGTTCAGTCGCTCAGTTGTGTCCGACTCTTTGCGACCCCATAAATCGCAGCACACCAGGCCTCCCTGTCCATCACCAACTCCCCGAGTTCACTCAGACTCACGTCCATCGAGTCAGTGATGCCATCCAGCCATCTCATCCTCTGTCGTCCCCTTCTCCTCCTGCCCCCAATCCCTCCCAGCATCACAGTCTTTTCCAATGAGTCAACTCTTTGCATGAGGTGGCCAAAGTCCTGGAGTTTCAGCTTTAGCATCATTCCTTCCAAAGAAATCCCAGGGCTGATCTCCTTCAGAATGGACTGGTTGGATCTCCTTGCAGTCCAAGGGACTCTCAAGAGTCTTCTCCAACACCACAGTTCAAAAGCATCAATTCTTTGGTGCTCAGCCTTCCTCACAGTTCAACTCTCACATCCATACATGACCACAGGAAAAACCATAGCCTTGACTAGACGGACCTTCATAGTTTCATGTAAACAACTTTTTGTTTATGAAACTTATCAAATTTCTGCTCATGTATTTATTTTTGAGAGTATGTGTACCCTGTCGGTTTCGTCACTGAAATGAAGCTCGGGGAGGCCAGGGCTGTACCAGCTTGGCTCACCCTTGTAGCCCAGTCTCCACAGTAGTGCCAGGGGGACTGTGATGGCCACACTATCTTTCAGGGAAGCCCTGGAAAGTTCAAGTGTCGTGCTCTTGTTCTGAGGATGTAGAAAACTCGGACACTGTCAGAGGTGTTCCTCATACTGGATTCTGCTCATTGAGATGCTAAAGCTTTTCCACTTGTTTCTCTTTGTTGAGTATTCCTCACTGAAATCCTCTAGAGAGCAGGAGTACTCCCAGGAATAGGGACCTTCACCACACAGTCCAGGTGGGTTTCCATGAAGTCCAGACAACTGATCAAGCTTCCAGGGGGACAGGCCAGGTTCTTACCCCTCAGTCTCCCTAAACAGGGGGAAAAATACTACTAATTGTCCAAAGTTAAAGATGAGAATCTCTTAAGGCTTTTTAAAGTGTGTGTGCCCATGAGTGTGTTTTAAAGGGCTGCATTTTGAAGAGGTAAATACAGACTGGAAAATATCTGTTTACACTCTGGTGGCAGAGCAAGCATCTGGAGAGCATTTAACTATGGTGATACTTTGCTCCCAAGTAAAGGTTCTGTTTGTTACAATATGACAGAGTTATTTGGCTTTTCAGAAAGACGCCATTCTCCTTCTGGGTTCTCTACAAAATCAAAGACAAGATAAGCTATTTTGAGAATATTAAAACATGTGCAAACCAAAGTGAAAAGACCAGGAAAAACTGGAAAGGAATCCAACAAGCCATGAGAAAATTTGAAAATATATTACCTACTTGGAAAATATGTTATCGTTTTCTGCTGCTTCTGTTTCTTTTAAGCACCTACTATCACAGAAATGCCCTAGGTGAGTCTTGCCTACCCAGAAGGCTAATTAAGCCAGACCATCTGAAGCTTGAATGATGAGGAGGCAGGAAGTGATATAAGAGACGTGAGGAGGAAGAGGTTGGTTGGATGCTGCATCTCCAGGCAGAGATTATACAATGTGAGGCTGAGAGGTCTTAGTTACAGTGGGTCAGCTTGGAGACAAGTGTTCTGAGATATTTGGGTGCTTGTATATTCAGATCAAGGAGATCAAACTAGTCAATCCCAAAGGAAATCAACCCTGAATACTCACTGGAAGGACTGATGCTGAAGCTGAAGCTTCAATACTTTGGCCATCTGATGCAAAGAGCCACCTCATTGGAAAAGAACCTGATGCTGGGAAAGATTGAGGGCAGAAGGAGAAGGGGAAAACAGGATGAGATGGATGGATGGTATCATCAACTCAATGGACATGAGTTTGAGCAAACTCCGGGAGAGAGTGAAGGACAGGGAAGCCTGGTGTGCTGCAGTCTTGAGGTCACAAAGAGTAGGATACGATTGAGCAACTGAACAACAAAAACAAATATCCAGATAACTCAGGTCCCAAAGGAGCCAAGGAGAAGAATTTCTATTGAATAAATTAAATCTTAGCAGTGACCGAATTCAAGGTAGTAATTTTTATAAATTGCTCATTTTCTCCTGGAATTTTAGGATATAAATCCTAAAAAATTAACATTTAAATGACTAAAAGTGAACATAAAAGTAGGCTATATGAGGAGGGACACAAATCAACTTACGAATCCTTTTGTATTTGAGAGATAACTACTTGAAGAGGGAATATATACTATTATTGAGGTTTTTCGTGTAACCTCGATACACTAAAAATACAGTAACAAAATAACAATTTTTTACTGATAATACTTTTCAATGCCTTTTAGCCAAGAACTTATCGAAGGTTACTGGTAAGTTATCTACCACAGAGGTGACGTATCATAAAGAATTGACCAGAAAATATCAGAAATATGGAGATAATAAATCTAAGATAGAGAATTGTATACTTTTGTACTTTCTATATCTCTATAACAAGGGTAATAGGTTTAAATTCAAAGAGGAGGTGTTGTCTTTGCCAGAGACAGAAATATTAAGTTTGATGTTTTTCCACTGGAGAAAATGTTTTAATTTTTTAAAAAAAATTTAATATACTTTTAAAGGTTACTCTCCATTTACAGTTATTACAAAACATTGGCCATATCCCGCACATTATCTAATACATCCTTGAGTCTATTTATACCCAGTAGAGTCTGCCTCCCACTCCCCCACCTTTGTATTGTCCCTCCCTGCTCCTCACTGGTAACCACTAGTTCTCTATATCTTTGAGTCTGCTCCTTTCTTCTTATATCCACTAGTTTGCTGTATTTTTTAGATTCTGCATATAAGAGATATCATATAACCTTTGTCTTTTCTGACTTCTTTCACTTAACTTAATGTCCTCCATGTCCATCATGTTGCTGCAAATAGCAAAATTCCATTCTTGTAATGGCTGAGTAGTATTCCATTGTAGACATATATAACCACATTTTTATCCATTCATCTGTTGTGGGACAATTAGGTGGCTTCCATATCTTGGCTATTGTAAATAATGCTGCTATAAACTTTGAGGTGCATGGATCTTCTTGAATTAATTTTTTTTTTTTTGGATGTCTACACCAGAGTGGGATTGCTGGGTCATATGGTAGTTCTATTTCTAGCTTTTTGAGAAACCTCCAAACTGTTTTCCACAGTGGCTGCACCAATGTACATCACCACCACCAACGTATGAGGGCTCCCTTTTCTCCACATCCTCGCTAACACTTGCTATACGTGTGCTTTTTGATGATCGCCATTCTGACAGGTGTAAGGTGATACCTCACTGTGGTTATGATCTGCATTTCCCTGATGATTGCTGAGGTTGAGCATCTTTTCACATGCCTGTTGGCTACCTGAATTTCCTCTTCGGAAAAATGTCTATTGAGGTCTTCTGCCCATGTTTTAGTTTCCTTGTGAGTATCTAACATATGTATATATATATATAAATAACTCATACAATTCATTATCAAAGCAATTTTTTTTTAAGCCAAATGGGCCAGAATATCCATCTAGAAGTTCTGTACTTATAATTAAAGTCACTTTCAAGTCCACAAAAACAGGGTGCCCTCTCTTTATCTAATCCCCGGGGGATCAGATACATAGAGCTGAACTTTCAGCATATAGATTATATTACTGCCAAAAAAGTTTAGATAATGGCTTTAAAAAAGTTTTTTTAATTGTTGTTGCTGTTTTAAGTACAACTTGGGATGAACACAGAAAAAGGACAGTTTTACATATCTGTTCTGAAGTTCTAATAGATAAATAAATGAATAAATTCCTAGACCTTGCCCATGAGGGTATATGTAAGAAGCCTGTCTGATGTCATAAGTGAGTCTAGCCGGGCCTCTTTCATAGCTCCCACTGCTTACATTTTTAGGTAAATAATAGAAATATTTCACCTACTATGTCACAGCTTAATCCATGGGACTTGGGCTAGAAGAAACACAGATGGAACGGATGGAAGTTTTACTGTATAGACCATGCAGTTACTCACTATGTCTGAGTGACATTGTTTTGTGTATAGACATAGAGAAAAGTTTAACAAGCCATTGTTAATTATGTGAACGGTGGCATAGGAGCGGTTCTCAAACCAAAGAGCAGAGATTATCTCTTCGTGAGGACAAACTTGATTAAGAGGCATTTTTGTTCACTTTGGGGGCCATTGAACAGGGAGTCAAAAGATTAGCTTCAATGGAACCATCTTTCCAGCATCCTTGAGGAAAAAGCTGCTTGTCAACACTTGGGTAAACAATACCTCTGAGTGATGGAGGGAAAAGTACCAAGAGGCAGAAAAGCAGTGGGCAGTGAAGCACCAGACCTGCGGGCAGTTCATGAACATACCAGAAAGTTCCCCCCCCAAAAAAATGGAATTCAGGCCTTCCTCTCTTCTGTCTCCTCAAACTTCCCACATCCTTAGGCTCAAGAACTTCTTCCCTGGTCGCAATGAATATAGTGACTACTCTAATGTTTGTGCCAACAGAGAAGTAAAAGAGCCCAGTTAACATAAAACAATGAGACATCCTTTCAAGTAACACACACAGTTACTGCCTCTGTCCCTGCTCTGCAGGCCAGCAAAATGCTGAAGTAGGAGACAGGGGCCCAGCAACCAGTTTTTGCTAGAAAATTATTAGGACACATGAACGAGACTCAGATGGATACATAAAATCTGTTCATGTAGCATCACCTCTCAGAGCTTCTGTTCAAAGTCTCTAAAACAAGCGGTGGCTCGGAAAGCATGGGGTGGCAGTGAGAGGAGGGGTGGGAGTGGGGAAGAGCAACGTGGAAGGGAAGCCAGGAGATTACTGGTACCAATCTCATTGCTAACTGTCTGCTTCCTACCATGGGGGGCAGAGTTTAGAGACCATCTAAACTTTCTCTGTTGATAGAGGTTTTTCTACAGTGACCATTGAGACCATTGGTGGTGACAAAATAAGACCATTTTGTCACAGTTTTTTCTATAGTGACAAAATGAGATCATCCAGTGCACACTGCATCAACTAGATTACATTAAACAGATACAGAGGGATATTTCCTCTGTGTCTGACACTGTTGAACACAGAAGACACGAAAATGTGTAAAACATAATCCCCATCTTAGAGATATTTACAATTTATTGAGAAAGTGTAAATACCTCTCTAAAAGATAAATCTACAAAGTACAGTACTAATAGGCTTCAAAGCAGAAATAATTAATCAAACCATTCATCCATCACTTATTTACTTAGATGCTTCCGGCCTGGAAAATTGTATCAGGATACTCTTAAAATTGATCTAAAATCTTATCAGTTGTTTTCTTGTTTTCTCTTTTTTCTAAAACCTTTCATTTCAGTGATAGACTGATAGCAATTTTTGACATCTAAAACAGAGAGGTGGTCCTGAAAATAATGAGTTAAAAGGCCTCAAATAAAAAAATAGGTATCACAAAAAGTGTGCACATTTCTACAATTCTACAAAATTTCTCTCAACCTTCTTCCAAACTAGTGTAAAACAAGCATTTAAATTAGACACAGAAAAGAACACTGACATCAATAAAAGTGACAGCTGACAGAAGAGGAAAGAAGGCGCAAAATGTTTGAAACAAACAGAAGAGCTGAAGGAGAGTCACTGAGACTCAGTGTACAGCCACAATCCCCCGAAGTTAGATTAAGGGCAGCACGGGGATTACGAGAAGAAACAGGTACACCGGCATAAGTAAAAAGCATCAGGCAATAGCAAGAGAGGTGACAGGTAACAAGTTTAAAAATTTCAAATATTGCAACGGTCCTGGACCACTCAGTAGGAACTGGCAACTCTACTCACCTTCATAATCCCTGGGAAATCACATCATTATGAAACTGTTTTCCATAATGGTGGCCCTGAGTCATCAAGGGAAACTTTAAATCCTGTTCAGTATTCTCTATTTTGAAAAGCAGGAAATGTCTGGGGGTGGGGGTGGGGCAGAAGACTGAATAATCCATTTTAGAGGTTTTTAAGCAAGATTTCGGAGAAGGCAATGGCACCCGACTCCAGTACTTTTGCCTGGAAAATCCCATGGATGGAGGAGCCTGGTAGGCTGCAGTCCATGGGGTCGCTAAGAGTCAGACACGACTGAGCGACTTCACTTTCACTTTTCACTTTCATGCATTGGAGAAGGAAATGGCAACCCACTCCAGCGTTCTTGCTTGGAGAATCCCAGGGATGGGGGAGCCTGGTGGGCTGCTGTCTGTGGGGTGGCACAGAGTCAGATATGACTGAAGCGACTTAGCAGCAGCAGCAGCAGGCAAAATTTGGTTGTGTAGACATCTACATTTTTCCGAGCAACTAACATCTCTCTGATTAAACAGGAATTTACCATATTTTGGATCATAAAAATTTAAAAGAATTTTCTTTAATAAATACCAAACATGTTAACATATAATTAGAAATGGCTAGTCAGAAAAATAATAGATTGTTTTCCATATATCTCTAAAATTATTTTTAGGTATAAATGTGGCAAATGGCAACCCACTCCAGTGTTCTAGCCTGGAGAATCCCAGGGACGGGGAGCCTGGTGGGCTGCTGTCTATGGGGTCACAGAGAGTCGGACACGACTGAAGTGACTTAGCAGTAGCAGCATACTGGGGAAAGCATTTTATGTTGAATGTATATTGATGAGAGATGACAGGGAGAACACGGAAAGCAGTAAAGCAACTTGAAGAATCGCTGTTGTTTTGGCCCCGTTGCTAGTGCTAGTATGAACTCACTGTGCCGCCAGGTCTGTACTGCTCAGCGCATGACAGTCCAATAAGTCAAGAGGTGTTGGGGCAAGAAAGAGTGACTTTATTTAGAAAGCCAGCAGATTGAGATGATGGTGGACGAATGTCCCAAAGAACCATCTTGCCCTGCTTTGCATGCTAGTTTCTTTCATGGAACAAAGAAAGGGTGGTAAGGAGGTAAAGTAAAAAAGGCAGTAAATTGTTGTGAATATTTTCTGGTTCCAGCCAAGACTCTGGAAGGGATGTGTTAATTTCTTGCAGCCATTTACAGGTTGGCCAGGTCAGGATGTTTCCTGTGAGCTAAAAAGAGGTATTTTAACACTCAGGCATGGGAGGCAGAACTCCCAGAGATGGACCATTATGTGTACTTCAAGCTATATATAGGCAACATCCCTGTGGTGATTAACTTGTTTTGTGTGTTAGTCCTCAGTCGTGTCTGACTCTTTGCGACCCCATGAACTGTAGCCTGCCAGGCTCCTCTGTCCATGGGATTCTCCAGGCAAGAATACTGGAGTGGGTTGCCATTTCCTTCTCCAGGGAATCTTCCCAACCCAGGGATTGAACCCAGGTCTCTGGCATTGCAGGCAGATTCTTTACCAGCTGAAGCACCAGGGAAGCCCTTGTAGCAAAAGCAGTAGATACAAAGATTAAAGTAAAAGAAAGGGATGCAGTACAGAGTCAGATTTGGTCTTCCCCATCACCACTGCACAGAGACTGTGGTGGAAAGTGGAGGCAGGTCACCACAGGCGAGGCCCTGAGGTTTGGAGAACATGCTTCTATATATCTCGCTGCACCAGATGTGAAGACCACAGTGTTTCACCCCAATATGCAAATCCTGTCCAGGCCCTGCGGAAGCAGGGGTATACTTCTGGGAATGGGAAATTAACCTGACAAGCAGTCCTTACACAGGGGAGAGAAGACACCTAACTTTCTCAGAGCCTCATTTTTCTGGGCTTTGACTTGGAGCTGTCTAGATATGCTTGAGGTGCTGTGTGAAGGAACACCTGGATGAAAGCAGAAGCTGCTGTCTTGAGACAGGAAGGTAGGAACAGAAGCCAAAACATACCCTCGGGTCTTGTAAGGATAAGCAAGTCTCGTCTAATGAGCTCAAGTTCTTTGTTACAGGTGGGTTCTGAGTCTGTTTGCCTGAATAACTGTGGAAACTTTGTAGAGTCTTCCCTAAACATTACAGCCTCTTCTCAAGTGGTCATCCAATCCACGCCGTAAATAACCATGATGGATGACTTCCTAGGCTTAGAGAAGTATTTAGAAGGTAGTCACTGTGAAGTTAATTCACCTCACATGAGTAAGACCTTAATTTGTGGTTTACCAGAGGATCTCACTTTATAATCACTCTTCTTGCTCTTTATGGAATCATGCCTTTTCTGTTTTTTCTAGTTCTGTTCCATACCAATCAAGGAACATTTAAGTTAGAATATGTGGAGGCTGATTATAATATCCACTTGGTAGATTTTCCAGGACATTTTCTCATCCATTAGTCATTTCAAATTTTAACACCTGCACCAGAGGCTGAGTGGGAAGGGGAAGGTGTTAACAAAGATAGAAATGACTAATGGACCAGAATTTTTAAGAAAACAAAATTATAGGCATGAGATTACCTTAAATTATCACCTATCTTATGTGTTTTTATGGAAATTTACTAGTGTATGGGTCATCACTAAATATATCTAAAAGATAGTTATGCTGGAACATAACTCAGATGTACTACTATTTCCCACCAAGAGGCTTGCAGAGTTTTCCCACAATCCTTGTCTCAGCCGCCTGCCTTAATGGAATTCCCACTCCTTTGGTCTGGTTTTGGGAGTTAGGACATCATTTTTATCTACTGGCTTCTGTGGTATTTACTGCATCTAAAAATGAAAGATGCTGTATTTAAATGTTGCCTGGAAAAAAAACACAGTATCTTGCTTTCTTTTATTCATTTGAAGTAATTATTGCTATCACAGTCTCATGTGCATTTTTCCCAAACCATAATGATTTGAGACTTATATGGTAAAAAAAAAAAAAGAGTTGGACTGTTTTTTCAAGCAGGCAATTTTGTAAAGCAAATGGTAGTAATCTGAGCCACTTTTTTGGTTTCTAAAGATTTCATCTGTCCACAGGATGATTTCAGGGTCCCATACAATTTCTTACCTGGAGGCTAAGACCCTGTGTTCAAAATCCTGTTTTCCATTTCCTACACATAGAATGCAGGTGTGAAAACATAAAAGCACCCACATTCATCATAAGGGTTTCCTATATCCTTTCGCTTAGAGCATTTCTGAGTTCTTTGTAATTCATTTAAAAGAAACACGGGGGGAAAGTTACAGTCATTTCAAATAAACTACAAGTTTCCCTTAGGAATTTATACTAAAATGAGTATTTATTTTTAAAAACCAAATGATATAAATATAAGACATGCAATACTGGGTCAACCCAATGGTCTAACCAGCCTGTGGTTTCAAAGTCTCGTAGTATTGCATTAATGTTGGCCTCTGAAGTTTTGGGATTCATTTCAAACTCCCTGGTTTCCTTTATTATTCAAATCTGGATTTACCATTCATAGATTCATATAAATGTTTCCTGAACTTACTCATATCTTTAGGTTATATCAATTATGGAAACAATGAGTTCCCCAACAGCAAGGATTCTACACCCCATACATCATGAGACTATAAGCAGGGGTTCTACTACAGAGAAAGGAAGAAATGGGGTGAAAAAATTCAACCTATTTTGGTTGTCCTCTTGGATACAACTGTTCACATCTCGCTCACATGAAAAACGTATTCACTCCCATCCAATGACCACCCTCTCCCCTAAGCCTCACCTAATTATGGTATTTGTCAAAAGTTCAGGATCCTATGATTTGCATCAGTCCAGACTCCGCTACTCTCAACCCAGAGACCTATACACTGAATAGAAAATTATGTCTTCCACATACCTAAGGCAGGAAGCCTCTAGGATGATGACCCCAACGGCCCCCACCTCTTGGCATTCATGGCCTTGAGCTATCCTCTTCCTTTTAGTAACCTGCTTCTAACCAACAGAATATGGCAATGGTAAGGGGATGCCACGTTTGTGACGAGGTCACATAAAATAGTGACTTTCATCTTGCCAGCAGTGTCTTTCTCTTTTTATCTTGATGACTTCGTTGAAGCAAAGTGCCACGTGGAAGATGCCCTGAGGGTGACCTCTGCTCAACAGCCACCAGGGAGTTGAAGTCTCCGGTATAGAAACTCCCAGGGAACTGAATCCTGCCAACTCTGTAAGTGAGTTTGGGAGAGGGTCCTTCTCTAGTCACACCCCGAACTCTAGCTGACAACTTGAATGAAGGCTTGTGACAGCTCAGAATCAGAGGACCCAGTTAAGTTGTGCCTGGAGACCTGATCCGCAGAAACTGTGAGATAATACATGTGTGTCATTTTAAACTGCTAAATTTGGGGATAATCTGTTACTTAGCAATAGATAATTACTTAACACCTATTGTGCAATGCTGGAACATGATGACAATAATAAATACTACAATTTAAAAAGGTAAAAAAAATAGAGGGCACACAGCATTGAACCACAGCAATTCTACAGTCCCACTAGGTGTTACAGACTCCCTATTGTTAACCAGTCAAGGCCCTTTATCTCAAGTCAAGAGGTGTTCCTTGATTAGACCCCTATTCTGCCTCACAGGAGTAGCTCTCAAGTCCATTTTTCTCCGTTGTTTCTGGCTTCTCTGAAGTCCTTTCTGTTCCATCATGCTCCTTGCTATCTTGTGACAAGAACACAAGCGCATAAAAACATACCAGCTAAGCCATTTTTTAAAGACCCCTCTCTTGCTGCAGGAGTTCAGGTCCATGGTCTTTTTATATCTTGAACAGTCGCAGTCTAGACTGGAAGCACTTTTGTCAAAATGCGTCTTCCCAGAACTTTATGGGCTTTCTACTTATTTGATTCCAATAACATCATATGCCAAAAAGCACGTCCACTTTTTTTTTTAGCTAAGCCTTTATGTCTCTAAGCTTAATTACCTCACTTTGGGCACAGTCAGGCTTCTATGACATTTTGTCCTTAAGATTTCTGAGTTCTTCTGTTCATCTGAAAGAACCTACTGGACATATTTTAGTCCTTTCGAAAAGTCCTTTCAAAATGTTTTAGTTACATTCAAGATTTGGTCTTTACCCTGGGATCATGTCAACACTGTGGATTTCACTTTTGTTTGAGCTGTTTTAATGCCTACACCTTTGATAAAATTGTCCCTGAATTCATTTTAGTACCTGATTAAGTGCAGCTTATGCTTTCAACATTCTGCTTCATACTTTTTTTTTTTTTTTGCCCAAATGTCTCTGTTAATTAGGTAATTTTCCTATCTTCTAAGTTACCTTAGGTGACAGTTTTAACAAATGTTTTGCTACTATTTAACACAGGCTGCTATTTTTTCAGTCCCTTATTAACTTTTTTTTGCTGCCCACCACTCAATCCCAGGACGTGTCACTTTCAGGTACTAATTTCTGTATCAGTTAACAAAAAGCCACCAAAATGTCAATGGTTTATAAGCTTTCACTTCACTTACTGGTCTACAAGTCTGGGATGGTTCTGTTTCAGGTGTGGCCCTAATGTGGGTCCATTAGGCTTGGCTCTACTCTGAAGGTCTGTGCCCCAGAGCAAGGCCAAACATGAAGGCATGCTTCAGCCTCTGCTCACTGCCATTAAGATACCACTGGCCTAACAGAGTCATACGCCCAAGTCCAAAGTCAAGGGGTAGGAAAGTATACTTCACCGTCATGAGACCATGTTGAGAGTATGCATGTACAATATTACTACATTGAAGGGAAGAAACGAGATCAATAATCCAACCTTTCACACCAAATAAAATTTTATTTGAATAAGGGTTTCTATGCTGATGGATGTTTTAAATTCCTACTCTAAATTTCTAAGTCTTTCCTAGTTGTTTGAAACACCATGGAAATAGAAAGAACATTTGTGTGGAAAAGGGCAAATCAGAAAATACAGGAGTCCAGTACTTTTTGTCAAAACATGGAGGGTGGTTATAGATTTCATCAAACACCTGAAGGGGTGCAAGAAAGGAGTTTGTGAAGATGCTGCACAATGAACCAGCTTATCTTGAATCAGCCCACTATTTATTATGGGATAGCATATTTCTCTTGCATGCCCCAAGTTGTTCAGGTCACGGACTCATTCAATTGCAGGTTGAAAACTATATACTTATATATAGACCATTCAGGTATGGTCAAATTCCTTAGGATTATACAGTGGAAGTGACAAATAGATTGAAGGGATTAGATCTGATGACAAAGAGCCTGAAGAACTATGGATGGAGGTTCATGACACTGTATAGGAGGCAGGGATCATGACCATCCCCAAGAGAAAGAAATGGAAAAAGACAAAATGGTTGTCTGAGGAGACCTTACAAATAGCTGAGAAAAGAAGTGAAGGGCAAAGGAGAAAAGGAAAAATATACCCATTTGAATGCAGAGTGCCAAAGAAAGCAAGGAGAGATAAGAAAGCCTTCCTCAGTGATGAATACAAAGAAATAGAGGAAAACAATAGAATGGGAAAGACTAGAGATCTCTTCAAGAAAATTAGAGATACCAAGGGAACATTTCATGCAAAGATGGGCACAATAAAGGACAGAAATGTATAGATCTAACAGAAGCAGAAGATATTAAGAAGAGGTGGCAAGAATACACAGAAGAACTATACAAAAAAGATCTTCACGACCCAGATAATCACGATGGTGTGATCACTGACCTAGAGCCAGACTTCCTGGAATGTGAAGTCAAGAGGGCCTTAGGAAACATCATTATGAACAAAGCTAGTGGAGATGATAGAATTTTAGGGGAGCTATTTCAAATCCTGAAAGATGATGCTGTGAAAGTGCTGCACTCAATATGCCAGCAAATTTGGAAAACTCAGCAGTGGCCACAGGACTGGAAAAGGTCAGTTTTCATTCCAATCCCAAAGAAAGGCAATGCCAAAGAAAGCTCAAACTACCGCACAATTGCACTCCTCTCACACGCTAGTAAAGTAATGCTCAAAATTTTCCAAGCCAGGCTTCAACAATATGTGAACTGTGAACTTCCAGATGTTCAAGCTGGTTTTAGAAAAGGCAGAGGAACCAGAGATCAAATTGCCAACATCTGCTGGATCATGGAAAAAGCAAGAGAGTTCCAGAAAAACATCTATTTCTGCTTTATTGACTATGCCAAAGCTTTTGACTGTGTGGATCACAGTAAACTGTGGAAAATTCTGAAAGAGATGGGAATACCAGACCACCTGACCTGCCTCTTGAGAAACCTATATGCAGGTCAGGAAGCAACAGTTAGAACTGGACATGGAACAACATTTCCTGGAGTTTGCTCAAATTTGTGTCCATTGAGTTGTTGACACTAAACAGCAACTTTCAAATATATGATACAATATTGGTAATTATAGTCACCATGCTGTACATTACATCCCCATGGCTAATGTATCTTATACCCGAATGTTTGTAGTTTTTAACCGCTTTCACTCATTTTGCCCACTGTTACCACCATCAACTCCTGCTCTCAACTACCAATACATTCTTTATATCCATGAGCTCTTCTTCTTAGATTCCATATATAAGTGAGATCATACAGTTTCATCATTCCCTGTCTGACATTTCACATTACACAGTGCCTTCAAGGTCAATCCATGTTGTCAAAAATGGCAAGATTTCCTTATTTTTTAATGTCTGAATAATATTCCATTATATATATGATGCATGTGTGTGCATGTATATCACAGTTTCTTTATCCATTCATGTATTGATGGACACTTGAAAGTGTTAGTTGCTCAGTCGTGTCCGACTCTTTGCGACCCTGTGCACTGTAGCCTGGCAGGCTCCGCTGTCCATGGAATTCTCTGGGTAAGAATACCAGAGTAGGTAGCCATTTCTTTCTTCACAGGATCTTTCTGAACCAGGGGTCAAACCTGGGTCTCCTGCAGAGATAGAGGAGTTTCTTTATCCATTCTTCCATTGGTGGACACTTGAGTTGCTTCTGTACCTTCAGCTATTGTAAATGATGCTGCAATGAACACAGAGGTGCATGTCTTTTTGAGTTAATGTTTTCATTTTCTTTGGAAATACCCATAAGAGTGGAATTGTTGTATCATGTGATAATTCTATTTTTCATTTTTTGAGGAACCTCCATAATGTTTTCCATTGTGGCTGCACCAATTGACATTCCAGTAACTAGTGCACCAGGGTTCCCTTTTAAAATTCTACATTCTCGCCAACCCTTGTTACTTCTTGCCTTCTGATGACAGCCATTCTAACAGGTGTGAGGTGGATCTCGTGGTTTGACTCATTTCCCTGATGCTGAGCACCTTCTCATGTAACTCTTGGCCATCTGTATGTCTTTTTCGGAAAAACGTCTATTCAGATCCTCTGCCCCTTCTGCTGTATTTTTGTCCTTAGCACTCATCACCGTCTAACATGCTATTTATTTTACTTACTTGTCAATTTCCC
Source organism: Bos javanicus (assembly GCF_032452875.1). NCBI lineage: Eukaryota > Metazoa > Chordata > Mammalia > Artiodactyla > Bovidae > Bos > Bos javanicus. The sequence continues at coordinate 43,279,275 of NC_083881.1, forward strand.
TAGCCAAAGGTAAGCCCTAACAGGCAAGCAATTTCATCTGATTTGTTTACCACTGTTTCTTTTGTATTTAGAACAGTGGCATACACATAGTGAACACTCAAAACATATTTATTGAATGACAGAATTTCTCAGTACAGTTTATGCTTTCCCAATAAAAGGAAAGAACGGGCATAAAAACAGGGGGAGGGGAGATACAGCTAAAGAAAATTCTAGCAAATAAGAGCTATAATTATAGCTTTCATTTACCATGTCTTTTTCTAATCATTTATTCATAATTGTCTAATTGTGTTCTTGAATATCTGCATTCAACATAAAAGGAGTGAATGCACTCAGCAAAGTTCATTTATTTTCCCGACGTTCCTCTTTTGATTTTGAGTCTTTACTCTCCTGGAGTCCTAACAGAACTGCTTCAGCCTCTAGGATGGTTGTATCTGTTGTCGCTCCCAGGAACCTGGATGTAAGTTCAAGATCTAATAGTCGCAGCCGGACTCTGGTTCCTTTCTGGTATTTCCTAAATAGTAAGAAAAAAATGCCATTAATTCTTCATATCATAAAATGAACAACTAAAATCAAACTCAAGTTCTAATTCTAATTTGTGTTGGCTCCAGATAAGGAAATTAACAGTAGTATCAGGGAAATAGTTGTTTCTGACAGAAAAGTTATTTAGTTGTATCAGGATTTTTATGTTAAAGTCACCTTTAAAGATTTTATAACTGAAATGAAAATGTATTCCAGACTGAAATTCAAACAAGTTGGTCCTTGAAACTGACATTTACTTTAATGTCATTCATTTTTAAAGTCAAAGAGTATCAAGGGGAAAAAATGTTTTCAGAAACATTTTGTCTTCTAAAATTAGTATCTTCTTTGAAAAACAAAATGGAAAAAAGTCTCACTGCAAAATACTTACTATAGGGGATTGACTGCACTGTAATTAAAATATAACGCTGGCCCCACAATGTATGATGGCTCCATTTGGTAAAAATAAAAATATTCAAGTATTTCACAATCCCAAGTGAAAACTGATGCTCATTTAGCTTTCTTCCTTGATCAATCATTTTAAGAGCTTAATATCAACATTACGAAAAGGTACAGAGAGTGAAAATATTGCTACTGAATGAAAATCACAACTCTTTCTTAAAAACATCTACATATACACCTCAAGTGCTCTAAGGTAATCTTAAAATTAAAATAATTTTATATAAACAGAAAATGAAGAAACAGAGTTCTCCCAAAAAAAGAAAATGATTTTGGTAGACCATACAGTGAATAGCCTCCACGTAATGTTTGATTAGGTATTCTGGAGGAATTTATAGGTGATTCATCAAGTAAACCTGTAGGTTATTTGGCTTTTTTCTAAGTCATTTTTCTTTCTGATTACAGAACAAAATGTCCTTCTGTAAAATTTGAAAAATCACAACGTCAGTCACACTTCCTAGTCTTTCTATATGTATATTTATATATATGTACGTGGGTGTGTGCATGTGATGGCACAGATCATACTTCTTTGTTTAAAAAAACTGAAGAGATATCCTAGAATAGCAAGGCCTAGCTTTATACTCTTAGAAAACAGAAATTCCCATCCTACTTCTCTTTGCCTTTTGCACTGCTGCACTGCTTGGACCTTCCTTATGAAAAAATCCTGTTGGTTCCCAGGTATCCAGGTAGAATGTATCAAACGCAGGCCTTGAGAGTTTCCACATTCTCCTTATCAGAATGTCGATTCTGTGACTGGAATTCCCAAGAAAGACAGCGTAGCCAAGTAAGCACAAATGTTAGTGCCCTTCACTCACCTCTATTGGTTATCTGTGTAAATCTCTGGTTTCTCATTAGATCAAATGCTCCCTAAGATTTGTCACTGTGTTTACATCTGCATCCTTCCAGGGCCAAAGCAGCAGGAACGCAAATGTATGTCAACAAATTAACAAGACACTTGCTGACAAAAGCCACCACCTCATCGACAGTCTAGATGCTCCATTCTCTTGGCTTTAGCAGCTGTGTGGCCTGGCTCATTTACTCAACCTCCCTGAAGTCTGCCTGGCACAGAGCCTGGTGCACTGTGGTTATTAAATGTTAGTTTTCTTCTTCCATTGTTCAGAGTTAGATAATAAACTGACCGTGATAAAGGGGAACAGTGATTTTTTTTCTTTTAATGAAAAGAGTTGAACACGCACAAACACTTGGGACACGCTATCTGGGCATAGTCACACGGAAGGGGCAGCTCTCAGTGGAGACAGTCCTGTGTGTTGTAAATGTTAGCAATCTCCTGTTACAAAAATAAAATCAGAAATACCACGAGTGTCCAGTACGCTTGGTAGTTTATGGAAAGCAAAACTGTCCCTATGTTTAGGTGGGGGAGCCTTTAATAATATGAAAGTTTTGCATTCATCTCTAAAAAGTATGGAAATTCAAGAAGCTACCCAGTGAGTTGGTATCAGAAATGAAAAGTGAGCTGCAGGCCTTTACGTGTGCTGAATGAATCAAGAATCACCCACACTGTGCACTGAACAACAACAACAAAAACACCTCTAGAAGATTCTCTGACTTCAGTTGTCTGGAAGTAGCTGTTTCTACTTTTATGGTACTTACTTTTCCCTGTGCATTATTTCTATGTGTCATCTTCCCTAGCAGACCATAGCTCATTAAGGGCAGGGCTTTTATCTCATCCATCCCTCTCATAGTACCCAGAGGAGACCTATACATTTCACACACCAGAAGCAACCGCAGTGCTCCTTAAAAATGCACATGAGGAAGCAACCCCAGAGAGTGAGTTGGCAGATCGGGGGTGGGACTCAGGAATTTGCTTTTTTTGTTGTTAAGAGTTATGTTTCATTCGGTGGGAATTTTTAGGACTTCACGCCTGGGAGACAGCATTTCAGGTAACCCTGAGAGAACTGCTCTGAGGAGGCGGGGGCATGGAGGGGCAAGGAGAGGGGAGGAGTCAGGTTATACAGAAGTTTGCAACAAAGGGCGGGTAGTCTGAACATCAAAAGTATTTTTATGAATTAAGAAAACCAGATTATCTCAAAAGTTAAGGAATTTAGTGCTTTCTACTTTTCTACGTATGGGAAGATTCAAGTGTTGGGGCTCATTGAAATCATTCCTTCCACAGGCATCTCAGTGATCTGGGGCCAGTATGCTGAGATTTTTCACATCCTGAATTCTTCAGTGCTCACCTAGGGAGGGGCTGCAGGGGAATTTGCCTTTTTAAAGCTCCCCAGGTAAGCCGATGTAGTCTTCTCTGATCAGCATTTGAGAAAAATCTGGCCTAGAACCACCTGTATTATATACAACGCACAGCATCCAACATACATACAAAGGGCCAGTAAAACGAGGACCTCTGACGGACTTTGCAGCCGCCGTGAACAGCCTTTCAGAGTAACGGATGTTCTCCACAAGTGATGACAAAACCAACAAACTTCAGGATGAGTAATTTAGACTAACCAAATAAAATAAAGACAGGCAATGACAACATAGAAAGGAGAAATGCCTTAAAAGAGTCCCTTGAACAAAGCCTGGCGACCACTGGGGCGGGACTGACTCTCGCACACACAGACGGTTCCCTCTGAGAAACCCAGGATGCAGAAAGGTTGGTAGTCCTCACTCACAGGAATAGCAGCCATACCATTAACGTGGAGTTTATCCTTGCTTTAAGTTTGAAATACTTCATTAGAGGGAAGTAAAGAAATGACTGATATATTTCAGAGAACTCCATTTCTGCCAATGTAATTTGAGGTGACCCTCCAGTACTGCAGTCTTTGACAATCACTTATACCACTTAGTCTTCCCATTTGGGTTTCCATTGTTTCACATAACAAGATTTAAAATAAATATGCCAGTACACTCCTTCCCCAAGACTGCATTGCTTGTACAGTTTCCAAATGCTCCTTTTAGTCAAAGATTTTGGCCTAAGTATAAATACCCAGAAAAAGCAATGAGGTGGTGAAGACTGTAGACTCTGGAGCCAGATGATTAGAAACATGCCCAGCTCCACCCCTAAACATGCAGCTCTGAGCTAGTTACTTCATCTCTATTTCAGTTTCCTCATTTGTAAAATTGAAATAATAATTATGGGTTTCCCTAGTGTCTCAGATGACACCAGACGAACTTCCAGGTGAACTTCCAGATGTTCAACCTGGTTTTAAAAAGGCAGAGAAACCAGAGATCAAATTGCCAATATCTGCTGGATCATCGAAAAAGGAAGAGAGTTCAAGAAAAACATCTACTTCTGCTTTACTGACTATGCCAAAGCCTTTGACTGTGTGGATCACAATAAACTATGGAAAATTCTGAAAGAGATGAGAATACCAGACCACCTGACCTGCCTCTTGAGAAACCTATATGCAGGTCAGGAAGCAACAGTTAGAAATGGACATGGAACAACAGACTGGTTCCAAATAGGAATAGGCGTACGTCAAGGCCGTATATTGTCACCATGCTTATTTAACTTCTATGCAGAGTGCATCATGAGAAACACTGGGCTGGAAGAAGCACACGCTAGAATCAAGATTGCCAGGAGAAACATCAATAACCTCAGATATGCAGATGATACCACCCTTATGGCAGAAAGTGAAGAACTAAAGAGCCTCTTGTTGAAAATGAAAGAGGAGAGTTAAAAAGTTGGCTTAAAGCTCAACATTCAGAAAACAAAGATCATGGCATCTGGTCCCATCACTTCATGGCAAATAGATGGGGAAACAGTGGAAACAGTGGCTGACTTTATTTTGGGGGGCTCCAAATCACTGCAGATGGTGATCACAGCCATAAAATTAAAAGACGCTTACTCCTTGGAAGGCAAGCTGTAACCAACCTAGACAGCATATTAAAAAGCAGAGACATTACTTTGTCAACAAAGGTCCATCTACTCAAGGCTATGGTTTTTCCAGTAGTCATATATGGATGTGAGAGTTGGACTGTAAAGAAAGCTGAGCACCGAAGAATTGATGCTTTTGAACCGTGGTGTTGGAGAAGACTCTTTAGAGTCCCTTGGACTGCAAGGAGATCCAACCAGTCCATTCCAAAGGAGATTAGTCCTGGGTGTTCACTGGAAGGACTGATGTTGAACCTGAAACTCCAATACTTTGGCCACCTGATGCGAAGGGCTGACTCATTTGAAAAGACCCTGATTCTGGGAAAGATTGAGGGCAGGAGGAGAAGGGGTCAACAGAGGATGAGATGGTTGGATGGCATCACCGACTCAATGGATATGAGTCTGGGTAAACTCCAGGAGTTGGTGATGGACAGGGAGGCCTGGCGTGCTGCAGTTCATGGAGTTGCAAAGAGTCAGACGCGACTGAGTGACTGAACTGAACTGAACTGGTGTCTCAGACAGTAGAGTCGGCCTGCAGTGCGGGAGACCCATGTTTGATCCCTGGGTCAGGAAGATCCTCTGGAGAAGGAAACAGCAACCCACTCCATTATTCTTGCCCAGAAAATCCCATGGATGGAGGAGCCTGGCAGGCTACAGCCCATGGAGTCACAAAGAGTCGGACAGGACTGAGTGACTTCACTTTCCCTTTCATTTTCAGGTTACTATGAGCATAAAATGAGTTAACACACCTGCCAAGTCCTTATACATGCTCAATAAATGTTGGCTGCCATCATCAATCACCACCACTACCACCACCATCACCATCAAAACAAACCCAGTGACAGCAGATGTTCCAGCTTTGGCATGATGGAGGGTACAAGAACACTCTCAAGGGATATAGGTAGATGTAAGGCTGATTCACTTTGCTATACATCAGAAACGTCAGCAGTGTAAAGCAACTATACTCCAATTAAAAAAATCATGACTACAAGAAAAAAATAAGAACACTCCCAGATATAATTTCAAGTTATAATTAAATCAGTTAAAGGATTTCTACAGACAGTAAGCTTTGGGGATGAGTTTTCTTTCAATAATTTGCTTTGATTCAAATCTTACTTATTTTAATAGTATAAACATTCCTCTCTTAAAATATATTATAAATGTCCTACCAAAAAGAAAAAATTTATTTAAAAATGAATGTTGAATTTCTTTTGAGGATGTGAGGCAAACTAGCACTGAACAAAAGCAAGTAAAACTCACAGAACTACACACCACATTCACGCCACATTTAATGGTCCACACTTCCCTGCCTTAGCTATATTATACCTGAAAACAATAAAGTAGAAATATATGGTGAGTCACAGAAGGGTCACAGTGACTCATCCACTCTAGTGTTCTTTTTGACAGGGGCTCAATGAACACTGAGGGGCAGGCAGAGCTGTCTAATTTTACCTTCTCCTACCACTCCTTAATTCTTGATGGAGTTCAGTGAATCTATTTTTAGCACACAACTATTTCTTGGAAGGGGAAGATGATCCTTTCAATAGGTTCATAATTTTTCTTCTTTTAAAATTGACCATTTCAATAGCAGACTTAACTTCGAACCTGTCAAATATCCCTTTCTTTATAGAACTGACTCGACTTCCTCTGTCTTCTATGTGTCTTAGTCACTTGGTCATGTCTGACTCTTTGTGACCCCATGAACTGTAGCCCGCCAGACTCCTCTGTCCCTGGAATTCTCCAGGCAAGAATGCTGGAGTGGGTTGCCATTCCCTCCTCCAGGGGATCTTCCTGACTCAGGGATTGAACCTGGGTCTCTTGCATTGTAGGAGGATTCGTTACCATCTGAGCCACCAGGGAAGCCCTTCTCTATAATGAGGTTTTATTCTTCTTTTGGACTTCCAAGGAGGCACAGTTGGTAAAGAATCTACCTGCCAATGCAGGAGATGCAAGAAACACAGGTTTGATCCTTGGCTTGGGAAGATCCCCTGAAGGAGGAAATGGCAAACCATTCCCATATTCTTGCCTGGAAAATTCCATGGACAGAGGAGCCTTGGCATGTCCATGGGGTGCATGGGGTCACAAAGAGTCAAACACTACTAAGCATGCACGCACAAAAAATTATTCTTTTAATTAGTTTTCCCTCATTCTTTTATTTTATCAGTGGACTCTTCCTTCTAAAAGTCACACAAATGCCCATAAATATAACTGGGGTACAATTTCAAGAGGTTCACAGATTACCTGAAGGTCATCTACGGACCTCTAAGATTAAGAAGTTCTGTTCTAGATTTTAAGTCTGTTTATATTTCTGGATATAATATAATTATATAATATAATTGGGAAAGGAGTACGACAAAGCTGTATATTGTCACCCTGCTTATTTAACTTATATGCAGAGTACATCATGTGAAATGCCAGGCTAGGTGAATCACAAACTGGAATTAAGATTGTTGGGAGAAACAGATATGCAGATGATACCACTCTAATGGCAGAAAATGAAGAGGAACTAAAGAGCCTCTCAAAGAGGGCGAAAGAGGAGAGTGAAAAAGCTGGCTTAAAACTCAACAGTAAAAAAAATACCCTAAGATCATGGCATCCAGTCCCATCACTTCATGGAAAATAGAAGGGGAAAAAGTGGAAACAGTGACAGATTTTATTTTCTTGGGCTTCAAAATCACTGTGGACAGTGACTGCAGCCAGGAAATTAAAAGATGCTTGCTCCTTGGAAGAAAAGCTATAACAAACCTAGAGAGTGTATTCAAACATTGTTTTGCCAACAAAGGTCTGGAGAGTCAAAGCTATGGTTTTTCCAGTAGTCGTGTACAAATGTGGAGTTGGACCACAAAGAAGGCTGAGTGCCGAAGAGTTGATGCTTTCGAACTGTGGTGCTGGGAGAAGACTCCAAAACCCCCTTGGACAGCAAGATCAAACCAGTCAGACCGAAAGGAAATTAACCCTGGATGTTCACTGCAAGGACTGATGCTGAAGCTGAAGCTCCAATCTCTAGTCACCTTAGGAAAAGAGTCAATTCAGGGGTAAAGACTCTGATGCTGGGAAAGATTGCTGGCAGGAGGAGAAGGGGGGAACAGAGGATGAGATGGTTGGATGGCATCATCAACTCAATGGACATGAGTTTCAGCAAACTGCAGAGATGGTGAAGGACCGGGAAGCCTGGCGTGCTGCAGTCCATGGGGTTGCAAAGAGCTGGACACGGCTTAGGTATGTTGTGTCCAACAACAATCAATGAACAACAACAATAAATAGTTTTTGAGGCAAAAGGAATGGGTTCTCATTCTATCTACACGACAACATGGCCTTATAATTATTTCTGTTGTTTTATTTCCAGTGTGTTTCTTAAGGAGACTTAGGACTTCAGGCAACAAGCTCACCGGGCCACTGCTTGCAGCCACACAGCTGTAAGTGGGACAGCCAACCTCTACCACAGCCTCATTTTCTAGTGTAAATAAGACAAAAGTTCACAGCATATGTAAGGAAAGATGGAATTTTTCTTTTATTACCCCTGTCACTTCCGTAAGTCTAACCCTATTATGAATGAATAAGGACAAGTCTTAAAGAGAATTAGGTGCACAGCAGCACAATATTTTCAATTAAAAAAATATGGAACAGGGTAGGGAGGAGGTATAAATTAAGAGTTTGGGATTAGTAGATACAAACTGCTGCTGCTGCTGCTGCTAAGTCACTTCAGTCGTGTCCGACTCTGTGTGATCCCACAGACGGCAGCCCACCAGGCTCCCCCGTCCCTGGGATTCTCCAGGCAAGAACACTGGAGTGGGTTGCCATTTCCTTCTCCAATGCATGAAAGTGAAAAATGAAAGTGAAGTCGCTCAGTCATGTCTGACTCTTCGCAACCCAATAGACTGCAGCCTACCAGGCTCCTCCCTCCATGGGATTTTCCAGGCAAGAACACTGGATGTAAAATAAATAAACAACATGGTCCTACTGTATAGAGAACTATATTCAATATCTTACAATAAACTATAATGAAAAGAATAAGAAAAAATATATAACTGAATCACTTTGCTGTATACCAGAAACTAATACAATATTGTTAATTATCAGTTCAGTTCAGTTGCTCAGTTGCATCCGACTCTTTGCAACCCCATGGACTGCAGCATGCCAGGCCTCCCTGTCCATCACCAACTCCTGGAGTTTACCCAAAGTCATGTCCTCTGAGTCGGTGATGTCATCCAACCATCTCAGCCTCTGTTGTCCCCTTCTCCTCCTGCCTTCAATCTTTCCCAGCATCAGGGTCTTTTCAAATGAGTCAGTTCTTTGCATCAGGTGGCCAAAGTACTGGAGTTTCAACTTCAACATCAGTCTTCCAAAGAATATTCAGGACTGATTTCCTTTAGGATGGACTGGTTGGATCTCCTTGCAGTCCAAGGGACTCTCAAGAGTCTTCTCGAACACTACAGTTCAAAAGCACAAATTCTTTGGAGCTCAGCTTTCTTTATAGTTCAACTCTCACATCCATACATGACTACTGGAAAAACCATAGCCTTGAGTAGATGGAACTTCGTTGGCAAAGTAATGTCTCTGCTTTTTAATATGCTGTTAGATTGGTCGTAACTTTCCTTCCAAGGAGTAAGCATCTTTTAATTTCATGGCTGCAATCACAATTTGCAGTGATTTTGGAGCCCCCCAAAATAAAGTAAGCCACTGTTTCCCCATCTATTTGCCATGAAGTGATGGGACCAGATGCCATGATCTTAGTTTTCTGAATGTTGAGCTTTGAGCCAACTTTTTCATTCTCTTCTTTCACATTCATCAAGAGGTTCCTCACTTTAATTAAAAAATAAAAAACATGGGAAAAATTAAATTAAAAAATGTATGCAACAAAAGAATAGGCTTAAGATGACAATCTTAAGAAGTTGAAGGAGGCTACCATCTTGAATATTTATACCAAATATTTATATCAAGATGTATTGGAAATGTTCAGAGGTGCTGTTTGGTTGTCACAAAGATCAGGCTGACATCTAGCAGGCATGGATGGGATGGAGACATTGTGTAATGCAAGGAACTCTTCCATGCAAGAGCTGTCCTACTAGCCATTGACAGCGGTGAAAAATCTGCTTGCAATGATCTAAGCCTGGAACTCTGTCTGCTAAATATTTTTTATAGGTTGTTTTTTTTAAAAATAAGAGTTTAAGTGAACACTATATTTTCAAGAATGAGATTACAATGTAAATTAAGGGAAGACTGATTTTGTCCAGAATGTTACCAAGAGTTGTTCACAATTTCAGAAAAATCACACTGTCATAAGCAACACCGTCATTTCATTTTTGTGTCTTGCTACATGGGTTAAGGGCTTCCCCGGTAGCTCTAGTGGTAAAGAACCCACATGCCAATTTCAACCTGTAAGAGATGTAGGTTCGACCCCTGGGTCAGGAAGATATCATGCAGAAGGGCATGACAACCCACTCCAGTATTCTTGCCTGGAGAATCCCATGGACAGAGGAGCCTAGGGGGTTATAGTCCATGGGGTTGCAAAGAGTCGGACACAACTGCAGTGACTTGGCATGCAGACACACACACATGGGTTAAATGTATCTTCTTTACGGCTTCAACTTTTGCTTATTCTTTGTACTGGGAGGAGATCAGTCTCCTCTATACCTGATGTCTATAAATATACAATTTATTTTCTTGGCTTTCAATGGAATATGTTGATAAAACTCGGCTTCCCTCCTAGCTAAGCTGGTAAAGAATCTGCCTGCAATGCAGGAAACCCAGGTTCGATCCCTGGGTCAGGAAGACCCCCTGGAGAAGGAAATGGCAACCCACTCCAGTATTCTTGCCTGGAGAATACCCATGGACAGAGGTGCCTGGTGGGCTTCAGTCCATGGGGTTGCCCAGAGTTGGACATGACTGAGTGACTAAGAACACTGGCATACATACCTACTACCCAAAAATATACAATTTATCTTCTTGACTTTCAATGGAATACATTGATAAAACTTAATTAAAATATCAACAATTCCAAAACATAACTTTCTATAATGACAGAAACATTCTATATAATGTGGTCATGGAACACTTGAAATATACCTAATGTGGAGAGGAACCAATTTTCTAATTTTATGTAATTTGAATTAAATTTAAACAGCCGCTTGACAGTGCAGCTGTAGACAACTTCAAATTGACAATAAAAATAGTAAAATACTTGTCTTACAAATATATAAGCATAATCACTGACAGAAACGCTGGTTTTACCAGAAAAATAGCACTTTGAAGTAATTTGTTATAATAAATAGCTATTCCTAATTAGATTCCAGCAAGACTAAACCATCAAATCCATGCTTGCCATTTCTAACTTCTCATGTGTTTCTTTCCATTCTGTTACCTTTTATATTTTCCCTCATATCTGTGTGACACTGTACTAGACACATAGCAATTGAACTGTCTTTTAGATATTTAGAGGTTAAAACAAAATTCCCTGTAAAGATAGCTTACTCCACGTTATAGGTAGAAAATTAAGATACATGAAGTCATTTGCCAATACCACAAAGTTGTATAAGACGATTTACAGATTTTTTTTCCTCTTCCTTTTCTTCAGTTCTCAATTACCTTGACTTCTTCCAAGAACTGTAAACCTAATCCCTTTGGGAGTGATAAGAAGTTACTACTTCATGTAGTCTCATAATGTCATCCCTTTGAAATAAAATGTAAACCATGTTGCTGTCACCCAAGTAATTGTTTTAATTAGAAAAATGGTTACTTTCAGTGGTAACAAATAATAAATTATATATATATAAAAAAAACCTGAATGACTTCATGCAAGGTTGTCTATTTTTTATACCTTTTTTTAATTAGGAGGAAAAAAAAAACCTTAGATATTAGTTTTTCAGAAATGCTGTATTTCATATTAGAACCGTTGAATACTGCTGTCTTGAAAGCGAATAGGACGTCTCCAATGAGTACGTTCAAAATGAAAATAGCCCATGTTTTCACTGGTCAATGTGTTTCTTTAACTTTGAACGCTTGCCTCTGCTGGATCTTTGTGAATTCCAGCCTAAACGGATTCAATCTCAGGCTCCACCACAACTGCTCTCTTCCAATGTGCACTTTCGCAGACCATATGCTGCAGTAAGTGAGTCTGCATGTCTGAGCTGTTTAGGAAAAGGGCAATTAAATCTGGTTTTGCATTTCTGTATTAAGGACATGGTTTAAAAACTTTCCTTTGGAGGGGGTTTTGACATTCTTTCCACAGACATTCTTTAACATCTGTCAGTGCAGGCTGCTGATGGTTCTCATAGACTTAAAATAGAGACAGTGTCTTGACTAGTTCTTTGATATACATAAATTAAATAATACAAAGCCGACAAATACAAGTCTTGGATTGAATCTCAGTATCCAAAGAGAATTTCGTAAGGAATTCTGCCTTTGGAAGTCAATTTAGCTGCCTTACTATAATCAAAGTTCACAGAGATTTCAAGAACAGTTGTTTTCAAATCATTAACCATCTATGTTTTCATCCCAACAAGTTAAAATATTTTAGAACTTTTCCTGATTTTCTTGTGATTTGTTATTTTAAAGTTTTAATACTTTGGGAGTAAAATTTTCTTTTCTTTTTTGGAGAGAAACAGCTAAGATATCTTTAATGGTTTAATTACTCCCTATTTGTTTTTTCTAATTCGTACAAACATTCACAGTAATTCTGGCCTCTCTGTGAAGCCACACTTTGCATGTGTGTGCCCGCGCACGCATCTGTAAGGGAGAGTGCCTGCACAGGAGCGTGAAGGGATGTGTGTATTGTGTTCTCCTTTAATTGAACTCTCTGGGCATCAACTTCCCCATCTTTGAAAAGCATAATCTTAGAATAGACCTAAGGTCTTCTGCAGTTCAATGATTTTATTCTACTTTTATACAACTTAGAGTGCTTGAAAACTCATACAGTGCTGAGAGCTACTGAGTGCAAAACTGATTCAATATACGTACAAAATGCAAAATGTTAAGGCTTTTTATTAGCTACACATGATATTATTATAGTCTTAAATAAAATAAGTAAAATTGTATATGCAGGCTCTTTGGTATATTTCAGATGTGTCTCCCTTTTTCAAATGCCATCCACTGGGTTTCTTTGACTGTGTTTCTAGTCTGCTGCTTCTTTCTGCTCAGTTTGTAGGATGCCTATGAGATTGACTCACCACCATACTAACTATTCTGTCTTATCAAGCACAACAGCCACAGTTAAAAAATAAAGGTAGAAAGTGCTAGCTTTCTATAAGTCCAATAATTATAACTCCAATAATTCAACTGATTAAAATTTAAATTATTGTTCATAATGCTAAAATGTACTTCCTCAAATTGCAATCATCCTGGAATTTAATCTTTTTCTGCAACTCTACGATAAATGTATGATTTTGTTTTTCCCTTAAACCAAACGCTTTTTAACCTTGCCTTGCTAGTTAGTACCACAAACAAGCTTTTATCTCTTGTTCAAACATTGATTTATTTTATGAAATGAAACATTTTTAAACTTCCAATAAAATATTTCACTTTTTAATAATGTGGAACATGCATACAATGTAATATATTACATATAGCATAAATAATGATAGTTATAAACTTTTCTTAGAGTTAGCAAAATAAGATGTGTCAAGAAATTAGGGAAAGAAATATCCTAAAACCTAATGACTATATAGAGTCTATTTTTATTTTTTGAAAAAAAAAAAAAAAATGTGTTGCTGGTCAGAATATACATATGCAATAAAAAAAGAATATATATATTTGTAAGGACAAAAAAATCCAAAGGAAACAGAAGGAATAAATGCCTTCAGGTACCTGAGATATGCTGATAACTAACATTAGATCAAAGCTGGAACTAGAATTAGAGCATCTAAGCAAAAAAAGGATATACCTTGTGGTATACAAGTTTTGTTTTATGAGAGAAGAAAATGTATACTTTTATTGTCAGAGATAAGTTTAGTCAGGGTACAGCAGAGGAAGGAATATGAGTTTTAAAATGTCATAGAAAGGTCTAGATTTGACCATGACTGAGTATGAGACACTTAGCTCGTATGGACTGCTTGCCTGAGTGCTCAGTGCTCAGTTGCTCAGTCATGTCCGACTCTGAGATCCCATGGACTATAGCCTGCCAGGCTCCTCTGTCTATGGAATTTTTCAGGCAAGAATACTGAGTGTTGTTACTTCCTATTCCAGAGGATCTTCCTGACCTGGGGATTGAATCCCCGCCTCCTGCATCTCCTGTGTTGGCAGGTGTATTCTTTACCACGGAGCCACCTTGAAAATCTTGGACTGCTTACTTAGCTGTAAAGTGAGTATATAACACTTGGTAAAGCTGCTGAGATGCTTAACACATTATGGCACATAGTACATACTCAATAAATAATAGGTATTATGAAATTCATTACACTGATTCTTATATATAATATAAAGTGTAACAGATAACTAAAAGGATAATAATTTCAAATATAAACTAGAACATCGCTCAAATGGACAAGTCTGACAGCAGCCTTCAATATATACAAAAGAAACAAAAGGAAGACAAAACTGACTGAAGGCAGTCTTTGAGTCTGAGTTTGGGGCTGAGGGATGAGGATAATAAAATCCAGAAGTTACTTTATAATTTACAGGGACAGACTTGATAACTCTGCAGGGAGTCAGAGCTGAGAGGCAAAACACAATCAATTGGCTGTGGAAGCTTTTTACAGTTTTTTTCTTTCCTTTTTTTATAAAAATACTGATGCCTGGGGTCTAACCCAGACCTACACCATCCAAATCAGTAGGGTGGAGCTGGAGATTCATGCACATTTAGGAAAAACTTCTCAAATGAGTCTGGTTTGAAAAGCATTGGCTACAGTATTCGTAAGTTCTCTGAGTATTTATGAGTATTCATGAGTTCTCAGACATTCTCTGAGTCTCTGTCTCAGTCAAACTCCAGATAAATGGTTCATGGCAGTCAAGGGACCGAGCTGAATCTTGGTCAGTTCAAGCTTTAGTTGCCCTAACAGGTGCATGCAGTGCAGACATTACATAGAAAGTCAAAGTTAGACCTGCACATTTTACATATCAAATATGAGATAAGCAAAGTTGCTTTCCTATTATGAAACTGAAGAGATTAATAATATGTGTTTCTCTCTAAACAAGGGGCTTCCCTGAGGGCTCAGATGGTAAAGAACCTATCTGCAATGCAGGAGACCTGGGTTCAATACCTGTGTCAGCAAGATCCTCTGGAGAATGGAATAGCTTTTTACTCACTCCACTATTCTTGTCCGGAGAATTTCATGGACAGAGGAGCCTGAAGGGCTACAGCCCACAGGGTTGCAAAAGAGCTGGACATGACTTAGCGACTAAACAACAGCAAAGCACAGGTTCCACATTATATTTCCCACATAAAAAGTCCAGTCTCCTTTCACTTTTCTGACCACATCTAGGGAATTGTCATCTGTTTGGAAAGAAGACAGTCAAAGAATCTTGTAGTATGTAAATGAAAAATTAAGGGAAGGAGCAGTTTGAACAAAAGTAGAAAAGGATCTTATACCTGTTTAAAGAATTTGGAAGTCTTTAATACTAAAGAGGTCACAATATTTATTTTGTGCATCTATTTTGTATGCCTCCAAGAAAGCAGAAATAAGAAAAATAGTTAGAAGTTATAGGGGATGGCAGATTTATGGAAGATTCAGCTTTAATATGAGGAAGAACTTCTAACAGGGTTGGCTGGAAGGGGAACTGGTTGTTTTGTGCATTACTAGAGGAAATCACAGGGAATTTTCATGACAGATGAGCACTGTGGTCAGATGAGCATGGTCATCTCACGATGGAGTTTGAATTAGTAAGGGCTGAATTAGATGACTTCCAAAATTCCTTTCATTTATAAAATTTTATGAGTCTATGACTCAAAATACTTATTAGGTCTCCCACCATCAGGAAGCACAAAAGCTGGAAAGCAAGTTAAAGAAAGAGCAGCCAAACAGAAGGTAGGCCGGGTATGCAGTAAAAAATTTTAAACCAATTTTTAGTGTACCTTTCAGTACTTAACTCTTTCAGAGCATGAAGTACAGTTACTCTCATTAATGACTTACCACCTCCTTTGGTGCCTGGACTTAGTTCTGGATAGCAAGATCTGTTAGGCACAATTAACTTACTCCTCTGGTTTGAATTTAAAACTAAATCATGCTTCTTGACAGCTTGCCAGATGGCCAGCTAAATTTTGTTTCTGATACAATACACACTTAATTGAGCACAAAAAACAAAGATATTTTACCCTTTCTACTTGTCACTTCCCTCTGCTTGGATGGGCTTCCCTTGTGGCTCAGCTGGTAAAGAATCTCCCTGCAATGTGGGAGACCTGGGTTTGATCCCTGGGTTGGGAAGATCCCCTGGAGAAGGGAAAGGCTATCCACTCCAGTATTCTGACCTGAAGAATTCCATGGACTGTATAATCTATGGGGTCACAGTCAGACATGACTTGAGTGGCTTTCACTTTCACTTCACTTCTGCTTGGATACAAGTGAGAAAAGTGACAAATAAGCCAAATACAGCTACCATTTCCTGTTACCTATGGTCCTCTCTTTAATAAATTTGTTAATGTGATACTTTTAAACCTCTACTTTATAACACCGTGATACACTATACGTAACAGGCATTTGATCACATCTGTGGAAGACTATAATCAATACACTGGAGAAGGAAATGGCAACCCACTCCAGTATTCTTGCCTGGGAAATCTCACAGACAGAGGAGCCTAGCGACCTACAGTCTGTGGAGTCACAAAGAGTCGGACACGACTAAGTGATTGAGCACGCGCGCGCGCACACACACACACACACACACACACACGTGAATATGTAGTCTCAAGTGCTGCACAAAACTTCTACAACTGGTTCTGCAAACTGGGAGTCTACATTTGACCCCAGTGCATTCCACCACCAGTCATATGTGTCTTAACTGAGCTCCAGTCTCAATGCCACACAGATTTATTCAAAGTCCTGAGAGCAGCCTGCATGTTGTCAGTAGGTTAAAGGATGCTGCACATGCTGCCTGATCGCTGGGTCCTTCCTGGCAGAACAGGAATGTGACTGCACAGTGACCAGAGGCTTCTGCTCAGCCAGTTGAAGATTTTTTTTTTTTTGCTTCCAATTTAAGAAAAGTAATTGTTTCCTTTTAACAGCTAAAGAAAGCCACTGTTTATTGGTTTATTGTTCAGTGATAATTAGGACCATGATAACACACTGACAGTGTCTAAAAACAATTTTGTTACCCAATTTACTCATCTTATGCAAACAATTCTATGATCATTATGTAATGCTGGGCAAGTTTATCTTTATTGTAAAAAGGTAATCACCACAGTATCTACCTCCTAGGACTGCTGAGAAGATGTCCAAGAGAATGCAAATAAAGGACAGAGGAAGCGTTCAGTGTGAGTCTAGTTTGGACAGGCCTTGCTTTAACAAAGTGATAGGTCAGGCATATAACTTGTTCCGTTACAAGTAACACAGGCCTGGCTGTAAGGCTCACTGGGGCCGGTAAGCTGATTTGGCACGTGGGTTGATCTAGGGATAGACATCGGTAGACAAAAACAGTTTTCAAAGACCTCCGGCTCAAAGAGATTAGGTTTAACTTTTGATGGATGTTGATTGCTTATCTACTGGATAAGCAGCTGGACTCTTGATGAAGAAGTGTGTTCCTAGGCCCTAAATGGCCTTTCTGTGGATAGCAAGACTCCTATGACTAAGGATACAAGAACAGTATATGAACCCTGAGAAAGGTGGCCCACATGAGTGCTTGCCAGGGACCTGGGGCTCCAACCTGTCAGTTTGTTCATTGCTTCATTCATTTGACAAATATTTCTTAAAGGCCCATCTGTGGCAGGCACTCTTCCACATGCTGGAGTAACCAACAAGAAAGACAAGGTTCCAGTGTTCTTTGGCTCATGGAGCTTATATTGTGGTAGGAAGGAAAAGACAAATAAACAAATCAGACAGGAGTAAGAGCTATGCAGAAAATTAAAATAAAGTGGTATTATAGAGAGGAGACATATAATGGGGTGGTGAAGGAAGGAATCTCTGAAGAGTGACATTTCAGTGGAGCCCAGAATGGTAAATCAGGGGCCAGCTGTGTAAAGATGGGGGCAGAGCCTTTCAGGCAGAGGCACAGTGAATTCAAAGGCTCAAAGGCAAGGACAAGTTGGCATGTCTAGAGAAGGCCACTGTGGCTGGAGAGCACCCAGTGACAGGGACACTGGGAGGAGTCATATGGTGGACAGGAAGGCAGGGAGCAGGCCACCCATAGTGCCTCAGATGCCAATGGAAAGGGTGTGGGGAAATGCGCCACCAAATTTGTTTTTAAGATCATTCTGGCTACTCTTCGGAAAGTGAATTGCAGGAGATGAGAATGGAAAGACTCTGGGTGTGGAGGACTGAAGTGCTAAGTAGGAATTTATCCGTGGGCAAGGGTGTTGCACAGATACACCTGTGTTGGCACACCACAATCCAGGCTCAAAGATCTAATCCTACTGATAACGCTTCGTGTCTTGGTTACACTTCATCCAGGATCACAGTAGAACCTGGCTGAACCTTTTAATACACCGCTTGTATTCTTGTTTTAACAAACAATTTATGCCAGTGCAGAGTCATCTACTTCCTGTTATAATTGGCAGAGCCTGGCTGCAAGGTCCTCTGGGCTGGCAAACTGCCTTGGAAATGGAGTCAGATTCTTATGAAGATAGACAGCGGTTGACAAAAGTTTTCAGAGATGTGTGGTGGGATCTGGGGAGGCATGGCTTCTGAGATTTTCTAAAACAATGTCTGCTCCTACATTTGTTTACGGAAGTGCATACTAGTGTGTTTGGGCTGCTGCAACAAAACTAGGTGTTCAAACATCAGGAATTCATTTTCTCACAGTTCTGGAGGCCTGAAGTTCAAGGTCAAGGTTCTGGCTGATCTGGCCTCTGGAAGACTCTCTCTCAGCTTGCAGACTGCTGTGCTCTTGCACACAGCAAGAGAGGACTCACGCGTCTCCCCCTCCTTTTGTTGCAGGAAGGGGGACCCCTTCCAGGGCCCTAAATGGAGCTTTTGCCTAACACTTGGAAATGAGCTGTCTGAGGAGAAACACATACTGACAAAGCAAGAGACTTTACTGGGAAGGGGCGCCCAGGTGGAGAACAGGTAGGCAAGGGCACCCCGGACGACTGCTCTGCCACGTGGCTCACAGTCTCGGGTTTTATGGCGATGGGATTAGTTTTGGGGTCTGACCTATCACTCTGATTCAGGGTCCTTCCTGGTGGCACATGCATTGCTCAGCCAAGAGAGATGCCAGTGAGAAGGATTCTGGGACGTAGTAAGATATGTGGGGTTTCCTTTTGACCTTTCCTCTACTCTTCTGGTTGGTGGTGGCTTGTTTGTTCCACGTTCCTTACTAGACCCTCCTGCCGTCAAATAACTCATGCAAATATTAATAGTTACTATGGCCCCTGGACTGGGTGGGCAGTTTCAGTCAGTGTGTTTCCCCTAACACTTTTATAAGGACACCAATCCCACTGGATACTAACCCCACCTAACCCTTAATGCCTTAACCTCATCCTGATCTCACTTAACCTTTATTACCTCCTCATAGGCCCTATATAGTCATAATGGGAACCAGGGCTTCAAAATATTAATTTGGGGAAGACAGTTCAGTACATAACAATGTGTTATTATGAATTCTCATTTGTGTGAGTATATGCAAATGTTAAACTTATTTGAAACATATTTATTGCCATTATATGCCAAGGAGGTATTCAGGGTATGAAGAATAAATCTGTGATCTCAAGAAGTTTTGCTGTTTATTTGCTCGGTTGTGTCCGACTCTTTTGCGACCCCACAGACTGCAGTCCACCAGGCTCCTCTGTTCATGGGATTTTCCAGACAATAATACCAGAGTGGGTTGCCATTCCCTTCTGCAGGGGATCTTCCTGACCCAGGGATGGGACCCATGTTTCCTGCCTTACAGGATTCTTTACTGCTGAGCCACTTTACATTAGTTCAAAGTGAGTCATTATGCTTTGGGTAATTGATCTCCCATGAGGAGTTCCTTTTTCCTGCTTCCTTTCCCTAAAATATTCCCTCCTCCCCATCTGCCCATACCTCATCCTTGGCCCAACAGTGAAATGTGGAACACTATACTAGAGGTTAGAGGCCATTTATACTAGAGGCCATTTCCTTCTCCAGAGGATCTTCCCAACCCAGGGATCGAACCCAGGTCTCGAACCCAGGTCTTCCACATTGTAGGCAGACACTTTACCATCTTAGCCACCAGGGAAGTCCATACAAGAGGTAAATTAATGCAGAGAATTCTCTTAGGGGGAAAAATGTCAGGAAACCCATAAGGAGAAGAACTGAAAGTTATGTTAAATTTTAGAGAATGAGTGGGAATTCACCAGTGAGGCAGACAAGAAAATCCAGACCTACCTCAAAACTCAACTTCTATGAAAAAGATTTTCCTTGACAGCCTAAAGACATATATTCTTTTACTGAGTTTCAAGGATAATTATTGTTTGCACAGTTCCTTTGGCCTTTAAAGTACTGCTTTGAGATACAGCTTCTAGTATTATCTTAAATTATTAAGTCTTTCATTATCAATAAGTTTTAATGAGTGTATGCTTATGTTTCTTGAAGGTAAAAAACATATCTGATGAATCGTTCAAGAGTAGTAAATGAACATTCTTTGATTTGATGAGACTGAAAGATGTACAAGAGAGGACTAAGACAGGAGAATTAAGAGCATTACCATCAGGTTCTGACACCTCATTAACAAAGAGAATATTCCTGGTTAATTTCTCTGGGTCTCCAAAAGAGAGTTGATGTTTTTTGCCAAAAGAAAGAGTTGACTAGGTAGGTATCTATGGTTCTGACAAAGTCTATGAATATACAAGTTGAATCTCCATGAACCTTCATGTACACACTAGTTCAATCTCTCATTCAACAACCCTATTTAGTTAGGGGTTTCTTAAAGATACTAGTCTTTACTACTTTAAAAAAAATTTCCTTTGCATTCTCATTCAGATTTTATACAAGCAATTAAAAGTTCATAAAAACTCACCCAATATGATATTTAACATAAACAGGGGGAAGGAAGGAACAACAACAAAAAATTCAATATCAATCCTTCAAGATTAAATGTTAACCTTAAAATACAGTTAACATCTAAGGTAATCGTTCTATTTCAGGCAAACCATATGGAAAATCAGGACAGAAAACACTGGCAAGCAAATTATATACTCACTTTTGCTTTCTAATGATTAGATTTAAAACACATGGTCCAAGCATTTCACAATGTAGTATTTATGTTTAAACAAAAACACACTCCAGCTATACACAAAGAGATTGCTAAAATGTAAAACATGTAAGCCATGCACCTTCTATTTTGTAACAAAAGCTCATCCCAAATGATCCAGTGGGTTGAGAAGAAGCAACTCAATTAAAAAGATATTTTCTACAACAATTCAGAAATAGACTAGTTCAGTAATTATCCAAAAACGGAAGAGTTCCATTTGAAAAGCTGGTTACAGTTCTAACTTTACATTCACAAACTCTTTTGTGGGATGATGTGAAACAAATTGGTTGTTAAAAACTAGTGCTTGCAAAAGGAATTCTGATGCCCAAGAAAGGAACAGGCTCCATGACCACAAACCTACGCCAGCTCTTCTACCTTTTCAACAGAGTTTGCCAAGATGAGCGTGTTATTAGCCAGGCTTGGCTGGAACAATCCACTGCCCACAAAGTTACTTTAATGTGCTGTCTCTATTGAAAATCACAGTAATCCAACAATACATCACGATACTTTCCCATCACTGCCGCAATTCCCACCACAGGCAACACTTTGTCTCCAACAAAGAAGCCTCACATTCTACGTCTGCACAAACCCTGATCCTGCCTAGTCCTGTGTGGCTGCCAAGTGGAACATCTGTGTGCTCGACAGTACACAAAACTGGCTCTTTTCTTTTTTCTTTTTCTTACTTTCTGTTTTCTTCTTTTTTATTTCCTAGACAATAAACTGTGTGATTGCTGGTAAGGAAATGGTCTTTCATTCCCTTCCTCTTCCCTTTTATTTATTAGTTTGTTTGTTTAAAGTGACAAACAACTACATCTGCCATTTACCCTTACTTTAATTCTAAATCCCAAAAGCACATTATTTTAAGTCCAAACCCTGATTCTCTACGCGTTTAGACTTGTGATCATCTGAAGAGTATTGACTTTAAAGATAAAGATCCTTAAAGGTATATTAACAGAAAGAACATATTCAATTCTAAGAATATTCTAGAACTTCATTTATATTTACAGAGTGAAAAAAACCCACTAAAAACGGTAGTATACTCATGAGAATAAAAAACTCATAAACTAATGTTCCTTGTAGAAAGTTTACAACAAAAGCTATTATTTCCATAAAATATTACATTTTGATGTTTCATGCCAAAGAAAGACTTTTCTATTATGTTTTTCCTACTATATTTCACCTCAAATCAATATTTGGGCTTAAAAAAGTAAAAGAAATTAAGGCACACCAAGAGACAACTGCACAAAGAATATGACTAGGAATTAACTAGAGAAAAATTACATATTATAAACCAACAACTTCTATCTGCTCCCCAAACAAAAGAGAAAAAAAATGCTCAATTTCATTAGTCATCAAACAGACACAAATTAAATCTGGATACTTTTGCTATCAATATGACTAATATTTAAAAACAGAGTACACAGATTTGCCAAGGACTGGAACAGTAGCAATTTTAAATTAGTACTACCTTTCCAGAGAGCAATTTGGCATTATGAGTGTTTATATCAACTGGCCCAGCAACTTCACTTTTTGGATTTTATCTAAAACTAGTGAGAAGACAGGCATCCAGATGTCTACTGTAGCTTTATTTAAAATAGAAACAATTTAGAAACAGATAAATATCCAATTATAGAGGCTCTGTTAAATAAATTATGATACATCTCTCTGAGAAGTACTATACAACCAAGAACAATAAAGTTTAAGGGAATATATAATTCATGGCATAGTTGAAAAAATTTATTTCATAGTTAAGTGAAAATAGCAGGTTATAAAATATGATACGTAATGGCAATCCATTTTTTAAAAAATGTATGCCTGCTTAGGAAAAATAAAAAATGTTAATAGTATTTTCTCATGATGATGTAAAAATAAATTTCTCTATTTTATAATAAACTTGCCTTTAGTTTTAAACCAGAAAAAAGTCCCTGAATTATTTCTTCTTAGAATTGATGGCAAATTTTAATTTATTATCATTAAAAAAATAAAGGGTAATTCATTTCTTCTCAAAGATACATTAATATTTTCCCAGGTTTTCAAAACCTGTTCCATTGAAAATCATGTAAAATTTCACATGAAAACAGTATCAAGAAACAGAGGGAATCTGTACAATAATTTCAGATTGAGAATGGAAAAATCTCTTAGATTTATCACTTTAAGTAGAAGTTGGCAATCATACAATTGTAACTCAAAAAGTTTAATGAAGATAGATAGAGCTGACACTGATTTCAGAGCCTGAAAGACCAGTCCATGTGAAATGTATCTCTAATTTCAGTAGATTAAAACAACATAAACAAACAACTATAATTTATGTGTGTCTGCTTATTGACAGAAATGGAATAAATAGAAAATAATGAAGTTTTTTAGTCTTTAATTCAAAGACAATATGGAGAGCGTTTTTTTTCTACCTGTCTTGTCTTATACTACAAAACTAGATTAATAAGGAAGTGACTTTCCAGTTTTATTCTAAAAGATAAAAGGAATTTTCTGCTACTTTATATTTAATATGTTTACTCTCCTCTGACATCTTGCACAGGAGCCAGAAAGCTACAAAGAGAAGATCTGTGAGTTCTGAAAGCAAAGTGTGAGCTTTATCCTTTGAGTTGTATCATTCTTTCACTATGACAAACTCTATAAACTAGTTTTATGCTACAATCACCTGTGTATTTCTTTTGAAAAAAAATAAAGTTAACTGCTAAAATGGCCATACACAAAAAAAAGTGTTTGCAAAGCAGCTGTTAAAGAAATGAGACAGACAGAGCTGTACTCTATTAATTGACACCAGTTTACTACATAGTATTTAAAAGCCATCACTGGAAAAGCAATAAAAAGTGTCCTGCTTTGTGATCTGGATTTCCTCTCACTGGACACAGAGTTCATGTGATGTTTTTAAAGTATTATTATTCTATATGCTAACTTGTCCATCCATTCTTTATGTTCGATATGACCAAATATGTTCATAAGTAAAATTAAAGTTCATAAGTAAACTTATGTTCACTAATATATGCTCAAATACATTCAGAAGTAAACTTAACCCCATGCATTGGAAGTATGGCATCTTACTCCTGGCTGCCAGGGAAGTCCCAGTCAGTGCTCTTTTTACCAAGTTATCGAGTCAAGAGAAGTAGACTGATACAATGCTGAAATTGTAGGACCCCTTATGGTTGTAGTTTCAGCAGTAACAGCATCAGATCAAAGATACCTTACTTGTTACCAGTGTTTTCCCTCTCCTCAAGACACCTGCAAAGTCCATTTGTTATAGTACAAGTTAGATCCAAACCACATGTTTGATATGAGAATTTATAGATAACTGGACAATGATTTTCTTTTTTTCTTTTTGCAAATCTGTCAAAAAGGCACAGCAGACTGTCAAGTTCTAACCTGACATCCAAAGAAGCTGAACTAACAGATATAAATGGGTTTTCTGTTCAGGGAATTTTTGATTTGACCACATAAACAAATGAAAAAGAAACAAAATTAATCTTGACATACATTTGAGACTATTAAGTGAAACCAAACATTTAACACAAAATCCATGAGTGGGCATTCTCTGCCTGTGGGAAAGGGGAGGAGGGTGGCAAGATGTCTGTAGTGACTATTACTTCTACTTCTAGTTTCTATTGATAGGCACTAGCAATCATAGTTTTTGACGTTTATTGAAAGATTAGGGCAGAGTTTCTCTATGAATTTCTTAAGACTGGATTCAGCCACCTGGTTTCATGAATGCTTTTCATCCTTCCCTTCAGGATGATTTTGCTTACACTGGAATAAAATACCTTTTGTGGTCACACCACATTCTTACACATTTCAAAGTGGGTCAAAACTCCTTTGACAAAGTCATTGCTCGCTGAGGGGCTTATTGATTCCTAAAGTCCCATCACGATACAGTCAAGCAATCAAATATCATCCAAGTCATCAATCAGCCATTTATCATTCTGTTAATCTTTTAACACTTTGCCTGCATGATAATTTATTTATTAAATTTTTATTGGAGGTTAGTTCATTTACAATGTTGTGTTAGTGCCAGGTGTATAGCAAAGTGAATCAGTTATACATGCACATGGACCCACACTCTCTCTTTTTCTCTTTTTTTATTTCGATTCTTTTCCCATATAGGTCATTATTGAGTATTGAGTGATTTTGAGTACATGGTGATTTTGAAGGAGTATGTATACCTAGTCAGAGTTGCCTAAAATATACATAATTCCTTGCCTTTTTTAGGTCACTTAGAACTGCATCTAAAATTTTACTGTACAAGCAATGTTATAATAAGAGGTAAAACTTAAAGAAAAAAAAGCCCAGCATGGTCTCAGTCATCATTAAGATGACTTGGTACTTGCCTCAATTTCCCATTTAGTTTTTATAAGTAAACCACTTCTGATCTCCTCTTAGCTGAGAAACCAAAAAAAAATCTTACTAAGAAATTACAGGTTAATGAAGGTTGGTGAAGCTCTTTACAAGCATTGGAATTATACAAACATTCATTTGGAGTAAGCACTTGAAGTAGCTGAGGGATGTGTTAAAGGCTGATTTCTGGGCCTCATCCCCAGATGTTCTGCTTCTTTACATTTGGGATAAAATTAAGGGATTACATATTGAGCAGAAAATATCTAATAAGAAGATACTAGGTTTTAACACAGAAGTTCTGTGGCCACTGTTTTCAGAATTCCACATTATTTTCAGGTTCTCTGCTTTGTTCTGAAGAGCTATCATTATCGGAGTCTTATTCTAAATAAGTGATTTTTAAAGCTTTTCTTATAAATTTTGCTTTTGAAATCAGTCTTATAGGATGGGGTGCATACTATAAATTTGAAAAGAACAACAGGCAAATGATTAAGAAGCCCTGACTTTATTTCACAGCCCAAGAAACTACACAGCAGAACTATATCCTTCTACTTTTCTGTATATTTATTCTATTAATTTTTAAATAAATTTATTTTTTAATTGAAGGATAATTGCTTTCCAGAATTTTGTTGTTTTCTGTCAAACGTCAACATGAATCAGCCACAGGTATACATATGTCCCCTCACTGTGTTATTTTTGAAAGTTTGATATTGAAATTCCAACTACAAATCTTAATTTATCTACTTACAAAATAATTGTGATATATAGTGGAACTATACCTAACTTTGTTCTGTATTTTCCAAGTCTCCTGTAAATGTGTTATCATACTTTCACAATTTAAAAAAATAAAAAAAAACAAAGAGAAAAAAGAAAAAAGAAACTATACAGCAGAATCTTTCTTTTTTCACCATCTCTAAAGGTGGCGTGTAGCTTTCCCACAGTATCGGGTTGCTAGTCTAGGTACAAGCACAACCTAGGTGATAATTCACTCAGATTTAAACTACTTTTTTCAAGGCCAACTTTCCCCAACAATGCATCATCTACATTTTAAATGGTAGGTGAAATTCTACCACCACTCTCAAAGAAAGGGACAAGGAGGTGTATTGTACTGGACAAAAGAAATGGAGGAACCTATTGACAGTACAAACAATCTATAGCACCCCTGGGTAGAAAGATTTGTTCAAAGTTTTCTCACACGAGAAAAATGCAATGAAGCATGTAACATTGATTATATTTCATTATTTTTTGGACCTACGTGTTGAAATACCTGAAAAGAAACCATCATTTGTGAATATGCATAATCCCTTTTCCCCTACTGATAGAGAAATCAGTGATACAATCCTATGCTTAAATATAAAATTAAAATGTTAGATTAGCAGGACATTAGAAAAATAAGTGTCTTTAAAAAAAGTAAGACATATAATCAATTACTGGTTGCTGCTTTATAAATTTAATCATTTGGAGAAATGTATGAAAAGCTCAACTATTCCAGCCCTTCCTCAATTCCAAATGTGGGAATGTAACATCTTGATCTATTTGCTCCCTCTGAAAGATGCTTTAAATGGCACAAAGATACAACTATTATTTTCCACATCCTTGCATTTGTATAATTTTTTAAAAAAATTTTAATTGAAGTATAGTTGATTTACAATATATTAGTTTCAGGTGTACAGCAAAGTGATTCAGTTTTATTTATACATGTATTCAGCTATATATATATATATATATTTAGTTAATATATACATTTAGTTATATATGTATATATATGTTCTTTTTTAGATTCTTTTCCATTATAAGTTATTACAATATATTGAATTGAGTTCCCTGTGCTATACAGTAGGCCCTTGTTGTTGTGTTTGTACAATCTCAAACCCAGAGATGTTCAATACTCACACTAAGCTCACACTAAGTTCCCCACACTAAGCCATTACTGATTAAGAAAGGCATCTGCAGAACAGAACAAACTAAATATAGTATAAAATTTACCTTCTTGAGGCTCTGAGAAGTCACCAAGTCAAACCTCCTGCCCTTGGTCTTCCTAAATCAAAAGGATGTATACAGCCATTCTAAATCAACAGGAGCCTGAAATACAGCTCCTCCAAGATTTTAGGTTCTATTTTTTTCTTTAAAGTCAAAACTAGCTGGCATTAACTAATGAGCTGAAAATGAATTTGAGAAGTTTGGTTTTAAATGTTGAAAAGTTAAGTTCAGTGTTACTTGCAAAAGAAGGAGAAAACTGTCAACAATTTATTCAGATCTAAAGAGAAGATAGATATATCTTCCATTATACTATCCACCACAAGAATTTATAATGAGTATTGGACAGCAGGGCAAAAGGGATTAAGGTGAAAAATGTATTTCACGTTCATGCTCATGCTAATTACTTTGACCACTGCTATGGAAAAAGGAAAAGTGTAGTATGTGCATTTAACTTGGATTAATGTGGTCAGATGGCAAGAAAATTTGTTAAAGAGGTTAGTAAGTAAGCTACATCAGATAAAGCACCTGGAGGTCTGAGACTCAACCTAAGACTCTCTAGTGCACACAGAATTTCTTACTGAGGGGACAAGATGTCTGAGAATGGTGACCTTAAAACCTGGGGGTAACACATGCCGGGTACAACTAAGTCTGCACACCCAGAGAAGCCTGAGAAGATCCTGCATGCTGTAACTAAGACCTGCTGCTGCCGCTGCTGCTAAGTCGCTTCAGTCATGTCCGACTCTGTGCGACCCCACAGACGGCAGCCCACCAGGCTCTGCCGTCCCTGGGATTCTCCAGGCAAGAACACTGGAGTGGGTTGCCATTTCCTTCTCCAATGCATGAAAGTGAAAAGTGAAAGTGAAGTTGCTCAGTCATGTCCGACTCTTAGCGACCCCATGGACTGCAGCCTACCAGGCAAGAGTACTGGAGTGGGTTGCCATTGCCTTCTCCAACTAAGACCTGAGACACAGTCAAATAAATAAACAAGTATTTAAAAAATTTTTATCTGGGTAAAAATGAGAACATTTGATTTTCTAATCCCATAGAGAAGTGGGTAAGGAGATGATGACAGAAATTACACTGACTCCCCTGGCCAGGCCAGGCTGCACCTAAGGAAGCAATACACTTGGAAGATGGGTAAAGGTAAGGTCACAATTTCAAGAGAGCCATACATTTTCAACAGCATAAACTGTGCTTTGCAGCTACCTCAGGATGGCTTGGGTTCAAGAACTGATTCTGCTCAAAGTGAAGGCGTGACATTTCTGGGATTTTGAAGATGAGTCTCAAAATGCCAGAATTATCCCCAAATTTCTGGCTAAATGACCAATTCCAGGCAATGTTTGTATCCATCTGGTCCTGTGACACTAGTTTCTTTCATAAAATTTCTGTGAACAAAGCCGAGAGGACCAGTACTTCTAGGCCTGGAGTCAGAGTTGTTATGGGTCAATGTGAATTTATCCAACCGTTCTCAAGAATACCAGCGTATTCGCTGACTTCATCAAAACTCATCTCTGTGCAATACCAGACCACTATTTGTATGCTTTTATCATCTAAAGTTAATTAAGCTGGTCTTAAGATTGTTTTTAAAATACTTAAAAATTAGTATTTTTAAAGTTTCTAACAAGTCATTATAACTATGGCTAACCTAAGATAAAACCTCATTTTTTTGAGGTCTATAGATAAAAGGAATTTTTAATATGTGGACCTACTTTTGAATAAAACAGTTGTATATGTCCCTGTCCTAAATAACTCAGGAAGGGTAGATTGTGAGGGAAATAAAAGGCTAGCAAGAAACTCAATTAAAACTACTTCACTCTCTTTCCATTAATTATCTATATTTTTACAGGAATCAATAGCCCTATTCCATTTGAATTGGCCAAGATCTAAGATTAAAAGACTCAACCCAGCCCCTGCCAATTGTCTTTTTCATACTTCTGTTAAATTTTGTTGTTAATACCAAGTGCTATTTCCCCAGCTGTGAAGTCAGGCTAGCAGCTGCCATAGCAAACCATGCCAACCAACACTACAACAATATATAAAGACAGCTGCCTTGCCTGTCTTTACAGATGAAAGAAGAGCGCTAAAGGCCTAGAAAAATCTCTGGTACTGGCAATGGCGGCGCAGGCAGCTGCCTGCCCATCATACTGCTGTAGAGTGTGCTATGTGACAATAGCTACAAGAGACCAAGAGAGGATGAATACTACTAATTTCTACCAATGACACGTCCTATTTCCAAATTGTTTTCTCTGTGGGATATTACATGGTTTTTGATATTTAAAATTTTAGATTCTTCACCATTCTATGCACAGAGGCAAAACCTCACTATTACATAAACAGTACTGATTTCTATTTTAATTTTAATAAATTAAGCAATAAAAAATCTTACAGATTTGTATACAAAAATTTAAGAGTTACAAACAATAATAGATTTTTCTAACATTAACACTGTTATAAAGCTTCAAAATAATCTGATAATCATCCCAGGGTACAACTGACTTTGAGATTGACAATAATTTGATTGGAACTAACATTTATAAGAGTGTTTCTATTTCATTAAAATGGTCCACTTTGTATACATTTCATATGGATTAAAGTCTACATAGAGTTTACAAACAGATCTGATATTTAGATTTCTTTTTTAGAAGACATGTTTACTTTAATAAAAATATTGCATACCATACTTGATCAGGATGTCTGCAATTTACTTTGAAATATTTAAAATTATACTTACATACGTTTCAGAGGATGGTCAACCGTAGTCATTAAGAAAAACCCAAAAAACCCATATTCTAAAGGTAGCCCCTATAAGTGCCTCTAACATCTTTATTTCAGAGGACAACTGACCTTTTGCTAATCACCATACTGTCAGAAGAGGTTTTGCTGGTGAATATAGAGGCCTATTGGAGAAGGAAATGGCAACCTACTCCAGTAATCTCGCCTGGAGAATTCCATGAACAGAGGAGCCTGGCAGGCTACAGTCCATGGGGTTGCAAAGAGTCAGGCATAACTGAGCAACTATCAGTCACACAGAGGCCTATAACCAGCATGATGAATATTAAAAATGGGGTACCATTTGGGAAATAAAAAGCATTTAAGAAATATGGGCTGAATAAATAGTATTTTATCAACTCGTGCCATTCTTTCATGAGAAGAGCCTAGGGATCAAGTGGGCATAGATGCTTTCCTTGATGGACCATGCCCTCCTTTAAATCCAACATTCCTTCTTCAGTCTGAATTGTGGAAGACTCTGCTTGCCTGTTGCTCATATGAAGGAGGCAGAATTTCCTTTGCAGTATCCCCTTTTCTGCAAGATGTTGGTCAGAGCCGCTGTGAGGTCTCAGAAGAGGGATCTCCTCCTATTCCAAGTACAGTTTTCCTCCTATTTCGAGCACTCCTTTGTGCCTTGTTAATACTTAAGCAACACATTTCTATGTGTGTCTTTAGGTGCAGCAGAATCAGGTCTGAGATATGCTTTCATTATAACTTGACAATGATGTTGTAAGAAGTATCTTAGTCTTCACCTACTTCAAATTTCTTTGGAGGTTATCATTATCTACAAAAGGAGCCCAAGAGTAGGGCATAACCACACTTACTTAGGTCAATATAGAAGAGCAGTAAGATATGTATATTTTAAATTAATCCTATTTAAAGCTATAATTTTGTCAAACACAAAACTGCAAATCAACTAATACTATCAAGGGGTGTTTATTAATAATACAGATTGATCAGCATACGAACATGTGACTTCATACAAAACATATAACAAGTTTCAACAAAACTAGTATATAATTTTTGAAAGTCCTGGCACCCTGGTCACATGGAAAGCCATTCAGAGACCTTTTATCATATTAGAGAAAAATATACATATATAACCATGCAAAGAGAACAACTAGAGGGATGTTGGAAAGAAGCTTAACCAAAAGGCAGTGCGTTTATAAATTTACTTTTCTAAAATCCCTCAGCAAGAGAACTGAGAATAAATAATGCTGAAACAAACCTAAGTAGGGAACTTAGTATATAATGGAGAAAGCATTTTAATCTTGTAGGAAAAAGGAAGAATCATTCAATAAATTGTATTGTACAAAAATGGGAAACATCTTTTTGACCTCAAGGTAGGAAAGATACACAGAATACAATTATGACAGCTGGATAAAAAATTACCCTAAAACAGTGGCTTCAAGTAACAACAATCATTTACTATGCTCAAGAATCTAAAGTGTGGCAAGGACTCAGCAAGGAAAGATCATCTCTGCTCCACATGTCTGCTGGGGTGGGTGGGCTGAGACTGGAGGATCCATCTCTAAAAAGGCTCACTCGCAAAGCTGGGAGGTGA
The DNA here is from genome assembly GCF_032452875.1 of Bos javanicus. Lineage (NCBI taxonomy): Eukaryota > Metazoa > Chordata > Mammalia > Artiodactyla > Bovidae > Bos > Bos javanicus. The sequence continues at coordinate 43,311,029 of NC_083881.1, forward strand.
GAACTGGCTGCTAGTTGCTGTCCACATGAAACATCCTACCCGGCTTGGGCTTCCTCACAGGATGGGGGTTTTACTTCAAAAATATCCCATGAAATAGGAATTACATGTTACCGGTTTCTTAAACCCTGGGCCCCCCAAACTGCCACAATGTCACCTCTGTTCAGTCTATTGTTCAAAGAACCACATGGCTCAGATTCAAGAGGAGGTACAGATCCATCCTTGATGGGAAGAATGTGAATAGAATTTGAAGGCTGTGTTTTAAGACTTAACAATAGCCATTCCTAAAGGAAAAGTTGGGCAGAGTTGACTACACCAGAATTTAAAATCTTTGCATGATAAGTCACTGTGGAAAAGGTACAAGGTAAAACATAAAGACAGTTTGAAAAGAAGTAATTTGTAACATTTACAAGAAAGAATATCTAGAAAATATTATATATACATATATATACACACACACACACATGCATCAGTTGGAAAAAGAAAAAAACAGCAAAGAAAGAAATAGATAAAGAATATGAACAGTCAGTTCATAGGAGGGAAAACCTAACTGGATACTATATGAAAAAGAGGCTCAAAATCATTTTATAGTGATAAGGAAAAACCAAATCAAAACACATCACCTATTAGACTGCCAAAGTCTTTAAGACTTAAAATACCCAAAGTTTGATAAATATGAGGGAAAATGGCAACCAGCCATAAACTTTGAGTTTTAAATGGAAAAATGATGTTAGCAATTTGGAAGTATTTAATAAAACAGAAAAAAATATATATATATAGTTTTTAACCAAACAAGCTTTCAAGATGATATAAGGAAACAAAGGCATTTGTCTCTGGAGACATAAAGAAGAATGCTAATGCTCATAATATTCATAATAGTTAAAAACTAGAAACCAAATCAAGTTTCATCAATAAGGAAAAGTATAAACTGCTGCTGGGAGGGCAAGGATTATATTTCCCAGCACCTTTTTGTTGAGGTGGAGTCATGTGACCAATAGAATATTAGCAGAAAAGAGGTTGGTCACACAAAGACCAAAGAATTTAATTTTAAGCAGTGGGAATGCCTTTCACAGTCTCCCTTTTCCATCAGTTTGATCCATACGAGCACTGTGACCTTGGAAATGTGCTGAAAATGGTGGAGCCATAACGTGGAAGGAGTCTGGGTCTTTACATCACCAGCCATCACCCAGGAACAGTGAGTGACATGGCAGTGTTACATGAGTGAGAAACAGTTGTAAGCCATTAGAATTTTGCAGCTTGCTTTAGCTAGCTTTACCTGAATAAATTTAATATATTGAATGACTTCAAATTTTTCAAAACTATATAGAAACTCTACAGTCTAAAAAGTGGGAGAGAACAAAAGAAAAAGTCCACACAAGCAATTCTTTCCTAATCAGAAGAAAAACAGCTAACATTTCCTGAGCACTGAGCATGTGCTTTGGGGCTTCCCTAGTGGCTCAGCTGGTAAACAATCTGCCTGCAATGTGGCAGACCTGGGTTCGACCTCTGGGTTGGGAAGATCCCCTGGAGAAGGGAATGGCTACCCACTCCAGTATTCTGGCCTGGAGAATTCCATGGACTATATAGTCCATGGGGTCGCAAAGAGTCGGACATGACAAAGCAACTTTCACAGTATGTTTTAGGCTCACACTGGATAGCTGTCATTGATAATAGCTAACATTTCCTGAGCACTTAATATGTGCTAAGTATAATATTCTTAATGTTAACTCAGTATGTCCTTCAAACAATACTGTAAGGTACACTATAAAGCCCTAATTTAAAATGAGAGTGATACCATACATGTATCATGTGTGAGGCGGGTCGCCAGTCCGGGTTCAATGCATGGTACTGGAGGCTTGGGGCTGGTGCACTGGGACGACCCAGGGAGTGGGGGGGAGGGAGGAGGGTGGAGGGTTCGGGATGGGGAACGCGGGTGTGCCTGTGGCGGATTCGTTTCGATGTTTGGCAAGGCTACTGCAATATTGTAAAGTTTAAAAATAAAATAAAATAAAAAATTTAAAAAAAAATGAGAGTGAAAGAGATTAGTGAGAAGTCTTCCTAACACTACTAAATCTGTGTTAGGAACCCATCCAAAAAGGTCTAACACAATTTCAAGAGCAAATTTGGCTTATCCAAGGTTCTTAAAATAGAAATCTAAAAAATCTTTTTGACATCAATGCTCAATTTTAAATATCAATTCCATGGCTTAATACTGTCTAAATAGTTCATGAACCCATTCTTGCCTTACATATCCAATCAGTTGAGTTCAGTTCACTCAGTCGTGGTTGACTCTTTGCGACCCCATGGACTGCAGCACACCAGGCTTCCTTGTCCATCACCAACTCCCGGAGTTTACCCAAACTCATGTCCACTGAGTTGGTGATGCCATCCAACCATCTCATCCTCTGTCGCCCCCTTCTCCTCCCACCTTCAATCTTTCCCAGCATCAGGGTCTTTTTCAATGAGTCAGTTCTTTGCATTATGGCCAAAGTATTGGAGTTTCAGCTTCAACATCAGTCCTTCCAGTGAACACTCAGGACTCATCTCCTTTAGGATGGACTGGTTGCATCTCCTTGCAGTCCAAGGGACTCTCAAGAGTCTTCAACACCACAGTTCAAAAGCATTAATTCTTCGGTGCTCAGCTTTCTTTACAGTCCAACTCTCACATCCATACATGACTACTGGAAAAACCATAGCCTTGATTAGACAGACCTTTGTTGGCAAAGTAATGTCTCTACTTTTAAATATGCTGTCTAGCTTAGTCATAGTTTTTCTTCCAAGAAGCAAGCAACTTTTAATTTCATGGCTGCAGTCACCATCTGCAGTGATCTTGGAGCCCCCAAAAATAAAGTCTGACACTGTTTCCACTGTTTCCCCATCTATTTCCCATGAAGTGATGGGACCAGATGCCATGATCTTCATTTTCTGAATGTTGAGCTTTAAGCCAACATTTTCACTCTCCTCTTTCACTTTCATCAAGAGGCTTTTTAGTTCTTCTTCACTTTCTGCCATAAAGGTACTGTCATCTGCATATCTGAGGTTACTGATATTTCTCCTGGCAATCTTGATTCCAGCTTGTGCTTCATCTAGCCCAGCGTTTCTCATGATGTACTCTGCATATAAGTTAAATAAGCAGGGTGACAATATACAGCCTTGACATACTCCTTTTCCTATTTGGAACCAGTCTGCTGTTCTGTGTCCAGTTCTAACTGTTGCTTCCTAACCTGCACATACCATTGCCCAAAGTTAAATCATTAAGTCAAAGTTAAATCACACCTTAACTATGGCAGTCATCTGGTACCTCTCTTCTGGGCTCATCTCACCCTTTCCTCCACCTAGAAAAAACTTAGAAAATCATGTTTTGATACACTACACTGTGGCATTCTTGGATTGCTCTTAATATGTGTTTGCTTGAAGGGAAGAAGGAATAGATGTTGGAACATAAGTTCTTTCCTACTACTGAAAATACAAACAATTCTCCTAGCCAAAAGAGTTTACCTTTTTTTTTTTTTTAACTGAAATCAAATTTAATATTCACTTGGAGGTTCAAAATCTTATAGGAAGAGAACCAATTTGCCAAAATTATAGCTAGCTTTTAAAAATATCATTCAGTCCTCCTCTGTTCAAGATATCCTACTTGGGAAACAAATTCTCAGACTGCAACACACTGTTATATTTCCAAGGGTCATTTGCCAGTGGTATGACTCATTTTCTTCTTTCTTTGTTTTTACATAATTTCTAAAATTTCCAGTTACTTTTAAAGAAAAAAATATATCAGCAAGTTTGATCCTAGTTGTAGGTTCTTCACGCGTGCGTGTTAAGTCGTTTCAGTCGTGTCCGACCCTTTGGATCTATGGACTGCAGCCCGCCAGACTCCTCTGTCCAGGGGACTCACCAGGCAAGAATGCTGGAATGGGTTGCCATGCCCTCCTGCAGGGGATATTCCCAACCCAGGGATCAAACCTGCATCTCTGGCGACTCCTGCATTGTAGGTGGATTCTTTACCGCTGAGCCACCGGGGAAGCCCTGTCGGTTTGTCACAGATGTCTGTATTAAGTTGAAGAAATTCCCTTCTATATCTAGCTTGCTGAATGTTTACTACTGAATGTGTGTTGAATTTTGTCAAATGCTCTATGGCTGATTATATTATTCTAATAACATGATAAATTACACTGTGCAAAGCTTACATTCCCGGAGGAAAAAACTACGCTTGGGTCAAGATTCCTTTAAAAAGTTATTTTTGGATTGCTAGCATTTTAAGGATTTTTACATCCAAATTCATGAGATATTGTCTGCAGTTCTCTTTTCTTGGGACATTTGGGTCTAGTTTTGGTAGTCTTTGTGCACGCATGCTCAGTCTCTCACTCTTGTCCAACTCTTTGTGACCCCCATGGACTGTAACTTGCCAAGATCCTTTGTCTGTGGACTTTTTCAGGCAAGAATACTGGAGTGGGTTGCATTTCCTACTTCAGGGGATCTTTCTGACCCAGGGATCGAACCTATACCTCCTGTCCTGGCCAAGCGGATTCTTTAACACTAGTGCCACTTGGGAAGCCCTTCTGTTCTGATCATTATGAGTTGGTGGAGAGTGGGCCACCCCAAGGAGATCTCTCGGCTAGTTTCATGAGTGTTTGACCAGTGCAGTCACTCGGGGCCTCATGCACATATAGGCCTGTGTTTGGGGTCATGCTTTATGGTCTTTGACTTGAAATTTTTAATAAATTAACCTTTACATTTGTATTTTTAAGTGAAATATGATGAAACAATGGTGTATGCACTCAAGGCTTCAAGCCTTGACTTGCGTGTAGTCTTGACTTCCTAGGGCAAGGTCTCAGCTCCCCTCCTCCATGCCATGATCAGTGAGGAAAAGCCCACACTCCACTGTCACCCTCCACCCACAGTGGGGGGCCTGCACACAAGTCCAGGAGCCCCTCACTCATCTGCAATTCAGGTTCCCCTGGGCACCCTGGCATACAGGTAGCAATCCTTTGGGGTTGTCCCCCACGGTGAATTAGGGTTGTGGGACCACAGGAAGGGAAGATTAATTTCCTTGCTCCTGATTTGGGCATCACACTTTCAGTCTGTACTGAATCTCGCAAATTTTGCAGCCAGCCCGAGCAGATCCTGACAAGTCTGAATCAGTCATGGTGGTCTCTTCCACCAATTCTGCTTCGTATCTTGGCATATGTTGAAATTCCAGCCAATAAAGAAGGAGGAATATTTGCAGGGGAACTTTTGGGAAGGTTTTCTTACTCTTAAAAGAGACATAAGAGACTCCCTTTTTGCATGTGTAATCTGTCAATTCTGGACGTGATACTTGTACTGTCACCACTATTTATGATCATAAAGAGACCAGCCTGAGTACAAACCTATATGGAGGGGAGAGCTAGTTAGACTACAGAATGACAAAGGGGAGGACCCGGGGCACTTACCACAACTAAATCACAACTGTCCTACCTCTGGATTCCTTGTGATGTTAGTTAATACATTTCCTTATTGTTTAAGACAGAGTAGCACTTTCTGTTAATTGCAGCTGAAGCATTCTAAGCGCTGAAGACATTTTGATATATAAGATACTACAGCTTTGATAGCAATACAGACCTCTTAGAACCCATTTTATCAACTGTGAAAAATAACTGCCTATTCCTCCGAGTGAATTCTATATATTACACTGCTCATATTTTAAACGAAACCATTCAAAAACATGCCCTTTCCAAACTTGCTAGAATATTCTCAGTGGTTTCTAGATCACAGTTAACTAGATAGAAAAAAATTTATTCCTATAGATTCAGGTGAATCATCATGATAGATTTAACATGGTATATTAGAAAGAAGCCAACTTTCTATTAGATCTATTTTCTTTCTCTTCCTATCTTGGCCTTCTAAAATCAAGCTCATCATCAGTGAAAAGTGAAAGTGTCAGTCACTCAGTCATGTCTGACTCTTTGTGACCCCATGCACTATAGCCCTCCACGTTCCTCTGTCCATGGAATTCTCCAGGCAAGAATACTGGAGTGGGTTGCCATCCCCTTCTCCAGGGGATCTTCCTGACCCAGGGATCGAACCCAGGTCCCCTGCATTGTAGACAGGTTCTTTACTGTCTGAGCCACCAGGGAAGTCCAAGCTGGGTACCACATAAACAGAGAATAGGAACATATTTCCACTGAAACTAGATATGTCACTGTATTATATCTGGTAAGAGAATGACACGAGCTTCTGGGCAGAGGTAGAAATGTTCTTCCTATGGAGCATTCCGGTATCAAGATCCAAATGGTCTGGAATCTCATCTCCACATAGCAAATCCATCATCAAGGAAAGCACCCCAGCAGAGGCATCCCTGTTCTCCTACTCCACACATCTGGGTCCTCCACACAAGGAAGGGTCCCACACCCTCAACAGAGGTCCTTTTTTTCCCAGGAGCAGTTTCTCTGTTACAGGGAGCCAGCTGTTCGATACAATAGATGGTCAGGCGTCTTCTGAGAGCTGCCTGAGTCTGCACAGCAAATGGTCTATTCATGGACAATCATAAAAAGAAGACAGCATGCTGACATTCACAATTGGAGAAATGATAAATCTGTGTTAGGTAAAGCATCTGAGCTTTAGGGACAAAAATCTCATCAGATTTGGGGGAAAAAAATCATAACTGACTGCAAAAACCCCAAACCAGTTAAAGCACATGATTACAGCTTTCTTAGAGATAACTTTTGGTGGTGAGAAAACTAATTAAACATTCCTTGGAAGCCATGGGGCTGAAGTCAGTGCGCTGACTAAGGGAGCAGCTGTCAGTGCAGAGTGGGTTTCTGTCCTAGTCCTGTTCTGACCTCAGACTTGAGCCTGAGAACCTGTCAGAAAGGTGCTCTCACAGTGCAAGACATCGAGTAGCAGCTGCCTGCACTCTGTGGGCTGCAGCCGCTGTCTCTCGATTAAAAAAACACAACACACCACCACTCTGCTTGCATACTGCATGACACACGGGGTGTGCGTAAGTTCTCCTGCTACCACAGAGGAGAGTGAGGTTTCGACTCCATTACTATGAATACACTCCTGTCCCGCAACAAAAATGACTCTACTACTGTCACACACAGGAACACAGTCATCTCAACAGGCTAGCAAAAGAAGCCAGACACAAAAACCACCTACTCCACCGGATCCATTTAAACAAAGGCAAAAACCAGCCAAATTCATCTCTGGTATTAGATGTCAGGAGAGGCCTGACCTTTGTACAGGGAGAGGAGAGGAGAGGGGGAGAGGACTGGTGGGGCGGGGGAGGGGGAAAATGTGAGGCACTTGAGGTACTAGTATTAATAGTTTCCTTAAACTGGGCTTCCCTGGTGGCTCAGACAGTAAAGAATCTGCCTGCAATACAGCAGACCTGGGTTCAATCCCTGGGGGAAAGATCCCCTGGAGAAGGGCATGGCAACCCTCTCCAGTATTCTTGCCTGGCGAATTCCATGGACAGAGGAGCCTGGCAGGTTGCAGTCACGGGGTTGCAAAGAGTCGGACACGACTGATCGACTAAGCATAGCATAGCAAATTCCTTAAACTGGGTAGTGGTTACATATGTATGTTCACTTTGGGATAAGTTATTGAGCTGTACACTTAGAATTGGTATACTTTTCTTTATGAATGGTATTCTTCAATTAAAATATTGAAAAAAGAAAAAAAAAAGATTAATTGCCAAACACAACGAAACTCATAACCACTCTGACCAAGCAACCTATCAACCCCGAATTAGGCAGCAGTTCTCAGCCAAGGTTTCCCACATGGTTTCCAGGCATGGAGTGTGACATCAGATATGGCTGGGACCTCAGCTGGGGCTGTCACCCAGGATACCTACCTCTAGCCTCTCCATGTGATCTGGGGTCCCTCACAGCATAGTGGCTAAATTCCAAAGCAGAAAGTGAGGTAGGATCACCTTATGACCTAGCCTCAGAAGTCAGGTCACTTCCTCAGTCATTTCCACGGCCTCCTATTTGTGAGAAGTGAATACTGTAAGGCAAGCCTGTATTCAAAAGGAATGGAACTGGATTCTACCTCAGGTGGGAGGAGCATCAGAGAGTCTGTGGATATGTTTTAAAAATCACCACAGCCCAGTGATGACCACAGATTATTTCCATTTCATGCCCAACATCTCCACAAGTCTCATTTATAAAAATAGCACCAGGCTGAGGCTCAAAGTCCAAGGTTTTGTCATCTAGGTCAAGCCCAGGTGCAGATGAGATGCCGCTATCAGGGCTTCATGGGAGCAGAGTCTTTATAATAGGTCTTCTTGACATGAAGCCCTGTAAACAAACAAAGTGCACACCCTATACACAAACACCCAGCAAACAGTGGTGGGACAAGCATAAGGTAACTGCTCTAAACCCCCTGTTCTAAAAAGAGGGGAAATAGGAAGCACATAACAGATTGTAACAACTCTGAAATCCAGTCAATGTTGCCAGTTGCTTGATTAGGGCTTAGTCTCACTACCTGGGAATATCTCTCCAGGGCTCTTCTCTGCCCTCTGCATTCTTGGTTCCTCTGAATTATTTTTCCTTTTTCAAAAAATCCAGCCTGCATTTGCAGAAGAATGGTAGTTTTCTCAGCCTGGCACCTCCCCTTAGAAATCCGAGTCCAAATACCTCTTCATTTTAGCCAGTCTACGTTCCTTTTAGTCAAAGCCAGCAGAGACTCCTCCAATACAATTCTCTTAAAAATTCTGGGAGTTTTCTGTGAGTCATTCTAGAAGGCACTCCATTAGATCAAAGCAAAGACACACCATAAATGTTGAGATAGACCTTCTTTTACTTTAAAACTGCTATAATGTCCTTAAGAATATTAGAAGCTCTATCTAATCTATTTAATGAAAGAAGATAAGTGAGGCACAGCCATAAGATTTGAAGAGAACCTTTTGTCTGTTTAAAAGGGTCTATAAGATACCGCCTTATTAAATCATTCTGAGGTCTTGATAAAGGGTTTTATAGTGATGTGCTGACTTCATCTTTAGACCATGTTTCCCTGAAAACACCCTTGGATTTCACCTTTGCCCATAAACCAATTCTTAATTTGAGAATCATCTACTATCTGGAGAGGCTAAGAATGAAAAAATAAATTTATTTTTTGAACCCAGCAAGTCCTGGCTGATTTATAGTTTGCATCTTGTATTTTAGTTTATTTCTCCTCTCTCATAATTTTATTATAAAGGGGAGAAGAAGCCAAAGGGTTACCTTTAACCTCTGTCTGGAAAGTTCTTTAGCTAGATCATCTAGTTCCTTAGGTACATTTTCAATTTTCCATATTATTGTGATTATGTTGCTAAATTTCCTCCACTTTACATTAAAGATCCCTTTCCTTCAACTTCTGCTAACATCTAAGCCCTCACTGATGGCTTCCGTAAAGTCCTTTAGGCTCCTACTAACATGTCAAGATTCATACAGCTTCAATCCACTGCCTAGTCCCAAAGCCAAAGCCACATTTTTAGGTTATTGTTATATCATTATTCTACTTTCAGGTACTAGAATCTATGCCAGTTATCCTTTTCTTGGCAAGATAACACTCCAAAACTCAGTGGCTTAAAACAAAAAGTTATATACTTTATAAAACTATGACTTATCAAATTTCAAAACAAAGGTTTTGGTCAAAACATTTGTTCTGTGAGTAAAGTTCCCTGGTAGCTTAGCTGGTAAAGAATCTGCCTGCAATGCAGGAGAACTTGGTTGAATTCCTGGGTCAGGAAGATCCCCTGGAGAAGGGATGGGCTACCCACTCCAGTATTCTTGGGATTTCCTGGTGGCTCAGCTGTGAAGAATTAGCTTGCAATGCGGGAGACCTGGGTTTGATCACTGGGTTGGAAAGATCCAACCCAGGTGGAGGGCATGGCAGCTCACTCCAGTATTCTTGCCTGGAGAATCCCCATGGGCAGAGGGGACTGGTGGGCTACAGTCCATAGGGTCATGACTCAGCAGCTAAGCACATGAGTAAAGGTGACTTTCCATAGGTGAAGATGACAATTTTTCAGAATTTCTTAGTTATTACTGGACAGTATTAGAAATGTTTCTGAAAATAAGAATAGCTACCTTTTAGAACACCCAAAAAAGATGTCCTTTTCATTATAGGGGACTGGAATGCAAAAGCAGGAAGTCAAGAAACACCTGGGGTAACAGGAAAATTTGGCCTTGGAATATGGAATGAAGCAGGGCAAAGGCTAATAGAGTTTTGCCAAGAGAATGCACTGGTCATAGCAAACACACTCTTCCAACAACACAAGAGAAGACTCTACACATGGACATCACCAGATGGTCAACACTGAAATCAGACTGATTATATTCTTTGCAGCCAAAGATGGAGAAGCTCTATACAGTCAGCAAAAACAAGACCAGGAGCTGACTGTGGCTCAGATCATGAACTCCTTATTGCCAAATTCAGACTTAAATTGAAGAAAGTAGGGGAAACCACTAGACCATTCAGGTATGACCTAAATCAAATCCCTTATGATTACACAGTGGAAGTAAGAAATAGATTTAAGGGCCTAGATCTGATAGATAGAGTGCCTGATGAACTATGGACGGAGGTTCGTGACATTGTACAGGAGACAGGGATCATGACCATCCCCATGGAAAAGAAATACAAAAAAGCAAAATGGGTGTCTGGGGAGGCCTTACAAATAGCTGTGAAAAGAAGAGAAGTGAAAAGCAAAGGAGAAAAGGAAAGATATAAGCATCTGAATGCAGAGTTTCAAAGAATAGCAAGGAGAGATAAGAAAGCCTTCCTCGGCGATCAATGCAAAGAAATAGAGGAAAACAACAGAATGGGAAAGACTAGGGATCTCTTCAAGAAAATTAGAGATACCAAGGGAACATTTCATGCAAAGATGGGCTCGATAAAGAACAGATATGGTATGGACCTAAAAGGAGCAGAAGATATTAAGAAGAGATGGCAAGAATACACAGAAGAACTGTACAAAAAAGATCTTCACGACCAAGATAATCACGATGGTGTGATCACTTACCTAGAGCCAGACAACCTGGAATGTGAAGTCAAGTGGGCCTTAGAAAGCATCACTACGAACAAAGCTAGTGGAGGTGATGGAATTCCAGGGGAGCGATTTCAAATCCTGGAAGATGATACTGTGAAAGTGCTGCACTCAATATGCCAGCACATTTGGAAAACTCAGCAGTGGCCACAGGACTGGAAAAGGTCAGTTTTCATTCCAATCCCAAAGAAAGGCAATGCCAAAGAATGCTCAAACTACCGCACAATTGCACTCATCTCACACACTAGTAAAGTAATGCTCAAAATTCTCCAAGCCAAGCTTCAGCAATACGTGAACCATGAACTTCCAGATGTTCAAGCTGGCTTTAGAAAAGGCAGAGGAACCAGAGATCAAACTGCCAACATCCTCTAGATAATGGAAAAATCAAGAGAGTTCCAGAAAAACATCTATTTCTGCTTTATTGACTATGCCAAAGCCTTTGACTGTGTAGGTCACAATAAACTGTGGAAAATTCTGAAAGAGATGGGAATACCAGACCACCTGACTTGCCTCTTGAGAAACCTATATGCAGGTCAGGAAGCAACAGTTAGAACTGGACATGGAACAACAGACTGGTTCCAAATAGGAAAAGGAGTACGTCAAGGCTGTATATTGTCACCCTGCTTATTTAACTTATATGCAGAGTACATTATGAGAAACGCTGGACTGGAAGAAGCACAAGCTGGAATCAAGATTGCCGGGAGAAATATCAATCACCTCAGATATGCAGATGACACCACCCTTATGGCAGAAAGTGAAGAGGAACTAAAAAGCCTCTTGATGAAAGTGAAAGAGGAAAGTGAAAAAGTTGGCTTAAAGCTCAACATTCAGAAAACGAAGATCATGGCATCTGGTCTCATCATTTCATGGGAAATAGATGGGGAAACAGTGGAAACAGTGTCAGACTTTTTTTTTTTTTGGCTCCAAAATCACTGCAGATGGTGACTGCGGCCATGAAATTAAAAGACGCTTACTCCTTGGAAGGAAAGTTATGACCAATCTAGATAGCATATTCATAAGCAGAGACATTCCTTTTCCAACAAAGGTCCGTCTAGTCAAGGCTATGGTTTTTCCAGTGGTCATGTATGGATGTGAGAGTTGGACTGTGAAGAAAGCTGAGCGCCAAAGAATTGATGCTTTTAAACTGTGGTGTTGGAGGACTCTTGAGAGTCCCTTGGGCTGCAAGGAGATCCAACCAGTCCATTCTGAAGGAGATCAGTCCTGGGTGTTCTTTGGAAAGAATGATGCTAAAGCTGAAACTCCAGTACTTTGGCCATCTCATGCGAAGAGTTGACTCATTGGAAAAGACTCTGATGCTGGGAGGGATTGGGGGCAGGAGGAGAAGGGGACGACAGAGGATGAGATAGCTGGATGGCATCACTGACTTGATGAACATGAGTTTGAGTGAACTCCAGGAGTTGGTGAGGGACAGGGAGGCCTGGCGTGCTGCGATTCACGGGGTCGCAAAGAGTCAGACACGACTGAGCGACTGAACTGAATGCCACAAAACCTTTCAGCTTCTCATTTTCCAAAAGCAAGTGATAAAGGATGAAAGCTGTTGGAATGAGACTCAAAGAGTTCTAGGTGTCAATCTTGATTTGAACAAAGTTCTCTGGTCCTTGGTCTAAAGAATGAAAGGCCAAACTGAATACTTCCTTTCTGCACCTGAGTGATTATACATTTCTTAAGAAATGAACAGTTCTTAGAGCTCTTCTTTTGAGAAATTAGAGAAGCCTATCAGGCCCTTGGTACTAGGATCCTGCCTGCCTTTCTGGTACTGCTGGTCTTGGGTGGCAGCTCCTGCCATATGGACTCTTACCTAAAATGAAACCTGGGCCACTTGCAGTTCTTGAATTGTCTGGGCTTGTTTTGTTTTCCCCTCATCCCAAGGCCTTGTCATGAGCCATTCACTCCTTCTGCCTAGAAACCTTCATCTTCCTGGTCCATTGTCTTTTTCCTCCAATTAGACCAAACTCTTGTTCTCAAAGAAACTTCCCTCATGCATTGAAGCAGATACAGCATCCCCAAAACCCACTCTAGGACGTCAAGTATGACACTGACACACGTCAGCTGTGCTTATGCTTTTGTCTGTTCACTCTCCTAATGGCGAGACTCTGGAGGGCAGAAACTGTACTTTTGGACATGCCTATCTTTTTAACATGTAGACTATACCTGGAATATAGTAGAAATTCAACAAATATTTGCTGAATGAATTGTATTTTAACTCTGCTGATAACATGGTCCAAGAAGCCACAAAGTCTAACAGTCAACTTTCAAGACTGTATTAACTTCTGTATTGTGGGTATTATTACAAGATATTAAAATCAAGCTAGGATAATGGTTTAGTTCACATACAACTTTTATTTACTATGCTAAAGTAGCATAATTTGGGAGAGATTATCTATTAAGCAAAGACTATTAATTTTTATCTACAATATTTTCTATAACTACAGTTTTAAAAAAACAGCTCTATTGAGTGAATATATAAAATTTACCCATTTAAAAAATACAATTCAGTGATTTTTAGTATTTTCACAGAGTTGACCCACTATGGCCACCAATCTAATCTTAGAACATTTTTATCACCCCAAAGAGAAACCCTGCACTTATTAGCAGCCACTCCCCACTTACCTCTCTCCTGGCCCCTGGCAGTGACAAATCTTCCTGTTTCTATGGATTTGCCTATTCTGGACACTTCATAAAAACAAAATGATACAATAATGTGGTCTTCTGTGACTGGTTTCTGTCACATATAGCATAATGTTTTGGGGGTTCAACCATGTTGTATTATTACAACATCTTTATCTTTTGCAATGTTTCGAAAATCAAGAGCTAGAAGAGAAACATGTTATCATCATTTTTGCAAATCTCTCCCAGAGAGCATAATATAAAAAGAGATCACTGAGTGAAGGAGAAAAGGTTGAGATTCAGAGGAACTCAAAGCCTATTTAAAAAATAATTTTTATCGCTAATTTTGATTGGTACAACAATTAAAGACAAAATTTACACAGACACATACAAAGAATAGTCACTAAGTTGATTTTGTTGGGTTTCTCCTTAATGCAAATGGAAGTTCAGAGACTTTGTTAATGGGTGTGTATCAACACAAATTGACACAGAGAACGGCAGCTGCCCTGCTCTTCCACTCTGTCCACACAGCTAAAACGCTCAAAAACGTGACACATGCTCAAAACTATAGACACTGGATTCTGCTGGTACAAAGAATCAGGGTAAATTTTTCTTAGATCTTGTAAGAAATGTTTCAAATTTAACCGCCAAGTATACCAATACTAATTGGGATCTGCTCAACTCACAAATCAAGCAAATTACACAACTGCAGTTAATAAGGGCTCACTGTAAGCCTTTGTACAACACTGCCTTAAAGAAAAATATGGGGTTACAATCTAGTCTGGAGAGTTAAATAAATAATACAAGCCCATCTATGGCTAAGTACCAAAATAAATGTGTGATATAGACAATGGCAATAGCCTTTTTATAGCTGGAGTTACACAAGAGATTTTAAAATGAAATTGTTTTCTGTTTTCACCTGTCAGTTTATAAACATTAGAGTATATACGATTATGTTATTGTAACTGCAGCAAAGATTATTGAATTAATGACAGTCTATTGTTAATCTGACTTTATTTGTAAGACCAAATCAATTCCAAAATACTATTACTAATTTTATTATGATGGTGAAATAGCACTATATAAATAATGCTTCAAGAGTAGGTCACAGGCTGAGATCTTTGTTACACAAGAGTATAAAACTGAGAGCTGGAGGTCTTTGTCATACAAAACAGTATAAAACAAAAAACAGAATTGTCATTCCCAGGGAGGCATTGTATCTGTTTGTAATAATCATAGGAAAAGTGACTTTTCTAAGTAAAAAGACGTAAGAGCTTTTTCTAAGACCGTCAAGATTTTAAAGTTATATGTTTGTTGGAGTCACAGTTTTTTAAAGCTGGATTTCATCCTGAAAGATTAAGCAGTATGACACTAAATAAATGGGACAGAAGGAGGTTTCTAATGTGAAGTGGTTTCCCCTAAATGAAAATTTCACCCAGAAATTTTTTCTGGCAGAAAGAAATACGTTTACTGTACAGATTTTTGGTACAAAAGCAAGTTTACCATAGAAGCTTTAATCTTAAAAACTTGAGTTATGCATCATCAAACAGCAAATCAATTTATTTTAGCCAGAAAGAGAAGTAAAAGTATTTAATTAAAATCCTTGGTCTTTTAGTTTTGGACACTTCACAAAACCAGTGTATATGTTTTAAAACTCACACTGATAATATCTTATTTCAAAGGCTCATAACCTTGTGATACATAATTGATTTTATCATTAATAATGACAACAGAAGTCATACTTTCTTTTCTTGAAAAAGCACTGAGGCTAAATAAACATTGATGGATTGAAACTTCTCAACCCTTCCAAAGCTCCCCAGGGACCATTCCCAAACCTCAAAATCCTGACAAAATCCTGAGCCACAGGGAAGACCTCTTTCCATAGGGTGCAGCCTCAGAGAGAAAACTGCAGCCTCAGAGAGAAGACGGACTTTCCTCAGGAGTTTAAATCAGCCCCTCCCTGCAAGGCATGAAATGAACCACTACTGTCTGATCACAGGTACCCCTGCTCCCTTTGAAAGAGACAAATTACAACAGGAAAACTGGATGGGAAAACGCCCGGTGCTTTGTCCCTTGTCTGGACAGCCTCACTTTCCCACAACAGGTAGGCACAAGCACAGACTGTTGCTGAATACTCCAGACCTTGCCAAGATGCTGAAGTCCACTGGTTTCCGCGGCTATCCCATTTTCTACTGATCCTGGCTCTTCGCCAGAGCTTAATTAAGCCACTGAAAATGCTAGATGGTTAATCCTCTCTGTATTGCACCCACCTACAATTATTTGCAAAGCACTTCGATATGTTTTCCCTCTTCCCAAAGATAAAGATAAGCACCAGACTATTAACAGTGTACCTCAGGGTGTGTGGATTGTGCGTGCAGGCACCCAGGGTACTGGTAATTGCTACCAGTACTTACTGTAAAGGAGAAACTCAACTGCTAAGGCCAGGGTTCAGAAAGCCATTCCAAAATACATGTGGAGTTTGGTTTTATTTGTTAGGGTCTAGAATAAAATGCAGAAGACTTCTACAGTTTAATCATGTTTAACCTTAGGGAACTAATTTTCCATTAAGAGAAAGAAAACAAGTATTTGGATCACCCTCTATGCTGTGAGTCCTTTTTATCATATGAACAAAACATTATAGTGCCTTTGAAATTCCCAGAGTCGCTGCTGTTCATTAAAAGGAGAAAGCACCCTTTTAAGACTGAGGTGCTTTATCTTTTACAAAATGAAAAGATCAAACATAAAACCTTATTTGTAAGCAGGGCAATGGTGTCTCTGGGTCTCTCGCTAAGATCAACAGCGATGAGGATGAATGAGGGGAAGCAGTGACAATGGTCAAAATGGGTGAAAGGAAGCTCTCTGTTGAGGCCAGCCTTCCCTGATTGCAATCTTTAGACCCAAGCCCATAACTCTGTTTAACTACTATATCCTGACTAAAAAGTTAATTCTGCTCTAATGAGAAGCAAGTGAAGTCACATGAGGAGAGGAAGACTGAGTAACCTAATTGAGCCCCTACAATCTGATATCAGAGAAGATCTGTATTTGAAGATAATTTAAGGATATCTGAATTGGATTCAGGAGAAATGCAGGAAATTGATTGGTCAGGCTAATTATTCTCTCTTCTTGACAACAGGGTATCCCACTACACACACCAAATAATTAAGTGATCTTCTCTCATTCTGTATTCTCTAGCAACAGACTTGATAGATGCTCAGCTTCCATCTTCCTGATAACAATGAGGAAATCTTTAAGGGACCAAAGTGACAGGAGTCACTTGTCAGCTATCCAGTGCCAAATTCATATTTTCACTTTATCCCCCAAATTTCCCCCATTCTTCTTGTGCTTCAAATATCTGTACTTAAAATTTCCATTACTTTGTAGGAGAATAACACCAGAAGTTAACTGCTTTCCCTATTAACTATCATGGATACACAGGAATATTCCTATTTGCTAAAGACAGAAAATTTCACACCTATACACACCACAATATGGTCAAAACAAAAGAGTGGCTTAATTAATTGCTGGCTGAGAGCCACATTCTTTCCAAATCGAGGCTTCTGCAAGATGGCATATGGTTTGTTATTTCTTACAAATATGTAAAGCCTTTTGAAGTGATTATACTTGTATCTGTCAAAATAATTCTATACATGAAACTGTACAAAAATTTTTAAATATTATTTGCAAAAAAAAATGTCATTATAAGAATTTGGAAATAGTTTTCATTTCTAAGAGTTAAGACAGTGACCAGTATGCATTTTAGCAAATATTTTAATTTCACATAGTGGTTGTTCCATGTAGAATATACCAACATTTCTTAGGAACATTAACAGGAAATATAACTTTTAAATTTTTATTTATTAAAAAAAATTTTTTTTGGCCATGCCATGCAGAATGTGGGATCTTAGCTCCCAGATCAGGGATCGAACCTGCGTGGGGAGCCTTCACCACTGAATCGCCAGGTAAGTCCCAACAGGAAATATAATTTTTAAAGTGAAAAGATTATTTCTTCATTTTTGGACAATGTTTTCAAAGGCAGAATATATTCAACACTTGATTTTTTATTATTTATTCTATTAAATTTAATCATTATGCCATTTTTTTCCCCAAAATCGTGCTTATATTGAGGATAGTTTAAAAAAAAAAAGGCATTTAATCTGAGTTCCCTGATGGTAAGAGTTTTATATTATTCATCAGCATAGCTCCAGCACCTAGGATACAGGAGGTTGTGATGATCTGTCATCCCTGAATAAAAACAGTCTCCCTGAATAACCTCACAGTCTCAAAGAAGGCAGCACACCCAGCCCTAGCACCCTCGGAGCAGTGCACAGCAAGAGGGCACGGGCTAAGCCGGGTCCACAGAACTCTGGCTCAAAAGGCAGCACCGTCCAAGCGCTCGGGCATCCAGGGTGTTCTCTCCTCAAGGCTCCAGTGGGATGATAACTATCCACTTAGACACATACAACATACAGCTAAACATTTAGGAGACGGCAAGTGTCAAAACATTAGAAAAACCTCGAAGCTGCAAAGTCTTAAAACTGTTTTACTCTGTCTCCTGCCTCAGTTCTATCCTGGTAGACTTCATAATGCTTGCTCCTAGTGATCATGTGAATCAGAAAAACTAAGACGGCAGATTTTTATTTTTAAATGGTAACCCAATACCTACTCCAGAGCCGATCACCTACTGGGCTTTAAAGAAACATTGTTCAATAATGAATTATGGAGGTGAATGAAACACAGGTACGGCGTGCTCTTGTGGTAAATGGATTTTCATGGTTGGTGGGAACACACTTCTAAATGTTTTTTCTTCTGCTAATATAAACGTATTTTGTTTCCAAAGGACATCGAGGATGTAAGGTATCAGGGCTGACTTATTCATAACTTTGGCTCCTTAGAATACTGAAAGAAACTAGAAAGGACAGAATTTATTAACATAATTAATAGCCATAAAGGCTCAATTCACTCCAGTGTACTTATGACTGGGGAACATGGACCTCTTGCATATATGAGCTGACACTGGGGGATCAGGGCAATAAAACACAATGGATAAAACCAGTAGGCAAGCAAGCGAGACAAAGCTATGAGAGACAGATCTTTCAAAGTGACTTAGTATGATGGGCTTGTATGGGGTGGAAACATAAAAATTATCTTTACCTCACACACCTGAGAAACTAAAACTGAGCCAGGCTTACTCCATCTTGAGTCCTGGGAATGCACTGTGTCATCAAAGGGAAGTGTATATGCAAACAGCTGTGGCAGAGGCTATTTTAAAGTACCCACCTTGTGGCTCTTTTAGTCCCCCTAATCCATTATCTATTTTCAGTTAAAAATCATTAATGCCCAGCATATAAGAACTGAGAGACAGACAAAAAACACACATTTTTCCTTTTCCTATGGGGGTGGTAACCAGATGTCAATAGCTGCAGCTGTGACTATATAATTACCTGTTTGCATTAACGGAGACCACAGTTTAGATTTAATAGGTCAGATGACAATGCAGCCAAACGCATTTAGCCTATGATTACCCCTTTTCAAACATTCTCTCACTCGCAACTTCGACCCTGGGAACATAGCAGGCACAGACTTAGGTCAATAAGAAACACTGGCCGGCACAATAGGCCTTGCCTCAAACAGCGCTGTTGACAGACACCAGCACAAAGGAAATGAATAGAGTCCCCCTCAGTTCTCACACAGAGCGAAGAATGACTCAGTGTACTGCTGCTTTGGTGCTCTGTTTGTACAGTGTATACAGCTTTTGTCCTCAGCCACTGTTCACAGCTCAATGGGGGCTAAAGAGCCGAGGAAGTGAAGGCGGAAGAATGGTCCACACTCTTCCCGGTGGCCAGCAGTTGTCTCCACAGGCACAGAACAGGTCAAGTGAGAACTGGAAAGTCACTCGATAAAACTCCTCCTACTCCAGCTTACAGGACTAAAGTGATTTCTGAGTTAAAATACAAAGAGGGCATTATTTAGAGTGCCTAGAAAAGCCTAGAAAAGTCACTGTTAGTTTGATACTAATATATTTATTGATTGAATTACTGGCCTTTTGGCATTTCGTTCTCTGTCACATTTCTTGTACTTCTTTTTTAAAAGCTTATGTTAGGTGCAAAGAGAAATTGGGGCTGGCTCGCAGTAGGGAACTAAAGTAATGCAAGCCAGGACTCACTAGAGACCACAGGAAAAGGGGTGGAGAGCAGGTGAGGAGTCAAAATCCAGGTAGCGGGTCCAAGGCATCAGTAAGGCCGGCAGAGGCATTTCTTCACTTTGGTATAAACAGCATACTGTCCCAGGTATACACACATCTCTCTTTATGCCTACTTCCCAAGGTAACAGGAGTTTAACAGTAAATAACCCAACACAGGGATAAAGTAGACTTCTAAGACAATTCAGTGGAGACTGTGAACAGATAGCACCATAGGCTTAAGACTAGTTTGCTTGATACTGGCCAAGAAACCTAGATAAAGTGAGGGACAGGTTCCAGCGATGAATGAAATGTCATTGGCTTGAGCCGAAACCATCTTGGCAGAAATGCATTTGCATTTATGTACATGTTTTGAAACTGGACTGTGTTCAAACTCAATCATACTAGCTGTGTGATGTTGCATAACCCCTCCAATTCATAATTCCTGCATCTGTAAAATGGAACGTCCCTCCATTTCTTTATCCCAAAAAACAATTATGGAGATAATAATAGTACCTACTTGTACCACTGATGCAATGGACATGAACCTGGGCAAACTCCAGGAGATAGTAAGGGACAGGGAGGCCTGGTGTGCTGCAGTCCTTGGGGTTGCAAAGAGTTGGACACGACTGGGTGACTGAACAACAACAACTTCATTGGTTGCTGTGAAGATAAGATACACGTAAAGCACATAGAAGAGGACCTGCTATCATGTAAATACTCAGTAAACACTGCCTATACTCAGTGCTAGTCCCTATTGCTCTCAGAATCACTACTCTAATTCTCTAGCACTAACACCACAAACTCCATCATCGCTCCTGCAGAGAGAACTGCCTTTGCAGGACTCTACAGAAGTCTTGCCAGATAATTTAATTAAGATCACCAACCCCTAAGGCCAGGAGGTATTTCATGTACTCAGAGGCTGTTTTTAGTGGTCCCCAGTAAAGAAATTCAAGCTTTATTAACTAACACTATGCTGTTGTGTCCGACTTTCTGACCCCATGGACTGTAGTTCACCAGGCTCCTTTGTCCATGGGCGGAGAAGGCAATGGCACCCCACTCCAGTACTCTTGCCTGGAAAATCCCATGGATGGAGGAGCCTGGTAGCCTGTGGTCCATGGGGTCGCTAAGAGTCGGACATGACTGAGCGACTTCACTTTCACTTTTCACTTTCATGCATTGGAGAAGGAAATGGCAACCCATTCCAGTGTTCTTGCCTGGAGAATCCCAGGGACAGGGGAGTCTGGTGGGCTGCCGTCTATGGGGTCGCACAGAGTTGGACACGACTGAAGTGACTTACCTTACTTTGTCCATGGGATTCTCCAAGCAACAATATTCGAGTAGGTTGCCATTTCCTTCTCCATGTGAATGGTATACATGTGACATAAGTTATAAATAAGATACATAACCCTATTAATATTTGAACTTTTTCAAAAAATGTGTATGATTTGAATTTTTCTCAAATCTACATCAACTGTAAAGCCTAATAATTATTCCTAAGGGGGAAAACAATAGCAATTTTATGGCAGCACTAGTTACTCTATTGTCTAAATACTCTTCTAAGAGACTTATCCAAGGTATAATATTTTTACAGTGAAAAAATTAAAGGGCAAAGCATTAAGTAACTTGCTTAAGATTATTCTGTTAAATACAGTATATTTAAGTATGAATTTATATTACATATTTAATGTAAATCCAGGCAGTAACATTCCATCTTGTGCTCATCAACACTACATTGTACTATTTCATTAATATTCCTATGAAAGCATCTGTAACAACTTGCTAAGTAGTAACTATTCTTACTCTTACACTTAACAAACGAAAGCAGTCCTTTCCATGGAAGATTCTGGCACAGAATCAAACCATATACCCACAGCAATCTCGTAAATGATAATATACTATGAACTAAAATGTTTAATGTATATCCTTTTACCCTTTTTGAGGAACAGGTAGTTGCTGACTACTAGTCCAGTAGGAGTCAAAAAGTAAAATGCTTTGTTTAATTGCTTTCATCACCACACAACCGTAATTAGTTTTGTGCTTATGAATTTAATCTTACATGTTAATTATATCTGCAATGATTCTGAGACTGCAACGAAGTTAATTAATGAAAAGTAACTGCCTTGAGGATAGATGCTTTAAGCATATAAATGATTACAAAAAGAAAAAAATGTACCCAATTTCAATAACTTTCAGAATGCCTCCCCACATCTAAATCTCTCATGGTATTGGTCAATTGAAACATCAATACCAAGCAAGAACATGTCAGAAGTTTTAGTAAAATTCTGCCCTTATTTAAAAATTCATTCTATATGGCTCTGATTTAACTTATTCTTCAAAATCTAGACTTATATAAACATAGACAAATATTCATGAATGACCTTTATCACAATGAAATTAAAAACAAAGATACCAGACTTCCATACCCAGCAGTATGTTAGGATAAGTAAAATGACCAAAGCTCCTGCTAAAAAGAAATAAACACAGTGGTTAAAATACCCCACAAAACAGTTTTCTTTAATTGTATCAGAGTCAGCAGTTTACAATTGATTATAGAAAGGTAGAAAAAGAAAAGAGAGCCAGAACTCAAAGAATAAACAGAGCACAGAAGCTGGGTTTTGAAAACTTGAGCTTCTTTTAACATTTTTATAGACACAAAGAGTCACTACATAATGGGAAAAAAGGGCATAGTTACCTAGAGGATAGGAAATTCTAAATTTGTAGAAAAGAGGTAAAAAGTCTCAAGTTAAATACAGCAAAAATTTAAAGGATTCCTGACAGAAAAGACAAATCCACCATCAAAATTCTTTTAAAAATGGAACAGTTAAAAAAATTGATTCAAACAATTGACTTTTAAAAAGGAAATTTTAACAAATATAAAAAATTTGGTAATATTTTCTCTGGCCACAATACAATTATGCTAGAAATTAATAATAAAAAAATTCTCATTTGGAAATTTGAAATATACTTCTGTACAATTCATAAGTTAAGAAATAATGGAACTTTGAAAATAACATGAAAATACATAAATTAGCCAAGTTGTTCAAATGTACTATATAACAATAAAGCAGTTTAATTCTTATAAACTATTTTATTGAACAGCCTGCAGTTTGTTTGGCTTTAGTTTTTTATAATTTATAAAAAGAATACTTGATTATCACAGTATAATCATGTATGCTAAGTATAACATATGATCGATATTTTTTCATTAAAATAAACTATGTTCTGTTTGTGTGTGTGCTCAGTTGTGTCCGACTCTTTGCGACCCCATGGACTATAGCCCTCCAGGCTCCTCTGTCCATGGGATTCTCCAGGCAAGAATACTGGAGTGGGTAGCCATTTCCTCCTCCAGTGGATCTTCCTGACCCAGGGATTGAACCTGCATCTCCTGTGTCTCCTGCATTGGCAGGTGGATTCTTTACCCACTGAGCCACCTGGAAGCCCCATGTTCTATTTTACTCTATATTTACCAAGAAGCTCTCTTGATTAGGTTATCCCAAAGTATTATCTGTTTGAAAGAGTTTGGCATCTTAAAATTTTTCATCTTGAAGGTATATATTTATGATTCTTTGAGTTTAATGTAAATATCCTTTTTAAAAACTTTTGAGCATTTGCATACATGTATGTAAGGCACCCTTGATCCCTGAACACCATAGAAATAATGTTTATGTCCCCCTAAAATTCATATGTTAAATCCTAATGCCCAAGGTGATGGAGTTGGGGGCTTTGGGAGGTGATTGGTCACAAGGGTAGAGCCCTTATGGGTAGAGCGGTTAGTGACCCTCTAAAAGAGACCCCAAAGACCCCCTGCAACTTCCACCAACTGAGAACACAGTGTGAAGATAGCTGCTATGAATCAGGAAGTAGATCCTCAACAAATACCAAATCTGCTACTGCCTAGATGATAGGACTTCCCAGTCTTTGGGGCCATGAGAAGGAAACACTTGCTGTTTAAGCCACCTCATGTATGGTATTTTTTTTTACAGCAGCCCGAAGAGACTAAGATACTGAATAAGTTCCATTTTTCTCTATATTAAAAAACTGGCTATAAAACTTGGCAAGAATCATTTGAAAAAAGTTAGGAAAAGAACAGTAAAAACCAGAACCCTGAATTAAGTGTTCAGAGATATACTGGATATGTACTTGGATTTAAAAACTTGTGTTGGAACCCATACCACTGTGTTTCCCACTTAAAATGGCTAATTGTGGCAATGTTCAATTCAAATGCCTAAGCTGGACTGAAAATATGAAGGCCTGACCTGTATTTTGAATCACTGAATCCAAGGATGTGGTCTGAAGGCCAAATACTTTTCAAAAATGGCAGCCTAGTGTGCTTGACAGCACATCCCAGTAGCATATCTTTTAAAAACCAAGAAAGAGACGAGAACAAGAAGGGTTTGATGTATAGATACTGACTCTCAGCTCTCCAAAACAGAAATTAACCTAAACTAGCTTAAGTGTTGGAGAAGGTGATGGCACCCCACTCCAGTACTCTTGTCTGAAAAATCCCATGGATGGAGGAGCCTGGTAGGCTGCAGTCCATGGGGTCGCTGAGAGTCGGACACAACTGAGCGACTTCACTATGACTTTTCACTTTCATTCATTGGAGAAGGAAATGGCAACCCACTCCAGTGTTCTTGCCTGGAGAATCCCAGGGACGGGGGAGCCTGGTGGGCTGCCGTCTATGGGGTCACACAGAGTCGGACACGACTGAAGTGACTTAGCAGCAGCAGCAGCAGCTTAAGTGTACTTCCCTGGTGGCTCAGATGGTAAAGAATCTGGCTGCAATGCAAAAGACCTGGGTTTGATCCCTAAGTTGGGAAGATCCCTCGGAGAAGGGAACGGCTAACTACTCCAGTATTCTTGCCCAGAGAATTCCATGGACAGAGGAGCCTGGTGGGCTATAGTACATGGGGTTGAAAAGAGTCAAACACAACTAAGCAACTAACACTTTCACTTTACTTTCAGCTTAAGAAGAGAGAGAAAAAGTGAATTCATTATAAGGCTATATGGTGCCTTCAGAAACCCTTGGAGCAGACTTCTCTTGTGTCTCTTGCATTGGCAGTTAGGTTCTTTACCACTGTATCACCAGGGAAGCACCTCAAGAAGGGCAGGGTCCAGAAACTATGAGGAGCCATGCGAGACTCGGGCAGTGAACTTTCTCTAATGCATCTCACCTCTCTTCTTGCCACATGACTATGTAATTCCTTCTTCTTTGAACCAGCTCTGTTCTTCAGTCTGCATGGCATACAATATGGTTACTCAAAACCTTTCAATTTATGTTAAAGGCCGAGATATATGAAGAGACTAATCACCTTTTCCTTGTTCACAATTCCAAAATCCAGGGGATGGAATTTTGGTTTGATTCCAGCTTGGGGTCGGTGCCTACTTTGGTCTAATCAGGTGAAAGAGCCCACGTGGCTTCAGCATGGCTGCCCATAGCCCACTGTTTGGGTGGTCAGGTGTCACTAATGGTACTGTTGGAAAACAGTGTTGAAAACTGCAAAAGACACTCAGCATAAGCAAGAAACAAGGGTTGTGCATGAGCAATATGCTTTCTGATGGAATTTCAAATCGCCCTATACACGTGGGGCTAGAGGTAAAGAACCCACCTGCCAATGAAGGAGACATAAGAAATGTGGGTTCAATCTCTGGGTTGGGAAGATCCCCTGGACAAGGAAATGGCAACCCATTCCAGTATTCTTGCCTGGAGAATCCCATGGATAGAGGAGCCTGGCGGGCTACAGTCCACGGGGTCACAAAGAGTCGGATATGACTCAACTGACTCAACTACCTACCCAGTAGATAGGTGTCATGTTGGATAACCAAGGTTGAGGGCGTTGCCTGAGGCCTTGGGTAGGGGGATGGGAAACCAACTGGGCTCCAAGCAAAGAGGTGGAGGGTAGATTTCCTCAAGTAGCAAAAGAGGATACAGCAGAGAGAAGTGTGGCCAGCACTGCCCCAAATAGCTGATAGGACATGTTGAACATACATTCAACATGCAGAGAAACATATAAGTTTCTCTATATTTGATTAGTGACTTCTGACAGAACTGCTAAGTTCCTTTTCCCTGGAGCCTTTACTATTAATAAATATTTTGAGATTTTGATGCCTATACTAAACATTCTGCTTGGTCTCAATTCACATAATTCGACACATACTCTTTATATTATCTACTCATTCTTTAGGAATCAATTCAAATATGACCAACCTCCTCTGTGAAGCCTTCCTTGACTGCCTCTGGCATTTATCCACTCCTGATTGTAGAGTTTAAGAGGCAATCTAGAGGTGGTTAAGAGTATAGGCTTTGTAATCAGACTTCAAATGTCTGAATTCAAGCTCTGTGAGTGGGTGACACTTGGCCTTGGACAAGTTATTCAACTTCTCTGTGCTCTCAGTTGCCAACACTATAAAATAGGAATGACATTGTGTGCCAATTATAATGTTGTAAGGGTTAATGAGTTGATACATGTAAAGCATTTGCCTGAATCATAGCGATTGGTCATTAAATATTAGCTTCTTGTTTAAAAGTTACTCCTATAGCTGAGATTATGAACTAGACTTTTATATTAAGTCAATCAATTTAAGAATTCCCTTTCTTAGGTGTGGTATAAAACAACAACAAAACAAAGAGGGTAATTTATATATGAACTTCAATGTAATTTCATTTACTTCTCAAAAAGTGACTGAGGATAATGTACTAAACCTATTTAAGAAAAAAAGGCATTTATATGGAAAGGCTTTTCTTTTGAAGTCATTCACCAGGGAAGTAGAAAAAAACTTCAAAATCTTAGATATCTATTTGAATTTCAGAGAAGAAAGCAAATATTGAGCCCAGCTTTGGGCTATTGTTTTTTAAATGTATAGAAAAAGAACTTAGAAATCTGGACTGAAATCTCACAGAGCAAAATTTCCATCATTTATCAAACCAAAAATTTAGCCAAAACTATATTTCACGAAATCCTGCAGGTTTTCAAAATAAGTAGAAACAGTACAAAATCTTTTTATGAGACCTGCCTTTTCTCTAATTACTAAAGTAATGTCTGAAATGGAAAAGACTGAGTGATGGAAAAATCTGGTCATCTGCAACAAAAGAAAAACAAATGATGGCTATGCAAGGTGAGAAGTAAATGGTCCTCAAACGCCTCCTCTGTAATGTTATTAGATGCATTCTCATTTTGTCTTATTTTGCTTCTGAACTATCAGCTATTAAGAAAGGGTAGACGGTAAAGAATCTGCCTGCAATGTGGGAGACCAGGGTTTGATACCTGGGTCGGAAAGATCCCTGGAGAAGGGAATGGCTACCCGCTTCAGTACTCTTGCCTGGAGCATTCCATGGACAGAGGAGCCTGGGGGGGGCTACAGTTTATAGGGTCACAAAGAATTGGACACAACTGAGCAACTAACACTTTCTTCACTTTCAGAAAAAAGATACACAGAAATCTGGAAATAAGAGTCACTTCTTCTTCCACAGAATACATTTCTCCTTGGATCAATTTCATTCATTCAATAAATATTCACAGAGCACCTACTATGACACATGTCTGGCCACAGCAGTAAATCGAAGAGCCAAGCATGTGTGTTGCTATTTCAACAAATCCAGCCACCTTATATGCTGCCATGAGAAATATATGGCTCTACCTCCAAATTATCACCATTAGTGACTCCAAAAAATAAAATTACCTTGCTCCCAGATTTCCAGACCATGGATTTTTAACCTAAGTTCATGGGTCTCTAAAGGTTAATGAATGTGTTGGGGGAATTGTGAACCCTGTGCTATTACATGCAAAATGTGTGTAGTATATACAAGTGTAAACTTTCCTAGACACACAATGTGCTTTCACTATATTTTCAAGTTGGCCTATGACTCCCAAAGTATAAACCATCACTGCTCTAGGCACAGGAAAATTCCAATAATTCTATCCTACTGAAAAGACTGCTGCCGTATACCAACGTGGACAGCAGCTGGTAGATTCTCATCTGACATTTTATAGCACAATATTCTACGATTTTATTGACAAGTTACATTTTACGCATCTAAGTTCTGACTTCTAACGTTCTGAGTACCAGCAATCTAGTCAAGTCTGTTAGACAAAGACTTCTTCCAAAAAAACTGTTTACAGAACTTGGGCTCCAGCAACTCTTGCAATATAATTCTTGTGTATAACTGAACCACAGAAAAATAACTCCTTAATTTGTGGTTAGAATAACCACTGCAGAAAAACCTACGGTGGGTGGCATGAAACTATCACAATTATAAAGTAACCAAGCAAATAATATACTACGTCTATAACAGATAGAATGTTATAAATCCAAAACATACAGTGCTATAAATAAAGTCTGAGGTTATTTGCTGGGATCCTCTGACTAACACGGCAGTGACAAGGACCTCTCTGAGCTTGTTTTATAAAGGACTAACTAGAGCCATTTGACGGTAGACTCTGTGGCACCACATGTATTGTTTGGGCTAAGAAATGAGGTGAACTGCACTGTATAGCAACTTTGGGAAAATGCTGCCTTTAATATAAACAAACAATGGACTTTCCTTTAGAAGCCATGATAAGGGAGAGGAGGGCAGCAGGATTAGTCCTATGAAATCAGCATGCCTGCAATTTTGGAAACCATGAATAAGAGCAGTCAGTGTGTCTAAATGCCTATTTGTTGACAGCTGTAATCAGATCATTTCCCCCCAAATTAAAATCATAGATTTTAGAGTTGGTAAGTCACAAAAAAGATCAACAAGCTGATGGGACTGAGGACCAAAGACCATGCATGACTTGCTCAAGTTCACAAAATGAAACACAAAGGAAACCGGGCATCCCTGATGCTGCCATTTCTTTTTCAGGAAAGACTATCGCTCTCTGTTTGCATCTGCCTAGGATTCAAAATGTCTTGACTTGGGGAGAGAGGAGACACACCTAGCTTTATGGCAGGTGACACAATGCTTTTGAGTCCTTTTCTTGGCAGGGAGAGTTGATCAAGTGAGTGAGTAGCATGGACAGCATAAAAATCTAACTTTTGGCACAACCTTACTCCTTTCAAAAACTATCCAATAGAGTAAAGCAAAGGGAAGCAGGAAGTTAGAAATGCAAATTCTAATGTGTAGCTCCAGAACCACGCCTTGACAACCAGCTGGGTAACAGAATGTTCTGTTGGCCAGGTACTCACTGAAATTTATCAGGAATTCCAGAAGACACTGAGTATGGATGGTTTTCTTAAGACAGTACAGTGCTTTGACCTGGGCTCCCAGAGACACTTTCAGAGTACTTACGGGATAAAAAGTTGTCATAATGCCTTGAAGATATTACTTGGCCTTTTCCATCATTCTCAAGTAAACACTGGATTTTCTAACTACAAAACTGAATGAAAAGAAAACAGAAGCCTATGAAAACATTCCCCCCCGACTCTTAAAGAGATCTGTGACAGTTTCAAATATAATCATGAATTATAACAAGATAACCATATGAAAAAAGTTACAATATAATTCACATAGCATATAATTCACCCATTTAGAATAAGGACTTCAATGGCTTTATGTATACTGTACTCACTAAAAAAAGAGTTGTGCATTCACTATCACAATCAATTCTTAAATATTATCATCACTCCAAAAAAAACGCTATAGCCCCTAGCCATCAACCCCTTAAGCCCTTCCCCTCCTCTTCACATCCCTAGGCAACCACTAATCTACTTTCCACCTCTAAATATATTTGCCTACTCTCGACATTTCATGTACATGTAATTGTACAATATGCAGTCCTTTGTGACTGGCTTCTTTCACCTAGCACAATGTTCTCAAAGTTCAGCCAGGTTGTATCTTCATCACTGTTTATGACTGAATCACACACACACATATAAATATCACATTTTGCAGTAGGTGGGCATTTGAGTTCTTTCCATCTTTTAGCTATTACGAGTAATACTGCTATGATCACTTGTTTATAAGTTTTTGAGTAGACATATGTTTTCATTTCTTCCAGTTATAAACCTGGGAATGGAATTGCTGGGTCATGTGGTAACTCTGTTTAAGTATTTCAGGAACTACCAACCTAATTTCAAAATGGCTACAGCATTTTATGTGTCCATTCATCAGAAAGTTCTTGCTTTTAAAAATCATAACAATGAAACAGATTGTGAATACAAACTCCTTATTTTCTCCTAACAGGTAACTGAAGAAAAAAAAACAAGTATTGATAAATATGATTTTTAAAAATACATACTATTAGCATATGAAATTCAAATGCAGAGATCAAAAACACAGAAAGATAGCTTTAAATTGCTATTTTTAAAAAGGAGAGCCATGTACTAAATACTTCCTGTATTACTTAAACCAAATGGAAATATTACACATGGACTATACATATTGGGGCTTCCCTTGTAGTTCAGTCGGTAAAGAATCTGCCTGCAATGCAGGAGACGCAGGTTCGATTCCTAGGTCGGGAAGATCCCCTGAAGGAAAAGGCAACCCACTCCAGTATTCTTGCCTGGAGAATCCCATGGATGGAGGAGCCTGGCAGGCTACATTCCATGGGGTCACAAGAGTTGGACACGACTATACATCACTCTAAAATAGTGGGGAATCTTAAATATAATTCAAAAGGACAAATTAAATTTCTCAGAAACTAAACTAGAATTTATCTACTCAAGGATAGCTCATACTTTCAGTCATTAGAAAGAAGAAAAACTATCTTTAATATGGAAAACTAATGCATATTCATAGGGCAAAGTAAAGGCAGTATGCTGATCTGGAGAAGAAAATGAACGCTAGCTTCTACAACCATATAGTAAAGATGAAAAAGAGGTATTATCCAACAGGTTTGCGGCACACAATTTGGGAACAGCAACTTCCTAAACTATGCAGTAAACTGCATATTCTGGACAGTGAGGGGTTTTACTTCTATAAATTGGGTGTGCTTCCTATACAGGAAGACAAGGCAAATTAGTATTTATAACTAAATGTGTAGCAGAGATTAAAAGAAAATTTGGCCAAGCACCACTAACTTCTACTGGTGCTTCTGCCAGGAGGGAGTTTATAACATTGGAAACAGCAGCAGGCTGACAAGTGACCAGGGGGAAAGTGCGATTAGCAGCAGAAGACAGAGGGAAGCTATTCAGATCAGAAGATCCGGTGCACACAAATCAGAGTTTTTATCACATTCCAGCACCAGCCACTTTGCCTTTTCTGGTCAGCAGTGGTTTTAGTCTTCCACAATTGCCTTTAACCTCACCTTTACAATCTCTGGACAATGATGGCTGACAAAGTAAGAAACACGGTTCACATCATAACCTAGCACCCAAGAGGCTCCTTCTGGGATTCCCTGGTGGCTTAGTGGTAAAGAAACCACCTGCCAATGCAGGAGACACAAGTTCTATCCCTGGTCTAGGAAGATCCCACATCCCACGGAGCAACTAAGCCCACAGGGCCACAGCGATTGAGCCCGTGCTCTAATGAGCCCATGTGCTGCAACTACTGAAGCCCACGCACCCCAAAGCCCACGTTCTACAACAAGAGAAGCCACCACAATGAGAACCCTGAGCACTGCAACTAGAGAGGAGCCCCCCTTGACACAACCACACAGGAGCCAGCACAGGAATGAAGACCCAGCACAGCCAAAAATAAATAAATAAATATTTGTTAAAAAAGAGAGAAATCTTCTGTACACACATTAACACACAACTGAAATAAGTTTCCAAAAAGCTATAATTAGTCTTGCTATGTGCAGTGCATTCTAATATATCCTATTCTATTTTACCAATGAAAAAATGCTGAGAATGACACAATACATTGTGGTTTACAGTCTTACATAGCTCAAAAATAAGTTAATAATATAAATAGTCAAAACTAGGGACTTGCCTGGTGGTCCAGCGGCTAAGACTCCATGCTCCCAATGCAGGGGCTGGGGTTCGATCCCTCATCAGGGAACTAGATCTCACATGTTACAGCTAAGACCCGGCACAATCAAATAAATTAAAAAAAATTAATATTATTAAAAAAAATTAGTCAAAACTAATTTTGCATATGAGCAGACAATGACAACTAAGTCACAAGTGTCACTTGGACAATAGAGATTTTAAGGAAGTAAGAGAGGTTAAAATTCAAATGAATCAGTCTTAAGAATAATAAAAGAAAGTCATATGAGCTCAATGCGAATCAGTAATTCTTATTATGGGGTGGGGTGGGGGGGGAGTAGCAGTTCTGACTTATTCCAAGATAAATTTTAAATATTTTAAAATAAAGGCTGAAATATAAAACTATAAAATACTAGAAGGAAACATATGCCAATATTTCCACGGAGACAATGGTTTTTCTGAGCATGACAACCACAGTAGAAAGTATAAAAGAAAAAGCATATAAAAATCAATAATAATAGGAAAATGTTATATGACAAATGTAACCAACAGTAAACTGGTAGTAAATAGTTTTAACAGTTTGACAAAGGGTATAAATTAAAAAGTGACAAATCCAAAGACTAATGAGCAATTGGAATAGGCAAATAAAACTGGAATACAACATTCATTCCAGAATTTAATAAATGGCAAGATGTTAACCACTGCTAGTCATCAAAAATGCAAACTAAAACAATGCCACTATTTTTGTCTATTAGACTACATGAAAGATAAAATGATATAACAACCAGTGTTAGGGACAAATAAGTCTCTTTGTGGCAAATGGAAAGTATGTGTAAATTTTTAGGAAATATACATCCTTTCCAGTCTTCCCATTCCAAAGAATTTACTTCAAGGAAATAGTCAGATAATCATACCAAGATTCATGCAGAGAATTATCTCTGAAGTGTTTATAAAAGTACTGAAAACTGGAAATTTCAATAATATCAATAGTTTAGTAATGGAATGCTACATGAAAAGTGAAAGTTAGTCGCTCAGTCGTGTCCGACTCTTTGTGACCCATGGACTGTAGCCCACCAGGCTCCTCTGTCTATGGGACTCTCCAGGTAAGAATATTGGAATGAGTAGTATTCTACAGGGGATCTTCCTGACCCAGGGATCAAACCCAGGTCTCCTGCATTGCAGTAGTTTCTTTACTGTCTGAGCCACCAGGAATGCCCACTATGTGTGTGTATATATATATATACACACACACACACTATATGGTCTTTAACAATTTTCTTGATGACATACCTAGATATCTAACTATTTGGAGGGAAAACCTAGTTATAAAATTGTTGTTGTTTTAGAGGCTAAGTTATGTTCGACTCTTTTGCGACCCCACAGATTGTAGTGTGACAGGCTCCTCTGTCCACGGGATTTCCCAGGCAAGAATACTGGAGTGGATTGCCATTCCCTTCTCTAGGAGATCTTCCCAACCCAAGGAACCCATGTCTCCTGCACTGGCAGGCATATTCCTGACCATGGACCTACCTGGGAAGCAGTTATAAAACAGTACTCAAAAATAAGATTTTTTGTTAAGATTAAATTACAAAAAAAATTTTCTAATTTTTTTTACATTATTTTTTTACTAGATGATCTCTGTTTATTTCTGCTAATTTACTTGAATTTATTGTATTTTGCAATAAGCTTGAATTATTTCTGTAATAAAATGATAAAAAAGATGAACATTAATTATATCTAACACTCATCAGATACATAGGTCAGGAAGACACTACAATCTCAAAAAGATAAATTAGCTCAGCAAAGAAACTGACAATTTACCAAAAAAAAGAAATACTATTAATAAATAAACCTATGAAATGTTCAATCGGTTTGCATAAGCCTGAAAAATATTAATAAGCTTTGTGTGTGTGTTAGTCACTCAGTCATGTCCAATGCTTGTGACCCCACAGACTGTAGCCCACCAGTCTCCTCTGTCCATCGGATTTTCCAGACAGGAACACTAGAATGGGTTGCCATTCCCTTCTCCAGGGGATCTTCCCAACCCAGGGCTTGAACCCGGGTCTCCTGCACTGCAAGCAGATTCTTTACAGTCTGAACTACCAAGAAAGGTCAACTTATTTCCATTAATCTTTCTTCAGGAAATAGTCCTAGAAGTCTTACCCTCAAAGATGTTCACAGTTGGGCCACTTACAAGAGTTAAAACAGCAGAAACAACCTACATGTCTAATAAACAGGACTGCTTAAAGAAACTGTGCTATATTAGGTGATATATAAAGCATTCTTCATAATGAAAAAGGCTGTACTACAAAATTAAGTGAGAAACTTGTGATTCAAAATTATACCGGGAGATTAAAACCATATACAAATAAGATGAAAACCTGTATCTAATGAGAAGACTTAAAGGAAATTCACCAAAATGACTGGCGGACCTATGAAGTGTTTGTTGTTGTTGTTGTTGTTGTGCCTGTCAGTTTAGCAGTTTTTTGGTTGTTTTTTTTTTGAGGTATAACTGACCATATAACATATTATATATATATATATATATATTTTCATATAGTATATATTTTTTGAGGTATAACTGACAATATAACATTGTATTCGGGCTTCCCTGGTGGCTCAGAGGGTAAAGCATCTGGCTACAATGTGGGAAGCCTGGGTTTGATCCCTGGGTCAGGAAGATCCCCTGGAGAAGGAAATGGCAACCCACTCTGGTCCTCTTGCCTGGAAAATCCCATGGATGGAGAAACCTGGTAGGCTACAGTCCATGGGGTCACAGTCGGACACAACTAAGCAACTTCACTTACACTTTTCATAACATATTAGTTTCAGCTTGAACAACATTATGTTTCAATATTTGTATATATTGTGAACTGATCAGCACTGTTAAGTCTAGTTAACACTCATCACCATACATAGTTAAAGAATTGAACCTAAGAATTTTTCAAATTTTCCTACTTGGGAATTCCTACTTGAGACTGCATTACTTTCGTAAGTTGAAACAAAAAGAAAAAATTAACAATAGAAATTCCGATGTAAGTGCAATTTTAGTAGTTTGGCATGATCAATGGAGATAATTAGCT
This sequence comes from Bos javanicus, assembly GCF_032452875.1. NCBI lineage: Eukaryota > Metazoa > Chordata > Mammalia > Artiodactyla > Bovidae > Bos > Bos javanicus. Next base: position 43,345,776 of record NC_083881.1, read on the forward strand.
TTGACACTGCAGTGATCAATATATAGAATAAATAAATGAATTAAAGCTTTAATCTAAAATGAAGGAACCAACAGATTCAACTGAATTTGGTTTGGTCAGTAGCATATTTTTAAACAAGAGTATACAGAAGTATACTTAAAGAGTATACTTAAACAAGAGTATACAGAAAAATGGGAAAGACCAATAAGCTATCAATTTTCAGTGTAGAAGGACACAGTATTGGATATTTACAATGATAGATGTACACTTTTTTCTACTTTCCTTTTTTAATAATAAAAATACTGTTTAATTGCCCAATGACAGAAATCAAAAGGATAAACTATGGTTTATACTTAATAATGTTTCTTTATTATTTCACAAAAGCTTACTGCAACAAAAATGTTCAAATGTAAAAAGTGATACCTAGAGGCATTTTCTTCCTGGAAGAGGGCATGGCAACGCACTCCAGTATTCTCATCTGGAGAATCCAGCGGACAGAGGAGCCTGGCAGGCTACAGTCCATAAGGTCACAAAGAGTCAGATGTGACTGAAACGACTTAGCATATATGCATGCAGAGGTATTTTTTATTTGATAAACATGTTATTAAATATTTTAAAAGAAATGGAATGATCTGTTCTAAGTGAACAGACTGCTAAGGATTCTATCCTCCCAACACATCGTGCAACAGGTTGGGCTCCAACCCAAACCCTACTGTGTACTAGTTCACTGATTGCAGAAGTCGCCTTACTTCTCTAGGCTTAGTCTCCTTGCCTACAAAATGTGAATAATGCTGCCTGGCTCAAAATACTACTGCACCTTATCCTTTTATCTCTACAAAATTCAATGCAACTTATCTCAAATATTAAAAAGACAAAATAAGAGAGTAAGCTATGGTTATGTATTTGAGGGCTGAATCAAGAATTAGGATTATGACCTTCATTTCACCCACTATTCATCCCACCCCCATCTCTGAAAAAACAAAACAAATAAATAAATATGCAGTTTCCAAGAATTGTGACATAATTTCATTCCAGAAAATGAAATCAGTGGATAACCACCCCTTAGGAAATGAGCACAGAACAAACTCATTTACCATGAGTTAAAACATAATAATTAGAACGGAAAGAGGCAAAACCTTATTACGTTAATGATGTATTGAATATTATGGGTGTTTTTTTACTACAGAAAGTTGAAAAATGTTATCAGAAATTCCCTGAAATAAACATAACTTGGTAATCATATCTAATAGAAAAGCACTCAATCATTAATTTTTGGTTTATGTTTTATTTGAAAATAGGGAGGGACAAATAATTCATACCTTCAAAATTCAGCCAGCCTAAAAAGGTAAGTAATTTTTATTCTGAAAAACACAAAATTTCGAGAAGAAAAACTGTGCCTGTATACAGATGTTGGAAAATGGTTCTTCAAATTGTTTGTGAGGATGTCTTAATTCTTAGAGGCAGAACTGGAGAAATAAGCTTTGGAGCAAGACACAGCTGGATTAGGTGCTTCCCTGGTGGCTCAGTGGTAAAGAATCCCCCTGCAGGAGCTGTAGGAGCTGCAGGTTTTTTTCCTGGGTTGGGAAGATCCCCTGGAGGAGGGCATGGCAATCCATTCCAGTATTCTTGACTAGAGAATCCCATGAACAGAGGAGCCTGGTGGTCTACAGTCAATGAGTTGGCAGAGAGTCAGATGCGACTGAGCACATACACACATACACCTGGTTTAGAATCCCAGCTCTGCCACTGAACAGCTGTTGGACCTTCAGGAAGATCCTCTGGAGGAGGGCATGGCAACCCACTCCAGTATTCTTCCCTGGGAAATCCCATGCACAGAGAAGCCTGGTGGGCCACAGTCCATGGGGTCGCAAAGAGTTGGACATGACTGAAGTGACTTAGCATGCACAGGCAAAGGTGCCTGGCCCTCTGGCTAGATAAGAGTAATTCCCCTCCCCTATTCCCTTGCAGCACATCACAGTGAAAAGATTAAACGCTGGTTTTCAGAGTTTTCTCTGCAGTTAGGGAGGAGCCATGAGGTTTGATCAAGGAAAAGTGAAGTCGCTCAGTCGTGTCCGACTCTTTGCGACCCCATGGACTGTAACCTACCAGGCTCCTCAACCCACAGAATTTTCCAGGCAAGAATACTGGAGTGGGTTGCCATTTCCTTCTCCAGGGGATCTTCCTGACCCAGGGATCGAACCTGGGTCTCCCACATTACAGGCAGATGCTTTAGCATCTGAGCCACCAGGGAAAGGTAGGCTGAAATCTAGAAGAGACTGCTAAGAAAGATTTTGTTTTCCTGATAAAAGAGGCAGAGAAACTGACTCTACCCTCCCCGACTCTCTTCCTCTCTTGAACACAAGACATGTAGCCCAGGGGAATCAGCAGCCTTTCTGTACCTGTGATGCAAGAAGAAGGCGACGCTAATGTCAAACAGCTGAAGCCACCCCAGAAACCACCGGCATCCAGGATTCTTATGCAAGAAAAGTAAGTCTCTTATTTGTTTAATCCACAAGTTTGTAAGGTTTCTGCTAAGTATAACTGATAAACCTAAATGATTTGGAAAGTCACTTAATTCTGTGAGGCTCACTTTCTTCCTCTGTAAATATGAGAGTTAAGATATGTATGTAAAGTATCGTTATCTGTTTGACCTGTAGAAAAGGTAATGTCAGCTGTTCATGAGGATGATGACAACCTTATTTAATTCTCACCCAAACCAACTGGACTAATCATCTCATTCATCCATTTTAAAGGCAACAAAACTGAGGGTCCATGAAGTTAATCACCTTGACCAAGATTACACAATTAGTAAGTTGAAGAGCCAGGATTCAAGTTCAGGAATTCTTATTTCAGCGCCACTGGACCTAAACCACTACGATGCTAAGTAAAGTGACTCTATACAGTAAGAGCTAAAGCTAATAACTGCTGGCTATAATGATTATGATAATGTTAGACAACTATGAAGACAAGAACAGATACACCCTAATTTTCATTCTGGAAAATAATAAATTCTCATTAATTCAACATTAATTTCATTTTTCTGCTTAAAATTAGGATGATCTCACTTCTTTATTGAAACAGGAATACATAGCACTCATCACTGAAGGCAATTTTGTTCCTTTATAATACAAAAAGGGAACTAATAATAGTGTATCGTGTGTACATGTGTGGTAAGTCATGTCTGACTCTTTGCAACCCCATGGACTGTAGCCCATCAGGTTCCTCTGTCCATGTGATTTTCTAGGCAAGAATACTGGAGTGGGTTGCCATTTCCTCCTCCAGGGGATCTTCCCAACCCAGGAAACAATCGAACCTGCATCTCCTGCGGCTCCAGCATTGGTAGGCATATTCTTTGCCACTGTGCCACTTAGGAAGCCCAATAACAGTATATACCAACCCAAACTTGCAATACCTAATGTGAGCTAAATGCTTTTGTGACTCTTGTCTAACAAAAAGGTAAGCAATGACTGTTTATAGTGAACATCTACAAGGTACTATACCAGATATTCTTAAATTATTTTTGCCAAAAGAGAGATTTCATAAGCCAGTGCTAAAGTTAGGAAGTGGCTGCTGCTGTTAGCAATCATCAATGTCATCATCACCATCAGTTACATACCTAGAATTTATATCAAACTAGCATATACTCAGCTTTAGGTACCACTTTGGGAACATTTTCCTTCAAACTCCAGAAAGTTTTCTTTGGTGAAATAAATGATACCAACTTCAAAAAAAATTCATGCTGAAGGTATAGTATTTGGAAAACAAGCAAAATTCAAAATTAAAGTTTCTAAATAAATTACATTCAAGAAATAGGCAAGCTAAAATATTTCCAGTTGCAATTAGGAAAAGATATTTAGTTTCTGGAACAGATTGAGACTTTAAGAGTTTATGTTTAGCTGTTAACATTCAAAAATAGTTTGGCATATGTCTTTCCAGTAAATAAAAAATAAAGGTGAAAGCTGAAACTAAATGATGGTGAGTAAAATAGAAGTTTTGAGGTGATGTTAACTCAAGTAAAAATGTTAAGTCTCAAAATACATACCTTCACAGCAACGTATTTTGGAAGCCAGATAACTTTCAATCATATATTCCACTTTGGAAGACGGATAGCTCTCTCCACTACTTATCATAACAAATACTCGATAACCACATTTTCAAAGAAGGACTGTATATTTTAAATGCCTTCAAGGAAAATACATCAAGGAAAGAATCATTTGCTTAATAAATTAAAAAATGACACAGGCAACAGCATAAAATCCACATGAAAATTATAATATGCTCAATCAGTACTAATTAAGGGTCTAATTATACCTATTTCATAGCTAATTTGCATTTTTAAAAGGAACACAAAGTATTCTATTTTAGGTCCAAAATTAAGGTTCTGAAATAAAATTTTAGAGGAAATCTAACTGTAATATACTTATGGAAAAAAATCTGTTCTTAAAAATTAAAACAAGTGAAAAGCAAAGCATCATATTTTCAAGTACAGGACTATGGTGAACCTGAATTTACCAAATGAAAGAAGAAGTAATACATATAAACTGATATATTTATAGTGTCATTTATAGGCTTTTAAGAGGGCTTCCCAGGAGCTCAGTGGTAAAGAATCCACCTGCCCATGCAAGAGATGCAGAAGACATGGGTTCAATCCCTGAGTCAGGAAGATTCCCTGGAGGAGGAAATGACAACCCACTCTGGTATTCTTGCCTGAAAAATCCCATGGACAAGAGAGTCTGGTGGGGCTACAGTACTTGCAATCGCAAAGAGTGGAACACAATGAGCACTATAGTCTTTTAAAGTATTTTTCAATTATTATAATGCTGGGATTTTTTAAAATAGGAGAGCTCCAATTCACTGCTTTTTGAACAATTCTCTTGGTTAAAGTAGAGCTTCCCAGGTGTCAGAGTGGGAAAGAATCTATCTGCCAATTTAGGAGCCACAGGTTCCATCCCTGGGTTGGGAAGAACCTCTGGAGGAGGAAATGGCAACCCCTCCAGTGTTCTTTCCTGGAAAACCCCATGGACAGAGGAGCCTGGTGGGCTACAGTCCATGGGGTGACAAAAGTCAGACACGACTGAGAGAGTGAGCATGCCTGGCTAAATTAACCTAGGCTTAAATTCTGGGGTTCAGTTCAGTTCAATCACTCAGTCATGTCAGACTCTTCTCGATCCCATGGACTTCAGCATGCCAGGCTTCCCTGTCCATCACCAACTCCGAGAGCTTGCTCAAACCCATGTCCGTTGAGTGGGTGATGCGATCCAACCATCTCATCCTCTGTCGTCCCCTTCTCCTCGTGCCCTTAATCTTTCTCAGCATCAGGGTTTTTTCGAGTAAATAAGTTCTTCGCATGAGGTGGCCAAAGTCTTGGAGTTTCAGCTTTGGCATCAGTCCTTCCAATCAGTCCTAAATATTCAGCCTGATTTCCTTTAGGATGGACTGGTTGGATCTCCTTGCAGTACAAGGGACACACAAGAGCCTTACCAACAGTTCGAAAGCATCAGTTCTTCGGCGCTCAGCTTTCTTTATCGTCTAACTCTCACATCCATACATGACTACTGGAAAAATCAGAGCTTTGACTAGATGGACCTTTGTTGGCAAAGTAACGTCTTTGCTGTTTAATATGCTGTCTAGGTGGGTCATAGCTTTCCTTCCAAGGAGCAAGCATCTTTTAATTTCAAGGCTGCAGTCACCATCAGCAGTGATTTTGGAACCCAAAAAATAAAGTCTCTCACTGTTTCCATTGTTTCCCTATCTATTTGCCATGAAGCAATGGGACTGGATGCCATCATCTCAGTTTTCTGAATGCTGAGTTTAAGCCAACTTTTTAACTCTCCTCTTTCACTTTCATCAAGAGGCTCTTTAGTTGTTCTTCACTTTCTGCCACATAGACATCACCAGATGGTCAATAACCAACTGAAATCAGATTGATTACATTCTTTGCAGCCAAAGATAGAGAAGCTGTATACAATAAGCAAAAACAAGACCAGGAGCTGACTGTGGCTCAGATCATAAACTCCTTATTGCAAAATACAGACTTAAACTGAAGAAAGAAGGGAAAACCACTAGACCATGCCGGTATGACCTAAATCAAATCCCTTATGATTATACAGTGGAAGTGAGAAATAGATTTAAGGGATTAGATCTGATAGACACAGTGCCTGAAGAACAATGGATGGAGGTTTGTGACGTTGTACAGGAGGCAGGGATCAAGACCATTCCCAAGAAAAAGAAATACAAAAAGGCAAAATGGTTGTCTGAGGAGCCCTTACAAGTAGCTGAGAAAAGAAGAAAAGTGAAAAGCAAAGGAGAAAAGGAAAGATATACCCATTTGAATGCAGAGTTCCAAAAAATAGCATGGAGAGATAAGAAAGCCTTCCTCAGCGATCAATGCAAAGAAATAGAGTAAAACAACAAAATGGAAAAGACTAGAGATCTCTTCAAGAAAATCAGAGATACCAAGAGAACATTTCATGCAAAGATGAGTACAATAAAGGACAGAAATGCTATGGACCTAACAGGAGCAGAAAATATTAAGAAGAGATGGCAAGAATACACAGAAGAACTGTACAAAAAGATCTTCATGACTCAGATAACCACAATGGTGTGATCACTCACCTAGAGCCAGACATCCTGGAATGCAAAGTCAAGTGGGCCTTAGGAAGCATCATTATGAACAAAGCTAGTGGAGGTGATGGGAATTCCAGTTGAGCTATTTCAAATCCTAAAAGATGATGCTGTGAAAGTGCTGCACTCAATATGCCAGCAAATTTGAAAAACTCAGCAGTGGCCACAGGACTGGAAAAGGTCAGTTTTCATTCCAATCCCAAAGAAAGGCAACGCCAAAAAATGTTCAAACTACTGCACAATTGCACTCATCTCAGAAGCTAGCAAAATAATGCTCAAAATTCTCCAAGCCAAGTTTCAACAGTACGTGAACAGTGAACTTCCAGATGTTCAAGCTGGATTTAGAAAAGGCAGAGAAACCAGAGATCAAATTGCCAACATCTGTTGGATCACTGAAAAAGCAAGAGCGTTCCAGAAAAACATCTACTTCTGCTTTATTGACTATGCCAAAGCCTTTGACTGTGTGGATCACAACAAACCATGGAAAATTCTTCAAGAGACGGGAATACCAGACTACCTCACCTGCCCCCTGAGAAATCTGTATGCAGGACAAGAAGCAACAGTTAGAACTGGACATGGAAGAACAGACTGGTTCCAAATCGGAAAGGAGTATTGTCACCCTGCTTATTTAACTACTATGCAGAGTACATCATGCGAAATGCTAGACTAGATGAAGCACAAGCTGGAATCAAGATTGCCAGGAGAAAGATCAATAACCTCAGATATGCAGAGGACACAACTCCACCCTTATGGCAGACAGTAAAGAAGAACTAAAGAGCCTCTTGATAAAAGTGAAAGAGGAGAATGAAAAAGTTGGCTTAAAACTCTGGGGTAAAAGAGCTTTTACTGTACATACTGATTGTCAGAGGATTAGAACAAAGGCCTTTTGCCCTCCACACTCATGTTCTTCCTGACGCTTGCCCTGCTATCAACTTCCCTACACATTCCAAAAATCAGAGTATCTCCTTCCTATCATTTTTATTCTCTAAAATTTTAGAAAGCAGTTTTAGAGGAATGTAAAAAAAAAAAAAAAAAAAAGAACAAGGAAAGGAGGAGAACCAAGAAAAAGGAGGTATATGACAATTTCAGGAATGAAAATGGTCCACAGACAGTACTGAACACTACGGAGAGCTTCAGCAAAGATAACTGGGCAGAGGGCCAGAAGGCCACTGATGCATTTAAGAGGGAGCTTTTAGTTAGCACTTGGTGAGGGCAGAGTCAGGTGGGCTGGGCTGGGGAAGAAATAAAATGTAGAAAATAAGGGCAATCTGGGAAACAGGGAGGAAGAGAATAGTTTGAAGGGTAAAATGTTTCAAATTTTATCAAATTTTCTAGAAAAGATAATATCAGAGAAAATTTAAAGTAGAGAATAGGAAAGCCAGGGAGGACTAAGTTAAATTAATATGATATTTCAGATATTCAACTTTTTTTTTTTACTCTAAAAAGTAGCAATTTCATATAGATTAAACTAATGTGTGAACTTAATTTCACTAACGAAGGAGCTAAAGAGATCTGCTAAGGAGGTGGAAGAGAGGAACAAGAGGACTAAGAGTAAAAAAGGTAAAGTAACAAGGACTCTACCAGAAATAAATGAACGCGTTTTCGGAACTCTGCTTAAAGTCCTACAATACGATCCTATGCTGAATACACCTGGCAAGGTTGTTATCGTCTGAAAGGATCCCACCTGCTAGTTGTACCTTTGCATTTATTTCACTTTTAGAAACAAAGCTACTGAGCTCTAACGAGATGCCTGAACCTGAACACTGCAAGATTTCTTTTGGGGGGGAAAAAATCACTCTCGCTTAATGTGGCACAAACACAAAGCTGCACTGATGCTGTTGCCTTTGTTTTTTGTTTTTTTGCTGATACAGAAGATATAGAAACTTAGAGCCCAATATGAAAAGCAGAGACATTACTTTGCCAACAAAGGTCCATATAGTCAAAGCTATGGTATTTCCAGTAGTCATGTATGGTGGTGAGAGTTGGATTATAAAGAAAGCTGAACACCAAAGAAATGATGCTTTGGAACTGTGGTGTTGGAGAAGACTCCTCAGAGTCCCTTGGACTGCAAGGAGATCCAATCAGTCCATCCTAAAGGAGATCAGTCCTGAATATTCATTGGAAGGGCTGATGCTAAAGCTGAAACTCCAGTACTTTGGCCACCTCATGCGAAGAGTTGACTCATTGGAAAAGACCCTGATGCTGGGAAAGATTGAAGGCAAAAGGAGAAGTGGATGGCAGAGGATGAGATGGTTAGATAGCATCACCAACCTGATGGACTTGAGTTTGAGCAAGTTCTAGGAGTTGCTGATGGACAGAGAAGCCTGGCGTGCTGCAGTCTATGGGGTTGCAAAGAGTCAGACATGACTGACTGACTGAACTGATGAAGTTGCTAATTTCAGGTATACTGTTTTTCTATATCTTAATTTCTCATAAATTCAGCTGCAAATGGCCAAACATCTACAGAATAACCACATGTCTAAAACCAAGCTCCATGCCCTGCCCTATGAAGAGCAACTCTATCCAACTTTCCTTTTGCTGTGACCTCCATCTTTCTAGTCACCTGGGCTGGCACCAGTCAGCAAAACCTATCAGTCAACTGCTTCGAACAGTCTCTCCTAACTTTCCTTTCCCATTTTTTCTTGCTCTAGTCCAACTAGTAGTCAGCCCGTCTGGATATCTATGATAGTCTCAGAACTGGCCTTGCCTATCATCTCCCGTATCACTACCAGTGTATCATCCAAAAACACCAGTCCCCAAATTCAGCTCCTTTGTATCTCCACCATCACAAATTTTCATCTTGAAATTCAGTTTTCTGTAAGGATCCTTGCCTGTCTAGTAAAGCAAATATTTCATTGTTGTATTTTAGTCATTAAGTTGTGTCCAACTATTTGTGACCCCATGGACTGTTGCCCACCAGGCTCCTCTGTCCATGAGATTTCCCAAGCAAGAATAATGGAGTGGGCTGCCATTTCCTTTTCTAGGTGATCTTCCTGATGGAAGGACTGAATCCATGTCTCCTGCTTAATAGGTAGATTCCCTACCACTGAGCCATCTGGTAAGCCCAAATATTTCATTACTCCTTAAAATTTCATCCAAGCCATGGGCTCTTGACCCATGATGATTTTAAAAATGTACACATGCTATGTTCATACCTCCCTCTAAAAGTGGGGACTAACTCCTCAGCCACTGAGTGTGGGCTGGGCTTACTGACTTACTTCTAATGAAGAGAATATGGCAGAAGTGACAATGTCTGACTAGGTCATAAAGGACATCACAACCACTTCCAAGGTCTCTCTTATTCACTCAGGGGACAGCTAACTGTTATGCAGTGAGGACACTCAAGGAGCCCTGGAGAAGTCCATGTGGTAAGGCCTAAGGCTTCCTGCCCACAGCCAGCACTAACTTGCCAGGCATGTGAGGCAGCCACTTTGGAAGCAAAATCTCCAGCCCTAGTTAAGCCTTCAGATGACTGCAGCCTGGCCAATATCTTAAATGAAGCTCATAATAACCTTGAGCCAGGAAGGTCTAGCAAAGATACTCATAAATTTCTGACTCACAGCAACTGCATGAGATAATAAATGTTTATTGTCTTAATCCATTAAGTTTTTGAGTAATGTGTTACACAGATGGAGAAGACAGGCTTATTCTCAATTCTGTGCCATTGCTCACGCCATCTCCTCCACCACTGTCCTGTCATTATCCATCTTCCAATGCCCCTTCCCCTACTCTTCAGATTCAAGCCAAAGTTTCATCTCCGGGAGGAGCCCCCTTCTTTTTTTCATAAAACCATTTCAACTCTTACTTCTCCAGTTCTACTTTGAACACTTCTATGCTTAATCACATCATTCATTTAGGCATTCATTCATATATTCCTGTGTTACTGGGCTATATGCATCTTTCCTCTTAAAGACATCATACAGTTCTTCTAAACTGCATTCAGCACACTGTAATTAAGATATTCAACATCTGCTGAGAAAATTAGCAAGTCACACATACACGCGCATCCTGGAAGTGCATTTGATGAGTACGTATAAAGCAGAGGTTAACAATATGGACTTAGAGCTAACAGTCTCTCCTCTCTGCTTATTTACTAGCTGCTGTCCTTGGGTAAGTTACTTAAAATCTCTGTAAGCCTTTATTTCTTCAGTGCTTTTTAATAAGGATTCTAACAGTATCTATTTTAGTATCTACTTAATAAAAAGATGTTTAAAAAAGCACATGCAAATCTCTGAACAAAGTGCCTGGCACAGAGTGTTCAACAAATGTTAGTTATTATTGCTTGTATTATAAACCACAAATGACAAAGGACATGTTGAAATTCTGGGTTCCTGAAAGTCTCTAGATGTTATCAAGTGGCAATTTAAATTAATATGAAATTCTACAAACTAAAACAGGATTCACAATTTCTATTAAGATAACTTAATTTTTCTAAAATCTACTTTTAAGTCAATAGAACTACAGCCTGAACCAATTGTACAAGTGCAGCCTTGACTTTTTATCCTTGTTGTCCTAATAGGATATTAACTTCAAAGCTTTTGTGGGAACACTTAATTGCTTGCATTCCTTAACAAGTAGCCACCTAAGGAGTTTCCAGATTCACTTTTAACCTTTACAGTCCTAAGAAAGTATATAAGGCAAACTTACGAGACATTTAAATTTACACAGTCTCTGGGTTGATACAGCTGCATGTATGTGAATAAGCCACAAAAAGTAAATGAATTTTGAATATCAATCAAAATAGAATCCAACAGACAAAAAAATCAAAATAAAAGAACACTGCTATACCATATACCTGAGGGGAGGTGGGTGGGAAACTATAATGTTATTCATTAAAAAAATTTTTTATTGTGGTACAATTGACATTTGCTATTATATTAGTTTCAGGGGTATAACATAATGATTCACTATTTCTGTATATTGTGAAAAGGTCTCCACAAGTCCAGTTAACATCCATCACCATAGACAGTAACAAATGTAACTTTTTGTGATGAGAACCTTTAAGATTACTCTCTAAACAACTTTCAAATATGCAACACAGTATTATTAACTGTAGTAACCATGTGGTACATTTTATCTCCATGACTTATTTATTTTATAACTGGAAATTTGTACCTTTTGACCACCTTCTCCATTACACCCACTCTGCAACCTCTGACAACCACCAATCCATTCTCTGTATCTATGAGCCCTGTCCCCTGTCTTTTTTTTTTTTTTTTTGTCTAATGTTATTCAGAGTTGGAATTACATGTGTTTCATGAACTCAGAACATTCCTAAGCTATTTTATAATTTACATATATTCTTAACCATTTCCTAAAACATAATCAAAGCTGTGTTGAGAAAACCTAATAGAATGATTTTCAATAACCATTCTATTTAAAAACAAGCTTACTTTTTAACTGTGAACCAAGTCCTCTGGAATAAAAAGAGCTACTTAATTTAAATTGTTATTTTCTCTTTCCCCCTACCAATATACCTTGAAAACTTTAGTTTTTGAAACATTCAGTATCCATTCCACTCTTTATGTGACCCTATACATCACACAACCTGAAATAGAAACAAAGACTGGAAAATTAGCTTGTTTATTACACCTCAGTGTCAAACAAAAGTACAAATAATATTCAGTGCATGTGCTAGTTACCTTAGAACTGCCAATCATGCTTGTTTTGAAGCCTTTTGATTTTCAGAGCTGTCAATCTTGTGTGTTGTAAGAGATAAGTGAGTAGAAATAATGCTTTAAGAGATGCAATCTTCATGAAGCATGAATAAATCAATGGACTTTACTCATAAAATTGAATCTCAGGATTTGACAGAAAGGTATACAATTCTCACAAAAAAATAAAAATATAAATTAATGAAATTAATTTATTTAAAATTAATCAATTTAATTTAAAAAATATAAATTAATGAAATAAAAAAGAGAATAAGGCTCTTTAACCAAAAAGGTAAGCATGGTTCAGCCATAAGGATTTGATATTTCAGTAAAAAAGAGGAATGTTCTTTAACTGATACTAATCAGAAGTATTATAACCATCGAGTGGGAAAGGGAGAATCAGACTAATCTAAATCTGGACATTAAAAAAAATTTTTTTTAAAGCAGGCAAAAGTATCAATATAAATTCTCCACTTCCCCAATACAACTCAGTTTTCTATTTACCTATTCATTCGTGTCTAAAATCAAACACCATCAGAAGCTTTGCCCTCTGACTTGCAAGCCACAATTAGTCACCAACACCTGTTTCTTCTATCTCCTAAATTACTAGTAAAAATCTCCTTTCCTGACCCCTAGACTTAATTCACAGAGAAGGCAATGGCACCCAACTCCAGTACTCTTGCCTGGAAAATCCATGGATGGAGGAGCCTGGTGGGCTGCAGTCCATGGGGTCGCTACGAGTCGGACACGACTGAGCAACTTCACTTTCACTTTTCACTTTCATGCATTGGAGAAGGAAATGGCAACCCACTCCAGTGTTCTTGCCTGGAGAATCCCGGGGACGGGGGAGCCTGGTGGGCTGCCATCTATGGGGTCGCACAGAGTTGGATACGACTGAAGCAACTTAGCAGCAGCAGCAGTAGCAGCAGATTTAATTCACATTCTTGTTATTTCTTTCCAGGAGCTTCCTTACTGGCCTCTCTAACTCTGGTTTCATTCTTCTAATATATACTCCACATCACAGCCAGAATGATCTCACTGAAACATAGTGTGGTCCCTATTACCTGTCAGGATATTTTCATATCTTTACCACTTTCAGAGTAAAGCCTCAATGTTTGAAAATGATACATAAAGTCCTTAAGGATCTGGCTCCTGCCCATGTCCCTGATCTCCCAATTCACTTCTCCTAAACTTAAGCCAACTAAGCCACTTGAGTTCTCTCTCACTGAAAACTTTGGCAAGTACAGCTCCCTCTCATTTTCTGCACTTTGTATCTCCTATCCCCCCTCTACAACTCAGTTCAACTGCTAGTTCCCCTGGGAAACTGTCTTTGACACAAGCTGACTCCATCATTGATCTCCTCTTCTCCATGCCGTTGCTGCTGCTGCTAAGTCGCTTCAGTCGTGTCCAACTCTGTGCGACCCCATAGATGGCAGCCCACCAGGCTTCCCCCGTCCCTGGGATTCTCCAGGCAGGAACACTGGAGTGGGTTGCCATTTCCTTCTCCAATGCATGAAAGTGAAAAGTGAAAGTGAAGTTACTCAGTCGTGTCCGACTCTTAGCGACCCCACGGACTGCAGCCTACCAGGCTCCTCCATGCCGTTAGGGTACAGTAAATAAAACTTGACACGATACTATGTGTATTGGTTTACATCTCTATCCCGAGCTGAATCACAAACTCCCTATCCCCGAGCTGAATCACAAATTCCCTGAACACTGAGACTGTCTTTCATCTGTACATCACTAACATAAAACAAGAAGTGGTGCACAATAGCTGCTCATTAAATATTTGCTGACTCAGTGAAAGATTATACTATGGCCTATTTGTTTAAAAATAAGGTTAATAAACAGAGAAGGCAATGGCACCCAACTCCAGTACTCTTGCCTGGAGAATCCCATGGACAGAGGAGCCTGGTAGGCTGCAGTCCATGAGGTTGCTAAGAGTCGGACATGACTGAGCGACTTCACTTTCACTTTTCACTTTCATGCATTGGAAAAGGAAATGGCAACCCACTCCAGTGTTCTTGCCTGGAGAATCCCAGGGACAGGGGAGCCTAGTGGGCTGCCATCTATAGGGTCACACAGAGTCGGACACGACTGAAGCAACTTAGCAGCAGCAGCAAGGTTAATAAAATCAGCAACTTAGTTCTTGAGATTAATAAAATGTATTATGGGTACATTCCAAGCCAACCAAACTAATCAATGCCATAAAGCAATACTTTGCACAAGGGCTTCCCTTGTGGCTCAGCTGGTAAAGAATCCGCCTGCAATGCGGGAGACCTGGGTTCGATCCTTGGGTTGGGAAGATCCCCTGGAGAAGGGAAAGGCTACACTCCAGTATTCTGGGTTGGAGAATTCCATGGACTGTACAGTCCGTGGGATCGCAGAGTCAGACCTGACTGAGTGACTTGCACTTCACTCACTGTAAGAACTGGCACCATCTCAAGTAGTATTTGAGATCCAATAATCCCATCCTATTTTCACTACTCTTTCTACTAGAGGCGTTAAAGAGTCAACCACGACAACTGCTCCTGTCCAAGACACTCAGTACCTTGATTGATTCAACAAACACTTTTCTGATATGTGACCATCCCTATCAAGGGTTTCAGTGAACAGGTTAGTCAACATAGGGGCCAGACCCCGACCTGGTTACATGTCACTGATCAGGAAGTTAGTTATCTGGTGACATCAAGTCTCCACAGAACTCGGTGAGAATTAAGCAGGGGAGCTTAGAAGTGGTCAAGATACACATCGACATTCACTTACTAAAGTACATACACTTTACTTACTTAAGAGGCTGCGAGGTCCTTACTCAAACTCTAGTTGTCTTATTTTAAGCACAATTTTGATGACTGATTTCCCAGGCATCAGAATATTAGAAGAAAATTAGGAAAGCTAAAAATGCAGACACAAATACAAATAGAAAAAGAAACATGACACCCAAAGGTGAAACACAAAAACTACAAAACCAGAGGGTTACGTGGCTGAGGAACAATAATTCTATATATTTAAGTTGTGATACAATACAGAAATTAATGTTCATAATTATGACCTTAGGTCATCAAAACAAAGACAAACAAGTTAAACAACTTTAGGTCTAATAAGGTTCAAGAAAACAAATGACACATTTTATAAAATGAATCAATTAAAAATTGCATTATACATAAAGAGTCAACTTTCTACCCTTTGCAAAATAAACTTTTTTGAAATATGTCATTCCCAAATAACAAGAGGCATGCTGACTCTAAGCTACTTATCATTGTCAGACATTAACTAGTTTCTGTGACTACAGGAGTCACCACAATCATGATTCACAACCATTCCAAAACAAAGCCTGGACCTGCTGGCCATTAGATTATTGGTGGTAATACTACCCAAACACACTGTACCATGGACACCATAACCCAGGATATTAGAACTGACTACCTACCAGTCTTTAACAGACCTCTAAAGAGATTCACTACCATACTGCTTTCAAGGTCCCTGGTATTAAGCTGGTTCGTATGTCAGACTATTTTAAGGAAGTTTCTATAACACTTTAGTACTAATAGCTACATGCTATAGGATTTAGAGAGCAGCACAGCAAAGTGAAAGAACATTCCTGAGTGATGGATACACACAGCCCTAGGCTTTAATCTCTGCCTTGTTAATTACACCTGTGTGACTGCAGCACCTTGTTTATGCCCAGAGACTTACTTTCATTTGGGAAATGGGGATAATATCTTCTACTGCCTATGCTTCTTATGCAGAACAAATCAGATAATGTACATAAGGTGCCAACATATGTTTTAAAAAGACTGGCTATCAGGATTATCAGATATAGAAATGAAATGATCTTAATCCACACTAGGACAAGTTTTGTGAAATTGTGTGCTGTACTAATAACACACAACTGTTTAAAGGGAAAAGTGCTTTATATTTTTAAGTTACAGTAGAAGTCCCCTGACTCATAGATTGGTTCATGGAAAAGCAGGTCAAAGTGAGGACTCCATAAAACAAGTATACACATAAACTGTAGAGATATTAACTTAGCAATTAATGCAAATATTCTGAGAGGGGGCCAGGCCTTCTTACTGAGAAGAGGTCCACTCACTGGAGCTCTGCACTGATCTCCTTAAATAAACAATATCTATACTGCAAAGTCTGGGATTGCCAGAGTCAGTCACTTTAAACTAACACAGGGACAGAAAGAACTGCTGCCCCCATCCCAATCTTTATAGTTTACTTAAATTAATTCAATAGCAATTTTATTTTAAAAAGATTCCCTTATGGTGCCTTTCTAAACCATTAAAATTAGCTTTCATAAGAACAAAGACCCTTTCGAAACTCATTTTTATTAATTTATGTAATAATCAAATAAATTATTTAGCAATACTATAAATGGGTTTGGGAATAAACACAACTAGCTTTTGCTAAATATATATCTCAAATGAAAGAAGCAAAAATGCCCAGTTATGGTACAGAACTATTAGTTTCTAATTGTCTAAGTGCTGATATCATCCTAAAGGAGATCAATCCTGGGTGTTCATTGGAAGGACTGATGTTGAAGCTGAAACCCCAATATACTTTGGCCACATGATGCAAGAAAGCTGACTCATTTGAAAAGACCCTGATGTTGGGAAAGATTGAGGGCAGGAGGAGAAGGGGACGACAGAAGATGAGATGGTTGGATGGCATCACCAACTCAATGGACATGAATTTGGGTGAACTCTGGGAGTTGGTGATGGACAGGGAGGCCTGGCGTGCTGCAATTCATGGGGTCGCAAAGAGTTGGACACAACTGAGCGACTAAACTGAATTGAACTGAAGTGCTGGTATGGGTTAATGGGTTTTACAGAAGAAAATCTTGATTAAATTTAAGAAGTCAGTTAATTCAATAACTGCCAAAAAAGTTAATGCCAGGGTCATTTTGATTTGCTATAATCTGACTTCTGATTCCAAGTCATAAACTGATGTTTAAAAAACAAAATGGAGACACGTGTACCCCAATGTTCATCATAGCACTGTTTATAACAGCCAGGACATGGAAGCAACCTAGATGTCCATCAGCAGATGAACGGATGAGAAAGCTGTGGTACATATACACAATGGAGTATTACTCAGCCATTAAAAAGAATACATTTGAATCAGTTCTAATGAGGTGGATGAAACTGGAGCCTATTATACAGAGTGAAGTAAGCCAGAAAGAAAAACACCAATACAGTATACTAACGCACTTACATGGAATTTAGAAAGATGGTAACGATAACCCTGTATGCAAGACAACAAAAGAGACACAGATGTATAGAACAGTCTTTTGGATTCTGTGGGAGAGGGAGAGGGTGGGATTTGGGAGAATGGCATTGAAACATGTATAATATCATATAAGAAATGAATCACCAGTCCAGGTTCAATGCAGGATACAGGATGCTTGGGGCTGGTGCACTGGGATGACCCAGAGGGATGGTACGGGGAGGGAGGTGGGAGGGAGGTTCAGGATGGGGAACATGTGTACATCCATGGTGGATTCATGCTGATGTATGGCAAAAGCAATACAATATTGTAAAGTAATTAGCCTCCAATTAAAATAAATAAATTTATATTTAAAAAATATAAAAATAAAAAACAAAATGATTAAAACTTTTGGGCTGGTACTGTAAGAGTTAGGCCCCAACCACACTGCCAAAATTTCTGAATGTAATTATAATATGCCTACTTTGCAACTCACTCAAAGTAGATCACAACACTGTTACTCATGCCTAAATACTATACTTAATATTCTAAATATTACTATTAATGCAATGCCTTTCCAGACTTTTCTTTTAAAAGTGTTTTTCAAACTTTTTTTGTATGATAGAAATACTCTCCACCACTCCCTTCAACACCTTGAACAAGATGTTACCAGAACTATAATATATAAAAACAGTGAAAGCAGAGCTGCTCTGAAATAGGACCTAACTGCCCCCTTTTCTCCCAGAACAATCTCTGAAGCCTTTTTGCACAACTCTATCCGATTAAATGGATATGAACCTGGGGAAACTCTGGGAGATGATGAGGGTCAGGGAAGCCTGGCATGCTGCAGTGCATGGGGTCGCAAAGAGTCGGACATGACTTGGCAGCTGAACGACAACACGCTTCTTGGGACAAAAACGGAAAACTTGTTCTTTTAAACAACAATCAGAAATGAATATTAAAACAAAAAAAGCTACAGAACTTATTAAAAAGCTGTAATTTAGCTAATCAGAATATTCAGTTAGCCAAAACAATTTGGGATCCTTATCAATTGTTTATCACTTTTTTTAAAAAAGAAGCATTCTGGTGGCATTTTAAACATTTAGCAATAGAAGTAAGGGTAAAAGCTCTTCTCTGATTACTGTTATCTTCTACTCACTGAACATCTTGTCATCATATTACCTCTTCTTACTCATTTAATTACCAATTTTTAAAACTGATTTGTGCACTAGTTTATTATCTATTCTCCATTCTCCCAAGAGAGTAAGTTCCCCCAACTTCATGGAAGCAGAGAGCTAATCTGTCTTGTTTATGAGCCCTTATAAACAGTGCCTGCCAAACTGAAGAGATCCTAAACTCTTGGGTACTGTTAGCAAGAGCAGATCATTTTTCATTAATAGAAAATATATCAGTCATTTGCAAATGAAGTACTGCTTTATTTCATGTAAAGAAATTCTTTCTTCTCCTCCCTACAACTGATAAGCTTTACATCATGCCACCATGGATGCCACCCAGTTGAACTGGCCATCCTTATTCTTACAAGTTGACCTAATGTGAAGCCAGACCAGCAGGTATTAGCTTTATAAAAAAGATGCATTTTATATATAAGTCTGCTGAATTATGAATATTTTACCTGCTCAGCCAAATTTATTATAAACTGGCAAATGCCAGTGATATACATGTTTCTTTATATTTGTATATATTGAAAATTTATAGAAAAAATTCATTTCCATCTTGCTGACTATCGTTTTCCAATCTCAGAGTTTTAGGTCTGCATCTCTGTTCCCTCTTTATATTCTATTCCCAGGTCTCCCAACTTAGTGGGTTTCATAAGGCATATTTATATTCACAATTATCTTTATCTACAAAGACTATAAACAGAATGAATTCTGTTCAAATAATAGGAAAAATGGTAATCCAGAGAGCAGATGCAAAACAGGAAGAAAAAAATATGATAAAGAATCAGAATTTGGTACAATAAGAGAAAAGAACATAAAGAAAGAGAAATTAGAGGTTTCTCTTGAAAGGCAGATGGAGACTGTGAAAAAGAAGAGGCACAAAAGTTATACACACAATGGGTTGAACAGCATGTATTATTTACTCCAAAGATGGTTTTAATTTTATGATGTGGAACGGTTTATTATCAGGATGGACATTCAAATCTTCCCCAAAACTGATCTCACTGCTTTGAGAAGACATGAATCTAGCCTAGCCTAACTTGACTAATATAACATGATGTGAACTTGGCCTATGTGGACTAACTAGCATGATGAAGAGAAATAATCCTATTTTTTATCTTTTCAAAAAATCACCACTTAAAGTCCAACAATACTTTTGAGATATCTCAACTTTTATGCACACTCTTAAAGCATCTGGCAATGATTCTACTTACTCTCCATCCACTTCCGGTCTTTTACATACGCAATGAAACTTGCCGCCAAAATCTATATAAAGATCGTTCTCCACGATATGAAAGATTCGCCCAATGACTATTTTATCCTTTGCAGGTCCCATCTGTGTAAGAGGAGAATGTCTCAGCATAGATGCGAAGGATTCCACATTTTTCGGAGAGCCCTAAATATGAAAAGAGACATTGATACGCATGTAATTCAATGCAAAGGTATAATATGGTAAGCACAGTGACAGCTTCTGTGCCCATGCAGCCACCACCTCTTGGCTTCTCTGGTGACTCGGACGGTAAAGAATCTGTCTGCATTGCAGGAGACCAGGGTTCGATCACTGGGTTGGGAAGATCCCCTGGAGAAGGGAATGCCAACCCACTCCAGTATTCTGGGAAATCTCATGGATAGAGGAGCCTGGAGCGGTCGCAAAGATTCAGACACGACTGAGCAACTCACACACATACATATAGAGTAATAGCTTACAGGGGAAGTTTTTAAAAGTCAATTTGCTGTATATTTGTTTTGCAGCAATAATAAAAACACTGAAATAAAATCTTGCTTTAAAAAGTCAGGTACACTCTTCAGCTTCCTCCTCATTCTTTTCCTCCTTGAAGAGCCAGAGAAAAGCAGGCATCTGTGCTTGGGTGGAGATGTGGTGGCCCCGGGTGCAATCTGGAAGGTGAGCAGGTAAGAACCGTCCTTAGACAAAGCCTCAGGCCTGGGGTGAGGAGTGGGTGAGGAGGGGAGTATGCACGAAGGGTATCCAAGAAGGTAACTGGCTTCATTGCTATACTTAGTCACTCAGTCGAGTCTGACTCTTTGTGACCCCATGAACTGTAGCCCTCCAGACTCCTCTGTCCACGGAATTCTCCAGGCAAGAATACTGGAGTGGGTTGCCATGCTCTCCGCCAGGCAATCTTCCCAACCCAGGGATCGAACCCAGGTCTCCCTCACTGCAGGTGTTCTTTACTGTCTGAGCCAGCAGGGAAGTCCTCATTCCTATGTGACTATCTGCAAAAAAAAAAAAAAAAAGCCTTTGAATACAGGTTAATGAAAGTGACTATAGTTTTAATACAAATTTAAATAAACATTAAGATAAAAATGATTATGGGTCATATAATTAGTAGTCTGAATTAGCAGTTCTTGTTACATAATATTTTTAAATGACCTGACTTTAATTTTAACATATTTTAATGCTGTAATTTTCTTTTCCTAAAATAAAATTTTAAAGGAAAGACAGCTTTAACTGTTTTGTGTTACTCATTTCTAGAAGTTGTTTTACATACTGAATTTATTTGAAGTAGGGTTGCATATATAATACAGGGCGATTATTTCTTTTTTTTTTTTTTAACTTACAAAAATTTTTTTCCAAACACATGCTTTTTCAGAAATCCATGAGTACAGATTTATGTGCCTTCTACTCATCTTTGGCGGAGAAGGCAATGGCAACCCACTCTAGTACTCTTGCCTGGAAAATCCCATGGACGGAGGAGCCTGGTGGGCTGCCATCTATGGGGTCATACAGAGTCAGACACAACTGAAGCAACTTGGCAGCAGCACTCATCTTTGGGCTTCCCTGGGGCTCATTAGTAGAGAATTCGCCTGCCACTGCAGGAGACACAGGTTCAATCCCTGGGTAGGGAAGATCCCCTGGAAAAGGAAATGGCAACCCACTTCTTTCTTTTTCTTCATCTATTTTTTGGGGGTGGAGGTATTACTTAAATTTTTTTAATATATAAAGCATATGTGCATTGATGAGTGGTCATTCAGCCATGCCCAGTTCTTTGTGACCCAAAAGACTGTAGCCCACCAGGCTCCTCTGTCCATAGAATTTTCCAGGCAAGACTACTGCAGTGAGTTGCCATTTTCTTCTCTAGGGGATCTTCTAGACCTAAGGATCGAACACTCATCTCCTGTGTCTCTTGCAATGGCAGGGGGATTCTTTACCACTGAGCCACCTGGGAAGCCTATAAAGAATATGCATAAATTAATATGTATAAAACTATCATGCATATGAAGATATTTAATATACAGCTTGGAATCAGAGGAAGCACGAGATAGCAGTGAGTGCAGGCACCTCCTTTCACACATGAATACCATATCTGCTACTCACCACCACGTGACAGGCTGAAAAGTGATTTTAAATACAAGTTGCTTCAAAAGATGGAAAGTACAAACATGACTAAAAAACTTAAAAGGAAGCAAACAGTACAGCAGAATAATAAATATTCAGGAAATCGGGTTCTATGAGTAACTCAGCCACTAAATAGCTAAACATCTTGACTGTCACTTAACCTCTCTGGATCTGTCTTCTCACTTGTTAATGAAAAGGTTGGCTACCTCTCAAGTTTAGGAGTAGGAATTCTTAAATATTCTACAATATAAAATGGTTTTATAAAGTAATAAACTGTTGAAAGGGGAAGACAAATCCTACCCAGCTCCCTCTTTTAACACAAACAGTAACAAAAATAATGAAATGGTATTTGTGCCTTACTTCATATTAGTTAACAAGAAAAACATTTTTACATGTGTCTTCTCTGACAGGTAAATTAAAAATTATGTCCTTCTATTAACTGTACTACAACAACTTTAGTTTCTTCAACCCTAACCAATAAATGCTATGCTCATAACAAAGTTCTTTTAGTAAAATTAATGGAGTAGTGGTTCAAGATGGCACAGTGGAACCTTAACATTTTTCTCTCCCTCCCTCTGAAATTCCATTCAGAGATGGTAAAGAAAGAAAGTGAAAGTCGCTCAGCTGTGTCTGACTCTTTGCGACCCCAAGGCTTCTCCAGGCCAGAATACTGGACTGGGCAGCCGTTCTCTTCTCCAGGGGATCTTTCCAACCTAGGGATGAAACCTGGGTCTCCTGCATTGCAGGCACATTCTTTACCTGCTGAGCCCTCAGGGAAGCCCAAGAATAATGGAGTGGGTAGCCTATCCCTTCTCTAGAGGATCTTCTCAACCCAGGAATTGAACCAGGGTCTCCTGCATTGCAGGCAGATTCTTTACCAGCTGAGCTCCTAGGGAAGCCCAATGATGGTAAAAGAATGAACAAAAAAATTACAAACTGCCAATATTAAAGAGAACAGAATGGAGACAAAAAGTATGCAAGAAATTTAAACAACTTTCTAGTGGACCAAAAGCATGCAGAAGGGTGATAACTAGTGAAGGAGAGTGAAGGAAACTGCAGCTAAAAATACACAGAAGGAAGAACCTATGAAAACAAGCCAATCTATTCTGAAGAATCCCATAAAGGCAGAGGACTCCATCATGCCAGGAATTATAGAAAGCTGGAATGAGAAGCGAGGCTGAAAACAAGTGGAATAATTAAAAGAATATAGTCAGGGAAGGCAATTTTCTGTCCAGCACAGAACATTTGACAGAAAGGCCACGTGCACCACACCTAGAAATAAGGTGTTTATTGCCCTGGCAAAATAAATACATTTTTTCTCTTCTCTAAAAAAAAATAATTA
The DNA here is from genome assembly GCF_032452875.1 of Bos javanicus. Taxonomy (NCBI): domain Eukaryota; kingdom Metazoa; phylum Chordata; class Mammalia; order Artiodactyla; family Bovidae; genus Bos; species Bos javanicus. Next base: position 43,369,122 of record NC_083881.1, read on the forward strand.
AATAAATAAATGCTCTAGAGAAATAAGTCTGGAGAGCTGATTATGCAGCAACAGGTAACTCAGTCCATCAGGAAAGAAAAGAATCAAAATGACAGCTGTCTGGCAAGGCATGAGCAGTTGGTAAGGCCTGGAGTAGGAGCACAAGCTCCTCAAGGCTCTGAGGTTGGACTGTGTGGCTCAAGTCCTGACGGTCCGCTCACTTGCTCTGTGGTTGGGGCAATGCACTTAGACTCTCTATGCTACTGTTTACTCACATATAAAAGGGGGTTAATAATTATGCCTATTTCACAGGGCTGTTATGAGGATTAAATAAATAGCCACATGTAAAGCTCTCAAAATATGCCTCTGGTAGGACCATCACCCCCTAAAATGTAGCTTAAAAAAAAGCTAATCAATTCATTATAGACCCAGTCATCACTGGGGCTTCCTGGGTGGTTCAGATGTTAAAAGAATCTGCCTGCAATGCAGGAGACCCAGGTTCGATCCCCGGGTTGGAAAGATCCCCTGGAGGAGGGCATGGCAACCCACTCCAGTATTCTTGCCTAGAGAACCCCACGGACAGAGGAACCTGACAGGCTACAGTTTAAAGGGTTGCAAAGAGTCGGACACAACTGAAGCAACTTAGCACTCATGCACAGGCAGAGATTCAGATACAATATATTAGCTTAAGTGGCTGGAAGAGGCTTTTAATAGCTTGCTTGGGGGACTGAATGAAACCTGGACCCAATGACAGACTATACTAGATGAAGTTGAAATACCAGAACTTCCTTAGTATACCATTGAGAAAGGTCTTCAAAGGCTAGAAGAGAATATAACGTTAGGATGGATTTATTATTTATGATCTGTTCACCACCTCTTATTATGGCCCCAGGAGGATCTATAAGATACATACTTTACCAAGACTAAGAGAAACACCTTTGAGAAGGGAGTCCCAGCATTTCTGAGAGCCATGTGGTAGCTGTTCTCCATAGGCCAGGACTAACAGTGAGAACCGCTGCCAACAAGAGCTCCCTGAACTCAATGGGAAAATGAGATTCTTTAGTGGCAGGAGTCAGGTCAGCACTTCTTAGCCAACAACATGATGGGCATGGTTATCATAATGCTGCAGAGCCTAACAACCTGTAGAGTTTTCTGGTACTGGCTGGTTGGTTATGGTGTCCTTAGAAATAAAATAGATGGGAAAACTCTAATTCTAGAGAACAAAAGTCTGATTTGAATCACCACATATGAAACTCACGGCCCCTCAACCAATTCCCTTGAACCAATTCCCTTGAACCAATTCCCAGACATTAAGCTTTTCAAATAAAAAGGAGGTTGTGTCCCCTTGCGGAAGGATGCTATTACCAAACCCGAAATCTGGACCACCAATCTTCCTTCCAGCTTTCCCAAAGGGGTCTGTGGCTATTTACCAGAACTGAGGAAGGAGAAATTAGCAGACTTTTCAGAGATAATCTGAACTGACACTAACTCTTCCAGAACAAATTCAGTGCCAGTCAGAACAAGGGCTTATGGAGATTGCGTGATAAATGGAGTTTTAGCTCAGATCTATCTCATGAACCTGCTCTATGGTTATTCTCCCGAGAATGCACAACTGGAACATGTATAGTCAGCCACTGGCAGGATCTCCACACTGGTTCCTTGATCTGTGGAGTGAAGGCTATTAGAGTAGGAATGGCCAAGTGAGAACTTCCGCTACCTACCAAAGAAGTAAGTCAAAGGCAAAATACCACCTTCCTAGGGCACTGCAGCAGTCAACACCTCTGTCAAGGACCTGGAAGATGCAGGGTAGTGACTCCTACCACATCCGCATTCAACTTGCCTACGAGGCCCTGAAGAAAACAGACAGGTCTTCCAGAAGGACAATTTATTGTCATAAACTTAATCAAGGGGTAACTCCAATTGCAGCTGTTGTTCCAGATGTGATTTCATGGCTGGAGTAAATTAAAATATCCCTCAGCACCTGGCATGCAATAATTATCTAACAAATGCTTTCTTTTTCTAGACCTGTTAGTAAAGATGATATACCTCCGGGTTACATTAACTCTCTAGCTCTATGCCACAGTCTAGTTTACATAGACTCTGAAGCCCACTCCATTCCACAGGACAGTATGCTACTCCATTACACACGCTGACTTGACCTGGAAGCAGAAAACTGCAACTACTCTCGACACATGGTAAGACACCTCTATGCCAGAGGGTGGGAAATGAATCTCACAAAAATGCTGGGCCTTGGTTGAAATTCCCAGGGGGCCACAGGTCTGGGCTATGTCGAGATATCCTTTCCTACCACAAAGAAGCTCAGTGCTTAATGGGTCTCTTTGATTTTTGGAGGCAACAAATACTTCATATGGACATGTTTCTTCAATTCTTTTAACAAGTAACCCAAAAAGCTGCCAGTGTTGAGTGGGGCCCAGAACAAGCTAAGACTCTGCAAGAGGTGCAAGTCATCAGGCAAGCTCTTCCACTACTTGAGTTTTATAACCTGGCAGACGTGATGCTTGCAGTACAGAGATGGACAATGAGTATTCTGAGAGGTCTCTATGAGTAGTGTATGCAGAACTAGCGTAGCCCTGAACAACAGCAGTAGAGGGCTCTGAGCAGGGCACTTGAAGGATTATCTTTCTGCAAAGACAGATGGCCTAAAGTGAGGACCAAAAATGATTTGTGTCAAGTGACTAATGATTGTGCTGGATGGTCAGAGATTTAGCAGAAACAGGATTGGGAAATATGTGACAAGAAGGTCTGGGAAGAGGGATGGTATGGGGAGGGAGGAGGGAGGAGGGTTCAGGATGGGGAACACATGTATACCTGTAGCGGATTCATTTTGATATTTGGCAAAACTAATACAATTTGTAAAGTTTAAAAATAAAATAAAATAATAAAAAAAAAGAAAACACTGTAAAGTTAAAAAAAAAAAAGAGAGAGAGATAGGAAGACAGATCTCTCTCCAACAGGCACAGAGTGAAAAAATAAATGAGTCACACGTGAATAATTTCTTCAGCAGAGAAGAATCTTAATAATCAAGGGACAAGACAGCTAGTCATGTGGAGTCAGTCAACCTCTCTCCCTGATACTCTTGCCCACCTCCCCAGTGGGTTCAAGAACAAAGTTTCCATGACAGCAGGGATGTGCTTCTGTCTTGGGGGTAGGAAGAGTATCTCAACATGGCCCAGACCACTAGCCAACTAGAAATTTTACCAGCTGCTAGGCCCCTGAATTTCTGTGGTATGGAACTTGTGCATAGATTCGGGAATACTGATTTCCATTCACCCTGTGAGTAGTGATCTGTCTACAGTCACTGCTAAATGACCAATCTACCATGGCAGAAACCAATACTAAGCTTCCAAGACAGTATGATTCCCTGGGAGCATCGGCCAGCCACCTGGTAGCAAATTGGCAACATAGGACTATTTGAAATGGAAAGGGCAGTGATATATTTATCACTGGAATGGACATTTATTCTGAATATGGATTTGCCTTCCCTGCCCACAAAGCTTCTACCAAAACCACCATTCATGAACTTACAGATTCTCATGTTCATTGTCATGGTATTCCAAATAGCATTATTTCTAACTAAAAAAATCATTAATTATGTGGGATAATGGGGTCACGCTTATGGACTTCACTGAGCTGACTAGTGCTGGACCTGGCAGACTACTGAAATGCAAATTCTCTTTAAATTAAATTTTCTATTTTGAGACCATTGTAAATTCACATGCAATTGCAAGAAATAATACATGGAGAGCTCCTACAATGTTTATCAGTTCTCCCAATGGTAATATCTTGTAAATCACAGTATACTACAACCAGGAAAGTGACATTGATGTAATCCATCAGTAGTATTCAGATTTCACCAGTTTCAGGTGTAATCATTTGTGTGTATATTTAGTTCTATATACTTTTATCATATGTGAAGGTTCACATATACACCACCAGAGTCAAGTCACAGGACGTTCCATCACCACGATGATCCCTTGTGCTGTCCTTCCACTCCTTATCTCCCTTCTGCCCTATCCTAACTCTTAGCAACTATATATCTGTTCCCCATCTCAGTAATTACACTATTTCAATAATGTCATATAAACAGAATCACAAAGTATGTAACTCCTTGGGATTGGCTTTTTTCACAAAGCATAACTCACTTGAGAGCAATTCAAGTTGCTATATGTATCAATCACTGGTTCCTCTTTACTGCTGAGTCATATTCCACAAGATAGATATACCACGTTATGTTTAACCATTGACCAGTTGAAGGACATCTGGGCTGTTTTCAGTTTTTGGCTATAATAAATAAATAAATCTCCTATGGCCACTTCTGTGTAAGTTTTTATATGAACATAAGTTTTCATTTCTCTGGGATACACATCCTCTGCTCCAGTGTGCATTTATCTCCTTTGGGAGGATGTGACCATCTCAACCTGAGTAGCTGGTCAGAGGCCAGAGGACTTGAGTCGCTGACTTCTGGACTGGGCGTCTATCACTCCACGTTTGCCAGCTGACAATAGCAGAGTGCCCCAAGGTTTACAAAGAGAGGGAGAAGACAAATGGGATAATCACCGTTTAATTTTATTCCGAAATCCCTACAAACCAGGCTCCACTCAAATGCTATTGCTTTCTTTATTTCCTGTTATTTAATGCCAACAGATAAAAACAAACTTAAGCATCATAATCACATTAGAAAAATTAATCACAAGAAAAATCTTAATAAAACCTTTAAAAGTAAAAACAAAATAAAGGAAAATCCAAACATATTAGAAGAAAGTGAGATGTCTAAGGAAAGACACATAATAAGTGAAAGCTAATGCTGACTTGGGAAATCATAGGAGTCTGATTGTATATGATCAGAGCATATTACCACCCAAGAAACAGAATACATACAGAATATATTCATCTTTTCTTTTAGGCAATGGCACCCCACTCCAGCACTCTTGCCTGGAAAATCCCATGGACGGAGGAGCCTAATGGGCCAAAGTCCATGGGGTCGCTAAGAGTCAGACACGACTGAGCTACTTCACTTTCCCTTTTCACTTTCATGCATTGGAGAAGGAAATGGCAACCCACTCCAGTGTTCTTGCCTGGAGAATCCCAGGGACGGGGAGCCTGGTGGGCTGCCGTCTATGGGGTCGCACAGAGTTGGACACGACTGAAGTGACTTAGCAGCAGCAGCAGCAGCAGTACTATTTATATCAATATGTATATTACAGCTGTTGATAAAAACCTACTTTCCTTAGAGATTTATATCTACCTCAATACACTCTTTCATTGTTATTATATTAACTGGTCATTTCCTCTAAACCTGCTTTGAAAATGTTTTACTCTACTATGAAACTAAATATTTCAGAAGGCTTGTATTACTAACTTGGAGATAATTCTCCTAGAATTCTATAATGTAAAAATCAGGGAATACTATGGTTAAAACCAGAAATGTTTTGCTTCATTTCTTTACATATTAGTTTTTAAAACATTGGTGTAATTTTTTAAGTTGTCAATATAAAACTAGTGAGAAAACAAAGGGGTAAATAAAGCTGTATGAGTATTGCCAGTATATGAATTTAGAAGACTTATATTAAAAATAAGACAACTGAAACCAATCCTTCAAATAAGCTATTTTGGGATTTTTCAGTATTCTGAAAAGACAAAATATCTGATTTAAATATTCGGTTGGAATATTCCATCATTTTGAAATAAAAAATACCAATAAGAAATATTCATGAAAAATTTTAAAAATATTTACATAAAATCTATCTAATATATTGCTAAAATGAAACTATAAAGTGTATTATAACATCAGTATTCTACATAAATCAGCTAAAATAGTTACTCATCATCCTAAAACAATAAAATGTTCTGTGCGGCCTTAAAAATTCTTGCAACCCATTTTCTCAACGTGCTGTAAAGTAACATGCCACCCTCTACTGTTAAGAAACAGTAACGTTCATAAAGCAGAAAACCAGTTTTTTGCTCAACTGTTGCCACCTGGTGGCTATAACATGGATTTTTCACTACTCCACAGCTCCCAATCGGCTTAACAGGGTCTACAAATCTCTGTTCCCTAGAGGAAATGGCAACCCGCCCCCTCCCCTCCAGTATCCTTGCCTGGAGAATCCCATGGACACAGGAGCCTGGCAGGCTACAGTGCATGGGGTTGCAAGAGTCGGACACGACTTGGCGACTAAACTACTACTATTACTAAGTGCCATAAGAGGGTTAAAGGTTTTAAAATATTTTTAAAAGGAAAAAGGCAATTGACTTTAAAAATGTAACATTTAGCAAATATTTACCAGGTCCTCTATACTAAGCGTGTGTTACGTTGGTTACAAAAATGAAAAGGACTTGGTCCCCATCCTACCAAAAATAAAACACTTTACAGAGACACATGAATATCTTAAAATAATGAACCAAGGAAAAGAGAAATGAATAAGTGAGCATGGACGAATAAATGGACTTTCAGGTCACTGAAACTTGAGATCACTTGAGATCGCTGAAATAGGCAATTCACATGAATTGTCCTTGATTAAATTCCCGCCTGCAGGGGAAAGTTCCTTTTAAGGATAACTTACTTGGTTCTTACTGAATATTTCGTATTTCTGAGGTGCACATATAGATACATGTGTCTACATTTTAAAGATAAGAATTTAACCATTGGGTACAAGGTTAACTTTCATTCATTCATATATATATATGTGTGTATGTGTTCACTTTCATATATGTGTGTGTGTGTGTGTATGCTTTCCTGATGGCTCAGCAAGTAAAGAATCCGGCTGCAATACAGGAGACACAAAAGATGCAGGCTCAATTCCTGGGTTGGGAAGATTCCTGGGGGACGGCATGGTAACCCATTCCAGTATTCTTGCCTGGAGAATCCATGGACAAAGGAGCCTGGAGGGCTACAGTTCACTGGGTCGCAAAGAGTCAGACATGACTAAGTGCGCACACACACACACATTTTAATCAAAGCCCCTGGACTTTCAATATAAGTCTCACCTGGTTGGAGAGATGATAAAGGCCTAAAACAAGAGATAATTTTTACTACAGAATTTGTAGGCAGGGAAGCTAATTTTAGGGGGAAGAACAAAGGTAAAGATATCATGCTTTGTTTAGGGAACAGCTGGCTAAAATGTCTGGCTCCAAAAGCTATCTTTAAAGCAGAAACCATGTTACAAATTAAATCTTATATAGAACCCAATATATATAAAAATAAGCATAGTATTTTGGTGGTATAAGTACATTTTATCAGTTCAAATTCATAGAATTTACTTAATATTAAGTAAAAAACTGTGAACATGCAATTATTTTGATAAAAATTACAAACTAGTATCAGAAGTGAGGGATAACAATTTCTGTATTTTGACTGCCCAATACCAAGAAAATCTACTAATAATACCCCACATGTATAAGTGGGTGAGGAAACAGGCACTGTCACACACTGTAAGTGGGAGTGTGGTGCAGTGTGTATCTATCAAAACTCAAACTGCGTGTGTACACTTTTAGTCAGTATATATCCCATATATATGGATAAGGGTGTGCTCAGTTGTGTCTGACTCTTTGCAACCCCATGGACTGTAGCCCACCAGGTTCCTCTGTTCATGGAATTTTCTAGGCAAGAATACTGAAGCAAGTTGCCATTTTCTACTCTAGGGGATCTTACTGACCCAGGGATTGAACTGGCGTCTCCAGCATCTTCTGCATTGGCAGGTGGATTCCTTACCACTGAGCCACCTGGTGGCTAAGTCATGTCCAGTTCTTTGCAATTCCAAGGACTGTAGCCACATCAGACTCTGACAATGGGATTTCCCAGGCAGGACTAAAGGAGTGGGTTGCCATTTCCTTCTCCAGGGGTTCTTTCCCATCCAGGAATTAAACCCCCATCTCCTGTATTGGCAGGCAGAATGATAGAAGAATCATAATTCAAAGCAAGATCTTCTGAATCAAGAAGTTTCATTCTTAAACATTAAGGATGTAGTTAAAAAACCTGCATGTTTTTAAGTATATCTGTATATATAATTAACTTATACTCATATATGCATACATAAAATCTCTAGTAGTATGCATTTATAAAAATACACATTCCAGCTTTGAGAAAATGAGGGAAAGGAGGCTTTTATATGCACTTAGTAACCTTCAATGCTATTTACTTTCTCCCTTCACAACATCACTTTTATACTTTACAATTTTTTTTCAAAAATCCTGATCACACAATCAGATCAGATCAGATCAGATCAGATCAGTTGCTCAATTATGTCCGACTCTTTGCGACCCCATGAATCGCAGCACGCCAGGCCTCCCTGTCCATCACCAACTCCCGGAGTTCACTCAGACTCACGTCCATCGAGTAAGTGATGCCATCCAGCCATCTCATCCTCTGTCGTCCCCTTCTCCTCCTGCCCCCAATCCCTCCCAGCATCAGAGTCTTTTCCAATGAGTCAACTCTTCACATGAGGTGGCCAAAGTACTGGAGTTTCAGCTTCAGCATCATTCCTTCCAAAGAAATCCCAGGGCTGATCACCTTCAGAATGGACTAGTTGGATTTCCTTGCAGTCCAAGGGACTCTCAAGAGTCTTCTCCAACACCACAGTTCAAAAGCATCAGTTCTTCGGCGCTCAGCCTTCTTCACAGTCCAACTCTCACATCCATACATGACCACAGGAAAAACCATAGCCTTGACTAGACGAACCTTTGTTGGCAAAGTAATGTCTCTGTTTTTGAATATGCTATCTAGGTTGGTCATAACTTTCCTTCCAAGGAGTAAGCGTCTTTTAATTTCATGTCTACAGTCACCATCTGTAGTGATTTTGGAACCCAGAAAAATAACTGTTTCCACTGTTTCCCCATCTATTTCCCATGAAGTGATGGGACTGGATGCCATAATCTTCGTTTTCTGAATGTTGAGCTTTAAGCCAACTTTTTCACTCTCCTCTTTCACTTTCATCAAGAGGCTTTTGAGTTCCTCTTCACTTTCTGCCATAAGGGTGGTGTCATCTGCATTATCTGAGGTTATTGATATTTCTCTTGGCAATCTTGATTCCAGCTGTGTTTCTTCCAGTCCAGTGTTTCTCATGATGTACTCTGCATAGAAGTTAAATAAACAGGGTGACAATATACAGCCTTGACGTACTCCTTTTCCTATTTGGAACCAGTCTGTGGTTCCATGTCCAGTTCTAACTGTTGCTTCCTGACCTGCATACAGGTTTCTCAAGAGGCAGATCAGGTGGTCTGGTATTCCCATCTCTTGAAGAATTTTCCACAGTTTATTGTGATCCACACAGTCAAAGGCTTTGGCATAGTCAATAAAGCAGAAATAGATGTTTTTATGGAACTCTCTTGCTTTTTCGATGATCCAGCAGATGTTGGCAATTTGATCTCTGGTTTCTCTGCCTTTTCTAAAACCAGCTTGAACATCAGGAAGTTCATGGTTCACATATTGCTGAAGCCTGGCTTGGAGAATTTTGAGCATTACTTTACTAGTGTGTGAGATGACTGCAATTGTGCAGTAGTTTGAGCATTCTTTGGCATTGCCTTTCTTTGGGATTGGAATGGAAACAGACCTTTTCCAGTCCTGCGGCCACTGCTGAGTTTTCCAAATTTGCTGGAATATTGAGTGCAGCACTTTCACAGCATCATCTTTCAGGATTTGAAATAGCTCCCCTGGAATTCCATCACCTCCACTAGCTTTGTTCGTAGTGATGCTTTCTAAGGCCCACTGGACTTCACATTCCAGGATGTCTGGCTCTAGGTCAGTGATCACACCATCGTGATTATCTGGGTCGTGAAGATCTTTTTTGTACAGTTCTTCTGTGTATTCTTGCCATCTCTTCTTAATATCTTCTGCTTCTGTTAGGTCCATACCATTTCTGTCCTTTATCGAGCTCATCTTTGCATGAAATGTTCCTTTGGTATCTCTGATTTTCTTGAAGAGATCCCTAGTCTTTCCCATTCTGTTGTTTTCCTCTATTTCTTTGCATTGATCGCTGAAGAAGGCTTTCTTATCTCTTCTTGCTGTTCTTTGGAACTCTGCATTCAGATGTTTATATCTTTCCTTTTCTCCTTTGCTTTTCGCTTCTCTTCTTTTTACAGCTATTTGTAAGGCCTCCCCAGACAGCCATTTTGCTTTTTTGCATTTCTTTTCCATGGGGATGGTCTGGATCCCTGTCTCCTGTACAATGTCACGAACCTCATTCCGTAGCTCATCAGGCACTCTATCTATTGGATCTAGGCCCTTAAATCTATTTCTCACTTCCACTGTATTATCATAAGGGATTTGATTTAGGTCATAGCTGAATGGCCTAGTGGTTTTCCCTACTTTCTTCAACTTAAGTCTGAATTTGGCAATAAGGAGTTCATGATCTGAGCCACAGTCAGCTCCTGGTCTTGTTTTTGCTGACTGTATAGAGCTTCTCCATTTTTGGCTGCAAAGAATATAATCAATCTGTTTTCGGTGTTGACCATCTGGTGATGTCCACATACAGAGTCTTCTCTTGTGTTGTTGGAAGAGGGTGTTTGTTATGACCAGTGCATTTTCTTGGCAAAACTCTATTAGTCTTTCCCCTGCTTCATTCCGTATTCCAAGGCCAAATTTGCCTGTTACACCAGGTGTTTCTTGACTTCCTACTTTTGCATTCCAGTCCCCTATAATGAAAAGGACATCTTTTTTGGGTGTTAGTTCTAAAAGGTCTTGTAGGTCTTCATAGAACCGTTCAACTTCACACAATAAAGACAAACTTTATTCATCTTGTAATGTCAGGATACTCTGCAATTAAATGGTTCCAGAAATTTCGAAGAGCGAAATGATTTTTCACAAAATTGAATCTTTACACCAATACCTATCAATTACTCATAGTCTTCATCATAAATATATCAGAAAAATACTGAATACCTCCAATAGCAGCAGTTGCTGCTGCTGCTAAGTCGCTTCAGTCCTGTCCGACACTAAAATAAAACTAACGTGGTATGTTCGGTTTTCTTATTACTCTGACGATTGTTCTTGCTCCGTTTTATTCTGGACTAGCACGTTTTATTAACATGCTCAAGCCTGTGCTATCCTCACTTGTTCAACTGTTTGTGAGCAGTCACACAGAAATCTCAATTCAAAGACTGCCCAGGCTGTCTTGAAGTTCAAATGTGCACTGCGCGTTCTATTCCTTCATTCACGCATCTGGCAAACACGGAGTGCCCACTAAGAGTCAAGCACTGTGCAGTTTTCTGTAACCCAGGACACTACCTGTCTGTGAACTGTTTGGGACTGGTTCCCAGGGGGCTAAGTACAGAAATTGGGAGTTTATTTTTATACAGTTTAATACTGCCAACTTCATGTCTGCTAGCTCAAAAAAATCTAATTTGTTTTTCTGCCTATTTCTTCCATTTCACCTATCTAATAATTTTATCGTATTTTACAGAATTATTGCCTGGGGCAGATGGATTTTTTTTTTTTTTAAGGTCATTTACAGAAAAAGTGAAGTACTGATAGGTTAAATTACTTGCTTAACTTCATAATGACACTTATTCTGTCATTTACCTATCCACTGAATTAAGAAATATTTCTTTAGAGCCTGGGACACCGGACACTAAGTTCCACGCTGCAGCTACTGTGCACAAGAGAAGCCGAGAGCCCAGCCTCTTCCAGCTGAGTCCCACTCGGAGTCCCAGGAGTCGCCCTAGACGCGCCGCCCGCAGCTCTCGCTGCTGGTTTCCCTTATAGCATTCAATTCAGAAGACGCGTGCAAAGGAGTGTGGACAATGCAGGCCCAACATGTAGATACCATACTGAAGTACAACAAACCGAGGAAGAACACGACCACACGCTGTTCCATGCGACCAGCCCAAACTTTACTTCCTACGCTGGGCCCCGCCCCCGGCTCCGCCTCTCGGTCTCACCCAACTTCGCCGAGCCCAACAACGAAGTCAAGCTCCGCCCTGCCCCCGGCTCCATCGTGACTCCGCCTCCCACCCCGCCTGCGGGGTCCGCCCCCAACTCCGGCCCCGCCCGCCAACGAGTGCCAGGCTTAGCTCTCGCGACTCACCCTCGTCCGGGGGAGCTCCGCCTTCCGCTGCAGTTCCGAGTGCCGCTCCAAAGCGCTTGCGAAGCCGCCTGGGCGCGGCCTAGGCTCCGTAGAATTAGAACTCTCGCTTCCGGAGCCACTCTCAGTGCCTGCTCCTCGACAGGCTCGAGAAAAGAGAAACACTCGCAGAAAATGACTCTCGGCAGTCACGGCACGGGTCCGACACAGCGCCGCCATGACGGATCCACGACCTCTGACCTTTGGCTTCTCCGCAAGCGCGCAGGTCGCGGGGCGGAGCAACGAGGGGCCGCCTATTGCAGAGCCCTGTGGGCGGTGGGCGTGTCCTGGTCGGTGGTGGGGCCAAGTGTGGGTCGAGAGAGCTTCGGGTTGGTGGATAAAATCCTTGATGGCTAGCAGCCATCCCCTGCTAGCAGCGGCCCGCTAAGTTTTGCCTGGAAAGCGGTCTGATTCGTAGCAATTTCGCCCTCCCAAGTACCTCTTGGGCCTTGTGCTGCTCTAAATTCTGGTAATGTGACACTTGCTGCCCCCGCCTCCCGCGTCCTTCCCCAGAATGTCCGAAGGTTCTTACCCTCACCGCTCTTCAGGACTTCGCTCAACTGCGAGGTTCTCCTTGGCTATCTGATGTAGAATTGGAACTCCAAATACTATCGGACCCCCGCCACTTAACACTTATTAATATGCCATGTAGTTTACTTACAGTAATTGTGCTTAGCGTGTGCTCTGAATTTATGAACTCTATGAGGGCAGGAATTGTGCTGTTGAATCCCTGACAGCGAGCACATGGTAGGGCTTAAACATTTGGGTTCCAAGTGTGTCCTTCTTTGCCTATTCTGTGGTCAGCCCATCCATGTTACAAAAATACTAATTTGAGACGTTTTGGGTCTCCTCTGGCTGCAATCCCTTCTCTTAGGGAGTAAGTTCATAATGCCTAACTATGCACTACCCAGAGGACCCACGCTCACTTATGATTTTCTGCCTTCCAGCGCCATGTTAATTGCCAGAATTTACCCACTTTCTTCAAAACTGAGATGAACACCATAGATGTGTTAATGAATTAAGCTGTCCATCCTTCTACCCAGCATTTTTATAATAATACACAATTATTTACTTCAGCAAGCACTGTTCCATCACATTTGCAAGTACTTTGAGGGGAGGAATTTTTATGTATGACCCCAGACCCTATTTTAATAATGCTTTTGACTGTAAGACTTTTGGTTTTGGCCAGGCCAGGCATCTTGTAGGGAGCTTATTTCCCTGACCAGGGACTGAACCCTGAACTGGACAGTGGAAGCTCAGACTCCCAGCCAGTGGACCCATCAGAGAATTCCCAATAATGCTTTTGACTATGGATTTTAAAACTCTGATATTCTCATCAATTGTGTAGACAGTAGAAAGAACACAAGAAGTGGACTAACCTTTGTTGTTCAGTCACTTAGTCGAGGTCTGACTCTATGACCCCATGGACTGCAGCACACCAAGCTGCCCTGTCCATCACCATCTCCAGACCTTACTCAAACTCAAGAAGCTGAAGTTGAATGGTTCTATGAAAATCTATAAGACCTCCTAGAACTAACATCAAAAAAAGATGTCCTCTTCATCCTAGGCAATGCCAAAGAATGCTCAAACTACCACACAGTTGCACTCATCTCACATGCTAGTAAATTAATGTTCAAAATTCTCCAAGCCAGGCTTCAGCAATACATGAACCGTGAACTTCCAAATGTTCCAGCTGGTTTTAGAAAAGGCAGAGGAACCAGAGATCAAATTGCCAACATCCGATGGATCATCAAAAAAGCAAGAGTTCCAGAAAAATATCTATTTGTGCTTTTTGACTATGCCAAAGCTTTTGACTGTGTGGATCACAATAAACTGTGGACAATTCTGAAAGAGATGGGAATACCAGACCACCTGACCTGCCTCTTGAGAAATGTGTATGCAGATCAGGAAGCAAGTCAGAACTGGGCATGGAAGAACAGACTTGTTCCAAATAGGAAAAAGAGTATGTCAAGGGTGTATATTGTCACCCTGCTTATTTAACTTATTTGCAGAGTACATCATGAGAAACACTGGGCTGGATGAAGCACAAGCTGAAATCAAGATTGCCAGGAGAAATATCAATAACCTCAGATATGCAGATGACACCACCCTTTTGACGGAAAGTAAAGAACTGAAGAGCCTCTTGATGAAAGAGGAGAGTGAAAAAGTTGGCTTAAAGCTCAACATTCAGAAAACGAAGATCATGGCATCTGGTCCCATCACTTCATGGCAAACAGGTGGGGGAAATGGTGGCTGATTTTATTTTTGGGGCCTCCAAAATCACTGCAAATGGTAACTGCAGCCATGAAATAAAAAGACGCTTACTCCTTGGAAGAAAAGCTATGACCAAAGTTGACAGCATATTAAAAAGCAGAGACATTACTTTGTCAACAAAGGTCCATCTAATCAAGGCTATGGTTCTTCTAGTGGTCATGTATGGATGTGAGAGTTGGACTATAAAGAAAGCTGAGCACTGAAGAATTGATGCTTTTGAACTGTGGTGTTGGAGAAGACTCTTGAGAGTCCTTTGGACTGCAAGGAGATCCAACCAGTCCATCCTAAAGGAGACGAGTCCTGAGTGTTCATTGGAAGGACTGATGTTGAAACTGAAATTCCAATATTTTGACCACCTGATGTGAAGAACTGACCCTGATGCTGGGAAAGATTGAAGGCAGGAGGAGAAGGGGACAACAGAGGATGAGATAGTTGGATGGCGTCATTGACTCATTAGATGTGAGTTTGGGTAAACTCCTGGAGTTGGTGATGGACAGGGAGGCTTGGTGTGCTGTGGTTCATGGGGTTCCAAAGAGTTGGACATGACTGAGCAACTGAACTTCCATCATAGGGGACTGGAATGCAAAAGTAGGTAGTCAAGAGATACCTGGAGTAATAGGGAGGTTTGGCCTTGGAGCACCAAACAAAGCAGGGCAAAGGCTAACGAGTTTTGCCAAGAGAACGTGCTGATCATAGCAAACACCCTTTTCAACAACACAAGAGATGACTCTACACATGGACATCACCAGATGGTCAACACTGAAATCAGATTGAGTCTGTTCTTTGTAGCTGAAAAAGCAGCTCTAGATAGTCAGCAAAAACAAGACTGGGAGCTGACTGTGGCTCATATCATGAATTCCTTACTGCCAAATTCAGACTTAAATTGAAGAAAGTAGGTAAAAATCACTAGGCTATTCAGGTATGACCTGAATCAAATCTCTTATGATTATACAGTGGAAGTGACAAATAGATTCTAGGGATTTGATCTGATAAGAGTGCCTGAAGAACTATGGATGGAGTTTCGTGACATTGTACAGGAGACGGGGATCAAGATCATCCCCAAGAAAAACAAATGCAAAAAAGGCAAAATGGTTATCTGAGGAGGCCTTACGAATAGCTGAGAAAAGACGAGAAGCAAAAAGCAAAGGAGAAAAGGAAAGATACTCATCTGAACTCAGAGTTCCAACGAATAGCAAGGAGAGATAAGAAACCCTTCCTCAGTGACCAATGCAAAGAAAGAGAGGAAAACAATTGAATGGGGAAGACTAGAGACCTCCTCAAGAATATTAGAGATAGCAAGGAACTAACCTTAGAATAGTGCATAATTGTATGAATCACACATTACTAGCCACCTGTATGGCAAGCCTTAAATTCAGTAGAGAGCTTCAAGTAAATTCTGCTCTAGATGAGTTCTCTCCTTTGGTACATAAACTGTTTATTTCCCTTGCCTCTTGATGAAGTCTTGCCTAAGACAGTTTTACATTACTAAGGCTATTGCTACTTCTGTTTCCCTTCAGGGGAAAAAAAAAAAAAAAGTAGTGAAAAGCTTTGGCCAGTGCTCTTAGTTCTAATTCAACCTCCAATCCTGATTGCAGGCGAGCAGTTTTTTTTGTTGTTGTTGCTGATTTGGTTTCCTCACATACAACCAAGTTATTAGTCTCTATCTCAAGTTTAAGGAAGTGCTCTGTAAACTTAATCAGCATCTACAGAGCAAATGGGATTGCTAATATCCAGTGTCAGACTCTATTTTTGGGGCTCCAAAATCACTGCAGATGGTGACTGCAGCCATGAAATTAAAAGATGCTTACTCCTTGGAAGGAAAGTTATGACCAACCTAGATAGCATATTCAAAAGCAGAGACATTACTTTGCCAACAAAGGTTCGTCTAGTCAAGGCTATGGTTTTTCCAGTGGTCATGTATGGATGTGAGAGTTGGACTGTGAAGTAGGCTGAGCACCGAAGAATTGATGCTTTTGAACTGTGGTGTTGGAGAAGACTCTTAAGAGTCCCTTGGACTTCAAGGAGATCCAACCAGTCCATTCTGAAGATCAGCCCTGGGATTTCTTTGGAAGGAATGATGCTGAAGCTGAAACTCCAGTACTTTGGCCACCTCATGCGAAGAGTTGACTCATTGGAAAAGACTGTGATGCTGGGAGGGATTGGGGGCAGGAGAAGGGGACAACAGAGGATGAGATGGCTGGATGGCATTACTGACTCGATGGACGTGAGTCTCAGTGACCTCCGGGAGTTGGTGATGGACAGGGAGGCCTGGCGTGCTGCGATTCATGGGGTTGCAAAGAGTCGGACACGACTGAGCGACTAAACTGAACTGAACATCCCAGCTCAAAAAATGAATGGCTGTATTATATTCATGTCCTACCTTAGCCAGATGATAACTTCCTTTGTTTTGATAATGCATTTGGGGACAAATTCTGATGTTTTTAATGGATAAGTGTGTATCAACTAACTTCAAGCATGCCTAGTTCTCTGCCTTTGGCAGAGTAACGGAAGCATCAGGTAAGATACTGTCCTTCCCTATATCAGTGCCAATAGTAACATCGACCCTAATGGCACTATGTTAACGTCACGGCCCCTTCTGATCCTCCTCCGATTCCTTGAACCACACCTTCCTTCTTGATTTATTAAAAATACAAGCTGTTTTTTCCCCATGTAGCTTGCAAATTGTTAGTATGCTTTGTAAAAATAGTAATGGCAGATAGCAAGTGAATAAAATATAATTCAAGCTCTTTGTCTGCTCGCTGTAATCTCATCTATAAAATCATGACAGCTCAACAGCCTTGAGTGAGGAATTGAAGGAAGTGGGTGTGAAATGCCCATCACCTACTGAAAGCTCAAACAGTGACTACTAGTGGCTAGATGGAAGTCATCAGAAGGTGATTTAGAAGTTTATGCCTTTCAAACATGTAAGAAAATCTGGAAAAAAGGGCTAGTGATACACTGGCAAGACAGATGAGTATAACTGTAAAGATAAGTCCTTTCAACCATAGAGATGAATGCTATCATTAAGGAGATCCTGTAGAAGATGACAAGAGATGGGCCATAACATTTAAGGATTTGGAAGAAGAGAATGCCAGAGAATAGTCAAACAGGCAAATGAGAAAATAATTCCAGAAACCAAGGGGAAATTTTTCAAGCGTGTTGGGATGGAGACTGTTAACAGTGAAAGTGGCCAGGCAGCATTTAAGTATGAAGTCCTGGCAGGTGATAGGCATGTGAGTTCTTTTGGCTCCTTTTAATTTTGGTTCATTTTTATTTCAGAATCAGAACATGGAAACTGAAATCTATGGTTTGTAGGTTTACTTAAAAGTGATAATGCTTTCTTCAGATCAGACCAGATCAGTCGCTCAGTCGTGTCTGACTCTTTGCGACCCCATGAATCGCAGCATGCCAGGCCTCCCTGTCCATCACCAACTCCCAGAGTTCACTCAGACTCATGTCCATTGAGTCAGTGATGCCATCCAGCCATCTCATCTTCTGTCGTCCCCTTCTCCTCTTGCCCCCAATCCCTCCCAGCATCAGAGTCTTTTCCAATGAGTCAACTCTTCACATGAGGTGGCCAAAGTACTGGTTTCAGCTTTAGCATCATTCCTTCCAAAGAAATCCCAGGGCTAATCTCCTTTAGAATTGACTGGTTGGATCTCCTTGCAGTCCAAGGGACTCTCAAGAGTCTTCTCCAACACCACAGTTCAAAAGCATCCATTCTTCGGTGCTCAGCCTACTTCACAGTCCAACTCTCACATCCATACATGACCACAGGAAAAACCATAGCCTTGACTAGACGAACCTTTGTTGGCAAAGTAATGTCTCTGCTTTTGAATATGCTATCTAGGTTGCTCATAACTTTCCTTCCAAGGAGTAAGCGTCTTTTAATTTCATGTCTGCAGTCACCATCTGTAGTGATTTTGGAGCCCCCCAAAATAAAGTCTGACACTGTTTCCACTTGTTTCCCCATCTATTTCCCATGAAGTGATGGGACTGGATGCCATAATCTTTGTTTTCTGAATGTTGAGCTTTAAGCCAACTTTTTCACTCTCCACTTTCACTTTCCTCAAGAGGCTTTTGAGTTCCTCTTCACTTTCTGCCATAAGGGTGGTGTCATCTGCATATCTGAGGTTATTGATATTTCTCCCGGCAATCTTGATTCCAGCTTGTGTTTCTTCCAGTCCAGCGTTTCTCATGATGTACTCTGCATAGAAGTTAAATAAGCAGGGTGACAATATACAGCCTTGACGAACTCCTTTTCCTATTTGGAACCAGTCTGTTGTTCCATGTCCAGCTCTAACTGCTGCTTCCTGACCTGCATACAGGTTTCTCAAGAGGCAGATCAAGTGGTCTGGTATTCCCATCTCTTGAAGAATTTTCCACAGTTTATTGTGATCCTCACAGTCAAAGGCTTTGGCATAGTCAATAAAGCAGAAATAGATGTTTTTCTGGAACTCTCTTGCTTTTTCCATGATCCAGCAGATGTTGGCAATTTGATCTCTGGTTCCTCTGCCTTTTCTAAAACCAGCTTGAACATCAGGAAGTTCACAGTTCACATATTGCTGAAGCCTGGCTTGGAGAATTTTGAGCATTACTTTACTAGCGTGTGAGATGAGTGCAATTGTGCGGTAGTTTGAGCATTCTTTGGCATTGCCTTTCTTTGGGATTGGAATGAAAACAGACCTTTTCCAGTCCTGTGGCCACTGCTGAGTGCTTTCTTAGTAACTGAAAACTAAATGGTCTCTATAATTAATCCAGTTACAGTGGGACAATTCACTAATTAATGGCCCAGTGTCTCTCCATTATGGATAAAAATCTGTTCTGTCATTTGGGTCTTAATATAAAGAAACATGCAATCCTTACACAGGACCTTATGCAGCATCTCTGGCACAAACTGAGCAAAAAGTCACTTACAAATGTCTTTGTGTAGTCAGCATGTAGCCTTTTTGTTTGATAAATTGATTCCATACAGCTACTGCTGGTTCTTTCTATACCCAGGATATGAGTCTGGAGAGAAGTTGTATAATTAATGGATTTACCACTTTCCTCAGCAGATAGGTAATACATACAAAAGAACTCATGCCCAAATTATAGACTTTTTATTGTTTTCAAATACTATACAAAAAAAAAAATAAACAGTAGTATTTCTTCATTAACAGATCCAGAAATAGTCCAAATTCAACATTATTTTTTCCCCTCTATTTCAGTAGTTTGAATTACTATTAAAATAATCCACTGGTTTCTACTCTCTTCCTTGGATTACTTTGGCTTCATAGGTGTAAGAATTCTTGCTTTATTTCCCACAAGCTCGATAAATTAAGGATATTCCTTTGTAAGAAGGGGATAATTTTAGGAATTGTTTTCTTCTATCACTCTTCTTGAATCCTTAAGTATCTGAGCTCTCAGTCTTGTTGCTATGCTCTTCTAGTGTTAAACATGAAACACAGTAGAATAACCAGGATCCCTCTCTGGTGCTCTTAGTAATTACTGTGTTCTAAATTGCTTAAGTATCTGTGAATCTGTAATATTGGATCTTCCATAGAGACTACTTGGAATAAGATTTCTAGGTTGATGTGTATTTTTCTACATTTATCCTCCCTCTACTTTTTTGTTGCTTCTTTAGAGGCAGAGTGCTTTGCCATAGATTAAATCATTTCTAAATTAAGTTTAGGTAGATGTCTATAAAAGTGTTTCTCCATTTTCTTCTTTTACGACCATCACCAGTACCCACGTACACCCATCCCACCTTCCAACCCTACCTCTATCATTTCTCCCATAAAATAAAGAGATTTGAGGATATTTTGTTAAACTGAGGAAATCGCCATCTTCTCCATTTTGCCTTATTAAAAACACAGTAACAGAGCAGGACATCCAAGAATCAGTGTGATGAAAGATGTGATAAAAGCAACTGAAAGACTAACTGGTTGAAAAAATAACTTACCAGCCTTATTGAGTAACCATAGTATCTCTTTAAAAAGACAAATGTATACACATGGATTCCTCTGGGACAATGCTTCAACAACCTTTGCCTTAAAGCCTTTGCAAGTAAATACAGTAGTCTGATACCATGAAGCAATGATATAAAGCAGATGGTAAAAAATTGCCTTTTTTTTTTTTAAAGCCTGGGTACCAGTTGATTATGTAATACAACAAGCTGTTTCCAGACCATTGGTCTCATAATAAATATTGGGACCTGTGCTACTGACACACAGAATTTATTAAGCTTTTCACATGTAATAGAGCAGAGTTTCAATTGCATCTGAAGTGCTCACAAAAGCTCCAGCAATCAAAAAGGGCAGCATGTTACTTCACAACAATCAACACTTGTAGCTTTTCAGATTTGGTTTTCATAAGATAATTTATCCCCAAGTAAATCTAGTCATGCTTTTAAAAAATGCTTTAGGTCACTCCAAACTTGGCAATTAACATTTGGCATAAACAATAATAAAACAATCACAACTTGATAAATAACAAATACAACATTGTAGGCCATAACCATACACAGCATAAGGAAAAGATAGTGATGATGAGTAAGTAACTACTAGAGTTAATGAGAGTACCTTGGCCTCCATGCAGATACTTCCAGAGGCTTTGGTTCATTCAGCCCTGACACTCTGTTTTCAAAGCAGGGGGCAATGCCTACAGTATCATTTTGTAATTTCTAACAAACTGAAAACAAGTAAGTAGAAAATGATGAGTTGATTTTTATTAATGCATGAAATCCTCAGGAGTTATTACCAACCCCTTAGTATAAAAATTTTTCAAGTTATATTAGTCATATAACTTGGTGTGCTTATTTTAAATGCTGCTAAATGAATTAAATGAAGACAGCGTTTCCCCTAATGCGATTGATTTTAGCACTTTTCAGCTACCTAGATCTAAAAAAACTTTCAGGCTTTGGAACTGAACGTTTGAGGACAGTGTTCAAATTTCAACCTATTGATAATACAATATACTTGATTTAGAATGTTACCTTATAATTTCCTCCAAAACTAAAATTTTAATCTGGTGAAAAATAAGTAGCTATAAGTAGCATAATAACCATGACACTGAAATGGTTACTGTCACAGATGGTGATAAACAAAGGGCTCCACTCTCAGGTCACCTAGGATTTGAAATTACTGTACATAATGTCACTTACAAAACTATAAGAAACTGAATATAGAGAAGATTTACTTAGTCTGGTGTCTTCAGACACCCAAGATATAAGATACTTTATCCCCAAACGATACTCAAAAATATTTTGTGTAGCTGTTTAGTTCTTCCCTCGGAGGTAAAGAACATTTCGCCAAAACTTTTTTAATAAGCAGGATGCAGAGCATTTTAAAGAAGAGTCTAATCTAGGAATCAAATATACAGAGATTCAAAGAGGAAAAACAGAAACCTGTATAGAAGAAAAAGATCAAACTGGTAGCCCACACCCAGAGCAATTGTGTAAGCAATTATGATAACCCACAGCTTCTCATTTCATTCTAGTGAGGATCCCCAGGTACTAGATGTGTTTTCATCGTGACATTTGCTAAATAAAGGGGCTGAAATGCACACTAAAGGGTGTTTCCCAGGAATAGAAGTGAAGATACTTTTACATTGTTCAACCCACAAGCTATTTGGTCAAAGGAATATGTAAAGCTCAACAAAAGCACATCTGGTGGAAGTTCATGGCAATGAATGTTGACAAGATGTGCTTGGATCTCGCTTGCAGCATCTGGCAGTGAGCAGCAGAACAAAGGTGGGAGGCTCACAGGCCCTCCTGCGTCTGCTCTGGAAGAGGCTCCGTGGTGGTGGCACTGGCGCTTGCAGTCGAATTCAAGACTTCTCCGAAATCACCACCAGCAGGCTTGTTTCCCCCGACTTTAGACTTTGAAAAGTTCAAAAAGGAAGAGACGTTATGAAACACACACTTCGCTGACTCTGCATAAAGTAACTCAAATCTTACTTTGAAGAAAAAATAAACCAGGAGCCCGAGAGCTCAGTGATTATTAGATTTGTACAGATTTAGTACTGTGGTCATGTTCCATGCAGTTTCATAGAAAAACTTAGGCAGTTTCCGTGCTGAAAATATTCAAATTGGTAAATTCTACCCCTTTACTTTCTCCCCCATCTGCTTATTGTTCTTCACAGGGAAATTTATCTTTATAAATATAGAATTAAATATAAAATATTATATAAATTTAAATATATTTAATATAAAATTTATAGAATTATATAAGGCCTGTTATGCTAAAGAATTTACTGAACTCTCTATATCTAGATAACATTTTGTGAAATATTATTGAGTAAAACAAAGGAAAGAAATACATGTATGTTTCCCAGACACAGCATGATGCTCTTAGCTCAGTCGTGACTGGCCACAGACTCATTAACAGTTGGAATCTAGTTGAAATTTGCACTCTCATTCTTTACGGCCTCCCATCCAAAATCTTTGAATTGTCTGAAAAATTGGCATGACTTGTATCCACTGTATGGTTATTAAATTTATTAAAACATTCCTTAATTATAAGAAAATGTTAAGAAGACCTCTTGCAATTTATAAGTCTAAAATAGCTCCTCCCGCCACTGGTCCCTTCCCACTCCAAGGCCGTGAATGGCAGTAGCACCTCCCAGTCAGACTGCTTTGTTATCCTTGGTCCTTCCCCATCTTGTTCCCCATCCAGTCGATCACTAACTTTTTGTCTGTCACTTCTAAATATCTTTCGACTCCATTCCATTGGCACTAGCTCGACTCATACTCCATCATCTTTGGCCTGATCACAACACCTTCCTCCCACCTTGTCTCCTTCTCCATTCTCTCTCCCCTTAGTTCTGCAGGGCCAACACTGAATCTTTCTAAAATGCACAGAAGAATGTATGACTCGGATTGCTTAAAATCTTTCAGTGGCTTCCCACCTTTTCTTTAAGGTGGCCCACCTATCTAGCTCTGTCTCTTGCTTTATAACCTATAGCACAGTAAAGTTCCTCAAAGGGTCCCCAAAGCTTCAAACATTCCTTCCAACCTAAAGGCCTCCATGTACATTACTGCATCTTCAGAGAAGTCTCTCTGACCTTCCCTCCTGCCAAGGGTGGCAGAGTCCCACTGCTGATCCTCACTGCGGCCTTGACCTCCACTGTCCTAGTGCTTTGTTGTTGTTGTTGTTTAGTCACTAAGTCATTTCAAACTCTTTTGTGACCCCGTGGACTATAGCCCACCAGGCTCCTCTGTCCATGGGATTTTCCGGGCAAGAATACTGGAGTGGGTTGCCATTTCTTTCTCCATGGCATCTTTCCAACTTAGGGATCGAAACTGCGTCTCCTGCCTCTCCTGCGTTGCAAGTGGATTCTTTACCACTGAGCCACTTGGGAAGCCCTTACCCCCCCTTTATTTTCATTGGCCATTTAATTGCCTCAACATCTTCAGAAAGCATCTGTGTCACTCTTGGTCACTGTGGTATTCCCAGTGCCCAATACTCATCTCCTGGTACATGGCAAATGCTCAAGAATCACAGTTAATGACTCAATCCACAACCTAAATGAAAGTACAAGTAGACCCCATGTTTAACTGAATATCAGTGTAAGTTAGGAAAAACTATATCCCAAGCATACAACTATATTTTACAGCTTCCTTTGTGATATT
Source organism: Bos javanicus (assembly GCF_032452875.1). Lineage (NCBI taxonomy): Eukaryota > Metazoa > Chordata > Mammalia > Artiodactyla > Bovidae > Bos > Bos javanicus. The sequence continues at coordinate 43,393,062 of NC_083881.1, forward strand.
TGTCTAATACATTATATGCTTTTAAAAATTACATTTTTTAAAATCTGAATGGTGCCTAGTCATATTTCAAAAACTGATTTTATAGAGTCTGAATATACTCAGGAGGAGAGTACATAGTAATGACCTGGAAGTTTCTCCTCCTCTTCATTGTTAAAAGAACAGAGGCTGCCTGGTTTTCCAGCTAGTCATTTCAAAAACTAACACTCAGGGTAATTTCAAGGAGAGACTATGATATTCCTAAAATTTTGAGAACTGAATTAGAGTAAAACCTTGACTTCTTGGGATGCAATTTGTTTTCAAATACCTAAGTAGGAATTAACAAGAATAAAGCAGGCCTCTGGTACTGACCTAGAAGAATGACCGTGATGTATTTTTTTGCTCATCAAATATTTATTAAGTAGCTGCAGTATGTCAAGGACTCTTCCAGGCCACTGAAAAGCATCAGTGAGCAAAAAGAACAGGGGCCTGAATTTGTGGATTCATTAGAGCATGCATGCTAGGGGCATTAAATGAACAAGTTGCAGGGCTGTGTGTACAGTGTGATTCCTTTTTGAAAAACACACATTTATGTAGAAAGAGAAAAGGTGGGAGTAGTGTTTCTATATGCAAGAAAAAAAGATCCAGCCTGTGATACAGTGTTTGGTTTTCTTTCTATTAGCATACCCTGATTCTGTAATTTTAAAAAGCTGTATTTAAAAAGAAATGACTCAATTACAATTCTGAAAGATAAAATATGATTATTTTAAAGCTGATATAGATGAAATACTTAAGATATCAGTATTATCTTAATACTTAAGTTACTAGTTTTAATTTGTTTTTTTTAATTTAATTTAATTTTTTTTTAATTTTATTAATTTGTTTTTATTACTTAAGATATTTTATTTTAAAGATATCCACCATAATTGCCAGAATTCGTTTTGGAAAAAATGAACATATGGGCTTCGTACAAACTCTGTGGAGAAGGTTGGACAGTGGATGGGAACAAAACATCATTTCTCATCACTTGTGATCCTTGATGATTTTATAGTTTCGAATATAATCTTGAAGGTAATGCAATTTACAAATTCATAAAGTTGATTATTATGGGCAAATGTCCACCTTCACCAAAATCAAAGCAATCAAAAAATAAAAGTGAATCATCAGTGATCACCACAGCATCGTCATCATAATAAAAATGTCCAATAATTAAGGACTGAACAAACAATATCCATTATAAGGCTATGCAAGCAGCCGTTAAACATAATATTGAAGAATATTTAATGATACCGAAAAATGTTTATGACTTATGGTTAATTCTTCTTTTTTTTAATATTTATTTGGCTGCATCAGGTCTTAGTTGTAGCATACAAGATCTTCCTTGTGTCATGCAGGGTCTTTCACTGTGGTGCACACACTCCCTAATTGCAATTCTTGGGCTTAGTTGCCCCACAGCATGTGGCATCTTAGTTCCCCACCCAGGAATCTAATCTACGTCCATTGCATTGCAAGGCAGATTCTTAACCACTGGACCACCAGGGAAGTCCCTGGTTAATTTTTTTTAAAGTGCAATAGTATAGTCCTACAACATATCACTGTTCCTGGGTTGTAGGACCATATTTTTATGTTTTATTCTTTGTGCTTTTCTATATTGTTTTTAATTTTCTACAATGAGATTTGTATTACATTTTGTCCAATTACAAAAGTATTTGAAGTGAATAATAAAAAAGCAGCACAAACTTCTGAAGTACTACTTTTAAAAATTACATGTTTCTTTTCAGCACTCATGCTGTCATACTACAATATATACTCAAAAAATTATATTAAGAGTATTTATCACCTTGGTTGGTTTAGTCGCTAAGTCATGTCCAACGCTTGCAACCCCATGGACTATAGCCTGCCAGGGTCCTCTGTCCGTGGTATTCTCCAGGCAAGAATACTGGAGTGGGTTGCCATTTCCTTCTCCAATATATCACCTTAAATACCCATTAAAAGGTAAAGATTAAAGTTATTAAAGTTCTTTAAATATTTTTGAAAGGAAATTCTAATTTGAATAATCTACCCACAACAAAGAAAGTTCAGGCACCAAACAAGATAACAAAAAGACCCTGTTCTTTACTTGCCTTTAAGTTTTCAACCTTTTCTTCAAATGATTTGAAAGTTGGGGAGTTTCTATGGAGAGAAAAGAAAAATAATAAAATTACACACACGGAACAAAAATTTCAACAATTCAGAAAACATTATTAGTTGACTGTATTCCCCTTGGCCATTATTCTCAATCAGCAAAAGAACACATAAACCATACGTAACACCTGTACCATAGGCATACATACAAATGGTGTCTTATGATGTGAGATTATCAACTTCTGTTCTAAGATTTCTACAACAATCTTTTTGATTCTTTGAACGGAGCCAGTGTTAGACATACAGATAAAAATACATGTGTGAGAAGAGGGAACAAAGTCAGGTACAACACTAAGTCTAGCACTTCCTCAACCAACTGGTCACCATATAAGAAAAAGCCACTGTTAGCTCAGTCTGACTTTGGTTAAAGTGCTACAGTCCAGAACTAATGTTTAAATTCATACGTTGCCTGGCAAGATTTCTACCTCAACCCACATCAGCTCAGCAGGACAAGCAAACCACAGGAGGTTCCACACCAGGGATCCTGGTTCCCAGGAGCAGCATAACAGGAGAAACAGAGACCAAAAGGAAGGGAGGGGCACGGAACTCGATTTGGCCACTTCACAAAGCTGCCCCAACTAACAGAGGCTCTCCAAGCCCACAGGAAGCCGCTCCCGTGCCTTCACATCCGTCCGCATTAGTTAGGGAGGGTCACAGTGCCCGTGTGTCGCTTTCACCTCGGTTTCCAAAGTTTTATACGATCCACCTGATCTCCAATATCCTTCCTGCTACCATGATGAAACAGGAGAAGAAGGAAAAATGGGCTTCCCCCTTCCTACCATCGTGACGGGCAGTCGGTCCCAAAGGGTGATCCCCAGACCAGCTGTATCAGTAGCCCTTGGGAAGTTGTTAGCAAAGCAAATTTTCAGGTCCCACCCCAGGCTTACAGAATCAGAAAGTCAACATGGGCCCACCAGGCAGGGACTTTTAACAAGCCCTCCAGGTAGTTCCAATGAACACTAAAGTTCAAGTCAAGCGTACATTGTTGAAAAATTCTCTGCCTCTACAGAGAGGTCAGGTGAGGTAGTAAAAGGTGCCACCTGCAAGTGCTTACTGATGAAAGAGGACACTAGAACGAGGTCTCAGTTGGTTCCAGATGTCCCAATGGGATGAAGGAAGTAGAAATGGGGATGATGAGAAAAAGGGAGACTGTAACTAAAGCTAATGTGAACAGAGGAGGTGGGCCACCTACATCCACGAAAAGAAAAGGTTGATCAGATAAGCAGTGTTCAATTTTTTTTTAATTAAACAGATTCCAGAATGAAAAAATTTAACAGGTTTACAAAATAAAGTAGAAATAATTCCTTTTTAAAATCACAAACATTTAATGGATTTCTTACACCAGCCCAAAAACATTGGGAAGACCAACTGAAAGCTAGTAACAGTTTTCACAGCTTGTTTAGAGCAGACTTCTAGCTCCTACTTCAGAACATTCAAGAGAAACATCTGGATAAAAAGTAAGAAAGCATAAGACCAACTACATTTTGTGAAAATATACTTTACCTCATAGCAGGCATGCTAATTGAGTGTTGAATGGAGCGTATGCTAAGAGGCAGCATTAAAAAGAGACAGAAATGGAGTTAGTAAAGTGGCGATTAGATATTATAAAAAGCAAACAAAATTTAGTTTTCTAGAATCTTGTTCTTCTGGCACCATAAAAAATTACTTGCTTTTTGAGGTGGAGGGGATCAAAGTTAGCACAATGTAACTTTTATTCATGAGCCAATTTGATTCCAGTAGTTCATAATTCAGCTAATAAATCAACTTGGCATTTTTATAGCACTTTGAAAACTGTCGAGTGCTTTCACCAGTACCTGTAAGGCATCTGGCATCAAGCTCAAGAGTTAATAATTTATAGGTCACAGCAGAATCATAAATGGAACTTAGGTCTTTGAACTCCTAATCTAGTGCTCACCACCTCCCCTCAAAAGATGAAGCACACACATACAGGTACGTACACACACACACACACACACACACACAAGCAAGACCACTGAAGAGTTCCTGCAGCCATCATTCTCCCACACATTTGGTACCAGAACAGAAAGGTCTCAGAATCACTATTTGACAACTTCAAGTGACTTTAAAATGACATCACTTCTTAGTAGCAGTAGTCAGTTTTCTAGTAAGAAACCTGTACTTGCTCTTAATTAAACTAAATGTCCTTATAGGCCATTCAAATAAGATTTGCCCCCTGTCATTATACAACTTGCAGCTGTCAACACCCTTGAGCATACGCCTATTTGCATTCCCTTTCCTGACTGGTGGTGGGTACAAGCCCTATTATGCACAGCGCAGAATCAAGAGGAGGAGACGGGGAGTATAAAAAGGGAAGCAGAGCGCGATCACTGCCACTCCTTCGGGGTCAGCCTGCTCCCACGTCTTGGGAATGTACTATCCCCTCTGTTTAATAAAAGAACTGTAACTGAGCTGTAACCAGTCAGTCATTTCAAATCCTTGCTACATCAAGATAGGAACTGAGAAATCATTGAGATAGGAACTGAGAAATCCTGTCTGTGTGAGCTGTAATTAGTCTATTGTCCCAAATCTTTGTTACAATGAGACAAGAAATGAGAGAGAGAGAGAAATCGACCTGACATGAAGCTGCCTCTATTGTCACAGCCACCTTGCCAAAGCCACCTTCTACCATCAGTAGAGTTCCACCCACCAAAATTAATCTTCTGGTAATCTACAAATTGTTTAGACTGAATGAAAAGAAAAACAAAACTATTTGATACAATTAAGATTCTTATCCTGGGATTGTGTAATTAAAACACTAAGGCGCTAATCAGTTAGTGGTAGGCACTTGAGCTAAAAACTCATGGAGGCTTTGATGTTGAGGAAGATATTTTTGGGGAACAGGTAAAAGTTGTTAAGAGTACAGAGGAAGCCAATTCCCAAAGAAAGATTTGCATATGAGCAGAGAGGAAGAGGAAAGGAAGGAGAGATGACCATGAAGAAAAGAGGGCTCAAGTGTGACAGAAAGGAGTTTCTTGGTTTCTTTGGGCTCTAGAAGCTACCTTGACTTCTAACAGCTTTCCAATCTGCAGGACTAATCTGGATGGGGCTGGGCTTGCTTCCTTTCCTTGTCTTGAATTACAAAACAACCTTCATTCTGTGCAACGCCTTTCCCTTTTTAGGTGAGCAAAGTCAGTCTTCTATTCCACTTAACCAAAAGACTCTTCACTAGAACATTTTGGCAGAAATAAATTCTGGCAAAAGAAAGTACATAATAGCTAAGCCAGTGATAAGTTGTTTGTCCACAGGACTCACACAGTGAATTCCATAGTATCAACAAAATGAGAAAATGGGTGAATGAAGTAAGTACAAATTCAGAAATGGACAGTTAATTCTGGTCATTGTCCCTAAGTATCTACATAAAAGATCATTTCCTCCAGTGGTCATCTGGTGTGTTCTGTGCCCCTTTAAACCAGGAGACAAGTTAGTTTAAAGGAACTAGGGCAAAGGCAGAGTGAGGAGAAAAATCATAAAAGCGAGTTAATTCTAGACGCATCAAATTGACTATGAAGTTAACATCCAGGGCAGAAGTCAATTCAGGATTATACTCCATAAGAAACAAGTCCTGATCATAAAAGTTGAAAAACTGAATTGTAAATGTCACCTGGAATTTTCAGGGGATGAAGAATTAAAACAGGAAAGCAGTGGGGAGCTATGCATGACTCATCAAGGGGTCCTCCCTGGATTAGGTAAGAGAAGGATGGCGGTGGAGCATCATTGAGAGGGGACATTAGGGGGACAGGGGAAACTGACCAACAGGGTAAACAGTTAGGAGAAAACTCAATAATGTTGGAAATACAGACAACTTTTAAAAAATATTTTGTTTTTACAACATTATCATAGAAAAGTACTGAGAGAAATGAGAGGCGCTCCATATTAAGTGCCTAGCAGATGCCAAAGATGTTTGTGATATGACTTAAAGAATGTTAAAAACGATCTCTTTGAGAATATTAAGAAATAGTATAGCATCTCCTGTAGAGGACTTTAGGTTCCTTTATGGGATAATGACAAAGTCACTCTTGCTGGTATTGCACTTCAATCAGCAGCTATAGCAGATGAAGAATTTAAACATTTGAGTACCATGAAGGATGCACTCACTAAATATGTGTAAGTGCGAATGTGTAACAAAAAGCAAGGAAGTAATTAACACTAAGGTGTTCATTTTGTGATAAACACAGTTGAATTTCTGTATGTGTTACTTTTCACAATAAGAAAAGATTAAAAAGAACAGAGATTGATATCAGAGTAATACAAAGTCAAGGTGCCGCCATTTTTGAAGTAGCCATTACAGCAGCAAGAACAAGGAGTGCATATTAATTTCAAGTCCAACCAAGGCTTCTCTACCTGAACATCTCTACAACCCATATTCAGATCAAATTCTATTTTATCGGTGGCTAGTGTGTAATCTAACAATCGGTCAGCTGTCTTTGCATTTTTAGCTTCCCTATGCAAGGTTCGGAGAAGGCAATGGCACCCCACTCCAGTACTCCTGCCTAGAAAATCCCATGGACGGAGGAGCCTGGTAGGCTGCAGTCCATGGGGTCGTGAAGAGTCGGACACAACTGAGCGACTTCACTCTCACTTTTCAGTTTCATGCATTGGAGAAGGAAATGGCAACCCACTCCAGTGTTCTTGCCTGGAGAATCCCAGGGACGGGGAAGCCTGGTGGGCTGCCGTCTATGGGGTCGCACAGAGTCAGACATGACTGAAGCGACTTAGCAGCAGCAGCATGCAAGGTTACACAGTTTCAATTCTCTTCAACTTACATATCACCTCCAATTTCACTGATGTTCAAATATAATATGGAAAACTTCAAAAGCAAAAAGCCACATTGCTCCTGGACCAGAACTATCTCTAATAGATGTTAATATATTGGGAAGATTAGCTAGCATCTATAAAGCAAATTCGGAGAAGGCAATGGTACCCCACTCCAGTACTTTTGCCTGGAAAATCCCATAGACGGAGGAGCCTGGTAGGCTGCAGTCCATGGGGTCGTGAAGAGTCGGACACAACTGAGCGACTTCACTCTCACTTTTCAGTTTCATGCATTGGAGAAGGAAATGGCAACCCACTCCAGTGTTCTTGCCTGGAGAATCCCAGGGACGGGGGAGCCTGGTGGGCTGCCGTCTATGGGGTCGCACAGAGTCGGACACGACTGAAGCAACTTAGCAGCAGCAGCAGCAGCAGCATAAAGCAAATTTTGTTGCAAGTTTTTCCAACTGGATTTCAACCCTCAAAGACAGTAACCTACAATCAAAGCAGGAATGTAAATCTGGATTCCTCAAAACACTAAAGGAAAAAAATCAAAGAGGACAACCTGACTCTCACTCAGACACACTAAGTATTTTACAATCTAATATTTGCTCTTACTTTGGAAGTTATTCTTTTAAAAAGCTGAATTGACTTTTTAAATGTTTGTTGTTTCTTACATGGCTGTTTGAACTTTTCATCCCTAATAATATTAAAGGGGGAGGAGTAGAGGGAAAAGAAGAAGGAAGAATGTAGCAAATGGCAGCCAGAGAAAGAAGAGAGGCTGGTCAACATGTTTCAAAGCATACTGCGTGCGGAGCATGCTTTTAAGAGCCATCCATGTATTGTTATTCCTTTTTGCCCTCAAAATAATGTCTTGATCACAGGTGATGAACCAAAGTAACTGCCAGACAGTGGCTGGAGGGTCGAAGTCTTAAGCTATCGTTGCCCTGGGGAGACAGAACAAGGCAGAGGGGACCACAGGCTCCTGAACTTGTGTGTGCCTGGGTTCAAGTCCTGGCCTTCAGCCAGATGGCTGTGTGACCATGGGGAAGTCACTTAACCTTTCTGTGGCTCAGTTTTCCTCATCTGAAAAATCAAAAAGCTAACAGTACCTACTATAACTGTTTACCATTATATTATTATTACAGATGACTTTATTTTTTACTTATTCATGTATTCGGCTGTGTTGGGTCTTAGTTATTACACACTGGCCCATGGCATGTAGGATCGTAGCTCCTCAACCATGAAGTGAACGTGTGTACCCTGCATTGCCAGGCAGCTTCTTTTCCACTGGACCACTAGGGAAGTCCCTACAGATGACTTGAACTGAAATACACGTTAATGCTTATCTAAGATTATATCCTTTAAAGCCTTCAAATTTCACCCAGCCATTATTTTGGCTGGTAACTCAAACCCTACAGTCCAGGACAGTGCCTGGCACAAAGCTGTCATTCTATAAATACTTTTGAATTAAAGAACGAATGAATAAATAACTGCAGCAACCGAAATTAGGATGTATGAGCATGAAAGATAGGAAAGTGCATAAAAGTTTTTCAAATTCTGGAACTTCCTTGGCGGTCCAGTGGTTAAGATGCTACACTCCCAATGCAGGAGGCCCACGTTCAATACCTGGTCGGGGAACTAGACCCCACAGGCCACAACTAACATCTTGCACAGCCAAATAAATTTTTTTAAAAACCTTTACAAATTCATATCAAAAGGTACCCTATTATAACAAAAGAGATCATTTCTTATTAAGTGGTAGAAATTTTCAGCAAAATGGAATCATCTGGAATAACTTGAATGAACCCCAAACCAATTTTTAAAACTTAGAGGCCAAAAGGAGAAGGTTCTTTTGAAGAGAAAGGCAAATCCTCCTGAACATATCAGAAATATTTGTCTAATGAGGCTGCTGAATTGTTAGAGCATGCTCTTAATAACATGAACATCAATTAAACACCTGCACCCAGTGAAATGAAAACACTCCTTTAAAGTTTCTCTCAACAAAAGTAAAGGCACGAGTCCATGTTTACCATGTGCATGCAGAAAACAAGCCAACAGCAGAGGAGTGACTGTGAACACCCACCTGGGACAAGACGTCTGTCCTCAGAGGGCTCCTCTGGCCTGCTGCTGACCCCTAATTGTGAGGTTGCCAAAAACAGACATCTCTCGCTGTGTCTCTCTGTCGCTGTCTCTCTTCCTCCTTTCTTCTTTCCCTTTCTTTCCCTCTCTCTCCTTCTCCCCATCCCTCCTCTCCTCTTCCTCTTCCTTACTCACCCACCCAAGGCATAGACAATATCTACACCTCAAGTGCTAACTTATTAACTGATAATGTATTAATAGTACAATCAAAACTGTTGCTGGCTCTAACAATGCAAGTCACCAAAATGCCCACAATTCCACCAGAGACTGAAATCCTCGCCCCAAGTCTTCTGGTTTAGCATGAACTTGGAACAAAGGGTAGTCAACAGGATTACCCAACTACTGCAAGCACTGGCAAAAAGGGGCCCCTGCATCCACCTCCACGAGAGGAAAGGCCATGCTGCTCGGATGGAAACCCTCAGCCTGCTGCCCACGCTCCTCTTCTTGTACAGTTCGGGGGGCATGTGGTCAGTATTTGCCTCTGAGACTCACTCACCTAAAAAGATGTAGATTTTTTTATACATGTTCTCTAATATATATGTTTCGTAAATTTCTATTATATGTTTTCATATATTTTCTATTATATATAAATCAGATTACAATCAGGACACCTTGATCGAGAAATGATTTTCTAAAGTGAAATTAACTCAATTGAAAAGTTGATTTCAGTTCAGGCACTGAGTCTTTTCCGACTCTTTGCGATCCCATGGACTACAGCACGCCAGGCTTCCCTGTCCATCACCAACTCCCAGAGCTTGCTCAAACTCATGTCCATCAAGTCAGTGACGCCATCCTGTCATCTCATCCTCTGTCGTCCCCTTGTCGTCTCGCCTTCAATCTTTCCCAGAATCAGGGTCTTTTCAAATGAGTCAGCACTTTGCATCAGGTGGCCAAATGACTGGAGTTTCAGCTTCAGCATCAGTCCTTCCAATGAATATTCAGGACTGATTTCCTTTAGGATGAACTGGTTGGATCTCCTTGCAGTCCAAGGGACTCTCAAGAGTCTTCCCCAACACCACAGTTCAAAAGCATCAATTCTTCAGTGCTCAGTTTTCTTTATGGTCCTACTCTTACATCCATACATGAACAATGGAAAAACCATAGCCTTGACTAGACAGACTTCTGTCGGCAAAGTAATGTCTCTGCTTTTAAATATTTTATGTTGGTCATAGCTTTTCTTCCAAGGAGCATTTGTCTTTTAATTTCATGGCTGCAGTCACCATCTTCAGTGATTGTGGAGCCAAAAAAATAGTCGTCACTGTTTCCATCGTTTTCCCATCTATTTGCCATGAAGTGATTGGACTGGATGCCTTGATCTTAGTTTTCTGAATGTTGAGTTTTAAGCCAATTTTTCCACTCTCCTCTTTCACTTTCATCAAGAGGCTCTTTAGTTCTTCTTCACTTTCTGCCATAAGGGTGGTATCATCTGCGTAACTGAGGTTATTGATATTTTTCCTGGCAATCTTGATTCCCGCTTGTACTACATCCAGTCCAGCATTTTTCATAATGTACTCTGCAAAGCAGGGTGACAATATGCAGCCTTGATGTACTCCTTTCCCTATTTGGAACCAGTCTGTTGTACCATGTCTGGTTCTAACTGTTGCTTCTTGACCTGCATACAGATTTCTCAAGAGGCAGGTTAGGTGGTCTGGTAGCCCCATCTCTTGAAGAATTTTCCAGTTTTTTGTGATCCACACAGTCAAAGGCTTTGGTGTAGTCAATGAAACAGAAATAGATGTTTTTCTGGAACGCTCTTGCTTTTTCCATGATCCAGCAGATGTTGGCAATTTGATCTCTGGTTCCTCTGCCTTTCCTAAAACCAGCTTGAACATCAGGAAGTTCACGGTTCACATACTGTTGAAGCCTGGCTAGAGAATTTTGAGCACTACTTTGCTAACATGTGAGATAAGTGTAATTGTGCGGTAATATGAGCATTCTTTGGCATTGCCTTTCTTTGGGACTAGAATGAAAACTGACCTTTTCCAGTCCTGTGGCCACTGCTGAGTTTTCCAAATTTGCTGGCATATTAAGTGCAGCACTTTCACAGCATCATCTTTCAGGATTTGGAATAGCTCAACTGGAATTCCATCACCTCCACTAGCTTTGTTCATAGTGATGCTTTCTAAGGCCCACTTGACTTCACATTCCAGGATGTCTGGCTCTAGGTCAGTGATCACACCATCGTGATTATCTTGGTTGTGAAGATCTTTTTTGTACAGTTCTTCTGTGTATTCTTGCCACCTCATCTTGATATCTTCTGCTTCTGTTAGGTCCATACCATTTCTGTCCTTTGTTGTACTCATCTTTGCATGAAATGTTCCCTTGGTATCTTGAACTTTCTTGAAGAGATCTCTAGTCTTTCCCATTCTATTATCTTCCTCCTATTTCTTTGCATTGATCACTGAGGAAGGTTTTCTTATCTCTCCTTGCTATTCTTTGGAACTCTGCATTCAAATGGGTATATCTTTCCTTTTCTCCTTTGCCTTTAGCTTCTCTTCTTTTTCTCAACTATTTGTAAGACCTCCTCAACCATTTTGCCTTTTAGCATTTCTTTTTCTTGGAGATGGTCTTGATCACTGTGTGCTGTACAATGTCATGAACCTTCATCCATAGTTCTTCAGGCACTCTGTCTATCAGATCTAATCCCTTGAATCTGTTTGTCACTTTCACTGTATAATCGTAAGGGATTTGATTTAGATCATACCTGAATGCTCTAGTGGCTTTCCCTACTTTGTTCAATTTAAATCTGAATTTGGCAATAAGGAGTCCATGATCTGAGCCACAGTGTGCTCCTGGTCTTGTTTTTGCTGACTGTATAGAGCCTCTCCATCACCCTCCGCAATGTCCCACACTGTCTGTGGAATGTGTTCTTCTCTAAATAAACCTACTTATTATTTATCACTTTGTCTCTCACTGGATTCTTTCTGAGATGAAACATCAAGAACCTGAGCTTTATTAGGTCCTGAAACCAGATGCCAACAACTAAGGGCTTTACTCAACTTTTAACCTGTAAGAAATAATTCCAAAATGTAGCTCTCTTATATCTCCCACTTCCAAGTTGTCATATGAAGCCTAACTTTAACCAGGACCTGCACTGATACATAATATATTGATACACAAAGAATACATTATTCATTAATAACTAGACTGAAAATGTTAGAGTATGATCTTAATCAAATTTTTTTAATGAAAGGAAAAAAAGTGACTGTGTAAGCAGCAAGAAAACAGCCACCAAACTCATATTATTTCCAGTGAATTAATAAGACAGCACATACTGAGCCATGCTGCTGCTGCTGCTAAGTCGCATCAGTCGTGTCCGACTCTGTGCGACCCCATAGACAGCAGCCCAACTACTTAGGTACATTTGCTTAATCTTCTCCAAAGTATACAGAAAAAATGGTGGTATGAACTGATGAAATCCTTCTTCAAACAGCACTTACATAGTTTTATTATTTTTGTTTACATTATACCTAGTATTGTTTTATACTTAAGTATGAACAGGGCTCTTCCATTCTTGTGAGGCCACACCACACACCATGAGGGATCTTAGTTCCCTGCTGGACAGTGGTTAAGAATCCACCTTGCAATGCAGAGGACATGGGTTCGATCCCCAGTCAGGGAATTAAGATTCCACATGCCCCAGAGCAATGAAACCCGAGTGCCACAACAACTGAGCCTGCATGAAACAATGATGATACCAAGGGCCGCAACCAAGACCCAAGGCAGCCAAGTAAATAAAACGGTAATAATAAGGCCGCACAACACAGCATGAGGGATTTTAGTTCTCCAACCAGGAGTTGAAGCTGTGCCCTGGGAATGCAGGGTCTAACCCACTGGACCACCGGGGAAGTCCCAGGGCTCTTCCATTCTTAACTCATTCCTGGGCCCCACCTCCCTTCTCCCATTCCATGCACTCAAAGATTTTAAGCTCTTTCTTAATAAGAACTGTGTCTGGTATAGGTTATACCCTTTGGATCCATCAACGGTGTACACCTTAATGTTAGCAGAATGGATTATGTGAGTGAACAAATCCTCACACAACCCCTTAACGTTAGATAAAATTCTCTTAATAGTTTCCTAAAGCACTTAGGCCATTTTCAGTTGAACACCAAAGATATAGAATTGATTCCTATCACTGATTTCTTGGGGTTTTTTTAAAGCATAATTCTAACCGCAAATAGTTTAACACTCAGAGTTTGTTTATCTCCCTGACTTACTCTTTCAGAGGTAAGTGAGAGAAAGCCTCAGTTATAAGCATCTATTTGATTACTTAAGAAGGCACAATGCTAGCCACAGCAAGTGACTGCTTGAGAAGACAATTCATGTTAATAGGAACAGAGAGAGACTAGTGTGTTAACTTTCCTACTTATACTCAAAGGACCTTCCACCTTCATTTTCTCTAACTACTAATTGGATAATCAGAGAGTCTGTATGGGAGGGAGAGGAGAGGTTTGCTCAATATCACAAAGATTCCTTCCAGAAGGGAAGGTTTGGACTGACATCTTTTTAACATGCTTTCTTTTTTGGCCTAATACACTTTATTTCTCCTTTTGCAGCTATGAAATATCCTTGTGTGCAGAGTTACAGAATACAACTCATGTAAAGAACTAATAAAATAGTAAACACTAGAGGCTAACAAAACAAGTACTAAAACATGCTGAATCATGGTATATCATCTTAGGCATATTTTACCATAATTAAAAAAAAATGTCACAGTAACTTGGAAAGAGAAAAGACTAACATTGTGAGACGGTACATATGCTGTCTATTACAGCTGCATAATGGGAGCCAGGTGAAGGGGGATTCCAGCATCCTGACATAGGCACCAAAGAAATTACAGCATCAAAAACAAACAAACAAAGTCAGACATGAAAAGGGAGGAATTCTGCATGCCATGGTAAAGCTGATTCTTTTTTTACCAAACACACACATACACAAAAAGAAAGTAAAATGTCAAAATCATTTCCATATCCCTTGAATCACGTGTCAAATTATTCTCCTTTTAATGTATCCATCACCCATGGTATACAAGAAACCCTCCCTTGAAAATAGGAATGCACCAGAGAAAAGATATTCCGAAATGCAAGATTATGTAGTGGACAAACACGACCATCCAATGTGGCATCATAGCCTAAGCACACTTGTCTTAGACGAGAGCTGGGCTGCAGTGATGGTTTACACTCTCCTTACCTAAAGGAATGTGAAAAGGCTTGCAATCTGCAAGAAGCCAGAGTAAGCATTAAAAAAGAAAGGAAGTTCTGGTAAATCTAAAACAATTAAATAACCTACTTTTTAAGAGCTGTGTAAAGTTTTAACTGAATTCTAAAAGGCTACACAATCGGGAGTTAGCACAGAAAGAAAAGAGCTTACCTAAGAGAAGTATATATAATGGTCAAGAGGGTTTAAGAGAGCTGTGTTTATTACGTTGTGTTGAAATGATAATAGTCCAAATACAATGAGCAAATCATTGGGTATTTTTGGTACAAGTATAAGACCAATTAACCAAACTTATTCAACCAACAAAATTCTGGTTGTAAAATCTACTTTCCCCACAAAAAGAAAACACAAGGTCATGCAATCTGAAGGGTTTAAAAAAAAACAAAACACATAAATCTTGCATGCCAACAGAAGCACAGCCAATTTAATCCACATTTGTCATTTTCAGCACTATTTTAATCCACATGGTGGGTGGCATGAGGTTACCGATGGACACAAAAGCACTCTGAAGCGGTTTTATCAAAATGACCAGGAAAATTCTGCAGACACATTGAAAATAAAATGCAAAATAAATAGCTCAAAACAAGATTTTGGCCTGGGCATGAACATAGATGGTACAAAGCAGTACACAAATGAGTATGTGCCAAGCACACCATGGGCTAAAGATGTACCACCTGGAAGTAAAGGCAGGACTCAGTGCTCCCAGACTTATCCCCACCAGACACAAGGCTCCACTTACAACCACAGGTCTGCAGCCACATACTTACCCCGTGTGATCAAGAAGGGCTAAAAGGAGGAAAGTTCACAACCAGAATTTTTCAACAACTTTAAATGTATTTATAAGACAATCAGTTTGAAGGCTATGCCTAGAAGGATTTAGGGATGCATTTCAGGTCCTGGTTTGAAGGAGGGCTCTTCCTCACTCAAACAGGGGGAGTCCAACATCAGCCAGTACCAGGCAGGAAAGAAATGCAACCACGATAACAGATTTTAATCTGCCTCATCTTAATTAAGCAAGGAAAAATGAGGACGTACTTTACATCTTCCAGCTTTTTGGTGATGACAGAGCCAACAGACGAAAAAGCAGCTGAAGCCTTCTGTCCGGCCTGAGATAAGGTTTCAGAGGTCTTCTTGTACCTATATTAAATTATAAAAGAACAGAGCAAAGAAAGTAAGCTAAACTTTCCAATATCCATTATGTGGTGACAGAGGATGAGATGGTTAGATGGCATCACCGACTCAATGGACACACGTGTGTGTGCTGAGTTGCTTCAACTGTGCCTGACTCATTGTGACCCTATGCAGCAGCAAACTCTGGGAGACAGTGAAACACAGGGAAGCCTAGCGTGCTGCAGTCCATGCGGTTGCAAAGAGTCGGACACGACTTAGCGATTGAACAACAATCTTTCTAATATCCATTATGCAGAGTTCAGTGATCACCACCTCTTGGAGAACTCTCAAGAAAAAAAAAAAAAAAATAGAACATCCAAAATTCATGACTGCCAAGTCAACATCATCACATCATCTTTTACTTAACCACCATTTCAAACACAACCTTTTGCAGCACCCTAGAACAGCCAGAAAGGCCCATAAAGGCAAGGCTGAAGAAATCTGGGTAAGAGTTAAAAACAGTTATGAAGCCAAGATCAAAATGGGCCAGAGGTTAAATGAAACTATATCTCTGATTTTTTTTTTCCTTTTTCACTTAAGCTAAACAAAACAAAAATGAAATCAAATTCCTCACATTTCTTTCACAACTTTATTTTCTAAAAAGGGACCAGAAGTAAGGTGGGATCCAGGACTACTTTTTATCACCCAAATCAATTTGGGGCAGCATAAAGAGATTTTTCAGTTCTCCCTATATGTAGAGTTGCCAAATAAGAACTGGTGCCTTCTCAACAGGGTACATAAAAGGTGTAACACTTCAAATGACTCAAGGGGGATATTTGCTGTAGCACAAAAGCAGAAAATTTACCACCCCCCTCCTCCCATCTACTCAGGGATTAGTGAAGGGAAAAACTAAACCAGACAAAAGAGTATGGTTCTTATCCCAAAGAGGTTAAGCCCACATTGTAGAAAGGGATGTTCAGGCATTTTTACTTACCTTGTCAAGATCAAATACCAAAAAAGAGAAAAAGAGAAAATGTTTAAGATGATACAAGGAATGGCATCCTGCATGTTCTTCCGCTGCCTACTTATATGGAGAAAGCGGGTGGGTACCCCCGTACTGCCACATTAGGAAGCAGTCAGCCTCGCTGGTGCTGGTCACCAGCTCAGCAGACGGGACTGCATAGAGAACACCTTTTGGAGACTCAGGAAATGGAGCTGCATCTTGATAATGCTGTACCAAAACCGTGTGATCAAAAAAGACCAGAAGATTAAGGGGTGGTCCTCTGCTATTGGCACACATCAGAGATGGTGACCTGAGAGAGTCTCATGCTGTGTATAAAGCAGGGTTAAAAAAAATAAAAAGACTGGATCTGCACTTGGCCAGATCTTAGTTCAAACAGTGCCTCCAGACTTTGAGAGATGTGTGACCTCAACACTGATCTGATCCTGTTTCCTTATCTATGGCTATCTCACTACCCACTCTACTGGGTTATTCTGAGGACCAAGTGACTCATGTATATATCTGGTAAGTCAGTATATAACATTTTAAGAGCTTAGATTTTATTTCTTCAACTCACATAGGAGGCTGGTTTTCTCGCTATACCCCAGAACAGTCCAAAAGAACAGTTGGAGAAGACTCAGATACACTTGAGAACAGGCATGGTGGGGAAGGTTGCCCCGCACAGTATAGACAAAAGCTGCAGAAACCTCCTCAGTCCCTTTCCACTCCTCCCCGCTTCCAGACAAAAAGAGCAAAGTGTCCTCTACGTTCTCTAGAAAAAGGGAGGGTCAAGGGCACATACGCAGATGTAGCTGTCACATCTTGCCACCCTTTGGCAATGTTCTGTTTTAGTTCCTGTAGTGAATTGATCCCAAGTTTCCGCTTGATCTCCGCTAGGTGCTTCTCTTTTGCTGCTAACACTTGAGACAGAGTCTGGATTTCTTCTTCTACCTGCAAGGAGCGGGGTTGGGGTAGGAATAAAGTCAAAGAGTTAAGATGATAAGCCCAAAATTATATTCAAAATTCCAGTCATTTTAAAACATTTTGGATTCATTTCTCTGCCTCTTTTAAAATAATATGTTAAGCAAATGGGTTGCTTGTTGATCTCTCCTGTAAAGCTGCTTTTCTCTCTTCTCTATATTTCAGTCTTGAGTTGTTCTCAGTCTCTCCCCTCTTCCTATACTTCCTTACTCAGTTTTATCATAGAGGTTCAGGGTTCAAACCTTTACACAGATAATATTCAAATTATTCTAACAGCTACTCTGACTACTGGGTCTGCATTTCCAGCTGAACACTGCTGCTTGAATGTCCATAAAAACTCACATTTATGTATTAAGTTAAACAAATCTGAAGTGAAAAGTGAAAGTGTTAGTCGCTCAGTTGTGTCTAACTCTTTGCAACCCCATGGACTGTAAGCCACCAGGCTTCTCTTGTCCATGGGATTCTCCAGGGAAGAAGACTGGAGTGGGAAGTTATTCCCTTCTCCGGGGGTTCTTCCTGACCCAGGGATCGACCACCCAAACAATCTGAATTCCCACCAAAATACATACAACCATGCCAAATCAAAACACAGCCATATTGCATATTTCATATAAGTTTATGCATGCATACATGCTAAGTCCCTTCAGTAGAGTCCGACTCTTTATGACACTAGTCAATAGACTATAACTGCCAGACTCTTCTGTCCACAGGATTCTCTAGGCAAGAATACTGGAGTGGGTTGCCATTCCCTCCTCCAGGGGATCTTCCCAACCCAGGGGTCGAACACATGTCTCTTTCGTCTCCTTCACTGGCAGATGGGTGTTTTGTTTTGTTTTGTTTTGTTTTAACCACTAGCACTACCAGGAAAGCCTCATATGCGTTTATACTTCCAATATAAATCACAGTTCATACTGTCAATCTTTGTACCTGTCAAACTCACAGGCATAAATAAAACACACTCTCTCCCAGAGTCCTGCAGAAGTGTGGGCCCCTCTGATGCGGACTGACCAGCCTCAGCTTGGTGGTTAGAAATAGGCTCCTGACCCATCAAGTGGCTACTAGCCAGTGAACTGCCTGATGTGCCAAGGGATGCTCGAATAATCACAGTCTCATTCAGGAATGCAGTTTGAGAAACTAAGATCACATTGGGAGGAGAAACTGAAAAGACTTGGATAAAGAAGCCCTGAAGGACAGGTGGGGCACAGCGAGATTACGTAATATTACAGAAGCCTAAATATACTCGAGGAGGCCAAAACTATAAGCAGAAGCTATGAAGCAAAAAAAGAAAAAAAAAGAGTAGAGGAAAAGGCACAGCTAGGAAAATAGAGGGAAAGGGGAGACCCACAGAGAGAAACAGACACCCAAGACTTCTGTCCCAGAAGTCAAAAAACTTGGGTCCCTGAAGTATAGTTGGCCCTCCGTATCCACAGGTTCCACATCCACAGATGCAACCAACTGCAGACTGAAAATATTCAGGGGAAAAAAGTTCCAGAAAGTTTCACAAAGCAATATCTTGAAACTGCCATGTACTGGCAATTATTTACATAGCATTTATATGGTATTTACATAGCATTTACATTGCACTAGGTATTATAAGTAATCTAGGGATTATTTAAAACATATGGAAGGACGTGCATAGGTTATATGCAAATATTATACCATTTTATATAAGGGACTTGAGCATCTGTGGATTTTGATATTCACAGGGTTCCTGGAACCCACCCCCTGCAGACACTGAGGGATGACTGTACGTTCATTAATATTCAAGACCCTCAGAAGGAAGCTTCTCTAGGCTTATTGCAAAGCCATATCTCAGTCTTGACCTACACAACACTTCCATGGGTTCAAAGACAGCATGGCCTTTAAAAACAAAATAGAGTATTATTAAGTGAACTAAGAGCACTCGGCAAAAGGAAAGAAGAATAAATCAAAAGTGATGTGGCTGCCAAAAAAAACCCCAAATAACATACTCTAAGATGGCATTAATTAGAATACAGGTCCAGAACAAAGATAATCATCCATGCTTATATGACTCCGAGCTTCCCTGGTGGCTCAGACAGTAAAGAAGCTACCTGCGATACAGGAGACCTGGGTTCGATCCTTGGGTCAGGAAGATACCCTGGAGAAGGCAATGGCAACCCACTCCAGTATTCCTGGCTAGAAAATTCCATGGATAGAGGAGCCTGGCAGGCTACATGGGTTCCATGGGGGTGAGCTACATGGGGTTCATGGGATTGCAAAGAATCAGACATAACTGAGCAACTAACACAGTCTCTAAGATCCCGACTCTTAGTGACCCCATGGACTGCAGCCTACCAGGCTCCTCCATCCATGGGATTTTCCAGGCAAGAGTACTGGAGTGGGTTGCCATTGCCTTCTCCGGTCTATAAGATAGGACTCCACAAATTATATCTGTTTTTGGAAGTCACAAAACGCAACAATAAATGTATGAATGAATAAGGTTTAAAATCAAGCAAATTAAATGATTTGCTGCAAGTCACTAAGCTAATAACGCAGGAATCGGAATGTTAATGCAGGTTTTCTGACTCCACTTCTCAGTTTACTGGCTAATTCTCATTGCACATTGTTAGCTTTCTAATACTTTTCTTTACCTTAATTACAAATGTTCACATACTTCAAGGAGTAGACTTAAATGTTAAGTTTTGTACCCCTTGACACATCTCTGAAGTATTCACTTGCCCTAATGAAACTTGGAAAGAAAGACCACTATAAATCTTTCTGAACAATACATGACCCAATATATTTCCTGCTTTTGTTGATAATTGTGTGCTAACATACCTAGCTCAATCTCAGCACACTAGAGCGACAATTTCTTAATTCAACATTTGTGTGTGTGTGTGTGTGTGTGTGTGTGTGTGTGTGTACATACACACACAAGAATCTCTGACATGAATCAAGAAAAATGGAATAATGAGTAGAAAAGTTACTACAAAGCTATGGTAATCCAGATTGTGTGGTAGACTTGAGAGTCCAGAAATAAACCCATACATTTATGGTCCACTGATTTTCAACAAAGATACCAAGCAATTCAGTGGGAAAGAATAACTTTATTCCACAAATGGTGCTAGGACAACTGAATTTCCATATGCAAAAGAATGCAGTGGGACCCCTAAGTCAGACCATATGCATTAAGATGGATCAGAGAAATCTAAGTCAAAGAGCTAAACTATAAAACTTTAAGAAGAAAATAGAGAGGTAAATCTAAATAATCTCAGATTAGGCAACATCTCTTAGATATGTTACCTCAAGCACGAAAACCAAAAAACAAACCAATATCGTCAAATTTTAAAACTGATGTGCTTCAAAGGATACCATCATAAAAGTAAAAAGATAGCTAACAGAATTGGGAAAATGTTTTCAAATTACAAATCTGATAAGGGTCTAGTATGCAAAATATATTAAAAAAACATAGCTCAATAATAGAAAAGCAAATATCCAATTAAAATGGATAATGGATTTAAATAGACATTCCACCAAAGAAATATATAAATGACCAATAATCATATGAAAAGATCACCAATACCATTCATTCGTAATTAGAAAAGTTCAAATAAGACACCACTTCATCCCTACTAGTATGGTGTTCAATAATCAGTAAGACAAACAATACCAATAAGACAAATAATATCAAGCACTGACAAGGGTGTAGAGAAATTGAAACCCTCATACACTGCTGATTGGAATGCACAATTGCACAGTTTGGCAGCAAAATAGCATGACAGTTTCTCAAAAAGTTAAACATGGAGTTGCCATATCCACAAATTTCATTCCTAGGTACAAAACAGGAGAACTGAAAACATATGTTCACCCAAAAACCTGTACATGAATGTTCAGAGAAGTATTACTCATGACAGTCAAAAAGTGGAAACAATCTAAATGTCCAACAGCTAATGAATGGATAAACAAAATGTGGTGTATACTTTCACAATAGAACATTATTCAGCCATAAAAAGGAATGAAGTACTGATAGGCACTACAACATTGATGAACCTTGGAAACATTATATTAAATGAAAGAAGCCTGTCACAAAAGACCACGTGTTGTTTGATTCCATTTATAAGAAATCCCTTGAACAGGCAAATCTATGGAAACAGAAAGTGGATTAGTGGCTGCCAGGGACTGGGGCAGGGAGGACTGGGGTGAACACTGGTGGGAACAGGATTTCTTTGAGGGTGAGGAAATGTTTTAGAATTAAATAGTACTGATACTTGTATAAACTTGTGAATATACAATGAACTATACACATTAAAAGAATGAAATTTAATGTAAATTACATCTCAAAAAGAAGTTAAAAAAAATGGATGGAGGAGATTTTTATCTCTTAATTTCTACAACTATTTCAAGCAGTAACTCTAACATAAAAAACAGAAAATTATCATGTTTTAAATAAGAGTGCTGGAGTGGAATGCCATTTCCTTCTCCAGGGGATCTCCCGACCCAGGAATCGAATCCAGGTCTCCCGCATTGCAGGCAGATGCTTTACCATCTGAGCTACCAGGGAAGCCCCAAATGATTTTATTACATCTAATTATTAGGATCATTATTATCATATTTTATTATGATAGCATAATCTATATATGATGAGAGGTAAAGTAAGAGTATGGGCTTCCATGGTAGCTCAGTGGTAAAGAATCTGCCTGTGATAGAGGAGCCACAGGAGATTCAGGTTTGATCCCTGGGTCAGGAAGATCCCCTGAAAAAGGGAATGGCAACCTTCTCCAACATTCTTGCCTGGAGAATCACATGGACAGAGGAGCCTGGCAGGCTAAAGTTCATAGGGCTGCAAAGAGTTGGACATGACTGAAGAGACATAGCACACAAGCATGCAAAGAATATATCTGCCATATCTCATGGAGTTTTCATAAAAATTGTATAAATTTCTGATTGAGTATAAATACTATACAAATAAAAAAGTAAGCACACACATCAGAGTTCATGAGGACCTGGACACAAGACCCAATGTTGTAATGTAAGACCTTTGACCTTAATCTTCATAATTTTGGATTAGGCAATGGTTTCTGACAAGTAACAACTAAAGCACAAGTCACTAAAGGAAAAACAAATTCAACTTCCTCAAAATTAAAAACTTGTGTGCTTCAAAGAGTGAAAAGGAAAACCTATAGAATGGGAGAAAGTGTTCACATAGCATATGTCTGATAACTTGTTAAATAACATTACATAATCCAATGGGAGATTTAGATCTCTGTTTTTTTCTCCGTCAAACCATAAAAACAGTAATATCTGCCTCATAACACTGTTATGAGGATTAATGAGAAAATGACTGTGAAGAGTTCAGCCACACAGCAAGTAGTGTGTGCTTGCCATGCAGCAATAGTCTGTGAATATTAGTTGCTATTACTATTAAGTTAATATCATTGATAATGAAATAATCATACTGAGGGCTGCAAGGATTTGGAAAAACTGTTCTCTCACATACTATGAGAAATCTTCTGGCTAGCGTCTTGGCTTTGTTGGTGTACATGGTAATGACTGTGTTCTTAACACCCAGTAGGCCCAGGGATTCTATTAATACTTCTAGGAATTTATTCTAAAGAACTAATGAAAGGACTTCCCTGGTGGCACAGTGGATAGGAATCTGTCTGCCAATGCAGGGGACATAGGTTCGATTCCTTGTCCGGGAAGATTCCACTCGCTACAGAGCAACTAAGCTCGTGCACCGCAACTACTGAAGCCGGTGTGCCTAGAACCTGTGCTCTGCAACAACAGAACCACCGCAGTCAACAGCCCAAGCACCACAACAAGGAGTAGCTCCTACTCACTGTAACCGGAGAAAGCCCAAGCAAAGCAACAAAGACCCAGCACAACCAAAAGTAATAGAATTTTAAACAAGAACTAATTAAAGAGGTGCCTAAAGGATTATATGTATCTCCATCAAAATACTGTTTATAATAGCAAAAAAAGGAAATAACTGAAATGATATGCCCATTAATTAAATGATATGTCCATTAATTAAAAATGGGCTTGCAGCAATTTAAAAAACAGGCTATTCTACACCAATTTAAAATGAAATTGTAGGAGATCATTTACTGTCACAAAACTTTTTTTGAAATTCAATTAAGTGAAGAAAAGTTATAAATGTGTATTCTGATGTCTTCTTAAAATACTGAAATGTTATAGCAATACACACATAGAAAAAAGTCTGCAAACAGATAATCTAAAACTTTTATGCTGTAAAGGTAATTTTGCTTTTCTTCAGTGCTTTTTGTTTTTACGATCAACATGTGCAACTTGTGTAAAAAGTATTTTTGTTTTCTCTTTTCAAAATAACAGTATTAGGCATGTACTAATACCAAATACTCTGTATTTTTCACTCTTACTCTCCTGATGGGGCTTATCACCAATCTGCCTTACCCATCCTATCCCCACCTAGTTTATAAAAGCTGATGTAAAGAGGCAGATAGAACAAATAAGGAAACAGAAGATCTGAACACTATAAACCAACTATAAACAGAACACCTCACCCCAAAACAATAGAATACACCTTCTTTTCAAACGTACATGAAACATTCTCCAGGACAAAGCATATCATTAGGCAACAAAACAAATCTCAATAAATTTAAAATCATACAAAATATCTTGACCAACCATAATGGAATAAATCTAGAAACCAGAAACAAAAGGAAAACTAGAAAATTTATAAATTTATCCAGTTAAACAACATGCTCTTAAGCCACCAATGGGTCAAAGAAGAAATCAGAAAGAAATTAGAAAATACTTTGAGACAAATGAAAACAAATACACAACATATTAAATCTTATGAAATGTAGTAAGAATAGTGCTGAGGGAAATTTATAGCTGTAAATGCCTACATTAAAAAATAATATTTCGAATCGATAACCTAACTGTACACTCTTACAGAATTAGGAAAAGAAGAGCAAACTAAAGCCAAAGCTAACAAAAAGAAAGGAATTAAAGATTAAAGATAAACAGAATAAAGAACAGAAAATCAATAGTGAAAAATCAATGAAATCAAAGCTGTTCTTTAGAAAGAACAATGCAATTGGCAAACCTCTAGTCAGACTGACAGAAGGTAAAAAAAAGGAAGATGCAAATAACTAAACTCAGAAATGAAAGTGGTGACAATACTACCAACCTTATAGAAATAAAAAGATTGTAAGAGAATATTATGAACAATTAATGCCAATAAACTAGATAACCTAAATGAAATGAATGAATTCCTAGAAATTCACAAAATGATTGAAACTGACCGAGAAAAAATAGACAGTCTGAACAGACTTATAACACATAAAAAGACTGAATGAATAATTAAAAATTTCCCAACAAATAAAAGTTCAAAACAAGAAGGCTTCATTGGTGAATTCTACTAAACACTTAAAGAAGAATTTAAGCCAATCCTTCTCAAATTCTTCCACAAAAGAGAATGGAAAACTTCCATTCCAAGAGGCCAGCCATTACCATGATACAAAAAGCAGACAAAGATATAAGAAAAGAAAATTGCAAGTGGATCTCTCATGAATATAGGTGCAATAATACTTAGTAAAATACCAGCAAACCAAATCCAAAACCATATTAAAAGGATTATACATCAAGGCCTAGAATACATACACCTAGGATAAAGTGGAATTTATTCTAGGAATGTAAGGATGATGCAAAATATGAAAATCAATTAATGTAATATACCATATTAATAGAATGAAGGGAAAAAATGCACGACCATCTTAATAAGTGAAGGAAAGCATCTGACAAAATCCAGGACCCTTTCATGATAAAAACACCGAACAAACTATGAATAGAAGGGAACTTCCTTAATATGAATAAGTGTATTTATAAAAACCAAGAGTTATCATCACACTGAATGATGAAAAGACTGAAAGTATTTCCCCTAAGACTAGAAACAAGACAAGGATGCTCACTTTCACCACTGTCATTCAACATAGAACTGGAGGTTTCAGCCAGAGCAATAGAGAAGAAAAATAAATAAAAGCCAACTAAAATGGAAAGGAAGAGTAAAACTACTTTTGACTGCAGATAACATTATGTTATATAGAGAAAATTCTTAAATAATTCACAAAAAATTTAATAGAGCTAATAAGCAAGTTCAGCAATGCTGCAGGATATAAGATTAATATGCAAACTTCAGTTGTATTAATATTTCTACACAGTAGCAATGAAAAATCTAAAAGTAAATTAAGAAAATTCTGTTTATAATCACATCAAAAGAATAAAAAAAACTTCAAAATAAAGGTAACTAAGGAAGTATAAGACTTGCGCCCTGAAAACTACAAAACATTGCTAAGCTAGAGAAGACCTAAATAAGTGGAAAGACACTCCATGTTCATGGATTGTGAGATTTAATATTGTTAAGATGATTACAATCTTACTGTATTGTAATAATACAATACTCCCCCAAATCAATCCTTAGATTCAGTAATAATCCTATCTAAATCCCAATGGCATTTTTTGGTGTGTGGGGGGAAGTGTAGATTCTAAAAATTAATATAGAATTGCATGAGACTTTAAACAACAATTTTGACAAAGGAGAAAAAGGTGAAAAGGTCATACTTCTCGATTTTAAAACTTACTACAAAGCTATAGTAATCAAGAATGTGGTACTCTCAGGAGGACAGACATATAGATGAATATATCAGAATTGAGAATCCAGAAATAAACCTTTACATATACACGAACTGATTTTTGACAAGGATGCCAAGAGCATTCACTGATAGTCTCTTCAATGAATGGTACTAAAAAACCTTCACATGTGAAAGAATGAAATTGAACCCTACCACAAACCATATATAAAAATTAACTCAATGGACCACAGGCTTAAATATAAGCTTTAGAAGAAAATATTGTATAAATCTTTATGATCTAGTTTTGGAAATGGATCCTTAGATATAATGCTAAAAGAGCAAGCAACTAAAGAAAAAAAAATTGGACTTCATTATAGAATTTAAAACTTTTGTGCATTATGACAGGATGAAGAAAGTGAAAAGAATGTATGGAATGGGAGAAAATATTTGCAGTTAATATATCTGATAAAGGATCTAGTATCCAAATATATAAAAAGCTCTTCTACCTCAACAACAAAAAGACAAATAATGTTTTATAAATGTGGGAAAGGATTTGAATAGACTTTCTCCAAAAAAGGTATGTAAATGACTAATATGCCCATGAAAGATGCTCAATATCTTATTCATTAGTGAAATACAAACCAAAAGCACAACAATATACCATTTTACAGTCACTAAGGCGGCTATAATCAAAAAGACTGAAAATAAAAAACGTGGCAAGGATGTAGAGAAGCTGGTGATGGAATGTAAAATGGCAACCCTGCTGTGAAAACAGCTTGGCAATTCTGGAAAACAAAAGTTAAACATGGAATTACCATGTGATGAGCAATTCTACTTCTGGGTATATCCCAAAGGAATTGGAAATGGGTATTCAAACAAGTACTTTTACACAAATATTCCTTAGCTCAGTATCTACAATAGTTAAAAGGTCGAAACCACCCAAATAACCACTCAACAGATGGACAGATAAACAAAATATAATAGATACATACAAGAGAATATTATTCAGCCATTAAAAAGCAGTGAAGTACCAATACAAGCTCAACAAGAATGAACCTCGAAAATATTATGCTAAATGAACCAAGTCAGATACCAGAAATCACATGCTAAGTGACTGCATTGGAATGAAATATCCAGAATAGTTAAATCCGTAGAGAGAGAAAGCAATTAGTTGTTGCCAGGGAATGAGGGAGGGAAGAGTGGGCATGCCAGCTTAGTGAGTATGGGGTCTCCCTTGGACATGATAAAAATGTCTGGATAGAAATGATAGTTGCATAACATCGTGAGTTTGCTAAATGCTACTCAGCTGTACACTTTGAAATGGTTGATTTAAAAAAAATTTTTTTAAAGAGGAAGGGAGAGAGTGAGGAATGGAAAGAAAATTCAAAGAACTTCTATCCACAACATTGCCAAAGGTAGAAAGAAGTCACCAAAGCAACTGAAAGAAGTGCATCAGGGCTAGTGAGGTCACTTAGAAGACATTCACTAGCGGCCCTCATCCATTTCCGACTTCACACTCTACTTCTCAGACCCACTTTACCCATAAATACCCTTCCTCGTATTAAAAACCAACTGGTCTCACATGTTCCCATTTCCTCCTCCTCACTCCAGCTCTCTAGGGTGAGTAAACACACATTGCTTTCTCTCCCCTGAAACTGACTATACAGTATCACCAGGTACTTTAGAAAAACAAATAATGACATATTTTAAGTGCAAAACGAAGCTCCAGAAGGATGGCTCCTTTACCTTTGCAAGTTCTCTTCTCAGCTCCTCTCGCTCCTCCTCTGACAGAGTCTCGGTGGCACCAATCGTGGCAGCAACATCTTCTCCTTCCTCAGGTACTGGGTCTGTTCTCAGCAGACCTTGTTGAAGACAAAAAAAAAAAAAAAAGTTTGTGAAGTATGAAAGCTAAGTAAAATTTTCCTTTGGACTCCTTCACAGCCCCAGCCAGAAGAAAGCCAATGAGGTAAGTGCCATATCTCATCTTCCTGCTTTCAAAAGGCCTGGCTCTCCTAGGAAAGGACAAGAGGAAAAAAAAAAAAAAACAACTTATGAGGTAACTACTAAAACCCACCAAATTACACTCTTTCAAAATAGGAATTTAGAAAATACAGCATTCTCTCAGCTTCTGTTCATTTCTCCAGTCACAATATACTTACTACAAAGCAGAAGAGTTAAGAGACCAAGAATGAGATCTTGCCAAGACTTTAAATGCTTAACTAGTAAATCAGCATGACTAATATTCACAGAAGGAGACTGTAAATGTCTTTAGCTTCCTCTACTAGTCAGATTTAACTCTTATAGCCTCAGTGAAGAATAGCCTAAAGAAAGTGTATTCCATTTCTTTCCCTAGTGGAAGTGGGAGACATCTTCTTGTAACTTTTTAAAAATATGTTTCCTCCACTCCAGGCAAGAGAATTCCACAGACAGAGGAGTCTGGCAGACTACAGTCCATAGGGTCACAAAGAGTCGGATATGACTGAAATGACTTAGCATGCACGCACTCATCCACTCAAATTTCATGAACAAGCTTACGGTTGCCAGAGGGAAGGAAAAGGGAAAAGGATAATTTGGGAGTTTGGGATGGACATGTACACACTGCTTTATTTACAATGGATAAACAACAAGGGCCTACTGTATGGCACATGGAACTCTACTCAGTGTTATGTGGCAGCCTGGATGAGAGGGGAGTTTGGGGGAGAACGTGTATATATATGTATGACTGAGTCCCTTCCCTGTTCACCTGAAACCATCACAACACTGTTAATCAGCTGCACCCCAATACAAAATAAAAAGTTTAAAATATAAAATTTAAAAAATATGCCTCATCCAGATAACCCTTTAGAATAAAATCCTAATTTATATGCACACGTGCTAAGTCACCAAATCATATCCAACTCTTTGCAACCCCAGGGACTGCAGCCTGCCGGGCTCTTCTGTCCAGAGCATTTTCCAGGCAAGAATACTGGAGTGGGCTGCCATTTTCTACTCCAGGGGATCTTCCCAATCCAGGGCTTGAACCCAAGTCTCTTGCACTGGCAGGCAGATTCTTTACCACTGAGCCACCAGGGAAGCTCCTAATTTATCTAGGGTTGGCCAAAAAGTTCTCCCGAGTTTTTCTGTAACATCTTATAGAACGATCCAAATGAACCTTGTGGCAAACACAATATATTCAGAAAAATGACCAACACCCATATAAAAGCTTTCTACATCATTTAAGACCAATCCTGCCACACCCACTGCCCTGAAATAACAGCCAGTGTCTACCCATCCACCAGAAAGAATTCTGTATTTCCAGAGGGCAGCCAGGGAGGCACCTGACTCTCAGCAACTCCCCCTTCTTCTGCCCAACCAACCAAGTACAATGCTAAGGGCAAGTTCAGTGAGGCCCCTGAACCTTAGGTGCAGAATTTACGAGGGCAGTTAATTCAATATAAATAATTTTAATATTTTAATGCAACATTTTTTAAAAAATAAAAGTTAATTCAAAGAGTCCATGATGAACAAAATATCAAATTCTTAAACAGATAGGCTCAGTATGGCTGATTTTTCCTTTTTCCTCAGGTTCCAAGAGTGGCTTATCATAACACTGTTTCAGATCTTGTCTTTATTTAAAATGTTAGTATTTTGTTCATCATGCATGGATGCTTAGTCACATCTGACTCTTTGTGACCCCATGGACTGTGGCCCGCCAGGCTCCTCTGTCCATGAGATTCTCCAGGCAAGAATACTGTAGTGGGTTGCTATGCCCTCCTCCAGATCTTTTGGATCCAGGAATCAAACCCTCATCTCCTGCACTGCAGGCAGATTCTTTCTCACTGAGCCACAGGGGAAGCCCTTGTTCATCATGAATTTCTTCCATTTTAAATTTCTTAAAATAATGCATTAACAAAATACTTATCTGGACTGCAGAGCTTTTCGATGCCCCCTTAAATTTTACACCTGAAACAAGGCCTCGATCACCTTTCCATAGTCACTGTTTTGCCATCCATTTCCATGGTTTGGGATTTTCAGTCTCCTCTGACAATAGCTTTTTTTTTTTAAGTCTTTATTGATTTTGTTATAATATTGCTTCTGTTTTATGCTTTGGTCCTCTAGCCATGAGGCATGTGAGATCCCAGCTCCCCGACCAGGGATTGAACCTGCACCTCTTGCATTGGAAGGCGAAGTCTTAACCACTGGATCAGGAGGGAAGTCCCATGGCAAAAGCTTTTTTGCAGAGGGAACCAGGGAAAGGTCTCCTTCTCTTCCTGCTCTTCGCCTCTTTCCACCAGTAAGTGTTACAGTAATCATACCAGCCCCCACATCCACTTCTGGGAAGGGCTAGCTCAACCACAGTGGCAATGTGGCACCCGCCCAAAGCAAGATGCCAGGCAGCAGATGACAGACTTAGCAGGTGGGCAGAGATGAAGGAGAGAGAACAAGCCTGCTGTTCAACAAGCAGCAAGCACCATGGCAAGCCCAGAAGTATCCATCCCTATGTCCATACGTCCACTGAGTAAAAGGTACAAAGACACTTGCTCCCAGTCTATTGTATATTCACTGCACAATAGCAGTTGATAATTAAAATGACAACAATCAATAGCATAACAGTGCCTACCTGAAAGATGTTTACAGAATTGTTAAAGGCATAAAAGTAATACAAATAAAACAGTTCAAAAACTGGAGTGGTGAATAGGATATGATTAAGTCCTCTCATGCAGAAACGATGTGACAGCTACAGTCAGTGGATGGAAAGGCTCAATGAATAGTTGCTTCTGCAGGTCCCTCCAACATATCTGAAAACGGATTGCCCAAGTCATGATCAAAATCTTATCAAGTCACTCTCTGGCTTAAAGTGGTTCCTTTAGTGGTTCCCTGTTATTTTCAAGGCAAAATTCAACCCCATAGTTAGCACATAAACCTTACTGGACCCATCCCCTGATATCTGGCACTGGAAGCTGGAGCCAAATCAGACTCTGCCAAGATGCTGTACTATGTACAGTCAGAAACCACAGAGGAGGGAACCCCCTGGTGGTACAGAGGTTAGGACTCTGTGCTGTCACTGCTGAGGGCCTGATTTCAATCCCTGATCAGGGAACTAGGATCTCACAAGACTCATGGTGCAGCCAAAAAGAGAAAAAGAAACCACTGAGGACGGACCATGTATGCTTGCAAATGGATCCCACGTACCAGGTTATTGGAAAAAGAAGCTTAAGCAGGAGAATGGAAGAGAAGCATACAGGCAGCAATCGTACAAGGCAAGAGAGTAAGCACCACAACAGAGTTCAGTATGCTGCTGCTGCTAAGTCACTTCAGTCGTGTCCGACTCTGTGCAACCCCATAGACAGCAGCCCACCAGGCTCCCCCATCCCTGGGATTCTCCAGGCAAGAACACTGAGGTGGGTTGCCATTTCCCTCTCCAATGCATAAAAGTGAAACGTGAAAGTGAAGTCGCTCAGTCATGTCCGACTCTTCTCGACCCCATGGACCGCAGTCTACCAGGCTCCTCTGTTCATGGGATTTTCCAGGCAAGAGTACTGGAGTGGGGTGCCACTGCCTTTTCTGAGAGTTCAGTATAAACATCCTTAATTTTATTTTTAATGTAATGTTTTGCTCAGATGTCTCAAGTTCACTAGGATGCAACAAAGCCCAACTAAACTCAGGTGCTAAACTTACCTTAAATAACAAATATTCTTTTGTGTTTTTAATAAACACTATTTTGTAAATCTGCTTATGGGGGATGATGATAATAATAATATCTAATAATGCTTTATGAATAACTGTTCAATTCCAAAAATAATCTAAGATGATTCTATTAATACTAATCAAGAATTTAGTTGAACTACCAGGGAAAATAAGTGGCTCAGGAAACGGGATTCTGGGATTGTCCACAGTTAGCTTTGGGACTACCAAAATGACCTTGAGATTTTATGCTCACAGTCTAAGAAAGCTAGTAATTACATGTCTGTTTTTATCATATTAGCCTGTAGGTGGCAGCAAATTATCAACATTAGAATTTAAAGATGAGGTTTGTTTTATGATCAACTAGGGAAAAAACTGGAAATTAAGGACATGAAGGAAGAACAGAAAGACAGATACAGAAATCATCTGAA
This sequence comes from Bos javanicus, assembly GCF_032452875.1. Taxonomy (NCBI): domain Eukaryota; kingdom Metazoa; phylum Chordata; class Mammalia; order Artiodactyla; family Bovidae; genus Bos; species Bos javanicus. The sequence continues at coordinate 43,425,113 of NC_083881.1, forward strand.
AAAACCTAACAATCATTATTTAGGAAAATTAATAATAACCACAGCCGCTGCCACAAAGTTCATTTTATTTACATCCAAATTTGAGCTGCTGCTGCTGCTAAGCTGCTTCAGTCATGTCTGACTCTGTGCAACCCCACAGACGGCAGCCCACCAGGCTCCTCTGTCCCTGGGATTCTCCAGGCAAGAACACTAGAGTGGGTTGCCATTTCCTTCTCCAATGGATGAAAGTGAAAAGTGAAAGTGAAGTCACTCAGTCGTGTCCGACTCTTAGTGACCCCATGGACTACAGCCCACCAGGCCCCTCAGTCCATGGGATTTTCCAGGCAAGAGCACTGGAGTGGGTTGCCACGGCCTTCTCCGAAATTTTAGCTCAGTGGTCCTAATACATTACATCATCTACGTTAACACTTGTGAGACAAGGATCACCATCGCGATTTACAGATGAGGAAACTGAAGCTTCAGATCAGAGCAGATCAGATCAGTCGCTCAGTCGTGTCCGACTCTTTTCCACCCCATGAATCGCAGCATGCCAGGCCTCCCTGTCCATCACCAACTCCCGGAGTTCACTCAGACTCACATCCATCGAGTCAGTGATGCCATCCAGCCATCTCATCCTCTGTTGTCCCCTTCTTCTCCTGCCCCCTTTCCCTCCCAGCATCAGAGTCTTTTCCAATGAGTCAACTCTTCGCATGAGGTGGCCAAAGTACTGGAGTTTCAGCTTTAGCATCAGTTCTTCCCAAGAAATCCCAGGGCTGATCTCCTTCAGAATGGACTGGTTGGATGTCCTTGCAGTCCAAGGGACTCTCAAGAGTGTTCTTCAACACCACAGTTCAAAAGCATCAATTCTTCAGCGCTCAGCCTTCTTCACAGTCCAACTCTCACATCCATACACGACCACAAGAAAAACCATAGCCTTGACTAGACGAACCTTTGTTGGCAATGTCTCTGCTTTTGAAAATGCTATCTAGGTTGGTCATAACTTTCCTTCCAAGGAGTAAGCGTCTTTTGATTTCAAGGCTGCAGTCACCATCTGTAGTGATTTTGGAGCCCCAAAAAATAAAGTCTGACACTGTTTCCACTGTTTCCCCATCTATTTCCCATGAAGTGATGGGACCAGATGCCATGATCTTCGTTTTCTGAATGTTGAGCGTTAAGCCAACTTTTTCACTCTCCACTTTCACTTTCCTCAAGAGGCTTTTGAGTTCCTCTTCACTTTCTGCCATAGGGTGGCATCATCTGCATATCTGGGGTTATTGATATTTCTCCCGGAAATCTTGATTCCAGCTTGTGTTTCTTCCAGTCCAGCATTTCTCATGATGTACTCTGCATAGAAGTTAAATAAGCAGGGTGACAATATACAGCCTTGACGAACTCCTTTTCCTATTTGGAACCAGTCTGTTGTTCCATGTCCAGTTCTAACTGTTGCTTCCTTACCTGCATACAGATTTCTCAAGAGGCAGATCAGGTGGTCTGGTATTCCCATCTCTTGAAGAATTTTCCACAGTTTATTGTGATCCACACAGTCAAAGGCTTTGGCATAGTCAATAAAGCAGAAATAGACGCTTTTCTAGAACTCTCTTGCTTTTTCCATGATCCAGCAGATGTTGGCAATTTGATCTCTGGTTCCTCTGCCTTTTCTAAAACCAGCTTGAACATCAGGAAGTTCACGGTTCACATATTGCTGAAGCCTGGCTTGGAGAATTTTGAGCATTACTTTACTAGCGTGTGAGATGAGTGCAGTTGTGCGGTAGTTTGAGCATTCTTTGGCATTGCCTTTCTTTGGGATTGGAATGAAAACGGACCTTTTCCAGTCCTGTGGCCACTGCTGAGTTTTCCAAATTTGCTGGCATATTGAGTGCAGCACTTTCACAGCATCATCTTTCAGGATTTGGAATAGCTCAACTGGAATTCCATCACCTCCACTAGCTCTGTTTGTAGTGATGCTTTCTAAGGCCCACTTGACTTCACATTCCAGGATGTCTGGCTCTAAGTCAGTGATCACACCATCGTGATTATCTGGGTCGTAAAGATCTTTTTTGTACAGTTCTTCTGTGTATTCTTGCCATCTCTTCTTAATATCTTCTGCTTCTGTTAGGTCCATACCATTTCTGTCCTTTATTGAGCCCATCTTTGCATGAAATGTTCCTTTGGTATCTCTGATTTTCTTGAAGAGATCCCTAGTCTTTCCCATTCTGTTGTCTTCCTCTATTTCTTTGCATTGATCGCTGAAGAAGGCTTTCTTATCTCTTCTTGCTATTCTTTGGAACTCTGCATTCAGATGTTTATATCTTTCCTTTTCTCCTTTGCTTTTCGCTTCTCTTCTTTTCACAGCTATTTGTAAGGCCTCCCAAGACAGCCATTTTGCTTTTTTGCATTTCTTTTCCATGGGGATGGTCTGGATCCCTGTCTCCTGTACAATGTCATGAACCTCCGTCCATAGTTCATCAGGCACTCTATCTATCAGATCTAGGCCCTTAAATCTATTTCTCACTTCCACTGTATAATCATAAGGGATTTGATTTAGGTCATACCTGAATGGTCTAGTGGTTTCCCCTACTTTCTTCAATTTAAGTCTGAATTTGGCAATAAGGAGTTCATGGTCTGAGCCACAGTCAGCTCCTGGTCTTGTTTTTGTTGACTGTATAGAGCTTCTCCATCTTTGGCTGCAAAGAATATAATCAATCTGATTTCAATGTTGACCATCTGGTGATGTCCATGTAGAGAGTCTTCTCTTGTGTTGTTGGAAGAGGGTGTTTGTTATGACCAGTGCATTTTCTTGGCAAAACTCTATTAGTCTTTGCCCTGCTTCATTCTGTATTCCAAGGCCAAATTTGCCTGTTACTCCAGGTGTTTCTTGACTTCCTACTTTTGCATTCCAGTCCCCTATAATGAAAAGTACATCTTTTTTGGGTGTTCGTTCTAAAAGGTCTTGTAGGTCTTCACAGAACCGTTCAACTTAAGCTTCTTCAGCGTTACTGGTTGGGGCATAGACTTGGATTACTGTGATACTGAATGGTTTGCCTTGGAAATGAACAGAGATCATTCTGTCGTTTTTGAGATTGCATCCAAGTACTGCATTTCGGACTCTTTTATTGACCACAATGGCCACTCCATTTCTTCTGAGGGATTGCTGCCCGCAGTAGTAGATATAATGGTCATCTGAGTTAAATTCACTCATTCCAGACCATTTCAGCTCGCTGATTCCTAAAATGTCGACATTCACTCTTGCCATCTCTGGTTTGACCACTTCCAATGTGCCTTGATTCATGGACCTGACATTCCAGGTTCCTATGCAATATTGCTCTTTACAGCATCGGACCTTGCTTCTATCACCAGTCACATCCATAGCTGGGTATTCTTTTTGCTTTGGGTCCATCCCTTCATTCTTTCTGGAGTTATTTCTCCACTGATCTCCAGTAGCATATTGGGCACCTACTGACCTGGGGAGTTTCTCTTTCAGTATCCTATCATTTTGCCTTTTCACACTGTTCATGGGGTTCTCAAGGCAAGAATACTGAAGTGGTTTGCCAAACTGAAGCTTACAGAGGTTAAATAACTTCCCCATGGTAACATACCTGAATACATGGTGGACAGGATTGTGAACCTGAACATTTTAATTGAAAGCATATGCTTTAAATCACTGATTGTACAAAACACAAATAAAGACAAAAGTAGGGGGCTGAAGGTCAGACTTGGAAGATACCTGGAACCAGTAATAAATAAAAATGTAGAATAGATCAAAAGCAGTCTTTTCATCATTTCTGATCACAGTTTCCCCAAGCCTGGGAATCCAAATTTTGCCTTAAATGAATTTCTAGGTATTATCTATCCTATTTTGTACATGTTCAGTAAGAGTATATAACTGGATAACCAATCAGGAAGTACTATATAGAACAGGGAACTCTGCTCAGTATTACGTAACAACATAAATGGGAAAAGAATTTATAAAAGAATATATGTAACTGAATCAGTTTGCTGTACATCTGAAACTAACACAACATTGTTAACTGTACTCCAGCATAAAATAAAAAGTTTAAAAAAGAGGGGTGAGAGTATATATTGCAGAGGTAGAATCTGGCATTTGGGAAATTCTCATTCATAACATAGAAGTTGGGAAATGGAAACGCTCTAAAGATTACTGAGAACTGAATAATTCAAAAAATCCATATTTGATCATTAATTTTAATGTTTCTCCTCAGAGTCTGACAGAGATCTATTTTTAAAAGACGGAATAAGCAGGAGAGAAAATACGACATATTTATTGAGGTCTAATACACTAGCCACTGTGACCAGAGATTTAAACAGGTACACGTTATCTAAAACACACACACACTCTTACAACCATCACCCAATGAGACAAGTAGTATTTATCCCCATTAGGAAACTGAGCCCCGCTGAGGTTCAGTAATGTGCCCAGAGTTGCAGAAATTGAAACACAGGTCTTTCTGACTTTAAATTCTTGCTCCTTCATGTATATTTTTCTTAGAGAAACTCCAAAGAGCTGGGAAGACAAAGAGCAGGTCAGAGGAAAACTGGAAGCAGAGGGCTTTTCACTTCATTGAGGCTGTGAGAACACAAGGGGATGCCTGGCTTGAAAGTCACAGATGCCAATATTGAGCCCAAGTGACTGCAAATTAGTGATAATTTGTTCTGTCAGGTTATTACCATTTCAGCCACCTGCTTAATAATTCTTCTAGTTGTGCAAACAGATTGACAACCTGTCTTCAATTGCACACATGGGATCAACCCTAAAGAATTTCATCTGGGGAGAAGAGCCTGGATTCCACGCACAGGAGAACTGTTGGGAGATCCATGGCCAAGAAAGCAATGGAGACGAACCAGAAGGAGCGCTCCTTTAAGTCCCAAGACACAATGTTTTCTTCTACATTTTATGTCTTCTTACTGGAGATCATTGTACAACCAACTGGCTAAGTGGTCCTTGTGGTATCGTTGTTTATCACCTGCCTCTAGATGTGCAAACCTAGAAAACAAGGTCCTAATGTCACACCCTTATCTTTACACCTGAGGACTCATAGCACCCAGAACAAAGCGAATGTCTGTAAATACTTCATTTGAACTGACTTATTCGCTAAAGATTTGTTCAAACTAAGTTTCTCTTTTCTCTCCTCCCCTCCCTAAAGCCATCCATTTGCCACTTATTTCCCAAAATTTCAACCAGGGAAGAAACTAGTTTTTTAAATAGAAATTTAGAACCTACCATTAAAGCTAAGCCAGGACTGAGAGCTTGGTGGGTACCTCTCTGCTCAGCGTGGTGGGTGCAGCCCAGGCCACCCCAGAGTGGAACCCCTCACCTAAGCAGTTCTCTCTTCCCTCCAGTTCTTCATCTTTGACTGTTTTTTCCAGTTAAAGTCAACTGTTCCCCTTCAAGGCTTTCTATGATTATCACTTAAAACTTTTACAATCATCTTCACACAATTTTAAATCTGAAGATAATTTTGGATCATTTAAATTCACACATTTCATTGTGTAAACATAGGAAAGACAGGGCAGAGATTTTTAAAATCAGATCACGTTGTGGGTTGACTTGCATCTCCCCCCAAAAAAGATACATTCTACTTCCAACTCCCAGGACCCATAAACTATGTGTTTTTATTTGGCAACAGGGTCTTTGCAGATGTAATCAAGATGATATCATACTGGACTGGAGGGTGGAATGGGTTCTAACCCAATGACTGGTGTCCTTACAAGTAAAAGGAAGTTTGAATCAGTGACCCGGAGAGAACACTGTGTAAAGATCCAGAGCACACAGAGACCTGGTGTGATGCTGTAGGGCAGAGACTGGAGGGATGTAGCGCCAGTCAAAGCAAGCCAGGGGGCTTCCCTGGTTGCTCAGTGATAAAGAATCTACCTGCCAACGCAGGAGGCGTAGGTCCAGGATCTACGTAGATCTCTGGTCCAGTAAGATCCCACATGCCACCAAGCAACTAAGCCCATGCACCACAACTATGGAGCCTGTGCTCTAGAGCCTGGGAGTCCCAACTACTGAGCCCACCTGCCACAACTACTGAAGCCCGCGTGCTCCAGAGCCTGTGCTCCACAAGGACAGAAGCCACCGCAATGAGAGGCTCACACACCGCAACGAGAGAGTAGCCACCCACTCACTGCTACTAAGGAAAAGCCCGAGCAACAACGAGACGCAGCACAGCCAAAATAAATAAATTGTAAAAAAAAAAAAAAAAAGACAGGGGTTACCAGCAGGAAGCTAGGAAAAGGCAAGGAAAGATTTCCCTGCAGGTGTCAGAGGGAGCATGGCCCCGCCGACACTTTGATTTTGGACTTCCAGCCTCCAAAACCATAGAGGTAATACATTTCTGTCATTTTAAGCCACTCAGTCTGGGGTACTTTGTCATGGTAGCCCTAAAGAACTGAGTTCCGGGAAAGTGAACCCCAAACCCATACCCTGTTTAAAAAATAAAAAGGCAATAATACCATCTAGCTCTCCGGGTTTTTATAAGAATGTTTTAAATGGTCATGAAATAAAAGGTGGGCACATACTCAATGTTCGATGAGTACCTGCTGTGACTCACTTTCCTGGTCCTACCAGTCATCCTGGCTATTTCCTCTCCTCTTCTCTTCCACGAAGCTTGACCCACAGGGCTCACTTCCTCACCTCCTATCACTCTCCAACCTCCTCCTCCCCCTTCAGCTGAGGACAGTTCTCCATCAGGATCTCATTCGACAGCTCCAAGTTGCAAAGACTGAACCTCACTCTGAAGTCTCTGGTCCCCTGAGCCCTCCCCACCCCCTCACCCTCGCCAGGTTTTTTTCCCGCCTCTCTGAGATGTGGCTCTGTCTCCCTCTCTTCGAGTCCACTTCACACCCCACCTCTGATCCCACCCAACTCAGGCTGTCACCATGCTCTGCTTATAGATTCTTGCCCCAAAGCTCCGCGTTGGTCTCTGTCTCCTCCACTCCAATCACTATCCTGCCACCAGAGTGAGCTGTCTGAAACGTGACTGGGACTAGGGCACTCCTTCAATCCCTGTATGGCTGCCCACCCACTAGGAAAGCTCACTGCTCTTGACAATCTGGAGCCCACCGACTCCACCTCCTGCTCCTGTCCTCCTTGCCCCTCCCACACTCGGGGCTCTCATTGCATCTTCCAAATTGCAGTTCCTCTAGGGAATCATGTTTTACTGATTTTTTTCTTTAAAGGAATGTATTAACGCAAAGGGTAAGATAAAGTAAATGGCTTCCCACGTTATTTTTCCCAACTTTTTTATTATGGTAAAATATATAACATACCATTTACCATCTTAACCATCTGTTAATAACTTAATTTTTTAAACAACAAAAACATTGTGTATTGGGGTACAGCCGATTAACAACACTGTGATAGTTTCAGGTGAACAGTGAAGGGACTCAGCCATACATACACATGGATCCATTCTTCCCCAAACCCTCCTCCCATCCAGGCTGCCACATAACACTGAGTGGAGTTCCCCGTGCTGTACAACAGGTTTTTGTTGGTTATCCATTTTAAATAGAGCAGTGTGTACATGACCTTCCCAAAGTCCTTAAGACCACCTTCACCATCTCTTTTAGGATCATGCTCTCCTTTTTTCACATCTCTGCGTATGTTAGTTTCTCTTCTTGAAACACTCTCCTTATTTCCAAGTCCCACTCATTTCAATAAAGGATTAGGAAAACTCTCCTGCTCCGGAGGAATTCTCTGGCCCTGGTGGCCTGGGCCCACTCTGGGCATAACACCCTCTGTGTACTGTCTACTGTACTTCGGAAAGAGCTGGCTGGGCAGTTTTTGACCTGAGCACTGTGCTCTGATCCTGCAGCTTCAGCCCCACACAGAATGTGGTGCAGAGTGCCTGGAGATGCTCAACAACACTATCTGAATAAATGAATTGCAGGAAAGCACCCTCTGGAGTCAGGAAATGGCAGCCCACTCCAGTAATCAGGCCTGGGAAATCTCATGGACAGAGAAGCCTGGCGGGCTACAGTCCATGGGGTCACAGAGAGTTGGACTTGGCTCAGCGACTAAGCAAGAACAACAACAACCTCGTGAAGTCAGAGGGAGAGATAAGAATCCAGTTTCCCATCACAGTCTACCTTGCCTCTCATTATTTTATATATTTCATTCCCACTTCACTGTTCTCACCTAAAAAGGTTTTCTTATTTAAAACAAACACAAAATGTCACTTTCTGTAGAAATACAACTCTGTTTAATGCATAATCTATCCAAAGATTGTTAGCATTCGAAGCAGGGCTCCTACCTTCATGTGACAGAGGCGTGTACACAGCAAACACACTGTGGTCAAATAGGTGGGGCGCCGATGATAACAGAGCAGGAATATAACATCAGCTATCCCCAAGAACAGTCAGTCAGGAGGGGAGAAGTTGCTGGAAGTAAGAGGAGTCTAAGATACTTGCTACTGAAGTGTGAATGTTAACACACTCTACCCAAGAGAATTTGTAAGAGCATAATCAAGCCATAGAAGCTTCTCTGGAAAGTAAAACTGTATATACACCTCTCTTACAAATGGCAACCCACTCCAGTGTTCTTGTCTGGAGAATGCCATGGACGGAGGAACCTCGTAGTCTATAGTCCATGGGGTCCCGAAGAGTCAGACACGACTGAGCGACTTCGCTTTCGCTTTACACAGTCTTAAAGAGGCAACAACAGCTTTAAGACAAGAGTAGGAATAAGAAACATCAGTCTCTGGGATTTTCTTTAAGCACATACAAGAAGAAATATGAGTTTCCCATTTTTTAACCTAAAGACACACAAACAATAAAGGAAAAACCACATAGTTCAAAATATCTTTAGTGGTCATACCCACAAAGATGACAAGATAAAAATGCTTCCCCTTAAAAGTCTGCACTTGAGGGCTTCCCTGGTATCTCAGTGGTAAAGTATCCACTGCCAGTGCGGGAGATGCAGGAGACACGGGTTCGATCCCTGATCTGAGATGATCCCACATGCCGAGGAGCAACTACGCCCATGAGCCACAACTACTGAACCCACACTCTAGAGCCTGGGAGCCGAAACTACTGAGTCCACAGGCCACAACTCCTGGAGCCCACGCACCCAAGGACCCACGCTCCACAACAACAGAAGTCCCTGCAGTGGAAGCTCGCCCATCGCAACTAGAGAGCAGGCCCTGCTGACCACAACTAGAGAAGAGACGCACATCAACGAAGACCCAGCACAGCCAAAAATAAATTCAAAAAAAATTTTTTTTGAAGTCTGCACTTGAGGCTCTAACTTTCTATGCCTTATTGTTTCCAGATGTGACAAAATCCAGAATGGGGAGGGAATACTTGGAAGTCCCCACTTCAAAGTGGTTCTCCTTAAGAGATCCTAAAAGCAAAGGATCCACTTAAGGCGAGGCTTTCCAGCTGCTACATGATGGACATTTTGAGCAGGAAGGTTCTTGGTGGTGGGGGTGGGAGGGTGTTCTATCTGCGTCCCATGGGACATCTTGTGCACGTGCCCACTCCATGTCTGCAGCCACCCCCGTTACCCTGCACCCAGTGGTAACAACCAAAAGCATTTTGAAATCTTCTCTAGATATAGTCAGATGCCCCCGGACAGGTGGAGACCAAAAAGTCCCCACTGACTTCAGGCAATGGAGCCTCTGAAACCTGCTATTTGACTCTGATTATCTTCAGAAGAGAGAGATTAGGGAGCATGGGTCATATAACTGATACTCCTTAAGGCTGTTATTTTCTCATATTTGTTCATGGTAAAAACAGTAAAACCTCCGGAGAAAAAAATGAGAATAATTGTCATCAAGGTAACAAGGAATAAGAAAGCAGACAAAACTAGAGTCATTCCACTTTGAGGTGGGGGAGGGTGCCCAGGAACTCAGGAGGTGAATTAGGCAGTGCCAGGGTCATCAAGGAGGAAATTCCTGCAGAAAGGAGGGAAGGCAGACAGCACTGACACAAAAGGGAGAAGACAGCTCTCGAGTCAGACAGACCACCCGTTCCGGGACTCAACTCTGAAAGTGGGGCCCCACACAGCTGTCAAGAGCCTGTCCAAAGAAAGGTCACTCTCCCCAAACTTCACCTGATAGATGAGTAGAGGAGAAAGAAAAGATGGCAAAAGAACACATTATATTTTCAAATGTTTCATGTGCTCCTGCAGATATTCCTAAACTGATTTTTGAATCTCTTTCATCTTTAAAAAAAGATAGAGAAAATCTTTAGCCAATTATTTCAAGTCATCTGCTCCCTTGACACCAATCAAGTAAAACTATCCAAACTGGGTCACTCTATAAAAAGGGTGGCAGAAGATCAGCCATGGAGGAATCTGGGGACCCCCAGAGGGGAAGTCTTTAAATTTCCTCTGCAGGAACAAGAAGGTTCTACCGCTCTTCAGTTCTGCTCGGATTTTTTTCTGTAAACCCATATATTTACTATTTAAGACCTGGACAATCCTGAAAAGCTTTCAAGAAGTGATAACCCCTTTCCTAAAAAGAAGAGAGAATGACTCAGAGTCTAAATCAAAAAGGGGAATGAAGCAGAATGAAAAGGACTCTGAGCTAAAGAATTTCAATTTGATTTTCTTCAGGGTTCTTAGAGTTTCAAATATGACAGCATAAAACTAAAATGTCAGAGTTTTCAATGGCTCCTATTTCCTGAAATCACTAGAAATAACCAGAAGTTTTTAAAATATATATATATATATAAGCCAGGGCTTGCTTTATCTTTCTGCACATGAGAAAATCCTTAAGAGGAAGAATGAATCTACATAAATAACACTGAAAGTTATCCTTGTAAGTGTTCACAGACTGGAAAAGAGAACTCAACCAAGGACAACAGGAACAAGATGACTGTGCCGACTGCAGGGCAACATGGAAAGTTCAGGTCCAAGCGGCACATGAAGAATCAACTACCCACGTTAATCTTTTTTTTTTTTTTTAAGTCCACACTGCATGGTTTGTGGGAGTTTTACTTCCATGACCAGGGATTGAACCCAGGGCCTCAAGAGTGAGAGCACAGAGTTATAACAACTGGACCGCCAGGGAATTCCCAACAAACTAGCCTACAGTAAGACCCTTGATCAAAGGAAAGGTTCCGCCTTGAATGATTAACCTGTTCTATGATATCCGTTACTGGGCAGGTGCAGATTTCTTGTGATCAAAAAACAAACAAAGCACACACACACAAAACCACTGGCTTGAGAACTGAGGGGTGATGTTGAGTCCTGACTTGGGCTAAGCTTTGTGATTTGGGGACTTCACAACACCTGTCTTGGCCTCCATGTTCACATCTGTAAGATGATCTACAGCATGATTTGGTCTTTGCCAGTTTCATTTCATCCATTCACTCACTCATTCATTCAACCAACAGATATTTGTAGAGCCACAGCTGTCGAGTGCTGTTCTAGGTGCTAAGGGAAAAGCAGTAAATGAAAGACCGACATCTCTAATGGAGCTTGTATTCCAGATTCTGAAATCAGTGTTTTTCAAACTATAGGCTGTGAAATCCTTTTAGCAGTAACAAATGAGCATCTTTAAAAGAAGAAACAGGAATAATATAAAATATCAGAGTATATCACACATAGTAAGGGTAAGTTCTGTTTCACAGACTCCTGCTTTAGCTATTGACATTTATATCTATGAAGGTTGTGGATCAAGAAGTACAAGGCATTTCTGAACATGGGCTGGTTGTACCAAGAGAGTTTTAACATCTCTGATAAAAGAATTTTTTTTGTTCCAGCCACTGGCCCTCATCCTGTCCTGCACTCAGATTGCTTCAGGAACATTCTGCCCAGAGATTAAATCTCTTTACCTTTTCATTTGCCCCATGATGGCATTTTGCATAAATATCAAAGACTATGCTTTTGAGATCAGTGTCCCCAGCCTTTTCTGAGTATGGTTCCCTTTAACATCAGTTCTTTTTGTGCACTACTTGTCTGCTGATTGGGAAAATTCAAAGCGGCCAATAGCCACGTAAGCTTTTAAATGGAGGGCATGGAAACCCACTCCAGTATTCTTGCCTGGAGAAACCCCATGGACAGAGAAACCTGGAGGGCTATAGTCCACGGGGTGGCAAAGAGTTGGACACGACTGAGTGACTAAGCACACACAGCACATAATGTATGTATCTATCCTAAGAGCTCCTATCTAAAAATACAAAGGTTGCAAACACACAGAAGGCAGTATTCATTCCATCTACGCCTCCCACTTGATATTCAAAGAGATTTGCAGGCTTCTTGTGCCCCGAGGAGTCACAAGCACAAAAACTGGAGATTCCTGTTGTAGATCCCAGCTTTGATTTGCTTATTTCAGAATCACGATGTTCTTACCAGGTGACTGCTTACTGCGGTTTCTGTTTGGTTAATGTTCTCCCTCCCCTCAATCCTTTTTAAAAATTCACACAAACCAATAAAGGTGAGCACAACTGGATACATGAGTTTGTTTCTAGTTTAAAATCATTTTGTGTCTAATCCCATGAGCCCAAACTCCTACAAATTGCAACTAGACATTAGAGACGTAATTGTTCAAAATAGAGACACATCCACTGCTTCTGTTTTAACAGAAAACACCGAAAGGGTGGCAATTACTACAGCTGGGAAAAGGAAAGGAGGTGAAACAGAGATTCAAGAAGGGAGAGCCTTCCAATAAGCAGCAGAATCATCCTGGGAATTTCCAAGCCTTGCATGCTGATCACCGAGGTCTACCTGAGGCCAGGTGACTACAGTCCGGGCTCCCATGGCCCCATGTCACTTAGAATCCTCTCTGTCCTTGAGCTCTAACTTCCTTCTGTGTACTGTTCTTGAAGCATTTCCTACACGTAGGACTGAGCAGTGAGGATCAAGGGAGTCATCCTCTGGGGACAGGCACAGGGCAGGATGTACTTTCTGCAGAGTCCATGGTGGACTGCAAGGCCAGGAAAGCGCAGCAAAAGACAGATTCCTGGCAATCCAGTTCCTGCAACAGACATCCAGCCGCTGCCTGCCAGTCCCCAACTTCTGGAGACCTGCTCAACCCAGTTATTGTCAACCTCTTCCCCTTCCTGGAAAACCAAACTACACCCCCAAAGGTGGCCACAGATTGTGACCAATGGTGACAGGAATGCTGCATGCTCTCTAAAATGTTTATAACTAGGGTTCATGCTGTAGCTTTTACTTTGTTTTTTTTTTTTTTCATTATCCACTTTTTAAGCTTAAGAAGAGTGAAATGTGACCTAATCTTCATTAAAAAGGGAAACATTAACTTCGAGGAAAATCTGCTTACTTCTCTGCAAGTCACAGAGGTTGTCTAACCGTCTCCAACCGTTAGCTGTAAAATGAGGGGATTGGCCTGGACATGGCTGAGGCAACTTCTAGCTTCATGCTGTTTGCTCATAAACTTCAGCTCTGCCCTGATGGTGGCTCCTGGCCTGCAGAACAATCTTCTAGCGGCACGTGGGAAGGATGCCTGCTCCCAAAGGCACAGTAGCTGCGAGTTCTTCTCTTACAATCTCTCACCTGTATAATGCAGGCAGCTCAGCCCTGGGCTTTGTGCCAACCTAGAGGGTGGGGTGCAGGTGGGAGGTTCAAGAGGGAGGTGACACATGTATACCTATGGCTGATTCATGCTGGTGGGTGGCAGAGACCCACACAATGTTGTAAAGCAATTATACTCCAATTAAAAATTTTTAAAACTTTTTTTTTTTTTAAGAATATCATTCAAGGAAAAAAAAAATCTCTCACCTGGGTCTTCCTGCACATTGCTCACAGTATTCCAAGCCCAAAACCTGGCCCGCTGTTAGCAGGACCTTGAATTTAGTCAGTGCTTCAGCTGCTTAAGCCTCATTTTCACAAAAATGAAATTGGGGATGCGGGTCCTTCCTAAATTAAATTACATAGGTGACCAGAAGAGAAGACCTCCAAATTCCCCCATTTTGGCTATTTATTAGGTCGATGAACTTAAGGTGATCAGAAGACCTCTAATGCCTATGCAAATAGGTCCACTATTACAAAATCTACTCAATATTCTGTGATATCCTTTATGGAAAAGGAATTTGAAAAAGAACAGATATATCTATATGTATAACTGAATCACTTTGCGGCACACCTGAGTCTAACACAGCATTGTAAAACCAACTATGCTGTGAGGTGCTGTGCTAAGTCACTTCAGTTGTGTCAGATTCTTTGTGGCCCTATGGACTGTAAGCCCACCATACTCCTCCTGGATTCTCCAGGCAAGAATACTGGAGCAGGTTGCCATGCCCTCCTCCAGGGGATCTTCCCAACCCAGGGATTGAACCCAGGTCTCCCACATTGCAGGCAGATTTTTTTAACCATCTGAGCCACCAGGGAAGCCCCAAGTACATATAAGTCAATCCAAATGGGACAGAGGAGTCTGGTGGACTATAGCCCACAGGATCTCAAAGAACTGTGCACAACTGAAGTAACTTAGCATGCATGCATGCACATTTAAATACATATACATACATTCTAAACATTTAATAAGCCATCTAGCTCTCTACTTGGAATCCCGTAACAGCTTTACTAACCAGTAGCAACACAGCAACACCCTTGTCACACTAAGAATTATAAAGCCAGGCAAATCCCCAGTTGCATACAGGTTTCATCACAGCAAATGTCACTTTAGAAAACTAGGAGTTACCAAACTTCTGAAGAGTAGGCGATCCTGGTGGGGACGTATTTCCACTGGGAGACAGGTAGAGATAGTTTTTGTTTACTCCTGTATTAAAATCAAATGGGGACTCGTAGTCCTCATAAAAATCCATCTCTCTACCGTCCATTCCAGGCGAATGCAGAACGCATGGTTCTACTGCCACCTCTTCCTTGGTTGAGCACGCTCTGGATCACTGCACCAGGCAATTCCGAGGAAGAGATCCAGCCCCGGGTTCCAAGAGCCTGGCTTCCTGGGACAGGTGCAGCCGTCACACCCTCAGGACAAGGAGGTTGTTTAATAAGTGACTTCTCCCCAGCAACCTGAGGAACAGCTCTGATCACCACCTGCTGTTCATTTCAGCCAACAGCCAACAACCCAGGCAGGAAGCAGAGCTTTCTAGAGCTTTCTTCAATAAACAAAGGAGAGCCCAGTGCTGTAGCATCGCCTCCACATACAAACAGTTCAGGCAAACGTCAGACACTGGCAGATTTATTTTTTTTACAACTTATTATTATTTTTTAAACCGTTCAGCTGACCACAACTGCACCAGGGCAGACTTAATCTTCTAGGACAAGGAAGGATTACCGGCCAGTAATCTCCCACAAAGGCCATCTGGGGGCTACGTTTTTTCCACCCTGGATTACAGGGGCGGCCTGAGAGCCGAGCTTCCTGGTTGAGCGATCAGTTTTCTGTGTGTGTATGCTGGTAGAGAAATAAAGTTCCATTTCCAAGACAGCTTTATCTAAAGCAATGTCTGGCTTGAGTGTAACAGAAATGTCAATCTGACTTGTTGTTCTCACCCTGCTTTTCCGTCCCTTCCCTTCCCTTTTGTGCAAAGATGGTGTTTCCCTGATGTGTACTGAGAAGAGAAGAAACCCCACGCAGGTGAAGGGCCCATGTCTTCCCAGCCTCTCCTCATTAACCCAGGCCAGGCCTGCAGGGTGGCCACCCTGGTCAGCTAGTAAAACAAGACTTCTCAGTCTCCAGATCCACTCCCCAGCCTCTTTACAGACCCTTTCTGCCAGAACTCTGGCCTTGGCCAAAGTGACATCATGTATCATTCCTTCTGCTTTCACTGTCGTGGCTGACCTCACGTTAAAGAGGTGAAAATAAAAGCGACCCTCCCTTGGATCGGTGGTGGTCTGTTACTGCCTGACAAAAAAAGCCTAAGTTAAATGAATAAATAAATAAAAAGGACTTCCCTGTTTGCTCAGTAAAGAACCTGGTAAACACAGGTTCAATCCCTGGTCTGGGAAGATTGCACATGTAGACTACGCCCAGGCGGCGCAACTACTGAACCCACGCTCAAGAGCCTGAGAGTCACAACTACTGAAGCCCATGCGCCCCAGAGCGTGTGCTCTGCAACAAGAGAAGCCATCGCCGTCAGAAGCTTGTGCACTGCAATGAAGAGTAGCTCCCACTCGCTGCACCTAAGGAAAGCCCACTTGCAGCAACAAAGACCCAATGTAACCAAAAATAAACATTTTTTAAAAGGAGCGGGGGACTTCTCTGATGGTTCAGTGGTTTAGAATCCACCTTTCAATGCAGGAGATTCCAGTTCATTCTCTGGTCAGGAGAACGAGGATCCAACAAGCCTTGAGGAACTAAGCCCGGCGCCACAACTACTGAGCCTACACGCTCCAGGGCCCGTGCGCCTCAACAGGAGAAGCCACAACTAGAGAGGCCTGCGCATCCCAATGAAGATGTCTCCTGCCCCGGTGAAGACCCAGCACAGCCAAAAGCAACAAAGGCCATGCTCCACCTGTCCACATCTTTCTCATAAAAATGGAACACAATATACTCTCCCTAGACTGGAAGCAAGTAGGAAATTTTTTTAAGTTATAAATATTTTAAGCACTAAAAAAGAAATCTGAGTGTGTATAAAACTATATAAACACCAAGACAGTTTACATTCATCTTAACTTCTGATTCATCGTCTTTTTTTTTTTCTATTAGTCTCCTGTTGTACTCTATTTTTGGCAAGTCCATCTTATTTAAGCTTTTTTTTAAGTTTATTTTTAACAATAAAAAAAGATCAATCTGTATTTTTCTCCTAAAAGATGCCAAAATTGGGGTAACGATAAATGCTGTTTATTCTCTATTTAGAAATAAAAGTTTCTTTTTATTAATTGAAAAAAATGAACTGGTCAATTTCTTGAAATCCATGGTATCTCTCACTGAGGTAGCACAGGTATTACGGTTACATTCTTAGACTAGAGTTGGTTATTGGAGTCCCTGGCCCTCTCAATACTACATTTGGTCTACATTTGGTCACCAAATCACTGGTAAAGAAAAAAAAAATTCTGCATTCTCATTCTTCCTCCTAGTCACAAGTGTCAGAAAATGCTATGGGCTGAAATTTGTGTCTCTTCAAAACTTGTATGTTGAATCCCTAACTCCTGATGTGACGGTGTTTGGAGGTGATTGGGTTTAGATGAGGCCATGGGGTGGGGCCCAGGCTAGCATCTGTGTTCTCATAAGAAGAGGAAGCCCCTTCATGGATCACAGCCTAGTGGCGAAAGGGCTTGCGTAACTCAATGAAATTCTTGCTGTGAGGACACTATGAACAGCACAAAAAGGCAAAAAGAAATGACACCAAAAGATGAGCCCCCCAGGTTGGAAGGTGTCCAATATGCTACTGGGGAAGAACGGAGGGAATTACTAATAGCTCCAGAAAGAATGAAGTGGAAACGACACTCAGTTGTGGGTGTGTCGGTGGTGAAAGTAAAATCCCATACTGTAAGAACAATACTGCATAGGAGCCTGGAATGTTAGGTCCACGAATGAAGGTAAATTGGATGTGGTCCAGCAGGAGACAGCAAAAATAAACATCGACATCTTAGGAATCAGTGAACTAAAATGGACAGGAATGGGTGAATTTAATTTAGATGACCATTATATCTTCTACTGGAGGCAAGAATCCCATAGAAGAAATGGAGCAGCCCTCATAATGAACAAAAGAGCTACGGTCTTTCCAGTAGTCATGTATGGATGTGAGAGTTGGACCATAAAGAAAGCTGAGCGCTAAAGAACTGATGTCTTTGAACTGTGGTGGTAGAGAGGACTCTTGAGAGTCTCTTGGACTGCAAGGAGATCAAACCAATCAATCCTAAAGGAAATCAATCCTGAATATTTATTGGAAGAACTGAGACTGAAGCTGAAGCTCCAATACTTTGGCGACCTGATGGGAAGAACTGATTCATTGGAAAAGACCTTGATGCTGGGAAAGATTAAGGGCAAGAGGAGAAGAGGGTGACAGAGGATGAGATAGCTGGATGGCACCACCAACTCAGTGTACATGAACTTGGGCAAACTTTGGGAGATAGTGAGGGTCAGGGAGGCCTGGTGTGCTGCAGTCCATGGGGTCGCAAAGAGTCAGACACGACTTTGCAAGTGAACAACAACAAGAATGCTAGCTGGAGCTCCCCTTCCAGCATGTGAGGACACAAGACAGCCACGTGCCAACAAGAAAAGGACTCTCACAGGGGTCAAATCAACCCACACCTTGATCTTGAACTTCCCAGACTCCAGAACTATGAGAAACAAATGTCTTTTGTTATAGGCCTCCCATTCTGTGGTAACTTATGACAGCAGCCAGAACTAAGACAAATATACTAACAATGATATACATAATGTTGCAGGTCACAGCCACCTCCGAGGCCCTCAGATCCCTCAAAATTTCCATGTTCTTGACCTCTGGTGTTGACTCCCATGCTACATCCTCTGCCTGAAATGTCTTTTTTCTGCTTGCTCAACTCATTCATCTTTCAGGACTCAGGCAGAAATCCCCTCTTCTCAGAAGCCCTCCCTCTCCGGCTCTCCCTTCCGGCAACAGCACACAGGATGTGACGTGCCCACCTGGCAGTCCTGATGGCCTTGCCTCCAGAGCAGAGGCTGCATTCTCTACTGCACTGCCAACTATGCTATACAAAATGGAAAAAATAAACAATACAAATGCTTATTAAGGGGGGATTATTTAAATGCTAAATAGAATATTCATGTAACAAGAAAGTATGCAAACATGATGATGTAGAAATGTATATATTTTATAGGGAAAGATACTCTTTTTCAAAATATTTATTTGGCTGTGTTGGGTCTTACTTGTGGCTCGTGGGATCTTCATTGCCTCCTACGAAACCTTTCGGTGAAGCACGTAGGCTCTCTAGTTGTGCTACCCATGTGACTCCAGAGTGCACAGGCTCAGTAGCTGCTGTACTCGGGCTCAGTTGCTCTGTAACAGGTGGAATCTCAATTCCCCAACCAGGGACCGAAATTGCAGCCCTGCATTGCAAGGTGGATTCTTAATCACTGAACCACCAGGGAAGCCCCGGGAAAGATATTCTTGATACATTCAGTAAACATTCCAAAATTGTTTGCACTACATGATCCATAATTGGTGTGATAACTGGAGAGACTAACCAACCCAAAGAGAACATTGGCAGAAGAAATCCCAGGAAAGTGCGTATGTGCTGCAAGGCCAGCAGAGGGCACCCATAGGCAGCTCAGAAGTTAACTGTCCAGCCAGTGAAGTGCATACTAACTACACAGTAACAATTCAGTGGATGACTCGGGTTAGTGGAAATGGAATGAATACAAATATCTGTAAAGAATATTGTTTCTACCTACCTATTAACACATCATTTATGTCTGTGTAGGTACTCCCTAATTTTGAAGGAGTTAAATGTAAAATCTCTATGTGCTTAGTCATTCAGTGGTGTCCAACTCTTTGCGATCCCATGGACTATATATAGCCCACCAGGTTCCTCTATCCAGAGATTCTCCACACAAGAATACTGGAGTGGGTTGCCATTTCATCCTCCAGGGGGAAAATAAAATCTACGTAATACATAAAAAATATTACTGGAGGGGCCTTGAAGGGCACACAGACAGACGATGTGACTGCCCAACAGGAGCAGCAGGTCACAGATATCAGACCCTGTGGACATGTCATGAGGACACAGCAGCCAGCTGGCCAAATATAGGACAATTTGATCAACAACATAATTAAGGACAGCAGTGGATTATAAACCATTAAGAACAGGAATCCAAGAGTCTGTATCCGGTGGTTAATTGTATGTGTCAATCTGAGTCATGAGGTGCCCAGATAGTTGATTAACCATTGTATATAGTTGCATCTCTGACGGTGTTTGTGGATGAGATTAACACTAATCAGCAGACTGAATAAAGCAGATGGCCCTCCCCAGAGTGGATGTGCTTCATACAATCTGCTGAAGGCCTAAACAGAACAAAGAGGCTGAGAAGGGAGGGTTCACTCTGCCCGTCTTCAAGCTGGGATACTGGTCTTTTGCATCTGGATTTGGACTTGGAATGAAACTGACACCATCAGCCTTCCCGGTTCTCAGACTCAACCTGGAAGTGCAGTGTGTGTTAGTCACTCACTTGTGTCTGACTCTTTGTGATCCCATGGACTGTAGCCTGCTGCTAAGTCACTTCAGTCGTGTCCGACTCTGTGCGACCCATAGACAGCAGGCACCAGGCACCAGGCTCCCCCGTCCCTAGGATTCTCCAGGCAAGAACACTGGAGTGGGTTGCCATTTCCTTCTCCAATTCTAGGCTCCTCTATCCATGGAATTCTCCAGGCAAGAATACTGGAGTGGGTACCATTCTCTTCTTCAGGGGATCTTCCTGACTCAGGGATTGAATCTGGGTCTCCTGCACTGCAGGCAGATTCTTTACCATCTGAGCCACCAGGAAATCCCATGGATGTACAGTAGTTCTCCCCTTATTAGTAGAGGATATGTTTCAAGACCCCCAGCAGATGCTGGAAACCATGGAAAAAACACATACTATATTTCTTCCTGTACATACATACCTATGATAAAGTTTTATTTATAAATTAGGCACAGGAAGAGATTAACAATAACTAGTAATAAAATAGAAAATTATAATAATATACTATAAGAAAAGTTATGTGAATGTGGTCTCTCGCAAAAATACCTTATTGTACAAACTTAACGCCTTTTCCCGGAGAAGGCAATGGCACCCCACTCCAGTACTCTTGCCTGGCAAATCCCATGGACAGAGGAGCCTGGTAGCTGCAGTCCATGAGGTCACTGAGGGTCGGACACGACTGAGCGACTTCACTTTCACTTTTTACTTTCATGCATTGGAGAAGGAAATGGCAACCCACTCCAGTGTTCTTGCCTGGAGAATCCCAGGGACGGAGGAGCCTGGTGGGCTGCCGTCTATGGGGTCGCAAAGAGTTGGACACGACTGAAGTGACAGCAGCAGCAGCAATGCCTTTTCTACCTTAACTAAAGGACTTATCATGCCCTGTGGCCATAACTTTCAGTCTGAGAAGCGACAGCAAAATTAGCACGGACTTCTTTTTCCTTCTTCACAGTTTCACAGAGGATTCATTCTTACTACAAATCTTATCAACCTTAGCATGTGACATTTTTCTTTCCTCACTAAGTCAAGAACTTTCAGCTTTTCACTTAAAGGAAACACTTCAAGGCTTTTCTTTGGCATGTCTGAATTGCCAGCATTGCGACTCTTGCATTTGGGGGCCTTTACTAAGTAAAACAAGGGTGATGTGAACACAAGCACTGTGATACGACAACAGTTGATCTGAAAACTGAGCTGGTACCGAGTGACTAGCAGGCAGGATACACTGAACAAAAGAATGAGCCACATCCAAGGAAGGGAAGACTGAGTGAGACAGCATGCGATGTCAGCACACGACTCAGGCTGGTGCATGATTTAAAACCGATGGATTATTTGTTTCTGGAATTTCTGGCTTGCTGTTTTTGAATTGCAGGTAACTGAAACTGCAGAAAGTGAAACCACAGGTAAGGAGGAATGACTGTGTATCCTAACCCTCCTGGGTTTCCAGCTTGTGACTGCTTGGGAGAGTTCTTCCTTTATAACTGTGGGGTAATTGTTTCTAATAAATCTCTTACTTATAGATATAGAAGCACATATAGATATATTATTGGTCTATTTCTCTGAAGAATCCAGACTAACATGCCTTACAAGTAATAAATAGATACAGAGAGGAAGAAAGAAGACCTACAGAAAAACTGCATGTTAACCATCACCATAAAGATTCAGGCAAAAATCATCAATGGATGCTAACCCGAGGGAGAAATTTTTAAATAAGAAGCACATATACACATGGTCTTATGGGGTCTCCCCACAGATTAATTAGATTTTGGAAGGGAAAATACAGTAACAACACAGCAGAAAAACTGAACCCCACCTTTAGTGGATGATCAACACTGTCATTACCAAAGAGTCAGGTAGACCCTGGCCTTCAAATGTGATATACTGAATACCTATGAGATATTCACACTAAGAACACAGAACATGAACCTTATGAGAAAACATCAGACAAATCCAAAATGAGAAAGCTTCTCTGTTTTGTTAAGAGGAGGAAGAGGCATTCTTCAAAAATGTTGTCATAAAAAGCTGTAGAATGGCTCATACTAAAGGAGATGAAAAAGACACGACAGCTATACTCAAAGAAACATTCAAACAAAGTCCCATGAAAGAAAAAAAGTAGGGAATGCCTGAAAGTTAGAAGCAGGCCAAAGAGCCTGAAAAGAGCAAGAAATGCCTGATGATGATGGTGGTGGTGGTGGTGATGATGGTGGTTGGTGGTAGTGATAGTAATAATGATGGTGGTGATGGTGATGGTGGTTGGTGGTAGTGATAGTAATGATGGTGGTGGTGGTGGTGGTGATGCTGGTGGTTGGTGGTAGTGATAGTAATAATGATGGTGGTGATGGTGGTGATGGTGGTGGTGGTTGGTGGTAGTGATAGTAATGGTGATGGTGGTGGTGGTGATGGTAATGGTGGTTGGTGGTAGTGATAGTAATAATGATGGTGGTGATGGTGGTGGTGGTGGTTGGTGGTAGTGATAGTAATAATGATGGTGGTGATGGTGATGGTGGTTGGTGGTAGTGATAGTAATAATGATGGTGTGGTGGTGGTGATGGTGGTGGTTGGTGGTAGTGATAGTAATAATGATGGTGGTGGTGGTGGTGGTGGTGGTTGGTGGTAGTGATAGTAATGATGATGGTGGTGATGGTGATGGTGGTTGGTGGTAGTGATAGTAATAATGATGGTGTGGTGGTGATGGTGATGGTGGTTGGTGGTAGTGATAGTAATAATGATGGTGGTGGTGGTGGTGGTGGTGGTTGGTGGTAGTGATAGTAATAATGATGGTGGTGGTGGTGGTGATGGTGGTGGTTGGTGGTAGTGATAGTAATAATGATGGTGATGGTGATGGTGGTGGTGGTGGTGGTGGTGGTGGTGGTGGTTGGTGGTAGTGATAGTAATGATGATGGCGGTGGTGGTGGTGGTGATGGTGGTGGTTGGTGGTAGTGATAGTAATAATGATGGTGATGGTGGTGGTGGTGGTGGTGGTGGTGGTGGTTGGTGGTAGTGATAGTAATGATGATGGCGGTGGTGGTGATGGTGATGGTGGTTGGTGGTAGTGATAGTAATGATGATGGTGGTGGTGGTGATGATGGTGGTTGGTGGTAGTGATAGTAATAATGATGGTGGTGATGGTGGTGGTGGTTGGTGGTAGTGATAGTAATGATGATGGCGGTTGGTGGTAGTCATAGTAATAATGATGGTGGTGGTGGTGATGGTGGTTGGTGGTGGTGACAGTGACAGCTGTGGTGGTGACAGTTATGGCAGTGGTGATGGTGATGAAGATGACAGTGATAATGATGACTCACCCCTGACAAACCCTTACTATGTGCCAGACATTTTCCTATGCATGTCACACTAACCCTGTGGGGTAGGATTTTTCACTACCCCCATTTTATAGATGAGAACACTGAAGCACCCAAAAGTCAACTTGCCCCAGACAGATAACTATTAATAGCAAGTGATGAAGCTAACTCAATATGCCAGCAAATTTGGAAAACTCAGCAGTGGCCACAGGACTGGAAAAGGTCCGTTTTCATTCCAATCCCAAAGAAGGGCAATGCCAAAGAATGTTCAAACTACCGGACAACTGCACTCATCTCACACGCTAGCTTTGCTCAAAATTCTCCAAGCCAGGCTTCAACAGTATCTGAACCATGAACTTCCAGATGTTCAAGCTGGTTTTAGAAAAGGCAGAGGAACCAGAGATCAAATTGCCAACATTCACTGGATCACAGAAAAAGCAAGAGAGTTCCAGAAAAACATCTACTTCTGCTTTATTGACTATGCCAAAGCCTTTGACTGTGTGGATCACAATAAACTGTGGAAAATTCTGAAAGAGATGGGAATACCAGACCACCTGACCTGCCTCCTGAGACATCTGTATGCAGGTCAAGAAGCAACAGTTAGAACTGGAACAACAGACTGGCTCCAAACTGGGAAAGGAGTACGTCAAGGCTGAGTGTTGTCACTCTGCTAATTTAACTTATATGCAGAGTACATCATGAGAAATGCCAGGCTAGATGAGCACAAGCTGGAATCAAGATGGCTGGGAGAAATATAAATAATCTCAGATATGCAGATGACACCACTCTTATGGCAGAAAGTGAAGAGGAATTGAAGAGCCTCTTGATGAAAGTCAAAGAGGAGAATGAAAAAGTTGGCTTAAAACTAAACATTCAAAAAACTAAGATCATAGCACCTGGTCCTATCACTTTATGGCAAACAGATGGGGTAACAATGGAAACAGTGACAGACTTTATTTTCTTGAGCTCCAAAATCACTGCAGATGGTGACTGCAGCCATGAAATTAAAAGATACTTGCTTCTGAGAAGAAAAGCTATGACCAACCTAGACAGCATATTAAAAAGCAGAGACATTACTTTGCTGACAAAGGTCTGTCTAGTCAAAGATATGGTTTTTCCAGTAGTCATGTATGGATGTGAGAGTTGGACTATAAAGAAAGCTGAGCACTGAACAATTGATGCTTTTGAACTGTGGTGTTGGAGAAGACTCTTGAGAGTCCCTTGGACTGTACGGAGATACAACCAGTCCTTCCTAAAGGAAATCAGTCCTGAATATTCATTGGAAGAGCTGATGCTGAAGCTGAAACTCCAATACTTGGGCCACCTAATGCGAAGAACTGACTCATTGGAAAAGACCCTGATGCTGGGAAAGACTGAAGGCGGGAGGAGAAGGAGACGACAGAGGATGAGATGGTTAGATGGCATCACCGACTCGATGGACGTGACTTTGAGCAAGCTCTGGGAGTTGGTGATGGACAGGGAAGACTGGTGTGCTGCAGTCCATTGGGGTTGCAAAGAGTCAGACACGACTAAGCGACTGAACTGAACTGAACTGAAGCTGAGGATTCAAATTCAAGCTCTGGCTCAAGTGCCCTCAAGAGGCAAAAACATGAAAGAAAACCTTTAGTGACCAAAATCACAGGAATAATGGGAGGAGAGAAAATGGACAGGACCAAATGCTACACAGACTTAAAAACGAGCCCCTGGACTTGGTGTCCTGAGATTGTGCAAAGAAATTTTAGTCAGAGTGATGGTGGAAGACAAAGGAGGGGAGCAGAGACAGTGGAGGGAAGAGAGGCTAGAAGTAAGTGAACAGGAGGTGGGGCTGGCTGGTCTGGTTGTTCCTTCGTTGTGTGTGTGATGAATGAGATACAGGAGGCAGTTCGGGAGCCACATCCCAGGCTCGGGAGGAGGCTTCAATTCCTACACTGGATAATTTGACTTTCTTTTAAAATTATGTCAGCCATCAGATTAGAAATGTTACATTAGGATTTTAGGAAATACTCCCTATGGGAATGCCATTACTTTTTCTCTTTTCTACTGCAAAGTATTAGTCACTCAGTCATGTCTGACTCTGTGACCCAATGGACTGTAGCCATCAGGCTCCTCTGTCCATTGCATTCTCCAGGCAAGAATACTGGAGTGGGCTACCATTTTCCTTCTCCAGGGGATCTTTCTGATCCAGGGATTGAACTCAGGTCTCCCGCATTGCAGGCAGATTCTTTACCATCTGAGCCACTAGGGAAGCCCTTTCTACTGCAAAGGGAAGAGTCTATTGCAGAACTACAAAAAACCTATCCTCTTTGGAAACTCCTCAAGAACAAAAATGCATAAACTAATGAACGGATTCATAGTACTCAGACCTTAATACAAATACTCTTTAAGTGATAAAACAACTCTGTAACTTAACCTATTGACTTGCAAAGAAATTCTTACTTGGCAGGAGATCCAAAAGAACAGAACACTTTGGGTGGAGTGTTTTTCTGCCCTCTCAAAACAATTAAAATTGAGTTTTGGCCAATAAACAGGTCATGGGCCTTTTTTTCCTTTAAGAAATGTTTTTTGAAACGTTAAAGGTCAAGAGGTTTCATTTCTTCCCCTCAACCTACAACCAAACCCTTTCTGATCAGGCCTTGAACTGGGAAAACCAGAACCTGTAGAGAAATCTCAAGAATGCCTGAATTCTCTACCCTCAGGGGACTGGAATCTAAAATTGTGCAAAAAAGTCTCTTTCAATGAGGTCATCTCTTATCCATTCGGACATGCTCCTGCCACTACTGCCCTCTGATTGAAGAGGTTTCATTAACAGAGCAGGAAATAATACAACAGCTCGATATTCACCATGTGCCCAGATAGGTAACTACAATATACAAATTTTTCATTTTATAGAGTTTGAGTTCAAATGTTATGGTCCTTTCTCTCACTGATGGGTTATTTCGGTCATTACAGGGTCAAGCTAAAGTTCTCCAACCAGCACTTCTGCAGCTTTAATGTTCACAAACCACCTGGGTCTGACCTAATAGTTATGGGTGGGGCCGGAGACTCTGCCTTGTGGACAAGCTCCAGGTGTTCCCTGATGTTTGCTTTGGACAACAGCGGCTAAATTGCCCTTAGGAAGAAAGCTGTTATTAGTTGTTCAGTTGTGTCAGACTCTTTGCGACCCCATGGACTGTACCCCGCCAGGCTCCCTCGTCTGTGGAAGAAAACTGAAGCAAACGTTAGTACCTGTGGGGCTTTCCTGATGGTTCAGTGGTTGAGTATGCGCTTCCACTGCAGAGGGAATGGGTTGATCCCTCCCTTCCCTGAGCTTGGTCAGGGAAGATTCCACATGCCTCGGGGCATGGCCAAAAAAATAAATAAAATGGTTAGTTCTAAAAAAATTAATCTAATACTTGCCATTTTACATGACCTCAGCACTTTCTAAATATCTGTTTTGGAAAATAAGAGACAGATTTTGTAGCCAGAGGGCATGTGCTTCTACGGAGTTTGTTTCTGTGTTTCTATTATCCTAGCAGTTAATGATAGGAGAAGGCAATGGCAACCCACTCCAGTACTGTTGCCTGGAAAATCCCAAGCAACCAAACTTAGAGGGGGGACAAAACTGGCTGTGTCACGATGGTGTATACCTGCCTGGTCTTTTCAATGTGATAATTACTTAGAGTCTGGAATTACAATAACATGAAATCTGGAACAACTGCTCAGAGTAAGGATGACAGCAGGCCATCCTGCCTGAGTATTAATGATGTATTTAAGAGCAAAGGATATCTATGGTGAGATTACCGGAAGATAAAGAGGTTTCACCCAAGCTGAATGTTGACTGAGTTTAAACAGGGCTTTGGGGGTGTAGGGGAGATGAACACACTGCCAGTCAGAGACCTGAAGGGAATAAATGAGCTGGAGGAGCAAATTTTAATTTGGATAAACTTACACAGTGCTTACACAGCTATCCTCAGCAACCAGGGGCTTCATAGGAAATGCTTTTCCTTAAGGGAATGGGAGTTGCTCGAGAACAGTAGGCACTTATTTAAAATTAATATCTGGTTATGAACTTCTATCATCAGCAAGCTAAGGCCAAGCATACATGTAAAGCAGCTGAGCTTCCTTTTAACTATAATCAGTTACTTGGACATATTCAGTGGAGGGCTTCCCTTGCAGTGCAGCTGGTAAAGAATGTGCCTGCAATGTGGGAGACCTGGGTTTGATCCCTGGATTGAGAAGATCCCCTGGAGAAGGGAACAGGTGGCTACCCACTCCAGAGAATTCCATGGACTGTATATAGTCCATGGGGTCACAAAGAATTGGACACAACTGAGCAAATAAATAAAATAATCCAGTGGGTTGATCACTAAAAAAATGCACAGCACAAATATTGCCCACCTCTTTCTAAATTGTATTAATAGAATCTCATGCTGAAATATACAGCATTTCTTTCTAAAAACATGCTACTTCATTGAAGAAAAGTCATTTCCTGATCTCCCTGATGGCCCAGTGGCTAGGAATCTGCCTGCCAATGCAGGGGACACGGGTTCAATCCCTGGTCTGGGAAGATTCCACATTCTGTGGAGCAGCTAAGCCCAGGTGCCACAACTACTGAAGCCCAGGGACTTAGAGCCCGTGCTCTGCAACAAGAGAAGTCACCACAATGAGAAGCCTGAATACAACCAAGAGTAGCTCCTGCTATCTGCAACTGGACAAAGTCCATGTTCAGCCAAAGAGAAATAAATAACTATATAAAAAGGAAAGCCATTTCCAATACCAAATTTCACGTATTTTCCTTTTTAAAGGCAACAGGAGAATACCAATGCCACGAGTAAAGTGAAGAGGAATCTGTTATCTTGAAGCTAAATCAAAGGCCAGAAGGCTTCAAGACTGCCTCCGTCTTCTGACACAAGGATGAAGGACCTGCCAATTTTTAAATATTTGACTTAATAACAACCATTTTTATTACTGTTAAGGCTTCTTACAGGCTTTTCTCAGTTTCAGGAGCCATCGTTATCAACCAGGTATTGGTTGAAACACCACATATTTTCATTTATTCCTATAAGCTCTCTCAGAGGTAAAGTGATAGGATAACTCAAGATGCAATAGGAAGGGACACAGAGTGGGAAATGCTTCTCTAAAAAAGTCCCCAGAACTCTGATATCACACAAGTACTGTCCTGTCATCCCTGAAAGACCGAAGTAATAACTATTGTATGATTTAATCATTTATTTAATATGGCTAAGACTGCTAACTATTCACACAACCAGTGTCCTCTTACTGCTACACATGCAGCTAGACTCCATTTCCCAGCCTCCCTTGCACTTAGATGGGGCCATATGACTAAGCTCTGGCCGCATGAAAGTGATGTCTATCAACGTGAGGGGCAAAGAAAGACTGCTGAGAGCCACTGAGACATGGAGGCCCTTTCTGCAGGCAAAATTTAACAGAAAGCTGAATGACAAAAAGATTTTCCTAAACACAGTTCAGACGGATTATTTAAATTCCTTTTTTATTTTTTTCTTCAGTTTTATTGAGATACAATTGACATAAAGCGCTATACAAATTTGGGGCTTCCCTGGTGGCTCAGACAGTAAAGAATCCGCCTGCAATGCAGGAGACCCAGTGATTGCCAAGGGTTCAGGGGAAGGGAGACAGAGCACAGAAGATTTTCAAGGCAGTGAAACTATTCTGCACAATACTGTCATGGTAGATACATGACATTTGCCAAAATTGCATTTGTCAAAATTCAGCAAACAGTACAACATAAATAGTGAGCCCTACTATAAACTATGAACTTTGGTTAATAATAATGTGTCAATATTGGTTCATTAATTACAACTTCTGTTCCACACAAATGCAGGATGTCAATAATAGGGGAAATAGGCAGGGCAGTGGGGGAAACATGGGAATGCTGTACTATCTGCTCAATTTCGATAAACCTACAACTGTTCTAAAAAATAATTTACTAATTAAACAAACAAATGCACTTCACCTACTCTGCCATTCGGCCTATGGTAAAGCACCCAGGCACTGAAACTCATCTGCTTAGGCTATTGTCAAGGCTTCACATGTTTAGAGCAGGTCTGAGTTCCCGATAAGAGATAATAACCTAATGATTAAGCTCCATTATTAACGCAAACTAGACATTCACCAGAGAAGGCAATGGCACTCCACTCCAGTGCTCTTGCCTGGAAAATCCCATGGACGGAGGAGCCTGGTAGGTTGCAGTCCATGGGGTTGCTAAGAGCTGGACACGACTGAGTGACTTCACTTTCACTTTTCACTTTCACACATTGGAGAAGGAAATGGCAACCCACTCCAGTGTTCTTGCCTGGAGAATCCCAGGGATGGCGGAGCCTGATGGGCTGCCGTCTATGGGGTTGCACAGAGTCAGACACGACTGAAGCGACTTAGCAGCAGCAGCAGCAGCAGCAGCAGCAGCGTCATCTTCAAAGAATCTTCCACTACAAGTGAGGTTAGCTCACAGAACTGGCTAGTGGGCTAATACCTCTCTAGAACTAACCAGAAACAGATATCTATCTATTCAACATAGAAGCAGGACACCAAGTTCAAGGACTACATTTATCCTGAAAGTCTTTTATTCTTGGCAAAATTCAGAGAAAACACTCTAGCCAGAGAGCAAACCCATCACTGCCCAATGATGTAATTCCAGTGGGCAGCCCTCATGCCTTTCTGTGGATTCCTAAGAAGACAGATGTGGCCTCAGCATATCCACTAAAGACTGTTATAAATATTTAACCATCATGTTGATCAAAACAGAGAGCAATACCAAATTTAGATTCTCTATAAGAGGATTTGGTTTAGAAAGATAAACCGCTAGAGAAATCTGGCCTCCAAATTTTGAGATCTGGAAATCCAAGGCTGATAACTGCAGAGGCGGAGAATGACACCCAGAAAATGCTCCCAAAGACCCAAACCATTAAGATAAGGGGATGTGTGCATGCGTGCTAAGTCACTTTAGTTGTGTCTGATTCTCTGCGACCCTATGGACTCTAACCTGCTAGGCTCCTCTGTCCATGGGGATTCTCCAGGCAAGAATACTAGAGTGGGTTGCCATGCCCTCCTCCAGGGGATCTTCCTGACCCAGGGATTGAACCTATGTCTTCTGCGGCTCCTGCACTGCAGGCAGATTCTTTACTGCTGAGCCACCAGGGAAGCCCACAAGATAAGGGGATACTTATCTTAATAGGAAGATTATTGCTTGTTGGGAAGATCCCCTGGAGAAGGGAAGAGCTACCCACTCCAGTATTCTTGCCTGGAGAATTCTGTGGACAGATGAGACTGGCAGGATACCTACAGTCCATGGGGTCACAAAGAGTTGGACACAACTGAGAGACTTTCATTTCACTTCACTATTGATTTAAATAAGCTGATACATGCCCTAACAATTTTTCTCTGCCACCTTCCCTTACTTCTCTTTACAAAAACATAAATACTACCCCAAACAACTTTTCTTTTTAGAATTGACTGTGCTTTATTTATTTATTTTTTTTTAGTATAGATGATTTACAACGGTGTGTTAGTTTCTATTATAAGGCAAAGTGAATCAGCTATACATACACATATATCCCCTCTTTTGGGGGATTTCCTTCCCATATAGGCCATTACAGAGTATTGAGTAGAGCTCCCTGTGCTATACAGTAGGTTCTCATTAGTTATTTGTCTTATACATAGTAGTGTATATATGTCAGTCCCAATCTCCCAATCCATGCCATCCTCTCTTCTCCCATGGTTGGGTCTGGTGCTTAACAACAAGCAGAGGAAGAAAAGCAGGAAGATTATAGAGTATTCTCAGCCCTTTCATCTAAAACCCACAGAGCTTTTACAAGAGAAACTAGAATCCTCATCACTGGGAAACTGAATAGAGGTTTGGTCTGGCTGCTGGCGGAGGCCAGCTCACCAAGTGGCATCTTAAACAAGGATGAATCAATCTGCTGCCCTCAGCCATTCGACCAGTGTATGTTTCAGTGCTGTGTGCCGAGTTGCTCAGTCGTGTCTGACTCTTGCAACCCCAGGGACTATAGCCTGCAAGGCTCCTCTGTCTATGGGTTTCTCCAGGCAAGAATACTGAAGTGGGTTGCCATTCTCTCCTCCAGGGGATCCTCCAGACCCAGGAATCAAACCTGGGTTTCCTGCATTGCAGGCAGACTCTTTATCAACTGAGCTACGAGGGAAGCTCATTGAGTGTTGTAGTGAGTGCTGGGTGATAGATTTGCAAATAAATAGCACCTGGGACCCAGTCACAGACATACTTAGGAGAAAGGGAGCAGAAAAGATCTAGGTAATCAATAAGCCTAATGAAGGAGTGAATTAGACAACCTAGTGAAAGATGTGGAGAAGGCAATGGCAACCCACTCCAGTACTTTTGCCTAGAAAATCCCATGGATGGAGGAGCCTGGTAGGCTGCAGTCCATGGGGCTGCTAGGAGTCAGACATGACTGAGCGACTTCACTTTCACTTTTCACTTTCATGCATTGGAGAAGGAAATGGCAACCCACTCCAGTGTTCTTGCCTGGAGAATCCCAGGGATGGGGGAGCCTGGTGGGCTGCTGTCTCTGGGGTCGCACAGAGTCGGACACGACTGAAGTGACTTAGCAGCAGCAGCAGTGAAAGACGGGCCTTTCACATGTAAATGTGTATGTGACATGGAGGGGCACCAGGATGTTGGGAATAAAGGGGTGTAACTCAGAAATTCATAATAAAATTGCAAAATGTACTAGTGATCTAAGGCTGTCTAACAAAGGATCCCAAAATTCAGCTGCTTAAAACTGCACCCATTCATTACCGCACAGTTTCTGAAGGCCAGGTATCAGAGAGCAGCTGATCTGGGTGGTTCTAACTCAGGGTTTCTCATGACGTCGCAGGCAAGGCATCTACTGAGGCAGCAGCATCTGGGCTGGAGGGGCCGCTCCCAGGCTCTCTCAGAGCTGTTGGCAGAGGCTTCAGTTCCTCCCCACGTGGGCCTCTCCAAAGAGCAGCTCACAACAGGGCAGCGAGCTCCCTCAGACCAAGAATCAAGAGAGACAGACAGACAGAAGCCAGTCCTTTATAACCTAATCTCAGAAGTGACATCAGATATCATCACTTCTGCCATATTCTACACCTGGGACCTTGTCACAGGAGGAGACTACACAAAGGTGTGAATACAAGGATTGCTGGAAACATCCCAAGGCTGTACCAACCTGTGTGTGCTGGTTCTACAAGGGCTCCGGAAGAACATCTCAGTCATCAGTTGCAAACCTGAAACTGGCAAATGGGCTTCCCAGGTGACGCAGTAACAAATGCCAGTGCAGGAGATGTGGGTTCCATCCCTGGGTCAGGAAGAAACCCTCAAGAAGGAAATGGCAACGCACTCCAATATTCTTGCCTGGAAAATTCCATGGACAGGGGAGCCTGGTGGACTACAGTCTATGGGGTCACAAAACGTCGGACACGACTGAGTGATTGAGCATGCAAATTTGCAAATAATAAAGGCTTCAAGCATATCTCATGAAGATAAAAAATTTTTAAGTTCTCAACTATACAGACTGATGCTACTTGCCTAATACAGATAAAGCATGCCCAATGAGGTTTTTCTCCAGTACTGGGAGGGATTTGCACAAATGCATCTGAGCATAAAGAGCATATACTTGCAAGATTAAAAGGTTGAGTAACTAGATGCTGATTTCATGGAAGAAGCAAGTGCTCTGGAGTTGGACAGAGCTGGAGATCCATGACAGTTCAACAACTCACTGGCTGTCTCACCTCTGGCAAGCTTATTCACCAGCATAAGCCTCAACTTTCTCATCTGTGAAACTGATTAATATCGACCTACCCCTTTAGGGATGCCGCAAACAGCCTAGAACATGCTTAGCACATCCACCCAGCAAACAACAGCATTTGTTATTCAATAAACCACTCTATCTGGAAAATTAAGACATTAATTGACCCATGTTCTAACAAGTCACCAAGTATTATTACCCTAGCACTGAAAGTATTAACAATATAGCACATGGGCAAATAAGCCATTCAGGGTATCTATTAAAAATGAAGATTCTGAGGAAGATTTGGGAAAGTGACATTGAAACATGTAGAATATCATGTAAGAAACGAGTTGCCAGTCCAGGTTCGAAGCACGATACTGGATGCTTGGGGCTGGTGCACTGGGACGACCCAGAGGGATGGTGTGGGGAGGGAGGAGGGAGGAGGGTTCAGGATGGGGAACACATGTATGCCTGTGGCGGATTCATTTTGATATTTAGCAAAACTAATACAATTATGTAAAGTTTAAAAATAAAATAAAATTTTAAAAAAAATAAAATAAAAGATATATACACACCAATAAAAAAAAAAAATGAAGATTCTGGGAGGTGGGTCATAGAGGATCCTGCTGTGATGTATGTCAGAGAGTGTTTTGCCTACGTTCTCCTCTAGGAGTTTTATACTTTCTGGTCTTATGTTTAGATCTTTAATCCATTTTGAGTTTATTTTTGTGTATGGTGTTAGAAAGTGTTCCAGTTTCATTCTTTTACAAGTGGTTGACCAGTTTTCCCAGCACCACTTGTTAAAGAGATTGTCTTTAATCCATTGTATATTCTTGCCTCCTTTGTCAAAGATAAGGTGTCCATATGTGCGTGGATTTATCTCTGGGCTTTCTATTTTGTTCCATTGATCTATATTTCTGTCTTTGTGCCAGTACCATACTGTCTTGATAACTGTGGCTTTGTAGTAGAGCCTGAAGTCAGGTAGGTTGATTCCTCCAGTTCCATTCTTCTTTCTCAAGATCGCTTTGGCTATTCGAGGTTTTTTGTATTTCCATACAAATTGTGAAATTATTTGTTCTAGCTCTGTGAAGAATACTGTTGGTAGCTTGATAGGGATTGCATTGAATCTATAAATTGCTTTGGGTAGTATACTCATTTTCACTATATTGATTCTTCCAATCCATGAACATGGTATATTTCTCCATCTATTAGTGTCCTCTTTGATTTCTTTCACCAGTGTTTTATAGTTTTCTATATATAGGTCTTTAGTTTCTTTAGGTAGATATATTCCTAAGTATTTTATTCTTTCTGTTGCAATGGTGAATGGAATTGTTTCCTTAATTTCTCTTTCTGTTTTCTCATTATTAGTGTATAGGAATGCAAGGGATTTCTGTGTGTTGATTTTATATCCTGCAACTTTACTATAGTCATTGATTAGTTCTAGTAATTTTCTGGTTGGTGGACCCACCTCCCAGAATATCGGA
Source organism: Bos javanicus (assembly GCF_032452875.1). Taxonomy (NCBI): domain Eukaryota; kingdom Metazoa; phylum Chordata; class Mammalia; order Artiodactyla; family Bovidae; genus Bos; species Bos javanicus. The sequence goes on from NC_083881.1 coordinate 43,459,663, forward strand.
AATATAAGCAAAAATAAACAAATGGGACCTAATTAACCTTAAAAGCTTCTGCACATCAAAGGAAACTATCAGCAAGGTGAAAAGGCAGCCTTCAGAATGGGAGAAAATAATAGCAAATGAAGCAACTGACAAACAACTAATCTCAAAAATATACAAGCAACTCCTACAGCTCAACTCCAGAAAAATAAATGACCCAATCAAAAAATGGGCCAAAGAACTAAATAGACATTTCTCCAAAGAAGACATACAGATGGCTAACAAACACATGAAAAGATGCTCAACATCACTCATTATCAGAGAAATGCAAATCAAGACCACTATGAGGTACCATTTCACACCAGTCAGAATGGCTGCAATCCAAAAGTCTACAAATAATAAATGTTGGAGAGGGTGTGGAGAAAAGGGAACCCTCTTACACTGTTGGTGGGAATGCAAACTAGTACAGCCACTATGGAGAACAGTGTGGAGATTCCTTAAAAAACTGGAAATAGAACTGCCTTATGATCCAGCAATCCCACTGCTGGGCATACACACTGAGGAAACCAGAAGGGAAAGAGACACGTGTACCCCAGTGTTCATCGCAGCACTGTTTATAACAGCCAGGACATGGAAGCAACCTAGATGTCCATCAGCAGATGAATGGATAAGAAAGCTATGGTACATATACACAATGGAGTATTACTCAGCCATTAAAAAGAATTCATTTGAATCAGCTCTAATGAGGTGGATGAAACTGGAGCCTATTATACAGAGTGAAGTAAGCCAGAAGGAAAAACACCAATACAGTATACTAACGCATATATATGGAATTTAGAAAGATGATAACAATAACCCTGTGTACGAGACAGCAAAAGAGACACTGATGTATGGAACAGTCTTATGGACTCTGTGGGAGAGGGAGAGGGTGGGAAGATTTGGGAGAATGGCATTGAAACATGTAAAATATCATGTATGAAACTAGATGCCAGTCCAGGTTCAATGCACGATACTGGTTGCTTGGGGCTAGTGCACTGGGACGACCCAGAGGGATGGTATGGGGAGGGAGGAGGGAGGAGGGTTCAGGATGGGGAGCACATGTATACCTGTGATGGATTCATTTTGATATTTGGCAAAACTAATACAATTATGTAAAGTTTAAAAATAAAATAAAATTTAAAAAAAAATAAAGTTATAATACTAAACATGCACCAAAAAAAAAAATGAAGATTAATGGCCTCACCTTTAGAAGTTATGATTTAGTAAAAACAAAATGACTGTATCTAAAACTAACTGTAGGAAAAAAATAAAAAATAAATAAAACTAACTGTATCTAAAACTAACATATTGTCTACAATATGACAGTGTTCTAAACACTTCACAAGAACTGACTGACATCTGACTCTTGAACAAAGTGCAGGTTAAGGGCATTGACCCAGCACACTGAAAAATCTGCCTCAAAAGCAAAGAAATTGAATATGACTTGCTCAAGGGCAAGAAGCTGAAATAGTCTGGACAGAATCAAGATTCAAACCTAGTTCTTTTTTGTTTTAATGTTTATTTATTTTTGGCTGTGCTGGGTCTTCATTGCTGCATGGGCATTTCTCTTGTTGCCATGATCTGGGGCTACTCTCGAGTTGTAATATGAGGGCTTCTCTCATTGTGGACCACGGGCTCCAGGATGAGGATGCTCATTAGTTTGTGGCTCTCAGGCTCTAGCTGCTGCTAAGTCGCTTCAGTCGTGTCCAACTCTGTGCGACCCCATAGACGTCAGCCCACTAGGCTCCCCTGTCCCTGGAATTCTCCAGGCAAGAACAGTGGAGTGGGTTGCCATTTCCTTCTCCAATGCATGAAAGTGAAAAGTGAAAGTGAAGTCGCTTAGTCATGTCTGACTCCTAGCGACCCCATGGACTGCAGCCTACCAGGCTCCTCCGTCCATGGGATTTTCCAGGCAAGAGTACTGGAGTGGGTTGCCATTGCCTTCTCCGCTCAGGCTCTAGAGCACAGGCTTATTAGTTGTGGGGCATGGGCTTAGTTACTCCACCACATGTGGGATCTTCCCAGATCAGGGATCAAACTCGTGTCTCCTGCATTGGCAGGTGGACTCTTTACCACTGAGCCACCAGGGAAGCCCCAAACCTAGTTCTTTTGATTCCACATACTGTGATGTCTAATTGATCACAAAACTTCCCCTCCTCCAGTTAGCTTAAAGATATGTAAAATGAAAATACAGATACTATATTTATTGAAAAAATCCGCATATAAGTGGACACAGTTTGAACCTGTGTTGTTCAACAATCAACTGTATTTAACTCTCACAATGCTGTGAAATAGATATTACTATCCTTACCACTAGTATTATTCCCATTTTACAGATGAAAAAACTAAGGCACAGAAAGGTTAAGTATCTTGCCTAAGACTGCCCAGTCAAGTAGCAGGCAAGATTAAGAGGCTGAACCCAAAGGGACTAATCACACAAGTCTGTTCTTAACCATTATCCCCTCTGCCTCTAAGATCAGGTCAAGAGCAGGGCCCAGGCATGTATATTTTTAAGTGGTATTCGAGTGATTCTGATACAGGTGGTCCATAAATACACTTCAAGAAACACTGAACTCTTGGTAATAAAGAATAATGCTAGTTTCAAAATTGTCTCTCTCTTCAACCTAAAAAGAAAAGGAGAGTCTATCAGGTTAGTTAACTGTTGGACTTTATTGCTAAGGTAAAAACACATAGCAAGTGGAAAAGAAACTCGACATCCAAACCGATGCATCAAATCAGCACCCATGTGATCTTCCTACCTCCAGATCTCTCCATTTCCTCTCCCCGTTCAACCCCAAGGACCTGGCTCCCCAGACTCTTCTCCCGAATGAACTACCAGGTTCTATCATCTGCCACCTGCTCACTGAAGCCTACCTTGACCACCTATTTCAACTCACATCTATGTTCTTTCCTAAACACCCCTCCACACACATAACCAGTTCCCATTATCCTGTTCTATTTGTCAACAGTATATATTACCAACCAATCTATACACTTAATTATGCACATTGATTACTGACCTGTCTCCCCTACTAGAACATAAGTTATACAAGAGCAACATTTTTTCTTTTTTGTTTTTTTTTATGCACATTGTACCCAGGACAGTGGCTAACATGAATAAGTGTTTGTTGAATGAAAGTACAAACGAACATCACTATCTAACCCTAAACTTTTCAATAGCTCCATGCTGTGCTAGGTCACTTCAGTCACGTCCAACTCTGTGCAACTCTATTAACTGTAGCCCACCAGGCTCCTCTGTCCATGGAATTTTCCAAGGAAGAATACTGAAGTAGGTTGCCATGCCTTCCTCCAGCGGATCTTCTTGATCAGGGATCAAACCTGCGTCTAAGTCTCTGCATTGGCCACTAGGGCCACCTGGAAAGCCCCTTCAAAACTGCCTGCCACTTATCAGATAAAGTCCAAGCATCTTCTCAAAGATTCTGGATGCTAACTGACCTCTCCCCAACTTTAATTCCCATAATTCAGACTCAGAACCCAGGGAGTCAGCAATTCCTCTGCTCCCTGCTGCCTCTGTTCAGGTATCTCCTCTCCCAGGAATGCCTTGTCCTCTGTGATGCCCTTACCATCAACCTCATACCACTTGTCAAAGAGATTCCACTCTCCAAGGCCTCTGGAAGGCTGTCTTTTTTCAAATACTTGCCTGAATTCAGAAGCATAACAGGGTCCACTCCAAAGGCTTAGTTCTGCCAAGTACCCGACTTCGTCTGCTTCCCACTAGGATGAGTAATATCTGAGTCACATCCCCTCCACTGCTGTGGTTAACAGAGGTCACTGATCACATCTGGAGCGGGGGGTACAGCTGCTCACCACAGCACAGGTGACTGGTGTGCTGTACATTTCACAGGTCAAGTCAAGCAAGGTGCGCCTACCACTTACCACGCTCCCTCCGGTTTTTCAAAATTCCTGTCACATGCACCTTTTCAAGCTTTTAAACCTTTTTTTTGTTGTTACTGTTGTTGGCAAAGTAATATCTCTGCTTTTTTTTTTTAATTTAATTTAATTTTTAAACTTTACAATATTGTATTAGTTTTGCCAAATATCGAAATGAATCCGCCACAGGTATACCTGTGTTCCCCATCCTGAACCCTCCTCCTTCCTCCCTCCCCATACCCTCCCTCTGGGTCGTCCCAGTGCACCAGCCCCAAGCATCCAGTATTAAACATAAAACTTGCCCTAGTTTCTATCACTTGACCCCACATTTGAAGCCACAGCTGATCAGTTAGGGAACTTCCCCCAAGTGCAAAGAGCAGCCCATCAGAAGACTGAAAAGAGGCTGGACAGAAAATTTCCACCCATCTGGGGTGGCTTACAATGAACAGTGTGAGCAGCCAGCCAATCTGATCTTTTCTCTGAATGGGAGGCTAAAATGGAGACAACGAGAGAGTCAGTAATGAGAACAGAAGCCATGATGGCATAAAGACAGGTGACAACAAGCAGAGCACAGAAGCCAGCCAGCAGAGGAGAAAGATCAAGTCACTTAAGCAGAAGAAAAGGTGGAGGAACCTAGCAGTTGAACACTACAGCAGAGCACAAGGAAAGACTGTCTCTAAGGAGATGGTTTCGGGATTTTCTATTCATCTAACCTGCAAAGAGGGCTTCCCAGGTGGCTCAGGGGAAAGAACCCACCTGCCAATGCAAGATCCCCTGGAAAAGGGCACGGTAACCCACTCCAGTATTCTTGCCAGGAGAATCCCATGGACAGAAGAGCCTGGTGGGCTCCAGTCCATAGCGTCGCAAAGAGTCAGACATGACTGAAGCTACTTAGCACAGACACACACTAATCCAGGAGATGAAGGAGACATGGGTTTGATCCCTGGGTTGGGAAGATCACCTAAAGAAGGAAATGGCAACCTGCTCCAGTATTCTTGCCTGGAGAATCCCATGGACAAAGAAGCCTGGAGAGCTACCGTCCAGGGGATCACAAAGAGTTGGACAGCTCTTACCAACTGAACATACACAACTGCAGAGAACAGGCTGCAGACTAACTTCAGGGCCACTGCTGTGTCCCAACGACACAACTTGATTACATGGCAGATTCTATTCTTCCTATTCTCTATGAATGTTTACAATAAAACACATCAACAGAGGTAAACCAAGTGTATTTGTTTCTCCAAGTCTAAAAGAGCTTAGTTACATGGGAGGCAGCAATAAACAATAGTTAGGAAAATGAACTTGACACCAAGCCAAAATCAGAAAGGAAAGGGTAAATAAATTTGACCACACAAAAATGTAAAACTTCAATAAGGCAAAAATGTCCAAAAAAGGTAAAAGAAATGACAAGTGGGGAAAAATATTTAAGACATATGTGAAAGTCTAATTTCCAAAACGTAACAAAAAAAACTCACTAAAATCAATAACCCAACAAAAAAGAGTAAAGGATAAAAGTTTGTCACAGAGAAATAAATGTAAATAGCCAATATATTAAAAAAAACATTAGCTTCATTAATTAAGTATAAATCAAGATAAAAATATTCATACATCATAGGGGCAAATAAGAAAAAGTAACATTATTTTCAGTGCTGGAAAGACTGAAAAGAAACTTTCATACATACTGGTGAAAACTCATGAATTTGCTGCTGCTAAGTTGCTTCAGTCGTGTCCGACTCTGTGCGACCCCATGCCCACCAGGCTCCCCCGTCCCTGGGATTCTCCAGGCAAGAACACTGGAGTGGGTTGCCATTTCCTTCTCCAATGCATGAAGGGGAAAAAATAAAGTGAAGTCGCTCAGTCGTGTCCAACTCTTAGTGACCCCATGGACTGCAGCCTACCAGGCCCTTCTGTCCATGGGATTTTCCAGGCAAGAATACTGCAGTGGGGTGTCATTGCCTTCTCCTATGAATTTGCTAATATCTACTAAAATTGAATATGACATTCCATAGTACAGGGATTGAATTAGTAATTAAAATACCACCCATAAGGAAAAACCTGGGCCCAAATGGTAAATTCTGCCAAATTTACCTGGTAAATTCTACCAAATATCAAATAGTTGGTAACAGCAAGTATTGGTGAAAACAGACTATTCATACACTGCTAGTATGAATGTAAGTTTGTACAGTTACTGTAGACAACAGTCTGTGTGTGTGTTTGTTAGTCACTAAGTCATGTCCAACTCTTTTTTGACCCCATGGATTGTAGCCCACCAGGCTCCTCTGTCCATGGGATTTTCCAGGCAAGACTACTGGAGTGGGTAGCCATTCCCTTCTCCAGGGGATCTTCCAGACCCAAGGATCGAACCCGGGTCTCCTGCATTGCAGACAGATTCTTTACCATCTGAGCCACCAGGGAAGCCCAGACAACAGTCAACAGTTCCTTAGGAGGTTAAACACAGAGGTCAGATGAGTCAGCAATTATACTCCTAGATATACACCCAAAAGAAATGAAAAGATACACGAACACAAGTGTACCTGAATACTCCAAACTGTCAAAAAGTGGAAACAGCCCAAATGCTCATTAAGTGATGAATGGATTAAGTAAAATGTGGTATAACCACACAATGAAATATTTTTTGACAATAAAAAAATTAAGTATGAATACATACTATACCATGGATAAACTTGAAAGCATCAGGCTAAGTGAAAGAAGCCAGTCACAGAAGACCATATAGGTATGAATCCATTTATGTGAAATGTCCAGAATAGGTAAATACAGGGAAAGCAGACCAGTGTCTGCCCAGGGCTGAAGGCAGGGGGCTGGGGTGGCGGGGGGAGGTGAATGATAACTTTTAATGGTAGTGGGTATCTTTTGTGTTGATGTTCTAAAACTGATTGGGGTAGGGAATTTCCTGGCAGTCCAATAGTTAGGGTTCTGTGCTTCCACTGCAGGAGGCGCAGGTTTGATTCCTGCTTGGGGAACTAAGATCCTGCATGTTTCAAGTTGGGGCCAAAAAATATGTCTATATAAAAAGTAAAATAAAACTGTGGTAGAGACTGTACAAGTATATGTACATGTATACTGTACAAGTATATGAATATACTAAAAAAATAAACTATATACTCAATAAGTAAGCTGTATGGTACAAGAATTTTATCTCAATAAAACCATTATTTTTTTTAAGTAAGGTAAAGTATAAAAGATAGTATGTATAGTATGATCCCATCTGTATACATTTTTACTGATGGTAAACGAATGTCCTGGAACATGGCTATAAGTTTTCTGGGAAAAAAATTTTAAATTTTAGCTATAATTAATAACAGAGAAGGGAAATTATGGTGAATGGATTAAAGAAAAGGATTTCAATTTTCACTTCATCCCTTACATAAAAACTGTTTTACACCATGTGAAAGAAAATGTAGGGAATTCTCTGACAGTCCAGTGGTTAGGACTCCACATTCTCACTGCCAAGGATCCAGGTTCAACCCATGGTTAGGGAACTAAAATCCCAGAAGCCATGAGGTGCGGCCACAAAAAAAGAGAAGAAAACGTAAACTTTAAAAATTAAAGAACAAGACCTTTGTATGGTGATTAAAACCACACAGCACTTGACAGATGTAGAAAACAAGCTCGTGGTTTCCATTAGGGAGAGACGAACGAGGGAGGGGTGCATTAGAGAAATGGCATTAAGAGACATGAACTAGGAACTACTAGGTATAAAACAGAGAGGCAACAGGGTGTATTGTATAGCACAGGGAACTGTGGCCATTATCGTGTAATAACTTTTAATGGAGAATACTCTGTAAAAATACTGAATCACTATGATGTACACCTGAAACTAATCTAATTTTGTAAATCAAGTATACTCAATCAAAATTTTTAAAAACCCACACGGTACTGGCAGGAGAATAAACAGATCTCTGTGTACAAAAGAATTTAACATATGACAAAGGTCAGTATCAGTGGAGAGAAGATAAACCATTCCTTAACTCAAGCCAGAAATTCCAGCTGGATTAAAAAGTTATTTAAAAACATGAAAAAAGATACTCAATAAAAATGTTCAAAAAACTATATGAGATTACCTGCATAATTTGAGTGATGACTTTTCTAAGATGTAAAACTCAAAGTCACTAAAAGGCTGACAAATTTGGTTACATGCAAATTTAAACTCTATCACAATAAAACTTAAGTTAAAACACAAGTGAGAGTGCAAGAAAATTTTTCAACAGAAGGGAGTTTACATAGTTCTTTAAACCATACATGTAACAACAATTCAATAGATGTATCTTAAAAAAATCAAAATTCACATTGTAAATAAAATAATGAATATATTGAATTACAGGTTGATAAAACTTAAATACAATATATAGTATATATACAATTGAATACTGTATATTTATATTCATATATGTATATGAAGAACAGTGAAGAACAGCTTTAAGCTTAAAAGTAGTTTGTAGGACTTCCCTCGGAGAAGACAATGGCACCCCACTCCAGTACTCTTGCCTGGAAAATCCCATGGATGGAGGAGCCTGGTGGGCTGCAGTTTATGGGGTTGCTAAGAGTCGGACATGACTGAGCGACTTCACTTTCACTTTTCACTTTCATGCATTGGAGAAGGAAATGGCAACCCACTCCAGTGTTCTTGCCTGGAGAATCCCAGGGAAGGGGGAGCCTAGTGGGCTGCCATCTATGGGGTCGCACAGAGTCGGATACGACTGGAGCGACTTAGCAGCAGCAGCAGGACTTCCCTGGTAGTTCAATGGTTAAGAATCTGCCTGCCAATGTAGAAGGCATGGGTTTGATCTCTGATCTGGGAACATTCCACATGCCACAGGGTAACTAAGCCTGTGAGCCACAACTACTGAGTCCATATTACAATGGAATACTACTCAGCCATAAAAAAGAAAGAAATATTGCCATCTGCTATAACCTGGATGGACCCAAAGGTATTATACAGACTAAAATAAGTACATGGCAGAAAGACAAATACCATGTGATTTCAGTCCTAAGTGGAATCTAAAACAAGCAAAATAGGAACAAACAAAATAAAACAAAAACAAACTCATAGATACAGAGAAAAGATTAGTGGTTACCAGAGGGGTAAGTGAAGGAGGTCAACTGTATAGTGATGGATTGGTAACTAGGCTTATGGCAGTGACCACTCTACGGTGTATACAGATATCAATTATGCAGTACACCTGAAACTTACATAATAATAAAAAAAAAGCAACGCTTTCAACATAGCAAAAGTAAAAAAAAAAAAAAACTGATTATAATAATTTCAGCTAAAAAAATTTGAGATGAATATTTCTAAGTGAGCATGTTTTCTTCAATGACCACATCCTACAATACAAAGATGTGTGTGGGGGGGGCGGGTGAGGGGTGGGGAATTTAAAACAAAAACTTCACTAAAGTAAACAATTGATTTATGTTGTTTTTCTCTTCCTTTACCTACACAAATTTGTGCATATACCCAGTCAGGTACAAGATCATTACCAAGAAAATCAAAATCAATACTCTACCATTTTCCACTAAGAATAGATAATCAATTTAAAACTAAGGATTATTTAAAGTGAACAAGGCAAAACTGCCACCCTTTCACGGCCCCAAAAAAGCAAGGCATGACAGGAGTCCCAAATGCCCATGAAGTGACAGATCCTTCTTTGTGCAGCATAAGAGGTCACATTATTGAATTCAGTTCAAAGATGATGGTCACACAGACTGGAAGTTTGTGTAAGGAGCTCTCAGAAAGTCTTAGGGTTACTCTTACTTAATGCAGTTATTAATCCTCGTGAACACCATGATGCAAAACTAACAAATACACTGTATAAAAATAGCCAACCCCCAACAGATCAGCCAAATGGTTCTCAGAGACCTCAGGAGCCACTCAGAAAATGTAACCACAACTATCTCCCCCTGAACTCTGTATGTTTGTTACAAGGAGCTCCTACTGGGATTGCATTCTCAATACAAATGTCTGAAATTAATTCCAAAACAAATCAAGCCAGGACTTCACCAGGTTGTATTTAAGATGCAAAGTATATGTTGGTTGATCATTTTTTCTTTCCTTGAATTCACACAGATAGCCAGGTTTACAGATAGGGCTCCAGTCTGACTTTTCCCCTTTTCTTTATTCATTTGGAAGAGTTTTACTGATCTCCACCTGATTTCCAAGAGCTACAGCTAATAAGTCTTTTTCAATTATTATTAATTATATAATTAATAATAAAGGAATTATGTTCATCATGGGCTTCCCTCATAGCTTAGTTAGTAAAGAATCCGCCTGCAATGCAGGAGACTCTGGTTCAACTCCTGGGTCAGGAAGATCCGCTGGAGAAGGGACAGGCTACCCACTCCAGTATGCCTGGGCTTCCCTTGTGGCTCACCTGGTAAAGAATCCACCTGCAATGCGGGAGACATAGGTTCGATCCCTGGGTTGGGAAAATCCCCTGGAGAAGGGAAAGGCTACCCACTCCAGTATTCTGGAGTCGCAAAGAGTTGGACACAACTGAGTGACTTTCATTCACTTTCACTATGTTCATCATTATTATTTCTATTTTAAAGATTCGCCTTGTGCTTTCAGCATACTATCTCACTTAAGCCTTCCCACCCCCCCCCCCCCCCAAAAAAAAAACAACCCTGGACAACTATGTTTCATCATTAATACCGTTTTAGGGATGAGAAAGTGAAAAGAAGTGTAAGTGTGAAAGTGTTAGTCAGTCTTATCCAACTCTTTGAGGTCCATGGACTGGGGTCGGCCAGGCTCCTCTGTCCATGGGATTCTCCAGGCAAGAATACTGGAGTGGGTTGCCATTTCCTTCTCTAGGGGAATCTTCCCGACCCAGGGAATGAACCTGGGTCTCCTGCATTGAAGGCAGAGTCTTTATCATCCGAGCCACCAGGGAAGCCTATAGATGAGAAAATTGAAATCAAATCAATTATTTCATTTGGCTAAAATGTCCTGAGAACTAGAAATCAGATCTTCCATTATAACAATGTCTTTCTCTATTACAGCCCACTGCATCTCAAAACAACACAGAAAACAAGATTAAGCAAGAATGCACAGAGGGAAAAAGGCATTGAACAGGAAGCAGCATTTGGGCTTAATGAATGGCAATAAACAAGGACATGACAGTTCTAGGACAACAAGCAAACTGGTTTACTAGAAAGCAAGGTCTGGAGAACCTTCACCGACAAGCTGAGAATTCTGACTTCTGCCTCCAAAGAAGAGCAGACCAGGAGCAAGCACGGCAATCACAGTAGTCACGGGCACCATTCAGGTCCTCAGGGCAGGAGAGACCAGCTGAGACTCAAGAAAGACAATGGGAGTGGGAAAGGGGGAAAAGGAGAGAAATGTAGGTGATGGAAAGTAGAGAGGTGAGAGGAGAGAAATGTAGGTGATGGAAAGTAGAGAGCTGAGAATTTAGATGTCCGTCTTAGATGAGTCCCTCTGATTACAATGGTGGAGCAATTTGAGAAGGCACAGGTTGGAAAGAAGATTATGATACTGATAGAATAACCAAGGAAATAGGTTTATACATTAGCATACACTGGTAGCTGAAAATGTGAGGACACATAAGCTTTCTAAAGGAAGATACACAAGGGGGCAAGGAAAGGAATCTTTAAGTGATGGACAGAGAATCTATCGTCTTTAAGTCCTGGTCAAGGAGGTATGAGGAGCGCTGGGAAAGTTCAACACCTAGAAAGATTAGGAAATAAGAGTTTCAAGAAAAGGAATGGGCAGTGGTGTTCAACACAACAGAAATGCCCAGTAAAATAAGGAAGGAAAAATCAGTGGCAAGCAGGTGGTGACTGACAATTTAAGCACTTCAGAAAAGTGGTGAAGTTCCTAGACCCAACCAAGACCGAAAGGTGAGGAAGTGAAGACTCTGAGAGCTGCCCTCTCTTTGGAGAACTTTGCAGAAATAGTGGTAAAATAATAGACAGTACTGGAGAGGGACCAATGGGTAAAGAAGGGGGTGTAGGCATGTTTCACAGATGAAACAACGGTTCTCCACCTGAGACAGACATCAGTCATCGTTAAAAGTTCCCCTGATGGTGCTAATGCACAGCTGATTCAAGAACCACTGGAGTCAGAGGTATTATTAGTTTATCAGAAATGGAAGAGTGAAGGTTCAAAACAGGGACAAGCTGACTGAAGAGCAACACAGTCTCAGGTAGAGATGAAGATGCAACCCTAGTGCAGTTGTAAGGGAGAGATGATATGGGTCTTTCTTTTTCCAAGCAGTGATGAATAAGCAGGTCAAAAATGTTGAGGGATCTGAAGTTAACATTTTTCAAAATTAATCTGTCCTTTTCATTTAAAAAAATTTTTCTGCATTTTATCGAATCTCAGATGCACTGACTGTGGTATGTATCCCAATTTTAGAATCAATAAAATACAGTATTTTAATAATTGTTCATTTCTATGATGTCATCCCAATTTTAGTTTAAGGTCCTAAAGATTGCTGGAATGGTTACAAGCTTAAATATTAAATATGACAACACAACAAGTTTTAAAGATAAACTATTAATCATCGTCCATCCTGTAATAGGGAATAACAAATCTGACTCCATACTGGATCCATTTCTTATACTTCAACCTTTATGGCATATTACTCTTGCTATGGGACTTCCCTGGTGGCTAAGATGGTAAAGAACCATCCTGCAAGGCAAGAGAGCCAGGTTTGATTCCTAGTTGGGAAGATCCCCTGGAGAAGGGAATGGCAACCCACTCCAGTATCCTTGCTTGCAGAATTCCATGGACAGAGGAGCCCGGCAGGCTATAGTCCATGGGGTCGTGAAGAGTCAGACACGTTTAAGTTAAACACTAATGGGATGTTGCCTATAAAGTATATATGATGGCCTGTCTCCAGGAACAATGCCTCCCATGCCTGAGTATAAAGCTAAAATACCTTTGTTCAGCTGACAGGAAACACCCTAATCAGCACACCTGCTGCAAGAAAGAAGAAATTTACATATCCCCTTCAGAGTCTGACTAGAACCATGAAATGTTTGCAACAACTTATTACCTTTTTACTTTATCTCCTTACCTATCCTTCTTTGTTATAAAAAGAAACTAGCATCCAGGGACTTCCCTGGTGGTCCAGCGGCTAAAACTCCACCCCCGCAATGCAGGGGACCTGAGTTTGATCACTGGTGATCCCTAAATCCCACATGCCACAACTAAAGATCTTCCATGCCACTACCAAGACCCAGCACAGCCACATAAATAAATAATTTTTTTTTTTTTAAAGAAAGAAACTAGCATTCAAACCTGGACAAAATGGTTCTTTGGGACATTAGTCCATCACCCTCTTGGTGTGCTGGTTTTCTGAATGAAGTCGCTATTCCTTGCCCCAACACCATGCTTCTGGATTTACTGGCTTGTCATATGGCAAGCAGCATGAGCTAAGACTCAGTAACAGTGTCCAAGGTGATACAGTAAAGTTCTATATAAAACCATTGACAGCCACATGCTCTATTAGTTAAGAAATCCCATCCCAGGGATTTCCCTGGCTATCCAATGGTTAGGACTCATGCTTTCGGTGGCAGGGCCAAGGTTCAGTCCCTACTTGAGAGCCCACAAGCCACACAGCATGGCTGAAAAAAACAAAGAAGAGAAACAAATCCCTTCCCAGAATCACTACCCATGGTCCATGTGAGTATGTTAGAAGGAAACGCACATTCTCCGTTGGCTGCCCTGAATGAGCACACCAAGTGGTATGTATTCACTCTAGGAAATAAGCCATACATACATGCATACTGCCTACCACACTAAGTAAACAGAGAACCTGTACTAACAAGTGACAAATATAGATAAGCTGAGCACTGCAGGCTTTCAATAAAATCAAATGCTCACACTCATAGTTAAATAGAATCTAAAATTCTCCTACACCTTTGATGTTTGTTTTATTAAACATGTGTATTTTGTTTATTTAGATAATTCAGATATTGCTTCCATTTTGCTCTAATTAATTTCTGAAAGCCTGAAAACAAATTTGTATCCATGCATGAGAACATAAATCTTATTATTTTGAGAAAGGGGAAAATGTGTATCCAAAATGCCACAGTTCATTATTATTTCAGGTTCTATTCTTCTCTTCAAAAGGGAAAGATTTCATTCTTTAATTTGCTTTTGTTTTTATTTTGAAACCTTTTGAGATGCTTTGTGCAAACATTCTCTGTTCTTTCCAAATCAATTTTAAATATAGCCATTATTTCTCTCTGACTGAAATAATGCTTCTGAAGACAAAAGTTTAAAATTTTGCTTTTAAATTGTTCAGAATATTTTCATTCAAGATAGCACATCCAAAGAAATTTTAAATAAAAGAAAGTCACAAGTAGAAACCATTGTCAACTAACTGATTCAGCAGCTAACTGTAAATTTAAAGAACTTTTTGATACAACTTGCAACATTTTAACATCCTCCAGCCCTTAATTTTCACTTTCTGGCCTGAATGTTTTTGATAGATTACATTCTTCCTGCTTGTTGTACTTTCACTTTGTTTCCATTTATTTTGATAATTTGATAATCCTTTTATAAAAGCATGAATATAATTGTAGAATGAAACAGACTGACAAAAAATTAACAGAATGTTCACATATTCACAAAATCTAATTACTGATAAACTCAGAAGATGTGTATGACAGCATAAGTACAGAGCTCATGGTGCTTTTTCTCTAATTATGCAAGTAAAATTCTCGATTCACAAAAAATGGAGCCATGCTAGGACTGAACACACATTTTACTCAAATCAATTTCACTTTGCTGCAAATAAATTATTTTAATGCCTACATACATTCATTAAAGAAGTGCCTTCAATAACTAAAGATGTTATTTGACTTCATCAAGATAGCTAGCTGCAGAAGCAAAGAAATGACAGTATATTCAATAACTGGCAAAAACAACATGACCGCCATTAGGAAAAACACGCATCATAAACCATAAAGCTTCATTTCCCACCTCAGTGATTTCTAATACACAAAAACATTCCAGGTGAAAAAAATAGTTGCCTATTTTCTTGTACATTTACTTTGTACATTTCTTCCATTTGTAAAATACATTATGAATTTTTTCAGAATTAACCTTGGAGTGGAAAGGACTTTCCAATATGACAGAAAACTCAGTTATAAAGGAAAAGATGGACAAACGTTACCTCATGAAGATTCTATAACTTCTATTTGGAAATATCTACCATAAACAAAGTCAAAGGTTCAATAACTGGGTAGGTATTTGGATTATGTGACAAGCAAAGAGTTAATTTTCTTAATGTTAAAAGAAATTATTTAAACCAGTAAGAAAAAGAAAACTTCTATGTGGAATGTTTGATAATACTGGGGAGATGGACAACAGGCACTCTGGGTCGCTATTTTTTTTTCTAAATTTAATGAATTTTTAAATTTAAAAAAATTGTATGTGTTTTTGGCCGTGCTGAGTCTTCCCTGCTGTTCAGGCTTTTCTCTAGTTGCAGCAAGCAGGGGCTACTCTCTAGTGGCAGCGCTCATGCAGGAGCTTCTTTGTTATGGGCTTGAGAGCACATGGGCCTGAAAAGTTGCAGCACAGGTGCTCAGTAGCTGTGACTCCTGGGCTCCAGAACAAGACCCAGTAGTTGTGGCTCATGGGCTTAAAGTTGCTCTGCAGCACGTGGGATCATCCCAGACGAGGGATTGAACCTGTGGTCTCCTGCATTAGCAGGTGGATTCTTTATCACTGAGACCCCAGGGAAGCTCTTTGATTCACTACTGAAGACAGACTATTGCAAATGTTTTGCTCATATTTGATAATATCTACAAAAATGTTAAATATAGACCTTATAATTCAACAATTCTACAAGTTTATCCTATTACTTATACTTACGTTATACATGAAGTTATCCTTTATAGCACTGCTGATTATGAAGAAGGGAGGAAAACAGTGTCCATTAGGATAGTGCTATGCAACAGACTATTCTGACTCCATTTTTAAAGTGAGATTGCTGTCAATGTCAATACGAAAACGTCTCATTACATTGCTAAAACGAAAAAAAAAAAAAACCTGCTATGGCAGAGACTTCTGTTTGTTTACTAAATCACATCTCTTCTTCCTCCAGGGTATATGGCTAGACTGCATTTCTAGGCTTCCCTGCAGATATGTGGAGTATGTGACTGAGACTGGCTAATAGAATGTGTGTAAAAGTGACGCCTGCCACCTTCAGACCTGGCCCAGAAAAACCTCCTGTGCGATCTCTGGTGTTCTCTTTCATATCGCTACAGGTATGAGTAAAGCTACCAGACAGAAGGAGCCTGGGTCCCCAAGATTCTGCTTAATACAAAGCTGCCAAGGAGCATCACCCAGCCAAGACACCACACACTTGACCATTATATGAGATTTGAAATTTTACTGTGAAATCCCCTAAATTTTGAAGTGATTACAGGTGTCATCCTATAGCCTATAAACTGACAAATACAGGTCCCATTCCTGATTTCTAAACAAACACACGTGTGAGTACACACACACACATGTTGATATATCATATAAAACATAAAGATAAATATTAAATCATTAACAGCTGTTCTCTCTCAGAAATGGGACTAGGGGTCATAAGATAGATGGGAATGTTTTTGGTTTTCACTTTATACTCTTTTATGCTATTTGATTTTTTGGATGCTGTTGTTGTACATTCACTAAAAAGAAGTTTATGAAATCAGATATCTGCTGTAAATGTGAAAGATGATCTTAAACAAACTGCCAGCTGTCCATAGTTCTATTGACCATCTTATACAAACAGAAGAAACAGTAATGTAAACAGAAGAAATAGTAATCTCATTTATAATGGCCTACTATATTTCAGCATTTATTATTTTACTTGAAATTCGTTCGTTTTGTACATATTAAGCTTTAGAATTCATAAAATCAATTTTTTTTACCTTTAGCTTTTATTCTGATTTTTACTCATCTTTATACTCTGAAGGAAAAGACATGTCATGCTTTATAATGGTAAATGCTGTTTTCAGTAAGTAAAATATCTGACTGAATTTCAGGTACATTCCATTTCTTCTATCTTACATGCATAGATAATCATTTGTCATTGAATGTTTTATCTTTTTCATCAAAATTTGCAAAAAATTTTAAAACACTCATTCCGTCACCTCTTTCATGCTTTTAACTTTCTCCAGATCATTTTTCCATCTTGATTTTTGGGTGGGAAGGGTAGAATAGTACCAGAATACGGTCACCCATTATAATGTTATATTTCATCTATGAAATATATAAATTATTGCATCTTTTAAATCTTTAAACCTTTCAAGTCTGCTTGAATGTCTTGAAACTAACAGGTAAATTTTTGGTTGATACATTCCTTCACTTATTTTTGAAAGAGTGAAAATGTATAAGCAAGATCCTCATTCTCATCTCCATATGAGGTATGAGTGGCAGGGACAACTAAGGATTTTTCATCAGTAATAAATTCATTTTTCTTTATTACTGATGAAAAGTTCTTAATTGTTGCTACCACTCATATCTCAGATAATCACGATGGTGTGATCACTGACCTAGAGCCAGACATCCTGGAATGTGAAGTCAAGTGGGCCTTAGAAAGCATCACTATGAACAAAGCTAGTGGAGGTGATGGAATTTCAGTTGAGCTATTTCAAATCCTGAAAGATGATGCTGTGAAAGTGCTGCACTCAATATGCCAGCAAATTTGGAAAACTCAGCAGTGGCCACAGGACTGGAAAAGGTCCGTTTTCATTCCAATCCCAAAGAAAGGCAATGCCAAAGAATGCTCAAACTACCGCACAATTGCACTCATCTCACACGCTAGTAAAGTAATGCTCAAAATTCTCCAAGCCAGGCTTCAGCAATATGTGAACTTCCTGATGTTCAAGCTGGTTTTAGAAAAGGCAGAGGAACCAGAGATCAAATTGCCAACATCCGCTGGGTCATGGAAAAAGCAAGAGAGTTCCAGAAAAACATCTATTTCTGCTTTATTGACTATGCCAAAGCCTTTGACTGTGTGGATCACAATAAACTGTGGAAAATTCTTCAAGAGATGGGAATACCAGACCACCTGACGTGCCTCTTGAGAAACCTGTATGCAGGTCAGGAAGCAACAGTTAGAACTGGACATGGAACAACAGACTGGTTCCAAATAGAAAAAGGAGTACATCAAGGCTGTATACTGTCACCCTGCTTATTTAACTTCTATGCAGAGTACATCATGAGAAACGCTGGACTGGAAGAAACACAAGCTGGAATCAAGATTGCCGGGAGAAATATCAATAACCTCAGATATGCAGATGACACCACCCTTATGGCAGAAAGTGAAGAGGAACTCAAAAGCCTCTTGATGAAAGTGAAAGTGGACAGTGAAAAAGTTGGCTTAACGCTCAACATTCAGAAAACAAAGATCATGGCATCCGGTCCCATCACTTCATGGGAAATGGATGGGAAAACAGTGGAAACAGTGTCAGACTTTATTTTTCTGGGCTCCAAAATCACTGCAGATGGTGACTGCAGCCATGAAATTAAAAGATGCTTACTCCTTGGAAGGAAAGTTATGACCAACCTAGATAGCATATTAAAAAGCAGAGACATTACTTTGCTAACAAAGGTCCATCTAGTCAAGGCTATGGTTTTTCCTGTGGTCATGTATGGATGTGAGAGTTGGACTGTGAAGAAGGCTGAGCACTGAAGAATTGATGCTTTTGAACTGTGGTGTTGGAGAAGACTCTTGAGAGTCCCTTGGACTGCAAGGAGATCCAACCAGTCCATTCTGAAGGAGATCAACCCTGGGATTTCTTTGGAAGGAATGATGCTAAAGCTAAAACCAGTACTTTGGCCACCTCATGCGAAGAGTTGACTCATTGGAAAAGACTCTGATGCTGGGAGGGATTGGGGGCAGGAGGAGAAGGAGACAACAGAGGATGAGATGGCTGGATGGCATCACTGACCCGATGGACGTGAGTCTGGGTGAACTCTGGGAGTTGGTGATGGACAGGGAGGCCTGGCGTGCTGCGATTCATGGGTTCGCAAAGAGTCGGATACGACTGAGTGACTGAACTGACTGACTAACTGATTCATATCTCAGGGCTTCCTTGATGGCTCACATGGTAAAAAATCCACTTGCAATGCAAGAGACCCAGGTTCAATCCCAAGGTTGGGAACATCCCCTGGAGAAGGGCATAGCAACCAACCCCAGTATTCTTGCCTGGAGAATTCCATGGACAGAGGAGCCTGGCGGGCTACAGTCCATGGGGTCACAAAGATTCAGACATGACTGAGTAACTAACTCTTCACTTCACTACTCATACCTCAAAATATGAATTCTTAAAAAGGACAATTTTGTATAATCTCTATTATTTTTACAAATCACAACCGGACACAAAATATCAAGCAAATGTCTAATTATAAAATAATTAAACCATACCCTTTACATTAAAATTAAACATTACTAAATTGAAAGTTATATATCCACCAAATTTGTATTGAAATTCACATGCCAGCTTTGCCAAATCAGCTAAAGCCCCAGCAGGAACAAACTCCCAGGCACTGGGAACAGCAAGTCAGCCACAGAAATGTCAATGCTGGAATTTGTTGGCCAAATTACCTAAGTGCTTGTAGCTTTTCTTTGCTCTCGTCTTCTATCTTTATGCTTTTGGTGGCATTGTTTTATTTTTCCCCCCAAAAAAACACATTCCAGGGTCTATGCAGCTGACTTCACTGACTTCAACAAACAGAAGGGCTAGAAGTTAGGAGCATCCTGTGTTCCTCTGAAACCCCAGTTCTCTCACTGTATTTCTAAATGTTTACCCTGGATAAGAGGACGGTCGACTCACACACTTCACACCTGGACAGGGAAAATGATAAATCTTTAAAGTTAAGAAGGTGAGAGGCTCACATGTAACTGGCTCAGATTTGGGTGAAAGAAGCAAGAGCTTGTGGTGGGAGGAAGATAAGGCAGGGGTTGTATATGGGGCTTGAAGACAGTGTCCAAGTTTGAAAAGACATGATGATAAGAGTGGCAAGAGTGGGCAAGGCAACTGACACAGACAGAGAAAGGCACATGGAGCCTATATTACAGGCTGGATAGAACCACTTTTTAAAAACTCTAACTCATTTTTCAATGCTTGGGCAAAGGCCAGATCATACTACAAAACAAGTGAAAGTCACTCAGTCGTGTCCAATTCTTTGCGACCCCATGGACTGTACAGTTCATGGAATTCTCCAAGCCAGCATACTGGAGTGGGTAGCTGTTGCCTTCTCCAGGGGATCTTCCCACCCCAGGGATCGAACCCAGGTCTCCCACATTGCAAGCAGATTCTTCACCAGCTGAGCCACAAGGGAAGCAGATAATATTACAGCACAGCATAAAATCCCACAAAGGCTCCCCAGTGCCCTTAGGATCCGATTTACTCGTTAATGTAGCACTGAAGATCCTTAGTGCCCTGCATACACCCCCCTCACATCCCATAAACTGACCATTCTCTTCAGTTGGCAGTTTCACATCTGTTCCCTCCAAAGCCCTCTTTTTGCACAGAGCAGGGATTTGTAGATACCCTCTAAACTGAAATGGACCATATGAAGTCTAGAAATCACTAGTACACTAGAAACAATTTTGCAAGCTTGTAGACTGAAATAACAGTCTGTGGTATCAGTTAACCCATAAGATGCAGAGCTACCAGCTGGATGGGGCAGAGATGTCTAGTTGAACCTTGCCTGCCCTCAAGGTCAGCAGTCACCCTTCATCCAACCCATCAGGAATATTTTCTTCCCAATGGCAGTCTTCAATTTACTACATACGTGCTTGCTAAGTCGTTTCAGTTGTTTCTGACTCTGTGCGACCCCACGGACTGCAGCCTGCTAGGCTCCTCTGTCCAAGGGATTCTCCAGGCAAGAATACTGGAGTGGGTTGCCATGCCCTTCTCTTAGGTCGCCCGCACCAGCAGGCGTTTTCTTTACCACTAGCGCCACCTAGGAAGCCCTACAATATCAACTGAAAGATGGAAAATAAGTATCTGATTTCATGTTTCACTAAGGAAAAGCTGAACCATTTTAACACGTTTCAACTGTTTTCACCATTCAAAATAAATTATCACTCAATCCAAGGGCTAAAACAAGAAAAAAAATTTGAGAGCTCCAGGAAAAAAGTAGTTTACCCAGAAGTTCCCCCAGATTTTTCCCCAAGACTTTAGTTATTTTTGTTCCCACTCACATTCAGAGTGCCCTCTGGAAATCACCGAAGGGGGAAGCGGTTGTAGTTGTAAGAGTCAGTGACTGAATGGTAATTAAAGCCATGGTCTTGGGCAAGATAACCTAAAGAGAGAGAGTCACAACAAAGGAGAGCAGGGCCAAGAAGAAAGCTTCGTATTGAGATGCTGAGGAAGGATCAGCAAACTAGACTTCTGAGATGTCCAAAACAGCTTACCTGTGGTGCCAGTGGTAAAGAACTGCCAGCTAATGCAGGAGATGTAAGAGACGTGGGTTTGATCCCTGGGTGGGGAAGATCCCCTGGAGGAGGAAATGGCAACCCACACGTATTCTTGCCTGAAAAACTCTATGGACAGAGGAGCCTGGCGGCCTATAGTCCATGGGGTTGCAAAGAATCAAACACGACTGAGCATGCAGGCATGCACTACAGGGGAAATAAGTTGCCCAACTGGCCCAATTTCTACTCAGCATGACTGTCATGTTTCTCTTTGTTATTATGAAATGATTGTTCTGAGGATGAGAAGTCTGTTTTGCTAATTACAGCACACATGTGCTCTGTGTGCTTAGTCGCTTATTCATGTCTTACTCTTTGTGACTCCATGGACTGTCGCCTGCCAGGCTCCTCTATGGAATTCTCCTCTATGGAATTCTCTAATACAGAATACTAGAGAAGGTAGCCATTCCCTTCTTCAGGGGATCTTCCTAACCCAGGTATCGAACCCAGGCCTCCCACATTGCAGGCAGATTCTTTACCATCTGAGACATCAGAGAAACCCCCACATACACACACAATTTACAATTAAAACTGGCTTTTCAGAAAATAGTGTTTACCATTACAACATGCAAGGCATTTTAGTATTATTTTGTTCTACTTAAAAAAAAAAAAAAGCTGGTCGGAATCTACACCCAATAATGAGTCCCAACATTTGGTGTGAAAAATATATCCTGTAACATGCTACTGAACACTCAGCAACTCCAGGTATCCTCCGAATTAGAAAGTAAAAAAAAAAAAGAAAAGTTGAAATAATAAATTTCACTCAGCCCCAATGACATGTAAATTCTTTGTTCCACTTCCCCACATTCATAAACTACACATTAATACTTGGGCTTCCACCTAATCAAGGACAACCTCAGGCAGTTTTATTCAAATGCAGATAATTACCCAGGCCCTAAAATTTTTCTTCCAGTCCTAATGCTAGAGACTGGAAAATCCACACACAACCCTCGCTAAAATTTCCTTATCATTCTTACCAAGTTTGACTCAAAGGCAAATACTCAATCTTGTTAAATGTTTTTTAAAAAGGAAGCAGGAAGGCAGCAAAATAAAACATCAGCAAAAAACTAAATTTGCTTGGATAGAAGACAGTAAACACATTTTTGTACTTCCACAAAATGGACTGCTGGTTGCAGTTAAAAAGAGTACAATCAATCTACAGAGACAGAAAGTAGATTAGCGGTTGCCTGGGGGTGGGAATGTGGAGGGGCTGCAAATGGAGAGGGCAGATGAAAAGGTTCTAAAATTGGGTGGTGGTGATAGTTGCACAACTCTAAGTTTACTAAAAGTCACTGAACGGTACACCTAAAGCTAGTGAATTTTAAGGTAAATTATCTATTATTATTGATTATGAGCTATACCACAATGAGGCTTCCCTGGTGGCTCAGTTTTAAAGAACCCGCCTGCAATGCAGGAGACCCAGGTTCAATCCCTGGGTCAGGAAGATCCCCTGGAGAAGGGATATGGCAACCCACTCCAGTATTCTTGCCTGGAGGATCCCATGGACAGAGGATCCTGGTGAGCTACAGTCCATGGGGTCACAAACAGCTGGACTCAACTGAAGTGACTTGGCACAGCACAGCGCACTTACGGTCAGACTAATCAAAGTGCACACTAATTCGTATGACGTGTTCCAATTTGGATTTCTTTATTTTGGCTGTCTGGCATGTGGGATCTTAGTTTCCTGACCAGGGATTGAACCTGTGCCCCGTACATTAGAAGCACAGAGTCTTAACCACTGGACCACCGGGGAAGTCCCCCCACTTGGATTTTTTTATACATATCGCTTACATGAACATTATTGGAAGGACATCCAAGGAGCTTGATTAAGATAGCTGTCTCTGAGAAATGGGTCAAAGGTGAAAGTGTTAGTCGCTCAGTCCTGTCCGACTCTTTGCTACCCTATCAACTGTGGCCCTCCAGGCTCCTCTGCCCATAGAGCTCTCCAGGCAAGAATACTGGAGTGGGTTGTCATTTTCTTCTCCAGGGCATCTTCCTGACCCAGGGATAGAACCCGGTTCTCCTGCGTTGCAGGCAGCAGATTCTTTACCCATCTGAGCCACCAGGGTCGAAGGTGAGAGTTTTAATTTAACTGTATATCCCTTTGTACTGTTTGAAATCTTTTGTCTTTAACATTAAGTACATAAATGAGCTCGTGAGAAGCCCTCACAGGCAGGACCCTCAGGAGTCCTGAGTAACTTATGACGCTAGTTCATATTGTCTGAGGGAAGGATCTGTCTGGTCCGTTAGAATTTAAATATTTCTAAGTAGAAGACTAGGTTAACCAGGAGACTGACAATAAGAGATCAAAAGTGACACAATCTTTCCCCAATCCTTACTGCCTAAAACCCAACAGGAAGAGAAAGAATAGCCTTTGAAGAGGAAAACACGGTTTTCTAAGATTGAGCAGTCAGCTTCAGTCCTGCTGGAGGAGAACTCAGAGTGGTTTCTGCTTTGCAACTGTCCATCTGAAAAGGCATTCAATACCTTCTCTATCTGTACAGGAGTACTGCAACTAGGGAACAGAAAATATACTCCTCATCAAGATTGACCGAAAAGAAAAGGGACTTCCCTGGTGGTCCAGTGGTTAGGCATCCACCTTGCAATGCAGGGGACGCAAGTTTGACCCCCGGTCAGGGAACTAAGATCCCACACACCTCGGAGCAACTAAGCCCATGAGCCATAACTAGAGCATCCGTGTGCAAGAATGAAAGGTCCCGTAATGAAGACCCTGTGTGCCACAAGTAAGACCAAATAACTAACCATAACACAGCCAAATGAATAAATAAAGAACTGAAAAAGAAGAAAAACACACAATGAAAGAGCTAAAGATGAGCTCCAGAAGGCCACTGAACACCACAGTCTCGAAGCTCATAACCAGAGCTTGGTTCCTGCCCCGGATGGAGGCCTGACTTCTGCCTTCTGGCCTCACCTCGGTTCTTGGCTTTTGTTCATCAGAGGACCTGAAGGGGTCCTTCACCTGGCTGCTCAAGGACACTGTGAAGATTAGGAACTTGTGACTCAATACATCTCCCTTCCCCCAACTTCCCAAGATGTGGTGGTCAGCCCTCTTCTGCCTTCAGCCTGCTCTGTCACCACTTGGCTTCCGGATTTAGAAGGCAAAGGTACCCAGAATCTGGACCATGTAATACTAGCATTCCCAATGGTGAAACAGGAGACTCACAGGTGACCTTCACCCAAGGCTATCCCCAGCCCCTCCCACCCAGCTCCTCACCATCGTCTTCCTTCCGCACCACCTTGACAAATATCCGCCATCACCACCACCACTCGCTTGCTGCAGCTGCAGACCTGCGACACGCCCTGAAGCGAATTCTGGCTGGAAAGTGAGGCACTCTGCACTCCAAGGAAACTGATGGAACAGGTCTTTAGACAGATATTTTCAGGAACTGATTTCCCAATCCCAATCCTTGCACCTCCTCATATCTATAAGTAGTGGAAACAGTGAAATCATTCAGTCATGTCTGACTCTTTGCAACCCCATGGACTGTAGCCTGCCAGGCTCCTCCGTCCATGGGATTTTTTAGGTAAGAATACTGGAGTGGGTTGCCATCTCCTTCTCCAGGGGATCTTCCCAACATATCTAGAAAAGCACTAAATCCCTTCTTGGTGACAGAAGCTCCTCGTGACTAGCAGAAAACCTTCTGTAAAATGAGGGCTTGATTGCATTGAACTCCTTCATCAAAATCATATACTGACCTTCCCCCACTGCCTCTTTGGAACAGTCTCTCAGAATTCTCTGAGGTACTGACTTCCAGGCTGCAGTCCTCATTTCTCCCCAAACAAAACTTAACTCGCAATTCTCACATTGCACATCTTTTTAGTCTACAAAAGCCTGCCTCAACTCCATACCAGCCCCACGCTAGGAGTCCCTACCCATCACTGTACAGCCCCCTGTTGTTTTACCCCCACCACTTCAGCCCCTGTTTCCACATTCATTTATCTATGTTTATTCAGATTATTTCACTTACAGTATTCAACCCTGAGTCACCTATATGCACTGAACAGCCTCTACATCCAAGACACTAGTGGGAAGGCAGCAGTGATGGGATTTTTGTAGATAACGTTTAGGACAGTGCTTTGTTTTACTTTTTAATGGCAGCTTTACTCAGACAAAATTCATGTACCAAATAATCCACCTTGTAAAAGGGTAAAATTCAGTAGTTTTTAATCTACATAGAGCTATGAAACTCTCACCACGATCTACTGTTTGAACATTTCATCAGCTCTAAAAGAAACCCTGTACCCAAATGCAGTTACCCATTTGCATTTTTTTTTTTTTTGCAGTTTCAGACATGCAAACTTTAGAACATATAAAATTATAAAACATTCATGCTATCAAAAAACTGTATAGTATGTGATCTAGATTAAAATGGTTAATAATTACTCACTGTTGGACATAATGTAACTTAAAGGGCAGAGGTAAGGGTTTCCACTGGGGGGAAAGTTCAGTACAACTATTAACAAGCAACAGTAAAGAGCAGTTTACACTTGGATAGTGCCTCAGGTCTTACAAAACACACTTAATACATGGCTTTTTTCTATCCTCTTGTAAGAAATAAAAATTTAAAGTGGTCCATTTTCAAGGTTAGCTAGCTTTGAGTGACAGCTGGCTGATGTAGCAGCTGTAAGGGTTACAAAACTGGAAAGTCTGGGCAAACAGATGGAGGATGGGATGCCTAGGATTTTCACGCAGGCTGATTTTATTGGTGAATTCAAAACAGAAGAACGGGAATAGGTCCGCAGGAAAGGAGGAAACAAGATGTCAGGGAGGGGCCTGCCCATAAAGAGGGAGGAAACAAACACTCTACCATTGAGCCACCTGGGAAGATAGTTCACCCCACAGTACTCAGCCAATGAGGAACCGGGGGAGGGACTTGAGTGTTAGGGGATAAATTGCTTGCTATAGCGACTCTGAGTGTGCCTGTCCACCAGACACCCAATCTTGCAAGACCGTCATTAGAGCCTGACTTCCAGCTGCACCCGGTGTCTCCAAGTCCATTCTTTAGGTTTGGGTCGGTGGGCTTTTATTTCCCACACTCTCAAGCTTCCAGGTAGGTTAAATATAGAGCTTTTACAATGACCCAGGAGCCTTAAGTGTAAGACTGCATGCTTGACCCACAAATTCACCCCAGCGGGTCCCCCAGGCCAGCTCTTCTGACTCCCAGTCTTCTCCCTGGACCCACACTTGCTCCACTGTTCCACCCCAGGGAAGAAGCACACAGCCAGCACAGTGAGCCGGCTGTGTGTGACCATTAAGCAATTGCAATTTTATATCTGCCTAGAGAAAGGAAAAGAAAGGAAGCCTATTTATACCCTCAACGCAACAAAACATGCCTTTGTTTTATGAGAAGGCCCTGGAGATTTGGTCAGCACCAGCCCAGCTGCGGCACACCCACACTGGTTGGATGGCCCCTGCAAATGTTTTTTCTTTGTTTAGTGTTGAAAACGTGAGCCCTCGTCCGGGCCATCCTGAGGTCAAGCCAAAGTAGGAATGGAGCCAGGCTCAAGAGGAAACGTACCAATACTTTGTCCGGATGCTTAGCCAGATGGGTTAGACACTTTTAATTAAAGTAAGATAAAATTCTAATTAATTAACATTCTAATTGTCTCCAGAATCACATCATCTTTTACTCACCAAGTGCTTAATATAACCTGAACCTCTGGGAACACCCTGTTCCACCTGGTTAACAAGAGAAAACAGCTTTTCAGTTTTTCCAGGAACATGAACTCCTTTTTCAGACAGAGGGTAGTATTTAGTGGGTTTACTCATTAGTCACTAAGCTTTTAATGGCCTGAAAGAGATTAACGAAGCTCTGGAAAGTAATCCATTGTAAGTAACAATGACTATGGCTTCCCCAGTGCCTACAGAAAATACCCACAGTGCAGGACATCTAAACACTGCCACCCACTTAGATACACACCACACACGCTGACACACACATCTCCTGCACTTACTCTATCTTTATCTGAATTGGTTACATATGGTAACAAACTCTACACAATCCCACATTAATTAATGGTTAGCTGCACTGCCCTCTAGGAAACGAACACTTCCACACCTACTTCCGGAAGAGGCAAAAACAGGAAAAAAGTGGAGGGCTCAACATTATCACACCAACTAGTGAGGACACTTCAAACTGAACCTTAAAATCCAGTATTTGTCCCAAATTCTTTCATCCTGGCAGGAGGAATAAGCCAAGAGAGGCATTTACAGGGACGACACACAGTGTGCGTGTGCATGCATGCACGAATCTGACTCAGCTCCCCAACTGGCAGTAACCTCTGAACTCTCACATATGTGATCTACAGCTCTGTATGTACACTGCTTTCCACCTGGGAGCACCGTTATGTATAAAATGCAACTTCCACAAGACTAAGCTGTCTGAAGGTTAATTTCACATCCCATGCATACCCCTCTGAGCTCACACAGCACTGATGTCAATTTCACCTCCTAGACACCACCCTCTGCCCCCATAGGTTCCAGTGGCAGATGCTCAGCATCTGTTCCACACCTGGTACTCCCCAGGCCATCTCTACCAAAAGCCACAAGATGGTTTTCAAGATGGTGGCCAAGGACGGCTGGATGGTACCCACATGGTACCAGGGATGGTCTGCATGAACTACAGAACACTGCTCCTGGGTTCTCTCTAGTATTATTCACTCTCAGGGAATAATGTCACAGGTAGTCTTACAGGGATGCCCATGGAGTAAGGAACTCACACCTCCTGTCAAAGACTTGAAAATGTGGATATTGTCAAAGTTGACAAGACATTTTTGGCCCTCTTGAATATTTATGGATTATTTTCTATTAGGACAAAGATAATTCCAAAATGATGAAACTGAAAGAGGAGAGGGAAAAAGTTGGCTTAAAGCTCAGCATTCAGAAAACGAAGATCATGGCATCCGGTCCCATCACTTCATGGGAAATAGATGGGGAAACAATGGAAACAGTGTCAGACTTTATTTTGGGGGGCTCCAAAATCACTGCAGATGGTGACTGCAGCCATGAAATTAAAAAATGCTTACTCCTTGGAAGGAAAGTTATGACCAACCTAGATAGCATATTGAAAAGCAAAGACATTACTTTGCCAACAAAGGTCCGTCTAGTCAAGGCTATGGTTTTTCCTGTGGTCATGTATGGATGTGAGAGTTGGACAGTGAAGAAGGCTGAGTGCCGAAGAACTGATGCTTTTGAACTGTGGTGTTGGAGAAGACTCTTGAGAGTCCCTTGGACTGCAAGGAGATCCAACCAGTCCATTCTGAAGGAGATCAGTCCTGGGTGTTCTTTGGAAGGAATGATGCTAAAGCTGAAACTCCAGTACTTTGGCCACCTCATATGAAGAGTTGACTCACTGGAAAAGACTCTGATGCTGGGAGGGATTGGGGGCAGGAGGAGAAGGGGACGACAGAGGATGAGGTGGCTGGATGGCATCACCAACTCGATGGACATGAGTCTGAGTGAACTCCGGGAATGGTGATGGACAGGGAGGCCTGGCGTGCTGCGATTCATGGGGTTGCAAAGAGTCGGACACGACTGAGCGGCTGAACTGAACTGAATTCCAAAATATGAATGAATCCATACTTCTTCTGCACTACTGATTTAAACACCAGATATTTTCACTTTGCTTCTCATTCAAACCCAAAGTCAACTTTGAGATGACTGAAGCCCCAGCCAACAATTCTACTGCCATTTCATGGGAAGCCCTGAGCCAGAACCATGTAGCTAGCCAGTCTCAGATTCCCAACCTTCAGAAACTGTGTGAGGGAACAAATGTTTGGGCTTTTTTTTTAAACTGTTAAATTTTGGAACTCTTGAGAGTCCCTTGGATAGCAAGGAGATCAAACCAGCCAATCCTAAAAGAAGCCAACCCCGAATATTCACTGGAAGGACTGATGCTGAAGCTCCAAACCTTTGGCCACCTGATGTGAAGAGCCAACTCATTGGAAAAGACCCTGATGCTGGGAAAGACTGAGGGCAGGAGGAGAAGGGATGGCAGAGGATGAGATGGTTAGATAGCATCCCCGACTCAACGGACATGAGTTTGAGTAAGCTCCGGTGATGATGAAGGACAGGGAAGCCTGGCATGCTGCAGTGCAGGGGGTGGTAAAAAGTCAGACACAATTTAGTGGCTGAACAAGTTTGGAACAAGCAATAAATCCTAAAGCAATCTCCATACCACTTTTATCTGAAATGTTCTTTCCTAGCTCTAACTACCAAAATTCTCAAATTTGAGATCCAGTGAAGGTGGCTTATCTTTTATGAAAGCACTGTCCCCTCACCAGAATTACTTACTTTTCCCCTCAGTTCAAATTACACAGGTCACTCTTTACAACAGAGCTTCCTTTGTCTTATATTGCAGTTAAGGCTCACAGGCCTGCACCCCATAAGCTCTCCAAGGCACAGATCGGGTCAGTGATTCTCCCCCATCCCACACCTGTGTACAGAACAAGCTACAGAGTAATTCTGTTGAACTTTAGTTAGGGTTTGGCTGGTCTTCAGTAATAAAGACTTGATTATCCATGGAGAAACCAGTTCTAGCTGAGACCACGATTTGAAAAATGGAGTGAGTCAGAGAAAGTGGGGGAGAGCACAATCAGATTGGTCCTGGGCAGAATCCAACCCTTCCTTCCCTTCCCTACCCTGTGTTGCTGTTGTTTAGTCACTAAGTCATGTCTGACCCTTTGCAACACTATGGACTGCAGCCCACCAGGCTCCTCTATCCATGGGATTCCCCAGGCAAGAATACTGCAGTGGTTTGCTATTTCCTTTCCAGGGGACCTTCCTGACTCAGGAATCGAACCCACAGCTCCTGCATTACAGGCACACTCTACCATTGAGCCACCTGGGAAGCCCAAGGAATGCTGCACCCCTATACCTTCCCCAGTAACCCCATCAGAAGAGAGTGAGGAAGGATGAATAATTGACAGAAACGTCGTGTCTGCATCTTCACTGGGGGAGTCAGTCAAGCAGGTGGTCTCAGAAGCAATAGAACATCCCCTCCCTGAGTCAGCTGCACTGGATTCCAGCAGCTGATGGGGGCAGTCACATAGCGTGAACTTGGGAATCAGAGCCATCTGCGTTTGCATCTAGATCCCACAATCAGAAACCATCAGACCTAGGAAGAAAGCATCCAGTTTTTGAACATTCAGATCTTCCCCTTGTAAATTACTACAAATGACTAAGACAGCTGTTGAAAAACGAAATGAGATCAACCTACTAATTTATGTGAAACATCCAGAAGAGGGGGAATCATCTCAGCCACTTCCCTTCCCCTCACTGAAGCCAAACTTCAGGAGAATGTGTGCCCCAAATGGGAGTTTAAGCCCTAATGTGAGGACACCAAATCAAGCCATCTCTATTGCCCCTGTCCCATCCCAAAAGAGGCTCTGGGACTGGGGAGACAACCCCCATATTCACTTACATACTTACATACAGCTCCAATTTAAAAATCTGACTCCTTCCAAACAAATATTTTCTCTTTGATCAGAACTCATTAAAACTTAGCAAAAGGCCACACATAAACATGTTCTAGGCCAACTGCATGTAGTCTCACTCCAGAGAACTTACTGTAGCTAATTAATAAGCTGGCATCCCCCACCTGACTATAGCTTCCTCAGGTGCCAGAGCCAGGGATTCATTTCCTCTGTGTGTGCATGTGTGTGTGTGTTAAGCGTCATAATTAGCACAATGTCCACCACTTTAAAGGCAAATAATTGACCAATCAACTAGGAATTATTAATTCTAGAACATATACGTATCACATAAGCCTACTCTGGGAACCAAGAAAGTAGAAACATTAAAAAACCTGGATAGTTCAATTTTCAACATAAAGCACGTCTATTAAGATTCTAGGGACTTCCCTGGTGGTCCAGTTGTTAAGAATCTGCCTGCCAATGCAGAGGACATGGGTTCTATCCCTGGTCCAGGGACTAAGATTCCATATGCTTCGGTGCAACTAAGCCTGAGCACCACAACTGAAACCCATGGGCCTAGCGCCTGCGCTCCATGACAAGCGACGACAGTGCAATGGGGAGCCTGTGCGCTGCAATGAGCCCCTGCCCGCTGCAACTAGAGAAAACCCGCAGAGCAACTAAGACCCAGCACAGATCCCCGGAAAAGATTCTAGTACATTCCACTGTATTAAACACCAAAGCAGACAAAAAGAAGCAAAACACTTTTCAAAAAATGTTATTTACACTCTCATAACATTCATGAAATATAAAGATTACATTTTTAAACAATCGCAAAAGCCACAATTAGTTCACGTTGGTCAATCTGTAAGGTGAAATCCATGTAAGATTCCAAAATTTAAATTACATATGACAAATTTTGTAATCCGCTTTAAAAAAAAAAAAGCAGTCAAAGTATAGTCAGAACCAAACCAGGGTAGTCATGCTTCTTCCAATGAAAGTAATCCTTGTCAGGCAAATGTATAGCATAATGTTTTGCTTTTTTATCTACTAGAAGAATCTCATGATAATATTTCAAACAATTAGTAATTTACATCTTAGTTTTACCAATACACAAAACTAGGATTTTGCAACAGAAAACCAATTCTGACTAAGTAATACAGTACTTTAAAAAAATACTTAACAGTTAAAAATGACATTTTACATTGACATTTTACAATACGGGAAACTGCAGAGAAATTGATCAATACTCATCACAACCAACAGGGCTCTTCAAGCTGACTGAGGATAAGTGACCTTTGGCTCCTGCTCCCCTTCCTGAAGCGCCTGAGTGTCTTGTCACACAGCTGAGACCAGCACCTGTCAGTCTCCATGGCAACTGCAGCAAGCCCTCCAGTGCCTGAAAGGGCACTAGATGCCTCTCCTTAAATACTTAAATAGGTTTCAGAATAGCGGGCTTCTTGGGGAAGTTCATGGGAAGCACACACCACTCAGAGTCCACCTTTCTTCCTTCAAAAACACTTTTTTTTTTTTTTTTTGCCGCACCACTTGGCTTACTGGATCTTAGTTCCCTGACCAGGGATTGAACCTTAGCCCTCAGCAGTGAATGTGCAGAGTCTTAACCACTGGACTACCAGCGAATTCCCCCAAAACACTCCTTAAAAATATATACATATTTATTCATGTATTTATGTGGCTGCACTGGGTCTCAGTTTCAGCATGCAGCATCTTCATTGTGGCATGCAGACTCTTATGGCATGTGGGATCCAGTTCCCCAACCAGGGATCAAACCCAGGCCCCCTGCACTGGGGACATGGCGTCTTAGCCATTGGACCACCAGCAAAGTCCCCAAACATTCTATGAGATTCACTGGAATAAATCCAGAAAGGGAGTGTCCACAACTGGTTCCTTGGGTCAGGCAGGCGCTGGTCTGTCCCTTTTTACATGGTATATTCAGTGTCTATTTCGGGTGTTAATCCATGGGGTCGCTAAGAGTCGGACATGACTGAGCGACTTCACTTTCGCTTTTCACTTTCATGCATTGGAGAAGGAAATGGCAACCCACTCCAGCATTCTTGCCTGGAGAATCCCAGGGACGGGGAGCCTGGTGGGCTGCCTGCCGTCTATGGGGTCGCACAGAGGTGGACACAACTGAAGCGACTTAGCAGCAGCAGCAGCAGTACCCATTTTAATCAAATCTAAGTGCTTTCCATTTTTTTGATGTCATCTCAATCCCCTCAAGTACCTCATCCAATAAGCTGTAACAGAAAACAAATTTTTAATAATGCACTGTATCTAAAATCTAATAAGCCTCTTAGATCTTGGCTATTTGGAAAGAATTAACATTGTAATAAGTTACTCTGTGGGTTATTTTTAATTTGTTTCCATACACAAAGTAAGATTCCACAAGATGCACAGCTGTCTCAAGCTCAGCTCGAGCACCCCTGGAGGAGGCTGCCCTATACCTGGGACGCTCTCATGGTAAAATCAGCACAAATTTTGTTGTCACTCATTAGAGTGTCTTCAACATCCCAAAGGGGCAGAAGAATTATAGCAGGTAACTGATACCCAGGTTTCCTTAATGACAGAAAGGATTTTCTTTCCATGAAAAGCTGATTCTCCCAAGAAGCTTGTTCAAATCCGGCCTGGGGCCAGAAGTGAAAGATTTTGATGGTGGGTGATCCTAGGCATGCATGGCAGCTGTTGCCATGAAAGTTTGAACACATCTTCCTGGGAAAGCCATCTGTGTGCTCCAGAAGAAGCCAGGCTGTAAGGGAGCTTCTTTTTCTCCAGGACTCGCTCAGTTCCTGGCATGACAGGACTACCCCACCCACAGCAGTCCACGCCAGCAATGTGGACTGATGGTCTAACAAACCAGTAAAGCCTGGCATGCACACATGCTAAGTCGCTTCAGGTGGGTCCAACTCTGTGTGACCCTATGGACTGTAGCCCATCAGACACCTCTGTCCATGGGGATTCTCCATGCAAGAACACTGGAGTGGGTTGCCATGCCGTCCTCCAGGGCATCTTCTTGATGCAGGGATCAGACCCGAGCCTCTTACATCTACCTGCCCTGGCAGGTGGGTTCTTTACCACTAGTGTCACCTGGGAAGCCCAGAAACACCTGGTGCAGACATCAAATCTTTCATTCAAAAAATGACCAGTTTCCTTTACACACTATGACTCCAGACTAAATCATCAATTTTCACTTGTCTGAGGCAAAAGAGAAAACAAATTTTCTTGAAATTGAACTTAAAAGTAATAACCCTTATTTTGAGGTATCCTTTCTGATTCTGGAGGAGGAAGAGCAATGTTAAAAAAAAAATCACCTATTTTAATTTTAGAAATGGTGGCTTTGTGTTTGTTGGTTTTAATGACTTGGCAAAACAAGGATGTGAGGACCCAGTGTGAGCTCCCCAACCCCAATTTTAATTTTGTTGTTGTTGTTTAGTGGCTAAGTCATGTCTGACTCTTTTTGCAATCCCATGGGCTGTAGCCCACCAGGCTCCTCTGTCCATGGGATTTCCCAGGCAAGAATACTAGAGTGGGTTGCCATTTCCTTCTCCAGGGGATCTTCCCAACTCAGGGATCAAACCCGCATCTCCTGCTTGGCAGGCGGGTTCTTCACCACTGAGTCACTTGGGAAACCCAAGTTTAATTTTACTTGTCTATGAAATCTCAGGGCTTCTCTGGTGGCTCAGCTGGTAAAGAATCCGCCTACAATACAGGAGACCTGGGTTCGATTCCTGGGTATGGAAGATTCCCTGGAGAAGGGAACCCACTCTAATATTCTGGCTAGAAGAATTCCATGGACTGTATAGCCCATGGGGTCACAAAGAGTTGGACACAACTGAGCAACTTTCACTGCCATGAAATCCCAAGTATTAGGAATGTTAGTTCTAGGATGGAACACCCACTTAGCCTGCACTTACCTATGACCACAGCCCCCGTAATACCTCCCAACTCATCTAGCATATATCACTGCCCAGGAGAGAAGAGAAAAAGAGGAATAACTGGTGTACAAGATGGAGGGCACAAGGAATGTTGCATCTGGTTATAAACAGAGTCTGAACGGGCAGAGGGGAGAATATCCAAGATTAGTCTAACAATGACTTTACCTAAAAGACACATTTGGACCTAAATTCTCTAGAAACTACATAAGCCACTGTTACTGAGGACAATGCTGATCTGTCAAGGGTGTTGAGGGGGGAAAAAACAGTTGAAATATCACTGTTTTAGGAAGTCCACAAAAACGGAAAAAAGACCGCCCAGCAGCCTGAAGCTCATTTCAGGTTGAATTTGTAAAGAGCCCAGTCAGCACTCTTTTACAGTTTTCCTAGCAACTTGGCTTAGCCCTAGATTGGAAGAATTAAAACAAATTACCCAATGCTGGGCATTAATGTGGTAAATATGGCAGAGAGTCAGGGAGACATCATCTCTTAGAACAAAAATAAAATTAAAAAGATACATCCTCAGCAATTTCACTTCTTCATATTACCCTAAACGAAACAGCTTACATGAAACAGGAATTAAAACAAAAAGATGCTCAGTGCAGCATTTGTTTATTATAGCTTTTTAAAAAAAATACTATTAATATGTGTGCCTAGTCTCTCAGCTGTGTCTGACTCTTTGTGACCCCATGGACTGTACCCTGCCAGGCTGCTCTGTCCATGGGGATTCTCCAGGCAAGAATATTAGAGTGGGTTGCCATACCCTCCTCCAGGGGATCTTCCCAACCCAGGAATCGAACTGGGGTCTCCTGCACTGCAGGTGGATTCTGTACCAGCTGAGTTACCCAGGCAGTCTATTAATATAATGAATCAAAGTGCCCATTAACAGAAGTCAAACTAAGGCATATTTATAACTCTGGGACATTATGCAGCAGTTAAGAATGAAATGGTCAATATATACCAATTTAGAAAGCTCCCCACAACCCAGAGCTGATGAAAAATACAGAACCATGTATGGTATTAATTAACATTTGCTTTTTTATTTTTTTAATTTTTAAATTAAATTTAATTTTTAAATGAATTATTGTTGTATTTATGTGTTTACATTTTATCTTTTGACTGTGCCCCATGGCATATGGAGCATGTGGAATCTTAGTCCCCTGACCTGGGATCAAACCCATGCTCCCTGCATTGGCAGAGTGGAGTCTTCTATCCAATGGACCACCAGGGAAGTCCTATAGCATTTGCTTTTTTAATAGGTGAGCACAAACACGCACCAATCAATTCTTCAAGTTTCCCAAATTGTGGTACCTGCACCTGGGAACTGGCTCAAAATGCAAGTTCTCAGATCTTCCCCCAAAAGGACTGAATCAGCCATCTGGATTCAGCAACACATAACTGTACAAGCCCTCTGATGCATGCAAAAGCCAGAGGATTGCCAGTCTACACAACTCTATCTACACGTCCCCAAGGAAGGGATTGACAGGACTCATACCAACTGAGGTCTCTGAGCAACTATCTTTATCTATACACCTAACCCCCTTTTTAAACAAGGAGATTTTTTTTTAAACAAGGAGATTATATTATCTCATGTTTCTCCATGCATTGCTCCATAAGATAGAAATAAATTTTTTCAGATACTACATGTAGAGATTAGGGAATGATTAACTACACAATTGTATTAACAGCGGAGGAAACGTTGATGGAAAGAGAGAACAGAAGTTCCCTAAGGGCTGCTGAAATGTTGGAGGTCACAAACAGGAAAAACAAGCCCTATAGGAATTTTACTCCAGAGCAACAGAGTTTAGTTGGTCTTACTGGTGTCTCTCTCCTGTGGGGAAAATGCAGGACAACTCTAAAGGACAGCTAGCTACCAAAGGGAAAAAAAGAACAATGCAGACATTGTTTTAGAAAAGCTAAACTTTTATAAAGTCTCTCGTTGTACTGCTTTGTTGATTCTTCAGCATCACTCTGCAGTTGTCAAGGCCACGCACTATGCCACTGTCATCCTCGCATCTACTGGGACTGTTCTGCAGGTGACAAAAAATGGAGCTTTGAAACCAAAGTAATAAATCCTAGTGCTCGCCTCTAGCCACTATGCTTCCAAGTGCTGATTATCCCCTTTCAAGGGAGTGGGACCTGGAAACACACACGCAAACAAAGACCTACACACACTGTATTTTATTTCTTAACTTGAGCATAAGTAACATCAACCTTTACTGTCAATATTTAAAAAAATAAACACACAAACGTAGTCAGGAATCCTCTTTAAAACAGGTTTATAGGAACATGTATTTAAAGCTTAAATATTTAAACATGTAGAGGAATCTGTATATTTAAAACATAAACCTATATATTTAATTTTCAGTTGAGAGATGGCAATAAGAGGTAACCTATCAACCTCCATACTATTGCTAAAAGTCATGCTCTACCCTAGAGATACAAATAAGTGGTATTTTATAAAGATTTATTAATTTTCCAATTCTAAATTTTTTTTAAAAGTGAGAGCTTAGCTGACTTTGTATCAAAAGTGCATGGTGTCACCCTTGACACATACAACAATTTTAACAGCCAACATCTAAAACAGCCTAGATACTCTTCCTTAACTTTGCCACAAAAGATCAAGTAAAAGTTCTGCTTTCTATAACAAGTGCTCTTCAAATTTCACTGAAGAGAAAAAGCTGAATAAAAGTACACTCTCACTCTGGGGTTTT
Source organism: Bos javanicus (assembly GCF_032452875.1). Lineage (NCBI taxonomy): Eukaryota > Metazoa > Chordata > Mammalia > Artiodactyla > Bovidae > Bos > Bos javanicus. The sequence continues at coordinate 43,497,133 of NC_083881.1, forward strand.
AGGAACATCAGCTCCTACAGTTTCAAGCTTTATCCTCTTGGATATATCGAGGTCATCACAACCCACTTGTTCTTTGATACAAGCAAAACCCCATGCTGGAAGCAACTGCAGAACTACAAAAAGACAGCTGTATGCCATTCAATTTTCTGGGCCATGTTTCTCCATGGTACGGAGAAAAATAATTTCTTTTTTTAGCCTAAAAGCAAGCACAGTTCTCCTCATCTTCCATCATTCAACCAATTATCTTTCTTCCTTTAACAAGGCCAGATTTTTACTTGTATCCATGTAAGAAGCTTGGGTTCTTTACACAGAGAAGACAAAGCAAAAAATGTTGTGACACTCTCATATAATGGAAATGTCCAATTAAAAAAAATTACCACTACATCAAGAGTATTAAAGTCACAGACATAGAGAACAGGCTGGTGGTTGCCAAGGGGTAGGAGAGGTGGAAGAGAGGATTGGGAGTTTGGAATGATTAGCAGATGCAAACTATTCTATATAGAATGGAGACATCAGTACAGGGAACTATATTCAATATCCTGTAATAAACCATAATGGAAAAGAATATGAAAAAAAATGTATGTGTGTGTATATACATATATATATAATGTATAACTGCATCACTTTGCTAGACAGTAGAAACTAACCCAACATTATACTTCAACCAAAGAAAAAAGCATTAAAGAAAAACATACTTTACCTCTAAAGAGAACAAACTTAAAACTAAAGAAACAGAGAATAACTGTAAGGCGTAAACCATATTACAAGATCATTTTGCAATCTGTCTATTGCAATATATCTATGTCTAAATGCGTTAGGAAGCAAGTTCATGTGAAAGCAAGACATGGAATATAATTGCCTTTAGGTCAATATTTGTCAGAGAAGGCCTAAGCATTTACTGATAAGCAGCTCTCAGTATAAACAAGAGCCTGGCATCTGTTAGTTCAACAAAGGAGCACTATAACTCTGGGAAGCTGTGCCTTCTGGGGGTGTGTGGGCTTGAAAGGCATCTTCTAGAGCAGAGATTTCTGAATGTCCAGTAACAGCTGAAGAAAGGAAAAAGGTTAGCCCTGCCTCAACCTCCCCACCAGGGCCCCCTAACCTTGGGAGCAGGTCAGTCTCCAACATCTTTTTTCTCCCCTGCCCCAACTCTATCCTCATCACCTCCATCCAGAGGTATAGAGCTGATGCTGAGATGAGGGGCTGGCCACATTCTCAGGGTAATCTGGAGGAGCCAGGCCAGCCCACCGCCGTAACTGACAGGACTATGTGGGCAGAAATGAACCACCTGGGCTGCGATGGGACCCAAGACAGCTGCAGCTCCCAGAGGAGGTACCCAAAGCAGCTGTGAAAGTATCTGTCCTCCTTGACACCCACCCCCACCAAAATGTCCCTTGCACTGAATACTGGAAACTGTGCCTGGCAATCCCAGCTTTAAAGTCGATCTCTTGGGTGAAAGAAGTCAGGCACAAGCAGTTCTTAGGTTCCCTTTGAACCGAGGAAACCTGACCTCCTGAAGGCCTGCCAAAGAAAGCAGCCTGAATGTCAAGTTAAGGCTTGTGATTAAGAACCTGAGTCCTAACTCGACAGGGTGTGTGCAGGGCATGGGGAGGAGGGCGGGCAAACAAGTACTACTGAATAAAGAACATGAGGCCTGCACCTTGGTTTTCACTTTCATTAGAACGTTTTTTATTTCCCTGAGTACATCTGTCCCTTTATTAACATGTATATTCAAAGGCAGAATGATGCTTACAAACCAACAAATAAATGTGGGAGAGTACTTAAGATTACAGAGGTCACTCAGTTCTTTATAAAAGGAATGCTTTATTACAGTCTATAATTATGTAATATCTTCAAAAATAGAAATGTTTTATTGCTTTGCGTTTCTACATGCTTCTCTAATAAGATTATGTTTAACTTATGCCCCCTAGAATGATAAAGAATTACTGCAAAGCATATAAAAATGCTAAACATTTTAAGTACAGCTGCTTTAATGACACAATGCCCAGGAACTGAAGGAAATTAACAATGGCCACAAAAGTGAAAGTTAAAAGTGTTAGTTGCTCAGCTGTATCCAACTCTTTGCAACCCTACGGACTGGCTGTCAGGCTCCTCTGTCCATGAAATTCTCCAGGTAAGAATACTGGAATGGGTTGCCATTCCCTTCTCCAGGGGATTTTCCCGATCTAGGGATTGAACCCAGGTCTTCTGCATTGCAGGCAGATTCTTTACAATCTGAGCCACCAAGGAAGCCCCAACAATGGCCGTGTGCTATGTGCTAAGTCACTTCTGTTGTGTCTGACTCTTTGCGATCCTATGAACCACAGCCAGGCTGGCCATAGTTGCTTCCAAAAAGAAAAAAAAGTGGGGGGCTATGGGACTGCCTGAGAGCTGCTAACTGTTCCCACTGTTCCCACTGCTCACTATTCTCATTCCCACTGGAATGAGCCTCAGTAGGAACAACAATTCCTCAAAGGGAGTCCAGGTTTCCATAGGCAGCAGCAGGAGGTGAGGACACGCCTCCCTCCCAGCTCTCTCTTGCCTCCATCTCTGTCTCTTCCCTACAATAGCCATCTCAAGACTGCATTTACAGATGCAAAATTTCTTTTTTTTTTCCTGCCCTGAGTCTTCATTGCTGCTCTTAGGCTTTCAGTAGTTGCAAAGAGTGAGGCCTTTTGCAGTACACGGGCTTCTCATTGTGGTGGCTTCTCTTCTTATGGAGCATGGGATGTAGAGCGTGGGCTCAGTGGGCTCAGTAGTTGTGGCCCAGGGGCTTAGTTGCTCCTTGGCATGCGGGATCTTCCCAGACCACGGATTGAACCCATGTCTCCTTCATTGGCAGGCAGATTCTTATCCACTGTGCCACCAGGGAAGTCCCAGACCCAGGGTTTTTTGCCATATGGGTATCAAAATAGTTCACGCATCCGCAGTTCCCACAACGTTTCACAGGCAAGATTCCTTACACTGGAGACTTGATATTATTAAATAAATCAGCTCCACTGAGGCAAATCTATGTCTGCAACAAATTAATTTAAAATGAGATCTCTCTACCTGATCCCAGGTGCCTCAGTGGTAAAGAATCCTCCTGCCAATGCAGGAGAATCCGAGATGCGGGTTCAATCCCTGGTTCGGGAAGACGCCCTGAAGGAGGGCACAGCAACCCACTCCAGTGTTCTTGCCTGGAGAATCCCATGGACAGAGGAGCCTGGCAGGCTGCAGTCCACAGGGTCTCAAAGAGTCAGACAAGACAGAAGCGACTGAGAATGCACCTACTGAGAGTTGGTAAATATTGCATAGAAACTACATGATCCTAGGGGGGCTCTCTAAGCCCCCTACATATCAAACCCTCTCACCAGGAAAACAGAAGAGGAAGAGAACATCTACAGAGAGCTGAGGCGAGGGTAGGAAGAGGCATTCACCACCCACCTCTGCTTGGCTGGAGCCAAGACCGCACCAAATTAATGTTTTAGCATCATTGCCACATAAATGTTCTTTCTATGCACATAGTACTAGTCAAAAAGAATTAAGAATTTCAAATTCTTCCAAAACTGGAAGACTAAAACCATCCCCAGCTTGTCCTCTGTACCCTTTCATTCACCTTTTGCAAACTCGAAAGAAAGGATAGCAGAAGTGCCACTCTTTTGTGCAGGATGCACCTGCGGAGGACACAACAACATTTGAAACAAATGTTCAGTGTGGAAACTATGGGTGCAACGTACTGCTGTTAACGGCAACATGAACACACATGAAAAATTCCCCCAAATAGCATTTCACTGTCAAAAGCAAGAGGGTGGCTGGGCAGACAGGCAAGTTGGTCAGGAGAAGCAGGAGAGTCAGAGAGCACAGGGGTTCCTGAAGCTCTCACCCAGTAACAGCACCCAGAACCCGAGTGGAAGGGGCCACCCACCCAGAGGCCCCTCCCTCAGCTCAGGGAGCTGGAGCTCCTGCTGGTGGCCAACGTGTCATATCTAGTCCAAGGTGGAAGTGACAATATGACAAAGGTCCATATCCTGGCACAGCAACAGACTAGAACTGCAACTAACCACTTCCTTTAATTCCTTTCTTTTTTTAATTTATTGAAGTATATTTGATTTACAATGTGTTAATTTCTGCTGCATAGCAAAGTGACTCAGTTATACATATACATATATACATTCTTTTTCATATTCTTTGCCATTATGGTTTATCACAGGATACTGAATATAATTACCTGCTATACAGTAGGACCTTCAGTTCAGTTCAGTTCAGTCGCTTAGTCGTGTCTGACTCTTTGTGACACCATGGACTATAGCACGCCAGGCTTCCCTGTCCATCACCAACTCCTGAGCTTGCTCAAACTCATGTCCATCGAGTCAGTGATGCCATCCAACCATCTTATCCTCTGTTCTCCCCTTCTCCTCCTGCCTTCAATCTTTCCTAGCATCAGGGGCTTTTACAGTGAGTCAGTTCTTTGCATCAGGTGGCCAAAGTAGTGGAGCTTCAGCTTCAGCATCAGTCTTTCCAATGAATATTCAGGACTGATTTCCTTTAGGATGGACTTGTTTGATCTTCTTGCAGTCCAAGGGACTCTCAAGAGTCTTCTCCAACACCACAGTTCAAAAGCATCAGTTCTTTGGCACTCAGTTTTCTTTATGGTTCAACTCTCACATCCATACATGACCACTGGAAAAACCATAGCTTTGACTAGATGGACCTTTGTTGGCAAAGTAACGTCTCTGCTTTTTAATAAACTGTCTAGGTTGGTCATAGCTTTTCTTCCAAGGAACAAGAGTCTTTTAATTTCATGGCTGCAGTCACCATTTTCAGTGATTTGGGAGCCCAAGAAAATAAAGTCAGCCACTGTTTCCATTGTTTCCCCATCTATTTGCCATGAAGTGATGGGACCAGCTGCCATGATCTTAGTTTTTTGAATGTTGAGTTTAAAGCCAACTTTTTCATTCTCCTCTTTCACTTTCAAGAGACTCTTTAGTTCCTCTTTGCTTTCTGCCATAAGGGTGGTATCATCTGCATATCTGATGTTGTTGATATTTCTCCTGGCAATCTTGATTCCAGCTTGTGCTTCATCCAGCCCAGCATTTGTCATGATGTACTCTGCATATAAGTTAAATAAACAGGGTGCCAATATACACAGCCTTGACATACTCCTTTCCCAATTTGGAACCAGTCCATTTTCCATGACCAGTGCTAACTGTTCCTTCTTGACCTGCACACAGATTTCTCAGGAGGAAGGTAAGGTGGTCTGGTATTCCCATCTCTTGAAGAATTTCCCACAGTTTGTTATGATCCACACAGTCAAAGGCTTTACTGTAGTCAATGAAGCAGATGTTTTTTTGGAATTCTCTTGAGTTTTCTACGATCCAAGGGACCTTAGTGTTTATCTATTTTATATACAGTAGTGTGTGTCTGCTAATCCCAAATTCATAATTTATCCCTCCCCCATGCCCTTACCCTGTGGTAACCATGAGTTTGTTCTCTATGTCTGTGACTCTGTTTCTGTTTCATAAATAAGCTCATCTGTGCCATATTCTGGATTCCACATATAAGTGATATCACATGATATTTGTCTTTCTCTGACTCACTTCACTTAGATGATCATCTCCAGGTCCATCCGTGCTGCTTCCAATGGCAATATTTCATTCTTTTTATGGCTGAGTAATTATGTACATATACTACATCTTCTTTATCCATTCCTCTGTCCACGGACATTTAGATTGCTTCCACTTCTTGGCTATTGTGAATAATGCTGCTATGAACATTGAGGTGCTATTAAGTTTTAAGAATTATGTAGCCTTTGAGTGTTCCTAACTTTGCTGAGACTCCACACAGAGAAACACAAATAGGTCAACTACTAAAGTATGATTTCTGAAAATTCCCAATTAATAATTTGAAATAATTTTTTCTATGCTTTGAGTCACTATACACACACCAATGGGGGCAGAGGGGATCTAAATTAGCTACACAATAGCAATGACATTAATAATAAATAAACAAACTAGGAAATCTGTTTTCAGGGCTTTTTTTAAATCCCTACATAAAAAAAAATTTAATTCTAGTAAGAAACATAAAACATCTCAAATAAACCCACGACATCCCTTAAGTAAAAGTGAAACAGAAAAAGAGCAACAAAACCTCTGGGTTGCACAGTATGTCCCACACGGAGAAAGACAGAGAAGAAAAAGGAGAAAATGGAAATTAGGTAGAATAAAAAGACACCAAAAGGGAAGGAGAACGGAAAGGCAAAGAGGAACGACAGAAAACTCAGAGAAACAACTACGCACGCGCACACCCAAACTGAGGGGAACAGACCGACCGACTCGGGATTTAACGTTTGCGCAGCACTGGATTGTAGAAAATAATCAAAGTGACCTACTACACTTTGTTTTCTGTTTGTTTTTTTTATATTGAATGAAAGATTCTTTAAATTCTAGAGTGCTTCACAGTTTTCAGAAGTTTCACACATGATTTCACATAATCCCACATTAACCTTTCTCCCTTACCCCTACATTGCCCTTCTCTGCTCCCTCTCCCCAGTGCTAAACACTAGTTTGTTCTCTGTATCTGTGAGTCTGCTTCGTTTTTGTTTTACTTACTAGTTTGTTGCAATTTTTAGATTTCACATATAAGTGATTATCATACAGCATTTATCTTTCTCTGACTTATTTCCGTTAGCATAATGCCTTCCAGGCATCCGTCTGTACTGCTACAAATGGCAAAATTTCATTCTTTTTATGACTGAGTAGTATTCTGTTGTATATATACCCCACATCTTCTTTATCCATTGTCTGTCAATGGACACTTTGGTCGCTTCCCTACCTTGCCAATTGGAAACACTGCTGCTGTGAACACTGGAAACCTAGTACCTTGCCTTGTAAACAATGTTGCTACGAACAGGAGGGACCCAGCACACTCTGAAAAGTTGGCTGTTTCATCATAGGTCACTGCTTTTCAAATTTAACAGCAATGTTGCCATTGTGAAGAGAATAATCAGACTAGGAAAATGTCATCAGACCTTCATGGGCAGTGACCACAGGCCCAGCCAGAGGTCACTGCAGGGCAGCAAGGTGCCCAGCCCTGGAGTCTCTAATCGGGGCTAAAAAGAGGCAGGAAGTTTGGGAAGGGACTGTCATGAAGGGAAAAATAAAAGCCAAGGGAAATCTGCCATGTTATCTTCGTGTGTGTTATGTGTTCAGTCACTCAGGCATGTCCAACTCTTTGCAGCCCCAAAGATGGTAGCCCCCAGGCTCCTCTCTCCATGGGATTTTCATTTTCCAGGCAAGAATACTGAGGCAGGTTGCCATTTCTTACTCCAGGGGATCTTCCCAATGCAGGGGTTGAACCCACGTCTTACGCTTCCTACATTGATGGGCAGATTCTTTACCACTGCGTCTACCTTTACTGTTAGTCAAAATCTTCACTGAATGCCTGAAGCAGCGAATAGTAAGTAACCACCTACTGAAAAATCACCAGAGCAGCTGACTGGAAGGTCAACAGTGACCCAGCTGGCTGACTCTCCAGTGAGGGGACTGCCATTCTGGAGGGAAAACATTTCTCAAGAGACTATTTGACAAATTCAGATGTGCCATAAATCAATCCTGCAGCTGAGATCCTCCATGAAGAAAAGGGAGTGCTCACAACTTCAGATGTGCCCTGAGAAATTGCTGGTATAAAAAAAAAAAAAAAAAATCACAGCTTTACTATGATTTGGCTCTAATGTCAACTCGAGGCTAAATTGCTTCTGTGGTCCTCATTCCACCTGGAGAATGTATCATGCTTTCATTTCACAGATATTTAATAAGTACTTATTCCCCACAAGGTTCTTACACATTCAAGTGAATTATTGCTTACAGACTTGAGCACCTTGAAGGTCAAACTCTAGGATAGGACTATTAAAATACATTGTGCATTAAAAGCATCATAACCAAAACCAGTGACCTACACAGGACTGGTGCATCCAGTTATTCTCCCTTGCCTTGCTTTCTTCTCTCATTTTACAAATAGGCACAAAGGTCAAAACAGCATCCTCTCTGTCTGGAAGCAAAAAACAACACTCAGTGCAGGCAAGCAAATCACCAAGGTAATCCAGATTTCCCTTTAAAACACCATCTTGCTTCTCAAAATGGCAGTCTCCATTTGTATTTTAAAAAAACCAAAACACACACACATTTGACCCTTCTCAAAGGCCCAAATCCATAGCATCTGCCCTGTTCCTTCTCCTCAACTCCCTCCCGATCTTGGAGTTTGAATCTCTCAGCATTATCCATAATTGGGCCTCATCAGCAAAGCCATTATCTACTGTTTCCCTTCAATCTACCTGGCCTCTCCAGAGCCTGTGAAAGTTACACTCCCTATCCTGCACCTTCCTCTCCCAGCCCTGAAATCTTCAAATTCCATGTTCTGTTCTACTTTTGTTCCTGGGCTGTCTCAGCAACTTAATAGCTTCAAATATTACATGTGCTAATATGGAAGTAACATGCTAATAATTAACAGCTACAAATGATCACATGCTCTCCTGCCCAGCTCCTTCTCTTAGAGATCCATAGTTCACCCCTAACCCAGCCACACCGACATCCCACAAGGACCTGGTGGTGGTTTTAAAACATGTGCACACATCTATTGTATGCACCCTCTTCCCACCAAAAGTGGTGTCTAACTCTCCCTCCTTGAATCTGGGCTGACCCTTGTGACACATTCCTAACAGAACAAGGAGGAAGTGACTCCACATGACTTTGAGGCTAGGTCATACAAAGCCACATAGCCCCTGCCAGCCTCTCTCTTAGGACTGATGGGTTGGGAGCACTGGGGTAATGTAAGAAGCCTGCTATGGGGCATCCTGAGGGGGCCTGCTGCTGCATCAACAGCATGGTCTCCAGCTAAAAACAGGCAAGCAAATCACCATCCTCAAACAGGTAATGCTGTTTCCACCAGAGACCATGGGGATTGAACCAGGTGGGTGAGGAAGCCTTCAGATGAGCCCTGCCTCATGCTACAAGCCTCCCAGCTGGGCTGAGTGGAGGAGAGACAAGGTGTCCCCACCAAGCCCTGCCCACGTACAGGTCTGTAACTATCAAAAAAAAAAAAATGCTATTGTTTTAAACCACTAGGTGTGGGGATGGTCTGTTATACAACTTTAGACAAATGGAACAGACCTCAGATGTAACACACAACCCAAATGAAATTCCCTCTCTCCCTTGCCTCTGGTCCCTTTCCAAGTCCATGCTGTCTGAAAAGCCCAAAGGCTTTTCTTTATTCTCTGCTCTGCTTTATTCTCAGATCCTCGCCCTTCACATCTGACCCTTTCTACCCAAAGATCCCTCAGGAATCCAGCACCCCCCACCGCTGGCATGAAACACAGTGACACCCCTTGCTTGGTTAGCTAGTCCCTTCTACATAGCTGCCAAAACGTTACTCTAAAACCAAACTCCCACCTGCCACCACCAGCCTCTTGCTCTACAGCACAGTCCTGAATCTTGATGACAGCTCACACACCCCTAGTGACCACCGTGAACTCCAGTCACAGGGAATTTCTGAGCATCTTTTTGCCTTTCATGCCTCTGCACCTTTGCACATACTGAAGCTTCTTCCCAAATCCTCTTCCGCACCCTTCCTTCTCTTACCTCTTACCAGGATTCCTACTTTGCCTTCAAGTTCAAAGGTTACTTGAGGTTAGATTCCTGTCCTGACGACCAGCCAGAGTTCCTCATTTCCTTTTCAGTCAGTCAGCCAGTCCTTACAACCTCCACTTCACACAGTGGCCGAATTCTCTGTATGTTTCTCCAGCCTGGCCTGTGAGGGCAGGCATCATATCATGTGTGCGTGCATACTCAATCACTTCAGTCGTGTCTGACTCTCTGTGACCCTAAGGACTGCAGCCTGCCAGGCTCCTCTGGCCATGGGATTCCCCAGGCAAGAATACTGGAGTGGGTTGCCATGCCCTCCTCCACGGGATCTTCCCAACCCAAGGACTGAACCCACATCTCCTGTGTCTTCTGCACTGCAGGTGTACTCCTGACTGCTGAGCCACCAGGCAAGCCTGCCTCATATCATAATTGTCTCCAAATAAATGAAATGTTTAATTTGAATCGGAAATCAGCAAATTAGCATTCTACAGAAATACAAACACTTCGTTTGAGAATTAGTATCTATTGAGCCCCCATGCCAGTCACAGATTTTTACTTAAATTTCACAAATAGTTGAGGTATAATCAGCCTCAAAGAGGTTGAGTGACTTATCCAGTGTCTCATGACCAGAAAACGATGAAAACCAATTTTCAACCCAGACATACCTTCGGCTCTAGCATTCTTTACCCTGAATATTTTCAACCGGTTCTGGTGCCTGAGGACAGACCACATTCTGGGGTAGATACCAGTCTGAGTGCTCCCTCCCCCGTGGTAGCTACCACAGAATGGCATCATTTTGAACAACACCTTTCATTATACTTTTAGGTAGCATAAGGACAGGAACACTATGGCCAAATAATTCGGATTTAAAACCCAGCTCTGTCTGTGTCAAGCTTTGTGCCCCTGGAAAAGTTATTACTCCATTTTCTCACATCTTGTTTCTTCATTTGTAAAACAAGGATGTGGCTCACAGATTTGCTCTAAACATTTTCAAAATGAAACATGAAAAACATTTAGAACAGAATCTGGTATACGGAAAACCCTGAGCAGATGTTGTTGCTGGTATTAGTGGTAGTAGTGGTATTACTAAAAGTTGCCCAGTAAAACCCCAGCTAGAAAACTTAGGTTATTATAATGCAGAGCTTGAAGTGGTGTCCCTTCAGATTCCAATTCTGTTTTAATTTGTTGGAAGGAAAATATTTCTAAAAAGTGTGAAGTGTTCCCAGCCCTTTAAACTGATTTGCAAATGTAGCTGAAACTGTTCTTGGCCACCAGTTACCCTTTGAGAAACAACAGGTGTGGGACAAAGGTTTTGTAACAATCTCCACATCTAGCAGAGAATGGGGAAGTCGTGATCTCTCAGCTTCTGTTTCCTCATATATAAAACAAAAATGATATCAATCCTATTACCTTGCATTAGGAAAGACTGAATTGAAATAATACGAAGAAAACTTAGAAGGAGTTGTGCAAAAAGCAGGTAGAATCATCATCATTCCCACTGCTAATAAACTGATATACCAAAAGTGATATACTCAGTATATACCAAAATGGAAAGTTGGTCATCAATTTGCTAAAATGCTCCAGCCAGCAGAAATGTTTGCATTTTCCCTCTTTATATAATTTTCATTCTGTTAACTAGTAGCAAACCCTTTCCGCCACTGTCAACATCTCCACTGCCCTTCTCAATTTAACTGAAAGAAAACTAAAATGTATCAACACCATCTGTGCCTCTTAAATTCAGGATACATTAGAAGCAAATAACTACTTTTGATGAAATAGCATAGAAAACATTTAAGAAAGTTACTTAGTGAGCACTACATCCAACTTCCTTTGGAGAATAAACATTTAATCAGCACTGTCTCCTCCTCTACTTGTAAATGTATACATAAATACTCTTATGTGTACACTTGAGAAGTAAAGTACCAATTTGGCTTCTATTTACAGATCAGACTTTCAGTGATTATGTATAAAACTAAAAGCACATTTGGAACAGGTATTCTTGGAACAGGTATTCTTGTCTCCCTGACAAACTATTATCTTTCCCTGTTAACTGTTTCTATCTAATCCCATGTGACTCTATATACGCTAGAAATCTTTCTAATGAATATTTGTACAATAGGACAAACATTTATGGAGTACCAACCATGTACACACTTGAATGAGAGTCTGGAATACAAACAGAACAGTCTCCTACTGACACTTCATTTCTAACCAAGTACAAATCTTAATGGGTTGGATAAACTGCTATCTTTATTCCTACAGCCCTATTCATTACACCATAAGCTCCTTTACCACACCACAATGCCTCCAAAAAGCTCAGAATACAAGGGGTGAAGTTTAATCCTATTAAGTAAATTCTCAATCCAAAACTTTATATGGTGATGTTTTATATCATTTTTAAGCTGACATTTACATTTGCATAGCTGTAACATGAAGTACAGTCACCATGCCTATAAGCCAAAGCATGGAAACTAATAGTCCTACCTAGAACCACTACTTTCAGTATTGATTACAAAAGCATCTAAAGAGAAGACATAAACACAGAGAAAAAAGTACTGAAGGCAACTGAGAGCCATGACAGTTACTCTAAAAACTGTCACCAAGAAAACATCTGCTCTTCATAATGTCTTCTGTTAGAAAAATAACATGAAACATAACCAAAACCAAAATAGAAAAAATAAATATTTTCCGCAAAACACAAAGGTTTACTATGAACAGGGGAGAAGGGTGGCAGCAGAAGAAGGCAAAGACACAATTTTAAAGTAAAGGAGAGGACTTCCCTGGTGGCTCAATGGTAAAGAATCCGCCTGCCAATGCAGGGGACATGGGTTTGATTCCTGGTCTGGGAAGAGTCCATGCGCTTTGGGGCAGCTGAACCCGTGCTCTCAAGCCTGTGAGCCACAACAACTGAGCCTGTGCACACAACTGCTGAAGACCGCGCACCCAGAACCCAGGCTCCACAACAAGAGAAGCCTCTGCAATGAGAAGCCTGCACACCACAGAGAGTGGCCCCTGCTCGCCACACCTAGAGAAAGCCCACACGCAGCAACGAAGACCCAGTGCAGCCAAAAAATAAGTCAATTTAAATTTTTTAATTTAATAAAATAAAAAGATATTAAAACAATGAAGGAACAACCAATGTCCAAAGGGGAACACAATGGCTAATATCATCTACAGCCTCTTAGACGGTGGAAAACGTTTAAATGAAAAGAGATGGCATTTTTTTTACCTATAAGCTTTCTAATTCTTTTTTTTCCCCAAAGCAATGACATCTGTGCAGAAAAAGAAACAACCAAGAGTGACAAAGGCATTTACAGAATGGGAGGAAAATATGTGTAAACCACATATCTCATAAGGCCTAAGTATCCAGAATACATTAATAATTCATAATCCAATCATAGACATTTCTCCAAAGAAGACATAAAGATGACCGAGAAGCACTCAACATCACTCATCATCAGGAAAATGCAAATCACAACCACAATGAGATATTATCTCAGCTCAATTAGGAAGGCCCCTATCAAAAATGAAAAGTATAGCTAAAGATATGGAAAAATTAGAACCACAGAGGCTCCCTCTCTCTGCAGGTGTTTGGTCCCTACAATGTTCTCTCTAAAATAACTTGGTGAGAATGTAAAATGGTATGGCCACAATGGAAAACAGGAGAGAAATTCACAAACCAAACAAAACAAAACACCTAAGAACAGAACTACCATCAGATCAGATCAGGTCAGTCACTCAGTCGTGTCCGACTCTTTGCAACCCCGTGAATCGCAGCACACCAGGCCTCCCTGTTCATCACCAATTCCCGGAGTTCACTCAGACTCACGTCCATCGAGTCAGTGATGCCATCCAGCCATCTCATCCTCTGGTGTCCCCTTCTCCTCCTGCCCCCAATCCATCCTAGCATCAGAGTCTTTTCCAATGAGTCAATTCTTCACATGAGGTGGCCAAAGTACTGGAGTTTCAGCTTCAGCATCATTCCTTCCAAAGAAATCCCAGGGCTGATCTCCTTCAGAATGGACTGGTTGGATCTTGCAGTCCAAGGGACTGTCAAGAGTTTTCTCCAACACCACAGTTCAAAAGCATCAATTCTTCGGCGCTCAGCTTTCTTTATAGTCCAACTCTCACGTCCATACATGACCACTGCAAAAACCATAGCCTTGACTAGACGAACCTTTGTTGGCAAAGTATTGTCTCTGCTTTTCAATATGCTATCTAGGTTGGTCATAACTTTCCTTCCAAGGAGTAAGCGTCTTTTAATTTCATGGCTGCAGTCACCATCTGCAGTGATTTTGGAGCCCCCAAAAATAAAGTCTGACACTGTTTCCCCATCTATTTCCCATGAAGTGATGGGACCAGATGCCATGATCTTCGTTTTCTGAATGTTGAGCTTTAAGCCAACTTTTTCACTCTCCACTTTCACTTTCATCAAGAGGCTTTTGAGTTCCTCTTCACTTTCTGCCATAAGGGTGGTGTCATCTGCATATCTGAGGTTATTGATATTTCTCCTGGCAATCTTGATTCCAGCTTGTGTTTCTTCCATAGAAACCAGCAATTTTACTTCTGGGTATTGAGGATTTCAGAACAAGTCTCCCTCAAACTACCACTTTGGAATTGTGACTATTTTGAGCTGACGGCAATCAAAATCCAGCAGACTGAGGAAAACCTTTTATTTCTCCCTTACCTGTCTAAAAGAATTTAGATAGAGTATCTGGTCCAGGAAGGGAACTATCACAAGAGATTACTACAAATAGTCCAGGTGAGGTGGGGTGAACTGCGGGCAGCTGGACTGGGGCTAGAGATCAAAGTCCTCTCTGGGCCCCATCGTCCTGCAGGGAATGGAAAACACTTTACCAAACCTTCTCTCCATCTTTCTGTGAATTGTCTTTCTCACCTTTCAAGACCCAGAACCCTATCCCTTTTCTCCATAGCTCAGAGTGTCATGTAAGTCTCAACTGGCTAAATGCCTGAGGGTCTCATATTCTTGTAGGACCCCCGAACATATGCAACTAAATTTGGTTTTCTCCTGTTAGTCTCCCCTATGTTAATTTAATTATTAGACAAGCCAAAGAACTAAGAAGGGTAGGGAAAATAAACATTCCTTTCCTACAGTATATACCCAAGAGTGGAAAACAGGACATAAAAGAGAATTTGCACACCCATGATCACAACAGCCAAGAGGAGGGAGCAACCTAAATGTCCAGTGAAGGATGAACAAAGAAAATAAAAGATGATAAAGAAAATGTGGCATACATACACACTAGAATGTTATATAGCCTTAAAAAAGATAGAAATCCTACAATATGCAATGACATGGATGAACCTTAAAGACATTATGCCAGGTGAAATAAGTCATAAAAAGACAAATACTGCATGATTCCACTTTAATGATCTATCTAAAGTAATCAAACTCACTGAAGCAGTAAAGAGAATAGTGGATACCAGGGGCTGTAGAGAAAAAAAAAATGTGTGTTGCTCAGTGGGTCCAGGGTTTCAGTCTTCAAAATGAAAAGGTTCTAGAGATGTGTTACACAATAAAGTACATAGAGTTAACAATACTATCCTATACACTTAAATACAGTTGTGATAATACATTTCTTGTCATGCATTTTTACTACAATAAAAAAGCAGTAATAATTATGTTTCCCAGAAAGCAATTTGGCCAAAGGCATGAAAAACCTAAGCATATTCACATCCTTTGTCCTGTCTCAAGAAATTTATCTTAAAACACTTTCTCTTTAAAGTATTATAATAGCTAAAATAAAAAGCAATCTATATTCCCACACACACACACAAAAAAAAAACAGTTAAACATCAAATGCTGAGAGTACAGTCATCAAAAAATACAGTTTGAAGATACTTTTTTCAATGGTACATTAAAATTCTTATTATCTAGTAGTATCCAAAATGCAATATAAAATTGTATATATAGTATGTACAATATAACTATGACGAACATATACTGGAATATTCAATAAAGAAAAAAACAAGGGAACAGGTCTAATAAAAAAAAAAGAGAGAGAGAAAGGGAAATGAGGAGGATAGAGAACAGGGGAAGGGAAGAAAGCTATATCAACTACATTTCTGTTGGATTTGCATCCAGACCAAGTTGATTCTAATGTTCATTTGGAAATAAAATCTGGCAGAAACAGCTAGAAAAACATCTAGTAATAAAAAGAAAAATAGAGTGATCAGGAGAGACTAGTCCTTCCAGACATTTTAACATGTTATGAAACCACAATAATTTAAACAGTTTAGTTGCTAGGACAGAATAGGGGGAAAGAAAAGAATACAGAAATTTAGCACTGACAGCAGCAGTGTTTCAAAGACCCATTCGTGAGTGAATGGTGCTGGACAACTGAGGAGCCAACTGAGTTGGGAAGGAGGTTAAGATTCATAACTCACATTTTTTAATCAAAATAAACTCCAGATGGATGAAAGATTTAAAGGTAAAAAATAAAAACATAAATTCAAAGTGAGGATAGCATCTCTATGAACGATTCAAAAGCTTGAAGCTATTAAATGAAAACTGCCATCAACTAATATTTCTGCTCAGAAAAAAAATCACCAGAAAGTCAAAAAAGGAACAACAAACTAGGAAAAAATATAATAGCAATTCATGTCATGAAGAAATCAAGAAGAAAAGGATAAAACAATAGAAAAAACTGGCAAGGTATATGATCAGACATGTCCCAGAAAATGAATATAGATAGATCTCAAACATATCAAAAGAAGTATAATGGCCTTCATATTAAGAAAAATATATAATAAACACAGTCTGCGAAACATCTTCCCCCCCACAAGAGAAGCAAAGATGAAAAATGTGACAACACCCTGGCCACATGATAGAGAGAAGCAGATGCTCACACATAGCTGGTGGATTATAACTGGCACCACTTCTATGGAGCAGAATCTAGCACTATCAAAATTGAACAGTCACATTCTTCTAAGAATTCTTCCTACAGATACACCAGCACATTTAATCAAACAATTTGCATACATATTTATTTGCTGCAGCTTTGTTTTAATAGCAAAATATTAGGGGAAACCTAAATGTCCCTCAATAGGGAACAGGTATCATCTGTTATGGTACATAACATGGTACATCTAAAAATAGACATCTACAAATAGCCCTGAAAAATGAAACAACTCTATATAACATTGTGTTGAATGATCTCTAAAATATATACTGTTAGTATATACAGTATATATAGAAATATAGAAGATAGGTGTGAAATAATTTGTGCACTACAGCTTATACAACACACACACTAATACTGTACATATTTAAATATAAGTGTGTATACCTACATAAGTAGAATCTCTCTGGGTGGATGGAGAAGAAACTGTTAATAATGGTGACATCACTACCCAAGAGAAATAGCCAAGGAGACAGGAATGGAAGGGAGATTTAACATTTTGCAACCTTTTAATCATTCTGAACTCCATCATGTGCATTAATTACCTGGTCACACTAGTCAAAATGATGCTGCAGAAGGGTATTTTAAAATACTGAGTTTTAAAGAAGAGGCAAGATACAAGATGACATATTCAATAAGAGATTATTTTGTGATTTGTTTAAAAGGACAGCTATATGGATGGATACAAACCAACATGCTAACAGTGATTTTCCAGAATAGGATTATAGGTGGTTTTATGTTCTTTCTCTCCATGTGTATTTTCTGATTTTTCTAAAATGAACAATTCCAAAAAAATAAATAAAATAAAATAAAATGAACAATTCCTCTCAGCTACCAAGAAGTATTTTTAATTCAAACATTTTTTAACTTGCACTAGACATTAAATCCCTTGATCCCTTGGACATTTATTCTAATGAAAATACACTGCTAAGATTATGGTTTCTGGTACCCACCCAGTTTAAATAAAATCTGGGAGAGTCTCAGAAGAGAGATTGTAAAACAGTCAACAATTAAACAGAAATAATTAAACCTACAAGGAAAATAAAACAATGTGAGCCTCCAATACAAGGACCAGCAGGAGCACAGAAGGTCAGGGGACTTGGGTGTTCTCTTCAGTTGGGAACCTTGAGTGTATTTGCTTTTATTGTGTACATAGATTATTCTGTTTTGAGATCTCACTGATGGATCACAACCCCTCCTACCACTTAGCTCTCCCCTAGGGACCAAGCAGACTGCTGCATAGAAACAGATGCAGGAAGTGAATGCAAGTTAACAAAGACCTTATCACCATATGGAAAGCAAGACTTGACCAAAGAAACCATGATGCTGAGTGACTCACACCCAGAGATCTGTGAGCAGACCCTCAAAGCTGTTACCTATTCATTTCTACATTTGTTTTATCTGTAAATCAACAACACCTCACCATTTTGTTATTTTGAAGGCATAATTACCAGGCTGAAATTATAGTGACCTATTATTGTGTCACTGTTTCATTGCAGCTTCCCCTTTCCCCAGTTGCTTCGACCATAGCAGCCTTCCCCTACCCCCTTAAGATAAAAAGCTGTGGTGGTGTTTTAATTCAAACACAGATAAAATGCTTAGTGGCTAGGTGACTGTCAATATAATGGTGCTAAACTACAAGTTATTACTAATATAAGAGAGTGTGTGCCTGTGCACGTGTATGTGCACACGTGCTTAATTATGTCTGACTCTTTGCAACCCCATGGACTGTAGCCCTCCAGGCTCCTCTGTCCATGGAATTTTCCAGGTAAGAATATGGAGTGGGTTGCCATTTGCTCCTCCAGGGGATGTTCCCAACCCAGGGACCCAACCCACGTCTAGTGTCTCCCGCATTGGCAGGCAGATTATTTACCACTGTGCCACCTGGGAAGCCAATATAAGAGAGTACTCGAGCACGATTATCTATTCAGCCCCATAAAAGGCAGTCAGGAGTTTTTTTACATGGTGTTTTTTTTACACAGTTAGCAGGCCGCTGCACTTTCAAGGTGGGAAATGGCACACACGTTGAGTGTGCTGAACCCATAGAAGCTCCTAAGAGGCAGTATGTTGTTTATGGTGAATTTTAAATCATCTGATGTTGACTGCTCTCAACATAAGCAGAGTACTGTATACAGAGTCTGGGTATGGGGGAGGGCACGAAAAATAGGCAAATCTCAGACTGATACTGAAAAGCATTCAGAGTACAGCGCTGAAAATAAAACTGTTCATTTCAAAACATTATAGCTCTATTCAATAAAATCAGTAGCAAAGGCTAGATTTTGACAACTTCATATAAGAAGGAACAGATAAGGAGACATTTCATTCTTGAATGCAGAGACATGCATTCAAGACAAGTAGTAGGCCATTTAATTTTGTATCTAGAGGATTTTATTTTCCTGGCCACGCTGTGCAGCATGTGGGATCTTAGTTCCCCAACCAAGGCTTCCCTTCATTGGGAGCACAGAATCTTAACCACAGTACCACCAGAGAAGTCCCTAGAGTATTTTTTAAAGGGACAAACACAACAAAATCCACATATGTTAAAAAAGTAAGTTAAATCCTAAAATATTATGATTTGCTTTTAGGTACTTTGAAAAAAATCACAATTCAGCAGACAATCACAGATTTTGTATAAACCTTATTCCAGCCAACACACTTTGCTGGTGAACCTGCAAGTTAAAAATCCAGGTTCCCTTCTCACTTTCAGCCAGGAGTCTACATGGACTTGCTCAAGACTGAATTGTCTCCTCTGCTAGCTCAGAGAGCTGACAGATAAACTTACTCTCCACACCCACTGCAGTCTTATCAGCAACTTTGTCCATCCAACCAGAGTTCTGTTTCTTTAAAACACAGAGAAAAAGAACAGGAGGAAGTGGGAAGCAAGTAACCAACTCAGAGGTTTCAGGGGCTGGAAGGAGACTGGCCCTTGGGCACTTGCCTTTCATCTGAGGCAGTCAACAAACATTTCTAAAAAACTGTGTGCTGTGGGAACATAAAGATGAAAAGACAAAAAAGAGGCAGAAGGAACCCAAAGTATAAGGAAACGCCAAGTGGTTGTTAAGACTGCCAAGCTATGTAGCCTCAGTTGACCTTGCCCAGGCAGCTAGCTTGTCTTTCATTTAGAGTCTGGCGTCCAAGTTCTCCACTTTAAGAGGATGGACTTCCCTCGCCCTCTAAGAATGACAATTAAACGCAAGGAGTAACATGACTAACAAATATCTTTACCAAAGAATAACATCTGAAAATTAGAGACAGAAAAAGACTCCTCTTATAAACCAAGGGATTTATTAAACATGTCTTAGACACATATACACAAACACACACACAAACAGTAATCCTACAATAACCATATAAAGTGTATCAGCAAATTGGAATATTACAGAACTACTACTGGCCGTGATTCTTACCAGCCAAACTAGAATACAAAAATCTAATAAAATCAGTCACTCCATTCACCTGATTCAAACACTAATATTTCATCTACTTTGAGGAGTACCAAACATAGCCACATATTCTAAAAACATCATTATGTTAAATATCACAGTGTAAGACATACACATGTATGCATGCTCACATGCTGGACACCCTCACTACCCCCATGAAAATCCAGATAGAAAAATACTGACTTACGTGGTAGCCTCTAGGCCTTCTCCTAACAATAATACACCTGAGACCTGTGAGGAGCTTCCCGACTCAAACATGTAAATGTTTACCATGTACAAATCACCAGGTTACTCAACTGTGGACAAAAATGAAATATATGCTTCTAACTTCAAGAAGTTTGAAATCTAGACAATATGTGGACACGTGTATATATGTACATATATAATGTATGACATATATACTATAAACTACATATTGTATGGGGCTTCCCCATTGCTCAGCTGGTAAAGAATCTGCTTGCAGTGCTGGAGATCTAGGTTCGATTCCTGGGTGGGGAATATCCCTTGGAGAAGGAAATGGCAATTCACACCAGCATTCTTGCCTGGGAAACTGCATGGACAGATGACCCTGGCGGGCTACAGTTCATGGGGTGGCAAAGAGTTGGATACAACGGTGCACACATGTACATACTGTATCAAATGAATGTAAGATGAGATTAATTTGAGGAGTTGAGAGAAAGGAAAAGCTGGAAGGCTCCAAAAATCCTATTTTACAACTGACCAGAAGTAAACTACAAAACAGTATACATGGAATATGGTTTGACTTAAATGAAAACTCGTATGCATGAAGGCAGATACTGGAGAGTAGTACATAAAAAAAAAATTTGTGTTAAGACTCAAAATAGTAATAATTCCTATCCCCACTTCCCCAAATTAACCTCAATACTGTTACTTTTTTTTAGCCTTTATATGTAT
The DNA here is from genome assembly GCF_032452875.1 of Bos javanicus. NCBI lineage: Eukaryota > Metazoa > Chordata > Mammalia > Artiodactyla > Bovidae > Bos > Bos javanicus. The sequence continues at coordinate 43,518,031 of NC_083881.1, forward strand.
ATATTTAAAAGCTTGCCGCGAACCTGTGTTATGGTTAGTGTGGTTACTGTGTTACTATCAGTAAAGATTTCTAGGATGTGGCAATATTTAAATCTGAAAACCTAGTTCTACTATGCCACATCGCTCTTAAATAATGTTTACTGGAAGTAATTTCCCTTGAGATACTATTTTCAGAAACAAGTGCAGCCAAAGCTAGAGTAATCAGACTAAGGTTTTGTGTTGGAGGGGTTTCACCTTTGATGGATAAAAGAGGACCCTCGCTACGAAAAATTCCCCGCCTCCAAACAAACCTAGAGACACTGCTCCACAATTGGGGGATGTTAAATGTTTGCAACCAAAACCAACGCCACGGGCTCAAATGCCACCAAAAATCCTAACCACGTTAAGGAGAGAGCAGAAAGTCTTCACGTGTGGCTGGGAGGGCTTCACGCGCCCCTCGTGCGGGGCCAAACGACCCACCGTCCTCAGTCCCTCAGTTTCCACCGGTCCCAGACCGAGGTGAGCAGGGCTCCCGGGCACCGCTTTCACCAAAGCGCCTCTCCATCCGCCGCCCCGGCTCCGAACGCCTGGCGCCGGCCCTCCGCCGCCTCCCAGAACCTTCTCTATCTTTCCCGTCCTCTCTGCTGTCTCCAACACCCGCGCACCCTCGCGCGGTCCCATCCGCCCCCTCCGGCCGCCGGTTCCCGGCAGCCCGGCCCCACCAGGACCTGGGATCCGGCTCCGGGGACGCAACTGGCGGCTCCAGCACCGCAGGCTCCGCACATGCCCGGGTGCCAGGCCGCGCGCCGCCGCACCCCGGACCCGGGCCCCCAGCCGCGCCGCGCCGGGCCCCGCGCCCACCCCGGAAGCGCCCGCGCCCTCACCTTGCTCGCTGCGGTCCATGTCTCCCTCCCGCCGGCAGCCCGTCCCCGCTCGGCCCGCCCGCCCGCCGCGCAGCGCTCCTCCCGTCCTCCGCCCGCTGCTCCCGGGAAGTCCCCTCCCCCGGAGGCGTCGGGCGCGGTGGCGCCGCCCGCGCGAGGTGGGGAGCGCTTTCCCGGGGCGTCACCCAACCACCTGACCCCGCGGGCCGGTGCGCTCCGCCGCGTCGGCGCAGGAGGAGGACCGGCGGGCGGTGCCGGGCGGCGGGGCGGGGAGGGCCGGGTGAGCGCAGGCTGCAACACGCCCTGTAGGAGAGGGGAAGGCGGGGACGGCCAAGACGCGGCAGCACCGTGGAGGCTGCGTGGGGACCGCGTGGAGACAGGGATGGCGTTACGTCGCACCCTCAAGTTATTTATCATCAGAAGTTTCCTCTGGGGCGTTGAAGATGCCCTTTCTCTGCCTCCCCTAACACCTGCTCTTCTGTGCTTATTGAGTGGCAAACGCAGGAAGGTTATTTTCAAATGCCAGTGTCTCCTTTTCCCACTCATTCTTCATGTTCTCCTGCTCCCAAAATAACACCCTAGACTGTCTACCAGAGTAGGTCCGAAACAGGCCAAGAGGTTAAAATTTCAAAGAATCTCTCGAAAAAATGATGTGGCCTTGTCTTTTTAATAGAGTGCAGGGTTTTAAGTGACAAATTCAGAAGATTTTCGTGCAATAAAATCTGACTATTTTGAGTGCAGGATTAAGGACCACACTCTGAAATGAGTTAAATGAATTAAATTAAGCAAAGGGTAGACTTATCAACAGGGATCTTTTGAAAATATCAAAAGGCTCATGTCCATTGATCAAGGGACAGTTTGAAGTTCCTGTAATAACACTCTTCGTAATTAGCATCAACATTCTGTTTAAGTGTTCTGCAGTTACTGTCTTCAATGAAGTCAGGTTGATTATTACATAGTTCTCAGGTGGTAGCCCAATTTCCAAGCCATCTGGGTCTAAGAAGGAAGGAAGCTTCCTTGTATGCTACCTAGAGACTCTGGCTAGGCCTCTAGCCGGCATTGCCTGAAACATCACAGGAGTTTGGCTGTTGCTACTATGTTTTTAAATTAGCAATAGTTACCTGCTGCTGCTACTGCTAAGTCGCTTCAGTGTGTCCGACTGTGCGACCCCATAAAAGGCAGCCCACCAGGCTCCCCCGTCCCTGGGATTCTCCAGGCAAGAACACTGGAGTGGGTTGCCATTTCCTTCTCCAATGCAGGAAGTGAAAAGTGAAAGTGAAGTCACTCAGCGGTGTCCGACCCTCAGCGACCCCATGAACTGCAGCCTTCCAGGCTTCTCCGTCCATGGGATTTTCCAGGCATGAGTGCTCAAGTGGGGTGCCATTCCAAGTGTATCTGTTTCCCACCTGCATTGACAGCCTCTTCTCCTGAACTTTATTCGGTTTATCTCAATCCAATGAGACCTCTCCTCTTTGATTCTGCCTACTCCCACTGCACTTGGCTTCTCTCTTGTAGCACCCACCACTCTCACTCATCTCCCAGGCCAGCCTGCCACAGTCATAGGTTTATGTTCCCAGCCCCTCTAGGTTATAACCCAGCAGCTTATGAGCTCCAGGAGGTCAAAGATCGTTTGGGTCATCTTTTCACTGCTTTAATTATGCCATGCAGTGAATCAATATTGTAAGTTTAGCTTTCAGACCAAAATTTCAAAATAAGATAAATTGTGTCCTCGGTCATGTCTGACTCTTTGGGGCCCCAGGGACTTTGTCCATGAGTTTCCCAGTCAAGAGTACGGAAGTGGGTTGCCATTTCCTACTCCAGGGGATCTTCCCAGCCCAGGGATTGAAACCGCTTCTCTGAGTTTTCTCATTGGCAGGCAGATTCTTTACCACTAGTGCCACCTGGGAAGCCAAGATATTAATATAAATCATATCTACTATTACTAACAATCCAGTGTTTATAACAAAGAAGTGCAATGATATATCTTTTCTTTTTAAAATATTTATTTATTGGCCGCATGGCACAGCATATGGGATCTTACTTCCCTGACCAGAGATGGAACCCTGCATTGGACCCACTGCATTGGAAGTGCAGAGTTTTAACCACTGGACCTCCAAAGAAGTCACTTGTTTTTTGCTCTTAAATGACCTTTTAAATGTAACAGTGAGGAGCCTGGTAGGCTGCAGTCCATGGGGTCACTAAGAGTCGGACACGACTGAGCAACTTCCTTTCACTTTTCACTTTCATGCATTGGAGATGGAAATGGCAACCCACTCCAGTGTTCTTGCCTGGAGAATCCCAGGGACGGGAGAGCGTGGTGGGCTGCCGTCTATGGGGTCACACAGAGTCGGACACGACTGAAGTGACTTAGCAGCAGCAGCAGTATATTTTTGCATAGGCAGGAAATATAATGTGGTCAAGAATTTTTGACTAGCTGCTGCTCAGATAAAGGATTGGAAAGACAATCTCTCAACCTATGAACTAACTTGGGGACAAATAAATAGCACTTGAAAATAACAATGTTTCAAAATGTTATTATTCTTATCTTTTTAATTTGCTATACAGTGATGATCCTGTTAATGTGTGTTGGGAGAGAGAAATGACCTATTTTGAAGAGTTTGTATGCTTGTTCCCATTCCTGGCAGAGATGACTAATTACCTACCCATATCCAACTTTACCATTTTTCTTCCTAAGAGAACTCAAATATAATATGAGGCACCGGTGTGTCCAGCTGAAACACTGACCACTTTAACCTCCCCTGCAGCTGGAGGTGGCTCTCTGACACATTCATGACCAATGAGATATGAACTAGAAACCTTCAAGAAATCATTAGGAAAGAAAGATTTGGCTGGATCTTGAGATGATCATTATAAGTGAAGTACTAGATCAGATAAAGAAAGACAACTAGTATATGATGTCACTTATATGTGGAATCTAAAAAGACAATACAAATGAACATATTTACAAAACAGAAACAGACTCACAGGCATAGAAAGCAAACTTATGGTCACCAAAAGGGAAAACGAAGGAGGGATACATTAGGAGTATGGGATTGACAAGCTTCCCTGGTGGCTCAGACGGTAAAGAATCAACCCAGGTTCGATCCCTGGGTTGGAAAGATCCCCTAGAAGAAGGCATGACAACCCACTCCAGTATTCTTGCCCAGAGAATCCCATGGACAGAGGAGCCTTGTGGGCTACAGTCCATGGGGTCGCAAAGGGTCGGACACGACTGAGTGACTAAGCACATGGGATGAACAGAAGCAGACTATCGTACATAAATAGATAAACAACAAGGATTTACTATATAGCACAGGGGACTATATTCTATATCTTGTAATAACCTATAATGGAAAAGAACCAGAAAGAATATACATATATATGTAACTGAATCACTTTGCTGTACAACTGAAATTAACACAATGTTGTAAATCACTTACACCCCAATTTTAAAAAGGCTTGACAACATTGTTTTTTTCTTCAGCTTCCTCCTTCCAGCCTAGAAAGGCAGCAGCCATATTGAAAGCATGAGGAAGAAAGTCAGGTTTGGCAGTGTAGAAAGTCAGAAAGAACCTGGGTATTCAGTGGCATCACAGAGATGTTTCTTATGGGAGAAAAATAAATGCCTGAAGTTTTTAGGCCACTAGAGTTGGCTTCCTGTTACAATGAGCAAAAAAAAAAAAAAAAAAAAAAATCTAACTGGTACAACATACCATTTTAAAATTCCCATCCTGGCACATACCAACAGAGGTGGATTAATGCAACTCTGTACCTTAGGCAAATATTAACTTTTCTCTACAAGGCTAAATAAGCACTGTTTATGTTATAAACAACCTAGTATATGATAGTTCTCCAAAAGCCTATTTTTCTCTTGTGTCTTCCAGCTACTTCATTTTTTTTTTCTTGACAAATATAATCTGCACTTGTAACTCATGCTGTGTTATTTCTAAAATGAACAGAGTTTATGTTTTAGCACACTGAACGGTCTCTGGAGAATGGTTAGCACTTAAACTGAGCACCTGGGTGCATTATGAGAGCTAGCTTTTAAAAGGCTAGGTACAGGCAAGAGAAACTAGATTTATTTTGTAGTGCTGTTGTTGTTAATGGTAATATGGATTTTTTTTTTTCAGTTTCTTTTTTCAAATACCCATTCGTTGGTGAAATTTCTACCAACCAGAGTCTGTCTTCCTGCTGGAAAATATGATCACTTTTTCAAAATTGTGGTATCATAGGCCTTTAGTGGTTTGACTGATCAGAGTGCTAGAACTGCCCTTAGAAAGAGTTTGGGTTGATAGACTCAGCAAATAAAAATGCAGGACCCCATTAAGAATTTCAGATAAACAGTGACTAAATTTTTAGTGTAAGCATGTCACAAATATTGCAGGGGATACCTATACTATAGCATAATTTTTTTTTTAACCTGAAGTTTAAATTGCACTGAGTGTCCTGTATCTTATCTGGCAATCCTAGACCCAGGTGACTGGGGACCCCAATACTGGGCCCCAGGCTTTAGAGATCAGCCATGGGTGCCTTTCAAGGATGAGGAATCCTTGGCACAGAATAGACATACCTACGCATTCCTGTACCCTCTTTATACATCATGTTCTGGGTATCTGCAATGCTAGTCTAAAGGTGTGAGCAAGGAGTGGCTGATGAGAAAGGGTGGATCAAGATGGTCTCTGTGGCTGAGGTGCCTGTTCACAGGAGCATGCTAGGCTGCTCAGTGCAATTTAAATTTCAGGTTAAAAAAAAAATTATGCTATAGTATAGGTACATCCCCTGCAATATTTGTGACATGCTTACACTAAAAATTGTTAGTCACTGTTTATCTGAAATTCTTAATGGGGTCCTACATTTTTATTTGCTGAGTCTATCAACCCAAACTCTTTCTAAGGGCAGTTCTAGCACTCTGGTCAGTCAAACCACTAAAGGCCTATGATACCACAATTTTGAAAAAGTGATCATATTTTCCAGCAGGAAGACAGACTCTGGGTACTTGAGCTGTGGAAGTAAACAAGGTCCATATGCTAGGTGAAGGTTAGGAGGGCCAAGAAATCAAGAAGATTTGGAGAAATATTGATTGAATGACAGGTAATTAAGAGTTAACTGCTTTAGAAAATATTACAGCCATCTTTTATTTTCTCAGATATGAAAAAAATTCACTGTGAATATGCTATAAACAGTTTTAAAATGCACAAAAATGGATGTTGGCAGGAAGGAGTACTTAATACTAATGGAAGTTAGACATGTAAATCCCTAGATGTTAACAGGAAGAGATCTCACATTATTGATTTTGGCTATGTTAAGAAAAACCATAGACCACTTAAACTTCCTTGCATATTTTTTAGCCACTTTGAGTTCTGTGTGTTTGTCAGATTACATCAGAGCTGGGTGGGGAGGGGAATGCAGGGAAAGCCATGGCCCCTTTCCTCCTGGAGCCTTAAATATCACTGTTCTCAGTATTTTCGTCTATCTTTAAGATACTGCATAATACAAATTGTATTAGTTATGTATAGATTCAATCATTAAGTGATCAAAAGTATTTTTACACTTTTTAACGGGCTTTGGACTCAATGACACGCAGTCCATTTCACCCTGCAAAGATGTTTAGTTTTTATGAAGCATCAATGTTCCTCTTCTAGAAATGGTGCAGGTTAGAATGACCAAGAATGGGGCTTGAGAAGCCAAAGTATATGCCACTGTCCCAAAATGCAACTTAGCAAGGCCAGATACAACTTAGAAAACTTATGTGGATTTAGTTGAACAGTCATTTAAAAGTTGACTTAAAACTGTCACAATCCTGAGCTGCTCACTTTATGCTTCTTCGGCTCACTATCCTCTAAAATTAGGAGGCATATGTTGGGATAATGATAGCATATCACACACATCCTTTCATTTTTAAAATGTATTTTATTGAGATATAACTCACATGCCATAAAGTCCACCTTTTTAAACCTCACAATTCTGAATGAACATTCATTTATTCTTACTTCCTCCCAATGCTACTAAGTTACAGAGAAGGGGAAAACCCACAAAGACAAAGAGAATGCAAGAGTTTGCATAATCATAACTGACCTTGCAGATCTGAGAAAAAAAGCTGATTGCTAAGCTGGCAGTGGGGAAAGTAAAAAAGAACCTCATTTATAATACAGAACATCCAGAAACCTCAGGACTTGACACCTGCGGATTTAGGAAGATGGTGAGACTCAATACAGGAGGATTGATTGAAAGTCTACTTAAGAAGGAGTTAGGTGGTAATTCCCTCCCCAGATCTGCTCAGAAGACTGAAGCAGTTTCTCTGGAGAAGGAAACTGGCCTATCTCTTGACTAGAGCACAGTGAGTACATCTGAAGGTAATTTCCTACCACAAGCAGAGAAGTTCATTAGCCATTCGTATCTCAAATGCTGAGATCCCCAACTTCCCTTGATTCTCAAGAAGGCAGACAGCCAGGTCTATGAAAGTTGGAATATCTTGGAAGTAGGAGATTAAAGGACCCAACTCTTAGGAATTTGACCAACACAAGAAAGAAAACATCTGAAATGTTGATCTTGTAGAAGCCATATCACCTAATCCTCAAACTCTAGACACCAGGGAGATCAGTCAGCTGTTAAGGCCTATGACAGGTGGCCATGAACTAACAGAGAATTCCACAGTAGAAGACAGAAACCAAAATAAACTCAAAAGAAAGGCACCTTGTAGGAAACAAACTATACAGGGTAAAGAAAGCATTTTTTGGCTATAACTTTTGGTATACTACCATGATTATACTCAGACGGAAGATATCCCAAACATGAAACAAATACTTGCTATATATAAAAAAGGAACATTCAGAAACTAAAGAATTTTTAGAAGCTAAATATGTTATGCGTGCGTGCTCAGTCATGTCCAGCTCTTTGCCACAGACTATAGCCCGCCAGGCTCCTCTGTCCATGAAATTTTCCAGGCAAGAATACTGAAGCAGATTACCATTTCCTACTCCAGGGGATCTTCCCAGCCCAGAAATCAAACTGTGCTTCTTACGTCTCTTGCATTGGCAGGCAGATTCTTTACCACTGGGCCACCTGGGAAACCCCCCAGATATATTATAGTAGACATTAAAATACCTGTGGTAGGCAGAGTAAGGATCCCTAAAGATGTCTACATCCTAAACCCTGAAACCTATGGCAAAATGGACTTTACAGATGTGATTAAGGTTAGGGACCCTGAAATAAAGAGATCACCTTGGACTACCAAGTGGGCCCAATCTAGTTAAATGAGCCCTTTAAAGCTGAGAACTTTTCTAGCTGGAAGCTAAGAGATGCCACAGTAGGAGAAGAGAGATGAGATACATCAGAGGGAACCCACTCACTGTTAATGGCTTTGAAGATGAAAGAAGGGACCATGACCCAAGCAATATGGGTAACTCTGGAAGCTGGAAGAGCCCTGAGCTGACAGCCATCAAGAAGACATGGACTGCAGCCCTATAAGCGTATGAAACTGAATTCTGCCAACAATCTGGATAGGCAAATAAAGAGTCTTTCCAAGAATCTCCCTGATGTCAAGAGCCAACTCATTGGAAAAGACCCTGATGCTAGGAAAGATTGAAAGCAGGAGGAGAAGGGGACGACAGAGGATGAGATGGTTGGATGGCATCACCAACTCGATGGACATGAGTTTGAGCAAGCTCCAGGAGTTGGTGATGGACAGGGAGGCCTGGCGTGCTGCAGTCCATGGGGTCACAAAGAGCTGGACACGACTGAGCAACTGAACAAGAACAACAGCAAGAATCTCCAGAAAGCCCTCTAGACTCCTTGACTCTAAGTCCTTGACTTAGAATCTGACTCCTTGACTCATGAGTCCATAAGACTCATGTTAGATTTCTGACCCTCAGAACTATAAGATGGTGCATTTGTGCTATTTTAACTCACTTTATGGAATAGAAAGTGAAGTAAATTTCCTGGAAAAGAGAACAAAAGACAAAGACCCAACAAATGGAGAAAATAGAAGAAAATTAGAAGACTGATCCCAGAGATTCAATATCCAAAAACGAGCCCAACAGAGAGACGCGGAGGAAGCAAACAGAAGAAAATCTGGTTGTTTTTTTTTTTAATAATTTGAGGGATTTCCCTAAATGGGAGGAAATGCTGATGGCATGGCATGTATTAATATTTATGAAATTCAGAACACTGAAGACAGATTCAGAGATGAAAAAATGGTCACTTTCAAAAGTAAAAAGAAAAACTGATTTTTAACTTTTGAATAAGACTAGAGGACAATGGGGCACTACCCTTAATTTACTAAAGTGATTTTCCCCTCATTTTCTCTTTGTTTTGAGAGGACAGAGTAGGAGTAGATGGGAAAGAAAGTTAAGAACAGGTGGCATAGAGGTGTGATAGAAGATAGAAAGCCTCACCTGTCATAGTGGAAAGTTAGTGGATCATGCCTAAAACTGATAATGTCTAAAACTGGTGTGAGTTATCATTTCTTACTCCAGGGAATCTTCCCAACCAGGGATTGAACCCGTGTCTCTCACGTCTCCTGCATTGGCAGGTAGATTTTTTACCACCAGCACAACCTGGGAATCCCTAAAACTGAACAAATATCCACATATGCATGTTATTTATTAATAAAGATAGGAAATTTTAAAAAAATTATTTTAAAATGGTTGCCTTCAGGGAAGCTCATACAAAGGGTGGGGGCAGGGTAGACTTAGGGAGTTTTTTTGCAACAATTCTGATTTTCCACTGTAAAATACGTGCATGTTTAACTTCAATGAAAACTAAAGCCTGAGAAGTGGAAATAAACCAGAGAAAACAAAGTCAATAACTAAAGCGATTAAGTTTAATAAGTAAAGTGACTTGAAAACATTCAGTAGTCCAAAAAAACTTCAAAGAGAGCTATTTTGCATTTCCCTTGAATTGTATTGGCCTTGAAATAGCCAGTGAAATATCTGTATTTGTTCTGTGTAGAAAGCTCTCAAACCTTTCACATTTCCAGCAGGATATAAGCCTCCTGGTATTTCCAATCTCTCTTTTAGCTCTGAAGATCTATGGTGCCTAAGAAGATGGAAAAAATATACTGTGGGAGATCCAAATATATCACCAGGCAGTTTGCAATCACATTTTCGGAAATGTACATTTGAGTATTGGATCATATGCTTAAAAGGATATCTAGGAAGATATTGACCAAGCATTAATAATGGTTATTTTTTGATGGTAGGATCAAATTGTTCATATTGTCCTCTGTTGTTTCTTGTTATTTTTCTTAACACTGAGCTTGTGAAAAGCAATAAAGGTATTTTCCTGGAGGAAAAAAAATCTAAGGAGTCAACAACCAAAATATTTTGTATTGACTCTTTATATCCCATGGAAGTTTTAAAACTTCCAGTCTTAGAATAATCTGCAAACACTCAACTTCCCAGCACCTTTCTAGTCACTTTGTTTTTACCCTTAGCAATCACTATTTGCACATAGCCAAGTTCTTTGGAATCATCTGGGATTTGTGCCATCTCCTTTTTCCCCAAATTAAACTTTTTAGGATGAAGAGGAATAAAAACTACAATATCAGGTCAAGAGTTATCCATGTTGTTTAACAGGCACAGAGTTTCAGTTTGGGATGATGAAGAAGTTCAGGAGATGGAGCCTGGTGACAGTTGCACATACCTACGGCTTAGGTGTCACTAAGTCATATGCTTAAAAATGGTTAAAATTGCAAATTTCATGTCCTGTATATTTTTGACAATTGAAAAAAAAGACTTATCCCACACTTGTACTTTTTTCACTTCTAACTGATCATTATAAATAATAGTTGACTATTATGGAGGGACAGAGAAAATGTTGAATAAGTTTGAGAAAGATACCAAGTGCTATAAAATCTGTTTACCAATCCATGTTTTCTGAAGGCAGTCCTTGATGTGATGCAACTCCAAAGTTTCTATCATGAAATAAATTTTAGTTGTTCTTCCTTTAGGGGAAAAAAGTGAAAGGGTTTGTCGTTCAGTCACTCCCGACTCTTTGAGACCCCATGGACTGTAGCCCACCAGGCTCCTCTGTCCATGGGGATTCTCCAGGCAAGAATACTGGAATGGGCTGCCATTCCCATCTCCAGGGGATCTTCCCAACCCAGGGATCGAACCTGGGTATCTTGCACTGAAGATAGATTCTTTACCTTCTGGGGAAGATAATAAAATATATTTTAATTTTATCTCAATAAAATACATTTTAATTTTATCTCAATAAAATATATTTCAATTTTATCTCAATAAAATATATTTTCAGTTCCTTAGATTAGGGAAATTAAGAGATAATTGATTCTGAAGAGGGAACAAGAAAAAGAGAGTAATATGATTTCCTCATACAAAATGTTTTGGTCATTGTTACAGATTCCCCAGGAAGGAAGCTTATTGGTGAGTCCTCCGGGGAGTGAACTTGTTGGGGTAGAGAAGCAAGCAAGATGAGGCTAAGAGCAAACCTTGAGATTGTCATAATAGACACCTCATTCCCCACCTCTGGGAGCTCTGCAGCTGGGATGCTTCTTCAGAATGTCCCAAATTGAAGCAAAGAGCCCTGCCTTACTATCCCTATGTTGACCCATCCTAGAAAGTGGGCTGCCCTCAGGAAATGATTTTGAGCAAGGTGGCTTTCTCCTGATGAGGGCCATTCTCCTAGAGAAACTAAGCTGAAAGCAGCAGCTACTAACACTCCCAGTTCTAAAGGGAGCACCTGGGTGGGACCGCTCCGCATCCTCTCCATCATATTCTACGGACTTCTTGGGCATTGCTACCCACTGAATAAATTAGTAATAAAGTCAGAACTTAGCAGTGCCAAGCAAAGAAGTAAGAATTAAAACCTGCCTTCTAATAAAATTTGAATTTAAGAAAAATGTCCCATTGACCACATGGTAGGCCCTTGACTCAGAATTTTTTCTATTTTCAAAGGGCCAAAAATCTACTCCCAATGATATCATAATGATGTACTACAATGTTACCAGTAAAATCTTTTCAAAAAGCTCCAGAGAGCTTCACTCATGGTGTATTTTAAGCCCAGTTCTCATATTCAAGAAGGAAAGAAAGAAGTAAAAGGAAGGAAGGGAGAGAAAGAAAAGAGAAAGGAAGAATTTTAAGCCATTTCATAGACTCTGTCCTAAAGCCCAAGATACATAGTAGGGTGAGTGCCCTTCCTCCACAAATGTAGCAAAATTAAAATGATGGATGACTAAAGAGAATCTCTCTTTCCCTCACTTATCTTCTCTCTTGCTTCCTCCCCAGGGAAAATGCCAAAGACGCATGAGGCTTCTAAAGTAAACCATTAGATGCAGATGTGAAAGTAATTATCCAAGAGCTACTGCTTCTAACACAAGAAAGAAAAATAGCCTGTCCTCAGTCTCCACTAATAAATCATCTGAGGGTTCCTATTAGACAAGGGGCTTATGAAATCCCACTTGCTGGCCTACAGATGAACTGTCTGAAAAGTATTTCCTATGGTTCTCAACATTTTCTAAGCTTTAAACTAACGTGCTAAGTCATGTAGTTTGTGTGCTAAGTTGTGTCTGACTCTGCAACCCTATAGACTGTAGCCTGCCTGGCTCCTCTATCCATATATTGAAAAACAAATTGAACTATTTCCTCCAATCCCCTTTTTGTTATATTCAATATGGAAATGTTAATAGAACCAAAAATCAATGCAAGGTCATATACTATTAATAATACTCTGATTTCCCCAACAACCTTGAGGTGACAGGAGGACATCTTGCCAATGAGGACCTTGAGACAAAGATGTTAACAACTTACTCAAAATCTTGTAAATGTCAGAGCTGTTACTCATTAGAGATCTCCCTTTGAGTCTAGAGAGCTATCTAGTATACTATGACAGCAAAACAGCTTTGAGGATGAACTAAAACATTGACACAGCTTCATTCAGGGATGAAACACACACACACACACACACACACACAAGTGAACATTTCCTATTTGACCCACCAGCCTGGTGCCATCCCAGTAGACAGACTTGAGATCAAAAAATGATAGAATAATCATGTGACTCTAGGCTGGAAACTATTTCAAGTGAACATCTGATTTGGTCCTTTGCCTTCAGGGAAATAACTTTATCATTACGTCCATTTTAGTTGAGTTTCAAAGTGAAAGTGAAGTCGCTCAGTCGTGTCCAACTCTTAGCGACCCCATGGACTACAGCCCACCAGGCCCTCCGTCCATGGGATTTTCCAGGCAAGAGTACTGGAGTGGGGTGCCATTGCCTTCTCCGTAACAGCGGCTAGGCATATTATATTTTCTTGGAGCTGGTAAGAGGATGATAAATACCCAGGATGCATAATTATTAATGAAGGGATAGCCAGAACCCAGGTTTCTTCTAATTCCTGAAGTGAACTAGACCTCAGGTTGAGTTCTCACAACCACTTTGTGGTATAGGCAACAGTCAGACTATTTTAAGCTGATGTTGGTCATGTTTGGGGCAGCCCAGGAAAGGACAGTCTCCCAGTAGCTGGAGTGGACATCTGTCTACACAATATGATTTAAGAGGTCTCTGATTACTACTGGGGCTTCCCTGTGGCTCAAACAGTAAAGAATCTGCCTGCAATGTGGAAAACCTAGGTTTGATCCCTGGGTCAGGAAGATCCCCTAGAGAAGGGAATGGCTACCTCCTCCAGTATTCTTGCCTGGAGAACCCAATCGACAAGAGGAGTCTGGTGGGCTATAGTCCATGGGGTCACAAAGAGTCAGACACAACTGAGCGACTAACACTTTTCACTGATTACTACTAAGAGACTGAATAAACAATCAGACCATGGGCAGGCTAGATATGGCAGTAGAACTTTCACCCACAACCGGCAGAAACCAGTCCAGGAAGCCAAACCCCAACCTCTGCAGTGATAAGCCCAGAGCAGTCAGGACTTGGTCACTGACTGCCAGCCTTCTTACTTGTTGCCCACGCTTTCAACTCACGGCCAACCAGAGAAAGCCAAATATGTTCCCCAAACCAATCACATAAGATGCTCACTGCTAGTCAGGCTACCTGTAGCTTCCATATGCCAACAACCTCCAATCAGAATATACCTGAAGCCTCCCCATTTTTTCACTACAGCCATCCCTTGTATTCACATGGGGTTTGTTTCCAGGACCAAAATCTAGGGAGGCTCAAGTCCCTTGTATAAAATAGCACAGTATTTGCATATAACCTGCACAATCCTCCAGCTTAATTCATCTCTGGTTTACTTACAATACCTGTGTGTGTTCAGCCACTCAGTCATGTCTGATTCTGAGACCCCAAGGACTGTAGCACACCAGGCTTCTCTGTCCATAGAATTTTCCAGGCAAGAATACTGGAGCTGGTTGCCACTTCCTACTCCAGGGGATCTTCCTGATCCAGGGATTGAGCCCGTGTCTCTTGCGTCTCCTGCTTTGGCAGCTGGTTTCTTTACCACTGCTATATAAATGCCATGTAGATAGTTGCCAGTGCATAGCAAATTCAAGTTTTGCCTTTAGAACTCTCTGGAGTATTTTTTCAAATATTTTTTACCCCCAGTTTGTTGAATCTGTGGATGTAGAATTCATGGATATAGGAGGCTGACCGTATAAATCTTCCTACTCCCCTGTCTGCTGTTGAGGCTTTGCCAAACGCTAATGATGGTGGCTGACTTCCTTGGTATCACAAGCTCTGAATAAATAGCTGCTGTTTGTTCTCATTGGGTGGTCTTTATTTCCACAATTTCCCTGGAGGCTCCAACAAGATATGATCTGCCTTGCCCATTGCTACCAACCGCACCCTTCAACCAGGTGTGGTACCATAGAGGCCCCTTCTCTTGTTGTGGCTTTTGAGTCCATGTTAACATAGGAAGTCAACACCAGGTTTAAACTCCATTCTCTTTAAATTGAGTGCCTTGACTATTTACTCTCAATTTGGTGAAAGTGTTAGTCGCTCACCGTGTCTGACTCTTTGTGACCCTGTGGACTGTAGCCAGGCAGGCTCCTCTGTCCATGGAATTCTCTAGGCAAGAATATTGGAGTGGGTTGACATTTTCTTCTCCAGGGGATCTTCCTGACCCAGGGACTGAACCCATGTCTCCTGCATCTCCTGCATTGGCAGGCAAATTCTTCCCAGGCTTACCACCTGGGAAACCCTCTCAATTTGGTACCCAGGTTATGTATCGGTTCCCCCTCTTTTTGGCATCTTTTGTAGAATCAAGCCATTTCTGTTGATTCTTTTGCTCTATTCAGTACTCTGAGTGTGTGTTGCTCTCGTGTTTGTCTTGTTGGTCATCAATGGAGGATCACGAGGTAGGACACAGACCCAGACCTTATCAGCCTGATTTTCAGCCTCAAGGACTGAGTTTGTGGCTTTCACCGATGAACCCGTAGCGATTCAAGCAAACTTTGCTGTGGGTCGCCAACAAACTTGCATAAGGTTCATCTTGTTTGCCTTGATTTTTTTTTTTTTTTTCCATCCTGAGAGCTTGCCTTTGAACCTGAGAGGATATGTTGTCTGCTTTCCTGCCTACCAGGGGGAAAACCCTGTCTGTGTGCCTCAGCCAGTTGTCAGGGTGCCTCTTGAAAGATGAGGTTTCAACTGATTTTTACCAGCTTTTGTGGGGTCATCTAAGTTCAAATCTTCTCCAAAAAAAAAAAAAAAAACTTCTGCTTCTTATAGATATGCTCATTACAACCCTAATTCTTGTGATTTTTTTCCCCCAAATGGCTATCAGTTCAGAATATCAAGAGTTCCCTGGATGAAATTTGAGTTCCCTGGGTGAAACTGTCCCCTGTACACATGGAGGACAAGAAAGAGGCAGACCCATCCAGATTGGTGGGTGTCTGGTTTCATAAACAAGAGAACTTACATAGAAGGTTTGTGTTGGGTGGACACAACCAATACCATCCAAGAGTTTATACTCCATACCCAACTTCATACCAAGTGTTTATACAGAGGCCTTAATGAGGTTTAGTCACACACACCACCCAGATGGTCATAAAAACACTTTACTCTCTAATTTTACAAATCTATTGAAATATTAACTATTTTTCTCCTTTATTGTTGACCTCAGTTCAGTTCAGTCGCTCAGTCGTGTCCGATGCTTTGCAACCCCATGAACCTCAGCACGCCAGGCTTCCCTATCCATCACCAACTCCCGGAGTTCACCCTAACCCATGTCCATTGAATCGATGATGCCATCCGACCAACTCATCCTCTGTCGTCCTCTTCTCCTCCTGCCCTCAATCTTTCCCTAGAGACTTATATTCCAATATTGAAACATGCTTGCATTCCTGATATAAACTCTATTTGGTCAGAAAAACTTTTTGTTTATTTTTTGTTATTAATTCTGTATTTTTTTGTTGTTTAGTCGCTAAGTCATGTCCAACTTTTTTGCGACCCCATGGATTGTAGCCCGCCAGGCTCCTCTGTCCATGGGATTTCCCAGGCAAGAATATTGATGATTGCCATTTCCTTCTCCAGGGGATCTTCTCCATCAGTGATCGAACCCATGTCTCCTGCTTGGCAGGCAGATTCTTTACCACTGAGCCACCTGGGAAGCCCAATTCTGTATTTCAGTTCAGTTCAGTTGCTCAGTTGTGTCTGACTCTTTTCGACCCCATGGACTACAGCACACCAGACTTACCTGTACTTCACCAGCTCCCAGAGCTTACTCAAACTCATGCCCATCGAGTTGGTGATGCCATCCGACCATCTCATCCCCTATCCTCCCCTTCTCCTCCCACCTTCAATCTAGCATCCGGGTCTTTTCAAATAAGTCAGTTCTTCCCATCAGGTGGCCAAAGTATTGGAGTTTCAGCTTTAACATCAGTCCTTTCAGTGAATATTCAGGACTGATTTCCTTAGGATTGACTGGTTGGCTCTCCATACAGTCCAAGGGACTCTCAAGGGTCTTCTCCAACACCACAGTTCAAAACCATCAATTCTTCAACACTCAGCTTTCTTTATAGTCCAACTCTCACATCCATACATGACTACTGGAAAAACCATAGCTTTGACTATACGGACTTTTGTTGGCAAAGTAAGCCTCTGCTTTTTAATATGCTGTCTAGGTTGGTCATAGCTTTTCTCCTAAGGACCAAGTGTCTTTTAATTTCATGGCTGCAATCACCATCTGCAGTGATTTTGGAGCCCCCAAAAATAAAGTCTCTCACTGTTTCCACCGTTTCCCCATCTATTTGCCATGAAGTGATGGGACTAGATGCCATGATCTTAGTTTTCTGAATGTTGAGTTTTAAGCCAACTTTTTCACTCTCCACTTTCACTTTCATCAAGGGGCTCTTTAGTTCTTCTTCGCTTTTTGCCATAAGTGTGGTGTCATCTGCATATCTGAGGTTATTGATATTTCTCTTGGCAATCTTGATTCCAGCTTGTGCTTCATCCAGCCTAGCATTTCTCATCATGCACTCTGCATATAAGTTAAATAAGCAAGGTGACATTTTACCCTGCTTATTTAATTATGTATTCTATATTTACTTTATAATATTCAGTTTGATTTTGTATGTGTATTTGTAAGTGAAATTGGTCTGTAGTCTCCTTGTCTGGTTTTGCTATTACAGGGGAGAAAATCATTTCCTTTGTTCCCTTCTAGGTTCTTTGACTGGTCTAATAACTAAATTGACAGAAGATGGACTAACAGGAGAAAAACAAATTTAATTTCATGTGTCTGTGGGGACTAATAAAAATATTAGACTCAAAAAAAAAAAAAAGAACACTTTCCTCTCTCAAGGCTGCCTCCTTGAAACAGCTCTTCGTGCAGAAATGGTGGGCAGACAGTACATTCCAAGGACAAGTGAAAGAGTCAGGAGCCTCCAATCGCCTGGTTTCCATCTTGCAGGTTGACCAGAGGTCGTGTCCTCGGGTGACCTCCTCCAGCAATGACATAACTTCATCACAGGTGACGTGGGTCCTCAATGGCCACTCTAAGGAAACACTTCAGTTCAGTTCAGTTCAGTCGCTCAGTTGTGTCTGACTTTGCAACCCCATGAACTGCAGCACACCAGGCCTCTCTGTCCATCACCAACTCCCAGAGTTCACTCAAACTCACATCCATCCAGTCGGTGATGCCATCCAGCCATCTCATCCTCTGTCATCCCCTTCTCCTCCTGCCCCCAATCTCTCCCAGCATCAGAATCTTTTCCAATGAGTCAACTCTTCGAATCAGGTGGCCAAAGTACTGGAGCTTCAGCTTCAGCATCATTCCCTCCAAAGAAATCCCAGGGCTGATCTTCAGAATGGACTGGTTGGATCTCCTTCTAGTCCAAGGGACTCTCAAGAGTCTTCTCCAACACCACAGTTCAAAAGCATCAATTCTTCGGTGCTCAGCTTTCTTCATAGTCCAACTCTCACATCCATACATGACTACTGGAAAAACCATAGCCTTGACTAGATTAACCTTTGTTGGCAAAGTAATGTCTCTGCTTTTCAATATGCTATCTAGGTTGGTCATAACTTTTCTTCCAAGGAGTAAACGTCTTTTAATTTCATGGCTGCAGTCACCATCTGCAGTGATTTTGGAGCCCAAAAAGATAAAGTCTGACACTGTTTCCCCATCTATTTCCCATAAAGTGATGGGACCAGATGCCATGATCTTATTTTTCTGAATGTTGAGCTTTAAGCCAACTTTTTCACTCTCCTCTTTCACTTTCATCAAGAGGCTTTTTAGTTCCTTTTTACTTTCTGCCATAAGGGTGGTGTCATCTGCATATCTGAGGTTAAGGAAACACTTAATATGACGAATACTGTTCATTTGAGAGGAACCTTAATAAAGAAAGGGAAGAAGTTTTCTCAGGTGCAGTGTTTCTTGCTTGGTATGTGGAGGCCTCCAAAGGAAATTCTAATTCAGTGATTGCTTCACTAAAAAATTATTTGGCCAAACCTAAAAATAATCTGGCAAATTTAACAGTAAGAAATTAGGCTCCTTTCCTCAATAAACCTCCTCCCACCCCCACTCCTATCCCTCTACCCCACTGCCTGTCTGCTTCCAGCTTGCTGGCCTCTTCCTTCCCCGTCAGATCTCTCTCCTACCTTCACAGACTTCTCCTGTTACTGAAAGTGGGGGTCCAGCTACTTGCCGCTCAAAAGGCAATAAAGAGGCCAGGCTGGTGGAAAGAAAAGTTTGCTTTATTTTGGATGCTGGCAACCAGGGGGGATGGGGTGTCTGTCCAAAGATCCATTGCCTCCACTGACAATCAGTGGGCAAGAGCTTTTATAGACAGAAGGAGGTGGTTACATGCAGAAATAGCAGTCATTCATCTTGAAATCTGGAGAAGGCAATGGCAGCCAACTCCAGTACTCTTGCCTGGAAAGTTCCATGGATGGAGGAGCCTGGTGGGCTCAGTCCATGGGGTTGCGAAGAGTCGGACATAACTGAGCGACTTGACTTTCACTTTTCACTTTCATGCATTGGAGAAGGAAATGGCAACCCACTCCAGTGTTCTTGCCTGGAAAATCCCAGGGACAGAGAAGCCTGGTGGGCTGGCTGCCATCTGCGGGGTTGCAGAGTCGGACACGACTGAAGTGACTTAGCAGCAGCAGCATATTGAAATCGGTCATCAGCGAGCTGACCGGCATCATCTTGATTGCTTTAGATACACTTGATCTTCAGTTCCAGGATCTATTTATTTCCATTTCTTAAGACCAGTTCTCAGAATTGTGGCAGCTTATATCATGGCTACAGTCTGGTCATTGTGTAGTTAACTTCTTCTAGCTGTTAGGGGTTTCTGTATCTATAAGACAGCTCGAAGGATATGACTCAGAATATTATCTATAGCCCTTGAGAAGGAATTAAAGGACCTCGACTTTGCTTAATGACTACATCATTATTATGTGGTCTTCTTTGAGTGTTTTCCTTTGTATCTGCCTGTTCTGACTTCTCTGATTAAACTTATTCTTTGGTTAAAGTTTTTCCACCAACAAAAGGCAAGCTGAGGATATGGAGGACAAAGACCATAGGCTCCTGCCCCGTTTCACTCCCTCCACTTCCCCTTGCCCAGACTCCTACATTTTCCCAACAATGTTCCGAAGACCTGAAAATACTAGTTGCCTCTAAAGATCAACCAGCCCATGAACCAATATGCAAGCAACTGTAAAAGTTAAATGCTGGAACTAGCTGAATTAACAGCCATAATTAAGAATTGCTGCAAACCCAGATAATATCAGCAACTCTTCATAGAAAGATTTATAATTATCTTGCATATAACCTAGGTGGGTATAACCCTGGTTACCTGAGCTGTATCAGCTATGTGTTGGTCATAACCTCAGATGCTAAATGCTGGAGGGCAAAAGCTGACTTATCTGACTCAGGAAAGTTTCCAGAGGATGTATCTTTACACAGTAAATTTAAGGAAAAATATCATCCCCAAAGTAGGGCAAATCCCCCTAATAGTCAAACCTGAAATACTTCTTATTAAGTCAATTGGACCATAACTTAAGCATGCAAATAAATAAAAAGCTAAAGCTATTGATGATTTGGGGATGATCTAGAAAATAACTTTCAGCAACATTTGTAAATTAAAGATTACATTAACAGTGGCCTGAGTGATCTAGACAAACCCATGGAGTTTTAATTCAAGTTCACGGGAAGTATCATCATCCATTGCTTATTAGCACTGCATCTCTGACCTGGTTATAAAGGCTATTCCCCTTATTTTGGGGGCAGTGTAATTGCCAGCACAAAACTCTTAGTGTCTCTAATGAATAAGTTCCAGGCTCCCTACTTAACTTTGTATGTCCTCAAACAATCCACACATTACTACTTACTGAAAACACACAACTCCTTCACCCAGTCAGTTAACTTCTTTGGATATTCTGTTGCTCTCTCCCCTTCACATCACTATTCACCATCTCAACACCTGACTCTGGCTTCTCCCTGACTCTACCAAAAGAGGGGAGCCCCACGGTTGACTTACCTCAGTTAGCATATTCACCTTGCGCTCAGTCACTAAGTTGCATCCGACTCTTTGCAACCCCTTGGACTCTAGCCCACCAGGCTCCTCTGTCCATGGAATTTTCCAGTCAAGAATACTGGGAGTGAGTTGCCATTTCCTTCTCCAGGGTATTCACCTTACTCAGATATATTAGAAACTCCTATTGAGAACACTAACCTAATATTACTTATGGATGGATTATACCTCAGAAGCAAAATTGGAGGCCAAGCAGATTATCCACCTAGTAATTTAAGCTTTTCTTTAGAAGATAATCCTCTACCTGAGGTAAAATCAGCACCAATGACAAGACTTTTACACTTAGTAGAATTTGTCTGTTATCCAAAGACCAGAGAGTCAACATACATACAGAGAGCAGGTATGCTTTTGGCAGGACATGTTTTGGAAGCAAAAGGGGCCTCACACCTCTGCTGGAATCTCTTTCCAACATGGACAACAAATTTAGACCTTTTAGATGCACTCCTACTTCACAAAGATTTCACAAAGACTGAGACCAAGCAAAAAGTCACCAGGCTTCCCTAGTGGCTCAAATGATAAAGAATCTGTCTGCAATGCAAGAGACCAGAGTTCGATCCCTGGATCGGGAAGATCCCCTGGAGGAGGAAATGACAATCCATGCCAGTATTCTTGCCTGGAGAATTCCATGGACAGAGGAGCCTGGCAGGCTACAGTCCATGGGATCACAAAGACTCAGGCACAGCTGAATGACAAACACTTTCTAGCAAGAAGAAAGAATATGGAAGCTGAAGAAATGCTCTAGCAGCATTTCCAAACAAGAAGACTTAACCAAGGTTATGACCTTAACTACACCCTCAAAAGATAAATCTCTGGAGAGATTCAATGAGGCATTATAGAATACCCGTTCTTAGTCCCTGGTTTGGAAAGGAAGGATGGGGAAAATCTGACTGTGCTCTTCACACAGGTAATCTCTGACGCTCCCAACGTAACCAGGAAGGGTGAGTTTTGAATTTACACTGGATCTGCTCCTGTGACTTTGGGCTTCCTTTGTGGTTCAGCTGGTAAAGAATTCGCCTGCAAAGCAGGAGACCTGGGTTTGATCCCTAGGTTGGACAGATCCCATGGAGAAGGGAAAGGCTACCCACTCCAGTATTCTGGCCTGGGGAATTCCATGGACTATATAGTCCTTGGGGTTGCAAAGAGTCGGACATGACTGAGCGACTTTCACTTGCCACTTTTGTTACTGTAGGCATATATAATGGCCTGACTCAGGGAGATAACCTGAGCTGCCCACCTGTGAGAGACTGTAAGGAAGTGAAACTCATCATTCCCCTGCCTGAGGCTTGCCATTCTAGGGGACATTTGCAAAGGCTGAATGGTCTTTTTACTTTGTTTCCTCATCTCCCCCCTCATCTCTGATCCATAAAAGAAACTGGCAACCAGGCTGGACAAGATGGTTATTTTGTGGCGCTAGCCTACTATCTTCTCCCAAGTAAAGTCCTTTCCTTGTTTTAACACCTCATCTTGGATTATTGGCCTGTCATGAGGGGAGCAGAGCGAGCTTGGACCTGGTAACTCCAAAAGCGCTACTTTGTGGCACCAGATGATTTCAAAGGGATATGAGCTAAATTTCTCCATGAAACTACTCAGTATGGTACACAAAATTTGGTTACCAGCTTAAATCAACATTAATAGGGAAAGTTTTAAAAGACAGCTGGAATTATTCTCAGGTCATGTGTGGTTTGTCAACAACATAATCCTGAAAAAAGCTGTAAAAGTTGGGGGATGGCCAGGATCTGATGACTCACGGGCCCTGAATCCCTTCAGGTGGATTTTTCCTGCAAGTATTTTATCCTCTCTATGGAATTTGAATATGGTTTAGTTATTGTACATCTATTTTCTAGAGGAGTTGAGGCATTTCCTCACCGAAAAGCTACAGTTCTTATAGTTTAGCTAAACAGCTATTTGATTTTGTGTTCCAACCTGGAGTATACCCAGTTTTATATCAAATAACCAAGTCCCACACTTTAGGGAAGCTATTATAAAAGAATTGTGTAACATGTTCTCTCTTACCCAAAAATGTCATACCCTTTTCTACCCATAATCTTCTGGAAAAACCAAAAGAACCAACGGCATTCTTAAATTAAAATAAACAAAATTTTCAGATATCCTTGGCCAAAAGTATTCCCAGTAAACCTATGGCCCATGCATTTAGGAATTTCACCTCTACTTTCAGCTCAGGCTTGCTGCAAGCAGATATGGCAAAATATTGCAACAGATTCATGTACTATGCCAAGTCCTATTGCTAATAGATCAGGACTGTCTTCCTGCATCTTCTGAAATAGCCTCTTCTTCATCTTCAACCAAGAGATCTGTCTATTGGAAGATCTGTTGGAGATCTGTTGGAGGCTCTTGGACTTCATCAGAAGAAATCTTATCAAGCACTGTAAGCAACAAATAGAACAGGCCATAATTCCACATTGAAGGAGAGATCCAGAATTCCACACACAGTCAGCAAGCTACTCCATTGGGGAACTCAGACTGCAGATCATCAGGGACCCACTAAAAGCAGTAGATCTTGTGGAAGTAGACAGATGAACCAAAAGCTTTGGAACAAGCTGATGACCTCAGAAAGTAGACAGCTTCCATCCAAATGTTGAGCTGAGACCACTGCCTTGTTTCTGTGCTGTTGATGTTTTTTTAAATCTGCTTATTTATAACTATTCTTCTTATTTTCTACAGATCTCCCAGCTTTCATCTACCATAATGACCTTTTTTTCCTTTTATTTCCTCCTTATTATAATTGCTAGGTCAGAATACACTCATTCTAATGCCATTCTCAAACCCTAAACTGGTCTAAATCTTACTAACTCCTAAATAAGCCATCCATCACTGGATCCCCATGATTTAAAAAAAAAAAAAAAAAGGCTTCTGGGCAATTCTGGTCTCCTGACATAAAATCATAGGACATTACAGCTGATGGCATCTCGATTTGCACCTACATGGTTAAAGAGCCTTGAACAAATCAAACTGTGACTTTGTTAGCATCCCTCTCACCCAAGACAAGCAAACTCACAAAAAATCCAATTATCACAATTTATTGATTGGACTCAGGGTAATTCTAAATTTGAATTCAACAAACTGCATAGGGCAATAAACCAAACCTTTGCTGCCTGGAAGAGACAACCAGAAATTCAAATTCCAATCTTGTAAGTAATTCTCTTTTCCTAGGTCGCTCTATGCCAATGTGGTAAGATACCTGATCCGGTTTACCTCAGAGTAGCATCTTCTGCACTTCACAGATAATATTCCAAGACTTGTCTGGAGCAGAGACCCTAATTCTCTAAATCTCCAGCGCTGGAAACTCTAACTCAGACTTGAACTAAGAACAAGGCACACTTGACTATTCAGGCACTCTATCCTGAGGAATTACTGATTCACTGCTTATGAGAATAGTCAGAGCAATGTTTCCAACAGTAGGAATCATACAAATAAAAAAGACTGTAGGACTTCCCTGGTGGTCCAGTGGTTAAGAATCTGTCTGCCAATGCAGGGAACACAGGGTTTGATCCCTGATTAGGGTAGATTCCACATGCCACAGGGCAAATAAGCCCATGAGACACAGGTTACTGCAATGAGAAGTCCTCACACCACAGCTAGAGTGTAGCTAGAGTGAAGCCTCCACTTGCCGCAACCAGAGAAAGTGCTGCACGCAGCAACAAAGACTTAACGCAGACAAAAATAGATTTTATAAAATAAGACTGTAGGAAGTATGTCACTAACTCTGGCAGAAGTTATTAACAAGACCACCTCTGCCCTTGAGGGACTACAGATCAGTCACAACTCTTTGGCACAAGTAGAAACAGATAATAGCATAGCTCTGGATTCCATGTTGGCTGGTCATGGGAGCATCTATGTCATCGCTGGTATTTCTTGCTGTGCTTAGATCAATGAAGCAGGTGAGATAAGCAGACTATGTGTCTTATGAAGTAATAAAGCTACTTGGCTTCCTAAGCTTGGTCCTCAGGGTCAATGGAATTTGTTCTCTAGTCCTGGATTGGGCAATTGAGATTCCTAGTTTTAAAGCATCTTACAGGTAATACTAATTTTTCTCATGTTTGTCATGGTGGCCATGATGCTGGTGTGTTGTAGTCTCTCGAGAAAGTTTTAATTGCTTCTGCTTAGTCACCCTCTTGCCAGATAATCACCATGATGATAAAAAAAAAAAGTCAAGAGGATCTCTCAAAGACAAATGTGGCTACAGAAATAATTAGACAATTCCCAAGAGGTAAAGGTCTGAAACTCAAGATCCCTGAGTTTTTTAGCTTCTGAAAAGTGACAGAACAACCAAAAGGAGGCCCGAGAGACTAACTATAGAAATGGATAATAATCAGATCATATATGACAATAGAACTCTGAACCACAACCAGTTCAGGAAGCCAAATTGCAACCTCTGCAGTAATCAGCCTTGAACAGTGAGGAACCTTGGTCACTGACTGCCAGCTTCTCTATTTTTCATCCTAGCTTCCAACTCCCCGGACCAAGCAGAAAAAGCCCACTAGACTGACCATACACTCATGTGATTAAAATCCTTCACTTGTGACTACACGTGACTTTCAAGGTTTAAACTGTTCTTAGCACATCTCGTAAGTTTCTATTAAATTCATCAGCACTCTTTTCATCTCAAACGATAGAAACCGAACACAAGATAGCTTAAGTTAAAAAAGGGAATTACTGGCTCACATAACTGGAAATAACAGGAGTGAAGTCAAATTCAGGTGTACTTGGGTTTAGGCTAATGGGATTCGAAAATGGAAAAGAAGCTAGTGTGATCTTGATGAGACCCTTTCGGCCAAAGTTTTGTTGAACTTTCCGCTGATGATATATAATTGGTATTGATGCTTCATATGCTTGTCCTGTGAATGATGATAAAGCTCAGAGAGGATTGTCTTTCTTCATGGAGAAGACCTGATAGTGCTATTTCCTTGGAGCTTCACAACCCTAATAACAACTTTGAGCTTTAAGTCTCTCTGACTGATGATTCTGCCAGCTGGAGCCTTTGGCGGAGGAAGGCAGGCTCTGTAGGGACGAACCTTTGAGCTTTTGGAATTGTCACCTCAGAAAAGAAGCAGCTAGAGTTTCTGTAGGCTTTGAGTGGGGAATTAGGTGTTTATCTCTTGCTATATTAAATCTCCTGTAAGAAACTTAAAAAAAAAAAAAAATGAGAGAAACTGCAGCTAGAAGCAAATACTGGGCTGTGGAAGAAAGTGAATTCCTGACATTCCTAGACCTTGTGACTCTTCTGATAGTCCTTATTTTGAAGGACTGTCAATGTGCAATCAAGGACTAACAATGTAAACAGGGCTCAAACAAGTCTCACTGGCCAAATGCAAATTGTGTTTTCTAGAATGCAGCCGCCCTGGCCTCAGAAGTATCTTGACTGTACAAGAAAAAGCAGCAGCTATCCCTTTGGGTTTACATGACCTCAATCATAAAGATTATGACCATATGGAGAATAGATGTGTCTGTATCACAGGACTGCTCAGAGGATTAAATTAGAGGATTTATAAAACATTTAGAACAGTCTTGGTACATATTATATTATTGTTGTTTAGTCACTAAGTCATGTCTGACTCTTTTACAACCCCCTGGACTATAGCCCTCCAGGCTCCTCCTTCCATGGGATTCTCCAGGCAAAAATACTGGGGTGGGTTGCCATTTCCTTGTTCAGGGGATCTTTCTGACCTGGGTGGAACCCACTTCTCTGGAACTGACAGGCAGATTCTTTACCACTGAGCCACCAGGGAAACCCACATACTGCATTAGTTGAACTGATGTTTTTGAACTGTGGTGTTGGAGAAGATTCTCGAGAGTCCCTTGGACTGCAAGGAGATCCAACCAGTCCATCCTAAATGAGATCAGTCCTGGGTGTTCATTGGAAGGACTGATGTTGAAGCTGAGACTCCAATACTTTGGCCACCAGATGCCAAAAGCTGACTCACTGGAAAAGACCCTGATGCTGGGAAAGATTGAGGGCAGGAGGAGAAGGGGACGACAGAGGATGAGATGGTTGGATGGCATCACTGACTCAATGGACATGGGTTTGGGTAGACTCCAGAAGTTGGTGATGGTCAGGGAAGCCTGGCATGCTGCAGTCCATGGGGTCGCAAAGAGTCGGACACTAATGAGTGACTGAACAGAACTGAACTGTATTAGTTGAATCTAAAATGCTACCAAATTGAAGATA
Organism: Bos javanicus; assembly: GCF_032452875.1. Taxonomy (NCBI): domain Eukaryota; kingdom Metazoa; phylum Chordata; class Mammalia; order Artiodactyla; family Bovidae; genus Bos; species Bos javanicus. Next base: position 43,545,024 of record NC_083881.1, read on the forward strand.
CAGCATAATTTTATATAGAATTTCCAAGAAAAAGAATTCTTAATTAAACTATCATCTACTCCCACTTTGTAAGACACATCTCAATCTCAGAGATGGTAAAATATGAAAAATATCTGTCCTGGAATGAATGAAGTACAGTAGCATGCTTATAACATGCTTCATTACTAATATTTTAGCACTGTGACTAGCTAAAATGTGTGTATGTATCGATAAAAAATCATTTATCCTTTTTTATCATTTGAATCATCAATGTACTCACATTTCTAGCAATAAGAATGCTGAGAAATCAAATAGTTTGTATTAATGAATCCATAGCAAATAGGAGAGGTTGATTATTTTTTCAAAATAAAACCAAACACAAAATTTAATGAGTTTTGAAGTTCAAAACAGTGTGTGTGTGCATGTGTGTGTGTGTGTATATATATATATATACATATACACGGTGGTTTAGTTGCTAAGTTGTGTCAGACTCTTGGGATCCCATGGACTGTAAGCCTGCCAGGCTCCTCTATCAATGGGATTTTCCAGGCAAGAATACTGAAGTGGATTGCCATTTCCTTCTCCGTGTGTGTGTGTACACACAAAGATTTTAAACATACAAGGAACATTGGTGGGGCCATACAATAACACTTGCCATCATAAAAAAAGTGAATGCAAAATTAGGAGTTTTCCAAACAATTCATGCACATTTCAGAAAAGCATGTAAGCTTACATGAAAGCAAGCAGAATAGTAAGCATATTTATATCCTCAGAAAAGGATTAGCAACTGGAGAAGAATTACAAAGGAAGGGAATCGGCTAAGGTGTAGTCATTTCAAGGCTGTGGGAATGAATTTATATTGTATAAAGTAAAATTCCTGGAAACAAGTGAATACAGGCTACCAGACTTGGAAAGAGAAGAGAAACTACTATGTTTGTACAAAAGAACTTCAAGGGGAGATACAATTTATTTTCTTTTTTTTTACACCATTGCAACTAAAAATAAAATATAAGAGCCAAGCATAGCCAAGTGAAGAGTTTACAGCTGTTACACAGAATACAGAGCTTTGAGCAGGCTATAAAACACAATGACCTTCAGCAAAACTTGACTCCAAGCCCCTTAGAAGCAATAATTTCTTCTGTGGAAGTCTAACATGCAGCATAAGAACTGACTTTTGACCTCAAAATAACTCCAGAGCTCAGCACACTGCTTCCAGCTTCATTTACCTAAATACGTACTTGCCAGCTGACCACAGCTGAGACACTCTGCTGGATATCATTTGCAAATCACTTTTCTCACCACGATAGGAAAGTGAAAGTCCCTCAGTCATGTTCAACTCTTTGCAACCTCATGGACTACACAGTCCATGGAATTCTCTAGGCCAGAATACGGGAGTGGGTAGCCTTTCCCTTCTCCATGGGATCTTCCCAACCTAAGGATTGAACCCAGGTCTCCTACATTGCAGGCGGATTCTTTACCAGCTGAGCCACAAGGGAGGCCCAAGAATACTGGAGTGGGCACCTATCCCTTCTCCAGCCTGGTCCAGGAATTGAATAAGGGTCTCCTGCATTGCAGGCAGATTCTTAACCAACTGAGCTATCAGGAAGGACGGTCCCAAAGATCAACATAATGCACATGAGATGAGATTTAGAATCAAGGGACTCATTTCTGGCATGTCATTTATTACTATGCCTTGAGCAAACGGGCTTGTGATCCTCTGAGTTCTACTCAGAAGAAGAGAAAGATAAAACTTGCCTTCCAGAGGTCATGAGATTCTTCTCCACCTCCACTCTCCAGCTCCCATATAAGGACCTAGTGATTTCGTTGCTCCCATCAAGAGTCATGAGACTCCCAGAAGGATCAAAACATGTATTTTTTAAGTGTTTAGGGACTGCTCTGGTGATCCAGTGATAAAGACTCCAAGCTCCCAATACAGGGAGCTGAGGTTTGATCCCTGGGTCAGGAAGATCCCCTGGAGGAGGAAAAGGCAATTGGCTCCAGTATTCTTGCCTGGAAAATTCCATGGATAGAGGAGCCTGGCAGCCTATAGTCCATGGGGTCGCAAAGAGCAGGACATGACTGAGCAACTGAGCACATACACACACACACAGGGAACTAGATCCCACATGCTGCAGCTAAGAGTTCACATGTTCCAGCGGAAGACCCCACACGCTGCCAGGAAGATCGAAGATCCTGTGTGCTGCAACTAACACCCAATGCAACCAAATAAGTAAATAAACAGTTTTAAAAAGAAGCGCTTATAGGACTTCCCTGGTGGTAGGTACAGTGGATAAGAATCTGCCTGCCAATGCGGATCCCTGGTCTGAGAAGATCCCACACGCCAAGAAGCAACTAAGCCTGTGTGCCACAACTATTGAGCCCTCACTCTAGAGCCCCTGCTCTGCAACAAGAGAAGCCACTGCCATGTGCAGCCCGTGCACTGCAACTAGAGAAAGCCCACGCCCAGCAATGGAGACCCAGTGCAATCAAAAATAGAAACTACAAATAAATACATAATTTTTTAAAAAGTGTCTATACATATTTTAAGTTGTAAAAGTGCTTTGCAAATGTAACAAATGAATTATTATTAGTGCTACCTCCATCACTCTTATTAGTAATAAGAGTGATACTCTTATAACTATGCTACTGCAGAGCCGGCAAAGAGGCAGTCACCTTATCCCTGTATTGTGAACTTGGGACAGAATTCTGTACAAAAATGATCATAATAAGGATACATTAACATGTCTTCTTAAAAAAACTAAACTCTGTTTCAAGACAAAACTTGCACTACATTTTCTATTAAAAAATCTGAAGAAATGCCAGAACTTTTAAGTCAGATAGACAGGGATTTCAATCTGAGTTTAATATCTTAACTAGCTGTGCAAGAGTGGACAGGTTACTTAATCTTTCTGAGTTCAGGAAGCCCCACCTCCCAAGTTCATTGTGGGTGTTCCATTACGTAAACTGCCTAGGTCAATACATTATAACTTCCTCCTTCTGCTTTTAAATATTTTATCTTTTTGCTCTTTACACATTGTAGGGAGCTTTGGAAGAGCTCAAGGGGTTACAGGCGATGATTTATAAATCGATAATAGCATGTATTTCACTCTTTCTATGTATCAGGCACACTGTTAAGTCTTTACATGGCAGTTTCCATTTAATCCTTGCGTAACCCCACAGTAGTTTCTTATTGTTACTGTAACAAATACCCACAATTTACTGGCTTAAGCCTCTTCTCCCACGGTTCTGGAAATTGGAAATCTAAAAATAGGTCTGCAGAGCCCCACTCCTTCTGGAGTCTCTAGAGAGATCCATTTCCTCCCCTTTTCCAGCTTCTAGAGAACAATCACCTGCCTTGGGTCATGGCATCACTTTGACCTCTGCTTCTCTTGTCACATCACCTCTCACTTTCCCGCCTCCCTCTTTCCTAGATGAAGACCTTTATGAAGACACTGCTCATGATAATCTGCCCATCTCAAGATTCTTCAGCAGCAACTTCAACCCTTTATTGTGTACCCAGAAGTAATGCTGCCATTTGATATGAACAGATATGTTTCATTGTGGGCAAGCATATTACATGGATTGCGGTGACCACACCATCAATAAGAATCAGACAGGAATTCACTTTGTGCATTTTCTTGAGCCCAACAGCCATATTAATTACCTACCATTAAAATGATCACCTGAAGATAAACTAGTAGATAGTTGGCACTGTACTAGGTGTTACACAGAATTAAACAAAGACCCAATTCTGTCTCCCAGAGGGAATTTTCAAGAGGAATAGCATACACGTACAGAAGTATAGGTGTCAAACTGAAGGCCAGTGGGAACTGCTGCACCAACTGGGAAGGACAATTAGCACATTCATTAATTTGGAATTGTCTTGTGGGTCTTTTGTAATCAAGTTGGTGACTTACCTCAGTTACTCTCTTAATTACAACTACTTTAGTGAGAGGATTGCGGTTGGACATTTGATTTAAATTTTTAAAATGTGGAGTTTAACCCTACTTGTAGGAATTCAAGCAATGATGACCACCATAGATATAACATATATTTGCTCAAGAAAATAACTAAAGTTTTCCCCACTAGAAATTGTTGAAAATACTTCACCATGACTGGAGTTTAGAGGAACATATAACCATGTTTCCTAATAATGAGTTTGTTAACATTAACTGTTTTCATTGTTTGCTTTTGTCACATTTTAAAGTGCATTCTTTCTGGTGAAAATGTTGATGCTATTTATATGTTGTTGTTTAGTCAGTAAGTCGTGTCTGACTCTTTTGTGACTCCATGGATGTAGCCTGCCAGGTTTCTCTGTCCATGGACTTCTCCAGGCAAGAATACTGGAGTGGGTTGCCATTTCCTTTCCTTCTCCAGGGGATCATCCCAGGGATCGTCTCCAGCTTGGAAGGCGGATTCTTTACCACTGAGCCACCTGGGAAGCCCTGTTTACATGCTGAGGGGAGGAATACTGGAGGGGAAACAAAAGCAAACACAGCAATTTGAGGTTTCAGCAACTGTGGGGCCTCAGGAAAAGGGAATAATTGCAGAAGAAGAAGAGAAAGGAAAGAGAAAAACAAGAAGGAAGTAGAGAGAAGGGACTGTGTGTGGAAAGGAGTAGAAGGAAACAGAGCAGCAGTAACCACCAGCTTCTATCAGTGAGGATAAAGGGATTACAATTTCACTCCTCTTTGAGCACTTTTTTTTTTTAATTCAGAAGGAGCTAGAATGAGACACTTTTAGGTGCTGAGGACCTGAAACTGTTATTACGGAGGTGTGTGAGGGCTCCTCTGTCCATGGAATTCTCTAAGCAAGAATACAGGAGTGGGTTGCCATGCCCTCCTCCAGGGGATCTTTCTGACCCAGGGACTGAATCTTTGTCTCCTGCAGGCAGATTCTTTACCACTAGCGCCACCTGGGAAGCCCTGATAGACACCTATTTGTCACTGCTGATGAAAGCTACTGACATCTCTCTGGCTCCTAATGTTAGGATGAGAGTAGTTTGGAAAGGAGAGCAGAAAGGAAAGAAGGGAGAAAGGGAGAGGAAGGAGAGAGGGATAGAGGAAGAAAAGGGCTCTGTCTTGCTGGGGCTGCTGGCTGGGTTCTGAGCTGGCTGAGTAGCCTTTGGCCTTTGGAGAACAACTCGAATCACAGCTCCTGTGCCAGTTTCTTGACCATTCAGATTGCATGTCCAAATCTGGAAGTGCATGATATATATGCAGGTGTGGGTGAAATGTGCTTTTGACCTGGGGCTCTGAAACCATGTGTCACTCAGGGAGACAGGAAACTGAACCTCGGACCAGGGAGAGAAACGGAGCTCCCAGTCCTGTGGGCGCCTGTCAATGTCAACAGGCTGCCCTGTTTTCCCTGGCAGTGCTACATTGAGTGGCTTTGAAGAGGTACCCTACCTCAAGGGTGAGAGGGGTCAGAGAAAGCCACATGTGAAAAACAGTAAGTTCTCCATCCGTATTCAGTACAAATAATGTGGTCATTATTTGTTCATCTGGTCAAATTTGAAGCTTCACTGTCTCTGTGGCTTGCTTCTCCAGTTGGTCCATTTGTGGTTTTGAAAAGAATCAATGCCCCAATTCAACTCCACCATGAGCCTGCTGTTTATCTCCATCCCACACTGCAATTTTATATGTGCTATTCAATTAAGATATTTATGTCTGGGAAAATTTTTGCTCAACTCTTCATAGAGTTCAGTAGTAAAATATTGCCTATTGAAACATAGAGAAGTGAGATAAACAGTTTTACTTTGGATGATGACCTCTTGTATCTTGCCAGATCTTAAATGTCTTTCAGTCTCTTCTCTCTATGAGTAGGATGAACTGTTCCAGGAGCACTAGCTAATGGCCCATCAGCTCCACCTAATTTCCTTTGAGAAGATTTATCTTTATTTATGTCAGTACAGGCAACTGTGGAAACAGTGTCAGACTTTATTTTTTGGGCTCCAAAATCACTGCAGATGGTGACTGCAGCCATGAAATTAAAAGACGCTTACTCCTTGGAAGGAAAGTTATGACCAACCTAGATAGCCTATTCAAAAGCAGAGACATTACTTTGCCAAAAAAGGTCGGTCTAGTCAAGGCTATGGTTTTTCCTGTGGTCATGTATGGATGTGAGAGTTGGACTATAAAGAAAGCTGAGCGCCAAAGAATTGATGGTTTTGAACTGTGGTGTTGGAGAAGACTCTTGAGAGTCCCTTGGACTGCAAGGAAATCCAAACAGTCCATTCTGAAGGAGATCAGCCCTGGGATTTCTTTGGAAGGAATGATGCTGAGGCTGAAACTCCAGTACTTTGGCCACCTCATGTGAAGAGCTGACTCATTGGAAAAGTCTCTGATGCTGGGAGGGATTGGGGGCAGGAGGAGAAGGGGACGACAGAGGATGAGATGGCTGGATGGCATCACCAACTCAATGGACGTGAGTCTGAGTGAACTCCGGGAGTTGGTGATGGACAGGGAGGCCTGGTGTGCTGCAATTCATGGGGTCGCAAAGAGTCGGACATGACTGAGCAACTGAACTGAACAGGCAACTTGCAGCAGTACACTTACGGCTTGTAAAGCATTCTTCTCTTTAGTTCCATTCACATGAGTGAAGAGCAAAACACTACCATTTTCCTCACATGTGTCACTGCCCCCAAATGAAATATTCATTAAGTATTCTAAGAAGCTTTTTTTTTTTTTTTTTGGTAAGAGTTTCAAAGTTTATTTCACCGTTCTTTAAGCAGTTACATACAAGTCCAATGGGACAGACAACTGGACCCCAAGGCCTTCCTGGATCCTTATAATATGATTCAGAGGGACAAGACAGATTCTGTCCCAAATCAACCCAATTAATTACGCACACCTTGCTGCTCAGCCTCTACACAAAAGCCTGCATAAAAACATTTTAAATAACCAACAGACGGGTTGACTTGCAGTCTGAGTCCTGGCTTATCGAATAGCATTCAAGGGTTAGGCTGTAAGTAAACACCATTATGGCTGACTAATTTAAACTACCATTCATTATAATACCAACCAGGTTAAATAATTCTGTTTTATTGTCCTTCCCCCTTTGGGTTGGGGATCAGATTCTTCCTTTTCTGCAGGTAATTTTTCTGACTAAAATCTTTAGTGTTTTTTACTGTCTCTTAACCAGCTGTACCCAAGACTCCCTTTTGTAAACAGACTGAGGACTTGGACCTTTGTAAGCCAGCTCTTTCCCATTCATTTTGCTGTTGTTTAGTCACTCATTCATGTCCAGCTCTTTGTGACCCTATGAACTGTCACATAGTTCATAGGAGCCTGCCAGGCTCCTCTGTTCATGGGATTTACCAGGCAAGAATCCTGGAGAAGGTTGCCATTTCCTTCTCCATGAAGTTGTTTTTACAGACAAAAATCATAAGCTATGAAACTTCAATAATGAATAAAATTTTCACAGAAAATTTTTTTGTTTCTGTTTTTTCACTTGCTTTTGTTCTTGGCCACACCACACTGCTTGTGGGTTCTTAGTTCCCTGACCAGGGACTGAACCCATGCCTCCTGCAGTGGAAGCACAGAGTCCTAACCATTGAACCACCAGGGAATTTCCTGCAGGAGAGTTAAAAACTTTTTTTTTCTTTTGTTTTTTACATTTGTTGATCTCTGATCAGGAGCAAGAGCTTTTCGATCTAAATATTGTCTTGGTCCTCTGAGCCTACTCACAAATGAGCTGGCTGTTGGGAGAAATTCTTCAAGGGCTGCTGAGGGGCAGGGGGTGCTTGGCTCTTTCTCTGGGGCAGAAAAAGAACCTTCCCTGTGACTCTTCTCCATTCATTTTGTCTTCTCAGAAAGTTTTCTAGAAATAAACTCATACGGTATGAGTTTTGAGGCCTACAATGGGCCCAACTACCACTCTTGGTACCAACTTTCTAAGGTGAATAATATCCCAATTTTACTTTTAAGTGATACATTCAGGCCTCACCAGTCTTTGATTGTAAACAGGGTTTGGGCTTTAAACCTTCCAGTGAGGCTGCTCTGAAGTCCTTCTGATGAAAGAGTAACCGGCAACTGTCTTGACCCGGGGGTGCAGCTCCTGTGCCTCCACCTCACCCCCCGTGAAGTCACCAATACAGGCTACTGCTGCAGCTCAGGCCCCAGAGGAGCTTCAGTGGGGAGGAGAGAGAAGGAGAGGAAAGGCGAAGAACGAAGGAAAGGAAGGGTCCCTGTCACTGAGCGTTCACATGTGTCGGGCGACAGGCTATATACTCTGCCTGAATTATCCATTTGTCCTCACAACAGCCCTATGAAATAAATCCTATTATTATCTCCCTTTTATGGGATGAAGGAGGACAAGGGGCCTCTGAGAGGCTAAGGGACACATTTGGCTCGCAGGTGGCAGGCAGCTGTCACACATGTAGCTTTGTCTCCTCCCATGCACTCTAACTGCTGGGCTAGAGCTAGAATTACTACATTCTCTATAAATTATAGTAATAGATTTACTGCCAAATATGTGCTCTTAAAAATGAACATGTTTTATTAATTCTGCCACAGAACAGTAAAAGCCCATACAAATCCTCAGTGGCTCAGCAGTGAAGAATCCGCCTGCAATGCAGGAGGTATGGGTTCTATCCCTGTTAGGAAGATCCCCTGAAGGAAATGGCAATCACTCCAGTATTTTTGCCTGGGAAATCCCATGGACAGAGGGGCCTGGCAGGCTCTACAGTCCGTGGGGTTACAAAAGAGCTGGATACGGCTTAGCAACTAAACAACAACAGCAAATGCAAATCCTGTTCAGCATGATTGTGCTAGTCTCTTCAGGCTGTCGTAACAGAATACTACATATATTTATTTCTCACAGTTCTAGAGAGGAGGGAAGCCCAGAATCAGGGTGCTGGCTCATTTGGTCTCGTGTGAGAGCCTGCTTCCTGAATCATAGATGGCAGAGAGAAAGAGAGGGGGTGGGGAGGGGAGCTCTTTTGGTCTCTTCTTATAAGGTCACTAATCTCATCATTAAAGCTTTACTCCCATGACCTAATGACTTCCCAAAGGCCCCATTTCCAAATACCATGGAGGATTGGGGCAGCTTCAACTTATGAATTTTTGGAGGACACATTCAGTCCACAACAACAACGAACATAGAAAACCATTCAATAAGAGGTGTGTGTTTTCTTTCACATCAGAACTATTTGTCCTGTATATTCTTATAGTATGTTATTAAATACTTTAAATGCTATAGAAATGAATTGGTTCTCAGTTGATCACATGCCATGGTCTCCCCATTACATCTGGGTTTCTACCTATTGTCCTGGTGGAGTTATTAATAACACCTCATTTTACTGTCAAATATGTCCTAGTTTGGGTAATAAATTATATGATCAACACCTTTATTATCAATATTTCAAAGACATATTTGTACTTTGGAAAGCTTTGTAATTTTTGAAGCTGTGTGATAGGTATGCATTTAACTCCCATAATAAAAAATCTCAAATACACATATTTATAGCTATTGTTTTCTAGTTATGGTTTAAACATATATGGAGTAGTAATTTATTTTTGTTCAAGCAATTGTCTCTCTTTCAAATATAAAAATATCATCAATGGGGCAATAACTTGGAGTTATGTTTTCAAGTATAAAAGTGTGTTCTTGAAGAGTTGTTATAACTGAAAAGCATACAAGTTGAATTATTGTAAGTGAAAGGTTTTTGAATGAATGAGGAGTATTTATTACATTAAAAGACTAGAGGGAATTCTGTCACTCAAAAAATCTCTTTGAGGGAATACCCTGGTGGGCCGATGGTTAAGATGCTATACTTTCACAGTTAAGGACACAGGTTCAATCCCTGGGTGGGGAACTAAGATCCCATAAGCCACGTGGTATGGCAAAAAAAAAAAAAAAGAATCTCTTTGTAAAAGGATCATTAATGTCCTTATTTTCCTTCTGTGCAAATAAACACATGCACTTCATATAGTCCTGGGACCAACATAGTTCACACAGTTTTCTCATCTGTAAAAGAAGAAAAATACTACTACCTTTACCTAGAAAGTTGTGAGGGTGAATTTTTTAATTTCATGTGAAGAATTCAGCTCCTTGTCTGGCACAGAGCAAGAAGTCGGTAAATGTTACTCTTTTTATCAGCTATTGCCAACGCTGTTCTTTATGGAGAAGTGATGTATTATATTAAGTAAAGTGTTAAATAACAGTAGTAACAAAACACTCTTGGACCTCATGACTTTTTATTACCCTACGGATTTTTTTGTAATTGAAAACAGAGAATGAATATATTTAATGTGCCCAAGTGGGCAGTGTTGGGGCAAAAATTGTATCAAAAAGATATTAATAGTTAAACAAATTTTGCAGCCTCCCATTAATTCATGCAGCCAGCCAGCCAGTCAGAAAGTATTTATTGGATGCCAGTGCGTGCAAGCCAGGACCTGCACCACTGGACGTGGCAGAGCTCGTGACATGTGGGTAGGTGATTCTGGAGCACCAGTAACGGTCACGATATTATAATCTTTGCTTTGGTGGAATTAAGAAATCCCGGTTCAATTATAATTCTTCTCAGTAATCAGTACTATACCTTTCCACCCTGGATAAGTGATTTTCCACAGGCTTTAGCAAGGAGCAAAGATGTTTCTGATGTGCTTTTCACTTGTAGATTTTCTATGCCTGGAGGCTTAATACAGCCTATGAAAAATCGCTCTTTCGTTCTTTTCATTCTCTCTCAAAGCTTCAAGCCTCGGGGTCCTTGAAATAAATCAATACTGAATTCATTGACTTGGGCATTCCAACAGAACAAAAGGAACTTCAGAGACCAGACAAACCATTAAAAACATTTGGAATTTCTTTTTCCCCAAAGTGCCTCCTTTTTTCCTTATTGGAATAGCAACAGTTAACAGTATTCTCGAAGCAGGATGGCCATTGTTTTGCCTGCAAACAAACTAAAAACCTTGCCAATCATCACCCTCCCAAATTCATTTTATAAGTAACAAATTACCATTTAAACAATAACCATGAATTTTAAAAAGAGTGTAACAATAAAATGCATGACTTTATATAACCTGCTTTCACCCTACTTTATAAATAGTTTTCAAACAACATATGTATTCAAGTGTATTTCTGGGTCATCAATATATTTAATAAGCTTTCCTGAATATGCAAAATAAACACTTTGACCTATTTCTGGAAAGCTTAGAGCATTGCAGAAAGGAGGATCAGGAGACAATAAGCCAACACCTGTGATATTATAGATCCAATAGCTTTGGGGGTGCTAAATATTCTCTTTTGGTTTCTAGATCAATAAACAGCAGGAAGCTCTGGCTTCTGTCTATTAGCATGCTTTTAGTTGTAAGAAAGCTCAATTCTATTAATAATCAGTTAACAATAACTAGAACTACTTAACAATAAAATAACTAGAGATAGGGCAGCCTGAATTTAGCAGCTCAGATATCAGCTGTGTGATATCTGAAGAACCCATTTACAGAGACAACCAAAATGTCACACTTTTCCCTCTACACACTCATTTCTTTTCTAGAATCTTACTGTCAAAATACATACAATCCCTCAGTGTTACATCTGTCTAGAACTGAGCCTACCAATAGACTATGATTTCCAATAAACCCTCAAACCCTGTAACCTCAAATATCTCACTCATTAATCTATTATTCTTTAGAATAATACTGCCTTCACAATACCTTGCTCAAAGATATTCTGTGTAGTAATGGGAGCAAAGAATTTGGTATCAGAGGATTAATGCTGCTACCCCACATAATTATGAGACTTGTGCATGCTAAGTCGCATCAGTTGTGTTCTACTCTGTGTGACCCCACGGAGCCTGCCAGGCTCCTCTGTCCATGGGATTCTCCAGGCAAGAATACTGGAGTGGGTTGCCATGCCCTCCTCCAGGGAATCTTCCTGATTCAAGGATTGAACCTGTGCCTCTTACGTCTCCTGCATCGACAGGCAGGTTCTTTACTACTAGAGCCATCTGCAGAGCCCTATGAGACTTATGACAAGCTATTAATTCAATGATTTTGTTTCCTAATCTGTAAAGTGGAGGTTACAAATATTGTGTTCCTAAGACTCTATGAAGAGTATCTAACAAAACTCCACAGCAAACACGTTACAGGATGATAATGTGTTAAGCGATTTTCTTGCGCGTCTGCAGCAAGCCATTCATGTACCTCTTGCATGTGGCCACTTTGGTGCTACTCTGGCAGAGTAAGGTAGCCAAAACAGAGATGACAGCACTCCCGAAGTCTATGATACTAAATCAAAAGGTATCACTTATATGTGGAATCTGAAAAAGCATACAAATGAACTTACAAAACAGAAATAGAGAGATTTCCCTGATGGTTCAGTGGCTAAGACTTTGTATTCCCAATGTAAGGGGCCCAGGTTTGATCCCTGGTTTAGGAACTAGATCCCACAGGCACAACTAAGAGTTCACATGTAGCAACTAAGATCTTGTATGCTGCAATGAAGATCAAAGATTCCATGTGCCATGGCTAACACCCAGCACATCCAAACAAATAAAAATAAAATATTAAAAAAAAAAAAAAAACAGAAATAGACCCACAGACATAGAAAACAAACTTACAGTTACCAAAGGGAAAAGGATAGGGAAGGGGTAAATTAGAAGGATGGGATTAACACATACACTTGACTCCAGTATTTTGGCCACTTCATGCGAAGAGTTGACTCATTGGAAAAGACTCTGATGCTGGGAGGGATTGGGGGCAGGAGGAGAAGGGGATGACGGAGGATGAGATGGCTGGATGGCATCACTGACTCGATGGACGTGAGTCTGAGTGAATTCCTGGAGTTGGTGATGGACAGGGAGGCCGGGCATGCTGCGATTCATGGGGTCACAAAGAGTCGGACAGGACTGAGCGACTTAACTGAACTGAACTGATATATGAAATAGATAAAATAGCCAACAATCAGTTCACTTCAGGTCAGTTGCTCAGTCATTTCCAACTCTTAGCAACGCCATGGACTGCAGCACTCAAGTCTTCCCTATCCATCACCAACTTCCAGAGCCTACTCAAACTCATGTCCATCTTGTCGGGGATGCCATCCAACCATCTCATCCTCTGTCAACTCTTTCTCCTCCTGCATTCAATCCTTCCCAGCATTAGGGTCTTTTCAAAGGAGTAGATCCTTCCAATGAATATTCAGGACTGATTTCCTTTAGGATGGACTGGTTGGATCTCCTTGCAGTCCAAGGGACTCAAGAGTCTTCTCCAACACCATGGTTCAAAACCATCAATTCTTCGGCTCTCAGCTTTCTTTATAGTCCAACTTTCACATCCATACATGACTACTGGAAAAACCATTGCTCTAACTAGATGGACCTTCATTGGCAAAGTAAGGTCTCTGCTTTTAATATGCTGTCTATGTTGGTCATAGCTTTTCTCCCAGGGAGCAAGCATCTTTTAATTTCATGGCTGCAGTCACCATCTGCAGCAATTTTTGAACCCCCAAAAATAAAGTCTCTCACTATTTCCATTGTTTCCCCATCTCTTTGCCATGAAATGATGGGACCAGATGCCATGATCTTAGTTTTCTGAACGCTGAGTTTTAAGCCAACTTTTTCACTCTCCTCTTTCACTATTATCAAGTGGCTCTTTAGTTCCCCTTCACTTTCTGCCATAAGGGTGGTGTCATCTGCATATCTGAGGTTATTGATATTTCTCCTGGCAATCTTGATTCCAGCTTGTGCTTCATGCAGCCCAGCATTTTGCATGATGTACTCTGCATATTATTTAAATAAGCAAGGTGACAATATATAGCGCCTGTATAACACAGAGAACTATACTCTATATTTTGTAATAACCTATAAGGGGAAAGAATCTTAAAAGTAATAGGTACATATGTATGTATAACTGAATCACTGTGCTCTAAACCTGAAGCTAATATGACACTGTAAATTACTATACTTTAATTTTTAAAAAAAGCTCAAATTATTTACTAGCTGATCTTCATGAAAAAAGCTTGCCAAACCCTGAGCTGGAGAAGAAAGGTTTTAATACCAGAGATGTAGCTTCACAAGGAGTCTTGTTTTTCTAGGTCATTTCTGGATCATGGGAAAATAGGAAGAACAATTTAGGAACATCCGTATTTTTACCCAAAACTTGTCTGTCAGAGCTAGTCCTTCCAATGATCATTCAAGGTTGATTTCCTTTAGGATTGACTGGTTGGATCTCCTTGCTGTCCAGGGGATTCTCAAGCGTCTTCTCCAGCACCACAGTTTGAAAGCATCAATTCTTCGGCCCTCCTCAGGTAACTGAAGGGGGTTTATTTTCCAAGGTGTGAATTTAGGAACTGGGGCTCACTGTGGGAAGGGGATAAGGGGAGGGAACAGTTGCCAGGATCATGGAGAAGAGGACTCTGTACAGTTAGTGGCCCTGAGAAAAAGGGGACTTCCCGTCTGAGGAACACAATCAACCCGACAAGATCTCTCAGGAAGGGAAGAAGCGGGTTAACAACCCGACTTTGCTTGCTTTCCCTCTTCCATCATTTTTTCTTACTGGGACTTCTCCCTGACTGAACCCAACCAGGGTGACAGACGACTTGAGAATAGCTCATTGAGTCCATACCACACAGGCACCAAGCAAGAGAGCAGAGTGGACACGCAATTTTTTTTTTTTTTTTGCCACTTTATTCTTTTTAATTGAACTCTATTTGCTTTACAGAATTTTGTGGTTTTCAGTCATACATCAACAAGAATCAGCCATAGGTACACCCATGCCTCCTCCTCATCCCACCTTTCTATGTTGTCACAGAGCCCCAGTCTGAGTTCCCTGAATCATACAGCAAATTCCCATTGGCTCTCTATTTTACATATGGTAATGTATGTTGCCATGTTACTCTCTCCATACATCCCACCCTCTCCCTCCACCCCTCCCCCCTTGGCCTTAGGTCTGTTTTCTGTGTGGTTCAGTTCAGTTCAGTAGCCCAGTCATGTCCAACTCTTTGTGACCTCATGGACTGCAGCACGCCAGGCCACCCTGTTCATCACCAACTCCCAGAGCTCACTCAAACTCATGTCCTGAGTCAGTGTTGCCATCCAGTCATCTCATCCCCTGTCCTCCCCTTCTCCTCCCACCTTCAATCTTTCCCAGCATCATGGTATTTTCAAATGAGTCAGTTCTTCACATCAGGTGGCCAAAGTATTGGAGTTTCAGTTTCAACATCAGTCCTTCCAATTAATATTCAGGTCTGATTTCCTTTAGGATGATCCGGTTGGATCTCCTTGCTATCCAAGAGACTCTCAAGAGTCTTCTCCAACACCACAGTTCAAAACCATCAATTCTTCGGCGCTCAACTTTATAGTCCAACTTTCACATCCATACATGACTACTGGAAAAACCATAGCTTTGACTAGACAGACCTTTGCTGGCAAAGTAAGGTCTCTGCTTTTTAATATGCTGTCTAGGTTGGTCATAGCTTTCTCCCAAGGAGCAAGCATCTTTTAATTTCATGGCTGCAGTTACCATCTGCAGCGATTTTGGAGCCCCCAAAATAAAGTCTCTCACTGTTTCCATTGTTTCCCCATCTATTTGCCATGAAGTGATGGGACTGGATGCCATAATCTTAGTTTTCTGAACGTTGAGTTTTAAGCCAACTTTTTCACTCTCCTCTGAATTTCATTTTTATCAAGAGGTTCTTTAGTTCTTCTTCGCTTTCTGTGTGGAGACGTGCATTTTAAAGAAACTTTTTACCCATGCATTTTACATGAAAAATATTTATGTATTTATTTTTCATTGTGCTGGGTCTTCACTGCTGCACAGGCTTTTCTCTAGTTATGGCAAGCAGGGGCTACTCTCTCGTTGTGGTGCACTGGCTTCTAATCGCAGTGGTTTATCTTGTTGCAGAGCATGATCTCTAGGGTGCACAGGCTTCAGTATTTGTGGTGGAAGGGGGCTCAGTAGTTGTGGTTCCTAGGCGCTAGAGCACAGGCTCAATAGTTGTGACACACAGGCTTAGTTGCTCTGTGGCACATGGGATCTTCCCAGATCAGGGGTTGAACTTGTTTCTCCTGCATTGGCAAGTGGGTTTTTGTTTTTTTTTTTTAACCACTGAGTCACCAGAGAAGGCCCCCATACATTTAAATTTCATCTAGTCATATAAAGTTATATAATTGTAATTTTATATCAAGCTTCCACATTTTAATATTTTATCTAATTGGCTTCCAGCATCATTTTCATTCTAACTGTTTGTACTTTACTTGATTTTATTTTTAATATATATTTTTTCCGGATTAAAAAATTTGTGGTTAATATAAAAGTTAAAATTTTACTGAAGTATATGATGTAGAAACTAAATGTCCCCAAACCCCTCAGCAAGGATAATCATTGTTAATAATTGGTATATTCAATAAGATTTGAGTGAATGTATACATAAAACTACCGCACAATTGCACTCATCTCACATGCTAGTAAAGTAATGTTCAAAATTCTCCAAGCCAAGCTTCAGCAATATGTAAACTGTGAACTTCCTGATGTTCAAGCTGGTTTTAGAAAAGGCAGAGGAACCAGAGATCAAATTGCCAACATCCGCTGGGTCATGGAAAAAGCAAGAGAGTTCCAGAAAAACATCTATTTCTGCTTTATTGACTATGCCAAAGCCTTTGACTGTGTGGATCACAATAAACTGTGGAAAATTCTGAAAGAGATGGGAATGTCAGACCACCTGACCTGCCTCTTGAGAAACCTGTATGCAGGTCAGGAAACAACAGTTAGAACTGGACACGGAACAGCAGACTGGTTCCAAATTGAGAAAGGAGTACGTCAAGGCTGTATATTGTCACCCTGCTTATTTAACTTATATGCAGAGTACATCATGAGAAATGCTGGACTGGAAGAAGCACGAGCTGGAATCAAGATTTCCGGGAGAAATATCAATAACCTCAGATATGCAGATGACACCACCCTTATGGCAGAAAGTGAAGAGGAACTCAAAAGCCTCTTGATGAAAGTGAAAGTGAAGAGTGAAAAAGTTGGCTTAAAGCTCAACATTCAGAAAACGAAGATCATGGCATCCGGTCCCATCACTTCATGGCAAATAGATGGGGAAACAGTAGAAACAGTGGCTGACTTTATTTTTCAGGGGATCCAAAATCACTGCAGATGGTGACTGCAGCCATGAAATTAAAAAATGCTTACTCCTTGGAAGGAAAGTTATGACCAACCTAGATAGCATATTGAAAAGCAGAGACATTACTTTGCCAACAAAGGTCTGTCTAGTCAAAGCTATGGTTTTTCCAGTAGTCATGTATGGATGTGAAATTGGACTATAAAGAAAGCTGAGCACCAAAGAATTGATGGTTTTGAACTGTGGTGTTGGAGAAGACTGTTGAGAGTCCCTTGGACTGCAAGGAGATCCAACCAGTCCATCCTAAAGGAGATCCGTCCTGGGTGTTCATTGGTAAGATTGATGTTGAAGCTGAAACTCCAGTACTTTGGCCACCTAATGTGATTAGCTGACTCACTGGAAAAGACACTGATGCTAGGAAAGATTGAGGGCAGGAGGAGAAGGGGATGACAGAGGATGAGATGGTTGGATGGCATCACCAACTCAACGGACATGGGTTTGGGTGGACTCCAGGAGTTGGTGATGGACAGGGAGGCTTGGTGTGCTGCGGTTCATGGGGTCGCAAAGAGTTGGACATGACTGAGTGACTGAACTGAACTGATACATATATATATATATAAATATTTTATTGATATTAGTAGTAAGAGAAATGGTACTTGACTTTATACACCATTTTTAAAGTTGCCCTTTTTCTCAGTTAATAATGACTTGGGAAATAAAACAAGATATCAAAAAGATATCTGGGAGCTCCCTGGTGGCTTAGTGGTTAAGATGGCAGCCTTTCACTGCCATGGCTGGGTTTAATCCCTGGCCAGGGAACCAAGATCCTGTAAGCCATGCAGTGCAACAGAAAAAAAAAGATAATTGCACTCCCACGTTTATTGCAAGAATATTCACAAGACCTAGAAACAACCTCAATGTTCCTCAATGGATGAATGAATAAAGAAACGGTGATATATATATGTGTGTGTGTGTGTGTGTGTGTGTGTGTGTGTGTGAGAGAGAGAGAGAGAGAATCCAAAAAAGTTGAACTTGTGGAAACTTGTAGAATACAGTGGTAGTTAATAGAACTGAGGGTAGAGGAATTGCAGAGAGGCTGGTCAAAGTGTATAAACTTGCAATTCAAAGATGAATAAGTTCTGGAGATCTAATGCCCAGCCTTGTGATTATAGCCAACAATACTCTGTATATAACCTCAAAGTTGCTAACAGACTAGACCTTAAATGTTCTCATCACAAAAAAGAAGTGATGTGATGTGGTAGAATTGCAAGCTAAATTGCAAGCTAAAGTTATGGTGGTGGACTTCCTTGGTGGGCCAGTGGTTAAGACACTGCCTGCCAATGCAGGGAACACGGGTTTGATCCCTGGTCCAGGAAGATTCCACATACTGCAGGGCAACTAAACCTGTGCACCACAACTGCTGAGCCCACATGCCTAGAGCCTGTGCTCCGCAAAAGGAGAAGCCACTGCAAAGACAAGCCTGTGCACTGAAGTGAGAGAGTAGCCTCCATTCAGTGGAACTAGAGAAAACCCACGCACGGCAATGAAGACCCAGCACAGCCAAAAATAATAATATGAATTTAAAAAAATAGTCTTGAATAAAAAAACAAAGTTATGATGGTAATCATATTGTAATACATAAAAGTATCAAATTGACAAATTATATACCTTAAACTTGCACAATGTTACATGTTAATTATATGTCAATAAAAACATATTTTGAAAAATTTCCCATGCAGTCATTCAAATATTATATATAAAACATTTTATAAGCATATAATATTTGTTGTTATTAATAATAATTGTTATATATTATATAATTACATTATAATAATTAATATTAATATATTAATGGGGCTTGACTTACATGCTATTTTTTTATCTTATATTGGAGTATAGTTGATTAGCAATTTTGTGTTAGTTTCAGTGTAGAGCAAAGTGATTCAGTTGTACATATATATGTATCTATTCTTTTTCAAATTCTTTTCTCATTCAGGTTTTTGTAGAGTCTTTAGCAGAGTTCCTGATGCTATGTAGTAGGCCCTTATTGGTTATCTATTTTAAATGCAGTAGTGTTGTACATATCATTTTGAAAGTTGCTTTTTCTTTCAGTTAAATATATATCTTAAGATTTCCAGCATTCATTCATTCATTCAAAAAATAGTAACACCTATTATGTGGCAGGCTAAAGAGGCAGCAGTGAAATAGATGATGTCCCTAATATGAATGTAGATGAGTAGAAGGGGAATAAAGAGAGCAAACAAATAAGTGATAAGTCAGGGCATATCTAGTAAGGGGGAGAGATAACAAGAGAAGTTTTATTCTTGATTGGTCATGAGAGAATCTCCTCAAGAAGATGAACTAGAGCAGATAACTGAATAATAAGGTCAGACTACCTGATGATCTGGAGAAGGGCTTTCCAGGCAGAGGAAAGAGCTGGGGCTGAGTTCCAGGAATGGGAGCAAGCTTGGCTTGAACCCAGAGACCAGTGGATTTGGGATGGAGTGAGCAGGAAGGGAAGATGGTGGCTGGTGTGAGAAATCACTAGGGTCCTGGGAAGAGGTCTGTAATTTATTCTCAGGGCAACAGAAAACCATGAAAGATTGAAGCACAGATGTGATATGAATTTATCTAGGATTTCACAAGATCTGTCTGGCTGCTAAGTAGCTGGTGGACTGTTCGGGGGGCAAGAACAAAAGCAGAGTGACCAGGTAGCAGTTCACTTCAGAGAAAAGTTATAACCCAGTGAGGTTCTAGGAATATAGTGAAGTGTGGTCAGACCCAGGATATATATTGGATGGAGAACTGATGGGATATGCTGATGGACTGAACGGAGGAGGAGGGTGATGGTGAGGGAGATAAGTATCAAGAATGACTCTAGGCTTTGGACAGGAGTCATTATTTGGGTGATTGCTGGCTACATCAGCTGACAGGGAGAGACTAGGGAAGCTCTGGTTTTGAAACAAGAGATGGAAAAAATGAAGAACTGTGATATGGAAATGTTAAGATTGAATGATCTATTAAATGTCAAAGTAGAGATGGTAGCTAGGTGTTTGAGTTCTCCAAGGAGAGGTGAGATGATTATTGGGCTTGGAGATATTGATTTAAAAGACATCAACAGGGATTTCACTGGCAGTCCAGTGGTTAAGATTCCATGCTTCCTCTGCTGGGGTTGCTGGTTCTATCCCTGGTCAGGGAACTAAGATTCCACATGCTTGTCACTTGGCCAAAAAAAAAAAAAAGTCATCTACTCATGGATGCTATTTAAAGCCATGGGGATGGATGAGGTCATTTTGGAAGAGAATGCCATTGCAGAAGAGATCAGGGCCCAAAACCATGGAGCTTTCAACTGTGAAACATGGGAAAGAACAGGAAAATGATGAAGAAGAAGCAGTCATCAGAAATAACAGCAATATGTTTTATAAAGGCCTACTCAGTCAGACAGCTTCGACAGAGAAAGTAAGATGATGACCAAGAATTGCTGTAGGATTTGGCAAGACAGTGGTCAGTGGGGACCTTGATGAGGGTCAGAGAGAAATGGGGATAGAAACTTGAGTTGGGTTTCTAGAAAATGGAAGGTGCAGAAATAGAAACATCTGGGAGAGAAAAGACATGCAAAGAATTTCCTCTAAGCTCAGCAAAAGATGGATCAATTAAAAATGGACCAAGTCAAGGAGGAGCATTGTTTGTGTTTTGTTTGTTTTTGAAATGATGATAATGACATCATGCTTTGCACTAACGGGAAAGTTCTAGTTGAGAGGAGAAATATGGTGATTGATGAAGGGCTGGCAGCACAGTGTTTTTGAAAATATGGGAAGGGATGAGCTGGGAGGCACAGATGAAGATATTAGGTTTAGTGAGGGGCCCTAATGGGTGCTTCCTGAATCTTTGTTGAAGGAATTTAGGTTGTGTCACAGTGTTCATTGTAAAATATAATACCGCTTTGGATATCCTTGTACATTTATCTTCATATGTTTATGCGACTTTGTTGTTGGTTAGTCTCTAAGTCCTGTCTGACTTTTTGTGACCCCATGGACTGTAGCCAGGCTCCTCTGTCCATGGGATGTCCCAGGTAAGAATATTGGAGTGGGTTGCCATTTCCTTCTCCAGGGGATCTTTCCAACTCAGGGATCAAACCCAGGTCTCCTGCATTCCAGGCAGATTATTTAACATCTGAGTCACCAGGGAAGACCAAATTTTGTCACATGTTTGATACAAGCTACTATGGTATGTTTCTAAAATATTTACCTATTTCCACTTTAAGACATCTCTTTTTTAATTTCTGCTATTTTACTTCTTAATTATTTTTTACTGAATGGCAACCCACTCCAGTATTCTTGCCTGGAGAATTCCATGGACAGAAGAGCCTGGCTGGCTACAGTCCATGGGGTTGCAAAGAGCTGCATAACTGAACAACTAACACTTTCACTTTCACTTTCACTTTATTAGGTTAAGCACTTTATAAGTACCTGCAGTAAAAATATGTTAATTGATATGGAGATTCTCTAAAAATATTTTTAAAGTGTCTTTATCATTTGTGTTTTTTTCCCCCTAAGAAATTTAGCCTGTGAAACAAACCACTTCTGAGGTGGGAAAATGTACATATGTAATTTATTGATATGTTAGATTGAGTTACTTTCAAAATATATTAAATGCTTTAAAAAAAATACTGGAATTGACTTCTTTTAGAATTAGATATCCTTGTATTGGATATTTCCTTTAACATATAGTATATTGTATAGAAAAGAGTTTCACCTAATAAAGTTGCTTTAAATAAAGTGAGTAAATAAACAAATAAAATTCATCAGATGTTGAAAAATTGCCTTCCAAAATATTTCATTTTTTAATTCCTAGAGTTGGAAATATTAGCTCTAATCATCTAATCTGTTGTTTTTCTTTGTCTCTTGCAGGTCTCATTTTAGCTATTACTGGTTTTATCTATTTAATTTCTTTCCCCTCTTTTATACTGCTACATTCCCCCTTTGTTTTCCTGTATTCCTTTGTGATGACTCATCTTTGTACTGTTTGGCCAGAATCTGGGCCTGGAAGAGTGTGAACCACACCGGGTTTACATTGTAAACAAGACACTCTCTCCCAGCTGCTCAGGCACCTGCTCCCTTGGCCTCCTATGAAAGCAAATTCTCAGGGCAGTTAGCCAGTCTCTCTCCAAAGAATTACCTCCAAGGAGACTCAGCAAACTCAAGGGTTAAGTCTCTTCAGAGCCACAAATTTCACAGTGAGGAGGACAGGTTAGATTTGCTTTAAAAGTGTTACATATTGAAAAGTTACATGGCAATTATGAAAAAAAATCTCTTGTGGGGGAATTCTCTGGTGGTCCAGTGGTTAGGACTCAGGTTCAATCCCTGGCTGGGGAATTAAAATCCCACAAGCCACACAGCATGGCCAAAAAAAAAAAAAAGACTTCTTATGGTAAAACCTGTGGGCTCCAGTTGGATTTTCGGCCAACTGCCAATGTTAAACCACAAGACAGAAGGCAGTGATGACATAGAGGTGGATGTTGAGGAAATGGCCTGGGTTTGGTCAGGAAGCAGGTGGTAATAAACCTCAGAGACTGGCAAAGGAGGTGGCACAGAAGTTTAGCAGCCAAGTTATTGGTACCACTTCGAAACCAGCTGTTTAGGGGGATGTGGTCTGTCCTGCTCTGGTTGCTACTGATGCTATTTATGCTAATTCCTCTGCAGCCCCTGGTCGTCCCTTTTCTCCAGGTCAACTTCGGTGGAAGATCCTCCAAGCGGGTGTGAGCTCTGCCACTTCCCTGCTGCCCCACATTGCTGTCCCCTTCCCTGGTCCAGGGTCTTCCAGGCCACCCACGAGCCACTGGCTTGAGCAGGGCCAGAACTGGAAGGAGGAGGTGGTGACCAAGGAGACCCAGCTGCAGCACCCACTCTAGGCCTCTATCTGTGCAGGCAGCTCCTGGAGAACCAGAAAGGAGACCTCACTCTGCACCAGGCCAATGCCATGCTGTAACACCCGGCTGCGCCCTTAAGCTGTGTGGGAGGTGGCCCTGGTATCTATCCATCATGTCCCCTGGACATGGGGAATGACAGCACAGAGGCCCTCTGCTGCCAACGTGCCCACCTGACTTACACCATCCCTGAGGTGGGCAAGAAGGATGGTGTGAAGACTGCCCGGGAGCCTAAAACTTTGTGAGCGCTGCTGTGCCAGAACCAAAGGGACCCCAGATATCATTCACAGACTACAAGCTGCTGGATTGGCTGCGGATCCACCAGATATTGTCCCCCATCCTGCACCCTCCCGCTGCCTACCCGCCTCCCCCCACCAAGCACAGCACAGAAACCGCCCCATCAACAGCGAGGATTTTTGGCACTCTCAGCAGCTGCCTGCTTCCCTTCCCCAGGACTAATCAGATTTCCAAGAGAGAGGGGAAAGAAGTTTCTCCACATGCTTCGGAGCAACTGAGCTGCAACTACTGAGCCCAGGGGCCACAATAAGGGTCTTTGCACCACAAGGAAAGATCCCTTGTGCTGCAACCAAGACAGGAGGCAGCCAAACAGAGAAAGAGACCAGATGAGAGAGTCCACGTGCTGCAGTGAAAGATCCCACATGATGCAAATAAATAAATAAACCAGAAAGATGGGTCTTTGATTATAACGCTACCCTGAAGTAAGAGTAGCCTGGACAGATAGATAACTGGCCGGGTGGGTAATCACACCCAGAGAGGAGCACTAGAGTTCAACTCTTCTTGTTCTCTGTTGTCTGAATTTTCATTCTTTTTAAGAAGCAGTTACAATTTCATGTAGCAAGTTTCCTCATTTATCTATCTTGGAGTCTATTTTGCATGGAGTTGATGGTAAAAGAAATGTCAGAAAGTAGTATTACTCAATGAAAGGGATTGGAGGAATGGTTTACAAAGAAGGCTTTGTTTTTGCTGTTTACAGGGAGGTTTGGATACAACTGCTTTAATAATTGCCCAAGCTAAAAATATTGGGTAGAGCTCTGGGGATTGGATATGGGTTGAGCCTTGTAAGATTTGATTCCCCATTTATCTCCTTAGCCTTCACAGAGGGACATAACTCTATCTTCAGACTATCTGTTAGCAAAATCAAGTCATGGTAGGGCAGGTACTTACTGGTATCTGTAGAGCATCACCAGCTCATTATCACCCAGTGGTTGAGAAGAATCAATGTCCTCATGGGGTACTCAAAGAAAACACAGTCCTCTGTGTGTGTGTGTGTATGTGTGCTGGTGCGCACGAGTGCACAGGCAGGCTCAGTCATGTCCAACTCTTTGCAGCCCCATAGACTATAGTCTACCAGGCTTCTCTGTCCATGAGATTTCTAAGGTAAGAATACTGGAGCAGTTTGCCATTTGCTACTCCAAGGGATCTTCCTATTCCAGGCATCGAACCTGCATTTTTTATATCTCCTGCATTGGCAGGTTGGTTCTTTACCACTAGGGCCACCTGGGAGGCCTTAATCAGATTTTATCAAAATCTCCTGGACCAACACAGACCAAAAGAGAGCTGAGTCCCGGCAGGTCCACTGGCCTGGGCATTTGAAGCTGGAGACTTCGAATCCAGATCAAGAGGGCCTTTCCAGAGGAAGTGATGCTTAAGGCAAGATCTGGAAGATAATTAGGCACAGAAGCAGGCAAAGAAAGATGATGTAAAAGAGAGCCAAGAGGTAAGACAGAGGGCACAGCATGTTGAAGAAACGAAAGGTGCCAGTTCAGTGTGTCTGGAGCACAGACAATAAGGGAGGAAGTGGTCAGAGGCCAGCCAGGCAGACAAAAGCCAGATTATGCAGAAACATGAAACCTGTGTCAAAGGTCTGAACTTTGTCCTCGCAGCAACAGGAAACCACTGAAAAGTTTTATGCAAAGGAGGTGAGAAGCTGAGATGTGTCTTCGTAAGAAATCTTTCTGGTTGCTCTGCAATGGTAGAGGGTAGGATTGGAAAAGACAAGGCAAGAAGCTAGGAGACCCTTGGGGAACAGTCCTGATGGGAGATGACAGTAGATGGAGAGAAGTCCTTTTATCTTCAGGCACACCTCCTGGTGCCATGGAACTCCCACAGTCACACTCTCTCACTTGGTTTTCATATTTCCTGGTTGCTTAAAAAAGAAAAAAGCATTGCTCAGAGTGATCTCAAAAGAACAACAACAAAACAGAATACTCGGAGCTCACACATGTAGACAGTATGTGCTCTGTCGCTCAGGCGTGTCTAACTCTTGGCAATCTCATGGACTGTAGCCCACCAGGCTCCTCTGTCTGTAGGATTTTTCAAGCAAGAATACTGGAGTGGGTTGCCATTTCCTCCTCCAGGGGAGCTTCCTGACCCAGGGATTGAACCCACTTTTCCTGTATTGCCAAGCAGATTCTTTAACCACTGTTCCACCTGGGAAAGCTACACAAGTTACAGACAACTTAATTTTGTTTGTTGGGAGATTTTTGAGAAATGAAACATTCTCCTTTTAATTTAATTTTTTTTAATTGGCTCACCTTTATTCGATATCTGCAATATAGACAAAATTACAAAATTACTCAAAATATAGACAAGTCTGATATTGTAAGAAATTAGGAGCCATCTTTGATTCCTGGCTTTCTCTTATCCCTCATATCTAAGGAATCACCAAGTCCCATTAGACTCTGCCTTGGAAGTTTCTCACCGTCTTTCCACCTTTTTTTTTTTTTTTTTGCCTCCACCGTACTCTGGGTCACATCATCTTTCATTTCAAAAGCCCCAATACTGGTTTTCCATTGTCTCCTCTACAGCCAGAGGGATTCTTGTGCGTGTAAAATGATCATGCCCCTGAGGCTCCCATCATTCATTCAAAGTCCACACTGACTCCTCTTTGTCCTTGAGATAAAAAATCAGGCCTTTTTCTCCAGGTGCAAATTTTACCACTCTCTTCTTGCACTTTCTACTAAAGCTATCCTGAAAGCTTTTGTTCTTTTTATCGCTGTGCCTCAACCCCAGGATTTACAAAAGCTATTTCTTGAAATGACTTAGATTGCAGTGTACTTTCTCTTCTTCTGGTTATCTCTTATTCCTTCCCTAGCTCTCAGTCTGAACCTTAACTTCTCAGTCAGTCTTTCACAATTACCAGATTTGGCTAACACTCCTTGTCATGTTTTTATAAGTACTGCATCTATAATTGTCCTACCACAATATAATATCCATCATACGTTATTTTGTTTTTTGGCCACAAACCAAGTCATGGAAGGTCTTAATTTCCTGCCCAGGGATTGAACCCAGTCCCCAGAAGTGAAAACATTGAATACTAACCACCGGAACACTAGGGAATTCCCTCCATCATTCATTGTTAATTTTTCTTCACATGAATCTCTCTCCTGACTGAGCATTCTAATCTTGTTCCCTTCACATATTTCCTGGTATTCAGAACATGAAAAACATATTTCAAAATAAAATGAATTGTGAAACAATCCTGAAAAAGAAGAACAAAGTTCGACAACCCACACTTAACTAATTTCAAAACTTACTACAAAGCAATGATAATTAAGACAGTGTGGTAGTAACATAGGGATAAACAGACTGTTCAGAGGAACACAATTGAGAGTCTAGAAATAAATCCATTAAATGACTTTTTGACAAATGTACTAAGACTATTCAGGGGCAAATAGTCTTTTTGTTACAGAGTCCAAGCTCACTCTGCTTGCCACATGACAGGCCAATGAATCAGAGATGAGATGTTGAGGCGAAGAGTATGACTCTATTTGGAACGACGACAGACTAAGAAGATGGCAGACTAATGTTTCAAAATAGCCATCTTATCAAGGTCTGGATGCCAAGTTCTTTTATAGAACACAGGGCATGTGGTGAGGAAATAAAGTAAAAAGGTTATTAATCTTGCAAATATCTCCTGGAATGGCTAACCTTAGGGAGGGATGTGTTCATTTCTTCCTTCCTATAACCATCCACAGGTGGACAGGGTCCTGAACAAAAGCTCTTTGGTTTAATATTCAGGCAGAGGGGCAGGGTTCCCTGAGGCAGGCCATTACGTAGGGACAGCATCATTTTAGTGAGCAAAAGCAATGGAAAGCAAATGTTAAAGTAAAAGAAACAGATCAGACATGGACTCAGTTCTTCTCTGTACCATTTTCAACAAATGGAGTTAACACAAGAAGATATCCACATGCAAAAGAATGAAGTTATACATTGTGTACAAAAATTCATTAAAAATAGATCAAAGAGCTAAACACAAGAGCTAAAACTGTAACAGAAGAAAAATATTACCTTGAATTTGGCAATGGTTCCTCATATGACACCAAAAACAAGCAACAAAAGAAAAAATAATAATTACGACTTCTTAAAAGCTAAACATTTTTGTGCTTCAAAAGACACTATCAAGAAAGTGAAAAGACAAAACACAAAATGGGAGAAGATTTTCACAGATTGTATTTCTGATAAGGAATTTGTACCTAGAATACATACATTTCAAAACTTCTTGTAACTCTATCACAAAAAAAAAACCTAGTTGAAAACTGGCTAAAGTAACTGAAAACACATTTCCTTATAAAAGATATGAAAATGACTAATAAGCACATCAGCCTCTTGATGAAAGTTAAAAAGGAGTGTGAAAAAGTTGGCTTAAAACTCAATATTCAGAAAACTAAGATCATGGTCCCATCACTTCATGGCAAATAGATGGGGAAACAATGGAAACAGTGAGAGACTTTATTTTTTTGGCTCCAAAATCACTACAGATGGTGACTGCAGCCAGGAAATTTAAAGATGTTTGCTCCTTGGAAGGAAAGTTATGACCAACCTAGACAGCATATTAAAAAGCAGAGACATTACTTTGCCAACAGAGGTCCATCTAGTCAAGACTATGGTTTTTCCAGTGGTCATGTATGGATGTGAGAGTTGGACTATAAAGAAAGCTGAGCACCGAAGAATTGATACTTTTGAACTGTGGTGTTGGAGAAGACTCTTAAGAGTTCCTTGGACTGCAAGGAGACCCAACCAGTCCATTCTAAAGGAAATCAGTCCTGAATATTCATTGGAAGGACTGATGCTGAAGCTGAAACTCCAGTACTTTGGCCACCTGATGTGAAGAAATGACTCACTGGAAAAGCCCCTGATGCTGGGAAAAATAGAAGGCAGGAGGAGAAGGGGACTACAGAGGATGAGATGGTTGGATGGCATTACTGACTCAATGGACAGGAGTTAGAGTAGATTCTGGGAATTGGTGATGGACAGGGAAGCCTGGCGTGCTGCAGTCCATGGGGTCGCAAAGAGTCGGACATGACTGAGCAACAGAACCAAACTGAATAAGCACATGAAAAGATGCTCACTGTCATTAATACCTGGGAAATGCAAATAAAAACCATAATGATATATCATTTCACACCCACTAGGATGACTATAAGCAAAAAGACAGATAAGTATCGGTGAGGATGTGGAGAAATCAATGCCCTCGTATACTGCTGGTAGGGATGTCAAGTTGTAGAGACACTTTGCAAAACAGCCTAGCAGTTCCTCCAAAAAAGTGTAACATAGAGCTGTCATGTGATCCAGCAATCCCACTCCAAGAGAAACGAAAATACAATCACACAAATACTTGTTCATGAGTGTTCATAACAGCATTACTTCTAATAGCCAAGAAACAGCACAAATATCCATTAACTGATAAATGGATAAACAAAATTGGTATATCCATATAATAAGATATTATTTGGCCATAAAAGAAGCTCTGATAAATACCACAATGTGAATGAGCCTTGAGGACATTACACTAAGTGTTACTGAAAGAAGCCAGTCACAAAAGACCACATATTATATGATTCTATTTACATAAAATGTCCATAATATGCAAATCTCTTAGCCTAGGGCTAAGAGAAATAGGCAGATCAGAGAGCAATGGCTCAAGGTCAGAGGGTTTGGGGGGGAATTATAAAAATATTCTAAAATTGGTTGAGGAGACAGTTGTACAACTTCATGAACCTAGTAAAAAACCATTGAAATATGCATTTTAAATATGTGAATTGCATAGTATGTGAATTATATCTCAATAGAACTGGTATAAAAATGAATTACAAGTGGGGAAATAAAAATAACTTCCAGGAAGGAGGTTGAAAGAGGTCAGAAAGGAAAGGGGAAAAGATAGGAAAAAATGAGAAAGAAGAAAAAAAATGCAAGAAATGAAAAGTTAGGAGTGAAAGAAAAAAAAATAACACCGAGAAGCAAGCTGGAAAAAAGAGAATGGGAAAATACTTGGAAGAAAACAGTTGAACGGAAGGGAGACAAATTATTTTAGTTTTTAAAGAACTGTATGGAAGGAAAGGGAATGTATTCTTCACCCCTCATCCCCCACCCCCGATATTCAGTTGGCCACTTTTTGCCACTGTCCTTTTAAACGTATTAGCTATAAATAACCACTCTTCACTGGTCAGTTGCCTTACTCTGAATGTGAAGTAGTCATGGCAGCCCACAGTGGAAATGTTTTTCTGGGCTTCAGCTTATAGCCAGAGCAATTTCTCTTCAAATATCTCTTCACAGGGGACATTTGCAAAGGGTTAACATTGTCTCTGGAGAAGGAAATGGCAACCTACTCCAGTACTCTTGCCTGGAAAATCCCATGGACAGAGGAGCCTGGTGGGCTGCCTGCCGTCTATGGGGTTGCACAGAGTCGGAAACGACTGAAGTGACTTAGCAGCAGCAACAGCATTGTCTCAGTGACTGTGTCCAGACACCCTTCCAAGATTTGATTTGCTTACTTAAGACCTCAACTAGGCTCTTGGCCTCTTCTCGCCCTTCTCAAGACATCACCAAAAACATATTTGCCTCCAAGGAAAAGTACTTCATAAAAGAGAGCTCTACTCTGACAACCACTCTTTCCTCTACAACTATTCCTAACACGGCCTGTGTCGTGGATACTGTTATAAACCACCCAGATGTCCCTTCTGCACTGAAGGACTTCATTCTCAGTCGTTGGGAGTTACCCAGACTGGTTGACTTGCTCTCAGCTGTCAGCCCCCTCTAGGAATTGTCCCACCATTCCCCTTTGACAGTCCATTCCAGTGACTGGTGCACACGGGTGTATAAAGGCCTGACCTCCCCTCAGCCCAACTCCAGAAACTGAAGGCGCCATTCCAGTTTCAGAGTGCCCCACGTGGTTGACTGCGGCCTCTGGGTGATGGCACCACAGTCCCACTCCTCCCTCAGCCCAGGTCGGTTTCCTTCGCTGCCCTCCGAGGAGCAGGGGGATCCCAAGTCCACTGTCTAATGAACAGCTGTGTGCCAATCTTCATCTCAGCATCTGCTTCCCCGGAGCCCAGTCTGCAACAGTTGGTGCCAGAACTGGGGTGCTCTGAAGAAACACACTACATATGGTATATGTCCATTTACAAGAAATACCCAGAACAGACAAATCTATAGAGACTAAAAGTAGACTAGTAGTTACCTTAGGGCTGGAGGGAATGGCAGTATTGGGGTCCTGGCTAGGAGATGCAAGATTTCTTTGGGGATAATGAAATCTCTCTAAAATCAATTGTTACTATGGAGAACAACTCTGTGAATATTCTAAAAGCCACTAAGTTGTACACTTTAAACGGGTGAATTGTATAGTATGTAAATTACATCTCAATAAAGCTGTTAAGAAAAAAGAACTGCAAATGAATACATTTACAGAAAAACCCAAACTGATAGACTTTACAGTCATCAGATTCACACTGAAAAATAATGCTGAAAGTTCTTTGGGCCAAAGGGAATTGACATGGTACATAAACTCCACCTACAGGAAGAAAAGAATGAAGAGTATGGTAAAGTATTAAATTTGGGTAAATCGTCCACCTATTTACTCCTTTAAAGTGTTAAAGGTGGGTAAATATGTCCACCTATTTACTCTTTCCTGCCCATTTACCAACCCTCTGATAAATGCACACATGCACACATACACACACACACATATCTATATACAAACATATTCCTCTTAGTTTCTTTAGAAAATGTGAATGAATATTCTACACTACTTTTAAAATTTATCTGTTGATGAACACTGTGATTATTTAAAGTTTGGGGCCATTATTAAAAAAAAAAAAAACTACTAACATTCATGAATACATCTTTGTGAAGACTTTTCGTTTCTCCTGGACAAATACATAAGAGCAAGGTTGTTGGGCTGTGTAAGTGTATGTTGAACTTTATTAGAAACTGCCAAAGTGTTTGCAGTGTGTCTGTACTATTTGCAAAGCATGATGGTTCCAGGTGCTCCACATCCTCCATTGACCTTTTTAGCTATCTAGTGCTTCTGCAGTGGCATTTCACTACAGTTTTAATTTGCTTTTCCCCAACATGCAAACATTAGCTACGCTAAACATCTTTGCATATGCTTGTTGACGACCTTGTGATCCACATTTTGCCTTTGGTGGAGTGTCTATTCAAACTTGCCTTTTTAATTTAATTTTGCCATGAGCAGCAGGCATAAGGGATATTAGTTTCCCAATCAGATCAGATCAGATCAGTTGCTCAGTTGTGTCCGACTCTTTGCGACCCCATGAATCGCAGCACGCCAGGCCTCCCTGTCCATCACCAACTCCCCGAGTTCACTCAGACTCACGTCCATCGAGTCAGTGATGCCATCTAGCCATCTCATCCTCTGTCGTCCCTTTCTCCTCTTGCCCCCAGTCCCTCCCAGCATCAGAGTATTTTCCAATGAGTCAACTCTTCGCATGAGGTGGCCAAAGTACTGGAGTTTCAGCCTCAGCATCATTCCTTCCAAAGAAATCCCAGGGCTGATCTCCTTCAGAATGGACTGGTTGGATCTCCTTGCAGTCCAAGGGACTCTTAAGAGTCTTCTCCAACACCACAGTTTAAAACCATCAATTCTTTGGCACTCAGCTTTCTTCACAGTCCAACTCTCACATCCATACATGACAACTGGAAAAACCATAGCCTTGACTAGATGGACCTTTGTTGGCAAAGTAATGTCTCTGCTTTTGAATATGCTATCTAGGTTGGTCATAACTTTCCTTCCAAGGAGTAAGCACCTTTTAATTTCCTGGCTGCAGTCACCATCTGCAGTGATTTTGGAGCCCAGAAAAATAAAGTCTGACACTGTTTCCACTGTTTCCCCATCTATTTCCCATGAAGTGATGGGACAAGATGCCATGATTTTTGTTTTCTGAATGTTGAGCTTTAAGCCAACTTTTTGACTCTCCACTTTCACTTTCATCAAGAGCTTTTTAGTTCCTCTTCAAACCTTCACCTTCTACAGTGGAAGAGTGGAATCTTTACCACTGGGCCACCAGGGAAGTCCTAGCATGCATGTTTTTGAATTAGAGTTTTATCTGGACATATGCCCAGCAGTGGGATTGATGGATCATATATGGTAATTATATCTTTATTTTCCGAGGAACCTCCATATAGTTTTCCATAGTAGCTGCACCAACTTACATTCACCAACAGTGTAGAACCATTAGGAGAATATATTTATAACCTTAGGATGATAGAGACCTCCGTAAAGAAGACAAAAAAGCCCAAAGTCACAAGAGATAAAACAAGCATATTTAACTACATAAAAGTTAAAATTTGTGAGATTTTATTATAAATATCTATATGTTGTGTTACAAATATTTCTCTCTTGCTCTTTTTTTTTGGCATTTGACTGCACCTTCATTTATTTTTTTTGAACTTTTTATTTTGTATTGAGATATAGCTGATTAACAATGTTGTGCTAGTTTCAGGGGAACCTTGAAGGGACTCAGCCATATATATATGCATGTATCCATTTCCCCCAGAGCCCCCTCCCATCCAGGCTGCCACATAACATTGGGCAGAATCCCATGTGCTATACAGTAGGTCCTTGTTGGCTATGCATTTTAAACATAGCAGTGTGTACATGACCTTCCCAAAGTCCTTAACTGTCCCTTCCCCCTGTGCAACCATAAGTTTGCTAAGTCTGTGACTCTCTTTCTGTTTTGTAAATAATTTCATGTGTATCATTTCCTTTTAGATTCCATACACAAGGGATGTGATACGATAGATATTTCTCTCTGTCTGACTTACTTCACTCAGTATGACACTCTCTAGGTCCATCCAGGTTGTTGTAAATGGCATGATTTCATTCCTTTAAGGGCTGAGTAATAGTCCACTGTGTATATGCACCACATCTGTATCCATTCCTTTGTCCACGGACATTTCGCTTGCTTCCGGTCTTGGCTGTTGTAACCGTGTTGCAGTGAACACTGGGTGCCTGGATCCTTTGGCTGCGTGCCCAGGAGTGGGACCACAGGCTCACGCTCAAGCATGCTAAGTCGCTTCAGTTGTGTCCTGCTCTTTCAATGCTATGGACTGTAGCCCGCCAGGCTCCTCTGTCCATGCGATTTTCCAGGCAAGAATACTGGAGTGGGTTGCCATGCCCTCCTCCAGGGGATCTTCCTGACCCAGGGATTGATCCTTGTGTCTACTGAGGCTCCTACATTGCAGGCAGATTCTATATCACTGAGCCACCAGGGAAGCCCTTCAGGCTTTTATGGTAGCTCTATTTTTAGTTTTTTAAGGAAACCCCATACTGTTCTCCATAGTGGCTCTACCAATTTACATTCCCACTAACAGTGTAGGAGGGCTCCCTTCTCTCCACATCCTCTGTAAAATTCATTGTCTGTGGATTTTTTGATGATAGCCACTCTGGCTGGTGTGAGATGGGATTTCATTGTAGTTTTGATTTGCATTTCTCTGATAATTAGTGATGTTGGGTATCTTTCATTTGCATATAGTGTCTTCTTTGGGGAAATGTCTTTTTAGGTCTTCTGCCCATTTTTGAGTGGGTTGTTTGTTTTGATGCTGTTAAATGTCATGAACTGCTTGCAAATTTTGAAGACTAATTCCTTATTAGTCACATCATTTGCAAATATTTCCTCCCAATCTGTGGGTTGTCACAGTCCAATTTCAGTGCTTACGATTGGTCTTTTCATGTTTTCTATTTATTCCTGGTTCACTCTAGGGAGATTGTACCCTTCTAAGAATTGGTCCATTTCTTCCGGGTTGTCCAATTTATTGGCATATGGCTGCTCATCACAGCCTCTTACGATCTTTGGTACTTCTGTAGGGTCAACTGTTTCTCCTTTTTCATTTCTAATTTTATTGGTTTGAGTCCTCTTTCTTTTTTTCTTGATGAGTTTGGCTAAAGGTTTATCAATTCTGTTTATCTTTTCAAAGAGCCAGCTTTTAGTTTCATTGATCTTTGTAATTATTTTCTTTGAGAGCTGAAATAGATGAAATAGAGACAAAGAAAACAGTTTTACTACATTTAGAAATTTTCAGCAATTATATCTTCAAACAATATCCTTTTCCCCTTTTTTCTCAGCTTTCTGAAACTTCAGTTGCGTGTTAGGCAGTCTGATTGCCTCGCGAATCCCTGAGGCTCTGTTTTCTCGTAGTTGTTTTTCGGTTTCTTTTTCACTGTTTCATTTTGGATGATTTCTATTGTTATATCTTTAACATCACCAATTTGTTTCTTCTTCAGTGCTTAATCTTCTGATATTCCATCGAATAACACTGTTCAAGTCATGTGTTATATTTTTCATGTCTACAAATTCATTTTCAAAATACTTTTCTTTCATCATTCTGTTAATGTTTTTCTTTATATTTTTGAATATATAACAAAAACTTTTTTAAGGTTAACCTGATAATTCCATTTTTCTGTCATTTCTGAGTCTCTTTTCATTGATTTATGTACTGGCTATGTGTCATATCTCTTGCTTAATTTCATGAATGGTAATTTTTATTGCTTTGTAGACATTACGATTTTGTGTTATTGTACGCTGAATTTTGTTCTAACCCTTTAAGCAGTCTTGAGCTTTGATTTATCGTGCAGTTAAGTTGCTTGCAGACCAGTGGGCATGAGAAAGACTCCTGAGGTCTTGGGTACTGTCCTTTTCTTTCTAAAATCTTGGTGCTGGCTACATGGATGTGCTTATTTTGTAAAACTTATTGAACAATTAATGAGTTGTGCATTTTTCTGTACATATAGTATACTAACAGACATTCCATTTTAATAAATTCACTTTTTAAAAACTGTAATGGGAGGAGAGCATCTGTTCGTCTCTTTGTCTTCCACTTGACCTTCCTCAGATGATAATGGGGGGACTTCCCTGTGAATTGTGGAGAAGGCTTGGCCTCACACGGCTCAGTTTTTAATTTTCCCAGATGGCCATAGAGCGGCTGTGCTCTGGCACGCTCTTCTCCCACTTCCATCTGGTAAACCTAGTACACTGCAGGCCTAGCTTGCCTCCTAGGTCTGTTCCTCTCTCCCACTACTGGTGCTCTAGCATATCAGCACCCTCAAAGGAGTACCTGAGGAAGTGAGTTTACAGAATCTCCTCCAGATAAATCATTATATGATCTAGACTTGCAACAGACTGGATTGTGGCCAAAGTGTCAAGCTATTACCCTCAATTCAGTTTTACCAATCATGGGATGGATAATTTTATCTCAGTCTGCCAGACTTTGATTCTCACTCTTTACTGGTTTGAAACTTAGGGGTGAAGAGAAGACTATTATATAAAACATTCTGAAAGCTCCATCAAGACCTAAAATGCAAATGAGACACTTTAATGAAAAGTGAGGCTTGATGTCTCTGACCTCTCTACATGACTAAAATTTTAATTTCATTTTAAAACATGAAATAATTATGTGTCTGTTTCTGAACCACTGGAGTTGAAATTTTATACATGGATGAGTTCCATTGACTTTGCATGCTTAATTGCTCATTAAGATGGTTACCTTGCTACATCAAATAATAGTTTTTACAACTTCGACATAAAGAGAACCTTGTTGAAGTAACTCAACAGCATTAAGTAAAAAGTGATACATTTACAAGCTACTAAGATTTTTATTTATCAAATAAAAACTGCCTATCAAGTATAAACTTCTCAAAACTATAGTCATGAAGTTCACAACATATCATTATTACAGCTGAGTGAGCTTCTCTTATAAATTGTGGTACAATATCCATATTTTTGATCTGACCTTTTCTGAACAACAGGAAAAGGGATTCTGATAGTATAAATGTCCAATTTAAACTTCTGTAACTACATTCTTAATTACTCCATTTCAATTAACATTTATTTTACAAATAACACTGCTAGAATTTTGAGATATAAAACTGAGTAAAGTATCATCTAGCTTCTTGAAAAGTTTGTAATCAGGTAGGAACTTGTCACTTATTCATTCATTCAAAAATATTATACATGCATGCATGCTAAGTCGCTTCAGTCATGTCCATCTCTTTGTGACCCGATAGACTGTAGACTGCCAGGCTCCTCTATCTATGGGATACTCCAGGCAAGAAAGCTGGAGTGGGTTGCCATGCCCTCCTCCAGGGGATGTTCCTGATCCAGGCATTGAATTCACGTTTCTTATGTCTCCTGCATTGATAGGCTGGTTCTTTACCACTAGTGCCACCTGGGAAGCCCCCAAAATATTATAAAGCACCTATATTGTCCCCTCTTCCAAGGTAAGGAGCAGTGGCTGCACTTTGCTGGAGCAGCCGGGAAGAGATATCCCACGCCCAAGGTAAGAGAAACCCAAGTAAGATGGTAGGTGTTGCAAGAGGGCATCAGAGGGCAGACACACTGAAACCATACTCACAGAAAACTAGTCAATTTAATCACACTCGGATCACAACCTTGACTAACTCAGTTAAACTAAGCCATGCCTGTGGGGCAACCCAAGTCATGGTGGAGAGATCTGATAGAATGTGGTCCACTGGAGAAGGGAATGGCAAACCACTTTAGTATTCTTGCCTTGAGAACCCCATAAACAGTATGAAAAGGCACAATGTTAGGATACTGAAAAAGGAACTCCCCAGGTCAGTAGGTGCCCAATATGCTACTGGAGATCAGTGGAGAAATAACTCCAGAAAGAATGAAGGGATGGAGCCCAAGCAAAAACAATATCCAGTTGTGGATGTGACTGGTGATAGAAGCAAGGTCCGATGCTGTAAAGAGCAGTATTGCATAGGAACCTGGAATGTCAGGTCCATGAATCAAGGCAAATTGGAAGTGGTCAAACAAGAGATGGCAAGAGTGAATGTCAACATTCTAGGAATCAGCAAACTGAAATGGACTGGAATGGGTGAATTTAACTCAGATGACCATTATATCTACTACTGCGGGGAAGGAATCCCTCAGAAGAAATGGAGTGGCCATCATGGTCAACAAAAGAGTCCGAAATGCAGTACTTGGATGCAATCTCAAAAACGACAGAATGATCTCTGTTCGTTTCCAAGGCAAACCATTCAATATCACAGTAATCTAAGTCTATGCCCCAACCAGTAATGCTGAAGAAGCTGAAGTTGAATGGTTCTATGAAGACCTACAAGACCTTTTAGAACTAACACCCAAAAAAGATGTCCTTTTCATTATAGGGGACTGGAATGCAAAAGTAGGAAGTCAAGAAACACCTGGAGTAACAGGCAAATTTGGCCTTGGAATATGGAATGAAGCAGGGCAAAGACTAGTAGAGTTTTGCCAAGAAAATGCACTGGTCATAGCAAACACCCTCTTCCAACAACACAAGAGAAGACTCTACACATGGACATCACCAGACGGTCAACACCAAAATCAGATTGATTATATTCTTTGCAGCCAAAGATGGAGAAGCTCTATATAGTCAGCAAAAACAAGACCAGAAGCTGACTGTGGCTCAGACCATGAACTCCTTATTACCAAATTCAGACTTAAATTGAAGAAAGTAGGGAAAACCACTAGACCATTCAGGTATGACCTAAATCAAATCCCTTATGATTATACAGTGGAAGTGAGAAATAGGTTTAAGGGCCTAGATCTGATAGATAGAGTGCCTGATGAAATATGGACAGACGTTCGTGACATTGTACAGGAGACAGGGATCCAGACCATCCCCATGGAAAAGAAATGCAAAAAAGCAAAATGGCTGTCTGGGGAGGCCTTACAAATAGCTGTGAAAAGAAGAGAAGCAAAAAGCAAAGGGAAAAAAAAAAAGCAAAGGAGAAAAGGAAAGATATAAGCATCTGAATGCAGAGTTCCAAAGAATAGCAAGAAGAGATAAGAAAGCCTTCTTCAGCAATCAATGCAAAGAAACAGAGGAAAACAACAGAATGGGAAAGACTAGAGATCTCTTCAAGAAAATTAGAGATACCAAGGGAACATTTCATGCAAAGATGGGCTCGATAAAGGACAGAAATGGTATGGACCTAACAGAAGCAGTAGATATTAAGAAGAGATGGCAAGAATACACAGAAGAGCTGTACAAAAAAGATCTTTATGACCTAGATAATCATGATGGTGTGATCACTCACCTAGAGCCAACCATCCGGGAATGTGAAATCAAGTGGGCCTTAGAAAGCATCACTACGAACAAAGCTAGTGGAGGTGATGGAATTCCAGTTGAACTATTTCAAATCCTGAAAGATGATGCTGTGAAAGTGCTGCACTCAATATGCCAGCAAATTTGGAAAACTCAGCAGTGGCCACAGGACTGGAAAAGGTCAGTTTTCATTCCAATCCCAAAGAAAGGCAATGCCAAAGAATGCTCAAACTACCGCACAATTGCACTCATCTCACACACTAGTAAAATAATGCTCAAAATTCTCCAAGCCAGGCTTCAGCAATATGTGAACCGTGAACTTCCTGATGTTTAAGCTGGTTTTAGAAAAGGCAGAGGAACCAGAGATCAAATTGCCAACATCCGCTGGGTCATGGAAAAAGCAAGAGAGTTCCAGAAAAGCATCTATTTCTGCTTTATTGACTATGCCAAAGCCTTTGACTGTGTGAATCACAATAAACTATGGAAAATTCTGAAACAGATGGGAATATCAGACCACCTGACCTGCCGCTTGAGAAATCTGTATGCAGGTCAGGAAGCAACAGTTAGAACTGGACATGGAACAACAGACTGGTTCCAAATAGGAAAAGGAGTACGTCAAGGCTGTATATTGTCACCCTGCTTATTTAACTTCTATGCAGAGTACATCATGAGAAACACTGGACTGGAAGAAACACAAGCTGGAATCAAGATTGCTGGGAGAAACATCAATAACCTCAGATATGCAGATGACACCACCCTTATGGCAGAAAGGGAAGAGGAACTAAAAAGCCTCTTGAGGAAAGTGAAAGAGGAGAGTGAAAAAGTTGGCTTAAAGCTCAACATTCAGAAAACGAAGATCATGGCATCTGGTCCCATCATTTCATGGGAAATAGATGGGGAAACAGTGGAAACAGTGTCAGACTTTATTTTTCTGGGCTCCAAAATCACTGCAGATGGTGACTGCAGCCATGAAATTAAAAGACGCTTACTCCTTGGAAGGAAAGTTATGACCAACCTAGATAGCATATTGAAAAGCAGAGACATTACTTTGCCAACAGAGGTCCGTCTAGTCAAGGCTATGGTTTTTCCTGTGGTCATGTATGGATGTGAGAGTTGGACTGTGAAGAAGGCTGAGCGCCAAAGAATTGATGCTTTTGAACTGTGGTGTTGGAGAAGACTCTTGAGAGTCCCTTGGACTACAAGGAGATCCAACCAGTCCATTCTGAAGGAGATCAGCCCTGGGATTTCTTTGAAAGGAATGATGCTGAGGCTGAAACTCCAGTACTTTGGCCACCTCATGCGAAGAGTTGACTCATTGGAAAAGACTCTGATGCTGGGAGGGACTGGGGGCAGGAGGAGAAGGGGACGACAGAGGATGAGATGGCTAGATGGCATCACTGACTCGATGGACGTGAGTCTGAGTGAACTCTGGGAGTCTGTGATGGACAGGGAGGCCTGATGTGCTGCGATTCATGGGGTCTCAAAGAGTCGGGCACGACTGAGCGACTGAACTGAACTGAACTGATATTGTCCCAGGTACTTTTCTAAGAGCTGGGGGTGGGCATGGATGCACAATTAATGAACTAAACAAAACTCTCTGTCCTTATGGGAATTTGCATTAAATTGTGAAAAAAAATAGGTTATAAAAAGTGCTTGTTGAGAAAAACAAAGCAGAGAAGGGGAATAAACAGTGTGTGTAGGTGTGGGAAAGGGCACAGCTGTAATTTTTTCTTTTGGATCACAGGAAACCTTAATACAGTTAAAATGAAAGTGCTGGGTTCCATCTGGATGACCGCAGTTTTGTTGGCAACACTCAGAGCATCATGGTAGGAGTAGTCTAAGATGTCTTCTTCCCTCCGCAGTGTGTTGGCCTTGGCTGTATCAGAGTCGCGGAGTTTCTTCACAGCTTGTTGGATCTACCCTTGACAAGCAGAGTGAGCAGGTGGGTTGTTGCTCTCCATTTCTCTATGACCTCCTCAGAAATCAAAGAAAGCCTGACTGTGGCAAGGTGGACAAGTTATTTCTCCTGGGAGAACTCTTCTGAAGGTACGTGGCCTGCTTTCAGAGTTTTAGTGCCCTAAGCCAAAGGAAGATGGGAGGTGTATGGGTCTTTTTCTTCTTTAATCTGTTGACTTCTTTCTGCATGGCCTTCTTTGCTTAGAAAACTTCTCTTTTGCTTCAGTTTTTGCAAAGTCTTCTTTTCTTTCTGAATCATCTTAAAAAAGGGACAGTTGTCATTTCGAGTAGAACAGTCAAGGAAGGCTTCTAGAGAATGTACTATTTAAACAGAGATTTGAGGAAGTGAGAGAACTAGGCATGCAAATAATGTGCGGCAAGTGCATAGGCCCTGGGGTAGGTGTGGGCCTGGTGCGTTAAAGGCAGGGGAGGCAGACATAAAAACACACTGTTATGAACGGTACTTGTGGTAAAACGTACTCCCAAGAAAAGAGTTCTTAGGTTTACACTTTATATTGCTGTTGTTTTGTTGCTAAGTCATGTCCAAATCTTTTGTGACCTCATAGACTGTAGTCCGCTAGGCTCCTCTGTCCATGAGATTTCCCAGTGAAGAGTACTGGAACAGGTTGCCATTTCCTCCTCCAAGAGATCCTCCTGATCCAGGGATTGAACCTTAGTCTCTTGTGTCTCCTGCATTAGCAGGAGGACTCTTTACAGATAAGCCATCTGGGAAGTCTTTACTTTGTATAACCATAAAAAGTACTTTTACTTTAAAGATTTCAACTAGATTTGTTAACAATGACTACTTAACCAATATGATAATAAGTAGACATGTTTGTTATGCCCACTTTATGCATTTGAGGGACAGAAGATTAAGAAAAGTTTGGCAAAGTGATTAAGAATATAAGCCTGGAAGCTATTTTGCCTGAGTTAAAAAATCCCAACTGTGCTCTGGGTAAATTACTTCACTTCTCTTCCTGTCAGTTTTCCACTTGAAAATGGAGATAATAATATACCTCTATGCTTCTCAGGTGGCTCAGTCATAAAGACTCCACCTGCCAATGCAGGAGACTCAAGAGATGCAGGTTCAATCCCTGGGTCATGAAGATCCCCTGGAGTACAAAATGGCAACCCACCCAGTATTCTTGCCTGGAAAATCCAATGGACAGAGGAGCCTGGTGGGCTACAGTCCATGGGGTCTCAAAGAGTCAGACACGACTGAGCAGGAGCCCAATGTCATGATGGAGATTAAATAAGAAAATACAAAGACTTTTCTTTGTGCCTCTGGGACTTTAATGTGTATATAAATCTCTCTAAAACACAGTTTCTGAGTCGGTAGGTCTGGGGTGCCCCTGAGATTCTGCATGTTTAACAAGTTTCTGGCAATGCTGCTGGTCCACAGACCACACTCTTTTATCAAGGCTGTAAAGCATTTAGTACAGCGCCTGGCACAGCCTGCACTAAATAAATTTAACCGTCATTACGCTTTCACATAGTAGAATTGGCAGGGAAACTAGATTAAAAAGCCAACAATTTCCCTTCCTTCTGTATCAGATGTTTCCTGATAATACTGCATCTTTGAATAGAATTCTACTGCATTCTGAGTTCATGTGATGAATGTACATACAGATAACATGGTTTTCACTTTTTAAATCCATCAATAGCAGCACTCGGTACCCTCTCTGAATTTATGGGTTTAGGCTGTATCAAAATACTCAATACCTTGTGAATAGAAGGCATTCAATAAATGTTTACTGGATGAAAGAAATGTTCTTCTCAGAATTAACAGTGCTGTTGGGGTTTGGTTTTATTGTAATACAGTGGCATGTATGCCAAATCATTATTTTAAGAATATGGCAATTGTGTTCCAAAAACCAAAGTACGTTTTTCTAGTCTGATTGCCGTTAGAGTCTAAAGCAATGCAGACTCTAACCCAACAACTTCCTGCTTCCTGTGCCCTTCAGCAATGCAGTCTCTAACCCAAACTTTACATGCTCACAGCACCCTCTACTGTTCAGGAACAAGTTTGTGCCCCCAATTCCAATCCCTAGAACTATTGATACAAATAAAAATTCAGACGACTGGATTCTCTTACCCCTGGAAGGTAGATTGCATCTGCCTTTAAAGGAAAGAGGGTGGCCATCCAGCAGTTGACCATGCAGGGAAGAGCGGCTCTCTAGGTGGGCGGCTGGGTAACTTCCATGTGAAACCTACCAGGATCCCCTGAGAGGAGAAAAAAGCTGGTTATGATTTGTTGCCCTTTCTTTCCCTCAAGAGCACTAACTTGCTCTGCTGACCTTATTTCCACACTAGCCTCACCATCACCTTTCATCTTTCTCTTCCTTAACCTTAGTTGCATTGTCAGCCCTTTCCACGTGCCCCTTATTCCACCCTTTGATTTTCCTTTGGAGAAACCTGGGAAAACAAGTCCTCGGGTTAAGGCCCCTTGCCCACCAAGCTGAGCAGGGCTCCTTTCACTGTGATTACATCATCTTTTTTTCAATCATCATCTTATTTTTGGGGGGGGATGCTTTTTAGTATATTCACAGAGTTGAATATAATCTAATTTTAGAACATTTTTACCATCTCAGAAAGGAATTCCATACCCATTAGCAATCACTTTCATCTCCCCCATCTGTCTTCAGCTCTAAGAAGTGATCAATCTACTTGCTGTCTATAAATTTGACTAGTCATTTCAAAGAAATTAGAGACTTCCTTGGTGGCTCAGACTGTAAAGCGTCTGACTACAATGCGGAAGACCTGGGTTCAATCCCTGGGTCAGGAAGATCTCCTGAAGAAGGAAATGGCAACCCACTCCAGTATTCTTGCCTGGAAAATCCCATGAACGGAGGAGTCTGGAAGGCTTTAGTCCATGAGGTCGCAAAGAGTCAGACACGACTGAGCGACTTCACTTTCACTTTCTTTTATAGAAATGACAATTTGTGGTCCTTTACGAATGACTTGTCTCACTAATGTGATTTCAAGTCGTAGAATGGATCAGTAACTAATTCCTTTTAATTGCCAAATTATATTTCATTGCACGGAAATAGTGTATTTTACTTGTCCATTTGCTAGTTCATGGACATTTGAGCTGTTTACACTCTTGGGCTATGATAATGCCTCTATGTAATTAATAGTTTTTGTGTGGACATATATTTTCATTTCTCCTGGGTAGATACCTAGGAATGGAATTACTGGGTCACATGGTAATTCTAGGGGTTGCCCAGGTGGCACAAGTGGTAAATGACACAGGTTCGATCCCTGGGTCAGGAAGATCCCCTGGAGCAGGGCATGGCTACCCACTCCAGTATTCTTGCCTGGAGAATCCCATGGACAGAGGAGTCTGGTGGGCTACAGTCATAGGGTTGCAAAAAGTTGGACACGACTGAAGTAACTTAACACACACATGCAGGGTAATTCTATGCTTAGCATCTTGAGGGACAACCAAGCTGTTTACGTCCCTTTACCTTTAAGGGAAACTTCATGACCCACCCCACCTAAGAGTAAAGAAAGATTTAAAGAGGAAAATGTTGTTATTCTGATGACTAGTAAATAGATGTTACTAGAATTATGCTCAGGAGGTTTCTGATATGCAAATGAGTCATCCTTGATTCTTCAAGACCAAAAGCCCAGGTCTTAACTGAGAGAATTATTCCTTTATACTATTCACCGTTTGAGACTCTTTGATCTTTCTTTCTTGACAGCTCTAAATGTGACCACCAGCAGAAATGTTTTCACGTTCCTTTGAAGTACAGTTTTCTGACTCATGTCTTAGAGTTACTCCCACTCAGAATTTTGTGATTTCTAAGCCTTCTTAGAAGCAAGCAGAGCAGTCTTAGATGATTTGTGAGGTTTAGTTATTTAAAGCCATAATATTCAATTACTCAAACTATCATGTGCTTCTTGAGCGTTTACTCCCTATGTGGCAAAATGGGAACAAGAGGACAGAGATGACAGAGTTCCTCTCCTGGAGAGGTTTATAATCTAGTTGGGGAGGAAAACAAAATTACAACATAAAATATCACACACATGTCCCAGTGTCCTTAGCAACTCAAGTCCATAGGGCAGTAACAGCCAAACATTTCCAAGTCATGGCAAATCCAGACTAGGATAATATTTCCACAGACACTGGGGTACACAGA
Organism: Bos javanicus; assembly: GCF_032452875.1. Taxonomy (NCBI): domain Eukaryota; kingdom Metazoa; phylum Chordata; class Mammalia; order Artiodactyla; family Bovidae; genus Bos; species Bos javanicus. The sequence continues at coordinate 43,589,454 of NC_083881.1, forward strand.
GGAAGCTGCTGAGTAAGAAAGAAGCTGCCTGGTCTGGCAAGTCCAGGCCTCATCCCCATCCAGCCTCCCTGAAGTGGGTCACTACCTCCACTCGCTTCTAACTCATCAACTCACACCAGTGTGACCCGTACTTGTGGGAAACTCTGGCCCACAGAGACAATTTCAAACTTTTTTTGTTTTGTCTTCAAGGGACTCAGCAAACTGGCCTTAACCTCTCCAACTATTTGTCCTACGAGCCCTCAAGATCTAACAGTGTGGTCAGCTTACTATCTTCAGAGCACTAGGGACACTCCCTAGAATGTGTTCCTTCTCCAAAATGAGCCCTGGATAGATACTGATTGACAGGTTGCCTGGTTCTCAGCCCCACATAATTCATGCCAGCCACTCAAGCCTTCCTCACCCCTTGGAGTCCCAACAAGCTCCCCTGTCCTTTGAGAGATCTTCCTTGAGCCTCCTGCCCGCAGAGGTTGCTTCTTTCTGTGCTCGCCCATGCCTCTTAGTGTTTTATCTACATGTTTGATTTGTAGTCTTGTGACAATACATTGTTGTTGTTGTTCAGTCGCTCAGTTGATTCTGACTCTTTGCGACCCCATAAACTGCAGCAGGCCAGACTTTACTGTCTTTCACTGTCTCCCGGAGTTGGCTCAAACTCTTGTCCATTGAGTCGGTGATGGCATCCAACCAGCTCATCCTGACGTCCGCTTCTCCTCCCACTTTCAATCTTTCCCAGCATCAGGGTCTTTTTCACTGAGTTGGTCTTTGCATCAGGTGGCCAAAGTATTGCAGCTTCAGCACCAGTCCTTCCAATGAATCTTCAGGGTTGATTTCCTTTAGGATTGACTGGTTTGATCTCCCTGCAGTCCAGGGAACTCTCAAAAGTCTTCTCCAGCACCAATTTTGAAAGCATCAGTTCTTCAGCTTATGCCATGCTATCAGATATTTCTGTGCCTCTCAGAATCCTTCAGCAAAAACAGAAACATGACCTTGAAGGAAAGGTATACACTGAGACTACTCTGGACTGAACCAGGACATACCCTGACACTTTAAATCCACTGGAGGGGCAGACTTCAAATTAACAGGTTCCTCCACAAGTTCCAGAAAAACATCTATTTCTGCTTTATTGACTATGCCAAAGCCTTTGACTGTGTGGATCACGATAAACTGTGGAAAATTCTTCAAGAGATGGGAATACCAGACCACCTGATCTGCCTCTTGAGAAATTTGTACGTAGGTCAGGAAGCAACAGTTAGAACTGGACATGGAACAACAGACTGGTTCCGAATAGGAAAAGAAGTATGTCAAGGCTGTATATTGTCACCCTGTTTATTTAACTTCTATGCAGAGTACATCATGAGAAACGCTGGACTGGAAGAAACACAAGCTGGAATCAAGATTGCTGGGAGAAATATCAATAACCTCAGATATGCAGATGACACCACCCTTATGGCAGAAAGTGAAGAGGAACTCAAAAGCCTCTTGATGAAGGTGAAAGTGGAGAGTGAAAAAGTTGGCTTAAAGCTCAACATTCAGAAAACGAAGATCATGGCATCTGGTCCCATCACTTCATGGGAAATAGATGGGGAAACAGTGGAAACAGTGTCAGACTTTATTTTTCTGGGCTCCAAAATCACTGCAGATGGTGACTGCAGCCAGGAAATTAAAAGGTGCTTACTCCTTGGAAGGAAAGTTATGACCAACCTAGATAGCATATTCAGAAGCAGAGACATGACTTTGCCAACAAAGGTCCATCTAGTCAAGGCTATGGTTTTTCCTGTGGTCATGTATGGATGTGAGAGTTGGACTGTGAAGAAAGCTGAGCGCCAAAGAATTGATGCTTTTGAACTGTGGTGTTGGAGAAGACTCTTGAGAGTCCCTTGGACTACAAGGAGATCCAACCAGTCCATTCTGAAGGAGATCAGCCCTGGGATTTCTTTGAAAGGAATGTTGCTAAAGCTGAAACTCCAGTACTTTGGCCACTTCATGCGAAGAGCTGACTCATTGGAAAAGACTCTGATGTTGGGAGGGATTGGGGCAAGAGGAGAAGGGGACGACAGAGGATGAGATGGCTGGATGGCATCACTGACTCAATGCACATGAGTCTGAGTGAACTCGGGGAGTTGGTGATGGACAGGGAGGCCTGGCGTGCTGCGATTCATGGGATTGCAAGGAGTCGGACACTACTGAGCGACTGATCTGATCTGATCTGATCCACCCATGGGCTCTGCATAGCCCAACACAGTAAAGGGCAGCAGGAGGGAGCAGGGTACAGTCCAGACGTCCTAAGAGGCAGCCCTGAGTTCATAGGCCTTCTTTATTTTCCCCGGAGCTTGGTTACTGCACGGGATACTAAAATCCCTGCGGATGTAAAGAGAAAATGGAAACCATATTTGCCAGAACTGCTTTCAGAAAGCATCTTGGCGGTGTTGGAAGGAATTCTTTTCATAAGCTGCTTGGGGGTGGGGCAGCGTGGGGTGGGGCAGGGGTGGGAGTGAGCCCCTCCTGGGACAAGCTTAAGAACGGCAGATGATCAGCAAGCTGCCTTGGGAAAATATCCTCAGATTGCAGGGCTTTGTTTTCCTGGGAGGATTAAGTTTTCTCTCCAAGGAGGGCGTGGTCACGGCCTCTAGTAAGGCTCCTTCTCGGACCTCCCTAACACCCAGCATCAAGTCTTTAAGTGTCCTGGTATTTAAAGATTAACCTGACCTGTACCCAAGTCTCCATTCAGCGAACAGGATCGTTGTTCTCAGTATCTGGCCTCCAGCTTCCAGTCCTCGCCCCGTCCCAGGCTTAATACCCGGTAGGCGCGTCTAGGTTTCAGGCTCAGCATGAAATGTAGGGAGAGGCGGTGGCCCCGCAGCGCCCCCGCGCGGCACTCTACGGAAGTGCTGGCCGCGGAAGCCGCTGGAGCCCGGGGGTCTCCACGGGCACGTTCCACCTGTTCCATCGCACTCTGCAGCCAGGTAACACGGAGATTCTCCAGCATCACTCTTTGCAGAGACCTACAGTAGTGAGCTCTGTTATCAGATGCTTTCTGGGTCACTTCCTTTTTTCTTCCATCAAGATTTCTAGGTGGGAGTGAGCCTTAAAGACGCTTCCATGTTTAGCCACAGGAAGCTTCCGCTAAGGATGGAAAAAATAAAGCAAAACACAAACGGGGGAGGGGGGCGGGGAACAAATCTGACATTAAAAATCAGTATTAAACAGCAGCTCTTCACAGGGTGCCAGAATTCCTTCCAAGGCTCAGGTTTATCAGTAAGGCCAGGGGGTGTAGTTGGACGACAGGAACTGGACAGATTTGGACAGACAGGAGATCAAAGAGGGAGACTGCTATGTCCATTAAATACCAATTCTTTGTATATAGAATTGTTTTGTATCTGTACATCCTTTCCAATAAACCTTAAAACACCTGACTGGGCTTTAGCTTTTAATATGGATGTACAAAAAATACTATTCTTTCATGATTATCTTTTCCTTAAGAGATTGTCCCTTCTTCAATTGCAGATTTCTTTTTTCACTTTCTATTTGTGTGTATGTATGTGTGCTTGCTAAAATTTTCTATGTCCTTGTTTTAAAAAACACTCTTCTAGAACCCAGAGGTTTCCAAATTGTATTTCAGGTTCATTCAGTTCCTCCTTCACTTAAATTGCTATCTACATCTTTAGATTTGGTACCTCTCATCTTTATTTGCAAATCAGTACCCCGAACTCTTTGTTGGCTTTGCGTATTTATGAATTTCCACCAAAATGTTGGTTATTATTAGCTACTCTCATTGAAGAGAAAGTGATGTATGTGTGTGATCTAAATTATTTTCACTGTGTTTTTTACTCTCAAAGCCTGGAAACCAAGATGCCAGCATTTCATTCCATTTAAAAACCATTTGATTCCTTCCCTGGCTCTCTTAGGTCATACAGATCTGACTACACCTCTGTCAGTATTACCTCATAATTTATGATGATCAGAAAAAGGACCTGTAGAAGTGTCCCCATTCCTAATGAGCTGGGACCACTGTTTGCCTGAGCTGAAATTAACATTGCTTCTGTAGAAAATCAGAGTGAAATGCAAAAAGGAAGACAAGATTTTAAAAATATGCCTTCGCTGTCGAAATTCAGACAGTAATGTATCGACAGATGGAGAGCCATGGGCATCAGCGAGGGGAGAATTATTCACACCCACTGCTGTGCAAGGGGCTGGCGTGTAAACTGCAGCCTTTCACATTGGGGATTTAAGCAATGAACAATCTTTACAGACTAGGGTATTTTGTTTTCTCTAATTAACAGCTAATTAAATGTCTGTATCATTGCACATCTAATTTTTCAATTTTCTCGGAATTTCCCCAAATCTAGCATATAGATTTATGGAATGACTCTAAGCCTCAACTCGAATTATACGGATATATTCCTATGCTTTATATATTCCACTATTTAGGATGGAAAACTGATTTTGAAAAGGAGCTTGTAAGCAAAGTGTTTAACTGAACAGTTAGCGAATACATGAATATATGGAGGCTGAAGAAGGGGAACCAATTATAACAAATCTTCTCATGTGCCACAATCACATTCTTACTAATGACAGGGCTGCTGCTGCTGCTGCTAAGTCGCTTCAGTCGTGTCTGACTCTGTGCGACCCCATAGACGGCAGCCCACCAGGCTCCCCTGTCCCTGGGATACTCCAGGCAAGAACACTGGAGTGGGTTGCCATTTCCTTCTCCAATGCATGAAAGTGAAAAGTGAAAGGGAAGTCGCTCAGTCGTGTCCGACTCTAGTGACTCAATGGACTGCAGCCTACCAGGCTCCTCCATCCATGGGATTTTCCAGGCAAGAGTACTGGAGTGGGGTGCCATTGCTTTCTCCGAATGACAGGGCATAGTATTTTTAAATCAAAAGAATAAAAAGTAAAACTGGAGAATTCCATGGCAGTTCAGTGATTAGGACTCAGTGCTTTGACTGCCAGGACCCAGGCTGGATCGCTACTCTGGGAACTAAGATCCTGGCCACCCAGCATGACCAAATTTTTTTTTTAAGTAAAACTAATAATAATAAATAAACTATACTTCAATAAAAAGTTATTTTGTAAAAAAATTAAAAAGAGATTCCTCCTTGTCCCAAAAGATAGATAGATAAATAAGAGGGCAGGAGGAACTTTTGGAGGTGGTGGAAAGACTGTAGTGTTTTTTCACAGGGGTGTACTTGTCCCCAAGCTCATCAAGTCCCAAACATTAATTACATATAACTTTTTGTATGTCAAGACATTAAAGTAAATTGTGTTTTGTTTTATATTTTTAACACCAAAACCATTTTGTTGGGGTATAGCCGATTAATTACATTGTGGTAGTTTCAGGCGAATGGCAAAGCGACTCAGCATACATACACGTGAATCCATTCTTCCCCAAACCCTCCTCCCATCCAGGCTGCCACATAACATTGAGCGGAGTTCCCCGTGCTATACAATAGGTTTTTGTTGGTTATCCATTTTAAGTATAGTGTACATGACCTTCCCAAAGTTCTTAACTCTCCCTTCCCCCCAGCAACCATGAGTTTGTTTTCTAAGTCTGTGAGTTTCTGTTTTGTAAGTAAGTTCATTTGCATAATTTCTTTTTAGATTTGTGAACACTGATTTCTGTTTTGTGCTTATAATACATCAGTTTTCCTCAGGATTAAAGAGCTTCTTCAGGTTTCCCTGATGTTTAAAAAAAAACTTTTAAAATCCCCTCTCCCAAAAGTAAAGAAGGGTGAGTGTGTGTCTGTCTATCTAAAATTCAAGGCATTTGATTAGACTTTTGGCTAGTAATCAAAGCATGGGCTTCCCAGCTGGCTTACTGGTAAAGAATATATCTGGGTTGGAAAGATCCCCTGGAAAAGGGAATGACAATCCACTCCAGTATTCTTGCCTGAAAAATCCCATGGACAGAGGAGCCTGGGGTCGTAAAAGAGTGGGATGCAACTTAGCGACTTAGCACTCTTGCACAAAGGCATGGGGCATTTTGTTGGCCTGTGGGTATATTAAAGCAAGTTTATCTATGCTCCGGGTCCCCTCGCCTCTCTTCTTGCTGTCCCTCAGTGTTCCTCCCACTCCTGCCTTACTGAATTACAATGCTTACATTGCTCCAAACTTGACATGCCTCCAAACCCTTCCCTAAACTGCTCCCTCTGTTCAAAATGCAAAACAGTGCTTTCAAACTGGGCGTGCCTCCAGGACTTCCTCAAACTGTTCTATCCCCAGTCTTGTTCACCTGGCCTGCTCACCCCTACTCACCCCAGGTTTCTGAACCACCACTGGTTAGTGCCGCTGCTTCTTCAAAAACCCTGGGCTGAAGAAATGAAACATCTTAGGAAGAAACATCGTCCATGACATTAGCGATACATGTCTGCAGCTCAGGATACTGACATAGCAAGGTACTAAGTTCCTAACAGGGGCTTCTCTGATGGCTTAGCAGTGAAAAATCTGCCTTCAGTGCAGAAGATGCAGGACATCCCTGCATGGTTTGATCCCTGGGTGGGGAAGATCTCCTGGAGGAGGAAATGGCAAGCCACTCCAGTATTCTCACCCGAAAAATCCCATGGACAGGGTAGCCTGGTGGGCTACAGTCCATAGGGTCGCAAAGAGTCAGACACGAATGAGAGACTGAGCACGAGCTTGCAAGTTCCTAATAGATCTGCATTAAAAGACCCATGATGATACCATGGCAGAGAAAATGAAAGCTACAGTCATCTAGAAACATTCTAAGTGTGAAGATAGCTGGAGGACCTTAGAGAGAGGGGAAAGTGCCATTTCGCAGAGGTTGTGCTCTTGAACACATCCTGGACTGCTTACGGTATCTAATGCAAAACCCAGTGATAAAGAAATTACTTAAAAACAGGAGGAAACTCTCAATCCTGGGGTTGAGGATTCATATAATGAGACAGGGGTGGGGAAGGGGAGGAGGGAGGGGGAACTGTGCAAAAGCACAACCCACCAAGCTTTGCACAGAAAAGATCTTACCAGGGGAGCCCCATGTGAGATCAGGCTGTAATTCAGTTTTACCTCAGTAACATTTTACCGACCACTTTCCTCAAGGATAACAGCAGGATGCAAGCATATAACCCTGAAGGAGGTAGGGAAGACTGGTAGGGTGAAGTGTTGGCGTTATCGGCCCACGTCATTTTTCAAAATCACTTTAGAGTCTGCTCTGGTTATTTTATGTTTCCTAATGGGCTATTTTTTTCAAAAGGCTTGTAGCCATTTTCAAATTCAATAACAGTCCATTAAATAGCATCAGGCTTTGGGGAAGGAAAGCAGCTGGCAGGGATAAAAAGAGGGAGGCTGGGAGGACAGAGGCAGTGGCCGCGTCTGCAGTGGTCACTGTCGTCCACAGCGACATCGCTGCACCCAGGGCCTGCGTGTTAATAATGCAGTTCCTCCTTGGCATCTGTGAGCCCGAGAAGAGCTAGGTTTTAAAGTCAGCTGGCAGCTGGGCTTGTCAAGAGGAGCAGCTCCTTTCTGATGAAGCCCAATTGTAGGATGCACAGTCATCTTGGCTGGTTGGAAACTACCGTAAATTCTTTACGATGTAATCTGTGGTGGTTTCAGCCGCCCCACTCACTGGCAGTCTGTGAACCCGGGCCTGGCCCTTGGAGGAGAAAAGCAGTGGGTGTGAGGAAACACATGTCCTTTCCGGCTTCCGAGGGGAGTGAGGGGAGTGAGGAAGCAACAAGCTGGCCTAGAGGGGCTCTGACAATGTGAGGAGCCTGCCGTGGACATTCCGAGGGGATGGCAACATCCTTCCGAACTCAGACACAAAGAGCAGCTTCTTCCTCTAGGAGGTGATCCGGTGTTCCCTGTCCTTCAGATGACTCGGCGTCTCGCCGACCACAGAACTCTCTCCCGGGCTTCTCTTCCCATTTTCTTGGAAATGATGGTTTACTGTGAAAGTACAAGGAAGTCCACACATCCTCTAAAGTGATGAGATTCCTATAATAAAAAAAGCTAAAAAAATGTCTTGGATGTATTAATATAAGAGCAGTATAAGCCTCATGGATAAATACACTGCCTCCCACAGCTAGAAGTGAAGGATCTTTGCTTGCTTTTTCTCTCTTAAGGGTGCTCAGAAAGATCAAGGACCATCAGATTCTGAGAACCCACATGCATACCGTGTGTGTGCCCCGCTTGAGACACTTGGGTATTGTAAACAACTCTTACAGTGAAATTGAGATGTTGACTGACACAACATGCCAGTTAGGACATCCTGCACTGATTGTCCATCTTCCTCTTTTACTGGGCAGCCTCAGGAGTGAAGAGAGATAGGCTTTGGATTCAGGAAGGCAGAAAATTAAACCCTAGCCAGCCTGATTGCTCCCTCCCTTCTCTCCCTAACAAGTGAATTCAGTGGGCCTCAGGTTAAATACTTTACCTCTCAGAGCCCGTAGAGTGGGAGTGATTATATATATACATATAAAAAAATTACACAAAAATACAAAATATTAATCAATATAAAATACATATTGTATATACTATATATTATTTTTGGAGTGATAATATTATCTCACAGGATGATTGGTAGTTATTTTTAATTGGAGGTAAATTGCTTTACAGGTTGTGATGGTTTCTGCTGCACAGCAGCGTGACTCAGTCATAATTACACACACATATATTTCCCCTCCCTCTTGAGCCTCCCTCCCACCCCCGCAGCTCACCCTTAGGTCATCACAGAGCACCAGGCTGAGCTCCTTGTGCTGCACAGCAGCTTCCCGCTACCACACAGGGTAGTGTATATACGTGAATGCTACTCTCTCAGTTTGATTGGTAGTTTTAAATGATGTGACCACTCTTCCCCCAGTTTCTGGTTTTATTTTCTTGACAGTGATTCTCACTGCCTGAAATTACCGGAGTGCTTGTTTATTTTCTGTCCATTGCTCCTCCTCTGCCTCGCAAGCGGAACCACTGCCTTTGTTCAGGCCTGTTTTGCCATTGTCTGCGGGCAGTGCTCGGCACATAATAACTGCTCAGCAAATATTTACTGAACGAATGAAAGTGAAATGAATACACTGGTAAAGCACAAAATAGAGACTCAATAACTACTAGTGTTTTCTTCTTTAAGAATATGGGTTTACCTTTGCATGCGTTGTCTCCCTGTATAACATGAAAATGAGCTAGACCACAGGTCGTGGAATTCAGCAGTCCTGCCTGTTCAGGCCAAGCGGATCTTTTCTGGATTCTTTAACTTCTTCCGTAGAAGACTATCTGAGCTATTATCATCTGAATGGCCTGGAGAAGAATTTAGCTTCAGGTTCAAGAGCATTTGTTGGTAAACTGACTTTCTCATTGTAGGTCCATTTCTCAAGCTGTTTTGTCCCCTCTCCTGTTGTCTGTCTTAGCTGGCTTGGAGGAAATTCTCCGGTTGTGGCGACGGTCATTCAGTAGGTGGCGCTCTCTCCCAGAACACTGCCCTTCACAGTCCAGACCACATTACTGATAACTGCAGAGTCACAACTACAAACTAGTCAGGCTGCTCATTTTGCAACTTTTGTTTCTTTTCTGTACACCACATCTAGCTCTCCCCTTCTTGTCTTCTCAGTTCCTTTCCTACTTAACTAAAGTTCTCTGACCTTGAACTCAGGGAAGCCATGTTGGGCTTTACCTAAGAGGAGTAGGGGACTAAAAGGAGACATTCATACTAAGTTCTAGGCTTGAAGTTCAGTTTTCGTTCATTTTTAATTCATTCATTCACTCATTCATTTAGTCACCAGAATTTTACTGTGAACCAAAGTTGGATGGATTAATGAAAGAAGAAAGGCTCTAAGGGCAATGACTGGGATTTGTAGCACGCATCCACTACTTAATGACTTTGGGATAATTTCTTAACCTCTCAAAGCCTCAGTTTTCTGATCTGTAAAACGGGGATGACAGTAGTAATTACCTCACAGAGTTGTTCCAAGGAGTAAATTAATTATTACTTATAAAGTTCTAAAAACAGTGCCTGGAACACAGTAACATTAAATAAGGGTTTGTTAAACAAATACTAACTACTGCTTTGCTTAACTTTCCAATGAACATGACAGTACCTCTTTATATTAGATATATTACATATTTTCCCCCATTAAACAATCTCTGAAATCAGGATGGGATGTCATAATTTGGCAAGTAAGAATGGTGATATACAAAATGATTCATTCATTTTTAAATTGGGAGCGTATTGGGTTTGATGAAATATGGCAATTATAAATAACATCTCTTCTTTTTTGCTGGCCTCTTTCTTTTAGGTTGCACATATGCTCAAACTTTCCCAATTAAAATAGAAAGAAAAATAGAGAAAGAGAAAAGAGTTCTTGACTCTGCCTCTTTTCTCAAAGCGGCACTGGCTCTGGGGCAGAGCAGAGCTTGGAACGGAATAAAGGGAGAAGGACCCCCTAGAGGGTCTGAATAGAGCTTGGAGGCCTCAGAAAAGTGGGTCTCCACTGTCTTCATTCCCTTGCCACCCAGAAACGACACACATTGGCGAGAGAGCCTCACCGATGAGGACATACAGAGAAAGAAGGGGCCTTCTAGAACGAAGCTTGGGCTTCATCCTGTGATTGTGTTCCGAAAAAGCCTGAGCTTGGATTGAGAACTGGGTGGCTTTTTAGGAAGTGCCTTCCCAAGTCCTGGGCTAAGAGTCACTCACCATCAGAGGGACTGGACCAGGTACCCACAGAGCAGGTCGGAGTTACTTCCTGGATACGGTCTCTGAGTGAACAGAATCCTTGAGTTCCACATGGTTGTCAGCTCGCAGGTAATGCTGGATGGATGCTATGTTTCAGTGTATTTTGTGCTTTTTTTAATGCCTTCAACTTAGATTCTTTCTTGTGTATAATATGCCAAGCCACCCCTTGTCCCCTAAAGTCTCACTGAAACTCCCCTTCACTTGGTGACTGTATTCACAGATGTTCATGGGACACTTCAAGACACTTGGATTCTCTCCTTTGGCTTCCAGTACTCCTGCAAGAGTCAGACATGACTTAGCGACTAAACCACCACCACCACCACCACCACCACCACTCCCTAAGGCACCCTGGTGGTGCCTGTGACACTTCTGACACCCCTCTATCCACTCATTTGAGCACCTCCTCCTAGTCTACTAGGTGTCAGACACGACTGAGCAACTTTCATCGCTTACTCCTAGTCTACTGCCCTGAAATATTCTCCCAGTGTTCTGCCCACCCAGAATCTACAAAGAGCGATTCACCATCCTTTAGTTATTCTTCCAGTGAGTGTATTGTTATAAAAAATAGACCAGTCAGTTATTTTACCAGCATCATGGGTTGATTTGAGAATAGCAGAGGAATTGCAATTCGGACAACAAAGTTATGGCAAAAATATAGGTGAGCCCAACGGCAAACAAGCATGACTTTATAGAGAAAAGGAAGTTGGGAAGAGCTGTTTTGAATGCAAGTCCATTGGAGGAAAGCAAGAATTTGGGATGGCAGGAGTTTTCCATTGGCTGGGCTTGTTGCTGGGCATGGAGAACTCTTCCTGTTGGGGTCTGTAACTGACTTGCTTCTGTTTGTAATTGACCTCAAGTGACAGTGCCTAAGGGCTCTCCATTCTAGCCTTCTGATTCCACTTTAAATGAGATTTCCTGTATTCTGTCTCACACGTGTTTATAAAGTCCCTCTACACAATGCTGGGCAGACAAAGAGAATACCTGTACTTACCCAGGGGATGTTAATCTCCTCAGAGACCTTCACACACATTGTTTGATCTAAGCTGTGTGTGTGTGCATGCTAAACCTCCTCAATGGTGTCCGACTGTTTGTGACCCCATGCACTTTAGCCCACCAGGCTCTTCTGTTCTTGGGATTCTCCAGGCATGGAGTAGGTTGCCATGCCCTCCTCCAGGGGATCTTCCTGACCCAGGGACTGAACTCGTATATTTGTCGCATTGGCAGGTGGGTTCTTTACCATTAGTGCCACCTGGGAAGCCCCTGATCTAAGCTGCTCGATGGTAAAGAATCCACCTGCCAATGCAGGAGATATAAGAGATCTCAATTTGATCTCTGGGCCAGGAAGATCCCCTGAGGAGGGCATGGCAACCCACTCCAGTATTCCTTCCTGAAAAATCCCATGGACAGAGGAACTAGGCTGGCTACAGTCCATGGGGTTGCAAAGAGTCAGACACGACCAAGCACACACACAAGCCTTTAAATAGCCATTGACACGAGCATCTCCTTTTTCCTATTTCACAGATGTGGAACTGAGGAGAGGAGGGCTTAAGTGACTTCTCCCAGGGCCAATCTACTTTCTGATTTACAAGGGGTAAACTAGATGGTGCTGCCTGCTCTCAGGGAGCCTGCCTTCAAGAGAGCTCCCAGGCACCACCTTATTCTCTGATGTTTCAGTCCAACAGAATGTATTGCTGTGGGTCCTGACCTAAGCCACACTGCAGCAGTCTTCATTAATCTTTAAAGCCCTCGCTTACACATACCAGAGAAGCCCTTAGCCCTCCGCAGCAGACTCAAGGGCTTGCTCCATCTCCCTGCGTGTCTTCTTTGCCTGAGGTGTGTCCGGGTACAGGTTGGGAGAGTCAAACAGTCAATAAATACTTGCTGAGCAGCAAGAGCCTCCCTAGGCTCTGGGGATTCACCTTGAATTCACCTTGCCATCAACTTGAAAGGATGTTAATACCAAAAATTCTTTGAGCAAGAAATTATGATAGAGACTCTATATAACGTGCTCATGTTTCTATGAGGGAGGCAGTAGTATTTATATTTTTCTATTTTTAATTGTTATATTTTTATCGTTAGGATTCTGTCCAAGCCTGAGGTCTGAGTGGAAGTGCCTTTGGAGCTGGGAAAGGACACAAGGTCACAGCTGAAGCCTTGGTCCACTGCTCCGGGTGGAGGAGCCTTGGAACCTCAAACTAACCCCTGGCCCCTCCTTAGTGCTCTCCTGTGGACACCCCCAGGCGTCTGCTGAGTCATGGGTGGAAAAGTAAAGTAACTGTTTGTTGAACTGGCAAAAACTGCAAGTTTTAAATGCCCCAGAAGAGGTTTATTTCCTACACAACTGGTTCTAAGCAGAATAAAGGGTGGGGGAGGGGATCATGATCAAAGAATTGATTTTCTTTAGTAGATTTTCCTTACTTGGTTTTCAAATCTTTTATTATTATTATTAAAGGTTAGTTGAATTACAATGTTACGTTAGTTTCAGGTATACAGCAAAATGATTCAGTTATACATATATATTTATCTCTATACTTTTTCAGATTCTTTTCCATTATAGGTTATTACAAGATATTGAATATAGTTCCCTGTGCTTTACAGTAGGTCTTTGTTGTTTATCTATTTTATATATGAGGGAGGTGTGTATCTATTAATAGTGTGTATCTATTAATAGGTGTATCTATTAATAGGTGTGTATCTATTAATAGTAGTGTGTATCTATTAATCCCAAACTCCTAACTTATCCCTCCCTAATCCTCTTCCCTTTGGCTAAGTAATATTCTATTGTGTATGCATGTTTCACATCTTCTTTATCCATTTGTCTGTCAGTGGAAAAACCCTTGGGTTGCTTCCATGTCTTAGCTACTGTAAATAGTGCTGCTGTGAACATCTTTTTGAATTAGAGTTTTCCTCTTTTCTGGATATATACCTAGGAGTGGGATGGCTGTATCGTATGGTAAATACGATTAATAGGTGTGTATCTATTAATATAGTGTGTATCTATACAGTGTGTATCTATTAATAGGTGTGTATCTATTAATAGTAGTGTGTATCTATTAATCCCGAACTCCTAACTTATCCCTCCCTAATCCTCTCCCCTTTGGCTAAGTAATATTCTATTGTGTATGCATGTGCCAATTACATAGTGCTGCTGTGAACATCTTTTTGAATTAGAGTTTTCCTCTTTTCTGGATATATATCTAGGAGTGGGATGGCTGTACCGTATGGTAACTCTATTTTGAGTTTTTAAGGAACTTCCATCGTGGCTGTACCAATTTATATTCCCAACCCTGGGTAGGAGGGTTCTTCATACCCTCTAGTTTTCAAATCTTAGGAAGAAGGAAGCTGCAGAGACGGAGATGCTAGGTATCGCTATATGATACATTTGAGGTGGTCCTCTCTCCTTTGGCATGCTGGAGTTGGGCGGTATGGTTTACCCTGCTGGCCCACTGGCCACAAATGGAGTGGGTTCTGAACTGTCCCTGCAACTTCTTCCTTAGGATCTGCGTCCCACTGTTTACACCCAGTGAAACCAGACACGTGAACTTGGGTTTGCTTTCTGACTCTACATGGCCTTGTTCCTCGTCTTTGAGATGTGGAGACTGCCCAGCTCAAAGGGCTGTGCTGAAGGGATAGTGAAGTAATATATCTCTTGGACAATTGTGAGATTCTACACAAAGTTTCGTTGTTTTTACTCTACCTATTTATTCTATCTTTCTTTCTTTCTTTGGCTGCCTCGGGTCTTAGTTCCTGCATGAGGGATCTTTTCCATGCGGCCCATGGGCTCTCTAGTTGTGGCAAATGGCCTCTGGCGTATGTGGGCTTAGCTGCTCTGTAGCATGTGAGATCTTAGTTTCCTCCCCTTCATTGCAAGGTGGATTCTTTACCTCTGGGCCACCAGGGAAGTCCCTCTACCTATTTATTCTTTATGGTGTGGTCTGAAGGCATCTGCTTCAAAACACTCTCCAAGTGTATTAGAAAGTACTCAGTGCCCGACCCACAATAGGCCTAAAAATTTAAGACTGTGACTCCTGCTGGGGCCAAAGCATGAGACGGACACCTTGGTGATGCTGGTATTCAACATCAGTTCTGGTGGAGGAACAGCAAGGGACACCAGGAAAGAAAAGAAAATGACCTCCAAAGAGGGAGGGATCAAGGTGGGAGGAGTCCTCCCCTTTTCAAACCTTTTCCCTGCCCCACCCACCTCACCAAAGTACTCCCTCACTCTCGGCCTCCCAGACTCTTCCCCTTCCTACTCTGACTGCTTGTTCTCTGATCACAAACCCTCAGTTCTCAAGATAACATACCATGAAAGCACCTGAGATGAAAACGGTTGATACGGCTGTGAGTTGTAAAAGAAAAGCTAGAGCTGGAGCCAATCTTAGAGGAGATGTCCATCTATATATACATACATATGTAATGTACGCACACATATATATGGGCTTCCCTGGTGGCTTAGATGGTAAAGAAGCCGGCCTGCAATGCAGGAGATCTGGGTTTGATCCCTGGGTTGGGAAGATCCCCTGGAGGAGGGCATGGCAACCCACTCCAGTATTCTTACCTAGAGAATCCCATGCACAGTGGAGCCCGGTGGGCTACAGTCCATGGGGTTGCACAGAGTCTTACACGACTGAAGCGACTTAGCATACACTCACGAATTCTATACGTATGGCCCGCTCTGTGTTTTGCAAAGAGGCACCTGGGGTCATGCATTGCCTCTGCCAGTGTTTTACATGTTTAACAGAATTAGATAAGAGTAGAGTTTGGATTTTGGTGTTCTAGGCTGTAAAGAGCGGGTGGGGGTGGGGTTTCCCTTTTGGCCCCTGCCTCCACGTGGAGCTGAGAGCTCATCCAGAGCTCATCCACCCAGGAGGGGATGCTGGGGGGTCTAGGGAAGTAGAATACTTCAGGGCTTTTATCTCAGCCCTTCCATCTCCCTTAGGACATAGGACATTGTTTTCACGTTTAAACAATAAGATAATTCAGTCAAAAGAAAAACACTGAACAGATTTCTTAGACTTTGCTCACTCATCTTTGGAGACTTTCTCCCCTGTTTTGGGCTGATGTGAGGGCCTGACAGACAACTCTCTTGGCTCCTCTGACTATCTCCACAGTCACTTGTGTG
Source organism: Bos javanicus (assembly GCF_032452875.1). NCBI lineage: Eukaryota > Metazoa > Chordata > Mammalia > Artiodactyla > Bovidae > Bos > Bos javanicus. The sequence goes on from NC_083881.1 coordinate 43,605,251, forward strand.
GCATCCCTTCAGGACTGGGGCTCTTGGTAGACAGGCCGTGGCTTCTAGGTATCTGAGCTCGTTGCACATACCTGGCGTGTCCTGGGTGTTGTATGAATATGGTTGCAGATGAGTGAACGAAGGAGGTGGAGAAGAAACAATTAGCCACCCCCAGTTTCATATTGAGACGTTGCATGCGGAAAGCCCTTTAGAAACTGAAAAGAGTGACGTAAATATTTCCTCATCCTGATTTGGAAGAAAAACACCATCTCCAACTACCGGAAGCAGAAAAAGTTTCCCTCCCATAGATCCAGCTAATTTACTTAGTAAATATTTCACAGGTGCCTACCTGGAACAGAGATTAAGCATCTGTTAGAAAGTCACCTTCAAGACCTGCTCTTCCCTCATTCTTGGTCACTCTTAGACCTTCTTCCCTTCCTTTTCTCTTCTCCCAGAGTTTGAACACAGCATCTCATTTATTACCTTACATGAGTGTGTGCTAAATCTCTCAGACACGTGTGAGTCTTTGCCACCATGTGGACTGTAGCCCTGGGATCCTCTGTCCATAGGATTTCCTGGGCAAGAATACTGGAGTGAGTTGCAATTTCCTTCTCCAGGAGATCTTCCTGACCCAGGGGCTGAACCTGCATCTCCTGTATTTCCAGTGTTGCAGACAGATTCTTTACCCGTTGAGCCATTGGGGAAGCTTTAGTGTTGTCAATGGAAAACTACACTCTCCACCTTTTCAGAAAGTCTAGGGAAGATACACTCTCTTGCTGTCCTGCTTGGAGATGTGGGGTCTGAAGTTTACTTGTTTGTTTAGGAGAGAAACACTGAGACAGCTAAGATGCAGAGGCAAGAGAGGCTTAGTTCCCAGGTCTCGCTGCTTCGTGGCCTCTGGCCCCAGGTGCTGTTATCCTGCCACCTGTATGCTCCGTGGCTCCATTTGCTGACCTGACCCCCGCCCGACTTACTTAAGGGTGCCCAAAGTGGAAAGAATATAGCCAAATGCCGAAAGAATCCCTTCCCCTAGCATTACCTGATTCTGGTGAGGTCAGGTGGACTGAGTAGTCACCCCCGAGGTATGATTTAGGTAGCACAGGAAGACTCCTGCTCAAAAATAAATTCCACATGAGTGCTTACACTGTTGCTGATTAATTCATCCCTTTATTCATTGAACAAATATTTACCTGATACTCCCCAGAGAACCTCTCCTCCATCCAAACAAAAATGGGGTCTGTCCTTAAGTTGATCAAGAAATAGCAGAACATGCTGAAACAAATATACCCAGTGCCTGAGGAGGCTCCTAGGTTTTTCAGGAAGAGCCTTGTTTTGCAGCACAGGTTGTTGACTTTAACGTCCTGGCTTCCAAATCTAGCTGATGACCCAGGACCAGTTACTCAACCTGTTAGAACTTGTTTTCTTGTAGGTCCAACAGCAATGATGGTAGTAATAGCTTACCCCTTGTTGTGAGAATACTGTGAAACACTCCCCCAGAAAAGGGGTGTGGGTTTCTAGTAAGAAGTGAAGGCAGTATTTTGAAAGCACATCTGTCTAGAGGCACTGAAGAAGGTTTCATGGCAGCGGGGGGCAGGGAGGGCAGGGCGGGGCTGGCATCTGATCTGGGTCAGGAAGGACAATTAGGAGTTGGCCAGGCAGAAAAGACAGGCAGTGGATCTCAGGCAAAGAGAACAGTGTATGCAAACTAGTGAAGCAAAACATCGCATGATGTCTTCTTAGAACTTGCGAGGTTCAGTCTTGAAGGACAGGGAATGTTGGAGAGCTGCGTGGTGGGCGGTTCACCTACTTGCTGCCCCCTTTTCCTTACAGAGCCTCCTGGCTCACCCTTCACCTTCTTCAAGTCTTTGCTCAAATGACACCCCGACCTTACCCGGTCAAAGTGCATCAGTCCCGCCCTCTGCTCTGCTGGTCCCCTTTCCTGCTTGGTTCTCCAAAGTACTTATTGTCAGAGATAGTATAACGGAAGTTGACTCGCTTTATTTGTAGACCTTCTCAAGACCCTTACTGCTCTCCCCTCCCCATCACAAACATAGACTGCATGCCCCCTGAGGAGAGGGATTTTGGTGTTCTCTTTGCAGACATCACTCCCCCCTACCCCAAGTCTCCCGCAGAGCCCAGCACAGACAAGACAGGGGAAGCTCTGTGGGCTGGGTGGCCCCTGGGCTCTGATGGGTAACAAGATGGCAACTCCACACTCCAGCAGTAGTAGGTGTGGAAGTGTTGGGAGCTTCTGGGTCATTTTGTGCCTGCTCTTGAGAAACCACACTGAGGAATTCTGACCGTTTTCGTTTGTCTGTCTTTGTCATTCTCTGAAGATTTTCAACCTGGAAACACTTCTGGGGTTGAATTCACGCTTAGTTGGTTTTTCACTTTTGTGTGACTCTCTGTGACCAGGGCTGGGAGAGGTGACTTTGGGAATCCAAGGAGGCTACCAGGTGCCTGGGGGGAGGAGAAGATGTTGAAAGGATAGGGTGGGGGTTCAGGAATGGAGGCGCCCAGAGACACGTAACTCTTTCACAATTTGGCCTGGGGCTGTTCCTATGATTGGGTGTCTTAGCCAAGAATGTCCCCAGAATTCCAAGTCATTTTAGATGCGATTTTCTTGTCCTGTGTTCAATAACCTTCCATAAAGTATGTTTAAGATCAGGAAAAAAAGAAGTTTGTGTGCTTATCTTGTTTAGGGCTTGAGGTGAGAGGAATAAGGGTCAAAATTTTCCTTGGTGTTTGTTTTTATTTTTCTTTTATAAAATATCACAAAATATAGACAAGAGTAACTATAACTAGTAGCCTAACACTGGTGTACCAGTTAAATATGCATTTACCTTAGTTTTTTAAAATGTAAATGTGTTATTTTTAAAATGCTTCATTTGCCTTTTTAAACTTTTAAAGCAATAAATACTCATACCACTAAAAAAAATAACACCAATAAAAAAATTAAAAAGACAGCCATAACGGGGTGGGAGGTGGGAGGGAGGTTCAAAAGGGAAGGGACATGTGTATACCCATGGTGGATTCATGTTGATGTATGGCAAACACAATAGTGTAAAGCTATTATCCTTCAATTAAAAATGAATAAATTTTAGAAAAAGACAGTCACAGATTGCAAAGAGGTGTTTAGACGAGTAGTTTTAACAGATAAAAGAATTCCTCTTCAGAATATGTAAAGAGCTCTACAAATCAGTGAGAAAAAGAGAACCCATTCTGGTTGTTTTATGTCAACTGCAGATCTGGACAAATCTCCCTGAGTTTTCCCCTTCCCTGGTCCTCTCCTCACTTCTTTTTTTTTTTTTTTCATCAATAAACCTTCTTTTCTTTTTGGGGTTGGTGGGTGAAGGGAAAGGGAGAGATTGTGCTTCTTTTTTTCCTGACTGAGCCAAACGGCATGTGGGATCTGAGTTTCCAGACCAGGGATGGAACCTGTGTCTCCTGCATTGGAAGTATGGAATCTTATCCACGAGACCATCAAGACCATCCCTCTCGTCACTTCTTAGCCCCTCTCTATCACTCACAATGGAAGTTCACATGCCCAGAGTAGAGGGGTCTTAAAGAGAAATAACTCAGTTCCTTTTTCCTTGCCTTGTACCTCATTCTCCTCGAAACAAGACTCAAACAAGACGAGACACGTTACTATGTCTTCACTCTAGTTGTTCAGTTGCCCAGTCGTGTCCAACTCTTTTTGACCCTCCTTCCTTTTTTTTCTAACTGGGGAGGGGGAATGCGGGGAGAAAACTAGTTTGTTCTTATGTCTCCATGTGAAAGAGAAAGAGCCTTAATATTTATTGCCAGAATCTTCTTTAACATCTGAACAACTTCAAGAGGTAGGTGTCAGTATTTCCACTTTACTAGTGAAAAACCCAAGCCCTGAAGGATCAAATAGCTTTCAAATATCATACTGGTGGGAAATACAGAAAGAACATTTGAGCCCAAGACTGTACAATTCCAAAGCTCAAGCTTTTCCCTCTAAACCACACTTCTAAGAACCTCATGATGGTCTCTTGACTTCAAGAATGAATGTGGGGACTTCTCTGATGGTTCAGGGGCTAAGACTCCGAGCTCCCAATGAAGGGGGCCCAGGTTTGATCCCTGGTCAGGGAACTAGATCCCACATGCCACAACTAAGGGTTTGTATGCTGCAAGCAAGTGAAGTTCCCATTTGAAAGACTCCATGAAGCTGAATAAATAAAAGTAAATCTTTTTTTTTTTAAAAAGTGAATGTGCTTGACAAAGCAACATCATTATTAATCAGAGTGACCTTGTGACAAGGTCATGTGCCATGTGGTAGGGGTGAGGACAAGTCTGAATTTGTGAGGGAACACCAGTTTTTCTTTCTATGAGTATGTCACATGTAACAATGGAAGGGAGCTGATAAAGGGCAAGGGCGTTACTGGACACTGCAAAGTTACCAGTTCTAATTGGAGCCGAGAGAAATCAGTTTTTTCCCAGTGTTGGACACATAAGTCTAAGTCTCCTACCACGTTGGCATGTGAGACAAGGTTTAGGAGCCTACTATGGCATTTCACAGACTGTCATTCAAATCCCCGCTTGGCTTCTTCTTCATTGTATGGCCTAAGGCAGTTCACTTATCCTAAGTCTGGGTTTCTTCTTATTCACAAGGTGAGACACATACCTGGGTCACAGGGGGTGTTAAACCAGTAAATGAAGTGTGTGTAAAGCGCTTAGCCTAGCATCTGGCATGTAGTCAGTCCTCAATAAAAGAGTAGCCATATTTGTTTTATTGTTAGGATCATCATTGAGCATTGCAGGCAGATTCTTTACCAGCTGAGCTACAAGGGAAGCCCAAGAATACTGGAGTGGCTAGCCTATCCCTTCTCCAGTGGATCTTCCCAATCCAGAAATCGAACCAGGTCTCCTGCATTGCAGGTGGATTCTTTACCAACCGAGCTATCAGGGAAGCCCTATTTGGCAGATAGGGATTATGAAATGAAGAAATTAATTCAGTCCACAACTAGTTACTGAAAATTAGCTATGTCACAGGCAGTGAACAGCACAGACTGAGATGCCTGCTCTCAGGCATCAGCTATATTCTGGAGTGGGTAGACATAGTCAGCAAAACCAATAAGCAAATTAAAAGATATAGTGAAATGTGATATGTGTTCTGGGAAAAATATAAATAGATTTAGGTGACTATCCAAGTCATTCATTTAATGTGGACGCTCATTTAATCTGAACCACTATCAGTGAATACTAACATGGAATTCTCCAGGCAAGAATTCTAGAGTGGGTTGCCATTTCCTTCTCCAAGGGATCATCCCAACCCAGGGATCGAACCCAGGTCTTGTGCATTGCAGGTAGATTCTTTACTGTCTGAGCCACCAGGGACGCCCTAACATTGGTAGTCCATTGGTTGGAAACTTAATGCTGGTCTTGGAGCTTAATTTCTGTTTTTTTTTTTTTAATTTTTTAAATTTTTTATGGTAATAGTACATTGTACTTTCTCTGATCGTCTCAGTGTCCCAGATAAAGCAATCTTCTCACTACTGATAGTTAACAACTCCTTTGGGATTTTTAGATGCTGCTTCCAGATAAATGGGTTATTTTCGATTACTATTTTGCTTACAACAAGAGTAGCATCCAGTGGCCAAGTTGCTAACTACGTTATTAAATAACAAAAACAAAAATTTGAACCTGTAGGTATAACTGATGGTTTGTCCTATTGGTGGTTGAGGAGAAAAACATCTCATAACTTAAAAAACGTTCTGGGGAAAAAAGATCAACCATAGAAATTCCAGGTTTAAAGGGACCTTTAATTATGCTGAAATTCCCCTTATGTGGTTCAGACAAGACTGGTTTGACTTGATCTGTTTTGGACTTGAGCTCTGTTTCTTGGGAATTATAGGTTGATAGAAGTTGATACTCAGAAAAGGGAAGATGTAGTTATCAATAGATTTTTCTCGAGAGTACTTGCTAAGAGGGAAAGGAGACTTTCCTTTTCTAAGATGCTACTAAGAAGACTGTTAGTGGTACTGCCCTGGTGGTCCAGTGGCCAAGACTGCACTCCCAATTCAGGGGGCTGGAGCTCCATCCCTGGTCAGGGAACTAGATCTTGCCTGCTACAACCAAAGAGTTCAAATACAGCAACTAAAGATCCTGAGTGCTGCAACTAAGACCCAGTGCGACCAAATAAATAAATATTAAAAAAAAAAAAGATTCTTTGTGAGGCATAGCTTTTTTCTTTTTTTGAATGCTTCAAGGCAGTCAGATACTGGGAGAGATGCTACCAGTACCAGGGCTGTCCAGCCCACAAGGCTAACGTCTGTCTCAATCTTCTTGTGTTTGACTATGAAAAGTGTCAAACACACAGAGAAGCACAGAGAGTAATGTTACACAATATCCACCCCAATCCAAACAACAGTTTTCAGCGATTTTAATATGGATAGATATTAAATGTGTGCATGTGACATGGTTGCTGAATCATGCTGGCCTCTTTTCGACCCCATGGACTATATAGCTTGCCAGGCTTCTCTGTCCATGAAATTCTTGAGGCAAGCATACTGGAGTGGGTAGCCCTTCCCTTCTCCATGGGATCTTTCTGACCCAGGGATAGAACCCAGGTCTCCTGCATTGTAGGCAAATTCTTTACCATCTGATCCACCAGGGAAGCCCTAGATATTAAATAGACTTAGATGTAACTGATGATCCCTTTATACCTTTTCCCTAGCCCTCTCTTGCTAGACGCAACCAGCACCCTGAAGTTAGTGCATAAAGTTCCTGTCTCTGATGACTCAGATGGTAAAGAATCTATCCCGCAATGCGGGAGACCTGGGTTCGATCCCTGGGTCAGGGAAAATCCCCTGGAGGAGGGAGTGGCAACCCATTCCAGTATACCTGCCTGGGAAATCCCATGAACAGAGGAGTCTGGTGGACTACAATCCATGGGGTCACAAACAGTCAGACACGATTGAGCAACTTTCACTTTTCATATGTTTATACTTTGATTCTACAATCAAACTATAGCACTGTATGTATGCTTTAAAATTTTGCAAAATAGTATTATATGGCATGGGCTTCCCAAGTTGTGCAGTGGTATAGAATATGCCTACCAATGCAGTAGACACAAGAGATGAGGGTTCAGCCCCTGGGTCAGGAAGATCTCCTGGAGTAGGAAATGGCAACCCACTCAGATATTCATGACTGGAATATTCCATGGACAGATGAGCCTGGTGCACTACTGTCCATGACGTTGCAAACAGTCAGACATGACTGAATGACTAAGCATGCATGCGTGTGTGCACACACACACATTATATGGCATGCATTTTGTCCTAGTTTTTACAATCTTTTTGAGGTCTGTCTCTGGAGATCAGCTATAGATCTGTAATTACACCTCTTCTCAAAAGTGGCCAGTAGGATCTCTGACCCCTGGACACATGTGGAAGAGCAGCAAGATGTGTTATTCCACACTGTGTCTCTCTGACAGATTCTTCATCTTATTCATCAAACTGTCAACTTCCCGAGACCAAAATACCAGTACAGGAGGTAAAATCTGCTGAGACAAGGAAAAAGAACTGCTTAAAGAAACTAAATAGGAAACAAAGCCATTTAAGTGTAAGCTAAAGAAAGAGAGAAACAGTGAACGTCTTCATATAATTTTTGAACTCAGTCTCCTGGAGTTTTTTTCCTCTTCCCCATCCCTGCAGAAGCAATCAATATTTCAAATGTTTCCACCTTTGGTTAAATTTGTCTATTCTAGAGCTTCATGAAAATAGAATCGTGTGGTATGTACTCTTCTGTGTTATTCTTTTTTCAATCAGTATGTTTTGGAGATACACTCACATTGTTATGTGGCCATAGTTTATTCCTTTTTAGTTGTTGCATGTTTTATGAATATACCACAGTTTATCCATTGTCCTATTTATTGGACACCTGGCTCCTGTCCATGGAATTCTCTAGGCCCAGGATCGAACCTGGGTTTCCCTCATTGCAGGCAGATTTCTTGGTCACATGCTAAATGTATATTTAACTTTATAAGGTACTACCATACTATGGCTAGAGTTACAATGGCTTTACATTCTTGTTAATATTTGCTATTGCCAGTTTTTTTAATTTTCAGACATTTGTGGGTATGTATCTCATTGATATTTTCACTAAAAACTTATTAGTTAAAACTAATTTTAAAAACACAAACAAGATTATATATAGCATATATATTCAAAATACAGTTGTATATATTTAGAGGAAATGTGTTCAAGAAACTCTAAGAAATATTATTCTAAAAATATATTCACAACATTTGGTATACAACAAATCAAATTTAAAGAATGATGTCACTGTATCAATCTTTTTGACAGTTCTAAAGTTTTATATATCTAATAATATAGCTCTAAAATATCTCAGTATGGTCTTAATTGTTTTTCTCTGAAGACTAGATGTTGACAATTTTAAAAAGGTATTTATCTGTTATTCATATACCTTTTTTTGTGAGGTATTCATAAATTTTTTGCCTGTTTTTTAAATTGTGTTGTTCATCTTATTATTATAATAAATTAAATAAATTTAATTTATTTAAATTCTTTAAAATTTAGGCCAGATATAAGTTTTGTAAAATATATCCAGTCTTGTGGTTTATCTTTAAGCATATTAATTTTTAAGTTTGATGATACCCATTTGTCATTTTTAAAGGTTATAGTTTGTGTTGTTTTGTCCTTCTTATGTAGTCTTTGCCTAATATAATGTCAAAATGATTTTCTCCTATAAATTTGATTAGTTTTAATCATTACATTTAGGTCTATGATCCATTTTGAGTTAATCTTTGTATGCTGTAAAGTGAGGATCAAGATGAATTTGTTTCCATATGGACTATCCATTACCTATTATTGACAATCTTTTCTCTATTGAATTATCTATCTTGGCACCTTGTTGAAAATTAACCATATAGTGTAGGTCTTTTTAATGGAAGCTGTACTCTGTTTCAAATAAAAGTTCCTTTCCTTGCAAGCTTTTTTTAAAATTAGAACTTTGTTTTTACAAAATTAATTAATTTTTGACTGCACTGGGTCTTTGTTGCTGTGTGTGGGCTTTCTCTTATTGCTGTGAGCAGGGCTACTCTTTGTTGGGTGTTCATCCTGTTGCGGAGCCCAAGCTCTAGGTGCTTGGACTTCAGCAGTCAGTGCACATGGGCTCAGTAGTTGTGGCACACAGGCTCAGTTGCTCTGCAGCATGTGGAATCTTCCTGGACCAGGGATTGAATCTGTGTCCCCTGCCTTGGCATGTGGATTCTCATCATGGAATAACTACCAGGGAAGTCCCTTACTAGCATTCTGAAACACAATTTAAAGAGCTATCTGTTCATACTTACTCTTGCATCTCTGATAAATATTTCCTTATCCTGGTCACCATCTATGGCAATGAGAAAGGTCAGGCATTTGGTTTTCTCTTCTGTCTCTTGCTGTCTTTCTCCTGCTCCCTGTCAACACTTCAGACATCCAAGTCAGCTTTCACAACTTTCAAGTATTTAAAAATTGACTTGCCCAAGGTGCTCACTCTTATATTTTTCTAATGAAAAGTCCACAGGCTCCAGTGTTAGTAACAAGAGCTAATACTTCTATCATATGTGTTGTCACTAATCTAGGCAATTTTAAAATTATTTAATTGTCTCAACAACCTTATGAAGTAGGAATTAGTATCCCTATTTATAGAAGAGGAATTGGAGGGCCTGAGGGGCTATGCACTTTGTCCAACTCACATAGTATGTAGCTGAGCGGGGATACATGCTCAGTCTCTCCAGAGCCTGTATGTTTTCCCCAAAATGCTAAATTAATGACTCACCCACCAAATGACTTTATTTGTAGATTGCACACCATCTGTATTATTCTTAAGTTAATATTTTTCTATTAAGTGGAGCTGTAAGGGATCTTAGAAAGCATTTTTCAGGATGAGGAAACATAAGTTGAAAGAGACCTAACCTGGAAGCGGAGCCAGGCCCTAGCCTTGGAGGTCTGAGGGCTTTCCCTTTTACCCACTCTGCCTTCCTGGCCTTGGGGACTTCCTCAGTTTGGACTCCACCAACCTATGGCACTTCCAGATCATGGGGTCCCTAGGATGTAGCACTGTGCTTCAGAGTTGATTTCTATTCTTTAGCCTCTGAGCTTCCCTGGTGGCTCAGATGGTACAGAATCTGCTTGCAATGAGGGAGATCCAGGATCAATCTCTGGGTCGGGAAGATCCCCTGAAGAAGGGCATGGCTATGCACTCCAGTATTCTTGCCTGGAAAATCCTATGGACAGAGGCACCTGGGAGGGTACCGTTCATATTAGATCAGATCAGTCGCTCAGTCGTGTCCGACTCTTTGCGACCCCGTGAATCGCAGCACGCCAGGCCTCCCTGTCCATCACCAACTCCCAAAGTTCATGGATCACAAAGGGTCGGACACGACTGAATGACTAACACTTCAGCCTCTGCATTGCTCACCAGAACCTCTAATAAGGGCTATTCTGAACTACCTATCATGGTCAGATCAGATCAGATCAGTCGCTCAGTCGTGTCCGACTCTTTTCCACCCCATGAATCGCAGCATGCCAGGCTTCCCTGTCCATCACCAACTCCCGGAGTTCACCCAGACTCATGTCCATCGAGTCAGTGATGCCATCCAACCATCTCATCCTCTGTCATCCCCTTCTCCTCTTGCCCCCAATCCCTCCCAGCATCAGAGTCTTTTCCAATGAGTCAACTCTTCGCATGAGGTAGCCAAAGTACTGGAGCTTCAGCTTCAGCATCATTCCTTCCAAAGACATCCCAGGGCTGATCTCCTTCAGAATGGACTGGTTGGATCTCCTTGCAGTCCAAGGGACTCTCAAGAGTCTTCTCTAACACCACAGTTCAAAAGCATCAATTGTTCAGCGTTCAGCCTTCTTCACAGTCCAACTCTCACATCCATACATGACCACAGGAAAAACCATAGCCTTGACTAGACGAACCTTTGTTGGCAAAGTAATGTCTCTGCTTTTGAATATGCTATCTAGGTTGGTCATAACTTTCCTTCCAAGGAGTAAGCGTCTTTTAATTTCATGGCTGCAGTCACCATCTGTAGTGATTTTGGAGCCCAGAAAAATAAAGTCTGACACTGTTTCCACTGTTTCCCCATCTATTTCCCATGAAGTGATGGGACCGGATGCCATGATCTTCATTTTCTGAATGTTGAGCTTCAAGCCAACTTTTTCACTCTCCACTTTCACTTTCATCAAGAGGCTTTTGAGTTCCTCTTCACTTTCTGCCATAAGGGTGGTGTCATCTGCATATCTGAGCTTATTAATATTTCTCCCGGCAATCTTGATTCCAGTTAGTGCTTCCTCCAGTCCAGCGTTTCTCATGATGTACTCTGCATATAAGTTAAATAAACAGGGTGACAATATACAGCCTTGACGAACTCCTTTTCCTATTTGGAACCAGTCTGTTGTTCCATATCTAGTTCTAACTGTTGCTTCCTGACCTGCATACAAATTTCTCAAGAGGCAGATCAGGTGGTCTGGTATTCCCATCTCTTGAAGAATTTTCCATGGTTTATTGTGATCCACACAGTCAAAGGCTTTGGCATAGTCAATAGAGCAGAAATAGATGTTTTTCTGGAACTCTCTTGCTTTTTCCATTATCCAGCAGATGTTGGCAATTTGATCCCTGGTTCCTCTGCCTTTTCTAAAACCAGCTTGAAGTTACCTAATAAACTCGTCCATTTGTCTCCTCCAAGTAATACTCAAATGGACATTTACTGAGCCCTACTATGGAAAAGCTATGACCTAGACAGCATATTAAAAAGCAAAGACATTACTTTGCCAACAAAGGTCATATAGTAAAAGCTATGGTTTTTCCAGTAGTCATGTGTGGATGTGAGAGTTGGACCATAAAGAAGGCCAAATTCCAAGGAACTGATGCTTTTGAGCTGTGGTGTTGGAGAAGACTCTTCAGAGTCCCTTGGACAGCAAGAAGATCAAGCCAGTCAAACCTAAAGGAAATCAATCCTGAATATTCATTAGAAGGACTGATGCTTAATCTTCAATATTTTGGCCACCTGATGGGAAGAGCTGACTCATTTGAAAAGACCCTGATGCCAGGAAAGATTGAAGGCAGTAGGAGAAGGGGCGACAGAGGATGAGATGTTTGGATGACATCACCGACTCAATGGACATGAATTTGAGCAAGCTCACGGGAGTTGGTGATGGACAGGGAAGCTACAGGGAAGCCTGGCATGCTGCAGTCCACGGGGTCACAAAGAGTTGGACACAACTGAACAACTGAACAACAACAACTGTGGAAAACATCTTACTACACTCTGCAAGAACATACATATAAGATACATTAGCATGCCCTCCAAGGGCTTATAAATACTATCAACAACTAATATTATCAAATCTCTAAAAAGTTTCTGTATAGAACAAATTTTACACACATATTGAACCTTTACCCTTCCTTCCTTCTTTTAACTTCTATTTCTTCTTCATTCAGTTAATAATGTATCCGGTGATTTCTTTGTCCAACATTATTGTATTCTATTGTATGGAGAAATGAACATTTATATGGAATCAGAGATCTTGATTTCCAGGTCCTCTCTGTCACTTACTAGCGGGGTATGTTCTCAGTTGTTGGATCCAATTCTTTTGCGACCCCATGGATTGTAGCCCACCAGGTTCTCTGTCCATAGGATTTTCCAGGCAAGAATACTGGAGTGAATTGGCATTTCCTCCTCCAGGGGATCTTGCTGACCCAGGGATAGAACCAGCTGTCTCCTGCTATGGCAGGCAGATTCTTTACTGCTGAGCTTACTTGGAAAACCCTATCAGCTGGGTGACCTTCAGCACATTATTGAACCTCTCTGAGCCTCTTGCCTAATCTGTAAACGAGGAAGGAGATAACAAAGCGCTTTGAAAATGCTAATCTTTTTGAGAGCTATAGAAGAAAGAACTTGGACTTCAGAGTCAAAAGAGGTGGATTCCTAGCATCACTGAATACAGGACAAAGTCTGTGATAATAAAGCCATGTTGAAGAGGCAGCAGGCTGGAAAGGTTAACCTAGGAACTAACAGTGCAGATTCTGACCCTGGCCCTCACTCACGTTCTTTCTTCAGGAACTCACAAGTTATTACAAGTCATGACCCTTCTTGAATAATCAAAATTGTCCATGATCAGATTTCAGAGATTTAAATAGAGGAGGCCTTGACTGACAGGAAAAGAACATTCTTAAAGACAGAGATAGTAATTCAGCAGTCTCACTCATTCATCCCTCTATCAACTTTTCACTGTCTACAGTGTTAGCCTCGAGGCATTATTTTAGATGCTGGAGATCTAAAAATGAAAAAGGTTAATGGTGCTTCTAAAGCTTCTTGGTGGGGAAGGGTGTTGAGAGAGAGGTGAGACTTGAGGGTGATGAGCAGGTTGGCAAACCCTGAGTGAAGGATTGGAGGCAGCTTGTCTTGGGCAGGGCTGAGGGAGATTGATGGAGCAGGATTAAAGTGTCCCCAGGCCTCAGGTTGCAAGACGGTTCTCAACATTAAAGAGTTTACCATCAAAAAAAAAAAAAAAAAGAGAGTTTATTATCTAGTGAGCAAGACAGAAATAGAATTCCAGAATGATAATACATTGTGATAGTTGTGTGAAGGAGAGATGCACAGAGTGATATGAAAACACACACACACACACACACAATAATAATCCAAGTTGAGAATAGCATTGCAGCCTGAGGGAAGATGAGATTTATGATTTGCTTGAGTAGTGATCTATGCATTTAGGTCTCCTCTCACTTGTTTTCAACAGCACCTCACTTTCCATGACATTTCACAGTTAGAAAATGTTTTCACATTCTGAATTTCATTTGGTTTAATGAAAATAAAGAATGGAAAAAGAGATCATTTTTATTCTATAGATGAGGAGATTGGAAGAGAGGTTACCAAGTCACAAGGCTGTAATTACCAGAGTGAGAATCACAATGCAGTTTTTCTGATTCTTAGTTAAAAGTCCTTTCCTAGTATGGACAAAAGTGACTTCAGTATCAATCTGATAACTTTTTAATTGAAATATAATTGCTTTACAATATTGTGTTAGTTTCTGTTGTACAACAATGTGAATCACTCATATGTATTAATATACATATATGAGGTGGTGGGATGGCATCACCGACTCGATTGACATGAGCTTGAACAAGCTCTGGGAGTTGGTGATGGACAGAGAAACTGGGCATGCTGCAGTCCATGGGGTGGCAAAGAGTAGGACACAAATGAGTGAATGAGCGATTAAACTGACTGATCCTCTCCCTCTAGAGCCCCCCTCCCATCCCCCCATCCCTCCACTCTAAGGCACCACAAAGCACGGGACCGAGCTCTCTGCTCTGTGCAGCCGCGTCCCACTAGCTGTCTGTTTCACACATGGTGGCGTATATATGTCACAACTACTCTCTCAGTTCACTCCACTCTCTTCTTTGCCCACAAGTCTGTTCTCTACTTCTGTTCCTGCTCTGCAAATGGGTTCATCAATACCATTTTTCTAGATTCCATATGTTTGTGGTAATATACAACATTTGTCTTTCTCTTTTTGACTTACTTCACTCCATATGACATTTTCTGACTGTTTTCAAACCTCATCAATTGAATTTCACCTTTTCTTTCCTGTTGTGTAGTTTTTGGTTCTAGAGCATAGTGTTTGGAGTCCTGTATCACTGAGATGCAAACAAGCAAGAACATGAATTATGTTCTGGGACCCAAAGGACTCATATTTTCAAAGTCAGTGTAATTATAGTCCAGCCGTAGTCTACCCTTAGGAAAGAATCTTCAAGTTTTTTGCAACTGTCAAATGAAGGGCTTAGGCTACAATCACTCAATTTTTACATTCTGTGATTCACTTTTTTAACAACCAGTGTAATTTTAAAGTATTCATTAAAAAGACACACACACACAAAGGACACACACATACACATACTGAAAAAAATGTGAACAATTACAATGTAAAATGTTAATAATCTCTATCTTTGGATTGTTGAATTGTATTTCTTTTTTTTTTTTTTTGCTTAAGTATATACCTTCTTCTTGTGTATATACTTTCTTCTTTTTCTTAAGTATATACCTATTCCTTTCTTTTTATAGTAAGTACGGATAGCTTACATAATTTAAGTAATAAATACATAATTCCACTTAGTACTGAAACTGTGCCAAATACGTAATCAGCACTTGGCAAAATCTAGCATACTTACAGCACAATGGAATCATTCCACCAAGTCTGTATTTGAAATTTCAAACTCATTAGTGAGACTAAGTAGTACCAATTTTTGATAAATGTGTGCTAATTCAATAAGTTTTGCTTTATAGCCAAAGGGAATTGCTTAAGGGAGGTGTTGGCTGATTATCTCTAGAAGATACACTGACTTCTAAGTTTTCCCATGTCTTTATGACATGTGACCACACCAAGATGTAAAAGACCCCAATTTAAGTGCTTATAATTTAGTGGAGTTTAATTTTATGGGGATGGTAGAGGTTAGGCTTTCAAGGTAAAAATTGTGCCAAGGCACAGTAGCCCCTGAAAATATTTCAATCGTCTTCTAAGTATAGTTGCTGTTGTTGTTCAGTCGCTAAGTCATGTTCAACTCTTTGCAACCCCATGGAATGCAGCACACCAGGCTTCCCTCTCTTTCACCATCTCCTGGAATTTTCTTAATGTGCACCCTATAACTGCATTTATCATAGACTAAGCTTACTCCTTGGAAGGAAAGTTATGACCAACCTAGATAGCATATTCAAAAGCAGAGACATTACTTTGCCAACAAAGGTCCATCTAGTCAAGGCTATGGTTTTTCCAGTGGTCATGTATGGATGTGAGAGTTGGACTGTGAAGAAGGCTGAGTGCCGAAGAATTGATGCTTTTGAACTGTGGTGTTGGAGAAGACTCTTGAGAGTCCCTTGGACTGCAAGGAGATCCAACCAGTCCATTCTGAAGGAGATCAGCCCTGGGATTTCTTTGGAGGGAATGATGCTGAAGTTGAAGCTCCAGTACTTTGGCCACCTCATGTGAAGAGTTGACTCATTGGAAAAGACTCTGATGCTGGGAGGGATTAGGGGCAGGAGGAGAAAGGGACGACAGAGGATGAGATGGCTGGATGGCATCACCGACTCGATGGACGTGAGTTTGGGTGAACTCTGGGAGTTGGTGATGGACAGGGAGGCCTGGCGTGCTGCGATTCATGGGGTCGCAAAGAGTCGGACACAACTGAGCAACTGAACTGAACTGAAGATTTTACTTACTTTATATTGGTCTTTATATTCATCCTTCAACTTCCTAGAGATGCCACCACTACCCAGTGTCCTGGCTCTATAATCTTTACTCACTCATCATCATCATCATTTAGACCCTCCTCAGCGGGGTGACTTGCATTCTATGCTGGGAGCATCACTTTGCTCATTACCTTGTTATTTTTCTTTCATTCTTTCTCTCCTCCTTCTTATTTGCTCTTTATAATCCAAATAAGTTTACACTGAGTATATCTGGTGCCACTGTAAGGGATTAATATTTATTCACACATGACCAATGAACAAGACCCAGTGAGTTGTGTCAAAAGAGAGTAGCAGCTGAGGTGGTTGGAAAGAATGGGAAAGATTAGGAAAAATGCGATATGTCAGCTGGGCTTGTATTTGCTGAAAAGATTTTTTTTTTTTAATGTGTGTGTGTGTGTGTGTGTGAGACACTGCCCACTGCCTACAAGGAATTTCTAGTCTAGAGTGGGAGAGGGCCATTCATCAAAATTATACAAATAAACCTAAAATGATAAGAAACAAAGCAAAGACAGGCAGGAGGTGTGGACCCAGAATGCTGAGCACAGTTACACACTTCAACAAATGGACAATCTCAGGAAAGAGCTCAGTAAATCTAAGAATAGGTAATCCGGTTTGGGGTGAGTGTATGTTCTTTAGGCAAAAGTAGAAATCACGTTTTCTGAGAGCTTACTATGTGTTAGGCTGTCTGATGAGAGAGCCTTTGCTTATTTCAGTGTTTGAGAGGTTGGTACCAAAAACCACGGTTTTTAAATGAATAATGGAGGCTCAGAGAGGTTAAGTAATTTATGACAGAAACAGAGGGTCTGGAAAGAGACCTTCAGTGCCAGGCTTCAGAATTTGGGTTCTGTTTGATTGCCAGTGAGAGAATTGCTGAAGACTGCTGAGCTGGGGCATGGTTTGATGGAAAATATGCTTTAGGAGAGTTTTTCTGAGGTAGGGGAGGAAAGATTTGGCAAAATCAGTGAGGATTGCACCAGTGTAGACCAGGTTGAAGAACACTGGGCCTGCGCGAGAGGGGAAGGCCTGGGAGGGAGGAAGGCCTGGGAGGGAGGAGGGGCAGTAAATGAAGAAGGTTTTCTACTGATAGATGGCGAGTTAACAATGGACTGGCCATGAAAGGGGGTAGGGAGGTGGTGACAAGAATTCATGTTTTATTTTTAAAAACTCCCCATGCACAGAATAATGCAGCAAAGAAACATGTATCTACCGCAGAGCTTAACCTCTGCTGCTAAAGTTTGTAGCTTATACAGTAAGTCCCCTACATAGGAACCTTCAAGTTGCGAACTTTTAAAGTTGCTGATGTGCATTTGCGTGTCCAGTCATGTAAGTTCATTGTCATGTGTGTGCATTCTCTACAAGTGGTCGTCCTGTTGTGTACTTTACAGAACAGTACTGTAAAGAATACTGTAGTAAAGTATCTTTATTTCAAGCCCAGGATGTCCGGAAGCAAGAGGGGATGTACCCGATATTACTATACTTTTCAAGGTACTATACTCTAAGATTAAAAATGCTCATTTTTAGTGTTTGTTATTTAGGTATTATGGCTTTGCCGGTGGCTTAGATGCTAGAGAATCTGCCTGCAATGCAGGAGGTTTTGGTTTGATTCCTGGGTGGGGAAGATCCCCTGGGAGAGGAAATGGCAATCCACTCCAGTGTTCTTGCCTGGGAAATGCCATGGACAGAGGAGCCTGGAGGGTTATAGTCCATGGGGTTGCAAAGAGTCAGACATGGTTGAATGTCTAACATTTTAAGGTATTATTTGTGTGACAAGTATCATAAACCTCTTACAGTACAGTACTATATAGCTGATTGTGTTAGCTGGGTACCTAGGTTAACTTTGTTGGATTTACAAACAAATTGGACTTATGAACATTCATGTGTAGGGGTTGCTGTTATTCAGTCACTCAGTCATGTCCGACTCTTTGCAACTCCATGGACTGCAGCATGCCAGGCTTCCCTGTCCTACACCATCTCCCAGTGCTTGCTTAAACTCATGTCCATTGAGTGGGCAATGCCATCCAACCATCTAGTCTTCTGTCATCTCTTTCTCCTCCTGCCTTCAATCTTTCCCAGCATCAGGGTCTTTTTTTAAGTAAGTGTGTAGGGGACTTACTGCAAAATTAAAATGTTCAACGTACTACTATTAAAGGCAGAATTCAAGTCAAATACATTAATAGATATAACTGTAGAACAGTTCAGGTGATAAGACAGGGGACAGTCATATTTTACTTGTTAGGTCATAGGTTCTTCCAATTGATTTTCCAGGCAAGAGTACTGGAGTGGGGTGCCATTGCCTTCTCCGATTGATTATTTTAAGACATGACAAATTCTCACATCTTATAAATGACTGTCTTTATTTTCAGCTCAGTCTTTAATTTCAGCTTTGCCAATGTATGGCAAAACCAATACAATAATGTAAAGTAATTTGCCTCCAATTAAAATAAATAAATCTATATTTAAAAACAAAATTCAGCTTTAGGTTGGCTCACTCGGTGGTGCTCCTATCCTACACCAGGGGTCAGATGATGTTGAGAGATTCCTGGATGGCAGTCTTGCCTGCCAGCTGCCACTCCTGGGCCAACAGCTGGCCCTCGGGAGCACGTGGAGGAAGCGGTGGGGGTTGGGCTGATCCCCTCCCCAACCCGGCCTTCAGCCCCAGTGCTGGGCAAGGGGGAGAGGCAGTGTCCCTACCCACATGGGGGCTCCGTACTGTCCTCAGTCTCTAGATGTGTGGGCACTGAAGGTTTCTGCTACTGGGAAAGGAATTTCTGAGGCTTTCACCAGGCCCTACTCCTGCCCTGAGGGTTTAAAGATTCTGAGACGTCCTCTAACCACGTGGAAGCTAGGCCTGCGTCAGGCCCCCTTAGCATGATCTTATCGTTTCCCAGTGTGTTCAGAGAGTTTATGATGAAATTGTTTAATGTTGGGCCAGGTTTCCAGCGGAAAAGTTCCAAGCGAGGCTCTCTGTGCTTCCTTATGTGAAAGTGTTAGTCACTCCGACTCTTCGCGACCCCTTGGACTGTAGCCTGCCAGGCTCCTCTGTCCATGGAATTCTCCAGACAAGAATACTGGAGTGGGCTGTCATTTCCTTCTCCACAGGATCTTCACGACCGAGGGATCGAACCCCAGTCTCCTGCATTGCAGGTGGATTCTTCACTGTCTGAACCACCTGGGAAGACTTGTACTTCATTGTGCCTTTGGTTGATTGTTGCCGAGCCCGGAAAAAGATCACCTCCCTGGCCCTCGGTGATCTGCTCTGGGCGGGCGATTCTTTGTGTGTTCACCTCCAGTAAAGAGGGCAATCTAGGCCCACCCCAGAACTTCTGAGTCAGAATCCGCCTTTGAAAAGAGACGCCCGGATGATTGTGTGCACATTAAAGTTTGAGGAGCCCAGCCTGCGGCAGAGGAGAGCACGCATCTCCCCTCTCAGGGCCGAAGTTCTGCCTGAGAACCATGAATACCGATTAATTACTGTAGGGTTCATCGGAATTTCAAAGGAGGGAGATAGCAGGCCACTAACTTACATTTCTACAGAGCCCAGAGGAGGACAAAGGAGGGTTTACAGTCTTAAGAGCATTTAATTGATGGTATTTAAAATAAAACAAAACACGCCCGGAGTAGCACGTGCTCCTGCCTCAGGCGAGAGCCTCCAAACCCCTCAGCCTAGCAGATAAGCCTGTCCAAAGAATGTGTGAAGGAGTTTTAACAGGTTAAGGGACTTTGGGGGCAAAGAAGTGTTTCTAAGAACTTGAAAAACTCTTGATGGAGACAAAAAGCTGAGAAGGAATATTTTTTTCCTTCTTTTTTATTTAAAGACAGCATTTAATATCTGGTTCTTCAGGCTTCTCTGAGGTCTGGAAAGTATGGACTGGAGTCAGAAGACTGCATTGCAAACCCTGACAGCAGGCAAGTCACCCTAAGCTGGCCACTGGATCTCTTTAGGCCGCTTTCTCCTCCCCCAAATGGACAATAATAATGCTGACCTCACAAGGTTGCTGTTTAGATCATGTTGGCAGACAGGTATGAAGCACTCAGGAGCTGGTACAGGGTGAGCTTTACATTTTGTTTACAAAATGATGAAGTTGCTCACAGAGTGCTAGGATCAAATCCCTGCTTGTGGTCCCTACTAGGCCCTCCTGGTCTAACCTGTCCCGTCTGCGATCTCTTCATGCCCCTTTCCATCCTTTCTGGGACCCGGGCTCCAGACACACTGGCCTAACTTCCGCCCTGCCAGCCCGCCCAATTCATTCCCATCTTCTGGTCTCATCCCAGCGTGTTTTTTCAGCCTGATCTTTGCACAGGAGGCTTTCCCATCTTTCAGGCTCATCCCAGCTTGCCGTCCTTAGTTCCTCCTTTCCGAGGAAGTGGTCCACCGTCACCTCAGAAGCTCTCTAGCTCCTGCTGTGTTACATCGGCTCAGTCCGCATCCCTCTGTGAACTGACGTTCGCTTGCTCGCATATTCACGTCTGACTCCTCCACTGTGGGAATGTCACCCCCAACAGGGCACAATCTTGTCACACTCTTTCCCAGTGTGCCTAAAATAGGGGCTTGATGCACGAGGGGCTCAAAGGACATTTGTTGAATGAGTGAGTGAATACAAGAATCAGTAGAATAAGACGTTTCCTAGGAAGATAGCCAAGGGGAGTTTTTATGTTCATATTTGTCTCTCTCCCGTGAGGGACTTCTGCTCCTTGAGAAAAAAGCCTGCATTCTATGATTTTCATCAGTGCCTATCACCACACCAGGCAAGCACATGGTAGATTCTCAGTAAAAATATTAAGTGAATGAAGTGTGTGTGTGTGTGCTGTACTCAGTCCTGTCTCTTTTCTACCCCATGGACTGTAGCCTGCCAGGCTCCTCTGTCCATGGGATTCTTCAGACAAGAATACTGGACTGGGTTGCCATTTTCTCCTCCAAGGGATTTTTCCAACTCAGGGATCAAACCTATGCCTCCTGCATCTTCTGCGTTGGCAAGCAGATTCTTTACCACTGAGCTATCTGGGAAGCCAGAGGTGAATGCACAAACAGAAACAAACATATATATGCCATTATGATGGCATCACCGACTCGATGGACGTAAGTTTGAGTGAACTCCGGGAGTTGGTGATGGACAGGGAGGCCTGGCGTGCTGCGATTCATAGGGTCGCAAAGAGTCGGACACGACTGAGCGACTGAACTGAACTGAACTGACTGATGTTTCAAGTTAAAACTTAATAAAGTTACTGATAATTGCCTTTGGGAAATAATTGAATTTTCAATAAATAAAAGTTTATATATTTAAACATTTTTCTTGGCTCTATCCAACATGTGGGATCTTATTTCCCCAACCAGGGATCAAACCCGAGCCCCTTGCATTGGAAGCATGGAGTCTTAACCATTGGACCACCAGGGAAGTCCCTCAACTTTGGCAAGAATGCTGGAATGGGTTGCCATGCCCCCCTCCAGGGGATCTTTCCAACTCAGGGGTCAAACCCGGGTCTCCTGCTTTCAGGGGCATTCTTTACCAATAAGCCACCAGGGAAGCCCTTATCTTTAAAGGGGATATGGGAATGTCACGTAAGGTAGATTTTGTACTCGGTGGCCTAGAGTGGGGAACATTTAGAGGACAGGGAGAAATTGGGGTAGGGAGTGGGGAGCACAAGCAGCTAAAGTCCAAGACTGGAGAAGGTATGCTTGCAGCTTGTTGCAAGAAGACCAGGCACAGATAGACAGGTCTGCAGTGAGGGACAGCTGGGTTTTCCAGGAAGGAGGGAGCAATCACCTGACTCTGCTCAGGTCCTCAGACTGGAGTGTAGGGTAACAGGCCCAGCGGGAGCTTCTAGTTGGGTGCTGGAGGTAGGGTTGGAGGGGTGGGGACTGAAGGAGAGTCAGGTCAGGGTATCTGCGGGGAGCAGGTCTCTGAAGTCCCTTTACATAGATAAATGAGGGTGGGGAGAGAGGGAGTATGCGCAACTCCCCCAGGGAGAACAGAGGGAGGTTCTGCAAAACCAGCACTCAGGTGACCCCTAAGAATTCAAAGTCTTTCATTAAACCCCACCTGAAGGCCAATTGTTCTGCAATCTACCCAGTGGTTTTGGCTCTAGGCTTATCTAAATCCAGTCTTGGGGGGAAGGGTATGGGAGGGGGTGGGGAAGGTTTTTTTTCCTTTAAAATGGGAAGAAAAACAGGACAGCTCACATTACAAAGGCTTTTTTCTTTTGGCTGAAATTTGGATACTTCTAAATAAACTACCTCCTTTGAATCTTTCCCCTACCTCCATCCATAGTAATTAAGTAGTGGATTTCCTTTATTTTTAATTTTTTTGTATTCATTCTTTTTTTTTTTAGATTCCAAGTAACAGTGATAGCACAACAGTATTTGTCTTGCTCTAACTTATTTCACTAAGCATAATACCCTTCAGTTCCATCTATGTTGTTGCAAATGGCAAATTTTCATTCTTTATGGTGGTTGAGTAATATTCCACTGTATGTCTAGACCATCTTCTCAAATGGGTCTCCTTTAACACCCCATATGTGAGCACAAGATAGGATTATTTTTTTCTATTCCTGACTTCTGTTGGGGGTGGGGATTCTAACGACAGTACTCTTGGAAACTTCTTTCCAAACAAGCATGCTGTATGCCAGAGAGATACACAGTCTTGGACAGAAGGATTAGGGAGTTTCAGGTGACAGCTAAATTAAGACTAAAAATAAGACCAGTGATGGACCCTAAGGAATATACGGTGTTGCATATTGGAGACTGTCTTCAGAAAGGTCACTTAACATATCTATGCTTCAGTCTCTTCATTTGGAAAATGGAGATGATAATAGTTCCTACCTCATTTCACTTGGGAGGATTAAATGAGGTACAATACATGGAAAGAATTTGGGGTCATAGTTGGCCCGTTATTCACATACAGTAGAACTGAAGTATTATGAATGCGGTATTACTGAGAAGTGCTCATTTTGTCCCATGGGTATCATACTAGACTTTGGG
This sequence comes from Bos javanicus, assembly GCF_032452875.1. Taxonomy (NCBI): domain Eukaryota; kingdom Metazoa; phylum Chordata; class Mammalia; order Artiodactyla; family Bovidae; genus Bos; species Bos javanicus. Next base: position 43,628,491 of record NC_083881.1, read on the forward strand.
GTATAGAGGGAAGAAAATGTCCCAGACTTCGGGGAACTTGGTCTAGAGGTGAAGACAGACATAGAAGCAGATATTTATAATCCTGTGTGTTACACAGTAAGCCAAGTGTGAAACTTCCCTGGTGGCTCAGTGGTAAAGAGTCTGCCTGCCAATGCAGGAGGCTCTGGTTGGATCCCTGACCCAGGAGGATCCCACATTCCACAGAGCAACGAAGTCCATGTGCCACAACTATTGAGCCTGTGCTCTAGGGCCCGGGAGCCACAGCTACTGAGTCCACACGAGGCAACTACTGAAGCCCACGGGCCCTAGAGCCTGTGCTCTGCAAAAAGAGAAGCCGCCACAATGAGAAATCCACCCACTGCACCCAGAGAGTAGCCCCTGCTCACCACAACTAGAGAAAGCCTGCAAACAGCAACAAAGACCCAGTGCAGCAACACCCTCCCCCCGTCCCAAATAAAGAAAAGCAGAGAACACGTGATTAAAATAAATAAATAGACCAAGTGTGCGTGCACTGGGGGGCTGTGGGACCCGGCTGGGGGCATCTGCTTTTTCTCCGTGATCTGATCTTAGTGTGGCTCAGGAAAGGGGCCATGCTCTGAGGTGGTCTCTACCATGGACTTGTTTCAGCACTTAGCATGGTGACTGCCAAATAGTAGAACAAAATACATGCCGAATGAATGAAATGAATTTAGACCATTTCAATACTGATGTAACCTCATAAACCTGAATAGCTGAAAGAAATCTAAGGTGGGTTAGAAAAAGCAGACACAGCCCAGTGGTGTATACACAGCCTTACTCCAGTGGCACATAGTGTCCTAGATGCTGGGCTGGACTGTGAGTGAAAGAAGAGGCTGAGAGCCAGAGGAAAACAAAAATAAGAGCGTCCTTACTACAAGGTGGAAGCAGGCAGAAGGCAGGGAGCCAGAGACGGGGAGTGAAACTGAGCAGCCACGTGGTAGGCTGAGTTCAGAGAGGATGTGGAGGGATGGGGCTGAGCCATGCTGAGCAGCTAGACTTTGTACATTTGTGATTCTCCAAGTGTGTGGGTTTCCCAAGTGGCGCAGTGGTAAAGAACCTGCCTGCCAATACCGGAGACACAAGAGATGTGGGTTTGATCACTGAGTCTGGAAGATCCCCTGGAGGAGGAAATGACAACCCTATCCAGTATTCTTGCCTGGAGAATCCCGTGGACAAAGAAGCCTGACGGGCTACAGTCCACGGATCGCAAAAGAGTTGGCTGCGACTGAGCACGCACATACACGAGTGTGTGAGAGGAGACAGTGGCAGCTGTCATAGCACAAGCATCTCAGAGCTTTGTGAGGTTTCTTCCATTTTATTTCCTCACCAACCTCATTGGGCCTGCTTTTCTCCCCTCTCCCCCGATTAGACTAGGAGCCAGGGTGCCCATCCCAGTGCCAGGAACTGTGTCCTTTGGCATGTTCCTTAAATTACCTGGGCCTCAGTTTCTACAACTGTGACATGTATGATTACTGTGAGAATTGAGAGAATTTGTGTAAAGAGCTGAGGGCAGAGCCCAGCATATGTTAAGTGCTGGTTACCCTCTAGCTGTTAATCTCTCTCCCAGAGGGCTTGTGATTGTCCTGGAAGTTAGCCCAGTTAACAGGGAGAGCTTCACACATATTCAGGGCCTTGGTGTCTTTAAAGTAAGGACCTTACGTGGTCGTGTTTGGGCTTCCCTGTGGCTCAGAGGTAAAGAATCTGCCTGCAATGCAGGAAACACGGGAGGCACAGGAGGCACAGGTTTGACCTCTGAGTGGGGAAGATCCCCTGGAAAAGGAAGTACCCACTCCAGTATTCTTGCCTGGAGAATCCCATGGACAGAGGAGTCTGGCGGGATACAGGCCATAGGGTTGCAAAGAGTTGGACACTGAAGCAACTGAGCACCCACGCGTGTGGTCATGTTTGCATTCAGAGAGAAATGGATTTAAAAGAGGAAGAGACATCCTGAGAAGGCCAGAAGTTAGTGTGAAGGAGGTTGTGGTAGTGTGAACCCCAGGAAACCTTGAACCCAGGAGAGGAGAGTGAGGAGCAGATAGAACTGGAGGTGAAGTTGACAAAGTTTAGTGAGTAGTTAGACATAGGTAGCAAAGATGAACTTCCCAGGGGTTCTGGGTTAGTGACTGGGAGGCTGGTAGCACCAGAGGTGAGGTGAGCAGCGCAGAGAGTGAGCTGCAGGCTCAGAAGGATGATGGTGATGACTTGCATGTTTCATGTTGGAACATCCTGCTGCTACTATTCTCTGTTCACAGCTTGTCTGTGAACCCCCACTGCTATTAGATAAATGGGGACTAGGAATGCTAACCTCCTAGGATTGTTGTTGTTGTTCAGTCACTAAGTCATGTCTGACTCTTTGTGACCACATGGACTGCAGGACGCCAGGCTTCCCTGTCCTTCACTATCTCCTGGAGTTTGCTCAAACTCAGGTCCATTGATTCAGTGATGCCATCCAACCATCTCATTCCCCATTGTCCTCTTCTCCTCCTGCCCTCAATCTTTCCCAGCATCAGGGTAGTTGGTGCAAATCTAACACTTGAAATGCAATAAGTGTGCAGAGCGAGTACCATGTGAGTGTTTGTGATTATAATTAATTATGATTCTATAAATGACTGATATACCTGTCAAAGCCCTCAGTCTGTCCTCTGTACATTTCCCAGACTCTTCTATTCCCATTCTCTTGCATTGAAGTTTTTTCAGTTCATCGAAAACACTGGGCTTCTCTCCTTTCCAGATTTGTATTCTCTCTACTCTCCCCTCTCATCTTTTCTTCCCGTGGTTCACCTTTGTTCCTCCTTGTGTCTCAGCTGAAATGTCACTCCTTACAGGAAGTTTTCCTTAACTCCTCCCTCCTGGATTGGGTGAGGGGGGCCCTCCTCTGTGTTCTCATGGCCTTTATCACACTGATATGTGTCTGTAAATGTCTGTGTTGGGAGCTCCTGGAAGGCAGTACCAGATTATCTTGTGGAACACTGTCTTGCAAACATAGTGTCGGCCCACAGGATAGTTTTAGACATTTTGTTCAGATGGATAAATAAATGTGTTGAAATTTGGAGGAGAGATATAGATGGATGTAAATTAGGGGTGATCAGCAAGTAGAGAGATGAGCTCTCAGAGGTGTGCCTTCTTCATACTTGATCTGTTGCCTTTTGACCACCTATTTGTCCTCTGGAAACTATTTTCCATGCCTCCAAGGATACCATCCTGTTCTACTTCTTTGGCTATTTTTGGCAATAGATCTTCTCTGGTCTCTCTCCTCTTTTCTTCTCTCATTTTCTTTTTTTACCCTATTCACCTCTTGGACATCTATTTTTTTCCCCCATAAATTCAACTATCTCTTATTGATTGTTATCTCCACTTCCAGCTTCAACTTTGCTCCCGAACTCCTGACCTGTATTTCCAACTGCTCATAAATATTCCAACCAGACCTTTCACACGTAGCCAAGTGGAACCGGTTATTATTTCTACCCTCATTCCCAGACTTCAAGTGAACTCTCCTCTACTCTTCTCTAGCTGGGTTGATAGGGTTCCCATGTACACAGTCACCTAAACTAAGTCTTAGGAGTTTCAGTTCCTCCTCCCTCTTTCCCCACATCCTTCCTCTTCTATATCTTGCCATTTCTGATTCTGGAAGTCTTGAATTTGACTTCTCATTTTATTTTCACTGTCACAATTCAGCTCTGACTTTCATCATCTGATGCCAAGACTATTGTAATAGCTTCTTAATTGTCCTGTCTGTCTCCAGGTGAGTTTCTAAATTACATGTCTGATGGTGTCCCTTTTTTACTCAAAGATCTTCCAAGGCCACACAACCTACAGAATCAAGTCCAGATCCCTGACCATGACATTCAATATTTTCACAATCTGGCCCCAACATACTTTTCCAGCCTCATTTCTCAAGAATCCATGCTCCAAAAGCCTTCTGTGTATATCTTTACATTGTGTTAGAATTAGATGTTTAGTTATCTCTCTGTACTTCCAACTCCATGATGTCAGGACCAGTCCTTATTAATCTCTGTATCTAAAGGACTTAGAAAAGTGCCTAGGAAATGAGTGTCTTTTGAATAATTGGTTATTGTCACTTCCAAAGGGAACATCTTGCCTAATCTTGCTCATCTCCTATGCCCAGATTGCATAGGAGAATGAATGGTTGGCTTATTTTGAAATGCAAACTTCTTTTATTTCTAATTGAAATATATTTGACATATAACATAAACTTAAGGTGTACAACATATTTATCTGATATGTTTATATCTTTTTATGTGATTGTCATTGTAGTGACAATTAGAGGCTGGGACTTTTTTTCACTTTAGTATATCCCTTGTCTAATAGTACCTGACACATAATAGATATTGAATAAATTTATGCTGAATGAAGGCATGAACAAATGAATACATGAAACCATCCCCTCGATCCCCACTTACCTACAGCATTTACCATCTCAGATGTTTTTCCTAGTAGAGCAAAGGTAGCTGGTACTATGGAGAAGGAAATGGCAACCAACTCCAGTGTTCTTGCCTGGAGAATCCCAGGGACGGGGGAGCCTGGTGGGCTGCTGTCTATGGGGTCACACAGAGTTGGACACGATTGAAGCGACTTAGCAGCAGCAGCAGCTGGTACTATAATGCGTGTCACATCTGTGCTTTGGCTTGCAAAAGTTCTGAATTTTTACTCAAAGAAAATGACTCTTGAGACTAACTTGAATTTCATTTAATTAATGTAAGTTTCTCCTAGTGTTAATTAGGTCTTTGGGCAGCAAAAGATAAAATCTTGTCTCCCATGTGATTAGGTCCATATTAGAAATACTTGAGAGAAATTTGATATCAAATGAACTCTTATTAAACATTTTTTTTCACTTATTTATAAAATGAAATGTACCCTTGTGCCCCAAAATGGCTATACACAATATTCAGGTACTCTGTGGGAATTGTGGATTTCTGGGCCCCACCTCAAATTAACTGAATCTGAATTTCTTGGGGGAAGGCCTGGAAATTCCTCTCCATGGCTTCAAGGACACCACTCTGTTTTATTTCTTCTATTTCTTTGGTTGTTGTAGATCCTTTGTAATCTCTTTTATTGATTGCTTTTTACTTACTTACTTTGGAGAATTACACCCCCACCCCCACCATGATTTCAACTATCACTTATAACTGGTATTCTAACTGTTCTCTGCAACTCAAGTATTGGTATTTCCAATGTTTACCCTGAGTCCTCTCCATGACCAGCAAAGACTCTGGGTAATTCTTTTGTTCTCTGAAGTTCAAGAGCAGCTTAACTGATAGTTTTCAAAAATTTCCCTTCTTTGCATTCAAATCCTGACTGATTCAAAGGAAAACTGAGTGAGTATAGAGAGACAGGGACACCCATATCAGTATATACCATCCAGCAGTCAGCTGAGAGGCTGGTGTTATTTCAGTTGCTGCAGACAGTGGCTATGAAGCCTACTCATTAAAATACCATTAATAACTACGAAACACATTGCTGTTCAGTGATAGACATACTCTGGGTTTTGATATATGTTTCTCACTGATTATCTTATCTCTTACAAAGTAGATCCCCGCTGAGGCTCAGATATGGCCTGGATAGTTAGTGCCTGGAGGTGGGTTAGGCTGAGGGTGACAGCTGAAAAGGAACTAAATGAAACCGAAACCAAAAGCGGTCAGGTTTTTTCACCAAGTCGTAAAACTGAGTGATTGACCAGTGATTGACCAGTAATGCTCCATTTTGGCTGCATAGCAGAATTATTGGAGGAGATTTTTTTTTAATGGGCCTCACCCCAGACCACATAAAGCAGAAACTCAGAGCATTTGCAAATCACTAAAGAAGACTCTTGAGAGTCCCTTAGACCCAAGGAGATCAAATTATCCATCCTAAAGGAAATCAATCCTGAATATTCATTGGAAGGACTGATGCTAAGGCTGAAGCTCCACTACTTTGGGCATCTGATATGAAGAGCCAAGTCATTAGAAAAGACCCTGATGCTGAGAAAGGTTGAGGGCAGAAGGAGAAGGGGATGGCAGAGGACGAGATGGTTGGATGGCATCACTGATTCAATGGACATGAATTTGAGCAAGCTCTGGGAGATGGTGAAGGACAGGGAAGCCTGGTGTGTTGCAGTCCATGGAGTTGCAAAGAATTGGACACAACTGAGTGACTGAACAACAACAAAGGGAGTGGAATGTAAACCCACAAGAGCACGGTGCAGCCTTTTAGATGGTGGACCTATAGCTTTATTTGTGAGCAGAATGTTGCTGTTAAGGCTACTAATCCACATCAGACATATCTTGAAATCTTATTGATTTATTGTAGCTTAGCACTTACTATGTATAAGGCATAATATAGACACTGACATAAAGAGAAGAAAAATGGTAAAACAAAGTAACACTTTTTGAAGACTATTTTGAATATACACTGTTCGAGGCACTATAATCATTTAATTCTCATTAAAGAAGAGTGAGATTTTATTTTATTTTATTTTATTTTAAGAGTGAGATTTTAATGTCTCACTAAAGACAGTATTACTTATCATCCCCATTTTAGAGAAGAGAAAACAGACTCAGAGAGGTTGCATAACTTCCTCAAGGTAACTCATCTCAAAAGTAGCAAGAGTCAAGATTCAAACTCATACCTGCTGGCTCTGAAACCCATATTCCTTCTGCTATATTTAGTTGCCTATTACGTCAAAAGAGGAGGAAAATATTTTGCCTGTCCTTCTGGAGTTTTCTGTCTGTTTAGGGAGGAGGGGTATGACTATAAAGATGAAAGATCATGGTAAATGTTTGAGAGGTTTAAGGTTGTTGCTAAAGGAATGAAGGGGGGCGGGTAGAGTAGGATAGGGGTAGGAGATCAAGAGGTACAAACTAACATGTATAAAATAAATAAGCTCGAAAGAGAGGGTGAGATGAACTGAGAGAGTAGCATTGAATTATGTACATTACTATGTGTAAAATAGACAGTTAGTGGGAAGTTGCTATATAATCCAGGGAGCTCAGACTGGTGTTCTGTGATGACCTAGAGGGGTGGAATGGGGGAGGAAGAGGGAGGCTCAAGATGGAGGAGATATATGTATACTTATAGCTGATTCACATTATTGTACGGAAGAAACCAACACAACATTGTAAAGCAATTATCCTTCAATTAAACATATATATTTTTAAATGAGGTAAAATAAATAAGCTATAAGAATATATTGTACAACACAGGGAATGTAGCCAATATTTTATAATAACTATGAATGGACCTTTAAAAATTGTGGAGACAATTAAAAACTCAAATGGGAAATCCAATTCAAGGCTTTTAAACACATAATGTTCATTGACAAATTTTAGAAGTGATAATTTAAAGTCCAAATAAACATAGTTTTGAAGTTAAAAAAAGAACAAAATAATGAAGAGAATAAAAATGAGGTTGGAAATCGTTTCTTGCTGAAGGCAGGCTCCTCTAGAATGCTTCCTGGGAACAGACGTTCAGAGCAGCTAAAAGATGTTTGGAGTTGTTTGGCGGAGCCTATGCCCAGAAGGGAAGGTAGAGACAGGGATAGGGATGCACAGGGACTCTTTCAGCACAGGGTGTGGGGTCTGCTCTTATTGGAGTAGAAAGTGATCTAGTCGATTCTCATGCAGCATCTCTGGAACAACACAGTGTGTTCAGAGCCTGAAAGTTCTTGACTGACAAGCCAGGGCTTCACTTACTCACCAGGCAAAAGAGAGACAGATCTGAAGGCCAAGAGTGAAATGGTATGTCTGGACGATTGAAGCCTGAAGAGACTGGGGGCCGGATGACTAGTTATAAGGCAACTGTAGGTAAGACGAAATGAAGGGGAAGGCTGGGCAGGGGGATGGATAGCGATATTTCATGGCTGAGACCCATTCGACTTGAGTTGATGGTTATGGTGTAGAGGAGAAGGAGGGTGGGATCATGCAGATTGTTTTAAATTTGGAAAGGACCCCAAAAATGGGGATGGGTGTATTTACCTAGGGCAAGAAGAGGTGAGGATCTGGGGTTTGGGTGTGTGGAGCTCAAGGTGATGGGAAGAGATGGAGAGACTCATGAGGCAGATGACAACTCAGAGTCGCTGAGAGGGCTCCAAGGTCCTGGCCCCCAGGTCAGACTTAGCAGCTCTCCAACTGGGCGTGATGGCTAGAGCATCTGGGTCCTGTCCAAGTGTTCTACTTGAGTGGATTCCTGTTAAATGTTAACATGAACACCTTTGATTAAAAAAAAAAAAAGGTGGTATCAGAAAACACTGGGTAAAAAGAGTTTAGGACTCATATCTGGTTAAATAAAAAACAAAGATTGGTAACTGGTTAAATAACTAAAAAGCTACTTAAACATTACAAAAAAGTTACTTAAATTTTAATCAAATCAATTTTGAAATACCAACTTTGAGATTTTTCTTATAGACCAGAGGGACTGTAATTAAACTAATTATAGTCATGCTAGATTTCCTCCCTGATGTTTATTTTTCTTCTGGTTATATTTCAGACAATTAATAGTGTCTAATGACTCCAAGTTTTGTGTAATTACCACCAATGATTAGAACCTCTCTCTTATGGAATGTTCTTTACACACAGGCACTCTGGAAGTGAAAGAAATTTATGATTATTCATGAAAGTCTCTCTACACGCTTTAAAAAATCATCAGACTTTAAAATAAATTAATTATTCATTTATATAGCTATTTGAAGCTAGAAAAAACAGTAAAAATAATTTAGTTCCCTTTAAAAAGTTCCAATAGTTTCCTTTCACACAGAGCCTTTCTTTCCTTCAATTTTATTTTTATTTTTTTTCTTTCCTTCAATTTTAGAATGTTAGAAATGAAAATTAAAATGGGAGAGACACAGTTTTGTTTTTAATTCCTGTAAATGCTTGGTTTCTAGCCTCCTTTCCCCCCACTAAGTGTGAAAGTATTTTAGGGAAAGTTTCATTGCAACTTTGTCAATAATTAATCTTCTTTTTCTTCAAAAAGTCTGACAATGTTACAGTAACAATAACAGGTCGTAAAACACTCCCCCTAATTGTGCAAGGGCTCATTCTTCCCTGCCAGGGTTCAGGTTGACTGGAATGTGCTGAAGTCACATTCCAGCACCTTCCCTGGCCAGGAGAACCACACAGGACTCTGGAAAGAATGGATGAGAATCTTTGTTTCTGCTCTTAGAAAGGAGAGCTAGGAAGGAGTAGTAGAGGCTGGGAGGCACAGTAGAAAAGGAAATGGGGCTGGAAAACAAATGGCAAATGAACTAGGGGGAGAGAGTGGGTCAGTGTGTAGAAAGATGGGTCAAATAGAACAAAGACAATCCCAAGGGTGAAACCCATTCATGTAAGTTAGGGAGGATGATAGAAAAGCAGGTCAGAGGTCCATCAGTAAAGGCCAAAGGCTGGGAATCACAGGCAGGGGAAAGGAACACTCTTCAGAAGGTACACACTGTTGAATGGGAATCTCATCCCTTCCCTCTCTTTCAGGATGATAAACTTGGAAATCTAAATGGAAATTTTCTTCATTTATCTGGAGAGTGAATGATTGAATGGAAAATGAGAAACTGAATTTTGACATTCTTACTGTGATTTACTTAGGACACTAAAGTTAAGACAGGATTCTATAATGAATTAAGATTTTTTTTTCCTAATACATTTTTGCTTTGAACTTTTTGTTTTCATTTGCTCTTGAGTGATGTTTTGAGTGAACTCGCTGTGATACCTTGCCCCAAAATTCCCAAATCTTTCTTCTTAATAACTGTTAACATATTATAACATTCACTAGTTTTAAACATACACTTCAGTTATCTTTTATTAATTTACTTGGTTGTTCAACTATCACCATCCTCTGGTTTTAGAACCTGGCCATCACCCAGGTAAGATCTCACATGCTCATTTGCAGTTAATTTCCATTTCTATTCCAGGCCTCAGGCAACCACTGAACTACTTCCTGTTTCTAGAAATCTGATTATTCTGGGCATTTCACATAAATGAAATTATACAGTATATGATCTTTTGCGATTAGCTTCTTTACTTTGCATTGTTTTTGAAGGTCATCCTTGTTGTTGCAAACATGTCTATTTCAGTCTTTTATGACTGAATTGTATTTTATTGTATGGCAATACCCCATTTTGTTTACCTATTCACCAGCTGATAGACATGTGGATTATTTCCACTTTTTGGGTTTTATGAATTATGCTCCCAAGAACATTGCTATGCAAGTCTTTATGTAATCATATTTTTTTAAGGTTATAGTCAGTTTATAGTTGTTAAAAATATTGGCTATATTCTCTGTGTTGTATAGTACATTCTTTTTTTTTTTTATAGTACATTCTTATAGCTTATTTTGTGCATAATAGTCTGTACCTCACAATTCTCTACACTTATCTTACCCTTTGCTCTTCTGTCTCCTTCTTTGTATCTGTGAGTCTGTTTCTTTTCTGTTCTAGTCACCAGTTTTTTGTTATTCCACATATAAGTGATATTATATAGTATTTGTCTTTCTCTGACTCATTTTACTTAGCATAATTCCCTCTAAGTCCATCCATGTTATTGCAAATAGCAAAATTTCATTTTTTATAGCTGAGTAATATTATGTTATATATATATATACTACATCTTCTTCTCCATCCATCTGTCCATGGATACTTAGATTCCTTCAATATCTTAGCAGTTGGAAATAGTGCTGCTTTGAACACGTGATCATATGATTTTATCTCTCTTGGTTACATAACAAAGAATAGAATTGTTGAATCATATGGTATGTTTAATATTTTAAGAAACTGCCATGATTTTCAAACTGGCTGTAAAATTTTACATTCTCACCACCAGCATATGAGAGCACAACAATGAATATGCCTATCTTCATATCCTTGCCAACTTATTGCCTTTTATTTTTATATTTTAAGTTTCAACTTTATTGAGGTATAACTGACACATGAAATTGTAAGATTTTAAAGTGTATATCATGGTGATCTGGTATATGAATACATTGTGAAAGGATTCCCCCATCTTGTTAATTAGCATATCCATCACCTCATGTATTTCTTTTTTGTGTGTGAAATCTGTAAGTTCCACTCTCTTAGCAAACTTCAATTATATACTAGAGTGTTATCAGTATAGTCATCATGTTTTACATAAGGTCATCAGATCTTATTCATCTTATAGTTGAAAGTTTGGACCCTTCTACTTACTTCTCCCTATCTCCCCACCCTCTAGGCCTTGGCAACTCCTGTTTTACTCTTTTTCTGTGAGTTTGTCTTAAAAAAAAAAAAATTCTACATATTAGTGATTCCATGTAGTATTTGTCTTTCTCTGTTTGATCACCTTTCGCGTAGCCCTCAGGGTCCATCCATTTGTTGCAAATGCGGAATTTCCTTTTTCCTCATGTCTGAGTGATATCGCTGTGTTTGTGTGTGTGTGTGTGATATCTTTTTTATCTATTCATCTGTTGATGAACACTTATGTTGTCTCCATATCTTGGCAATTGTGAATAAAGATGCAGTGAATGTGAGTGTTGATGTGTCTTCCATAACCTGTTTTCATTTCCTTTGGATGTGCACCCATGAGCGACATTTCTGGATCATTTGCTAGTTCTATTTTTTCATTTTTTGATAAACTTTCATACTGTTTTCTCTAGTAGCTGCATCAATCTGCATTCTCACGACAGGGTACAAGTCTCCTTTCAGCACATCTTTGCCAATACTGATGTCTTGTCTTTTTGATGATAGTCATTCTAACAGGTATGTGAGATGGTATCTGATTGTGGTTTTGATTTGCATTTTTCTGGTGATTAGTGATTTGAACATCTTTTCATTTACTTGTTGGCCATTGTTTCTCTTCTATGGGACAATGTCTACTCAGTTTCTCTGCCTACTTTTTATTCAGATTTGTTTTGTTTTTTGCTATTGAGTTGTATGAATTCTTTATATATTTTATATATATATATAACTATTATATATATATAATTATATATATAACTTTATATATTAACCACTCACAGATATATGATTTGCAAATATTATCTGCCATTCCATGGATTACCTTTTCAATTTTTTTGATGATTTTCCTTGCTGTGTAAAGCTTTTTAGTTTAATATAGCTCCACTTCTTTGTTTTTGCTTTTCTTGCCTTTCCTTTTGGTGTGTCAGATCCAAAAATATCATTGTTAAGACCAATGTCAAGGAACTTACTGAGTATGTTTTCTTCTAGGAGTTTTATGGTTTCAAGTCATGCTCAAGTCTTTTATCCATTTCTAGTTGATTTTTGTGTATGGTGTTGTTTTGTGTTCATCTCAGCCCATTGTTAGTGATGCTATTGACTAGGGATGCCTGAGGTACTACTTTGGACGCATCTACTTGTGATGAATGAAAGTGAAGTGAAAGTGTTAGTTACTCAGTTGTGCCCGATTCTTTGTGACCCCATGGACTGTAGATGCCAGGCTCCTCAGTCCATGGAATTCTCCAGGCAAGAATACTGGAATGGGTAGCCCACAGACATTTCCCTGCCTGGAGCCAATGTTGTGGCTGGGTCAGCTCTTGTGGGTCTTATGATTCCAACACACATCTCAACAACAACGATCAGGGAACTTTGAAAAGCCAAGATTTATTACTCACAGGCCTAGGGTTTACATGGCACACATAAGGGCCACACAGAGGGGTTGAAAGTAGAGCAAGAGAGAGAATGCAGACCTGGGGTTCTGCTGTTATTGGATCTGAGGGTGGGGTGCCTAGGGTTTTGTGGATTTATTCTTGGCAAATTTTAAACATAAGAGCAGGAATTAGGGAATGGGAAGGGAAAAGTGGGATCACTGAAGTGGTTAGTTATCTAGGTTACCCAGGACTTTCTAAAAGGGGAACTTTATGGGTGGGGCAACTTAGTTTCTTTTTTAGTTGTTTTACTACTGTGTCATACAGCTGGCAACATGTTTAGAAGCACAACTGATCTTTTTTAAAAAAGTGTATTTTATTTACTTTTGTCTGTGCTGGGTCTTTGTTGAAGCTCATGGGCTCTTCGTTGCTCATTGCAGGCTCTCTCTTGTTGTATTGAGTGGGGCTACTCTCTAGTTGCAAAATGCAGATTCTAGAGCTTGGGCTTAGCTGCTCTACGGCATGTGGGATTCTCCCAGACCAAGGATCGAGCCCATATTCCCTGCATCGGCAGGTGGATTCATAACCACTGGACCATGAGGAAAGTCCCCAAACTGACTTTTGTATATTGATTTTGTATCCTGAAGCTTTACTAAACTAGTTGATTAGACCTAACAGTGTTTATTAGTAGAGTCTTTTAGGATTTTCTCTGTATAATATCCCATCAACTGCAAATAGAGACACTTTTACTTCTCCCTTTCTGATTTGGATGCCTTTCTTTCTTTTTGATGCCTTGTTTAATTGTCTGACTAGGACTTACAGTACTATGTTGAATAAAAGTGGTAAAAGTAGAGATTTTTGTCTTATTCCTGATTTTAGAGGAAAGGTTTTCAAATTTTCTCTGTTGAGAATGGTGTTAGACATGGACTTGTCACATATGGCCTTTGTTATATTGGGGTATTTTCCCTTTATACCCAATTTGTTGAGAATTTTTTTAAAAATCATTAATTGATGTTGAATTTTGTTCAAAGTTTTTCTGCATCTATTGAGATGGTCATACATTTTTAAATCCTTCATTTTGTTAACATGGTATATCACATTGGTTAATTTGTGGATGTTAAACTATCCTTGGATTCCTGGAATGAATCCCACTTGATCCAGTTATGGTCCTTCAGTGAATTGTTGAATTTGGTCTACTAACATTTGGTTGAGGATTTTTGCATCTATGTTCATCAGAGATAGTGTTATAGTGCTCAGTTGCTTCATTCATGTCCAGCTCTTTGTGACCCCATGGACTGTAGCCTGTAGCCTGCCAGGCTCCTCTGCTGATGAGATTTTTCCAGTAAGAATACTGGAATGAGTTGCCATGCCCTTCTCCAGGGACTCTTCCTGACCCAGAGATTGAACCTACGTCTATTCTGTCTCTTGCATTGCAGGTGGATTCTTTACCAGTGAGTTACTGTTCATCAGGGATATTGGCCTTTAATTTTTCACATGCCTTTGTCTGGTTTTGGTATGGAGGTAATGCTGGCCTTGTAAAATGAGTTAGGAACTCTTCTGTCCTCTTCAATTTTATGTAAGAGTTTGAGAAGGATTGGTATGAATTCTTCAAGTGTCTGGTAGTACTTGCCAGTGAAGCTATCAGTTCCTGCACATTTTTGGGGGGGAGGTATTTGATTACAGATTCAATCTCATAACTAGTAGCTGGTGTTTTAAGATTTCCTATTCATGATTCAGACTTGGTAGGTTGTATATTTCTAGGAATTTATCCATTTCTTCTAGCTTGTCTAATTTGTTGGTATACAATTGTTCATAGTAATCTATTATTATCCTTTGCATTTATGTGGTGTCAGTTGTGGTGTCTCCTTTTTCATTTTTTTAAAATTTTATTTGAGTTTTTTCTTTTTTATTCATAGGTTTAGCTAAAGGTTTGTCTACTTTATTTATTTTTGGCAAAACCAGTACCTAGTTTTATTGATTTTTTTTCCTGCTGTCTTATTATTGTTTATTTCATTTATTTCTTTTCTTCTACTAACTTTGGGCTTAGTTTGTTCTCTTTTGGTTTCTTGAGATGTAAAATTGGATTGCTTATTTGAGACCTTTGTTTCTTTAATTAATGTAGACATTTGTTGTTGAGAGTACCTCTCTTAGAACTGCTTTTGCTGCATCCCATAATTTTCATATGCTGTATTTCCATTTTCATTTGTCTCAAGTTATTTTTTGTTTCTCTTTTGATTTCTTTTTTGACCCATTATTGTTCAGTAGCATGTAGTTTAATCCCCTATACTTGTAAATTTTTCATTTTATTTGTTGTAACTGATTTCTAGTGTCATATCATTATGGTAAGAAAAGATATTAGACATAATTTCAGTCTTTTTAAATCTATTAAGACTTATCCCTTGTACACTTGAGATGAATGTGCATTCTGCTGCTGATGGTTGGAATGTTCTATAAATGTCCATTAAGTCCATCTGGCCTGATATGTAGTTTAAGTTCACTATTTCTTTATTAAGTTTCTATTTGGATGATCTATTCATTGTTAAAAGTGGGAGTTGAAGTTCCTACTATTATTAAGTTGCTGTCTCTTTCTCTCTTCAGGTTTGTCAGCATTTGCTCACCAGGCTCCTCTGTCCATGGGATTTTCCTGGCAAGAATACTGGAGTGGGTTTCCATTTCCTTCTCTAGGGGGTCTTCCTGACCCAAGGATCAAACCTGGGTTTCCTGCATTGAATACAGATTTTTTTAACCATCTGAACCACCAGGGAAACCACTTCTATGTTGGGTGCATAAATATTTACAAATATTATATCTTCTTGTTGGATTAACACCTTTTTCATTATATAATGACCTTTCTCTTTCATTACAGTCTTTGGCTTAAAGTTTATTTTGCCTGGTATAAGTATAGCTAGGGTCTTCATAGGTGGTGCAGTGGTAAAGAATCCATCTGCCAATGCAGGAGATGCAAGAGACTCAAGTTCGATCCTTGGTTCAGGAAGTAGGAAATGGCAACCTGCTCTAGTATTCTTGCCTGGAAAATCCCATGGACAGAGGAACCTGTTGGGCTACAGTCTATGGGGTCTGGT
Source organism: Bos javanicus (assembly GCF_032452875.1). Taxonomy (NCBI): domain Eukaryota; kingdom Metazoa; phylum Chordata; class Mammalia; order Artiodactyla; family Bovidae; genus Bos; species Bos javanicus. Next base: position 43,644,150 of record NC_083881.1, read on the forward strand.
TTTTGCAGAGAGTTGGGCATGACTGAGCACACACACACACAAATATGGTTACCTCTGCTTCTTTTGGTTTCCATCTGTATGTACTATTTTTTCCATCCCTTCACTTTCAGTCTGTTTGTTCTTAAAGTAGATGTGTCTCTTGTAGGCAACATAGAGTTGGGTCTTAAGTTTTTAAAACATTTACTTAGTTGTGGCATGTGGGCTCTCTAGTTATGGCATGGGCTTAATTGCCCCATGGCAGATGGGATCTTAGTTTCCCAACCAGAGATGGAAAACATGTCCCCTTCATTGGAAGGTGGATTCCCAACCACTGGACCACCAGGGAAGTTCTTTAAAATAAAGTCCCCTCAATTTTGTTTTTATGTATTTTTAAAACTTATTTGCTTATTTATTTTGGTTGCACTGGGTTTTCGTTACTGTGCATGGGCTTCCTCTAGTTGTGGGGAGTGGGGTTTATTGTTAATGTGCATGGGCTTTCTCTAGTTGTGGGGAGCAGGTATCTTCTCTGTTGTGATGCATGGGCTTCTCACTGCAGTGGCTTCTCTTCTTGAGACGCACTGGCTCTAGGTGCACAGGCTTCAGTGGTTGTGTCATGCAGGCTCAGTAGCTGTGGCTTGTGGCCTGAAGAACATGGGCTCAGGAGTTGTGGTGCACAGGCTTAGTTGCTCCTTGGTGCATGGAATCCTCCCAGAACAGAGACTGAACCCACGTCCCTGCACTGGCAGGTGAATTCTTATCCACTGTACCACCAGGGAAATCCCTTAATTTTGCTTTTAATCCATTTACCCGCTCTAGATCTTTTGACTGTAGAATTTATTTCATTTACACTTAAACCAATAATAGATAGATATGAGATTACTATTGCCATTTTGTTTATTGTTTTCTGACTGCCTTCTCATTCCTTTATTCCTTTCTTCTTCTCTTGCTCTCTCCCTTTGATTTGCTACTTTTCTGTAGTGGTATGCTTATATTTCTTCCTCTTTATGGTAAAGAATCTGCCTGCAATGCAGGACACCTGGGTTCAATCCCTGAGTTGGGAAGATCCCCTGGAAAAGGGAACAGCTCCCCACTCCAGTATTCTGGCCTGAAGAATTCCACGGACTGTATAGTCCAAGGGGTCACAGAGAGTCAGACATGACTGAGTGACTTTCACTCACTCTCTTTCATGGTTAGATTTCTTCCTCTTTATCTTTTGTGTATCTACTGTAGCATTTTATTTTGTTGTTGCTATAAGGCTTCCATAAAACACCTTATATTTATAACAATCTATTTGAAGTTGATAACAACTTAACTTTGAACACATTCTAAAGTTATATATTTTTATTATCTTTCTCCATTTGATGTTTTGATGTCACAATTTCTTTTTACCTTGTATATCCATCAACAAATTATTTTAATTTTAACTGTTTTAAATTCTTTATTATTTAACCTTCTATCTGGATTTATAAGTGATTTACCCAACAGCAATATAGCAGGAGAGTGTTCTGAGTTTAAATACATATTTACCTTTACTGGTGAGATTTATATTTTCATGTTTTCTTGTTACTAATTAGCATCCTTTTGTTTAGGTTTAAGAAGTCCTTTTAATATTTTTCACTTGGTCAGCCTAGTAGTGCTGAACTCCTTCAGCTTTTGCTTCTCTGGAAAATTCTTTATTCCTCCTTCAACTCCGAAGGAAAACTTTGCTGGGGAAGTATTCTTGGTTGGCAGTGTTTTTCCTTCAGCTTTTTGAATATGTCCTACTCCTTGCTTCTTCCCTGCAAAGTTTCTGCTGAAAAATCTGTTGATAGTTTTATGGGTGTTCCTTTGTATGTAATGTTGTTCTTCTCTTGCTGCTTTTAAGATTCTCTCGTCTACAATTAAATTTTCAGAAGTTAAAATGTGTCTCAGTATGACTAACCATCTTTTAAATTACATTTCCAGTGGGTGTTAAGTGGTATTTCATGTGATTTTAGTTTGCATTTCCTTAACAATTAATGATGTTAAGCATCTTTTCATGAACTTATTAGCTATACATATATGAAGTGAAGTGAAGTGAAGTGAAGTACAGGCTTCTCCGTCCATGGGATTCTCCAGGCCAAAATCCTTCTCCAGGGGATCTTCACAATCCAGGGATTGAACCCGGGTCTCCCGCATTGGAGGCAGATGCTTTAACCTCTGAGCCACCAGGGAAGCGGCCGTATATATGTGTCAGTTCAGTTCAGTTCAATTGAGTCGCTCAGTCGTGTCCGACTCTTTGTGACCCCATGAATCACAGCAGCCAGGCCTCCCTGTCCATCACTAACTTCCAGAGTTTACTCAAACTCGTGTCCATCGAGTCAGTGATGCCATCCAACCATCTCATCTTCTGTCATCCCCTTCTCCTCCTGCCCCCAATCCCTCCCAGCATCACGGTCTTTTCCAGTGAGTTAACTCTTTGCATGAGGTGGCCAAAGTATTGGAGTTTCAGCTTTAGCATCAGTCCTTTCAATGAACACCCAGGACCAATCTCCTTTAGAATGGACTGGCTGGATTTCCTTGCAGTCCAGGGGACTCTCAAGAGTCTTCTCCAACACCACAATTCAAAAGCATCAATTCTTCAGCGCTCAGCTTTCTTCACAGTCCAACTCTCACATCCATACATGACCACTGGAAAAACCATAGCCTTGACTAGATGAACCTTTGTTGGCAAAGTAATGTTTCTGCTTTTCAATACGCTATCTAGGTTGGTCATAACTTTCCTTCCAAGGAGTAAGCGTCTTTTAATTTCATGGCTGCAGTCACCATCTGCAGTCATTTTGGAGCCCCCAAAAATAAAGTCTGACACTGTTTCTGCTGTTCCCCATCTATTTCCCATGAAGTGATGGGACTGGATGCCATGATCTTCGTTTTCTGAATGTTGAGTTTTAAGCCAACCTTTTCACCCCCCTCTTTCACTTTCATCAAGAGGCTTTTTAGTTCCTCTTCACTTTCTGCCATAAGGGTGGTGTCATCTGCATATCTGAGGTTATTGATATTTCTCCCCGCAATCTTGGTTCCAGCTTGTGCTTCTTCTATATATATAAATTTCAGTAAAACATATACACAATATTTTGCCCATTTTAAAATTTGATTGTCTTACTATTGAACTGTAAGAGTTCTTTATAAGTTCTTGATACAAGTTTTTTTAAATCAAATATATGATTACAAATATTTTCTCACTTATCTTTCCATTTTCTTACTAGTGTTTTTAAAGCACAAAAGTTTTAAAGTTTGACAAAGTTCACTTCTTTAATGTATTGTGCTTTTGGTATTGTATCTAGGAAATCTTTGCCCGTGCCCAGAAAGATATATTTCCATGTTTTTCTCTAAAAGTTGTATAGTTTTCATATTTACATTTAGGTCTCTGATCCCTGTTTGTTAATTTTTTTGGTTTTGGTATAAGGTAAGGGCCTAAATTCATCTTTTGCTTCCAATAACTTAAAAAAAAAAACCTTTTTTTATTGGAGTATAGTTGCTTTACAGTGTTGTGTTAGTTTCTACTGTACAGTAAAGTGAATCAGCTTTTCCCATCTAGGTCACCACAGAGCACTGAGTAGAGTTCCCTATGCTCTACAGTATGTTCTCATTAGTTATTTATTTTACACATAGTGATGCATCCGATAACTTAAAAAAAAAAATTTTGGCCATGCCCCACAGCATGTGGGATCTTAGTTCCCTGACCAGGGATTGAACTTGCACCCCCTGCATTGGGAATGTAGAATCTTAACCACTGAACTGCCAGGAAAATCCCTCCAAAAACTTTTAAAGAAAGGAATTTAGGAAAATAAACATTACATTTTTTTCATAATACAATTGGGATTTGTGATAACATGTTTTTCCTTTAACATACTTAAGACTACCTAATATTTTCTTATTTATTTATTTTTTATTTTTATTTTGTCTGTCTCCTCCTTTAGGATAATTGCTAGAGGCGGAAATGGCCTTTTCTCTGTTTTCCATTGCTGTATCCTTAATGCCTTGCAAATGGTAGGTATTCACTAAATATTTGATGAGTGAGTGAGTGAATGAATAAATGAGTGAAATGCTAGGGTAGTAAATAAGTCAGAAAAAGCAAAAATGTTTTTATTACCTCAGAGGTTGAGGGAGGAGTATAGAAGGAAGATTCTGGAGCAGGAACCAGCAGGCAGGGAGTATAGCACTAGGGTGTGAGCATTTACCTTAGGTTTTACGTTTCCTTCAATGCCACTCTGATCCAGAACTTGTGCCTGCACCTGTGAATGTGCTGATGAAGTGCCTTTTGGCAACCCTAAGTACGGTTTTTGAGGGGAATTGAATGTTGTAGTTAATTAGGCCATAAGCTTTATGTATTATTCATTCAACAGGTATATCTGTGTCCCTGGTCACATACCAAGCACTTTGCTAGGATTTGGAGACAAGGCAGGTATTTATCCTGCCCTTATGAAGTGGTAGGCTTCCAGGCACTTACTAACTAGTTGTGTGACCTTGAGACTATTATGTAACCTCTCAGAGCTTGTTTCCTTATTTATAAATTGAGGATTGTAAAGTAGCTACTTCATTTGATTTTGACAAGTATTAAGTCATTATTTTAAAGAAATGACTGCTTCTATGGCATATCACAAGTATTTTAAATGATATTATTATTAGTTGTTCAACCTGTCACTTAAGACAGAGTTATTCTGTATTATTGACTCTCAACTTCCATTTGATATGATATTAATGATTCTAATTACCATGGGTCAATGAATCATCAAGGGACAGAAAATAAACATTTCTCTTTGAAAATCTTAAAACTTGTTTATAAAGGCAATACATACTCTTGAGGAAAAAACAAATTCAAACAATATAGAAGCATACACAATAAAAAGTAGGACTTCCCCTTCCACACACACACAACCCATTCCTCAGAGGTAATCACTGTGAGCAATCCTTTGTCTCCCCTTCCAGAAAAGTCTCATGCATATGCACATTCTTAGACAACAAACAGCAAATGCAATCAGGTACTACTAACTAGTTATCAGTAAGCATTCTCACTTCTGAGTATGTAGTGGAGAGCTTTCTTAGAGCAGCATATATTGTTTTTATTCAGAATTCTTTCTATTTTATTAAAATATAGTTTATTTTCAATGTTGTATTATTTTCTGGTATACAACTGATTCAGTTTTTTAATACACATATATGTGTGTGTTGATGCCTTCAAAATGTGGTACTGGAGAAGAATTCTGAAAGTCCCTTGGACAGCTAGGTGATCAAACCAGACAACCTTAAGGGAAATCAGCCCTGAATACTCATTGGAAGGACTGATGCTGAAGCTGAAGCCCCAGTATTTTTCGTCATCTATGCGAACAGCCAACTCATTGGAAAAGTCCCTGATGCTGGGAAAGATTGAGGGCAGAATAAGAAGGCATCAGAGGGTGAGATGACTGTATTGTATCACTAATGCAAAGAACATGAACTTGGGCAAATTTCAGGAGATAGTGAGGGACAGGGAGGCCTGTGTGCTGCAGTCCATGGGCTCACAAAGAGTTCAACACGACTGGGCAACTGAAAAATAACAACAAATGTGTGTGTGTATAGATATTTATGTATATATATGCATACATTTGTACATATATTCTTTTTCAGATTCTTTCCATTATAGTTGCTACAAGATACTGAATATAGTTCCCTGTAATATGTAGTAGGACTTTGTTGTTTATCTACAGAATGAGTAGATACAAAAATTAAAAGAACAAAATTAAGAAAAGTTCTCTTAAGCTTCTTGAGAAAGCCTGCAGGCTGCAATCTACTTCTCTCTCCACCCCCGCACTCCGCAGTCCCAGGTCCTGTAGCTTCTAGCAGTCAGAGACTGGCACCTGCCCACCCACGCTTTCTTGGCCTGTGGCCGGCTGTGGTCAAACCGGCAGCAGAGAGTGGGTGTGGAGATGTGGGTAGTAAAGAAGGAAGAGAAAACAAATTTTCCATGAGTTGTTGAAAAAGAGCAACAGGAGTAGAATCGAATTGACCTAAGAAACCAGCACCAAAAAATGCTTTATTACATGTATTTAAATAAAAGGTATCAGGAAGAATGTTCTAGAAAGGATTAAAAGGCAATGAAGGACTAGGCTTTTAAAGTAGTAGCAACAGCTGCTCAAGCCATGTTGTGGGCGGTGAGAAAGGCCTTGGGGTCCCTGTGGTCAAACATGTTCCCCAGAAGTATAGGAAAGAGAGAGAGTGAAGGAGAGAGATCCCCTCAGAAATGTGAAATGGCAAGATAGCGAGATTGAGCCCAACGCCAGAGAACAGATGGGGAAACTTCGCCCTTCTTCACTGAAAGCTCAACTTCACTTCCTCACTTTCCACCTGCTTGTTTCTTCTCCCACCTCGCTGCTCTCAGCTCCACTGCTTCACTTCACTTCTGTGAGGGGCGTTGCTAGACCTCAATCCCCAGCCAAGACTCTAGGTGATAGATGTCTCCCTTGACCACAAGTGTTTCTCAGTGTGGTTAGATGTTAAAGCAAGTCACATCTAAAACAGAGATTCTGATCATTTCTGAGGATGTAGAAAAATATCTCTGCTTGTTGCCTCTTTCTTTTTGCTTACTCATTTAATCTTGGTTCTCTGAATTATTTCCATCTCTCCCTAGACCCGAAAGGAAGGTTATAGAATGGTTTAGAGCTTCTAAATGAGGCCGTTAGAGTGTGCCTCAGCCTACAGGGCTGGCTTGGAGCCCACACCCAAGAAAGCGAAATCTTTCCTTGGGTGGGGCTTGCCTAGACATAAAGTTTTTAACATGCCTCCAAGCAAGGGAAACTTGGGCCAAGATTATATTGGGCAGGTAATAAAATTAAGGGCAATAAAACCAGATAAACCACCTATTTAACAGCAATTTACTGGTGAAGCTGTTTCAACAAGGAGAGGTAAGATGGAGGGCTCCACGAACTTGCTCCCAAGTTCTTTCAAGTACTTTCCTCTATAGAGAAAACACTTTTTTCAGGGGTCTTGGCTTGACTGAAAGGGGGTTAGTGCATTTATCCAACACCCAGTGAGAGTAAGTAGCAGCTCAGAGGGGAGTCTCTGGAATTTGTATCCCTCACTCTAACGCCAAGAATGATCCCCTCTGAGCTGTTCAAACCTCTCAGAACCTTTTTATCAGCCATGGAATCAAGAGAGTAGAGGTCCCTAACTGCACCCCATGTTCATTATAGAATTATTTACAATAGCCAAGGTATGGAAGCAACCTAAGTGTCCACTGACAGACGAATGGATAAAGAAGATGTGATACATATATAGAATGAAATATTACACAACCATAAATATAAATGAAATCTTGCCATTTGCAACAGCATGGATGGATCCTGGAGAGTGTTATGCTAAGAGAAATAAGTCAGAGGGGAAAAGACCAATGCCATATGATCTCACTTATGTGTGGAATCTAAAAAGCAAACAAACAGTAAATGAAAATAGACATATAGATACAGGGACGAACGAGAGGGAGGTGGGAGTGGGAGGGACAAAATAGGTGAAGGGGATTTAGAAATACAAATCTCCAGTCATAAATAAACTATGGGGATGTAATATAAAGTATAAAGAACATGGCCAATATATTGTAACAATTTTGTACAGGGACAGATGGTTACTAGACTTACTATGGTCATCATTTAATAATGTATGCAAATATAAAATCACTATGTAGCACACCTGAAACTAATATCATATTGTATGTCAATTGTATTTCAATAAAAAATTAAATGAAAAAATAGAGTGGAGGTCCAGTACCAATCTGTCTAGAGTCAATTGTGGATTGATTTACACATTAAACATCAAACAATCTGTAAAGATGGAATCGCTTCCTTAACCACAAACATCATGGTAATATTTTGTTGCTTTTAAGGGATTACAAAGCTAACACATGAAAGTTCAGTCAGATTCTCAAAACTACCGCACACAGACATCCTAAACATATATAGGTATGTGTTTATGCATGTATCTATTGGCTTCCCAGGTGGAGCTAGCAGTAAAGAACTCACCTACCAATACAGGAGAGCCAGGAGACACAGGTTTGATTTCTGGGTTGGGAAGATTCCATGGAGGAGGGAATGGCAACCCACTCCAGTATTCTTGCCTGGAGAGTACCATGGACAGAGAAGCGTGGGGGTTGGGGGGCGGTGGGGGCTACAGTTCATGGGGTCGCAAAGAGTTGGACACGACACACAGACGCACACCTCCATACATCCACACCTACACATACATACAGGTAAAATGACTAAATTAAGGTAAACCTCTAAATAGCTTTTATGTTTTTAAGCAATAGCAAATATTTTCTATCAATAAATACTTGCTCTTTTCAATTTTACTTTTGCATGGTACAAACTTTTCTAAATAGCATGTGGTGATTGAGTCTCTAAATATTAAATAAAATATCCTTCTATTGCTTGTAAACAGTATTTTCTGGTTAAGAAGAGGCACAAAACATTCGGTGACTGCATTATTCTTTGGGGTCTGAGTAGTGGTTATGTGGGCACCCAGGGTGGTGAACCACTGGTTCATGAAACAGTGCCAAGAATGGCCTTCATCCAGACCCCAGGCCAAGTTCAGCCAGCAGCAGTGAATCAACCAGGCCAAGAAGGACTAGGCAAAAGTACAAATTTCTACCTTTGTCAGAATCCTAGGAATTTGGCAACTCTTCTCAATTTGTCTCATTTCCCTCTGTCCTATATCCAATCAATTACCAACGTGGCTCAGTTGGTTTCATCTCCTATGTGTCCCCCAAGTCTGTCCACTCTTCTTTTCTCTACTGCCTCTTTCCTAGGTCAGACTGGCTGGACTATTACAAATCTTCCCAAGTGGGCAAGATCCACTTTTGTCCCCTTCTAAGTGCCTACACTACGGCCACGTGGATTAAAAAACAAAACAAAACAAAGGCTTCCCTGGTGGCTCAGTGGTAAAGAAGCCACCAGTCAGTGCAAGAGACATAGGTTTGATCCCTGGTCAGCGAGGAACCGTATGCTGTGGGGCACCTAAGCCCATGTGCCACAACTATTGAGCCTGTGCTCTAGAGCCTGGAAGCCACAACCTCAGAGCCCATGTGCCACAACTAGTGAAGCCCAAACTCTAGAGCCCAAGCTCTGCAACAAGAGAAGCCATTGCAAAAAGAAGCCCATGCAGGGCAATTAGAGAGTAGCCCCTGTTTGCCACAACTAGAGAAAAGCCCATGCAGCAACGAAGACCCAGTGCAGACCAAGTGAATACATAAATAAAATTATTTCAAGAAATAAAAACAAGCATCTACCTAAGCAGTCTTTCCTCTTAACAGTTTCCGTTGGATACCCTTTTGCTCTTAGACTGAAAATCAAAATCCACACTGTGGCCTAGAGGCCGGGAACCAGTTCCCCCTGCTCCACCTTCCACTGTATTCCTGTACCTCACATCATAGTTCTCCATCCACTCCATTGCCCTACCTCCTCAGGGATCCTCACAGTTCAGGATGTTTGGAGACAGAGAAGATACAGCTCCTTGAATTTTCCCAAAGCTCCTTAGGTGATTCTGAACCACTGCTATGGTTGAAGTGACTAGACTAAAGATGGAACCATTGGAAAATTGTGTTATGGTAAGTTTGCACCTGTTAGCATGAGGGTTTGGCTTGGGCCAACCCTATAAAATCACTGCAGATGGTGACTGCAGCCATGAGATTAAAAGATGCTTGTTCCTTGGAAGAAAAGCTATGACAAACCTAAATAGTGTATTAAAAAGCAGAGATACCACTTTGCCTACAAAGGTCCAGATCAGCAGTCATGTATGAATGTGAGAGTTGGAACATAAAGAAGGCTGTGTGACCAAGAATTAATGCTTTCAAACTGTGGTGCTGGAGAAGACTCTTGAGAGTCCCTTGGACATAAAGGAGATCAAACCAGTCAATCCTAAAGAAATCAACCCTGAATATTCATTCAAAGGACTGTTGCTGAAGTTGAAGCTCCAATATTTTGGCCACCTGATGCAAAGAGTCGACTGTTTGGAAAAGACCCTGATGCTGGGAAAAATTGAGGGCAGAAGGAGAAGCAGGTAATAGAGGATGAGATGGTTGGATGGCATCACCGACTCAATGGACATGAGTTTGAGCGTACATCGGGAGACAGTGACGGATAGGGAAGCCTGGGGTGCTGCAGTCCATGGCGTCACAGAGTTGGACATAACTGAGTGATGAACAACAACAACCCTACAAAGCAGACCAGAAAAATTCCCAAACTGGCAAGTCACTAGCCAGATGTTCTACACGAGGAGGTCATTGTTGCTACTTCTGCTACCCAAAAAGGGTTTAAAGAGTGAGTTACACACAATCCACTTGGTAGATGCCTTTTTACTTTCTAGAAAACCTAAAGCTAGCTAATATATGCAATTCTGAGACTGAGGATGCATTCACACAAAAGCTTTGAAATGTTATTAGATGAAGCAGATGGTTCCTACATAACCACAAACTCAGTTGGGAATGTCTTTCTCTGACCTTCCTCTTTGTAGATTTATTCCTGTTATAACAGCACTTGTTAAGTGGATTTAGATGTGTTCTGAGTCCAGTTGCGTTCCAGAAACAAGACAACTAGTAAAGGCAAAGTCTGATCAAACTGGGTATTTCTGTCTCCCAGTTTTAGTAGAGAAAGTCTCCAATGTGTTGTCAAGTTCACTTTTCTGCCGCGCTCTCATGAATTGCGTTTGGAAAGCAGGATTGAATTTGTTTGTCCCTGTTATATAGCACCCACTGAGTCCTCAGCCAGTTGTGGGAGGATGTGACTGCGTTTAGATTCCCATCCAAGTTGTATGTGACAGTATCTGGCACCCATTCAACAGCTGCAGTCATTACTGGGAGAGTAAGCACAAAGGGAAATAAATCAACTTTTAATGTCAGGATGTCACACCCTCTCTAACGTTTTTTGGATATAAATGAGGCACTATGATATAATTAGTCTTGATCTTATCTCTCAGTGTTCTTGCCTGGAGAATCCCAGGGATGGGCGAGCCTGGTGGGTTGCCATCTATGGGACGCACAGAGTCGGACACGACTGAAGTGACTTAGCAGTAGCAGTATCTCTCTATAGTCCGATGACTACTTTACCAGAGGGTACTATCTGTAACATCAACAGATTTAATTTAATTATAAAAAGAAGCTTTCCAGATTAGACAAAAATGTCTTCTTAAAAAATGATGATTTTATGAAGGTAATATACATGTCAGTTTCCAAAGTCAAATGTTCAAAAGGACATACAGGGAAAAATGTATCCAACTCCCACACCTGTACTTCAACCACCCAATTCCCTAGGCAAACATAGTAGCCAGGATTTTAATCTGTCCAGAGATATCTTATGCATTTATACACAAACGTACACACACACACAAACATAGCTGAATATCTTGTTTTTTCTCTTTTCTTATCTCTTTTTTTTTTTTTTTTTTTGGCTACATGGCATATGGGATCTCAGTTCCCAGACTAGGGACTAAATTTGTGCCCTTGGCAGTGGGAAGCATGGAGTCCTAATCACTGGAGCCCCAGGGAATTCTCTCATTTTAAAAATTGTTCCACATCACTTGTTAATTTTTCCACATCAAATATGTAGAGATGGGCCTAACTTCATTGTTAATGACTGTGTTTCATGCAGTGATTTCTTGACTGCCAAGTGAACCCTTCTCCACCATGAAGACCTTTGTTGACTACTCAGCTCTTGGGTAGGACCCAGAAACTCCTTCATAACCATCTCAATCGGAAACTATCCTTTAACCTATATCCTTCCTTCCAATTAAGCGGACCTACTGTGGCTCTTGAATGGAGCTCTAATCGTTGCTCTTTCATGAACTCACTGTCTTTGCCGACCAGTGATCTCATTCTTCTGGCCCTTGGTCTTCTCATCTGGGAGTGGTACTGGGAGGGGGATGCTTTTCTAAGGTCCTTTTCAGCCTTTACCTTCTGTAAATCTGTGACTAGACGAGGTCAAAGGGCCTTTCCAAGTCTACACTTGGATCAGCAACTTATATTTTCCTTAGTTTCCTTCATAAGCTCTTTAACGATGAGAAAATCTCTGCGTGCAGTGTCCTCTCCCAATGTCTGGCTGGAATAGTAGCTCCAGAAATGTTCGTCGATTTTCTGGGTTATCACTTAAAGTGCTATGCATTAATAATTCCTCCAATCCTATTACTGGAAATAGGTCAATTAACCCAGTTTCTTTCTTTGAGGACAAGTGATAAGAATCATGGTACTTGTGTTCTATCAGACCAGTTGGGAACAATTTGAGCAGTAGATCCTCACCAGTACATCTGACTTAGGCAGTCTGTGCATTCCTGGCATGATCTATATCCATATTAGCAATTTGAAGGGTAAAAGAGTAGTTTTAGAAATAAAGAGGACGTTGGGGATGGCAAAATTCAAACTTTTTATTTTGTAGATGTGGAAAACCAAGGCTTAGAATTTGAAAGATGTGTCTAAGGATTACGACTCGCCTAGTGATAAAATCAGGGTTAAGATCTGGCTTTCTTGACTTTTATTCTAGAGAAAAAAAAAGGAGAAAGGGAACAGAATCTTTACGGAGTGTTATTATACATTGTCATTAATTGGAACTTGCTGTTCCATGAAACTATGCCCACATACTATGTAGGATATGATGGTTTGTATTTTACTACACTTCTTCATCTGAAAAACTAGATTAATAAACCTACTTACCTCACAAGGTGGTAGAAGGATTATAAGAGATGCCTATAGGGTCCAGGGAAAGCCCCAGGCATGTAAAGGTTACCTACAATTATTATTTAAAGGTCTTCACAATGAAAGGTCATTTTGTAATATAATTTCCTCTTCACTTGATTTTTTTGGAGGAGAGGGAGTTGAATTTAAATAATCAAATTTTGTTAAGGGAAGGTACACCTTTCTGTTATTACTCTGATAAAAGTCATAGCCACTCATTAACTTAGCCTTCATCTTAAAAATGGAAGAATTATCCCTGGTTTTTGTCCCATTTTCAGTGACTATGAAGACTAAGAAAATTTCATTTATTCACACATACCTTTTTTTTTTAATCAAAGTTGAAACACAACTCTTTTATAAAATTTTAAAAATTGTATTTATTTATATATTTACTGATTTTTGGTTGCAGTCTGCCTTCGTTGCTCTGCCTGGACTTTCTCCACCTGCAGTGAGCAGGGGGGTACTCTCCAGTTGTAGTGATTAGGCTTCTCCCTGTGGTGGCTTCTCTTGTTGCAGAACACAGGATTTAGGCACACGGACTTCAGTGGTTCTTGCTTATTTGCTCTGTGACATGTGGATTCTTACCAGGCCAGGGATCAAATCCATGTCCCCTGTGTTGACAGGTTGATTTCTATCCACTGTGCCACCAGGGAAGTCTCATTTACACATATCTTCGTGTCTTTTGCCAAACCATCTCTATTATTACTTACTTTTTGTTTTTATTTAAATAGACCAACTTTTAAGTAATTTGTGTATAGTCATGTTACAATATAGAATTCTTTATCGTTCCAATTTTAGTATATGTGCTGCTGAAATGAGCACTGGAACTCTTAAGTAAAAAGGTATTGCTATTCCACTTAGAAAATACAGAGTGAAATGTATTCAGTTGAAAGATTAGAAGACTTTGGTTTAAATTCCAGCCTTGCTTTTGGTGGTCATTCAATTTTGAACAAGTTGTCTTAATTTTATCTACAGAATGATGAGCAAAATATATAATTCACAGTGTTTTTATGATAATAAATAGGATCAGGTATATGGTAGCACTTTGAAAAAATTTAAGACAGTGCACATTATTAGTTATTGTTAAATAAAGGGAAAACTAGCAGGTTGGGAGAAGAGAGGGGCACCATTTAATAGTGTACAGTTTATTCAGAAGGTGGGAGGATATGGAAAACCTCAACATCTTAAAGAATGGATATAGGGTTTCCCTGAATGGTCCCGTGGTAAAGAACCTGCCTGTCAATGCAGGAGACTCAAGAGATGCAAATTCAATCCCTGGGTCAGGAAGATCCCCTGGAGGAAGAAATGGCAATCCACTCCAGTATTCTTGCCTGGGAAACCCCAAGGACAGTGAAGCTTGGCAGGCTACAGTCCATGGGGTCGCAAAGACTCAGATACTACTTAGCCACTGAACAACAACATAGATCAGTGCAGCTATGAGAAGGGGTTGAAAATGGCAAAAAAGTCAACAAAAATCTTGCTAAAGGAGAGGGCATAATCCACGTGCATTCACTTTGATGAAAAGAATTTGTACAACATGAAACTGCGGCAAGTTTATGTCAAGTTTTAAAACTACAGCTTCAAACAGATAACTAATGAGAACCTCCTGTATAGCTGAGGAAGCTCTGTTCAGCACTCTCTGGTGCCCTAAATGGGAAGAAAATCCCAAAAGAGGGAATATATGTGCATGTATAGTTGATTTACTTTGCTGTACAGCAGAAACTAACACAATATTTTAAAGCAATTCCCTTGTAGCTCACACCATAAAGCGTCTGCCTACAATGTGGGAGGCCTGGGTTCAATCCCTGGGTCAGGAATATCTCCTGGAGAAGGAAATGGCAATCCACTCCAGTATTCTTGCTTGGAAAATCCCATGGATGGAGGAGCCTGGTAGGCTATAGTCTATGGGGTCGCAAATAGTGGGACACGACTGAGCAACTTCACTTTCATACTCCAATAGAAATGAATTTAAAAAATTAAAAATATACCACCAAGTGTTAAAACTTAATCATATATATAATGAATATAAGATATCTTAACAGTAATTCATATTTTTTATATTCTATTGCAATCATTCATTTTTCTAAGACTAACATAATTTTCTTACTTGATCTCTAGAGTATAATGCAAACCATGTCAAGAGTCCCAAATACTTATGACTTAAATTGCAAAGTGTAGGAATAGTCAAGACTACAAGCTCCCCAACCAAACCATGCTCACTTTAATAAAAAGCTTTTTGGCCTGCAAACGGCTCAGTGGCATGCAGTGTCCAGCAGTCTTGCTGGTGTGATGCTGAGGCTTGAGCAGTATGATGATGGAGACCTTTGTGAAGTATATCAAGCCCGGGCTCAAGAACTTGAACCTCATTTCATTGTGCTGGAGACAGTCTGAGTGACCAAGACAAAGAATGGGGACGAGGTGTGGGCCTGCGAAGTGGCAGACAAAACTGGCGGCATCAATATCTCTGTCTGGGACGATAAGGCCAACCTGATCCAGCCTGGCTACACTATCCAGCTCACTAAAAGTTATTCGGTGTTCAAAGGTTGTGTGCCATTGTGCACTGGCCATGGGTGTGATCTTCAGAAGATTGGAGAATTCCGTATGGTTTATTCTGAGGTTCCTAAATTCAGTGAGCCAAACCCAGAATACAGTGCCCAGCAGGCACCCAACAAGATGGTTCAGAACAGCAGTCTTAAGGCTCCCTGGACTCCCTGCCACTTCTCCAGCCTCTAAGAGCCAGAACGCATTGGACTGAGCACCCCACCAGGTCCTGGTGGTGGCCTGCACCCCCTCACACTTCCTCTGACTCCACTCCCCCAGCACTTGAATTATCTGAAGTCAGCCCAACCACAGCTACTGCCCTCCTGGCCCCTCCAGCAACCATGTCAGTAAAGGCAAAAAAAAAAAAAACAAACACAACCCAGAGGAGCAGCAAAAGAAAGCAAAAGACCTTTTTCCTCCCTGCCACCAGCCATAACCCAAGTGTTTGCTAGAGAACACAGCTTTCTACTGGGCTGCAGGCTCTGTGGGGCCAGGAGGTATAGGAGTCACTAAAGTTCACTGTGCGGGAGTGGTGAGCAGTAGCCTAATCCACCCTCAGCCCGTACTCCCCTCCTTGTTCAGCTGAAGCTGCCTGTCTCCTGGGAGTCAGGGTGCTCTGCCTCCCTTCCTTCCGCTTTAGAAACAATGGTTACAGTCTGTTTCTTATGTGTGATGTAGAAGTGTAATTGAATCCCTCCTTCCTAATAAATGTTACCACTCTGTTGAAAACATAAAAATAAAAAGCTCTTTGGAATGTATTCCAACCCTTTCCTACTCTCTTTACTTCCTGATTACCTGCTGTCCCCTCCTATTCTCACTGGTGACCTTGTCTGCAACCTCATGAAGAAACTAGAGGGAGCCAGCTGGACCACTGCCAACTTCCCATCTCCGAATCTCCATGGCGACACTGCCTTCCCCTTCTCCCTGGACCTCTCCTCTGAGTCTGAAGCATCCTACTCCCTGTTGGAATTTCTCACTCTCTCTGCCGTCTGTTCTCCTTGTGGCTCTAACCTCGCCTTCACTGCAGTTTTTTCTCGTCAGCATTAAACATTTTCACTCCTCACGCTGTCCACAGTTCCCACGTGGCACTGCTTTGACTCTCTATCCTTTGCACCAAACGTGTTCCAACAGTCTCTTCCTAGTGTCCTATTTTGTCCTCTTCTTCACTCCTAACCTCCCAAGTTAGTTTCCAAATTCCCTTTTCCTCCAAGAATGCTATTTTTCTTCCAAAGTTTAATCCACAGGAATTTGTATATACTATTATACAAATAGTATAATAAAGAATAAATACATAGAAGTTTGCTATAGTGCCAAATAAATTGTAATGCCACATAGATCGTCCATATGCCCCCATTTCTGCTTATGTGACTTTTTTTTTTTTTTGCAGGTGAATAGGTTTCTTGTAGTCATAGCAGCCACACTAACTTTTTGATCCACTAAAGGTGCAGGTCAGGAAGCAACAGTTAGAACTGGACATGGAACAACAGACTGGTTCCAAATAGGAAAAGGAGTACGTCAAGGCTGTATATTGTCACCCTGCTTATTTAACTTCTATGCAGAGTACATCATGAGAAACGCTGGACTGGAAGAAACACAAGCTGGAATCAAGATTGCCGGGAGAAATATCAATAACCTCAGATATGCAGATGACACCACCCTTATGGCAGAAAGTGAAGAGAAACTAAAAGGCCTCTTGATGAAAGTGAAAGAGGAGAGTGAAAAGGTTGGCTTAAAGCTCAATATTCAGAAAACTAAGATCATGGCATCTGGTCCCATCACTTAATGGGAAATAGATGGGGAACAGCGGAAACAGTGTCAGACTTTATTTTTTGGGCTCCAAAATCACTGCAGATGGTGACTGCAGCCAGGAAATTAAAAGGCGCTTACTCCTTGGAAGGAAAGTTATGACTAACCTAGATAGCATATTGAAAAGCAGAGACATTACTTTGCCAACAAAGGTCCATCTAGTCAAGGCTATGGTTTTTCCAGTAGTCATGTATGGATGAGAGTGTTGGACTGTGAAGAAGGCTGAGTGCTGAAGAATTGATGCTTTTGAACTGTGGTATTGGAGAAGACTCCTGAGAGTCCCTTGGACTACAAGGAGATCCAACCAGTCCATTCTGAAGGAGATCAGCCCTGGGATTTCTTTGGAAGGAATGATGCTAAAGCTGAAACTCCAGTACTTTGGCCACCTCATGCAAAGAGTTGACTCATTGGAAAAGACTCTGATGTTGGGAGGGATTAGGGGCAAGAGGAGAAGGGGACGACAGAGGATGAGATGGCTGGATGGCATCACTGACTAGATGGACGTGAGTCTGAGTGAACTCCGGGAGTTGGTGATGGACAGGGAGGCCTGGCATGCTGAAATTAATGGGGTCGCAAAGAGTTGGACACGACTGAGTGACTGAACTGAACTGAACTTAAAAGTATAAAACATGGCCTGCTACCAAAACAACTGGTCTACCCAAGAGAATGTTGCCTTCACTTATCTGAGAACATTCTTCTGAAGATTAGCAAAGACTTCTATTCCACTAAATCCACTGTAATCTTAAATATAGATTTGAATTTCAACTTCCTAGTAGTGTTTGATGCAGCTGATAACTCCTTGGTGACAACTTCTCTTTCCCTGGTTTTGTGATGGTATATCCTGCTGTCTACCTTGGTTGTTCCTTCTGTTTGCCTGTTGACTATTTCTCCTCTACTGTTCATTCTACCTCGAAGTTCCTAAGGGCTCCTTGCTGAGTTTCTCAGCTCTTGTCACTCTATCAACTCTCCTTAGAGATTCTCACTTACTCTTGAGACTCCCATTATCATTGTCATGCTGGTGATTATCAAATTCATTTCTCCAGCAAAATATCTTCCCCAGAACATCATATCTGCCTTTCTAGTGTTCAGCTAGGTATGCCACAGAATGTTTCATAATAGGCATGTAAATCTCAATGTTTTCTAAAACAGAACTCACCTTCCTACTCCCAAATTTTTATCTTCTCAAGTGTTCTCTAACTTAGTAAAGGCCATCACCATCCACTCAGTTGATTTAGCCAGTAACTTCGGAGTCATCATTGATCTATAATTATGTCTTCCTCACCATGCCTCCTTCTCCCCATTAATTAATCACCAATTCTTTTCTATGCTATCTCTTACACACTTCTCTAATCCATTTACTTTTCTAAATTGTCACTGTCATCACACCAAGTCCGAGGTATCATCATCTTTCAACTGGATTCTGTGACAGTCTCTTACCCTCCCATAAAGCACATCTGATTGTGTCTCTCTCCTTACACTCTTCAATGGTTTCCCACTGATTTGAAGATGAAGGCTTCCCAGGCTCTGTGTGATTTTCCTTCTGCCTCATTGTGAAGGATTGCTGTGTGTCGTTCTTTTCCTCACTCTTTTCCATTTCAGAAACTGGCCTCTTGGTTCTTTGTGATGAGAGGTCACCCTTCTTCTTACCTTGGGATTTTGCCTAGAATACATTAGCTTAATTTTCAGGCCCCCTGCTGCTTTTCTTCTTCTGTCATCCCCCACAATTCTCCAGACTTCCCCTGACTACAACTTTAACATGGTTACCTTGTTCTTTCAGTCTTAACATAAAAATTCCATCCCCTGAAAAGGTTTTGTGAACTCTCTAAACCCTTATATAACAGTTTGCACTTTCTCAGCCTTGTCATAATTGTATTTGCATGTGTTCAATGTCTTCCCAGCTGCTAATCTATAAGCTCCACAATGACAGTGAACTTGGATTGTGTCTGACACATGGTATTATAGAACAAATATTTGATGAGTGTTAATTCATTATTTATTTTATTTCGACTGCTCTGGGTCTTCATTGTTGTTTGAAGGCTTTCTCTAGTTGTGGCTAGTGGAGTTACACTCTAGTTGCAGTGCACAAGCTTTGTGGTGGCTTCTCTTGTTGCAATGCAGAGGCTTTTAGGCATGTAGGCTATGTAGGTGCAGTCCCAGGCTCTAGAGTGCAGGCTCAGTGGTTGTGGCACGTGAGCTCTGTTGCCCCTTGGCACATGGGATCTCCCTGGACCATGGATCAAACTTGAGTCCCATGCATTGGAAAATAGATTCTTAACCACTGGACCATCAGGCAAGTCCCAGGAATAATTTATTTTTGAGAAATCTTTTACTTCTGTGAATTAACTTCTTTAAGATTTATTTATAACAAAAGATTTGAGTAACTCCTTTCACTCTTTAGACTGCAATAATTGGAAGTATGAAGATTAAAAAAAAAAAACCTTCTGAAAAATAATGTGTAAGTAAATTGAAGGCTTAAGAAAAAAAGATAATTTTCTAAGATTTCATGTCTCTGTGTGGAGAGGGTTTCATCTGTGAAGAAGAAAAAAGATTTCCCAAATGAGAAATCAATACTATCAATAGCTGTCACTGGCCAGGCATTTGCTACTTTTCAGGGATAGTTCTCAGTGCAAAGAGGGTATTAATGAATTTAAAACAACTCTATGAGGTGGTTGCTACTTTCACGCCTGCGTTGGAGTGTGATTGCCGTCACTTTGTTTATCGCTCTGAGGGAAGCATGAAGGCACACTCTCCATCTGTTGCTGACACACCTCTTAATTAGGTCATATTTTACAGTTACACTAGATTCTGATAATGACCGGGATTCTTTCCTGGCTGCCTAGGGAGATCTCAGGCCACGCTGCCAGAGAACTGTCTCCCATCATGTGTTGCTTCTTGCATCACAGATTCTTCCCCAGTTGACTTGGCTCCATCCTATCTCATTCCTGCCAGAGGAATTTATCTAGTCATGCATTGCCCTTGAGGCCACAGTAACCAGTCCTTGTGATTTTTTTAAACACTGCCGTTCCTAAACAGTGTTCAGAAAGGAGGATTCTGCAGGGTGCCCACATTTGACTCCTATCCAAAGAGGCCTCTGGAAGTGCTTAAGTATGTGAAGCAGTGAACACGTAAGGGGGAGGCTGGAGCGTAACACATCTTACTTCATTCATTCAGTCATCCATCCCTTGATTAATTAACTCTATTCCATAAATACTTATTGCTCATCTACTGTGTGCCAAGCTGCACATTAGCTGCTGAGGACATAACAGTGAAGGAAAAATCCCTGTCCTCAAGGAGCTTATAGTCTAGTTACAGATGCAGATGAGCAAATCTAGCACATGCCATTGAAAGAGCATGAGAAGAGTGTTGTAAGGTTAGTTCATGGTGACAAGAGTCATACATCCAACTTAAAAATTGATTAGGCGAAACTGCTAATATTTATTGGCTTAAGCCACGGAAAAGCAACTGGAATAATGAACCACTGAGAAGGGTCACAGCAAGGACTCAGCACCAACCAGACCCAGGCACTTGAATGTACCCAGGAGCCTTGTCGTTCTTGGTCCACATGTAGGCACTTTGCTCATTTATTGCAGATCAGCTCTCCTTACAGGTCAAGAAGCAGCTCCTCCATCGATTCGAAGCCTCATGTCAGCTCAGGGTCTGACTCAGAGAGGACTGGTTCTTTTTCAATTCTAATCTAAAAAATCCCAGGGTAGAACTCAAATCGGCTCACTTGGGTTATATCCTACCTCTAGATTGATGATTCTCAACTGTAGGTGGTTCTGCCTCTCAAGAAATATTTGACAATGTCTGGAGATGTGTAACTTTGTCATGACTAGAGGGGTGGAGAGAATGTTATTGGTATCTAGTGGAAGGAGGCCATGCTTGCTGCTGAACATCCTAACAATTTACAGTACAAAATGTCAATAGTGCTAGGGTTGAGAAACTCTATTCTAGGCCAATCAGTTGTGGTTGTGGGAAGGTCAAGCGGGGGGGATCAAAGTTTTTCTAAAAGATGTTTAAGTGACGAGAAGGAGTTATCCAGGTAAAAGAGGGCAGGACAGGCTGATCCATGGAGGGAGGTATATGAGCAAAGAGTCAGGACTGCCCAGAACAGGTTCCCATAAATAGCATTAGTTATTCTGCCTTCCATTCCTACCTGGTAAAATGTTATGAGTCTGTGGAAAGCTCACGTGGAGCAGAGTGTCTGGAACTTCAATAATATCATTGTCCTGCAAAGCAATTTATCAAGCACAAGTCATAGATTTTATCCATTTCCTCTACTATACTAAGCTTTTGGTCGAAGGCATTTCATCAACTGAGATTCACTTCTAGTTTTCAGGAGATTGTTTTAGTCGAGTATTAAAACACATCAATGGACAAGACCCAGTAGTTAGAAGCACTGGTTCTGGAATCAAACAGACCTGGCTTTGAAATCAGGCTGTATGTCTGCCTACTGGTGTCCATGACCACCACAAGTAGGACAGGCCAGTGCTAGGGAGACGCAGAAAGGAGGCCATGTGACAGAGGGAGGAGGACCCTGGACTTTTTAGGATGAGAAAAAAATTGGGTAAATAAAAGGGAGGAAGGTGTTCTACATAGAGAAAGCAGCATGTGCCAAGGCTTGGAGTTGTGTGTGTGGGAAATGAGAGATGATGAAGCTGACTAGAGGAACAAGGAGCAGTGTAATTTTGTGTGTGTGGGTTTTTTTTGTCACACCCCATGGCATATGCAATCTTAGTTCCCTGACCAGGGATCAAACTCATGTCCCCTGCATAGGAAGCATGGAATCTTAACCACTGAACCACCAGGGAAGTCCTGAAGAGTGCAACTTTGGACACACAATGAGTATTTCCTGTGGAGGACAGAAGTAGGGATGCTCAGAGAACAGACAGAGTTTCAGGCAGGATTCAAATTCAGGTGAGAGGTAAAAAGCTGGAGATATATATGTGTGAGAAAGAACTGTTCCTGAATGTAAAGACCTTTGAGAGGAGGAGACAAGGGGAAAGAAATATTTGTTGAAAGAAGGGAAGGAAGGAAAAAGGAGGAGAAAAAAAGGAAACACATGAGTGTGTGAAGAAAGAGAGAAAAAGAATAAAATCATGATGATGGAGTGTCATGGATGTCCATGGAGGAGAGAATGTGAAGAAAGGAAGAGCTGTCAGTGGTGTCAAATACTGCAAAGAGGCCAAAGCTTATTAGAGCTGTTAAAGAGATCGCTGAACATGTACAGCGCAATTTAAGGTGTGTATTTCTAGTTGGAGAGTAGAAGTAAGCATCTGATGAAGGGAGTCCCTGAGTAAACGTGGGTAAGCTCCTGGAGGCAGCTAGTATATAATAATAGTGTTGTACAAATCTGGATATAAGACAGAGATGCCCATTATTATTGCTGTTAATTCACATTGATTTGAAACTTCTGATCCAATGTACAAGTGCAAGAGAAAGAAAGAGGAATAGCTATCGAAAGTCAGCAAAACATATTCACTGTTTATAAGTTATATTACCTTCTACTCACAGTGCCTCAAGATACAAACTGAAAAAAAAAAAAAAAACTGAACTAAAAAAAAGAGAAAGAAACAAGGCTAATACAATAGTCCACAAGGTGATTAATTACAAAGTAACTATATATGGCCATCAGTTAATTTGGAGAAGAAATGGCAACCCACTCTAGTGTTCTTGCCTGGAGAATTCCAAGGACAGAAGAGCCCGTGGGTTACAGTTAGTGGGGTTGCAAAGAGTTGGATATGACTCACACACACATAACTTAATTAAAAAACAATCCACTTTGCAGTGGGAACTCAGGGTGACTAAAAAGAAGGACTGAATCAGCAGTAAGACATAAGATGTTCAATATTGTATATATATCAATTTTCCTCAAATGAATATAAGCGCTTAGTATAACTCCAGTCAAAACCCCAGTGTACTCTTGGGGTCACTTGATAAATCATTTCAAAATACCATTAAGAATAGAAGGCTGGATCCCACAGAGAGAGGTAGTCAGTAAGAAATTCTTGATGATGTGACAAAAGATTTTAGAAAAGGGATATTAATATTCACTTTTGTCTCATACATTTAATATAGCTCTCTACTGTTTCCCCAGACATTCAGAAAATCTGCTAAATATAGGAAAAAAATGTCTTTTATGGCAGTTTCAGGGGAAAAAATCTGAACGAAAGAGAGGGAATTCCACCTGTAGACTAATGGGGAAACAGAGAAAAAGAACATCTTGAGAAAGTAAATTTTTTAGTTAAATTCAGTGGAATCAGAAGTAGGAGCCAGAAATGATTATGTAAACCCCTGGGAATTTGAAGCAATCCTAAAGAATAAATTGCAACTCCATCGAGATATGGAAGGAACCTTATCCTATTATCTCAAAGTTCAAGGTAATTTCAACTGATATCTCACTTAGAAATGTAAAATCTTATTAAAAGAAATTCCTAGAAAAAAGACAAAATGTTACTAGTACTTATCTCTGTAGTATTAAGTTTTTATACTTTTTGAGTTTTCTGAATTTTCTATGATGAGCGTAAGTTATTTTATTTTTTTTTTTTTTTGTCTGTGCCTTGCTACTTGTGGGATCTCAGTTCCCTGACCAGGAATTGAACCCCAGTCCCCAGCAGTGAAAATGCCGAGTCTGAACCACTGGACCATCAGGGAATTCCCATAAGTTATTTTTCTAAGAAAGATTTGTCAGTGAAAAAAAAAAAAAAAAGAGAAGTAGGAAGAATGCTTGGTTGGAGAGCAAAGGTCAAGTAAAGGTTTTTAAATTCATTTGCTTGGTGGTTTCTAGAATGATCACGGTAAATGATTGTCTGTGTCCCATCTTCAACCATAATTATCGTGGTTCTTGTTTTACACGTTTTGCTCTAATTTTGGAACCAAGGACCAAAGGTTAACAACACATTTCTATCCATTGATACCTCCTCTTTCTGACTTTCCACGTAGACGACACCAATTATACACTTTTCTGAGTTGTCTAGTTGCTTCATGTGCTTACTTGTTATCTTACTAAATAGGCTATAAATTTGTCATATCTTATATTTCTGCTGATTCTTTTGCGGTACCTAATAGAGAATACTGGTTTTGTATTTAATTCAAAAATTATAGGGGGAACAAGATGGCGGAGGAGTAGGTGGACGTGGAGTACATCTCTCTCCATGGATACATCAGGAATGCACCTTCAGACACAGAAGTCCATGCAGAACACCAGCTGAGATCGGACAGGAGTACCTGACCAGTGGAAAAGAATATATAGACCCATGCAAAACTCGGGAGGACAAAGGAACTAGGGGGAAAAACAGGAGTGTTAGTAGAACTGGACCTGCCCTCAGCAGGTGGGGGAACTGAAGTAGGGGTCCGATTCCCACATCAGGGCAATTGTCTGAGTCAGAGGAGAAACATTTAAGGCTGAGAGTGAAATAGCTGATCTGTGGCAGCCTAAATGGAATGAGAATCAGACAGTCCTTGCTGCAGCCATACGTACCCGACAGGGACATAGATCCCCTGAAAGGCGCAGCAGCTGGGAGCTGGAGTTTAGGGATCGTGGAGCAATCCCAGGGCAAGGGCTGTTGTTGACTGTGGAGAGACAGATCGAGAGGATGTGAGGGAGGAGATTGTGGTGGGAAATGCCTGTGGACGAAAGCCTGGCAGCCACGGAAGTAAGGCAATACTGCTGAGTCACACATAGAGGGTAGAGCCATCACCATAGACTCTCCCCAAACACGCCAGCATTGGCAGCTGAACAATAGAGAGGCTGGCCCATCTAACGCCTGATGAGCTGAACTACAGAGTAGGAGCCCAGGCAAGGGAGCTCTGTAAGTGCCTGAACAGGCGGAGCTAGGGAGAAAGACTGGCCAAAGAAGCCTTCTGATTGCCAGCTACAAGAGGCTCAAAAAAAGGCTCTGATAGGGCCATAACTCCTGTGGTGGAGGCAGTCCGTGTCTCTGCACACTTGATGCCGCTAGGGTCCCTGCAAGGCAAGCAGCTGCACCACTTTCATGCTCAGCTCTCACTGGGGCAGAGCTGCCACAGGCAAAAAAAGTCTTCCGTCTGTGCATGCAGGGTTGCTTCAGTAGTGTCTTCAGTTCCTTCAATAGTGTAGACTGTGGCCTGCCAGGCTTCTCTGTCAGGGAAGGGGGCCCTCCAGGCAAGAATACTGGAGCGTATTGGCCAATACTGGTTGCCATACCCTTCTAGAGCACTATATTTCCTGCTGCACTAGCTGCCACCTCCCCTGAGTACCTGGTGCTGCAACCCAAGCAGCTGCACCACCTACACACCTGGCCCTCAGAGGGGCAAACCCAAGTCCTCCAAGGCAGCCTCAGGAGCAAACCCCAGTGGACGACCCACATGTAGAGGTGGAAATAAAAACACAATTGAAACCCAGGGGCAGTGTGGATAAAGGAGAAGATTCAAAACTTTCCCTCCAGCTGTACAAGCTGCAGATTAAATCCACACAATTAACTAGGCAGACTCTGTATCTATGGAATATATAAGGTCACTGAGAGCTCCCACAAAAGAAAGTGCACTAGTTCTGATAGCTGTGGACATTGGAAGCAAGAACACACAGGAGTAGGACCAGATTAGACTCTGAGCTGTCCCCATAGCAGGTCCAGAGATCAGCACAGTGTTGGAGGGCATCCTAGGGAGGTGAGGTGGACTGTGACTCCCAGCCAGAGAAAGGACTCTGACAGCAGTGACTCAAGAAAAACATTTATTATTCTTATGTTTTGACTTGTTCTGTAGATTCTTTTAGATTTTTCTTTTTTTTTGCTTCCCTCAACCCTGGTTGTAGCTGTCAATTTTACTGACATTATGAAATCTAATTAAGCTTTTGAGCTTTTTTTTTTTCCCTCAGTCACATTTTTAAATTGTTGTTATAAACCTCTGCTTCTACATTGGGCTTTTGCAGTTCTGAGGAGTTTTCCTTTTTTCTGTCTTCTTCCTTTTTTTTCTATTTTTTATAATTTTAATTTTCTTAAACCTATTATGGTTTTTTTTACATTTATTCCTTTGGTTGCCTTTCCTACTGTTCTTTTCCCCTTGCAGTTAATCTTCAATGTATATAAATCTTCTTCATCTACCTCTATGTAACTTTGCATATCTATTCTTTCTTTACTTTCCTCTCAAAACATTTGTTAGTTTTATTTTTATTGCTTTATTCCTGTTGGCACCTTGCTTTAGTTTTGTTTTCCAGTTTGTGCTCTAGTTAGTTTTGTTCTGACAGATATAATTTTTGGTTTCATTTGTAAGCCAGGTCAATCTATTGTATTTTATTTTTGTTGGATTGTTTTGACTTTGCTCATGGGTGTACATGTATATGTGTATATTCCATTATTTTAATTATTATTTGCCTGATTTTGTAACTGCCATTTGTCTGGGGTTCATCTTTCCTTTCTCATTTTGAGATATTTGTTTTAATCTCACTTAATGCCATAACAAACCACTTGTGGAATCTTTGTTCCTGACCAGAGATCAAGCCCTGAGCCTTTGCAGTGGGAGCACTGACTCCAAGGTCCTAAACTACCAGAGAACTAACCTTAGGGAGGATTGAATAGTGAGAACTCACACAAAGGAAACCAGTTGAATACAAAACCAGCATCACCCAACCACCAGTAGCACCCTGTGCAAGACACATCATCTAAACAACAAACAAAACAAAAATACAAATGCAATCATCAGAAGACAGGATTACCACCTCACTCAGCCTTGCCCATTAGAGGAAAAACAAACAAACAAAAACTAAGCACAAATCTCACCCTATACAAGGCTTACACAAACCACTGGACCAACCTTAGGAGGGCAGAAACCAAAAGAAAGAAAGAATGCAACCTTGACGCCTGGGAAAAGGAGACCTCAAACACAATAAGTTAAAAAAAGTAATGAAAAGGCAAAGAGTTCAGGTCAGTTCAGTTGCTCAATTATGTCCAACTCTTTGCAACCCCATGGACTGCAGCACGCCAGGCTTCCCTGTCCATCACCAACTCCTGGAGCCTATTCAAATTCATGTCCATCGAGTCAGTGATGCCATCCAACCATATCATCCTCTGTCATCCCCTTCTCTACCCACCTTCAATCTTTCCCAGCATCAGGGTCTTTTCTAGAAAGTCAGTTCTTAGCATCAGGTGGCCAAAGTATTGGAGTTTCAGCTTCAGCATCAGTCTGTCCAATGAATATTCAGGACTGATTTCCTTTTGGATAGACCGGTTGGATCTCCTTGCAGTCCAAAGGACTCTCAAGAGTCTTCTCCAACACCACAGTTCAAAGGCATCAGTTCTTCAGTGCTCAGCTTTCTTTATAGTCCAACTTTCACATCCATACATGACTACTGAAAAAACCATAGGTTTGACTAGACAGACTTTGCTGGCAAAGTAACATCTCTGCTTTTTAATAGGCTGTCTAGGTTGGTCATAACTTTCCTTCCAAGGAGTAAGCATCTTTTAATTTCATGGCTGCAATCACCATCTGTAGTGATTTTGAAAGTGAAAGTGAAGTCGCTCAGTCGTGTCCGACTCTTTGAGACCCCATGGACTGTAGCCCTCCAGGCTCCTCCATCCATAGGATTCTCCAGGCAAGAATACTGGAGTGGGTTGCCATTTCCTTCTCCAGGAAATGTAGTGATTTTGGAGCCCCCCCCAAAATAAAGCCTGCCACTGTTTCCGTTGTTTCCCCATCTATTTGCCATGAAGTGATGGGACCAGATACCATGATCTTAATTTTCTGAATGTTGAGTTTTAAACCAACTTTTTCACTCTCCTCTTTCACTTTCATCAAGAGGCTCTTTAGTTCTTCACTTTCTGATGACACCAGAAAGAGTGGTGTCATCTGCATATCTGAGGTTATTGATATTTCTCCTTGCAATCTTGATTCCAACATGTGCTTCATCTAGCCTGGCATTTTGCATGATGTACTCTGCATATAAGTTAAATAAGCAGGGTGATGATATACAGCCTTGATGTACTCCTTCCCCAATTTGGAACCAGTCTGTTTTTCCACATCCAGTTCTAACTGTTGCTTCTTGACCTGCATACAGATTTCTCAGGAGGCAGGTCAGGTGGTCTGGTATTCCCATCTCTTGCAGAATTTTCCACAGTTTGTTGTGATCCACACAGTCAAAGGCTTTGGCATAATAAATAAAGCAGAAGTAGATGTTTTTCTGGAACTCTCTTGCTTTTTTGATGATCCAAAGATGTTGACAATTTGATCTCTTGTTCCTTTGCCTTTTCTATATCCAGCTTGAACATCTGGAAGTTCTCAGTTCACGCACTGTTGAAGCCTGGCTTGGAGAATTTTGAGCATTACTTTGCTAGCGTGTGAGATGAGTGCAACTGTGTGGTAGTTTGAACATTCTTTGGCATTGCCTTTTTTGGGGATTGGAATGAAAGCTGACCTTTTGCAATCCTGTGGCCACTGCTGAGTTTTCCAAATTTGCTGGCATATTGAGTGCAGCAGTTTCACAGCATCATCTTTCAGGATTTGAAATAACTCAACTGGAATCCCATCACCTCCACTTGCTTTGTTCATAGTGATGCTTTCTAAGGCCCACTTGACTCTACATTCCAGGATGTCTGGCTTTAGGTGAGTGATCACACCATCGTGGTAATCTGGGTCATGAAGATCTTTTTTGTATAGTTCTTCTGTGTATTCTTGCCACCTCTTATCTTCTGCTTCTGTTAGGTCCATACCATTTCTGTCCTTTATAGTGCCCATCTTTGCATGAAATATTCCCTTGCTATCTCAAATTTTCTTGGAGAAATCTCTAGTCTTTCCCATTCTATTGTTTTCCTCTATTTCGTTGCACTAATCACTGAGGAAGGCTTCCTTATCTCTCCTTGCTGTCCTTTGGAACTCTGTATTCAAATTGGTATATCTTTCCTTTTCTCCTTTGCCTTTTGCTTCTCTTCTTTTCTCAGCTATTTGTAAGGCCTCCTCAGACAACTGTTTGACCTTTTTGCATTTCTTTTTCTTGGGGATAGTCTTGATCACTGCCTGCTGTACAATGTCAGGAATCTCTGTCCATAGTTCTTTAGGCACTCTATCAGATCTAATCCCTCGAATCTATTTGTCACTTCCACTGTATAATCATAAGAGATTTGATTTAGGTCATACCTAAATGGCCTGGTGGTTTTCTGTGTTTTCTTCAATTTAAGTCTGAATTTAGCAATAAAGACTTCATGATCTGAGCCATAGTCAGCACCTGGTCTTGTTTACACAAATGAAGGGACAAACTAGAAACACAGAAGTCCAAATAAATGAGGAGGAAATAGGCATACTACCTGAAAAAGAATAATGATAGTAATAATGATTAAAAACCTTGAAAATAAAATGGAGAAAATGCAAGAATCAATTAATGAAGACCTAGAAGAATTAAAGAATAAACATACAGAGACAAACAACACAATTACTGAAATTAAAAATACTCTAGAAGGAATCAATAGCAGAATATCTGAAGCAGAAGAATGAATCAGTGAGCTGGAAGGTAAAATGATGGGAATAACTTCTGAAGAGCAGAATAAAGTAAAAAGAATGGAAAGTACTGAGGATAGTCTCAGAGACCTCTGGAATAATATCAAATGCACCAACATTCGAATTATAGGGTCACAGATGAATAGAGAAGGAAAGGATATGAGAAAATTTTTGAAGAAATTATAGTTGAAATTTCCCCAACATGGAAAAGGAAGTAATCAATCAAGTTCAAGAGGCACAAAGAGTTCCATACAGGATAAACCCAAGGAAAAACATGCCAAGATACATACTAATCAAACTAACAAAGACTAAACACAAAGAAAGAATATTAAAAGCAGCAAGGGAGAAGCAACAAGTAACATACAAGGAAAACAACATATGCCTCACAGCTGATCTTTCAGCAGAAACTCTGCAGGCCAGAAGGGAATGGCAGGATAATATTTAAAGTACTGAAAGAGAAAAATCTACAACCAAGATTACTATACTTGTCAAGGATCTCATTCAAAATTGATGGAGAAATAAAAAGCTTTTCAGACAAGCAAAAGTTAAGAGAATTCAGTACCACCAAACCAGCTTTACAACAAATGTTAAAGGGACTTATATAGTCAAGAAATCAAAGAGAAGAAAAAATATCTACAAAATGAATCCCAAACAATTAAGAAAATGGCAATAGGAACATATATATCAATAATTACTTTAAATGTAAATGGTTAAATGCTCCAACCAAAAGACACAGACTGAATAAATGGATACAAAAACAAGACCCATGTATATGCTGTCTACAAGAAACCCACTTCAGACCTAAAGACACATATAGACTGAAAGTGAGAAGATGGAAAAATATATTCCACGAAAATGGGAAGCAAAAGAAAGCTGGATAGCAATTCTCATATCAGACAAAATAGACCTTAAAATAAAGAAGATTACAAGAGATAAGAAAGGACACTACATAATGATCCCTTGATCAATCCAAGAGGAAGACATATAATTGTAAATATCTATTCACTGAACATAGGAGCACCTCAATACATAAGACAAACACTGACAGACATAAAAGGAGAAACTGACAGTAACACAATCATAGTAGAAGACTTTAACACCCCACTCACGCCAATGGACAGATCATCAAAAAAGAAAATTAATAAGGAACACATCTTAAATGATACAGTAGATGAGATGGATCTCATTGATATCTTCAGGACATTCCATCCAAATGCAGAAAAATACACCTTCTTCTCAAGTGTACATGAAACATTCTCCAGGATAGACCACATCTTGGGTCACAAATCAAACCTCAGTAAATTTAAGAAAATTGAAATCTTATCAAGCATCTTCTCTAGCCACAACACCAGATACCAATTACAAGAAAAAACCTGTAAGAAACACAAGCACATGGAGATTAAACAACACATTTCTAAATGACCAGCAAGTTACTGAAGAAATCCAAAGGGAAATAAAGAAATTTCTAGAAACAAATGACAATGAAAACATGACAATTCAAAATGTATGGGATGCAGTAAAAACAGTTCTAAGAGGAAAATTTATAGCAATACAATTCTACCTCAAAAAACAAGAAAAACATCAAATAGACAACCTAACTTTATACCTAAAACAACTGGAAAAATAAGACCCCCCCAAAAAAATCCCCAAAATTAATAGAAGGAAATAAATCATAAAGATCTGAGCAGAAATAATTGAAAAAGAAATGAAAGAAATAATAGTAAACGTTAATAAAACTAAAAGCTTGTTCTTTGAGAAGATAAACTAAGATCACGGCATCCGGTCCCATCACTTCATGGCAAACGGGGAAACAGTGGAAACAGTGGCTGACTTTATTTTGGGGGGCTCCAAAGTAACTACAGATGGTGATTGCAGCCATGAAATTGAAAGGTGTTTACTCCTTGGAAGGAAAGTTATGACCAACCTAGATAGCATATTCAAAAGCAGAGACATTATTTTGTCAACAGAAGTCCGTCTAGTCAAGGCTATTGGTTTTTCCAGTGGTCATGTATGGATGTGAGAGTTGGACTATAAAGAAAGCTGAGTGCCGAAGAATTGATGCTTTTGAACTGTGGTGTTGGAGAAGACTCTTGAGAGTCCCTTGGACTGCAAGGAGATCCAACCAGTCCATTCTAAATGAGATCAGTCCTGGGTGTTCATTGGAAGGACTGATGTTGAAGCTGAAACTCCAATACTTTGGCCACCTGATGCGAAGAGCTGACTCATTTGAAAAGACCCCGATGCTAGGAAAGATTGAGGGCAGGAGGAGAGGGGATGACAGAGGATGAGATGGTTGGATGGCATCTCCGATTCAATGGACATGGGTTTGGGTGGACTCCAGGAGTTGGTGATGGACAGGGAGGCCTGGTGTGCTGCATTCATGGGGTTGCAAAGAGTCAGACATGACTGAGTGACTGAACTGAACTGAGAAGATAAACAAAATTAACAAACTTTTAGCTAGACTCATGAAGAGAAAAAGAGAAGAATCAAATCAACAAAGTTAGAAATGAAAAAGGAGAGGTTACAACAGACAATGCAGAAATACAAAGAATTATAAGAGACTATTATGAACACTATATGACAATAAAATGGATACCCTGGAAGAAATGGACAGGATTCTTAGAAACGTTCAATCTTCCAAGACTGAACCAGGAAGAAGTAGAAATTATGAACAACCCAATTACAAGCACTGAAATCGAAGGTGTGATCAAAAATCTCCCAAAAAACAAAAGCCCAGGACCAGATGGCTTCACAGGAGAATCCTATCAAACATTTAGAGAAGAGCTAATGCCTATCCTTCTAAAACTCTTTGAAAAAATTGCAGAGGAAGGAACACTTCCAAGCTCACTCTACGAGGCCACTATCACCCTGATACCAAAACCAAACAGAGACAACAAAAAAAAAGGAAAAGTACAGGCTAATATCAATGATGAACATATAAGTAAAAATCCTCAACAAAATTTTAGCAAACAGAATTCAGCAACACATCAAAAAGCTCACACACCATGATCGAGGTGGGTTTATTCCAGGAATGCAAGGATTCTTCATACAGAAATCAATCAGTGTGATACACCATATTAACAAGTTGCAAGATAAAAACCATATCAATAGATGCAGAAAAAGCCTTTGACAAAATTCAGCACTTTTATGATTAAAACTCTTCAAAAACTGGGCATAGAAGGAAACTACCTCAACATAGTAAAGGCCATATATAATAAGCCTACAGCAAGCATTATTCTCAATGGTGAAAAACTGAAAGCATTCCCCCTAAGATCAGGAACAAGATAAGGGTGTCCACTTTCACCACTATTATTCAACATAATTCTGGAAGTCCTAGCTACATCAATCAGAGAAGAGCAAAAAATAAAAGAAATCCAGATTAGAAAAGAAGTAAAGTCCTCACTGTTTGCAGATGACATGATACTATAGAAAACCCTAAAGACAGTATCAGAAAATTGCTAGAGCTAATTAGTGAATTTAGCAAAGTTGCAGGATACAAAATCAATACACAGAAATCACTTGCATTTCTCTATAATAACAATGAAAAATCAGAAGGAGAAATTAAGGAATCAATCCCATTCACCATTACAACAAAAATAATTAAATATCTAGGAATAAACTTACCTAAAGAGACAAAAGAACTGTACACAGAAAATTATAAGACACCAATGAAAAAATCAAAGATGATGTAAACAGATGGAGAGATATTCCATGTTCCTGGATAGGAAGAATCAATATTGTGAAAATGATGATATTACCAAATGCAATCTACAGATTCAATGTGATGCCTATCAAATTAGCAATTGCATTTTTCACATAACTAGAACAAAAAATTTCACAATTCATATGGAAACACAAAAGACTCTGAAAAGCCAAAGCAGTCTTGAAAAAGAGGAATGGAGCTGGAGGAATCAACCTTTCCGACTTCAGATTATACTACAAAGCTACAGTCATCAAGACAGTATGGTACTGGCACAAAAACAGAACTATAGACCAATGGAACAAGATAGAAAGCCCTGAAATAAACCCTGAAATGCACCTATGGGTACCTTATTTTTGACAAAGGAGGTGAGAATATACCATGGGGCAAAGACAGCCTCTTCAGTAAATGGTGCTGGGAAAACTGGACAGCTGCATGTACAAGTGTGAAATTAGGGAGATGGTTCAAAGGGAAAGGGATATATGTATGCCCATGACTGATTCATGCTGAGGTTTGACAGAAAACAACACAATTCTGTAAAGCAATTATCCTTCAATAAAAAAATAAAAAGAAAAAAATTTTTAATTACTTCATAACAAGAATAGGGGTAGATAATCAATGATTTTCAAGAAAAACTGAGAGGTGAAAATAACTCTTTAAGATCACATAGATGATATAGCAATAGTTTATTTCAGGTTTCTAATTTTTTAATAAGATCTTCTTATGAGGTAATCTGGGAAGACGCTTACTATAGTTAACTGAGTTATGCTTGCTGAACTGATAGGAGGTTAATTCTTTTTCTTTTGGAATTATTGGTATCGTTCCGTTTTATTGTTTTGTTTTAATTAATTAATTAATTTTACTTTACAATATCGTATTGGTTTTGCCATACATTGACAAGAATCCACCATGGGTGTACAAGTGTTCCCCATCCTGAATCCCCCTCCCACCTCCCTCCCCATCCCATCCCTCTGGGTCATCCCAGTGCACCAGCCCTGAGCACCCTGTCTCATGCATCAAAACTGAACTGGCAATTCGTTTCACATGTGATAATTTACATGTTTCAATGCCATTCTCCCGAATCATCCCACCCTCACCCTCTCCCACAGAGTCCGGAGGTTAATTCTATTAATAATTTCTTATTGCCGTAGAGCTATAGAGTTGTACTTAATATCTGCATTTAGAGTTGTAGAGCTTTATCAAACCAGTGCCTTCCTAAGTAAGTTCTTTGAAGGACCTCACATTTATATTCTGCACCCATTGTAATCCTTGGCACATAGCAACAACTCAATAAATGCTTAGAGGCAGTGATCTCATTTGGCTTCCAAACAACCCAGTGAGAAAATCAAAGATGATAAGGATAAAAATAAAATTTAAAAAGTGCTAATGTTCATTATTAGGCCTTCCCTGGTGGCTCAGTGCTAAAGAAACTGACTGCCAATACAAGAGAGGCAGGTTGGATCCCTGGGTCAGGAATATCCCCTGGAGAAAGAAGTGGCAACCCACTCCAGTATTCTTGCCTGGAAAATCCCATGGACAGAGGAGCTTGGTGGGCTGCAGTCCATGGGGTTGCAAAAGAGTCAGATACAACTTAGTGAATAAGCAACAACAGTGTTTAATGAGTATATCCTGTGCTTAAGGCATTATGTTAAGCATTTCACATAGAGTACCTCATTTACTCCTTAGAATAATTCCAGGAGATTGGTATTATAAATATTTCAGTTTATGGATGGGGATGGAACCTGAGAAAGGTTAAATGGTTTGGCCAGTGTCTAAGAAGTTGCCAAACTCAGAGAATTGAAGTTGTCTGATGATAAAATCAGGGCTCTTTCCATTTTCTTCTTCCATATTTCATTAAAACCAAATTTTGTCTCAATATGTGGAATCTTCTCTTTGCCCAATTGGGAAAAAAATAACTGAGTTTCTGAAAATAAAATTTAAGGAATCCTGAGCCCCCTTGTTGCAACTACTGACGCCTGTGAGCTCTGGAGCCTGTGCACCACAACTAAAGAGTCCGGCACCACAATGAAAGAGCCGGCATGCATGAAGATCCCAAGGGCTGCAACGAAGACCTGACGCAGACAAATAAGTAAGTGAAAACTGCAAAAAAACCCCTAGAGTCCTAAAGTATAGAATAATGCCACTCTGCATAGTACAAAAGGATGAAAGATTTAGTGCCAAGGTCAGCAACCCAACAACACCAAGAGAGTAAAAGTTTTAGGCCAATAGGAGACTGATATTTTAGATCATTAAATTCAAGGGGGAAAGGGTTTGATATCAGTATGAACTGGTTCACAGGAGAAAGCATTTGGCCCATCCACCCTAACGCCTCGTCTTTATAAAATGTTATCAAATTCATCTCTATATTTAAAGTGATGAAGGCTGTATTAGTTATTATGTTTGTCTCATTTGAAACAGATTGGGGCAACTCCAAACCACAAGTAAATTATGCCCTTTTTCCCTAGACTTTCTAAACTGGGTTCTTTAGATCACTTCTTATTACTCTTTGAGCAGAAATTCAGGGTGAGAGTGAAAACAAGGATGTGTCTTTGTTTAAAAACCCTAAATGGGCAGGGCTCTGGTCTTACATGGGCACCTCCCCCACTGATGCCACCATTTTGCCCGCCACCCTCATCTCCAGCTTGTTGGCCCAGTGAAGGAAAACACCCAGGGCAGGTTTCAATTCTTTATCCTGCCTCACTCTCCCTCTCAAAGGTGAGCATGGAGCAAGGGCAGATGGCTGGACCATTAGCTGAGTATTGCTTGGCAGGAAGCTGTGTGCAGTTGGGGGACAGTGGATCAGAGCACTGCTTGGCTAGGGTAGGAGAGGGGGGCAGTCTCCTGTTATTATACCCACCCCCTGGCATCTGTATGAGGCAGGTTAACGATCAGAATTGCCTGTGGCCTGGGATTTCCCTGGTGCTCCAGTGGCCAGGACTGTGCTCCCAATGCAGGGGGCCTGGGTTCCATCCCTGAAAGTGGAACTAGATCTCTTATGCCATGACTGAAGATCCTACACACTGCAAGGAAGATTAAAGATCCGGTGTGCCACAGCTAAGACCTGGCACAGCCAAATAAACAAACAAGATAAAAAAAAAAAAAAAGAATTGCCTGTGGTCTGAAGATGGCCGGATTGGGTGGCAGTGGGCACGAAAGGGCAGGCAGCACTGGGGGTGGATTCAGCAACACGTGGCTTAACTTCTTGAAGAACTAGAGTGAAGGGGGAACAGCTGACTGGGTCCCATCCAGTACATGCATCCTACCACCTCCTATCATGGGACCTGAGAACCTGGGGAGAGTCTTACCAGGTCAGAACTGTTTAGCTCTTGACAGTGGCAGCAAAAGTGGGAACCATAATTAAGGAACTTTATAATATATTTTATTCCTTTGGGATCCACATTCCCCCATATAACACGTGTTAATTTGCTACAGCTCCTATAACAAATTCCAGGTAACAGGTAACAGCTTCAACGCGACAAGTATATTAGAGTATGGTTTGGCAGGTCAGAAGTCTAACAGGGTCTGCTGGACTACGCTCATTCTGGAGGTACCAGGGCAGGATTAGTCTACTATTCCACCGTCTAGAAGCCCTTTCCTTCGTCTTCAAAGCTAGAATGTGGTGTTGCCTGTCTTTTCGGTTTTTTTCTTTTTTTTATAATAATTTTATTTATTTATTTTTGGCTGTGCTTCCTGGCAGTGCACAGGCTTCTCACTTAGGTGATTTCTCTTGTTGCAGAGCACAGGGCTCCACAGAGCAGGCTCAGTAGTTGTGGTGCCAGGCTTTGTTGCTCTGAGGCATGTGGGATCTTCCCAAACCAGTGATCAAACCTGTGACTCCTGCGTTGGCAGGCAGTCTTTACCACTGAGCCCCCAGGGAAGCCCCTCCTCTCCTTTCTGATATCCTGTCTTCTCCTCAGGCCCTTGTGGTTACAGTGGGTCCATCTGGATCATTCGGATAATTGATCCGTCTCAAAACCCTCAACTTGATCATAGCTGCAGAATTCCTTAAACCAGGTAAGGAAACATATTTGCAGGTTCTGGGGATTAGGATTAGCAGACATTCGTGGGCGCCATTGTTCACCTTTACAAAGCAGTGAATCTGATTTTCCATCTTCACAATCTGATCTTCAAACCCATTTACAGAAATGCACAGACATATGTTATATGAAAGTTGAGAGCTACCTGCAGTGAGGTAGAAAAAGATTTCATTAGAAAATAAAATATGCTCTCTGCTCCCAAGAGGTACTACTTGGTTTTGGTTTGTTTTAAAACCTCTCCTGCTCTTTTAAAATAGAATGGGGAATCAGAAAATTGGGAAAGCAGAGGAGATACTGAGAAAGACAAAGCTACTAACGGGTATTCTAAGATCAAAGAGAGCACTAGTAAAGCTACTTTTCTTGTTTTTTAAGTGTGAACAGGTGGCAAATTATCTTATAAGAACTGTAAGTAAAGGCAAGGGATTTTTAACTAAGTTGCCTCTGAAGTTTATGTGTTTTTTCTTTCTTTTTTTCTGCTGAAGTCTTCTTATTTGTTTCTGAAATTGCAAAGGTTTGAATCCAGGATAAAATTTGAATCTTTGATCCAAAAATAAAACATTATATATGATTATCTAATACTTCCTTGTCCTCACTTAAGGAAGCTGTTGTAGGACAATTGTCTGTGCTACTTAGTATTACTGGATATTTATCAGAATAAATTTGCTGACCCTTTTTAAACTAAAGGTAAGTCTTTCTGGTGAGCAGACAGAAATATTCTCCTTATGCCAGAGATGAAACTAAGGTCAAATCAAATTGGAGTTTATTACATTTAAGAAATTGAGAATGGGGTTTTTCTATATTTACTTGAACACATGGCTTTACCAATGTTACTTAATATTTGTATGTGGCTGCTTTCCTAGGGAGTTATACCATTTGTTGAAGGAAAAAATGATTAGTAAGTGAGAAAGACAACTAAAAAAAATGATTAGTAAGTGAGAAAGACAACTAACTTCTCTGTCAGTAATCCCTGTGATGGTATTTCTTCTTCCAGGAGGCCATCCTAAAGCATTATCTGGGGACAATGTGGCCTGCTTCTGGGTAAAATTCACAGGAATTTTAGATAAAAGTCCCTGCAAATTTAAATTGATAAAGTAAATGTAAATGTCAGATTTCATACTGTAGATAGGAATGCAAAGGAATTCTAAATGCCCTTTTGGGACAGGTTGAATTTACTGACCCCTCAAGATAATATATCTAGGGGAAAATCTTTAAAGGGAACCACAGTCATATACAAATCTTCTCCTTTCTTCCTTCACGGTCTCTTCCCCATACTCGGATCTATTGATCTAAATGATAACAATATTTATATTTGTGCAGCATGTATTCTGTGTCAGACACCGCTCTGAGCATTTTACATACAATATTTTATTTGATCCTCAATAACGCTGTATAATTGGAGAAAGGCATGGCAACCCACTCAAGTATTCTTGCCTGGTAAGTTCCATGGACAGAGGAGCCTGGTGGTCACAAAGAGTTGGACATGACTGAGAAACTAACAAAAAGTTGGCTTAAAGCTCAACATCCAGAAAACAAAGATCATGGCATCTGGTCCCATCACTTCATGGGAAACAGATGGGGAAACAGTGGAAACAGTGTCAGACTTTATTTTTTGGGGCTCCAAAATCACTGCAGATGGTGACTGCAGCCATGAAATTAAAAGACGCTTACTCCTTGGAAGAAAAGTTATGACCAACCTAGATAGCAGATTGAAAAGCAGAGACATTACTTTGCCAACAAAGGTCCGTCTAGTCAAGGCTATGGTTTTTCCAGTTGTCATGTATGGATGTGAGAGTTGGACTGTGAAGAAGGCTGAGCGCCAAAGAATTGATGCTTTTGAACTGTGGTGTTGGAGAAGACTCTTGAGAGTCCCTTGGACTGCAAGGAGATCCAACCAGTCCATTCTGAAGGAGATCAGCCCTGGGATTTCTTTGGAAGGAATGATGCTAAAGCTGAAACTCCAGGACTTTGGCCACCTCATGCAAAGAGTTGACTCATTGGAAAAGACTCTGATGCTGGGAGGGATTGGGGGCAGGAGGAGAAGGGGACGACAGAGGATGAGATGGCTGGATGGCATCACTGACTCGATGGACGTGAGTCTGGGTGAACTCTGGGAGTTGGTGAGGGACAGGGAGGCCTGGCGTGCTGAGATTAATGGGGTCGCAAAGAGTCGGACACGGCTGAGCGACTGATCTGATCTGACCCTCCTTTTATAGATGAGGAAACTAAATTTAAGTAATTTTCCCAAGGTCATACAACAAAGTGACAGAGGCAGCTGGAGTATGAATATTTGACTGTAAATTCCACACCCTGAACCAATACACTGAAATTTTGCATCTTTTGCCAGGACACAGCTTCTAAATTCCAGGTGGAATTTTTGCACCATAGATATTAGTAAGGAGTATAAATGTCACGGAATTCCCAGTTTAGCTGTTTTTGTTTCCCTCTGCCTGGTCATGGGACAAGAGGCGGCCCCTCCTGGATTTGCAGCAGGCTGCTTTCTCTCCCCCAGCTGTGAATAGAGAGCCTTCAGGGTGCTGAATCACTCTGTGGTTTTCCTTCTCTGCTCTGGACTCACAGAGGCCCGTTTCACATTCAGTGAATTCTGTATCTATCAGCCAGCTTGTAAGCAGTGTGACTGTCACTAAAGAAATGAAGGAATTTTACACCCTCTTTCAAAAGCAAACAAACCTGGACATCCCCCTGAACTTTGCAGCGAGCCCAGGAGTGAAGGCGGCCCCCGCGCTATGAAAGTGGACGTTGTGTGGAGGAAAGGCAGTGTTGCTTTTGGAAGTTCACGGGGACTTGCTAAGCTAACTTTGATCCCTTTTTCTGGCGCCCTGGATCCTGAAATCACCCTCTGCTACCCAATCAGTTGATGAAACACTCTGATGATTTGATATGCTTGATTTGAGGTGCCAGGAATGCCTAGATGGTATGCATGACCCAGGACTGTCACATGCGGTGGGGCTGCCGGTTGATCCACCCAAGAGAGCTCAGTCTGCTTACCCCTTGATGTTCGTGTAAACACAAAATCGGGTTTAAGTGAATTTGTGGAGGGCAACATGTGAAGGCAAAAAAGGGACCAACCATAACTCCTGTGCTAAGAGTGAAGGATGTTAAAGGCGGATTGTGCTGATGGGGGCTTCAGGTCCTATTTGGCACTGGCTAGATCAGCTCTTCTCCCTCAGCCTGCCCCCTTAAGACACTACCCAGATACCTGGGCTCAAAGCTTGGAGCCTAGGAAAATTTCAGAATTTAGTACAGATGGCAGTGTGCAGACACAGATTTGGAAGCATGAGAAAAGGAGAGAAAAACTCTAGCTCCAAAGACCAAAGCCTCTCTCTTCTTCTCCCTAGTACCATCAGTTAACCTTCATTTGTTGTTATTCAGTTGCTAAGTCATGTCCAACTCTTTTGCAACCCCATGGACTGTAGTCTACCAGGCTCCTCTGTCCATGGGATTTCCCAAGCAAGAATAATGGGATGGGTTGCCATTTCCTTCTCCAGGGGATCTTCCTGGACCAGGGATCGAACCCACATCTTCTGCATTGGTAGGCGGATTCTTTACCCTTACACCACCAGGGAAGTCCAATTTCTTCCTTTACTTCCTCTTTTTCTTTTTTCAAAACTCTGTTCAAGAGCAGAACAGTGACTTAATGGGTGACACAGAAAAAGAACAGCATTAGACACCAACAGTTCTCAGTGCTATGATTAGTAGTTGCTGCTGCTTGTCATAATACATCAGAAAAACAGCAACCCATCTGTTCCAAATTGATATAGCAAAGGCTCTGAGACAAGTGTTTATCCAGCTTCTATGGGAAAGTGTCTGCATTTTATGGCATATTGACATGTGTGCCCGTGTAGCTAAAAGATGTTACATGCCAGCTTACTACCTAGCTGTGCATCATGTAACATCTGTCACCACAATAGAAGGGTTTGACAAGTGGGCTGTTTTAGATGAAAATGTCCAAGTGGGAGGAAGACTCTGCTTTGCTGAAAGTGAAATGCCACTTCAAATCTCCAACGCCACTTGGACTAGTCTGTACTGAGGATATAATGGGAAATGGAATCAAACCACCTCTCCAACCCACAAAACAAATTGCTCTAACACTGTGTGTTGGCGTCTCCCAGGCACTTCTCACTGGTGGTAATTAGCAGCACATAAATGCTAATGACTAATTAGCTTGGCCTATTTGATTCAGGAGAATCAAAGTGAACTATTGTCCAAAAGCCTGACTTAACAGGTAAATATAGACAGTAAAAGTGCAAATTTTAATAACTTTCAATAACTCCTGGGTTTGGGGAGCAGTAGGTGAAGGGAGAGCTGGGGTGGGGATGAGGGGGATCGGGCGGGAGGGAGGGTATGTGAATAAACTAATGTTATTTACATGTTAGGAGGAAGAACTGGGTAATTCTCAGCCTTTGATTGCCAAGGTCTCAGAAAAGAAATTTAATTCACAGAGACATATGAATTTTCTCTGTATACATTGATGTGAAGTTCTGTTTTTCCTCTGTTGTCAGAGGCTGTAATACCTAAAACTTACTGCAGGAACATCTGGTATCCTTAATAAAACATGTCAGATAAATGGGTGGCTTCTGCACAGCATATGTGCATACAGGGGGAAATAAATAATTCACTTTTCTGGAAAAATATCAAGGTCAAAGAGATGCCTCTTTACAACAAGTTGTTAATGAGGTGTCACAGGGCTGCCTGCTAAAGGCCCCCTTACTGTGTCCTTCAGTGAGCAAAGATTCCAGAATTTCTATAAAGGATGGTTCAGGGACAGCAGTGAGTTACCACAATGGACTGGAGGGCTTGTCTTAAAGCTGCATTGGCCAAACAAGCATAGCTTTGACTTGTTGATTTGTTGGATTGGACACATGTCTTTAGAGAAGGGAAGGTTATAGGAAATGAAAAGTCCCCCCTTCCCTGTCCCCAGGGGACCTTCTGGAATGGCACTAGGGGGTGGGGGTGGGGGTGTGGGAACTGCTTTTTGGAATATTTTTATTCCTTACTGGATTTCTTCATGTACCTGATGTAATCAATTTTTCTTAGAGAAACCAGGAGGAGGGCTTGGATTTTTGTTAGTTTATCTTACATTTAAGTGCCTGTATTCAAATCTTGTTGATTCATTTTATGTAACTGAAATGCTTTTTTTCCATTGGGAAATTGGAGTAAAGTTTAGCTTCACTTTTATATTATTTTCAGTCCTTTAAAGTGGTTAAAATGGTTCTTCAGGGATGAAATCGCATACATGTGACCTTTCTCAACTTCACACAGCACCTAAAAACTGAACGGCACACATCTTACTCACTCAGAGTCTTCTATTTTATTTTCACGGCATTGTAAGTGGGGACCTAAGATACTCAAATATATATTCTAATTTCAGCTTCTCAACATCAGACTCATCCTAAGATACATATTATAATAAAGCCCCACCAAAAGTAGTGTGAGCTTTGGTTTTTCTTTGAAGCTGGTATATTTGTATACCCCATATTGGCTCAGACAGTAAAGCGTCTGTCTACAATTCGGGAAACCTGGGTTCGATCCCTGGGTTGGGAAGATCCCCGGGAGAAGGGGACCCATTCCAGGACTGCTGCTGCTGCTGCTGCTAAGTCGCTTCAGTCGTGTCCGACTCTGTGCGACCCCAGAGACGGCAGCCCACCAGGCTCCCTGTCCCTGGGATTCTCCAGGCAAGAACACTGGAGTGGGTTGCCATTGCCTTCTCCAATGCATGAAAGTGAAAAGTGAAAGGGAAGTCGCTTAGTCGTGTCCGACTCCTAGCAACCCATGGACTTCAGCCTACCAGGCTCCTCCATCCATGGGATTTTCCAGGCAAGAGTACTGGAATGGGGTGCCATTGCCTTCTCCGATTCCAGGACTATTGCCTGGAAAGTCCCATGGACAGAGGAGCCTGGTAGGCTACGTCCAGGGGGTTGCAAAGAATCAGACACAACTGAGCGACTTCACTTCACTTATATTGCCGTTGAACTGTAATATGTAAACACAACAGTACTATGAGATCCAGAATCATTTAAGAGTTCTGGTTATTGAAAATGTGACTTGGGCACTCCCTGGCAGTTCAGTGGTTAGGACACTGTTCTTCCACTGCAGGGGGCCCGGGTTCAATCCCTCACTGGGGACCTGAGATTCCACAAGATGCTCAGCATAGCCAAAAAAAGAAAGAAAGAAAATGCAACTCTATTCTGACCATGTTAGTCAAGCATCTTGTCACTTCTGAAATCCTGGTTACAATAAAACTAAGGAGATAAGTTAATATTCTTAGGCCCCTGGAAGTCAGATTACTTCAAAACCCTAACGTAGTTTAGAAAAACAACTTTCAACGTCACTGCATAATCTCATCACACACATATCACAAACACCAGGGCCAAACAGACAGGATAACAGCCTAGCACCCCTTCAAAAGAAACTGTAAGCATCTACCCCAAAAGGGCTGATTTACTCTACTGAGGGCTAGCTGAGTAGTTTACAGCTCACATAATGCTATTTGGAACTTCATTTTCATGGGCAAGAGTTTTTCTTGGAATAGTCATGTTCTACTAATGCAGGCAGTGAATAGTAATGTCACATTAATAAAGACAGCAGACTATGTGAGTACAGATGGTTGGGTCTCATTATGAAAATAGCAAAATGTACAAGAATAAGATGCTGTGAGATCATCATGCTTTCCTCACCCCATACTCATCCTTTTTCTTGTATTTTTCTGTTTCATTGCATCTCTTTTTCAGATGAAATATATTTCATCCATTTCATAATGTTTCTACCCATCCTGACAGCCAGGCTGAACACCAGAGGACCTGCCTTGACTCTTGGCTAATGTTTAAACTCTTCTGCCTCTTTAAGGTGCTATATGTTTCCTGAATCCTTTGGCTCCTTTTCAGTCTTGGTGCAAACTCTCCTCCTTCCTCACCCAGCTATAGCAATACCCTCCTAACTTCCTATCTCAAGTCAGGTAAGTACCCCCTGCATTAGCAGGTAGATTCTTTATCACTGAGCCACCTGGCTTCCCTTATGTGTGTGTGTGTGTGTGTGTGTGTGTTAATCGCTCAGTTGAGTCCAACTCTTGTGACCCCATGGATTGCAGCTTGCCAGGTTCCTCTGTCCATA
This sequence comes from Bos javanicus, assembly GCF_032452875.1. NCBI lineage: Eukaryota > Metazoa > Chordata > Mammalia > Artiodactyla > Bovidae > Bos > Bos javanicus. The sequence goes on from NC_083881.1 coordinate 43,688,506, forward strand.
GGGATTCTCCAGGCAAGATTACTGGAGTGGGTTGCCATTCCCTACTCCACCCCTTATGTATAGTAGTCTGTATATACTAATCCCAGACACCTACTTTATCCTTCCCCCCTCCACCTTTCCCCTTTGGTAGCTATAAGTTTGATTTCTAAGTCTGTGAATTTGTTTCTGTTTTGTAAATATGTATCTTTTCTTTTTATATTTCACATATAATTGCTGAACATGTATTTGTCTTTCTCTGTCTGACTTCACTTAGTATGATAGTCTCTGGGTTCATCCATGTTGCTCCAAATGGCATTATTACATTTTTTAATGGTTGACCAATATTCCATTGTATTTATGTACCACATCTTCTTTCTATTCATCTGTTGATGAACATTTAGGCTGCTTCCATGTCTTGGCTATTGTAAATGATGCTGCAATGAACACTGGGGTACATGTGTATTTTTGAAATATGGGTTTTTCCAAATATATGCCCAGGAGTAGGATTGCTAGATCGAATGGTCGCTCAAATTTTAGTTCCTTAAGGAACTTCCATACTATTCTCAGTAGTGACTGTACCAATTTACAATCAGGAATACATTCAATAGATAGCTCTAACCCCTACCCCACTGCTAAATCACTGCCATTTTACTTCTGAGTGAGTGGTGACATCATTTCTGTCCTTGGACTAACTAAAGGGATAAAAGACAAGGTGATAATCAGCGATGAGGGGAGGATAACTAGAGCACATATTAACTGGAGATCAAGAAGGCTGATTCTTTTAAAATGGGGTCAAACTTTTCTGACAAGCAATGTTTCCAAGTAAAAGAGTACCTACAAAAGTGGGAGTCGCAGAGAGTCGGGCACAATTGAGCGACTGAGCACGCACCCACAGACGTACGCATTACCATATATAAAATAGGTAATTGACAAAGACATAGTGAATAGCACAGAGAACTGTATTCAATAAACACTCAATATCCTGTAGTAATCTAAATGGGAAAACAATCTGAAAAAGAATAGATAAATGTATACGTGAATCACTCTGCTGTACCCTTGAGATGAACACAACATTGTCAGTATATGTCAATATGTATTGGCAACTATATGCCAATATAAAATAAAAATGACTTATGAAAAAGAGAGTAAAAAGAAACAAGAAGTCCCACTTTACTCCAGTTTTATCACCTGTGGATACTGTTGGTGTCCTGCTCTAATTGCTTTCATCCTTCACCCCCTCTGTTAGTCCGCCCCTGAATTGTGCATGCTTTTCTGGGACTGTAATGGAAAGAGGACTGTCCTTTGGCAATGCAGCTGCCTAGCCCACAGGAAAAACAGGAACTGCCCAAGAGTCTTTATTTCCCCCAGAGTGGCCAGAAGAGGACAACTAACCGGAGTGGGAGTACAAGACACCAGCTACTTTCCTAAAGGTGGGGCAAATTCTGAGGTGCAATCGTTCTTTTTTGCTGAGTTGATTTATACTCTTGTATTAGTTTCAGGTATACAGCACAGTGACTCAGGTATTGCTGTTGTTTAGTTGATAAGCCATGTATGACCCTTTTGCCACCCTGTGGACAGTAGCCCACCAGGCTCCTCTGTCCGTGGGATTCTCTGATAACTCAGTGGGTAAAGAATCCAATGCAGGAGACTTGGGATCGATCCCTGGGTTGGGAAGATCCCTTGGAGGAGGAAATGGTAACCCTTTCCGGTATTCTTGCTTGGAGAATCCCATGGACAGAGCTGCCTGGCAGGTTACAGTCCACAGCATCACAGAGTCAGACATGACTCCATCAATCAAGCACACACACACACATGCTTTTCCAAATTCTTTTCCCTTTTATAAGTTATTACAAAATATTGAGTAGAGTTCCCTGTGCTACACAGTAGGTCCTTGTTCATTCTCTATTTACATTCAGTAGTGTGCATATGTTATTCCCAAACTCCTATTTTATCCTTCCCATCAAGCCCCATTCCCCTTTGATAACCGTAAGTTTGCTTACTATGTCTGAGAATCTACTTCTGTCTTTGTATGGCTTACTTTACTTAATATGATAATCTCTAGGTCCATCCATGCAAATGGCATTATTTCATTCTTTGTGTGTGTGTGTGGCTGAGTAATATTTTGTAGTATATATGTATCATACCTCATCTTCTTTGCCCAAAAGTCTATTGATGGATATTTAGGTTGCTTCCATGTCTCAGCTATTGTAAATAGGGCTGCTATGAACTAAGGTGTACTTTTCAGGCCGAATGTAGGACTTAACTTGAAACTACTCCTGTGTTTGACTTCTTAGCTTCCCCTATCCTGTTTCTCCTACTTCCTTTTTGGCTTCTTCTGGAATCATTTCCTTAAAAAAAAAAAAAATTACTTGAACATAAACCCTTGGTTCAGGGTCTGCTTCTGGGAGAACCCCTGAAAAATCCGTTCATCAGAAATCCATCGAAAATAAAGATTGGACCATGTCACTCTCCTGCTGAAGCCTTCATAAGTGCTTGTTACCTAGGTGACATCTTTATGCGACACTCAAGGTTGGCAGCTATCAGCATTACCTACCAAGTCTCTCCTAGCCCAGGATCTTAACCTAGGGAGCAGTGGGGTTGAACAGCTCCCTTGTCTCCTGCTTGGTTTCTGACGTTCCCATTATCTAAGAAATTTCTAGAAGCCCCTCAGCTTCCACAGCTCCCCGGATGGGTTGAGGCTCCCCTTTTGTACTCTTGTAATAACCTATCAATCACTTTCAAATGTGTTCCATTTACTACATTGTATTATGATTCTCTTGTTTGTCTCCCCAGCTAGAGAGAGGCACCCTCCAAATCAGGGAGCATGCCTTCACCATTTTAAAATCCCCACTGGCTAGCACAGTGCCTAACACATAGAAGGCCATCATTAAAAAGTTTTTGAATGAATTCACATAACAGCTTTCTCATGCGGAGTAACCAGAGATAGGAAAGTAATTATAGCAGTATGTGCTCCAATTCTGTCACGTGGAAACTAGAAACACACTCTTAGAATAATAAAAATGGCAAAGACTTTCAAAATATTTATGCTTCTGGCAGTCAGGGTGTCACTACAGTGGTTAAACTGATTAGACATAGGTGTTAGGACTTTATCCTGTAATAATATATACCTTGGACTTTTTTGGCTCAAAATTCTTTTACTCCATCTTAGATTATATAACTGGCTGGTTAGAGCCTTTATGTAACCATTGTTTTTTTTTTAGTGGCTTTGTTTACAAAATATTTTTTTTAACTTAGTGGTTTTTGTGGACTACACAGGACTGCTCCCTGACCTACCTCCTGCATCAGGAACACAGCCGACTAGTTCCACAGCAACCACTCAGCACCATGCCTCATTCCTTGGCTGGGTTGGCATAAGTGAAAATGCCACAGGAAAAACAAGAGAGAGCGCTAAAATAAGCTCCCTTGGTTTCATCCTGCCAAAAACTATTTGGGAGAGTAATTCAACATCCATCAAATGTGCAAATGTCAAAATTAGGCAGAAAAGAAATGTATCTGCTATTTTTAAGGAGAAGTCACATCCCATTAATTGGAGAAGAGTGTTTGCAACATTCAGAAACTTGACAATAGGGTTTATGGCATGGAGAGCCAGGATCCCAGTGAGGAGACAGGCCAGAGCAAACGTGGTCCACAGACATTCAGCTGGGCGAGGGGAGGTTTTCCTTTATCTACAAGCAGTCCACATCTGGAAGACAGAGAGTGCTGGGAGCACCAAGAGACTAACAACACAATCAAGGGTCCTTTCCTGTCTTCATGTTGCTCAGATTACGGGCTACATGTCATCCACTCCCATCCCCTCTCGCCTACTTAAGGACATCGTCATCTTTTCTCTTCCCCACATCATCACTTTCTCCTTTCTACTGGACCATACCCATCAGTATCAATGCAGCTATTTCTTCCATGTGTCTCCAATCCTTTCTTTATGTTCCCTTTCCCCCAGCGGCTCCTGTGCCATTTCACTTCTCCGTCTCACAAAAGTCCTTTTAAAAGTTTTCTCTATTGCTGTCTCTAATTTCTTTCCTCATGTTCTCAGTTTATCCCTCTCCAGTGAGGTTATTGCTCTTTCTCCATCAAAACCTGCCATTATCAAGGTACCATGGACCATCACATTGCTAAAACCAATGGTCAGTTCTCCGTCCTCAACTTACTTGATCCATCAGCAGCATTTAGCACAGCTGCTCATGCCCTCTTTAAAAACACTTCCTTCCCCTTCAGGACTTTTGGGAAAATGCACCTCCTGGATTTCCTCCTAGCTCACTGGTCCCTCTTTCTCTGTCTCTATGCTGATTCCTCTTCATCTGTTTGGCTTCTTGACATTGAAGTGATGTATACTCAGTCCTTTAAACTCTTTTCTCTCTACTTTCTTAATGAGTTCATCCAGTTTTGTGCTTTAAACACTCTTTCCACGCTAATGACTTCCAAAGCTAGAATTTCAGTCTAGAATTCTCCCTGACCTCTAGATTCCTCTCCACTTGGGTGTCTCAGATGCATCTCAAACTTAGCATGAATTCCAAATGAATTCCTGGTCTTTCCCTGAAAACCTCTCTCTGAAGTTTTCCCCCATTTCAGTGCTGAGAGTTGCATAGGCTTGGGTTTAGGACTCATCCTCAGTGTCCTCTTTTACTAACACTTCAACCCCAAGTCATGAGTGAATCCTCTTGGCTTTACCTTCAAGATCAACCCAAATCTGACCACGTCTCACCATCTTCATTGTTGCCATCATGGTCTAACTTGCACCATCATCTCTCTGCTAGATTTTTGCAATAACCTCCTAATTGGTATCCCTGCTTCTCCCTACTTAAAAACTACCCTGACACCACATTCCCAGGCATTCCCTATCCTTCCTCGGTTATTTTTCCCCTGACCACTTACATCATATGTATATGATACAGTTCAAAGCACTTCTTATTTGAAGTGTACATTTTGATGAGTCTGACAGATTTATACACCTGTAACTACTACCACAATCAAGATATAGAGCATTTCCATCATGTTAAAAGATTTCCTTTTGCCCCCGCTTTTTTTTTTTTTTGCAGTAAATTTATCTCTTCAATCCTGGCTCCAGGCAACCGCTGATGTGCTTTTTAATGACAGGGATGGAAGTGAGAGAAAGAACATGTTTTATCCTAATAGAAAAGATCCAGTAGAGAAGAAAAATAGATCATGCAGATCACTATAGATTGTATTTGCTTTTTCTAGAATTTTACATAAGTGGAATTGTTACCGTATGTACTCTCTTGCGTCTGGTGTCTTTTATTTAAATTAATTTTTATTGGAGTACAGTTGCTTTAGTCCCTGATGCTGGGAAAGATTGAGGACCGAAGGAGAGGAGGGCATCAGAGGACGAGATGGCTGGATGACATCATTGATGCAATGAACTTGGGCAAACTTTGGGAGATCGTGAGGGACAGAGAGGCCTGGCATGCTGCAGTCCACGGGGTCGCAAGGAGTTGGACACGACTGGGCAACTAAACAACAACTGTTGCTTTATAATGTTGTATTAGTTTCTACTGTACAGCAAAGCGAATCAGCTATGCATATACATATATCCTTGTTTTTGGATTTTCCTTCCCATTTAGGTCACCCTGAGCACTGAGTAGAGCTCCCTGTGATATACAGTAAGTTCTCATTAGTTACCTATTTTATATATGTAGTGTATATATGTCAATCCCAATCTCACAATTCATCCTACTCCCCACTTCCCCCCTGAATGTCCATACATTTGTTCTACATCTGTGTCTCTATTTCTGCTTTACAAATAAGTTCATCTGTACCATTCTTCCAGATTTCACATATAAGCGGTTTTATATTAATACAATATTTGTTTTTCCCTTTGACTTACTTCACTCTGTATGACAGTCTCTAGCTCCATCCACATCTCTGCAAATGGCACAATTTTGTTCCTTTTTGTGGCTGAGTAATATTCTATTGTTGCTATGCACCACGTTGTCTTTATCCATTCCTCTGTTGATGGAGATTGCTTTCATGTCCCGGCTATTGTAAATAGTGCTGCAGTGAACATTGGGGTGCATGTGTCTTTCTGAATTATGATTTTCTCTGGGTATATGCCCAGGAATGAGATGGCTGGGTCATATGGTAATTCTATTTTTAGCTTTTCAAGGAACATCCATGCTGTTCTTCATAGCGGCTGTATCAATTTACATTTCCACCAACTGTGTAAGAGGGTTCCCTTTTCTCCACACTCTCCCCAGCGTTTATTGTTCATAGATTTTCTGATGATGACCATTCTGACTGGTGTGAGGCGATACCTCATTGTAGTTTTGATTTGCATTTCTCTAATAATTAGGTATGTTGAGCATCTTTTCATGTGTTTGTTGGCCATCTGTATGTCTGCTTTGGAGAAGTGTCTATTTAAGTCTTCTGCCCATTTTTTGATCGGGTTATTTGTTTTTGATCTTAAGCTGCATAAGCTGTCTGCATATTTTGGAGATTAATTCCTTGTCAGTTGCTTCATTTGCACGTATTTTCTCCCTTTCTGAGGGTTTTATTTTCCTCCTGTTTATGGTTTCCTTTGCTGTGCAAAAGCTTTTTAGGTTTAATTGGGTCCCAGTGTCTGTTGTGTTTTATACAGATTTTTTTTTTTTTTTGAACTTCATTCATGTTGTTGGATGTATCAGTGGTTCATTCCCTTTTATTTGGGGGTAGTATTTGATTTTAGGGAATATACCACAACTTGTTTCTTGAACTGCTAGTTGATGACCATTTGGATTATTTTCAAGTTGAAACTCTTATGAGTAAAGTTGAATGAATGCTGATAAAACATTTGTGTGCAAAACTTCACATGGATATGTTTTCAGTTTGGGTAAATACTTAGAATTTCTAGGTCCTATCATAAGTATATACTTAACTTTATAAGAAACTGTCAAATTGTTTTCCAGAGTTATTGTACCATTTTACCTCCCCACCAGCAGTGTGTGCTTCTTGTTGCTCTACATTCTTGGTGACACTTGATATTTTCAGTCTTTTTACACTCAGCTATTCTGGTGGGTGTGTACTGGTATCTCCTTGTGGTTTTAATTTGCATTTCTCTCTGACTGATAATATTAAGTGTCTTTTCATTTGCTGACCAGCCATCCAAACATCTTCTGGTAAAGAAAGTATCAGTTCAAATCACTTGCTGATGTTTTTCACTGAGTTACTGTTTCTTGATTGAGTTGTAAGCTGTTCTCTATAGACTCTGGACCCAAGTCCTTTGTCAACTATTTGCACTACATTTATTTCCTCCTAGGACATAGAGTGCTTTTCTTTTTCTTAATGGTATCTTTTGAAAAGAAGATACAATATTTTAAAATCTTTGATGAAGTCCAACTTATGTTTTTTCTTTTATTATTTGAGTTGTTTGTGTCCTAAGAAATCCTTGCTTTCATCAAAGTTATGGAGAATTTCTCTTATAAAGTATGTTTTGCTTATTTTATCTCCCACAAGATAAAAAATGCTACCAAACGGTCCAAAGTGATAGAGAATAATTTGAATATTTGACATAACTGTGCATGTCTATATTTTCCAATTTTTAGCATACCAGACTTTGCTATTTTACTTTGCTGATGAATTTCTATAGGCAGGCACTACATTATGGTGGTTTAGAGTAAAGACATGCAAATTAGACAGACCTGAAACTGAAATCTGCTGCCCATGCATAGAGGCCTTGACTGGGTAAGTCACTTAACTTCTCAGAGCCTCTTTCATCATAGGCAAAATGGAAAGAATGATGATTCAATGATATAATACACATAATCCTGGGCACATAGATAGGGTTGCATGAATTTTAGATGCCATCATCATCATCATTATTATTATTGAAGTAAATTTGAGCCTCCAGGGTGAACTTAGCCATCAGGCTACAGTAAGTAGTATTTATAAAATAGAAGTTTAAAGTATTGCTATGATTATTATTAAATTATTATCCAAGCATTTCCCAAATAGTAATAAGCCACACATTTCACAGTAGGCAGTATGTTTTCCTAACAAAAATTTGGGGGTGTTTGTAATCTGTTAGAGCCATATGTCAACAGATTCCTCCCAAACTAAGAATAGAATAACCTCAAATTATTTTTTACCACAAAAGGACCATCTAAAAATGTCTTGGCTGGTACTGCTTCTGTTTCATAAAGTCAGGTTTGGAAAAGTTCTTGCAAATTTAATGTATTTGTAGCAATTGCTTTTTTGTTTTCTTTTCATCCTTGACCATTGCAACCATTCATCAGTCACACGCTAGATCTTAGGACAGAATAGTACTTACTTGCTATATTTCTTTCTCATTCACCTTCTCTGATAACACATTAACAGAAATGATTCGGAGAGCTTGTGGGCAAGTTAGCAACATAGTTAGGTCCTCCTCATTATTTGTACATCATTTATAATTAAATTGACTTGTCACATTTAGAATCTAGAACTGAATATTTAATAAGCAATCTGTGCTCAAACATTGGTTGCATTTAATAAACAAATATTTTAAACCAGCCATTCAAGAAGGATAAATTTTGGGTTTCTTCTGATAACTGCTAAACCATATGCACAGAAGTCTCCTATTTGTTCTACTGTGACTTTCCCAGAGGACGTAAACACAGTAAGAACTGATTTTGATGTAAATAGGCTGTGATGACCCAGGGGCTTTTGCTGTTCGGATTGCTTTAAACCTGCATTGCTTGGGCAGCAGTGCTTACTCTCCAGTGAAACATCCTGAAAGTACAAAATGACTCACACTCTCACTGATCCATCCGCTTCAATTCAAAGCACACGAGCTACACACAGCTTGCTTTTGACTGTTGTAGTATAGTGAAGTAGGATTTAGCTACATGTTTGTTTGCTTCCTTCAGTTCAGTCCAGTTCAATTGCTCGGTCGTGTCCAACTCTCTGGGACCCCATGGGCTGCAGCATGCCAGGTTTCCTGTTTGTCACCAACTCCCGAAGCTTGCTCAAACTCAAGTCCATTGAGTCGGTGACCCCATCCAACCATCTCATCCTCCATCATCCCCTTCTCCTGCCCTCTTGCTTCCTTATTCTTGAATTATATTCTATTTCCCCCATGTTTGCTCAGGGCATAATATTCCTTTTGGGGGGTTAGGAAAGTTGGTTCTTGTCAGAACAGAATTATTCTGCTTTCTGATCCACTTTCACATCACACAGAAGTCTCTGGGTGTCAATGTGTGCTTTTTTCTATTTCTCCACTTCTTTTGGGTGTTGCAGGAGGCTGCCCCTGTGGGGGACCAACCAAGACACAGCTGTGTCAAGTGAAGCCCAGGGAATTATGACCAGAAGGACAAAAGGAGCAGGTTTCTTCTGGCCAAACAGATACTACATTTCTTAAGCACGAGAGGAACGACATTGGGACCCCACCAAATCCTGTCGCCTTTGGTGAATTACATCTTGATTCCCTGGGCTTTATTCTACATAAGCAAGTCTCATTACTTGTTCTGTCAGTGCCCCTTAGAGAGCAATCATTTTAGATGATCCACTTTCTATGTCTTTCTAATGTGAATGGGTTCCTGATCATTTTTTGTGAACTGATGTGATGCAGAGGTGATATAGGAGGGAGGCAAAACCAAACAGAACACAAGATCACTGGTTGCGTGAGGAGGGATGTAGGGCCACTGAAGGATAGGGAAAAAAAAAAGAATGCCAAATTGTAAATCTTCATACTTTGCAATTGGTCTGAATAATGGAAGAGGCCTTTGCAGTGACCAGGCAGACAGCCTAAAGCAGTGGTTCTCCACTGCTCTCGACATTAACATCACCCAGAAGGCTCTAACACTACCTACATCTGGGCTCCACCCCTCACCCTTCAGCGAGGCTGATTTGATTGGCCTGGGATGGGGCCAGAGCTCAGTGTATCATTCCCTCTCCCAGTGCCTTCCAAATGCAGCCGGGGTCAATAACCTCAGTGTAAAGGAAGCTTCAGGAGTCCCCAAGAGTGGGGATCCCCACTTTGGTATCTTCTCTTAAGGAGCCTGGGGAAGTCCTAAGGACTGTTCAGCAATGGAAGAAATCCCCACTTCTATTTTGTGGGAAGAGGAGGAGGAGATGGCCTGTCATCACCCCTGGAAACTCCCTGGGGCCTTATGACTCTTCCTGATCTCTCCATACAGATAGTCACCACAGATTGCCTTCCCAGCGAAGCATGGCCTGCTGCTCATGTCCATTTTTTCACATTCTTTCGGAACCAAATTCCTTTGGAGGGATTTACAATGAATCTTTTCTCAAGTTAGATTTCAGGCAAGTTGGTATTGGTTGTAACCAGTTCGGCTTGGTGTAGATGGAGACCTATTTCTCCAGCAGTAGGAAAGCCTGTGGGGTTTTATGGCCTGTTTCTTGAACACAAGCACAATGCAGTTTACAACCACAACAGGTGTGGAGGAAATGGGTCATGATCGAATCCAGCTTAAAATCAGGTGACTGATTCTGTGCTTCTAGATTAGAACAAATAACAACAAAAAGCTGCATCAATTTTCTCATCTGAAAGATGGGATCCCAAAGACCTCCCTTTCCTGTCAAAGATCTGTTTAGGAAGATTAAATTAGAAAATGTAGGTGAGTTTAGTTAAAAACTCTATGTTACTCTTCAGAGGTGAAATACTGCGTAGTCCAGTTGCAGTCTGGTTTTCAATTTAGAATTCATTGCATTGAAAGAAATCTACCTTCTTTAGCCAATTTCCAAATTTCAGGAGGGCATGGAAGATGAAAATGCCTATATTAGCTCATGCATGTGAATCAAGATTTGTTAAAAATACCTTGCATTGGTAAAGGTTTTCAGTTTGTTTTTTTTTAATTTTTCAGAGATTTGAGCCATTTTATCTTTTAATCACTTGGTAGAAAATAAACTCCAAACCTAAGAAATTTTCAGCATGTAGCCTGTCTCAATTTTTTCTAGGCTCAAATTATTCACATCTTCTTTAGTGAATCCCAGACTTTATAAAAAAAAATCATTTCATTCTTAAGTACTTCAATATTAAAACACTTTTGGGATAAATGGTAGTGGTTTTAATGGTGATAAATGTGGAAATAGTCACCCTGGTATCTAGCTGAAAGTCACATGACTTATTTTTAGCACTAGGACTTGAAACTTTTGAGCTCTTCAATTTTATTACAAAGAATTAATTCCCCCACCCTTTTTTAAAGTTCATTAAAAAAAAATGTATCACGTCTCATAAGTAAATGTGTTTTGTTAAAAACAATACCAAATAGGTGGTATTTGGGATTGGTTCTCATCAGTCAGGGGATAAATAAGTTGTAGAAAAGAGTCATAAAGTCAGAGAACTAGATGGAACTTGATTATCTTGTCCAGCTCCCTCATTTAATAATATTTATTTATTTATTTGGCTGCCTGGAGTCTTAGTTTCGACATGCAGGATTTTCTGCTGTGGTTCATGGACTCTCTAGTTGTGGCTTGTGTTGTGGTTTGGGAGGACTTTGGAGCAGGTGGGCTTCAGTAATTGTGGCATGTGGGCTTAGTTGCTCTGTGGGATGTGGGGTCTTAGTTCCCCAATCAGGGGTTGATTGAATCTGGGTCCTCTGCATTGCAAGGCTGATTTTTAACCACTGGACCACCAGGGAAGTCCCCTCCCTCATTTTAAAGATGAAGAAAATAAGGTCTAGAGATAAATATATATTTGTAATATATATATTTATATAACACATTTATATACAGTTATAGTATATATACTTATATTGTATATATTTATAATATACTTCTATATATAAATATGTATGATTGCTGCTGCTACTGCTGCTAAGTCGCTTCAGTCGTGTCCGACTCTGTGCGACCCCATAGATGGCAGCCCACCAGGCTCCTCCGTTCATGGGATTTTTCAGGCAAGAACACTGGAGTGGTGTGCCATCACCTTCTCCGATGTTTGACCCTACTCACACATTAATTCAACTGTTCATTGTTGTATTTATTCAGGGATGGAATTATTCATGGAATATGTGATCATATGTTCAAATATACAAACACACAAAGAAAATGACAGAAATGCAGAATAGAAACAACCCCAAATAGAAATGATTTTCATGTACCTGTCTACATGTTCATATCTAAACTAGGAAGAGAGAATTAGTGGTATATGTAAAGATGAGTCATTATTCTTCTTTCTTACTGAGCCACATTTGCCTCCTTTTAAACTATTGCCTGTGATTAGAACTTCATCTATTTATATGTAAGAACACATCAATACCTAGGAACTAACTAACATTAGATAAGAAACTTGAATAATATTTATTATCTCCATATGTCTATTTCAATACCCACGGAGATTTAAAAACTACGTGGTTTTGTTGTTTTTAATAAAACTCAGTGAAAAGACTTGGATTAACAATAACCATTTTCATAAGGCACATTCTGAAGATGAGCTATGTTCATCCTTTTCTCAATTAAATAATTAATTAATCAGCATTTATTTATGTAATTTTTACCTTCTCTAAACAAAACAACCAATTAGGAAACCACCTACATCAAGCAATACTACTGAATCTTATATACATCTACATACATACTCCTTTGAAAAAAGAGTCATATTTTATGAACATATTTCACTAAAATTCAGTGCTATGTGCTTAGTCACTCAGTCGTATCTGACTCTCTGTGACCCCATGGACGGCAGCCCACCAGGCTCCTCTGTCTCTGGGATCCTCTAGGCAAGAATACTGGAATGGGTTGCCATGTCCTCCATTCAGTGCTATCGTAATGTATAATAATAATCCATGTTTGTTACATACTCACATAACTGGTCCATGCCCAGCTTTCTTTATATTTACCCATCTTTACATTTCTTCATTTACTCATACACTGATTTACTTGTAAAAATCAATCTATCTCCGGAAGACGTCTGTGATCCATATATCTGAATATTCTGAACTTCTGCTGTATATTCATTTCCATAAAGAAAAAAAAAAGAAGGCCACTGGTAAATGATAAATGTGTGATTATATATACAATTGTTAAAGCTTGTTTTCACTGTCTGGAACTTTATAAAGAGAATTAGTTGACATTTTACCAAGATGAGGCAAAAGATTTCAATGGGTGAAATAATGAAGAATTTCCTTGAAAACAGATGAGAATTTAAATGAGTTCTACACAGATTTTAGTTTATATTTTCTCAGCATTGTGTCTCAGCAACACTAATATTGGTGATTTTAAAGGTAAGATAGTGACGACAATGGCTGAGTGTCCAGACAGGTTAGATTCATGTTGGAGTCAGTAAAGTAGAACAAAGATCTTCATGGAGCAATGACCCCGGACTGAACAAACACGACAAAATATGATTATATACAGAGCACATCAGAGCTAAAACACTGTAGAAAGGAAAAGTTCATATTTGGGGAAAAAACAAAGCCAACAGCATTTAATTCAATAGTTTCCTCTGGAACCCCGGTGAAAGGATGTACGTGTGCATTTGTATCCAGCCACAGACAGTGGCAAGCAGATTAGCTTAAGTTATAGCGGAGAAGGTAATGGCACCCCACTCCAGTACTCTTCCCTGGAAAATCCCATGGATGGAGGAGCCTGGTAGGCTCCAGTCCATGGGGTCGCTAAGAGTCGGACACGACTGAGCGACTTCACTTTCACTTTTCATTTTCATGCATTGGAGAAGGAAATGGCAACCCACTCCAGTGTTCTTGCCTGGAGAATCCCAGGGACGGGGAAGCCTGGTGAGCTGCCGTCTATGGGGTTGCACAGGGTTGGACACGACTGAAGCGACTTAGCAGCAGCAGCAGCAGCATAGCTGTAGAATTATTGTCTCAGGTCACATAGGCTAGTGTCATTCATGGATGTAATATTCAGCAAGAGTTATGGTACCAGAGCAAGCAGATGGGACAGGGTTCCAAGAAGAACTTCCTGCGAGTTGACACTCTGCCAGCATCTTTCTGCACACTGGGTTTTTCAGATGCACTATTAGTGCAGTTACCATGTTGGTTCTACCTGTTCCTTGAAAGATTTTGACTGCTTACATTGATGACTCTTGACCATGGGGTGTTAAAAACAAAAAACAAAAACACTGATGCTTGGGCCAAACTCCCAGAGATTCTTGATTGAATAGAAATGATTGAAGTCTGGGCACAAGTATATTTTTATATGCTCCTCAAGGGGCTTTGCTGGTGGCTCAGAGAGTAAAGAATCTGCCTGCAAATTGGGAGACCTGGGTTCTGTTGGGAAGATCCCCTGGAGGAGGGCATGGCAACCCACTCCAGTATTCTTGCCTGGAGAATCCCCATAGACAGAGGAGCCTGGCGGGCTACAATCCATGGAGTCACAAAGAACAGGACACGACTGAGCAACTAAGCACCGCACAGCACGAGGGATTTTGAGCTGTGCCTGGATTGAGAATTACTGACTTAGGTAACGAGGAGCCCTTACTGACTGGAGCTCTTCTGGGGAATGAGGGGTTGCCTTCTTATACCCAGAAGTCCTCCACATCACTGCCTAATGGGGTGTCACATTCTTGGGAGGATGTAGGACCAATTAGGATGGGGGCTGATAACGTGCTATCCATGTTCTCTCGTTCAATTTATTTTTTCAGTTGTGTCCGACTCTTTTTGACCCTATGGACTTTAGCTCGCCCGGCTTTTCTGTCTATGGAATTCTCCAGGCAAGAATACTGAAGTGGGTCGCCAGTCCCTTTTCCCTTTTCCAGGGGATCTCTCTGATTCAGGGATTGAACCCAGGTCTGTCTATGGAATTCTCCAGGCAAGAATACTGGAGTGGGTCGCCAGTCCCTTTTCCCCTTTTCCAGGGGATCTCTCTGATTCAGGGATTGAACCCAGGTCTCCTGCATTGCAGGCAGATTCTTTACCGCTGACCCACCAAGGAAGCCCAACTGGGTGGCAAAGCTCAACTGTGAAGATCCTCAACTGTGAAGATCCATCAGAGTTTTCATCATTAGAGACCAGGACATCCTCTGAAATCAGACGAGATGAATATTTTTAGGTCTGATTTGAACAGAAGACTTCGCAGGACAAATTTCTATTCTGTGTCTGGGCTGGATGTAGCCATCAGGAATTGGTTGTCAAATCAGGTCAGAGTGTCTGTGCTGGTTGTGAAGAAATGAATATTATTTGCCAGCAAGGCACTGACCTGTCTCCTCAGGACACCCAGCCTTATTCTTTGGCTCTTTGTGGCTAAACTTACATAGAAAACACTATTTCCACTTTAAAATGAGAACTGAGAATGCAGATGGATTCTCTGAATTTGAATGAATGAAGCAATGTCCACACCCTTTTCACCCTTGAGCAGGAAATGACTTTCTTTTTTATTTCCTATGCTGGAGGTGTGTTTCTTATCCGGACAACAACATCGACTTTGGTACTGTAGGCAACTCATTTTAGCCAATAATGTTTCCCTTTAATACATGTGTTTGAATTTTTTTTCTATCATTTAGTTTTGCATTTAAAAAGTACTACATGGTTCATCAAGAAAGCTTAATATTTGGAAAAGGAAAATGAGAAAGAAAAAGAGAGGGGTAATATTACTATTTAGAAAATCACATTTACCATTTTGGCTTATATCTTTTCAGATTTTGGTTTCGTTTTTTAATTTCAGGAAAACACAACTGAGTAGTTAAAAGAGTCTGAAGAAGAGATCAAGTCAAAAGCTCAGTTATAAGAAGTAAGAAGCCCAGTAATCAAACTTGAGTGTTGGTCTGGAGACTAAGAAGGGTTTGATTTCCCAGTATAGGGTAGGTTCTGGAAACTATGGTCAGGTGGGATTTAAATGGCCACATCTTTGGGGAAGTAGAGGGCTACAGAGGTCAGGAAATAAGCTGAGTCAAGCAAATATCTTTTTTTAATTACATCATGGGCATTTTTTCCTTTGAAATATCCTTTAAAACCATTCCTCCTGTCTACACACCTAAAGCAAACGCAGCCTGGTCTCCTCTGACTGAGAATCTTCCTTCCCCCAGATGACATTACATACTGCTGCCAGATGCATCTCCTTAAACTGCTATTTTAACATTATCTTTTTTCTCCTTGGAGATAAAAAATGTCTCCGATTGTCAAATTGGGTCAGTTCCAGACTTCTCCTCCTGGCTTTCATAGTTCTCTGTAACTTAGCACTAATCCATTTGTTCAGCTCTGTTTTTCTTGTCATTCTCTCACTGCAATCAGGTAGATGGATTAATTGCTCTAAAAGGGCATCATAGTCCTTACCTTTATCCTTACTCTCATCCCCATTTGAGCATCCCACGTAGCTCAGCTGGTAAAGAAACTGCCTGCAATGAGGAAACTCCGGCTCAATTTCTGGATCGGGAAGTTCCCCTGGAGAAGGTATAGGCTCAGTTCAGTTCAATTCAGGCACTCAGTCATGTCTGACTCTCTGCGATCCCATGGACTGCAGTACACCAGGCCTCCCTGCCCATCACCAACTTCTGGGGTTTACCAAACTCATATCCATTAAGTCAGTGATGCTATGCAACCATCTCATCCTCTGTCGTCCCCTTCTCCTCCTGCCCTCAATCTTTGCCAGCATCAGGGTCTTTTCAAATGAGTCAGTTCTTCACATCAGGTGGCCAAAGTTTTGGAGTTTCAGCTCTAGCATCAGTCCTTCCAATGAATATTTAGGACTGATTTCCTTTAGGATGGACTGGTTGGATCTCCTTGCAGTCCAAGGGACTCTCAAGAGTCTTCTCCAACACCACAGTTCAAAAGCATCAATTCTTCTACTCTCAGCCTTCTTTAGAGTCCAACTCTCACATCCATACATGACTACTGGAAAAACCGTAGCCTTGACTACACAGATCTTTGTTGGCAAAGTAACGTCTCTGCTTTCTAATATGCTCTCTAGGTTGGTCATAACTTTTCTTCCAAGGAGCAAGCGTCTTTTAATTTCATGGCTGCAGTTACCATCTGCAGTGATTTTGGAGCCCCCCAAAATAAAGTCTGTCACTATTTCCACTGTTTCCCCATCTATTTGCCATGAAGTAATGGACCAGATGCCATGATCTTAGTTTTCTGAATATTGAAGGGATAGGCTACCCATGCCAATATTCTTGGGCTTCTCTGGTAGTTCAGTAGGTAAAGAATCCTCCTGCAATGTGGGAGACCTGGGTTCAATTGCTGGGTCACGAAGATGCCCCTGGAGGAGAACATGGCAACCCACTCTGTTATTTTTGCCTGGAGAATCCCATGGACAGAGGAGCCTGGTGGGCTACAGTCCATGGGGTCACAAAGAGTCAGACATGACTGAGCAAGTAAGCACACACACACACACACACACACATCCCCATATTATGGTCTGGTTTGGCATGTCCTACCTTCTTCCATCTGCCTATTTTTAGTCAAAGCTTAAATCTAGTAGCAGCTCCTTCACAATATGTCCCTTGATAAATACACATTGATTTATTATACACATTGATTATGTCTTAGACCTATCACACCAGTCATAATTTACCATTGCTGCTGCTGCTGCTAAGTCACTTCAGTTGTGTCCGACTCTGTGCAAGCCCATAAACGGCAGCCCACCAGGCCCCACTGTCCCTGGGATTCTCTAGGCAAGAACACTGGAGTGGGTCGCCATTTCCTTCTCCAATGCATGAAAGTGAAAAGGGAAAGTGAAGTCGTTCAGTCGTGTCCGACTCTTTGCGACTCCATGGACTGCAGCCTACTAGGCTCCTCCATCCATGGGATTTTCCAGGCAAGAGTACTGGAGTGGGTTGCCATTGCCTTCTCCTACTTACCTACTAACTTGTATTAGTCATCGTTTTATTTTTGTTATATATTTCTCTTAAATTTAATCACAAGCTCACTGAAAATAATATGTATAGCTGGGTCATTTCTCATCTAGTATATAGGGTCAAATTTGTGTACATAAGTGTGTGTGTGCTCAGTCATGTCCAACTTTTTACCACCCTATGGACTATAGCCCACCAGGTTCCTCTGTCCATGCAATTCTCCAGTCAATACTGGAGTCAGTTGCCATGCCCTCCTCCAGGGGATCTTCCCAAGCCAGGGATCAAACTCGCATGTCCTACATCTCCTGTATTAGCAGGTGGATTCTTTACCACTCAGCCACTCTGTAAATAAATACTAAGTTCATTAGATAAAATAGAGATTGTACATGATTTAATATTCAAATTCTACTATAGAATCTAATAATAGAATTCAATTCTATTATAAATTCTATTTTCTTAGGATTTTAAATGAAATTATCATTTATTTTCTCCACTCACTGAAATAGTTTTTTCTGTTTATGCAACATAATTCATCATATGTAACATAATACATAAATATTATACAACAAAATTCATCAATAATAAAACTTAGAAAAGACTGTAACTTGCAGATATAACAATCAAACTCAAATATTTTTACCTCTCTTTTTCATATTCACCAGTGGCATTAAAACAGATTCACTCAAAGTAATCTAGGATAAATATGAATTTATCATCCTCATGATAAGGAAGATAGTGCTCAAGGATAGATAAGAAGTTATATTCTCTAAGTTCATTTAGCTACCATTTTATCTATGTTTGCCTTCTACAGTTATACCAGAAATTTATGTTTAGAAAAAATAGAATCTTGGAGGACTCATATTTAAAGAACATGTAAAATGGTAATGATTGTAAAATCAAATAAAAAATAAAATCACAAGCCCAGCCATAAGAAAGTACCAGCACAGATAAGAACTCTCATCTGGGTACCATTTCCTCTTAGAAGACAGAACCATGAATACAGAGGGCTGACTGTAAGTTATACTTGGATTTTTTACAGTGTGTGTGTGTGTTGGGGGGCTTGGCACCCTGAAATCCAGCTTGTTCAAAGTTCAACTGTATATCCTTTCAGTGATTTCTAATATAGATGGGCTCAAAGTATATATTAAGTTATATAACATTTATTGTGGATGATTTCCCATGAAATATATACAAATATACAACATCCTTCTCTATAGGCTCCTGATTTTCCATTGGATTTAACCAATCTCTATCGGTAGACATTAGTTTGATTCACAATATTCCATTGTCTTTAACCTTTTCAACCATTTAGTTCGCTTGCTTACTTTGTGCTGGTATAAACTCTGCACAAAGAAACATGTATGTTCTTGTACCTACATCTGCTTGTCCTTTACAGATTAGGAAACATGATTTAAAATTTTTTCTTCTGCTTCTGTATTCATGGAAAACAGTCACAGAAATAAGCAAAATCTCAAAGCGAAACCACCCATAAGCTCAACATTTAGAGAAAACCACTTCTAAGGATCTCTGTCCTTCCAAATTCTCTGTTTATCTATATGGTTTATTTCTTTTTAATTTGTTATTGAAATCTAGTTGATTTACAATATTATATGAGTTTCAGATTACAATATAGTGATTCAATATTTTTAAGGATTATACCTTTAAGTTATTATAAAATAATTATCTCTATGGTTTAAAAGAATAACTATATTCATATGTTTCTCAATAAAATCACCATTCAAAAATTTCTTTGTCCCCATTGCATCTAATGATGTGATTATGAGCACTCATGGAAAAAAAAAAAGTTTGCTTTGGAATATATATCTGGAACAAAAGGTCTTAAAAGATGTATCTGCAATAGTGAATCTTACCTTGTCTCTTCCTTTAAAACCCTTGAAGACCAGCTATTTTTCGGTAATGAAAACATCTACAGTTCTGGAGACTGAGCCATGCCAGGTACTGGTGAAGACAAGGTTGGGTAGAAGAGTAGGGACAGTTGAAAGGTGTCTGAGCAGCCAAACGGTGCATTTTTTTAAACATCTTCTATTTTTTGAAATTTATTTATTATTTAGTTTTTGGCTGCACTGGATCTTCATTTCTGTTCTTGGCCTTTCTCTGGTTGTGGCAAGCATGGGCTACTCTTCATTACGGTGTGAAGGCTTCTCATTGTGGTGGCTTCTCTTTGTTGAGGAGCACGGGGTGTAGGCTCATGGGCTTCAGTAGTTGTGGCTCGTGGGCCTGAGAGCACAGGCTCAGTAGTTGTGGCCCAAGGGCTTAGTTGCTCAGGGGCATGTGGAATCTTTCCAAAGCAGGGATTGAACCTGTGTCCCCTGCATTTGCAGGCAAACTCTTATCCACTGAACCACCAGGGAAGTCCAACATTGTGATTTCTAATCCTAAATTTCAGCTTTCTCCTTCCCTTGGAAAGATGGTATGGGGTGAACTCAAACTTCCATTTAAAGTATACATAGCAACTTGAAATAATAAGTTGTAATTTGGGATAGGTTACTTGATCTTATATTCTGTGTATGAACTTTCTAGTTTATCAACAAGTTTCATGCTCTGTAAAGTGAGGAACATGGACCAGGTGATTTATACAGTTCTTCCTAGCCTAGCTGCAAGCTTCTGAATTCCAGGATTCTAGGTCTATTCCTTTCCTATTTGAAGGATACCATCACACATTGCCTGGCACCAAAAAGGCTCTTGATAAATGTCTGTTGACGTCAATTAAACAAGGACAGAAAAGATCAAATCTAACTAGATTAATTACTCTATAAAAAATAAATTGAGACTCTATAAATGACTGAAAAAAGCAAATTCCACTGTGGCAGGATGTCTGGTAATTATTTTGCTCTTAATTAGTCTTAAGTTGATAATGGCCAAAACGTTGACTGGTAATAGAATTAGAGCTTCACATATAACGTAACCAGATTGAGGAAATAAATACCAAAGTTTGAATTCATTCTGACTGCACACTAACTTAAAGTATGGCAACTCAGAGAAGAATCCATTACAGATATTCAAGATACATGGAAGCCACTATTGGATAAAAAAAAGAATGAACCCTCTGTTTATACTTCATTTTGCCTCCTTTATCTTGGAATCCTCCTCCATCTCATGTACTCACTTCTTGTTCTGCATGCTGCCCTTTGATGACTTCTTGTCTTCAAGATTGTTCATTTAACCAAGTTTCCCCTCTCTAAATACACTGGAGGTGGATCTGGGGTAACCCAGACACACTGGGGAACTTGTCCCAGATCACCCCCTCTTTAAGCAAAGTGGAAGAGACCTGAAGGCACTGGTGCTGAAATCGAGGGTGAACTCACGGGGGCTGAGCCACATGGACACCTAGGTTGATTAAAATGTGAATACCCTTAAAGATACTGGCTCAGCTGTAAAGAAACTGCCTGCTAAGCAGGAGACATGGGTTTGACACCTGGGCCAAGAAGACCCCCTGGAGGAGGAAATGGCAATTTACCCACTCCAGGATTCTTTCCTGGAGACTCCTATGGACAGAGGAGCTTGGCAGGCTGCAGTCCATGGCATCGCAAAGAGTTGGGCATGACTTGGCAACTGAAAACAACAACAACAACAATAACCCTTAATGATACTCTTAATGATATCATACTTAATGATATCATAATTGTGTCTTTAAAGGGGAAAAATTAGGTAGTTAGGGGATCTGAAAAACTGAAGTTTCCAGTTTAACTCAAAGTCAAGTTTTTTTTAAAAAACTGAAATGAAATTGAAGGATTGACTCAATGCTTCACTTTCCACCACATATCTGGTTTCAGCCAACCTAACTCAGTATCTCAAACACCCATGAAACATACATGACTTTAAGAACATCAATGCCAATGACTGTTATCAAGTTAACACTGAGTTTAAGAAACATTCAAAAAAAAGAAACATTCAATTTACCAAGAACTTTATCAGGTGTGAGGTAGCCTCTGCTGCTGCTAAGTTGCTTCAGTCGTGTCCGACTCTGTGCGACCCCATGGACTGCAGCCTACCAGGCTTCTCCGTCCATGGGATTCTCCAGGCAAGAACACTGGAGTGGGTTGCCATTTCCTTCTCCAATGCATGAAAGTGGAAAGTGAAAGTGAAATCGCTTAGTCGTGTCTGACTCTTAGCGACCCCATGGACTGCAGCCTACTAGGCTCCTCCATCCATGGGATTTTCCGGGCAACAGTACTGGAGTGGGGTGCCATTGCCTTCTCCCGAGGTAGCCTCTAGGTGCATTTAATCTTTGAAAAAGATTTATGGTTATCTGCAGGTGGTATTCTCACACATGAATATATAAGATTTGCCTCTTTAGAACATGCATGTCTTGTCCATGTTGTCTTGCCATAGCAAACTAGTACAGTTATCACAACAATGCCCAGGAAATTTCCTCATGACAAAAAATCAACTACATTCTACTTGTCCCCATATTCTGTCTGCCTATGCTGCTGCTGCTAAGTCACTGCAGTCGTGTCCGACTCTGTGCTACCCCATGGATGGCAGCCCACCAGGCTCCCCGACCCTTGGATTCTCCAGGCAAGAACACTGGAGTGAGTTGCCATTTCCGCCAATGCATGAAAGTGAAAAGTGAAAGTGAAGTTGCTCAGTCGTGTCTGACTCTTAGCGACCCCATGGATTGCAGCACACCAGGCTCCTCCGTCCATGGGATTCTCCAGGCAAGAGTACTGGAGTGGGGTGCCATTGCCTTCTCCGTCTGCCTACGCTAGACCACTTGAAAAACAGAATTGCAATGATACTCAAGTAGACCTCATTGACCAATGTGACGATGTCAGTCCAATTAGTAAAATATGCACCCGCATTATGTAGTGTGATGTTGGTCACTAAGGAAATTCTGTAAGTCACATTTACTCCAATTCATGGAGCATTCCATTTATTTGCTTCCCTTTATAATCTTTTACTATTTCTATAGTGTGCCAAATGCGCATCTGAATGTGAATCCATGTGCTGAGTGTACAGAGAATTTGAGGTACCTTCACATTGTTGACTGTCTGCCTGTGGGGAGATTTTGGAATGCAAAATTGTGTTCACACCCTAAGAGGTCCTTTGCAGCGAAGGTCACACTGGTCTGTCCCCTACCAGATCATTAGCAATACGAGTTCAAGGACTATAGTCTCAGCCTCTTTTCCCGGTACTTAGATCCTCTCAATGGATGTTAGTTGCAAGAACAATTATATCCACAAACAGGAGTAATTAGCAAAATTGTTAAAGTTCATTGATTCTTTTCCCTTCATGTTTGAATTACTATGTTCTGCTGCTAATAAGGGTGTTTGTGCTTGAAATGAAGGCTATTTTTGCCTAAAGATAAGTGAATAAAAGTTATCCTTCCTTAGGGCAACTGCTTAGAACAGTCTTCTTGGGTTCAGTAAATTATTATTGACTTAAATGGTCTTAGCCACCCCATATATTACAAAGATCCATTCAGATGATAATATTTTTACCCTGCTGAGTACTTTCAAATTGAAATTATATAGCAAAATAATTTTTTTAGTAATATAAATGATATCTAAAGTGCCTAGAAAAATGCTTGGCATCTTGTAAATACTCAATACATATTAATTCTTTCCCTCACACATATTAAAAAAACAATAAAAATTCTAACTTTAAAGCTTGGTGGAAATACATAAGATTAACTTAATTAGAGGGCAAATGACAAAAAGAATTATGTCAGAATTATCTTTTGACCTAGCAAAGAGGTTTAACTATCTCATCAGAATTTTTATGTGTTACTCTGACCTTCTCATATCTCTTGACATCATAGTGGAAATGCATCTATATTAAGGTTGTCAGATAAAATAGACAACATCTAGTTAAATTTGAATCAGATAAACAATAAGTACTTTTTTAGCATAAATATGCCCTATGTAATATTTGGGACATCCTTATGCTATAAAATTATTAGTTGTTTATTTGATATTCCAGTTTAACTGAGCACCTTGTTAAATTTTTAAAATTTTTATTTTTAGCTTATAAACAGTATAAATTTATTTCTCATAGTTATGGAGGCTGGGAAGTCTAAGACCAAGGCACTGACAGATTTGAGGTCTATTGAAGACCCACTTCCTAGTTCATAGGTATCTTTCTTCTTGGCACAACCTCATATGGCAAGAGAAGTGGCACTGAATTTTTATTTGCTAAATCTGGCAACCCAAATCTAACAGCAATGAGCACCAGCAATTTAAAAAACAGTAATACTTTGTTGAGCTCTTTTTTTTTTTTTCTTACAGAATGTTTGACTGGCAGTTGACCAATTTCTTTAAAGGTTTTAAGCTAATTTTGTCCTCATCCTAAACCTATGGTTAGTTTGCATAAAGGCACTGTGATTTCACCTTTTTTTTTAATTGCTCTAGAATCAAAATGTCTATTTTGACTCTCCATGGTCACCAGAATGTGGCTTACAAAAAGGGAACAGTTGTTAGTCCTGGCTAAAAGCCAGACATTTGGTGTAGAATTATCAGTTGCTTATTCTACTAGAAGTTTCAGTGGAAGCTTGTAAAGCAGGTTTTCCTTATTGGTTTGGATTGAGTAGCCAGGAGACCATTTACACTGCTGTTTATTTTCACTGCATAGTGAAGAGCCCTGAGCATTCGCACTGGAGAAGACTGGGCAAAGCTCGATAAGCAGTGTGGCCACGGGCTAATCACCTAGACCGAGAGCTCGCCAGTGAGCTGCTGGGCACAGAGCAGGGAAGCCCAGAGCCAAGTTTGATTGGAGGTCTTGGCAGTGCACCACTAGCAAAGAAAGGAAAACCAGAAGTTTTACTAAATTGGTCATTTTATGAACCCTTAGTTTCTTCATTACTTACCACTCTCGAGCAACCATATAAATCATCTCGTGCCTGAAATCTAAAATTCCAAAGAGTTGGTAGGTGAGCAGCTGTGGGCAGCTGAGGCTTCTTGCCAACATAAAACCCGAAGGACATTCCGGGTCTTTCGCCAGCTCCCCAAAGCCCTCTTTCCTTTCTTCTCTGAGCCCTGGGGATTGGCAGCCTGTTTCCTTTCCACTGTTACCACCTGTTCTTTCCAACTGCGTTTATCTGCTCCCTTGGTACAGAAGACAGCCCTGCAGCTTCTGCTTACCTTGTTCATAGCGACGGCCTACCATGCTTCAGGCACTCTCCTGTGTGCTTTACACCATAATATTGTTTAATCTTTATTATAGTCTTGAGATAGAGATTTCTGCCTCCCATCTTACAGAGGAGGAACTGAAATTCTGAAAGGTCAAAGAAAATACCAAGGCCTTAAGTAACGAAGATGCAATTCAAAAACAGCGCTATTATCTCCGTGTGGTTCCTGAGGCAGACAACATCCCTTGGCTGACACTGCCAGTAAAACCCTAAGAAATGGGCTTTCCCTCATTCAGCCCCAGATCCTCTCACAGGAAAATACAGAGACCACAGTCATAATAGTGGGTCTCTGAGGCTTAATGAGACTTTCTTAGGTGAGATGAGATAGATAAGAGATCTTGTAAAGAAGTGGTTTTCAAACTTTGATGTATATGACAGGGCTCCAGTTATTTAAGAGTTAAGTGGTAGAGTGTGTGGCTTCCTTCAGTACTGCAAGGCAGAGTGGGCAGAAGATCTAAATAGACATTTCTCCAAAGAAGACAGACGGATGGCTAATGAAAAGCTGCTCAATGTCACTCGTTATCAGAGAGATGCAAATCAAAACTACACGGAGGTATCACCTCACACCATCATCCAAAAAATCTACAAACAATAAATGCTGGAGAGGGTGTGGGGAAGAGAACCCCCTTGCATTGCATTGTTGGCGGAAATGTAAAAAAGGAAATGCAAAAGCAGGTAGTCAGACTTTTGAATGTGGTTGCTCAGAGCAGTTATATGATAATGGTGGAAGCACAGAGGCCGGTGAGGTGAGGGCAGAGGTTTTAGTAGGGAAGGACCACTTGATCTAATTTCACCTATTACTTTAGCTAGAACTCAATCCAGTCCCCTTTCTTGAAGATGTGAGGTTTGGAGGGGTGGGGATTGGGTGTTTTTTTTTTTTTAAACTTTTTTTCATTTAATTTTTGGCCAAAGGAATCTTGCTTACCCTTATAGAGTCTATGAGATCCTTTCTGCTCTCTCTAGCATAACAATAATCTCAGCACCCTTAATTTCCTGGTTTTTCACTCTATAGCATGAGAAACACAGGATCCATTGACAGTCCAAGAACTAACTTCTTTCAATACAGTAAGTCCCCTACATATGAATCTTTAAGTTGCAAACTTTAAAAGATGCTAACATGCATGCCAGCCCCAGTATGCCAGCTGTTGTTCTGTACTATAGTACTTTTCAAGGTACTGTACTGTAAGGTTTAAAATGTTTTCTTTATTTTTTTGTATTTGTTTTCTTATGTACATATTATTTGTGTGAAAAGTATTATACACCTATTCCTGTACAGTACTATGTAGCCAATTTTGTTAGCTGGATACCTAGGCTAACTTTGTTGGACTTATGAACGCTCTCTTACAATGGAACTCATTCATATGTAGGGCACTTACTGTACAACAAAAGCTTTAACAATGGTTCCCGGCAAATGTTTACAGGTACTTATATTTTACAGTCTTGGAGAAGGAAATGGCAACTCACTCCAGTATTCTTGCCTGGGAAATCCCATGGACAGAGGAGCCTGGCAGGCTACAGTCCATGGGGTGACAAGAGTCGGAAACGACTTAGCAACTAAACAACAATAACGTATTTTACAATCTGCCACAAGCCTGTGACAAATGTGAATTATAATCTAAAGAAGTTCTTATGGGAAATGCTCCTTTCTTCTTCCTAAATATTTTGAAGGCCTTCCATTAAAGCAAAATAATTTTGAAAAATAGGTATTAATCAGAAATAGAAATGGGATCACAGGGAAATCTAACTAGTAGGTAATAAAGATGATACCAGCATAAGAAAATCTATGCACATTTACTGCACAGCAACTGAATTTTGTTTGTGGTCATGAGCACGGTCATTACCAGTTTGCTCTTAAAATCGAACATCTTCAGAGGAGGAAATAGAGAAGAAACTGAGTTTTATTACCAGCCTTCTCTATGCTTAGAATGTTCATTTTAGATGCTGTTTATTTCTCATAACAATCTTTAGGTATAAATGATATTCTTCTGTACTTTCTCACTGATGCCAGAAACCTCATATGTCCTCTCAGGGAAACTTCTAGTTAATTATTTAAAACAAAACAAAACACTTGAATACTATAGCAAGTATAATCACATGTCAAAAACCAATCTTCAAACATCATAGCCAAAGATGCCATGCTTGCCTAAAATATACGATCTTGCCAATGTAAATAAATAACAGATTCACTTTAATGTGACTTATGGAAGAGTGAAGTAACAGATTCTTGATCTTTGATATGTACTTCTGGACTTAGTAATGTAACCACAGAATTACATGGAAACTACAGTTGTTGAATCACATAAAAAATACAATAGGTGATGATTCATCAGTGTCTTGGAAAATGACATCAGGAAAAGGTAAAGAGGAGGAAGATTCAAGTGAGAGGGATTCAGAATGTACAAAGGCAGAGAGGTCTGAAATAACAGAGAAAGAAGACTGTAAATGATTCAGGATTACTTAGAACAGGGGTTGACAAACTGACCTATAGGCCAAATATGGCCAGTCATCTAGTGTTTATGGCCTGTGAGCTAAAAATGGGTTTTACAACACTTTAAAATGTTTGGAAAACAACCACAAGAAGAATATTTTATGAGGCATGAAAATTATATGAAATTCAAATTTTAGTGTCCATAAATATAGTCATATTGGAAGGCAGACATACTCACTTGTTTATATATTATATATAGTTGCTTTTACGTGATGACTGCAGAGTTGAGTAATTGAAACAGAGGGTGCATGAAATGCTCTCATTGCTGCCCAATGCATGATAATTCACAGCGATGCACTTATAACTCTACAGCATTTAAGTGTAGCACATATTACTATTGTTGTTGCTCGTTGTTCAGTGGCTCAGTCATGTCCAACTCAAACTCATGTCCACTGAGTTGGTGATGCCATCCAACGGTTTCATCCTCTGTTGTCCCCTTCTCCTCCTGCCTTCAATCTTTCCCAGGGTCAGGGTCTTTTCCAATGAGTTGGCTCTTCGCATCAGGTAGCCAAAGGATTGGAGCTTCAGCCTCAGCATCAGTCCTTCCAGTGAATATTCAGGATTGATTTCCTTTAGGATTTACCAAGACATTTATATTTATTACCAGAGCATACCTATCATGTCAAAACAAGAAGAGTAGGTTGTTGGGGTTTTTTTTGACATACTGTCTTGAAAGTGAAAGTGTTAGTCGCTCAGTCATGCCCTACTCTTTTTGCAACCCATAGACCATAACCCACCAGGCTCCTCTGTCCATGGAATTCTTCAGGCAAGAATATGGGAGTGGGTAGCCATTCTCTTCTCCGGGGGATCTTCCCCACCCAGGGATTATACCCAGGTCTCCCTCATTGCTGGCAGATTCTTTACTGTCTGGGCCACCAGGGAAGCCCATCTTATTTTATTCAAATAGCAGTACGCTCGTACATGGTCCAAGAACACTTGAATACTATAGCAAATATAATCACATGTCAAAAACCAATCTTCAAACATCATAGCCAAAGATGCCATGCTTGCCTAAAATATACTGTCTTGCCAATGTAAAACCACATCCACACCTCAGTCACCACCAAACCATTCAGTAGAGCTTCCTTAACGGTGAGCTGTTGGAAGCTACCAGTTTGAGCACTGTTGATTATTTTTTTCAAGCCTGAATAGCTGTAGGGATCTCAGCAGGGGTTGGAGGAACCAGGTCAACCTTGGCATAGTGCCAAAATGTGGTCAGCTGAAGCTTGGAAGTAAGTCACAGGAGCGTTGACTAGTGCTGGGACCTTCTCTGAAACGTTACAGACAAACAGCGTCATGGTTCTAGGACAGAAAGTCCGCCACCCCAACTGGCTGCTTGAGTGTCACCCATCTGGAAGTGAAAAGGAGGTTTTGAATGTCACATTTTAAGGGAAAGTGGAATATGGATGATTTTGTTATTATATGGCAAAAAATTTTGTATATTATACAAGGACTTGATAGCTGTGCTACAAGAATACAATATATATAGGCATTAGCAGACCCAGCCTTCGTAACAATATTTTAATTCACAGGAAAGCCACAGTCAGAAAAATAGATAATTTTAATTTTAACACAGAATATCTCATCATGCAAAATTTCTGTACAAAAATAAAAAAATGAAAATGGGGCTGCAATCTAAGTTTCAGAGTGATTTGTTATTCAAGCAGAAAGCCATTTACCAATACAAGTTAATTAAATTGTGCTTGATTTCAACAGCTGAAGAAATCTGTACATAAAAATAAACATGTTTAAGACTATTAGCTGCTTAGTGAGAACAGTTGCTTGAGGGCCTGGGGAATAGCATCAATAGTCAATTTAAAAACAAGACAAAAGATTTTTGCATTGTTTTCCTTGGCTCTTGATGAGCTGACAGATGCTGCCGATCCTCCTCAATGATTGGTTATTTGAGGAGTCCAGACAGAGTTTGAGGTGACCAAAGTATTAACCTCTGTGAAAAGTATGTGTGGAAAAGAGCAGAGGTGAGAGAGAAGTTAAGAAATACAAATTCAGCACAACCTGAAGTTGAATCTGCCATGATGTGTGACAACTGATGATGGTAAAAAAAGTATATGCTTTTTTACAGGAAATGGCTCAGTTGGACAAATTCACAAGGCTTGTGGAAAGGGAAGGTTGTACATTGTTCATCAGAAGCTAGTTTGCAGAAAATATGTGAATCTATTGTGTTCTTGAAATCTACTGTGTGTGTTATTGCAGCGTCAGTGGTGAATTTCATTGCTGATGGGGATTTAACAATTGTTAGTTCCAAGAATTCTTGCCAGAAACAGAAGCTAAATATTTTGACCTATCACACAGTAGTTCAATGGCTTAGTGGTAAAGTCTTACTGTAATTTTTCAAACTTTTAGGCCTGAGGGACTTCCCTCGTGGCGCAGTGGATAAGAATCTGCCTACCCATGCAGGGGACATGTGTTCAGTCCCTGGTCAGGGAAGATCCCACATGCCATGCAGCAACTAAGCCCGTGCACCACAACTACCGAGCCTGTGCTCTAGAGCTCTCGAGCTGCAACGACTGAAGCCCGTACCCTAGAGCCTGTGCTCCGCAGTGAGAGAAGCCGCCACAGTAAGTCCTTGCCCTGTAAGCAAGAGTAGACCCCAACTGCCAAAACTAGAGAAAGTCTGTGGCAGCAATGAAGATCCAGCACAGCAAAAAGTTCATTAATTAATTAAAAATTATGGAACTGTGCTTATTTTTTTTTTAAGTTTAAGGCTGAGCCATGAAACAAATTTCAATTAATTTCAAAAGACTGAAATCTTACACAGTGTTTTTCTGATGGCTAAAATAGTTAGAAATCAATAATAAGAAATCCTAAAGGGTTTCAAATATTGGAAATTAAACAGCACACTTCTAAATAACAAACACCTGCATCAAAAAATTATTCCCGAAGAATATTAAAAACTATTCTGAACTGAATAAGAAAAACACAAACGAAGTCTGTGTTATATATTAAAGCAGTGTTTGGAACAAAATCTGTAGCTTGAAATCCTTATAAGACAAAGAGGTTTTAAGTCTAAGTTTCCACATTAAGAAACAAGGAAAATGAAAAGAAAATTAAATTTAAGATAGGGGAAAGAGGACATAAATATAAAAGCAAAAATCAAGGAAATAAAAACACAATATAGAGAAACTTACAAAGCCAAAATTTGATTCTTTGAAAAAAATTAATAACATTGACAAATAACTAGATTGATCAAGAGAAAAGAAAACACAAATTGCCAATATAGACATAGAAGAGGGAATACCAGGGACTTCCCTTGTGGTCCAGTGGGTAAGAATCTTCCTTGCAATGCAGCGGACATGGGTTTGATCCCTGCTCCAGGAAGATCCCACATACCATGGAGCTACAAAGCCAGTGTGTCACAACTACTGATCCCGAGCTCTGGAGCCTGGGAGCCGCAACTACTGATACCATATGCTGTAACTACTGAAGCCCACTTGTCCTAGAACCTGTGCTCAACAAGAGAAGCCACCACAATGAAAAGCCATCCACCACAACTAGAGAGTACCCCACCAGCTGCAACTGGAGAAAGCCCAAGTGCAGCAACGAAGACCCAGTGAAGAAAAAATAAAATAAATCTTAACAAAGAGAGAGAGAGAGAAAGATGAGACAGAATGATCAAGTTGGTTTTACCTCAAGGGTTTACATTTGAAGGATCAATGTTATCTACTGTATACACATCTCAAAAAATGCATAACACACATCTCAAAAGATGCATTAAAAGAGTTTTACAAAATTCAACATTTATTCTCGATAAAAATTTATGAGAAACAGAGGGGGGTTTCCTGATTCTGATAAAGGGCATTCTTCAGTTCAGTTCAGTTCAATCCCTCAGTCGTGTCCGACTCTTTGCAACCCCATTAATCTCAGCACGCCAGGCCTCCCTGTCCATCACCAACTCCCGGAGTTCACTGAGACTCATGTCCATTGAGTCGGTGATGCCATCCAGCCATCTCATCCTCTGTCGTCCCCTTCTCCTCTTGCCCTTAATCCCTCCCAGCATCAGAATCTTTTCCAATGAGTCAACTCTTCGCATGAGGTGGCCAAAGTACTGGAGTTTCAGCTTTAGCATCATTCCTTCCAAAGAAATCCCAGGGCTGATCTCCTTCAGAATGGACTGGTTGGATCTCCTTGCAGTCCAAGGGACTCTCAAGAGTCTTCTCCAACACCACAGTTCAAAAGCATCAATTCTTTGGCGCTCAGCTTTCTTCACAGTCCAACTCTCACATCCATACATGACCACTGGAAAAACCATAGCCTTGACTAGATAGACTTTTGTTGGCAAAGTAATGTCTCTGCTTTTCAATCTGCTATCTAGGTTGGTCGTAACTTTTCTTCCAAGGAGTAAGCGTCTTTTAATTTCATAGCTGCAGTCACCATCTGCAGTGATTTTGGAGCCCCCAAAAATGAAGTCTGACACTGTTTCCCCATCTATTTCCCATGAAGTGGTGGGACCAGATGCCATGATCTTCGTTTTCTGAATGTTGAGTTTTAAGCCAACTTTTTCACTCTCCACTTTCACTTTCATCAAGAGGCTCTTCACTTTCTGCCATAAGGGTGGTGTCATCTGCATATCTGAGGTTATTGATATTTCTCCCCGAAATCTTGATTCCAGGTTGTGCTTCTTCCAGCCCAGCGTTTCTCATGATGTACTCTGCAAAGAAGTTAAATAAGCATGGTGACAATGTACAGCCTTGACATGGAACTCTGTTGTTCCATGTCCAGTTCTAACTGTTGCTTCCTGAACTGCATACAAATTTCTCAAGGGAATTCTTAGCTACACCATATTTAACTCTGAAAAACTGAATTGTCTCCCTCTAAGATCAAGACCAGGCAAGGAAGGATGTTCAGTCTCACCACTTCTATTCAACATTATACAAGATGCAATAATACAACAAAAAGAAGTAAAATACATGTAGACTGGAAAGAAAGAAAACTATCTTCATTCCCAAATAATATGGTCATGCACACAGAAAATCCTACGGGGGTAGCCAAAAGCTTTTAAAACTAATAAATAAATTTAGCAAGGTTGTAGGATACATGGTCAATATACAAAAGTCAAATGTGTTTCTAGGCACTAACTTGGACAATTGGAATCTGAAAATATTTACAATTATATTTTATTGTTGTTTAGTTGCTAAGTTGTGTCCAACTCTTTGCAACCCCAGGGACTGTAGCCTGCCATGCTCCTCTGTGCCTGGGATTTCCCAGGCAAGAATACTGGAGTGAGTTGCCATTTCCTTCTCCAGGGGATCTTCCCAACCCAGGGATCAAATCCTGCTTGGCAGGTGGATTCTTTACCACTGAGGCACCAGAGAAGCCCCAAATTTTATAAAATATATTAAGTGCTTAGCATTTAATATACTTAACCAACTATGGGGAAGACTTGTATATTGAAAACATTGCAAAGAGAAATTAAAGATCTAAATAAATGGGAAGATAAACTCTATTGTTGAATAGAATGACTCAATATGGCTAAAAATGTCAATTCCCCAAACTCATTTCTAGAACCTGTGCGTTCTCAGGCACAGTCCCAACAGGCTGTATTGTAACACTGACAGATATGTTCTAAGTTTAAATGGAAATGCAAAAGATCTAAAATAGCCAAAGTAATTCTGAAAATAAAGTCCAATGTTGGAATAGTCACACAGTTGTATTTCAAGACTTAATTTAAGGCTACAGTAATCAAGACAGTGTGGCATTGGCATAGACAAGGATACTTATACAGCTCAATGAAGCAGAATAGCATCCAGAAAAGACCCATGCTTATATGGTCAATTGATTTTTATAAATGTACTATTTCAATGGGAAAAGAAAATATTTTCAACAAATTGGGCTGGAATAACTGAATAAACATATGAAAAAATTGGACTATGGTCCCTACATCACACTACGTACTGAAATTAATTCAAGATAAATTCTAGACCTGAATATAAAAGCTAAAACCAAAGAAAGTAATATAGGAAGATATTTTTCAAATGTGAATAAGCAGATTTCTTAGGAAAAGTACAAAAAAACCCCTCTCAGTTCAGTTCAGTCGTTCAGTCGTGTCCGACTCCTTGCGACCCCATGAATCGCAGCACGCCAGGCCTCCCTGTCCATCACCAACTCCCGGAGTTCACTCAGACTCACGTCCGTCGAGTTAGTGATGCCATCCAGCCATCTCATCCTCTGTCGTCCCCTTCTCCTCCTGCCCCCAATCCCTCCCAGCATCACAGTCTTTTCCAATGAGTCAACTCTTCACATGAGGTGGCCAAACTACTGGAGTTTCAGCTTTAGCATCATTCCTTCCAAAGAAATCCCAGGGCTGATCTCCTTCAGAATGGACTGGTTGGATCTCCTTGCAGTCCACGGGACTCTCAAGAGTCTTCTCCAACACCACGTTTCAAAAGCATCAATTCTTTGGCGCTCAGCCTTCTTCACAGTCCAACTCTGGACGGACCTTTGTTGGCAAAGTGATGTCTCTGCTTTTGAATATGCTATCTAGGTTGGTCATAACTTTCCTTCCAAGGAGTAAGCGTCTTTTAATTTCATGGCTGCAGTCACCATCTGCAGTGCTTTTGGAGCCCAAAAATAAAGTCTGACACTGTTTCCACTGTTTCCCCATCTATTTCCCATGAAGTGATGGGCCCAGATGCCATGGTCTTCATTTTCTGAATGTTGAGCTTTAGGCCAACTTTTTCACTCTCCTCTTTCACTTTCATCAAGAGGCTTTTGAGTTCCTCTTCACTTTCTGCCATAAGGGTGGTGTCATCTGCATATCTGAGGTTATTGATATTTCTCCCGGAAATCTTGATTCCAGCTTGTGTTTCTTCCAGTCCAGCGTTTAAATAATAATTAAATGTATCAAAAATTTAAACTGATATTTTGCCCCTCAAGAAATGACTTAAGTAAATGAAAAGGCAACCAACTAAAAATTAACAAAAATCTTGTATCCAGAACACGTAAGGAACTATAAACCAATAATAAAAAGACAACCCAATGAGTAAATGGGCAAGAGTTAAACAGGCGCTTCACAAAAGATTACAAATGGTCAGTAAGCACATGAAAAAATGTTGAATGGTAGTAGTCATCAGAGAAACACAAAATAAAGCCACAGTGGATTTATTTCTGGATTCCATTTCACACCCATAAAGTAACTAAAAA
Organism: Bos javanicus; assembly: GCF_032452875.1. Lineage (NCBI taxonomy): Eukaryota > Metazoa > Chordata > Mammalia > Artiodactyla > Bovidae > Bos > Bos javanicus. The sequence continues at coordinate 43,722,979 of NC_083881.1, forward strand.
TTTAAACACTGACAACACCAAATGCTGCTGCATGTGGAATAACCGGAACTCTTCCTCGTTGCTGATGGACACATGAACTGTTTCAAACACTTTGAAAAACCATTTCAAAATCGTTACAAAAGAAGCCCCAAAGTTCTACCCCTAGGTGTTTGTTTATTCAAGGAAAATATGAGCAAATGACCAACGAAATACTTGCCTAAGAATGTTCCCAGTAGCTTTATTCATAATAGCCAAATATGGAAACAACTCAAATGTCCATCAGAAGAAAAATGGATTGAAAAATTGTGGTATATTTCTACCATATGATAGTCCTTAGTGATTAAAAAAAAAGAATCGACTTATTGCCTCCCCACCACTCGGTTATCTGGGTGTAAAACTGGCGCACCATGATCCAGCAACCCCAGTGCTGGGCATACACACTGAGGAAACCAGAAGGGAAAGAGACACGTGTACCCCAATGTTCATCGCAGCACTGTTTATAATAGCCAAGACATGGAAGCAACCTAGATGTCCATCAGCAGATGAATGGATAAGAAAGCTGTGGTACATATACACAATGGAGTATTACTCAGCCATTAAAAAGAATACATTTGAATCAGTTCTAATGAGGTGGATGAAACTGGAGCCTATTATACAGAGTGAAGTAAGCCAGAAGGAAAAACATAAATACAGTATACTAACGCATATATATGGAATTTAGAAAGATGGTAACAATAACCCAGTGTACGAGACAGCAAAAGAGACACTGATGTATAGAACAGTCTTATGGACTCTGTGGGAGAGAGAGAAGGTGGGAAGATTTGGGAGAATGGCAATGAAACATGTAAAATATTATGTAGGAAACGAGTTGCCAGTCCAGGTTCGATGCACGATGCTGGATGCTTGGGGCTGGTGCACTGGGATGGCCCAGAGGGATGGTATGGGGAGGGAGGAGGGAGGAGGGTTCGGGATGGGGAACACATGTATACCTGTTGCGGATTCATTTTGATATTTGGCAAAACTAATACAATTATGAAAGTTTAAAAATAAAATAAAATTAGAAGAAAAAAAAAAAGAATCATGGATACATAGGAGAATATGGAAGTCAGGGGCAAAAGAGTACACAGTATGATTCTTCTTATATGAAGTTCAAGAACAGGCCTAACTAATCTTTAGAGATGGAAATTAGAGCGTGTAGGATATTGTCAGTTACTCAGTCGTGTCCAGCTCTTTGTGACACCATGGACTGTCACCGACCAGGCTCCTCTATCCATGGAATTTTCCAGGTAAGAATACTCCAGGGGATCTTCCCAACCCAGGGATCGAACCCAGGTCTCCTGCGTTTCTGAGTTTCTTTTGTAATGATTTTGAAAGTTTTTCAAAGCGTTTGCAGCCTTTTATGTGCCCACCAGCAAAGTAGAAGAGTTCCAGTTATTCCACATGCAGCAGCACTGGTATTGTCAGCGTTTAAAATTTTACCAGTGGGGTGATGGAATGTTCTATATCATCACAGGAAGTTGGTTACATAGGTTGGTTACATTTTTCAAAACTCTTGAATTGTACACGTAAGATTTTTCCATTTCATTATATGTAAGGATTAGCTCAACTAAATACGAAGTACAATTAACTGAGAGAGCCTGGGAAGATGGGGCAGGGCCCACATGCTCATAGAGGAAGGGCCCTGTACACCATGCTAGGGAGGTCGGCTTGGGCTCTGAAAGAAATGAGGAGCTATTGATGGGTAACATGTAGGATAGTGCCATAAGGTGTGCATTTGAGAAAGGTTACTGAGATGCTTCATATGAAGAAAGAATCAACTTTCCTGATATTCGTTTTTTATATCAGTTATGTAGATGGAAATGTTATAGTCCGTTTGCTGTTAAGCTTAGCATGGCACAAAAATGAGGGCTTGTGCTTTTCCTCTCTCCATCACTCTTTCCCAAGACAGCCCTTCTAGTTCTTGCAATTTTGTTTTATAGAAAAGTATATCCCTAGATTGGAATTATTTTCCTAAGTGTATTCCATAGGCTGAGATGGAACTCTTGCAAGAGATCCAGAATTTCATTGATTTACAGAATGGAGGAGACTCTAGACTTCAGAATGCAAAGGCTTCAGAGGTGCAATTCTAGTTACAATTCAGGAGCTTTAGAGGAAAAAAATGAATCAACATAAAAAATGTGAGGATTTTACATAAAAACAGAGAAGTGCTAAATTCTGGCTTATGCTTTCCGTTTCGGGGTGGCTCCCTCTACCCTGCTCCACCCTATCATTGTCCCCCTCTTGGCTCATTGGCATTGTGTTTGTGGCCTTGAGGGGACATGATGTTGCCTGTAGCAGTCTTCACAAAGTCTCTGAGAGGGTATTTTAACTTTGTTAGTGTTGGCTCTTTCACTGATAGTTGTAGAAAATCTAAATTAGGATTAAAGTTATGAGAAAGGCCATTGGCTTCACAGAGCTTCCAAGGCATGTTTTGGTTAGGTTTGCATTGTTTTATAAATATAGAATCATCTTTTCATGTGCCTGTTGGCTACCTGTGTGTATACTTTGGGAAAAATGTCTTTTTAGATCCTCTATCTATTGTTCCTTTTTTGATTAGGCTGTTTATTTTATTAATATTGGATTGTAGGAGTTGTTTATCTACTTTGGATATTAACCTCTTGTCAGTAGCATCATTGGCAAATATTTTCTTCCAGTCTGTAGGTTGTCTTTTAGTTTTGTTCATGGTTTCCTTTGCTGTGTAAACATTTTTAAGTTTGATTAGGTCATATTTGGTTTTTTGCAGGGTTTTTTTTTTTTTTGCCACACCAGGCAGCATACTGGATCTTATTTCCCCGACCAGGCATTGAACCTGTGCCCCTGGGGAAGTCCCACATTTATTTATTTTTGCTTTTATTTCTTTTGCCTTAGGAAATTGATCTATAAAAATATTACTATAATTTATGTCAGAGGATGGTTTGTTTTGCCTATGATCTCTTCTAGGAGTTTTATGGTGTCCTGTCTTATCTTTAGTTCTTTAAAACCATTTTGAGCTTATTTTTGTATATGGGGTGAAGGAGTGTTCTAATTTTATTGATTTAAATGTAGCTTATTAGAGAAATGCAAATCAAAACCACAATGAGGTATCACTTCACACTGATTAGAATGGTGATCATCAAAAAGTACAAATAATAAATGCTTGAGAGAGTGTGGAGAAAAGGAACTTCTACACTGTTGGTGGGAATGTAAATTGGTACAGCCACTATAGAGAACAGTATGATTGTTCCCTAAAAAATTGAGAATAGAGTTACCATATGACTAAGCAATCCCACTTCCAGGTAAATATCCAGAAAAAAATGAAAACTCTAATTCGAAAAGATACATACACCCCAATTTCATACCAGCATTGTTTACAGTAGCCAAGATATAACAACCCAAATGCCCATCAACAGAAGATGACTTAAGAAGATGTGGTATATATGTGTGTGTGTGTGTGTGCTCAGTCATGTCTAACTCTTTGCAACCCCATGCATGGCTGTAGTCCACCAGGCTCCTCTGTCCATGGAATTTTCAAGGCAAGAATGCTGGATTGGGTGGCCATTCCCTTCTCCAGGGATCTTCTTGACTCAGGGATTGAACTCATGTCTCTTGCATTGCAGGCAGATTCTTTACGATCAGAGCCTTATAGTATGAGGGAAGCCCCATACTATATACACATAGTGGAATATTACTCAACTATAAAAAATATGGAATATTGCCATTTGCAGCAACATGGATACACCTAGAAAATATTATACTTAGTGAAATAAGTCAGACAGGGAAAAACAAATACTTTATGATATCACTCAAATGTGGAATCTAAAAAATAATGCAAATGAATCTATATACAAAACAAAAACAGACTCAAAAAATAATAAAAACAACAAAACCAGAATCACAGACATTGAAAACAAATTTATGGTTACCAAAGGAAAGGAGGAGGACAGGAAGGAGAAATTAAGAGTATGGGGTTAACAGATACAGACGCAGAAAAGAGACAAACAACAAGGATTTGCTGTATAGCACGGGGATTAAATATACAGTTTAATCTGATAAAATAACTGAGTCACATTGCTGTACATCTGAAACTAACACAATACTGTAAATCAACTCTACTTCCATTTAAAAAATATGGAATCAAATTGAATTTCTGTAATCAGTGGTGTTCTTTCACAATTTTCTGGAATCACCCATCCATCTTCTCTGATAATTTTGCTGAAGCCAAGCCCAACAGGTCACCAGTCCCCCAAGAAGTGGCTGTTTCCATGAAATTAAGCAAAAATTCTGCTTAAAATACGATGCTTACGTCTGCTCATTCAGTTGTAATACTTCAAAGAGAAGAACAAATAAAACCCAACTTCCTGTCATCTCCTAGCATTAAAAAATGACAAACTACAGTTGTTTTCCCTTTTGTCTAGAAGCAAAACTGCAGATAAATAACATGACAGATAAAGAAGCCAAACAAACCGAAGTAAAACTTCATCAGCAAAAGCCAGCCAGTTAAAAAACACGGTGAGAATCTCCCACACTGACACCCTCTCCACCTCTGGTAGAGGTAGGGGAAAAAAAGAAAGAAAGGAAAGAGAAATTCTTTTCTGAAAAAGACAATTATCACCTCATACTGTACCTAAACCACTGAAATCTATATGTTCTTTTCAACTTGGAACTGCTTGTTGTTGCTTGAAACTGCTGTACTCACCATGGAAGCATTTCCTTTTCTAGAGATGAATCTCAACACAACATTTAAATTAAGTATACTTCAATTTCAAAAAGTTATTTTAAAAGTATGTAAAGATGGATCCCTCTTCCTGCTACCTGACCGAAAACCTTGACTATCAGAGACCAGGATGGGGGCTTTTGGGGCACCCTGACACAGGCTTCACACTGTCTGAACCTTTTCTCTCCTATCTTTATGCAGGAGTCATTGTTTCAATCATTCATTTATTCACCATGTATTCATTCATTCGTTCATTTATTTATTTAATGAATGTCAATACCCTGTCCACAAATATTGTTAGAGGACCACATGAAAACAGTGTATATACTTTTATGGTGGTTGTTTTTTGATGACGCCAACGTTTGATTAGTTTCCTTGGCAAGGCAGTGGCATGTACCTTCTTTCGCAAATGTCCAATCCCACCTCCACCCCCTCCTCCCATTAGGGTAAAGAGAAGCTTTTCATAAGAAGGCAACCACTTTCTGATCCCTGTTGTTTAGAATGTAAGCAGAGGGATGTCGAGAACAGCTCTGGAAACACTTTGAAGACAATTACATCAATCAGATCACCAAGATGATGAGCAGGTTACATCTTCTACCCTCAGCATCCTTACTATAGAAAAAAAAAGTTTAGAGAAAGATTCCTCAGTGTGTTTTCTGTACACTCAGAATTCCATGGGGTATTTTTAAAAAATGTACATAACTGGGCTTTTCTCCAGTTTTACTGAATCAGAATCTCTGGGACTGAAGTCCCTAAATCTTCTTTTAGAACAGATGCCCTAGGAGAGTTGTTTTTTTTTTTTTTTAATGTAAAGGAAATGATTTATTTATACAACTCAAAGTAACATTTAGTGGTAGAAATCTACATAGACCCTTTTACTTCAATAGCGTTAGTAGACAGGAGCCTGACTCAATTCTCTAAGAACAATCAGCATTTTAAACTAATGGGAGTAAGCCACTCTGAGAACTAAAACTATTCTTTAAGCCAAAATATTCAGACAAGGACTAACCAAAGGCATTACCATATCCACAGAGCACTAGGTTTGGCTTGTGGATTAAATCCATAGCAGTTTGTACTTTGCATGCGTGTGTGTGTGTGCTTAGTCACCTCAGTTGTGTCCAACTCTTGCGACCCCATGGACTGGAGGCCGCCAGGCTCCTCTGTCCACAGCTCCAGGCAAGAATACTGGAGTGGGTTGCCATTCCCTTCTGCAGGGGACCTTTCCAACCCAGGGATTGAACCTGCATCACACCTCCTGCATTGGCAGGTGAGTTCTTTTTTTTTTTTCCTGATTATGCTGAAAACATCTTTAAAAAATTTTTTTTAATTAATTAATTAATTTTAACTGGAGGCTAATTACTTTACAATATTGTGTTGGTTTTTGCCATACATTGACATAAATCAGCCATGGGTGCACTTGTGTCCTACCATTCTGAGCCCTCTCCCATATCCCTCCCCACCCCATCCCTCTGGTTGTCCCAGAGCACCAGCGTTGAGTGCCCTGCTCCAAGGAGAGTTTTATATTCTGTCAGGTTGACAACCACTGACTAATAATCTCCAGGGTGTCTTCCATTTCCAAAGGTCATGACTAGTGTCCACTGTGTGGCAGAGAGTGTCATTGAGAAGATAAGATTTATTTGTTTTCTTTTGGCCATGCCACGAGACTTGCAGAGATTTTAGTTCCCTGACCAGAGACTGAGCCCATGCCCTAAGCGGTGAAAGCATGGAGTGCTAACCACTGGACTGCCAGGGAATTCCCCAGGACGATGAGACTTTTTTGATCAAGGTTGGGGAAATATTGTGGTAGGGAGATAATTTTGGATAACTTTAGTAATTATACAATTGAGTATACATAAAAAATTATATGGAAACAAGTATGATATTTGCCCCCCAAAAGAGGAAAATCAACGTTATTTTGAAAAGAATACTTCTAGCATGGTTTTCTAGTGGGCAAGCCTACTAGGAATAACCATCTTAAAAATGTGCAGTTGATAAATTAAGCTATAATTAGAAAGAGAATAAGAGAATAAATTCCAGATGCCTCTATTTCATGTAGCAGCATGGTGACACTTAAGCATGGGCTGTTCAACTTAAGTTAGAGATGACAAGTGTTTGCCACAGAATGGAGTAAATATTTTTGGTAGAATGCCTTTAATCAACATTCTCGTGGTGGGTTATTCTTTATTGATGATAGAAGAAAAATAAACTGAAGAATCTTAGCATAACTGAGGAAACATAACATTTTGATTTACAGTTAAGGGTGATTGTTTAAAATCTGTCATTTATTCAGCTGTTTTGAGAGAGTCACTGAAATAAAAAGCATATTTCTGGGTCAGAAAAATCACAAAAGGAAAACATTTTAAAATCCGATAAATCCTCTCACTAAGTAAACAAAATTCTCTAGGCTAGAAGGAGCCATTCATACTGGGATATTCAATATCTTCCAGGAATAGAGGTAATTACTGAAGGAGGGACTTTCTTGGTGGTCCAGTGGTTAAGAATCTGCTTTGCAGTGCAGGGAACACGGGTTCAAACCCTGGCCAGGAAAGGAAGATCCCACCTGCTGTGGAGCAACTGAGCCTGCGTGCCACAATTAGAGAGAAGCCTGAGTGCCACAACAAAAGATCCCCTATGATACAACAAGGGTCCCATGGGCTGCAACTAAGACCCATCACAGCCAAATAAATAAATTTTTTTTTTAAAGTATTGAAGGAGCCACAAAATGGGTAAGATGATGTCCTCAAAACAGAAACAGTGAATTCTTGCCCCATCAACACATTGGGCCACACCTATTATCTTTCCCTCTGGCATCAAAATTAATTTGAAAATACATGTTGTCCTTATAAGTTTCTGCGTGATGATTCTCTGGAGGGGTCTAATGTTATTAAATTTGCAAACTCATGAGTCTTCTAGAGAACAAGTGCATCTCGGCAAATGTAGAGTTTATGTAATTATTGTCTATTCATGGCTCCACAAACACTGCATCCTCCCTGGCAGTATAACCCAACTATTAATTCATGGAATGTGTTGCATGGTACTTTTGTAAATAATACTGCACATCCCAATTCATGTCCAATTATGTTGTCCAGAAAAATCACACAAAGCCCAGACTTCAATTACTTTGTCTCACTGTCTGTTTAAGAGCATTGTCTGCTTGTTTAGCACCATTAAAAAAAAAAATATATATATATATAAATAAGTAAATAAATAAATATATATATATATATATATTTCAGTCCTGTTAAACTTACCTTTAGACAACTCCCTCTTCTGCTTCCCTTTGTATGGGCTGTTCCACATTTTTGCCACTTCCTTCATCTGCCCTCTCCTTGGACCAGTATGATGAAGAAAAACAAATGTATGAACATTAAAAAAGTAACTTTTTGTCTACATTTCCTCTTCTTGACTACAAACACATATGCAGATGCAGTATTTGATCCCTTGTTCTCAGAACAAGAGGTTTTCCTCCTAGTATGTAAAAACTCTGTAAATAACACTTAAATTGAAAAATTCTTTAAATTTTTACCTAGTAGTATTACACACTCAGGGCTTCCCTGGTGGCTCAGATAGTAAAGAATCTGCCAGCAATGCAGGAGAACTGGGTTTGATCCCTGGGTTGGGAAGATCCCCTGGAGGAGGGCATGGCAACCCACTCCAGTATTCTTGCCTGGACAAGAATTCAGTATTCTTGTCCCATGGACAGAGGAGCCTGGAGGGCTACAAGTCTACGGGGTTGCAAAGAGTCAGACACCACTGAGTGACTAAGCACAGCCCATTACATACTCTTTATAGAAAAAATTTAAAAATCAGAGGGTATAAGTACTCAAAAATGACTTTCATCTTCTCCCTACCCTAACTTTAATTGACCCTTCTTTTTCACTTCTGGAAGTCAACAACAGTAAGTAATTATGAGCTCACTAATTAATCATCACCTACTGTTGTTGACTTCCAGATCTTCATCTTTAGCCCAGACTTCTCTTCTGAGTCCATCCTAGCATACCTCTTGACTACAGACTGTTCACATTTGGATGTCCACAGACACCTTAGTTGAATTTCTTTAACTGTCGTCTTTATCTTTTCTCCAATATCTATTCCTTCCTCCATAGTTATCTCTCCAGTGGGGTCATGATCAGAGTGGTTCTGATCCTTTCTGCTCCTCATCTCTTCACCTAATCAGTTCTCAAAACCTGCCAATTTTACATCAGTGTTCTTGAAGATGTCCCCCAGGCTCCCATTTCCTCATCTCCTGACACCATCATCATATCCTACCTGGATGATGGCACTCATCTCCCAACTGGTCTTCTTGCATCCAGTCTGGTCCGTCCTGCACTCCATCCTCATTACATTGCCAGATACACAATTATGTTCACATCCATCACCGTAAATGTGATCCACAGTTAGAATGTGTTGGCCTCCTTGTCATCTTTGAGCAGTTACACATGCCTTCCCTTGGTGGAAATGCTCTCCGCTCCCTTTGTTCTGCTGGTGAACACATGCTCATCCTTCAGTTCTAGTTTTCTCCCTTCTGGGCATCCTTCTCTGACATGGACGCTGTTAAGCGCATCTTCCTCTGTGCTCCCTAACACCTCTGTCTAATCCCCTTTTCATATTCTCTGTCCAGTGATGTCAGACTTTTGTCATTTCCTCATATGTGCCAAACTCTGTATTACTCCTAGGCCCTCCAACATGCTTTTACCTCTACCAGAACTTTCTCTCCCACATGTCTCTTTATCTGTCTTTCAGTTTTCAGCCTAAACATCCTTTCCTTTAGGAGGTCTTCTTGATCATACACTGATTGTTGCTATTGTTTAGTTGCTAAATTGTGTCTGACCCTTTGCAACCCCATGGTCTGCAGCATGCCAGGCTTCCCTGTCCTTTATTATCTCCTGGAGTTTGCTCAAATTCATGTCCATTGAGTCAGTGATGCCATCCAACCATCTCATCTTCTGTTGTCCCCTTCTCCTCCTGCCTTCAATCTTTCCCAGCATCAGGATCTTTTCCAATGAGTCAGCTCTTTGCATCAGGTGGCCAAAGTATTGGGGCTTCAGCTTCCATGCTTCCAATGAATATTCAGGGTTGATTTCCTTTAGGATTGACTGGGTTGATCTTCTTGCTGTCCAAGGGACTCTCAAGAGTTTTCTCCAGCACTACAGTTCGAAAGCATCAATTCTTAGGCACTCAGTCTTTTTTATGACTACTGGAAAGACCGTAACTTTGACTATATGGACCTTTGTTGGCAAAGTGATGTCTTTGCTTTTTAATACACTATCTAGGTTTGTCATAGGTTTTCTTCCAAGGAGCAAGTATCTTTTAATTTCATGGCTGCAGTCACCATCTGCAGTGATTTTAGAGCCCAAGGGGAAAAAAAATCTGTCACTGTTTCCACTTTTTCCCCATCTATTTGCCATACACTTGATTAAGTCCATTTTCTTTTTAAAGATCACTCATAGAGCTTCCATGGTGGCTCTGATGGTAAAGAATCTGCCTGCAATGTGGGAGACCCAGGTTCAATCCCTCGATTGGGAGGATCCTCTGGAGAAGGAAATGGCTAGTCACTTCTATATTCTTGCTTGGAGAATTCCATGAACAGTGGAGCCTGGCAGGCAACAGTTCATGGGGTTGCAAAGAGTTGGACATGCCTAAGTACTAACACTTTCATAGTTCTCCGTACTTCCCTTGTCACAACTGTTTATTGTTAAAAAAAACTTCTGCCTTCTCCACTATACTATATATATGATGGGATCATGGGACGAGTCTTTCTTCTTTCCTGTTGTACCCAAGACATTAGCACCAGGCCTAGCACCCAATAGGCACTCTATAAATACTTCTTAAATAAATAAATGAATTAAACTTCTTATCACATTGTAGTAATAATCTGTTTAAGGTGTCTCTCTTGGCAAGGACTGTTCTATTTGTAGTTGCATGATTAGCACCTAGTACAATGCCTGTACTTGGCAAGCAGTTAATAAATCTATGTTAAATGAATGATCTGCAATCAGCAACTCAGAATGGCTCAATTTTTTACTGAGCTGGTGTGGGTGTCTTTAACTCATTCACTTTAAAGCCCTTAGTTTATCTGCTTAAGAACTTAGACCCACAGGTTATAATCAACATATTTATCCCATCGGAAAAATAAGCTAGAACCTAGATCATTTCAAATTTGGTTTCTTCTCTCTTATGTTTCAAGTATTATGATATTAAATTATAAGTCAGTTTCTGCCCAGAAAGGGATGGGCAGAGAATGTTTCACTGTATAAGCCTAACTCTACTGTAACAGTTCTGGGAGGCAATACAGTGTTCAATTAATTGAGAAGCATAATGAAGATAGGTTACTCAATCCTACACTTTTCCCATTCTATCATACCACCTAGGCACAAAAGATGTCTTGTTTATTTACCTCTAATGTCTCTATTGTGTTGTATTTTTTTATACTAAAAAGTATTCATTGTTTGAACAAATTAGCTAAGATTTATTTGAATCCTACTATAATCCAGGGTCTAAAGTTAAGTATTCTAGATATCTTAAACTTCAAAAAGTTGTCAGACCTTCTTATATCATGGGTGTCAAACTGAGAGAATGACTTGGAATATAGTTTGTAAGCAATAAGCAACAGAATAGGAATTCAAACTCTGATTTGTGTGACTATAAAAACACTGATTTTGAGCTTCCCTTAGGCTCTCTAGTAAAGAATCCATCTGCCAATGCAGGAGACACAGATTCGATCCGTGGTCTGGAAAGATCCCTCAGGTTGCTGAGCAACTAAGCCTTCAAGCCACATCTATTGAGCCTGTGCTCTAGATCCCCGAACCTCAACTACTGAGCCCTCAAGCCACAGCTCCTGAAGTGCATGTGCCCCAGAGCCCATGCTCCACAAGAGAAGCCACAGCCATGAGAAACCCGTGCAACACAACCAGCGCACACCCTCACCTGCCACAAGAAGAGAAAAGCCGGTGCAGCAACCAAGACCTACTGCGGCCAACAGAACAAAATGAAACAAAAGCACAAGTCTTTTATTTTCCTGTGGTCAACACTGTGTTTCTGTTGGGCTGAATCAGGATGACACTTCGGATAATCCAACCAAATATCTCTGGATCTTGCCCCTACCTTGGAGGAAAGGAAAGGTTCTTGTAGGGGGAAAACATTCCAGTCCTTCAGCTGACACCTTTGACCTCTTCAATGTACAAACCAAGTCAGAATAATAAGCCTCAGCCCTTCAGGGAATTAAAAGGATAAAGAGAATGGAGAAATTTTGTGCAAGTCAGTTTACAGAAAATAAATAAGAAAGTGAGTTAAGTTGCCAGGTGCTAGACAAATGATGATGTAAATTACTTAATGACAAGCAAATATTAGTGTTGGACAGTAATTGAAAAGCACCATGGATATCCTCAAAATGATGTCAACAAACAACTTTATTTGCAAAACATACAGTAAAATATTGACTGTAGGCAGAATGTGCCTCTAATAAGCTCTTAGTTCTTTAGCAAGTTCCATATAAATAAGGAAGGAGCATTTCCGTATGCTGAACTGCTTCTTTTCAAAATTAGTATAAAAATTTTTTTGGAATTTTTCAAGTTTTCTATGGCTTCTACCCCCAGAAAGGTGATCTGCAGTTTCACTTTTAATCCAAATCAATTTTCAGCAATATAAGAATTTCAATAGAAGAATCTTTTTTTTTTTAAAGAATTTGTCATAAAAAAGTTGACTGTCCTTTAAAGGTAATTTTTTCCAGGTCATTTGTTGGCCATTAGTATCAAGTGTAGTCTAAATATCATGTTTTTCCTGATTAGCAACTTTGTTTCAGGCACATTCTTTTAACAGTTTCTTTCAGACTCTAGGAAATAGCCACAGAAACGGAATTAAACTAAAATGCTACTTCTTAGTTGTCCTTCAGAAATACTTCAGTGTGTCTGTATGTTGTGCTCATGAAACTGGCAATGGTAAAATCCCCTCGTATTTATAGCATTGCAATACTATGAAAACTGATCAGTCTATGCCAAGGCTGTTCAGGTGGCTCTCCCATAATTTGTAAGAAAGGAAGTCACTTTTCCTAAGATAATTTTTAAAAACTCAAAAATTATTTTTAAAGATAGTTTCTTTGATTCTGGAAAATATTACTTAACATATATCTAAGAACAACTGTGGATCTTTAAGAACATATTTTTCAAACCTAAATGCATGGTCTGTTAAGGAGTATAATGAAAGGAATAACAACATAGAATCTTTGAAATTGGGACTGTCCCAGGAAATTTTAGATATATGGTGACCATGACAATCCTATACAATTTTCTCACTTTTCATTATCCTTTAAGCAAGTAGTCTGCAATCCCTAGCTGGCAGTGCAGAGTTATGAGTTTACACTGATGATTGTAAATCATCAGAATCTGTTCTTTGTGTCTGAAAAAGAATTAAGTCATGCAGAAAATGCCTATGGTATCTTCTGAATGCTCACACACCAGTACACCCTATTGCCCTTAAAAACTTCTCAGGGAAAAGGAAGTGACAGATTCATATTTGCTTCTTCGGAGAGTCATAATGTGCATGGTCTACTTTCAAGTTCATTTCCATTTGCTCAATCAATGATTCTGCTTCATTCATAAGAATCTGAGAGTTAGGAAATCAGAAAAGATGAATCTATAAGCTGTTTGCTGCCACTTACTGGATAACCAATCTGCTTGCCTAAACAAACAGAGAAGAATTTTTAACTACTTCCTGGCAGTCATATACGTGAACCTTCAAATGTCTCTAAAGGTCAGAAACATTTTAGGGACAAATTGATAAAAAAAAAAATTACTTCCCTAATCTGTAATATATTTCCTCATAAAACATATACTCCTTCCTGCTATTTATGGTATTTTTATTTCCTGACCAGGAAAAGGAAAGTATAGTTTGTATCTAAAACAGAATTTCTTGGGAATTCCTTGGCAGTAGAGCAGTTAGGATTTGGTACTTTCAATGCTGAGGACTCAGGTTCAACCCCTGCTCTGGGAACTAAGATCCTGTAAGCCGTGCTGCATGGGCAAAAAACAACAAGAAAACAAACAAACAAACAAAAAAACAGAACTTCTGGGGATAAAAAAAAGGGGAAGGGTTAGAATATCACACACAGAATGAAGAGAGTAAGAAGAACATTAGTAGTTAATTATAACTCAGAATGTTCCAAAGCGTAAAGCTACAAAACGAAACACTTTTCTCAGAATAAGTGGCATCTGTTGCCTCCACAAATGTCTGTACGGTTTATGTGCTTTGTGTACAATATTCCAGTTGGGTAGGCTCTAGGAATCACTACTCCATGTCATCATCCCCGTTCCTGTATACCGTATATCCATTAGAAACAAGCCTTTGAACACTGTCGCAGTCAACAGGTGTCTAATCTTTCTAACACTACATTTTTTGCTCTTGATTGTGCCTCAGCTGTTACTGAAGTTTGCCTACTTAAAGCTGGGGTCATCAGCTCCTCCAAATAGCCCCTTTACTTGGGGAATGATTTTGGCTTGTGAAATTATTTTTGTGGCTTTTTGGCTTGTGTATTAGCCTTTTGTGGCCATCTGTGTAAATGTAGTCAGAACGCCAATAGATCTAATCTCAAAGTTTTATCAAAAAATACTATCAGAGGACTTTCTTGATGGTCCAGTGGTTAAGAATTCACTTGCCAACGCAGGGAACATGGATTCAATCCCTAGCCTGGGAAGATTCCACATGCCGCAGGGCAACTAAGCCCAACTACCGAGCCCATGTGCCTAGAGCCTGTGCTCTGCAACAAGAGAAGCCACTGCAATGAAAAGCCCATGCATTGCAACTAGAGAGTAGCCCTTGCTCACCGCAACAAGGGAAAGCTCAAGCGCAGAAAGGCCCAGGGCAGCCAAAAAGAAATAAATTAATTAATAATATTTATTATTGGAAAAACATGTAATTGAATTATACTAGTCCTATCTGACATAATCTTATATCTCTGAGCTGGAATCAGCTTTAAAGGCAATGAAAGTTAAAGTCAGTTGTGTCCAACTCTTTGCAACCCTGTGGACTGTAGCCTGCCAGGCCCCTCTGTCCCTTCTCCAGGGGATCTTCCCAATCCAGGGATCAAACCCAGGTCTCCTGCACTGCAGGTGAATTCTTTACCATCTGAGCCACCAAGGAAGCCCTTAAAGGCCATGAATAATCCCTTAAATAAGGGGTGGACTAGCAGTTTCTTTCTCCTACACTTTGCAGATGCTAAGCACCTTGCACTAAGTATTGCATTAACTCTGCACAACACTACAAGTAGGGGGAAATGTCTCATTTTACAGATAAGGAAATTGATACTCCAAGAAAGCCAAGCAGCTTGTCACAGGGTGTACAGTTGAGCAGTACAGAGCTGGGACTCTCAGTGATTTTGACAACAGACACCTCTCTTAGTCATTGGCCCTTCAGCATCCCTAATTAACCTAGATAATCGAAGTAGTCATATCCTTGGCACATGTGATGCCACTCTTGTCTACCATTTGCTGGTACTACAATTATTAAAAATATTATTAGTTTATATTCTTTTAAAGATATGTACGGAGTAAGCATCTGCCTCTCTAAGCCAATGCATTTTGGGGGATTCTGACTCTCAACAGGTCATCTCCACTCCCACAATCCTCAAACTCAACAGATTCCAAAGAGACTTTGTACTGACCCTCAGGGATGGTCTTCATCCCATCTGGCCATGGCAGCAAAGGCAACATCATCCAGCCAGAAGCCTTGTATCATCTAGATCTCTTTTCCTCTCTCTCTCCCCACATAAAATCACTAGGTCTGTTGGTGCAATTTCCTAAATGTCTCCTAAATCCATTTACCTCTTTCTACCCCTCAGTGCTTCAATTCAATGCCTTGTTCACCCCATCATCACTCTTAGCTTGCTGCTGCTGCTGCTAAGTTGCTTCAGTCGTGCCTGACTCTGTGCGACCCCACAGACGGCAGCCCACCAGGCTCCCCCATCCCTGGGATTCTCCAGACAAGAACACTGGAGTGGGTTGCCATTTCCTTCTCCAATGCATGAAAGTGAAAAGTGAAAGTGAAGTCGCTCAGTCGTGTCTGACTCTTCACAACCCCACAGACGGCAGCCCACCAGGCTCCCCCATCCCTGGGATTCTCCAGGCAAGAACACTGGAGTGGGTTGCCATTTCCTTCTCCAATGCATGAAAGTGAAAAGTGAAAGTGAAGTCGCTCAGTCGTGTCTGACTCTTCACAACCCCATGGACTGCAGCCTACCAGGCTCCTCCGTCTATGAGATTTTCTAGGCAAGAGTACCGGAGTGGGGTGTCATCGCCTTCTCCAGCACTCTTAGCTTAGGCCGCCCCAAAAGTCTCCTGATGGGGCTCCCCCTCTTGCCACTTTCCAGACTGTTCTTCACTCTTCATTTGTTCTGCCACAGAGTTATTGCAAGTATAATTCCAGTCTTTCTCTCCCTTTCTTAAAACTTTTCACTGGTTCTGCATTTCTCTTGGGGTCAAGTCCCTTCTCATCATGATCTTCATGTGGTTGGGGTCCTGCTTGCCTCTATAGTAGGAGAAACATGAAGATGAGCAACAAGCCAAGAAACAAATACAGCGGTTTATAAGGAGCCCTAAGCGGTGTGAAGGACATAAACAAGGAACTGATGGAAACAGTAGTTGTGGGCTGTGGCCTTAAGGGTTCCTTTAAATAAAGGTAAACTGTTGTTGTTGTTCAGTTGCTCAGTCATGTCTGACTGTTTGCAACCCCATGGACCGCAGCATGCCAGGCTTCTCAGTCTCCCAGAGCTTGTTCAAACTCATGTCCAAAAAAAAAAAAAAAAAACTGAAAAAAAACAAAACAAAACAAAACAAAACTCATGTCCATTGAGTCGGTGATGCCATCCAACCATCTCATCCTCTGTCATTCCCTTTTCCTGCCTTCAATCTTTCCCAGCATCAGGGTCTTTTCCAACGAGTCAGTTCTTCACAACAGGTGGCCAAAGTATTGGAGTTTCAGCTTTAGCATCAGTCCTTCCAATGAAAATTCAGGGTTGATTTCCTTTAGGATTGACTGGTTTTATCTCCTTGCAGTCC
Source organism: Bos javanicus (assembly GCF_032452875.1). Taxonomy (NCBI): domain Eukaryota; kingdom Metazoa; phylum Chordata; class Mammalia; order Artiodactyla; family Bovidae; genus Bos; species Bos javanicus. The sequence continues at coordinate 43,739,737 of NC_083881.1, forward strand.
AGTGGACTTTCAAGAATCTTCTCCAATACCACAGTTCAAAAACATCAATTCTTGGGCACTCAGCCTTGTTTAAGGTCCAACTCTCACATCCATACATGACTACTGGAAAAATCATAGCTTTGGCTGTACAGATAAAGGTAAACTGAGTAAAGAACAATTTAAAGGCCCTCACTTGGGGGAAAGAAAGGCGTGACTAAGGATATGAAAAAGGTCCATGTGGCTGGGACAAGATGAACAGAGGAAAAGTAATGAGATTCACAACCCTGCTTTCTGGGATAGAGGTTGGATTTTATCCTAAGAGAAATGAAAATCTTCTGTCATTTAAACAAATATCTCTGGCTGCTTCCTGGAGGGTGAGGCATTGAGAACAGAAAAGAGTTCTCAAGACTGATTGATTTTATTATCACTTTACATTGATAGTCAGAATACATCAGACTTCTAGAATAAGAAAAAAATACTACCAAAAAGAGAATGCTTGCCAACCTAACAATGAATAATTCTGGCTTTTAATCATTAATTTACAATGGGCAATAAAATGGTTAATTACCACTCTTATCAATATCTGTTCTTTCAAGAAGGTTTACTGAGAAGTGGAAATATTACTGCTGGTGGTGAGGTTTCTGTTTGCTCTGAGATTAGTAAGGTAAAGAGAATCAAAGGCCAGTTGTAGAAACTGTGTGATATTGTATATTATCCTAATATGTTATTAGATGAAACTTTGCTAAATCTTTTTAAAAGAAGCTGGTGGAAGTTGCTTGTTTAGCTTTCCTTTTAAGAAACTATTTTCCAGTGTCATAAAACTATTATATTTTTTATCAAAGCAACAATGGATATACAGGGTCTTCGTTTAGATGTTATAAACCTAAGATGCTTTTAACTTCCTGCTTTTTTCTGAAGCTATTGTTTTTGTTGTTGTTGTTTTGCATTTTCTTTGCCATCACTACAGTTTCTTATTTAAAAAAGTGAAAGTGTTAGTCGCTCAGTCGTGTCCAACTCTTTGCAACCCCATGGACTATGTAGCCTACCAGGCTCCTCTGTCCGTGGAATTCTCCAGGCAAGAATACTGGAGTGGTTGCCATGCCCTCCTCCAGGGGATCTTCCCGACCCAGGGATTGAATCCTGCATTGAAGGATGATTCTTTACTCTCTGATCCACCAAGGAAGCCTATATATATATGTCTCCACTCTTTCAGGTTCTTTTCCCATATAGGTCATGGCAGAGCATTGAGTAGAGTTTTCTGTGCTATACAGTCGGTTCTTAATAGCTATTTAATTTATATATAGTTATGTGTATATGTCATTCCAGCCTCCCAGTTTATCCTCCCCCCCATTTGTCCCTTGGTAACCATAAGTTTGTTTTCTACACCTGTGACTCTTTCTGTTTTGTAATTAAGTTCATTTGTACCATTTTTTTAGTTTCCACATGTAAGTGATATCACATATCTGTCTTTCTCTGTCTGCCTTACTTCACTCAGTATGACAATCTCTAGGTCTATCCATCTTGCTGCAAATGGGATTATTTTTTTATGGCTGAGTAATATTCCATTATATATACATACCACATCTGTTTTGTCCATTTATCTGTTGATGGACATTTAGGTTGCTTTCATATTACATATCCTGGCTATTTAAATTGTGCTGCAATGAACATTAGAGTAAATGTATCTTCTCAAATTATGGTTTTCTCCAGATATATGCCCAGGAGTAGGATTGCTGGATCGTATGGTAATTCTATCTTTAGTTTTTTGAGGACCCTCCATACCGGTATCCATAGCAACTGTATGAGTTTATGTTCCCCCCAGCAGTGTAGGAGGGCTCCCCTTTCTCCACACCCTCTCTAGCACTTACTGTTTGAGCTTCCCTGCTCTTTTAACTGGCTGGTTCTATACTGGCCTCCTGGCTAATTTGTATGACCTCATTCCTCTTCTCTGTGACTTCAATTACTTCAAATATTCTTTTCTTTTCCTTGTTGAACAGTGTTTGTCACCTCCCTAAGCTTGAATACCAGAATGCTATCAAGGTGGTTTAAATTCATATTAACTTCCTCAGCAGCCTCATCATACATGGCTGACTACACTGACTCACTCAAAACTCCCAAATCTTTTCTACATATGCTTCTAGTCGACCACAGGGTTCTCATCTGTACTTGTGGAGTTTCTGTTTGTTTTACTATTGTTATTCTTAATGTGCCCTTTATTATTTATCCTTATTCAATTCTAACCTTTTAAGCACTGCTGATCATCCAGCCTACAGAGATTGTTTCAGATTCCTTGTTCACTGGACTTCCCAGTTGCATGGAACTGTTGGAAAGCCCAGTTGCTGCTTACATCCTGGCTTCAGGGACATTGCAAGATACAGTGTATTCTTTGCCAAAAAGAACAGTCTCATTCCTCACACCTCCATGCCCGGAGCAGCTGCAAGTTCCTAGTGAGCTGCAGGCTTGCCATGGTGCTTGAAGCTTCCGGGAATCCTCGGTCAGTCCACTTTCTTCTGAATGCCAAAGGCAGCTGTTCTGTGGTGGCCACTTTTCACATGGAATCTGCCCAGTGAAACTATGGCTTAAGTCTCTTATTCCAGGTTCATAGTTCTCCTCAATCAAAAATATAAATCTGGGGATCTCATTGGCAGTTCAGTGATTGAGACTCTGTGTTTCCAATGCAGGGGGCACGGGTTCAGCCCCTAGCTGGGGAACTAAGATCTCCTATGTTGCATAGCGGGGCCAAATCTATCCATCTATTTATCTATATATAGAGACAGAGAGGGAGATCTGGTCATGTGGCTCTCCGACCTTTCAAAGCTCCCTCTGAGACTTGGTACCCCAGTACCACACAGTCTAGAGTCTGCCAACCTGCTGCCCACTGCTCCCCTCCCCCTCTCCTTCTTGTCTCCTCCTGGTCAATGTCACTGTATCTTTCAAGGCTTGGCCCAAGTGTTGCCTCATTTAAAGAATCTTCTGCATGGCCACATCTCCTCCCTTCTACCCTCACTCTGTGAGGTGCACCAAAAGTATCTCGGGTCCTTATCATAGAGTTTTACGGTTGTGCATTAGTCATTTTTCCACACGCATCTGCCCTCACTGGGCTGGAATGTTCTCGAGTGCAGGAATGATAACTTTGATGGCAATGCTGTAGGAATTCTTAAGAGCAAGATACATAAACTCAATGCTGCTGCCTAGATTTTTTTTTATGGCACAACATTTTATTGAAATCTCTTTTCCTCTTTAAATTCATGAGACAAAATATATAAACCAAAGATAGTCTGGACAGTAAGACTTCCTCTAAAACGAATTCTGCCCAAAGCAGTTATAATCCCCAATAAAACTTTAATCTTCTTGAAATTCCTCAGAAAATACTGCACACTGAGGGAAAGTTTTCTTAAAATGCCCTCATTAATTTCGTTTCCTTTGCAAATATTTACTGAGAGCACACTGTTCGCTGAGCCCTGAAATAAGCTCTGGGTGCCAGGGTGAGAGGTGAAACCAAGTCTTTGTCCTCATGCCATTCAGAGTCTCATGAGAGACCAGACACTAAACAAGCAAAAACAATGACAAATGCTAAAATATGAAGTGCCAGATAATTGACAAAGGGTGGGCATTGCTATAGAAGCTATCTGTGTAGGTGATAAGGCCTGAGTTGGCCTCACAGACATAGTGACATGTAAACTGAGTCCTGACGTGTTAGAAGAACTCAGCCACACGAAGAGTATTCCTGGTAGAGCAAAGGGCATGCATGTGGTCAGAGGCAGAGGAAACTTGCAGAAATAGAAAGCTGGTTGTCACCTAGAAAGTGTGGGTAGAGCTATGGGGGTTGGGGGGCTGGGGTCAGGACAGTGCACAGAGGCTGACCACCTTGTATGAGATGTTAGGATTCAATTCAAAATGAAATGAGAAGCGAGCTAAAAGTTTTCTTCAGTAACCAACATGGTCAAATTTGTATTTTTAAAGATGTGTGAAGAATAGGAGAAAATCTTCGGGATCTAGGGCTAGGTGAAGAGTTCTTAAATGTGACACCAAAAGCATAATCCATAGAAGGAAAAATTGGTAAGTTGGACTTTATCAAAATTAAAAACTTTCATTCTGAAAAATCCCTGTGGAGAAAATGCAAAGACAAGCAGCAGGCAGCGAGAAAATATTTGCAAATCACATATCAAAGGATTGGTATCCAGAATATATAAAGAATTCTCAAAATTCAACAGTAAAAAACCCAAACAAGCCAATTAGAAAATAAGCAAAAGACACAAACAGACACTTTGTTGAAGAACATATACAGATGGCAGATAAGCACATTTTGGAAAGATGTTGCAAATCATTAACCATCAGGGAAACACAGATTAAAACCACAATGAAGTATTGCTACAAATCTATCAGAATGGCTAAGATGAAACATAGTGACAACACCAAATGCTGACAAGAATGTGGCGTAACTGGATCTCGTACATTGCTGATGGGTCTGTAAAATGGTGCAGCCCAAGCTGGAAAACAGTTTCACAGTTTCTTAAAAACCTAAACCCACAGCGAGCATATGACAACAATTTTACCCTTGGTCATTTATCCAGAAAAGTGAAAACTTATACTCACACAACAATCTATAAACGAATAGAAGCTTTATCTAATCGCCGCAAACTAGAAACAGTCCAGATGTCTTTCAATGGGTGAATGGTTAAACAAACCAGAGGACATACATACCATGGCTACTACTCAACAGTGAGGCGGAATAAACTTCACACAAAGACTTCAATGAATCTCTAAGGAATTATGCTGAGTAAAAGAAAAAAGCTAAAAGTTTACATACTATATGATTCTGTTTATCATATCTGTTTAGCATTCTTGAAATGAAAAAAAAACATTAAGAATAAAGAGTAGATGACTGACTGCCCAAAGTTAAGGAAGGAGATTAGAAGGAGGGATGGAGGTGGGTGACGTTATGAAAAAGCAACCAGAGAGATCCCTGTGATGGACTCTGGTGGTAGATACACATAACATGAAATCGTATAGAATGAAATACACACAGGGACTTCCCTGGAGGTCCATCGGCTAAGACTCCACACTTCCAATGCAGAGGATGTGGGTTGCATCTCTGGTCAGGGAATTAAGATATCACATGTGCCTCAGTGATGTGCCCCCAAAAATAAATTTTAAAAGTTAAAAAAAAAAGAAACACACAGAGACACATACACACAAATGAGTACAAGTTAAACCAAGGAAATCTGAATAAAGCTGGTAGAACATATCAATGTCAATATCCTGGTTGTGTATACTATATACTATAGAGTACTATAATTTTGAGTATACTATAATTTTGTAAGATGTTATCATTGGGTACAGCAGAGTACAGGGTACACAGCATCTCTCTGTTTTATTTCTTACAAACTACATGTTAACATACAATTAATTATCTCAGTAAAAATGTCAGTGAAAAAAAGCCTCAGAGTTACTATATAGCGTAGGTAACTCTGCTTAATGTTACGTGGCAGCCTGGATGGGAGGAGAGTTTGGGGAAGAATGGATACACATATATATATGGCTGAGTTCCTTTGCTATCCATCTGAAACTACCACAACACTGCTAATCAGCTATGAAGTGAAGTGAAGTGAAGTGAAGTCACTCTGTCATGTCCAGCTCTTTCTGACCCCATGGGCTGTAGCCTACCAGGCTCCTCTGTCCATGGGATTTTCCAGGCAAGAATACTGGAGTACGTTGCCATTTCCTTCTCCAGGAGATCTTCCTGACCTAGGGACTGAACCCGGGTCTCCCGCATTATAGGCAGACACTTTACTGTCTGAGCCACTAGGGAAGTCCTAATCAGCTATACTCCAACAAAAAAACTTTAAAAAGAAAAAATCTCGGGAATTCCCTAGTAGTCCAGTGGTTAGGACTCAGGTGCTTTCACTGCCACAAGCCATGTGGGGGCAGCGAGGAAATCTCTGAAGAGAATGGATTGGAACCAGAGTTGAGGGCAGGGGCAGTTACAGGGCAGCCAAGAGACGGGTTAGGAGGCAGTAGAGGTGATGACTTAGAGCTTGTGGGCTGGTGGGGAAGTGGTGGTGGAGAGGAAGAGAACTGGATTTGCAGTGGACTCTAGAATCTATCACATTCAAATGTAATTTTCCTTCTCAAATGCCAAATTTTCAAGAACCATAACCTAATAATGAAGTGAAAGTCACTCAGTCATGTCTGATTCTTTGAGACCCCATGGACTCATCCATGGAATTTTCCAGGCCAGAATACTGGAGTGGATAGCCTTTTCCTTCTCCAGGGGATCTTCCCAACCCAGGGATCAAACACAGGTCTCCCGCATTGCAGGCAGATTCTTTACCAACTGAGCTGTCAAGGAAGACAATGTCAGTATCAATTATGTATCAGGAAATAACAATGTCAGTATCAATTATGTATTCTTAAAAATTCATTGATATCACTTACTCTTGGGTCAGAATGACACAAAAACAAGAACAAAGCCAAATGATGAGCAGAGACTGGGCTGTGGGTACCCTTGTGGAATCTCACCTTCCTACACCCCCATCTCCTTGTAAATGGCTCTGATGCCATCCCTGCTGAGCCCACCCTCACCAACGCAATCAGCTCCAAACCCAGTCACTGCTGCTCAAGACCCCGCCCCTCTCCATCTTCACTGTAGATGACAAGGGGATAAGGAATAGAGCAGGGTGGGGCTTGCTTTCCATTTCCCAGATCCCCCAGAATCACATCACCACATGCACACTGAACACCCTCTTCTCATTCCTTGTGTCTTCTTCCCACCCGGTCCTGGTACGTGAGATTAAATACCATACTTTCAAAATGATGCAATTTCTACCCGAGATTTCTGAGGCACTTTCACAAGAAACAGTATATTTCTGGATACCAAAGGCCTATTCATCTACTGTTTTCCCATGATGAGATAAAATATCTTTTCTACAGAAAGGCGTTCAGAGCCATGCAGAATAATTTAAGATTTAAGCAAAGTTCTAGTTGGAGATAATTTAAGGGAAGTGAAATACAATTCTAAAGCACATGTTTAAAAAAACAAAAGATAAATGATGAATAAGGAAGATATGGTATTTATCTACATTTATGATATCAAAAACACTAAAAATGAGGGCTACCAAGAGGTATAGTTGTGAAATATTACAGATTGTGACTGTTCTCTCATTATTAGCTCACAGTGACTTGAATTTTTAGGGTCGCTCTAGACATCTGGCCCTTGGTAGCTTCCACTGTGGCTTTCAACTCAGACCAGAAGAAAGGATGGAGGAGATGAGGTCCAGAAAGTTCCTGGTGAGACTGAAACAGACAGTTCAACTCCTGGGGGTCGAAATGCCCCCTCCTCCACTGCATCCCAAAGTTGGGCCCAGAGGACATCAGCTTGAGGGGAGCTAAGGCCTTAGGACTCACTGGCAAAATTTTGACAGGAGCCAAAAGTTCAATATATGTAGACTGACAGCTGACTTACAATTCTGGGAGATTTGAAGCTGAAAAGAAGGTTTAGAAGTGAGTCAAGTATCCAGAGTGGGAAGAAATGTATCACATTTGAGATGGAGTGGGATGTGATGGAACCGCTAAGAATAAGAATCCTGAGGGAAAATGATTTGAGCTTAAAAAAAAAAGCACAAAATCGTATTAGGTATTGAAAACACATGTAAAGCTAAAAACATGTACATCTATTTGTTTCATAGTAATTCACTATTCATCTACTTCTCTGGGCTTCCCAGGTGGCTCAGTGGTAAAGAATCTGCCTATCAATGCAGGAGACACATGTGACGTGGGTTCGATCCCTGGGTCAGGAAGATCCCCTGGAAGAGGAAATGGCAGCCCACTCCAGTATTCTTGCCTGGAGAATCCAATGGGCAGAACAACCTGTCGGGCTAGAGTCCATGAGGTCACAAAAAGTTGGACAGGACTGAGCATGTGTGAATGCCTACTTTATTCTTGAAAAATGTACTTTGAAAAAGATTGGCTTTGGAGCATAATGTAGATGAAGATATGGACACAGTTTTTTCACTGCTTAGATATTTTACTTAAAGCTACTTTCCAGTGTTCCCTGTGGCCTAATGGTAAGGATTCAGTGCTATCCCTGCTGTGGCCTGGGTTTGAGCCCTGGTCTGGGGACTGAGGTCCTACAGGCGTGTGGCTTGGCCAGAGTATATTAAAAGAAGAAGAAAAAAAAAAGCAGCTGTTTATTGCCCTTCCTCTTCTGTCTTTTTGTCCATATTAAAAAAAAAAAAAGGCTTTTCTATATCACTTAAATTTTTGAACATTTGGTAAAAATTTAAGTAGCCTTATCCTTTAGCTCCAAAAGGACACTCCCTTTCTTTGTGAACTCTTCCTGAGAGACGGGGTCTTCCCCTCAGTACCCCACTTCGTAAGACAGTAAATATTAGCTTCCTCACCTGATCCTTTCTTTTGTTCATAGTGGGAACTGTGAGGGCCTTTTCTACCTCCCACTATTTCTAAGGTTAAATCCAGGACCTGTAACATAGTAGGGCTCAATAAAAGTCTGTTGGATAAAAGAGAAGCTAGAAAAGTACCCAGTAGGATGGATGTGTTTGAGTCATTCAGTTGTGTCCAACTCTTTGAGACCCCATGGACTGTAGCCATGCCAGGCTCCTCTGCCCAACCCAAGGATTAAATCCAGGTTTCCTGAATTGAAGGCAGATTCTTTACAGTCTGAGACACCAGGGAAACCCCAGTAGGATGGATATGAAATGGTTAAAATCACTAGCTCTCTGGTCACATGGTTTGCAAAGCCTGTAATAAAGCTCTAGAAGAAGAAGGCCTTATTGTTCTCATTTATCATTTTATCATTTGCATGCCAGCTTCTAGAAAATACTGAAGAATGACTTTCCAGTGATGAGCCTCTGTGTGACTGAGGAATAAAGACCTAACAACCATATCCACCCCATCAAATTTCCTAAGCAGTTTGTACATTGTCATTAGGAAGAAAAACAGGGCTTTCCTGTTGGCTCAGTGGTAAAGAATCCACCTGCCAAAACAGGAGACACGGGTTCGATCCCTGGTTCGGCAAGATACTACACGCCACAGAGCAACTGAGCACACTACTGAGCCTTGCTTTAGGGCCCAGGAGCCATAGCTATCTGCATGGCAGGAGATTCTTTACCATCTGAGCCACTAGGGAAGCGCCGTAAGCTGTTGCTGCTGCTGCTGCTGCTGCTGCTAAGTCACTTCAGTCGTGTCCGATTCTGCTCAACCCCATAGACGGCAGCCCACCAGGCTTCCCCGTCCCTGGGATTCTCCAGGCAAGAACACTGGAGTGGGTTGCCATTTCCTTCTCCCATGCATGAAAGTGAAAAGTGAAAGTGAAGTCGCTCAGTCTTGTCCGACTTTTAGCGACCCCATGGACTGCAGCCTACCAGGCTCCTGCATCCATGGGATTTTCCAGGCAAGAGTACTGGAGTGGGTTGCCAGTGCCTTCTCCTCTGTAAGCTCTTAGGTCCCACCAAAATCTGCTTTGGGGAACTTGACTAGACGTGAATATTCAAAACATGAAACACACAAAAGCTATAAAATAAATAAATATATATATATACCTATGTGTGTGTATGTTAGTTGCTTGGTCATGTCCAACTGTTTGGGATCTCATGGACTGTAGCCCTTCAGGCTCCTCTGTCCACGGAATTCTCCAGGCAAGGATATTGGAGTGGGAAGCCATTCCTTTCTACAGGGGATCTTTCAGACCCAGGAATTGAACCAGGGTCTCCTGCATTGCAGGCAGATTCTTTACTGTCTGAGCCACCAAGGAAGCCCTAAATATATATATGAAAAGTGAAAGTGAAAATCGCTCAGTGGTGTCTGACTCTTCGCTACCCCATGGACTATACAGTGGGGTATAGTATACGGACTATACAGTCCATGGAATTCTCCAGGTCAAAATACTGGAGTGAGTAGCCGTTCCCTTCTCCAGGGGATCTTCTCAACCCAGGGATCGAACCCAAGTCTTCCTCATTACAGGCACATTCTTTACCAGTTTAGCTACCAAGGAAGCCCAAATATACATGTAAGCAATCTCAAACTTAGGAAAATTTGCAAGTACAGCTTAATAAACGTTCTTTCCTTATCCATTTGAGAGTAAATGGCTGATATTATGTCCCATTACTCTCCCATACTTTACTGTGTTTTTCCCACAAATGAAAACATTTCTCCTACATAACAACAATATAACAGTAAAATCAGAAAATTAATACTGGTACTTTAATAAAATTCTCAGGCTTCATTCAAGTTCCTCCAATGGTTCCAGTAATGTTCAGTTCAGTTCAGTTCAGTCGCTCAGTCATGTCCGACTCTTTGCGACCCCATGAATTGCAGCACACCAGGCCTCCCTGTCCATCACCAACGCCTGGAGTTCACTCAGACTCATGTCCATCGAGTCCGTGATGCCATCCAGCCATCTAATCCTCTGTCGTCCCTTTCTCCTCCTGCCCCCAGTCCCTCCCAGCATCAGAGTCTTTTCCAATGAGTCAACTCTTCGCATGAGGTGGCCAAAGTACTGGAGTTTCAGCTTTAGCATCATTCCTTCCAAAGAAATCCCAGGGCTGATCTCCTTCAGAATGGACTGGGTGGATCTCCTTGCAGTCCAAGGGACTCTCAAGAGTCTTCTCCAACACCACAGTTCAAAATAGTTGGTAATAAAAAGGTACAGTCCTAAACCCAGATCTTGCAAAGCAGACACCAAATCTAGTTATCATGTCTCCTCAATTTCCTCCCATATGGAGCAGTTCTCAACCTTTCTTTGACTGTCACAACCTTTTGATGTTTCCAGGCCATTTATTTGGTAGAACGTTCTTCAGTTTGGGTTTCTCTGATGCTTCTTTATGGTTAAGTGCCTGTTGTACATCATGGGTGGGAATATCACAGAACTGACGATGTGTTCTCACTTTATCCTATTTAAGTGACACATGACTTATGTTGTACCATTACTGGTAATGTTAACTTTGATTGCATAAGTTCCTATCTGCTTGGCTTCTAAACTGGGAAATTATTTTTTCCCCATTGTAATTAATAAATATTTTGTAAGAGTTTTTGAGATTATTTAAATATCATTCTCATCAAACAATTTATTCACTAATTTTGGAATCTGTGTGAATTCACAGCTTCTTCTGTTACTCAGTGCATTACGTTCTGCCACCATCATTATTTATTTCGCTGTTTGAATTGCCCAAGACTTCTCCAGTGGGAGCCCCTGTAAGATAACCTCTGTGTCTCCATCATTCTTTGAGTGCTTCTTTATTTCAGCCTCAGCAGTAGCTTCCAGGCTCATCTTGCACTCTCTCTAACCCAATAGCATAGTTAACCACATTTCCAAGGACCTCTGAAGAGTGGTACTTGGAAAGCAAGGTCAGAATGCTACATGCACCCAATGCTTTTGGGATATCACTGCTTCCAGATGCTTTCAGTGGACAAAACTAGGAATATATGTATTCAAGTCTCTCTCTCTTTCATGTGTCTCTCTGTGTCTCACACACACACACACACATGCACACCTGTCTACTGAAAACTGTGAGTTCACAACCATATCTCCAATTCTAGCTTAATACCATTATTCTTAATATTTTCTCACTTGATCAATCCTTCTGCAGGTAAGAATTCTCCTACAGCTGACACAACCACTTTCATCCAGTGTGGTCAACCTCTTTGACACCCCCATGCTAGGCAGCCCCTTCAGAATAATACCCTTCTCACTTTGCTTACGCTTTGACACCCGACCTACATAAGTGAGATTCTAATATTGTACCCACATTATGTAGAGTCTTGCTCAATCCCACCCACTAACTCTTGAACTAAGCTGAGCATAACTTGATGCCTCAATCTCTGCATTGTGTCCATGACCTCCTGCTTTGTAGGTATGCATCTTAATATAAACTATGGCTCCTGGCTACCACTTTTTAAAAGTTTTATTTATTTTAAATTGGAAGATAATTACTTTACAATATTGTGATGGTTTCTGCCATACATCAGCATGAATCAGCCATAGGTATACATATGTCCCCTCCCTCTTGAACCTCCTTCTCGGCTCCCACCCCATCCCACCCCTCTAGGTTGTTACAGAGCCCTGGTTTGAGTTTCCTGAGTCATACAGCAAATTCCCATTGGCTATTTTACATACGTTAGTGTATATGCTTCCATGCTGCTCTCTCTGTTCATCCCACACTCTCCTTTCCTCTCCCCTACTGCCCCACATCCACAAAGGCTGCAGCTTTCGTCAGCCTCTTCTCAGGAGCAATGGAGCCCCATTCCAGCCCAGGACTTTAGGCTGTGGATCTCACGCTCTTCTGCTGCCTCAAATGAGGCATCTTTATCTTTATCTTTTAAGAGGGGACTCTTACCCCATAAGAATCACATTGCTGGACTGACTGCTTCATTGCAGACCCAGAGCATGTAAGGCCACAGCTCCATCATGCCCACTGCTCTCAGTTTTCTCTTCTTTCTGGCCCATAGACACTGAACTCTTATTGTGGTACAATCATATCTTTATAGTTTTCTCTTTTTCTGTTTTACCTAACATTGCTATATGTAAATAGAATACAGAAAACTAGACAGAATATGGGAAGAGTTAATAAATGGGAAAGAGTTTTTGGATCTTTGGACAGAATGATAATATAGAAAGGATCATAAAGTTAATTCCTCAGCAACCAATGCAAAGAAATAGAGGAAAACAACAGAATGGGAAAGACTGGAGATCTCTTCAAGAAAATTAGAGATACCAAGGGAACATTTCATGCAAAGATGGGCTCGATAAAGGACAGAAATGGTATGGACCTAACAGAAGCAGTAGATATTAAGAAGAGGTGGCAGGAATACACAGAACTGTACAAAAAAGATCTTCACTACCAAGATAATCACGATGGTGTGATCACTGACCTAGAGCCGGACATCCTGGAATGTGAAGTCAAGTGGGCCTTAGAAAGCATCACTATGAACAAAGCTAGTAGAGGTGTTGGAATTCCAGTTGAGCTATTCCAAATCCTGGAAGATGATGCTGTGAAAGTGCTGCACTCAATATGCCAGCAAATTTGGAAAACTCAGCAGTGGCCACAGGACTGGAAAAGGTCAGTTTTCATTCCAATCCCAAAGAAAGGCAATGCCAAAGAATGCTCAAACTACCGCACAATTGCACTCATCTCACACACTAGTAAAGTAATGCTCAAAATTCTCCAAGCCAGGCTTCAGCACTATGTGAACTTTCAGATGTTCAAGCTGGATTTAGAAAAGGCAGAGGAACCAGAGATCAAATTGCCAACATCCGCTGGATCATGGAAAAAGCAAGAGAGTTCCAGAAAAGCATCTATTTCTGCTTTATTGACTATGCCAAAGCCTTTGACTGTGTGGATCACAATAAACTGTGGAAAATTCTGAAAGAGATGGGAATACCAGACCACCTGACCTGCCTCTTGAGAAACCTGTATGCAGGTCAGGAAGCAACAGTTAGAACTGGACATGGAACAACAGACTGGTTCCAAATAGGAAAAGGAGTACATCAAGGCTGTATACTGTCACCCTGCTTATTTAACTTACATGCAGAGTACATCATGAGAAATGCTGGGCTGGAAGAACCACAAGCTGGAATCAAGATTGCCAGGAGAAATATCAATAACCTCAGATATGCAGATGACACCACCCTTATGGCAGAAAGTGAAGAACTAAAAAACCTCTTGATGAAAGTGAAAGTGGAGAGTGAAAAAGTTGGCTTAAAGCTCAACATTCAGAAAACAAACATCATGGCATCCGGTCCCATCACTTCATGGGAAATAAATGGAGATAGAGTGGAAACAGTGTCAGACTTTATTTTTTGGGGGCTCCAAAATCACTGCGGATGGTGACTGCAGCCATGAAATTAAAAGACGCTTACTCCTTGGAAGGAAAGTTATGACCAACCTAGATAGCATATTCAAAAGCAGAGACATTACTTTGCCAACAAAGGTCCATCTAGTCAAGGCTATGGTTTTTCCTGTGGTCATGTATGGATGTGAGAGTTGGACTATGAAGAAAGCTGAGCACCAAAGAATTGATGCTTTTGAATTGTGGTGTTGGAGAAGACTCTTGAGAGTCCCTTGGACTGCAAGGAGATCCAGCCAGTCCATTCTGAAGGAAATCAGCCCTGGGATTTCTTTGGAAGGAATGATGCTAAAGCTGAAACTCCAGTACTTTGGTCACCTCATGCAAAAAGTTGACTCATTGGAAAAGACTCTGATGCTGGGAGGGATTGGGGGTCTGAGTGAACTCCAGGAGTTGGTGATGGACAGGGAGGCCTGGTGTTCTGTGATTCATGGGGTTGCAAAGAGTCGGACATGACTGAGCGACTGAACTGACTGACTGGCTGATAAAGTGCCCAAATCCTTTTAAGAAACAGTATGGAATTTGACTGCTTTGTTGCATTTGCCTTGTTAAGATTACAGTGCCCTGTGAGAAAGTGAGAAGGTCACTGGTAAGGCGGAGTCTGCCCCTCAGCCTTTCAAGACAGGACTGTGCGCCCCTAGATGATGAACTCTCAGAACCTGCACCATATGCGACTTCGATGACTTTGTCATGATGCTGACAAAGGTAAAGCTTTAGGCTTATTCACTTGCACTTATCCCTTCCAATGTCCTGGAAGTAATTTCATATTTTCCATTTTGTATCCTTTTTTGTCAAAGAGAGCCTTCACTAATGAAAAAAAATATTCAGGTCTCATAAATTCTGGATCTGTTCCTGCAAGAGACTAATGGCTAAATCAGAATGCTAATTTCCAATGAAGGGAGGTCATATTCTAGAGCACTCAGCTCACCAGTAGATAGAGTTGTTTGGTCCATACAGTCAAAACTTTAGCTTTTCCAGTAGCTATGTATGGATGTGAGAGTTGGACCATAAAGAAGTCTGAGCACCAAAGAATTGATGCTTTCGAACCATGGAGCTGGAGACTCTTGGAAGTCTCTTGGCCAGCAAGGAGATAAAACCAGTCAATCCTAAGGGAAATCAACCTTGAATATTCATTGGCAGGACTGATCAGTTCAGTTCAGTTCAGTCGCTCAGTCGTGTCCGACTCTTTGTGACCCCATGGACTGCAGCACACCAGGCCTCCCTGTCCATCACCAACTCCCAGAGTTTACTCAAATTCATGTCCACTGAGTTGGTGATGCCATCTCAACCTCTGTTGTCCCCTTCTCCTCCTGCCTTCAATCTTTCCCAGCAAGGGTCTTTTCAAATGAGTCAGCTCTTCGAATCAGGTGGCCAAAGTATTGGAGTGTCAGCTTCAACATCAGTCCTTCCGATGAACATTCAGGACTGATTTCCTTTAGTATGGACTGGTTGGATCTCCTTGCAGTCCAAGGGACTCTCAAGAGTCTTCTCCAAGACCACAGTTCAAAAGCATCAATTCTTCTGTGCTCAGATTTCTTCATAGTCCAACTCTCACATCCATACATGACTACTAGAAAAACCAAGGACTGATGCTGAAGTTAAAACTCCAATACTTGGCCACCTGGTTCAAAGAGCAGATGCATTGAAAAAGATACTGATGCTGGGAAAGATTCAGGACAGGAGGAGAAGGGGGCAACAGAAGATGAGATGGTTGGATGGCATCACTGACTCAGTGGACATGAGTTTGAGCAAACTCTGGGAGAGAGTGAAGGACAGGGAAGCCTGGCATGCTGCAGTCCATGGGGTCACAAAGAGTTGGACACGACTTAGCCACTGAACAACAAGAGACTGAATTTGTCTTCAGAAAATAGATTAGGTTGCTTAGAGTGTGAAGAGTGATGGGTGATCTTGGGTTTTAGCTTGTGCACATCATGTAAATTTCAAAGCTATTCTCACCCACCTACAGAGTGTGTCTATAATTCCTTTGTAGCCAGTTCAGTACATATGATCATTTCTTTCCAAGATAATAACTGGTTAATTTTGCCCCAGATCTTATTTACTGGCTTTTTAAAAATGGGATTCCATATATATCACCTTCTACAAGTTTTAACATATTCTTTCTTTCTTAGGGTGTAATATGGTTGATTAGGTAACAGCTTTCAAGACTCCTCCACCCTGGTTGCCACTTGATAAAATCCGATTGTTCCTTAATCCCCTCAACTGTAAATGCAGAGGGTTAATTCTATCCCCCACTCTACAGATTTCCTGTTCCCAGGTTGGTTTTCTGAAGGTCATCTTGTTTCCAGATGAGGGGATCACTTCTCTATTGTCCCCACCCATTGACTTGTATAGTCAGAGGCAGCATGACATTAAGTCTTGCAACTTTAAGAATTAAAACAAATCTTATAGAATGTAGACACATAAAAAGCTCCTCCATTTATTACTTTTACTGGGACAGTTTCTAGAAAGTCTTAAGGGAGTTCAGTTATATTCTAAAGGCACAAGCAGAAGGAATAATTTGCATTTCATTTAAGCACAACTTCAAACAATAAGGATTAATGTTATTGCAGACAACCACTGCTTCAGATAACAAGGCACAGAGAGAAGCATACATAAAGCAGTAACAGTAGAAGTAACTTGCCTTCCAGAGCTCAGATCTAACTCAAGAAGAAAAATTCACAAATGAAACATGACTTTGAAATTGTTTTAAAACAACAAATAATTATAGATGATTATTGGAGAGAAACCAAAGAGGTGAAGCCTGAAATAAAATAATGAAAAACAACAATGACAGTGCTTGTGCTTAGTCATTCAGTCGTGTCCGACTCTTTGTAACCCTATGAACTATATAGCCCGCCAGACTCCTCTGCCCATGGAATTTTCCAGGCAAGCATACTGGAGTGGGTTGCTATTTCCTCCTGCAGGGGATCTTCCTCACCCAGGGATTGAA
Organism: Bos javanicus; assembly: GCF_032452875.1. Lineage (NCBI taxonomy): Eukaryota > Metazoa > Chordata > Mammalia > Artiodactyla > Bovidae > Bos > Bos javanicus. Next base: position 43,756,529 of record NC_083881.1, read on the forward strand.
CCCACATCTCTTGAATCTCCTGCATTGCAAGTGGATGCTTTACCTGCTGAGCTATCAGGGAAGCCCATATGATAACAGTGGCTGCCATTTATTGAAAGCTGGCTGAGAGATACCCCCCAGGGTGGTGCTCACAGTATCTAGAAATTGAGTCTCTAACAGATCTAGCCAAGATCACACCGCTAGTAAGAAGAAGAGTTATGGTTCAAATCATTGCTCCACAGGTGTTGGCAAGGGTTTGGAGAAAAGCATCTAGAGGGAATGAAGTGAAAAAAGACACCCAAGGATGATCAGGGTGATTTAGCCAGAGGGAAGACGTCAAGTGGAGACAAGGAGGCAGAGGAAAGAAAAGGAATGGGGTGGACTATCAGCAGAGAGTAGGAGGGGCCGAGGGATTCCTGTAAATACTGTAGTCTGTTGGAGCTGAGCTGATTAAGCATGCAAGCATCAACCTGGGAGTGGTCCTCTTCTCTTATAGGGTTTGGCAGGCCTGGAATCTTAAAGACCTGTTGATAAACAGTCTTAGCAACCACTAGTGTCATTAAAGAGTCTACATCAATGACTCTTTACCCATCATCTGGGAGGTACCTAGAGAAACAGTAAACAAAGATAGTAAAGCAAGGTATAGTAGTAACAGTATGGGATAAGTGCTATGAATGCAATAAACAGGGTGGTAATAGAAAAACTGCTCAGGGAATCAACTTTAGATGGGGAGATGCTGGTCACACATGCACTTTTTAGCCACACCTATTCACTCACATTGGAGAAGGAAATGGCAACCCACTCCAGTATTCTTGCTGGGATAATCCCATGGCCAGAGGACCCTGGTGGGCTACAATCCACAGGGTCATAAAAAGTCAGACAAAACTGAGTGACTGGACATATTCACTCACATAAATAGCAAACACTAATGAGTTTCAGTAACTTTTTCTATATACATATGTATATATACACACACATATGTACTTCTAAATATACTTCAAACTACATGAAACAACAAAAATGTCTCATACTTTTACAAAGGGTGTTTCCTCTTATAAAACTAGTTATAAGAAATATGCCCTGAAAAGTATCAAAAAGAATATAAACTGAATTCAAAGTCTATGATTTCATAGGGAAGTTTTCAATTAGAAAGGAACTATTTGAAACACATTTTGAAAGGCTTAGAGGATGGTGATGTTATATGCAATGCTTTCATTTAAAAATACAAACACGGAGTTTGGAAACTGCTGTCTTCACTAGATTTTTAGTGATGGTTGTGCAGTCTGAGAAACATCCCAGGGGTATCTGAAATTCCTACAAACTCCAGGAAACTCCTGTGCCTCTACAGCATGTATCCTGATGGGAGATGACTTCCTGAAAGAACTCCTTCAGGTGTACAACGCTGGGAGCCCATGCTCAGAGAGTACAGCTTGGAAGGTCACAGTTACGAAAAAGGTCACATTCTTTTTTCATTAAAATAATACAGACCATAACAACAAAAACAGAAAAAAAAAAAAACAAAGATTGACAGTAGAGATGGTTATGGGGCTTCCCTGGTGGCTCAGATGGTAAAGAATCCACCTGCAATGTGGGAGACCAAGGTTCAATCCCTGGGTCAGGAAGATCCCCTGGAAAAGGGCATGGCTACCCCCCTGAGTATTCTCGCCTAAAGAATCCCCATAGCTAGAGGAGCCTGGTGGGTTGCAATTCACGGGACCAGAGTTGGCCACGACTGAGTGACTACCACTCTCACTTTGCTTCAGAGGTGGTTAGACCATGTGGCTAAAGTTTCCAGATCAACCCCCCAAACCCCTATATTCGCACGGCCCCCTTCCAAGATCCTATGAGGGCCCCTAGCAATGTATCCTCAAGGTCATATACTTTTGAAAACTTAGAGGAAGAGAGAAATTCTATTTCTTAAAAGGGGACCATATATGGTATAAAGTTCAGGCTCCAAACCCTGGATCCTCCTGGATCCTCCAAGGAACATCCACCTTGTATCACACACTACACTCATTGTTGGAGATACAAAGACAAATGAGACAGTGTTTCCTGAGAAGCAGCTTGGTATAAATGTGAGACAAGAAAACCAATTACCACGGGACACGTGTCTGGTTGTAGATTGTGCAATAAGAACAGAGGCCCAAGGGTTGCTTTCTATTGTCATTATTAGTCTATTCACTAAAAATTTTTACCTGACTGGCTTTCTTTTACTAAATGATGAGTGCCCATGAAATAAATCCGATGATAGAGAAATGTAGAAACAAACAGTTAATAACCTCTACGGAAATCTTTATTATGCTCCAGGGTTAATGAAATGCCACTTTATGTCATGAAGGAATTCACTCCAGGCTCTTTTGGATGCTTATGACATTTGGTAGCACTCATATGACACTTAAAGTAACATAGGAACATGGGACTGGCCAGGAGAACTGAAAACATCAAAGGTATTCGGGTCATGGCAAGTAATCCCCAACATTCACATATGAGAACATTAGGAGATAACAAAGGACAAGAGGCAGGAACGTGAGCCTGGAGCTCCGGATTGGGAACTCTAGACTCTACTCCAGATGGTTTCTCTGCAGAGCATCAGTGTAAATAAGCACTGCTTTAGCATGACGGTTGTGCCTGGCATTGGGTTTGGTGGTGTGGACATGTGCAGAACTGGAAGGGTAGTGAGGAATGGGAGTCCCAGGGGCCTGTGAGCTCTAGAGCCCTAGAACCCAGGTGCCACAACAAAGACCCACCACAGCCAACGATATAAATAAACAAAATAAGCCCTTGTGAGGCAGATAACATATATATCAGTGTGGTATTTAAATTGTTAAAGTGAAGTGAAAGTCACCCAGTCCAACTATTTGTGACCCCATGGACTGAATTTTCCAGGCCAGAATACTGGAGTGGGTAGCCTTTCCCTTCTCCAGGGGATTTTCCCAACCTAGGGATCGAACCCAGGTCTCTTGCATTGCAGGCAGATTCTTTACCAGCTGAGCCACAAGGGAAGCCCAAGAATACTGGAGTGGGTAGCCTATCCCTTCTCTAGCGGATCTTCCGGACCCAGGAATCGAACCGGGGTCTCTTGCATTGCAGGTGGATTCTTTACCAACTGAGTTATCAGGGTTAAAGCAAAGTGACAATTATTAAAAGAGAGAGACAAGACTTCCCTGGTGGCTCAGTGACTAGGAATCCTCCTGTCAATGCAGGGGACATGGATTTGACCCCTGGTCCAGGGAGATTACATATGCTGCAGAGCAGCTAAAACCACGTGTCACAACTACCCAGCTTCCTGCTGCAACTACTGATCTGTGCTCTGCAACAAGAGGACTGTGGCTTCCCCACCACTGCATTGAGAAGCCCACACATGACTAGGGAATAGTCCCTGCTCTCATCAAGAAGAGAAAAGCACTCGTGCAGCAACAAAGATCCAGTGCAACCCCAAAAATTAATTAATTAAAAAGAGAGATAAATGGTATGAGCGACAAAGAAGACATCCACAAATGATGTGGTACTCTGAAGGTTAAGAAGGAAACTCATATCACTCTGCGGTTGGGTGGTGAATTCACAGTGGCAAAAATCATTAAGAATTCAAGGGGAAGACTGTCTGGTTTGGGGAGAAAGATGGTTAACTCTGAGCCTGATTTCACCACTGCTGATGTACCAGTAGGTCAACAAAAATGAAGCTGCCTAACCCTTTGCTACCTAGAGTCAAGTGCGGTCTACGGAGCAACAGCATTGGGATCACCTAGGAAATACTTTAAAATGCAGCACTTTGAGCTGCAGACCTGCTGAATCCAAGCTGCATCATAAACCTTCACCTGGACTCTGACTTGGCTCCAAACTGCTGTGGAATTCACCAGATTTCCTCTACTCTGGAGGTTAAAACTTCTGGGATTTAGTGCCTGTTCTGTGCCTATTGCAAAGGAGCTGCAGAAAAGATAGATGCGTAAAGTTGCGTGGGACCCTTTTAAAACCTCTGCCTCTAAAGTACACCAAAGCCAAACGAACACCTGTGGACCACGTGCACAGCTGTCAGGGCGGCTGACTCATATGCGCTTCCATCAGCCGCATCACATATTTTTCTCTGTGAGTAAGAGCGGTGATTGTAACATCAGAGAGAAGACGATTTACACGGGTTTTTAATGAACTTATCAAATTGTAAGAGTTTAGGCAGAGACAATAGGTGAGAATTTGAGTACAACACCACTATTATAAAATTAGGATCTCGTTCTTCAAAACTCCCCATGTTTATATAAACTAACGTTTCCTTGTCAGTTACATAAATCAGTTCCTCCAGTTCACTACAAGATAGACATCTGTGTGTAAGAAACCATCTTCTAATTTTACTGTAAAAAATAATCACAACTGTGACGTTTTCTAATTTCCAGTTTATACTGGATGTATGGAAAGTCCTTTCCTTTTCTTCGTTTTCAACTTTTCTGTTAACTGTTAAGAGAGTGTTTATATAATAATGCAATGATACCCTTTAAGTCGATGAAGTCACTCAGTCGTGTCCGACCCTTTGTGACCCCGTGGACTGTAGTCCACCAGGCTCCTCCATCTATGGGGTTTTCCAGCTAAGAGTACTGGAGTAGGTTGCCATTTCCTTTTCTCCAGGGGATCTTTCTGACCCAGGGATTGAACCCAGGTCTCCCGCATTGCAGGTAGATACTTAACCATCTGAGCCACCAGGGAAGTTCCCACCCTTTAAGTACTTGCTATTAATATATTTCTTGACATATCAGTTGAATGTGTTGGAAATGGATTTTTAGGTAGTTTGACTCTAAACAAATTGAAATAATGTGTAAACATATTAAAGCCATTGAATTTTATTTTAGATGAATGAAATGCATGGTATGTGAATTACTTCAATAAACCATTAACAAAGAAAAAAGGCATAATGACAATAAAAAATTTTAAAAGCACACACACACAAAAGAATATGTAACCAGTAGAAACCATATGACAATATGCTACTGTAATAAGATACACCCAAGTGACTTTTGTGCTGAGACCTGATTACTAAATTCTGGTCACCTACTATGTACCCAGAATTTGGTTAGGATCTTTACACATACACATCCTTTATAAACACTTTAGAATCTCAATTTCACAGATTTCTTGGATGTTCATATTTACCTGAAAACCTCAACAAGAGAGGAAAAGAAAAATCAGAAGTGACATGAAGATGTGCAGAATGTGCAAAAGTAATATGTTTACCAATGGAGTGAATTTTAAAAGAAGCTGAAAATGAAATACTGCAGGCCCGTGAGCTGCTTCAATCAGTATCAGAATTGGTAGGATGAAACAGAAGAAATTGCTGTCTCATGTCAAACTGGTATCTGACCATCAATTATTGGCCACATACTGGCAATTTCACTTAGTTCAGCTTGTACTGTAATTAGGCGGTTTCTTATGGACCAATCTATGCTTTCTCTAGACAACAAAGTTGACAGCAAAACAAAGGGTGTATGTATAAGACTTTTTTCTTTCATTTGGTTAGTTTTCAGAGTAGACTCATCTCTCTAATACTGTTGTACACAGACTCTTAATGACAGCTCTGAAACTTGGCTGCTAAGAAAGAGCCTAAATTTCTGGATGAGCCTTTGGTTAGAGGGCCCTGGTCTGATCATCTCTCCCATCACCAGAGAGGAGCAGACAGTGTGACAGCATGGAAATCAGCCCCACAGGAAAAACATTTCTTCTTTCTTTAGCTGACTAGAAATCTGTGTGTGATATTTCAGCTTACTAATTGTATCCTCTTTGAAATGAAACTACAACCCTAAAATGCAAAGACCTAAGGGTAAATGGCTATCTCATTGTTTAAAATCTGTTGCCAAAAAAGCTGACCTGACACAAATAAGAAGCTAACTCTGTTTATTTTCACGATGTCTTATTTCATGTAATCAAATTTTGAATGCATGGCCAATTCATGCCTCTGACCTCAGGGCTAATTTTGTATCACAGCAGGATAATGAGATGATTAAGTTCTCCAACAGTTATAGTGGGGGGAATATTGTTATATGGGAGTTTTTAAAGAGAAACATACATCATATTTTAAATGATTTTATAAAAATCTTAAGTGGTCAGACAAGAGCCAGCAGAGTCAGGGAAATTCTATTTAACTCACTAATTACAAAATCCTTCAAGTAGATAATTTCCAAGTTAAAAACAAAGCAAAATAATCTCCCTCCTCAAACCTGAAAGAATGAACAGGAAATTTAAAATGGGTGACATGAATTAATGGCTATATTAGTACAATAGTATAAAAATAACTCAATGCTGAACATATAATAAACATTCAAAAAATTTTCACAATTACGACCATCACCCTTACTGTTACCATTATTATTGAATATGTAGAATTGCCTTTGAAATAGCTTTTTATTTTATTTTATATATGCTTGTAAGGTGTTGATTTGGTTACGGATTTCCTAGTTAGGTCTAGAAAATAAAGATGCTTTTTTCCCCCTGCAATAAATTATAAAATTAATTATGCATGCAACACATTACCTTACACTTATAATGGTGCTATAGACAACTCTCAAAGCAGAAAGTGTACAAAATTGGAATAAAAAACCTGGATCTGAGTGTGGGCTCTGTTACTAATGTTAACCAAGGAGGAGCTGCATAAAGTCCAGGAGCTTTAGCTTCCTGGTCTTGTAAAACAGGGTTAAACCTGTGTCAATAATAATAGCTAAGGTTTAGAGGGTAATGCCTCCAATATGCCAGAGAATTTTCTAAGATTTTTGTACACATGAACTCAGTTATCAATATGTCTAATGTCTAGCATTAATTTAGTGAAAGGGGGACGTGCTGATCAGTTTCCATTTGCCCTGTTCTGCTAGAGCGCTGACCCCAGCAGATGAATCCCTGGGGCCCCTGACACCTGACTTTCGGTTAGGTTCAGACAAGGGGAAGCAGCAGCCAAAGATGAGAGGGTAGCAGGAGAGAGAGACTGGGGTATTTCCTCCCCACTTCCTCCTTGGTTTAGCAACCCTATTCTCATTTGTATATTTGGGAGGAGGGTGTTCCCCAAGACTGAATCACCTGCCTGACAGCCTGACAGCCTCGTTTCCATCTTTCTCTTCTCTTTGGGCTCACTGACTATTCTCTCCTTCTTTAACCTCTTCAGATCCTGGGTGGTACTGACCTCCTGCTGTGTGGAATCTTCTGTACCCCAACATCCCTCTCTTATCTCCTTACCTCCCTTCCCACAGCTCTGTGGGAAGTTGCATCATTACAATGCCTTGACTCAAACCCTATGAGTAGAATGCTCTTTCTTGCTGGGACCCAGACTCTTAGAAGGATTTACTATTAAGCCAACTATTTGTTACTTAGTGGAAGGATATCTGAAACAGAGTTTTGTCTTGTTTTGAAAGAATTGGTATGTGAGGAAATAGGATCTTGCCTTTCAGCCATTAAAAAAATAAAAAAAAAACCCAAAGGGTTTGTTTCTAATTTGAACTAGTTCACTATTTTTTTTTTTTAAACAAAGGAAACAAACAAAAAACCCTCATTCATTTGGTTCACACTTCAGGGAAAGGATATTTGGGATTTGACTTGGTTTAGGAGTTCAACAAATTCACTTGGTATATCCCAGTTAAATGGTTCATGTTTGGTTTGGTTCAGGTTCAAGCATAAAACCCTAAAATACTGGAAAAGGTGAGTTGGCATAAACTGGTTTTTCTGAGTGGGACTAATGCACACTCTAATTATGGGGATACGTTCCTAGAATGGTAGAAACCATTAGGTCATCTTAGTAATAAAACAAAGTGAGTGATTCTCACTGAAACAAATGGCTCATCAGCCACTGATTTCCCAGTGTATATAGTTTAGCTTTCTAAACTATATATATCATGACAAACTGTGTCTGTGTGTTTTCTAAGTACTGTTCGATCTCTCTTCTCTTTTTTCTAAACAAATTCCCTTTCCATTGAGATCAGCATTTCTCAAAGTATGAGCACTGGACCATCTGCTGAAATTTGTCAGAAATGCAAATCTTTGATCCCCACCCCAGATTTCTATGGGTGGACCCAGCAGTCTGTGTCTTAACAAGCCCTCCAGGTGATTCCAACACACAATAAAGTTTGATAAAAAAAAAACTGAGTGAGATTTTACATTTCTTGAAGCCAAGTTCTAGCTAGTATTTCTGCATTGGGATTGGGATCTACTCAAAGATCATGCTGATATAATTAATTTCATGTGTAGATCAGTGACAAGATAACAGGGGCCATTGATGGAGTGACCAAAGACATCAGTGACAGAGATAGTGTTTGAAACTTGGCTAATCTAACTCCAGCGCATAGATCCCTAACCAGGATGTTAGAATTTCTCCCTAATGGCCAGACGGTACGTTCATGCATGCTCATCACTGCAGTTGAGTCTGACTCTTTGTGACCCCATGGACTGTAACCCCCAGACTCCTCTGTCCATAGGATTCTCCAGGCAAGAATACTGAGATGGATTGCCATGTTGTCATCCAAGGGATCTTCCTGACCCGGGGATCGAACCCAAGTCTCTTGTGCCTCCTGCATTGTAGTTGGATTCTTTATCCACTGAGCCACCTGCAAAGCCCAATGCGCACACAGAGAGGAGACACAAAAGCAATGAAACCCTGAGAAAAACTTGAGGAATAATATTCACAGAAACTTTTTAACCTTCACACATGTTTAATATGAGAAATTTAGTATTTATTTGGAATAATATGGATTTGTTTCATTATTTTACCAAGTAGAAAAACTCAAGACATCATTTTGCTAATGCATATCTAAATGTTCAAGCACGAGTTTCTGATTATCCTGTAACTAAGTAAGTTTTGATGTTTTTGTTCTTAAAGCCAGTTCTTTGCTTAATGAGAAGCAGGCAGAGCTGCACACACAGAGTACAGCTACAGTTTGTGATAAAGCCACGGACACCTAGTCCTAAGCATTCCAAATGTTTAATTGTATATTCTGGCTTTCACAGTTCTTTCTCTAGGACAATAGATCTGTTTTATCACATATATGTATTTTTGCCTGGAGCCACAGCTTTCCAGAGAAAAGCACCAAATGGACAGGAAAAGCAGGCATGGGGGTGGCTGGGGCTTTCTAAACTAGGGATTCCCTTAGTCGGAAACTAATGATGTTTCACAATGCAGGCACATCTTTTCATCTCACAATGAATAATGTATAATGGTTTAGAGAAAGATATAATAAAAGATCCCTATGTTCCAAAGCCAGTAATTTGGGAGTTATGCTAGTTCCTCCCTCTCTCGCCCCCAAAGACAATCTGTCACCAAGCCCTACTGATTCTAGATGCCAAACTATTCTCTTTCCTTACCAGTCTCATTACAACTGCTTTAATTTAGGACCTTGACTCAGTTGGTCTTCCTTTCCCCTGCTCACTTTTGCCTCATTGTCATGACAACTCTACCTTTCTTTTTTTCCCTTTTTTCCTTTTAATTGGCTGGGTCATGTGTCTGTAGATCTTAGTTCTCTGACCAGGCATCGAACCCACCCCCTGCTCCGCAGTGGAAGCTCGGAGTTCTAACCACTGGACAGCCAGTTGTTATGAAAATTTCATACTGCTTGTCTTTTTTTTTTTTTTTTTTTTAATGTTTATTTATTTTTGTTGCTGCATGTGGGCTTTTCTCTAGTTGCAGCAAGTAGGGGCTATTCTTCATTGCCATGCGGGCTCTAGGAGCACGGGCTCAGCAGTTGCGAGACCGCAGGCTGAGTTGCCCGGAGTCATGTGGAATCATACCAAACCAAAGGTCGAGCCCAGGTCCACTGTATCGGCGGAGGGATTCTTAACCACTGGACAAACAGGGAAGTCCAGACTACACTTTTCTTAATATAGTGTTTCTCTATTTTAATTACCACCACCAGCCTCCCCCGTCCCCCCACACCTGATTAAGTCCTCAGCAGGCTTACCTCTTATCTCTTCCCACTGTTCGGACAATATTCCAGCAGTTTGCTGTACAAGCCGATTTGCTTCATACTTTCTAGGTTTTACTTCCCAGCCATTTCCTCTGCCTGGAATTCCCTTTTTCCTCCTAGACCAGGAGGGCAGTCTGTTGTATTAATATTTCTCTCAAAAGAGAATTTTTGAATTCAAAGAGAATTTTGGTTCAAAGAGAATTTTTCTAGTCCCACACTCAAGGATTTCTCTGTTACCATTACAGCCTTATATGTGACCTCACAATTCATCTCTGATTACTTTAGCTATTTGTATGCCTTGTTCAGTTTGGATTTCTAGACATTGCAAACAATGCCTGACATAAAATAGGCACACTTAAGGAATGATTGCATTCACCAGCATGATAAGATAGTCTGTAGCTATGGTAAATGGTATTAGGCATGGATAAAACTTGAAAATTCTGTCTCTCATAAAATTTTTTCAAATGCCAGGTGCTTGGGGTTGAAATATTTGATCATTTCTGTCTCCTATAAGATTCACTCACTTTTTGTCTTGATTCATGAAGTAAGTAGGTAAATTGTTTCATCTACCACAAAAATCTTCCTATTGTTGAAATTATGTCAATAGGGTGTAAAGGAATCAGAGAAAAGCTAGCTAACCAACTTATTGCCTTATTCTACTCTCATTCCATGCTGTAGTTGTCCAGTTCAGCTAAGTATAGGTGTGTCCAAGAAATTTGATTTTCAAAATGAGCTTGAACTGCTTAGATTATCGGGCAGACATATTAACCTCAACAGACATATTATGAACATTTGACATATAAGACAAAATGCAAATGTATTAATTAACAATACAAGACACAGACATGTTCAAAGACCTCTCTATTTCTATCCACTCCTGCCTTAAACAGGAGGTAAAATTAGAAATCACAGGGTTATTTTTCAAGTGTGAACTTGGAACAAGAGGAAACTGCCAGTCTCATGAGATACTTCTTGCAGACCAGAAAAAAAGCCAGATGAACTATCTCTGCCTTCACTGTAACAAAATACACTTATCCTCCAGGACTGGACATACTGTGTCTGGCAGAGTAAATGATTTTCTCCTGGACAATGTAGGAGAAACGCGACCAATTTTCTGTTTGGGGAATGGATTTGGTCAATTTCATTGCATAAATTCTTGCCTTCTGCTAACAATTTTGTTTTGTTTACATAAGACGTAGTAAACAGGGACCTCAGAACTCAGCCCTTCTCCATCTTGGCTTTCTCAACCACTCTTCCTACTTGGCCCTTAGTCCTGATCTGTCCTTGTTATTCTAGTTATGATTTTTACTTTCTTTTGATCACCTTACAGGTAGGCCAGGGAATAAGAATAAGGAGTCACCTTGATAAGATTTCAACGGGCACAGTTTTCTCAGACATCCAATTATGATCTGTCTTCTCTATAGAAGACAGGGCTCATCCTCCGTATTTTATCCTTAAAGAATAACATTCTGGAAGTACCTAACAGTAATTCCCTAGATACTGACTATACTTGACACATGATGGTCTTGACACCTACTGCCCCAAGATGTTTTTTTAAAAGAAAGAGGTAAAATTAAACATGAAGAACTGAATCTTTTTTCATAATGACCCTTCAAAACATTTTTCTTTCTGCCCCCACTTAAAAACAGAAGATGGGAGGTGACCTTCATAAAGTTATATTGGGTAGAAGAATTACTCACTGCGAGAGGCTGGAAAGAGAGGCTCTCTGTTCACCTCGCCTCCCCCAGTGTTTTTCTGTGGTTGCAAAGGCTCGGAAAAGAGAGTGTGTGTAGGTATTCTCGTGTGGCTTGGGAGCTGACTTCATTTTCTCTTTTTTTAAAAATTTCACTCTTGTGATGCCTGACTCCTTGCCCAAAGTTGGCCACAATTATTCATGGCCTTGAAGGACATAACTTGAACATTATCTTTCACATCTGTACAATAGGAATCAAAATACTTGGTCTTGATCTACTATACAGGTATAAACCAAGGTCAGCTCCCAAGAAGAAAGAAATTATTCACTGTATTCTTTTCTTTTTTTTTTTTTCTTAAGATTTTTCTTCTGGTTGCTGAATTTGGGGCAAATTTCTGAAATGTGATTCTACTTTTTCATATAATACACATACACAAGAAATTTTAAGCCTCTTCCAGTACATGACTCACAACTTCTTTTAGTCCACACGCAACTTTTGAAATTACCTTTACACAGCATGAGCATATTTTGATGTTTACCTGTAGACACCAAACTGACCATCTAGAAATATTAAATAAAACTCTCAGTTGTTCCTGTGAGGATCATTTGTTTCATGAGCCCTTTTCAATAGATTTACTACCCCTCTACCCAACCTAGATTTCTGATTTTTCCTCTTCCTCGTCATAAAATACTTACACATCTCTGCTAGGACTCATACAGAGAATGCTAAAGGAAATGGGCTTTTCCTTTTAGAAGTTTACAATTTTACAGACTACACTAATATGTAACATATGAAGAGCTAACTAAGTAAAGTAAGTCATTATAAATTGGGAAAGGAGTACGTCAAGACTGTATATTGTCACCCTGCTTATTTAACTTATATGCAGAATACATCATGAAAAATGCCAGGCTGGATGAAGCACAGCCGGAATCAAGATTGCTGGAGAAATATCAATAACCTCAGATATGCAGATGACACCACCCTTATGGCAGAAAGCCAAGAGGAACTAAAGAGCCTCTTGATGAAAGTGAAAGAGAAGAGTAAAAAACCTGGCTTTAAACTCAATATTCAAAAAACGAAGATTGTGGCATCCGGTCCCATCACTTCATGGCAAATAGATGGGGAAACAATGGAAACAGTGAGAGACTTTATTTTCTTCGGCTCCAAAATCACTGCAGATGATGACTGCAGCCATGAAATTAAAAGATGCTTACTCCTTGGAAGAAAAGTTATGACCAACCTAGACAGCATATTAAAAAGCAGAGACATTACTTTACCAACAAAGGTCCATCTAGTCAAAGCTATGGTTTTTCCAGTAGTCATGTATGGATGTGAGAGTCAGACCATAAAGAAAGCTGAGTGCTGAAGAATTGATGTTTTCAAATTGTGGTGTTGGAGAAGACTCTTGAGAGTCCCTTGGACTGCAAGGAGATCAAACCAGTCAATTCTAAAGGAAATCAGTCCTGAATATTCATTGGAAGGACTGATGCTGAAGCTCCAATACTTTGGCCACCTGATAAGAAGAACTGACTAATTGGAAAAGACCCTGATGCTGGGAAAGTTTGAAGGTGGGAGGAGAAGGGGACTATTGAGGATGAGGTGGTTGGATGGTATCACCAACTCGATGGACATGAGTTTCAGTAAACTCCGGGAGTTGGTGATGGATGGGGAAGTCTGACGTGCTGCAGTCCATGGGGTTGCAAAGAGTCAGACAGGACTGAGCGACTGAACTGAACTGGGCACTTTAAACAGATAAGCCTGAGCTCAGAATCCAGCTCCACCACCTACTGGCATTGTGACTAGTTCTAGGACAGCATCCTGTGAACCTTTGGCCTTTAGCTAATCATAAACCTTCATTTCCTCTTCTGTAAAATGGGGTTAATATCATTAACAAACCTTGTTTGTTTCTTAAATAGTATAAACCATAAAAGCACTTAGCACAGTGCCTGAACATAGTGAAAGCTCAATAAACAGTTGTGTTTTAGAACCACAATAGCTTGCATTTATTCAAAGAGTTTTTAGTTACATCATCTCATTTGATCAGTTCAGTTCAGTCACTCAGTCCTGTCTGACTGTTTGCGACCCCATGGACTGCAGCACGACAGGCTTCCCTGTTTGTCACCGACTCCTGGAGTTTGCTCAAACTCATGTCCATCGAGTCAATGATCTCATTTGATCTGGACGCCAATTTGGTAAAGAAGATGAGATATACTCCCTCACAACCTGCTGCGCCGGAGAAGGCAATGGCACCCCACTCCAGTGTTCTTGCCTGGAGAATCCCATGGACGGAGGAGCCTGGTAGGCTGCAGTCCATGGGGTCGCGAAGAGTCAGACACGACTGAGCGACTTCACTTTCACTTTTCCCTTTCATGCATTGGAGAAGGAAATGGCAACCCACTCCAGTGTTCTTGCCTGGAGAATCCCAGGGACGGGAGAGCCTGGTGGGCTGCCTTCTATGGGGTCGCACAGAGTCAGACACGACTGAAGCGACTTAGCAGCAGTAGCAGCAACCCGCTACACACCTTCCAACTAGATGAGGAAACAGGGACACAGAAAATGGAAATGACCTGCTCAAGTCGGTGGCAGAATCATTGCAGACACTGATTTCGAGCTCTTTTCACTCCATCTCACCAAACAGAAGGCCCAGCCATAAGGCGTTCTCAGGTGCAGACAGAGTGATATCATGTGCTAAACAACTACTGTTCTCTGACCAGACTTAAAAAGTGTTATAGAAAACATGAAAAATTTCAAGGACTCTCTGAATGGTGAGAAAAACATAACTTTTAGATGAGGTGAGGAATCAGTTCTTAGGGAGAAATTGACCAGAGGTGTATTCTAAGGGGCTGAATCTTAATCCTAAAGTAATTTAAAATTTAAAAAATTTGTATGTATATATATATATGTGTGTGTGTGTGTATTCTTTTTCCTATTCTTTTCTGTATGGTTTATTACAGGTTATTGAATGTAGTTCCTTGTGCTATACAGTAGGTCTTTGTTGTTTATCTATTTTATACATAGTAGTTTGTTTCTATTCAGAGAAGGTAATGGCACCCACTCCAGTACTCTTGCCTGGAAAATCCCACGGACGGAGGAGCCTGGTAGCCTGCAGTCCACGGGGTCGCAAAGAGCCAGACACGACTGAGCAACTTCACTTTCAGTTTTCACTTTCATGCATTGGAGAAGGAAATGGCAACCCACTGCAGTGTTCTTGCCTGGAGAATCCCAGGGACGGGAGAGCCTGGTGGGCTGCCTTCTATGGGGTCGCACAGTCGGACACGACTGAAGTGACTTAGCAGCAGCAGCAGCAGTTTGTTTCTGTTAATCCCAAATTCCTAATTTATCCCTCCCCAACTCCCTTTCCCCTTTGGTTAGTTTGTTTTCTAGTCTATGAGTCTGTTTCTGTTTTGTAAAGAAGTTAATTTGTATCATATTTTAGATTTCACCTATAAATGGTATCATGTGTTTGTCTTTCTCTTTCTGACTTAGTTCACTTAGTATGATAATCTCTAGTTCCATCCATGTTGCTGCATATAGCATTATTTCATTCTTTTTATGGCTGAGTAGTATTCTATTGTGCATGCCTGTGTGTATGTATATCACATCTTCTTTATCCATTTATCTGTCAATGGACAATCAGTTTACTTCCATGTTTTGTCTATTGTATTAAATAATGCTGCGATGAACACTGTACTGCCTTTATCTTTTCAAATTAGAGTTTTCTCCAGATATATGCCCAGAAGTGGGATTGCTGGATCATATAGCAACTCTGTTCTTAGTTTTTTAAGGAAACTCCATAGTGTTTTCCTAAGAAATTTTAATCAAACGTGCCTTAGAATAGCAGCAATATAGCAATTTCTTCTGTAAACTGAGGATATTACCCCCTCAGAATAAAGATTAACTTGGGGAATTTGTATATGGAGCTTGTTACAGAAGCTGAGGCTGTGGAAATAAGCAAAATACGGGGACTTCCCTGGTGGTACAATGTATAGGCATGTGAGTGCCAGTGCAGGGGGGATCCAGGAAGATTCCACATGTCTCGGAGCAACTAAGCCCATGAGCCACAATTATTGAGCTCACTTGCTGCAACTACTCTGGAACCTAAAGGCTTAGAGCCCATGGTCTGCAACAAGAGAAGCCACTACGATGAGAAGCCCCTGCTCACCAGAACTAGAGAAAGCCTGCATGAAGCAACAAAGTCCCGGCCCAACCAAAAATAAAAAGAAATAAATAAATAATTTTTAAAAATACAGGAAAACTTTTGTCCCTCCATTCTTTTTCCCTTCAATATATCCTAGCCCACATCATGGAAAATTGATTTTACTTTGTTATAATGGACTGGCTGAATTTACGTTACCTAGGGATTCACTTTGGTTAATGCTGTCATAGGGAATCATTTCTAAGGTACACAGGGTTCTGAAGTCTACTTGTTTACCAGTCATTCATAGATTAGCATGTTGTTTAATTGACTTGTTTTCCTAACTTTCATGTTTATTTACTTGCCGCTGTGCTGCTTCTTTGTAGCTTCGCCTGGGCTTCCTTTAGTTGCAGTGAGCAGGGCTACTTTGTAACTGCGGTATGCTGGCTTCTTACTGTTGCAGAGCAGGGGCTCTGAGGTTCATGGGCTTCAGGAGTTGTGGTGCACAGGCTTAGCTGCCTCTTGGCATGTGGAATCCTCCCAGACTGGGGATCAAACCTGCATCCCCTGCATTGGCAAGTGGATTCTTCACCACCGGACCACCAGGGAAGTCCTTCCGATCTTTTAAATGACACTGAAGAAAACAGAAGAATTTTAGCAAGGAGGGGAGGCAGGCAATTTGAGGACAGAGAGTAATTTGAAGAATATGTAATATTGGGATCAATCAACAAGTGGGTGCCCAAGTAATCTGAGAACAGAGGACTCTCAGGGCAGAGAGTTGCAGAGAAGGAAATGATATAGTTCCAAACTTATTGTATGGCAAAATAATTCTCCAGAGTTATGCTTATATCCAGGGAAAGTATAAAAGTATTTTTCTTCCTCACATTCCTCTTGCATAAGTGGGCCCTGATGCATCTTGTAATTTTAACTTAAGATACCACTCACTGTTACTTGACTTGTTCTTCAGTCCCTAAATCGTGTCTGACTCTCCCACGATCCCATGGACTGTATAGCATGCCAGTCTCCTCTGTCCTCCACTGTCTCCTCTGTCCTCCACAGAGTTTGTTCAAATTAGTGTCTGTTGAGTCGGTGACGCTATCTAATTTTCTCATCATCTGCCACCCTCTTCTCCTTTTGCCTTCAATCTTTCCCAGCATCAGGGTCTTTTCCAGTGACTCAGTTGTTCATATCAGGTGGCCAAAGTATTGGAGGTTCAGCTTCAGCATCAGTCCTTCCAGTGAATATTCAGGATTGATTTCCTCTAGGATTGACTAGTTTGATCTCCTTGCAGTCCAGGGGAGTCTCAAGAGTCTTCACCAGCACCTCAGTTCTAAAGCATCAGTTCTTGCGTGCTCAACCTTCTTTATGGTCCAACTCTCACATCCATATAGGACTACTGGAAAAGCCAAAGGTTTGACTATATGGACCTTTATCAGCAAAGTGATGTCACTGCTTTTTAATAGGCTGTCTAGTTTTATTTGGGAGAAGGCAATGGCAACCCACTCCAGTACTCTTACCTGGAGAATCCCATGGACGGAGGAGCCTGGTAGGCTATAGTCCATGGGGTCACTAAAAGTTGGACATGACTGAGTGACTTCACTTTCACTTTTCACTTTTATGCATTGGAGAAGGAAATGGCAACCTTCTCCAGTGTTCTTGCCTGGAGAATCCCAGGGACAGAGGAGCCTGTTGGGTTGCCGTCTATGGGGTTGCACAGAGTCGGACACGACTGACGCAACTTAGTAGCAGCAGCAGCAGTTTTATTTGACAACATAATGGCTAAACAGATATTTGAGGGCTGGCCTGGGAGGTTATAGTGTTTCTATAGGAAAATGATCCCTTAGTTTTAACCAAGCAGACTAAAAAACGACATTTTTTTAACTTAGGAAATGCCCATGTTTATATTATACATATAGATAATAGCATGTTGATGACTTTAAACAAGAAACAGGCAGCTATAACAGCCTTTATTCCTTAGCTGTCTCAAAATATACTACATAACTTCTACCATTATAGGCCAGTATATTTTTCTATATTACTTTTTTAAGATGTAATGAAAAAGCAGTGGAAACTGATACATTTTGAGTTTTTCAAGGATAGTTTTGGTTGTTTAATTGCAGCAAATTGGTTTAGAGGAATTGTTCAAAATAAGGAGACTGCCCTCTGAAAATATCTAATGCTTCACAAAACAGAATGTTGAATAAATTTATGTATTTTTTAAAAGAATTGGACAGCAATATCTACTGGAACTCTTTGCTAGTCATCAAGCTGCCATAAAGATACTTGATTTCTTTTCCTAAATAAACCATTTCTCCCTAACTTCTTTGTAACCCTAACTGCAAATTCCCAGATATGCATGGCACCATATTCAGTACAAAACATTTCAAAGCAAATGACATTTATTTGGCATTACCCTTATCCTCGTTGATCTCCTTCATTTTTCATTGAATTGAAAACAACTTTACCAAATTGTGAGTTAATCTGAGTCAAATTCTAAAGTATCACATTAACATTGAAGACATTTGAATGCAAAGATTTAGGCCAGTGCATCACCAATCACCTGGTTCAGACCTCTTCCTCTGCATCTTAGTCCAAGTTACCATTATCCCTTAACTGGTATTTTACAACAATCTGTGAAACTGGTTTCTTTGCCTTTACTCCGCCATCTGCAATCAAGTCTCAATACAGTGGCCAATGATACTTTTAAAAAATTAGATCACATCACTTTTCAGCTTGAATCCTTTCAAGTGCTGTCTATTGCACTTCAAATAAGATCCAAGTTTCTCACCATGACCTATGAGGGTCCACATGCCCCAGTTTTCCCCTTTCCTTGTCCTTCTTCCATTCATTTATAAACTCTGACCCCACTGCTTTCTCCATGTTTTCCAAAGGTTTAGCCTGCGCTTACCCAGGGCTTTGCATTATAACTTCCATCAGATGCCTGACTTCCTGGATTTCACAAAAATGGATTCTTCTGTTTCTTCCGATCTCATTTATTCCCTGCTCACCTCTGTAATATGGCCCTCAGACCACCTAATTCCCTTTAAAATATGATGCTGTTTTATTTCCTTCATAGGCCTTGCTGCTCAGTACAATTATTTTATTTATGAGTATCTCTCTGTCTTTCCTTCCCACTAGAATTTATCTCTATGGGAGCAGGGATCTTGCCTTGTTCTTAAACATTGTCTCTGAGAAGTCTTCTGGTGCATATGGCGGGTAAACTGATGATATTTTGAACTCTTATCACCTATATTTCAGAAGAGAAGGAGACTTTAAAGTGTAACCTTTTCATGGTAATATAATAAAAATTAAAGCATAGAGAGATTAAAAAGCATATTTGGTAAGTTATGAAACCAGTACTAGAATCCAGTTTTCCCAGCTCCACAGCTTCATGCGGCTTCTCCATTCTAGTTAGTTGCCCTGAATTCTCCTTAATTCTTGAGCTAGCTTGATCACATTTCTCCTCTTCCTTCTTTGTACACTTTTTTCTAAGCCATTGTTTTCTCCATTAGTCGCTGCTAACACAATTCATTTATTTCTGAGGTTTGCTAGCTTTAGTATTAAGTCTATGAAGTACTTTGTGATGCTAGTTATGAAGAATATCTTATGAAAATAAACCGTAACATGTAAAAAAAGCCACAGTCTACAGCAGTACCGCACACAGTGCGTATAACAAAGGCTCAGTTGTGCTGTTGCAGGGAAGAGTCAATAATTAGTAACACATTTCTAAAGGTCTCTCTTGCATAATTTTTGTGTCCAGATGTCTATGACATTTGGGTTCTAAAATAGAGTTCCAAATACCACACATTCATGCACATTTTCCAAGAATAATTGGATGATTTTTGAATCTTTCTATTTAATAAACATCAGGACTAAAGATGGACTACTTCACAATATCAAATTTATTCATTTTAAACATCCATTTCGATGTGGAAAGTGTTTGGAATAAACACAATTAAAAGAGTGCCAGATTGTAAATCCTTTGAAGTTTTTGTTTATTATATGTCTCATCCAACTGCTAGTAGTGTAAAAATGGAAAGTAATTTACATAAAATTTTTCAATTCACATTTTCTTGGAGATGAACATTTTCTTTTTCTTTCTTTCTTTTTTTTTTTTTTTAGTTTAACTATTAACAGTTCCCTCAGAACTCTTTAGTGGATCCCCACAACCTGGTATATAAAGTCCAAGAGCCTAATAAGGTATAAACTCCTTTTCCTGCATCTGGCCCTAACTCCCTCTCCAGCTTCAATAATCTCCCCCACCAAACACACCCACACACTCCTCAAAGTTTATGCTCCAGGGACACTGAACAGCTTGTAATTCCTGGAACACAGCAGGAACCTACTCATTTCAATGTCTTTGTCCATCCT
This sequence comes from Bos javanicus, assembly GCF_032452875.1. NCBI lineage: Eukaryota > Metazoa > Chordata > Mammalia > Artiodactyla > Bovidae > Bos > Bos javanicus. Next base: position 43,776,625 of record NC_083881.1, read on the forward strand.
GTGCCCTTTCTCTCCACGTCTCCCAGCTCAGTTCTATGTATCTTTAAGTTCTGGTTCATGTGCCACTTCCTGTAGGAAACCATCTCTGATGCCTTCAGTTTGGGTGAGGGAGTTCTTGGGAGCACAATTCCCCCATTGGATGACACTGAATTGTAACTAACTTTATGAACGTTTCTCGTTGGGCCTTGGGCTACTAAAGGGGGCTCATCTTTGTCTCCACGCCATCTATTAGGAGTTAAATAAAAGATAAATGAATAAATAAGGCATTTGTATAGAAAAATTAAATTACAGAAAAGCAAAGATTAGAAGTCAGTGATTGCTGCTGCTAAGTCATTTCAGTTGTGCCCGACTCTGTGCGACCCCATAGACGGCAGCCCACCAGGCTCCCCGTCCCTGGGATTCTCCAGGCAAGAACACTGCAGTGGGTTGCCATTTCCTTCTCCAATGCATGAAAGTGAAAAGTGAAAGCAGCCTACCAGGCTCCTCTGCCCATGGGATTTTCCAGGCAAGAGTATTAGAGTGGGGTGCCATTGCCTTCTTCATCAGTGATTGCTAGGTGCCAGCAAACCTCAGTTAATTAGAACCAACTAACTGCCTGGATTTCCTGGCATTTTTAAAGAGAGAAGATTTACACTACTGATGCTTAAAAGAATCTTAGGAAAAAAGTGTTGTTTTACAAAGTATCTCTTAAAAATGAACGAAAGATTATGCTGTAAAGCAACTGTACTCCAATAAAAATTAATTTAAAAATGAATAAGAAAATGAAAAGACAATTTATAGGGTACTCATAGCATAAGCAAGATTTAGCACAAACTTCCCAACCTTCTATGTCTATTTCAGCGGCCACAAATCCTTGGAGAACTGGGGTTCCTCAAAATAATTTAAAATGCTCTTTAATCTACTACTATAGTCTGAGTGAAAGTGAAAGTGAAGTCCTGTCCGACTCTTTGCGACCCCATGGACTGTATCCTACCAGGCTCCTCCGTCCATTGAATTTTCCAGGCAAGAGTACTGGAGTGGGTTGCCAGTTCCTTCTCCAGGGGATCTTCCCGACCCAGGGATTGAACCCAGGTCTCCTGCACTGCAGGCAGATGCTTTACCCTCTGAGCCACCTATAATAATGATGCTAAGCTGTTGTTTGTTGTTTAGTTGCTAAGTTGTGTCCACCTCTTTGTGACCCCCATGGACTGTAACCTGCAAGGCTCCTCTGTCCATGGGATTTCCCAGGCAAGAATATTAGAGTGGGTTGCATTTCCTTCTCTAGGGAATGACACTATATGAATATTTTAAATGTATATTGATATTTGAGATTAATAAAATATAAACCATTTAAAGCAATACTTAATTCACAAAACCAATGTCATTATATATTTTCTCAATCCTTGTATTCAGACATTCATTTCATAGATATATACTGAAAGCCTTGTGTGTGCCAGGCTCCCTACAGGTCCTGGGAATTCAACAGGGAACAAGTCAGAAGTGGCTCTTGCCCTCAGGTGTTTACAGTCTAATCGGAAAGAAACAATAAATACACAAGTGATAACACATTGAATGAACCCTATGAGAGGAAACACTGGCAGCTATGTTAGAAAATTAGAGAAGAAAATAGATATTCAAAGAAGGCTTTTCTAGAAAAGTGGCTTTTATTTTTTTATTAAAAAAAGTATTTATTTCTGTTTGCACTGGGTGTTCATTGCTGTGCTAGGACTTCTCATCTTGGTGGCTTCTTCTGTGGCAGAACACGGGTTCTAGGGTGCAGGCTTCAGGAGTTGTGGGCCTGTGCTTCATTGCCTCTCGGCATGTGGGAATCTTCCCAGACCAGGGATTACAACTTTGTCGCCTGCATTGATAGGTGGATTCTTAACCACAAGGAAAACCTAGGAAAGTGACTTTTAGATTGAAATCTAAAGACTAAGAAGCAGCCAGCAAGGAAAGAAGTGAGGGAACAGCATTTTGGGTGGAGGGATCAGCATGTGCAAAGGCCCAGTCAAGAAAGAACTTCAGAGGTTTTGAGGAACTGAAATCAGGCCAATGTATATAGCATAGTGGGCAAAGAGCAAGGTGGAGTTGGAGAAGTAAGTAGGCCAGACCAGCTCGTTTGGTATAGGGCATCATAAGTTTTGGATATCCTTCTAAATCACAGTAGGAAAAAAGCAAAGTCATAGGCGACCCACTGTCTATCTAAATTCCTTGTGTATGTGTGTATGTGGTCAGTAGCTGTCGTGTCTGACTCTTTGTGACCCCATGGACTGTAACCTGCCAGGTTCCTCTGTCCATAGGATTCTCCAGGAAAGGATACTGGAGTGGATAGCCATTCTCTTCTCCAGGGGATCTTCCCAACCCAGGGATCAAACCAAGGTCTCCTACACTGCAGGCAGATTCTTTACCATCAGAACCACCAGGGAAGGGTTAACTTGTGCTGAGTATAAATAAGCACTTAATTGTGTTTCCCAGATATCCAAGTATTATTTGTGAAAGTATTTATCTTTCAGAATACAGAAAGAACACTGGAATGTCAAACATTTTCCTAAAATGTGAATAATTTATTCTAACAGATCTAATCAAGTCTGTATTGATGGAAGCTTGGACTGGCACAATACCCTTCTCAAACAACCTTAAACAGATATCCACAGAGAAAAAAAGAGCTATTGAGCTTAGAATCCAAAGGACAATTTTTTTTTTTCTTCTTCAACTCTGGGCACACTGATTCCAAAAGGCAACATTTTGTCCAATTGCTTCTTGTCTTGGCCATGAAATTTCTAAAGGAGTGTGACTTGAGATAGAGCTCATGGCGGAAGCGGATGTGTTTAGCCAGGATGGATACTGTCTTTATACTTGAATTTCAGAGGCTTACTATACCGCTTGTTCTAAATTCATTCTCATTGTTTATTTTCACATAAGCTGAATTTTTGTGCCCCTAAATTATTTTTCCAAATGAGGAGGAGGATATGTTTCTACATCCTTTTGTGTTTGAAGCACAGTCTCAAGTATATCATAAACATACCTTACTGGACACCTACATATTATTTTATGATTTTTAAACAGTTGCACCTATTTGTGACTGCCTGGATTCTATAACTGGAGGTGTTTGCTCTCTGTAGTACTCTTAGGAGATTGAGAAATCAGCTGTCAGTGACTTCCCTGGGGTCTCTGGAGCTTTGGTGATGTAAGCACTTTTCTCCATCGTGTTAAATTTAGGAGGAAAGAAAAATCTGCTGAGTCTGGTTTTTTATGGCAATAAGCCAATTTTCCTTTCCATATGTTGCTTGCCCTCGGGCACTCAGAAGGTACATGGGATTCATTTCCACTGAAGGAGAAGACTTAGAACATGGGGGTGGGGGGAGTGAATGAGACAGGATGGTATGATTAGCTACTTGCTATGATCTGCAAAAATATAAAAATTAGGACAAAAGGCTGGGGATTAGGAAAGGGCACAGTCAGGCTGGCATTCATGAGAGCATGTAGATTTTCTTGATTTGTTGTGCAAAACAGGCAAGTTTGAAGTGCAGGTCCTTTCTGAGATCATACTCCAGTAGATTTCAAAGAAGTGACCCATAGTTGGGTTAAGTACTCCAATGAGGGAAGAAGAGATTACTGGGAACATGTAAAAGATGTTTGCCTAATGGGAGGTAGACTTCCTGGAGGAAGTCCTTTCTAAACTGAGATCTAAATAATAAGAAGGGAATTTCAGGGCCAGAAATGGGAGGGGGTAGACTAGAATATGGAGCACAGAGGAGAAAGCCCCCCCTTTTTTTTCCCCCAAAATATAGTTCAATGGGAGGTGCATTCCAAGAACTGAACTTAATTCAATGTGCTGAAGCATAGTGTGCAAAGAAGGAGGGGGCAGGGGGTAATTAAAGAGAGGCTGGAGCTATGTATACAATTATGAAGCACGTTACAGGACAAGCTAAGGATTGATCTGAGGACAACAGGGACTCAATACAGATTTTAAGAAGGAGAATGAGTAACTGAGAAAGAGCAGTTGGGCACCCTTGTGCATTGGAGGGGTCAGGAGGTAAATCTGGAAACCAATAGAAAGCTGTTGCTATGATGCAGATGATGATGGTGACCTGAACTAAAGTAGTGATAGTGAACTGGGTAGACGTGGATGGATTAGGAAGCGAAAACCATGAGACTTGATAATTGGTTGGAAGAAAGAGATAGAGGGGCAGAAAAGGAAGCCTTTGTTTCCCTAGTTTTATGGTTTAAAGAGCTAGTGGATGATGTGTCTTTTCTATAGGAGGAAACCCAAGTCATTCAGGTCAGTGTTGTTTGAAGGAAGCCATACTGCCTGTCAAAGATCACACTGAGTTGGGAGAGAAATTTGGGCAACCAAAATGCAGCTATGGATTAGGTACTATAGTTTTGATTCCCAAGATAGACCTGTTTTATACCTATTTTCCTGATGTCTCATTTGATTTAGCATTTTATTTTTTCTAAAGAAGAGAATCCTGGTTTGGACCATAAATTACAGTCACCCTACTTATGGGTGACTTCCTTCCTTAGAAGGAAAAATAAATGAGTTCTTTCCTTGAACACACATTTTACTGGGGTTGCAGTCATAAACTAAGTGGGCATAAGGGATGAGTTGACTGGAATAACTTCATAAAGAATCATTTTCATTGTTCATATCATTTATCTGAATAAAATTACTGTAGGAGAAATTCTAAGTTGTATCTATCCTGATTGAAAAATTTCAAGCACTTGATGAACTTGGTCATTTCACCTCAACTTGCCATTTTATTTTAAAAATTGTGAGTATAAAGGAATTCCCTGGTGGTCCAGTGGTTAGGACTGCACGCTTCCACTGCAGGGAGTGAGGGTTCTATCAGTACTCCAGGAACTGAGATCCCATATGCCACACAGCCAGAATCAATCAATAAATAGTGTGAATACAAGTGAGTCTAAATTTTCCAAAGGGCTTTAATAAACCAGGGATATGGCTACTGCATTATAAATGTTTTGCACAGTCTTTTGTTCACATAGATGTGATTTATGGTAGATGAAATTATTTTTAGGCTAGGATGCCCCATTATAGCCCAAGTGAACAGTTGATTTCAGGGCTATGATAAAAGAAGATATTTGGGATGCCTGAATATGGTGAAACTATTCTAGAGCTCTGACTTTAAAAGTTTCAATATCTACCTAAATATTTTAATATATATATCTCACTTATATTTATAGCCCATCTCCTTCCAAAAAGTATGTAAGATAGCTCCAAAAGATTCAGCCCCCATCAAAAACCAGTTTTTCAAGGAAGTTGATATGTTTCTAACTGAAACTGTTTTTTGAACGATAACTTTATACAGGCCACCCGGCTATTTCACTTTCAAACAGATTGCATTCCAAAAATGCGTTTGAGGGTTGGCTCTTTGAGAGTTGGAATACATTTTTCTTTCAGAAACACTGTGATGGTTGAGTTCCCAGGCAAGTGCACAAAAACCTGGTCAACCTTGGCTGTATATCCCTTGCTTGAATTCTGGGTCCCAGAAGTATTACTGAGGAGACTGGAATGAAGAGAGCTTCCTCCCCCTCCACCTCCATTTTCTCCATAAAGAAGAAAATTCTAGAAAATGTGAAGTCTGTCTTGTTATCTCCGTTTTTCTTCTCTCTGCTCTCTCCTTCTGGTGTTCCTCCAGTTCCCAAACTTCCCAGTATCTCCACGCTTGTCCCAGTCTTCACTGCTTCCCTCTATTTGGGCCTGTTTCAACTCTTAAAAATGCCTTTTTTCCTAATGCCTGCTTCTTTTTTTCCCAAATCAAACTCGCAGGCCCTCAGTGGAGTTATCTTAACTTTCTATTAAAACATTCTAATGGAACACCATATGTGAATGACTAATGGATTCTGAATATTTGCGGAGCTCTTTTTTAAAAAGAGACATGGAATACATATTACTTCAAATATGTATATTTTGGAGAGGAAGAATGTAATGCAGTTTAATAGGGAAAATTCATGTTAATACAAAGTTTATTTTTAATGCACGAAGATTTTATTTATGTAGATGTGCTTAGCGGAAGCAAAACTCCACAGTGAAATCAAAATAACATACGTATTCATTCCTAGTAGAGTGATGGTCTTCCTTGGTGGCTCAGCTGGTAAAGAATCTACCTGCAATGCAGGAGACCCGGATTTGATCCCTGGGTCAGGAAGATCCCTTGGAGAAGGGATTGGCAACCCACTCCAGTATATTATTGCCTGGGAAATTCCATGGACAGAGGAGCCTGGTGGGCTACAGTCCTTGAGGTCGCGGAGTCAGACGCTACTGAGCAACTAACACGCACAGTATGGTGATAGAGATGTGGAGCAGGGGGATCTTCTCCGGCTTTTGTCCCTTAGAATCACTTGATTGCTGAAAATTAAAAGTGCCTCTCTCTATTTCTAGGCTGTCCAAAACCAATCAGCTGAGGTCAATTTTCCATATACATTCTCTATGCATTACCATAGTAATAGACATCTTTTAGGTATTAACATGTGCTCACTGATTTTCCAAACACAACAAATCAGTGTCTAAGAGAACCTGGCTGTAAATGTAAAGACTACAATAAACTCAGAAACCAAGAAGGTCATTACTGAGTATTAAATGCTTAAAATTAAGACAAGGTATTTTTGGACCAAGTTTTCCAAAATTTGATGCTTTAAGTTCTCACTTTTCTTTATTTACCTTGTTCTTATATATATATTTGGCTATACCATGCAGCTTACCATATCTTAATTGGCCTGACCAGGGATTGAACTGGGCCCTCAGCAGTGAAAGTGTAGAGTCCTACCCACTGGACCGCCAAAGAATTCCCATCAATTCCTACTTTTATTTATTTACAAGTTTCTGCCTTTACTTTTAAATGTAGCAACAATTAGCACTTATAGATCACCTTATCATAAACTTTGACATACACTTGAATTTGTAAGGTATTATTCCTATTTAACAGAAAGAGAAGCTGAGGCTCAGAAAAGCTAAATCTTGCTCAGGATTTCCAGCTCGGATTGGAAAGAATCCAGCTCCTGAGACTCAGCTTCCAGGTGAGTTCTGCTATATTTGGCTGCCTGTCTAGTTCCCAAACTGCCCAATATCTCCACACTGACAGTGAAGACCCTGGCACCATGGGAGAGGAGAAGGGCATGGAAAAGCAGGAATTTAGTTCAGGACTGCCATTTCTAGAAAGCCATTTAGATGTGTATTCTCTTATAAGGAATGGTTACATTTACATCTGCCAATAGCTAATGTAAACTTGAGATCTGGTAAGAAGAGATGGAGGAAGGGAGTCAGGAATAAATGGAAACTTTGCATACTCGGGGGACATATTTACACACTATATAGATATATGTATGTATATATGTGTATGTATAATAATGACTTTACATTGCATATCAGAGGACACAGATCAATATCCACCATTATTCAGTTGTGAAGTTGCTTCCAACTCTTTGCAACCCCATGAACTGCAGCATGCCAGGCTTCCCTGTCCTTCACCTAAGTTGTCTTTCCCTGTCCATCTCCCTGAGTTTGCTCAAACTCATGTCCATTGGTTGGTTGGTGTGAGTTGGTGTGAAACCATTTACCACAGATTGGGACTTGAACCCATGTGCTGGGACTTGAACCAAGCCAAAACCCAGTTTGGGACTCTAACCCACATGGCTGGGACTCAAACCCACATAGCTGGGACTCAAACTCAGCCAAAACCCTGTTTGGGATTTAAACCCACGTGGCTGGGACTCGAACCCAGCCAAAACCTGCAGTACCTGGTTTCAGGACCAAAAGAAACTCAGGTTATTGATGCCTCATCGCAAAAAGAATTCAGTGAGAGACAAAGTGATAGGTAAGAAGTGGATTTACTCAGATTCAGAGAGAAGCAGCCTCCATAGAGTGGGCCATCGCACAGCGTGAGTGCATCTATGAAATGCGGTGTGGTTAGTTTTTATAGGCTGGGTAATTTCATACGGTAATGAGTGGGAGGATTATTCCAACTACTTTTTTGAAAAAGAAAAGAAAGTTAGTCATGTCTGATTCTTTGTGACCCCATGGACTGTTGCCCACCAGGCTTGTCCATGGGATTCTCCAGGCAATACTGGAGAGGGTTGCCATTCCTTCTCCAGGGAATCTTCCCAACCCAGGGATCAAACCCAGGTCTCCCGCGTTGCAGGCAGATTCTTTACTGACTGAGCCACCAGGGAAGTCATTTTTCAGAAGGGGCGGAGATTTCCAGGATTGGGCCACCACCCACTCCTCCATCTTTTGACAGCACCTCAGAAGTGTCATGGCCCCTCTGGGTATGTCATTTCACTTGCTGATTGAGGATCAAAGTCTAGTCTTGTCTACCATCTTGGTCCCATTTGATTCTAATTGGTTTATGTTGTGTCCTTCAGTTCATTTCAGTTCAGTCCCTCAGTTGTGTCCGACTCTTTGCAACCTCATGGACTGCAGCACGCCAGGCCTCTCTGTCCATCACCAACTCCAGGACTTTACTCAAACTCATAGCCACTGAGTCAGTGATGCCATCCCACTATCTCATCCTCTGTCGTCCCCTTCTCCTCCCACCTTCAATCTTTCCCAGCATCAGGGTCTTTTCAAATGAGTCAGTTCTTCATTTGAACTTCATTTGGCCAAAGCATTGGACTTTCAGCTTCAGCATCAGTCCTTCCAATGAATATTCAGGACTGATTTCATTTAGGATGGACTGGTTGGATCTCTTTGCTATCCAAGGGACTCTCAAGAGTCTTCTCCAACACCACAGTTCAAAAGCACCAATTCTTCAGCACTCAGCTTTCTTTACAGTCCAACTCTCAGATCCATACATGACTACTGGAAAAACCATAGCTGTGACTACATGGGCCTGTGTCAGCAAAGTAACATCTCTGCTTTTTAATATGTTGTCTAGGTTGGTCTAGGTTTTCTGAATGTTGTGCTTTAAGTCAGCTTTTTCACTCTCCTCTTTCACTTTCATCAAGAGGCTCTTTAGTTCTTCTTCACTTTCTGCCACAAGGGTGGTGTCATCTGCATATCTGAGGTTATTGATATTTCTCCCGGAAATCTTGATTCCAGCTTGTGCTTGATCCAGCCCAGCGTTTCTTGTGATGTATTCTGCATATAAGCTAAATAAGCAGGGTGACAATATACAGCCTTGATGTACTCCTTTCCCTATTTGGAACCAGTCTGTTGTTCCATGTCCAGTTCTAACTGTTGCTTCCTGACCTGCATACAGATTTCTCAAGAGGCAGGTAAGGTATTCTGGTATTCCCATCTCTTTCAGAATTTTCCACAGTTTATTGTGATCCACACAGTCAAAGGATTTTGCATAGTTAATAAAGCAGAAGTAGATGTTTTTCTGGAACTCTCTCACTTTTTTGGTGATTCAACGAATGTTGGCAATTTGATCTCTGGTTCCACTGCCTTTTCTAAAACCAGCTTGAACATCTGGGTATTCTCAGTTCACATACTATTGAAGCCTCGCTTGGAGAATTTTGAGCATTACTTTACTAGTGTGTGAGATGAGTGCAATTGTGCGGTAGTTTGAGCATTCTTTGGCATTGCCTTTCTTTGGGATTGGAATGAAAACTGACCTTTTCCAGTCCTGTGGCCACTGCTGAGTATTCCAAATTTACTGACATGTTGAGTGCAGCACTTTCACAGCATCATCGTTTAGGATTTGAAATAACTCAACTGTAACTCCATCACCTTCACTAGCTTTGTTCATAGTGATGCTTCCTAAGGCCCACTTGACTTCACATTCCAGGATGTCTGGCTCTAGGTGAGTGATCACACCATTGTGATTATCTGGGTCATGAAGATCTTTTTTGTACAGTTCTTCTGTATATTCTTGCCATCTTTTCTTAATATCTTCTGCTTCTGTTAGGTCCATACCATTTGTGTCCTTTATTGTGCCCATTTTTGCATGAAATGTTCCCTTGGTATCTTGAATTTTCTTGAAGAGATCTCTAGTCTTTCCCATTCTATTGTTTTCCTCTATTTCTTTGCACTGATTACTGAGGAAGGCTTTCTTATCTCTCCTTGGCTATTCTTTGGAACTCTGTATTCAAACCGGTATCTCTTTCCTTTCCTCCTTTGCCTTTAGCTTCTCTTCTTTTCACAACTATTTGTAAGGCCTCCTCAGATAACCATTTTTCTTTTTTGCATTTCTTTTTCTTGGGTATGATCTTGATCTCTGTCTCCTGTACAATGTTATGAACCTCTGTCCATAGTTCTTCAGGCACTCTATCAGTTCTAATCCCTTGAATCTATTTCTCACTTCCACTGTATAATCGCAAGGGATTTGATTTAGGTCATACCTGAATGGTTTAGTGGTTTTCCCTACTTTCTTCAATTTAAGTCTGAATTTTGCAATAGGGAGTTCATGATCTGAGCCACAGGCGGCTTCCAGTCTTGTTTTGGCTGACTGTATAGAGCTTCTCCATCTTTGGTTGTGTCCTTGGGCTATGCCATTCTTTCAAAAGTTGTGCCCTGCCCCTTTCCCTCCTGTTACAAGTGATGGCATCCTACCATCTCATCCTCTGTTGCCCCCTTCTCCTCCTGCTCTTTATCTTTCCCAGAATCAGGTACTTTTCTAATGAGTTGGCTCTTCACATCAGGTGTTCAAAATATGGGAGCCTAAGCTTCAGCACCAGTCCTTCCAATGAATGTGCTTAGTCCCTCAGTTGTGCCTGACTCTTTTTGACTCCGTGGACTATAGCCTGCCAGGCTCCTCTGTCTATGGGGTTTCTCTAGGCAAGAATACTGGAATAGGTTGCCATGACCTCCTCCAGGGGATCTTCCCAACCCAGGGATCGAACCTAGGTCTCCCGCATTGCAGGCAGATTCTTTACCATCTGAGCCACCAGGGAAGCCCTGCTAAGCCCGGGGTTTATTTTCTTAAGGATTGACTGGTTTGATCTCCTTGCAGTCCAAGGGACTCTCAAGACTCTTCTCCAGCACCACAGTTTGAAAGCAATTATCTACCATATTGTTTTTCAATTTTCCATTATCAATGAGACAAATTATGTAGCCTATAAATGTCACTGTTTAGGAAACATTCAGAGATAGAGTACATATACTTGACCAAACAGTAAAAGAAATAAAAAGGAAAAAGGAGGTACAACTCAAGAGGTCATAATATTTATAATTATAATCAGAATTAAAATGACACCTGTTCAAATAAAAAAAAGAAGAGTCTGCATATTTGGAAGAAGCAAAGTGCCTTGATGGCAAGCTCTGATCCTGACAGAGAAGCTCTCTTCTTGTTCCTAAATGTCATGCATGCATCTGTTAAGAACTTTCTCTTTTGGGGCCAATCCACCTAACCAGCAGTGACAAAGACTACACAGGAAAACAGATACTCAGAACTCTTGGTAGGAGCTTTGGGAATAAAGCACCAAGGGGACCAATGAGGCATTTATCCCTTGGGGTGCTTAGTACTGCCGATACTTGAAAATCTTGCTTGGTCTGCCTAGTACTAGGAGTGCCCTGAAAATGCAATAGGGAAAGAGAAGAATCAAATAATTTATTCTTTTCATATGAAAACATTTAAAGAGATCCCTGTACTTAAAAATAATATTAAACAAACATTAATCAAAAGTTACTCAAGGAAGTACACATTGCTATATTTAAAATGCGTAACCAGCAGGCTCCTACTGTATAGCACAGGGAACTCTTCTCAGTGTTATGTGGCAGCCTGGATGGGAGGGGAGTTTGAGGGAGAATGGATACATGTATGTGTATGGCTGAGTCCCTTTGCTGTCCACCTGAAACTATCAAAACATTATTAATTGTCTGTACTCCAGTATAAAATAAAAATTTTAAAAAGCAAGTTTCTCAAGGAAAACCTTTGCAACTGTGTGATAAAAAGAATGTACTATCCATTTAAAAAAATAATAAAGTACTATATTATTGCCTGCATTTGAAGAAAAATGAGTGATATGAATTTTTGTAGGAAAGGGATTTTTGGCGTATGGGGAGGAGTGAGAACAAAATACCGAAGAGGGCTGGTTTGGTGTGTGTGTGTGTGTATGTGTTTAATTGCTGATAACCTATCAAACCTAGATGGGAGAAAATCCCAACAATGAAAATGTTAATCCATTTACTTTAAACAAAGGCCAGGACTTGAAGTAGACAGATAGGCTAGAGTTTGTCATTATTCGGGAGTGATTGGATTTGTTTGAAATTCAGAAACTCCTCAAAGAATGTTAAGGTTAAATTGAAGCAAAAGAAGCATTTTTTCATTTTGTTTTGGCTGATATGGGGACTTCCTGTTTGTGTTTATTAAAGTATAGGAAAATTCACTAACATTAATTTACTGTACTATATTTTACTAATAAAAGACAAATTCTAAAATCAAAGACATTTCTATGCAATGGTTATTCTTAATATTCTTAACTCAGCTAATTTGTCATTATTTATTGGCAGAAGGAGAAGAGGGCAATAGAGGATGAGATGGTTGGATGGCGTCACTGTCAGTGGACATGAACTTGGGCAAACTCCAGGAGATGGTGAGAGACAGGGAGGCCTGGTGCACTGCAGTCCATGGGGTTGCAAAGAGTCAGTCAAACACAACCTTAGTGACTGAACAACAACATTTAGACATAATCTTAAATTGGGCTTCCCTGGTGGCTCAGTGGTAAAGAATCTGCCTGCCAATATAGGAGACTCAGGTTGGATCCCTTGGTTGGGAAGATGCCCTGGAGAAGGAAATGACAACCCACTCCAGTCTTCTTGCTTGGGAAATCCTATGGACAAAGGAACCTTGTGGGCTACAGTCCATGGGGTCACAAAACAATCAGACAGAACTCAGCAACTAAACAAGAAACTTAAATTCCAGTGTAAATTATAATTCTGTTATTTTCCATCAACATGCTTTGCTTATGCTAGCACATAATTCTCATGGTTTCATAAAGGAGCTTCTACTGTATTTAAAGAGTCATTTACAGAGCAAGTATATGGTCATCCTTCCATATTCTCGGGTTCTGCAGGGGTTGAAAGTATGCAGGAGAAAAATAATTCCAGAAAATTCCAAAAAGCAAAACTTGAATTTGGTCATGTACCAGCAACTTCTACTTAGCATCAATGTTGTATTAGGTATCATAGCAATCTAGAGATGATTTAAAGTATTTAGGAGGATGTAAGTGGGGTATATGATGCAAATACTATGCATTTTATATGAGACTTGGATTTTGGTATAGGTGGTGGTGGAAACTGTCCTAAAGCCAATCCCGAAGATCCTGAGGAATGACTGGATCTTTGAATGAAAAGAATATATAAACTATGCTTTGAATCAATTTATATTCAACTCAGCCACCTATATAGATTTATTTATTGAATAAATGAATTTTATTTAAGAACAGGGTAAAGGCAAGGAGATCCAACCAGGCCATTCTGAAGGAGATCAGCCCTGGGATTTCTTTGGAAGGAATGATGCTAAAGCTGAAACTCCAGTACTTTGGCCACCTCATGCGAAGAGTTGACTCATTGGAAAAGACTTTGATGCTGGGAGGGTTTGGGGGCAGGAGGAGAAGGGGACAGAGGATGAGATGGCTGGATGGCATCACTGACTCGATGGACGTGAGTTTGAGTGAACTCTGGGAGTTGGTGATGGACAGGGAGGCCTGGCGTGCTGTGATTCATGGGGTCGAAAAGAGTCGAACACAACTGAGCAACTGAACTGAACTGAAACTTTATTTAAAATTATTTATTATTTTTATTTATGGCTGCATTGGGTCTTCATTGTTGTGCTTGGGCTTTCTCTGGTTTCAGTGAGGGGGCTACTCTTCTTTGCAGTTCACAGGCTTCTCATTGTGGTGGCTTCTCTTGTTGCAGAGCACAGACTCTAGGGAGCGTGGGCTTCAGTAGTTGTGGTACACAGGCTGAGTAGTTGCAGCTCATGGGCTCTAGAGTTTGGGCTCAGAATTGTGGTGCCTGGGCTTAGCTGCTCCATGGCAGGTGGAATCTTCCCTGACCAGGGACTGAACCTGTGTTCCCTCCGTTGGCAGACAGATCCTCATCCACTGTACCACCAGGGAAGTCTGAAAGGGGTAAACTATTTAAAGGAGTAGATTTAGTTGGCCCTGATACTAGGAAATATTGAGGGCAGGAGAAGGGGGTGACAGAGGATGAGATGTTTGAATGGCATCACCGACTCAGTGGACATGAGCTTGACCAATCTTTGGGAGATAGTGAAGGACAGGGAAGCCTGGCGTGCTGCAGTCCATGAGGTTGCAAAGAATCAGACATAACTTAGTGACTAACAACAACAACAAAGACTGGTGATGCACGTACAGATATAAAGAGCACATACGATGAAGCCCCACTGGTAGCAGAGTAATTAAACGCTACCCTTTCAACAAGGCTCAGAGGGATGATAGTAAAACTCAAAGCATACCCAATATTTTGTACTTGACTAAGTTTGTTCAATTTATTATTTTATAAGGTCTTTATAATCTCTACCTCCAAGATATGTCTTAAGTGAGAATACCCCTAACCATCTAATAGAACTCCATGCTTCCATTGCAGGGGGCATGGGTTAGACTCCTGGTCAGTGAACTAAGATTCCTGAAAGCCATACAAACAAACAAAAAAACAAAATATGTCTTAAGTATGTTTATTTCTTTCTCTGCCTACACTGCCATTCCTTAGTCCAGACCTTCACCATTGCTGTCTTGGGTTACAATTGATGACTTTTACTTTCCATTCTCCAAGCAACTGATAGAACAATAAATCAGATTATGCCACTCCCTAGTTTAAAACCTTCCTTGTTTAAAACCCTTAATCCTTAGAATAATATTATGGCCTTTAAGGTCCTCAGAGCCAGTGCTTGCCTATCTCCAACATTCTTCCCTAGTGGCTGAGATGGTAAAGAATCTGCCTGCAATACAGGAGACCAGGGTTTGATCCCTGGGTTGGGAAGATCCCCTGGAGAAGGGCATGGCAACCCACTTTAGTATTCTTGCCTGGAGAATCCCATGGACAGAGTTGCCTGGTGGGTTATAGTCCACGGGGTCACAAAGAGTTGGACAGGACTGAGCAACTTTCACTGCTACTACTACCTCCAACATAATCTCATGCCATTGTCCTCTCTCATTCACTTCACTCCTGGCAAGTCTTCTTTCAGTTCCTCCATCATGAGAAAGCCTTTCATGTCTTAAGGTCTCTGAACCTGCTGTTCTACTTTAAAAATCCTCACTCTCTACCCTTAGCTATGTTAGTTCCTTCTCATTTTTTGGCTAAACTAGACATGACTGAGCGACTTCACTTTCACTTTTCACTTTCATGCACTGGAGAAGGAAATGGCAACCCACTCCAGTGTTCTTGCCTGGAGAATCCCAGGGACGGGGGAGCCTGGTGGGCTGCCAGATGTCTATGGGGTCGCACAGAGTCGGACACGACTGAAGCTACTTAGCAGCAGCAGCAGCAGCAGTATCATACTCAACCTTCTTGAAAGTTTTTCTTTATTGTTCTTTTGTTTTCTTCATAGTTTGTTGCAATTTGTAACTGCTTTGTTCCAGTTTTACTTGATCTTTTCCCTCTTGAATCCATGAGTACAGAGACTGTGGTCATCTTGTTCTGGTGAATGCCTGGTACCTAAGCCAGAGCTTAGTGAGTGAAGTCGCTTAGTCGTGTCCGACCCTTTGCGATCCCATGGACTGTAGCTTACCAGGCTCCTCCGTCCACGGGATTTTCCAGGCAACAGTACTGGAGTGGGTTGCCATTTCCTTCTCCAGAGGATCTTCCTGACCCAGGGATCGAACCCGGGTCTCCCTCACTGTAGGTACACGCTTTACCGTCTGAGCTGCTAGGGAAGTCCCAAGGCAGAGCTTGGTGGGTAGTAAATGTGCAGTAGAAACTCTTTGAAACCAAGCTTTAAAGTTTGAAATTATTTTGATTCTCTCTGGTTGGTTCTCATTTACAATAACAATTTATACATTCCACAAGTAAATATCAAGTGTTACTTTTTACCAGGTACTGTTCGGGTGCTAGCTATATAGTAATAGTAAATACGACAGACAAGCGTCCTTATCCTTTTTGAGCTTACATTCTAGTGGAGGGAGACAATCAATAAGCAAAGAAGAAAAATGTCAGATAATAGTTAGTGCTTCATGGAGAATGAGAACAAAATGATAGGCAGAGAGTAGCTACTTCAGGTTGATTACCAGGAAAGGCCTCCCTTTAGGACCTACTGTATAGCGCATGGAAATCTGCTCAGTGTTATGTGCAGCCTGTATGGGAGGGGAGTTTGAGAAAGAAGAGATACATGTATATGTATGGTTGAGTCCCTTTGCTGTCACTGAATCTATCACAATATTGTTAACCAGCTATACTCCAATACAAAATAAAAAGCTTAGAAAAAAAAAGAAAAGGCTTCCCTTTGGGATGTCTCTTTTCTGTCTCCCCTCATCTTTAGTCTTGTCTTTAGCCCTTGTGCCTGTCTTGGTCTAACAGCTTAATGGATGGGCTTCCTGACTCTAGAATCAACTGCATATCCTGCTGCTAAACTGATCTCCTATTTGATGGTTGTGGGAAAGAGAGGAGAAAACCCATGGAAAATTGTAATTTTCTCCTTTGTTAAGCACACACATTTATAGTAGCTTAAATTAACAGAACCCAGATCCAATTTTTTACTCACCAAACAGAAAACTTAGTTACTCATTAAGTGAATAAAGAATTAAAATTCGAGAGATCTCTTTGAATTTCAGCTCAGAGACCTTTCTGATTAGTGCTGAGGGAGAAGATATAATTTAGAATCACACCCTGGAGTGAGGACGGAGTCCTTTTCTTTAACCACTGAGGCCAGACAGAAAAGGACATTCATGAAGCTCCACCTAGGTGGTATGAACTATACTGAGGGCTTATTCACCTTCTTTCACTGAAACCTCATAATAGCCCTCTACAATAGAGATAATTAATTACCTTGCCTCAAATTTGCACAATTAGTAAGTGGTAGTGTAGTGACTGGCCTTCCCTGGTAGCTCAGTGGTAAAGAAGCCGCTTGCAATGCAGGAGATGCAGGAGACGTGGGTTCAATCCCTGGGTCAGAAAGGTTCCTTGGAGGAGGAAATTGAACCCATTCCAGTATTCTAGCCTGGAGAATCCTGTGGACAGAGAAGTCTGGAAGTCTACAGTCCATAGGGTCGCAAAGAGTTGGACACGACTGAAGTAACTGAACACACACAAACGGTGTAGTGACTAGAACTCACATTCAGGGAGAAACCTTAAATTTTATAAATTGTTTTGTTATAAATGATATTCTGAGAAACAAACAGGAACTATAAATCATTTGAGGGAGAGTGGTACCTAGAACAATTATTTGTAGAATAAATGAATAAACAAATGAGAGCAATTAGGAATATTTATACCTAAAGTATCCTTGAGTCAGGAAGATCCCCCGGAGGAGGGCATGGCTACCCACTTCAGTATTATTGCCTAGAGAATTCCATGGATACAGGAGCCTGGTGGGCTATAGTCCATGGAATCAGACACAACTGAAGCGACTTAGCATGCACACATACATACCTAAAATAGTCATTTAGGAAAATGAGCAGAGGAAGGAATTAATCACAAAGATAACTGTCCATTCATGAATGCAACAAATAGACATTCGTACTTGATGGTAGATGTTATGCCATATGAGGATATTGTTCCTGCTCTCAAGGACTTTATAGGGTAGCGGGGCAGGAAGATATTAATGCATATGTACTTTGAAAGAAAAACATAGGCTACTTTGACAGTTGGAGACCCTGAGCTACTCTAGAGGGTCCTTAGCAGCTGAGTCTTGGGTTGGAACCTAAAAGGTAGAGAGGAGTTTGTCAAGCAAGTAAGTAGGTATGAGCATTCAAGTCAGAGCGAGCATTTCATGCAACATCACACCATTTCATCTCAAGGAAGAAAGCAGTATGGTATTTGAAAATTGGAAAGGAACCACTTTGGGTGGAGCATGGTAAATAGAGTGGGGGCGGGGAAGGTGGAATGAAAGGGATCATGTATGGATTTAAAGATTTGGGACTTTATTTTGAGACAGTAAAGGATTTTAAACCAGAGAGAGACAAGACCAGATTTGTGTTTTTAAAAGATAACTATGTATGCTTGATAGAAAAATTAGGGGGAAATCAACTTGAATGCAGAAAACCTGCTTAGGAAGGGTTATCATAAGAATATAAGTGAGACTTGACAATACTCTCATTGGGTGGAGAGAACTAGATGGATTCAAGAGGTAGAATAGATAAGATTTGGTGATTGATTACATTAGAGTATGAGGCATGGTCTTCTCTGGTGGTTCAACAGTAAAGAATCCACCTGCAAAGCAAATTTGATCCCTGGGTCGGGAAGATCCTCTGGAGGAGGGCATGGCAACCCATTCCAGTATTCTTGTCTGGAGAATCTCTTGAATAGAGAAGCCTACGGGGCTACAGTCCATGGAGTTGCAAAGAGTCAGACACAACTGAAGCTACTAAGCACGCACATGAGGCATGGGAATGTTTCTGGAATGACTGGCCATATATTTACGTAAGAAGGTGGTGTTAATTAATGACACTGGGACCCCAAGTGAAATGGGAAGAGAATGCAGAGTGAATATCATCAAGTTCAATCTGAAGAGGTAAGCAGTTAGAAAAATGGGGTTGGGCTGGGCTGTAACAGGCACTTGTGAGAAAGCAAGGTTTGAAGCTCATTGGCTTAGACCAATGATCCCTAAACTTTTTTTTTTTTTTTGTCTTTTTTAGGAGAAGGGACCCTGGAACTATGGCAGAGTTCCTTCCCCTCCTGTGGAGAGTAGGGTGGGGGCTAGATTGCTCCTTTATGGGTAAAAAAAATTGTTTTTGGCAAACAACACCAAAAATTGTATTTGTTTATAAATCATAAAATATTGTCAGTATCTACATTAAATATTAGTAATTATTTTACTGTAAAAGGAAAGTTATGACCAACCTAGATAGCATATTCAAAAGCAGAGACATTACTTTGCCAACAAAGGTTCGTCTAGTCAAGGCTATGGTTTTTCCTGTGGTCATGTATGGATGTGAGAGTTGGACTGTGAAGAAGGCTGAGCACCGAAGAATTGATGCTTGTGAACTGTGGTGTTGGAGAAGACTCTTGAGAGTCCCGTGGACTGCAAGGAGATCCAACCAGTCCATTCTGAAGGAGATCAGCCCTGGGATTTCTTTGGAAGGAATGATGCTAAAGCTGAAACTCCAGTACTTTGGCCACCTCATGCAAAGAGTTGACGCATTGGATAAGACTGTGATGCTGGGAGGGATTGGGGGCAGGAGGAGAAGGGGATGACAGAGGATGAGATGGCTGGATGGCATCGCTGACTCGATGGACGTGAGTCTGAGTGAACTCCGGGAGTTGGTGATGGACAGGGAGGCCTGGCATGCTGCGATTCATGGGCTCGCAAAGAGTCGGACACGACTGAGTGACTGATATGATCTGATCTAAAAGCTTTCCTTTGCAGTAAAGGAAGGCTCAGACAGTAAAGAATCTGCCTGCAATGCGGGAGACCCGGGGTTCGAGCCCTAGGTCAGGAAGAACCTCTGGAGAAGGGAATGGCTACTCACTCCAGTATCCTTGCCTGGAGAATTCCATGGACAGAGGAGCCTGGCAGGCAACAGTTCATAGGATCGCAAAGAGTCAGATATGACTGAGTGACTTTCACTTTCTTTTTTCACATAAATAAATAGAAATAAAAATTATATCAATATCTTCTTGTAACCCAATAGATCATGAAACTTCAGAGGTAACGGGTCTAGAGACTTTTGAAAAACAAAATACCTTTATTTCAGACAGACACGTCCTAAAAGTACCAAAGCCACCTTTGAATCTTTAATTTAGATGAACTCGTAAAGCAGTCAAGTTAAAGTTTTTAAAGTTAACAATCAATCAATCATTGAATGAACAATAATACAAAGGAAGGTTCCTCAATTCTAAGCTAAACATCAAATTCCTTACCTAAACTGAGAGGCAGGCCATCTGGGAGCCAAGTGGCAATTTCAGAAAAAGACCTAAAGCCTGGCTGCTCCTAGTATACATACAAAACTTCAGATCTCATAGGATGTTAGATTAAAAGCATGTTTATCTATTAGTTGGAGCTGTTTTAGTTTTGAATCGGGTCCTTCACTAGTGGCTCAGATGGTAAAGCGTCTGCCTGCAATGCGGGAGACCTGGGTTTGATCCCTGGGTTGGGAAGATCCTCTGGAGAAGAAAATGGCAACCCACTCCAGTACTCTTGCTTGGAAAATCCCATGGACGGAGAAGCCTGGTAGGCTACAGTCCATGGGGTCACAAAGAGCCGGACACAACTGAGTGACTTTCACTCTCTTACTCAACAATTAACAGCGTCTTAATATCATCTAATACCCAGTCGATGTTAAAATTTCTTGTTTCATAACTTTTTTCCCTTCAGTTCAGTCACTCAGACATGTCCTACTCTTTGCGACCCCATGGAATGCAGCACGCCAGGCCTCCCTGTCCATCACCAACTCCCGGAGTTTACTCAAACTCATGTCCATTGCGTCGGTGATGCCATCCAACCATCTCATCCTCTGTCGTCCCCTTCTCCTCCCACCTTCAATCTTTCCCAGCATCAGGGTCTTTTCAAATGAGTCAGTTCTTCGAATCAGGTGGCCAAAGAATTGGAGTTTCAGCTTCAGCATCATTCCCTCCAAAGAAATCCCAGGGCTGATCTCCTTCAGAATGGACTGGTTGGATCTCCTTGCAGTCCAAGGGACTCTCAAGAGTCTTCTCCAACACCACAGTTCAAAAGCATCAATTCTTCAGCACTCAGCTTTCTTTGCAGTCCAACTCTCAAATCTGTATGTACATACTGGAAAAACCATAGCTTTGACTAGACAAATCTAGTCTTACAGGCGATTAGTTACATCAGAATACAAATGGTATTCAAATATTACATTTCATTGCCATAACTGTTGCCTTTCTCTTTTCTTAAGAGCTCATACTTTATGAGGATAGATAAGAGCAGAACAGTTAAATTTGAAGTAGAATCTGATAGGTAGCAAAGACATAGTAAACTAGAATAAAATGGGAATTCAAATATAACTTTTGGTGACAGTCTCTAAAAATAACATTATTGTTCTGAAACAAAACAGAACACTGGAGAAGTTGATATATATATTACATGATATATGTAATGAACATGATATATATTACACTCCTTGTAAGAGGATAGATTTCTTCTACTTCTAAGTGCTCAAATATTTTCCTGTATCTATGCAATCCAGTGCACAAATAGACACAACAGATAAAGATACATTAATTCCTAACTAGTTTACAGATTCCTAAAGACTTTATTATGGTAATTTTAAATACAAAAGTAGACATAATACCCTGGATAAGCTTCAACAATAATCATGACTAATCTTATTTCATATATAACCCCACTCTGTTATTCTCTCCTGTATTATTTTGAAGCAAATCCCAGACATCATATCATCGTATCTATAAACATTTTGGCTTATATCTCTAAAACACAAGGATTAAAAAAATAACAAAAATGCCATTATCACATCTAAACTATTAGCAATGATCCCTTAGTATCATCAAATACCCGGTTAGTATTCAAATTTCTAGTTGTACCATAAGTTTCATAAAGGAGCTTCTTTCATACAATATGTTTGTTTGAATGAAGATCTTAGTAAGATCTACAAATTATACTTGGTTGATAGTTTCTTAAGCCTCTTTTACTGTATAGGTTCTCCCTCCATTTCTCTCCTCTTTGTTTTTAAACTGAAGTATACTTGATTAAATACTTGGTTTACAATGTTAATTTCTTCTGTATTGCAAAGCAATTCAGCTACACACACACACACACATATGTATATATATGTTCTTTTCCATTATGGTTTAATTTATCCTGGGACAGTGAATATAATTCCTTGTGCTATACAGTAGGACCTTGTCCATATATTCTATGTGCGATAATTTGCATTTACTAACCCCAAACTCCCGTTCCATCCCTCCCCCTCTCCCTGCCCCATTGGCAACCCCAGTTCTGTTTTCTGTGTCTGTGAGTCTGTTTCTGCTTTGTAGATAAGTTCATTTGTGTCATATTTTAGATTCCACATATAAGTGATATCACATGGTGTCTGTCCTCCCTCCATTTCTCTTCTTCCCTCTCTGCAATGTATTTGTTGAAGAAACTGGGTCCCATAATATATTCCACATCCTAGATTTTGCTGGCTGCAGCCCCATAATGTCATTTAACATGTTTCTCTGTCGTCATTGTTTCCTGTTAACCTAGTAATTTATCCTAAGGGATTGACCTTGTACAGGTTTGGGTCTTTAAAAGACCACCCCTGGAATTCTTCTGGTGGTCCAGTCATTAGGACTTGGCGGTTTCACTGCCAAACCTGCATTCAGTCCCTGGTCAGGGAACTAAGATCCCACAAACTGCATGGTGTGGCCAATGAAGAGAAGGTTGCTTCATAGACGGTGACATGTTCTTCCATCAGAAGTCGCATATCTGGTTGTCTAGCTACCTGATATGTTGACAGTTAGTGAGGATCACTGTCTACATCAGCACTGCCCAAGAGAAATATAATATGAACCATACGCGTAATTTTAAGTGCTCTAGTGCCCCTACTTTAAAAAAAGAATTTTTTTTTTTGACACTCCACTCGACTTGTGGGTTCTTTGTTCCCCAACTGGGAACTGAACCCAGGCCTAGCAGTGAAAACACTGAGTCCTAACCATTGGACAACCAGGGAATTTCTGAAATACAAATAATTTTTAAAACAATTTAATTCAATATATCAAAAATACTACCATTTCAACATTTAAGTGTGTAGTGAAATCTTCTATATTTTTATTTTCACACTAAGTCTTCAAAGTCCTGTGTATTTTTTCCACTCACAGCCAGTGGGTGCTAGAGCTTGCTCACACAAGCCTATGAGAGCCAACTGTAGGCATCTCCTCCCAACTCCATTCATGACATCCCTTTGGTGGCTTGAAACTGGCTATTGTGGTAGTGCAGAGTTTCAAAGAATAGCAAGAAGAGATAAGAGAGCCTTCTTCAGCGATCAATGCAAAGAAATAGAGGAAAACAACAGAATGGGAAAGACTAGGGATCTCTTCAAGAAAATCAGAGATACCAAGGGAACATTTCATGCAAAGATGGGCTCAATAAAGGACAGAAATGGTATGGACCTAACAGAAGCAGAAGATATTAAGAAGAGATGGCAAGAATACACAGAAGAACTGTACAAAAAAGATCTTCACGACCCAGATAATCACGATGGTGTGATCACTGACCTAGAGCCAGACATCCTGGAGTGTGAAGTCAAGTGGGCCTTAGAAAGTATCACTACGAACAAAGCTAGTGGAGGTGATGGAATTCCAGTTGAGCTATTCCAAATCCTGGAAGATGATGCTGTGAAAGTGCTGCACTCAATATGCCAGCAAATTTGGAAAACTCAGCAGTGGCCACAGGACTGGAAAAGGTCAGTTTTCATTCCAATCCCAAACAAAGGCAATGCCAAAGAATGCTCAAACTACCACACAATTGCACTCATCTCACACACTAGTAAAGTAATGCTCAAAATTCTCCAAGCCAGGCTTCAGCAATATGTGAACTGTGAACTTCCTGATGTTCAAGCTGGATTTAGAAAAGGCAGAGGAACCAGATATCAAATTGCTAACATCCGCTGGATCATGGAAAAAGCAAGAGAGTTCCAGAAAAACATCTATTTCTGCTTTATTGACTATGCCAAAGCCTTTGACTGCGTGGATCACAACAAACTGGAAAATTCTGAAAGAGATGGGAATACCATACCACCTGATCTGCCTCTTGAGAAATTTGTATGCAGGTCAGGAAGCAACAGTTAGAACTAGACATGGAACAACAGACTGGTTCCAAATAGTAAAAGGAGTACATCAAGGCTGTATATTGTCACCCTGCTTATTTAACTTATATGCAGAGTACATCATGAGAAACGCTGGACTGGAAGAAACACAAGCTGGAATCAAGATTGCCGGGAGAAATATCAATAACCTCAGATATGCAGATGACAACACCCTTATGGCAGAAAGTGAAGAGGAACTAAAAAGCCTCTTGATGAAAGTGAAAGAGGAGAGTGAAAAAGTTGGCTTAAAGCTCAACATTCAGAAAACAAAGATCATGGCATCCGGTCCCATCACTTAATGGGAAATAGATGGGGAAACAGTGGAAACAGTGTCAGACTTTATTTTTCTGGGCTCCAAAATCACTGCAGATGGTGACTACAGCCATGAAATTAAAAGACGCTTACTCCTTGGAAGGAAAGTTATGACCAACCTAGATAGCATATTCAAAAGCAGAGACATTACTTTGCCAACAAAGGTTCGTCTAGTCAAGGCTATGGTTTTTCCTGTGGTCATGTATGGATGTGAGAGTTGGACTGTGAAGAAGGCTGAGCGCCAAACAATTGATGCTTTTGAACTGTGGTGTTGGAGAAGACTCTTGAGAGTCCCTTGGACTGCAAGGAGATCCAACCAGTCCATTCTGAAGGAGATCAGCCCTGGGATTTCTTTGGAAGGAATGATGCTAAAGCTGAAACTCCAGTACTTTGGCCACCTCCTGCGAAGAGTTGACTCATTGGAAAAGACTGTGATGCTGGGAGGGATTGGGGGCAGGAGGAGAAGGGGACGACAGAGGATTAGATGGCTGGATGGCATCACTGACTCGAAGGAGGTGAGTCTGAGTGAACTCTGGGAGTTGGTGATGGACAGGGAGGCCTGGCGTGCTGTGATTCATGGGGTCGCAAAGAGTCGGACACGACTGAGCGACTGATCTGATCTGATCTGATCTGATGGTGGTAGTATTCACCCTACAACAAACACCAAAAGTGGGATTTTTTTTCCACCTCAGAGAGCTAGTTATTAAACATTTACCAGCACACCATGGCTTACATCATATCTCATTTTAGACCAGACACATTTCAAGTGCTCAGTAACCATGTATGGCTAGTAGATATTGTATTGCATAACCCAGTAAGGGTTTGCAAGTGAGTGCAACTTAGTCTGCCATTCCTTCTTTTTATCAGCTGGAACAGCTCTACAAATTTTTCTTCACTGAATTTAGCTGCCCTGCGTGTGTACCTAGTCTCTTGTCATGTCCGACTCTTTGCGACCCCATGGACTGTAGCCTGCCAGGCTCGTCTGTCCGTGGGTTTCCCCAGGACAAGAATACTGGAGTCGGTTGCTGTGCCCTCTTCCAGGGGATCTTCCCAACCTACGGATCGAACCCAAGTCTCTTAAGTTTCCTGCATTGGCAGGCACCACCAGGGAAGACATAGCTATCCTAATGTACAGTAAATTCAAGGAAGGCGAGATAAATCTTTGACTCTTTTTATTAGCTAGTGTTCAAGCGAAGAGGAACTAAAGAGCCTCTTGAAGAGAGTGAAAGAGGAAGAATGAAAAAGTCGGTTTAAAAGTCAACATTCAAAAAAAAAAAAAAAGATTATCATGGCATTCAGTCCCATCACTTCATGGGAAATAGATGGGGAAAAAGTGGAAACAGTGTTAGACTTTATTTTCTTGGGCTCCAAAATCACTGCAGATGGTGACTGCAGCCACAAAATTAAAAGATGCTTGCTCCTTTAAGAAAAGCTATAACAAACCTAGATAGCATATTCAAAAGCAGAGACATCACGTCACTGACAAAGGTCTGTGTAGTCAAAACTATGGTTTTTCCAGTAGTCATGTATGGATGTGAGAGTTAGACCATAAAGAAGGCTGAGCACTGAAGAATTGATGTTCTCAAATTGTGGTGCTGGAGAACTCTTGAGAGTCCCTTGGGCTGCAAGAATATCAAACAAGTCAATCCTAAAGGAAATCAACCCTGACTATTTATTGGAAAGACTGATGTTGAAACTGAAGCTCCAATACTTCAGCCACCTGATGCAAAGAGTCGACTCATTGGAAAAGACCCTGAGGCTGGGAAAGGCTGAGAAAGAAAGGGTAAGAGGAAAAGGGGATAACAGAGGATGAGATGGTTGGACGGCATCACTGACTCAATGAACATGAGTTCGAGCAAGCTCTGGGAGATGGTAAAGGACAGGGGAGCCTGGCGTGCTACAGTCCATGGGGTCGCAAAGAGTCAGACATGACTTAGCAACTGAACAACAATAAGTTAGTATTCAAAACAATGTCAGTTCTCCAGCAAAAGTAACCAATTAATATTTTTTGGTGTCATTATGAACTCATGGATTCTAACACTGAACTGCTTCAATCCATCACATTTATTGTTTTCATTGATTTTAAATTGTCCATCGTTGGACAGTAGAAGCCTCTTCAAGCTGAGAGACCACATTTAGACCATTGTGCTACCACTGGCATGATCCAAATTTTACAGTTTACAACCACAATGATTAGGAAGTGTTTGACCTTATTTTCTAGATCAGAGGTTCCAAAAATCTGGGATTCATTGGCCCAGATTCTTTCAAGTGTTCACCTCTGTGACTAGCAGCTATATGTGGGAACTTGGAGGCTCTGTTAGAAATTGAGGAAGGGCCTGAACCAGAAGAATGAGCACTTGGTAGACAAAACAATAGATATCCAAAGATAATATAAACTATTACAAAGAAAACTTTAAAGCACATGTTCCTTCTCATGCCATTGATTGGTTATTTTGTTTACATACCTGTTAAGGAGGTATGATACTCATAGAACTGTTGTTCTGACTATGAAAGTTAGTTCAAAGAAACATGAACCTGTGTGAAATTCTTGAATCCCTGAAGATTTTTGACTTTATCAAACTGAAAGAGAGTGAGTGCTAAAAAAAAATTTACATCCTTTAGAAAGTAGAGCAGAAGGCACAGTTGCACATATTTAAGAAGACAGAGCCTCTTTTTGCTTCATGTGAGTTCAAGGAAGACGTACCTTTTAATCAGACTATACTTTAGCTATGAAAAGTAAGTTTCACCTTAAACAATCTCATCTTAAATTCATCTGTGATAAAATTAAATGGAAAAAGAAAGAGTTCTAACCAAGCAACTATGGTCTCTCTGACTTAGTGTCTTCTCACTGAAGTCTCAAGGGCGCTAACAATGATCCAGCAACCCCACTGCTGGGCATACACACTGAGGAAACCAGAAGGGAAAGAGACACGTGTACCCCAATGTTCATCGCAGCACTGTTTATAATAGCCAGGACATGGAAGCAACCTAGATGTCCATCAGCAGATGAATGGATAAGAAAGCTATGGAACATATACACAATGGAGTATTACTCAGCCATTAAAAAGAATACATTTGAATCAGTTCTAATGAGGTGGATGAAACTGGAGCCTATTATACAGAGTGAAGTAAGCCAGAAGGAAAAACATAAATACGTATACTAACGCATATATATGGAATTTAGAAAGATGGTAACAATAACCCAGTGTACGAGACAGCAAAAGAGACACTGATGTATAGAACAGTCTTATGGACTCTGTGGGAGAGGGAGAGGGTGGGAAGATTTGGGAGAATGACATTGAAACATGTAAAATATCATGTAAGAAACGAGTTGCCAGTCCAGGTTCGATACACGATACTGGATGCTTGGGGCTAGTGCACTGGGACGACCCAGAGGGATGGTATGGGGAGGGAGGAGGGAGGAGGGTTCAGGATGGGGAACACATGTATACCTGTGGTGGATTCATTTTGATATTTGGCAAAACTAATACAATTATGTAAAGTTTAAAAATAAAATAAAATTAGAAAAAAAATAATAAAATAAAATTAAATTAAATAAAAAAAAACTAGTTTAGAGTGATGAGAAATAAAGAAAATATAATGGGAATTAAAAAAAAAAAGAAAGCTATGGTACATATACACAATGGAGTATTACTCAGCCATTAAAAAGAATACATTTGAATCAGTTCTAACGAGGTGGATGAAACTGGAGCCTACTATGCAGAGTGAAGTAAGCAAGAAGGAAAAACACCAATACAGTATAATAATGCATATATATGGAATTTAGAAAGATGGTAACAATAACCCTGTGTACGAGACAGTAAAAGAGACACTGATGTATAGAACAGTCTTATGGACTCTATGGGAGAGGGAGAGGGTGGGAAGATTTGGGAGAATGGCATTGAAACATGTAAAATATCATGTATGAAACGAGATGCCAGTCCAGGTTCGATGCACGATACTGGATGCTTGGGGCTAGTGCACTGGGACGACCCAGAGGGATGGTATGGGGAGGGAGGAGGGAGGAGGGTTCAGGATGGGGAACACATGTATACCTGTGGTGGATTCATTTTGATATTTGGCAAAACTAATACAATTATGTAAAGTTTAAAAATAAAATAAAATTTAAAAAAAAAAAAGAAAAATCCTACTAATCAACCAGACTGGCAGATAGGTATGTAAGTCATGTTCATATGTTCATAATTTTCCGGGAGAAAAAATATGAAGAACTTGTTTTCTAGTAAAAAGAGAATGCACAACAACCGAAATATTCAAAGAATGTGTTGTTAAAATTCATCAGGTATTCCAAAACAAGCAAAGAAGTATTTCCATGATTTTCTTTTTAAAGACAAAAATATCAAGAAAGGTATCAAACCTGATGTCTAGTGTTGTAGTTGTCTTGTCATATTTAAGGTTTTTCAGGATAATCCTTGCACAAGTACATATGTAGATAATTGAATACACAAAAACAACTATAAAACATGTTAGTGGGGGAAAAAAGTAATGGACATGAGAGAATAAACAAGGAAAGTTACTAGGCAAAGAAAGGCAGAGATTCTGAGACCCACAAATGAGAAATTGTTATCCTGTGCATTTTATATTAGAATCTTGGTTATCAATTTTTTGAGTACGGGGGTAAGAGGAGGCTTAAGAGATAATTTAGAAAAATGAAAATGTTATGGACTATATTTGAATTTTTTTCATACAAAATGGAAATAGTATACTATGGGAAGAAAAAAATGTATGGTTTTAGCACTTAAGTGATCTATTTTATTGAAGGAAAGAATGGAGCATAACTAGTCATTCTTTCTATTCTTATAACACTGATGATTCTAGTAGTCCTGTGCTTTCAATAACAGTGGGAAAAAAAAGTAATTTTTGTGGATTTTCCTTCTAAGAGGGGCTTGCATTTCTTTTATATATATATATATATATATATACACACACATATACATATATTCTTCATATATATATATTCTTTTAGTCTAAATACTTTCATTTAGAAGTGTGTTACTTAACAATCCTGATTTGGCTAGCAATGTTTAAATACACTACTTAGTCATTTATGAGAGTTTGGCACTAAAGTTAAGCAATTATACGTATTCATGTTTTCTATATTCATTTCAGCATTATAGGCTTCAGTGATTTCTAGGGAATTTGAAAGTACATCGAGAGTTATTGTCCTTGCTTAGTCACTGTATTCTGTATTATCCATTTCAGTTAATCTGTTGCAAATTCAAGGTGATGATATCATTGCCTCTACTTGTGTTCTGTTGCATGCACTCATAATGATACTGTCATTTTTTTAGTCAACATCTATGGAAAGATTACCAGCGAGAAGCACTATGCTAGTGTGCTACGGATCAATCAAAGGAAAATGTGACATGATGTCTTTTTAGAGAGTTCATAGCACAGTGGTACAGACAAATCCATACACAGGCATGTTAATAAAATGTGCTAAGGGCAATGGTAGACATTAATTCTAGGTATTATAAAGGCACAAAAATAGGAGTGTATGTGTGTGTGTGTGTGTGTGTAGGAAGGTAGGTAGGTAGTAGAAAAGGACTTTCTAGCAAGAGGTGATAACTGAGATTGGTTTTATTAAAGAACAATTAGGAATTAAGCAAATGATGAGGAAGAAGGTTGAAATGGGGAAGGTGTTCTACATAGAGAAAGAGAAGAAACAGCACAATTGCTAGAGAGGAAAATGAAAGACAAGACACATAAAGAGATGATGAGGGATAAAGTAGAAGGTTAGATGGGGGCCAGGTCACAAAATTCAAAATGATAAGATATGGACAGAGCTGGAACTGAGACTAGAAGATTATTTACGAGGCTGTTGCACTGTTCAGGATGAGAGAGAACTAGGCCAGTGATAGCAGAGGTGGAGAACAGGAAAAGCATTCAAGAACTAAGTAGGAAGGTAATTAGAAAGACTGGTGAGTTGAATGTGGGAAATACAGAAAATAGAAGAGTTAGAGACAATTGTGGAGCGTAGCATCAATACCAAACACAATAGTGATTACAGGAGAAGAAGGGGGTTTGACGGGAAGTGATGACTTCAATAATTTGAGACTTGTTGAATCTGAGGTGTACCAGGAGTGTTCTTGTAGCAAACAGTCAGCAGCTCTGGAGAAAGTCCTGGGGTGTAGCTGCAGACTTGGTGTCATTACCAAGTGATACTCAGAATCATGTCAATGGTTCAAGTAACTCAGAAAGAACGTAGAGTTGGTGGAATGTTTCTCAACTCACTGTGCAGTTGCACTTTTATTTATTTATTTTTTAATAAAGGTTGATGTGGGCCATTTTTAAAGTCTTTATTAAATTTCTTACAATATTTCTTCTTTTTTTTTAATTGTTTTGGTTTTTTGGCCGCAAGGCGTGTGGATCTTAGCTCCACAAGCAGGGATCAAACCTCCACCATCTGCATTGGAAAGAGAAGTCTTAACCACTGGATCACCAGGGAAGTCCCTGAAGTTACACTTTTAGAGCATTTATCTCACTATTAACTGTAGACTTTAGATGCAGTACCTATCACGAGTGTATAACCAACTTGACTTATCATTGCTTTAACTATTTTTGGGGTTATTTTCCAAAGCCTAGACATTGAGGCTCATGTTAAGTGAAGAAGCGCAAACAACAGCAACAAAGCAGAGAAGCAGATGAACAGAAGCATCTAACATGGAATGTACTGACAGTTCTCCAGGGCCATTTCTTACATTCCAGGGACTGGACAATACCCACAACATACTAATTCTTCAGTTTGCTCCACCTCTTAGGTCAGCTTTTTTACCAAACTTTATCCATTTGACAAAGATGTCACTAAAGTTCCAGTGATTGAGTTCGTTGTCTAGTACGACATCTTTTGACAATATGCTCTCAGGGTAATAATTAGCAATAACACCATAAGATTATTTGTGGAAATTTTTAAGTGGCAGCTGAATTCTTTGATTAACTTAACAAAAAACTCACTCAATCTCTATTATTTTCATTGACTTTTAAGTTAAATCAAAAGTATTTTCTGAGCAACTTCCAGGAAAGAATCATGAACAAAACTCTTGTAATGACATTTCAGAGCCATGTGTGGCAACCATGCAGATTAGCACTGACACAATTTCCAAGAGTTACTAAAAAGAGGTCTTGTGCAATTGGACAAAATGAGTGGGCGAAAAGTCTTTTTTTAAAAGTAGGACCATGACCTCCAAGACTTTCTGTTGTTTTTGCCATGATCCATTAAATGGAAGAAAGTGCTGTTTTCTTTCTTATAGCAAAAGTCTATGAGTAGTGTGGGACCAAGGCATTGTCTAGGAAGGAAGGCATAGTCTCGTCATTGCTTTTAGTGGCAAATATGGGCCACCCTCACCTCTTCTCCTGTGCCCTATGTCCATGGTAAACAGTTTGCTAGAGCAATTCACAATTCTAAGTCCCAACAGTTCCAGTTGGCCACAGCAGTTTTTGATGGTCCATGACACTGCTTCAGGGTCCTTCTAATCACACGGCTCAGGAATAAGTAAATTACTTATCAATTTGAGATGACAAGCAAGATGGAAGTCAAGATCCATTGCTGGTCAAGACCTTCCTTTTCTTTTTAAAAAAGTTAATTAATTAATCGCTGTACTGGGTCTTCTTTGCTGCGTGCAATCTTTCTCTAGTTGCGGCGAATGTGGGCCACTCTCTAGCTGTGGTGCTTGGGCTTCTCTTTGCAGTGCCTTCTGTTGTCATAGAGCATGGGTTCTACAGCATGTGGGCTTCACTAGTTATGGAGCATGGGTTCAGTTGCCTTGCGGCATGTGACATCTTCCCAGACCAGGGATCGAACCCATGTCCCCTACACTCGCAGGCAGATTCTTTAAGCACTGGGCCACTAGGGAAGTCTAAGCTTCCTTTCTACACTGGATTTAAGGTAGGCACCAAATGTGATTTTCCTTGACATTTAAAAGTGGGCTGAGAATATGAAGACAACCAGAATTGGGCTCCTCCTTCAAGGAGCTCACAGTGGAGAGAGGGAGACACACATGGGATAAGAGAAGTAAGCGAGGTTCCTTCACATTAGAGTTTAATCTGATTTCATCATTTAAACAAGAAAGGGGATATGAAAAAGAACATGCTCTTAATCTATGTCATCCTATGCAAGTGCATGGCATACAAAGCTTTTACTTCCTGCCTAAACTGATGTCCTTGAGACCAAGGACAGATAAGCTATATCATTTGGTCATAGAACGGTACTGAGGATTATCTCTTTGAAACAATACAGTCAAAATGGACTGAGCATTAATAATACAAAAACTTAGCTAGATAGACATAAATAGCCAAAATAAGATGGTTTACTAGAAATCCTGTATTTAACATGGAGTAGATCCAAGCATAACATTGGGATATATAAAGCTACCATATAAGAAATTTAAGAAGGTTCTTCCATAATTGTCAAAGTGAGTCTTGAAAGTACAAGGTCCAGCCAAGGACTCCAAAGTTAAAGAGGTTTGTGGAAAAAGTGGAAGAGATTCAACAGAGAGTCACAGAGATGATTAAAGGGTTGGAAAATAGGAGCTAGAAATTATTTAGCCTAAGTTAGAGAAGACTACCAGGTTTCTTAATAACAGTATTCAAGCAAAGGAAAGGTTGTTATATACAAGATGATGAACAGCTGCTTTCTATCTCAACTGGAGAGTGGACAGAAGAAACAGACTTTGATTACAGCATGACAGATCTAAGTTAGATATAAAGAAGAACTTTTTGAGAATGATGATTATTGGATGAGAGACATTCTCGAGATCTTGCACTTTTCCCTTAAATGATGTGTTTCCCTGGGTTCTTTTTTAATTTTCTATCTCTTCTCACTTTACATGTTCTCCTCAGTTTATTTCATTTATTCTGGCTTTAATTGCCCATTCATTATAAGCTGATAATTATTCATCTCTAAATATTTCCAATCTAGACTACTTTCTAAACATCTCCTGAATATCAGACTTCTTTTACTTGTTCATAACTGATAACCTCTATATCTCCAGTTTCATTCTCTGGTCTATATGATGGTCAACCATTTCTATCTAAAAGCAAGCCTACTGTGTCATTTCTTTGTCTACAGGCTTCTAACGGGTTCCATTATTCACTTGCTTTCCATTATTTGGTCCCTTTACCTTGCTAGTATCATCTCCTGTCCCAAATGTTATTAACCTCAAGATAATTTCACTTCCTTCATCCCACTGTGCTTTTATGTACTTGTGCTTTTTAAAGTTCCTGTACTCTTCACTCCTTCTAGAACACATCTTCCCACTTCTTTTTGTGGTCAACTTCTACACTTCAGTTCCAGGAATTTTTCTCTGACCTTACCATGTTGGACTTGCGACCCTCAATAAATGTTCATGAAGTTCCATGAAACTTTCTTTGAATACTTAAATGCTGAAGTTATTATGAATAAGAGGCTTCCAGGGACTTCCCTGGGCTTCCCAGGTGGCGTAAGTGGTAAAGTACCCGCCTGCCAACACAGGAGACATAGGAGACATGGGTTTGATCCCTGGGTCGGGAAGATCCCCTGGAAGAGGGCATGGCGATCCACTCCAATATTCTTGCCTGGAGAATCCCCAATAGACAGAGGAGCCTGGTGTGCTACAGTCCATGGGGTCACAAAGAGTCAGACAAGACTGAAGCAACTTAGCATAGCACAACAGAGGGAACTAGATCCCACATGCTGCAACTAAAAATTCCACATGCCGAAACCAAGTTTGAAGATCAGAGTGCTGCAACTAAAAACTGGTGAAACCAAATAAGTAAAATTAAAAAAAAAAAAAAGCCTTCCAGGCTTCAGATTCAATAACTGATTATTTAGAAAACATCTCAGTTAAGCAGCTCACTAACAGATCTTGTGACCTTCAGATGTGGTATATACACCAGACTATTCACATCACACGGGATACAGGATGCTGCTCCTCTGCTACTGCTTGTAGGATCCTCTCAGGCATTTCCCTATTACTCTTCTGGTACTGAACCCAAGACCATTTCTTTACTCTCTTGTAGCTTAGCACAGTCATTCACATATACTTAGGTACTTTATGTTCATCATACAAGATTCCTCTGAAGCAGGTTTAGTACGCCCATTTCACAAGTGAAAAAGTCACCACTTATATGATGCAGATGACGTGTAATGCAAGTGTGTGTGCGTTTACATATACACTTGTTTATGATATATATATATCCCATGTGCTCTAGCCATGAACATCTAAAAAAAAAAACCCTCTAAATCAAATATCCAAAAAGATAAATTCATAATTTTACCCCTAAACTTTGTTTTTCTGACTAACCATCTTGGGGAATGGTGTCAGAAGCCTACAAGTGATCCTCAAAACTTTTTTTTTTTAATTTATTTGGCTGCAACTTTGGATCTTAGTTGTGGCACACAGGATTTTCGATCTTTGTTGCAGCACATGGGATCTTTAATTGTGGCATTTGAACTCTTAGTTGAGGCATGTGAGATCTAGTTCCCTGACCAGGGATCCAACTTGGACCCCCTGCATTGGAGAGCATGAAGTCTTAGCCACTGGATCACCAGGGATACCATACTTTGTTCTTTTTTAATCCTTATATTCAATCCATCACCAACTCCCATGAATTATTCCTCCTAAATCTCTCTCAAATATGTCCGGTTTTCTCCACCTTTACCATGGTCAACATAGCCCAAACTTTCATCATCTTTTTTTTTTTTTTGCCATGTCTCATGGCTTGCAGGATCTTAGTTCCTCAACTAGGGATTGAACCCACACCAGTGGAAGCGAGGAGTCCTAACCAATGGAACGCCAGGAAATTCCCTCATCATCTCTTCTAATAGCTTCTATTTCCTCTAGCCCTACTCCGATACGTTTTCTACGGCCAAGATGATCTCAACATCCAAATCTGCTCCTGGTACTTTCATGCTACCCTTCCCTCCCATCTCATTCAAAAGCCTGTCAGCAGCTTCTCATTGTTCTTATCAAAAAGACAAACTGACAACTGCTACACAATGGAGCCCACCCACTTCATCTCCAGCCCACCTTATCTCCCATCCTGCTCCCCCCATCAGCTGCTCCAGCCACTCTGGCTTGCTTTCCAACCTTCGAATCTGTGATGGCCCACCCCTCTGCAAACCTCCATGCAGGCTGGAAAGCCATCTTTTCCATCTCACTGAGTTAACTCTTCACTGTCCTGCTGTTGGCCACTCAAGAGACACCTTCCCAGAGAAATTTGCTCAATTACCCTTGGGAGTCAAGTCAAATTGTTCTATTATAAGTTCCAAAAGCATCATGTTGTCCACCTTCTTGTCTCCACTCTTCTCTTTCCTTTTGTTTTTTGGGATTAATTAATTGCCAACCTTCTGCCTTAGATTGTAAGCTTCATGCAAGCAAGAACTGGGTCTGCCTTTGCTTGTTATTTTATCTCCAGTACTGAGTGCAGCACCTGGCATGCAGTAAGAATTTGAACAGTTGAGTAAATTAATTTGTTGGTTGATATTTGCCCCACATTGAGTTAAGTGCTTTACATATATCATGTATTACGTTTTTGAAGCAGATTTATGAGGTTACTACCATTGTATGATTAGCTCCATTTTACAAATGAGTAAATAACAGGATCGGGAGATAATTGGTGATTTTCCCAAATTTCACAGTATGAACACTGAAGTCCTCTGCAGTAAAACTACATGTGCGACTGCTGCCCATCATTGGTAGATGTCTTTGTAGATGTAAACATATTAACTAAAGTGCCGTTACTGAGCAGCAGGTGAGAAGAAAGAAATCTCTGAATCACGAATAGATCATTTATGTGTCTCTTGAGCAAACCTGAAAATCCTGAAACATTTAAGCGTCATCAACAGAATCCCACAGCTGTTAGATCAGGGTACTTAAAAAACAGGAGAAAAAAGTGGGCGGTACCTGAATTGTACTTGTTCAGTGAGCCTGATTGTTTCACTAACCAGTGAGGCATAATAACTTAGCAGAGCACAACACCGACTATGACTGGCCTGGGGAAACACAACTCAAAGGGCGAAAAAAATATTATTAAGCCACAATTTTAATAACTTGATTGTCATTGAACCAACAGGAAAAAAACTTAACTCATTTACGCTGTCTTTGTACATGCCCAGAACACTACTGAGCCCCTACACTGTGACTGCTTTGAGCAGTCTATCCAAAGGTACTTAGGAATTTTTACTTCCCCACCCACACTGTCTAGTCCAAACCTTCTGAGAACACAGATACAACAGCACAGTTATTCTTAATGGTTCTTGTTTCAAGAGTTATAACTCAAACTTCAAGGCAAATTTTATGTTAGTTGATCACAAATGTTTAGAAGAGTTTCCTCTTCATTTCCGGAAGTTGTGTTAAGGATTTTTAAAGTATGACATCATCTTTTATGAAATTATTGCCATTGTGATTGTGGAATTCTCAGTATACCCGAGAGGTAGGAGGCTGATGGGTGTGTAGTCTTCAGGGTACTATACAGAGGGTTGTTGGAAGTCTTATTAGGCAGGACTTCAAGAGGGAGCAATAACTAGATCTCAACAATACCACTTCAGATCTCCAACTCCAGTATGGGGATCCCTAAACTGGACTTGACTGCTATATTTAAAATCTATTAGGGGGATTTCAATGATGGTCCAGTGGTTAAGACTCCATACTCCCAATGCAAGGGGAGTGAGCTCGATTCCTGGTTGAGGAGCTAAGATCCCACAGGCTGCAACTAAGAGTTGCCATGCCACAACTGAGAAAGAGCCCACATGCTGCAACTAAGACTTGGCACGGCCAAATAAATAAACAGAAATATCTTTTAAAAATCTATTAGACTTTGGACACTACCTCAAACCAATCAAATTTAGAAGAGACTGACAATTCATCATTTTCAACAGAACATTTATCTGGCAGGATAACCTACCTCTTTAATAAGGAAATATCTTCCTACTGGGTGACTTCATAGGAGACCCAGTAAAAAATCAGATTGTTGGATGAGTCAACATTAGGAATTAGATTAAAAGACGCTTACTCCTTGGAAGGAAAGTTACGACCAACCTAGACAGCATATTCAAAAGCAGAGACATTACTTTGCCAACAAAGGTTCATCTAGTCAAGGCTATGGTTTTTCCTGTGGTCATGTATGGATGTGAGAGTTGGACTGTGAAGAAGGCTGAGCGCCGAAGAATTGATGCTTTTGAACTGTGGTGTTGGAGAAGACTCTTGAGAGTCCCTTGGACTGCAAGGAGATCCAGCCAGTCCATTCTGAAGGAGATCAGCCGTGGGATTTCTTTGGAAGGAATGATGTTAAAGCTGAAATTCCAGTACTTTGGCCACCTCATGCGAAGAGTTGACTCATTGGAAAAGACTGTGATGCTGGGAGGGATTGGGGGCAGGAGGAGAAGGGGATGACAGAGGATGAGATGGCTGGATGGCATCACTGACTCGATGGATGTGAGTCTGGGTGAACCTCGGGAGTTGGTGATGGACAGGGAGGCCTGGCGTGCTGCGATTCATGGGGTCGCAAAGAGTCGGACACGACTGAGCGACTGAACTGAACTGAAGAAATATCTGATTCAGTCATTCCTTTGCTGAAAAATCTTTCATTTCCCCCATTGCTTTCAGGATAAAGTACAAACTCTTTTTCAATTTTTCCTACTCCTTTCTTTTCAAATCTCAATTCAGGCATTTTTGTAGTATACATACACATTGAGCTACTTAAAATTTCCTTACTAGTAAGATATATTTTCTTTTATTTTGACTACATTCATATCTATATCTCAAAACCCTGCTCAAGGATCTATATTCCCTCAGTTCAGTTCAGTTCAGTCCCTCAGTCATGTCTGATTCTTTGCAACCCCGTGGACTGAGCACGCTAGGATTTCCTGTCCATCACCCAACTCCAGGAGCTTGCTCAAACTCATGCCCATCGAGTCAGTGATGCCATCCAACCATCTCATCCTCTGTCGTCCCCTTCTCCTCCCACCTTCAATCTTTCCCAGCATCAGGGTCTTTTCAAATGAGTCAGTTCTTCCCATCAGGTGGCCAAAGTATTGGAGCTTCAGTTTCAGCATCAGTCCTTTCATTGAATATTTGAGGACTGATTTCCTTTAGGACTGACTGGTTTGATCTTCTTGCTGTCAAAGGGACTCTCAAGAGTCTTCTCCAACACCATAGTTTGAAAGCATCAATTCTTTGGCGCTCAGCTTTCTTCACAGTCCAACGCTCACATCCATACATGACTACTGGAAAAACCATAGCTTTGACTAGACGGACCTTTGTCAGCAAAGTAACGTCTTGCTTTTTAATATGTTGTCTAGATTGGTTAAATCTTTTCTTCCAAGGAGCAAGCATCTTTTAATTTCATGGCTGCAGTCACGATCTGCAATGATTCTGGAGACCAAGAAAATAAAGTCTTCACTGCTTCCATTGTTTCCCCATCTATTTGCCATGAAGTGATGGGACCAGATGCCATTATCTTAAGTTTTCTGAATGTTGAGTTTTAAGCCAGCTTTTCCACTCTCCTCTTTCAATTTCATCAAGAGGCTCTTTAGTTCTTCACTTTCTGCCATAAAGGTGGTACATCTTCATATCTGAGGTTATTGATATTTCTCCCGGCAATCTTGATTCTGGCTTGTGCTTCATCTAGCTTGGCATTTCGCATGATGTACTCTGCATATAAGTTAAGTAATCAGGGTGATAATATACAGCCTTGACGTATTCCTTTACCAATTTGGAACCAGTCTGTTGTTCCATGTCCAGTTCTAACTGTTGCTTCCTGACCTGCATACAGGTTTCACAAGAGGCAGGTAAGGTGGTCTGGTATTCCCATCTCTTTAAGAGTTCTCCAGTTTGTTGTGATCCACACAGTCAAAGGCTTTAACATAGTCAATGAAGCAGATGTGTTTCTGGAATTCTCTTGCTCTATGATCCAATGCATGTTGACAATTTGATCTCTGCTTCCTCTGCCTTTTCTAAATCCAGCTTGAATACCTGGAAGTTCTCTGTTCATGTACTGTTAGAGCCTTACTTAGAGAATTTTGAGCATTACTTTGCTAGCGCGTGAGATAAGTGCAATTGTGAGGCAGTTTGAACTCTCTTTGGCATTGCCTTTCTTTGGGAATGGAATGAAAACTGAACTTTTCCAGTCCTGTGGCCACTGCTGAGTTTTCCAAATTTACTGGCATGTTGAGCACAGCATTTTCACAGCATCATCGTTTAGGATTTGAAATAGTTCAACTGGAATTTCATCACCTCCACTAGCTTTGTTTGTAGTGATGCTTCCTAAGGTCCACTTGACTTTGCACTCCAGGATGTCTGGCTTTAAGTGAGTGATCACACCATCATGGTTATCTGGTTCATTAATATCTTTTTTGCATAGTTCTGTGTATTCTTGCCATCTCTTCTTAGCATCTTCTGCTTCTGTTAGGTCCATACCATTTCTGTCCTTTATTGTGTCCATCTTTGCTTGAAATGTTCCCTTGGTATCTTGAATTTTCTTGAAGAGATCTCTAGTCTTTCCCCTTCTATTGTTTTCCTCCATTTCTTTGCACTGATCACTTATGTTCCCTTGTGGCTCAACTGGTAAAAATCTGCCTGCAATGTGGGAGACCTGGGTTCACTCCCTGGGTTGGGAAGATCCCCTGGAGAAGGGAAAGGCTACCCACTCAGGTATTCTGGCCTGGAGAATTCCATGGACTGTATAGTCCATGGGGTTGCAAAGAGTAGGACACAACAGAGTGACTTTCATTTTCATATCTCTCCTTGCTATTCTTTGGAACTCTGCATTCAAATGGGTATATCTTTCCTTTTCTCCTTTGCCTTTAGCTTCTCTTCTTTCCTCAGCTATTTGTAAGCCCTCCTCAGACAACCATTTTTCCTTTTTGCATGTCTTCTTCTTGGTGATGGTTTTGATCTTTTTCTCCTGTATAATGTTATAAACCTCCATTCATAGTTCTTCAAGCACTTTATCTATCAGATCTAATCCCATGAACCTATTTGTCACTTCCACTGTATAATTGTAAGGGTTTTGATTTAGGCCATACCTGAGTGATCTAACGGTTTTCCCTACTTTCTTCTATTTAAGTCTGAATTTTGCAATAAGGAGTTCATGATCTGAATCCCAGTCAGCTCCCGGTCTTGTTTTTGCTGACTGTATACAGCTTTTCCATCTTGGGCTGCAAAGAATGTAATCAATCAGATTTTGGTACTGACCATCTGGTGATGTCCACGTACAGAGTCATATAGCCAATTATTTTATAATAACTATAAGTAGAGTATAATATTTAAAAACTGTGAATCACTATGTTGTACACTTGAAACATACAGTACTGTAAATCAACTACACTTCTATTTAAAAAAGAAACTAGTGAAGTGAAAAAAGAAAGGTAATTTAAAAGTATGTGTACAAACAGCTGGAAAATCTACATTAGTCCTTTATTTCCATTCTACTTCCCTACAGTTTTATAATATAATATTTACACTTAGAAGCCTATTCGTGCTAATTTGCTTCCGTCATGTTTGACTCTTTGTGACCCTATGGACTGTAGTCAGTTGGGCTCCTCTGTCCATGGGATTCTCCAGGCAAGAATACTGGAGTGGGTTGCCATTCCGTTCTCCAGGGGATCTTCCTGACCCAGAGTTAGAACCCATGTCTCTTACGTGTCCTGCACTGGGAGGCAGGTTCTTTTAAATATAACTTTAAAAAATATATATGATCCTTAAATGTTATAAAATATCCTGAAATGAGGTACCATTATTAGTGTGTACATTTGGTCAAAGGAACATAAACATATTGATATTAAATATAATATAAACATTATTGGGAGTGCATTTCTTTTTTTTTTTTTTTTTACTTTTGGAAATACATTTCTTAATTAACCAAATTTTTTCAATTAATTAATGTACCAATAATTTGTTTCCTAGCTTCCCAGGTAGTAAAGTGGTAAAGAAACTGCCTGCCAATGCAGGAGACATACGTTCGATCCCTGGGTTGGGAAGATCCCCTGGAAGAGGAAATGGCAACCTACTCCAATATTCTTGTCTGGAAAATTCCATGGACAGAGGAGCCTGGTGGGCTACAGTCCATGAGGTTGCAAAGAGTCAGGCACAACTGAGTGGCTAAACATGGAGTGAAAAAGGGTTTGTCATAAATTTTATTCCTTTTTTCCTTCTTTTGAATATGTGCTGAGAACATTTATTCACAAAAAAAATTTTGGATGATGGGAATAGAAAGAGTTTTAACTACATCACAGCGTTCTTTAAACTCTTGAACTGTGATGCTGGAGAAGTCTCTTGAGAGTCCTGCAAGGAGACCAAGCCAGTTGTGGTCCAGTGGCTAAGATTCCATGCTCCCAATGCAGGGGCCCCACATTCAATCTCTGGTCAAGGAACTAGAGCCCACATGCCACACTAAGAGTTCACATGCAGCAACCAAAGAGCCCACATGCCGCAACTAAAAAAAGTCTCGCATACCACAGCTAAGATCAGGCACAACCAAATAAATAAAAATTAAAAAGAAAAAAAAATCCTAAAGGAAATCAATCCTGAATATTTATTGGAAGGACTGATGCTGAAGCTGAAGCTCCAATACTTTGGCCATGTGATTCAAAGATCTGACTCACTGGAAAAGACCCTCATGCTGGGAAAGACTGAGGGCAGGAGGAGAAGGGGATGACCGAGGATGAGATGGTTGGATGGTGTCACCAGTTCAATGAATATGAACTTGGGCAAACTCCAGAAGATAGTGAGGGACAGGGAGGCCTGGAGTGCTGCAGTCCATGCAGTCACAAAGAGCAGACACGACTGAGCAAGTGAATGACAAGATACATGCAAAAAAAAAAATCCTTGTGATCGATCGTAGGAAATTATTTTTAATGATCAACTGACACTTCAATTAGGGCCTTCTTCAGTTCTGTTGAAAGCAAAAGCTGGAAACTATTAGTGCTACAAAAGCGTGGCTACCAAATAATTAGGGATATTCCCGTTTTCAGCTTGTCTCTGGTGCTCCTTTTCCATCATAAGCAAGGTAAAATAATACAGGAAGATCAGGTATGAGTGGGCAATTTGCCTCTTTCGGTGAAGTGAAA
The DNA here is from genome assembly GCF_032452875.1 of Bos javanicus. NCBI lineage: Eukaryota > Metazoa > Chordata > Mammalia > Artiodactyla > Bovidae > Bos > Bos javanicus. Next base: position 43,818,827 of record NC_083881.1, read on the forward strand.
GAAGGGTGACTGGGCAAAGGGAGGTGGCAAAGGAAAACCAGCTTGAGAGGAAAGATCTCCAGCAGCTCAGTTTTGGAAAACGAATGTGTGTGGAAGTTGAAAGCCTGCCTTAGGTGCTTACATGTGCTGAGCTTAGTAGCTCAGTTGAGCCCAGCTCTTTTCGACCCCATGGACTGCAGCCCACCAGGCTCCTCTGTCCATGGGGATTCTCCAGGCAAGAATACTGGAGTGGGTTGCCATGCCCTCCTCCAGGGGATCTTCCCAACCCAGAGATCGAGCTCAGGTATCCCGCATTGGAGGTGGGTTCTTTACCGACTGAGCAACCAGGGAAGCCCTATGTGCTTACATATCCCTTGGAAATTCAGTGTATACCTCTAGGGCTAAGCACACCCCAGTTTGAAGGTCACTGGGCTAGACCTGAAAGCATTAGTGTTTTCTTTGAAGTAGTTACATTCCAATCCTGGGATGTACCCTCAATCTTGAAGATACCCTAATCACAGCTTTGGGATGGTATGTTTCTTTTGTAAAAACAGATCTCATGATTGATATTGATTCTCTCTGCTGTAGTTTCAAAGTGTGGTATTTTCTGACCTTGACATTACCTCCAGATTCTGGGAGAAGGGAGTTACCTTATTTGGAATGTAAGACTCCTAAGAGTTGCTGCCTGCAGTGGTGTAGAAAGTCCCGCTTTAGGGTATTTGTTTATGGCATTGTATTTTATGGCCTTGGCATCTTTCTGCCTTCCGTATTTCCTCACCTGACCCTTCTGAAGGTAACTGGTTTGCATTTATAAATTTATGAAAGAGGTGGATTAGTGTGGAATGTATGGCTACCGAACAGAGCCTAGTTATTTAATCAGCCTTGAAGGTCTGTGAACCAAACAGTATCTGTAAACTAAATATTTGGGATGGATCTTCTACAAAATCAGTAATCCATATGTGGTTTTATAATTCAGTTTTCAATAAAAATAAATGTCAACCTCCCAACCCATTGTTCTCATCCTTTGCAGCCTAAAAATTCATATTGTAAAAACAACCTATTTTTTTTATAACTCACATACACAAAAGAGGCATTTTACTTTTTACTTCATCTCTCTGAGATTAGAGTGAACTAACTCCTATCTGTGATTAACTAGAATAAAGACACTGCAACCACAAAAGGGTTAGCTACCATTAAATCTGGGCTTCCCAGTTGGCACAGTGATATAGAATCTACAAGCCAATGCAGGAGACTCAAGAGACTTGAGTTCCATTCCTGGGTCTGGAGGATCCTCTGGAGAAGAAAATAGCAACCCACGCCAGTATTCTTGTCTGGAAAATTCCATTGAGAGAGGAGCTTAGTAGCTACAGTCCATGGGGTCGCAAAGGGTCAGACACAACTGAGCACCACCAACCACCATCATTAAATTTAGAATTTAAATTAAAAGCATAACTTCACAGATAAAGTAGTTTTGCATATGTTTTAATGATCTTGTAGCTTAAATTGAAATTATTACTCACTAGTTTTCATTTTTTTTAATTTCCAAACAACCTTTCTACAACTGCATATTTTATGGAAATGCCTTACATTGTGTAACATACAAATATTACCAACACTTAAAACCTACCATATTTCTGTTCTACCAGCTTATTCAATAAAAAACCTGTTTTAGTCTTTTGTTGAAAATTCAAGGTTGTAAGTACCTAGTGCCTGCCAATCTGCACATTGATATATTGTTGATTCATCTGACAAATCCTTCCTGATTGTCTGCTATGTTAGAGTCACTGCTTTTTGATGCTGAACATACAATATTGAGCAAACCCAGAAATGGTCCTTGCTCACATGGAGCTATCGGTTTACTGGAGGAGTATGTGATAATCAAATAATTATACACATTTAAAGGCTGTGATTTTGACAACATAGTGCTTCCCAGGTGACTCAGACAGTAAAGAATCTGCTTGCAATGCAGGAGACCCAGGTTCGATCCCTGGGTTGGGAAGATCCCCTGCAGAAGGAAATGGCAACCCACTCCAGTATTTTTGCCTGGAAAATTCCATGGACAGAGGAAAGAGCCTGGTGGGCTACAGTCCATGGGGTCACAAAGAGTCAGACACAACTGAGCGACTAACACTTTAAAAACTGCAGTTGTGACAAATGCTGTGAAAGAGATGAAAAAGTGCTGGGAGAACCTGTAATGGGATATCTGAATGTTGGGAAGTGTGGGTGGTCAGGGAAAGCTGCCCTGAGGAAGTGATGTAACAATGAATGTGGGTTGATGAGAAGAAGGGAAGGAAGAGTGTTTATAGATAGGGAACAGTGCAAAGGCCAGACAGGGATCAAAGCGAACCTGAAGGACAGGAGGAGTCCAGCTTTTGGAAGAGAGAGTTAGAGGAAGAAGGTGAGGCTGGAGAGGTGGAAGGCAGCCAGATCTTGCTGGGCTCTGCAGGCCTCTCACGTGTTTTGATATGTAGACCAACAGAAAATAATTAAAGCCTTTGTAGGGTTTTAATGTTGGTGGAGTGATAAAATTAGATTGGCATTTTAAAAAGATTACTGACTTCACAGTAAGAAGCGATTAGAGGGCAGGGCTAGAAAGTTTGGTGAGATAGAAGCTTCACTGAATGTATATGCATGTAAACACAAGCTTTTCAAAAATAAATCATGTTCTAAAGGGATTTGGAATTTTTGAAGGAAAGAATCACTGTTTTTTTTATCTTTTAACTCTTTGTGTTTATTTTTGGAGGCAGGGTAAAATTGGTTCACAGATAAATGAAGAGAAAGAAGAAAGAACAATATTTTCCAGAAGTCCTGGGGGGAAACATATCATCAGAGGTAACTGTGTTAGCTTTATTTTTCTGATTATATACTCAATATAAATTATAACTTCAGTATATAAGACCATATGGAGAGTTCATCCTCTTAATCACTTTTCATACTTATAGTCACATACAAACTTACATGTACTCAGGAGCATGGCTTAATAAAGACTAGATAGGTGTTCAGTAGCTATTAATTGTACTAATTAATCACTATTATATTTGTTAATATACTTATTGCTTTTCCACTCAGTAAGACGACTTGGGTTATATAATACCACATCAACTTTTAATGGCTGGTCAATAATTCATTATAGGCATGTGTAATAATATATGTAAATAACCCCACACTGATGGAAGCTCAAGTTTTTTAGGTTTATAATCCTTGTGATTCAATGAACATCCCTGCACAGACATTCTAATATTTGCCAAGGTTAAGTCCCTAGAACTGAAGTTTCTGGGTAAAAAGATATATACACATTTTACGTTTTGATATATACAGCCAAAGAGCCTCAGTTCAGTTCAGTTCAGTCGCTCAGTAGTGTCCGACTCTTTTGTGACCCCATGAATCGCAGCACGCCAGGCCTCCCTGTCCATCACCAACTCCCGGAGTTCACCCAGACTCATATCCATCGAGTCAGTGATGCCATCCAGCCATCTCATCCTCTGTCGTCCCCTTCTCCTCCTGCCCCCAATCCCTCCCAGCATCACAGTCTTATCCAATGAGTCAACTCTTCACATGAGGTGGCCAAAGTACTGGAGTTTCAGCTTTAGCATCATTCCTTCCAAAGAAATCCCAGGGCTGATCTCCTTCAGAATGGACTGGCTGGATCTCCTTGCAGTCCAAGGGACTCTCAAGAGTCTTCTCCAACACCACAGTTCAAAAGCATCAATTCTTTGGCGCTCAGCCACAGTCCAACTCTCACATCCATACATGACCACAGGAAAAACCATAGCCTTGACGAGATGGACCTTTGTTGGCAAAGTAATGTCTCTGCTTTTCAATATGCTATCTAGGTTGGCCATAACTTTCCTTCCAAGGAGTAAGCGTCTTTTAATTTCATGGCTGTAGTCACCATCTGCAGTGATTTTGGAGCCCAAAAAATAAAGTCTGACACTGTTTCCGCTGTTTTCCCATCTATTTCCCATGAAGTGATGGGACCAGATGCCATGATCTTCGTTTTCTGAATGTTGAGCTTTAAGCCAACTTTTTCACTCTCCTCTTTCACTTTCATCAAGAGGCTTTTTAGTTCCTCTTCACTTTCTGCCGTAAGAGTGGTGTCATCTGCATATCTGAGGTTATTGATATTTCTCCTGGCAATCTTGGTTCCAGCTTGTGCTTCTTCCAGTCCAGCGTTTCTCATGATGTACTCTGCATGTAAGTTAAATAAGCAGGGTGACAATATACAGCCTTGACGTACTCCTTTTCCTATTTGGAACCAGTCTGTTGTTCCATGTCTAGTTCTAACTGTTGCTTCCTGACCTGCATACAGATCCCTACCAGAAAGTTATTCCTACCTCCATTCCCAATTATACTCATTTTCTTATACCTCTGGTGGGTTGAAAAAAATCACACCTCCTGGAGTTTTTATGCACTTTTCTCTAATACCTGGCCAACTCTGCACATCTTCTCATAAGTTTACTAGTCACTTGTATTTCTTCATACATGATTTTCAAGTAAATGTCCTTGTACATTCTTTTAATCTTCTACTAGGTATGTTTATCTTGTGACTTATTACAGTCCTTTGGAGACAGTGATATTAAGCCTTTGTCTGTCATATATAGCCTGATCTCTTTTTCCTAGTTTGCTTTAAAAAAAAATCTTCATTGTTTTTGGAAAACAAAGGTTTTTACAATTTATATAGTCAGTTCTGACAATCTTTTCCTTTAAGGTTTCTGGCCTTTGTATTCTGCTTAGAATTAAGTCTTTCACTCCCCAATATTACAGAAATACCTCCCTAATAACATTTTCTTTTGGAACTTTATTTTGTAGTTTTGAGAGCATTTCTGGAGGGCAATCAGGTAGCTAGTAGAGGACTTTATAAAATGTTGGTTCCCTTTGCCAGAAATTCTTTCAGAATTTATCCTAGAGAAATAAGATGCAAAGCTTTAGTTTCAAGGATATTCACTGAAGAGTTGTTTATAATTGCAAAAAACCTGAAAACTGTAAACAATGAAATGTTCAACAATGGAAGACTGGTTATATCAATTATGGTATAGCTATCCCATTAAAATACAAAAAAAAATTAATCATATTAAAACATATTAAAAACTAAAAGCAAGAAAAGAGGTTAAGTTCAACTCATAAACACCAAAATTTTCTTTTGGCTATGTACAAAAAAAGGAAGACTGTGTTTACACAATAACCTTTTTCTTTTCTTCTATGACACTATTTGAACAATAAACATTTAAATTTTAGTACAGCTTCCAATTATGCAGATACATTGTTAAGTGTACCGTTTGTATTTTAGTAGCTAAAGGTGCTTTAGACTAGAGGGTATTACCCTTATATTCAACTTAGGCATGCCTCAGCCAACAACTTTAAGCAAGTCAATTAAGCTTTTTGTTTCCTTATCCGTTGAATAATAATACCTACCCTGATTTAACTCATAGGGAAGTTGTGTAAATTGTAATTCACTGTAAGCAACATAGAAAATAGTGCTAATGTTATTTATATTGAACTATTATCATTGCTTTTGCTCAAGTTTATTAAGGTATGATTGATACGTGAAAAGCAGTACATATTTAATGTATACACTTCATGAGCCTGGAGACAAGCATATACTTGTGAAACCATTACCACTATCTGTGCCATAAACATTTTCATCATCTCCCAAAGTTTCCTACTGCCCATTCTATTTGTTGTTTTTGTTGTGATTTGTTTGTTCAGTTGCCCAGTTGTGTCCGACTCTTTGTGACCCCATGGACTGCAGCACGCCAGACCCTCTTGTCCCTCACCATCTCCCAGAGCTTGCCCAAGTTCATTTTTGTGATAAGGACACTTAAAATCTATCCTCTTTTGAGTGTACAATACAGTTAACTATAGCCACTATGGTAACTATTCATCTTGTATAACTGAAATTGTAACCTTTGACTAATGTCTCTCATTTCCCTCTCCTTCTGGCCGGTGGCACCATTCCACCTTCTGCTTCTGTGAGTTTCACTAGATTCCTCATTCTGGATTTCATTGTATTTTTCCCTTTGTGTCTGGCGTATTTCACTTAACATAATGTCCTCAAGGTCCAACTATGTTGTTGCAAACGGCTGGACTTCCTTCTTTTTAAGGGCTGAATAATATTCCATTGTGTTTCATATGATTGTTGCTTTTAATGTAAATGCAATGGAAACAGTAGGTCAATATCTTCAAAAAGAATATTTTTTAGTTATCTAAGGGAAAGAAGAATAAACAAAAGGAAAAGTGGCCTACTAAAACAGATTGTGGGGGAAGATAATCATCCAATAAATATTTACTAATTGCCTACTTCGAGCTGGGTTGGGGTTGGGGTAGAAGAGAGTAAGAGTGAATAATACATAATCTCTATTCTCAAGGACTTTATTCTGGTGGATGATACATGTCAGTGCCACATACAGAATCAGCATATTGTCCCTAGAACCTAAAGAGGCAAAGGGCTGTGGAGGCAAAAATGCCTCTCGAAGGCAATAAACAATACTCAAGTTTGGTCATCAGAGATCAGCTGAACCAGGTAGAGGAGTTTAGCCTCATCAAGGAGTTACAGGGGAAGAGTTATCAAGGTAACCTGCAGCAGTTCTACACAGCCTAAAGTGAAATTAGGGGACAAACTGGCTGGGGATGCCCCATTCTGGAGGGGTTCCCCTGGTAAGCATAAGGGGGAATCCCCTTAAATATGGTAGAACCCCAACAGCAAATATAGGGGCTAGAGGAGAGAACAGATCCCTGCCTGCTAGGAGGAGACTGGAAGGGGTGGGGGAATTCTTAAAAACTCCATTTACAGAACAGGAGATCCCCTTCTGTTACTTAAAGTTCCCTTGTTCAGGGTATTCTGAGACATTTGTGGATTACTATCCTCTTGAACTTTGTTTCTGATTCGATCTTCCTTCAGGGTTAAGAAAAAGACAACTGAAAATATATTTATACATATATAACGATAAAAATATACACACACTCATACATCATACACTCACACTGTTTGGCTATGAGAAGGTCAGTGGCCCTAGCATTTAAGTCATTTATTTGAATCAAGTGTTGTTCAGCCCTAATCAGTGCACGTTTAACCAAATCTCCAGACAGAAGATGATGTGAATTTTCCAAAACAGAAGGTAAGCTACATGTCAGAAAAATACAGTTTGGACACAACTAAAAACTTAATGGAGTAAAGCATTTTTGGCAATTCTGATGCTACCAGAATCAGCCAAAAAAAAAACAAAACAAAACTAGCATACTAGCACAAATATATATTGCCTGTTATGTACTAGGCAAATAAGATGAAAAAAAAAAACACAACAACAAAGATATGAGTTTAACAGTTTGGGCATGGAAAAAATCTTTAAAGCCAAAATAAAAAATTCTTAAGAACATTTACTTCCCGTCACCTTAACCCTGGATAAGCAATTAACTTCAGTAATTCTTCCCTCTTTTTCTGGAGAAGGGAGTGACAGTTAAAACTGAATAAATACTGTATTTATTTGCAAAGTGCCTGGAATTTTAAAAAAATGCATTAAGGACAAAGCACAGCATTATTATAACATTCTTCCATATAGTACATAATACATACAGCCAACTGGGCAGAATCCTTTCATTTCTCCAACATACAAATTAGGTCATCAGAGATTCCACGGTCCTAAGTTTTCCAACAACTAAAACAAAGCAGGACAAATTCTTTTTTAAATCCACAAACTGTACCAATCTAAGGACTTACATTGCAGTTTCAGGCTGTTTATCATTGGTGGCCAGGTGACAACATGGATATGTAGCAATCTGATCATTACTAACAAAATAACTAAAAGCCAAAATCTCTTTGTGGCAGGTTAGTACTATCATTCTTTACATTAAAATTACATTTCATCTATAAGGTAGAACTAACAATTTTTGTTTGACATACAATACTGTTCATTTATTACAGATACTAAAATTACAGTGAATTAAGTAAAAGTTGATATGAATAAATCTATACAATATACAATCTACACAATATATGGGTATGGCTGTGCATGGGTTTAGTCCATTCAAAAATCTTAAGGCAAATTGTATTTTATAATATGCCTGGGATAATGTTTCTTTAAGGTTAATCTCGAAAAAATACCATAATCCATATTCCACATGATATATTCAAAGTTTTAAATACTGTTTATTTTAAAAATAGAAATTACTGAAGAGAACAGAATCATAAAACTAGAGAGCCTAAATATTGTAACACATGTTGTAACACATACTCTTTATTAAATACATATAACGTTCCATTAATATATAAGGTAAAAGATTAAAGCCTCTAACACATGATAATCTACAACCGTAGAGTTGTGTGTTTTTCTCATTTTTCCCCATGCACATCCTGACATACATTAATGTAAAAAGTAACATGTCCTTTTTTTCCTTACTCAATAATTATCTTGAACGTATTTTGAATGTTTGTGATTAACCTTTTAATATACAGTTTTAATTTCTGTAATTTACTGAGTTATTTATTTTTACGGTACATATAATGTTTCATTTAGTCCTCTTAACATATTTATTAAAAGAGTAAAAAGCTCCTCCATAGTTTGAGAATATTTTTTCAATCTGAAATAAGTTTGAATAAAAATGACTTAAGATTTGTTTCACATTACTTTTAACTTTTTTGTTTTTAAAAGTTTATTTCACGTTTCAAAGAGTAAAATGAATCACAACACTTTAGAATTTGCTAAATTTAGCACATTAAAAAATATTTTAAAATACGAGTATAAGGGCTCCAAATTGGAAAATCTTTTTCTGAACAAGTTGACTACGATTATTATTGTAAGAGTTTCATTTCCAGCTCCATCTGTTCTTCTAATCACTCTAAATTCCATGTGCAGGGTAAACAGTTAAAAAAAAAAAACAAACCCAAAGTCTTAAAAATCAATTCTTGTCTTAGCACACACGCTCTTCGGAGTCGCACGCAGCGTCTGTGTGAGCCGACTCCTCCCCACTCTTGGGGAAAACCCTGCCTAATATTTATAACGTTATGACATACTGTAATACTCACAAGGTGGTTGTAGAAGTATAAACACGACTGGAGCTATCTGATTGGCTGCTGGTGATGTAACACCCATGTCAATACTTCCCACTGAACGCACGTGTTCGACCTTTTATTTAAATTTCCATTTCATCACAGCAATAAGACACTCGGGGCGGTGCATTTTCTGTGAAATGATTATCGCCCAGAGGTGCTGCATCGAATACACAATGCAGCAGACGAGGAGGTGCCCGCGGTTGTAACCTCCTCGCGCGAAAGGTACAGCCTGGTCCAGTCTTTGTGAAGGAACAAAAATAAGTTCACTTCCTCGGGCACCGTTACCCCCCACCCCCCACCCACCCCACCTCAGCAAATGACAAGGCTGGAGAGCAGCTCCCACCGTACAGTTATTTCTCAAAGTCCCAGGTGAACTCGTGGCGAAGGAAGGAAAATGTGCGTCCCGGGCGCGGGTAGGTGCGTGCGGGCAGCGGGGAGGCGGCCAGACCTGACACTCGCCAGCTGTTTGTCCTCCGCGGAGCCCGGCCCCGGCCGCACACGCCCGCCCCCTCCCCGAGACCCCCCAGCCCGCCGCCCGGCCTTTTGTCCCCCGCCCCTCGGCCGACTTCCTTCCCCCGCGGCCGCACCCCCGCCCCCAGGCCGGAGGCGCGGCCCGGCCCCTTTCCCGGTCCCCAGGCGCCCCCACCCCACCCCAGCCCAGCCCCAAGCCCAGCCCCCTCCCCCCGCCCGGCCCCCACCCTTTCCCCCTCCAGCGGTTACTGCTACCCCGGTGCATTGTGGGCGCACGGTCCGTTGTTCATTTGCCATTCGACCTCCGCCAGGGCCTGGTCGGACGGAAACGCTCCGCCGGCTTTATTGTCGGTTCGTTATGTGGCGGAGCCCGGCAGTTTAACGTGCCTCCCACCCTCAGCGCTTCGGAAGCCGGCAGCCGCGTCGGGACTCCTCGGCGCGCCGGAGGAAGGATATCTTGTTTGGAGGGTCGGTGTGTGCGCGCGGCTTTAAAGAGGGGGCAGCGGAGGGTCTCCCCGCACTCCGCCTCTCAACTTCGAAGGCCCCACGCGCGCCGGCTCGCTGCTCACCTCTCCGCCGCCCGCCCCCCCCTTCTCCGCGCGGGACGCTGCCCGGAGCGCCGCGGGGCGGGGGTGGAGGACGAGGAGGCGGCCGGAGGCGGCGGCCCGGCGGGCGGCGGCGGCGGCGGCAGCGGCGGACGCGTGAGGCAGCCCCGGGGAGCGAGCGCGACCGGGCGGCCGGGCGGGAGGGCGAGGCCGAGCCCCGCGAGACCGGAACGCCCGCGGTGGGGGCGGGAGCGAAGCGGAGGGGGAGCGGCGGGGAGCGCGCGGGACGCGGCCCGAGGCCGGGCGCGAGCCGGGGCACCGGGCGGCGGCGGCGGCGCGCGCCATGTCGTTCAGTGAAATGAACCGCAGGACGCTGGCGTTCCGAGGAGGCGGGTTGGTCACCGCCAGCGGCGGCGGCGGCTCCGCGAACAATAACGTTGGCGGGGAGGCCTCGGCTTGGCCCCAGCAGCCCCAGCCAAGACAGCCCCCGCCGCCAGCGCCGCAGCCGCTCAATGGGCGGGGGGCCGACGAGGAAGTGGAATTGGAGGGCCTGGAGCCCCAAGACCTGGAGGCCTCCGCCGGGGCTGCCGCCGCCGCCGAGGAAACCAAGGAGTTGCTGCTCCCCCAAGACGCGGGCGGCCCCACCTCGCTGGGCGGCGGTGGCGCCGGGGGCCCCCTGCTAGCGGAAAGGAACCGTCGGACTCTGGCCTTTCGAGGCGGCGGCGGCGGCGGGGGGCTCGGCAACAATGGCAGTAGCCGCGGCCGCCCCGAGACCTCGGCGTGGCCCCTGAGGCATTTCAATGGGCGAGGGCCGGCGGCCGTGGAGCTGGAGCTGGACGCGCTGGAGGGGAAGGAGTTGATGCCGGACGGCGCGTCCCTGAGCGACAGCACCGAGGACGAAGAGGAGGGGGCGAGCCTGGGCGACGGCAGCGGGGCGGAAGGAGGCAGCTGCAGCAGCAGCAGGCGGTCGGGCGGCGATGGCGGGGACGAAGCGGAGGGCAGCGGTGTGGGAGCTGGAGAAGGAGAGACTGTCCAGCACTTCCCGCTCGCGCGGCCCAAGTCCCTAATGCAGAAGCTCCACTGCTCCTTCCAGACCTCCTGGCTCAAAGATTTTCCCTGGCTGCGCTATTCCAAGGATACTGGCCTTATGTCTTGCGGCTGGTGCCAAAAGCCCCCCGAGGACGGAGGAAGCGGGGATCTGCCCCCAGTGGGGCACGACGAGCTTTCGCGAGGGACCCGCAACTACAAGAAAACCCTCCTTCTGAGGCACCACGTCTCTACCGAGCACAAACTCCACGAAGCCAACGCCCAGGTACGATATATGTTGCTCCTGCTTTTTCAGATCTTTGGGGGAAAGGCTTATCAGCTAAAACTCACTCTCCTGGGTGAAGAGATCTTTCCTGTTGAGAGAGAGGTGCAGGGAACTTAGGCGTGGGGGATTCGAAAGCCTGGGAATAAGTTTTCAAAAGTTAACCGGGGGAGTTGGGGGGAGGGGGAGGAATGACAATTTTCTAATCGTAGCGCTGAATTTGATTTAATTTTTTTCATGACTCAGATTTCTTTGCCCGTCAGATTGAATCAGAAGGAAAGTTTAATAAGCGAGGTTGACGGTTTTAACCCTGTAAGGTTGGCTTTGTGGTTACAATGTTATTAGCTGTGATTTTAGAAAAGCTGCTTTAATGTTGGTAGTCTTTTAGCGTGCTGTTGGAAGTCAAATCTGGTAACTCTTTGAAGAATGAATTAAACTCTTTCCTTAACTTTTGATGCTACCCCTTTTAGGAGAACATCCAACCGAGAAAATTCTTTTTATCATGTCAGGATAATGTGAAATATGAGAGTAGTATGTAAATGTAGAGGAAGCTATTTGGATAAAACTTCGTGAATGATTATACTAAATTCATCTTCTTAAAGTTTTTGTTGAACTTCTCTTTCCAAAGGTATGCTTTTGGTAAATTGTGGTAGTTTTTACTTGCTTCCATCTCTCCAGATTTCTGTGCCAAGATTTTCTGTAATCCCCTTTTTCAAAAAGTTTTCATATAAATGTAGTTTACTTTAAACTTAGGATATTCGAAATGTTGACTGTAAAGTTACTTCTACCAACTACTTGATTCGAACTGGTAGAGAATGTATTTACCAAAATCATAAGTTCTTAGTTATAAAACAGGTAAATGGTACTTCTTAAATCTTGTCTTAGTATTTCTGGACTAAAGATAATATTCTTATCATTTTGATAATCTCTTTCCAAGCCAAGCAGATGTTAATCAGTCCTCCTAAGACAACCTGTGGTTGTGGATGGAATTCATTCTTTTGTATCGGTAGCCAGGCATTGATTTCAGAAAGTCACCTTTCAGATACTAGTCCCTTTGTGTGTTGGAGTGATCTTGCTGTTTAGAACACTTTTAGTGGAGTTAATTAGGCACTGTCTAATAACCCCGTAGCCCAGAAATTTCTCAGAAGTTTAGACTTTAACGTTAAGGCATAGGGTTGTTTTTCTCAGGGGGGCAATGGCAACAGTTTTTTCACAACTTTTAGTTGCCTAAGCCCTACAAGGAAGGTCATTTAAAGATGTAAGGCCGGGAAAAGTTAAGTAAATTGTCCCAAGTCTTACAGTTCTTGGTTAAAAATGAGACTAGCCTTTATAAGGAATGTTGCAATGGAGGAAGGAAAAAAAGGTTTTGGAGTAAATCTAGGTTCACACCTCAGCTTTCTGCAGTTACTAGCTTTGTGAGCTTGGGCATTGGAGTGCCAGACTTGTCTTCTGTATGCCAAACACAGATGTCCCTTATTTTGGCAAGTAATTATTCTGTTCCCATTTTACAGAAGAGGAGTCTAGAGGCTTCAACGCGTTATATATTCCTGAAGTTAAGTAGTATGATGAAGTGGAGGGCTTGTGAAAATGAAAGTATGCTTTTCTAAGTGATGAGTTGGTTATTTAGAAAAATCTAAAAGGACAATCAAACTGAATTTTTTTAATTCAGTGGATCAGTTACTCTTCTTCAGTGTAGTCTGTGTAGGCAGATCTGAATGGGAGTGCAAATTATTACAATTAGCTGCTTAGTGAACCTGAAATCAGAGGAACAGGGAATTAGTTCGATAACCTTATGATAGACTTAGCATGGTGTATTCCTCTCCCCTAGGCATATATCTGGATTAGGGAATTCATCCCTAGGTAAAACCTTTTCTAAACTTAATCCCTGAATTATCTCTCCCTTACCCTTTGCCCCCTTGAAACTCCCTTTTTACAATATAATCTGCAGACCAACTTCTTTCACTTAGGACATTGTATCATTAGACTGAGAATAATACAATTTAGTAAGTCATTTCTGTTTGTCTAAGGCTATTTATTGGTTCCCTTTGATTGGATTTTGGATGTTTCCACTCTGAACTGATCCTAATCATTTCTATTTTCATTCTAAGGTTAGTTTGGGGGTATTACCTTGTAATTGACCCCAGGTACCACCTATAGGATCTTTTTGTCTTGTTAATACATGAGTGACAGGTTCAAGAACTGACTTATTTCTTCTTATGCACAAAGTTAACTTTTTTTTTTCCATTGCCCTGCAGCTTTTGATTACCTGCAGGAGGCAGTATAACACAGTCTGTAAGAGCATTCTTGAGCTTAAAAGTAGGGGGACCTGAGTCCTAATCCTCTTTCTTGACAGGCAAATGAGTTAACTTCCAGTTTCTTCATGTTTGCAAAGTGTATATGCCAGCACCTAGTCACTTAGTAAATGATAACCATTATTTATTATTACTATTACTTATTTTCTTTGGAAATAACTATAATTCTGTGGGGTAGGGGGAACTGGTACTTCATGTCTCAATGTTACCAGTTTTCTCAGTTTGCAAGCCACTTAATCTCATGGAATCACTCTTGATTCTAGAGAACAAACCAGTTTTTTTTTCATGCTTTTAGAGACTTTGGCCATTCAGGTTCTTTGAACATTCTCATCGCACATGCAGTTTTTCTCATCTTCATGAAGAATATCTTGCATGAGCTTTCTCCTGTCTTAAAATTACTGAAATAGTTTTGTAGTTCCTCAGACAAGAATTAAGTTTGAAATTGGGACACAGTTCACTCCCTTTATCCCCCCTCCCCACTTTTTTTCTTTAATTTTAAGGAGTCTGTTTTTTGTGAGGAGTTTAGCCAAATCTTAGTATGTGAATAAGGGTGACTTTACTTTTTCTTATGATTTCTGTAAGGGGAAAAACCATGGTGGTGGCCAAGAGACTGTGGCATATTCTTTTTTTTTGGCGGAGGGAGCCCTGCCTTGCTACTTGTGGGCGGGATCCCTGACTAGAAATGGAACCTGTGTCTCCTGCAGTGGAAGTAACCACTGGACTGCCAGGGAATTCCCAGTGGCCCATTCTTAAAACCTTTGATTGTTATTTTGATGTTGATTGTAAAGGATTGCTCATGCAAGAAGTCTGCAGATGCTCTCAGAATCTGTTCTGCAGCGTTCTATTTCTGAAAAATCCTTGTATTTTATAAGGATTTAAGGGACAACATATAATTTCTATTTTGAGTAACAAGTGACTATATATATCTTGAGTGTCTGGTTCGGTGATTAGCTTATATAAGGTTTGACCATTTGGCCCAGAGGACTTTAAAATTGCTTTAATAACACTGATTACCACTGTATCTTGGTTCAGATCACTTTCTACCCAGTTGGGAAATTTTCATCGCCTAAATCACACATTCTGTCAACTCTTTCCAGTTTAGTAAGCCTAAAACATGTGTTCAAGTGTGTTATTGTTATAAACCTAGTTAACCTTTCCAGAAAGTACTTACTTTAGATCAGTGATCTTCTAATTGGAATATGTTGGTGAGCAGCAAAAGCAGAGGTGAGACAGAGCTACCAGCCTTCTTTGCATTTGGCAAAAATTAATTGTTTTTTTGAGGATTTTGGAAGAAAGACTGAAAGCCTTTCACTGGGAAGGAGAAATAGATATTACAAACAACCACAGAGCCTACAATCCATTAAATAACCAATTTGTATAATATTTATATAGGTTCTAGCAGTCATTTATTGTGTTTCTAAAAGCGGATTCCTTTTCCCTGGTGTTTTTGATTATGTGTCTAGGGACTTCTTTCTCCCTCTTAAAATATACCTATTAGGTAGATTGCAAGGCACTGAAGATAAACCTATGTAAATAAGACATTTTTCTGACCTCTAGAAACTTGTACTCTAGTAAGGAGAGAGACATTGCAGTAAAATGATAGCTACCATGTTAGAAATATATTCAAGTTACAGTTAAGATAACTAAAGGAAGTCGTCATCCTATTTGTGAAGGTTGGGAGAAGCTTGTAGAATTGGATCCTAACTTGTGTTAAATGAGTAAGTGTTGAAGAGGGGAGGGCATTCTAGGCATTGCAGTTGGTAACACCTTGAGCATAATGGAAATTGATGCCTTGATGTGTCTGAAAAGTAGATGATTTAATTCAGCAGGATGAAAAATCAAGTTTGAGTGGGTAGACTGCAGGTTATGGATGGTCCTTTCATGTTGAAATGATTGTATTTTTTCTGTTGGGCAAACCATTTAGCAGTTTTAAGCAGAGGAGAACCACGATGAAATATGTGTAAGTTGATGTGTTAGAAGCACCTGTTGGTATGTATGTGGTTTTTGAGGAGAGCTGGTAATAAAGCATATTTTTGGCACATAAAATTGGCTGGAAGTTGTAATCACCTGAAGACATCTACCCCAGACCTATAGATTTACAATTTCTGTGGATAGTATTAATATTTAAATTGCAAGAGAAAATGTCATCACTCAAGGAGATCAGAGAAGAGATACTAATTTCAAAGGAGATATTCCTTTCTTTATCTACTGACTTAGATAATTTGTCAGTACTACTAGCATACATTTATTTGGCATGCTCACTGTGGCCTTGTGTGTCCTCATACTAGAAATGGAGTTTGAGTTTTAGAATTTGGGTTTGTAAATGGACATTGATCTTTTTATTCTTTCAGTATACCGTTCCAATGGGTTGCTGCAACAAAAGATTTTTATGTTTTTAATGCTTTCATTTTGCACTTTGTGTTTGAAATATCTTTTTTTCCTACTAAACCATTTATCAGTTCTGGGTAGGGACTTAAATACTTTTAAGTACTTGTTTTTTTTTTAAAACCAGTAACAGTTTCTAATCATTTGTGGATTGACTACAGATAGCTAACTGCAGCTGAATTTTTCTCAGAAGAGTGGGGAGACTGGGTAGTGTGATCTTGGGTTTTCTGCAGTAGCTGGTGTTATCCAGTTCTCCCAGCTGGAATGCCGTGAACACCCTATGATCTCCCTCCACACCTCTGCCTTGAAATCTAATTAATCACTCAAGTTTGGATTTTACTTTAGAAATTTTCCAGGCTCTGCCCCCATCACTGTTACCTGTCTTAACTAGTGAACGTCCTTGTTTGTTGCAGGTGTGCTGCACACCTACCAGTGGCTTGCCCTGGTCACACATTTCCAGTGTCATCCCCTGGTAATTACCCTCCACTTTGCTACCACAGTCATCTCTTTATCAGTTAATTCAGTCAGATGATTCTAAAGCTCTGTAGGTACCTATACCAGTGGTCCTTAATCTTGTGTAGGATTCAGGTCTCTAGATAATCTGGTGCAAGTTACAGACACTTAGCTCCAAAAACATGAAGAGCATATTTGCATTTCTTGGGCTTTCTTGGATCACCCTGAAGTTCTTCATAAATCTCGAATGGTGAGGCTGTGTACATCCTTGGTTCTCTTTCTCATACTGTCTCATCTGCTTAGACTCTCAGCCTCTCCTTCCACTCTTGCTTCCTTCAAGGCTCTGCTCAGATATTTGTTTCAAAAAAAGATCTCACCCAACCCCTCAAAAAACTGGATTAGGTGCACCACCTCTCTGCTTTCTTAAAGCTCTTCAGTATCTTAAGAATCTTGCTCAGTATTAAACTTCAGGCAGGGAACTAAATCATTTTGGGTTCCCAGTGTAGAACCTGTCTGATACAGTCATTCACTTAATGCTTATTAAATAAGTGAGTAAAGTCAAGGTTTTTCAAGCTTTTAGCAGCTTTTTCTCTGATTAAAATATTTACTTTTGGCCTCTCGGGAAATAAATTTGAAGATAATAAACTTGAGGATTTTAACCAAATGTATGCTTCTATATTTTCTTAATTTTGGAAGAGTTAATTAAAGTCTCTAAAAATAATTTTACTTATGGGCATCTCCACAGATAAAAATAACAGGAGACTTTTCATATTTATAGAAATCTTTGGGGTAACACTTTTTTTTTTTAATCTGAATGTCTGTTTCCTTAGTCTCCTTGTTTATCTAGTTTAATGCTTGGCTAAGTTGCATTTTCCTTTTTGGGAAAGGGAATAGAAACTTTTCCAACTAGTCTTTAAAAAAAATCAGTTCTGGAAATACTTAAACCTTTTTATCAGTGTATTTTTATCAGTGGTATCTCATGTTTATCAATATACTAAGAATGGACATAGAATGTTAAAGAGGGAACCAGAGAGACAGAGATGACTTGAGTTCTTAGGGACCAACTGTTATTTTTGTCTTTAGTAACTAGGAATTTATTTGGTTTAGCAAGTAATATTGGCAGTTTAATTTAGTGCTTATCTTGCTTTATTTTACCCATATCCTCAAATAATACTCCCTTTGTAGAGTACATGTACTCTTGACTGGTAAACTCTTCATTGTGAAGAGTATATATAATATGTGCTACAGAAACATGGCATAGTGCTCTGATCAGTACTGAAGGAGAAATTGCTAGGGCTGTTTGTAGCATGTAACATTACTATTCTATTCTGTTATTCAGTAGTAATGAAGAAAAATAGTTGTTGAATAGTGTGTTTGGCTTGTATAGCTTGTGTCCAAGTGGAATGGACAAATATTTTGGTGGATAGGCTTTTGTCTTTAAGTTATTTTTAAAAATTAGGACATTTGGTATGATAATGGCAGAGAATGACAGAAATTGGGACTGGCCCAGAAATTTCAGAACACAGTGACCATGGCCTAAAATGACTGCTATGACATAGCCACCTCCTCCTTAAAGGGTTTTGAACTGCTTAATGCGTAAACTTTAAGCACTTCTTGACTTGTAAAGGCTCATTCACTGCTTCCACAGACACTTTACCATGTACTGCCAAATTTTTTCTCTTACTGTTAACTACAGTATCTGTTAGAACTTTGAACCAAATGAGCTTTGCTGGGCAGATATGGCATGCACAGCAAAGCTTACTTTTAAGCCTGCATCATAGAGCAATGTAGTTTGGAAATTTTCTGTAGTGAGTAGAGAGCATAAGCAAATTAATAAAGCGTCTTATTTAGATAGCCTCATAAACAGTATGATGGGTCTATAGAAAATTATAGCAGTAACAACTTTAGACATTTTTAGTATTCATTTAGTTCTCTACATAGAGTCCTAAACATTTCCCATCCCTTTGCTAAGTAGTTGGAAACATCCCAGCATACTGGTTTTAATATACAAGATATACAAGATAAAATATCTTTTTGCCTCACTTCCTTTCTTCCAGCCCCCAGAAGCAAAAATTTGGGACTTAATCGTGAATTACTTGATTACTTTACTCCATCTGTAGCTGTTAGCAGTTTTTGCTTACAATTGGGTGGTCTTAATAGAAGGAGAAAATAACTGATTTCGAATATGGGACATTTTGGTATGATAGAGCAAGAATGTGGGGGTGGGGTTAGAGTATAAGTGTAATTAATGATGCACTCGAGGCCCTGGGAAGTGATGGGATGCTGCCAAGGGTCAGTTGGAAGTGCAAAGGGAATTTTCTGCTTCCTGTGCTTCATTCTGTAGTAATACTCCAGATTTGCAGGATTATCTGTAGTGTTTCATTATTGCTGTGAAATACTGATGTGTCCTGGAATTCTGGCATTTTTATTCTGTTTCAGTTGACTTCTTATACCTGGAAACAACACGAAAATTCTTAGATGGATCATGTGATCTGGTTTAGTTTCAGGATTATTATGTGTGTGACCTGCTGTATTCAGAATTCAGAATGGAACCTAATGTTTGTGTGATTAAACTATACCCATGATGAGGTTGCTTCCCAGGTGATGCTAGTGGTAAAGAATCTGCCTGCAGTGCAGGAGATCCAGGTTCAATCTGTGGGTCAGGAAGATCTCCTGGAGGAGGGCATGGCAACCCACTCCAGTAATCTTGCCTGGAGAATCCCATAGACAAGGGAGCCAGGTGGGCTACACAGTCCATAAGGTAGAAGAGAGTCGGATGTGAAAAGAGTTGACACAGCTGAAGAAACTGAGCACAGAACAGCACACATGATGGGGTTAAATGGAGATGTGGGATTGCTTGGAATCTCACCACCATTTACAGTGCTGCTGCTGCTGCTGCTAAGTCGCTTCAGTCGTGTATGACTCTGTGTGACCGGCAGCCCACCAGGCTCCCCTGTCCCTGGGATTCTCCAGGCAAGAACACTGGAGTGTGTTGCCGTTTCCTTCTCCAATGCAGAAAAGTGAAAGTGAAGTCACTCAGTCGTGTCCGACTCTTAGCGACCCCATGGACTGCAGCCTACCAGGCTCCTCCGTCCATGGGATTTTCCAGGCAAGAGTACTGGAGTGGGGTCCATTTAGAATATTCTATGAGAATTTTTTTGCAGTTCTAACAACTTTGTTCCCTACACCCTTCCCTCTGCCCCCCATTCTCTATTCCTCTCCAAGCATATCAGTCCTCCCAGCATCCAACAATCCAATATGTATCTTTTCTGGGTTTTCCCCCAGATTCTGTCTACTCATAGACCTGTATATATGTGTTTTATTATTTTATAATTAATAAAATAATAAGTATTTAATAATAAGTATTTACTATTTTGTGCCAAAGAAAATAATCTTTAACACTTAAGAATAGATACCTGCCTAATTTAGGGAGCTTACCCACCTAATGCCTGGAGAAGGAAATGGCAACCCACTCCAGTATCCTTGCCTGGAGAATCCCATGGACAGAGGAGCTTGGCAGCCTACAGCCAGTGGGGTTACAAGAGTCAGACACAGCTTAGCGACACCACCACCCACCTAGTGACTCTGTGAGTAGGGCCTGAAGTTCTTATTTAGAAACACTCCTGGTACTTACTGCTTTATTAGTTTAAGAAAGGACACACAGTTAATAACTAGTATAGGCAGCATTCCAAAATCTAGATCACATTCCTTTATTCTTGCTGTCAATATCATGTTATTTTATAGGAAACTACAGTAACTTAATAGTGATGCTAAACTGAACTGTAATGAATAATTAAAAGATTGATCACAGGGAAGATTATAAACATTAAGTATTTGGAGTTAAGGAATTTTAACTGATGGGTAGTGTTTATGATCCTAAAGAGAGAAGTCATTTTGAAAGTTGATTTGGGATTTATATAATTGGGTATTCCTGTAGTTTGAAGCACATTTTTTTAAATTAGGGTCTTGTGTTACTTTCTCTTTCAGTTCAGTCACTCAGTCATGTCTGACTCTTTGCGACCCCATGGACTGCATAGTTAGATATGATTAACTTTGTTGACCTAAATTGTCTGACTCAGTATTTGCCAAGACTTTTAAAATTCCCTTTTTTAATAATGTTAACTAGAATGAGATGCTGAGCGTATTTTAATCTGATTATTTTAAGTTCAACCAGAAAAACTGTGTTCTTAGCAGTTACAGAGATAAGGCAGATTAATTTGATTCTTATGAATGTTTCTTTACATGAGAAAACAACCACTTTTTATTTTCATTTCATTTCTTTTCTTTTTTTTGGCCATATCACTTGACTTGTTGGATCTCAGTTCCCCGACCAGGGATTGAACTCAGGCAATGGCGGTGGAGTCCTAGCCACTGGACCACCAGGGAATTCCCTGTTTTAATTTTAAATAATTCTCAATCCATGTCTTCAGCTATATTTGGAAAGATAGCATGATATGTGATACACAGTATTCTTCAAATGAAATTCTGATCCTCAGGATGTTTCTTTCTTTCTTTTTTTTTTTTTTTACCAATAGCAGTGGATTGCAGCAAAGCTGTTTACACCCTTTCTCTTAATATTTAGATTGTGAACACCTCAGTCTCAAAATATGTAATGATTACTGACAGATTAGTGTATTTGATAGTGGTTTTAAAAAGTTACATTGACAATGATTTGTTGTCTTTGGTATGGAGGCTTTAAAAAGTAAATAAAGTTTAATGTTAATATTTTCCATCTATTGCAGGAGTCAGAAATACCATCAGAGGAGGGGTACTGTGACTTTAATAGTAGGCCAAATGAGAACTCTTATTGCTATCAACTTCTTCGACAACTAAATGAACAGAGGAAGAAAGGTATTCTTTGTGATGTCAGCATTGTGGTGAGCGGAAAAATCTTTAAAGCTCATAAGAACATCCTGGTTGCAGGCAGCCGTTTCTTTAAGACTTTATATTGCTTTTCAAACAAAGAAAGCCCTAACCAAAACAATACTACCCATTTAGATATTGCTGCAGTTCAAGGTTTTTCAGTCATCTTGGACTTCTTGTATTCTGGTAACCTGGTGCTCACAAGCCAAAATGCCATTGAAGTAATGACAGTGGCCAGCTATCTTCAAATGAGTGAAGTTGTTCAAACTTGCCGAAATTTCATTAAAGATGCCTTAAATATAAGCATTAAATCAGAAGCTCCAGAGTCTGTAGTTGTGGACTATAATAATAGAAAACCAGTTAACAGAGATGGCCTGTCTTCATCACGGGATCAAAAAATTGCCAGTTTTTGGGCAACACGAAATCTTACCAATTTGGCAAGTAACGTAAAAATTGAAAATGATGGTTGTAATGTCGACGAGGGCCAAATAGAAAACTACCAAATGAATGACAGTAGTTGGGTCCAGGATGGTTCACCTGAATTGACAGAAAATGAGTCTCAAGGTCAAACAAAAGTGTTTATTTGGAATAATATGGGCTCCCAAGGGATTCAAGAGACTAGCAAAACAAGGAGAAAAACCCAAGCTACAAAGAGATTTGTTTATAATATACCACCTAATAATGAAACAAATCTAGAAGATTGCTCGGTGATGCAGCCACCTGTTGCCTATCCAGAGGAAGATTTGTCATTCATCAAGGAAGAACCAGGTAAATACTGTGTTGAATATATACAGAGGTGTCTCAGTTTTTATTCTCATTCTGCTTGGATATAATCTTGTGTGTATGATTAAAGTAATATACATAAGAAATAGTAAATTTGAGTCTTTGTAATAGAAGGGAAAAAATGAACAGTCACATATCTTATATAATCTTGTATCAAATGTAAGATTTGGTATATCTTAGTTTTTTCTCTACACATGTATATGTGGGTTTCTCAAAGGTTGTGTTAAATAATCAGGAATTTGCCCACATTTTATGGCATGTGGACTCAATGTATAGTTCTTTGATTTTCCTGGTCTGTAGCCTCTGCTCACTTTTTGTACTCAGTGCTGGAAAAGATAAAATCTTTGGTTGTAATATGTGATTTGTTTGTCATTTCAGAACGTTTTTGAGATTTAGTTAGCATTCTTTACTCTCAATTTTTTGTAGTTGAATATTTGTTTTATAGAATTTTGCAAAAGTTAATGGGATTCTACTTTGTTTAGAAGCACTTACTGTTCTGTTCTCCCCATAAATCTTACAGAAACTGGAATATTTTAAGTTTGTCCCACTGTTTCCTCATTTTCATTCTCATTTGCATTAGTTAAGAGAGGCCTCTGAGACCTTTCTCTTGACTATAAGAATCTTTGCATATCACATCTTGTAGTGTGGGGTGTTTTTTTTTTTTTTTTTTTTTGAGAAATGAAGTGAGGGGACCATTGTTGAAGAGTGAGATAGATTTGAAACTTTAACTTAATTGTGTGTGTGTAACTTACTTTTATTTGAAGTAGCCCAGTGGGTTTGAGGTTTTCCTTAGTGGATCCCAGACTTGACCATGCCCACCACTGTCATACATCATTTAGTGCTTGTGTTGCCTCAGAGATCTGTAACTGTTCGGTGTCTGATTTATGTGATGGTGATCACCTGGGGATGGAGTGCTTTCCGTTTAAAAGAATCATTGTTTTTAGTTCCCAAAGGGCAAAATGCCATAATCCTGTGAAATGGTTTCCCTGGCTGTTTAGGTTTGGGTTTAGTTTTCATTGGTAGAAATCATGTGGAAATCAGTATACATGTATAATGAATACTGTTTGCTGAGCTTTCCCCTCCAACTTGTCAAGTCTTTAGCAATAAAATCCCAGAGGTTGTTTCTTAAAAGTACTAATGATAGACTTAGCAGCACTTTGTTTTGGCTTAATTTTTAATGTAAAAAATCTTGAATCAGTTCTCAGAGTTAGAACTGCATTTTTTTTCCCTACTGCATGAATTACTCAGTTAACAGTATGATGGGAGGCCTATAGTGTATTTTTTTTAAAATATATATAGGTACCCAGAATATAAGGAGTAAGATTTTTTGGCATGGTAGTTGACTGACAACTAACAAAGCTAACCTCATTCTTAAAACTAATGCCACACATAATTAGAGTGATTCAAAGAGAAGAAAAGCAGTATTAATTAGAACCACAGTGCATACTTTGAAAAATAACATTACTAGTGATTATCATCTTAGCAAGCAACTCCTAGCTGAGGTTGTATCAGTGTACTAGGTCTATCATAATTTTTGGTAGTCTGATATGCTTTTATCTTTGATAGCTTATAAAAGATAATTCTATTGTCATTGATGCCACCTTAATATCTGATGAACCTTGCTTAACTGAAATTTGATTATATCAGTGACATGCTACATTCCCACTGTTAAAACTTTTAACAACTTTTTGGTGCCTCTGAATCCACCTTCATTCAGTGGCAGAAAATCCCATAAGAGCTAGAACATGATATGATAGAGAGCTAGAAAATTTTTACTGTAAAGGGCCAAGCAGTAAATATTTTGGGGTTTGCTGGTCGTGAAGTCAGTTACTTAACTGTCAGTGTAGCGTGAAAGCAGTCATAGAAAGTGTGTAAACAAATGAACAGAAGTGTGTTCAGGTAAAGCTTTATTGCCAACCCTTGGGGTAGAGCAGTGGGTCTTAATCATGCCTGCATGTTGGCATTGCTTGGGAACTTCAGCCATCATGATGCCTGACTGTCCCTGCCAGGGATTTTGGTTTATTGGTCTGGGATGTGGCCTGGTAGTTGAAATTTTTGTCAGTTCTACAGGTGATGGTGCTATGAGTCACTGATAGAGGAAAGAGCCCAAATTGAATCAGGTTTTGTAAATGAGTTCTGTTACTTACTATGTTACCATAACCAAATTAAGTTAAACACTTGCCCTCAGTTTCCTCCTTCTTAGACTATGCTACTTTTATAGGGTTATTCTGAAAAATGACAAAACATAAAAATACAGCTGTCGCAGTCATCTTAGTCCCCCTTAAAGATTAAGATTTTTTTAAAATCAGTTTTCCAGTGCAGTGTACTTTGTACCAGATTCTTGATAGGTGGTCTATAGCCTCAGCTTGACCTTTTGTTTCAATGTAGGATGAGTATGATTATAAGGAAGTTACTTTATATTGAGCTAGAATTTGTTTCTCTTTAACTTCCTAATTCTGTCATTTTTAGTAGTATAATCTAAGCCTAACCTCTAATCTCTTAAATCAACCTGATAACCCTTCAGGTATTAACATTAAAAAATTTCCCCTGAAGTCCCCTTCTTTTAGGCTAAGTGCTGTATCTCCCGCCTTGTGAATTCCAACCCCTTTTTACATCTTTCTTAACAGTCATAGGCAGTTTGTTTCACCCTGATGAAATGTTGGTGCACAGAATTTTAGACTAGAACTCTCCAGGCAAATTCTGAGCAATAAAGAAAGGACATAGTGGGTCTGTATTTACCAAGGTCTTTCAGTTACTAAAAGTAGAGGCAGGTTCCATCTTTAGGACTGCCCAGCATTAAAACCTTGGCAATTTATAAACTAGTGACCCAGTCTTCTAAAAAATTGAGGCTCATTTAAAACTTCTAGAGGTCAACATTACTGGTTATACTTTCATTTTTATTTATTGAAAAAATAGTGAAAACTTTCAGTGAAATAATGCTTTTAAATGTATTTAAAATTCTTTACCTAATCATCGGAAAAGTCATGGTGAATTATGCATTTAGTCTACAAGCAGTGCTTGACATGTTTGGGTTTGTGGGTCTCTTGTAGGAACAGTGATTTCCCAGATTCTTAAGCCTACTGTCTGTATGCTATAAATAATGTTGTCTTATTGCCATATACTGTGGAAAGTGGTATTTGGGTGCTTCATAAAGAAATGTAAGATACTGAGATTTTATCAGAGGTTATATTCATAATGGTATTTCTTTAAAAATCTTAGGCTAGTATACCTGTTATCTGACTCTGCCTCAATTCCCTTCAAATCATTTTTGATTTGTACATGTAAATGTAAGAAATTAAATAGTATAGGGGCAAAAGTAACCAGTGCCTTAATTGTCTTACACAGTGTTTTCATTTATACTGTTAAAACAAGTCAGGTGTTAATCCCATTTTTTATCTACTCTGGACTCATGGGACATGGGCTTTCTGAATCCGTATTTTTGTATTGTTTGTGCCAGTCACACTAGAATGTTGTAGCCATTATAAATAACTGTATTCTTCATGTAATACATTTGTATGTATATGCATTCAGTAAGATTTTGAAATTTCTGACAAACAAAAATTAAATTTTTAGCAATAAAACAGTGTGCTAGTCAAGAGTATTAATATGGTTAGCCTAATTAAGCTTTTTATTGGCTCTAAGATAATAAGCAGCCCTTCAGAATGAGGAAACAGAAGTTCTACAGATGACAAACTTTCTGGTACTGAATTCTGAAACGAATTTCTCCAGTGGGGTTTTATATAATTGACATCAAGACAGTTTTCTGAAAAGCATTTTCTAGTAAATACAGCAGTAGGTTATATAATTGTCTTTAATAAAAGCTGGTAAAATTTCATATAGATGATTGAATTTTTCATAATGATGTACAAATACTCAGATGCACGGTGGTTTTATTTGATCAAAGGATATAATTTAGAGTTTGTAAACTCTAAAAGCTCCTTTCTCTCATCTGTACTTTTTTTTGTTTTGTTTTGTGGCATTTGTGAATTTTTATTGATCCTTACAAGCAGAGTTTAAGCTGTAACATCTTCAATTTGTGTAGTTGTTTTTTGGTTGAAAAGCATATAATTCAAGTGTATAGAAAACAATTTTGAGAGAAGAATGCTCAAACTATATGTCTTTAAGATACCTAATGAGTCATATTTGAAGTAGTGAATTATTACTTCTACTGAAGTTGTCTACCAACCAATACTTAGGCCCCTACATATTTTGGGTGACAGTTGATACAGGGGATCACTTCAGAGGTTCCAGAATCTTGAAATGCTTTCTTTCTTTATTTTACTTAATTTAGCTGAGTCGGATCTTAGTTGCGTGGCATCTGACTAGGCATGAGGGCTCCAGAACAGGGTTAGTAGCCCTGTAGCATTGGGGTCTTAGTTCCCCAACCAGGGATCAACCTGGTGTCCCCTGGATTGCAAGACAGACACTTCACTGGAACACCAGGGAAGTTCCTTGAAATGCTTTCTTAAATAATCGGGCGGGCGGGGTTGTTTGTTTTAATTTAAAATATTTTTATAGCTTTGAACGTTGGCCATCTCATTTGAGACTTTCCCATATTTTGGCCATGTCATATAAAGTTACTGTATGAGCTACTTAAAATGTTTAAAAACCATGGAACCTAGACTTAGTAAAGAAGATTTGGACTTTAGACTTGGTTCCACCACTTAACTTGCCTTAAGTTTATCATACAGAATGTCTTATAATTAGAAGGAAAGAAAAATTTATAATTATGAAATCTTGAAGGCTATAAAAATTAACCAAAGCTTTAAAAAAAAATCATTTTGGCAACAAAACCTGATATTCAGTTGGCAGCAAAACCAATTTGTATTTTTTACTTCTTTCCTTAAATGTGAACATCTATATGTTTTGTTGCAGAAATACATTTTGATTACAGGGTGCCACCCTGGGCCCCTCTGGGGGTATCACAGTTATTTCTTGCCTAAAATCTAAAAATGTGTGTATCCTACATCTTAACCCAAACGTTCCACATAGCAGGTTTACGGGCCTGGGTTAGTTCTTTCTTAAGGGATTCTAGATGTACTGCCCTACCTTTCAGGCATCCTTTTGAGTATATTATGAAGAATGAGCTACCAGTGATTTAAAGTTTCTTCTTTAGAAACTGTTACAGTTGCGTAGTCAGTGGTAGTTTGAAGGGCTGATGCTCATTTTAAAAAATAAATGTCCACCATTAGCTAATGGACTGTAAGTTATACTAAAATGTAACACTTCAATATTTAATCTTAAAAGGATGATAATGAGTAACTGTATGATAGTAGGAATATTCTGCCATCTTTTTTTCCTTCTCCTTTATTTTCCTCTGCCTAGTTAGTGTTCCTTTCCATCCTCCTCTGCCATACTTGATCCAAGGGGTGGCTACATTAAGGATTATTCTTTTCAAGTTATAGGCGTTAAGGAAACAGAATTTGTTTGGTCAGACTGAAACTGCATGTTGAAGAAGCCTTTTGTGGATGTTTTAATGCTTTCTACCTGCTGAGGGTGTTAAGTTTTCTAAACCCTGTTAATGTCAGCCCCTGAGAATTTTTTAAGACTGAATTTTTTATTTCTGATATAGCCTTAATATTCTGGGGTGACCAGAAGTGTCATATTTAACCAAATACTTCTTGTCTGGGACCCCAAAATGACTTTCCACTTCATAAGAGAAATTTGGTAGTAAAATTTTGAAGTCCACATGAAACTGAGCGAACAGGTTAGATGATATTGCTGTCATAAGATTGAGAACTTGTTCACAATAGGATGGCTGTGAGGTAGAAACGTATCAGTGCAATGTGATAAATGTTAAGATCAGAAGTATGGCAGAGTGCAGTGGGGGAGGTTCCTGATTTCTCATTAAGAGTTGAAGAAAGCTTCACAGAGTTGGATCTTCTTTTGTGTAGGAGTTTGCCAGGAGAGGGTGCAAAGTGGCAAGAATTGAAGGGAGTAAGTGAATAGAAAGGGGAGTGTAGTAGGGATAGTGAGGGGGGTCAATAGGTTAGGGCCAGGTTGTAATTCTCTGACATGGTAATGAATTCTATTTCACAGACTGTGAGCAGTGAGAGGTTCTCAATTAGAGATGCAATCTTGTTTATTTATTTGCCTTTAACATAAAAGCATTTGGAAGGTATTATTCATGGATTGGAGTGGAGAAAGTCCTGAAGAGACCTGTAAAGGCCCGGTCATGAAAGAAATAACAACCTTGTTTGAATAGAAGCAAAGAAGAAACAGTGGAGCCTAGTCTAGTCTGTCACTTGAATCATCACTGAGTTTGGGGGTAAAGGGAAACTACAATTTGTTGAGTCTCTTGGCTGCCATAGAACTGTCAAGGGTGCTTTATATAATACATTTGCAACTGAATTTTCTCATCACTGAAAAAGGAAAAAACCTTGACTGCAATGAACAAAGGAAAAAAAAAGTCTATAACAGTTTATGAAAAAAATTAGCCTTAGTCCTCAGAAACTGTCTTCAGAGAAAATTGTTTGCCAGTATATATTTACATGAAAACAAAAATTGAATAGATATTACTGAGTTTTTGTAGGACGGAGCTGTCATTGTTCCTATAATCTCGATTTCTGATATGCTCTCGTATGTCATTCTTTTCAAGAATATTTGTGTTTTAAGAAATTCTGGATTAGTCTGTGCTTGCCTCGTGTGTGGAATTTTGAGAACCAAAAACAAATGGTCAGGAAGACCTCCTTCCCAACATAGTTTTGTTGAGCACTTATAGGCAAGTGCTGTACAAAGCACTAGATGCTTTGCAAGTGACGCTTGTGCCCTCTGTGGTCCAAGAGAAACCTATAACCACATGCCCCAAGGTTAACCTCATTTAATGACGTCATGATTTATGTTCCACTTTATAATTTGTACATTATTTTTATTTACTGAAGTTACTTTTCATAGCACCTTTGTGAAGTAGGTAAATATTGCTATTCATTTCCTCGTGGAGAAAATAAAGTTACGACTGTTAAAATTTTAAGAGAAGGTAAAGGCCAAGATTTTTACCATGTCATCCTTTCCGTTGGTTGGTAATCAGATTTTTGAAAACCCATGAATGAGATGTCAGAGAAGAATAAAAAATTAATTCAGAGGTGGAAGTTGCTTCAAAGATAGACAAAAATGTATGTAAAGGACAATGACAGCTTATAACTAGGTACACTCAAAAATTTTGGAGTTGGGTTTTTTGTTGTTGTTGTTTCATTGGATCTTAGTTGGCGTGTGTGATTGTGAGCAGGGATTGAACCCAGGCCCCCTGCACTGGGAGTGTGGAGTCTTAGCTTTTGGACCAGCAGGGAAATACCCAGAGATGTTTTTATTAAATAAAGAGATTAATAAAGTGAAGGCTGATTTGCCACAGAACGCTGATAGATTTTTATTTTTTAAATTACAAAAATTTTTTTGGACGTGCTACATGGCATATGGGATCTTTGTTCCCTGACCAGAATGGAACCTGTTTCCCTTCTTCTCTTGCATTGGAAACACAGTCTTAACCACTGAACCACTGAGGAAGTCTAGTCCTTATAGATAGGTTTATTTTTTTGGATTTAGCAGTATCACTGAATGGTATCAAGTATCACGAGGAAAGTGAGTGAGTATAAACGATGGGTATACTTCTGCACTCTCATTTCCAGCGTTGCAGTTGTACCTTTTTTAATTACCTGCTTTAGTGCCAGGTTTGGTGCTCATGTTGTCAGGAAGCAGTGTAATACTGTTAAAGAGCAGTGCAGCACTCTGCGGTAGCTTTAGTTTCTTCTTAAGGTTGAGAATAAGAATATTCTTACTGCATAAATGTGTAGTGAAATTTAATGTGTTGTGTATATGTCGATTGCATATACAAAAGGACTTGATGCGTAAAATCAGGGGTGTATTTTTTGTTTCATTTAGTGGGAGGATCACCTATTCACTGGCAAATGCATTTGAGAAGGATTTCCATAGGAAGGTCATGAATTTCATTTATCAGGGTTTATTTTTTTTTAATGTACTTATTTATTTATTTGTGGCTGTGCTGGGTCTTTGTTGCATTGCAGGGAGCAGGGGCTACTCCTCATTGCAGTATGAGGGCTTCTTGTTGCAGAGCCCTGGCTTTAGAGCACAGGCTCAGTAGTTACCGTGCACAGGCTTAGTTGCTCGGTGACATGTGGGATCAGACTCATGTCTCCTGCATTGGCAGGTGGATTCTTTACCACTGAGCCACCAGGAAGTCCTAGAGTTTATTTTTTAATCCTATAGAGTTTATTTTTTAATCCTATGCTTTTTCGAGAAAATGAATACAGAGTTCCTGGTGAAGCAGAATATGATTCTTACATCAAATGAATGGTTGGTTGCCTGGTTTCTATCTTATTCACATCAACTCAGCTGATTATGGAGAAAGCAATGGCACCCCACTCCAGTACTCTTGCCTGGAAAGTCCCATGGACGAAGGATCCTGGTAGGCTGCAGTCCATGAGGTCGCTAAGAATCGGACATGACTGAGCGACTTCACCTTCACTTTTCACTTTCAAGCATTGGACACAGAAATGGCAACCCACTCCAGTGTTCTTGCCTGGAGAACCCCAGGGATGGGGGAGCCTGGTGGGCTGCCGTCTATGGGGTCGCACAGTCGGACACGACTGAAGCGACTTAGCAGCAGCAGCAGCTGATTACAAATAAGTTTCCAGATGGTTTGAAATAAGATACAGCAGTGATAGCATGTACTGATTACTAAGTTAGGTGTGCTTTTATGAAAGCTATTGTCAACCTGGAGGAGCTCACTTGTTTTGAGATTTATTTTTTATATCAAGAACCAAGTAGTTTATGCCTTTCAAAAAGGTTTTTAATATCTGTAGTATGGATATGACTTGTTCTTGTACACAGAAACAGTTGGTTGTTCAGTCACTAAGTTGTGCCTAACTCTTTGTGACCCCTTGGACTGCAGCACGCCAGGCCTTCCTGTCCCTCACCATCTCCTGGAGTTTGCTCAAACTTAAGTCCATTTGAGTCAGTGATGCTATCTAACCATCTCACCCTCTGCTGCCCACTTCTCCTCTTGTCCTCAATCTTTGGCAGTCAGGATCTTTTCCAGTGAGTTGGCTCTTCACATCAGGTGGCCAGAGGACTGGAGCTTCAACTTCAGCATCAGTCCTTCCAATGAATATTCAGGGTTGATTTCCTTTAGGATTAACTGGTTTGATCTCCTTGCTGTTCAAGGGACTCCCAGGAGTCTTGATATTATGGCAGAAAGTGAAGAGGAACTCAAAAGCCTCTTGATGAAAGTGAAAGTGGAGAGTGAAAAAGTTGGCTTAAAGCTCAACATTCAGAAAACGAAGATCATGGCATCTGGTCCCACCACTTCATGGGAAATAGATGGGGAAACAGTGGAAACAGTGTCAGACTTTATTTTTCTGGGCTCCAAAATCACTACAGATGCTGACTGCAGCCATGAAATTAAAAGACGCTTACTCCTTGGAAGGAAGGTTATGACCAACCTAGATAGCATATTCAAAAGCAGAGACATTCCTTTGCCAACAAAGGTTCGTCTAGTCAAGGCTATGGTTTTTCCTGTGGTCAAGTATGGATGTGAGAGTTGGACTGTGAAGAAGGCTGAGCGCCAAAGAATTGATGCTTTTGAACTGTGGTGTTGGAGAAGACTCTTGAGAGTCCCTTGGACTGCAAGGAGATCCAACTAGTCCATTCTGAAGGAGATCAGCCCTGGGATTTCTTTGGAAGGAATGATGCTAAAGCTGAAACTCCAGTACTTTGGCCACCTCCTGCGAAGAGTTGACTCATTGGAAAAGACTGTGATGCTGGGAGGGATTGGGGGCAGGAGGAGAAGGGGACGAAGGAGGATGAGATGGCTGGATGGCATCACTGACTCGATGGACGTGAGTCTGAGTGAACTCTGGGAGTTGGTGATGGACAGGGAGGCCTGGCGTGCTGCGATTCATGGGGTCGCAAAGAGTCCGACATGACTGAGCAACTGATCTGATCTGATCTGAAGAGTCTTGAAAGTACCATAATTCGAAAGCATCAATTCTTCAGTGTTCAGCCTTCTTTATGTTCCAACTCTCACATTCATCCATAGTATTGAAAAGACCTCAGAAAGAATTTATTTGCCGTCTATTAATGTTTTAGATTGAGGTGAACATTCTGTACTAGTGTCCATGTAGGATTAAAGATCACAAACTAAATCCTAATACTTCACAGATGGATAGGAGACATGAAGTGTCCATTAAGACCTAGCTGAGGAAAGCCTTCAACAAATAACTATAGAATGTTATATAAATAGAAACACCCTGTATTTACAAACCTACTTGGCAGAATTTTAAGAAATGCCCTGTACACACTTTAGAGTGACTTTTTTCGAAAGATATTGGGAAGAGTAACATTGTTTGAATGATTTTAATTTTTTTTTGAAGTTTTTTTAATATTTATTTTTGGCTATGCTGGGTCTTCCTTGCTGCATGCAGGCTTTGTCTAGTTACAGTGAGCTGGGGCTGTTCTTTCATGTGGTGTGTGGATTTCTCATTGATGGTTGAAATACATTTAACTTATCAAAGGAAAGCAGAGTCATTAGATTTCCATTGATTTATGGTTTATGGATGTTTATATACCAGAAAATTGACAAAATTATTCTTTACTTCCCCTTATATTTTTGCTGTACCAGGCACCTTGCAGAATATTAGTTCTGTGACCAGGGATTGAACCCAGGCCATGGCAGTGAAAGGGCTGAGTTCTATCCACTGGTCTGCCAGGGAATTCCTGAGATATGTTAAGTTAAAACTTAATAACAGGTTGCAAAGGGCAGACTATTCAAGCCAACAATTAACAGCACCTGTTGAAAAAGCCTTTTAAAGTCATGCATTACTATAAATACTGGGAAAATAAAATCTAGATAGTATCCCTGCTATCAAGGAACAGGAAAGGATCAGTGTCTGTTTACTCTTCCTTCTTTACATGTGAACTACTTGCTTATTCTCCTGACTTCCAACCCTTTTACTCTAGGGAGTAACTTCACATTCTACATTTAATGTTACAGAGGAAATAAAAGCCAATAGAGATGTAGTCTCTAAGTGCCTGTCTTCAAACCTGTCTCTGTATGTATACTGATTGCTAATGCTTCTGGATCCCAGACTTGTTAAGAATCTTACAAATTTGATAATTCCTTCTCTTTGCAGTATTTCTCTTTGCAGTGTCCTCTCTTTTTCTTAATGACTTCTTCCTTTCAGCATTTAAACATGTTTTAATTTTTGCCTTAAAAAACCCAAACACTTAACCTCTATCTCACTCTATCCCTTTACAGCCAGATTTTTCATTGTCTGTCTTGTGTGTCTAATTCATCTTCTATTCATAACACAAGAGTAGACCGTAGCAGTGGGAAGATGCTAAGTGAAGTGAAATCGCTCAGTTGTTTCCGACTCTTTGCGACCTCATGGACTGTAGACTACCAGGCTCTTCCGTCTATGGGATTTTCCAGGCAAGAATATCGGAGTGGGTTGCCATTTCCTTCTCCAGGAGATCTTCCCAACCCAGGGATTGAACCCAGGTCTCCCGCATTGTAGGCAGATACTTTGCCGTCTGAGCCACCAGGAAAGTCCCTGATGCTAGATTCTTAAATTGTTTAGTCGCTAAGTTGTGAGTGACTGACTCTTTTGCTGTCCCATAAACTGTAGCTTGCCAGACTTCTCTGTCTATGGGATTTTCCAGGCAAGAAGGAGTGGGTTGCCATTTCCTTCTCCAGGGAATCTTTCCAACCCAGGGATCAAATCTGAATCTCCTACACTGGCAAAATAGGAACCTGAATATTAGGAAACTTGTATTGTAAATTAAAGAATTTTGAAGATTATACTAAAAACTGGTGAAACATTGAAGATTTTTAAGTAAAGGAGCAACATAAAGCTTAGTGTTTTAGGAAGATCTTTTTGGCAATGTTGTGGGAAATGAAGAATGTATTGTATTTTGGAGCAAGGAGACCAAGAAACTGTTTGAGTAATCCAGGAGAGTAATGATGAGTTCTGAATTAAGGCAGTGGTAGAAAAAAGAAGCAATGCAACAGATTCAAGGGAAATAGTTACACCTTCCTTTTACAAATGTAGGAATTACATCTTCCTTTACAAATCTAGTATTGATTGATCTTTCCAATTCTGAACCAGGACAGAAACACTAATATTTTATACATCTAGCAGTTAGTACTAGCAGCTGCAGCTATCTTTTGGATGTCAGACACCATACTTGGCTTGCGTTAACTGATTAAATTTCTGTATCAGATCTATGATACAGGTGGATGCATATGAGGATATCGAGGCATGTGGTCATACAGATGGAGCTAGGGTACCTAATTCACCTTGGCTCTAAGGCTCAT
Source organism: Bos javanicus (assembly GCF_032452875.1). Lineage (NCBI taxonomy): Eukaryota > Metazoa > Chordata > Mammalia > Artiodactyla > Bovidae > Bos > Bos javanicus. The sequence continues at coordinate 43,853,301 of NC_083881.1, forward strand.
TCTAATCCAGTGTGCTGTTATTCCTGTGGCTGAAAAACATGTCTTATATATGCTTTTATTCCTTGTAGTGTTAAGCACATAGTAGTTACTCAGTACTTGCAAATATCCTCTATTTAGTCTGCATAAGAAACATTTCCAAGAAGAGAGTGGTGTTTTGGGTGATGGCTATGGTGTGGTTGTAAATAACATACTTTTGTATCTCCTTTTCAGATCTGGATGGTGCTCTACTCTCAGGGCCAGATTGTGATAGGAATGTCAGTGCAAATTTATTGACTGAAGCCAGCTCTGGTCAAGAAGGAGGTGATGCTGGTAGGTATAGTAGAATTTTAGCAGGAGTACCTTTAAGAGGATTTGAAGTTTTGGAATGTGTATGTGTTTATCAAGGAGCTACAGCAGTTTCTTTTCATTAAAGGAAAGTGTTAGGTATTAATATAAGCACTTTCAATCTGGCAGCTAATGTTGATTACAGAATTTAGAACACTGGTAAATACATGAATAGGTGTTTCTTTTTCTTTGAAGGAGACATGTTAAAGCTCTTAACTATCAAAAGCAAATAATAGATTGTGGCTTCTAGCTAGTGTATAGATGGGATGAAAATGGTAATTATCAGAATGGTTGACTAGTGTATTTTAACTAACTTTGATGTAAATTAATAATTTGGTTGTTGATGACTATAGAAAATACTAATTCTAAAAAAAAAAAAGAAAATACTAATTCTAAATAGTGATATTTATAACTGCTTTGTGGGAAGTGTCCTGCACAAGAAGACAAAGAATCCATGAGTATTCCAAAGAATAATATAGGTAAATTAAGAAGGGAGAAAGCTTTCTTTATAGAATGTCATGCTAATAAGTGTAGAAGAATGATAAAATACATATTTTTGCAACCTCCAGGGGAAGTAGTTCAAAATCATCGTTAGATAGTAAGCCACTATTGATAGGTTCATCCCATGATGCCTGGGTGAAAGTTTGTTGTAATCATCAGTCTTGATTATATCATTGATCCAAATAAAAAAGAGACATTTGCTTGGGGATAGTTGGAAAAGTGAATATGTAGTATGGTTTAAATGATATTCCTAACAATATAGTAGTACATAAAAGGGTACATGTGCATCCATAGAGAGAAAGCACGCGGCAAAACTAACATTTGTTGAAGAAAGTGATACAATTTCTATAGCTTTAGAAATCTTTTAAGCAATTGGGATAACAGTGGTACTCCTCACAGAAAGCTCTTGGGCTTTTCAATATACGGTGTGCACAGACCAAAATTAAGCTATAATTCTGAAGAAATTGTGTTAAGGTGGTTTCTCCTAACTGTTGGGGGAAAAAAAGTTTTGTTTTTGTTTTTTTTTAATTGGCTGCTTTGGGCCTTCTTTCCTGTGCACGGGCTTCCTGTAGCTGCTGAGATTGGGGGCTTCTCATTTTCGTGGCTTCTTTCGTTACAGAGCAGAGGTTCTGCATGCATGCTGTGGTGCAGGGGCTTAGCTGCCCCAAGGCATGTGGGGTCTTCTCGAATGAGGGATCAAACCTGTGTCCCCTGCATTGGCAGGCAGATTCTTAACCAGTGAACCACCAGGGCAGTCACTGGATGATGTATGTTTTGGACATTAAGAAATATGGAGATGAACAAACAAGCACAGTCCTTGCTGTTAGAGTTTACTTTGTTTTGCTCTGATTTGGACAAGAGCTATGAGTCATAAAACTCAAAACTTTATTTAGAAGTGTGAAACTGAAAATTGATTAACCTTCACAGGCTACTACTCCCAACCTTCCTCCTTCTCACACATACAAATGTGGTGTCTCACTTTACCACAAAGCGGTATTGCATTACAATTAAAATATGTAATTATGGATCCAGAGGACTTTCCTAACATTAAAAAACAGTAAGTGAAAGTATTCCCAGTACAAAACAATTTACAGTAGTAGTAATGAATCACAATTTTTAAATACCTTAGAGATTTTTTTGTATTGTGGATATTAATAGTTTCACTTTTTCCTTAAGAGGGAAATCTTAAGTTCTTTTTATTTTTCTAAGAGGCAATGTATTTGGCAAATAGATATAGAAAATTGAATTCTTAGAAAACCCATTTGGCAGGCATTCATTTATAAAATTGTGTGTATGGGAGAAAAATTGCTAAGTTCCTGCACAAGTGTGCTCTATGTATATATCCTAGAAAGGAGTGTTCAGGCAGAGGACGGCGTAAGTGCAAAGTGCAAAGGCTTTGAAGTAGTAGCCATTTTACCAACATGGAATAGCACAGAGGCCAGTGTGGTTGGAATAGAATAACCAAGAGAGTGGTTTGGAAGCAAGGGCTAGATCAGTTAAGGCTTTGTAGTGTATTGGTAGTCTTTGGCTTGCACTGTAAGATCATTAGTCCGAGCAGACTTTTTAGTGGAGTAGTATCTGGTTCTGATTTAAAGTTTTTTAAAAATCTGATTGCTGTGTTGAGAATGAGCTCTAGGAAGGCACCACGGTGTGAGCTTGGAGACAAACTGATGGCTATTGAAAATAATCCAGAGGCAACAGTTGCTGATTAGTTTGGATAGGGTGGCAGTAGTTATGGGGGATTCTGGATATGTTTACTTTTATATTAGGCTGTTCTATCATGATGCTGATAAAATAGTTTTATATCCATCTTTTTAATTCCAGTAAGAGTCATCTTAATTACCATCATTATATCAAAATCACTTTTTAATTGTATTAGGTCCTTCACATGATTTCAAGTATGGCCTGATGCCTGGCCCTTCTAGCGATTTCAAGTATGGATTGATACCAGGTACTTCAAACGATTACAAGTATGGATTGATACCAGGTGCTTCTAACGATTTCAAGTATGGATTATTGCCTGAATCTTGGCCAAAACAAGAAACTTGGGAAAATGGCAAGTATTAGTCAAAACATCTACAGAGCTCTTAATACCATTTTTATCAATTAATTAAAAGCTTCCACATTCTGGGTTTTAAAAAACTCAGATGGTAGTAGCCATACAATAATCCCTATTCTCAGGAATAGGCAAGCTTTTGACAAGTTTTCTGTTTAATGTATAATAATAAGTGCTTTTTTGTTGTTTTTAATTCTCAAAAGGTGAATCATCTCTAATCATGAACAAGTTAAAATGCCCTCATTGTAGCTATGTAGCCAAATACAGACGAACACTAAAAAGGCATTTGCTCATTCATACGGGAGTCAGATCATTTAGCTGTGATATTTGTGGAAAACTGTTTACTCGAAGAGAACATGTAAAAAGACATTCCCTGGTAAGTAACTTTAACTGATCGTTGAGATAAACTGTGTTTGTTTAAGGTATTTTAACACTATTACCTGCAAATTTTTGCTTTAAACAATGAATGTTATTTGTAAAACCAGTACTGAACTTCATACAGAAAGATAATGGTATATTTACTCTTTGTTAAATGGGAGGTTTAATTTGAGTGGTTCAAATGTATTATATTGTCTGTACTGTCCTAACATTGGGTTTTTTTTTACTTCTTCAATTAGGTGCATAAAAAGGATAAAAAGTACAAATGTATGGTGTGTAAGAAGATCTTCATGTTAGCGGCCAGTGTTGGAATAAGACATGGATCTCGGCGCTATGGTGTCTGTGTAGACTGTGCAGATAAATCACAACCAGGAGGACAAGAAGGTGTAGATCAGGGACAGGATACAGATTTTCCTCGGGATGAAGAATATGAGGGGAATGGTGGAGGAGAAGCTGATGAAGAGCTGGTTGATGATGGAGAAGATCAGAATGATGCATCTCGATGGGATGAATCAGGAGATGTTTGTATGTCTCTTGATGACTAACTGACCTTCTATACTCCTCAAGGATGCTGCATTTGGACATAATATGAATCAACAATTTGGATTGTTGAACTTGAAGGCTTGCAAAATATGGTACATGCTGGATGGTAGTTACATTGCTGTGAAAACTGTAGGGTCAAAGCCTTATAGCAAAAAAAAAATTTTTTTTATATTTGCACAGGACTGTACAGCAAACAACCTTGTGGTTGAATTACATGGAGTTCACACATCTTCAGTCAGTTATCAAAGTAAAAATATTTTTTATTTATAGGATATACAGTAAGTATTTGGATCCTCTGAAAATATAATACCTGTTCTTAAAAAGCTTACATTCATGTGCCACTTTAACATGAATGAAGAAAATTCATTTATTAAGAGTACAGTGACAGCTGACCTAATTACTCTGTCCATCAAACCACTCAGGCTAGTTTGTACTAGTAGAGTTTTGTTTCTATTTTTATTTTTATTAATTTTATTTTTTTTAATACAGATTTTCAGTGAGGGGCCTTTTCAACCCCATTGGTTCTACTTTTCTGTATTTTTCACTTTATTTTGCTTCATAACTTAAACCAAGTCTCTTCTAGTCTTAGGTATTATTTCTCAATTTTGTGCTGATGGGCATGTTTATAAGAACTGGAGAGGTAATTTATTGGAATGAACTAACTGACTTCCTCCATTCCCCCTTTCCTTTCTGACATGAATTTTACTACTTTATAAATGAAGAATGATGTTGCAAAGTACCGTGGTGAGGTTGACAAATACCACTAAAATGATTATGATTTAAAAGTAACTTTCTCCTGCTGCTCTAATCTGATAAATGGTTACTATATGACGTTTTCTGACAAGGCATTTGGTTTTGGGTATCTGTTACTTTGGCACTACTCTTGTTTGCTTCTTTTTTATTTTTGCCAGTGTACTATACCTCAGTCCTATTTGAAAAGACAGAAGTCTAATTGAAAGAAAAGTCATAGAAATAATAAGTAAAATGATTTGCTTTATAATTTATCCTCCATGTCCAGTTTGGTTAGCTTGTTATGCAATATAAGTGAAATATCAGGTTTTTACTCCTGTGCCCTTTTATCATTAAAATTAACACAAAAAGCGCATTCTCTTTTGTTTCATACTTATGGGGTGTTCAGGGTTTGAAATTATGATAGATAATTAATTTATTTTTCAATTCCTTGAAATCACTACATCTTGATATATATATATAGTCTTTTTAGTAGTCACCATGATTCAACAATCTGCAAAAGTCTTACAAATAAAATATTGCGAGGCTTTACAATTTATTATTCTGTTCACTAAATTCTTCAGGATACAAGGGATGATGTATTAAGTTGAAATCGCCAGACTTATTTAGTCTGACAGATGAATTAACTGATTGACTCACAGCAGCATTTCACATAATTGATATTAATATGCACAATGTTTATCAGGAACATACTGTATATTATATAAGATTGAGGGATATCATATTTTCAGCTTTCTTTTAAATAGAAATTGAGTATATTTTCTTATTTTATATCAGGTAACTAAATTATGCTAGTCATGTGGAAAAAATTGCAAAGTACACTTTGACAGACATAATCCTTTTGGTGCTCCATCTGATCAAAGTTGAAAAGACTGGGTTTTTTAAGAGACAGGCTTTCTTACTGTCTCTGATTTCAGTAGAAAGATGGTTTAACATTAGACATTGATGCTTCTGCTTGGATAAATCAAAGAGTACAGTTACATGGTGAGATGCATCATTTGTCACCTAAACTTTATCATACTTTCTATAAAACTGAAAAACTGACATGAACAGTTTTGGTTTGGTTTTTGTTTAAGACTGAAGAGTACATCTTTTTCTCAGTGTTCTAGACAAATGAGTAAAATGTAATTCTGGTGGGGTCCAAAGTAGACGTTAGTTGGGCAAAGATACTATGAATGGAAAAGTATTTTAAACGTAAAATGTTCTGCTTTGTGAATATGTAAGTATAGTATAAAGATTTCTTTCATCCCATTTATCCCTCTCCTTTAAAATAAACCATAGTTTACAATTGGTAGATCTGTCTATATATAAATATATATTAAAGAGAAAAGATATATATCTGAAAATCACCTAAATCTGCTTTATTAGACTACAGTTCACTTATTGCATAGAAACTGGACTTGGCTTTACATTCTTAATGTACTTTTACTTTTCCTTAAGATATGAACTTACTCTCTTTAAACTGAATTTTCTTTACTACTTAAATTGTTTATGTATATCTGGTAAATTATGACCAAATTTTTGTTAGATTGCCTACAGTAAATTGAAAATACACACTTGGTACACTACGGATTGTTGTGCTTTTGTTTTGGTTTTAGTTGGAAACAAGGTTTGATGTAGATGGCTTGTTACTGTTAATTTAAAATATTCTATAATTATTGTCCATTACCTTCTGTGTTGTGTTGTGACAGATTTGGCTATATTTTTAGTCAACTGAAATAATGATACTTTAAGAATTTGTTTTTAGAAAGGTAATCCAAAGGAAAAATGTTTATACTCTTGAATATATTAGCCTCAGCCTATATAAAAATTTCTTCTTTTAAAGTAAACATTTTACCAGAAACAGAATTGACAGATTTTTCTACTTGCTGACTGCCTAACTTATTTTGTTTCGTGATCTTGAAGGGACTGCTTTTTCCCTTCTAGGTCTTTTTTAAAAAAATAGTTTAGTACTAAGGTATACTACTGGATGTTTCTATTTTTTTAAGTATATTCTTTTTCTGACTTACAGTACAGTTTCAGGAAGTTGATAGATACTAAGAACTCATGATTGGTCTCAGAGAGGTAACAGTGGAATACTCGTAATTTTGTCTGTGGCGCCCTGGCGGAATTATGTGTTACACATTTGCTGAATTTTTCTCTTGTAACTTATATTTTAAATGAAAAATATTTTAGATCTTTTATTTAATGAAGGGGGAGAGTATAAACTGTTTATTTCCTATTCATTTTGTAGTAACAGACCCTCTCATATAAATCAAGATATCATGTATTATTTCTTAGGAGTCTCAGAGGCAATTACTTCCATACAGCCCCTGCTTTTTCATTGTTATTGGCCCTTATTTTTCACATTCACTAGATACTTTGCTAAATTTCAGCATCCTAGCAATTAAGCTAAAAAAGAAAAGAAACATTATAAGGGAAAATGGAACAATAATGAATAGCTTTGAAATCTGGGGGGAAAGCATGAGCTGGTTTTTTGGTAGAGCCATCCTGCTGAGGAAGAGTGAGATGAAGTTTATTCATGTATGTAAAGCACTTAGAACACTGCCTGGTGCATAATAGTGACATGACACATCTTAGTTGTTTAATAATATAGGAGAACCAAGGGGGAAAGGAGTGGAAGAATAGAGAACGGGGAATGAAAAAATTGGGACTTAGAAATTTGTATTAAAACATTGTGTTATAAAAGGCCTGATAATGACTAGTATAATATCGGGGATAGTGTGATGGAAGAAGGGTCTTAAAAACCATAAAATTTAAAACCAATAAGCTCTATTACATTTTTAGGATATTGTCAGCATAGGATGAAAAAGTTATTTTTCTGAATAATTCCAAAAGCTAGCTTGTTTTTAGTGCCTGCACATGCCATTGCGCTTTACCTTATCAAATCCCCTATAAGTAGGTGCTATTGTCTCCATTTTATAGACAAGGAAAGGCTCCATGAAATTGCCTAATGGACTAATGTAACAGTCACTACAAAGTAGAGCTGGGTTTTGACCAGGTCTGATTCTGAAGCCCATGCTCTGTTTAGGGGGCTCTGTTGCTCCAACTTTTGTAGGATTTTAGCTCTTTAAAGTGGTCTGTCTATGGAGACATATTTTCCATATAAAACAGCTATGTTAGGAATTTGAGTGTCTGTCTAATCCTTCCTCCCCCAAATGTCCTTAACTACTCTTGCCTCCTAATACAGCAATTGTTACACCACATGATTATAAACAAGATACCCTTCAGTGTAGCACATGCTATTAATTGGCTGTAGCATTTTCATTTTAAAAGGATGATTTTTAACTGAAGAATTAGATATGAACCCGTTTTTGTGCCGTTCAGTCACCCAGATCCTTAAACTTAACTATGGTACATAATATACATGCTTAGAACTAACATATTTTTTCTTAGTCACTTTAGGATTTTAAATGGAAAGGTTTTTTTTCCCTGCTGTATCCCTACTTTCAAGTGAAGTTGAGCCATTCAAGATATTTAGTTTAAAATGTTTTAGGGATAAGCACATTTTAAAAGATGTTTTGTAGCCCTGAATTTTATGACATTGGGTACTTAAAATTTAGAGTATGCTGCTTATTGAGAACAAAATTGGATTAAGGAGAGGGTTGGTTGAGGCCATTATGAGATGGGAGAATCAGCATTTTAAAAACACTGTAAACAAAAGAACACTTTCTGCCTGCTGTTTGTAAAAGCTCTTTGGGAAGATCTTTTACGAAGACCAATTTTTAATGTAATTTACCTACCTAGTATAAGTGTCCTAAGACATGTATGTAAACTTCCACCATGTTTTTTTTTTTTTTTTGGTCTGTGTATTTAGAAAATACACACGAATCTTTATCAAACCTAAAAATATAAACTTGTGAGCACTGAACTGCTTCTGGCTTTGTGAATTTTGTTGACTCTGATATTTAATCCAGATTGCTTTTAACAACAATAATTTAGACTAACTGGGTATGGGAACTCCTTTGTAAACTTTGACTTATGTATAATTCAGATACCTTTGTATTGTAGAATATTAAGGTTTATCTCTTTTTATGTGAAGTGCATAAAAGGCTCAAACTACCTCCTAGTAGTAATTCTTGGAGAGCTGCTTTAATTAATAGAAAGCAGTCATTTATAATCAGCATATCTTTTGTCTTTCATCTGTATTACTTTTGGAATTCTCTACAGGTTGTAGATAACATTGAAATATTTTCCCTGAAAGTACATATTTCTGGAAATGGGTTGAAAAGCAAAGATAAACTACTTCACCTATATTTATTGCATATATAGCAGATTAATGGGTTAACAACTTTCAAGTCTTTGAAACTTTAATAATACAGAAAAGAACATTTTTTTGTGGTGATGGTGTTAAAGTAATAGAACAAAGGACTGGATACCCAGACTTTTAGTTATTAAATGAGAGTTTTGATTTAGTTTGGAAAATGAAGAGGGGATGCCCATATTGCATACAATTCCTAGTGTCTTTAAAGTACTAAAAGAACTCTCATGTGGCAGTAGATATATTTTAATGGTTTGTGTAGATAATATTCTCTGTGGTTCCAAGGGGTTAAGATTGGACAAAAGATGAAGTAGGGATTATTTGAGGGGAAAAAACAACCCCTTCACCCAAAATTTCAATTTCAAAATGAATTTTTTTGGTTGTGATTTTTCTGAACCATTGTAATTATCAACTTTTTGTTTTGCTTAGAACATTGTTAAAAATTATGTATAAATATCTCATGAAGCACATTTTGACACCAAAATGGACACAGCTAAAACTTAGAAAATCATGTTTAGCTTTATGGAAAAAATTGTTACTTGAACTTTTTTCTTTTTCACGAAAAATCCAGACCAATGTTTGGAAGATGGTGTAGGAAATTCAATGATTGGATCTGTAATTAGATAAGAAAATTAAAGCTCTTTTGAATTTTAATAACTGAACTAAAGGAAATTTAAAAATGGAATACAGGAAAGTTAAAAAATAGGTTCTATAGTTGCATGGTGCCTTACATGCTATTAATACTACCTTTTGAATCCCCCCCCCCCCGCCCCGCACCAACAGTCCGTTTGGCAATAAAGTACTACTCTTCCAAGAATAATTAGGTATGTTTTAGTCTCTTAGTGAAAGATACCCAAAAGACAGTCCTCTTGAAACATATCCCCAACAGTTGTTGAGAGGACAGTATATAAAATGGTCTCATTAGTTATTAAAAAAATTCTTAGAAGACACTTTATAAAGATTTAAGAGTTAACCAATACAGAATCGATTGCCAGGGAGGTCACTACAATGACTTTATAGTCAGTTTTAGATCAGGGCTCTTCAACTTTCAGTGTCTTACCTGTAACAAATTCATTGAATAAATATTTAACATTTGGGAAAACTTTTGAAATTAAAGACTGCAGATTATATTCAAATAACAGTCCTGGCACATAGAGCTCAAAATTATTTCCTAAGTGAAAGATTAAAGACATAAACATTTTTAAGGCTTTTGCCTGCTAGTATCTCATGGCATACAGCTTTCAAGTCAGTTTTCTTTAGTTTGTGTTGTGCCATGCGTAGGATACATGAGGTCACACTGGGCCCTAGGGACCCTTCAGTACCACCATAGGTGTCTATACCCAAAGACATAATCAAACCCAACCTTTGGCAAATACTACCATAGAGATCTCGATACAAATAGTGATTTTTTTTTTTTAAGCTACACCATCTCCATAACTTAAGCGACAAGATTAGACACTTGCTGCAAAATTTTAATAACTGGCATAGCTGCCGCTGAATATCTTAATAGTGTATATAAGGAAGATGTGAAGAAACTAGAAAGAAAACCCTATTGGAGTTTATTCCTTCATGTAGTGTAGGCTGCAACAGTGGTATAGATGAAGATGTGTGGACCTGATGTTTTACTTACTGATAGAATTTTTTGTATTTGTGAAGAGGCATGTTGGGTGTTAGCATTTGTATTTTATAGTGGGGAAGAAAAATGTGTTTATCTGTCCCTTGTTCTTAGTCATCTACTTGAATTTTGTTAGCTCCTGGATTCCTAAACAGAGATGGTAGTATTTACATAGAGACATAAGTGATTCCCCAAAGCAGGTTTTACCATACTAAATTGTCAAGTAATTGCCACTTAAGTCATTAATTAGCTCATTCCAAAGAATGGCAATTATGGGAATTGGATCAGCCTCCAAGAGTTCTAACCCAAGGGCTTAGACGTCTATGGCAAAGAAAGTGTGAAGAACTTAAGAATTACTTTGTGTGTGTTAGTTGCTCAGTCATGTCTGACTGTGACCCTATGGACTGTAGCCTGCCATGCTCCTCCATCCTTGGGATTTTCCAGGCAAGAATACTGGAGTGGATTGCCATTTCCTTTTCCTGGGGATCTTCCCAACCCAGGGACTGAACCCAGGTCTCCTGCATTGCAGGCAGACTCTTTACTGTCTGAGCCATCAGGGAAACCTAAGAATTACTTTAGCTCTAGGTAAACAACTAGAATTTTATATATGTAGGTATAATTTTTCTTCAGTTGATAGTCTTAAGTTTGCTTCCTTATAAGATTTTATTATTTCATAGGTTTTGGGGCATTTACCTTGGAGTCCTACCTTAGACTTAAGGCAGTTTTTTTGAGCCATTAATCATCCTAAACTTTTGCTGTGTTCCTGCCTTCTGAAGGTTGCTGACTTTGGGGCACCCTAGTCTGTTTGCTGGCCTTCTTTGTTACTACTAGTGACCTATACCACTCTCAAAATGTAAATTCCCATTTCAGCCAATGGACTCTATTCTTCTTTGGTTATACATGTGTTTAGCAGATATATTGAATACCAGTTTGTGAGAAAATGATTACCCATGATGGATAATGGGGTCACACTGCGTTCACTATTTTACTCTCAACTATTTGGGATGAGAAAAGATGCAAAGTTAGACAATCAGGGAACTTTATCAAAGAGGCCTTTAATTTCAGTGATTTTTAAAAGTGATTTAGTAGAAGGGTTGAATGGCTGAAAATATAAAATGGTGCAGATTGTTAGTAATGCATACACAACACTTTGCCTTCTTCCTCTTCAGTGTAATAAAAAGGAGATACTTTCACCTTGAAAATTTACTACTTTCTATATGCCTCCCAGTTCTCTGTCAGCTATACCGGACAAGTCTGTAGTATTAGACAGGCTCTTCTTTTTTTCAGAAGACCCGACTGTACTCAGGGAAACGGACACCTTAGTGTAGAGTCTCTGTACTGTTAGGGGGAACTAGATGATGAAATGACTCTACCTAGAGCTTTCTTATCCAATAAAAGTTGTTCACTCAATTGCAGGAACTTGGGGCTGATGTTCATTCCACATTTTTTGAATAGGGAAAGAATATCACCTTTGCTCAAAGGGTGAAATCACAAGCTTCTATATTCCTCCACGTCCCCATCCCAAGTTATTCTTAAATAGCTTAAGATTTCTACTTAATTTTGATGTACTTTTTTAAACAGGGCATATTTAAATGAAGTCGCTCAGTCGTGTCTGACTCTCTGCAACCCTGTGGACTGTAGCCTACCAGGCTCCTCCATCCATGGGATTTTCCAGGCAAGAGTACTGGAGTGGGTTGCCATTTCCTTCTCCAGTGGATCTTCCCAACCCAGGGATTGAATCTGGGTCTCCTGCATTGTAGGCAGATGCTTTACCGTCTGAGCCACCAGGGAAGTCTGGCATTATTTATGCATCACTAAAATTAGTCTCACCTCATTCAAAATTCGAATCATCTAATATTCCATGTCTATGTGTGTTGTATATTTTACAGTTTGCTTTTCAGTCAGGATTCTGATAATCTTTAATAGGAGTCAGCAAATCTTTTCTGTATAGGGCCAAACAGTAAATCCATCAGTATATATACTGAGGAAGGATGTGCCTTCTTAACATCAATGAATTTCCTTTCTAGGATTACAAACGGAGAAGGCAATGGCACCCCACTCCAGTACTCTTGCCTGGAAAATCCCATGGACGCAGGAGCCTGGTAGGCTGCAGTCCATGGGGTCGCTAAGAGTTGGACATGAGTGAGCGACTTCCCTTTCACTTTTCACTCTCATGCATTGGAGAAGGAAATGGCAACCCACTCCAGTGTTCTTGCCTGGAGAGTCCCAGGGATGGGGGAGCCTGGTGGGCTTCCGTCTATGGGGTCACACAGAGTTGGACACGACTGAAGCAACTTAGCAGGATTACAAATCTGGGGTAACAGGATATAACACTTCGATGGCACCATTTTATTGTACAGGTTTTTTTGATGTAAACCTTTAAAAAATTTTTGTTTACTGTGTTTTATTTTCTATTCTTTTGTTTTTGGCTGTATTGGGTCTTTGTTGCTTTGCACAGGCTTTCTGTGGTTGCAGCAAGCAGGGGCTACTCTTCATTGCAGTGCATGGCTTCTTGTGGTGGCTTCTCGTTACAGAGCACAGAGTCTAGGCATGCTAGCTTCATTAGTTGGGCACACAGGCTCAGTAGTTGTGGCTCATGGCCCTAGAGAACAGAAGCTTGGTAGTTGGAATCTTCCCAGACCCGGGATCTAATCTGCATTCCCTGCATTGGCAGATGATTCTTACCCACTAGGCCACCAGGGAAGTCACAATGTGGACCATTTTTAAAGTCTTAATTAAATGTGTTAAAATATTGCTTATGTTTTCACATTTTTGTTTTCTTTGGCCACTAGGCATGTGGGATCTCAACTCCTCAACTAAGCACTGAACCCACCCTCCTTACATTATAAGACTGAGTCTTAACCACTGGACTGCCAGTAAAGTCCTCCTATGGCACAGTTTTAGATACCACCTTGGCTGTGATGAAACAAAAAGATTTTAACAGGAAATCAGATAAATACATCCCAGTATACAGAGTGTCCCCTCCCATTCCCTAGTTGCTAAATGAGAGAAAAGTGAAAGTTGCTCAGTTGTGTCCAACTATTTGCGACCCAATGGACAGTACAGTCAAGTCCATGGAATTCTCCAGGCCAGAATACTGGAGTAGGTAGCCATTCCCTTCGCCAGGGGATCTTCCCAACCCAGGGATTGAACCCCGGTCTCCCACATTGCAGGTGGATTCATTACCAGCTGAGCCACCAGGGAAGCCCAAATAAGAGAGAATATGTCAAATTCAGAAATATATTCAGAGCTTTAAGAAGAGATTTTAACTTGCTGATAAAAGTATGTATACTTCTAAATTAGACTTTTATTGCCACTTAATCCTATCTTTACCCTATGTTATAAGATTCTTATATATATATATACACATATATATATATATGTATATATATATATGGCACTGAGTGCAATGGCACCCCGCTCCAGTACTCTTGCTTGGAAAATCCCATGGACGGAGGAGCCTGTTAGGCTACAATCCATGGAGTTGCTAAGAGTCGGACACGACTGAGCGACTTCACTTTCACTTTTCACTTTCATGCATTGGAGAAGGAAATGGCAACCCACTCCAGTGTTCTTGCCTGGAGAATCCCAGGGACGGGGAGCCTGGTGGGCTGCCGTCTATGGGGTCGCACAGAGTCAGAAACGACTGAAGTGACTTAGCATAGCAGCATGGCATTGAGTTTCTATAGCCTTTAGAATGTAAGCTAGGAGTCTACACTTAAAAAAGGTGTACTTAAGTCAGTTAGACTTGTGAGTCATCCTGGACACAGTTTGAAAATACTAAGCTTGTGAGTAACTGAGCCAAGATATGTGACCTGAAAAACATTCTATCAAGCTAAAGAAAACTTCCCAAACTAAAGACTCATACTGAACCAGAAGCCTGTGTCATTGTTTCAGACACATGTAATTGCCCATTATGAGCCCCACTGAGGACACTTCTCTTTGTGTTGCTCGGCCTCTTGTAGTAGACTCAGGTACATGGCAAATGAACAAATAACAGCACAATTATTAGTCACAATGTCTCTTCACACACATTTTCAGCATTGGTCTAAAATAGTTCCAAGAATCTTTCCTCAAGGTTAAAATTAATCACAACAGATGGTCCGATTTTAAGAGATTTGGAAAAAGTTTTGTTGCTCTGTTAACGTGGTACTGTCCCATCAAGTGTGTCAGATATATCTAGAAAGGACACAGTGATGGAAGGAACTCTGAGAAGAACACTTGAGATAAGCAGGGGTTCTTATCTGGGCATCCCATTCACTCCTCAACCCACTGCACCTTAGAATGCTAATTCAGTATTTAAAACTACTTTCTTAAAAGGCCACTAATGAAGTTGCCAGAGCCCCACCCCTGCATCATTTCACACTGTTAGTGACTAATTTCCTTCACACACCTGTCCTCTTACTTGACCCTGTATGCATCAATATTTTCTTTGCAGGGCACTCTATCAGTGTTCTTTCCCATGGAGGGTGGTGTGTGCGCTCAATTGCTCAAGCGTGTTCAACTCTGCAAAAGCCTCATGGACTGGAGCTTGCCATGCTTCTCTGCCCATGGTGGTGTTAATTACAAATGATCACAGTGACCTAAATCTTGGTTGACCTCTGTCCAGAGTTTACAAGTATTTGTTGAAATGACACTGTGCATTGTTTGATCCACAAAAGATTTTCAATCACATTCTAATTTGGATCACTGTTCTTCAGTTTCTCGTGGATGACCGCAAGGGTCTTTAGATTTACATTTTGGTGTATGGAGTCTCATCATGATCATAGCAAAGTTACTTTTAGAAAAATTACAGCCTTGATTTTTTTGAAGCTATTCAATGTATGCTAGCCATGTAAACAAAATTTGATGTGCTGTCTAGCTGACTTGATCATGTCATATCAATATGTATGTATCTCTGGTAACTATGCAGACTAATAAAACCTTCAAACTGAAGGGACCTGAGAAAAACATACACATTTGTTATTCAATCTCTGCTTGAACTGATGCCATCAATGTTCATCTCCAGCTCATAGAACATCTGTGTTAGGTTGAGATCCTTCTGTTCTCTAAACTGAGTTGAGTTGAAATTTGCTTATTCCCTCTCCCAATGCCACATGAAATCCACATAATGCCTCATGTAACTGTGGAAACTGAAAAGTAAGGTACATTATATTTTAGGACTACTTAGGGCCTTAAATTTTTCCTCCTAGAAAACAGTATGTTTTCTGTAAGTATAAAGTCAAAAATCCATACTGTTCATTCTTTTCCAGTTTAATGTTTCATTCTTCATTTTTAGAGCTAAGAATCAAATATTTAGTATGAAAAACTGATGCCCAAAAAAAGACTTTAAAGTACCCAGAAATATTTCTTGTAAAGTAGAATATTAATTTGCTGGCACTGGTATATAACACTTAAGATTAAACTTGCTTCTCCAAGATAAGATTAAGTTTGCAGCTTGATATAAAAATTTAAATGTTACTTAATCCTAGCTTTCAAGAATTCATAATTAATTGATTTCTTAATGCAGTACAATTTTATTGTATAAATTTAATGATTGAACTCCCTTTAGAAAATGTATTACAAGGGAGATGAGTTATTTTTTCCTTTAATTGCATTTCAGATCATATTCTAAAAGCAGTGAGAAATATTTTTATTAAATTCTTATAAAACTTCATGCCCAAGCCATCCATCTCCCTAGCAGCAGGATAGATTTACAACTATGGCTAATTTGTCATTTTTATACTTAGTGTGAAAAAGATGACAAGTACAGTCCTGGTGCGCTTTTGTCACCAAGATGAAGACTGGGAATATTGTCTTTATCAGGTAGCCAGTTTAAGTCCCAAAATTATTGAATGCTCATTGGCATAATATTTCTTCTCAGTGTTTGAACTCTAAAAATACATGAGTGGGAATATCCATAAAAAGTTATCCAGAATGCATTTTGTAAAGTTTACTGCATGCTGTTTGAAAGTTAACCCTGTATCTTTGTTTCAGCACAAAATACAGGAATATGAGCTGAGGATCTGAGGATGTTTTGCCTGTGTAGGTGATGAATTTCATTGCAGTTTTTCATCATTTATGGATATGAGAAAGAAAAGGGCATGTTTTCACCTTTTAAGTATTTCTCACTGACATCGTGACAGTTTGTTATAAACTTATGTTTAATGTGAGCAGTTTCTTTATAGTATCATTGTAGACCTCAGAATGGCAGGGGTTTTTCAGTTTTTTTGGAAACTAAGCTTAAATGATGGAGATGTAATTTGCAGGCAAAAATGAATAAATTTGCATTGTATAGTTTGCCACTGTAAAAGTCCATTTTCTGCATATAATGAAAGTGAAGAGACTTGAAAAATCAGATTTGAGAAAGTTTCCAACATATATTGCCACTAATGTCCTGCTTTTTAAGTAGAATCTTTTTAAAATATTTTTATTCATTCATTCATTCATTCATTCATTCATTTTTGGCTGTGCTGGGTCTTCACTGCTGCACATGTGCTTTCTCTAGCTTTGGCAAAGAGGAGCTACTCTTGGTTGCACTGTGGTGGCTTCTCGTGGGAGCACAGATTCCGGGGAGTCAGGGCTTCAGTAGTTGTAGCTCCCAGGCTCTAGAGCCACAGGCTCAGTAGTTGTGGCACACTGGTTTAGTTGCACTGTGGCATGTGGTGTCTTCCTGGATCTGGGATTGAACCCATGTCTTCTGCATTGGCAGAAGATTCTTTACCACTGAGCCATCAGGATAAGTCATCAACCATCTTATATTTCCACCTTTATTAATATATTAGTATAATTAATTGTTGGAGATGAATAATGAGGCAACTGCAAAGGCAAAATCTGGTATTTTGTATTTTCTTAGAAGGACTGTCGGGCTTCCCTAGTGGCTCAGATGGTAAAGAATCTGCCTGCAATGGGGGAGACCTGGATTTGATCCCTGGGCTGGGAAGATCGCCCTGGAGGAGGGCATGGCAACCCACTCCAGTATTCTTGCCTGGAGAATCCCCATGGACAGAGGAGCCTGACAGGGTATAGTCCGTGGGGGTCACAAAGAGTCGGACACGACTGAGCGACTTAACACACACCACGCAGAAAGCAAAATTTATGCTGTTAAAGAAAATTGTAAGCACTTGAAATTGTACTATGTAATTGAGTCCCGTCATAATTTAAGTACAAAGTATTTTCATTGTAGGATTAATAGTTAGAATATGGTATATATTTAAGACCTTTTATAGTTTAGTTTCAGAGTTGAAGTCTTTCTAAAGCTTCTGAAAAGTAAAGGTATAACTCATTTATGTGGCTGTCTTATGGACATTATAGAAGGGACTTTTATATAAGTCTTATGAAGCAAAATGTATTGAAAAGAGTATTCCTTAACAAAAGTTTTCATGATCTGTAGATATGATGTAAAAAGGTTTCAGAATATAGGATTTCATAGGAACTTTACTTGTTTGAGCAGGTAAATTTGGAAACTAAAGAGTGTTTTCCTTTAATGAATCCAGTCTACTTGGTATATTAGATAATTATTATCATTCAGTTCATGTCTGTTTCTTTAGTTCTATTAGAGACCCTTTGTTCTTTCTTTGGTAAACAGTGATCTAAATTATCATATATGCTGCTGTATTCTACAGTGATTAATTAGCATAAGCTATTCAAACACACCAAGGCATTTCTATTTTAAAATCCATCCTTGAAGAGAAAATAACACTATAAGATAATTGCTAGTAACAGTATTCATTTTCTATATATCTATTTAACTTATTTACAATGTGAATTTTAAAAGTGAGTATTTTGTTTGCACATTTCTTTTTCCTGTTTGCATTTTACTCTACAGTCTCCACTCACTTTTTCCAGTTCCTGCTTTAAGCCCTTGCTTACCTTCATGTGATCTTCGTCTGACTCTTAGGAGTTATTTTTCTCTAGCTAAATTCTTTTAAAATCTAGCCATGTTTTAGATATAAATACAAAACAAAGTGAATTTGAATCTTTTTTTTTTTTTTTGCCAAAATAATCCCAATTTAAAAAAATTTTTATTCTAATGGAAACCATGTAAATTTGCTGCTTGATTCTGAGTACTTCACCTCCAGGAACTGTTTCTTAGTGAATTTTTCTCTGCCTTAAATTTGGCTATTTTGCCCTGACTATGACCTTTCTTATTTCAGTCTAACTGGCTAACAAATGCAAAACAAATCTCAAAAGAGGACCATTGTTTTCACTTCTAAATAACCTTCTTCAGGGATTTTCAAGCTATGCTCTGGGATCCTAAGAGTCTTTGAAGATGCCTTCCTGGGAGTGGGGTTAGAGTAGGTGGGACGCTTGGGCCTTCTGCCAAACCTCAGCTTCACTTTATCCTGCTATGTTTTCAGGGCCCAGTAATTACAAAAAAAAAAAAAACTTTTTTAAACCAGCAACTTAATTTAAAGACATTCATGAATAATTCATACTATTAGTAATTAATGATAGTAACAGTAGCTTTTGTTTATAGAGGTTTGTCATGTGCCAGACTCTCCCAAGTATTTTCTAACGTTAATCTATTAATCCTTAAAACAACCCTATAAGATTAAGCATTTTTGCTATTCCTATTTTACAAAAGAGGAAACTGAGATTTAAGGGTATCAAATAACTTTCCCAAGGAACCACAGCTGCTAAGTGACTCTGACTCAAATCTGGGTGTGCCAGTTAACATCTTTGTTTAAGTCAAGAGTGGCAAATACTAGGCAAGTGTGCTCCCACCCTGTGCTCCCACCCCTGAGGCAGACAGAGCTAATAGCAGAAAACAGTGTTTCTTACTGATCACCAACACAGCCTTAGAATCCTTCTCCACAAGGTACTATGGGCAGTCACTCCTAACCCATTGGTGTTGGCCATCTTCTTACCCTACGTTAAGGTATTGGTTATAGAAAAACACCAAATTACCTTTGATCCTAGATGAAACTATTTGATGAACAAAAATCTGTAATGGTACCATCCTCATTCTTGCTAACTTCTAATAGAGGCTGTTTGTATTTGTATCTTGTATAAATTCCTAAGTTAGTTATAAACACTATATAACCCTCAACATCAGGATAGTTAAGGTTTTTTAAGCTCCTCTTTGCCTGCCTGTGGGAACAAAGACCTAAAGCAATTTATATTCTTAACCTAATATTTTAGATGTGAGGTGGAGGTGGTGAGGGAGAGGGTGGAGAACTTACAATTGAGGTAAGTCTGCCAGTTTCCATATTGTAGAATGGAGAATTCAGTGGTTTGAATAACTTTCACTATTTCCACTACCAGCACGCCCTGCCCAGGAATGGCAGAGCCATAGGATTGGGTGAATGCCCAAACATTTATAAAAGGAACACCCACGCCCAACCCCCAGCTGATTTTTCAGTTGTTCTTGCCAGGAGGTAACCAGTAGTTCCTGTGCTGTGCCCATTCTTACCAGAGAAAGCTAGGTGCAATCTAACTTTTTCCTTTTAGGTCCAAGACTTTTAAAATGACTCATAGTAGTTTCTGCTCAAGACACATCAAAAGAGATCCAAGACTATATTTAGGAACTTGCTATGAAATTACCTGTCAGTTGCAACCAATTTTTCCAATACAGTATATATATATAGTCAGTAGCAAGTAATTTATAATTTTCAATACACAAAAATAACTTGTCATTTTTTGTTGTTAACTGGTATCAAAATCTAGATTTCCTTAAATGGATGGACATCCCTACAGTGAAATTATATAACATTTGTTTAGCATACACATTAGTGTACTGGAATGACCTTCATGTGACCCATTATCATGGAACCCATTAACTCCTTGTTCATAAGAATGTTTGAATATGTCTTAAAAATGTTCTCTATTTGAATAAAGTTTCTTCCTAAAAGCTATTTTTGATGCATCTCTATTTGTAAAATTATAAATTGCTAGGCAGTGATAAAGAGAGTAAATCACAGTGACCAGTTTTGATTTGACACTTGGATGAAGTGAAAGTTAGTCACTCAGTTGAGTCCAGCTCTTTGCTACCCCATGGACTGTAGCCCACCAGGTCCCCTGTCCATGGAACTTTCCAAGCAAGAATACTGGAGTGGATTGACATTTCCTCCTCCAGGGGATCTTTCCAACCCAGAAATCGAACCAGAGTCTGCTGCATTGCAAGCAGACTTATGTCTGAGTCACCAGGGAAGCCCTATGTCTACTAACTAGGACGTTATCTGGAGTTTAAAAAACCAACCTCCTGCTGATGAGGATGTTGGAAAATTCCATGCGTGTAGTGTATAGTGAGCTCCATGTACCTCTTTTCTCCTGGCTTTTACTTTTGTTAAATGAGAGAATAAAGCAGCCCATTGTAAATTGTTCTACTCCCTGGTGGCTCAGACAGTAAAGTGTCTGCCCACAATGCGGGAGACCCGAGTTCAATCTCTGGGTTGGGAAGATCCCCAACCCAGGAGAAGGAAAAGGGAAGATCCCCTTCTCAGGAGAAGGAAGTGACAACCCACTCCAGTACTCTTGCCTAGAAAATTCCATGGATGGAGGAGCCTGGTGGGCTACAGCCCATGGGGTCGCAAAGAGTCGGACACAACTGAGCGAATTCACTTCACTTTTATTCCTAGGTGACCAAGACTTGCTAAAAAAAAAAAAAAAAAAAAGACAACCAAAGCCATTGACTGAATTATGCGAAAGAGTTTTACTTAGGATTAGTAGCCCACATGAAGTGGAGACAGGAAACCTGAGCTAAGAATTGTGTGATGCTAAGATTAAGATTACCAGAAAGGAACATTATAATTAAGACTAGAGATGATACCAGGGTTATATTAAATGGTGATTAGAAGCAGTTAAGGTTTGGTGAGAAAGGTTTAGTTATGTGTATTTCTTTGAAAAACTTCTTCCCCTTCATATTTCTAAGTCACTGTGTATTAAAACATCTAAGCCTAAACATTAAAAGTTTAAATTTTTTTAAAGTGAACAAACATGCCACTGCAGTTACCTGATGCTATGACATACTAACTGCATGAAAAATAGTCTACAGAGATTAAAAATCCTTTTGAATGTTAATTTACAAACATGTATCAGTGGCAAGTACCATGAGCTATAAACTGACCAGGCAAGAATAATGGATTGGGTTGCCATTTCCTTCTCCAGGTTTTCAGTGATATATGCTGATAGATAACCATATCAGTAATTTACAAATGGCGTTTTGGTGGTTCCGTGTTTACACCTACAGGTGGCAAAATATGTAGACTATCACCCTTTTCTAATCTTTATCAATCCATCAATCTATTGATCTATTTCTATATATTTAAACGTGTGGTCATATTATGTGTTCTGTTTTACAATCTGCCCTTTTTTTATTTAACAATATAGTGACTCAGTGCTAAAGAATCCACCTGCCAATCCAGGAGACAGACCCAGGTTTGAACCCTGGGTCGGGAAGATCTCCTAGAGAAGGAAATGGCAACCCACTCCAATATTCTTGCCTGGAGAATCCTATGGACAGAAAAGCCTTGTGAGCAACAGTCCATGGGGTTGCAAAAGAGTCAGACACAACTTTGTGACTAAACAACAATAAACATCTTTTTATGTTAATAAACATGTGGGTCTATATCATTTTAACAACCGAATTGTTTTTGATTGTGTGCTTAAAAAAATCTTCTCCACTTCAAAAATATTAAACTATCCATCTACATTGCTTTCTAGTGAAGCCTATCTCAAGCGTAGTAGTTGCAAACTTTTTCTATAAAGGGTCATGAATATTTTTGGTTTTGTGAGCCATACAGAAGGTCTCTACCACAACTACTCAACTCTGCCATAGTAGTGGGAAAGAAGACATTGACAATGCTTAAAACTAATGAGTATAGCTATGTTCCACTGAAATTTTATTTATGCACACTGCAATCTGACTTCACGTAACTCACATAATTTTTATATGTCCCCTCCCCCAAATAGTTTTCAACCATTTAGAAATGTAAAATCATTCTGCCTCTTGGTTTGCCAGTTATACAGAAACAGGCGGCATGCCAGCTTTGGGCTGCAGGTGCTTTCCTTCCCAGGTTTTGTCTCCTGCCATGAAGTGTATCAGTGTCACACCAAGATTTCTTTCAGTTAGATATTAGCCTTCTTTGAAAGTGTTCTCTTGATGGTACTGAGAATCCCTAAGGAATAAAACAAACCCACCATACCTCTGACTTAGCTTCCTGTTTCTGTCCAAAGGGCTTCCCTGGTGTCTCAGATGGTAAAGAATCCACCTGTAATGCAGGAGACCTGGGTTTGATCCCTGGGTAGGGAAGATCCCCTGGAGAAGGGAATGGCTATCCGCTTCAGTATCCTGGCCTGGAGAATTCCATGACTGTATAGTCCATGGGGTCGCAAAGAGTCGGATATGACTGAGTGACTTTCACTTCTGTCCAAAATCTAAAATTATAAAATTCTGAGCTAAAGATGAACACCTTTATTTCTATTTTAGAAAAACAACTATTTCACTTTCTCCAGAAACTGTTCACTGAATGTACTGATATATTTTATAAATTCTCTTTCCTTGTAAAAATTTCCCATTGCTTTATAGATTTGCTGAGACAAAATTGACTTGATAGTGAAGATCTTATGTGTGTGTTGTCCTGTGGAAGCCGTACTCCATTATATACGCTTCTTTTTTATAATTTGTTTTTTAATTGACTGCCACAAAGAAATATTGCCTATTAGTAGTGACCACGTATTTAGAAATGTTTTGTTTGCCATGTACTCTCTCAAGGACCTAATACAAACATCTCATTTAATCACCATCAAAACCTTTGTGTAGTAGGTGTTTATGTCATTTCAGATTTAAAAAATATGGGTCACTCATTTCTCCAAAGAAGACACACAGATGGCTAAGAGACACATGAAAAGATACTCAACATTACTATTAGAGAAATGCAAATCAAAACTATAATGAAAAAAACTATAATGAGATATCACCTCATACCAGTCAAAATGGCTATCATCAAAAAAATCCTCAATAAATGTTGGAGAGGTGTGGAGAGAAAGGAACCCTCCTACACTATTGGTGGGAATGTATTAATAAATTGGTACAGCTACTATACAGAATAGTATGGAGATTCCTTAAAAAACTAAAAATAGAAATACCATATGACCCTGCAATCCCACTCCTGGGCATATATCTGCAAAAAAAAAAAAAACACCCTTGTTTGAAAGGATACATGCACCCCAATGTTTATTGCAGCACTATTTAAAATAGCCAAAACATGGAAGCAACCTAAATGTCCATTGACAGAGGAAGGGATAAAGATGTGGTGCATATATACAATGGAATATTACTCAGCTATGAATGAAATAAAGCCATTTGCAGCAACATGGATGGACCCAGAAACTGTCAGCCTGAATGAAGGAGTCAGGGAAAGAGAAATATCCTATGACATGGCTTACATTCTGAAATCTAAAAAAAAATTGATACAAATGAACTTATTTGCAAAACAGAAGTTGACTGAAGACTCAAAGAAAGAACTCATGGTTACCATAGGGGAAGGAAGGGGAGGAGGGATAGTTAGGGTTTGGGATGAACATGTACACACTGCTATATTTAAAATGGGTAACCAGCAAGGGGAACTCTGCTCAATGTGATATGGCAGCTAGGATGGGAGGGGAGTTTAGGGGAGAATGGATACGTGTACATATATTTTTTATGGTTTCTACCTTCCTGAATTCAAATTTATTAAAATGGTCTCCTGAGACTTCCCTGGTGATCCAGTGGTTAAGACGCCACACTCCCAATGCCGGGTGCATAGGTTCGATCCCTGGTCAGGGAACTAGGATCCTGAATTGCCCTGAAGCATGGCTAAAAGAAAAAAAATATAAAAAAGAAAAAAATATATTAAAAAAAATGTCTATTTTCAATACTTTTCATAAAGTACACCAATCTCCAAGCTGTTTATAAGACTGCTTAGAGACTTATTTAAAAGAAATCTGTCAGAGGATCAAATTTAGTATGCTTTTGCCTCAGTCCCAATAATTTAGATAATTTTACAATGACAGTCTTTTCCCCATTACAAGTTGTGATACCTGAATTTATTGTGCTCAAATTTAACTTCACTTTTGATCAAATTCAGTTACCCTTGAAACTATGTTTCATGCTTATCAGTTGCAGAGAAACCCATGAATTGTGAAAGAGAGCTCCTTTTCCTAGAGATTAAGCTTAGATTACTGTCTAAATTCTTAGCTCATATCTTAAATAATTTCTTAAATATTCTTATTAATTCCCCATAAGAGACTAAACTTAATTCAGAAACTGTATCACTTCTCTGACAATGGATGATCCATATGTTGTGAAGGAACTGGCTAAAATTAGTTCTTTAGGTATTACTGTAATTGAAATTTATAATCACCAAGTGAGCTTTCTTGTTTTGCAGCTAGGAGCTGGCTATTAGGACTTCATAGTATCTTTTTTTTTCTTCTTTAAATGTTTCTTGATTGCAGAATTCCTCTGATTCCACAGCCTTCCTTGTCTCCTCAAGGTGGAATACTATTGAATAATGCATACATTTAATTTTACTTACATTTCTCATGTGTTTTTATGACTAGAAGTGTAAAACCGTAAGATTTTAAAGTGAGAAAAAAGCAGTATATATAACTGATAGAGTTTATGGATTTTGTGGAAAAAATATACATATATAATATATATATAGTTATGACAAACCTAGACAGTGTATTAAAAAGCAGAGATATCACTTTACCAACAAAGGTCTGTATAGTCAAAGCTATGGTTTTTCCAGTAGTCATGTACAGATGTGCGAGTTGGATCATAAAGAAAGCTGAGTACCAAAGACTTGGATGTTTTCTTTTTTTTTTTTAATTTTATTTAATTTTTAAACTTTACATAATTGTATTAGTTTTGCCAAATATCAAAATGAATCCACCACAGGTATACATGTGTTCCCCATCCTGAACCCTCCTCCCTCCTCCCTCCCCATACCATCCCTCTGGGTCGTCCCAGTGCACTAGCCCCAAGCATCCAGTATCGTGCATCGAACCTAGACTGGCATCTCGTTTCATACATGATATTTTACATGTTTCAATGCCATTCTCTCAAATCTTCCCACCCTCTCCCTCTCCCACAGAGTCCATAAGACTGTTCTATACATCACTGTCTCTTTTGCTGTCTCGTACACAGGGTTATTGTTACCATCTTTCTAAATTCCATATATATGCGTTAGTATACTGTATTGGTGTTTTTCCTTCTGGCTAACTTCACTCTGTATAATAGGCTCCAGTTTCATCCACCTCATTAGAACTGATTCAAATGTTTTCTTTTTAATGGCTGAGTAATACTCCATTGTGTATATGTACCACAGCTTTCTTATCCATTCATGCTCAACTCCAGAAAAATAAATGATCCAATCAAAAAATGGGCCAAAGAGCTAAATAGACATTTCTCCGAAGAAGACATACAGATGGCTAACACACACATGACAAGATGCTCAACATCACTCATTATCAGAGAAATGCAAATCAAAACCACTATGAGGTACCATTTCACGCCAGTCAGAATGGCTGCGATCCAAAAGTCTACAAATAATAAATGCTGGAGAGGGTGTGGAGTAAAGGGAACCCTCTTACACTGTTGGTGGGAATGCAAACTAGTACAGCCACTATGGAGAACAGTGTGGAGATTCCTTAAAAAACTGGAAATAGAACTGCCTTATGATCCAGCAATCCCACTGCTGGGCATACACACTGAGGAAACCAGAAGGGAAAGAGACACGTGTACCCCAATGTTCATCGCAGCACTGGATGTTTTCAAATCATGGTGCTGGAGAAGATTCTTGAGAGTCCCTTGGACTTCAAGGAGCTCAAACCAGTCAATCCTAAAGGAAATCAACCCAAAACATTCACTGGAAGGGCTGATGCTGAAGCTGACGCTCAGCTATTTCGGCCACTGATGTGAAGAGTCAACTCATTGGAAAAGACCCTGATTCTGGGCAAGACTGAAGGCAGGAGAGCAGGACGACAGAGGGTGAGATGGTTGGATGGCATCACCAACTCAATGGACATGGGTTTGGGCAAGCTCCGGGAGATGGTGAAGGACAGGGAAGCCTGGCATGCTGCAGTCCATGGAGCTGCAGAGTCAGACACAAGTTAGCGACTGGACTGAATTGAACTGATATATATAAATAGAAAAAAATACCGGAAAGATCATAAATTTGAAGTGAAGTTATTCCTATATGGTGGGATTAATGTTTATCAATTTCTTTATACTTACCTTTGTGGTTTTCAAACTTTTAACATGAACATTTATTACATTAGAAAATAATTACAGGGTTACTGTCATCATTTTACTGCACTTCATAGATGCTGCATTTTTTACAAAGTGAAGGTTGGTAGCAACCCTGAGTCAAGAAAGTCTGTCAGCACCATTCTTCCAATGGCATTTGGTCACTTCGAGTCTCTGTGTCGAATTTGGGTAATTCTTGAAAGATTCAAACTTTTCCATTATTACTGTATTTCTTACAGTGATTTGGGGTGGTGGTCTTTGATGTTATTACTATACTTACGGAAAGTTTGGATGATGGTTAGCATTTTTTAGCAATAAAGTAGTTTGAAATTAAGATATGTAGTACCCTGCTTTCTGGACTTTCCAGGTAGGGCAGTGAAGAATCTGTCTGCCAATTCAGGAGATGCAGGAGACTGGGGTTTCATTCCTGGGTCGGGAAGATCTCATGGAGTAGGAAATGGAAAACCACTCCAGTATTCTTGCTTGGGAAATCCCATGTACAGAGGAGCCAGGTGGGCTACAGTCCACGAGGTCACAGAGTCGGACACAACTGAGCATACTTACATACACACACACACACTGTTTTTTAAGACATAATGCTATTACACACTTAATAGACTACAGAATAGTGTAAATATAAGTTATATATGAACTGGGAAATCACGAAATTTAAATGCCACCCACTTTGTTTTGATATTCATATTTGTTTATTGCATGGTCTGGAACTGAACTGGCAGTATTTCCAAGATATGCCTGTATTTGGGGGGAAAAAAACCCAACATAGATCTATTACCTTTTACTTAAACACATTGGCATAGATATTTTGTGGTATAATTCTGAAAACTTTACTTCTGACTAAACACACAAATGTAAAAAAATACAGCAAAATATAAATAATTACTAAGCCACTGACCTTGTTCTATAGCACTGTAGAAAATAAGGACACAAAGAAAACTCCAAAACATGGGAACTGAAAGCAGGCAGCTGCTTTCAAATGGTGGGAAGACATAAAGATTTTGAGGGTCACTTCATATCCTTTTTCTTTTTTTTTTTTAAAAGGAATATTTCCTAGAATGAGAGAAAAAACATGAAAAGCAAAAGATTTCTGCATTTATTATTTAGAACATTAAATGAACTCTTTAATTACAAGCATTGATGATTATGATTTATCCATTTTGAGGAAACATTTATTGAGTAAGGATATGTAGAAATGGCTTCCCAGGTGGCACTAGTGGTAAAGAACGTGTCTGCCAGTGAAAGAGGCATCAGAGACATGGGGTCAGTCCCTGGGTTGGCAAGATACCCTGGAGAAGGGCATGGCAACCCTCTCCAGTATTCTTGCCTCGAGAATCCCATGGACAGCAACCTGGCAGCCTACAGTCCATGGGGTCGCACAGAGTCAGACACCACTGAAGTGACCTAGCACGCACGTATACATATATAGAAAGAGGCCCTAAAAGGCGCTCAACAAAGCCAATCAAGACCTAAGTGAACGAATACAAAATTCAAACCTTATGTTTCATTTCTTGACCTTGGTGATAGTTACATGGGTGTTTCCACTTGGTAAACATCCATCGAACTCTATATTGGTATTAAAATTTGTGTGCTTTCCTATATGTGTTACAATTCAATTAAAATTTTTCTACTTAAAAAAAAAAAAACAATTCGCCACAGCTCTGCTTCTCTCTTTCTGAGGTGCATTACAGTGACCCCTGCGCTCGGTTCCCCAGAACGTTTCCTCCATACCCCAGCTCTGGGGTCAGAACGTTATTCCTCACTTTCTCAATCCCTCCTTTTTCAGTCCTTTGTGGGATGGAAAGGAAAGCCTTTCATAGCCTCACATTATCAGCGTTTTTTCTTGGTTAAAACGTTAGGTTATTTAACCTGAGAAAAAGGGAAAAGGTCCTCCACGATACCTTTTACTTTATGGGATCCATGTGACACAGGAATCTTGGACCTATACAATGCAAAAAAATGGCAAGACTAAAAAAAGAAAGAATTTTTTCTACTCCTCCAATATCAAGCACTCAAATAACAAACACTATTATTAGCTATATGTCATCTGTGTTTGTAGGATCATTTGCCTTAGGCAGAATGAAATTAAATAATAGGTCTGAGCCAATTCTGAAGCCTTAGTCCCTCCAACCCAGGCTTTAACCTTTTCTGAAGCTTTCATTTCTAACCTTTTAATCCTCTTCACAGTGTGTTGACGGTCATCCTGGGAATGATTTATGCAAGGAGCCCACTGGTCAGGACCATTCAGCTGTGGCACTACCTTCAGGACTGGAAATGAATTAATTCATCTATGTTGCTCTTTTGTGTTTTTCTGGATCCTCTTTATATGATCCATTTAACAATATATGTATGAACCAACACAAAACTGTAAAGCAATTATATTCCAATTAATTTTTTATATATGTTTACTGATATATATATATATATCAAAACACATTATTTACTCATTTCTGATTGCTAGGAGCCAGAGGGCTTAAAGGAGAATAAGAAAAGAAAATAATAGACACAGTGCTACATGTATCTAATTTTAGTTTTCTCAATTGCATTTAATATTATTTCCTCTACACATAAGCACCCTATTTGATATCGGAAAAAATTTTTCATACATTTCTTAATCTTCATTCATATTTCCCTTGTTGTGGTACCTTGAATAAATCATGCAATATTTGTTGATATATTGTGTATTTGCTAGTTCCCAGGAAAAAACATTACATCATCTCTGTGAAGAAGAACGGGTTTATTTACATATTTAAACACCAGAATAGCTGACACATGTATATAAAAGCATATTAATAATTTGAAATTACTTAAAAAACAAGAATTTGATTGATTTATATATCGGCCTCTACATTAAACACTGAATCCTATAACCAATTATATGAGTGACTTCCTTCATTTCTGGTTTTTCTATACGCTATACTTTTATGATATCTGTACGTGAACCCTCCATGGATAAGGGTCCAAAGTGATTGTGTGTAATGTAAATGCCCCCCCCCAATCATTAGGAATGCATGCTATAAGAAATTTCAAAGAGCATCAGAAATTATTCCATTCACATAAAACTTAAAACTTCTAAATATAAAAGGTCATCATAAAAATAAAAAGACAATGATTGCAAATTTATGACATAAAAATTTACTCTTGTGTGTAAAGAATTCCTTTAAAATCATGAGGAAAATACAAACAGAAAATAGGTATAGGCCATAAACTGGCAATTCACAACAAAAGACAAAAAATATAAATGACCGATAAATGTGTGGAAAATATTCAGCTTCACTAGTGGTTGCAGCATTGCCACATAACACAGCAGGATGCATTTTTCATGTAACATCAATGAAATCAAGATTTTTTTTTTTACTAACTATCCATGATATGTAAGGGGCATCCCTCATGGCTGAGATGGTACAGAATTTGCCTGCAATGCAGGAGACCCAGATTTGATCCTTGGGTTGGAAAGATCTCCTGGAGAAGGAAATGGCAGCCCACTCCAGTATTCTTGCCTGGAGAATCCCATGGACAGAGGAGCCTGGCAGGCTACAGTCCATGGGGTCCAAAGAGTCAGACACAACTGAGCGACTAACATATTACGATATTTAGGATGCTGGGAAATGAGCACTCCTATATACTGTTAACATAAGTAAAATGCTGGAAACTGTCAGGAAAAAAATTTGACCACGTGCATTGAATTCATACCTTTGACCAAGTGATGCAGCTTCTAGGAATCTCTTCTAAATTATCGTAGATTAATTCAAGGATGTATGTACAGATAGAGATCACAGTAATGTACACAGTTGTGAAAAATAAAAACCACCTCAATATCCAACAATCACAAATAAAGAAAACTCAGGCTAAGAAAGTATTTAAATAACATTTCCAAACTCACAGGAAATAAAGTGCAGGGCTGAACTCAAACACAGGTCTGTCTGCCTCCAGCTCCCCACCCTTAAGTCCCTCAAGCTTGTGGTTTCCCTGAAACTTTCTTGAGGTGTCTCTCAGATTCTGGCATTTCTATTTTTTCTGAGCTCAGAATTAGATAGTGGTTTCCTGTCTCTCCTGTGGCCCAGCCTCAGTGCTCTGGGGTCCAAGTAAGATTTCTTGGGGTGGGTGTGGGAGGGATGCAGAGTGGAATAAAGCTGCTAAACAACAAAACATGACCTTTGACCCCCTCTATCACAATGGGTTGAGTCCCATTCTGCACCGGTGTGAGATGCAGAGGGAACCTCTGTCTCCTCAGAACATGCAGTGGCTGAGTCCCAGTGCTGGCAGGCTGGCAGGAAGACACCCTAACCCAGCACTGTGTCATCAAGATGGCACACCTCAGAACATTTACTGCTTTTAGATTGTGATTATCACTCCCCTGCCCTAGGAACCAAGAGCCCCTGCCAGCCTGCCCTGTCCCTCTTTTCTGTATTTTCTCACTGCAGAAGCAGTACTTCTAAAAGCCTCTAGTTCCTCTGCCAAACACTCTGACAAGGAAAGACAATGGCTAAGGTGCTTCTCACAGGCAACAACACACAGGCAGAACTGTCATCTCTAAGTTGGATTTTTGGGTTCCTCAATACCTGAATCAGCTGTTGTAACTGAAAATGCCAACTGTCTAATTTTCCCTGCCCTGATTTAAATGCCAACTAAATTTAATTACCCTAAGCCAGTGATTTTCGAAGCGGGCAAGATCACCTGAAACTTGTTAGATATGCAGATTCTTGGGCCCTACTCAGAACCCACTGGGTCCTCTGTGGGGAGTGAGTACAGGAGGGTGGGGTGCCTAAATACAGGTGGTAACAGACCCTGCAGCGTATTCTGATTCCCTCAGGTCAGGACCATTGCTCTAAGCTTCTACCCCTTCCATTCCTCACACCGCCGGACAACTTTAATCACACCCTTCTATGTGGCTCCACTGTGTTGTTGTATTACGTTATGATATTTAGTTGTGAGTCTGCCCCCGCCATTGTGAACTCCTTAAATAACAGAACCTAGGTTTTTAGGTGTTCATATTTCTAGGGCAAGCACAGAACCTGGCACTTATTAAATGTGTGTTAAATGAATATTGAATAAATTGAGGCATTAAGAAAAGGGCTCTCCTGGTGGCTCAGACAGTAAAGCATCTGCCTGCAATGTGGGAGACCTGGGTTCAATCCCTGGGTTGGGAAGATCCCCTGGAGAAGGGAATGGCTACCCACCCCAGGATTCTTGCCTGGGAAATTCCATGGATGCAGGAGCCTGGTGGGCTAGTCTGTGGGGTTGCATAGAGTCAGACATGACCAAGCAACTAACACTCCACTTATAATAGACAAGAGAAAGTCTGAAACCCGCAGGCGTTAGTGGGAGAAGACTATCCATCCACACAGTGCACGACCGCCTAGTCATGGTCCCAGGTTTCCAAAAGCTGCTTCTCCTACATCATCTTTCATAGATTTCACTATATTCTTACTGCATCCGAATTTTTAGCAACAGTTCCCTTATGCACACTATCTTGAGCTGCAATTAGTCCCAGTTTTGTCATCTTGATCACATCTTTCACAGAGAGCTATTTTTTTTTTTTCATGTTGGAAATCTAAGACATTGTTGAACATGAAAGTGAAGTGAAAGTGTTTAGTCGTTCAATGTCTCCAACTCTTTGCAACCCCATGGACTGTAGCTCACCAGGCTCCTCTGTCCATGGAATTCTCAGCAAGAATACTAGAGTGGGTTGCCATTACCTTCTTCAGGGTATCTTCCCCACTCAGGGATCAAACCTGGGTCTCCTGCATTGCAGGCAGATTCTTTACCGTCAGAGGTTAGCTAGCATTTATTAAGTTCATACTACTCATTTATTTAAGAAATATGTATTGAGTGTCTACTACATGCCAAGCACTGTTCAGGTACACTATGAAATAGAAGAGACAAAACCCTGTGCTCTGTGTCTGGCTCTGGGCTGGGTGTTCATGTTCAATCCTACGTTGTGAAAATTAACTTGTGAAGTGTCATGATGCACTTCAGCTTAATGGGGGAAAATGCCTAATTTACATTCATCTTTTAACTCTATTTTGAATGGCAAAAGGGGCCATCATATTACCACTAATTATGCCATATCCCTTTATAGATTATAAAATTTACCAAATTCCTTTTCTGGCTCTCAGTTCTTCATTATCTAGCATGGAGTAGGCACTCATGAAAACTGCACCCTAATGGATTTGACCCAACTCTCCCTGTTTATTGAGTGAGGTGACTAATAGTATTCTGCGCCCAGGCAGCAACTTGAATAAGACTGTTAAAGGTCCTGGGTGCCTGGGGTTATTGTTAAGATGACAACCACATGGCACAGGACTTCAAGACTTCCATTTGATTTCTAATCTAATCCCTGTTTAATCTGGGAACTACTGAAGAGTAATGATGAAATTTTAAATCTAAAAGTTTTCCTACTTAAATAGTATTTTTTTTCTTTCTCTTTTTTTAAATTTTATTTTATTTTTAAACTTTACAATATTGTATTTTTAAAAACACACAACAAGATATTGTTTTCCTGTGGTTTAAAAAAAAAAATCAGATAACATAAAATTTACCATCTAAACCATCTGAAAGTACTCAGTTCAGTAGGGTTGAGAAAAGGCTGTGAAATAGATCTCCCGGACTTTATCATCTTGCAAATCTGAAACTCTTGTACCCATTAAGCAACTCCCCTCAACCTCCCTCCCTGGAATATTCTTACAGGGCTTTCAGATACAAAGTTTATAGAGTTTGACCCTTTTTTCTTGTACAGGTCTCTAAAAGCCCAAGGAGAAAATAGAGAAGGCAAAACACTTCTATGTTTCTCTGTGAGTTATCTTACTCATCTGTGAAAATCAATGGCTGACGGAGAGCCCCCTGAGTACCTTCAGGTCTTTAACAGATAACTCTGCCTTTAGTCATGCCAGGAAGTTGAAAAGTGTTTTGCCTGTTTGTGAGTTTTGGAAGAACACCTAGAAACAGGTTCTAGGAGACAGAAGGGCCTTGCAGCTGTGGGCTCATCTGCCTCCCAGTGCTGGCCTTCTCGCCCTCACACTGCAAACAATAGCACGTGGCTTGCACTTAAATAGTTCCAATGGCAGAAATCTCACACCTGAGGCCAGTGTTCCTTCCTTGCCTTTCCTTTACGGTTGCTATAGATTCTGAGAATATGTCACAAAACTGCTCTCCCACATGCCTGAAAGTATTTGGAATTACCTGTCTGGTCTGATTCTGTGTCTGAACTGCTTCAGGCTTGCTTTCTTTTCTCCTAGATGCAATCAGGAAATACTGAATTTAAGAAATAGTAAAAGAAAATATTTCCAATGAGCAGAATATTAATATGTGACAACTGAGCTTTCCCTATCAGTAGGGTTTATTCATGCATTCGACTGACAGCAATACAAGTAACAGCTTTGATGTGGAATAGAACCTAAAAGCTGGGAGACCTACCAGTGGGATACCTTTCTTTGTTTGGCTTGGGTTTTTTTAATTTATTATCTTATTTATTTAATTTTTGGCTGCACTGGGTCTTCATTGCTGCATGCAGGCTTTCTCTAGTTGAGGCAAGAGGGGGCTTATTCTCCAGTTGCCGTGCTTGCTCGGGCTTCTCATTGCAGGGGCTTCTCTTGTTGCTGAGCACCGGCTCTAAGGCTCTTAGGCTTCAGCAGTTGCAGCTTGTGGGCTTTAGAGTGCGGGCTCAGTAGTTGTGGTACACTGGCTAGTTGCTCTGCAGCATGTGGAATCTTCCCAGACCAGGGATCGAACCTGTGTCCCCAGCACTGGCAGGTGAATTCTCAATCACTGAACCACCAGGGAAGTCCTGGTTTGGTTTCTTGTCTTCTCAAAATCTCCAATGTCATCTTTACTCCCATTCTTAGTCCATATGATTCAGGTAAAGTTGCCCCACAACTGCCTTTACAGGCAAGGATGTCATCCCCACCATGGTACTGATGGAAGCCACCGCATTACCCCTCATCCTTGGCTAACGCTTTGGGAATTGCCTCTTGCGAGACATGGGTGTCCAGAGCAAGACCCAATAATAGGTGCCAGAATGTAAATTTTAAATACAGGATTATGGTCAAAGAGAATCAAAGTGAACAGGTTGCAATGAAGGTCACTGGCTCAATCTGATTGGAAGGATAGCTGGGAAATTAGGTATACTAAATAGTATAAAAATAAAGTGAGATTTTACTAACAAACTACTAATGGATAAAGAAAATATAAAGGTAGACCTAACCCAGAAAACATTTATAAAGAATTAAGAATCAAACAGATGTCATATATATCTGAAATGTATTGAAACTTTATTTTTTCACACAAGAATGTAACATGCTATTTCCATATTGAGCCCCGTGTGTGTTTTGTCTTTTTTTTTTGCAACGTTGTTACAGTAATACCTTCTATACAGACAGTCAATGTATCCATCGCCTATTTCAAAAAGCATTTGTGGACATTTCAAAGTGAACGGTGCCTCTGAGTTGAAGATTAACTTGTTTAGAAGACTTTGTGCTGCCAAAAATACCAAACGATAACCAAAAAAAATAAAATAAAATAAATAAATAGCTCCAACTTTGCTGATCTTTACAATAACCTGATCTCTCTCATGGCTATCTACTTTTGAAGCTCCATTAACTCTATCCTGCACAGGCTACTAGGGAAGTAGCTTTCCAGTTTTTTGACCCTGACACATATACAAAATACTTTATATGGAAGTTTAGAATAGACGTTTGCATGTATACATACAACAGAGAAAACGTGTTATGAAATATTGCTTTCCTTTACTATTTGCAAGTCACTAATATTTTCTATTCCATTCCCTTCTACTTCATCCTATTCTATTCCCTCTACTTGTTTTGTTCTATCCTATTTCACTTTAAAATGTCATTTTGGGGGCTTCCTTGGTGGCTCAGTGAATAAGAATCTGCCTGGCAACGCAGGGAACACGGGTTCAATCCCTGATCCAGAAAGATCCCACATGTGCTGAAACTACTGAAGTCTGAGTGCCTGAAAGCCGGTGCTCCACCAGAGAAGCCACCACACCGAGAAGCCCAAGCATCACGACTAGAGAGCAGCCCCTGTTAACCACAACAGAGAAAGGCCCTGTGCAGCAAGGAACACCCAGCACAGCCAGAAATATAAATAAATAAAAATTACTTCTTAATGTCATTTTTGACTCACAAAGTTGATTTCACAACTTACTAGTTGATCTTAATGAATAGTTTGAAAAATACTGCCCTAGTCTGCTGCTGCTGCTGCTAAGTCGCTTCAGTCGTGTCCGACTCTGTGCGACCCCATAGACGGCAGCCCACAAGGCTCCCCCGTCCCTGGGATTCTCCAGGCAAGAACACTGGAGCGGGTTGCCATTTCCTTCTCCAATGCATGAAAGTGAAAAGTGAAAGTGAAGTCCCTCAGTCGTGTCCGACTCTTAGCGACCCCATGGACTGCAGCCCACCAGGCTCCTCCGTCCCTGGGATTCTCCAAGCAAGAACACTGGAGTGGGGTGCCATTGCCTTCTCCAAGTCTATGGTGCAGCAAAGGATGAAAACCAGCAAGGTTTTCTCTCTGGACCCAGCTCAAGAACTTTGCCAGTCTATTTCAGATTATTTCTACACTTCTTTTTCATTCATTCACTTATTCCCTCATTTCACTTATTAGAGGAATAGCTATGAAGTCCCCAGCATGAGTTGGGCACTTGAGTCCATTATTAGGAAAACAGTGATGGGCAGGCTAGATTCCAGAGCTCACAGAACTAACCAATTCTAAGGAAACTCGAGTCAGAGGAGATCTAAACCCCAAGGGAGGTGCAGTGGTGGTGTGAGGAAGGAGGTCAAATGTGTCCTTCCATCACGGCACCAGGGGACTCACTTACGCAACAGTTTCTTGGTGGTAACAATGAGTGCAAGTTTCAGAAAGGAAGCCGCTGTATTTGGTTCTGCTGATAGATGAGGAATGAACAGTCTCTTCACTGCTGCTCACCTGAAAATGTCGGGTGGGGAACACAAATGATTACAATAGTGCAACAGACTCACATAACCATTTTGAATCGTAGAGCGTTAAGGGATAGTTAAATACAGAAGCAATGAAGACTGTAAGGAGGAGGAAATGGCAGAAGACAAGGGCAAACACTGGGGAAGGAGCATGGCTGTGGGCAAATATTCTTCCAGAATAGGAAGAGATTTGAGTATTTTTATCAGGTTGAGGGAAAGGAACCAGTGGAGAGGTCAAGACAGGTTATGACTATTTGATATAGTAAGGTGTTGGTGGATTTGGGGATGGGGTGAGGAAGTGAAAGATTTCATCTGGGAAAGAGTAACTAGCCTGCTGACCATTTTATGGATAAAACAAAGCATAACAAAGTCTGCAATATTATTAAATTTATTACAAAGAGTAAAAAAATATTATATGATATGGTGAGCATTTTTTCATTAGCTACATTTTCTCTTTTTCTAGAATGACATAGAGATAGCAAGCTGTCCTGAACTTACTTCTTCAGTTATAAGTCCTCCTGCCTCATCTATTTCACTGATTTTTTTTCCTTTGGGCCTGCCAAAATGACATCATCTTTCACGCGTGGCCCTTTATTTTTAAACTTGTACTTGAAGAATAATATATACATAGAAACGTACAGGAAACAAAAGTGTACAGCTTGATGAACTGTTCACAAAATGAGTACATCTGCGTGTAGCATATAGCCCTTTAAAAAACAGCATTACCAGCACTCCAGAAAATTGACATCTCCAGACCCCTACCAGTTATTCTCTCTCCATCCAAGGGTAACGACTACCCTGACTTCCAACAAGGGGTACACTTTTTGGAAAAGTCTTTACTGAATTTGTTACAATACTGCTTCTGTTGTTTATGTTTTGGTCTTTTTTAGCTCGCCGACCAGGGATCCAACCTGCAACCCCCTGCACTGGAAGACAGAATCTTAACCACTAGACTGCCGGTTAAGTCCCACGGGGTACACGTTTAGACAAGAAAATCATCTAAGCTCTCTAACAGATAAATAAATCCATGTGCACGAAGGTATTTCTTTAAAAGCTGTCCAAACAGGGACACTATTTCCAATCTGTTCTTAGTTGTTTATTCAAATGTTTCCCTCACTCCTATATTGTTTGCCTAGTTGGAGTAAAAGTGAAGAGTAGACCAATCAGAAGGCTTTTTCCTGGAAGACTCCCCTTAGAAACAAACATTTTGAAATGAAATGGGAGATAGAATGGAAACCAAATGTGAACCACCTTTTCTATAACAAGTAACCTGTCTCTGGCTATCGTATACATCTGCGCTTTGGCATCTTTTTCTAAAGCCCAGGATATATTTTCATATTACTTCCAAAATGAAATTCTAAAAACTACAGAAAAGTCAAAACAATCCACAGTTACTACCCAGAGAGACCACTGTTTATAACAGTGAAATACAGGAAACATCTTACTGTCCATAAGCAGTAACATTTCAATGTCCATCAATTTGTAAGTGAAAAAAAGTCTCAGAACTATTTGCATAAAACTATTTCACTCATGCTAAAAATGCATAGATGAAAAAAAATTTGGACATTTATTTTTTAACCCAAAACAACCCTCTTTGATCTCACATAGACACGATTTAAATGTTTTTTTTCAGAGTAATTAAGAACACTTTAATACTTTGAGAGACAATGCTATTTGAGAACAATGACAAAGGCTTATTTTTCATTTATTCAATGCATATTTATTGGTAAATAATGCTTTGGAAGCCAACACTCAAATGTCTTGTGGAAACATTAGGTATTTAGATATTACATATAAAATATATTAGGCACTAATTCATAATTTTCAGCATGTCATTCTCTTTTGTCATTGAAGTGTCACTAAGCCAAGTATAATTTATTCAGATATATTATATGAGAAGTTAACCTGGTTACCAGTGACAAAAAGGGAGTGAAGAAGGGGGAGGAGACAAGGGGAAGGTCAAGAATGAGATGAAATTTTCTTTTCACATACGTATTACTATTTACCTGTATTATTGCATTTACACATATAATTGTAATTATTTACTTCAGGTCTCTTCCAATAGATTACACACTCTTTAAATGTAAAGATAATGCCATACTCCCTAGCTTCTAGGATACTGCTCAGCACTATACCTGAGCCAATATTTACATAATGGTACTTAGATAACAATAGTAGTACCTAAATATTTTCAAAAGCAGGTCCTTTTTTTAGGTGGATATTTCCATCTGAATGATTTACTTAGCAACTGTGGAAGATTTTCTTTTCCAAAGATGACCACCATGATATATTCCATCCCTTACACTCCTTGTTTGGTGAGAAGGTGACACTCCTCCCATCAAATAGTGTGGCCAGTGTCCCCACCTCTCAAACCTGGTCAACCTCTGTGATGGCCTCAATATAATGGAAAGTGGTGCCATATGATTTCCAAAGGTAGGTCAGAAAATGCCTTGGACTTCTGCCTTGTCCCCTTGGGACACTTGCTCTTGGAAGCCGGCCATTGTGCAAGGAAGCCAAGCTGGCTCACGGAGAGGCCACATGCAGGTGTTCCAGCCAACAGCCCGAGCTGAAGTCCCAGTATCAGCCAGCATCAACTGCTAGACGTGGGAGTGAATCTCTGGATGATGCTCCTGGTCCTGAGCTGTTGTCATCAGCTGATGCTGCGAGGAGAAGGAAAAAGGTGTCTTCCCTGTGCCCTATCCAAATTGTAGATTCAGAAGCAAAATAATTGTTTTAAGCCTCCTTTACATACTTATGCGCTTCCCAGGTGGTGCAGTGGTAAAGAATTCACCTGCCAAAGCAGGAGACACAAGAGATGCGGGTTCAATCCTTGGGTCAGGAAGATGCCCTGGAGAAATAAATGACAACCCACTCCAGTATTCTTGCCTGGAGAATCCCATGAACAGAGGAGCCTGGCAGGCTACAGTCCATGGGGTCACAAAGAATTGGACACCACTGAATGTGCACCACATCCTGCACTTCCCTATACTAATAGGTAGCTTGCTGTGCAGCAATAAATAAGCAGAACAGATACCACTAGTTCATACACCAATGGAAATGGAGGGAAGGCTCAGGGCCTTCAGAACCCTCCCCCTCCTCTTCTATTTCCTGTTCTTAACCCAGGTGTACAGAGGCACATCATGGAAATGGAAGTAGGATTAGAAACAGCAGGATGAGCCCAAACTAGGACAAACAGTCCCTGAAAAATTAATTAGAGCCCATTAAATTTCAAACAGAAACACTCAAAATGCATT
The DNA here is from genome assembly GCF_032452875.1 of Bos javanicus. Lineage (NCBI taxonomy): Eukaryota > Metazoa > Chordata > Mammalia > Artiodactyla > Bovidae > Bos > Bos javanicus. Next base: position 43,893,161 of record NC_083881.1, read on the forward strand.
TGTGATGCCTGGATTTTTTCCTTTTTTTCCTAAGGGAGGAAGCAGAAAGCAATTTTCAGTGATTACCAAATGATTGTGACAACCTCTTCTAATGTCTTATTAATATGTTAAGAAACATGTTCTAGGTATGGGAAGTTTAATTATCTGATGTTGGTATTTTGTGATCTTGTAATGAAGGACCTGTTAACTTGCTGCGGGACGATTTGCCTAAACTAACTGAATAATCAGTGTGGACAGAATATGGTTACTGACCTCATCAATGCCTTTGACACAGTAAATCATATTGTGCTGAAAAAATTACACAGGAGTGAAATGTGTGACACAAGCATGGATGAGTTAACTGGCTGGTTCACGGACATAGGCTGCTTTCTTTCCTGAGAAATTACGTGTGACAGTTAAATTAACCTTAAGGGACTTGGAGGCTGGCAGAGATTTGCATATTTTTTTTCTATTCTTTATTTATGAACTGCCAAGTTCTTTCGAGAGTACAACAGTGCACTTTTATATTAACAATGAAATACATTATTTGGGAGGAAGCACTGAAAAATGAGATTGAAGAAACCAACTTGGGTCTTATCAACCATTTCAATCTATGAAAATACCGCAGCATTTAACCTTGGGTAGAACTGCTTTGGCGTTTCAGTGAAGATAAAATGTAAGCTATTTTTTTTTTATTAAGAACAAAAGGCCTAAATTAGATCCTAATTTTCCTTTTATTCCCATTTAAATCAAACTACCTATTTTTGACCTCGAAAATGGCAGTTGTCAAGCTCACAAGTAGTCTGACTTTGGCCAACAGGGGTGTACTTCTTTAGTTATCCAATTGAACAAACATGAGCCTTTCTACTTACTCTCTGGAAGTGGGACACCCGCCCTGATAAAGTTGGAAGAATTGGACACTGAGACCCTCTGCTCCTCCCTCTAATGTTTCCTTCCTCTTTCGGGTCTTCAACTCTAAGTGCAAGCTAATTTAAACAAACTACAAATCTGAATCCTAATCACATTTTTTTAAAGAATGTCAAGAATATTGTATTATGCAGAGCTTGACCCCGGGTCGGGAAGATCTCCTGGAGAAGGAAATGGCAACCCACTCCAGTGTTTTTGCCTGGAAAAATCCCATGGATGGAGGAGCCTGGTAGGCTACAGTCCATGGGGTCGCAAAGAGTCGGACATGACTGAGCCACTTCACTTTCATTCCACTTACATATTATGATTATAAAGAACATTTAGCAACTAGGGAGATCTTATTATATAGGACAGTAATTGTGATTACAACTATGCAGAGAAGTTAATAAGAAAAAGAAGGAAACATTTAAAAATGCTAACAATGATTGCATTATGATAGTATAATAATTTTTTCTTATTTTTCTCTACATTCTGTAAAGGTGATTTTACATATATATATTATATATAATCTATAATAATTATAATTTATTTTAATTTTATTAATAATAAAATATTTAATAAACAATTGTATATAATTATATATAATATATAACATTATTTTAAATATTACATATTATACATAATAATATTAATATTATATTATATTGTATTATATATTTATAATATATTATTATATATTATATTGTATTATATTTATATATTGTATTGTATTGTTTATAATATAATAATCAATAAATATAATATATTATATAATAATACAATACACTAAATTTATTATTTATTTTATTATTAAATATTATAATACATATAATAATTTTTTCTTATTTTTCTCTACATTCCGTAAAGGTGATTGATTTTATATATATTATATTTTATATTTTATATATATATATATAATGTAATTGCTAAGTTAACCATACCTGTTAATAAAATTGGAAGAAAAGGAAGGGGGGGGAAACCAATTGGTAAGTACTTAATGCGTAAATCCAGCAGGAGAGAATAGAGATTGTTTTGAGCTACACGTAAAATTAAGTGACACGTAAGGATGGAGAAAGTCTTGACAGAGGTCCTTCTCATGTCGTATCACTCATATTCAACAGGCACACACACACAGAGACGACTTCCATTGTTAAGAGTGGACACAGTCCCCTTACAGATAAACTACTCCCAATCCTAATTTTCCTCAAAAAGAGTCTTTGCCTGACTTCTCCAACTAATCCCTCCACATTTTCAACCCTTCACACAAAGTGGGGTTTTAAAAAGGCATTCTGTTTATAAGGAGGCATGAATGATATCTTACTTTTTCATTTAGAAAAGAGCAAATGCGGGAATTGCAAGGCTGTCTTTGAGGAAATGAGAATCAGTCTACATGAAGAGCAATGAAGAACAAATGCAGATGTGATACTGTCAGAGCTAAGCTTGGTTTTGAGAGGAAAAAAAAAAAAAAACTAAAACCAGCATAGGAAAGCCAATAAGTGGTAGAAGTGGAATTTGCAAAATAGATGTAATTGAACCACAAACTTTAGAGACAAATGTTGATACAAACAAAAGTTAGGCTTTGAACAAAAATCAAATTAACCTGAAGTGGTTGGGAGAAAGCGGGTATTCTAGGTTTCCCAAGTGGTCTGGGGCTAGGTATCTGCAGCCTTCTGGCCTGCTCTTCTCTCACAACAAACTGTGGAAAATTCTTAAAGAGATGGGAATACCAGACCACCTTACCTGACTCCTGAGAAATCTGTATGCAGGTCAAGAAGCAACAGTTAGAACTGGACATGAAAAAATGGACTGTGGAATACTTTCCCAAATTGGGAAAGGAGTATGTCAAGGCTGTATATTGTCACCCCGCTTATTCAACTTACATGCAGAATACATCATGCGAAATGCTGGGCTGGATGAAGCACAAGCTGGAATCAAGATTGCAGGGACTAGTACAGCCACTATGGAGAACAGTGTGGAGATTCCTTAAAAAACTGGAAACAGAACAGCCATATGACTCAGCAATCCCACTGCTGGGCATACACACAGAGGAAACCAGAATTGAAAGAGACTCGTGTACCCCAATGTTCATCGCAGCACTGTTTACAATAGCTAGGGCATGGAAACAACCTAGATGTCCACCAGCAGACAAATGGATAAGAAAGCTGTGGTACCTATACACAATGAAATATTACTCAGCTATTAAAAATAATGCATTTGAATCAGTTCTAATGAGGAGGATGAAACTGGAACCTATTATACAGAGTGAAGTAAGTTAGAAAGAAAAACACCAATACAGTATATTAATGCATATATATGGAATTTAGACGGAGAAGGTGATGGCACCCCACTCCAGTACTCTTGCCTAGAAAATCCCATGGATGGAGGAGCCTGGTGGGCTGGCTCCTAAGGGTCGCTAAGAGTCAGACAGGACTGAGTGACTTCACTTTGACTTTTCACTTTCATGCATTGGAGAAGGAAATGGCAACCCACTCCAGTGTTCTTGCCTGGAGAATTCCAGGGACGGAGGAGCCTGGTGGGCTGCCGTCTATGGGGTCACACAGAGTCCGACACGACTGAAGTGACTTAGCAGCAACAGCAGCAGCAGCATGGAATTTAGAAAGATGTAATGATGACCCTGTATGCGAGACAGCAAAAGAGACACAGATGTAAAGAACAGACTTTTGGACTCTATGGGAAAAGGCGAGAGTGAGATGATTTGAGAGAATAGCATTGAAACATGTACATTACCATATGTGAAATAGTCACCAGTCCAAGTTTGATGCATGAGACAGGGTGCTCAGGGCTGGAGCACTGGGATGACCCTGAGGGATGGGATGGGGAGGGAGGTGGGAGGGGGGTTCAGGATGGGGAACACATGTACACCCATGGCTGATTCATGTCAATGTATGGCAAAAAACACTACAATACTGTAATTAGCCTCCAATTAAAATAAATTAATTAAGAAAAAAAAGATTGCAGGGAGAAATATCAAAAACCTCAGATATGCAGATGACACCACCCTTATGGCAGAAAGCAAAGAGGAACTAAAGAGTCTCTTAATGAAAGTGAAAGAGGAGAGAAGCTGGCTTAAAACTCAGCATTCAAAAAACAAAGACCATGGCATCTGGTCCCATCACTTCATGGCAAACAGATGGGAAAACAATGGAAACAGTGACAAACTTTATTTTCTTGAGCTCGAAAATCACCACAGATGGTGACTACAGCTATAAAATTAAAAGACGTTTGCTCCTTGGAAGAAAAGCTATGACCAACCTAGGTAGTATATTAAAAAGCAGAGACATCACTTTGCTGACAAAGGTCCGTCTAGCCAAAGCTATGGTTTTTCCAGTAATCGTGTATGGATGTGAGAGTTGGACCATAAAGAAAGCTGAGCGCCGAAGAATTGATGCTTTTGAACTGTGGTGTTGGAGAAGACTCTTGAGAGTCTCTTGGACTGCAACTAGATCAAATCAGTCAATCCTAAAGGAAATCAGTCCTGAATATTCATTGGAATGACTGATGCTGAAGCCGAAGCTCCAATACTTTGGGCACCTGAAGCAAAGAACTGACTCACTGGAAAAGACCCTGATGCTGGGAAAGACTGCAGGCAGGAGGAGAAGATGACAGAGGATGAGATGGTTGGATGGCATCACCGACTCGATGGACATGAATTTGAGCAAGCTCCGGGAGTTGATGATGGATGGGGAAGTCTGGCATGCTGCAGTCCATGGGGTCGCAGAGTCAGACATGACTGAACGACTGAACTGAACTTCTCTCATAAGCATGTTATGAAACTATAATTTATATGTGTACTTGGAATACAAATTCAGATTTTAGAGATTATCAAAAAGAAGTTCTTTCTCTCCTTGCTTAAGTAAATTTAATCTTGGATGATTATGGTTTTCTGGTTCAGTATACACTTGTTGAAAAAGTTACAAGTAACTAATAATAGGTTAATGCAAAATTTATATACAGTGTTGTTTTAAAATGTTCATTTTGGCTCCTACCCTGCACTGAATTCAAAATAATTCCATCAAAATCATATTCATTTTCAAATATGAAAACCAGTATTCCTGAAATTCTGGCTGACATCATTTAAACTCATCAGTATCATTATTTTGGGCATATATTTACTATAAAAACAAAGGACAAATCATACTATCTGTGCCTTGCTTGAAGCCATTTTTTTCCTGAAAAGTATCATTAAAAAATATTTTGTTCTTAGCAAATCCATTTCATAGTCCTGATATGTGGCTGTACTAGTTCTTTGTTAATATCAACTGGGTATAACAAAGTGTTTATCCATTTCTCATCCCACAGTCATTTCTCTCTGACAAAAAAGGATGCAATAGTTGTTTGCAGAATACACCTTGCTAATGCTTTTTAATACAGAGTGAAGTAAGCCAGAAAGAAAAACACCAATACAGTATACTAATGCATATATATGGAATTTAGAAAGATGGTAACAACAACCCTGTGTACGAGACTTCAAAAGAGACACCGATGTATAGATCAGTCTTATGGACTCTGTGGGAGAGGGAGAGGGTGGGGAGATTTGGGAGAATAGCACTGAAACATGTATATTATCATGTATGAAACGAGTCGCCAGTCCAGGTTCGATACGCGGTACTGGATGCTTGGGCCTGGTACACTGGGACGACCCAGAGGGAGGGTAGGGGAGGGAGGAGGGAGGAGGGTTCAGGATGGGGAACGCGGGTATACCTGTGGCGGATTCATTTCGATATTTGGCAAAACTAATACAATATTGTAAAGTTAAAAAATAAAATAAAATTTAAAAAAATTCCTCTTCTCCTTCCTTAAGTAAACAGTTCTTATCAAATTTTCCTCACCTTCTATGCAACAGTCATTCTTTCCCCTACATAAACAGCAGACATGTTCATCCAGAGCTTCCAGTTTTTCCCCAATGGTAGTTCCAGGTTCAGGACTCTATATATACATGTGTGCATGCTAAGTTGCTTCAGTTGTGTCTGACTCTGCTACCCCATGGACTGTAGCCCACCAGGCTCCTCTGTCCATGGGATTCTCCAGGCAAGAATACTGGAGTGGGTTGCCATGCTCTCCTCCGGAGGATCTTCCCGACCCAGGGATCGAACCTGCATCTCTTAAGTCTCTTGCATTGGCAGGAGGGTTCTTTACCACTAGCACCACCTGGGAAGCCCAGAGATGTACAATCTACACCAATTACTTAACTAAGGACTACAGCCAATCTATTGAGTGCATGTTTATCATTCAACTGTTACACACGTTTCAAATATGAGCCAAGTATTCTGGAGATAAATCACACATGAGTCAGGTACTTGACTCACACTTACTTTTGACAGTAATCCTTCTTAATGCTCTAATTTTATGATGTAATTTTAGTAGTGGAATTAACTTGGAACAACACAAAATTATGTAATTAATTGCATTAGCTTCAATTATAATTACTGTTTAATCTCAGCCTGACACCCCAGCCAAAAGCCAGTACACACAGAGGCAGTCACGGTGGAGGGGGGAGGCCTTCCCAGCTGCTGGTTTGTATGGACTAATTATATAAACTATATTTATTTTTGCTAAAAAAAAAAATAATCTCAGGAACTAATCAAGCGTATGCCATTTATTTGGACATAAGGGCTTAGAGAAGTCAAGGGATAGAGAATAAAGGGAAATACTTTCAGCAATTCCTAATTATATTTCCCTCAACATTCATTTTGAAAGGGTTTAATTGATGTAATTTTAAAAAGTTTCTGTGGTCACATAAATTTGGTTTATGCTGGATTAAAAAATTAAATAAGTTTCTTTACTATATCGTTCCTTAGTCTTTAATATGTTAATATATGTTGTGAATCTCCAAGATGTGAGAAGTGTTTCTCAAACTGTTTTAAACAGAGAACACCCTCTCCTTTAAACAACTTCATTGAAGTATAATTTACATGCCATAAATTTCACTTGTTTCAGTGTACAACTAAATGATTTTTAGCAAATTTACAGAGTTGTACCACCATCACTAAAATCCAAGTTTCAAACATTTTCACCACCTCAAAAACATCCCTTCTTCCCACATTTGCCATTACTCTGAATTCCCACCTCCAGCTCTAGGCAGCCACTAATCTACCTTGTGTCTATAGATTTGCCTCTTCTGGAAGTTTTATATAAATGGAACCATACAATATTTGGTTTTTGTGTCTAGCTTCTTTCACTAAGCATGGCTTTGAGGCTGATTTATTTTGTAGCATGTATCAGGACTTCATTTCTTTTTACTGACAAACAGTATTCCAAATAGATATACCATATTTTTTTAATCCATTCATGAGTGTATGGGAATTTGGATTGTTTCCAGTTTGGGGATATTGTGAATAATGCTATGGAACATTCATGTAGGAGTCTATGTTTGAACAACTGTTTGTATTTCTCTTGGGTATATATTTCAGATTGAAGTTGTAAATCATATGATGAATTTATATTTAACTTTTTAGGAAACTTCCAAACTGTTTTTCCAAAATGGCTGCACTATTTTGCATTTCCATCAGCAGTGTATGAGAGTTTTAATTTCTCTACACCCTCACCAGCTAGTCATCCTAATGGCTGTGTACTTTTATTTAACGGTGGTTTTGATTTGCATTCCCTGATGGCTAATTATGTTGAGCATCCTTTTATGTGTTTATTGATCATTCATATGTATCTTTGTTCCATTCAAATTTTTTGCCTATTTTAAAATTGGGTCGTTTTCTTGCACCGCAAGAGTTCCTTGGTATTCTATGATTTGCAAAATTTTTTCCCTCTTTTCATTTCCTTTTGGTGTCTTTTTAAGCACACATATTTTAAATTTTGCTGGAGTTCAGCTTATCAACTTTTTTCTTTTACTGCTTGTGATTTTTTTTATTTCCAAGAAAGTCATGAAGATCTACTCCTATGTTTTCTTTTTAAAAAGTTTTGTTATTTAGCTCTAACATTTAGATGGAGTTTGAATAGGGTGGGATACTTCATTTGAATATATCTTTTTGCACATGGATATCCAATTGTCCCAGTACCATTTGTTGAAAAGACTACCCTCTTCCTATTGAATTTCCTTGACACCTTTGTTGAAAAGCAATTGAGCATAAATGTAAGAGTCTTTAATATGTTAATGTATGTTGTGAATCTCCAACAGGGAGGATACAGAATGTTTCCCAAAATGTTTTTAACAAGGAATTCTACCTCCTCCCCTCCCCCCCTTTTCAAACACAGGCTTTCACATCAGTTCTCACTGCTGTCCACAGCACAGACTTTAGGGAATGCTTCTCTAAAGTGCTCAGGGCTCTAACTTTTACTTGCAACTAACCTTGTTTCTTGTTTTTAGAGGCTGGGAGCCTGAGGCTGCAAAACCAAAGACCTAATTTCTAGCAATATGCTAGAAATACATATTGTATTTCTACAGTAAATACTTAAGACAACTCACTATGCAGACATGTATGTAAAGGCTGTTGGAAATATTTGGTATTGAATTAGATTCATATTTTACACATAGAAACAAAATGAGTTTTCTCATAGGCATAATGGATGAAACTTTGGAAGTAGGGAGAATTTTGCAATTGTGTTTTACATATTTAGGGCAATGCAGCTTACCTGATCATGACATCTGACAGGAGTAAACATCAGTAATAAGTTGTCATAGTAAAGAAGATCTATTTACATACACTTTTTTTTTCATACACTTTATCATATATATACACACACACCTATAGACACATATCTGTTGGAAATGTACTTTTTTCTTTTTTAAAACTAGTAGATTTTGTCCTAACGCTTTTATTTAATCAACTATAAGGCACAATGTTGGATAACTGCTTAAATGACCTTGTTAGAATGACAATACCATCACTTTAGCATTGTATTATTCAAACACACACACACAAGTACAAAAATTAAAAAGTGGAATTAAAATTAGTGTCTTTATCATCCTGTATTTATCTGCAGAACAAGAAAAATACACATAAAAGTCAACAATGAGGGGGAAAAAAATGAACAAAATACTGTCATGGGGAGAACGTGTCATCATAAATGTAGAAAAGCAGACTCAAGGTGCTCTGTCAATGCTCTAACCACAAAACCTGGTGGATGTCACTGACGGACTGACAGGCAAACTCCTCCAGTGAATGCCGGAGGTTCTAGAAACCCACGTAAAACGACAGTATAAACCAAACGGGTAGGCGTTCTACCAACATAGGCTGAGGTGCATTCAGTACCCTAACCGATATGTTGATTTCTCTCACCAGGCCTCTTTCTGTTAGTGATTTACCTTTCTTTTTAAAAGCCTCATTTTGTTTTCTGTTTAAGATGGCATTATCTCGCCTTGTATAAAAGAAATCATTGCATACCTAAGTTTCCAAATACATAATAATATTTTTCTTTTGGATATTCTATTATGCCAAACAAATTTACAGCAGAAAAATACATTTTCTTGTAAAACTGTAGGCATATTTAGGTCAGGATTCAGAAATGTAAAGCCTTGCCTTCTATCTAGTTTTGAGCCTTAACAGCCCTTATCCATTTCTAGTCTCCCTATACTTTTAAAGTAACTTAAAAGTTCATTTTAGTTTAAATCTCAAACCTTTTTCAGATTGGATTTTATACTTAGCTAATTTAGGACAATTTACTTGTATTTTATTTTTTTCATTTGTTACTGAAACCACGCCCGATGCTTGCTCCGCATTTTAGACTTTTTTCCCCCCAAGCATACTTGGAAATATCCAAGCTCCTTCCCTCTAAAGTGCCACTTACAGATTTTGTATTTATCTGTTTTTAGCCTGTGTGTGTTCTCGTTCTTTCTCCTCTTTTAGGTTATGTTAGGCTTACCTACAAGACCCTGCAGTCGAGGGAGAGGCGCTCAGCGTGGACGGCACCAAGTTGAACAGCTTTTACAAGTCTGCCCTCCGTGACCTTGTCAACCTCGGGCGCGCGGTGGGCGGGTGTTGATGACGTCACGGCCCAGATGCTCGGGCCGGCGAGATGGTTGAAAGTGACCTACGAGTCCCACGGGTGTGTGTGGGTGGAGCAGGGAGGGAGAGAGTTAGGATTTCACACCGTCGTGGGGCATCCGTGTTTCTGCCCACGGGGGAAATCTCGTTTTAGCCTGGCCCCCATTTCTGCTCCAGGAGGAAATAAAACTCCCTCCCATGTGCTCCCCTGGACACTTTCAGAATGAGAGGGGGTAGGAGCGAGATCAGAGCCTGGTGCGAGCAGGCAGTCATTCCCCAGGCGCTGGAAGTGAGGGGCAGGAATTCGCCACCAATTCCCAAGGCTATCAATGTATAGGAAATTTTCCTCCCCAAAGTAAGCTATCTTCAGTGGGACTAAAGAGATACCTCTCAAGGAGCACCCTGGAGCCGGCTCCCGTGTAGGGACCAGGAGAACTTGAGTAATTTGGGAAGAATTCACTCAATTATGGGGATATTCTGTTGCACACCTGGCTAAGATTTTTACGAGAGTAAAGAGGGATTGGAAATGAATCTATTTGTAGTCATATATCAACCAGATAGTGTAAAATGTTGTAGTTCTTATTCTGCAGTGTCGGTTCAATCATTACCACCATCAGTTACTCCTTTTGTTGTCTTTATAAAGCTCTGGTGTAAAGAGCTACCATGTTGTTACGGATACATGTTTGGGCTGGCAAAACTCCCACATCACTGTAAGTGACTAGTAGGCTGTTTACTTCAGTGCTGCACCTAACACCTGCAATAACAAATACAATGAATGATGACATGAGTAAAAAGTGACCAGCAAATGGGTAAAGTAAATTACAGTAAGCTGACAATATATTCCCATTTAGTGACTTGCACTCTTCACATCTCCATTCCTTCTATTTACTTTGGGAAGAGAAAAGCCCTTTGAACCCAAACATTTATTGACCCCAGAACCAGATAAGTCACAGAAGAGGCCAGAGGGAAGGCCACTCTCTCCAGCATCTACTTCTACCCTGAGTAGCATTGCAGGGAGTGACCGCTCAGGAGAATTTAAGCAAAGTTGGCAGTTTTCTGCCACACAGCTAAAAGAATGGACTTGGAAACCACCCTCATACAGCCAGCTATTGAAAACATAAGTACAATATATTTACCAAATTGCATATGAGTGATGTTTGAATTGTTCTCACTGCTGTTCTTTCTCATAGATTCTCTTTCATTACCTTAAATAAGTGTATGCATTTTGGTTAAATAAAAAGAAGAAAGGAGGACTTTCCTGGTGATCCAGTGGTTAAGAATCCACCTGCCAATGCAGGGGACGTGGGTTTGATCCCTAGTCTGGGAAGATTCCACATGCCCTGGGACAACTAAACCCATGTACCACCACTACTGAGCTCAGGAGATGCAATTACTGAAGCCTCAGTCCCTCGAGCCTTGAAAAGAGGGCATCATAATGAGAAGCCTGAGCACCGCAACTAGCGAGTAGCTCCTGCTAATCACTAGAGAAAGCCTATGTGCAGCAATGAAGACCAAAAAGTAATTATTTTTTTAAAAGGATGGAAGAGGTAGGTTGTGAAATGAACAGAAATAGAGGTACCTATCTTGAAAGTATCCTGATACTCTGAGGTGGAAAAAAGAATTCCCCTATTTATATATAACCAGTCTATTAATACTTCTTTTATTATCTGTTTTCTAACTTTTAGAAGTGTGGACAGCAACATGTTTTCATGGATTAGAAAATTTTACACTTGATCTTAGCCAAAAGGCTGAGAAGCGGTTGATCAGAAAATTTTAAATTAATTTGAATTTCTAGGAAGTTGGAGAATTTGAGAGTATCTACAAAGTGAGGTTCGTGGTGGTAAACTTGGATTTCAGTGTTGTTTGAAAGGCAAGTAGTATTTCCATGTACTCATGTGTACATTACTCTATAATCACTTACCATCTGTCTGAACAAGCTCTTAACCTCAGTTTTACACTGCTTTGGGGAAACATCGTGGTTTTGATACCCAAGAAACTAAAGTTTGTTCCAAAAAATAGTAAATAGGTTTTGAAACTCTCAAAGTATTTGTTCTGCATAAAAACTGAAAGGAGCTCTTTTGTTTGAGAAATTGTGGTAGATTAAAGATGACCGTAAATTCTGTCATCACCTCCCTTCCCCCAAAGGTGGAATTTATTTCCCCTTACTTTGGGCTACGGATGGACTGTGCATATGTGTGTGAGCTCGGTCTCTTCAGTCATGTCTGACTCTTTGTGACCCTATGGACTGTAGCCCACCAGGCTCCTCTGTCCGTGGGATTGTCCAGGCAAGAATACTGGAGTGGGTTGCCATTGCCCTCTTTCAGGGGACCTTCCTGACCCAGCTGTTGAACCCAAGTCTCCTTCATCTCCTGCATTGCAGGTGGATTCTTTACTGTTGAGTCTCTGGGAAAGCCCATAGTCTAATTCTGGGACTACTTAATTGATACAAGATGCACAGAGAGGATGTGCCTGGTCTAGGCCTGGGCCTTAGGAAGGCCTGGTGATTTCCATTTTGTATTTCCTTTGGGGAGCCCCAACTACCACACAGAGAGACCATATCCCCTGCATGGGTAGAAGAGCCTCAGCCTGCCTGCCTGCCTCCTGGGGTGAGGGGGGTGTCTCCCCATGCCTCCAGTTCCAGCCATCCTTTGGATGACTCCAAAAGAGACCAGCAGAACTGCCAGTTGAACTGTCAACCCACAATATCTAGAAAGCAAACAAAGTGGGTGCCATTTTAAGTCACTAAGTTTGGGGTAATTTGTTTTGTAGCATGAAGTAACCAAAATAGGGAGCAAGCAATTCACGGTCACCTGTAACTCTTGGTTCATAGGAAGTGGCTTTCCTTATAGAAAAGACAGCTAGATGGATTTCTGGCTGATACATTATTGTGAGTTGCAAAGGACTTGGGCAAGAGTTCCCTTAGTTAGGGAGGGTATGGAGATGGGCTCAGAAAAGATGGTGCAGAGAGTTCAGTAGGGAGTAGGGGGCAAGAAGTGACCTTCTGAGCTTGGGATTCTGGTGGTAGACATGAGGAACCAAATAAATGCTGTAAATAAAACCAATGACCAAAGAAGAGTATAAGAGGTGGGTGGGTGGAGGGATGAATGATAAAAATATATGCATGATTATTCACATAAAAAGTTTATTCAGGGGCAGTGGAGAGATAAATTAGGTGTTTGAAATTAATATATACACACTACTACATATAAACTAGGTATACATCAAGGACCTACTGTATAGCACAAGGAACTATATTCAATACCTTGTGAAAAAAATCTGAATTAGAATATATATATAATAAGAATATATATATATCTGAATCACTTTGATGTACAGTTGAAAATAATGTAACATTGAAAATTAATGATGCACCTCAGTAAAAACTTTATTTATATGCTATCTTAAATTATCTACCTCACTACACTTTTGGAAATGCTGTCTAGAAATAACACCCTTTTATACCTCATGACTCCTTCTGAAGAATTTCTTCATGAGAAAGTAAATACATTGGGATTTTCTCATTTTTTAAAAGACTGAGATATGTTTTCTTACATAATGAAACCCAGATCTTTCTTCACTGCTCCATGTAGCAGTCACACTTGGCCCCATCAACATGGTTACCCAGACACATTCACATACTGAGAAACAACACACACACACACACAGGCACACATGTTCCCAAACATATATTCTGAAAATGGATGTTTTTCAAATTGGCAAACAGGAAGAAAATTTATCAATTTTTATACTTACAAAATTTCCTAATATTAGTCAATGTAATAGCAATTTTGAGGGAAATAAGTTTATCCATGTTTTTCAAATATGTCAGCATAAAACTATATAATTTTAAAAATCATATATATCCTTGATTTGCATAACGGCCTTAACATTTAACTATAAAGTTGAGATTTCATGGCTAGCCTTTTTTGAAGAATCAAAATGAAAGTAGGCTCATTGGAGAAAACAGTTTTTTTTGTTTTAATAAAATTTCAATTTTGCCCATCTCTTGAAACCTTGGGTTATGGACACATCAGCATGTAATTTTGCCTGAGACATATTAAATAATTCTTTGACTCACACTGTCTTTACTTGTAATAAGGGTATTTATCTGTTTATCTGCTTCAGAACAGGATCACTGCCGTAGGATAATCCATGTTTAAAGAGCTCTGTAAACTATAGAAGAGTATAACTTGGTTATGTCTTAAAGATTTAACATAGAGTGTTTCATTTCATAATTTAAAAATTATTTACTGTTAAGTTATTGTTAAATTATTTATTGTTAATAATTATTTATTGTTAGGACTGTTTTTTCCTTTACACAGTGGTTATAAGAGCATTTTCTTACAATTCTTAAGCAGTTCATTATTTAGGCTCTGGTTTTAAAATATCCTGGATTTTTAAAAATTGCATTTAGTCTGAGTACTATCTACCCCTTTTGGATTTTATTATATGATGAATTTCTCCTATTCTTTTAATATGTTTATCATGGAACGGTGGGATTTTAGAACTGTGAGGGGTCATGGCAGTCCCTTAGTTCTTATCCAACCATTTCATTTGGTAATGGTGACCCAGAGAGAGTCATTTTTGCATGTGATTTCTCCAAGATATCTCATTTCTATGATGCAGCAGCTCTTTTAGCAGAGGAAACATTGTGCCCTAGAAGTGAACCACAGCCCAGACACCATCACTGACCTTTCCTGGAGCAAACCTTCTCCAGAATGCAGAAGATTTAGAAGAACACCACATGCTGAGACCTGATCATCCCAAGTCCTGCCCTTGGAAACATCTGTACGATTGCATGGCACCGTGGCGCCATGGCATGATCACTGTGGCAGAGTGAGCCCATCATTAAAGGTTGCCCACCCTGAGCTGAGACATACACTGATGGTGAGGTTCCTGCTCTTCCTTTTTTTGCCCTGTTTTGGTCCCTGATACACTTGGGTAAAAAGCAGCATGTTACAACTAAAAAATCTCTGTACAGGAAGTTCTGCCACATATGAGATGTGTGACCCCGGGCAAGGCACTGAACACCTTTAGTTCTTAATAGACTGGATTAGCTGATCTGTAAAATAAATGAGAAAAAACAACAGAAGCTTGTGTGTGTGTGCTTAGTTGTGTCTGACCCCCTTTGTGACATTGGACTGTAGCCTGCCAGGCTCCTCTGTTCATGGGATTTTCCAGGCAGGAATATCAGAGTGGGTTGCCATTTCCTTCTCCAGGAGATCTTCCTGACCCAGGGATCATCTGTCACTGTTTCCATTGTTTCCCCATTTATTTGCCATGAAGTGATGGGACCGGATGCCATGATCTTAGCTTTTTGAATGTTGAGTTTTAAGCCAGCTTTTTCACTCTCCTCTTTCACTTTCATCAAGAGGCTCTTTAGTTCCTCTTCGCTCTCTGCCATAAGGGTGGTGTGATCTGCATACCTGAAAGTGAAAAGTGAAGTCGCTCAGTCCTGTCTGACTCTTTGCGACCCCATGGACTGTAGCCTACCAGGCTCCTCCCTCTATGGGATTCTCCAGGCAAGAGTACTGGAGTGGGTTGCCATTTCCTTCTCCAGGGGATCTTCCCGACCCAGGGATCAAACCCGGGTCTCCTGAATTCCAGGCAGATGCTTTAACCTCTGAGCCACCAGGGAAGCCCTGCATACCTGAGGTTATTGATATTTCTCCCTGAAATCTTGATTCCAGCTTATGCTTCATTGAGCCCGCCATTTTGCGTGATGTACCCTGTATATAAGTTAAATAGACAGGTGACAACATACAGCCTTGACATACTCCTTTCCTGATTTGGAACCAGTCCATTTTTCCATATCTGGTTCTAAATGTTGCTTCTTGACCTGCATACAGATTTCTCAGGAGGCAGGTCAGGTGGTCTGGTATTCCCATCTCTTGAAGAATTTTCCACAGTTTATTGTGATCCACACAGATAAAGGCTTAGGCATAGTCAATAAAGCAAAAGTAGATGTTTTTCTGGAACTCTCTTGCTTTTTCTATGAGCCAGTGGATGTTGGCAATTTGACCTCTGGTTCCTCTGCCTTTTCTAAAACCAGCTTGAACAGCTGGAAGTTCTCGGTTCATGTACTGTTGGAGCTTCCCTTGGAGAATTTTGAACATTACTTTGCTAGCTTATGAGATGAGTGCAATTGTGTGGTACTTTGAAGATTCTTTGGCACTACCTTTCTTTGGGATTGGAATGAAAACTGACCTTTTCCAGTCCTGTGGCCACTGCTGAATTTTCCAAATTTGCTGGCATATTGAGTGCAGCCCTTTCACAGCATCATCGTTTAGGATTTGAAATAGCTTAACCGGAATTCCATCACCTCCACTAGCTTTGTTCGTAGTGATGCTTTCTAAGGCCCACTTGACCTCACATTACAGGATGTCTGGCTCTAGGTGAGTGATCACATCATTGTGGTTATCGGGGTCATTAAGATCCTTTTTGTGTAGTTCTTTGTATTCTTGCCACCTCTTCTTAATATCTTCTGTTTCTGTTAGGTCCATACTATTTATGTCCTTTATTGTTCCCATCTTTGCATGAAATGTTCCCTTGGTATCTCTAATTTTCTTGAAGAGATCTCTAGTCTCTCCCCTTCTATTGTTTCCCTCTATTTCTTTGCATTGATCACTGAGGAAGGCTTTTCTTGGGCTCCAAAATCATTGCAGTTGGTGACTGCAGGCATGAAATTACAAGACACTCGCTCCTTGGAAGAAAAGCTATGACAAACCTGGACAGCATTTTAAAAAGCAGAGACATTACTTTGCCCACAAAAGTCTGTCTAGTCAAAGCTATGGTTTTTCCAGTAGTCATGTATGGATGTGAGAGTTGGACCATAAAGAAAGCTGAGCACCAAAGAATTGATGCTTTTGAGCTGTGGTGTTTGGAGAAGACTCTTGAGAGTCCCTTGGACTGCAAGGAGATCAAACCAGTCAATCCTAAAGGAAATTAACCCTAAATATTCATTGGAAGGACTGATGCTGAAGCTGAAGCTCTAATATTTTGGCCACATGATGAGAACTGACTTATTAGAAAACACCCCAATGTTTGGAAAGACTGAAGGCAGGAGGAGAAGGGGACGACAGAGGATGAGATGGTTGGATGGCATCAGTGACTCGAGGGACATGAGTTTGAGCAAGCTCTGGCAGTTGGTGATGGACAGGGAAGCCTGGCATGCTGTGGTCCATGGGGTTGCAAAGAGTCAGACACAACTGAGTGGCTGAATTGAGCTGTACTTGGTTGCCGTGCCATAATTCAGTCTTCCTTGCTGCCCCTTATGGTGTTCGGTCCCCCGGCCGTGTCCGACTCTTTGCGGCCCCATGGACTACAGTACACCAGGCCTCTCTGTCCCTCACCAGCTCTCAAAGCTTACCCAAGTTCATGTCCATTGCATTAGTGATGCCATCCAGCCATCTCATCCTCTGACGCCCTCTTATCCTTCTGCCCCTTAAGCCAGAAACAGAATGGAGGGGGTATTCATGGAAGATTGTGGTCTATCTCATGGAAAGATGAAAGTGTTGTGAATTTGGGGCTATGGAAAGTAGAGAACACATTTATTATTATTTTTAAAATAATGAGAATGAATAGCAATAAACATGGAAAAAGGGGGGAAAAGCATACTTTTGAGAAGATGAAAGTCAAGATATGAGGATTTAAAACATCATGTGGGGATTGTGTAGGAGACTGCTTTTCTAGCTCATCTCAAAGCCCTTTCTCAGAGAGGGACCTTCCTCCCTATATGAAATCATCATTCTCAACTCTGGGTGACTGGCTCAGGGGTGGACATGTGACTGTGTTGATGAGTCTCATATTTGCCCTCACATTTGGCTATGAGATTCACTGTGTAGTGTTCCTGGAACTAAGGTGATGTAAATTAAACTCTTCTCTGAGTTCACTGATCACATGTTCAGAGGAGCAGCAGAACAGGTCTTCAGAGGTGAAAAGGTAAGGGCTCCTGATGAAAAATAGAAACAAAAGGCAGAAATGGGGAAGGCGTTCTGTCTCACTCCTGATGAACTTTGAGTTTGGAACCAAGTCCTTTCTGGGCCAGGGTGCACCTGTCCTTGGGTGCCATGAAATATGCTTATGGCCCTGAATCCCGATAGTAAACTCCCTGGGTAAATATTGTTAAGGCATCATATAAAAGGGGGTGGGAACATTCTTGTCTAGCTTAGGCTAGTGGGGAAGATCAGTAAAGATAAAACATGTACTTGGTCTGGAAGTTTGATTGTTAGACAGCAGAGGAAAGGGTGGAATCCCAGAAAAATTGAAGCTGTCAGTTTCACAAGGTCTTTGTACAAGCTGCCTCAAACCAGCCCCACCCCTCATATCCCCATCTCTCTTCTTTCCCAGCTGTCCTTAAGGTTGGCGCCTTCTTAACCAGTGAAAATGTTAGTCCCTCAGTTCTATCCAACTCTGTGCGGCCCTATGGACTGTAACCCGCCGGGCTCCTCTGTTCATAGGATTCTCCAGGCAAGAATACTGGAGTGGGTTGCCATTTCCTTCTCCAGGGGATTTTCCCGACCCAGGGATCAAACCTAGGTCTCCTGCATTGCAGGTGGATTCTTTACCATCTGAGCCACAGGGGAAGCTCATTAAAGACAGGTGGAGGTGCTGCTAAATAAAGTCAGCACCTCAGGGAGACATTTCCTCCTCCGTCCCAGTGCTTCTATCCCTGATTTTCCCTCAGACCATAAGGAAATACACTAATGATTTCCAAATAAGCACATTCCACAAATGAGGATCGTTTAATTAGATTTAATAATAAACTTATTAACATTATCCTCCATCCTTATTTCAAGTTTCAGCTAGTAGATTAGCTAAGAATGTTTCTCTCCCATTCTTCTTCAACTCACTCCTAAGCAGTCATCACCTCTCAGTTCTATTAGGTCAAAACTTTTGGTTCAATACTGAAAACTAGTCAGTCTTCTGGATTTTTCTAAGCATCTCTTGGATGCTCAAGAGATAACCTCTGCTTTCCATCCAATTCTAGGTAAAACAGATGATATTATCTAAAAACTTCTCTCCATAAGGAAAGCTAGCAATACCCCCAGCTCTGATGCCTCCCCGTGATACGAGTAACACAAAGTACAAGACTAAGAGCTCTCAATAGCTGAAAAGTGCTTGTCCATGTGTTCTTTTCCATGGGGGTCTCCATCCACCTCCCCACCCCACCCCCTACACAAACACACTAATCACTGGGATGGAAGGATGAAGAGGGAAAAAGGAGAGGGAATTCCACCTTTGCCACCTGTGTCCTGGGTGTGCTGGGGTCAGTGATTCAGCCTATGCCATCCTCAGACTCCTCACCTGTACAATGGGTCAGTGTTAGTCCTTCAGTCATGTCCAACTCTTTGGGACCCCATGGACTGTAGCCTGCCAAGCTCCTCTGTCCATGGGATTTTCCAGGCAAGAATACTGGAGTGGGTAGCCATTCCCTTCTCCAGGGGATCTTCCCAACTCAGGGTTTGAACCGTGATCTCCCCATTGTGGGCAGATTCTTTACTGTCTGAGTCACCAGGGAAGCCTATACAATTGTGTAGTAGTAATAATACAGTGGGTAAGAGAGTCTTATAGGTCAATATAAGGATGGCAGATAATATATGTAACTTTATTGCCCAGCATCTTGCACACACACAAAAAATGCCAGCTACTCTTCTTTTTATCCAAGCAGAGAAGCCCATCTGGGCACCAGTCTACCACTCTTGTCCATTCAGACTTCTCTCCTAGCGTAGCCCTCATCCTGAATCTTATCTTCTGTCTCTGGACACTATTACAGCTTCCGCTAAATAATGTGTTTTGCCCAATAAAGTTGTTTTCTAGTGTGACAGTGTCCCAAGTCCCATTTTATAAGTTTTTCCTCTCTTCCTCATGGTAATGAGGTCCAGATATAGTGTTGTTGCTTTTATTTTTCTAAGAAAATATATTGCTTCCTTTCTATGTAAATAGCACATGTGCTTAGAATTATTTGGTGATCCATACTAATTAGGTATTCTGTTCAGTGGATGTTTAATGCTTTAATTCTAGACTTTCATCTAGTTAATTTGAATTGGTTAACCCAAACTCTATATTGATTAAATAGTCTTCTTTTTGTTTGACCTCAGCTGTGAGTATAAAACAAAAAGCAAGGCATGCAATAACATTATGGCGAAATGTTGTTTATAAATTCAATGAAAATGAATTTTGTTGAGACAAAAACTAGAATCCTGTGAAAAATTCTTAGCATGTTTCTCTCCTCCCCCATCCCTTCAATCTTATTTTCTAATAAATGTTATTCAGACTTGAAACTCTATTGGGAAATTTCATTTTTGGTTTTGAGAAATGTCATCTGCCAGTGGTGGGAATATCAGAATTTTTAAGCAAAGAGATAATAACCTCTCTCACACATGTTAGAAAGAGTCACAGGGCATTCTCCCTCACTGCTAAATTCTGTAAAAGAAAAAAAAAAAAAAAAAGACTACCCTCTGGACTAAAGTTAATGAAAAAGTATTTTCCTAAGAGGAAAATCTTTTTAGAAAATTAAAAGAAGCACAAAGATTCGAAATTGCAGTCACTCAGCAGAAGGACAGAACTGGCCCATAGCATCTGCTTGGATAGAGCTCATCGGCCCCTTCTTTCCTTCCTCCCTTCCCTCTTTCTTGGGACAGGTCATCAGGGAAAATGGCTCTGGCCACGACCAAACATCCTTTTTTCCCCTTCAGTTTCTCAATTCAGTTCAGTTCAGTTCAGTTGCTCATTCGTGTCCGACCCTTTGCAACCCCATGAACTGCAGCACACTAGGCCTCCTGGTCCATCACCAACTCCCGGAGTCCACCCAAACTCATGTCTATACAGTCGGTGATGCCATGCAACCATCTCATTCTCTGTCGTCCCCTTCTCCTCTTGGCCTCAATCTTTCCCAGCATCAGGGTCTTTTCAAATGGGTCAGCTCTTCGCATCAGATGACCAAAGTATTGGAGTTTCAGCTTCAACATCAATCCTTCCAATGAACACCTAAGACTGATCTCCTTTAGGATGGACTGGTTGGATCTTCTTGTAGTCCAAGGGACTCTCAAGAGTCTTCTTCAACACCACAGTTCAAAAGCATCAATTCTTCAGCGCTCAGCTTTCTTCACAGTCCAACTCTCACATCCATACATGACTACTGGAAAAACCATAGCCTTGACTAGACAGACCTTTTTTGACAAAGTAATGTCTCTGCTTTTTAATATGCTGTCTAGGTTGGTCATAACTTTCCTTCCAAGGAGTAAGCGTCTTTTAATTTCATGGCTGCAGTCACCATCTGCAGTGATTTTGGAGCCCCCCAAAATAAAGTCTGACACTGTTTCCATGGTTTCCCCATCTATCTGCCATGAAGTAATGGGACCGGATGCCATGTTCTTAGTTTTCTGAATGTTGAGCTTTAAGCCAACTTTTTCACTCTCCTCTTTCACTTTCATCAAGAGGCTCTTTAGTTCCTCTTCACTTTCTGCCATAAGGGTGGTGTCATCTGCGTATCTGAGGTTATTGATATTTCTCCCAGCAATCTTGATTCCAGCTTGTGCTTCCTCCAGCCCAGCATTTCTCATGATGGACTCTGCATATAAGTTAAATAAGCAGGGTGACAATATACAGCCTTGACGTACTCCTTTTCCTATTTGGAACCAGTCTGTTGTTCCATGTCCAGTTCTAACTGTTGCTTCCTGACCTGCATACAGATTTCTCAAGAGGCAGGTCAATTGGTCTGGTATTCCCATCTCTTTCAGAATTTTCCACAGTTTATTGTGTCTAGCAGGAGAAATAAGGAAGAGTAAATCCTAGGACTTCCTTGATGGTCCAGAGGGCTAAGATTTTGCGTTCCCAGTGCAGGGAGCCTGGATTTGATCACTGGTCAAGAAATTCGATCCCATAAGTTGGAACTCAAGTTCCCACATGCTGCAATCAGAGATCCTCCATACAACTAAGACCCAGTGCAGCCAAAGAAATAAAAATAGATAAATCTTAAAGAAAAAGAGAGTAAGCCCCACCCTCTGAACTTCCTGGGGGCCTGGCCTTTTGGGCAGACATCTTATCTCACCTCTGGTGAGTCAACTGAAATTCAAGCTTGACTTCTAAGCCAAGCCCAAAGAGAAGCTCTTGCTTCTAGTTAGCCTAAACATTGGACCTTAGCCTTCTTACTAGTTCTCACCTCATTCCCCATCCCTCCTCCATCCTGAGTCTTGCCAACTTTTAGAGTCCTGCATTGCTGAACCAGCAAATGAAAAAGTCAGGTCTTTGCTTCTGTGGCAAATGTTCCACTTTTGTTTCTTCTGTATTCCTTTCCTTTTCTTTTCTTCCTTTGTTTCCCTAAATGGGTCAAGTGAAGACTGGAGGACTGATTCAGACAGAAGAAGAGAAAAGATTTCAGAGGCAAAACATTTTAAGGGTGGGTATAGTCTCATTACGGAGAAGGCAATGGCACCCCACTTCAGTACTCTTGCCTGGAAAACCCCATGGATGGAGGAGCCTGGTAGGCTGAAGTCCATGGGGTTGCTAGGAGTCGGACACAACGGAGCGACTTCCCTTTCACTTTTCACTTTCATGCATTGGAGAAGGAAATGGCAACCCACTCCAGTGTTCTTGCCTGGAGAATCCCAGGAATGAGGGAGCCTGGTGGGCTTCCATCTATGGGGTCGCACAGAGTCTGACATGACTGAAGCGACTTAGCAGCAGCAGCATAGTCTCATTATCTACTTACAGAGGCTAAATTCAGCAGAAGACTCTGAATGTCTTGGAGTGTGCAGGTGATGCTTATCCATTTCTCCTAATTTGCAGATGACTAAGAATTTACAGTTGTTGTCAAACCTTAGATAAAAAAATAAACAAGTCAGTATAAGTAATAGGACAACCCGAAATGTGGGGAAACTTGCATCCATCCAGATTCTGGATAAAGAAAGAAACTTAAGGCTGCTGCTGCTGCTGCTGCTAAGTTGCTTCAGTCGTGTCCAACTCTGTGAGACCCCATAGACGGCAGCCCACAAGGCTCCCCTGTCCCTGGGATTCTCCAGGCAAGAACACTGGACTGGGTTGCCATTTCCTTCTCCAAATGCATGAAAGTGAATAGTGAAAGTGAAGTCGCTCAGTCGTGTCCGACTCTTAGCGACCCCATGAACTGCAGCCTACCAGGCTCCTCCATCCATGGGATTTTCCAGGCAAGAGTACTGGAGTGGGGTGCCATTGCCTTCTCCGAAACTTAAGGCAAGGGTAATCAAAAGAAAACCACCTGTGTGGTCTGTAGTCCCTTAAGTTTTACTGGCTTCTATGGCTGTCCCTGCAGTAGGAAATGGCAACCCACTCTAGTATTCTTGCCTGGAGAAAATTCCATGAGGAGCTTGGCGGGCTTCAGTCCATAGGGTCGCCAAGAGTCAGACATAACTGAGCATGATAAAACAACAAGAATGGCTGTCATCTTTCCAGCCCCCAGCCACAGGCTCAAAGTGGAAATACCAGGGGCATTCATGATTCAAAATTCACTTCCTCTGTCAGATGCCTACACCCGTGAATAGAAAATTAAGTGAAATGAGGCTATAATCAGCAATCTTTCCTTAACTCTCGAAGATATTGAAGAATTTGCTGCTAAAGCAAATAAAAATCCCTAGACTGTCTGGCTAAAGTTGTTCTTGATGATAGGATAGCCCTTGATTATCTGTTAGCTGAGCACAGAAGTAACCATCTGTGCTGTGATCAAGAGCTAGTACGTTTCTGCAGAAGTTGAGACCAAGCTACATAAAGTCACTAAGCAAGCCACTTGGTTTAAAAAAGTGACTCCTTCAGCAGACTTTTTCTCTGATCTGCTTGATTTAAGTTGTTTTGGGTCATAGGGACCATGCCTTGAGAGTGCCCTCCAATCATTGGGTATTATTCTGCATATAGTTTTTCTAATCATCTTTCTGGTTTGCTGTATTCTCTCAAAAGCTCTACATGCATGCATGCAGTTGCTGATGACCAAATGATCTCCCTTTGCCTAGAATGCCAAAAATGGAATGAAGAAAGTCAACTAAGAGAACAAGACTTTGATATTCCAACCTTTTTTTTTTTTTTTCCAGTTGGAGATTCGACCTGACTCCAACATCAACAAGTGGTAGCTCAGAGTGGCACTAATACCTTAAACTTGACTATAACTGAGAAAGTTGATCAAAAGGGGGAATTGATAAAGTTAATTTGAATATTGGCACCCATAAAATGGAGGCTAACTCAGTGGCCCAGCCCATGTCACAAATCTAAACTTAAGTCAGCCTGCACTTACAGGAATCCCCTGTCAATGAAACCTAACATCTATCTATCATAATCCTCCAACCCAGATTTAGCTAGCTTAACTTACCCTAGAAAACAGGACTTTCAGGCTTTCTAAGGAAATCCCTGATCTCCTAGTTAATCATGCTGTGTTTCTATATCACCTCTTTCTAACTCTCTATAAAACTCCCTCTTGTCTCAAATCTCTAGAGAGCAGTACTCCTCTGCTTATGAGGCATAGTACTCCCTGATTCATGGATTGTTTTCTCTTGAATAAAGGACATCAAACTCTTTACTGAAAAAAAAAGTATAAGCAACAGGGTATAAACAACTAGAAATGTTTGGTTTATCATTGAACTCAGAACATATGCTTTCACATATTGCCACAATTTTAAGTGCTCATGTGAAACTACATTAACAATTTGTACTTAGTAAGTTTGGGCCTGGTAGGTTGCTGCTTTTTATATTTCTGAAGTTTACAATATAGTACCAAGATTTTTTAGAGGAACACGTAAGAAATAAAGAAAATAATAACTTGTGAATTTACCTGTCTATCTAATGCCAGAAAAACTAGATGAAATTGAGAAATTCAGTTAACCCATACGCATATTGATCCATAGTTATATTCAGTATTATTCTAGATGAATAAGAAATCCAACCTGTGAGGAATGTGTGGTCAGGGAACAAACTGCTCAGTGACAGCTGGCTTGGTGGGTCTTCATCCCAACCTTTCTGACTACAGTTGTCAGGATCTGCACATGTTTTATGCCCTAAGCCTCAGTTTCTTCATCCATAAAATGGGATAATATTAATATTTACTTTCTATGTTTAAGAAGATTATATAAAATGCTAATGTCTATAAGTTGCTGAGAATAATGTCTGGAATGCAGTGAACTCTTAAAAACTATTACATACCAACTAGTTGGGAAGTAAAGACTAGAAATCATTCGTTTTATGTCAAAATAAGTTAGCATTTAGAATAGACATACTTGGAAGTCTGCCTACGTTTTCATCTTTTCTTTTTGGTCAAGGAGTTGAAACCAGATGGGATATTGTACAATTACAAACCTACAAGTTTTCCTGTTTCTTTTAATTTGATACCTAATTTGGGAATATGTGGGTAAAAGAAACCAAAGAATATTCCTCTGAGTAATACCTGAAAACAAGAGTTACAGATTAGGGTTTTCAGAACAAACAACAAAACCAAAACCTTGGCTATCTACATAGAAAGTGTTCTTTAAGGCTTGACAGGATTCTTTGACCTTTGTTTTATGAAACATGGACAATCTTACATTTGACTGGTGAATTTTCTGCTGGCTTTTTTTTTTTTTCCTTCTTAAACCATGTTCCCTGCCTACAAAGCTAAACCTATTTATGGTGAACACTGTTTTTTCAATTAGGTTTATTTTCATTTTCCCATACACCAAGTTAGCTGAGAATGTCCCAAAGTTTATTTTCCTTTCCTTTACTTTGTATAATGGTTTTTAAAATTAAAATATACAGCACTTTTATCTATTGATTTTTTTGAAATACTGTCTAAATTTTTTTTTTCTTTTTTGCACATTTAATGCTCCATCATGAGACATATTATTCAAAATGCTTTTCACTATTCAAAAATGCTTCTCAGAGTGTAATGGTAGTCCATTTTTGTGGTCAGCTCTTCGAGAGCAAGGATCAAGTCTACTCTGCCAACTTTGTGAAATGTCTCGTACAAGCTGGTGCTCAGCAGAGTACTTAAGAAAGCTGATGTGTTTGTGACTTGGCTTTTCCCCAAACTTTTCAGCTGGATGTCAGCATTCCATCCAGATTGTCAATTTCTCAAGCTTAATATTGGCAAGACATCCTTTCCAAGAGGCCCCTCCTTCTGGGGGTGGGGGTGGGGGTGGGGCAGGGAGAAAAGGACTCTAAGCTCCGCATCAACTTTCTAATAGTTTTGTAACACACTATTCTCTGGTGAGAACCCTGGGTGAGAGCGAGTCTTAGCTAAGAACTTTGCTTTCGGGAGAGCGCTTCAGGTTTACAGCCCTTGGGGAAGAGGGTTTGCTCATCCCTGGAAAACTGCGGGCGGCTCTGGGGCCGGGGAGCTGCGGGCGGCTCCCGGGGACTGGGAAGGTCAGCGCAGCTGGAGAGGGGCCCGCTAGCCTCAGGGGAAGGGGAGAGTCCTCGTTCGCTCCCGGGGCGCTCACCGCGGGCTGGAGTGGGCGGACCCCCGGCCCCCGGAGCTCCTCCCCGCGCGGCCTCCCGCCCGCCGCCCGCCGGCCGCCGTCCCCGCCCGAGCCAGCGCTCGGCTCCTGGCTCCCGCCCCTCCTCCCGCACAGAGGCGCGGGGGCAGGAATTCGGCCGCCGAGCTCCCCGGGGCACCGTGCCCCGGAGGGCTGGGCCGCGCCCTCCTCCCGGGCTCCTTTCCCCCACAAGCTCCCCTCCTCCCGGCCTCCCCCTCCCAGCGCTCTCCCCTCCCCATCCCAGCAGCTCCGGGCTCCTCCCGTTCCCCTCCTCCCCTGCACTCCTCCCTGCCCCCCACCCACGCTCCCTCTCCCTTCCTTCTTTTCTCGCCTGGGCCCTTCTTCCTGCTCCCCTCTCCTACCCGCTCCCCTCCTCTCTTCCTCCAGATCCCTATCCTCGCCCATTCCCCATCCCTCCCTCTTCCTCCTCTGCTACCCCCGCGCTCGCCTTCTTCGGGCTCCCCCCTACTCTTTCCTCCTCGGTTCCTCCCTGGAACCCCTCCCCTCTCCGCTCCTCCCCCCTTATCCCTCTCCTCTGCTCCTGGCCTTCCTCCCCGGCTCCTCGTTTGCGCAGCTCCCACGCGGTTGCTATGGAGGCGCCCGCGGCTGCTAGCCGCCCGCCGAGAGCTGCCCTGGGGCCCGGGGACGGAGCGGTGACTCTGCCCGAGGCCGTGGCGCCTCGCGCCCTTGGGGCCCGGGAACAAAGCGCGACCTCCCCCATCTCGGAAGTGCGCTGCGAGACCTTCAGGCGCCCCGGACCCGGAGGGCGAATCTGCTGGTCCCCCAGAGGTTGGGGACCCCAGAGGTTGGGGTGACAGCTGCGTGCTACCGAGCTACCTTGTGGCCCCCCGAAGATCACTCCCGCTCCCCCCACCCCTATCCCCCATCCCGGAGGTGTCTCTGAGGCCGGGGGACGGCCAGATGGCCCCATTTAAAAGGATCGTTCCCTTTTGTTGGGGGGCCGAAGCAGCGCCCAGGCCAATTTACATAGGAAAATGGGGTTTGTGTCCCCAATTCAGGGCGGTGCCCCGACAGCTGGTGGTTGTGTCATCGTGTCAGGACCCCACAGCGTGATGTTTAAGTTGACTTGATGTGTGCAGATGTTTGCGTGTGAATAGCAATTGATTGAGAACCGGTAGCTATTAGGTCAGGCTTGGAGAAACTCAGTTCACAGAGGAAATTTTTATCAGCCTGGGCACAACAGTAAGATGGTAGAACGGAAGTGTCCTGCTGAAGACTTAGGATGCTTTCTTAGAGAACTCATAGTTTATCACTTTGTTGGGAAATCTAAAAAGCCCCAATAGTTGGACCTGAAGAGAATTTTGAAATCCTTACTGTTCATTTTGGTTGTTCCTTATCAAAGTTGTAAAGTTGAACATAAAAAAAGAGGTGAGGAGGACTGCTAGGACTTCAAAATGATCCATGAAAGATTTATTAAAACAACTCAGCCAGCTGCTAGCAGACTGAAAGTTGTCACTAGTTTGAAATCAGTAGTTTGAACATGTATACGTAAATGATAGACTGTTAAGAACAGAGAGGACCTTCAATTCTTATTTTACCAGTAAGGAATTTGAATCTCAGAGAGGTTAAGTGGTTTTCCCAAGATCATAGCAACTCTTGAAATATGATCTCAACGAAGGAAAAGGAAACTTTAAGACAGTAGATTTAGGAGCCCTTGAAAATACCTTAATCAAGACGCTCTCAAACCTTTCCACCAGTCCGCTGGAGCCACCAACAGGTAACTCCCTAGAAGACAAGGAATGGAGAGGAATTTTTTTTCCCCTCTGCCTGCATTCATCAACTTCAGCTCAAGTCTGTTGTTCTTGTTGTTTAGTTGCTAAGTCGTGTGCAACTCTTTTTCGACCCCATAGACTAGCCTGTCTGTCCATGGGATTTCCCAGGCAAGAATACTGAGTGAGTTGCCATTTCCTTCTCCAGGGTACCTTCCTGACCCAGGAATCAGACCAGTCTCCTGCACTGGCATGCAGATTCTTTACCACTGAGCCACCAGGAAAGTCACAGGGCTTTGGAGCCAGTTTTAGCCACTAGAGTCTTCCTGAACCCTGAACTGAAACTTGTGACTTCATTTCCATCAGAGTGTTCATTTTGTGATGAAATGGAAAGGGACTGGTTAGAATTTGTATGAAATGGGAAATCAAAGCTGGGCAGGAACCCTCTGGTCTTCTTTTCAGGATGAAGGCCAAAGTGATCAGTGGAACCAGTGTTCACCTTGCTAGAAGGTAGGATAGCTAATTTGGAAAGGCTTTGCGGTTAAGACTTTATACTCCCAGTGCAAGGGGTGTGGATTTGATCCCTGGTTGGGAAACTAAGACCCTACATGCTCCAAAAAAACATTGAAAAGAACCTTTGAAACGTGGTCTCCTTACTTCAAGGATTGTGTTGGAAGAGTTTTATCTGCTAAACTTGCTGGTAGACTTATGTTGGAAAGAACTTCTGCCTTTAAACCTGAAGTGACTGGGAAAAATTAGGAAAGAGTGTTTCTGGGTAAGATTTTAGAAGAGTTGTAGAATGCCGCATAAAAGAAGAACGTGAGTTCACACACTGTACTTCAAACGAGAAATACCAAGAACGTGCAGCTGGGTTGGAACTGGAAATGGGTGTTAATTTCTGCTGTGCTTCTCCTACCAAACAAAGCAGCAATGTTTTTTTTCTGCCTCCTATTTGCTTGGACCCAAGTGGTACTAAGATGAGAGTGCCAAATATGTGATGAGGATATTAGGTAATGAATATAAGAACCTCTCGATTCTTAGAAAGGGAGTGTTTTTAGAATAATGTGTTATATTTTAAAAATAACTATATTCAAGAAAATTATTTGAAATGGACTCCCCCATTAGTACCACATACGTACTCTCTTTTCTGTCTTTACTGTTTTGACTACCCTTTAGTACTTGTATTGATTAGTTATTGAGGTGTAACAAACAACACCTCAAAACACCAAAAAACAGCTGTTTATTAGTATAGCTCATGCACCCGTGGGTCATAGAAGGTCAGCTCCTCTAGGTTGGGGATGTTGGTGGCCCTGCTAATGCTGGCTCAGCTTAAGCATGCATCTCAGGGTCTCCTGGAGCTCTGCTTTAGACTAAGTTTGGCTGAGGAAGTTCAGCTGAAACAGCTTTGCTCCATGTCTTTTATCCTTCTGAGACTGGTGGACCGTCTCAGGCACCTTCTTCCCATGGCGATGACAGAGGAGCAAGAAGGGCGTGGGAATCATGAGCTCTGGTGGTCTATGTTTTACTAGAGTCAGGAGCTGGCACCCTGTTACTTCTACCTTATTCTACTGGCCATATCAGGTCACATGGCCAGACTTGACCAAATCAAGTCACAATGAAAGAAGGAAGCCTAGCTCACTGCAGAAAACAGGACAGAGGGAATGGATAGAGGTAGGGTAAAGAATTAGGGCCATGAATGCAGTCAAACACAGCTCTTGTTAACATCTGCTATAGTATCCATTTTACTTATAAGTTTACTTAGAAGTTTGTTTCTGTTCTGCTAGAATGTGAGCTCCATGAGGGCAGGAATTGTTGTCTGCATTGTTTGTTGCTAATCCTCAATATCCAAAACAGTGGCACATTGTAGATGCTTAATAAGCCTTGGATGAATCTTTAAGGACGTTTATATTAATTATTTGGCTTATATATGAAGCCCAAATTCCCTGGGACAGAATGTGATTTTATTAGTTTTTCCTTCATCTTCTGATTTAAAGATCATGGTTTGCATTTGCTCACAGTGGAAACTGCTGTCTGTTTGGAATAAACATTATTTAAGTTTTTTAAAAATTTCCAGATTTCAAAGTAGTTTAACATTTGTCTAGAACATATAAATAGGTACTATGTAAAAGTTGATTATTAGATGGGCAGAAAATTGCAGGAGAGGGAGGATTTTACATATGTTTTGGCAAAGAAAACATCGCTTCTTCCGATGTGAGAATACTACTAATAAAAATTTCAAACTTTCAGAATTTGAATCTGAAAAATTACCAAGATCTTTGAATTCAAAGTGCTCCAAAATGTGTAGGGTACAGGATAGCTGTTGTCATTGTTCAGTCACCAAGTCGTGTCCGATTCTTTGTGACCCCATGGACTGCAGCACGCCAGTGCTGTCCCTGTCCCTCACCGTCTCCTGGAGTCTGCCCAAGTTCATGTCTGTTGAATCGGTCATGCCATCCAACCATCTCACCCTCTGTTGCCCTCTTCTCCTTCTGCCTTCAATCTTACCCAACATCAGGGGCTTTTCCAATGAGTCAGCTGTTCGCATCAGGTGGCCAAAGTAGGTACAGGATAGTACTTACCCAGATTATCTTTGTTGGCCTTTTGGGGCCATAGAAATTCAATCATTTCTTTCTCCTCTCTACCCCTGTTTACCCTGTCCAGAAGACATAGGGCAAAGGAATTTTCTTAAGGTCATGCATTAAAGGGGAATTCCTGTGCAATATATTTTTTAATTTCCTTGAAATTTGAATTTATGCTGCCACTTTTTGACTGTGGCAGATGATGTGGTAGAAGATAAAGTAGGTGTTAATGCTTAGTTATATAAAAGGGAGCTTTGCAAATGTCCATACTTAGCAGCAGGTTAATTTGGGACTCCCATCAGAAACTCAGGTCTTAGACACTGGAGTGAGTGTCTGAATTGTCATCATGTCAGGTGACTAACTCCACAGACATACAGGTGTTAGTTAGACCTGAAAGCTCGATACTAGGTGGATCTATAATTTTCGAAAAGACAGGAACCTGGAAAGTTAGGGGCTTTGAGACATCCTGAATTATAGTCATTTCTTTCTCTGTCTCCCTCCCAACCCCCTCTTGTCTCTACCCCTTATCCCCTCCACATTACTCAATAGAGTCCCCACAAAATGACTATTGTGTTATAGATCTATAAGTTGTGAATATTTCTCAGAAAGGTTTTACTTACAAATTTATGATTAGGGGCTTCCCAGGGGGCGCTAATAGTGATAAAGAATCCTCCTGCCAAAACAGGAGATTCAGGAGATGCAGGTTCAATCCCTGGGTCAGGAAGATCCCCTAGAGAAGGAAATGGCCACCCACTCCAGTATTCTTGCCTGGGAAATCCCACGGACAGTGGAGTCTGAACGGGTACAGCCCATGGGAACGCAAAGAATCACCTTATTAATAGTGAGACTGTAAAAACGCACACTTTTTTAGTTTAACTTTGGTCTTTTGGGTTGCAAATTTGGAGATTTAGAAGTTTCTACATTCAGCAAACAGGAACCTGGTGAGCTACAGTCCATAGGGTCGCAGAGTCAGACATAGCTGAAGCGACTTAGCACAGCATAGCACGTTCAGCAAACATTCATCAAAGGACTCCTGGCTGCACTAAACACAAGTAGATGAAGCCCTTGGCCCTGAGAGAGCTCAGAAACTTGGGGAAGATGTGCAGGTTGATGGGCATTTTCAGCACAGGGGGATAAAGGCTGTGGTTGAGCAAGACTTGGGGTGGGAGCTCAATGGAGACAAAAGAAGCAAGCTAACATTGGTAACTGAACAATGTCTTCCGATTTGCGGAAGTTCTCTTGCAGTCATCTCCTCTCGACCTGGCAGTTTTCCTACCTGCAGGCTGGGACAGGGTATTATCCCCATGATGTTCAGAGGCGGAGACAGCGAGAGCTATACTCTTTGTCAGGGGTGAACCAGCCTTCACACTTGCATCCCCCGAGGCTCTTTTTCCAGTCTCTTTCCATCTTGGTTCTATTCCTGCCCCCTCTCTCTGCCAGGCTTGCATGGTTTCCAGAAGTGTGGTCTGGTCCAGACCTTGCATCCCTCAGGTGTAAAATGAGTACATGGTTCAGGATGACTCCTGAGACCTTGCGTCCCTTTGTGGTTACTTTCCAGTTGCAGCGTCCTATCCGCCTCTTTGAGGCCCTGTGGACTGCAGCACGCCAGGCTTCCTTGTCCTTCGCCATCTCATGGAGCTTGCTCCAACTCAAGTCCATTGAGTCGATGATGCCATCCAATCATTTCATCCTCTATTGCCCCCTTGTCCTCCTGCCCTCAATCTTTCCTAGCATCAGGGTCTTTTCCAATGAGGGTCTTTTGCATCCCTAACTGTCTAAAATTCCAAGAATTGTTGGTTTTGTAGTCAATCTGAGGAAGTTTGATGTGAAAGTCCTGTTAAGTTTTTATTCGTGTTTTGCAAAACCCTTTGTGGCAAGTTGGTCTTAATTTAAAAAAAAAATACCTGTTTCAAGATGAAGACATTGAGGAAGTAGCACCCTGCCACTTCTCTGTGGCCCCATAGTGTCCTGGCAGGGTCAGCATTCACGCTTCTGGCTCCTGAGTTTCTGATCTCCTATGCCTCTCTGTGAAATGGCTTTCCTCATACCTCTTAACTTTTATTTTACTTCCTTTTCTAATGGGTAATGTTTAAAACTCTGTTCTGTTATTAAATGTCCTAAGTGACTTGTTGCTCTGAATGTTTTCAAGTATGTGTGTGTGTGTGCCTGCGTGTGTGTACTCCATAATTTGTTCATTGCTCAAAAGAGAAGCTGCACCCTGAAAGTTGGAGAGTCAAACACTTACTTGCAGACATATTTTTAAAAACTTTTTTATTTTATATTGGAGTATAGCCTATCAACAATGTTGTGATGGTTTCAGATGGACAGTAAGGGAATTCAGTCATACATATACGCATATCCATTGTCCCTCAAACTTCCCTCCCATCCAGGTTGTCACATAACACTGAGCAGAGTTCCATATGCTATACAGTAGGTCCCTGTTGGCTCTCCATTTTAAATATAGTAGTGTATACGTGTCCATCCTCAACTATCTCCTCAACAAATTCCTCAATTATCTCCTCCCCCCATTCTTCCCCTTGGCAACTGTAAGTTCATTCTCTAACAGATATATTTTAAAATATTATTTTATTTTGAATAAATTACCCAGAACAATAGTATACATTCCAAAATGACATGTGTAAATATTTTTAAGTTTAAGCTGATATTTAGTGATTGAGGAATTTCATATATAAAAGTCTGGGTGTATGACTTTTCATGAAAGTCAAATCTGGCAACTTAGCCCAGATTTCCTATTATGTCACCATCAGTCTTGCCTTCTCTGAGTTCACTGTGGACTCACCAGACCTCCTCCCCTCCCCCCTACTGCCAAGCCCTCACCACTGACAGCTCGGTGAGCCATTTCAATCCCTGGCTGGCCTGCTCACCTCAAGTGTTTGTATCTTAGATAGCCCACCGACACACAAGGGAGCCTGGTGGACCTTGGGCGGACCTGCTCTGTGGCAGCTGATGGCGAGAAGGCGTCTTTCACCTGCACTATCAGGATGAAGTGGGTGGAGTCAAACAGGAGGCCCAAGAGGAAAATGCCAATCAGTCAGGAGGAAAGCTTGGGATTGGCGGGGTTATTTGTCCTTTGGACAACAAGCAAGCAAACAGCAGTAACAAATAAAATGGGGAGACCAAGGGAGAAGGAAAAGAAGAACAAAATAGGGCTTGTTGAAGGACAAAATGTACCAATGAGAGCAAACTGAAGCAAGACACGAGATGATGAACATGAACAAATGTATTATTATTATTATTAGGCTTGCAGGATCTCAGTTTCCTGAGCAGTGATTGAACCCCAAGCTGTGGCAGTGAAAGTGTGGAATCCTAACCACCAGGCCACCAGGGAATTCTCCATGAACAAATTATTAATTTCCTTAATTCTCAACCACAAAATGGGGTATCTTCCTTAAAGGGTAGTCGAGAAGATAAGAGGCAGTATAATTAAAGACTTGACCACAGTGCCTGGACTTTGATAGATGCTAGACGACAGAGTGATAACTCACGAGTGTCAGTGTGATGGCTTCACCATATGCTCTAGGAAGTAAAAAAATACATCACTTTTTCTGGATAAAATTCTATTTTTAAATAAAACATCTGTACTTTGGGGAGGCTTTGACAATAAGCTTTTGAATATGGCAGCGTTTCTCTTCCCAGTTTCATGGGGGCCTCCTGGTCCCACAGGTTACACAAGGCCTACAAAACAGGCACCTACACAGTCAGGGTGACATCTGGAATTCCCAAAGTAAGTGACTTCCCCATTCTCCTCACTATGGCAAGGGTTCTGGCTGAGCCCCAACCTGGGTTCAGAGTTTGGCTGTGTGTGCCCCCGACAGGGAGTCAACAGCTATTTGAATGGCTTTATTTGATGGCATCAGGCTGTTCACAGCTATTCTGCTTCTCTTCCTTCCAAGCAGATGGTAAGATTGTACTTTCCTGTTGCCTTGAGTTTGGGCACACCCGTGACACTTTGGCTGATGAAATGCATTTAGAGGTGGTTTGTGTCACATGGAGCAGCTGCTGGGCCGCAAAAGCCAGGGGAGCATGTTAAGATGATACCTCCAGCAGCTTGGTTTCCTAGGCAGCCCAGTTGAGCAGAGGCACCCCCTGACTGCCTGCACTGAACACACAGGAGGCTCAAGGAATGCAATACCTTCTCTGCTACTCCACTGTTGATTTTGGTTTGTTACTGCTGCATAACATGGCCTATCCTTACTGATAGAGTTGATATTCTAGAGCCTTTTTTTTTTTTTTTAGGAAAGAGAGTTTTTGTTTGTTTCTCTTTCTTCTTTTACAGAGAGAAAAGGAGTGATGAAAACAAGGACGATGGAAAGAGATAGCCTTGATGTGTATCTATTCTCCATCTAGGCCCTTGACCTAGTTGGAAGGCCCCACTGGAGAAAGAAGTTGAGCTGGAAGCTGAAAGAACCCTTCTTTAGGTGATTTTCAGAGAATCTTGCCATAAGTTTTCAGGCCTGAGTGACAGAGAGGTGCCCTGAAATCAGCAAGAGGCCATGCTTGCCCTTCCCCCGCCCCTCCCCAACCCAGGACCCAGCAGCGACATGACATCTCATGCACTGTGGTTCTGGGAAGGTCTTGACATGGCCTTTCTTTGTCCCACACTGGGGAGCAGCAAAGGCAGGTATGACATCCTGAAGCAACAGCAGGAGCAGGGAAATGTGGGTAGATTTGAATGGACGTGCCTGAGGCATCACTCTGAAGGCTCCCAGAAATAACCGGGGGAGATTTGGGAGGAGCGGTAGCATCCTAGCATCACACCAGGGATGCCAAGAGCCACAGTCATTTGAAGTTAATATTAGTAGGACCTCAAATGGATATTCAGGCTTGGGAGGTGTGTGGACAGTGAGTCGGCTGCTTTGGTTCAGCTGGCCCTGAGGTCTGGCTACCCGCTGGTTACAATACACACCCACTGACCTTTCTGACCACTCACCAGCTTTTCAGTCTGTCATTTTCCCATGTAAGCTACTTTGTAAAAATCCACTAAAAACTGAAGTATAGTTGATGTATAATATTATATAAGTTAAGGTACACATAGACTACTTTGATCTGGCCTTATGGATCCGTGTGTATTTTCTTCAGAGTCAAACTGATGCATGAAATATTCATTCCTTGATGAAGAAAACCAAACTGTCTGATATTATTTTAAATACCACTGTAATTTCTAGACTTTGTTACAGGACTAATTTTCCTTTAATTTTCTTTTTTATAAAAAAAAAAAAAAAGAATTTCTTTTTAGGCGAGAGTTTGGGAAGCAGTTTGCTAAACTAAACTGAAATTTCCTTATCAAAGAAATACCTTTAGGAAGCCAACATATGTTCCTAAGGGAGATTTGATAATGAGTGAAGAGTATTTTAAAGGAAGAAATAGAGAAACTGCTATAGAAACACAGATATCTGTGTGAGTCTGATGCAAAAAATTAGAGATTATTTTATTATAATTAAACTTAAACTGGGTTGGGGGAAGTTCCATTTTAACACTCTTTACAAATCCACAATTTCAGTCCTACCACCTAGGGAATGTTATTAACAGATTGCTCATACCCAGATAACACAGGGGGTTATCTGCCCCCAGGAGGTGACCTAAGAGGATTGACTGTTTCTCTCTCTCTCTCTCTCTCTCTCTCTCTGTTTTATTATCTTTGTCCCTGTCTTTAGGCAGCAGCAAATTTCCTGATGACACCTGCAGTGGTGAAGCCGGCTTTGAGAAACCGTTAATTCTTCTCCATCTGCTTAGATCGATGGCTCAGGCAACCCTGGGCATCACGATCTTGTGCACAGCAAAGCCATCTTCCTCTTGAAATATAGTGCAAAAATCTGGGACAACATCAACATGGAAAATACTTTTATTCTGTGTGTGTGTGTGTGTGTGTGCGCGTGTGTGCACTCTGTCGTGTCCAACTCTTTACAACTGCATGGACTGTAGCCTGCCAGTCTATATGTGAAATTCTCCAAGCAAGGATACTGGGTTGCCATTTCCTACTCTAGGGGTCTTCCCGACCCAGGGACTGAACCAGCGTCTCTTGTGTCTTCTGCATTGGTAGGCGGATTCTTTTACCACTGAACTACCTGGGAAGCCCTATTCTCTTTATAAGCAGTGGCACATTATCATACTTGTTAATAAAGTCACATTTCTTTCAGATATTATAACTTAAAATTTATAGCCTTCTTTCAAATATATTAATACAATTTCTCACCCCTAAATGGTGAAGTCCTAAGTCTTTCTCAAGGTCACCAATTAGAAGCAGAAATGGAATTCAGACTCAGGATTTTGTGCTCCTTGATTGTCCCCCTCCTCCCTTAGTTTGGGGACATTGGTAAATGATTAAAGGGGTGATGTTTTCTATAATACTTTTAATGCTTCAACACTGTTATTTTGCTTTTATAGAAAGGATTACAGAGAAAAATATTTCTCTTTTGATGTACAGTACAATGGTATGCTACCAGTGTGTGAATTGCTCTATTTCCCTGAATAATAGCTCTCTTTCTTAAACTGGCAAAGCAAGTCTGTGTCTCTGTAAACCACCCTACAAATTCATCCAAAAATCTAGTTGCTGAAGAGCCTATATAAAGCAGAAAGCTAGGATCTGACAATTTAGGATAAAGAATATTGAGAGAAAAGTAAATAGTTGCCTTTAATTAATCCAAACCCTCCCTTATTAGTTTTAAAGAGAATGGTAATAATAGGCTATCAGCAGTAACCTTACTGAATGACTATTCTGAGGTTGCGTGTGGCACTCAGCCTGACACTGATCTGCTGTCATTTAATGCTCACAATAACCCCATGACGTTAGTACTATTTTAGCCCCATTTTACTAGTGAGGAACTGAGGTTTATAGAGCTTGTGCAACTTGTCCAGGTTTTACAGCAAGCAAGAAAGCAGCTGAGTGGTATTTAAAACATACCATTGCTTTTTACTCTTCTAACTTGAGGAAACCTCATTTCTGGAAAAAGAAATTTTTTCCACACACACATAAACAAATTTAGCCAACACAGAAATGAGTTGAAGAAACCAAGAGACCTATGTAACCGATTTCAGCTTCACTTATTGGAACCTGGCTTCAATGGAGACTTATTAATCTTGTCAATTTCCTTGGAAAATTAATTTGCTTTGCAGCAAAGCCTTAGGACTATGTATATTAAATATTGCAATTAAGCTAGACCTAGTCTACATTTAGCCGGGCACAAATTGTATAATTTAGAGGGAAAAAACAGTAAATTAAGATGAAGCAACATGAAACATTTTTCATTTAAAGAAAAGCTAACAGCTCAATATATTATTTTTTTCTAGCTATGGGGGCTTGACCCTTTGGGGATGTTGAAAGGAAAGGAATAATGGAATTGACTGAAGAAAGGGAAAAACAGCAACGTGAAAATGGTTGTGGCAGATTAGATGGCATTATAATGCCTGTCATGACTTCCTCCTGCCAAAATGAGATTCATTAAAGAAAACTCTTAACTAAATTAAAACTCTTCTCACCAATATCCTCCCCTCCAGATGTGAACAGCAGACTGTGGCCTGGTTAACAGGACTGTGGGTAATTCGTGAAAATATTTCATAACATTTTAATAAGAGGAAGACAAGAAACACTGAGAAACATTTTATTTACTTTTAACCCCAAATGAGGAAGACAGCTGACTGACTGATGACTTCTTACATCAGGAATCCATAAGGAGACAGGGAGATGTTGTCTTCATGAGAGGCGATTGCTCAGCTGCAGTCATTCGGTTCCAGTGCCATGCTGTGGTTGTTGCCTGACTTACACACGGGATGAAAAGATGGTTTTGAGAGTGGCAGTGAGGAGGAGCAGTTGGCTCAGGGAGCATCAGTTCTTTGGGTGAATTGTGTTCTTTTCTGGACTTCACCGGGATCATCTATACTCTGGGAAACAGCAACAACTCCTCCTGTGGGCATTTCAGTTTATGGAACATGGTAGAAAACAGAACTGTCCACGTCAAACAAAATATACTTCCAGTTCTCTTTTATTATTATTTTAAATATTTGTTTATTTAGCTGTGCTGGGTCTCACCTGTGGCATGTAGTATCTAGTTCTCCGCTCAGGGATCGAATCTGAGCTTTCTGCATGGGGACCACGGAGTCTTAGCTACTGGGCCACCAGGGAAGTCCCTGTTTTCCTGTTTTTTTGAGAGAGCTCTCAAAAACTTCCTGGGTGGCTCAGATGGTAAAGAATCTACCTGCGATGTGGGATACCCAGGTTCAATCTTTGAGTCAGGAAGATCCTCTGGAGAAAGGAAATGGCAACCCACTCCAGTATTCTTGCCTGGAGAATCCCATGGACAGAGGAGCCTGGCGGACTACGGTCCATGGGGCTGCAAAGATTGGACATGACCGAGAGACTAACACCTTCACTCAAAGGGCACGTTGGATTATTGGAGCTGCTAAATGATGCAGCTCCCGCCCAGGGTGGCAGGTGCAGTTCTGCTCCTGGAAGAAGATGGTGTAGGTCACTCATCTTGTGTTTCATTTAACTCTGAGAGGGTAGTTTAGAGTTCCTCCCTCTGTCACCTAAATCCCAGGGAATCAGAGTGTCGAAGTGAATCAAGGTACCATTTATTTCTTTGAATCTTGAAGAATTTTTAAAAATTAATTAATTGAATTTTCCTTCTACTTTTACTGAGTTGACATTCAGCACTGTATATGTTTAAGGTGTACAGCATAGCGAATTGACTTACGAGTGTGTGAGTGTGTGTGTGCACATGTTAAGTCTCTTCAGTCATGTCTGACTCTTTGCGACCTTATGGACTCTAGCCCACCAGACTCCTCTGTCCATGGGATTCTCCAGGCTTGGATACTGGAGTGGATTACTATGCCCTCCTCCAGAGGATCTTCCCAACCCAGGGATCAAACCTGCATCTTTTATGTCTCCTGTGTTGGCAGGCAGGTTCTTTACCACTAGCGCCACCTGGGAAGCTTGATCTGACTTACAGACATCATGAAATGATTATCACAGTAAGTTTAGTGAACATCTACCATCTCATCTCATCTCATGGCTGTGAAATTAAGGAAGAAAAAAATATTTTCCTTCTATTGGGAACACTCAGGATCTACTCTCTTAACAATCTTCATGTATAACATACAGCAGTGTTAATTATATTTATCCTGTTGTACATTACATCCTAGAACTTATTTATAACTGGAAGTTTGCACCTTTTGACTGCCTTCACCCAGCCCTCTCCTTTCACCAGGTCTCTGGCCTCTGGTAACCAAAAATCTGATCTCTTTTCTTATGAGTTTGTTTGTTTGTTTTTGAAGCGTAATTGACCTACAATATCATGTTAGTTGTTGTTGACCATCTTTTCATGTGCCTGTTGGCCATATTTGCTTGAATCTATTACTAGATCATGAGCTCCTTAAAAGCAGGGACACAACTTGTTTAATTATATTCTCAACTTCCAGTTTAGTGCTGGCTCATAACAGGAACATAATAAATATTTTGAATGAATGAATGAGTTTAGATCTGACTGTAAAATGGAGTTCAGTTCAGTTCAGTCGCTCGGTTGTATCTGACTCTTTGCGACCCCATGGACTGCAGCACGCCAGGCTTCCCTGTCCATCACCAACTCCTGGAGTTTACTCAAACTCATGTCCATCAGGTTGGTGATGCCATCCCACCATCTGATCCTCTGTCATCCCCTTCTCCTCCTGGCCTCAATCTTTCCCAGCATCAGGGTCTTTTCCAATGAGTCAGCTCTTCACATCAGGTGGCCAAAGTATTGGAGATTGTTTCAGCATTAGTCCTTCCAATGAATATTCAGGACTGATTT
The DNA here is from genome assembly GCF_032452875.1 of Bos javanicus. Taxonomy (NCBI): domain Eukaryota; kingdom Metazoa; phylum Chordata; class Mammalia; order Artiodactyla; family Bovidae; genus Bos; species Bos javanicus. The sequence goes on from NC_083881.1 coordinate 43,933,584, forward strand.
CTTTTAGGATTGACTAGTTTGATCTCCTTGCAGTCCAAGGGATTCTCAAGAGTCTTCTCCAACGTTCAAAAGCTCAAAAGCATCAAAAGTAAAGCGGAGGAGGCCACTTTTTTCACTATCTTGGAGGATGCTGCACTCAGGCAGGAGGAAGGGGTGTGCCTCTTGCAAGGATAGAGTCTCACCCTTAGGAGACAAGTGTGTCCCACATGTGTAGGAGGGGGAACGGAGGTGTGGAAAGGGCTGCTTTGCTCACCCTGTTCAAGAGCTTAGAAAAGGAGATACTTGTGGTTTTAAGTTTATCCTAAAGCCAACCTGGGGCTGAAACTCCCATTTGGAATTAACTATTTTTACTGAACTTCAGAAGCTACTAGGAATATTTTTCTTAAAATACAGATTTCTACTCAAGACTAATTAAGTCAGAAGCTGGGATGGTGATACCAAAGGGAATGAAAACTTCAGAAAGTCTCTAATGTGTAGCCAGAGTTGGGCCATAGTTCCAGTCCAGTGGTTTTGAGCTCTGTGGGTGTTAGAATCACTGGTGAATGTTCAAAATGTGTAGCTGCTTGGCCCCACTTCCAGATGTGGGATTCAGGAGGTCTACTGGGCTCACACTTCTATATTGACACAGGGTTTGGAAAAACATCAAGGGCTGAGAGAACTCCTTGGCTGATGGTTTCACTGTTCTAAGAACAGTCTGAGGTGCTTGTTGGGAACACAGATTCTGGGTCCTCCAGCACCTACTGTCTTGACTCTAACAGAGGGGCATGGGTCTTGCTATCTTTAAAGGTGCTCCAGGTGATTCCCAGGATTAGGGAAACATCACTCATTCTGTGTTTCTCAAAGTGTGGCTCCCAGACCAGCAGCATCAGTACCACGTGGGAATTTGTTAGAAATACAGGTTCTGGGGCTCCACTTTACATCCCCCAAATCAGAAACCCTGGGAGGAAAGGCTTCCCCGGTGGTTCAGTCATTGAGAATTAGCCTTGCAATGTAACAGTTTCAATCCCTGACTTTGGAAGATCACATATGCCTTGGGGCAACTAAGCGTGAGCTCCACAGCTGCTGAGCCCTGGAGCTGCAAGTTCTGAAACCTTCGAACCCCAGAGCCTGTGCTCCGCTACAAGAGAAGCCACTGTAAGGAGGAAGCCCTGAACAGTAACTAGAGTAGCCCCTTCACTCACTGCAACTAGAGAAAGCCCACTCATAGCTAAAAATAAACAAATATTTTAAAAATATTTGTATGGGGAGGGAGGAGGGAGGAGGGTTCAGGATGGGGAACACATGTATACCTGGGGCAGATTCATTTTGATATTTGGCAAAACTAATACAATTATGTAAAGTTTAAAAATAAAATAAAATTTAAAAAAAAAATTAAAAAAAAAAAAAAAGAAAGAAAGAAACCCTGTGGGTGGGACCCACCTCTCTGTTATCTCACAAGCCCTGCAGGGGATTCCAGCACTTCTAAAACTTGAGAACTGCTGCTCTAGTTCCTGTTTCTCAAAGTGTGGGACCCAGACAAAGGCATTAGTATTGCCTGGGAACTTGTTAAAAAATGAAGTATCTCAGTGTCCCCGCCCCAGACCAAATGAGTCATAATCTACATTTTAAAAAGATCCCCGGTGACTCCTATGCACATTAAAGTTTGAGAAAGTGAAGTCGCTCAGTCGTGTCCGACTCTTTGTAACCCCAGCGACTGTAACCCACCAGGGTCCTTCGTCCATGGGATTTTCCAGGCAAGAATACTGGAGTGGGTTGCCATTTCCTTCTCCAGGAAGTCTTCCCGACCCAGGGATTGAACCCAGGTCTCCCGCATTGTAGGCAGACGCTTTACCATCTGAGCCAGATAAATATCATTTTGCTGTGGAAATAGAAAAATGTAAGCTCCTTTAATGAGAAGCAGAACCAAAATTAGTAATATGTCTCCCTTTAAGAACAGAAGTGACTTTAAAGAGAAATTAGGAGGCAGATCATTTACAGCTGTATTAATAATAATAAATAAATCCCAGTTTTGTATTATTAATTGGGTTAAAGAATTCAAGTAAGATTAAATGTAAAGATATTCTAACTCCATCCTGTATTATTCCTTTCCGTAGTGTTTCCTAATTCAATATAGGGGCTATCAAGTTGTTTTACTCCACAGTTTGACTCTATTCCTTTGGAATAGAAATTTGTGCTGTGTGTGTTTGTATACATACACTCATACACATGTATTAATGTATTAGTCAGGGTTCTTCTACAGTTCAAAATCTGTAGGGAAGACTGGCAGCCTAGAAATTTCAGCAAGAATTGACACTGAAGTCTCGTCTCCAGTCTGGAGACAGAATTTCTTCCTTTTTGGAGGATGTTATTCTTTTTCCCTTAAGGCCTTAAACTGATTGGATGAGAGAGTAATATAGAGAGAATAATCTATATTAATTAATTAGTCTTCACATTGTAGAGACTAATCTATTTTACTCAAAGTTTACTCATGTAAATGTTAATAACATAAAAAATATCTGCATAGAAGCATCCAGATTGGTGTCTGACCAAACTACTGGGTACCGCAGTTGAAGCTGTAGACACATAAAATTAACCATTTATATTCATAAAACCTATCTTTGAAACTTCTAGAAAGTCATAAAATATGGCTAGAATTAGAGCTAGTGATAATTCACTAGCTTTTGTCACTCATTTTAATTGCAATTGAGCTCTGAGTTTTTCTTCTGCCCCCCTCACCCCAACTTTGCATTAAACTTCTGTTCAGACAATATAAACTCTTAGTGCAACCTCTTTGCTGTTACAATGGCTCATACTTTGTTAATAACAAATTTGATTTAAATAAATAATTTATGACAGTTGTAAATTTTTAAAAAATGAAGTCTAGTTGATTTACAAAGTTGTGTTAGTTTCAAGTGTATAGCACAGTGGTTAGTCATATATGTGTGTGTGTGTGTGTGTGTGTGTGTATATATTCTTTTTCAGAGACAGTTGTAACTGAAAACAGCCTGTGGATAGTCATTTATTGTCCACATTGCTCTCTTTAGGGGTTTAAGTCAACTTAGCCTGAACCCACTTTTCAAGTAAAAAGTCCTTCTTACTCTTATTTTAAATTGCCAGTCTAATTGCCTCACTTCTCCATTTGCCTCCACTTTTGTGTCCAGGTGTTTAGTTATGGCCCCAGCTGTGCAGAAAGATAAATTTGGACTAGACAAAGGCAATGAGATAGCCCTCTTGGTGATTGTCATCTATTAATTTTGAGATCTTTTCCCTTAGCATGTTATTTCTTTAATGAGATAAGTGATTTCTATATGAATGCATGGAGGTGATTTTGTATAACAAAGACTCTGAAGATACTGTGGTTCTGCATGGCCCAAAGAAAGAGAGAAGAGAATGTCTGTGTGAGTCCCGGGCAGCTCCCTGGGTTTGGACTTTGGCTTGTCTGAACTGCTATGCAGGAGAGTCAATCTAGAGGACAATGGAGGTAGGGATGACTGGTACCAAAATCTTGCAAAACTGTTCAAATGACAGCGAGTCCACAGATGCCTTTGGCCACCGTTTAAGGTGAATGACTTCCCTGGTGGCTCAGAGGTTAAAGTGTCTGCCTGCAATGCTGGAGACCCGGGTCTGATCCCTGGGTCAGAAACATCCCCTGGAAAAGGCAATGGCACCCCACTCCAGTATTCTTGCCTGGAGAATCCCATGGATGGAGGAGCCTGGTATGCTACAGTCCACAGGGTTGCAAAGAGTCGGACACGACTGAGAGATTTCACTTTAAGGTGAATGATGGTTCTAGGTGGGATGCTATGGCAGAAACTCATCTGATAAAGGAACAAGGAGGCTTTGTTGGAAGGTAGCACAGAATTGAAAACCGTCTATGAGGCTGAGGGGGCTTCCCAGGTGGCACTAGTGGTAAAGAATTCACCTGCCAGTGCAGGAGACTGAAGAGACACTGGGTTAGAAAGATGCCCTGGAGGGGGGCATAGCAACCCACTCCAGTATTCTTACCTGGAGAATCCCATGGACAGAGAAGCCCGGCAGGCTACAGTCCATGGAGTCACAAAGAGTCGGACACGACTAAAGCAGCTTGGCACACAGCATGTATGAGGCTGAGAGCAGCTTCAGGCACTCGGGGCTGGGTTATCCCTTGTTATCTTCTCAGGCTTTGCTGTAAGGTAAGTGGGGCCTGATGCTGACTGAGCTGAGGTCAGGTGAGTGTCACTCATAATCAAAGAGGGAGCAGGCTTTCTCACCTGCCTCAGCAGAAAAATCTCTGTCGAGGACTTCACTTGGCCCCGGGACTTCACTTGGCCCCGGTTGTGTTCCACGCCCATCCCTGGACCAGTCACTAAGACAGGAAGAGGGTCCTGTGACACTCAAGCTGGGGTCACGTGTGTACATTCTTGAGGAAGGGGGTTCGGGTTTGTTTCTAGGGAAAGTGGAGACAAAGTGGGCTGGGCAGATAGAAACAAAAGCTATTGGGGTTAACCAAGAATTAATTTACTTATTCATGGATTTTAATAGCTCTGTTGGAAGCCCCTTCTGTGAGAAAGATCTCCTGCTCGTCTGTAAAGGGGTTTTCAGCGTTTTGTTGTGTGCTTCCCAAGGTAGCCATTTTCTTCCATGGAGGGTTTTCATGTTCCATCTCATATTTATTTATTTTCTTTGGGGAACTCTTGCTATGATAACAAGATGTTTTATTTTGTATACATTGAAGTTCTATTTGGTGATGGTATTGCATTTATCTTATATGTGATATAATAGTTATTTTAACAGTTTTGTAAGTAGATACTCTTGTACTTTACTTAACCAACCCTGTTGGACACCTATATTATTTTTACTTTTTCCTCTTATAAATGTGGCAGGATGGAGTTATCTTTCACCTTCAAACCCATCTTTCCTTTCTCTCATCATCTTTTGTGAGAGAAGATATTTTGCAGACAGAGTAGAGAGAGATTCTGTTGAATAATACTTCAGAATTTTGCTAGGGGAGGTGGTCAATGTGAGGAAGAAAAAGATTTGTTTTTCCAGTAAATGTTCTACTCTAAAGAATATTAAAGTCCATAACTTCTCCCAAGAAGCATGATGAGAACCTCCTGCAACCCCTCAGGTTGGAGAAACTAAGGACTTTGTGGAAAATGCAAGAAGGAGCAAGTATGATGAGGGGAAAAAAAGGAAATTAAAAAAAATTTTTTTAGCTTTTTATTTTATATTGGAGTACAGCTGATTAACAGTGTTGTGATAGTTTCAGGTGGACAGCAAATGGACTCAGCCACATATATGCACATATCCATTCTTCCCCAAACTCCCTTCTCATCCAGGTTGCCACATAACATTGAGCAGAGTTCTCTGTGCTATAAAGTAGGTACTTGATGGCTATCCATTTTAAGTATAGCAAAGGTGTAAATGTTGATCCCAAACTCCCTAACATCCCTTTACCCCTTCCTTCCTAAAAAGGGGAAAATGTCTAAAAAGATAAAGAAGTGGGAAGAACATAGAAAAAAGAGGGTCCTGAAAACTTATCCATGGAAAAATCTGGAGGGATAGTAAGGGTTATATAAGTTATAAACAATAGAAATCAACTATGGATAACTTGAGCATTGGAGAGGTATGGATAAGTCACGGGATTTAAAAATAAATTCATGAACTAGACTCAGAGAGGGCACTTATGAGAGCAGCTCTACCCTGGGCTATACAGTAGGTTCTCTTTGGTTACCAAGTTTGTATACAGTAATGTGCAAAGTAGTGTCATTTCCCCTGGAGAAGGAAATCACAACCCACTTCAGTATTCTTGCCTGGGAAATCCTATGGACCAAGGAGCCTGGTGGACTACAGTCCATGGGGTTGCAAAGAGTCGGACATGACTGAACGACTGAGCACATACACATATGTGAAAAAACTGTACATTTAAAGAGAAAAAGCATGGAACCAAGGAGAAATGTACAATAACTTAGTTTATGTCTTAAAACTGTGAATGCAATCAAATACTTTTATACAAGAGTGATAATGTATTTGATAGCTATAGGTGGAAAGATTCTACCTTTTCAAGATAGTGAAGATAGTACAAGATATTATAAATATGACAGTTTTAAAAAGAAAAATAACCTTACTATATGTAAGAAAAAGAATACATGATCTCTTTGAAATAAAAATATGTATTCAGTGGTTTTACTCTATAATTGAAGCTGTTTAAAACAATAACCATTAAATTGAAGAAGAAGAAAAAAAAAAAAAAAGAGCAGCTCCAGAGACCTAGGGAGCAGGAACCCACGAACAGTCTTCTGGGATAGACTCAAGGATAAATTAACTTCAGTTGCTGGCTTACCTGGGTTTGGTCCAAGGATTCTTGGAAAGTCACACCGAGTCTCGGCACAGTGGTGGGAGGGTATTTCTCAAAGCAAACTCAAAGTGTTGGTACCAGAAGGAAGGGGCATGGATGTTGTCCAGGCAAAAACAACAGTCGAGGAAAAACAAACCCTGAGCAGGGTGCTCGTGCCTCACTTCTCCTTTGATTTTGCCTATAAAAGCACAGATCACTCTCCCAGAAAGACATTCCTTTACTTCCTACTTCTATGCCTAAAATTGTTTCAATTGGCAATTTGGGCCTTTCTTGCCCTTGAGCCCTAATGGAAAATTGCTGATGGGACCCCCTCTGTCAATGCCCACATGCCTTGGGGAGACAGATTCAGAGATGGTTATATATATATATTATATATATAATATATATATATTTTTAGTGAAGTATAGTTGATTTACAATATTGTGTTAATTTATGCTGTATAGCAAAGTGATTCAGTTATACATACATATATATATATGTTCTTTTTTAAAAAATATTCTTTTCCATTATGGTTTATCATAGGATATTGAGTATAGTTCTCTGTGCTATACAGTAGGAAACTTGTTTATGGGATGGTTCTGTAGCTGAGCATAAGAAGGCATTGAGGAAGCCCTGGACAAGTCTCCCCATGGCAGATCCCAGATGGCCTCAGACTTTCCAAGCTCGTAGAGGTGGGAGGAGGTGCAGGTAGGCCTAACAGCCTGGTTTCTGATCTCCAAGGCCAGCATTTTTACTTTGATGTGCCTAGTTGTGATGGGTAATTTTATGTGTCAATTTGACTTGGCCTTGGGATATCCAGATAACTGATTAAATATTACTCTTGGTGCCTATGAGAATGTTTAGGCTCCCCAGGTGGTGGTAGGGGTAAAGAACCGGCCTGCCAATGCAGGAGACAAAAGAGACATGGGATCCGTCTCTGGGTTGGGAAGATCCCCTGGGAGAGGACATGGAAACCCACACCAGTATGTTTGCTTGGAGAATCCCATGGACAGGAGCCTAGTGAGCTACAGTGCATAGGGTTACAAAGAGTCGGACATAACTGAAGCGACCTAGCATGCATGCACGTGAGGGTATTTCCAAGAGAAATACATGAGTTGGTGGACTAAGTAAAGCAGATGGCTCTCCCCAGTGTGTGGGGGCATCATCTAATCTCCTGGGGGCCTGAAGAGAATGAAAAGGCAGGGGAAGTTTGAATTTGTCTCTCTGCTTGACTGCTGAGCTGGAACATTGATCTGGGACCTCCTGGTTCTCAGGCCTTCAGACCTGGACTGGAATCTACACCACTGGTTCTGGCTGTAAGGCTTTCCAACCACACCGTCAGCTTTCTTGGGTCTCCAGGAAGACGGTGTGGGACTTCTTAGCCTCTGCAATATTATGAGCCAATATCTCATAATAAATAAAAAATATAATCTCCCACTGATTCTATTTCTCTTGAATACTCTGATAAGTACACTAGTCGTTACAACTTCAGACAGAAGGTTGTGCTCCATGGATGTGTTTTTGCAGAATTTGAGAATCTCTGTGATAAGTAAAAGAATAACTAAATCAAATAGTTGGAAGGAAAAATATTATTGATGGTAAGGGGGAAAGAATGGGACAGAAACATTTCAAGGGAAATCTTAGATTTAGAATGTGGCTATTGATGGGACATAGGAGTTGGTGATGGACAGGGAGGCCTGGCGTGCTGCAGTTCATGGGGTCGCAAAGAGTCGGACATGACTGAGTGACTGATCTGATCCTATCTGATCTGAAGGCAAGATGCTGCAGGCAAAAAAATGAAGCTCTTTATAACTTAAAAAAATGTTTATTTTAAAAAATTATTTATTTCTTTATAATTTTAGCTGTGCTGTGTCTTCGTTGCTACATGTAAGCAGGGGCCACTCCCTGGTTGTGGTGCGTGGGTTTCTCATTGCGGTGGCTTCTCTTGTTGCAGAGTACAGGCTCTAGACATTCGGGTTTCAGTAGTTGCAGCACGCAGGCACTAGAGCAAGGGCTGTTGCCCCTTGGCATGTGGGATATTCTTGGATCAGGGATGGAACCGGTGTCCCTTGCATTGCAAGGCAGATTCTTAACCACTGGACTACCAGCGAAGCCCGATGGACCTCTTTAATCCAGAGGCAGATTGATATAAGCACAAGATAGAAATGAGTGTCCACAAATCTAAAAATAAATGATACAAATGAACTTATAAAGCAGTAAGAAACTCACAGACTTAGAGAAAGAATTTATGGCTGCCAGGGGGATGAGATAGTTAGGGAGCTTGGGAAGGTCATATACACACTGCTATATTCAAAATGGATAAACAAGGACCTGTTGTATAGCATGAGGAACTCTGCTCAATGTTATATGCCAGCTTGGATGGGAGGCAGGTTTGGGGGAGAGTGGATACTTGTATATGTATGGCTGAGTCTTTTTGCTGTTCATCTGCAACTACCACAACATTGTTAATCAGCTATACCCCAATACAAAATAAAAAGTTTAAAGTTTGAAAAAAAAAATCAGTGTTCACAGAGAAAGTTCACTTTTTGATACATATTTTGTCCCCCCAAAATCCATAAAACACTCTATTGTAGTTCAGAAACAAAGAGTAGGGGGTAACTATAAACACAGATCCTAATAGAAGTGAGGACCAAGAATCAGGCAAAGGCAGGCTCAGGCTAAGTGTCTGCATACTCCAGATTCAGGTCATTTCAGGGTGAAACAGCGGGGAAAGACAGATGAATGGGATGTTGTCTAGAAAACAAAGGGGAGAGATTTAAAGGACTATAGCCTGTTGGTTTAGAATCTACATAAAAGACAATTAGATGATGTGGCTATCAGACACAGCCAGAAACTACAGTTGCACCTGTTCTTTAGTTTTACAAACTTGTTTAAAAATGGTATACTGAAAGAGTACAATAATAAAAAAAATTAGCGCTCTCTGTTACAATTCCTTAAATTAAATTTAAACTCTGAAGTTCTCAAGTTCTGAAAACTAAGGTTAAAATTTTGTTTTCAGTTTTCATAGAAAGAGAAAAGCACACAGGTGATTTGGAACAGCTGAAGGGGTGTACTAGCCTAACCGTGCAGCCACAGAGACCACATAAGAGCCAGGACTACAAAGGATTAGAAAACTTTAGATGTGGATGGTATGTAAAAATCACAGAATCTACTCTGAACTGACCTAAAGTTTTTTTTTTTTTTTTTTAAACTTTACTTATTATCCATTTGGCTGTGCTGGGTCTTAGCTGCAGCATGTGGGATCTATCTAGTTCCCTGCCCAGGGATTGAACCTGAGCCCCCTGCACTGGGAGTGCAGAGTCTTAGCCACAGAACTACCAGGGAAGTCCTATTTTAAAAAATTTTTTTCCCATTTAGTATGGTAATTTTTTCTGCTGCAGAATTAAAAAAAATTTTTTATTGCAGCATACTTGATTTATAATTTGTGTTAGTTTCAGGTGGATAGCAAAGTCATTCAGTTATACATCTATATATTGTTTTTCAGATTCTTTGATAGGTCATTACAAGATATTGAGTATAGCTCTCTGTCCTTTTTGGTTGCCTATTCTATACAGTGCTGTGTACATGTTAATCCCAAACTCCTAACTTATCCCTTCCCTGTCTTTCCCTTTCGGTAGCCATAAGCTTCTTTTCTGTGTCTGCTGATTACAGGCAGCTTTTTGGTTCTCCTTTCACATACACTCTAGTGCCCAGGACTTAGGAAATAGTCATTCTGGATACTTCTTAACGTTTTCTCTTCCTGATCCTTAATTTTGGCATACAGGAGATGTTTCCATTATCCCAGAGTAGTGTCCTATGATAGGATGGGAATGGAACAAGTGCCTAATAGGATGAGCAAAAAAGAGTGAGGGTAACTTGCTTGCCACGTCTTGATCTTTCCCCACTTGCCTTCTTTTATGATTCTACTTCTTGAGTCTTTGTTTAGAGTTCAGTGGAAAACTCCCAAGTGAGAAGAAGAATTCTTTCCCATCCAGAACTTTTTCCCATCCAGAAATAGTAAACCACTTTCTATCTGTGTTATTAATACAACTTCGGCATCCCCCATCACACAAGCTCCCTACCCATGCCTCCAAGGATTCTTCTTTGCACCTGGAAATTGTTACTTGCCTGAGCCTTGAAGTGTTCTTCTCCCTAACATGACCTTGTTTGTGAGTACTCTAGTATAAGATATGTCCATATATTAAAATATATAAAGTATATGAAAGTGAAGTCGCTCAGTCGTGTCCGACTCTTTGTGACCCCATGGACTGTAGCCTAACAGGCTCCTCCTTTCTTGGGATTTTCCAGGCAAGAATACTGGAGTGGGTTGCCATTTCCGTCTCCAGCAGATCTTCCCAACCCAGGGACTGAACCCGGGTCTCCTGCATTGTAGGCAGATGCTTTACGATATGAGCCACCAGAGAAGTCCATAAAGTATATAACGCAAGTATAATTAATTTGCGCACAATATATTGAGTGAGATCATGAAAATAACACATTTCCTGGCATTCTACTAAGATTCCATACTTGCATCATCAGGATGACCATGTTGTTGATGATGACAGTAGTTATGATCTAAAAGCCAGAATCTCCAGTCAGCCTTGTCATTGTCCCACTTTCATTTCCCTTACTGGTGACCCTGACCTCATCTTGTACTTCTGATGCTTGTTGTTTGGGTGAAAGCAAATGAGGTTTTCCCATTTTCTTGGAACCTCAGGGATCCGGCTGAGTTCCAGCCTTTCTAGGTCTTCCTCTGGATTGTATCCTCATCCAGGGAAATGGCTTGGACAAAATCATCCCAGGATTGATGATTTGGAGCAGCACAAATTGAGAGGTAGAAAAGCCTCTCTGATTTATCCCAGAAGAGTGGTTATATTCTCTCTTCATACATCGTAACACTACTTACCTCTTTTTTACTGATGGTTCATTAGCATCCACATGGAACCCCAAAATACACAAACATCACTATAGCCAAAGCCACCACATATCTTGCCTTGTTGTTCTTAAGAGCTCTTATCTCTGCTTATTTTTTTCTATGTGTCATTTATGGGTTGTCTGTCCTCCCAGAATAATATAAGCTTTGTTTTATTTATCATCATATTGCTGGCACTAAAACTATATCTGGTACAAAATCTACTACTCAACCCAAATTTGTTGAATAAATTAGTGAAGAAACCCCACATTAGTTCATTAATTAATTAATGAGATTCATGCCACAGTCTGTGATTACCTCCTTGCTTATTTATCTGGTATCTTGTTTATTGCCTAGGTAAGTGAGAAATAAAGCTTTGTGGCGAGGGGGTGGGGGGGGTTGTTAAGCCACTGATTTTTAGAGTTTTTCTTTTTAGGACTTACTGTAACTTTAACCAAGATTATCCCGACTAACACATATATAAAGCCAGAGCTTGAAATTTGTTCTTTGGCCATGGAATTGAACAAATTTAATTGATATAAACTAGGATTTAGGCCTATGGTTTTTACCTAATGGTTTTATTTTCTTTTTTGTTATTAGAATACTCATCCTGCACTCCTGGCCTAAAAGCAAAAGATATAAACCCTGAAAATGTTCTGAATATAAATTAGATTTCTTCAGATATTTGCTGAGCTTGAAATGAAATATTTCAGTTTAGTATGCTATCTAGATTGTTTCTATTGTAAATTTGAATTTCACCTAACCCATAGTTGTTTATAATTTCTAAATGGGAACAATTAATTCCCTTAGAGCTGGAGTAAGAAACAAATATTTGTGCTCTTGATGGGGGGGATCTTATTTTTAGGCTGACAGATGCAGTGATGGTAAATTTGAGGAAGAGAGAGTGCTGGAGTGAAGTATTTGTTTCAGATTTTCCCAAGCTTTCTAGGCTCATGGTTATAGTCAGCTCAGTTATTTATTCTTAGGCCAAAAATGTATAAGGTTTTAGATTACCAAGTAGTTAGATCCAAAGTAATTTACTGACTGTAATTTGTATGTGTTAGTCGCTCAGTCGTGTCCGATTCTTTGTGACCCCACAGACTGTAGCTCGATGGGCTCCTCTGTCCATGGGATTCTCCAGGCAAGAGTACTGGAGTGGGTTGCCGTCTCCTTCTCCAGGGGATCTTCCCTACTCAGGGATCGAATCCGGGTCTCCTGCCTTGCAGGCAGATTCTTTACCTTGTATGGCACCCTACAAGTGTTCTTGTGTTTTCCTCAAAAGATTAAAATGTCCTGCGGGATTCATCTGATTCACTGTGGTGACCCTGGGTTCCTCAGCACAAACAGTTTGGGAATTCTAGATCTCTGACTTGAGATCTAGAATTTGATCTAGATCTCAAACTTGAGATCAAATTCTACATCTCTGAACTTGAGATCTAGGTGGAAGGATTTGAGGAGCACTATATTTGGAGAAGGAAATGGCAACCCACTCTAGTATTTTTGCCTGGAGAAGCCCAGGGACAGAGGAGCCTAGTGGGCTGCTGTCTATGGGGTCGCACAGAGTCGGACATGACTGAAGTGACTTAGCAGTAGCATATTTGGAGAAGATCTTTTGGGAAGTTCCTAGCTCTGCGTGAGCTTCTGTTTTGTTTTGAGAAGTCTATATTTTATTTATTTAAGTAATTTTTTAAAGCTTTAATTCACTCAAAATTCTTCAGTTTGTGGTGGCTCAGATGGTAAAGAATCTGCCTGCAATGCAGGAGACCCCGGTTCGATCCCTGAGTTGGGAAGATCCCCTGAGAAGGGAACGGCTACCCACTCTATAATCTTGCTTGGAGAATGCCATGGACAAAGGAGCCTGGTGAGCTACAGTTCATGGGGTTGAAACGAGTCAGACACAACTGAGAGACTAACGCACACACACGCACACACACACACACACACACACACACACCAGGGTGGAGTAGGGTGGGGGCTGGGAGTCTGGGGGACAGGCAGTCGTGGGGACAGGGTTGGGGCGAGGCTGAGGCTGCCCTATTCCCACCCCTCACCGCCCCCCGTCATTCTTCTGCTCGCTCATCTCCACGTCAGCCAGCTATTTTCCTGCAGCCACTGCGGCCTGGGCCTTTTGCTCTCCTCCTCGGCCAGCCTCTCAGACACGCTGGCATAGAGCTTCGTCTCCCCTCCAGCTGCCTGTGGATCTGCTGCAGACACATGGCCAGCTGAACCTTGGCTGACTTGTTGCTGGGTAGAGCTGCAGGCCCTTCTGCAAGTCAGCCCGTGTGTTCGTCACCAGGTGGGCCTCTCCCTGGTGGACAAGGCCCTTCTCATTGTTGCTGTCCACTTCCTGGGCCTTGTTACTGTTTTCAGTGGCAGCTGAGAAGACTTGCAGCTTCAGATGACACACAGCCAAGCTGAGGTGGGAGGCCGGATGAAGGGCCTGCACCTTCCTGTGCGTCCTCATCAGAGAAGCTCCACTTTTATTCCAGCCAGGACACAATCTTCTTTTTTTTAAAAAAAAAAATTTAGTTATTTATTATGGCTGTGCTGCGTCTTCCCTGCTGTGTGCAGGCTTCCTCTAGTTGCAGGGAATGGGGGCCACTCTCTAGTTGCGGGGCACAGGCTTCTCACTGCAGTGGCCTCTCCTTGTGGCAGAGCATAGGCTCTGGGGTGCTCGGGCTTTGGCATTTGGGGTGCACGGGCTAAGCTGCCCCATGGTATATGGGATCTTCCGGCACCAGGGATTAAACCAGTGCCTGCGTTGCAAGGCAGGTTCTCAACCACAACCACCAGAGAAGCCCCAGGACACAGTCTTCTTGCACTGCAGCGCAGCTTGCTTGTACTTGCCTTCCTTGAAGAGCACAGTGCCTCGCTCCTTCACTACGGTGCTCTGCTCCAGGGTCTCAGAACTCATCGCCCCGGACTTGTTGGCCCTCTCAAAAATTCTTGTGCTATATTTCGTACATCAGCTCAGCATTTGGTGGGATCTGGAACTTCTCCTTCCCAGCATTGCTGAAAGCATACAGGTGTTAAGATACACAATGGAATGTTCTCTTTTATCCACACACTGAATGGCTTTCTCCAGCCCACAGGGCAAGATGCATGCTTTCTCCCTCACCAGCTTCAAAGCTGAGCTCTCGTGGGTCAAAGATCTGGTCCTCGAAGTATCCTTCCAGTGCAACTTCCAGGGTGGCGCTGTCGCTGGCTTGGCATAGCCCTCCCCATCGCCTCCGTATTCTCCTGATGATCCCCTGTCTTCTTCGTCTGTCAGGTCCTCTTCCTTGAACTCCAACAACTCCACCTCAAACACAAGTGTGGCTTTGGGAGGGATCCTGGGAGGGCTGCCCACTGAGCCCTAGGCATGCTCTGGCTTGCAGGTGATGTGGCACACTTCGCCTGCCTTCATGGTTGCTACAGCAACATCCCAAGCCTTGATGACCTTCCCTCTCCCCAGGTCAAAGGAGACCCTGTCCTTGCGGTCCAGGCTGGAGTGGAACTTGGTGCCATCAAGCAGCCAGCCCCTGTAGTGGACAGAGACTCGGTCCCCGATCATTGGCATTTCCATGCCAGGGCCTTCTTGCTTGATGAACTCAAGCATACCCTCATCCTGCTTAGGGCTGAGGTCCACTCCCTCAAGGGGCTGCAGTGCCAACTGCTCCCTGCTCTTGGCCGCCTTCATCTCCTTGGTGGCCATCACACTGTTTCTCAGGCAGCGGTCACCAGTGGCTGGCTGGGGCTTGTGCCTTATTTATTTATTTTTAAAAATATTTATTTATTTTTTTGGCTGCTCCAGGTTTTAGTTGCAGATGTGCGATCTTCCACTGCAGCATGCAGGATCTTTAGTTGGTCATGTGAACTGAAAGAGTTTGAAACCAAGGATCAAACCAGGGTCCTCTGCTTTGGGAGTACAGCATCTTAAGCACTGGACCACCAGGTAAGTCCTTACATTTCATCTTATTTATTTTAAAAAGTTTTCATTTTACATTGGAGGATAGTTGATTAACAATGAAAAAGTGTTATTTTTAGGTGTACAGCAAAGTGATTCAGTTACACAGATACATGTATTTATTCTTTTTCAAGTTCTCTTCCCTTTCAGTTTATTACAAAATATTGAGCAGAGTTCCCTGTACTATATGAGCTTATTATTATTATTTTTTTTTTGTAGAGAAATCTGAGTATCTATGGACAACGTATCCAAGGGGAGTAACTTGAGCTTCCAGTGAAATTTGGAGCATTGTTGCCATCGCTCTGAATATTCACATTTCACTGAAAGAAGTCACCAGCATAGATGACACCAGGTGAGGTCAGCAGACAAAAGACTAAAGTGGGTGAGCTCGTTGCTGGTGCTTTCAGCCTTTGTTCTCTTGGCTTCCAGAGTCCATGCTCTTGTGGATTTCCTGTGACCTGCTCTGGATAATCCTTCCCACCTTCTTTGATCAACTAACCCTTGCTATGGAGCTTTTAATTGTTGACATTCTTCGCATCTTGGTCTTAGATTTCAATTATAGTCTATGAGCAGATGGCTCTCGAAACCTTTAATTTTTTTTTCCTTCCTGTTGGTGTTTTCCTTTTAAAATCACCCCAGTCCTTTGGTAAAAGAAAATCAACCTTGACAGCCATATGCAGAGACCTTGGGGAGATAGAAAGGCAGGGAAGTCTAGGGATCCCTCCATCTAGCCCCACAGAGAGACATGGAATTCTATGAAGGGAACTCAGATGTGGAGGTTCAGGGGTCCCCAGCTGTTCAGTAAGGACCCGATGGAGGAGACATATGACACCCACACACAGAGTCTGGGGACCCGAGTCCAGAGACATTCAAGAGGCAAAGCTTCCACTTTTCCATGGTATGCTAGATCAAGGGTTCTTCACTCTGGATAAACAACAGAATCACCTGGGAGAATTGCTAAAATGCCAGAGTCCCACCCTGACCAATAAAGTCAGATTTAGGAAGATAGGCCTGGGTATCAGGGATTTTAAAAAGCTCCTGAAGGGATTTCAATAAGTTGTCAGGGTTGAGAACCACTTTGCTAAAGGAGGCTGACTTGAGAAACAGGTGGAGATGTGATGGAGGAGAGTGAATGTACACTTCTCCTGGCCCACCAGCAGGTTCAGAGGAGAGGGGCCTTGGGTCTGTGGGCAAACATCTTGCCACCATGTGAAGCATAGCAATTAATCTACCATGAAGGACTATACAGCCAAAATATGGAGAAGGGCCACATCTTGATGACATCCCTGAAGTTAACACTGCGTTTGAGAATTTCAGTTCTTTTTCTCATGCTTCCCTGGTGACTCAGTTGGTAAAGAACCTGCCTGCCAATGAAGGAGATGCAGGTTAGATCCCTGGGTCGGGAAGATCCCCTGGAGAAGGAAATGGTCACCCATTCAGTACTCTTGTCTGGGGAATCCCATGGACAGGGGAGCCTGATGTATTTCAGTCCATAGGGTGGCAAGTGTTGGACATAACTTAGCGACAAAACCACCACCACCACCACTTTCTCTGTTTACTTAAGCCCAAATCCCCACGGACAGAGGAGCCTGACGGGTTACAGTCCATGGGGTTGGACATGACCGAACAACTACGCACAGCACATAAAGAGACTGTTACTCTCTACCTCCCCCTCCTCTGCCAACAATCTTCAAGGTACAGTCACACTTTATTTTTCGGCTGTGATGGGTCTTTGTTGCTGTGCTTGCAGGCTTTCTCTACTTGTGGTGAGACAGGGCTATTCTCGACTTTTGGTGCTTGGGCTTCTCATTGTGGTGACTTCTCCTGTTGTAGAACTCTGGGCTCTAGGTGCTTGGGCTTCAGTAGTTGAAGCTCCTGGGCTTAGTTGCTCTGTGGAATGTGAGATCTTTCCGGACCAGGGATCAAACCCATGTTTCCTGCATTGACAGGTGGCTTCTTAACCACTGGACTACCAGGGAAGTCCCACATTTGCATTTAGACCTTCCGTAAAGGTCTTTGCTTTTGCTTTGGTCAGTAGAGACTACTCATTGTGTCCTAATATTTGTTCTCCCTTTCTTCCAGCGCATAGCTTTCCAGCTGAACTTCCCAGAGAAATAAAGACTACAATTCTTAGCCTCCATTGTAGCTATGGCCATACTAAGTTTTGGCCAGTAGGATGCAGCAGGATAACGTGATTTTATCCAGAATCCTTAAAAGATAGCAAGAATGACCGTTTTCTCCATCCTTTCTCTATTTTGCTATCTGAAACATAAATGTTTCCATCTTTGACTTGACCATGAGGCTGTATCTTACGAATGGGACAGATGGGGAATTCCAGGGAGTGGAGCTACCCCATTGACTCTGGCCTGACACTTCCAGAGTTCATTTGTGTGAATGAGAAATATCAAATTTCTCTCTTATTAAGCCAATGCTATTTTGGGTTTTCTGTCACTCAAAGCTGAATCTAATCCTAACTAATATACCCTATTAAGTTTCACCTTGAGATATTTGGACCATCACTTTGTGTCTTTGGGTACTAATGTCATCATTCAACATCTCTATGCCATCCAGCTCTCTATCATCAGTTAATGAGATGGGTGTGCCTTCTGCGCTTCCACAATCATTAATAAAAATAGGATCAGGAGAGGGTCAAGGACAGCAGTCTCCAGGCTACTCTGGAGAGCTCTCTCTGTCCTGGTGATCTAGCCACCTTCTCTTTGGACACAGATGTGAGGTGGTTCGAGGGGAAGCTGAGGGGTGTCATCCACAGATCAGTGGGTCTCAAGATTTAGTGTGTAGCAGGACCACCTTGTTAAAGCACAGATTACCGGGCTTCAGCCCCAGAGTTTCTGATTCAGGATGTCTGGAATATGACCCAAGTATTATTTTTTAAATCTATTTTGTTGAAGTATAGCTGATTTACAATGTTGTATTAATTTCTGCTGTACAGCAAAGTGAGTCATATATATATGTATAATACACACACATATTCTTTTTCATATTCTTTTCCACTATGATTTATTACAGGATATTGAAGAGCTGATTCATTGGGAAAGACCCTGATGCTGGGAAGATTGAGGGCAGGAGGAGAAGGGGGTGACAGAGGATGAGATGATTGGATGGCATCACTGACTCAATGGACGTGAATTTGAGCAAACTCCAGGAGACAGTGAAGGACAGGGAACCTTGGTGTGCTGCAGTCCATGGGGTCACAAAGAGCTGGAGATGACTTAGCGACTGAACAACAACAATTGAAAATAGTTCCCTGTGCTATACTGTAGGACCTTGTTGTTTACCCACTTTATATGTAATAGTTTGCATCTGTTAATCCCAGACTACCAGTCCAGCTCTCTCACCACCACCCCCCCCCAAATATTTGTGTTTCTAACAAATCCCAGGTGATGCTGATACTGATGTTCCATACTTTGAGAACCATCATCCTAACGTATCATCTTTCAGTTGGAAGGTGATTTATGAAAGAGAAAGAATATTTAAAAGTTGTTTGGGGATGGGAAGCAAGTCTTTGAGGGGACAAAAGGGGTGGGCTGCAGAATATCATGGAAGGTTGGACTCTGATAGGACCAGAGCACTATCTTGTGGCTTCCAAGAAGACCAGCAAGACAGGGAGCAGGTGAAGGCAGACTGGTCCATTTGCTTTGAGGAGGCTGTAGGAGCTTCTGTCTACTGTCTTTTAATTTCTCAGTGAAGAATATACAAGGGCATTAACTGAGGTGAGGGACATGAGCTGAGTAAGAAATTTTGAAATACTTTTGGCATATCCAATATCCCAGGGGAGTGTAATATGTACCAGGAAATGATAGGAAGACACAAGCAGGGTTGATATCTGTTTATCGAGCTCATTAACTAGTGTTTTATCTTAGCATATTACTGAGAACATCTAAATGTTAAACCTTAAGCAGTTCCATGGAAGATATGGTACTTAATTCACCAAGATATCTCCAGACCCAGAAAAGTGCTTAGTGAATGTTCAGTTCAGGTTTAACAGTAAACAAACAGGTGAAATTCAATTTGTAGTTAAGATCATACCCTTGGGAAAAAATGACACAAATGACAGTTCAGTAGTTTTTCAATTAATTATTTAGGCTGCACTGACGTTGCTTTCTCTAGTTGTGGTGAGCAAGGGTTACTCCTTGCTGAGGTACATGGGCTTCTCACTGCAGTGGCTACTCTTGTTGAGGAGCACAGGCTCTGGGCATGCGGGCTTGAGTAGTCACAGCCGTGGGCTCTACAGCATGGGTTCAGTGGTTTTGGCCCAGAGGCTTCATTGCTACGTGGTATATGGGATCTCCCTGGACCAGGGATTTAAACCTGGTCCCCTGCATTTGGCAAATTCTTACCCACTGCACCACCAAGGAGGTCCTCATTAGTTTTTACATGGATATATTTTTTGTTACTTTTAATGAATATTCTGTTTCATGGCCAGGCATTATATAATGTGTGATTGTCTTGATAGAAATAATACTTTGCACATTGTTGGAATCTCACACCTTTAAAAAAAAAAAGAAAGAAAGACTACAAGTGTACAACTGCCAAATCCTGAAATGCAGTTTTCTTTCTAGAGTTACAAGAAATTCCAACAGGTTCTGCCACATAGAAGCACATTCTAGCTTACTTCTGACACGCATGAGCAGTTAGAATCATAATTCGCTAGGCTTCTCTCTGGGGACATGAGAAGTCAGGCAATAAATCTAGCAACATTTGGAATAGCTTCACACACCTCCACAGAGATGGAGACTGGCTTCAGATTGCCACTCGTTCTGAGAGCAAGAAATTAAGACCAGTAGAAATCCAGAGGACAGCTCTGTCACTAGACTGGGTCCTCAGAGAAGAGGGTGGTGACCCACTGTCCTAATTTGCCTGGGTCTCGGGAAATGCCTGGGATGTGGAGTTTTCAGTGCTAAACCTCTGATAGTCTAGGACAAACCAGGCCAAATTGATCACCCTAGCAGGGGCTGACCATTTTGGGGAAAATTTCCCAATATAGCTAGTACTCCAGACTGGTGTTTTGATGTATGGTAGCTTATTTAGCTTCAGGAGTGTGTGACTGGCGTAGTGTAGTCACACAGAGCCCCACTCTCAGAAGGGCCCATGCTTGGTACACTAAGTCCCCTACGTACCAACCTTCAAGTTGCTTACTTTCAAAGACGGGAATGTGTGTTCCATTGAAGTCAGGTGTGAGTGAAATTGCAGCTTGCCCTCCATCTCATTTTACTGACGACCCTGCAGTCCTACCATCTCTCACCTCCACTCTCTCCTCCAGCCAGTAACTCGTCTTGCCTGTTCACTCAATGGCAGCCCTGTATGCCAGCTGCGGTACTGAACTACTGAACTTTTAAGGTACTGTGATGCAAGATTTAAAATGCTATCTTTATTTTTTGTGTGTGTTTTATGTTTGTTTTTATGCATAATTTGTGTGAAAAGAATTATAAACCATACTATAAACAGAATTATAAGAAGAATTGTAAACTGTACTATAAATTATAAACAGTACTAGATAGCTGATTGTGTGAGCTGGATATCCAGGTTAACTTTGTTGGACATACGAACAAATTGGACCCATGAACACACTCTCAGAACTGAACTTGTTGGTATATAGGGGACTCACTGTTGAACACTTTGGTATTGTCACTTGAAAGTCTTAATAACATTTGAAGGAAGTGTTCCTCATTTTTATTTTGTACTAGGTCCTGAAAATTGTGTAGCCATTCTGCAAATTATGTAGGAAGGGAGCTGGGCCTTCTATTTTTATTTCTTTGTGTCTTTCCTGATGAGAGATGAAGATGGTTTTCTCTCCCTGCTCGGCCTCTTTCCCACTCTGCTTTTTCTCCTTTTGGTGAAGCCAAACCTATACAAGGTATTTCTTTATCCATTAATCTTTTTAAAAGGCCGTGCTGTCTTATCACAAATGTTGGTGTCTAAAAAGTTAAACTTGGTTCAAATGCAGCCTTTCCACCCTGGATGTGTTTCTGCCAGTAAGAAAAAGAGAGCCGGGGAAGGAAGAAGGAAAGTGTTTAGAAAAACTGAAGAAAGTGTGGCAGAAATACTGGCTGGGAGTCTCCACAGCGGGAGAAGCCACACACAACTCTGGATCAAAGGAAGAAACCTCAGGGAAGATGAAAGGGGGTGATAATTGTAAGTGGAGACAGAGTTTCATAATAGAGGTGATAATAACAGGCATTTATCTGTGAACCTGAGGGAGAGTTAAAATTGAGAAGGGTGGGTGGTGGCCCGAGGATGGTCCCTGGACTTACCTCTTCTGTGGAAATTTTCGTTCTTTCCAAGTTATGTCTATTTCTCCTCTTGGGTGTTAAAATCAAGCTTTTTCCAACAAAAAGATATTTCACTGAAGTATGGACTTATGTTTTTAAACACGGACCGTAATGAGGACAGGAGATGGTTAGCTGAGAGAAAGGAAGGCTGAATTTGGAGTGTGAAGCCGGTGGCTGAGCTGGGTGTCAGGCTGTAAAGGTGACCTTCAGGAACTGGCTGAGCTCCACTGTGTTCTAACCCTGACCACGTCTCGGAACGGGACCCGGAGGGCGGGCTCACCGTCCTTGTCCCATGGGATGGGGTGTGAGGGGACCTCATTCTCCCCTGGCCAGGCCGCTGAGTGACAGTCACATTGGCCGTCATTGCTCAGAGCTGTTCTGGGCAGCAGGGAACCAGGCACCGCAGCTTAGAAAGGTAGGTGGAGTAGGGCCTGCTGTGAAAAACACAGGCTCTTGGAGATTTAAAATATATTTTTCTTCCTATCTTTGGATGGATAGATGTAAAAGCCGTGTGATAGATGAGGCCCAGGAAAGGGAGCTGTCATCAGATGCAGAGATTCTGCCCCCAGGCGCTGAAAGGATGCTCTGGTTCCTGTTGTTTCTCTACCCCCCGACCTTTGCTTGGACATAATTGGATTAAGAATCACTCTGTGGAGATCTGGACAAACCATTCTGGGCTTCTTAGGGAGGGAAAAGTATTCTGTAAATACAAAGTCTGACCTGGCTGGAAAAGAATAATTTTTAAAGCTTAGAAAACTTGGCAGCATGTGTGTGTTTGGGTCCTGAGTTTTATTAAACTAAGTGATGAATGACTTCCAGGCAATGAGGCAGAGAGGCTAGAGAGAAGTTTCCAAGTGGTTGCCAATATGTCTAGAGCAAGGACACCAGATCCAGGTTCCCCAGCTGCTTTTTTGCTAAAATGCCCTTACATTGTAAAAGTTGCTCTTTTTTTCTGTTTTAACAATTTTCAGACTCAGAACAGGGTTGCTGATATGTGATTTTAAAAATATTGTGCATACACATGCCATCATTGATTCAGTGGACATAAGTCTGAGCAAACTCCAGGAGACAGTGAAGGACAGGGAAGCCTGGCAAGCTGCAGTCCGTGGGGTCGCAAAGTTGGACACGACTGAGCGACTGAACAGCAGCAACACAGTTCTGAAAGTACTTTGTTATGAAACAGTATGCATTTAAACTTTTTTCGAGTGTTTGTGAAGTCAACTCAGGTCTGCTTTAGAAAGTAAAACTATATTTGTGTGTTAAGGTAAAAAATTCTCAGCAAGTCAAATATTTAAAATATCTAAGGAAATGATGACAATAGCGGATAGAGGTCATTGTTGGATGGCAACTGTTTAAATTCAAAAGACATACATCAACTCTGTTCTCTCCTTTAAAACATATCTGAGCCTTAATTAAACACCTATTTTTAGCAGAAGGTTTTACTAATGTTCCACTAGAGGGCAGCATTTGATAAGGGTTTGATATATGGATTCACCGTGTATAGCTATCATAGAAGTTTAATTTGTTTTTTAAACAATGATAGTAGTAGAAAATACGTATCCTGCTTTCAGTAAAGAAGCTGTGCTGTGCTTGGTTTCAACGTGGGGTAAATAGTCCTTAAAGCAGAGTATCCTGAGTTGAAGAGGGTGTGTTTGTTTTGTAGTTTTCAAGATGAAAAAGCAATCAAAGGAACTAAAAACAATTTAGGTGGTACTTTACAAGGGCTGGATTGATCCCATTGGCTTGCTAAAAAGGAGTTTGGTTGTTTTAACTCAATCTCCAACACACTATTTACCCTCCCTGGGAAACCATCCAAATTTGGCTGCATTCCATATGCTAGAAAAAGCTCGGAGCTGGAGCCAACTGTGGGTTTGACTGAGGTGGCAGAATAGCCCAAGGAGAGGTTGCAGGCTGCTTCCCAGGGGCCAGAAATGTCCTAGCTGCACCCCTGGGGCGGTAGTGATTGGGAAAGTGGCAGATAGGTGTGCCTGGCTCATAGATGTTAGTCAATAAAGATTGGTTTTTCTTTTACACACTTGCTGTGCAATTGTATCCTGTCTTGTGGTGCTGCTTACCTTATTACAATTTTAAAAATTAAAGAAACTCATGCACACGATAAACAAACAATGTAGGATGGAACATGATTGAAACTGCCTTTCTGACCTCCCAAACCAGACCCACTGTCCAGAGGTAACCACCAGCAATGATTTTTTGGCATATCACGCAGAAAATGTTCTTGCAGAAAGATGCTTATATCATTATATGTATATGTGATACAAATAGGTGCAAATTATATAGACATTAGTCTGTACTTTGTTTTTTTCTGTTCCACGATGCATCTTGGACAGCTTCCATATCTTATGGCTTAGCTTTTCATTTCCCTAGTGAGACATACTTCTCAATGGCAGAAACTTCATTTTTTCCCCTTTTCCTTTTTTGCCTCAGAATGTCAGGGGGACTACTGTCATCATTCTAGGTGTTTAACAACCATTTTGAGGATAAAGAAGATGTCATGTATACATATATGTGTGTGTGTGTGCACGCGCGTGTGTGTGTGTGCACGTGCATGCATGCTAAGTTGCTTTAGTTTTGTCTGACTTTTTGCGACCCTATGGACTGTAGCCTGCCAGGTTCCTCTCTCCATAGGATTCTCCAGGTAAGAATACTGGAGTGGGTGGCCATGCTTCCTCCAAGGGATCTTACCCACCCAGGAATCGAACCCGTATCTCTTACATCTCCTGTATTGGCAGGCAGGTTCTTTACCACTAGATCACCTGGGAAGCCTATATGTGTGTGTGTGTGTGTGTGTGTGTGTGTGTGTGTGTGCATACAATGGAATATTATTACTCAGCCATAAAAGAGTGAAATAATGACATTCGTTGCAACATGAAGGGGGCTGCTACTGCTGCTGCTAAGTCGCTTCAGTCGTGTCCGACTCTGTGCGACCCCATAGATGGAAGCCCACCAGGCTCCCCCGTCCCTGGGATTCTCCAGGCAAGAACATTGGAGTGGGCCACCATTTCCTTCTCCAATGCGTGAAAGGGAAAAGGGAAAGTGAAGTCACTCAGTCGTGTCCGACTCTTAGCGACCCCATGGACTGCAGCCTACCAGGCTCCGCCATCCATGGGATTTTCCAGGCAAGAGTACTGGAGTGGGGTGCCATTGCCTTCTCCAATGAATGGAGCTAGAGATGATCATATTAGGTGAAGTAAGTCAGAGAAAGACAAATATCATGTGATACCACTTTTATGTGGAATCTCAAAAAATGATGCAAATGAACTTATTTACAAGACAGAAATAGACTCACAAACATAGAAAACAAACTTAGGATTACCAAAGGGAGAAGGGGAAGAGGAGGGACAAATTAAGAGAATGGGATCAAAAGATAGAGACTACAATATATAAAATAGACAAACAACAAAAACCTACTGTATAGCACACAGAACTCTATTCAATATCCCATAATAACCTGTAGTAGAAAAGAATCTGAAAAGCAATGTTTATATATTTTCTCTTTCTTAAAAAATTATTTATTTATTTATTTTACTTTACAATACTGTATTGGTTTTGCCATACATTGACATGACTCTGCCAATGGTGTACATGTGTTCCCCATCCTGAACCCCCCTCCCACCTCCATCCCCATCCCATCCCTCTGGGTCATCCCAGTGCACCAGCCCTGAGCACCCTGTATCATGCATCAAACCTGGATTGGCGATTCGTTTCTTATATGATAATATACATGTTTCAATGCCATTCTCCCAAACCATCCCACCCTTGCCCTCTCCCACAGAGTCCAAAAGACTGTTCTATACATCTGTGTCTCTTTTGCTGTCTCACATACAGGGTAATCGTTACCATCTTTCTAAATTCCATATATATGTGTCAGTATACTGTATTGGCGTTTTAATTTCTAGTTTACTTCACTCTGTATAGTAGGCTCCAGTTTCATTCATCTCATTAGAACTGATTCGAATGTATTCTTTTTAATGGCTGAGTAATATTCCATTGTGTATATGTGCCACAGCTTTCTTCTCCATTCGTCTGCTGATGGACATCTGGGTTGCTTCCATGTCCTGGCTATTATAAACAGTGCTGCAATGAACATTGGGGCACACATGTGTCTTTCAATTCTGGTTTCCTC
Source organism: Bos javanicus (assembly GCF_032452875.1). NCBI lineage: Eukaryota > Metazoa > Chordata > Mammalia > Artiodactyla > Bovidae > Bos > Bos javanicus. The sequence continues at coordinate 43,959,171 of NC_083881.1, forward strand.
GGTGTGTATGCCCAGCAGTGGGGTTGCTGAATCATATGGCAGTTCTATTTCCAGTTTTTTTGAACTGTGGTGTTGGAGAAGACTCTTGAGAGTCCTTTGGACTGCGAGGAGATCCAACCAGTCCATTCTGAAGGAGATCAGCCCTGGGATTTCTTTGGAAGGAATGATGCTAAAGCTGAAACTCCAGTACTTTGGCCACCTCATGCGAAGAGTTGACTCATTGGACAAGACTCTGATGCTGGGAGGGATTGGGGGCAGGAGGAGAAGGGGACGACAGAGAATGAGATGGCTGGATGGCATCACTGACTCGATGGACGTGAGTCTGAGTGAACTCCGGGAGTTGGTGGTGGACAGGGAGGCCTGGTGTGCTGCGATTCATGGGGTTGCAAAAAGTCGGACATGACTGAGTGACTGAACTGAACTGAAGGAATCTCCACACTGTTCTCCATAGTGGCTGTACTAGTTTGTATTCCCACCAACAGTGTAAGAGGGTTCCCTTTTCTCCACACCCTCTCCAGCATTTATTGCTTGTAGACTTTTGGATAGCAGCCATTCTGACTGGCGTGAGATGGTACTTCATTATGGTTTTGATTTGCATTTCTCTAATAATGAGTGATGTTGAGCATCTTTTCATGTGTTTGTTAGCCATCTGTATGTCTTTTTTGGAGAAATGTCTGTTTAGTTCTTTGGCCCATTTTTTGATTGGGTCGTTTATTTTTCTGGAATTGAGCTGCAGAAGTTGCTTGTATATTTTTGAGATTAATTCTTTGTCAGTTGCTTCGTTTGCTATTATTTTCTCCCATTCTGAAGGCTGTCTTTTCACCTTGCTTATAGTTTCCTTTGTTGTGCAAAAGCTATAAACTCAAAATGGATTAAAGATCTAAACGTAAGACCAGTAACTACGAAACTCCTAGAGGAAAACATAGGCAAAACACTCTCCAACATAAATCACAGCAGGATCCTCTATGACCCACCTCCCAGAATATTGGAAATAAAAGCAAAAAAACACAAACAAATGGGACCTATTTTCTCTTATTAATATATATTTTCTGAATCACTTTGCTGCATACCTGAAACATTGTAAATCAACTATATTTCAATAAAAAATTTAAAAAAAACAAAAACAAAAATAACTATTCTGAGATTGTTTGGCTGGAGTGTTAGTCTGCTCCTGGTGAGAAAGAAGGAGGAAGGTTTATAATCATATTAAGGAATTTGTTTTGTTCATTTCCAAAAAACAAGAACTGCAAAGGGTACATTGGGTCGTCTTGTCTAGTACTTTTCTCAGCTTCTTACACTTGAAATTGACTGCAAAACCCTTGCATTATTTTGGTCTGCGGGTTGCCCCAGCTCTTTTCATTTGCCACTCAAGAGTGAGCTGTGCCTTTGAATTGGCAGGTGTTCATAATCTCATTATTACGACTGGATGCCCTGTGCTAACAGGGTATAAAGGGATCCTCAGATGCCAAAGATGGCGTTCATGTGGGTCTAATATTCATGCTATAGAGCACTGGCAGTGGTCCTTCATCTTAAAGAGTGTGTGTTAGGAGAGCTGAAATCGCATGCCAAAATCTTAGCACTTTTTACCTTTTATCCTTTGTTTAGCTTTTATAGCCTTGATTTGAGGAAACTTTTCACTCCTAAAAGATCTGTGAATTTCTTCATTTAGAAATAATCATATCTAGAGACTTGATTGTTGTGTAACCTCTCAATTTTTTTCCAAGTCCTTGCATAAGGAACTAGAGGGTGTTATGCTAACTGACATGTCAGAGAAAGAGACTATATGATTTCACTTGTAGGTGGGATCTGCAATACAAAACAGAGGAACAAGTGTAACAAAACAGAAGTGCTGTTAGAGACACAGAGAACAAACAGGTGGTTGCCAAAGGGGAGATGAGTGAGGGAGGAAAGACACAGGTGAGGGAGATTTAGAGGTACCGGATTCCAGTTGTAAAATGAATGAGCCATGGGTATGAAATGTACAGTATGGGGAAGACAGTCAAAAACTGTGTAGTATCTCTGTAGGGTGACAGATTGTAATTAGACTTGTGGTGATCATTTTGAAATGTACAGAAATGTTAAATCACTATATTGACTAATAGGAACTAATATAGTGTTTTGGGTTAATCATACTTGATAAACAAACTCCTAGAAAAAGAGATTGAATTTGTGGTTACCAGAGGTGGGGATGGGGAGAAAGGGAATTGGATGGATGAAGGCAGTCAAAAGGTACAAATTTCCAGTGTTAGATAAGTAAATACTAGGGATGTAATGCACAACATGATAAATACAATTAACACTGCTGTATTATAAGTGGAAGCTGTCTAGAGAGAAAATCCTAAGAGCTGTCATAACAAGGAAAAATATTTTTTCTATTTCTTTAATTTTTTATCTCTATGGGTTGATGGCACAACTATGGTTCTATAATTTGCATTCAAGCCAGCAGACATTGAGGGACCTCTGTGTGCAGAGATGCGTCATGGTTGCCTGGCTCTGGGAAAGACAATATAGATAAAGCTCAGTTTCTTTCCTGAGCAGATCTGAGGGTGATGGGGACCACAGCTGTATGGACAGTACTTCAAGGGAGGCTGCAAATGTGCTCCAGGAAGAGACAAAAAGAAGTGATGAGTTCACACGGGGGATGACATTGTGCTTTCGAAGAGGTGTGTTTGAGTTGGTTTTTCAAGGGTTTGAAGATCTTGGTTGACCAATCACAATTAGTGGAAAGATCTTCTAGATTTATAGACACTTTCTAATGATGACACAGTCGAAAATGACAAACAGTCTGTGTCTAGAGGATCAGGTGAGTGGAAGAGGCTGGAGGCAGATCGTGTCTACATTCAGAAGAGCTTTAATTGTCATGCTCCAGAATTTGGGATGGAAACTCTGGAAAAATGCCATGCAGCGGATGATTGGATGGATGATGACAGGTAACATAGGGAATTCCCTAGTAGTTAGGACCTGGCACTTTCACTGCCATGGATCTGGGTTCGATCCCTGGTCAGGGAACTAATATCCTGCATGCAAGCCACTAGATACCACCGAAGCAAACAAACAAACAAACACAAACCCCAAAACCCAAACAAACCAGGGAACATAGGTGTCCAGGGAGGGAGACAGGATAGAATTATGTGGGCAGGGCCTTATACATACCGAGTTTAGGGCACATCAGAGACTTTTCATTGATGGTTTCTGAAAAGATTTGGGGGAGTTCAAGCGGGCCAGGGATGGCAATGAGTGAGTAAAAGATTAACAAAGTATGTTCTTCTTTATGAGAAAAAAAAAATGGCCTTAGGTTACCTTTATTGCTCTGCTTCCCTGGCAATCTGACAGAAATGGATGCTAGCTGTGTTACCAGGCAACACTGCTTCTGGTAAGAATGACCCATGGTCGGTAAGCTGCATGTGGACTGAGATGTCCGTAAATGAATATAACTGCCTGGTGAGAAGGCACAGTTTTGGGCTTCTCCTCATCGGGACCAGGAGGCTGTGGCTCAAGGACTGACGTATGGGGCTTCTCCCCCACCTGCATGTTTCCAGGCTCTCATCTCTGACCTCTGACATACACCTTTACAATTAGCCCCTGGTCAGCTGGGAGCATTTCCACTGGTGTACTGCTTCCTGCCCAGGACCCCCAGTACAGCCAGCACCAGGTGAGGCTCCTTGGGTCCTGGAAGTTCCCTTAGCTGAGCCAAAACTACAAAGAATGGACATTGCAGGAGTAAATATTGGATGTATTTATATGTGACTGGCAAAAAACCTTAATTTCTTCTTTCTGCCCCTGCAAGAATATTCTGGCTTTGTGTGAGCAACATTTTCCTCCACTGAATCCCAACAATGATTGAGGTATATGTCCTTAGCATCTAGTACAGTCAGGGATAGTCTCATGGCAGACACTTGGTCAATAATTGTTGTATAACTAGTATCAATAAGTAAATATTACCTTCCATATTTCAAGTACTCTGTTAGTTGCTGGGACACAAATACATGTCAATATAGCCCGTCTCTCAAGAACTTCACATTCTACTAGATGGAAGGTTATATTTAAACTCTCACATTTTTCTATCTCTCTCCCTACCAGTTACTCGCTAATTATCCTCCCCCTCATCATCATAGTTTGCACTTACTGAGCACATCTCTGCCAGAAACTATGCTTGGGGCTTTATACAGATTATCTAGCTAAATCCTCATAACAGCCCTATGAGGTAATTTCTATGTTTCCCCATTTTACAGATGAGAAACTAAGTTTGTGGAACCAGGATTCAAACCCCAAAGTGTGACTCTAGAGTCCACTTTGTTTTTTATTTTTCCATTTTAAAAAAAATTGAAGTCTACTTGATTTACAGTGTTGTGTTACTCTCTGGCATACAGTAAGGTAATTCAGATACATATATATATATATTCTTTTTCAGATTCTTTTCCACTATAGATTGTTACAAGATATTGAGTATAGTTCCCTGTGCTATGCAGTAAGTCCTTGTTGGTTATCTATTTTACATATACTAGTATGTAACTGGCGGAGAAGGCAATGGCACCCCACTCCAGTACTCTTGCCTGGAACAACCCATGGATGGCGGAGTCTGGTGGGCTGCCGTCTATGGGGTCTCATAGAGTTGGACACGACTGAAGTGACTTAGCAGCAGCAGCAGTAGCAGCAGTATGTAACTGGAGAAGGAAATGGCAACCCACTCCAGTGTTCTTGCCTGGAGAATCCCAAGGACGGGAGCCTGGTGGGCTGCCATCTATGGGGTTGCATAGAGTCGGACACAACTGAAATGACTTAGCAGCAGCAGTATGTAACTGGTAATCCCATCCTCCTAATTCATGTTTCCCCTCCCCTCTTTGGTAACCAGAAGTTTGTTTTCTGTGCCTCTCAGTCTGTTTCTGCTTTGTAAATAAATTCATTTGTATCATTTTTTATATTTCACATAAAGTGATATATATCTATCTTTCTCTAATTTATTTCACTTAGCATGATAATCTCTAGGTCCATCCATGTTTCTGCAAATGGCATTATTTCATTCTTTTTATGGTAGATCCCACCTTCTTAATTACTCCACCATTCTGCTTCTTGCTGCCATCACTTCAGTAATACTTAGGTGACATATTTTAGGCATTTATCTGCTTGGGTCATAAGAAGAACAAAACTACATCTTGTGTATGTCTAGAAGGAAAGCAAAGCCAATTATTCTTTGACTGTTTCATATGTACAGTGGATTTAGGACTGATGTCATAAAAAGTCTAATTCTCATATACAAAATTGCTAAGTGGGAAATCATTTAAAATTGTGTGTAAGGCTTTAAAAATACACATGAGGCCAAAAACCAAACAATCCAATTTTAAAATGGGCAAAGGACCTAAGAAACATTTTTCAAATGAAGATAGACAAATGGCTAACAGGTATATGAAAAGGTATAAATACCACTAATCATCAGGGAAATGTAAGTCAAAATCATAATGAGATAGTACCTCACATCTCAAAAAATGAAAACTAGAACTACCGTATGATTCAGCAGTCCCACATCTGAAAATGTATATGAAGTAAATAAAATCAGTATTCTGGAGAGACATCTGCAATACCAAGTTAATCGCAGCTTTCTTTACGACAGCCAAGACACAGAAACAGCCTAAGGCCCCATGGATGGACGAATGGATAAAGGCGTGGCAGGTATATGCAGGGGGATATTATTGCCCCATGGATGGATGAATGGATAAAGGGATGGCAGGTATATGCAGGGGGATATTATTACCCCATGGATGGATGAATGGGTAAAGGCGTGGTAGGTATATACAGGGGGACATTATTTAGCCACAGGAAAGAAGGAAATTCTGCCATTTGTGACAACATGGATGAAGCTGGTGGGCATTACACTAACGTGAGATAAGCCAGACAAAGATAAATACTATGTGATTTCACTTATGTGTGGAATCTAAAAAAGGAGAAGAAAGAGAAATTTTCTAGAAGAGCAGATCTTGTCTTCTCACCACACATACACACACACACCACACACATAAGGCAAAAACACACACGAACAAAGGAAATGTTGAATTCAAAGTTAAAAATTTATGCCTAATATATTTTAGATAGGGCTTCCCAGGTGGTGCAGGTGGTAAAGAACCCTCCTGCCAATGCAGGGGATGTAAGAGACGCGGGTTTGATCCCTGGGTCAGGAAGATCCCCTAGAGGAGGGCTTGGCAACCTCCCCCAGTATTCTTGCCTGGAGAATCCCATGGACAGAGGAGCCCGGCAGGCTATAGTCCATGGGGTCACAAAGAGTCAGACACGACTGAAGCGACTGAGCACACATGCACGCATATTCTTTAGATAAGGCTCATGGAATAGGACTTTTTGGTTTTACCTTACCTTCCACATGCTGACTTATTTTATTTTATACTGATGGAAACCTCAGATAATTTTATTTTAAACTTTAATTATGCCTTGAAGAATTTTTCGAGTGTTGTTATGGGGCTCAAGTGCTGTAGAGTGTTCTACATACTAATACTGAATTTTTTCAAGCACAGGGAACTGGAAAGACTTTAATCTAATTTTTATTGGTAGTGCTTGAAAATGCTGGAGAGACCCTATTTCTCTTTCCTTGTTTCCCTGACAGGCTCTCCTTGCTCTCTTCTGTCTCCCCTCTTCCGTCCTCCTCTAGTTTACTTGGGAAGGACAGTTTGGTCTCACTCCTGGCCCAGCCAGGCCCGTGTGAAGGCCCCACCGTATTGTTTGGCTCCTCAGCTCCTGGGTCTGCCTTTCCCTCCCCCAGCTCTTGTAGAGACTTCTGGGGAGAGGTGACAGAAAGTTCAAATACATTCCTGTCCCCAGATCACTATGACACTGTGAATACAAGGCTGTGTGCTTAGGTAAGGAGTCAGTTCAGTTCAGTTCAGTTCAGTCTCTCAGTCGTGTCTGACTCTTTGCGACCCCATGAATTGCAGCACGCCAGGCCTCCCTGTCCATCACCAGCTCCCGGAGTTCACCCAAACTCATGTCCATCTAGTCGGTGATGCCATCCAGCCATCTCATCCTCTCTCGTCCCCTTCTCCTCCTGCCCCCAATCCCTCCAAGCATCAGAGTCTTTTCCAGTGAGTCAACACTTCACATGAGGTGGCCAAAGTATTGGAGTTTCAGCTTCAGCATCAGTCCTCCCAATGAACACCCAGGACTGATCTCTTTTAGGGTGGACTGGTTGGATTGCCTTGCAGTCCAAGGGACTCTCAAGAGTCTTCTCCAACACCACAGTTCAAAAGCATCAATTATTCGGCGTTCAGCTTTCTTCACTGTCCAACTCTCACATCCATACATGACCACTGGAAAAACCATAGCCTTGACTAGATGGACCTTTGTTGGCAAAGTAATATCTCTGCTTTTGAATATGCTATCTAGGTTGGTCATGACTTTCCTTCCAAGGAGTAAGCGTCTTTTAATTTCATGGCTGCAGTCACCATCTGCAGTGGTTTTGGAACCCCAAAAAATAAAGTCTGACACTGTTTCCACTGTTTCCCCATCTATTTGCCATGAAGTGATGGGACCAGATGCCATGATCTTCATTTTCTGAATGTTGAGCTTTAAGCCAACTTTTTCACTCTCCTCTTTCACTTTCATCAAGAGGCTTTTTAGTTCCTCTTCACTTTCTGCCATTAGAGTAGTGTCATCTGCATATCTGAAGTTATTGATATTTCTCCCGGCAATCTTGATTCCAGCTTGTGCTTCTTCCAGACCAGCGTTTCTAATGATGTACTCTGCATATAAGTTAAATAAGCAGGGTGACAATATACAGCCTTGACGAACTCCTTTTCCTATTTGGAACCAGTCTGTTGTTCCATGTCCAGTTCTAACTGTTGCTTCCTGACCTGCATATAGGTTTCTCAAGAGGCAGGTCAGGTGGTCTGGTATTCCCATCCCTTTTAGGATTTTCCACGGTTTATTGTGATCCACACAGTCAAAGGCTTTGGCATAGTCAATAAAGCAAAAATAGATGTTTTTCTGGAACTCTCTTTCTTTTTCAATGATCCAGTGGATGTTGGCAATTTGATCTCTGGTTCCTCTGCCTTTTGCCTTCCAGCTTGAACATCTGGAAGTTCATGGTACACGTACTGCTGAAGCCTGGCTTGGAGAATTTTTGAGCATTATTTTGCTAGTGTGTGAGATGAGTGCAATTTTGCAGTAGTCTGAACATTCTTTGGCATTGCCTTTCTTTAGGGTTGGAATGAAAACTGACCTTTTCCAGTCCTGTGGCTACTGCTGAGTTTTCCAAATTTGCTGGCATATTGAGTGCAGCACTTTCACAACATCATCTATCAGGATTTGAAATAGCTCAACTGGAATTCCATCGCCTCCACTAGCTTTGTTTGTAGTGATGCTTTCTAAGGCCCACTTGACTTCACATTCCAGGATGTCTGGCTGTAGGTCAGTGATCACACCATCATGATTATCTGGGTCATGAAGCTCTTTTTTTGTACAGTTCTTCTGTATATTCTTTCCACCTCTTCTTAATATCTTCTGCTTCTGTTAGGTCCATACCATCTCTGTCCTTTATTTAGCCCATCTTTGCATGAAATGTTCCCTTGGGATCTCTAATTTTCTTGAAAAGATCTTTAGTCTTTCCCATTCTGACATTTTCCTCTATTTCTTTGCATTGATCACTGAGGAAGGCTTTCTTTCTCTCCTTGCTATTCTTTGGAACTCTGCATTCAGATGCTTATATCTTTCCTTTTCTCCTTTGCTTTTCGCTTCTCTTCTTTTCACAGCTATTTGTAAGGCCTCCTCAGACAGCCATTTTGTGTTTTTTTGCATTTTTTTTCCATGGGGGTGGTCTTGATCCCTGTCTCCTGTACAATGTCACGAACCTCATTCCATAGTTCATCAGGCACTCTGTCTATCAGATCTAGTCCCTTAAATCTATTTCCCACTTTCACTGTATAATCATAAGGGATTTGATTTAGGTCATACCTGAATGGTCTAGTGGTTTTCCCCACTTTCTTCAATTTAAATCTGAATCTGGCTATAAGGAGTTCATGATCTGAGCCACAGTCAGCTCCTAGTCTTGTTTTTGCTGACTGTATAGAGTTTCTCCATCTTTGGCTGCAAAGAATATAATCAATCTGATTTCGGTATTGACCATCTGGTGATGTCCATGTCTAGAGTCTTCTCTTGTGTTTTTGGAAGAGAGTGTTTGCTATGACCAGTGCGTTCTCTTGGCAAAACTATATTAGCCTTTGCCCTGCTTCATTCCGTACTCCAAGGCCAAATTTGCCTGTTACTCCAGGTGTTTATTGACTTCCTACTTTTGCATTCCAGTCCCCTATAACCCAAGTAAGATGGTAGGTGTTGCAAGAGGGCATCAGAGGGCAGACACACTGAAACCATAATCACAGAAAACTAGCCAATCTGATCACACGGGCCACAGCCATGTCTAACTCAATGAAACTAAGCCATGCCATGTGGGGCCACCCCAGACAGGAGGGTCATGGTGGAGAGGTCTGACAGAATGTGGTCCGCTGGAAAAGGGAATGGGGTTTTTGAGAACCCCATGAACAGTGTGAAAAGGCAAAATGATAGGATACTGAAAGATGAACTCCCAAGGTCGGTAGTGCCCAATATGCTACTGGAGATCAGTGGAGGAATAACTCCAGAAAGAATGAAGAGATGAGCCAAAGCAAAAATAATACTCAGTTGTGGATGTGACTGGTGATAGAAGCAAGGTCTGATGCTGTAAAGAGCAATATTGCATAGGAACCTGGAATGTCAGGTCCATGAATCAAGGCAAATTGGAAGTGGTCAAACAAGAGATGGCAAGAGTGAACGTCGACATTCTAGGAATCAGCAAACTAAAATGGACTGGGATGGGTGAATTTAACTCAGATGACCATTATATCTACTACTGCGGGCATGGATCCCTTAGAAGAAATGGAGTAGCCATCATGGTCAACAATAGAGTCCGAAATGCAGTACTTGGACGCAATCTCAAAAACAACAGAATGATCTCTGTTCGTTTCCAAGGCAAATCATTCAATATCACAGTAATCCAAGCCTATGCCCCAACCAATAACGCTGAAGAAGCTGAAGTTGAATGGTTCTATGAAGACCTACAAGACCTTTTAGAACTAACACCCAAAAGGAGTCCAAGTGGGACACTTTGGAGAGTGAAGCAGACGCTGTTAGCAGTTATACCAGGACGTCATACAGACACAAAGTGGCAGTTCCAGGCAAGCTGAGATGAGCGGTCACCTTAGTACTGGAGGCATTTCCTGAAGGTTTGTGGACAACAGGAGGGAAAAACAGGGCAAGTGACAGCTTGAACTCGACTATCACTCACTTATGGTCTTCTGGAAAGCTCCTCAGTGTCCCTACTCTAGGAGCTTCCTGGTTTCCTCAGACTGCACCCTGTTGTTCATGGCTCAGGTTTGGGTAGGAGGAGGGATAGATGTGAAGGGTCCTGTTTCCTGCAATGTCCATTAGGGTAACCATTGGTCACATTTGGAAATTTAAATTTAAACTAACTAAATAAAAAGATTCAGTTCCCTGATAATGTCACCACCTTTCAAGAATTCACAGGCTAACATGGCTAGTGGCTATCATGTTGGCTGGCATAGATGTAGAGCATTTTCATTATCTCAGAAAGTCCTGTTGGACAGCATTATTTTTTCCTCTAATCTCCCCACTTCCATTTCTAGTCCCGGGTCCTTTATTATTTCCTCCTTCCATACACACACACACACACACACACACACACACACAAGTTCAACTGTGCAGATAACATCTGTTTATTATGTGGCCTTCCCAGATGGTGCTAGTGGTAAAGAACCTGTCTGCCAATGCAGGATAGGTGCCTGCATAAGAGACTCGGGTTTGATCCCTAGGTCGGGGAGATTCCCTGGAGAGGAGGGCAGAGCAACCCACTCCAGTGTTCTTGTCTGGGAAATTCCATGGACAGAAGAGCCTGGTGGGCTACACTCCATAAGGTCACAAAGAGTCAGACACAATCAAAACAACTTAGCATGCACATTATGTAGACAAATTGGCTACTCAGTCTTGCCCCAAGGGTCTCTTCTTTCTACTAAAAAGAACTATCAATGTTCCCCAAGGTGTTTTCCTCAAAACTAAAGATCCCTCTAGCTAGAGATGAATGATCCCTCTCTGCCAGAAGGCAGAAATATCTACAGTTGGTTCTGGTTTCTTTAAAGTTATGACACTGATTTTCGAACGTGACATTTGGAAGCATTTTTATTACTTTATCATTGTATGGTGAAGAAAGAAGTAGAAGAAGTTCTAAATCAAATACTTTGTTTATTTGGCTATAAAAAGTAAAGAGAAGAAAATGAAAAAGAATTACAGCTCAGCCTTCGGCACAACGTCAACTTTTAAATAGAAGACATTTGACTTGTACTGGGGAAAAGTCTGTACTATGTTAAATAATCTTGCCAGATGGCCGTCCAAACAAATAAAGTGAAGCCAAACAGGCCAGATTTACAGTTTCAGTGCAGTCAAAAATAACTTTTCTATTATTGCTGTTCAGTCACTAAGTCACGTCCAAGTCTTTGCGACCCCATGGACCGCAACACTCCAGGCCTCCCTGTCCTTCAACATCTCCTGGAGCTTGCTTAAACTCATGTCCATTGTGTTGGTGATGCCATCCAACCGTCTCATCCTTTGTCATTCCCTTCTCCTCCTGCCCTCAATTTTTCCCAGCCTTAGGGTCTTTCCAGTGAGTCAGCTCTTTGCATCAGGTGGCCAAAGTATTGGAGCTTCAGCTTCAGCATCAGTTCTTCCGATGAATATTCTGGATTGATTTTCTTTAGGATTGACTGGTTGGATCTCCTTGCTGTCCAAGGGACTCTCAAAAGTTTTCTATTATTAAAAGTAAATAATTTCATGTTAAGGTGTTGCGGTTTACATAACAATTTGGGGTTGTGAGACATGCTAGAAAATAGCTATATTGCACAAAATGGCAAACATATGCCCAAGAAAGAGGCTATTCCCTTTGTCTAGGCAATTCTAAGGGTGCAAGCTTATAATCCAGTTTTTCCAAATGATTATCAGATTGTTAAACTTTTAGGGTTTAAGCTTCTGTTCAGAAACATTTGTTGCTTGTATCTTCTCAGAAAACCACCTTCCTTTCATTGCTATCCCCTCAAAAAACTTAAAATAGAATAGTCTTTTGGACTCTCTGGGAGAGGGCGAGGGTGGGATGATTTGGGAGAATGGCAATGAAACATGTATATCATATATGAAACGAATCGCCAGTCCAGGTTCGATGCCGGATACAGGATGCTTGGGGCTGGTGCACTGGGATGACCCAGAGGGATGGTATGGGGAGGGAGGTGGGTGGGGGGTTCAGGATGGGAAACATGTGTATACCCGTGGCGGATTCATGTTGATGTATGGCAAAACCAATACAATATTGTAAAGTAATTAAACTCCAATTAAAATAAAAAAATTTATAAAAAAAAATTAAAATAAACAAATTTATTTAAAAAAAACGGAGATGCTGCTCTTCATTTTTTTTTTGTAACTCATTGTTTTGAGAGAAGATCTGACTCCATGTGACTGAAGTAGCCTTGCAGTTTTATTCTGTTTATTCATTTAATAAACTTTCAAGTGCATTTTGATGGCTCTTCCTCCCAAGTTTGTTTGGAATTTAGGCTTCCATTTCTGCCTTTGGTAGGCTAGATAGACAGAGGCTATGACATTATGTACAAGGAAAGGGACGTGCCCAAGTCACTACTGGAAATTTGGATCAACCACCAGCTGAATGTGATAAACTAAGGTGCATGAGTTTGGAAAATAATACATAAGAAAAGATGATCAATATTGAGTACAGTAAATCTACATACAAACCTTAAAGTTGCAAAGATGTGAACTTTCAAAGATGTGAACATGTGTTCTCATGTCCAATCACATAGGTAAATTCACTGTTCTGGCACACATTGTCACACCCATGCATCCTCTACAAGTGGTTGTGCTTTTGTGCACTTTATGATACAGTACTGTATAGAGTACAGTAGTCCAGGGTCTTTATTTCAAGCCCAGGATGTCCAGTGAAAGTGAAGTGAAAGTGAAGTTGTTCAGTTGTGTCTGACTCTTAGCGACCCCATGGACTACAGCCCACCAGGCTCCTCCATCCATGGGATTTTCCAGGCAAGAGTACTGGAGTGGGGTGCCATCACCTTCTCCCAGGAAGTCCAGAAGCAAGTGCAAAAACAGTGGTGATTTAGCCAGTAGTGCTAAGAAGGGCCAGCTGTTGTTCTGGACTACTGTCCATTTCAAGGTACTGTTCTGTAAGATTAGAAATCTTTTCTTTATATCTTGTGCTTGTTTTTATGCATTATTTGTGTGAAAAGTATTATATGGTACTATATAACTGATTTGGCTTCTCTGGTGGCTCAGCAGTTAAGAATCCACCTGCAATGCAGGAGCCACAGGAGACCTGGGTTCAATCCCTAGGTTGGGAAGATCCCCTGGAGGAGGGCATGACAACCCACTCCAGTATTCTTGCCTGGAGAATCCCATGGACAGAGGAGCCTGGCAGGTTACAGTCCATGAGGTCTCAAAGAGTTGAACACAACTGAAACGACTTAGCATCCACATATAACTGATTGTGTTAGTTGGGTACCTAGACTAACTTTGTTGGATTTGAAAAATTGGGCTTATGAACGCTCGGTTGGAAGAGATCATGTTTGTATGTAGGCGTTTTACTGTACAAACACTCTGGGTACCTAAGATTTAGTTCCTGTTTCCTACTTGGATCTCCTTCCTTTGTATTCATTCATTCATGACCCATTGTATGCTATGTACTAGAGAAGCAGCAAGTAAGATCAGCATACTCCCTGCCTTTACAGAGCTCTCGGGCTGTGACTGAGAGAAACCTCACCTCTGGCAGGGGCAGAAGGCTTCTCTGAGGAGGAGGTGAGGAATTAGCCAGATGAGGGGGTGGGGGTGGATGTGAGGGCAGGGAAAAGGACAGTAAAATGCAGAGAGAGCTCTCTAGGCAGAAGGAAAAACAAGGACTAACGCCGGAAGGGAGACAGGATGTGTGTGTAAGGGGCTGGAGGGTCAGCAGGTGTCATGGGGCGGGTGCCTTTGAACATAGCTGAAGTGGGCAGGGACTCATATATGCCAGCCTGGGCCGGATCCAGGTGGAACTAGTGGTAAAGAACCCATCTGCCAATGCAGAAGATATAAGAGACTAAGGATCGATCCCTGGGTTGGGAAGATCCCCTGCAGGAGACCATGGCAACCCACTCCAGTATTCTTGCCTGGAGAATCCCAGGGACAGAGGGGCCTGGAAGGCTATAGTCCATAGGGTTGCAAAGAGTCAGTCACAACTGAAGGGACTTAGCATACACGCACAGGTAGGATCTGGAGTTGTATCCTGAGAGCAAAGGAAATTTGCCAAAGTACACAAAATAGGAGTTACACATCAGATTTCTGTTTTTAAGATCTCAGTGGCTTCTGTGAGGAGAGTGCTTTGAAAGGATGCAAAAGTGGCCGAGGGAGATCTGAGGAAGTACAGGTCATAGATGATGAGGGCTTCCACCTCGGTAAGCAGAGGAAACAAAATTGAGTGCATTTAAGAGATATTTGAGGAGGGCATGGCTACCCACCCCAATATTCTTGCCTGGAGAATCCCATGGACAGAGGAGCCTGGCAGGCTACAGCTGATGGAGTCACAAAGAGTTGAACACGACTGAAGCAACTTAGCACGCACGCATGAGATATATAGGAGGTAAAATCCAATGGACTTGGTAAAATCCAATAGATTTGTGACGAGAAGAAAAGGAGAAGGTGGGGTCAAAGATGACACTGGGCTGGGAGAAGTATAGGATGCTATAAGGTAAAAATTAACTGGGGAAGGGAAGGAGGAATTCCAAAGAGGCAGAAAGGACAGTGAGGAGCAAAGCTCGGGCCTGGTCTCACCAGAGGTCCTGCAGGAGCAGGAGGTGTGAGCAGTGCCAGTACATTTAGGGTGGGCCTGAATACAGTCAAGTGGGCCTGTGCCCTGATCTCCAGTGGATGCTGCAGACAGTGGCCATCTTGGCACCAGAGAGTCCATGCAAGCGAGATGGTATGGCAAAGCCCTCCAGGAGGGAGGGCGAAGCGTTGAGACAGACCAGGAGGCTGAAAGAGTCCTAGAGGGAGTAACATGGGACATTATCAGAAGTTAACCATGGACTGTGCCAGCTAGAGACCATAGCAGAGTCACGATGGATGATGAGTCAAGAGCGGATGATGGTCAAAAAGAATGAAATAATGCCATTTGGAAGCTACATGGATGGAGCTAGAGATGATCATACTCAGCAAAGTAAGTCAGAAAGAGAAAGACAAATATCATATGATATCACTTATACATGGAGTCTAAAATACAACACAAATCAACATATCTATAAAACAAAAATAGACTCACGGACATAGAACATAGAACAGATTTGTGGTTGCCGAGGGCTGGTGGGATGGGGTGGGAAGGACTGGGAGTTTGGGATTAGCAGAGGCAAACTGTTAAATATAGGGTGGATAAACAACAAGGTCTTACTGTATAGCACAGGAAACTATATTCAATATCTTATAACTAAATGAAAAAGAATATCTGTATTAAAAAAAAGAATGGATGATGGGATGGTAGAGAGAGGAATCCAAAGACCAGGTGGAATTAAGTTCACCTTAGATGGAAACACATGACTTTCTGGGACCAAAGACTGTTCCATGTTACTATCTCCATGCCCACTTGCATGCTCAGTCACTCTGTCCTGTCTTATTCTTTTGAGACCCCATGGACTGTAGCCCTCCAGGCTTTGCTATCCTTGGGATTATCCCAGCAAGAAGACTGCAGTGGATTGCCATTTTCTCCTTCCGGGGATCTTCCTGACCCAGGGATAGAACCTGCGCCCCCTGCATTGGCAGGTGGATTCTTTACCACTGAGCCACATGGGAAGCCCTAGTTCTATGCTTGATCAGGTGCAAATGCCCAGAGAAAAAGGAGGCAGGGATAACTTGGGTTAACTGAGTTTAATCAGGAAAAAAAGAGCCTTGAGACGATCCATAATTTTATAACAATTCAGTAACTAATGGTAATCAATTCTGGAAAATGGCTGAGTTAATTGTAAATGAGATTGAGACAATTAGCTAGCTATTGGGAAGAAAAAATACATTTTAAACTTTACCTATATCAAAATACTCTAGATAGAAAAAAAAAAATGCCGTAAGTAAAACCTGAAAGAAAATATAAGGGAGTATTTCCTGATACTTAAATGTTAGGGGCTCATCTAAGCTATAAGTAAGATGTGAAATTAAAAAAAAATTGGCAGATAATGATAAAAAGATTTTAAAATTTGCATGCAAAAATGTCTGATGACTGCATTTAAAATGTACATAAATTGGGTACTACTTAGCCATAAAAAATGAAATATTGCCATTTTTAGCAATGTGGATGGGCCTAGAGAACATTATGCTTAGTGAAATAAGTCAGACAGAGAAAGACATACTATAATTACTTATATGTGGAATCTAAAAAATAATACAAATGAATGCATATGCAAAAGAGAAACATATATGCAAAATCAGAAAATAAATTTGTGGTTATCAAAGGGAAGAAGGAAGTAGGGAGGGACAAAATAAGGTGTATGGGATTAACTTTGCTGGAGAGCTCTTTACCATCTGAGCCACCAGGGAAGCCCATATAGAAAACAGATGAGATTAATTCTTTGTCAGTTGCTTCATTTGCTATTATTTTCTCCCATTCTGAAGGCTGTCTTTTCACCTGGCTTATAGTTTCCTTTGTTGTGCAGAAGATTTTAATTTTAATTAGGTCCCATTTGTTTATTTTTGCTTTTATTTCCAATATTCTGGGAGGTGGGTCATAAAGGATCCTGCTGTGATTTATGTCAGAGAGTGTTTTGCCTATGTTTTCCTCTAGGAGTTTTATAGTTTCTGGTCTTACGTTAAGATCTTTAATCCATTTTGAGTTTATTTTTGTGTATGGTGTTAGAAAGTGTTCTAGTTTCATTCTTTTACAAGTGGTTGACTTCAGTTCAGTTCAGTCGCTCAGTTGTGTCCGACTCTTTGCGACCCCATGAATCACAGCAAGCCAGGCCTCCCTGTCCATCACAAACTCCTGGAGTTCACTCAGACTCATGTCCATTGAGTCAGTGATGCCATCCAGCCATCTCATCCTCTGTCGTCCCCTCCTCCTCCTGCCCCCGATCCCTCCCAGCATCAGAGTCTTTTCCAATGAGTCAACTCTTCGCATGAGGTGGCCAAAGTACTGGAGTTTCAGCTTTAGCATCATTCCTTCCAAAGAAATCCCAGGGCTGATCTCCTTCAGAATGGACTGGTTGGATCTCCTTGCAGTCCAAGGGACTCTCAAGAGTCTTCTCCAACACCACAGTTCAAAAGCATCAGTTCTTTGGCACTCAGCCTTCTTCACAGTCCAACTCTCACATCCATACATGACCACAGGAAAAACCATAGCCTTGACTAGACGGGCCTTTGTTGGTGAAGTGATGTCTCTGCTTTTGAATATGCTATCTAGGTTGGACATAACTTTCCTTCCAAGGAGTAATAGTTTTCCCAAAAATATACAAGCAACTCCTGCAGCTCAATTCCAGAAAAATAAACGACCCAATCAAAAAACGGGCCAAAGAACTAAACAGTCATTTCTCCAAAGAAGACATACAGATGGCTAACAAACACATGAAAAGGTGCTCAACATCACTCATTATCAGAGAAATGCAAATCCAAACCACAATGAGGTACCATTTCATGCCAGTCAGAATGGCTGCTATCCAAAAGTCTACAAGCAATAAATGCTGGAGAGGGTGTGGAGAAAAGGGAACCCCTTACACTGTTGGTGGGAATGCAAACTAGTACAGCCACTATGGAGAACAGTGTGGAGATTCCTTAAAAAATTGGAAATAGAACTGCCTTATGACCCAGCAATCCCACTGCTGGGCATACACACTGAAGAAACCAGAATTGAAAGAGACATGTGTGCCCTGATGCTCATCGCAGCACTGTTTATAATAGCCAGGACATGGAAGCAACCTAGATGTCCATCAGCAGATGAATGGATAAGAAAGCTGTGGTACATATACAAAATGGAATATTACTCAGCCATTAAAAAGAATATATTTGAATCAGTTCTAATGAGGTGGATGAAACTGGAGCCTATTATACAGAGTGAAGTAAGCCAGAAAGAAAAACACTAATACAGTATACTAATGCATATATATGGAATTTAGAAAGATGGTAACGATAACCCTGTATGCGAGACAGCAAAAGAGACACTGATGTATAGAACAGTCTTTTGGACTCTGTGGGAGAGGGAGAGGGTGGGATGATTTGGGGGAATGGCATTGAAACATGTAAAATATCATATAAGAAACGAATCGCCAGTCCAGATTTGATACACGATGCTTGGGGCTGGTGCACTGGGATGATCCGGAGGGATGGTACGGGGAGGGAGGTGGGAGGGGGGATCAAGATGGGGAACATGTGTACGCCTGTGGCAGATTCATGCTGATGTGTGGCAGAACCAATACAGTATTGTAAAGTAATTAGCCTCCAGTTAAAATGAATAAATTTAAATTAAAAAAAAAAAAGAAAACAGATGAGCAAAAGGATGTACTCTATATCACAGGGAATTGTATCCATTATAACAACCTATAACGGAATACAATCTGCAAAACTACTGACTCTCTACGCTGTACGTTTGAAATTAACACAATATTGTAAATCAACTATAGCTCAATCAAAAAATGCACATAAATTGAGATAATTATTATAGCAAATAAGGCAGAAATTTAAAGCCTAACAATCTACAGAATACCTACTAATACATAAGGGTAAGGTTTCAAATGGTAAATAGGCAAAGGACGTGAATTGACATGTTGTCAATAGAAATTATACATGGTTGACCTAGAAAAATGTTTAATACCATCAGTTAATATTCAAGAAATATAATTTATTTCTTTAAATTTTATTTTTTCAATTAAAAAAAATTTTTTTTGGCCATCCTGTGTGGCATGCGGAATCTTAGTTCCCCAACCTGGGATGGAACCTCTTCTCCTGTAGTGGAATCATGGAGTCTTAACAACTGGATCATCAGGGAAGTCCAAGAAATATAATTTAAAAGAAGAATGATGTGCCTTTTAATATATATCAACTTAGGAATGATTTTAAAAATGATAACACTCATCTCAGTTGAGCATACAGGAAAACATCCATTTTGCTGATGGGAGAGAAAATTGAGCCAGATCATTTGGAGAGTAATTTGGCAATCTGGATTAAGGGTTTTAAAGAGTTTAAAATTGGAAATAACCTATGTTTTCCAAATAGGGGACTATTTTAAGAAATCAGTATATATCTGCATACTGTACTATTACCCAGCCATTAAGATAGCTACAGGCATTTGAAAATATTTAATGACATGAGAAAAATGCATATGCTATAACATTAAGTGGTTAAGAGCAATGTACTGAATTATATAAACAGTGTGATCACAACTATGCAAATAAAAATGCACAGAAATAGTTTGAAAAAAAAAAGGCAGCAACGTACCCATGCTTATTTTTGAGTGTTGTAGTTATCAGTGATTTTATTTTCTTTCTACTTTTCTGCACTTGTATTGTGTGGAAGAATTCTAAATTGGAAAAAATTAGAAAATAATCTTTGTTAGAAGTAAATATATACTCCTAGCTTTTACGTAACTTAACTAATGGCTCCTTGTTCTAATAGTTTCCAGATGATTTTGCTGACTAATGCATTTGTCTCAGGGTATTTAAGTGATGACACTATTGATGACTCATAAACTTTTATGGCCCTCAATCTATGTCAGGCAAAATTTAAAATAATTTTCACTTATTAACTCATTTAGAACTCACATTACTCATATGAGGTAGGTCATATTAATACCACATTTTATGGTGCAGGAAATTGAAGCACAGAGAGGTTAACTAATCTTCCGAAGGTCACATTGCTAGTAAATGGTGGAGCTGAAGTTTGAACTCAGGTAGTGTCACTTCAGTGGTCCTACCCTCTGAACTCCTCCCAGAGAATAAATAACCTTGTCTTTCAGAAAGCTAGCCAACAATAAAGGCTTATGAAAACAAGTTAGCATCAGATAACATTGTTGCTGCTGTTCAGTCACTTAACCGTTGGGTCTGACTCTTTGTGACCCCATGGACTGCAGCACGCCAGACTTCCCTGTCCTTCACTGTATCCCAGAGTTTGCTCAGACTCATGTCCGTTGAGTTGATGATGCCCTCCAACCATCTCATCCTCTGCCGCCCCCTTCTCCTCCTGCCCTCAGTCTTTCCCAGCATCAGGTCGGCTCTTCTCATCAGGTGGCCAGAGGATTGGAGCTTCAGCTTCAGGATCAGTCTTTCCAATGAATATTCAGAGTTGATTTCTTTTAGGATTGACTGGTTGGATCTCCTTGCAGTCCAAGGGACTCTCAAGAATCTCCTCCAGTACCACATTTCAAAAGCATCAATTCTTTGGTGCTCAGCGTTCTTTAAGGTCCAACTCTCACATCCAAACAACATTAATAAATATAAAAGGACATTCTTGGGTCATGAATCTTATCCATGAAATAAGAGAGTTAAACTAGATGATCTTTAATATCCCTCAGATGTAAATTCTGTAATTATATTTATTAGCAATAAAAACGGACTTTCATTTACTATACTAGGCATGACAGCTATTTTCTCCCTCCCCATCACAGTCTTGCCAACCACACACTTTTTAAGTAGAGAGCCTCCCATGTGAACCCTGATGCCACTGAGCCCAGCTGATTGGAGCAAGGAAAGATATTTCGCCCAAGCCTGGCCAATGATTTCTGAGTTTAGGATTGGTGGTACAAAATTCTAGCACACTTTTGACCACATGTGCAGTGAATTCAACGTTGGTCTCTTGTGGCCATTTTTCATCTTCTGCCCATTTTTCATCTTGTGCTAGAGAAGCAAAGATGGCAGCTATGTAGAGAAGAAAAGAAAACTACAGAGATGAGTCCTGATTCTGCCACCTCATGGAGGTGAGGGGACAGGACTGGGAAGGTGGGGAGTGTGGCTTTCTTGCTTCCTAATGGCTTTCTCAATCTTGGTTCTAGGACTCCATGATGTCTGGCAACTCTGTGTGACCTTGGATCCTTGAGAGACCCTGTGTCCTCTCAATAACCCCCCACTTGTGTTTGCTTGATCTACTTGAGTGGTTTATTACTCACTTTCAGCCATGTGAGAGACATGGGTGCAGCTGGTCCCCAGCATGTCTGGTGTGGGTAGCCAAACTGAATAGTGACCAAATTTTACACTGAGCCTTTTTGCAAAATCTGACTTGGGATGTTTTTCTGCAACAATCTGTGCTTTATCATGAAATCAGTTAAGGGACACACTAAGAACCGGAGTGACAGTGAAGATGGTGTGGGGTACTTCCACAGTGGCACAGTGGATAGGAATCCACCTGCCAGTGCAGGGGACATGGATTTGATCCCTGGTCCTGGGAGATCCCACATGCCACGGAGCAACCAAGCCTGTGGGCCACAACTACTGAGCCTGGGTACTATAACTACTGAAGCCTAGAGCCTGTGCTCTGCAAGAAGAGAAGCAACTGTAGTGAGAGGTCTGAGTACTGCAACAAAGAGTAACCCCCGTTCACTGCTGCTGCTGCTAAGTCGCTTCAGTCGTGTCTGACTCTGTGCGACCCCATAGACCGCAGCCCACCAGGCTCCCCCGTCCCTGGGATTCTCCAGGCAAGAACACTGCAGTGGGTTGCCATTTCCTTCTCCAATGCATGAAAGTGAAAAGTGAAAGTGAAGTCACTCAGTCGTGTCTGACTCTTCGCGACCCCATGGACTGCAGCCTACCAGGCTCCTCCGTCCATGGGATTTTCCAGGCAAGAGTACTGGAGTGGGGTGCCATCGCCTTCTCCACCCCCACTCACTACAACAGTTCTTTGGCACTCAGCCTTCTTTATAATTCTCACATCCGTACATGACTACTGGAAAAACCATAGCTTTGACTATATGGACCTTTGTTGGTAAAGGAATGCCTGCTTTATAATATGCTGTCTAGGTTTGTCATTGCTTTTCTTCCAAAGAACAAGCGTCTTTTAATTTCATGTCTGCAGCCACCATCTGCAGTGATTTTGGAGCCCAAGAAAAAAAAATATTCTACTTTCCCCCCACCTATTTGGCATGAAATGATGGATCTGGATGCCATGATCTTACTTTTTTCAATGTAAAGTTTTAAGCCAGTTGTTTTACTCTCCTCTTTAACTCTTATCAAGAGATTCTTTAGTCTCTCTTCACTTTCTGCCGTTAGAGTGGTATCATCTGCATATCTGAGGTTGCTGATATTTCTCCCGGCAATCTTGATTCCAGCTTGTGAGTCTTCCAGTTTGGCTTTTCACATGATATATTCTGCATATAAGTTAAATAAGCAGGGTGACAAATCAGCCTTGACGTACTCCTTTCCCAACTGTGAACCTGTTGTTCCATGTCTGGTTCTAACTGTTGCTTCTTGACCTGCATACAGGTTTCTCAGGAGACTGGTAAGGTGGTCTGGTATTCCCATCTCTTTAAGAATTTTCCACTGCAGCGGAACTTAGCTTGTGCTCCACAACCACTGAGCCTGTGCTCTAAGCCGGAACTACTGAAGCCTGTGTGCCTGAAGCCGTGCTCCACAACAACAGGAGTCAGCACAATGAGAAGCCCTCGCACTGCAACTAGCGGGTAGCCCCCACTCGCTGCAACTGGAGAAAGCATGTGCAAAGCGGCGAAGACCTAGCACAGTAAAAAAAAAAAAAAAAAAAAACCCAGAAAAACCACCAAAGTTGGTGTTACTGCCCAGAGTGAAATCTGTACTTATGGAGGGTTGATATAGAGCCATACCTGGTTGCTTTATCACATACAGTCTCAATGGCTGAGTGTATGGTACAAATGCAGTTGCTACTAAAACATTTACATTGAAAAAAAAAAAGAATTTTCCTCAGTTTGTCATTATCCACACAGTCAAGGGCTATAGCATAGTAAATGAAGTAAAAGTAAAATTTTTTGGAATTCTTTTGCTTTTTCTGTGATCCAGCACATGTTGGCAATTTGATCTCTGGTTCTTCTGCCTTTTCTAAACCCAGATTGTACATCTGGAAGTTCTTGGTTCACATACTGTTGAAACCTAGCTTAAAGGAATTTGACCATAATCTTGCTAGCATGTGAAATGAGTGCAATTGTACAGTAATTTAAACATTCTTTGGCATTGCCCTTCTTTGGGATTGAAATGAAAACTGACCTTTTCCAGTCCTGTGGCCACTGCTGAGTTTTCCAAATTTGCTGGTATATTGAGTAAATCGCTTTAACAGCATCATCTTTTAGGATTTTAAATAGCTCAGCTGGAATTCCAACAATTGCATATAATTTAGAAAAAATGTAATCAAGTTAAACAACTGGCTGCTTCTCAAATTGTGATGAAGGGCGGAAAGGGGATGAGCAGCAGGGCTTCCTATCATCATAAGCATTTTACTGCCCTGATTTTTTTTTTTTTTTTACTGTGTACATATATTACCTGGATGTGAGCAATTACTATCATATCCAGATCCTCATCGTAAAATACTGTTCATTTTTTACTGCCAACCTAGGTTCTCTCTCCTCTGTTATTGACTCAAATCCTATTGACCTTCTTCCATTTACTCTGCATGCTTTTAATAGTACAGACCTATGCTGCAATGGATTTCATTTCAAAGCATTCATTTTTTTCACTTTTTTTCACACCTTTACTGAATTCTTGCTATGTGCAAGGAATTTCTACATAAAACCAGTGGGTGTTACCGTATACTTTGTTCTATATTAAATAATTATTAGGTAATCAACAGTCATTTGGAGTTGGTGATTTTGAGAAACTTTAAAGAAACTTTAAAAATGCTACTTAGACCAAATAAATGTCTATGTGTGTGTGGGCTAAGTTGCTTCAGTCGTGTCAGACTCTGCACATCCCTATGGACTGCAGCCTGCCAGGCTCCTCTGCCCATGGGATTCTCCAGGCAAGAACACGGAAGTGGGTTTCTGTGTCCTCCTCTAGGGGATCTTCCCGACCCAGGGATCCAGGTGGGTTTTCTACCACTAGCACCACCTGGGAAGCCAATAAATGGCTATGCTAGGCTGCAAAATGTTCCCTTCCTTCTTCCCTCTTTGCTTTGTTTGGGCAACAGTAGATGGAAACAGAGAGCGTATCTACAGCCTGAAGAAATGCTCCATCCGAACAGTTTTTCATTCATTCACTTAAACATTTATTGAGCACCTAGTACATGCCAGAGTATTAAGTGTAAGGTCTTGGAGGGTATTTTTTTCAGGGAAGGTTGCTTTCTTTTTTTTTTTTAATACTAAAATAATTCATCACTGGGACTTCCATGGTGGTCCAACGGTTAAGACCCCAAGTTTCCACTGCAGGGGGCAAAGGTTCAGTCTCTGGTTGGGGAACTATGATCCTGCATGCTACGTGGAATGGCCAAAAAAAGAATCCATTACCTTGTTAGATGTTTGCTGCAGCCTCCCTTTAGGATAGTAGGCATTTGGTCAAAACTTGTTTTGCAAATATATGATTGACACATAACTTTGTAGGACAACATCTCCAGTCCAGTTTCTCAATATTTTCTCCTGTCCCCACCTGAGGGCCATGCAGCTTCCTGGAAACTCCCGAGGGAGCAGAGTTTCCTGAGACCTTGGCCAGAGGGCCTGGAAGAAGCAAGAATGTGCGGTTCGAACACCATTCATAGAGGTTGTTGCATCTATCCTTCTTCTTGGCAAGAATGTGGGCATTAAAAGGGAACTGTTTAGCTATCATCTTCGAGAGCCTTGAGGACTGAGGATGACAATGCTTTGTGGGGAAGTATGTGACATCTGATGTGGCTGCAGGCTTGGCAGACATGCTGTGGGAAGCATGGGGAGAAAGAACTCTAACTGATGGATGTGAACGCAGGGTCAAGCTTTCCCTGCAGTGTTGTTGTTGTTATTGTTGTTGTTGTTTTTATGAAATATAGGTAATTTGCTATGTTGTATTAGTTTCAAGTTCTTGGCGATGCCACAGACGTAGCTCACCAGTCTCCTCTGCCTATGAGGATTCTCCAGGCAAGAATACTGAAGTGGGCTGCCGTGCCCTCCTCCAGGGATCTTTCCAACCCAGGGATCAAACCCAGGTCTTCTGCATTGCAGGCAGATTCTTTACCATCTGAGCCACCAGGGAAGCTCAAGAATACCAGAGTGGGTAGCCTATCCCTTCTCCAGGGGATCTTCTGGACCCAGGAATTGAAACGGGGTCTCCTGCATTGCAGGTAGATTCTTTTTTTTTTGCAGGCAGATTCTTTACCAGCTGAGTTACCAGGGAAGCCCAGTCTCAAGTGCACAGCAAAGTGATTCATTTGTGTGTGTGTGTGTATTTTCTTTCTCAGATTCTTTTCCATTATAGGTCATTACAAGATACTGAATATAGTTCCCTGTGCTATACAGTAGCTCCTTATTTTTCTATTTTATTTATTTATTTTAAAAAGATTTACCTATTTTTGGCTGTGTCAGGTCTTCATCGTGGCATGCAGGGTCTTTGCTCATATGGGATCCTTGCAGATAAGACTCTAGTTGTGGCTCTCGGGCTTAATTGCCCACGTCATGTAGGATCTTTGTTCCCCAGGCAGGGATCAAAGCCAAGTCTCCGGCATCACTAGGCGGATTCTTAACCACTGGACCATCAGGGAAGTCCCCTGTTTTTCTATTTTATGTATCATAGTGTATATCTGTTTCCCTGCTGTAATATTAGATTATGGGGAGAAACTGGCAAAAGAAGTGATGGGAATGGGCAGTGTAAAGAGGAGGACAGAGTGGGGAGAGAAGGCAGCATAAGGTGAAGAGCAGCCCATACCTGGTTCAAAGGAGGAGGAAACCACGAAGCAGAGAGAAAGGAGCACTATCTTTGATTGCTCACAGCAGATCTGTAGACTGAAAGCCCCTAAAACTGCAGAACAGCCACTGGGTAGTGTCAGAGGTAGGGGACATCCACGTCTATGTAAGCTCTGTGACCTCAGGACAGTTAGGTAACCTTTATGAAGGTCTTTCATTCTGGATAAAATGGGGTGGTGGTTCCCACACACAGCTGTTGTGACAGTCAGTCCACCTGGAAGCCTCCAGTGCTTGCTTGGCACAGAGTAGGAGCAAACTGAGTCTGGTCTCCCATCCTCCTGCTTCACAGGAAAGGTCAAAGGGCTCAGGGTCCCTGTGCCAAACACAAGGGAATCATATAGTTTCAATGACAAGGAGCTGGGCTGCAGGTAGGGCTGGTGGAAGAAAGCAATGGGTGTCCAACTGCACAAGCTTCTAGTTATCAAATAGGCTGAGCTTTAAAACTGTCTCTACCGCTCAGGCTATTAATGGATGAAATAATGATGGCCAGGAGTAACCAAGAAAACATTCAGATGTGGCACATAAGCTATTTACTAAGGCTGGACATTTTTATTTTAGAAAGAAACTTCTTAAATCGAAAAGAAGAAATTCTGCAGGCACTCACGAATTTCAAGGCACTTAATCCAGATATCTGAGGGTTCCAGTATTAGAGTATTGTGGCCTCCATTTGGGAAACAGTTCTCTGTGTGTGATGACCTGTTATTCCAGGTAATTCTGACAACAGCTCCGTGAGGTAGGAGCTTCTGGGAAGCAGGCAGCAGACCATGAGTCATAGCCCTCCCCACCCCATCTATGGAGGCCTGGTCTAGGAGTAGATCAAGATATTGCCTAAGCCAGGCTAATTGGTTTTCTCTCTTCTATTATCATTCCTAATGTAAGAACAAGACTTACAAAGGTTAAATCTCATGTCCAGTTATCTATCTCACAAGAGGCAAAACTCGGATTTCTGTCCAAATCTGTTGAACTCCAAAGCCTGCTGCCTTGCTGCACAAATACATATGCTTGGTCTTTGGAGGTGAATGTCAAGTTCTAGTGGACCTGGCCTTGGCTTCAAGGAGGGTCTCCAGAGTGGCTTGGCACTAGACTGGACATTGACTTTCCCCTGTCTGTCAGCTTGTGTTCACATGACCTGGGCAACAGGATCAGCAGCACTGTATGAGAAGTTGAGGTCTCTGGGCAGTCATTGCCAAGGGAATGGGTTTGAGTTGAAATTATCCGGGCTGAACTCTAGACATGAGATGTACCTACAACATGTTTCTAAAAATAGTCTTGATGGCGAGCTGTTTGCTATGGGAAAGAGATCCCTTTGTTTTTTAAAAAAAGTGTTTTTTTTTTAAAACAACTGTAGATAAAACCTCAAATCCTCTAACCCTCGAGAGCCTTTGGGTACCAGTTAGTTATCCTTTACTCAAATCAACAGCTCTCAAATAGAAGCAGATACACAAAAACTTTTATTAAGTGGAAGTTAGACTTCATGGTAGTTAACCAGTTACAAGTGCATTTAAATGCATGTGTGTGGACACCGTAGAAGTCAGAATGGTCTTCCTGAAAGTCCAGTGTTCTGGCTCGGCACGTGCCAGTGCAACCCAAGGTAGAACCATACACACAGGAAATACAGGGCGACGATGACGTCAGACTAGATTGGCAACACCATATTCATTGTTACAGCTAAGCATTACAGACGTGAAAAGTCCAAAGACCAGCAGACTATTACTAAAATGATTCTTCCTATAGACCCTTACTTCTACTTAAATGCTTCCATAGGACCCAGGTAGCAAATTCTCAGCTCTGGGGGGACAGGACCATTTCTCTATTTTAAAATGGGCCACAGAAACTGTAAACAATCAGGGGTCCTTCTGATGCCCATGGCAGGTAGATGCCAGCTGTCCCCTTTGGAAAGTGCAGTTCCATTTAACTGGTGTCAACATTTGATACTGGAAATCTTGCATCTGAAAATCTGCCTTCTATTTCGATTAGCACCAGTTTATTTGAAATAGTTTTCCTGGTGTTAAATATTTAGGAAACATTTTTTTTTTTAAACCAACACACAAAGTCCCAAACAATGGAAAGCGAAAAACATTCAAAAAGTTGTTTTAGAGAACAGCATTTAGAAAAACAACATCATTTAAACATTCAACAAATCTATGTACAAGGTGCCCAAAGCTGGCAAGGAGCATGGCTGAGGAACAGTCATGTAAAAGGTTTATTAACCTGAACCTCCTCAGGCTGTATTTACAGTCAGATAGGTATTCAGAAATGTAGTATCAGAACATCTGGATTTGGCTAAAAATCATATAAAAAGACACATCCCGGCCCCCAATAACTTCTAAATAGGTAGCAAACATATCCAGTATAACCACAAGTACCAGGTTTAGAAGTATATTTTTCCATATTTTACATACAAACAGCTGAGAAACTTTCTCAATGGACACAGAAGAGATCCTAAGTGGCAGAGAAATGGAGTTCTTTATGTCAACATTGTCAGATGAAGGAAAGAATTTTATTTTTCATGCCAAGTAACATAGGAAAGTACTGATTAAGGAGCAAGAATAAATTATTAGGGGAAAAGGTTTCATGGGAATACAAAATCCCCAAGAGTGCTGAAGACATGTGTGTTTATTTCATATGGACTTTCCAAAAAAATATAGGTGATGATCTCTGTTTAATTTTGAAAAAAAAAAAAAAAAGCCAATGATTTTTCTTTGCAGGACAATATTTTTATATTATTTTCTATATTCTGTTTTTATATTCTTTAAAACTATATAATCCAAACCCTTTGGAGAAGAGTTTTTCCCCCCTTAGATTGCGAATTAAACACAATAGACACAACCTATGCTATATTTATCCAAGGCAATATTCATTAACTTCATGCAGTTTTGTTTGCTTGCTAATCCAGTGTTACTAGAACATTTACCTCTAAAAAAACTGGGCCCATTTTGTAACGCCCACATTTCCCATTTCTGCTAAAGAAGTAAAATATAAACCATTTCTCCTTTAATCACCTTTGCGGCTGAAATTTGTTTAGAGCCTGAAGTTTCAATGCACTGTCTTTAAAAGTATCAGCCAGAAGTGTATAGTTGGAAGTCCTATATCCCCATAATGATATGCATTCAAGTCTGTTTTGAATAATTTGCAGTTGTGGTAAGTCTCTATGAAAAAAAAAATTGACTTGGATTGGATACAAAATAACACTACCCTTTGAAAATGCATAGCTTGTCACTTTTACATTCATTCACTAATATTAAAGACTTTTATACACAAGTACTTACCTCTAAGTAGTGGTAAGATTATATTTTGAAAGATTTCTAAAAATTGGAGAGCACTGCCTCAATGTTTTTGAACTAGTGCCTGATTCCAAGTTAACACTGTCATGTTAACACTTGCATCTCACAGGAAGGACTGAGTCTTCTTTTTTTTTTGTTAGCAGGCACTAAAAAGCAATGCTTTCTACTGACGGCATTTCCCCCAAATACCCCATTTTTAGCTATTTTATCATTTTATTTGAATAGGTTAGATTTGGTGTAGAAAACAACTTGAAAGATGGCTTAATTCTTAAAAGTAGAATGCTTTAAATCTTATCATGGATGAAGGGCAACAGAGGTTTTGTTATGACTGTGGTTCTCTCACTCCCCGGCTCCCTCATTTGAAAAAGATGACCACAGGCCACTCGGCAGTTGTATTTGATGATAGTCACGAACCCTTTGGGACCTAGCGATTTTTTCTTATCCTGAGTTCTTCCTCTAAGTATATAGATTTTGATACATGAAACACTTTGGAAACTACACTAATGTCTGGTTATTCCAGAGAGCTTATGTTTCAATGGCTGACTATCATCCAACCATTAATTATAAAAATAGGAATTTAAGGTCATGTTGTAGGAAAATATTGATTAATGGCATTTTTTTAAAAACATATATGATCTGCCTGCCTGGGTTATTTTACACCCAGGATATTTTCAGTTATTGAAGTCATGGAACAAGTATATTTGGGGGGTATTGAGTTCTTCCCTAAAAATCTAAATCTATTCTAAAGCTTTCTACCAGTGATCACAGAGGTTCCCCGAACAGCTGGGACACTTTGGAAGAAGAAGCTTTGCTATCATCACAGGGCTTGGTCAAATCACAGTCATTGCTTTCCAATTAGCAGAGTGTAAGGGAAAAGGCGTAAAAAGCAAAGCGAGGGTTTACAGTCTGCAGTGATGCATCTTTCTCTCCCCATCTCTTTTTGGCTGCACTGCACAGCATGTGGGATCTGTTCCCCAGCTAAGGGATGGTACCCATGTCCCCTGCATTGGAAGTACGGAGTCTTAACCGCTGGACCACCAGGGAGGTCCCCACTGTGCCTCATCTTTTTTAAATTTCCCTTGGGTGGGGTAGTTTGTGATTGCTACACCGTAGATCCCTGAGGGGTAATTCCACTGGCCCCCGAGCTCTGCCTCTTTCCTGTCTTGATCATCTGTGCCCAAAACATGGGAAGGAAGCTCCACTGGGGTGAGAGACACGTGCTTCACAACATGAGCAGACTGGAAGAGCTTTCTCTTTGCATAAATAAAAACTTAAAACAAGTATACCCCGCAGGAGCCACTTGCTTTTCACATAATAAAGGTCGGTTCCATTTTCATGCTCTGTAACCCTAGGCAGAGGTCAGGGCTCAGACCCATGAGCCAAAGTGAAGCTCTCTTCCTCTGCTCTGATCACTCCATTGGCTTTGCTCCGGAGGGGGACTCGTGGGGGTAGAGGACTTGTGAGAGAGGCTTTGAGTAAAAGTGGAAGGACTAGGTATCTGCCTTGTTATTCTTTGTCAGTGAGTCTGACTGGATCTTTTGTGATGAATATGGCAGGTTGTCTGCTGATCAACCTGCTCTCTGAATGGTAATCCCAAACTGTTGAGACAAATGGAAACGTTTCGCTGAAGGAAGAGAGGAGCCTCATCAACTCAGCCTAACATGCAAGTCCTGGTAATATTTATCCCCATGGACCTTAATTGAAGAGTGAGAAAGCAAGAGCACAGAAGCGAAAATGTTTAATCCAGGGCTTTGGGAAGCAAACATACATTAAAAACAGCATGGCCGCTGGCTCAGGCAGATTAAGGCAGAGGGGAGAGTAACATTTTGCTAGTGAATTCAAGATGGTTGCCAAAAGGGAAAAAGAGACTCCTGACTAGAATGCGGACTGTTCTTTCTCTCCCTTAAAATTCAGCTTCTTCTCCAGCTGCTGGTTTTTCCTCTTCAGTCAGAGATGTAAAGAGCGTTCAGAAGGAAATAGATGAGAAACTTTTTTTTTGTTTTTTTTAAGAAAATTTTGTTCTTTAATGACAGTGCTCTTGCCTTTTTCAGGAGTTGCTGCTCGCTCCCCGACCAATTTTCTGAATTAAAAATTTAGAGAACTGCCCCTAGTAACTATGTAAATATAACGGTTAATCAGACTTGAGAATTAATTTTTAACACTTTCATAATATAAATAGTGGGGAGCTTTCCTTTGAAAGCTGGCAGTTAATAGTTATGTGGATGGTGCTCAATAGGAAAAGAATATTTTGAAGAAAAAAGGTTTATGGCTTAAGTGTTGAAGTCATAATCTCCACCTTCTTTCAAAATCTACAGTTGTTTATCTTTTGAATGGTAGCTTTTCTCTTGTTCCCTAGAACTTGGGTCCTTTTAAGACCTGCCACTGTTTGGGCATTGGGGTTAACCATTGCAAAATGGGCTTCTTTTCCACCAGAATAGGAAAGCTCACAATTTACTCCTCCAGTACTATATTGCTTGAGAAACATAATAAAAGTATAATTTATCAAAAAGCAGGTTATGGGCCAAAATGGTTTAGGCCCATCTAGCTCCATGACTAAACTTGTGAGTGGCTTTACTCAAAACCTGTGAAACCTGTAAGCTGATGAGAGAAGAGGACAATCCATTCATGGACTGGTCCACCTGTCAATCATACGATGACAGAAATATCAGGCATTGTCAATGTTATTTAAGTTGCATTCATATTTACCATGTGACATAACCATATTACCAGCTATTTCCGACTTTGAGATGACAGTATTTTTCAATTTGATCCTTACAAACTGAATTTGAGCTTATTTTCAAATTTGGGGGCATCAATACAAGTTTACATGGATAACAAAAGCTGAGTGTTAGCAGCAAAATAACTTTTTTCAAAGGAGTCAAAAGTTTAACTCGGAACATTGCACTAGCTAGTCATCTCCTATAATTAACCACTTAAATGGCTGGAATTTAGGGGATGGGGGCCTGGGAGGTAGGCTAAAGGGATAAATTTCAGAGTGAGTCTGCATTTGATACTGTGATGAGGGTTCTTTACTTTTATGCTGAAATACTTGGATTGTAAGTATGCGTAAAGAACATGGGTCCCTGGGGTCTTCTCAGGTCTAGAGTCATTCTGGAAGATTGAGGTCTAAGCCAGCTCTTTCACTTGCTCTTTCCCTCCTCCCTGGACATAGTAATGAGGCTGACTCAGGTTCAAGACCACTTGCACCAGGTTTGGCTTTGGAGGTGGTGGTAGTAATTTTAAATATTCTCATTTTATGCTAAGTACTAGGGAGGGTCAAAGGAAGTCATGTATCTGAAAGAGACACACTTTCTTATATATCTGAAAGGGTTAGTGATTATCCTAATACCATCAGGACTCTGGGGTAAGACACACTCTAAAATTACCTAGTTTATCCAAATGAAGGAAGCAACTTCTAATTTTTTCCATGACACATTTATTCCTATTTTGTCTTTGCCCTCAGGGAAAGATGTTAAGGTTTTCTACATGGAAAAACTCCATTTTGAGGTTAGTGGACACTCTAAAATACCTAAGTACCTACCAGTTATGAAGCAAGGATTTTGCCGTGTCAGAGGTGGAACAACAGAGCTTTTATCCTGGGATGAAAACTCACAAGGCAGGATGGAGTGGGAAGGGATGTGGAGGGGTTGGCAAAGGGCTTTGGCACGAGGAGGCAACGTGTGCTATCTGAAACTGCAGGGGCTCCTGGCTGCCTTCGCTGAAGGCACAAGGCTGCTCTTTGCCAGCCCCTCATCACAGTGGTCACGGCAGTGAAAACAGTAAGGAAGTGAGGATTACAGTCATTCAATGCTTTGGGGCCCGGCCTGGGCATGCCACGAGGCAGAGTGAGAGCTGAATAATACTTCGGTATATTTTGATCAGAGGCAAGGCTAGTTTAAGGATGTTGTATTTTTATACTCAAATCTTCCACGAGAGTGATTTTTGGGGAGAACTGACTTCTCTCCCTTTAATTTTAGTTGCCCAGATAGTGCCAATTTGTGAGTTGGGGGCGCTGCTTGAAGAACTTGACTTGATGGCTATGGAAGGTGAAATCTGCTTTTTCCCAACAGTTGAAACCAGTGCCCAAAGGCTGCGTCTGTCCATATACAGGTTCTCTTTGGTCTGCACACTGCTGGCCAAGAATTTGAGTTTTGATTAAGTGTCAGGTAACATCATATTTCCAAGTCAGAAGGTCTAGCGCCCCAGGCCTGATTTCTGCATGGTTCTGATTGTCTACAGCTGGGGTCCCCCTTCAATGGGGACGCATGTCCTCTGGTTCACTGTGATCTCTGTCATTCTCTAGTGTCCTTCCTTTGCCTGATTTGAATCATTCGTTTACACAATTTGCCTGTTCTTTCTAAGCATCTGCTATATACCATTAGGAGGCTTCTATTTAAATACGAAGCAAGACTCATTTGATCAAAAACCATGCAGCAATGAACACTTCTTGGGAAACTGTAATGCCAACATTAGAGATTTTCCAAGAGAATGAAGAGAGGCATTGGACTGCCTCATCTCAGAGATGAAGCTGTACATGTCTTCCCCTAAGCCCGTGCATTTCTAGTCCTCATGTGTGCAGATTCTGAAGCCTGTTTGAAAGCAGAGTCTGAGTGACCCTTTGACCACCTCACAGGGGTTGCCTAATGGGTAAGACTGCTCTGTCCTAGCTTTTCTTTTGATGTTATCTGCATACTTGACTAATTAGTCTAGCTTTTGAATTACTAAAATCTTAGAAAGAAAAGATGTTTTCTTGCTTAACAGTGAGTGGGCTAGAAAAAACTAATGCATTATGAAATGGTTTTGGCAAAGCTCAGAATTATTTGTGTGGTTAATCAACTCTCCATGGTAGCCTTCCTTGTTCCCTGACTCTTGGGAATATAGTGACTTTCTGATCTCAAACTTGCCTGTCTGTGAACTTCTCATGTGAAAAATCAAGCACTTGTTCTGATAAGGAAATGAAAGTTGTTTAGTTAGTGGAGAGCACAAAATTATTTTAAACAACACCAATCAGCTAAGAATTGTATCTTTGGGCTTATACACTATGATTTTAGAAATTACCATCAAATGACACTTGCTAGTAAAATGCAGCTTTGTGGTTCTGGTAGGCTGAGCACTAAGCTTGTCCTTGTGACAGAAATCTATCACAGTACATGACAGAATTTACAAGTTTATTTCTCTCATTGCCTATAAGCATATCTATTAATATTTTAAAGATTTCAGATATACGATTCTTAAAATGTTTTCTTTTCCCCAAATACTTTGAAAAAACACTGGTAAAGATAATAGGAGTAGCTGTTGTAATAATCTTTCCATCTGATCTGCATTTCTACTCTTGCTGCAGAGGGTTGATTGAAAAGATATGCATCAAAATGCTTGCTTAAAAGAGGCATAGCCCTTTGTTTGGAGAGCAGGAATTGCTTATAATATTAACACTTTCTGTTTGGTAAAATATTGTATTTTAAAAAATAAGCTACAATGTATAAAACGAAGGTCATTTCCCATAAAATGTTCATGTTCTTTATGATTACAAAACGCTGCATCTTGTAAAATATTTCCAGTTCTGTTAACTTGAGAAGTTAAGTACTAATGCTTATTATAAAAATGTCACATCTTTCAGAAATTGTAGAAGCCTACACAATGTTTTTCTTGCCTTATTTGGAAAATTAAGTTATAATTATTATTGTATTTAAGATCACATTTTGACACAACACATTACCATTGTGATTCTCAGACTCACAAGAAAAGTTATAAAACATGAGATTGTCTTCAATTAAAAAAAAAGGAACTATTTACAAAACAGGACCAGAAGTAAAATTCCCCTTTTGATTTCTAGTCCTATGATAGATACACCTTTTAAAGCACGTATGTCATTGGATCTGGGCTTTTACAGTTAGTCATGGTAAGCAAACCAGTCGGTCTTAAATACATTTTATACTTTCTTGCTCTACTGGTATGCATTACTTAGTGATACAATTGGTACCTAAAAGTGCTTATAAGCTCATTTCATTTACCGATTTCCGGTTTGACTAGTTACGATGTGAAAGAAGCAAACAGTTCCGCTCTGGAGGAAGCCCCACAGGTATGGGGAACAGGGAGAGCAGTGTGTGCTGCTGGCTGGGTTATTTTCTAAGAGAAACGAAAATTCCAGTTGACCCGTGTGCCCAGCACTTTCTCCAAAATGATCCGCATCCTCATCCATATTCATGAATCCTGCTCTTGTTTCCACTCATTTGTATGCACAAATTCTCCCCTGCGTTCATATAGATCAGAGCTACAGTTGATGTGGTCAATAGAAATTCTACAGGGTCATGAGAAAAAGCAGCACCTTGTCCACAAAAGTCCATGGAAGTTTGCTCCTTAACCTGTCATTAAAGCAAAATGCACAACTTTCACATCCCTCCCCTATAGAATTCTTGCGTACAGCTAATAATCAGTTCTCCAACCAGCTGATTATAAAAAGGAACACCAAGGCGTCATATTCATAATTACATTCAGAAACAGCCTTATATGAGTCTGTGAAAACCCACCAGGGACTGTGCTGTGGTTCAGACATCAGCCTTAGAATGCAGGTCTAAGAAACAAAGAAACTGCTCTGTTTCATAGAGCATTCCTCCACACCTCAAAAAGTTAGTACTGTCTAGTTCATGGAAATTGGTCATGAAATGGTATGTTCATTAAAAAACAAACAAATTATTCTGACCGGAAAAGATGCTGGAGATAATAGAAAAAAACCTTTCTAGTCTTAAAATTCTCCAGATCTACATTTCACATACCCTTTAGTTTTCCCTGAGGAAATGAAATTTTTTTTTTTTTACAGTATTTTGCTACTATTCTCAAGGTATTCTCTCCCATATGTACAGTTCGTGCCAGTTTCCCCTAAGTTTTCCCAAATGAGTGCTGCATTTTCCTTTTCCAATGAAGTCAGATGGAGGTGGACATGGGTTGAGCAGTCCTGGCTAATTCAGAACTGCTTTTGAGTGTGGCTTAGTGTGACACCAGCAACACTGGACTTCAAGTGATCTTGAAATTTGATAGAGGGCATGTTAATTTCAGACACTTTTTACAACATACATGTAACTTTGTAAAAAAAAACTTTGTTGGAAAGTCCAAAAACTATAACGTGCCTCTTTCTCTATTGAAAAGTTTTCATCTGCAACAAGGTTATGACTGGACAAAGACTCCTCTCACCAAGGGCACCCACCCTATTGGGGCACGGAGTTGCTGACAGGCACGCACATTCCTGCTCAGAAACCCACTGCCCTCTTCCTGACACTGGCTTTCGCCAAACAACGGAGGGGACTTTTTAGCAAGTGAGGAGGAGAGTAGTATGTGCCCACTGGGGATGCGCACGGGGCATGCTGCATCCCTGCCCTGCGTGCTTCCCATGAAGGAGCTGTCTCTTGGCGTTAAGCAGTGGCTCCTTGAATGGGAACACGGCAGCTCCCTCGGAGATGCCCAGGGACAGTCACCACCAGCTGATCATCGCTAGGATGGTGAACCCCAGTCAGGTGTCCACAGCCCCCCTGTATCCTCTCTCTGGCTTCCCACCCACTTGCTCCCGGATGTTTCCTCCAGGCGGTCACACTGCCTTCCACTCATTGGTTGCACATCCTCTGAGAAGAACTGAGACTTAAAACGACTGCTCTCTGTTGTGCAGCTATCTGGAGAAGCCTGTCCATCACCAGGAAGTGCCTTCTTTGGAGAGAGATGAGAAATCTGTTCTGCAGGAAGGGGCACTGGGGAGAGAAAAGTCAAAGGCTACCACATGCCTTCTTTAGAAAGACTTTGGGACCAGAACGCATTGCCTTTGCTGTTCCTGTTGCACGTTCTCGGAGTTGCCCATGGTGGAGGGCACTCCCATTAAGCAGCCAAGTGCCCTGGGACTTCCTTCTCACCTGTCTCCCTCCTCCCCCCGACAAATGAAGACAGAAAAGAACATGGTACCAGAGAAGCCATAAAATAAATCCTGGGCTTAATTTGGCACATCATTTAGTTCCATAATATAACAAAATAGCTCTACATTTTTTTTTAAGTTTTAGCATTTACAATCAGTGCTGTATATATTACAATTTGTAGCTTTCTGGGTGGCTTGAAAGAAATCTTATCCCTTTTCTTCAAGGCCAGCCAGGTGAAGCTTGGTAGTTCCCCAGTCATTACATGCCTTAGTGCAGAGAGTAGGTGTCTGTGTGCAGGAAGTACTGAGGGTCTGTGCCCACCTTGGAGTTGGAGCAGCGCCCCGGGCTGGCCTGAAGAAAGGAGCCCCGCATGGGAGAGTGTGTGTGAAGAAGGTTTCAGAAAGGAGAAGAAATCCTAGGGAAGCTGCGTTCAGGTCTATGCTTTTGCTTACACCCGTGCATCAGCTAATATTCAGGTAAGGACTGAGCTTGCCTCAGCCAGGCCAGAGCCCAGAACTAGTCGTGGGCTGTCCTTCTGGGGCAGAATCACAGAGCCTCACTCCAGGACTGTCCATAGACATCATCTCTCCCAAAGTTCTGGGAGTCGGGGGATGGATTTAACCCCTTGCCTTTTTAATCTCTTTTGATTAGTGATTTAATCCAAGGATCAGGGGCCATGGAATCTTGCTGAAGAGAAAATCCTGTCCTCCAGGGTTACACCCAACAGCACTGAAGTTCACAGTGAGCCTGCTCAAATGGCTGACCAATCTGGGACTCACCAGTGGGCACTGTGGCCGCTGGGCAGTCCAGTCACAGTGCAGGGCTTCCTGGTTCAGGCCAGAGCATCACCTTCTAGCCAAGATGCCAGTGGGTGAAGCAGCAGGATACCAGGGAGAAGAAAAGACAGGCTGGGATAGAGGGTGCAAATACGTTTCCTGGCTGACCTCGTCAGTGCTAAAACATACATTATAGCTGGTTCTGTACTGATTGGTAATCACAATGTGATATTAAACGAAGCTCTTTCTCTGATCTCTTAAGCATTTTTAAAGATAAATGAAGGAGGAAAACAGGATCTCTTTTAAGGAATAATGTTTCAAATGTCATATGAGAGTTTAAAAAATAAAATTGCCAAAATATATGAATGCACAGATTGTTACACTGTAGAATCTCCTTTTTCCCCTTGCGTATTAAAAAAACAAGGATATCTGTTATGACTAGATGATTTCTTTCTACTCTTTAAAAAAAAGTGTATGTACAACCTCTAAATATATTAAACTTTGCTC
Source organism: Bos javanicus (assembly GCF_032452875.1). Classification (NCBI taxonomy): domain Eukaryota; kingdom Metazoa; phylum Chordata; class Mammalia; order Artiodactyla; family Bovidae; genus Bos; species Bos javanicus. The sequence goes on from NC_083881.1 coordinate 43,997,566, forward strand.
TGTGCAATTTCATTCAACATTCCTATGGCTGATCCTAGGCCCCCGTTCCAACACAGTGCATCCTATAAGGTGCTCTTGCGTCTTTGCATAGGTACAGGACGAGTAACTCAAGCAGGGCGATCAAGAGGAGGGTAGACAGAGAATGAGCTTATTTATAGGGCTTGACAACTACCCCTGTCCTGGCACCACCACTAGCAAGACGGACGGACAAACACACACCGGGCTAGAAAGTCTAATAAATGAAACACAGTGCAAGCCCTGGTCCTATTGAATTGAGAGATTCCTATACCAACACGCAATTTCCTTTTGGTGTTTCGTACATTCCCTTCTGAGCAAGTTCTTAATGAATAGCTCCAATATTCTGATAAGAAAAATAAAGGTTTGGACCTTCCCTTTCCCCATATAATCTTTATAGTGTTCATGAACCCATCTCCCAGACGCGCTAAAGCCTAAAACCTATAAAAGTGCACTCAGAATGGATTTGACCTCACATGACTTTCTGAACACGTGGAAGCTGTGCTCTGTGTGGTCTGAAGCAAACTGCTGGGATGGTCTGAGTTCTCTACCTTTTCTGAAACCAGTCTGCTGTGGCGTCTTGAGGGAAGGAAGGCCTGATATGCCACTGACCCAGCAACAACCGTCAGATGAGCAGTGATGAACAGATCTGAGCTGGGGTTGGCATCGCATCACTGAAGGAAGCTTCGAGGCTTACCTAGATGGCGACACATCAGGTCTTGAGTGCACTGTAGCCAGGAGAGAGTGGGTGGGGCCAACTCTCAGGGTGGGGCTTCTGAGGAAGACTCCCAGATGTTTTCCAACAGTGATGCGGGATGTCCTGAACTCAGCTGGGGCTGAAATCTGCTGGTGATGTCCACTATCAATCTCTTTTCGGGCTTATGCCCTCCAGGGCCCTTCAAGCTAACAGCTCTACCGTGGTTCAGTTTGGGGCCATTCTTCAAAACAAAACAAAACAAACAAAAAAGACATAGAAAAGATACCCAGAGTGCTGCCACTTCCTGGCAACACATCATGATGTGAACTGCTCCCAGAAGTCCGATGGAGAACAGGGAAAAGACTTCACAATGAAAACAGGTATTGTTCTTTATACAAATGCTACGGAATAACTTGTAGCTTCTTAAGTGTCAAAAAAAAAAAATCTCAGAAATGGTATTATCGAGAAAGTTTATCAAAATAGGCCTCCTTTCTAGGAAAAATGGGCTTGGTTGGTTCGATTGCTACAGAAGTCCACAGTTTTCAGACCTAGACCTACAGCAAAAAAAAAAAAAAAAGTTGACTTTTCTTTTTAAGGAAAAGAATAGTTACAGCTGCTCTCAGCTGGGTTCTCAGCAAGAACAGGGAAGGTTGTGACCTTTTTTGTTTTTTTGCTGTGATTTCACCAAGGTTCCTAGAAGTGCTTTCCCTGGGCTTCAAGTGGGTTTGGTACGGAAGGAAAAGCACTTTCCAACACCCTCGGAGGAAAAGGAGGGCAGGAGTGTCTGGGGCGAGTTAGGGGCCCGCACATCAGTCAGTGAAGCGCTGGCAGGCCTTCTTCCAGCGGCAGGCCGTGCACCACATGTCCCGATTCTCCATGCCGTACACCTTCCGGCACTTCTTGCCCTCTCCCCGGGGCTTCCTGTAAGACAGGCCAGGAAACAGCAGTCAGTGCGAATGATTCTATGGGCATTCTTTGCAGACCTCAAAGTCCCTGGAAAGCTCTAGAAAAAGTTAGGACACACAGCAGGGGGTCTCTCTAGGTACAGAGGTTAACCTGTGTGGGATGTTTTCACCACACTTCATCACTCACCTGCGCTCAGTCTTGTCCAACTCTTTGCGACCCCTTGGGCTATAGCCGGTCAGGCTGTCCATGGAATTCTCCAGCAAGAATACTGGAGGCGTTGCCATTTTCTACTCCAGGGAATCTTCCTGACCCAGGGATGGAACCTGCATTGGCAGGCCTATTCTTTACCACTGAGCCAGGTGGGAAGTCCTTCACTGAATTGTTAAAATTCGCTACTTTTAAGAGTACTTATAGCCTTCTTAGCTTCTACATGTCCATTTAGAGACATGTCCATTGGGACATCTTCATTACACTGAATTACATGAGCAAATACAAGAAATAACAGCAGTGAGCACTACTCTTTCAAGTTTTTTTTTTTTTTAATATTCATGTTGATTTACTTTATTTTTTTATTTTTTAACCATTTATTATTTATTATTATTTTAAATATGTACTTTCAAGTGGTCTCTTGCTTCTCAAATGTCTAGCGTTCTGGTCAAGGGAATCCTGGGGAGGTCCTCCTTGATCTAGGTTAAAAACTAAAATTCATATCATACCGAGGTTAATGCAACATGCATTTAAAGAGACCCAATAATCAGCATTACCTATTCTGCAAGAGAACTAACCATGAACTGTTACCCCGGAAAAATGAAAAATGTTTATTAATAGTTAATGGATGGGGGGAACCATGGGAACAAAAGAATGGGCGTTTCGTCCATCTCAGGGGAATTTTATGGAAGATTGTATCTCTGGTTTCTCTCTTCCTCGTGGTTCTATTTTTTGGCTAATTCTGTAGAGAGGAGGCATGTGGGGTTTCAAGCACTCATACCTTAGGCTGACCGTCCCTCTTGGGGGGGAGGACAGGACGGTGTGTGTGTGCGGTCTCTGCTCTCCTGTGCCCACTGGGTGGCTGTGGGTTGGTGACACCTGTAAACACATGGTAAACAAAGTTGACGGGGCAGGCTCTCCTCACCATGCATTTCCTTAGCCTCTGCCACGTGGGCAGTGGTATCTGACCATTAGACACAGAGAGGCAGTGCTTCGTTCACAGAGACCACAGGTTAAAATGGATGGGGTGATGCTCCTGGTGGAATTTAAATGCATCCGCCAACAGAAAAGACCCGGCAACAATGAATACTTCAGAAATCTTCATGACTTCACATCTCTGCATTCCAAATTGCTCATTTTCACTTGAATAATATTTTAAACCTTAAAGGATATTCTTCTTCCAAGCCTCAATCATCTCTCTTTTAAAGAAGAAAAGAGGTTAAGAAAGTTTTCTATAATTATACAGCTACTCAGTGGCAACACACAGTGCGGACTTTGACCTTCTGTTTATTCAATTAGGTTATTCACAGTCAATAAATACATGGCTTCTTGCATTAGACGGCCACATGGCAGATTCTGGGTCCGAACAGGAACAGAGGCAAGCAGCAAAGAGCCTGAGCAAAGCAAGAACGAATGTCAACCTTGTAGAACTTCTGAGCACCCACTTTGTGCCAGGGTCCCTGACAACAGCTCTACTTTCACAGCTACCCCATGTGATAAGTATTCATCGTTCCCATTTGACAGATGAGGAAACCAAGCACAGGGGGGTTAAATAACTTGCCCAGGGTTGTGGAACCTGTAATGGCCAGAGTCGAGCTCTCCCATGTGTTTAACCTCCTCATGCTCTTGTCTCTCAGCTGCAATGATGAGAGAGTTCCCTTTGCTCTCCATTCCTCTTGCATTTCTCACTTATTCTCTTTGCATCACCTGCTCACGTAACATTAAATATCTCCCAGCAAATGGGATTCTCAGAAGCTCCAAAAAAACTAACAAAACATAAATGATGTGTCACGTAAATATACAAGATTGTCATACACAAAAGAGCAAACATTTAATAAACTTAAAAACATAATCACTGAGAAGCCAGCATGACCACAAGAATACCAGTACTGACCAACAGTCATGGGAACATCCCTAAGCACACTTAGAGAACTGACTTTCTCTAGCATAGGGATCTGGACTTTTTTTTTTTCCATTTAAAAAATGAATGTAAAAGAATGGACATATAAGTGCTATTTTCCCAGTTATAAATTAAAAAAAATTAAACACGTAAGAAAAAAAACTAATATTTTAAACCATTGTTGCTATAAGTCTGATTTATTCTGTACCATTGGTCTTCACTTTTCTTTTTAAAAATACTTTATTTTATTGTAGTAAGAATACCTAACATGAGGTCTACACTCTTAACAATTTTTTATGTGCACAATACAACACTGTTGACTCTAGATACAATGTACAGTGGATCTCTAAAGCTTATTCATCTTGCTTAATGGAAACTTCACGTCCATTGATTAGTAACTCTCGTTTATCCCCTCCCCCTACCCCTGTGGGCTTCCCTGGTGGCTCAAACCATAAAGTATCTGCCGGCAATGCTGGAGATGCAGTTTTGATCCCTGGAGAAGGGAATGGTAACCCACTCCAGTGTTCTTCCCTGAAAGTGAAAGTTGCTCAGTCGTGTCTGACTCTTTTGCGACCCCATGAACTATACAGTCCATGCAATTCTCTAGGCCAGAATACCTACTCCAGTGGGTAGCCTATCCCTTCTCCAGGGGATCTTCCTGACCCTGAAATCAAACCAGGGTCTCCTGCACTGCAGGCAGATTCTTTACCAACTGAGCTATCAGGGAGGCCCCATTCTTCTTGCCCGGAGAATCCCATGGACACAGGAGTCTGGTAGGCTATAGTCCATGGGGTGACAAAGAGTTGGACACAACTGAGCAACTAATGCTTTTTCACTTTCCTAATCCCTAGCAACTACCATTCTACTTTTTGATTTTATGAATCTGACTATTTTAGATATACTGTAAATGAAATCACATAATATCATACAGTATTTGCCTTTTGGTGACTGATTCATTTCACTTAGCATAATGTCCCTGGGGTTTATCCACATCAGCATGTGTTTTAGAATTTTCTTCTCTCTCAAGTCTTGAATATTATTTTACTGTATGGAATACACTAGGTTGCTTTTTAAGCATTCAGATTTCTAAGTACCAGTCCAGATGTACTGAGAAAATGTCTTGGGATGGGTTTCAGGAATTTACATTTAAAGTCTTTCCCCAAATTCTCATGAAAGTGAAAGTCACTCAGTCGTGTCTGACTCTTTGCAACCCCATGGACCTGTAGCCTGCCAGATTCCTCTGTCCATGGGATTTTCCAGGCAAGAATACTGGAGTGCATTGCCATGCCCTCCTCCAGGGGATCTTCCTGTCCCAGGGATCGAACCCTGGTCTCCTGCATTGCAGGCAAATTTTTACCATTGGAGCCACCATGGAAGCCAAATTTTCATGCTTATTTACTTTTGAGAACTACTAATTAACACCATGAGAAATACTCTGCTTGTTGAGATCATTAAAAACTCCAAATTTATCTGATACGGTGCAAATAATTACTGGAGGAATACATGAATATGTTAAATAGGGAAGAGCAAAGATGAAAGGGCATTTCAGAGTTCAAAGTCTACAGCAATGGTGTCTTCAGGGAATGACTAGTGGCCAGTATATCTGGTTCTGTCTTGTCCTTGAAATACTAGAATATCATTTTCCTTTTCTTCTTCGTATCAGAATGAGAATTAATTTTCCATTAAAGAATTAATTAACTGACTCTTTACTTTTTGCTAAAGCTGAGGGGATTGAGGGCCAACAGAGGTGAGTAACATACATACTTTTTTTCATAAAATGAAAGCTTTGGAGTTCAGTGTATGCATTTGATGTGGATGGGCATGTTTTTCCAGAAGCAGAATCCCCACACATCCCCCAACCCGTTGGGATTAGGATGCATGCCTGTGTGCTCAGTCGCTTCAGTTGTGTCAGGCTCTTAGCGACCCTATGGACTGTAGCCTCTAGGCTCCTCTGTCCATGGGATTCTCCAGGCAAGAATCGAACTCCAGGTGGGATCTAACTCCCACCTGTTATGTCTCCTGCACTGAAGGTGGGTTCTTTACCACTAGCGGATCAGGATGTATATTAGCAAACCAGAGGGAGTGAAGGCTTCAGAGTTTATCCCCACTGTAGATAATCTTACTCCACTCCACTGCAGTCCACGGGGTTGCTAAGAGTCAGACACGACTGACCGACTTCTTTCACTTTTCACTTTCATGCATTGGAGAAGGAAATGGCAACCCACTCCAGTGTTCTTGCCTGGAGAATCCCAGGGATTGGGGAGCCTGGTGGGCTACCATCTATGGGGTCGCACAGAGTCGGACACGACTGAAGCGACTTAGCAGCAGCAGTACAGCAGTAGATAATCTAGAATGTGCTGATATGAATTAAGTGCTCAGGACAATGAAACAAAATTTTTTTTTAAATTATTGTAGAACTTGTAGAATCCCAAGAATACCTCCTTATTCAGTCAGAGAACTGGAAATGTTTAGGTGACATGCCAGGGACACTATTTCCATCAGCTGGGGATAATGTGGAAGGTTCTAAATTTTGCAAAATGGCCATACCCTTTTGGTGTGGGCTGGTGTGAGATGGTAAAATGCTCTTCATTCACATATATTTATTAGGTTCTCACCATGCCCAGGTGGCTCTAGTGGTAAAGAACCTGTCTGCCAGTGCTGGAGACATAGGAGACTCGGGTTCGATCCCCAGGTTGGGAAGGTCCCCCAGAGGAGGGCACGACAACTCACTCCAGTATGCTTGCCTGGAGAATCCCATGAACAGAGGAGTCTGGCAGGCTACTGTCCATGGGTTGCAAAGATTGAAGCGACTGAGCACGCACGCATGCATGCCCTAGGCACTGTTGTAGATTGTGGGAATACAGCGCTGAACAAGATAAAATCTCTGCCCCCATAGAGTATACCTTCTAATGGGGAGAGAGACAATAAGCACAAAAGAAGTAAGGGCATTTTAGTGATAAGTGCATGAAGAAACTAGAACAGGCTACCAGACCAAGGGTGATGGAAAGCGTATTTGTTTAGGGTGGCGAGGGAAGGCCTCTTGCACTGGCTACCTTTGACCTACAGGGCAGTCTGGGGAAAGGGGAAGGTGAGGGCCAAGACCTCACAGGTGCAGAGGCCAGTGGGGCTGGAAGTGCAGCTGGGGGAGGCAGCAGGTAGGAGGATGGGAGGTGGTGGAGTCAGGTCAGCCCTTGAAGCTGTGATGAGGAATTTCAGTGCCTTTCTAAGTACAAGGGAAGCCAGTGGAGCATTTTAGTAAAGTGAGACATCTGATTAATGCTTTAGAAAGATCACTCTGGCTCCTTGGAGAATGAATTGGAGATAGCCCTGGACAGGGCTAAAGACTACTTAAGAGGCTTTTGTACTAATTTAGGAGGAAAATGCACTGGTGATTTAGATGGCGGTGTGACCGTGGTGGGGAGAAGTGGTTGGATTCATATCCTGTAGAGGCAGAGTCTGGGCCCTGATGACAGATGGGCTACAGGACAGGAAATATGAAGACAAATCTTTAGATGAGTCAGGGATGAATTAAGAGGAGTCAAGGATACATCCTAGGTTCTGGCCTGAGAGGATGAAGGGATATGGGTGCCATTTACTGAAATTAAAAAACTGGTGACCTGCTGGGCTTCCGAGAGGATGAGGACCAGATTTGGATGTACTCCAGGAAGAGCCCTTCTCTATGGTTTTTATTTCTGCTAATGGCTTTTTTAACTCTGGAGTTGAGGGCGTACCTGTTTTGTGTTTAGTCCTGTCCGATGGCAGCCCCTCCCGTTTCACAACAGACCTGGGGTTTCTACAGCCTTCAGTGTAGCAGAAGCCAGGACTCACTTCACATACCAGCGTGTGGCTCAGTTCTATGGGAGGATGAATACAACCTAACTCATGAGCTTTCCTGGAGACCTTTAACATCAAGACGATCATGTTTTGGTGTCTTATGTTAACTGGGGCTGAGGGTGGGAAAATCAAAGGGAGAGACTGGCAGAGGGAGTCTGCCAGCATTTATTCAGTGCTTGCAAATGTGAAAGATGGGCCACTGGGTTATTTATAATCTTGTTTAATCTTCAGCAAAAAGCCTGAAAAATAAGCACTATCTGCATTTTGTAGGTAAAATAATTTAGGCTTGGAGCAGGGAATTGGCTTACATGGATCTCAGAGTTAAAAGCAGCAGCAGTAATTTTCTAAGAACTTGTTAAGCTAAGTACCTTCCCCCATGTTATCTACATAATGACCCTGGATAAGCAATGCTATCACTTCCACTTTATAGACAAGGAGATGGAGAGGGTAAGGAAGTGGCTAAGGCCACGCAGTTAGTAAACAGTGGAGCACTGGCTGTCTGACACTCGGGGATCTTGGTATTTGGCTCTGAATGGTGCTAATGCCCTGTTTTCTGGTGTCTTCCAACCTGCCTCATCAATGATGACAATAATGTGTGCCCTGGAAAACATGATTTCAGCTCTCTTTCCCAATGGCTTCCATATTCTGTATTTATTTGTTTAATATCTTAACTTTTAAAGTTCTATTTGGGGACTTGTTTTATAAAAGTTGGAGAGAGTACTATGTGGTATTACTTCTAAATTAACAAAATGGGCTACATGCCTATAATCTGTCTCCTGATTAGGTGTGATTTCAGGAGAGTTTCAGTTCAGTTCGGTTCAGTCGCTCAGTTGTGTCCGACTCTTTGCTACCCCATGAATCGCAGCACGCCAGGCCTCCCTGTCCATCACCATCTCCCAGAGTTCACCCAGACTCATGTGCATGGAGTCCGTGATGGCATCCAGCCATCTCATACTCTGTCGTCCCCTTCTCCTCCTGCCTCCAATCCCTCCCAGCATCAGGGTCTTTTCCAATGAGTCAACTCTTTGCATGAGGTGGCCAAAGTATTGGAGTTTCAGCTTCAGCATCAGTCCTTCCAATAAAGAACTCTAAATTACAGTCTGCAAAAATTATGGCTGATTTCTCCCATATGTTGATTATATCTGTGTTATATGAGTCAGTCCCAATAAGGAGAATCCACTTTCTCTGCCCTGTGTTTAATAGCAATGAGATACATCACAGATAACAACACTAGTAAGTTCTCAACGTCAACCAGTGCCAAGCACTGTGCTTGAAAATGCAGCAATACGAGGCAGTGGTTGTACAGCTAAGTTGAAGGCATTGCTTAAGAGAGGTTCTGTGACTGACTGGCTAGATGTCACAGCTTGTAAATGCCAGAGTTAGTATTTGCCTCAAATCAGTTCAGTAATGGGCTTCCCCAGTGGCTCAGTGATAAAGAATTTGCCTGTAATGCAGGAGATGCTGGCAGGAGATGTTGGTATGAACCCTGGGTCAGAAAGATCCTCTGGAGAAAGGAGATGGCAACTCTCTCCAGTATTCTTGCCTGGAAAATCCCAATCCATGGGGTTGCAAAAGAGTTGGACATGACTGGGCAACTAAACAAAAACAAAAGCAGTAATGCAGATATGTCCTTCTGTAAATATGTTGGACGGAGAAGGCAATGGCACCCTACTCCAGTACTTTTGCCTGGAAAATCCCATGGACGGAGGAGCCTTGTAGGCTCCAGTCCATGGGGTCGCTAAGAGTTGGGCACGACTGAGCTACTTCCCTTTCACTTTCATGCATTGGAGCCGAAAATGGCAACCCATTCCAGTATTCTTGCCTGGAGAATCCCAGGGATGGGGGAGCCTAGTGGGCTGCCGTCTATGGGGTCGCACAGAGTCGGACACGACTGAAGCAACTTAGCAGTAGCAGTAGCAAATACATTGGAGAAATTTCTTTTCTTGTGATTTTATATCTCTCAAATGGAAAAAAGCCTCCTGTCTTGGTTTTAATTTCTTCTAACAAACAATTTTGAATCCTCCATCCAAGTGTTTGGGGAAAAAACAAAAACAAAAACCAGCTAAAGAGCTAATAAGCACTATTTCAGGTCTGGAGATGATTTCTCTGACCTGAAGCCTCTTGGCATGGCCCTTGGATAGCGGATTGATTAGCTTCTACTTACTTACATGGGGCCTATTATGGACCAGATTTTGTGCAGTCCAACCTTCACATATTGAAGCCCTAATTCTCACTGTGGCTGTATTTGGAGATGGAGCCTTTAAGGGAGTAATTAAAGGTATGTGCTGCCTGTGTGCTAAGCTGCTTCAGTCGTGTCCAACTCTTTGTGACCGTATGAACTGTAGCCAACCAGGCTCCTCTGTCCAAGGGATTTTCCAGGCAAGATGCTGACTGGGTTGCCATGCCCTCCTCCAGGGGATCTTCCTGACGGGATGGAACCTGCATCTCTTAGGTCTCCTACATTGGCAGGCGAGTTCTTTACCACTAATGCCACCAAATGAATTCAAAAGGGTGGGACCCAACGGCTCTCTCTCCATCTCCCCGCCTCCAAAAGAAAAGGCCATGTGGGGACATATTGAGAAGGTGGCCTCTGACAAGTCAGCAGGAGGGGTCAGCTAGCACATTGGTCTGAGATTTCTGGCTTCCAGAACTGGGAGAAAATAAATGTGGGTTGTTTAAACCACCCAGTCTGCTATTACGGCAGACTAACACAGGGGCCGAGAGCTCTCAGTTTTCTGCCCTGAGAAGACAGGGAAAGAAAGGGAAATAATTAGAAGAAAAGAGGAGTCACTGGGGAAAAACAGGTCAAGAAAGCTGTAATTAACCATGGTCTTCTCCCTACCCTATGCCCATAGCCTTGGGCTAGAAAAGACTGAACCTATAGTTATGTTTGTGAATATGCAGATCGACTTTCTCAGCTATACACCTCTGGGAAGAAGTCTTACCCAGGGAACTTATTAAAGCCCCCAATTCAGGAAGTCCAGAGTAGGCAAATGAATAAATAAAATTCTGCAAACCTTGGGATTTCACAGAAGGAGATTATTTCTACTTTCTAGGAAGCATATGAAAGCATCTCCTCTTCAATACTAGGTCTCAAAGACAGGGGAAAAAAGGAAATCTTAAATGGGGTTGACAACCTCAGGGTACTTGCTTTTGAGTAAAATAAGAAATGCGTTCATTGAAGAGGATTGGCTACCCACTCCAGTATTCTTGCCTGGAGAATTCCATGGACAGAGGGCTACAGTCCATGGGGGTCACAAAGAGTCGGACACGACTGAGTAACTAACACTTTCAATAAAATAGCAACTGCTCTGTTCATCAGTTTGGATAAAGTGGAAGCCACCCCTAATACTAGTGCCTTATCATTTGAAACTTTTAGAGCTTTTGTCTGAAAACCCTATTACACAAATGTAGGAGGTGGGGATTCACGTGTTCTCAGTCAGCCTGGCTCCCCATCTTCTAAGGGTGGGACTAGCAGCTGTGGAGAATTCAGGGACGGTTGCTGGCACCCAGTCAGTGGACATGGACAGTCCTATGCTAGGAGGTGTGGAGTTGTGAGATCCAGCCCCCAGTGTAAGTGGGCAGACAGCAAGCAGCTACTTTTTTACTCTTTTAAAAAAAGACATGCTTGAGAGTAGGACAACATGAAGAACACTTTGAGTAGTAAACCTTGTCATCCTTCTAGAATAAAACAAAAGCCTTGGTAAAGGGCAGCTTTCCCTACTCCCTTACCTTTATTTTTAAATAGTAATGGCAAGCTTGACTGCTAAAGCCATCTAAAATCAGATAGATTGGGAATTCTCTGGTGAAAGAATAAATTAGTAGCTCACATAGGATTTTAGTGGGAATCTACTTAACGCAGTTATTCTACATACTTTCCGTCAAAGCTCTAGTCCAGGATGTCGCTGGTAACCAATCGAGAGTGAAGTGAGGAACTCTGAAAAATCTAGGACCTTGAGAGGAGGGCCGAGATATCCATAGTATCCATAGAGAGAAAAGTCTTAAACTTTGCTTGTTGAGAAATCAACAAGAGGAGGGAGCCTCACTGGTGTCCTGCTGTGTCAGCCGCTTAGGAGATTCAGGGGACTTAAAACTAGTGAAAACCACTCACAGTGATGTCACTTTATTTCAAAAGGAAATGATTTAATTAATAGAACAAAGGGGAAAATATTCCATTTGGGCTGATAAAAGAGGTAACTTGAAAGGAAATCTGAACTGCGATGTTCTGTCTACATGCTGTACTTATTTTTTCACCAGATGAGCAATGTGGGGTATGTTTCTGAAAATTCAGCTCTAATCAAAGACAGGACTGAACAGAATTCAGAAGAGTAGGTCTCTGTAATTCTATGTTTGGAGCTGCCTCTCTGAGTTAGAAGGGTAGTCTCAAATGTCATATTGAGAGCCACTCTGGTCTTTTTATGTCTATCCAAAAAAAAAAAAAAAAAGTTGCCAAAAAGGCTGACACCCACCTTGGGGGAATTATTGCTCTTGCCAGAAGCAAAACTAATACCTCCACATCTAATCTCTTCTTTTTAAATGTTTGTAACAAGGTCATCCATCGTATTCTTGTTCTTTGAGAACAACCAGCAGTTCCCACTCTTCATGAAGCCGGCACCTTTCATAATTACTCCAGATCCACCATACTGCTTAAAAGTCCAATTCTAGGGGTATTTTCTGGAAGCCACAAGATTTTCAAATTGCTGCCAGCAGGATGCTTTTTTATTGTTGGCCATTCCTCTAAGGAATTTAATAACTATTCTTTGACAGAGCACAGCATAAATGATTGAGCCACTTTCATTTTTATCAGCTCCACAGGAGGCCTTAGCATTTGCTGGAAACCTCTGGGAGTTGCCAGCGGTTGCAATAAGAAGCTTTTGTGAGGTCCTTGGGGAGGGGGTGGAGAGGAGAAAATAAGGTTAATATCTATTATCATAAGCCACTTTCTGAACCTTATCAGGAGTTGTAAACCCCTGAGCATGAGCAGTGTGGAGGGCTATGGATATTCTGTGATAAGCTGTAAAAGACTCAATATCTTCTAAATGAATAGTTAAGAATCAAATAAATTCATGGTGAGTTTTCAGACAGTAATTATTTAATATGTCAAATCAATTCTAAAATAATCCTTAAATCCGACGGCATATTTCAATACTCATTTATTTGCAAATTACCCATCAGCATGGATTATTTAGGCTTTAGAAGAAAAAAGTTGATTTCAATTTCTACTATCTGAACTTTCAGAATGACATAACCCACAAACAATAATTTCAAAGTCAAATTGTATATAGTTGAAAGAAAAAGTGAAAGTGTTAGTCGCTCAGTTGTGTCCGACTCTTTGTGACCCCATGGACTGTAGTTCACCAGGCTCCTCTGTCCATGGAATTCTCCAGGCAAGAATACTGGAATGAGTAGCCATTCTCTTCTCCAGGGGATCTTTCTGACCAAGAGATAGAACCCAGGCAGATTGCAGGCAGATTCTTTACCATCTGAGCCACCAGAGAGCTCATAATGATACACGCCATTTACCTGTAGAGTCTCTTCCTTTTATCTTTGGGGTCTGAGTTCAACTATTAATTTTATAAAGCCTTTAGGAAACATACAAATACATCACCCATACAAAAAAATCTTGATATATTTCCAACAAGATGTTTATCAACAGATGAAACTGTCTTTTACTTTCTAAAATTCCCGTCAAAACACCTTTTCACAGAGAAGTTGGGCTAGTCTGGACCACGAGATAGCTTGGTGAGCTTACAAATATCACTTTAAAAAAAATTATTCTGGCATTCTAATTTTTGTCTTTTATTTTGCATGTTTCTACAATTTGTTCTCTAAATGTATGCTTGGCTTTGACCAGATTTCTGGCTTTTTGCTTTTCTACTTACTGGAATGCCTGTGAAGGTAACTGGAGGAGACTGCCAAGAAATGCTGAAGCTGCTGCCGTTGGGGGTGAACTTGGCTGCTCCTGGAATGGTCACGGGGGGTGTGGCCTATCAAATAGAAAACAGAGAAAGTTGTTTTGAAAGAATATTTCTCCTTGGAGTCTTAAGCTGTCATTACCAAAATAAGGCTTCAGAAATAATCTCAGCTTTATTAATGACAAAATTATAATAGGAGGAGATTAAGCATGGTTAAAGAAAGTAGCTAAACTTTTTATACATCTAAAGCAATCTAAGGTATAGGAGGAGAAGGTTTTTGGCTGCTGATTTCTGAATAGAAATTTGATTATACATACACGTACCTATCTTAGGACATCTGTGAGATACAATTCCTTGTTATCAAGTTGGGAGAGATGGTAGGTTGACAATTACATTTTGGGAAGGTAATTTGGCAATACATGTCAAAATTCTTAGTGTTCTGTACACTAGCTATTCCACTTCTAGAATTTATTCTAAAGAAATGGACACAAGGATGTTCATTGCATAACTATGTATTATATTTTTTAAAAAAAAACTGGAAACACATAGGGAAAATGATGCTGAAGAACACTCGTTGGCATGGGAAAATGTTCATGAGATATCAAGTGGAGACAACAAAGCACAGCGAAAACAGTACTGTAATAGACTCCATTTTTAAAATGCACACGTAGAACAGTCCTGAAGGACCATATGAACCAAGGGGCTTCCTTGTTGTTGGGACTTGGGATGGATTTTCTTTCTTTGCTCACGTTTTTAATATCTTTATGTTGAACACTTATAACTATAAACAGAAAAATCCCAATGCTGTGAATCTATAGTTTGGGAAGGAACTTCTAGATCCCTTAGTGTATGTTCCAACTCTCATTAAATACATAAGAAAAATAATTTAAGTTGGTTCAAGCCCATGATTTTGGACCTAAATGCAATATTGACAAACAAGAACTAAGGGATGAATTATCCTTTTTGAATAGAAGAGTCAGGAATGAAAGTTGCTGCATCAACTAATTTAATAATTAGCGCTATTCCATTGCTCTTGAGTTGAAGTCTACTTAATAAATGGCTGAATGACTTCTCTTCAGGGTTAGTTTTACTACTTTTATAGATATAGTTGCTAGTGGCAGTGGTTTTGTAACTGGCACCGTTGGAAAATATTTTGGCAATACATAGCTGTTCATGCTGTATCCTAAGACTCAGTAATTACTCTTCTGGAAATTCAATGGGGAGAAAAAACAACTACTGGCACAGAAGTGTCCTCACTAGCCTTATTGATGATAATTAAAAAGTAGATACCTAACATAAGAGAAAGAAACAACTTGATGTTTTGATTTAATTGAATTCAGTCATATATTCAGTTCTACGGAGAGTGTTTATAAACAGGAGTGGAAGAACACAAATTACAAATATGTACAGGAGAGTTTTCTTTTAAAAAGTTACATAAAGTAGTTGAAAATTATGGGAAAACTGTTTTTTTTTTTTTTTCTTTATTTGAGCGTATTGAAATTTTATTAATCGACACTTAAAAGAGTTCAGAATTGCTGGGGGAGGAAGGAGTTTTAGCTGTGTCCTGTATTTGCAGGATTTGTCTCTAAGGCCTTAACAGACTTTAGAGTGAGGCAGAATCACCTGGAGAGTTTGTTAAACACAGACTGCTCGGCCTCACCCCTCGCTTCTGTCTGCAGGTCTGGGAATGTGAATTTCTAACAAATTCCCAGGTGACGCTGACACTGTTGATCTGCTGAACACTGACAACCATGGCTCCAGCCTAACTAACTCCAGAGAGTTAGTTAACAATTCAGAGAGTCGGGGCACAAAGTCCTGGATCTGCAGTACAGGATGAGGCTGTCATTGTGCCAATGCTTTTCAAAGTTCATCTTTTAATTTATATAATTTTTTTTATCTAACAAGTACTCACATCATGTGCCAGGCACCCTCCTGAGAGTGTTACAATATTAAGGATTTTAATCCTCATAACAACTTCTCAGGGATCAGATCTTCAGTCAGTTTTGGGAAGTTCAAGAACACCCTAGGGTCCAATCTGCTTGAGATTCTGTCTTTAAAAGGAGAAAAAAGGCAAACTCTGCTACTGGGCTCTCCTGGATGCTGTTCTTCCACTGAGCTATCCTTTACTCACCCTGGAATAGGAAATGGCAACTCACTCCAGTATTCTTGCCTGGGGAATCCCATGGATAGAAGAGCCTGATGAGCTACAGTCCATGGCGTTACAAAGAGTCAGACACAACAGTAACAATCCTTAACTCACAGGTCAGAATGCTACTGCTTTTGGTTAGGAGTAAAGTGATTGCTCTCATGATCCCTGGCCAGTCACCTGGTAAGCGTGGTCAGTATGCACGAGGTAGAGGGTGGTGGGAGCAGAGCGGCTCAAGGGTGTCATCAGTTTTGTCTCGGTTTTGGCACAAGGAGTTTCTGTTCGGCTGGAATCTGGGATGGGAAAAGTAGGAGGCGAAGCCAGGGATTGGGAGGGCGAAACTGGGGCCAGGCTGCTCAGACCGTCTGCCACGGAGTCTGTGTTGAGCTTGATCTCAGTGTAGTAAAAGTCTTCTTCTCCATCACTGTAGTCAGACTCCCCAACACGCCTAATGCAAAAGAGAGCAAAGCAATCCTACTCACCCACACTGCTTTCTTGCCTTGAGATCTTGTACATGCTGTTCCTTCTGTCTGGAATGCTTTTCCTCTGTCCTGTCTGCTTGGCAAACTTCTACTTATCCTGCAACTGTCCACTTCCGGGGGAAGCCTTCCTTGATATCTTAAAGCAATTGACTCAACTAATCAACCAATCAATCAATTATTCAAAAAAAATTTATTGAGAGTCTACTATGTCCAGGCACTTTTTTAGGAACCCAATATTAGAGTGAACAAAACAGATTCTGCCCTGATGGAACGTACAGTCTAGTGGAAGAGGCAGACAAGAAACTTGTAACAGAATGCATCAAAAATAAATAATAATATCCCTAGGAACAAACCTGCCTAAGGAGGTAAAAGACCTGCATTTGGAAAACTATCTGACACTGATGAAAGAAATTGAAGACAACACAAACAGATGGAAAAATACACCACGTTATTGGATAGGAAGAATTAATATTGTTAAAATGACCACACTCTCCAAGGCAATCTACAGAGTCAATGCAATTCCTATTAAAATACCAATGACATTTTTCATTGAACTAGAACAAATAATTTAAAAAGTTGTCTGAAAACACATAAGACTCCAAATAGCTAAAACAATCTTGAGAAAGAACAGAGCTGGAAGAATCATGCTCCCTGACTTCTGACTATACTGTAAAATTACAGTAAACAAAACAGTAGGGTACTGGCATAAAGGGGATTCCCAGGTGGCTCAGTGGGTAAAGAATCCACCTGCAATGAAGGAGATACAGCAGCCACAGGTTTGATTCCTGTGTCAGGAAGATCCCCTGGATGAGGGCATGGCAATCCACTCCAGCATTTTAGATTGGAGAATCCCATGGACAGAGGAGCATGGCAGGTTACAGTCTGTAGGGTCTCAAAGAGTTAGACACGACTGAAGTGACTGAGCATGCATGCACTGGCATAAGAACATATTTATAGATTGATGGAACAGAATAGAGAGCCCAGAAATAGACTTACACACTTATGGCCCATTAATCTATGACAAAGGAGGCTAGAATATACAATGGAAAAACAGTAGTCTCTTCCACACATGTTGCTGGGAAAACTGGACAGCCACATGTAAATGAATGAAATTAGAACATTCTTTAACACCATATACAAAAATAAACTCAAAATGGATTATTAAAGACCTAAACGTAAGACATTACACCACAAAACTGCTAAAAGAAAACATAGGCACAGCACTCTTTGACATCTATTGTAGCAATATTTTTTTTTTTTCAAGTCTGTCTCCTAAAGCAAAGGAAATAGAAGCAAAAATAAGGAAATGGGACCTAATTAAACTTAAAAACTTTTGCACAGCAAAGGAAACTATCAACAAAGTGAAAAGACAAACTAATAATTGGGAGTAAATATTTTCAGAGGACATGACCGATAAGGGGTTAATATTCAAAATATATAAATAGCTCATTAACTCAACATTAAAAAAACAAACAATTCTATTTAAAAAATGAGCAGAAGAACTAAATAGACTTTTTCCCAAAGAGGACATGCAGGTGGCCAAAAAAGATGAAAAGATGCTAATTATTAGGGAAATGGAAATCAAACCAATAATACCAACAATGAAATGTTACCTTACACCTGTCAGAATGGCTATCATCAAAAAGAACACAACAAATGTTGGTGAGAAGGTGGAGAAAAGGCAGCTCTCATACACTGTTGGTGGGAAGGTAAACTGGTGCAGTCACTGTGGAAAATAGTATGGAGGTTTCTTAAAAATCTAAAAATAGAACTATCATATGACCTAGCAATTCCACTCCTGGGTATATATCTGAAAAAAAAAATCAGAAACATCAATTCTAAAAGATACATGCACCCTGATGTTCATAGCAGCATTATTTATAATTGCCAAGATATGGAAGCAACCTAAATGTCCCTCAACATACAATTAGATAAAGAAGACACTACATACACACACACTCACACACACACTGGTGGCTCAGATGGTAAAGAATTCGCCAGCAATGCAGAAGACCCGAATTTGATCCCTGGGTTGGGAAGATCTCTTGTCGAAGGAAATAGAAACCCACTCCAGTATTCTTGCCTGGAAAGTTCCATGGACAGAGAAGCCTGACGGGCTATAGTCCATGGTGTTGTAAGCAGTCTGACACTATTGAGCTACTCTCTCACACACACACACACACACTCATACTACTCATGCATAAAGAATGAAATTTTGCCATTGTAACAACATGAATGGACTTAGAGGGTATTATGCCAAGTGAGATAAGTCAGACAGAGAAAGACAAATACTATGATATTACTTGTATGTGGAATCTAAAAAATACAAAAAACTAGTGAATATGACAAAAAAGAAACAGATATAGAGAACAAACCAGTAGTTAAGGAGGGGGAGGGGAAGTATAGGGGTAGAGGATTAAGAGGTATAAACTATTATGGATAAAATAAACTACAAGGATGTATGTATGTATGTGAAAGTTGCTCAGTTGTGTCCAACTCTTTGTGACCTCATGGACTATAGCCTGCCAGGCTCCTCTGTCCATGGTATTCTCCAGTCAAGAATACTCAAGTGGGTAGCCATTCCCTTCTCTAGCAGATCTTCTCAACCCGGGGATCAAACCCAGGTCTCCCCATTGCAGGTGAATTCTTTACTGTTGGAACCACCAGGGAAGCCCAAGAATACTGGAGTGGGTAGCCTATCCCTTCTCCAGCAGATTTTCTCAACTCAGGGATTGAACCCAGGTCTCCCCATTGCAGGCAAATTCTTTACTGTTGGAACCACCAGGGAAGCCCAAGAACACTGGAGTGGGTAGCCTATCCCTTCTCCAGCGGATCTTCCCAACCCAGGAATTGAACTGCAGTCTCCTGCATTGCAGGCGGATTCTTTACCAGCTAAGCTACAAGACTGTATTACTGTAAAACACAGGGCATATAGCCAATATTTTACAGTAAATATAAATGAACTATAATCATAAAAATTGTGAATTACCATACAGTACGTGTGCAACTTATATAATATTATTCATTAACCATAAGTCAATTTTAAAAAAGTAAACCCATAAAGAAACAGATATTTAGGTCTCCCACACTGTAGGCAGACGCTTTACCATCTGAGCCACCAGGGAAGTCCATTTAATACATTGCTGCTGCTAAGTCGCTTCAGTCGTGTCCGACTCTGTGCGACCCCATAGATGGCAGCCTACCAGGCTCCCCTGTTCCTGGGATTCTCCAGGCAAGAACACTGGAGTGTGTTGCCATTTCCTCCTCCAATGCATGGAAGTGAAAAGTGAAAGTGAAGTTGCTCAGTCGTGTCCGACTCTTAGCAACCCATGGACTGTAGTCCTCCAGGCTCCTCCGGCCATGAGATTTTCCAGGCAAGAGTACTGGAGTGGGGTGCCATTGCCTTCTCCATTTAATACATTAGGTAGTGATAAATCCCAGAAAGAAAAGTTAGGCAGCATTAAGACCATCCTTAATCAGGGCAAGCGATGGGGGACATTATTTTAAATAGAGTATTCATAGGAAGACTCTGAGGAGATGACAGTTGAGCAGAGGTCTCAATGAGGTGAGGGAAAAACCCTTGTGGGAACTATGGGAGAAGAATGCACAGAACCCTGGGGTTGGCTGGCTTGTTGCTTTCTGAGAAGGATGGAGAGGTAGGTGGCTGGTGCTCAGGGCACCAGGCAAAGAGTGATGGGAGAAGAATGGGAAGGAAGGCAGAGACACAATGGCACAGGGCTTTGTAGCCCTGGGGAAAATTTGGTATTTTGTTCCAAATATGATGGAAGCCTCTGGGGATTTTGAAGTATCTAAGTGACTTGTTATTTTTATTTTTTAAAATTGATGTATAGTAAGTACAGTTAATTTACAATGTTGTGTTAGTTTCAGGTGTACAGCAAAGTGCCATATGTGTGTGTGTGCATGCGTGTGTGTGTATTCTTTTTCAGGTTTGTTTCCGTTATAGGTTGCTGCTGCTGCTAAGTTGCTGCTAAGTCGCTTCAGTCGTGTCCGACTCTGTGCGACCCCATAGACGGCAGCCCACCAGGCTCCCCCGTCCCTGGGATTCTCCAGGCAAGAACACTGGAGTGGGTTGCCATTTCCTTCTCCAATGCATGAAAGTGAAAAGTGTAAGTGAAGTCGTTCAGCCATGTCCGACTCTCAGAGACCCCATGGACTGCAGCCTACCAGGCTCCTCCACCCATGGGATTTTCCAGGCAAGAGTACTGGAGTGGGGTGCCACTGCCTTCTCCACCATTATAGGTTACCACAGGATATTGAGGATAGTTCCCTGCACTATACAGTAAGTCCTTGTGGTTTATCTGCTTTATACATAGTAGTGTGTATTTGTTCATCCCAAGCTCCTAATTTCTCTCTCCCCACTCCACCCCTTCCTCTTCTATGCCCTTTGAGAACCATAAATTTGTTCTCTAATGCCACCTAATGCCATTTGCAACATGACTGGACCTAGATATTATCACATTAAGTGAAGTAAGATAGAGAAAGACAAAGATCATATTCTATCACTTTTATATGGAATCTAAAAATAATGATACCAATGAACTTATCTACAAAACAGAAACCGACTCACAGACATAAAGTACTTTTAAAAGGCTCACCCTGGCCACTGTCTGGAGAAAGAACAGAGGATGGGAGGGCAAGAGGAACAGGAGCCAGTGAGCAGGCTGTGGAGCGGTTGACAGTGGCCGGGCGAGGGGTAGGGGAGCAAGTGACCTGAGCTCTCAAACTGGGGACTTCTTTTGAGGGACAGGCATCAGGATTTAGCTTCAAACAGTTAAATCCTCTGAGCTCCCTTTGAAGAAGTGGAAGTGAAAGACGCTCAGCGTGTCCGATTCTTTGCGATCCCCTGGAATTCTCCAGGCGGTCTCGCTGGAGTGGGTAGCCTTTCCCTTCTCCAGGGGATCTCCCCAACCCAGGGATCAAACCCAGGTCTCCCACATTGCAGGCAGATTCTTTACCACCTGAGCCACCAGGGAAGCCCGGGAATGCTGGAGTGGGTTGCCATTCCCTTCTCCAAGGGACCTTTCCCACCCAGGGATCGAACCCAGGTCTCCTGCATTGTAGGCAGATTCTTTACCAACTGAGCCACCACGGAATTACTTTGAAGTGTGTTCATTTCAATTCACTTTATTTATTTAATGATTTGGTGCATTTCTGTAATTGTTTTAAACCTCTGTCGCCTCCCTAAGACAGATTCTTCAGGGCTGTGTCTTGTTCATTTTTGTTTAATAGATACCACATGTTTCAGTGCATCTGGCACACAGTAGGTGCCTGTTAAATGCTGAATGAATGAAAGAAAGAAGCCGATGCTATAGCACAGTGATTACCAACATGAATTCTGGAGTTACATTGCCGGGGTTCGAATCCTGACACCTCCCAGCTGCCTGTGTAATTTTAGCAGCCTGTGCCCTTATATAAAGCAGCATAGCACAGCTGGCCTTCCGTGTCCACCGGGAGCCTACTAAACACAGTACTTAGAGGTGTAGAGCACTCACGTGTCAGTTCAGTTCAGTCGCTCAGTCGTGTCCAACTCTTTTCGACCCCATGAATCACAGCACGCCAGGCCTCCCTGTCCATCACCAACTCCCAGAGTTCACCCAGACTCACGTCCATCGAGTCAGTGATGCCATCCAGCCATCTCATCCTCTGTCGTCCCCTTCTCCTCCTGCCCCCAATCCCTCCCAGCATCACAGTCTTGTCCAATGAGTCAACTCTTCGCATGAGGTGGCCAAAGTACTCGAGTTTCAGCTTTAGCATCATTCCTTCCAAAGAAATCCCAGGGCTGATCTCCTTCAGAATGGACTGGTTGGATCTCCTTGCAGTCCAAGGGACTCTCAAGGGTCTTCTCCAACACCACAGTTCAAAAGCATCAATAAGCACTAAATGTTTATTAAATAAAAACAAGGCTGATGCTAGAAAGACTCAATGTTTGCTATCATCAGGAAAAGTATCTTCTGATGCTTCCTCAGGTTCTTCTGAGACACAGAAAATTGTGTTTTTCCACAGTAAGTTTTGTGGAAAAGAAAATAACTGTCAAGGGTGTGTGTGTGTGTGGGCTCAGTCGTGTCCAACTCTTTGCAATCCCATGAACTGTAGCCTACCAGGCTCCTTTGTCCATGGGATTTTCCAGGCAGGAATACGGGAGTGGGTTGCCACGCCCTCCTCCAGGGGATCTTCCCGACCCAGGGATCGAAGCGGCATCTCTTACATCTCCTGCATTGGTAGGCAGATTGTTTACCACTGGACCTCCTGGGAAGCCTGTCAAATAACTACTATTTGTTGGATTTGAGGATTTCTAGGGAAATGATGCACATTCTTGCAGCTGGTTTTATGGGATGGGATCTGTAAATGTTGCTTTCCTGGGGCATCTCCAAGTTTCATGACCATATCTGGCAGGAGCAGGGCACTGACTCAGAATAAACTTTTTTCCACTGACAATCCCTGCACAGAACCTAAAATACAAATCTCCCTTTCTCCTGGGCCTTGCTGTTCAGCCAGATCAGCGGCTTCTCCCAGCCTGGCTCTGTTTCCCCTGAGCTCTCTGCCTGAGGCATCTAGGGAGGTGTCTGCTCCGTATCAGGTCAGGCAGGGCTTGGCTCTCCTACAAGCAAAGCATCAAAGACCCCAGAGAGTGGGCCGAAGAATGTGCATCTGTTCTATTTCTGTCCCCACTTCCTCTCCAGGAAAGGGCGAGCCGAGTCGCTACCGGCTGCCGAGTGCTACTAATAGACACGCAGGCCTGGGGAACATCGTGTGTCCTACACGGGGATAAATCAGGATCAGCCCCTGGTGTGTAAGAACGGAGTGAGAATTACGAGAAAAACGGAGCACTTCTTATGCTGGTGTGGTGTGCACTGCAGCTATATCAGATGCAAGATAGGTATTTGAGGGCTTGGGTTAAGCTACCTTCTTCACAAGCCAATCAACACTCATTAAAAACTGCCCCATCCTCCTATAGGCTCCCAGGCACATTCCTGGGTAGTGGCTGGCAGAGATGGGGATTCTAACTCATCAAGGCCATGTGAAGCACGCAGAGGAAAAAGGGAATCCCAGGGGAGCAAATACAGCGCCTGCTGTACTTGAATTTCACCCACCAGGAGAGCACCCTGGAAGCTCAAAAGAAACTCATGTGATGCCACTCACAGTCTATAAACACATAGATAGGGTATGTGTTTCTGTGTGGTGTTGAATATGATTTGACTTTTGGGGGAGATGGACTTTAAAACAAAGACCCACAGCTCCTGAATCTAGCTTCAGAAAGCTCTTTCTAAACGTTCAAATAACTGAGTTATTTACACTGTGAGCTGTCCTGAAGGTGAGAGTTGAGCGAAGACGCTGTGGGGTGTCCTTCCCTGAAGGAGTGGGTTCTGTGTGGGGTTTCCTGGAGGGTGGAGTGGACCCTCTGGCTAGTGGAGCGGAAGCCCTGCTTTGCTGGGCCATGACCGTGGTGCTTGGTGATTTTTCACATGCCATGCCCTGGAAAGGTCTGGCTATGTCCCCAGTATCCCCAGCCTATGGGTGAGGGAGCTGGATTCCTGCTTCTCTCCAGCCATGGCAGGAGCCCACCCACAGGAATCAGCAAAATCACCTTGGAACCCGTTCTTGTTTTCTTTTTCTATCACTTTTTATGGATGATGCCTTGCCTAAATTTATCCTTGGCTGGGCCAAGTGCCTATAGTGCTTATTTCTCAGCAGTCACAGCAAGGAGATCCAACAAGTCAATCCCGAAGGAAATCAACCCTGAATATTCATTGGAAGGACTGACACTGAAGTTGAGGCTACAATTCTTTGGCCACCTGATGCGAAGAGCTGATTCATTGAAGACGACCCTGATGCTGCAAAATATCAAAGGCAAGAGGAGAAGGGGGTGACAGAGGATGAGATGGTTGGGTGGCATCACCAACTCAATGGACATGAGTTTGAGTCAACTCAGGAAGAAGGAAAGCCTGGTATTCTGCAGTCCATGGGGCTGCAAAGAGACACGACTTAGCAACCGAACACCAACAACATCTTTTTGAAAGGACCCCTCAGTGTCCAAGCACTTGGGGGCTCAGTCATGTGTCTGGCTTTGCCTTGTGCACAGTTTATCACTTACAGCTTTTCGAGATCCCTTCTTAGTTCCACATCCCTGGACAAGAAAGACCCACAGACTAAAGAACAAGAGGCTGTACCATCACAGCCCTTCTGGAGTGGCCCCTAATCCCTGCTGCGCAAAACTTCGTTTTATCTTTCCTTAGAAAGGTTTTGTATAACACAGGGAAATGTGTCTGTTGTACAAATAAAGGACTTATTTGGGCAACAGAAAAGGATAGAGCAGGTCATCAGGCTTCATAAGAATAGCAACACTGATGGTCACTGTGGTTCTTAAACCCTTTTCAGGCTATGTCTGCCTTTGAGGCACAAAGTCATTAACACACTCCACTGGGGAAAAAAATTGCACATATAATTTTACAAACATTTTCAGGGGGTCTAAGGACTCCTTACCCTACCCTACCCTGGTGCTCCATCTTTTACAAATCACTCTCACATACGTTTTATTTTTGACCATCACACATGACCCTGCAGGGCGGATATTCTGAGTTTCTTTTTCATAGGGAACTGAGGCTTCGAGCAGCAGCTTGCTTAATATCACTTGGTGAGTGTATTAGGGAGGCTTCACAGCTCTAAGTCCATGTTCTTTCCACTTGCCACACTGGCCTGTATTATCTGCAGTGGCCATCTCCGTAGTGATTAGGAAGACCACGCAGGCCCAGTCTCTGTTTCTGTGTTCAGAATTTTTAAGGCACAATGAGAAGTGTAATTCTGAGTGTAGGTGGTCCTGGACTGAACTTGATGGAGATACACCCAGCTCCAAAGGGAGGGCTCCTTACCCGAGATGAATGGTCCGGATGTGCTTCTGGATACCCACTGCAGTACTCAGAACCTTCCCACAGTTCTTCCAGAGGCATTTGAACATCACCTTCATGGAGTTCTAGAAAGGGAAGACAAGGTTACATTAAAATGAAAACTAACCCATCAACATAACAGCTTCCCAGTCTCTTGACTATAACTCAGCACACCATTCTAGGAAACCCCCCAGGTGAGGATCTTAGTGACCTCAGAGATTTTCTTGCTTCCTTCTTAAATACTGAGCCCGGCTGGAACATTTAGTTTACTTTTTAAAAAATATATTTTTAATCGAGGGATAATTGATTTACAATATTGTGTTGGTGTCTGCCATATATCAACATGAATCAGCCACAGGTATATATATATGTCTGCTCCCTCTTGAACCTCCCTCCCACCCCATTAGTTCACTTTTTTTTAAGGTGGTTACAGTGTCTTTCAGGCATTGGGCTGTGCTTAGTCGCTCAATCATGTCTGACTCTTCGTGATCCCATGGACTGTAGCCCACCAGGCTTCCCTGTCCATGGGGATTCTCCAGGCAAGAATACTAGAATGGGCTGCCATGCCCTTCCCCAGGGAATCTTCCCGACCCAGGGATGGAACTCAGGTCTCCTGCATTCCAGGTGGGTTCTTTATCATCTGAGCCACCAGGGAAACCCGGCATTAATGACAGTGAATTTTAGAATATTCATTGAGCACTTACTATGTGCCAAGTGCTAGTCTAAGAGTTTATCTCATTTAATCCTAAAAGATGAATACTATTATCATCACCATTTTACAGATTCATGGAAAGCTTCAGTAAAACATGCCTAGTCAATGGAGCCAGCTTCGAGCAAAACCAGAATGTGAGTTTTGGAAGTCTGGCTCCTGGAACTACTCTCTCCACCAGGACACAAATCTATCTTCTCCTATAAGGATCTTAGAAGTTTTCCAAAACAGTCCAGCAAAGTGATTGAGAGCCCTGATTTTGGACTTACTCTCTCAAGTCCTAGTTTTCTTATTTATCAAGTAAGAACAATAGTACCTGTCTCATAGGGTTATTATGATGATTAAATAGGGTCACGAAAGCAAAATCGTTTAGCGCAATACTGACGGGAGTAATTATTCAACCAATGGCAGCTATTATGGTCTTATTACGATATACTTCCTGGAGTGAATTTGACAGGGAGTGAGTTTTCTCCCCTGTGCTCACCAAGCCCCATCCTTGTTTCCTCCTGGGAACACAGCTAGACTTCATTTCCCAGCCCCCTTTGAAGTTAGGTGAAGTCATGTGACTGAATTAGGGCCAATGGAATAAGGGCAGAAGTGACATACATTCCTTCTAAGCCTTGTCCCTAAACTACTTGTCAGTGTCACTCCAGCCTGTTTCGCTGATTAGAGGTACGGTATACCCAAGGACTTAGGGGACAGTAGTGCCTCAAGAATTTTTTAAAAAATATTTTTAAAATGGAAGTATAGTTGATTTACAATGTTGTGTTAATTCTGCTGTACAGCAAAATGATTCAGCTATACATTCTTTTCTATATTCTTTTCCATTATGGTTTATTATAGGACATTGAATATAGTTCCCTCTGCTATACAGTCAGAACTTGCACTTTGGGGATTTTTAATCTTTTGTTGGCCATGAATTCTTTTGGCAGTCTCCTGAATTCTATAAACCCCTTCTTAAAGTAATGTTTTTATTAATAATGCTTAAAATAAAATACACAGGATTAAAAAAACTGTAAGTATGCTGAAATAGTTATAAAAATATTAAAAAATTTTGTGAAGCGGTAATATATATACTCTTTAACACATAAACTAATAAGATCTTTAAGTGAATTTAGTAACTACCATAATTTCAAAGTGGCGTTGTGCATAAATGACATTTCATGGTATCTGCTAAGATTGTAAGGTGATATGAAAACATCCATGTTTCGTATTGGTAGAAAAGTCACAGGAGGCACTAATACTATAGTGGTTTGATGTCTCCAATCATAATTGTAGGAAATGCTAAATTATAGTTAAAACATTAATGACAATAAAGATATACTTTTTCTCCCACCTAATTTCATAGACTCCCTGAATTCTTTCTACTCCCTTTACGGGACTTGTGGACTCCAAGTTAAGAATCTCTGCACTGGGAGGAAGGGGCCTGGGTCCCTGGAGAATGTGTAGAGCAGAAACACCCCTTCATCACTCCTGCTGACCTGACTGGATTGTGACATGAGAAATCCTTTATGGAGTTAAGCCACTGAAGTTTGGAAATGGGTTGTTTCAACCATAAGCCTCCCCTGACCAATAAACAAGGACACCTTCCCTGAACTGACAGAATTGCTGTAGGTTTGTTTACAAGTCTAGTAGGATTTCTGCTCTCAAGCCCTGTTCTAGAAAGCCATCATTTACACATTTAGAGGATGACTCACCGGCTATTATGATGGAATTAGTATCCTGATTCAGCCAGTCACCCCCACCTAAATCTTTCTCAATTGAAACAAAATACCTAGAAACATGCAAAAGTGAGGCGTATCCTGTGTGTTGGGAATGATCACTTTCGGGCTGGCAAGTTGAAGACACAGCACAGTGGCACATGGCTACAGTCCATTGCAACGGATAGATTAGTGACAGCAAGAAGGAGCCCATGCCTCCTGTGAGCTTCGTGAGCCCAGGGGCCTGGGGTTTCCAGAGGTCCCAGGTGGCTGGCCTTCCTGACACTGCAACCTAGCCATTCCCACTGCAGTTCCCGGGCATTGTGGACAGCTTGCCCATGCTTCCTGCTGCAATGAGCAGTACTGAGCTCTAGAAGCTGCGGCAGCAAAGAGCTGGAGCAGAAACTGGGAGAGAGGGATGTGAGGGGAGCTGAGAAGCAGAGACAGAATTAGGACACTTTAAAGTACACTATCGTGAAGAGCTGGTGTTTACTCTAAGGAGACCATTCACAAATTTCAGGCTCCCTGATCTTCTTGAGCCACTGATCCAAACGCATGAGATGGAAGATGAACCAAAGGGGGAGAATTTAAAACCTTCCCTCCCCCCTACTCCAGCCCCAAGGTTCACAAAAAAGAATTTGGCTTGATTTTTTTTTAAATTCAGAGCAGATAATGACGATATTAATTAATAAATCCTTACCCTATGAGTGCTTTCTGCTCATTTTTCAAACAATGAAGCTGTTCTATTAAAAAATATCTTCCACTTAAGGGAATTAATGACTCAAACCAAAATTACAGGTATCTGAGAGTCCAAATATCCATCTGGAAATGAAGTCAAGATAGATGAAAGCACTTTTTCATTCATTCCAAGCCTTCTTGCTGATGGTATTCCTTTATTCATTAAACTAAATAGCTACTTAGCAAGGAATATTCCAGTGGCTGTGATGGAAAGAAAAGAAGCTGTTCTTCAGAACTTACATTCTAATGGGGGAGAGACAGAAATGATCACAAATGATGACTGTTTCAGGTATGGTAATGTTTCTGGAAATGGGGATGGGAAACGCTAGGCCAGACAAAGCCTCTAGAAGGTGACTTGTGAGCTGGGACCTGAAGGCTGGAAAAGGAGCCAACCATGCTGTGAGCTAGGGTTTTCCAGGTAGAAGGAAGAGTTAATGAGAGCTGTGAAGATGCAGAAGAACTTGACATACTGTAGGG
This sequence comes from Bos javanicus, assembly GCF_032452875.1. Lineage (NCBI taxonomy): Eukaryota > Metazoa > Chordata > Mammalia > Artiodactyla > Bovidae > Bos > Bos javanicus. The sequence continues at coordinate 44,026,195 of NC_083881.1, forward strand.
CCAGAAAGGAACAGTTAGTTTGGAGGGAAAGGAAAGGTGGTATGACCTGTTTGAGATCATGTGAAGAGGCAAGGAGGGCCATGGAGGCAAGGAGGATTATGCAGGGTCTTATAGGTAAGGGTACAGAATCTGGACTTTATTCCAAAATAAAGAAGCTGCTGAAGGGGTTGAAGTTGGGGAGTGATATTATATGATTTAGACTTTAAGAAAACGTTACTCTTGGACTTCCCTAGTGGCCCAGTGTGGTTAAGACTCCATGTTTCCAATGCAGGGGGTGTGAGTCGGATCCCTGGCTGGGGAACTAAGATCCAACATGCTGTGTGGTATGGCCAAAAAGAAAAGAAAAGATCACTCTGTTCTGTTCTGGGGAGGAAAAATAAGGTCACCAGTGTGGTGCTACTGCAGGTTAGAAAAGATGGAGGCCTGAAGAAGGCTTGGGCCGTGAGAACAGAGATAAGTAGACACATTCAGCGTCATTTTGGAGGGAGATCCAACAGAACCTGTTGTTGGGTTGCGCATGAGGAACGTTAAAAGGGATGGTATTAAAGATGAGTTCTGTAGCGAGGGGAGTTGTGGTTCTCTTTGGGATACATTCATTTTGAGATACCTACTGGCAAGTAGGACAGTGGATCTATGAGCCTGAAACTGAGAAGAAGTCAGGTCTAGAGATATACATTTGGAGTCAGGACCTGAAGGAATTCTTAAAACAGATCTAGATGAGACCATCTAGGGGGAAATACAGCTAGAGATAATTAGAAGGCCCAGCATACTGCAGATCCAGTATTTCATGTAGGAGACTGAGAAGGAAAAGACAGAGAAAAAGGGTGTGGGCAGTAGTGGTAATCAAGACAGGGTGGTATTACCAGCACAAATAGCAGAAAGTGGCTTAAGAAGGAATATGTGACTTAGTATCACTTGATGTTCCCAGGTGGTGTCAGTGGGAACTTGCCTGCCAATTCAGGAGACCTGAGAAACTCAGGTTTGATCCCTGGGTCTGGAAGATCCCCTGGAGGAAGGCATGGCAACCCATTCCAGTATTCTTGCCTGGGGAATCCCATGGACGGAGGAGCCTGACAGGCTACAGCTCATAGAGTTGCAAAGAGTTGGACACAACTGAATCAACTTCACATGCATGCATGTGCAACAATTAGTCAGTTATTAATAGATAGTCTTTTGAAATTAATATAATAGTATTACACAACATGCAGAGCCAAATTCCTCCTACATCTTAGGAATTTCTTAAAGGGTCGAATTGCTAACTGTTTTGGGAAATGACAATCACACTGGCATTTCTGTCCCATAACAAGTATTATTGATAAAACTCCTGTTCCTGGTTCTTGCAATAACATGTCAAGCATTTGCTTCTTGAATTGATTAATAAAGCCTGGTACTGATGATAGAAAAATAAATGTCATTGGTATAACTCCTTTCCTTAGGAGGAACTAGCTGATTCAGAGGTGTCAAACCCCCCACATACAATGAAGCTGACCAATATCCTCTCTAAATCCCTTGGATTTTGGAGAACTACCAATTACAAGTGCTTGTGCTGTGTACTTAGTCGGTCAGTCACATCTGACTCTTTGACACCCCATGGACCATTGCCCACCAGGCTCCTCCGTCCATGCGGATTCTCCAGGCAAGAATAATGGAGTGGTTTGCCAGGGGATCTTCCCAAACCAGGGAATGAACCCAGGTCTCCTGCATTGCAGGTGGATTCTTTACCAACTGAGTCACCAAGGAAGCCCAAGAATACTGGAGTGGGTAGCCTATCCCTTTTCCAGGGGATCTTCCTGACCTAGGAATTGAACCAGGGTCTCCTGCATTGCAGGTGGATTCTTTACTTATATTCATAATTTTCTGGGCTTATACTAAGGGCTCTAAAGAAATCTGTTGCCCAAAGAAAATTAGGTAATGGATATGAAGAAAAATGATCAATTTTATTCCTTCTTGCTTCTCTTTTGCCCATGGGATACTGCATCATCCCTTCTGATTTCTTCCAGCCCTATTACTCCTTTATAAAGAGCCTCTTTATTAAATTCTTCTCAGTTACCCCATCTGAGGACACCATCAACTTCCCTGAGGACCTGGATTGAAATGGGGAAAAAGTAGGTTATAAAAGAACATAAACAACATTATATATTTTGGGGGGTATGTAAAACAAATAAAAATGTATTATTGCATGGTGGAAATATTGGGGCGGGGTATCTTATTTTTACATTAATTTCCAAATGTAGAAATTGCGTTGTTGTTCAGTTGCTCCATCGTGTCTGATTCTTTGCAACCCCGTGGACTGCAGCATGCCAGGCTCCTCTGGCCTTCACTATCTCCCAGAGCTTGCTCAAAGTCACATCCATTGAGTTGTCGATGCAAAATATAAAAATTACCCTACTTTAAATTAAAATAGAAGTCAACCTATAATATTAATACTTGCTTGATTAATTTTTAGAGAATACAACTATACTAGCACAAACACCTCAACTTTAATACAATCAAGTGACTTCTTTCTACCTAGGTGAAGGTATGTCAAACCAGAAGGCCTCTTAAATCAGTGGTCCCCAACCTTTCTGGTGGGCTTTCTCAGTGGCTCAGTGGTGAAAAAAATCTACCTACAATGCAGAAGATGCAGTTTGATCCCTGGATTGGGAAGATCCCCTGGAGGAGGGCATGGCAACCCACTCCTGTACTCATGGAGGGAAAATCCCATGGACAGAGGAGCCTGGCAGGCTACAGTCCATAGGGTCTAAAAGAGCCAGACACGACTGAGTGATTAAGCACTCAAGCAACCTTTTTTGGTACCGAAGACCAGTTTCGTGGAAGACAATTTTTTCATGGACTGGGGTTGGGGGGTGGTTTTGGAATGAATGAAGTGCATTACACTTTTTGTGGACTTTATTTGTATTATTAGTACAACAGCTCCAATTCAGATCATTAGGAATTAGATTATGGAGGTTGGGGACTCTTGTCTTAAATAGTGGTTAAGTACTTTTCAGAGTACCCTGATTACTTCCAGTGGAAAGAAATCCTTTGTCTACAGAACTACTCCCTGTTATGCTAAAGGAAAGCCAGCCACGGGAGGAGGAGAACAGGAAAACATAGCTAAATAAACAGCACCCAGATTGCTGCATGGGTCCAAGCTTGCCCAAAGAATCCAAACTAAGCAATGCGGCAGGCAGAGTTGCAGCCGCCAAGTCTGAACATGACCATCTGTGCCTCAGCCCTGGCTTCTCTTCCCAGCTTCAGCAGATGTTCACCAAGCTGGGTTGTCGGAGGTAGGGAGAGGCCACTGTTGGCTGGGAACCTCAACGAGCTATGGTCCTCCATGCATCTGCCTGGTTTAGCTGAAGCTCCTGGCAGTTGGGCTTCCCAGGTTGCTCAGCAGTAAAGAACCTGCCTGCCAAAGGAGGAGCCGCAGGTTCCACACCCTGGAGAGAAGGAAATGGCAATCCACTTCAGTTTCTTGCCTGGGAAATCCCATGGACACAGGAGTTGGCAGGCTATAGTCCGTGGGGTTGCAAAAGAGTTAAACACGACTTAGTGACTAAACAACAGCCTGGCAGTTATAAGCAGACTCAAGGAATCTCACACATGCCCAGTGGGACATTCGCAGCAGCTTCCAGGAACTGCTTCTTTAGAATCACTCAGCTTTGGCCTTGTGGGCTACGATGGTTGGAGAGAACTTCCTGGAGATTCATCACCTTTGTGGCAGCTCCCAGAATGTCTCTGATATCAACTGCTCTGGAGCAATAGGCTGAGATCTTTGGCCACGTCTTCCTTCATCTTTTCTCTGCTTCCCTCTCCATGGCAAGCTTCCATGCTGGTTTTGACTTATTTCATACTTAGGATACATGGAGTGGCTTCTATTTTCCTGATAGAACCCAGATTGGTACACAGGACTGATAAGATGACTTCTGAAGTCACCTTCCGTTCAGTTCAGTTCAGTCACTCAGTCATGTCTGACTCTTTGCGACCCCATGGACTGCAGCACACCAGGCCTCCCTGTCCATTACCAACTCCCAGAGTTTACCCAAACTCATGTCCATGGAGTCAGTGATGCCATCCAACCATCTCATCCTCTGTCACACCCTTCTCCTCCCTCCTTCAATTCTTCCCAGCATCAGGGCCTTTCTAATAAGTTCTTCCCATCAGGTGGCCAAAGTATTGGAGTTTCAGATTCAACATCAGTCCTTCCAGTGAACACTCAGGACTGGTCTCCTTTAGAATGGACCAGTTGGATCTCCTTGCAGTCCAAGGGGCTCTCAAAAGTCTTCTCCAACACCACAGTTCAAAAGCATCAATTCTTCAGCACTCAGCTTTCTTTATAGTCCAACACTCACATCCATACATGACCACTGGAAAAACCATAGTCTTGACTAGATGGACCTTTGTTGACAAAGTAATGTCTCTGCTTTTTAATATGCTATCTAGGTTGGTCATAACTTTCTTTCCAAGGAGTAAGCATTTTTTATTTCATGGCTGCAGTTACCATCTGCAGTGATTTTGGAGCCCAGAAAAATAAACTCTGACACTGTTTTCACTGTTTCCCCATCTATTTCCCATGAAGTGATGGGACCAGATGCCATGATTTTAGTTTTCTGAACGTTGAGCTTTAAGCCAACTTTTTCCACTCTCCTCTTTCAATTTCATCAAGAGGCTCTTTAGTTCTTCTTCACTTTCTGCCATAAGGGTGGTGTCACCTGCATATCTGAGGTTATTGATATTTTTCCCAGCAATCTTGATTCAAGCTTGTGCTTCATCCAGTTCAGCATTTCACATGATGCATTCTGCATAGAAGTCAAATAAGCAGGGTGACAACCTTGACGTACTCCTTTTCCTATTTGGAACCAGTCCATTGTTCCATGTCCAGTTCTAACTGTTGCTTCCTGACCTGCATACAGATTTCTCAGGAGGCAGGTCAGGTGGTCTGGTATTCCCATCTCTTTCAGAATTTTCCACAGTTTGTTGTGACCCACACAGTCAAAAGCTTTGACATGGTCAATAAAGCAGAAACAGATGTTTTTCTGGAACTCTCTTGCTTTTTTTGATGATTCAGCAGATGTTGGCAATTTGATCTCTGGTTCCAGTGCCTTTTCTAAAACCAGCTTGAACATCTGGAAGTTCACGGTTCACGTACTGTTGAAGCCTGGCTTGGAGAATTTTGAGCATTACTTTGCTAGCGTGTGAGATGAGTGCAATTGTGCAGTAGTTTGAGCATTCTTTGGCATTGCCTTTCTTTGGGATTGGAATGAAAACTGACCTTTTCCAGTCCCGTGGCCACTGCTGTGGCACACCTTCAGTTGCAAGTGTGCAAACATGGCTGGATTTTGACGCATACAAAATGCCAGGGATAAGTTCAATTACAGCTGTATTCCAGAAGGTACATATGTAGGACTTTAAGCATCACATGACTGGTTTACCAGATAGCAGCCTGGGGTTAATGCCAAGTGCCTTTATTTGGCAATTGGTGTGTGTGTGTATGTGTGAGTGTTGGGATAAAGGATGGGTTGATATTCATGCATCCAAACTTCCCAGAGAGAAGACAGTGCAGTTATTCTGCACAGGTGAGCGTGTGGCATCACACAGGTTTCCTCAGCCTGTCTCCCGGGAACCCAAAGCTTTGGCAGAGGCTGCAGTCACTCTTTCAGGATTGAGAAGTCCACTCAGACCCTTAGCAGGTTCCAAACGACTGACAAATAGTGTCTTTAAAAAAATCAATAACTGTTAGAAGTTGTAGGCATTCCAGTTCTTTACTGTGTAGGCATTCCAGTTTTTTACTGGGACAGCAGCCTTGTACATGTCATCTCACTAGTTTGGGGCTTTCTTTATTTGTAAAATGAGAACACTGAACAAGCTTAGTAACTTTGGATCCATGAGTTGTATAGGTAAATTCAATAGGTAAATTCAAATGTGTATCAAGCACGGATTAAACATTTCCCACCTATATGCCATTTATGGATGCTGTGCGAATACACAAAATTTAAAAATAACAAAAAGATTTCTATAAATGGAATAATACAGAACGTATTCTTATGTATCTGGTGTCTATGTCTGAGCATATTTTTTTTTTGAGCTTCACCCCATTTCATACTTCAGTCATTAGTTCCCTTTTACTGTGGTACAGAATTCCATTGTGTATATGTACCAGAAATTATTTATCCACTTCCCTGTTTATGGAAACAGGTCTCTAGTTTGGGGTGACAATGAATACAACTTCTATGAAACTTGTCTACAAGTGTTTTTGTGGACATGCTTTCTTATCTCTTAGATAAATATCTGAAGAGTGGAATTACTGGGTCATATGGTGAGTATATCCTTAACTTTATAAGAAACTGCCAAACTGCTTTACAAAGGGGTTGTACCATTTTACAGTCCTAAGAGAAATGAATGAGAGTTCCTGTTGCCCACACTTGGTACTTTGTACTCCAAAAAGTGCACACTGTCTGATTCCATTTACAACAGGCAAAATTAATCTCTGGTGACAGAATCAGGGCTGCCTGTCTGAGTTGGGGGGCAGCATTTGACTCCAGAGGACAGAAGAACTGCTGGCCTGGATCAGAGTGGTGATTACTCATGTGGAGACATTAGTTAAAACTCACTGAATGATATGTTTAAAGTGGGTTCATTTGATTGTGTGGACATGATACCTAACTACAGAGTCAATTTTAAATGATGTCTAAAACCACAAACTAAAGTATTCCTTAATTAATAGAAATCCCTAATCATTAAATTAAGTTTTCTCCATCAGTGAATTCTAAAAGTGCATCTCATCTTTGGGGACATCTGTACATTTCCAGACATGATCCAAGCAGTCCTGTAACTTGGAAAGGTTGAGCTTGGGCTTGATGATTTTTGAAGTCCTTCGCGCTCCTGGACCACACACTGCCTGGCAGACTATTCTAAGGTGCTGTCATTGAATTGCCTGGATCTCTCGTCTTTACCCTGCTCCTCCCCGAGGTCAGTCAGCTCTCTGACTCTGGCGGCGATGCTGTGTCATCACCCTGAGATCCGCACGGTGTGACCCCAAGTGGCTTTTCTTAGCACTGCCCTCCCCAGCACTTCTAACAGATGGGTCTATTTCTGGAGCCGCAGTTCTTCTTACAGAAGGCACTTCTCTGCTCAAAATTAGTGGGTTAGGAATTAAGTCAGCCTGGAGACTGGCAACAGGCATAACAGTGAGGGCCATGAGGGTCTGTTTGCTTTCTGGAGCAGTCATTCACAACTGAAAAGTGATTCACTGCTTTCTGATTCCAAAAGATCGAACATGCAGAGTGGAGCAAATGATTAATTCACTGTTTACTACTGTACAATGATGAGCGAAGTACCTTATGTGAACAGAGTTATTTTTTCCCCTCTGACTTGAGATTCTCCCCAATCTATAGGTAAAGTAGTTCATGGTCAAGACGCTTGTGGGATAAATGAAAGTGATGAAGACTGGAATTTTGCAATTGCTTTTGAGTCGTGCTGATGTTTTGAAATGCAGAGTCCTGAGTCAGGTTTCCTTGGAGGCCCCAATTTCTGCCAATGTCGTTGCTTCCTTCACCCCTAATCTCACACAGGCTGGCCTCTCCCACTAACCCTAAATAAGCCCAAGGTGACTGAGGTGGCCGAGGGGCCACCTGGTCCTAAGGGTCCAGGACGGAGGATGGAGGCAGGCAGCCTTCCCTGTCCACAGTCACGCTTCTCAAATGCCATTCACTCCATTGTCAAGTGGGTAAAAAGGAAAGCAAAATACTAGCGGCCAGCCCCTCACCACAACTTGACCATTATGGTGCTATCGTTTTTCATATTTTACAGATGAGGAAACTGAGCCTTAGAGAGGTCAAGTGATTTGCTACGCTCACACGAGTACTGTGGGCTTCCCTGATGGCTCAGATGGTAAAGAATCTGCCTGCAGGAGACCTGGGTTCGATCCCTGGGTAGGGAAGATCCCCTGGAGAAGGGAATGGCTACCCACTGCAGTATTCTTGTCTGGAGAATTCCATGGACAGAGGAGCCTGAATTCCTATGCATCTATGGGGTTGCAAAGACTCGGACATGACTGAGCGACTAGCACTTTCACACTTTGATGAGTATTATAGCTGGGGTGCTAATTCCAGAGCCCGAACGGTTTTATCCTGTTTGGGAAAGGACAAACCCCAAATTTGACTGAACTAGGAATCTGACGTGAAAAAAACGCACAGTATTAATTAGTTATGAGCCCTTCTTGATTTTCTAGAGGTCTTCAGGAATTGAATGTTAACTCCTGGCCTTCCATAGAACTGTTTTCTCCCAGACGCCCGGAGCGGCTGTATTTAGGGCCATTGCATCACCTTGTGGTCAGGATAGGAACTGCATCTTCCCGGTACTCCCCGAGTCCCCGCTCATACTACTAGGCTTTTCTCAACATCTGAGTACAGTCAGTCTGAAATTCCAGAGGAAAAATTCTGCTAGAACGGGGCTTGAGGCAGTTGGCTGGCTGATTTCCCGAGCCAGGAGAAAGAAGCTTTTCATTTCCCCTCCTCGCGTTCCCACCTACCTTGGCTAAAGGGCCATGTGCCCTTCCTGCAGGAAGCTGCCCCTGCCCTCCCGCCCCCACTCCACCCCAGCCCAGTGGTCCACAATCTTTTTGGCATGAGGCACCGGTTTCGCGGAGGGGGGATGGTTTATCGTGTACTTTATTTCTATTATTATTACATCAGCACCAGCATCAGGCATTAGATCCTGGAGGTTGGGAACCCGGGCCTCAGGAGACAGCCTGGAATTCCTCTCTGTCTTTGAGTTCTTTGTAACCCTCTGCACCCCATTCCCACTCTGCCACGTTGTGCTGGCTGTAGCTGGGTCTGACTGTTTTCTTGCCATGTTATTTTCTTCTGGGTGCAGAGGGAAATGTGGATTCTTTGAAATAAGCTCAAGAGTTTTATCTTTGCTCTTTTAGCTGCTGCTGCTGCTAAGTCGCTTCAGTCGTGTCGGACTCCATGCGACCCCATGGACTAAGCTGATCTTATTTCTAAAATTATAAGCTACAGGATTTTTGGCAATTCACATAGCCTCAGTGAGCCTCTTCTGCACAATGGGGATATGACTAAGCCAAAGATGTTTGTGATGATTAAATGACATGCTGCATTTAAAAGCATTTTGTAAACTGTAACAGTATGCAAATATAGTTATTTATATATGTATGTATAAACTGGATAATATCAGCAATTGTGTCTTGCTCACCACTGACAGTAGGCAGTAATAATGCCTTATCTAGGCAATGAATCTCTCTTCCTCTTTACATAAGTGGAACAGGGATCATGTAAGAGGTGAGAGTGAGGAAAAGTGTTAAGATAACTTCCAAATAAGTTTCCATAAGGAGGAAGACCAGGGTCATTGCTTCACGATTATAGTATAGGGTATGCCTCTTCCCGCTTTGTTTCAGGGTCCTAAAATCGGTCTATTACAAAGTTGCTATATTCCAGTTTTAGGGCTTATAAGCCCTTTCTATAATTATGGTTGGTCACACTTCATCTTCATGATCGTCCTGAGACAGGTTTGATAATATCTGTTTGCCTGTTTAACGGACAAAGAAGTTGATGATCAGAGAGATGAAGTGTTTTCCTGAAGTTCTCCGGCTAGCAAAGTTGAGTCTAGAATGCGGATCTTTCGATTTCTAATCAGGACACCTTCACTTACCACTTATCATGTTCTCTCTTTATCCTAAGGAACAGGGGCTTCCAAACTTTTTTGACCATCAGCCACAGTGAGAGACACAGTTTGTACAGTCGGCACATAGATGTGCAACTGAAAGCAAAGCATCAAGGAACAGCACTCAGCCTGATTACATCCATTGCCCCTATTCTGTCCTGTTCCCTAAAGATGTGCTGGTCACAGTCATTAGAAAGATTCACAAGCCACCGGTGGATTGAGACCTGCAGTTTGGAAAATATTGATCTAGAAGGTTCTCAAACAATCCCCACAGGACATATGCCCAATACAAGTCCATGGTCTCAAATAGATATTATGAACCTCAGGGAATGAAGAGGAAAATAAAATGAGTTCATAAAGTGTCCCCCAACTAGAACAGATTGTCTATGGATTAGGCAGTTAACTCTTGGAAATCGTTTGAAATATGATTTTAAAAACCAAAATAGCAGCATTTCAGCTACTGTGTTTCTACCACATTATGTGTATGGTAAGTTGCTTCAGTTCTGCCCAACTCTTTGAGACCCCATGGACTTTAGCCTGCCAGGGTCCTCTGTCCATGGGATTCTCCAAGCAAGAATACTGGAGTGGGTTGCCATTTCCTCCTCCTGGGATCTTCCGGACCCAGAGATCGAACCTGCAACTCTTAATGTCTATCTGCATTGGCAGGCGGGTTCTTTACCACTAACGCCACCTGGGAACCACATTTGAGCACAGCATCTATTGCTCATAATTATTATTGCCTTTTTATACATCAGTGTCCACCTGCCTAACTTTTGACCTTGAAGGAAGGGGCTTCACTTTAATCTCAGGGCATTGAGCATTGTGCCTGTTGGGTGCTCAATAAATATTGGCTCACTTGATACACTAAAAAAAATGAATTGTGAATTGAAACCATCCTACTTTCTTGTTATTTCCACTCTTCAAAATAACTCTAAATTCAAAAGACAATGACTTGGTCTATGTTCGGTCCATGCAATAAAAACTAGGGACTACTTGGGACTTCTCTGGGTGTCGGCCCAGTGGTTAAGACTTTGTGCTCCCAATGCAGGGGGTGCAGGTTCAATTCCTGGTCAAGGAACTATGATCCTACACCAAAAAAAAAAAAAAAAAAAAAGAGACTACAAGTTTCATCCTTTTGATATCACCCTGGGGAAATCCAGAGTCTGAATGGAGGGAGAAGTCACAAAGAAAGAGGGAGGGACATGGTTCCCAGACTCCTGAAGAGTGGGTCTGTGCCATTCAAATAAATGCCAGTTTGTAACGATTTTTTTTTTCTTTTCATTTGGTAACTTGACTATCTCCTAATTGAGTTGAAGCCTAAAGACTTTACATACAAGTCTGACCAAGGCAACTGAACTGCAATGCAAGAGTATGAATTTTGTCTCGTGGCTATGTCAGAAAGGAAAAGCTGTGATGAGCCTTCCAGCAGGGCACCTTACAAGCACTGGGGAGCTCCCTGTGCTGTGAGTCTTTGCCACAGGCTTGGCTGTGCTTAATGAGAGCCAAGACCACACACTCTGAAGCCCCCAGAGAGAAAGTCTGAGCAGCCGGAAGCAACAGGACAGACTCCAGGTCCACACAGCTGTCTGCCTATGGGTTCCCACAGGTGCAAGTGCAGCCTCTCTCCCCAAGTAGTCAAGACCAGAGTCTCTGGGGACCCACGGGATGCCTGGACAGCTCCAGGACCCTGCCCAATGGACTGGTATGTGAAACAGCAACTCTTCATGCCCCAGCCTTTGGGAAGGACCAGAGATGACATCAATGCCCTGTTTGTTCTCTGGGCAGAGAGAGTGCGTGTACCACCAGCACCATTACACATGCTGCCCGATGCTGAGAGAGATGCAGGGACGGATGGTGTTGGATCAGTGCCATCTCTTTGTTTTTCTCTTTGAAATGAACTGGGAAAATAGGTTGCACTGCAGTCTACAGGGTTTTCTTTGGATTTTTGTTTGTGAATAGTCATTAATAATGAAGCTACCAATTGCAAACTAAAAAACTAAAATATATTTTAAATGTCTATTTACATGGAGATTTTAAAATAATGTTACAACGTTTTCCAGATATTGCAGTAGTATTTCTTTATTCTATGAAACAGAAATTCTTTTTAAAATTGGGAGTGAACATAAGCACTTAAATGTATCTGAAGAGAATGAAAAGGATATGAGTTTTTGGTTTAGGCAGACCTGGGTTTGAATGGCAGTGCTGGCCCTTTCTAACCTGCATGTGTGTGTGTTAAGCTGCTTCAGTCGTTTTCGATTCTGTGCAACCCTGTGGATTGTAGCTGGCCAGGCTCCTTTGTCCAAGGCATTCTCCAGGTGAGATTATTGGAGTGTATTGCCATTTCCTTCTCCAAGGGATCTTCGGGACCCAGGGATCAAACCCACTTCTCTTAGGTCTCTTGCATTGGTGGGTTTTTTACCACTAGTGCCACCCAGGAAGCCCTCTAACCTGCACAACAGGGGTTAAATGTATAACTTCCCTGGTCCTCAATCTCCTATCAAGATGGGAAAACAGTACCATACAGGATTGCTGTGAGGATTAAATACAAGTGCAGTCAAATTAATTTATTAAATAAGCTAGATCTATTCTTTCACTTCTAATTTTAATACATACATAATTTGGGCATGTAAATACTACGTATGTTTACAAGTTAGCTTTCATGTATATTTCACATCTAGTTTTATAAACATAAGTCCGAAAATCTTTCCTACAACCCTCTAAGAGTCTGAAGCAGAAAAGAGAAAAACATAATTTTATTTTACAGATGAAAAAGTTAATTCCCACGAAGAGAGTGAGTTAATTACCAAACCAAGCCTGAAGTCCAATTTTTTGACTCCCAAATACTGGTAAAGTCCAGGTGGAAGTGTTGTGAAAGTGTTAGTTGCTCAGTCCTATTCCAGCCGGCCAGGCTCCTCTGTCCATGGGATTCTCCAGGCAAGAGTACTGGAGGGGTTGCCATTTCCTTCTCCAAGAATACTGGAATGGGTTGCATTTCCTTCTCCAGGGGATCTTCCCCACCCAGGGATCGAACCCCAGTCTCTTGCATTGCAGGCAGATTCTTTCCTAGGTTACCTGATGTTACCAGTGCAGCAATTTACAACCAGGGGAGAGGACGGGATGAGATTGGGAGTGGGGTGAGGATGCGTACTTGGAAGAAATATAGTAATACTTTAATCATGACCCTTAATTTATTTGAAGACTTCAAAGGATATTAGAGGCGAACACGGGCTGTTTCTGTCGATCAGAAGGGGCGTTGGTTGGAGAAGTGCCCAAATCACCACCCTAGGAAGCCGGTTCCCCCCAAATGAAACCTGAAACCAACCTTTCGTTTCCTTGGGATGGGCTCATCAAAGAGCAAGTTGCCGGCCTCCGCCTCGTCGATGCCGTCGTCAGGGGGCGCGGGGCTGCGGAAGGGCTTGAAGCTGTCGGCAGACAGCGGCGGCGACGGCGTGGACGGGTTGGACTGGTCGCTAGGGGCGCTCCAGCTCCAGTAGCCGCTGCTGCTGGTGCTGGAAGGCACGCCGCCCCCCTCCTTCCAGGATCCGCTCAGGCCCTCTGTCGGAGCACACAAGCACAGCGTCAGCGCCCATTCCCGGGCTCCAGGGGCACTCAGGCCGGGTCAGAGGAGCAGTGGGGACCGAGATTCCCTGCTGGTGAAAGCACCCGCAGCCCACTTGGTAATTTGCAACAGCTCAGTATGTACGTTGTACTCTATTTATACTTTCAAAAAAGTTGCATGATAGTTTGTTTATAAACATCTGTTTTAGCCATATATGCGTGCGTGCTAAGTCGCTTCTGTCCTGTGGACTGTAGCCCACCATGCTCCTCTGTCCATGGGATTTTCCTGGCAAGAATACTAAAGTGGGTTGCTATGCCCTCCTCAGGACAGGCCTTTCCTATGAGTTTTCTGATGGATGTTGCTTTATGCAAAACTAGTTCTTTAGGATGATAGTGGAGAATATATGACAACAAGGAGGAAAAAAGTTTAGGAAGTTTAGGTGTTTATGGACTATCTTACTAAGGGAGTAATGATATGCGGAATTTCTCCAAACCCCAGCTCCACATTTTAACATTTTAAAAGGAATTTCTTACAGGGCTGTGATCTTTGGAATACATTTACAGAGTTGATCTAAGATTTAAGAACCTAAGAGAGAGAATTTCTGATTAGTTACCTAAAGCCATTTGCCATCCAGCTTATTCTAACAAATAATTGTGCCTTATATTTGGTGTATGTTTTACATCTTACAAGGGCTTCCTGGTAGTTCAGCTGGTGAAGAATCCACCTGCAATGCAGGTGACCCCAGTTCGATTCCAGGGTTGGGAAGATCCCCTAGAGAAGGGATCGGCTACCCACTCCAGTATTCTGACCTGGAGAATTCCATGGACAGAGGAGCCTGGTGGGCTACAGTCCATGTGATCGAAAAGAGTCGGACACAACTGAGCAACTTTCACTTTCATTTCACTTACATCTTACAAAGCTTATTCACACAATCTGATGCATTCTCATAATATCTGTCTTTCAGAGCAAGGATTATTATGCCCATTTTACAGATGAGGTCCCTGAGGCACCAGGAAATTAACTGACTTGCCATGATTAGTACATAACGAGGATGGGCCAGGGTCTCAGACCCTGGTCTATCAGTTGGCCCTCCTTCTCCTTCAGTACATGCAGACCCCAGGTATGAGCATTCTTCTTTTTTTCAGGCAAAGCTGAGATCAGAAAAGAACTTATTGGTAATAATTACTGATAAGACTGGTGTTGAATTTTACTTTTCCACTTGTGGGAGAAAACATGATGAAATGCTTGCTAATATAGAGAGATTTTTGCCCAGTTGGAATGTCTTCAGGGGCTCTCTTAATCACTGAAGATTTGCTTTATTTTTCAAAATGCCCAATCTTAATTAGCATTTGTATAAATTTGACTTTCTTTTGGATAATTTCTCCTCCATATTAATGTGCATTTTGAATATATTAAAACTATATCCTAACTACAAGAAGGAAAAAAAATCCCAAAATGCCTCATTAAAGAAATGCTATTAACATCTGTGTAATTAGTAATGAACTGAAGACAAACAACATACTAGCATTCATCAAAACATTTCTTGACTATCTTCACCTAATTATAGGTTTCCAGCATATTCCTCAACTTTGTCAAGCAAAAAGTTCAGTTAGATGAATGAAGTTTTAAGTTGAATAGCAGAAGTAAGTTAACCATCTCATTTAAGCCTAGCTCTAACAGAATTACATGGTCTGTTATGCAGGCTCACACCTTGATAGCATTAACAAAACCAAACCAGCATCTCACTCCCTGTGGTCTACACAGAGACTGAGATACTCCCTGAACTGGAGTTGCTTCTACTAAATAAGAAAGCTCTTTCAATACATGACTTCAGGCTGAGTCTGCCTGGGAAATCCCAGGGACGGCGGAACCTGGTGGGCTGCCGTCTATGGGGTCGCGCAGAGTCGGACACGACAGGCAACTTAGCCGCAGCAGCATAAAGCCTTAGGTAATATTACCTGGTGGACAAACTCTCTTGGCAGGCCCAGGAGGCTTATAAATATATTAAAGCATACACTTGTATAATAAAACAAGTTCGTGGTGCAAGGTCTGTAATCATGGTAAGTAGGAGGAACTGGCAGGAGAAGAAGGGGACAACAGAAGATGAGATGGTTGGATGGCATCACTGACTCAATGGACATGAGTTTGAGCAAGCTCGGGAAGTTGGTGATGGACAGGAAAGCCTGGCATGCTGCCAGGCTTTGGGGGCTCCCAGTCCATGGGGTCGCAAAGAGTCAGACATGACTGATCAACTGAACCGAAACAATGAGGAACTGAAATAATTTTGAAGCCAACTATTGTTACAGTGTGGTTAACACTGTTTCCCGGCAGTGCCAAAAGTTAATTTATTTGTTTCCCTGTGAATGGCATTTCCTTTAGAAACACTATTTAATCAGAAGGACAATGGAATATAGAAATAAATCTTTCAGAAAAAAAGTCAGAACCAATTCCTAGTGCTTTTCAGAGAGCAGTGTCTTCTTATCTTAAACAAGCTTTTGCTAAACATTCAGACAGGCATTTTGCTGGAATCTCCCTCGTTTTGGACCCACATCCTAACAAAACGATCCTTTCCTAGCACAGTAGAGGATCACAACAGTTTCCAAAAATTCACTGATAGGCGATAATTCTGGAGATAATCTTTATTTCTGAAAAATAGCTTTCATTATCATAAATTCCTTTCCCTTTTTAAGAATTTGCTTCCTTTTGCAGAATAAATGAGACATCAGAAATTTGGGATTACTATCTGGGTAGTTATTTTTTTAAGTCATAATGAACACTCTCTTTATAACTATGCTAAGAAAAGTTTGTATTGAAGATGCAAAAGGTTTATTTTGATCCTAACATTTCAATACAAAGGAATATAAAAATGTTCTCAATTTAAAAATTCCAATGGTAGAAAGAATGAGTACATCAAAATTATTGTTTTCCCCTGAGGATTCCATGAAATTCTGCAATTCTTTTTTCCTAGAATAGGTTTTGGGGATGAGTTCAACCTTGCTTTTCTTATCATCTTTCTTTTGCAGCTTTGCCAAGCTGAGAAGGATATCAGGAAAGATCAGGCTCATCTCAAGGGCACGGTAGCTACTCTACGTGAAGTGACATCACCCCAGCTTGTAGGGAATCAAGACAGTAGGCACTGCTGATTTCTGGTATTGATCTACATTCCCAGCATCTTGATCATTCTTCCCACTTCCAAATAGATTGCATTAAGTTTGGGTGAGGACTTGATGGATGTTCCACAAATTTATTTTAACAACTCCTGCTTATAACCAGATTATGGGGGAACCCTGGCTCATCAGTGACTAGGCTGTCTTTTGAGAGGAGGTTTTCCCTGGCTGGTAAGTTCCACCCGGCGGCCTCAGAATACTACATTTCACTGATCTGCAATGTGGCTTCCGCTCCATGGGTCGTCCACTGTAAATGCTCTTTTCAAAGCCATGACATTCTTCTTGATGCAGAATTGAGTCCTTTTCACCTCAACCTTCTGAAGCATCAGATGTCGCTCCTTGAAACAAGCTTTTCCCTTGACTTCTATGAAATCACACTTTCCTGCTTTCCTCTGCTTCTCTAGTTACCCCTCTCCCTTCCTGGGTTCTTTCCCTTACATAATGAGGAGGCTCACCACTTTTCACTTAGCCACCTTCTCATTATCCTCTACTTTTCCACAGCTCTCTCAGGGTCAGCTTATCTACATTCATGGCTTCAAAATGTCGCCTTCCAATTCTTCATCAGCCCAGATCTGTCTCCCAGGCTGACCCAGCACCCCATCAGATCCTGTTCTTTGGATGATCCCAGGTTCTCCCTACTAAACGTGTTTCAAGCTGGATCTCTCATCTTCTTCGGCTACCCCACCTCTTGCTCCTAACATTCACCAAGAGATCGCCTCCTCTGCCTTTGCTCATCACCACAGGGAATGGGCTTCCCAGAAGTCACCCTCGTCACTCCTTCTCCTTTATCTTCTCTGTCTATCACCAAGTCTTGTTGATTCTTCCTTCTTCGTATTTCTCAATTATGCCCTATATGCATCCTCACTGTGACCACCAAGATTCAGGACACACACATGATTTTTTCCTGTTTATTTTTTGTTTTTGTCTTGTATACCCAATTATAACTTTCCAATGTTTCAATCATCTAATAGCTCTCCTATAGCCTCAGAAGAATGTCCAAACTCATAACCAGACAGATATGACTCCTTGATTTCCTGCCAGGCTCTCCAGCTTCATCTCCTACTGCCCTACTGATTCATCATATTGAATTCTATGAGTCAATATTATATCATGACTGAGACAGGAGATCTGGAATCAGAATGATACGGAAATAAGTTCAGCTCTGTTTAAAGTCAGCTAATCCTCAGGTGCCTCAGTTTACTCATCTGTAAAATAGTGATAACATCTCATAGAACTGTGAGAATTACATGAGATGAAGTAAACCTAGTATATGGCACATACTAAGTACTCAATAAATGCTAGCTATTAATACAGCTGTGATAGTTTTTCCCCCCAAAAGACTGTACATTACCTAGGAGTATGGACACTGTTTCAATGATATATTCAAACCATCTATTATGGTTGTTGTTCAGTTGCTAAGTCATGTCCGACTTTTTGTGATCCCATGAACTGTAGCACACCAGGCTGCATCTGTTATGGTACCTAATAAATATATACTGAATAAAAGAATGGATTAAGGAGCCTGGGATAATGCTTTTTCAAAATATTTAATCTTCAGAGTTCTTTGGTCCAACTGTCCCTCCAACCAAACAGGAAAAGAAAAAAAAAAGGCTGGGGAAGTAGCTTCAGGAGACCAATCTCCATCTACCTGAGGCAATACGGAACACAAGTTCTTAAAGATAAGTTGGAAAGGTGGTGGAGGTCAGTAAATGTGCACTCAATGGGTGGATGTAGGAATGAGATGCAGTGGGGTCTTTGGGACGATGAGGAAGAAGGAGGCTGGTAGCTCTGGGGTCCATTTCTTCCACATTTCCCTTCCCTTCCCACTAGTGGATGAGGGTCCATGGTATGTGTTAGGAATGAATCTGCATGTAAGTGCAAAGACCAGAGTCTGGAAGGATGTGTTCCAA
This sequence comes from Bos javanicus, assembly GCF_032452875.1. Lineage (NCBI taxonomy): Eukaryota > Metazoa > Chordata > Mammalia > Artiodactyla > Bovidae > Bos > Bos javanicus. The sequence goes on from NC_083881.1 coordinate 44,044,494, forward strand.
ACTGCTGAGAGCGACTGCCTTTGGGGAGGGACTGGGACTGGGCGGGTTTGTGCACCACATGGCTGAATTTTAAAACACGGGTGTGTTCATGTGTTGTGTAATTAAAAAATAACTGGAAAAAAAGGAAAAAAGGGGAAGAGAAAAGAAGAAAAAGAAAAGAGCTTCCTCAGAGAGAAGCTCTGCTCCTGATGTGAGAGGACCCTTCCCTGTGCGCGGTGCCCCAGGCTTACCGTTCTGCCGCACAGGAGGGCTCCTCACCAAAGGGCTGGTGGACAAGCTGGTTAGTACCATGGCTGCTGTCACCTTGTCCATGTCCAGCTCCTCCAAAGATTTCCTGGAAAACAGGGGGGACATGGTTCACTGTTCATTCTGCATCTCTGTGCCATGTTACCACACATGTTTACCCCTCTAGATTGTCCCCATGAAAATGCAATGTTTTGTTAGTTTTATTGTACAGATGAAGTCAAAGTCCAGAGGTTAAGTGATTCAGTCAAAACCATATACGACTGATGGTCCAGCGGTTAAGACTCCGAGCTTCCACTGCAAAACAGGTTCAATCCTTGTTCAGGGAACTAAGATCCCACAAGCTGCACAATGTGTCAAAAATTTAATAACAAAATCTGATTAAAATTTTTATATAATATTAGGAAATGTCAGGTCCATCCACTGGTCATTCATCTAACAGGTGTTTATTCAGAGTGAAGCATGGGGCCAGACTCTTCTAGGCATGGGTGATACGTGGTAAACAACACACGTGGCTGGTGAAGAGAAACACAGGATCAGCAAACAACCAAAAAGGGAGAGACTAATTTTCGGTAGTGACACTTGCTATGTCAGGCCCAGACAATGTGACATGACAAGGACCGTGGACAGCTGCACTCAACAGGGGCAGGGAAGGCTCTCTGAGGAGGTGAACTTTGAGCTGAATTATGAAGGAGGAGGAGGAGAAATTGACCCCCAGCAGCCAAGACAGCTGTGCGAAGGCGAGGCATCAGAAATCAGCGCTGGATATTTGGAGAGTGACCTGCTGGTGTGAGAAGGGGAGAGTGGTGCTGAGCTGGTCATGTGGGGTCTTTCAGCTGTGGGAGGTGCTTTGATTTTATTCCAGGTGGAACAGGAAGTGACTAGAAGGCTTGAAGCAGGTCTAATGATGTAAAATGATTGATATTTTAAAAATCATGACCTGAGCTGCTATATGGAGACTGAGTTCTAGAAAAGGTAGCATAGATGCAGGGAGGCTAGTTAGGACATAATTGCTAGGAATACAGACGTGGGAGTCTCGTGGACTAGGGCGGGGGCAGCAGCAGGTGCCTCGGAGGATTGCCGCTGCACTGGGTGTCGGGGGGAGGGAGAAGAAAGGAACGTGCCCACGTGTCTGGCTTGAGCATTAACTGGACCCATTTACTGCGATGGAGAGGGTGGGAGAAAATGCAGTGAGGGGTGTTTAAACTTCAGTGCTGGCTTTTCCACATTCTACGAGAAGAAGGCTAGGGCATAGGGTAGTTGCTATGCTGTTAACGTGAAGAGCCACTGAGACGAAGAGGTTACTCTGGTTCATTAATTTTGGTCAGCTAACCCTGAATAAAGGTTCATCAGATAATGATCATTGTGAACTGAAGCCGGCTTTTTAAAATTCATTTCAGTAATGAAGTTAGCATTGAGAGGCAAAAATGTATGCATTAATAGTACCCTGACGTCAGATAAATTGTACTGCCTCCTCAGAGATGAATATTTTATTTCAAATGAGGGAAGAGTTGAAGGAGCACAGGAGAGGATTAATAAGTCATATCGATAGAGGAATTGACACTTTGACAAAGGCGGTTTTCATCCACAGCTGTGCAGCTGTGCTGTATAGTTTGTAAAAGTAATGAACTCTTGAGAGAGAAACTTTATAGGATCGCTTCAAAACAAGAAAGGGAAAAAAGATTCCTGACTTGGAGAAAAATCAAATAGTTCCTGGGTAAGGCACGTTGGGGAACTGCTCAATCAATTTCACCATGAAATTATCAAAATTATTACAGTTTGGCTCTCTGATGTTCACCATAGTGCTGAATTACTGAGCAAAGCTTACTCTTTCAATCTAAGGTACCAAAAGATGGGAATGTTTGACATTTTCTTCTGTAGTTCTTCTCAAAGTACCTTATGCTCTCTCTTGGCAAATTGATGCATCAAAAGACAAATTACTCGATTCAGAGAAAAGTAGTTCTGGAAAGCAAGCTTGAGAGCACACAATGAAATTCACTGCACAGAAACTTTCAAGACAGTTTCATACACTTAGGGAAGAAACTACTCACTCATTTCGCATACCATTAAGAGATTTTACAGTATCTACAATTTATAAGATCCTCACACTTGGGAGTAAAGGTGATCCTCATTTTTTTTTTCCAGAAATGAGACCTCCTGAAACAGCACCAGGGAAAGAATGTAAAGCATCTTAAAGTAATTTTGAGTGTTTTATGTCTCAGTCTTCCCATGTAGTCATGGCCACAGAGGGAAGGGGTTACTTGGGGGCAGTGAAGGAGAAAAGCTTGCTATAGAGACTGTTTCGTATAAGCAGATAGTGGGGCTCCTTCCACAGCCTGAGCTCAGCTGTCAGGATCACTCCATGCCAGCAGGGGGCGCACCTGAGCAGGCCATGCTGCCATCTCTTCCAAGACTGAATTATGGGAGCTGCTTATTTCTCTTTCCATCTACCAGTCTTCTCTTTTTCTTTTGTTAACAAAAGGTTTAAGAACACAGAAGAGAGTTCCATGAGCCTGGCACAGGGAAATGGCATGACTTCGTAGGGAGAAGGTCCCTTGCCACTTGCCCCCATCCCTAAAGGGATCTGTTACACAGTCATGGTTCTTCGCTCTTCTCTGTCTTGGTTTCAGGGAGCTTCGTTTTTCCTTCCTCAATCTGCTCTGTGGTTTTTTTGATTTTTCACATCTAACATACACATTTATGTTTTATAGGTCTCATTGATAATTAACACAAAAGCTGATTTGTGTGTAAAGTATGAAGATCAATAGAGCATGTATCATCATAAAATATGCATTTATTTTGCATTGCCAAAAGCTGACATTTCAAAATAATTATTGAGTATCATAAAGCAGATTTCTGATGAGTAAAAAGAGGAATAAATATTAGTATAATCAGGGTGTTTGTGTATTTGGATTACCTTTAAGTTTCCTATCAGTCTGGAAGTTACTAAAAACAACGATAAAAAAAAATCAAAAGAATACATAGCTAATGATTCAGTTAACCTATATTTCTCGGAAACTATTGTTATCATGCTACATGAAACATTACCAGATGATATGGCCTTGTGCTGAGTTGTGTTTTTGTTTTTATCTTTGTTTAATTTCTTTTGGTACAGTACTATCTAATTACTGATTAATTGGTGCTGTAAATTCAAATCCTTATAATTAAACATGAAGAGATGATATACAAAGTAGAAATTGGAACACTTTGAGAAAATTGCTACAAAGGCCCTCTGGTAGATTTAGAGTTGTTGAGGCAGGGGGAAAAACGTTATCAGTAATACTAAATATTCTCTCCTGTTTGAAACTTAATTTGAGTCTACTGTAGAAAACCTTACTAATCGTATATTTACAAAAGGCTTTTCAATTTTTCTTTTCTCTCAAACTTAGTTGAGTATTAGAAGACTTAATAAGACTTAGAATTATTATTATTATTTTTAGAATTATTTTTTAAAAATAGTAATATTCATTGTTACTCTATATGTCAGTGCTCTTGAACCTTTTTGGGCCAGTTTAACCAGGGGCCAGTTTCGTGGAAGACAATTTTTCCATAGCCTAGGGATGTGGGGGATGTTTCAGTATGATTCTCACAAGGAGTGAGCCATCTAGATCCCTTGCATGTGTGGTTCACAGTAGGGTTTGAGCTTCTTCAGTTCAGTTCACTTCAGTCGCTCAGTAATGTCCAACTCTTTGCAACCCCATGGACTGCAATATGCCAGGCCTCCCTGTTCATTACCAACTCCAGGAGCTTACTAAAACTCATGTCCATTGAGTTGGTGATGCCATCCAACCATTTCATCCTCTGCCATCCCCTTCTCCTCCCACCTTCAATCCTTCCCAGCATCAGGGTCTTTTCAAATGAGTCAATGCTTTGCCTCAGGCAAAGTATTGGAGTTTCAGCTTCAACATCAGTCCTTCCAATGAATATTCAGGACTGATTTCCTTTAGGATGGACTGGTTCGATCTCCTAGCTGTCCGAGGGCCTCTGAGAGTCTAATGCTGCCACTGATCTGACAGGAGGTGGAGCTCAGGCAGTAAAGCAAGCGATGGGGAGTGGCTGTAAATACTGATGAAGTTTGATCACTCGCTCGCCACTCACCTCCTGTTGTGTGGCCCAGCTCCTAGTAGGCAATGGATCAATACCATGGCCCTGGGGGTTGGGACCCCTGCTGTATGTGATTTGTCCCTCAGGTTGACCTGGCTTTGATGACTGAACAGGATGACTGAACAGGATTTCAAGAAGGGAGAATCACATTTCAGGCAAGGAATTGGGCAAGTCCTTGCCTTGTAATCTGCTTAGGAGTCGTATTAGAAGGATGGGAGATGAGGACAGAGAGCCTGGGCCAGTTCACGGGGCCTCACGTGCCAGGCTGAGTGGTTTGTCATATCCTTGTGAGCAGAGGGAAGTCACTGAACCCTCTTGAACCTGGGGGAGAGATAGATGATCAACCTGTATTTTAGAAACAGGTCAAAATGGAACATGTAATGGAAAGGGAAGAAGCTAAAAGTAGGTTGTTTAGCTACTTTTAGTTAAGCCAAAATTCAAACCCCAAGTTATAGACTAAGAGACAACTATTCCTCAATGAACAGATAGTATTTAGTCTTTGAGTATACATTCCCTGTGTATCTGCTAAGGAGGTGTCCTGGGCCTCTCTGGGAGAAGCCGTAAAGGTAATGGTTAAGAGTACAGGCTCTGGAATGAATCAGATCATGTGGCTTCAAATCCACTCTGCCATTACTAGCTGTGTGACCTTGGGTAAATTACTAACATCTCGGAGTCTCTGTTTCTTTATTAGAAAAAGGAAGACAAAAAATAGATCTGTTGAGGGGCTTCCTTGCTGATCCAGTGGTAAAAAATCTGCCCGCCAACACAGGAGACACAGGTTAGATCCCTGATCTGGCAAGATCCCACATGCCACGGATCAACTAAGCCTGCGTACCACCTCTACTGAGCCTGCGCTCTAGAGCCTGGGAGCCACAGCTACTAAGTCCATGCGCCTAGACCCTGTGCTCTGCAGCAAAAGAGGCCACCACAAGGAGAAGCCCCTTCACTGCAACCGAGAGTAGCCTGCTCACCGCAACTAGAGAAAAGCCCACACACAGCAACGAAGACTCAGCACAGCCAAAAATAAATAAAGTTTAAAAAAATAGATCTGTTGAGAAAATTAAATGAGAAAATGTACATGAGTACCAACAGACAGCCTCACTAGAGTCAGGGTTCCATGGGTGTTAGCCATTATTAACCTTCAAGTTCATGAACACGCCCATAGCACATAACCCCCATGAAAGAGGAAAGCGTTAGGTTTCTTCACTTGCTTTTCTTATTCAGCACCAGCATTAGCAGTTGTTGCTTTTCTTTTTGGGTGCGCGTGTGTGTGTGTGTGTGTGTGTGTGTGTGTGGTGGTGATGGTATTATTTTTCATAAAGACACAGTTGTAACTTCACAAGAGGTGCTCTGAAGGAGGTGGCAACTGTGTAGCGAGGAGCAGCTGCTGGGCTCCTCACTAGTGCCACACAAGGATGTGGCTCATGACATCATGACTCTTGAGGTCCCCCCACAAGCAGCCAAAGCCTCCAGTGACCCTTTGGATTTTATTTCTGCTCTCAGCCCTCATTCCTGCACTACTAGCTATGTGCTCAGGGCTCTTTTCAGTTCAGTTCAGTCGCTCAGCTGTGTCCGACTCTTCGCGACCCCATGGACTGCAGCACGCCAGGCCTCCCTGTCCATCACCAGCTCCTGGAGTCCATGAGCCCAAACCTCATGTCCATGGAGTCGGTGATGCCATCCAACCATCTCATCCTCTGTCGTCCCCTTCTCCTCCCGCCTTCAATCTTTCCCAGCATCAGAGTCTTTTCAAATGAGTCAGTTCTTCACATCAGGTGGCCAAAGGGCTCTTTTAGTTCCTGGAAATACAGTTGCAAGAAAACTCAGCAGAGACTCTGCCCTCCTGAGCTGTGCTCTGTTGGAGAACCAGACCTTCATCAGACACATGGATAAACATAAATTTAGCTTCCCAGGTGGCTCAGGGGTAAAGAATATGCCTGCCATTTCAGGAGATGTGAGTTTAATCCCTGGATGGGGAAGATCCCCTGGAGAAGGAAATGGTAACCCACTCCAGTGTTTTTGCCTGGAAAATCCCATGGACAGAGGAGCCTGGTGGGCTACAGTCCATGGGGTCACAAGAGTCAGACACAACTTAGTAACTAAACCATCGCCCACAGATGTGACAAATGCCAGGTAGGAGTGTCTGGACTGGGGGCTCCTGGCTAAGGGGAGAGCTCCTAGCTCAGGACTGGAAGGGGGCACTGGCCGTAGCCTCTCTGAGGGTGTAGATGAGCCCAGGGCCAGGCAGTTCGGGAACACAGGCCAGGGTGCCTTCAGAAGCAAGGCCGAGGGCCATGGGGAGGGCCAGCTGGGTCGGGCCTGCGGAGCTCTCTAAGGCTCTTATCTTAAAGGCCTGGGAAGCACTGAGGTGTTTCCAGCAGGGTCGGGTGGGGAGAGGTCAGGTCAAGTTGAGGTGATGCTATCAGATTTACTTTTCAAAAAGCTCACCCTGGCCGCTGTGTGGAAAATGAGTTTCTGGGGTTTGACAACTGATCTTTTATCTGAGGAATTGACTGCCCGGTGACAGTGGCAGCAGGTTGCGGGATACAGCACCTGTGACAGGAAGAGGTAGTCAGGGGGTGTGTGCAGCATCGGTAGGCGCGGCCCCAGGCCCAGGGTCTCCCGCATGGGTGGGTGCGGCCAGCCGGCCTGAGTGCTTGGCCCTGGCCTGTGCCAACAAGCCCGGCTATTGTTCATGCCTCAAGAAGTGTTTTTCTTCTTTTGAAACACGTCATGCCTGAATGCCATCTGCTCGGAGGGTGTGTACAAACACGGTCTCCCCTGGCTAACCCACCAGCTAACAGAAAAGTGTTTTACACCCCAGAGAGCCATAAAAGACATTTATCTGCAATTAAAATGCTGTAGTAAGAAAACGGAAATAAAAATGAATACTACATCCCTTAGATTAGAACTAATCTAGTTCCTTAGCAACCACTGAAATCTGCTGTCTAGACCGAGTTCAATTACTTTTAAAACTTGTGGTAATCTTCAGACCAGGAATAAAGTCTGAAAATTAACTCTCTCCCACTAGAACGGGCACAGTGACATCTCCAATCCTGGAATTCTGCGAGAGCTTTCCCTGAGAGTTTGGAAAACTGGACCCAGTCACTGTTAAATGTGATTAAAAAGCATAAAAAGTTCATTTTCTTTCTAAAGGGATCTTGTAGCAAAGTGGTCCTTTTCCTTCCAGTTTCATTTTAGCTGTTGTTTCCTTCGAGACCACAAGGAAGATGAGAGAAGCTGCCTATTTTATTAAGGTGTCCAGTGGCCTTGATCAAACAAGATGGGAAAATGAGAGCAAACACATCATAATACATGAGGCAACACAGGTCAGTACTTCTGAAACTACCTGTGGGGAAGGATAATTTTTAAGAAATTTCTAATCAGTCATGGATCAATACTTCTGTCAAATACAAGGGGGAAAATGACCCGTGGAAGATATGCATGCTAAGTCCCTTCAGTCGTGTTTGACTTTTGTCAATTGCATGGACTGTAGGCTGCCTGGCTCCTCTATCCATGGGGATTTTCCAGGCAAGAATACTGGAGTGGGTTGCGGTGTGCTCCTCCAGGGGATCTTCCCGACCTAGGAGTCGAACCCCTGTCTCTTATGTCTCCTGCGTTGGCAGACGGGTTCTTTATTACTAGTGCCAGTGGAAGATGTGGTCATGTCAGACTGCTATGCAAATTTCTAAACTGCTGCTTCCTCTCAGTTTCTGTACCCAGATCACTGTGGGCTGATGACAGACTGCAGACTAGCACCGGTCCATGCAGCGCCCACTGAGTACGTGGCACTGGGCAATTGCTCTGACGTCCATTTCACTTTGCCTGAAAATCAACATCCAGTCCCCTCCCTCTTTCCCCCACTTGCTGCTCTGCTCTCCTCGGGTCCTCCCACCACCCTTGTCGCTCTGCACCTTGGGGCCCATGTTCCATCATCAGTGATCCCTTACCCTCTCCCCTCTACTGTATCCGGGCTCTCCTCTGAGGTTAATCCTCTTTTCTGTCAGAGTTTCCTGTCAGTCTCACTGAGGTCAGGCGGGGATGCCCACCTTTGACCTGCCCCCTAGGAGACCATCCCCCTTCGCCCTCATGCAGAAACTCTTGGGCGTCTGAGGCTCAGCTGTGCACTTACCTGACTCTCTCCTTCTTTCTGTCTCAGCAATCACCAGCCTTTCTAACAGCACCTCTCTCCCCAAACAGTCATCTAATGTTTTGGCAAATACATTATAGCCATTATTTTTAAAAATAATTTATAATTATAGCTATGATCCTAGGAGACTGATTGAAAACATCCAATAACCTAACTTCTGTGCCCCTAGCCCCCCAATATTCAGCCTAGTGCTGAGCTTAAGAAAAGACCCTGCAGCCAAGTAGACTGAGGGTTAATTTCCAGCAACTCCATTTACTAGATGAGTGATTTTAGGCAAATCTTGTAGCTTTGTGCAGCTTCATTCCTCTTGCATAAACTGGGAATAATAATAATACTGACCTCAAAGGGTTTTGGAAGAATTAAATAATTTACGTAAACTATCTGACCTATACTATGCATGCGTGTGAGCATGCATAGTTATGTCTGACTCTTTGTGATCCCATGGACTGTAGCAGGCCAGGCTTCCCTGTCCATCACCAACTTCTGGAGCTTGCTCAAACTCATGTCCCTCAGTTGGTGATGCCATCCAACCATCTCATCCTCTGTTGTCTCTTTCTCCTCCTGCCTTCAATCTTTCCCAGCATCAGGGTCTTTTCCAATGCCATCAAACCATCTCATCCTCTGTCGTCTTCTCCTCCTGTCTTCAATCTTTCCCAGCATCAGGGTCTTTTTCAATGAGTCAGTTCTTCGCATCAGGTGGTTAAAGTACTGGAGCTTCAGCTTCAGTATCAGTCCTTCCAGTGAATATTCAGGACTGATTTCCTTTAGGATTGACAGTCCATGTTGCTACAAATGGCAAAATTTTATTCTTTTTTGTGGTTGAGTATATTCCATTCTGGGCTTCCCTGGTGGCTCAGATGGTAAAGGATCTGTAGCTTAGACAGTAAAGAATCTGCCTGCAGTGCAGGAGACCTGGGTCAGGAAGATCACCTGGAGAAGGGAAAGGGAACCCACTCCAGTATTCTTGCCTAGAGAATCCCATGGAGAGAGGAGCCTGGTGGGCTACAGTCCATGGGGTGTCAAAGAGTGAGTGACCAACACTACTACTGTTATATTCCATTGTAATATACACTATATCTTCTTCATCCATTCATCTGTTGATGGACACTTAGGTTGCTTCCAGGTCTTGGCTATTGGGAATAGTGCTACTATGAACATAGAGTTTCATGTATCTTTTTGAATTATGGTTTTTGGTAAACAGCAGATACTCTATCTTCCTACACTTTATAGTAAATCAAGGCCACCAGGCATGAATCCTCGCATTTTGCCTCTTTACCTCCTTTACCTCTTTACCCTCTTGAACACTAGGTTCAAGTGTTGTTTTTCCTGGAAGCCATGCCTCCATCTGGCCGACTTCATCCTCCTCCAAGAGCCTGCTCCTTCTTCTGTGCCCACTAGCTTCTTTCTCTGTCCACTCACATGCTTAAGGGTTTCTTCCCACCTGCACTCAGGGTCATGAGGCAGGAATGAATGGGGTAGAATAGGAATGAGGACAGGGGTTGGAGATCCCAAGGGACAAGAAACTCTCAAGGAGGGACAGGCTTATAGCGTCAAAGGCAGTGGAGACCAAGCCCATCAGGACCAATGGAACTAGCTGCCAGGAAACAGAAGAAACTGTAGTAGGAATGGAAGTGGGATTGCTGTGGGTTGAGGAGTGAATGGTTACTAGGAAGTGAGAAATTCAAGGCAGGGATCATAAACGACTTTGGAAAGAAGCTTGGCCATGAAGGGAAGGAGGCTGCTGTTCCTTGAGGAAGTTAGAAGGTATTTGTCTGTCTTCAGATGGATGGGCTCTGTGCTCAGTCACTTCAGTTGTGTCCGACTCTTTGCGACCCCATGGACTATAGCCTGCCAGGCTCCTCTGTCCATGGGATTCTCCAGGCAAGAATCCTGGAGTGGGTTGCCATGCCATCCTCCAAGGGATCTTCCTGACCGGGGGATCCAACTCTTGTCTGCCTGTGTCTCCTGCATTACAGGTGGATTTTTACCCACTGAGCCACCTGGGAAGCCCAAATGGAGTCTAGTGCATTTAAATGCTGACAAGAAAGGGCCAGCAGCATGGAGAGGTTGGAGATCCAGGAGAGAAGGGATAATAAATGGACAAGGTCTTTACTAAGGCTGCATAGTGTGGGGTCCCCAGCTCAAGTGGAATTCACTTTATACACAGGCAGGAGCATTGTCCCTGTAACGAGTGAGCAGGACACTGGTGGCCTGGGTGCAGGCACATGTGTGGTGTGGGCTCGGGGACTTGATGATGTGTCTTTATGGAGGTTTTTTGCTTTAATTCTTTCCTCAGAAGCAGAAATGTTTCTCCGTGGGAAGTGGGGGAGGGGGCCCTGGAGGGCTGAAGGTTTGACATCGCAGTTATGAATAAGGAGAGAGAAAACTGAACAGGACCCCACAAGACAGCCATCAAGAATAGCTCTGCTGAAAGGCGGGGTGGGCGCTTTGAGAGCTGCAGCAAGAGGGTAGGGGGCAGCTGCTGGATTTTCCTGGGGAGCGGGGGTTAGATGAAGAGGTGTGCAGAGAGGGCCGATCTTGGTTTAGGAAATGAGTGAAGGCTGAGGGGCTGAAAGATAGGGGAGCAAATGGAGAGAAACCAGAGATCTTAATGAGATTTATTTATTTATTTTTTTTAATGAGATTTAAATACAAGTGCAGTGGGAGCAAGAGAGAGGAAGGGCTGAAAGAACTGGAGGTCATGAGCAGGCATGAGTACTGGAGATGGAGATTCTAGAGAGAGAGAGAGGAATTGTGGGAGACAGCAGGGCCAGGGCATGGCCGCAGGAGAAGAGCGCAGAGGCGGGGGAGGGATGAAGTCACTGCATCATGAATAGTGAGGCTGCCTATATAATGGTGGCTCATGTCACCCAGGAGAGGAAAGCTGCGAGCAGGTGATGCAAGCCTTTAGTAAAGGGTGAGTGACCAGGATGTCAGGAGAGTCAAGCCGGGGAGAGGTGGAGGGGCCTCAAGCAGCAGAAGGTTTATGCGGGAGTGGAGGAGCTGACAGCTTGTTAACAGCCGTGGGGACTGGGAGACATTCCTTCCTGTGAGGTTCCCCACCGCCTTTGGGATGAGATTCACACCCTGTGCATGAAGCACAGGCTGGAGACACGTGGTCCTCTCTAGCGGGGTCGCTGCATCTCACCCCCATTTCAGCACAGGTGCTCCGCAGGGCTTCCCTTGTGGCTCAGCTGGTAAAGAATCTGCCTGCAATGTGGGAGACCCTGGTTCAGTTCATGGGTTGGGAAGACCCCCTGGAGAAGGGAAAGGCTACCTGCTCCAGTATTCTGGCCTGGAGAATTCCAGGGACTGTATAGTCCATGGGGTCACAAAGAGTCAGACACAACTGAATGACTTTCATGTTCGTTTTCCACAGGGCAGCTCCCCAGTGGTAACCACACCCTCCTCTCCGTTCCTGTGCACAAGTTAAGCTCTCTGCTTTGGGAGCAAGCTTCCTCTGGGTTCCCCCTCACCCCGCCTGTCTCACCCTCACATCGTCAGCTCAGTCTCACTCCCTGGAGGCCTGCGGACCCTCGCCCAGCCAGCTGGCTGCCCCAGTGCCTGAGTTGCACGGTCAGGTGCTCGCTCCCCCTCGCCCCTGGACATCATGACTGTCTGACATCTATTGCCAACATGGAGCACAACCAGGCTTAAGGTCAACTCTTCGTGAAGAGTTTTGGGAGGAATCAGTGTCAAGTAGAGGCGGTGGGCAGTGGCCGATGGGTGGCAAAGAGCAACACAGAAAGCCCAGCTGAAGATCTTGCGCCGTTTTCTTCTGCTCATTAGGCCCAGTAATTCATTCAGTTCCTCAAGTGGAAAACAATTTCTCAAAAATTCAGCTATTAAATAAATCATTCACATGAATATTTTTTTCACTGGCTCCAAAGAGTGCTGGCCTATCTCTGCAGAACTGACGTGGGTCTGGTGTCTAGGCTCCTGCTCTGTATTCACCAAGGCCCGCAGACCCATCAGCGAACTCTGAGATGGCAGCAATAACATTATTAAATAATAAGTTCCAAATCCCCTGAAAACAATTCTGTGTGATGAGCTGGACTTCTGCATGTGAGCAGGCTGCTGGATGTAGCTCCGGGAAGCATCGAGAACACCCCCGATGGCCATTTTGCTGTGTAGGTTTGCGCTTTTGATCGCAGTCAGTGTGTTCTCCCGGAGCCACGAGGCTGGGCTGAAATCCACACAGTTTTCTCTGCACACAAAGCCTTCTATAAACGTGGAGGTGCCCCTCTGGGATGGCCTTTTAGGCAGCAGATGATAGAAGACCAGAGAGGACATGTCAAATCCTCTCTTGTGACAATGTGTGTGTGTGTGTGTGTGTGTGTGTGTATCATGCCTGTGTCTTTCTGGGTTGATGTCCTTTGTGGGTCTGTGTGTGAAAGCCTTTCTGTGTATCCGTGAATTTGTGTGTGTGTGTCCTGCGTCTGAGTGGGTTGATGTCCTGTGTATGTATGTCTGTGTGTGTCTCTCTGTGTGCCTGTGAGTGTATGAGTGTGTACATGTCCTGTGTATCTTCATGTCTGAGTCTGTGTGGGTTGATGTCCTGTGTGGGTCTGTATGTGAACGCCTTTCTGTGTAGCTGTGAATGTGTGAGTGTGTGTCTTGTGTGTGTGTATGTAACTGCGTGACTGTGTCTCTCTAGGTTGATGTCCTTTGTGGGTCTGTGTGTGTTTCTCTGTGTGTCTGTGAATGTGTGAGTGTGTGTCCTATGAGTGTATCTTCACATCTGTGGGGGCTGGCGTCCTGTGTGGGTCTGTGTGTGACTGTCTTCATGTGTGCTCTGTCTACAGAGAAGGGGATGGAAGGAGCTGCAGGTGACTATGGTCCCAGACCCCGTCTCCTGCCCAGAACAGTGGCCTCTTTCTTCCTGGCCTCTGGATGGCCAGATTCTTGCTGACTCTCTCTATTCCAGAAGCATCTGCCTGCCTCTCGGCAATGGCCAGGCAAGGTAGTCAGACTATCTGGAAAGGGCCCACGGATGTTTTAGCGGGTTTTTGCCTGGGCTGCTGTCTGTCTTCCCAGGTGGTGCTAGTAGTAAAGAACCCGCCTGCCAATGCAGGAGACATAAGAGATGTCCGTTCAATCCCTAAAGTCGAGAAGCTCTCCCAGAGAAGGGCATGACAGTCGACTCTGGTATTCTTGCCTAGAGAATCCCCATGGATAGAAAAGCCTGGTGGGCTACAGTCCATGGAGTCACAGAGAGTTGGACACAACTGAAGTGACTTAGCATGCATGCATGCTGTCTGTCTGGGCTGTCTGCCAGTCAGTCCCTGAGTTCTAGGGAGCACCTGGTTGGGCAGGGCCTGCCATGTGTGCAGAGGTGGTGGGTCCCAGGCTAATGGAGTTGAAGCTCAGGTCATTTAGGTCAGCTGCAGGTTAACAGGCTGCAGATCACGTGTCACAGTTGTCCTCAAGAAGAAGAGTGTGATCACAATTGTATCTCTCACTCTTACTTTCACATCCAAGTCGGGTCACTCCAGACTTTCTGGTGGGGTTAATTACATTGTTGCTCCAAGGCCTGAAATCCATTTAGGCCTCAATGATAGATATGCAACAAGAAATGAAGGTTTACTCTATAGCACAGGAAACTATAGTCAATATCTTGTAATAACCTATAATAGAAAATAATCTGAAAAATAATAACATGTATATGTATAACTGAACCACTTTGCTGTGTACCTGAAACACTGTAAGTCAACTATACTTCAATTATATATATATATATATATATATATATATAAAATTCACAAGTTTAAAGATTAAAAAAAATAATTTCCAGCTACGCTGATGGGAATAACAGTTATTTCATGAGGGCAGTTGGGAAAAAACCAATCGAGTGTTTTCTGGTTTGCCAATTTAGGGGAAAAGTGATTTTTTCCTCTAGAAATTTATTTTTTAAAGTGAGGTTTAAAAATACCGTTTTTTATTTCTGTTACTTCTCTTTCCTGAGTGGGTATCATTATTATGCTGGCAAGAGGCCAAAGTGTGGGTGAGGAGTGGCCATTGTAGCTGTCTTACCTAACTTTTTCCAAAGAGAGAGGCTCCTATTGTTTCCAAGCAAGCTGCCCCAAAAGGCTTCTCGGGAACACAAGGAAGGCCCCTCTCCATTGGAGAAAGCAGCTTTGTACACATTGCTGCCCACATACTCCAGGCACCAGGGTACCTGCCCTGCCTCCCAGGAGTGGCCACTCGAGCTAGGCAGACGAAAGCTGTTAGCAGGTCAATGGGCTGACTCACTCCCCTGCCCTAGGCTGGAGCTGGGGTGGGGAGTAGGGGTGTGGGGTGTGGATATGGAGCTTGTTGTTCTATTTATAAATTTTGGTGTATTTCATCTTTAGCTTGTCTGGGGCCTGCTTGCAGACTTCAGTCGCTTCTGGCTACACTCATGGCAGGACTGATGTGTGCACTGCCTCATGGACAAACTGGTATGTATGTAAATGAATTACCTCCTTTTTAAACTGCTCATTTCAGATTTGACTTAAAAAAAAGAAAAAAAAATGTAATCTTTTTTTCAAAAACATCTTTTTTCTAATAATAGATAATATTTATTGAGCATTTCCAATGCCAAATGCTTATATACATTATTTGAAATGGTCACTTTATTGATATTACTGCCCCATTTACAAATGTGGAGACTGTGGTAATTTCCTAAGGGCACTTGGCCAGTCTGCCGGCCCTGCCTTATTCCAGTTGTCCAATGGGAGCGTCACGCCACACACAAATGCCATTTTCATGATCCGCTCTGTAACCTCGTTTGAAATTTGAGACATGCTTGTCACCTTCTATAAGTGCAATATATTGGTGAGGTTAGCATGATCTCTTTTAGAGTACACATTTTTTTCCTATATCACACTTCAAATTATCTTATAATGAAAAGGTTTTCTTTATATATATGGGTGATTCCACATTAATGAGAATACAAAAGTTCAAGTAGACAAAAATAGATTAAATTTTAGGCTTATTCATTTTTAAAGGGGTTTGGCTTTCAAAAAGATTCTCTATGGATTTTCTTTAAATAGAATTCTTATAACAATCTTAAAATATTTTGAATGATTAAATTTCAATTCAACTCATCCACCCAAATTCTAACCTCTACACAAGTACCTGTTATACACTGTTAAGTTGAACCATATGAAATTGCCGATATTCACTCTTTTCTAATATACCAAAGTGGCAGTTTCGTAAGGTTCAATCTGATATCTGCTCTTATCAAACATTTATTTTTAGTTTCAAAGGCTAGAAGTGGACCAGTTTATCCTCAATTTAAATCGATTGTTTGAGATCAATAAGCCAGACAGTGGTTCTTTCCTGAAGCGTGTACTGTGGGTAATTTTATTTCTGGACTCGGCTTTTATTAAAGATAATCTCCTATTAATATAATTCAAGCAAGCTTCAGTTCAATATCTACTATGTGAAAAACACTTCTTTAGGCAGAACTCCTTGCCCCACACCTCAACAGTGTTCTACATGAGACACTTGGAATGTCCAGATTCTGGGAAAGGAGTGGGAGCATCTACATCGCCCTCTAGAGGATTCTCACACACACAATATCACTGGCTCTGTTGGCTGAATTCTCTTTATATTTTAATCATGTTAACGATATATGTTTCTGTCACTTCATATACCTATTATTTGGTGACAGATCAATTCAAACTGTCAGTTATGAATCTTCTCCCTTGAAAATGGTAATTCTATCATTCTTAAATGTGTTCGTAACAGTACAATCTGAGCACTATGAAATCAAACCTATTTATTGAACACCCAAAGTCTGAACAATTGCACATTTTAATTTGTGTACTTTGTGTATGAGGGAACATGACTTCCCCAAAGGAATAAGCAGGAGAAACTGATATAGTTAGGAACACAATGCCAAGGTTACTGCTGGACATAGCAGATCAGTGACATGGCTGGATGGCTACTGGCCAGGGCATATCCAGTTTCCTGTAATAAGAGGTGGATGAATACAGGCTAGGAATGCCATAGAGGGCTTAGGCTGAAGCCAAGAGAGGTCCACAGTGCCAGAGAAGTAAAGCATTGTAGCTACTATTTCATGTTTCTTCTGAAAACAATATAAATGGCTTATAAGACTAGGATGCTGGAATTAATATTTAATGTAAAAAGCCTTACTGAAAACAATTGTGTAGCTATCAGGTATAAATAATAATTTCCACCTCTGCTGGTAATTTTTTACTCATTTAGGTTGTCACACTACCGTAGCAGCAGTTTATAGGTGCACTTAACTCTAATGGCACATTGATTAAACTATGGTGGAATTACCCATTCAATATATCTTCCCATTCTGTACTATTATGAAGTTCTAAATATTTCAAATGCAGATAGACCTCTATTAGTCAACAGTTCAGCAGCTACCTGTCTTCTTTCCTCTTTTTTGAATCATTACGAAGGCTTATACATTTACTTTTCTGCATACTTGAACCAATAATCTTATGAAAAGGAATTAACACACATACAGACTAAGAATCTGGATTTATTTGAAATCTGATGAGAAAATGAGCCAATTAAAATGAGTATAAAAATATGGAGGAAAAGAACCCTTTGACTATGACACATCACTGACTCTGTGAACATTTCTTTTCTCGCTTGGTATGTCATATCTATGAAGGTTCATCCAGCACAGACAGAAATAAGCCTCTGCTTTCATTCGTAGGCAGGTAAAACTTCTAGAAGTTCAGAGAGGGAGTAATAGCTCTGTGTCAGTCTGAGTGCTTCCAGAAGCAGTCACCAAGACAAGAGCAGCTCTGTAAGTTCACTTATAGAAGACTCCCTGGGAAGATGCTATGAAAGGAGATGGGCTGGGAGCACGGGAAGGTGGGGGAGCCTGCCCCCATCCCCGAGCCAGGTCTGACACCTGTGAGGAAGGAGTAAGGACAGAAGATTGGGTGCTAAGTCACTTCAGTCATGTCTGACTCTTTGAAGCCCCATGGACTGTAGCCACCGCACCCCCCCCCCCCCAACAGGCTCCTCTGTCCTTGGGATTCTCTAGCAAGAATACTGGAATGGGTTTCCATTTCCTCCTCTAGGGGATCTTCCAGACCCAGGGATCGAACCCACGTCTTTTACATCTCCTGTATTGACAGGCATGTTCTTTATCACTAGAACCACCTGGAAAGCCTGAGGATTGGGTAGGAAATACTTGGGATCAATTCAAAGAAAGTCTCAACTCAAGCTGATGGGGTCCTGAACAAAGGTTGCCCTTTAGAGGAGCCCCAGGTCAGGCAGAATGGCCCACCTCTAGGAGCCCTGTTGTGCCAGGTCCTTGGAGGAGGGCAGCCCAGGGGAAGCATGGTCTTACCAGCTGCAGTGGATTCAAAAGAGTGGCCTCAAGAGGCTGGCTGGCCACTGTGTTCCCCGCAGGTACAGCTTCTTTTGAAAGGAGATCTGAGTGGTGTACTTCCATGCCCTCCACAAGTACTGTTTCTTTTTGGTGACTATGCAATTTAACACAGGGATCTTGTTTCTTTCAGACAAAACTAAAAAATCCCCTGGTTGGACACCTTCCTCAGCTTTCTTGGGATACATTCCTGGAGGACCAGCTGGGTGCCTGTGTTTTCCTGATGAGGTACAGGTTATACTTGCTGTCATGGTTCAGAAGGCTGAGCACTGAAGAACTGATGCTTTTCAAACTGTGGTCCTGAATAAAACTCTTGAGAGTCCCTTGGACTGCCAGGAGATCAAACGAGTCAATCCTAAAGGAAATCAACCCTGAATACTCGTTGGAAGGACCGATGCTGAAACTGAAGCTCCAAGTTTTTGGCCACCTGATGCAAACAGCTGACTCCTTGGAAAACACCTTGATGTTGGGAAAGTTTGAAGGCAAAAAGAGAAAGCGGGTGACAGAGGATAAGATGGTTGAATGGCATCACCAACTCAATTGACATGAATTTAAGCAAACTCTGGGAGATGGTGAAGGACGGGATCCTGGCATGCCGCAGTGCATGGGGTTGCAAAGAGTCAGACTTGAGTTGGCAACTGAGTAACAGCAAAACATGGTACAGAGGAAAAAGACAGTCAAGTTAAATAAAGCATCTGGAAGGATTTCCTGTCTCCAGAACTGTCCGAAGATCACTCTGACATTTGCCCAAGCATTTCCTTTATTAGGGGCTTCCCTGATAGCACAGCTGGTAAAGAATCCGCCTGTTCTTGAGCTTCTCTTGTGGCTCAGCTGGTAAAGAATCTGCATGCAATGCAGGAGACCTGGGATTGATCCCTGGGTTGGGAAGATCCCCTGGAGAAGGGAAAGGCTACCCATTCCAATATTCTACCTAGAGAATTCCATGGACTATACAGTCCATGGGATACAAAGAGTTGGACACAACTGAGTGACTTTCACTTTCCTTTATTGTAACTCCTTTGGATTGTGGTCCTACTGGGTCAAATCCAGGGTATAACCTACCTCCTTAAATAAATGACAATAGTTAACACTTATGCAGCATTTGCTATATGCCAGCTACTGCTCCAACCTTTACTTTCATGAACTCAGTTAATCCTCAAAATAAGTCTGTGAGGCCAATATTATCATTACCTCCAATTTTAGGGAGGAGGGAACTGAGGCACAGAGAGGTAATGGAAAGTAAGTAAGTGGGTACTGGATTCCCATCCAGGCAGGGGGACACCACCATATGTGTTTCTGATTGAGTGTCTGTGTCCTCCCCAAAGTCAGTGTGATGGTATTAGGAGGTACAGCCTTTGGAAGTACTTAGGTTTAGATGAGCTTATAATGGTGGAATTCTCCATTCAAGAATACTGGAGTGGGTAGCCATTCCCTTCTCCAGGGGATCTTCCTGACCCAGGGATCTAACCTGGGTCTCTACATTGCTTATAAATATGATATTCCACAGCCTGAGCTAAGACAGTGTTTCTACGCAGTATGCTAGGGAAAGAGGTGCGTAAGATCTCAAGTGGACAGGGTGGCAGACATGTGAGTGTAGTTGGCCACAAGCTGGAGACCAGTGACACGCTCACTGTACAAGCTGAGCCAGCTTGGTGGCAGGGAGGGAAAGGGCCCACCCTGGGGAACTTGGGGTACACAGCAGCATTGCCAGGCAACGCCCGGAATCTTAGGCCAGGAGGAACACCACTCTTCCTGGTACCTCCAGTGCTGGTTCCTAGTGTACTTTTGGCCACAATCCGAATTACTTCACGAGCTGTGTATGTTCCAGCTTTCTAGTGACAGATGTCAGAGACTATAAGCAACTGGGAAGATAGAAACTGACAGCAGTACTGAAGACAGTGACAGTTTGGATAGCAGCAGCAGCAGCAACAGAAGTGAATAGTAGCAAATAGCAACAGTCTCACGGTGGTGGGACTCATGATGCTTTGGTCGCATACAAAGAAGAACAGAGAAACCCACTGTGAATGGCAGGGCAGGTGTAAAGTTTGAATCAGGAAAGAAGAACGAATATACACATGAGCACAAGATTTTGTATATTATTTCAGTGAATTGATAGATAGCTTGAAATTGATCCACAGCCTCCAGCAGGATAAACTGTTTTAAAGACACTTAAGAGAGAACCTACTGAGCTCAAAACATATAATCTGTCTTTAAATAGCCCTGTGCTAAAGGGCAGAATATAACTAATTTTATAAGGAGTCCCAGGGGATTGTGGAAACCTACAACTACTGAGGCTCAGATTTTTTATCTTTTATGTTGGTGAAAGTAAAAGCGTGGGGCCACAGATACTGAGCAAATGATATAACTTCTGCAAAAGCAATTTATGCCCGATTCACCCATTATAGGAGAAGGCAATGGCACCCCACTCCAGTACTCTTGCCTGGAAAATCCCATGGGTGGAGGAGCCTGGTAGGCTGCAGTCCATGGGGTTGCAAAGAGTCAGACACGACCGAGCAACTTCACTTTCACTTTTCACTTTCATGCATTGGAGAAGGAAATGGCAACCCACTCCAGTGTTCTTGCCTGGAGAATCCCAGGGACCGGGGAGCCTGGTGGGCTGCCGACTATGGGGTCGCACAGGGTTGGACACGACTGAAGTGACTTAGCAGCAGCAGCAGCACCCATTATATTGATAAATTCTTGAGGAGAGAAATATGCACGTAGATAGAGGGGAGGCAGTGAGGTAATAGCTCACAGCTCTCCATCTTCCCTACTGATGTTTAGTGATAGTGGGTTAGACCACACACAGCTTCCAAGCCACTTCAAACTGCAATGGGAAATACAGTGACGGCAGCCCCTTTAGTCTTTTTTTTTTTTTTTATAAAAAAGCTTTAGTCTTTAAAAATGCCTTTAATACAATTCCACCTTATAGACTATTTTTAAAAAGTGGAGTTACCAGAGGATTGAGGGAGCCTTGTCACGAACGGAGAACCAGTTTAGAAACAGGAAACAAGGTGGAAATGAATGGGTACCTCTCTGCACGGAGACATGTTAACAACCACGACCCTGCCAAGATGCTGCTTGGATCATTTTATAAATGATCTGGACGAGGGCACAGAAAAATGTCTGGATTTGCTGATGATCCTGACTTTTGGTGCATAAGGATAGATTTCAGAAGATATTTTAAGCTCATGTCAAATAGACAAAAACATTGGTACATGTGATTGTGAGAAACTGCAAGTAATAAATGCACTTGGGGGGGGGGAAGTATCACAGATTTCCAGGCATATGAGAGCTGAGAGATCAGTTACAACCCGCAAGAGTTTCCCGGGATTAGATGATAGAATCCACTCATAGGAAAACTATCTCAGGGTCAGCCAGTCCAACCTGTCATCTGAAGTCGTCCCTGGCCTTCCGTAGCATCCTGACCACATGAACTCTGACTCCTTGCTCTCACAGTGAGGAACTCCTCATGCTCAGAGAAAACTCTGTCTTCATTCGGACAATTCAGAAAGAAAGTTCTCCTTCGTGTTGAGGCAACACCAGCCACTTCCTTAGGCAACTCAGTGTTCCAGGATATCAGAGCACGGTTCTGATTCCTCTCCCACATAAACGTCACACAAATTTGAAGAACTGTGTCCTCAGTTTTGTTTTGTTTTTTCAAATCAAGTTAAGCATCTGATAGGTCCTCATTGCTTGGCTCAGAACAAGTCTAAGTGTCCTAACTATTGAAACTGCTTCCCACTGGTGACACAGTTTACTATGCTCCTGTCCCATGTGCCCAGGACTGAATTCAGTATTTCAGGCAGGAAGTGACAAGTGCTCTATGAAAGGGACCTTGTTCCGGGGAAACCCTCCTCACCTCCGCCCGCATTTTTTAAATCATAGCTTTGCGTGTGTGCGTGCATGGTAAGTCACTTTAGTCATGTCCCACTCTTTGTGACCCTATGGACTGTAGCCCCCAGGCTCCTCTGTTCATGGGATTCTCCAGGCAAGAATACTGAAGTGGAATGCCATGTATTCCTCCAGGGGATCCTCCCGATCCAAGAATCAAACCTGAGTCTCTTACGTCGGCAAAAGGGTTTTGTTTTTGTTTTTTTGTGTTTTTTTACTACTAGCGCCACCTGGGAAGCCCAGTAACACCTTTATTAAGGTATAATTTATATATCACAAGATTTATGCTTTTAAAGTGTAAAGTTCAGTATTTTTTTTGTGGTTTTTATTATGTCTACAGAGTTATGCAGTCGTTATTGTTCAGTCGCTAAGTCATATCTGACTCTTTGCGATCCCATGAACTGCAGCATGCTAGGCTTCCCTGTCCTTCACTATCCCCGAGTTTGGTCAAACTCATGTCCATTGAGTCAGTGATGCCATTCAACCATCTCATCCTCTGTTGCCCCCTTCTCCTCCTGCCTTCAACCTTTCCCATGTCAGAGTCTTTTCCAATGAATCAGTTCTTCGCATCAGGTGGCCAAAGTGTTGGAGCTTCAGCTTCAGCATCAGTCCTTCCAATGAATATTCAGGGTTGATTTCCTTTAGGATTGACTCCTTGATCTCCTTGCAGTCCAAGGGACTCTTTTAAGAGTCTTCTCCCACTTCCAGAACATTTGCATCATCCCCCAAAGAAACCTCATACCTATTAGCAGTCTCTGCTTATCTTCCACCTTCTGGCAACCACTAATCTGTTTCCTGTATATACTTGTCTCTTCTGGACATTTCACATAAATTGGCTGATGGGTGTGAAATCACTTTGATTTGCCCTACCCTAGTGACTAATGCGGAGAAGGCAATGGCACCCCACTCCAGTACTCTTGCCTGGAAAATCCCATGGATGGAGGAGCCTGGTAGGCTACAGTCCATGGGGTCGCTAAGAGTCGGACACGACTGAGCGACTTCACTTTCACTTTTCACCTTTATGCATTGGAGAAGGAAATGGCAACCCACTCCAGTGTTCTTGCCTGGAGAAACCCAGGGATGGGGGAGCCTGGTGGGCTGCCGTCTATGGGGTCACACAGAGTCGGACACGACTGAAGCGACTTAGCAGCAGCAGCAGCAGTGACTAACGATGCTGAACAAGATGTGACATTTTGTGACTGGCTTCTTTCACTTAGTGTTTTACTTTTACACTCATATTTTCAAGCTTCATCCATGTTGTAACCTGTATCAGTACTTCATTGCTTTCTATTGGTGAATAATATTCCATTGTATGGATACAATCAATCAATCACATTTTCTTTATCCATTCATCAGTTGATGGACTTTTGTGTTCTTTTTAACTTGGGGATACAATGAATAATGTTTTCATGAATATAAAAATAAAAAACATGCAAGTGTTTGTGCATGTGTTTTAATTCTCTTTGGTGTATACTTAGTGGAATTGCCGGGTCATATGGTAATTCCATGGTTAACCTTCTGCAGAGCTGACAAAATGTTTTCCACAGTGGCTGCACCATTTTGTAATTCTACCAGTAACATATGAAGGTTCCAATTCCTCCATATCCTTTCCAACACTTGTTGTTATCTATCTCTTTGATAACAACCATCATAGCGGGCACAAAATCACTTTGATTTGCCTTGCCCTAGTGACTACTGGAGAAGGAAATGGCAACCCACTCCAGTGTTCTTGCCTGGAGAATCCCAGGGACAGGGGAGCCTGGTGGGCTGCTGTCTATGGGGTTGCACAGAGTCGGACACGACTGAAGTGACTTAGCAGCAGCAGTGACTACTGATGTCGAATATCTTTACATGTGCTCATTTTCCATTTGCATATCTTTCTTAAAAAGTGTCTATTTAAGTTTTTTTTTTTAATTGAGTTGTCTTTTTATAATTGAGTTGTTAGAGCTTTTCTAAATTCTGGATATTAGACTAATATCAGGTATATGATTTGAAAATATTTTCTCCCATTCTGTGGACTTAGTGTTTAACTTTGATGAAGGCCAAAACTAAGATCACAGCATCTGGTCCCATCACTTCATGGGAAGTAGATGGGGAAACAGTGTCAGACTATTTTTTGGGGCTCCAAAATCACTGCAGATGGTGACTGCAGCCATGAAATTAAAAGACACTTACTCCTTGGAAGGGAAGTTATGAGCAACCTAGATAGCATATTCAAAAGCAGAGACATTACTTTGCCAACAAAGATCCGTCTAGTCAAGGCTATGGTTTTTCCAGTGGTTATGTATGGATGTGAGAGTTGGACTGTGAAGAAAGCTGAGTGCCGAAAAATTGATGCTTTTGAACTGTGTTGGAGAAGACTCTTGACAGTCCCTTGGACTGCAAGGAGATCCAACCAGTCCATCCTAAAGGAGATCAGTCCTGGGTGTTCTTTGGAAGGAATGATGCTAAAGCTGAAACTCCAATACTTTGGCCACCTCATGCGAAGAGTTGACTCATTGAGAAAAGACTCTGATGCTGGGAGGGATTGGTAGCAGGAGGAGAAGGGGATGAGAGAGGATGAGATGGCTGGATGGCATCACTGAGTCGATGGACGTGAGTCTGAGTGAACTCTGGGAGTTGGTGAGGGACAGGGAGGCCTGGCGTGCTGCGATTCATGGGGTGGCAAAGAGTCGGACACGACTGAGCGACTGAACTGAACTGAACTAAATGTATCTAATTTTCTTTTGTCACTTGGGTTTTTGTTGTCATACTTAAGAAACCATTGCCTAACTCAAGGTTATGGACTTTACCTCTGTGTTTTCTTCTAAGTTTCTTAAGTTTTACCTCTTACATTTGATTTTAGCCATTCTGAGTTTAAATTTTTTAAAATGATTGAGGTATAGCTCTAACTTCATTTTTATACAAGTAGACACTTTGTCTTAGGATGATTTGTGGAAAACACAATCCTTGAATTATCTTGGCCCCCTTGTGGCAAAATAATTGACCATAATGGGGGACTCATTTCTAGTAGTGATATTGGTCATTTTCTCTTCATACTGTTGACTCATACTGAGTTTATTGTCCACAAACTCCTGTAAGTGTTTCACAGGTATTGCTCTTAAGCCAAGCTTCCCCCAGCCTTCTCTTGTGCAGATGGAAATGGGGGCCCTGATGAGAGACTTCATCTTCATCGCTCTTAAATGTCACCTTGTCAGTTCAGCTGGTCATTCCACAAAGCTGAGAGCTTTGGGATATGGAGTCTGATGTCCCTCCCAGGTTTATGTCTTCTATATCATCAGTCATTCAGCTCAGCATGGGATATTTAATAAAGTTCTTATCAGGCTACTGGTCTATGTTGGTGAAGAAGACAAGAACCCACTCATGGAAGAGGCACAGAGAAGGCAGATAATACAGAAGTAAGCTAACAAACAAGATAATTTCAAACAGTGGGCTTCTTCAGTCATGGATCATTCAGGAAGGATGCATGCATGCGTGCTCAGTTGTGTCCAACTCCAGGCTCCTCTCTCCATGGGGTTCTCCAAGCAAGAATCCTGGAGTGGGTTGCCATTTCCTACTTCAGGGGATCTTCCTGACCCAGGCATCAAATCTGTGTCTCCTGCATTGGCAGGTGGATTCTTAACCAATTTCACCACCTGGGAAGCCTGGATCATTTAGGGAAATCTCTTTAATTTACAACTGCTTTGAGTTACAATTATGTTTCCACTATCATCTTAGAAGCCAGTTATATCTAAATGTCATTGCTCAAGGTTCATTTCAGAGAGTAGCACACTTTGAAGGGCCTTCCTTGTACCTGATGCAGACATGAAGGAGAACACGCCCTCTCTGGTGCCACTCAGAGGGGCACATGGTAGGGATGGCTGGGCCACGAGCCTCACACAGCAGAATCCTGCTGCAGATTCTAGAAGAATACACTGCAATCCTAAAATGACTCCTGCAACTTGTTATTATTAGAAAGGGCCTGATAACTCTGCTGCCACTTTTTCCTGGATAAATAGCTCCTTTCTGGGGTTTTGGTCCAAATTGTTTCACTGGCAGCCACAACAGCACATGCATGCATGTTCTTCCTCTCTGTCAAAAAAGTCACTTTGTGGGAAGTCTGTGGAATCAATAGAGAAGGATGTTGGACTTCGGAGTCCTACTGCAGCTGATGCAAGTGAGAGGCACCAGGGGGAAGACCTGTTCCTAAACCTCTATCCCCTCTGAGATGAAGGTCTATCAACCCTGAAGGAAAGCAACTTTGTTGCTAGAGCTGAAAACAATGCCTGAAGCATCCAGCAAATCAGGGTTGAACAAAGGTGGGAATCAAGGAACGTTTCTGTACAGTTCAAAAGTTTGGCCTCTTCTGTAGCTTCTTGTTCAGGGATATCTTTAAAAATTAATTTTTATTGGAGTGTAGTTGATTTACAATGTTGTACTGTCTGTACAGTAAGGTGAATCAGTTATGCATACATTTACATATATATAAAATCTATCTGTCTATCTATATATAAAGAATCTAAAAAAGTGGAGATATATATGTATATACATATAGGTTGTGCTAGTGGTAAAGAACCCACCTGCCAATGCAGGAGACATAAAAGACATGGGTTCCATCCCTGATTTGGGAAGATCCCTTGGAGGAGGGCATGGTAACCCACTCCATTATTCCTGCCTGGAGAATCCCATGGACAGAGGAGCCTGCTGGGCTACAGCCTAGGGTTGAAAAGAGTGGGACGTGATTGAAGCGACTTAGCATGCAAGCATATATTTCCCATATAGGTCATTACAGAGTATTGAGTAGAGTTCCCTGTGCTATAAAGTAGGTTTTTTTAAAAACTTTATTTCGTATTGGGGTATAGCCAGTTAGAACTTCCCTGGTGGCTCAGACGGTAAAGCGTCTGTCTACAATGCGGGAGACGCAGGTTCGAGCCCTGGGTTGGGAAGATCCCTGGAGAAGGAAATGGCAATCCACTACAGTACTATTGCCTGGAAAATCCCATGGACAGAGGAACCTGGTAGGCTACAGTTTATGGGGTCGCAAAGAGTCGGACACAACTGAATGACTTTCCATAGCCAGTTAACAAAGTTTTTACAGTTTCGGGTGAATAGTGAAGGGATTCCGCTATACATATACATAAATCCATTCTCCCCCCAAACTCTCCTCTGCTGCTGCTGCTAAGCTGCTGCTAAGTCGCTTCAGTCGTGTCCGACTCCGTGCGACCCCATAGACGGCAGCCCACGAGGCTCCACTGTCCCTGGGATTCTCCAGGCAAGAACACTGGAGTGGGTTGCCATTGCCTTCTCCAATGCAGGAAAGTGAAAAGTGAAAGTGAAGTCGCTGAGTCTTGTCCGACTCTTAGCAACCCCATGGACTGCGGCCAACCAGGCTCCTCTGTCCATGGGATTTTCCAGGCAAGAGTACTGGAGTGGGGTGCCATTGCCTTCTCCGAAACTCTCCTCGGTAGGTTCTTATTAATTATCTATTATATATATATAATGGTGTGTGTATGTCAATCCCAATCTCCCAGTTTATCCTTCCCTCACCCTTTCCCCCTTGGTTTCTATATCTGTGACTCTATTTCTACTTTGTAAATAAGTTCATTTGCATCATTTTTTAAGATTCCCCATGTAAGTGATACCATATGATATTTGTCTTTCTCTGTCTGACTTACTTCACTCAATATAACAATCTTTAGGTCCATCTATGTAGCTGCAAATAGCATTATTTTGTTCTTTTTTATGGCTGAGTAATGTTCCATTGTGTATAGGTACCATATCTTTATCCATTCCTCTGCTGATGGGCATTTAGGTTGCTTCCATGTCCTGGCTATTGTGAATAGTGCTGCAATGAACACTGGGGTGCATGTATCTTTTCAAATTATGGTTTTCTCTGGGTATATGCCCGGAAATGAGATTACTGGATCATATGGTATCTCTATGTTTAGTTTTTTAAGGAACTTCCACACTGTTTTCCATAGTGACTGTACCAATTCCTACCAACAGTGTAGGAGGGTTCCCATGAGACTGTTTTAAAGTTCACTGAGTATCAAGCTTTTTTTTTTTTTTCAATTTTGTTTTTAAATTCCTTCTTGATTAATGGACCATTGACTACTCCCAAGGGGCTAAGAGGGTATTAGTGATTGTCTGGGAGCTCTTGGTATCTTTAGACAATCTCTTTCCATGAGATTACTGGATGCTGTTAATGATCTCCTCTGGCCTCCTCTGGGTACCTTTGATCTTTTTCTTCCTGGCTTCACATATTTACATCAGCAGTTTTCTGCAAGAAACAAGGGCTCTAGAACTGTGTTTCTCTACTGGTTTCCATTTGATGGATGTCGCCTCATAAAGCACAATTGTGAATAACAGACAGTTCCCATTTGAGGTCATATAAAGGGGATGGTGACAGGAGGCTGAGAGGGCCGGGTCTGTGATATTTCAGTAAGTATGTATTTTAACACGAAACCTCTCTATTACCACTGATCTTTCTTTTCTGCCATTTTGCCTCCATGCACACAAGAAGCAGTCAGATTTAATATTCATCAATTCAACGGACTCCATGGAAACAATAGTGATTTGTAAGATGAAAAAGAATTACGGATGCATGCTGATCATATTTCTTGGCTGCAAAGCCCCAAATTCTGACTCATCAAATTAAATTACTCATTAAAATACAGGCCAAAAAAGTATACCCTGCATTCAGGTACTCTTGTCTATCAGATAAAACAGAGAATGAGCTAATATCATGAAAGAATAATTCACTCCCCTGCTCTCTTGGGCAGAAGTGCAGCACGCATTTCTGGGATCAATATTAATTTATGAAGGCCACATAAGATGTGAATTAAATTGCCCCTGTCCTCTGTTTTCAATAATGTCTAAAGTGCCTATTTTTACACTCCTCAAAGTGGACATTTTATTATTTTTCTCATGAGAGGGGCACTGAGACCCCACTGGGGCTTCAGAATGGATTCCTGAGGGCACAGCATTTGGGGACAATATCCCCAGGCAGTAACTCATTCAGGGTGGTAACTTTGGTGTTTGAATTAGAGTGGTGCGCTCCTTGGCCCTCTATAGTGGCTTCAGGCTTCTGTTTTGGGGGATGCAGGGTGACAGGGGAGTATGAGGCCCAGGGAGGGGTAAGGGCAGAGGTTCCAGAAAGGTTCCACCTTCCAGAGAGGTTCCCCACTTTCCAGTTGCAGAAGACTCCCACCTTATAAAGTTGGTCTGCAGAAATTATAAAACTCTTAGAGGAAAACGTAGGCAGAACACTCTCTGACATAAATCAGTTAGATCATCTATGACCCACCTCCCATAGTAGTGGAAATAAAAACAAAAATAAACAAATGGAACCTAATTAAACTTAAAAGCACTTGCACAACAAAGGAAACTAAAAGCAAGGTGCAAAGGCAGCCTTCAGCATGGGAGAAAATAATAGCAAATGAAGCAACTGACAAAGAATTAGTCTCCAAAATACACAAGCAGCTCATGCAGCTCAATACCAGAAAAATAAACAACCCAATTAAAAACTGGGCCAAAGAACTAAACAGACATTTCTCCAAAGAAGACATACAGATGGCTAACAAACACATGAAAAGACGCTCAACATCACTCCTATCAGAGAAATGTAAATCAAAACCACAATGAGGTACCATCTCACGCCAGTCAGAATGGCTGCTATCCAAAAGTCTACAAGCAATAAATGCTGGAGAGGGTGTGGAGAAAAGGGAACCCTCTTACAATGTTGGTGGGAATGCAAACTAGTACAGCCACTATGGAGAACAGTGTGGAGATTCCTCAAAAAACTGGAAGTAGAACTGCCTTATGACCCAGCAATCCCACTGCTGGGCATACACACCAAGGAAACCAGAATTGAAAGAGACACATGTACCCCAATGTTTATCGCAGCACTGTTTGTAATAGACAGGACATGGAAGCAACCTAGATGTCCACTGGCAGACAAATGGATAAGGAAGTTGTGATACATATACACAATGAAATACTACTCAGCTATAAAAAAAGAACACATTTGAGTTAGCTATAATGAGGTGGATGAAACTGGAGCCTATTATACAGAGTGAAATAAGTCAGAAAGAGAAATACTAATACAGTATATTAACGCATATATATGGAATTTAGAAAGATGGTAATGATGACCCTATATAAGAGACAGCAAAAGAGACACAGATGTAAAGAACAGACTTTTGAACTCTGTGGGAGAAGGCAAGGGAGGGATGATTTGAGAGAATAGCACTGAAACATGTATATTACCATATGTAAAATAGATGACCAGTGCAAGCTTGATGCATGAAGCAGGGCACTCAAAACCGGTGCTCTGGGACAACTCGGAAGGATGGGGTGGGGAGGGTGGTGGGAGGGGGGGTTCAGGATGGGGGACACATGTACACCCATGGCTGACTCATGTCAAAGTATGGCAAAAACCACCACAATATTGTAAAGTAATTAGCCTCCAATTAAAATAAATTAATTAATTTTAAAAATAAATTAAAAAAATCGGTCTAATCCTGTATCCCCCTTACCCTTACACACATTACACCTCTTTGTCCAGATGTCCAGCTCCAACCCACACTAATTAAATCAGAATCTCTAGGGTGGGCCTGGGGCACTGATAGTTTTAAAACTTCCTAGGAGACTCTAAAGTACCCTTGCCTGGAGAATCTCAGGGATGGGGGAGCCTGGTGGGCTGCCGTCTATGGGGTCGCACAGAGTCAGACACGACTGAAGCGACTTAGCAGCAGCAGCAGCAGGAGACTCTAATGAATGGCCTATGTTAAGATCTGCTGAGTCTGATTCTGAGGTTAACAGGTGAGGAATCCCTTATGACAAAGGGCTGGGGACTTCTACCAGCTCCTTTCAAAGGGACTTTCTTGACATCACTTAATTTCTTTCCTCTTTAATTACATACACCAGGAATAGAGCATTAAACTAAGTTTCATACATATTAGAATTAATGGGAGTTTAAGGCTTCCCAGGTGGTGCTAGTGGTAAAGACACCAACTGCCAGTGCAGAAGACTGAGAGACAGGTTTGATCCCTGAGTTGGGAAGATCCCCTAGAGGAGGGCATGGCAACCCACTCCAGTATTCTTGCCTGGAGAATCCCATGGACAGAGGAGCCTGGTGGGCTACGGTCCATAGGGTCACAAAGAGTCGGACACAACTGAAGTGACTTGGCATGCATGCATGAACTCCAAAGGACTTGGTGTTCGTAGGTCAGAAAACCTTAGGATTGTCTCCAACACTTAACAGGGTCCATCTCCTTCTGCCCATTCTGCTTTCTAAAATACTTCTTTCCCTTGACAGGCTCAAAGGAAATCAGATCATTTAAAAAGAAGTCAGTGACTCACAGAAAACATCTTAGTGCATCTGAGACCCTCTATCCTTGGCTCACTTGCTTAGCCTTCCAGCTCTGGAGCCAGAGTGATCAAGAAGACATTGAGCATCCTTAAATACTGCCACTAATACTGATCACTCAGAGGAAACTAGCTACATCAGGACCTGATCCACAGGAGTTTTGGAATAGACACCTAACTGCATGTCCAGGAAACTTCAGCTCATCCATTTTAAGTC
Organism: Bos javanicus; assembly: GCF_032452875.1. NCBI lineage: Eukaryota > Metazoa > Chordata > Mammalia > Artiodactyla > Bovidae > Bos > Bos javanicus. Next base: position 44,075,817 of record NC_083881.1, read on the forward strand.
ATTTAGTCTCTTTTTGTTCATGTGTGTTAGTCGCTAAGTCATGTTCAAGTCTCTGCGACCCCTCGGACTGTGGCCCACCAGGGTCCTCTGTCCATGGGATTTTCCAGGCAATAATACTGGAGTGGGTTGCCATTTCCTTCTCCAGGAGATCTTCCCAACCCAGGGATCGAACCTGGGTCTCCCACATTGCAGGCAGATTCTTTACTGTCTGAGCCACTAAGGAAGCCCTGTTTTTGTTCATAACTTAACAATTTCAAGCAAACGAGTTACATTTTGGGCACTGGTCTCTGTTCTGTATCCTTAAGATTGCACATTTATTCCTAAAATCTGGAAACAAGAACTCAAGAGTCTATTCAAAGTGGGATTACAATATTCATTAGCTTTATCTACTGAGGGAGCTTTATATTAAATTCTACATGGTAGGCATGTGCTGTCAAGAACAATATCTAAGAGCCAGATCAGCAAGATTTGTTACTTGCTGTTATTCACTGTCAGCTTCTTCTGCTAGTTTGGTTTATCTGCCTCAGGGAAAACTAAGAAAAGCCAATTAAAACACTGCTTAAACTTTATCACACTTTCATTTGTAAGTTGCAAAGACATTCCATACTCTTTAAATAGCTCTAGTAGTTAAAGCTTCTCTGAATACTTTGAGGTAATGTAAAAGCCCCCTTGGTAGGGAAAAGTTTAAGTAGAAAACATATATCTGAAATATTTTAAGTCAACTACGGTCCAATTCTCACCTTAAAGTGAAAAGTGACAGTGTTTGTTGCTCAATCATGTCCAACTCTTTGCGACCTCACAGACTGTAGCCTGTCCATGGAGTTCTCCAGGCAAGAATACTAGAGTGGATTGACATGCCCTCCTCCAGGGGGTCTTCCCGACCCAGGAGTTAAACCTGGATCTCCTGCATTGCCAGCAGATTCTTTACTGTCTGAGCCACCAGGGAAGACAAGAACAGGGCTAACCTTGCACATTAATGTTGAAGTGTGCACAAGTGAATTTTTCTAGGATAACACTTCAGAGCATTCACAAAGTTGCCGTCCCCTAGAGATTTTTCATTCACTTATTAAAGTCAGTGTTGTCTATAACGTTCTCAACGGAGTTCACTCTACCTGGAGTATACAACCCCTCAGCTTGGCTAATCCATATCCTACCTGCTCTTTAAATTCTTCAAATTCCATGTTTTCCAGAAAGTGAAAATTGATTTCCCCAGCTAACATCAATTACCCGCTATATTATGTCCCCCAACACTTTGAAATTCTATTATTGTGGTAGTTGACATCATTCTTCCCAGGCCCTCACTTTCCCCTGAATCCATGCCCTTTTTGAACTGACACTTGTCTATTTTCTAGAGCAGCAGTCCCCAACCTTTTTGGCACCAGAGACAGGTTTCGTGGAAGACCATTTTTCCATGGAACAAGGGGGTGGGGATGGTTTGGGGATGATTCGGGGATGATTCAAGAGCATTATATTTATTGTGCACTTTATTTCTATTATTACTACATCAGCTCCCCATCAGATCATCAGGCATTCATTCCTAGAGCACGAGGACTCCTGCTCTAGAGGCTGAGCATTCCTCCTCAGCCCATTGTTTTGGGTGTGCCAGTTCTGACCTTAGGCTTCAAGGGGGGGCATTGCAGCTTTCTGTTCTCCCCTGTGGCCATTTCGCCATCACTGTGAGAAGAACATGCTCTGGCTAGCTTGCTGGTCCAAAGAGGAGGAGAGTCATATGGATCAAACCTGAACCCAACCTGTAGTTTGACACCCAGTCCTACCAAATCCAGTCTAGATCAATTGACTCCCAACCAGCCTATATGAGTGACTGAGGATATATGACTGTGGGTTGGTTTGCTCTTTCATATTTTTGTGCCAAAAGCTAATGGATATAATTTTTGTACAGTATTGTATTTTAGCTTTTCATATACACAGGTCTGTTCCTTCCAGTAGGCAAGAGCCACACTCTTCACCTTTGTGTTCTTTAGCGACTTAGTTTCTTGTCCTGAGTGGCCACTGGTTTCAATTAGGTAATAAAAGATTTTTTTAAGGTTTAAAATCAACAGAGGGAGCTCTTGGTTAGTGATGTCTTGATTATTATCAAAGACTACCTAGTGTGCTCTGCATGGCAGTACCAAAACAATTTGACAAGCTTCCATGGAATGCTTCCAGGAGAGATCAAAGTAACAATAACTACTGATTAGTACACAAATAACTCTTAGTTGCTAGGCCAATAATGGCAGGGTTACTCTTTTCACATGTGACATAGGTCAATTATCACAAAGCTTTAAGGAGATGGGACAAAGGAACCATGACTTGTCTTGTAAATAGCAGATTTGGGGGTCTTTGACATGTGCTCAAAGATGTTTCCAGCTTCCACAAATCTTTGAGGATTTTTTCTTCCTTTTCACCAAGCATTTTGGCTAGTTCATGGCTGTTTAAGTCCAAAGAGGGTTGTTTACCACTTTGTTTTTAGGAACTATGTTAGGAGCTGAGGGCTGGGAGAAAGCAGGTCACTGACAGAAGTATTGATAGGTTACTGAGTCCATAAGCAATGAGCCAACTCCAGTCGGAGAACTGGGTCTACCTTCCGGCCTAGAGTGGCTTCCAAAGAACAGATTGTTTTAGGAAATCTCTTAGCTTACTTGACATGGAAGAAACCATTACTGATGGGGTGCAGTCATTGGTCTCATATTCTATACACGCTGTCTCATTTCATCCTCACAGTAATACCATGGGAAAAGGGAAGAGCTTTAAAGATGCTCATTTATCCAAGACTGCATGGGTATTAACTGGTAACACTCAGGTTTACTTTCAAGTCTGTCTGTCTGCCTCTCAAACTCAAGCTCTTCCTAGGACACCAGTGTCCTCCGTTGGTGATCCCTGGTGCCTTCTTCCATCACCAGACATGACTCCCTTGGGTATCAGCCTCAGCCCAGGTTGCATCTGGGGTTGTCAAGCCCCCTTCAAGGAGATGTATATTTCTATGTCCCACATCCACTGGAAGTCAGTCCTAAGGCTTTCAGCCCCAGCCGCCAAGCCACTTCTAATTTCTGTCCTTTTTCCTTCCTTCTCTTAAAGTTTCAGTCAAGGTCACGCAGGTTATGAGAGAACTCCTGAACTTTCTTTTTATACATGTTTGTACATGAAAGCGAAAAGTGAAAGCGAAAGCTGCTCAGTCGTGTCTGACTCTTTGCAATCCCCTAAACTGTACAGTCTATGGAATTCTCCATGCCAGAATACTGGAGTGGGTATCCTTTCCCTTTTCCAGGGGGGCCTTCCCAACCCAGGAATTGAACCCAGGTCTCTTGCACTGCAGGTGGATTCTTTACAAGCTGAGCCACAACGGAAGCCCAAGAATACTAGAGTGGGTAGCCTATCCCTTCTCCAGCGGATGTTCGAGACCCAGGAATGGAACCAGGATCTCCTGCACTGCAGGCAGATTCATTACCAATTGAGCTATCAGGAAGTGCTAAAGTATGAAGTGAATTTTCAAGACTAGTTAATAGAGTAGTTTCTGTTGTGGCCACAAGAACTTCCTATATAAATTTCCTCCTGTATTATTCCACAATGTTCAATGTTAGTAACTCAGCATGGAGAAGGCTAAATATCTGGGAAGGAAAGGAGTTGTTCTCCTGCTGCCTGTGGTCTTTTCCTTTCAAGCATATCTAGCAGCAGCAGTTAATCGCTCAGTTGTGTCCAACTCTTTGTGACCCAATGGACCGAAGCCTGCCAGGCTCCTCTGTCCATGGAATTCTCCAGGCAAGAATACTGGAGTGGGTTGCCATTCCTTTCTCCAGGAGATCTTCCCGACTCAGGGATTGAACCCAGGTTTCCTGCACCGCAGGTAGATTTTTTTACTGTCTGAGCCACAAGCTGCCAAAGCCGTAAGGGAGGCGGGAACCCAGCAGAAAGCTCGTCTCATTTCCCTCAGTGATAATGTAGGAAATAAAAGGATGGTTTCCATCAGCCCCACTTTCTCATCCAGAAGGGAAAACTTAAAAGCTGGTAAGATAGCCCTGCAATTAGCCATTCAAAGGTTAACCAGTTATTGCCCTTTGGGGAATCTCATCGATCTCAGTCAACCAGCTCACCATCAAGGGAGTTAGTGAAGTCATCAGTCCACCAACCAGGCAATCAGAAGCTCCTGGGCCAGGCAGAGAGGTCAGGCAGTTAAAACACAAAGGCTGATATTAGATGCCACCTCATCTTCTAGGCTCTGCCAGTGCAACTTTCACAAAGTACATTCACTGTCCCACTTGTATCACTTTTCATATTTGATTTTGGATTCAGTTGCTCACACCTTCTTCTCAACTATAAGCTCTGTGAGGGACAAAGCATTTTGTTTTTTGCTCCAAACAATAGACTGGTTCCAAATCAGGAAAGGAGTATATCAAGGCTGTATATTGTCACCCTGCTTATTTAACTTATATGCAGAGTACATCATGCAAAATGCTGGGCTGGAAGAAGCACAAGCTGGAATCAATATTGCCAGGAAAAATATCAATAACCTCAGATATGCAGATGACACCACCCTCATGGTGAGGGTGAACTCGAAGAAGAACTAAGGAGCCTCTTGATGAAAGTAAAAGAGGAGAGTAAAACAGGTGGCTTAAAACTCAACATTCAGAAAACTAAGATCATGGCATCTGGTCCCATCACTTCATGGCAAATAGATGGGGAAACAGTGGAAACAGTGACAGACTTTATTTTCTTGGCCTCCAAAATCACTGCAGATGGTGACTGCAGCTATGAAATTAAAAAATGCTTGCTTCTTGGAAGAAAAGCTATGACCAACCTAGACAGCATATTAAAAAGCAGAGACATTACTTTGCCAACAAAGGTCCATCTAGTCAAAGCTATGGTTTTTCTAGTAGTCATGTATGGATGTGAGAGTTGGACTATAAAGAAAGCTGAGCCCTGAAGAATTGATGCTTTTGAACTGTGGTGTTGGAGAAGACTCTTGAGAGTCCCTTGGACTGCAAGGAGATCCAACCAGTCAATCCCAAAGGAAATCAGTCCTGAATATTCATTGGAAGGACTGATGTTGAAGCTGAAACTCCAATACTTTGGCTACTTGATGCGAAGAACTGACTCATTTGAAAAGACCCTGATGCTGGGAAAGATTGAAGGCAGGAGGAGAAGGGGATGACAGAGGATGAGATGGTTGGAGGACATCACTGACACGATGGACATGAGTTTGAGTAAGCTCTGGGAGTTGCTGATGGACAGGGAGGCCTGGCGTGCTGCAGTCCATGGGGTTGCACAGTGTCAGACACGACAAAGCGACTGAACTGAACTGAACTGAACACAGAGTTTAGCCTGTAGGTATTGCTTGAACAGAGATATGCAAATTAAGTGTTAAATTTTGAGAAAACTAAATTTACTTTGGAATGATGTAACTTTAAGGAAATAGAAAGAGGAAGAAACTTGAGGTTCCTTAATATAAAAAGGAAGGAAATATGCAAATGTTATAGTCTGAGTATCTTAGATGGGCTAAATAAAAGTGGGGAGTTAGGGAAGAATGGAAGGTTCAATAGCAGAGGATAGAAGTGCTCACAGACACTTTGTATTAGAAGTTGCACTGGGGTTTTTCTGTTAAATTAAAATATATTGATATTTACAGTGTTCACAATTCTCTGTGATGCACCTAAAGGGATTCTGAGAATTTTTTAAAAGGCACACAATAATGAGAGAAATACATGTCATTTCTGGCAAAAATTAGGAGAACTTGTTCAGAGTTGCAGAAAACACTTTAATATTCATTTTCACCAGGTATACAATGATTTATTATGTTTTTGTAACCAAACTGGCTAAGCAGCTTTTGAACACTAAGAGGTGCATTGCATCATACCTGACTTGCAGTTTCTAAAATAATAACCATAGCTTATTATTTAACATTTATAGTCCTGCAGAAAACCTCTTAACATGCTTGCCTGCTCAGTTAATCAAAGAAACTTATTAAAGAAGAAAATAATAAAAATGCTATAGAAGTGTAGTGTTGGTTGCTCAGTCATGTCCAACCCTTTGTGACCCCATGGACTGTAGCCTCCCAGGCTCCTCTGTTCATGGAATTCTCCAGGCAAGAATACTGGAGTGGATTGCCATTCCCTTCTCCAAAAATGCTATATATGGGCCTTATAAATTCTATTCTTAATTCAAAATCATGATCTTTGAGTAGAGGTTTACTTATTAAGAATATAGAGTCTGGAGCAAGAGTGCTTGGTGGTGTCATTATCAGATGTGTGAACTCTAGCAGTTACTGTCTCTCCATCTCTGTTTCCTCATCTGTAAAATGGGAATGAAAAGCTATCTACCTCATGGGGTTGTTGTGGGGATTAACTAATGAATACAAACAAATTAGTTAGGTAGGACCATTCCTGGCAAATGGAACTGTGTTAATTAACCTCTAATAAATGTTAATTATTATTGCATAAATCATGCATTGTATAAAATATTTAGTTGTCATTGAAAGTGAAACAAGAATTTAAAGACATTTACCAAGCAAGATAAGTGCCTAACTCAAAGATTTTCCCAGTCTGTTATAATGTTTTGTAGCATCTAGCCTGTGATTAATTGTTAAAGCAACTTGCCTTTTTCAAAGCAATTAACTTAGTTTTTAATAGAAATGACCTGTTACTACACTCCTTCACTCGTACGTACATCTTCTAACAACTGATCTGAGAATATATTTGCTATCAGAAAGGGGGAGTTCTTTCTGTCTGTATGCCAAAGCACCTTGTCCCACTTTATTACAAAAGGCAAATTTTCATCTATCTATAAATTTATTCTTCCCCGGTAGCTCAACTGGTAAAGAATCCACTTACAATGCAGGAGACCCTGGTTTGATTCTTGGGTTGGAAAGTTTCCCTGGAGAAGCAATAGGCAACACACGCCCATATTCTTGCTTGGAGAATCCCCATGGACAGAGGAGCCTGGCGGGCTACAGTCCATAGGGTCGCAAAGAGTTGGACATGACTGAGTGACTAAGCACAGCAGAGCACATAAATTATTCTAGTGTAGTAAGATCTCCAGGGTGGTAACTGGAGTCAATTAGAAAAATTAGTTTTGGTGTCAGAAAAAGTGAATGACTCTGAGTATTGGATTTAAAAAGTTCTTTTGCAATTTAAGTGGTTTCCAATTCTTTGGTTTCAAGAGAACTGAAGGAGAATCTAATCAAGTTAGATCATTAAAAAGTTTTTGATGATTCAGTACTGTGATATTTGGCATTTATCTCTCTTGAAAGCAATTTCATTAATTGAGTGACTCTGATATAACAGGCTTCCCAGGTGGCTCAGTGGTAAAGAATCTGTCTGCCAATGCAGGAGACACAGGTTTGATTCCTGGGTCAGGCAGATCTCTTGGAGGAGGGCATGGCAACCCACTCCAGTATTCTTGCCTGGAAAATCCCACGGACAGAGGAGCCTAGTGGGCTACAGTCTATGGGGTTACAAAGAATTGGACATGACTGTGACTGAGCACGCCTGCATGATATAATGAAACTCTTTCTCTTCCTATTTACCTATCTATGTGTACAAGTTTTTTTTCTGTGCTCATATTAAAAATGAAAAATGGGAATAAAAATGCTGCTGAATAGTGTGTCATTCTCATAATATATAATATTTTCCACAGACAGATAATTAACTTAAAAATCCTATATCTCATTAGAGATGTAGTTTTAACAAAACTGTACTTTATATTCACTTGTTTATCAAAATTTTAGTGTGTTGTGTTGGTCAAATGAGTACTACTAATAATTTTAAATATAGCTTACACCAGAAAAAATGTTAAGTACTCAGAATCATGGTCACAAGAATGCAAAATATTTTAATTTAAATTTATAAATATATTTTTCTTACAGAGAAGTATGGGGGGATGATCAATAAAAATCTTTAAAGCATAAATATATTAGGATAAAGTTCTGTGCACTAAGTGGAATGGATACTGAACTAAAAGGAAAAGGAACAAGTAGAATTTATGCCAGTTAAAAAGTTTGTGTATTGGGGACGGGAAAAAAAAAAAAAAGTTTGTGTATTATAAAAAATGGATGATGGTAGGTATTAAATCTCTATGGTATTTAGATGCTATTGGATACTTTAGAAGTGATGCTACAGCTTTTTTTGATCAAAATAACAATATTATTGTTTAAATTACTATTAAATTACTATTTAAATCTATAATGTAAAATTTAAGATGTCAACTTTAAAATGTGTGAGGGAGTGCATGGTTTTCAAAATTCTCTGACTTTCACTCAGAAATTATGAACAAAAAGTCTTCAATACTCTCATCTAGAGAGTAGCCTGGCAGTTTTGAGTTTAAGCCTCAAATGAAAAACACTGGTTATTCGAGTGTTGTGATAAGTCACTTCAGTCATGTACGACTCTTTGCGACCCCATGGGCTGTAGCCTGCTCCTCTGTCCATGGAATTCTCTAGGCAAGAATGCTAGAGTGTGTTGCCATTTCCTTCTCCAGGGCATCTTACCAACCCAGGGATTGAACCCGTGTCTCTTATGTCTCCTGTACTAGGCACTGGCAGGCAGGTTCTTTACCACTAGCGCCTCCAGGAAGTCAGTTAACAGACATTCTATTGTTCTAAGGTTTCAAAAACCTTTATCATAGCTTAGTTATTAATGAGGGAAATGCTATTTGGTGGTGACTCACACCCTGACTCTTATCAGCTTCTACAATTCCAAAGTTATTACAAACCTTTAGGTAGAAACATATTATCTTTATGCACGTACATAAAAATAGAACTGCTTTGAAGATTCTTAAAAGGGATTGCTTTTAAATAATATTTTATCATCATTAATAATTGTGATTTTGGAATTTCATTTTTTTCTCTTCCATCTATGCAAATTACTTTGTAGACTATATTCAAATGGTCTTTAACAAACCTGATGAAATAGGTAGGAGGTGGTCAGAAAGGGGTTAAGCGAGCTTTCTTTAGAAAGTCAGAGATAGTGTCAACAGTAAATCAAATAAAACCAATGACTCTCCCTTTTTATAAAAACATTCTGGATATAGAACAGCAAGGCCATATTAATGACTCGTTATTCTCTTTCCAAGCTGACCCTAGGTTTGGGATCACTCAATCATTGCTGGGAGAAATATCAATAACCTCAGATATGCAGATGACACCACCCTCATGGTGAGGGTGAACTCGAAGAAGAACTAAAGAGCCTCTTGATGAAAGTGAAAGAGGAGAGTGAAAAAGCTGGCTTAAAACTCAACATTCAAAAAACTAAGATCATGGCATCTGGTCCCATCACTTCATGGCAAATAGATGGGGAAACAATGGAAACAGTGACAGACTTTATTTTCTTGGCCTCCAAAATCACTGCAGGTGGTGACTGCAGCCATGAAAGTAAAAGATGCTTGCTCTTTGGAAGAAAAGCTCTGACCAACCTAGACAGTGGTATTAAAAAGCAGACATTACTTTGCCAACAAAGGTCCGTTTAGTCAAAGCTATGGTTTTTCCACTAGTCATGTATGGATTGGGGCTTCCCTGGTAGCTCAGACGGTAAAGTGTCTGCCTACAATGAGGGAGACCTGGGTTCAATCCCTGGGTCGGGAAGATCCCTTGGAGAAGGAAATAGCAACCCACTCCAGTATTCATGCCTGGAAAATCCCATGGACCACGGAGCCTGGTGGGCTACAGTCCATGGGGTCACAAAGAGTCGGACACGACTGAGCAACTTCACTACACTACACTACATGTATGGATGTGAGAGTTGGACTATAAAGAAAGCTGAGCACCGAAGAATTGATGCTTTTGAACTGTGGTGTTGGAGAAGACTCTTGAGAATCCCTTGGACTGCAAGGAGATCCAACCAGTCAATCCTAAAGGAAATCAGTCCTGAATATTCATCGGAAGGACTGATGTTGAAGCTGAAACTCCAATACTTTGGCTACTTGATGTGCAGAACTGACTCATTTGAAAAGACCCTGATGCTGGGAAAGATTGAAGGTGGGAGGAGAAGGGGATGACAAAGGATGAGATGATTGGATGGCATCACCGATGCGATGGACATGAGTATGAGTAAGCTCCTAGAGTTGGTGATGGACAGGGAAGCCTGGCATGCTGCAGTCCATGGGGTTACAGAGTCAGACACGACTGAGCGACTGAACTGAACTGAACCATCTGCAGATACATAAACATGACAAATACGTATCTGCAAAATGGCATTTTCCAGGCCCCCTTCTGATTTAATTTTATACTCTCACTCTTTGCTAGCTTCATCCATTATCATGGCTTTAACTCTCAATGGTCACTGATGATTCTCCCACATGTCTTCCTGTCCAGACCTTCTAAAACTGTCCTCCTCCTGTGCTCCAATGCAGCAGTCCCCAACCTTTTTGGCATCATGGATCCATTTTGTGGAAGACAATTTTTCCACCGACCTGGGTGGGAGGGATGGTTTCAGGATGATTCATGAGCATTGTATTTATTGTCCACTTTACTTCTGTCATTATTACATCAGCTCCACCTCAGATCATCAGGCACCAGATCCCAGAGGTTGGGGACCCCTTGCCTAATGGAATCTCATCCAGACAGTTGTAGAAGCCATAAACCTGGGAGCTCTCCAGGCCTCGTTCCCTACCCCCCTCACCCCTATTCTTGAACTCTTATACCCAATGGATCCAAATTTTTACTGGTTTTACTTTAGAAATAACCCTAAAATCTTTCTCTCATTTTGATGTTTCACCACCACTGCTTAATACCGGCCCTTGTCCATCCTTCTAAAACAATAGCCACTTAACTGGTCTCCCTGGTCTCCACTCCACTTAAGCCATTGTCCACACCCCCATTCAAGCAACCTCTTCAAGAAGTTAAATGAAATTGCACCATTCCAGGCCTGAAAATTTCTGATGTCTCTCCAATGTTTATCATTTGAATTCACATTTCTAAGGGTGCTTTATGAAGCCCTTCCTCTTCTGTCCACTGTCTGCTTTTAGAATGACACGGCCCAGCTCTCAGCTCTGGTCATTCCAATCCTCTTGATTTTCCCTGAATACAACAGTTGCCTTCGTTCACTCATGCAACTGTTTATGAAGTGTTCCCTCTGCGCCTATCTCAAGTCAAGCATGGGGTCATATCAGTGCAGAGAAGACCAAGTTCCTGTCCTTACAGAGACCACGTTCTGGGCTTTTTTAGTCCATTCTTTTGTACTTGTCCAGCTTTCTTCCTGGAGTGCTCATTTTCCATCCCTCACCTGTCTAGCAAGCTCATACTTTACTCTAGGACTCAGTCTATTCATGAAAAATCTTGAACGGCTTCCTGGAAACTCTCATTCATATCTACCCATTGGATAGTCCTTCTTCAGGAAAGGAACTCCAGGGAAACATAGGCTTTCCTTGTACACAGTTGCACGCTGAGTGCCTAGAACACTGCCTGGCCTGTATTGAGCTTTTAATAACTATTTATCAAACACATCAGACCTACCAAAACACTTACCTAGTTACGTGTTTCTACTTGGACACCATGAGTTATGTGTTTCTACTCTGACAACATGTGAGCTCCTAATGATCAGAAACTTATCTAATTCACTCTTTACCTCCACTGCTTATCACAGTGAGTGGTACATGGTTAGGAATGAATAACGGTGAATATAGGCCATACAAGTTTACATGGAGAAAACAAAACAAACCCAAAAGCAGTGAGAAAAATACTATGAGGGGTTAATGTTATCCAACCCCTGGAGTGGAAAGACAGAGTGAGGTGTAAATGCTAAATCCTAGAACTCTAGGCATAAGACATAGTGTTTGTGTTATGAAGCGGTAAAGAGACACACATACATATGGCAAGTTAAAAAAATATTAGAGTGTTTTTGTATGTAATTAGAGGTTCCAGCAAAATGCTGTGGTAGCAGCGTGTAGGGAAGGCATTCAGGAAGGCTTCTGGGAGGAGAAGCCAGCCCTTGAAAAGTTTCCTTAGGTTAGCACCATCAGATAAAACCCAGGATTCTTGTTAAATCTGAATTTCATATAAACAGTGAATAACATTTTTGTATTAGTACAGTATGTCACATGGAATATCAGGGATATGCTTATACTAAAAATGTATTCATTGTGTACCTGAGATTCAAAATTAACTGGGCCTTCTGTATTTCTACATACTAAATTCAGCAACTCCACCTCAGATATGTGGAATAGCTTGAGAGAAGTGCAGGGGTGGAAAAGCAGAGAATGGCCAGTTGTCCGACACAGCTGGAGTCTCAGGTATATGGGGGATGAGGGAATGAAAAAGTTATGGGGATACTGCTGGGGAAGGAATGAGGCCAGACCAGAGAGCCTTGGAGTGACCTTGACTTGTCAAAGAAGGATATGAAGTCATGATGGGAACTTATGCTCAGAAGTGAGAGACTATATCCTTCACGAAAAATAGAGTGTACATAAATTTTTTGTGGACATAATTCATGCCTCCCTGGAGACTTACTGTAACACTAATTATATGAATTTAAATACATCAGGATCCACACAGGGCTTTCCCTTAATTGGGAAAAGATGTATTTTCTGAAATTTAAATGTTTGCATTTAACCAAGAACAGCTATTGGCAAACTGAATGCTAAAAATTTTTCTAAGTAAATTTCTACTGTACAGTGATTTACAGACATTAAATTAAGAGGAAACAAGCTAATGAAAATATGCAGCAAAAAGAATAAATTATGATCTTATTTATACACTAAGTGCCAGTTTAAGTAAGATTTTAAAGTCATGTTTAGATAATGAGCACATCAAAATATTGGCCATCCGAATTACAAATATAAAACTAATGACTAAAAAATTAACAAACATTTATTATTTGTCATTCTAATCAGTACAGAATCTCTTACTTTAAGACAAATAATTCAGATTAACAATTGACAAAAATAAATTAGTAATCTCTTTTGTTCCTACTGCATAAATATCAATATTTGTGTTTACTAATGTTTGAAATTTAGCTCTGAAAAAGCCAAGAATCCACATATTTAGAAACCCCTTAAAAAGTCTAAGCATATTTTCTGCAATTTTTTTTAAGGTATAAAAAGACATTTTTGAACAATTGGGGAAATTTGAATAAGGACTGGACATTAGATGATAATGAACTAATTTAACATTGTAGGATTAAATTAAAAATAAAATCCTTTTCAGTTAAAGTATTACATACTCAAGTATTACAGGTGTGTATGTGTGTTCAGTCACCTCTGACTCTTTGCAACCCCATGAACTGTGGCTGCCAGGCTCCTCTGTCCATAGGATTTCCCAGGCAAGAATACTGGAGTGGATTGCCATTTCCTCCTCCAGGGGATCTTCCTGAACCAGGGATTGAACCTGAATCTCCTGCGTCTCCTGCACTGTAGGCAGATTCTTTACTACCAAGCCACTGGGGCTTTCCTTACACACACACACTCAAGTACTACAGGTACAATGATTTAATACTTGGGATTTACCCTTAAAATACTCCTTGAAAAGAAAGGGTGGAGAATAAGTGAAACAAAGCTGCCAAAATGTTGATAATTGTTGAAGTGGGGTGATAGGTATGTGGGGGGTTCAGTATATGGTTCTATTTCAGTGTATACTTGAAATATAAATGAAAGGTTTCTATTGCAGTGAATGGTTAATAAAGCAGTAGAGTGTACATATTTTATTAATGATCACGCACATGGATTGAGCACATTCCATGGACCAGGCACTGTGCTTAGTGATTATCATGCAATAGTCATTTAATGTCTGCAGCATGCTTATGATCTAGGCTTGACTATTATCCCCATTTTACAGGTGGAGAAATTGAGGCTTGGAGAGGTGACAATTCTCACCATCTTAAAAATAGCACATGTGTCTGTGTTGAGATCCCGGCTCAGGATTTCTGAAGCTAAAGTCTGTATGTTTAATCCCTCTTTATACAGCCAGGTAGATTAGCAGGAATGTAAATACACTCACAATACATGTAATAAGGAAAAGAATGTGGGAAATGGCTCCCCTATTTCCCTCTTGCCCCAGCCATGGCTCAGGACCAGATTCGTGATCCTCTGAGATCAAGCAGGAGACCTGGGTTCGATCCGTGGGGGAGGATCCCCTGGAGAAGGAAACGACAACCCACTCCAGTATTCTTACCTGGGAAATCCCATGGACAGAGGACCCTGAGGGGATACAGTCCACCGGGTTGCAAAGAGTCGGACCCAACTGGGCGACTAGCACGCACACAACACAGATTCAGCCTGGGTTCAGTCACAGATCAAGCTGTTGTTTGAAGCAGAAAAGGGGGAAGGCTGCTATAGACAAAGAGGTGAAGCAAAGACAACCAATACAAGTCTCTTCTCATTGACCACAGTTCTGCAACCGTGTGTTTGTTGTTTTAATACAAAATAACAAAAATGCACGGTTTGCCTTTATTGTGTGCCCTCTGATGCCTGGTTATATTTTGCAGGACTTCACCTCCGTTTTAAAGCATTCGTCTCACAGTGCCTCTCTTCGGCGCGCCGGCAGCAGGAGGTGGGTGGAGGGGGCCGCGGGGAGAGGCGGCAGGGGGACGCACATCCTACAAGTAAGGGGCCCGCACAGCTGCAGCCCTGCGAGACCCCGCCCCATGAGCTCATCCCCTGGCAGTGCAAATTAGGATGACATCATGCTTCTGGAAAGCTCCTGCAGCCCACCGCAGTGGGAGCGCTCTTGCTTTTCCAGAGCACAGGAAAAATTAGCATCGGTATTTCTAGCTGTTCCTGAGGAAATGGCATTTTATTCAGAGGTGTCGTGGGAAACCGAACACCCTGCCTGCGTTAGGATCAGCTTCTGTGGCAAAGGAAGACAGAGCTTATCAGTATAAATAAGTCACTGATTACGGGCCTTATCAGACTAGGAAGGTAAGTGGCATTCTTCAAAAATAGGCTCCGATTAAAATGGCCTTCCGGTTTCTTCAAAGTTATTTTAGCCAAAGAGTATTAAAAACACACGCACACACACACACACAACACCATAGCAAAAATATTAAGTAATAGTAACAATCATTGCCATTTATTTAGCTCTTGCTGTATGCTAGGGACTATGTTAAATGTTTCACATATGTTATCTAATTTAACCCCGTGTGTGTTGCTCAGTCGTCTCCAACTCTGCACTCCCATGGACTGTAGCCCACTAGGCTTCTCTCTCCATGAGTTTCTCCAGGCAAGAATACTGGAGTGGGTAGCCATTCCCTTCTCCAGGGGATCTTTCTTGACCCAGGGATCAAACCCATGATCTCTTGCATTGCAGGCAGATTCTTTAGTTTCTGGGCCACCAGGGAAACCCTATTACAAACTTCCTAAGTAGGCATAACCCCCCATCCCCCCACACACACTTTAAAAATGACAAAGCTGAGGCTGGGAGAGGTAGGTAATTTCCCAAGGTCAGAAAGCAGCAATTGGCAAAGCCCAGGGATTCGAGTCCAAAGCCGGCATCGTTAATCACTATGCTGCACTGCTCTGTAGGCCCTGGGACAGGCCTGTGCATGGTGATGTGTAATAACAACTCAACAAAATATAGAAGAGAGAATTGTTTCCACCAAGAACTCACAGGCCAAAGCTTGGCATGCTTGGCATGCCATACCTGCCATGCTTGGCATTTCTCATCTCATTAGAAACCCCATCCGGTAAAGGGGAAAGGAGGGTAGAGTACCGTTTATTAAGAACCTAAATGGAGTTTCCCTGGTGGCTCAGTGGTAAAGAATCCACCTACCAATGCAGGAGATGTTGGTTTGATCCCTGGGTCAGGAAGATTCCCTGGAGAAGGGAATGGCTACCCACTCCAGTGTTCTTGCCTGGAGAATCCTATGGGGAAAGGAGACTGGCAGGCTACAGTCCATGGGTTTGTAAACAGTTGAACACAACTTATTGACTAAACCACCACCACCTTCCCACATAGTTTGTCCTCTGCATTTCTTCCATCTGTATCCTTTATCTGTTTATTTTTATATACATTCTTTTCAAAATATTCTTTTCCACTATGGTTTATTACAGGATATTGAACATAGTTCTCTGTGCCATGCAGTAGGACCTTGCTGCTTATCCATCCCATATATAAAAGCCTACGTCTGCTAGCTCCAGCCTTCCACTTCATCCCTCCCTCACGTCTCCCCTGATCCTTTTATTATAAACCGGCAAAAAGTAGGTAACTGTTTTCCCTGATGCTGTGAACTACTCTAGCAAATTAGTTGAGCCAGAGGAAGGGGCTGTAGGAACCTCTGATGTGTAGCTAACTGGCCAGAATATGGGCTTCCCCAGTGACTCAGTGGTAAAGAATTTACCTGCAATGCAGGAGACATGTGTTTGATCCCTGGGTCAGGAAGATTCCCCTGGAGGAGGGCATGGCAACCCACTCCAGTAGTATTCTGTCCTGGAAAATCCCATGGACAGAGCAGCCTTGCAGGCTACGGTCCATGGGGTTGCCAAAGAGTCAGACATGACCGAAGGGACTTAGCACGCACGCATAGGTAAAACCTAGACTTGTGACTGGTGTTGGCAGTAGGAGGCAGTCTTGTAGGGCTAGACTCCTTGCCCCATTTCAGATGCAGGTGGAGGAGAAGAAACAGTAGAGAGAGAAGGTGTGATGAAAGCTACCAAAAGGGGAGGAAATGCGATGTGGCATGATGGTTGTGTGTGGGGTTCTGGAGTCTGGGGGATTTAACTTTGGGTACAAGCTCTACTACAAACTCTGGGTGGCCTTGTGCAATAGACTCAACAGCTTTGAGTCTCAGTTTTCTCATCTGGAAAATGCGGGTGATAATACACTCTTCATGGTGTCATTGTGAAGATCACGTTTGTGGTAACTGAAATCTTGTGTCCTCTTGGCTCACAGAAAGTAACCATGTTTCACTGGATTAAGTGAGGACTGATCACTTTTCTGTGAATTTCGGGGGAAGCTTTTCACACCAGAAACCCTTTTACTCCCAGCCCTGTCTTTTAAGCATTTGGTTTCTAACAGGGGTTGCAGTGAGGAAGCGCCACCCACTTGGCAGGTGACTGAGCACTTCTACTCAACTGTAGCGCTGATCATGATCAGAAATGCAATCATGGCCCTGGGAGATTCCAATTGGACAGAGAATCTGTTCTCTGTGTGTGAGATTTCATTAAATCTGGGCTTATTAGGTATAATGAAATCTCACCCGTGGAGAAGAGATTTTGATTACTACTAGAAACCCCCAGAGCCAGGATCAAATTTTTGATTAGCTCTATTACAGAGAATCACCTGAATGGCAACTTCTTATCTGTGCCTAATATATCTGTCTGTAAAATTACATGCCCAGTTCTAACACCTATTGAGCTAATAAGGCAGTGTGATTTTAATAGCATCAAAATCTATGCCTTAAGGTGCCAGAAACAGAACACTCCTAGGGAGATGCACTAAGAGAGGAACTTTAAGCTTCAGTCACATGGCAAGGAAGTAGAATAAAAAAATGTAATTCCTATGAAAGCAATTTTTGTCTTATGGTTAAAAGGAGAAGTACACATACTTCCAGAAAATATTGTTTGTACACTTCATGACTATATCTGAAATCAGGCTGTATTGGTTTAACAATCTTTCATAATAGTTATGGATTTAGCTAACTGTGGCTCCAGATGATAAAGCATTACACTTACCAACAGTAAAAAATATATTTTAATTTCTAATTAAAAGAAATGCCTGGCTGGATGAAGCACAAACTGGAATCAAGATTGCCAGGAGAAAATTCAATAACCTCAGATACACAGATGATACCATTGTTATGGCAGAAAGTGAAGAGGAACTAAACAGCCTCTTGATGAAAGTGAAAGAGGAGAGTGAAAAAGTTGGCTTAAAACTCAACATTCAGAAAACTAAGACCATGGCATCTGGTTCCGTCACTTCATGGGAAATAGATGGGGGAACAATGGAAACAGTGACAGACTTCATTTTTTGGGGCTCCAAAATCACTGCAGATGGTGAGCACAGCCATAAATTAAAAGACGCTTGCTTCTTGGAAGAAAAGCTATGACCAACCTAGACAGCATGTTAAAAAGCAGACATTACTTTGCCAACAAAGGTCCGTCTAGTCAAAGCTATGGTTTTTCCAGTAGTCATGTATGGATGCGAAAGTTGGACTATAAATAAAGTTCAGCGCTGAAGAATTGATGGTTTTGAACTGTGGTGTTAGAGAAGACTCTTGACAGTCCCTTGGACTGCAAGGAAATCAAACTAGTCAATCCTGAAGGAAATTAGTCCTGAATATTCACTGGAAGGACTGATGTTGAAGCTGAAACTCCAATACTTTGACCACCTGATGCGAAGAACTGACTCGCTGAAAAAGATCCTAATGCTGGGAAAGAGAAGGGAATGACAGAGGATGAGATGGTTGGATGGCATCGCCGACTCAATGGACATGAGTTTGAGCAAGCTCTGGGAGTTGTTGATGGACAGGGAAACCTGGCGTGCTGCAGTCCACGGGGTTGGAAAGAGTTGGGCACGACTGAGTGACTGAACTGAACCGAAAAGGTTAGATTTCTTTTCTCCAACTGTAGGAGCATCTCCTTCCCCACTATTTTAAACTGGATGCTTGCAAACATGAATTCTGACCTTTGTTATTGTACAGTGAAGCTGGTGGTTTATACTAGGGGAAAGTTACTCTTTGTAATGAAACTGAAAACCCTCAAACAGCATGAGTTGAATTTATTACAAATTGGGAAATGAAAGGTGTGATAAGGATGCCCCATGTGCCCAAGTTTTTATTAAACTTTAGAAACATATGTTTTATTAAACATAGAAACATGTAGTTTGATAAATGAGACTTTCTTAAGATATTTACTTTACGTACTCTCATATTTGGATAAAAATAAGTTCGGAAGAGTTGACTCATTGGAAAAGACTCTGATGCTGGGAGGGATTGGGGGCAGGAGGAGAAGGGGACGACAGAGGATGAGATGGCTGGATGGCATCACTGACTCGATGGACGTGAGTTTGAGTGAACTCCAGGAGTTGGTGATTGACAGGGAGGCCTGGCGTACTGTGATTCAGGGGTCGCAAGGAGTCGGACATGACTGAGCGACTGAACTGAACTGAACTGAACTGAAGTTCATCTGGGAATTTTTTTGAATGAAAGAGAGGCCAGTCTAAGACATAATGGGTTAAATACTATCTGTTTAAAGTTGCTCTTTATGACAGCCACCAAGTCATTAGTTGCAGCTGAATGGCCATCTGTCCCTACCTGTGATGAACAAGAACCAGATTCTATCTCAAAATGGACAGCATCCTCTAAATGGACAATCCATACCAACATTTTTGGAGCTTTATGCTACTCAAAGTAATTATTGTCATTATTTTAAATATCTATCACTTAAAAACAACTAGTAGAAGCAAAATTGGCGGTTTTTCTTTACACAAAAGAGTCAAGTATACATCAAGTTAAGTCTCATTGATATAGCACGGTCAAGGAATGGTGTCTGTGGTTATTCATACACTCAATTACCAGTGCTACATGGTCAATTTCTAATGAATTGGATTAAACAATGATGTATTGAACCCCCAAATATAACAAATACATCATAATGTTAAAAGACCTCTTCATGGATCACAGCTTTGTCATGCCGAAGGGGCTTGTGTAACTCAATGAAGCTATGAGCCATGCTGTGCAGGGCTATCTAAGATACAAAGGTCATAGTGAAGAGTTCTGACAAAATGTGATCCACTGGAGAAGGAAATGGCAACCCACTCCAGTACTGTTGCCTGGAGAATCCCATGGACAGTACAAAAAAGCAAAAAGATATGAGGCCAGAAGATAAGCCTCCCTCCCACCCCCTGTAGGAAGATCAAATTGCCAACATTCCTTGGATCGCAGAGAAAGCAAGGGAGTTCCAAAAAAACATCTACTTCTGTTTCATTGACTATACTAAAGCCTTTGACTGTGTGGATCACAACGAACTGTGGAAAATTCTTGAAGAGATGGGAAAACCAGACCACCTTACCTGCCTTCTGAGAAACCTGTATGCTAGTCAAGAAGCAACAATTATAACCAGACATGGAACAACAGACTGGTTCAAAATTGGGAAAGGAGTATGATAGGGCTGTATATTGTCACTCTGCTTATTTAACTTCTATGCAGAGTACATCATGTGAAATGCTGGGCTGGATGAATGACAAGCTGGAATCAAGACTGCTGGGGAAAATATCAACAACCTTAGATATGCAGATGATACCACTTTAATGACAGAAAGTGTAGAGGTAAAGAGCCTCTTGATAAGGGTGAAAGAGGAGAGTGAAAAAGCTGGCTTGAAACTCAGCATTCAAAAAATTAAGATCATGGTATCCGGTCCCATCCCTTCATGGCAAATAGAAGGGGGAAAGTGGAAGCAGTGACAGATTTTCTTTTCCTGGGCTCCCACATCACTGTGAATGGTGACTACAGCCATGAAATTAAAAGACGCTTGCTCTTTAGAAGAAAAACTATGACAAACCTAGACAGTGTTTTAAAAAGCAGATAAATCACTTTGCCTACAAAAGTCCACATAGTAAAAGCTATGGTTTTTCCAGTAGTCATGTACAGATGTGAGAGCTGGATCATAAAGAAGACTGAGCACCAAAGAATTGATGCTTTTGAATTGTGGTGCTGGAGAAGACTCTTGAAAGTCCCTTGGACTGCAAGGAGGTCAAACCAGTCAATCCTAAAGGAAATCAGCCCTGAATATTCATTGGAAGGACTGATGCTGAAGCTGAAGCTCCAGTACTTTGCCTGCCTGAGGTGAAGAGCCCAAAACACCCTGAAAAGACTCATTGGAAAAGACTCCAATGCTGGGAAAGATTGAAGGTAAAAGGAGAAGGGGGCGACAGAGAAAGAGATGGTTAGCTAGCATCACCAACTCAATGGATATGAGTTTTAGCAAATACCAGGAGATAGTAGACAACAGAGGAGCCTGGTGTGCTGCAGTCCATGATGTTGCAAAGAGCCGGACATGACTTAACAACAACAATGTTAAAAGAAATATTCTGGTGATATTTCAATACTTCAAAGTCATTTCTACAAATTTCAAATGTCACTACTTTCTACATGTGTGAAAGTACCAGTTAGTAATGACTGAATACTAGACATCTAGATAACATCAAGTTAAAGACAGTTTTATTCTTTGTTACACTGTACATTTTCCCTTTATATAATACTTTGGGCTGATCCAAAACCTAGTTACTAAGGACTAGGAACAATTAAGAATGAAACACAAACAATATCATAATTGCACATCACATTAAGGAAGGACTTTTCCAAAATTACAAAAATGAACAACCCCATTCAAACCAGCAACAATGTTTTCAAACAGAGGCTAAAAATATTAAGTAAGCAAAGACCGATTATTATGTGCACATAATGCAGGACAGACAATGATTTTGTAATTTTATCCTGCTTGGAACTCATAGGACTTCTTGAATTTGTACCTTGAAATCTTTCAACAGCTTTTGCAGAATCACACTTGTCTCTTCAAACACTGCTTCTGCCTTAATCTCTTGCCTCTGAAAATCCAATTACATATTATATCCACACCCCCACTTCTGGATTTTCTATCCTTCTGTTTCTTTGTGCTGTTGTGGGATTCCCTTTCCCTGTTTACTAATTCCTCTACTGTGTCTAAGGGCTTCCCTGGTGGCTCAGAGGTTAAAGCGTCTGCCTGCAATGTGGGAGACCTGGGTTCGATCCCTGGGTCGGGAAGATCCCCTGGAGAAGGAAATGGCAACCCACTCCAGTATTCTTGCCTGGAGAATCCCATGGACAGAGGAGCCTGGTGGGCTACAGTCCACGGGGTCGCAAAGAGTCGGACACGACTGAGCGACCTCACTTTCTCTTTCTACTGTGTCTACTCATGGCAGCCATTATCAAGTGAGCTCCCTGACCTCAATAATCCTTACCATCTAGTTTTCACACCATGAGTAGCTTCCTTTTACATTAGATCAGGGTTGATTTGTATGACCAGATAGGTATGGTTTGTATGACCAGAATATCATAGGGTCGACAGAAGTGGTGGTGGGAGACTTCTGAGGTTAGGTCATCAAAAGCATTGCACCATCTGCCTCATGCTCTTGGATTTCCAGCCCTGAGGAAAACCAGCCACCCTGTTATCAGGACACTCAAGCAGCTCCATAGAGAAACCCACATCGAAAGGAACCAACTTCCCATCTATATGAGTGAACCCCCTTTAGATGGCTCCAACCCCAGTTAAGTTTTTAGATGACTGTCCCCCAGCCAATTATCTGATGGCAACCTCATGAGAGAGTTTGGGCAAGAATCAGCCAAATTAACCATTCCTGAATTTCTGACTCACAGAAACTATGAGAAAGATTATGTGATTATTGCTGCCTTAAGTTACTAAGTCTTAGGATGATTTGTTACATGGCAATAATTAGCTAATCCACCCATCAATCAAGTTTTAAAATTCAGATCTTGGATTTTTCAGGTGGCTCATTTTGAGAGTTTCTCGTTCTTGTCTAAAATTTCCAGCCTTAAAAAAATCTCACAGAACATATTAAGAATATTTTTTGGAACTCTGTTTGTGAAAAATTATGTGGAGCCCATGTTTCCATTACCTGTTGTTTTTCTTGTTTTTGTTTTTTTTTCAATCCATACTGTTTGCTTTCCTCATGAGCCTATTATTAAAATAGTAGACACAGTATATGAAAATTTGTAGAAACAATATGAGATCTTGATAACATTCTCTTCTTTGAGAGAGATTTTACTTTGCTTTGCTATCAACAGGCTTAGAAGCCAGAAATCTGAGATCATCTTGTTTCAATTTCAAGGATTAAAAATGACTTAAAGTTGTGTTTCCAGCTCTGAGAGGATAGTCTATTTACAGTTTGTGTTAACTTCTGGTGGGTAGATATTTAGTGTCTTAGTACAAAGTCTGGTATATTTACCAGGCGCACCTCAGCTTTGGCGGGTTCTAGAGACCAGTTTTATTCATCTAGTCCATGGGGCTGTAGGAGTCCTGTTCAGTTTCTCAGCCTTTCAGTTACTCAGCATTTCAGTTATGTTTTCTGGGGTCAGCAGACATCTGAGAGAAAAAGTGGCCCCTCATGGCAGGCTCACTCTAGATTTTCTTATTTCTCACATTTCCCCCATAATTCTGCCTGGTTAGATCTCTGATGTTTCCAAGCAATTCCAAGTGAGTATATTTCATCCAGGTTTTATTGCTCTCAGTAGGAGGATTGGCCTAAATTTTGACCGTTACAAGAAGTGGAAGTCTTTACATTGTTTTATTAGCTAATCTAGAACACTTCAGACAACAAAAACAAAATATGTACTTTCTTTTTTTTTTTTGGCTAAGAGCCTAATGGCATCACTTTTCCAAACCACTTTACATAGTATAGGAATTAGTACTCTTTAAATAAAGTTGTAAACATTTACTACAAGTCAGCCCATCAGAAGAGTATAAAAAAACTCCTATTGATAGAAATAAACTCTTTCTAGAGAATGTCAAGCCAATTCCTCCAAGGCCAAATCCCTAGACAGGTAGGCTGTTGCTCCTCACGTTTAGCCTTCAGAACACGGCCCTGGTCTAGCTCTGTGGGGAACCCGGCAGTCATGCTGTGAGATACCCAGCACTGTGGAGAGGCCTTCAGGCCGCTGAGAACATTCCCCACCATTTCTGGATTGTTTGATACCGTCATTACACCAGAAAGCATAAAAGTTAGTTACTGAGCAAACAAAAGAAAGAAATATTTCCAACATGTAGAGAGATCTTATTTTTATAGTAATATGACTATTAATAACAATTACACTTCCTGTAAGGGTCAAAATTTAGACCAACTCTCCTACTTAGACTATTAGATCAAACAAGATAAACTAGAACTTAAAACATTTTTGATTAGGAATGGAGGAAACAAATTCCCACATGTAACAAGGTCATTTTAAAAGGAATATTTTAAGTCTGTATTATAGACAAAACCTTTTTACTGCTGAAATATAGTTTATCTAAAATAGAAAGCTGAACATTTAATGAAGATGTTTTTGCAAGTTTTACCATGTATCCCAATTGAATTATAGGATTTTATAAGAACTACAGGACTACAGAATCACACTCTTGATTTATTGATTTGGGACTCAAATGTTCAAAGTAGGTTTTTTTTTTTTTTAACTTTTTATTTTATACTGGAGTAAAATCGATTTACAATGTTATGTTAGATTCAGGTGTACAGCAAAGTGATTCAGTTATATATACACATGGACCTATCTTTTTCAAATCCTTTTTCCATTTAGGTTGTTACATAATATTAAGCAGAGT
The DNA here is from genome assembly GCF_032452875.1 of Bos javanicus. Classification (NCBI taxonomy): domain Eukaryota; kingdom Metazoa; phylum Chordata; class Mammalia; order Artiodactyla; family Bovidae; genus Bos; species Bos javanicus. Next base: position 44,100,039 of record NC_083881.1, read on the forward strand.
TCCCTGTGCTATATAGTAGCTTCTTGGTTTTCTATTTTTAAATATAACAGTGTGTACATGACCATCCCAAACTCTCTAACTATCCTTTCCCTCTCGTTCCTGCCCCCTCCCAACCGTAAGTTCTTTCTCTAAATTTGTGAGCCTGTTTCTGTTTTGTAAATAGGTTCATTTGTATCATTTTTTAAAGATGCCACATATAAGGGCTATCCTGTGATATTTCTCCTTCTCTGTCTGACTGACTTCACTCAGTGTGACACTCTCTAGATCCATCCATGTTGCTGCAAATGGTATTATTTCATTCTTCTTAATGGCTAAGTAATAAAATAGAAGTACAGATAAATGGAATGGGATAGAAAGCCCAGAAATAAACTCATGCACCTATGATCAATTCATCTACAGCAAAGGAGGCAAGAATATACAATAGAGAAAAGACAGTTTTTTGAATAAACGATGCTGGGAAAACTGGACAGTTACAGGTAAAAAAATGAAATTAGAACATTCTTTAACACCGTACACAAAAATAAACTCAAAATGGATTAAAGACTTAAATTTGAGATTGGATACTATAAAACGCTTAGAGGAAAACATAGGCAGACCATTCTCTGACATAAATGATGGCAATATCTTTTTTTTTTAATCTATCTCCCAGAGTAATGAAAATAAAAACAAAAATAAACAAATGGGACTTAAACTCAAAACATTTTGCACAGCAAAGGAAACCACAAATAAAACTAAAAGACAATTCTTAGAATGGGAGAAAATATTTTGCAAACGAAGCAACTAACAAGAGATGAATCTCCAAAATATACAAACAGTGCATGCAGCTCAGAATCAAAAAAATGAACAACCTAATCACAAAATGGGTGGACACTTAAATAGATACTTCTCCAAAGAAGACATACAGATGGCCAAGAGGCACATGAAAAGATGCTCAACATCACTAACTATTAGAGAAACGCGAATCAAAACTACGATGAGGTATCACCTCACACCAGTCAGAAAGGCTATTATCAAAAACTCTACAAATAATTAATGCTGGAGAGGGTGTGGAGAAAAGGCAACCCTCCCGCACTGTTGGTGGGAATGTCAATTAGTACAGCCACTATGGAGAAGAGGATGGAGACTCCTTAAAATAGAACTATAATAAAACACTAAAAATAGAACTACACTATAATCCTGCAATCCCATTCCTGGGTATATATCTGGAGAAAAACATGGTCTGAAAGGATACATGCACCCCAATGTTCATTGCAGCACTGTTTACAATAGCCAAGACATGGAAGCAACCTACTTTGTAGGTTATTTGTTGACAGAAAGCCCAGTGTTTTTATCTCCATCACTATCTATTGATGGCAATTGACACATGAAGCTGGCCCTCAGACTGAGACACAGCCACTACAGGGAGACTATGCTCTATTAATAAATAATCATCAAGTTTCTTTATTCATCTCTACCATGTCTGAGATTTCTCTAATTTTCTACTCTTACTAAATCATCCTGCAAATTGCTTGCTCCTCCTACCCTTTCTTCTATACACCCCCCGGCCATTTCAGTCTGTTCAAGAATCTTCAATGATTTCTGGGTACTTACCCAGATCTTCAAGGCGTCAACATTATCTGGTATCAGTCTCCTTATTCTTTTTCAGATAAACCTCTACTTTATATGTCAGTCATTTCACTACTCCCCACATGATGCTTATTTTTGCTTTTGTGATTCTCTTCCAGCTTAGATGCTCTCCTTTCTCTTTATTTATTCAAACCGTATTCAAGATTGAGTCATCAAATACCAAGGACCTAGCACTCTTACTTATTAGACTCAAACACTACTTTTACCTACGTATTTTTTCTATCAAATCTGATCCATGCTTGCAATTCTTTTCATTGAGATTATTGCAAAAAACTTGAAGAACATTATATACCAACCTTCATTTTATTAATGGTATTGCAAACCTGCTGAGTCAGAGGCAGAATCTTCATAGTCTTCTAAAGTGCCACTCACAAAATCTTCATTCAACAAATGCCTTTAAATACATTCAACTTAGTGTCCAAATCTAAGTAACAGTCTTTCATTGGCCCATAATGAGACTGCTTAGCCCAGAATCATCATTTGAGTCACTCCTTTGCCAATAAGTTACCCAGATGACAAAATAAAAAGGTCAAAACTCATTCTGATAGAGACCTAATGCCTGGTGGATTATTTCCTTCCTTGGGTTATGCAAGGGGACGAAATGACAGACTCTGCTATGTTAATTATAGATTTCCTATTTCATGACTCCATATTTTCAGTATGAAATATGCAGACCTTTTTTTTTGTCAACTAAAGGATATTTAAACAAGTTTACAATTAATTTTTTTCTAGATGCCTTAAGCAAATCATTCTCTTAGATTCATGTTCAGCGAATGTTTCTTTGATAGTTATGCTTGACAGAGAGAAATAAAATATAAACAGGAAAGAAGGAATTCCAGTTCAGCATATTAACCAAGGAAAACATTAACTGTCCTTCAGAATACAGTCCGCAAATAGTCTGTTTCACTGCTGCAAGGTCAACAGAATTATCCTGTGGTCTCTCTGCCTAGCCGATAAACTCTTAGTTAAAGATTGCTTCATTCCTTTCAAAGGAGGCTGGTATAAGGTTATATGCTATTTCAGCAGACAACTTTAAATTTTCTCTTTGTTTGCAATACATTTTCCTTAATGTATAAAGCCTATTTTGATGAATTAGCAAGAAATATAATTTTATGCTCCTAAAGTCAGAGGTCTTAGAATTTTAGTAGCCCTTATTCAAATATTATTGTTTCTATAGCAGTGGTCCTTTACCCTGTCTGTCCATGAAAATTACTATGGGAGTTTTTAAAAATATATTGATGTTTGAGCCCACCCCAGAATTCTTTATTTAGTTAATCTGGCCTAAGGCTATAGGCCTTAAGGCTTTTTTGTTTGCAGTTTTTCTGTTGCTCTGGTTTTTTGTTTTTTAATTTAATGTGCAGTAATGGTTAAGAATCACTATTCCAAGTGGAGAGCAAATGGGAGGACCAGAATAACTGGGTAAGAGAAATAAGTTTTGAAACAATTAAAAAAAAAAAAAGTAGGGGTTTCCTTGGTGGGTCAGTGGTAAAGAAGCTGCCTGCCAATGCAGGAAATGCAGGTTCGATCCCTGGGTTGGGAAGATCCTCTGGAGAAGGAAATGGCTACCCACTCCAGTATTCTTGCTTAGAGAATCCCATGGACAGAGTCTGGCAGGCCACTGTCCATGGGGTCCCAAAAGAGTTGGACATGACTTAGCAACTAAACAACAATAACAACAATAAAAATAAAAACCATAATTTATTCAGTACTTATATATGTATACCAGATACCATGCTAAGCGTGTTTCATATTGCATCAGTTATCTATTGCTGCATAACAAATGACCCTAAAGCTTAACGGCTTAAACAACAAGCATAGTCTCATGGTTTCTGTGATCAGAAATTTGGGAGTCACTTAGCTTGGTGTTCTGGTTCAAGGTTTCCCTTGAGTTTGTAGGCAAGATACCAGCCAGGATGGCAATCATGTGAAGGCTTAACTGTAGACAGACCTTTCATAGAAAGGGTCAATGGCAAGGGGGTGGCAGGAAAAGGTAGTTCTTTGCTGACTGCTGGCAGGGGTGCTCAGTTCTTTACCGTGTGGGCCTCTTCACTGAGCTGCTAGAGTGACTTCACAACATGGCAGCTGGCTTCCCCCAGAGTAAGCGATCCCAGAGAGAGCAAGGAGGAAGTCATCTGCCTTTTACGACCTAGTCTTGGAAATTATATATCATCAATTGTGCCATATTTTATTCACTAGAAGTGAATCACTAAATATAGTCCACTCTAGGGAAAGGCAGTCAAGCTCCATCTTTTGGTGGTAGGAGTATCCAAGAATTTGTGGCCACACACACACACACACACACACATATGTATACACACACACACATATATTTAAATAAAGACAAATGTATTAGATTACAATTCTGGCAGTCAGAAGCTCAAAGCAGATCATCAGGACTGCATTCCTCCTAGAGACGATAGGGGAGAAACTGGTTCTTTTCCTTTTCCAGCTTCTGGAGGGAGCCTGCACTCCTTGGCTGACGGCCCTTCCCTCCATCTTCAAAGTCAGCAGCCAGTGAAGCATCTTCAGTCTCTCTCTACTGCTATCGTCACGCTGGCTTTTGACTGACCCTTCCCCTCCCTCTTACAAGGATCTTTATGACTACATTGAAGTTGAACCTGAATATCCCACCCAGATATTTCAGAATCGCCTGAGAACTCAATATTCTTAAATTAACACATCTTTAAAGTCCCTTTTTCAATGTAAGGTAACATATTGCACAGGTTTCAAGGATTAACACATGGACATTTTGGGGGGACCATTATTCTACCACACTGTCTAGGCTGCTGGGTACAGACGCCTTCTGAAATCCATTCCATTTGAATCTAAACATGCCAAAATATTTCTAAGTTGTGTTACACAACTAAAAATGAACAAAAAAATGTATTCTCATTGTAAAATATGCAAATACTATGATAAAATTGATTTTACTTCACCATCACATTTAATTTCCTTCCCTCTAGGTGACTATTATTATAAATGAGCACCATCTATGTTATGAAGTCTATCTACATATTTGCATAAAATAAATGGACATATATATATATTTTTTTAATTAACTCTTTATTTGGAATAATTTTCAAATAGATTTATTGAAGAGTTGTATAAAACAATACAGAAGGGGACTTCCCTGATGGTCCAGTGGTTAAGACTTCATACTTTCACTGCAGGGGGTTCAGGTTCAATTCCTGGTCAGGGAACTAGATCCCACATGCCTCAATTAAAGATCCTGAGTGCCACAATTAAGACTCAGCACAGCCAAAAAATGACAAGTATCAAAAAAACAATACAGAGATTTCCTGTATACCCCTAAATTCACTTTCCCCTAATGTTATTTCATATTACTCCAATATGTTTGTCAAAGTTAAGCAGCCCAGACTAGAACATTACTATTAACTAAACTCCATTTCATTACTATTCTTTTTTTCTCTTCCAAGATCCATCTAGGATACTACATTGCATTTAGTTGCCATATTTCCTCTAATGTTTGATGATTTCTCAATTTTTCCAAGTTTTTTAAGACTTCAGTTGGTTTTAAGGAGTGCTGGTCATTTATTTTGTAAAATGTCCCTCAATTTTGGTTTGTCTGATGTATTTTCTCATGAGTAGACTGTGGTTATGTGTTTAGGGAGGGATTACCAACAGAGGTAAAGTGCTTCTCTCATTACCCCGCTGCAGAAAGGAGATCTTATCAACATGATGTTTCTATCATCATATTCACCTTGACCTTTTACTCTTTAGGGATATCTACCAGGCTTCTCCACTATAAATTTAATATTTTTCCTTTTCCACACTCTTTTCTTTAGAAGTGAATCACTAAGTCTGGTTCATACTGAAAATGAAGGGAGTCAATATCTACCTCCAAGAGGAAGGGTATCTACCTAAATTATAAAGGATTTTCTGTAGGGAACATTTGAGTGGACATGTTATTTTAGAGCTGCACACATATATTCTATCATTCGGTTTTTACAATGACCCCAGAGGACCATTGCTATTCCTATTTTATAGATGACAAATCTATACCTCAAAAAAGTCAAGTGATATGCCAGAGGTGACACAGCCAGTGAAGCCTGGCTTTTAATGTGAGGTTGGTTTGATACCAGAGTCTATATTCTTTTACTGAGCCCCTTGACCTTTGTACTATTAAGAACCTATTATTGTTGGTACTATTCAAATATATTTTTAATATTCTACAAAATTCTCAAGAACTTGTTAGAGAAGGCAGTACAGGGTTTGTGCTCAGTTGCTCAGTCAAGTCTGACTCTTTGCAATCCCTTGGACTATAGCCTGCCAGGCTCCTTTGTCCATGGACTTTTCCAGGCAGGAATACTGGAGTGGGTTGCCATTTCCTCTTCCAGTGGATCTTCCTGACCCAGGGATCAAACCTGTGTCTCCCTCGTCTCCTGCATTGGCAGGCAGATTCTTTACCCCTGAGCCACCTGGGAAGCCCAATTCAGGGCTTACTTGCTTATATCTGGTTGCGTATTGTTTCCCTGATGTATGTCTAGCTTTCCCAATCAGACTTTGAAAGCAGGGACAAGTTTTATACACTTTGCCTCCTCTGAACACCTAATACACAGGTACTCAGAAAATACTTCTTGCCTGAAAAGAAAGTGACTCCCTTTCCTCATAGTTTCCCATACTGTCTTGAGCATCTACCAGGGGACTACAGTGGTTGATCCCTTCCTGCTCAGACCCAGGGCTAAGCCCTAAGATATGACAGGTTCACATCAAAATGACTGAATAGAACCTGGGGGTCAGGCTAGAACTTCAGGAAAAGTAAGGAATGTTGAGATTTTCCCTCTCTCTACTCTAATGTGCAATTAAGTATCTGATGAGAACATTTACCAATTTGGATTATTTTACAAATGCTCAGCCCAGAGATCCATCAGGCTACGAGTACAGTTTTTGGATTTCTAAAGTAGTGCATTGTTTTCATCCCACCAAAGATTAGGAGTCATATTTGTGGGTCATACCTAACAAGTCATTTTCTCCAGATCTTGGGTTATTTGGGAGTCTTGATTCCAGGAAAACCATTAGTCTTTCTGTCAACCTTTCTTCCACGGCAGGTATCCATGTGGCTCAGTGTCCCAAGTGTGTGCCTGCTAAGTCGCTTCAGTCATGTCCAACTCTCTGTGACCCTATAGGTCATAGCCCACCACGCTCCTCTGTCCACAGGATCCTCCAGGTAGGAATACTCAAGTGTGTGTCATGCCCTCCTCTAGGGGATCTTCCCAACCCAGGGATTAAACCCATGTCTCTTATGTCTCCTGCATAGGCAGGAGTATTCTTTACCACTAGTGCCTGGGAAGCCCACACTTGGATTTAGTTGAATCACTCTGTCTCCCTGGGATACAGAAGCAAACCTTTCCTCTGGAGAGGAAGGCAGCAAAGTTCCAATCTTCTCTCCCCATCCTTCCTGACCTTGTCCTGTTTGCTGTGTAGATGGACAAACAGAAGCAGTCCAAGGGAAGGGGCTAGCTCTGGATAAGCGTGTTTGTCAACATGCTAACCAACTTAGGGAGGGTTAGCAAAGTTCTCCATTGGAAGATAATAGTGCATCAGGTCAGTTACACTGCAAAACATTTTCCTTCTCCTTCAGCCTTTTAGCAAGAAGGTATGTTCAGAAACCATGTCTGGTTTCTCTCTCTCCATTCAAAGCACTGTCTCCTGGAGCAGCAGAAAAGAAGGAGGTTGTTTCCTCACCTACCTCTAGAGTTCAGAGACTCTCAAATCTAGATCCTTACTCACAGACTCCAGGGAAAAAGAAAAAGCCTCCCCACCAACCAATGCGAGGCATAAAGACTCAGCAACATTTATAAACATGCTTAAGGCTGTGTCTCTATGATGGTAGTGGGTATATATCCTTACATGTTTCAGTAAGTAAATATGAACTAAAATATAAATGTGTTCTGGAAAGAGAAAAATATGGGCGTGGGGATGTTCAGAGAAGCAGGTAATTTTCAGAGCTAACCTAACTACTTTTCCAGCCGTGAGACGCCATTGTGCGCCTTCTCCATTCCCACCTGATCTCTAAGGGCTCCTGGGAACTCAGTCAGCCGGGAGTCCCCTCTCCAGCCCAGAACCCTCTCTCCAGCTCATCACTGTCAGCACAGTAACTCTGCCACCTACCACCCACGCGACCTTCCCTGGTGAAACAATCTCTCTAATCTTGACCCTGCCACCTACTACCTACGTGATCTTTACCAGGTAAATCAATCACTCTGAATCTGACTCACTGAATACTCGAGAGGTATCAGTGCCTAACTGCATTAAGGTCACGAGAGCGTAAATGAGTTAACTAATTAGTGTAACATGCTTATTAGCACAGTGGATGGTTCAGTCTGTGATGGCTTTTATAATTATTGAAACGTCCGTTCCTAATGATCTGAAGACTTCAGGATATGTGAAGTGAAATGTGGCTCTAAATTAAGGGGAAAAGTTAGACATTTTCATGACAAAATCAGTGAATAGCTTCCAGGTGGCAGGATAGGGAGATCTTTCTAGACTTGAAATGAGGCTAGTATAATTTAAGGTGTGTTGTGAGTGTAAAACAAATGCCAGATTTTGATGACTTATTTTGAAAAAAAAATCTAAAATCATTAATAATTTAAAAATATTGATTACATGTTGAAATGATAATGTTTCAGACATGTTGGGTTAGATAAAATATAACTTACTAATTTCACTTGCTCCTTTTCATTTTTTAAAATGTGACTATGAGAAAACTTAAAATGACATGTTTCTTGCAACATAATATTATTTTTTTGCACTGTGCCATTCTAGAACACTGAAGAAACACTGAGAGAAGTACTCCATTGAATTACACCCTAGGCCATGAAAGAGTTAATGCATCTCCCCAAGATACTGCTTGAAAGTTACCCAGTTACAATGGAGCATGAAGCCAAATATGTCACAAACTGCTAATCACATCATTAAATATAGTTTCCCCTATTGCATTGTGTAATCACTTATGAGAGCAAAGAGCTTAGAGACTTTCAAATTACAGAAAATTTCAAATAGCCAGTCAAGAAATGTTCTTGTCATCCCTGCTACATTTGTCTTGATCTAATCTGGCTGCAATTTAATGCATGGCATTTTTATCACAATCCACAAATGCACTCAACTAGCACAAATACACTTATTTATGCACAGAGCCAGGGAAAGGGTTATCTTTGCTTAAAATAATGTGCTTAACTAATGAACTGTCCCTTTAACTGTTGGGGAGGCCAGAGGTAATGGGCAGACACACATGAACTAAACCAATACTAACTCTTCACATAGTTAATTACATGGTTTACATGAACCAGAGGATAAACAGGTGCATCTCCGTTTTTTATGGATCCTCAAAACTCAGCCCTAGTTCCTAAACTTTTAACTTACCCCTTGTGGTAGTAAATTGCTACAAAAAGGAATCAAAACAATATAAAAGAAACAAACAGAAAGAAACTACCCCTGTATGCACTGATGAACTCTCTTTTAAAGAAATCTACAGTCAATCATTTAAGAGAAACATTTACAATTGAGATGGTCAATTTTTAAAATGTGTAAGTAAATTTAGAATGAAAATTATGTGTGTGTTTTAAAGAGGAGAACCATCTCTTCCACTCCTATCACATCATATAACATTTTCCTAAAATATACTTTAAGTATAGGTATCATCCTCTCAACATACTTAATATAAAAAATGTTAAATTCCCAAATTCATAATTAAGGAACTAAATAATTTTACTTCTTTTGAGCCCCTGTGGAGTTAAGCAGTGTTACATTATATTTTTGATGGCACCCTTTACTTCTTCAATGTTATTATCTATTATATTAAACTTTAAAGATAATCAAGACTAAAAAAAATTCAATTCAAGGAATCCCTTGAGCACAGAGGGAAATTCCTTAGTTACGGTTGATAAGGAGGTGGCAATTACACAGCTCAGTTCTAGCACCAGAAAAATGTTCTAGAGAAATCTAACTACAGATGGGCATAACAGCTTCCAGAAATAACGCTCTGTGTTAATAATGTCTGGTATCTTAATGTATTGGCCACCCACTTCAGCCAAAGTTTATTTGAATAGCGGAGATACCCTAAACTTACACTAAATAGAATACTTTTAAAAATTTATATGCAATTTTGCTAGAAAGCATGTATATCACAACAGGAAGGATTCCTATACATTTAAGTGTTTCCATTTTTTTAAAAAAATGTACTTTGCAAACTTTGCCAGTCCTCTTTCTGGGACTGGCCAAATTCCACAGATCAGATTACAGCTGAAAAAACACCATACTTCAAAATGAAGTGGAACACGAGCTTGGAACTAACTAAGCAGATTCTAAAGACAGACAGGGTGTATGAAACAGGAACAAGCAGGCCCTTTGGAAAGATAAGGAAAACATCAAAATTGTCTCAAGTGCTCTTAGCTGATTAAATATATTTCTGCCAGGGGAAAGTAGATTTAATTTCCTAGTACAACTCAGACTTTCTCAGGACTCTTGTGAGGATTGCAAAATGGTGCAATCATTCTGCAGAACTGTGTGACAGTTTCTTATAAAATTAAACAAATATCTACTTTATACTTCTACGTGTTTACCCAAGAGAAATGTAACCTCACACAGGACTGTTCTCAGGGCTGTTGGAAAGATTAAATGAGATCATGTGTGTGGAAGTGCACACAGAGTCGTGCATGTGGTAGGAACTTATGAAATAATATTTTCAATCTCCTTTCATGTATTTGGATGTAATAGCATATAGGATTTCAACATTGCAGACTTTCATTTATATCCTGGTTCTACTATTCACCTGTCATATCCATTCATCCGACCTTTTTTGAGTACAACTCTGTGCCAAGCACGCTTCTAGATGTTGTGGATACCATACTTAATGTGATAGTTCCAGTCTTTACTCTCATGGGGTTTACATTCTAGTGCCCTGGACAGGATGATTAAGTTTTCTTCACTTCCCTTTCTATCTCTGTAATTCTGGAGGACATAAGAATCAACTAAATACAATCTGTGCTTTCAAGTATTTTACAAACAGTGGAGGCAACAGACAATGGAAGCAAATTCAATGAAGAATTTTGGCAGTAGGTGCTGTGAGAGGAGTAAGGACTCAGTGCTGTGGGGGATGGGCTCTGAACTCTGCTTGCTGTCAAGGAGACTGGTTACAGGAGTGAACCAGAGAAGGCTTCCTGGAGGAAGAGCATTGAAGTGAAATCTGTAGAGTAAACCAGGCAAAACCTACTCCCAAATTCACCATATTATCAGAAAGATAAAATGAGGATATAGTTGTAAAGGCACTAATCAGTCCATGAAGTCCTTTATAATTTAAAGAGCAATAGCATTAAGATGGAAAATTGGTGGGTAGTCTTGAATCCAGTTCATACTCTCTCTGACAGTATGTTTTCTTCCTAACATATGTGCTTAATCTGGGCTTCCCACATCTGCCTCCTGGGATCCCAACACTTCAAGCTTTCTGCTTGAAGGGAGTGGGTCACTGAATAAATTGTAATCATACGGGGCCAATTTTGACTTCCAGTCAAGTTTCTGGATTTGCTAAATTTATAGTCTGCGGTGTAGCTCTGTGGTTGGCCACACCGGCCTCTAGCCATGAAACAGGCTTTTGCAACAAACCAAGATTCTTGCTCTTCTGGAACCCATTGAGTACTTAATAATTTGTTTTTTTAATTTAATTGAAAGGCTCTGTTTATGGGACTCAAATACAGTTTATACCATAAATAATCAGAACTTTAAAGCCATGCAAAAAAGCACCAACTCTGCTGGAAAACCTTTGATCTGTACTTGATGCTTTGTTTTATATGCTACACACACCTCTGGGAAAAAAGGGAAGTAGGAAGTGGGACTGGGGACACTTGTGGAGAAAATTCCTGCTTCCAACTATTGAGGAATTAAAATGAGCTTGGAAAAGGATGTCATTAGAGAAATGTAGACTACGTTCAGTACATCCTCAGTCCATGGAGTGCACTTAGGCTGACTGAAGGCCTTCATGATTGCATTAGCAATTAGGATGGAAGTCACTCCAACTACACGAAACTTAAACCATTTCAGTAACTTAAACAAATATTTAAAACACTTTAGTTTCCTCTCGGGAGGTTGTGATAGTTAATAAAGCAATAATTCTTGTAATGACAAGGGTTTATGTGATATTATAACTCAATGTTAGAGATGTTTTCTGGATTTTCAGAAAAAAAAATGAATTATGATAAAAGATGCCCCTCCATCAAATAATGGCAAGTAGATACTCAGAAACCAAATCTGTGGTATATCCAACAAAAGTGGGCCCTATGCAACATTTAATAGAACCCTTTCCTCAACTGGGGTATACTTGAGCCCCCTCATGTGAATAGGGAAAGTATTATGATGCAAGACGAAATAAAATTTTTTTATTTTGGGGGAAGGACAAGATGAAACCAACCATAAAAGGTGCCCAAGGCATCTGAGTCAAGTCCATCAGCCAGTCCTGCCAGCCCTGGCATCAGTGCCTTATACTCATACACAATCAGACTTCTGACTTCAGAGTTCTCACTCTGCTCTGGAAGAATCTAACAGGCTTCCCGCATAGTCTGATGACCCAAGCCAATGGTTTAGCAACATCTTCTTCTTTTTTGAACCACTATATAGAAACAGTGAAGGACAGGGAGGCCCAGTTGCTGCAGTCCGTGGGATCACTAGGAGTCAGACACAACTTAGCTACTGAACAATAGCATATAAAAATAAACATCCTTGATGAGTGGAAATGGAAGAGGAATGGGCAATGATGGTGGGAAATAGCAGGAGAAAAAGCAACTTGCTTTTGGGTGGGAAGAGGAATGAGTAGGAGAAATTTCTGGAAAGAAGACTGACTGGAACAAGGGAGACTTGGCTTAGAATCAGAAAAGAAAGCACATTTTGGAAGCAAAGAAAAGAAGAGGAAGTTAGCTAGTTTGAAGATGTCTTCAAGTTCTAAGCCTCCAGGAGCCGTGTCAGGCCTGGAGAACAGTGAGGAGTATAGAATTTCACCTCAACCATTGCTTATTTAACAAATGCATATTCAGCACTTAACTGTCTAATCATTGTTTTTGGTGCTGGGGATTCAGCAATGAACCAGCAGAAACAAAACTCCTTGTTCTCATGGAACTTAGGTTCCCTGGGCAGGTCCAAAGCAGCTTGATATCCAGGTTCCTCTTCCAATGAGTTGAGGGTGTTTTTGAAATGAGGCAGGACCCTATGGTCCTTGCTGCCCCCTGCCCCCCCACCCGTGTCCTCCGCCTGCCTTTTGCCTATGGAAAACTTTGGTCAAAGAATAAGTTTAATCAGAGAATTGAGAAAGAAAACAGTCTAAGGAGACTAAATAATAATAATGCAGTCATTAAGCATAGTCAAGGACCTTTAGTTCTTTCTCAAGGGCAACAGATAATATTCTGAGCCATATCCTGTGAGCTGTCTTAAAGATACTGAAACACCAGGCGGAGAAGTTAACTACATTAACAGATGACCAGACTATACCCAGGACATGAGCTGCCACGATTTTAAGAACTGACTGCAAAAAATGGGAACAAATGGACCCTAGAACTGAAGACTGACTGTAACTAAAACAATGAAGATGGTGCTGGTCAGACCACTAACGACCAATTCAAAGATGACTGTTAGAGATCATGCAGCCCCCTACCACACTGTCTGTAAAAGCTCTCACCCACTGCTTGTCAGGTGGGGGAGAGTCAGCCTTTGGACAGATGTCCACTACCCTCCCCGCTACCCCTAGCATCTGAAATAAAGCCAACTTTCCTTTCCACCAACCTGGTCTGTTTATTGACCCCCTACACATACCTTTCAGTAATACTTTCAGTCCCTCCACCCAGCAAAGAGTTCCACCTTCTAACTCTTAAAGTCTGTGCCATTTTAACCATCTTCAAATGACCAACAGGCTTTACCCTCCTAGTAGATTATAATCCCTTTGACTTGAAGACCATATCTCTTCTTATTTTATATTTAAAGCAGAGAAAGAAACTTAGAGCCTGGATCACTTAACACATGTGCAGTTACCGCTCAGCAAATATCGTCTGAGGGAAATGGTCCCTGAAGAGAGGAGCAAGAAGCAAGCCCCTGGGACCCTGCCCCAGGGTGTCAGTCACCATCAAGGGATGGACCTGTCCTCCATCCCTCCTTCCTTCCTGATGTGACTGTCCAAGCTGGATTTGGTCCATTTGGGTTTTGTGAGGTGTGCAGATCTTCTCCTACCAGGGCTGTGCCAACTTCTTCTAGGTGTAGGTACTTACCAAACTTCTTTAAGCTTTGGCCTGAACTTAGTGCCCAGCAAGCTTCTACTCAATATCCTTCAAGTGGATCAAGAATTCTTCCTGGGTGGGCAAGTAAACTGAGGCCAGGAGTTCAGATGATGCTTTCCCACTATTTCCTTAGTCCTCCCTAACACACCCCCTTCTCAGGCAGCTGCAACACTGCTCAGGGTTGGTGCAGGAAGTCATCCCTTGGGGTCACTCAGATCCACCCAGTTTACACTTAGAGGAGGCAATGATCACCAAGTGGTAGAATTAGGGGCCAGCTATCATTCCTCACTCTCACTGACTGGGGTGGTCAGCGGCGGTGTCCTCCTGTTCTCAGGCACCATTCAGTAAACATCTGTCCAACAGAAAGACAATGTAAGCTGCTTACGTCATTTTAAATCTTCTAGTAGCTACATTAAAAAAAGGAAAGGAGGAATTAACTTTAATCATGCATCTTATTTAGCATAACATATGTAAAATATTATCATTACGATTACATTGCAATGACAATTGTGATTACATTGTCAACATGTAATCAACATAAAAGTTACTGAGATATTTTTCATCCTTTTTTTCCTTACAAAGTCTTCAGAACCCACTGTGTATTTTAAACTTAGAGCACATAACTATCTCTTAAAACTCAACACCCATGGAGGCCCATGCCACTAGAGTGGAGAACACAGCTCAAAGGAGTTCTGTGAACTCTCTCAGGGCATCTTGTTTGAAGACAAATCTTTTCACATAAATGTCAATTTAGGAAAAATCAAATGTTTAGAATAAAGTGGAAACAGTGACAGACTTTATTTTCTTGGGCTCCAAAATCACTGTGGATGGTGATTGCAGCCATGAAATTAAAAGACACTTGCTCCTTGGAAGAAAAGCTAGACAACATATTAAAAAGTAGAGACATTACTTTGCCGACAAAGGTCCTTATAGTCAAAGCCATGGTTTTTCCAGTAGTCATGTACGGATGTAAGAGCTGGACCATAAAGAAGGCTGAGCACTGAAGAATTGATGCTTTGAATTGTGGTGCTGGAGAAGACTCTTGAAAACCCCTGGACTGCAAGGAGATTAAATCAGTTAATCCTAAAGGAAATCAACCCTGAATATTCATTGGAAGGACTGATGCTAAAGCTCAGTCTGATACTTTGGCCACCTGATGCGAAGAGCTGATTCATTAGAAAAGACCCTGATGCTTGGAAAAGATTGAAGGCAGGAGAAGGGTGACAGAGGATGAGATGGTTGGATGGCAATATCGACTAAGTGGACATGAGTTTGAGCAAACTCTGGGAGATAGTGAAGGACAAGGAAGCCTATCATGCGGCAGTCCATGAGGAAGCAGAGAGTCAGACATGACTGAGCAATTGAATAACAACAAAATGTTTACAAAATAATAGCTCTAATAAATTTTGTGTGGGAAAAGGTTTATTTTTGCAACATTGACTACTAATTTATGTTAGCCAAAGAATGTTATTGTGAAACTTTTGCTCCTTATCAGCCACAAAAATCTGAATATCTGGACACACTGGAGAAATTACGTGGCAAAGCTGAGGAAGGTTTTAGACTTTTGGCCGGCTTCTCACCACTGGGGGCGTTCTGCCCTGACCAAAGAATGATTCCATGGGTCTGTCCCCTGCTTCTTCCTGGGTCTTTGTTTATAGTGGCAAGACAAGAGCCCTATGAAGCGGCACAGAAGTAGACTGCATCTTGGTTTCCAACATGTGGGCCTGATGTTTCTGTAGTCTGCCTGGACACTAACTGTCCCTCAGATGAATAATGTTTGCTTCCAAGGTGGTGCAGTGGTAAAGAACCCGCCTGCCAATGCAGGAGACGTAAGAGATACAGGTTTGATCCTTTAGTCAGGAAGATCCCCTGGAGGAGGAAATGGCAACCCACTCTAGTATTCTTGCTCGGAAAACCCCGTGGACAGAGAAGCCTGGCAGGCTATAGTCCATGGGGTCACAAAGAGTTGGACACGACTGAGCACTTGTGTACTGAATAATGTTTAATTTTCAGTAAAAATTAGTTCAGTTCAGTTCAGTCACTCAGTCATGTCCGACTCTTTGCAACCCCATGAATTGCAGCACGCCAGGCCTCCCTGTCCATCACCAACTCCTGGAGTTTACTGAGACTCACATCCATCGAGTCGGTGATGCCATCCAGCCATCTCATCCTCTGTCGTCCCCTTCTCCTGCTGCCCCCAATCCCTCCCAGCATCAGAGTCTTTTCCAATGAGTCAACTCTTCGCATGAGGTGGCCAAAGTACTGGAGTTTCAGCTTGAGCATCATTTACTGACTACTAATTATGAGGTGAACACGGTTTTGGGGGTTGCATGTTGTCTCCCATGTATTTGTACTATTTCCCAAATATAGATGGAAGATATTATAATGATAAGATAAAAACCCATGTAAAAGTATTAGTGAATTACTAGTAATTATTGATATCTCTCTTGCATTTCCCACAATTAACGGAACCTAACAGTACATGTGGGAGAAGGCAATGGCACCCCACTCCAGTACTCTTGCCTGGAAAATCCCATGGACGGAGGAGCCTGGTAGGCTGCAGTCCATGGGGTCGCTAAGAGTCAGACACGACTGAGCGACTTCACTTTCACTTTTCACTTTCATGCATTGGAGAAGGAAATAGCAACCCACTCCATTGTTCTTGCCTGGAGAATCCCAGGGACGGGGGAGCCTGGTGGGCTGCCGTCTTTGGGGTCACACAGAGTTGGACACGACTGAAGTGACTTAGCAGCAGCAACAGTACATGTAAGTATTCATGAAGCTACCTGGTTCTAAAGTATGGGCTTCGGCATCACAAATCACTCTTTACCAAGTGGGTCGGCACTAGTTCACAGTTTTGCTCTCGTTCAAGTGGTCCAACTCATTGTCAGCCAGGGTTCACCTGAGATGGGAACCTCCCACTGCTTCTCTGTAACTGAGTTCATGTCTCTGATTAAGAAAACCTGGGTTCAGAACCAACTGTGTGCTGAGATTAATTGTCCAATACTAATACATTCAACATAGACGATTGCATTACATAACACGTACCAGCTACTTTGCAGTATTTCCTTAGGCATAATAAGCTTTTACCAGTAAAAACCAAATCAACGTTAATCTGCAAAGCTGTTGTTTTATGTCCACTGCGAAGAAAAAAAAGACGAAGAAAAAAACAGAGTGAGATAAAAGTAAATCTTATCAAGGAAGTGGGCCCAAACAGTTGTCCAACCAGTTCTCTCCATCCCCTTCGGGCAATCTGATTCATATAAACTGAGGTTCCAAAGTATATTTTATTTAATTGCTGAGAGCAAGAGCTTGGTAGGCAGTTTTGAGCTAAGCTGTTTATTGTACTGACCTGATCTGCTTTTGGGGAAAAGTGAAAAGTGATCTTCTAAAGTTAGCATTTCCAAGCTGGTCTACTTACTTTAAGTGCTCTATTTCCCTTCAATTGCATCAAGAGGAAACAGGTAGGAAAGATGAAAAGTCACCCTTGCAAACAAGAGCAAAATAGTCAAGTTTCCAAGCTGCCTGGTAGACAGTAGCTAGCAATACCCTCTCATATTTCCAAGCAAACACAGGCAAAGCCACATTTTTTCCTACCTCTGTAAACAATCTGTGTTGAAACAAGGTATCCACAATGCCTTCTCCCCGGTCTCTAAAAGCTGGCCGTTGTTACGTGTTTAATCACACATCTGAATCCTGAAGAGTAAAGAAGCCAGCTAGGTAGGGACTGTTTGATTTACACCTCTTGGCTGGAGCTGTGAGTGCCAAGCCGACCTGCCCTGTACTCTGCAGTCAGACGGGGAGCCCCCGGGCAGAGGGCAAGTAAGCCAAAGCTGCCCCCGGCCCCCTGAAGGGTGGTAGGGAGTATGCAGCACACACCAGTTGCGTTCATGAGGAAACCATCTTCCTGCCCACCCAGCGCTATATTTAGAGCCATCTCTTGGCATGCAAACTTATATTTCTGGGCTTTCTGCCACTCAGATGGGGGGAAAAAAAGGACCAGAAAAACTGGTTTGGTTCCAATGCTGAACCCAAACAGTAAACGTTGAAACATGGCCTTCCCCGTGGCTCTATGTCCGTGTCAAACATCACTCCTTCTTTAAAAGCAATGGGCACTGGATGTGGCTCTTTTTGTGGATGTGGATACTTTTTTTTCATGACCCTAATGAGGAAAATGTGTACTACTCTAAAGGAAGCAGTGAAGCAAATTTCTATGGAAAGGACAGATGATGTTGAACTTTTTAATGTAGTATCATCCAGGCTGGGGTTGTCAACTTCCCCAAAGATGTGTTAGCCCCTGAACAAAAGTGAAAAGGTGTTGGTCACCCAGTCATGTCTGACTCTTTGTGACCCCATGGAACTGCAGCCTACCAGGCTCCTCCGTCCATGGAGTTCTCCAGGCAGGAATACTGCAGTGGGTTGCCAATCCCTTCTCCAGGGGATCTTCCTGACCCAGGGATTGAACCTGGGCCTCCCACACTGCAGGCAGATTCTTTACCACATAAGCCACCAAAAGTCACTTCCCAAAGCTAGCTCCAAAGCAGATGTAAAAAGAACATGCAATGCTAAATTGCTTGGCCTCTCTAAGCCTTTAGTGAAGACCCAACAAGAAACACTCCCGATCATTCTGCTGTTTGGCCACAAGAACATCTGGCATTTGGGAACATCTGAGTTGTTCACCAGGAAGAGAAGTGACACAGGAAGAGACCTTGATACACACCCACCCTGAGCCAGTAGCTACAAGTCTTACAAACACCAGTTCCAAACCATGGAGGGCCTGGCCATATGAAAAATGAGCAAGACAAATAGCTCTCTTCAACCTAAGGGCCCTTCCCAACTTTTCTCTCCCAGCGTGTTTTTTTCTTACAGTCATATTTACTGAGTTAATTTCAGTAAGTCTTTTTGCTCAGTATCCTGCCATAGCACTCACTGCCTAGAAATATAGTAGTGAGACAGCTCTTTCATCCATAAACATAGCGTTGAGCAGCACAGCCATTCAGTGGTTTGGGTATTTCCTCCTCATCAGCACATGTCATCAGCTCTAATGACTTTAACAACTATATTAAAGGAAAGAATAAAAATATATAAAAAAAAAAAGAATAAAAATATCAAAAGTTCTGCGGTCATTCCCCCATCCTAAAACTAATAACATGACAAAAAACTAAAACATAAAAGAGCCCTCCACAAAATTTCTTGAAAATAGTAAATGATATGAATACACAATAGAGTCACTGGACGTGAAGTATGAACACTTCTGAAAGTTACAGCTCTATATAAAACCTCTAAATGCCGGTGGCTCAGTCACAGAGAATCCGCCTGCAATGCAGAAGACGTGGGTTCAATCTCTGGGTGAGGAAGATCATCTGGTGAAGAAAATGGCAACCCACTCTAGTATTCTTGCCTGAGAAATCCCAGGGACAGAGGAGCCTGGTCAGCTACAGTCCACAGGGATTGCAAAAGAGTCAGACACAATTTAGCAACTAAACACCACCACCGGCAAACGGACAAGCGCAAAGGAAGCTGACTAGCTGTCAAACAAAAAAACACTCTCGGTGTTTTTGGGACTTTGGGACTGTTCACAAGGCCTTCTTCTTCTAGGCCCAGGTGGAATTCAAGCGCTGCTCCCTTGAAGTTGGGCACAGCCACACAATTTACGTGAGTGAGAGGAATGTGAGTAGAAGTGGCCAGTGTTGCCTTTCTAATACTGGTGCTCACGTCTCTGTTCTCTTCTGGGCCAGATGCACCTGAGTCCTAGATGGGTATGAAGCATAAGCCGGAAATAAACCTTTGCTGTTTGAATCCAATGAGATATGGGGGTTGCTTGTTACCATAGCAAACCAGGCCTAACTGATCAATACAGTAAATTAGTAAAGAATAATAATTAGCAGAAGATAATTGTGTCACAGGTCCTTGTACTGAAAAGGCACCCAAGTCAATCCTTCCAGGAACCCCCCCTCCCACCACAGCTTAATATTTGTAGCCAGTCAACTTCTAACTGTGATGTTGGAGAAGACTCTTGAGAGTCCCTTGGACTGCAAGGAGATCCAGCCAGTCCATCCTAAAGGAAATCAGTCCTGAATATTCATCGGAGGGACTGATGCTTAAGCTGAAACTCCAATACTTTGGCCACCTGATGCGAAGAATTCACTCATTTGAAAAGACCTTGATGCTGGGAATGATTGAAGGCAGGAGGAGAAGGGGAATACAGAGGATGAGATGGTTTTATGGTATCACCAACTCAATGAACATGATCTTGAGTAAGCTCCAGGAGTTGGTGATGGAGAGGGAAGCCTGGCATGCTGCAGTCTATGGGGTCGCAAAGAGTCAGATATGACTGAGTGACTGAACTGAACTGAACTACTGAACTTCTAAGATATCTCTTAGCAGGTCTATTGAAACCCAAAGCAAATAAAATGTTCAATAAAAAAAAACAAACAAAATAAAAAGGGTCCAGCTAAGAAAACAGACATGACTGGAGAGAAACGAAGCGATTCCCAGAATCTCTAAATCGATTGCTCTCAATCCTATGCAGGCCCGGCCCCAAAGATTCAATAGCTTCATTTGGTTTCAGTTAGAAATCTAGGCATCTGTACTGCTTCTCAGTCTCCCTCTCAGCGTGCAGCCCAGCTTAAGAACCATGGCTTCACACAGCTGGGCTCTGTTATTTTCCAAAACTCAGTCCTGAGACATTAAATATTATAGGAAAAAAAGAAATGCCCCAACAACAGTGCCCTTAACTGACATGTTCATGTTACAAGAAATGAGCATTTACAACTACTGAGATTGTCAGTTTTCCCCTGGTCCAGCAGAACATGTTCTCAATCCATGGTTAGTGGGTCATTTTGTACTCTTAGCATTCCATCCTTGTAGTAGCTCTAATAGTAGCTCTAAAGAGGCAGTAGCTCTAATACTAACACCATAGTATGTGACGTTCAACAGTCAGGGAGTCAGCTGTCCTATAGAACTCTGAACACAAGTTCAGTATGGATTCAAGATCAGGGCAAGAAGTCAGCTGGGCTAAGGGACACTACAGATGCATGGGATATGTCAGCAGACAAAGTGTGGCTGAGGACCTGGAGTATCATCGGAGCCCCTCAAAGAACACATTTAGCTACAACAGAAAGCTAAGTCTTCTGGAGACCAGGAGAGACTATTCAAGAGAACTGTATCATCTCTCTTCCCCCTAAGAATATCCAGAGCCTCCCCATGAGGAGGTATTATTCTCATTTCCATTTTAGAGACTAGGCAATTGAGACTACAAGTTTAAGTGACCTGCCCACCATCACATGGCCATGAGCATCACTGAGGAGTAAAGAGAACACAGGGGTTCACAATCAGCCCCGTGATGTGGAGGAAAGCTGAGAGACAGGCGGCTTACAACAATTCTCTATTGCTCTTCCTATTGTCACAATACCTATTTCCTAGGAACTTGGTGGAGAAGGCAATGGCAACCCACCCTAGCACTCTTGCCTGGAAAATCCCATGGATGGAGGAGCCTGGTAGGCTGCAGTCCATGGGGTTGCTAGAGTCAGACATGACTGAGTGACTTCACTTTCACTTTTCACTTTCATGCATTAGAGAAGGAAATGGCAACCCACTCCAGTATTCTTGCCTGGAGAATCCCAGGGGCGGGGGAGCCTGGTGGACTGTCATCTATGGGGTCACACAGAGTCCGACACGACTGAAGCGACTTAGCAGCAGCAGCAGCAGCAGCAGGAGGAACTTGGTATAATTGAAAGAGCATGCCCTCATGGTAGACCCGTAATGCAGAATTTTGACAAAGACATTCCTGAATAATTATTTCTGTTCAAGTGTATTTATTTTAAATTGAAATTTTGATAAAGTGTGGCATCAGTATATATAATTCACTCCCCTGCTTAAGGGTAAACATCATTTACTCAACCATCCATGAAGATTTTAGAACCTTCTGAGTGTTTCTTACTGCATATATAAGGGGAGCAGGAAAGACACAATCACCACCCCCTCAGAGCTTATAGTCTGGCTAGACACACAATTAAATAGCAAGAAAATTGTGCTAAGGGGTAGGAAGGGACAAGTATTATGAAGTCTGACAAGGTGTCCATGGAGCCAAGGTGTCCATGGCTTCCCTAGTAGCTCAGGTGGTAAAGCATCTGCCTGCAATGCAGGAGACCCAGGTTTGATACCTGGGTCAGGAAGATCCCCTGGAGAAGGAAATGGCAACCCACTCCAGTATTCTTGCCTGGAGAATCCCATAGACAGAGGAGCCTGGCGGGCTATAGTCCATGGAGTTGCAAAGAGTTGGACACTACTGAGTAACACACACACACACACACACACACACACACACACACACACGGAGACAAAGAATGGCCAGCTGTCCTTCCAAACATTTGAAGTGCACTGGGCTTTGCTTCTTATACATGCAGCCAATTTAACACATACCCTCTGTGTCCAGGCTTTGTGCTTCTCCAGTGCTGTGTCATAGCTCTGCCTTTAAAGCAACTGGTATCCATACCACGTTGCTTCAAATAGCTCTTCACTGTCATTGGAAGCATTGCCAGCTTCGTGCATAAAGGCCTTCTTCCTTTGGTTTACTGTGAAGCAATTGCTCAGCCAGTCACCAAGTTATCAGTTATCACAGGAGCAGGCAACCGAGTGGAGCTGCATTAAAAGCTGGCTTTCAACCTGCTGAGTTACGAAGCATAATTTGGGCCTTTATTCTACCTTCATTTAAGACAAGACATGTGGGAAGCTCGCTTCCCACCAAAAGCCTTTTGTCAACTGTTACACTTATTAAGCTTTTTGGACAGAGTCATAGCTCTGAGACAGACATTTTGCCAATATCCCACTCCTTATCTGCAAAAATCAACACTGGCTTTGTAGATCTGTTCTGCAACTCAATTTCAGACATTAAAAAAGAAAACAACGTACAATGATTTGCTTTCAGAATTTCCAAGATGACCATAACTGCTAATGACAATGAAATAGCTAATACTTATTAGGCTCTTACTATTTAAAAAGTACCATTTGCTAGGTGCTTTATGCATGCCATCTCAATTTAAACTTTATAAAAACCATATCAGATCAGCACTAGGACAATACATAAATTCTAAAGCACACATTTTCCTCACATTCTATGTTAGTAAGTAAGGTACATCTTGGAATAAATCAAGTTATATCACAGTGTAAGACTCACAGATAGAGAAGAGACTTGTGGTTGCCAAGGAGGAGGAGAGTAGGAGACAGATGTATCGGGACTTTGGGGTTAACAGATGCAAACTATTACAGATAGAATGGATAAACACCACGATCCTACTGTGTAGCACAGGGAGCTACATTCAATATCCTAGGATTAAACCATAATGGAAAAGAATATAAAAAAGAATGTATCTGCCTCTCTGTCTATAACTGAGTCACTTTGCTGTACAGCAGAAATGAACACATTATAAATCTACAATACTTCAATTTTAAAAAGTGATAGCTAGTTTAATTGGTAGCCATTGTTCTCTGTGAATTACATATCAAATAATTACATATCAAATCAAGTGTATTTTAAAATCCAGGCTGCCTCAGATGAAAAAGATTATGGCATTATTTGCTCCATTTCACAGATGAAGAAACTGAGGTTCTGAAAATTTTGAGTATCTGGCCCAGCGTCACACAGAAAATAAATGGCAGAACAAGGATGTGATCCCAGGTTTTTCTAGCTCCAAAGTTAGTGCTCTGGACTGGTACACTGTACTGCTTCCCACCACATGGAGATATAGCCTTTAATAAACATTCATTCAAAAAAAAATAAAATAAAAAATAAACATTCATTCATTAAGCTCCTAGCATCTGATATGAGTTAGTCACCAAGTTGGGAATGCTGTAGATACTGGGTAAGACACTTCTTCATAGCACTATTTAAGGACTGTGGGTATCTGAACAATGAATTAGAATGTTAAGCTTCATACACTTTTGATGGACTCCAGCATAACACCTGGAGCTGCTTTTTCATTAGCTAAATACCTTACTTCTAGCCTTACACTGGGTGCTGCTGCTGCTGCTAAGTCACTTCAGTCGTGTCCGACTCTGTGCGACCCCATGGACGGCAGCCCCCCAGGCTCCCCCGTCCCTGGGATTCTCCAGGCAAGAACACTGGGGTGGGTTGCCATTTCCTCCTCCAATACATGAAAGTGAAAAGTGAAAGTCTCTGAGTCATGTCTGACTCTTAGTGACCCCATGGACTGCAGCCTACCAGGCTCCTCCATCTATGGGATTTTCCAGGCAAGAGTACTGGAGTGGGTTGCCATTGCCTTCTCCGTACACTGGGTGAATACTATGTAAATCAACATTTTAGTATGATAGACAGAGGCTGAGTTGACTGTCAGTGGTATTTCCCTGCTACTATTCACACCCTGTGTAATATCCTCCCCATGAGTGTGGCCAGGACCTGTGACTTACTTGTGACTGATTGTCATTGTTCGGTCACCCAGTCAAGTCCGATTCTTTGCGATCCCATGGACTGCAGCACGCTAGGCCTCTCTGTCCCTCACCATCTCCTGAAGTCTGCCCAAGTTCATGTCTATTGCATCGGTGGTGCCATCCAGCCATCTCATCCTCTGACACCCTCTTCTCCTTCTGCCCTCAATCTTTCCCAGCATCAGGGACTTTCCCAATAAGTCAGCAGTATACATCAGATGACCAAAATACTGGCTTTTGAGCATCAGCGTTAGTCCTTCCAACAAGTAGTCAGGGTTGATTTCCCTTAAGATTGACTGGTTTGATCTTCTTGCTGTCTAAGAGACTCTCAGGAGTCTTCTCTGGCACCATAGTTTGAAGCCATCAATTGTTCATTGCCCCACCTTCTTTACAGTCCAGCTCTCACAACCATATGCGACCACTGGGAAGACCATAGCCTTGAGTATACAGACTTTTATTGGCAGAGTAATGTTTCTGCTTTTCAACACACTGTCTAGGTTTGTCATAGCTTTCCTGCCGAGAAGCAAACGTCTTCAGCTTTCATGGCTGCAGTCACCATCCACAGTGATGGCTCTTTTAGAGCCCAAGAAGAGGAACTCTGTCACTACTTCCACCTTTTCACCTTCTATTTGCCATGAAATAATAGGGTCAGATGCCATGATCTTAGTTTTTTTTAATATTCAGTTTTAAGCCAGCTCTTTCACTCTCCTCCTTCACCCTCATCAAGAGGCTCTTTAGTTCCTCTTCACTTTCTGCCATTAGAGTGGTATCATCCACACAGCTGAGATAGTTGATGGTTCTCCTGCCTCTCTTGATTCCAGCTTGTAACTCATCCAGCCTGGCATTTCTCATGATGTGCTCAGCATTTAGTTTAAACAAATAGGGTGACAGCAGACAGCCCTGTCATATTCCTTCCCAATCTTGAACCAATCAGTTGTTTGATACAGGATTCTGACTGTTGCTTCTCGACCCACATACAGGTTTCTTAGGAAACAGGTAAGATATGGTCTGGTATTCCCATCTTATTAAGAGTTCTTAACAGTTTATTATGATCCACACAGTCAAAGGCCTTAGCATAATTGATGAAACAGAGGTAGATGTTTTTCTGGAATTTCCCAGCTTTCTCCATGATCCAGCGAATGTTGGCAATTTGATCTCTGGTTCCTCTTCCTTTTTTAAACCCAGCTTGGACATCTAGAAGTTCTTGGTCCACACAATGCTAAAGCCTAGCATGCAAGATTTTAAGCATGACCTTACTAGCATGGGAAATGAGTGCAGTTGTCTGATGGCTAGCACATTCTTTAGTACTACCCTTCTTGGGAATTGGGATAAGGATTGACCTTTTCCAGTCCTGTGGCCACTAGTGAGCCTTCCAGATTTGCTGACACATTGAATACAACACCTTGATGACATTATCCTTTAGGATCTTGAATAGTTCTGTGGCAATAGAATATGGCAAAAGTGATGGGCTGTCACTTTTGTGATTAGGCTACATGACTGTGAATTCTATCTCACTAGCAGACTCTCCATCTTACTGCCTTTGGTAAGATGCCTTACTCCATCTTAGCAACTTTGCAAGTTGCTGTGTTGCGGAGACCCACATGGCAAGAAGTTGAGAGCTCTCTCTAGACAACAGTCAGCTAGGAACTGAGACCCACAATCCAGCAATCTTCAAGGAAGTGAATCCTGCAGACACCCACACAGGTGAGCTTGAGAAAAGATTCCCTCCCCAACTAAGCCTCTAGATGAGACCCCAGCCCTGGCTGACAACTTAAATGCAGAGAGACTGATGAGACAGACTTGGAGCTAAGCTGTGCCCAGATTCCCGACCCATAGAAACTATGAAATAAAAAATGTGTTATTTTGCACTGCCAAATCAGTCATAATTTATAATGCAGTAATAGCTAAGTGCTAAAGAATTGATTCGAACTGTGGTGCTTCAGAAGACTCTTGAGAGTCCCTTGGACAGCAAGGAGATCAAACCTGTCAATCCTAAAGGAAATTAACCCTGAATATTCATTGGAAGGACTGATGCTGAAGGTGAAGCTCCAATACTTTGGCCACCTGATGCAAAGACCCAACTCATTGGAAAAGAGCTTGATGCTGAGAAAGATTGAGGACAGGAGGAGAACAGGGCAACGGAGGGTGAGATGGTTGGATGGCATCATAGACTCAATGCACATGAGTTTGGCAAACTCTGGGAGATAGTGGAGGGAAGTTTGTCATGGACCTTTATGATGTTCTCAAATAGTTGATACCAAAAAATTCCAATTGTGATTTCAATCTCTTGGTTACATAAAAAAAAAAAAAAAAAAAAATCAGCTACCACATATTGAGCATTCTCTGAGTGCCAAGTAAGTTCTGGCATGGTATTAGTGAATGAAGGGCCACAATTACCAAGCAACAGCTCATTAGTGAAGTATTTAACTGTATATATAAGAAATATTAAATATTCTCTTCATTTCACAATTTTAAAAAAAGTATTAGTGAACTTTATCATTTTATTGCCTATTCCCCTTTGTTTGGTAAATGTAATCTTTCCTTCTAGAAAATGCTTCTTCCTCTAATTCCAGTCATGTTCTTCTTATCTAACCCACTCACCGCTCAGTGACTGATCCAAGCTTGGGCATCTCATCACACAAGGCTGGGCTAACAAGCATCTTTCTCTAAGATTCTGTTTTCATGTGGGACCAGAAGGAGTGATGGAGAGTCCTTCCTGAGTCTTACAGCTGTGAGAGCCCAGCACTGAATTCTCAATGGCCATGTTCCCTGCCATTTGCAGGAAGACATTCTGCAGGAGGAGAGAACGGCCTGATACTCAGAAGCCGAGACAGACAGGAAGAGCCTGGTTCCTTCCAGTCCGCTGATGGAGTCCCCAAAGTCCAGCTGAGCCCCTGCCCTTTCTCCAGGTCACGGAAACCTAACTGTAAACTTACTCTGAGATCCCAGCCAGCATCCATCAAAATTCAGTCACCTCCACTGAAAAAGACTCAGGTTACACATGGATGAAGATTTTTTTCACTGTTTTCGACTGTCCTTTCCTGATCTATGTTACTGATGTTTTGAAATATCTGGGCCCCTCATGTTTGTTTAAAAATAATTGTTCTATTACTGAATTACACCACACCCAGCTGATTGCTGCACCACATAATGTCAAAGTGGGAGAGACACTAGGGGTTATATGGTCTGACTCTCAGGCAAAAAAGAGGAAATTGAACCTAGGGAGGTGAAGCCACTTTCTTTCCAAGATAAAAGTGAGTTTGTGCCACAATTTCCTAAAACTTGACCTTTTGTACCCATTCCAGTGAGTTCTGTCCATCATACAGCTTTATTTTGAAGAATTTATAGAGGCTTAACTTAAAGAGTTTGATTTTTGTTATAAAGCTCCTTCAAAAATCTGTCATCTCTCAAAGACTTTCAATTAACTTGACTAATTAATAAGTAACATAAAAATTAAGAACAGTTTATTTGACTTCACCCATAAAAGTATTTATTCCTGATTCTAACCACATGAGAGACAAATGGTCACCAGTTTTCAAATGGTTTAAATATAAGGAACTCGGTGTTTACTAATCCATATTCTGGTTTACTTCAAGCATTTCACTTCTGGACTGAGTAGTATTTGCTACATAAATAAGAATAATTAAACTTATTTAATAATCAATAATGCTCTTTAATTTTCTAATTATGTATGATTTTTCAATCACAAAATAATACATATTGAAGGAAATATGAAAAGGCAGAAAGAAAAAAATGACTTATGACATGTCTGAAGTTGATATAAGCAGTGACCTTGAATTATGTAATTCTTAGGCTAGTTTTTAATAAACTTTTTAATACAGAGTAGTTAAAATCCAATGTCCCAAAGAAACAGATGTTAATATGTTAATCAATACCCTGGGTGTTCTCTCATAACCATGTTTAGAAAGAAATTCTCCCACTTCCTTCTACTCAGCTTTTTTGCTGCTTTCAAAATTGCCCTCCTGTGTCATTAAATCACAGTTCCTATAGGTTCCTTTGTTTGCAGCACAAATTTTAAGAATCCAGGTCTACTTAACACCTTGAACTTTAGAAAATACTAAAGTGGCTTCTCTGAGGTTTTCTTGGACCATTTAGCTGACTTGAAGTCTCTATAACAACCCAAATATACAGATATCTTTGGAATAGATACACCATGCCAAAGCAAGCAGAGACTGTGGCCAAAGGGCATGTGTGTTGCAACACAAGCTTTGCGTGTAGATTATGTAGCAGCTGCAAGGCAGAGTGAAGAGAAAATATTGTCTTTGAAATACTTTTCAGAAACATTCAACAAGACTGAAAACAAGCAGAGGGTAAGGGTGATTAGAAGTTAAGTCTTTAATACTGAGAAACAAGCCCATAGTACAAAGCCAACAGACTTCTCCTTTTTGGATTCCTTAAAAACAGAAAGTTTTCTACTGCATGTCCTTTTAAGTGTATCACCCATAAGTCATCACCCCCCAGAATAAATAAAAAGGCTAATCACGAAAACTTCTGCTGCTTCCACTGTGAACTGGACTTAGTGTAAACCACTGTAATTCACACTTTTCTTAGCTCTCCATGCAGATGTCCTATCCATCATGAAAAAGAATTTGTATTTACCAGCAATAAGCCATGTTCTTTTTTATTTCTGTTTGCTAGATGGAGATCTTGGGTTTATTCTGAGCCAACTATTTACTAATTCTCATTGGATCTCTTAAACCAATATAATAACCTTGTTGAAGAGACTAGGCAACAACCTGATGCTCAGTTCTCTTTTTAATTGGATGACGAAAGGCTGCTATCAGAAAATAAGAGTATATAGTAACACACACTGTCCAACTCTGTTTTGTCCAGCTCATACTGGCTCATGAAGGGTGATCATTAACACCACTTCTGGACTCTGTTTAGTTAGACACTGTGAACTGATTGAAAATGACCAAGTAGAAGTATTTACACCAGAGAAATCAGCAAATGATGTGAATTAGCTCTTTTTTTTTCCTTCTGGAGATTTAATTATTAAACATTTACCAAGAAAACCATTCATCCATCCATCCAACGAATTTTTATTGAAATCTAATATGTGCAAGCTAGACCTTGTGATAAAATTTGAGGGTACAAAGACGACCAGGGCAAAGACAACGTCCC
The DNA here is from genome assembly GCF_032452875.1 of Bos javanicus. Classification (NCBI taxonomy): domain Eukaryota; kingdom Metazoa; phylum Chordata; class Mammalia; order Artiodactyla; family Bovidae; genus Bos; species Bos javanicus. The sequence goes on from NC_083881.1 coordinate 44,129,528, forward strand.
CTTCCCCTCCTGCCTTCAATCTTTCCCGGCCCCAGAGTCTTTCCTGTGTTATGACTGATTTTCAATTGAAACCTGGACATTTGTGTACTATGTATGCAGTGTAGACTCCGGATGCCATTTAAGCCTCCTGTTTTAACTGACTTTCCTTGACATGCCTCTGGCAGGGCAGGTGGGGAGGTCCTGTCTGACTCCTGCATAGTGGAGGAAGGTGTCCAGGTACCCTACCTGGGTCTACTGACATCCGAGGTAGGGGGCTCCTGCTGGGTTGGTGGGGGGAGTTCCAGTTCTCCGCATGGTCTCCACTGAGGGGGCTTCATTACTGCCTTGTGGGGATGAAAGTCTAGGCTTCCTACTTGGCCTTTTCTGGAACACCCCAGTGGGTAACTTTTTTTTTCACCCCACTCATAGCTTCACAGGGGTGGAGATCTAGGCCCTCCACGGTGCTGTGGATGGGGCTGAGCCCACGGTTTTTTCTGTGGTCTTTGGTTGAAGTAGAATGGTTATTGTCTAAAAGTTTTCTGTCTTCTGAGGTTGCCCCTTTCCTGTCTTTGGCCTAGGAGACAGCAGGCTTTTCTGTTGTTAGAGCTTTGTCTTGTCTGTGCCATTGGTATTTCCTGACTCCCAGTTTCTTCAACAACAAGTCTGGAATATATGAAGCAAAGAGAAAACCCAGAAAACTCAGCCCCATGTTGTTCCTCTGATCCTGCGGTCTCTAGCCAGTCTACCTTCTCTCCATTTTTCATGTTTATGTTTGTTTCATATAAAATGTCCAGAATTTTTAGTTGATCTTAGGGGAAGGAAATACAGAAAAGTATATTTACCCCATCATCTGGAAAACTTGTCTCCCACTTAGCTATTTTTTAACTACCTTGTCATCTGAGAGATTAAAAAAAAAAAATCAGTGAATCCCAACAAATCAGTTGATATTTTTGCCATAATTATAAAACATCAAATATCTTGCTTAGATTTAACTGCAAGGAATTTACTGCTAATGCGTAGAGAAGATTATGGATTTTGTGATCTTTGTTTCATTCCCTGTCTACTGACATGGAATAGCTTTTAAATTAGAGTATCAACTTTTCTATCTACAGTAGGATAATAAGTAGGATAATACGCATAGCTGTCCTCTAAGTCTGTGTTTCTAAATTTGTAATAAATGGCACCTGAGAGGCCATGGAAAGTGCTTGAAGGGAAAATAATTATAAAGTTGCTTTCAACAAGTTATTTTTCACTGTTTATAGAGTAGATATACTCAATTTTATGGGTAGACCTGTGAGGTCTGTACACAGTTGGGACCAAATCTACGGTAGGCAAATTTTTAGAATAGTAACCTTTAGTTAGTGGAATATCCCAAATATATCATTCTCTGGGAATATCTTCCCTCAGTCTGCTTGTTGATTTACTCACAGTGTGGTAAAAATGATAGGGTAGAAAAATGAGAAAATTATATAGCAAGTACAACAATAAAATACAGTTATTTAAATACTTATCTTTCTGGACAATTCTGGAGAGAAATGGCAAGTGATGAAATGTTGCTTTAAGACATAGATAAATGCTGCCTTTCATAGGAGACTTCATGGAATTATTTTTCTCCCTTGATGGAGGAAAAAAAGATATACTAAAGGGGATAGACTTTGGTAAGATGAGTAGATTTTTATCTTAATGATAAACAGCCTCTCATATACTTGGCTTTAACTATATCGTTTGTATTATGCATGTAATTTTTCAACATTTTAAAACTTCACATTTCAAAGGAATATTTTTCATGCAATTGCTATAATCATTATTTTAATAGGTACACAGTATTCCTTTGGTCATCATATCATAATTCATTAAATAGTCCATTATTGCTAAACAGTTAATTCACCTGTAACATTTCACTTGTATAAATAATGAGTGACATGTTTTTGTACATAGTTTTCACCCTACCTACTATTTTGGATTATTTTTTTAAGCTAGAGCCTGTGAAACAGAATTACTGAATCGACAGTATGATGATTCTTATGACTCATAACAGGAACCACTAAATTATTTCCCAAATGACTTGTATGGTTTTATAATGACATCAACAACGTAAGAGAACAGGAGTTTAGCATCCTCTCCAGCAAGTCACTGTTACAGAAACAAAGAAAGTTACTTTAAGGTTGAAAGACGAATTGCTTAATTTTAATGATTGAGTTAGCAGTTGTTTACTAGTTTTATTTCTTTTATGAAATATCTGTGGTTGACCTTTGCCATTCAGCGCCTCAGATTTGGGGATTATTTTAAATCAATTTGAATGAATTCCTTAGAGTAATCAAAATATTAACCTGCAAATTATTTTCATATTTTTAATATCATAAGGTTTTCATTGCTATAGAGTTAAAGTTTCTGATTCTTTGTGATTTGTTCAGTTTATTCTAGGCTTAGAATGTCATTCACTGTAATTCTGCTTTTCTTTTCCTTTTTAAACTTATGTATATTTTAAACTTTTAATCTAATATAATCTAGCTCAGTGTTTTGAGCAGATTGGGCAAAGTTGATATTTTTTTGAAAACTGCTAAGAATTTATCTCACTATGATTTCATGAATAATCCTACCCTTCACTGTTGATTTATCATGTGAGAAATTTTTAGTTATGCCAAGTCCTTTGACTGTCTATTTCAGCTCACTGACCCTTACTTAACCTTGTGCCATTACTGTTTTAACCACTGCAGGGATACAGAACATAGCACGCAGTCAATGACTACTTGTTCAGTGAATACAGAATCTGGCAGGGCTACTAACCCTCATTACTAATTTTCTAGAATTTTCCTTAACATTGTCTCTCATGTGTGTTACTCTCTGCCCCCACAACATTTTACTTTAACCAATTTAAAATTGACAAAGAAGCTGAAAGAGGGCTACAATGAATACCTATATACTCTTCGCCTTGATTCAATTACTAACATTTTATTTTCTCCACTCCAGTACTCTTGCCTGGAAAATCCCATGGACGGAGGAACCTGGAGGGCTTGCAGTCCATGGGGTCGCTGAGGGTCGGACACAACTGAACAACTTCACTTTCACTTTTCACTTTCATGCATTGGAGAAGGAAATGGCAACCCACTCCAGTGTTCTTGCCTGGAGAATCCCAGGGATGGGGGAGCCTGGTGGGCTGGCGTTTATGGGATGGCACAAAGTCGGACACGACTGAAGTGACTTAGCTTAGCTTATACACATTTGTATACAACAGCACAGACATACAAACTTTTTATTTTTTTGAACTCTTTGAAAATGACCTGAAGACATCATGATATCTCATATCTAGATATTTCAGTGTACATCTCTTATGAACACAGCCATTCTCCTTTATAACCACAATACATTATCATAGCCATTATTATTATCCAGTTTAAATTTCCCCCCCAAAAAAATAAATAAATTTCCCCAATTCTCCCACAATTAACTTTATCAGTTCAGTTCAGTTGCTCAGTCATGTCCTATTCTTTGTGACCCCATGGATTGCAGCACGCGAGGCTTCCCTGTCCATCACCAACTCCCGGAGCTTGCTCAAACTCATGTCCATACTGTCGGTGATGTTATCAAACCATCTCATCCTCTGTCATCCCCTTCTCTTCCTGCCCTCAATCTTTCCCTGCCTCAGTCTTTCCCAATAGAAAAGACCCAATCAGATTCTTTTCTAATAAGTCAGTTCTTCAAATCAAGTGGCCAAACTATTGGAGTTTTAGCTTCAGCATCAGTTTTTCCAATGAATATTCAGGACTGACTTCCTTTAGGATTGACTGGTTTGATCTCTTTGCAGTCCAAGGGACTCAAGAGTCTTCTCCAACACCACAGTTCAAAAGCATCAATTCTTCAGGGCTCAGCTTTCTTTATGGTCCAACTCTCACATCCATATATAACTACTGGGAAAAACCAAAGCTTTGACTAGATAGACGTTTGTTGGCAAAGTAATGTCTCTGCTTTTTAATATGCTGTCTAGGCTTGTCATAGCTTTTCTTCCAAGAAGCAACTGTCTTTTAATTTCATGGCTGCAGTCACCATCTGCAATGATTTTGGAGCCCAAGAAAATAAAGTCTGTCACTGTTTCCATTGTTTCCACAGCTATTTGCCATGAAGTGATGGGACTGGATGCCATGATCTGTTTTTTGAATGTTGAGTTTTAAGCCATCTTTATATATATATATAAAATTATATTATATATATAAATTTATATATATTTATATATATTATATATAATATATATTAATTTATACATATATATGTATATATAAATTAACTTTATAGCTTAAAACAAACAAAAAAGATCTGACCAAGAGCCATTCATTACATTTAGCTGATGTTATATTCTGATCTCATTACAGGCCATCTGACCACCTTCTCTTTCTCTGTCTCACTCTCTGCCCCTCCCCTCCTCTCCTCCCTCCCTCTTTCTTCCCCTCCTCAGCGACCTTCTTGTTCTTTCTCTCTCTCACTTTCACTCCTTGTCCCCATCTCTTCCTATTTCTTCCTCTCTTTTTCACATTCATGGCATGACATTTTCAAAGGTCCAGGCCAGCTGTTTCACAGAATATTTTAAAATTTGCATATCTCTGAAGGTTTCCTTACTTGTGTATTATTTCAAATACATTTTGAATTCTTTTAAGCTTCAGTCTCATGTTTGTCTCTTCACATGTAATTCTACCATCAAAATCCTGTTGGAATTTTGATCAGTACTACAATAATATAAATAAAATTGTTTAAGTGATCCAGAGAAAATTATACTGGATCTTACAACAAATTTATTAAGAATGGACATTTTTATATTATTTAAAAGAGTGTGTATTTCTTTAAGTCATCTTCTCTTATAACTCAAAATTTTTAAAAATTCTTCTTATAGAACATATACTTAAAAATATTATTTTCAAAAAAAAAACACACAACATTATTTTCTAACTGTTAAACTATTTTGCAATTGAAAAACTTTTTTGAGAATTGTTTAAAGTTACATTTCCAACTAGAGGGTGATTACTTTTTTAAAATTGGTCTTATTTGTAGGCAGTTCACTAAACTCTTGAATTACTTCTACTAATATCTTAATATTTAAATTTTTCTAGTATGTGATCGAAGTACCTGTATATAGTAATAATTTTATGTCTTCTTTCTCAGCATTTATACATATTATCCTACTAATGTGACCAAAATGTTCTAAAACAGTATTAAATATGAAGATGATAGTGACCATTCTTCTCTTAAAGACACTGAAAAAGGTGCTTCTAAAAGAATTCCAAAAATATTTTTAACAAAAACAGGCTTAGTGAAAACCAGGAACTATAATTACTGAATAACCATATAAGTATTTTAATTTATAACTCATTTGATGGAATACATTTTTGTATTTTTTTTGTTTAAAGGTTAGTTTTGGGTGCTCTTCATACATCTATTTTAGCCCCAATCCAGCATATTATCTTTTTCAAAGAACTTTTAAAATAAAAGTAATGCATTAACCAAGAAAACAGAAAGTATTTCCTGTTACTTTGTGTCTATAATCAGATGGATGTACTTACAGACAAAACCCAGGGTGCAGTCAAGTTGCTTATAAAACAAACATTAGTTAGCAGTGGCCATCTCTACTTCCACCCCTGCTCCACTCCAGCCCTATTCACCCATCAACATTGCTTCTCCAGAATCCCACACAAGCCATCTCACCTCTCCTCCTTCCATCACCATTTTTTCTCCCTTAGAAAGACCATGTACAAGCCACGTTTTCCCTTTCCAACACTCACAGAACATCAAAGTCATCACAAGAGACTGTTACTCAGGGCGTGAGAGTCTTTACCCACGCTCAGCTTCCCCAGGCTGATTCTCATTCCTACATGTCTCATGAAAATCACCCCTTACTTCACTAGGACAAGTACCAAGAAGACTGCACTAAGAAATAAAGTGAAATGAGACTTAATACAACTTCAGTTCTTTGAACCTGCCTGTAGACCCTCACAAATCTCCACCTATATTCTCACTCTATGTATTCCTCTAATTAAGCTTGCTTTTCTTTCACCAAGTATACCAGCTCCAAGTAAATATAATATGCCTAGCCGCTGTTAATGGAGAAGGCAATGGCACCCCACTCCAGTACTCTTGCCTGGAAAATCCCATGGACGGAGGGCCTGGTGGGCTGTAATCCATGGGGTTGCTAAGAGTCAGACACGACTGAGCGACTTCACTTTTTCACTTTTCTTCATCAGCATCAAGAGTAAGAAATCTCATCTTGTTGACTTTTTGTGTTATCTTGCTTTGTTTGAACAAATGGTATTGAGTTGGCTCAGGTTCAGTTATCAGTAGGGCTTGGGGACACCACACCATCGCTGCATGGTGCAGTCAGGGCAGAGGGGAACAGATGTGGAGATGGATGAGGGACAAATAGGAGAAATTGGGGTTCTGGAAAGTCCATAACAAAAGCAGCAGCTCTGTGGAAGGGTCAACATCACCAGTCAAGTCCAAGTGAGAGCCAGGGCAATGCAAAGAACAATGGCAGCTGCAGGTAATACAGTGGAGGCAGTAGAGCATCCCAGGGAGCAGGACGTGGGTACAGATAATTGCCTGGAGGTCTTAAGTGAAAGTTGCTCAGTTGTGTCCGACTCTTTGAAACCCCATGGGCTATACAGTTCATGGAATTCTCCAGGCCAGAATACTGGAGTGCGTATAGCCTTTCCCTTCTCCAGATCTTCCCAACCCAGGGATCAAACCCAGGTCTCCCGCATTGTAGGCAGATTCTTTACCAGCTGAGCCACAAGGGAAGCCCAAGAATACTGGAGTGGGTAGCCTATCCCTTCTCCAGCAGATCTTCCTGACCCAGGAATCGAACTGGGGTCTCCTGCATTGCAGGAGGATTCTTTACCAGCTGAGCTGTCAGGGAAGCCCCCCTTGAGGTCAAAATAGAGTATTATATAGGGAGTACAGTTGTAACTAGAAAAATGCATCTATAAAGTTGCACAGGGAGGAATGAGGGGAGGCTGGGATCTGGAGCTTAGATGCTGGGGATAGATGGCCTGGGTTGGAATCCTGGATCTCATTTTGTTATCTGTTTGACCTCAGCATCTTTCTTAACTTCTCTAGTGCTTTGGTTTCCCTTATCCAGAAAACGGTGATAACAAATCTTATAGAGCTGTAAAGACTAAATGAATCAACATCCAAAAAGTGTTTGGAACCATATCTGGAATATAGTAAGTGTTATAGGTGCATTAGTGATTATTTCTAAAATCATTATAATAATTATTCTTCAGGTACAGAGTTTCCAGATTGAATGAGAAACCCCACATGTCAGACCTGGATGTAAACTATGCAAAGGAAACTACCATCTGAGGGTCCCTAAAATCTAGACAGCTTTGGTTTTCAGCCAAAAGACTTCCCACATCCCAGAACAAAGAGTGAGTTGGAGAGAAAGATGAAAATTACCTACTTGGCTATTCTGCCCTGGTTTCTGAGGATGAGATTCTTGCCAGATGGCAACATGCTCCCTGTGGATAGGTAGGGCGGGCAAAGAAGGACAAGTAGTATGCTTTTAAGGATACATTTTATTGCCAATGTATTATATTTCGGTTACATTGATGGGTTAAAGTGGCTTTGTTGTTTTTGTTTCTTTTTTTATTTATCATTAGATGTGAATTTAATAACTTTGCTTCCATGAGGAATATATACATTAAATTCCACAATAAATGACTCATAAAGAAGGAAAATCCATTTGTTGGTGAAGTTATGCATGTCTGGAAGAAGTTTATTAATATCTAAAAGGGCCTGCAATAGGATTGCTCAGTAAAATCCCAGAGAACTTCCAAAGAGCAAAATCCTGTGGGACCAGAAAGCCTGACATAAGAACCCAACGTCAGGTTAATCAGGTCCCTGCTGTACAAACTGCAGTCTCTGTACAGGGGCAGACTAAGTGTGGCAATCCAACTGTATCACCAAGTTCTATAATTAGAGCAACTCCTCCAAAATGTGTTCAAAATCTGGTTTTAACCCAGAGCTCTGCCCATATTCCTTTACTACTTCTGATCAAGATACCCGGAACTGATATTTTGAAGAACACACCTTCAATCCTCTGTAGAACCATGTTCATCAACAAGCCTAAAAGCCTTAAAACCAGCCACTTTCTAAACTCATCCAGCCTCTGAAGTCTGTCCTCAAGGCACCCCCTGAGGCCACCATGAGTGTCCTCTGCCTGGAACCCACGTCCTACAGAAGAGCTTGTTAGGTCATGAAGGAAGTGCAGTCTTCTGGGGCCATATTTAGTGGGAGTTGCTAAGAGGGCACTCTTCCTTAGGAGTGTCACTATAGTCTGAAAAGAAATCTATAAATTACCAGTGACTAGCAGGTATCATAGGCCCATGGCTCCTTTCCTTTTCCTAGGTACTTGTTCCCATCAAAGGACTTCATGAAAGTCCCTACTCTGTGGTTGCTGCTGCTGCTGCTAAGTCGCTTCAGTCGTGTCTGACTCTGTGCGACCCCATAGACGGCAGCCCACCAGGCTCCCCGTCCCTGGGATTCTCTAGGCAAGAACACTGGAGTGGGTTGCCACTTTCTTCTCCAGTGTGTGAAAGTGAAAAGTGAAAGTGAAGTCGCTCAGTCGTGTCCGACTCTTAGCGATCCCATGGACTGCAGCCCACCGGGTTCCTCCGTCCATGGGATTTTCCAGGCAAGAGTACTGGAGTGGGGTGCCATTGCCTTCTCCGACTCTGCGGTTACTTCAGGCTATTTGGTGTTTGGCTACAAACTAGTTTGTAAGAAAGAAATCACCAAAAACTGAAAATCATATTTAACCACCAATTATCCATTTGATGGGCTTCCCTGGTGGCTCAGATGGTAAAGAATCTGCCTGCAATGTAGGCGACCTGGGTTCAGTCCCTGGGTCAGGAAGATCTCCCAGAGGAGCACATGGCAGCCCACTCCAGTATTCTTGTCTGGAGAATCCCATGGACAGAGGAACCTGGTGGGCTACAGTCCATGAGGTTGCAGGGAGTCAGACACTGAGACATTTTCACTTTCGCTGTCCATTTGATGAAAAGAAACAGAGTCAAAAACATTGTAACAGAATTTCTAAGAATTCTCATATCCAGCAAAAGACAGAAATTTGGTTTACTTGTATTGGTTTTTGCTAAAAACATGTCATACCTAGAGAAGGGGTCCAAAGAGAAAAACTCAGGTCACTGTTTCTTGTTTCAGGTTTGAATTTGACCAGTTAAATTCTGTAAGCATGTATTCAGGACCTACCTAAGGCAGTCCTTGTGTTGGCATCAGGAAATAGAGATAAGACAATAATGACAGCTAAATTTTACATGCTTACTATATTCTAGATACTTTACATGCATTTTCTCATTTAATCCTTAAAATCCAAGAAAGGAGTTATTATTATTATTGTCCCTATTTATAATGAAAAAATTATAGCAAGGAGACATTAAATAATCTGCTGAAGGATACATGGTGCTAAGTGACTGGAGGTCTACTAGGCAGTCTGACTCAGAACCCTAGTTCTCAACCACTGAGCAATGCTGTTTCTCACAGTCCCTGACCTGAGGAGCTTAATCTAGAGGAAGTTTACATCTAAAGCCATGATAATGCAAGTACAGACATTATGACATGAGGTAAGGTAAGGTAAATACCATAAAAGGTGCAGATGGTTCTGAGACTCATATCCAGTGGGAAGATATGGTGAAGCTCTCAAGGGAAAATGGAACCTCAAATGGGCTTTGAAAGATGCTTAGGTCCTAAGTGATGCAAGAGTGGTGATGATGATGGAGGAAGAGCCAGTCCCCTGGTCTTCCAGGAGGAAGGAACAGTGTGGATGAGTTTAGAAAGAGGACAGAAGTGGGGAGGGTGACAGCAAATAGCACAATGTGGCTGGAAGGTAAGGGACACATGAGGAAGAAGAGTGAGAATGAAACAGAACATGCCACTGGCAACATGATTGCAGAAACTCCTAATTCCAGGCTCAGAAATGTAGCCAGAATTTGTGAAGACCAGGTGGCACTAATGATAAAGAACGCACCTGCCCATGCAGGAGACATAGAGACATGGGTTCAATCCCGTGGGTTGGGAAGATCCTCCGGAGGAGGGAATGGCAATCCACTACAGCATTCTTGCTTGGAGAACCCAATGGACAGAGGAGCCTGGTAGGCTGCAGTCCGTAGGGTCGCAAAGAGTTGGACACGACTGAAGTGACTTGGCACACATGCAGGACACCATCATAAATCTCTGTGTCAGGAATTCCTGTTGACAGAATGGAACCATAATGATACTGGAGAGGGAGTGATGGAATCTTCAAGACTCAGAAACTGAATGGACAATGGCACTGTACTGGGTTGAATGGTGGCATTCCAAGAGGTCCATCCATGTCCTAATCTCTGACCTTATTTGGAAAAAAGGTCTTTGTAGATAAAATCAAGTTGAGGATCTTGAGATGAGATCATCCTGGATGATCTGTGGGCCCTCTTTCCGACGATAAGGAGCCTTACAAGAGAAAGACAGAGGAAGATTTGAGGAAGAGAGGAAAGCCATAGAGAAGAAGAGGAGGCAATGTGGCCACGAAGGCAGAGATTGGAGTGATGAGGCCTCAAGTTAAAGAATGCCAACAGCTACCAGACACTGCAAGAGGCAAAGAAGGAACTCCTCCCCCAGGCCTCCCAGAGAGAACACAGCTTTCCTGGATTTGGGATTTCTGGCTTCCAGGACTGTGGGAGAATACCTTTCTGTCGTTTTAACCAATTTGCCATGATTTGTTATGGCAGCCTTAGGAAATGAATACAAACATTCTTACTAAAAGATAGACAAGTCTGGATGAGAGCTGGTTTTGAGAAGTGCTTAGAAACGGATTGATATAACTTATGCAGTTTGTAGAAAAATTATGGCCCATAGGGTAAGGGAGTAAGATGGGCAGAAAAAGAAGGGTAGCATCTTATCCTTCCATGAATCTGGCTCTTATCTTTAGTTTTGTCTTAGTGTTTGTCTAGGTGTGCACTATGAGCTTGGGCCCCATCTCCAGGTTCTGATCCCTTTGGTGAGGGGTGGGCTCAGGAAAACAGTTTCAAAAACATCCCAGTGAGTCTGATGCAAGTGATCCTTTAACACGTGTGTGCTAAAGTCACTTCTGTCATGTCTAAATCTTTGTGACCCCCACGGACTACAGCCCACCAGGCTGCCCTGTCCATGGAATTTTCTAGGCAAGAATACTTGAGCGCGTTGCCATTTCCTCCTCCAGGAGATATTCCTGATGCAGGGATCAAACCTGCCTCTCTTATGTCTCCTGCATTGGCAGGCGGGTTCCTTACCACTAGCACCACCAAACTTTTTCTATGAAGGACTAGATAATAAATATTTTAGGATTCATGGGTTGTAAAGTCTCTTGCAAGTACCCGAATCTGCTCTTATGTCACAAAAGAAGTCAATGACAATATATAACAAATGAAAGGGACTGCATTCCGATAAATTTTTATTTTGCATACTGAAATTTGAATTTCACAAAATTTTCATGTGTCATACAATATTATTCTTAAAAAATTTTTTTTACCCTCAACCATTTAACAATCTACAAAAACAGGTGGTGAGCCAGATTTGGTCCATGGGCCATGGTTTGCCAATCCAAGCTTTAACATGCTGCAGTTGGCAAACTGCAGCTTTAAATGTTAGAGCTGAGATTTTTCTAGCCAGCGGCATGTCATGAAGCAGCAGGAGAGAGAGGAGGGGTGAACATCTGATGCACCAGGATCAGCCTCAGCCTGCTGGCAGCCTCTGCTAATGCAGCAGCCGTGATGTGCACCCACCCTGAGAAAGGGCACCACTCATGGGAACATGATCCCCCAGGCATACCGTGGACTTCAAAATAGATGGAGGGCCATTGTGCTGGAGCAGTGATGGGCAAACCTGGTGTATAGGCTGGAGCCGATATGAGAAAACTTGGTTTCCACTGGTTTCATTCCAGTTCTTTCTTTCCTACTGAAAAGTATCTCAGAGAATGAAAGGGAGTGGGAGGAATGATAAAGATGCTCTCAAATTCACTCCAATTTTTAAGTCTTTGAAAAATTTCAATTTGTTAAATGCAATTAGCAATGGATGACTTTCAGTATACTTTACCTGGGGGCTGCCCAAGTGGTGCCAGTGGTAAAGAAACCACCTGCCAACACAGGAGATGTAATAGATGTATCTCTGGGTTGGGAAGATCTCCTGGAGGAGGAAATGCAACCCATTCCAGTATTCTTGCCTGAAGAACCCCATGGACAGAGGAGCCTGGCAGGCTAGAGTCCATGGGGTCACAAAGAGTTGGACACAACTGAAGCAACTTAGCAGCATGTATACTTCACAATGGCAGGTCAGATTGTGACCACACACACACACACACACACACACACACACAAAACAGTACAGAATTTCTACTTCGTTAGAGAAGACAGGTTGTCTTCTCCATTCCTGGGCAGTCCTCACTGCTGTCTCCTCCTTGTTCCCCGGCCTTGAGTTAGCCCAGATGGGATAGATTTATTTGCAAGCTTCCTCTATCTGGGCCATAGACATAAGCAAGTACACATAACAGAAATCCACGACTGAACCAAGATTCAATAAGATCTCAACAGGCTGGAAAATAATAAGATGAAATTTAACTAGGACAAATGTAATTGTCTGCATTTACATTTAAAGAGATTCAATTATAAAAGCACAAGTTGCAGGAGAGACTTTCTGAGCAGCTGTGTGATGTACCAGTTCACAGGATAAAGGCCTCAGGGATGTTTTTAACTACAGTCTCAACAAGAGCTAGTGAGATAGGGCTGCTAAAGTCCTTAATGCAATTTTTGGCTGCATTAAAGTGATGACAATGTCCAGATGAACACAAGAGTCCACTGTGCTCCGAAATAATCAGATGACACATAGAGTCTTTGGCAATTCTGGGCATTAGGTTTTAAGAGGGACATTACAATAAAATACTAGGAAAGGTATTTAGTAATAGGAATGTAAACAGAGGAGGAAGAAAAGAATAAGAGAGAGACTGAAAAATACATTACATTGAGAATATGCGAAAGGGTTGGAGCTGTCAGTAGTGCCGTTGAGGAAGTACTTGGAAATATTTGGCAATGAAAGAAATGTTACATTTTGAAAGGTAAACTATACAATCTAAGCATAAAGGGTCAAAGCCATAAAGGTATAAAGTCTAGACGCTTGGATTCCTGGAAAGCAGAGCTGAAGGTACTAGATAGAACAAAATGTGTGTTTTGGCAGAGGTATGGATGTCTATCAGGAGGCAGCAACAAAAGTGAGTCACGGAAGCAGATACTCGTCTTGCCCATCCTCCACTGCACAGGGAGAGAAGGCCTGTCCATCCAAGAAAGATGTGCACACTCTATTACTGGGGTTTGAAGTCATTTCACAATTTATTACCTATGTTTTTAATAGAATGCACTTAATTTTGCACATGTATGCTCAGTCGTGTCCAACTCTCTGTGACCCTATGGACTGTAGCCCACCAGGCTCCTCTGTCCATGGGATTCTCCAGGCAAGAATACTGGAGTGGGCTGCCATTTCCTTCTCCAGGGCACAATTTAAGTCATACAACTTAAGTCTCTTCTTGTTCTTACTCCATGTTCTATCAACCTGGTTAACTCTGGGATAATTTGACCTCTATTCAACTTGCCTACTAGGAGAGGATGTAATTTAAATTATTTTAAAAGGCAATACCCTTTATTTTTTTCAAATGGTTTTAGGTTCACAGCAAAAGTGAGTGGAACATCAGAGTGTTCCCTCACATGGACAACCTCATGCACTACAGGCATCCTCCACTACAGTGGACTGTTCGCTCCAATCAATGAGGCAACACTGACACATCCTTACTACCCCTTGCACATAGTTTATCTTAGGTTCACTCTTGGCCTTGCACATTCCATGGCTTTTCACAACCGCACGACTACCTGTATCCATCCTTGTAGTACCACAGAGTACAGGTTCACTCTGAAAATCCTCTGTGCATCACCTATTCATCCCTCCCTTATCCCTGGAAACCACTGATCTTCTTACCTTCTCCACAGAGTTGCCTTTTCCAAAATGTCCTATAGTTGGAATCATACAGAATATAGCCTTTTCAGATAGGTTTCTTTCACTTGCTGCTGCTGCTGCTGCTAAGTCGCTTCAGTCGTGTCCGACTCTGTGCGACCCCATAGATGGCAGCCCACCAGGCTCCCCCGTCCCTGGGATTCTCCAGGCAAGAACACTGGAGTGGGTTGCCATTTCCTTCTCCAGTGCATGAAAGTGAAAAGTGAAAGTGAAGTTGCTCAGTCGTGTCTGACTCTTCATGACCCCATGAACTTCAGCCTACAGGCTCCATGGGATTTGCCAGGCAAGAATGCTGGAGTGGGGTGCCATTGCTTTCTCCGTTCTTTCACTTAGTAAAATGCATTTCTGTTTCCTCCATGTCTATAACATGATAACCATGTTATCGTGGCTTGAGAGCTCATTTCTTTTTAGTGCTGAATAATATTCCATTGTCTGGATGAATCCCAGTTTCTTTATCTATTCACCTGCTGGGTGACATTTTGGCTCTTTCCAAGTTTTGGAAATTCTGAATAAAGCTGCTATAAACATGTGTGCATGTTTTTGTGTGAACACAAGTTTTAAACTTCTTTGGGTAAATACCAAGGAGTGTGTTTGCTGGTTCACACGGTAAGAGTATGTTTAGTTCTGTAAGAAACTGCCAAGCTGTCTTCTGAAGGGGCTGTATCATTTTGCATTCCCAGCAGTGAATGAGAGTTCCTGCTGCTCCACATCCCTGCCAGCACTTGGTGTCACCAGTGTCCCGGATTTGGGCCATTCTCACAGGTGTGTGGTGGTATCCCATAGTTTATTACAAAATTAATTTGCAATTTTGCAATGATATATGATGCTGAACATCTTTTCATGTTCCTATTTTCCATCTGTGTATCTTTAGTGAGATGTCAGCGAAGGTCTTCTTCTTGTTTTTAAATTAGGTTGTTTGTTTTCTTATCATTGAGTTTTAAGGGTTCTTCATATATTTTGGAAAGAAGTCCTTATCAGATGTGTCTTTAGCAAATATTTTTTCCCAGTCCGTGACTTGTCTTCTCATTCTTTTCTCATTGTCTTTCACAGAACAGAACTTTTCAATTTTAATGAAGCCCAGCTTATCAATGATTTCTTTTATGTATTGTGACTTGAGTGTTGTATCTAAAAATGCATCACACACCTAAGGTCTTCCGGTTTTCTCCTGGGAATCTTTCACTATTTTTTTAAAAATAAATTTTACTTTTTAGAACAGTTTGAGATTTACATAAAAACTGAAAAGACAGTACAGAGTTCCTCTAAACCCCCTCATCGAGTTTCCCCGATCACAAACTCCTTACATCAGTATGATACTTTTGAAACAATTAATAAACTAGTATTGCTGCTGCTGCTGCTGCTGCTTAGTCACCTCAGTCGTGTCCAACTCTGTGCTACTCTATTATAGACTGTAGCCCACCAGGCTCTTCTGCCCATTGGATTCTCCAGGCAAGAGTACTGGAGTGGGTTGCCATGTCCTCCTCCAGGGGACTTTCCAAACCAGAGATCGAACCCAGATCTCCTGCATTGCGGGCCTATTCTTTACCACTGAGCCACCAGGGAAGCCCATATGGTATTGATACATTATTATTTACTGAAGTTCATAATTTTTATTAGGATTTCCTTAATCTGTCTAATGTCCTTTCTTTGTTATGGATTGATCCAGGATACCAACACTAAATACAGGCAATATATCTCCTTAGGCTCCTCTTGGATATGACAGTTTCTCAGACTTTCCTTGTTTTTGATAACTTACAGTTTAAAGGACTACAGGTCAAGTGTCATAAAAACATCCTCATTTGGGATTTGGATGATATTTTTTGCATGATTATACTGAAATCTTTGGTTTAGGGAGGAAGACCACAGAAGCAAACTGTCCTTTTCATCATATCATATCAAGGGTACATACTAATAACAGGACTTACCACAGCTGATAACCTAGATGAACTATATTTGTTAGTCTTCTCCATCAGTTATCATTTTTTCCTCCTTTCTATACCATACTCTTTAGAAGGAGGTCACCTTCTGAGCAGCTTATACTGACACAGCAGAGGATTATATTATACGGTATGTCCTTGAGGTGGGAATAGTTGTATAAATTCTTTGGAATTCTTCTGCCAAGAAATTTATTTAATTTCTTCCCTGTAGTTCATCAATTTTATACATACATACATACACACACACACACATATATATAAATGGACTCATGGATATTTATTCTATACTTTGAGTTATCATCCAATTCTGTTTTATTTTGTTGTTTAAATTGTTTCTGCTTTGGACATTGGACGAGCTTTCTGTCAAATCTGGGCTCACTGATGTGCACCCCGCAATGTAGTTTTTTTTTGTTTGTTTGACTTCTGCTTTGTTCTTCCTTACTTTCTGGCATGATGAGATTCTCCAGGCTCATTCTGTATATTTACTGCCAAAGTCCTGGCATCGGTCATTTCTCTGACCCTCGGTTCCGAAAACCAAGATCCGAGCGTGAGGTGTGCTTGTTGCTGCCTCTTGAGCATGTCAGCTGACAGGAGATATATGTGTGTCTATTCACCCACATAAACAGACATGTTTATAAATTCTGCATCTGCATTTAAACCCTCTTCTCATATGAGCTGCGCAGCTGCTGAGTTGCACGTAATTATCTGGCTAGCTTCGAAGAGATTCCACTTTGGTGTCTGCCTGAAGCCTACTCTGCTTATTTAACTTTTATGCAGAGTACATCATGAGAAACACTGGGCTGGAGGAAGCACAAGCTGGAATCAAGATTGCTGGGAGAAATATCAATAACCTAAGATATGCAGATGACACCACCCTTATGGCAGAAAGTGAAGAAGAACTAAAAAGCCTCTTGATGAAAGTGAAAGAGGAGAGTGAAAAGTTGGCTTAAAGCTCAACATGCAGAAAACTGACATCTGGTCCCATCACTTCATGGCAAATAGATGGAAAACAGTGGAAACAGTGGCTGACTTTATTTTTCTGGGCTCCAAAATCACTGCAGATGGTGATTGCAGCCATGAAATTAAAAGACACTTGCTCCTTGGAAGGAAAGTTATGACTAATCTAGACAGCATATTAAAAAGCAGAGACATTGTCAGCAAAGGTCTGTCTAGTCAAGGCTATGGTTTTTCCAGTGGTCATGTATGGATGTGAGAGTTGGACTATAAAGAAGGCTGAGTGCTGAACAATTGATGCTTTTGAACTGTTTGTTGGAGAAAACTTTTGAGAGTCCCTTGGACTGCAAGGAGATCCAACCAGTCCATCCTAAAGGAGATCAGTCCTGGGTGTTCATTGGAGGGACTGATGTTGAAGCTGAAAGTCCAGTACTTTGGCCACCTCATGCAAAGAGCTGACTCATTGGAAAAAACCCTGATGGTGGGAAAGATTGAGGGCAGGAGGAAAAGGGGACGACAGAGGATGAGATGATTGGATGGCATCGTTGACACAATGGACATGGGTTTGGGTGGACTCTAGGAGTTGGTGATGGACAGGGAGGCCTGGTGTGCTGTGGTTTATGGGGTCGCAAAGAGTCGGACATGACTGAGCGGCTGAACTGAACTGAACTGAAGCCTACCGGCCTTTACTTGGAAAAAAAAAAAAAAAGCCCTGCTACAATGTCCCACACTACTTCTCCCTTGCCTCAAACACCCACAGGGATTTTTAGTCTGGAGAAGAAAATATTTAGAAATATTTTAATAGTTGTATTCAAATATATGAGTGTTTCATAAAAGAGAGATAATTTGGGGTTGCTCCATAGGGAAGAACCAGAACCAACCATTAAGTTTTATGGAAGACAATTTGAAGTTAACATTAAGGAAAAAAATATGTAAAAATCAGAATGTTATTTTAAAAAGGAACGAACTGGTTTTGGAAAGTCATCAACACTGTATAAATAGATGTGCTCTGAGATTGGATCACCATCAGCTTGTCCTGGAGGTTGTGATGGAGACCCTTGTACTGGGCGTAAACTGAACCATGAGTCTTAAAACAAGAGCTGCTTTTACAAAAATGGTCTTAAATTCTAAGACCATAATCTAACCCCCCAAGATTGAGATTTATTATCAATGAATGAACAAATATGACTCCTGATTATTATTATATAAAAAACCTATATTTTAATAAGTCTCTTTTAGTTGTTAAATATGGAAGTAAAATATACTAAAGAACAGAGAGGTTTATTTTTATTGAATAAGTATGAGTGAAGTAGAGGTGGATAGTATACACTTTAATTGCTAAGATTACTGCAAATATTTGAACCATTGCAATAACCTCATGCAGAGAAAAGATTTCAAGCGCTATTTTACATCTGCTGTGAGCTGTGTGCTAGTTCATCTGATGAGATGTTTCTGGGATAACATCCAAGGAAATCAGGCAATTCTGAACACCTTTTTCAGAAAAGCTGCCAGATTTTTTTTTTATCTTAACTTTCCTTTTCCTCAAAAATTATGCATATGGGAGCACAGGTCAGTCCAGGCACACACATACACTTTCACTCTCCTTAAATAAGTGATAAAGATCCAGTCATGTCACCAACACATCACCAGAAACCCAGATGTTCACACTCAAGAAAAGAATAACACAAGCCCTACAATAGTCAGGAGATGAAAGAGCTTCCTAAGTGAAGCTTTCAATAACCACAGCCATGGCATCATGTAGAGGGTAATTGTATTTACACAGGCAGCTAGCTATGTTCTTATAAACTATGCAGGATGAAGTCATTAGAAATTTAAATGAAAAAAGAACTACTTCAACTGAGTCAATGAGAATGGCTGACTCATCTAATTTTCCTCAGTTAAAAAGAAATCTTGAACAGCAAGGCAAAATTTTTATTGCCTTGCGTTCATCCCTTCCCAGTATATTTTCTGGTGACAATTACAACTCAGTACTACTCTCATCTCCCCAAACGGAGCTTGGACTGAGAATGACCCATAGGTGACACCAGTATGTTGTAAAGAGAAGAAAAAATTATAAAGAAATGTATTTCTTTAAAAAACGATCTTTCATAAAATCTTAACTACAATATATTTTCCATCTAAAAAATGCCCACTGTGCTGAAAGGGGAGAAACAGTTTCTTTGCCATATTGTAGCCATAGTGATTAAGCAGGTTCCTATTTTCCCATATTAACGGGATTTCAAGAATATTTGCAAATCTCAAAATCAAAACACCAGGCAGCATGAAATTATGACACATTTTATTTTTATTAACAAAATTCCATGCATGACAAGAATCAGAATTTTGTATAATGCAGTGACATGATTTTTAAAAAGGGTTGGGACAATTAAGTACTTGAATACCTATATAAACATAGAAAAAAGGAAAATCAGTACAGTAAAACTCCACTCAGTTGAACCCAAGACATTTATAATTTATAAAAATCTAGCAAATGCCAGTTTTGAGTTAAAAATTCTTTTTTTGTTGATATTTTCATTTGTTTTCCTTTTTAAAAAATTGATTTTTAATTAGGGGATAATTGCTTTATGAGTTAGTAACTCTTTTAAGATGATAAAATTCATAAATTTTAGCAACAAATTATGATAGGAAAAGTAAAACGATAACTAGAATGGGAGACACTGCCAGTTGCCAATTCTACAACTGATCTCCCTTTCTTTCTTACTACCAGGATGTTTGGTTTATTTGAGATGGCAATGTTCCCAGCTAAAAAATGACATTTCCCAAATTGTAGAAGTGGCCAAGTGACAATTCTGTCCAGTGACATGTAACTGGAAGGCACAGGATAGGCTTCAGGGAAGGTAAATTCAGGGAAAGCTCTTCAAAAGGGCAAACTCAACTTTTAACCATTTACTCTTCACCCTTCCTCCTACCTCTGCTTGGAAAAAAAGTTCAGCATTGGAAGCTAAAGAAGGGATCTTGAGTCAATGTGGATGACAGTCATGCATGAAGGAAGGCAGAGAGTGAAGTCAAGAAGCATGGCTTCCTGTGACACCCTGAGTCACTACATAAACTATGCAGTGCTTCTTAACAGATGTTTCATTACATGAAGGAGGAAAAAAGCTAACTTGTTTAAGCCACTCTTAGTGAGGTTTCTACAATGTGTTGCCAAACCAATTTTAACTATAAAAATAATGTCAAGCACCCTTAAGTAATTTAAAAACACCCACTTGAAAATAGCTAATAGACTAACCACTACCCAACTGTTCTCACAGCAGATCTGAGGACCTCTACTCTGAAATATGACTGAGCTGGAATAAATATGCACTCCAGCAAGTAATGCACTGTTTTCAATAAGAATACTTTAAAATTAATATCATCATTGTTTGAGGGATAATGTACGCCAAAGTGTTCAAGTAAAATGAAATACTGTTATGTGTATAGTAATTGGTTTCGGCTATTGAGCTTTCCTATACACAATGGCACAATGCTAAGCCCAAGGGAAAACATCAGTAAACATACTCCAAAAACACTCATTAGGAAGAAACCAGAATGATTCAGTGAAAGAAAATGCTGTCTCTCACAGCATTCTTTTAAAAAATTTAAATTTATTTATTTTAATTGGAGGCTAATTACTTTACAATATTGTATTTGTTTGGCCATACATCAACATGAATCTGCCACGGGTGTACACGTGTTCCCCATCCTGAACCCCCCTCCCCCTCCCTCCCCATCCCATCCCTCTGGGTCATCCCAGAGGGCACCAGCCCCAAGCATCCTGTATTCTGCGTTGAACCTGGACTGGCGATTCATTTCTTATATGATATTACACATGTTTCAATGCCATTCTCCCAAATCATCCCACCCTTTCCCTCTCCCACAGAGTCCAAAAGACTGTTCTATACATCTGTGTCTCTTTTGCTGTCTCACATACAGGGTTATCGTTACCATCTTTCTAAATTCCATATATATGCGTTAGTATACTTTATTGGTGTTTTTCCTTCTGGCTTACTTCACTCTGTATAATAGGCTCCAGTTTCATCCACCTCATTAGAACTGATTCAAATGTATTCTTTTTAATGGCCGAGTAATACTCCATTGTGTATATGTACCACAGCTTTCTTATCCATTCATCTGTTGATGGACATCTAGGTTGCTTCCATGTCCTGGCTATTATAAACAGCGCTGCGATGAACATTGGGGTACACGTGTCTCTTTCAATTCTGGTTTCCTCGGTGTGTATGCCCAGCAGTGGGATTGCTGGGTCATAAGGCAGTTCTATTTCCAGTTTTTTAAGGAATCTCCACACTGTTCTCCATAGTGGCTGTACTAGTTTGCATTCCCACCAACAGTGTAAGAGGGTTCCCTTTTCTCCACACCCTCTCCAGCATTTATTGCTTGTAGACTCTTGGATCACAGCCATTCTGACTGGTGTGAAATGGTACCTCATTATGATTTTGATTTGCATTGATAATGAGTGATGTTGAGCATCTTTTCATGTGTTTGTTAGCGATCTGTATCTTGCCTGGAAAATCCCATGGACGGAGGAGCCTGGTGGGCCATGGTCCATGGGGTCGCTAAGAGTCGGACACGACTGAGCGCCTTCACTTTCACTTTTCATTTTATGCATTGGAGGAGGAAACAGCAACCCACTCCAGTGTTCTTGCCTGGAGAATCCCACGGACAGAGGAGCCTGGTGGGCTGCCGTCTATGGGGTCGCACAGAGTCGGACATGACTGAATCGACTTAGCAGCAGCAGCAGCAGCAGCATGTCTTCTTTGGAAAAATGTCTGTTTAGTTCTTTGGCCCATTTTTTGATTGGGTCGTTTATTTTTTTGGAATTGAGCTGCAGGAGTTGCTTGTATATTTTTGAGATTAGTTGTTTGTCAGTTGCTTCATTTGCTATTATTTTCTCCCATTCTGAAGGCTGTCTTTTCACCTTGCTTATAGTTTCCTTTGTTGTGCAGAAGCTTTTAATTTTAATTAGGTCCTATTTATTTATTTTTGCTTTTATTTCCAATATTCTGGGAGGTGGGTCATAGAGGATCCTGCTTCGCACAACATTTTTGATGAGAGTTTTAAAGTGAAGAGATGACTAAAAACTGGCCTAAATTTGTGGGGAGTTACGAAGTAGGTACCTCAGCATGTGCTTCTGAGGGTCTCAGCGTAACTGTGAAAGGCTCTGGTGGGACGGGAACTAGCTCTTGATTCTCATGACTAATTTGAGTTACCACACTTAGATTGGTATATCAACAAACAGAATATATATCGTAGATTAAGTCTTGTCATGGGCTAAATTAAATTGATTGCTGAAGTTGGAGAACATCAAGAATAGTCCAAGGATCATAAATAATAATCAAAACAAAGCACTGTGGTTCAGGTTCAACAATTAATACGGATGAATAAAATAAAGGTGTCCCCAAAGCTTCTGCCATTCTCCCTAGGTTGTGCTTCTGTTTGATGGGGATAAAGATTATTAGACTCAACAAAGGTTGTCAAGAAGAAATAGTTAGAGGAAGGGTCAGTTCAGTTCAGTTGTGTCCGACTCTTCTCGACCCCATGAATCGCAGCACGCCAGGCCTCCCTGTCCATCACCAACTCCCGGAGTTCACTCAGACTCATGTCCATTGAGTCAGTGATGCCATCCAGCCATCTCATCCTCTGTCATCCCCCTCTCCTCCTGCCCCCAATCCCTCCCAGCATCGGGGTCTTTTCCAATGAGTCAACTCTTCGCATGAGGTGGCCAAAGTACTGGAGTTTCAGCTTTAGCATCATTCCTTCCAAAGAAATCCCAGGGCTGATCTCCTTCAGAATGGCCTGGTTGGATCTCCTTGCAGTCCAAGGGACTCTCAAGAGTCTTCTCCAACACCACAGTTCAAAAGCATCAATTCTTTGGTGCTCAGCTTTCTTCACAGTCCAACTCTCACATCCATACGTGACCACAGGAAAAACCATAGCCTTGACTAGACGTAGATCATCTCAAATGTGTTATTTGTATGTTAAAGTCAACGTGTCAATCAACAGACATTTAGTAATAAGTGTGCACTTCAGCATCCGGTCAGAGAACAAAGCTAAACAAGGTGGGAAAAAATTCCGTGTGGGGCTGTGTGGAGCTGTTTATAAATGTGGTAACATTGCTGGCATGTTGTATCAGCCAGAAGTTGTCATTCTCACTCCTGAGTGCTTATCTCGGCAGGAATGCAGAACAAAAACATAGCCTGAGTCCCATCCAAGAGTTCAGGTTTCAATTGTTCCAGGACCCAGTCCAGATAAAATATTATTTGAGAAACACCTCAGGTGATGATGCTGTCAGTCAGGGTTGAAATTCCTGGACTGGAATAATAGGGGATGGGTCTTGAGTTGGACCTTGAGGGTGGACAGCACAATAGATCAGTGGGGAGAAGGAAGATGAGTATCCTAGAGTAATCTAATAGAATCTAATAGATCCTAGTATCTATTTCCTATCGTAGGAAATAGAGAAGGGATGGAGGAAGGAATGACCAAGAACAAAAGACAGTGATGAATAGTGGAGACAGTGTGTTAGAAAGTTCTGGAAAATAAAAAACACATACATATGAGGCATATATACGTATGATGGACAAGTTCACAGACATTTTTGAAAACAGTGGTAGGAAGTGGGAAATTCTGGGCAAGGAAATGACCAGGTAATGAGAATAGTAGGTCAAGGAGCATAATGGATTAGGGCCAATGCCAAGAAACAGGAGCAGGAAAAGCAGCTAAAGGCAGATGCAGAAGGCCCAGGTGGAATGAGAGGCACAGACCTGAGAGGGCCAATCTAGGCAGAGTGACAGCCTGGAGGAAAAGACGCTCTGGGGGCATGGAACCAAGAGGATATCGGAGGATAGTGGGGACATCAAGGAAAAGGGCGAGCAACAAAATGCCAAGAGGTGACACTGAGGGAGCTACAGACAACTAAGAAAGAAGTATAACCAAAAGCCCAAGCTGAGAGAGCCTTGTGAAAGGGAGAAAAGAAACTCTACACAGCAAGAACCCTATCTCAGAGGGGAGAGAGGGTGAATGAAGAAATAGAGCCCCCACAGTATTCAAAGATGCAGTATAAGCTTAGCATAGTTTAATTGATAGGTGAGGTGAAGTTGCTCAGTCGTGTCCGACTCTTTGCGACCCTGTGGACTGTAGCCTGCCAGGCTCCTCCGTCCATGGGATTCTCCAGGCAAGAATACTAAGTCATGTCCAACTCTTTGTGACCCCATGGACACAGGGGAGCCTGCTAGGCTCCTCTGTCTATGGGATTCCCCAGGCAAGAATACTGGGGTGGGTTGCCATTTCCTACTACTCTAGGGGGTCTTCCAAACCCAGGGGTCAAACCTGTGTCTCCTGCATTGGCAGGTAATTCTTTACCACTGAGTCACCTGGGAAGCCCATCATGAGCTTGGGGGAGGGAAACTCTGGCCAAGAATTACAGGTCGACGTGGGGCTGGTTTGCTAAATGCATCAGTTCAAGGAGAGTGAAAAACAATTGCTCTGCTCAATGTATTCAGGTGAAATGAAATTAAGGTGAGAATACGGAATGTAAAAGAATTTATTTTCCATGTGCAAACTTACTTGCACTTTGGGGTAAGGGGGTAATTAAAAGGACCTCCTGTTCTTGCGCTGTGCTGGTGAGAGAGGAGTGTGTACAGGGTGAAGTGGGATGATGGCATGTCATTAGCTAATGCAGTCCTTGTCCCTAGGGATCCTGAAGCAGAAAAATAATTTAAAAAAAAACAAAACTGCAGAATCTTCCCAGAAAACAGTAAAGAGATTTCCGTCTCTAGTCAGAGCAGGTTTTAAGTTCAGGACCCGGAGTTACAAATGATCAGAGGCGAGGTCCATCACAACTGCAGGAAATGAGCTGGGTGGTGGGGCTGGGGGGTTTGGTGGCTCACCCAGGGGCATTCTTAGTGGGGAGGTGACCACTGAATCTCAGCCATGGGAGCCCATGGCTTATGGCTCTTAATAGCAGACCGACTTGTAGGCGTACATAGCTCACTGAACTCCCCTACACTGAAAGCGACTCCTACCTACACCTCCAAAATCCTTCGTGACCCTGTGCAGGGAGAATCGGCTGAGGCTGTCACTGCTGAAGCTTTTCTGTGTGCAGTAAGTGACCTGGGCTGGCAATACTGTCAGCAAGAGTGTAGGGGGCAGCCAGAAGGGAAGCAGCTGTCACCGGGACCGAGAGGACCGAGAGGACCGAGAGAGGACCAAGATGCATTTGGTTGGAGAGGTTAAATCTGAGGCATGTCCAGGACATCCAGGTAGGCACGGCTGAAGGTGGCTGCACTATGGGAGCAGAACCCAGGAGACCGCCAGGCTGGACTTCTGCTTGGAAATTCACTCACAATCGGGTGTGCCTGTCCCATGAGTGGGTGGAGCTTCCTACATGCACAGCACACTGTCAGCCCTCAAACATCAGCTGAAAGACTGGAGAAGGGAAAACAGGTCTTCAGATTGAGAAGACTGGGACACATCTTATGGGGGCAAGGGGAGTAGAAAGAAGAGTAAAGAAAAGAGATAAAAAGGAGATGGTCAATGGGCAAGAATACTAGAGAGTTCAACACCACAAAAGTCAAGGGGAGAGATTCAAAGGAGTCCCATTTTTTTCGCTTATTAGACTGATAAAGACTGTAAACAGAGAGCTGCTCAGTGTTTTGGAGAGTTCAGTTGCTGTTGGGGAATGCAAGCTTGAATAACTTCTGCAAAGCAATTTGGCAATAGACATCAAAACCTCCCCAAAGTACGCATAGCTTTTAATCAGAATTTTTTTCCCTTGTGCTTATCAGTTGGAAATATGAATGAATATGCATGAGGCTTAGCTGTAAGATAGTTAATATGGCTGGAATGCTCTAAGATGAATCCCAGTGATCCCTGCCTCCTGGTAGTCAATCACACCCTTGTAAAATACCTTCCGCTTGAGTGTAGTCTGTGCCAGTGACTTGCTTCTAACAAACAGAAGGCACTTGTTTGAGTTATGATTATGTGGCATAAGACTGTGACTTTTGTCTTGCCGTACTCTGCTTGGTATAGTAAGCACATGCTATCATTTTGACATGTCCAGGGTAAAAAAGGATTCCTCTTGCTGGCTTTGCTGAAGCAAATGGGCATGCTGGGGAGACGCATATGGTAAGGAATGGAGAGCCACCACCAGTCCATAGCCAGCTGTGAACTGAGCCCCTCACTTCAGCAACCTTGGAAGAAGGGAACTGTGCAACATATGAGCCTAGAAGGGCCCGTGTCCTTGGTTGAGTCTTCAGATGAAATCCAGTTCCAGCTAACACCGTAGCTGTACATGTGTAAGTCTGCCTGAAGTAGAGGACTTATTAGCTAAGCCACGCCCAGATTTTTGACCCACAGAAATTGTGTGTTCTCTTAAACCAATAGGTTTGTGGGTAATTTTTTATACAACAATATTCAACCGAGTTAACCACAGTGCTATTTCTAATAAGAAATAAATGGAAACAAACTAAAATGACCAGGTAATGATTGAAGTAAAAAGTATACAGACATGATATAATTCACCCATTAAAATTATGCTATAGACAAATACAGATAAATATTTGTGGAATATGCAGTGTATTCATTACAATACATATTTTAAAGTTTAAAATACTCTGTGCTATAAAAGCATTATTTGGAATAAATGTCTTTTTATATGCAAATATAAAAGAGTGAGTAGAATTAATTCTACATAGAAAGGTGCTAACAGTAGTTATCACCAAATCATTGCGTTAAGTGTGTTTTGGGTTTTTTGGTTTTATTTCTTCTGCTGATCTATACTCACAAATTCTTTAAAATGACTGTGTACTACATGATAATAAAAAAGCACAATTAAATGCATGAGTAAGAGAAAAAGAATAACAACGTCAACAATATAGAATACCACAATAAATTAAGGAGGTCTCACTCATTTTTTTTTTATCATTTGCCTTCTATGTGCTGGGATGAAAACTGAGAAGAGTTATTTGATTTAACTTGACAGGAAAGAAAGTGGAAATGAAAGTGTCTGTCACTCAGTCATGTCAGACTCTTTGTGACCCCATGGACTGTAGCCCACCAGGCTTCTTTGTCCACAGGATTCTCCAGGCAAGAATACTGGAGTGGGTTGCCATTCCCTTCTCCAGGGGATCTTCCTGACCCAGGGATCAAACCCAGGTCTCCTGCATTGCAGGAAGATTCTTCACCATCTGAACCACCAGAGGAGCACCATGCAGGAAAGGAACAACTGGTTAACTAAGACCACGTGGCATCGTCTCTTCATCAGTGGAAGAAGGGTAAGGGATTAGTTCTGACTGGCTAAAGGCACCTAATAGTATCAGATCAGATCAGTCGCTCAGTCGTGTCAGACTCTTTGCGACCCCATGAATCGCAGCACGCCAGGCCTCCCTGTCCATCACCAACTCCCGGAGTTCACTCAGACTCACGTCCATTGAGTCAGTGATGCCATCCAGCCATCTCATCCTCTGTCGTCCCCTTCTCCTCCTGCCCCCAATCCCTCCCATCATCAGAGTCTTTTCCAATGAGTCAACTCTTCGCATGAGGTGGCCAAAGTACTGGAGCTTCAGCTTTAGCATCATTCCTTCCAAAGAAATCCCAGGGCTGATCTCCTTCAGAATGGACTGGCTAATAGTATACAATATAAATAAAGAAAGGAAAGAATTTCAAAGACTGTTACAAAGACATCATAACTGTTACAAATGGATAGGATTGATAGCCAACATCTGAAATGGATACATGATACAAAAAATAAGAGAATTGAAATCAATTGGACAAAATAGAGGTAAAAAATTACAAAAATAAGGGACTGAGAAGAGTAAACACAAATAGATAAGATGTATACACAGGACAGAGGAAGAGAAAGGTATTACTGCTAAGGAAATCTTTTTCTTTTTTATTGAAGGATAATTGCTTTACAGAATTTTGCTGTTTTCTGTCAGACCTCAACATGAATCAGCCGCAGGCATACATATATCCCCACCCTTTTGAACCTCCCTCCCATCTCCCTCCCCATCCCACCCCTCTAGGTTGTTACAGAACCCCTGTTTGAGTTTCCTGAGCCATACAGCAAATTCCTGTTGGCTATCTATTTTACATGGTAATGTAAGTTTCCATGTTACTCTTTCTATACATCTCACCCACTCCTCCCCTCTCCCTATGTCCATAAGTCTATTCTCCATGTCTGTTTCTCCATTGCTACTGCTACTGCTAAGTCACTTCAGTCGTGTCCGACTCTGTGTGACCCCATAGACAGCAGCCCACCAGGCTCCCCCGTCCCTGGGATTCTCCAGGCAAGAATACTGGAGTGGGTTGCCATTTCCTTCTCTAGTGCAGCTGCCCTGTAAATAAATTCTTCAGTACCATTTTTCTAGATTCCATATATATGTGTTAGAATATGGTATTTATCTTTCTCCTTCTGACTCACTTCAGTCTGTATAATAGGTTCTAGGTTCACCCACCTCATTAGAACTGACTCAAATATGTTCCCTTTCATGGCTGAGTAATATTTCATTGTGTATCTACACCACAACTTCTTTATCCATCCATCTGTCGATGGACATCTAGGTTGCTCCCATGTTCTAGATATTGTAAATAGTGCTTCAGTGAACAATGGTGCTGGGAAAACTGGAGAGCTACATGTAAAAGAATGAAATTGGAACACTTCCTAACACCATACACAAAGAGAAACTCAAAATGGATTAAAGACCTAAATGTAAGAACAGAGACTATAAAATTCTTAGAGGAAAACATAGGCAGAACACTCGATGACATAAATCAAGACAAGATCCTCTATGACCCACCACCTAGAGTAACGGAAATAAAAACAAAAGTAACCAAATGGGATCTGATTAAACTTAAAAACTTTTACACAGCAAAGGAAACGATAAGCAAGGTGAAAAGACAACCCTCAGAATGGGAGAAAATAATAGCAAATGAAACAACTGAAAAAGGATTAATTTCCAAAATATACAAGCAGCTCATATAACTCAATACCAAAAAAAACAAACAACCCAATCAAAAAGTGGGAAAAAGACCTAAACAGACATTTCTCCAAAGAAGACATACAGGTGGCTAACAAACACATGAAAAGATGTTCAACATCAGTCATTATTAGAGAAATGTAAATCAAAACTACAATGTGATATTACCTCATACGAGTCAGAATGACCCCCATCAAAAAGTCTACAAACAATAAATGCAGGAAAGGGCGTGGAGAAAACGGAACACTCTTGCACTGTTGGTGGGAATGCAAATTGATACAGCCACTATGGAAGATGGTAAGGAAATCTTAATATTGGGTTTTTTTTTTTTTTTTGGCCTGGCTGATCTCTTTCTTTAGTATACAGATCATTTTAGAGCAGAAACTTGAGTTTCTTTGATTCTCTTGGTCTTATGAAGAAACATACCCATACAGTAATCATTCAGAGTTTGATTCTAATGATAATTATGTAAGAAAAATATTAGATCAAGTTAACTAACAAAGGAAATTATTGTTCATTTTGTTGCTCTATATTTCAAAAAGACTACCCAATATAAAAATATTCTTTAGAAGACAAATCAACTATCTAGAGAAGCAAGATATGCTGAAAAAAGCTAAAAAGGTTTTTCTTTGCATTAAAAATATTGAAGTATAGTTGATTTACAATGTTTCAGGTATACAGCAAAGTGACTAAGTTATACATACATATATATACATTGGTATATATATATTTTTTCAGATTATTTTCCCATATAGCTTATTATAAGATATTGAATATAGTTCCCTGTGCTACACAGTAGGTCCTTTTTATCTATTTTATATACAGTACTGTGTATTCAATAATCCCAAACTCCTAATTTATGCCTTCACCTCTTTCCCCTTTGGTAACCATACGTTTGTTCTCTATGTCAGTAAGTCTATTTCTATTTTGTAAATAAGTTCATTTGTATCTTTTTTTTTTAGATTTCACATATAAGTGATACAATATTTGTCTCTCTCTGTCTGGCTTACTTCACTTGTATGATAATCTCTAGGTCAAGCCATGCTGCTGCAAATGGCACTATCTCATTCTTTTTTAATAGCTAAGCATAAAAATTTATTTTAATTTTCCAACATGTCTCCTTTATGCCCAGGAAGAAAGCTATGACCATGAAGCAAAAGCTCCTAGACCAAGGAACTCAAACAGTAAAACTACCAAGGTCTTTGCAGACATGTGCAGAGTTCCTTACAAATTCTACTTTTGTTTGGACACACACAAAGCTGTGTCTGGGTACAAACCAACAAATGGATGTTAAAAAGCTCTGAATAAGTGAACCACTGGTGGTAAATGTATGAAATGATGAAACTGCAACTAGGAGGCTCTGAGTTCAGATGATTTTCCCTGCCTGGTCTCTATGGTTCAATGAGTAGAATTCTAAGGGACTTTTTTCATGCAA
This sequence comes from Bos javanicus, assembly GCF_032452875.1. NCBI lineage: Eukaryota > Metazoa > Chordata > Mammalia > Artiodactyla > Bovidae > Bos > Bos javanicus. The sequence continues at coordinate 44,159,890 of NC_083881.1, forward strand.
GTTTATGAAAACACCTTTGAGGAGCCACAGCATAAATGTACGGTACATGAAGCCCCAGGTGGTGCTAGTGGTAAAGATCCTGCCTGCCAATGCAGGAGAGGTAAGAGACGAGGGCTCGATCCTTTGGTCTGGAAGATCCCCTGGAGGAGGGAATGGCAATGCATTCCGGTATTCTTGCCCGGAGAATCCCATGCATAGAGGAGCCTGGTGGGCTACAGTCCACAGGGTCACAGAGTCAGACACGACTGAAGTGACTGAGCTCGCACACACCCACACACATGGAGCACTGCGTGGGGATAGAACCACAGACGGCGAACACAGAACTGAGAAAGCCTGCATTCAAAACCAGAATGCAGAGAGGATCCAGCTGTCTCTTCCTCAACCTCAACACACACAGAGAATCTACATGAATAGCAGCAGAGATAATCAGCTGGGACAGCCAAGAAACGCCAGCACCCCAAAATGTAGACAATTCAAATGAATGACCCTTGGGTTTCTGAATGGAACTTTTTCTTTCTAAAAAATGTTGTGCATTCTGTTTAAATGGCACAGTATAAAAATGGCACTGTAACTTGTAATTTCAAGATATAAAATGTGAAACAGAAAACAAGGGGTTATAAATCAGCAGGAGACCAATTAAAATACTTAGACTGTCATTCAAAAACATTCCACAGAATGTAATAAAATGAGTGGGTGGTTGGTTCTATTTTAATAACTGAAGGCTGCAGGAAGATTTTATTTCTTCAAACTATCAGCCAAATATATCCAGGACTGGCTGGAACATGGAAAACACAGTTTTACATTATGTTAAGCTAAAAAATAAAATGTCTCAGAAGACTGCATCTGAACAGTGTTCTGATTCACAGCAAGGCTCACTTGAGGATAAACCGCCCTTTATATGCAGTATTTTGTGCAGTTAATCTCATAATCAAATTGTATTCAGCTGTTATTCTACAATTTTGTCATAAACATAAAAGCAACCAATGCTTCTCAATGAGGGTGGGCTGATATTTGGGGCAGGAGAATTCCTCATTGTGGTGGACTATTTTGCACAACTAAAACTGCCTCTGAGACATTTCCAAAATGAAGCAGGGCAAAGGCTAACAGAGTTTTGTCAAGAGAACACACTGGTCATAGAAAACATCCTCTTCCAACAACACAAGAGATGACTCTACACATGGACATCACCAGATGGTCCATACAAAAATCAGACTGATTCTATTCTTTGCAGCTCAAAATGGAGAAGCTCTATACAGTCAGCAAAAACAAGATCGGGAGCTGACTGTGGCTCAGATCATGAGCTCCTTATTGCCAAATTCAGACTTAAATTGAAGAAATTAGGGAAAACCACTAGGCCACTCAGGTATGACCTAAAATCAAATCCCTTATGATTATACAGTGGAAGTGACAAATAGATTCAAGGGATTAGATGTGATAGACAGAGTGCCTGAAGAACTATGGACAGAGATTTATAACACTGTACAGCAGGCGGTGATCAAAACCAACACAAAGAAAAGGAAATGCAAAAAGGCAAAATGGTTGTCTAAGGAGGCCTTACAAAGAGCTAAGACGAGAAGTGAAAGGCAAAGGAGAAAAGGAAAGATACACCCATCTGAATGCAGAGTTCCAAAGAATAGCAAGGAGAGATGAGAAAGCCTTCCTAAGTGAACAATGCAAAGAAATAGAGGAAAACAATAAAATGGGAAAGACTAGAGATCTCTTCAAGAAAATTGGAGATAACAAGGGCACATTTCACGCAAGGATGGGCATGATAAAGGACAGAAATTGTAAGGATCTAACAGAAGCAGAAGATATTAAGAAGCGGTGGCAAGAATACACAGAAAAATTATAAAAAAGTCTAATAACCCAGATCACCACAATGGTATGGTCACTCACATAGAGCCAGACATCGAGGAGTGTGAAGTCAAGTGGGCCTTTGGAAGCATCACTAAGAACAAAGCTAGTGAAGGTGATGGAACTCCAGTTGAGCCATCTCAAATACTTAAAGATGATGCTGTTAAAGTGCTGCAGTCAACACGCCAGCAAATTTGGAAAACTCAGCAGTGGCCACAAGACTGGAAAAGGTCAGTTTTCATTTCAATCCCAAAGAAGGGCAATGCCAAAGAATGTTCAAACTATTGCACAATTGTGCTCATTTCACATGCTAGCAAAATTATGCTCAAAATCCTTCAAGCTAGGCTTCAATTATACTTGAACTGAGAAGGCTGTATATTGTCACTTATATGCAGAGTACATCATGTGAAATGCTGGGCTGGATGAGTCACATGCTGGAATTAAGATTGCTGGAAGAAATATCAACAACCTCAGATATACAGATGATACCACTCTAATGGCAGAAAAATGAAGAGGACTTAAAAAGCCTCTTAACGAGGGTGAAAGAGGAGCATGAAAAAGCTGGCTTAAAACTCAACATTCAAAAAACTAACATCATGGCATCTGGTCCCATCACTTCATGGCAAACAGAAGGAGGAGAGGTGGAAACAGTAACAGGTTCTCCTTTCTGGGGCTCCAAAATCACTGCCAACAGCCACGAAGCCATGAAATTAAAAGACATTTGCTCCTTGGAAAGAAAACTATGACAAACCTAGACAACATATTAAAAAGCAGAGACATCACTTTGCTGACAAAGTCCATACAGTCAAAGCTATGGTTTTTCCAGTAGTTATGTATGGATGTAAGAGTTGGACCATAAAGAAGGCTGAGCACTGAAGAATAGATGCTTTCGAATTGTGGTGCTGGAGAACTCTTGAGAATCCCTTGGACTGCAAGATCAAACCAGTCCATCCTAAAGGAAATCAATCCAGAATATTCACTGAAAGGATTGATGCTGAAGCTGAAGCTCCAGTACTTTGGCCACCTGATGCCAAGAGCCAACTCACTGGAAAAGACCCTGATGCAGGGAAAGATTGAAGGCAAATAGAAAAGGGAGCAGCAAAGGATGAGATGGTTAGATAGCATCACTGACTCAATGAATATGAGTTTGAGCAAACTCCGGGTGATAGTGAAGGACAGGGAAGTTTGGTGTGCAGCAGTCCATGGGGTCACAAGGAGTCCGACGTGACTTAGTGGCTGAACAACGGCAACAAGAGGTCACTAATGTTTTAAATTGCCCACAATTTAAATGTGAAAAACAACCTCTCATCTGTGACCACGATGTCATAAAAGAAAAGCCACTCTAACTCCAAAAAATGTAGAACTACACAAAGGACAGCCCATTAGACTGAAAACTTCATCCTGGCCCAAGGTGTGGAGGCTCCAATATACCGCTTGATTATTTTACCAATTTCTTATTTGTGATCCCTGTTGGAGGCATTCAGTCAGTGACTAGTAGGTTTATTAGGGCCTTTAAAAATGCTACTGGGGGGAAACACTGATATTCATTACGATCTGCATAACTCTATTCTATTAAGAAAGAATTTTTGAATAGAAATATGATTTTCAAACTATGATACCAAAAAGGAGAAAAGAAATCAACACCCCTGTAACTCTGCCTATGCCAGCTGAAGATTAGTTCTGATAAGACTTAAGTCATGGTTTGAATTCACCTAGCCTATGAGTAGAAGGAACAGCATTATATTCAGTCATACATGGCATTAAAGAAAGATCTTACAGCAAGACTAGTCTGACTCATAGGAGGGCCATGGGGAGTTATGATTTTAGAAAGACTCTACCACTAACCAGAAAAAAAGTGCATTCAGGCTAAGGAAAATAAAGAAAGTAGTTCAGCGGGGCGGGGTGGGGGGGAAGCTACAGGGATGTAACTATCAGTAGTGTGATTAAACTGTGAACATTAAATAGTTCACCACTGAAATAGCTAAGTTCAGTTCAGTCGCTCAGTCATGTCTGACTCTTTGCGACCCCATGGACTGCAGCACACCAGGCCTCCCTGTCCATCACCAACTCCCAGGAAATGCGTAAAACCTGGGTATATAAAATCCCATTCTTCCTCAACAGACTAGTTGTCTGCTGTGGAAGTTTCAAGCTTGGGGATCCACCTTGTCATTTAACGAAACGATCATGATTGGCCTTTGAAGCAGTCATCCCATGCTTTTCCTCGGCATTCCTGGCTTTTGATGCTGCAGCTCTGGTGAACATGAAGAACAAAGAGGAAATGCAAATTCCCTGCTCTCTGAGAAGACACTGCTCTGTGTTCCTGAGTCCACAACCTGAGACCAACACTAACTCAACAGCAGGGTCTTTAATGAAATCACGGGGGACCCAGCCTTGATCTAACATGCCCTCTTAAATAACACAAAAAAGGTTTCTTGGGAGCAATTTCAGTCAACTCAGAGAAAGAAAGCCCCCAAGAGCCAAGGGATGAACCTTAAAACTTGAGTTTGGGATTAACAGAAACACACTGCATGCATGCTAAGTTACCAGTCATTTCTGGCTCCCCGCAACCCTATGGACTGTAGCCCACCAGGCTCCCCTGTCCATGGGATTCTCCAGGCAAAAACACTGGAGTGGACTGCCATGCCCTCCTCAACATTAACACATTACTAGATATAAAATAGATAACCAACAAGGACCTGCTGTATAGCACAGGGAACCATACTCAATATTTTGTACAACCTATATGAAAAAAGAGGGCTTCTCAGGTGGCTCAGTGGTAAAGACTCTGTCTGCCAATGCAAGGAGACACAGGAGACACAGGTTCATCCCCTGGGTCGGGAAGATCCCCTGGAAAAGGAAATGGCAACCCACTCCAGTATTCTTGCCTGAAGAATCCCATGGACAGAGGAGCCTGATGGTTTAGAGTCCATAGGATCACAGAGTTGGACAGGACTGAGCACACACACATGGTAAGAAAAAGGAATCTGAAAGAGAATGGGTATGATGTGTATGTATAATTGAATCACTCTGCTGCACACCTTAAACTAAAACAACAACACTGTAAGTCAACTATACTTCAATTAAAAAAACTAAAACAAAAACTAGCTACTCCATCTTTCTCCCTATAGGATTACTAATTTTTGTTTCTTTCTAAGTTTGAAAATTTTTCTTCATTTGTTTCTCATGTCCAAAAGTAAAGGAAAAAGAGAGCAAAGATAAAGTGTTCTATCCATCGAATTAAACATCCATTTTCCCAAATGATCATAATTCTGACTAGAGTAACAGTGGGCTTTTTCATATTTCCTAGAATGGTCAGATTTACCTGAAATTATTGCCTGCCTTTGACTTTCAGCTTTTCCCCCTTTACTCTAGGATTCTCGCTGGGCTCCCGCACATCTCCACGCAGCAATGCAGCACACTGATCACCCCCTAAGCTGCCACCTGCTATCACCTCCCACCTTTGATCCTTTGCCATCATCAGTGGAGCCTTCAAACAGCACTGCTGTGTTCTCACTGCAAAAACAAGTGCACTCCTCAGTGGAAAAATACCACATTCCAGCTTGGTAAAGCAGGTGGTGTGTTTCAGAGGATGGAGCAGAAAGTAGTGTCTCTTCTTTTCAAACAAGAAGGGAGACTATTAGCACATCAGCAAATAAAGTCCTGCTCGATGAATTTTAAGTGCTGCCTCACAAATGAAAATGTGGCAAAATCTGAAAAGTCAGCTTTTAGAGACTGCTTCAGTCCATTTTCCAATCCCAAACTCTGAACTTTCTTTTAAACCAATCTTCCCATCTTTCAAATAGTGTGGAAAGATTTTCAAGATGCTCATACTTCTTTCTGCTCTGTGAGATAGAAAACCCTGACATTGGCTTAATACAATGACCATCACACCCAGCACTACTCTGGCACATACAGAGCAGATGCCTGATGCGTCTTAGAGGTATCATCTGGACGAAATAGCCTGTTTCATTGCTATCCCAGGAAGGCAGAAGAAAAGGCTTGTGTTTTCGCTTTATTTGGATAATTAGAATTTATATAATTAAATTACTCACAGTCTGGGAAACAAAAAGAAAGCAGCAATCATATTTGGATTTTGAAGTTTCAGCTATAGGCTCAGAAAAACTTAGTTTTTTTTTTTTCATTTCTATTCTTAGACTAGAAATGAGGTTTTTCCCTCTATTAAGGCTGGTTCCTCTGCAGCCAAATAGGACACATGGAGTTTCAATAACGTGAAGGCAAAACACCATAACCAAGAGTGGGAACTGTCCCTCTGCCACTGACAGACCTTTACAAGTGCAGGGATTTCTGCTCAGTTTTGATTGGGGCTAATGAAGACTGACACCAAGCAGAGAGATGTCCTTCATGGCAAACACCTCAGCACTGGTAAAGTTCTAGATGTGACAACTGCTATCCTGGGTCATGCTGTCATCAGACTGATGCCACAGACACACAAAGAAATCATTTTTCATTTTTGCACACAGTTTCATCACATACAATGAAGCAATGGCTGAAGCAGAAGTTACTTCTTTTTTTGCCACAGATGCTGGAGCAAACTTGCAAACTGGTGGATTCACATTTGAGATCAAAGGAAGCCAACATCAGACTCAGTCAGCTCAGCTGGGCATGATTTCGAAAGAAGTGTAAGCAGCTTTATAATTCCAACATAATAATGTCTCCCTCTATTTACAAGGGTGGTAGCAGAAAGACTGATTCAGTACATATAGAAAATTCTAAGTCTAGAAACATCAAACACATGAATGAAAAGCTGTGGAAACCTGTTCCTCACTGGATGTGTTGCCCTGGCCTCCTGCTTGTCCAGAGGGTACCCACTAACCTTGTCTCTGGGTGACACATTCAGGTGGCACCAAAGGCGGCTGCTCTGTCACCGCTACGTGGAGCTTGTCATGACGTGATGAATGAAGCAGGGAATCCTCGTGGCCAAGAACAATGGATAAGAGCTCATTTAATCAGATTCCTACAGAACACCAACTCACTGGAGAAAAGTGTGTGGTTTTCTTTTTTTTAATTGAAACATATTAGTTGATGTATGTTAGTTTTAGGTGTACTCTTTAATGATTTGACATTTGCATATATTATGAAATGATCACCATAGTAAGTCTAGTAACTATCTGTCCCCATACAATGTTATTATATTGAATAGTATTACTGACCATATTTCTTATGCTGTACAGTACATCCCTGAAGCTTATTTATTTTATAACTGGAGGTTTGTGCTTCTTAATCCCCTTCACCTGTTTTCCTTACTCTCCCAACCCTCCCTTCTGGCAACCAGAAATTTGTTCTCTGTATCTATGAGTTTATATTTTGTTTTGTTTGTTTTGATACACATATATGTGAGATTTGCCTTTACATTTCACTTAGGGTAATAACGTCTAGATCCATCCATATTGTTACAAAAGACAAAACTTCATTTTTTTTTAATGGCTAATGCAATTCCATTGTGTATATATGCCACATCTTTATCCATTCACCCACCAATGAACACTTAAGGTAAGGTAAGTCACTTCAGTCGTGTCCGACTCTGTGCGACCCCATAGACGGCAGCCCACCAGGCTCCCCTGTCCCTGGGATTCTCCAGGCAAGAACACTGGAGTGGGTTGCCATTTCCTTCTCCAATGCATGAAAGTGCAAAATGAAAGTGAAGTCACTCAGTCGTGTCCGACTCTTCGCAACCCCAAGGACTACAGCCCACCAGGCTCCTCCATCCATGGGATTTTCCAGGCAAGAGTACTGGAGTGGGGTGCCACTGCATTCTCCGAATGAACACTGAATGAACACTTAGGTTGCTTTCAAATGTTTGGCTATCAGAAACAATGGTGCAGTAATGGAATGCATATTATCTTTTCAAAGAGAACTTTCTTTCCTTTGGGTAAATACCCATAAGTGGGATTGCTGGATCATATGGTAGTTCTATTTTTAATTTTTTGAGGCATCTCCATGCTATTTTCCATAGTAGCTGCACCAACTTACATTCCCACCAACAGTGCACATGGGTCCCCCTTTCTCCACATTCTCACCAACACTTGTTATTTCTTGTCTTTTTGATGACAGTTATTCTGACAGGTGTGAGGTGGTATCTCACTGTGGTTTCAATTTGCATTTCTCTAGTGATTAATGATGTTGTGTATCTTCATGTGCCGTTGGTCATCTGCACATCCTCTGCCCATTTTTTAACTAGGTTGTTTGGGTTTCTTTGTTGATATTGAGTTGTATGAGCTCTTTGTATATTTTAGATATTAACTCCTTATCAGTTATATTGTTTGCAAACATCTCCCATTCAGTAGGTGGACTTTTTGTTTTGTTGAGAGTTTCCTTTGCTATCCAAAACTTTTTCGGCTTTATGTAATCACATTTGTTTATTTTTGCGTTTGTTTCACTTGCCTGAGGACACACATCCAAAAAAAATATTATTACCACTGATGTTAAAGAGCATACTGCCTGTGTTTTTTTCTAGAAGTTTTATGGTTTTAGGTCTTAGATTTAAGTCTCTAATCCATGTTATTTTTTCTACATAGTGTGAGAAAGTAGTCCAATTTGATTCTTTTGCATGTTCAGTTCAGTTCAGTTGCTCAGTCATGTCTGACTCTTTGCGACCCCATGAATCACAGCATGCCAGGCCTCCTTGTCCATCACCAACTCCCGGAGTTCACTCAAACTCACATCCATCGAGTCGGTGATGCCATCCAGCCATCTCATCCTCTGTCGTCCCCTTCTCCTCCTGCTCCCAATCCCTCCCAGCATCAGAGTCTTTTCCAATGAGTCAACTCTTTGCATGAGGTGGCCAAAGTATTGGAGTTTCAGCTTCAGCATCAGTCCTACCAATGAACACCCAGGACTGATCTCCTTTAGGATGGACTGGTTGGATCTCCTTGCAGTCCAAGGGACTCTCAAGAGTCTTTTCCAGCACCACAGTTCAAAAGCATCAATTTGCATGTAGCTGTCCAGTTTTCCCAGTACCATTATTGAAAAGGCTGTCTTTTCCCCAGTGTAGATAAATTATCCATAGAGTATGGACAACCCAGAGTTCTTTTCTGGGTTCTCTGTTCCATTCCATTGAACTACGTGTCTATTTTTGTGCCAGTACTATACTGGATCTTTTTTTTTTTTTTTGTATTTTAAAAAAATACATTTTTTATTTGAAGTATAGTTTTTTCTAAGGTTCTTATTAGTTATCTATTTTATACATAGTATCAATACTGTGTATATGTCAATTCCAATCTCCCAATTCATCCCACCCCATCTTTCCCCCTTGGTATCCATACATTTGTTCTTTATGTCTATGTCTCTATTTCTGCTTTGTAAATAAGACCATCTATACTTATTTTTTCAGATTCCACATACATGTATTAATATATGGTATTTGTTTTTCTCTGACAGGTCTGAGAAAAGGTGAAGTATAGTTGATTTACAATGTTGTGTTAATTTCAGGGGTACAGTAAAGTGATTCGGCTATATATATTCTTTTCAGATTCTTTTCCCATAAGGTTCTTATAAAATATTGAGTATAAGTCCCTGTGCTATACAGTAGACTTGTTGTTAACCTATTTTACATTTAGTAGTGTGGGGTTGCACAGAGTCGGACACGGCTGAAGCGACTTAGCAGCAGCAGCAGCAGCAGTGTGTATATGGGAGAGGGCAATGGCACCCCACTCCAGTACTCTTGCCAGGAGAATCCCATGGATGGAGGAGGCTGGTGGGCTGCAGTCCATGGGGTCACGAAGAGTCGGACACTTACTGAGTGACTTAACTTTCACTTTTTACTTTCATGCATTGGAAAAGGAAATGGCAACCCATTCCAGTGTTCTTGCCTGGAGAATCCCAGGGACGGCGGAGCCTGGTGGGGGGTCGTCTATGGGGTCGCACAGAGTCGGACACGACTGAAGCGACTTAGCAGCAGTAGCAGCAGCAGCAGCAGTGTGTATATGTTATTCCCCAAATCTTAGTTTATCCCTTTCCCCACCTTTCCCTTTGGTAACCAAAAGTTTGTTTTCTATATCTGTGAGTCTGTTTCTATTTTGCAAATAATTTTATTTATATCATTTTTTTAGATTCCACATATAAATGATATCATATTTGTCTTTCTCTGACTTCACGTATATGATAATCTCTAGGTCCATCCATGTAGCTGCGAATAGCATTATTTCATTCTTTTTATGGTTGAGTAGTATTCCATTGTATGTATACACCACATCTTCTTTATCCGTTCATCTGCCAACGCACATTTAGGTTGTCTCCATATCTTGGCTATTCTAAATAGTGCTGGTATGAACATTGCAGCATATGTTATCTTTTCAAATTAAGGTTTTCTCAGGATATATGACCAGGAGTGGGATTGTAGGATCATAAAATAGCACTCTATTTTTAGTTTTTGAAGGAAACTCCATACTGCTCTCCATAGTGGCTGTATCAATCACATTCCCACCAATAGTGTAGGAGGGTTTCCTTTCCCTGCATTCTCTCCAGCAATTTATTATTTGTAGGCTTTTTGATGATGGGCATTCTGACTGGTATAAGATGACACTGCATTTCAGTTTTGATCTGCATTTCTCTGATAATTCCTGATGTTGAGCATCTTTTCCTGTGGCACTTGGCCATGTTACCATACTGTTTTGATTACTGTAGCTTTGTAGTATAATTTGATATCAGGTTCATGATCCATCAGCTTTCTTCGTTCTCAAGATCATTTTGGTATTAAGGATCTTTTGTGTTTCCATACAAGTTTTTTTATTTGTTCTAATTCTCTGAAAAATGTCATTAGTATTTTCATAGGGATTGTATTGAATCTGTAGATTGTCTTGGAAAGTATGGTCATTTTAGCAATATTAATTCTTTCAATTCATGAATAATGTATATCTTTCCAATGCTTGTGTCTTCTTCAATGTCTTTCCTCAATATCTTTTAGTTTTCCAAGTACAAGTCTTTCACCTCCTTGGTTAGATTTATTCCTACATATTTTATTCCTCCTGATGCAATTATACATGGGATTTTTTTTCATTTCTCTTTTGACAGGTCATTGTTAGTGTATAGAAACAGAATAGATTTCTGAAACTTTGTTATTGAATTCATAAATTAGTTCTAATAGGTGTTTTTTTTTTTTAGTGTTGTCATTAAGTTTTTCTATATATAGTATTATGTCACCTGCAAACAGTGACAGTTTTACTTCTTTTACAATTCAAATTCCTCCCTTCTTTTTCTTCTCTGATTACTATGGCTAGGATTTCCAATACAATGGTGAATAAAAGTGGTTCAGAGTGGACATTCTTGTCTTGTTCCTGATCTCAAAGGAAATTCTTTCAGCGTCTCACCACTGAATATGATGTTGGTTGCAGGCTTGTCATGCTGTTGTTGTTCAGTCGCTCAGTTGTGTCTGACTCTTTGCGACGCCACGGACTGCAGCATGCCAGGCTTACCTGTCCTTCGCCATCTCCCGGAGTTTGCTCAAACTCATGTCCATTGAGTCGTTTGTCATATATGGACTTTATTATGTTGAGGTATGTTTCCTAATACCCAGTTTGTTGAGAGTTTTTGATCATAAATGAATGTTGAACTCTGTAAAAATCTTTCTCTATATCTATGAATGACTTTTATTATTCAATTTGTTAATGTGGTGTGTCACACTGATTGACTGTGGATACTGAATCATTCTTGCATACCTAGGATAAATCCCACTTGATCATAAGCATGAAAAAGTGAAAGTGTTAGTCTCTCAATCGTGTCCAAGTCTTTTCAATCCCATGGATGAGCCAGGAGTAGCCAGGTTCCTGGAATTTTTTCAGGCAAGAATACTGGAATGTGTAGCCATTTCCTTCTCCAGATGATCTACCTGACCCAGGGATAGAAGGTGAGTCTCCTACATTGCAGACAGATTCTTTACTGTCTGAGTCACCAGGGAATGTAGTCTTGAATTTGGTTTGCTAATATGTTGAGGATTTAAGCCTTCCTCAGAAGGCAATGGCACCCCACTCCAGTACTCTTGCCTGGAGAATCCCACGGACGGAGGAGCCTGGTAGGCTGCAGTCCATGGGGTTGCTGGGAGTCGGACACGACTGAGTGACTTTATTTTTACTTTTCACTTTCATGCATTGGAGAAGGAAATGGCAACCCACTCCAGTGTTCTTCCCTAGAGAATCCCAGGGACGGGGGAGCCTGGTGGGCTGCCGTCTACGGGGTCCCACAGAGTCGGACACAACTGAAGCGACTTAGGAGCAGCAGCAGCAGCAGTGATCAATGCAAAGAAGTAGAGGAAAACAATAGAAGGGAAAGACTAGAGATCTCTTCAAGACAATTAGAGATACCAAGGGAACATTTCATGCAAAGATGAGCACGAAAAGGACGGAAATGGTATGGACCTAACAGAAGCAGAAGATTTTATGAAGAGGTGGCAAGAAGACACAGAAGAACTATCCAAAACAGATCTTCATGACCCAGATAACCACCTAGAGCCAGACATCCTAGAATGTGAAGTCAAGTGGGCCTTAGGAAGCATCACTACGAACAAAGCTAATGGAGGTGATGGAATTCCAGTTGAGCTATTTCATATCCTAAAAGATGATGTTATGAAAGGGCTGCACTCAATATGCCAGCAAATTTGGAAAACTCATCAGTGGCCATAGGACTGGAAAAGGTCAGTTTACATTCCAATCCCAAAGAAAGGCAAGACCAAAGAATGTTCAAACTACTGCACAATTGCACGCAACTTCACTTTCACTTTTCACTTTCATGAATTGGAAAAGGAAATGGCAACCTACTCCGGTATTCTTGCCTGGAGAATCCCAGGGACAGGGGAGCCTGGTGGGCTGCCATCTATGGGGTTGTACAGAATCGGACACGACTGACACGACTTAGCAGCAGCAGCAGGAACACGCTAGCAAACTAATGCTCAAAATTCTCAAGCCAGACCTCAACAGTATGTGAACCAATAACTTCCAGATGTTCAAGCTTGATTTAGAAATGGCAGAGGAACCAGAGATCAAATTGCCAACATCCATTGCATCATAGAAAAGGCAAGAGAGTTCTAGAAAAACATCTACTTCTGCTTTATTGAGTATGCCAAAGTCTTTGATTATGTGGATCACAACAAACTGTGAAAAATTCTTAGAGTTGGGAATACCAGACTACCTGACCTGCCTCCTGAGAAATCTGTATGCAGGTCAAGAAGCAACAGTTAGAACTGGACATGGAACAACAGACTTGTTCCAAATAGGGAAAGGAGTATGTCAAGGCTGTATATTGTCACCCTGCTTATTTAACTTATATGCAGAGTACATCATGCGAAATGCCAGGCTTGATAAAGCACAAGCTGGAATCCAGATTTCAGGGAGAAATAGCAATAACCTCCGATACGCAGATGGCACTATCCTTATGGCAGAAAGTGAAGAACTAAAGAGCCTCTTGATGAAAGTGAAAGAGGAGAGTAAAAAAGTTGGCTTAAAACTCAATACTCAGAAAACTAAGATCATGGCATCTGGTCCCATCAATTCATGGCAAATAGATGGGGGGAACAATGGAAACAGTGACAGACTTTATTTTCTTGGGCTCCAAAATCACTGCAGATGGTGACTGCAGCCATGAAATTAAGACATTTGCTCCTTGGAAGAAAACTTATGACCAACCTAGATAGCATATTAAAAAGCAGAGACATTACTTTGGCTACAAAGGTCCCTGTAGACAAAGTTATGGTTTTTCCAGTGGTCATGTGTGTATGTGAGAGTTGGACTGTAAAGAAAGCTGAGCACCAAAGAACTGATGCTTTTGAACTGTGGTGTTGGAGAAGACTCTTGAGAGTTCCTTGGACTGCAAGGAGATCCAACCAGTCCATCCTAAAGGAAATCAATCCTGAATATTCATTGGAAGGATGGATGCTGAAGCTAAAACTCCAATACTTTGGCTACCTGATGTGAAGATCTAACTATTGGAAAAGACCCTGATGCTGGGAAAGATTGAAGGCAGGAGAAGGGGACAACAGAGGATGAGATGGTTGGATGGCATCACCGACTCGATGGATATGAGTTTGAGCAAGCTCCGGGAGTTGGTGCTGGACAGGTAAGCCTGGCATGCTGCAGTCCACCGGGTCACAAATAGTCAGACCCTACTGAGCGACTGAACTGAACTGAACTATTCATTTATTTTGAATAAATCAGGAACATTAGCCTATTTTCTTCTGGCGTCCTTGTCTGGTTTCGTATAAGGGTGACGCAGACTTTGTAGAATGAGTTCTGAAGCATTTCTTCTCCTTAATTTTTTAAAGAATAGTTTAAGAAGGATAGATGCTAACTCTTTAAATATTTGGTAGCGTTCACCTATGAAACCACTCGGTTCTGGACTTTCATTTGCTGGGATTTTTAAAATCACTGACTCAATTTAATTACTGGTAATCATTCTGCTCATATTTTATATTTCCTACTGATTCAATCCTGGGAAACTAAGTTTTTAGGAATTTATCCACATCTTCTAGTTCATCCATTTTGTTCACAGTAATCTCTTATGATCCTTCGGATTTATGTAGTGACAGCTGTAACTTCTTTTTCATTCTTTATTATGTGGGCCCTTTCTCATTTTTTTCTTGATGAGTCTGACCAAAGGTTTATCAATTTTCTTTATCTTGTCAAAGAATCAGCTCTTAGTTTCATTGACCTTTTCTATTTTTTATTTTTCAGCCTCTATTTCATCCATTTCTACTTCAATCTTTATGATTTCTTTCCTTCTACTAACTTTGGGTTTTGTTTATATTTTTCTAGTTCCTACAGCTGTAAGATTAGAGTGTTTCTTTGAGATTTCCCACAGGTCGGTTTGTATCACTATAAATTTCCCTTAGAACTCCTTTTGCTGCCTCCCACAGATTATAGATTGTTATGTATCCATTTTCATTACACTTTCAAATCCTCCTTGATTTCTTCTATGGCCCATTGGTTGTTTAGTAGCATACTGTAAACATGTATAAAAGCTTTCACGTGTTTGTGTTTTTGCAGTTTTTTCCTCACAGTTGATTTCTAGTCTCATGCTGCTATGGTTGAAAGAGATGCTTAATACGGTGTCAAAGTTCTCAGATTTACTAAGACTTGTTTTTGTGGTCTATCCTAGGAAAAAAAAGTGTGTTTTTCAAATAATGAGAAAGAAAGCTTACTTAATTCTATACAGGATAGACCCTGGTACAGCATACTACACTTTAAGAGGACACTCAATAAACTTCTAAGTGGTTATCCAAACAGTTGACTCTTGAACAATGCAGGTTTGGGGCACCAACCTCTGTGCAGTTGAAAATTCATGTATAACATTATAGTCAGCCATCAATATGTGTGGTTCCACATTTATGGATTCAACCAACCACTGATTGTGTAGTACTTTAGTACAGATTTATTGAAAAAAAAAAAAAAATCCGTGTATAAGGGTACCCATGCACTTCAAGCCCATGCTATGTTGTTTAAGGTTAACTGTAATTGATTTTAATAAAAGTTCTCCAATAGGAAATGAACCAATGTTTTCAGAGTAGAAAGTGTGAGCAACAGAATGAGCTTCCTTAGTTTATAAATATATCAGCTCTGCTTAATGGTCTTTTTGTTTTTATAGAAAAATGTTGAAGCATAAAAAGTGTAAAGACATATATAATATACCACTGATATACCGAGGAGCATGATGACCTTTTTGCATATTCATCACTTAGTTACAAAAAACTACTGACAATTTAGCTTAGCAAACTAACACTTTGAAATCTTGAGTTGAATATATTCATATTTTTGAAATGGGTTTTTACTTCTTTTTAACCTTAGGAGATTGCTGAGTCTTCTAGCTTTGAAGGAGATAATAAAGACCCAAACCTTCTTGGTTTCTATTATCCAGTCTGATTATATCTATGGAAAGCACAGCCTGTTTCACAAGATTTGGACAGTGTTCAGAGAAGGGAAACTCCCTGGCTAGCTCGAGAGAAGCTGAGACACAGCCAGAAAGTAAACCTTCCAAGGGGAAGAAGCACGGACAGTGCCTGGCCCTGGACACATGGGAGAAGGTCAAAGGACTCCCTAAAGATCAAAGAGTAGCAGAACCCCAAATTCCTCCCTCCTAACCACCAGTTCTATTTTCAAAAATACTTTAATATAGAAATATGCTCAAGAACTTTCTTATTCCTTAAAATTATATTTTGATCTGAAAGTGACAGCAGATTTGTTTTTTATTTATTTTGTTTAAATTGACTACAGAGAAAGGGACAGTTATTAATTGAATGTGAAGATAAATTTGAGACAACATGTTGGTGGAAAATCACAAAAATTCATTACTTCTCAAGTTGGTAGCAGTTTCTCTGCAAATGCAAATGTTAATTTTCACTCTGTGTCATTATCTGTAGATATGTGGAAAATATGACTGCATAGTTTACTCATTAGGGATGAATCAAAACGGACAAATAAAGCTTGTTTCAGCTCTGAAAAATAAACATGTGGGGGAACTGTATTCTTAAATACAGCTTTCCCCAACCTTTTCAGGGGGGGAACAGCTTTCTGCTTTCTGTGAAGATTACAAAGCACAATACAGGCAAAATGCCATGCTCCCCATGCCTCTAAGCCTCCTTACAAATGTGGTGCAGCTGTCTGGCACTTTCGCCAGTGATAGCTCTGTGTGATCATTAACACTACCTGCTTAGTATTTGTGAAATTACATTGTATGTGCAAAGAATTGAGGTGATATTTTGAAACCCACATGGTTAATATATTTACCAATTAGTGGTTAGAGAGCATGGTTTTTCCAAAAACAGTTCACAATTACCAGTATTTAAGATTCAAAGTTGTGTTTTATTCAGTGGCTTTTGCACAACTTGGTACAGTGGTCACATTCAAGTAACCTCAAAGATTAGAGTTATCCTGATGAAATCAATCCCAGGGAACAAAAATGCCAAGTTTGAAGCTCCAAGACTTTGGCCACCGGATGTGAAAATCTGACTCATTGTAAAAGACCTTGATGCTGGGAAAGACTGAGAGCAGGAGGAGAAGGGGGCAACAGAGGATGAGACGGTTGGATGGCATCACTTATTCAAAGGTTATGAGTTTGAGCAAACTCTGGGAGATGGTGAAGGACAGGGAAGCCTGACGTGCAGCAGTCCATAGGTTTACAAAGGGTTGGACACGACTTAGCAACTGAACAACAATGTGATTTGATGAAATCTCATATTCTGAAGATGAAAGCCACATTTTATTTATTTTCTAGTACATGGTCACAAATTGGATATACAAAATAGCAGATAACCTTATGATATGCTATTCTTAGAAAGGGGCAGAGAAATTAGGCAAATCTATCAAGTGACTGAAACTTATTTAGGAAAGTGGCTGAAAGTGATGATTTAGGAAAGGGGAGTGCACGCACTCCATTAAAGAAGCAAATGTTTGTCAAATCTGGTCAAAACAAACCCTGAACTGGGGAGAGTCATCAAAATCTTTTCATCATTTAGAGATTAAACTCTATGAGCAGCTCTTGCCCCAAGAAAAGCCAATATGTGAATATCAAGATGTGGAGAAATGATAGTTATGTTAAAATAAAATAAACTAGCAAGCACGTCTAGTAATGTGTTTACATTATGATTATGCTTTGACTGCTTCAGTTGGTCTATATACTATTCTTCATAAATACATTTATTATTCATATAACTTTTGCTCAGAGAGTGCAGGCCTTTGTTACTATAGTTTTATTGTTAAAGGTAATTTGGATTTAACATGTTTAAAACCAAACCCCTTCCCTCCATCCAATCTATTTTCTCTTGTATTACTTCTGAATTACTTTTTTATTTAAACAGCATCACCAACCACTTTATCCATCCAGATATGCACAACACAGTTTCTGGAACCATCCCGAGTACTTACTTAAGCTTCCCATCTGCTGTATTCCCCCAAGTTCTGTAGAGTCTGCACTTCACACTCTTGAACATAGCCCTCTGCTGTGATGCTTCTGTCCTAGTTAAAGGTTTCACAATGATCTCTTTCAGATTTCTACATCTGCCTCTTATTCTTTCTGCCTTCAGTGTCAGAGCTTACACAGATGTCCTCCCTACCTTCTCATCTCCACAGGTACCTGGTGACTTTTCTGAAATGTCAATCCATCACTTGAATAACTTAACAGATAAAAATCAAATTCTGAAAGTATTTCAAGTCAAGGCTAACTCTCCAGCCTAACCCCTTAGCCCTCTTCCACCCAGAAATCTATATATAGGAGGGGAAAAAACATAGGTCAATATTTAAAAGAAGAATCAATAATAGCTTTAAGCTAGAAACAAAGTAAACCATTTGTTCTTTGGAGTCATTCTAAAAAATTATATATTTGTTGTATTTTCTACTTTACCAGTAGTATGTTTTCATTAACTATTTTGTTACTATATTTAAAAAATCATAAGAAATGCAGTAAGTGTGACAACCCAGGTCCAAGCCTAAAGTCTTGACTTGGCCTGTTAGAACTGGTAACAGCTGCTACATAGGGAATGTCAGAGTATCTGGTAACAACTAAAGAGCCATTTTCAAACTCTGGAAATGAAGCTGCTTTCATATTTTAAAAAAAGCCAGAACTGTGGCTATATCAACTTAACCTTTCTTTTATTTGGATGGAATTTAAATATTCTCATAGCAATTATAATAATACAAAAACATTAGTTGTTCACAACTGGAAAGGAAGAGACATACTTGGATCTGTGCTGCAGATTGTTTTTCTAACTAAATATTCCCTGATCCACAGACGCTGAAATGTCTCTCTCCTTACATGGGCTATTCCTTCGTCCCTTACTAACCCTTAAGAAACACTGCGGTAGAAGGCTGCTGCTCCACTGCATCTCTGTGAGTGAGGCATTTTCTTCATGTGTGTCAGAGCAAGAAAAAAAGAGATATCCCCTGTCTTGGGGATAAATGATAAGCTGGACTGAAAGGTATAATAACCAATGTTTTACTCTGAACATGCACTGTCCAATAGTCCTCACAACCTCTGTAGCTACTGATTGTTTGAAATGTGCCCAGTCCAAACTGAGAGGTGGTGTAACAGTAAAATATACGTTGAATTTTTTAGACTTAATATGCAAAAAAGAATGTAAAATATCTCACTGTTGTTTAGTTGCTAAGTCATGTCCAACTATTTGTAACTCCATGGACTGTACTTTAGTTCATGGAATTTTCCAGGCAAGAATACTGGTGTGGGAAATAAAATATTTGTTTCACCAGGGGATCTTCCTGACCCAGGGATTGAACTCGTGTCTCCTGCACTGGCAGGCAGATTCTTTATTGCTGAGCCACCAGGGAAGCAACACTGTATATTGATTAAAGGGAAATAATGATATTTGGGATATGTTGAGTTAAATAATATGTAGTATTGAAATTATTTTCACCTATTTCTTTATCCTGCTTTTAATGTAACTATTAGAAATTTTAAATATGTAGCTCATATTTTACATATGCTCAAATTTTACATATGTAACTCATATGAAAACTCTATTATACAATGCTGCTCAGACACAATTTGTTTTAAATAAATGACCAACATCTTGTTTAATTATTATTTGCCTTTCTGTAATTAGAACAGAATACAGAATTTATATTGGCAGGAGGAAGTAGGGAGTGGGAGGTAGTGGGAATCCAATTGTTTCTACTCCCTCATTGTTTAAATTTTGAACAGAAGTAGGGAGGGACAAAAAAAAAGATGTGTAAAATCTAAACATAAACCGATTCTTCAGAGGCAACCAGTGGCATCAGAAAAGCAGAATAATGGCACTCTTAAGCATTCTGGAATATTCCCACATACCCAACCTGTGCAACAAAGTCAGTGATCCACTTAGTACAACAAAGCTACCGGTCCACCAAAAGCTTTGGGTGTTAAATTTTCTCCATTTTGCTGCTAGAAATGATTTACACAAAGAGCATTTATTAATTATCTAAGAACTTCCTGGAGGTGATGCCTGCAGATGCTTGAATGTCACACTTCTTAAAAAATGAAGTACAGTTGATTTACAATACTGTGTTACTTTCATGTGTTCAGCACAGTGATTCCTTTTTTTTTTTTTGCATGATAGGTTATTAAGAAATACAATAATCTTATAATTAATCTTATAATCTCAGGTATAATTCCCCGAGCCATACAGTAAATCCTTGTTGTATATCTCTTTTATATATAGTAGTTTTTATCTGTTAATCCCATACCCCTAATTTTTCCTTCCTCTCTACTCTCCCCTTTAATAACCATACATTTATTTTCTGTGTCTGTGAATCCATTCCTTGTTTGTATAGATTCATTTGTATCATTTTTTAGATTCTACATATAAATGATATCATATAATTGTGTCTTTCTCTGTCTGACTTATTTCCATAAGCAAAATACTCTCTGGGTTACTCTTCCAGTATTTTACTCAGCACTGCCCAACTGATACAAACAGCATATCCTTCATTAATAGCAAAGTGACTTAAATTACTTATTATTTTAAAAACCCACATTAATATGCAAAATTCAAAATTCACAATGAAGTTATAAACAGGTGGCACATTCTAATTTGGCACTAATGTGGTACTTATGATAAAGAGATATAAAACAAAATGATTGTAAATGAGTGAAAAGACCGTGATGTTGGGAAAGACCAGGGCAAGAAGAGATGGGGGACAACAGAGGATGAGATGATTGAATGGCATCACTGACTCAATGGACATGAGTTTGAACAAACTCTGGGAGAAAGTGGAGGATAGGGAAACCTGGCGTGCTGCAGTCCATGGGGTTGCAAAGTGTCGGATATGACTTAGCAACTTAGCAACAAACGCCATATTTAAAATCAACACAAAAAGTGTGTAAAGTTGTCTCTTACACATACACAATCTGAGCCAAACTTATATCACAAAAGACAAACTTTTCTAAGTTATCACTAAGAAAATATTGCCAGTCAATGTTATCAGAGTCAGTACAGGAAAGAGAACCACTGTTTTAGAACTACTGGTCCCTGACTCACCTTATTAACAACTTTCATCATTTCATAGGCTATTATGAGAATAGAGTTGTAGCATATGTGCATTTAGATCACAGAAATTCAACTATAAGCATTTGGCAGGAAGAGAGAACCTAAAAAAATAACACAACAGACAGAAGTCCCACCATTCAGTTCAATAAAATTTTGTGTAGGAAGGGAGAGAATAATTGTCTTTTTTTCAATCGGTTTCTGATCTCAAGTCTTTAATGGAGGGTGCTGGTCTCACAGGTGATCAAAGACACTGTAAATAATAACTTTGTTTCTACTTAATCTTGATTTATTTGTTGACTTTAAATCCCCGGCAAGATGTGACTTGATGGTGTCCTGATGGTACAATGTGTTTCTTTAAGTCCTGATGTCAATTATGTGGGTTCCTAGCAACTTCCTGTCTCTGTCCTCTATCCACATTACTGAATTTGTGCTTTGGGAAGATCATTTTGGCTGTTGTGTAAGAAACAGACAGACTGCAGCAAGAAAACAGGAACAACAGTTATTTGCTGACCTGAATTACTGAAAGGATAGGAAGGGATGCAAGTGGATAAAGGTTTCCTGGAAAAGCTGGTCTTAAAAGCTACTTTGTAGAGATTGCTTTGGTCCTTAACAATTATATAGCATTAGTCTTTCTCCAACATAGGTAGGTACATTTATATTGCCCTCCCAAGATATGTTGTTAAAATTGGACATATTCAATGTTCAATGAGATTCTTCGAGACCTGTAACAGATTCCTTCTTTTCAGTAGTTTCATACTGGTTACAGAGCTTGTGACCAGAAATGTTTTTAATACATTTAAACATTAAACATTTGCTCCAGAAACTGCTAGGCGTCTGGTGATTCAGAAATGATGATAGCAATCTTGCCTTATCTCTCACTTCATTCCAGGTTAGATATAAAATACTTTTCTATCAGTCATACACAGGACATGAAAGACAAAGAAGAAAATGTGGGGAACACCACTGAGAATGATGGTCCAAATTAGTTCACAATTTTCCATGTACACATAAGATATTGCTTGTAGCTCAGGTCCTTCCCTGACTTTGAACTTAAAGGTTAACAAGCTTCTGAAGTTCTTTTTAAATGATACAATTCCCAGAGAGGCATTCTATAAGGAGAAGATGACTTCATTTTACCCAGCAAGTGATATATCTGACATCACTATATTTTAAAACCCTGCAAAATAAACAGGGCCGTATGCCTCAATTTTTTTTCCAACAGCAAACTAACAATCTGGAGTATTCTAATAAACTGCTGTTAGGTCTAGGAATATTTGGGGCCAAAATTTTTTTTCCCTAGTTATAACTAGTTTGCTAATAGATTTTTTAGCTTTAGAGTTATAATTAGAAGACAGTTACTACTTTGCATAATCACATTGTAATTGTTATTTGGGTGAAATCCAACCAACTTAAGCATCAGTACTTCCAAAAAAACAATGTCTGGCAAAAAGAGAACAACAAATGCCCTGCTCTAATGGGTCCAGGTTATCTAATAATGTTTGCCTAATGGTTTAGTGTTGTTTTTTAAGAGGCTCAACAGCAAGTGACATTAGAAATCAATGTATTTTAAGGCATCACAGTTATAACTGGAAATAAGTTAATGTTCTCTGATAAACACTAATGATGATAGTTAGAAACAAAAATTCACGTGGGGTCAGAAACCTAGCCGCCTTCGGTCTGTCATTTGTTAAATTTATGTTCCAGCGGCTGAATTTACTTCTAGTGCCTGGAGAATTTCCAAACACACACATCTCTTGCTTCAAAAGCCAAGAAGCTCAGTTGTAGGCCCCAGTTCTATAGAATGAATGAACACACTATGTTTCTAGCTGCCCACTCTCCTATCCACTTTTTAAGTTGATTATTCAGCCTTCCCAGAAACTTTATAACTCTTTCAGGAAATTTCATCCTTTGTTCAATCAGCGAGCCCTTTGCTATTGCTTACAACCAACAAACCTCGCATCTACTTCAAAAATACACATGAGTCTTCCCACTTCATGTCAGCTGTCACTACTCTAGTGCAAAGTCCCATGACATCTCTTCTGTACTAAAGCAGTAGCTTCCTGACTAGTCTCGCTGAATCCATTCTTGTCCCTCTCCAACCCAATCTATGCATGCTAAGTTACTTCAGTTGTGTCCGACTCTGTGACTCCATGGACTGTATAGCCCACCAGGCTCCTCTGTCCTTGGGATTCTCCAGGCAAGGATACTAGAGTGGGTTGCCATGTCCTCCTCCAGGGGATCTTCCCAATCCAGGGATCAAACCCGCGTCTCTTATGTCTCCTGCATTGGCAGGCGGGTTCTTAATTACTAGCCCACCTGGGAACCTAATCTATATGTAATGTGATCTAATGATCTAACACCTAAATACAAAAGTAGCATTAACCATTCTTCTCCATAAAATTCTTATCAACCTAAATATATACTTTAAAAATCATTACCACAATCAATATAGCTCAACATGATTTGGCTCCTGCCTGCCTCTCCAACCTCATCTCCGGCCGCTCTCCCCAATTCTCTGTGCTTTAGCCACACAGGCCTTCCCTCTTACCTTAGGGTTTTCATGCATATTCTCCCCTCCCTAGAACACCTTCCTCCCTAGTCAATCAAACTCTTCCTCATTCTTTAGGTGTCAGCTAAAATGTAGTTTCCTTAAAGAGAGCTTTCCTTATGCTTCAATATAAGTCTTCTTACTTATGAACCTCATAGTGTCCTGTACGTTTAATAGATTGAATGTCCTGGACATTATAAATTATATAATTTATAATTATATATTTATATTTGTATTGTTTAGAATATCTCTCTCCTCAATTCTATGAGAGCAGGAAATATATCTAATGTACTCTACCTTGTATTTCAGTATCTGGTACATAAAAATCCACGTAACTAATAAATATGTTGAATAAAGAAATGCATATTACTCAGTGAAAGAAGCCAGTCTGAAAAGGCTGCATAGTACATTATTCCAACTACAGACATTCTGAAAAAGACATAACTATGGACACAGTAAAAAGATGACTGGTTTCCAGGAGTTCAGGGAAGGGAAGGCATCAATAAGCAGAGTATGGAGTATATTTTAGGCAACAAAAAAATAAATACTCTGTATGATACTAAACATGTCCTTATACTTTAATGCACAACACAAACATGCACAGAAGTAAAATTTAGGACAAAAATAATGACAGATGGAAGGGTGTGATGTGTGTGGGGACACAGGGTATGTGAGAAATCTCTGTAACTTTCTTTCAATCTTGGAACCTAGAACAGCTATGAAAAAGAATAAAAGCTTTTAAAAATAAGGTATTGAGCAAATCCCCCCCCCAAAATGAAATAGAATACATAACTTTATAATCAAGCTAAATGAATTAAACAAAAGGTAGGAAAAAAGAAAACATAGTAAAGCATGGTTTAAAAAAATTAAGATGCAAAATTATCAGTAATCACAATGAATCAGATATCAGTAATTATAATGAATGTAATGAGTTAAATATCCTATTTTAAGAATATGCTCTATATTTCTGTGTTCTGGATTGCTTTCCCAACTACAAATAATAAGACGAAAAATATATCTCTTTACTTTTAAAAAATAAACCTAATTATAATAATCCAATTTTAAAAAAGAAATAACTGAACAAAATTTGGGAAGTGCATATAAAGAAGTGATTTCCCAGGTGGCTCGGAGGTAAAGAATCCACCTGCTGATGCGAGATGTCGGTTCAGTCCCTGGGTCAGAAAGATCTCCTAGAGAAGGAAATGGCAACCCACTCCAGTATTCTTGCCAGGGAAATGCTATGGACAGAGGAGGCTGGCAAGCTGTAGTCTATGGGGTCACAAGAATTGGACACAATTTAGAGACTAAATAACAACAATATAAAGAAGTGCTTCAAAGGAGTCATAGCATATAACTTACAGTTGTAAAGAAGAAAAGTCTATAGTTAACAATCTAAAACTCTATCCTAAGAAACTAGAAAAAGAGGAGGAATTTAAACTCAAAATAAGTAGAAAGAAAGAAATAATAAAAAATAAATCAGTGAAATAGAGAATGGACTAACAACAAAGTCAATATATGCAAAAGCTGGCTCTTTGAGAATAGCCAAAGTGGTAAACTGCTAGTCAGACTGGTTAAAAAATAGATAACACACTGACCAACATCAGAAATGAGAGAGGGAACATTACTGTAGATTCTAAACATTTTTTTAAAAGGCAATATTATGAACAGCTACATGCTGTTTAACAATTTTACATGTCATGGATAAATTCTTTGAAAGACACATATTACCAAAATTGACTCAAAAACAAACGTGAAACCTGAATAGCACTACAGTTGACTCTGGAACAATGTGAGGGTTAATCGGCATATAACTTACAGTCGGCCCTCGGTATCCATGATCCCTCCACATCTGCAGATTCAGCCGAGGACCATGTAGTGCTATAGCATCTACCATTGAAAAAGATCTGCATTTAAGTGAACTTGTACAGCTCAAACCTGTGTTGTTCAAGGGTGAACTGTATACAAATCTTATAAATTGAATCTGTAATTAAAAAAACACTTCCATAAAGAAAACTCCAGGTCCATTTGGCTTTACCAGTAGACCTACCTTTTAAGGAAAAAAATACCACAAAACAAATTCAGAAAACAAAGAGGAGGGAACACTTCCTAAACCATTTTATGAGGCCATCATTAAATTGATATCAGAACCACACGACAAGATCCAAGAAAATAGAATGATAGGTCAATGGGTGGAAATAAATGAATCCTTAACAGATTTTTAGCATAAATTATGAATTCCAGGTCTCTTAACATATAAAATGGTCTAATGAAAATTTTCCATAGAGTAAGTTCTATAGAATTGCAAGTTGGCACCAAACTATGTGACAGTGGGAAGTCTAATTCTTGTCCTAAAAGCTTAGGAAAAAAACAAAACCATAACTCTTCACATTCAAATTACATGCCATTCATTTTACCTGTGAGTCAACCAAATAACAGATACGAATTGAAGGGCTTATCAGGTTCAGATCATGATAAGACATTTCATAGTGAACTCCCAGTTAAAGGAATTAATCCTAAACAATTTAGCATGTACTTTATATGAAAAAATTAGACAAACAAATAATTCCAAGTAGTTAAGCAGAGGTAATGAACATATGAAAAGTTTCAATTAAAAGTTAAGAGAAAGAAAGAGGCCTATAAATTTACAAAGTCTGACAAATTTGGTATCAGAATAGAAAAATACGTAGTTTTTTAAGAGAAGATACTTTTGATTTCATGTAAAAATAAATTAAATTCGAATTACAGGCAGTGAATAGGTAGAAAAAGAATATTTATTCCTTTTCCAAAGATACTATTTTCCTAGTTAGCTGTCAGAAACCACTTGCACAAATGCAGACCTTCTCCAACAACTGCTTTATGAAGTTTCATTATAGATGGTTTTTGGTAACAAAATATATTTCATGTATTAAAAATTAGCAAGCTTTCATGCTACAGCATTTCCTTTCTTTTCTCCACTCAACAAATATTTACTGAGCCCTTAATATATAATTAAACATGGTCCTAGTGCAGGAATGCAGCGTAAACAAGATGGACTAAAATCACAGCCGACATGGAACTTACTTTCTAGCTGAGATACATGAGAGGCCAGAAAATAAGTTAAGTTCTAGCATGTATCTTCCACTACTGTTCCACTGTAACGCTGCTACAATATTATCCTCTGATTCAGTGCTGTTGGATGCAGTTTAAGTAGAATTACAATGTGATAAAAGCCTTTTGATATTGCAGATAAGCCCTCTTGGCCCAATTCTAAGCTAGATTTGTCTTAAAAGGATTATCATGATATAAACCAGGGATCACCAAACTTTTCCTGTAATGAGTCACATATAAATATTTTAGGCTCCACAGGCCACCTACGATCTATACTCCATATTCTTCATTTTTTAACCCTTTAAAAATGTAAATTTATTCTTATCTGGCATGGAATTCTCCAGGCCAGAATACTGGAGTGGGTAGCCATCCCTTCTCCAGGGGATCTTCCCAACCCAGGGATCAAACCCAGGTCTCCTGCATTGCAGGGCAGCCCTCTTATCTGACAGGCCAAACAAAAACAGGCCAGGGGCCAAATCTAATCTGCAGCCACAGCTCTCCAACTCCTGACCAAAAGATCTGAATATCCTTGCTTGTAAGTGGCTATGCTCAGTCCTACACTTTGTATTTCTTTTAATTTTTTTTATATTTCTTCTCTTGCTATTTGTTGTTTATTTGCCAAAATCTAATAAAACATTCTTTTCTAGAGCTACAGTAGTTCGACTGCTACAGCCTCAAAGTCAGCTCTGAAGAGCAGAACCACCTGCTCCATTTCACACAAGCAACAGAAAGATGTTCTCAGCAGAAAAACCTTCTACGTCTGTGTACTTGAGAGAATACAGCACAGACAGTACCTGCTCTCCACTGACTTCCTGGGGCAGACACATACAAGGTCTAATGGTCCCTTACCTTGCTGGAGGAACATCAATATTGGAAGAAACAACTTTTCGTTTTTGCTCAAGGAGACAGATGGAACGAGTGTTTTCTTTTTCATGGTCAAGTGCTCGGTTAGCTTTTTTGGTGTCTGCTGTTTTCACATCTTCCTCCATGGCCAAAGGAAACAAGTGTTGATGGGACATTTTTTTACTAGAGTCACGTTTTAAGTCCTCTGTTTGAAATGTGAAGGTCATTTCCCGCTTAATGCTTCCCACCTGTGAAACAAAACACAAAAATTCTCACTCACCCAAAATATCAGCTTTACATGACTATGTGCAGATGGCCAGAGGACAGACCACAGACACTGCTGTCCCTGTTCATCTTGAAGATTTTTTAATTTAAATGGGGGAAATCTAACATGGAAATAAAATAACTGACTTTACAAAGGTACAATTGATGTGCTGCCTATCATAATGCAAGCAAGAAGCATCATGAGCACAAGAGAAGCCTTTCAGATGGGCAAAGATTTTGAAGACTTGAAAGCATGAGGCTTCTAAAAAAAATGAGAATTTAAAACATCATTGTTTTCTCTTCTACAACTGAGAAAACTCAAATAAATAAATTCTTAAATATTTCATGCTGATTATGCTTAACAGAGGTTCAATCTCTGGGTTGGGAAGATGCCCTGGAGGAGGGCATGGCAACCCACTCCAGTATTCTTGCCTGCAGAATCCCATGGACAGAGGAGGCTGGTGGGCCAGTGTCCATAGTACTGCAGAGTCGACACCACTGAGTGACTAAGCACAGCACATGCTTAGCAGAAGAGTGCTACACATATAAAAAAATCAAGTCTTAAATCTTAGACTATGAATAACGATCTTAACCCCACTCTTTACCTCATGAAAAATGTGGTTTTTTTTTATTCTTTATCTATAGCAGATTTGATCTTAAGGAAATCCCTTCATTAGTATGACAATTAAAAAGTCATAACACTGGAACTTCCCTGGAGGCCCAGTGGTTAAGAAGCCATCTTCCAATGCAGGAGACGTGGGTTCGATGCCTGGTTGGGGAACTAGGATCCCACATGTCGAAGGGCAAATGCGAACCTACATGCTGCAACTATGGAGCCCACAAGCTCTGGGGCCCATGTACCACAACTGGTGTGCCCACACCCCGCAAGTCATAATAATCTTTATCATTTTTAACTAAATGCAATGTTTAAGACAAATGTACATTTAAATGTCAAAGGAATTATATCTGGTGATTTCAGAGTTTAGAATTGTGATGGATGAAAAAGGAGACTAAAGTTAAAAAAGGGAATTTTGTATCTTGTAAGATGACTGGCACTGTTCGTGAAGTTTGGAGTGACCTTGTTAAGCCCTGGGCTTCCCAGATGGCTCAGCTGGTAAAGAATCTGCCTGCAATTCGGGAGACCTGAGTTCAATCCCTGGGTTGGGAAGATCCCCTGGAGAAGGGAATGGCTACCCACTCCAGTATTCTGGCCTCGAGAATTCCATGGACTGTACAGAGAGTCAGACACAACTGAGCAACTTTCACTTTTTACTTTGTTAAAGTCCTAAGTGTACAAAGAAGAGCTAGACTGTCAACCCGGAGCCTCACTAATCAGTGGAGAATGTTTCAAAATATGCGTGTCTATGAGACATTTCACAGGTCAGAGTCACTCTCTCACGAAGTCCATGTGTAGAGTCAGTAAACCTTCACTCACCCACTTAAATAGAAAGTATGCTCGTTTGTCTCTTTTTGATTTTAGGTAGGAGAAAAAGCACAAAGAATTTG
Source organism: Bos javanicus (assembly GCF_032452875.1). NCBI lineage: Eukaryota > Metazoa > Chordata > Mammalia > Artiodactyla > Bovidae > Bos > Bos javanicus. Next base: position 44,188,968 of record NC_083881.1, read on the forward strand.
ATCAAGTAGATTTAGAATTTATAGAGCTAAAGCCACAAATACAGGGGATTTTTCAGAATGAAATGAAAGTATGTGTGTTCAGTGAAGCAGAGACTGGCAAAATATGGTATGAATGGCTAGAAATTTTGAGACTAAGGAAAAACTTGAAGCTATATGTTTGTTGGAGCCACAGAACCAGCTCTCATATGTGTTCTCCTTGAGCCCAGGGGTAACTTGTGTGCCTCAGGATCACCGTGGCTGGAATGTATCTTTCATATGAACCCAGAGCCCTAAATTGAGCTCCCTGCTCTCGTTGGCCTGCACTTGTCAGGCAGAAGAGACTATCTTCCACGATGTTCCTGCCACACTGAGCCCATGCTCCACAGGACAATGTCAGTCACTTTGGTATATTTGCAACTCATTAAAAAGTTACCATATTTCTTAAAATGCATTAATGAATGAACAAAAGTAAGAGTCCAAGAAAAATGAGTGCTTTTAAGAGCTGTTTCAATGACATCAATACTCAATAGAGAGGAATAAGAAACTATTTCATACTTCTAAAATTCAATACATTTTCAATAAAAATTTAGTTTGGAAAACTAATATAAATGTTTTAAATATCCATCACTAATCACTTTCAGTGCAACTTTTTCTGCCTGGAGGTGGAAGGGAGTGGGAGGCATTTTTTTCACTTCTATAGCAGCTCATTCCCAGCTATGTTACAAAAGGAATACACCAAACACCAGCCACAAAAGATGAAAACAAAGGCCTGGCTTTGATGATTATAAATAGTTTCTCCCTAAGTGTCAAGTATTACATTAATTAAATATTTAAGTAGTCATTAGTATTAAGTTGTAGCAATAATCGACATCCATACCTCCCCAGGGACCAATTCATCTGATTAAAAGAATTCAATCCAAAGAGAGGTGGGGTTGAGGGAGAACATTACAGGAAGGTTAGCTTTTAGCTTCAAAAATTTAGGGGAAAAAAACAGCATTTGAAGCAAACTAATACAAAGTAGAATAAATTTCCTGCAGAAATGATAGTATAATCGTATATCATGCTCTTAGCCAAGACTTCATAATAAAGTAAGCTATGGTAATATTCAACAATGTAAGCTATAAATCTTCCATAATACATTCTAAACATAAAATTAATCTCTAAATGGTAATCAAGAAAGTTTAGCAATGTAATGAAATTCAAAGACTATTCAGCCCAGACTCCTTTTATAAAAGTGGAGTTAAAATGAGTTAGCTAAGATCAAAGAGAACAAAAAAAAAATGCAGAGATGAGCAAGAGATTTTTGATACTTTGAGTCATGTGTTCCACTGTTTGTAAGGCTGGTGGAAGGAGTGGGTGACAGATGTAGATGTTCATTATATCTTCATGCTTTAAAGTTTACATACATATATATATATATATAAAACATGCTCTTTTTAATGTTCTTCCACTCATATCAGATGTCACATTTTTTCAAATTTTAAAAGGAATAGTCACAGGAGAGAAGAGAGTAGAGAGAGAACATGAAGTCAAATCTTGAGACATGGGCTCAGAAATGGCCCAGAGAAACAAGGTGGTGGCTGGAGAGGATGCTGAACCAGGGAGAAGGTTCTAAGACAGGAGGTAACAGAGCGTGTCTGAATGCTGAGGCAGGATGGAAAGAAAGGGATGAGTGAGGGTTTGCAGGAGTAGTAGAACGGGGCAGGGCCAACATCCAGCCATCGCACCACCAGCAGATCAGCAGAAGAAAGCAGCAAAAGGAAGAGATAACCTCAATTCAAATTGAACCCCTATTAGATTAGCAGAGGAGAGCAGCTAAAGGAAGACAGGATCCCACTTACATGAGATTTCCAGAAAAGGCAAAAGCTATAAAGACAGAAAGCAGATCAGTGGATTACCTGAGACTGGGGTTGACAAGGGAAACTGATTGCAAATGGACACCAAAGAACTTTGTGCTGTGATGGAAATGTGCTAGAACAAGCCTGTACTGATTTGCACCATGCTGCCAAAGAATGCTCACACTACCACACAATTGCACTCATCTCACACGCTAGTAAAGTAATGCTCAAAATTCTCCAAGCCAGGCTTCAGCAATATGTGAACTGTGAACTTCCTGATGTTCAAGCTGGTTTTAGAAAAGGCAGAGGAACCAGAGATCAAATTGCCAACATCCGCTGGATCATAGAAAAAGCAAGAGAGTTCCAGAAAAACATCTATTTCTGCTTTATTGACTATGCCAAAGCCTTTGACTGTGTGGATCACAATAAACTGTGGAAAATTCTGAAAGAGATGGGAATACCAGACCACCTGATCTGGCTCTTGAGAAATCTGTATGCAGGTCAGGAAGCAACAGTTAGAACTGGACATGGAACAACAGACTGGTTCCAAATAGGAAAAGAAGTATGTCAAGGCTGTATATTGTCACCCTGTTTATTTAACTTATATGCAGAGTACATCATGAGAAACGCTGGGCTGGAGGAAACACAAGCTGGAATCAAGATTGCTGGGAGAAATATCAATAACCTCAGATATGCAGATGACACCACCCTTATGGCAGAAAGTGAAGAGGAACTCAAAAGCCTCTTGATGAAAGTGAAAGTGGAGAGTGAAAAAGTTGGCTTAAAGCTCAACATTCAGAAAACGAAGATCATGGCATCCGGTCCCACCACTTCATGGGAAATAGATGGGGAAACAGTGGAAACAGTGTCAGACTTTATTTTTCTAGGCTCCAAAATCACTACAGATGGTGACTGCAGCCATGAAATTAAAAGACGCTTACTCCTTGGAAGGAAAGTCATGACCAACCTAGATAGCATATTCAAAAGCAGAGACATTCCTTTGCCAACAAAGGTTCATCTAGTCAAGGCTATGGTTTTTCCAGCGGTCATGTATGGATGTGAGAGTTGGACTGTGAAGAAGGCTGAGCGCCGAAGAATTGATGCTTTTGAACTGTGGTGTTAGAGAAGACTCTTGGGAGTCCTTTGGACTGCAAGGAGATCCAACCAGTCCATTCTGAAGGAGATCAGCCCTGGGATTTCTTTGGAAGGAATGATGCTAAAGCTGAAACTCCAGTACTTTGGCCACCTCATGCGAAGAGTTGACTCATTGGAAAAGACTCTGATGCTGGGAGGGATTGGGGGCAGGAGGAGAAGGGGACGACAGAGGATGAGATGGCTGGATGGCATTGCTGACTCGATGGATATGAGTCTGAGTGAACTCCGGGAATTGGTGATGGACAGGGAGGCCTGGAGTGCTGCGATTCATGGGGTCGCAAAGAGTCGGACACGACTGAGCGACTGATCTGATCTGATAAATTAATGAAAAAAAAAAAAAACCAAACACTATTCTTACAATGGGATGAACATTATGATATACAAATTGTACCATAATAGTATTGTTGATTTAAAAAAAAAAAAAAGGAAAAGAAGAAAGAACCAGACCAGGAATAAGTGGCGTAGAAAGTATATTTCCCAAGAATCCCCTAGACCAGAAACTGGGAACCTGTGCTGCAAGAGGCAGACACGGAGTGCTATGACAACGCAGGCTGCTGCGAGTAGCTGTGCTAATATATCCTGTTCACAAGTAAGGCTGGCTGAAATCCAGTCCCTCCTCAAGCCAGGTCCCCAGGCCTCTTCACCCATGGAAGAGGGACATTTTTCTAATTCATTCATCTGGAGAAGAACTTTTTATCCTTTATTTGCCCAAAGAGGGCACTCTTACTTGTTTTTGTTCCCAATTTGCAAAATGCCCTGGTGACCAAAGGAAACGCTTCTGGAGGTGTGGAGGGCCTGGGCCAAGTTAGCTTCCTTCCTTGAAGCTGGTATCAATTAATGATGTGACTCATATGAGCTGATATTTTTAATAATAGAAAGCTGAGGAAATCTGAGAAATCTTTCGTATCACAGCTCACACGGAGGCAAAGGGTTCAACAGTAGAAGATACCCAGAGAAAATAAACACACTCCCCAAATCTAGAAGTCCTGGGTGCCAAATAATGAAGAAAAAAAAAAGCAAAACTCTTAATTAGGAATTTTGAGAAGAAAACACAAGGCAGAGGTTTAGGAATAATCTTAGTCTAGATTTTTAAAAATGCATCTCTTGCATGAGGAAGGGTTAATCTGATTGTATCCCACAGTGACGAGACTGTAAGTTGGAAGGCAGTAGTATTTGATTCTGGTTATCTAATTTCAAGATGGACATTGACAAAGCAGAACAAACACAACAGGGTGATCAGGATGACAAAGGATCCTATTGGAGGAACTGGGAATATTTCATCTAGAAAACAGAAGGCTTAAGGTTCACACGTAGCAGTAGGAATAGTCACTCAGTCATGTCCAACTCTTTATGACTCCATGGACTGTAGCCCGCCAGGCTCCTCTGTCCATGGGATTCTCCAGGCAAGAATACTGGAGTGGGGTGCCATTCCCTTCTCTAGGGGATCTTCCCAACTCAGGAGTAGAACCTGGTCTCCTGCATTGCATGTGGATTTTTTTACCATCTGAGCCACCAGGGCGGGCCCACATAGCTACTCTTAAATATGTGCAGAGCCCTCTTGAAGAAGAGAAATTTGAGTTCCGTGTTTCTTTGGAACGAGGGTCGATGGTGCCCACTTCTGCTTCCAACTGACTCCATTTTGACCGTACGGTTTGCTCTCTCTTCCTGTTCTTTCTCACTCTTCCACACATTGTGAGTGAAACACTCTGTACCTATAAAGAACACCGACTAGTTTTCACCTGACTGTGATTTCATGAACTCATAATCTGTGAAGCAGGCGTTATCTTAGAGACTCTAGTCTCACTTCAACGTTTTCTTTTTCATTGTTCCTGTAGAGCCTGAGTGTACTTTTCATTTTTTCAAACATTCATTTATTACAAAATATATGCTTGTTAAAATTTCCATAAAAATGTGTGTAAGACAATATGGGGACAGCTTTATATTCCTCCCCATTCTCCTCCCAACCCTGCCCAGTCAGGTCCAACCCCTAGAAAGAACAGCTTTTAACAATTTACTGCAAAGCCTTCACTTATTTAAAATGCATTAAATTCCTAACTGCATATATGTCTGTCTGGGGTGTCTAAACACCAATGTACTGCATGTATTATTCTGCAACTTATTTTTTCACTTCACAATAAATCACAGGCATCTTTTCATGTTAGTAGTAAATGTACTACATTTAAGTTTTGAATACGGTAACATTTCACAAGATCATATTGTTTAGCCTTTCCTTTCCTTCCAGACATTGAGGTACTTTTCAATTTTTCATCATTAAACATAATGCCACAATACATACCATTGCTGTATGTATACATGTACCTTTATATACTTGTGCAAGTCATTTTTGTATGAAAAATTCCTGGAAGTTAGAATTGCAGAGTCAACCAACCAAAATTTTTCTTTATGGAGGGACAAACTGTGGGATATCCATACAGTGGACATACCACAAGGTCACTAAAAAAGAAGACCATCAGAATAAATCCATGATGTATTATGAGGAACACATTCGCTCGTGATTTACTAAGAGAAACAGGTAAGCTGCAGACTAATATATTAGGCAGGATTTCACTGCCCTTTGAAAGCAAAGTAGTTTGTTAAAAAGTTACACACCTATGGGCCAAGAAGGTTCTACTTCTTTCCTTATATAATTAGATACTGCATACACACATACAGACACACAAACAAGTTCAAGTGGTGAGATTATGGGGAATTTCTGAGCTTTTTTTAAGGTTTTCAAATTTTAAAAATTTAAACAAAGAGACAATTTTATAGAGATTCATAAAAATTGTCAGGAATAATGCTCTTTGCTGGTCAACATATGAGGGAACTGGCACTCTCAGTCGCTGTTGGTGGGAATATACATGTTGGAGGAGGCCAGCATGCAAAAGGCAATGGATTTAATGGTACATCCCTCTGATTTAGCAATTCTATGTCTATGGGGAAAAAATATCTAGAAAAGCACACAAGAATGTTTAGCACAGAATTTCTTATAATATTAAAAAATGCAAATTCCTGAACAGTCATCAATAAATTGGGAATTAAATATGAACAAATAAAATGTATAGTTAATAACAAAGACATATTTCTGTATTTATGAAGTGGAAAGACATTTAATATACTATTTGAAAAAAGGAAATCCAAATGAGTCTTATGTAATATAAACTTGGGGAGGAGGGATATATATATATATATATATATAGAGAGAGAGAGAGAGAGAGCGCGCGCGAAACAATTCTGAAAGGACATTCCAAAATGTTAATGATTTTCCCTGGAAGCAGACTTACAGTCCAATTTTGTTTTTACCCTGTTTGCAATCTTTACAATGTTCATGTATAGTTTGGTATTTTAAAACCTATAAAGTTATTCTAAAAAAAATACACATTATTTTTATATAATTAAGTTTCTCAAGAATACAGCACTTACATAGTATTTTTTTTCTTCTACCAGCTTTCAGTTATTAGTATACATGTATATGCATGTGTGTGTACTCAGTCACTCAGTCATGTCCAACTCTTTGCAACGCCATGGGCTGTAGACTGCCAAGCTGCTTCTGTCCATGGAATTTTTCAGGCAAGAATATTGGAATGGGTTGACATTTCCTCCTCCAGAGGATTTTCCCAACCCAGGGAATTGAACTTGTGTCTCCTGGGGCTCGTCCATTGGCAAGCAGATTCTTTACCACTGAGTCACCTGGGAAGCCCATATTTCCTATACTAAAGGGGAAAATTAATTACAAATTATCCATCCAGTTGCACTATTACTTCCCTTGATTACCAGTACCTCTCAGCTATATCGTACTACAATGATTACCTTGAATTTATATCGTACTTGAAGTTATATCGTACTACAATGAATTTCTTCTTCCTACCCAACACAGAAGCCCTTCAGCAGCACATCACAGACACGCTCTTTATTCAGTGTAATTTCTTGCAAGAGAACAAAGCTTCAGTGTTCAATTATATGAGAATACTACCAATTACCAAGTTAACTAACAAATAAATTTCAAAATTTCTATTTTGATGAACAGCTTTTGTTTTCCTAGACAAAGATAAACAGTAAATCTATAAATATGATATACTTGGGAAAATTGCAATTTTTTAAACAAGACGCTAACAGTATGTATTTCAATCTTGAATTTCTCTAAATGGTGTCCTTTGTAAACTGGACTGAAGCTCACTGGCTTTCTTCAATACAAAAACATCTGCTTTCCATAGGAGGATTCTAGCAGCACAACAGAAAAGAGAATGGCTTCTAGCATCAGCCCACTTACTCAATCAATCCTTCCTTCTGTCCACACTCAAGTGCATTCCAGGCTACCTTAAACCCAATACCCTCCCCATGAATATATGATAATAAGGTGCCAAAGTGCATGTGTCAACATTCACTTTTGCAAACTGTCCTCATTTACTCATCCCAACCCAATAAAATTTGAGGAATTAGCTCTGGAGATTAATCAGATTTCCAGGAATAATCTAAAGAAAGTCAACCCATTTGCCTTCTGGAACTTTCTGAATAGTAAGAAAGTAGTAGAGATATTTTGAAAAAGAGAATCAAATTCAGGCCACAGCAAAATCCACTTTTGGGGAGCAAGCCACAGGAGGCAAGGAAATAGACCACTTGACCAAGTGACTTTTTTCAACTGACTCTTCCATTCACCATGCAAGCACACAGTCACGTTTGACAAATTATAAGAGAATTTTCCCTATTTCAGATTGTGCTTCCACACCTTAGAATTTATTTTTTAAACTTGCTTTAGAATACATAAATACGTATGTTTAGTGACTGATGACAATGACACATCAACCACAGTGTAGAGCATGTAATCAGACTCCCACATTTTAAAATATGCTACGAAAGAAGCAAAAGTTATACTAATAATAGGAACAACTGATTTTTAAATTAATTTAAAATATTGCAACTAAAGGTCACGCTTAAAGAAAGACCAGACTCTGGAGTCAAGTGATAAAGACTGTTTCCAAAAATAGTCAACAGAACTCTGCTCATCACTTCAGATTAAATGATTCAGATTTCATGCTAGATACACAAGAAAATAAGTTGGACAGCAAATCTATCCAGTCCCAGTGATTAGCTGTAGTAGAAACATTTTATTTTTATTTTTATTTTTTTTTAGAATCTAATGAGTGAATGTGTCCCTTGTACTGTTGAATCCAGTAGAAACATTTTAAAAATAACTGCTCCCAATTGCTAGCCCTTTGATTATATTATTCCTTAAGCTCCCTGAAAAGAATGAAGTGTTTTTTAACTGCTCTAACGTCAAGTGTATAATTTCTCCATACCAACACAGACTAACTGGCTGGTGACAGTCAGCCTGGTTTGGAAGTGTGATGATGGATGAAAACTAAAACAGAGTTGAGACCCTCACTGTGACGGCGACCACAGCGCTGCACTACTGTAGCCATCGATGTTGTTACTGCTGGGATTCCTACAGGAGCTTTCACCTCTAATATCCTGACAATTTAATGTTCAACAAAGCATGACTTGGCATGCCTAATGACAGATCAGTCAGCCACACATTTAAGAAACTTATTGCAAAAACTTTTGGTGGAAGACAATTTGGCTGAAGTTTCAAACCTTCTATTAATAGTAACATCATGCAAGTGAGAACAAAGTATGTAAGTATTTAAAAAACGCTTTCTGAAAAATTCCGAATAGAAATAACCATCTCTATGAAGTCCAATATTAAGGTCAGGCTTGGCTAAAGTCACTCGTATATTTTTCCAAACAAATGTAAGGAGAGAGAGGAAATATCAACATGGGTTGACCTCACTGGATTTAACTTTAGAGAATTGTGAACTTCACACAGTAATTAGATATTCCATTTATTTTATATAAGTCAAAGTTTAATTCAGCCAATCACACCCACTCCAAGTGAAAAGCCTGTGGCCTTTACCTTCAGAATATACCCAGAATCCAGTCACTTCTTACCACCTCCATGGTTACCATCTTGGTCAAGCCACTCTCATCTCTTGCCTGGATTTCTACAATAGTCTCTTCCCTGGATCCCCATCTCCATTCTTGCCCTGCCTTTCCCACACCCCAGTTCCTTCTCAATAGTAGTAGCCACCTTATCCCACACAAACCAGAGTCAGATCATACCCTTCTTCAGCTGAGAACCTTTCAGTGACCCCATTTCATCCAGAATAAAATCCAAAGTCCTTGCAATGGCCTCCCAGACCCAGTTTGGTTTTCCCTGCCCCTCCTCCCATATCCTTATTTTCTCCCTCTCCTACTTCTTTCCTCCACCCTTACCTCTCCCTCCCACCCTCGTGGGCCTCGATCAGGCCAGGCACACCCCTGCCTCAGGTATTCTCACTGGCTGCCCCATCTTCCAGGAATGTTCTTCCTTCATACCTCCCACTACTGGCTTCCTCACCCTTTCAGTCTCCATTCAAGTCTCTTTCTCAGTGCAGCCAACTCTGACCCCTCCTATTTAAATTTCAGTGCTCCTTACCTACTCCTCCTGTCCCACAGTCTATTCTACCGTTGTTCTACAGCACTTATAACAAAAGATATAATCTACTATTTCCTACATCTTTTGTCCAGGCTGCACTGCCAGAATCTTGCTCTGTGTGAGGGTGGCTTTGTTTTTATGTATTGATACTTCCAGTACAAAGAAGAGTATCTGAAAGAGCGGGCCCTGAATAAGCATTTGGGGAATAAATAAATGAATGAATTTTCAGGTGATTATATGTGCTATATGGTAGCAACTACTAACAAAAGTCTAAGGAGGCTTGATGCCAACTTCCTGGAGCTGCAAAGAGTAGAGTCATAGTCAAGAGAAATTTCCTAAGCTACCAAGAAAGAAACAGTGAATTGTGCTATAATTTGGAGAATAGGTGGAAAATAATTACAGGAGGACTACCATATTAATCCTTTCTTTACCAAGTGTTCAGTTTCATTTCATGGAGGATTTTCTCTCCAGGCATACAGTCCTTATTTTATAATACAATCTACAAAGCTCAGTTGGTAAAGAATCTGCCTGTGGTGCAGGAGATCCAGGTTTGATCCCTGGGTTGGAAAGATCCCTTGGAGTAGGAATGGCAACCCACTCCAGGATTCTTGCCTGGAGAATTGCATGGACAGGAGAGCCTGGCGGGCTACAGTTCATGGGGTTGCAAAGAGTCAGACACGACTGAGCGACTCAACCACCACCGAGAAAATAGGATTGGTTTTGCTTTTAAATTAAGGGACTCTGAACCTTCTTTCTATACATATCACCCAGCTATATCAGGGCAAACCTGTTGAGAGATAAGGCAGAATTCCAGAACCAAGTCACAGTTAAAGTTCTCTACTTTTCAAACTCCTTGGCAGCGGAGATTCCTATAAGGGGCAGGACCCGGAGCAGCCTGGTCCCCAGGGACGCCCAGGAATGCTTCCCGCTCCGGTCTGAGGCTCACAGCACAACCAGCCCACGTACTCTCTCTGTGAATTCGAACATCCACAGTCAAGAACAACAATGCTGATAATCACTGTCATCTTTAATTTCTTCCACATTTGGTTCACAGAGACTATTTTTGCCAATGGGATTTGGGCCCCTCCGGAAGTATTTTCTTAGAAGTTTCTTTCTGAAGGAGAACAGGCAGCTGTGTTGCTGAGGGGCTGCTGACCTATAGAAGACTTGTCCACTCCAGCTGCTGTGACTGCTATGTAGAGCCCAGAACTGAAACTGCCGCAGCCCCTGCTGGGGGGAGCTGGGTCCCCAAACACAAGCTTCACGGTCTCTGACCTCTCCTCACTGCAACTTTGCTCCAGGGGAATCTCAGTCTTCATTCACTGGAACCTTCCTCAGCCCCTCATACAGAGAGGCTACTCCGGAAACTAATAGTTCACAGAGCCTTTTCCAAGTCCCTACTGGAGCCCACCCCCCATCTCCCAGAATTCCTCTCTTCACTGCTATTGAGTGTCTCTGAGCAGCCCTTTCTCCACCTGGCCTGAATCCTAGGCACAAACACACAGAGCAAACAAGAAGAGATTCTTGGCAATTCAAGGAGTGCGTTAGAGTTCATTTTCTTCAGGGCTTACATGGTTTTTTGCCATTGACCTGGGAGTCAAACCACAGTCTAAAATGTGATTTTTCTGACCAAACCACACATTTCCTCAAAGTGGTTAGAAAAGAACTTTTTGTTATTTTGGACAATGTAGTTCTGATACATATAAATTAACCCTAGTGGCTCAGACAGTAAAGAATCTGCCTGCAATGTAGAAGACCAGGGTTTGAACCCTGGGTCAGGAAGATCCCCTGGAGAGGGGAATGGCAACCCACTCCAGTAGTCTTGCCTGGAGAATCCTACGGAGAATCCAGAGGAGCCTGGCGGGCTACAGCAGAGTCAGACAGGACTGAGAGACTATCACTCTCACAAAGGGTAAATCAGTTTTCAAAAAGGACAATGCACAATTTCTCTGGGCACAAAGAGGACCAAGAAAATCCTTTCTTTCAGTAGCCTAGTCTGAGGGACCACAAACTGATGTCCATTAGCCCTGGTGGCTTGGCGTGACAGTGTGAGCAGGCTGTTAAGGGCATGTGAAAAAGTAGAGGACACCAGGATAGAGGGAGGAGGAATGGGGCGCGGCCAACTTTGGAGAGAAATAGAAACGTGGGACGGGGGGCCCTCAGACAGACGAGGCATCTGAGGGCCCCCAGCGCCCCTCCCCAACCCGTCAGCATCCACAGCTAAGCACACTGGTTGCAGGTCGTCTCTGCGCCTGTTCACCTGCATCTCCCTTCTCATCACCAGCATCCCCACACCACCCACCTCACCCTACCTTTCTTTTTTGCAAAACCTTATTTTATTTTATTTTTTTGTTTCTTTTTGTTTTAATGTCTTGCAACAAAAAGAGTTGGACTAACTAACCCAATGCCTTGAATTCCTTTGGCAATAAGAACTATAAATTCAGCTTCTCCAATTCATCAGTGGTTGTCACAGGCTAACACAACTTCTTCAATTTTTCAAGGCAGATTAAGAAGCCATTTTTAAGTAAAAAAGAATGCTGGTTGCTAAGGGTTCCTCCTGAAATAAACATTTTATTGAAATACAGTTTGTCCTTCCTTTGAGCAGTAAACAGCAGGTGAAATTAAAAACTGAAGTTGAAAGCTAATGAATTCACATTTTAGCTTGAGTTGTGCTCTAAACTCACAGACAGCCAATTACTTCTACTAGCTGCACAGATGACTAAATAAAATCTGCTAATAAATGCAGCTAGAGTGTATTCAAGAAAGTAAACAGTACATATTAGAATAAATCTGTATATCTGCTTATCATAAATTTAATTCTTTAGAATAAAGGTCCAACAGGTATTTGGGAGAGTGGATGGGAATGTGAGAGAGAAATACCTCCAGCACAGTCCTTCACAAGAAGGTAGATGGCTCAACAGAACTGGGCTGACCCAGGATAATGAGTGTAGGAGGATCTTAAGACAGAAAAGTGTGCTTGTGGGGTTTCAGTCTGGTCACGATCCTTCCTTCCTGATTTGCTGCCTGTGGACTTTAGGCTTGTTTAGCCAGCTATAATAAATATGCAAATGTCTGTGCGCATATCTGTATCCATGCATGTATGTAGGAATGAATAAATACAACACACACACACACACACACATCTCCTAGTGGTTCTGCTACTGCTAGCACTCTGATTGATATAATATAAAACTTAGTATAAAGTAGTCATGTTCCCCCAGTCCTCTCCTCTAGTGTTCCAGATGCTAGTTAGAGGCGGAGAACAAGTTCTGCTCAGTTTTGTGTCCCAGACACCTAATGTATGCATACTTGGCACATACAGGTGCTTGGTAAATGTTTACTTAATCAATGTAATTAGTGATGATAAGATGGCAATGGGGCCAGCTTGTAAGAGCTGAAAGGAAGACTTGTAAATTCAGGAGACAAAATGATTCCATATTCACAATACTCTAAGGTATACAGAAGACAGTAACAATAAAAATAGTAGTAGTAGCAGTAATCAGTCCATTCTAAAGAAGATCGGTCCTGGGATTTCTTTGGAAGGAATAATGCTAAAGCTGAAACTCCAGTACTTTGGCCACCTCATGCGAAGAGTTGACTCATTGGAAAAGACTCTGATGCTGGGAGGGATTGGGGGCAGGAGGAAAAGGGGACGACAGAGGATGAGATGGCTGGATAGCATCACCGACTCGATGGACGTGAGTTTGAGTGAACTCCGGGAGTTGGTGATGGACAGGGAGGCTCGGCGTGCTGCGATTCATGGGGTCGCAAAGAGTCAGACATGACTGAGTGACTGAACTGAACTGAACTGAGCTGTAATACTAATGGCTATGCTTATGAAACCTTTCCCTAGAGTAGGAAATGGCAACTCACTTTAGTATTCTTGCCTGGAAAGTTCCATGGACAGACAAGCCTGGTGGGCTAAAGTCCATGGGGTCACAGAGAGTGGGACACAACTGAGTGACTGAGTATGGTATTAAGCCCTTATTAAGTACTAGACATTGCATTAAAATTTCTTCATGTACATTATTGCATTCCAACCCCCCAGAAAAACCTCTAAGAGGAGGATCTTATTATCTAAATTTGTTAAGGAAACTAAGGCACAGAGTGAGTGAGTAAAAGTCACTCAGTAGTGTCTGACTTTGATACTCCATGAACTGTAGCCCACCAGGCTCCTCTGTCCATGGAATGCTCCAGGCAAGAATCCTGGAGTGGGTTATCATTTTCTTCTCCAGGTCATCTTCCCAATCCAAGGATCGAACCCAGGTCTCCTGCACTGCAGGCAGATTTTTTACCAACAAAGCCACCAGGGAAGCCCTAAGGCACAGAGAAATTATGTAATTGACTGAGGTCTCACAGATATTTCCCCTCATCTCTCTCCTCTCTTCTTCATACTTCCCATCAGCAATCAAACATGCTCCACTATCCCTTATCCTTAAAAAAATGAAACAAAACTTTTTGACCTCTGATCCTGCTCAACTACAGCACCTCTACTATATGCCCTGTCACAGTCAAGTTATCAATAGAGACACGTGCATGAGCTGCCTTCATTCCCTACTTACTGCTTACTCCTAATTTCTACTTACTGATTTCTACTTACTCTCAAACAAATAAACAACAACAACAACAAAACCCCATGCTTTTGCTAGAGTCACAGTGAACTATATATATATATATATTTATATATATATAAAACTAAATTTAATAAATATATACTTTAAAATTTCCATTCTTAATTTAATTTCCATTCTGTTAGTACTAAACATAATTAGCCTCCTTGAAGCTAACCAGCCTCTTCTCTCTTTATCTTCTTTTGGCTTTATGATAGCAGGGAAGTGAAGTGAACTCACTCAGTCGTGTCCGACTCTCTGCGACCCCGTGGACTGGGACCTACCAGGCTTCTCAGTCCATGGGATTTTCTAGGCAAGAGTACTGGCGTGGGTTGCCATTTCCTTCTCCAGGGGATCTTCCTGACCCAGGGATCGAACCTGGGTCTCCAGCATTGTAGGCAGATGCTTTACCCTCTGAGCCACCAGGGAAGCAGGACCAGCTGCAATTCTTATTTGCAGAGCAAGACAACAGATTCTCTAAGAAGCCTGGGGGATCAGGCTGGGCTGCTGAACAAGACAACCGCACAGAGCCGGAAGGAAGGTCCAAACACACCACGAGCCTGCACTAGCACAGGCAGCACAGCACTGCCTCCCACCGCTCAGATCCCACGACAACAGGTACAGAGAGCTAGATGCCCCAGCAACTCCAGGAAACCGTGACACTGCGTTTTGCCAGAAGATCAATTTTGCACACAGCAACCCCTCACTGCCCTACTTGTGCCTTGTCACATGCCTCACATGGGTACACTGCTTTGACAGAACCTGAGTCACACAGAATTCTAGCTGCAAGGTATTCTGGGAAGTTCCAGCCACAGAAGCACAGAAATATAATGTAGGACGGGGATGCAGAGGTATTAAATGAGCCAATATACAATATTCGCCATGCCACCACCTGTTTCCGGACTTTATTTTCTTAATTTTTCAATTAGAGGATAATTGCTTTACAATATTGTGCTGGTTTCTGCCATACATCCACATGAACCAACCATAGGTATACACATGTCCCCTCCCTCCTGAACCTCCATCCCACCTCCCACCCCATCTCACCCTTCTAGGTCGTCACTGAGCACTGGCTTTGAGCTCCCTGTGTCATACAGCAAAGTCCCACTGGCTATCCATTCTACATATGGTAAAGTATATGTTTCAGTGCTATTCTCCCAATCTGTCCAACCTTGGACTTTTTAATTTTTTCCTTGCAGCCTCCTCTATCTGCTACCCTCAACACATATTTTTAATCTATGTATTTTATTTCTATTGCCACCATCAATTTCTTTGGACTATGACAATAACTTCAGGCCTAATCTACCCATTTCTATCCTTAACGCCTCAGAATGTTATTGGGAGAATCAAATAAGAAAGAAGGTTTCATAACTTTAACATACCATATACAAATTAATGCTAATAAACTAGTGTTTTTAGTTATAACCATTAAACTTAAAAAAAATCATTTAAGTAGGCAACTATCTACATGATTCAACTTGAAGGTGAAAGTAAGTGTTAGTCATTCAGTTAGGTCTAACTCTTTGCGATCCCATGGACTATATAGCCCACCAGCCTTCTTCATGGGATTCTCCAGGCAAGAATACTGGAGTGGGTTGCCATTTCCTTCTCCAGGGCACCTTTCCCACCCAGGGATTGAACCCATGTCTCCTGCATTGGCAGGAAAGTTCTTTACCATCTGAGCCACCAGGGATAGTGCCATAAAGATCCCTTGTTGAGATTACACTCCAATAGCTAAGAATGATGCCAGAAATTTTATCAATAGGGTTAAATCATATTTGCATTGTTAACCCAGAATCCTTGGTTAAACTGTAAATATCCCAAGAAAAGGAGTCTATGTTTGCTGTGAAATAATAAATGACTGGAATAAATTCAAGCCCTGCCACTTGCTAGGTGGTTGATCAGGGGAAATTTACTAACCTCTCTGCATTTCAAGGTCTTGTCCTCATCTATAAAATAGGATGACAGGTTGGTAGGAGGGATCAAAGGGCAATATCAGTGAAGTAACTGATGTATGGTGAATAGGCAATGAACTATAACCCTTTCTTTCTGGCAGTACTTACTGAGAATTAGTTTGTGAGAGTAGTTCATATCCAGTTTGCTGGTAAAGGAAAGACAAAGTGCTGTAGCAATCCAACACAGGCATCAAAGGGACCACAGACATACAGAAAGGAGGCTCTGCTGAGAAAGGATGGGGCTCTGCTCAGACAGAACAGATGGGTCACCAGGGGCAGCTAGAGGTAGATAAGGCTTATGGGGACCTTGAGTGAGCATAAGAAAAATAAAAATAGCAATAAAACCAGGAAGGGATAAATAACGAAACTCATCTCTTTCTTAAAAGCTTTTGCCTGGAGTGAGCCCAGTGGGTGTCATCAACATCTCTGACCATGGTCCAAATCATCCCGCTTCCTGAACTCTAACCTCACTCAAGAAAACATAGGAAATAGAATCCGCAGTCCAAGATGGGCAGGAAGCAGGAAGTGTTTAGTGATAGCACATCATTCCCTTGTTTTGCTCTATATCCCAAAGCTTATTCAACAACAGTAACAATCTTCTTCACATCAATGGGGTCCTGCATGAGTCTCCAAACCAGAGACAGAAGGCAGGCTGCAGCCTAGGAAACATGCCAAAAAGAGGTGAACCTTCTCACCCACTGACATCTGCTTTTGTCTTCAATTCAAGAAATGAGCCAACAGACAACCCTGCTTTGGCTGTTGCTAAAATGCACTGGTAGCAGTTTACCATTGCAAATTGTGCACAAGAAACTACGTTCCATCAATTTTTAAAAAATATATTTAGCCTCTGGGTTAACTTTAATTTTTGATTTTTTGGAAACAGGAACTCTGTTCTGATACAAACTTTACTAATTTAGTAGGAATTTTGTATTAGTTTGTATATTCTAGAATGGTGGCATCTAATTTACTGCTTTCAAAGACAGAATAGTTAGGAGGCTGGGATTCTGCAATTCATTTAACAGGTTATGTATATTGAAATTCTTCTTATAAACACAACTATGTGGCCCTGACATCCCCAGGATAAAAAATGAAACTTGGCTGGCAGCCAAATAGCACTTATCACAGGACTCTACACAGACCAGATGACTCATATGTGTTTATGAATGTCAACGGGCACACATTCAGTTTTTTAAAAGTTGAAGTCTTTTGTTCACATGTTAGCTATTTAAAGGACATTCTATAAAAAGAAGGTAAAATATGAATAAGCCACAATTTATTCTCTAGCTTCAAAAGGCAAATAAGTTGTTTACAGCCAGAAGCATGTACAGTCTTCCAGGAAAACAGCAGACAAGTGATAGACACTATATAAACACCTTCTGCATCTCTGTGTAACACACAATTTTAAAGTATATGTTAATACATTAATTTCCAACTAAAACATCTCTTTAATTTTTTTATTTAAAGATCATTTTCCTGGAACTCTTTATAAAAGAGGTTGCATAAAAAGATTTCAAGGGAGATAAAAATTCTAAAGCTTGAATATTTATTCCAACCCACACATAAACCAATGTCTTTTGTTTAACCAGTGATAATAAGAAAGGTATTTTAGTAGACCTTTGAAAAGAGTGTTTGCTTGAAAAGTAGGCATTCATTTAATAAATATTTTTACTAGGTATTGTGGCATAAGGGTTAAAAGTGATAAATATATATATATATACTAAAAATGTACAAAAGTCCCTATACCGCTGCTTGAGATCAGTGGGAAGGAGGGGCATAAATAAGTGAGGTACACAACCTGGTGGCTCAGATGGTGAAGAATCTGCCTGTAACACAGCAGATCTGGATTTGATCCCTAGGTCAGGAATGGCAACCCACTCCAGGATTCTTGCCTGGAGAATTCCATGGACAGAGGCGCCTGGAGGGCTACAGTCTATGGGGCCACAAAGAGAGTGACTGAGTGGAAGTGTTAACTTTCATGTCTATGAAAGTGAAAGTGAAAGTCACTCAGCTGTGTCTAACTCTGCAGCCCCATGGACTATATTCAGTCCATGGAATTCTCAGTCGGGCATACTGGAATGAGTAGCCGTTCCCTTCTCCAGGGGATTTTCCCAACCCAGGGTTTGAACCCAGGTCTCCTGCATTGCAGGCGGATTCCTTACCAGCTGAGCCACAAGGGAAGTTCAAGAATACTAGAGTGGGTACCTATCCCTCCTGCAGCAGATCTTCCAGACCCAGGAATTGAACCAGGGTCTCTTGCATTACAGGTGGATTCTTTACCCACTGAGCTATCAGGAAGCTATTGGGGAAGTAATCCACTTCTATACTTCCTCACAAACATAAACAATATAACAACTGCAACAAATACTCCGATTTGAGAAGTATACAGAGAAACTCTGAGCACATGAAAGCGGGAAAGTCAGAGAGGTCTGAGAAGGAAATTCCGAGACAGTATCTTTGTCAGTTTGTGCTGCTATATCAAGAATACCATCTACTGGATGGCTTAAACAACATTTATTCCTCACAGTTCTGGATGTTAAGTCCAAGTTCAACTCACTGGCAGGTTTGGTGCCTGGTGAGGGCTGGCTTCCTGGCTCATACACAGCTGTGTTCCCTATGAGGACATCAGAAGGGCTCTACCCACCAAAGACCTCAACCAAATCCAATTACCTCCCAAAGGTCCCATCTGCAACACCATTACACTGGGGTTTAGACTTCCACATATGAATTTGCAGCTGGGGCCAGGGGACACAAACACTCAGTCCATAGCAGGAAGTGATGTTTGGAGTGAGGTCTGATGAGAGATGGAGCTATCTTGGTAAAGAGTAGTTAGGGAAGGAAACCACAGCAAGTTTAAGAGCTTGAAAGAAAACCAGTGAGGCTAGAGACCAGAGTAAAGTCTGGTACAGGGCATGATATGAGGTCAAAGAGATAGAGGAGGCTAGATCATGTGTTATGAGCTGAATTGTATCTCCCTACCCTCCTAAATTCATGTGTTGAAACTCTCATTTCTAGTACCTCAAAATGTAACTGTATTTGGAGATAGGGCCTTTAAAGAGGTAATTAACACAAAATGAGGTTTTAGAGGTGGGCTCTAATCCAGTATGACTGGTGTCCTCATAAGAAAAGAGATTAGGACAGAGATAACACACAGACCAAGGGATGATCACAGAGAGAAGGTGGCTATCTTCAAGTCAAAGAGAGAGAGAACTCTGAAGATACCACACCTGGCCAGGACCTTGATCATGGATTTTGAACCTTCAGAAGTGTGAGAATATAAATTTCTGTTGCCTAAACAACAGAGTCCATAGTACTTATAGCAAAGTATGACAGCCTTAGCAAACTAAGGTTATACAAGGAAGAGTAAAAACTATGGTCTTAATCCTGAGATCACAGAATTCACAGATGGGGCTTTAACTGGGAAGAGAAAGGGTTATAGATCTGGTGTGCCATTTGTCTCTCTGCAGTGTCAAGGTGAACTGAAAGAGGCTGAGTGGATGTAAGAAACAGTGGGCAGAATGCTGTTGTTGTTGTTCAGTTGCTAAGTCGTGTCTGACTCTTTGTGACCCCATGAACTGCAGCGTGCCTGGCTTCTCTGTCCATCATTATATCCCTGAGTTTGCTCAAACTCATGAGTCAGTGATGTCATCCAACCATCTCATCCTCTGTTGTCCCCTTCTCCCTTTGCCCTCAGTTTTTCCTAGCATCAGGGTCTTTTCCAAGGAGTCAGCTCTTTGCATCAGGTGGTCAAAGTATTGGAGCTTCAGCATCAGTCCTTCCAATGAATATTCAGTGTTGATTTCCTTTAGGATTGACTGGTTTGATTTCCTTGCTGCCCAAGGGGCTCTCAAGAGACTTCTCCAGCATTATTCAGTAGGGTGAATAATGGCCCCCAAAGACATCCATGTCCTAATCCCAGGAACCTGACCCTAAATAGCAAAGTGACTCTGCAGATGTGACTAGGTTAAGGATCCTGTGATAGAGAGATTATCTTGAATTATCCAGATGAACCCTAAATGTAATCACAAGAGTCCTCATAAGAGGGAGGCAGAGGGATATGAGGAGAGGGGTATGTAACAACGGAAGCAGACAATGAAATAATATGCTTTGAAAATGGAGGAAGAGACTACAAAACAAGAAACATAGAGGGGGCCGTCAGAAGCCAGAGAAGGCAAGGAAATGGATTCGCCCCTAGAGTCTCCAGAAGAAACCACCCCTGCCAACACCTTGACTGTAGCCCAGTGAGAACCTGTGGATCTCTGACCGCCAAATCAGTAACAGAATACCCCTGTGTTGTAAACCAAATTCATGGTACAGTAAACTCTTACAGGGGCAACAGAACCCTAATACACAGGGAGATGAGCCAGGGGTCTGCAAGCAGCAGTCTAATGGACAGATGCTAGGATAGTGATGGTGAGAAGGAGACTGACTTGAGAAACAGGAAGTAAGATCAAAGAGTGGATGCTGGATTTGGTTTGGGGGAGAGGGAAGGGGAGGGAGCCAGTGAGAAGCACTTGCATTCTTCCTACCACAACCTTCAAATCCGGGCAGAGCAGTGGCTCTACCATTCCACTTTGGGAGTCATAAATCTGACAAGGCATTTAATGATTTGAAGGCAGGAAACAAAATCTGTTTTCCTGATTTATTAGGTTAGCAAAAAAAAAAAAAAAAAAAGGTAGTTCTGGTTTTTCTGTCTCATAGAAAATCTTGAATGAACTTTTTGGCCAACCCAATACTTCATCTTGGAGTTTAAATTTTAGGTCTAATATGCTATTAAAATTTTATGTGGGGACAATCAAAACCTTTAGTTTAAAAAGTATTTCTGAATGTGAAATATTTCTTGACTTTGATTTCAAGAAAGCCTGGAGCCCCTGAGGTGCTTACCATAAAGATTCACAAATGGACCTAGAGGACCTAGTCTATTCTATTTGCTTACTGTATATTTATGCTCTCCTCAATACACTTTCAGCCTCTTAAGGCCACTGAAACCTAATACACAGAGAGGAACGCACATTGCTTTGCAATATATAGCCCTACAGCACCCATGCCACGCCCTTCCTCACTTTTGTAGTGATTCGGGTCCCACGGAGCTCAATGCAAACACAGTCATCAGCAGGGCCTTCTCGATGCCAGATCTGTTGCAGGTCATTTCCTGCACTTGCACTTCAATTTCCTCACACCGGAAGCTGACCTTGCTGATAAGAAAAGTCTTGGCTACACTTAGGAAGTCCATGCACTTGATGATTAAAAGTGGTGCTGATGTGACTTGTACAGTTGCCCTCGCTCACACTAACTGTCTAGCTTACATCAGAACAGAAAAGAGCTGGTATACTCCATTTTTCTGCATTCCTCTTTTAAAGGTAGGAGCACTCCACATATCTTAGACACAAACTTCTACAAATATTATAGAGAATTTGGTAGCCCTCTCAGTGTTGAGAAAGGAACTATCAGTCTTAAAGACTGTGGGCTTTGCTGTAGTAAAGTGATAAGACACTATCCTCAGAACCATGAATTTAGACTTGGTTTCAAAGTAAGATTTTGAAGCAGAAGAAGCACACCCAAGTATCTTCAAACATAGGAAGAGCACCAAAAACCTGCAAAATTATAGCAACTGGGAGCCATTTATTCAGATGTTAATAACTCTGAGTGACATAAGAGTTTCCACATTAAAACCCCAGTATCTGATGTTCTTAAGTCGCTGTGTTCATCCTCAGTGGGGAGGGAAGTATGTGCTTTAATTTTAGAAGATTTTAATAAAAATTGCTCAAGTAAAATGGCTAAGTCCTCAACCTCTGCAACACCAGAAGTTATGTTGCACTTCATTTATAGTAATACTAAATTAATGAAATAAATAAGCTCCTGTTGGCTTCTATATTGCTTGGTTTATGCAATGAATGTTCAAGATTTTGAAGGGCAGGTTGATGCTATCTTGGGTTGTTACCAGGAAATGTTGTTTGTGAATCATGCATAACTAAATCAGGCTTTTGGTTTGAGAGAGATTTGCATCCCTCTCTAGGATATCCGGGGTCATACTGATCTCACTGAGGGACTCAGTTCATTGACAATGACTTACATACTCTTCACTGATGTTTTTTTAGCAAGTGTTCTTGAGGGAAATGTACATGTGGTTTCTAGCAGCAACTGGTCATTTCCTAAGCAGGAACTTTAAAATATAATAGATATTTATCTTGGAGGGTACAAACTAAAAGACATTCCAGACTTACTGAGTAACCCAGCTCTTAAAGTAAAGAGACTTAATACACACATACGCACACACACACACTTATTTAAGTCTTAATTCTTCTACTTTGAGAATATTGTTACCAGTACATTTTTAAAGGAATGAAGAGATCTTGGGGGTTTACTAGGGAACTAAGTAGATTATCTAAATCCAAGCAGTATGTCTTCCAGGAAAAGCTAACTATGGCACTGTCAGAGCTCTCAAAGAAGGGGGCGTTTTCTAGGCAAGTCTACTAAAGTGGTCCCGTTTTGGATTAGTAAGTTCTTTTGGTTGAACTTGGGCTTCCCTCATGGCTCAGATGGTAAAGAATCTGCCTACAATGCAGGTGGCCTGGGTTCAATCCTCTGGGTTGGTACTATCCCCTGGAGAAGGGAATGGCAACCCACTCCACTATTTTTTCCTGGAGAATTCCATGGACAGAGAAGACTGGCGGGTTATAGTCCATTGGGTCACAAAGAGTCGGACACAACTGAGCAACTAACACACACAACCTGGCTTCTACTCCAGAAAACTTAACTTGGTTTCCCCTCATTCCGTCTTCACTGAAGATAAAGAATAATTATTCAATGTCCTTTTAGATTTTCCAGAGCTAGAAGGATTCCAAATGTAGCTCAACAAGGTCACAGGATACAAGATTAACAATGCAAGAGACAGTCACATTTCTATATATTGCAATACTTATAACCAACACATGGAAACTGACATTTAAAACACAGTTACACTTACAATCACTCAAAATAAAAGTAAACACTTAGGTATAAACCTAGCAAAAACACACACAGAATAATCTGTTTCCTGAAAATGCAAAAGACTTTAAAAAGTATAGTTTATTTACACTGGTATGTTAGTTTCAGGTGTACAACAAAGTGATTGTTATATATATTTAAGAAATATATATTTATATATTAAAATATTCTTTTTCAAATCCTTTCCCTTATAGGTTATGACAAAAATATTGAGTACAGTTCCTTGTGCTATACAGTAGGTCCTTGCTGGTTATCTATTTTATACATAGCAATGTGTGTACAAACTCCTAATTCAGCCCTCCCTTGAACCCCCTTTCTTTTTTGTCTTTTTTTGTTTGTTTGTTTTGCTGACTGTATAGAGCTTCTCCATCTTTGGCTGCAAAATATAATCAATCTGATTTTGGTGTTGACCATCTGGTGATGTCCATGTGTAGAGTCTTCTCTTGTGTTGTTGGAAGAGGGTTTTTGCTATAACCAGTGCATTCTCTTGACAGAACTATTAGCCTTTGCCCTGCTTCATTCTGTACTCCAAGGCCAAATTTGCCTGTTACTCCAGGTGTTTCTTGACTTCCTACTTTTGCATTCTAGTCCCCTATAATGAAAAGGACATTTTTGGGGGGTGTTAGTTCTAGGTCTTGTAGGTCTTCATAGAACCGTTCAACTTCAGCTTCTTCAGCATTACTGGTTGGGCATAGATTTGGATTACCATGATATTGAATGGTTTGCCTTGAAAATGAACAGAAATCATTCTGTCATTTTTGAGACTGCATCCAAGTACTGAATTTCGGACTCTTTTGTTGACTATGATGGCTACTCCATTTCTTCTAAGGGATTCCTGCCCACAGTAGTAGATACAATGGTCATCTGAGGTAAATTCACCTATTCCAGTCCATCTTAGTTTGCTGATTCCTAGAATGTCGACGTTCACTCTTGCCATCTCTTGTTTGATCACTTCCAATTTGCCTTGATTCATGGACCTGACATTCCAGGTTCCTATGCAATATTGTTCTTTACAGCATCGAACCTTGCTTCTATCACCAGTCACATCCACAGCTGGGTGTTGTTTTTGCTTTGGCTCCATCCCTTCATTCTTTCTGGAGTTATTTCTCCACTGATCTCCAATAGCATATTGGGCACCTACCGACCTGGGGAAAACTCAGCAGTGGTCACAGGGCTGAAAAGGGTCAGTTTTCATTCCAATCCCCAAGAAAGGCAATGCCAAAGAATGCTCAAACTACCGCACAACTGCACTCATCTCACACACTAGTAAAGTAATGCTCAAAATTCTCCAAGCCAGGCTTCAGCAATATGTGAACAATGAACTTCCAGATGTTCAAGCTGGTTTTAGAAAAGGCAGAGGAACAAGAGATCAAATTGCCAACATCTGCTGGATGATCAAAAAGCAAGAGAGTTCCAGAAAAACATCTATTTCTGTTTTATTGACTATGCCAAAGCCTTTGACTGTGTGGATCACAATAAACTATAGAAAATTCTGAAAGAGATGGGAATACCAGACCTCCTGACCTGCCTCTTGAGAAATCTGTATGCAGGTCAGGAAGCAACAGTTAGAACTGGACATGGAACAGCAGACTGGTTCCAAATAGGAAAAGGAGTATGTCAAGGCTGTATATTGTCACCCTGCTTATTTAACTTCTATGCAGAGTATATCCTGAGAAACGCTGGGCTGGAGGAAGCACAAGCTGGAATCAAATTTTCTGGGAGAAATATCAATAACCTCAGATATGCAAATGACACCACCCTTATGGCAGAAAGCAAAGAAGAACTAAAGAGCCTCTTGATGAAAGTGAAAGAGAAGAGTGAAAAAGTTGGCTTAATGCCCAACATTCAGAAAACTAAGATCGTGGCATGCGGTCCCATCACTTCATGGGAAATAGATGGGGAAGCAGTGGAAACAGTGGCTGACTTTACTTTTCTGGGCTCCAAAATCACTGAGGATGGTGATTGCAGCCATGAAATTAAAAGACGCTTACTCCTTAGAAGGAAAGTTATGACCAACCTAGAGAGCATATTAAAAAGCAGAGACATTACTTTGCCAACAAAGGTCCGTCTAGTCAAGGCTATGGTTTTTCCAGTGGTCATGTATGGATGTGAGAGTTGGACTATAAAGAAAGCTGAGTGCAGAAGAATTGATGCTTTTGAACTGTGGTGCTGGAGAAGACTCTTGAGAGTCCCTTGGACTACAAGGAGATCCAACCAGTTCATCCTAAAGGAAATCAGTCCTGGCTGTTCATTGGAAGGACTGATGTTGAAGCTGAAACTCCAAAACTTTGGACACCTGATGCAAAGAGCTGACTCATTGGAAAAGTCCCTGATGCTAGGAAAGATTGGGAGCAGGCAAAGAAGGGGGCGACAGAGGATGAGATCATTGGATGGCATCACTGACTCGATGGACATGGGTTTGGGTGGACTCCAGGAGTTGGTGATGGACAGGGAGGCCTGGCGTGCTGCGATTCATGGGATCGCAAAGAGTCGGACATGACTGAGCAACTGAACTGAACTCTACTGAACCCCCTTGGTAAGCATAAGGTTATTTTCTATGTCTGTGGGTCTATTTCTACTTTGTATATAAGTTCATTTATACCTCTAAATGTTTAAGTTGATTTATGTCATTCATTTTTTAAGATTCCTCATATAAGTCATATATGTATTAATACTTGTGTTTCTCTGGCTTACTTCACCTAACATGATAATCTCTATATATGGACATGCTAATTCTAAAATGTATATGGAAAGACAGAGAGCCTAAAATAACTTAAAAATTTTTGATAAAAAAGAATAAAGTGAGAGTAGTCACTCCATTGTGTATAAAGGTTTATTCTATAACTACTATACTCAAAACAGTGTGACATTTGCAGATGGAGAGACACAGAAATCAACAGAACACAACACAGAACCCAAACAAGACCCATACAAACAGGTCCAGCTGATTTCTGCAAAGGTGAAAATTCAATTTAAATGAAGAAAGATAGGTTTTTAACAAATGGTGCTGAAGTGTTGCACATCCATAAGCAAAAACATGAATCCCTCAACCTACACCTCACAAATTTAACTCAAAACACATTGCTGGTGTGAATGCAAAATGACATAGTCACTATAGGAAAAACTACGGCAGTTTCTTACAAGACTAAACATACATGTTCTTCCCATAATTGAACCAGCAACTCTACTTTTGGACATTAAGCCTAGAGAAACAAAACTTTATAAGTGTACATTCATGTACAAAATGTGCATATGAATGTTCACAGTAGCTTTATGTATAATAGTCCAGAACAGGAAACAAACCAAATATTCTTCAATTAGTTAAACAAACTGTGATATATCCATACCATGGAATACCACTCGGTAATTAAAAGAGAACAAATTACTGATACATGCAACAACTTGGGGTTTGTTCAAAACCTCAGAAGCTTCCTGGGTGAAATTTGGAACTGGTCTCCATACACAGAGAGCAGAGAGAAACCGAAGAAAGAGGCAGCCACTCCAAGTGGTGGGTGGTAATTTCAATAAGCAAGGGAATTTACATAGGAGGCTTGCCTTGGGCGGCTACCAGATGACTAAATCTCTGCACACCCACCAGAATCTTAACAGCTTCTTCTTGTTGTTGTTTAGTCACCAAGTCATGTCTGACTATGATCCCATAGACGGCAGTACGTCAGGCTTCCCTGTCCTTCACCATCTCCTGGAGTTAGCTCCAACTCATGTCCACTGAGTCAGTGATGCCATCCAACCATCTCATCCTCTGTTGCCCCCTTCTCCTCCTGCCAGCAATCTTTCCCATCATCAAGGTCTTTTCCAGGGAGTCAGCTCTTCACATCAGATGGCCAAAGTATTGGAGCTTCAGCTTCAGCATCAGTCCTTCTGATGAATATTCAGGGTTGTACAAAGGCCATAACCAAGTTCAATCACGATCTAATCTTGATGGTCTCAGCAACACCTTACTCTTCTAAGGCTGCTTAGAAACAGCTCTTACTAGCGTACTTGCAGAATGTACACTCCAAGGACAGGGCAGGGGTTGAGGAGCTTCCCGTTGCCCAGGTCCAACCCTTGGGTCACATCTTCTTGATGACCTCCTCCAACACTTTAGTGGATCTCAAGGGAATTATGTTGCATGAAATAAGCCAATTTCAGATGACTTCACTGGTGCTCCAGTGGTTAAGAATCTGCCTCGCAATGCAGGGGGACACAGGTTTTATCCCTGGTGGTGGAACTCAAATCCCACATGCCACGGAACAAATAAGCCCACACAGTCCAACTTGAGAGTCCACACACTGCAGTAAAAGATCTTATGTGCTACAACTAAGACCTGACATAGTCAAATAAATAAATAAATTTTAAAAAAGAAAGAAAAAAGACAATCTCAAAAGGTTACAGACTATACCATTCTGTTTATATAGAATCTTTTTTTTATATAGTTATATATATTCTTTAGTGAAAAAATTATAGACATGGAAAACAGGAGTGGTTTCCAGGGATGCAGAGGTAAGAAAGAGGTAGGTGTGGCTCCACGAGGACAACATGGGAGACCGTTGTGCTGGGACTGCTCCGTACCTTCAGTGTGACACTGGTCACATGAATGCACACATGTGACAGTACTGAACACACACAAGTGCATGTAAAACCGGTGAAAAGTGAATAAGGTCAGTGAACTGTATTACCCAAGATGTTCTCACCGGAGGCAACTGGGTGAAGTATACACAGGATCTCTCTGTATTAACATTATTTCTTAGACCTATGGGTAAATTTACAATGGTCTTCTTGAGCTTTTTCTTTAAGATAAAGAAACATAAAAAAGAAAAATATATAGTCTACTCCCATTTTACAGATGAATGAAGGAACAGGCAGTAAAGAAATTTACTCAATATTACACTGTAGTCTTTTAGTTAGGAGGTAGGTCAAAAATAAGGCTTAGGCCTCTGAATTTCCACTAAGCCACAAATCTTAACACAAATAATAAAATAAGCCATCACTATTGTCCAACCCCTACTGGGGGATTAAAATAATAAAGGTATTTTCAAGCAGCTAAAAATGTAGTTCATGATATACAGAATAATATTAAGGGAATAAGTGGGTACTACATTTAAGTATTATATGACTCTACTTTAAGTATAATAAGAATATATATAATAAGAACACAGAGAAGGTACAGACTTACATTTGTCACACAATTTTACTGCAAATCTGAACAAATCCAAGGCAAGTAACCTCATTTATATAGAATAACACACAGGCAAGATGCTTCTTATTCAGATTTACCTCCAGCTATGTTTTACGCTTCAGAGAAGGCAATGGCACCCCACTCCAGTACTCTTCCCTGGAGAATCCCATGGACGGAGGAGCCTGGTAGGCTGTGGTCCATGGGGTCGCTAAGAGTCGGACACGACTGAGCGACTTCACTTTCACTTTTCACTTTGATTCATTGGAGAAGGAAATGGCAACCCACTCCAGTGTTCTTGCCTGGAGAATCCCAGGGACGGGGGAGCCTCCTGGGCTGCCGTCTATGGGGTCGCACAGAGTCGGACACGACTGAAGCGACTTAGCAGCAGCAGCATGTTCTACGCTTAGACTACCGTGTTATGGGCAGAAGGTGGACTGCCACAGATGTTAACCACAGGCTACTGGTTACCAGATACCCCTGCGCTACCCTGTCCCCACCCTCCTCAGTGGCAAGTCCAGCAACACAAAACATCCCAGAAAAGAAACACGCCCTTTTGGTCACAGAAATAATCCACATGCAACAAATGAATCCAGCCCATCTGAAGCAGAATTCATTACTTCTCTCAAAGTCAAGATTTAAATGTATTACTATAACAATCTGTGGCCCAGAGATGAAGACAAAGGCGTTAGCCTGCAACAAAACACTACGAAAAACTGAGGCGTGGTACCTCTGTACAGGGCGCGGACTAAATTTGCGCTGCTGCTGCTGCTAAGTCGGGTCAGTCGTGTCGGATTCTGTGCGACCCCATAAACGGCAGCCCACCAGGCTCCCCGGTCCTTGGATTCTCCAGGCAAGAACACTGGAGTGGGTTGCCATTTCCTTCTGCAGTGAGTTCCAATAATGACTTTTTAAAACTGATATTCTTTTATTTTTATTTATATATTTGGCTGTGTCGGGTCTTATTTGCAACACGCATAGCCTTTTAGCTGCAACGTGCAGGATATTAGTTGCAGTATGCTAACTCTTAGTTGAGGCACCTGGGATCTCGTTTGCTAATGTGTTCAGTCGCTAAGTTGTGTCTTGACTCTTTTGCAACGCATGGACTGTAGCCTGCCATCCATGGGATTTTTCAGGCAAGAATACTGGAATGGGTTGCCATGCCCTTCTCCAGGGGATCTTCCTGACCCAGGGATCAAACCCTCCTCTCCAGTGTCTCCTGCATTGGGAGGTGGAGTCTTTAGGAGTCTTTACCGCTGAGCCCCCTCCCCGCCCCACGGCGGCGGGGGTGGGGAGGGGGGGGGGGGGTGGGGAGGGGGTGGGGGGTGGGGGGGTGGGGTGGGGCGGAGCCAGGGATCAAACCCAGCCGCCTGCATTAGAAGTGCAGAGTCAGCCATCAGACCACCAGGGAAGTACCCCCAGTAATGATTTAGATTATGGGCTGGAAGAAGCACAAGCTGGAATCAAGATTGCCAGGAGAAATATCAATAACCTCAGATATGCAGATGACACCACCCTTATGGCAGAAAGTGAAGAGGAACTAAAAAGCCTCTTGATGAAGGTGAAAGAAGAGAGTGAAAAAGTTGGCTTAAAACTCAACATTCAGAAAACAAAGATCATGGCATCTGGTCCCATCACTTCATGGGACATAGATGGGGAAACAGAGGAAACAGTGTCAGACTTTATTTTTGGGGGCTCCAAAATCACTGCAGATGGTGACCGCAACCATGAAATTAAAAGACGCTTACTCCTTGGAAGAAAAGTTATGACCAACCTGGATAGCATATTCAAAAGCAGAGACATTACTTTGCCAACAAGGTTCGTCTAGTCAAGGCTATGGTTTTTCCAGCGGTCATGTATGGATGTGAGAGTTGGACTGTGAAGAAGGCTGAGCACCAAAGGATTGATGCTTTTGAACTGTGGTGTTGGACAGGACTCTTGAGAGTCCCTTGGACTGCAAGGAGATCTAACTAGTCCATTCTGAAGGAGATCAGCCCTGGGATTTCTTTGGAAGGAATGATGCTAAAGCTGAAACTCCAGTACTTTGGCCACCTCATGGGAAGAGTTGACTCATTGGAAAAGACTCTGATGCTGGGAGGGATTGGGGGCAGGAGGAGAAGGGGACAACAGAGGATGAGATGGCTGGATAGCATCACTGACTTGATGGACATGAGTCTGAGTGAACTCCAGGAGCTGGTGATGGACAGGGAGGCCTGGCGTGCTGCGATTCATGGGGTCACAAAGAGTCAGACACGACTGAGCGACTGAACTGAACTGAACTGAATGATGTGGATTTTCAGTCTCTATTTACCTGGCTCTGAAGGTGATAACTTTCAAGTTCGCAGGATGAAGATGAAAACTTTTATGATACTTTTGTTACCATTTTGAGAGCTTGTTATATAGCTTACATGTTCACTGAAATAAGATATGCTTTTATTGTACCATGAGTGTCACACCAGGATTCCATTCCGTTTGTTCTACTATGTTTCACATCAGTTTTTCCTGAAATACTTTTTTGAAAAAAATTTTTGCATTCATATTGAATGGTAACTAGGGCTTCTCTCAAATTTTTTTGTAATTTTGCTGATTTTGTACCTTTATATTTGCTTTTCAGTCATGTAATGGATAAAAATTCATTCTTAGAGACTGACTATTGTTATGGCTTGCTTTTAAATTATAGCCCCATTATTTGTTTTATATCACATGCATGGCATGGACTTAAACTCACCAGAAAGTTGTCTCTTCTGGTTGTTTGCATTCTCTAAAATAGAAACTTCACTGTTCGCACTTTTTTTTTTTTCAGAATTGATAGGCCATCACAATCTTTCCACAGCTTATTATTTCTGTATATATACAAAATAATATTTCTGTATTTATACAAAATAATTATACACATATGAGATAAAAGTACTTAAGCACCGCTGTCTCCCCAAAATTTAAAAAAAAGAAACATGTCCTTATAAAACTGAAATGCTTCTCACAGGATGGCATGTCACCAGCAAAGTCAGCAAAACTGATGGTGTCTGGCACTAAGGCTGGCCACCACAACCCTGTCCTTGCACCAGGCTCCTTCCTGTCCCCTGGTCTCTGCATTTGCTCTGTGCTTCTGTTGTTTTGTTTTGCTTTTTGTCTAGGGGTGTCATTCTCCTCCTTCTCTACTTTACAATCTCTTTCTCAGGCTTTAGACTTAGTTCTAACATCATTTACCCCAAAGCCGTTATGAGCTTCCCTGAGTAGTTAACTTGCCCCCTTCTGTGTTCCGGGAACACATCGGAGCTCATTACTGCAGAATTCAAAAGGCTGGGCTGTGAATATCACAAACATGTCTGTTTCCCCCATTTGACAGGAACACCTCAGGTGGGGACCATGGGAACGCGCCTGACATAGAACAGGTGACAAACTGAGCAGGCTGGCTTCCTGACCGGCCCCAGCCCTCGGCCTGCTGGTCTGAGCTATTGTTTCATTTTTGGAAAACAGCGGCAAGTTTATTCTCATGATCTAGGGAAAAGGCATGAGCCAAGTACACAGGCTGGGACTTTTTATTTTTCCAGTTGACCCGGGCAGCGACCTCTCAGGACTCCCATTTAGAAGAGCTGAGAGAAAATCCATGTTTGTTCAGAATCCTGTATGTTAGTAGCCCTGTGAGGGTAGGACTTGTTTTTCTGGTAGGTGAATCTAGAGGGCAATACAAGTTGGAAAGCAATATCTAAGGAAAGAATCCAGTGTCCCTGGTCTTGAGAACACACTCTGTTATAAGTCCAGTGTACTCTGGACACTAAGGTTAGAATATCATCTCTTGGATCTTTAAGATCTGCCCCTGGGAAGGAAGGGCAAGAAAACGACATGGAGCTTTGCGGACAAGAACCCTTAGACAACTGTTGAGGATGAGTAAAGTCATTTGGGGGTGCACTTCCATGCTGGTGTACACATGGTAAAAACAGTCAGTCTAACGATGATAGTGCAACTATGCCACATAAATCAATTTTTAATATAGGAAGTTTCTACTGCTTTGGCCAATAAACGTTAACAATTTTTGTTGTACATTTCTTGGAAATGCATTAGTTACTTTCTTGCTTTTCTACTGAACAAACTTCCCTTGATGGTACAATGTCATAGAAAGACTATAAAAAACTGTAACATGAAGTCATATGCCCTCAGGAACTCCTTGCGACCATATTAAATGACTCCAAGGTTTTAAAACTATTTCATATGCTCACCTGCACAGTGTTTTAAATATAGATTCCATATGTTCCATCAACGTCAGTTATACACCTGCTGCTCTTAGGACACTGACTGTTAATGGAGAGATGTACTGTCTTTCTAATTCCCAGGTTTTCACTGGCTGTGGGCCAAGAAACCACACAGACTTTCCAGGTGGCTCAGTGGTAAAGAATCTGCCTGCCAATGCTGGAGCTGCAGAAGACTCAGGGTCGTCAGGTAGATCCCCTGGAGGAGGAAATGGCAATACACTCCAGTATTATTGCCAGGATAATCCCATGGACACAGGAGCCTGGCAGGTTACAGTCCATGGGGTTGCAAAGAGTCAGGCATGACTGAAGCGCCTGAACACACACATGCAAGAAACCACATTTTTTGGGACTGGATGTTAAGACTGAGTAAGGCAACAGGTTCGTGCTTCTCACTGGACTGAGTATTCCTAGAAAATAACTAATCATTGCTACCTTTGAGCATGGTGTTTTTATACCATGGCCCTAAGCAAATGTTTTCTAATTTGAATTAAACAAGTATGAGCTCTGTTTTCTTACATCTATTTCAACTCCTCAAACACTGTTAGCTTAATTTTTTTTTTAAGCTTAATTTTTTTTAAGGTAGGTTGCCAAGAACAGAAGTGGCAAGATAAATGATCTCCCTATAAATGATATTATTCTTGTGGTCCAGAAACATAAACGCAGCAAAGTGAAGGATCAGTGTAATTCTAGACGATTATTAGTTCCTTCTGTTGTCTTATGGGGACTTTTGAATTATCAGGACAAGAATTGCTCCTATGATGTGAAAAACTTACATAAAACCAAAGATTATTTTAGCAGTTTTGTGGAAAACAGACTTTAATGGGAAGGGAATGGAAGCAACGAGGGATACTACAGGAATGAAGAGAGTGATTTTTTAAGGAAGAAAAAAAAACATGGTAGAAAAAAAATAAATATGACCTGGTAATAAATAAATAAGATACAGAGAAGGAAGGTGGTAGAGGAAAAACAGAGAATGTTTGTACAATGGCATGCTTGTTCTTTCATTTTCCAAGCATATAAACATTTATTGAGCACCCACTCCTACTCGAGTATCTTTAGTGGGGTCTAGTACCACTAATAATGGAGAAAATCAGAATCATAGGGTGGTTTTGGAAGAAGGGAAGACAATGATGGCTTGGAAGTTACTGGGAAACAAAATAAGTATCACTTGTTCAACATGGGTAAACAGAAGACTAAGGCAAGAATAAGTCATAGTTGAACATGTCAACATGAAAATCTACAAATATATGGCATATGAGACAACAATGGGGAGAATCAGAAAGAAAGAATTCGAAGTCATTTATGAAGTCATCTTGAAATAGTCATTTAACCTCTAGCCAGGGTTGCCTTGTGATTAAATCGAAATGATAGTGACTGTCAAAAATATAAGAAATACAAAAGGTACTGTATGTGAAATGTACTAAAGAGTACAAAGCACTGTGAGGACACGGACACAATAGATATTTTGCCGTCACAAACGCAAGGGTAAAAAGAAGGACAAATGTATTCATTCCCGATAAATGTTTACTTTCAAAAGTAAAGTCTTCTCCCCCAAGTGATATGCTCTGAGTCCTATATTTTTCTCTGTACTTCCCAGCACCTTCCTGTTAATTCTGCTAACTTTGGAAAAAGGACACACTGCTTAGCAAAGCACAGATGAGAGGGGCCTGCCTAAAAAGAGCTCTCCTTCGCAACTCACTGGGCACTATACAGCAAGAGAATATCCTTAGAGAAACTTACCTAACTTGGATGTTGACATCATAGTTTGAAAAACTAACTTTAAAACAAGGCTTTAAAATGGCAACATTGAAGTGGAATTTCTTTAAATAGCTCCAATCCTATTTCTCTTCTTAGTAAACTAGAAGCATGAATACCGTTTGCTACTTGATCCTGGCCACTAAGCTTAAAATTCCACTCCCTTCGCTTAGAACAGAAATTTAAAAAAAAAAAAAAAAAAAAAGGTCGAGGCCAAGAGGGGAATAGGTGTCAGGAAATAGGAGCTTAGACTGGCTTTGCAACTTAGCAAATTATTAACCACTGCCAGGTTTCTACATTTGTAAACTAAAACCATAATATGAGTTTTACACTTTCACCATCCTTGCACTTGTCATTTCATATTACAATTATTTATTTGTTTGCCTCTTTCTCCCACTAAATTGAATGTTTCACGAGAACCATACCTTTCTTGTTAAATAGTATATTCTCTGCATTCAGCAAAGGGACTATACAGAGTAAACACAAAATGAATACAATGTTTGGATAGTCCCAGAAAAAAGTAGTAACAGAGGAAATCTATTTAATTATTAATCTAGTCTCTTAATTGTCTTTTGATGGTCATACATATTTAAGTTTGATAAAGTCTAATTAATTTTTTCTCTTTTATATCTCAAAAGTTGTCGCCTATCTTGAGGTTGCAAGGATTTTCTCTTCTATTTTCTTCAAGAAGCTTTGTAAGTTTTGGCTTTGATATTTATGTCTGTTTCATTTTGGAATAATTTTGGGGTATGGTGTAAGGTAGGCGGAGAGGTTTTATCTTTTCTTT
The DNA here is from genome assembly GCF_032452875.1 of Bos javanicus. Taxonomy (NCBI): domain Eukaryota; kingdom Metazoa; phylum Chordata; class Mammalia; order Artiodactyla; family Bovidae; genus Bos; species Bos javanicus. The sequence goes on from NC_083881.1 coordinate 44,223,926, forward strand.
CTAGGGCCATGAAAACACTTCTCCACTGAATTTCTTCAGTGCCTTTTAAACATTTCTGCGTGGGTCTATATTTGGCCTCTCTTCTGTTGCATGAGCCTACCTTTCTATCTTATAGTACACCAGTAGCACAGTATTTGGATAACTCTCACTTTATAGTAAGCCCTGAAATCAAGTAGAGTACGTATTGCAACTTTGTTATTTTTCTTTTGTTTCCATAAACATTTTCTATTAGCTTGTGAATTTCTACAAAAATTCCTGCTGAGAATTTCATTGAGATGGCATTGAATCTATAGATCAATACGTGGAGAACTGACATCTTAACCATACTGAATTCTCTAATTGAACATGGTGTATCAATTCATTCGTTTAGGTCTTCTTTAATTACTCCCATCAATGTCTAATAGATTTCACACATAGAAGTAGTAAGTGAAAGTCGCTCAGTCCTGTCCAACTCTTTGGGATCCCATGGACTATACAGTCCATGAAATTCTCCAGGCCAGAATACTGGAGTGGGTAGCCTTTCCCTTCTCCAGGATCTTCCCAGCCCAGGGATCAAACCCAAGTCTCCCGCATTGCAGGTGGATTCTTTACCAGCTGAGCCACAAAGGAAGCCCAAGAATACTGGCGTGGCTAACCTAACCCTTCTCCAGTGGATCTTCCTGACCCAGGAATTGAACTGGGGCCTCCTGCATTGCAGATGGATTCTTTACCAACTTAGCTATCACTGGGATGGCATTGAATCTATAGACCAATATATGGAGAATTGACATCTTAACCATATTGAATTTTCTAATTGAACATGGCATATCAATTCATTCGTTTAGGTCTTCTTTAATTACTCCCATCAATGTCTAGTAGATTTCACACATAATTTTTGCACAGTTTCATTAATTTTATTTCCAAGTGTTTAGATTTTGATGCCACTGTAAACAGTTTTTTGTTTTTTTTTTTTTTAATTTCATTTTTCCAGTGCAGTACACACAACTAATTTTTGTAAACTGACCTTGTATACTAAGTTCACTGATTCGTTCTGGTAGTTTTGTTAGGATTTTCTCTGAAGATGGATCATATCACCAACACCTAGAACCAGTCTTATTTTCTTTTTTTCCCTAATCTGTATGCCTTGCACCTACTTTTCTTGACTTACCACACTGGTTAAACCTCCAGCACCATGTTGAATAAAGGAATTAGCACACACATCTTTGTCTTGTTCCTCATAGCGGTGGAGGAAATTATCTTTTGCTATTAAGTGTTAAGATGTTACAGGGTTCTTATATATGCTATTTATCAATTTGAGACTTTCCATCCTTCTTATTTGTTGAAAGGTTTTTCTTTTTTAAATCATGAATAGGTGTTGAACTTTGTTTTCTCTGCATCTATTAACATAATCATGTGGCTTTTTACTTTCTATCTAATTAATATAGTTAATTACACCAATTGATTTTCAAGTATTTAACCAAAATTACATTTCTGAAAGAAAAAAAAAAAAAAAACCTTTGGTCATAACCTATTTTCCATTTCTATATAGCTAGATTTGATTTGCTAACATTTTGTTTAGTATTTTTGTGTCATGTATATAAAAAAGTCTAACATGTTATTTATTTATGTTATTGTATGTTTTTAGTATTAGAGTTATGTTGACCCCATAAAATTTATTGGGAATATTCAATCTTTTTCTTTTTTGGTAAAGGCTTTTGTAAGACTGAAAGTGAAAGTGTAGTCACTCAGTCATGTCTGACTCTTTGCGACCCCATGGACTGTAGCCCACCAGACTCCTCTGTCCATGAGATTCTCAAGGCAAGAATACTGGAGTGGGTTGCCATTCCCTTCTCCAGAGGATCTTCCCAACCCAGGGACTGAACCCAGGTCTCCCACATTGTAGGCAGATTCTTTACAATCTGAGCCACCAGGGAATTGTACCTTTTTAAGATTAGTATTACATATCTCGTCCTTAAATATTTGACAGATTTCACTAGTAAAGCATTCAGGTCTGGAGTTTTCCATGTGCAAAGGTTCTCAATTACAAATTCCATTTCTTTAACAGATGGTAGGTTATTCAAACATCCTGTTACTTTTAGTGGTCAGTTTTGTTAATTTATGTTTTTCAAGGAATTTACCCATTTCATCCAAGCTGTCAAATGTATTGGCATAAAGTCCTCTACTAACATCAAGTAATATGTTGTAATTATTTTTTAAAGTCTGTAGCTCCGTATGACACCCTGTCTTTCATTCTGGATTGTGCTTTCTCTCTTTACAAAATGAGGAGTTTATCAATTTGATCTGCTCAAAGAATCAGCTCTTGGCTTCACAGATTTTCTCTATTGTTTTCTACTTATTTCACTGATTTCCTACCATATCTTGTTTCTTCTTCTTTTTCTAGCTTCTTTGGATGGAAGATTAGATCACTGATTTAAAGCAATATATTTCCCTCTAAGCAGTGATTTAAGTTCTGCAAACTTTGATAGGATTCATTTTAATTTTCAATTAAAGTTCTTTTCTAATTACCATTGTGATTTCTTCTTTCTTCCAAGTGATTATTTAGAAGAATACTGATTGATTTTCACATATTTGGGGATTTTCTAGTTACTTTTTTAAATCGATTTTCAAATTTAATTCCATTGTGGTCAAAGAATATACTCTGTTTGATTTCAAGCCTTTGAAATTTACTGACTTGGCTTTGCCCCCAGGATATAGTGTATCTTCGTAAATATTTATCATACAATTAAAAGCAGTATTTATATTTCAATTATTCAGTGTGGGGATCTATAAATGTTAATTAGGTTAAATTGGTTGACAGTATTGTTCAAACAGTCTATATTCTTACTTTTTTTGCTATCAACCATCAATAAATGGGAGAGTAATTAAAATATGCAGCTATACTTGTTCAGTTCAATTCAGTCGCTCAGTCGTGTCCGACTCTTTGCGACCCCATAAACCACAGTGCGCCAGGCCTCCCTGTCCATCACCAACTCTTGGAGTCCACCCAAACCCATGTCCATTGCTATACTTGTAGATTTGTCTATTCCTCTCTCTTTGGTTCTATAGGCTTTTGCTTCATATATTTTGAAGCTATATTAGGTGTATAAATATTTAGGATTTTATGTCTTCTTAACAAACCAACTCTTAGTAGAGACATTACTTTTCCAACAAAGGTCCATCTAGTCAAAGCTATGGTTTTTCCGGTAGTCATTGATGGATGTGAAAGTTGGACTATAAAGAAAGCTAAGTGCTGAAGAATTGATGCCTTTGAACTGTGGTACTGGAGAAGACTCTTGAGAGCCCCTTGGACTGCAAGGAGATCAAATCAGACAATCCTACAGAAAATCAGTCCTGAATATTTATTGGAAGGACTGATGCTGAAACTCCAATACTTTGGCCATCTGATGTGAAGAGCCAACTCCTTGGAAAAGACCCTGATGCTGGGAAAGATTGAAGGCAGGAAGAGAAGGGGACAACAGAGGATGAGATGGTTAGATGGCATTACTGACTCAATGGACATGGGTTTGAGCAAGCTCTGGGAGTTGGTGATGGACAGGGAAACCTGGTGTCTGTCAGTTCGTGGGGTCACAAAGAGTCAGACATGACTGAGTGACTGAACTGAACTAACATTACAAGATATTCTTCTTTATCTCTGATCATAGTTTCTAGGCTCTAGGGCTAGAAAGTGGCCTGGATAAGAAAGCTGTTTTCCTGTTGAAAAGGCATGTACGTCCCACGCTAAAGTAAGAAGATAAAACATAAGACCAGGTTAATAAGCTCAAGAAGCTACCACTTTGTGTGACAGGACTCTCTCCGGGCAGGGCAGGGCTTTTTCCCTGTCTTGTCTTTTCCATGACCCACTGTTGGTACAGGGTGCTAGGAACGAACATAAGCCACGGGAGATGATAGCAGGAGAAATAAAAGGGGAGGGGTTGGGGTCGTATCTCCAGGCCTGCTGCCTCTCATTCTGATCTATTACAAATTTATTTGTTCATAACTCTAACTTGGGTCTGGCTTCCCTCAGGATGCTAATAGCACTAGCAATGTAGGAATGACATTCATTGTATACTTAGTTTTTTCTTTATTTTTCTTAATATAACTTTTCTGACTTTGTATTTTTGAATACATTATTCTCAGAGGCCCTCATGTGCACACCATGCTCTCAGGTATAGGAGGAATCTCAGGGATAAGTAAGTCAGTAGCTCCAGGTCTGTAGAGCAGGAGCAACTTTAAAGAACAACTCTGACTTACCTCTCAGATGTATGACTGGAAGTCAGCCCTGAATAGGAAGTGACACAAAGGTTAGAATAAGTCAGAGTTGGCAAAACAGTGTGAGTGAAAACAAAAAGTAAGGCTTGTGTGTGTATGTTTGTGTGTGTGTGTGTGTGTGTGTATTTAAGAATTCCTGACCAAATATTTAATCCTGGGACACGGACTCACTTTCTGTATGAGATCTTATCTTCTGTTGGATCAGGCTGTCTACATTACACAAAAGTGGGTGTAGGGTATATGTGTGTGCATAGCCACACTCATGCTTGCAGAATAAAGATCTCAACATAGTGTTAGGGAAGCAAAATTTTAAGAATGAAACCTCTGTACTCTCCCATGCTGCCTGGGATGTATGCCTGGAACAAAATTAGAATCCTTAACCTTTCAAAACTCTGTACTTCTGTATGGCTCCCAGATGATCCTCTAAACAAGAGCTTCTTTGTGATTCCAGGGCCAGTGTCCTCTGCTGCAGTGGTAACAACAGTGCCAGGGTAGCTAATGGAGAAAGGACAAATTAAGAGATCAGCACAGACCTACTGTGCTGACCACCGTGTGCTAAAAGATGCCAAATGAAACAGCACACAATGAATAAGGTATATCACCCTTGATGCCAGTTCCCTCCAGTTCTGGACTTATATGAGCTTTGCAGAACTTCACAAGTTATGATTTGGTATGATCTATTTTGTGCGATATTTTACGTGATCCAGTTTGTATAAGTATTATGTGCTGGCATTTCTCACGTTGTTTTGGCATGTTTATTGCTTACAAATTTCTTTTTGTATTGAAAGAAAAATAATCAAAGCATTTTTGTGAAGAGATTCTGCACCAGGTGCCGGGAGCCGGCATATTGCATACTGAGTGCATAGTGCATATTGCATATTGAGTGCAGCACTTTCCACAGCATCATCTTTCAGGATCTGGAATAGCTCAACTGGAATTCTATCACTGCCGGTAGCCAGCAAGAGGAACTCCGCCCATGACAAAGGTCATGAGGAAGGAGGCTCGGCATACGCAAAGGCGGGATCGAGCTTCAGGAGTCCCCCTGGAAATTCTCAAGCATATACCCCCAAAACCAGAGTCTGCCTACTTTCTGCTTTGTGCTTTCACCTACACCTCTGACTTTACGGGGGACTGTCCCCCACTACCTCTCTGAAAAAAGAGGTAGCTTACAGCTCCAGTTAATAATTCTTGGGTGTGACAGTGTTTAACCTACAAACTCCTTTGGAAATCCTCTAGCCTACCTGAATAGGTTTTTCCGGCCACATGTGATTGTTCAGAGCCTCCCAACTGTGAGAGGCAGGAGATGTTCTAAACTGTCTAAACACAGATTCTTTTGAGTAGTTAAAAGATTGATTAGAAATTGTATTGGTGAAGGGATTTTCACTTGTTGGGCCAATGTTTGCTGCTAAGTCTCCATATCCCTTACCTGCTGTGTCCCTGGCAGTGTATTGATTAATATAATTGGTGTAAGTAGTAGCTTTAATGTTTGTAACCTGGGACCCTTGAGTTAATTCTTTTTCTTGTTGTAGCCCACCACACCTTTGCTCTGTAGGAATGCAACTTTATCTAATGCTTATGGAGGGTGGCTCCTGACCAATCACCTTTAGAGAAAAATAAGTTTTCTGAAGAAAGGGTCTTAAAATGTTAACAGGCTTCCGGGCCAGAAGATGATGCAAATCACCTAAGCTTTTGCATATGATAAGTTTGCAGGAAGAAAGCCTGGTTTGCTGCAAGACTCTACCCCTTCCCCCATTATCCTCTATGCATAACTTAAGGTATAAAAACTACTTTGGAAAATAAAGTGCGGGCCTTGTTCACCGAAACTTGGTCTCACCATGTCGTTCTTTCTCTTACCTTCTGGCTGAATTATTCAGCCTCTTTTCTCCACTGAATTTCCTCACTGAGCTATCCTTATTTCAGCCTCTTTTCTCCACTGAATTTCCTCACTGAGCTATCCTCATTCTATTACTCTTTATCCTTAATTAACGTTTAATTAACCAATTGTTTCCTGATCCTCACCGACGCCGTCCCCGCTTCGAATTCCCTGGATCCACCAGGGCTGGACCCCAGCAACCAGGCAAGAAGACGTGACCTGTGAGCTTGGTGCCACTTTCCACAAAGTGGGAGTTCCTCACCCATTTTCTCATTCTTCTCCATCCCTTACTTCCTATTTCGGACAAGTTCTTTTATCCTGAAAACTTGACTCCTGTCCCACCTTTAGCCAAGACAAACAATAAGATTCTAAATACTAAAAGATCTGCACAAAACCTAAACAAACTAGGAACTCTCTACCCCTCATTTCCAATGCCAGAAAGGGGCTTCCACATAGAAACTCAGAGTGGGAGACTGAGAAAGGAAAGAAAGTCTGCCCAGTTCATTCAGGGACTTTTCTGCTGATGCCAAGAATCTGATATTAAAGTTGACATAGGATTATCTAGTAGGATGTAGACTGGATGTAATTCAACCCCATGCTCACTGCTAGAAACCAAGTTTTATCTGGAATTTACAAGGAAGAGAGCAGGGAAGGAAAATGAGGACTAGTCTGTGTGCTCTCTCTGATTCCTTTCCCCCTTTTTTTCTGAACTGTAGGAGACTGGACTCCCTTGAGCTGTGGTGACCCCCTCACTGGGGTATATTCATCAAATGGGTGATTTTGCTGTACTGGATTTTCTTTTCTCTTCCTCCTCTTCTTGTTTTCTAATATATATTAACCCTCGTCTCCCTCCTGCCTTCTTTCCTTCCTGAAAAAGCACAAGGAATGAACAATGACTTACTGACACTGAAAAATAAAACCAAATGAGTATAGGTGCATATAAAGCAGCACGGAGTTGTGACTGTGGATGGGTACAGTGTTTCTTTAGGGTTTCCGTGGTGGCTCAGCTGGTAAAGAATCCGCCTGCAGTGCAGGAGACTAGGGTTTGATCCCTGGGTTGGGAAGACTCCCTGGAGAAGGGAATGGCTACCCACTCTAGTATTCTTTTGAGGGGGTGACAAAATGTTCCAAAATTAGATTGTGGTTGATGGCTGACCAACTCTGCAACAATACTAGAAAATACTGACTGTGTAAAAGGAAGCATTATATGGTATATTATGTGAATTATATAATAATAAAGGTATTGAGAGAAAAACAGACAGAAGGAGCACTACAACTGAAGTGTTGCTGAGCTCCTTACTCCTAGGCACCTCCCCTTCTCTACCTGCACTCTCCCCCTAGACGTATTCTTAACCAGTTTCCTCACTGTAGATATTGTCCACGTGCCCATGACTTCTGATGTCCATCCCTGGTTGTCTTCTCCACCTGCCTCCTGCCTACCTGACATCTTCACACAGGGGTCTAACCGGCATCTCACACTTAACACAGTTAAGACCCTTAACAACAGTTAAGGGTGAACTGTTGATTCACACTTTCCAGACCAAATCTTCTCTTTCTCCATGGATTCTGAGCTCAGCAATGGACCACCATCCACAAAGTTTACTGTCTGTCTCTCCAGCTAGAATGTGAGTGGAAACCCTTCCCAAGTCTTTTTTCTTCTGAGTCCTTGGACCTGACAAAGAGTATAGCTGTTGAATGAATAACCATGGGATTGAATGAAGTAGTAACCCCCCACCCCGCAAATTTCTTTAAACAATCAAACCATTAACTTGTCACTGAATTTAAACAAGATCTTTGAGATATCTCCATTTTAACACATAAAAAATAGGCATAGTTTACAAACAATGAAAACTACATCATTTCTATTATGGTTTTTAAAGTAAAAAGAATTTTCTCTAATAACCTCTGTGCTAGATTTCAAGAAAATTTCAAGTGACAAAATCAATACAGAGAGTTGAGAGACCTATTTGAATAGAAATCTCTTTTAGAATAAGAATAAAGAGCTGAAAAATATTGCTGTCACCCAACACATGGCTAAGCGCGCATTTTCAGAACCTCTTAAACATCCACCAAGTACTCGCGTAATGGGAAATCCAAATAGCAGTCACTGTTCCCTTTCCATAAACCCTATCTTGGATCATTTCAAACCTTCCAGTGGCTCTTCCATATGATCAACCTCCTCTTTCCCACCTAAGATGATATAGTGTCCAGTGCTTACATAGGCCCAAGGGTCCATTTTCCTCCTTTTACTGAGACAACTTTTATTGTGAGTTATATCTGATGAAAAAGATTGTTTTTCCTTCAGATATTCTTCACATTTTCATTTTCATAAGTCCTAATAGCAAGAAGATCAAACCAGTCAATCCTAAAGGAAATCAATCCAGAAAATTCATTTGAAGGAATGATGCTGAAGCTCCCATACTTTAGCCACCTGATGTGAAGAGCCAACCCACTGGAAAAGACCCTGATGCTGGGAAAGATTGAAGGCAGGAGAAAAAGGGGATGACAGAGGATGAGACGGTTGGATGGCATCACCAACTCAACGGACATAAGTCTGGGAAAACTCTGGGAGTTGGTGAAAGACAGGGAAATCTGGCGTGCTGCTGTCCATGGGGTCGAAAAAAGTCGGACACAACTCAATCATTGAACAGAACTAAAGATCCTTATTGCTAACATTTCTACTATTTTTCTAAGTTTGTTAAACTAGTTCTGAGTTTTAAGTATATGAACTTACTAATTGAAAACACTGTCAAAAGCTTACATCCAAAAAAAAAAACTGTTAAGCTAAACTTTGGATCCTAACCCAAACTGATACAAATTAATGGTTTCTTCTTCAGCAAGCACTTGTAGGTGACTTTTAAAGCATAAACAAGCTAAGTGAAAGTGTTTATGAAAACTGTATTTCATGTTGTTTTAATTTAAACTCCAAAATAAAGTCCTTCTCTCCTTAAATTTCCATTGTTGCTTAGGTAACAATCCCAATTATTTTTTAAATCTGTTGGCCCCAAATGTTTTCTGAAATGTTTGACAAATATGTCATTTGGTAAAAAAAATTCTATATGTATGTGTGTATATATAGATATATATATTGTCCACAAAAACTGCCCCATTTTTCTCCAATACATTTTTCACATCTGTAAAATGGAGATAATAAAATCTACCTTCCAAGATCACCAAGTTAGCTATGAGTTGTTGTTGTTCAAGCACTCAGTCATGTCCCACTCTCAGCAACCCCATGGACTGTAGCACGCCAGGCCTCCTTGTCCTTCACCAACTCCCAGAGTTTGCTCAAACTCATGTCCATTGAGTCAGTGATGCCATCCAACCATCTTGTCCTCTGTCATCCCCTTCTCCTCCTGCCTTTGGTCTTTCCCAGTATCAGAGTCTTTTCCAATGAGTTAATTCTTTGCATCAGGTGGCCAAAGTACGGGAGCTTCAACTTCAGCATCAGTCCTTCCAATATTCAGGAGTGATTTCCTTTAGGATGGACTGGTTGGATCTCCTTGCAATCCAAGGGACTCTCAAGAGTCTTCTCCAACACCACAGTTCAAAAGCATCAATTCTTTGGCTCTCAGCTTTCTTTCTAGTCCAACTCTCACATCCATACATGACTACTGGAAAAACCATAGCTTTGACTATATGGACCTATGTCAGCAAAGTAATGTCTCTGCTTTTTAATATGTTTTCTAGCTTTGTCCTAGGTTTTCTTCCAAGAGAGTGATGAGCATCCTCTATAAATTATAATGCATTAAATGCTGGGTAACACTGAAATATTGAACAATAGCCAATAAAGAGTCCAACACAGGGTACTGAGTGTTAATAAATGCTCAACACCTTTATTTGCAGTAGTCATACTGCTATTGACAGAAAATGTGTCAATCTGCATATCCTACGGGATGTATATGTTCCTTTTCATTTAAACAACTGTGATACTTTCAATCTTGTGAAAACCATAGTATTAAATACACTCGCCTTGGTATCAGCACTGCGTGATATTCTGCTCCCTGGGCACCTTGTAATTCTGTCATGATAGCACTTCCCACATCTCCTGTCTCCCCCACTGGACTCATCACAGAGCCTGATTTACCAAGAGAAGGAGGGTTTTCTACCAGGTTTTAAACTTCACATGGAGGACTGGTGTTCACAGATACACAAGTGAAAATTCACCACATATAATACTCATTTTTTTTTATATTGAAGAAATTAGCAGCTTTATGAGGAAATATATTTCAAAGCTTGCAAGACCCACTAACAATATTTTAACCTTGCTCTGTGACAATTTATTTCTTTAATAATGATGTTTTAGTAATTTATCCCAAGCATAAGCCACTTATCCATGGATTTCCCATTTAGAAAAAATAATTTTAAACTGGAATTTCCCAAAATGCATCCGAAGGAAAGGTGTTCTAGAAAAAAATAAATAAATAAAAGGCTCCAATAAATATGTAAATGGTCCAATAAATATGTAAATGCCACAATCTATATTCACCTTCTTAGAAATTCAAAATGGCCCTTGTTATCTAAGGCCAATAACTTACTCATGGGTATATAGGTGTTATACTTCTCTTTCAATTTCTTTTATGTTTAAAACATTTTATAACTTGCAAAAAAAAAAAAATCTGTATCTTTCTTTTTAACTGGAATTCCCCTAAATTGTTAAACTAGAGTCCTTTTCTCCTCCTTACTAGATATCTTCCAATATGGAAGCAAGCAGGTACAAGCATTTAGAAGGATACATTGAGCTCTGCATCCCCATTTACCCAAAGAACAATGACTTCTTCCCCAAACAAAAGTACAACAGGTCATAGACACCAATGCAGAGGTTTTCAGCCCCAAGCAAGTTAGAGGTGAGAGGTAACATCACTGGTATCGACATCACAGGTCTTAGCGACACAAAATTCAATGTGTGTGGTAAGACTTTCCCCTCCTGCGTGGCTAGTACCCAGGCTTTTTCCAAAATAAGAGCTAGACATCTGAACAGACTGATGAACTTGAGGGCAGGAATGTTTTCGTCCTCTTTGCACAAGTAGATAAATGACTCTCAGCTTCCTGAGATGAAAGGGAAGATTCAAGCTCACCACTGATACAATGGAACACTCAGAGTTCAGAAGAACGAAGTCACTTCAGGAAGCAGCTCTCTGAAATACCTTGGGAGTGTGGAACAAGCAGGAAGCTCTAACAGTCAAAATGACTGTAGGATTTTGGGTCCTTGAACAAAGTTCTACAAAAGATTCTTTTCCGGAACCAAAAAGGAAATAAATTGCCATCCATCTCTAATTTCAGGAGGTCTCTGGCCATATTTAATAACAATAGGCAAATTTCTCTGGTGATCCAGTTGTTAAGATTCCGCCTGGGGACATGGGTTTGAGCCCTGGTTGGGGAAGATTCCACATGGCATGGAGTGACTAATGTCATGCGCCACAATAAGAGAAACCACCACAATGAGTAGCCCTTCCCTCCCCTCCCCCCGCCACTGCTTGCTGCAACTAGAGAAAGCCCAGACACAGCAACAAAGACCCAGTGCAGCTAAAATAATTTAAAAAAATAAATAAATAAAAAAATAACAATAGGCAATGGCAAAACAATATTATCCCAATTTTATCTGATAACACTGAAGCACTGGGACATCAAGTTATTTGATGAGGCCATGCAATTAGCAGTGGAGAAGTCAGAATTGAAACCCAGAGCCTGTGTTAGCTCATTTCCTGATTTACGAGGAGGAACCAGTGGGGAGGGGGCAGAGGGCAGGGTCATCTGCTCTGACTCAGTCATGTTCCCTCTTGCCTTACTAAAGAGCCCACAACACAGATCCTACTAATGGACTAAAATTATCCTGCTTACAGGTTTTACTACATGATATTTCAAGGCATGTAGCCTTTAAAAAATTGGATTTAATTTAAAATGTCAAAGCACTTTTGACATTCACTTATTTGAACCAGCCATCCCCAATTAGTCCTTCATCAGGGAGACTTTACTGTCACTCGGCCTTCCAGTATGACAAGAACATAAGGAAAGCAAGTGTGTCACTGCTGAGTGTGGTGTGAGGCCTGGAAAACACGCTCTTAGTCCACATGGAGCTGTGGACAGGCAAAATCCTTTTAATTCTTTGCATCTCAAAGCTCCATGGTCTTCTGCAAGATGAATGAACCCCTCTTGTATGTTACTGCAGAGTTCTTACCCTAAAATTACAGACTCTCCTTCAAAACTCTAGTGTGTGTGTGGATGTGTGTGCACTCAGTCATGTCTGACTCTTTGTGACCCCATCGACTGTAGACCACCAGATTCTTCTGTCCATGGAATTTTCTAGGAGAGAATACTAGAGTGGGTTGCCATGTCCTTCTCTAGGGGATGTTCCTGACCCAGGGATCAAACCCGCGTCTCTTGCAGTGCCTGCACTGGCAGGCAGATTCTTTACCACTGCACCACCTGGGAAGCCCCTCGAAACTCCACAGTCGAGCCTACTTCCCCCATGTATAAACTTTAACTCTGGATTTTCCAAATAGTACCTTAAATGAAAAGTGAGAACTTAATCACTCTAATTCCACTACACAAATCTCAGAGTTATTATATTCTGTTCCAATTCATCCAGTAAATGAGAGCAACAGAAGTTATTTGTCAAATTTGTGATCTAAACTCATCCTTTGCCTAATTACTCAGGAATCACCTCCTGTCCAAATCATATAATCTTCTTCATATAGATTGGCTACAAATGCTTTAGGATACATATCAAAATTTCATCCCAACCTGTTGTAGCCATGCAAGGTCTCTCAACGGATCTAATCCTGACCTTGGGGATAAAGAGGAAAAGGGGCTTTGAACCTCTTTATCGATAACTTGGCAGGAATCGGCCAGGCTGTGGGCTCCCCAGAAGTGGAAATCGGTCTTATTCACTCTTTTTTTCCTACATGTATATCAGGAACATGGCATGCAATGACCTATAATAAACATCTCCTGAGGGAATGACCAGAAACCTGGAGAGCAAACCCAAAGAAAATCATATTTCAAACAGATTCAACTAAACAGGTAGGTTGGTTACAAGTGCCTCTGAAAGTGTTACTCACTTACTCATGTTTGACTCTTTTCGACCCCATGGGCTATAGCCTACCAGGCTCCTCTGTCCATGGAATTCTCCAGGCAAGAATACTGGAGTGGGTAGCCATTACCTACTCCAGTGGATCTTCCTGACTCACGGATAAAACCTGGGCCTCCTGCACTGCAGGCAGATATTTTACTGTCTGAGCCACCCACCAAGGAAGCCCCAAGGGCCTCTAAGTCTCAGATATTTCAGAAAGTCTAATGGAAACCATGCATTTACCTTAGAAGAGATGGGACAGGGCAATGAAAAGTCAAGTTTCCTCAGCTTTAGCAGATATTGTATCAAGCCATGGTGCAATACTGGCTGCTCCATGTAGACCAGAAGCTCTGACAGTGCACACTGCTGTGGGAGGGACAGGCTCCCACACCTCTCCCCTTGGAGTCCCCCTGAGTGGGCAGGACAGGGTAATGAGACCAGGACGGATTTACTAATGAACAGTGTCCAGAGGCTCTCAGAGGCATCCTGCCTATATCTCTCTGCTCCTTCTCACTAAGCTCAGGTGAGCAGATTCCAGGCAGGGGTGACTTTTGACCTTTCCTCCTCCTTTCCTAACCCTTGTGCTATGGGGCACTGCAGGCTCAACTAGTAAAATCTGGTAGAGGAGGAGAGGCCCTACTTAAGGGCTGAGTATAAACTATGTTTTCTACGCTGGTTTACCAGGCGCACCACACCAGAAATTAAGGGAATTTGGTTCACAATAAAATGGGGCTCATCTGCTATTTATTACCATCCTCTGCAGGCTCAGTGGTAAAGAATCCGCCTGTCAATGCAGGAGAAGTGGGTTCAATCCCTGGATCGGGAAGATCCCCTAGAGAAGGGAATAGCAACCCGCTCCAGTATTCTTGCCTGAAAAATCCTGCAGACAGAGAAGCCTGGTGGGCTACAGTCCATGGGGTTGCAAAGAGTTGGACACAATTTAGTGACTGAACAACAACCACAAACAACAACAAGAAGTTGTCCTCTGAGCACACAAGTGGCCTGGGGATTGCACAGGGAGGGGGGCTGATCTGAACAGGATTCACAGAGGGTCCTGCCCACCTCCCACAGCCACAAGTGAGACCACCTCTCCCTGATGTATTTTAGAAAGCAGAGTGTTCCCAAAATAGAAGTGGATAAACAGTGAGTGGTGGATCACTTCAGGAAACTGATTTTTCTAACTACAACTCCAAGGGAGTAAACTAGGTACAGACAGATCATTCCAGGCACAAAGGACTAACTCAGCAAGGAGGGCGATAACTTGGCATTGGCAGACCAGGTGCTAATCCTGGCCCTGCCTAACCGGCTAGTCAGCCCTAACTGGACAAGGCATTTCTGATTTTCTAGCCCCAGTGTCCTGAGCAGTTGAAGGAGGGTGTTGGGTTACCAGATAATCTATTTCACTTCCACATCTGGCAGTCGACAGTTCAGTGAATGACAACTTTGTCTGGTATCAGAGGCACATGCCTTCCCCCCGAGCCAACGCAGACCATGTGCAGCACATATACTTGCTAGCAAATTGAAATTCAGTGCTTGCACTCAGTCCCTGCCAAGGGCTTCGTAAAGTCATCTGATAGCCCAGAAATAGTCTGAGAGATGTCCCTACAGAGCCAGCACACACGAAGCAGATTCCTCTCGATTAACATTTATTAAGCATTGAAAGTGGACACTTTGACATATATCATCTCACTTAAGTGCCAAAGAATTGATGCTTTCGTACTATGGTGCTGGAGAAAACTCTTGAGAGTCCCCTGGACAGCAAGGAGATCAAACCAGTCCATCCTAAAGGAAATCAGTCCTGAATATTCATTGGAAGGACTGATGCTGAAGCTGAAATTCCAGTACTTCGGCCACCTGATGCAAAGAGCCAACTCATTGTAAAAGACCCTGATGCTGGGAAAGATTGAAGGCAGGAGGAGAAGGAGATGACAGAGGATGAGATGGTTCGATGGCATTATTGTCTCAATGGACATGAGTTTGAGCAAACTCAGGGAGATAGTGAAGGACAGGGAGGCCTGGGGTGCTGCAGTCCATGGGGTCACAAAGAGTCAGACATTACTGAGTGACTAAACAACAACAATCTCACTTACAAACCTTTCTTCCCAATTTTCCAATAGATGAACTCTTAATAGAACTACAAGCAGTCTTTCAGGTCCAGATTTCTCCTAAACTTATTATATAACAGTACATGATCAATCTCTTCCGATTCTCTGGCTCTCATCCCTAAACTAATATACAGCATCGCAGAGCGAAATATAACAGTACATGATCAATCTCTTCCAATTCTCTGGCTCTCATCCCTAAACTAATATACAGCATCGCAGAGCGAAGTCTGGCCTTGTTATCTCAGCCCCCTACTGCTTTGCCTTCACTAAGTAACAACTTATACTAGAATCCTTCCTCCGTTTGACAGTGTCCTTATATTTTTTTCTTTTATAAAAAATAAAGTTCTGGTTGAAGATATTTACCTGCTATTCATCATTCATCATTCCTCACCCAGGAGGTTAGTTTCTTTAGGTTTGAGGGGCTGTGTGTATCTTACCATTGCCCATAAACCTGAAAGCTTCTTTGATCAGAAATTGACAACTGTGTAATACAAAGTTTCTCTTCTTGTCTCATTTAAAGCCCAACTTAGTGTCCATGATAGTAACCAAGCATCTCAGATACTTAGTATCTATTCCTCTATTTCCTGAGCTGTAGCAAATCCTCCTCAATGTAAATAGACATAAACATCAAAAACAAATAGGGAAAGATTAAAAGCACAGGCTCTGGATGTGAACCACAGCTCTGCTGTGACCAACAGCCTCAGGTGTGCTATTTCAGGTCCAAATCGGTATATTCAGCTGGAGCAGGTGTGCATGCATGCTCAGTCACTTCAGCAGTGTCCAACTCTTTGCGATCCTATGGACTGTAGCCTGCCAGTCTCCTCTGTCCATGGGAATTCTCCAGGCAAGAATACTGGAGTGGATTGCCATGCCCTCCTCCAGGGGATCTTCCCTACCCAAGGACTAAACCTACATCTCCTGCATTGCAGATGGATTTTTTACTGCTGAGACAATGGGGAAGCCCCCAACTGGAGCATATTGATTCTCAAATCATAATTTCTCAGGAAATCCTCCTTCATATAAAGTATTTAGCACAGTTCCTGGTTTATAAATATTCAGAAAATATTCATTCATATTAACATTATCTTGGAATCCAAACTGTCCTGCATTTCATTCTTATTTTTTAATGATTTTATTGGTTCCCCTTTGTTTTCTCCAATCCACTGACCCCTCACTTTTTACCAGCCCATGGCCCTTTCCTGTCCTTACTTTTCTTAGGGCCCATAGTCCATCATTATAGTCACAGCAGTATCAACTTCACCAACAATATTTTCTCTCTTTCCATTGCTCAACCGCCTGGCTAAATTCAGCTCTCTGCTTTGTCTCCAAGAGACATCAAAGGCTTAATGGTACTAGAGACGGAGTTGGACTGCCCAGGGCTCAAACCCCTGCTCTCCCACCTAACACTTGTGTATTTTCAAGTAAATTGCTTATCACTTCTGTAAAATGAGGATGATATAATAATGCCTGACAGGGATATGTAATGAAGTTTCAATGAGACTGCACACTTAGACTTGCACTGCGCGTGCATGCTCAGTCATATCCGACTCTGAAAACCCAATGGACTGTAGCCTGTAAGTCTCCTCTGTCCATGAAATTCTCCAGGCAAGAAGACTGGAGTGGGTTGCCACACCCTCCTCTAGGGGATCTTCCCTATCCAGGGATTGAACCTACATCTCCTGTGTCTGCTGCATTGCAGGAAGATGACCGCTGAGCCATGGGGGAAGCCCAGATTTGCTCTAGCATAGTCATTAAATAACTTAATAAACATTAGCTCGGATTCTTTTTGTTATTATTATTCTGTGTTTGAACCAATGGAATGAAGCTGGGAAAATCACACACCCAGACAGAGTGCTTACTCTGTCCATGTAGAAGCACCAACATCAGGTGGGGTCCTTGATACTATCCAGCTGCTCTATTTGATTTCTCTGGTACATCTGTTCTCCTGCTCTCCCACAGCACTACATCCTGGCTTCAGCTCTTCAAATCTCCTTCAGTCTCAGCTGATGACCTTCCCTCCTGCTGCAGGGGGAAACATAAGCCATCAGATGAGTACTACTTGATCTGACCACCATCCAATGCAGAACCACCCACATCAGGACCCACTTTCCCTATCTTCTCTCTAACTCAATGGAAGAAGGGTCTTTCCTTCTATCAAAGGCCAGTATCAATACTTGGTTTCCAGATCCCCTTTTCCAAGGACTTTCTCTTGCAGTATCCCTCTTATCTCTGCATCTTCGGCTCCTCCCTAAGGCGACTCACAACAATCCTCACCTCTTGGTATTCATGCCCTTGCATATTTCCTCCCCTCAAGTGTGGGTGGGACCCATCTTTTACTTTTAAGCAATAGACTATGGCAATGATGATGGAGTACTGCTTCTGTGAATACAGTGCCTTATATGAGACTCCACCTTACCAGCAGACAGGGACTTAGATTCTCCTTGCTGACTTAATGAAGTAAGAGGCCATGCTGAGGAAATCATGTAACAAAGCACTGCAGAAGTGGAGGTGGGGCTGAGGCAGAGGGGCTCCAGGAACTGAGGGGAGCCTACATAGGAATAGGCAGTAAGAAGCTGGATCCTCAGGCCTGCAGATGAAAGGGAATAAATTCTGCTAACAACCAGAGTGAACTGAGAAGTGAATTCTTCCCCAGTCAAGCCTCCCAATGAGAACACAGCCTACCCAACACTTTGACTACAGCCCTGTGAGACAACAGCAGACCCAGCTAAGCCTGGCCCTGACTCCTAACCCATAGATGTTGGGAGAATGCTTGTAAGCCAAAAAGCCTATGGTACAGTAAATCCCCTACATATGAAGGAGTTCCATTCTGAGAGTGCTTTTGTAAGTCTAATTTGTTTGTAAGACCAACGATGTTAGCCTAGATACCCAACTAATACAATCAGCCCTATGCTGGATTTGGTGTTTGTGCGTGCTTAGTCGTGTTCGACTCTCTGCAGTCCTATGGACTGCAGCCCACCAGCCCCTCTGTTCACGGAAATTTCCAGGCAAGAATACTGGAGTGGGTTGCCGTTTCCTAACCCAGGGATTGAACCTGTGTTTCCTGCATTGGCAGGTGGGTTCTTTACCAGTAGCACCACCTGGGAAACCTGGGGAGCTGTACTCAATAGGTTTATAATACTTTTCACACAAATAATACATTTTAAAAATAACAAAGACATAATCTTACAGCACCTTGAAAAGTACAGTAGTACAGTATAGCAGCTGGCACAAAAGGGCTGGCATTGAGTGAACAAGCAAGAAGCATTACTGAATGGAGGAGGGAGAGGAAGTGGGAGATGGTAGAGCTGAAGGACTGTCAGCAATAGGAGATGGAGGGCAAGCTGCAATATCACACTGATGACATCAAGCATGAGTGACATTGCAGTTTGCCCTCCACTGGACACTCCTGACATAGACATTCTATCTACCCTCTTGAAAAAGCAATCCAGTGATGTCTAGGTAGTGGCTCTTTTTTTCTCATTTTCTTTGTCATAGATGACACAGCAGCACTGGATTGCATTCTGAACAACTGCTGCAACCTTTGTGCCCTGCTCTACCTTTGAGTCCTGCAACTCAAAAACTAACAGGCCCTCCTCAGATAAAGAACATCTCCTTGCCGTCTCCTGTGCCGTGACGCTCTTTGGTACTTCCATAACTTCTGGAAGCATCTCCGGAACTTCCCAGGCAGTTACTGTATCTGCACTCACACTCGCTGCCTCACCACTTACTTTTACATCATGAAGGTTGGCTCTAGCCTTGAACCAATGAAACAAGCCATAGCTGTCATTAAAAGATGTGCCCTTTGATTCTTCACTGTGTTTCTTCAAGTCTTCATAAAGGCTTTTAGCTTTTTCTCAAATCACCATTAAGCTGAGTGGGACTCTGATCCTGCACCCACACACTGAGAAGTTTCTCCATCTCCATCACTTTTCTATGCTTCTTCAATATTATTGTGGACATCATTGGCAGAGCAGACTTTACATGTTCCATGATCTTGTCCTTAGAGTCATGCTGATGGTTGAATGATTCATGTTATAGAATAATTAACATCTACCATCTCTTTGCCTCACTCCACCCTCAATTATTTTCACTTTTGTTTCCATTGTTATTGCTTGGCCCTTCTTGGCAGTACCAGTTACATCACTGCTGCTTTTACACTTGCTTCTGGACATCCTGGGCTTGAAATAAAGACACTGTACTACTGGACTCTATACTGTACTGTACAGTAAAGCATACAGAAGCACAACCACTTGCAGAGGATGCACACTAGTGACCAAGTATGCCAGACACACGAGCTAACTTACACGCTTGGACACGTGAATGTACGTTCGCACCTTTGGAAGTTTGCCACCTGAAGGTTAGTATGTAGGGGGCCTATTGTGCTTTGTTACACAGCACCAGAAAACAAATATACTTCCCATACAGGTAACAGCTAATTCCTACCGTGCTACGGTCTCTATATTAGCGCTACTGTGCGTGCGTGCATACTAAGTCACTGCAGTTGTGTCCAGCTCTTCGCAACTGTATGGACTGTAGCCCTCCAGGCTCCTTTGTCCATGGGATTCCCCAGGCAAGAATACTGGAGTGGGTTGCCATGCCGTCCTCCATGGGATCTTCCTGACCCAGGAATTAAGCCCATGTCTCCCGTGACTCCTGCCTTGCAGGCTTACTGCAGAGACTACTGTATCCTATCTTTAAAAAATTCTAGACCATATGTTCTCCAGATTCTCCCCCTTCTCTCTACTTTCCTTTCTAGCAAAGGACTTTTAAAAGAGTTTGAAAGAGTTTTTCACTGTGTTCTCACCTCTGCTCACTGCTCAGGCCACTCAGGTCACACCACTGACTTTACATTCTTTGGTTAACAATACCAACACATTGTGCATTATCTAATCCGAATGAACATGTCTCTGTCCTTGTCTTACTCAGTATCCCAGTGGTATTCAACACAGTTCATTACTCCCTACTTCTGGAACTATATCTTCTCCTGCCTTATTGTACTTTTTATTTTCTAGTTTTCCTCTGACTTGTTTGGTTGCTGTTTCTCAATTGTCTTTGCTGGCTTCTCCTTCCACACCCAAACTTAAACAGTGCTCTGCCCCAGAGTCTGGCCCAAGACTGTCCTCTGGCTTGCTGCACTCCCTTTCTTGTCCCCAGCTTCAATATTATTGCGGACACCATTGGCAGAGCAGACTTTACATGTTCCATGATCTTGTCCTTAGAGTCATGCTGATGGTTGAATGATTCATGTTATAGAATAATTGACATCTACCATCTTTTTGTCAATTGTCTTGGACATGTGAACGTACGTTCGCATCTTTGCTACACAGCAGGTCACACCTGCTTCTCCCATATTTTTCTCTCCAACCCTAATCTCGCCTCTAAGTTCCACACCTTGCAGCCATCTGCCTACTTGCAGTTCCCATGCCTATGTCTAAGCATCATCTCAGACTTAACCTCAGCATCATCTCAGAGAATATTTAATTGTTTCCCTCACAAAAACCTGTTGTTCTCCAGCTTTCCCAATATCAGTAAATGGCACATCTAACCAACCTTTACATTGGGGTCTCACCCCAGATTCCTGCCACCTAATCCATCAGCAAGTTATCGCAGGTGGATCTTCACAATTGATCCTGAATCTGTCCCCTCATGTCTAACTCCACTCTGGTCCAAACTGCTTGGCCTCTCACATGCACTTCCACAATCACCTTGGAACTGGATCCCTGCCCCTCCCAGCTGCCCTCTATATCCCACACAGCATGACCCTATTAAAAATACAAACCATGTATCAACCTAGAGGGGTGGGATGGGGAGGGAGATGGGATGGAGGTTCGAGAGAGAGGACATATGTATACCTATGGCTGATTCATGTTGAGGTTTGACAGAAAGCAACAAAATTCTGTAAAGCAATTATCCTTGAATTAAAAAATTAATAAAAAAAATACAAACCACTTTGTATGCCTTTACTGCTTAAAACCTTGCAAATATTTTTTCTCCACTTTTAAAAGGCCCACCAAGCTCAATGTCGCTGGCCTGTAAGCTAGCTACCTGACATATTGCCTACCTACCAAGCTGCAGCCACACTCGGCCTTTTCTCCTTCCCACCTCAAGACTTTTGCAATTTTTATTCTGGAACGATCTTCCCAAACTACACGTCTCAAATCTCAGATCAAATGTCCCCTCCTCAGGGAGGCCTTCTCTCTACTAGCTTTCTTCTCTTCCTCCTCGATAGCATCAGTTCCCTTATGAGGGGATACATCACAATCTCAAGCACCAGGCTTCTTTATTTGTTTGGATGGTTGTTGCTCTGGATTCTCTTGCAGGATGTGGGCATCTGGAAGGTGCTGTGTTCTAGAATAGTACCTGGCACATAGTAGGTGTTTAATAAATATGTGAATAAATGAATGCCTGCTGCTGCTGCTAAGTTGCTTCAGTCGTGTTCAACTCTGTGCAACCCCATAGACAGCAGCCCACCAGGCTCCCCTGTCCCTGGGATTCTCCAGGCAAGAATACTGGAGTGGGTTGCCATTTCCTTCTCCAATGCATGAAAGTGAAAAGTGAAAGTGAAGTCGCTCAGTCGTGTTTGACCCTTAGCGACCCCATGGACTGCAGCCTACCAGGCTCCTCTGCCCATGGGATTTTCCAGGCAAGAGTACTGGAGTAGGGTGTCATTGCCTTCTCCGAATGAATGCCTAAATATATATATATATATATAAATATATATAAATATAAATATATATATATAATATTGCCATTCGTGGGCTTCCCAGGTGGCTCAGTGATAAAGAATCTGCCTGCAAAGTAGGAAATGTGGGTTTGATCCCTGGGTCGGGAAGATCCCATGAGTACTCTTGCTTGGAGAATTCCATGGACAGAGGAACCTGACAGCTTACAGTTCATGGGGTGGCAAAGAGTCGGACATGAC
The DNA here is from genome assembly GCF_032452875.1 of Bos javanicus. NCBI lineage: Eukaryota > Metazoa > Chordata > Mammalia > Artiodactyla > Bovidae > Bos > Bos javanicus. Next base: position 44,246,146 of record NC_083881.1, read on the forward strand.
TTAGAGACTAAACAGCAAATTGACATTCTTAAATGCATTAGAATAAAATGATCGTATTTTATTCATTAGAAAACCTCTTTAGATGCAGTGTCAAGATGACTTTAAAGCAGCAAAGATTATAAAATTATACCTCAAACTATTCAATATATAAATTCCTGAAAAGTTACAGGCAACCCAAAATGTTATAAAATAAGGCCCATTTTGAAAGAATTTAACAGAAATTTGCCTGGAGATGTGAAAATCTTTTTCTGATAAAATGAATGATCACATCAAGTTCTTTGGTTTTTATAAATTTGATTTTTCTATATTGGGTTTGCTTTGATCACAGGACATAAATTATAATTAATTTTTCCATCACAAATTGTGCAATGACTGTCCAAACTACAAGACATCTTTTCAGTATTTCTGGACAAAAATGGTAAGGAGTCACTACTCTTGTTACTTAATGTCACTGATGCCATGTGATTTAATTCCAAACCCAGCTATATCCTGTGGCCATACAATGCAGGCTTTTTATTAGACCATGGTAATGAGGGTGGTCATGGTCTGGATTCCAACAAGCAACTGTCAAAAACTATCATCCCAAATGACCACTTGCTGAAAATTTCTCACTCCCAGAGCTGGTACTTCCAGGGTGGTCTAGGAAAGAAAGTTGTGCCCGTGTCTACTCTGGGGCTCTTTAAATGCTAATGTTTCACATTTCTTTGGAACTGCGATTTCATGCTTTGAGGAGTAGACTTTTTTTCTGGTTCCTTTTTTTTAAAGGTTTAAAAAAAAAAAAATAGTCTCTATCTATTAAGCTCTTGTGTTTTTCTTCCTGAAATAGCAATATCTTGTGAAAATTCCCATCAACAGTGTTATTCAGTGGATTTTAAGCACCAGAAAAATCTTCAGAAAAATCACTCACTCCATTGCTTACCACTTGCTGCCCTCAAAACTTCTTAGCAACATACACTGTGCATGAACCTCAACGTGGTTTGCTTTGTCCAATCACATGCCTGAAAGCCCAGCCAGTCAGTTGTGTAATAATAAACCCCTTATCTCCTGAAGATACACAAACGGAAAGATCTCTCAGTGCTTCAGTACACAAGGGACTTTGCTTGAATTCTCAGCTGAAATTCACATCCATTTTAAATGCCAAATGACCCCCACTTTCTCTGGTTTCCTTTTTTATTTTTTTCTCATTTGCAATTTTGAGGAGGGGGGGAAAGAACCCCAAATGCTAAACAATGTCGAGTTTAAACGGGGTTGGGGGGTTGAGGGGGTGGGAGGCACTGCCAAAAGCTGCCAGCAAAATATATGTAGAAACCCAGGGCTTGGTTCTTGCTGTCCTGGGCTTACCGGTTCCCTCACAGGCGCCGGTGATGGAAACTCACCCACAATTGTTCTCGGATGCAGAAGGGGTTGAAAGATTGACAAGAGAAGCGGTTTGCTAGTTTCCACGAGCTAGACTAGTCCTCGGAATAAGGGGAAGGGGGACCCTCGTACTTCCTGGGGACGAATATTACCTCACGGCCACCTACCTCGCCCGTCCCCACCAGGCGCAGACCGGCTCCTACCTCGTCCCGCCTCCAAGTTCCCCGCCTCACCCGGGAGAAGCGTCCTTTGCCCGCAACCCACCCCGGACGAGCACGCCTAGGCGGCCCTGGAGGAAAGGGGGAGCGGCCGCCCGGGGAAGGTGTGGGGCCCGAGCGCTGAGCTTCATCAGTCCCCTCGCTCGGCCCGCGCGGCCGCCGGACACACCCCTCCCGGGCCGGCCTCTGCGGTCGCGGGTCCGGGCCGCAGCCGGCGCCGCGCCGGAGCCCGGGGCCAGTCCCCCTCCCCGCGCCCAAGGGTCCCGCGCGCGCCCCGGCAGCCGGCTCGCACCTTCAAGGCGCCCCGGGCCGGGCCCTTGGGGAGCGCGCGGCCGGGGCCGAGGGCCACGAAGCGCTCGTCGCCGTCCTCGTCGTCGTCGTCGCCGTCCACCACCTCGACGACCACCTCCTCGTCCTCGTCCTCGTCGTCGTCATCCTCCTCCTCCGCGCCCCCTCGGGGCTTCGCCGGCGCCCGCCCGAGCCCCCTCCGCCGCCGGCTCCCGCCTTCTTCGTCCTCGTCTTCCTCCCCCAGAAGCAGCAGCACCGGAGACGAGGCGGCGGCGGCGGCCCCGGCGCGAGGGGGGTCGGTCCCGGCGTTGCGCGGTGGCGGCAGCGGCGGCCTCCAGCTCTCCGGGGCCGGGGCCGAGGCGGGCGGCGGGAGCCCGGGCAGCGCGCCTTCCCGGGCGGGCGCGGGCGCGGGGCCGGGCGGCTGCAGCGCGGCGCTGCCCCGGCGGCTGCCCAGGCTGGAGCGCTTGGCTAGACGCCGCGCCTGCATGCCTGCCCGCGGGCTGCCGGCCGCCGCGCCGAGCCGGAGAGTTGGTCACCTCCCCCTCCTCGTCCTCCTCCTCTTCCTCCCCGGGCGGCCGCTGTGGTCGCAAGGCGCCCGGGGCGCGGAGCTGCCGGGGGGCTGCGGGAGCCGCCTCCCCGGGGCCGCCGGTTGCCACTGGCTGCAGAGGCGCGGGCGCCGCCTTCGCTGGACCGGCCCGCGGGGACGCCGGCGGCTACGGCGGGGCGGCGCGGCGGCCGCGGGCGGGGGTGGGTGTGAGCGAGCGGCGCGCTGCCGCCTCCGCCGCCGCCGCCGCCCGGGAGCCGCGGGCCGCGCTGCGCTCCATGCGGCCGGCGGCCGGGCCCGCGCGCTCCGGGCCTACAGCTGCCGTTCCCCGGCGCGAGCTGTTTGTGTTGTGTGTTTTCCACCACCGCCCCCCTCTTCGCGAGCCGTTCCTCGCAGCCCTCCAGTCCCCCTCCCCCGTGCAGACAAAACCCGGACTGGATTTATTTCTCCAACCCGCAGCCTCCGAAAATCGGGTCCCTCCGACCAGTCGGCCCGGCGAGCCGCGGGGGCCCGCGCTAGCCCACGGCTGCTTATTCCCTTCGAAAGGAGGATCGACTGGGCTTCTAGAAGTAAGGTTGGCGGTCCAAGTCAGACTTTTGAAGGAAGAGATTTGCCACAAGTCATTTGATGATCTTTACCGGGCCAGGCTTGACTACTCTTGAGCTTGTACGAAATCTCGAGGAAGGTGTACCAACCCGAGATTTGGGGTTAATTGCTAACCTGACTCATTTGGATTTTTGAGACGCTGTTTCTGGACATTGCCCGCCAATCTCTCCGGCTCCTTGAACACACCGTTCTAGGCCCTGCCTTTTGAGTTCTCTTGGCGCTGTGCTGTCTTGCAGCTTTTATTTCTGCGTTTTTTACCTTGAGTGCCTGATTCTAACAGCTTTTGGCTCTCACCATTCAATGTGCAGACTGCTGGCACCGTCCGGACCTTGGGAGAAACAAACCGGGGCAAGGGTTCAAGATTACTTGAGTTTGTTGTTGTAAAAATTAATATGAAGTGAGATCAAGTGTGGAAACCAAGCACAAAACCAGTTTGCCACATGACATTGTCACTTTCTAAGGATTTTTAGGTGTGACAAAGAAAAGTCATTTGCTAGTGTTTGGGGTTAGGCTGTATGTAAACCGCGTTGTTTACATTCAAATTAAAAGCCAACTCCACCTTTGTCGCTGAAGGCTCTGGAGGATCTCCAAACACTATGCAGGTGCCTCCAGAAGACCAGTGTAAATGATGCCTTTGCCCAGCTCCCTTTCATGGTAATGACTGTAGATTTAACATCACATGCCCTGTTAGACACTTGAAGGCTGCTCATTAAATGCTCACTTATGGTATCTTCCAACTGTTGAACATTTCCACTGGGATGATGACGAAGATTCTAAAATGAACTTTTTGTTCTCCCTGAATCAGATTAGCTTCCTGATAGACCTATTTCGGTAATGACATTCTCATTAGAATCATTCAGGCCCAGAATAGCGGTATTTTATTCATTCCCTTCTCTACCTTATTCCTAGAGGCAGTTGCCCACAACTCCACTGGTCTTTCTGAAATGCCTCTGGAATGCACTCATTCCTTCTCATTCCCAAGCTCCTACAGAATTTTATGACCATAAAAGTTAGCGTTTCTAGCCAGCTTCCTATACCTAGTTTCTCAATAACACACCCTCCCCTAACCCTCTCCAAACATAAGCACCAGATTCATCTTCCCCAAACTTCATTCAGATCAAGGCATTTTCCGGTGGAACTTTTCATGTGTCAATATTCCATTGGAGAATTAAGAGAGAGAGAGAATAAAATGGTCTGAGCAATTTAAGAGATGGATGTGCTTGATCGAAGCATGAGACAGCAGAGGGGTCAGCTAAGAAGTAAACTAGTCAGTATTAGTGACTGTGAAGAATGAAGGGTCACTGAACTGATTTCATCCCAATTGCAAGAAATCTCCCTTGGTTGATTTGGAGAATGATGTTGGGGAAAGACAGCAGAGTCTTTCTCTGACCAGGAAGAATAAGATCAGAGGCAAGGGGCTGGCTGACAGATACAAGGAGGGTGATGGAGGGAAACAAAGGTGAGACAAGTGGGCTAATGGTTAACCATGTGGTCTCAGGAGCCAGAATATCTGGGTCTGAATCCCAGCTCTGAACTTACCAGCTATATGCCTTTACTCACCCTACCTCTGTGCCTCAGTTTCCTTATCTGTAAAACAGGGATAATAGTAGTACCTACCCAATAGGGCTTCCCAGGTGGCACTGTGGTGAAGAATCCACCTGCAATGCTGGAGACTACCTGCAAGGCAGAAGCTGCGGGTTCAGTCCCTGGGCCAGGAAGATCCCCTGGAGGAGGAAATGGCAACCCACTCCAATATTCTTGCCGAGGAAATCCTATGGACAGAACCTGGCGGCCTATAGTCCATGGGGTCACAAAGAGTAGGACACAACTGAGCACACACACAAACACATACACCCCTAATAGTTAAGTTGTTTTGTGGGATAATGAATTACTATGTGTAACGTCTTAGAAGAGTACCTGGCATAGGAAGGTCTATATAAGGGCTTGTTATATTAAATGTATTCATGGTGGTGGATAAACAAGGTATTTTGGGGGTACTGTCAAAGAATAACAAGGTAACTTTCCTTCAGCAAGTTCAGAACTGTCAGTAACTATACTAACCTGCCTTTAAAGTCCAGCTAGATCTTATCAAGCGGCTGTGGACAGGCCAAAGATAAGCTTTTTATGTCTGAAACTGTCATAGATGATGGAGAGTATTTTCCTGACAACTGAGAGGAAAGACAGAGTAAAGTTTGTGATTGGTGTTCATGGTTTAGTGGAAGAAGTACTAATTTACACCACTTACCTTCTTTCAAAATAGCTACATGTATTTTGAAATCAACTGTTCTTTCGCTCAGGCCACCTTAATGAAGTCCACATGTACCCATTCCCTGGTTCCACTAGGCCCGAGACGCTCCCCTCGGAGTGGGAGAAAAAGACTGACTTTCGTGTACTGGTACTACTAAGTTGAGGTTAATGTTCCAGAAGAGGTTTGTTCTCAGCTGGGCTTTGAGGGAAGAGAAGGATCTAGATGGGCAGGGAGAGCAGTATTATCCAGGTAAGTGCAGGCCACTGCAGACCAAGCTCATGAAATCAGAGCATATGAGGCAAGAAGTAAAATCAAATTACCTAATTCATCAGGAATCAAGAATTATGTCATAACATGGGTTCATGGCACACTGCTCATGGTACTCATAGGCTCAGAAGTCAAGAACTATTAATATCTCATTATGTCAGACATGGGTGCCTGACATTTGCTTCCCTCTCCTCTGTTCTCTAAACATAACACATTTTTACTTGTAATACTGGGAACACTTGCCATTGAGCATGAGGTGTGCCTCTAAGTCATGGGATACAGAGGCATGTCTCCAGAGAGTCCGGTTTAACATGTCATTATTCACACCACCATTCATTCAACATGTATTTATTGAGCTCTGCTAAATGCCATGCATTCTTCTTGGCACTGGTGTGCAATAGCAAACAAAATAACCCTCACTGGAGAGGGGAAATAGACAACCATCAAAGAAAATAAGTGAACTCTATGATTTCATAGATGCCGTAAGTGCTACAGAGGAAAATAAAGCCCAGAGGTAGAGAATGCTGGAAGTTTAACAAAAAGAAGTAAATATTTATACTTAATATTTATTTAATGTATTTAATTTCTTCTTATTATTATTTTTAGTTATTTTTAAAGTAATTTTTATTCGCATATAGTTGCTTTACAATTTGTTGTTTGCTGTACAGTAGAAGTACAACTTATACTGTACAGTAGAAGTTGTTAGCTTCTACTGTACAGTAACAAAACATGTACAGTAAAATGAATCACCCATACACATACATATATCCCCTCCCTTTTGGACTTCCTTCCCATTCAAGTCACCACAATGCATTAAGGAGAGTTCCCTGAGCTATACAGTAGGTTCTCATGAATTACCTATCTTACACATAGTAGTGTGTATATGGCAATCCCAATCTCCCAGTTCATCCCATCCCCACCTCCTTTCCCCCTTGATATCCATGTTTGTTCTCTACATCTGTATTTCAATTTCTGCTTTGAAAATAAGACCATCTTTCTAAATAAGATCATTTTTCTAAATTCTACATATATGTGACACTTGTTTTTCTCTATTTATTGTAATGATCTATAATTATATTTATTAACATTTATTATATGTTTCTCAAATAAATATATGTTTCATATTATATTTAATATAAATAAATATATTAAAACAAACTGAGAAACAGTACGGTCATAATGTAAAAGTTGAATGAAACTTGCAGCAGTGAGTCCTTTCAAGCATTATAGTGAACTCTTTTTCTGTTAAACAGGATCAGTTCTCTTATGCATCCTGTAGGCTTTGGCTGAACAACCGGAGAAGGGCTGATGAGGAAGACAGATGATGGACTTTGGAGTAAGCGCCACCCCACAACCATGGAGCAGCTGGCTGCCTCGTACCTGGTCTTCTGATCCTCAGTGACTCTTAAACCATTGAATTCTGAGCCCTAAAGATACCCAAAGCATTTTTAAAAAACATGTACTAAGAAATTGTACAAAGAAAATCGGGCTCAATTTAACATTTTGTTCAATTTTTTAAAATCTAAGATTCAGAGAAAGAATAATCACACTCCCCAGATCACAAAGAACTGACTCATTGGAAAAAAACCCTGATGCTGGGAAAGATTAAAGGCAGGAGGAGAAAGGGATGACAGAAGATGAGATGGTTGGATGGCACCACCAACTCGATGAACATGAGTTTGAGCAAGCTCCGGGAGTTGGTGATGGACAGGGAAGCCTGGTGTGCTGCAATCCACAGGACTGCGAAGAGTCAGACACGACTGAGTGACTGAACTGAACTGAACCGAGACCACAAAGTATAACCATAACCAGGACAGACATGTAACAAATGCCTACCCTCCCACAAGAACTCTTTTCTGTCCTTGAGAACCTTAAATAGATGGATTCCTTGAGCGTGGCAACTCCTTTTAAAAATTACTTTAAAACTAAAAGTAAAAATCTGCCCTTTAAACAAGTAATAACAGTAAGATTAAGTTAGTTTTTCCACACTTCTGGGAAACTTAAAAATGGTTTCAGATGATGACTGTCATCCTACCGTATGAAAAATAGATTAAGGTTAAGAGAATCACTCATCTATTACACCCTTCAGGCTAAAAGCCTGTATAAGTCAAGCATAAACCTCCACCCAGATAAATGTTTCTTCCATGAGCGATTAACTCAAACTCTCAACAACACAGTGTACTTTCTACAGAGTTCTTTAAAATGTCTCCCAGAGACTTGGATCTTTTTTCAATTTTTCATTATTATTATTTTTAGTGAGCATAAAACTGATAGAATTACTTTTTATGAGACACATATTTGCTGTTTTGGGGTGGGGTGGTGTGTAGGGTGTGTGTGTGTGTGTGGAGGGAGAGAGAGGGGTTTTGTTTGTTTCCCGATCATGTTAGTCTTCTTACATTTGCACTTGAAAGGCAATAGAAAGAACACTGGACTGGGATCCCAGAGACATGGGTTTGAATCCTGATCTGAGGATTATTTGCTCTATGACTAGTTATGTAATATGCTTAGTCACTCAATCGTATCTAACTCTTTGCAACCCCATGGACTGTAGCCTCCCAGGTTCCTTTGTCCATGGGGATTCTCCAGGCAAGAATACTGGAGTGGGTTGCCATACCCTCTTCCAGGGGATCTTCCCAACCCAGGTATCGAACCCAGGTCTCCTGCACTGCAGGTGGATTCTTTACCATCTGGGCCACCAACTGGTTAAGTCCCCTAATCTCGGCAGAGTTCACAAAGTAAAATTAATGAGTTGTAGTCTTTAAGGTCTTTTAACTTTTGAGTGCTATCATGGAAGATATGGACCTGAAGTATGTTTGAAGTTTAAGATTAAGCCAAATGCCCATTATTCAAATCCACAAATGACATCTAGTATGTAAACCTACAAATGTATGTAGGATTTTTTATAGACAGCTCCTCTAAGCCAGTGTGTTGTGCTGTATCTTAGGACTGCCATCTGAGTTCTGATCACTCTCACCCTTAATTCCATAGCCCCTCCCTGCTTTGCTGGGAATGCAAAATTATGAAATTGTGTAAACAGTTGCTGCCATCTTATTTTGCTAGTTATATCTTTGGTGGTAAGATGCCCTAATGACTACAAACCAGGTAGTTGCTCCTTTATATTATTTATATTAACATCTTTTCCCACAAAGTGAGAATTGCCTCCACCCAAGATGTATATTTACTTCCTATTAATGATATTTTCATATCTCTGAAGTTTTGCTCTCATCTTTCTTATCCTTTCGCTTTTTAAAAAATCCAAGATCATTCTGGTACAAGTAACTGAAATCCCCATTCACCTAAAATGAAAAAGGAGGGAAGGGATTTATCAGTTTGGGTAACTCAACCACATTTTAAAATTAAAATTTTAAAACACTAAAAAGCAGAGGCATCACTTTGCTGACAAAGATCCATTTAGTCAAAGCTATGGTTTTCCCAGTAGTCACATGTGGCTATGAGAGTTGGACCACAGAGAAGGCTGAGTGCTGAAGAATTGATGCTTTTGAACTGTGATACTGGAGAAGACTCTTGAGTGTCCCTTGGACAGCAAGGAGATCAAACCAGTCAATCCTAAAGGAAGTCAATCCTGAACATTCATTGGAAGGACTGATGCTGAATCTGAAGCTCCAGTACTTTGGCCACCTGATGCGAAAAGTCGACCCATTGGAAAAGACTCTGATGCTGGGAAAGATTGAAGGCAACAGGAAAAGAGGGTGACAGAGGAAGAGACTGTTAGATAGCATCACTGACTCAATGGACAGGAGTTTGAGCAAACTCAGGGAGATAGTGAAGGATAGCAAAGCCTGGTGTGCTGCAGTTCATGGGGTCTCAGAGAGTCAGACACGACTGAGTGACTGGACAACAACTCAACCACAGATGAGCCTGGGTTTGGGGAAAGTTAGATTCAGGGCTTATATGATATATGGTTGTCTGTCTTTCTGTGTGTGTGTGTGTGTGTGACTTGTTTCATTATCTGACCAGCTAGAACCAGCTCATAGGCAGCTCTGACCATGCACCTGTCAGTCTTATAACCAAAAGCAAAGGAACTCTCTGCATCTGCAACTGTTAAGGAAATCCTAGCAAAACACCCTGGAAGGCCCTCTGGGTTGTGAGTCTGTGTCTGTGGCCAAGGGTGGAATGCTGTGATTGGTGGCCTTCACTCTGCAACATGGTTAAAGGGGAAAAGGGTAGTTACTGTCCTGAGCAGAAAAAGAACATAAGAGACTACTATATCTTATAAATATAACCAATACTATTTAAAATCTGAAACATGAAAATAGGTCAAAGGAAAAGAAAAACACACCTAATCTCCCTACCCGAAGACAACCACTGATATTGTTTTGGTGTGTTTATTTTAATTTGTTTTCTGTGCATGCTTTTTTTGTTTCATATTGCTTTTGCACCTGTTTTTACAATTTAAGCTTTCACTCACATGTAGCAATATAACTTATAGGTGGATTATGAGCTAGAAGGAAAGAAATAAGTCATGAAAATATTACAAGAAAATGTGCATGAATGTTTTTTATAAACTCTGGGGAATGACAGCCATTATAAACAGGATATCAAGTCAGAGCCATAGCAAAAGGCTGATAAATTTGACCACAAAGCCCCTTTAAACTTTATGGTAAAGGTACCATTAAAGAGATTGTTGGCAAAAGATTGTTGGCTTTCAACATAAAATCATTGATTAATATACAGCCAAATACAAATAATTCAGCATTATTAAAGCAGTTAGATACAATGCTTACCTACCAGACTGGTAGAAATGTTAAAGCTTTGAAAATATTCAGTGTGACTTACAGTATGGACAAACAGGTCCTCATATGCAATATATGTCATAATTCTAAAATGCACTTTCCATTGGAAACCAGCGATTTTACTTCCGGCTGTGGATCCTAGAGAAACATTGGTACATGAGCACAAAGGAGCACAGAGAGGGTCCTTGTTGCAGTACTGGTTTTAATAGCAGAATGTTGAAAGCAGCACAAATACTCATCAAAAAGACAATGGTTTAAAAAGAAGCCTTTGACAATGTGGGAACCACCACGAAGCAGCTAAAAGAGTGAGGGAGGTCACTGTATACCAAAAGGGAAAAGACTCAAAGTTTTAAATGGAAAAGGCAAGTTGTAAAATTTTGTTGATGCATGATCTCATTTGCATTTAAAGCAAAACCCCGCAGAGTATAATGTACACTCTACATAGTGTGATTTCAGATGGGAAGGTGGACAGCTCAATGGGAAACTGACCAAAGGTACTGCGCAATCTTGGGAGAGGCTAATGGGATTGAGGGAAAAGATAAAGGGGTCTCTTACTTTCTATATTTTGGGTTTTTAAAAAACTTGAATTTGTATTCAGATATTGCATGGATCAGGCTTCCTAAGTGGCTCAATGGTAAACAAATTGCCTGCCAAGCAGGAGACGTGGGTTTGATCCCTGGGCCAAGAAGATCTGCTGGAGAAGGAAGTGACAACCCACTCCAGTATTCTTGCCTGGGAAATACCAAAGACAGAGAAGCCTGGCAGGCTACAGTCCATGGGGTTGCAAAAGAGTGAGACATGATTTAGTGATTAAATCACCACCATTATATGAATCACTTTAAAATAAAGTCAAAACTCTTCACAGCATTATTTTTACTATAGAATATTCTGTCCTGCCATTGTGCCATGATTTCACCATGTCTTGCTATTTTCAAGGCCACTTCTGTACAGAAAGTGCTGGACATCTTCTGGATTCCTTCCTTGGGACCAGAGCCAGAAGTGGAATCAGTGGTCCCAGGCTGTGCACATTTTCCTGATAACATTTTACTAGACGGCTTTCTGGAGGAGTTACCACAATGGACATTCTGACAAGCATGAGAAAGTGGCCCATTTCCTGCACTCTTCCATGCTTTGATCATATCATATCTCATTCTTTCCATCATTTTCCTGCTCTTTGCTACTTTGATAAATGTTCCATCAAATCTCATTTTGTTTTAATTTCTTTCTTTGATCATTAATGAAGAAAAGTATTTCCCCATGTGTTCAAGTTTTATTTCCCCTTCTGCAAATTCTTTTCTTATCTTTTGCCCATATGCCTACAAGAGTCTGGGTTTTCCTCTTCACTGGTATGAGCTCTCCACATTAAAAGTCCTCTTGTCATAGCTTTTGCAGATACTTTCCTAGCTTTGCTATTTCTCTTTAAATTTCTTCAAGTTTTCTTTCCCAAAGCTTTAGACTTACCTATGAACCTTTCCTTTCCTTTCTTTGCTGATTTTATTTACAAATTCCTATCACTGTTTTTCCCCGAGATTTGCACTAATAACCTCTGCTAGACTTCATCCCTTATCATTTTCCTTCAATTCTTTTTATTTATTTATTTACCTATTTTTTGCTGCAAGGCTTCATTTCAATTTTATTTATATGTTATCCAACATAATTTCCTTATACTGCAGAATATGCTATTATTTATTCTTAAAATTAAGTTTTCAGACTTGATTCTCATTTACTTAGTATTGATCACGTGCCTTCTTGTCTGTATTTTACTGAATAACTCTCGATTAATAGTTCATTCAAATAAATATATTTTTAAGTTTAAATAATTCTCATCCAAACAATAATGTCTGTAATAAATAATGTTTTCAAAAATACCAAAGTTAGCCCTTTTAAAGTATTTAATATTAATACAAATGTGAACATGCAGATAGTTCATCTGCCAGCACATCCTGTGAAAAAGGAATTGGTCTATAACTGTACTGTCCAATATGGTAGCCCCTAGCCACAGGTAGCTATGGAGCACTTGAAATGTGGCTAGTACAAATGAAGACCCTGATGCTGGGAAAGACTGAAGGCAGGAGAAGGGGACAACAGAGGATGAGATGGTTAAATGGCATCACTGACTCTATGGACATGCATTTGAGCAAGCTCCAGGAGTTGGTGATGGACAGGGAAGCCTGGCATGCTGCAGTTCATGGGGTTGCAAAGAGTCAGACATGACTGAGCAACTGAACTGAACTGAACAAATGAAGAACTAAATTTTTAATAGCATTTAACTTTCATGAAGTTGAATAGCCACACTTATCTAGTGGCTGTAGGACTGGACAGTGCAGGCTCAGACGTTCCAAGGATCATCTCTGACTTCCCAGATCCATTTTTAGGTGAACCTGACTGAGCTAATTAAAGAAACAGAAACTACACTCCTGATACTTTGCTACAAATCCAAAATCAAAGCTACCGTAACTCTATTTTCTCATCTACCTGCCCAATTTTTGAAACCTAATGTTTTTGAATTATTAGCTTATATTTTATAATTCTCATTTATTACCTTCATCAGGCTTCCAATTGGGCTATTTTTCAGGTTTGAGGGTGATGAGATGTCAGAAGCACCCAATCTCTCCCCTCTGCCTCCAGAACTATTTTTACCTACCCCATTTTAGTTCCTATGTTTGTTATTTTATTCTGAAGCTATTCTAAAGAAAGAAGTACCTGAGTTAACCCCAGTAACCTATTATAAGAGTCTTGAAAGCTATAAAATATAATGAGACATTAACACATGCTGATATAAATACCCCTGGGATTTCTTAAAAGCTAGTTGTAAATTTCTTTTTGTTGATATTATTAAACCTGAAAGAAAGAGAGACAGACAGAATTTTACAAACTGTCTGAAAATTCCTTGGTGCTCTATACCCTCAATACTAAGATCTGGAATTTTCCCTGAACCAGTATAGCTATAAAGACTGTCCATCTGGTCACATGTCTGGAGTGAAGGAGGGCAGAGGGTAAGGAGTAGCAGCCTTGATCATCTCCAATTTCTTTCATTAGGGATGCAAAGATTATCTGCAAGTTTTTTCTATCATTTCTTTAAAAGCGATGGTGGTGCTGCTTGTCCTCCAGTGTATAAACCATTTCCCATGTGTAAACCCCACTAACCACACAGCCCTACTAAATGCATCTGTTTACCTAGTCACAGCCACGACTAGGCTACTTCCATATGTGCTACTTCCATATGGCAGACAAGACTGATGTCCAGGACCTTTGGCCTAGACCGAAGCTTCAAATACAACTTGGTACAAATACTATTATTTCTTGCTCCTTTCCAGAAGTTAAGGGAAGGGAAGAGAAGAAAGGGAAACAGAAAAGGAAGGAGAAAAAAAAGGCAGGGACATGAAGGGTGAACAGCAAAAAATATAACAGTCTTGGATCTTTGATAATTTACTATGTTATATATAAAAATACACACATAAAAGATTTTCTTCTATTTATCCTAAGTGTGTCCTTCAGAAAACTAGGGCTAATTTCCCCTTATTCAATTCTCAGTAAAAAGAAAAAAATCACTAGTTATGATCTTGGATATAAAAATAATGATCTTTACTATTTTTTAAAAATCCTTCTCAATTTTCAATATGGCATTTCAGCCACAATGCCAGTCATTTCTCCCATGCTGTCAGATGAAGTTTTTTTTGTTTGTTTTTGTTTTTTACTGTCTCTATATCATTCTACTGTTAGTGATATCATTTTCTTGTTAGCTTTAGACCTCTCTCCCATTCTCACTTCTTGTTCAATTTCCTGTTCTCAATGACCTCTGTATTCTTTTTAATATCTTCCAACTCATCACTCATTCCCTATCTTTCAGAATCTAAAATCAGAGGTCACCCTAAGTATATAAACTGCCATCTTTTAGAAGAGCATTCAGCTTGTGTTACTCAGGACTGTAAAATATTACCAGCCGGTACTGGCTGCATAATTTGCAGCCATAATTTGGGCTTCTTGCTCCAGATGATCGCACATTTCAAGATGGCAGATCACTAAACCAAATGTGCAGTCTTCTAAGTGTGAGGCTCCAGGTGACAATCAGCCCGTGAAGCAAGCCTCATTTCTAGGTTTGCCCTATGACTCTCGGAAGGGAGGGTACAATACCCTTATGGTTTCTTCTGCCTCCTGTTCTCTAGATTCTTCTCTTTCCTTGAAGAAGGAGAATTCCACATTAGGAACTAAGAGTTATTTTGTGGGATAGGGTGGGGACAAAGCGGGTAGGGGGGTTCAGGATAGGGGGACACAATGTACCTGTGGCCAATTCACGTTGATGTATGGCAAAAACCATCACAATATTGTAGAGTATTTATCCTTCAATTAAAATAAATTAATTTAAAAAGAAGCAGAAATGCAAAGTCTTAATCTATACCTACTGAATCAGAAAATCTGGGGCTGGGCTTGAAGAGGCCCTTCAAATGACTCTGATACACTTTAAGGTTTGAAGAGCACTGCCTAGATCATGGCCATCAAAGTGAGATCTGCAGACAAGCAGCTAATTTGAAATGCAGAATTTCAGCTTTCCCTCCCCCAGAATCAGAGTCTGGGTTTTAACAAGATCCCCAAGTGGTTCACAAGCACATTTAACTAAGAAGCACTGAACTTAGTAGTTTATGTTCTCAAGGGGTATTTATAGATTAGCCAGTGGAATCTAAATTGGGGGATGACTTTTAATGGAGTAATTTCAGGTTCAATTTAGATGGGAGGGGATATGTCACATTTAGAGGCTAAGTACCCTGCCTGACACCATTTACATGCACATTTCAAATGACACCACACAGCGCACATTCTGTCTTCTTCCTTGGCTTATATATGAGAGGAAGATTTGAAAATATGAAACCAAACCAAATAATTGCAACCATGAAGGCCAATCTTTTAACAAAAATGGTTGAGTGTTTCCTGTGTATACTAAGGTCTTTGCTAGACTCTGAGATGCCCAGTTCCTGCACTCAGGAACTCCCAGTCTAACAGGGGACATAGTCGTGGGCTGACATTAGTACAATGCCTTTGACAAACGCATAGTGACAGTGTTAATCACCCAGTCATGTCTGACTCTTTGTGACCCCATGGACTGTAGCCCACCAGGCTCCTCTGTTCATGAAATTCTCCAGGCAAGAATATGGGGGTGGGTTGCCATTGTCTTCTCCAGGGTATCTTCCTGATTTAAGGATCAAACCCAGGTCTCCTGCATGTCAGGCAGATTCTTTACTCTCTGAGCCACCAGGGAAGCCTGGCAAACACATAAGTATGGTCTTCAAGGGAATTTGGCAATCTCGGAGAACAGTGAAGGCTGGCTGGCCAGAGTAGGCCAGAGATGGTTTATGGAGTGAGGTCTTGCCGGAGTTGAGTGTTACAGGGTGAGTGGGGATCCACCAGATGATGAAGTGGCAGGAAGAACATTCCAGGGAGAGAAGCAGGGGAGCAGAGGCACAGGGACAGCAAAAATTCAGGAATTCTGCCCAGGGGATGGGAATACATTTGTGGCAATGCCAGGACACATCTCAGTGAAATAACAGTCCTTTTTGACGTTTCCATTCCAACGTCTATGCTGTCTTCCTTCTGAGCACAACTCTGTGTGCAGGCATGTGGCTCAGCCGCCTGCTGGAAGGATTCAACAGTGGCGGTAGCACTGCCATCACTCACTTCACACAGGAACCGGCCATCCAGAGAGCAGGAAATCCAGACCTGCCAGGGGGTCCGTGGAGGAACCCCTCCGTCATCACAACCTCTCCTTTCTCAGTCCAGTAACATGATTTCAGCACCATAGAGAAATGTGAATACACTTATTGGAAACCTTTGACAATCTCTGTTCTCCACCAGTGGCTTCCCTGGTGGCTCAGATGGTAAAGAATATGTGCAGTGCAGGAGACCTGGGTTCGATCCCTGAGTTGGGAAGAACTTCTGGAGAAGAGAACGGCAACCCACTCTAGTATTCTTGTCTGGAGAATTCCTTGAACAGAGGAGCCCAGTGAGCTACAGTCCATGGGTGGCATAGAGTCGGACAGGTCTGAATGAGTCACAATTTCTTCACTCAGTGTGACTAACAACACCCTAATGTTTACCCAGGACAAGGAATGGTTCCTCTGTAGACCTTTTTCTCCTCCATCCCAGCTTTATCTTTAAGATACATCTTACATCTAACCGACCCCACCACCTCCACAGTTCCATATTGATCTAGCTCTCATCATCCCTAAGGTGGACCACTGTGCTAGAACTCCAAACTAGACTTATTGCTTTCACTTTTATCTTTCTACAGGCAAGCCTTCACATAGCAGCCAAATGGCCTTAAGTACAGAGAACAAAGTACAGCCCTCTCCTGTCCAAGAGCCTCCAAGAATTTCCCATCACATGCAGAAGGAATGGAAACACCCTTGAGAGGCTCAGAAGACCCTGCACTGTCCCGCCTGTCAACCCCCTGCTCTCCTCCCCTTGTCCACAGTCCACCCTGCCTTCTCAGCCTTTCTTGATGAGACTGGCTCTCGAGTCAGGCTCCCGGCAGGCTGTCGCTCTTCTCCCTTCCACCAGAGTGCCCGCTTGCACTTCACCTGGGCATCTGCTAAATTTCATGTCCTGAAAGAGGCCTTTCTTCACCACCCTGCTAAAAACAGCACTCCAAATCCGACGCTTTTCTCCTTTAAAGCACTAATAACCAGGAGCTAGAATGTAAGCTTCATGAGGTTGAGACATCATTTGTTTTGCTAGAATAGCACCTACAATTTGTAGATGCTCAAATATTTCTTTCCTGAATTTAAAGTCATACTCAACTCTTCCATCTACATTGCTACAAGAATGATTATCCAGTCTAGTAAGCTGACAAAGTGAATTTGCATCTTTTTTGTGGCAAGCTTCAGTGGTTCTCAAACTTCCCTATGCCTCAAAATCACCTGGAGGGCTTATTAAAACACAGATTCAAACAAATGTAATGAGTTAGAAATAAGTAAGAGTTGAGACTGGGCTTCCCCAGTGGCTTAGCTGTAAAGAATCTGCCTGCCAATGCAGGAGATGTGGGTTCAATTCCTGGGTCAGGAAGATCCCTAGAGAAGGAAATGACAACCCACTCCAGTGTTCTTGCCTGGGAAATCCCATGGACAGAGGAGCCTGGTGGGCTACAGTCAATTGGGTTGAAAAAGAGTCAGACACGACAACAACAAGGAAGGTGTTGAGATTAGTAAAACTAGTACTTAATTGTACTTGGAACTTTGTATTTCTTGGAATCCCCATACAAAGTATGAACTGTGATTTAATACTCAAGAAAGAAATAGCAAAAAAGAAAAACACACAGGTTAATGGCACACAGCCTCAAAATCTGATTCCAAAATGAGGTTGGGGCTGGAAAATAGCATCACGAACAAGTCACTGGATGCAGCTGATAGTCTGATCCAGGAACCCCACTTTCGTAAGAGACCTCTGTGCCAAACATCCCCTCCAGCGGTGTGTCTCCTCTTTTGTCTCTCCCAACCCCACTACTCTGTTCATAATTGCCAATACATGAGCCCCTACACACGAATCTTCCAAGGTTCAAAGTTGAGAACTTTCAAAGATGATAACGTGCCTTCACACATCCAATAACATGTTAGTTCATGCATCTGACATACATCGGCATATGTGTACATCCTCAATAGCTGGTTGTGCTTTTGTGCACTTTACAGTCTCATATAGAGTACAGGAGCACTGTATCTTTATTTCAAGTCCAGAATGTCCAGAAACAAGTGTAAGAGCAGCAGTGATATAGTTCGTATTACTGTACTTTTCAAGGTATTATAATGTTAGATTTTAAATGTTTTATTTACTGTGTTTGTTTGTATGTATTATTTGTGTGAAAAGTATTAGAAACCTATTGCCGTGCAGTATGATACAGCCGATTGTGTTAGTTGGATACCTAGGCTAATTTTGGGCTTCCCTGATAGCTCAGACAGTAAAGAATCTGCCTGCAATGAGGGAGACCTAGGTTCAGTTCCTGGGTTGGGAAGGTCCCCTGGAGAAGGGAAAGACTTCCCACTCCAGTATTTTGGCCTGGAGAATTCCACGGACTGTATAGTCCATGGAGCTGCAAAGAGCTGGACACGTCTGAGCGACTTTCACACTAGGCTAACTTTGTCAGGCTGACAAACAGATTGGACTGAAGAATGCACTCTTGGACTGAACTCATGTGTAGGGGCTTACTGTAGCATCACATAAAGTGGTGAAGAGGAACTAGTACCTGGGCTCTGCTCCTGGGTAAAAGGGTGTCCTTGTGATATGAAGCACAAAACCCCCACTTCTCACTGGGGATTTGGTGTAATCGTCAGGCTCTGAAAGAAAAAAAAAAGTCTATGGGAAAAAAAATGCTTGTGGAACATTATGCATTCTAATTATGTTAGAATTTGTAAAGGGAATGCTTTTTGCTCTCACACCCTGTCAGGCTATAAGCCAGTGATTTCTGTGCCTGTGGAATATGTCAGGGTCACCAGCACTTAAAGTCTGTGGTTGGCCACAGACAATCGAACAGGGCTCTGCGGTGGCGATTGCAAGACCAGGCACTGGCTGATGGTTTAACTTCTGACCAGTGCTATTCAGAGGGAGCAGACCAGCGGTTCAGTTCTTGGGCTACAACAGGGAGACTTCTTATTTATTCCAATAGGTGACGGAGGTGGTAATGAGGGGGAGGTTTCTGAAAGTCACCTCATTTTAAAAATGTGTGCTACGGTCTGAAGGTTCGTGTCCTCCCAAAATTCATACGTTGAAACCTAACCCCCAAGGGGATGTAAATAGGAGGTGGGGCCTCTGGGAGGTGAGTAGGTCATGAGGGCAGAATCCTCATGAATGGGACTAGTGTCCTAATAAAAGAGATCAGAGACAGCTCCCTCATCCTTCCTGCTACGTGAGGTTGTAAGGAGACGATCATTGTCTATGAGGAAGTGGGTCCTCAACAGACACTGAATTTGCCGGGGCTATGATCTTGCATTTTTTAGTCTGTGGAACTGTGAAAAATAAATGTTTGTTGTTTGTAAGACACTCAGTTTAGGGCACTTTGTTATGTCAAATAGGAACCCAAATGGACTAAAACAGCATGTATTTGTGTGTGTGTGTGCGTTAATCCTGGCATACTTCTGGTCAATAAGAGGCTTCTGTGTTTCTTTCCGATCCCAACCTTCTTCATGCACATTAGAAGTCCAGTAATTATTCTGAGCCCCATTTTCCTCTGCTTTCTCCCTTGATAGTCTCCTACTACTCAGAGCAAAATTATTGAACCTCTCTGAGAATACAGTGATCTTTGGTGTTTGCTCCATTCAACACTTATCCACTAAACCCTAGCCATGGGCTTCCCAGGTGGTGTTAGTGGTAAAGAATCTGCCCACCAGTGCAGGAGACCCAAGAGATGTTGGTTGGATCCCTAGGTCAGGAAGACTCCCTGGAGTAGGAAATGGTATCCACTCTGTTATTCATGCCCGGAAAGAGGAGCCTGGAATGCTGCAGTCCATGGGGTCGCAAAGAGTTGGACACAACTGAGCGACTGAACTGAACTGTAACAGAATTGTTCTGATTCTTGACTGTTGTGGTGATTACACAAATCTACATGTAATCTACATCTACAGGCTTCAACAGTACATGAACTGTGAACTTCCAGATGTTCAAGCATGATTTAGAAAAGGCAGAGGAACCAGAGGTCAAATTGCCAACATCCATTGGATCACCGAAAAATCAAGAGTTCCAGAAAAACATCTACTTCGGCTTTATTGACAATGCCAAAGCCTTACTGTGTGGATCACAACAAACTGTAGAAAATTCATAAAGAGACAGGAATACCAGATCACCTGACCAGCCTCCTGAGAAATCTGTATGCAGGTCAGGAAGCAACAGTTAGAACTGGACATGGAACAACAGACTGGTTCCAAATAAGGAAAGGAATATATTGTCTGTATACTGTAAATAAGCAGGCTGTATATTGTCACCCTGCTTATTTAACTTATATGCAGAGTACATCATGAGAAATGCTGGACTGGATGAAGCACAAGTTGGAATCAAGATTGCCAAGAGAAATATCAGTAACCTCAGATAAGCAGATGACACCACCGTTATGGAAGAAAGTGAAGAAGAACTAAAGAGCTTCTAGATGAAAGTGAAAGAAGAGAGCGAAAAATTTGGCTTAAAACTCAACATTCAGAAAACGAAGATCATGGCATCTGGTCCCATCACTTCATGGCAAATAGATGGAGAAACAGTGGAAACAGTGACAGATTTGTTTTGGGGGGCTCCAAAACTACTTTAGATAGTGACTGCAGCCACGAAATTAAAAGACACTTTCTCCTTGGAAGAAAAGCTATGACCAACCTAGACAACATATCAAAAAGCAGAGACGTTACTTTGCCAACAAAGGTCCATCTAGTCAAAGCTATGGTTTTTCCAGTAGTCATGTGTGGATGTATGAGTTGGACCACAAAGAAAGCTGAGCTTGAAGAATTGATGCTTTTGAACTGTGGTGTTGGAGAAGACTCTTGAGAGTCCCTTGGACTGCAAGGAGATCCAACCAGTCCATCCTAAAGGAAATCAGTCCTGAATATTCATTGGAAGGACTGATGCTGAAGCTGAAACTCCAATACTTTGGCCACCTGATGCGAAGAACTGACTCGCTAGAAAAGACCCTGATGCTGGGAAAAATTGAAGACAGCAAGAGAAGGGGACGACAGAGGATGAGATGGTTGGATGGCATCACTGACTTATTGAACATGAGTTTGAGCAAGCTCCAGGAGTTGATGCTGGATAGGGAAGCCTGGTGTGCTGCAGTCCATGGAACTGCAGAGTCGGGCACAACTGAGCGATTGAGCAACTGAATGGGCACGACTGAGCAACTGAGCAATTGAACTGTATACATAAGACAGGATTGCATAGAAGTAAATTCATACACACGTGACTGCATGTAAAATTGGTAAAATATGAATAAGGTGGATTATATTGATGTTTATATCCTGGTTATTGTATTATACTATCACACTAGATGCTAATATTGGGGGAAACTAGATGAAGGATACATGGGATCTCTCTGTGTTATTTCTTACAACTGCACGTGGATCTACAGTGATCTCAAAAAAAGCACATGAAAAAGAAGTGCTGCAGAGAGGACAAGTTAGTCGACATCAGAATTCAGGGCCCTGGGCAGTTGGGGCATCGAAAGGGCAGTCGGCCCAGAGAAAAAGAGAGGACCTATATTTAAAGGAAAGGGAGGCACAGACATGATAGGATATGTTCCTAAGAAAAAAATTCCTTCTCCTCCTGTCCTTAAATTTTACTAGCAGCAAAATATAGTCTATCACCAAGCCATCATTTCTAGAATGCCAGCATTTCCACCATATGCTGCAGGTAATAATAATAATAGCTGACACTTAATGAGTGCTGCTAGGTAGTGCCAGTTTCTTTCCATGAGCTATCTTATTTGATGCTCTCAACAATCCTATGAGAGAGGTACTATTCTTATACCCACCTTACAGATGTGAAAATAAAGGCACAGAGAGATGAAGACATACAACTATCACTGGCAGAGCCAAGATTTCTCTGATTTCAGCAGCAGCATCACCTACAAGAACTGGATGCTCATAAGCGCCAGGTATACAGGCCGAAATTCATTTCTCTTCATGAGGAAGAATGTGACTATCATCCTCCCATTATTTCTGGAAAATTCTCCATGATATATTGGCATTGATTAACCACATTTGTTTATTATGTGCTTTCTAAGTGCCAGCCACTTTACATAATTTATTCCATTAAATCTTCACAGAGTGTCTGGATTATTATCTTCACTTAATTGATAAGAAAATGGAGGCAAGGTCTTGTCCCAAATGACACGACCAACAGACGCAGCCCTGGTAGTGGCCCTCAGGTGAGCAGACTCCAGAGCTACCGTTCTGTCTCTGAGCTCTGCTGCCGCCAACCTTGAAACTCCAGACTCACAATCATTTAATTTCCCCCCAAAGCTAGATGCTTTTTACTCTCCCGGTCTCCACTGACTAGGCATGAATCTGTTTTATTTTGCCTCCTGTGTAACTGATACAGATCTTGCACATTCATTTTGCAAAGCACATTCTGGGAACTTTCTTTGCTATGTTACTCCATTCACTGCTCAAAGCTCATGTTACCAAACCACATAAATAAAAAGAACTTCTGGCTTAAGCACGCATCGGCAAGAGCGATATAATGTTTGACAAGCAGCATCATAATGACGGCAATGACATTTTGCTTTGAAGGGTTGCAGGAAGCAATCAACATCTCAAACCTCTAAGCTATCAGCAACTTCAGTTTCTCTCACCTGTGCCACTGCAGAGCACCTGTGATGGGGTATTCAGGGCTTAACTGTTCATCTATCAGTCCCCTGCCCCTTACAAGTAAAGAGGACACATTCTGTTACTCTGTGTGTTAGTCGCTCAGTTGCCTCAAACTCTTTGCTACATGGACAGTAGCTCACCAGGATCCTCTGTCCGTGGGGATTCTCCAGGCAATAATACAGGAGTGGGTAGCCATTCTCCTCTCCAGGAAGTCTTCCCCAACCAGGCGTCCAACCTGTGTCTCCTGCATTGCAGGCAGATTCTTTACTGCCTGAGCCACCAGATAACTCGTGTGTGTGTGTGTGTGTGTGTGTGTGTGTGTTAGTTGCTTAGTGCTGTCCAACTCATGCGACCCCATGGACAGTAGTAGCTCACCAGGCTCCTCTATCCATGGGATCTCCAGGCAAGAATACTGGAGCGGGTAGCCATTCCCATCTCCAGGGAATCTTCCCAATGCAAGGATCAAACCAGGGTATCCTGCATTGCAGGCAGATTCTTTACCACTGCTGCTGCTGTTGCTTTACCACTGAGCCTCCAGGGAAGCCCAGGGAATTCTCTATTGCCCTATGATCACAGAGATTGTACGCACGGAATCAGAAGGGTTTACCAGGGAAATTTCTTGTAGGAGTTCACCAAATAAGCTCACAGCACCTTGCTGCAGGCCCCGGGTGACCACGTGGCTTCCTAGGGCGGCGGGCCACACACTGACACTTTTCTCCCGGGGCGCCCGCCCGCTCCGAGCGAGCGACTCCACGTCCTGGTTTTCCCGGGGCTCCCTCCCCGGCCGCGGCTGCCTGTAAACACGCGGGGCTGCAGGCAGGGGCGCCGCGATTGGAGGAGCCCAGCCCGGCCTCCCCTCCGCCGGCTGCCGAGCTGTCAGTTACCAGCACGGTGTGAGCTAGATTTTGGCGCCACAGCTGGGGAGTGAGGCTTTTGTTCCATAACAAAAACAAGCGCCTGAATGGCAGAGCTGCCAGCGCCCAGCCCGGCGAGGCAGGCAGAAAGGAACCGCCTGGTGAATGTTTGTGACCTGTCATTAGAAACAGCTCGCACTATTTCTAAACGATATTGTGGAGGCAATGTGGCAAATTACGGTGCGTCCCCGCCACGACCTGGCTCAAGCCTCCCGCCCCGGTGAATATGGGCTCCGTGCTCTAATAACCGGCCTATGAGCTCAGGTGGAAATCCTGGGTGGGAACCAACTGAAGTCCCTTCCAGCGCTTTCTGCCTTGTCTGTCAAAGAACTTCTGTTTTCCCTCTGCGACCGAAAGGCCGGCCTTCTGGCTGAGACAGTTAAATGATGGATTCATTTATTCCAGGAAGAAAAGGGAGGCATTGAATGTCATAACGCAGTTCACGAGATTGTACTCTCTATAAATGCATAGACAATCTCTACTATATGATTTGTTTGCTTTTGGCTAAGTTAGAACACATCCAGATCCAAGTTGCTACCTACTCCGGGAAAATTCCAACAGAAGACGCGGGTTTGATCCCTGCGTCCGGAAGATGCCCTGAAGAAGGGCATGGCAACCCACTCCAGTATTCTTGCCTGGAGAATCCCCATGAACAGAGGAGCCTTGTGGGCTGTAGTCCATGGGGATCGCAAGAAGTCAGACACAGCTGAGTGACTTAGCACACATTCTCATTTCAGAAAGGATTCTTTAAGTTCCAAAAGCATTTAGAGGACTTGAACATTCCACACCCCATTCACGCCACAATCTAGGAAAATGAAAAAAAGGAAAACAAACCCTCCATCTCAATTAGTGGTGCTACTATTTAAAGTGTGATGATTAAAAATTTATTCCTTCAGCTGTAGATTCAGTCTTGTTGGAATGAAATGTTTTTGAGGAAATTATGAGGTTGAAAGGTAGTCATTTATACCTCAGTGTGAATGACTTTAATGACTTTGCTTGAGAACAGGTTTTCAAGAAGGGGAGAAGCTAGTTGCAACTGAGTTCCTAAAAAGATACAAAGGAAAATATGAGTGGCCATGAAAGCACAGAAAGAGTCTGGATGCCTCAGAACATAGATGCTTGCTGTTTTCAATTCTGAGAAAAGTCAACTTTTTAAAGAGAGCAGGTTTTTTGGATTTTGTCTTTTGTTTTTGCAGGACTGTCCAATGGACCTTTTTGTGACAATGGGCATGTTCTGTATCCACACTGTTCCAATATAGTAGCCACTAGCCACATGTAGTTATGGAGCCCTGAAATGTGGTTAATGTGATTGAGGAAATGAATTTAAATTTTTGTTTTATTTTAATAGCCCTGTGTGGCTAATGGGGTGTCCCTGGTGGCTCAGATGGTAAAGAATCTGCCTGCAGTGCAGGAGACCTGGGTTCATGTCTGACTCTTTTGTGACCCTATGGACTGTAGCCTGCCAGGCTCCTCTGTCCATGGAATTTTCCAGCAAGAATACTGGAGTGCGTGGCCATTTCCCTTTCCAGCGAATCTTCTTGACCCAGGGATTGAACCTGAATCTCCTGCATCTACTGCATTGCAAGCAGATTTTTTACCCACTGAGCCATCCCATTTAAAAGACATTTATACTAGTTAGAGCCTCACTAGATCCAGAGAAACTGGCAAATATCAATGTTTAACGCAATAAAAGTTCCATTCTTTAACAGTCAAATCTGGGTAGTCTTCTGATGGTGATTCAGAGGCTCAATCCCTTTTTCATTCTGGCTTTGACATCTTTCACTTATGGCTGCTTAGGTCACCAACTAGAAGGTGAAAATTGCAGAGTGGAACCCTGGGGGAGGTGTTCTGGTAGAGGAAGAGACCTGGAGATGGTACATATCATTTCTGCCCAAGTTCTACTGGCTAGACCTCAAAGAGTCCCACTAAACTGTCAGACTTGGAGATCCTGCCAAACCCCAAGGTCTCATTGGCAAGGCTCTCTTTACAAACAGCAATGATGGTGATGAAAAATGGGAAAGGGACTGACTATGCTTCCCAGCACAAGAGGGCCACTCACCAAAGTTATCAGAGCATTCTATTCCTATAAGTGTCCATGACTGAGCCCAAAGTTCACCAAATCAGAATTGTTCATAGGAAGGCTTGGGCACAGTTCTGGAAATGACTGTGGGAGAATCAGGAAAAGATGTCTATGCCTGTTCAAAGGGGACGTGGGAACCACAGAATGGGGTCTGGGGTAGAATTCTGTGAGCCATCTGAGGCATCACTCAGATGTGAGTCCAAAGGCACTCTCAAGTCTGTCGTTGCTTCTGAGGCCAACTCGAATTTTCCTGGTGCTGCTCAAATGTCACCATCAGTCCTAGGGTCTATGTTCTTGGTCAGTTGCTAAGTCGTGTCCGACTCCTCGTGACCCCATGGACGGCAGCATGCCAGGCTTCCCTATCGTTCACTGTCTCCCAGAATTTGTTCAAACTCATGTCCCTTGAGTCAGAGATGTCATCCAACCATCTCATCCTCTGTCATCGCCTTCTTATGCCATCAATCTTTCCTAGCATCAGAGTTTTTTCCAATGAGCTGGTTCTTTGCATCAGGTGGCCAAAGTACTGGAACTTCAGCTTTAGTATCAGTCCTTCCAATGAGTATTCAGGGTTGATTTCCTTTAGGATTGACTGGTTTGATTTCTTTGCTGCCCCAAGGGAGAGACACTCAATATCTATAGAAAAAGGAAAGGAAATACTGATTTGCTCAATTTTTATTGTTTTAAATTGAGGAGCTATCACTCATCTATTGATACTTTTTTAAAAAAATATCACTCTTTTCATCTCTCTGGGCCTTCTACCCCCTTGCCTTCATCTCAAACTGTAACTTGTTCCCAACAAATTAGTTAGTGAAGGTGGGAATGTTTATTCAACTGAGTATGGATCTGTCAACATGACTTTAAAGAGAATTTTGGCAACCTGAAGCAGTCACACAACCAAAAGAGAAAAAAAGGAGGAAAGAATGGAGGGAGGGAAGGAACAGAAAGAGAAAACAAAAGAATGAAAGGAAAGAGAATGTTTGGAGTTCACCCAAAGGCAGATTTCCTAGGAGCTAATGTAGCTCAATGGAGAAGGCAATGGCACCCCACTCCAGTACTCTTGCCTGGAAAATCCCATGGATAGAGGAGCCTGGTGGGCTGCAGTCCATGGGGTCGCTAAGAGTTGGACATGACTGAGCTATGTCACTTTCACTTTTCACTTTCATGCATTGGAGAAGGAAATGACAACCCACTCCAGTGTTCTTGCCTAGAGGATCCCAGGGACGGGGAGCCTGGTGGTCTGCCATCTATGGGGTTGCACAGAGTCAGACATGACTGAAGCGACTTAGCAGCAGCAGCAGCAGTAGCAATGTAGCTCAAACATCAGGGCTCCTTGCTGGCCGATGCCCCTTCCAAGGTTTTGTGCTCTCCTCCAGAGAGCAGCAGAAGAAGCAGAAGCTAAAGCCTGTGCCTGAGGCCAGGAGAGCTGCCCTAGGCTGGGCTCCACCTGTATATACATCATTTTAAGAACTTTATTGAGATATTATACACATGCCATAAAACACACTTATTTAAACTGTGCAATTCAGTGTCCTTTAGTATATTCACAAAGTTGGGCAACCATCACCATAATCTAATTTTAGTACACTTTCATCACTCTCTAAAGAAACCCCAGACCCATTAGCAGCCTCTCCCCACTCCCA
Organism: Bos javanicus; assembly: GCF_032452875.1. Taxonomy (NCBI): domain Eukaryota; kingdom Metazoa; phylum Chordata; class Mammalia; order Artiodactyla; family Bovidae; genus Bos; species Bos javanicus. The sequence goes on from NC_083881.1 coordinate 44,273,384, forward strand.
CTCCCACACCCTTAACTCAGGCAACTACTAATCTACTTTCTGTTTCTATAGATTTCCCCATTCTGGACATTTCATATAAACAGAATCATACAATATGTGCTTTTGTGACTGCTGCTACTACTGCTGATGCTAAGTCACTTCAGTCGTGTCTGACTCTGTGTGACCCCATAGACGGCAGCCCACCAGGCTCCCCCATCCCTGGGATTCTCCAGGCAAGAACACTGGAGTGGGCTGCCATTTCCTTCTCCAATGCATGAAAGTGAAAAGTGAAAGTGAAGTCGCTCAATCATGCCCAACTCTTCACAACCCCATGGACTGAAGCCTTCCAAGCTTCTCCGTCCATGGGATTTTCCAGGCAAGAGTGCTGGAGTGGGGTGCCATTGCCTTCTCCAAAGTTTTCAAGGTTCACCTATGTTGCAGCATGTATCAGAATTTTATTTCTTTTTATTGTTAAATAATAGTCCACGGTACAGCTAGACCACATTTTCTTTATCTGGCCATCAACTGATGGGCATTTGGGTTGATTCTATAATCACTTTTGTGTCTATTTCGTATGTGTGTGGGGCTTTCCAGGTGGTGCTAGTGGTAAAGAACCTTTCTGCCAAGTCAGGAGACATAAGAGATGTGGGTTTGATCCCTGGGTCGGGAAGATCCCCCAGAGGAGGGCATGGCAACCACCACTCAAGTATCTCTGCCTGGAGGATCCTATGGCCAGAGGAGCCTGGCAGGGCACAGTCCATGGGGTCACAGAGTCAGACTACCAGTCATCCCAGAGTTGTGGGTGCGGTTGGCAGACTGTCAGCACTACCTTCATGTCCACCTGACCTCTTCTGACAACTTGTCTCTATCAGTTGTCAGGGAGCATTTGGGCTTTATTTTTGAGCCCTGGAGAAAGATCCGAGACCAAGATTGAACACTGTGTCCTGCCCAGGGTACATTATGACCCAGACTTCCGAGTGTCTTCCCTCAACCTCAGGACCACCCCAACATGGGTAGGAGTATGAGGGAGAGGTGAAAGGACCTGACCAAATCTAACTAAGGCACTGGTTGCAGGAACCGTGCCAGCTATGATCAAAGAGCTGGAGTTCTCTGAGGGCTTGCTCTAGTTAGAAGCCCTGCCTGAGCAAAAACCGGACGAAGTTATAAATGTGGCATTCCTTATGACCGCAACAAAATTTTCTATTTTTTTTTAAAGTTTAGTCAACTATGCTAAAAGAAAGACTCAATCACCCTCCTACTTTTTCAATAGAAATGCATTGCAAAACTGTTTTCATATGAAGAAATAATAAAAGAGTATGCAGAGAGGAGTGATGTCAGTGAAAATGGAAAAGAATACAAATATTATGTCTCTCCATAAAAACAAAGGAAAACCTGGCAAAAATGGTCAGTATCAACTTTTGCAACCCTGGAAATGAACTAATGGCTTGCAGCAATCAGGGAGTGCTTATTCAAGGAAAAGGGGGGAATCTGATTTGAGATTGGGAGCACTTTATTCTAGCCTGGGACCTGCCCCACATCCCAGCTCAGAGGTAGCCTGGAAAACAGAGCCTGCACTTCCAGTACTGGAGGCACAGAATGGATATCATTTGCAAAGAATTGTAATTACTTTCTTTTTATCTGGTGGCTCCTTGGAAGACTAACTCAAAATGCTTGTCTTTATTTGCCCTGTTTTGGAACTGGCCCAGTTCAAAAGATACTGGGAGGGAGTGGGGCATTTGTCCAAAACATTTACTGGCTAATGTTTTAGCTGCTGCTTTCTGGGGCTATAGATAACAGTTGGCATAAACCACAAATCTTGGGAGAAAAGGCTGGGAAATGAGGTGTCCATAAAGGCTTTGAAAAGCTCACACACATTCCTGGAAATCTAGACTACTGTGGGTGCTCAGGATCAACATGAGAAGGCTGTAGGATCTGCCATCGGGCTGACTTTAAGGTTCTGCACAAGAAGAAAATGAAGGCTAAGGCAGAGTTGTAAACTGTCAGGGTGCATGACAAAGGCCTGTCCACCCGCCACACCCCCCAACAGAGCCCCTTGACCCAAACTTTGAAATATTTTTGGTATCAGTTTTTTAAGGAAATAACCAACTCGTTGGAAAAGACCCTGATGCTGTGAAAGATTGAAGGCAGGAGGAGAAAGGGATGAGAGGTCAAGAGGATTAGATAGCATCACTAACTCAATGGATGTGAGTTTGAGCAAGCTCTGGGAGACGATAAAGGACAGAGAAGCCAGGTATGCTGCAGTCCATGGGGTCACAAAGAGTCAGACACGGCTGAGAGACTGAACAACAACAAATTTAATAAAATATCTGTTCAATCATCAGTGGACTACTAATCTGAGCACATGCAGTCTAACAGAACAGTGACTTCAATGGCCACATATGACAAAAAAACATAGAGTTTTCAGGATTCGTTCATAAAAATCATTAAATAAACAACAATAAGTAAAACAAACAGCAAATTGAAAAAAAAAACCTTGGAAAGAGAGAGAACCTGATTTCTAGAGTTGCCACATTATAGTATTCAAAATGTCCAAGTTGCAACTAAAAATTATGAAGTGTGCAAAGAATAAAGAATACACAAACACAGGAAAAACAAAAATTAATAGAAGCTGTCCCTGAGAAGATCCAGACATTGGATTTACTAGCAAAAGCCTTTCTTTTTATTTGTTTATTTTTTTGGCTTTGCTGGGTCTAAGATGTTTCCTGCATGTTTTCTTTAGTTGTAACAAGTAGGAGCTACTCTCTAGTTGCCGCGTGTGGGATTCTCTTTGCAGTGGTTTCTCTTGTTGTGGGGCACAGGCTCTAGGGTGTACAAGCTTGGCAGTTCAGGTGCTCAGGCTGTACAGCCCAGGCTTCAGCAGTTGTGGCACATGGGCTTAGTTGCTCTGTGGCATGTGGGAACTTCCTGGATCGGGGGTCACACCTATGTCCCCTGCATTGGCAGGGAGATTCGCAACCACTGGACCACCAGGGATGTCCTAGTAAAAGACTTTAAATGAACTACTTGAAATATGTTCAAAGAGCTAAAGCAAACCATATCTAAAGACCTAAAGGGAAGTATCAGAATGATGTCTTACCAAATAAAGAAGATCAATAAAAAGAAATTGTATTTTTTATATAAGAACCAAATAGAAATTCTAGAACTGAAAAGTGCAGTAACTGAAATAAAAAAAATTTACTAGAGGAGTTCAACATCAGGTAGAAGAATCTACAACATTCAAACAAATCAATTGAGGTTATCCAGTCTGAGGAACAAAAGCAAAAAATGAATAAAGTTTTAGAAATCTGTGGGACACCATCATATGTATAATGTGAGTCCTAGAAAGAGAGAAAAAAGAGAAAGGAGCAGAAAAATTGTTGAAGAAATATTAAACTAAAACTTCATGAAAAGCATTATCCATACATCCAAGAATCTCAATAAACTCCAAGTAGGAGAAACTCAAAGACATCACAATGTTGCTGCTGTTCAGTCACCCAGTCATGTCCAACTCGTAGTGAACCAATGGACTACAGCACGCCAGGCCTTCCCATCCTTCACCATCTCCTGAAATTTGCCCAAGTTCATGTCTGTTGCATCAGTGATGCCATCCAGTTATCTTGTCCTCTGACACCCTCTTCTCCTGCCCTCAAACTTTCCCAGCATCAGGGACTTTTCCAATCAGTCAGCTGTTCGCATCAGGTGACCAAAATACTGAGACCCACAATAAGACACATCATAGTTAAACAAATCAAAAGACAAAGACAAAGAATCTTGAGTGCACAAAGAGAAAAATGACTCATCACCTACAATTGCACCTCAATAAGGTAAACAGCGGTTTCTCATCAGAAACCATGGAGTGATACCAGGAAGCAGTGGAACAAGGCATTTGAATTGCTCAAAGGAAAAAAGAAGTCAATGAAAAGTTTTATATCTGGCAAACATATCTTTCAAAAATGAAGAGAAAATAAAATATTCCCAGATAAACAAAAAGAGAGTCTGTTGCTAGCAGACTTATCCTACAAGAAATGCTAAAGAAAGTCCTTTGGGCTGAAAGAAAAGGATGGACACAAGGTGGTAATTTGTAGCCATATGAAGAAATAAAGATTTCTGATGAAGATAATTACATGAGTAAATAGAAAAGACCATATGGCTGTGTTTTTTGTTTGAAACTGTGTTTTTTTCTATCTGATTTCAAGACCACTGCATAAAGTAATATTTTTCAATCTATGTGAATGGGCACACAATGTATAAAAATGTAATTTTAATTGTAACAACATTGAGCAGGAGAAGAGGCAGAATTGAGCTATGTAGGAGGAAAGATTTGGAATACTAAAATTCAACTGGTGTTAATTTAAATGAAATTGTTATAATTTGAGAGGGTTATTGTAATCCCCACCAAAACCACTAGGAAAATACCTTAAAATATATATATAGTAAAAGAAATGACAAGGGAATTAAAATGGCACCAAGAAAATATCTATTTAACAAAAAAGAGAGCATTAATGAATTGAGAGACAAAAATTATCTAAGACATATGGAAAACAAACAGCAAGATGGCAGAAGTTCTGTTCCATTATCAGTAGATACCTTAAAAGCAAATGAATTAAACTTTCCCATTAGAAGATAGAAAGTGGTAAAATGGATTTTAAAAATCCAATTATATGTCATCCTACAAAAGACACATTTTAGATTTAAAGATTACAAACAGCTTGAAAGTAAAAGGATGGAAAAAGATATTTTGTATAAATGGTAACTAAAAGAGTTCAAGTGGCCATAGAAATAGACAAAATAGGCTTTGTTACTACAGCAAAGGATAGTTTATAATAATAAAATTCTCTCCAACAAGAAGATATAACAATCATAAACATGCATACACCTAACAATGGGACTCTGAAATATTGAAACAAAAGCTAGCAGAATTAAAGGAAGAAATAAACAATTCAACTGTTAATTGTGGGAGACTTCCATGTTCCACTTTCAGTAATGGCCACAATTAGAAGATCAGCAAGGAAATAGAAGAATTGATAGCAAAGAACACAATAAAGAATACTTACAACTCAATGATAAATACCCTAATTAAAAATGGGTAAAGGATCTGAATACATATTTCTCCAAAGAAGATAAGCAAATGGTCAAAATGTAAACATGAAAATGCTCAGCATCATTAGCTATTAGGAAGATGCAAGATAAAATAATAATGAGATACCATTTCACACCCACTCAGTTCAGTTCAGTTCAGTCTCTCAGTCACGTCTGACTCTTTGCGACCCCATGGACTGCAGCATGCCAGGCCTCCCGTCCATCACCAACTCCTGGAGTCCACCCAAACCCATGCCCATTGTGTCGGTGATGCCATCCAATCATCTCATCCTCTGTCGTCCCATTTCATCCTGCCCTCAATCTTTCCCAGCATCAGGGTCTTTTCAAATGAATCAACTCTCCCCATCAGGTGGCCAAAGTATTGGAGTTTCAGCTTCAACATCAGTCTCTCCAATGAACAACCAGGACTGATCTCCTTTAGGATGGACTGGTTGGATCTCCTTGCAGTCCAAGGGACTCTCAAGAGTCTTCTCCAACACCACAGTTCAAAAGCATCAATTGTTCAGGGCTCAGCTTTCTTTATGGTCCAACTCTGACATCCATGCATGACTACTGGAAAAACCATAGCTTTGACTAGACGGACCTTTGTTGGCAAAGTAATGTCTCTGCTTTTTAATATGCTCTCTAGGTTGGTCATAACTTTCCTTCCAAGGAGTAAGTGTCTTTTAATTTCGTGGCTGCAGTCACCATCCTCAATGATTTTGAAGCCCAGAAAAGTAAAGTCAGCCACTGTTTCCACTGCTTCCCCATCTATTTGCCATGAAGTGATGGGACCGCATGCCATGATCTTCGTTTTCTGAATGTTGAGCTTTAAGCCAACTTTTTCACTCTCTTCTTTCACTTTCCTCAAGAGGCTCTTTAGTTCTTCTTTACTTTCTGCCATAAGGGTGGTGTCATCTGCATATCTGAGGTTATTGATATTTCTCCCGGCAATCTTGATTCTAGTTTGTGCTTCCTCCAGCCCAGTGTTTCTCATGATGTACTCTGCATAGAAGTTAAATAAGCAGGGTGACAATATACAGCCTTGACTTACTCCTTTTCCTATTTGGAACCAGTCTGTTGTTCCATGTCCAGTTCTAACTATTGCTTCCTGACCTGTATACAGGTTTCTCAAGAGGAAGGTCAGGTGGTCTGGTATTCCCATCTCTTTCAGAATTTTCCACAGTTTATTGTGATCCACATAGTCAAAGGCTTTGGCATAGTCAATAAAGCAGAAATAGATGTTTTTCTGGAGCGCTCTTGCTTTTTCCATGATCCAGTGGATGTTGGCAATTTAATCTCTGGTTCTTCAGCCTTTTCTAAAACCAGCTTGAACATCTGGAAGTTCATTGTTCACATATTGCTGAAGCCTGGCTTGGAGAATTTTGGGCATTGCTTTCCTAGCATGTGAGATGAGTGCAATTGTGCAGTAGTTTGAGCATTCTTTGGCGTTATCTTTCTTTGTGATTGGAATGAAAACTGACCTTTTCCAGTCCTGGGCCACTGCTGAGTTTTCCAAATTTGCTGGCATATTGAGTGCAGCACTTTCACAGCATCACCTTTCAGGATCTGAAATAGTTCAACTGGAATTCTATCGCCTCCACTAGCTTTGTTTGTAGTGATGCTTCCTAAGGCCCACCTGAGTTCACATTCCAGGATGTCTGGCTCTAGGTGAGTGGGAATGATCACACATTCGTGAGTATCTGGGTCGTGAAGATCTTTTTTGTACAGTTCTTCTGTGTGCACACCCACTAGGATGATCATAATAAAAAACAGAAAACAACAAGTATTGAGGAGGAGGCAGAGAAATTTCAATTCTTATACATTTAGGTAGAAGCTAAAATCCCTTTGCTGCTTTGGAAAATGATTTGGCAGTTCTTCAAAAAGTTAACGTAAAATTACCACATGACTCAGCAATTCCACTCCTCAGTATGTACCCCAGATAATCGTAAATGGCTAATCAAAGAAATCCACATGCACGTATTTTAGTAGTAATACTTACAATAGCCAAAAGGCAGAAAAAACGTATTTCCATCAGAATAAGAGTGGATACTTATCATACTGTTCATGGGGTTCTCAAGGCAAGAATACTGAAGTGGTTTGCCATTCCCTTCTCCATGGCAAATAGATGGCGAAACAGTGGAAACAGTGACAGACTTTTTTTTTTTTTTGGCTCCAAAATCACTGCAGATGGTTACTGCAGCCATGAAATTAAAAGACACTTGCTGCTTGGAAGAAAAGCTATGACCAATTAGACAGCATATTAAAAAGCAGAGACATTACTTTGCCAACAAAGGTCCATCTTGTCAAAGCTATGGTTTTTCCAGTAGTCATGTATGGATGTGAGAGTTGGACCATAAAGAAAGCTGAGCCCTGAAGAATTGATGCTTTTGAACTGTGGTGTTGGAGAAGACTCTTGAGAGTCCCTTGGACTGCAAGGAGACCCAACCAGTCCATCCTAAAGGAAATCAGTCCTAGGTGTTCATCGGAAGGACTGATGTTGAAACTGAAACTCCAATACTTTGGCCACCTGGTGCAAAGAACTGACTCATTTGAAAAGACCCTTATGCTGGGAAGGATTGAAGGCAGGAGGAGAAGGGGATGGGAGAGGATGAGATGGTTGGATGGCATCACCGGCTCAATGGACACGAGTTTGAGTAAACTCTGGGCGTTGTTGATAGACAGGGAGGCATGGTGTGCTGCAGTCCATGGGGTCGCAAAGAGTCGGACACAACTGAGTAACTAAACTGAACTGAAGAGTGGATAAACAAATTATGATACATTCATACAATGTAATATTACTTAGCCATGGTGGTGGTGGTGGTGGTCTGGTCTCTAAGTTGTATCTGACCCTTGCAACCCCATGGACTGTAGCCTGCCAGGCTCCTCTGTCCATGGGATTCTCCAGGCAAGAATACTGGAGTGTGTTGCCATTTAAGCAATAAAGTACCAATATATTCTACGAAACCTTAAGTGAAGTGATAGAAACCAGACACAGACAGTAACATACCATATAATTCCTTTCATGTGAAATATCCAGAATAGGTAAATCCATAGAGACAGAGATTAGATTGGTGGTTGCCAGTGGCTGGGGGAGGGGGAAAGGAAATAATTGTTTAATGCGTGTGGGATTTCCTTTAGAGTTGATAAAACTGTTCTGGAACTAGATAGAGGTGGTGGTTGTACAACACTGAGAATGTACTAAATTCCACTTGAATTGCTCACTTTAAAGTGGTTAATTTCATGTGATATAAATTTTACTTCAATACATTTTTTAAAACATATAAAATCCTCTACAACATTATGCTTAAACAAAACAAAACCTTAAAAACATTATGCTAAGTGAAAGAAGCCAGATACAAAAGATCACATATTGTATGATACCATATCCCTGGAGAAGGAAATGGCAACACATTACAGTATTCTTGCCTGAAAAATTCCATGGACAGAGGAGCCTGGTGGGCTAAAGTCTATGGGGTTGCAAAGAATTGGACATGACTTAGCTACTAAACAGCAACAAATACCATTTATATGAAAAGTCCAGAGTAGACAAATTTATAATGACAGAAAATAGATTAGTATTCCTAAGGGACAGGGAGTTGGGGGTGTTGGGACTGACTGCCAATAGTGACAGAGATTTGAGGGGCATGATAGAAATGGTTTGTAATTAGATAGTGGTTATGGTTCCCTGATAGCTCCATTGGTAAAGAATTGGCCTGCAATGCAGAAGACCCTAATTCAATGCCTGGGTTGGGGAGATTCACTGGGGAAGGGACAGGCTACCAACTTCAGTATTCTTGGGCTTTCCTTGTGGCTCAGCTGGTAAAGAATCTGCCTGCAGTGCAGGAGACCTGGGTTTGATCCCTGGGTTGGGAAGATCCCTTGGAGAAGAGAAAGGCTACCCACTCCAGTATTCTGGCCTGAAGAATTCCATGGACTGTGTAAGTCCATGGGGTCTCAAAGAGCTGGACATGACTGAGAGAATTTTGCTTTCACTTTCATGGTTGTATGACAGTGAATATACTAAAAACCACTGAACTGTACACTCTGAAACAGTGAACTTTATGTTACATAACTATTATAAATAAATGTCCAAGAAGTCTCCTGCAAACAAATTAAAACTCAATTTAAAAACAAATATTCAGAGAAAGGATGTCAGGCTCCTAAATGATAATAATTATAAGAGGGACTTCCCTGGTGGTCCAGTGGCTAAGGTTTTGCATTCCTAGGGAGGGGGTGTGAGTTCAATCCCTCCCTGGTCGGGAAGCTAAGATCCCACATGCCTCAGGACCAAAGAACCAAAAAATATAAAACAGAAGCAACATTGTAACAAATAAAGACTTTAAAAATGGTCCATATTAAAAAATCTTTAAAAATAGTTATAATAAAGTTATGTCATTTTCTTTTTCAGCTTTTTATTTGTGATTTGTTGCCATTTCCTCTATCCCTCCAATAAATATTTATTCTTGTACCTATTTTGTATTTTTTTTCCCCTAAGAGGGCTCTTAAAGTTAATTAAACTTCAGGTCACTCAAAACCTGGATGCCAACCCTACATTAATAGGTGCAGAAACTCAGCCACCCATAGCTCTACAAGATGTAGGAATTCTGTTCCCAAGCAGGCTGTGCAGTTTCAACAGAACTCACTGCTGACTCCTCCACACCTCTCTGCCCAGACTCACAGGTCTTCAGTCCTCCTCTGAGATGCCCTTCTATTCTCACCCTCATACTGCCACTGCTTCTTCCAGGTTATCATCAGTCACATCACCTAACTGCTCTACAAACCACTTCCTCCAGTCATCCTCCAAACTGCTGCCAGGGACAATCTTGCTGAAACACATCATCTCTCCCTTCTCATCCCTACCAAGAAGCCTCCCAAGGCCCTTTATTTGTAGGGTAAAGGACAAATTTCTTACAAACAGGTCCCAGGCTGTCTTTGCAGACCTAACTCCTAGTCTCTGTCTCACTAAAATGCATCTCTGCATCACATGTCACGTCTGACTCTTCTTCTAACCTCAGGTTTTCTATGTCTCCCCTTAGCTTTTGCACTGTTCTTCTCTCACCTTCTCCTCTTCTCCTTGAGGAGTTCTTCATTTGTCAATACGCAGCTCAGCTTTTGCTTCTACAAGTTTTCCCAACCCTCTCTGCAGTGTTTATGATCTCTCATTGTACTTATTAGTACCGGTAGTTGTGCATTCTATACATTCACATACGTTTACAAATCAACTAAGGATTTTGAACTATTTCCCTGTGCATATAAAAATATATAAAACTCACACACACATGTATATTATATGAAAAAAGGGAAAGTGTTAGTCATTCATTCATGTCCAACTTTTTGTGACTCCCTGATTTGTAGCTCGTCAAGCTCCTCTGTCCATGGAATTCTCCAGGCAAGAATACTGGAATATATATATACACATACTGAAGATTTAGGTGCTTATCAACATACCCAAAGCAAAGACAATGTCATATCTATTCTAAAAATATTTTTTTTGACAGTTACTATCTTTTCTTTACATAGTATGTACTTATTCATGTTCCAGGCACTGATTGAATTATAAGTATCTATACATGGGTGTTTCCACTGTTTCCCCATCTATTTCCCATGAAGTGATGGGCCGGATGCCATGATCTTCGTTTTCTGAATGTTGAGCTTTAAGCCAACTTTTTCACTCTCCACTTTCACTTTCATCAAGAGGCTTTTGAGTTCCTCTTCACTTTCTGCCATAAGGGTGGTGTCATCTGCATATCTGAGGTTATTGATATTTCTCCCGGCAACCTTGATTCCAGCTTGTGTTTCTTCCAGTCCAGCGTTTCTAATAATGTAATCTGCATAGAAGTTAAATAAGCAGGGTGACAATATACAGCCTTGACGTACTCCTTTTCCTATTTGGAACCAGTCTGTTGTTCCATGTCCAGTTCTAACTGTTGCTTCCTGACCTGCATACAGATTTCTCAAGAGGCAGGTCAGGTGCTCTGGTATTCCCATCTCTTTCAGAATTTTCCACTTTTTTTGGGGGGGGCTCCGAAATCACTGCAGATGGTGACTGCAGCCATGAAATTAAAAGACGCTTCCTCCTTGGAAGGAAAGTTATGACCAACATAGATAGCATATTCAAAAGCAGAGACATTGCTTTGCCAACAAAGGTCCGTCTAGTCAAGGCTATGGTTTTTCCTGTGGTCATGTATGGATGTGAGAGTTGGACTGTGAAGAAGGCTGAGCACCGAAGAATTGATGCTTTTGAACTGTGGTGTTGGAGAAGACTCTTGAGAGTCCCTTGGACTACAAGGAGATGCAACGAGTCCATTCTGAAGGAGATCAGCCCTGGGATTTCTTTGGAAGGAATGATGCTAAAGCTGAAACTCCAGTACTTTGGCCACCTCATGCAAAGAGTTGACTCATTAGAAAAGTCTCTGATGCTGGGAGGGAGTGGGGGCAGGAGGAGAAGGGGACGACAGAGGATGAGATGGCTGGATGGCATCACTGACTTGATGGACGTGAGTCTGAGTAAAGTCAGGGAGTTGGTAATGGACAGGGAGGCCTGGCATGCTACGATTCATGGGGTTGCAAAGAGTCGGACACGACTGAGGAACTGAACTGAACTGACTGATACATGGGTGTGTGTGCTGTGTGTGTATATAAACAGTCTTTTCCTTAAGGACTTTATACACCGAATAAAGAAACAAGCACATGAGAGCAATTAAGAATCTCATTATTATAAATAAATGTCCAGTGGACTACTGCAAACCAATTAGATGAGCACTGATGGCTCCCAGAGCAGAGTGCATTGAATTCCACATATTTTAATGCAGTGACCAAACACTCAGACATTTTAAACAGCCATATCGACTGGCAGCCTCATACCTTAAGACAGAATAACCATCCTTTGTTTGGCAAATGTATTACTTACCCAGGGCATTCCTGGGCACTAGGTACGAGGCACTGTGACAGGTGCTGGGGGCAAGAGAAAGAGTCCCAGATGTCAAGCTGCTCACAGCCTCTGTGGGAGGCAGCCAAATTCACCAACAGGCCTTCACATCCTTGAGTACTTTACAGAATGTTTTGTCTTTAGTTCATTGTAACTCAACTCTCATATTACAGACACTGTGAGAGAGAATACAGAGATAAATGCCTGGACTCTACCCGCCCCCAAGGAGTTCAGAGTCTAGGAGGGGAGACAGACATATCAACAAATATTAACAGTGCAGAGTGATTCATCAACACTGTAAGTGCCAGGTTCACTGGCAGAATAGAGAAGGGGGTGACTATTTCCTCCCAGCTCCCCTTCCCCAATGGGACAGAGTAATTGTGGAAGAGGTGATACCTATCTACTCTGGGTTTTGGAGAGCATTCTGAGCAGTGAGTTGGGACACAAAGACACAGAAGGATATGGCTGGAGGGTGAATGGTGGTGGAGGTGAGTGGATGAGAAGGTGAGGAAGGCAGCAATGTGAAGGGCTTTAGGTGCTGGTCAAGAGTTAGACAAATGATGAGAAGCCACAGAAGACTGCAGGGAGTAAAGAGATATGGATAATGCAAGCTCCCAGGTAGGATCACGGCAAACTGATGAGGTAGGAGCCATGCTGGAGGTGGAGAGATGGTCTGAAAGGCTATGGCAAGAATCCAGACAAGAGAAGATGAGGGTCAAATGCAAGTCCATGGCACTGGGGATGAAGTGGAGAGGCTACACTTGAGAAGGTCGTGACTGGATGTGCAGGAAGTAGGCACAGAAGAAAAATGTCCAGAATTAAACTCAGGTTTCCACCTCAGGAAAACTGAATAAATGAGGATGTTACCAGCCAGTAGAAAACAGAGAAGGAAGAAGAACCGTGGGAAGAAGAAAGAGAGTGAAATCAGTTGTGCTGGAGATAGTTAAGGAGCGTTTAAGTGGAGATTGTCACAAGAAAGTTGGGTCTACATGTCTGGAATAGGAGAAAGTAGAACTAAAATATAAATACAAAATATTCTGGAATTTGGATGTCAGAACCAAGGGAAAGGTTGAAATCTCCTAAGCAAAGAAGACAAGAGAACCCAAGACAGAATCCAGTCTCTCACAGGATGGGTTCAGTTCAGTTCAGTTCAATTCAATCGCTCAGTGGTGTCTGACCCTTTGCAACCCCATGGACTGTAGCATGTCAGGCTTCCCTGTCCATCACCAACTCTAGGAGCTTACTCAAACTCATATCCATTGAGTCGGTGATGCCATCCAACCATCTCATCCTCTGTCATCCCCTTCTCCTCCTGCCTTCAATCTTTCCCAGCATCAGGGTCTTTTCCAATGAGGTGCATCAGGTGGTGAAAGTATTGGAGCTTCAGCATCAGTCCTTACAATGAATAGTCAAAGTTGATTTCCTTTAGGATTGACTGGTTTGACCTCCTTGCTGTCCAAAGGACTCTCAAGAGTCTTCTCCAGTGCACCACAGTTCAAAAGCGTCAATTCTTCAGTGCTCAGCATTCTTTATGGTCCAACTCTCACATCCATAAATAACTATTGGAAAAACCATAGCTTTGACTAGATGGACCTTTGTTGATAAGGTAATGTCTCTGCTTTTTAATATGCTCTCCAAGTTGGTCATAGCTTTTCTTCCAAGGATCAAGTGTCTTTTAATTTCATGGCTACAGTCACCATCTGCAGTGATTTTGGAGCCCAAGAAAATAAAGTCTCTCACTGTTCCCATTGTTTCCCTATCTATTTGCCATGAAGTGATGGGACCAGATGCCATGATCTTAGTTTTTTGAATGTTGAGTTTTAAGTCACTTTTTCACTCTCCTCTTTCACTTTCATCAAGAGGCTTTTTAGTTCTTCTTCACTTTCTGCCATAAGGGTGGGGTCATCTGCATATCTGAGGTTCTTGCTATCTCTCCTGGCAATCTTGATTTCAGCTTGTGTTTCATCCATTCACAGGATGTGTAGATAAAATGATTATGGGAAAGACATAATATAGGAGAGAGTGGTGTTCTTAAAGTGAAGAGGATTTTGAGGAGAAAGTGGACAAAAGTATCATTGCTACAGAGTAACTAAGAAAGGCTAGACAGGAATTTGGCAATTAGGAAACTGCTGGAAATCTCTGGCTGATATCTTTCCCTGTGTTGCAGGGACTGGGAAACCAGGTACATTTGGGGTGAAGGGGTAAAGGAGTGGAGTTATTAGTAGAGTTTATTCCATCAAGAAACTTGACCTTGAAGGCATGGGGGGAGAAGGGCCAGTAGTTACTAATAGAAGGGGGCATTGGATTTGGGGAAGTGTTTTATGTGTCAGAGTCTTGAACATATTTATTGATTGAGAGGAAAGAGCCTGTTGAAAAGGAAGCTGAAGAATCAGATGCTCTTAGAGGGGCAGAAGGGGGTAGATTCTGAAGCAGAGCTGGAGACATTAATTTTCAAGAAAAAAAAAAAAAGGAACAAATCTTCACCTGAAACTGTAAGAATGGCAATGGATGTAAGAAGGTTGTATGTTGGGAAAAAAAGGTTGTATGTGTGTGTGTGTAAGGAAAATTAAGGGACTTCAAGCCTGATGGCCTCTATTACTCAAGAAGTCTGTTTTCATGTCTGGAGAATCAAGAAAGAGAATGGGCACTGGAGGGCACACAGTGTTTTCATGTGTCCTGTGGACACTGGAGGAATGAAACTGAAATGAAAATATCTCCTTCCATATTAATAAACAAGAAATACCACAGCCATCAGTAATTTCTGGTCTCCAAATATGAATCAGGGTTCCTAAAACTGTGATCCAGCAGATGCTGCCACCCCCCATGGTGATTGCTGAGGAGTTGGGGGGCTGCGAGAAGCAACTGTCTGCCACTCCTCAAGATGAACAAGGAAACCTGATTGGCCCCAGATAGCTGAGGTGACATGAAAGGAATGAATTCACTGAGCCCAGAGGCTTGCATCTTCCCATATGTAGAATGCTAAATTCCTTAACCGGATACCTGATCTTTGATGTTCAGGCTGCCTGCTCTCTCTGTTGCAAACTTGTATATAGCCTGACTTCCCCTTCTGCCTCCTTAGAGCAGTTTTCTCAGAGCTGCTGAGATGCTGTCGGAGTCCTAAACATTCCCACCAAAGAAAAGAGCTCTCTATTTTCACGTTGTGACTACATTTTTCAATTGACAAAACTTGGAAAGTGGAACTAACAGGGTGTTGAAACCACTGTAGAGATCATAGGTTAGTGGAAATACTGTCGGCAGTATAGAGGTTCAAGTGCCTTGTTCATCTCACACTAATAACTCAGGTCTGACACACATTTAAGCAGGTTGTGTAATTCCTAGAAGCTCAAGGTTCTTTCCCGACGAGTTAAGTATTCAAGTTAATGAATTAATATAAAACCAATGCCAGAGAAGTATGGTGAGATCACTGAATCTGTGGACTCGGCCACTGGTGACCAAGGGCAGGTGTCCCGGGGGTAAGAAAATGCTGTCTAGCTGTTTGGTCTTCACCGAAGACAAGACAATAGACAATGGGCTTAAATTGCAGCCAGATGTCAAGAAAGAACGATAATCTG
This sequence comes from Bos javanicus, assembly GCF_032452875.1. Lineage (NCBI taxonomy): Eukaryota > Metazoa > Chordata > Mammalia > Artiodactyla > Bovidae > Bos > Bos javanicus. Next base: position 44,288,945 of record NC_083881.1, read on the forward strand.
AGAATACAAGAGGACACAGAGCAACCTGCCTCAGTGATCCTTAGAAATAAGTGCACCTCAGGTGGTTCCGATTCCAGCCGTGGATGACGGCTTATTTGCATTTTTTACATTCCCTTTTAGCTCTATGCCACAGTCTGATGTTAAGCAAAAAGAATATATAGTAGCACACCCCAAACAATGGAGACAGCGGAGTACTTTGTTTTTCTTTGCTTTCCTTTTTATCTTCCTCTTTTCTCTAATGGGCACATGAGAAACAGCTACTATGTGAAAATAATCTGGACATTAAACTAAAACAAGTCATATGTAATTATTAACTGTGTCACAGCCCAATCAAAAGAGAGAGAGATTTAAACCCCTCAGTCCTCTCTCCTGCCTTGTTGGTTATCTCTAGCTTGATTAAAGGGAATGATACTCATTTGTAAATGCATTTGGCAAACTTACCCTGCTATTGTTTCCATTATTTTGCAAATTACAGACATTGAGATGAAGGCTCTGTAATTTCCTAGCATTCCCTTTATTCCTGCTTGGAAAACTGGTATTGCCCTGGCATACTTCCACTTTGCTGTTATTTCATTTGAATACAGCAAATTCTTTATTATGATTAACAAAGACTTCTGCTCCATTCCTCTTTGAATATCAGTCTGCTCTTGGAGATGAGTTGATTTTGAGCCCTGCTGTCTCCTTGATGTTCACGACAGCCCTGCTGTCTCTCAAAGATGTTCACGACAGCAGACACCAGTGTATTCCTAAATGACATGTTTTCTGTGTGTTCCCCCTTTTGAATTTGTTATATGTTTAATAATTTTACCATCGTCTGGAACTTTTTTCTCTTCTATCAACTGTCTGATTCTAAATGTCTCCTACACTTGTTACTTAAAAGCCTGCAAATATGCAAGCAGTTGGATTAGGTAATCTTGTTATTTTTAAGCTTCTTTCTCTTTTCAGTTTTCCTTTATCCTCATACATACATTTCTCACGATTTTACAATGTTTTGTAAGCAGTCTTGATACCAGGCACTTTGCACGCATGTATGCTAATCGTGTTTGACTATTTGCAACCCTATGGACTATAGCCTGTCAGATTCCTCTTTCCATGGAATTCTCCAGGTAAGAATACTGGAGTGGGCTGTCGTTTCCTACTCCAGGGGATCTTAATCCAGGGATCAAACCCGCATCTCCTGGGTCTCCTGCATTGGCTGGAGGATTCTTTTCCACTGGGAAAAGATTCTTTTCAACCTGGGAAGCTTCAGGCACTTCGGGGCATCTTAATAAATAGATGTTCTCCTTGAGCACTATATATTTCTAGTCCATTCATTTATCATTGCACTGGAATCACATTCCCCCCAAGTAAGTCTCTTCCTCCTTAAATCTTGCCTGGATGTCCACCCAATTTAATACTCTGGTAGCAGTCCTCACACTTAGAGAGTACTAGCTAAATATTCGTCTCCTAAAATCAGTCATATTGTTACCCGAAAGCTGGGTTTGGCCCTTGGTGGATATTGAGCCAAAAAACACAACTAAACCAAAGACTGGGAGATGGAAAGACTTATTGCTTGCAGTGAGTAAGGAGAACATGGAAGATTTTTCCCAAAGCAATGTCTCTCCAAGGAGTAAAACTGGGAAAGTTTAAGCTAAGGATATATGCATATTCATGAAAGGCCTTGAGCAGAAGAGGAGAATTCAGCATAGAATTAGGGCAAAGGTTGAGGGCCAGATTATTATTTCTATCGCTGGAAGAGGAACTAGGACTCTGTTTATCACTGAACTACTGTTTCTTAACTGCTTTTCCTTTGTTCCTGCACTCCCTTACTTCCCTTGCTGCTGCTAAGTCACTTCGGTCGTGTCCGACTCTGTGAGTCCCCATAGACGGCAGCCCACCAGGCTCCCCCGTCCCTGGGATTCACCAGGCAAGAACACTGGAGTGGGTTGCCATTTCCTTCTCCAATGCATGAAAGTGAAAGTGAAGTTGCTCAGTCATATCCGACTCTTAGTGACCCATGGACTGCAGCCTACCAGGCTCCTCCGTCCATGGGCTTTTCCAGGCAAGAGTACTGGAGTGGGGTGCCATTGCCAAAATCATTAATTACTGAGACCTGTGTAAGGGCAAGCATTGTGGCCAGGCTTAGATCACAAAACTGTTGTTGTTGTTCGATCACCAAGTTGTATCTGACTCTTTGCGACCCCATGGACTATAGCACACAGGCTTCCCTGTCCTTCACTGTCTCCTGGAGTCTTCTCAAACTCATGTCCATTGAGTCGATGATGCCATCCAACCATCTTATCCTCTGTCATCCCCTTCTCCTGCCCTCAATCTTTCCCAGCTCAGGGTCTTTTCCAATGAGTCGGCTCTTTGCATCAGTGGCCAAAGTGTTGGAGCTTCAGCATCAGTCCTTCCAATGAATATTCAGGGTTGATTTCCTTTAGGAGTGACTGGTTTGATCTCCTTGCTGTCCAAGGGAGTCCCAAGAGTCTTCTCCAGCACCGTAATTCAAAAGCATCAATTCTTCAGTGCTCAGCCTTCTTTACGGTCCAACTCTCATATCCATACATGACTATTGGAAAAACCGTAGCTTTGTCTATAAAGACCTTTGTAGGCAAAGTAAGATCTCTGCCTGTCAAGAAATCTATGCCTGATTCTCTTTCTCTGTGAGCCCCTATCCTATCTGCATACAAAATTTAGAAAAAGTCACATTCAAAGGATTTTTCTAAACCACAAGCCTTGGTAGAAAATGCTGGAAGTGAAATAGGTGCATGATTGTGACTTGGGGACTCCTCTTCCACAATCAGATATCAGAGCACAAAGTTCTTCTCTTATTCCTCTTTGCCTTCATCTCCTCATGCCTTATTTCCCCCTCTCCTCCATGATGTCAGCATCTTTGGGAAACAGACATCATTTCTTTAACCCAGTTGGGCCAAATATATGGAGGAGTATACTGAGGTGAGGGTAGTTTAGCCCCATTTATTCATGTTGGGTAGGTAGCATTGTAGAAAATGAGGATAATACCAGGGGAATTGGTATGTCTTACATTATTGAGTGCTTATTATATGCCAGGTATTATTACATCTGTTGTACGTGTTTCATCTCAGTTAATCTCCTCAACAATCCAGTGAGGTGGACCCTCAGGATTCAGAGAGGTTGAGGAACATGCCTAAGACCCTACAGCTAGCCACTGAGTAGCAGGTGCAGGGGAACTGCGATGTCTGATAGCAGAGCTAGAACTACACCCCGTCTACGCAGAGGAAGCACGCAGTGAATTGTTAGCATTCTATGGTGATTATTGTTCAACTATTTCTCTCCCATGTGTTGAGTAGTACTGCATGTTAGGCTGTGTTTGACCCTTTCATCTTGTTGACTGAAAAAATAAAATTCACAGATGTTGTGAGTTAAGTTTTATTTGGGGCAACATGAGGACTATAGGCTGGGAGAGAGCATCTCAACTCTGAGGAACTGCTCTGAAGAGAGGTTGGGGAAGTCAGTACATATGTGATTTTGTGAAGGGAATATGTGCAATCAAGCACAAATTTTTGCAAAAGGTTGCTGCTAGTCTCCTGATGGTTGCTTCTAGACATGAAGAGCAGATGTCTCCTATAACAATTTTAGTGCCTTTCTAGATATGAGAGGATACAAGAATTTGTATCCTTATACAATCTTATAAAATCTTCTTCTGAAAATATCTAACTATCTGAAAACCTGTTCTGCCAGTGTTTCCCACACCACAATGTGCCTCAATTCTGAGCTCCACCCTGAACTCTTTTTGTGTGTGTTGAAGGTCAGCAATTACACTGGCTAGTGACTTAATCCTTGTAGAGGCAGGTGGCAAGTGCCAGCTTTTAGCTGGCAACCTCATTTAATTTTCACAATAACCAATGGGATTATGGTTTCCATTTAACAATCAAGGAAACTGAATCTCAAAGGCATTTTGTAACTTGCCCAGGATTACTCAGCTAGTGAGAAGGAACGGCCCTGGGCACTCCAACTAGCCCTCACACTCCTTTTATTTCTTTTCAAAGCTTTCTTTGGAGGACATATTGAATTTTTCCTCATTAAGCTCCAGAATCTAATGAGGTCATATTGACAGTCATAACTCGGATATAAATGGCTGGCGTTCCCACCTGCATGAGACCCGCTCACACACTTATGCTCTTGCTGAGAGCTGCTCCTGCTCTGTGGGGGCACCACTGCCTCCATGGGATCCCCCTCCCCCAGAGGCCATATAGTCCAGTGGCCTCTGGCAAATGGGGAAGAAGGACTCACATTAGCCTTCACTCAGGCAGTGCTGCTGGTGCCCTGGTGCCCTGATGTCTAGAGCTTATTGTTTTAGTGTTTTCCTAAAAATGTAAGAAAACCTCTTTTGCTCTTTATTTACAGCCTGTCTGCTGTCTGATTCAGCTGTGATTGCATGGGGACCCGAGTACGGATCAGGACCACGTGACAGGTAACATTCTGTGTTCAGAATTATCCTCCTGTTCACTGACTAATATGTAGGCTTGGACCCAAGAGCCCCTAATTCTTTTAGGGGGGAAACTCCTTTTCCCAAACTATGTGGCCTGGGCGGAAGGCAGTACCTGTCTCCTACTAGGGAAGCTGAGGGGCCAGAGCCTCCTCTCCTGCAGTCAGAAGGTAAGCACATGGCCTCATTTGACCAATCAGTGCTCTCCTCTGAAACAAGCTGAGAGAGTGATACAAAGACAATAGGGATAAGGAGTCCTTAGGTGAGTCATCCAGTCCTGAGGCCTGATCCTCACACTCCCCTAATGCCTGCAGTTTTCAAGCCTTTAGGTGATTCTCTGAGCTCTATCCTTTACAATAAGTGGCCTTTTATTTAAAAAAATACCCAGGGTGTATTTCTGTTGCACACCATTAAGGAGCCTGAAATGCACACGAATTTACAACGTAAATGTCAAGAAAACTTTGTGGTCCTTTTCCCGCTCCTTTTCATCCCCCTCTCTCTTAACTTCTCTTCTGCTGCCAAGTTCCCATGGGTCAGGTTAGCCAACACTGCTCAGATCCCCTCATGGTGCTAATTTTACTAAGCTTCCCTGTCCAGAACGCAGAGCTCTGGGTTTCCTTCTCCACTTTTTACCACAACGCACGTGCCAGCATATCTGAAATTTTCTTCAGCAAGGGCTGCTGTTCAACAGGACTTCATGGTTGTAAAGTGATACCATAAAACCATATATTTTATTTGTTTTGTTTTGTTTTTATAATTTTATTTATTTATTTTTGGCTGCGCTGGGTCTTCATTGCTGTGCGGGCTTTCTCAAGTTGCGGTGAGCAGCGGCTGCTCTTCACTGCAGTACACGGGCTTCTCATTGTGGTGGCTTCTCTTGTTGCAGAGGACAGGCTCTAGGGCATGTGGGCTCAACCGTTGTGGCTCCCAGGCTTTAGAACACAGGCTCCATAGTTGTGGTGCACAGGCTTAGATGATCCATGGGATGTGGAATCTTCCCAGATCAGAGACTGAATCTGTGTCTCCTGCATTGGCAGGCAGATTCTTTACCACTGAGCCACTAGGGAAGCCCAAAGCCATATATCTTACCTCATAGAATATTCCTGAAACAAAGTCTTATAGGAGCAATAAGTGGACCAAACAAAAGAGCAGCTGTTCTGGCCCCCGTTAAGCTTGTAAAGCAGTGTTATAAGCCAACCCATGAATCCCCTCAGCTCCCTAAGAATATTCACAGCTGATAATGGTTCTGAATGGGCAATAGAAAGAGTATTTGATGGAGCCAACTCCTCCCATCTCTACCACCATCCCAATGTGTAGTGTTAAACAAATCATTGAACACTTTTGGGTTTTACTTATTGAGTTTGGAAAAATAAGGGCATTATATTTTCTCTAAGTTTCTTTCAATACTATGATTTGAGTGTTACATGTTCCATTAGCTTTTTCATTTTAATAGAAGACTTTTGAAAATGTCAAACTTTTGAGTTCCAAATACATCATCACCATACTGAAATAAAGCTTTATGGCAGGCTAGAAGGAGGAGTTTTGGTTTGCTTGGTTGGTGGTGAGAGAGAAAGGAAGAAGAGAGGCAAGGTACCTCAAATTTTTTGGTTCAGGTTTCCTGACAATTGCAATTCCACAACCAATTCTTTCTCTTATTAGACTAAGAATGCCAAGAGCTCCACCCTTCCCCCTTTCCCCCACCCCACCATGGTAGGAAGGTGCTCCCTAACGCACTTCAATCGTTGGTTAAAGACAGTTGCTCTCCTCGTATTACTGACCACAGTTCTTGGCCTCCTAAATTAATAGAAAGTACTAAGAGGCCAGACAAGAAATTCAGGCAAGGCTTTATTGGGACTCTTGTTGGAGAGAGGGAGCAAGAACAAGCAACAGATTTCCTTGTTCCTTCCCTGGTGTGGGGAGGTAGGGGGTGAGCTGCTTCCTTATATGGGTAAGGGTAGGGGTGTATCCGAAATGCAGTGCTTGGATGCAGTCTCAAAAACGACAGAATGATCTCTGTTTGTTTCCAAGGCAAACCATTCAATATCACAGTAATCCAAGTCTATGCCCCAACTAGTAACACTGAAGAAGCTGAAGTTGAACGGTTTCTATGAAGACCTACAAGACCTTTTAGAAGGAACACCCAAAAAAGATGTCCTTTTTATTATAGGGGACTGGAATGCAAAAGTAGGAAGTCAAGAAACACCTGGAGTAACAGGCAAATTTGGCCTTGGAATCTGGAATGAAGCAGGGCAAAGACTAATAGAGTTTTGCCAAGAAAATGCACTGGTCATAACAAACTCCCTCTTCCAACAACACAAGAGAAGACTCTATACGTGGACATCACCAGATGGTCAACACTGAAATCAGATTGATTATATTCTTTGCAGCCAAAGATGGAGAAGCTCTATACAGTCAGCAAAAACAAGACCAGGAGCTGACTGTGGCTCAGATCATGAACTTCTTATTGCCAAATTCAGACTTAAATTGAAGAAAGTAGGGAAAACCACTAGACCATTCAGGTATGACCTAAATCAAACCCCTTATGATTATACAGTGGAAGTGAGAAATAGATTTAAGGGCCTAGATCTGATAGATAGAGTGCCTGATGAACTATGGAATGAGGCTTGTGACATTGTACAGGAGACAGGGATCAAGACCATCCCCATGGAAAAGAAATGCAAAAAAGCAAAATGGCTGTCTGGGGAGGCCTTACAAATAGCTGTGCAAAGAAGAGAAGCGAAAAGCAAAGGAGAAAAGGAAAGATATAAACATCTGAATGCAGAGTTCCAAAGAATAGCAAGAAGAGATAAGAAAGCCTTCTTCAGCAATCAATGCAAAGAAATAGAGGAAAACAACAGAATGGAAAAGACTAGAGATCTCTTCAAGAAAATCAGAGATACAAAGGGAACATTTCATGCAAAGATGGGCTCGATAAAGGACAGAAATGGTATGGACCTAACAGAAGCAGAAGATATTAAGAAGAGATGGCAAGAATACACAGAAGAACTGTATAAAAAAGATCTTCACGACCCAGATAATCACGATGGTGTGATCACTGACCTAGAGCCAGACATCCTGGAATGTGAAGTCAAGTGGGCCTTAGAAAGCATCACTACAAACAAAGCTAGTGGAGGCGATGGAATTCCAGTTGAACTATTTCAGATCCTGAAAGATGATGCTGTGAAAGTGCTGCACTCAATATGCCAGCAAATTTGGAAAACTCAGCAGTGGCCACAGGACTGGAAAAGGTCAGTTTTCATTCCAATCCCATAGAAAGGCAATGCCAAAGAATGCTCAAACTACTGCACAATTGCACTCATCTCACATGCTAGTAAAGTAATGCTCAAAATTCTCCAAGCCAGGCTTCAGCAATATGTGAACTGTGAACTTCCTGATGTTCAAGCTGGTTTTAGAAAAGGCAGAGGAACCAGAGATCAAATTGCCAACATCTGCTGGATCATGGAAAAAGCAAGAGCGTTCCAGAAAAACATCTATTTCTGCTTTATTGACTATGCCAAAGCCTTTGACTATGTGGATCACAATAAACTGTGGAAAATTCTGAAAGAGATGGGAATATCAGACCACCTGACCTGCCTCTTGAGAAACCTGTATACAGGTCAGGAAGCAACAGTTAGAACTGGACATGGAACAATAGGCTGGTTCCAAATAGGAAAAGGAGTACGTCAAGGCTGTATATTGTCATCCTGCTTATTTAACTTCTATTCAGAGTACATCATGAGAAACACTGGACTGGAAGAAACACAAGCTGGAATCAAGATTGCCAGGAGAAATATCAATAACCTCAGATATGCAGATGACACCACCCTTATGGCAGAAAGTGAAGAGGAACTAAAAAGCCTCTTGATGGAAGTGAAAATGGAGAGTGAGAAAGTTGGCTTAAAGCTCAACATTCAGAAAACGAAGATAATGGCATCCGGTCCCATCACTTCATGGGAAATAGATGGGGAAATAGTGGAAACAGTGTCAGACTTCATTTTTTTGGGCTCCAAAATCACTGCAGATGGTGACTGCAGCCATGAAATTAAAAGACGCTTACTCCTTGGAAGGAAAGTTATGACCAACCTAGATAGCATATTCAAAAGCAGAGACATTACTTTGCCAACAAAGGTTCATCTAGTCAAGGCTATGGTTTTTCCTGTGGTCATGTATGGATGTGAGAGTTGGATTGTGAGGAAGGCTGAGCGCTGAAGAATTGATGCTTTTGAACTGTGGTGTTGGAGAAGACTCTTGAGAGTCCCTTGGACTGCAAGGAGATCCAACCAGTCCATTCTGAAGGAGATCAGCTGTGGGATTTCTTTGGAAGCAATGATGCTACAGCTGAAACTCCAGTACTTTGGCCACCTCATGCAAAGTGTTGACTCATTGGAAAAGACTCTGATGTTGGGAAGGATTGGGGGCAGGAGGAGAAGGGGACGACAGAGGGTGAGATGGCTGGATGGCATCACTGACTCGATGGATGTGAGTCTGGGTGAACTCCAGGAGTTGGTGATGGACAGGGAGGCCTGGTGTGCTGCGATTCATGGGGTCGCAAAGAGTTGGACACGACTGAGTGACTGAACTGAACTGAACTGAACTGAAGGGGTGTATCCAGGGGGTCCAGCTGGAGAGGTGGCTTAGGTCATTTGCCCTTTGGTGATGTTGTGTGCGGGGGGCATGCTCAGTACTCTGTTTTCGCTCCAGCTCTTCAGAAGTGGCAGTTGTGTTTTTCGTCTTTGTGTACCTTGTCCATAATTTTCCCCAACTGGCAAACATAGTTATTTTCAGTCCCAACTGAGCGACTGATCTGATCTGAACTGATAGTTTGTTTGTATTTTGTTGCTCAAGGAGACGGTTCAAGCACTGCAGCAGAGTCCCAGGTTCCAGGTCCCAGCCTGTCTCACTGGTATTAACGCTTGTAGAACGTTATTGGTCATCACTCAAATGCAACAATATCAATTCACGTTGGAGTCCTTTGGTTCAAAACACAGTTAGTGGATCCAGTTTCTCTTGGAGGAAATAGAAACCCCCGCTTGTCACTCTGCACAGGACAGGGAAGTTTCTCTTCTTATGGGTACATGTGTGAGTACTAGGTCTCTTCAGTCGTGTCTGAAACTTTGCGACCCCATGGGCTGTAACCCCCCAGGCTCCCCTATCCATGGGATTCTCCAGGCAAGAATAGTGGAGTGGGTTGCCATGCCCTCCTCCAGGGGAGCATCCTGACCCAAGGATTGAACCCACATCTCCTGTGTCTCCTGTATTGGCAGGAGGGTTTTTACCACTAGTGCCACCTGGGAAGCACATGTCATTGTATTTCTCTCCCTTGAACTGGTTGGGCATACATTCACATTACTACCTCAATTACAACTCATACCAAAGAATGTCAGCTACGATTACACTGGTAGTAGTTACTATCTCTTTGATTTTGCTCAAAAGATATAATGTTTGTAAATTCTTTAAAAATAGTACCATTTAGTTTAAACATTTGTATGGAAGAAATGTACTTTTATCCTTATTGTAGATGAAGAAACCAAGTGATGAGAGTATGAGTAACTTTCCCAAAGTCTCACAGACTGAAGGAGGCAGAACGGGGACTATCAACCAGCGATTATCTGTCTCCATAATCTTATTGCTGAAAAAAAATTTGAAGGAGAAGGAAAATTTTCCAGAGCTTGGGCAGATCACCTTGGGAATCGGAGGCAGATAAGCACCTATTTAATCTCTATTCATTTAGACTCAGGGCTCTCTAAAAGCAGGAAGTGGAAGGCGCGAGGGTTTGCCACAATATTTGTCGTTCGTAAGTCAGAAATAAGCAATCAGTCCCTTTTCACGTAGGGCACTATAATAAACACTGGCACAGTCCCTGCAATTTGTTTTTGCAAAGAAAACAGGAAACAAGCACATTTTCACTGTGGCTTCAGTCTAAGGAGGGTTGGCATCTGCTGACTGGAGGCTAGATTTTCTTGTCAATACCCCGTGTTTACTATCCTGGTCACATGAGCAGAGAGAGGAGGATGAGTCACAGTAAAGGACTGCTAAATTAGGAAAATGTAAGCCATTTGTTCCTTTTAAATTAGATGCCCCCAAAGCATTTTAAAGCTTTTTTCCTCAGCAACCATAGTCACAACCTAAACAGCTAATGGACTCCTAATTTGTGCTAATCTAGCTATTATAAGTAAATAAATGTTTTTGTAGCATTCTTTTCCTATGTGAGGGCAAGATTTTGAATATACTGCTTTTCATCTACAAATGCCAAAACCCTGTAGACTTTCTGTCTTTGTTTTTCTCATGCCCGCTCCTCACTACTTACCTGCATTGTCATTGAAATACATTGAAATACAGTGCATTACTTTGCATGTTATACTGCTGGCAAACAACATCGCAGTTCTTAACCAATATGAATCACTGATGAGCAGCTCTGCAAGGAGTCGAGGGGGTCACTCAATGTGACTTCTCCATTTTATAGATAAAACTGAGGTCCAGCAAGGTTTAAGGAATTTGATGAGCTCCAGGTCTCTGTATGCCTAATTCCCATTAAAGTCCCTTTCTTTTCCCTGTGGTACACTTGCACTCTGGGAAATCAGTGTCACTCAAGAAACCCTGATTTGAATGAGTGAAATGTATGATGATCAAAACAGTCAGTCAGTCAAGCAAATAAAAGAGCAGATCCATGCAACAGTCATCATCCCTCAGGAGGAGTACTGGGGTAAAGTCACTGGCCAGGAGATTTTCATAGAAAGTACTTCAGTTTACTCTCTAGACCTGCACCCATTCTCTTAATTTCCTTTTAAATTTTGCTGACTTGAATCAGAGCCTGGTTTCTTGTTTTACCCAAACTTAGCAATGAGGTCCGAGACATCTGGATTTATTCACACATAAACATGAGGTTGCCTGTTTTGAGCTTTATTTTCATACTGCAGCTCTTTGAAAAACCTCTGATTGGTGTTTCTCCAAATGAATAGAGCTGTGCAGAGCACAGAGCAAGCACAAAATAATTGTTGTCAATGATGGTATTGACCGGGATAAAGTATGGGAGACGACAGAAAGGGTGATGGTGGGGGGTCATTTCAGGATTGAAAAGGTGGATAAGGGAAAAGAGAGGTTGAAGCTTGGGTAGCGAGGGCAGAAGTGATGAGCACAGGAATTATGTAGGAGAACATGAAACTGGTGATGCAAATTACCCATGTGTATATTACATATAAAACAAATTATCCACGTGTATATTAAATGAGAAGGAGATAGAGCAATTTTTCCATTAAATTCCAAGCAACGGGCTAGTTTATAGTAAGCCATCTTAAAGTCAATGGCATGGTTAATACTTTGTGGTGAGAAGAAAGTCAATGAATTCAAAGCCAAATGCGTAGCTTTGCAAGCACTGACTTGTGAAGTAATCCACATTTAGGCTTTAGAGAGAATGTTCACATCAAGGAGCCTCGTAATTTGACATTCCTGGGTGCAATAATGGAGAAGGAAATGGCAACCCACTCCAGTGTTCTTGCCTGGAGAATCCCAGGGACCGGGGAGCCTGGTGGGCTGCCATCTATGGGGTCGCACAGAGTCGGACACGATTGAAGCAACTTAGCAGCAGTAGCAGCAGCAGCGTGCAATAAAGCAAGAATGTTCAGGGCACTTTGGTGAGCATGGACACATTGACCAGATTTCAGGACATGAGTCTCTAATATTTGGTCCCGTCTCTGTGGAGCAGTAGCTCTGATTACAGTGTTTTCAATAAACACTTTCGAAGATATGACTCTGGGGAGAAGAATACCAAGCCTGTGATTGCGACTGCAACACAAATCGGCTCTGAGGGTCCTTTAATGAAAAGATTTCCACGTCACCTCCATCCACCTTTACCCCCCCTTCCCCCAACCACCTCAACATTCTGGCCATGTTAGAGTGGATGTGAATTCCATAAACTGCATATGAGAAAACAACAACAACTGTATTTTTAGTGTCAAAACACAGAAGGGAGAAGGGAGAGGGAATACGATTTAAGTGCTACAGACCCTTGGGACTCACAGCTATCTTGTTCCTTGGGGCTTAGAAGCTTCTTTCTGGCAGATGCTCCCTTGAAAGGTGGAAACAGAGTTCAGGCTTACAGCAGTAGGGGCTTTCCAAGTGGTTCAGCGGTGAAGAATCTGCCTGCCAATGACCAAGATGCAGTAGACCAGGTTCAATCCTTGGGTCAGGAAGATACTCTGGAGAAGGAAGTGGCATCCCTCTCCAGTATTCTTGCCTAGAGAATCCCATGGACAGAGGAGCCTGGCGGGCTACAGTCCAGAGAAGCGCAAAGAGTCTGACACGACTGAGCATGCGCTCACTTACAGCAGGTTAGGGTTCAGGAGGCCTTGATGGGTGCTATGGGATTAGGGGAAAGATGGTATCAGTTGTGTTTGCAAGCTGTGTTTCTGTCTTGCAAGTGTGGTAGGTGGAGTTTTATGAGCAAATGTTTTCAGTTTCCTCCCTCTCAGGCCCTCCTCTCTTCCATGGATTTCTGTGCCTCCCTACCCACCTACTACATGAGAATCTAGTTGGATTCCTGGATGGTTTATGAACAAAACTTGGGAGAATTGAAGAGGGTAGGCTAGATAAAAAGGGGGCCAGAGAAGTGAGGATTGAAATGGAAAGGTTGGTGGAAAGGGAATGCTGCTGCTACTGCTGCTAAGTTGCTCCAGTCGTGTCCGACTCTGTGCGACCCCATAGACGGCAGTGCGCCAGGCTCCGCTGTCCCTGGGATTCTCCAGGCAAGAACACTGGAGTGGGTTGCCATCAGCATCTCAGTCACTCTATGATGTCTGACTTTTTGTGACCACATGGACTGTAACCTGCCAGGCTCCTCTGTCCATAGGATTGTCCCAGCAAGAATACTTGAGTGGGTTGCCATTTCCTCCTCTAGGGTAGGTAGTGTGGTAATGCTGAGCTACAAAAGAAGAAGAGAGGAGAGAAAACAGGGTGGCTATTCAGGAGAGGGAAGTTTTTTGCAAATGAGGGATGCTGAAGGAGTATACAAAACCTGTGAGTGTGAAAGAAGGGGCTTGCCCTCAATTAGAACCTCTGAGAGAGATGAAAATAAAGATTCAAGTCTTCTTAAATTGCTACTTGGCAGCTGGCTAGTCCTTTGAATATAGAGATGAGACACAGGAGATCTGCTTATATTTGGGTTACACAATAAAGGTGGAGACTTAAATACCCTCTGGTATAAATTGTCTCTTTTTTTCTAAGAAAGAAACCCAGGGAATTCCCTGGTGGCCTAGTGGTTAGGATTCAGGGCTTTCACTGATGTGGCACAGGTTCCATCCTTGCTCAGGGAACTGACATTTGGCAAACTGTGTGGTGTAGTCGAGAAAAAAAAAAAAAAGAAAAAAAGGAAAGAAACCCAAATGATGTAGAGATCTTTGACTGCAATAAAGATTGGTGAGAAGCCAATAGCTCTGAGAAGCCGTGCTCAGTCACTTCAGTTGTATCCGACTCTTTGCGACCTATGGACTGTAGCCCGCCAGCGTCCTCTGTTCATGGGATTCTCCAGGCAAGAGTAATGGAGTGGGTTGCCATGCCCTCCTCCAGGGGACCTTCCCAACCCAGGAATCAAACCCATATCTCTGGCATCTCCTACATTGTAGGTAGTTTCTTTAACCACTGAGCCTCTTCAGAGACCCATTAGCACACTATGTATGCTATGCTATGCTAAGTCACTTCAGTTGTGTCCAACTCTGTGTGACCCCATAGACGGTAGCCCACCAGGCTCCCTCGTCCCTGGGATTCTCCAGGCAAGAACACTGGAGTGGGTTGCCATTTCCTTCTCCAGACCCCCTAAATCTTGTTCCCATTAGCTCATGATATTAGAATGTGGAGAAGCAAACCTCTTCTCCAGGGGATCTTTCTGTCCCAGGGATCGAACCTGGGTCTCCTGCATCGCAAGCAGATTCTTTATCGTCTGAGCCACGAGGGAAGTCCCTCTGCGAAGCTCAGCTCTCCTTATTATGAGACATTGGAAACGTATTCTATATGATTTAGACTGAGATGCTTAAAGAAGTTGTCTTTGCAGGGCACTGGTTTTCAATGGCTGTATCAGATGGAGCTGTATCTCTGCAAATGATGTTTCTTGCAGAGAAATTGCCCCTCCTACATCAAGAATGTGAACTGTAAGACATCCTCAGTTACAGAAGCAGGTGATATCCTGGGAAGTTCAAAAGCTGAGAGAACTCTTCAAAGACATTGAGATCCATTGTTTTAGGAAGATTACATTCCAGAGACATTCATTCAACCTACTACCTCCTTCTTGCTTTCCAAGTTAAATTTCAGGAAATGGAAGTTTGGGTTATAAACTAGCTGAGAGTTTCATGTAATTTGTTCATCATGACCATAGTTACAAAGGGCTCTGCTCATTAAGGTATCCAGTTCTTTTTCTTGTTTTTAAAATTTTCTATTTTAAGAAAATAAAGAATGCCCCTCAGAAAATAACTCTAATTACTGCTTTCAATCTTTCAGAAGGTCCTAGTCTGGTCATTAGAGCCCCCATTCTGGTCAAATCTTCATTTCTTCTTCGAAGATTACTTTTAGCTGTTGCTTCATCCATTGTGTGATCAAAGGGAATGCCCCTGGGGTACCTGTTTAAAGAATGGGTGGTATAAGAGGAAACTATAAACAGCCCCAGACCGGGGACTCTTTGCAAGGCTTTGGTATAAAACAATTGCCTGAGTATAACTGAAAATTCCTATTTATGTATGAGGTAATATTTCTTAAACCTTGGCTTTAAAATCGGTCTGGGACATTAAATCTCTCAACCTCCCACTGTCCCCTCCCTTAGTGAACTCTGGGGAACAACTACCGAACCAAACCAAACCAAACCCCAAACTGTACTTTGAATTCCCTTGTGTTTCAAGACATACACGTCAGAGGAAACTGTTTAAAATGATTTACCCCAATACAAACGATTGTGAGGGAGAAGCAAGGAAGAAAAACTTGCCAGTTCACAAGATCACTTTTCCTTTACTTACTGCCTGCTTTTGCTGACCTGACAAATTAAAAATACGTTCTTTCCTCAGAGCATTTTAAACGTACTTGTAGCAATATTTTGAAAGAGGAAAAAGAGTCCTGTTTGCTTCCACCCACAGGCCTCTTGGACTTTGTTTCCCTGAGCATGATCCTGGGTTTGGAAGCCCTCCAAGCGACAGAAAATTGGCGGGTTCCTCATCATTGATTCCTCGCTAGCTCTTTGGGGAGAAGAGTTCTGCTCAGGACTTGGCCGTATTCTTAGCTTGGCGCCCTAGCCAGTTACTAAAAGTTCAAGGAACTTGACAGACAGAGGCTGTTTGTCTGGTGAAGCGATGTGAACTGGCTGGGCTGAGCCTGCCATCTCACGCCGGCACCTTCTGTCTCCTTCCAGGGAAGCGTGTTTCCGACCAGGCTCTCAAGGCTGTTCTCTGTGTGAGAAGACCTTTGCCCATCATGCGTGGCACTGGCCCTGTGTTGAGGCGAATTTTGGATCTTTCTAGAATCATAATCCATACAGTTTCATAGGGTACTGCAGGAGCAGTGGTGGTGTGTGTGTGTGCACGCATGTGCACGCATGTGTGTGTGTGTTTTATCCAAACAGTTTAAAAAAAAAGACAGAAGGCTAAGACAGATTTCCAGGAAACAGACTGTGTTAGTCTAGACTAGCAAAATCTAGCCAATTTAATTTCTGAATTTGTGATCATTATTTCCATACTTATTTTGTATTTAATCTCCGTAAGAATGAGTTCAAAAGTGAGAAAAACTATGTTTGTGCACTGAGCTTTCAAATGACCAACCAATTTCAACTAGATGCCATGCTGGCATCTAGAGAGTTAAAATTTCAAGGATTAGATTTCTATATTGTTTCTATGAAAAAGAACCTTTGTGTGCATCTTAAAAAGCCTACTGTTTTTTTAATAGCAAAAGCAACACATGTCATTGTTGAAACTTTAGGACAAAATAAGCAAAAAGAATAAAATTAAAATCATATGTGTTCTCGCTATCCAGATATAAGATAACACTGTTTTGTTAGGTAGGAATTGACTGAATTAGGTAGAACAAAATTTGAATTATGGGTTTAATGGTACGATTCAGAGCAATTCATCTACTTAAGCATTAATTTTCTCTAATTTTCTCTCTGTAAAATGAGAAACCTGTGTTTATAAGTGTTGGAAGATTGTGGCAAAGTTCTGGGGCACAAAAATAATTGTTGATTGATAATATCTGTATTTTACTGCCTAAACTACTCATCTTATAGCTTGTTATTAATTTTGTACCACCTTCCAAACATGAGCTCATTTAATTAGTCTTATGCTTCTTTCCTGTGTTGCGATGACATGAATTTATGGCTCTAGTATTCTGGTTCTTGGGTCTGTTACTTAACACTTGTCTGGGAAAAGAAGTATACAGAGCCATATTTTGTAGTGAGCAAATCTAGTTTCTTCACTCCATTATTTTTGGCAGTCAATGATGTTGAGGCAAGTCTGAGACCAACTTGATTTTCCTCTTTTTTAAAACAAATTTTATTTACTTATTTGCTTGGCTGCATCAGGTCCTTGTTGTGTCCTGTGGGATCTTTCCTTGCGGCTCATGGACTCTCTAGTTGTGACACAGGCTCCGGAGCACGGAGGCTCAGCAGCTGCAGCTCATGGACTCTGGAGCGTGGGCTCAGTAGTTGTGCTCAAGGGCTTGGTTGCTCCGCCGCACATGGGATCTTAGTTCCCTGATCAGGAATCGAACCTGAGTCCCCTGCATTGCAAGGTGGATTCTTAACCACTGAACCACCAGGGAAGTCCTAATTTTTTCTTTAAAGGTAATTTATTTTACCTAGTAGATGCTTGAAGATTTTCTTCAAGTTCAGTGATGTACTCAGGGTAAACTTTGATATTGATATTGTAATTTAAAGGTTCCTGGAACATGGTATTCACTTTTCATCTATAGTTTCAGTAGTATCTTAAAATTCAGACAATTCTCTTGTATTATATCTTATTTTGAGGTTTTTCAACTCAAATGTATCCCTTATTCTTATATTGGATTATGTCTATCTACCATATATTGTTTTCTGTATAATTGCCTTGTTATTTTCATTTGTATCCACTGGGTCAGTAATTTAATTTTCAGCAGTCTTTATTCTCTTTTAATTTTATTAGCTCTAAAATGCTGCTGGTTTGTCTTTCAATTTGTTTACTTCATCTAGAAATCATCTTTTTAAACATCTCATTTCCTTTCTATTTTATTGATTTGATCTTTTTATTTGATTGTACTATAATGAGAAAGAAGTTGACTAATGTGCTTCTGTAGCTTGAGTTAAACTTTTATCTAGACTAGAATTTTGCATAGTATGATGTCTTTTTCCCTCTTTATTTTCTTCTGCTTAATGCTTTTTTTCAGAATTTTTATTTTATTGTATTCTTTTATGTATTTTTAATTAAACTTTTTACTTTGAAATAATTGCAGTTGCACATACAGTGGTAAGAAACAATATAGAGAAATTTGGGGTATTCTTTGTCAATTTCCATCAGTGATAACATCTCATAAAAACTATACTACAATATCACAACTAGGATACTAGGGTATTGGCATTACTACAACCAGTCTTATTCAGATTTCCCAGGTTTACTTGTACAGGCATCTCTCAGAACTATTTTAGGTTTGGCTCCAGACAAACAAAAGTGAAAAGTGCAAAAAAAGTGAATGTTATAATTAAGCAAGAATGGAGCTGGAGGAATCAACTTTCTGGATTTCAGGCCATTCTACAAAGCTACAGTCATCAAGATAGCATGGTACTGGCACAAAACCAGAAGTATAGACCAATGGAACAAGATAGAAAGCCCAGAGATAAATCCACACACCTATGGATACCTTATCTTTGACAAAAGAGACACGAATATACAATGGGGCAAAATAGCCTCTTCAATAAGTGGTGCTGGGAAAACTGGACAGCTATGTGTAAGAGAGTGAAATTAGAACACTTCATAACACCATACACAAAGACAAACTCAAAATGGATTAAAGACCTAAGTGTAAGACCAGAAACAGTTAATTTTTGTATATGGCATAGGTCAGGGGTCCAATTTCATTCTTTCGTATGTTGATATTAGTTGTTACAGCACCATTTGTTGAAATGACTATCCTTTACTTGTTGCACTGTCTTGGTATCCTTCCCCAAAATCACTAGACCACAAATATGGAGGTGTTTTTCCCTCTGAACTCCCAGTTCTGTTCCATTGAGCTATATGTCTATTCTCATGGTAATCGTTGCTGCCTTCTCTCTACTCCTGTGTGTGTCCTGTCCCTCTCCCTGCCTTCCCAATTCACTCATACACATGACTACTTTTTATTTTTTGGCTGTGCTGGGTCTTCGTTTCTACATGTAGGCTTTCTCTAGTTGCAGTGAGTAGGGGCTACTCTTCATTGCAGCATGTGGGCTTCTCATTGTGATGGCTTCTCTTGTTGCAGGCTTTAGGACACACAGGCATCACTAATTGTGGCACACAGGCTTAGCTGGCCCATGGCATGTGGGATCTTCTCAGACTAGGACCTGAGCCTGTGTGCCCTCCATTGGCAGGTGGATTCCTAACCACTAGACCACCAGGGAAGTCCCGAACATGACTACTTTTAGATTGCCATAATTTCCCTTAGAGTCTCACCTCTGCTGCGTCTCAGGGCCTTGGATGTCTTATTGCAGTCCTCTGCCTGTAATCTCTTGGTTCAGACACCCATGGTCTGCAGTCCTCCTGCAGCTCTCCCTGTGGCCACTGCTTTCAGCCACCTTCACTTTGATATTCCAATTACACCATGGTTCCTAGCAGCCCTCTGTGTTAGGCAAGACTGAAACAGTCACTTATGTAACTCCCAGACAAGCCTGAAGAGTGCAAACAGGTTTCATTTTTTTCCTTCTGTCCTGAGAAAGGAACTGGGAATTGGATGGCTTCCTCAGTTCACCACAATGGGGTGGAGATGGGAAAGGGGTGAACAAAAACACCAGAATGTCCTACCATTTTGAGTGTGACTTCTTGTTTTGCGATGGGCCTGGTTGCTGTAGATCCCAGCTAGTGTCTACAGTTCCCACAAAACTGCTTGGTGTGTGTGTTGTTCACTTGGTGTTTCACGGGAGAACGGAGCCTGTAGCTTCCTAGTCCGCTGCGTGCTGGTGTCGCTGCCTGCTCCGCCATTTTTAAGTTTCTCACAAGTGTGTTGCCTCGGCTCTGGCAACGGTGTTTCCCGCCCTTGGTTGCACAATAGATCACTTGGGGAGTTTTAAGAAAAATCCCAATATCCAAACCACACCCCAGACCAATTCAATCAGAACCCACAGAGAATGGACCAGGTCATCAGGATTGTTTTCTTTTTTCCGACATTTTTCTTTGGTGGTGAAAATATAAATAGACAAAATTTGCCACTTTAACCATTCTTCAGGGTAGAATTCATTAAATCATTCATTTACCTGCACTCATGAGTTTTGCAACCATCCTTCTCTAGAACTTTATTATTCCAAGCAGAAACTTAGTATCCATTGATCACCAACTCTTCCTTCCACTGTCCTCTCCAACCCCTGGTAATCATTATCCTAATTTCTGTCTCTAGGAATTTGTCTATTCTAGACACCTCTTGTAAGTGGAATCATACATCTGTCCTGTTGTGTCTGCCTTATCCACTTAGCATAGTGTCTTCAAGTTTTATCCGTGTTGTGACCTGTGTTAGAATTTCCTCTTTAAGGGTGAACAACATTGCACTGTGTGTATATACCACATTTCGTTTATCTGCTCATCTGTTGAGGGACACTTGAATTGCTTCTACCTTTGGCTGCTGTGAATATACTGCCGTGAACTTTGGTATATAAATATGTATTTGAGTCCTTGGTTTCAATCCTTTTGTGTGTATACTCAGAAGTGGAACTAGGGGATCATATAGTAATTCTTTAATATTTTGAGGCCCCAACATCAGTATGCCTTCAAGTTCCCCACGAGACTCCAGGGTGCAGCCACATTGACTTTTACTCCCATAGAAACTTAATTGTTTCTTTCAGCTAAATGTTACCTCTTCTCTTCTGAGTTCAGTTAACCTTTTAATGAATCTTCCTTATGGCATCTGTTTATTTCTATGTTCGTTATTTATGTTGTTATATACAGTATTTGTGCTGGATGCCGAGTATACAGTGACAAGCACAAGCCCCCTCCAAACTAACTGCTTTCATAAAGCTTGTAATTAATTGGAAGAGACAGATATTAATTACACAATCATATAAATGTATAATTACAAACTGAATTATCTGCTAAGAAAGAAAGAAACATGGCTCTGTTGAGGGCAAATTAAGAAAGAAGATGACCTAGATTGGAGATAGGGGTTAGGGAGTCTTCCCTAAGGAAGAACTGCTGGAGTTTAATTCAAAATTATGAGGAATTATGTCAGCATCTAGTAAGAAGAAAGATCATTCCAGGTAAAATAAACATGAAACATGGTGCATGAAAGGAAGGTCAGTTTGTCTAGGATATGGGAAGCCAGGGGCCAATGTTGCAAGAAAAAGTTGACCATTAACAGGGGATGGACCATCGAAGACATTGCAGGTATGTTAATGATTTGGGTCTTTATGTAAGAGCAATAGGAAGCCATTGAAGGGTTTTAAGCATCGTAGGGTTTTTAGGAAAGATCATTCTGCTGATGTGTGGAGTAGGGATTGGATGGGATTAGAGTGATTTTGAGCAAACAGGTGATTACAGTGGTCCAGGAGAGAGGCTGCTTCCTTGGATGAGGGAGCTGGCAGTGGTGATGGAGAAAAGTGTCAGAGTTGAGAAATACTTAAGATGGATGATCTTTGATGATAGATTTGATACAAGCAGCCAGGTGAGGGCATTGTCAAGGTTGATGTCTACTTTTCAGACTTTCCCAAAGCTTTGCTATTATGACTATGCTTGATTAAACTTTGCATATCTCCCGAGTAGCCTGCACAAAACATATATTCACTGAAAAATAATCTTCAAATGAATGAATGAGTCAATAAACCAACCATTATATTGGACACACTCATATCAAGCAAACTAATAGTATTATCTTCTAGATTCTTTTTTTTTCTACAGATGGATATTTGCATGATTATCTGAACTGAATTCAATTGAATTCATTATAATGAATTGAATTAAATTCAGAATTTTTCTCCTGCTACAGCTAGCATTGTGCTAGGCACTGGAAATACATATATAGGCAGTATATTATCTGCCTATAGATAGTTCCAAATATAGTGGAAAAAATACACACAAATACATAGCTACAACAAAGTATAATTATAAAAATTATAAATGCATACTTTAATTGCAGAAGAAACATAGAGGAGGCAGTGATTTTTTTTCCCCTAAGATAGCAAGGAAGCTTCCCAAGGCAGAAACAGAAGTGCAACATAATCCAAGCTGAGGCTTTTTTTTTTTTTTTTAATGTACTTGCATAGGTGGGAGAATAGCAAGCTTATTTTGATTAGAGCATGGGATACCAGACAGACAATGCCATCAAGGTGGAAAAGGAGCTGAGAAAGATGAAAGAAGAGGGATATTTGATCAGAGGCCAGAGCATCATGACAGCATAAAGACTGGAAAGAGTGAAGAGGCCAAAGTATACTCCCTAGTACATTGATCCTAAGATATTTTTTTTAATTAAAGGATTTTGTGGTCAAATAACTTTGGTAGACATGAATAATTGCACCTTGGAGATTCGTATGTGCACTGGCATATCAAAGGCTCTGCAGGAGAGACATTGGTTTAATTGTGTTCGATACAGTATTTCTCAAACTTATTTGAACAACAAAACCCCTCTTCTCCCATTTAGCATCACACCTATTGACATCCTGCAGGAGATGGCAGTTTGAAAAGTGCTGTATTGGGCTATAGATTGGAAATGGTTGTCAACTACAAACTGGCACTTGCCATCCACCTCTACAAGGATTAAATGATGTGCTTCTGCAGCTGCTGATTTTCAAAACCCCCTAAAAAGAGTTTGGGGTCGAGAGCAGAAACAAGGTACTCTGTGCTCTGGGAAAAACTAGCAGAATAGGTCTTCAGATAGTTAGATATTTTCAGGAGCTGATTTTATGAGCCCAATTCTTATATCTCCTCATATCAGAAAAGCAACAGAATCCTTCATGGTGATATTTGCTCCTTGTGACTAGCAGAAACCTTCTGCAAAAAAAAATACGTGTTTGACTGAATATACTCCCTCTTCACCAAAACTACATATATACTGACCTTCCCCTCTACGTCTTTGAACCAGTTTCTCAGAGCTATCGGAAATGCTGTCTCCTGGGGCATAGTCCTCATTTTACCCCAAATAAAACAACTCACAACTCTCACCTTGTGCATTTTTTTTTAAGTCAATGGTTTTTTATATGGTTTTGCTGTCATCAGGGTCAAGGTATAAAGTGTGTTTTTGCTGCTAATGAGTGTGTATGATGTGACAATAAATCTTTCAAACGGAACACTGAGCTGAGCAGGATACAATAGAGAGCAGGGTTCAGCTCTCTGCTGGCAGGAGGCAAAAGAAGAAAGACACCAATTGGACGTTTACTAAAACACCCCAAATGCCACTCCGAGAGTAGGAAAGACAGGGTGGTTAGACTCCTAAACTCTGGTGACCTTGTAAGTAGTGGACTGTTTTATAAGCACTGTGACACATTGTTACGCTCTAGTAGTGATGCTGTTGTCATTATTACTGACTTGTTTAGTGTTGTTTTGAACTATCCCTCCTTTTGAGATTACTGCCCACGATTCTAATATTTGAAAGGTTCCATGAAAAGAAGAAGTTGAAACTCATTGCTACACCCTTGTCAGTGACTGAGGGACACCCAGTGTGTCCATCCCAATTCTAAGGGACCAGCCATTGGGCGGGCGGGGTTCCAGTCAGATGAGCAGAGCTCAGTGGCTGCTATTGTTTTTCTATGTCTGGCATCTATTTCCCCTTTTGGTAAAACATCCTGATTTTCCTTTCAGGAACAATATCCTGAAATTTACTTTGGGTAGTTCAGTATAAAAGAACCATCTTATTCCTATGTGGTAGTACAGCATATTGCTCTTTTCCTCAAGTTTCTATATTACTCTTCTGTTAATAAATTCTTTTGTTACCCAATGGTGCATGGGTTTCTTCTATGATGATTTTATCCTAGGGAGCAAAATCTTTTTATTTTTTACAGGATCCTTCCTACAGGTCCTAGATCGTACACGTCATATCACTGGGACTAAAAATACAATGAATAAATGATGACTCATGGGAAATAGATGGGGAAATAGTGGAAACAGTGTCAGACTTTATTTTTTTGGTCTCCAAAATCACTGCAGATGGTGACTGCAGCCATGAAATTAAAAGACGCTTACTCCTTGGAAGGAAAGTTATGACCAACCTAGATAGCATATTCAAAAGCAGAGACATTACTTTGCCAACAAAGGTTCATCTAGTCAAGGCTATGGTTTTTCCTGTAGTCATGTCTGGATGTGAGAGTTGGACTGTGAAGAAAGCTGAGTGCCAAAGAATTGATGCTTTTGAACTGTGGTGTTGGAGAAGACTCTTGAGAGTCCCTTGGACTACAAGGAGATGCAACGAGTCCATTCTGAAGGAGATCAGCCCTGGGATTTCTTTGGAAGGAATGATGCTAAAGCTGAAACTCCAATACTTTGGCCACCTCATGCAAAGAGTTGACTCATTGGAAAAGACTCTGATGCTGGGAGGGATTGGGGGCAGGAGGAGAAGGGGATGACAGAGGGTGAGATGGCTGGATGGCATCACTGACTTGATGGATGTGAGTCTGAGTGAACTCCGGGAGTTGGTGATGGACAGGGAGGCCTGGTGTGCTGTGATTCATGGGTTCACAAAGAGTCGGACACGACTGAGGGACTGAACTGAACTGAGCTGAACCGAGATATAGCATAAAATATCTCTTCAATCAATTAGAGACTTGCTAACCCATTTCATTGCAATGTAAGCCATTATAGGGTACCCAACAGAGACCACCTAACTCTTATTTTCTCTGAATAATAATTACAGCAGGCTTTTGTTTCTGGCTTCTTCAGGACTTACTCATAAGTTCAGATCAAATGGCACCCTGGCAGCCTTTATATTTTCCAAGAGAAAAGAAGTATTATCTTGGTATTCCACTCACAGAAATTTGCTTTTGCTTTTTCTAGGGTTAAAGTTCTTGGTTTGCAACCTTTAGTGTGCTTTCAAGTATTTTTTATTTGATCTCCCTTTTGAAGCTCATGTAGCTCTTCCAAGTCTAGAATAAAACAATTCTTCCTTCTATCCTTGGATTTCTTTAAAAACAAATAAAAATAAAAGACATCTCATTCTCTAGTCCTCTCTGCTTATAATATGATTTGGAACTCATCTAAAAAGGTAAGTTTTACCTGAGGAACTTTTGGTCCCAGTGTATTCATCTTTCTTGTACAATTGTAGTCTGATCTAAGCTCACTTTACTTTTAAATTCTCTCACTTGGATGAGACAAGTTTATTCAAAATAATATGAACTTTTGGGTGAGTCTCATATGATTTTTCATGGCGTTGGATACTAGCATATTAATAGAGCAGCAGGAATAGAACTCTATTAAGCCATTGTATATCGTGTGTGCCCAGGTGCTCAGTCATGCTTATCTAACATGCTCCCTAGGACAAAATAGGACAATTTTTACCACTTCCAGCAGAGAAAATCAGAGTTCTTCTATTGGAATATCAAGGGCTCATTTACATTTCCTTTACATGTTACAAATTTTACAACTGTAAAGGAAATGTAAACGAGCCCTTGATCCAATAGAAGAGCTCTGATTTTCACTGCTGGAAGTGGTAAAAATTGTCTTAGGGAGCATGTCAGACAAGCACACCTTGTTTCAGTAAAACTCACTGGGTTTTAAGAAGGAAAGACCATGACTTTATCCATGTCTGGAAATCTTGAAAGGCTTTAGTGCCAGAGTAAGCAGAAAGTATTAATAGACACAGTTGTCATCTTGGATTTTTTAAAGGTGTAAAGAGAAGACTGGGCTTCCCTGGTGGCTAATCCCCAACACAGAAGCTTCCCAGACCAAGACCGGATCAAGTAGGATATTAAAATGATGTACTTTATATGAGAAAACAGGTCTCTGGTGACCCAAAGGAAAATTATAGCATAGCAGGTCCAGTAATATCCCACTGTTCTGAATTCATTAAGGAAAAAGGGAAACTTCACACTGGTAAAATGTCTGGATCATGTCCACTTATTTTCACTCATTCCCAGGTGGCTCAGTGATAAAAGAATCCACCTGCCAATGCAGGATACGCTGGTTCAATCCCTGGTTTGGAAAGATTCCCTGGAGGAGGAAATGGCAACCTGCTCCAGTATTCTTGCCTGGAAAATCCCATGGACAGAGGAGCCAGGCGGACTACGGTCCATAGTGTCGGACAGAGTCAGACATGACTGAGCATGCATTCATTTAAAAAAAAAAAAATTGCAAAATTCCTGCTACATACCAGGAACCATTCTACGTGCTAGAAATAGAGTAGTGGAGAGACAGGCCCTGCTCTTGTGCAGTTCACTTTCCAGTGGGAGACAGACAACTTATATAAATGAAATTAATAACTTTCTCTTATTGGCAACAATGAGAATGTGAACAGAGAAACAGGATAGAGCATGACTGGTAGCGGCTGGAGTGAGGTGAGGACTCGACGAGGACCATCTAGGACACTGACCTCCAGGACTAGAGGTTCTGACCTCTCACCACATCAGAACTGGAGCTGACTGGTGAGAAAGAGTCAGTCCTGTGAAGGTGGCAGGGGAACATTTTAGGCACAAGAACAGCAAAAGCAAAGCCTTTGTTTACCTTTCTCTGTCTCTAGAAAATTGGGTGAAAGAGTTATCCATCCAGTTCTTGAAGGGTGTCCTAGCATTGGAGAACCGCAATGCAATCGGCGTATGCCCGGAGGCTTTGGTGGGGGAGCTGATTCTTATGAGACGCTGGCTGTATTTTCTCCTGAGGGGCACTCGCAGCCACAACCTTGGTGGGAGGTGGGACTGCAGTTGGAGGTGCTAGACCTGAGCTGGTGTGTGCCCGGACTTCTCCTAGGCTCCACGGCGGTCATCACCCTGACTACTGGGGGCAGGAATGGGGCCTGACTGGCTGGAGCAGGAGCCCTGAGGTAATGTTTCTCCTGGGTAGGACGGAAGTCTCTTTTGTGGTTGGGGTCTTGGCCAGGGCTTGTGAGCACAGGGCTGTGCTTCTCTTCTCTTCACATTGCCCTCTGTGAGCATGCCTTGGCTAGAGACTGGGTCAAGGCCTGAGGAACTGGAGTCACACTCATAAGCTTGTTTCACCCCCTCGCGAGTATGTTCACAAAGTGCGCCAGCAATGGTGGGCTCAGCCCTGGGGCTGTTCTGCTCCTGCCTGAGTGTGTGCATAGATGTGTGCTGGCGAGTTGCTCCCACCCTGGTCAAGGCTGGGCCTGGACCGAGGTGGTTCCTTCTCTCTAAATGTGTCTTCTCCTGGGCACCTGTGACCTCTGCCTCAGTGGGAGCCTTGCAGGAACAAGAGGGGTTGGAGTAGGAGCCAGTGTGGGTAGGGGCGCCTGAGGGCAGGCCTGGCAAACTGGCCAGGGGACGAGCGCTTCTGCATCTGCTGCCTCTGTGCTGTGCCCTGGAGCAAGCAAGCCTGTGCTCTTGCTCTTCAAGAGTGGGTCTAGGTTCTCACAGCACTCCAGTAGCCCCCTTGGTTTTCAAACAAGTTAAGGGGGTGCTGGAGAAGTGATCTCGCTGGGACTTACATTCCTAGTGGGAGATCCAGAAGAAAAGCGGGATGTCACAGGCTCAGGGAACCTTGCTGAGGAGCAAGGGGTTCAAGCTGTGTATTAGGCATCCCAGTACTGGGGTCCCACATGGGGAAGATAAGCCCTCATGTTATTGTTGTTCTTAAGACTCTTGAGCGTCCCTTGGACTGCAAGGAGATAAACAAGTCCATCCTAAAGGAAATCACTCCTGAACATCCCCTGAAAGGACTGATGCTGAAGCTGAAGCTCCAATATGTTTGTCACCTGAGGCGAAGAGCTGATTCATTGGAAAAGACCCTAATGCTGGAAAAGATTGAGGGCAGGAGGAAAAGAGGGTGACAGAGGATGAGATGGCTGGATGGCATTGTTGACTCCATGGACATGAGTCAGAGAAAACTCTGGGAGTTGGTGATAGACAGGGAGGCCTGGTGTGCTGCAGTCCATGGGGCCACAAAGAACCAGACATGGCCGAGTGACTGAACAACAATAACAAGGGGGCTTATCTTCCCCGTGTGAGACCCCAGGACTGGGATGCCTAATACACAGCTTGAGCCCCTTGCTTCTCAGCAAGGCTCCCCGAGCCTGTGACATCCTCCTTTTCCTCTGGATCTCCCACCAGGGACGTGAGTCCCCACGAGATCACTTCTCTTCCCTCTTGACTGACTCCACGTGGATCTGTCTTTACAGCCTTGTTATTAGGAGAAAGCCATCCTGCTAGTCTTCAAGTGTATTTTGTCAAGAGTTGTTGTGTACATGGTTGTAGTTTTGTTATGTTCTGAGGGGTGGTGAGCTCAGCCTCCTCATACTCCACCATCCTGGTCCCACCTCACAAAACCTTTTAAGGCAGGCGATCCTCAGTAAGCCGCTGGGGATAAAAGGTAACCAGAATTTAAACAAACAAAGAAGGGATTTCATTCGTTTCCTCTGTGTGTGCATGTAAGAGAGAGGAAGAGAGAAAAAGGAAATTTAATGAGAATTCAATGATATCGAAGGACTGAAAACTAAGTGGCTGGCAGACATTCCATATCTCTCTTCTCCCTTTTCCCTAGAAACCCTGTAAGCACTCCCCATACCACAAATGCTTAAATGAAGTCTGTTATATTAAAAACTAGAGAGAGTTTTGGTTTTTGTTGTTGAAGTTTAAATAGTTAAGTGATATGGTTGAGTGCAGTGGCATGGGCTGAAGCCAACAGTGGTCATGAGAATAAAGGAAAAAATTTGGCAGACTTTGGGTCTCTGCAGGCATGGAAAAAGTGGTCAAACTGACCTTATCCATCATTCATAGGCCAGGCTGCTTCAACAAACATCTGGAATTCATATGTAGCCGCAAAGGCAGCATCTTTCTATCTCGTCGCCTGTCTTCATAGCTGTGTTGGGAAATGTGTATGTTTGCAATTTTGGAGAGGGTTTCTGAGGGTTAGATTGAAGACGATTCCACAATCTTAGAACCTCACGTTTTCTGGGTCTCTTCTTCACCTCCTTGGGGAAGAGCTGCTCTGATAGCCAGTGTAAGGGACCTCGCTCTTCTCTTTGGTCATTTCAGCTCCATATCTGAGTCTCTGCCCAGACATTTTGTTCATTAATTCACTCATTAATTTGAAAACATTTATTGAGAGCCCACTATATACCAGGTATTGTTTTAAATGTTGGGGATTCAGAGCAAATAAAACAGATAATAATATTTATCTTCATGGAGTTTAAATGTTAAACCATTTCTTCCACCTTGATTGATACTAATTCTCAGTGTCATGCTGAAAAATTGATGCTTTTGAATTGTGGTGCTGGAGAAGACTCTTGAGAGTCCCTTGAACTGCAAGGAGATCAAATCAGTCAATCCTAAAGGAAATCATCCTTGAATATTCTTTGTAAGGACTGATGCTGAAATTGAAGCTCCAATAATTTGGCCACTTGATGGGAAGAGCTGACTCATTGGAAAAGACCCTGATGCTGGGAAAGATTGAAGACAGAAGGAGAAGAAGGCAACAGAGGATGAGATGGGGGGATGGCATCACCAACTCAATGGATATGAGTTTGAGCAAACTCTAGGAAATAGTGAAGGACAGGGAAGCCTGGGGTGCTGAAGTTCATGGGGGTTGCAAAGAACTGGACACGACTTAGTGTCCGAATAACAACCACACAGTGTCACTAGAGGGAAGAGAAAATAAGCACATGACATAGAGGCTGATACATGCCCTAATGGAGGTTAGGATTCCCTGGTGGTTTAGACGGTCAAGAATCCACCTGCAGTGCAGGAGACTGGGCTCTATCCCTGGGTTGGAAAGATCCCCTGGAGGAGGCCATGGCAATCCACTCCAGTATTCTTGCCTGGAGGATTCCTATGGACAGAAGAGCCTGGTGGGTTGCACTCCACGGGGCTGCAAAGAGTCGGACATGACTGAACAACTAAGCACAGCACTGTGGAATTATTGAACCCATCCTAGGGAATCGGGGAGGGTTTCCTGCAAGCGGTATCAGCCTTGGGCAGGATGATCCTGGAAGGCAGGTAAAAATTTCCACTACCTTCCTAGGGAGGACTAACATAAGACAGATTAACAGGGGAAACACATATAAATTTTATTTATATGGAGCCAGAAGAAAAATGAAGACTTGAACAAATGACTAGGCCTAAGTGTTACTATAGCAAGTTGAACAAAGGACAGCAATTTTTGCTGTAGTATAGAAGTAACCAAAACATATGGGGGAGCTAAAGGAAGATAAGAGGTGTTTTAACAAAGTTTGCTTGTCACATTTCTCTAGGCATCTACTCCCTGTCTCTGGTGGCGAGAATGTTTCTTTCTCCTGATAGTGAAAACACTATTCACATTGGAATTTAAGCTCCTATTTTTTGGAATAAAAAGGAAAATCAGGGTGCCTTCCTTGCATTTGCAGTTTTTCAAGTGTCTTTTTTTTTTTTTTTAATGTGGACCATTTAAAAAGTCTTCTATAGAACTTATTACGGTATTGCTTCTGTTTCAGGTTTTGGTTTCTTGGCTTCAAGACATATGGGATCTAAGCTCCTCAACCAGGGATCAAACCCACACCCCCTGCACTGGAAGGCAAAGTCTTAACCACGGACCACCAGGGAAGTCCCTTTCAAGTGTCTTTAACTCCAAATAATCAGCATGCCAAAGTGACACATTTTGGGGTAGCATGTTCTGAACCCCTTCAAGTAGGAATAGTTAGGTGAGAAAATGGGGCAGGTGTTCCTGGAAGAGGGACAGCAGCCTGGGGGACTAACCCCAGCATGGCTCTGGTGTGGGGTAGGGAAGGAAGGGTAGTGTAACCTTAGGATTCGTAGGAAAAAATTAATTAAGTTTGAGACACACCCCATAGTGTGGAGAAAAGGAAATTAGTTTTTAATCCTGGTTTAAGGCATGACTAACTTTGGAAATAGGCCAAGTCTTCCTAGAGAATTCCTGTACTTTTCCCAAGAAGAAGGTTTTGCTTACATTATAAAATGGGGGTGTTGGGCTAGACCATCTCTGAAGTTTTCTCCATCCTGACTTCTCTGATTCTGTGGAAAGGAGATGGGTGTTGTTTCCACCTGATTTAGATTGTGGCTTAAAAGTAAATCAACACTTGACTGAAAAGACCATTGTGCATGTAACCAAAGAGCTCAGGCTGGGTGAGGTGCCATCATTTCACCAAACTACAGAAGACTAGAGCAAATGCTTCAAGACAGGGAATGTGAATGGCTCCGTGAATCCCTAGAGCTGAGAGACTCTGAAATTCTCTGGATGTTTTCAAAAGAAATGTAGCCAGTTTTAGTTTCAATTCCTTGAAAGCTCACAGGTAGACAGAATAAAGTGAGGAGTGGATTCCCACTGTGTCCAAGGGGACTCTTGGTGGCAATCAAGGGGAGTGACCTCTGTCTTGGGAACAAATAGAGGACCCAAAGATTGGCTGAGGGGCTGAAGGACCATCAGGGAACAAGGGATCTTGGGGGCCTCAAGACCCACAAGGAGGATGTTGCAGAAATGTTTGGGACACTGTACACCCTTGTTTTTTCCAGAGTATCTGACCTCAAATTGTCCCTCCCATCTTTGGGGTACCAGCTGGAGATTCAAATCCCCAGTGGGGATGATTGGTCACTTACCCACACCCTTAGCCGAAGAGGAAGAATCCACCCCCTCAGTTTGGCTTCCCAAGTAGCCCCCTATTCACTTGGGAAGAAAAAGGTCAAACTTTTAAGGGGTTACCTTTGTGTGTATGGGGGCTTCCCAGGAGGCGCTAGGGATAAAGAACCTGCCTACTGACCCAGGAGACATAAGAGACACAGGTTTGATCCCTGGATCGGGAAGATCCCCTGGAGAAGGAAATGACAACCCACTCCAGTATTCTTGCCTGGAAAATGCCACGGACAGAGGAGCCTGGTGGGCTACAGTCCATGGTATCGCAGAGTCAGACATGACTGAAGCGACTTGGCACATATTTTGTGTGTCTAAATGAGAGGCTGGAACCAGCATGCTGGCTAGCAAGAAAGGGGCTGGTGAATCAGGTTTGATGACTTCAGTTTGGTGGCAGCCCCCAGATTGGTTGCAGAGAAGCAGACAGGACAGAACCACTTTTTCTTCTCTCTGTACCGTTAGAATGTTGGAAATACTCAAAGCCAGTGATTTTGCCATGGAAAGCAGCAGTATCTGCACCTTCAGGAGGACAAGGTGCTTGGACTTGTGTCTTACTCTTGTTGTGTGTGCTGCAGGGGTTGTTAAACCACCCCCGCCCCCAGTCTTGGGGAGGGAAGAAGTCAAGAGTAGCAATTGGCAAGGTCCGTGGCCAGGGTGGGCTGGCCCCTCCCATCGAGGCTGAAGGCTGATGTGTTGCTATCCACCTCAGCACAACCACTGGGGCTGGGGGTGAATGCAATGAGAGTTCGTGGGAGGAACTGACATCACCCCCAAAGACCAGACCTGATCCTAACCTTGATAACTGGAAGCTGGGAGGCTACGAGGAGCTATATGGGAGAGCAGGTGAGGAGAGAGGCTGTGCTTGAACTCCTGGGTGGGACAGAGGATGTGGGGATGAGAAGAGCTCACAGACACCAAAGAGCACCATTTAGAAAGAACCCAGGATTTCCTGGCTGTTCAGTGGTTAAGACTTCGCCTTCCAATGAGGAGAGTATGGGTTCGATCCCTGGTCGGGGAGCTATGATCCCACATGCCTCTCGGCCAAAAAACCTAAACATAAAGCAGAAGGAAGACCCCAGCCCTGGAGACCTGCCCACGGGGGCCCACACTCATGTGTGAGGCTGCAGGGTAGCACCTAGGGGCAAGAACGGAGGCCGGGGTGAGAGGCTGAGTCCAGTGCAGGGTACATGTCCCCTTTGGCCACCTCTGAAGGTCCCACTGATTCTCCCCCTCAAAGAGACAGAATTGGTTGCCTGCAGTGACAGAGACTGAACAGCTAGGGTAGAGGTGCTTTACCTCTTTTATTTTCACCTTCTGTTCCTATGCTTTCACTCTCCCCAGACCCTGGAGTGGCCTGAAGTAGCCAATAGAGGTAAAGCAAGAGAAGTGGATTCAGGTGAGGAGAGGGAAAGACCACACTCCCCACCTCCATCCCTGCGGCGCCCTGCAGAGAGATACCATCAAGGCAGAAGGCTGCTGGCAAGTCTGAGAGGGAATTAGGTACAAGTTGTTATTCAGTTGGGAAATAGAGGTCTGAGTTTAGAGACTAGTACTCTAACTCAGGTTTTTGAAAAGAGTCTTCCATAAAGTGGGATCAAGAGAATCTACACCAGTGGGATAAAAATGGTGTCATGTGGCAATCCCATTCCTATTCATTCATTCATTCATTTAACAGATATCAGTTGAATGCTTGCCAGAGGACGGCAGCATCTATAGATAGAGCTGGTCTTTCTGTATTTAGGGCTTCTCTGACGGCTCAGTCTGTAAAGAATCTGCCTGCAAACCATGAAGACCTGGGTTCGATTACTGGGTGAGGAAGATCTTCTGGAGAAGGGAATGGCAACCTACTCCAGTATTCTTGCCTGGAGAATCCCATGGACAGAGGAGCCTGATGGGCTACAGTTCACGGGTCACAAAGAGTCGGACGTGACGGAGCGACTAACACTTTCTGTACTTAGCATTGAGAGAGCTCAAGCCCTTTCTTGAATTACTATAGCTGTTGATAAGATCCCTCTAGTGGTGCTTAGATCCATCTTCCAGAAGACACTGACATGTCCTTTCTTGTTATTACCAGCATTGTTTAATCTAAAACGCACCCACAATAAATCAGATGAGTGATCTTGGACTGAAGAGGGAATATCTTATTATTGTGCTCTGGTAGTTTATTTTCTAAATATTCCTAAATGAGTCAAGTACCCAGAAATGGAGAATCTTTAATCCTTCTGAATCCCGCCTGGTAGGTTCAGAAGTACCACCACCACCCACCATTCTGCTCCTGCCTCAGATCCTACGAGAAGGGGGCTGTTTCTCACCTCTCTGTTGCTAAATTAGAAGTGAACCGCTTTCTGCAGCTGAATTAGAGGTTTGTACTGCAGCCAAAACACAGTGTGGATTAGACAACTAAAGATGTCTTTTCAAGGGAAACAAAGAAATTAATTAAAGCCAGACAGGAAGCGTCTCCGGTGCAGTGTTTGGCATCGTACCCTCTCTCAGGCCTGCGGGAGCCAACAGGGAGGGTGCAATGTGGCAGGTGGTGGTTGGAAACCTTAGCCAGACCTTGGGGTTAATGGCGAGCCCCTCATGGGATGGGCGGCTGCCACCACTGTGAATGCAGGAGAGCAGGCTGCTGGAGCGTGCCCACGGCAAGGAGTCAGTGTGTGTGTGTGTGTGTGTGTGTGCGTGTGTTTCAGTGTGAGTGCACGTGTAGGACCTGGGTTGGGGGAAGGGAATAAAGCCATTAAAAAGTCTTGATGGTGATAAACGGGCACCTTTTCTTCTTTCTAGGGTAGAGGGACAGACGGATCTCTGAACGAACAACAACAACAAAATGACATGCTGGGAGTCAAATAAGCCAGGCACGTGCATTAATGTTACTTGATATACAGTAGGTCCAACATAGGGCTTCCCTATATACGAACATTTGAGCTTCGAACTTTCAAAGATGCAAGTGTGCATCTGTGCATCTGGTTCCAGCAAGGAACCAGAACCTGTGCCATCAATGTCAGGCGTGAATGACATTGCAGCTTGCCCTCTGTCTCCTATTGCTGACTATCCTTCAGCTCTACCATCTCCCACGTCCTCTCTCTCCTCAGTAACTCTTCTTGCCTGTTCACTCGATGCCAGCCCCTGTATGCCAGCTGTTGTACTGTACTTTGTTCTACTGTACTTTTCAAGGTACTGTACTGTGAGATTAAAATTCTTTTTATGTATAATTTGTGTGAAAAGTATTATAACCCATTACAGTACAGTACTGTATAGCCAATTGTGTTATTTGGGCACTTAAGCTGACTTTGTTGGACTTAAATCGGACTTAGGAACTCGCACTCTGAACAGAACTCATTCATATGTGGAGGACTTACTGTAATTCACCGAGGTGAGTGTTGTCCCATTTTTAGAGATGAGCATGGTGGTGTAGACAGGGATCAGTTACCCTGACGATGGGTAAATAGTGAACAAGTGGCATTACTGGGACTTGAACTTTGGTCTTTGACATCAAAGTAATGTTGCAGACCCTCTTCCCCACCCTGCCTCTCCTATGACCCCTTCTTGCAGTGTCTCCCAAGGGCTGTATATGGTGGTGACTCACTGAACAGAACTCCAGAGGAAACCCACATGGTCTCTTGAGGCTTCTGGGCCTCCGTGGAGAAAGGAGGCAGATGAATTACTTGAGCTCGAGATCCCTTCTGGGACTTCCCTGGTGGCTCAGATAGTAAAGACTCCACCGGCAATGCAGGAGCTGTGGATTCAATCCCTGGGTTGGGAAGATCCTCTGGAGAAGGGAATAGCTAACCACTCCAGTATTCTTGCCTGGAGAATTCTATGGACAGAGGAGCCTGGCGTAGTACAGTCTATGGAGTCGCAAAGAGTTGGACTGAGTGACTAAGATTTTCACAAGATCCCTTCTAGCTCTAACATTCTATTTGTAAAGCCTGAAGGATTTTGGGGGTGGAGCAAGATAACCCAGACTCTAGACTAAGCTGATGGTGGTGGAAACCTTACCTCATTGTTGTATCCCAGATATGCAGGATGGTATTTAGTTTTCTCCAGAGAAACTTGGAGTCAGACACTAAGCCCCACTCTCTTCAACTGTAGTCCTACTGCTTTTAGAGGGAAACAGAGTGCCTGGCACATTAAATACTCAGTGATTATTGGATGAATGAATGCAAGATTGAATGGAACCCAGTGCTCAGTTGGCCCTGAGAGTGGGGGTAGGGGTGGGGAGTGAAGGATCTGTGTGCAGAGGCGCATAGAGATGCACTTGGACATCACAGAACTTAAAATGATATTTACAACCGGAGCCACATGGTGAGGTCTATCTTTTTTTTGTTAAAGCAAACAAAGATGGAGTTTCAGTGGGTTGGTTAAATGACTTTGATGTGGCTACTTTGTAGATGCAGTTAATCAGCTCTGCACAGGCTGTTTGGTAGAAAGAGAAGAAGCCAAATGTTAAAGCCACTGTCTGATTATCTTTGCTGCAAAGAGATATACCCCGAGTAGATAATCTTTTGTTTCCAGGAGCCCATTAATTAGTCTTGGAACACATCATGGATGGTCTCGGGCTCTGCTGGGAGTGGAGAATGGAATTGCACAGCATGTGCAAATCAGGAGATAGAGAGGGGGAGTGTTGGGAGGACGAACGGGGTGGGTGGGCACCTGAGGTGCAGCCGGGGTGCTTAATATGTGGTTCTAATTTTTACCTGTGGTGACATCTGTCACCTTCAGAAGCGCTTTGTGGAAGTGACTTCAAGGGAAATTTAAAAGGTGGGGTCTGGATCCTGGAAGAACAGGAAGGAGAACAGTTGCAGGGGCAAAGGAGAAAGAGAGATGGATGGTCCAGTAAGGAATGGTGTGCCCCCAAGGTCCCGCACTCCACAGAAACCTCCAGCTATCCTGGGACTTCCCACTGGATATGGGCACTGGTTTGTTACATTTCAAAAGAGCATGACCTGACCGTTGCTGACACCATGCAGCCTAGCCACAGAGTACAGCGTGTGCAGGCATCACCAAGGCGGGGAGAAAGGGCATTTGCCTTAGGAAGCAGTCAAGCCGGAGCCCGGCATGCACATGGCTGCTGGATTTCAAGGCTCAGTGGGAAACCACTGGTGCCAAAGGATATGAATATGTAACATTTTCCCAAAGAAACAGTCAATCTGTTGGTTTTACCTTTCCCCATGTAATAAGATATAGATGATGAGCAAGTGAAAGTCACGGGGGACAATGGAAGGTCACTGGATCCAACTAGTTCTGCAAAAGAATAAAGGGAGAAACACCACAGGATGGAAGCCCACGCAGGAAAAATACAGTACGAGTAATTGTAATTGACAAGAATCTCTGAACTAAAACCATTTCATTTTCAAAAGCTTCCCAGTCATTAATGAGTAATGAGTAAGAGGAGAGAATAGGGAATATGTTTGTGGGAAAATTGTTTTTACCTCATTTTAAATATTGTCACGTAGAGTTTTATCCCCTGTGTGTTCTGCTTTCCCGCTAACTGCCAGCTGGCTCTCTGTTTTACTGAGCCTCTATTCAGTTACTTCGGTAGGCTTCATTCGGGTGACTGTAGATGCTTTCATCCAGCCCTGGTGGTGGGTGATTAATATATAACCTAACACTGATTCACTGGGGTTAGTGTAAACTATCGGAGAAGGCAATGGCACCCCACTCCAGTACTCTTGCCTGGAAAATCCATGGACTGGTAGGCTGCAGTCCTTGGGGTTGCGAAGAGTTGGATACGACTGAGCGACTTCACTTTCACTTTTCACTTTCATGCATTGGAGAAGGAAATAGCAACCCACTCCAGTGTTCTTGCCTGGAGAATCCCAGGGACGGGGGAGCCTGGTGGGCTGCCATCTATGGGGTCGCACAGAGTTGGACACGACTGAAGCGACTTAGCAGCAGCAGCAGCAGCAGTGTAAACTATTGATGGAAGAGAACTATGAGTTTTCAGCAAATCCCTCCTTGAAACCCTCATATGGAAGGGCCCACAGATTCAGATCATATCTGTTTAATCATGTTTCAGTGCAGACTCCATAGTTTTCCAATTTATTATGATTGGAGAGTTTACATCTCTGCCCTCTCTCCCCATGGCATCATATTACATAATGGTTTTCACCAGGAAACTCAATGCAATTTTATTAATTATGAAACCAATAGGTAGAAAGCTAATAGGTAAATATTGGACTACTAGTTGTGGAAATGGAGATATGACTATTCAAAGCTCAAACTGAAGTCATTATGTAGCCCCCTTTAAACCCTCTCCATCTCTATTTATAGTTCATTAATATTATCATCATCTATCTAGAAACCCAAGAGTTTTCATCTATGCCCCCAATCCCCTAGATCTTGTCAGTTACCAGATTCCTTCTGTTCAGATGCTGCTGCTGCTGCTGCTGCTAAGTCACTTCAGTCGTGTCCGACTCTGTGCGATCCCACAGACGGCAGCCCACCAGGCTCCCCCGTCCCTGGGATTCTCCAGGCAAGAACACTGGAGTGGGTTGCCATTTCCTTCTCCAATGCATGAAAGTGAAAAGTGAAAGTGAAGTCGCTCAGTCGTGTCCGACTCCTAGCGACCCCATGGACTGCAGCCTACCAGGCTCCTCCGTCCATGGGATTTTCCAGGCAAGAGTACTGGAGTGGGGTGCCATTGTCTTCTATCTGCTTATGTCTGCGATGAACATCCTACAGTACAAGCTCCGAACTTTCCAACCCAGGGATCGAATCCGGGTCTTCTGCATTGCAGGCAGATTCTTTACTGTCACCTCCCTGCATTCATCACTCACCCTTGCAATACGTGTTTACTGAGCTCCTACTATGTGCATACACAGTAGTGGAGAAATGAGAATATGGCAACAAACAAAACCGATACTGTTGTCCTTACAAATGTTGCTTCTTACACTGATGCATATATTTAAACTTTTATAAAGAAGTTTTGTAAATTTATGGAGTCAAACATATCGAGATCCTTTAAAGGTATTATTATTTGTGGTTTTGTGGACAGTTGACCCTTGAGCAACACAGGTTTGAACAGTGTGGGTCCATTTACACGCAGATTTTTCAGTAAATAGTGAAGAGTGAAAGTGAAGTCGCTCAGTCATGTCTGACTCTTAGCGACCCCATGGACTGCAGCTTACCAGGCTCCTGCGTCCACGGGATTTTCCAGGCAAGAGTACTGGAGTGGGGTGCCATTGCCTTCTCCTCAGTAAATAGGTACTACAGTATTATTTAATCCACAGTTGGTTGAATTGGGGATGTGGAACCAAGGGTGTGGTGGACCGACTATAAATATATGTATATACTCAGATTTTCTACTGTGTGTGGGTCAGCACCCCTAACTTCCCACACTATTCACGGGTCAACAGCTTCAGAAATCTTTTGCTTCAAACTATAATAAAAATCTCACATAGACCAATAATGATTAAGAACTCAGGACAGCAGTCAAACTAACTTTAAATCCCATCTTTGTCAATGAAAGCTAGGCAATTTAGTCAACTCTTCCGTACTTCAGTTTGGTCATTTGTACAGATGAAGATTATTTAAGGGTATTTAACTCATTGCAGCTGTTTTGGAAATCAACTAAAATTAAATGCATATAGAAATGTGCTGACAAAATGCAAGTGTGTATTATTATAGCCATCATTTTACCATGTTTTTTATGATTGCCTTTCTAATCCATTTGAAATTTATTTTCATTTATAGTGTAAACTGGGAGTCCCATTTTATGTTATTCTTTGTATGGAAGACCAGTTATCCCCAAACTTTTGTTTATGGTTTTCCATGGTTTCTCTGCTCTTAGAATCACAGGACCATTCCTTATCTTCTCCGCTGCATGGGTTCTCGCTCCACCTGTATTTCAGACTTCCCTTTTAACTACTCTCCACCTCTGCGCCACAGCCACCCTTGCCTCCTTTGTGGTCCTGGAAATACCATCCACTCTTCCTCCCCAGAGCCTTTACACTTGCTATTTTCTTTGGAATATTTTTCTTTCCATATTTTCTATGGCTGCTCCTGGTCATCCAGGCCTTTCCTGTCCACTGAAGATAAAACACAGCATCTCTTCCCGCTCCCCCAACCCCTGACCCCCAAACCACTACTTACTCTCTGTTTCATCACCATTTTACTTACTTTGTTCCATATTATTTCATTCGTCACATTTATGATCTGGAATCTGTTTCGAAAATCATTTCTTCCCTTCCCTCCCTGGAAAGTACATTTCATCGGAACAACAGTTTTTGCCTGTTTTAAATACC
Source organism: Bos javanicus (assembly GCF_032452875.1). Lineage (NCBI taxonomy): Eukaryota > Metazoa > Chordata > Mammalia > Artiodactyla > Bovidae > Bos > Bos javanicus. The sequence goes on from NC_083881.1 coordinate 44,328,523, forward strand.
GTTGTATCTGCAGAATCTGGAATAGTGCCTAGGAAATAGTATTAAAATTACCTTATTAGGAAGTCTCTCTTTCTCCTAACCAAACCAAACTTGCTTCTTAGAAGGCTAATCTTGGTGACACTATGGAAGTTGGTTTGTTGCATGTCTGGAACGCTCTCTCTCTCTGGCTTATTTTTTCAGTCTTACCTTAATTATAACTTGCTCGCATATAGAAGTATGAGGATTCAGATCAGATCAGACATTTATTTGGTGCTTGTTGTGTGCAGCAAACAGCGAACACTTAAAAGCTAAACCATGCCTCAAAGGGCAAGGGGGACAGTGGGAAAGACGCTCTCCACTCCAGAATGCTCACATTTGAGATGACATCAGGACATGCACATGCAACAGATCCTGGAAACAGATGTGATTCCTGGTAAACAGTTGGCTCTGGAGCCCCCGAGGTCCAGCCTTGAGATTTTAAGAGTCATCTTAGATGAGAGCAAACATCTTAGATGGTGGCTGTAAAGGGACAGTAGTGTCCAGTGTCATTAAAAAAAAAAAAAAAAAGGAAAAGAATCCCAGTGCAGATCCACAGAGGAAGGAAGGTAGACGTGAATTAATTTTATAAATAACAAAGGAGGGTGGAGGGTGTCTGGCTCAACTTAACCAGGGTCTCGGAATTCTCACTCCCTCTCACAAATGTATGTCCTAGAATCGGCAGCTCACCTCTGGCAGAACTGCCAAGACTACTCCATTCCCTAGGTGACTGATTATCTATGGAATTGCTGAGCCCCAGAAAGTCTGTTTCCCCAGGTAGCCTAAGTGAGAAACCTGATCCCATGACCCAAAGATTCAGAGCGAACCTTTAACTGGGAGCCTCAGTACACAGAATGGAGTGGGCCAAACAGCTCTGGGGAATGAGGAAATTCCCCTCACAAGGTCAGAAATGAAGCAGGGGTTTGAGACCAAGATGGTCAGGCTCTTCCTGCTTTTGCCATGAGGTTGTCATCATTGCTTTGCATCACATGCAAAAAAGCAAAGCCCCAGTGTGAGTTCAGACTCAGACATGGTGTGTGGGTTTGCAATGTCCATCCTGAGAGCCAAGGGTATGCTAAGGGTGGTGTGGGCTCAAGACTGAGAAGGCAGCAAACCGTTAAACTGTCAACAGTCTAGGAGTAAGTGGCGAGAGTAACCTGCATAGGAGGCCCTGGTTCCACAAAAATAAGCAGGTCAGTCCAGGGGAATTTGGATCAGGGTGAGTGTTTATAATTGCACAGATGGGATGGGGCAGAGGAGGGAGCATGGCAAAAGGTGGGGGTCAGGTCAAAGGGGTCTTATAAGAGGCAGTTTGTAGGTTTGGGGGTATCCTGGAGTTGAGGGGCACAGACACAAAGGAGACTGGAGCATACCTAAGAGAGCCCTCCCTTGATTCACCTTTTGGCCCCCAGGTCTGTCTTTGGAGATTAGCAAAGAGGCAGCTAGGGTCAGGTCCTGGCTAAAGCCATTTGCCTTGAGACTTCCTGCTGGGTAACACTCCCGTGACCTCAAGCAGGTAGGCTTTCCTCATGGCCTGGGGCATTCTTTGTGCTTTGCTTGCATTTCTTCACAGGAATGCCTAGCCACATGGGTAAATGCCATCAGTATTTCCCCAGACTTCTTGTGAAGAGGGTCTGTGAACATTTACAGAGCATTTAGCTTCTTCCAAGGGCTTCCCCAGTGGCTCACAGTAAAGAATCTGCCTGCAATGTGGGAGATCATTGCCTGGGTCCAGAAGATCCCCTGGAGAAGGAGATGGCAATCCACTCCAGTATCCTTGCCTGGAGAATTCCATGGACAGAGGAGCCTGGTGGGCTACCGTCCATAGGGTTGCAGACAGTCGGACGTGACTGAGCCATTGACACACACACATTAGCATCTCTTGGACAGCAAAGAGATCAAACACCAGTCAATCCTAAAGGAAATCAGTCCTGAATATTCATTGGAAGGACTGATGCTGAGGTTGAAGCTCCAATACTCTGGCCACCTGATGTGAAGAACTGACTCATTGGAAAAGACCCTGATACTGTGGGCAAGAGAAGGTGCAAGAGAGGATGAGATGGTTGGGCGGCATCATTGACTCAACGGACTTAAGTTTGAGCAAACTCTGGGAGATGGTGAAGGACAGGGAACCTGGTGTACTGCAATCCATGGGGTCACCAACAGTCAGACACAACTTAGTGACTAAACAACAGCATCTTCATACACCAAGTTCAGTACCTCACAAGGGGTGGTTGAGACAACCTTGTTTGTAGGTTTGTTATTTTTTTCCATATAATTTTGTTATTTAGTTTTGGCTGTGCTGGGTCTTCGTTGCTGTGTGTGGGCTTTTCTCGAGTTGTGGTGAGCAGGGGCTGCTCTCTAGCTGCTGTGTGTGGGTTTCTCCTGTTGTGGAGTGTGGGCTCGAGGGCACACGGGCTCAACTGCTGCGGCGTACGGGCTTGGCTCCTCAGTGGCACGTGGGATCTTCCCAGATCAGGGATCGAATTCGTTTCTTCTGCATTGGCAGGTGTTTTCTTTACCACTGAGCCACCAGGGAAGCCCATTAATAGGTTCTCTACTATGATTCCCCACTTCTTTTTTTTGAACTTTGACAGACTTTTATTAGAGAAATTTCCCCAAAATGTGAATTTTTACCAACAGTACCTTTTATCAACAGTGTTAGATTGTATTATCTGTTCTTTTTTTAAAATTAATTTTTTATTGAAGGATAATTGCTTTACAGAATTCTGCTGTTTTCTGTCAAACCTAAACATGAATCAGCCATAGGTATACATATAACCCCTCCCTTTTGAAGCTCCCTCCCATCTCCCTCCCCATCCTCTAGGCTGATACAGAGCCCCTGTTCGAGTTTTCTGAGCCATACAGCAAATTCCCATTGGCTATCTATGATTCCTCACTTCTTAAGTGGAAACAGAGGCACAAAGAAGTACTATGGCTTCCTCAAAGTCACCCTGGAGCTGCGACTCAAACTCAGGTTCTTTTCTGCAGAGTTGGCAGCTCTAACCACTCAGCTCCACTGCCTGCTTCTCAGGCACCACCTTCTTCCTGCCAGGCAGTGAGCTGATTGTCAAAACTCCCAACCCCAGAGATGCCCTCAGGGCATATAAATTAGCCATTCTTGATCTTCCCAAATATCAAATGAACTTAAACAAGCTTTTATATAAAACTGATCTTTATTGCAATTAAAAAAGAACAAAAGAGAATTTGATAAGTGCCTTTAATTACAACGTACCTGCTATTTACATGTAATTATACTTCTATATACAGCTTGAATAAGGTTCATTACATGTAAACTACAAGATATGACAAGTTAAACTCCAGCCTTTTGGGAACATTCAGAATAGAAATACTATGGGCAGAAACACACAGAAAACAAATACCAATTTCAGTACCATTACTGGATGATGATCGCTATCTGGCCACAGAAGAGAATTGTAAATATACATCAAATCGAAACTTATTCTTAACATGACTAACAGTATTGCTATTATTTAAACTCTAAACATAACAATTGGATCATCAAAAACAACACAATTTCAATTTATATAGCACCTTTCTTTCAGAGTTCAAAGCATTTGTATTTATCTATATTGTCTCAATTGTCCCCATAACATCCCTATGAGGTAGGCAATGGTTGGTATCATTATCCCCATTTTGTAGATGGAGAAACTGAGGCACAGAGTAATTAATCATTTGCTCAAGGTCACACAGTAAAGTCAATGCTGAAACGGACCACAGAGCTATGAGCTTGTCTCAAAAACCAATGCGTCTCTTTAAATTGGCCCCTCTGATAATTTAATTCAGTACTTCAATTCATTTTTCCAAGAAATAAAATATGTACATTTTTTTCTCCCATAAAAATTGTTGAAATACTATAGGCAAGAAGCAAACACTCTAGGGCAGATGTTAGATTGATGCCAAGATCCCCTGGAGAAGGGAAAGGCGACCCACTCCAGTATTCTGGCCTGGAGAATGACTAAGCATTCAAGCTCTTTTAGAAAGTGTTTATGGAAGTTTCTTATTGGTTTTGTTTTTTCATTACTAGGAGGTTCTTTCCCCAGTTTTACAAAAAGTTGGAATGAAACATATTTGAAAGGTTGTTCCTAGTAACCTACAAATGATGTCTTTAGTAGCCATCTCGTGCTAGCCACAAGCTTATTTCTGAGTTAACAAAGAAGAAAGTATCTAAACGATAATTTACGTCTTTAACATCATCTTTCTCAGTCTTATACACATTTACAGTGTGCTCCTTAAGAGACTCAGGGTGGTAGGTAGCGTGTTGGAATAAGAGTTTCCAGACTCACATACACAGGGGCCTAAAGTCATGCCCACATCATTTAGTTCAGATTTTACTTCTAATCCCTGCTCTGCCAGCCCCCCACCCCACCCCACCCCAAATCAAATATGTAGTTAGTACTCAGAAAAAAATAATTTTTTTGTGTGTGTCAAAATCTGAGGCATACAGGACTCTTTCAAACGTTTGTTGACTTGGATGTAAAATTCAACTCTCCCAACACATTCCACGAGCTTCTCCCTCTGAGGCGAGCACTGCTAACGATGCTGCCAAGTTTCCAGGACATCAGCAGGCAGCCGTGGAGTGGCCCACAGGAATTCAGTTTCTAGCATGGCTCCAGGTAAAACAAGGGAAGCTTATATTTAAGATGAATGCAAAAAAAGCAAGCAAGTTTACCGGCTAGGTCACGATCATCATGCCAGGTTCATTTATGGGTTTCACATGAAAAATACATAAAAACTTGTCAAAGGAATGTTCAAAGACTGACTAAAGCCTTTGGTTCTAGTCTCTTCGCCTAGGGAAAGGCACCGCTGTCTGTCAGGGAAGCCTTTACTACCTAAATGGGAGCTAAAATTACATTTCTTTTTTCCTTAAGCGTAAAAAAGGAAAAGGAAAGAGTCTGTTTACACTCATGGTTTCCCACTTGCTGAGTGAAAAAACAAACAAAACAAAATTAAACCAGACATTACAACAAGCCAATTCTGAAATGCAGGCTCCAGGGGCCAAGACTGGTCTCCTCTCTTTTAGCCTTAATTATCCTGTGAAGGGTGCCTAATGGATATAGCAGGTAGGCTTTCAACAATTAAATGTATAATGAAAATGAACAGATACCTGTTCTGGTAATTTGGAAAAAAATTACACTAGAATACATATTTTAGACCATGATTTTATTTCATTTACTTTGGTAATTCCAGAGAAGACTCTAATTTAACACAGTTTCTGGAATGATCTCTTTTAAGTCAAACACTACCTTAGCGTGATGAGAGTGAAGTTTAAAAAAAAATGAAAACTAAACCCGGCCTGGATCCTTCGGTGTATAGAGACAGAGGCCCTCAGTCACTGAATCACCCATTGCCTCCAAATGTTGGAGATTTCGTCTATAAATGGCCAAGTTATTTTCAACATCTGGTAACTTCAGATGCTTGAACACTATCCTCATTTCCTTGAGACCTAGGAGAGGAGCTCAAACTAGTTACAGCAACATAACTCATAAGCACTATTTCCCAGGGGTGGGGCATAATAGCTACAGGATTTAGAAAAATGTTACACTCAATATACTTTAGAAGTGATTCTTTCTTATAGGAAAGGGTTTTCCCCGCCCCCCTCTTAAAACAATCAGTGTCCTTCAACTTTACGGGTCGCTACTGGTCTGCTGTTCCAGGATTTACCTTCAGCCTCAGTACATTGTAGGGGCCGTGAACTTACCTGGAGAGGGCACAGTGCTCCTTTTTTTTACATTTGTGAGTCTGAATCCTCAACAGAATGTTTTAAAAATTCTTTTCATTGGCCCCTTAGTGCCAACCACATCTCACAAAAGACGTGGGCAAGAGTGTACATGATTTGTGTGCTGTGCTCATTCAGCTATGTCTGACTCTCTGCGACCCCATGGACTGTAGTTGACTGGGCTCCTCTGTCCATGGAATTTTTCAGTCAAGAATACTGGAGTGGGTTGCCATGTCCTCCTTAGGGGATCTTTAGGATCTAGGGATTGAACCTGCATCTCTTGTATCTCCTGCATTGGCACCAGATTCTTTACCACTGAGCCATCAGGGAAAAGGCCGAGAAGCGATGGTTTACATGGTTTAGCAAAGTTTCTGACAAATAACACCTAGCATCTGCTTCCCCAAGTGGGTCTGAGGCTTATCCAGGGAGCCCCTGACGCTGGAAAATGTGAACTGGGAAGAGCTGGGGAATAGTTCAATGCTGCCAGTCAGGGTCTGCGATACTGAAGATTGTAACTGCTATTGGAAAAGAAGGCACGGAACATTCTGGGAGCAGCAGACACAGAGGGGCTGGGATGGTGCCATGTAAAGTGACAGAAGGTTTTAAACATTCCAAATATTGAGAATAAAGAAGGCTGAGTGCCAAAGAGTTGTTGTTTTTGAATTGTGGTGCTGGAGAAGACTCTTGAGAGTCCCTTGGATTGCAAGGAGATCAAACCAGTCAATCCTAAAGGAAATCAATCCTGAATATTCATCGGAAGGATTGATGCTGAAGCTGAAGCTTCAATACTTTGGCCACCTGATGCAAAGAGCCAACTTATTGGAAAAGACCCTGATGCTGGGAAAGATTGAAGGCAGGAAGAGAAGGGAACAACAGAGGATGAGATGGTTGGATGGCATTACTGACTCGATGGGCATGAGTTTTATCAAATCCTGGGAGACAGTGGAGGACAGAAGAGTCTGGGGTACTGCAGTTCATGGGGTCGCAAAGAGTTAGACACGACTTAGCGACTCAACAACAACAATATTGAAAACAACTCTCCCACTCTTTCATGAATTGGAAAAATTTGACCATTACAAAGACCTTTTGAGACAATGAGTCACAATGATGCTGTCATGAATTATTTTTGAGTAGTTTTGAGTAAGAGGAGTACTTTGAAACTGATTGGGATCATCTAACAGACAATATGTTACTTTTTTTGGAAACCATTTTTATGAGGGGAAAAAAAATGAATGCACAGTGAAATGCAAATTCCTATTGTTTAGTGATATTTCAAACGTCCCCTGAAAACATGAGGCATGTTAATACAGTGCAAAATTTAAATGGTAACAACATTAAAACAATTTACGGTTGCCAATTTAACATACAGAGGTCTGAGGAATGACAATTACCAACCTTTATAATACGTAACAGGAAGTGAGCCGAGATAGAGCATGATACATTTTTAAAAGTGAAAGTGAAAGTGTTAGTCCCTCAGCTGTGTCTAACTCTTTGTGACCCCATGGACTGTAGCCCACCAGGCTTCTCTGTTCATGGGATTCTCCAGGCGAGAACACTGGAGTGGGTAGCCATGTACTTCTCCAGGGGGTCTTTCCAACCCAGGGATTGAACCTGGGTCTCCTACATTGTAGGCAGATTCTTTACCATCTGAGCCACATTTTTATTTATTTATTTATTTTTTTTGGGTAATAAAGTTTTATTAAAGTATAAAGGAGATAGAGAAAGCTTCTGACATAGGCATCAGAAGGGGGCAGAAAGAGTACCCCCTAGTGTTAGCAATGAAGTTATATAGTCCAGTGAATCCAAAGAATCTGAGCCACATTTTTAAAAAACACCCACAATATGGAAGTGGTGAGCAAAGAGGAGTTCAATCTAACTGCATTAAGATAAATGATTACCAAAATAATGCTTTTAAAAAAAATCGTCTTTTTTAAAGGAAAAATGTAACTCTTGTGTCATCTGGCATTAAGAAAAATCTGAACTACAATTTCCTAGTTAAATAAAAGAAGAACCTAGAAAAACAATGAAATACTTTATAAGTATTGGAGACTGCATGTAAATACAGCTTTAAAATGAGCAGTAGGGGTAAAACACCATTTATGAATGTTTGTTCTCTTCTAGACCATGATTTTATTTAATTTACTTTGGCAATTCCAGATGAAGACTCTCACACAGTTTCTGGATTGCTCTCTTAAAGTCAAACACATTCTAAGTGTGTAAAACTCGTCTAGTGATACTGTCAGAAATAATATATTTAAGAAAAGCTACAACACAGAGCAAGAAAATACAACTACAGGACAAAGAATTTAGACTTCACTGCAAATAAAGCTATATTTGATATTTTAGACACATGTTCCTATTTTCACATCAGTCACTTATTAACACCAAACATTACACTTTAACTTTTCCCCATTACACAGTACAATAAGCCTGTCAAGATTTCCAGGAAATAACCATCAGTACCTACTGTGCTTCCAGCAACCAAAGCTAAGCTGGTTGGTACCAGAAATCAACACTTTCAGAATGGCATCACTAGACCACACAGACTCACAGCAACTATTACCAGGAGCATTTACTCCTTTACAAAGTCCTAAATCAGTCTTGAACTGAGGCTCTGAGATTCTAGCCATAATATGGCACCATCTCAGAGCAGCACAGGATCCTCCTCCACTGCTGTTCATTCTATGCTAAAACCTCCCTGTTTCTGGAGACAGTGAAGGAAGTGCCTTCAGGTGATAATAGCCCCTGCTTCTGCCGTCTGGTTGTGTGTGGGGGCGTCACTATCCTGGCTCACACGGCCCTTGCTGCCTTCGGCCAAATCTCTCCTCAAATACCTGTCTGAGAAGGACACCTACTTTCATTTCCTTCTGTCCGGTTGAATATTTAGGGAGCTGCATGAATAAAACTATTTAAACACACCACTGTTTTTCAGCTAAGAAAATGATGGACATAGTTTAAAATCTGAATTCATTAACTAGAGAAATTCACTGAGGGCCAGTTAAGAAGGTTTTCTGGTAACTGTCAAATGAAAATGATTGGGAAAAAAAGAAAATGACTGGACAACTGTTTCTTCTGTTCTGCTTTTATGACAATAATCATCACACTAGTAGGATACACATTCAAAATACATGACGGGATGTATCCTAATTAATTAAGCACCAGAGTGACTTTAAATATATACACATGTGCGTGTATGTATATAGCCTGCCAGGCTCCTCTGTCCAGGCATTCACTAGGTAAGATTACTGGAGAGGGTTGCCATTTCCTTCTCCAGGGGATCTTCCCAACCCAGGGATCAAACCTGGGTCTCCCACATGGCAGGCAGATTCTTTACAGTCTAAGCCACCAGGAAAGCCCTATATATATAGTTACTGGTAAAAGTAAGTAAATGCTCTAATTTGAAAAATGAAAATCAAATATGAGAGCTAGATCTAGTAACATGCTGAGGTTAAATTTCAGTTCTTTTTGCTAACTACCTAATCTAGCACTCAATTAGAATCAACTCTTAGATTTTAAGGGCAGACAAATCAGTAATTAGCCTTTTTCCCACAAAGGAGAGTGGTACTTTCAAAAGCTTTAATAATCCTAATGATATAATTTACTGAAGGGCAGGAAAAAAAAATGTGGCAAAGATATGTGCAAAAATTACTTCCTCCTAGAATTTAAAATCTCCTCAAACATTTCACATAAAGCAGGTTACACTTCCCTGCTGACAGACAATATCTGAGAATCAGTAAAAAAAACTCTTTGAAACTTTCAAAATACATGAATAAAAGCAAAGATCCTAGGCAAGATTATAATAACCTAGGTTATTATAGTTCAATGCATACATAATATGGATGTCAAATTGAATTTTAAAGATACAGTAAACTCTTTCTTTCTTGATAATTACTTTTCATACACTTAAACTACGTAGCTTTTAAGATGAAAACTTTTTAAAGAAACCATAGGCTTCCAACCTAAAGATTCTAGCACAAAGTTTCAACAAATAACATTTTTTAAAAGTGATGAAATTTATGAAATACTGTACTAAAGGGTTAAAACAGTGATGTTACATCAATAAAATACTTCAGTAAGGTACCTAATGTTCTGAAGAGCAGAGCCATCTCCCAAAGCTTACTCTGCTTTTCTCAGGCCCTAGTCCTCATAGATTGTGCTATTACTTACTCTTTCAGGATGTGTTTTGGAGGCCCTTACAGTTCCCTTTTAATACTTTATATCACAACTTATTCTTAGCACAGGTTCTCCAATCGAGAGAGAGATTTCACTGCACACTTTACGGCCGTAAGGCATAGCCCTTATTTTGAAACTTCTGGGGGAATTCCAATAATGAAATTTCAAGATATGACTATTTATAAAGGGCTTCCCTATCTAGAAACAGCTTTACTCTTTAGAGATCATACCCGCTTCCTTGGTCATAAGTGAGACATCATGAACTGCAACTTTTGAGCAGTCAGGTGCTCATAAAGGATGAGACTGCAGCATGCACAAGGCTTGGTGAACAGTGTGAGGTGGCTGTCAACAGGTGCCAAAGCAACCCCATGATACTGAGGTTGTTGGGTCAGACTCATTCATAATAAGCAGTGAGAATCACCGGGCAAACCAGTGCTTACAAAGGAGATGAATTCAGAGAGTATGGGCCTTGCACCTTTCTGATAAACTTCTCCCTGATCCAAGGTTATTCTGCCATGATCTTTTGATCAATGATGATTGTGCTTTTATGCACATAAAGTCTTCACAGGAGAGACCAGGCTGATTGGAAAATAACAAGCAAACCATTTACTCCAACTGAGCTACTTTACAATTGCAGAAACGTATTACAGAGCAGTCACAAAATCAAGCCATGAATGCAAGGAATGGAAAAAAACATGCCCGGGAGCTGGTCCCTACAATTTTCAAGATGTTTCATCCTCCCAACTGCATTCTTTGTCCTAATGAGTGAAAACAGTAAGATTATTCAATCTGAAAAATCGCAGATGTCACAGTGGTACAGAATAATTGCCTTTTTTTTTTTTTCTTTAGAGTGTAGGAAAAGCTTCTTTTCTGTAGCCCACACTACATAATAGCACTTCAACCAGGTTCCTTTTAGAATGAAAAGTGAACAGGTTTCCCAATGTCAGCCTTATAAAATCTAAAGAGATGATTAAATTCAAACCAGGCTGAGCTCTCAATCTGAGTTATTTCAGCCACTGAATGAAGGGGAAAAAAAAATCCCAACAGGCAATTTACATGTGCAAGCACCAGGCTACAGAATTCATCACCTTTTTCTTAAAAACGTAGCTAAACCTTAATGGAATCATAATACTTTCATAAGGTTAATCGTCAGTCATCCCTGGTCATATCTTGTTCCTCTTTCCATTTTTACCATTTCAAATATTTCACTATTGCCCACCACAAAACATTGAAAATGATCAGTTATGTTTATTCCACTTGTTTCTCCAATGAGTCAGCTGATTTTTGACCAAGAGCTCCAAGTACCATTTGAAAAGTGATGTCTTTAAAAACCTTCCATGTTTTAAACACTTGGTTAGAAAAAAGATAACAACTACTGGTACAAGCTTATGTGCTTCATGGTGTCTTTTCAAAATGAGAATATAAATCATTGTACATCAAATCAAAATAGTTAATATATATTTTATCTGGCACTTCCTAGAAATTAGGCATTAAACATAAAATACCTTATAAATTTATATAACAAAAATAAATGTTTATATTTTCATGTCAAATAGATTACCTTAGGGGAGCAGTTCATGTATGAACTCCTGCACGTCAGTGTGGCAGCAGAGGTCATCAGAAATACACATTCAAGTCCACAGCCCTTGGGAAGAGATGGATGCAGTGGCTGCCACCCAAACACGTGGTCTGTGTCCTAACATTGAGATTAAGGCTCTCTGTTTTGGAAGAATGAGCTGGACTAAAACAAGTATAGAAGTACCATGATATTCTTTGAAAATACTGAAAAAGACTCTGAAGAGTTTCAAACACTGGGGGGGAAAAAACCATATTGACTATAAAAATAAAATAAAGCATCTAACAATGACTTCAAGTACTTTGGAAGAGGCTGCTGACATGGAGTGCCCAAATCAGAAGGAATGAAGAGCTAGGAAACTCCAGGGGTGTCCCCAGTGCTCTCCACTGGTTGGGGGCTCGGGTTCCCAGGTGCAGCTCTTTGAATGGGCTGGGGAGCAGACCGGAAATAGCAACCACAATTTCTTAGCAACGGAAAACACCCACTTGAAGGCAAAGGCCCAGCCTGGTGGGAGAAAATCCTTGGAACGAACCATTATAAATCGGAAGATTTCAGAGAGAAATGCCATTCATTTTACTATCAGTAGCAGACAGTGAAAAGGAGAGAGGGAGAGAAACCAGGCTCCTGTGAATGGCAGTGTTTCAGGCAGGTGAGCTGTGGTTTTTGACAAGTGTCATTCTTCCTTACTGCGTGGCTTTCTTCACGAAGAGGGTGAGATCACTGACAGCCGGGATCCTTCCAGAGGGAGCGGGTGCATGACGCAGGTGTGCTTGGGTATGCCAGTGCCCTGGCAGCAGGGTGCCTACCGCATTTCTCCCCAAACTGAGAAGCAGTTCTGGCATCTCCAATCGTCTTCCCTTTCCTAAAGCAGCATATGAAGTGTGGCTGACATCGCTTCTTGTCTTCTGCAGCAGCACTGGCTTTGCCGGCTGGTCCTTTGCTAGCTGGGTCCTTTCCAGGCTGCTAGAGCCTGGTGACGTCTCGGCATTGCTGCAAGTCCCCGATGCTCTCGTAGTCATTCTCTTTTGGGCAAAGGCCATGGTGACTGTTGGTCTCTGGGGCAGACTTCTCTTCCTCTCTGTTTAGAGTCTGTATGGCTTCATAATCTGGCTCAGGCTCCTCACTGGGCTTGCCTGCTGCTGGAAGTGTGCTGACACTATGCGGCATCTTCTCAAAGTCTTTAACAGTGGCATAGAGATCGTTGCAGGAAGAGGGGGACCTCGGAGCGGCTCCCGGCATGGAGGTGTAGGAGGCCTCCGGTACTCTAAGTGACTGTCCTGATTTGTTCCCTGGCTGTCCTTTTTTATGCACTGATGAATACATGGCCGAGATCTAGAAAACAAGGGGAGAAGTGAATAAATAAGCTCCAAGCTTGATTCCTCCCTCCCCCTTTTAGTGACAAGCTAGATTCTTGGGACTATGGGGGTGTGGGTCCCTTTAAGAATTTTTTTCGGATTCCCAAACTTTACAGAGACATAATTGACACACAACACATGTAAGTTTAAGGTGTGCAGCATGATGGTTTGATACACATATTGTGAAATGATTACCACAATAAAGTTAGTTAACAACTTCTTTACTGTGATTACCATATTCTTGGTGTGTGGTGATAACATTTAAGCTCTAAGTTTCAAGTATATAACACAGTACTGTTAGTTCTAGCCACCATGATGTACTATATTCCCAGAACTTATTATAGATGGAAGTTTGACCCTTTGACCAACATCTCCCCATTTCCCCCAGTCCCCAGCCTGAGGCAACCACCATTCTACTCTATTTCTGTTTGGCTTTTCTAGATTTCACATCTATATGAGAATACACAGTATCTGTCTTTCTCTATCTGACTCATTTCACTTGGCACAATGCCCTCAAGATCCATCTATGCTGTTGCAAATGGCAAGATTTTCTTTTTTATGGATGAATAATATTCCATTATGTGTACATGCGTGTGTGTGTGTGTGTAATCACATTTTCTTTATCCATTCATCTGTTGTTGGACAGTTAAGTTGTTTTCATGACTTGGCTATTGTGAATAATGCTGCAATAAATAGAGGAGTACAGATATCTCTTGTAGACAGTGTTTTCATTTCTTTTGGATATATACCCAGAAGCCGATTCTTCACAACCTATGCTAATCCTGGAGTACGCAGCAGAACAATTATATGTGTTGTCTATAACTTTGTAAGTAGCCTAATTCTATGAAATCCAGGTTCTCTCTAATTCTGCCAAGGGTTTGAGGCAAGCAGGTAGAGTGGGCAGCTCAAGACCCCCAGGACCTGACCACAACATCGGGTTTTATTTGATTTCTTTATCACAATGGTATTTCACCTGAGGAAAGTTTTGACTGCTTTACAAAAAAGGGTAGAAAACATATCATCCTGGTGATACTCAAAAGGGTGGGCTTCAAGTCAGCAGTAGCAGGATCTGGACATTTTTTGGAAAGGCAAACTCTGGGGCACCACCCCAGAACCACTGAGTCACAAATTCTGGGGGTGGGCTGACTCTCATGCCCACTAAGTGCCAGAAGCACTGCACCAGACTGTATAATCCACTCCTCCCGTATCACAAAGGTCTCAACAATAGCTTCTGGATGCTGGTTGGCAGTATACATATATCTGTCAGAGGATCACTTTCCACTATTTTTTTTTTCTTCTGATTTTATCTATTAATTTTATCGAAGGACAATTGCTTTACAGAATTTCGTTGTTTTCTGCCAAATATCAACATGAATCAGCCATAGGTATACCTCTTCCTCTTGAACCTCCCTCCCATCTTCCTTACCATCCCACCCCTCTACTATTTTTTAAATTAATACTTCATTGCATACTATTGGTTAAATAGACATTCAGATATGGGGCTAAGTTTTCTTCAGTGGGAAAATTCATTCTTATATGAAATCAACTCAGAAATGATATTGGGAGACAATCAACTTAGGGGATGGGCTGCCCAGGTGGCTCAGTAGTGAAGACTTTGCCTGCCAGTGCAGGAGATGCAGGAGACATGCGTTCAAACCCTGGGTCAGGAAGATTCCCTGGAGAAGGAAATGGCTACCCATTCCAGCATTCTTGCCTGGGAAATCCCATGGACAGAGGAGTCTGGTGGACTACAGTCCATGGGGTCGTGGAGAGTCAGACAAGACTGCACCTCTCATGCAACAAAGACAAAAACTTATGGGACACTCTTTCCTTTGGGAAGAACAGGCTGTTTTCCAAGCAAACCCACTCAGTCTCACCAATACATCTCCTCTAGCCACAAATACAGAAGGCAGGAGAAGGGGATGACAGAGGATGATATGGTTGGATGGCATCACCAACTCGATGGACATGAGTTTGAGCAAACTCCAGGAGACGAAGGACAGGGAAGCCTGGCGTGCTGCAGTCCGTAGGGTTGCAAAGAGTCAGACATGACTGAGCGACTGAACATCAACAACAAAGCCACAAATATCAGGAGAGGTTTCATTTTCTTTGATACAAAAATGGACTGATTAGGAGATTTGGGAAGGAGGGTATTGTTTTATTGTTAGAAATCATGGTTGGAAATAAGTAAAAATATCCTTCATTACCTGCAGTTATCTTTGCACAGCAATTGATGTATTAAAACACCCAGGAAATAAGGGAACATACTTCCTGACAGATGCTTGGCTTTGCAAGTGCAGAGAGAGATGTCCTACTCTCACATATCCACATACTGGGCAGAAAGCTTCCAGCTGGCCTCCAGAGCTTCTTAAGACACGCCTGCCGCACGCTAACTGTCATTTGCATGAGAACTTTCCCTACAGGCTGGTGGCTGGCATTTGCCAGGCTTTGACAATCCAAAGGGTTTGAGTCAGAGAAATAATCTTTGTGAAACTCCTGCCCTGTTGATTTAACCATTTTCATGCATATTAAATTAACATTCTCACCTGAGAGGTTTTAACTAAAAAATTCCTTTCAAAATGAGGAATTAGAGTAGCTTTCCATTTCAGAAGAGTAAAACACAAGGCCTCTGCTTTGTGTAGCAAGTTGCCAACACATGAAACTTTTTACTTAAAAGGTGGTCCGAGCCAAAAACGTGGACAGATTATAAAGGGGTGAGTCATGCATGATAGGGGCTTCCCCGGTGGCTCAGAAGGTAAAGAATCTGCCTGCAGTGCAGGAGACCGGGGTTCAATCCCTGGGTTGGGAAGACCCCCTGGAGGAGGAGGAAATGGCAACCCACTCCATTATGCTTGCCTGGAGAATCCCATGGACAGAGGAGGCTGGCAGGCTACAGTTCGTGGGTTGCAAAGAGCTGGACACGACTGAGCCACTAAACACACATGCATGGATAGTAATGAAGGTAGCCGGTGTCTGGATATTTATTCCTCAGCTTCAGCGGTAACATCAGGAGGACACACACAACTTTATCTGTGAGAGTGACAGCGAGAGCTGGGCCCTTAGCACCACTTCTGTTTCTCTTCCTCCTTTCTTGCCCATGCTTCTGTCACAATGGCCTCCACTCCTGGTAAGTACTTGGGCCTTCTTGGCTTTTACAGTCTTTTCTTTTTTAAATTACAGGCTCTTTCATTAACTTGCAACTTAATATTTTCCCTGGGCATGAACCAAATGTGCAGGAGGGTGTCACTGTAAATTTGAAATCTTATTAACATTTCTCAAGTCTTCTAATATTCTTTTTGAATATATGTCTCCTACGACTATTATTTTTATTTTGTATAAATAAAAGGTTTCTCTTCAAGCCCTCTTACTATTTAGCTTTGCAATTTTTCTCTTTAACATCTTTCATCATTATTATTCAGTCTGTAAATTGTTATTATGTTCTCATAAATTACCCTCTTTCCCTCATTTCTCTTCTTTTTATATTCAATCCTTCCCCCATCATTCTGTTAAATTAGGATAACAGTACTTAAAATTCAGGTCTCAGTTTCAGTCTGGACTCACATTATATCACATGAATATAAAAATAAATGATCTCCATATTTATTTTTCCTAAATCATCTTCCTAGAATGAATACATGGGAGTCACAGTTCTTTATTCTATGTTCAACATTCATCAGTATAACAGTGTCCTATTCAAAAACCACAAACAAATGTAAGATAAGAGGAAAAGTAATTAAAAATTTCACATAGTCTCAATTTATTTTAAAGAATTAGTTTCCAGATCTCTTATATATTTTTTTTCAGCCTGGCTTGTAGAATCTTAATTCCTTAACCAGGGACTGAACCCATGGCCTCAGCAGTGAAAGCACCGAGTCCTAAAAACTGGACTGCCAGGGAATTAAAATATTTTCTTAGGCCAATGGGATGGCTCCAGGAGAGTGAAAAATGCTGGAGGAGGCACAGGAGCCACTTCGGGCCCTGGTAGGAGGGCCCTGCATTAGTCTTGTGAGGGGCGGGCCCAGTGGATATGGACAGGGGTGGGGGAACATGAAAGTTAGCTTCTGAGGTGGAATTGAAGGGCCTGATTACTGGCTGAATCTGAAGACAGTGAGGAAAATGCGGTGTTCAGGAGGGCCCCAGAGTTTTGGCTTCTGCAACCAGGTGGACAGATGGCAGTTCCACTCCCTGGAGAGGGAACATGGTGGGGGCTGGGCAACGTCACACGTGTGTGTTGCTTTTGCGTGTGTGTGCGTGCCAAGCCACCTCAGTTGTGTCTGACTCTGTGTGAGCCCATGGACTGTAGCCCACCAGGCTCCTCTGTCCATGGGATTCTCCAGGCAAGAATAGTGGAGCGGGTTGTCGTGCCCTCCTCCAGGGATCTTCATGACCCAGGGACTGAACTTGTGTCTCTTATGCCTCCCGCATTGGCAGGTGGGTTCTTTACCACTAGCGCCACCTGGAAAGCCCACATTGCTTTTGTACACGTACACAATTTACTAAGCTAGGCATGCCAGGAAGAGGCTTTATGTAGCTTGACAAATTAAGGTGTTCGGCTCTGAATCTAGCTTGACAAAATCCCATAAATACTGGCTTTTACAATTTTAATGCTTCACTGAAAGTTTAATCCATGACTCTTTAGCCCCGGTGCTTGGGAGGATACATCACTGTTTCTCATTGGTGGCCATGTCTAACCCTACTTCCAGTCTGGAAGTGTTTTTGAAGTTTCCTGCTCTGTCTCCCAGAAGCCTAAGCCCTTCTTCCTCTGTCTCCCAGCCTGGAGCAAATTCTCTACATCCACCTGTTCCAATTCCCTGCATATTCCAACCCACTATTAACTTCCTTCTAATGGGAACCTCCTCCCTGATTAAAGCTCACACACTTACATTTCTCTCTTCTCATTCCTCTTTCCTCCCCTCCCCTTTCTATTTTTGTCTTCTCCTTCTTCCCTATTGAGCTTCCTTGTTCAACTTATCCTCTTCCTTGTCTTCCCATCTCCCAGTTACTTTCTCTGAACCATGATAAAGCCAACATAGCCAACTCTCATTTCCAACCATAGGCTTAAGAGCCTACTTCAGCTTTCTCAAATGAAGGGTAACAGGACAGAGCGTCTACTTAAGGAAGGAAGTGCTATTCTCTATTACAAGAGCTTCTGGATTATTTAAAAGTAACAAAACTCACCTCTTCTTCTGTGAGAGTTGGGTCTTCTTCCCGGGACTTGTACGACAATGAACTAAGTCTCTGTTAGAACAAAATAAATCAAGAGAAGAGAGTTTAAAGTCAATAATTTAACCTTTTTTTGGGCATATGCTTTGATGCAACTATATACAAAAATGTTTTCAAACGATTCTTAGACAAGAAACTATTTTCTACAAAGAAATTATATAAAGGACCTCAGGAATAAACACATAAGTATGATTTTACATACCCAGCAGTATTACATTAGATAAATTTCTTCTAATTTTTTAATTTGAATCTGTAGGTACAGAAAAACCAAATGATTATGATTACTGTTTCAATTCCTAATTATCACTGAAGGATTGATCATTAATGAAAGATTGAAAAATTGACTGAAAAAAATACTATGGTGTTTGTCAAATCCCTAAACTTTTTATTTCTAGTTTGCATGAGTTATCAGGAAGATTCTTAGGTCATCTGGAAACTTTTCACAACTAGTGGAGAAATCAACTCACATTTTCTGGCCTCATTTCTTGATGATTCTTGATGATTCTGGCTCTGGATTCACTGAATCTCTAACACCTCTCCTGCCTGAATTCTTGCTGATTTCAACCGACCTGTATCCTTCCAAACCTGCACCTACTCCTTGACCTCCCTGCACTGACCGTGCATCCTTGCCCCACCTCCCTGCTCAGTCTGCACCTCAGACCCCTCTTAGCCTAAACCACAGCAGCCCCACTATCCCATCTCCCTGCAGGCCCCTTCAGACCAGCACTCACTGTTTACGCCTACTCCTCCCATAACCCAGTTTAACAAGCCTGCAAAACTGTGGGGCCCCCAACCACTTTTTTGCACGTCTCACTTCTCCTCCGCCTTCCTTCCTACCCTATCAAACTCAAGCTCCATGGTCGGCCATCACTGTCATACTTTAAGAACTCCACTCCCTTCCTGGTCACTGGAGAACTCACCCCTCAGATGAGTCCTTAAAGCTGCTCTGAATCTTCCTACACCTGCTACTACCCGCTGGCCCATGCTCTCCTAGCTGCCTTCTTCACATCTTCTCCTCTCTCCCCGAACCCCCAACACCTCATCCCTAGCTGAGGACCTTGAGAAAACTGAAGGAATCAAAAGAAATGTCTATAAACTTCTACCTCTCCCATCACACCTCCAGTCTCTGCATTCACACGTCTTCCTTCCTGCCCGTTGCCACAAGTGAACTTTCCAGGCTCCACCTTAAGGCGATCTTCCTCCTGTGCAGGAGACCCTGACCCCTTGCACCCACTCGTGGATATAAGCACCAGCAACACTCCATTCTGTCTACATCAACTTTCCCCTCTATGGAGTCATCCCCATCCACATAAAAATAGGCTATTTATCTATTCTAAAACCCAAACCAAACCAACACACCCTTCTAGTTCTGTTACTAATTCCATTATAGCAAAACCTCTTAAAAGAGTTGTCTAAAAAAAAACAACACTCAATTTTTCTCTTCCTATTATCTCTCCAAACCCATTTCAGTTCAGTTTCTGCCTCCTAGATTCCAAAGAAACTGCTCTTGAGGAGGACACTGATGTCCATCATGTCACTGATCTCTCCTGACCTCTCTCCTGACCCACCTGCTGTGTGCTGCAAGGTCACCCCTTCTTCCCCGAACACTCACTCCTTGTTTTCCTGTTTTTCTGGATTTTCCTGTTTTTCTCTCCTGTTTTCCTCTCTTCTGCTGGCTCCTTTCTTTCCTGGACCTGTGTCCTTAGAACTCTTCAAGTCCCCACTCACACACACTCATGCAGTGATCTCACCCGATGTCAGCTTGAAAAAACTAATTTCTGCTGCTGACTTCCAAATGTACTAGCCCAGCCCAGGCCTATCCTTATAAGCCTGTTCCTCCATCCAGCTGTTCTCCGATGTTGCTTCTTGGATGACCAATATCTATCTCAAACCAATATGTCTAGCCCCGAACTCCCAAATTTGCTTGGCCCACAGTCCTTCTACTTCAGTTTATGGCAGTCCCACGCTTCCAGGGGCTCAGGCCACACCCTGGATTCATCACTGTTTCCTCATCCTTTCATCCACATCTGGCCCATCAACAAATCTCCTGGTTCTAGTTTAGTGTCTCCTGTTACTTCTGCTGCTCCTACCCTGTTCCAACAAGTGTTTCTTGTCTTGCTTATTAGAATGGCTACCCAACTGGTCTCCTTGCTTTCATTCTTCACGGCTGAATGTCAACTCCATCAGAGGGATCCTTCTTAAACCCAGATGAAGTCATCCTGCTCAAGGCTTTCAAGCGACCCCATTTTATTCAGATTATAAGCCAAGGCCATACAGGGTTGGGCCCCCAGTTAATCTCTCTTTCAAATCCTCTTAGCTTTGCTCTCTCCTCTCCAGCCACACCTATACCCTCTTTGTCCCTGGAGAGGCTGGGCATGCTCTGGCCTCAGGGCCTTCATACTGGCCATTTCCTCTACTTCATTGGCTCTTCCCCTAAAACATGAACCAAGTCACTCTCTCAACTCCTTTTAATTTTTTGTTCAAATGCCCCTTTGAACAAAGCCAGGCATGCCCTGACCACTCTCCTCACAACTGTGCTCCTACCCAACTTTCTCAGTCCCTCAGATTCTGTTCTGATTTTTTTCCTTTATATTTTAAAGCCTTCTAAGATATACTTTTGTTGTTCAGTCACTAAGTCGTGCCTGACTCTTTTTGAACCCATGGACTGCAGTACGCTAGGCTTCCCTGTCCTTCGTTATCTCTTGGAGTTTGCTCAAACTCATATCCATTGAGTCAGTGACGTTATCTATATAATACATATGTATATATGGGGTTTCCCTGGCTGCTCGGATGGTAGAGTCTGCCTACAATGCTGCAGACCTGGTTTCGATTCTTGGGTTGCGAAGAGCCCCTGGAGAAGGCAATGGCAACCCACTCCAGTTCTTGCCTGGAAAATTCCATGGACAGAGGAGCCTGGTGGTCTACAATCTATGGGGTCACAAAGAGTCAGACACGACTTAGTGACTTCATTTTACATATAAGTATTATATAAAAAATATACTTTACTTACATACATATTTATGTTTTTATCTTCTAACTAAAATGTAAGCGCCACAGGGGCAGAGATTTTTGTTCACTTATCTGCTTGTTCACTAGTGCATTCCCAGCACCTAGATCTTGCAGCTTACAGTGGAAAAGCTCATTAAAATCCTTTTGCAAATGAAAGCATGAATATTAAGCATTTTAAGTTCTCCCAATCACTTAAAATGAGAATGGTTTATATGGAAACGATGGATCATTCATCCCTATATTCCTACAGAAAGGTAATCTGGTTCCCAGATGGGTATTTCCAGTTTCTAATGTGACATCTGGAAAATTGCTTACTTGGCAGTGGTTAGACAATCAACTCTCTTATCTATCAACTGCTTGAAAGTAAAAAAAGGTTTAACTGTTTTAAACAGCATAAACTTCACATTAGTTTTATTATCTCTGGTTATACAAAGGGCAAAAAATTGGGCTGCATTTTTGCCTTTAACAAATATGTTCATAAACACTTCATTGCTGTTGTCAATGGCTTACTTCATGGGTAACATGAAAAGCTGAAATGCATTCAGAGAACACTATGCAGAATGACCCCTTGGAGTAAGGGCTTTCCAAGTGACGCTAGTGGTAAAGAACCCACCTGCCAATGCAGGAGACAGAAGAGATGCAGGTTCCATCCCTGGGTCGGGAAGATCCCCTAGAGGAGGGCATGGCAACCCACTCCAGTATCTTTGCCTGGAGAATCCCACAGACAGAGGAGCCTAGTGGGCTACAGTCTATGGGGTCGTAGAGTCAGACACGACTGAAGCAACTTAGCAGGCACATATAACCTTAGCCAGGGCTCCCATTTGGATCATGAACTCCACAAATTTTCTAAGGCTGCTATCGACTGACTAGCCCCTACTTGGCCTTCCTACCAAAACCTGAGAAGAGAACCCTACTGTTGTCTCCGCAGGGAATAGAAAATCCCAAGGTAATGCTGATAGCTGGAGATGAGAATTCCAAGCTATTGTGGCTCAGATGTCAGCTCATGGGACACACAGAGAGAAGGCTCAGGGATTCTTACTGCATTTTAGAGCTCTGTTGAACATCTAAACTTAAGAGTCACAGGTTATTGTTTAGAAATTGTTGTTAAATAAAATCTCTTATGTGACTCCTATAAAAGTCTATACATAAACCAGATATGCCCAGAAGCACCTGTGTGCTTGTTCCTGGGCTCTGATTTCTGGGACCTTGGGTGGAGGGGCGGGAATCACCCCACTGCTTGGGATGGCGAAAAGTAGAAGAGGCTAAATGGGCAGCAAAGTCTCATCTTTTTTGTTTTTGGCCTTCAAAATGTAGAAAATAATACTTGGCCTCAATGAGACATGATGCAAAAACTGGAAAATATCCAAGATGCCAAGGCAGAAATATTTTGTAAGCATGAGTTTTCAGTATTTTATTACTTGGAGGGGTAAAAAAATTCAAACACAGCTTACATGAAAACAGCTGTTACCATTCGATACACGTGAAGGTGTCAGCATGTATTTCTTAGAATACCATGCAAACAAACGCCCCAGGTTTAGGTAGATTCCCAATCGGGACCAAAGCTCTGAAACAAATTGGAGGAACCCACCTTGTTGGTTTCACTGGTCCCCTCAGCGGCTCCCTCTTCTGCTTGACTCTCTTCCTTCTGAAGGCTTTCATTTTCGTCCAGGAGTTTCACGGGGACAGGAGGCGGGGCCTCCTCTTCTGGATCACATGAATTTCCAAGAAGAATCTCCGCGTTGACACTCTGTCGACACTTTTTGTTTCTGTCCACCGACGCATACTCGGCAAAGTCTGTTCTGCTGTTGGCCTGCGGCCCCGGAAGCTCTTTCACACCGGAAGTAGACTTCGACCTACCGCTGTGGCCTCGACTTGGCTGGGCAGCTGCCGTCACCTCCTTAATTTCGTTCACGGTTTCATACAAGCAGTCCTCCACCATGTTTTCTTGCGAGGAACTGTCCTTGAGCACTTCATAGGGTCCTTCCATCCCCAGAGCCTGATCCCCGTCTGCACTTCTCCCATTGTGCATCGTGTCCACCGAGCTCTCTGGGGGAATTCTGGGCAACTCTCGACTTTGATGACATTTCGGCTTCCCTGTGCTGTCCTGGGAGTCCAGTAGATCTGAAGCCGAGGTCTGGACTTCCTCATAATGTTGCATGCAGGTCACCGTGCTGTCTTCTGAAAGAACTAAAGCAGCAGGAATATTAAAAGTGGAGAAAGACGCTTCCTTATAGAACTATTACAGTGACTTGGATAATGTCAAGTGAAGTGAAATCAAGGTGCTGGCTTTTTATTTGACTTGAGGTTGCAAACTGTACATGATGTGACTGTTAATGGAAATCTGGGCTTCCCTGGTGGCTCAGTCAGTATAGAATCTGCCTGCCAATGCAGGAGATGCAGGTTCAATCCCTGGGTTGGGAAGGTCCCCTGGAGAAGGGAATGGCCACCCACAACAGTATTCTTGCCTGGAGAATTCCATGGACAGAGGAGCCTGGCGGGCTACAGTCCTTGGTGTCGCAAAGAATTGGACACAACATCTGGGGAAATTGATAATGGATCTCTTGATCTGCGAAGTTATCACCACCACCCACTGTGTTCTGAATACTTAATCGTCATGGAGGAGGTGAGCTTTCGCCCTCTGGATTTAGACATTTGTGTCCTGGTAGACAGAACCGGCACTGGCGTCTGAAGACACAGTGTCAATCCTGACTGCCCCACAGCTTCCTGGTCTATAAATGGAGATAAGAAGCGGATTTGCTACCGCAGGTGAAAGCAGTCTGTAAACTGCACCATGGAGATGTAGTTGTGACTTCTGTCAGCATTCACATCAGGCAGTGAGCGTGTAGATGGGGTGCCTCGGACTCAAACCAAAGGTTCACATTACAGATCCTTAGTGCATAGACCATAAGATCTTAGGCAAATTAGTAACTTCTGTGTGCCAGGCAGAATAATGCACCCTTAGGTGTCCATGTCCTAATCCCTAGATTCCGTGAATGTGTTCCGTCACATGGCAAAGGAGGAATTAAGGACAAGGATAAACTACCTACCTGCTGACCTTGAGATGGGGAGGACCCTGGGCATCCAGGTGGGCCCAGTGTAATTAGAAGGGTCCTTATAAGTAAAAGGGGCTTCTCAGTGGCTTAGACAGTAAAGAATCTGCCTGCAATATGGAAGACATGGGTTTGATCCCTGGGTGGGGAAGATCCCCTGGAGAAGGAAATAGTAACCCACTCTAGTATTTTTGCCTGGAAAATTCCATGGACAGAGGAGCCTGGTGGGCTACAGTCCATGGGGTCTCAAAGAGTCAGACATGACTGAGCGGCTAACACCTGTGAGTGAAACGGGCAGGAGAGCCTGAGAGGGGCTTGACGATGGAGAGAAAGGCCTGGACCAACACGGGCAGCTTCTAGAAGCTGAAGCAGACGAGGAACCAAATTCTCCCCTAGAACCTGGGGAGGAAATGCTGCCCTGCTGCTACTGGGCTGGACAATACTTACAGATTTTAGCCCGGGGAGACCCGGTTCAGACTCTGATACCCAGAGCTGTAAATTAACCTGTGCTGTTCGCAGACACTAAATTTGTGGTAATTTGCTGCAGCAGCAATGTTTCAGTTGCCTCATCTGTAAACTGAGGACAGTAATAATCTCCATCTTACAGAGCAGTAGTAATACTAGTAATAGTAATCTCATAGGGTAACAGTAATCTTACAGTTGTTAGCGTACACAAGTTCATAAACATATAGATCTTAGAGTGAGGGCACACAGCAGCCAACTCATAGATACTAACTTTTCATCCAAATGATATTTTTTTTTTGCTAAAACTGGCAGTAATACAAAAGGAGAGCAAGAACACATTTCCTAGTTTTTTGAGCTACATTTTCTTTTTTCATGTGTGAACGGTTTATTGAAAGGTGTAAGAAATACAGTGGATAATGTAGCCAATAAAGTCTGCATTAATAAGACAGCTTCAAATATGTGACTAGAGCCAAATCCTGCAGGAAAGTCTGGAAAACAGAGCAATCAACAGGCCTACGAGTTATCTCAGCCAAGGGACAAGGGACCCCTCCTTGTACCACTCATTGGTGAAGGGCTGCCTTGGGGAAGATATTAATTCCCAGGTACTTCTGTCCAGGTCACGCAGGCAAGTGAGCCGGTGTTATAAAGAAATGATGATGGTAATCGTGGTGGTGTTCTGAGCTACATTTTCTGACCTTTCTGAGCTACATTTCTAGTTCTTTCACAGGTAATGAGGCCTGCCTGGAAAGCTGGAATTGTGACAGCACTTACTGTCTCCGTTGGTGAGTGCTCCGTTCTGCTCGCTGCTAGGGGGCGCATCTGTGGCCAGGCTGGTGACAGAGCGGCTGAACATCTCCTTGTCAGAAGGCTGCAAGAACAAAGATGCCAAGAGAGTCAGACTGCAGGGCAGAGGGGAATAGCCATGCCTTTTTGTTGTTGTTTTATTTATATTTATTCATTTGCATAGCCTGTGGGATCTTAGTTCCCCAGAGTCCTAACCACTGGACCACCAGGGATTTCCGTCCATGGCTTTTTCTAAAAATTAAAATAGCAACAACAAAACCCAAATCTGCTACTTAGATGCAAATTAAGTGAAATGAAATGAAGTTGAGTCCCTCAGTTGGACTAGCTGCATGTCAAAGGCTCAACAGCCACACGTGGGTAGTGGCCATTCTGTCAGTGCAGCCGAGCCATCTTGGTAGAAGGTTCTGTTGGACAGAGCTGTCCTGGGAATCTCCTGAGGCTGCCACCCCCAGAGTTTCCCTTCCCAGATCACAAGTGGGCTACAGCAGGTCGTGGGGAGCCAGTCTCCTAGCTCAAGGCAAGGCGGGACGGGGAAGCCCCAGGGCTGATCCGAATCAGCACCAGCAGATAGCGGCCTCATCTTTCTCCCAGAGATGCTGGAAATGTCACCCTTTTCAGAGGTGTGTCATGCTGAGGAAAACGAGGGAAAACATCACCTTTGTCATCTGAAGGGGAGAGTCTTAAATCTGATCAAAGATAAACGTCACTGACATCCGAGATGTTCATCATCAGCCAAGTCTCCGCTTGAAGGTTTGCAAAAAATGTTGTATGCTAAAGCTTAGGTCTGCAAACCTTCCTTATTCTCACAAATTCAGGACCCTTTTGGGGAAGAATGGCATTGATCGTTTTTTACTGGGCTTATTGGCGGAAGTGGACAAGGCTGAGCTACAGTTGGAAGTAAGTTGCTAGATCACGTATTTCTTGAAATATGCCGCCCGTCTCATGTAGCAGCTGAATCACTGCTGATATGGTCTGCTCCCCAATCCTGCTCATGGAGTGCATGCAGGACCCAGGTAGGCACACCCGACCGGCTCCAGGAGTCCACACAGGAAGTTCTGATGTAAATAGCACCACTTGGCTACCTGGCTTCTCAAAATCTCTGACTCCTGACTGGCAACGAAGTAATAATAACACAGGGGGCTTCCCAGGTGGCTCAGTGGTAAAGAATACACCTGCCAAGCAGGGGACACAGGTTAGATCACTAATCCGGGAAGATCCCCTGGAGAAGAAAATGGCAACCCACTCCAGTACTCTTGCCTGGACAATCCCATGGACAGAGGAGCCTGGTGGGCTATAGTCCATGGGGTCGCAAAGAGTTGGACACGACTTGGTGACTAAACCACAAAAATAATAATAGAGTATGGAGCTCACATTCCAGAAACTTACAGGGAATCAACTCTTTCAATCCCATGAAAGGGGACCCCCTTTCCCCTGGGTCACCCCTGGACCTGCGTGTGTGTGAAGCTACAGCAGAGGCGCCACCTTCTCCCCCACCTGCCTTCTGGGTGCAGTCTAATAGAGGTGCTGGGGACAGGTGAGAAGTGGGGACACAGACAACCAGAGACTGCCGTGGGGGTGACAAAGTGAGGGTAAGAGGGAGGACAGTGCTGAGAAGCCGGGAAGAGGTGGATGGGTGAGCCTCCTGCACACAGAGACAAAAGGGAGGACCCCCGGGGCTCCTAGGAGAGGAGACTTGACCACTTCGTTGCCCCGGCTGGAAGAGTTCCCACATTCACAGGGCAGGGCGCCTGGGACTGGAGACGCCTGCTGCGGGGCTCGGAACCTGACTGCTGGCTGCTTTTTTTACTCCAGACCTCACCTCCAGATCCCTCACCTCCAGACCCCTCACTCATCCATCGTTTCTCTTTGCCCCTTCTTCCTTGGACAGATTTACAGTTGTTCTTGAGAAATTACATCTAGGAGAGGAAGCAACTTCATAGTTTTATCCTGTGTATATGAAGGCAGGGGCTTCCCTGGTGACTCAGCAGAAAAGAATCCACCTGACAAGCAGAAGATATGGGTTCAATCCCTGGGTTGGGAAGATCCCCTGGAGGAGGGCATGGCAACCCACTCCGGTATCCTTGCCTGGAGAATCCCATGGACAGAGGAACCTGGTGGGCTACAGTCCATGGGGTCACAAAGAGTCAGACACGACTTAGTGACTCAACAACAATGTAGCGACTCAACAACAACAATAGGAGGGTGGCCCACCCCCAGCTGTTAGTATTGTTCAGCCAGTTAAGGGCACAGGCCTGAGTGGAACAAGGTGGGACCAGGACGCTCAAGCTGCTCCTCACCTGGGTGGATCCCAAAGGCCCTTAGAGCTTGTCAGGACCCTGTAGGACACAGAGCAAGAAAACTGGGCCAGGCCATCTAGGATGCTGGGGGTCTCAGGCTCCTGCAACCTTACTGATCAGCTGTTATGGGTTGAGTTTTCATCCTCCCCAAATTCCTGTAGTGAAGTCCTAACCCTCAGTACCTCAGAACGGACCTCCTATGGACTCAGGGTCGTTGCGGATGAAACAGGTTAAGATGAGGGATGAGGTCATATCAGCAGCCTTCTAAAAGGGGAACTTGGACAGACATAAATACACACAGAGGGAAGATGGTAAGAAAAGTCACAGGGACAGATATGACAGTGAGGGCAGAGTCTTCAAGCATCGCCAAGGGCACCACTGGAAGCTAGGAGAGCAGCCTGGAACACACGCGCCCTCATAGCCTGCTGCTACCGTGATCTTGAATTTCTAGCCTCCAGAACTGAGATGATAAATTTATTATTTAAGCCACTCAGCTTGCAGTCCTTTGTTATGACAGCTGTGGCCAACTAATAAACCAGCTGGAACTGGGCAGAGGCGAAACAGAAACATCCCTGCGGTAAGCTGGGACTATCTGAGCATCTTTCGAGCACTGGTTGCAAAGAGCCGGACACAACTGAAGTGACTGATCACGCACACAAGCTAGCCACGGGGAGTATAAACCTGCAGCACAAGGGTTCAGCCCAGGCAGCCAGTTAACTCTGGCTGAGTTGCTGCCCTCAGCTTGTAAGCTTGCAGGGACCTGCTTAGAGAAGTGGCTGATGCCTCAAAGGGCACATGCGTGTGCACACACACACACGTGCACGCACACTCACCACGTTCATCAGGTTCTCATGGTCCCCACTGTGCGGTCTTGGCTTCTTTTCTCTGAAACAGAAAAGGAAACGTGGCTGTAATATCCAACGTGCCACCTAAAATCAAACACACACTCCCTTTTCCTATCCAAACTGTATCAACACTTGAATCTCTCTTTTAATAAAGAACCGAGTTTATTTTACTGAGAAACCAGAAGCCAGACAACTTACCCCTCCTCTGCAGGCAGCAGAGTCTGAGGGGGTCAAGTCCTAGCAAGGGGCTGGCCAGCTCTCTTGCCCCCACTTCCTCCAGGAGTAGAAAATACAAGTTAACAAGAGGACTGGGGGCAGTTTCCTG
Source organism: Bos javanicus (assembly GCF_032452875.1). Taxonomy (NCBI): domain Eukaryota; kingdom Metazoa; phylum Chordata; class Mammalia; order Artiodactyla; family Bovidae; genus Bos; species Bos javanicus. The sequence goes on from NC_083881.1 coordinate 44,357,400, forward strand.
AGTCGAAACTGTTTATATCTAGAATACTGGGATGATTTCTTTTTTAATTTTTATTTTTTAAGGAAGTCCAGACAATTCTCATGTCTTCATTTTTCTTAATTCAGTCTTTGCAAAGTCACACACTGCCAGGGGATTGAGAAAATAAAGAAAATACAACTTTCGGCTTGTTGGGAAGGGTACATGCTCTCAGGATGAGTCATGTGTACTTCCAGACTATGGAAAAGTCCATCCAGTAAAAATAGAATTTATTTTTACTCAGGACAGACTAAAGAAAGCCATCAGTACTAGAAGCTACCTTTCCCATAGATGTATAAGGCAACAGTGACACCTAGTGGGAGCACAAATAATTACAGAGACAGGCCCTCCCAGGCCCAGAAGAGTTGACACTCCTCTCCTCTTGGGTCTTATTTCTTCAGCCAGCTGGTCTCTCTCCAGCTCAGGAGACCTGCGTCCAAATCGGCACTACTTGAGTTCAGGGACTCCAGATTTTCTCTTTTTGACAGAGACTTCAGTGCAGGAAGCCATATCCGGACTTTTAAATGACACTTGGCAACTCTCTTCCGAGGTTATTGAGAAGAGTTCGGAAGAGGGTTGGCTGCCAGCTGGTCTGCACTGGCTGCTCCAGCAGCAGCCAACTCACCAGAGAGCGGCATATGTTGTAACAATGTCCGAACACCTGGAAAATCACTCTGGCTTCGGAAGGACTCTGCTTCTCTCCAAGCAAAGATCTCCTTTTTTTTTTTTTTTGGTGGGAGGGTTACACATTATATACGAAGGAGTCGAGAGAGAGAGAGAAGTGTAATTCTAAAATAAGACGGTTATTTCATACACAGAATGGTTCTCTTTTAGAAAAATCTGTTTCTTAAGAAACTGCAGTTCTAGATTACAAGTCTTTAATAAAATGACCCCTCCACAGCTACAGAGCAGCAAAAATTCTCAGTAACTCTCAAATGGTAGCAAAAAAGAGTGTGTTTAATACACATTGTACTTAGATTTCCAAATGTCCACAGATGGAGAAAGACAATATAAATTTAGACATGGGTGTGCTCATGAGAACAGAAAAAAGTTCCTTCTGGGAAGTTTCATATATAAGGGCTTTCATATATAAGGTCTCTTCCAGTTGCTCCCCAGGAAAACCAAGTATGCCTTTCATTGAGCTAATAAAAAGTGTCCTGGGCCCCTTTGCAGGAGAGAAGGCAGTTAATCACAGGAGTGTCTGTGAACATCTATGCAGTGGGATGCCATCCATCACAGGCTTTTTAATACAGAAAGTCTTCTAGGTCCCAGGAACGTGTTAAGGCTCCAGTAGACACATGTCACTCTTACCTGTTGCAACTGGAACACAGAAAGATGAGGAAGGTGATGAGGAAGAAGGTGGCCACAGATGCCAGGCTCTCCAACAAGATGATCTGTGTTTGTCCCTCGATCAGCAAGCTTCCCTCGGATCCCATGGTGGGGGCGGGGAGTGGCACGGGCTGCTGGAGTCAGTCAGTCCTTCCAAGGTGGCGACATGAGGGCAGAGGGTGGCGTCTTCCTGCAGAGAGAACAGCTTGTGTTTTGACAACTTCTCAGGAGAGGTGCTAGAATCTGGTAGCAAGTTCCTGTGGGGGAGGGGCTAGATGAGAGTGGCGGCTGGGGGCGAGTCTGAGCAGATCAGGGAGGTGTGTACAGAACGCACTGGACTCGACCTGAAACCAGTACCCCTCCGTGGTCTGGGCTTTTGTTTTCTCACCCAAAATGCAAAGCAGGAGTGTGTGGTGCCTAGCTCTGTGTTTTGAGGCCACAGATGTTATTTTTGTAAGTTTGGGGGATGGATTCTTAATGTTTTCAAGTAAGACTCCAAGCCTTTTTAATTATTATTTTTCACCTTTAAATATTTAAATAAATGCAAAATGTTTCACCTGGAGAAAATCTGCTGAAAAAGAAACAACAAATAAATACACGTGTATTTGGATTCCTTTTGTCCACAGAACACTGTAAACCATTTATTACAGCTTTCACAAAAACGTAGTTTGCTACGTTTTTCTTCCCCACTTGAATCCTCAACTCCCCAAGCCTGCTTCTCTCTGAAGGTTTAAGGTCAATTAATGACATCGATAGTCTTTATATTCACCTTCAGAAACAGTTACCTGTTCTGAGCCTATGACTTTATTTTCAGGGCTGGCTTTCATGAAAGTTTGTAAGCATTCAGTAAGTCTACTTTCAAGACCCTGGAGGAAAGTCTGTGCTGAGAACACATCACCAGCAGCAAAGAAGCCTAGTTACAAACAACTACAAACCGAGGGTAAGAGCTGTCCCTAGGACATTGTAGTACCTGGCATTTAGTACCTGGCACATGGGGGCTTCCTAAGTGGCACTAGTGGTAAAGAATCCGTCTGCCAAGGCAGGAGATGTAGGAGATGCAGGTTTGATTCCTGGGTCAGGAAGATTCCCTGGAGAAGGACATGGCAACCCACTCCAGTATTCTTGCCTGGAGAATCCCATGGACAGAGAAGCCTGGTGGGCTACAGTCCATAGGGTCGCAGAGTGGGACACGACTGAAGTGCTTAGCACACATGCAGTCAAGTGCTTTCCTCATTTAATCGCTGACACAAGCCTGTGAAGAAACCATGACTAACTCCCATTTTTCAGACAAGGAAGCTGAAGTTCAGGCACTAAGTTCCCCCGCGGTGTTGCCAGACTCAGCGGCAGCGGAGGACCTGAGTCCAGCCAGCACTTGTGGCCTCTGCCCCTAGAGGGCGCTCCTTCTCACTGGGGGCTATTGCTCCCAGGTCCAGTGAGTTACAAGGCTTCTAAATGAAAACAGCCAACGAGCTTTGTGAAATATTTTAAGATTTAGATTTTGAAAAATAGAGCACTATTTCAAATTAATGATTTGCTTTCTCATCAGAGCTTGTTAAAGAACATTTGCTTCGATCAATTCTAGAACATTTCTCACTTACACAGCCTTAGCTTCATTCTCAAGTTACGTGAATAAAGTCACCAAATAAATATTTGTGTCATGACAATTCATTAGAACTCAAAACACTTTTTAATAAAAAGGCTGGTTGATATTTGCATTTCCATTTGCTCCTTGACAGAGCTGGGACTATGTCGCCATCCACTGAGCAGCTACATCAAGCCTGCACCTGGGCAGCTAAGGGAGTGCACTGTGGTTCAACGGGAGAAAACTTGCTCCAGGTGAAGCATTTTGCATTTATTTAAATATTCAAAGGTGAAAAATAATAATTAAAAAAAAAGCTGGGGAAAAAGAAATTGTAAGTATGCAGAGAGAATTCTAGGAGATGAAGCTGACTGCTTTCTATATGGCCTTAAACCAACATGAACATGTCCTACAGGTCCATAAATACGTAAGCGTACAGCTTCCTGGGTAATAAAGAACTGCATTCTTCCTGCGTCGGTTATGTACTATACCTGTGGACACTGCACGTGTACTGTCACGGACGGTCACGTTGCCTTTGCCTGTTTGCCCCTGGACAGCTATAACTGAAGAGCACCTCTCTTATGATTCGTTGCAACAATGAATAATTCACTTTAAACTCAGGCTACAAATTGGCATCAGAGTAAGTTATTAAAATACATTCAAGCAAGCACATAAATCAGTAAATGTTTATATCCAGGTCCATGCGTGGCACACTTTGAGAGGCACAAACAAAGAAGATCTGTTGTGCAGGCATTTGTGTGTTCCTTCTTTCATTTGCTCACTCATTTGTACAATGATTGATCAGTGTCTATTGATAAAGCGCTAGGTCCTTAGAAAATAGTTTCTTTAGTGAATTATTCAAAAGCCACATATCCATCCAGCAAGCCCCTCTCTCATCTCTGTGCACGTTTCTCTTTCTCTCTCTCAACAGGGGGAGGCGATAGAATATAATATGGTGCTTTGCCTCACAGAGCAGTATGGGGAGGAGGATGAAAGCAGATTATTACCAGTGACTGAATAAAGGATGTAACTCACAGAAAATGTATCAAAACTCCGGGCTCACTACCCTTCCATTAGAATCTGCAGAAAAGCTTCTGAAAGTGAAAGCAATACTTTTTCCAAAAGTTCTCCTGGTGCACAGAAAAAATGCCACAGTGAAAAGAAAGATCTGGTGTATTTCTGAGTCAGATATTATAATACACTGTAATCCCCCAAGGCAAGGGCTCCGATTGTGTGGGCGGCTTTCACCTCTCGGAAACTTCTGCATGCAACTGAAGGAGCCGCACAGGTCACAGCCCTGGTTGGGAGTGTGGCGGGAGCCCCTTCCTTTGCAGGGGCCAGCAGTGTGTGTGGGAGGTGTCTACACACATATGACTTCTAGGCGGGATTATTCTTCTTTTAGAGAAAATCTACACCACTGTTAACTCTTGTGTCCTAGTTTCTTTCTGTTTCCATAATTCTGCCCATTTCTTCTGGCTTATCTACAGTTGAGACACGACGACCTCCCCGCTATGGGCGTTCATGGGCTGCGCTCTCCGGTGTGCAGACAGACCACCTCTACCCCTCCCAGTGTGTAGATAGCCCATTCCTCCCCCACATGTGTAGATGCACATGCTTGGCTTCCATGTTCCTCCTTCCCAGTGGGGATGAGAGTGGAAGCCCTGTGCTAATGGTCTGGGGCTTTCCAAGAAGTGGAATGGACTTTCCTGCACAAGGCTGGGCCCTCACACACTGGTTTCCCTGAACTTAAATGCAGGGAGCAGGGGTCCTTATGTAGCTCATCTTGAGTAGCGGAGCCATCCGCACCCTTACCAAAGGTTGAAGATTTCTCTCAAGACAGGGGGAGAGAAAACAAGGCACAGTCTCTGGAAAGTAAGGAGTCACCCTGAAAAGGAATGGTCCCGCAAGGAGTGAGGCTTTCCTATACCTTACATTCTTTGCCAGGGTCCACATGGAAAAGACAGTCCAAGGCTGATGCTGTCACTGGTCTTGGGGACCAGCTTCTATGTGTGTGGATGTGTTTAGTCACCCAGTCGTGCCTGACTCTTTGCAATCTCATAGGCTGTAGCCCGCCAGGCTCCTCTGTCCATGGAATTCTCCAGGCAAGGATACTGGAGTGGGTTGCCATTCCCTTCATCCAGGCGACCTTCCTGACCCAGGGGTTGGACCCACGTGTCCTGCATTGAAGGTGGATTCTTTACCATTTGATCCACCAGGGAAGCCCATGGGGACCAGTTTATTCTCTCCTAATTCCTTCATCAAGTAAGATGTCTCCTGAGCATCCTGAATCAAGCCATATCAGCAGAAACACATGAACAGTTTGGGGTGCTCTCTCATGATTTTTTTCAAGGAGACATTTAAGCCTATTTCTCTAATTCTCTTCCTACCTATCACAATAAAATTATATTCAATTATAGAATGCTGTTTCTTCAAACAGCATCCCATTGTCAGACCTCATGTGTAAATATTTTATGAGTTATTCAACATAGGGCAAAGCAGGACCATTCACTGACCTCAGTGAACATTTATTAAGACACCTGAATGTCCCACTAAGATGTGCTGCAAAAGATCATATTAGTGAAATAGCAGATTTAGCCTAATAGTTGTACATCAACTCTTTCTCTTTTAGAATAGGCTTTACTGTTTGCTGCACTGATGCGCCATTCATGACCAGCAATAATTATAGTATTGCTCTTTAAGAGCTTCCCAGGTGGCTTAGTGGGAGATGCCAATGCAGGAGATGCAGGTTTGATCCCTGGGTGGGGAAGATCCCCCTGCAGAAAGAAATAGCAACCCACTCCAGTATTCTTGCCTGGAGAATCCCATGGACAGAGGAGCCTGGAGGGCTCCAGTCCACGGGGTCGTAAAGAATTGAACACGACTTAGGGACAGAGCACACACATGCATGCGCGCATACCCACCCAGCCACCCACCCACACATTGCTCTATAAGAGGCACTGGGATCCTCCTACCCCTTGACTTCAGACTACTGTGGGAACCTGTCACTTGGCCTTAAAAAAGGTCGGTGCTTGAGGTCACAGGACTTCTGTTGGGGATGTTTTTTTAGAAATTGTGCTGGTTAACTATTTTGGATTGAAAACTCCAAAATTTCTCATACTTTTATATCCATTCATTTCTTGGTTTAATCAACAAGCGATTCGATCTTGAGAAAAACCCAGCCTTTTATTTTAAAAGCACATGCCACTTTCAACCACAAGGGGGCAGTGTAATTCTATTCTCGGCCCTAATCAGCAGGCTTCTCCTGGAGAGACCTGCTTTTCTTGCTGTTGGTGCCTCTGTTGAACATTTTAATTGTCTTCATTAGCCTAGACCATCAGCCACTCCGATCAAGTCCAATTAAGGAAGAAAAACAAAAACTGGGTGAAATGAATGAAAGTGTTCTCCAGTGTTCTTGCCTGGAGAATCCCAAGGACGGGGGAGCCTGGTGGGCTGCCATCGATGGCGTTGCACAGAGTCGGACACAACTGAAGTGACTTAGCAGCAGCAGCAGCAGTTAGATTAGCTATGGCTCCTTTGAAGCCGGCTGAGGTCAGTAATGATGGTCATTATCATTTTACAGCTGTCCTAGTTGACTCATAATTACACATGATGGAAACCACCTCCACGCACGACCCCTCACTGATGCTGCAATAAGGAGATCGAGGACCCATCCCCATGGATATGCCTCCTTCCTGGTTGTCACCAGGTGTGGGAACCATGCAGTAAAATGGCACTTTACAAGCAACAGATCAATCAGACACATTTAACAAGCGCTGAGGACTGAAATCCTCAGCTGGGTTTCTGTCCCATGAAGCAGGTGGAGGTGCACAGGCTGCGGTGGCAAGAACCCCTCCACGGAATTCTCCCGTTCCCTGAAAGACTATGAAGCTAAAGTATCTGAATTGAGGTCACTTTCCCTTCAGACTAAAGGGGCCCTGCTGTCGGGAAGCTGTGTACACTGAACACAGGAGAGTCAAGCAGGACTGCTGTGAACAAGGAGTCACCTCAGGCAACATCTGCTGTCCATGGGGGCCCTGCTAAGACCCAAGGGTCTCTGCCAAACCAGTTGCTGTAAAGATCATCCCGCTTCTCTCTTTCCCTGAGTCAGGGGGAAACACACCCAAAGAGCGCAAGACAGCAAAGGTCTCCAGGGGGAGATTTTCTTGATGGTTTTCCTGAATCATTTCACCCTCACTCTGGAGCAGTATCTTGACATTTCTTCCTTCAGCAACTTGGAGCACAAGAGAAACACTTGACGTCAGCAAACTGGCCCTGCCATCAAGGTTCGCTGCTGCTGCAGGAAGAACGGAGCGTTCATCTCCAGGGCAGGTTATCAATCTTGCAGGCCATCTGTCAGCCTAATCTGATTTCATCCTGTACACACCAAACCTATTGATCCCCACAGGAAATGGGAAATCTGACCCTCTGAGGGGTGTGTGTGTGTGTGTGTCTCATTTCCAAAATACACTAAACTTACAGAATATAGTTTACTGCTTATCAAAGTCCCGCCACCATTTTGGTTTTGCCTTGAGAAAAGCCAAAAGGCAAGTGACTTTGGTGGTTAAGGAATGCCTTCTAAGGTTATTGTTCTTCATATCCTGACTTGGAAACCAATTCCCAAGGTTCATTTTTTATTTTCAAACATAAATCTCCTGAGAGAACCGGAGAGGAGGAAAGGGGGAGAGGGAGAGAGAATGATTTTGACAGACTGGGTGAGGAGCGCAGGTAAGGAGTCTTCAATTTGCATAAGCAAGTCTTAATGGTCTTTTTACAAAGTGTGCAGTTGGACCTTTCAGCTCTATTTCTTCCTGACTTGCATATTTGCTCTGCTGATCTGAATTAAAAGTTCCCTGAGGGCAGACACATATCCATCTCACATCCCACCATATTCTCAATGTCTCCATGAGCTGGAATACAGGACCCAGTCCAGAAATTTGTACGTTTCTGTGAAAGAAAGATTCCCCACCTGACTCTCAAAAGGCAAGTTTAATGAATACTTTATCAAGTCAGGAAGAAAAGGAGAATTAAAAGAGATGAGCACACCAAGCAAACAATTAAATAAGCCAAGGGTTTAACTGGCAAACCCTCAGTTCTGGAACGAACACAGACACCTGCCTTCTTTGTACTCTCACTGAAGCACCCGGATGGTTCTTGACAAAGGCCTTCAGAGATGGTAAGAATTAGAAGAAGACATTCTTTTTCTCAGTCTTCTCAAATGAAGCTGAGGGATAAGAGGAGTTCAGAAGCCAGCCAGCCTGCCTGCCTGCCTGGTGGGGAATCTCCATGTTGCGGCCTCCATCCTACACACAAGCAACTCCCCCTCAGGGCCCGGAAGGGGCCAGGCTTGAAATAAAAAACATAGCCATCTCCACCGTGTTCGTAACCCTCAGGTGTCCACCTGGCTGGGACAAGCACAGACCGGTGAGGATATGGGAGCCCTGCCATCTTCCCGGAAAACTCAGCTTCACGCTATAGTGACTGGTTTTCAGTACTGGAGAGAAGAACACTCATTCTCTGCTGGTTTGCCCACTGCTCACTCCCAGCCTCCTCATCGTGGGCCTTCCTTCCAAGCGACCTAGAGCACTTTGCAGCCCTGGCACCATCCACTTTGCTGGAGACCGGTGTTTACACACAGGGCTGGTTTACAGAGATGAGGACTTTTATTTACTTCTATTTTAAAAATTTATTTTGTTAAAGTACAGTTGATTTACAGTGTTAATTTCTACTGTACAATGGAGTGATACAGATATACACACACACACATTCTTTTTCATATTCTTTTCCATTATGGTCTATCCCAGGATATCAAATATAGTTCCTTGTACTACACACTAGGACCTCGTGGTTTATCCATTCTCTATATTATAATTTGTATCTACTAATCCCAAACTCCTAATCCACCCTTCCCCACCCCCTCTTCCCCCTTGGCAGCCACAAGCCTGTTTTCTATATGAGGTCAGGACTTTTAGATCTCACTCTGTTAAGCACCACGTTGCACTTTTTATTTGGTTTCGGATGCTTGGGTGATTCAGCCGCTTTTTTTCATAACAGTAAAAGACTTGGCCAAGAAAAGCCCCGCAACCTCTTTGTTGAGAGGTTCAGAAATTCACCACGTGACATAAATGCCTCTCAAATCCTCCACTCATGGATCATGATATTTAAAAGATCAGATTCATTGTAACACTTGGACTGAGGTTGGACAGCTAATTACACATGCTATAGTATCTGTCACATCCCAATTAGCTTTTACCAAGCCCTCACCTAACCCGGCTACTGCATGCAGACTATACAACAAAGGATGCTTACCCTGGGAAAAGGAACTCTTCAGGATGGAAGAAGTAGAATTTCAGAGATTAGACTGAATTTAAGCCACGTCCCAGAGGAATCCTAGTTCATAGTGCTGGCTTCCTTGTGAGTTAGATCAACCACACCCTCTGATGTACCCGGATGTGAGCACGCTGACTTAACATTATGCCCAGGCACTAGCAAGACGGCAGCTCGACTTACTCCTCAGTGGTTAACACGTCAGGGCCATCTTTTACTCTCATACTTCCCAAATTAAAAATTTTTTTATTTATTTTTGGCTGTGCTGGGTCTTTGTTGATGTGCAGGCTTTTCTCTAGCTGTGGAGAGTGGGGGCTACTCTCTAATTGTGGAGTGCTCGCTTCTCATTGTGGTGGTGGCTTCTCTAATTGTGGAGCATGGTCTTAGGGCATTCAGGCTTCAGAGGTGAGACACACGGGCTCAGCAGTTGTGGCTCCCGGGTTCTAGAGCACAGGCTCAATAGTTGTGGCCCACAGGATCTTCCTGGACCGGGGATCACACCCATGTCTCCTGCACTGGCAGGCAGATTCTGTACCACTGAGCCACCAGAGAAGCCCTCATCTTTCCTACATTTTACAAACATTAGGGATTCTTTAGATTATAAAACTGGTCAACAAAATATGTTTCATTGACTTCTAGAAAGCAAAAATCTGCAAAAAACATCCCTGCAGGTTACTTGTCAGTGTTCCCGGAAACTACTTAGGGCTGGGGAGACAGAGGCTTGATCAGAATGAGTCAGAACTCGTTATTTAAAAATGTATGTTCTCAGGGCTCATCATCAAGGCTTTCTGCTGGAAGGGTGTGGGCAGTGTGTGCAGATACTCAGGGAGTATGGCTCCCCAAGCCCCTTGTAGAAGAAGCAACAAGGTCATGGTCTTTGCAGAGCAGAGCTTCTCAAGTGGGGGTCCTGGAGCAGAAGCCTCATCATCACCTGGGAACTTGTTAAAAATGCAGAATTCTGGACCTTCCCTGAGGCTTATGAGTCAGAAAGTCTGGGGTGAGGCTGGGCGAGCTCTGCTTTCGCAAGCCCTCCAGGTGATGTGATGCATGCTGAAACTGGAGAAGACAGTTCTAGGACAGTACCTACTGCAGACAGAACACCTGGGGATCTTGTTAAGCTGCAGATTCTGAATCCTGTAGGCTATTATTATTATTATTTTTAGTTTTAATATTTTTTAATTGGGGCTTCCTAGGTGGTGCTTGGAGAAGGAAATGGCAACCCACTCTAGTATTCTTGCCTGGGAAATCTCATGGACCGGGAAGCCTGGAGTGCTGCAGTCCATGGAGTCGCAGTCGGACACGACTGAGCGACTGAACAACAGCAACAGGTGGCGCTAGTGGTAGAGATCCTGATTTTTGGGTTGGGAAGATCCCTTGGAGGAGGGCACAGCAACCCACTCCAGTATTCTTGCCTGGAGAATCCCATGAAGAGGAGCCTGGTGGGCTACAGTCGAAAGGGTCGAAAAGAATTGGATATGACTAAAGTGGCTTAGCTGGCACCCCACTCCAGTACTGCTGCCTGGAAAATCCCAGGGACGGAGGAGCCTGGTGGGCTGCAGTCCATGGGCTCGCTGAGGGTCGGACACGACTGAGCGACTTCACTTTCACTTTTCACTTTCATGCATTGGAGAAGGAAATGGCAACCCACTCCAGTGTTCTTGCCTGGAGAATCCCAGGGACAGGGGAGCCTGGTGGGCTGCCGTCTATGGGGTCACACAGAGTCGGACACGACTGAAGTGACTTAGCAGCAGCAGCACAGTGGCTTAGCACACACACAGCCACACAATTGAAGTACAGTTGATTTACAATGTTGTGTTAATTTCTGCTACACACAAAGTGACTCAGTTTTATAGATATATATACATTTTTCATATTCTTTTCCATTATGGCTCATCTTAGGATACTGAATATGGTTTTCTGTGCTATACCGCAGGATCTTGTTTATTCATTCTACGCATAGAAGCTTGCACCTGCTAACCCTGACCTCCCACCCCATCCCCAACCCTTTCCCCCTTGGTAACCACCAGTCTGCTCTCTTGTATTCCTGTGAATCCTGCATTTCTACATGGCTCACAGGCAAGGTCTAGGCTGCTGGTCTGAGGGCCATGGATGAGTAATTCTAGTGCAGTTTCCTCTTCCTTAACTAGGCTTGAAGGGTCATCCAACCAGATCCCTGTGCTGAAACCTGACCTTCATCTTACTCAGAGTTATGTGAGATGAGGTCAGAGCTCCAGTGTCTCTGGAGCCTTCTTGATTCCCACAGAAACACCCACACACAAGGCCGCTCTCTCCAGAGTCTAATGAGATGGCAGCGAGTGGATGAGTCGCTGGTACGTGGAGTCACAGACCCAGCTCCCACTCCATTCCTTCCCAGAGCGTCGCTGTGTGGCCTGAAATGAGCCCAAACCTCCTGTGCCTCCGTTTCTCTTTCTGAAAAGTGAGGTCACTTATAAGGTTTCTTTCCGTCTCTGAGATCCTTTTATAAAAGAAGTTGGTGATTCCTAAGTTCTGAGACACAAATCCTCAGTGGGATCAATAGTTTCAACTTCCCAGGAAGCACAGTCTTAGTGATTCATGGAAAACATGATGAGGTCACACGTGTCTGGAGGGGACATCACGGGTGGACTTTTTTCTGGCTGCCCTGAGTCTTGGTTGTGGCACGTCCTTTTTCCAGTTTCAGGGTGCAGCGGCTTCTCTTGTTGTGGGGGCACGGGCTCTAGAAGGGCTCTGAAGTTGTGGTGCACAGGCTTACTGGCCCCATGGCATGTGGGATCCTAGTCCCTGATCAGGGATTGAACTTGTGTCCCCTGCATTGGATGGTGGATTCTTTTTTTTTGGAAAAAACAAAACAAAACTTTACTGAGTCACAGCCAGCTGTAAATGTGTCACTGTGAGAGCATGTGGATGGTGGATTCTTAACCGCTGGCCCACCAGGGAAGTCCCCCTGATGTGAGGTCTTTAAGGTCAGTGTCCAGTGTCAGAAGTAAATTCCAACAACCCCTGAAACATCAACAGCACTTCTGACAATACTGGGCTTCCCAGGTTGCACAGCAGGTAAAGAATCCACCTGCCAATGCAGGAGAAGCAAGAGAGGTGGGTTCGATCCCTGGGTCAGGAAGGTCCTCTGGAGGAGGAAACGGCAACCCACTCCAGTATTCTTGCCTGGAGAACCCCACAGACAGAGGAGCCTGGCAGGGTATGGTCCGTGGGGTCACAAAGAGTCAGACGAGACTGAGCACGCATGCATGCTGGGAACACCAGCACGACACACTGGCTGTAGGGCTGACAGGGAAGTCTCTTCATTTTTTCATTAATGTCCAGTTGATATATTTACACATTTACAATTCATATTTATAAAAGCCTTTCAACAAAATGCGAGGATCAAATCAAAATATGAAGATGGGCACACACAAATATGGAAAGAGAAGATGCTGCTGCTGGGAGCTGCAGAGGCTTTTTAAGGCATTTGTCCCGAATTAGGAAAATCTTACAGAGAAAAGTTTGAAAGTGATCCATCTAATTTCCAATCTCAGTATTTGATAAGCCTGAGGTGCTTCCAAAGATGACACAACATCCTGGAGACTTTCTCTGTCTCTATTATTAAAGATGCTCAGCTCTTCGCGTTGGTTTCATTGGTCTCTTGACCACCAACAGTTCTTACTCTTTGATTCTAAGGCACAAGCTGTATTTTTACTCTTTGACACTCCGTAATTCATTGAATGAATAATTAGTAAATATCTACTCTGACAAGCACTGCTTCATCTTCAAATCACACCTTGAATATGAGATGACACTGGTCTGATGCAATTCAGTGGTAAAATTCAACTGGCAAGAGGTGAAAAATCTCTAGAATTAAGTCCCTAATACATAGGGCTTCCCTAGTGGCTCAGATGGCAAAGAATCTGCCTGCAATGCAGGATACCTGGGTTGGATCCCTGGTTGGGAAGATTCCCTGGAGAAGGAAATGGCTACCCACTCCAGTATTCTTGCCTGGAGAATCCCATGGACAGAGAAGCCTGGCAGGCTGTGGTCTCTGGGGTCGCAAAGAGTCGAACACGACTGAGCAACTAACACTTTCATTTTCCCTAATACAGAGATATATTTTGATCAAAGATGAAAAACAATTTACCACTGAATTCCAAGCATGGGAAGTTAGGAAAAAACAGAGCCAGAAGGCCTTTCACTTCCACCATGTTGCATGAGAAGCCACATCTAGTGGTAATAATTGTAGCGTGATTCTGTTCGGCTTGACAGCAGAGGCGCCACCGCATCAACGCAGCTGCAGTGCCCTTGGACTGATGTTTCAAGCTGAGAACTGCCCTCATTGTGTCTGGTGGATTCCAAAGACAGCCTTTGCATGCTCACAGGGTGGACAGGACCGCCTCTGGGCGCCCACGCACACACTCATCACAGTCAGGGTCAGCCAGCCACTGAGGATGGGTCAGATTCAAGGACCCGGGAGGGCACCTGTAAAGAGTACCCCCCATTCTGCCCACCCCTCACCCGGAATGGAGGAAAACGGCTTTCACTTTACAGTTAAAGCAAAGCTTAAACACAAAAAAAGATGTTCAGGAAAGAAGTGGCGCATGCATTTAAAATCCCATTGAGGCATACGTGATGGAGCGGAGCAAGTCACCTGGGGAGGAGAAAGGAGGGAGGAAGAAGGTGAGAGGGCTGAGGCCAGAGAGCAGACGCACTGCATGTGGAGGGGGGCAAGGGGAACAGACTCAGCACTTTTCTGGAAATTCTTTTCTGCTTTACCACTTTGTCTACAGCTGACCTTACTCCATGGGTTACTTTGGGAGTTTAATATGATGTGTGTACATCCACGATACTTCAGTACATCTATTTTCTTCTCCTCCTTTGCACAGTTTTGGGAAGTTAACACTCTGTTGATGGAGGTAGGGGAGGTGAGTGTGCGAGAATAAAAACCCCTGTGGAGATCCTGTTCTTACTAAGTGACTAAGCATGGAAACTGCCACGTTCTTTGGACGAGGTCCCTGTTCATTAAAAAGGCGTAAATATCATGATAGCCAAACACACTTTGAACCAGATACAAAAGGCAATATGGAGTATTTAAGAAAATGTGGTAAGAAGATTTAAGATGTCACACACAACACACACACCCACACACAACGGACTATTACTCAGCCACAAACAAGAACGAAATAATGCCATTTGTAGCAACATGGATGGAGCTAGATATTATCAGGCTAAGTGAAGTAGCTCAGAGAAAGACAAATACATGCTATGGCTTACATGCGGAATCTAAAAAATAATACAAATGAACCTATATACAAAGTAGAATCAGACTCACAGACAGAGAAAACAAACTTACAGTTACCAACACGGAAAGCAGGGGTTGAGGGGGAATAAATTAGGAGTTTGGGATTAACAAAGACATACTGCTAAGTGTAAAACAGATTAGCAACAGAGATTTACTGCATAGCACAGAGAAGTAGAAAATAATCTGAAAAAAAAAAAACCCATATATAACTGAATCACTTTGCTGTACATCTGAAACTAACACAATATTGTATATTGACTATATTTCAATTGAAAAATCTTGTTTCAAAATAAAAGGCAATAACGGGTAAACTGCAGGATCCTGAGTAGAGATGTGACAAGTATATCTCACTTGTGAGCACGAGAATATTTTCTCAACTTTGATGGTGGAGTTTTCTGCCTAGGGCCCTACTGAATGAACAACTAGCCTTGACTGGTATCAGAGGGCGTGGCCTCCAGGCTGCCTCCATCTATCAGCCCCATGGATCTCACGTGGCTTCCTTCTCAGGTCACGTGAGAGCATCAACCATTGTACAGATCCCCCCCAGGACTCCTCAGTCCTGCTCACTACCCCTGGGACACGTGTTACACTGCTGATGCCCAGGCCTGACCCTCAGATATTCTGGCAGATATTCAAGGCCCAAGAATCTGTTTTTTTAACGTGTGTCCTAAGTGATCCTGAAGTAAGCAGTTCACTGAAAACCCTGGGCTCAGGATTTGCTATAAGCTCTAAGGGAATCCCAGTGAGGTGGGAGTTACTTTTCAAGTCTTTAGACGTTCAGAATTATTCAAAACTAACATGACATTGGAAAAGACCCTGATGCTGGGAGGGATTGGGGGCAGGAGGAGAAGGGGACGACAGAAGTTGAGACGGCTGGATGGCATCACCGACTTGATGGACATGAGTTTGAGTGAACTCTGGAAGTTGGTGATGGACAGGGAGGCCTGATGTGCTGCGATTGATGGGGTCACAAAGAATCAGACACGACTGAGCAACTGAACTGAACTGAACTGAACATAGCATTTGGCCAGGGGAATCATTGTAGATGGAATTAGGAAAGAGTGAGAGGAACATCTGTATGAATATGGCTTCTACAAGCTGTATCATTTTCATTGGCTCATCCTAGGAAAGGAAAAATCTATTCCTGTGTTGGAGGCCCAGCGGGCAGGGGTAGTGGAATCCTGAAATCCACTGGGAGCCCTCTGGAGGGCATTTTCTTCCTTACAATGCCACGTAGCTAATGTGATTATAAGACCTAATGAACTGAGACGAATGCAATTTTGAAAATCTTCATAGCTAATGAAAATCACATCTTCTCCCTTAAGATTCCCCCCTCTTCTTTTCCTGTTTGTAAATCATGAATGAAATGAAGTCATGGGTTAAGGCTGTGTTTAGGAAGAGTCTTTTATAATTTGTAGACTTTGACATTTTAAATGTCACAGTGGTCTCCAAGTAGAAGGGTCACATTTGGAATTTACATTACATGCCAATAAAATGTAAACTTTTTGGAGAGACCTAGAACATGGATTTATAACACTGATATTTAAGAGAGTTGTTTTTCCTGCTAGTTCAAAGAATTTTGTACGTCACGGTGTCAATGTCATCACTCTGCCCCAATTTTCATTTTTTTTTTCCTTGAAATTAGAGAGCAATAAAATGAGAGCTAATATCAGGGTATGGCTTTGACCTCACCCCACTGCTCTGTCCTATGTTTTGACCCCTTTTGGGGAAGGAACATTTCAAAGGCATAAAATTGAGAAGTAGAGGAGTGGCCTATGGTGAAATGGTAGACTGGGAGAGGTGCACCTTAGACACGTACTGTGGTAAATTCAGGAAAAGGTGCAAGCCACCTCTACCCAACTGACCAAGTTACTCAATTTTAACTTTTATTTGTTAATAAAAGAAACACAGATATTTATGGAGTATGCGTGCATGATAAGTCTCTTCAGTTGTGTTCAACTCTTTGCGACCCTATGGACTGCAGTCCACCAGGCTCCTCTGTCCACAGGGATTCTCCAGGTAATACCAGAATGGGTTGCCATGCCCTCCTCCAGGGCATCTTCCCGACCCAGGAATCAAACCCACATCTCTTATGTCTTCTACATTAGCAGGAAGGCTCTTTACCACTAGCACCACCTGGGAAGCCCAGGTAAAACTATTCAGAACTTAAAATATGGAATATGGGAACTCAAAGAAATGTCGCACCTGGAGTCAAAAATTTGCATTCACTCTTCTCCACCACTGAGACTGTGAGTAGCTCTGATTGTACTAACAGCACAGACCTTAGCATGTAAGTGAGGTCTCCCCAGAGGTGTGGAGTGTGCACTGCATAGCCATAATAGCAGCTCTGTAGATGCGGACTGTGGAAATAGAACAGTGGACGTTGATCCTGAGAAGGTCACTATTTCTCATGCTTCTACTATAGGAAAACTTCAAGAAAAATATACTTAGAAAATGGAACAATAAGGTGTGTTTTCTGGAAAAGAGGAAAACTCTTTTAGAAAAATTGAAGTAGTCACACCTATTTATTGCTATTTGGAAAATAAGTTAGCAGTTATCTTTTTAGTTCATTAGATTAAAAAAAATCTAAGCCAAGTGGCTTCATTCCAGTTCTTTTGGTAAACAATTATTTCTAATGGTTACGTGATTTCTCAACACTATAAAACAGTACATTATTATACTTTAAATTTAAGAGAGTCTTTTTTACGTTATTTTTCTTAAGCCTTTCCCCAAACTCTCTGAAATCCTAATTCATCCAGTTTTTTAATACACTGTCATATTACATTAGGAACAAGCAAATTTCAGTGACAACTGGTCCACTGGCAGCCACTGACACATTGTGCTTCATCTTACTGAGAACGTGACTGAGAATAATCATATGTATGATATATATGATAATCATACATAGAATATATTAATATTTATTAATGTATATGTATATATGTGTGCATATCTAATTATGGTCTTGATTTGCATTGCTTTCATGATTAGTGATGTCAAGCACTCTCATATACCTGTGGGCATCTGTATGTCTTTGTTGGAGACATTTCTGTTCAGGTCTTTTGTCCATTTTTTAATTGAGCTCTTTTACTATTGAGTTATAGGAGTTCCTGATATACTCTGGAATATAATGTAGTATAATATGGAATAATATAATATGGAATACAATGTATTCTGGAGCTCCTTTCCAGATATAAAGTTGGTAAATATTTCCTCCCTTTCCACAGGTTGCCTTTTCACTCTGTGGCTTGTTTTCTTTGTCATGCAGATTTTTTTGAGTTTGATGTAATTTCACTTGTCTATTTTTACTTTTGTTGCTGTGCTTTTGGTGTCATATTCAAGAAATCATTTCCTAGACCAGTGACATGATTTCTTCTGATAGATTTACAGTGTCAGGTCTTACACACTGAAGATTTTAATCCATTTTGAGAGAATGTATGGGTATGGTGTAAGAGAAGGGTGCAATTTTATTTTTTCACATGTGGATATCCATTTTCCCCAGCACTATTTGTTGAAGAGACTATCCTTTTCCTACTGTGCAGTATTGGCAGACTTGTTGAAAATCAATTAACTGTATATGTGCAGGTTAATTTGGGGGATTTCTACTGTGTTTCATTGGTATATATGCCTGTTTTATGCCAGTACCATGCAGTTTTAATTATGTTTGCTTTGTAATGTATTTTGAAATAGGAACCTGAAGCTCATCACAGGATGAATTCATAAATAAAATTTGGTATATGTATACAGTGGAATATTATTCAGCCTTAAAAACAGAAGGAAGTAAAAAAAGCAGAAAGAAATCAGATTCTTTACCCATATAGATTATTACAAAATAGTAAGAATCTGGAAAAGAATGAATATATGTACATGTGTAACTGAATCCTTCTGCTGTACACCTGAAACCAACACAACAATATTTGTCAACTATACTCCAATTAAAAAAAAACACCAGAAAAAAAAGAACAATTTTAGACGCTCTGCGACATTCACTTCCACAAGTCTTTGATTCTGTAGCCAGGATGCAAGACACCAAGGTGTATGATTCCAGCACAGTCTCGAACTAGCACTGCTCTCCCAGTACTAGTACGACTCTCCCAGGTTGTGTCCTAGTAGCTACCACTGTAAGATTAGGCAGGGTAGGGAGAGACTAAAAAATAAAATTCCAATCTTCCACATTATTAACCAAGTTGTAATCGGATGTCTTTTCCCCCAGTTTATCACTGGATATGGCTTTTAGATGAGCTGAAGGCTACCTTCTTGCCAATGCAAACTGGAAGACAAATATCCTCTATCTTGTGGCTGACACTGTCCACTGTCATGAGCCAGTGGGTAGACTGGAAAGCAGCTGAACCCACTAATTAATGTCATAAAAGGTGTCTATTATCAAATATTAACAGAGGGAACTGTCATGATTTATCTGTAGTTTTCTGTAAAACTATGAATTATATTGTTCTATTGTGTAGTGTATAAAGCTTTGTGCGATAAACTCAGATTTCAGTGCTTAGAAGGCATTTTTTTTTTTTTTAATCCTGGTAAGTTAGCTTTCTTTTTCTTATAAAAACTAATATACATGTAAAAATTATATTTCCTTTTCTCTGGCTGGAAGCTAAATGCTGTAATTATCCTTCAATTATAGCAATTACCTTAGTCTAGCTCTTTCTTTCCTCTCTACCATCAACCCCAATTACAAGTTTTTTATTTCACACATTTTCAAGTCTTATAGAAGTGTTTTTATTATAATAACCTCAATATTTCTTAGAAGCGGATCTTAATTTCTAAATATTGTATATATTAAGATTTAAATTTAATTGCCATGTACTATTCCTTTAACGATTTAAAGAACTTTCAATGTCCAGATGCATTTTTAAAAAGCAAAGGATGAAAGAAGGAAGGAAGAAAGGAAAGAAGGAAGATCTTCTCACTAAATTAATCTTTGGGATCATAAGTTCTGATCTCTACTCTAAGAGAATAATGAAAGAAGTATTCAGATGATATATGAGATGCAGACTAAGAAGATTAAAATCAAACTAACTTTATCCTAAAGGCTACAGAGAATGATTAAATTCTTATAAATTAGACTAGAATATTCAACCCTGCCTATACATTAGAATCACTTGGGATACCTTTTACAACATCCTAATGCCCAGGTCTAAGCCCAGAAATTGATTTAATTAAGTAGAGATTTGGTCTGGATATTGATAGTTGTAAATGTGTCCCCAGAACATCTGAATATAGTTTTGGCTGAGAATCACTCACCTAGACTATTCATTCATACTTCTAAGCTCTTAACTGACAAATCCGACTTCATTTTATTTCCTACATTATTGGAACGTAACATAGTCAGGATATGACAATATGAAACAGATATAGCTCACCTTTCCTCTTCCCATGCAAGTCCACACTGGGAACCACGCAAAGCAAGTTTTTTGCAGCACTTGTATAACCTTAACACCCAGACCCAAACATAGCATGTATAGTCTATTCCAGAAGGTAGAATCTGACCTTGCAACATAAAGACACAGACTCAGAAGTGCGCTGAGCTATGTTGATTGTCTGCTAGATTATGTCTACATGTTTATCTGTGCATCTCTCAAATATGGATCTAAAAATTATATGACTGAATATAATTCATTGGATAAATTAAAATAGCATTATTTCAAAGTATTTTCAAATGTAAAGATTTCAATAAGAAATTCTTGTCTGTTACTGGTTCTCACATGCTGTTTGTGGCTGCATGTCAAAGTTGATCTAAACACTCATTAAAATTATCTGTCCATTTACAAAATGATCCATAATTCTCAGAGGTAAAGAAGGTACTAGAAGCCAATACATTATTATGACAATACCTTTCTTTATGTTTTCAGCTACTTGAATTTTTCTTTTGATCTTTATTACTTAAACAGACACAACATACTGTTCAGGTCATTTTAACAAGCAATTTACTGAAAGATGACCATGGATAAGGCAGGCCCAAGCCTCCCTCCCCCAGCTTCAGCTGGTTCCTTAGTCTCCTAGGCCATGACCTTTCAAAACCCAGGGCTATTTCTTTCTAGCTCTTGGACATATTGAGCAAAGTCAAAGTTGCTCAGTCGTGTCTGACTCTAGGTTGATTCTATGGATTGTATGTAGCCTGCCAGGCTCCTCTGTCCTTGGAATTCTCCAGTCAAGAATACTGGAGTGAGTAGCCGTTCCCTTCTCCAGGGAATCTTCCCAACCCAGGGATCAAACCCAGGTCTCCCACATTGCAGGCAGATTCTTTACTGTCTGAGCCACCAGGGAAGCCCCATCCTTTTATATTAGCTGTTTATCTACTGGAACGATCATATTTTGGGCCATCACACCACTGATTTCCCCTTCCTTTTCTTCATCCTGTTCAGGTATCATGTTCTCAGAGAAGTCTTCTCTGATCAACCATCCCACACCCATCTTGTGCACCCCCAGCTCAGCCTTATCTCGTCACCCCCTCTTCCTTTCCTGATGTGTGTGTGTGCTGAGTCACTTCAGTCATGTCCAACTCTTTGCAACACTATGGATTATAGCCTGCCAAGCTCCTCTGTCCATGGGATTCTCCAGCAAGAATATTAGAGTGGGCTGCCATGCCCTCCTCCAGGGGGATATACTCAGGGATAGAGCCCATGTCTCTTACGTCTCCTGCATTGGCACGCAGGTTCTTGACCACTAGCACCACCTGGGAAGCCTTTCTTAATACTTCATCTGAAAGCATCTTATGTACTGGTCTTAGTGTTCATGGTTGGGGGATGCACTCTAGAACACATAGCCTCCCTGAGCACAGGATCTATGTCTTGACAAGCAGTAACTGCAGCACTGACAACAGTTACATGCACTCAGTAAGTATCAATGGTGTGAATGAATGCATGCCTTTGCAGTCTTACCAAGAATAGTTCCCGAAACAGTCCTGTACTTTTAAAGACTGAAACTACTGAACAGATAATAAATGAGTGGGTACAGCTGCCATTTTAACCTATAGCTCCCCTCACAATATGCACGTGTTAGGATTTTAATTAGACCCACAGTGGCAGCCACGTCTGCACAGAAGGCGATTTGTACCCTGTGGCTTTGTTGGCTCTCAGTTTCTGCCAGAGAGAGCTTCTCTTTTTGCAATCTTGGCTGTTCCTTTCACTTCCCAGCAGAAAGCGGCTAGACATTAATGCCTGAAACTGCACTTCTAATGGTCTGTAGAGGTTTCTTTAGACCACTTTACTGGGGTAACTGTGTTTACTTAGCATAGGGTCCTCAGTCTACCATGCAAAAGTTTTGGTGTCTCTTGTTATTGTTCATCCCCACACATGTCTGGTCTGGGATTGAAGTTACATTGCAAATAGCATCCACTTAATGTTGATGGGTTTGTTACATACAGCCTAGGATCTTTTGTCAGTAATCTTATCCTTCCATTACTACCATGTGATATGAACAGTACTGGCCAGGAACTCAGCTGTCATGTCTCCAGGACAAATCCTCTTGACATATGGAATCGACAGTTGGAAGCTGCCTCTATTTCGAGGCGCTTCTGTTTGGTCTGGGTTAGCACTTTAAGCCATATTGATACCACACTCTGCCAGCCTTCCAAATAGGCACCTCGGTTTGCATGTCAGCTCCATTCAGCATCTTCAGCATTTCCGTTTTGCATTCAGTGTAGAAAATTCTATTTGCTATCACTAACAAAGTCAGTTACATTTGTATCTTGTGAAACATGCATAGTTTGGTGCCCTTGCTCAGAAAATGCACCCGATAGATAAATATTCGTTCCTTCTGTTGCTTTCCTGGCTATTTTAACAACTTATTTTATTCAAAGATATACTTAAAGAAGAATCTGCATCTGTTAAAAACTCAGTGTACCTAAAGTATTCAAATGTACACCCGGCGTCTGGTTATTTCTCTTTGTTAGCTAACTGGAGTTATGTTAAATTCAAACAACAAATTGTAATCATTATAAGTATCAGAATAAGCTGTTTCAACGCAAGACATCTGATGACAGTATAAAGTTCTAAGAGATCTTGCTTTAACCAAATCCGACGTATATAAAAATTTGTATTCGTAAGAGTGGTATTATGAAATAATATGAATATTTTCCACAGATACTGTTTTAAATGATGATTGATTCAAATTTCTTTAAGATATAATGTGATTTCAAACAGCCTTTCACAGAAACGTACAGGAACCTGTGTAATGCCATGAGGAGGCCATGAACAGACACAAAGCCAACCCAGAAACTAATGACTGCTTCTCAGCAGTGACACAAGGCTGTTCAAACTGCAGGGCTGGGGCTGATGGGAAACCAGTGAGGGAGTCGGGATGACGACACCTGAAGCCCTGATGAATCTTTAAGCCGTGCAAAGAGCCACAGGCGGACACCGGGTTGTGTGATGTAAGAGGAGGTGGGAACTATGAAGCCATCCTGCCAAAAACGTGGACCTGAACTGATTACGCCTCCTGACTCGCCACCAGGCTTTTACTTATTTTTATTTTCACTTATTTATGTTTTTAAAAAACTTATCTGTCTGTGCTGGCTCTTAGCTGTGGCACACAGGATCTTTAGTTGCAGCATATAGGATCTAGTTCCCTGACCAAGGATTGAACCCTGGCCCCCTTGCATTGGGAGCTTGGAGTCTTAACCACTGGACCACCAAGGAAGTCCCTATTTATTTTTTTAATTCTATCACTTAAACGTGCTCAGGCGCTCAGTCACGTCCGACTCTTTGTGACCCTATGAATTGTAGCCATCCAGGCTCCTCTGTCCATGGGATTTTCCAGACAAGAATACTGGAGTGAGTTGCCATTTGCTTCTCTATTATCATTTAAGAAACCAAAGAATAATCAAGGGTTGTGTCTACTCCTGTCATTTAACTCACATTCACAGGATTGTGAGGTTTGTGCGTAAGTTTCTATATGTGACTATCTTTATTAAAAAAAATCAATACATTTTATATGTGCAACTTAAGTAACCACCCATAATGACTGTCATCAATGTGTCCATTAGAATGCCATCATATTGAGTGGAAGGAAATGAGAATGACAGTTTGGTGGTAACTACACATTTGAGAAGACACTCCTGGAGCCTCCCTCCTCTCCCTGGTTATGAAACACAGTAAGTCCTCTACACACTAATGAGTTCCCTTTCAGGATCGAGTTCATAAGTTCAATTTGTTTGTAAGTTCAACAAAACCTAGGTACCCAACTAACAACACAATTGGCTATATAGTGTTATACTTAGGTTTACAAAACTTTTCACACAAATAATAAATTAAAAAAACCCACAAAAAATCAAGCAAACATTTAAAGTCTTACAGTACAATACCTTGGAAATTACAGTAGTACAGTACCACAGCTAGCATACAGGGGCTGGCATCGAGTAAACAGGCAAGAAGAGTTACTGGCTGGAGGAGGGAGTGGAGGTGAAGATGGGAGAGCTGAAGGACTGTCAACAACAGGCGATGGAGGGCAGGCTGCAATGTCACTCACACCTGACATTGACGGAACACATGTCTGCATCTTTGAAAGATACAACTTGAAGGTTTGTATGTAGGAGACTCACTGTACTGTGATCCTTGTTCTTTGGAGTTCAGTCTTAGGCTTTATTACTTACTTTGCCTCATATTTTCTTCTTGACATTTTAGCCATACCCATGAGTTCAATTCCCTTCGTGTTTCCTTGATGCCCTATTTGTTCTGTTGTTTAGTTGCTGAGTCATGTCTGACTCTTTCGTGCCTCCAGCCAAAACCTCTATTCTGAGCTCTGGAGTCCAGACCCAGCTGCAATGGGCCCACCGCACCATCATGTTTTCAGGCCCCCAGCTTCTGCGCATGTGCCTGCTGGACCCTCCTTTCCACCCTATTCCCTCTGTGAATGGTGCTACCTTCAGCTCCCTGTGCAAGCTCACCTGCCAGGGTCCTCCCTTTACCACCCTCTCGGTTTTCCCCCACGTCCAATCCAACACAGCGAGCCCTCTTGGTTTCATCTCCGAGATGACTTTCAAATCCATCTCTTCAGCTGGTCTCTGCACCCTCCTCAAGTACAATATCTCTTGTCTTGGCCACTGGACTCACCCTGCTGCCTTCCAGTTCCTTCTTCAAACCCCAGCCAGGGGGATCTTTCCAAAAACAAAATCTGATCACACCGAGTCCTCTGCTTAAAATCCTTTAATATTTTTCCACTGATTAAAGCGTACAGGAAATGAAATCACATCAAGTAGCTGCCACTTCCTGTAAGTTCTGGATGTGGCCTCCCTCCTTCTTCTCACTCTACTGTCTGTCTCCATCTCACTCACTTAGTCTTTATCCGGAACCTCTTCAGCCCCACCAGAGCCCTTCTCCTAGTTCAGTTCTAACCCCCATCAGACGACAGGAAGGCCCTCCCATGCACAGGGCCACTGCTCATTGCGATGCGCATTTCTCCTTCACAATGCCTCTTTTTCCTATGCCCACGTATTTGTGCCACAGGTTTGACTAATACTTGCCACACCTTCCAGATTGTATGGGAACCCTGTTATGAAACCGCACCTGAGCTACTAGTCAGTAGATACTGTACTTTGTCATCCAGTAGCACTTGACAATCTCTCCTCCAGTCATGCTTGAGTAATCTCGCTGAATCCGGAGATTCTAGTCTGTATTGACTTTTGTTTGTTTTTGTTTCCATAGTTAGTTGTGATGTACGAGATCAGATTTAAAAGAGGCCCCACGTGCACAGAGTCTGGCAGGTAATGTAAACACCAAGGCAGGCCAGGTTAACCATGTGGAAATATTTTTCTCCTTCTCAAGGAAGTATGGTGTTTCTCATTTTTCTTTAAAGATGTGATCCGCTCATTCTAACTTTCATTTCTTCTTTACCTTAAGAAAATCACAGGACAAAACTAATGGGAAATGGTTATCAACACTCAATTTGATGGTTGGGGAATAACAAAGCAGGGTGGGGCTGGGGCAAATTATTATTCTACACCCTTCAAGTTGAGTGTGGGTTGCCATTCTTTCAAGAGACAAAAGGAACAAAGTTCTATAGTTTTAAAAAACAGAACGTATATATACGTGTGCATGCGTGCTAAGTCGCTTCAGTCTTGTCCAACTCTTTGTAACCCCATGGACTATAGCCCGATAGGCTCCTGTGTCCCTGTATCCATGGGATTCCCCAGGCAAAGATATTGGAGTGGGTTGCCACTTCCTCCTCCAGGGGATCTTCCGGACCCAGGGCTCGAACCTGTGTCTCATGTCTCCTGCATTGGCAGGCAGGTTCTTTACCACCTGGGAAGCCCATATAGATATGTGAAATAGAACTAGTATTCATGTTTTATTAATCATCTTCTAAAATCTGAAGGATTAAATACATTGTTTACTAAATTTGTGGATGGCTTTCAATTAAATAGGGGTTCCCACAACTCTTAAGGCATATATTTAATATAAAATGTTTAACATATTATAAATCCTTTACACTAATAATATTAAAAACCTGAGACTGTCCACAGGTTTTTGAGATTAAGTCCAACATATCTGCATTACATTTTAATTTGTAAAAAATAAAGTTGCAGGAATTTAAGATACTTGCAGGGTTTGCATGGGTAAATTTTTCTTATCCTGGATTTAGAAACCTTTCTACAACTTCTAGTTTTTCAAACAAATGTCAAAAATGGGGAATTCCCCTTAAAGATATTATATATAAATAAAGTTATCAAATTTAGAATAGCAAACCCCAGATGGTCTACCAGCATCAACGAAACCACTTTCCTTGCCAACATGAAATTCAGAAAGCAGAAATCATTCTCAGGCATACAGAGACAGACATCAAGTCCACAAATACTTGTGGCCATATGCTCAGTTCCAGGTTAGGTACTTTATTACACAGCCCATAAAACATTACTTTACAAAACAAACACTGAGTGTTCAGAATGAACACTGTTTAGTTGTTATGGAACGAGAGACCCCTGCTCTTGTGTTTTAGAGGGAGAGACAGTGGTCAGTACACACACGATGGATGGAATTTAAAAGCACAATCAAAGCTATCAGCAAACCTGTCTGGATTGGGTAGATTTGGACTTTTTACCTTCTATTGCCTTTTTCTTTCTGATAATCTGTTTAACCTACAGACTTCCCTGGTAGCTCAGGTGGGAAAGAATCCACCTGCAATGCAGGAGACCTGGGTTCGATCCCTGGGTTGGAAAGATCCCCTGGAGAAGGGAATGGCAACCCACTCTGGTATTCTTGTGTGGAGAATTCTATGGACAGAGGAGCCTGGCAGGCTACGGTCTATGGGGTCGCAAAGAGTCGAACATGACTGAGTGACTAATACTTTCACTTCACTTTCTTTTAACCTGCATTTCTGGGATTCAATATTTGGGACTATGAATATGACAGAACCACCATGGAAACATAAGTATCTTTGTAGGATCATGGTTGATGGAGTAGGAACTGAGGCTTATAGAGTTTTCCATCATCCCCGTCTCTATCCTTGACTCCCCATCACTCAGAGAGAAAGTGAGAGAGATGAGGATGAGAGCCATGGGTCTCAATCACTCCACCATTAGGACTTTCTAAAATCATAAAAGAAACTGCAATAGAGTGGA
This sequence comes from Bos javanicus, assembly GCF_032452875.1. Classification (NCBI taxonomy): domain Eukaryota; kingdom Metazoa; phylum Chordata; class Mammalia; order Artiodactyla; family Bovidae; genus Bos; species Bos javanicus. The sequence goes on from NC_083881.1 coordinate 44,384,502, forward strand.
AACTCAGTGCTTGAAAGCTAAGTGTAAGCAGATAGATGGCTTTTTGAAGGTCCTGGGGCTCCTGGAGAGTGGGGGGCTGGGTGATGCAAGCTGGGCTCAGGCTGCAGGGCCCAGTGATCATGGGACATATCTTTGTTGTCGCTGTTGTTGTTGAGTTGCTAAGTCGTGTCTGACTCTTTTGCTACTTCATGAACTACAGCCTGCCAGGCTCCTCTGTCCATGGGATTCTCCAGGCAAGAATACTGAAGTAGGCTGCCATTTTCTTCTCCAGGGGATCTTCCCGACCCAGGGATCAAACCTGCGTCTCCTGCATTAGCAGGCAGATTCTTTACCTTAAAGAGCTTCAAGTTCCACAGTTTTAAAAAGCAGACACCATCCTCAATGAACATTTGCCCTATTTCTATCCTGTACATTCCTGAATAACCTTTGATGCTCTATTTATTTCAAAGGAGATAGTTTTTTTTTTTTGACCCAGTTAATATCACTGATTATGGATATTCTAGCTGCTACATAAATGAATCTCCACTGAGTCCAATTTGTGGATCAATCTGGAATTATATGGGGCTTGGCTGGTTTTGTGAAAACAGTTATAACACAACAGTGAAAGAAATCAATAAAGATCTATTAAGGTTTTGCTTCCTTTGCATAGGTTTAAAAATAAGTTCTGACCCCTTAAAAAGGCTTTTAATATTTTGGGAGTTGAAATATCACACTTTACTGTCTCTGATTCTTTTCCTGAGTTGACCCTTCACAGCGATTAAATATGTCTTTTTCCTGAACAGCTGTGACTTTGTCTGGCTTCGGCTGCCAGGCTTTGTTCGCTTCTTCAGGTGACGACACCTGAATTCTGTGCCAAGGTGCACATGCCCTCGTAGACAATGTGCTTTCCGCTACTTATATTATCTTTCCGCAACAGAGAAAAAAATATATAACATTTAATCTTTGCAAATAGCATTTGGAGGCTCATTTGATACTCTTTACAAGTAGGCAATTAAAGAACTTGCCTCAAAAATCTGATTTTTAATATATGTAAGGGAAAATTAACAGCTTCTACTTATTCAACATCCACTGCTTGCCAGATTCTTTTTAACTTGGAGCCTCACCAAGACAGCCGAAGAACTGATGCTTTCAAATTGTGGTGCTGAGAAGACCCTTGGACTACAAGAAGATCAAACCAGTCAATCCCAAAGGAAATTCAATCCTGAATATCCATTGGAAGGACTGATGCTGAAGCTGAATCTCCAAAACTCTGGCCATCTGATGTGAAGAGCTGACTCACTGGAAAAGACCCTGATGCTGGGAAAAACTGAAGGCAGGAGAAGGGGGCAGCAGAGGATGAGATAGCATCACTGACTCAGTGGACATGAATCTGAGCAAACTCTGGGAGTTAGTGAAGGACAGGGGAGCCTGGAGTGCTACAGTCCACGGGTTCACAAGAGTTGGACAACAATTATTTACCTAGAAAGATTGTTACATTTCACTTACTCTTCATAGGATTGTTGTGAGCTACAGGTAGGTGTAGAAGATTGTATTAGTGGCCACAAGTCTACCCCTCCCAGTATCTTCACTCCTTGCACTGTGACTTTGTAGCTCCTTCCAGTGATGAAAATGTATATTTCTAAACCCTTAATTTCTGGCAAGCCTTTGGGTTAGGTTTGGGCTGGCCTTTGTCTCATGGAATGCAGTGCAAGCAACAGAGTATCAGTTCTGAACCAAGACTATAGCTTTGCATGTTTCGGCTCTCACTCTTGGAACTTTGCTGATGCTCCCTGTGAATAAGTCCAGACCAGGCTGTTGAATGAGACACATGTGGCCTCACTGTCCCTCTGTAGTCAGCCTCACTGTCCCTCTGTAGTCAGTCAATTGCCAGAAGCTGAGATTGGAAGCTGACTATAGACACATATGTGAACCCAACTGAAACCAAAAGAACTGAGTCATGCCAAACATAAACCCAGACAGTTCAGGAGCTAAGTAAATGGTGGTTGTTTTAAGCTGTTACTCTGGGAGTGCTTTGTTATGCAGCAAAGCGAACTGATAAAACAGGCATTATTCTCATCATTGTACTAAAGAGAGGTACAGAAAGGTTAGTAACTTGTGCAAGGTCACTTAACTAGTAAAGTGGGAAAGCTATCAAGTATTACATCTGTCTCATGGGCCTACACTCTCAGTTCCATTGTGCTGACTCTTTTGATACAGATGAAAACGCCTACCTTAAGTGCCTCCTACAGGCTCTGTGTTGGGCTAGATATATTTCCTACATTTAAGAAACTTAAAATCTCCATTTTGTTTTTCACTAAGCAAACTGCAATGTGATACTTTTGTCCATTCTAGTGCTTTCATCTCAAATATATTTTAAATGTATTTTTCACCTTTTAAACCAGATCAAATGCAACCACCTCTCAGAAACCTTCCTTGTGTCCAAGACAGAATTAGAGTTTCCCACCTGTGGTTGATTGCAAAAATAACCACCATTACTCACTCCTTCCTTTATCCTCACCCTTTGTAATATGACTTTTCATATCATATAAAGGAGATAAAGTCTACTTCCCTACCCCTTGAATCTAGACTGGACTTGTGACTAACTTTGGGCAATAAATGTGGCAGCCATGCACGATATGGTTTCAGTTTTGAGATGAAGCCTAAGAGGCCTTGCTTACACGCATTCATTTTATAGGTGACCCTAACTGCATCATGTGAACAAGACTAGGCTAGCCCTGCTGAAGGGTGAGAAACCATACTGACCAGCAGTCCATCAGCTAGGTTGTCCCACTGAGGCCACTAGACATGTGAGGACCCAGCAAAGATCAGCAAAGCCAAAGCACAGTGAACACTGCTGTATGTGGTGGCCAGCTGAGACCAGAGGAACTGCTCAGCTGAATCCAGCCTAAATTGCCAGTTGCAGAATCAAAAGCTAAATAATCGGGTCATATTAAGCCACTAAATTTGTTATGAAGAAAAAAGATGATAGATACAGATCCCTTTGTACTTTTCTAGCATTTTTAACCTTATTTTTAGAATAGCACACGTATTTGATAAAAGTTCAATCAACGAATAAATGATTAAATATTCAATTACACTGAGATAAGATTTTTCAAACAAAACAGAAGTCTATTTTTAACTCCTACCTCCCCTGGTTGTCAGACAGAGCCATATTCACAGGGCCTGATACTTACCAGGGGCGCTCAATAAATGTTAGTTCTCATTGATCCTGTATGTGAACTGAAATGCCAAACAAAACAAAAGCCAGAGGAAGCACTGTGGCACTGAGGCACGCAGGAGATTTTTCTCCTGAACCCTTTCAAAATCAGGACAAACTCTCCTGGTGTTTGTGAGGCGGAGATCTAGGGCAAGGGACATTCTTTTCCCCCCCTGAATATTGGCAAGCTTCTTTCTCTTCGAAAGGAGACACTTTTAAAATGATCAGAGCTACTGAAGTCACCCAGTTTCAAAGAGTAGGAGAATTATGCGATAGAAAGACCATCACAAGAGGCATTCCCACCGTCTTAAGGCTAATGGTTCTTCACTTTGGTTGCACAGTAGAAACACCTGGGAAATTTTTTAAAATGCCTCTAGACAGACAATAGGTTTAATTAGTTTGGGGTATATTCTGCACACAGGGACTTTTAAAAAAGGTCCTGGATTGACTTTATTGAATTAGTCAAAGTTGAGAACCACTATTCAATCCCTCCCCAGAGTGCTTCTACTGGTCAAGTGATTATTATTGGATTTAAAAAAAAATAATTTATTTATAATTACAACATTGTGATGATTTTTGCCATACATCAACATGAATCGGCCACAGGTATACATGTATCCCCCATCTGAATTTTTGTTTCTTTATTTATGGCTGCACTGGGTCTTTGTTGCTGCACACAGGCTTTTTCTAGTCGCAGTGAGTGGGGGCTACCCTTCAGTTGCAGTGCTCGGGCTTCTCAGTGCAGTGGCTTCTCCTGCTGTGCAGCATGGTCTCTAGAGCACGAGGGCTCAGCAGCTGTGGTGCATGGGTTCAGCTGCCCCGTGGCACGTGGAATCTTTCTGGAGCAGGGATTGAACCAGTGTCCCCCACATTGGCAGGCAGATTCTTAACCACGAGACCACTAGGGAAGTCTCTGGATTTAACTTTCAAAGAAGACCTAAGTAAACTTTCTTTTCTATATGCCTCTAATCAAAACACAGCACTGAGACCCATAGCTAGAAAATAATAATTTCTTATAATGGACAATGACTGACTCAAAAGGAATTAAGGAACAATTATTGGATGAGTAACTTCCTGATGATGAACTCAACAAGCATAATATGAACACGTGGCATGGTCTTAAATGTCTCCAAGGCCTTAAGTATAATCGGGTATTCAAAATTTTATTGCCCTAAATTAAAGCACCGCATAACACTATAAATTATATTAAATAAAAAATTCAAACTAAATTACTTTGAAGCATGCATGCCTGCTCAGTAGCTCAGTCATGTCCGACTCTTTTCAACCCCAGGGACTGCAGCCCGCCAGCCTCCTCTGTCCATGGGATTCTCCAGGCAAGAATACTGGAGTGGCTTGCCATCTCCTCCTCCAGGAGATCTTCCTGACCCAAGGGATTAAACCCCCATCTCCTGTGTCTCCTGCATTGGCAGGCAGATTCTTTACCACTAGTGCCAGCTGGGAAGCAAGCACATTAACCTAAAATCTTTGTTTGAAAATGCACCTTATATGAATAACAATTTATCACAAATTAAGGTCTAATTTAATGTTTAATATGATTTTGAGTTCAGATTCAATGTGGTATTTCAAAAAACTGTGGTCTTTTCTTCTTAATGTGTAAGTGGCTCTCACATGGCAACAGCATTATTTTTAAGGACTTTTTTGAGGGTGGGGTGCAGGGCACAAAAGTGCTAGAAAATGATAGATAAATAATAACTTATGCCATAAACTATACAATGCGTGCAAACTGCTTCCGTACCAAAATTTTATCCTCAATAAATTCCATAGTTGTAATTACAAATAAACCTCCAGCACATATTCAGAGAGTCAGAATTTTTCTAAGCCATGGTTTTCAGGAGAGAAAAATCTGGCTTGACTCTGATTTCACAGAAATGGAAAACAAGGGCCAGAGAGTTTAACAAGTCAAGCAAAGCCCCCAGTACCCAATGGCTAGAACTCAAGCCCAGGAAGTCTGAGCTACCAACCTCTGATGTCTCTGGAGACAGGCACAGGGAAGATAACAGCCCCATGGTCACTGTGGCTGCCTGGGACTGACCTCTGTTAACAGGTGGCTGTGTTGCTAGAGGACCTTGGCAAAAGGAGAATTAGTTATCAGTTTCTATCCCATTTCCTCTTATGACAAAAAGGCTGGGGCCAACTCCAGCCATTTACTACATTAGGTATAAATATAGTTACTGTACTCTTTCTATTCTATTATTAAATTCTTACATTAACATGGTACATGTGTTATAATTAATAAACCAATGTTGGTACACTATTATTAACTGAAGTCCATATTTAATTCTCGGAAAGATCCGCTGGAGAAGGAAATGGCAACCCACTTCAATATTCTTGCCTGAGAAATCCCATGGGCAGAGGAGTCTGGCAGGCTACAGTCCATGGGGTCACAAAAGAGTCAGACATGACTTAGCTAAACAACAATACTTAGTTCAGATTTCCTTAGTTTTTTACCTAATGTCCCTTTTTTGGGTTTCTTTCAGGATCCAATGGATTATTGAAAAAGCAAGACAGCTCCAGAAAAACATCTATTTCTGCTTTATTGACTATGCCAAAGCCTTTGACTATATGGATCACCACAAACTCTTGAAAATTCCTGGAAAAAAAAAAAAAACTTTTGAAAATTCTTCAAGAGATGGGAATACCAGACACCTGACCTGCCTCTTGAGAAACCCGTATGGAGGTCAGGAAGCAACAGTTAGAACTAGACATGGAACAACACTGGTTCCAAATAGGGAAAGGAGTTCGTCAAGGCTGTATGTTGTCACCCTGCTTATTTAACTTATATGCAGAGTACATCATGAGAAACGCTGCACTGGATGAAGCACAAGCTGGAATCAAGATTGCCAGGAGAAATATCAGTAACCTCAGATATGCAGATGACACCACTCTTATGGCAGAAAGTGAAGAGGTACTAAAAAGCCTCTTGATTAAAGTGAAAGAGGAGGGTGAAAATGTGGCTTAAAGCTCAACATTCAGAAAACAAAGATCATGGCATCTGGTCCCATCACTTCATGGCAAATAGATGGAGAAACAGTGGAAACGGTGACAGACTTTATTTTGGGGGCTCCAAAATCACTGCAGATGGTGACTGCAGCCATGAAATTAAAAGACACTTACTCCTTGGAAGGAAAGCTATGACCAACCTAGACAGCATATTAAAAAGCAGAGACATTACTTTACCAACAAAGATCCATCTAGTCAAGGCTATGGTTTTTCCAGTAGTCATGTATGGATGTGAGAGTTGGACTATAAAGAAAGCTGAGCGCTGAAGAATTGATGCTTTTGAACTGTGGTGTTGGAGAAGACTCTTGAGAGTGTCTTGGACTGCAAGGAGATCCAACCAGTCCATCCTAAAGGAAATCAGTCCTGAATATTCATTGGAAGGACTGATGCTGAAGCTGAAACTCCAATACTTTGGCCACCTGATGCGAAGAACTGACTCACTAGAAAAGACCCTGATGCTGGGAAAAATTGAAGACAGGAGGAGAAGGGGACGACAGAGGATGAGATGGTTGGATGACATCACTGAATCAATGGACATGAGTTGAGTAAACTCTGGGAGTTGGTGATGGACAGGGAGGCTTGGCGTGCTGCAGTCCATGGGGTCACAAACAGCTGGACACGACTGAGTGACTCAACTGAACAGGATCCAATCCAGGATCACACATTACATTTAGTTTCTTCTATTTTTCATTAGTTCAACTGTGTGTTGGGACATGTGTGTGGGGGATAGAATCTCTCCTATTTAGCCAATTAAGGGCAAAATCCTACAAATTACTGTTCTCAAATGCCTTAATCTAAAAGAAAAGGGCATATGTTAAAGAAGTTATCTGGAGTTTTAACTATGAGAAAAATACTGCAGTTAAGAGGGAGTTTAGGTTAAAAAATTTTTGACACTTGGAGGGACCGAGAAACATGATCTCTGACTTCAACATGGATTAACAGTCTAAAAAGTAAGGAATGGGGCAGGGGACTGTGAGAGTTCAGAGTAATAAAAGTTCATATAGAATTATAGTAATGCAGAAGAAAGGAATATTGTGAAATATACTATACTTTAGGGAACTCTGCATTTGTAAAATCCATAGAAACGCAGTCACAATCTTCTTGCCAATATTTGTATAAAACGTTTTCCAAACAAGACTGATTCATCTTACTCTGAAATGAATTGTTAGATCACAACAGAGCATGTTAAAAAGTTTGCATCCCTTATAGAAATGCCAAACATTCACTCTGCCTGACGCTGTACTATAAATAGGGAAATCCAAATGCTAAAAATGTTCTTCAAGTTGCCAAACATAGATCTTTAGCATCCACTTCCTACTACAAATGACTCATCTTTCCAAAGTTTGAAAATGAAAGCTAGTTACAATTCACAGAGAAACGGTGTAGCATACATTGATAAAAAGACAAAGATATTTCATTTATGTGTATTTCTTTTTCCTTAGATCATATCTATTGAAATCTTCAGAATTTTAAGAGGTTTTATTAAAGAGTAGTTACTCCCATGAGAACTGGATTTTTAAATTAAAAACTAGAATAGCCCAGTAACATGAATATTATTAGAAAATAATAATGCTGACTTAAATCATATTGAAATTCGTTAGCTTCATTTGGATATAATAGATGTAAAATGTATTAACTGTAATAAAATAAGTTAATAATGAAGTCATAACATGAAAACTAATAAGTTCACCAAAGAGATGAGACAAATGAAGCCCCGATGTCCAAGAATACAAGGAAATTAAACTCTAAGAAATTTTACTTGATTAAGAAAAATAGGACTCTTGGGAAGAAAGCATCCTTAGTTGTAAAGAAAATAATAAAACAGGGAAGTGCCACTGATTTATGATGGGTATTTCAAGACAGTGTATGTCTCTCTGTATATTTTACAATAAGAAAAGAGAACATAAATAGCATAGGGATTTGTGTAGCACACTTGAGGTTAGGTTGAAGAGGTAACTGCTGATTTTTACTGAGAGCTGGGACAAGAAACTACAGGAGATGCTCATTTGATGTGGGTGGAGTAAGGCAGGCCAAGAGTGGATTCACACTTTCTTCTAATCAACTGACTGTATCACTGGACTTTAATCTTCCTTCTGCATCTCACTAGACCTTATATTATCCAATTACCAGTCATTTACTGGAGGATGGCTAGATTCCTTTTAAACTGAATACAACTAATTATTGCAACCTCTTTTCCTGGCTTTATTAAAGGCTTTTTCACCTGTTTTGACTTGTCCAGTGACACTTTAGCAAAGTTCTCCAGGAGGTATCTTAATTATTTAAACATTTTATGGTACACAAGAAAGAAGTGACTTAAATAAAATTACTCAATTTTAGGTAAGTTATTATTCAAGACTATATGTCATATTCATTTAAATACAAACTTTAAAAATCCTATTTTGATTTTTCCTATTTAATAAGTGATGTGCTATTTAATTAACTTCACATTCAGTATCTAATGAAATACATGACTTGAAGACAAATATTTGAAAAAGCACACTGGTATATAACTGATTTGCAACAAAATATATGAGTTTAAAGCTATAATACATTCTTATATCAAACTTGAAAATAATTGTTTTCATTAACATATATCTGGGTATCTTACACTTTGAACAAACACAATCAAGCTATGATAATTTTTGTATTTACTTATAAAACGAGATAAGACAAAATGTCTTAGGTGGCAGTTTGTAAGCATCTCTCTGCAATTAATACATATTTTGACTTGTCTGTGTAGTCAGTTTATCCAGAGGAGTGTGAGGATATATACAAGGATATGAATAATGTTTGTTTCTAATAAATAAAAAGCCAAATTGTATGTGATTATCATTACTTTTTCTTTTTTTAACATTGAACTTTGTATCGGACAGATATCCTAATAGGCTAACATAAAACTTACCCAAATACATTAAGATATTTAAGATTCACAAGAAGTGTAATTCAACAGATGGGCTTCCCAGGTGGCTCAGTGGGTAAAGAATCCACCTGCAATGCAGGAAATGCAGGTTCGATCCCTGGGTTGGGAAGATCCCCTGAGAAGGAAACGGCAAACCACTCCAGTATTCTTGCCTGGGAAACCCCATGGACAGAGGAGCCTGGTGGGCTACAGTCCATGGGGTCACAAAGAGTCAGATACGACTTAGTGACTAAAACACCACCACCACCAGAATTCAACAAACACCCATGTAACTATTACCCAGTTGAAAATAAAACGTGGCCAACACTGTGAGAAGCATGTAAGAGTTTTGACCAGATGACTACAGCTTATAATGTCACATCAGTGCCTCTATGCTTCTCATCTCACTAATCAGCCACCCATGAGATGTATAAAAGCCACCATCTGTCAAGGTACAGGATCCACCCAGTGAAGAAGTGCAGAGGAAGAAGGACAGCAACCACGTCTGGTCTTTCTCCCAGTGCTGCTGGGTGATGCTGTGCAGGACAGCTCATCTGACAACCTCATGACACGGGGCCTGGAAGCCTGGGTTTACTGTGAAGCATTAATCACACCTGCTTTGAATTCTGCAAGGACAGAGCTTACAAATTCTTCCCCCAACATAAACACCAAGAGACAAAGGGTGGACAGTTCCCAAACCAGCAACGTCACACACGCTGTGTGTAGTTCTGCTGGCTGGCACGTGTGTTCAGAGGCCCCAAAGGGATGTGACAGTCCTTGTCACAGTCCCTGACAGTCCTTGCCACAGCAAGCTCTGCTGTGACACAAAAGCCACCTGGGGTGGCGAGCACGGAGCCCTAAGGCCTAGACTCCTGCAGGTGGCCCTCCCACCAGTGCTGCCGGCCCTCACTGCCTGTGGGACCTTGAAGTTACTCACCCTCTCTGAGCTTCAGTTTCCTCTTCAGTAACACGGGAATCATCCTAATAGTAGTAGTAGAGGAGTCGGGCAGATTAAATGATTTAATATTTGCAAAGAGCTATAAGACCCGCACCTGCCTCACTGTACATACAATATAGTGCTTGTTAAATAGAATCTTTAAGTGTTTACTTCAACTTCCTTCTATTGGTATATGTCTCCTTTTGTAACAGACAAAGATGACACACAACATTGGTGAGAACGAGATTCCTGTGTGCCTCGCTGTGAGACGCCAGGCCTGATTCCCTACAAGGATACAGACGAGCCTAGGCCGGGTGGTGCTCTTCTGGAGGTGCAGACACCGACTTCCTGGTGGGCTGGGGTCACCTGTGATGGAAGCTTGGCTGTCACTCACACACGCTTATGATCAGGCCTCATGTACCGTTCCCAGGAACGGGAAGAGGAAAAGGAACAGCAGAAAAGGAACAAGGAGGCAGAACGAGAGGCAGGGCTGCCAGAATCACAGGTGAGGCAGCAACTGCCCTGCAAACTGCGTCTTTTGCATCTTTCAGGGCCTGCCCAGCCCTCCAGTTAGCAGCACCTCCCAGGAGCCCCTGTGGGAGTAGTAGGAAATAGCCCTATCTCTGTCTTACTTCCCTTCAGAGTCCTTAACTCAGTTGTTAAAAATAATAAAACAGGACTTCCCGGGGGGTCCACTGGATAGGAATCCACCTGCCAACGCAGGACACACGAGTTTGATCCCTGGTCTGGGAAGATCCCACATGACCTGGGACAGCCAAGCCCGTGTTCACAGCTCACTACTGACCTGTGCTCTACGATAAGAGAAGTCACCTCAATGAGAAGCCTGCACAGCACAACAGAGAGTAGTCCCCACTTGCGCAACTAGAGAAAGCCTGAGAGCAGCCACGAAGACCGGGGCAACCAAAAAATAAACAAACAGATAATGATAAAATAAAAACTACTTTTAAAACAGACAAAATAAAAGTACCCTTGACGAATGGAGGGAAATAGTTTAGTAACACCTTGATTGATTTTTCTTGATGTCTCTGGCATTTCCTTGAAAACAGCATCATATAAATATATTTTACATATTTTTAAATGGTTAATAAATTCAACTTTATAAAGATTGTCAAATATGTTTTAAGGGGATATATATTTCTTTAGAAGAAAACCAAAGCAGATAATGTACATGAATGATGTCCCAAGTGGTAGAGTAAAAGAACTCCATGAGGTGTGTAAGACTAATCCTTATATAAATTGCATAAAAAGCCGAGATGGGTATGTCATTTAATAGTCATTAGATGACAGTCATCTAATAGCTGATTGTATACTGATGTCATCATAACCATAATTTTAGAAATAGCATAGTTTATATCATGAAGGAAATGGCAACCCATTCCAGTATTTCTTGCTTTGAAAATCCCATGGACAGAGGAGCCTGGTGGGCTACAGTCCATGGGGTCTCAAAGAGTCAGACACAACTGAGCATGCACACACACACACATACACACACAGTTCTTATCTAAAAAGATGCGGGGAGTTCTTCTTACAGATACCGGCCGAGACTGGGGAATATGACAAATCTCTCTCTGAAATAAGAACACGGGCCATGAATACGGCTGGGGGTGGCTGCGCACACCTGCTCTCAGGCCCACCCTGGACCAGCTCTCGTGCTGTGTTTGTGAACATACAGCCTGCAGCCTGGCAACACCTTTCTCTGTTCTGGTAAGAAACACACACGCACACACATACACACCCTGAGTCCCCACACACCTGGGGCTGTGCTCAGGGTGGTGGGGAGTGGGGTGAACGCAGAGCCTTTAAGAAGCACAAACCCCAAGCCTTGGTCTGGGTTTACATTTCCGCCAGCTCGGTTTCCAATGCAGCGTTTGCGCACTGCTTTGAACCTTGGCCTTTATAGTTGTTGTTGCCTTTAAAGTTCTGGAGCATTCTGAGCATGGCGTCTTCTTGCACTGTCTCTGGCAGGGCACGTCTTACCTCAAGGCACATCTTTGAGTTTGTCTTTTTTCCTTGTATCTCAGGCAGCCCCTACTTGTTTCTGTGAGTCATCCCATGACACGCATGGGTTATTTTCCACTGATTCTGACATCTGAATGCTAATATGCAGGGAGCAATCTCAAAGCAGGTCTAGTGTGTTTAGAAGGTAATTCTCACCTTTCATGATTTTAATTTCTGTTACTACAGTATCTAGAAAGGCAGGCTGCTATCTTAATGACTTCTTCCACGTGAGACATGCAAAACGCAATGTGAAGAAGTCACTTCGAGGAAAACTATCTTCCCACGTTATGACTTGCATCTACAGTCATGGAGGCTATTAGAATTTATATATATATATATTTTAAAAACCTCTAAGCTGATATACTGCTCAGGATTTTGAGATTTCCCACTGCTCTGTGCTGTTGCATTCTGTATGCACAGCACAGATTCCTGGCAACCCTATTACAGTGAATAAACAATGTCTTCTCTGTCAGATCAGAGAATGAATAGTATCACACAATTCTCTTCTAATGTACAGCCTCCACTTCCTTGATCCAGCCCCTTCAGAAGAAAATAGGCAGAATAAGGACTGGAGAGGAAGGCATTCTTCTCGCCCTGTCAATCCGGAACGGCATTCTAGCCGGCTCGGGACGAAGTAATGTCAACTCTCTATCAACTGCTAAACAGAGAAAGTTGACAAGTTTATTTTCTTTTAAATTGGATCATAGATTTTTGCATTTCTGTGTGTGCGTGCCCATGAACATCTTTCTCGAAGGAAGGAGGCAGTTCATCAGCTATAATCTCAGGCCTTGGCCAAAACAGCTTTTAGCTACAGACTCAGAGCAACAGGGGAACTTCAGAGAAATGACACAGCAATTTGTGTTAAAATATTGGCAGCTAATTCATGAATGCTGGAGCTCACTAGGAAATTCAGCTACCTCTGTGAACATTTTTATTCCCACTAAGCTCATGATTCACAAAGAAAATGCCTAGAGTTACTTCCCTGAAATATACTGTATGATGCTGACAGATTTCTCTTTAGTGTGTCTGTCTCATATTCACTCTCTCTATTTCTCTCTCTCACATACACACACACATACACACAAATACCCCTTCCCCTCCCCCAAAAGAGGCATTAAGAATATAATCTTCCCAACAAGAAAATTCATTCACGAGGCATTTATCAGCAGCCAACGATTTACTTAGTAGGTATCTTTATAAAAGAAGAACATGGATTTCTTTAAAATCTTCCATATTCATAAGTCTTAGTTGGCTAAAAATACCATGATTCAGGTTTCCCCCCGCCCATGATGTGAAACAGCATAAATCTTATTTTAACCCCTAAAAGGAATTACCCAACTCTTTCCTCTTAAAAGAAGAAATGCTATTTTTACAATCAGACCACACTGCCTTCTGCTTTCATGAATATCTGAGAGACACTGAAAAGAAGAAAAAAAAATACAGCTTCCCCTTTCTCCCCTTTCTCCCACACATTCTGAGTCCAGCTCAATGGGCTCCCAGACTCTGCTGGCATTCTCCTGGTAACACATTCAGAAGAGACTGCAGGAGATCCCAGTAGCACGGCTTTCTTTCCTCTGGCCCCCTCTCCTTCTCTCTCTCCTATCGCTCTAGGTTTGTACTAGACGAAACAATTAAGCCTTTGTGCACTCCCACTGCAATCCGCAAATTCTAATGATGTGCCCCCGTCACTGGTACAATGGTAATATTTACCTTGGAGAAATGTCTGTCCAAATAAGTATTCAAAATGCTGGCAAAATCTATTCCCTTTGAAATGTTGTGGTGTTGAATGTTCTCTCTTCTGTCTTGGCCTATAACCAAAGAGAAAGAAAGTTAGGGAAAAAGAAAAAGATGGATAAAGACTGTGACAGATACTGGTCTAGTTCACTGTAAAAATCCAAACATAGAGCTTTATATTCCTTCTTGAACAAAGCAAACTACAAAGAAGAGGCAAAACTACACACAGTAGTGAATGAATAAAAAAAGGCCTCAAAACAGCAGCCAAGTCAACGTGTAATCAAATACACACCAATTTCCTCGCTCTTTCCTGATGTGTCCCCATTTTACAACAAAGCCATCTATGTGTTATTGGAGTGATATTAAAATTCAATTAACTGTTGTCTGAACTTGAGATAAAACAGGTGATTTATTTGAAGAGAGTATATATGCTTTGAGGTAAGGTAAGCTGTGATTAATTGTGAAAATGTCTTATTAAAAGCAGAATCTTTGGTGCAGCATGAACAGGGCAGGCCGAATGACATGCAGATCTAGTCCCGAGTGTTCCTTCATCTGATCCACTGTGAAAATGGGGAAGATGTGCAGGAATGGAGGAGACTGCAGGGATGACTTCAGTTCATCTCACATCCATGGCTCTGCTCTATGGCCAGTGCCCTGCCTCTCCTCCACCCCACTTTCCTCTCCAATTCTCTTCCCATTGTCTAATAAACATCTCCTGCACTGAACCTCTATTTTTACATAAGACACCATGATAAAAGTAGTAAGAGAGGGATGATGGGAGAAGGATGAAATGAATGAATAAATGAATCTCCAAGGAGAATATCCTAGAAGTTGACTAAGATTCAGAATGGCTTGATTATTTAACAGACTAAGGTATAATTCCTGATTTAAAATCTAAAAAACTGAATACATGAGCCTTCTAGATTTGCGTCCAGTGATGTTCTTTTATTAGAACCACACATAATCGCTTAGACTGAGACTTTCTATTTTCCACAGCAGAATCAGCAGATTATTTATACTATCTTTAGGTACATCTATTGTTTCCCTGATAGTTACCAAGTAAGAAAGCGGCTGACTTTTCCTTGCTGCTGCATTTAGCTACATTATTTTTTTCCTTAAAAAAAAAAAAAAAGAAAGAAAGTCTAAAAAGATTAGAATAAGTCACACAGTCAAGGGCTGTTGTTCTCCAACTCAACTCCAGGTCTTTCCACTGTCAATCAAGCAAATAGAGAGAGCAGGGCTTCACTGGGTGAAGGGCTTGACAGAAAAGAGCCATCTTTCAATCTTTCATTAGATTTCAAATCAAACCCTCCTCCTGAGCTCCTGCCATACAGATATATTTAGATACAGATTCCAACTGCAAACCTCTCCACTCTCCCATGTTGTCACTGTCAATCCCAGAGAACTCTCTTGAGTTCATTAATGATATGAGCAAAATTTACTATCTAAAGCAAACTGCTACATTAAAAAAATAAAATGAAAAGAACAAACATGCTTCTTAAAAAGCCAAATCTTACTAATATGTATGGGAGTTAACTGGCTTGCGTATGCTATCTGTATTACTAGACAGGAGTTGCTGCTGCTACTGCTGCTAAGTTGCTTCAGTTGTGTCCGACTCTGTGCGACCCCATAGATGGCAGCCCACCAGGCTCCCCCGTCCTTGGATTCTCCAGGCAAGAACACTGGAATGGGTTGCCATTTCCTTCTCCAATGCATGAAAGTGAAAAGTGAAAGTGAAGTCGCTCAGTCGTGTCCGACTCTTTCTCGACCCCATGGACTGCAGCCTACCAGGCTCCTCCGTCCATGGGATTTTCCAGGCAAGCGTACTGGAGTGGGGTGCCATTGCCTTCTCTGAGACAGGAGTAAGGAGTCTGATTTTAAAACTGAACACATTATTTGACCGCTAATTTAATAACATAAAAGTGGTACATAATTTTGCATTTTCAGAACATGCATTTCACCAGTTAGAAACATTCCAGGAAACAAGGTAATCAAGACAGTGTGGTACTGGCACAGGATAGACATCTAGATCAATGGAACAGAATTCGGTATCCAGGAATAAACCCGCATATCTATGGCCAATTCATTTTTGTCAAAGATGCCAAGACTATTCAATACGGAAAGAACAGTCTTTCCAATAAAAGATTTTGGGGCAACTGGATAGCTCCATGCCAAAGAATGAAGTTGGATCCTCAACTCAGACTGCATAGAAAAGTTAACTCAAAATGGATCAAATGCCTAAATTTAACAGCTAAAACTATAAAACTCTTAGAAGAAGACATAAGGGTAAGTCTTTACGAGCTCAGATTTGGCACTGGTATTTTAGATGTAATACCAAAAGCACAATAATTAAAGAAAAATAGATAATTTAAGCTTCATCTAAATCAAAAACATTTTTTATGTTTTAAAGGATACGATCAAGAAAGTGAAAAGACGACCCAAAGATTGAAAAAATATATGTGCAAATCATATCTGATAAAGCAGCGGTCCCCAACCTCTTTTTGGCACCATGGACAGGTTTTATGAAAGACAGTATTTCCACAGATTCGGGAGGGGATGGTTCAACCAGTAACGTGAGTGAGCGATGGTGAGAAAGATGACACTTCATTGTTCCCGTCGCTCACCTCCTGCTGTGTGGCCTGCTTCCTAACCTGCGAAGGTCTGGTCTGTGGCCCAGAGGTTGGGGACCTTTTATCTAGAATATACAAAGAACTCTTATAATTCAATGATGAAAAGACAAACAACCCAACCAAAAACAGGCAAAGGATTTGAGTAGACATTTCTCCAAATGGGGCTTCCCTGGTGGCTCAGTAGTAAAAAATCCGCCTGTCAATACAAGAAACGCAGGTCCAATCCCAGGGTCGGGAAGATCCCCTGGAGGAGGAAATGGCACCCTGTTCCAATATTCTTGCCTGAAAAATCCCTTGGTCAGAGGAGCCTGAGGGGCTACAGTCCATGGGACTGCAAAGAGTCAGACACAACTGAAGCGACTGAACACAGCACAGGGCAAACCCAAGTGTAATTTTTGCTGGACTCCCTGGAGTTGTTGCACTAAAGCAGGATCACCCAGCTCCACTGAAAACTACCACAGTCTGACTGAGACAACCTGAATATACTTCTGTGTGGACCAAGTTTTCCTTCAGGTCCCATCTCAGACCGTGACTATCTCTGAGTGTGGACAGCAGCTAATTACTGCAAACGATGACTGATCTAGTCAAACAGAAATCCTATCTTTTCCACGCTGACTTCTTTTTTC
Source organism: Bos javanicus (assembly GCF_032452875.1). Classification (NCBI taxonomy): domain Eukaryota; kingdom Metazoa; phylum Chordata; class Mammalia; order Artiodactyla; family Bovidae; genus Bos; species Bos javanicus. The sequence continues at coordinate 44,401,564 of NC_083881.1, forward strand.
TGCTAAATGGAATTTCAGGGTTTCTGAAACCAGGTATCTACTCAACTATGACTGCCTCCCACCCCGCCCCACCACCACACACACTAAATCAGCAGAAGCCAAGCTCAGCACTTCTTCTCCACCAGCTTCTCTGACAGATAGTTCTCATGGGGACTCTAACCAGGGTCTTAACACGGATGAGGTCATTCATAAGAGGCTCCAACAAATGGACTCTGGGAATTCATGTTGGTTTTTTTTTTCCCTTTTTTTTTTTTTAATTGGAGGATAATTGCTTTACAATATTGTGTTGGCCTCTACCATACATCAACATGAATCAGCCACAAGTATACATATGTTCCCTCCCTCCTGAACCCCCTCTCATCCCCCACCCCATCACACCCCTCTAGGTTGTCACAGAGCGCTGGGTTGAGCTCCCTGTGTCACATGGCAAATTCCCACTTGCTATCTATTTTACATATGGCAAAATGTATACATTTCCACACTCTTTTCTCAGCTCGACCCACCCTCTCTTTTCCCCACTGTGTCCACAAGTCTGTACTCTAGGTCTGCATCTCCATTGCTGCCCTGAAAATAGGTTCATCAGCACCATCTTTCTAGATTACATATGCATGTGTTAATACACAATATTTGTCTTTCTCTCTCTGACTTAGTTCACTCTGTATAATAGGCTCCAGGTTTACCCACCTCATTAGGACTGACTTGAATTTTGGTGACTAACCTGAAGGCTCATTCTAGCTAAAGCCTCTTAGAGGAGCTAAAATAGAATTTGGATTCTGGGCCACTGTGACCCCCAAGGGATTGGTTAAACACTTGACAGATGGCCTGGCCCAGTTGCCATTGCTGAAAGGAGGTTTAGGGAGAGGAACACTTCTTGAAAACTATGCCCTACAGCCCCTCCTAGGGCAGCAGTGATGATACCGTTAGCAAACCTTGCGATCTGGGTAGATAAATACTGGGATCTGGTAGTACAGATCTGAGCAACTCAACCCCAAATTCAAGCTTGACAGGCCAGACATCTAGTCAATATGAGATTAGATTCAAGGAGCTCCTTTATAGGGAGACGTTTACTCAAGGAGTTCAATGAATAATTCTCAAATTTAAAAGAAATTTAAAGGTGACCTATAAATCCAACCTCAATTGATACTTGAACCCTTTCTCCAATGTCTGTAACTTCTAGCTCGTGAGTGCAATGTCAAAATATACTCAGCTAAAAATAGCAGTTAAATGCTCTAAGCAATGAATCACGGTGCCTAAGATACAATAATCACTCAATATTTATTCACTGTTTGAGTGAGTTTTTAAAAATCAGAGCAGACTCCAGGATATTACAGTAATGAAGCTGCTCTCACTTGCAGTCCCTGAAGACAGAAAAAGGAGTAGGACTGTAGGTCTCTCATGATCGACGTATTACCACGGCAATATAGCACATGTGCAAATGCCAGCTAAGTAAACACTAGCCTATCCATGTTCTAGTGGAAATAAGGGCTTCCCTGGTGTCCCAATGGTAAAGAATCTGCCTGCCAATTAAGGAGATGTGGATTTGATCCCTGGGTCAGTAAGATCCCCTGGTGAAGGAAATGGCAACGCACTCTAGTATTCTTACCTAGGAAATCCCGTAGACAAAGGAGTCTGGCGGGCTACAGTCCGTGGGGTCCCAAAGAGTTGGACATGACTTAGTGATTAAACAACTGCAGCAAAACGGAAATAAACCAATAAACAAAACCTCAACATGCTATTCCAGCTTATCATGGATTCCCTCCCATAATGAAAGGTGTCTAGGGGCTTCCCTGGTGGCTCAGTAGTGAATCATCCATCTGCTAATGCAGGAGACATGGGTTCGATCCCTAGTCTGGGAAGATCCCACATGCCCTGGAGCGATTAAGCCCTTGCACCCCAACTATTGAGCCCACACAGTCTAGAGCCCGTGCTCCTTAACAAGAGAAGCCCTCACACTGCAATGAAGAGTAGCCCCCACTTGCTGCAACTAGAGAAAATCCCGCACAGCAATGAAGACACAGCATAGCCAAAAAATAAATAAATCAAAAGAAAGGCTTTGAGAAGGAATCCCTTTCTGTATCTGGGAAGCACTGTTAGGTTTGAGCTAGGGGTAAGGAAGGCTTGTGGCTGTAGACTAGTTTGAGTCCTGGTTCTAATCTCTAGGGTTATGCAGGACAAGTCCAGTACTGTTCTACAGGGCAACATCGAAAATACTTAAAGACACATATTTAAAGAAAGCCCTGTTCTCCTGCCTTTGAGTGTCCCCTTCTCCATTTCAAAGAGTGTAGTTTTGAGTATCATCTAGCGTGACTCACTCCCCTGGTTCGCTTCCTGGAGAAGGGAATGGCTACCCACTCCAGGATGCTTGCCTAGAGAATTCCATGGAGAGAGGAGCCTGGTGGGCTACAGTCCATAGGCTCGCAAAGGGTCAGACATGAGTCCATAGGGTTACAAAGGGTCGGACATGACTGAGTGACTAACACTTTCATTTTTCGCATGACTCACTCCCTTGGTGGCTCAGACAGTAAAGAGTCTGCTGACAATACAGGGAACCTAGATTTGATCCCTGGGTAGGGGAGATCCCCTGGAGGAGGGCATGGCAACCCACTCTAGTACTCTTGCCCAGAGAATCCCATGGACAGAGGAACCTGGCTGGTTACAGTCCATGGGATCGCAAAAAGTCTGACCTGACTGAGTGACTAACCCTTTCACCCGTTAGTATGACCCAAAGAGAACAAAGGCTGCAAAGAGAAAGGAGCTGAGCCCTGGCCAGGCCTGCTCACGAGAGCAGAGTAGGCAGAGAGCCCAATCCAGCTGCAAAACGCAACTCAGGAACCAAACACAACATCTGATGGACAAGATAACCTCGATCTGATTTAGGAAATCATCCTCATCTGGGTTTCAGGGATGGTGGGAGGGGAATTCTCAGGACCCAGCTATCACAGGGACAGCAGAGCTCTCACAGCAAGGAGCAACAAGCCGGGGAATCAGGAAGGTGCCTGCTACCGTCCTTGAGGTCCAGTCATGGCTACAGAATCTTGCCACTGGGCAAGGAGGCAGGGTAAGAGGCACAATTCTTGGCAAGATCATGATAGATCATGGTATCCAAAGTAGATTATGAGTTCCAGACACTGAGACAGATGGGAAGAGAAAGAGTTAAACTTAGAAGACCCAGCAGTGAGTCTCCTGGGAAACTGGAGTCATGCCTGGGATACCGGATCTTACATCTGGATGGTAAGGAAGGCTACTTGGAATGTAGCGGTGAGGTCATCCCAGTGGTCAGCATTGACGCAATACCATTCTTAGCGTGGGAGATCAAAATTCAACCAACACTCAGTCAGCACTGAGCAAGACGACTGTGGGCAAGACTTAGAACGTGATGGGCGGAAGCCTTACACACTGTGGGTAGGTTTAAACATCTGAAGTATTTCCTGCTATAGGGAGAACAATTTAAAAGCATCAATTCTTCGGCACTCAGCCTCTTTTATGGTCCAACTTTCACATTTGTACAAGACTACTAGAAAAACCATAGCTTTGACAGATTAGGTTTTCTAAATAAAAGTGTAGTATCTGGACTGACACATGTAAGAGTCCTGTGCTCCTCTTCACGGGTGCAGTGCTAATTCATCTGGAGAATTGCCTTCGAATAAGAGAATGTCAAAAACTGAAAGACTCAGCCCCCAGCATGTCTCCTCCTACCTTCTCGGTGTCCTCCCAACTTGGTCCTCTTCATGTATCATCTCCCCCGCCCCAGGGGACTAAAGATCTCTCTTTACTGCCTTTTTGCAAGTTAATTGGTGGCAGTGGTAGTGAGGTGCTCTTGACATCCCTGTGCTATATCTGCCTTAGATTTAGGTCACTGTGTTCAATGTCAAGATGTTCTCCAATTCTGTTTCCTTCATTTGTTATTATATTAGCCATCTCACCCAGTTTTGGGCCATGCTTATTTCTAGTGTTTTACCCAAGTGAGTCCTCATGTTTCCTAGAACAGGATTAGGTTCAAATTGCTGTTGTTGTTTAGCTGCTAAGTCGTATCTGATTCTTCGCAACCCCATGGACTCTAGCCTGCCAGGCTCCTTTGCCCATGGGGTTTCCCAGGCCAAGAATACTGGAGTGGGTTGCCATTCCCTTCCCCAGGGGATCTTCCTGACCCAGGGATCCAACCTGTGTCTCCTGCTTTGCAGGCAGGCTCTTTACCGCTGAGCCATTGGGGAAGCCCTAGGTTCAAATAACAGAAACTTTTCCAGGAAGAGAGCAATTTGCTGTTTCCTCTCGACAGACTTACAAAACCAGTTATTAATCAAGTTCATTATACATCATACCCTGTCTTTGTCCAAATATTAAATGTTAGCAATGTGATACCCTTTTGGTTAAAGAATCAAATATATCTCTAAACAAATATGTGCTATTTGTTATTAATTCTGCTGAATTCTATAATGGGTTTAAAAAAACTGTCAGTATAATAGATATCAACCTCAAAACAAAGACATATTCTTCTGTTAAAATTTCAATATTGAGCCTTTCACTGAAGTGCTCCAAGAAAACTACATAGTACTCAATGGTATGTGTACATAGTACTCAAAACTACATACGCTCAATGGTACAGCAATTATATGGGCTAAGGTATACTGTGAAGCCTGGAGACGGAAATGGCAACCCACTCCAGTGTTCCTGCCTGGAGAATCCCATGGACAGAGGAGCCTGGCGGGCTGCAGTCCATGGGGTCGAAAAGAGTCAGACACAACTTAGCACGCATGCACACTGTGAATATTGGAAAAACATAACTTATGATGCTTCCTTCCCCTGCATTCTTATTTTCCTTGGGCTGCACTTCTCTTGTTGAGCTCCCTCATGTTTTCTGGCCATTTTTCTTGCTGGTTCTCCCAGCTGTCTCATCTTTTCCCCCCGCCCCCCTCACCTCAGACTGCTTTAGCTCACACTTCCAGCCTTCCTGGTATTTACCATGTTAACACTTCTAGTCGTCACACCATCTGATGTCTCTTGCTTCATTTTCACACAATCTAACAGCTGAAATCCCCAGTGTATGCAAAGCAACAGTCCATTAAGAAAAGAGTGTTTTCTGGGATTTTGTTTTCCTTACTGAGAACAAAAAAAATGGAAAAGGCAAGGAAGAGTGGCTCACAGAGATGTCAAAGAGAGACCACTCTGCAGGTAAGATGAAGGAAAAAAAAAAAAAAAGGATTTTTTTAAAGCATCAAAAAGATTATGACACTGGGAAAATAATTCCTTCTGAAAATCCCCTTCACTGGTGTGGGTGGTTTGATGAAAATAATCCCCTTTCCAAGAAGACTATATTCAAGGGAACGGAAGATGAAAATCCTTCAACACAGATCCTTATACTATCTACAATATAAGGAACCCAGGGAAGCATAGATACAGTAATAATACATATACTGAGTCATTAATAAATGACATTTTATTAGACATTAATAAATGACATTATTATTAACAAAAACTTCTTTTTCGTTAGTATTGTCACTTGGAAAGAGGCTTAAAATGACACCTTTTACTATAAGCCTTATCTGTAAGCCTGCATCCCAAGGGAGCAAGGCTTGGGCATGAATTTCTTGCAGTTTCAATATTAACAGAGAAAAAATAAAAATGACCAAAGCACTCAACAGTGAAAAAAATCCTTTCTTGGTGGCTAAAATCAGAATACTTTGTTATGCAAATTTAATGTATTTAAGGAAAGCTGCATGCCTTTCAAATATCTGAACAAAAAGCAAGGTAGCATAAATGCTAACATTAAAAAGCTTAGTTTCGGAACTTAAATCTTGCTTCAGCAAACAGAAAATAAACTGACTCCTCTAAAGGTTAGTTTATGAATGGGAAGTTAAAAAATATTTAAAGACATCCTAGCCAATGTAAATAAACAGGGAATAATAACCCAGGCAACCAAAAAGGTCATTCATTCATTCATGTCCTTATTTACCTTTCAATGGTATTTCTTTGCTAAAAAAAAAAAAGTAAATATGACTCCATTCCCTCCCACTCTGTGTATCTGGGAAACTGTCTTTTGGACTGAGTCTTAGGCTGCTATATATTTAGCCTATAGCTTTGGCTAGGTTCTGCCTAATGATGGATACTTAACTGGGTAGCCAGCAGGCCACTGCTGTTGTTTATCCCAGAGCCCAAGATCAGCCTCTGAACATGTCCTGATGAGGAATAACCACTGTTTTATCTCCTCCTGGGACCACTCAAGGGGTGGCGAAGGTGGAGGGTTGCTGATCACCGATATTTTCTGGAAGAAGTTGTGCAAATGGGTGTATAGGTGTTTGGTGGTGGGCAGGAGTGTGGTGGGCGGGGGGCGGGAATGTAAGAAGACTTCTTCTTGCGTAGGAAGCTGAGGAAAGAGACCTGAGGTTTGCCCACGTGTACATTCAAGGTTCAAAAATTCACAGAAAAACACCTACTGCTAGGAGTCCTAGCCTCAGAGTTATTCAAGACAGAAAGGGCCCTTCCCTCTCTTCTTAAGGTTCTGAAGAGCTGGCTGTGAGGTCTGTGTTGACCTGAAGCAACAGCTCTGTGGGGTCAGAGCACAGGTCACACTTGAGCTCTGGCTATTTACCCCATTATTGAAAAATTGTTGTCTGTAAAGTCTCTGAGTTTCAAAGGGGTGTGCAGGGGGGTGACTTGGTGCTTATAAAGGGGAAATTTGAGAGATGCACATAGGAAGAACACCCTGGGAAGCCTGGAGGTAGGTTGCCACCATCCAAGGATGTACCAAGAGCTGGAGAGAGGTCTGCAACAGGTCCTGTTCTAGTACCTTCAGGAGGAAAATGGCCCTGCTGACACCCTGATCTAGGATACACTTCTAGATCTAGAATACATTTCTGATGTTTAAGCTACCCAGGCTTCCCAGGTGGCTCAGTGGTAAAGAATCCACCTGCCAATGCAGGAGATGCAGGAGAATCAGGTTCCATCTGGTTGGGAAGATCCCCTGGAGAAGGGAATGGCAACCAGCTCCAATATTCTTGCCTGGAAAATTCCATGGACAGAGGAGCATTGTGGGCTACAGCCCATGGGGTCAAAAAGAGTCAGACATGATTGAGCAATTGAGCACATGCGCACGAAGCTATGCAGTCTGTGGTACTTTATTATGGTGATTCTAGGAAATGAATAGAACTAGTACATGAAAAAATGTTTTCCAAGTTTCTATATATATATACGGGCTTCTCAGGTGGTACTAGTGGCAAAGAACCTATCTGCCAATGCAGAAGACATGAGACACGGGTTCGATCCCTGAGCCGGGAAGATCCCCTGGAGAAGAAAATGGCAACCCACTCCAGTATTCCTGCCTGGAGAATCCCATGGACAGAGCAGCCTGGCAGGCTAGAGTCTATGGGGTCACAAAGAGTCAGACATGACTGAAGCAACTTAGCATGCGCACACACACATATATATATATGCACATATGAATCACTTTGCTATACACCTGAAACTAACATAACACTGTAAATCAACTATACTCCAATAAGAAATTTGAAAAAAATAATAAATAGGACTAAGGTGTTAGCAAGGCAGCATTTATCACTTTGGCTTCTCATATCAAGAAGTTTACACAGCAACCCAGCAGCTACACTGGAGTTATTTCTTCACTGTGTATGTGTGTTAGTCACTCAGTTGAGTCTGACTTTTTGCAACCCCATGGACTATAGCTCGCCAGGCTCCTCTGTCCACAGAATTCCCCAGGCAAGAATACTGGAGTGGATTGCCATTCCCTTCTTCAGGGGATCTTCCCCACCCAGGGATCGAACCCGGGGTATCCTACATTGTGGGCAGATTCTTTACCACCTGAGCCACCAGGGAAGCCCATTTCTTCATTATATGAATTCAGGTGAACATTGAAATAACAAGCAGGTTCACATAATTCATGATACAACTTCAAAGGAGGAATTTGTATTTTTTAGACAGTGTTGTCAATAATAGATTGAGAACTGACTATTCAAACATCATGAAGCAGAGTTAGAGAAAAGTTTCAGTCATTTCTTTAATCTTGAGGAAAATTCTGAGAGGATTCCCTAAGAATATGATTCAAGTGAACATTGCACTCACAAGCAGGATCACGTAATTCATGATACAGCTTCAAAGAAGGAATTTGTATTTTTAAACATTGTTGTCAATAATAGACTGAAGGACTGATTACTCAAACATCATGAAGCAGAATTAGAGGAAACTTTCAATCATTTCTTTAATCTTGAGGAAAGTTCGGAGAGAATTCTCTAAGAATCTCACTTAACAAAATTCCTAGGGATTTTTTTTCTTTCGCTTTACTGGGACATCTCTTTAGATTGATGTCATAGCTCCGTTTATTTTCTTTGACTCTGGGGTCATTCGTGTTTTTCCTTGAATTCGTCCTTAAGTCTGCCCTGCTTTATTGTCTAGCACTTGTGCATATTTCAGAGTTAGAGTAATGTAGTTTTAGAGTGAAAAGAAACTCTGCAATATTTCAGCTCAACTAATTTTAGCCACAAGGAAGCTGAGGCCCAGCTGTGATCACACAGCTGGGTAAGGCAGAGGCTGAACCAGAACCACTTTTCATTACCTCCAGATCTGTAGCTCCAGCCTCACCATGGGCCACAGAAGCTACCTGTGCATGTTTCCCTCATCATATGAACCTGGCTCCAGAGTTGGTGCCTTTTATGTTTTTACATTGCATTCAAAGATTCTCCTGCAATGATGCATTCAGAGGAGGCATGCCAAAATGCCCATTTAAATATGGACTACTGATGATATAGGTAAGTTTCTGTGTGAAGACACTAGGAACTGATCACACATGACTGCTCTTCAGTACACTGTTATTTTTTAAGGTGAGAGTGCTAAGTCCCTTCAGTCATGTCTGACTCTTTGAAACCATATGGACTGTAGCCCGCCAGGCTCCTCTGTCCACTCGATTATCTTGGCAAGAATACTGGAGTGGGTTGCCATTTCCTCCTCCAGGGGATCTTCCCAACCCAGGGATTGAACCCCTGTCTCTTACACCTCCTGCACTGGCAGGCGGGTTCTTTACAACTAGTGCCACCTATTTTTCTTTTTTTTAAAGTCTCTTCAATTTATTTACTATCTATAATATATTTCCTTTAATCTGACCATAGAACTAATTGGCATTATATATAACCCAGGTTTTATTTTCTTCTCTGTTTTGATCTCTAGGCTAATGGCATTTTAAGTAAGATGTAAAATCTGGGCTTTACTTACTGTGGCCCTCTGTTTGGGTGTCTGGTCAAAGAAGGAATGTAAGTCCATCTACTTGGTTAAGTAAGGCAGGAAGGGGAAAGAGAAGAAGGAAATAAGAAAAAAGGAGATTAGGTTTGACATAAATACACTTCAGTTCAGTTCAGTTCAGTCCAGTCGCTCAGTCGTGTCCGACTCTTTGCAACCGCATGAATCGCAGCACGCCAGGCCTCCCTGTCCATCACCAACTCCCAGAGTGCACTCAGACTCACGTCACTACTAGGCGTAAAACAGATTGCTAGTGGGAACCTGCAGTATAGTGCTGGGAGCTCAGCTCAGGGCTCTGTGATGACCTAGAGGGGTAAGAGGGTGGGTAGGAGCGGGGGTGGGAGAGAGGTCCAAGAGGGAGGGGATATGTAAACATATAGCTGATTCACATCGTTGTACAGCAGAAACTAATTATAAAATTAGCTTTTATAATTATACACTAATAAACAAAAACAAAAAACAGAAAAAAAGAGAAAGGAAAAATAAGCTTTAAAGATTTAGAAAAAGTAAAAGATTTTGAAATCCCTTAGACAAAGATAAGATTTCTATCACAGTTAGTAGAAATCATTAGACAACAAACGCTCTAGGAGCTAACAAGGCTGCACCTTCCCATGTGAAACAGCTGAGAGCAGTTTCTATATCAATCTGTTCAAATGGAGAAAACGGGTCACTCACAAGCCTGGAAAGAAGAAGAAACAAAGACATCCCCTGAATACAACTGTGAGAGAGGGAAAGACATACAGTAGCAGCCTCCTCACTGCAGAATTACATTCTTTTCTTTTTCATCTGCCATCAACAGGTGTTGCCATGGTAACTATCCTGTGGTTAAGAAGTAGTAGAGGTAAGAAAATCTATACAGACCCACATAAAGGGGAAAAGACGAACGGTGTGTTGTACACACACTAACCTCAGATGTCGCAGGATGAGCAACCAGAGGCTCGCTCTCCTGTTCACCAGGCCCCTGTGTTGCTGGAACAGGGCTCAGCCCAAGAGTGTGGTCCCTGAAAAGCCAAGGGACTCTCAGGGCAGCTTTGTGGCCCTCAGTTTACCTTAGGCGCTAATTTACATCCCCACTCCCCGCGTACACTTCATAGCTCTGTGATGACTTTGGGGGGAGGGTAACAGTTTTGTCATGTAGTGTCTGGAAACTTGTAAAAAGGGAACATATATCACTGAACAACTTCCTTATTGTCCTCCTACTTCTCTCAGGTAGTGTGTTTAGTGATAATTTCTTGGCTTTTTCCCCCCAAATGGAGAAGCGAGGGTTTGCATGCAATCAATTAGTGAAATAATAACAGCTATTTCTTCCTGTGAACAACTATAGCCAATATTTGTAGCCCTGGTATCAGGGTGATACCTCAGAGGCTGCCTGGGATTCGAAGCCCATTTCTACAGCCCTTCCTCCATTGCGTGCGTGTGTGCTCAGTCATTTCAGTGGTATACAAACTCTTTGTGACTCTATGGGCTGTAGCCCACCAGGCTCCTCTGTCCATGGGATTTTCCAAGCAAGAATACTGGAGTGGGTTGCCATGGCCCTCCTCCAGGGTATTTTCCCTACTCAGGGATCGAACCTGCATCTCCAGCATTGCAGACAGACTCTTTAAAGCTGAGCCACCAGGGAGGCCCCTTCTTTCATTACTCACAGCTGACAGTATTTCATACCTTTAGCATCCCAAATACATTAGTATCACAGATGATAAAATTATATCATTTCCGAAATACTGCATTTTTATTTTGTAAGCTACTGTTGGTGACCCCCTGAAAAAGCACAACCTATCCCCTTTATTTGGAGAAGGCAATGGCACCCCACTCCAGTACTCTTGCCTGGAAAATCCCATGGACAGAGGAGCCTGATAGGCTGCAGTCCATGGGGTTGCTGAGGGTCGAACACGACTGAGCGACTTCACTTTCACTTTTCACTTTCATGCACTGGAAAAGGAAATGGCAACCCACTCCAGTGTTCTTGCCTGGAGAATCCCAGGGATGGGGGAGCCTGGTGGGCTGCCGGCTATGGGGTCGCACAGAGTCGGACACGACTGACATGACTTAGCAGCAGCAGCATCCCCTTTATTTACCCAGCTTTTTGTCATTGCTCAAAGGACCACTCCATTTAAAAAATAAATAACATGGATAAATACAGTTTGCTGACTTATGTGATCCTTTAAAATTAGTTAGGACAGCTGATGAAACAAGTTTGTTAAGTCTGAAAGGTTTAGCTTGAGAGACAAATCAGTGTGGTACCAAGGACACTCTGCTAAGGCCAAGCAAGCATCAGGGGCTGGGCAAAATAACAGCAGCTGAGGAACTGAGGTATGACACCTGCCTTTTCTTCTCTTGCCCATTTCTGGCACTCAGAGTCCTGCTCCCAAAAGAGACAGAAGCTCCTGAAAGGGTTGATATGAGGCTCAAATGAAATAATGCCTATCTATGAAAGCATCACGCTGTTCATAAACATTAACCACTAGGCAAATTAAAAGCTGACGTCGTCGCTTTGTTTTTCAAGCTATCTGCAATGCTGGTGTTACCTGGTTCACAGTTTTGAGGATAAAGCTGGCCACAAAATTTTCACATGATGTTTTTGGCAGAAAAGCTCTTGTGATTAGTTGGAGGTGCTTATCGCTCTGGACATCACTGTCTTCTATGAGTTCTTGTTCTTTTTTGTTCACAGGCTGGCAGATGTGTATCAGGGGATGCATGTGTGGGTGTGCGTGTGTAAAAGAGGAAGAAGGGGCAAGGGAGGGAAGAAAGAAAGGAAGGAAAAAGGAGAGGAACAAATGAGTTACCAAAGTGAGGAAGAGCTTTCATTCCAGGTCCTCAGATATGTAGCCATCCCTGATGGTATTTGTTACTTTATGTACTATCTGTGGCTCCCTAAGCATGGCCTTACCCAGTCTTCAGCAGAAGTAACTCTACTCTGCTGATGACACTGACTCTCCTCTCACGATGCTGTTTCTCCATTTTTATGCCAAATGGCTTTGCCGATTGTAGTTCAAGATGCATGAATCCTTCCGTCTCTCAACCAAAACCCTAGATCTCTTTTACAGTAAGATACACAACTTCTGTCTTTTTTTATGTGCTTATTTTTCTAAAAAACAAACAAAAAAACAGTCCCCTTTTTAAAATGTCCTTTTACTTCTGAGTGTTTTGAATTCTTGGCCCCCACCTCATCCCTTCCATTCTGTCTCCCGTCTTCTGCTTTCCTTCAAGCCTGCTGTTCATCACATTCAATGCTGACTGAGTCACCCATGAATTCAACCTCCTTACACTTTTGTTAGAGTTGAGGGAAAAACACTTTAAAAAGGCTTTAAAAGATATAAAAAATCTAAAGGTATTTTTTCTTTGTTACATATTTGCTATGGTTTTCTACACAATACATTGTTCAACTGTTTCTTCATGTTCATTTATTATACCTTAGAGAACTTTCTGTGTTAGTAAACACAGTTATCTCATTTCTTTGAACTATAGAGCATTCAATGGTATTACAGATATACTGTATTTAGACATTTCCAGGCCAATGGATATTTAGGTTATTTCTGGTTTTCCTAAGTTAGAAACAATGTTACAAAAATGATTCTTGCAGACACATCTCAGAGGTGTAAGAGTGGGAGCACATGGATGGGACTGACTCCTAGGCATGGAACTGATGGTCATAGAGCGTGTGCACTTCTTGTTCAATTCTCTCTCTCCTCCTTGACCTAAAACTAAAGTTGCATTAATATACAGTCTATTTAACTGTAAAAGAGAGTGTACTTCTCAGTTCTGTTGGGCTTCACCACCAATCATATTACTTTCTCTTAACAACTTCTGGGATTCTTGGATATCCTTGTCTGTGGATGGTGTTTCTTTCAGGTTTTTCAGTGCTGCTGTGGATTTGTGATTTTCTTCATTTCTTCTTCTTTTTTAAAATTTGGTGCATGAAGGATAAAGCAGCACCCCACAGACTTGGTCAGCTATGGAGTGCCATAAGACCTTGTGTATTCCTCCTTCACAGCTGTCCAAGTCACCCTCTGAAATGCAAAAATAATCACCTGACTCTCCTTCTTAAACTTGGTCAATAACACCCTGATGCTTGGTGGGTATTATGGTTTGGATTTTGTCCCCTAAAAATATATGTTGAAATCCTGGCCCTCAGTATCTCAGAATGTGACCACATGTGGAAAGAGGATTGTTACAGAGGTATTTACTTAAGATGAAGCCATGAGGGTAGACCTTAATCCCATAGGCCTGTGTGCATTAGTTGCTCAGTTGTGTCCAACTCTTAGTGATCCTGTGGACTGTAGCCCGCCAGGCTCCCCTGTCTGTGGAATTCTCCAGGCAAGAGTACCGGAGTGGGTTGCCATTTCCTTCTCTAGGGGATCTTCCTGACCCAGGGATCAAACCCTAGTCTCCCACTTTGCAGGCAGATTCGTTACCGTCTGAGCCACCAGGGAAGCCAATAGTACCAGTGTCCTTATAAAAAGGGGGAAGTTGGACAGAGAGATAGACATGCACGGAAGGAAGATGAAGGCAAGAAACACAGAGAACACCAAGCAAAGATGGAGGCAGAAGTTGGAATTATGTTGCCCCAAGTCAAGGAACTTTTGGGGCTACCAGAGGCTGAAAGAGGCGAGGAACGATCTGATCCCATGGGTTTTAGAGGAAGTATGGTCCTGCAGAGTTGCCCTGGTGGCTCACGGGTAAAGAATCTTCCCTACAATGCAGGAGACAAAAGTTTGATCCCTGGGTAGGGAAGATCCCCTGTAAGAGGAACTAGCAACCCACTCGAGTATTCTTGCCTGGGAAATCCCATGGACAGAAGAGCCTGAGAGGCTACAGTCCATGGGGTCACAAAAGAGTCAGACATGACTGAACGACTAAACAACAACATGGCCCTGCAGACACTGTGCTTTGGAATTCCAGCCTCCAAAACTGTGAGAAAATGAATCTCAGTTGTTCTAAGTCACCCAGTGTGCAGCACCTATGTTATAGCAGCCACAGGAAACTAATTCAGGGAGTCAAGTCCAATCTCTTAGGCAACTCACACAGTATCATTCCCACAGTGGCTCAGTGCCCTCAGCAACCCACTCACTGCCTTTCCTACCAATGCCCTACTTCCTTATCTGCTCATGTCCCAAAGTTCTAGGATGCTTCCCAGACCCACGCTTTTGAACACCCTGCTCCCTTTACCTAAATTCCCTTCTCCACTCTGCAAGAATTACTAATGTGCCTTAGCTACTTTCCAGGGTCACCTCTGTTATGAGCTGTTTCTGACATTTCCCTTCTCCATCAGAGTCCCCAGATACCTGTTCTCCTGAGTCCCCTCTGTGCTGGCTCTAGAGTATTCTGACATTATTTTGCACTTGCCTGTTTATACACATCCATCCTCCTCTTCTATGCTGTTGAGTTCCTTGAGGGAAGAGCCGTTCAATGTATTCTAGCAAAAATCCCTGCATATAACATGCTGAAATGGGATTTGGCTCAGTGAACAATGCTATGAAAATATAAAAGTTGTATGCAACTTAATGTTTTCTTAGTTTCTATTTTACATTGGAGTATAGCTGATTTATAATGTGTTAGTTTCAGATGTACAGCACAGTGAATCAGTTATACATACAGCTATTATTTTTCAGATTCTTTTCCCACGTAGCTACAGAGTACTGAGTAGAGTTCCCTGTGCTATATAGCTGTTGTTCAGTCACTAAGTCGCGTCCCACCCTTTGTGACCCCACGGACTGCAGCATGCCAGACTTTCCGTCCTTCACTATCTCCCAGAGTTTGCTCAAACACATGTCTATTGAGTCAGTGATCAGTGATGCCATCCAAACATCTCATCCTCTGTCACTCCCTTCTCCTCCTGCCCTCAATCTTTCCTAGGATCAGGGTCTTTTCCAATGAGTCAGCTCTTTGCATCACATGGCCAAAGTATTAGAGCTTCAGTTTCAGCATCAGCCTTTCCAATGAATATTCAGGGTTGACTTCATTTAGGACTGACTGGTTTCATCTCTATGCAGTCCAAGGGACTCTCAAGAGTCTTCTCCAGCACCACAATTCAAAAGCATCAATTCTTTGTTGCTCAATCTTCTTTAAGGTCAAGTCTCACATCTGTCCATGACTACTGGAAACATCATAACTTTGACTATATGGACCTTTTTTGGCAAAGTGATGGCTCTGCTTGTTAATGCACTTTCTAGTATGTGCTATCCAGTAGGTCCTTGTTAATATCTATTTTATATATAGTAGTGTATACCTATTGACTTTATTCTGTTAAATGTCTATCATGCACAGAGGTGGAGTAAAGTAGGTCTGAGATGATGACAAATGATTGATGCACATAGGTGACACTGGCTGAAAAGTACTTTTCTACACACTGAATTTGTGGCTACTTTCAGCTTATTATTATTTTTGATGAGACTCATTCTTCTAACCAGTCACACTTAGGAACATCACACTATTCCTTCAGATATTATAAAGTGGCAGTTCCAATCATCAAAAATAAGTCCATCAGCTGATGTCCTCTGACTGCTTTCTTCATTAGAATGGTTTATTAGAGGCATAAAGTTGACCTGTGGTTGCCTAGGGGTGGGGACAGAGCAGGAGATGGGGAAATTGAAGTGGGTGGTGACAGCTAAGGGGTGAGGGACTTTCCTTTAGAGTTGTAAGAATGTTCTAAAATGGATCATGATGAGGTTTGCAAAACTCTGTGAATATACTGAACCACTGATTTATTAATTAATTAGGTGAATTGCATGCACACTCCATTGTATCTGATTCTGTCACTCTATGGACTGTAGCTTGCCAGGCTCCTCTGTTCGTAGGATTTTCCAGGCAAGAACACTGGAATGGGTTGCCATTTCCTTCTTCAGGGACTCCTCCTGACCCATGGATTGAACCCACATCTCCTGTGTCTCCTGCATTGCAGGCTGATTCCTTACTGCTTGAGCCACTGGGGAAGCCACTGAACTGTATGTACACTTTAAATGAGTGAGTTGCATGATATGAGAATTACAGTTTGATAAAGATTTTTTTTTTTAAAGGCAGAGTTCATTTAATCCAATCTAGTCCACAAGAATTGCTGTTAAAACAAGTCAACTCCTCAGAAGCCAAACAGCCATAGAGATAAAATAAAATATACCTTCTGCACTAGTAAAAAAGAAAACAAACACACACAAAACCACAGCCCGGAATGCATACAGCATCCAACAGAAAAGGTGATGGGCCCCAGGGCACTTCCTGTCTGGCTCATTCACCCAGACCATTCTACCGCCTAGTCGTGGCAGCATAACTAGAGCTCAGAACTTTCCTCTTGTCATGAAGTATCAAATTTTCTCTTCTTTCTACGTCAACTAGAGATACAATTTTCTATGTCACTAGAGATACACTGAGTTGGATAAACATAACAGTTAGGAGGGAAGTGAGATAAAATGATAAACGACAGTCAAAAAACAAACTCTTAAAAACTACCAGGCTTCAGACAGTGGAGGAAATATCAGTTTTGTGGTGAACCAATGACCTCTGTGCTAAGTCAAGACAGTAGCATTTGTCAGGGTGTCAGGCAAAGGAACATGACATCTTTAACACTTGCCAGACCATTCAGTAAGTCTTCTGAAGAGACCAGGCAATGAATGACCAACAGCAGATATTCCGGTCCTTATTCATACACTGTTTTGTATTAATACTTATCGCCTGCCATGCAACTGCTTGTCATATCTCCCCAGTGAAATTCCAAACACCCCCAAAACAGAGCAAGAATCCCATGGGTTTTCTCTCCTCTCACCATTCCATACCCAAAGCATTCAGCAAAGAGTTAAAACTGCTTTATGGGGTACAGGATACACCCATCTTAGAGTCTTACAGCACCAAAGACATTTTGTTTTTTCCTTTTTAATAATGTCATTTTGGAGCAAACACAATTTAATGAATGGAATATCCACAAAATCTATGTAATAAATAATTTCATAATTGATTGTTACTGTTCCTTGAAGCCCAATTTCTAAGGACTTTATTTTGGAGAAATGTTTACTATGATCCATAAACAACAGAAAAAGTCTTCAAATATCAACAGGCTGCTGCCTCCTCAATGTATTAGAGCATGTCTTTGTAAGCAGGATCCTACTAGGTCCACCCAGACTGACATAAACCACAAACTTTAGTTTTAAAAACTATCTTCAGAACTAGAGTATAGTTGATTTACAATGTTGTGTTAATTTAGGGCTTTCCAGGTGGTGCTAGTGGTAAAGAGCCCGCCTGCCAATGCAGGAGATGCAGGGTCGATCTGTAGGTTGGAAATATCCTCTGGAGGAGGGCATGGCAATCCACTCCAGTGTTCTTGCCTGGAGAATCCCATGGACAGACGAACCTGATGGGCTGCTGTGCATAGGGTCACAAAGAGCTGGACATGACTGAGGAGCTAAGCATGCACACACATTGTGTTAATTTCAGGTGTACAGCAAAGCGATTCAGTCACACATATATTCATCCTTTCTCAGATTCT
Source organism: Bos javanicus (assembly GCF_032452875.1). NCBI lineage: Eukaryota > Metazoa > Chordata > Mammalia > Artiodactyla > Bovidae > Bos > Bos javanicus. Next base: position 44,419,274 of record NC_083881.1, read on the forward strand.
TTTCCCATATAGATTACTACAGAATATTGAGTAGAGTTTCCTGTGCCATATAGTAAGGTTATCTATTTTATTTATAGTTGACTCCGATGCTGGGAAAGACTGATGGCAAAAAGAGAACGGGGCGGCAGAGGATAAGATGGTTAGATGGCATCACTGACTCAATGGACGTGAATTTGAGCAAACTCTGGGAGATAGTGGAGGACAGAGGAGCCTGGAGTGCTGCAGTCCATGGGGGTGCAAAGAGTTGGACAGGCCTTGGCGACTGAACAACCATGTGTTTAAGGTAGCTTTTAATGTAGCCACAGACAAGATTTTTATCACAGAAAGAGAGGGAATCATTTCTCTCTGCAACATATCCTTACATAGGTCATATAACTCCAAAAATTACAGACTCTTTGCTATTGAAATCTAATGATTAGTCACTAAGTTCAATATATACTTAAAAGCCTATAGTTAAATGTAATTAGCCAGGATAAATTACAGAGACAACCATGCAAACACATGAAAACATCTCAGAGTTCAATGTGCTAGGAAGCAACAAAGGAAAAAAGAAAAAAACTCTCTCTTAATATACATTCAGAAAGAAATACTCTAGTGTTCCACTTCTGAAAGCTCCTTGGTTAAGGAGGGAGCTCCCAAGTTCCTATGGTAGGGACTCTAAAACCTCTCTGTGACTTGACTGGCCAGCCCAGCTCCTTTCCAGAACAAATTCACCTTCCCCTGCCTTTGCTGCTATTATTCTTGTCTGGAATGTTCCACTCCTTCTCCCCTCATCTCTAACTCCTGACCATCCTTCTTGGTAAGGTTTTTGTCTTTTCCCTCTGTCCTTACTTTCTGCCCAGTTCATTTGCATCAAATATTCTTGCCTGTCCTATACTGGGGTTAAATCCCCTTTTCCCTGATCAAGCAGGTCAAGCAGATAACACTTCTGGCTTTTTTGACTTTTTCATTTAAGGGGAGGGAGGTGGATCAGTGTGTGATTCCAGGAAGCATAAACTAGGTACCCTGGCTTTGTTGTTGTTGAGTCACTAAGTTGTGTCCAACTCTTTTGTGACCTCATGGAGTGTAGCCCACCAGGCTCCTCTGTCTATGGGATTCTCCAGGCAAGAATACTGGAGTGAGTTGCCATGCCCTCTTCCAGGAGATCTTCCCAACCCAGGGATTGAATCCATGTCTCTTACATCTCCTGCACTGGCAGGTGGGTTCTTTACCAATAATGCCACCTGGGAAGCCTGGGTGGCCATTTTAGCTCCTCTCTATCTTCTTTAGGGATGGAGCTGCCCCCTGGGAATTGGCCTCTGACCCTCCATGCCATAATCTGATCCTTCTTGCCCACAGGCCTGTCACAGCTACTGTGACTTGTGCTCACCTCTCGGGTTCTGCATCACTACAATAAATAAACTCCACCCTCCCATCTGGCCTATACCAGTAATAATGATGACAGTTGAACCTTATCTGCCAATTATTTTATCCTCGCTCTTGATTGTTTTTTCAGAACTTGGGAGGGTCACGGGGGTGACTGTGGTTTTCATCAAAGACTCCAGAATCATTCGTGTATGTAAGTTTACATATATTGATTAGCTGGCTTTCAAAACTGATGTGAGATCATGTCCCGTCTCCCTGCCTGGACATAATTTGGGGTCATAAATCTTTGCTACCCAGGGCTTCATCACAATGCCCAATGTACAGCAAAAATAAACTCGGATATGTTCAATCATGAACACATCATCTAATTAAAGATATATAGAGAGAAGATTAAAAACAAAACTCAGGACTACGGTATTTGTGATTTCAGTTCACAGTTATAAGTTTATTAATGCCTTTTTGGTGTCCCTTATCAGCAAGTGCTAGCATAAAGTTAATATAGGCTGGGTGAGTATAAAATTAATATATGCGACGCACTGTGGTCCTGCAGAGGCAGTTTAATTGCACACTGAGCAGCTAGAAGGGAGAATAAAAGATAAGGCATATCCTGATTGATTTTCTTCATCAAAACCCACAAGATCTCATTTCAACAAAACCCTGTCATTAAATTTCCAGCATATCTAACAGTGAATTTTATGTGATATATATCTGAACCTAATTTCCAAAGCAGTGGTGGCAATCTATCATAAGCCAAGTTTCCAGTTATCCACATCTTAAACCTTTATATTATGGGTTCCATTATCTTTTTCTTGCTCTTACATAAGAAGCTTCTTATGTATTTAAAAACCTATTAATGGGCAATGCTGCTGAGAAATAATAGTTCAGATGTCCAAGTATATGCTTTTGAGTTTCCTTCCCAAAGAAACAACAAAAGTCGATTAAATACATAAAGGATTTACAATTATGTCAAAATAAAGACAGTGTTTCAAAAAAACTTTAGAGGTCAATTAAAGTGATTAAACCACTAATTTCCCTTCAATTTTAGTTTTAGTACATTTTTTTTTTGTTTCCAAGTCTGTTTATTTACTTGTAATTGAAGTACAGTCAACAATATTATATTAGTTTCAGATATACAATAGTAATTCAATATTTTTATAGATTATACTCTATAAAGTGAAAGTGAAAGTTGCTTAGTCATGTCTCACTCTTTTCAATCCCATAGACTGTAGCCTGCCAGGCTCCTCTGTCCATGGAATTCTCCATGCAAAAATACTGGAGTGGGTTATCATTTCCTTCTGCAGGGGATCTTCCTGATGCAGGGATCAAACCGGGGTCTCCTGCACTGCAGGTGGATTCTTTACTGTCTGAGCCACCAGGGAAAATATTGGCTATATTCACTATGTTGTAAATTATATCCTTGTATCTTATTTATTTTATACCTACGAGTTTAAACGCAATCTTTTTTTTTTTTTAAGTATGCATTTATTGAATGCTAACAGGACACTAGTACTAACTAGGTAATGGTACTAATAAGCAGTACTTAGTGACACGATAATAATTCTCAAAATGATTGCCTATATAAAGCACTTTCCAGTTTCAAAGATGTCACACACTTTTCCTAGACAATCACAGTCTCCTGTTAAAACAACAGAGCAAACATTGTCATGCCCACTTTACCAACGGGGAAACTGAGGCTCAGAGAGGTCTTGAGCACTGGCAGGGCTGGCACTACAGTCCAGACTGCTCATGCTCAGTAGTTAATCAGTTGTTTGGAGATTCAATAAATAGTTATTCAACACCTACTAAGCAGCGAATCCTGTGTTTCAGCTGGGGACAGAGGCAGTGCCTGCCCTCCCAGTCTCTCCCGGGTCATCCTGTTTGACACAGGACCAGTCAGCCCCATTCATCAAGTCAACATGCACATTATACAGTCAACATAAGATTCTTATTTTATACATGGACAAAAGCAAAAACAAATCTGTTAATATTTCTCCTGTAAAAACAAAACTTTGGAAGACTTCCTTAAAGTTAATACACTTAATCATTTACTTTAGAAATTAAGAATATACTTCATTGTTACTCCTCAAGGCTCCAATTAGATAGTGTTTCCATGAAAACTGAGACTCCGAACTAAAAATAACCTTTGGTATTTTTCAAAGAAGCATTTAATCTATCAAATGAATGAGAATTTAATCCCATAAATTTGTCTACCTCATTCATATACTGAAGTGTCAGAATTTATGTAAGGAGACAATCTTAGACGCAAACATTCTCAGGAAGAGTGCTGAGAATATTGCTGGAGAAGACCCTTCTTGAAATTTGGTTTTGGGGTTCACGTATTTCAAATCACAGGGATCTGCATTCCTGGTACCACTGTGCAGTTCTCAAGCCATGATTTTAATATGAGGTTGCCCCTTACTTAAGTGCAGTTGTCATAAAATGTCATAAAACATGAGAGAGGCAATCCATATTGAGTCCTAAATGAAAAGACATGGCACCCACATGGCTTTTTCTCTACTTTTGCCCATAAATTAATCCATCAGTGGTAAAGGCATTTACATTTAAGGCAGGTTTCCTTTCAGGTAGGAAGACAGATCGACAGACAAGACAGACAGATATGACTGAGAGAAACCAGAAGTCCTGATGTAAAAAACCCAACAAGGCACTGAAAGAAGAAGTGTATTACTAGGTGCAGATTCAATCAGTCAGGGAGTTGATTTCACAACTGCGGCCTCATACTCTTGCTGATAAGCGAGTGGAACACGGTAGAACACGTGCTCATCACAAATGAAACCCAAACCCAGCCCTTCAAGCCTCCAAGAGTCATCAATCTTTTGGAATTGAGCAAGTAGAGAAGACTGCAAAAGTGCATTTCAGTTTTCTGTCTCCTTCCTCCACTCTTTCTGTCTCTAAAGGACTGTGACTTGATATTTATACCTCATATTTTTCTTTTTTTGAGTTAAGTCTATATATATATATATATATATATATATATATATATATAAAAGTCTTAATGTAGTTTTATTTCTTATGTACATATATTTCTGTCAATCTGTCGGCTACCTTAGGGTAGATAACTGTGATGTCAACTGTATCACATGCCCAAGTCCAGTGTCTTCCACAGCGCCTGGAGGCACTACTCTCATGTAAAACTAGCTCTACCTTATTAGAGTCCTGTTAGACGTGATAAGAAGAAATAGAAAAATGAGATACAGGCTCTAATTTATATAAATCACTTGTCAGATGCCTTTAAAAAAAAAACTTAAGCTTTTTTAAACCCTCAGGTCCCAAACTGCCACATAAATTTCTACAGAATGATACACTGACTCATGCATTTCTTTATTGGTATGGGATTAACTAAGAATCTAAATCCCTGTTCAAACTTCCTACCTTCTCTGATTTATTGAACATACCTAAGATTTTGGCAACCTAGGAAGAAAACAGAGATAGCTAAAGAGGCCTAATTTACAAAAAAAAAATTATATTCCACAAGTTCATCTTAGCCTGCCATTAGGAATACCGAATACACTGTTCCATTAGAATGAGTAAATGAAAGTTATTACATTATTAAGACAAATAGGTAATAGCAATTTTTATCATGTTAAACAACTTTGTGTAAAGCAATCAATGAACATTAAAACCCTATTTATTGTATTCTGAAGTTTCCTTGATCTTTGATTTTATAGAAACATTTACCAAGTTGCCAGCAAAGAAATACTGTTATGTATCAATTTCTGTTAGTAGGTCAAATATGTACTTTCACATTTCAAAATAGCCTGAATATTTCATTTAAAAATTACAAAATATTGTATACTTTTTATATCCTGAGTCACTTCCTCATTGTTAAGGCAACTAGTTCTTTTAAAAAACATGCCATGATGAAAGGTTGCACAGTGACTTCTGCACATTTTTCTCCATGAAATGAAGTTATGATCTCATATGATAGAAACCTATCATCAGAGAAGAGCCATCTATTTATCAAGATTAAACTTCTTTCACTCCTGTAACTGGAGCACCGGTGAGTGACAAGGACAACATCAGAAAACCGAATGGAGATGTTGAATAATTAACAAGCAGGAATGCCTCAAATGCACTGCTGATTATTATTATTATTGTAACATCATCAAGCACTTCACCACCATTTCCTAAGCAGCTACCACCTGCTAGGTGCTTTGCAAGCATCATTCCCATCTTTTATAATGTAGGGATTATTAGTGCCAGTTTAAACATGGAGAGGAATTAGGGGACTCATCTAAGGCTACGGAATCTCTATAACAGCTGTGCTTCTAACAGAAGTCTCTCTTTGTTCTGCCCCAAACTGCCTGTTCTTAGAAAAAGGTCATCAAAAGGGACTATCAACCTGCTAATACCCATTCACTAAAGAGTCGAAAGTGATTTTTACGTGAGGCTTTGTAGTGAGACTTCATGTGTCAGCTTTGAGCTTAGGTGGGAGGTCTGCTGGGAAGACCAGTCACCAGCAGATGGACTAGTGACAAGGAAACAGTGGGAGCAGCAGCCACCTCCACAGAAGAGGTGACACGGCCACCAGGGCACTGGGGCCACACTTCAGCCTGATGTCCTTAACCACTTACTTTTTCCTCTAAGTAGTTCAGCTATTTTGAAGTCTGATCATAGATGGCATTTCTCTCCAAATCATAACGTAAAAATCATCCTTAATTTGACAGTAATTGAGCTACATCATTTCTTTACATGTCTGATCAAAATACAGCTTTGCAAGTCTACAGACAATTGAAATTTTAGGGAGTATTTACAGAAGCCTATTAATGTATTACCTAATCATCAACCAAAGAAAAATATTGATTTTTAAGACCCCTGTTGAGCATGGGAAACTATTATTCTTGGGATTATTTTGTGTAAACAAGTCCAAGTCCTTATGTTACACAAAAGCTAATGTCTTTGCTCAGAAAATCTGAATTAATTTACAAGCTCTGCTTTTGACTTAAATGCTATAAACATCTCTGTTGTTCCTGAAAACAGAGGCTGTTTTTGCATAATTTTTCAAACAGATAAACTGAAATTAAAGTACTATGAAAATATTTACTGGATAAAACAAATGCCAAGATCAAAAATGTTAAGACAATGAGTGGATATTTATTATCCCCACTAATCCTTTTGTATTTCAAAGTTTATTTATTTTTACTCAGCTCTTCTATGCTCTTTCATAAGTTATTACAGCATAGTAATTTTAAATTCATAAAAGATGATGCAGAGTTAATAATATCATGAGCTTTACAATAATATTCAAGTAATACTAAAAAGGATGGAAATCCATTTGTTATCTGAATGTACTCTTTGGATGAACCAGTAAAAAGGATAATCTAATGTTGGAGTTTTGACTCCTCATGATCTGGCCAACGAGGCTTGGCATACAGAACAGAGATTTAATTTTAAAATGCCAGTGATGAATAGTTTTAAAATAACAACTTAATAAGTCAAATAGTCACGCTCTCTTCAGTGTATTTTAATAATAAATGTACAGATTTTACAATATTCTGACTTCCTAGCACTGCTAAATTCTTGTGAGGCAGTATCTGAAGTTAAGACATGGACCAATGTCTCCATGGCTTATTTGATGAAGACATCCTAATAGTTATTTCTCAGTGAATGTAGTTTATGACGATTTCTAGGGGACTGTTAACAGGAATTTCTGATTGAATGCAGCTGGGACCTGAGAATACCAAAATGAGAAAGTACTAAAAACCTAGATTATTGTCTTTACGGCGTTCATTTTTGTTTTTAATTTGTAACTTTATATTTGGAGTACACGTTGTATTAGTTTCAGGTGTACAGCAAAGTGATTCTGTTCTACATATACATGTATCTATTCTTATTCAAATTATTTTCCCATATAGGCTGTTACATAATATTAAGCAGAGTTCTCTGTGCTATACAGTAGATCCTTGTTGATTACCCATTTTATGTATTTATTTATTTTTGGTTACCCATTTTAAATATAGCACTGTGTGCTTGTCAATCTCAAACTCCTAACTACCCCGTCCCTGTACCCTTTTCCCTCTGGTAAATTCTCTAGTCTCTAAGTCTGTTTCTGTTTTGAAAGTAAGCTCATCTGTAACTTTTTTTTTTTTTTGGTAACATTTTTTGACAGATCAGGCATGAGAAATATAAAGGGAAGCCCCATGATGCCTTTAGCTGGTTTAGGAAACGAGGAGGAACTCATAAAGAGAGAGAAATAAACACAGAAAGAATTTAGTTTGGTAAAAGCTGATTTTGGGCCATAAGGTGGCAAAGAGTCGGATACGACTGAGCGACTGAACTGACCGATTTTGGGATTTCCCAGGTGGCACTAGTGGTAAAGAATCCACCTGCCAATGCAGAAGATGTAAGGGAGACTCAGGTTTGATCACTGGGTTGGGAAGATCCTCTGGAGTAGGAAATGATAACCCACTCCAATATTCTTGCCTGGAAAATTCCATGGACAAAGGAGCCTGGCGGACTACAGCCCATTGGGTCGCAGAGTTGGATACAACTGAGCAGATGACTGAAAGGTTGATTTTAAGGTGGATACGGGGCATGGAGGTAGGGAAATCTGGTGGGTGGTTAAACTTAGGAATTAACATCTTAGGAGAAAGGTTGAAAGTAGTGAGCAAGATCAGGATATGCAAACATTTTCTGTAACAGGCCAGAGAATAAATATTTCAGGCTTTGAGGGCCTTATGATCTATCCCAACTACTCACTTTTGTGACTGTAGCAGAAAAGCAACCATAAGCAATAGCTAAAGAATGAGTGTGCCTATGTTCCAATAAAACTTTATTTATAAAAACAGGTGCCAGATGTATTTGGCTGCAGGACACAGTTCACCAGGCCCTGAGTTTGATGACCAATAAAGTCCTAGGAAGGGATAAGCTCACTCAGGAAGAACATAAGTAAGGCAAAGTAGTATGACATGAAATCTGAAAACATGGAACTCTTCACTTCTATTGAATCCAGTAAGGATACAGACAAAGCTTGTAGTCACATGAAAGTGAAAGTGTTAGTCGATCAGTTGAGGCTGACTCTTTGTGACCGCACAGACTGTAGCCTGCCAGGCTCCTCTGTCCATAAGATTTCCCAGGTAAGAATACTAGATTGGGTTGTCATTTCCTACTCCAGGAGGTCTCCTTGACCCAGGAGTCGAACCCAGGAATCCCACACTGTGGGCAGATTCTTTACCATCTGAGCCACAAGAGGAGCCCAGAACTGCTCCAGTTCATACTAACTGTATGTGAAATTGGTAAGTTATTAAACCTTTGTTTGAGTTTAGTCCCCTTGACGGCAAAATGAGGATGATGATAATGGTAATAACAGCTAATACCAGGCACGGTGCTAAAGAATACCTTAATATTTATAAACAATCCTCAGAATTAAGTACTGGGTTGGCCAAAAAAGCTTGTTTGGGTTTTTCTGTAAGATGTTATCTCTCCCTTTAATGTGGGTACTGAAACACAGGAAGACTAAACAACACACCTTCGTGACTCAGCGTGTAAGTGGTGGAAGAGGTCTGGTTCCAGCCCACTCTTAATCTTAACACAAATCACAAAAAGTCACGATGAAGATCAGATAAAAGTGAAGCCTTTTATCATTGTGCTTGGTGTGTACAAAGAACCTGGTAGGTGGTGGTCATTATTATTACTATAATCCAGAGTGAGGTAAATAGACTAAGGACATAAAGATGACTTAGATAAGGTCAATCTTGTCCAAGACACTTACTTTCACTAAATTTCTAACATCAACTTTAAAAAGGCCCTCAAATCAACTCCATTGCCAATTTTCAAGCTGCATTTCCTTTTAGGAAAAGATGCTAGGAAAGAAAATCATATCATCCTTTATTACCACTTGCCTGGCATCTTTGTTTTCGGTTTTTACCAAGTGTTCTTAGTCAAGTTTGGTTTATTCTTAGTGTTCATACACAGAAAGTTCCAGAAGGATAGTTTTTTTTCCTTGTGTTCCAACCTGCTGTAAGGATCTATAGGTCCCTATTTTGGGTTCATGGTAGATTATGTTTTAACAAGCATTTAATTTTGGCAGGAATTAATGAGCCCCCACAAAGACACTTTTGACCAACCAACTCCTATTTATACACTAAGAAGTGAAGTGAAGTCGCTCAGTCGTGTCTGACTCTTTGTGACCCCATGGACTGTAGCCTACCGGGCTCCTCCGTCCATGGGATTTTCCAGGCAAGAATACTGGAATGGGCTGCCATTTCCTTCTCCAGGGGAACTTCCCAACCCAGGGATCAAACCTGGGTCTCCTGCATTGTAGGCAGACGCTTTACCGTCTGAGCCATAAGGGATGCATTTATACACTAAGGTCCAGCTCAAATTCTCCCTCCTCTGCAGAATTCCCTGTTCCTTTATGCTCCATTTCTCTTGGCAAGTTTCTGACATCTCTCTTAGGGCAGTAACCACTGTTAGCAGTTTATTTGGTACCTTCTGCTGGAAGAGGAATTCCTTGACTGATGGTATTAGTTACTTTTACTTCTTTTCTTGATATGTGGAATAAAGGCTAGCATAGGAATTTACATATATAAAAGTAAGGAGTACGAGAAAAGCTATTAATCTCCAAAGAAAAAGGAATGTAAGTCATAAGTAAAAATAATGGAATTTTCCATATTCTAACTTAACAGTGATACTATCTTTTCAAACATTTTTTAAAAGTTTAAGCATCACAGGAAATACACCCAATTATTATTTAAATTTATTTAACTATCAACTGTTGCTGAAATGGAATTAAGATCAATTTTTACATTTTCCAGGGGCTTCCCTGATAGCTCAGTTGGTAAAGAATCTGCCTGCAATGCAGGAGATCCCAGTTTGATTCCTGGGTCAGAAAGATCTGCTAGAGAAGGAATAGGCTACCCACCCCAGTATTCTTGGGCTTCCCTTGTGGCTCAGCTGATAAAGAATCCGCCTGCAATACGGGAGACCTGGGTTTGACCCCTGGGTTGGGAGGATCCCCTAGAGAAGGGAAAGGCTACCCACTCTAGTATTCTGTCCTGAAGAATTCCATGGATTGTATAGTCCATGGGGGGGTCACAGAGAGTCAGATACAACTAAGCCACTTTCACTTTTCCAAAAGAACCTTGGGATGAATTACCCCTACCCATGAAGTAAAGTTTTTACATACTAAAGAGAAATCAAGGAAGGTAGAGCAAGAGAAAATAAAATGATGTTATATCAGGGCAAAGAGCAATTGTAACATTTAAAAATGCTTATTTCTATAATAAAGTTATATATGGTTATATAAGATATTAAGTATTTAATAACTGTCAACATCTTAAATATATGCTTTATTGAAAAATAAATAAATAAATATTGTTTCTGTTTAAACACAACCCAGCAAAAAATTCAAACATGTCTTGGGTGATATGTTAATGCCAGGGATTAAAGAACTAGTATTTATAGGACAAAAAATTAAGCATGGCCCCTACTTGGAAAGTATGAGTCAGGTTTGTTTTGCTTTAACCTGGGCCCATGAGGATAGATCTCAAAGGGTCCTGGAGCAACCTCGGAGGTTCTGTACACAACTTGCAATTATGTGCAAAGCTCTCTGTGCCTGTGTCCTTCTTCAGAGAACTCGTCTAGAACTGTCATGAAATTCCTGAATAAGTCTATTACCTCCCTTGTCAGGATCTGCAGACAAGACTCCCTGAAGCACATTTATCTTACTTAAAAAGTTCTTTTTTGTTAACTTCCTACTGTTGAAAAGAACAGAAGGCTAGATTACTGGTCAAATTAAGTGAGTAAACGTGTGTTTCTGCCCCAGCTCACTGACATTAGATCTAAACTCAAAATTTTGTCCATTAGTGAGAAGCCAAGTTTTTCTCCATTAACCCATGGAAACTTAACCTTAACTTAAAAATTTTAAATAGCTCAGTGTTTTCAGGGATCTGAGGTGTCTGTTTATAAAGCTTGCAGACAAAAATCAATAAATATTCCAAGAGCTGAGCAGTTCTGAAATGCTTGAGTATTAATTGGCATGCTTTATTTTCTAATTAATCTGTGGAGTTAACTCTATTTAATGGGCTTCACGGGTGGCACTAGTAGTAAACAATCTGCCTGCCAATGCAGGAGACATGGGTTCAATCCCTGGGTTGGGAAGATACCCTGGAGGAGGGCATGGTATGGCAACCCACTCCAGCATTCTCGTGGAGAATCCCATGGACAGAGGAGTCTGGTGGGCTATAGTCCACAGGATTGCAAAGAGTCAGACACAATTGAACAACTTAGCATGCACACACTATTCCATCCATAGGCTATAATCCATCTCTTATAAATGAAAGATGTTTCAGTATCTCCTGAGAGAGAAACCTATTCTTTCCAACCTATTATTTCCAGAACAAAATACATTTCTCTCAAGGATTAGATTTGAGAGATTCTATAGCATTTACAAAAGGCTTTTTCCAATATTCTCCTGCTAATTTAATTTTCTGCCTTTTTCCTTGTTGATAGCTGGGACCAATTTGGAATACCTTTTCCATATTATTGAAAATCAGTGGGCAGTAATGTCATTAATGCTTTCAGGCCACTAATGTACAAGAGGTTATTACTTCAAAGTACAAAAGATGATTGAAAATGAGTTGACCTTCCTAAAGTAAGAATTAAGTAGCCAAGGCCTGAAATTCAAAAGCTGCTTTCTGTTTTCCTGAAACTGTCCAATAAGCTTATCCTTACTAACCACAGAACCAACATTTCTTTGCTTAACTTGACATAAGGGACCATAACATTATATTTAGGCTCTACAGTAGCTTCACTGCTCCCTGAAAGAAGAATATGATTCATACCCATTTCAATTTCTATCTGTTTTGCATAAATGAAGCAGGCTTGTAGAAAAGACTGATTCATTATCATGTAAAATACAGCCATTAGGAGAAAATGTAGTAACCACAGTCTGAGACATAACAAGATCAGACTCTCAGGCTTCTGGACTGAGCTGGGGAATGAGATGTGGAGTGTTTCTAAAAAAAGAAAGTCTTCCTTCTGAAAGAGGTATTCACAGTGGTAAATTAAAGGAATTTTACAGTTCCTTAAAAAATGGAAGCACAACAGGCCATCCTTAAGTCCACCATCAAAGCACAACATTCTATCCAACTGACCCTTACTGTTAGTACTGGTGTGGAGGTAAGTCATCAAACTTGTATCTGTTTTATCTGTTTTGTTTCTCTTTCAGAATCTTCTTTTTTTCTCCCACATTCACCAATTTATTAAAGGATACGTCAAAGGATGGGCTTCCCCCGTAGCTCCACGGTACAGAATCCTTCTGCAATGCTGGAGCTGCGTGTTTGATCCCTGGGTCAAGAAGATTCCCTGGAGGAAGGCATGGCAACACGCTCCAGTATTCTTGCCTGGAGAATCCTATGGGCAGCATAGCCTGGGCTATTGACCATGGGGTTGCAAAGAGTTGGACACAACTGAAGAGACTTAGCACACATGCACACATGTTAAAGGATACATATAAACAGCCAGGCAAAAAGGTGAGATCTGGGAGAGGCCCACACGCAGGAATTTCTGTGCTCAAGCTTAAAGCTCTCCTTACCCTCCATTATTGGTATATTTTTATTAACTGAAGTATAGCTGTTTTATAGCATTGCGTTAGTTTCACATGTACAGCAAAGTGATTCAATTATACGTGTACACACACACACACACACATATACTTTCAGATTCTTTTCCATTATAGGTTATTACAAGATATTGAATATCATTCCCTGTGCTTTACAGTCCTTGCTGTTTATCTATTTTATGTAATCTTGTGGTTGGAAAATTGAACAGGAACCACTTGACTCAAGTGCCTATCACGGTAACAGTCGATGTGCTATCGTTGTCCCTACCTATCAGATGCTAACACCAGGAAGGAACTGCTGGGTAATGACAGAAATGTAAAGTGTTAAGTGCCACAGACTCCACGGCAAGGGGAAGAGACAGGAAGGCCTGATTCCTGCAGAGATAAAGAAATAGCCTCAGGGACGGAAAGAGGAGATGATCCATAGAAGAAAACAGGCGAATGGGAAGAACCTTTGAGTGCTTATACAATGCCGGGCATTGCTCTAGGCACTGAGGATACAATGCGAACAAAACAGACGTGTCTCAGCTGACCTCCCCATAGGTGAAGACTCACAAAAGGCCAATTAACACTAGAGGATCAGGTAGGGAAAGTAAATGTTTTTTTTAATTTTTAAATTATTTTTCAAGGTTTTCATTTTTTATTCTTTTTAAATTAATTTATTTATTTTAATTGGAGGCTAATTACTTTTAAAAGGCAAATGAGGGAGGAAGGACAGAGTGTTATGAGGGATTCCTGAGCCCTGGTTGCCTGAGGAAGCCCTTTTTGAGGAAGGAACATTTAAGTGGAGATCTGAATACAAGAAGGAACCATCCTCTCTATTCCTGCAACCTATATAAACTGTCTGATGGGAAAAGGGTGTCAAATGGCAAACTGAAGAACTGTGATCCTGTCTTGTAATTCAGGGGTTTTCACCACTTTTCTGTGTATGTTCGAGGCACATTTTCAAATATCATAATATGTATTAGATTATATGAAGGCATTATAAAACAAAGCAATTTGAAATCAGTCAACAGGAATTCAATCCTGTCAGTCACAGCAGTTCCACTAACAGTGCCTCAGGTATCTATGAAAACACCCCTTTTCCCCATGGTCATCCTGAGGATGCAATTCTGAGCTGGTATTTGCAGCCCACACCACACTCTTATACACCCAGGAGGCAAACTCATCTCCAGTGAAAGGAGATCCTTCTAGAGCAGACACTCAAGAGCACACTCAACTAAAAATTAAACTTCCCTTATCCTCTGCAAACATATCTGTTTAGCTTCATAACTGCCTAACAATACCTGTAATTGTATATACACATTTTATAAACTATACATACTCAAATGTGGAAAAATAAATTTTATTAAAAAATTTTAAAACTCTTTATTGAATTTGTTACAATATTGCTTCTGTTTTATGCTTTGGTTTTATGGTCACGAGGCATGTGGGATCTTAGCCCCCACCGCCAACCAAGGATCAAACCCATACCCTTTACACTGGAAGGCTAAGTCTTAACCACTGGACCACCAGGGAAATCCCTGGAAAAATAAATTTTAGATACTAACATTGGACAGCACGCCTTTGCGCTTTGCGTCATTTGCTGGACAATGGCAGATGATCGTGGTCATGAAACGGCAAAGCCTGGCTTGCCACTCTTGAGTGTCTACATTTTCTGGCTGTCCCATAGGAAATATTCATTTTCACAGAATCCTCCATTTTTTGGTTCTTCCCCTACATGATGTTACAGGAAAAGTTTTATTTATTTTATTCCCCCTCCTACTCTGTTCTGTGACTCTTCATAGTTAAAACCATCAGAAAATGGCCAGCAGAACAGCTTGCCTGAAGTCTGCAGAGAATGAGTGAAGCACATGCAGAGAAGGAGGGACCTTAGCACTACCTGGTGACACAGCAAAATTATGAGAAACTATGGTTGACCTCAGAGGCCCACCATTCAAAATTACCATGCGTTAATTACTTGGATGTAAGGCCATCTTGCGATGATGTCACTCCTTTAATGACTGGGGTTGATTTGGTGAGAGGTGTGTTAGTTGCTCAGTTGTGTCTGACTCTTTGCGACCCTATGAACTGCAGCCCACCAGGCTCCTTTGTCAATGGAATTCTCCAGACAAGAATACTGGAGTGGGTAGCCATTCCCTTCTTCAGGGGATCTTCCCAACCCAGGAATCAAATCTGGGTCTCCTGAATTGCAGGCAGATTCTTTACCATCTGAGCCATCAGAGAAGCCCTTGTGGGGAACTGGGGTCCCAGGGAACCATAGGTCTGGCCAGAGGCCCTATCTGCTATCAGGAGCAGGTGCTGGGAATCTCAGATTCTGAACTCAAGGTACATCCTTGATGGCTCAGAAATTTCTAAGGAAATCATGACTACTGATAACAGCTCAGCATGTGAAATCTTTTCACAGAAAATCACAGTATTTTCACACTGGAAGAAACTTTATTCTTCATGAAGAAATAATCCTCACTTCACCTGTCCATTTTTTTGGTCTTTCATTTCCTCTTTCCTTCTTTTTGTTTTTTCAATATCAACTAGTTATTTTAAAAGAAAAAAAAAGAGTCCTAATATACAGAAAACTACGTAAGTCAAACAAATGCCTGACAATTTCATGCACCTTCACTCACCTTTATTTAAATGAAAAATTCAAAACAAAATAAATAAAAACAGTCCTAGAGAAGTTCTGGAACTTACCTGGGGTCACACAGAAGCCAGGAGTAAATAATGAAACCAGTGTCTAGGTCCTCTGACTTCCCAACCAAGTTCTACCTTGTTGAGATCACATACCTAATAGAAAACTGATATTTACAACTCTAGATGGGGACATTCTAGTGATTAGACAAAATTTTAACCACCAAAAAGTCAGTTAAGGTTGGGGAAACCATTTGAGACATATTTTAAGTTAAAAAATTTGAATAGTAATATTTATATATTAAAAACTTCTAAAAAGAAAATAGAACACACACAAAAAGTGAATACTGTCAGGATATATTCACATTCCAAAAAGTAAATATAGTGACAAAAAGCGAATACTCTTAGAATGTATTCTATACCATGAAGCCAAATGACAGTGTTATGATCAGTAGGGCCAACATAGCTTTTGAGAGTAAGTCAACAGATTGGTGTCAAAAAGGGACCAATGCTGAAGCTTGGTTCTATCCAGTCTGATGCTATACAGCTGACCCTTGAACAATGTGGCAGGGGGGCAAGTCTGTATAATTTATAGTGGGCCCTCTGTAACCACGGTTGCTCTACCCATGGTTCTTCTTCCATGGATTCAACCAATCGTGACTCATTTAGTACTTACTATATATAGTATTCACTATTAGAAAAAATCCACGTTTAAGTGAACCTGCACAGTTCAAACCCACATTATTCAAGGGTTAACTGTACTTCATTTGGACAGCGGCCTAGAAAACAGAAGAATGAAACTTAACTAGAGGCTGAAATTCTCCTTTTATACTTGGAAGCACAGCAAATGCACTCTCTCAAGCTTATGAAGTAACCCTCCAGCATCATTGATTTTTGAGTCTTACAAAAGCTCTTCGTATTGTGCCTGCATCACAGATTTACACTGCCATAACTCCTGTCAGACATCATCTTGGCTTTATGAATAAATAAAACTATGCTCTAGGGAAACATTGATTTAAGAAGAAAAATCAATACCCATCTAGCATGTGATAGACCTAAGCATTAAGGCTACTTATCCCCCAAGTACAATACTAAATGGAAAACCATACTTTCTGCTTCCTAAGTAAAAGCTGGGTGAAGGTGTATGAAGTTGGCAGGCAAATGATTGCCTTCCACAGCCCTCTTTCAGGAATCAGGATTCCTCTTTCCTTTTCAAGGTAGTTAGCCAATACTTCCAAAAGAAATGAGGAAGGGAAAGATTAAAAAGAGGTTGACAAACCAATACTGGCAAAATCTTGGTAATCTGTGAATTTATACAGTGAGTATACAAGAACTCACTGTATTATTCATTCTCTCATGGATGTAAAATTTTTCATAATAAGAATTTGAAAAGTATGCATCCCTGCCTGGAAGAAACTCTATTTAAGGCTAATATCAACCAAGATGTTGACAATGGTTCTTTCTAGGGTACAACCTCACAGGAAAGCTTTTTTCTTTCTTTGGAATTTCATATTTTCCAACTTTCTATAGTGAATATGTATACTGCTTTTATAGTTCAGAAGATACTCACATAATAAATGCAAGGCAGGATAGCAAAAAAGAGAAAAAGAAACAAGATTAATTAATTGACTGCAAAGTATTTTGTTGACTACTGACCTAGAGACAGCTAAGATATACATTGTAACGCTTATTTATATCAACTCTTTTTTAACTGCTCTGGGACATTTTTTCAGAGTGCAAGGAGGTTGCTATTAAAATTGGTTTGAAAAATAAAGCAAACACTGTACACTGAAATTAACCTCATCTTTGCGAGTCAGAGTTCACATGGGAGACAAAACCTGGCTAAAGTCATCACTTCCTCAGTTCTGAAATCACCTGACAACCTAAGCCTATTTTCACAGTGGAGACAGCTGTTCAGAGTTCTGACAGGCCTGTGGTAACCTTTGATTACAAAGCCAGAGGCCAACGCTTTTGCTTTGTTTCTCGAATTGGCTGGAATTAAAAATGAATCCCATTATGTTTCCCGAGCTCCTCAAAGACACAATCCATTGCTAACTGTGTTAACTGCAGCCTTGTTGTTTTGGGATTAGGGCTGCTGTCCCAGCGGACAGTTACTGATGCTGTTCTCATGGCTTGTCTTTCTCATGAGTGGAAAGAACAACTCTGGTGATCTGAAACACACTTCTAAGACATGGGCACACAAGAAGCTTGAAAATGGGTTAGGGTAATTTAATTGTTGAATCCCAAATTCAAACATTATACAAGTAACTACTATCCTCACCCAGATTGGTGAATGCACTGACTAAATCTACTCTCTAGGTGGGAATGACTACACAGTTGCAAGTTCCAAGGATACGCAGCCACCATTTTACTTCTGACAGCCATGCCCCCTCTCTGGCTTGGTTCCTCAGTTTTGTCTGATTCTTTGCGACCCCATGAACTGTATCTCCCAGGCTCCTCTATCCATGGGATTTCCCAGGCAAGAATACTGGATTGAGTTGCCTTTTCCTTCTCCAGGGGATCTTCCTGACAGAGGGATTAAACCCGGGTCTCCTGTATTGCAGGTGAATTCTTTACTGTCTGAGCCACCAAGGAAGCCCATAGAAGAGGCAAAAGGCTGTAAATTGGTTTTGGCAGCTCTTCTTTAATCCATAGATACTAAAAGTCTAACAGAAAAACAAAATATTATTGTTGAGAAAAATGTTTGTACATAGAGAATAAGCACCGCTTGAGATTCCTTTTTACAAACACTACCTTCTTTTTTGGGATTCCCCAGTGTCTCAGTGGGTAAAGAATCTGCCTGCAATGTAAGAAACACAGGAGACGCGGGTTCAATTCCTGGGTTGGAAAGATGCCCTGGAGAAGGGAATGGCAACCCACTGCAGTATTCTTGCCTGGAGAATCCCACGGACAAAGAAACCTACCAGGCTATAGTCCAAAGGGTTGCAAAGGGTTGGACATGACTGAGCGACTACACACACACCTTCCTTTTTATTACAGTGTCAGAGATACACTCATTTAAATTAGAGCATCCACTGTGTGTTACTATGTGCACGGCATCTATTAAATGCTGTAGATACAAAAATAATAATATCTGAATCTTACCCACAAGCTTAGTGTCCATAGGAGGGTCAGAAATATTAATGGATAATTAAGTATAGTCTGACCAGAGATACAGTTAAAGGATCAGGGGAACCCAGTGCACAGGAGGGACATGTGGGGGTGGGAGAGGCTTCTCAGAGGAGGTGGAAATTGACGTGGACTTTGAAGGATGCATAGGGATTTACCAAGAGAAACTGAGCAAAGGCATTATCAGGAGTGAGACCAGCACGTTCAAAGCCTGAAAGGACAGGATGTGTTGAAACAGCCCAAGAAACTCAGTCCTAATGAAGCACAGACAGCAAAGCAGGGGAAGGCAGGCAGTGCGCTACAGGGTGCACAGGACCGACGATGGAGGCATACACCAAGATGTCTGGGTCTCTTCTCAAGGTTACAAGGGCCCACAGAAGTCACTGAACAGAAATCACACTATAAAGTGGGGAGCAGGGTACCTAGAGTGGGGACAATCTGTTGGAAAGACAGCTATACTAGTGAGCTCCAGCAACAGACTGGCATGGAGTTGATGAGAACCAGAACTGATGTTGTGACAGTGGGAGGCAGAGGATAGCTGGACCGGAAGGATATTTACAATTAACATTTGTGACAGCTGGCAATTAATATTTGACCTCACCAAGCGCCACTGTTTGGGGAACTTTCATATGTTCTCTTAAATCCGGGATCCAGTGTGGACTGAATGCAAAGAGTGAAGCAATGTCAGGATGGAGATTGCTGGCTTGAGTTACGAGGTCGACAGTGATGCCTTTAATTAAAATATTGATTCCAGGAGAAGGTATCAGTTATGAGTAGCAGATAAATGAGGAGGGGTGGGGAAGAAGGTTTCACTGTGCACAGATTAGTTTTGAAAACTGCTTGGGATATACAAATGATGATAACCAAAAGCTGGGGTCAGGAATTTGGCAGACAGCAAACTGCAAATTTCAGATCAATTTTTTAAAAAGGCAGAAAAATATCCCCACAGTAAGACTGAAGCAATCTACCACCTACAAAAAAAAAAAAAAAGCACTCAATACAATGCTTTCTAGAAACTTAAGAGGACCGTGTGATTCCTCCTCAGAAACATCTGAGCCCTATTCTAAAATATATATTCTTGAGTTAAATCTTAATGTCCCCTAATTAGAAAATGCTCTATAATTCAGGCCCACAAATAAAATATGTAAGGCAAGCAGCTTTAGTGAAAATGGAAGTGCATTAGAGAAAACAATATATAACCCCTGATTTGAGATTCTTATCAAATGCTAGGAGATCAGAGGAAGGCATTTTTGGAGCATGGATAATTGAAGCTCCTAATACACTGACTCTTAAGTTGAACTTAACTAAAGGGTAGGCTGTTTTCCAGGATCTGCAGTTATATTTAGAAAGATCTCCGAGGGGAACCCCAATGACCCTCAAATAGCACCCTGCTCTCCTAAGAGGAAAGGGTTCCTCTAGCAAAAGAAAGAGCTTCTCAACAAGTTAAAGGAAAGATTTGATTGAAAGACAGTGGCCTATTTTACAAGATTGCTTCTGTGAAGAGATTCAGACCAGATGTACTCTTTCCTTTTTGGCCCATAAGAGGAATTGGATAATGATGTATAATGGACAGAGGTCAGTCAGGTCACAGTGCTTGAGGTTTGTAAATCTTTTAAATGGGTGGGCAGAGCACTTCAAAGTCCAGGATTCATTAGAAAAGCAGATAAACATGTAGCAAACTAATTGCTAACATCAAATAAAGAATGCCTTTGTGTTAACTTGTTCGTTTAGGCTGGCTGATTTTTTTCTGGTTTCAGTTCTGTTCATAGATGACATAAAGTCATTTAAGAATTTTTATATAACTTTATTATCAGCACTAAATGAGATGACCAATACTATTGATAATAATAACAGTAAAACACAGTCCAATATATATTTTGTTGCTGGTATTAGTGGTGGTGGTGAGCACTGTTTGGAACTGGAAACTCATCAAGCTATCCAATTATAGTCTCCATCTCAAAGATGAACACAGAACTTGAATGAGATTAGGCCCTTTGCCTAATTTCACATAGGCATTAAAAGGGAGAACCAAGCTCATGCCCATCACTTACCAAAGGGAAACACCATGTTGTAGGAAGCATGGTGGGTGGTGTCTTAGAGGCTGGGGCAGAAGCCTCCTGGTGCTAACTTCAAAACTGAATTAGCAAATACCCTTGAGATTTTTCAGCTTCAAAGCTGTGTGTCTCCAGTCCCACATCTCAGAGTACCCAAATATGCCCTTGATGCCTGTACAAAGTTAAACTGTAAGCAAGCATGGATAAACAGTGTAGAATAAACCAGAAAAATGAATACCTCACAATCACTCTCTCCCAGCTGTGAAGTTGCATTCAACTGTTGAAATAAGAGAATGACCTCGGGGTTTTCTGGAAAGGAAACACAACAGGAAACAATTTCAAAACTCTGAACTGGATTAAACTGCAGTAATAAAGGGCTTCCCAGATGACTCTAGGGGTAAAGAACCTGCCTGCCAATGCAGGAGACACAAGAGACATGGGTTTGACCCCTGGGCTGGGAAGGACCCTGGAGAAGGGCCTGGCAACCCAGTCTAGTATTCTTGCCTAGAGAATCCCATGAATATGCACGCAGGCTACTTATGTGTTCACTGCTCAAATCAGGCCATCTTCTCATTGTTTTCTGTCATATTCACTCTTTGGGCTTCCCTGGTGGCTCAGATGGTAAAGAATCTGCCTGCAATGTGGGAGACCTGGGTTCAGTCCCTGGGTTGGGAAGATCCCCTGGAGGAGGGCATGGCTAACCCACTCCGGTATTCTTGCCTGCAGAATCTACATGGACAGAGGAGCCTGGCAGGCTGTATCATCCATGGAGTTGCAAAGAGTCAGAAATTGTCAGAGTCAGTGTCTCAAAGAGTCAGTAGTGTCGCAAAGAGACACTACTAAGCGACTAAGCACATCACAATGCAGGGTAAGATGATGATCTTTTTCATTTACTTATTAAAGTTCTGAGCAATAAAGAAAGTAACTAAAATAATTAATTTACCTCTAGTAAGGTAAAAAATAACGCTGAAACACAAAAGCTAAAACTTGCTCTGCCAATATTCACAGATCTATGTATTATCACAAATTTTATTCCAGTAGTAAAGTAAAAATGATTGCATTAATCACATGTGCTGTCAATGATTACTAATTACACCCATGCTTTATGTCTTACTCATAACTTCATTCCATCTCTTCTCGCAGACTAACGGTAACTATGGGTTAACTTCGAATCACAAACATGTGTACCTTCCAGCATGCAAGGTTCTTAGAGGTTAAAACAAAAACAAAAACAAAAATGGTTTCATGCCTCAAGAAGATGACAGTGTTATCAGAATAAAGATATATTTTATCTGGAACAGACTGGAACAAAAGTCTGTCTGTGTGCTCAGTTGTGCAGTCATGTCTGACTCTTTGTGACGCCATGGACGGTAGCCTGCCAGGTTCCTCTGTCCATGAGATTTCCCAGGCAAAAATACTGGAGCGGGTTGCCATTTCCTTCTCCAGGGGACCTTCCCCAACTGCATAGAACTGTGTGATAATTGTTATAATAGATTTAGCCATACTATTTTATATCTTCATCTTGAAAAATGCCGTATTTTTGTTAGCATGGTTTCCTACGGTTAAGATAAATCTGTATCACTTACAAAGATCACTTCCTCCAAGAGGATGCGTGATTCAAGTTTGAGGAACATAATCACAAATTTAATATTCTGTTTTTGTAGATTGAGGATCTAAGAAGGTATCTTAAACAATTAGGCAGAAGTAAAAAGCATTGAGTGAAAAAGAATGACCCAATAACTAGACTGAATAGTCTTACAAAAAGTACCCATTGAGGTAAACCAATGTGATTTTTTTTTCCCTTTTTGACAGAGTTTAAAAGAGAAAAGAAAGAGCTATTTCTTAGAAAGAAATAAAATGCAAACCAATTCGAGAAAGAGCAAAGGGAAATAGTGAGCAAGGTGGTGGTCCCTCCATGGCCTGCCAGCTCAGACTATCCAGAGGTCAGCAAGACAGGAGCTCCCCAGACCCCATCCCATGTCCTAGGGCCCCTGACCATGTGAGCTAAGAGCCCCCTGGCTGGACCTGCAAGAGAAAGGTGCAGCAGAATATGAGGGAGAGTGTCTGGTTAGGAGGAAAAGGGTAAAAGATCACACTGGCAAAGGGTTTGCTTTCAACATAGAAAAGCAATGGAAATTCTCTCCTCTTTGCCCTTCTGTGGGGAATTCCCCATTCTCAAATACTAAGCAAGACAGCTCAGCAAAGCCGTGAGCTCTGGAAGGTTTCCACACCAGCCACACCATTGTTATTAAAACCATGAAGCTGCATTTCAAGCTCTAAACAACTGTAACAGAAACAGGGTTTGGGAAAAGCACCTGTTCCTAAGTAGAGCAATAACTATTTTGAGTTAAATACTGATAGTTGTTGTTCAGTCGCTCATTCATGTCTGACTCTTTGCGACCCCATGGACTGCAGTATGCCAGGCTTCCCTGTCCTTACCATCTCCAGGAGTTTACTCAAACTCACGTCCATTGAGTCGGTGATGCCATCCAACCATTTCGTCCTCTGTCATCCCCTTTTCCTCCAGCCTTCAATCTTTGCCAGCATCAGGGTCTTTTCTAATGAGTCTAACACTAATAGACCTCTATGTTATACAAAAGCAAAGAGGCTCAGTTCAGGAAACCAAGTTACCAACACATAAGATACAGAGAGACACAAGTAATAAAACCTATGTACAGGCTGAAGTGTGTAAAAGTGTGAAAGTGTCAGTTGCTCAGTCATGTTTGACGCTCTGCAACCCTATGGACTATAGCCCACCAGGCTTCTCAGTCCATGGGATTCTCCAGGCAAGAATACTGGAGTGGGTTGCCATTCCCTTCTCCAAGGGGATCTTCCTGACCCAGGGATGGAACTCGAGTATCCTGCATTGCAGGTGGATTCTTCACCATCAGCCCTAAGGGAAGTGGGCATTTGGCTTGAGGAACTGTTGTTAAGTGCTAACAGGTTACAGCTCTTTGTCCATGTCCCACATGAAGATAGGAAGCCCCACAGCCCTGAGCAGGTGCTGGGTTAAATCCTGACTTAACTACTGACCTCCCTGAAAGCAACTGAAGAGAAAAGGAAGGACAGGAATTTCTGGAAAGAATTTAATGCTAGTCATTTTCCCTCCTGATCCCCCAAGGGCTTGGAAGGCTCAATGATTTCTATTACATTCAGCACAGTCAGGTGATAAAGAGTCCCAAAACAGGTAGCCATGTCAATTCAAATGATCCAGAGTGAGTTGATGGCATTACCGACTCAATGAACATGAACTTGAGCAAACTCCTGGAGACAGTGAAGGACTGGGAAATCTGGTGTGCTGCAGTCCATGGGGTCACGAAGAGTCAGACACAACTGAGCAACGAACAACAGAGTGGCTTTATGAATACATATGTTGGTATGTAGTTTTTACTGACTGGCTTTTTCTGATTCTGTTCTAGTTTAACCACATGTTCCTGGTGGCTGAGATGGTAAAGAATCTGCCTGCAATGTGGAAGACCTGGGTTGGATCCCTGGGTCGTGAAGATCCCCTGGAGGAGGGCATGGCAATCCACTCCAGTATTCTTGCCTGCAGAATCCCACAGGCAGAGGAGCCTGGCAGGCTACAGCCCATGGGGTCGCAAACAGTCTGACATGGCTAAGCAACTAACACTTTGACATCCACTCTAGCATCTGTTGAGATATTCAAGGGGAGTTATCATGTGCTGGCCACTATTCCAGGTGGAGTTTCAATACTGATGGAGACACACAATTCCCAGCCCTCTGGGGCTTTCTGGTGCAGGCGGGAGACAAATCAGCCTTCTGACGAAACAGTTATAACAATCACTGAGGAAAATAACAGAAGCCAGTATGGAGCCGAGTGCTGCCCTGGGGTAGGCACTACTTTAAGTAGGGAGTTGGGAAAGATCTCAGGGGGTAAAATATGCTGAGCAGAGCCCTGAAGGTGGTGGGAGGGGCTGGGTGAGGGAGTAGGAGGGGCTGGGACTGGGTGGGGGCTGGGAGGGGAAGTGGGCGTGGCTGGGTGGGAGCTGGGGGGACGGGGTTGGGCATGGTGGGGGGCTGAGGGGGCTGGGGGCTGGGCGCTGGTGGTGCAGGATAGGATAGAGGTTGGAGGGCGATCAGGGGCCAACTGTGGACATTGCCACTCCGTGGAGAGTGGTGGGAAGGCAAGTCAGAGAGGGGCTGGTCACCCTAGGCCCTGAAGTGACCACCATGATGCGCGATGAATCACAGCATGCCCAGTGTTCCCATGGCTGCTGCACAGAAGGCCTGGGCCAGTGACTCACACACAAACATCCAGATCCAGCAGAGGAAACAGGAGGAAATTCTTTTCTAAGTCATGATACAAAGAATAAAAATGGAGGCAGGGATATTAGCTGACACTAAGGGTGGGGAAGGAAATGGCAACCCACTCCAGTGTTCCTGCCTGGAGAATCCCAGGGACGGGGGAGCCTGGTGGGCTGCCGTCTACACAGAGTCGGACACGACTGAAGCGACTTAGCAGCAGTAGCAGCAGCAAGGGTGGGGAAGGAAGTAGTGGAGGTCTGACAGGAGAGTAGGGAGGAGGAATAAGTCCTCCAGGAGAGTGAAAGAGTAAACCGACAAGGAAGAAGGGCCCATGGAGATGAAAGCGAGACCTACTCGTACAGCAGTGTATGCTTCTTCAGCCACATTACAGCACAGGTGAAGCCGCGGAGGAGGTAGAGAGATGAGTTATGCCCTGGAGAATTAGTAGGAGACGTGGATTGCAGGTGTAGGTGGAGTGCAAGAGTGGCTGGAGTTCAGGTACAAGAGCGGGGTTAAATAGAAAGAGGTGGTGACCAAGAATGGAATGCAGGTAGAGAGAGTGGGTTAAACCCTTGCTACTCAAAATATGGGCTTGCCAGGTAGGGCTAGTGGTAAAGAACTCTCCTGCCAATGCAGGAGACACAAGAGACTTGGGTTGGATCCCTGGGTTGGGAAGATCCCCTGGAGGAGGGTATGGCAACCCAGTCCAGTATTCTTGCCTAGAGAATCCTATGGACAGAGGAGCCTGGTGGGCTACAGTCCATGGGGTCGCAAAGAGTCAGACACAACTGAATCGACTTATCACGCATTCACG
The DNA here is from genome assembly GCF_032452875.1 of Bos javanicus. NCBI lineage: Eukaryota > Metazoa > Chordata > Mammalia > Artiodactyla > Bovidae > Bos > Bos javanicus. Next base: position 44,445,111 of record NC_083881.1, read on the forward strand.
CGCTCAAAGTGTAGTCCCCGGCCTCGCATCGCCAACCATACCTGTGGCTTGTGTGAAATGCAGAATCTCAGACCTACTGAATTAGAATCTACATTTGAACAGGTGAGCCACGTGCACACTGAATTTGGGGAAGAACTGGCTTCCGTTTGTGCCAAGCTGGGTCAACCTCCACTTGCCCAGAAGCCACAAGCACTCTATAAAAAGTGTTACTGAACAGGTTTCTGAGCTGAGGGACTTTCCTGGGGCTCTGCTTCCCCTCTTCCACCTTAAATGGCTCATTTTGGCTTCGTGGGTTTCCATTCAGCTGCCTCCTGCCCTTGCTTGGTCCTGCCTTTCAGTCTTACAGTATACAGTTGGCAGGCTTTGGATTCCATTTATGGAAGCATGGGGCCCTTGGAGCGCCTCACCCGCATTCCCACCCTGTCTGCAGCAAATGGCATCACCTCACTTCCTAAGATGGAGTTCCAGATACCCCTCCTCCTCTGCTCTCAACTAGCTTTGAGGGGCAACCAGCTACTCAGTGCCCTCGATCTGGCCTGCACAGCTCCCGGTGCCCACAAAGGTCTATTACCAGACACTAATGCAAAATACATAGTGTTGCCACTGTGGCTTCATAAAGGCTTAGCTTCTGGCTCTAATAATTACTCAGGGTTTTTATGTCTTCTTTAATCTGAGCAGACTGCCTTCACTCTTTCTAGTTAATTTTACAAAACGAGGGAAACAACAGCTGTATGTGACATAACTGAATGAAAGATGAAGTTGAGCCTAATTAATGCAGGCTTTGCTTCAATAACAGCTTTATTCCTAATAAACAGAGTGTGACATTCTCATTAACCTAGATACAAACTCCCACACTAATACTCACTCATGAAATAATATGAAAATGCTGAATTTAGAATCTCTGCTCTCTTTCAAGACTCAAATGATTTCAGATGCTGTCATTTGTAATAGTTTTATTATGATTACTAAAAATTACCAGTTACAAGGCTTCCTATTAATATTTGCAGGCCCTGTGCTGCACATTCCATACACCCTCATCTCATGGGATCTCCTGAGAATTCCATGGAATCTGTTCTATTGTTATGCTGATTCTACAGATGGGGAAACGGAGGTTTGGAAAAGGTAAGTGACACAGCCAGTAAGTGGCGAAGCCAAGTTTCAAACGCAAGGGTACCTGACTCCAGAGGTACACCTCACGCAAATCATTTTGGATAATACACTGCTGTTGCCTAGCGCTGTGGCCAGATACAGTTTATCTGTACCTCTGCATTCCTAAGTCCATACACGTATGCATGAGTGCTAAGTCACTTCAGTCGTGTCCAGCTCTTTGTGACCCAATGGATCATAGTAGCCTGCCAGGCTCCTCTGTCCATAGGATTCTACTGCAGTGGGCTACCATGCTTTCCTCCAGGGGATCCTCCCGACCCAGGATCGAACCCACATCTCTTCTGTCTCCTGCATTGGCAAGCGGGTTCTTTACCACTAGCGCCACCTGGGAAGCCCATACATGGTCATCACTAAATATTATATTACTTGAATCAAGAAAGTATAAACCAATAAGCCAACCATCTCTAATCCCATGATGACTAATATCTGACACAGGCATCCTTGGTGAGATGTGACCATTTTCTAGCTCTGTGATAATTCTTTCAGCCGTTTCTCGGCTAGAAGAAATCAATGAAAGGGATGAATCTGAAATCACTGTGATAAGTTGTAACAAACCTACTCAGCACCGTGGGGACCTGAATGTAACCTCCAGTGGGTGGGTGGCCCATCAGTAACAAAATTTGTTCTGCTGTCAGGAGAGAATGTTGGCAATGGCCACTCGTTGGATCCCTTTCTCCACCAAGGCAGCCAAGACCTTGGGTGAGTCTAGCACATGTATAGAAGAAGTAGAATGGAATCTAAGCCTTCCCGTGTGAGTTAATTACCACGAGACTCCGGACAGACCAGAAGCACCCACGATTCAGAGATAACAATGTCTGGTCCTGCCTCTTTTGCTTCCCAAGGACTATGTGAGAATGACTTGATGGGCTTAAGGTCCTTAGGTAGAAAGACCTGAGGTTAATGAAACTGTGTCCACATGCTCAGCATTGAGCAACACAAAATCAGGCCAAGACACACATATATGGTAATCAGGGTTAGGCACATGGGGCTCGTAGAATATTGCTTTTGATGTTAGTGAAGCTAAAAATAAATAAAACAACAATAACAAGAAACCTTATAAAGGGACCCTCCCCTTCCCCAGCCACCATCTGAAAAACAGAAACTCTCTTTCTTTAAATAAAAATTACAGTCAGCATTTTTAGTTTCTCAGATTTTGAAAAGGTACAAACACTGTAAGAAAGATAAATATCCTAAGTGAAGTGAAGTGAAGTGAAGTGAAGTTGCTCAGTCGTGTCCGACTCTTTGCGACCCCATGGACTGTAGCCTACCATGCTCCTCCGTCCATGGGATTCTCCAGGCAAGAATACTGGAGCGGGTTGCCATTGCCTTCTCCAGGGGATCTTCCCGATCCAGGGATAGAACCCGGGTCTCCCGCATTGTAGGCAAATGCTTTAACCTCTGAGCCACCAGGGAAGCCCTATAATATCCTAAGGCCCATGCTAAATACATAACCTTTTTTATTTTAATGTTTTATATTAATATATGAATGAATATTTATCACTCCATATTTATTACTGCCTCAATATTTATTACTGTCTCTACGCATATTTCTCCAGCTGTCTTAGGCTGTCAAGTCTGATAACGCGGGGGCCAAATCGAGTTAGTTCTCTTTGTAAAGCATGTGAAATTGTCATGCATAATTAGGCACATAAAGGGTTTCTGATGAAGTTGATTATGAAGAATGAGAAGAGTGACTGCCACGGCAGGCATGTTTGCTGCCATCTTCCTGTCTTTCTGAAATGCCAGATGATCACACGCTCACAGACATGCAGAGCTTGTGGAAGCCTGGGCTGAGAGATCACGCAGAGCGAGCTGAACGCCATGTGGTCTGTGGCCTAGCAGCAGCACCGGAAGCCCGTCAGAACAGCAAACCTCAGCCCCACCCGAGACTTAGGAACTGAGAAGGTGCAATGTCACAGGATGCCCGGGCAATCTGCGTGCACATTCAAGTCTGAGAACCACAGGCTAGGGAACCATCTAGCTCAGCAGCTTCCTTCTACAGACGAGGAAAGGCTGAAAAGTCTGCAGGTGCAGATACCTAAGAGGGTCTCACACCTTCCAACCCCTCCTGTTCCTTCAGGACTCTTCCTCCTTAAATTACTCTTCTGTGTATCTACAGCTTGCTGCTGAGAACACCGGTTGTTTGTGTTTGTCACCGATTCCTTTCATCTTTGAATACCGTGAATACACTTAGAGGTGCTGGAAACGGAAATCTAGAATACAGCAGAGGGCTTGCTGGTTACACACAGCCCACATCGTGATGGTGTATGGAACCGGCCACCAGGCTTCCTGCTCAAGATCTGGATCTCACATTTGTGATACCTTTTGGGTCCATGTTTCACCTTCAACCTTTGGTCCCTACTTCACTAACTGCTCCTAAGTCCCAGCTACACGTGGCCCTGCCTTGGAGTTCTGGAGACCAACCAAGTGAATATTATTCAAACCCTCAAGGATATGCCTTCCCAGAAAAACAAAACAAAGCTAGAACCATGTGAAAACTTGTAAAAACTCTGAGTCGCTCTTGATCTGCTGGTCTGTCACTGCATCTTTTAAACCAGTTTCCTCCACATCTTCTCTGTCCAGTCGTACTTCATTCTTCTTGTTTCAGTTTGGGAGCCATTCATTTCTATTTTGTTGTTCAGTCTCTAAGTCTTGTCTGACTCTTTGTGACTCCGTGGACAGCAGCACGCCAGGCTCCTCTGTCCTCAGTCATCTCCTAGAGTTTGCTCAAATTCACGTCCATTGAGAAGGTGATGCTGTCTAACCATCTCATCCTCTGCCGCCCCCTTCTCCTTTTGCCTTCAATCCTTCCCAGCATCAGGGAAACTTTACTATGAGTTTTTCTTCAGGATTTCAGCCACAAAAGTGGTTAGTGAGGAATATTCAGTAATATTCAAATCCCATCCCTTTTGGGCCACTATTTTCCAAAAGGTGAATAAGCACTGGCATGCACTTTCATCACTGTATGTGGCAAACATCTGTCCTGACTCACATTTGAATACCAACTGGTACCCTCTCAGTGCAGTGGCTTTTCTGGAAAAAAATTTCTCCAGGTATTAAAAAAGATTGGCTGTACTTTTCCCCACAAGTTTCAGTTTCTTTCTATGCATTTAGAAATCAGGAACAATTTGTTGGATATAAAAGAAAAGCACCGCATTGAAGAAGGCCTGTTATAAAAACACAAAAGATTAACTGAATCAAAATTCAAAGTTTGGTGCAGAAGTTTGGAAACAATGTGAGCACGGTGCTGAAAGTCAAACATTAGATTAGTGGGAGACCAGAACAGACTGACATTGTTGTGGGCAGCATTTCCTAAATAATCCTTGAGAGGGACTGCTAATCAAAGAGAGCCAGAAGTACCCAATCCTACCTTGGAAGCACTCTCCTCTCTCTCAAGGCAATATCCTTCATAAGAGAATATCATTCTGTCATCTGGGGTACAAAGCATTCCAGGAAATACTAGTACATGAAGGGGAAAAAGTACAAAGAGAAGATACTGCTGAACTGCACATCCCAGGAAGTCTGTCATGAACTGGTTGAGGCAACAGGTTTGGGGAAACCTTCACTACATTTTTGGAGATGTGCTAAATGAGTATATTAAGCATTTAGAACAGGGCCTGGGCTTTCCCAGTAGCTCAGCGGTAAAGAATTCACCTGCAATGCAGGAGCCATAGGAGACACGGGTTCGATCCTTGGGTTGGTAAGATCCCTTGAAGGAGGAAATGGCAACTCACTACAGTATTCTTGCCTGGAGAATCCCATGGACAGAGGAGCCTGGTGGCCTACAGTCTAAAGGGTCGCAAAGAATTAGACACGATTGAAGTGACTTAGCACGCACAGAACAGGGCCTAGTGTATATCATGTGGAATATAAAATCTCTCAGCGTTGGACTTGTATTCCCAAATTCCCCAAAGCAGCAACTGAGTGAAGCTCTTGAACTGCTGCCCTTTAGATGAGGCATGTGCTCTCTGTTGGCCACAATCCTTACCACTCCCTATTGTCCCCCAGATACTGTAGCCAAGCACCAGGTGCTTTTGAACACTGCATGGCAGTGCTGTTGCTAAAGTAGAATAAAAGGAAATGCATGAGGTTTTACCCATCTCTGTACCATCTGCTGATCTTCTGAGAGGGCTTTGAGACCCTCTGGCTCACTCATTTCTGGTACCCATCTGAGTTTCTTGCCCTGCTGCTGCTGCTGCTGCTGCTAAGTCGATTCAGTCATGTCGGACTCTGTGCGACCCCATAGACGGCAGTCCACCAGGATCCCTCGTTCCTGACATTCTCCAGGCAAGAACACTGGAGTGGGTTGCCATTTCCTTCTCCAATGCATGAGAGTAGAAAGTGAAAGTGAAGTTGCTCAGTTGTGTCCAACTCTTAGCAACCCCATGGACTGTAGCCCACCAGGCTCCTCCGTCCATGGGATTTTCCAGGCAAGAGTACTGGAGTGGGGTGCCATTGCCTTCTCTGGTTTCTTGTGCTAGCTAACGCTATTACCTGCATAAAGCTGCTACCTCTGCCAGGAACATGCTCTGCTCCTTGGCCCCCTTTTCCCATCTGCCCAGTTAGAATTCACTTTTCAAGGCTTTTGCAGTCTTTTTGACCCAGTCAGTTGGAATCTTCTGCTTTATTGTTGGTTTCCCTGGTGGCTCAGATGGTAAAGAATCTGCCTGCAGTGCGGGAGACATGGGTTCGATCCCTGGGTTGTGAAGATTCCTTGGAGAAGGAAATGGCAAGCCACTCCAGTATTCTTGCCTGGAAGATCCCATGGACAGAGGAACCTGGTGGGCTATAATCCATAAGGTTGAAAAGAGTTGGACACAACTGAACGACTAACAATTTCACTAAAATTTTAGAACTAGTTCTCTGGACTCCATTTTAGGCCAATAGCTGAATCATCTGATTTTTCCCCTCACAATTTTAAGGTCTTCTTTTGATTACAACATCCAGTTTTATGTTCTCAAACCTCTGTCTATTGGAGCCCTAATTACCCCCGTCCTACACACACATGCACACCTCAAGATGGACCTACAGTGTAAGTGTGTATGTATGTGACTGTGTGTGTTTCTGTGTGGCAAGGGGGTAACTGCTGGCATCGAGGCCAGGAGGAAGAGGGGAGGTGAAAAGGGCAGAGGAGGCATTCCTTCTTCCTCATTTGGACCTCCCGTTCCCATGAGACCTAGAAAGAAATGAAGTGGTAAAGGAGACCAGAAGAGAGGAAGAAAACAAAGTTGCTTCATTTTCTTCTGGAACTCCCTTCCCAGGCTTCCACTCTGCAACCCAGTGGGGATGTCAGTTCTATGTGACAAGGTGGGAAGGGATCAAGAGTGAGGAGGAGGAGGGGGCAAGAGACAGGGAAAGAAACATCCCCACTTTTACTCCTCACGACTTCATAACCCGCTCTCCATAGCCCCCCACATCAGAGATAAAGTCTGCAGCTGCTGAAAGAACAGGAAAGAGAGAAGATATTGGATAATAAAGGGCAGTCAGAGCTCAAGTCACCCTTCCCTGCCATCTCAAAAGTCTTTCAACCTCCTTCACTCCTCTGTTCACTTCTCAGTCCCAACTGCCTCCATGGCAACATGAATACCTCATCCCATAATTCTCTCCACTCCTTCTCCTCCATCCCTAAGTCTACTCTAAGGAGCCACACTGGGGGCTGGAAGAGCAGCTCCTTGAAGACAGGACTCCCACCTGGTACACATGGAGAGAACCAGCCTACTTGTCTGGCCCACAGGAATCAAGCCCAGTGCATGGAACTGGGTTTATGAAATCCCTGAACTCAAGAATAGTTTTCCTTACAGGGAAGGAAAATTATTATCAATGTATTCAGCAAAACTCCTGACACACAGAACTAGAAAAAATACAGCAAGTGTCTGCTAGTTTATTTCTTTCAATGTCAGAGTCTCTGGATTCAAATTACATACTCAGTTGCATATTATTTTTTATGTACTTGTTTCTTGAGATAGGACTTCGTAGGTGGCACTAGTGGGAAACAAAAAAAAACTGCCTGCCAATGCAGGAGACATAAGAGACCCAAGTTCAATCCCTGGGTTGGGAAGATCCCCTGGAGAAGGGAATGGCAACCTACTCTAGTATTCTTGCCTGGAGAATTCCATGGACAGAGGAGTCTGGTGGGCTACAGTCCATGGGGTCAGGAAGAGTCAGACACAACTGAATGACTAACGCTTTCATTCTTTCATTTCTTGAGATAAAGTGATAAAGTTTGAATCTGTTTAATAAAATCAACTTAAAAAGTGATGTGAATCTAGTATGAAAAATATCTTTAAAAACAAGTGTCTTGAAAAGAACTGGGGACAATAAATTCTATTATAATATGAAGGCTTTTCTTCTCTAGTCCCTAATGAAGTAGAGATAAGAACTACGGCCTTTTCCAACAGAGCCAAAGATCTCTATAATATTTTATAAGTCACGGATGGACATTTTTCGGAAATGACAAGATATTTGGGTTTAGTGCAAAGACCAAGCCTGAAAAAACATCTAAAGCTGGAAATAGGTTTTCCAAAGAGACGTCTGAAAGCATACATTGATAAGCGTCCCAAAAGCATGCAGAGCTTTGACTTGCCATTCTTTATCCTGCCTTATTTTATCTATTTTCTAGGCTCCTGACTTATTACATTAAAAGACAGGCTGTTTCAGATGACCTTGCAGGTACAGAATAAAAAGAGCAATTGACAAAGAAGGGGAAAAAAATTGTACAGTGAAGAGATGTTGCTACTTATGAAAGGAAACATTGACTGTCTGGTACAGGACAGAACAAGCCTGTCCTCTGGTCCTGGCTCTGTGAGCCTCCCCTTCTATAACAGAAACACTAACAGTGGCTGACATCTTATGCCAGGCGTGTTCTATGTACCTTTCATATGACAACACCTTATGAGGGAAATACAGTTATTATCCCCATTTTACAGATGTGGAAACTGACATTTAGAGAGGTTAATTATTTGCTCGAGGTCACAGAGCTGATGGGGGCGGGGCAGGGAGGCAGACACACAGCAACAAATAGTCTGGCTCCACAGTACAAGCTCTTATCCTCTCTTATTACTCTGTTCCACACCCTTTCACCCACTCCATCACCTTCCTTCTCTCCTGCAAATGCTCCAGTTTCTCCCACAGTGGCATTATGAGTTAAGAAGTCACTGATGTCTGGGTCTGGTGAAAACCAAGCTGCATCTCAGCCTTCTCAGACCTTCCCTGCAAATAAAGATAACAGGGATTGGCAGCGAGATGGGCGTAGAGCCCACAGCTTGCATCCCAAGCAGCTTTCCATTCCCGCAATCCCCCACCCACCCCCATCTTCTATCAGCACTAGTCACATGCCCAGCTTGAAAGCTTATCATCTTCCTGGAACTTTCCATCATCCCTCAATCCTAACACAATGGCTACAAACAAGCAGCCTCTTGTCATTTACAGTTTGGACAGGAAGAAAAAAAACACTTCTAAGCATAATACAGTAGTGAATTACTTAGGAGTTCCACATGGAATATTATTAGCTCCTTCTGAATATCTGTTCTGTAACAACAAGGTGCTAAGTACTACAAAGTACATCAATATGAATAACTGATTAACCTTTCCCTTGTGGTAAATTCCCCTTCTGTGTAACTCTCTACTTCCATTTCCTAACAGATCAACTACTTCAGATTGTGTATCTAAGAACTGCGCTTCCCTGGTGGCTCAGTGGTAAAGAATCTGCTTGCCAGTGCAGGAGACCTGGGTTCAAACCCTGGGTGGGGAAGACCCTCTGGAGAAGAAAATGGCAGCCCACTCCAGTGTGCTTGCCTGGGAAATCCCATGGTCAGAGGAACCTGGTGGGCTACAGTCCAAGGGATCACAAGAGTCAGACATGACTTAGTGACTAAACAACAACAACAAATCTGAGAATCAGTAGAGACATTCAGAATTGGGCTTCTTTGTAGAGAGATGGGACCTCTGAGTCGTAAAATTGAAAACACCTTAAATACTTTGTTAGAAAGCCAGATGCAGAAGAAATGCGTGTGTGGATGCAGAAGAAATGTGTGTGTGCTAAGTCACTTCAGTCGTGTCTGACTTTTTGTAACCCCATGGACTGTAGCCCGCCAGGCTCCTCTGTCCATGGGATTCTCCAGGCAGCAATACTGGAGTGGGTTGTCATTCCTTTCTCCAGCGGATCTTCCCGACCCAGGGATCGAACCCACATCTCTTACATTTCCTGCACTGGCAGGCAGATTCTTTACCAACTGTGCCACCTGGGAATCCCACAGAAGAAATATTACTACTTATTACACATATTAAGTGTCATGAAATTAATTCAACTGATGAGTACCTCATTGAAACTCTGACAGAACTACCAGAAAGTCTTTAGCAAGAAATATTAAAGTAACCATAGCAATGAAGTAATTGCACAATACTCTTTATTACTAATTTAAGAAATGCCAAAGAAGACACTTTATTTTGTGTATGCCTATTTTATTTCAGTGACTATCTTTCCCTAGTTGGACTAATGATTTCAACTCCTCCAATTCTATGGGAGTCTTAAGTATGACAACTATAAATTCTCTAATAATGGAGGTTTTTAGAAATATAACTTTAAATAGTTTATAATTAGGGATGATACATCTAGACAAATTGCTAATATAAAAGGTAGAACATTAAAGCCATGAGAAAGAAATGTGACTTGTGTGCTAAAAAAAAAAAGGCAGCAATAGATTCTTAGTGAAGAGACGAGAAAGGCTGCAAAAACTTGGAAGACAGAAGCCCCTGTGGGCAGGTGAGGAAGAGAAGGAGACAATGGTGTCAGCAGTAGTCACAGCTTTGCCCTGTCATGAAGGGTGAGTCATAAATTCAAGTGCTGACCAGGGTCAGGCAAGATCAGATACCATATATTACCATATATGAGTGAAGTGTGTCAGAAGAACACAAAGCCGTCTCAGATTTGGTAGAAAGGAAGGTGAACAATGTTGCCTTCCTTTATTCTAAGGAAAACAAGTGTCATGCCATGATAAAAAGGCAGCTGATGGCTGGCTGCATTATCTGGGAGGCAATAAGGAATGGTAAGGACTGTGGCAAACATGCCTCGTGTAAATGGGCAACCACGAAGCACATGTATTAACATCTAACTCCTTTGGGGAACTTGGGAGCGTGAATGCAGTGTTGGCGAATGTTTTCCTTTTTTTCCTCCTTTAAGAGAAGCTGGAAACATGGATTTTCACATGATATGTCACTATGTTTAAATACATGCTACTACTACTATGATTTGAAAAATAATACTCTACCTTCCATCACTAAGCAGGCCCACAAAACAAGGCTTGAGGATCAGATTTGAGGGTCATCTGATATATAGCTTCTGCTGAGGTAGGAGCAGGATGGAATTTGGATAGCAAAGGCCTGGAATTTCAATCTCAGATGTACTACTGCAGGGCCTAGGAAAAATGCTTAAACTTTCTAAAGTCAGTGCCATGCACCACAAAGATGTTTAGAGGTGAAATAAGCAGCTAGCGTGAATAGGTAGAAGAGTGTAGTCATTGAGAGAGAATGCATGTTTCTGAACCAGTTCAGGCTTGGCCTCACTGCTCATCAGGACGGTATTTCACCTCTCTGTGTCAGAGTGTCCTTATTTTTAAAACGCTATTGACGTTACACAGTGTTGGGGTTCAACAAGTATTAACAATTTTTGGACACATATGATCAATATAACAGAACCCCTTGCTTTCCTTCCCAACCCCCACCAAAGAATAACTATACTTTAAGAGGCAATTTCATTGTAATAACTTTCTGAATTTGGATATGGAAAGTTCTGTATAGTATGATACTGACCCAACTTTTCAAACTGAAATGATCTACAGAACATTTTAAAAGCTCTTCACTCAAAAAAAATTTTTTTTATTTATTTATGCCTGTGTCAGCTCTTGGTTTTTCCAGTGGTCACAGGTGGATGTGAGAGTTGAACTATAAAGAAAGCTGAGTGCCGAAGAATTGATGCTTTTGAACTGTGGAGTTGGAGAAGACTCTTGAGAGACCCGTGGATTGCAAGGAGACCAAACCAGTCAATCCTAAAGGAAATCAGCCCTGAATAATCATTGGAAGGACTGATGCTGAAGCTGAAACTCCAATACTTTGGCCACCTGATGCAAAGAACTGACTCATTGCAAAAGACCCTGATGCTGGGAAAGATTGAGGGCAGGAGGAGAAGGGGACGACAGAGGATGAGATAGTTGGATGGCATCACTGACTCAATGGATATGAGTCTGAGCAAGCTCCAGGAGTTGGTGATGGACAGGGAGGCCTGGCGTGCTGCAGCCCATGGGGTCGCAAAGAGTCAGACACGACTGAACTGTGTCGGGTCTTATTGCCCAATGTGGGCTCTATAATTAAGGTGAGCAGAGTTCAGAGCACGCGGGCTTAGTTGCCCTGTGGCCATGTGGGATCCTGGTTCCCTGACCAGGGATGGAACCCTTGTCCCCTGCATGGGAAGGCAGATTTTTTTTTTTTCAATTGAAGGATAATCACTTTACAATATTGCTTTGGTTTCTGCCATACATCATCATGAATCATCAATAGGTATACATATGTTCCCTCCCTCTGGAACCTTCCTCCCATGTCCCACCCTTTCTCACCCTTCTAAGTTGTTACAGAGCCCTGGTCTGAGTTCCCTGAGTCACACAGGAAATTTCCATTAGCTATCTATTTTATATATGGTAGTGTATATGCTTCCATGCTACTCTCTCCATGCTTCTCACCCTCTCCTTCCTCCTCCTGCCCACGTCCATAATCAGTTCTCTATGTCTGCGTCTTCATTGCTGGGAAGGCAGATGCTTAACCACTGAACCATGAGAAAAGTCCCTTGACTTAAATTTTTTAATTCCGTTTTTGTTTTCAGATGCTTGTAGATTCATATGCAGTTGCTTGTAACACAGGGAGATCTCATGTGTCCACTGCTCAGTTTCTCCCAATGTAATTTCTGGAAACACTATAGTACAACATTACAACCAGGAAATTGACAACTATGCAGGGAAGATACAAGACATTTTCATCACCACCAGGATTATACAGGTTGCCCTTCTACAGCCACACCCACTTCCCTTCTGCCCCTAGCACATCCTTAACCCCTGTAAACCACAAATCTGGTCTCTATTTCTATCATTTTGTCATTTTAAAGAACATTATGTAAATAGTACCATACTGTATGTTACCATTTTTGATTGACCCTATTCACTCAGCACAATTCCCTGGAGATTCATTCAATTTGCTTCATTTATCAGTCACTGGCTCCTTTTTATTGCTGGCGTGTGTGTGTGTGTGTATATATATATATGTATTCCATGGTATGGATATACCACATTTGTTTAACCATTCATCTGTTGAAGGACATATGAGCCAGGTTTGGCTGTTAAAAATACAGCTACTACAAATATCTGAGTAAAGATTTTTGTGAGAGCATACTTACTGACTTCTCTCGGATAAATGTCCATGTTTAAGTTTTTTAAGAAACTCATTTCCAGAGTGGCTACAACATTTTATATTTCTACAACAATGTGAATGATCTAGTTTTTCCCTATCCTCACCAGCATTTGGTGTTGTCACTATTTTATATTTTAGTCATTCTGGGAAGTGTGTAGAGCCATTTTGATCTTGTTTTAATTTGCAGTTTCCTAATGGCTAATGATGTTGAACATCTTTTCATGTGTTTATTTGCCATCTGTGTATCCTCTTCAGTGAAATGTCTATTTCCTAATTGCCTTGTTTGTTTCTTTTTATTGTTGACTTTTACTAGTCCTTTGTTAGACACATGGTTTGCAAATATTTTTTCCCACTCTGTACCTCGCCTTTTCATCCTCTTAGCAGTCTTCTGCAGAGCAAAGTTTTAAATTTTGGTTACATCCAATTTATCAAATTTTCCTTTTGGTGTTGAGTCTAAAAATTTTTTACCTAGTTATACCTTAAAGATTTGTTTTTATATTTTTTCCCAAGAGATTTATAGCTTTGTGTTTTACATCTAAGACCATGATCCATTTTGAATTAATTTTTGCAGAAGATGTGAGGCAGGTTAAAGTTCATTTGTTTTTTACATATGGATGCCCAACTGTTCCAAGGCTATTTATCGAAAAGGCTAACTTTCCTTCACTGCATTGCTTTTGCATCTTTGTCAAAACCCAGAATCCCTTCATGTTGTTTATAAGCCATACAGTCTCCAGTATTCTGCTAGACCAGCTCAAAGGAACCAAGGCAGTAGTTAAGAATATCTCAACTTTATAAAATCATAGATCTGGAAGTCAGAAGACCCACTGCATTTCCCCTGGTGGTGGTAAGGGTCAGAATCACTTTTCTCACTTTTTCCAGCTTCTAGCTGCTGCTAAGTCACTTCAGTCGTGTCCGACTCTGTGCGACCCCATAGACGGAAGCCCACCAGGCTCCCCCGTCCCTGGGATTCTCCAGGCAAGAACACTGGAGTGGGTTGCCATTTCCTTCTCCAATGTGTGAAAGTGAAAAGTGAAAGTGAAGTTGCTCAGTCGTGTCCGACTCTTAGCGACCCCATGGACTGCAGCCTACCAGGCTCCTCCGTCCATGGGATTTTCCAGGCAAGAGTACTGGAGTGGGGTGCCATTGCCTTCTCTGTCCAGACTCTAGAGGCTGTCTTAAATCTAGTCTTGTGACCTTGCATCGTATCAGCTTTTCTTCTGCTTCCATCCTTACATCTCTTTGCCTGGCCCTCCTATTTCACTCTTGTAAGAACTCTTGTGAATACATTGGGTGCACCCAGATAATCCAGGAGAGTCTCTCCATCTAACAATCCATAATTGACCTTTGTGAAATCCCGTGACCATGTAAAGTAACTGATTTAAGAGGCCCTTGGAATTATGATGTGGATATCTTAAGGGGACCATTATTCACTGTGTTGGTCACTCAGTTGTGTCTGACTCTGTGATCCCATGGCCTGTGGCCCACCAGGATCCTCTCTCCATTGGGTTTTTCCAGACAAGAATACTGGAATGGGTTGCCATTCCCTTCTCCAGGGGATCTTCCTGACCCAGGGATTCAACCTGGGTGTCCTGCATTGCAGGCAGATTTTTTGCCATCTGAGCCACCAGGGAAATCCCTATCTTAAGAGGACCATTATTCAGCTTACCACACTTAGCTTCCTGTAACTGAACATTTTTATCTTTTGCCAAATTTGCAAGTTTGCAGCCCTTATTTCTGCCAGTACTTTTTCAGCCCTTCTCTCTTCTTTATCTTCTCCTGGGACTCCAATGCTACAAACATTAGATCTGTAGTCACAGTCCCACAGGTCCTCAGGGCTCTGTTTTTATGTTTTCTTTAGTCTGTTTCTCTGCTAAGATTTGGGCAATTTGCATTGTTCTATTGTCCAGGGAACCCACTCCTTCCTCTGTCCCCTCCATTTTGCTGTTCATCCCATCCACTGAGATTTTTGTTTCAGTTCTATTTTTCCAGCCTAAAATATCCACTAAGCTCAAAATTATATGTCCTATTTATTTGCTGAAACTTCCTGTTCACTGTTCACAACTGCTCAGTGAAGCATGTGGATGATGGCTGCTTTAAATCCTTTTTCAGATAATTCTACCGTCTATGTCATCTAGCTCAGTGTTGGCCTCTATTGAATGCCCTTTTCTCACTCAGTTTGAGATCCTCCTGGCTCTTGGAAGAACATGTGATTTTTTCATTGAAATCTGGACATGTGGGACATTATGTTATGAGACTCTGGATCTTATTTAAGCCTTGTGTTTTAGCTGTTTTCCTCTGATACCACTCCGGCAAAGGAAAAGGAAAGACTGTGACATTATTGCCACATGAGACAGAATGAGGTTCCCCACTACACCTCCACTGACATCTGAGAGAGCGGCTCCCCTCTGCCGCTGGGCAGGGGGGTTCTGGCCCCCACCTATGTCTTCCTGGCTGGGAGGGGCAGTGTTACTGTTTCCTATGTGGTCTCTACCAACACCACCCCGGTGGTTGGGAGGTGCGCAACTCGACTCCTCGTGTGGTTGCCACTTGCACAGGGGTGGAGGTGGCAGGTTTTGGTACCACCCAGTAGAAATCAAAGTCTTGGCTCCCTACTGCTCAGCTTTCTGTTAACACCACCCAGTGAGGGAGGGGTCTGGGGTGCCTCCTTAGAGCCTGGCAAGGGTGGAAGTCCCAGCCTCCCAGTCCGCCTTTGCTGGCAGGGTGGGGCCGTAGTTTTTTTCTGTGATGTTTGGATGGAGGACAGCAATTATTGAAAAGTTTTCTGTGCCTTTTCTGATCCTTTGGCTAAAAAGGACAGGCTTTCGTTGTCACCGCTGTTTTGTCTGCTCCTGTTAGTGTTTCCTGACTGCTGGCTTCTCCGACTCTAAATTTGATTGTTGTTCAGTCACTCAGTCGTGTCCCATTCTTTGCGACCCCATGGACAGCAGCACACCAGGCTTCCCTGTCCTTCACTGTCTGCTGGAGTTTGCTCAAACTCATCTCCATTGAATTGATGATGCTGTTCCACCACCTCATTCTCTGTTGTCCTCTTCTCCTCATGTCCTCAATCTTTCCCAGCATCTAAATTCGATATATGTTGCCAAATATATGAGGCAAAAAGAAAACCCATGTAACAAATCGTCACGTCACTCCTTGGGTCTTAAGGTCCATAGATGATCTGCCTTCTTTTCTCCACCTTTCAGCCTTATTATATCTGTTTTACAGAGTATCTAGGGGTTTCACTTGTACTTTGTCAGAATAACAGGGAAAAGTATGGCTACCCCACCTTTTCAGAAGCATAAGTAGTCCTTCCTTTCATTTTGAGGTTAAAATTAGAAAACTCATCAAGCAAGGAAATTGCACTTAACTATGCTGAGGACACTACATCAAGTAAGAGCAAAAGAATGCATCAAATCAATTTGAAATACCTAGCAAATAATTTAAGGAAAACTTTAAATGCTATGGCATTTAACCCATAAGAAAACTAAGTTTACAAAGAATATCTTTTAATTGTGTTCTCAAAAAAATACCCACCAAGATTTTAGTTAACTTTTAATTTAAAGATAATTTTAGAAAAAGAAAGGGACTTTTCCTCAGTGGGCGATGTTTCGTAATCAGTTACCTACAATACTGAGGTTTTTAGTAGTTTTTTCCCCCTACTTCAGTTCGTCTCTGAAGGCATTTTTCTTTCCTCGGCTCTCTGTAAGAATTGGCAGTATGGATATCATGTGGGGTTGTATTTATATTTTTTGAAAGCTTTTCTCCCATGTGACATCTTTATAGAATTTAAGAGAACGAGATGCGTGCATGCTACTGGATGCCAGTCATTAATAAAGAGCAGACACAGTTCCAATATTACATCTATTTTCCTTTAATCAGCCCTTTATTTTTAGATGGAACGGACAGAGTGGCAAAAGCACGGCTAAAAGTAAGTAAAAGTCTGCCAAAAATACAGTGAGATGAGGTCTGTTTTCAACAGAATTTTTTTTTTTTTTTGCAGATCAATGTGAAAGGTTACTCTTTAGGTTTAAAAAGTACCCAAATCAAATAAGATATAGTAAGTAGCAAGAAATGTGTAAATGAAAAGAACTCTCAAGTAGATAAAGGCACTTGCAAAGAGCCTAAGAGGAGCTCTGAGTTAGGAAGGTTTGGCATTTACTCAGAACAGTTCTGCAAAAATCCGGGTTTGAATTTTATGTTCTACTTTTAATCAGAAGCAAATGGCGACTCCTCAGGGTAGACTCTAAATCCACCACATTACTTCTTCACGGAGCTGTTTTCTGTTCCTTGGGTGAACAGAAGGAAACTGCATGGTACAGTACTCAGTGAGATGTAAAATAAGGATTAACAAGCCATTCTGGAGAGTTAGCAAAAATTAAGCTTCATTGACCAGCTTGATTCACAGCCAATCTGGCAAAAAAAAAAAAAAAAAAAAAGCACCCTAGAAAGCAAACGAACAGTGAAGTGACAAGCAGCACACAAAAAATGAAATAACCCACAGAAGCATTAAAATTATGAAAAGGTATGTTGTGTTCCGTGATCAGTCAAGTCCATTACTGGAATAACAAAAGGCTGACAAAGGTCTGTGTAGTCAAAACTATGGTTTTTCCAGCAGTCATGTATGAATGTGAGAGTTGGACCATAAAGAAGGCTGAGCACTGAAGAATTGATGCTTTTGAACTGTGGTGTTGGAGAAGACTCTTGAGAGTCCCTTGGACTGCAAGGAGATCCAACCAGTCAATCCTAAAGGAAATCAATTCTGAATATTCATTGGAAGGACTGATGCTGAAGCTGAAGCTCCAGTATTCTGGCCATCTGATGTGAAGAGCTAACTCCTTGGAAAAGACCCTGATGCTGGGAAAGACTGAGGGCAAGAGGAGAAGAGGGCGACAGAGGATGAGATGGTTGGATGGTATCACCTACTCAATAGACATGAGTTGGAGCAAATACTGGAAGATTACTAAAGGATAGGGAAGCCTAGAGTGCTGAAGTTCATGGGGTCGCAAAGAGTCAGGCACAACTTAGAGACTGAACAACAATTCTGTACCCAATGTGTTAGTTGCACTGAGTCTTTGCAACCCTATGGACTGTAGCCCTCCAGGCTCCTCTGTCCATGGAATTCTCCAGGCAGGAATACTGGAGTGGGTTGCCATGCCCTCCTTCAGGGGTCTTCCCAACCCAGGGGTTGAACCCGGTCTCCTGCACTACAGGCAGATTCTTTACTGCTTGAGCCACCAGGGAAACCCCTGTACTCAATCAGCTAGTCCAAAACAGCCCACTGGCCACTGTAAAATCTGCTTAGGAAATAAATAGTACATTCCCCTTCCTATATCCACAGAAGAGAGTTTACCAGCAGAGAGGAACACATAGGCTAGTGGAGAGACGTATTACCCCTTTATCTGGAAAGGACAAGTGACATGTCCTTACAGAGCGGAGATGAGCAGTAGCAGAAGGAACCCTCGGCCAGGGAGCTGCCCTGTGGGTGGTTACTTGGATGGGCCAGGCAGCCAGCACTGCTGAAGACACAGAAGGTGGGCAATTCTGTCTGCTGCCCACCATGGTTTTAAGACTTCACTTATAGGAAGGGGAGGCATTTTAATGCCATTGGGCTCTTCCCAAGATATGTCAAGGATCAGGAAAAAAAAAACACATTGATTTAAAACTTAAGGTTCTTTAGGACTACCCATTTACTCTAAGTTTAAGACATTTTTAATGTTGCCTAAGTACCTCATGTTTTATCAAAAAATAACTCTTTAATGTCTATTATCTTAAAAGAGCTTCACATTTGGGTACATGTCTTTGATGATGTATTATTTACATGCCAACTCCCTCCTAAAAGGATCTGAAGCTGTCTAAATGATCTATCAGTTTATGAAAAAAACGTACTAAACCCAAGTGCAGGTATTGTAACAGAAGCTCACTAAAATCAAAACTAGATGTAAATCTTACATTTATGACCTTTAATCACCCAAAGTGCATTTCTCTCCAAAGGGAGAGACCAGAGTACTAAAATAAACATCCTATTATCATTATTAGTCAGGGACTTTTCTTCTCTCTGTTGGTGGTGCTAGTGATAAAAAACCCGCCTGCCAAGGCAGGAGCTTCAGGAGACGGTGGTTTGAGTCCTGGGTTGGGAAGATCCCCTGGAGGAGGACATGGCAACCCATTTCAGTATTCTTGCCTGGGGAATCCCATGGACAGAGGAGCCTGGTGGGCTACAGTTCATAAAGCTGCAAAGAGCCGGACACAACTGAAGTGAAAAAAATGCATGCATGCGTTTTTTCCTCATGCATATAACCCTGTGTTTATCTTTGCTATGGGTAAATAGCAAAATGATTATGATATCTTTAGATGTAATTAGAGTAAACTGGGTACGGAGATCTTGAAAATAGTTGGAAAGGTGCTAAGCCTTTAAAAAGAAGCCAAATAAATCTGCCTTGCCAAACAAACATTTAAACCAAATTACAATGCACACATCCGGGGGGAAAAAAACTAGCTTAACATGCCAGTAGAAAAAAGTAGAGATGCTAAGCTCTAACAAGGGCAAGGGAAAGTTATTATCAAAAATGTCAAAATGAGAGGCTTTGGACAAAATGAATAGGTTCATTTACCATCCTTAGGGAGAAAAAGTTAAATCAGCAAAGAACAGTTTCTTTCTTGGCAATAAGAGCTGGTCTGTTTGTTTTTTAGCTTTCTGAGAAATCACAGTACAAAATTCTTACTGTTTCCTCTTGAAATTCAATTTGCTAAATTATTTTACAAGTGGAGATTTATCACAACTCTGTCAAGAACTGTGAAGGCTCTGAGATTATATCCAACTTGGAAGCTAACAAGTTGCCTGCCACATTTCATGGATGCTGTAAGAAGACAGAACTGTGAAGGCTCTGAGATTATACCCAACTTGGAAGCTAACAAGTTGGCTTGCCACATTTCATGGATGCTGTAAGAAGACACAGGACTCTTGAGTCAGAGACAAAGGGTTGTATTACTTAGGGTCCGGCAAGTAAGCAGCATGGGTTTCCTGTTTAGTCACTTCTGCTTGGCGCTCAGGTCCCAGGGGTGCCGGGGGCTGGGGGCTCAGGTGGCTGCTGTGCCTGCAGTGTGCCTCTGCATCACACCTAAAGAACCCTGAGTTTGGGGAACATGAATTATTCATCACAAAGCCTTGCCCTGAATGGAGGCATTTTTATATTGGATAGTAAATAAACCTATCCTTTGCTCTGAATGTAGACAGGATCCCTGTCCTCTAACGCTGTTCACATCACAAACATCCTTGAAAAAGTATTGCTTCTATTTGTAAGACATGCAGAAACGTGAGACCTTTTCCAACACTCTCACTGAAAGCAAACAAACAAAAACAAACAACAACCCTGTAAAGACTGACTGAAATTGCATTCTACTTACAGATTAATTTGGGGAAGGACCACATCTTTCCTACACTGAGGTTCCCAAGCTATAAACACTGTATGTCTTTCCATTTACTTAGTTCTTAACACGTGGCGTGGCGTGTTGCAGTCCATGGGTCACAAAGAGTGAGGCACAACCAGGTGACTGAACAACAACAATATGTGTTTCAGATAAAGTTTTATACTTCTCTTCATAAAGGTAAGATTGTTCTTGAGTCCTTTGTAGTTTTCTGTTGCTAACATTCAGTTCAGTTCAGTCGCTCAGTCATATCCAACTCTTTGCGACCCCATGAGCTGTAGCACACCAGGCCTCCCTGTCCAACACCAACTCTCGGAGCCCACCCAAACTCACATTCATTGAATTGGTGATGCCATCCAACCATCTCATCCTCTGTCGACCCCTTCTCCTCCTGCCCTCAATCTTTCCCAGCATCAGGGTCTTTTCCAATGAGTCAGCTCTTCGCATCAGGTAGCCAAAGTACTGGAGTTTCAGCTTCCACATCAGACCTTCCAATGAACACCCAGGACTGATCTCCTTTAAGATGGACTGGTTGGATCTCCTTGCAGTTCAAGGGACTCTCAAGAGTCTTCTCCAAGACCACAGTTCAAAAGCATCAACTCTTCAGTGCTCAGCTTTCTTTATGGTCCAACTATCACATCCAAACATGACCACTGGAAAAACCACAGACTTGACTAGATGGACCTGTGTCGGCAAAGTAATGTCTCTGCTTTTTAATATGCTGTCTAGGTTGGTCATAACTTTCCTTCCAAGGAGTAAGCATCTTTTAATTTCACGGCTGCAGTCACCATCTGCAGTGATTTTGGAGCCCCCCAAAATAAAGTCATCCACTGTTTCCATTGTTTCCCCATCTATTTGCCATGAAGTGATGGGACCAGATGCCATGATCTTCGTTTTCTGAATGTTGAGTTTTAAGCCAACTTTTTCACTCTCCTCTTTCACTTTCATCAAGAGGCTCTTTAGTTCCTCTTCACTTTCTGCCATAAGGGTGGTGTCATCTGCATATCTGAGGTTATTGATATTTCTCCTGGCAATCTTGATGCCAGCTTGTGCTTCCTCCAGCCCAGCATTTCTCATTATATACTCTGCATATAAGTTAAATAAGCAGGGTGACAATATACAGCCTTGACGTACTCCTTTTCGTATTTGGAACCAGTCTGTTGTTCCATGTCCAGTTTTAACTGTTGCTTCCTGACCTGCATACAGGTTTCTCAAGAGTCAGGTCAGGTGATCTGGTATTCCCACCTCTTTCAGAATTTTCCACAGTTTATTGTGATCCACAGTCAAAGGCTTTGCTAATATATATGATATTTTTATATCATATAAAACAATTGTGTAAATGATGACATATCCTACAACTTTCTGAACTTGTCCCCAGGTAAATTCTGGAACTCCCTCTTTGTTTTATCAGTCAGTCAACAGCATTCTGCAAATATGCAGCAGGTACCTTAATACATGTCCTTGAGGCAGACTATAAACACAGCTAAGCATTTATGGAGCTCTTGCTGTGTGCTGGGTATATAGTAGTTTTTTAATTTCTCAAAACATTCTAAGAAAAATTCTATTATTTAGATGAAGTCAACAAAATAGAATATGTCACTTGCCTGAGATCACACGTTGGTAAATAGATCTTGGGATCTAGATGATTTCCGATCAGTCCAGCTTTAAGATTTATGCAGGTGTGAAAATGTCAATTCCTGAGTAACAGTGATTTTCCTCTCCAGTTGGGAGTTTTCAGGATTGGTTGAAATGTCACCCTGGATCTCAAGTCAGCATCACCTCTGGCTTTTTGATGAGTGTAGGCAAGTAACAGACCTACTTAAGTCCTTGTTTTCAAACCACAGTGAAAATACTGCTTATTCTATCAATTTCACAGGCTTTGAAAGGAAAGTGAGAGGATAACAGCAAATTGTGTAAAACATCATAAAATGTAGATGAAGTGCAAATGGTTCTAAAAATGCAGGTATTGATCCTTACTCTGATTTGGCAGTGTCTGTAACAGTCATCCTGTTTTTATCTTCAGTTCATTTAAGAATCAACTCAGCAAATATTTGATTGGTTATTATGAACCAGTTTCACCACCGATGGATGACACCACCCTTATGGCAGAAAGTGAAGAACTAAAGAGCCTCTTGATGAAAGTGAAAGACAGTGAAAAAGTTGGCTTAAAACTCAACATTCAGAAAACTAAGATCATGGCATCTGCTCCCCTCACTTCATGGGAAATAGATGGGGAAACAGTGGAAACAGTAGCTGACTTTATTTTCTTGGGCTCCAAAAATCACTGCAGATAGTGACTGCAGCCATGAAATTTAAAGACGCTTACTCCTTGGAAGAAAAGCTATGACCAACCTAAACAGCATATTAAAAAGCAGAGATATTACCTAACCAACAGAGTTCCATCTAGTCAAAGCTATGGTTTTATCAGCAGTCATGTATGGATGTGAGAGTTGGACTATAAAGCAAGCTGAGCGCCGAAGAATTGATGCTTTTGAACTGTGGTGTTGCAGAGGGCTCTTGAGAGTCCCTGGGACTGCAAGGAGATCCGAGTCAATCCTAAAGGAGATCAGTCCTGAATATTCATTGGAAGGACTGATGCTAAAGCTGAAACTCCAATACTTTGGCCACCTGATGCAAAGAACTGACTCATTGCAAAAGACCCTGATGCTGGCAAAGATTGAAGGCCTGAGGAGAAGGGGATGACAGAAGACGAGATGGTTGGATGGTATCACCGACTCGATGGGGATGAGTTTGAGCAAGCTCTGGGAGTTGACAATGGACAGGGAAGCCTGGCATGCTGCATTCCATGGGGTCACAAAGAGTTGGACACAGCTGAGCAACTGAACTGAATTATAAACCAGTTTTAGTGCTAATGCTCAGACTCTTGTCTATCCAACTCTTTGAGACTCCATGGGCTACACAGCCTGCCAGGCTCCTCAGTCCATAGTAGTCTCCCAGCAAGAATACTGGAGTGAGTTGTCATTTTCTCCTCCAGGGGATCTTCCTGACCCAGGGATCAAACCTGTGTCTCCTGCACTGGCAGGTGGATTCTGTACCGCTGAGCCACCAGGAAGCCCTAATCCTAGACACTGGGGAAATAAACATTAATATGTTGTGATGTCTACCTTTAAGGAACTCATAGTCCAACTGGAAAAGAGAGACCACTAACCAGGCGATTATGATAAAGTGTGAGCTGCTCTTGATAAGGGATACTCTAATGAAGCATTATGGGAATGCAAATAAAGGACATCTAAACCAGATTTGACAGGGGTGGTTGGACAAGCACAGCTAGGAGCTCAGAGAAAGGGGCAGTTGAAGCCGGAAGCAGGACTTAATAAGTCAGTTAAGGGATTCAGGAAATAGTTTATGCAACATTTAAGGAACTTTGAGTTGATGTATAATTGGAACACAGAACACACAGGAAATTGTAACAAATGAGGCTGGATAGACAATCAGGGACCAGGTCACTAAAGACTTTGTATCCATGCTAAGGAGTTGGTGCTCTTTGCTGGAGACCACTTTTAGAAAAACTAATGAATTTTAAAGTATGGCATGAATAACTCTGCACCTTAGATAATTCTCCCCAGCACCAGGGTACAAAATAACATAGTTCGGGCTAAGTATGGCCAAAAAACCTTAAAAATCACATTGGGCTATACCTTATCCGGATGGTAAGACTCTAAGAGAATGGCAGAGGGATTTGAAATTCAAAGGCAGGTTCAGTATTTAACAGACACAGTGTATAAACCTTGGTGACCAGGCACTATGAAGAGTGAAGGATACAGAGGCTCAGAGGGACTTCCTGTTTTATTTGCCAGGTCTATTGAATGGTTGATAGAACGACTTCAAGAAGAGATAAAATGTGGCAGAGATAAAATGCGGCCTATGGGAGCAGACCAATCAATCAGCTGGGTATTTGAACACGTTCAGTTAGAATATCACATAGCAAATACTCATGTTGTGTCAGGCACCAAGAGGAACTCCAAAAGAAGCACTAAGCACTAAACAATTCTTTTCCTCTATGGTCTGGTTAAGAATACACAGATATGAGGCAATATATGTATATGCATTGCTGATTCACTTTGTTGTACACACAAACTAACACGACATTCTAAAGCAGTTATATTCCAATTAAAAACAAGAATATACATATATGAATAAACTATTTATAGAAATAATTGATAAACACTAGGGTCACTTCAACAGTGAGTGGCCAATTTTAACAATGAGCTGTACTTACCATAGTAGTTAATCTAGTAGTTATGATCCAGTATCCTAGATCATAGGGTAAACCAAAAGACCCTGACAATATTAGTTTGGACATCTGTCTGAATAAAGATGAATCCATTTATGAATATTAAAATGACATTACTTTCTACAATGAGGCTTCAGAGAAAACATTCTGAATATGATTTCACCTTTGTCAAATATGACAAATCCATTGTATCTCAGAACAAATGTTAGTGTTAGTCACTTAGTCATGTCAGACTCTTTGGGACCCATGGACTGTAGTCCACTAGGCTTCTCTGTCCATGGAATTCTCCAGGCAAGAATACTGGGAGTGGGTAGCCATTTCCTTCTCCAGGGGATCTTCCCAACCCAGGGATTGAACCAAGGCTTCTAGCATTGCAGGCAGATTCTTTACCATCTGAGCTACCAGGGAATCCCCATCTGAGAGCAAAAAGGTTTCGAAATGTCAATCAATTCATCATCAGATGTTGACGTATCTCCAGAGATTCAACAATATTAGCTCAGTCCAAAATTTTATCCCTTGTCAGTAAACTGATCTGATAACCGCTTTGTAAATTAGGTTCACCATTTAGCAGCATGTGTTTGCCAAGATAATACATAAGAAACAACAAAGAAAATTATTTGTCAAGTCAATGGTATTGTATACCATTTTACCTAAATTAGAAGGATGTGTAATCTGATCCAACAATTCATTCTTTAATCCCTAAGTGGTCTCAAAAATAGTGTCAATTTCTTGTGGTGTTGAGCTCCAATAGAGAAATGACAGGAAAACAGAGGGAGTAAAGCATAGAACACAACTTTCATCAGATCTCCCTTAAATCCAAGAGAGAGCCTCCGTGGTGGCTCAGTGGTAAAGAATTCACCTGCCAATGCAGAAGACTCTGGTTCAGTCCCTGAGTCAGGAAGATCCCCTGGAGGAGGAAATGGCAATCCACTCTGGTATTCTTGCCTGGAAAATCCCATGGACCAGAGGAGCCTTGTGGGCTACAGTTCATGGGATTGAAGAGAGTCAGACATGACTGCGTGACTAAGCACAGATCTCTTCAATTCATGACACAGGTGAGTCATGCCACCACTTCAACTAGATCTCCTCTCCTACAAAGCGGGAATTGTGAGGCCTTAATGATATACATTAATGTGCTTGAAAAATACTTGGTTTTCAACTAATGTTTAATGAATGAAGCCTCCAAGATATATACTGAGCAAAAAAACCTATAAAATGAAGAAAATAATACGCTAACAATATACAATCTTTTTGGCACCATCAAAACTACCTGCACTAAAACAGAACTACGTATCTGACCCAAGCCTGCCCACGTAAGTCATCTTGCCTTCAGTGGCAGAGCCAGGAATCAAGGGTGTAGCTAGCATTTGGGGTAATAACCTAGCATAATTAATTTTAACTTGAAGGTGGTCATAAAGTCTAAAAATTGGTGAATACACATAACATATGGTATATTAATATTACTTTGTGTGCATGTATGCTCAGTCATGTTTAACTCTTTGTAGCCCGCCAGGCTCCTCTGTCCATAGAATTTTCCAGCAATAATACTGGAGTGGGTAACATTTCCTCCTCCAGGGGATCTTTCCAAGCCAGGGATTGAACCTGCATCTCCTGTGGTGGCAGGCAGATTCTTTACCACAGTCACCTGGGAAGTAATATTACTATATTACTTTACAATACAAAATATGTTCTAGGACATATATGTCTATTTCCAGACTTTATAGACACTCTATACAATCAACACAAAATGCTTTCACTGCAATTAAAAAGCCAAAGTCTCTTCCTGCTTCACAAATCGATGTTCTTTAAACTGCAGTTAAACCCTTGTTTTGCTTCTCATTTCAAGACTGTGGCTGAAGTTCCTCTTTTGCTTACAGACACATGCTGGCAGGTG
Organism: Bos javanicus; assembly: GCF_032452875.1. Classification (NCBI taxonomy): domain Eukaryota; kingdom Metazoa; phylum Chordata; class Mammalia; order Artiodactyla; family Bovidae; genus Bos; species Bos javanicus. The sequence goes on from NC_083881.1 coordinate 44,471,303, forward strand.
GGGGGTTTGGAGGCATTTTGCTTTTACAATGCAATTGCTTGTCTTGTATGTCAGAACTCCAGAGGCGGCCCTAAGCCCACCTCCTAGCACTAATGATGGAAATGAGGCTGAACAATAAGCAACAAAACGCCACACTGGGAAAACCTCTGACTATCATGTTGGGGTCTGGAAGGGCCAGCCTTCCCCGTGGCAATTTGCAGGACCCAACAGTCAGGCTTCAAGGGAGACAGAGCCCCTTCATCTTCCTGGAAGTTCATTCAAACTGGGTTCATGCCTGAGGCAGGCCATTCATAACTGGGGTACAGCATGAGTGTTACTGAGGCCACAACCTAGAGGATGCTGGTCCTCGCCTTGGCCTGCCTGAGCAGGGCACCCAACGGAGGGGGCATGGCAGCGCAGGGTGAGGGGGCGTGGCAGCACGGGGTGGTAGGGGGGCAGGCACCCTGCTCTGGGAGAATTTTTTCTTGCTTTGTTCATGCTCTTTGTCTCTACATATTCCCCAGGGGCAAGGGTGTGCTATGAGCTGAGTGATATTTCCCCAAAATTCCTATGTTAAAGTCCTAACTCCCAGTGGCCCAGAGCATGACTGTATTTGGAGTTATATCTAAAGGCAACTCTCAAATTGCCTTTAGAGAGGAAATTAAGTTAAAAATCAGGTCACTAGAGTGGGGCCTAATCTAATCTTAAGAATGTCCTTACATGAAGAGGAGAGGACACGCAGATATCAGGGATCCATGTGCCAGAGGGACAACGCTGTGAAGAGGCAGGGAGAGGACGCCATGTGCAAGCCAAGAAGACTCCTCGTAGGAAACCAGCTCTGCTGGCACTGGTCTTGGACTTCCAGCCTCAACAGCTGTGAGGATATATATTTATGTTGTTCAAGCCATCCAATCTGTGGTACTCTGTTACGGGAGCCCTAATAGATTAATAATACAGGATGCCTTCCTTCCCCAAAGTCTGCTGCTGCTAAGTCACTTCGGTCGTCTCTGACCCTGTGCAACCCCACAGATGGCAGCCCACCAGGCTCCTCTGTCCCTGTGATTCTCCAGACAAGAACACTGGAATGGGTTGCCATTTCCTTTTCCAATACATGCATGCATGCTAAGTCCCGAAAGTCAGGCCCACCCAAACTTTATTATGAAGTTAAATCTCCAGATAAATACATCCAATATGCCATCACCAGAAGAAAATAAAGCTGGAACCTCCCTCACACTCTCAAATGGAGGCAGGTGGGTCACTGAAGTCAATGTGTTTTCAAGCCAGCTTTTACACCAGATCTCTAATTATCAGTGTGCTTTCCACACAGCAACCCTCCTCCACCTCGTCAACATCATTTGCACAACTCTTGGTTCAAGAGCCACTTAAAAAATAAATGACTCATGGCAACTGAAAGCATGATAATTTTCTGTGAGGCATGATGGTTGGGTTTCTAGGTTTATGGTGATTAAAAAAAAATGCTACTCCTTAAACCTCTTGGCTTCTTTTATGGGAAAAAAAAGGCAAAAAGAGACCCAGAAAGACCAATGAAGATCAAATCTCTCCTTTGTAATATACACACCCATCCCAATTCCAGGACTTAAGAAAGAACATTAAAGTTTTCCTCCAGAAAAGCCAGCAAAAATGGACATTTCTGGTTCTGTCCCAAGATGGGATGTACTGGATTTGCAAGAAGGACCATGTTCATTCATGAGACGTTTAACCTGCAAAAGATTTCTGAAATTTTGCAGAGGTGTTCTTCCCATCTTCATGCAGGCAGCACTGGCTACAAATAAGGGCAGACTGCTTTGCCAGTCACAACATGCATGAGCAGTATGACCTTGGGCCAGAGGCTTAATCACATTGAGTCTGTTTCCCAATCTGTAACCCAGGGAGCATACATTCCTTTTACAGAGCTGTTGTAAGAATTACATGGGATAGTCGAGTAAGCAGAGCCCTCAGACATAGTATTTCTCAAAAATCAGGTTCATGGACTCCACGCATCAGACACCGGAGGCTTAATGAAGTCTTGCTGAAGTCTTGGGTCCCACTCTTTGTCACTAGACCAGGTTGGGGTCTAGAAGTCAGCACTCTGAACAAGCATTTTAACAAGTGGATGAAGGCTGGTGATGTTGACAGGCCACGAGGCCCTGTGAATCAGGACCAAGGGCAGAAGAAGAGCCCAAGATCAGCAGTCTAGCATCAGGTCAGCAGGCTGCCCGCTCTGCTCTCAGCAGGTCCCCTGGTTCCAGATCCGGACTCCAGCCTGAGGCACTGGAATCCCTAGTTCTGGTTCAAGTTCACCTTTCGTCCTGCTCTGAAGTGATCTTCCTAAAACACAAACCTGGTCAGGCTGCTCTCTGCCCTCCTCTGACTGCCTGAGTCTGCTCTGGCAAGGCTGGTCTCTGAATTCTGATCAGCTTTGCCTGTTTTGGTCACATGTCAGCCTAAATGTCACCTCCTCCAGGGCGCCCTCCCTAACTGCCCAGTCACTCCCAGTAACATTAACATGTTTTACTTTCCTAGAACCTAATACCTGCTGATATTCTCTTGTTTATGTGACTATCTCTTCCCGCGAGAAAGTCAGTGTGTGGAACACAGAAAGAACTCAATAAACGCATACTGAATGGATGAACACGTTAACTAATCATTGGCCTGCAGTGCCAGCCTTGGCAAGGCTCTCACTCTGTATGCAGGAGGCAGAAAAAGTGCATTTTTCCATGCAAGACAACAACTGTAGGACAAAGTTTCAATTACATGATATCTTGTGTTCAGGGGAAAGTGTTACAGAAATACAATTTCTGTAAACTGATCCCATTAAAGAAAGCTGGCATTTAAGTCATTCCTGTATCTTTACAGTAGCTCATAAAGTGAAATATTCCTTTTCTTTCTTTGCACAACTAAATTTTCCAAAAATTTTACGAGATGCCCTTAAAACAGTTAGCTGTGCATCATTAATGCCAAAATCACCTCACTTACAATTTTCTACTTACCGACACAAATAAAAGTATTGTCACTGTCTTTGGAACAAAATATCCCTTAATAAGTGGAAGCAGTAGGGTCCAGAGAGTATGGTAGGCCCACTCCTGTTATAACTGTTCTCAGCTCCTTTAGACACTGCGGGACAATGGAGCCTGTCCAAAGGGTCCTGTGTGCTGCTCTCAGAAAATGGACATACATTCTGACCACAGCATGTCTAGAGAAGAGGCTGTATAAAGAGACCTTTATAAAGAAGCCTATTCGAATGCATTTCTGTCCAACTCCGGGACTCATTAATGTGTAAGGAAAGATTTCCGAGACCCATAGGTGCATTAAGAATAAAAGCAAACTCTGAATAGATGACAGCTCCATTTTAGTACTAGCTTCCCCTCTCCCACTAATTCAGAAAAATTACATTCTATACAACAGTTTTCCAGCAAAGACCCTGCCACCCATCTTTCTCGTTAAAGAAAGGCAAAATGAAAAAGTCTCCACTTGGGAACTTTAATAGGTTCTCCCGCGTGTGTCATTGTGGGGAGTGAGTTGCAAGTGAACTAGCGGCAGATGAGGCAGGAGGGCGCCCAGCTTCGGTTTACAGAGTTACACAGAAGAAAAAGGAAAACAGTTGGTTGCAAGGCTGGAAGCAAAAGTTCTGAAACGAAAATCAGGCCCCTGGGTGCCAGCCTCATGAGGAGATAAGTGCAGGCTTCGCCCGAAATGGCTTCTGGCCTGCCGAGACCATGGGGGCCACCAGGATTTACTAATGAGAACATGGTCCCAGGGGGAGAAGTCGTCACACCAGCTGGGTGTGTGCAGCTGCCCCGTACAGACACCCACACCCTGAGCTGAAACCCAACATAAACTGGGGATGTTGCCATTGTTTAGCCTCTTCCTGTCCTTTTATTAAAAGCAGTATTTTTAAAACTAAAGTATAGTTGATTTACAATGTTGTGTTAATTTTTACTATATATCAAAGTGATTTAGTTACACATACACACACACACACATATATATATGTATGTATGCATGCTAAGTTGCTTCAGTCGTGTCCGACTCTTTGCAACCCCATGGATTATAGCCTACCAGGCTCCTCTGCCCATAGGATTCTCCAGGCAAGAATACTGCAGTGGGTTGCCATTGCCTTCTCCAGTATGTACACAGATATACACACACACACACATCCTTTTTAAATACTCTTTTCCATTATGATTTATCACAGGATATTGAACATTGTTCCCTGTGCTATATAGTGGGACCTTGTTGTTCACCCATTCTAAATATAAAAGCCTTTAACTGCTCACCCCAACTTCTCACTCCATTTCCCCCCAACTCCTCCCCCTTGGCAACCAAACTTCCCTGCTGGTCCTTCTAGTGATTCGATGGCTATAAACAGGTATTGCTGCCTCTACACAGGTGGTTCTCAGTGTAGAACCACCTTGGAGGAGCTTTCAAGCACCAGCCTGGCAAAGCTGCACCCTCCCCCTGGCACTCCCCCCACCACAGCATGGTAATCGGTAATCACAATTACTAGAGGCGAGCCCTGGACATCACCAAGTATTAAATCTCTCCAGGTTGTTAGTCACTCAGTCGTGTCTGACTCTTTGTGACCCCATGGACTGTAGCCCGCCAGGTTCCTCTGTCCATGGGGATTCTCCAGGCAAGAATACTGGAGTGGGTTACCATGCACTTCTCCAGGGGATCTTCCCAACCCAGGGATCGAACCAGGTCTCCCACACTGCAAGCGAATTCCCCAGGTGATGCTTTTTGCAGCCAGTGTGGAGAACCACTGCTCTACAAGCGGCTGGAGAGAGGGAGACACATATAAGAGGGATCAGAGGGTCCACTCCAACAGAAGGGGGCAGCATCCTCACAGCACAAAGAAGGTGGGGGGCATATTTAAACGAGGAAAGAAGACGGAGCAGTAACAAGGTGGGGCCCTTGTGTGCTGTCAGCCCTTTGATAACAGGAAATGTGGTAACAACAAGCAATGTTTGAAAACTCAAGAAAGGAAGACGCTTGGCACGAGAAGACAAACTTGTCCTGGCTAACCAAGACGGGACGAGTGGAGCTATTTAAAGCTGGGAGATAAGAGATAAAATGAATCTTGGGAAGAGGTTGTAAAACCTGTGAGGAAAGTGTTGGCTGAAGCTGGAGAAGGAGATGTCAACTAAGATGCTCCAGAAAGAAATCTATGCTAGAAAAGGCGGGGCATGCACTTCCACTGCCAAACGGTGATGACTCAACACCTGTACACATGGATGGTTCCCCTTTAGACAGAAATTTTGGTGTCACCCTTGAAGCAATTAAGAACTGTAAAAAACAAAGAAAAGAAAGAGGCAGCAAATTACAGCATGTACGCAAGTGCCCACTAACTTTGGCTCACATTGCTCTTTAAGAACTTAGTACTGCCTTGATGTTTTGAGCCTTAGAAAAGCAAAATTCTTGGATGTCCTTATAAACGTGCAGTTTTTCTCTAATGCTAATGCAACACTACACCCTCTTTTTTTTCTCATTTGCAGAAATGGAGTTCCCTTGTTTATAAATGGGTCTCACAGTCTAGAGTACAGTTCTGTTTAAGTAACACCTCTGTAAGGGCATGCTTGCTCACATGCCACAAAAGCAAATGTACATGTTGATCAAAATACTCAATGCTCATTCTACAGCTCCCTAGGAGAAGGCCAGCTAAAACTCACTGCCATCTCAGTTACAATTTCACCACTGGAATCTGGAAATTAATAAAGATGTGAAATTTATGATTAAAAGACTAACAAGGTTTGCTAAACGCCATTAGGCAAATATATAAGATGATTATGCAGGATTTTAAGCATTCTGGAACAAGTCTGAAATATCTTGCTTTGATGGGTGTCCTCCTTCTAAGTTGTGATCCCAGTAAAGACCCTTATGTCATTTTCTTCATGTCTCCCTTTCTTAAATTCTAAATATCTTCACTTCAAGAGAACTGACTCCAGTGGATTCTCTACCTTGGCTTTTCTCTTTTCCTTTAGGTGTTCAATCTCACAGCCCACGATTTTGTGACAGGTGTGATGGTTACCAAGCATGAGTCTGGGGCTACTGCGGTGATGTCTATCACTGTTACCTTTGGATTTTCTTCAAGGCCATCTTTTCTGACCCTTAAAAGCTATTTTCATCATCTGTGGCCCTGGGCCTGGCGGAGGAAGGGATGGGCTAGATGAACATGGCTACAATCCAGGCCTAAAGCAGGGAGGTGAAACCACAGACATAAGAGAATGTGGGTCTGGCTGGCCATACACATCCATACCTGGCCCTCATCCACCGAAACTGAACAGCTAATCTGGCATTTTGTCAAGTCTGATGGGAAGTTAATGATGTGAAAGAAAGACAAGTATACCCATGGCTAAGCTGTATGAAGCATGTACGTGGCAGAGGAGATGTTTGGGGTGGGGCTGAAGGAGGATGGGACAATTATTTTTGAATGTAATATCCTGGACAGGTTCATAAACCTTTAGCCACAACTTTAAAATGCAAAATTTTGTGAAAACAGAGTGTCTTTGTTATTTTGCTACCAAATGAATTTGTTCCAAACCCTGACCTGAGCTGACAAGTCTTTTTCTGTCCAACTAAATGAGAATATTCATCTACTTTGCTGTAGAAATGACTGTGTCTCCCGTATGCCACGGGAGTATTACCTAACTTATAGGATGCAAACTGCATTCCCTTTCTGAAAGCTAGATGGATTCTAAAAGACATTTGGCCCCAGAGTGTTGGGCTAAAGAACTGCTGACCTGCGTACAACTCCCCAGACTAGTGAGTTCTCCAGATTTAAGCCTTGTATTATTTTCCCACATCACGCAGGTGTTTACCAGACCTCAGCTTTTCAATGACTTCTACAATATTATTTTAGTAGACACATTTACAGGGAACTAAACAGGACAAAGCTAAGAAACAGGCATACCATGTCCGATTTCAGATATGAGGCCTTAACACACGCGCTCATCTTTTCCTCTGTCACCTTTCACTGTATCAGTCTGGGAGTTCTGACACTGAACATCCCCAGTCTGGGCCACAGCAGGTGTACTATGCAGGTAGTATGAAAACGGGAAACATGATGCTGATTTTCAAAAAGAAGCTATCAAACTGTGTGTTTATTTTTGTAAACATTTTTAAATTCGTTTAAAATTTTATGCAAAAATTAATATTCCAGGGCATCCCTGGTGGTGCAGTGGATAGGAATCCACCTGCCAATGCAGGGGACATGGGCTTGATCCCTGGTCCAGGAAGATCCCAAAAGCCGTGGAGCAATTAAGCCTGTGTGCTACAACTACTGAAGCCTGCGTGCCGCAACAAAGACCTGGAGCAACCAAGAGTAACGTTAATTAAATAAATTTCAAAAATTAACATTCCAAATAAAATGTCCATAGATGTGCCTTTTAGCAAATGGAGACGGAAAGTGAGACAGAGAAGAGAAAAAAGACATAAAGATTAGCTCTTGCCTGGGACTGGCAGTGAGAATGCAGAATGAACACAAAGGGGCCCAAGGGATCTTTCTGGGGTGATGAAAAAGTCCTAAAATGAAACTGTGATGGAAGTCCCATAACTCTGTCAGCTTTCTACAGATCCATGAATTGTACACTTAACATGGGAGAGTTTTATGTCATGTAAATTATACCTCAATGAAGATGTGGGAAAACTAATCCTAAATGTTGGGAGTAACACTGTTTATGTCAACACCTCTTCTTTTGTCCTGATGTTTCAAATTAACACCAGTTCAAACAGGGGAAGAAGGATGCAGTAAATGAGATCCATTCCGATCATTAAGGGAAAAGGAGAAATTTTGCTCCCAAATGACTAATTTTACATCCAGACAGAGGAGATGAGTTCTTCTAGATACTCCCCCACATTTAGCAAATGAAATTGAAATTATTTCAAATTTAACATGCCACGTGTGCCTCTCTAATTACAGCATACATCACATCAAACAATAGTATTTTGTTTACCACTCATCCTGCAAAGACGGCGGAAACTCCTGAGGACGATGTCATGGTCTTCCCCACATTTTCAGGACCAAGCAGGTGTTCAGTGTATGAGTTTATTAAATGGAAGGATCTCTTCATCAGAACCACTGAACACACTTCCATTTGCGTGAACAATATAAAGCAAATTAGAAAGACACTCCCTACTTTCTAGACCAGGGTTTGCCACCCACAGCACTGTTGACATATTGGCCCCGATAATTCTTCCCTGTGGAGCAGGGCTGTTTGGTGCACTGTGGGATGTATAATAGCATCCCTGGCTTCTACTTGTTTATTAGATGCCACCAGTAGCCCTGGCATTCCCCTCCCTGCCCCGCCAACCCCCACCCTCGCTCAACAGCTGTGACACCCAAAATGTCCTCTGGGTGGCAAAGTCACCCTTCCTTGAGAACCACAGCTTTAAACAGGAAGAGTATAATGAAGATCAAATCAAACTGTTGTGTTCATATTTCAGCAGTGCTTTTCATGTTATTACTTCCTAAAGCTAGTGAGAACATCAAAAAGAAAACGCATATGACTAGCAAATGATAATTCTTTGACCACGGGCCTTGGCATTTTATGGGGAGAAGAAAAGAAGTTCTTTTTAATTTCCTTGTAACTGCAAAGATGCAAAAGGCTTGTTCTGATCCAAGGCTGACAGTTTCCAGGATATGTGGAGCTGGAAAAATCCATATGAGAAGGGTCCAAATGTCAAATGGCCTATGGCTGTAAAACAGTATAAAAGCAGCGTGCTCTTTGCCAGCACTGGGCTGTTTATTATGAACTGTAGCTAGGGGAACAATTCTGAATATGCTATTGAATATTTATTAAAAGAAAAGATCTACAATAATGCAGGTCCTGACCAGCTGCTATTAGTAAACCACTCAACCAGTTGGAAAGGTTAAGAACTGTGGTGGCAAAAACCATTAAGTGCAAGTCTGATCCTTTGGCATTTTGTTTTTTCTCAGCCACCACAGTGTTTAGCAATCCTCTTCCATACACCCTGGCATCAAATCTGAAAAGCTGTTATCCATATTGTATGCTTTAAATGAGTCCCTGAACATTACAGTTTCAACTCTTACTTTGGAGATACTGGGAATTTCACGCTGATGTTAGAAGCTTAAGATGTATATTTTGGGCAAAATGACTATAATATAGTACAGCAAAGAAAAAATTGTCTTATATTACTTGACTGTGTTTCGTTATCAAGATTCATAATACTTTACTGCAAAGCATCATTATTTTTTATTTAGGAAAACAGAGAAATACACCCCTAACCTCAACACTAACAATTTAGGCCCTACACATGACATCACTGGTTTCAGCCACTTCTGGATTTATCAGTCTATCGCATATGAGAAAAGGTTATAGCAGAGTGTTTAACTGTCAATTCCTAATATCTGAAAAGGAAGCATATCTTTTAAGACTACGTTTGTAAAAATATTTATATCTCTGCACATCTATTGGCAAACATAAGTAGGTTTAGGATTCTGAAACATTAAGCATATAATTCCTCAATCTGCTAAGAGAAAGAGCATACACAATATGCAAAAAGCCCTCTATTCAAACAAGCTGTGACTGTATACATAACTATGGTATTCAAATTAGATTACTAATTTAGACATGTTCTATCATGTCAAGTAGATACTAACATAAAAAAAATGTCAGAATAAAATTCAACAGGAAGAAAAATGAGGTAAGGAAAATTCAATTACTCTCTTTAGAAAATGAAAACTCCTAGTACATAATATTAAAATACATACTTCTGGAAAGATTAGTGGGAATGCAGCTTAATTACTCATCTTGGTGGTGAGTAATAAACACAGTATTGTCAAATCACCTCTACAGGATACTACCTCTGTGCCCTGGATTATCATATTTGCATTTGGATGAAACTGGGATACGTGAGGCATGGAATGGCCAAACTAAGTTTCATTTTACCTCGTCTGAATTTCCTCACATATTATTATAAAATGCACTAAAATCACACATAAAACACAATATTATTTGATATTATTTAAATTCTCATATGCCTATATTATAATTTCTCAACTGCAACGGACTAAGGCTACCATAACACACCATGTGTAATGATAATTACTAGAACTAACACAGTTGCCTAACATTTTTATAAAACTTTAAAAAAATTTATAAGTGTATGGCGATTTTAGGAAATCAGCACTAATAATAAAAGATGAACCCACCAAATGCCACAAATGCATAAGCCCTTTTGGATTCAATTTTTTTCCAAAGCTAAAATGTAAAATTGGCACCATGAAGCTTGAAATTGAGATTTAAAGATAAGCACTGGTACCAGCATCTTGCTACTTGCTAGAAATTGCTTTTATCTGAAAACTGCTATTTAGAAAGGCCCCCAGATAATTTTTATGAAATAAAGGTAGCATCATAAACTTTACAAACAGCTGTAAGATTCCATGAACATTTCATGATTCTAAACATTTCTATATATTAACAGTTAATATCTGCCTTAACAGTAGCAAAATTAGGTAAATTTCAGAATATCTGAAGCTAAAATACAAGTTGTAAAACTAAAATAAGCCCTTTCGATTTATCCTGCATAATTTTACACTGCTTAAGAAAAAGACAAATGCTTTAATGCTTTGGCATTAAAAGGGGAACATGATAGCTGCTTTGGCAAGATAAAGCAAGCTACACCACTTAATGTATTTGGAGAATTCAGGAATGATATTATAAAAGGAAAACCAATAGTTTAAACTTAATTTGACTGAATTATATCACACATACACACACACACACTTCTCACCTACAAAGGCCATTGTAACAACTGAAAAACAAATTTCCATTATACCAGACAGCAAGTTTAACCACAACAATTTTACAGTTTAAAATGTTGAATGCTTTTCTTTTTAAACTTAGATGTTTTTTAAGCTTTTTAAGATAATGAAAGAAAAAGATGTTTGTCTCTAAAAAAAGCTTTCCCCTAGTTGGACTTGATTGCATACATTTGCATAAAGAATCTGTGGTCCATCAAATATAAAGACTGCAGTCAATATAGCTTCCACTATTGGTACTTTGAGCAGACTAATGAAAAAAAAAAAAACTCTTAAATTTTTTTTAAAGTAGCTACCCCCTAATTTTTCTTTAGTAGCTAGTCAGGAAGACACAGGCAACATAAGGGAGTGGCAAGAAGCCAGAATTTGAAGCCAGAATGCCTTATTTGGGGTCCTAGGAGCTCTACCATTTACTAGCTATCTTATTTCCACAGAGGCACCTCAGTTCCCTCATCTCTGCAATGGGAATAATTCCACCTTTAGGTCAAAATGAAAGGAACAAGGACTGATATGCATGATACTAACTAAAACACATGGTAATTATTTTCATCATCCCCCCAATACTCCAGCTTGTCTATGACTTAATGTTGCCTGTTTCTTATAAGGCAAGTGAAAATTACAGGAAACTGTACCTAATATATCTCAAATAATCCAGTGAGCCAAAAGGCTCATTAATAACTCTAACAAGATTGGTTCAAAGGTCCAACCCTCCAAAGATGCTGTGGCCATGAGAAAAGCTTATTTTTGTAAACTACCAAATGATGGGTCATCATCACTGTCCCTTTTGACGTGCTCATTCATGGGCACAAAGAGACATGCCTGTTATGAGAACCAAGAATTTTATGTGCCAAGAAAGTAATTCTTTCATTCTTCCCACTTTCCCAAGTGCCCATGTCCTGCTATCAACGAAGGAGAAAAATGAATGGAAAGGGAAAAGAAGAAATGACAATTCTATGCTATAAGCAGCTTGAGATCAAGGATCGTGCTTTATTCATGATTTTATTTCTTAATTCTTTTCTTCACCCCACTCCCCGTCCCTTTTCCACACAGTAGGTTCTTAATACTTCTTCACAAGCCTTGAGAGCTCTATGAGACACAGTCACTGTCCTGTGTGTAGTTACAAGTGCGTTAACAGTCAGACTGTTCCTCTGCTCTCTGCCTTTTCTTTGTATTTTACTCCTTTTGTCACCTGGCTCCCATTCCATCAAGCACCTCATTCCGCTTTGCCTCTGGCTTCTACCACTTTGTGTCCAAGCACTTGTCTATAACTTCCCTCACTTAATCTTACTATTCCCCCATCTCCTTTCCCTCTGCCTGCCACCTTGGCCTTCAGGCTCCTTGGAAAAGCTATGCCAAACCTAGACAGCATATTAAAAAGCAGAGACATTACTTTGCCAACAAAGGTCTGTCTACTTAAGGCTATGGTTTTTAAAGTAGTCATGTATGGATGTGAGAGCTGGACCATAAAGGCTGAACTCCGAAGAACTGATGCTTTTGAACTGTGGTGTTGGAGAAGACTCTTGAGAGTCCCTTGGACTGCAAGGAGATCAAGCCAGTCAATCCTAAAGGAAATCAATCCTAAATATGCATTGGAAGGACTGATGCTGAAGCTGAAGCTCCAATACTTTGGCCACCTGATGTGAAGAGCTGACTCATTAGAAAAGACCCTGATGCTGGGACAGATTGAAGGCAGGAGGAGAAGGGAACGATGGAGGATGGGATGGTTGGATGGCATCACTGACTCAACAACATGAGTTTGAGCAAGCTCTGGGAGATACTGAAGGACAGGGAAGCTTGGTGTGCTGCAGTCCATGGGGTTGCAAAGAGTCAGATACTACTGAGCAACTGAACAATGACTACAATGAACCTTCTCAGTCAGATTACAACCTCCACAACAACTCCAAATGCCCAGAAGATTTGAAAACCTGTATCTCCAGCTCAGCCTCTGTCTTAAATTCTAGTACCACAGGCCTGTGCAACTGTCAATAGAATCCCAAGCCCTGGATGTTGCACCGGATATTGCCCTGGTCCCCTGCATCATTATACAAATACACACCTGAATGCATTATCTCCCCCTACAAACCACATCATCCTTTGTATTCACTATCAAGAACTCTGTCCTTTCAATCACCCAAGCCAGAGCTCTGGGAGTCATCCCTAACGTCACCACCCCTTCCTGCTTCTCTTCTCCTTCTCTGTCCCTCCCCCATCTCCCCATCAGTCTAAGTTCAGACCTTAAATCCATACTAGGATTCAACAGCTTTTGCACACAACTGCTCTTTTCCACACAGCCATCCTTACATCCCATCCATTCTCTACAACACACTAGACTGATCCTTGTAAAAGAACGGCCTGAAATGCTCAAATTCATCTGGACCAAATACACCCTACAAGACCCTTTCCAAAGTGGCTCCAAGGCTCCACTCTCCATTTCTGGACCTACCTACTGCCCCTCACGGGCACCTGCCGCAGGGAAAAACCAGCTGTCTCATAGACACACCACGCTCTTCGGCGCCTTCACTGCACCGTTCTCCCTGGTCTCTCTGCTCACAAAGAGTTTCCTGTCCCACTCCTATCCTCAGCTGCCTGGTCCCTTCCAACTCACTCTTTCAGGCTCAGACCCTGCCCTATTCCCTAGGGGTAAGTCACCTCTGTGGACTTAGGTACCCCTAATAGAGCCCAGCATCTTTTATGCACTGGTTAAAACTGGAGTTAAGCATCATTTCCCCTCCCAAGACTGAGAGTTTTGAGAGATGTGAAAGGAATCCTCTTACGTCTGACGTTTCATTATCTAACACTATGCCTTGTGTATCGATATGTATCTGGTGAATGCATAAATGAGTAAAAACCAGTCCAATTAAGTTTGACTCAAACACTGCCAAGCTGCTAGTGGCTGATTATGTGTGAATAAGAGACTCACAGCTCTTTTTAGAAGAGGTCACAGAAAATATCATAAGGCCACTCTGGCTGCAATTCCCAAGTGTTGAATACAGAAGTTGTGGTGTTCCCCTGTGTGGCCATGTTACAGATTGGCTCTTTTACAGTTTGTTTTTTTTTTAATTGTCTTGTGTGGTTTTACTGCCTGTGATCTATAACATGCACTACTTCAATATTAAAGTCTCCCAAAAGCTTCAGCAAGTTCAACCACACGGGGGTGATGGAAAAATGAGTACGGGTCAGGGTGAAAAGCCAGAGTGAGTGGAAGAAACATTAACAGCAGTGACTGAGTCACAAATACCTCAGGACCTGAACCTCAAAGACGCATGTGAATGCCCTTTATTTCTTAGGGAACAAATTCACAGGAGAGCTTCCATATGCAACCCTGGAGCTCCCTGCAGACTGAAATAACACATGTAGCAGTGTTGACTAGTCACAGCTTTTGGTCCTTTTAGAAAATCAACTGAAGTTGATTTGTAAGTGTTCTCTTACAAATGAACACTAGAACAAAAGATGCAGGGACTGGGTCCTATGAAATTAAAACAAAGCACAAATCTACTGTTGGTCAAATAAAACACTTAAAAAAAAAAACTTGCCTACTCCATGAGGTTCATATGGTTTCAAGTGCTCTGTAGTTTAGCACGCATGCACCCCAATCAGGCCAACTTTCCCTGTCCTCTACCATAAAACCCACACTTAGGAAATTGAATTTTTCTTAAGTTTTTAATCACTCACAGACTTGAAAATTATACAGTCCTATAAAACCAAGAAGGGGGAGTAGGTTAGACATTAACATACCAAATATTATAACAATGACAACATCAAATATAATAACTCAAAACCCAAGGGATATGAAGAATTTTTTAATGGATTTTTAATTTTTTAATGGATTTAAAAAATTGTTTTATTTGGGAAAAAAAAAATGCTCCTTACAAAAGTGTTGCTGCAAATTACAGAGACTCTGCAACAAATATTAGCTCCAGTGTGAAATCGTGAGAAAATAGAGGAGGTGCCATTCATGGTAAAGGGTTTTGAAAATATTGGACATTGGTTTTAAATTCTGCCCTTTCCCTCTGCACTTCGAGTGCAGTTAGAGAGACTAGGATGCAGATACAGAAGATGTGACACAATGTTCATTTTCTGAGACAACATGCTTACACCTTAATTGTGAGACACACATGTTCATTTACTTAAAAACCTCACTGTGACACATGACATCACTACAGTAATGTTCACTGCTGATTAAATCAATTTTGATTTACTTTTTTAGAAATCCCCTGAGAAAATCTCAGGTTGTTCTTTCTTGGATGAGAATGACGAAACTGCTGCTGCTGCTAAGTCGCTTCAGTCGTGTCCGACTCTTAGTGACCCCATGGACTGCAGCCCACCAGGCTCCTCCGCCCATGGGATTTTCCAGGCAAGAGTACTGGAGTGGGGTGCCATTGCCTTCTCTGAATGACGCAACTACATGACATCAAACAGAGATAAAGTTTGCAAGCTTCTTCACTGCGTTCCGTTATCAGTGGATGGCCATATGCTTCGTATTTCACAATGCTAACACGTGGGTTTCTTTTCTGAGATCATTGAATGAACTAAGCTTTAAACTCTTCCTCCACAAAGATCTAGAAGACCGTGGGCACAGACCTTCAACCATCCCTTCAGTTCTATCTCAGGGTCCCTGTGGGGATGGAGTGAGACTGAATAGGATTATTTCAAGAAGCACAATACAAGACATCTATGCAACAAAGCTGGACGATATGAAGGCCCCAAATTACGCAGCAGAACACTAGGCCCCATAGACTCCCGGGCTCCACTCCTGGGTCCGAAACTCACTAATGTGCTCTTGAACAAGTGCTCTGATCTTTCTGCTTGTGCAAAAAATGATAACAAAGTAACCACATAAGGTCACTGTGGGGATTCAAGTAAATCGTGTATGTATTTCCTGGCATGGCAGCCAGCACACATAAGGGTTCTGTGTTAGCTATTCGTTCCATCCAGTAAGGATGTGGCAGACAAATCATGGAGCTATCTGTCCCTACAATCACCCCCACCCTCAAATTCAGCAGCGTCCCAGCCTTGAGGGGCTGTCTCTACCGTGTTGCACACGCACTGTTTATTTGGAGAACTGGTATCACCTTCCACGTGTTTCTCCCAGATGTCTGAGGCCACAGCTTTAGAAATACAATCAGCCCCCAACTCCCCAAGCCTACAGGGAAGATAATTCAAAACAGGAGAGATGACTGGGAAGAGTAAATGGTCTTCATTCATTTTATTCATACCATAAGTAGCCTGCTTTTCTGGTACTTATATCTTCTGACAGCTGGATGTTGGAAGAAAGTTGTCTGGAAACAGAGATGGTCACAGACAAGCCAGCAAACAGTTAACAGGGACAAGAAATAACATCATGCAAATTCTAAAGAATTAGTTGAAGTTAACTTCTGGCCCCAACTGGAGTCACAGAAGTGACTGAGGAAGACTTGTATTATCGAATCACCCAGAGCAGAGGAACATTTGAAATGTAAAAGCACTTGAAAGAGTAAAAGGAACATTGGTGCTCTGGCAGGAGGGCTAAAACTGAAGTAGAAGATATTTCCAAGAGATGTGGAAAGACTCAGCTGATGGCAAGGACCCTTTCTGACACCCTCCTGGAACCTTACACCCATGGACTTTTAAATTTTTTAATTGAGATATAATTAACATGCAAAATCATATTAATTTCAGGTGTACGACATAATGAATCAACATTTGTATATATTGCAAAATGGTCGAGATGAGTCTAGTTAACATCCATCACCATACACAGTTAAAAATAATCTCATATGAAACTTTTAAAATCTACTCTCTTAGCAACTTTCAAATAGGCAATACAGTATTATTAACCTTAATCACCATGCTGTACAGAGAATTTTTTATTTAAAAAAGCCAAGGTAGAATATCTGTCTTGAAGCTCCTTTCAGTGGCAGGATACCAGGTTTAATTAAATATTAAATCAGTCTGTAAGCTGCCTGTGGCCTATGTGCCCTTGACAGCAATTACATTTTAATATCTAGAAAATGAGTTAATATTTACCAAGGGCCAGAATACTATGTAGATCTGGATTATACTCTAAGGAAGCCACAGGAAAAAAAGTAACTTTTCAATTATTTTCAACTTTTAGAAGTCAAGTAAGATGCTCAACAGGCTGTGGACCAGAGTTTTAACGAAATGCAGTCCACCAGTCCATGGGCAATTGGTTCTAGAACCCCCGAGGATACCAAAATCAGTGGATGCTCAAGTTCTTTATATAAAATAGCTTTATATCTGCACATAACCTTAAAGTACATTCCCTCACACACTTCAACTCTAGATCTCTTATAACATCTAATACAATGTAAATGCCACATTAACATAAATATGTAAATGCTATATAAATAGCTGCTGGAGCAAAGTACGTTCAAGTTTTGCCTCTTGGAACTTTCTGGAATTTTAAAAATATATTTTCAACCCATGGTCAGTTCAATCTACAGATGTGGAACCTACGGATATAGAAGGCCGACTGGACAGCTCATACATGACCCCTGAAACTGCTTCCGACCACACTGTACTAAGGCCCAGAGGAAGAATGCTTATTTAACATGAAATATAAATTATTGCCATTCTGAACAAACAGTACGATATGCAGCAAAGTGTACACTCTCTCTCTCTCTGCCCCAGGGGTACTCTCCAGCTAGGACTGAACTCATGCTCACAGATGACACCGATTGCAGAAGAATGGCCTGCTTGTGGTGGTTCACTAGGCTGTGCAGATCCCGCAGCTTCATCTGCAGGCAGCAAACAAACCTGGGAGGGGCGGCCTCCAGCAGGAACCCAGGAACCGTAACACACCACTCTCTTTTTCTCAATTCTCTGAATATATGAGCAGGAAGGGAAAAAGCAATGGAATCCACTTCAAACCAAAGGATAAAACCCATTTCACCTGCTGGTATCTCTATCGTGTGCTAAGGTAGACAAGCCTTTTAACAATAATTATGAGAATAATAACAGCTCCCAGTCATGGAGAACTATGCTGTGAGTTAAGCACTCTGAATACTTTACAGCTAAATGTAAATTTCCTCATCCGTAAGTGAAAGATAAGAAGGCACTTATTTTATTATGTTATTATGAGGATTCCAGGAGAAGAGAAGAAAAAAGCACTCCGGAAGTTGAGGCAGCAGGGTTTGAAAGAGACATACATGGGTTAAAAGCCCAAATGAGATTTCTATGATTTGATCTTGCTGAGTTCTAGTTTCCTCTTCTCCAAAGTGGAGATGAAGCCACCACCTTGAAAAGGAATCGAAAGAGACGACTGGTCAAATACCAGCTGGTGTCTACATTACCAGGAGGGGTTCAACAAATGCTTATACCCTGTATCCTATGATACATGTGAACAGCTTCTGTTAACCTCTGTCTGCAGTCGTTCAATCATTCAATGTCAAGAGTATCCACAGAAGCACTTCCTTTTGTAACAATGATAATTTTACCCAGTTTAATAAGTCGGACACTGGTTTAACAGCTTTATATCTATGAACTCATTTAATCATCATCACAATCCAGGGAGGCAGGTACTGTAATCCCCATCTTACAGACAAACATACTCAGGCACAGAGTTCAGGTAACATGCCCAGGCTCAAACAGATGGTACCTGAGTTAGCAGCAAGTCTCCCTAGTCTATCCTCCTAACCTTGATGTGACAGAGTATATGGGGGTCAACCTGTTTGAGCTGCTATACTTGGATATATATCTTGAGATAAGCAATGGATGCTCTCACCACCAACTACAATGTGTTGAATAACTTATCAACTTCTGAAATAACATTTTGTGTGTTTTCTTAGAATTCCTTAAAATACTATGATTTTAAATGAGATGCCTTTTAAATGAGATGCCTGTAACTAGTTCATCTTGTTCCATGTGCCAGAATACTATAAATAAATGTGCTTCTTTTTCTAAGGAGCACCTAAATAAATCTCACATTAAACCACAATCCTGAGTTTTGCAATATAAGTCCAAATCAAAAGAAGATATATTAGGGCAGTCTGAATGTTATCTGTTTTATTAGACTAATGACTTCCATACCAAAAAAAATCTGAATATTCTCCTTATCTCTAATATTCATGTCTTCACAGTCATAGCAGTACTGTATGGTATTTCAAACTATCCTTTTACAAATTTAATTAACTCAAATATTAAACATCAATGATGATAATCTATTTCTCTGCTTAAGAGGAATCTCTGGGGGAACAGATGAGAGAGAAAGGTTAAAGAATTCTGGAATTCTATCCTTCAAAGTAGGACAGGGCATCTACCTATAAATCATGCTCTTTGTTTATTAAGATAATTAAGCCTAACAGTACACTTAACTTTCAGACTCAACAATTGTCTGGCATGAACAATCTCCACTTTTTCTAAAACAAAGGGGATGTGTTCAAAGGGGTCCTCTGCAAGCTCCCTGTACAATGCATGCTATTTTAAAACATGATTTATGTGTCTAATTCCTGGAGCTGCCTTGAAAAATATACTGGGTTTTTCCTTGCATGCACCCTATTAGGAGAAGACACTCCAATCTGAAGAGTGCACTCTGTTTCAGACTGCAGGGCGCTATATCATGTCAGCATTTTCATTAAATACGTTCAAGCTGGACCTTAAACAAATGGAACGGAGAATCACAGCTGCAGCCACTGCAGAGAGACACACTTATCCGGCCGGGAGGCTTACATAAGAGGTGTAGGGCAGTCAGGGTGAAACCCAAGTGTCATCATCTGAACACGACTGCTTTGAGATTTGCTCACATTCTTCACATAAATGGAATCACGTAACACTGAGCGGATTTCTCATTTTATTTGCCTTATAGCACAAAACTGTAGGTTGACATATTAAGTTGTTTTCCCCTAAAGGATTGGGCTCTAATTAGGGAAAACTGGGAACTTCTGCCTAGAGGGAAAGTGGGATGCGCGGGAAGCCTGGAGGCCAGAGAAGGAATGATTTAGCCTCCATCCCTGAAGACCTAGGGCATCCAGGAATATTACTGGAGTCACTCCCCTGAGGACCTGGGACGGAGGTGACAAGAACCCCCTACCTCCTGTGCGGGCGCGCGCGCGCGCGCACACACACACACACACACAGAGTCAAGGAGCTCGGAACAAGCAATCAGCAGCAGGCGAAATGCCCTCGGAGCACCTGTCCTCTCACAGCACATTTCCAACTGGCACGTTCAGCAGAGGCTGGAGCCAGCCCGCCAGGGACGGCTGCCTCTCCCCGCGTACCCTGTCCGCGGCTTTGCTTTCTCAACTCCTCAAGCTGGAGCCCCGCTAACAAAAGGTGCTTCCCACGACGTGAAGATAATAAAAACAAACCTCCCCTTCCCGCGGCGCCACCCTCCAACTTTAGAAACTACAGTCAACTTACTGGGATGCAGGCGACAGGGAGCCTTCAAGGGGGACCCCGCTCCGGCTGCGCAGAGCCCAGCTGGCCCCGCACTGCCCCGGCGGCTGCGGCGGGTGCGGGGCGAGGCGCTGCCGTTCTGCACCAGCCGCCTCGGCTCCGCGGTGCCCGGAGCCCGGCACTCGCTGGGGCGCACCGCCTGGCGGCAGCGGCGACAACGAAAGCTACACGGGTCCGCGTGGTCCCGAGCGCTGCCGCAGCCGCCCGCCCTGGAGTGCAGCGCTCCGAGCCCCTGGTGCGTGTCTCTGGCTCCGAGGGAATCGCGGCTCTACAAGAAAGGCGGCCGGGGAAAAGCCGAGGCGCTGCTGCCGGGAGAGCCGCCAGCCCGCTCCCAAGCGGTCTGTCACATCGCGGGCGCGGCGGGAAGCGAGCCGGCGAGCAGGCACCTCAGTTTGCACTCGCAGCCGCGCCGCGGAGAATGACAAGCTTCGAGGCGGTGCAGCCGTGCGGGGCGCGGGGTGCCACTGCGCATGAGCCCGGCTGGCTGCGGCACGTCACGGGGGGGCGGGACGGGGAGGGGTGGGAGGGACGAGAAGGGGCGGGGAGGGGTTGAGCCGGGCGGGGCCGGGTGGGAGCTAGATGCCCAGCTACGCCGCGGGAAGGTACAGGAAGTCTGCAGCCTGCGGTTCTGTGAACCTAAAGCTGTTGTGTTTGAACTTGTTTGCTCCAGAGTCCATTGTCCCTTTAAAACTACTCTTTACTCTAAGTGATCCTTTAGGGCTCTGGGCAAACCTACAAAAGTCAGTTTAACTCATGTTATGGTTTAACCTTAAAGAGCTGGGATTGAGGGGACAATGTACCTTGGCTGTACATTAAAATAACTTACTGAGCGAATAGGAGCCCTTTTGCCCTGACCGCACCCCAGAATCCAGAATAGAACGTACATGAGAATCTCTGGATGGGGCCCAGCTATCATTAGGCTGTAAAGCTTCCCAGTTGAGATCAAGGTACATTAGAGCTTCTTAAACTTTTAATGTGTGATAGAATCTTCTGGAGATTTTCTTAAAATGCAGGTTCGTATTCAGTGAGTTTGGGCACTGTGGGAAGGTTCTACATTTCTAACAAGCACTGTTGATGTCAGTCTGGACCACCCCATCTTTACTACTCAAGCGTGGTCTAGAATCTAGAGCAGAGTTTTCCTTCTGCATGAGAATCACTTTTGTAGCTATCTGAAAATATCTCCAGGCCTTATCTTCAGTGGTTATGGCTCAGCCCTGGGCAAAGGTGGGACCCTGGAATTTCATTCCTGAGGAGCACTCTGATGAGTCCGATAGAGGGTAAAGCATCTGCCTACAATGTGGGAGACCCGGGTTCGACCCCTGGGTCGGGAAGATCCCTTGAAGAAGGAAATGGCAACCCACTCCAGTACTCTTGCCTGAAAAATCCCATAGACTGAGAAGCCCGGTAGGCTACAGTCCATGGGGTCGCAAAGAGTCCGACAGACTGAGTGACTTCACTTCACTTCAGATTATTAGACCAGCAATTAGGAGTTGGGAATAGACCTTTGAAGTGGGAAGCACCAAGCCTGGTGTTGAACTCAGGACATCCAAGCCCAAGTCTGACTCCCAAGTCCAAGTTCAGCTCCAAGCCCACTGGAGCTTTATATGATTATTCCAAATTTTCTGTAATTATTATGCATTACTTAGGAAAAATACATAAATCGCATTACATACATAACACACATGCTGTATTCCTTACACATATCATTTGTGTGTGTGTGTGTGAGTATATGTGTGTCTGACTATTTGCAACGCCATGGACATAGAATTTACCAGGCAAGAATACTGGAGTGGGTTGTCATTTCATACTCCAGGGGATCTTCCTGACCCAGGGATCGGACCCACATCTCATGTGTTTCCTGCATTGGCAGATGGGATCTTTATCAACTGCGCCACCTGGGGAGCCTACACATATCATTAAAGGAGGCTTAAATCTGGCCTGGGAAGAAGGTTGATTAGGAGAGGAGGTGTGGGTGTAGAGAGCAAAGTGATGGAGTAAGAAATGTTAGATGGCCTGTTTCATAGTGCACATAGAGGGAGGGATGCTTGGGAAGAAAGAAACCTTGGACTCAACCTAGGTCCTGGAAAAGTGACTTGGAGAAGACTTGGTCTCCTGGACCAAGGACCAGACTTGGCCTCCTGATCGGTACCATCAGGTGAAACTCAGTGTTCCAGAACATTTGAATGTATGACAAGTCATGTACATTACCTCACTGAAATCTCACAATGGTCTTATAAATTGAATACAAAAAAAAAGATTTATGCTCATTTTACTAATTTAAAAAAATTGCCTTGCTCACACAGTGGAACTTGAATGAGACTACAGATCTGTGTGTTAGATGCAGCTTCTATAACTCAAAGAAAAACGAGTAAGCTCTTACAAGGAAGAAGGTTTCTGTTTATTATTCACATCTGATTAAGGTTGTGCCTAAGTTCTGAGTTAGCAAATCTTTCATTTTTGGAGAGAAGAAATCCATTCTGCATCTTCACCCCAGTTTGGCAGCTGCACAGATTGGGATGCAAAATGTTGTCCTAACAGCATCTCAAGGGCTTCCCTGGTGGCTCAGATGGTGAAGAATCCACCTGCAATGCAAGAGACCTGGGTTCAATTCTTGGTTCAGAAAGATCCTCTGGAGAAGGGCATGGCAACCCACTCCAGTAGTCTTACCTGGAAAATTTCATGGACAGAGGAGCCTGGTGAGCTACAGTCCATGGACTTGAAAAGAATATCACCCCGCCCCACCCCTTGAGCCTCCATCCCTCCTAGCCACCCCCAATTGACTTTGAGTTCCCCTGTGGCTTAAATGGTAAAGAATCTGTCTGCAGTGCAGGAGACCCTGGTTTGATTCCTGGGTCAGGAAGATGCCCTGGAGAAGGAAATGACAACCCATTCCAGTATTCTTGCCTGGAGAATCCCATAGACAGAGGAGCCTGGTGGCCTACAGTTCATGGGATTGAAAGAGTTGGACATGAGTGAGTGACTAACACACTCACTCAAGATCATCTCAGTTTTAGGACATTACAGTTGCATAGTGCAGGCTTCACTGAGAGCTTCAAAAAGCAACACTCATGTTTTCTGATGACAAGCATGATTACCATCCTCATTTTATCCAGGGCTAACCCTGGGTTGGGAAGATCTCCTGGGCAAGGAAATGGCAACCCACTCCAGTACTCTTTTCTGGAAAATCCCATGGATGGAGGAGCCTGGAAGGCTACAGTTCATGGGGTCACAGAGACCAACACAACTGAGCGACTTCACTAAAGAAACTAAGTGATTTAGACAAAATCCAGGCAAGAGCCAGTCTCAGGCCTCGGTCCTTCTTCTCTGTTCTCCTGTCACTAAATGACCTCCTGAATACTGTTTTTCATTTCCAAATTTTTACTGATTTTCCATCAGTAAGTTAGAACCAAAGATATTACAGAATCATTCCTTGATATAGAACCAGAAGTGTCAGGAACAATTCTTGTAGTAACTGTTCTGGACTATATTTCCAATGTAGAGTAAAGTTTTGGAAGAAAGTGCATGATATTTGGGCTTCCCTGGTGGCTCAGATGGTAAAGAATCTGCCTGCAAAGTGAGAGACCAGGGTTGGATCCCTGGGTCAGGAAGTTCCCCTGGAGAAGGGAATGGCAACCAACTCCAGTATTCTTGCCTGGAGAATTCCATGGACAGAGGGTGGGATATTTATACACAGTCTACCAACCCAGAAGTTTGCTTCAGAATGCTGTATTGTAAACTACGTCCGACCCACCCTTGTCTTTCAGTTCAGTTCAGTTCAGTCACTCAGTCATGTTCAACCAATCGTGACCCCGTGGACTGCAGCACACTAGGCTTCCCTGTCCTTCGCCAACTCCTGGAGCTTGCTCAAACTCATGTCCTAAATTGGTGATCCCATCCTACCATCTTATCCTCTTTTGTCCCCTTCTCCTCTGGCCTTCAATGTTTCCCAGCATCAGGGTCTTTTCCAATGAGTCAGTTCTTTGCATCAGGTGGCCAAAGTATTGGAGTTTCAGCTTCAGCATCAGTCCTTCCAATGAATATTCAGGACTGATTTCCTTTAGGATGGACTGGTTGGGTCTCTGCAGCCCAAGGGACTCTCAAGAGTCTTCTTCAACACTACAGTTCAAAAGCATCAATTCTTCGGCGCTCAGCTTTCTTTATAGTCCAACTCTCACATCCATACATGACTACTGGAAAAACCATAGCTTTGACTGGACAAAACTTTGTTGGTAATGTCTCTGCTTTTTAATATGCTGTCAAGGTTGTTCATAGCTTTTCTTCCAAGGAGTGTCTTAATTTCATGGCTGCAGTCACCATCTGCAGTGATTTTGGAGCCCCCCAAAATAAAGTCTGCCACTGTTTACACTTTTCCCCATCTACTTGCCATGAAGTAGATTGCTGGGACCAGATGCCATGATCTCAGTTTTCTGAATGTTGAATTTTAAGCCAAGTTTTTCATTCTCCTCTTTCACTGTCATCAAGAGGCTTTTTAGTTCTTCTTCGCTTTCTGCTGTAAAGGTGGTATCATCTGCATATCTGAGGTTATTGATATTTTTCCTGGCAATCTTGATCCCAGCTTGTGCTTCATCCAGCCCAGCATTTCTCATGATGTACTCTGCATATAAGTTAAATAAGCAGATAAGCAGGGTGACAATATACAGCCTTGACGTACTCCTTTCCTAATTTGAAACCAGTCTTGTTCCGTGTTGAGTTCTAACTATTGCTTCTTGACCTGCATACAGATTTCTTAAGAGGCAGGTCTGCTGCTGCTGCTGCTAAGTCGCTTCAGTCGTATCCGACT
The DNA here is from genome assembly GCF_032452875.1 of Bos javanicus. Classification (NCBI taxonomy): domain Eukaryota; kingdom Metazoa; phylum Chordata; class Mammalia; order Artiodactyla; family Bovidae; genus Bos; species Bos javanicus. Next base: position 44,496,256 of record NC_083881.1, read on the forward strand.
CTGTGCGACCCCATAGGTGGCAGCCCACCAACCTCCCCCGTCCCTGGGATTCTCCAGGCAAGAACACTGGAGTGGGTTGCCATTTCCTTCTCCAATGCATGAAAGTGAAAAGTGAAAGTGAAGTCGCTCAGTCATGTCCGACTTTTTGTAACTCCATGGACAGCAGCCCACCAAGCTCCTCTGTCCATGGGATTCTCCAGGAAAGAGCACTGGAGTGGGGTGCCATTGCAGGTCAGGTGGTCTGGTATTCCCAGCTCTTTAAGAATTTTCCACAGTTTTGTGGTGATCCACACAGTCAAAGGCTTTGGCATAGTCAATAAAGCAGAAATAGATGTTTTTCTGGAACTCTCTTGCTTTTTCTATGATCCAACAGATGTTGGCAATTTGATCTCTGGCTCCTCTGCCTTTTCTAAATCCAGCTTGAACATGTGGAAGTTCACGGTTCATGTACTGTTGAAGCCTGGCTTGGAGAATTTTGAGCATTACTTTGCTAGCATGTGAGATGCGTGCAATTATGCAATAGTTTGAACATTCTTTGGCATTGCCTTTCTTTGGGATTGGAATGAAAATTGACCTTTTCCAGTCCTGTGGCCACTGCTGAGTTCTTGAAATTTGATGGCATATTGAGTGTGGCCCTTTCTCAGCATCATCTTTCAGGATTTGAAGTAGCTCAAGTGGAATTCCATCACCTTCACTAGCTTTGCTTCCTAAGGCCCACCTGACTTTGCATTCCAGGATGTCTAGCTCTAGGTGAGTGAGCACACCATCATGGTTATCTGGGTCATGAAGATGTTTTTTGTATAGTTCTTCTGTGTATTCTTGCCTTCTTGTATTCTGTCTCTTCTTAATATCTCTGCTTCTGTTAGGTCCGTACCTTTTCTGTTCTTTATTGTGCCCATTTTTGCATGAAATGTACCCTTGGTATCTCTAATTTTCTTGAAGAGATCTCTAGTCTTTCCCATTCTATTGTTTCCCTCTATTTCTTTGCATTAATCACTGAGGAAGGCTTTCTTATCTCTCCTTGCTTTCTTTGGAACTCTGCATTCAAATGGGTATAGCTTTCCTTTTCTCCTTTGCCTTTCTCTTCTTGTCTTTTCTCAGCTATTTGTAAGACCTCCTCAGACAACCATTTTGCCTTTTTGCATTTCTTTTTCTTGGGGATGGTCTTGATCACTGCCTCCTGTACAATGTCACGAACATCTGTCCATAGTTCTTCAGGCACTCTATCAGATCTAATCCCTTGAATCTATTTGTTACTTCCACTGTATAATCGTAAGGGATTTGATTTAGGTCATACCTGAATGGTCTAGTGATTTTCCCTACTTTCTTCAATTTAGGTCTGATTTTGGCAATAAGAATTTCATGATCTAAGCCACAGTCAGCTCCTGGTCTTATTTTTGCTGACTGTATAGAGCTTCTCCATCTTTGGCTGCAAATAATATAATCAATCTGATTTTGGTATTGACCATCTGGTGATGTCCATGTGTAGAGTCTTCTCTTGTGTTGTCAGAAGAGAGTGTTTGCCATGACCAGTGAGTTCTCTTGCCAAAACTCTGTTAGCCTTTGACCTGCTTGTTTTGTACTCCAAGGCCAAATTTGCATGCTATTCCAGGTATCTCTTGACTTCCTACTTTTGCATTCCAGTCCCCTATAATGAAAAGGACATCTTTTTTGAGTGTTAGTTCTAGAAGGTCTTGTAGGTCTTCATAGAACCATTCAACTTCAGCTTCTTCAGCATTACTGGTAGGGACATAGACTTGTATTACTGCGATATTGAGTTGTTTGCCTTGGAAATGAACAGAGGTCATTCTGTTGTTTTTGAGATTGCATCCAAGTACTGCATTTTGGACTCTTGTTGACTATGATGGCTACTCCATTTCTTCTAAGGGATTCTTGTCCACAGTAGTAGATCTAATGGTCATCTGAGTTAAATTCACCCATTCCAGTCCATTTTACTCCCAATGTAAAGAAAATGTAACATCTTTACTTCAATTAGAGCTACTCCTCTCTGTGATTATGAAAAAATTAATAAATGAACACCCTAATTAAAAGAGAATTCTCTGTAAATTAGGGAGTTGATTGTGGAACTCTGTTAGTTCAGTTTTTAATAAGAAAATATTTTAAAGAAAAAAAAATCATAAAAAAGTCAGCATAATAGTCATGTTGGGATTTTTAGGAGAGGTGTCCCAACTTGTGGTCCTGTTTTCTGAAGTGTTAGAAACTCCAGTCAAATTATTTATTTGTAGAATGTATGAATTCATTTGAATATTGACTTTTTGAGAACCAGGATTTAATTTTATAAAAAGTTAATTAGTTTGACCCACTGCCATTGTATTTTGAGCCACTATCACTGGCATTAAACACATGAAATATATAACATTGCTTTAATATTGACCGTGTCTTAATATTGATTGTGTCTGATTTAGAACTTGTTTCTCATTAGCTTCTGTTGTTGTCTGGCAAGAATAGCAGCAATGTTTTTTTTTTCCCCTCCTCTGAGATTTGATTTCCTTATGGGTCAGCAAAGCCTGCTCTTTGGCTTAGAATTTCTTCATTCAATGCCTCTAAAAGTCCCAATGGTAAGGATTTCAATTATACAGATGCTAGCAACTCCATTGAACCTATTTTCTGCTCATTAAAGAAACTGTACCTAGAATAGATTCTTATTCAATTCTTTCTGCTAAGAATCACAGGTTGATCATTGCGCTGAGAGGTTCTGGCCCCCCAATTTTTTGTATTTGTTAATTACATTTCTTTATCCATCTCACTCAAAGAGATTCTTTGACATGAAAATCTTCTACCTTCTGCCTGCTTCATAGTTACAGTCCAGCTCAGAGAACTGTGGGGAGTCCAGGTGACTGGCAAAGCTGAGACAAAAATGGGAACATAGAATTAGATTTCACTTGGAAAGAATGAGGTTGCCATAAAAGGTTAATACAAGTTGTGCTTGATTTCTGGACATGGCTTATTACCAAGTTTGCCTTGTTTGAACACATGCAGCTGCTAGTAAATTCCCTAGAAATCATAACTGAATCCCTGGTGGGATATGGGGGTAGGAGGAGGTGAGACTGGGGATAGTTAGGTGAACATTCTGTTTTGTTCTGTTTTTTATCCTGAGCAACTTTTGGAATCTATTGAAAAGCTAAATTCCTCTTTCCCTGACATAGGAAAATTAAGAAGTGCCTGAATTTCAAATGCTACTTCTCAATTGTTTGTGCTAAATTCTTTAGAACTTAGAGCAGCCTGATTTTCAGGCTAGCTCCAAAATGTTTTTTTACAATAAATTAATACAGTGTTCAATGGCAACTCCGAGCCTGAAAGGAAATAGGTGCTGGGGGAAGGTTCTGGCCCAATGATGAGTGGGGTCTGGGGCAGGGGAGAATGAAATTTAGGGGCCAAAGAGGAAGACTGCCTATGGTCTTGGTGGCTGAGAAGCAGAGACTGATAAAGATTGTTTATCAGTAGCTTCTGAGATAAACTTGGGATAACTATTGGCCTGTGACCAAGAAAAGAAATAGCAGTTGAAACTGGACCTGCAGCTTAGTGCTTACATCTAGTAAAAGTGTAAAGGGCCTCACATTTGTCTTAATCTATAGGAAAGAATGATCAGAGACTACTAAATAGGTTATAAATCCCTTACAAATGGATAAATACTTTAAAGAACTGTTACAGAAATGTACCTTAAATTTTAATGTCTGAGAATTACCTACCCCTCTCTCCCAGACATGTTACCCACTAATAGAAGGAGAAGGTGGCCAGTGGAGAGGCCATGGGCACAGTTAGAACCACACATAGTTGGCTGGCCCTGGCTTCTGGTATCCCCATCTGTCAGCTACAATCACATGACTACCATCTTTGATTACCTAACATGGAGTAACAATAGTTTTAAGCACATGCATGTGTGCTCAGTCATGTCTGATTCTTTGTGATTCCACGCTCTGTAGCCCTCCATGCTGCTCTGTCCATGAAATTTTCCAGACAAGCACACTAAAGTGGGTTGCCATTTCCTGCTCTAGGGGATCTTACTGACCTGGGGATTGAACCTGTATCTCCTTCATTGGCAGGCAGATTTTTTATCACCGAGCCACCTGGAAAGCCCATAGTAAGTTCCTAATGAATGCCAGATATTAGAATTAACTTTTTTTTCCTCCTAGAGTCAAAATCTGCAGCTAGATGTCTCCTAATGCCTGTTTTATCATTTTAATGTAAGCAGTGATTAACTGTGGTTCATCAGAGAGTGCTTTCCCTTTTTGACAGAAGACTTAGGAGTGACTTTAGGGCTCCTCTGAGAATAGGGAAACCTTGTAGAAAAGGCTTTCAGGGGAGATCAAGACAAAGCCTGCTAATGTTACTCTGTGGCCTCACACGTACTGCAAAGGAAAAGGCAGGGCTTAGGACTTGACACTTCCAGATCTTTCTAATGGGAGAAAGAAATTATGGTGGGAAAAGAGACAGTACTTATAAAAGTGAGAGCAGAGAGTGCCTTAAGGAGATGTCTTTATATTACAGATTATTCCCATCACCCTTTGTCATCCTAACCTTACATAGTCCTTAAATTTCTATCTTGATGTCACTGCTTAAGGTTTGTGGCTTTAAAAGTAATGGGAGGATGTGTTACTCATAATATTGACAGAGATTCCTTTGTTCACTTTTTACTTGTTCTGTCTTCATCACTTCCATAGAATGTAATTCTCACACACTCCAGTTGGAAGTACGAAGTCCATTTAGGACTGGAGGGATATGTGCTGTTTACTTGAAGTTCTTCCTCAGTCTGCCTAAGCTTACTTATCTGCAAAATGAGAATGTTTAAGGTGGCTGTTATTATTCTCGGAAAGAGTCAGCTATTTACCTGTTCCTTCTCCCCCATGAAGAAGGAGCATTTAGTTTCTGCTGAACTCTCTTCCCTTCCTTATGCCCAAAGAGGAAAACACTTTCTAGAGTGGGGTGTTAGGAAAGACTAGGGAGAATGAGGGCCCCTCAAAGTTTCCACATACTTGGTGGCCAAACCTACTATTCTGAACAAGCTACTGAAGCTCTTAGAATTTGAGATGTTACTTGTACGGTTGGTGGTCACCCTCCTAGTGGAATCCAACCGTATTCTTTGAGGGATGGAAAAAAGCACAAGCACGTAGCCCGATACAACAGTAGACCTTGGAGATTTCACAGAAATTCACACAGAAGAATTCCCAGAGGCAAAACCCATAAAATAAACCATCACTCCAAGACATCTTGTAAAAACAGCAGTTGGTTTCAGAAATATTTAATCCCAAATTCCACTGAAGTGCACATGGCATTTCCTGTTTCTGGAAACAGAAGAAAATTAAGCTCTGCTTGAAAGAAAGACAGCAGAGCCAGATGTTGGTGTTGGTAATGATCTGCAGAGCCTGACGCTCATGTGGCAGCAGTCCGGGAAACACATGACAGCTGTCTGAAGCCATGGGAGCCTAATTTCTCTTGGCTAGAAAAGAAACAAAGTGTACAGGCTGTGTTGTTTATATATACAATGGACAGCTGAGCCCAAGAGACATGATTTTGGTTTGTAGAGCCAGTAACAGCAATTTTAAATATTATTTATATTCCTTTGACAAACTTTCTCCAAATCACTTATTCAAGGAATGTTCAGTATCCAACCAACTACAATGCCATTCTAAAGTGATTTCTTTTCCCCAGAAAATGCTAGCCTATTAGATTTAAAAAACCAATTATAGGCAATTTGATAGTGGTTTGCTTTGTCTATATTAGCAATTAGAATTTTGTTCTGAAAATACATGATTGGGCGTCTTGATAAAAAGAGCCTTGGGTATACAATGGTGATTAAAACCTACTTTATCTTTTATTTTACCCCACCCGGATTCTTCTGCTTTGGTCAAACTGGTTTGCTCTTCTTCATTGCTTCACATCCTTTGAGGTTTATTGCTTTAGTGTGTTTCCCTGTTTAGTTTTTTGATTCCTTGCATTATTCAATTATATTCAATTTGACTTTTACAGGGATAAAATTTTCCCATTTTAACTATTTGTTTCCCCTCTTTTAAAAACTTGTAATATAATTGACCTAGAACACTATGTTAATTCCAGGTGTACAACATAGTGATTCAATATTTCTATCAGATCAGATCAGATCAGTCGCTCAGTCGTGTCCGACTCTTTGTGACCCCATGAATCGCAGCATGCCAGGCCTCCCTGTCCATCACCAACTCCCAGAGTTCACTGAGACTCACGTCCAACGAGTCAGTGATGCCATCCAGCCATCTCATCCTCTGTTGTTCCCTTCTCCTCCTGCCCCCAATCCCTCCCAGCATCAGAGTCTTTTCCAATGAGTCAACTCTTCGCATGAGGTGGCCAAAGTACTGGAGTTTCAGCTTTAGCATCAGTCCTTCCAAAGAAATCCCAGGGCTGATCTCCTTCAGAATGGACTGGTTGGATCTCTTTGCAGTCCAAGGGACTCTCAAGAGTCTTCTCCAACACCACAGTTCAAAAGCATCAATTCTTCGGCGCTCAGCCTTCTTCACAGTCCAACTCTCACATCCATACCTGACCACAGGAAAAACCATAGCCTTGACTAGACGAATCTTTGTTGGCAAAGTAATGTCTCTGCTTTTGAATATGCTATCTAGGTTGGTCATAACTTTCCTTCCAAGGAGTGTCTTTTAATTTCATGGCTGCCGTCACCATCTGTAGTGATTTTGGATCCCAGAAAAATAAAGTCTGACACTGTTTCCACTGTTTCCCCATCTATTTCCCATGAAGTGATGGGACCAGATGCCATGATCTTTGTTTTCTGAATGTTGAGCTTTAAGCCAAATTTTTCACTCTTCACTTTCACTTTCTTCAAGAGGCTTTTGAGTTCCTCTTCACTTTCTGCCATAAGGGTGGTGTCATCTGCATATCTGAGGTTATTGATATTTCTCCCGGCTATCTTGATTCCAGCTTGTGTTTCTTCCAGTCCAGCGTTTCTCATGATGTACTCTGCATATAAGTTAAATAAACAGAGTGACAATATACAGCCTTGACGAACTCCTTTTCCTATTTGGAACCAGTCTGTTGTTCCATGTCCAGTTCTAACTGTTGCTTCCTGACCTGCATACAGGTTCTCAAGAGGCAGGTCAGGTGGTCTGGTATTCCCATCTCTTTCAGAATTTTCCACAGTTTATTGTGATCCACACAGTCAAAGGCTTTGGCATAGTCAATAAAGCAGAAATAGACATTTTTCTGAAACTCTCTTGCTTTTTCCATGAACCAGCGGATGTTGGCAATTTGATCTCTGGTTCCTCTGCCTTTTCTAAAACCAGCTTGAACATCTGGAAGTTCATGGTTCACATATTGCTGAAGCCTGGCTTGGAGAATTTTGAGCATTACTTTACTAGCATGTGAGATGAGTGCAATTGTGCGGTAGTTTGAGCATTCTCAATATATGTATATTTCTATGCATTACAAAATAATCACCAGGATGTGTCTAGTTCCCACATCGCCATATAAAGTTGTTACAATACTATTGACTATGCTCCCAGTGCTGTACAGTTCATCCCCATGAATCATTTATTTTGTAACTGGATGTTTATACCTCTTAATCTCCCTCACCTATTTCATTTATCCCTCTACCCTCACTCCTCTGGCAACTACCTGTTTGTTCTCTGTATCTATGAGTTTGTTTCTGTTGTTATGTTTATTCACTTGTTTTGTTTTTTAGATTCCCATATAAGTGAAATCATATGGTATTTGTCTTTCTCTGTGTGATTTATTTCACTTAGCATAATACTCTCTAGGTCCATTCATGTTGTTACAAATGGCAAGATTCGTTTTTTTTTTATGGCTAATATTTTGTTTCTTTTCCTTCTTTTCCATTCATCTATCCATCCTAAAGGAGATCAGTCCTGGGTGTTCATTGGAACTACTGATGCTAAAGCTGAAGAAACTCTAATACTTTGGCCACTTCATGCGAAGAGTTGACTCATTGGAAAAGACCCTGATGCTGGGAGGGATTGGGGGCAGGAGGGGGACGACAGAGGATGAGGTGGCTGGATGGCATCACTGACTCAATGGACATGAGTCTGAGTTGGTGATGGACAGGGAGGCCTGGCATGCTGCGATTCATGGGGTTGCAAAGAGTTGGACACGACTGAGCGACTGAACTGAACTGATGAATGGACGATTAGGTTGCTTTCTTATCATGACTAATTGTAAATAATGCTGCAATGAACAAAGGGGTGCATATATTTTTTGAATTAATGTTTTTAATCTTTTTGGAAAAACACTCAGAGTGAAACTGCTAGATCATATGATAGTTCTATGTAAAATTTTTTCAGGAAACTCCATATTGTTTTTCACAGTAGTCATATCAATTTGCATTCCCACAAATGTTGCACAAGAGTTCCTTTATCTCTACATCCTTGTAAACACTTTTTATTTGTTGTCATGTTAATAATTGTCTATTCAGGTCCTCTGCTCATTTTTTAATCTGTTTTTGTGTGTGTGTGTGTGTTTCTTGGTGTTTATTTTTATGAGTTCTTTGTATATTTTGGATATTAATCCCCTATCAGATATATCACTTGCAAATATCTATCCCATTCATTAGGCTGTCTTTTCATTTTGTTGAGAGTTTCATTTGCTGTGCAAAAAATTTTTAGTTTGATGTAGTCCCATTTGTTTATTTTTGCTTTTGTTTTCCTTGCCTGAGGAGGCATATCCCCCCAAAATATCGCTAAGACCCATGTTGATAATGTACTGGCTATGGCTTTTTTTTTTTGATAATGTATGGCTAAGGCTATGTTTTTTTCCTAGGTATTTTTTGGGCTCAAGTCTTACATTTAAATCTTTACTCCATTTTGAGTTTATTTTTGTACATGATGTGGAACAGTGGTCCGGTTTCACTCTTTTGCATGAGCTGCCCAATTTTCCCAGTATCGTTATTGAAAAGTCAGTCTCTTCCCCACTGTAAATCCTTACCTCCTTTGTCATGGATTAACCATCCATAGAGTGTAGCTTAATTTCTGGGCTCTCTATTCTGTTCCATTGAGCTATATATCTGTTTTTGTGCCAGTATCATATTGTTTTGACTACTGTAACTTTGTAGTATAATTTGAAATCAGGGAGCTTGATGCCTCCAACTTTGCTCTTCTTTCTCAAGATCACTTTGGCTATTTGAAATCTTGAGTTTCCACACAAATTTTAGGGGCTGCCCTGGTGGCTCAGAAGGTGGGGAATTCGCCTGCAATGTGGGAGACCTGGGTTTGATCACTGGGTTGGGAAGATCTCCTGGAGGAGGGCATGACAACCCACTCCAGTATTCTTGCATGGAGAATCCCCACAGACAGAGGAGCCTGGCAGTCTATAGGGTCGCAGAGAGTTGGACATGACTGAGTGACTAAGCACACACAGATTTTAGAATTATTTGTTCTAGTTCTGAGAAATGCCACTAGTTTTAAAATAAGGATTTCATTGAATCTGTGGATTGCCTTAGGGAGTATGATAGTTTTAACTATTAATTCTTCCAATCCATGAACATCTTTCCATTTGTTTTCTTGTCTTCAACTTCTTTCATCAATGTCTTATAATCTCTGAGTACAGTTAGCTGTTAGTGTATAGAAATGCAACAGATTTCTGTATATTACTTTTGTATCTTGCAATAGTTTTTTGGTGGTATCTTTAGGACTTTCTTTACTGTAGTCTGAAAACAGTGATGGTTTTACTTGTTCCTTTCCAATTTGGACTCTTTTTATTTTTTCTTATCTGATTGTCATTGAATAAAAGTGGCAACAGTGGGCACATTTGTTTTGTTTCCTGATCTTAGGAGAAATGCTTTCAGCTTTCTACCATTGAGTTTAATGTTGACTAGGTTTGTCATATATGGCCTTTATTATGTTGAAGTATAATTTCTCAGTACCCACTTTGTTAGCAGTTTTTGTCATAAATGAATGTTGAATTTTGTCAGACTCTTTTTCTGCATCTATTGAGATGATCATATGATTTTTTTTCTTCACTCTATTAATGGGTAAACCACACTGATTAATTTGGAGGAATTGAACCCTTCTTGTATCCCTGGAATAAATCCCACTTAATCATGGTGTATGATTCTTTTAATGTATTCTTAAATTTTGTTTGTTAGTATCTTGTTAAGGATTTTTGCCTCTATGTTCATCAGTGATACTGTCTTGTAATTTTCCATTTTTCTTTGTAGTATTGTTGACTGACTGTGGCACCAAAATGATACTGACCTCATAGAATAAGTTCAAAAATGTTCTTTCCTCTGCAGTTTTTTGGGATTTGAGAAGGGTGGTATTAGCTCCTTAAATGTTTGGTGGAATTCACCTTTGAAGCTGTCTGGTTCTGGACTTTAGTTTTTTAGGACTTTTAAAAAAATTGTTGACTCAATTTAATCAATCTGTTTATATTTTCTAGTTTTCTGATTCAATCTTGGGTGATTGTACATTTTTAAGAATTTATCCATTTCTTCTAAGTTGCTCATTCTATAATAATCTCTTATGATCCTTTGTATTTCTGTGGCTTGGGGTTTAACTTCTTCATTTCTGATTTTACTTATATGAGCTTTCTCTTTTTTTTTCTTGGTGAATCTAGCTAAAGTTTTACTGATTTTGTTTATCTTTTAAAAGAACTAGCTCTTAATTTTACTGATCTTTTGCACTACTTTTTAAAATCTTTATTTTCATTTTTTCTGCTCTGATCTTTATGATTTCTTTGCTTTATACCAAGTTTGAGTTTTGTAGGTTCTTCTTTTTCTAGTTCCTTTAGGTGTAAGCTTAGGTTGTTTTTGAGATTTTTCTTCTTTCCTGAGGTAGCTTTTTTGGCTATAAACTGATAGCTCAGTTGGTAAAGAATCCACCTGCAATGCAGGAGACCCCAGTTTGATTCCTGGGTCAGGAAGATCTGCTGGAGAAGGGATAGGCTACTCATTCCAGTATTCTTGGGCTTCCTTTGTGGCTCTAAAGAATCTGCCCGCAATGCAGGAGACCTGGGTCCGATCCCTGTGTTGGGAAGATCTCCTGGAAAAGGGAAAGGCTACCCACTCTAGTCTTCCGGCTAGGAGAGTTCCATGGACTGCATAATCCATAGGGTCACAAAGAGTCAGATCTGACCAAGTGACTTTCACTTTCTCTTTTCCCTTATAGAACTGCTTTTGCTGTTTACTGTGGATTTTGAGTCATTGTGTTTCCAATTTCATTTGTCTCCATGTATTTTTTTTTTTAATTTCTTCCTTGATTCCTTCAGTGACCCATTGGCTATTTACCAGCATAATGCTTAATCTTCACATGTGTTTTGAGTTTTTAAAAAAATATATACTTTATTTCTTTACTGTTGTGGTTTACTCAAGTTCTCCTTTCCAACCTCTTGTCTTTCAAATACTAGCCATACTTGAATGTCTAATACATGTCTCCACATGTCCATGTAGTTGACCTTGATCATTCTGGCTCCCTTGCTGGAGATATCTCTACTCCTGTGGGCATCTATAATACCTACTGTCTATATCATCCCCATGGCACTAATTCCAAATTCTCCCTGTTCCTAGCACAGAACTTCAAAAACCCTTGGACTTTCTTGATTGATAAGAGTGCTTTATGATATACATAATGAACCTCTTTGGGCCATGCTGGAGTTTCTGGTAGTAAGATACGGAGAAAAAACAACCATGTGCTTAGAAGTTGGAACTTTCAGCTCCACTCCCTGACCCTGGCGAGGGGAGAGAGAAGAGGTGGAGACTGAGCTCAATAAATGGCCAATGATTTAATCAGGCATGTTTGTGCAATGAAACATCAATTAAAAAAAAGAAAGAAAGAAAGAAAAACTCAAGGCAGCAAGGTTTGAGGAACTTCCTGGTTGATGCAAATATCGATGACTCAGAGGGTCATGCACCTGACCTCACATGGACAGACGTTCCTATACGTTACTGTATTGAGTACCTTACCCTGGTTGTTCTGTCCTACTTTACACTTATTTGGGGTTTTAACCAAAATACAATGAGAATAGTCTCAGAACCTTAAAAAGGTGATACTAAACTGATAATCCTAAATATATTTTCCTAAGTTCTCTGAGTCATTCTAGCCAATTACTGAATCTGAAGTAGCATCGTAGGAACTTCTGAATTTGTAGCCAAGTCAGACAGAGTATAGGTAGCCTGGAGACCCCTCTTGCAGCTGGCATCTGATGTAAGGGAAATCTGTTAGGGACTTTGCATTTTAGCTTATAGTATCTGATGCTAACTGCAGTTATTATTAGAATTGAATTGAATTGTAGGACTCCCAGTTGGTGTCAGGGAATTGGCATCAGAACACAGAATTACCCTGTGTAATTAAAATACACATATTTTTATGTTGTCTTATTTATAGTGTTGATTATCATCGAGCAGAAATGACAGCATCTCAAGATGAGGAAGAGAGCAATTATAGCAGTATTTTCATGTCCACACCAGTCAATCTGATCAAGTTGATTGGTGGTCAGTGAAGTAATCAACACATTTTAGTATGAGCATTCTGTCTCCCCAGCTGGATTGTGTGCTTGTGGAAGTCAAGTCCACATTTCCTATGTCTTCATATTTTAAACCATGCTTCATGAATTATCTTAAAAAATTCTAAGTACTAATGACATGCTTTATGGTTGATATGATGATATACAAATAAGTACTTATTAATTATAATATTCATTTTTTCATTTCATGCCTACTTAACAATCTTGTTTCTACAGATATTACTTTTATATTTTTTCATTTCCTTATTTCACAAATAGGAAAAGATAATCCATAGATAAGCCTCTTTCCTAAAATCTCAGAGTAAGTCAGGACCACACCTGAAATTAAAAGTCCACCCCATTTGGGCTTCATTTGTGACTTAGCTTATCACACCCTCCTTAAGTATTAAGAGCTACTGGTCTTTCTTAGTTCCAATAATTCTATGAATGATAATAGACAGTGATATAGCCATTGAAGTTCAGAAACAGATTCTATTATTCATAGTGAGCTTGTCATTCATTTTTGAATTTTTCATTTAGCCTTATGTTTATGCTAGTAATTAAACTCATTTTGCCAAATTAAGTTGGTGAGTCACTTATACTGATAGGAAATGTTAAGAATCTAGCTTAAGACACATACTTTTAAAAAGGAAAAGAAATAGAGTTCAAGCATTGACAAAACAGAAACACTTAAAAAAGATCTTGAGTATATAGAAATAACTGTATTGCCTCTCTAGCAGGTTAAAATTTAGTTGGCTCTATTGAATTGCAGCTAGACTCACTCTTTGAGTCTTTTTCATATTTTATATCAGAACTGAAACAATAACTTTGAAACCAGAGGAGTTTCTAATGACTTTGAGGGATACCGACTAACAATTTATTTCAGGAAGGAGAACAGAAGAGACATATGGCTTTAATTTATCTGATTTAATGTTACCCTTCAGAAGTAATCACTTGCTTTTCTACTGCACCAAACTTTTACTTTATTACTAACAGAATCTCTGAAAATGACAGCAACTGGAGTTAAGGAAGAGTCATTACCGTAACATTCCATTTGACAACATGCAATCATGTCCATTAAGAGCTTTAAATTGCCCTCAAATGTGTGGTAGGAAGCATCAAGGTTTATTTAACCCAATGCTGAGTACTAACAAGCTTGATAATAAACTTGCATGAACAGGCTGATTCTCAGCACATTTCCCTAAGAGTTTTATCTAAAATGGCAAACACGGACAGAAAGGATTGTTTCCTGGAGTCTTAAGTTTAGACGTACTTGTGAGGCTTTCTTTGAGTCAGAGCAGAGATTTTTGTGAAAATTTTGCAGTTAAGCAACCGATGGCTCAGTGGATGGAGAATCCATCTGCAGTGCAAGAGACCCAGGAGACATGGGTTTGGTCCTCAGGTTGGGAAGATCCCCTGGAGGAGGAAATGGCAACCCACTCCAGTATTCTTGCCTGGGAAGGGTCTCTTGCCTTCTCAGTCCAAAGGGTGGCAAACAGTTGGGCATGATTGAGTGACTAAGCACAGACATTGCAATTAAGAGAAAGTCCATGGTCCTTTCTTTCCAGAAGACTCCTGGATAAGTAGGGATGTCTGTTCCATGTAAGCTTTGGTATGGAGGACTTGGGGACTTAAGTGTTTAAAAGAAACCCTCAGAGATTGGCCTGATTTTGATTACATCAACAGTATTTAATTCCAGGGGAGTCTAGTACAGTTATCTTTTGAGACCCACTTAGAGCCATTCCAAAATTCCAGAATTCACTGTCTAGACCAATCTAGACTCTTCTAATTCAGGAATGATATGGCCTGCTGTAGGTCCACACTCCTGGGGCAACAGGAGAATTGATGGAAGCTTAGTTAGAAAAAATGTGACCTGTTGTAGAAAAAAGGCGTGGTTGTGCCTGCAACAGTGTGGACCCCAAAGCAGTTTTTCTCTTTTTTTGTGGGAAAGAGAGAACCAGTAATTCAGCCCCCAGCACAGTGGTTAGCAGGGTAGGCTCTGGGGGTAGATAACCCTGGTTTGTAAGCCTCCACTGACGTGTATGTGCATGCTCAGTCGCTCAGTCGTGTCTGACTCTTTGCAACCCCACACACGGTGGCCCACCAGACACCTCTGTCCATGGGGTTCTCCAGGAAAGAGTACTAGAGTGGGTTGCCATTTCCTTCTCCAGATGATCTTCCTAACCCAGGGATCAAACCTGCATCTCCTGCATTAGCAGTTGGATTCTTTACTGCTGAACCAACTGGGAAGTCCCCACTGACAGGTACTAGACTCTTAATCAAATTGCTTTTACTCTCACTGTCTCGAGATTTCTCATTTGCAAAATGTAGCAATGGCTTTTCTTAATTGATATTTAATTACATGATCAATGAAATAATGGTTTTTAAACTTCTGGCAGTCTCTGAAACCTAGAAAGTGCTCAGATAACAACCAGAAAGTACTGGTGTGCTGGGTGAGATCTGTGCATTTTATATATGTAACTCATTTAATTTTCATATGTGAATTACTGCATTCCCATCTTATAGATGAAGAAACTGAGGCACATACGGACTAAGTAGTTTGTTCAAGATCACACAGCTGGCAAGCAGCAGATTACCACCACTCATTTTAAGCCAAGTCCTGTGGCTCCAGAGTCCATGAATTCAACCACGATTTTCTGCTGCTTATCTAATAAATAAGTGCAATGTCTTATTATTGTTATTTTCCTTCCTGTAAGTCTTTCCAACTCCATGACACTGACATGACCTCCATTGTCTCAGCTCTTTTGTTTGAGAAGAAGCAGCAGTTGTTCCTCCCTGTTGGTAAACCAGGGTAATCCATGACAAGTCACTTATCATTTGCATGATTCTCAAGGTGAAGGAAAAATAGTAGCCAGAAGAGCTTAGTGGCTTTCTAACTGATAAGGCTGGAAGAAGAAACAGGAAGTGTATAGTCTACCTCTTCTTCTTCTCTTTTAGGTGGAAGCTGCTGAGAAGTAAGCCATCTTTGGTGCTCCTCTCTGGGTTGTATGATGAGACAGATCTGTTCTGGGAGTTTACCCCTCCCCCCACTCCCCCACCCCCGCACCCGAAGCAGGGCAGCTGCTACTGCTGCTAAGTCGCTTAAGTCGTGTCCGACTCTGTGCAACCCCATAGACAGAAGCCCACCAGGTTCCCCCATCCCTCGGATTCTCCAGGCAAGAACACTGGAGTGGGTAGCCATTTCCTTCTCCAATGCATGAAAGTGAAAAGTGAAAAGTGAAAGGGAAGTCGCTCAGTCGTGTCCGACTCTTAGCGACCCCATGGACTACAGCCTACCAGGCTCCTCCATCCATGGGATTTTTCCAGGCAAGAGTACTGGAGTGGGGTGAAGCTTCTAATTCTGGAGAAGGCAAACCGGCTGTATCAGAATGCCTTCTGGCCAATATTGCTGTGTTAAGTCACCTCCTCTGTTAATATCCTCATTGGTGCATGCTAAGTTGCTTCAGTCATGTCTGACTCTTTGTGACCCCATGGACTGTAGCCCACCAGTCCATATCTGACTGTCTGACTGTGATGTCCTTCCTCTGTCTATAGGATACTCCAGGCAAGAATACTGGAGTGCCGTGCCCTCCTCCAGGGAATCTTCCTTGTGGCCTCTATCTCCCTAACTTCTCTATCTATGTCTTAATTTATTTGCACTTCAAGTGAGGAAAAAAAAGACATTCATTATTGAGTACCTCTGATTTCTGACTTTCAAGAAGATGTTCACTCTTCCCCAAGGGCCCTCTGATTTTCCTGCTCAAATTGATGAGTTTATACTGATTCATTCGCATCATTCTCTCATCATCCTCTGATGGTCCATTATTTTTCAGGGTGACTGTGGACTAAAGGAGCTGACTCTCACAGAGACTCTGAATATGTTAAAGCTCGGTCAATGAGTGGGAAGAATTTAATTTAATCATCATTTCATCCTCTGTGTGTGAAATGTGCTATAAAGAGATCTCAGTGAGTATGCTCATAATTACAAATGTATTATTTTAACTTATTACTTTAATGCTGAAGGAACTTGTTACAGTACATTGTCATCAGACATCTGATAAAAATAAAATGAGTATTAAAGTAGAACAAGTCTATGCTACATGAGATGCATGCCAGTTAACCAATTTATAAATAAAGAAAAGATGAAGTGGAAGGAGACCAAGTTCAGAGACATACTGCCCATTGATGGCCAAGTTGGATGTAGATGGGGGTTTTGAATGTACTGGGTAAGCCCATGATGTCCTACCTAAATAACATACAGCACAGCTCACATCTTGACCACTCTTAAATTTAGGACTCCCACAATAATATCATCTGTTCAGTTCAATTGGGCAAATATTTAGTTGACTCAGGCTTTCTATATGTTCTATATGCTCTATGTTCTGTTTGGGCAAAAGAGCAATGAACTGAACAAATATGGGTCATAACATCATGGAAAACAATGGAAAGAACCCAACTACACTTGTTAGTAAAATTGTAATTGTTAGCAAAGAAATAGTTTCTAAAATTAAAAGTGTCATTATTTAAATATATGTACTATGATTTTTATTGCTTTGTTTCTTACAATAGGAAAAAAATAAGAAAAAAATCACGAGCTTTCATCAACAGGAAATGGTTTCATAAATTATTATACTTTTACTCTATGGAATATTATGCAGTTATTTGATGGAATGAGATAGATGTATTCGAAGAGATTGGAAAAATGTGATGATATTAAGAAAAATTAGTTATATGTACAATTCCATTTTTGTAAAAATAAAACAGTGGGAGCAGTGGTATTCATATGTATATTGTACATGTTATTAATAGTTTAGCAAAGAAATAAGTAAGGAAGAAGTGTGTGCTCAGTTGGGTCCAGCTCTTTGCGACCCCATGGACTGTAGCCTGCTAGACTTCTCTGTCCATGGAATTCTCCAGGCAAGAATACTGGAGTGGTTGCCATTTCCTTCTCCAGAGCATCTTCCTGACCCAGGGATTGAAACCATGTCTCTTGCATTGACAGGCAGATTCTTTACTAACTGCCTCAACTAGGAAGCCCAAGTAAGGGATGTGCATACCAAATTTTTAACAGTGGTTACATCAGCTGGGCAAACTTTTGAATTGTAATTCAGAGGAATAGCAGTTTTAATTAAGAGCATTGACCCAAATGAAAAACATTGAAAAAACATTGTGAAAAAGCAATTTTAAGTAGAAAAAAAAATAGACTACATTTAGACTAAGAAAAATAAACAGGATTATTGTAGAGATGAATGTGTCAAGATGTTAATATTTGCCTCAGGATAGAATAATGATCATTATAAGTGAATTTTTCTCTCCCTCTGGACACTTTTATGTATTTTCTATATTTTCTACAGAAACATGCATTACTGTAACAATCAGAAAGAAATACAATTATATAGAAGATGTTTGTGCCCTTTGACTTAATTCCAATCTTAAGTTTCTTGCTGAAAATAGAACATACAAGAAGAATCCAAATAAGAATAATTTCTTTTAAAAAGTGATTATGAGGTGAAACTATGCCCTTATTTCAGAATTAATTATTTAAAACTGTTTTTCTATAACTTAGTTTTGGATTTCCCAGTGCATTCAACAGAATTATTGGAATCTTCTATCCACTTCAATAAAGTAGAAGTTTATCTTTGAGCTCATTTCTATGTTCCAGTTCCACTTATTCTGGGTAAGGACCACTCCACATTGATCTATGATATCATGATATAAATTCATAAGAAAAAAAGAACACATCCCTCTGAAACTACACCAGTATTTTCCCTCTAGATATAACTGTTTAAGAAGAGGCATGCTCTAAAGTCAACCCCAAAATAATCAATAATGAGAATGCTTCCTGTGTAAAAAATTTACATTCACTGAGAAGCTTAAGGCTTGAATAATTGCTTACCATGTGAGTGTGAATTGTGAGGATAAAGCAGACAATCCATTTGGTAAACACTATTGATTGCCCGCCATGGTTCCTCTTCTCATTTCTGGGAAGTGCAGAGGCAGATGTAAATAGAAATTACACCAGGTGTGGTCGATGGATGCCCAGACCACGTCTGAGGCACTTGGGCTGAGCACCAGCGAGTGGGGACAGAGAGAAATAACATACACAGGAAAACGCAAGGCTTTAGTTCCTAAATGGAAAATCTATGCTGTTAAAACCTGGCCATGGAGCAGGAAGACCTGAGATGGAATTCACTGGAACATGTCAATTAACCTCTGAGCAGTGAATCTCTGATTTGATCCGTGCTGAACTGAAAAAAGCTTAAAACAAACAAACAAAAAAACCCACAAGCTAAGCCTTTACAAAGTTATTGTGAGGATTAAAGGAGATGATATTTGCAAAATTGTATTTTATGAATGTGAAATTCAATAAATAAGATGAACACATCAATAATCAAGGGCATGTTACATCATTTGGGACACATATTGTGTCTTCTACTTGGTCTGCTGCTGCTGCTGCTAAATCACTTCAGTCATGTCTGACTCTGTGTGACCCCATAGACGGCAGCCCACCAGGCTCCCCCGTCCCTGGGATTCTCCAGGCAAGAACACTGGAGTGGGTTGCCATTTCCTTCTCCAATGCATGAAAGTGAAAAGTGAAAGTGAAGTCGCTCAGTCATGTCTGACTATTAGCGACCCCATGGACTGCAGCCTACCAGGCTCCTCTGTCCATGGGATTTTCCAGGCAAGAGTACTGGAGTGGGATGCCATCTACTTGGTCATTCCCCATTAAATATTTACTTTAAGTTTATTTGGTGAGTCAGGACATATACTGGTGATAAAGTGATGTTTTGACAGCTATTTTCATTAGAAAAACCAAGGTTCCCTGGGAAAGGTAAAATTAAATGGCAGTTACACTTTGGGACAGCCACAAAATACTAAACATCATGCAATCTCAGAGCCAGTAGGATAATATGTGGTCACTGATTCATCCTTCTACTTGTGGCTGGTATTTATGTTCTCATCTATTCTATCCTAGAACACCAATTCATTGCTTCAGTGTGCCTCATTGATTCAGTTATTCAGGCGGGAAATATAATTTGAGAACTGATTATGCTTTGGACACTCTACTAAGAGTTGTTGATTATGTAATTAAGGAAAGACAAGTAAGGAAAGACAAACCACTCCCTGTCCTTACAGAGTTTACAGTGTGGTGATACTTTCAAACTGTGGTGCTGGAGAAGACTCTTGAGAGTCCCTTGAACTGCAAAGAGATCAACAGTCTGTCCTAAAGGAAATCAACCCTGAGTATCATTGGAAAGACTGATTCTGAAGCTGAAGCTCCAATACTTTGGCCACCTGATATGAAGAACTGACTCATTGAAAAAGGCCCTGATCCTTGGAAAGATTGAGGTTAGGAAGAGAAGAGGGCAACAGAGGATGAGATGATTGGATATCATCACTGTCTCAATGAACATGAGTTTGAGCAAACTCTAGGAGATAGTGAAGGACAGGGAAGCCTGGCATGCTGCAGTCCGTGGGGTTGCAAAGAGTCGGACATGACTTAGCGATTGAACAACAACAAATTGTCACATAATCACATAAACCATTGTAATTATGACAATTGCTGGGAAGAATAGATATGTAATTCTACAGGAGCCTGTAATTTCTGTGTTTGGTTTAGTCAGAGAGGTCATGAGAGACTTCTCTGAGCAGAAGGTGTGTGGACTTAAATTCAAAGGATGAATGCTGTACAGTAGAAACTAGCACAATTTTGTAAAGCAACTATACTCCAATAAAAATTTTTTAAATAAATAAAAAAATAAAACATTAAACCACACAAAAAAATACAATTGTGAAACGACTACCTTCTGAATTAGCTGTGAACTTGGATAGGTAAAAAGTATTTAAAAGTAATGAATATGTTAAGTAGGAGAAGGCAATGGCACCCCACTCCAGTACTCTTGCCTGGAAAATCCCATGGACAGAGGAGCCTGGTGGGTGGGCTGCAGTCCATGCGGTCGCTGAGAGTCGGACATGACTGAGCGACTTCACTTTCACTTTTCACTTTCATGCATTGGAGAAGGAAATGGCAACCCACTCCAGTGTTCTTGCCTGGAGAATCATAGGAACGGGGGAGCCTGGTGGGCTGCCGTCTATGGGGTCACACAGAGTCAGACACGACTGAAGTGACTTAGCAGCAGCAGCAGAATATGTTAAGTAGTTCTTTGTTGGCAATTCAAAAAGAATATGCTATTATCGCTAGAGGGGAAGGTAATGTAATAACTGTGCTGTTTTTGCAACTTCTGTGAATCTTAAACTATTCCAAAGTGAAAAGGTATTAGTTATATTCAAAAAGGTAAACAAATAAATATTTTCAAATATCAAAAAGAAGAAAACCCTAACAGAAAACAAAGAATGAATAGTAGTGGCCAGAAGATGAATATAAGAGAGAAAAACATTCTAGGCAGAGGGAACAGCTTTTGTGAAGGCCATGCATGCAAAGGAGCATTGCAGTCAGTGAATGGCTAAATCTCAGAGTTGAGGGCTGATAGAAGATGAGGCTGGAGAGGTTCATGTGAGCTGCTGCTGCTGCTGCTAAGTCGATTCAGTCGTGTCCGACCCTGTGGGACCCTATGACGGCAGCCCCCCAGGGTCCCCCGTCCCTGGGATTCTCCAGGCAAGAACACTGGAGTGGGTTGCCATTTCCTTCTCCAATGCATGAAACTGAAAAGTGAGAGTGAAGTCACTCAGTTGTGTCCGACTCTTCACGACCCCATGGACCGCAGCCTACCAGGCTCCTCCGTCCATGAGATTTTCCAGGCAAGAGTGCTGGAGTGGGGTGCCATCGCCTTCTCTGTCATGTGAGCTGGAAACCACACAAACCACACAAATCTTGAAGGCTGTGTGAGGGATTAAGGTTCGGATTAGGATTCACAGGGTTTCAGAAGAGCAAATAATGATTGTAAATAAGCATGTCATGACCAGATCTGTACTTTGAGAAAAAAGAAATCAGTCTCTCTGCATTTGGAAAAATTGACCAAAGATGGGCCACAGTTGGTATATTAGTTTTCTATGGCTGCTGAAAGAAATGATCACAAATTAGGCATTTAAAACAGTATCACATTTTTTGCAGGTTGGAGGTTAGGCCCAGCAAGGCTTAGAGGAGTTCTCTGTTCAGGATCTCACCAGACAGGGATCAAAGTATTGGTGCGGCTGAGGTTCTCATCACAAGCTCACAGGTTGTTGGAATTCGTTTCTTTCTCACCTCCAAGCCCCTCTGGTCTTTGAGCCAATAATTCCCCCAGGTCAAGTCCAATCTTTCCAACTTCCCCTTCTGCTACCTCTCTCTTATTTCCTCCTCTGTCTTGGGCTGGAAGCTCCACTTGAAAGGGTGCATGTGATGATGTTGAGTTCACTTGAATAATCCAGGATACTCTCTCTATTTTAAAGCCAAGCTCATTAATAACCTTCATTACATCTGCAGAGGCCATTTGCCATGTAATATAAGTCGAATCCCCAAGGACAGAGGAGCCTGGTGGACTACAGTCTATGGGGTCGCAGAGTCGGATACAACTGAGTGATGAAGCACAGCACAGAAGTTATTTATAGTCATGACACTGGGGACAAAGGTCATGGCCCAAATTCTGCCTGCTACACTTGATATTCCCAGGTAGCTCAGCGGTAAAGCATCCTCCTGCCAATGCAGGAGACACAGGTTCGATCCCTGGGTTGGGAAGCTCCCCTGGAGGAGGAAGTGGCAACCCTCTCCAGTATTCTTGCCTGGGAAATCCCACGGACAGAGGAGCCTGGTGGAACTACAGTTCATGGGGTTGCAAAGAGCTGGACACGACTTAGAGACTGAGTACTGTAATCTCTACACTTGATATAGGGATACCAGTTAGAAAGTTATTCTAATAGTTCAAGCAAGAGAGGTTGATTATCAGGACAAAAGTAATGTTGAAAGATATGGGGAGAAGTGTCTGTGTTAAGTGAATCTTGAGAAAGAAGGGAGAGAAAGGTAAAAAGGAACATTCTGAGGTCTTTCTTGCTTACAGAGTTGGATGGGTGGGGAGCTCACTACTTAACAAGGCAATTCGCTCCATTTTTGGACAGTTCTCATCATATATTCTCCTTCCCTGGACCTCGAGCCTTACTGCCCATTTCCAGCCCTTCTCTATCCTGCATTTCAAACTTAACCTGCTTATTCTTTTCTGCCTAGAGACAGCACCCCTCCAAATGCTGTTGGTCTCCTCCCATTATTGAGAACAAATGCCGAAGATCTGTTTCTCTAGTAATGTGTTTCTCATCATAGATAATGTATACATATGGCTTACAGCAATCCATTCAATACCAATATCTAAATCTAAGATAGTACATCCCAACCTTAG
This sequence comes from Bos javanicus, assembly GCF_032452875.1. Classification (NCBI taxonomy): domain Eukaryota; kingdom Metazoa; phylum Chordata; class Mammalia; order Artiodactyla; family Bovidae; genus Bos; species Bos javanicus. Next base: position 44,519,040 of record NC_083881.1, read on the forward strand.
AACTAATCATGATTTATAAGTTATAGTTTATTCATCTTGATTATTTCAATGTATGTATTTTTTACTGAAAAGAGATAAAAATATACTCTTGTACAACCAAATTATTTTCCTTAGTGATATATGTTGGCAGTCCTTACATGTCACCATACATAGACTTTCTGGTTTGTTTAAAGAGTAGCACAATATTCTCTTTTTAAATGGATGTGCCATAATTTGTTTAACATGTCACTTATAGAGTGGCCAGTTTTTGCTGTTATAAGCAATGCTGTAATCCATATCTAGGTGCAAATGTCTTTGACTAGTTGTATGATATATCTCTAGGCTAACTTTCTAGAATTGAAATTCTTAGAATAAAAATTATATATGTCTAAAATTTTAATTATATACATTTAAAGTTATAACTGTTGCTGTAAACTGTCCTTCAGAAAGACTGTTGCTATATCTATATATAGCTTAATCTAGGAGTGTCAGGTGGAGAAGGACTATGACTTCAGTTAAAAGGAAATCCTCTCAATGAAAAAAACTGAGATTGGATCAAGATTATCTCCTAAAGTAGTTTTGAAAATGTAAGATTTAACAAATATGAAACATTTGTCCCAGTGCTTCTGGTACTGTGTTATCTACCGGGAACAGTATAATGGTATTGGAATAATTCAAAGAATAGGAATTGAGTCCTTTCCTCAAGTATCCCTTGGCCTGCTCAGTAAACATGAGGCTAGTGAAAAGCATTAAGGGAACATGGTGGGGGACTGATGAGTTCAAGGAAACTTTCTCATTTGAGCTGAGCCATTTTGATGAGCAGAATTTTGGAGGAAAAAAGTTCTTGTGGGATAGAACCCAGTCATAAAAAAAGAAAAAAATGGAATTCTGCCATTTGCAGTAATGAGGATGAATCTAGAGAATATTATACTCTGTAAAATAAATCAGACAGAGAAAGACAAATACTGTATGACATCACTTATATGTGGAATCTAAAAAATAAAACAAATGCATGTATATAGCAAAACAGAAACAGATTTAGAGGTACAGAGAACAAACTAGGGGTTACCAATGGGAAAGGGAAGGCGGGGGAAGAAGATAGGGGTGTGGGGTTTAGAGATACAAAGTGCTATGCATAAAATAAATAAGCTGCAAGACTATATCATTCAACATAGGGAATATAGTCAATATTTCATAATAACTATAAATGCAGTATAATCCATGTGGATTATATTTTGAAGGTTAAATGTTGACATACTATTAAAATGTGAATTTCTTCATATGCCAAAGGCAATCAACCACTCAGTTGTCTCTGTGGTTTATAAAGGTTTCTAGGAGTGACTGCTCTCTTCCAAAGAATTCCAAGACTTTGGACTCAGTGGAAAATTATTTCAAAGTGACAGCTACGGATCAAGTGAACAACTCCACTTATTTACTTTATGATATTAGAGTACGAGCTCGTGCTATCTCTTTCATCTGCAAGGCTTTCTTTTACTTCAAAAAGAATATTATAAACAAAAGTACTTCACAGGATGTGGAGATGAAAACAAGTTATGAAACCAGTTTATATGTGACAGTTTAGGAAGAATCATGTGGGATGAACAAATAATTCTTTTTTAGTTAAAAATTCCATATTTACACACAAGAGCATAGATGGGGAAACAATGGAAACAGTGAGAGACTTTATTTTCTTGGGCTCCAAAATCACTGCAGATGGTGACTGCTGCCATGAAATGAAAACATGCTTGCTCCTTGGAAGAAAAGCTATGACCAACCTAGACAGCATATTAAAAAGCAGAGACATTACTTTGCCAACAAAGGTCCATCTAGTCAAAGCTATGGTTTTTCCAGTAGTCATGTATGGATGTGAGAATTGGACCATAAAGAAAGCTGAGCTCCAAAGAATTGATGCTTTTGAACTGTGGTTTTGGAGAAGACTCTTGAGTCCCTTGGATTGCAAAGAGATCAAACCAGTCAGTCCTAAAGGAAATCAGTCCTGAATATTCACTGGAAGGACTGATGTTGAAGCCCCAATACTTTGGCCACCTGATGCGAAGAACTGACTCATTTGTAAAGACCCTGATGCTGGGAAAGATTGAAGGTGGGAGGAGAAGGGGATGACAGAGGATGGGATGGTTGGATGGCATCACTGACTCGATGGACATGAGTTTGAACAAGCTCCGGGTGTTGGAGATGGACAGGGAAGCCTGGTGTGCTGCAGTCCATGGGGTTGCAGAGAGTTGGACATGACTGTGCTACTGAACTGACTGAGTGACTGTACAATTACTGTCAAGTTGTTTTGAATTTCAAAACATCTTTAATTAGGTGGTCATATGGTCAGCTCAAATATTCCATAGTTTTAATGGACCTACACAGTTTTTCTTAATTGTAAAGTAATCTTTGTTCTCATCAAATCAGAGTAGTTGAGAACTATAAATTACTCCATCTAGTTTTTCAATAAGTTCATATTTCTTCACTCTGAATATTGATATGTATCTATTTAGTAGAGAAACAAATGGAAACATAGAAAGTCAGAATAGAAAGTCCACAATGAAGTCTACATAATTAAATTTGAAAAGTAATCTGATAAAAACTTAAAGAAAATATTTGGAAATCACTACATTGGCTTAATGTATTATAATTAGTCTTCTCTTGTTAAACATTAAAAATAGTTTGGAATAAGAAAATAAAGGTAGTTTCTTAAATAGGCTATTTCTTTTTTCAACTAAACACTTTTGTAAAGCTATGATTTCTTCTGTGAAAGTAGAAAGTCTAACTGTATTCTTTAAAAACCCTCTTCAAGGTTATGCCCCATAGCATATGAATAAATGGTAGTAGTAGTCTTTAATTAGGAAAATTTGATTACCTAAATTGTTAGTTCATGTTGCTATCGATATTAATAAAAAGAGCACAAATGTTAAAGCTTACAATAACAAACATTTTCTTACTTACATTTGATCCAAGTTACTAAGTCAATCCCACACTAAAAGCACAGTTACCGGGTCAGGGACATAAATGGTGGGAAGGGAACAGGCAATGACTCACCAGTGACAAAAACACAAATATTTATCCATCCCCACCATAGTTGAAAAATACATTGATGACTGAGTGATTTGAAAATAGCAATCTCCCTCCCACAAGGTCATTGGAGATGATCAAGCACACACGTTCTTCTTTGCTATCAAGCATTCCCTTCTCTTTCACTTCCCTTCTACTTCTCCCTTCTGCCCTGACACTACCAACCTATCCGTGGTCCTTTAGCTACTACCCCCAAAATGGGTGGATCAGTACTACTCATCCTTCATATGTCAGCAGCTGTGTCAGCCTGGTCTTCTGGGAAGCCAATGGCAAGGGTGCAAGAGGTTTATTTGGGGTGTTGTCTATGGAGAAAACAAGGAGAGGGAGCGGGAACAGATGGGGGTGGGGGGAGCCTCTAACTGCCATGCAGCCCTGACAGCTGTGGATGGAAAAGGAGGAGGAAGAATTGGTACCCAGAACCATAGAGAACAGCCAGGGTGGAGACAGTCTCAGTCAGAATGATGGGAAATAGCTGAGACAAAGTTTCCCATTGAAGAGCTTCCTTGTGATCAGGATGGGCAGCTTTAGGGTGTTCACCACTGGGGCGAACTCAAAGGAGTGACTTCTGGAGACCGGCAATCATCTCTGCTCCCCAAGAGATTTTCTTTCTCTTACTGTTTTAAAGTTGATGTACAGTTGATTTTAATCAACTATACTTGTGGGGCTTCCTGGACAGTTCAGATGATTAAGAATCTGCCTGCAATGTGGCAGACTGGGCTCTATCCTTGGGTCAGGAAGATCTCTTGGAGAAGGAATTGGCAATCCACTCCAGTATTCTTGCCTGAAAAATCCCATGGACAGAGGAGCCTGACGAGCTACAGTCCATGGGGTCTCAAAGAGTTGGACACCACTGAGAGACGAACACTTTCACTTACTTTTCGTAGTTGATTTATAGTATTTTGTTAGTTTCAGGTGTACAGCAGTGATTCAGTTAGATATAGTCCTTGTTCTCAATTCTTTCCACTATAGTTTATTACAGGATATTAAATATAGTTCCCTGTGCTATACAGTGAATCCTTGTTATTTTTTTACACGTGGTAGTGTGCACCTCTTAATCTCATACTCTCAATTATCCCTCCCCATTTTCCCTTTGGCAACCATAAAATTATCTTCTATGCCTAGGAGATTTTCTTAAGTGGAGACCTGAGAGAGGCATTCCTATGGCTCCACCAGAATTATCATCCTTATTCTGGACCAGCTCATGGTGCGTCCCAATCTGAAAGTCTGTGAGAACTCCCTGTTGGCTACAGAATAATGTCCAACGTGCGGCCTTGATATGGGATTCATTTACCTTGTCTGCTTTTAGCATACTCACCCTGGTTCCTGTTCTCCAGTCAGACAACTCCACACCATTCCTCAGTGCTCCAAAGCAGTGTGATATCTCTGAGATTTGCTCCAGCTGGCCTTCTACATGCATACTCTTCTTCTTAACTGCTCACAGTAGTACTCACCTTTCTACATCCACACCAACTGCTTCTCCTCTGAAGCATCTTTTGTGAATCATCCATTCAGGATGTAGATGATCAAGCAAACACGCTCTTTGTCATCAAGCATTCCCTTCTCTTTTACTTCCTTTATACCTTCCCCTTCCGCCCTGTCTGTATTGAGCAGTCTGTGGTCTTCTCGCACCTTTCCCTTGTGCCAAACATCCTATGCAGTGGTTTATTTGCCGTACATTTCTTTTATACTTTGTTTAACACATTTTCTTCAAAGATTTAGTGGACAAGGACTACGTTTCTAGGACCCTTCTGGGGTCTTGTGTATGTTATTTGTAATCTGATAAATATTTATTGAAAAGAAACTAACTCCAATACAAGAAAGGACATTTGTTTTTGAGAAGAGAGGATGGGGGAATGAAAGATGGAGTTATCCCAGCAACCTCAAAGACAATTCTGCACACATGTTCACCTCATCCTCTTTGCCTCTTGTGGAGAGATTCAAGATTCCGTTTTCTGGAACTAAAGTCATGGTGTGTTTACAAAAGAGCTAAGGGATGGGGAAGCACTTGGAGCTTCATTTTTAAGCAGCCCTTGCTTGCTTGCTTGCTCAGTGTCTGACTCTTTGTGACCCCATAGACTATAGCCTACCAGGCTAATCTGTCTGTGGGATTTCCCAGACAAGAATGTGGGAGTGGATTGCCATTTCCTTCTCCAGGGAATCTTCCTGACCCAGGAGTCGATCCTGTGTCTCCTGCATTGGTAGGTGGATTCTTTACCACTGAGTCACTTGATGATGTCATACAGCCCTTAGAGAGACTCATGTTTGCATTTTCTTATATAATTCTTCCCTTTTTTTCTTATGTATACCCATGTAGTCCAGAATTCTCCCATTTAGTTCTTAGTGAAGACTAGATGGCAAGTTTTCTCATGCCTCTTCTTGGTTATCTTTGGGTTCCCATCACCTGCCGAGGGCATGGCAGAGAGTGAGTGCAGAGTTAGTGGCTGCAATGAGCCACATCAGAGTTGTGTGCAGTAAGCAAGGAAGTGGGCACTCTGACCAAGGCAGAGATCTCATCAGTAGACAGTGAGTGCCAAGAAATCACAGAGAGAATTACAGATACCGAAAATGTAGCAGGAGGTGAAGGTATGGATGGCAGCATGCAGAAAAAAAAAATGGAGGCAGACAATTTGCAATGGTCAGTTGGATTGGATTATTTTTGGCCCCACAGAAGAGGTAAAAATATTCACTGGATCCAAGTTAAGCCTTTCTTGTGTGCTCATTTTTGCAAAGAGCCATCCTCATTTCTGTGATTGAGACAAAAAAGAAGGATGGAAGTAATTTCTGGCTACAAAGTAATCATAATCTTGTTTGGAACACATGTACAAACACATTAAATAGCTTAATTAAGATGGGGTAGAGTATGAATTTGAGTTTCTTTTTCCTTCTGCATTTAATTTTCTCATAAATCCTGATGGATTAAGCTACAAAATAGATTTCAAGTCTGTCAACTTTTCTCCATCTTCACATACAACCTTAGTCTTTCCCTCACTTGTACCCCTTGGGCCTGCAACAATCTCCTTGCTAGTGATCCTCACTCTAATTTTGTTCCCTTGCGGTCCACTGTCTGCACAGTAGCCATGGAGAGCTTTCAAAAAACACAAATCCTGTCTTATCATCTCCTGCCTAAAGCCCTCTTCATGGCTTCTGGATGCACTCGGTTTAAACACTAAGTTCCTACGTGATCCAGCACTAGCTTACCTCTAAGCTCCATCTCTGCCAAGCTTCCCATCATTTGCTACTCTCTGACCATACCTCCTGTCTTTTTTCCTTCTGGAAACTTCCATGTTTGGTCCCTCCTTGGGGCCTTTGCAGATCCATTCTGCCTGGAAAACTTTGCACCCTAACTTTGAAGGGCTGACTCCTTTCATTCCATTCAGTGTGTGTGTGTGTTAGTCGCTCAGTCACGTCCAACTTTTTGTGACCCCCATGGACTGTAACCTGTCAGGCTCCTCCATCCATGGGATTCTCCAGGAAAGAATTCTGAAGTGGGTTGCCATTTCCTTCTCCAAGGGGTCTTTCCGACCCAGGGATCGAACCCAGGTCTCCTACATTGCAGGCAGAGTCTTTATGGTTTGAGCCATCTCCTTCAGCCACTGAATCGTATCACCCCTTTGTGGATCTTCATAACACTTGAGAGCATCTAAAATAATCTTTTACTGTACATATGTTTGTTGTCTGTTCTCGCAGAGAATGTCAGCTCCCCAATATTAGAGATCTTGTTTGTCTTTTTCATTTTCATTCATTATTCCATTTCCTAGTTTATGCCTTGTGTGTGGTGGATTCTCTTTAAATAGTGGTTGAATGAATGAATGAAAAATATGAACTACTGGAAGACAAAAAAAGGAGAGTGTAGCTCAGAGTAGCATGGGAACATTCTTGGAGGAAGAAAGATGATTTTTAGATATGAAGAATGGCATGGGGCAGGAATGTGTACATTTTTGTCAAAGGGAACATTCTGGCCTGGATGGAGCGGAAAGTACACAGAACTAAGTATGGAGCATGTATCACATCAGAGTGGGCTCTGGATGGAATCAGAGGGGAAGGAAGGAAGGTCATTACCACCAAACAATACATACACATTTTGCCTCAGGTGCCAAAGCATTACAATTCCGCAATGCATCTAAGATTTAGGATGTCTATCATCTTTTTCCTAATTTCAACAAATCTGGAAAAAATTACAGTCCCCGAATCATGAACAAAATAAAAAACATTTAACAAGGCCCATATATTTCACAGTTATACTCATAATGATGATTTTGTTTTATTGTTTTGGCTCCCCTATTTCTCATGAAGTGATTCACTGTGTTGACAGAGCAGCTCCCTGAATTATTCAGTCTAAGAGTGGTTTTCATTTATTTGACATTTTATTTTCTTTCAGGAATGGATCTTATAGAATATGCATTTTTTTCCTTGAATGAAATAATATATATGAAGTACTTTGCAAACCATCAGGCACTATGGCAATGGAAGATGGAATGATTATTACCTCCAGAGGTCTTCAGGGACATAAACTACAGAAAGCATCAAGTCTCAGTGCCCTGGTTTTCTTGCTTTTTATTGCAATAAGATGGGCTATTTCATTATACCTGGAGATTATTTTTTTGCTGCAATTGAGAGGTAATCATGTTTTTCTGTATATCACCTGGTTACTAACTCCAACAAAATTAATGAAATTCATGTGCTTCTGAGAGAATTATCACGTGAACAATCGTATAACATATTGCTTGTTCAGGAAAAAAAAGAATGAAAATTTCTGCCACTTTAAAAAAGCACTTATTTGACTTGAATAGGGAAATGCAAATCAAAACCTCAGTGGGATAGCACCACACATCAGTCAGAATGGCTATCATCAAAAAGTTTAAAAATAACAAATGTTGGAGAGGATGTGGAGAAAGGGAGCCCTGGTACACTGTTGGTGGGAATGTAAATTGGTGCAGCCCCCATGGACAGTGGTATGGAGATTTCTCAGAAAACTAAACATAGAACTACTGTATGATTCAGCAATTCCACACCTGGATATATATCCAGAAAAAAACAAAGACACTAATTAAAAAAGAAACACATATCCCAATCTTTATAGCAACACCATTTACAATAGCCAAGACATGTAAGCAGCTTATCAACAGAGACTGGCTTAAGAAGATGTTATACACACGTACACACACAGAGAGAAATACTACTCAGCCATAAAAAGAATGAAATATTGTCATTTATAGCAACACGTATGGACTTAGAGAATATTATGTTTAGTAAAATAAATCAGACAAAGACATCCTATATGATATTACTTAGATGTGGAATCTAAAAAAATAATACAAATGAATGTATACACAGAACATCAACAGACTCACAGACGTAGAAAACAAATGTATGCTTACCAAAGGGGAGAGGGGAGGGGAAGGGACAAATAGAGGTATGGGATTAACAGATACAAACCACTATACATAAAATAGATAAGCAACCAGATTTACTGCAGAGCATAGGGAATTACACCCAATATCTTGTAACAATCTATAATGGGATGTAATCTACAAAATACCGGATCATTATGCTGTGCACCTGAAACTAACATGACGTTGTGAATTCACTATATCTCAATAAAAACAATAAAAAGTGCTTCTTCCTAAGCATCCCCTCTTGACACTTAGCATGGAATGTCTACATGTAGCATCAAGAAGAACAGTGGTTTCAGTGCTTCCCTAGTGGGCCAGTGGTTTAAAATTTGCTTTGCAATGCAGGGGACATGAGTTCTACCCCTGGTCTGGGAACTAAGATTTCACATCCTTGGAGCAACTAAGCTGGCACTGAACTAGAGAGTCCATGCACCACAATGAAAGATTCCGAATGATGCAACGGTGTTCCCTCATGCTACAACTAAGACCCAACGCAGCCACGTAAATAAATAAATATTTTTAAAAGAATGTATAAAAAAGATGAAGAATAGCGATTCCTATTAATTCCTAACGTTGCAATGTTGGGCTGCAACAACTGGGAGATTTTACTTTTGTGTGTTAATAGTGAAACTGCTGCACTAAAAAATTTAAAACACATACTAAAAAATAAACACATTTTCCAAAATAGGATCCATCACTCTCTTTGTCCTCCATAAATTAGTTCATGCTTCCTCAACATAATGTTAAAAAAAAATAGAAAGCATTATTACCCCGCAGGCTGATCACAGATTCTGTTTATTTATTTTTTGTTTCATCCATGACATTCTCTCCATCTGATCTAACCCATTTCATATCCACCCACATACTCCTTTCCTGTATCTCGTATAAAATTTTTTTAAATAGCGAAAATCACATATATTTGCCATTCTCCTGGATGCCATTCAATTATCTTTAGGCTTAGGGAAAAGATGTATTGTTCTAAAGTCAAAAATGAGAATTGACTGAACTGTCTTTTAGTTAAGGATTGAGAATAGAAGAGTTTTATAAAGAAATGAAAGTCTCTGGAATTTTGTTCTTTAGACTCAGAAAATGTTGTCCTTCATGGCGTTACATGAAGCATATCTGTTAAATCAGGATTTTCCTGATAAAAATGAACTTGGATTCTCTCGACAATTTGACATACTTGAATTCTGCTGGACTACTGTACATATAGCTAGAGGATCCATCTAAGAGTGGGTATTATAAATAAAAATTCAAAAATCCACTTGACTTTATTAGAACAGAGAGGATCCCCCAAATTTTCATCTAATGAAATGCAGTTTTATTAACTACTCTATATTTTTAACAGCCAGCTTGCTGTATTCATTGTGATTCAGTTTGTGCCTCTGCTGCCATCGTAAATCACTTGTTATGCTTCACTGGTTTGTAATACCAGCATAACCTTTTGCTGTCTCTTGCTGTCAAAACATCCCAATCTGAGTTGATGCAATTTCATTTAACATGTGTGCATCCCTCTCTAACCTACAGAGTTGCAGAATAATTGACTGCATCTGAGAAGTTCTTTCACCAAATACCTGTAATAATTAAAACTCTAAATATATGGAAAATCCTCGACAATAGTGTTAATCATTCAGAACTTCTTTTCACAGGCCTAGCAAACAAGATGTGAACTGTGTAGAATGGCTAGTCAAAGATGGATGAATAAAGGAAGCTTTATTTGCTAAGTATTCCTAAGGATCCCATCTATGAGCCAGCTAAAAGATGATTAGTTGGATTTATTAGTGGTTCCCATACCAGTGGCAGACTGGCATGAAAGACCCACATTTCCAGGCCTCATGAAATGGTCACTCATTTATAGGGCCTGAAGCAAAAATGATTCCATACTATTTTCCATATAGATTGCATGCATACTTGCATTGTTTTTTCCCTGGCTATTTTGTAAAACAGATCTTCTCCAGATGCTTGGATCACACTTGCCAAATAGGTGCTCGATCCAAGGGTCTCTGGTATTTCACACCAATCACTGTTAGGAAGATAGTCTGAAGGGCATAAAAGCTGAATGTGTAGAAGAGATTTAACTAACAGTGTAGTCTTTTAATCTCTTACCTGACACTTGAAACACGATATGATATATTTTGGCTGAGAAGTGTTTTCTTCTCGTTTTCTATTTTTATAAATATATTATCAGAGAGGGACACAGGAAATCCGTAACAACTCAGCCTAAACTGCTTGGAGACAGGGCTAGAAATTAAGTTTCTAGCAGGAAACCACATGTATTTTGAAATCCGGTATAATATGCATCAAAATTATCTCTTCCTCTTCTCTATCCCACAGCATATAGTGACTACTATATCCTTTTACTAGAGAAATAGGCTGTTTTTTCTCTTGTTCATAAGGGTATATGAGGAGTCTTTATAATGAAATGAACTGCTTGGCTGGTAATGAAGCATTTGCTTTCCTGATGTGCTTTCCAACCACTCAGATTCTTAGAGAAAACTCAATTTGCCTTTTATTATCCCTCATTGGATATAGAGTCAGATTTCATTATTTTTTATCTATAGTTTCCTTGGCCATATCAAAGATGCAACCTGGGAACCAATTTTCAAAAAATAAAAAAGGGCTCGAGGCCTTTGATTGCTTCTAATATTGAAATACACTGGAAGCACAGAAAAAGAAAGACGTTTGCTTTTGCTTGTCTAGGAAAGCAGTGTAATGTCATTGAAGAAGGACCTCAGATCCATCACAACATTTCTGCAGGAAAATTGGACTTATCCCTGATGCGTGGCTGCGTGCCAAGGACCTAGATTAGAAGTACAAAATACACAGTTTCTGCTCTGTGATGATTTTCTCTGCCACAAAGGAAGCCAAATGAGCTCATGATATGTATTATGTATCTTCTTTATGGGCGCACATTTATTTATTTATTTTTACATTTTATTTCTTCATTTTTGGCTGTGCTGAATCTTCACTGGTGCTTGTAGACTTCCCCTAGTTAGGTCGAGCAGGGGCCACTCTCTAGCTGCAGCGCGCAGGCTTCTCATTGCGGTGGCTTCTCTTGTTGCAGAGCACAGGGCCTTCAGTGGTTGTGGCACAGGCTCAGTAGTTGCAGCGCATGGCTTAGAAGATATCCTGTGGCATGTGGGATCTTCCCAGACCAGGGATCGAACCTGTATCCCTTCATTGGCAGGCTGATTCTTAGCCCCTGGACCACCAGGGAAATCCATATGGGCACACATTCAGTCTGTGCCATATAAAGGGTAAATGAGCATGAGCCCTAGCACCATGGCCTGAAGGAAAGGAGGACGGACCTTTGTCCACTCATGATAAGAGGATGCTTTAACAATAGGGTGGGGAGGGAGGTGGGAGGGGGGTTCAGGATGAAGGGACAGATGTATACCTGTGGCTGATTCATGTTGGTTGATGTATGGCAAAAACCATCACGATATTGTAAAGTAATTATCTTCCAATTAAAATAAACTAATTACAAAAAAGAAAATGGGAAAAAGCTGAAAGAAAATACACAGCAGTTACAAGGTTTTCCTTCCATTCACTGATCCACAGAGACAACAAATGTAGCACAGAGACAGTAAATGAAACACAGAGACCGCACATGTGGCACTGATGGTGTGCTTGAATATCATAAATATTTCTCCAGGTCTCCTAGGAATGCTGTTTCATGAAGTTGTACATGGAATATATTCTAGAGGGTAAGAGAAGAAAACATAAACAGTAATTCTTTAATTCTTTTATATAATTGCATTTATGCTGCTGCTGCTAAGTCGCTCCAGTCGTGTCTGACTCTGTGCAACCCCGTAGACGGCAGCCCACCAGGCTCCCCCGTCCCTGGGATTCTCCAGGCAACAACACTGGAGTGGGTTGCCATTTCCTTCTCCAATGAATCAAAGTGAAAAGTGAAAGTGAAGTCACTCAGTCATGTCCAACTCTTAGCAACCCCATGGACTGCAGCTTACCAAGCTCCTCCGTCCATGGGATTTTCTAGGCAAGAGTACTGGAGTGGGGTGCCATTGCCTTCTCCATTGCATTTATGAGTCTTCCTTAAAACTCAGCATTCAAAAAAATAAGATCATGGCATCCAGTCTCATGACTTCATGGCAAATAGATGGAGAAACAATGGACACAGTGAGAGTCTTTATTTTGGGGGGCTCCAAAATCACTGCATATGGTGGCTGCAGCCATGAAATTAAAAGACACTTGCTCCTTGGAAGAAAATCTATGACCAACCTAGATAGTATATTAAAAGCAGAGGCATTACTTTGCCAACAAAGATCTGTATAATCAAAGCTATGGTTTTTTCAGTGTCATGTATGGCTGTGAGAGTTGGACCATAAAGAAAGCTGAGTGCCGAATAATTGATGCTTTTGAACTGCGGTGTTGGAGAAGACTCTTGAGAGTCCCTTGGACTGCAAGGAGATCCAACCAGTCCATCCTAAAGGAAATCAGTCCTGAATATTCACTGGAAGGACTGATGCTGAAGCTGAAACTCCAGTACTTTGGCCACCTGATATGAAGAGTCAGCTCTTCACATCAGCTCTTGTCAGCACCAACCCTGATGCTGGCAAAGATTGAAGGCAGGAGGAGAAGCGGACGAGAGAGGATGAGATGGTTGGATGGCATCACTGACTTGATGGACATGAGTTTGAGCAAGTTCTAGGAATTGGTGATGGACAGGGAAGCCTGGCGTGCTGCAGTTCATGGGGTCACAAAGAGTTGGACATGACTGAGCAACTGCACTGAAGTCTGAATTGAGTCTTCCTATATGCCAGGCATAAAGAATTATAGGTGTAACATCATCACTAACTTTAGAACACATGGTCAGATGAGTTTACCTGAAGAAAGTCTTGTAAACATGTAACTAGGATGAATGTGATAAATGTGGGGGAAAAACTGTATCTAAGGTGCTATGGAAATAAAGGCAGGAGTAATTCACCCTATTTATTGGAGTGGGGGATGTTCCCTAAGATACCCCCTACTTCCCTTTGCTACTCATTTTCTTTAGAGTACTTCCCATCACGTGATATAGTACATGTTGTTTATTAAGTTTTTTTTTTTTTTTGACAGTGAGCACTAGCCACATCAAAATGTTACATAGACCCTCTGAGAATAGGCACTTTTCAATTTTATTTACAGCTATATCCTAGTGTCTGGGACTGTGGTTGTCATATAGACATTGCCAAATAAGCCTTTGTTGAGTGAATGAAAGGCATGCCAGCTATGTGCCAGATTCTGTATTAGATGCTAGACAAACAATGGTGAATACTACTCACGGTCAACCTGACCATAGGCAGCTTGCCTTCTAAGAGGGGAGAGGTAGACAATACACAAAGAAGTGTGATGATTTCACACACAGATGGGTGCTAATGATACAACAGAAGAGGAGACGTCATAGAGGGAGAAGAGGGATGTCGCTTAACTAAGAGGACAGAAAAGGCCTCTCTGAGATGGTGACGCTGGAATTGATATGAGATTGTGAGGCCCAGGAAGCCGCATGCTGATACAATGAAAGAGAACATCATCAAGGGGAAGAAAGAGCAAGTTCAGGTCCTAAGAAGGGAATTATGGAGAGCCAAACAGGCCAGTGTGTCCAGAAGTAAGGGGTGAAGGACTGGCAAGTCCAACTTTTATCCTGGATACAAGCAGAAGATGCCAGCACACTTACAGCAGGGGAATGACATAACCTGATTTATGTCTCAGAAAGTAAGTTTGCAGAGTTGTTCACGTTTATTCTGCAGAAGGTGGTGGTGGAAGAGGGTCAGGGAGGCCTTGTCCAAGTGGAGGAGAGATGTGAGGGCAGCTTTGACTAAGGCTGTACTGGTGGGGGGAACTGACAGGCCTTGAAGAAGCATTTAAGGAGGTGATGAACACTGAGTGGACAGCAGAGGGTAACAAATGGGTTGGTTTTAGTTAAGTAGAAAATATCACTAGGACATTATAGGAGGTGAGGACTAACGATGAGCTTCCCAAGGTCTGTTCTTTGGAAGTTTGAATTGATGAGCTAGTGAGGAGGAGTAATCTGGAAATTACAGGCAGATAGGATACTGGAATTTGATCCCTGTGGCTGAGATGTGTGGGGCAGAAAGGAGAAACTAGGAGGAGAGGTCACTTAAGCAGCCTGCAGTTGAAAGTGATTAAAAAAAATGACACTGGAAAGAAAAACACCTGAGAAACGTTAAAGAAAATTGGTAGCCCAACAATCCCGCCAAGACGCTACCGAAACAACCACTCCATTAATCAAATGCAGAGGAAAGTCTTTTACCCCTGGGTGGAGCCTCACATAGACAAAGTAGCCAATAGACGGACTGCATTTCCCACATTTTAGAGCCTCCCAGGAGGCGCTGGTGGTAAAGAAGCCATCTGCCAGTGCAGGAGACTTAAGAGAAAAGGGTTTGATCTTTGGGTCGAGAAGATCCCCTGGAGGAGGAAATGGCAAACCATTCCATTATTCTTGCTTGGAAAATTCCAAGGACAGAGGAGCCTGGCGGGCTACAGTCTATGGGGTCACAAAGAGTTGGACATGACTGAATGTGCACACATGCACATTTTAGCTAGATTTTTTAATGCTACAGACAGAAAACTTTCTTCAAGGATTGGATGTAATGGATGAAGAAAGGGGAAAAAAATCTGGATTTGATTTCAAATTTGGTTCCAAATTGATGGGGCACTAATACAGTGCTACCATATATGACCTGAGAAACCAGGGGGAGATAAAAGGTTAAGACACTAATGAGAGGAAGTCATTTCATAGGAAAACTATTAATAATTAAAAACCTTTACCTTTGGCTTGGAAAATGTTTTCAAGTTTATATTTAAATATGAGGGTGTGGCTGGGTTGGGTAGATCCCCTGGAGGAGGGCATGGCAACCCACTCCAGTATTCTTGCCTGGAGAATCCCATGGACAGAGGAGCCTGGTGGGCTAGAGTCCATGGGATCGCAAAGAGTTGGACACAACTGAAGTGACTTGGCACTTGGCACATGAGGGTGTGGTATTCGGGAAGTTCATTTAAATATGAATTAAAAAGGTATAAATAGGACTTAGGAGATGCTAGAAAGCTACTTTATTTCCCAGCACTGATTCTTCATTGCAAATGGGCCACTTTCTCAATTCTTCTGTAAGTATGATCTTTCTTGAGCCTTCCTACAAAAATTACGGGAAGAAGCTGTCTTTGTGTTCAGTATCATGAAAAATGATTTAAGAGGTCAACAAAGCTATAATTAAGCTCATCTATTTATTCATTCAACACATATGCATTACACTGAAGTCGAAAAGTGTGTGATAAATATTTAAATATCTTTGAGATCAGGAACCATATCCGATGTATCTTTCTATCCCTTACAGACCTGAGCACCACTTTATAAATTAAACCAATGAGTCTGGCAGAGGGAAAGGTGACAGCAGCTAGAGTAATTTAGTGAAGTTCCATGGACAAAGTAGAATTTTAACTTGTCCTTTAAATGGCAACCCACTCCAGTACTCTTGCCTGGAAAATTCCATGGACTGAGGAGCCTGGTAGGCTACAGTCCATGGGGTTGCAAAGAGTCGAACACGACTGAGTGACTTCACTTTTCACTTTTGCAAAGAAATAGTCTATGTAGACATTAAAAGAGGTAAGGGGTTCAAGTATTAGTAAATTTGGAAGTAAGATTTGCCTTCTAATTCAAAAGTGGACAGACTTAAGATTATTCATACATTCAACAATTGGCCTAGTACCCACTCTGTTCGAGGCATTGTGCCATATTTTAAGCATGCATTATAAAATGAAATATTCACAGTTTCTGCCCTGGTAAAACTTGAAGCCCAGGAAGGGACATAGATAAACAAACAAATAAATAAACAATTGATAAACAAAACAAAAATAAAAGAAATCAATTTTTTTCTTGTGATGAGAACTTTTAAGACCTATTCTTTTAAGAGACTTTCAAATATCCAATACAATATTATTAACTATAATTATCATGTTGTACATTACATCCCCAGGATTTATTTATTTTATAACTGGAAGTTTGCACCTTTTGTTACAAAAAATTTGTAACCAGACTGTAATGATTGTTAACTAGACTTACTGGGATCATTTCACAATATATACATATATCGATTCATTATGTTGTGCATCTGAAACTAATATGGAAAAAGAAAAAAATCCAGGTTGTTCTGACAGAAAATAATGACAGACTTTTTGATCATGGTGATTAGGGAAGCTCTTTCTGAGAAATAGCATTGAATTTGATGAAAATCAAAGACAACCATCCTCAGAGCAGAGCATTTTCTGTGGGAAGAAAAGCAGCGAGGAGGTTGCAGGCAGGGAACAACAAGCAAAAGCTGTGAGACAGAACGTATCTTGGCTCTTTGGTGACTGAAAGGAGGATTTATAGCTCAATTTTGAGGCTTGGTTTTAAATAAAAATGGGATATCTGAGTGGAGATCTCCTAAAATAAAGGAAATTAATAGCTTTAAAGGGGATGAAAAGTCAGTGGTAAAACTCATTCATTGTATAAATATGCACTGAGTCATTCTAGACATTGGGAAGGCCGTAGTAAGAAGTTTGGACTCTAGAAGAGGAAGACAAATCAGAAAACAAGTAACTCAATAAACACTTTAGTTTCAGACCATGATAAGGTGCTACAAAGATGACACAATATCATGGGGGTGATAATGACTGCTTTCAATAAAGAAGTCATAGAAGGCACCTAGGGAGAAGACACTGGCTGCATAGCCTGCAGTGAAGGGATTTCCACAGAACTTGTGCAAAGGTCCTGAGATCTACAGTTCTGTGCAGACCTTTCCGTTGGCACAAAGGCTGGGAGTATTCTCATGATCCCTCTATCTCACAGCACATGGGCACCGCTCACTCCATCCCATCTTAGCCAGTTCATCATCTTCAGGAAGCCAAAGTCATCCTTGTATTCTGCATCTCCTCTTGCTCCTTGGCTCTTGGTCTCTCTGTCACCCGGTGCAACTTATCTTCTCACCCCAGCTAACACTGCTAGCAACGTCTTCTCCTTCTTGAGGTGGGGACAGTGAAGTTCTGTGGGCTGCAAGTTGGGAGGAGGTGCAAACAATCAAGAGCAGGAACCCTGCGTGGTCAAAGAGGTCACGTCAGGAAATGGGTGTGTGTAAATACAAGCTTGGGCAGAGTTCACTGACAAGCCTGAGATTCGGTTCAATAACATGTCACTGAGTTCCTCTGGTGGGGCTCTGAGCCAAGTGCTTGCATCTTCCTGACATATGTGGGAACGTTTTACTGAGAAAGTGAGCTCTAAATGTGGAACCAATGCCTGGGCAAGTGTATGGTTCTCCATGTACAGATAAGAATAAAGTGGAGAATTATGTTCTCAAAGATAAGCTGAGGCTTTATCAAGTTACAATGAGAGATGAACTCTGAGCTGGTATCTGATTGCTATGTAATGAGAAGCTATATAAAATATACAAATATATTTTTCTTCATAGAATTAAAGAATCAGACTCAATAACCATTAATTGAGCCACTATCAAATTGGAAAAGGAATTTAATTCTTCCAGCAGTCCTTTGCAATAACTCTAATTTCCCCCATGCTACTGGCAAGGGGTGGGGAACAGCCCCACACCCTGGACACGCTCTAGAAAGAGGCATCGCAGGTGTGTGGATGCAGGTTGTCTGACAACAGATCCTGGGGTCATCTCTCGAGACACGAACTCCTGCTCAGCACAATGGCAGCATGTTGGGAGACAGCCGGGGAAGAGTCCAGAGCAGCGATGGTTACGCCTGGTTAGGAGCATAAGTTAGAATCTCATTGTCACTTCTTTCTGGCCCAGGGAGTTTGGGTTAGTAATTGTATCTTCCTAAGCCTCAGGTTCCGCATCTCTAAAATGGGGCTAATATTAAAACCTACCTCGCAGGGTTGTTTCAGGACTAAATTAGCTTCTTAAGTCAAGGGTCTGAAGTTATGCCTGGTACTCTTAGCACTCAACAATGCGAGCTAGCTTTCATCATCTCAGAGGAGAGAATTTAGCACGTAGGGTGCTCTTTTTAAGCTCAGTCATATTGGACGGAGGGCTGGGCTCTATGTGCCGCTGCCCTCGAGACAAGGTGCTCCTTGCTCTCGGGCCCTCTCCATGGACAATGAGCACCCCAGTCACCCTCATTAAAACATACATTTCCCGTGTCTGCAGCCAGGGACAGAAATGCCAGGGGGGTATGAGTGACAGTCAGCAGCGCTTGCTGACAACCTGAAATCTCCTGTTGGAGAACATTGAGGCTTCCAGCTATAGAGCCTCACGTTGGAGTCAAAGTGCTGCCTTTTTAACATAATCTCCGCCCTCCTGTCCCTTTTAGATGTCTGAGTAGGATGATTCACATAAATATCCCACACACCATCTCAGAACATTTAAATGTGAACTTTGAATGGGGCTCTTATTAAGACAAAATTCATTTCTAATTCAATTTAAATTTTATTTTGCATGCTTTACCCCATCCAACGTCCGGCCTGATAAATTATGTTAAAAAAAAAGTTAAAAATAAGCGAGTCACGTGATCTTTGAAGTCAGAAAATGCATCAGAAAAGAAAAAAAGGGAAGTGAATTGTTCTAAGTATACCAGAAAGGCCTTATGTGTTCAGAAACTCATTTCTTCTTCTCCAAATCAATGTGCAGTGATCAGCACAGAGAACTATCAGAGAACTGTTGAATATAAAGCACAGAAGATAACGGCAGTGATTACAACAGGCAATTGTGCAGCTGTGGTGTCATCCCCTCCCCCTCAGCCTGATCCCCTCCATCAGATTGGTTGCTATGTTAATATTCTTAGGCTTAAAAGACCAGAATTAATGCCTTCAGTTTTGTCTCTGATGTGTTGGTTTTCTGTCAAAAATTCCTGACAGAATTAACAGCTGATGAATCAGGGTAATTAGAGATAGAGCAGTGCCGCCTTGGAATCACTGACATACCGTCCTCTCCTGCTTGGATGCAGGGCCTTGGCCTAAGAAACCCTCCCTCCTCATTCTTCTACAGGGCAACAATTGTCAGCTATAAATAGGCCATCAGTTATTTTTTTCTTTGGATCATGAATATGGAGGATGATCTTCCTGTGGTCTGATGAACAACAGCAACTACTACAAAGAAAGCAGATGAAATCCAGGGAGGCAACTGAAGGAGGTGTTGCAATACCTGCTAGAAACTGACAACATTTAAATTAAGAAGAATCATAGCATAATCATTTGGTGACTTCTTTCTTTGATGATGATGAAGTGGTTTTCTGTTAATAGAGAGAATCTGTGAAATAAGCAAAGCTCCTCCAGAGAGTGTTCCAGTTCATTCAGCCTTATAGAAAATAAGAGAAGTATGTTGGGAGGTAAGATGACTGAAACACAGGAAGTTGACTGCTGGAGACCTGAAACCTTAGCATTTTCGTGTGGAGTCCCAGACTCTGCCCCTTCGCCACTTGATCTCTGCCTTTTCCTCCTCAGTCTTCACTCCTAAAGAGGAAAGTGGAGGAAGAGAGAAAGAGAAAGCATGATACAAGTGTCTGTGTGCCAATAAAGAGAGCACCTACTTCATGCTCACAAATCATTCATCTAGATGACCTTTCTTTTTTCATCATTTTCTTAGAACAGTTGAGATTTCAGTTTGGCTCCTGTCAGTAGCTGGAATCTTCCTAATCCAAACCTACTTCTGGTTTCTAGTCCCCAGTTGGTTACCCTCATGTCAATTTCTTTACTTACCTGTGAGAAATTCACTTAAATCCTGAAAAGATTTTCAGAAGGATAAAATACTATCATGGAACCCCTGGGAGTTAAGCTGTGATCATGGTGTATATGGGGGTTTCCTGAAGCTCAGTAGGTGAAGGCCATATTCTAGGTTCTCAGACCTGTCTGTACTTCTGAGAGCCCTCTGCTTTGCCATGGGGTCTTTCTGAGGTCATAAAGGATACTGGTAGTTAGGTGTCAGTAGTAAGTGGTCTTCAGAAAGGAGGTGAGCTGGGGAAGCAGGCAGGTGAGGAGCAGATGAAATCAAAGAAGAGACATATGTCCCTTGATTATTTCTTTCTCAGTCTGTGGGGGTTGCTTAGCAAGGAGGGTGGGAAATATTTGGTGTGTTAGGAACAAAGCTGGTGCAATAAATTATGAAACTGGCTGTAGCAAAAATCTATGAAATACAGTACCCACCCTTAGAAGAATGGCTTCCCTTTGCCCTAGGAAACTGCTTACCATAAAGATGTTGGGTAATACCTATGCTTTACAGCACCCCATGCAGATTTCCAAAACCTCTTCTTCACTATCACAAAGCACCAAGCTCTGTGCGCACTGATTTATAACTGTAGGAGCATTTATAGACATAAATAATTATATACGTACATAAATCTTTTCTCTAATCTCCCATCTAAAATTTTCACTTTTCTAAAGAGTGGAAAAGATTAATTTTTAATGTTACTGAATTAGTTAGAATAAAACCTAAGAATAGGTACATCTGAACATTTGATAGAATGTATTTCCTTCCTCTCATTAGGACAGTAGTATCTAAGGCCCCTTCCTCATTCAGCTGTTACCCAAGCATTGATAATCCATTAAAGAAAAAGGGCTAAGCCTTGAAAAGCATTAATTGAATTTTCCTCTATTATGACCAACTTAACTGGATCAGAAATATGGTCAAAAATAGAATACATGTCCAACTCTTGATAAATAGAATACATGTCCAACTCTTGATTATCTATGGAAAGGAAAACCATGTCTGATGTGGATCACACATGGTAATGACTATATGATTCTAAACACTATTTTTATTTGATTTTTAAACACATTGTCTGAATTTTGAGTGCAAGAATAGAATCCATTGTCAGACTGCACTTAGGTTTAAATCAGTGTGACTGGAAGATCTCATTCTAATCCCTTGCACTTATTAACATAATTTAATTTTAGGACCTCAGCCTACTATAGGCTCTTGGTTAGGCTTTGGGGAAAAGTCATAGATGTGTGTTCATATGTGATCATTCAGAATCATTTGGAAATGTAATTTTCCCATACTATTTCCTCTTGTAGTAACATATAACATCCACATGTTTAGACATATTTGAGTAAACTTTTTTTATTAAGTATGGTTTAAAGTATTTTATTTCTTATTTAATTTTATTTTAAAATTTTTGAAGTATAGCTGATTTACAATGTTGTGTTAGCTTCAAGTGTATAGCAAAGTGATTCAGATTCTTTTTCATTTTAGGTTATTATAAGGTATTGAATATAGTTTTCTGTACTTTACAGTAGATCCTTGTTGGTTATCTACTTTATATATATAGTGATGTGTATCTGTTAATACCAAACCCCAAATTTATTCCCCCTTGCCTCCTTTCCCTTTTGGTAACTGTAAGTTTGTTTTCTACGTTTGTGAGTCTGTTTCTAATTGTAAATAAGTGCATTTGTATCATCTTTTTTTTTTTTTTTTTAAGATGCCACATATAGGGAACAGTAGCATCAGAGTCAACATGACAGTGAGTTTTTTTTTTTTTATCTTTCCTTCTTGTTTATTTGTTCCAGTTAACTTAGAAACAGTAACTAGGGGTTTAACATTTGGATCCTCAGATGATAGTTCAGGTTTTTTTTTTAAATTTTATTTTATTTTTAAACTTTACAATATTGTATTAGTTTTGCCAAATATCGAAATGAATCCGCCACAGGTATACCTGTGTTCCCCATCCTGAACCCTCCTCCCTCCCCATACCCTCCCTCTGGGTCGTCCCAGTGCACCAGCCCCAAGCATCCAGTATCGTGCATTGAACCTGGATTGGCGACTCGTTTCATACATGATATTATACATGTTTCAATGCCATTCTCCCAAATCTCCCCACCCTCTCCCTCTCCCTCTCCCACAGAGTCCATAAGACTGATCTATACATCAGTGTCTCTTTTGCTGTCTCGTACACAGGGTTATTGTTACCATCTTTCTAAATTCCATATATATGCATTAGTATACTGTATTGGTGTTTTTCTTTCTGGCTTACTTCACTCTGTATAATAGGTTCCAGTTTCATCCATCTCATTAGAACTGATTCAAATGTATACTTTTTAATGGCTGAGTAATACTCCATTGTGTATATGTACCACAGCTTTCTTATCCATTCATCTGCTGATGGGCATCTAGGTTGCTTCCATGTCCTGGCTATTATAAACAGTGCTGCGATGAACATTGGGGTACACGTGTCTCTTTCCCTTCTGGTTTCCTCAGTGTGTATGCCCAGCAGTGGGATTGCTGGATCATAAGGCAGTTCTATTTCCAGTTTTTTAAGGAATCTCCACACTGTTCTCCATAGTGGCTGTACTAGTTTCCATTCCCACCAACAGTGTAAGAGGGTTCCCTTTCCTCCACACCCTCTCCAGCATTTATTGCTTGTAGACTTTTGGATCGCAGCCATTCTGACTGGCGTGAAATGGTACCTCATAGTGGTTTTGATTTGCATTTCTCTGATAATAAGTGATGTTGAGCATCTTTTCATGTGTTTGTTAGCCATCTGTATGTCTTCCTTGGAGAAGTGTCTATTTAGTTCTTTGGCCCATTTTTTGATTGGGTCATTTATTTTTCTGGAGTTGAGCTGTAGGAGTTGCTTGTATATTTTTGAGATTAGTTGTTTGTCAGTTGCTTCATTTGCTATTATTTTCTCCCATTCTGAAGGCTGTCTTTTCACCTTGCTAATAGTTTCCTTTGTTGTGCATGAGTTTTTTTTTTTAATTTTCCTGTTTATTTTCTTCAAAATCTAAAAGAAAGTGAAACTGGTAAGAATAAAAATAGATATTCCCAAGTATACTTTACCAGACCAATATCGTGACCCAAATTTCTGAACAAAGCAATTTAAATGTATGATAAGAGACCAGTCATTTTACAGAATATTAATTCTACAAAATTTTAGTTAAGAGAATTTGATTAGCCCATGAGCTGTTATTTGAACTGAATTTGAACTAGGTCTTAGAAAAACTGAACTCTAGTAAAACAGCATTGCTGCAAACTGTATCATAATGTGTTCCAAGTATCAGTATCTCCTAGCTGGGACTCAGAGTAGCAATAGAGGCATCAAGAAGCAATTTAAGAAGCAATGTAAGGCCCAGGGCACAGTGAAGGAAAAGAAAATAAATAGCAAGGTAATGGCTGATTATCTCTTCTTAGGATGAAATATTTTTGTTAAAACATCTTTAAAATATCTATTTTTATGAGTGTTTTAACATAGGTCAATTGGGGACAGGTTCATTAAAAAAAAAACAAACTGGTGAGAGAATTCAAAAGTATTTGGACAAATTTTTCAAAAGAATTTCCCATTAAAACTTATTTAATCTGATGAGACATTTAAAAGCATACTTTTCCCTCTCAGAGTAGCAAACTTTGAAGAGAAAAAAAAAATGTCCTAAAGAATGAAAAAGAAAATTAAAACAAAGAAAATTACTATTTGGTTTATAATGTTATTCACCAAGGTCTTATGATTCCTTAAGTCTATTTTTTAAATGCATGAACATTTATGTATTTTGCTTTAAAATATATGTCAGCTTCACAAATCATTTTATTTTATTTTTTCACAAATCATTTTAAAGCCATTAGGTCTGGAAAATAAATGATTGAGGCTTCAGGAAAAAAAAAATTTTTTTTTCAGATCATTTAGCTGACAATAACAGTCATTTCATGTTATGCCCCAAATCTGACTCAGAGTATGTCTGTGAATTCTTTTCAAGGCCCAGGAATAGAATCTCAAGCAAGGAGATCTTAGCCATAATTTGAACTACCTGGGTTCAAGAGTCAGTAATCTGGATTTACTTTTCTCTCATACACTTTTTTCCTGGTCTACGGTCTCCACGGTGAATTAAAATGAACACAGGTAGACTAATCCTATATTCCTTTGACTCAAACAGTTCCAGAGGTGATGTATCTCATGATCTCTGTGAAATCTAATCACAGCAGGGAGAGATCTCCATTCAGAAAAGAAATCTGCTAAGAAAGTAGATAAGCTTCCAATAATTAAAAAGGAAAATCAGGTTAAACAATTTAATGAGGTTTTGTCCTTCTAATTAGTCACATCATTTTATTAAGAGAAAAAAAAATACTCCAGTGAGCCTTCCATGCCATAATAACTCAGATTTGCATGGTGTGCTGTGGTTCACAAAGCTTTCTCACAGATTATCTCATTGTAATTTATATGGTGCCTGCTTATTTTTCTGTCAGATTTTAAACTATGCTGTGATTGTTCATAATCTGCAGTTCGTGACTGGTTATCAACACTACCAAGGCAGTAGAGGGAGCATTATCTTGATGAAATATAACTGAGATTGGTAACGAAAACCCAGAACTCTCGTTAAAATACTTGTCCATCTCTAGCACAGTCTCAGAGCCAACTTCCAAGATGACATCAATGTGAGACTCTACTTGTACTTAATTTGATTTTTTTATTATTCAGAGTTACTTTCTGGAAGACAGTAGAATTATTTAAGTTTAGTTTTTTTCTTATCTTTACCACTGTTTGCAGCCTTTCAGATTGAATTCTTACAGGAAAGGTTCCTTGCAGTCAGACAGAAAGAACTGACACAGGGATTTACTTTTGAAATGTTGATAGATTCAGGTAAAATCAAATGGTTCACAGTATGAAAATCGCTATAATTCTTACTTGTACAACTCAAAAAAGCATTTCCTAATCATTTATGTAGATCCAGTTTCACTTCATAATTTCCAGACTGCCACCTGGATGCACTCAGCCTCTTCTGTGACACAGCTGAGCTAGTTTTGAAAGTTCCTCCTTTGTCTCTGGGCTCCTTCCCTTTTATTCCCCCAGGACTTGCCACCTCAAATTATTTCATCTGAAGCTATGTCTGCACATGAATAGAGAAATGGAGAATTAAAGCAATTATACTATTAATTTGAGCAGGAAAAAAAAAAAAACAAAAACCTACTTAGCCTGAGTTAACTGGCAATTCCTGGCAGACATCTTTGTCTGTTTCAGTGATCTG
The DNA here is from genome assembly GCF_032452875.1 of Bos javanicus. NCBI lineage: Eukaryota > Metazoa > Chordata > Mammalia > Artiodactyla > Bovidae > Bos > Bos javanicus. The sequence goes on from NC_083881.1 coordinate 44,544,453, forward strand.
GAAGATCGCCTAACTTCTTTTCTGGGCAGGGATGGAGGGGCGTAGATCTCGTTCATGTCACAGGGCTCTGAGCATTCAGTGTCTACACATGATTGCCTCATTTCCTGCTGCCCCAGACTGTATCTATTCTAGGAAGGCTAAGCCATGATAGGAAGGCTGGGTGGTTCTGAGGTATAGTACTTACAGAGATATCCCTGTGAACACTTAGATATTTTAAGTTCTTAACTGATGTTAGGGCCTGTTCCACCAGTCATGATGAGTTGGACTAACTGACATTTTTATTAATTCATTCACTCATTCATTATCTATTGAGTGCTCTGTGCCAGGGCTCCAGATTATAAATATGACAATCTCTAGATGCCAGCACTTTAAGAGTTTGAAGTCACGTTAAAAAGTGGTTACAAACTACTACTAGAAAACATATTGTTTAGTCATCCAGTCCTTTCTGACTCTTTGTGACCCCATGGACTGCAGCACGCCAGGCCTCTCTGTCCCTCACCATCTCCCGAAGTTTGCCCAATTTCATGTCCATTGCACTGGTGATGCCATCCAGCCATCTCAACCTCTCATGCCCTCTTCTCTTGCCCTCAATCTTTCCCAGCATCAGGGACCTTTCCAATGAGTCAGCTGCAAGCATTAGATGACCAAAATACTGCAGTTTCAACTTCACCATCAGTCCTTGCAATGAGTATTCAGGGTTGATTTCTCTTAAGATTGACTGGTTTGATCTCCTTGCTGTCCAAGGGACTCTCAGGAGTCTTCTCCAGCACCACAGGTCAAAGGCATCAATTCTTCAGTGCTCCGCCTTCTTTACAGTCCAGCTGTCACAATCATACATGACCACTGGGAAGACCATAACCTTGACTATATGGATCTTTGTTGGCAGTGTAATGTCTCTGCTTTTTAACACACTATCTAGGTTTGTCATAGCTTTCCTGCCAAGAAGCAAGCATCTTCTGATTTCATGGCTGCAGTCACCAACAGCAGTGATTTTAGAGCCCAAGAAGAGGAAATCTGTCACTACTTCCACCTTTCCCCCATCTATTTGTCATGCAGTAATGGGGCCAGATGGCATGATCTTAGTTTTTTTAATATTTAGTTTTAAGCCTGCTCTCTTACTCTACTCTTTCACCCTCATCAAGAGGCTCTTTAGTTCCTCTTCGCTTTCTGCCATTAGGGTGGTATCATCCACATATCTGAGATTGTTGATGTTTCTCCCACCTATCTTGACTCCAGCTTGTAACTGATCCAGGCTGGCATTTCTCATGATGTACTCAGTGTATAGATTAAGCAAACAGGGTGGCAGCGTACAGCGAGAAAACTGCTACTAAAAAAACTAAAAATAGAGCTACCATATGATTCAGCAATCCCACTCCTGGGGATATATTCAGAGAAAACTATAACTTGAAAAGATATGTGCACCCCAATGTTTACTGCAGCACTATATACAATAACCAACACTGGAAACAACCTAAATATCATCAACAAAGGGGTAGATCAGAAGATGTGGTGTATATATACAATAGAATATTATTCAGCCATAAAAAAGGATGAAATAATGCCATTTGCAGCAACATGAATGCACCCAGAGATTTTCATGCCAAGTGAAGTAGGCCAGACAAAGACATATCAGATAATATCACTTACATGTGAAATAAAAATGATACAAATGAACTTATGGAAAAAACAGAAATAGACCCACAGACGTAGAAAACAAAGAGTTACCAAAGGAGAAAGGGTTGGGGAAGGACAAATTAGCAGCTTGGGTTTTAAAAATACACACTACTATATATAAAATAGATAATCAACAAGGACTTACTGTATAGCACAGGGAACTATACTCAATATTTTGTAATAACCTATAAAAGAAAAGAAAAGAAGGAGTTACAAGATGAAGCAACAAGTTTGAACAGTGAGTCCACTGTGGGCAAAAAGACACACCCGCTAAAAGTTTGAGAGAGACAGACTCAGAAACCACAAGCAATTTCCCATGAATATACTTTTCATTCTTAACGTTGTTTCATTTTTCTCTTACAATCCTTTAGAATGAGATAAGTCAGCGAGTTGGGTATTCGTTCGCTCCTTCTCAAAGATCTTGGGCCTCTGAGAGTTTTGGGGTAGGCATTTTCAACAGAAAAGGGTTTAGCAGAAGTTGGTCAAATATATCTGCCAAGGGCTCTCCCTGGCAGATGGCAACAGCTGTTTGGGACTGAGTCAAAAAAAAGTACAGGAGGAGCCCCTGCAAAATGTCCTTTTTATTACACTAATGGCTTTTTCCCTGAGAGCGGTTTTTCATTGTATCAGTGCATAATTGTTTTTGCTAATGCATTTGCTCAGATCATACAAAAATCTAATTATTCTATGTAATGAATCATTAAAAATTTCCATAAATTCATTTCAGTGTTTGCATGCTGGTATTCAGTTTATGCTAATAAACATGAAATATTCATGCCTTTAAGCCTGAGGTTGCTGACTATGTTAAAAAAATTTATTTCAGTAAATGTACATTTTACATCTGTATTTTGCAAAATACTGAGGTGTAAACACTGCAAGATGATTCTTGAATGCTGCTGCTGCTGCTAAGTCGCTTCAGTCATGTCTGACTCTGTGCGACCCCATAGATGGCAGCCTACCAGGCTTCTCCGTCCATGGGATTTTCCAGGCAAGAGTACTGGAGTGGGGTGCCATTGCCTTCTCCGTGATTCTTGAATAGGATATTCTAATTTTCTATTCACTTCTTTCTTAAAAAATTAATTTATTTATTCCAATTGGAGGCTAATTACTTTACAATATTGTGGTGGGTTTTGCCATACATTGACATGAATCAGCTATGGGTGTACATGTGTCCCCCATCCTGAATCCCTCTCCCACCACCCTCCCCATCCCATCCCTCTGGGTTGTCCCAGTGCACTGGCTTTGAGTGCCCTGTTTCATTCATGGAACTTGGACTGGTCACATCTTAAGCAGAGTTATTTCCTTTATATCCTGCTTTCACTTAGCTCCAACAAATGACACATAGTCATGTTAACTTAGGAGCATTAATTGGTGTTTGGTAATGAAAGAAGATCAAAAGTGATTGATGTTGACTTTTTACTGATATACTCACATTGAAATTCAGCCTTTGTTTCATTTGCAGAAACAGATATTAGGAATAAGTATTTTGTTATCATTATTTTTAATCAGAGAAGGGGAAAATAAACCTTGAATTCTAGCTATAAAAATTCACTAATGTCAAGTACAGAAGTTTTCTGCATTATTGTTGTTGTTAACAAGTACTGTGTAGCAGGTACTCTGCTCTGTAATGAACGTTCTCCATGTCATTTAATCCTTCCCCGAAACACTCCAGTATTCTTGCCTGGAGAATCCCACAGACCGAGGAGCCTGGTGGATTATGGTCCACAGGGTCACAGTCAGAAACGACAGACGGAACTGAGCACATGCACACACAGGGCCCCTGAGGTTGGTCCTCTATTACTCTCAATTTACAGATGAGAAACTGAGATTTAGAGAAGTGAAGAAACTTGCCCAAAATTACAGTGTTGCATACTGGTTCTCCACAAAAGGGGATTTTGCCTCCTTAGGGACATTTAGCAATGTCTAGAGGCATTTTAAGTTGTAACAACTGGGCAGGGGGCAACTGGTATCTAAGGAGGAAAGGCCGAGGATGCTGCTAAACATCTTACAATGCACAGGGAAGCCCCCATAGCAAAGAATTCTCAGTGGTCCAAAATGTCACCAGTGATGCGGGTAAGAAACCCCAACCCAGAGTGGCAGCTGCGTGTGATGCCTGTGTCACAGCTCCCTCGGTGACTGATCTCAGAGCAGCTGTGCTGGACTGTGGTCTGCGTTGGCCAACCTCTTACCAGAACCTGAAGTTGTGACTCTGCTTTTCTGCCTCGGGGCTTTCTCTGAATCACCAGCGCAGGTGCAGCCCGAACGGCAGGGAGTGAACACCTGGAGGCAATCCTCTATCAGAGTGCAACGTGATGGGGTACTTGAAGGCCTTCCACACAATTTTTGTGCGTGAACCAGATGAGCTGAGTCTCAGTTGCCTACCTGCATGTCACTTCATTCATGTCTGACTCTTTGCGACCCTATGAACTGTAGCCCACCAGGCTCTTCTGTCCATGGGATTCTCCAGGCAAGAATACTGGAATGGATTGCCATGCCCTCCTCCAGGGGATCTTTTCCCAACCTAGGGATCAAATCAGTTGCCTACATTGGTAACCAACTGGTGCAACAGACCCTGACTGACCCAGTGGCATTGACTGATCCAGTCCCACTTCCCACTGGCCGAGGGTTGCCCCAGGTTTGTCAACACCTTTGCCATTTCAGCTCTGTTGCTGGGCTTCAGAGAAAGATTTGGGTTAGAAACTTAGAGACAGCACCACTGAAGCTTGAGGTGGGATGTTGGTATCTATACTGAACTGTCTGCTAAAGCTGGATGAAATCAGTAACAATAAGCTATGGGTTTTTAATCACTTCCCTGTCTTACTCCTGGGACCCTCTCTTCTTTCTAGACTTGCCTCTGAAAAAACTACCTGGACCCAAGTTCTTATTCAAGCTGTATTTTCACAGTAACTCAAAGTAAAACACAAAGCTAGCAAGTCTACTCTGTTAGAGTGCAAATTCAATTAAATGGAAAATGCTGTCTGTGTCACCTGATAAACAAGGGAAATCTGTCCATCAGCACCCTTTGGCCTACAATGCCCTTTCCACTTTAAGTTCCATGGTCAACTATTTAATATCGCCTCGCGTGAGTGCGTGCTGTCACTTCAGTTGTGTCTGACTCTTTGCGACCCTTTGGACTGTAGGCCACTAGGCTCCTCTGCCCATGGAATTCTCCAGGCGAGAAGACTGGAGTGGGTTGCCATGCCCATGGACAGAGAAGCCTGGTAGACTACAGTCCACGGGATTGCAGAGTCGGACACGACTGAGTGATTGCTTGCTTGCCTTGCCCTTCTCAAGGGGATCTTCCTGACCCAGGAATTGAACCTGAGTCTCATACCTCCTGCATTGGCAGGTGGGTTCTTTACCGCTAGCACCACCTGGGAAGCCCTTCCCTAATATTGCTTTATCAGGACTCTAAACTCTCTCACTACGTATCTTTTCCCAAACCCAATAACACATCCCCCATGATGGAATCATCCTTTTGTTGCTGTTGTTTGTGCAGAAGTTGTACTGGTTTGTGAGAGAAACCCAACTTACCTGACCTATTGCAAATTTACACTGAGAACTTGAATTCAGCCTTAGATACTCTTTGGAAATTGTTCATGAATATTTAAATGACTTCCTCATATACTTCTCATACCTCTCTAGCCCCAAACCTGGCTTTATCAGCCCTCCTCTTCATATCTCTTTGGACCATTTGACATTTTCTTCCTGATGATTATACTGCATTTACTACTCCTTTGATCTGACGGCTCTTTTTTTCTTTTAGATCCACTAGTATCTCTTTTTTCCTTTCTCTAATATGAGAACAAGAATTGTCATATTTCCTTTTTTATACTTACTCTCTTGGTGAGCTCATTCCCTTCTATAAGGGTGACAGTTACATTTCTGTTTCCAGCTCTGATATTTTCCCTAGGCTCCAGGATCATTGCTGACTGTCCATTTGATTAACCCATCAGCTAATCTTCTCCCAGGTAGCCCACATGTGTGCATGCATGCTGTCACTTCAGTTGTGTCCAACTCTTTGCCATCCCATGGACTGTAGTTTGCCAGGCTCCTCTGTCCATGGGATTCTTTAACTAAGAATACTGGAGTGGGTTGCCATGCCCCAAGTCCAGGAATGCACCAGAATGATCTAAGGAGAATTTTTTCCTCTTGCCCAAATGCATTAGCAATTGTCATATAAACCAGTTCAGTTTCCTGAGATTCAAGGACAGATTCGTTGGGGATTCTGGGGAAATTCTTTCTTACTCTTCCAGGAGAACTTTCGGAAGCGATTATCTTTTTTTCTTTCTCCTGCTTTTTCTCAGGATATATTCGTGTATGGATGTGACATCTGGAAAGGAGGTCATTATGTTAACATCACTTTGAGAGTGAATCCAACATGTGGATGAGTGCTGAGTCAATGATTCTCGAGGAAATGGAGTTAAGGAAACTGGATTAAGTTCCTCCGAAAGGGTGCACTTCCTTTGATATCCAGCAATGGAGTCCATACTTTTCCTTGTTGTTTAAGCCAGTTTCAGTTACTTGCAACCAAGGGCTTTCAGTGAGGAAATTTTCTGCCATGTTCTCTTTGGGAGAATCTCAATCTCCTCATTTTCCCCCCTTACAGTTGTCATCTCTTAAGTGTACATCCAATTACTGGCAGTCTTCTAGTTAATCTACATTCTTTTATTCTCTGCTCTTTCTGATTCATCTTTTATACTGTTGCCAGGTCAATTTTCCTAAAAGATGATTTTTATCATGTTTCTCTGTAAAGTCCTATAATGGCTTCTTTCTTTTCACTTTCAGCTTTTAGTCCTAACTCCCAAGAATTGTTTTTAAGGCTTTTCATAGTCAGATCTCCTCTTCATATACTTAATATGACTTCTCTGTGTTCCCCAACACACAGTTGAAAATCTTTCTTCCTAATGCTTTCCAACTGTGGTGCTGGAGAAGACTCTTGAGGGTCCTGTGGACAGCAAGGATATCAAACCAGTCAATCCTAAAGGAAATCAACCCTATTCATTGGAAGGACTGATGCCGAAGCTGAAGTTTCAATACTTTGGCCACCTGATACGAAGAGCCGACTCATTGGAAAAGATCCTGATGCTGGGAAAGATTGAAGGCAGGAGGAGAAGGGGGTGACAGAGGATGAGATGGTTGGATGGCATCTTCACCTCAATGGACATGAGTTTGAGCAAACTCCGGGAGATAGTGAAGGACAAGGAAGCCTGATGTGCTGCAGTTCAAGGAGTCACAAAGAGTTGGGCACGACTGACTGACTGAACAACAACTTCCTAATAGTCCCTCAACTGAGAAATGCTTCTCCTTTGCAGAATCCATGTATACCTTCAGTTTTACTTTGATTTCTATATTCTCTTAAACTTTTCTTGAATAGATACAACCTTTATTCATTTAAAGAGTATTAGGTATAGACTATATGTTTCCAGGTATGCAAAAAGCAGTGGATTTATAAAGACACATGTCTGGAAAAGTCTTAATAGGAATAATGAAATAAAAATTGAGAAACACTGTTTCAGATACTGAGTAAACCATCTTGCAATTCATGAAACAGTCTTGCACAATTGTAGAACTGTTCTGCTACAAATTCCCACATTGCTCTTAAGAAACATGGGTGGGGTTGCGTTTATGTGTTTATTTTCTAGTTTAATCTGTTATTGTAGCTTGAGATAACAGGAAATAGAGTATTTTACTGCCAATTATTTCAAGTCCATTTCTCCTTCTCCCTCACTCACCTAAATTCTCAGTGCCTTGAGAACAGATGTCATCATACATTTCTTTCATACCTTCCTTGAGAGAATAGCATGAAATGTCTTTATTTTACTTCCTCCCTCCCTCTCTCATTGTCTGCATATTCGTGTTATCCATTTCTTATCAGAGTGCAAGGAATGATATTTGCAAAGCTGATATTAACCGTGGTTAAGAACTGACTTTTGCTTGAAAGACTTAGTATACAGGAGATGGTTAAAAAGCATTCGTTCTTACTAACAGGAAATATATAAAATGTCTTGACTGAGGCAGATGCCTGCCTTAGTAAAAGGTCTTCTTGCTGCCATCACTTTTCACATTCTCTTAAATCCATATCTTAGTAACAGAGTTTAAAAACTATTGTTAAACCAATGAAAAGTTTTTTTTAAATCTAACCATGATTCTAACTCTCTAATATTTATTTCTTCATGTTTGCTTACAAATTTTGTCCATGTGTAGTTGATTTTTTTATTAAAACAACAATACTGAATACTGTTGTCAGTGTCCTGTATTTTATTCATTTAGAATCATGGTATTTCAGTGTTTCTAACCAATTACCAGAATTGTCATTTTAACAGCTGCATAACAGCCCATCACATTTATTGATGGTTCTTCCTTTTCTGTTGGACAATTTGTTTTTCTTCATTCATGAGTTATATATGATGCTTCTGCCTAGTCTTTCTGCCATTGATTTTTCTCATTCTCTATTCAGTACTGCCCTTTCACCCTGGATTACTATCTATTTGCTTGGTTTCTGACTATTGTGATTTATACATGCATCAATTCACCTACCTGCCTTTATACATGCATCAATTCACTTAGCTCTGATCAGTGATAGTTGCTTGAGCCTTTACATTCCTGGCTCCAAAGAGTCAATGCTTCTGATTCCTGCTGCTCGAGAAGGATTTGGTATAGCTTGAGGCTTGTGTGGAAAATCAGTTGGATGTTTCATGATAAGAGAGAAGACATAGCTCAGAATAATTGAAACATTTTAATGGTAAAAGCCACATATTTCCTCTTGAGATAAAGTTCTCCTGCTGCTGCTGCTAAGTCACTTCAGTTGTGTCTGTGCGACCCCATAGACGGCAGCCCACCAGGCTTCCCCATCCCTAGGATTCTCCAGGCAAGAACACTGGAGTGGGTTGCCATTTCCTTCTCCAATGCATGAAAGTGAAAAGTCAAAGTGAAGTCGCTCAGTCGTGTCCGACTCTTAGCGACCCCATGGACTGCAGCCTACCAGGCTCCTCCGTCCATGGGATTTTCCAGGCAAAAGTACTGGAGTGGGGTGCCATTGCCTTCTCCAGAGATAAAGTTCTACATTATAGTAAATATGTTCCCAGAATACTCATGGATTACTTAATGATGATCAAAAATAGCAGCTGAGTATTGTTTTTGATTTTGAAGAAAAGCAAACAAATCAATAGCAATCATAACATTATATACCTAAACTAGGATGAATAATGCCTTCATAGAAGATGTGATCTGATTTCAAGTAATATTATTTATCATATACAAAGGATTGCTGCTGCTCTTGACTTCAAGACACATTATATCTATCAAAGTTTAATCAATATAGACACAGTTTGGATTCTTTAACAAAAACTCAGAGATCAGTCAAAATAAGATTGCTTAATAAGGTGGTAAATGGACTTCCCAGGTGGCCCTAGTAATAAAGAAACCACCTGCCAATGCAGGAGACATAGGGGACTTGGGTTCCGTAACTGGGTTGGGAAGATCCCCTGGAGGAGGGCATGGCAATCCACTCCTGTATTCTTGCCTGGAGAATCCCAAGGACAGAAGAGCCTGTGAGGCTACAGTCCGTAGGGTTGCAGTCAGACATGACTGAAGCGACTTAGCATGCATGCATGCAAGGTTGTGAATAAACAGTCTACATATTTGATATAAGGGAAGAAAAACTCTATTCAACAACAATAAAATAAAATGTTTAGGAATAAGAGTGCTGCTGCTGCTGCTAAGTCACTTCAGTCGTGTCCAACTCCGTGCGACCCCATAGGCAGCAGCCCACCAGGCTCCCCCGTCCCTGGGATTCTCCAGGCAAGAACACTGGAGTGGGTTGCCATTGCCTTCTCCAATGCGTGAAAGTGAAAAGTCAAAGTGAAGTCGCTCATTCGTGTCCAACTCTTAGCGACCGCATGGATTGCAGCCTACCAGGCTCCTCCGTCTATGGAATTTTCCAGGCAAGAGTACTGGAGTGGGTTGTCATTGCCTTCTCTGAGGAATAAGAGTGAGGTCTATATAAAGATCTACTTAAGATTTTAAAATGCTTCTGAAACTACGTATGGAAAGGTGTATCATTTCTTGGATGAAAAAAATCCACATCATAAAGATGTGATTCAATAAAAATAGCAACAGCATTTTTATTTTGGAGTCAGACAGGCTGGTATTAAAGTTCAAATGGAAAAATAAGAAGAACAGACAAGAAAAATCTGGAAGAGTTGTGGGAAGGATCGGTGCTTCCACGTATTCAAGCATATTTTACATCTTCAAAAATAAAAACAGTTTGGTACAAGTTCCTGAGCTGAAAAACAAGAAACAGGTCTAAAATAAAAGGATTTAGCATATTAAAAAGGCAGCAGCCCACATCAGTAGAGTGAAGATAGACTTTTCAATGAACCATGTTGGATAAGTTGGTGGGATCTGTAACAGTCTATAAAACAATAACACATTTCTGTATGGACTCACTCCCTTTCTGTTCCTTTTCTATTCCTCTCTCCACTCTTTAGATCACACTCTCCAATAAATACTTACACAAAAGCCTTTGTGGCAAGTTCTCCTTTCTAGGAACCCAGGCTTAAGTAATTATTCTATATCTAAACTTTCCCCTCTTTTACTGTTTTTTTCATTATGCCCTTTATAATTTGTCAGAAATTAAAAATTTTCCAGTTTATCACTCTATTTCTATATTTATTCTAGTCTCAGAGTCATTTAGTTGCAATTCTCACTGCCAGTGGTTGGCTGAAGTCTTTCCTCTAGTTGATTCCTTAATAAGGATTTATGGGAACAATATTCCCTGAATGTTCAAGATAATTTGTCTGTTGTCCTTACAACTGAAAAGCAATTAAATTGAATATAAAATGCTAAAGTCACAATTTTTCCCTGAAGATTTTGTAGGTTTTCCTCCCTTGTGTTCTGATGTTGAAATGTGTAAAAATGTCTGAAGCCAACCTAAGCTGAATTTTTCTGCATGTCTCAAATATTTTCTTTCTTTTAAAATCTATTAGGTTTATGAGTGTATTCCTCAGCATGGATCATTCTGGGTAAATTTACTCTGGGGAATGGTTGATTTTCAATATGTGTAAAATCATTATTTCAGAAAAATTTTCTTGAGTAACTATTTCTGTTTCATTTTGCTTATTTGTGAAATTTTAATTTCTGCTTCTATCATGGGACTTCCATCAATGCTCGTTTCCCTTGAATCCCCTTCAAATTTTACATTTATTTCTGTTATTATATTTTTCTCCTACTGTATTCCTAAATTCCTCTAGCTCATAATTCGTCCTTTCCTGTTATCTTCTTGTTGTTTAGTTGCTAAGTCATGTCTGACTTTTTGCGACCCCATGGACTGCAGCCTGTCACCAGACTCCTCTGTGCTGGGATTTCATAGGCAAGAATGCTGAAGCGGGTTGCCATTTCCTTCTCCAGGGTATCTTCCCGACCCAGGGATTGAACCTGAGTCTCCTGCTTAGCAGGCGACCGTCTCTTTTCTGAGTTCCTGCATTTCTGTCTTATGCGTTTGTTTCATAGTGGTGATTGTTCTGTTAGGCTCCCTCCCCGATGCTGCTGCTAAGTCGAGTCAGTTGTATCCAACTCTGTGCGACCCCATAGACAGCAGCCCACCAGGCTCCCCCATCCCTGGGATTCTCCAGGCAAGAACACTGGAGTGGGTTGCCATTGCCTTCTCCAATGCGTGAAAGTGAAAAGTCAAAGTGAAGTCGCCCAGTCGTGTCCGACTCCTAGCGACCCCATGGACTACAGCCCACCAGGCTCCTCCGTCCATGGGATTTTCCAGGCAAGAGTACTGGCGTGGGGTGTCATTGCCTTTTCCGCCCACCCCCTCAACCACCCCCTGGCTTTAATGCATTCTTAAATAGTTGGTCACAATTTTTTCTGCTTCATGGCAATTTCTTTCTGGTGAGTCTCTCATTTTCCCCTTGTTCTTCTTTTCCTTTCTCCACTAACATTAATTGATGAGTTTATATAAAATTTCCTTATAGGAAGGGAGATTTTGGAGTGAGTTTGCTTGTATTTGAAATCCAGCTCCACGACTTACCAGATGTTTGACTTTAGGAAAAGTTATTTAACCTCTTGATCTCAGTTTTTTCATCTACAAAATGGGAAAAATAAAAGTACCTACTTCTTAGTGCTGTTGAGAGAATAGAAAAAAATAGCACAATTAAGGGTGAGAGTGGCGTTATACACATAGTTTAATGGTCACTAAGGACTGATGCTAAAGCTGAAACTCCAGTGCTTTGGCCACCTCATGCGAAGAGTTGATTCATTGGAAAAGACTCTGATGCTGGGAGGGATTGGGGGCAGGAGGAGAAGGGGACACAGAGGATGAGATGGCTGGATGGCATCACGGACTCGATGGATGTGAGTCTGAGTGAACTCCGGGAGTTGGTGGTGGACAGGGAGGCCTGGCGTGCTGTGATTCATGGGGTCGCAGAGAGTCGGAAATGACTGAGCGACTGAACTGAACTGAACTGAAGTGCTAGCTACCAGCAGTTACATTTTTAAGACACATTTTCCAGAAAGACAAATGAGACACAGTAAGTAATTTCCAAGGACTGTAAATTGCGTAAAGATAGTGCCTTAGTCTGTTCTGGATGCTATAACAAAACAGCACAAACTGATGGTGAAGGAGGAAACAGATAGAACAGGCTCCATCATGAAAGCAGGACTCTGTCTTCAGCCAGACTGTGGACTTTGAGCTCTATGCCCAGTATCTATGGAAATGACTTACCAACTGGAAAACCAGACCCACACCCACCCCCCACCATGGAAGAGCCCCAGGGCTCGTACCTAGACTCTCCATCGCCTAAAAGAATACCCTAATTATCTTTGTAACCAAATAGAATCATAAATTCTATTATGCTTATTGGGGTATGACCACAGGCCTATTGATAATTGTCCACGGTTAACTACCTAGGCTTAAGGCATACGAATCACGGGTTAACTTTGATTGTATCTTTCTTTTCCTTTGTTCAGACTAGTTTCACAGAATTTGGGGAGGTGGGTTTGAGCACGTACACTTAGGGTACATAAGGTTTTCACAAAAACTGGTCGGGGTCCTTGGCTAAGAGGAGACTCTGCCTTGGGCCACCAGTGTAATAAACTGCACTCCACTATCTGCATTGTCCTTCTGAGTGAGTTTGTTTCCCGGAACGCGTGGCTACAACAATGGCTCATAATTAACAAAACTTTACTTCTCACAGTTCTGGAGGATGGAAGTCCAAAATCAGGGTGTCAGCATGATGGGGTTCTGGTGAAGGACCTCTATGGATTATGCATTGTCAGCTTCTCTCTGGATCCCCCCATGGTGGCCGGAGCTAGAGAACTCTTTCATAAGAGCACTAATCCCATTCATAAGAGCTCCATTCTCAGCTTGTTAGCATCTTCCAAAAGCCCCACTTATGCATACCATCACATTGGGTATTAAGCTTTCACATACAGCAGTGAATTTTGAGGGGACATGATCATTCAGACCATAGCAGGTAGTGATCTATTGTTACCCCCTGCCTTTTTTTTTACTGCTATATATCTAACACTTAGTCTGTTATCCAACAAATAGGTGCTGAATGAATGAATTAATGAATACACTTACCATGGGTCCCACATCTCAAAGTGGCAGAGCTTGCATTTGAACCAACTTGCCAGTCACATTTGTTTCAGCCACCTTGTATTTTTGGGGCTCCAAAATCACTGCAGATGGTGACTGCAGCCATGAAATTAAAAGATGCTTACTCCTTGGAAGGAAAGTTATGACCAACCTAGACAGCATATTAAAAAGCAGAGACATTACTTTGCCGACACAGGTCCGTCTAGTCAAGTCTGTGGTTTTTCCAGTGGTCATGTATGGATGTGAGAGTTGAACTATAAAGAAAGCTGAGCACCGAAGAATTGATGCTTTTGAACCATGGTGTTGGAGAAGACTCTTGAGAGTCCCTTGGACTGCAAGGAGATCCAACCAGTCCATCCTAAAGGAGATCAGTCCTGGGTATTCATTGGAAGGACTGATGATGAAGCTGAAACGCCAATACTTTGGCCACCTGATGCGAAGAGCTGACTTATTTGAAAAGACCCTGATACTGGGAAAGATTGAAGGTGGGAGGAGAAGGGGATGACAGAGGATGAGATGGTTGGATGGCATCACCGGCTCAATGGACATGAGTTTGGGTACACTCTGGGAATTGGTGATGGACAGAGAGGCCTGGCATGCTGCAGTCCATGGGGTCGCAAAGAGTTAGTCATGACTGAGTGAACTGAACTGAACTGAATTGTGTCCATGAAAACAAGTCATAAGACTGACTGGATTTCAAGGGCTGGGGAGATAGACTCCAGCTCTTACTAAGAACTGCCAGGAATTCATGGCCACATTTAAATTACCACAGACACTATGTCCCATTGCCTATTCAAATCTTTGCCATGTCCCTTGGGTCTTTTAGCACTGCATATATCTCCATTTTTGGAAGGTAAACGAGCTCTAACTTTACAGAGAAATCAGAGGATCTTAGGCATAAATGACGTTTCTTTCGTGCTGCCACCTGGCACTTAATTTATAGTAGATTGTAAATCTAATCTACTGTAAATCCCCTCCCCTTCCCCAGTCCTTGGCACCATTCCCAGGAGTCAGCCTTTCTGATACCTGTTCTTTTACTCTTCATGCCAGGGTCAGTGAATTTATAGCTCTTCTTCCTGAAAAAGGCTGTTCTCTTCACCCTTGTGCCTATTCCCATCTCCTACTTTTTCCTTGGGGACCTTACGTGTCATTGAAACCTTTGAATAATTTGAGTATATTTTTAAAAAATTTCATGCCATTTTATAAGCAAGCTAATACTTTTTTTTCATCTTTGGGGAAAAAAACCACCTCAACTTCTACCCTATTGTTTATTATTAGTCATAAGAAAATATGTACAAAAAAATATCTGTTAGTGTCTCTTTCTTTACTTTCCGTTGATATCTCAACCTATCTCCACTTGGTTTTCATACCAACTCAAAAACATTATTTCCACCAAAGTCACTTCCTACTTGTTTAATCTAATGGATTTGCTTGACTTATCACTGGCTGCTTCTTTAAAATTTCCTTCACTAATTTCTTTTCTCTACTCATATCTTAAATGTTAGTTTCAATGATCACCTTTGCCCATGACTAAAACCATATGACTTCACGCTGGATTATTGCATGCAGTTCTTGGCATTGACTGTCATGATGATGATCATATTATCTTTCCTATGTGCTCTAGATTCATATCCAACTCCCAGATAGACATTTGCTCTGGATATTCTATGGGCAATATATCAGTTCTATTGCTATATAATAAACCATTGTAAATTGTAGTATCTTTAACAAACAATAATTTACTTGCTCATGATTCTGCAATGTAGGCAGGTTGCAACTGAGTGGTTCTTCCAGTCTTGCCTGGAATCACTTGGGTGGCTGCAGTTGGCTGGTCTGAATGGCCTCATTCACATATCTGCAACCTCAGCAGAGAATGCTGGAATGGCTGGATCTATCTGTCTGTATGTGATCTCTTGTCCTCAGAAGGTTAGCTTGAACTTCTTCACAAGGTGATGATGATGTTCCAAGAGGGTGAAAACAGAAACTACAAGACCGCTTGCCTCTGAGATTTGCCAGTAATGTCACTTCTGCCACATTCTGTTATCAGTCAAACTGAATCATTTGAACAGATTTATTTCAAGGAATGGGGAAACAAGCTCCAAGTCTTGCTAAGAAAATTTATGGCCATATTTTTTCCACCCTCCACATAATTGATATCTCATCTTGTTTAACTCTCATGACAATTCTAAGACAAGTACTATGATCATTATTCTTTTTCTTCAGATGAGAAAACTGAGGCCCAGAAATATTCTCTAACTTATCCAAGGCTCCACTATTTGTAGGTAGCATGACAGGATGGGCGCCCAGGCCCGTATCATGTGTATTTCAGGTACCACACTGAGCAGAAGCTCACTTTCCAGACTGCTCATGGTGGAACAGAAGAGCCTCCCTCAGACTGGCCTCTAGGCTAATAGGTACAAGAAGACAAGGCAAATGAAGGTATATTTCATTATATGATGCAGCTGGCTAAGCGTTGAAGAATTGATACTTTCCAATTGTGGTGCTGGAGGAGACTCTTGAGAGTCCCTTGGAGAGCAAGGAGATCAAACCTGTCAGTCCTAAAGGAAATCAACCCTGAATATTCATTGGAAGGACTGATGCTGAAGCTGAAGCTCCAATACTTTGGCCACCTGATGTGAAGAGCTGATTCATTGGAAAAGACCTTGATGATGGGAAAGATTGCTGGCAGGAAGAGAAGGGAGTGACACAGGATGAGATGGTTGGATGGCATCACTGAACTCAATGGACATGAGTTTGAGCAAATTCTGGGAGCCTTTTTCTTTGAGTGAAGAACAGGGAAGCCTGGCATGCTGCAGACCATGGGGTTGCAGAGTCGGACATGACTTAGTGACTGAACAACCATAATGTAGCTATATATTTGGAAATCATTGTGTTAGGCCAGGGTAAGTACAGCTCTGCTACAGTATTAAATCCCAAAGTGTTAGTGGTTTAGCACAAGAAAGTTTCATTTCTTGCTTATATAAAACCCATTGTGGAAGCCCAAACTGAATGGAGACACTGTGAGTGTGCAGATACTTCAGTGGACAATTCCAGCTGAGTCCAGCCTCTGAATCAAACTATCACATGCACCTTATACTTGATCTGCCCCCAAATAATATTTATTATCTTCCCTAAATTTGCTGATATTCTTTAATTTTCTGTTTTAACTCATGCTGCTGCTAAGTCGCTTCAGTTGTGTCTGACTCTTTGCGACCTCACAGATGGCAGCCCACCAGGCTCCCCCATCCCTGGGATTCTCCAGGCAAGAACACTGGAGTGGGTTGCCATTTCCTTCTCCAATGCATGAAAGTGAAAAGTGAAAAGTGAAAGTGAAGTCGCTCAGCCGTGTCCGACTCTTCTCGACCCCATGGACTGCAGCCCTCCAGGCTCCTCCATCCCCATTGCCTTCTCTGGTTTTAACTCATATGGTCCCCCAAGTCGGAAATTATCAACAACTGTCCTTCGCTTATCAGGTTCAACCGGTCTCCAGCTTCTGTCAAGGTGATCGCTTCATTTTCTCTCAAATTCCTTTTTTCCTCAGTTTCCTTGTAGCTTTCGCATGCAACTTCAGATTGAAACTCAGGTTTTGCTTCTGTAATCTGTTCTGAACATTCCGACTAGGGTGATCTTTCTAAAGAGCAAATGATCAAAATACATGGTAGTGGATACATACCGTTTTGAAAAAAGTAACTTTTGGTCTGGACATCTGGATCTTACTCTTACAATCAACCTGTTTTGCCTTTTGCTATTGAAGCTCAAAAGAATTGTCAGGGTTTTGCCAGCCTCTTGCAGCTGAGTGCACACCCATAACCCAGGTTATGGGTCCAATCAGACATGCCTGTATAGAACCTGAATCCGACGCAACAAGTGACAGCAACATCTAGTCTCCCAGGTAAAGTGCCAGGAGTGGCCTCCAGAGTCCAAAGTTGCCATGTCCCATGGTCATATGTGGGGCATCAATATTCTTGCCCAGTCAATTTTATGGGCCCAATTTCCTTCCTGCCTATTCTCTCTTCCTGGTTCACCAGTCTCCCACATGATTGTATGTGTGGCACCCAATGGCTTTTTTAATATATTGTTTTCCTTTTCTCCTGAAATTGGCCAGGGTTCGTTTCTGTTACTTACAACTCTGAACTCTGAATACTTCATACATTTTAGCTTCATATCTTCCAATGAATCCTCATGAACAAATGTTGAATAATACTTATTGAATGCATGATTTGACCTGGTTTCTGACTTCAAGAGACAGTCAAATTAAAGAGGGAGAAGAGACTCATAAACATGAAGAAGTTTCGTGATATTGTTACCAGTCTTTGGGTTGGACAAATTACAAATGACTTTATGAGGTGCTCTTTGGACTTTGCTCTGTGTATGTGCAATTAGAGAAGTACCATTATGTGGGCTTGGCCCTTAGGGCTTTAAGAGCTTTCAGGGACGCATAAAGTTACTTTAAGTGAAAGATAGCTGTGCTTGCTCTTATTAGTGAAGTGTTGTGTAGAAAATATACCTTAATCAATTAAGCATTACAATATCGAACAATGGCAAGGAAAACAAACAACTGCAGGCAGTGCCACTGTCTTTCTATTTTAAATTACAACACGTTTACTCTGACCCAATTATCTTGGCATGATCTGATTAGAGCTGGTTTATTAATGACCCACCTTCATTCACAATTCCAGATGGAATTTCCAGAGGTTTCTGGTAATCGCATTCTATTTCAGCTAATTCCTATAGAGAAATATTCTCATTGGTGGAAAATACAAAGATATATGCTATTTATTTCTAGATGAATGTAGCAAGTATTAAGTGTAATAGTAGTTCAGAAATCTTTTATGGATAGCTTCTTTTTCTTTTAATTCCAGACTGGTATTGTCTTTTTATTCATTGTGCAATGTATGGTGAACATCTTTTTTTTTTTTAATTTTATTTTGTTTTAATTTTATTTTTTTAATTTTATTTTATTTTTAAACTTTACATAATTGTATTAGTTTTGCCAAATATCAAAATGAATCCGCCACAGGTATACATGTGTTCCCCATCCTGAACCCTCCTCCCTCCTCCCTCCCCATACCATCCCTCTGGGTTGTCCCAGTGCACTAGCCCCAAGCATCCAGTATCGTGCATCGAACCTGGACTGGCATCTTGTTTCACACATGATATATTACATGTTTCAATGCCATTCTCCCAAATCTTCCCACCCTCTCCCTCTCCCACAGAGTCCATAAGACTGTTCTATACATCAGTGTCTCTTTTGCGGTCTCGTACACAGGGTTATTGTTACCATCTTTCTAAATTCCATATACATGCGTTAGTATACTGTATTGGTGTTTGTCCTTCTGGCTTACTTCACTCTGTATAATAGGCTCCAGTTTCATCCACCTCATTAGAACTGATTCAAATGTATTCTTTTTAATGGCTGAGTAATACTCCATTGTGTATATGTACCACAGCTTTCTTATCCATTCATCTGCTGATGGGCATCTAGGTTGCTTCCATGTCCTGGCTATTATAAACAGTGCTGCGATGAACATTGGGGTACACGTGTCTCTTTCCCTTCTGGTTTCCTCAGTGTGTATGCCCAGCAGTAGGATTGCTGGATCATAAGGCAGTTCTATTTCCAGTTTTTTAAGGAATCTCCACACTGTTCTCCATAGTGGCTGTACTAGTTTGCATTCCCACCAACAGTGTAAGAGGGTTCCCTTTTCTCCACACCCTCTCCAGCATTTATTATTTGTAGACTTTTGGATCGCAGCCATTCTGACTGGCGTGAAATGGTACCTCATAGTGGTTTTGATTTGTATTTCTCTGATAATAAGTGATGTTGAGCATCTTTTCATGTGTTTGTTAGCCATCTGTATGTCTTCTTTGGAGAAATGTCTATTTAGTTCTTTGGCCCATTTTTTGATTGGGTCATTTATTTTTCTGGAGTTGAGCTGTAGGAGTTGCTTGTATATTTTTGAGATTAGTTGTTTGTCAGTTGCTTCATTTGCTATTATTTTCTCCCATTCTGAAGGCTGTCTTTTCACCTTGCTAATAGTTTCCTTTGATGTGCAGAAGCTTTTAAGGTTAATTAGGTCCCATTTGTTTATTTTTGCTTTTATTTCCAATATTCTGGGAGGTGGGTCATAGAGGATCCTGCTGTGATGTATGTCAGAAAGTGTTTTGCCTATGTTCTTATGGTGAACATCTTAAGCAGGCAACATTTTGTGAATCAGAGATATCAGGAATGTAGTCTTGAGCTGGGTTGTGATGCATGACAAGGATTTAAATACTATAAATATGCGGAGACTCAGGAGGTCCTGAGTGAATGAGGAATGAATTGGGCAAAGTGTATGGAGGAGGAACTGTGTTTGGTATGTTAAGATGGTAATAAAATTTCAGCTCCTTTGAGGAGTATTAAAATAATGCAGTAATTATAGCAGGGGTTGGAAGGTAATTTAAAGATAAGGAATTGCCATCAACAATTTGTACATGCAAGAGGAATGGATGTGGTGTCTAGAAAGATTAATTTGACAGTCACATGGATGATGGATGGAAGTGAAGAAATGCTGGAGACCAGTGGAGTATATAGACTGGTTACTTCAATTATCACCTCCTGGGGTTATTATAATTATCAGCTCACAAGGATCTGGCAGTAAGTCAGGTAATAGGAATGAAAAGAAGCAGACAATTTTAAAGATATTGTGAAGGACACTTAGTCGCTTCAGTCATGTCCGACTCTCTATGACCCCATAGGCCATGGCCTGCCAGGCTCCTCTGTCTGTGGGATTCTCCAGGCAAGAATACTGGAGTATGTTGCCATGCCCTCCTTCCGGGGATCTTCCCAAACCAGGGAACGAACCTGAGTCTCTTATGTCTCCTGCATTGGCAGGCGGCTTCTTTAGTGCTAGAGCCACCTGGGAAGCCCCGAGAGTGGACCATAAGAAGAGAGAAAAGTAAAGTACAACCAGTGAAGCACATACATCTGCAGTTTGTTCTTTTGTTTATAATATTAAATAATAGCAACTCAGTGGTCAACCACTTTCACTTTTTATGTAAATCACATTATAAAGTTTCCCCTCTTGTTATTCTTATTTTATTTGGCTCTGACTTTTTATCTCTTTTAATATTGTCATATTAGTACCATCACTTTGTAAGTCCTCTCAAATATCTTTTGGAACAAGATGAGATACAAATACAATAAAGTGCTCTGTGGGAACTGTTTTGCTTTATTTTGTTTGCTGTGAGGAAAATATTTTTATAAATCAAGCCAGCTTTCAAAGCTTGAAGCTATAAACAAGAAATACGAGATAAGAAAAGGTCAAATAATGGATAAACTAAATCATGTAATTTGGATAGGATGGCTTTTTTATTAATGAGAGTGTGGAATTGTGTCAATTTAGTCGATTGTTAGTTTAATAGGAGAAAAGGTCTCAGATTCATAGCTGCATGCATTTCAAGTAATAAAATAAGGAGCAGAAGTGAATAATAGTGATTTATAGGATTCCTTTTGATCCTGACATTTCATTATTTTTATACAGAAATAGCATTTCTAGTGCATGGTTTTAACATTATGTTTCTTCATCTTACTCTGAAATAATATATACACTACAATAAGCTGTCTCATTTTATAGTTTTCTGACTTCCCTCAGGAAAAAAGTTGTACCATAAACAAGGTTCTCGATCTATTTTTAGTTGTGTTTCTTTACAAATCTTTGTACCGATGTGGAAAGGAATGGCATAAACATGAAACCTAAGACTCAAAACTTAACTTCTTAAAAAGTATATACACACATGCAAATTATACATACAAACCATTTTGCTAAATTGGTATATGCAGTTTTAAAGGAAATAACAAAATTAAAATGATAAGGTTTTGTTCTTCCCTTCTAACTGAGTTTTTGCACAGAGCATGTAAATATATTTTTGAACCAATATGATTACTTAAAAACTAGAGAACAAAGCTTCGTTTGTCACAGGACACTTAGTAACACTGTTCTCTTCATTGCCTAATCAGTTTTTATTTAGTATAGAACCTTATCATAAGTGATATAAGGCACAAGATTTTAAGAAATATGGACAGTGCTGTGTGTGGAAAAGATCTGTGGCTTGTACCTTATGAGCTGGACAAACTCAGCACACGATCATGACTCTGACCTCTGGTCTATGACTTCAGGGTAGTGGTGGGACAGCCAGATCGGATCTGGGCTTAAATCTCTACTTTGACACTGAGTTGGAAGGAGGCACTTAATCTTTTTAAGCCTCAATTTTTCCATCTGTAAAATGGAGACAACAATACTCATGCTATCAGAGGACAAAAAGAGATAATTATGTGATAAATATTAGGCATTACCTCTCCTAGCACTTAGTTCCCAAGAACAGTTGAATGGTTCATTGAATGAAATCAAAGTGTTTAAAAATAAGAATAGTATAATAATATTAGACTCAGGGAATGGTGGAGATTAGATTAGCCAATGCTCTCTCAAAGAAAACATGCTTGACTTAATAGCCTCTGCTTAAAAATGGTTGGTGAAGAAGCTTTCACCACCTGCCAGTGTAGCTGGCTCTCCACTGAACTGTTTTAATTACTCCCATATTTGCTATGTCAGTCTAGGCATAAAATATTGATATGCTGCCTCAAAACTAACACTGGAAAAGGAGATAACCTTATTGCAACACAAACCGTGTGGACTTTACACTTGCAATGACTGTGATTCACATGGCAAGGAAAAATACAGCAACACTATAATATCTAAATGAAATATTGCATGCCTGGGAGTGCATCCTTTAGAAAACAGATGGCTTTTTATTGAAAGCAAAATATGATTATGGTGTTTGCATGCAAAAATCTTATACCGTCTAATTATAAGAATCAGACTAGTTGTAGCTGTTCTGGAGTGCAAAGCTTTAAATCAATAGAGAATTTGACTCTGTACAATTGAGGACAATGAAATACAGGTAAAATATCACTTTAATGAATATTATAGTAATTTCCAGATCTCTTTAGTAAGACTATGTGCAGCTTTTTTATATATGACCCATAGTTACAATATTCTGTTGATCTGGCTTCAATATAAAGTTAGCATAATGATGCTATGTTCACCAGGTCCTGCCTATTTAAAAATTTATCTGCATGAAAGTTGCTTTGACATTTATCACTGCATTGCAAGTGGACTTCAGTGCTATGGAACATTTTTTTAAACTTTGACAGGTATGAGGAAAGACTGACTACCTTTGAGTTTGGTGAGAGTATAGAGACCAGTCAGATTAGCACAGTCACTGGGGAGAAATGGGAAATTGGAGTAATTTCTGAGTTAAGTATTTTTAGTTGATAATGAAAATAGAGTATTTTTTAATTCAGCAGCTGTCACCTGGGTTTCCCTGGTGGCTCAGATGGTAAAGAATCTGCTTGCAATGTGGGAGATCTGGGTTCAATCCCTGGATTAGAAAGACCCCCTGGAGAGAGGAACAGCTACCCACTCCAGCATTTTTGCCTGGAGAATTCCATAGACAGAGGCCACAGTCCATGGGGTCACAAAGAGTTGTACACAACTGAGAGACTAACGTGTTCAACTGGGATAATTTTTCCCAAGGGCATTTAGAAATAC
The DNA here is from genome assembly GCF_032452875.1 of Bos javanicus. Taxonomy (NCBI): domain Eukaryota; kingdom Metazoa; phylum Chordata; class Mammalia; order Artiodactyla; family Bovidae; genus Bos; species Bos javanicus. Next base: position 44,567,322 of record NC_083881.1, read on the forward strand.
ATAGAGATATCTTTGGTTGATATAGCTAGGGGCGGGGTATTACTGGTATCTGGTGGGTAGAGGCCAGGGATGCTGTTAAACAATGCACAGGACAGCCACTCCTAATACAGAGTGTCTGGCCTCAAATGTCAACAGTGCTGAGATTGAGAACTCAGCAGTTTGAAAGTCTGAATTACATTCTCTTATGTACTTCAATAGATAGCTACACAAGTTGAACTATAACATAATAAAGCAATTTTTATATCCTATTAGCTTTAATCATATGGGATTCTACTTAGATTCTATCATTTAATAAATATGTACTTTCTAAATGTTATGTGAAAATAAGATTTTCACAGTGATGAAAACCATCCTGAACAAATAGTGACCTTAGAAACATCTTTTTTTATAACTATGAAAGAAAGAAAGTGAAAGTCTCTCAGTTGTGTCCAACTCTTTGTGACCCCATGGACTGTAGCTCTCCAGGATTCTTTGTCCATGGGATTCTCCAGCAAGAATACTAGAGTGGGTAGCCATCCCATTCTCCAGGAGATCTTCCCTACCCAGGGATCAAACCCAGGTCTTCCACACTGCAAGCAAATTCTGTTTGAGCCACCAGGGAATCCCTTCTTATAACTATAACAGAAGATTAAAACAAAGTATGCAGACACCAAATCCGTAAATACCTTCAACGTTCCTGGGGATTCTGTGAATTGCTCTCAGCAACAGCAGTCAAAGGCAATCAACAGGCAACCCAGAGCTGATGGTCATTGAAGCTGTAAATATTGGAGCAGTAGTATTGACAACAAAGCTGAGTGCAAAATTAAAGAAATGGCTGGGAGCTGGAGCAAATTAATTTAGCCTGGGGAAATTAAAGCTCCTGAGTGAAAATTAGGAAAAGTAACTCAGGCAACAGAATTGAAAAGCAGTCAAACCTCTTCAGGCCCTATAGACCATACATTCTCACATTTGGTCAGTTTCTACCAGTTGACCATAAAATCCCAGCGCCACTCAACAATTTTTTTATGGGTCTGCTTGTTGGCAGATGTAGACTCAGCTGGATGGCTCTGCTTTGAGCTGCAGGCTTGGCTTTCGTTGGCCCCACTTGTCTTTGTTTTGGGACAAACACATATACAGCGAAATCTCTTTTTATGGGGAATGCAGAGGCACAGGAAGATAACCGCACAAACACATTTCAAGCTCTTGCTGACATCAAATCTGCCAACAGCTCATTCATTAGTCAAAGCAAGTTGTGTGGCAAACCTAATCTAGAGACAGGGAAGGATACTCCTCCTACAGAGGTAGTGCGGAGACTGAATATTTAAAACTACAATGTTACCTACTCTTCCAACTCCAACTGAGGTCAGATTTTCTAAAGGAATATAATTTTTTGGTATTCAATTGCAATATATTTTTAATTCTTAGAAAGGATAGTCCAGGTAATGAGTCATGTAGTTGGATTCCGAGGTTCTGAATACTGTTCCTCCTTTCTACCACTGATGTGAGAAGCTGAGCATATCAGCTTTTCTGCAGAATCTCATCTCTACCATCTGCTAAATGTAGATAACATGTGCTGTTGACTTACTATTCTGCACCTTCCAGGAAACAAGGTAAAATCTAGAATTTGCCAGGAAATCCTTGGTGGAAGACAGTAGCAAAGAACTCATATTATTTAATTGTTCAGCCTTGATAATTTTTCTGCAGTTTCTTTGATGTTATTTAGAAGGATTTCTGTTATTTGAGGAAGGATTTCTGTCCAGTCCAATTTCCAACACTGTTGAGGTACCAGGGAAACTTATCTGGTTAAGACATTAAAATTTCAGAAGAGCAATAACTTCAAGGAAAGGAAAAAGGGGGTACAGATTCTAGTATTTTCTACAGTAGTTTATGAAAACACCATTTTTTAAGAGGGCTTAAACAAATCATTGGTTAAGTAAGACTTTCTTATTTGTGAGCTAGAAATGAGTAAGTAGGGAATAGATACGGGCTAAATGATAATATGGAGTAAGTTCTGTCAAATCACAGTGGCCTTTCATCTAAATATATTATGAGGTATTTTTTGTCTACTGGGTAGCAGACAAGAAAAAATATGGGAAGAGAGCTATCATTTACATTTAAAAAATTCTTAATTACTGGTTTTCCATTTGAACTGGAGTAATATTTTATCATTTTTTAAATAACTTTCGCCTTTTTTCCATTTGTTGTACATGATACTCTCTTGTTTTTCTAATTCTTCTGGGTATCTGTGGTTGTATTTTATGTCTTATTTGTAGTGTTATTTACTTCTGTTGGCCATTTGCTCTTTCTTCATTCGACTTAATGAGGTTTAACTTTTCATTTGGTTCATTCCATAAAAAATTTTGAGCATATACTTTAGGTGATTGATCTTACATTTTGTCTATTTTTTATTGATGTGTTTTGTTTTACACTGCTTTGTTTGAATGTGAATCCTTTTACATATTTAATGAGAAATTCAATTCATATATATATATTTTTTTTAAAACAATAATTGTGGTTAATATTATAAATTTGTCTGAATCCAGCTCCACTCTACTTGTTTAGAGATATAATTGACATATTGGTCATTTGATCTATACTGCATATTCCGCTTTTCTGATCCTGTGCCCTTGAACTCTCTAATGAGCTGAAACATAGAACCCTACAATTCCATGATTGGTCCCCACGGGACTCAACCAGTCCCAACTAATTGGAGTGGTGGGCATCTGACCAAGTGGACTAATCAGATATTTCTCTCCTTGAAGATCAGAAGATCAGATTTGAAGGAAGTAACTTCAATCAATACCTGTTAGATTGCAGTTGGGATATAAGAAAAAGTCAAAATTGGGTGGTCATGATTGCCTGGAATGAGAAGAGGTAGGCTTCCGGTAAGCCTGTGCACAAAGAGAGGAAGTACCAAAGGACTATGGAGAGTGAGACAGAAAGAAAAAGTGGTGACCATGATTCCTACAAGATTCCCTGCTCTTTCTATAGTTTGGCTTCCCTTCCAGCCTCTAGTTTCCATTGTATTCAAGCTAGCCAGAGTTAATTTGTTTCCTTGTAACCAAATGATTTTTAACAAAGTGATTCTTCCATTTTATTTTAAAATCCTTTTATCATATTTTGGACCTTGTTTTAAACTTTGCTGTTACTGTTTTTTAATTTAAAATGGTGAGTCTAGTTCATATGTCAGCCTGTGGGAAACTAGCTAGTTGGTTCATCTGACTGTATCACAGCTTATCTGGTAACGGAAATTTGAATTTTCAGTAAAGTTCCTGCATTTTGCTGTTCCTTTTAATAACACTCATGATTATTTTAAGGAAGGAAGTAAGCTGTTTAAATGGAAAGCATATTAGTTTCCTATTGCTGCTATAACAAATTCACATGACCCTGGTGGTTGGAAATAACACAAATTTATTTTCTTACATTTCTAGAGGTCAGAAATCTGAATTGGGTTTTATGGATTAAAATCACGGTGTTGGCAGGGCTTCATTCCTGCTGGAGGCTTTAGTGGAGTTTCCAGCTTCTCAAGGCCACTTGTATTCCTTGACTGTGGCCCCTTCCTCCATTTTCAAAAGACATCACTCTGAGCTTTGCTTCCATAATCACATCTCTTTTCTGCTTCTGACCCATTGACCCATCTGTTATTGCCTTATAAGGACCTTTGTAATTACACTGGATCCAAGATAAACCAGGATAATCTCCCTATCTCATAATCCTCATAATCCTTAATCACATCTGTAAAGTCTTTTTTTTTTTTTTTTTTTTTAACATTTAAGGTGACACATCACAGGTTCTGGGAACTATGATGTGGACATCTTTGGGTGGCCATTATTCAATCTACCACTGAGCGTTATGGTGGTGGTTTAGTCTCTAAATCGTGTCTGACTCTTGTGGCCCCATGAACTATAGCCTGCCAGGGTCTTCTGTCCATGGGACAGAGCAAGAATACTGGAGTGGGTTGCCATTTCCCTCTCCAGGGGATCTTCCTGACCTAGGAATCGAACCCAGGTCTCCTGCATTGCAGGCAGATTCTTTACCAATTGAATTACAGGGGAAGCTCAAGCATTATATTAGGGGCTATGTACTCACATGTCAATTCTGCTGCTGTTCAATCTTAAGCAAGTCATTTAAATTCTCTGTGCTTCAGTTTCTACATGTATAAGCAAGGGACTTATATTAATCACTTTTTAGAGTCCCTTCTTAGCCAAAATTCTTTTTCTAGGTTACTACAAGTAACACATAAAAATAACACTAAATTGCCAGCATAATTTCAGAAGTGGTTATTTTTTTTCAAGAATATTTTACTAATTTTAACTAAGTCTCTTAATTTCAGGCAAGCATTTATATGTTCCTTTTCATTTGACAAGAACAGCATTCTGCTTCCACTATATATAATTATTTTGTCCTTTCCTAATGGCACTGTTCCTTGTTCTTATTCAGTACTTCCTTCCTAATGCTTCTCCTTACTCCTTTCCACTCATATTATCCCACCTCCTAATTCTCTTGCTTTTCTTTAATAAGACCAGTGAACACATTATGGTTTCTAAAAATGGTTGTTTTAAAATGAATACCCCACAGTTTTTCAGATTCACTTGTCCAAAAACAGAAGTAAAATATAAGCCTTTCATACTATCACTAGTCATCACCCATGTATCGAAAGGACATTAATCAGAGAACATTAAAATGTTTAAAAATGGGTAGCAGTTTTCAAAACGTAACATTAAGGAGATAATATGTTATTATTAACAATTGATAGATTTTTTTTCATAGTGAGTCTATTAGATTATCCAGTTTCTATCCGGTACTGAGGGGAAGTGGAGCTAAAGTAGGCACATTTCAGGGGAGGCACATTGTAAAATATTCAGATAAGCATAGTCTGGAAAAGGATGTTACAGTGAAAAAGTTGAAGAGAGAGCCTTAGAATTGGAAGAGGGCCTGACTACAGAGAGGCTGGCTATGCTTTCTGAATAAATCCCCTTCACTGCCTCGTTTTGCTTAGAGTTGTCAGGAATATACACACATTCTACTTTCCTAATTTTATACTTCAAGTATGAACTAATCTCTAAGACCCCTTCCAGCTCTTAAATTAAAATTAAAAAAAAAAAAATTTAGTTCTGGTTCAAGATGGTGATGTAGGAGACTCCTGGGCTCATTTCCTCCGTGGATGCACCTAATCTACAACTCCACATGGAGCAATTGCTTCTGAGAGAAAGCCAGAAGCTAGCTGAGTGACGCTTACACATTGGGTTAAAGAGAAGACACCCATATCAAAATGCACAGGAAAGTCCAAGACACAGTCTCATTGTAATTCCTGTCACTGGCACAATGACATACTACTGGGAGGGAATTCACGACTCCCAGCTTCTCCTTGAGTGGCAAAGGGTTTGGACTTAGTATCTAGTGCTTCAGAAGAAAAATTACGGTTCAATATTCCTGATAAACTTAGATGTAAAAACTTTTTCAACGACATATCAGCTAGCCAAATTCAATGGTACATTAAAATAATCACACCCCATGACCAAAAGGGATTTATTTCAGGGACTTCCCTCATGGTCCAGTGGTTAAGAACCTGTCTTGCAATACAGGGGATGTGGGTTTGATCCTTGGTCAGGGAACTAAGGTCCCACAAGTCTCAGGACAACTGAGCCTGTGCACAACTCGAGACTCCACCTGCCTCAATGGTTGATCCCATGAGCCACAACCAAGACCTAAATAAATACATATTTTTTACAAAGAGGGATTTATTCCAGGAATGCAAGGATGATGTAGATGTAATACCCACAACCAATGTGATACACCATATTCAAAATAAAGGATAAAATTCATCTGATCGGCTCAATATATGCATAAAAAAGCATTTAATAAAACTTGACATCCAATTATGATAGAAACTCTCAATAAACTGTGTACATAGGGAACATACTTCAATAGAATAAAGTCTATATGTGACATGCCCACAGTTAGCATCATATCTAATTTTGAAATCTAAGATAAGAATACCCACTTTCACAACTTTTATTTAACATACTACTGGAATTAAACAATTAGAGCAATTAAGCAAGATACAGAAAATAAAAGTCATCCAAATTGGAAAAGAAATAAAACTATCTCAATTTGCAGATGATGTAATGTTATATGTAAAAACCCTAAAGACTCCACAAAAAAAACTATTAGAGCCAATAAATTAATAGTAATAAATTCAGTAAAGTTGCTGAATACAAAATCAATATATAAAAATAAGTTGTATTTCTATATACTATGGCAAACTATCAGCAAGAGAAGTTGAGAAAGCAATTCCATTTGCAATTGCATCAGAAAGAATAAAACACCAGGGAATAAATTTACCTAAGGAGATGAAAGATTTGTACACAGAAACTTATAAGAAAGATATAAGTGATTAAAGAAAAAGAAGAATAAACAGAAACAGAAAGAATAAACACAAACAGAAAAATATTCCATACTCATGGATTGGAGGAACTGATACTGTGAAAGAGTCTATACTATCCAAAGCAACATACAGATTCAATGCAATTTCTATGAAAATTCTAATGGCATTTTTCACAAAAATAAACAATCTTAAAATTTATATGAAACCACAAAAGACTTTGAGTAGCCAAAGCCATCTTGTGAAAGAAGAACAAAGTTGGAGGCATCATACTTTCTGATTTCAAACTATATTAAAAAGGTATGGCAATCAAAACAGTGTGATATTGACACAAAAGCAGGCACATAGATCAAAGGAGCACAGTCCAGAAATAAGCCTGTGAACATATAGTCAGTTAATATATAACAAACATATAAATATATAGTCAGTTAATATATAATAAAGAAAGATAGTTTCTTCAGGAAATGGTGTCAGGAAAACTGAACAACCACATGTGAAAACACGAAACTGAACCCCTATCCTATACCACACACACGAATCAAGTCAAAATGGTTAAAGCCTTGAACATAAGACCTGAAACCATAAAACTCTTAGAAGAAAATTCAAAGGATACACTCCTTGATATTGGTCTTGGCAATAATTTTTTTGAGTTTGACACCAGAAGTAAAGGCAAAACAAGCAAAATAAGTAAGTGGGAATACATCGAACTAAAAAGCTTCCGCACAGCAAAGGAAACTGTCAACAAAATGAAAAGGCAACCTACGAAATGGGAGAAAATGCTTGCTAATTACATATCCGATAAGAGGTTAATATCCAAAACATACAAAGAATTCATAAAACTCAATAGTGAAAAACCAAACAATATGATTAAAAAACAGCCAGAAAAACTGAACATTTTTCTAAGGAAGATGCACAAATGGTCAATGCTGCTGCTGCTGCTGCTAAGTCACTTCAGTCCTGTCCAATTCTGTGCAACCCCATAGACAGCAGCCCACCAGGCTCCGCCGTCCCTGGGATTCTCCAAGCACAGATGGTCAATAGGTAAATGAAAAGATGCTCCATATCTCTAATCATCATGGAAATGCAAATTAAAAGCATAATGAGATATCACTCACAACTGTTAGAATGGCTACTGCCAAAATGATAAGAGATGATGAGCATGTGGAGAAAAGAGAATACTTGCGCCCTGTTAGTGGTAATATGTACTGACTATGGAAAACAGTATGATGGTTTCTCAAAAGCTTAAAAACAGTACTGTTAGACGATTCAACAGTCCTGTTTCTAGGTACATACCCAAAGGACGTAAAAACAGGATATTGAAGAGATAGCTGTAGTCCCATGTTCACTGCAGCATTGTTTATAATAGGCAAGAAATTGAAACAATCTAAATGTCCACAGATACATGAATGGAGATATAGAAATATATATAGAGAGACATTATATATATATATATATATATATATATATATATATAGAGAGAGAGAGAGAGAGAGAGAGAGAGAGAGGAAGAAAGAATGGGCTACTATTTAGCCTTTAAAAAGAAGGAAATCCTTGCCGTTTGTGACAATTTAGGTGAACCTTGAGTGTATTATGCTGAGTAAGTCAGACAGACAAGTATGGTATCATCTACACATGGAATCTAAAAAATAAGCCCCTCCCCAAAACCCCAAAATTGAAGTTAAACTCATAGTTAAAGAGAGTAGAAAACTAATTTCTAGGGACTGGGGGTGGGGAATTAGGGCGAGGTTGGTGAAACTGTACAAACTTTCAGCTATAAGACGAATAACGTCTGAGGATCTAATGAAAGTGAAAGTGAAAGTGTTAGTCACTCAGTTGTGTCTGATTCTTTGCAATCCCATGGACAGTAGCCTGCCAGCCTCCTTTGTCCATGGATTTTCCAGGCAAGAATAATGGGGTGGGTTGTCATTCCCTTCTTCAGGTGATCTTCCTGACTCAGGGATTGAACCCAGGTCTCCTGCATTGTGGACAGATACTTTCTCATCTGAGCCACCAAGGAAGTGGTGCTGCTGCTGCTGCTGCTAAGTTGCTTCAGTCGAGTCCAACTCTGTGCGACCACATAGACGGCAGCCCAGCAGGCTCCCTCGTCCCTGGGATTCTCCAGGCAAGAACACTGGAGTGGATTGCCATTGCCTTCTCCAATGCATGAAAGTGAAAAGTGAAAGTGAAGTTGCTCAGTCGTGTCCGACTCCTAGCGACCCCATGGACTGCAGCCTACCAGGCTTCTCCATCCATGGGATTTTCCAGGCAAGAGTACTGGAGTGGGGTGCCATTGCCTTCTCTGAAGGAAGTGGTGAGGATATAATATTTAATGTTAAACACTGTGACAATCATTAATAACACTGTATTGTATAACTTAAATTTGTTAAGAGAATAGAACTTAAATGGTTCCATCAAAACCCAGAAAATATAAAAATGTTCGGGGATGAGTGTGCTAAATAGCTTGATTGTGAGAATCTTCACAATGCATATGAATATCAATTCACCACACTGTACACTTTAAATATCTTACAATTTTTTAATGTCAGTTATTCCTCAGTAGAGCTGAAATTTTCAAAAATTATTGAGCTTATTAGAGAAGTTTAAATATTTATATATTTACTATTTTGGCTTCTAAGTGGCCTCTTAATTTAGTTGTTTCCCAGCTATGTCAAATTCTGGTCAGTCAGTCAGTCAGTTCAGTCGCTCAGTCGTGTCTGACTCTTTGCGACCCCATGAATTGCTCCTGGAGTTCACCCAAACTCATGTCCATCGAGTTGGTGATGCCATCCTGCCATCTCATCCTCTGTCTTCGCCTTCTCCTCCTGCCCCCAATCCCTCCCAGCATCAGAGTCTTTCCCAATGAGTCAACTCTTCGCATCAGGTGGCCAAAGTATTGGAGTTTCAGCTTTAGCATCATTCCTTCCAAAGAATACCCAGGGCTGATCTCCTTTAGAATGGACTGGTTGGATCTCCTTGCAGTCCAAGGGACTCTCAAGAGTCTTCTCCAACACCACAGTTCAAAAGCATCAATTCTTCGGCACTCAGCTTTCTTCACAGTCCAACTCTCACATCCATACATGACTACTGGAAAAACCATAGCCTTGACTAAACGGACCTTTGTTGGCAAAGTAATGTCTCTGCTTTTGAATATGCTATCTAGGTTGGTCATAACTTTCCTTCCAAGGACTAAGTGTCTTTTAATTTCATGGCTGCAGTCACCATCTGCAGTGATTTTGGAGCTCCCCAAAAATAAAGTCTGACACTGTTTCCACTGTTTCCCCATCTATTTCCCATGAAGTGATGGGACCAGATGCCATGATCTTCGTTTTCTGAATGTTGAGCTTTAAGCCAATTTTTTCACTCTCTTCTTTCACTTTCATCAAGAGGCTTTTTAATTCCTCTTCACTTTCTGCCATAAAGGAGGTGTCATCTGCATATCTGAGGTTATTGATATTTCTCCAGGCAATCTTGATTCCAGCTTGTGGTTCTTCCAGCCCAGCGTTTCTCATGATGTACTCTGCATATAAGTTAAATAAGCAGGGTGACAATATACAGCCTTGACGTACTCCTTTTCCTGTTTGGAACCAGTCTGTTGTTCCATGTCCAGTTCTAACTGTGGCCTTTCATAAAAAAATATTTCTTGGTAGAGTCAATATGTCTGGATCAATTACACCTCCTTACGCTTCCTTTTGGAGAAGGCAATGGAACCCCACTCCAGTACTCTTGCCTGGAAAATTCCATGGACAGAGGAGCCTGGAAGGCTACAGTCCATGGGGTTGCTGAGGGTCGGACAAGACTGAGAGACTTCACTTTCACTTTTCACTTTCATGCATTGGAGAAGGAAATGGCAACCCACTCCAGTGTTCTTGCCTGGAGAATCCCAGGGACAGAGGAGCCTGGTGGGCTGCCATCTATGGGGTCACACAGAGTCGGACACGACTGAAGTGACTTAGCAGCAGCAGCAGCATGCTTCCTTTAGGTTAGTCTCTTTTCCTCAGAAATCTTTATTGAAAGTGATTTTCTTAAGCTGCTTGAACATTTTACCATCATAAACATGTTAACCTAGAATGTATCATCTGGATTATGAACCAGGAAGAAACCCAGGCTGCATGTACTGTTGTTTATTCAGTATAGCTGTCCTGTTAATCCCTTATGTAAGAGGAGTAGTGAGACTGTTGCTCCTAAATATCAGGATGTTATGGTTCAATGGAAGGAAGATATGACACTTAAGTATCTACATTCTTAATATAAGTGAAAATGACTAGAATAAAAAGGCATAAGTATTTCAGCTACTGTTTCTTCAAATACATACATTTTCCTGAAGAGAAGGGTCTCTGTAGTCTCACTGCTCAATTGCAAGCAACTCACAGAGGGCCATCTTTTATCGGGAAACTCAAGCAATTCTCTGGCATGAGAAAACTATTCCCACAACTCTGTCAAGATGCTACTTCATGGCTCTCTTGTCCACAGTAATTTTTCCTAGGAAATTATAATTTTATGGTTAAATTAAGGCAAAAAATTTCTCTACAGAAAATCCTGAAGATCTTGAGAAAACTTATGTAGTCAATTAGTTCTGAAATGTAGTTATACCCAGGCTTGGTGTTTTCTCTTGACTACTGTTACCAACAATAGTTTCTACTGAGTCTAATTTTTAAGCCATGCAAATTACAGAAGTCTTCAGAATGCCAATAATAGCATGCTGGGATTAATTATTGACTCAGAAGGGATAATGTCAACTACTGAATCATCAGCATATCTCCTGCCACACCTGGGCTGTTCTCTGGATGACTTCCATCTAAATGTTGACAAAACTTGACCTTGGATAGTTGCTAAGATTTGATGGGACTAGAGCCAGAGGGGCATATACGCCAGTAGAACAGGCTCCATGTTCATTAACTAGGTTATCCTGCTCCACCTATGGCAAGAAGTGTGCTTTCTGAGTTTTCAACATTAAGGCTGATTGAAAGCTTCCAATCAAAAGGTATTTATTCTTGTAATTCCATGCAGTGCCCGGGATTCAATCCTGATGTAAACCCTAGTAGTTAAGTTGAAAGATCGAGGCCCAGTGAATGGTCACCTAAAAGGGATAAGCATGCCTATTTGATAGGGATAGAGTAGGATAATTAAATAGTTTAGAAATCCCAATAGGGAATTAAAGATGGAAAGGGAATTTTAAGGGAGTTTGCGAGACTGTTGTAGGCTAATGACCACTCAAGAAAAGAATCCAGTAACCTAGCAACAATCTACTCTACCTTGAAGAAAGACCAGGAAGATTCAAGCACCACATTCAAGCCAAAAACCCTGATAGTTAATATACAAGACAGTAGATACAGAGTCTGAATCTTATTCCACAAAGTCAGGGAATTAATGGTCTTTGAAGAATAGCATTTCTGCATGTAACCAAGTCAGGAATATAGGTGAAAGGGGTAAGAAACTAGGTAAAAGGGGACACTACACTGAAACCTGAGATGAATTGCCATAGTTTAGTGTATGTTACCACACTCTTGCTAATATACATGTGATTTAAATAGAACCGTCGCAGTCCCAGTTAGACCACATAGGGCCAAAAGGAGGAACTAACAATATTAGCATTGACGTTTAACCAAGAATGAGGAAGGAGGTGGTCTTCTCCCCCTCCCTTCTTTTTCTGTGATTATAAAAGTGTAGCCCTCTTTGTTCTCAGGGCTATGTTCCCTTACTGGCTTGCTTAAGTCTCTCCTAAGCATTCAATGCTAATACATTCACTCTTCGCCTGCCACTTTGGCTCATGCTGAATTCTTTCTGTGATGAGACAAAAGAACCTGGGCTTCAGTAAGTCCTGACCCCAGGTGAGCAGTTTCAATTAAAAGACAGTGGGATTAAGTCCTCTTCTAAGTCAGAGATCATGAGTTCAAGTCCCAGTCTGAGGTGCATCTGGATTCAGGTCCCATCTGAGAAGGAGTGTGGTTTCACATTTTTTATAGTTAAAATACAGGCCCACAATTAGAACACTATATTACACATTTTGAGTGGTCCTGGTAGCAGTCCCAGCAAGGGTGTGGTGGAGGAATGCACTGTTTTTCTAACTGATTTAGCTGGGAGCCAGAGGACAAGAGTTCGGACCACAGTTGTGCTCCTGATTAGTCTGGGAAGGGCATTTAACCTAGTCTCCTATTTCTCTTCGCAACATAAAATTAGTAAGGAACTGACCTTGAAGTTTGTTGTCAAGACTGATGACATCTTAAGGAGGCTCGTCTTTGAGGAAAAGGGAGCTTCATAGCAGTCTCTTAGGCCTCACTGCTTCAACAAGGGGAGGTAAATAGATTAAAGAGAGTGAAATAACAGTAATAAAAAGGGCATTGTGGAAAAAGACTAAATAATACTGTCTAGCCTGTTAAACTGGGAAGGTGATGGCACCCCACTCCAGTACTCTTGCCTGGAAAATCCCATGGATGGAGGAGCCTGGTAGGCTGCAGTCCATGGGGTCACTGGGAGTCAGACACGACTGAGCAACTTCACTTTCACTTTTCACTTTCATGCATTGGAGAAGGAAATGGCAACCCACTCCAATGTTCTTGCCTGGAAAATCCCAGGGACGGGGGAGCCTGGCTGCTGTCTATGGGGTCACACAAAATCGGACACAACTGAAGAGACTTAGCAGCAGCAGCCTGTTAAAACCTTTTCTTGCTTCTATTATCTATAATTTCTAGGTCAATTATGCTAATGTCAGCCCAGGGCCTAACTGAGTTAAAGAAAGCATATAGGAAGATTAGTATTGACATGATGTCAAGAGAAGAGTGGTATGTGGTATGGAAGTGGCAAATCAGGCCTCCATTTGAATATAATAGACTAATTTGGTACAAGCTCCTAATAGAACTTGATGGTTAATCATATCCCTGTGGAGCAAAACTTAAGTCTGGCAGATCACAAATCCCAGAGAAAACAGTTTCACATATAAGGTTGACATCAAACTTTTAACAGTTAATTCTTTAAAGGTAGCCTTTGAGAAAGTCTAGAAAATCAGTCAATGATATTTATTGAGGTCTTTGTGTATGCAAGGTCTGGGTTAGGCTCCTTAGACTTGATCATAACTTATTGTCAGATCATCAAAAAGAAAATTCAATATGAGAAACAGAAAATTTCTCATATAAAAAGTAAAGTGTATTAATTTAAAAATTAATATGTGAACAAGTTATCTTGTCCTATTTTTCCCCTAGGAAGTCTTCACAAACTGGGAAAGAAAATTTTCTCCCAAGTTTCCTCCATAAGCCATGATGACATATAGTCTTAAGCTTAGCTATGGTGGATCTCTGTCCTGAGGCAGGCTCCCCAGCTCAAGTTAAGTCTCTCTCCATATAGGAAACTATCGGGATAGAGCAAAGAATCTTTCCCCAAGAACTGGAAGCACCAGCCCGGGAACAGGACGGTTTGGTTATTCCTTTTGGAATAGCTCCATCTTCCTCTCTATGAGGCTGAGCCTTGACAGAGCTTTATTTGAGAACGGAGACATTTTTGTTGAATCTTAGAAAACAGTGAGAGGTGAGCAGCTGACCTTGAAATATCAGCAGCATTTGGATTGAGTTTCAGCATGTAATGTATTAATAGTATGCATTCCTAACTGCAATTTCTAAGTGTGGCTTCTGTATTCAGAGTAAATATTGGCTGACAAGTCTTCGCGTGTTGTGGATGGGGAGATAGCCCTTTGCTCCTACTTCACTTTAAGAGATAAAGCCAAGTGCCTTTGAGTGGTCAATCCCAACACTGTATGCTCCCTCACCCCCTTGCCACACCCCGCCCCCAGCCACAATTACTGAGCAGTTCCAGCTGTTTCCTCATCTCAATCCTTAGTACTAACAGTCTGGCAACGGAGTAGAGGTATTTCAACAAAGTCTAAGCTTCATTCTCTGATTATCTCTCTGGATTCCCTAAACTTTCACAAGTGTGATTTAGCTTCTTTATTATTGGCTGTAGATTTTCTTCCCGGGAGCAATTCACAAGATGTTCATTTCTCATTCAAACAAGCAAAAAGATATGCACAAGTACAAAATAGTAAAAACCATTAAACTAGAAGATGTATCATATAGAAAAATTTATTGAAAAAAATTGGTCTAGAATCACATATTTCACATATTAAAACTTCAAATATAGGGAGGGAGGAGTGGAATGCAGGGAAATTTTATTCTTAGGTTTGATAATGTGAAGAATTTGGTTAAGCATGTTTTTAAAAGCTTTAAAGTAGCCAATGGCACAGAATTAGACTGAAAGAGTAGTATGAAAGCTATTAGTTGTAATAATTAACTTAAAATTAAATGTCCTTATTTAAAGACCTAAGCTAGAATTTCCCAAACTGGTATCCTAAACATTACCATGTCACAAAATGTTAGAGTTGGACGTGATTTAGCGATTCAGTTCAGTTCAGTTCACTCAGTCGTGTCCGACTCTTTGCGACCCCATGAATTGCAGCACGCCAGGCCTCCCTGTCCATCACCATTTCCCAGAGTTCACTCAAACTCACGTCCATCGAGTTGGTGATGCCATCCAGCCATCTCATCCTCTGTCTTCGCCTTCTCCTCCTGCCCCCAATCCCTCCCAGCATCAGAGTCTTTTCCAGTGAGTCAACTCTTCGCATGAAGTGGCCAAAGTATTGGAGTTTCAGCTTTAGCATCATTTCTTCCAAAGAACACCCAGGGCTGATCTCCTTTAAAATGGACTGGTTGGATCTCCTTGCAGTCCAAGGGACTCTCAAGAGTCTTCTCCAACACCACAGTTCAAAAGCATCAATTCTTCGGCACTCAGCCTTCTTCACAGTCCAGCTCTCACATCCATACATGACTACTGGAAAAACCATAGCCTTGACTAGATGGACCTTTGTTGGCAAAGTAATGTCTCTGCTTTTGAATATGATATCTAGGTTGATCATAACTTTTCTTCCAAGGAGTAAGCATCCTTTAATTTCATGGCTGCAATCACCATCTGCAGTGATTTTTGAGCCCCAAAAAACAAAGTCTGACACTGTTTCCACTCTTTCCCCATCTATTTCCCATGAAGTGATGGGACTGGATGCCATGATCTTCGTTTTCTGAATGTTGAGCTTTAAGCCAACTTTTTCACTCTCCTCTTTCACTTTCATCAAGAGACTTTTTAATTCCTCTTCACTTTCTGCCATAAGGGTGGTGTCATCTGCATATGTCTATTAAACTTTCCTCACTTTCAAAAATTATTATTTTCTGCTTGATTTGGGTGGTTTCCACTACTTTGTGTCCAGTTCACTGATGTGTTACTTTGTATTATCTCAATAGTACTGATTTATTTTAGCATACTTTTATGTTTTAGTTATTGTAGTCCTTAGCTCTGTTTGTTTCTACTTTATATTTTCTTTAAGTTTTCACTAAGTTCATCCATTCTTTTTTGTTTTTATCATTTTACTGTTGTTTTTATTTATTTATTTATTTTAATTTAAATTTATTTATTTTAATTGGAGGCTAATTACTTTACAATATTGTATTGGTTTTGCCATACATCAACCATCCATTCTTTTCCCAGGTTCACTGAGTATCTTCCTGATCATTTATCAGGTGAATTTCTTTTCTTTACTTCATTTAGTTTCCTGAGGTTTTGTTTCGTTTCTCTGTTTGGAACATATCCATCTGTTTCCTCATTTTATCTAATTCTCTGTGTTTAGTTCTATGTATTAGGTAGGTCAGTTACATTTACCAATCTTTGAGGAGTAGCCTTATATAGGAGATGTTCTGTAGGGCCAGTAACACAGTCCCTTATGGTCATCAGAGCTATATGCTCCAGGAGTGTCCCCTAAGTGGTCTCTGTGAGCCCTTCTGTTCTAGTGGGGCTGAGTACTGTAGATGTGCCAGTGGGTGGGGCTGGCTCATAGCCTGGTGGGCTGCCAGGTCTATCTTGTGTCCACTGGTTCCTGGCCCACTGATGGGTGGGGCTGGGTCTCCAGGCAACTGGCTGTGGGGTGTGAGGGAGACCAGGGTAATGCTAGTACAACTGGTGGGTGGGTCCAGGTACCCAAACAGATGGTTGTGGGCCTTGGGGTTACCAGGAGTGGTGACAGCTTAAGGTTGGCAGATATGCCCCCAGTGCATATAGACTGGAGTGTGTGTGTGTGAGACTCTGTGACTCCCTGAGACAGTAGCTTACCAGTTTCCTCTGTCCGTGGAATTCTGCAAGCAAGAATATTGGAGTGGGTTGCCATTCCCTGCTCCAGGCAATCATCCCCAACTAGGGATTGAACCCAGGTCTCCTGCACTGAAGGCAGATTCTTTACTATCTGAGTGACCAGGGAAGCCCAGTGAGAGGACTCCAAAATGATTCTTGCCAGCACCAGTGTTCTTGAGTTGCGATGAGTTTCCAAAAATGGCTGCTGCCAGGGTCTATGTCTGCAGAGGGAGTCCCAGTTGCTTCCTGCCTCTCCAGAAGGCCCTCCCAAATCAGCAAGTAGGTGTGACTCAGGGTCCTTTGAATAACTAACTGCTCAGCTGGTAAAGAATCTGCCTGCAATGCAGGAGATCCCAGTTCGAATCCTGGGTCAGGAAGATCTGCTGGAGAAGGGATAGGCTGCCCACTCCAGTATTCTGGCCTGAAGAATTCCATGACTGTATAGTCCAAGGGGTTGCAAAGAGTCAGACATGACTGAGCAATTTTCAGTTTGCACTGAGACTCAAAGCATTTGAAATTTTGTCATAAACTGATAACATGTCTTCAAAATAACTAATTTATTACAGTAAAGTCTTCTCATAAATAAAGCAATACCAAGTGTATCTTCTTTCTGGAATTTACTGAATGTTTTTACATATTTCATGCTTTATAATATGCAGCTATATCTTACAGCTAAATCTTATGCATTCCAAGCTTTATACTCTTCATAAATATTTTAATTCAAATAAATTTCAGAGTATAACTTTCCCCCTAACCCCAAAATATAACTTTTAATCATTTCTGACTTCATTAGTGTTCTCTATCATAAAATTAATATTATAAATCTTGGTTTAGGTTGTTAATTCTTAAAGTGGCTCTAGTTTGTATTCAAGGAACTTTAAAAATTTTCTAAATTTATTTGGAAAAATAGCTCATTTTATTTGAAAATTGCAATTCCAATTGTGTATCTCTGAGTATTCTTTTTTATCTACCTAATATTTTTTCTACATCTTAACTGCCTAAATTATAATATCTATGGCTTGTCACAACTGATTACTTCAAATATTACTCCTGTTTCACCAATTAGAAAAGCTTGTTTTGATTCAGAAGTCAATGATCTCTTCTAGGGAAAGGTCCAGATAAGAGAATTTCAAAATTAAAAAAGTGTTTTGGCTAGGAGATGCATGTGTGTGTGTTAAGTCACTTCAATCATGTCTGACTCTGTGCAACTCCATGGATTGTAGCCCTCCAGACTCCTCCGTCCATGGGATTCTCCAGGCAAGAATACTAGAGTGGGGAGTCTTGCCCTCCTCCAGGGGATCTTCTCGACCCAGGGATTGAACCCATGTCTCCTGCAGCCCCTGCATTGCAGGCAGATTCTTTACGACTGAGCCACTGGGGTTAACTCAGCTAGGAGATATGTACATATAATTGGTTTTATAAATTTTTGTTTCCCACAGAAGGACCAAATCTAGAAGGAAACTTGAACACCAGTAAGATAACTCTATGTGAAATATTCCAAAATTTGCAAGATCTGCCCAAATGTATTTCCATTAGCAGGAAAGTGAAAAGGAAAACTTACAGAAAATGTTAATTTCCCTGAAAAGTGTGTGTGTGTGTGTGTGAGAGAGAGAGAGAGAGATGAAGCAATTGAAAAGACTTCAGTAAAACAACAGGTACTGCTGATCTAACCCTGCTCTGGTTCACTCACTCACAGCTTTCAGAAACTGAATATAGATTTTCTCTTTCTTCTACTTTCTCCTACCCAGTCATTTGCAACTCACTTTTGAAAGGAAATATTAAGAGGCTGGACTGAATGCTAGAGTTACAATTATTTTCTGAGTTCCACCCTATAATTTTTCTAACCAAAACCTATACTAAAGAATTGGTATGGTTTAGGAAAATTGTTGTAAATAAATCAGCCTTCTTGGATGAATTCTCAGGTGTTAGTTCATTGGGTGTGTGTAGTCACTCAGTTGTGTCTGACTCTTTGTGACCCCATGAACTGTAGTCTGTGAGGCTCCTCTGTCCATGAAATTCTCCAGGCAAGAATACTGGAGTGGGTTGCTATTCCCTTCTTCAGGGGATCTTTCTGACCCAGGGATCAAACCTGGGTCTCCTGAATTGCAGGACCATTCTTTAACATCTGAGTCACCAGGGAAGCCCATTAAGAAATATATTTCCTAATGAAACTAACATCTTGACAACTCTTAGTACTGTTGGACACCTAGCCATGAAATGCTTTAGTGTATATCACATTGCTGCATTCATTGGCACCTTAAGGAGATTAACTGACATCCTTAACTAGATGTCTTATTTCTGCCCCAAAGAGCTAGTTTAGTTTAAAGCAACATTCTCAAGCCTATCTGACTCAATATTAATTAGCTCTTGGTTCCATAAGCTTATTTTATCTGCAGATGACAATAATTCTTTTTTCTATTTCTCCAAAATGAGATATTAGTGAGAATGGAGGGCACCTCAATGACTCAACACATTCCCGCTCTCTTCTTGATTTTGTTATTTGGTATCTTTTCTTCAAAGTATTGTGCATCAACTCTTAAGTACTACTATATAGGGCATTCAAGATAGTTTTATCTATTCCAAGGTAATTTCTTCCTGAATTTTCCCCCAAAAGAGTTACAGAATAATAAAGTCCATAAAAGCCATGTTCATGAACATTATACGAGAAAGAAAATGACAAGAATATGAGAAAAGGACAGGTGAAATCTTAGGAGTCAGAGGACCGAGAAATCCTTATTAACAGAGAGATTAAGGACAGTTTCCTAGAGAAGGTGAAGGTCAACTGTCTCCTGTACTGAAACAGGCTGTTTGTGTGTGTTCAGTCGTGTCTGACTCTTTCCGACCCCACAAACTATAGCTTGCCAGCCCCCTCTGTTCATGGGATTTTCCAGGCAAGAATGCTGGAGTGGGTTTCCATTCCCTACTCCAGGGGATATTTCCCACGCAGGGACTGAATGTGTTTCTTGCATCTCCTGCCTTGGCAGGCAGACTCATTACCACTGCACCACCTGTACCGGTCTCAACCTAGGCTGGTCCCTTGAGCTGGGAACACAGAAATCCAACAGGTATGAGGCATTCATGTACATAAAGAAACAGTGAAAGCTAATCCATTTAGGAGGAAGTACGAATCAAGGAAGAAGAATCACTTGGATCCAGAGGGCAAAAACCCTGAGCAAGTGATGCCTTAAGGTTTTCTTCCTTGTCTTCCAAACCCCCAAGCCTGGCTCTGTTTCTGCCTTTGAGTTACAGAAATACCCTCTCTATTATTCACACATCACAATGCTGCATCCTTTTTGGTTACTGCTCTGATTCTTCCCTCCTCATAATTAAGCTCATTCTTTTAAATCATGAACCCTCTGCAACCAGTGTAGACTGGTTTGCCCTTACCATTGTGTGAATGGCTCCATCCAAGTGACAACTGGTTCCCTAATTGTTACTACCATTAGAGTCTTTGCAAGCCAGTAGAGAATCTGTCTGCAGTGCCAGAGACCCAGGTTCGATCCCCGGGTCGTGAAGATACCCTGGAGAAGGAAATGGCAACCCACTCCAGTATTCTTGCCTGGAGAATCCCATGGACAGAGGAACCTGGTGGGCTACAGTCCATGGGGTCACAAAGAGTCGGACACGACTGAGCAACTAACACACACTTTCCTTGCAACTTGTGGACCACTTTATCCCACCTTTGACTTCCTAAATAGGACCCTCTCTTAATTCTGCTGCTAAGTCACTTCAGTCGTGTCCGACTCTGTGCGACCCCATAGACGGCAGCCCACCAGGCTCCTCCGTCCATGGGATTTTCCAGGCAAGAACACTGGAGTGGGTTGCCATTTCCTTCTCCAATGCATGAAGGTGAAAAGTGAAAGCGAAGTCGCTCAGTCGAGTCCGACTCTTAGCAACCCCATAGACGGCAGCCTACCAGGCTCCTCCGTCCATGGGATTTTCCAGGCAAGAGTACTGGAGTGGGGTGCCATTGCCTTCACCGTCTCTTAATTCTATGACCCCTCAAAGCATCATTTCTCTCTCTTATCTTTTCTTCTAACACCTTATTTAAAAACTGTTACACCTCAAGATTCCCTGACGCTCCTACTTATTCACTGGGTATGCCTCCCTGAGTGAGCTCATTCCATCCAATGGGCTCAGTTAACATCTTCTGCCAAACTCATCGTCTGTTCTGGGCTCAGGTGCTAAGACATCTCTAGTCCCATCAATTTCAGGCAATGTTGTAGGTCAGAGTCTCTGGCAATTCACACTAAAAATTTGCATGTACCCATTTGTTAGGAAATGCTCTTGGGAACAATATCTTTAGAAGGTGAAAGAAGGAAGCACTTTGGAGGGAAGTAGAAGTTACGTTGTAGTGCATTCAGAAAGCCAGAGGCAACTTCAGAGGGAGCTCTGAGGCTGGGATGGTCCTTCAGTAGTGTCTCTAGTTGGGGGGAAGGGGCTGGGCCTTTATACCTCTGCACTGACCAGCATGGAATGCTGGCTGCCCGTAACATGAGGGCAGTAACTAAAAAGGGATACAGCGTTGTGATATGTGAATCTATATGTTGACTAGGATGAGAAGCCACTCATTCCCAGCAATGCAGAGGGTAAATCCTGCAACCCTGAAGGGGAATTTGGGCAGCTCAGTACAATATTCATTATACAGGCACCTAATGTGTCTATGTGCATTGGTCACTCATTAGCGTCCAACTCTTTGCGATTCCATGGACTGTAGCCTGTCAGGCTCCTCTGTCCACGGAATTCTCCAGGCAAGAATACTGGAATGGGTAAAAACTCTATTATCTTTTCCATAAATGTATTTCTTCTCTTGCCTTTCTTACATTTTTTAAATTGCTCTTCTGTCTAGTAACCCGCATCAGATGCTAAGGGGTCATCAAGTCTCCCCATTAAGTCCTCCTTAGCAGCTAATCCAAAACCCAACTCTCTCCACCCTTAATTTTTCATTTTTCCTTTTCCTCCTTGCCCACCTTGTGGTCAGGGGCCTAATGCAGACATATCATCATCTGCAATAGTCACTTCGTTGCTACTGTAGGCTCACGTCTTGCATCCTTCCTTCCTGTCTATCCTTCACTTCACCTCCAGAGTGATCTGTCTCTAATGTAAGACTGACCACACCAGTCTCCTGTTTGGTCAGTGGGCCCCACTGTCCTCTGTATAGTGACCACACTTCTCCAGCCTCATCTGAATTCCACAGTTCGCCATTCAGATGTGCCTTCCATCCTCCAAGTACATTAGGCAATTTCATATCTTCCTGTCTTTGATCATGAAGCTCTTTCTGCCTGGAATATTCTTTCATTTTACTCCCTTGCCTCTTGAGAATGCCTATTCACTTTTCAAGTCTTAATTCAATCAGTAACCCTCTGTGAAATCTTTCCTGGCTCGTTTCATCCTGTTCTCTATTTATGTTCTTTCTTTATGATCCAACATACTGCTATCCTTGTGTCTGTAATTTTTAATTGCACTTTTTGAACCTATGACTGTCCTACTATTTTTATCCTCCTGGAAGGCAGAAATTATGTCTGATTTATTCCTGAGGAGCATGGAAGAAAGCACATTAATTAATGATAAATGAAAGGATTGTTACATAGGGGAAGGGGTCAGTGCTAACAGACAGGATGCATTTGAAAAGCAAAACCCAAAACAAATGAGTTTGGTTTGGGGACTTTCTTTGGCTATGCCCCCCAGCCTCATGGTATGACGGGAAGAGACAATATGAAGTTATTATCCTTCATCCTTCATAATTCAAGATGAAGAACTGAAAAGCTGGGTTCATTGGAAGGGCACAGGGTAGAAGAGATCAAAGTTTCCAGTGAGAGCTTTACTGCAACGGCTCCCCATAGGGCATGACTGGGTTGGAGACAAACGAGTCTGCAGTCTGGTGGATAGGTGGTAAGAACAGAGTTGGTCCAGGAATTGGAGGATGAAAGGCAGAATCAGTAACAGTGAGGCAGTGAGAGGGGAAGGAAAAGTTTGGATTTCAAAATTTTGGAAATGAAACTAGTGGGTGATGACAAGGTACAAGGCCCAGTTTTAAATGTAGGCACCTACATGGGAAGGTAATGAAGAAAAAGGTTGTTATCACTCAAGACACTGAAAATCTTTGAGATCTTTGTGGGTTATTATGAGAGTGACTATATATCCTGGTGTTCTTGGGCCCAACCTGGTTTATACCTCTTTTTTACACCTCTTTTTCCAATTATTATTGGAAATAATAATAATTATTGCTAGTATAATAACAATTATTATTGCTAGCATTTCTTTCCCTCTCAAAAGTGTCTTTGTTTGGATGATAAATGAAACAGTCAGTCTAGTTTTTACTAACATTCCCCCACCCCCGCCGCCCCCAGAAAAGCATGGTACTTCTTAGTGTAGCTAAGATAGCTTTGTGAACTTTGGGTGAAAAATGAGATTTTCAAAATTAGAACTGTATAAATTAGAATTAAAACGTAGCATTTAGAAAACAGTTATTGCAGTTTACCATGAGAAGATAATAATAACAAATGCATTTTTAATGATAACATATCTCACAATAGAATTTTTAAATTTCACATTTATGCACAAATTTTTAGGTTTTCTTTAGTATGAGTCCTAACTTTTAACGTTTTTTAGAATACAGTGTGCTAAAACAAATTAGCAAAGCTAATAACATGTGGCTAAATAATTTACACCTAAGGAGAAGTCTGTCAACTGAGAGATGTTTTGAATATAACTGGTGCACTGCATTAAGGAAAGAATGCAGGATGAAAAATCAGAGGACGGGCTCGGCTTCTTACCAGCTAACATGAAAATAACCAAGTCAATTATCCTCTCTAAGCCCATTTCCTCACTGGTAAAGAGGGATAATAACAGTCATCTGACCTCTCAAAGGGGCTGTGGTTAAAGACCAAATGAAATAATGGAAAATTGTCTTAAGAACTGTATGAACGTAAGTAGACCAAATGTCCTTCTACAAACAAAACAACAAATATGGAAATAAGAAAAGGAGAAAAGGATTCCAGGTGAGTTATTAGGATTTTTGTTCTGTGTTAACTTGAATATTTTTACATAAATATAGTTAAATGAATTTTTCTCTGTTAATATGTAAGTAGAATGTTTACTATTGAAAAACTCATTTCATAAAATAGGACATTGGAAAAATACTGGGAATAACCAAAAACCACAGCTATCTTGTTATAAAACTGCCTTCTCATTTTATGTGGAAGACAAAGTCAGTAAGGAACCAAAGGCCTGAGGAGAACAGGAGGCAATTTTTGGAGACGGAAATATCCGATTCATTCTTTTAGAAGTGTTTTACCTATTAAAAGCCCTCAAACTAGCTATCAAAAGGTCAACAGCTTTATAGATTAACTCACTCAGCCCATGTCAGAGGTTAGGAACTCTCTGGTGAGAACAGCTGTTGATCATTTGTCTTTCCACATCAAAGACCTAGAAAGACTCTTTAATAAATTATGGAATTATTAAAGAGATTAAGTTAGTTCAAATTAGTTCCTGGTATAAAGAAAATGCATACCACAACAGGAGTTTCCCTATAATGAAAGTACAAAATAATAAAAATGAATTGGAGCAGTGAAGTTTCCTAGAAAATCTGTTACTGGTGGTAAAACATATGAGACTATTTGATTTTTTAAAAATTATGCCTAGAACACTTTATTCAAAGTTTGCAAATATGTAAAAAATGGTATGTAAAACACTACATCTAAATTTATATGGAAAAGTTCTTTATTTTTCATTCAAAATATAGTTTTTCAGAGAGTAAACTCAATTTTAATTATTAAAAAGTCAAGTTTATTTTTGCACACATTTTGCCAAAAGCTTCTAGAATAATAGAAAAACAATGTAGATATTTGTGGAAATGAATATACTTTTGTAAGAAAATGAATATATATTTTCCTTCCAGTTTTATTGATATATAATTGACAAACCACTTTGCATAAATTTAAGGTGTACAGCATAATGATTTTACTTACACACATCATGAAATGATTACAAGTCTAGTGAACATCATCTCATATAAAGGCAAAATAAAAGAAAACATTTCTCTTGTGATGTGAATTAAGGATTTACTCTATTTTCATATATAACATATAGCAGTGCTAATGATATTAATTGTGTTGTACATTACAAAATGAATATATTATGAATTTCAACTTTGATCTAGGATCTGTGTGAGGCATATTACATGGATTATGGTATTTAATTCCCATAGCAATAAACAAGGTAGGGGTAAGTCCTACCCTCACTTTTTATAAAAGTGAAGGAAAGTATAGTTCAGTTAAGTCAGAAGTCAGGTAGACAGAAATCTTTATATTCTCCCCCACCTTGCCCCACCCCAACCCATGATTCCAATTCCCTGGTTATTTAATCAGACACTAATCTAGGTAGTGCTGTGAAGGGATTTCTCAGCTGTAATTAAAGCCCCAAGTCAGTTGACCTTAAGACATGGAGATTATCCAGATGGACCTGATCTAATCACATGTGTCTCCAAAGGGCAGATTCCAAAATCCAGAGAGAATTGAGGGGTGAGGACTCAGCCTTGCTTCCGCAGCTTTAAAGATAGAGGGGCCCCATGTGTGTGGGCAGCCCCTGTGAGCAGAGAGTGGACCCTGGTGGAGAGCCAGCAACCAGGGCCTCAATCCAGCAACCAAGAGGAAATGAATTCCCCCTGGCCTCTTCAGATGAGAGCCTGGCCAACACCTGGGTTTTGGCCTTGTGAGACCTGAAGCAGAGAGCCCCACTGAGCCACTCTGGACTTCTGAACTACAGAACTGTGGAATAATAAATGGGCATCCTTTTAAGTTGCTAAATTTGTGGTAATCTGTTACAGCTGCAGCAGAAATAGAATCCAGAAACTCAAAGTTATGGAGCAAATAAGCAATAGATCTAAGGTTTAACCCATTCAGCCTAAAGCCTCATAATGAAAACAGATGGGAGCAAGAAGAGCAGGTTGATTTGAAGAAATTTCATTCATTCATTTATTCATTCATTAATTCACTCATTTATTAACTATTAAATATTTTTTATTATCTTTTATATGGCAGGCCTATCTCTGTAAGGGCTGCAGAGATTAAAAAAAAAAAAAAAAGGTCCAGTCCCTTTCCTCAAAGAGCTCACAATTTAAGGATTGAAGGCAGACAAGCAAATGGGTTGGGGCAGTGCAGTGTGTCTCTTAAGTACTTTAAGAAGACAGCTTAGAAGTTATGATAGCACAGATGCTTTTAGTCTGATTTCTTACCAAGTTGCCTGAGGTAGGAAGGATAATGGCCCACAAAGATGTCTTGTTATAACCTCCAGAACCTCTGACTATATTACACAGCAAGAGGAAATTAAGGATATGAACAGATCTAAGGTGGTTTATCAGCTGATCTTAAGGCAGGGAAGTAATTCAGGATTACTCAGATGGAACCAGTATAGTCACAGCTCCTTAAAAATGGAATAAAAGAGGTCAGAGTGATTCGATGTGAAAAGGACTAGACAGATTTTTACTGGCTTTGACGATGGAGGAAGGGGCCACCAATAGGTATGTGGGGAGTCCCCAGAAGCTGTAAAAGACAATGAAATGGATTCCTTCTTAGAGTTTCCAGAAAGGAACGTAGCCCTGTTGACACCTTGATTTTAGCCTAGCTGTTTTGGATTTCTGACATTAAGAATTCAGTTCAGTTCAGTTGATCAGTCGTGTCTGACGCTTTGTGACCCCATGGACTGCAGTACGCCAGGCCTTCCTGTTCATCACCAACTCCCGGAGTTTACTCAAACTCATGCCCATTGAGTTGGTGATGCCATCCAACCATCTTATCCTTTGTTATCCCCTTCTCCTCTCACCTTCAATCTTTCCCAGCATCAGGGTCTTTTCAAATGAGTCAGCTCTTTGCATCAGGTGGCCATAGTATTGGAGTTTCAACTTCAGCATCAGTCCTTCCAGTGAATATTCAGGACTGATTTTCTATAGGATGGACTGGTTGGATCTCCCTGCAGTCCAAGGGACTCTCAAGAGTCTTCTCCAACACCACAGTTCAAAAGCATCAATTCTTTGGCACTCAGCCTTCTTCACAGTCAAACTCTCACATCCATACATGACCACAGGAAAAACCATAGCCTTGACTAGACGAACCTTTGTTGGCAAAGTAATGTCTCTGCTTTTGAATATGCTATCTAGGTTGGTCATAACTTTTCTTCCAAGGAGTAAGCATCTTTTAATTTCATGGCTGCAGTCACCATCTGCAGTGATTTTGGAGCCCCCCAAAATAAAGTCTGCCACTGTTTCCACTGTTTCCCTATCTATTTGCCATGAAGTGATGGGAATTATACATTAAGAATTATACGATATTAAGTGTGTGTTATAAGCCAAAAAAATTCATAGGTTTATGTTATCGCACCAGTAAGAAGCTAATACATGCCTGACATGAGATGACTTGAAAATAGAAAGGGATACATATAATGGTTGTTTTATTTTAGCTAATATTCAAGAGATAGTCTTTAAATATTGAGAGCATATGAAAGTGAAAATGAGGGCAGAAAGCATAGATCATTAGAGGAAATATTAATAAATTAAATTTAATCAAATTAAAGTTTCTGTTCTTCTAAAAAATGAAAAAAAGTGTCCAACTGGGAGCAAATATTTACAAGCTTATGTCTGATAAAGGATTTGTATTCAGACTACCTATAATTCTTAAAAATCAATAAGATATGTGCAGTGAGATCCTATACATACCTAAACTGGCCTTAATAAAAAATTGATAGTGTTAAGTGTGAATAAAAATGGGAGCAACTGTGATTCTCAAACATTGCTGGTGCAAATACAAAATGGCATAACCACTCTGGGTGATGGGTTGACCAGTTACTTTTAAGGTATACATCTGCTTAACATGTGACCTGGCCATCCCATTCCTATGTATTTATCCAAGAGAAATAAATAGATGTGTCAAAACTAAGATCTGGATGTGAATGTTTATAGCAATTTTATTCATAATCACTCAAATTGAAAACAGCCCGTCAACTGTTGCATGGAGAATCAAAGTGTGAACCACTCAGTAATAAGAAGAAATGAATTGATACCTGCAACAATATAAGAACATTTCAAAAGGATTATGCTCAGTGGAAGAAACCAGATTCAAATGACCACATATTTTATGATCTCATTTAATATTTTAAAAAAAGCAGGTCTGGGAGTGGGGGAATGTGACCACATAAGGACATTGAGGAAACATTCTGGGATAAAAAAAATACTACATATTTTGTTTGTGGTAGTGATGCTATAACTACAAACACATTAACAAAAATTCATTGATCTTAAAAAGAAAAATTTTATTATGTATAAAGTGAATCTGATTTAAACCCGCCCCACCTCCAAAACAAGTACAAAGCACATGACTTAAACAAGGGTCTGTCCAACTTTACAAATGTAATCTTTCTCTAGAAAATTTGGCTTTTAAATATAGAAGAGTAGAAAACCCATGTAGGTGCAAAGCTTTGCGATTGTATTTCATGCATTAAAATTCAACTGTAGCATATATTTCCTTGTCTGGTCTCTTTGATCAGTATAAAACTTACAAAAGAATATTTTAATTAAATATAAGAAGCCCAAGATGAATTAAGACAGACTGAAAGAAAAACAGGAAATGTTCTCACTTCATCTTCATAAAAAAATGCACTTGGAAGAATGGTTTGATACACTGTGAATAGAATACTGAGAATTGCACAATAGTTTGCTGAAATGAGTGTAATTTATCTCGCTCAATGCTCAGGAATAGCCTTTAAAGGACTCTTTTACTAAAAAGAGAAACATTTCCAGGCATGTAAAGTGTGCAAGGCTCCTCAGAGAAAAATACAAAGTACAGGGTATTATTATTTCATGAGCTTTGGGCTGACTTTGACAGTCATTACAGTTGTTCCATTTATAGTTGCTGGGGTTGCCTTCATAGAACACATCTTTCATATGTACATGAGCATTTGTAATTCATTAAAAGCACACACTCATTTTGGGAAATGCCGTGTTAGAGATACAGATACTGAACTTGTGGGAAAACAACTGTTTTGCCCACATTATTTAGTGCTATCAGAGACATAGAGAGAGGATCAGTACCCATGGGGGCTCTTTGGGGATCTGTGAGTCTCCATGTAATTATTTACATGAGGGAAATTTTTAAGATTTTTATTTTGTGAACACTTATTTTTAAAAATGTAATTTGGCAAGGAACTATGATCCTTGTGTCTTTTTCCACAGAGTGGGGCTGAAGATTGTAATAGGAAAACATTAGATTAGAAAAATGTAATTTCATTTTACTTATAAATTTATAACCTAAACGGGGAAAACAGCCCAATTCCATTCTTGGTTAATACTGTTCAATGGCAGCGTACTTCATTTGTACACGCAGCCTGCTTCTCACTGTTTTAATAAGCATTTCTGTCCCTTCCCTTGGGGGTTTGTAGTCACAGTCAATAGCCATAAACTATAAAGATGTGAGGATGTTTCATCTCATTAAGATGCCACGTAACTGGGATTCCTTCCTCATCCTTCTTACATCTGATTTGTGTTCCTCAAATGTGACCTTGAAGGCCTTCGTTGCTTTGCAAACACATTGCATGTCCCAAGGGCATATAATTAAGTAGGTCACATGCTTTATACTGCCTATTAGTACTTGCCTTTCAGCATGCATTTCCTCTCTTCTACTGTGGGAAAATTCTCTTTTTCATAAGACATTCTTGGAAAAGTTCTTGGCACTTTCTGCAGAAGAAATGTCCTTGATACATTGTGGGAACACTTCAGGTCATTCGGGATTTCATCGGCCATGAGAATAATTGCTCTCACATTTTTAAAAGAGTAGAATCCATTCATACTAATTGTAGGTTTGTACTTCCAGAGGTAGAAAAGCGGTCTCAAGGATGATAGTTGTGGTTATAACCTTTGCCAATTAAAATTTGAAAAATTCAATACTTTTTGAATAATGCTATCTATAAAATGTCACAACAAAATATTAAAAAAATTTAAATGTGTTTTGCTAATCTTGGCATTTATAAATTGGTTTGCATAAATGCATATGTAACTCGTAGCTGCTGCTGCTAAGTCACTTCAGTCATGTCCAACTCTGTGCGACCCCATAGACGGCAGCCCAGCAGGCTCCTCTGTCCCTGGGATTCTCCAGGCAAGAATACTGGAGTGGATTGTAACTCGTAGAGTTTCTCTTAATTCTTCTTGGAAATGGTATTTACCCTGCATTCTGTAGGATTTCCCAATCAAATAAATATATATGCTGGAATTGTTTATAATTTTGCTTTCATAACTTTAATAATTGAGTGTGAACTTTTAGCAACAAGACGAAATTTCATTTTGCTGACTATAATTCTTGAGTAGTATTAATAAAAGATTTAAAATATTTAGGACAAGCAGATTTTGAAGAAAATCAGGATTACTGGCTTTGCCCCTCCACCCCACCGTCACAATCCTTCATCCTTTGTAAAGCGTGTAAGTATTATACATTTCTCCACCAAAGAAATCCACTATTAACAGTTTAATCCTAGATGAAGCATTTGTGCCCTAATTAATAGGCCTATTTCATCAAGCTGGATTGTGTAACTAGTGATGTGCTCCTCTTAGTGATGCTAATAAAGAGGTAATGAAGAAAACACAATTGAGTTTTCACATGATGATCATGTTAAGAAATTAATAAGAGATGAAACGGTGGCAAAGAGATCACAGGACCCTGTAAGACAGTGATTCCCATATTTTATGTGCATGAAGATCACCTGGCAAACTTGTCAAGACACAGACTTTGATGCAATCACTCTCGGGTGGGGACTGAGATTTTTCTGACAAGCAGGAGGCACCATGCTTTGAATAGCACGTTTACAGACGTCCACCACATCAAGTTTACTGTTTGAGTAAACGCTATGGGGTGGCACACAGGTCCATGACATCGCCCAAGGCTGAGCTACTTCCTTGTACCCAAGGGAGCTGTAGCAATACACTGGGATACAAAATACACCTTCCAGATTAAAATATACCAGTTTGCCTTTTATTCCTCTGCTAGAACTTTCCTAAGCTGAGGCTGTCGACTTATAGAAGAATAACTGGTGCCAATTTTACTTTGAAATGTATCTTTGGGTTGGTGGTAACAGAGGAGGGTACAGGCCTCCATGTGCTGTGGACATAGTCAAAGAGGATGATTTATCAGGCGGTGGGCGGCGGGGGCAGGGGTGGTGATGCTGTGCTAGACTCTGTCCCTGTTTTGCGTGGATGCTAGTGTGTGCCTTTGGGGACCGCCACCCTGAGTTCAATGGAATTGTATTGCAATGGGCTTCTTACTTTCCTTTTTTGACCCTAAAACATGGAATGAAGCTTTCATTTCTAGTCTTACTGAATACAATGACTTTCTTTTTAATACAAGAGAAATTAAAGAATTTTATTATTCAACTGAAAATTCATAATCAAACCTTTGAATTTAATTTGTCTCTAATATTATCCACATAAATTTGAGAGGAAAAATCCAACAAAATAAAGCCAGTATACCTATGTAAGACGTATTATTCATTCAAGTTCCAGACAATAATTAGTCTCAGCAGTCTCATTTTTGGAGACACTTAATTAAGATAATCTGGCTGATGAACCTCCTACTTCATTATAACACACTTCTGCTTTGTTCTCTAGGATGACTGATTTCCTATGAAGAGTCAAGAGCCTGGAAAGACTAGAGATGATGAACTTACACAAAATCCAGAAAAACTAACTCGGAGGCCCCAGAAAAGTAATATTTAAAAGAGAAGAGAAGGGATGCTTAACTTTTCCTTAACATAATAAATAATGAGAAACGGACAAAAGAACTCAAAGATGCCATTTCAAACATTCTTGTGACTGCCTCAAGATATTTTTCTGTTTCTTTTTATTATCTTTGGCTGGGTGACGTTTCCTCATAAATAAATCAACAAAGCCAACAGTAATATGTAAAGGCTTATCATCAAGATTCTGCCAACAACAGGGGCAATTTCCATGTTTTGAAATAACAAATGAAACTGTGATGTGTTCTCTATAACTCACTTCCTTTTCCTCCTAGGCACGCGGCTACTTTGTGCACCTTCTGCTGTTAACTGTGGCCATGTGACTGAGTTTTAACTAATGAAATTTGGGTACAAATATGTTCTTTCTCTAAGACCGTCATGAAAACTCACCCACAAGTTTGCCTTCACTCTTTCCTCCCCCAGGACTGACTCAGAAGAGGGGAAGGGAGGAGCCACAAGGAGAGGCTTGGCCCACAGTTGGGCCCACCATGTACAGAGGGTGATGTGGGAAAAAAAACTCAATACCGGACTGTAAATTTAGAGAAAACAAAACTATTGTTTGGAGGCATTACACTTATGCATTTGTTTGTAATGCAATAAGCCTACCCTAAATATCACAGGTGGAAAACAGGAAATTAAAGTCTAGTTTTGAGGTCTGCTGTCTCCATTGAGGAGAGGGTTTAGGTCTTTGTTTTTGAATATTAGGCAGATTGCCTTGTATTTTTAGGTTCTTGGTACAGATTTGCTGAAATAATTGTACTACTCTCCAGATTCCTCTTCTGTTCTTGCTTCAGTGACCTAAAGGGTGATAGTCCAGGAGTCCATATCCCATTCAGACTTGTATCCAAAATTGATTGGAGCTATTCCATTAAAAAGAATTCTTTTCAGCTATAGTTGGCTATTGCAAGAAGTTCCTGTTGCAAAGGAACTTTTACATAAGTGATTTCACCTGTCAATATTTCTTTTCTGAATCATTTCCTTCTGTTTCAATCTAAAAGATGCTGTTATTTAGTGGTAGGAAAAGGTTGCTTGCATGCTAAGTCGCTTCAGTCATGTCCAACTCTTTGTGACCCTATGGACTGTAGCCTGCCAGTCTCCTTTATCCATGGGGATTCTCCAGGCAGAATACTGGAGTGGGTTGCCTTGCCCGCCTCCATGGGATCTTCCTGACCCAGGGGTTAAACTCGTGTCTGTCATGTCTCCTGAATTGGCAGATGGATTCTTTACCACTAGTGCCACCTGGAAAGTCCCAGCTAGAAAGCAGGAGAGAAGGATTCTCGAATTATGAAATATACATGAAACTTAGTCTTTATCTTCAAAGAATTTTCACTTTCTGGGAATAGAAGGGAAATTATCTTCTATGATTGTTTCTAGAATCTTTTTATACTAAAGAAGTCATCATCACCTGCTGAATTCTTTTGTTTCTTGAGGGACCATTCTTTGGACTGGGTAGGCTATCTATATCAGGACATTTTTTTTTTTTTTTTAACACATCAAGATGGTGATGTGCTCAGTTTTCAAAAAAAAATATTTAAGTTCCTCACTTACTGTATTAGGTACCTGAGTAGACAGTATATAAGTACTCAAATGGAAATGGTTCCTACGTTTTGTAAACCTGTTCTTTAGGTAGATAGAAGCTGCTCATGTGAACTTGAAAATGACATGGTAAAATCGCAGAAGTGTCAAAGATAAAACAAATGGTTCATTTAAAAGGAAAATAGCATCCTTTGTGTGTCAGGGTGGATGCACACTGGGAGAGCATTCCAAAGAGAGGATGCAGTACCTTGTTTAGCCTTGTTATTGTTCTTCAAGAATCCTTAATCAGATGTTTCCTTGGCTCTGGGCAGGTTGCATCATTATTACTGTCAGTGTACACGGGATATTGACATCAGGGCTGTCTTTATCAAAACAGATCACAAGGCAACGCCATCCTTTCAGCTGACCAGTCCAAAAGCCCTAGGGTCATCCACATGTTCTCTCATCCTTTCATACCCTATACCCAGTGTCTCAGGAAATCATGACAACTTTACTTTTCAAACACATCTATCACCTCTCTACTCCTCTCACATGGACGGCAGCAGGTCTAGACCAAGCCACCATCAGCTCGAGTTTGATTTCTGCAGTAGCTTCCTACCTGGGCTCCCTGCTTCGGCGCATGCTCCGCTTCACTCTCCTTTCCTTACAGCAGCCATGGGAATCGTTGTGATGTTAGATTCTGCAATGGCTTCCAAAATTTACAGCGATCTCTAGAGGGCTGCTGTGGTACAGTGTGGGCCTCCCTGACCTCGTCTTCCACACTTTCCTCATTGCCCACCGTGCCTGCCACACTGGCTGCCTTACTTCTCTTTAAGCAGACCAAGCATGCCCTTGCCCAGGGCGTTTTACACGGGCTTCCTTTAGTGCTCTTCCCGCTGTGTATTTCTTAATGAATACCTGCTGCAATGAACAGATCCAAAATTCTATAGTGGCTCAAACACAGTGGATATTTTCTTTCTCATCTAATGTTCTTCCATGTTATCACTCTGGAACCCAGGCTAAAGGAAGTTCTGCCACATTGGATGTGAGGCTTCCTGAGTTGCTCTGGAGGGCACTCCTTTACAGCGAACTGGAAGATGAGAAGGGCTGAAAGGAGTTCATGGGAGAGGTTTTCCGGGACAGGTTGCGTGTTCTGGTCAATGCCTCCACTCCTGTTGCTTCACTAGAACTCAGTCCCACTGGCACACCTGATAGAAGGGGGCTTGGAAATGTTCATTGTGAGCCAGGAAGGGAAAAGTTTCTGGTGAGTGGCTAACCACCTCTGCCGCACTCCAGTCCATCCGATTTCTATCACATTCTCTAGGTCTCTTCCTAAATGTAACCTCCTCAGTGAAACCTTCCTTATACTCACTGTTCCTCTTCCTTGTTTTCCTTTTCTCTATAGACTTATTGTCACTATACATTTGTTACTTGTTAAAAATTGTTTATCTGTAGTGAGTTGAACTGTCGTCTCCATCTCCCCACTACCATCTCCCCATACCATACCTGTGAATGTGACTTTATTTGGATAAAGGATCTGTGCGGATGTAATTAAGACTTTTTTTTTTTTTGCCAGAAAGCTAATCTTTAGTCACACCAAAAAACTCACAGGAAGGAAAAACTGTTTGCAATCAACATGAAAAAACCGTCATCGGGGACTTCCCTGATGGTTCAGTGGTAAAGAATCTGCTTGCCAATACAGGGGACATGGGTGCCGTCTCTGGTCCGGGAAGATCCCACATGCAGAGGAGCAACTAAGCCCGTGTGACACAGCTAGAGAGTAGCCCCTGTTCACCACAACCAGAGAAAGCCCAGGCACAGCAGTGGAGACCCAGTGTGGCCCAAAATAAATAAATAAATAAAACTGCAAAGCTGTCATTGGTAATCCTTCTTAGTGTGTGACCGGCATTTATTTTATTCTTATTTTTATTTTATTTATTGAGGTGTAGCGGGTTTACAATATTTAAAATATTATGCAACATTGTATTATATTTTAGATGTGCAACATAGTGACTTGATACTTTAATAGAATATCCTCCTTTTAAAGTTCTTAGAAGTTAATTGGCTATATTCCCTGTGCTGTACGATATGCCTTTATAGCTTGTTTATTTTACACATATCCTCCACTCCTATCTTGTTCCTCCCTCGTCCCCTCTCCCCACTGGTAGCCACTTGTTTGTTTCTATATCTGTGAGTATGTTTCTGTTTTATTATATTCTTTTGTTTTATTTTTAAGATTGTACATATGAACAATAACAGAGTATTTGTCCTTGTCTGACTTACTTCACGGAACATAATATCCTCCAAATCAATCCATGATGTTGAAAATGGCAAAATCTCATTCCTTTTATGGCTGAATAATATTCCTTGGTATATATACTACATCTTCTTTATTAATTCATCTGTTGATGAACTCTTAGGTTGCTTTCATATCTTAGCTATTGTAAATAACGCTGCTATATATATATATAGGGATGCATGTATCTTTTCAAATTAGGGTCTATCTCCTAGAGCAAAGAAAACAAAAGCAAAAATAAGCAAATAGGACCTAATTAAACTTAAAAGCTTTTGCACAGGAAAGGAAACCATCAATCTACTGAATGGGACAAAATATTTACAAATTAAATGACTGACAAGGAGTTGATACCCAAAGGATATAAACAGCTCATACAACTTAATATCAAAACAAAACAAAACAAAATAAAAACCAAGCAACCAATCAAAAAATGGGCAGAAGATGGGAATAGACATTTTTGCAAAGAAGATATACAGCTGGCTAACAGGCAGATTAGAAGATGCTCAGCATCACCGAGAATCAAGGAAATGCAAATCAAAACCACAGTGAGATTCACCTCACACCTTTCAGAATGGCTATCATCAAAAAGACCACAAATAACAAATGTTGGTGATGATGTGAAGAGAAGGGAACCCTCATACAGTTGGTGAAAAGTTAAGGATTTTGAGATTGTGGGTTTAACTTGGTGGATTCTAACTCAATTAGAAGTGGCCTCATAAGAGATAAGGAAGGAGAAGACACACAGGAAAGGCCATGTGAAGGAGGCAGAGACTGAGGTCACCTAGCCACAGCCAAGAATTCTCCCCAAGGCCTTTAGAAGGAGCATGGCTCTGCTAATACCTTCATTTCTGGTCTCCAAACCTGTGAGAACATAAATTTCTGTGGGTGCAAGCCATCCATTTTGTGCTAATTTGTTATGCTAGCCCAAGGAAATCAACACATCTTCCCTTCTGAAATGTAAACTCCTGGAGAGAAGTGATTGTATTTTGTTCATTGCTGTAGCTTTCCATGCAGAGAACAGTGCCCATACCGTACTGGCCAATAGTAAGTGATCAACAAATACTTGCTGAATGAATGAGTGAACAGAAATATGGAAATGTATCTCCAGCCAACTGCATGGACCGTAGCCCGCCAGGTTCCTCTGCCCATAGAATTCTCCAGGCAAGAATACTGGAGTGGGTAGCTATTCCCTTCTTCAGGGGAATCTTCCTGACCCAGGGGTTGAACTTGGGTCTTCTGCATTGCAAGTAGATTTTTTACCATCTTAGCCACCAGGGAAGCCCACTCAAAAGATGTAATTTATTTTTAAATAGCTTCAATAGTCCTTATGACATCTGGTCTTTATGGCCAGAATGATTTTCTGTTTCTTCCTCATTCTGGGACCATAGAATGTAGAGGTTAAGAGTTGAGGCTCTGAACTTTGACAGACTTGGATTAAAACTCTGGCCATGGAATCACTGGCCAGTGTGAGATTGGACAAGTTAATTCACGTTCCTAAGTGACAATTTTTGCATAAGATTGTTGGGAGAATTAAATGAGGTTATAAATAAGCAAACCAACGAATGTGTAGTATAGTGCTTGACCAAATAAATTGATAGTAAATCACTATTATAATTAATTGGAATTAATCAGGAATAAACTGTAATCTTATAAACTCAATTATCTTTTAATTAAAAAATCCTTTGAAATGATATGTTTAAATTATAACATTTCTTTACCAAGAATTTCAACCAAGTAAGTCCTTTCTAACCAGAAAACTCTCTACTACAGTATGCAGATTTACTTCTGTGTACCACATATGAGGGTGGCTTAGCTGGTAAAGAACCGGCCTGCACTACAGGAGACCTGGGTTCAATCCTTGGGTTGGAAAGATCTCCTGGAGAAGGGGACGGCTACCCACTCCAGTATTCTGGCCTGGAGAATGCCATGGACCAGAATTTCCATGGGGTTGCAAAGAGTTGAACACGACTGAGCGACTTTCACTTGCTTACCACATATGAACCATAACAATTTTGTATGAAATATGTGCAAGTCGCTGGCAGTTCCAAATTGTAAACTAAAATCAGCCACATCTGAGCAGCCTGCTTCACTCAGTGTCAGGGAGACGGACAAGCAATTGGCCTCTCTACTTCTCTGCCCCTTGGCTGTCCTGTACATAATCTGTCATAGTTTTGCCACCTCATGAAAATAAATGATCTTCATGCTGCTTATCTCGTGATTTAGTGCTTAAATAGCACATATTGTTTTTGTGTGTCATTCAGGGATACAACTTTTCAAAAACATATTCATTCATTTGCATAAATTTGCATAACATTGGAGCACAGTCTAACATTCATGAGCTACTCCATCACAACTGCAAATAAAATCAGATTAAAAACCTGGAGGAAAATCTTTAAGACTATGAGAAAGTGATTGGATAATAAAATTGAGGAGAAATGCCAAAGAAGGGAGAAAGAAAGGTAATGTCTTTAGGAGGCAAGATTGGTGTTCTTGATCTATTTTTTGTTCATTGAACTGATAAAAAAAATCTATTAGAGTTTTATAAATTCATTCTTAACCTCAATTCCTTTAACCTTAATTTTCTTCTTAGGTCTCTTATCTGTGAGTTAAAATAATCATTGGACTTGGAGGCAGAATATAGAGTATCTATTGTATAAAACCTCAAACCTTTACTTCCTGCCTTCTCTCCCTCAAGCCCTCCCCGCCCCGCACCTCCCCCACCAGGCTCTGCCCCAGCAGCTTTCTTTCTGTTCCTCAGGGTTGTTCTACCCAGAACCTTTGCATTACTTGCTTCTTTGACCTATGAACGCACTTTTTGTGATCCATATATGTGCAGCTTTTTCAGAGAGGCTTCCTCAGATCCCTGTTAGCACATCATCCTGATTTTATTCTTTGCCTGGTGTTGATATTTTCCTTGTTGTGTTGTGTGTGTGTGTGTGTTTGCCCATTCATTGATGAACAGGTTATCTTCTCAATCCGTTAAAAAACAAGCTCCCTGAAAACAAGGTCTTGTCTTCCTTGTTTGCTGCTAAATGCCCAGTGCCCAGTTCTGAGTAGAACCTACTGTGTGTGCGTGTGTGCTCAGTTGCTTCAGCTGTGTCCCAACTCTTTGCGACCCTGTGGACTGTAGCCTGTCCACAGGATCATCCCAGCAAGAATACTGGAGTGGCTTGCCATTTTCTCCTCCAGGGAGTATAACCTACAGTACACTAATAAATATAATCAAGGCAATAGCCTCTTATACATTTGTGTGTGTTAGTCACTCAGTCATGTCTGACCCTCTGCGACCCCATGGACTATAGCCTGCCAGGCTCCTCTGTCCATGGAATTCTCCAGACAGGAATACTGGAGGGGGTTGCCATGCCTTTCTCCATGGGATCTTTCCGACCCAGGGATCAAATTTGAGTCTCCCGCATTGCAGGCAGATTCTTTATCATCTGAGCCGCCAGGGAAGTCTTATACATTTATTTTATTTTTAATTTCTCTTTTCAGTCCTAGATAGTCCAAATTCTGATCTCCAAATTCTAAATTCAGCCTGAGCTACTACAAAACCTGATTTTTGATAATAGTATAATTGTCAACATTAGCATTTATACACCAGATACTTCTATATATAGATGCTGGCTATTAAGGTCCACAGGGGAGCAACTGGAGAGCATTCAGTTAGGGGATTTAGTATACAAGCTCTTCTTCTCCCTTGGCATTCCCTTGGGAGGAGCACATGCAGAGAAACACTGACAAAGAACTGAGGACAGCTTTATTATGGGTGGTTCAGATCCCAGTGCAGGGTTGCTCGTAAAATGCACTAGAGCAAGCAGTGTCCACCCCCGCCTAAGACATGTGAGGGAGACAGCGCTGGCCTGACAGCTCTATCTTCCCAGGCTAGGATAAAAATCTTGGTATTTTATCACTCCCTGTCCAAGAGCAAGATACAAATGATAGTGATCATCTGAAACTCCGGAGAAGATGTTGTCTAAGCACCTTTCCTGTGGTAAAGACCCTTTGCTCCCTTACTATTCTAGACACAGGATGTAGAAAGAACTACACACTGTAGATAAATTCCTATCCAAAGTGTGGTGCAGAGTCTTAAAAAATTAAACATACATTTACCAGAAGACCTAGCAATCCCACTCCTAAAATTTTACCCAAGATAAATGAAAAGCATATTTCTGCAAAGACTTGTATTTGAGTGTTCCTAGTGGCTATATTCATGATGAAAACTAAAGATAAGAAATTTTCGGCACTGATGAATAGATAAACTGTAAAGTATGTATATAATGTAATGTTACTCAGCAAAAAAAAAAAAAAAAAAAAGCAAAACCCCATTAATCTAAAGAATAATACAAATGAATGTATATATAAAACAGAAACAGGTTCATGGACATAACAAACAAACTTTTGATTACCAAAGGGGAGAAGGAAGTGAGGAGGGATAAATTAGGGGGAGACCAGTGGCTTAGTTGTAAAGAATCTGCCTGCAATACAGGAGACAAAGAGAGGCAGGTTCAATCCATGGGTAGGGAAGATCCCCTGGAGGAGGAAATGGCAACCTACTCCACTATTCTTGCTGGGAAAATTCCATGGATAGAGACGCCTGGCAGGGTGCAGACCATAGGGTCGCAAAGAGTCAGACATGACTGAGCAACTAACTACACGTTAACAGATATAAACTATTATACACAAAATTGATAAGCAACAAGGATTTACTTAGCCCAGGGAAGTGTACCCATTCATTATCTTGTAATAACCTTTAATGAAATATTTGTTCACTGCTGTTCAGTCACTAAGTTGTTTCTGACTCCTTGTGACCCGATGGACTGCAGCATGCCTGGCTTCCCTGTCCTTCACCATCTCCTGGAGTTTGCTCAAACTCATGTTCATTGAGTTGGTGATGCCATCCATCCATCTCATCCTCTGTCATCCTCCTCTCCTCCTGCCCTCAGCCTTTCCCAGCATCAGGGTCTTTTCTAATGAGTCGGCTCTTTGCATCAGGTGGCCAAAGTACTGGAGCTTCAGTTTCAGCATCAGTCCTTCCAATGAATATTCAGGGTTGATTTCCTTTAGGATTGACTGGTTTGATCTCCTTGCTGTCCAAGGGACTCTCAAGACTCTTCAATCTGCAAAAATACTGAATCACCATGCTGTATATCCAAAACTAACACCATATTGTAAGTGAACTATGCCTTCATAAGAAACCCTCCACTGATACATAGGATACCATGGATGAATATTAAAAACATTGTATTGAGTGAAAGAAGCCAGGAAAAAAGGACTACATGCTATATGATTTTATCTTCTGATAATTTAGAAAAAGAAACACTAGATGGACAGAGTAGGAGCTGAGGAGCTGGGAGAGGGGTGGGAGGAAGGGGTTGGTTGCTCAGGACAATGTATAATTTTTGGTCACAAGAAATGTTCACAGTGGTGGTTGTGGATACACAGCCCTATACATTCGCTAAAACTCATCAAAGTATACCCTTAAAACTCCCGAATTTTATTTTATATCAGTCATACCTCAATAAAGCTGATTAAATATCTACTAAAAACATGTCTCTAGAAATACTCTGGAATCTGATACAATGATATTAGTATTTCTTTCTTTTGAAGAAGGGGGAAAACGGTAGATTTTCTTGTTCCCATTTATGAGAAATGCCTCAGGCACGTTCTAGCAAAAGTATAATGGGAGACATACTTTCTGCTTCAGCCAACATGGCTTTGAATAGTTCTTCTCATTTCACATTTGGCAATTACAATTCTTCTTTGTGTTCTTCTGTGACATGTTTCCTGAGTAGGTTTTTAAATTTTTTTAAGTAGGACTGGGGCCTGGACAGGGGGCCTGGGAGGGGAGTGAGTGGCTGCAGGCCTGTGCTCTTTCTAGAAAACAGGAAATTGGTCATCTAGGATTTTCATGGTTTGTAGGTGAGCTGTCATGTGAACTTGACGTGACTTGACCTCATATATCCATCACATATTTAGAGTATTTCTATTGTAAACCTTTAGTTGTCATAAAAGCCTCAGACTATGATGATTTGGGTGGAGTCTGTGTTATCTCAAGGATTGTTATCTCAATAGATCCTCTTGATCTATTCCCATGAGGAGGCCAGGCACTTCTATGAGTGAATTTCCTTAGAGTCAGTGCCATTCATAGATATGACTATTTTAGCTCTTTGGGTAAAACCTGCTTGAGTTTTGATTTCAACCTGAAAAACACGACAAAAGATAAAAATTAAGTTCGGCCCTAAATTCATTTTCTGGATGTTGTTTCTCTTTAATCATCCCTGTTAAATACTTGTACCTATTATAGTTGCAAATCTG
Source organism: Bos javanicus (assembly GCF_032452875.1). Lineage (NCBI taxonomy): Eukaryota > Metazoa > Chordata > Mammalia > Artiodactyla > Bovidae > Bos > Bos javanicus. Next base: position 44,608,742 of record NC_083881.1, read on the forward strand.
ACAGGGTGGAGTAATATATAAAAGTCCACTCCAGGTAGACACGTTGTGCCCAAGTCAGACCTCTGGGGGTAGTAAGGACCTGGCTCAGTCCCTCACGATTCTTTATTCTCTAGATTTACTGTAGCAGACAAAGGCACGATAACCTGAAACCAGAGAGAGCTTCATCTAAAATTGTCAGCTCACAATATCCCCCTCCTCTGTGAAGGAAGAAATGAGAAGACGTGCATCCTTTTTAATTTTATTTTGTAGACTACACATCTCCAAATATGTGGGAAAGGATTTTGATTGTGATTCTCCATCTTAAAAAGTAAAAAATTTCCTTTTACAGCTTAACTACAGAGTGAGACTTATTATTTCTGCTCCAGTTTACTTAATTTGAAGAGAAACAGTTACTTCTAACAAGCTCTAAAGATCCCATAAAGGCTTCCAAGATTCAACAGTGCCCAGTCCAAATTCTGTCCAAAGTGGGCCGGTTCTGCCATCTAGCGACTACCCTGACAAACTACATCGGTAGGGCATGGCCTACTCTGGCCTCCTCAAGCCCAGAGAATTTTCATTTAATGAATTATGTGATCAGTTTGGGCCTTCGAGTCTTTTCATTTCGACCTACTATGTGTGTGACCTTGGGAAAATTATTTAATATTTCTGAGACTCAGTTTATTCATCTGTAGAATGGGGAGAAGGGCTTACCCCTGTGATTTTCATGAGATTCACGTGAGACAATATATGGAAAATGAGAATCAGAGTGCCTAGGCACAGGGTAAATCCTGAATAAAGGTTTGATGCTGTTATTATATTTCTTATTATTATAATTAAAATGATGCAAGTCTAAATATGAAAACAAAAATAAGCCAAAACATAGGAAATCAAGTTATGGATATATGAGTATTTCAGAATACATTAATTCTATAGTATTTATGGGCTTCCTAGGTGGTAAAGAACTTGCCTGCCATTGCAAAAGACATAAGAGACATAGGTTCGATCCCTGGGTCAGGAAGATCCCCCGAGGAGGGCATAGCAACCCACTCTAGTATTCTTGCCTGGAGAATGATATGGATAGAGAAACTTGGTGGGCTATAGTCCATAGGGTTTCAAAGAATCAGACAAGATTGAAGCGACTTAGCATGCATGCATAATATTTGAAGCTTGGAAGAGAAGCAGGTTTATTTAGGTGTTTTGTATACACTGCCAACAAATGCATTATTGCAATTATCCTAGCTTCATTCCCAAGTCTTCTCCCACCTCATGTTGAATGCTTTCAACACAGCAGACAACTCAGTACTCTGCTCACATTTTAACGCCTTTCTTCCTCTTTCTGGACTATCCTCTCTCACATCTTTACATTTCTCAATCCTTCACTCCTAACTCAAAGTGTAGCTTTCTGTACATACTCCTTAGTGTTGTTGCAGGGTTAAATCTCACGCAGCCCTTTACTCTCATCTCTATTAGAGAGGTTGACACAGACAGACTGTGCTGGGGAGAGCTGGGACCCAGGTGTATGTAGTCCCATAACTAGAGTGTGAGGTGCTTGCTGTGAGGTCTTACGTGTTTTCTTTGTTATCTTCTCTCTCCCAACTCAATGTGTAACACAAAGACTTCGCACAATAGGTGCTCCATAGAAGGTTGTTGAATTGAAATCATAGTTTGGCAAGTGAATACGTAGAGCAACTTTTTGAGAAGGCTGAATGACTATTAGAATCTTCTAATGTATATTGGACTAAATTGGCTTAATGGTCTTAGTTGGCAGTAGTCCATCATTATATGCTTTAGGATTAAAAATTAAGTAATATTTATAATAATAATAGATTTTTATTAAAGAACATTTTGAAATTACCAAAAAGCAAAAAAAGCTCTACTACCCAAATATTATTAATATTTGATATATTTTTCAATATTTTGCCTATACAATGCTTTCATTACATAACTGTGATCCTTGTTTATTTGCAATCATATACCCTGATTTTTAAATTTAGCATATTAAAAATATTTTCACATTAAACTATTTGCACATTAAAGGCATCATCATTTGAAAAAGCAGAATCTCACTGAATAAATGTGTCAAAGTATACTTAACATCATAATATTTCAGGCATTAAGCTTGTTTGTATATATATCTTTTTTGGCTGTTAAGTTGTAATAACACAAAATATATCTTTGGGCATAAAGGTTTTCTTTGGCTAGGATTATTTGCTTTTATAAGTCCCAGAAGTAAAATCTCTATTGCCTTTCTTTTCATAGTGAGCCCCGATAGACCAAGAATTGGAATCTTATAATAAACGGAATGTCTTGTTAATAGAAAGATAACCAGAAAATGGGTTTAGACTTAATGGCTCTTGGTTCCCATTATGAACTTTGACCTCTCAGAACTTATTGAAGATGTGAAGAAAGGCTTTATAAGATTAGACTGAGCCAGCACAAAAGCACACTATTTTCTAAAACCATTCCCTGATATTAAATTGTGTTTTTTATTTTAAATTTTGTATTGACGTATAGTCGACCTATGATATTGTGTTAGTTTTAGGTGTACAGCAAAGTGATTCAGTTATATAGAAACGTTTTTCCAGAATATTTTCCATTATAATTTAAAGATATTACATATACTTCCTTGCTGCTTATGTATTTTATGTATAGTTATTCATTGTTTCTTTGCACATTTGTGTGTGTGTGTGTGTGTGTATTTTGTTGTTTCATTTTATAAGTGAAATACTCAGGCCCAATATGTGTTAGGCTTCCCCACTGGCTCAGCAGTAAGGAATCCGCCTGCCCATGTAGGAGACCTGGGTTTGATCCCTGGGTTGGGAAAATTCCCTGGAGAAGAAATGGCAACCCACACCAGTATTCTTGCCTGGGAAAACCCATGGACAGAGGAACCTGTTGGGTTACAGTTCATGGGGTCGCAAAGAGTTGGACACTGCTGAGCAACTACACAACAATATGTGTTAGCCAAATTTACATCTTTATTCCACAAAGAATGATTGCTTTGGTTCCTAAATTTATCCATTTGTACATTTATTATTCATTTAAAAACACTGATGGACGTCGACTCTATGCCAGGCACTCCTGTCAGGTGTTGTCTAACCAGGCATTAATGAGACATTTCTTGAAAGGATTATTATAGATTAACGAGAAAAAGACAAATAGACTATGACCATGCCATATAAGGCTTCCCTCATAGCTCAGTTGGTAAAGAATCTGCCTGCAATGCAGGAGACACCGGTTCGTTTCCTGGGTTGGGAAGATCCACCGGAGAAGGGATAGGCTACCCACTCCGGTATTCTTGGGCTTCCCTTATGGCTCAGCTGGTAAAGAATCCATTTGCAATGTAGGAGACCTGGGTTTGATCCCTGGGTTGGGAAGATCCTGTGGAGAAGGAAAAGGCTACCCACTCCAGTATTCTGGCCTGGAGAATTCCATGGACTAAGTCCATGGGGTTGCAAAGAGTCAGACACAACTGAACGATTTCCCTTTCACTTTCATGCCACATGTAACTTACCTTACAGAAGTAAGAATAACATGGCTTTGGGAGCAAAATGGGGAATTCATTCTATCTGGGGTAATAAGGAGACTTCACCAAGGAGCTTATACTTGAGTCTTGAATGATGTAGAAGTTTAACAGGTGGGCTTCAGAAGAGTTACAGTCAGGCAGACCAACATATTCATGGGTATGAGAAAGAATGGCAAGCGTGCAGGTCTTTTTGTGACTGAAGAGAGAGTTTCCATCGAAAGAAGGAGCAAGAAATTATGCTGTAGAGATAGAATGAGTTAAATTATGAAGTGTTTCATATTTTAAAATTCCAAGCCAAGAAGTGTGCGTTTTATATTGCAATCTATTAGGAACCATTTGAAGTTTTCTTCTCTTTCTTCCTATTCTTCTTCCCCAACCCCTCTTTCTTCCTCTTCCTCCCCTTTCACCTCCCTCTCTCTTCCTCCTGCCCTTTCTCTTCCTCCTCCTTATTCTTCTCCTCCTCCTAAAGTAAACAAATGACATGAAAGTTACAGCATTAAGTAACTGAAACTTTAGGCCAGGCATGCTGCTTGAGTATTTTTACAAGAGAAGTTTTCACATCAGTGCTATCAGACAGTACAGTTGTTTTCTTGAATAATGCGGAACAGGACAAAATGACACTTGGATAAGATAAGTAATTTGTTCAAAGTCACACAGCTCCTAAGTGTCCAGAGATACAGAGTATCTCTGAGTATCCTGAGTATCCTTGACCGCAGAGCCCAGCCTCTTGACCACTGTGGTCTGTTGCACCTTTAGAGTTATATTTAAGAAAGATCACTTTGGATTCTGGACAGAGGTGATTTATAGGAGATAAAGAGTCCCAAATCAGAGGGTCCATTTGTGAAGATGTTGCAAGAATACAGGACTGAGGTGATGAGGTCAGAACACGGAGGGGATAATGGCTATAAAAGTAATAGCCACAGGGAGAAGGCTTAGATAAAAAGAAAATCACTGCAATTCTGGAAAAAGATAAATTTCACTAAAAAGACTGAAAATGTCCCCATTTGTGGTACTGACTTTCAAGGACTCTTATAAAGTTATAGAAGAAAGTTATCCATCTCTGATTGGTCTTGGATGATGACACTCATTCTCAAAATCTGGTTTTTGATAATGACATTCATTCTCAAAATCTGATTTTCTAAAAAATCTCTTAGTTTTGCTTGGAGGGGGGTTTTTAGATCATTTTATAGATATTTTCCCATATTCTCATAATTTATTCTTAAAAATGCCAGGAAGACAATGTTAGAATTATGTGATCAAGATTTTAAAGCAGCAATATAGATATGTTTCCATTCTGAGTATGGTTGTAACAAAAATAGAAAATTTCAGCAAAGCATAAAGCAAATGAAGAAGCAAGCAGAAACAATAGCAACAACAAGAAAACCTTGAAGTGTGTGTGTTTGGGGGGATCAGTATCTAGAGTTGCTACAGTATGTAATGGCATAATTTAGTTTTTAATCATAGGATCATCTTTAACATACAGATAATTGTGTTCAAGGACAATTGTTTTCAGGGCATCTATTCACAACATTGCTATATCCTGGGGTCCACAAACTTGGACGAACTAAAAACCTTTTATTCGAAAGCTCTCTATCAAGAAATGTTGATAAGATCAGTACAAAATAACCACAATGCTGACACAGTGACCCCAGAGATGTGGTCAAGATGTCCAGGGAGTTCCCAGGGAGGGGACAGTGCTTCTGGTTGTAGCCTATGGGCGAAGCCCAGAGGCACTTGTTAGAGGAAACTTACATTGAAGTTGGACAAGAAGGATTTTGAGGTGAATGAGAGGTGAGGAATTCCAGGCAGAAAGTTAAGAAGGCAAATGTTGGGCTGTTGGGCATGCCAGCAGACAGCAAGGTGCGGTCCTGTTTAGGGGGCTCAGAAGGTGTGTACAGGTGAGGGAGGGGGCAAGGCAGGAGAGAAGCCGGGCCTCAGAATGGCAAAGCCAGTCATTACAAGTTACAGTGCAGGGCAGAGTGCTGGGCACTCTTTAGAAGGACCATGACGGTAAATTCTCTATATGGAGGAAAACTACTTATGGAGAATCACTGGATTATAAATCCATGTGAGTCCTCACACCTCCAATATCCACAAAGTGTTGATGGCACCTGGCGCATTGCAGATGTAAGTACCTGTTGAATGAATGAAGGAACGATGTCTGTCCTTCCCTCTATATATGTGATAGAGGAGACCTGCCTTTAACCAAGTACACGTCTTCCAGAGACGTTGTGGTTGTTGTTCAGTTGCTCAGTCGTGTTCGACTCTTTTTGGCCCTACGGACTGCAGCACCCCAGGCTCCTCTCTCCTCCATTATCTCTTGCAGTTTGCTCAAATTCATGTCTATTGAGTCGGTGATGCCATCCAATGGTCTCATCCTCGGCCTCTTTTCCTTTCACCTTCAGTTTTCCCAGGATCAGATTCTTTTCCAGTTATTTGGCTCTTAGCATCAGGGAAGGAGCCTAAAGTCAGAAACAGCTCCACAACTCACTAAGGATGAATTATCAATTTATCTCTTTGAGGGCCCCATTTTCTCAATTTAAATGAAGAACAAAATTCAAACCTACCTAGTAAGGTTGTGACATTTTAAAAGCTTGGCATAAAAAGCACCACACAAAAGTGAGCTGTTATTTGGGAGACATTTAAGATTCTGGCTTAGCACCCAGAGCTGTTTTCCTGGCCATCTGGCACCAGTCCACCTATCAGGAGATAATCCTATCTTATCCTCACATCTGTCCTCCTGCCATTTTATTTCACTCTTAGAAAAGCATAAAGTGAAGGATCATAAACATAAAAATCGTCACTTTTCCTTGCCTTAACTGATTGAAACCCTTTTCATATGGCAGGCTTCATGAGCTGCCTGCTGGCCCCGTCATCTCTTCCAGCACGCTGCCCAGGCCATCTGCTCCGCACCACGCCAAGCCATATGGAACTGAGCCCCCACTTCTGTGGAAATGCCCGGCTCTTTTCTTCTGTGTATTCTTTACTTGGCTGTACTTTCCAAGCCATGCGGCGTTTTCAGCGGCAATCTCTTTATTTTCCATTCTTAAAAGGGAAGTTAATGACTTGAATTTTATTAAGCGAGTCTTGAGATTGTGCATCTTAAACACTCCTGTTAAGTAATGACCAAAAACTTCACTAAAAAGTCCTGTGACATTTGTGACACCAGATAAATAATTCAGAAACCACAGTTCTCTAATTCTTTCCTGCCACTGTCTCTGTTCGCTACAAAGGGAAATAATATGACATTTCTTTCCTTCTTTCCTCTGATACTTTAAGCTGCAATTATCTTCTTCCCAAGCTTAGAACAGCAGGTACAGCCCTGCCGAGATGATTAGTTCTTCACTGTGCTGGTTATTAGCTGCAGAGAAAATGATATGCAAACCAAGGCATGGTTCGTCTCCTACTGTGATAATCTCGATGAGATTTACAAATATCAAGGAGATTGCTAAACTCTCGCTGAAACTCAGCAAAAAAAAAAAAAAAAAAAATGCTTGTCTCTTAAAAGTAGGAGCTTAAATTAAACCTTAATCAGGTTTCAAAAATAACTTTGGAGGATTTTGTCTAAATCAATAAAAGTATAAGGTGGTTTATTTTTTAAAACTTAATGGAACAGAAAATTTTTTTTAATGGAATAGAAGTAAGAAGATGCAATCTTAGCTGATTTTCATCAAAATCATGAGGTGAGACAAGTTAGTTTTCTACTAGCCTGATGTTTTTGAGGCCCTCCTTAGTTTTTGTTCCCTGTATGGCCTCAAGGCATTAATAAAGCATAATTTTTTCTAGCAGAAGAAAAATACATTAAAACACTAGGACATTAGTATAAATTAATTAAAATATGTCAGGCCCCTGAAGATAAAAAAATTACTTGCTTTACAAAGACTTCCCAGAGGGAGAAATAAGCAATTAACCTTCATTCTCACCATGGAATAATTTCCTTCCTGTTCCTTTTCTCTTAGGCAGTGATTCTGCTTCCATAAAAAACAAAAGCCCTTTTTCTTCCCGTCGTTTTCCAGAACAGACTGAACACAGTAACATTCCTGTTAGCCTTGTGTTTCCTAAAGCTCTGAATGTTTATTGCCACATTATTACTTATTTGGGTCCTGCTTAACGAGGTCTGGTAGAAAAAGCTCAATTAATTGCATCTTGTTCTTTGTACACTCAGTTGCAGGGACCATGTCTGGGTCCACTAAGTGTATAACAAATGAATTTGTGTTGAATTACTTTGTAAAGTCCATCATTTACTAAGGAACAGAGAACTTTGCATGAACTGAAGGCATCTCTGTAGTTAATTGCTCCGAAGAAAGTGAAATCTTACATTTGAAGGCAAAATAATTTCTTTATAGTTTTGTGGTTCTCAAACTTCTGTGTTCATACACATTTTAGAGGTCTTACATTTGGTTAACAAAACAAAACAAGATAAGTAATTTCAGCAGCAAAGATGACTTATAGCTAATATCTTGCAGCCAGAGGTCAGGGCAGGCTCCCTGGGATGGGCAAGGAGGTCCTTTACCCCACCCCTTATTCCACAGAGTTTTCACCAGCTGCCTCCAGGCTGAAAACCATTCCCAACAACATAACTGTTTAAATCACAGATAGATCTATCTATGCAAACTGAGTTTACATGTCTCCTATCTTCACTTTTCCAAGATAATCAACCTGTATAGAAATTCAGTAGTCTTCACTGGTCAACTTTAGATCCATTACTGCAGTTGACTAAAGAATTATTCACAGCCTAAAAGTTGAGAGTTCTATTTGGTGGAAATTTAGGGGACTTCAAGGCTGAGAGGCCCCCTCTCAAGTAACCCTCAGAAAACTGCTCAGGGAGGTGAGGATGAGAGCCAGGCTGTATAGGAGTTTTGCAACAAAGGGCAGGCAATCTGAACTCCAAAAGACTATTGTTAGTTAAAGAAAGTCAGGGAGTGCCCTGGTGGTCCAGTGGCTGAGACTCCCTGCTCCCAATGCAGGGGGGTCAGGTTCCATCCCTGGTCAGAAACTGGATCCCAGTGGCACAACTAAGAGTTCACATGCTACAACTAAAGACTTGGCACAGCCAAATAAATTAAAAAAAAACAAAAACAAAAACAAAAAAACCCAGCTATGCGAAGTTAAGGATTTTAACGCTTTTTTTATGCATCAGAAGATACAAGAGTCTGGGCTTGTTGATATAATTTCTTTGACATGTGCATCAGCTATCTGGGGCCAGTATCCTGTTTTCACATACTGAGCTTCTTCAAGGATCAGCATAGGGAGAGGCTTCAGCCTGATGCCTGTTTTTTGCTGTTCAGTCGCTCAGTCATGTCCAACTCTTTTCAATCACATGGACTGCAGCACACCAGGCTTCCCTGTCCTTCACCATCTCCTGGAGTTTGCTCAAACTCATGTCAGTGATGCCATCCAACCATCTCATCCTCTATCGGCCCCTTCTTCTGCCTTCTTTCCCAGCATCAGGTTTTTTTTTCCCCAGTGAATCAGTTCTTCACGTCAGGTGGCCAAAGTATTGGAGCTTCAGCTTCAGCATCAGTCCTTCCAATGAATATTCGGGGTTGATTTTCTTTAGGATTGACTGGTTTGATCTCCTTGCAGTCCAAGAGACTCTCAAGAGTCTTCTCTAACACCACAGTTCAAAAGCATCAATTCTTCAGTGCTCAGCCTTCTTTATGGTCCAAATCTCACATCCATACATGACTACTGGAAAAACCATAGCTTTGACTGTATGGACCTTTGGGGTAAAGTAATGTCTCTGCTTTTTAATACACTGTCTAGGTTTGTCACAGCTTTTCTTCCAAGGAGCAAGCATCTTTTAATTTCATGACTGCAGTCACTGTCCACAGTGATTTTGGAGCCCAAGAAAACAAAGTCTGTCACTGTTTCCATTGTTTCCCCAGTTATTTGCCATGAAGTAACGGTTGCTAGATTGTAGATCTTCTTTCCTTTCTAAGTTCTCTCAGGGCTCACCAGTTTGCCATAGGCTGTGGCTGCAGTTGCTGATGACTATGCCATCTTTGTTCACTGATATGGCAGGAACTATTCCATCTGTCACTGCCTATTTCATATTGTCCCATCTGCCTTACCCAGGCTCTTTCAAACATTCAAGAGGCCAAGTCCTCTTACATTCCGCTAAACACTCTCTTTGGCACTGATCTTTACACTTACCTGTAGCCAAAGGTACTCTTATTCCACCTCCCACACACAATTTGGCTTCCCAGGTGGAGCTAGTGGTAAAGAACCTGCTGCCAAGCCAGGAGACATAAGAGATGTGGGTTTGATCCCTGGGTGGGGAAGATCTCCCGGAGTAGGAAATGGCAACTCTCTCCAGTATTATTGCCCAGGAAACTCCATGGACAAAGGAGACTGGCGAGCTACACTTCATGGGGTTGCAAAGAGTCAGACGTGGTTGAGGTGACTCAGTGTCTAGCAAACAGTGATCTATGTAACAGCAGTAACTGTTGTTACCGTTGTAACTGTTGTTAGCAAATATGGAAGAAAAAGTGGGGAGCTTGTGAAAAGCACACAGCACGTCACTGACTTAACAGCCAAGGAAGTTGCATTAGCAGCTGTGTAGACTCAGCTGATATCTGAGACTCCTCCAGAATCCAGGCCCCTCAGTTTCCTTCCTTGAACCTTCACATCTCTACCTAGGTACAGATCTGGCTTTTGTGGGCTTGAAACTTACACAATTCAGAAATTCTTCTTTATGAAAGATAATACAAATTACAAATATAGAATTAGCTATGAAAATGAATATTTATTTCAATTGAGGAGAAAAACACAACAAATTACATGTTAAAAAAATCTGAGATACACTTCAAACATCACAAAATCTACAAAAACAATGGAATTTTTCAAATTAACATTGTACTATGAATACTATAGTACATTATAGTATATTTGTACATTATAGTACAAATACTATACTATATTATAGTATAGTATTTGCTATAACATTATAGCAAATTCTTGCTATAATGTTAGTATATAGCAAGAATTTTATATCTTTTACAATGTGTTGGTATAATTTACTCTTCTTACCTAATTTCACTATTAAAAATTCCAAAAGCTTATTTATCACTTCTTTAAAAAAAAAAAACTCTTCACTTTAATTAACTATGGATTTTGGTATGATCTGAAAGTTAAAAAAATTATAATTAGCTTCAAATGTTAGAATAATTTCTCTTTATTACCTTTGTTTCATATTCCATTAATTATTGTCTGACATTTTTCTATATTAATAAGTAAATGTAAAGATAATATTTTTCATAATTCTCTAATTCTTGAGTCTGTAATTTCTTATCATTTTATTAAAATGTATTTCCAAATTACAATTAAAATGACATATATAAACTTTATCAACTATTTAATAAACTTATTATCAAAGGTTTTTTTCATCTTCAAACATGCATTGTAGATTTTTAAAATAGTTTTGTTCCCATGTAATGTCTTGAGTAATTTTATAATGAGAATATTATTCCATATCCAAAGTTGCTAAAGAAACTGACATTATGTTGAAGAAAAAACCCAAGTGACATGTGTCTTTTAAAATGCTCCATCTACAAGGAGTCTAAACAAAATAAAAACATGTTGCCAAATTGGAAACAGTCAATTTTCCCCTACCAATAAGATTAGGTGAATGAACTGTATACTGCATACATTCTGCAATTTTTAAAATATTTTAAAGAGCCCTTTTAGTCATTTGTCTTCACTATCATCATATGCTAATTGCTAATTAAGCATTTATGGGCATTACTTTTAAAATTTGCAAACTATCCTATTAGTTGTGGATACAATGAATAGTATTATCTCCATTTTACAGGAGAAACGATTGCTTTAAAGTGTATCTAGCTAGCAAAAGACTGAGTCAGTCAGGCTCAGGATCTCTGAATCTAGGATTAAGCTCTTTACTACAACACATTGCTTTCTTTACTTCCTGTGTTAGTATAAGTGGAAAAAATATTTAGAAGAACTATTTGTTCTGAAGGACCTGAAATTTCTGCATAGCCTTCACTTGGGGCTTCACTTCACATTTAGCAAAGCTGAAATGGTCCATAATTTTCCCCATTACTTGTTCTAATGATTGGATTGTGGCAGACATTTTTAGCCTCTGAGACCTATAGAAGGAGTATATAGTCTTGAAGCTCATTCACTGTTTCCTTTGCTATACAAACCACAACATTAGCCTATTAGAAGTATGGTGGTATCTTGGATCTGCCCCTGACTCACTATGACTTCTGTTAACCTCTATCACCAGACTGAGCTACAGCTTCCTCATGTATAAAACCATGGAGAACTATACTAAACAGGCTTTGAGATCCCATGGACTGTAGCCCACCAGGCTCCTCTCTCCATGGGATTTCCCTGACAACAATACAGTTGGTGGTGCCTCAACACGTCGAACATGGAATTACCGTGTTGCTGCTGCTGCTGCTGCTAAGTTGCTTCAGTCGTGTCTGACTCTGTGCGACCCCATAAACAGAAGCCCACCAGGCTCCCCTGTCTCTGGGATTCTCCAGGCAAGAACACTGGAGTGGGTTGCCATTTCCTTCTCCAACGCATGAAAGTGAAAAATGAAAGGGAAGTCGCTCAGTCGTGTCTGACTCTTAGCGACCCCATGGACTGCAGCCCACCAGGCTCCTCCGTCCATGGGATTTTCCAGGCAAGAGTACTGGAGTGGGGTGCCATTGCCTTCTCCGTGGAATTACCATATGACATAGCAAATTCACTGTTCAATATATATCCAAAAGAACTGAAAACATTTACTCAAACACGTTTGCATACACAATATTCGTTGCAGCATTATTTCACAGTACCAAAGATGGAAACATCCAATCTGTGGATGAATGAGTGAATAGATGTGGTATATCCCTACTATGGAATATTATTCAGTCAGAAAAAGGAATTAATTAGTAATACAGGCTGTGATGTGTATGAATTTAAAAAATATACTAAGTGAAAGAAGCCAGACACACAGGGTCACATATATATGATTCCATTCGTATGAAGCATCTGGAATAGATAAACCCACAGAGACAGAACACTGATTGGTGGTTGTTAGGGAGTATGTGGCAACCCACTCCAGTGTTCTTGCCTGGAGAATCCCAGGGACAGGGAAGCCTGGTGGGCTACCGTCTATGGGGTCGCACAGAGTCGGACACGACTGAATCGACTTAGCAGCAGCAGCAGCAGCAGGGGGTATGAGATGGGGAATGGGGATAATTTTATAGTAACTGTAACTGGAGTATAACTTAAAAAAATTGTAAATCACTGTTGTGTACACCTGTAAACATACAGTACATCAAATTTCAATACAATTTTAAAACAATATTTAGTTTTATGTTTTGTGAATTTTATCTCAAATTATTTTTTTAAAGTTAGTAGAGACCATCTTTAAGTAGAGGTGTTGTGCATGATTTATTCTTTTTAATTTATATTTTTTTGGCTGTGCCAGTGCATCACAGGGGATCTTCCTTGCTGCCTCCATGATCTACTCCTTGGCATATAGAATCTAGTTCCCTGACCAGGGATCCAGCCCAGGCCCCTTGCTTTGGGAGTGCAGAGTCTTAACCACTGGACCACCAGGGAAGTCCCATATGTGTGATTTCTTTCATCACTTATCTGTATTTGAAAAATTTCATCAATGAACAGTATTGCTTTAATCATTAGGGAAAAAATTACATAAAATAGCTTTTGAACTGTGGTGTTCAAGAAGACTCTTGAGAGCCTCTTGGACAGAAAGGAGATCAAACCAGTCAATCCTAAAGGAAATCGATCCTGAATATTCATTGGAAGGACTGATGCTGAAGCTCCAATACTTTGGCCGCTTGATGCGAAGAACTGACTCATTGGAAAAAACCCTGGGAAAGACTAAAGGCAGGAGGAGAAGGGGACAACAGAGGATGAGATGGTTGGATGGCATCACTGATTCAATGGACATGAATTTGAGCAAGCTCTGGGAGCTGGTGATGGATAGGGAAACGTGGCATGCTGCAGTCCTTAGGGTCTCAAAGAGTTGGACACGACTGAGCAACGGAACTGAAAATATTCCCCAAGAGCCTGAAAATTTAAAGCTATACTTTAAGACAACTGGAAAAAAATGGCTAAGAAAACTCTGCTGCTGCTAAGTCGCTTCAGTCGTGTCCGACTCTGTGCGACCCCATGGACTGCAGCCTACCAGGTTCCTCCATCCATGGGATTTTCCAGGCAAGAGTACTGGAGTGGGTTGCCATTGCCTTCTCCTAAACATCCTTTTATACACTTTGAGAAAAACACATCTTTGAAGAAAATGTTAAAAACATAACATTTATAATGTGCATCTCTGTTCATTAGCAATTAAGTTTTTTCATGTATTGCTTCCTAGAACCCTTAAGCAAAATAAGAATGGCAGCAGAAAAGGTCATAGAGTTTAGAGTTTGTGTCTTTGGGAGAAAGGAGAGTTGATGAGAAGGGATGGGATAATTGGGAAGAAAAAGTAAATTCAAGTCTACTTTTTTTTTAAAATTTTATTTTATTTTTAAACTGTACATAATTGTATTAGTTTTGCCAAATATCAAAATGAATCCATCACAGGTATACATGTGCATGAAAGAAACAGCTAGCCATTTAGAGAATAAGCACAAAGTCCATTTCACAGCTGGCTTTTTCCCTCCTTTTCTCTGTTGTTCTCTCTCTCTTTTTGGCCTTAATCATAAAACTATTCCCTGAAGAGTTTAGCTAGAGCAGTTGAGTTTTGGTTTGAAAAATTTAGAGAAGCAATAAAGGAGAAGAATGCTTCCTTCTCGTGGCTTCTAATTTCCTTCTGTAATGAATTTTCTGTTTAAATGTACATGCAGTTTGTCCTCGCTCCTGATGGACAAATATGTGCAGTAGTAATTCTTCCAGGAGTTCAGTTTGCTCTGTTGGGGAAAAATGCAAACGGTTAACACCAGTCCAGGGGCTTCCCTGGTGGCTCAGCGGTAAAGAATCTGTCTGCAATGCAGGAGATGTGGGTTCGATCCCTGGGTCAGGAAGATCCCCTGGAGAAGAGAACAGCAACCCACTCCAGTATTCTTACCTGGAAAATCTCATGGACAGGGGATCCTGGCAGGCTATAGTCCATGGGGTGGCAAATGAGTTGGATACGACTAAACAAACAAGAGTTGACTGATTGGAAAAGACCCTGATGCTGGGAGGGATTGGGGGCAGGAGGAGAAGGGGACGACAGAGGATGAGATGGCTGGACGGCATCACCGACTCGATGCATATGAGTTTGGGTGAACTCTGGGAGTTGGTGATGGACAGAGAGGCCTGGTGCGCTGCAATTCATGGGATCGCAAAGAGTCTGACATGACTCCAGCGACTGAACTGAACTGAAACAAACAAGTTCAACTCCGTGTGGGAAGCATTTGGAAGAATGTAGAAGGTGTTGCTGAAAGAAATAATGGATCAGAACTTTAAATTTTTCTTGTTGTGAGCTATTTACAAGAAAACAATATACATCTAATACATAAGAGAAAATGATGGCAGCATACTTTTTTCAAAGTGTGGGGTGCTGACAACATAAATCAAAATTTCCTCAGGTGCTTGTTAAAAATACAAATAGCAGGTCCAACCCTAGAACCACAGAAACAGAGACTGTGAGAGATAAAACTACTTAAAAAAAAAAACATAAACAAAAAAACCGTAACAACACAGACATGTACTAGCTAGAGGTCAGTAAACTACAACCATTGAACTAAATCCAGCCCACTGCCTGTTTTTGGAAGTGAAGTTTTATTGACACAAAGCCATTTATAGTCTGTGGCTGCTTTTGTGCTAAGGAGCTGAGCTGAGTAGCTGTGCCAGCAATTCTACAGCCCAGACAGCTTAAAATGTTTACTATCCTTTACTGAAAAAGTTTGCCACCCCTACTCTGAGCCAATGCTTCTCAAATTCAAATGTTCATGCAAATCACTCAGGATTTCTTTGGGAAAGAAGGTCTGGGGTGGGCCTGTCTCTCACAGCTCCCAGGTGATGCTGCTGCCGCCGCCTTGCAGATCACAGTTAGTAGCCTGACCCAGAGAAGTGGTTCTGCGAATATGATAAATGCAAATTCTCAGTTCCAAGGCAGACGTATAGAATCATAAATGCTGTGGGCCGGACCCAACAACTCATGTTGTATCAAGCCCTCCAGGTGATTTCTGAAGCACATCAAAGCTTTTGAACCACTCATTCAGATTTTCCTTATGCAGATTAAAACTTGGTAACCACTATCTTCAAAGAGCCTGAAATCATATGTTTGATTCCTTTACTACTGATCTCCTGAACACAGTATATGTTTGTTGATCATAATAATCAACTGGAAAGGAGACACTGGATGAAATTGTCACTTACTATGGTATTGTTTATTTCTTTTCCACATATTCAGAATGGCAGTCTTGGATAAATAAAATTTCAAGTGTATGTTTACTGGATTATTCAAGTTTAATATTTTACTTTTGGGGAGTCTATCTTTATGGCTACTCAAATTAATTTCAAATGCCATGTCATTTCTAAAATGACCAACAGAGGGAGCTGGTGTTCTAATCCTTAAATATCAGGGGAATTTCTTTCCCATTGGCTGACTCAAAGAACCACCTCTTAAATCATCCTTGAGTATAATAAAATATTATTGTTTGGATGTATAGTTTCCACTGTCCATGTTATATACATCTCTTTCTAATGCCAGCAGTATGATATATTTGAACTGAGTGTAACCTGTAAGCAATTCTTTTCAATACTTCCAACATTCACAGACCCCCTAATCTATTTAAACAATGTTGATGGTACAAGAGACTCCTAAAACGCAGACCCTGTTCTCAGTAAATATATGATTCTGGGGAGAGCAGGTGTAACAGAAGCAAGTAAATAAATCTAATTATATAGAATAGGATCCCTTACCAAGATCAGAGAGGAACTGAGGTAGATGCAACAAGTAGATGTTTCGGTACATTTCCTAGAAGTGGCCGTTTGGGTACATGATATGAGTGGTCACAGGAGGAACTGAGGCATGTTGCACTGAACTGAATGATGTTTTTTTACCATAACACTAGAGGAAGTAGGAAGTGTTAATCAAACTACTCAGTTTGTTAGCAAGAAAGAGAACGTTTACACAATGCCAGAGAGGATATCCCCATGGGTGAGGGACCAGCACACAGGTGGCAAGTGGACTGTACTGTCCCTTGGCTTTACCTTCAGGAAAATTCAAAACCCATGACTGGCACAGATTCAGGACTTGGCTTTGTTTATCAGGTAAATAATACAGTTAAAGGATTGAAGCAAATGGTATTGCATCAATTTGTCCTACCAAGTGACACTTTTTCTGATCAAGGACACCATTTGATTGTGCATTTTGTTCAGTATAGGCCAAATGCTTAGTGCAGTGGAGATTCAATAAACGTTTGCTGATGGATGAAGAGATGGATGAAGGACTGAATAACTGATTGAATTGATGGGATAAAGAAACAGTCGAAGTCTGATGAAGGGGTATGAAATGAATGAATGAAAGAAAGAGACATAGTAAAGAAGCATTGTACATACAGCTAGACTCTCAGGGTTTGCTAATTATTTGGATACAGGGATATAGAATTCAGCAGATACAAAAATGACTGTTGACTGAGCACTGATAAAAATAGTAGAAAGCTAATTGAGCTTGGGCAGTGAGTGATTAGAGATGTGTTTACCTTTAGAACTTGGAGGATCTATACTGTCTAGGATGATATAAACAATAGGCTGTTGGTACTACAATTTTCAGGTTTGGAAATTTGAAAATAGAGAGTTGAAATAAAACTAGGGATTGGAGTTTCCTTTAGAGTGATCTTAGGATAGCTCAGATATATGATAAAAAGAAAATATATTCAATCACAAATGAACAGATCCATTCAATACCATTTGTCAAAGACCGATGTAGTCTCTGCTCTGAGCTACAGGCTGAGTAGGTTGTATGCAAGCATGCTAAGTTGCTTCAGTCGTGTCCAACTCTGTGAGACGTTATGGACTGTTGCCTGCCAGGCTCCTCTGTCCGTGGGATTCTATAGGCAAGAATACTGGAGTGGGTTGCCGTTTCCTCCTCCAGGGGATCTTCCCAACCCAGGAGTTGAACCCATGTCTCTTATGTCTCCTGCATTGGCAGGCAGGTTCTTAACAACACTAGCACCACCTGCCAACATTTTAGAGTATTTGTTATATGATAGGCACTGCCTGGCATGAGATTGGAATAGTGAATTTTGATGAAACTTAGATCCTGGTGGGAGAGATAGAAAATAAATTAATAAGTAAAATATATCCTGTTAGGTAGTGATATGGAGAAAAGTAAGGCTAGAAAGCAAGATAGAGAATGTTAGAATTAGGGACTATCAATTTTAAATAGTGTGACCAGGAAAGGCCTCACTGAGAAAGTAATATTTGTACAAAGACCAGATGCAGGTTAAGGAGCAACGATATGTGGGAAACAAAAGTTCCAGGCAGAGCAGCAAGTAGCAGCAGGAACACTATTGCAAAGACCCTGGAGTGGAAACATTTCCAGAGGACTGGAAGAATTGCAAAAAGGCCAGTATTTCAGGCAGAGTTAGAGTAGAAGGAAGTGAGGTCAAGGAGGGAACAGGGGCCAGTGAAAGTGACTTTGGCATTCACTAAGAGTGAGATAAGAACCTGCTGGAAAGATTTTAGTGGAGGACTGATATGATCTGACTTATATTCTTATAGTATCACTTAGGCTTTCATTGGGAAAAAATAACTAAAGGGGCAAGAACAGAAGCTGTTAGGAGCCTAATTCAGGTGAGAAAGGATTATGGTTCAAGGCAAATTTTTGGTCTTGAATAGCAATGGAGACTAACGGTTGCATTCTGGATCTATTTTGAAAGTAGGGCCAGTTAGACTTGGTGCCTGATTGATTGTAGAGCTTGAAAGAGAAGGGGATACAAAAACTGATGCCAACATTTTTGGCCCTGAGCAATGGGAAGCATGGTGTTATCACTGGTTGGTTGGAAACTGAGATGGAGTTTATGGGAGGGAGCAAGTGTTAAGAGTTTTGTTTGCACATGTTAACTGTGAGATCCCGCTAGATGACCAAGTGAAGTCTGTTATATATATAGGGGACTGGAGTTCAGGACAGAATTCTAAGCTGGAGCTATAGATGTGGGAGCTGTCCTGTACAGATGGTGTTTGCAGCTTGAAGTGAATGGAATCACTGAGAAGATGAGTGTTATGTATAGAGAAAAAGCTCAAAGTCTTTAACCTTGGACCATCCAGCATTTAGAGTCAGAGAAAACCATGGCAAATAGTAAAACAGTGGGTGTCAAGGAGGTTATATGAAAGGGAAATGCAGATGGAAATAAGTGTAAGTCTGTTTGTATTTATTACAGAGGATTTTCAAAGGAGAGAGAAGTTGAGTTCATTACAGTAGTGAGGGATTAAGAAAGATCCAATAGAGAAGGACCTACCAGAAGTGGGGTGATGGTGTTCCAGACAGAGAGTGTAGAGATAAACAAATCCAGCTCACTGTGGAGGGGGCCAACAGCAATGACTTTGGACCCAGACTCTGCATTTGAATCTTGACTGTGTCACTTACTGGGCTTCCCTGGTAGCTCAGGGGTAAAGAATTTTCCTGCAATGCAGGAGACCTGGGTTGGGAAGATCCCTTGGAGGAGGGCATGGCAACCCACTCCAGTATTCTTGCCTGAAGAATCCCATGGATGAAGGAGCCTGGAAGGCTGCAGTCCATGGGGTTGCAAAGAGTCTGAAGAGTTTTTTTTTCCTCTGCTACTTACTAGCTGTGTGACATTGGTCAAATCATTTAACCTCCCTGGGCCTCAATTTCCTCATTTACATAAAAATAAGAGCAATAGTAGTACACATCATAAGGTTGTTATGAGAATCAAATAACTTAAGATTTGTAAAATACTTAGATTACATAGCATGACATGAACTTTGTAGAAGTGTTTGGATTTGACAATTTCCTGAATGATCATCACTGATTTTGGAGAGAGGAGTTTCTTTGGGATTAATAGATTAGAAGGTAACCACTCAAGGGAATGAAGGAGGAAGTGGGTGTGGGAAAAGGATGCTTGTATTCAACACCTGTCAGCTCTTTGGTTGTTATCATATAAGAATTTCCTGAATGTGACCATTTTTTATTACAAATATGATAATTTAATTTTATTTAACCCAATATCCCCAAATATCATATATTAGGTTTCCTACTGACTAGAAGTCAGATCTTCAAGTCTTTTTTGTCATCTATTCCCAGGTGGCGCCAGTGGTGCCAGGTGGCAACCCACTCCAGTATTCTTGCCTGGAGACTCCCATGGACAGTGGAGTCTGGGAGGCCACAGTCCAAGGGGCTCAAAGAGTTGGACAGGACTGAAGTGATTTGTCATGAATGCACATCAAGTCTAGGAGAGAGTATCTGAAGCATAAAACTGCCAAGAACACTGTGGTTCATGAGACTCATGGATAAAGTATAATGAAAACTGACCAAGAATTAATTTCATTTTTAGTGTTTGCTGATAGTTTACACTCTATGTAAAGAATAATCATTTTATAATACAGTATTATAAATCAGCAGGTTTCATTCTTTTTGCTAGATTTCCAAATACTCTGGGAAATAAAACCTTGTCTAGATCCCTCAGTTTTTAATCTATGTATTTTTGAGAATGAAATAGCTATAGTAGAATGAAACTATGGTAACTCATCTGCTAGAGACATCACTCAGAGAAGGCAACTTTACTGAACTTGATTATTTTGGACCTTACTCATTGCTTCAGTAATTTTTTCCCTCAAATTTAATTGCTTTGAGGCCAGTGATGTGAAGGGCATGTAAAATGCAATTAACAGATGAAAAATATCTCTTGTGATTTGATATTAAACAGAGTGATGGAGTGTGACATTATAAAATGGCATCAGAGAGTCCACACTTTGCATTTCACTTTAATTATATCAATTTCAGACTCTGGAACACTGCAGTTTCACACACGCTTAATTAAATTATGTCAGAACCAATACTTTTAGGTCAAAAAAGTTTTAGGAGGAAGTTTCAGAGATAGGTAAGATGGAAAGCCGGAGAAGGCAATGGCACCCCACTCCAGTACTCTTGCCTGGAAAATCCCATGGACAAAGGAGCCTGGTAGGCTGCAGTCCATGGGGTCGCTAGGGTCGGACACGACTGAGCGACTTCACTTTCACTTTTCACTTTCATGCACTGGAGAAGGAAATGGCAACCCACTCCAGTGTTCTTGCCTGGAGAATCCCAGGGACGAGGGAGCCTGGTGGGCTGCCGTCTATGGGGTCACACAGAGTCAGACTCGACTAAAGTGATGCAGCAGCAGCAGCAGCAGCAAGATGGAAAGCACAATTCCTTGTTTTTCTGGCTACAGGACCAGAATAAGCTCTTAAAGTTTCTTTTATCTGTAAACATCTGTGGTCATGAGAAGGCCTGCTTTCAATGGAATTCAAGGCCCCTAAGACAAATGACATCACTTCCAGTATACCTGGGGCTCATGGGAAGGGAAGTCATCTGTATTAATTCCACAAATCTCCTCTCTTTATAATGACCTATGTATATTTTTGAAAATGTAAAAAACAGGCAATAAAAGACTAACATAATTGTTGAACAATTAAAGAATTAAACCATTTCTTTTTGCCAAGGAAAAATTGTAAAGCTCTAATTATATCCGTTTTGTATATACGAGACTAAAACTTTTAGATACCAAGGCTTAGGCTGTGTACTATTGGTTGAACAGTTGATACTCAAGCTCATCTATAACATGCTGTGATTGTTTAGTTACTGAGTCTTCTCCTACGCTTTGCAACACCATGGACTGTAGCTCGTCAGGCTCCTCTGTCCATGGGATTTCCCAGGGAAGAATATAGGACTGCATAGCCATTTCCTTCTCCAGGGGATCTTCCAGCCAAGGGATCAAACCAGCTTCTGTTGCATTGCAGGCAGATTCTTTACCCCTGAGCCACTGAGGAATTAAATACCATGCACTAAATCCTATATTACAACATTTCTTTCAGTGGATTAGATCGAAATGTTGGAATTACATATTTTCTTTCCAGTCCCTCCTTATGTTAATGGTAATGATCTTTTTGCCCCTTTGCTGCTCATGTCTGCCCTCTTCTCCATTTTACCCTTTTCCTGGAGGCATCTTGTGATAAAAGTTCAAGTGCAAATCACTGCAGGCTTCCAAAGCCCTCATCTGGGAGACATTAGTTATAGTGTTGTGCCAAGCAAGGTTCAGAGGCATGTTGGTTACTTAGATTCCTGAAGAAAGCATTTGAGACCACAGAGACTACCAGCTTCAGACTTCTGAAATAGCCTAGTTGTTTCCTGGGGCCCAAGATCATGCTTTTGGAACATTTTATCTTATGGTAAAAACCTTGAGAACAAAATAAAATTTACATTTTATGTTGGTTCCATTTATTTACTTTGTTGACAAGTAGGTTAGGTAGTTCTATTTCTAATGGTAGTTCCTATTAACTGGATAACATGCACTATATTCACACATATAATATACACATGAAAGGGCTTCCCAGGTGGCGATAGTGGTAAAGAACTTGTGTGCCAATGCAGGAGTTTTAAGAGAAGCAGGTTTGAATCCTGGGCCAGGAAGATCCCCTGGTGGAGGAAATGAGAATCCACTCCAGTATTATTGCCAGAAAATCCCATGAAGAGAGGAGCCCAGAGGGCTACAATCCATGGGGTCACAAAGAGTTGGACATAACTGAAGCAACTGAGCATGCATGCATACACGTAATACAGCCTTAAATTAAATGGATATCACGAATCTTCTTTAAAGACGAGGAAACAAAGTATGTGACTTGCTCAAGATCACAAAGCTAGTATCTATCTAGCAGAATTAAAATTCAGACTCTGTTCCCTCTGGCTCCAAATTCCAACTTTTTTCCACTCTATCATGCAGTCTTCAAAAGCAGTCCTCAGATACTTCTTGGTCACATGTCACCCCCACTGTTGTCAGTGTAACCTTGTAAAGTGGAAAATCAAGATACTGTGTGAAAGTGAAAGTTGCTCAGTCATGTTCTCTTTGTGACCCCAAGGACTATACAGTCAGTGGAATTCTCCAGGTCAGAATACTGGAGTGGGTAGCCTTTTCCTTCTCTAGGGGATCTTCCCAACCCAGGGATCGAACCCAGGTCTCCTGCATTGCAGGTGGGTTCTTTACCAGCTGAGCCACATGGGAAGCCCAAGAATACTGGAGTGGGTAGCCTATCCCTTCTCCAGTGGATCTTCCTGATCCAGGAATTGAGCCAGGGTTTCGTGCATTGCAGGTGGATTCTTTACCAACTGAACTAGCAGGGAAGCCCAAGTACTGTGTAGTTCCCTCAAAATACACTTCCTTAACTGCTGAGTTTAACCAACTCTAGCTGTACTCAACTGACAGGTTAAAATTGATAAAGTAAAAAGTTAGATAGCCCCGAACTAAAGAAGGCTGAGTGCCAAAGAATTGGTGCTTTCGAATTATGGTGCTGGAGAAGACTTGAGAGTCCCTTGGACAACAAGGAGATCAAATCAGTCAATCCTAAAGGAAATCAACCCTGAATATTCATTGGAAGGACTGAGACTATAGCTGAAACTCCAATACTTTGGCCACCTGATGTGAAGAAACGATTCATCGGAGGAAAAGGGGGCAACAGAGGATGAGACGGTTGGATGGCATCACTGACTCAATGGACGTGAGTTTGAGTAAACTCTGGGAGATGGTGAAGGACAGAGAAGCCTGGTGTGCTGCAGTCCATGGGTCACAAAGAGTTGGACACGACTTAACGACTGAACAACAAAAACAATTAAAACAATGAGGATTCTTTCATAATTTGGATTAATAATACATGTAGAATTTTATTGACCCACTTGCAAATTTTTTTTTTTCTGGAGACAAGATATTTCATAGTTCTTTCACTAATAAACATTCCCAACTAAAGCCTAACATTAAAGAGAGAAGAATACACAGACTCTATGTGTACAGCTTGGTGAAATATCACCAACATGAAATTTTTCATGTAATCATTCAGACAGAAAGCTTTCCCAGCACTCTGAATTCTGAATTTCCCCTCATTCCCTTAACAATAGCTCCTCCTTAGGTGAGTTTTACCTATTTTTGAATTTTTTTTTGGCTGTGCCAGGTAGCTTGTGGGATCTTGGTTCCCTGACCAGGAACTGAACCTAGTCTCTCAGCAGTGGCAGTGCAGAGTCTTAGCCCCCGGACCACCAGGGAATTCACTTGAATTTTAGTTGAGTAGAATGTTTACATTTTTAGTCTCTGTGTGGATTCTTTCGCTCAACACCTTTACAAAATTCATCCAAGTGGTTGCAAGTAGCCGTAGTTCTTTCATTTTCACTGCTGAATACTATTCCACGGTATGAATACAGCAAGTCCCCTATGTAAAAATGAGTTCTGAGAGGGCATTTGTAAGTCCAGTTTGTTCTTAAGTCCACAAAGTTAGCCTAGGTGCCCCAGTAACACAATCGGCTATACAGTACCATACTATAATATGTTTATACTGAGTTCACACAAGTAATACATAGAAAACAAACACAAAAAATAAAGGGAACATTTTTAGTCTGACAGTGTCTTGATAAGTACAGTAGTATAATTATAGTACAACAGCTGGCATATAGGGGCTGGCATCAAGTGACCAGGCAAGAAGAGTAACTGACTGGAGGAGGGAGAAGGGGTAGGAGAGGGTAGAGCTGAAGGACTGTCAGCATAGGAGATGGAGGGCAAGCTGTAATTTTACTCATGACTGACACTGATGGCTCAGTATCTGGTTCCTTGCTGGATTTAGTTCTACCTACCTTCTTGCTTCCGGACATCCTGGGCTTGAAACAAAGAGCACTACAGTGCTCTATACAGTACAGTACAGTAAAGTACACAAAAGCACAACCACCTGTAGAGGACGCCCACGCATGACAATGTACACCAGATGCGTGAACTAACTTACACAATTGGACATGCAAATGAATGCTTGCCTCTTTGCAAGTTTGCAACTTGAAAGTTTGGCTGTAGGAGACACTGTATGTCACACTAAAAAACTCATTCTTCTGTTGTGAACCTTTGAGTTCTTTCCATTTGGGGGAGGTGTTACAAATAACACTACCATAAGCATTTTTGTATGTCTCTTGGTGTAAAATTTCAGTTATAGCAGATAATTCCAAACAGATACTTGAAGTGGTTATACTGACGTTCAACCTTGCCAGCCTTCTGAGGGTTCCTGCCCTAACCTTTTGTCCTGAGTGTTGATATTTGTTAATAAGGTTGGGTGCTCATTGGAAGCATAACTCCTGTCCTAGTATAGGTTTTATATCTTCCACCCACAGTGACTCAACTGTTTTCCTGGACTCTAGTCATTGTGACCTACTCCCTAGTTGCAAGGGTTGGCCCTCTATCTGGAACTGTTTTCTGGAGTATGCTGTAAATGGAAAAAATTAATAACCTATCTAGGGCACCAGTGATGACCTTAGGTGTGAGTAACCAGTGTAAAATCACCTTTGTATTGTTGATTCAGTGGTCTGAAAACAGCAACATCAGAGTAAGCCATTCAGAAGGTAGGAGCCTGGACACTGTGTTGTAGTCACAGCACAAATGAATGCTGAGGTCTTCCTAAAGTTTCCGTGGTTATCACAGTGTTTGGATGGACGTTCTAAAGGTGCCAGGGCTTCTGTAATGCACCATTCTAGAAGCTAGCGTTAATTGAATCAACAAAGGTGCCGAAAACTTCTGTCCCATTTCTTTTCAGTAGGTCAGATTCTTTTATGAAAGTTCCTTATAAATCCCAATAATCTTATTTCAGAAATTCTTCTAAACTATACTTACTTTTCACTTTATTAAGAGAAAACCTGTAAGAGATGCTTATTTACCTTGGATAATCCTGGATGCCAGGGACAATTCCAGAAGTACATTTGCAAAATGAAATAGATTTATTACTTTAGCTCATCTCGGAGAAGTTCGGTGAGAGTGGAGATGGTATGAGGAAGAAAAGAGAATGATATTCTTTTTGTGAGGTTATATATGTATACACAATTTTTCATCCTGTTACTTACTGTTAAGGAGAAACTCAAGCAAGTTAAACATGTAGCCTGAAAGAGAATGTCCCCTCCCAGCCTCCCATGTCTTAAAAGGTAAAGAAGATAAGGTAATATAATCCTTAATAAACAGAAGATAAACAGAGGCTTAATCTCCATTAATCTCCATTGGTATTTCCAGCACCCGAAGTTTCTTTGATCACAAAATCTATTCTCAACCTCTTGCTTGCCTTTTCTAATTACATGAATGGTCAATTATAATTCGCCAATTTCTAACAGAACACCAACATTCTTAATTGGGCTTTCCAAGTGGCACCAATGGTAAAGAACCTGATGCCAATGCAGGAGATATAAGAGATGCAGGTTTGATCCCTGGCTGGGGAAGATGCCCTGGAGAACGGCATGGCAACCCACTTCGGTATTTTTGCCTGGGAAATCCCGTGGACAGAGGAGCCTGGTGGGCTCCAGTCCATAGGGTCACAAAGAGTCAGACAAGACTGAAGAGACTTAACATGCATGCATGCACATTTTTAACTCCATTTTTTTGGCACATGGAGTCATATGAAGGATGGTATTACCATCATCAAGTGTCTGGAGATGGTAAAAAAAAAAAAAAAATCCCTAAAAGTGAGGCTTTCATGCTCAAATCTACTGAAACTGTCTTCTTACCATTTGTTTTCAGAGGCACCATTTGACTTAATTGATCTATATATCTGGCATAACCCTGGCAATTATTTCAAGAAATGATAGAAATCTCCTGCTACATGGGAAAAAAGAGAGAGTGGGGTTAATGAGGAGGAGGAATGGGAGTAACTCTTGCACATTTCACAGGTGTTAAGTGAATACACATGTAACTGAAAGGTTTAAAGAGTGGACCTTCTCATTGTGGAAGAAGAAAGCAGTTTCCTGCCCTCTTGTAGCTTCTGCACAGCCTGGAAAACTTCTACGGGCTAATATGGAGACCTCTCCTCAATCATCATCCTGCCTCCTTGAGGCTACCTCTGGCTGCTCTCATGCTGCGGAAAAGAGGGGAAAAAAAAAAGAGTAGAAAAAAATCTTATTTGACTAGAATAGTTAGAGGTGAAACTTATTTACATTTGAATGGTAAAATATATTTGGCATTTGTTTGCTCTTAGTGAGAGTGAGATCATAAAGAAGGCTGAGTGTCGAAAAATTCATGTTTTTAAACTGTGGTGTTGGAAAAGACTTTGGAGAGTCCGTTGGACAGCAAGGAAATCAAATCAGTTAATCTTAAGGTAAATCAACCCTGAATCCTTATTGGAAGGACTGATGTTAAAGCTGAGGCTCCACTACTTTGGCCACCTGATGTGAAAAGCTGAGTCATTGGAAAAGACCCTGGGAAAGATTGAGGGCAGGAGGAAAAGGGGGCAACAGAGGATGAGATGGTTGGATGGCATCACCGACTCAATGGACATGAGTTTGAGCAAACTCTGGGAGATGGTGAAGGACAGGAAAGCCTTGTGTGCTGCCATCCATGGGGTCACAAAGAGTTGGACACAACTTGGCAAATGAACAGCAAATTGCTCTTGGTGAGTATTTAAAGCTGCCTACTTTTTTTTCCCCCCACATAAGATGCAACTGTGGATTCTTTGGAGAATCCATCCCCACCTCTTATCACTGAGAATTTCTTACTTGCAATTTTCTTGACGCAGAGAATTCTTCAATTTCTGGTTGGAATGCCCCTTCAGCAAGCTCTCTTGCTGGGTAGACAGGCTGGACAACAATAGTAAGGATTTGCCCAGGTGGTGGGATCTGAAAACAGCCAATGGCATGTATTTTTTTTTCCTATCATTATATTAACCCTTAAAAATAGTTGATAAATGATTAAAGGACACAACTTGGAGTTCTTTTGTTCTTTTTTGTCAATGCAGATTTCCTTTTAGGTTGTCAAAGAAATGCTTTGTGAAATTAATATGTATATCCTTGAAAATTTGATTTATTCTGTTCTCATTTTTCAGATGAGGAAATAAAAATCTAAGTTTACACAGTTATTTTGTAGCAGGACAAAAGAGTCTAAAACTAGGGTTTCCTACATTTTTAGGACACTGTTCTCTCATCTATATTGTGCCATTAGGGATAATTAATAAAAGTATTGTTTCATGAGTGATGTCAGTGTTTCTATGCTTGTCGTATCTTAAAATATTGCTGCATAGAGTTAAGAAGGAGACGAAAGTTGCTCTAACTCAATTCTTAAACAATCTTTTTAAGATAAGCTTATTCAATCGAAGGGAAGGTAAAAGAGAAATGAGACCACAGTAATTACGACATTTTAAAAAACGTTTCTCTAAGAAACCATAAAGGCCTTGTTATGGTTTAAATAGTGAGCATGTGTGTGTTTATACAATGCATATTGTCATTTTGATACATTCCTCTCCTAAGGAATAAGGGTGAAGGCTAAACAACTGCATAATTAATTTTGGTGTTGTTTCCCAAAGCTATTTAAAATCCACACATGAGTATTGCTCTAATCTCAATTATTAACTATTATTTTCATAAGCCAAATATGAATTGATAGAAATAATTTAGGCTAATCCTCTTCTCACTTTTCACTTTAATATTTCTCCCTATAAAGTGTTTTTAATACTTAAATAATCTCTGAGTATATCCAATATTCTTTGTAAACCTGTAATTTGGGATGCTGTTATTGCTTACTTCCTCTGGAAAAACTGCATTCCCAGGCAATAGTCACAGTTAGATTATGAAATACTCTAATTATGTTGAGTAGAGTGGAAATGATTCTTTGTCTAAATGTTTTGTAATAGTCACACTAAACAAGATTTTAGTTATTATTATGTGATCCTTCCTAGCCTCTGCTTGTGTGCTAAGTCGCTTTAGGCATGTCTGACTCTTTGCAACCCCATGGACTGTAGCCCAGCAGGTTCCTCTGTCCATGGGATTCTCCAGGCATGAACACTGGAGGGGATTTTCCAGACCCAGGGACTGTACCCACATCTCTTATGTCTCCTGCCTTGGCAGGAGAGTTCTTTACCACTAGCATCACCTGGGAAGCCCTTTCTAGCCTCTAGCTTAGTCTAAATTTAAAATGTAATTAGAATTACTATTTTTTTCACTATTCCTTTTTCTGTAATTAATACTTCTCTCTCTCCACGTATATATATACATATATAGTGTATATATATATATATACACATGCACCCACATATACATATATGTACATACACATTTATATACACACAATGTATATTTTATATAATTTTATTTATAGTTCTCTCTTTATCCAAAGTACCTTATATACAATATATTTGGATTTCTAAGCAACTGTCTGTGTTAAGTATCATCATCAAATACATACAGACCTTATAGGTCTACCATGAGAAAATCAGTGAGCAGACATTCTATGTTATTTCAAAGTGTCAAACTAAGACCAATAGCTAGACATCATTGAAAGAAGATCTCAGTACACAATGATAATGGCTTGTCCCCAGTTAAATGCACAAAGGACTTATTGTTGGGAAGAAACGTCTCCGTCCCCAGAAGGATTTAAGTAAGAGATGGCAACCCACTCCAGTACTCTTGCCTGGAAAATCCCATGGACGGAGGAGCCTGGTAGGCTGCAGTCCATGGGGTCGCAAAGAGTCGGACACGACTGCGCGACTTCACTTTCACTTTTCACTTTCATGCATTGGAGAAGGAAATGGCAACCCACTCCAGTGTTCTTGCCTGGAGAATCCCAGGGACGGGGAAGCCTGCTGGGCTGCCGTCTATGGGGTTGCACAGAGTCGGACACGACTGAAGTGACTTAGCAGCTTAGCAGCAAGAGAAATCTGAATGGGCTTACATTGAAGTAGAAGACGTCTATAATTCGTCCAAATTCTAAAATTTTAAGATCCTCCTTTAGTTCTGATTTCTAATCATACATTCCCATTCAGAAATGAAACTGTCTGACTTTCAGGGATTTACTGATAACATGTTGGCGTAACTGACGGCTAATGGGACTGCGATCAGGTTTGACTAGAAATTACTGCCAAAATGTGCAAATAAAAATTCAGTGACTTGGGTGTGGGAGCCAGAGATCAAGTTTAACTTCTGGATATGCAAAAATGACTTCAATTTCCTCAGAGTAGAGGCCTTCAGGGTTGGGGATGAGAAAGTCAGTGTATGAAAGAAATGGAGCCCTGCTCTACAAATGGCGGGGCGGCTGCCACTAGCTCGGGAAGGATGAAAGTGAAAGGGAGCCTGTTGCTTCATTCTTCACAAGGACCGTGTATGCTGGCAAGTGATAAACAAAAGGTTTACTGAATTCTGAAGTGATTTTTATTTTGTTTCTGGTTATGACTCATATCCCTGTGCATGAGAGCTCAGTTGTTCAGTCATGTCCAACTCTTTGTGACTACGTGGACTGGCCCAACAGGCTCCTCTGTCCTTGGGATCCTCCAGGCAAGAATACTGGAGTGGGTTGCCATTTCTTCCTTCAGGGGATCTTCCTGACCCAGCAATTGAACCGGTACCTCTGGTATCTCTTGTGCCGGCAGGCGGATTCTTTACCGCTGAGCCACCTAAGAAGCCCAATTTATATCCCTACTTGCTTTCAAAATGAGATATTAGGCAGTTATGATTTTCTGTTCCTAATGGAGCCCAACTTCTGTTTCTGTAAATATATCTCAGAAATGATTATGTCAACCAAAATGCAAAAATAAAATAAAATGGAAAGATGGACGATATAATAGGGGAAAACCCCCCTGTGTTTTTCATATAGTAAGTGGCATAAAATGACTTTCATGTAGTAAGTAACATTCAAAGGGACATCAGTAAGTGACATTCATTCCTGTTTCCAGAAGCTGGTCCTATTCTAGAATAGCAGACAAGAAAGGAAGTTAGGGTCTATTTTAGTTTAAGGGGCCTGTCTGTTGCAAGACTGGTGTGGGTCTGTGACTTCTCAGAGGATTTGTTATGATAGCTTTGTGTGTTTTCCTTGACTGACTAGAGTTTTTATTACTTTGTATGATATACTGATAATATAGCTGCAGAAGTAATAACATTTTGTATTGTATGATAAATACAATCAAACTTGTCATAACAGAGTCATATTCTTCTTCCAGGAAATACTTATAATTTCTACTGAAAGACAAAGGTATCAGAGGATGTGTGGGAAAATTATTAAGCTTTGCTTCTGAGTCTCTTCTTTCCAAAGAGGATGTCATTGACACAGTAAAGGGAATACAGCAGGATTTTCTGGTCCTTGCCCAGCTTGGCTGGGGTGGTGGAGAATCCCTGTTGTGACTTGCACACTGGCAGATTTTATTACGCAAGTTGTGTATCTCACAATGTTCAGTTCAGTTCATTCGCTCAGTCATGTCCAACTCTTTGCAACTCCATGAACCACAGCACGCCAGGCCTCCTTGTCCATTACCAACTGCCGGAGTTCACTCAAACTCATCTCCATCGAGTTGGTGATGCCATCCAGACATCTCATCCTCTGTCGTCCCCTTCTCCTCCTGCCCTCAATCCCTCCCAGCATCAGAGTCTTTTCCAATGAGTCAACTCTTCACATGAGGTGGCCAAAGTATTGGAGTTTCAGCTTCAGCATCATTCCTTCCAATGAACACCCAGGACTGATCTCCTTTAGAATGGACTGGTTGGATCTCCTTGCAGTCCAAGGGACTCTCAAGAGTCTTCTCCAACACCACAGTTCAAAAGCATCAATTCTTCAGCGCTCAGCTTTCTTCACAGTCCAACTCTCACATCCACACATGACCACTGGAAAAAGCATGGCCTTGACTAGACGGACTTTGTTGGAAAGTAGCGTCTCTGCTTTTGAA
Source organism: Bos javanicus (assembly GCF_032452875.1). Classification (NCBI taxonomy): domain Eukaryota; kingdom Metazoa; phylum Chordata; class Mammalia; order Artiodactyla; family Bovidae; genus Bos; species Bos javanicus. The sequence goes on from NC_083881.1 coordinate 44,640,078, forward strand.
TGTGCTGTGCCAAATGTCAGTTTATTCCAGGGTTCATGGCAACGAACTAATTCTGAAACATAGGGTGACTGGAGTAGTGATGTGGGTTGCTTCATGCTCTCTAACCCAGTATTTCTTAGTCAAGATCTTTCTGATCTTAGTGAATGTTACCTCAGGTGGTTTTGTGGCATTTGGTACATTAGTTTTCAACAGGATGTATCATTCAGTACACTCAGCTCATTCTTGTCAAAGAGATGACCTGTTCAAACAAACACACCAACAAATAAACCATCAAAAATCTAGAGTCAAAAGTAATTAGGACTATATATGCAGTCACCCCCCCATAACCCCCCACCCAGAAGACTCTGTGGTATCTTCTTGGAAAGTTCAATTAATGTTACAAAGATAAAATGAATTTATATGATGTTTTCAGAGGCATTTTTGAGAAGTTTCAGAACTAAGAGAGAAATGTTTTAAGAAATGTTGATAAAATGAAAAAATTATATAAGTGCAAGTTCCTTGGTTGATATAAGCTTAGATGACAAACTCTTTGAAAACAAGGACTACATCCTGTTCCACATAATTGTTAGGCAGTATAAAAATGCAGGCTGACTTGAATCAAAGGGGTCTGTCACGTGTGGACAGCTGTGTTTGTCTTTCATTTGTGGGTAAGCAGAGCAGTGCACACATGACATACTTGTGTAAGGTCATGTGAGTAGGGAGAGACTGACTATGCCTCACAGCCTTTCTCCTCTGCTGTAAAAAAATCTTCAGGTTTTACAGTAGATGATTATTAGAGTTCCATGGTAACATCATACTTGAAATTTAGTCTTTAGAGGTGCCTGGTAGGTGAGAATTACATTTTATTACTCTTCATCCAATATCATTCAATTTGAGTTACTTTGAGTGACAGTATTGTTTATAATTACAACAGGACAAGAGCCATCACTCAGACTTGTCCTAAGGCTAACTGGGACATATAGGCAATACATCCTGCATTATGTCAAAAACAGTGTTTAGTTCTGCTAATCTACCAGGGCAGAAGAGGCATTAGGAAACTCAACTTTGTACTGAGGGATTAACAAAGTATTTTGAGTCTACAAGATGATGACAAGATCTGAAATTTGTGGCACAAATATTCTTTATCCACTTTCTAAAATAGACCCAAACCAAGATCATGGTTGACCTCAATGGGTAACATCCACTCAGCTCCCAGTTCCTGTAGGAAATCACAGCATCTAGCCAACCCAGAAAACAGGATGTGGTTCACTGGAAATGCAAATTGGCTTCTCATTATTAACAGAGTCATCCATTGCTGTAAAAGGAGGAATTCAGGAACAAAAGAGGCAAGATGACATGGGGATAACACTTGGAGGAATAAAACAAACATTTCACTACATGCTGCTGAATTTATATCTTTAGTCAGAGCTGAAGTGGGCAGGTGAACAAAAAATGTCCACGGTGTTCACGGGTAGCTGAAGGGAAGTACTTATCCTGCCTCTTGGCTCCTTAAGGTGGGGCACAGAATCCCGTGATGCTGTTTTTGCAGTGCTGCACATGCCTCTAAGGGACGATGGAGTAAGTCTCCCACCACCAAGTTCAGAGGACCAGAGAGAATCCAGGAAGCGCCTTCAGTTGGATTCAGGTAGGTTATTAAATTCTGATGGTTCTTACAAGCTAATTCAGGCAAAAGGAAGCAATGGGCCTGACCCATCAGGGTAAAAAGCTCAGGGCAAGTTATTTTGTATGTTGGATTTGAAAAACCATTAATTCCAGTAAAAAGTATCAATAAAGAGAAAGGATCAAATGGTGTTAAAATCTGGAGAGAAAAACACTCAATCGTAGAATAGCATTTGGAAGGTGGGACTGAAAAACGGGATAGTATAATCTGCCAGAAAACAATTTGGCCACTTCCCTGGTAGTTCAGCTGGTAAAGAATCCGCCTATAATGCAGGAGACCCTGGTTTGATTCCTGGGTTGGGAAGATCTCCTGGAGAAGAGATAGGCTACCCACTCCAGTATTCTGGAGCTTCCCTGGTGAGTCAGATGGTTAAGAATCCACCCGCAACCCAGGAGATCTGGGTTTGATCCATGGGTTGGGAAGATCCCCTGGAGGAGGGCATGGCAACCCACTCTAGCATTCTTGTCTGGAGAATCCCCATGGACAGAGGAGCCTGGCGGGCTACAATCCATGGGGTCACAAAGAGTCAGACACGACTGAGCAACTAAGCACAGCACATAGCACAGTGGGAAAATATTATTTGGAGGTTTTTGTTCTTTGCAAGTTTAAGAGGGTGAAACTGTCTTTTATAAATTTATCTGTGTGTATGTGGCCTGCCAGACCCAGCCTTTGTACATAATATAATGTATGTTAGGAGTGGCAGTATGCTTAGAGGTGGGGTTGCCAGGATAGTTGTCTTGAGGCTGTATTGCCTGGTGAGGTTAGTGTTTTTCCGATAATTTTGTGTTTATTGGGGAGCTCTGCAAGCATTCTGTTGCTCCACTTCAAGATGCCCCTTTGGGTTTTGTGCTTTTAGACACCTCGAACGCTGCCCACATGAGGCATCAGAGGGTTAGCCAAACTACATATTTCTACAATCTGTTGCTGTGAGCTAATAATGAAATCAATGCCCAATAACACATAATTCTGGAGAGCAGGAAGACCTCTGTAAGTAAGGGAAATGGATTTCTCTCACATTGAGATGAGTCACTGTAACCTCTGCCTTGTTTTGAAACTGACAACCTTTTATTATTGTGACACCTGCAATATCTCGTTTTCCCTCTAGCTATCCTCTAGTCCAGTTAATTTAGCAAGCACAGAGTTACCATGAATTATTTAGCAACTGGAAAGTTTTAATGATTAGTTACAGCAGTCACATTGTGTAAGAATCAAATTGCTTTAAGTAAAAGGACAAAGTTCATAAAATCACTCCATTCTTAGAAGTACTTTAATAAGAAATAATCTTATTATCTAAAACAAAACAGAACCACCTTCCATTGAAGGATGCTAGTTATTGCCAGTTCCTTGTTGCTGCTGGATCCACTGAAGGATTTACAACTTAACGGTCAAAGTGTGCCTTAAGTATTGTGGCTCCCTGACTTTATTCTCATCTGGAAAATTCTGCTGCTATAGCCTTCAGTCAAGATGCAGCTCCATGCTCTATCTACTTATTAGCATATACTTTTGGAACTGATTTCAAGTGGGATTTCTTAGGGAATATCTGGTTTTAAGCTGAGTATTCAAAGCATGTCTAGAGCAAGACAAGCCAGAAAGGGTCAGGGTCAGAAAACTGGCTATAAGATTTAACAAAGAGATTAAAACTATTATCCATCTCCCTTACCCCATGTGAAGCTTCCTATCATGCTTTCCAGTGAACAGAGAGAAACATAGCTTGGCATCCGGTTCCATCACTTAATGGCAAATAGAAGGGGAAAAAGTGGAAACAGTGGCACATTTTACTTTTTTGGGTTTTAAAATCACTGTGGACAGTGACTGCAGTCATGAAATTAAAAGATGCTTGCTCCTTGGAAGAAAAGCTATGATGAACCTAGATAGCACTCTATTAAAAAGCAGAGATATCACTTTGCTGATGAAAGTCCATATGGTTGAAGCTATGGTTTTTCCAGTAGTCATGTACAGATGTGAGAGTTGGATCATAAGGAAGGCTGAATGCCAAAGAATTGATGCTTTTGCATTGTGGTGCTGTGGTGGCTCAGATGATAAAGAATTAGCCTGCAAAGTGGTAGACTTGGGTTCAATCCCAGGGTTGGGAAAGATCCCCTGGAGGAGGGCATGGCAACCCACTTCAGTATTCTTGCCTGGAGAATCCCCGTGGACAGAGGAGCCTGGTGGGCTGCAGTCCATGGGGTTGCAAAGAGTCAGACATGACTGAGCGATTAAGCCTGCGGCTATCACCACTGGAGAAGACTCTTGAGAGTCCCTTGGAATGCAAGGAGATCAAACCAGTCAATCCTAAAGCAAATCTGCCCTGAACATTCACTGAAAGGACTGATGATGAAGCTGAGACTCCAATACTTTGGCCACCTGATGTGAAGAACTGACTCATTTGAAAAGACCCTGATGCTGGGAAGATTGAAGGCAGGAGGAGAAGGGGACGACAGAGGATGAGATGGTTGGATGGCATCATCAACTCAATGGACATGAGTTTGAGAAAACTCTGGGAGACAGTATAGGACAGGGAAGCATGGCATGTTGCAGTTCATGGGGTTGCAAAGAGTTGGACTTGACTTGGCAACTGAACAACAACAGAATGAGAAAAAAGTCAAAATGTTGAGTGAGATAATTTGGGAGAGTTTGTTTGATTTCCCATTTTTTCTATATATTTTTATGGGGATATGGTCAGAAAATACACATGCACTGAAGTGAAAGTCAGCCAGGTGGCCAAGCCTTAGGCAAATTTATACTCATTTTACAGCCTTGCTACTCAAGGCAAGGTCCCTAGACTCCAGTATCGGCATCACCTAGGAGTTTGTTAGAAATACATGGTCTTATGTCCTATTCTGGAACTGCTAAATTAGAATCTGTACTGTAAGCAGATCCCTGAGTGATCTGCACACTAAAATTTGAAAAGTAACACTTGATAGAGATCATTTGGCTTTTTCTCCTCCTTTTTGGATTAATCTGGGAATACACTTAGAGAAGACTCAATGGTTTGAACACGGATTGCTTTCTGTAACCTGTAGTGATTCATTTAATGTGGTGCTCTCTTTTTCAACCAGCTGTGTGCTTCTAGGTCACCAATGCTTGCTGTCTTAGGAAATGATTACACATTATAACTTACTCTGTGGGAGGCACATTCATCTATACAAACCGAAACTGGAAACTTGTCTTTAAGCAAAATTATATGATATACATCAAAGGTATCGTGCAATTGTGGAAGTTGACAAGCTACTAACACTTACCAAAGAAAAGCTGCAAGAAATACTTCATTTTACCACTAGGTGGAAATAGAGTAATTTTGAGTATTTTCTTCAGGGCTATCAACTACTGCAACAGTACTTCATAAACTGAAAGAGATCTAAGAAATCAATTAGTCTAATCCTTACCTCCTTAATTCCATAGATGAGAGAACTGAGGTTCAAAGATATTAAAGAAAACTTTATCTGTCTTGTAATTGGTTGTCTTGTAGAGCCACTGGATGAAGAAATGCTAGAGTAATTCAGGATTCTTCAGCCATTTTCACCTACAAGAATAAATACTATTTTATTATCCTCTAGCATGATGGACGGAGAAGGCAATGGCATCCCACTCCAGTACTCTTGGAAAATCCCATGGACGGAGGAGCCTGGTGGGCTGCAGTCTATGGGGTCGCTAAGAGTTGGACACGACTGAGCGACTTCACTTTCAGTTTTCACTTTGATGCATTGGAGAAGGAAATGGCAACCCACTCCAGTGTTCTTGCCTGAAGAATCCCAGGGACGGGGGAGCCTGGTGGGCTGCTGTCTATGGGGTCTCACAGAGTCGGACACGACTGAAGCGACTTAGCAGTAGCAGCAGCAGCATGATGGAACACATGATGTGACACTGTATTGATTGTCTCTGTGCTGCCACTAAAACTAATGACCAGCATGGCTCCTTCTGCTTTTAAAGATAGGCTGCAACAAAGTTATTGGCACTTCTTCCCTGTGTGTGCTAAGTCATTTCAGTCGTGTTGTACTCTGTGTGACACTATGGACTGGAGCCCACCAGGAAACTCTGTTTATGGGATTCTCCAGGTAAGAATACTGGAAAGGGTTGTCATGCCCTCCTCCAGGAGATCTTCCTGACCCAGGGATTGAACCCATGTCTCTTATGTCTCCTGCATTGGCAGGTGGGTTCTTTACCACTAGCGCCACCTGGGAAGCCCTGTATCCTAATGTAATTAATCTCAACCAAGTGATAATTCTCTTCCCTTTGTCCAATGAAGAGATACTCAACCACTGTAGACTGAAAAAAAAATGCACAAACTAAAAGTTGAGAATTATATTTTACTTGGTGAACTTTCTAAGAACTTAAGCCAGGGATACAGCCTCTCAGCTCTGAGGGACTGCTCTGAAGAGATAAGGGAGAAGCCAGGATATATAGCTTTTGCTGAAAACAACAACAGAACAAACAAAAACCCTATGTAGTCAAATATCAAAAGATAACTGCTACACACAAAAATGGACATCTCACAATAATGATTTTAGTGTTTTTCTTTGTATGGGAAGATGCAAGAGTCTGGGCTCATTGAAATTATTTTTTGATATGCATCTTAACTACCTAGGGCCAGGATGCTGTTTTTCCTCCATCCGGAATCTCTTCAGGGCGCACATCAGGACCACTGCTGTATCCTGTTGCTGGCTACAGCAACATCCCTTGTTTTCTGAAATGACGGGTGATAGTCTTTGTCCACAATTCCATAAAGTCATACTAGACTTTACTCAGATTTGTTTTCACAGCATTTTTTTGTTTTTACATTTATATTGGGTTCAAGCTAAGTAGCCTAGAACAGGACTTTAGTTTGAAGGTTAAAGAAATACTTAATGTTTTTCAGAGTTTGTAATCCATTACTGGGCTTCCTTGGTGACTCAGCAGTAAGGCTCAGAGGTTAAAGTGTCTGCCTGCAATGCGGGAGACCTGGGTTTGATCCATGGGTTGGGAAGTTCCCCTGGAGAAGGAAATGGCAACCCACTCCAGTATTCTTGCCTGGAGAATCCCATGGACAGAGGAGCCTGGTGGGCTACAGTCCACGGGGTAGCAAAGAGTTGGGCACAACTGAGCGACCTTACTTACTTACTGGGCTTCCTCAGTGACTCAGCAGTAAAGAGTTCGTCTGCAATGCAGGAGATCCAGGTTCGATCCCTGGGTTGGGAAGATGCCCTGGAGGAGGAAATGGCAACCCACCCCAGTATTCTTGCTGGGAAAATGCCATAGACAGAAAAGCCTGGAGGGCTATAGTCCATGGGGTTGCAAAGTCAGACACGACTGAAGCATCTGAGCACAAGGCACACAATCCATTACTAGGACTCTTAAGAAAGGAAGGGAATCTGAATTTAGGGGTTGAGGGACTTTAGAAATAACCTGACTTCAATCTCTCTCCATGTCTATAATACAGTTGAGAGGCATCAGAGAACAAGGGATTAAATGCATTGCTCAGAGTAGCAGAGCCATCACCATGCCCTTTGGCTCTGTCCCTTGGGAGACACTAACAGGTATTTTGATCTGTATCTTTGTTTTGTCGATGTGTTTTAACCACAAAAGGATTATTTCTATTTGTTGACCGAAAAAAATGCACAAGCTAAAAGTTGAACGTGTGTGCGCTCAGTGGCTCAGTCGTGTCCGACTCTCTGAGATCCCATAGACTATAGGCAAAGTTGAGAAATATGTTTTATTCGGTGGAATTCCTGAGGACTTAAGCCCGGAAGATGACCTCTCAGATAGCTCTGAGGATTTGTTGCAAAGAGGTAAGGGAATAGCCAGGATATATAGGAGCTTTAGCAACTAAAACCAGATAGTCAGAACATCAAAAGATTAGTGTTAAAGAAAACCAGGTATCTCCACTTAATGATTTCAGTGCTTTGCTTTCTTATGTATGGGAAGAGGCAAGAATCTGCTCATACTTGGGCAGTCTCTCCGTCTGACTCTTTGTGACCCCATGCACTGTACCCTGCCAGGCTCCTATGTCCATGGGATTTCCCATGCAAGAATACTGGAGTGGGTTGCCATTTCCTCCTCCAGGGGATCTTCCCGCCCTAAGGACTGCATGCACAACTCCTTCATTGGCACACGGATTCTTTAGCACTGAGGCACCAGGAGAGCTGCAAGAATCTGGGCTCACTGAGATCACTCCTTTGATGTGCTTCTTACCTATCTAGGGGCAGGATCCTGCTTTTCTCCAACCCGGAATCCCCTCAGGGTGCAGAGTTAGGGCAGTGCTTCGGCTGAGGCCTGCAACATCCTTTGCTTACTGACTTGGCAGGCCACATTTTTTCATCCACACACTCATCACATCAAAAGTGTGTTTAAAAGTTAAATTTTGGATAATGCTTCTGGTATAAAAATGATTTCTCGTACCTAAGTATTTAGTATCAAGGTGTCATTTTCCTTTTGACATTTCTATCGAGTGGTTGATTATGATAATCTAAAAACTAGTATTCCAGTACTGAGTCCTGGTTATTATCATATTCAATACAAAAATGGAAAAACATGTTGACCTAGCACATTAAGAAGGCAAATCCAAGCACACAGGGGCTGCTTCTCTGGGAGGTAGGGGCAGTGGGCCATGCCAAGTGTCCAGAAGCCAGCACTTGGTCTGCTGGGCAAATGATGTGCTCAGCTGCCCTCAGAACAGGAACATTTTCTGGGAGCAGTTGAGCCTCAAGTATGGGACATGCCAGCCCTTAGTGGCACAACTATGTGACCTGAGTCACTCAGTATTAAAATGGTGCCACTGGGGAAACTGGGGTAACCCTAGGATTAGGATAAGAATACATTGCAGGTGAGTAAAGGTCCTGAGGCATTCCTCAGGACATTTCCTGAGGAGATTTCCTCAGGAAAAGACAAGCTCAGATTTCAGTTCGTTAGGGAAGGAGCAAGAAGAACCAGTGTCTTGGAATAATTCAGGGGACTGTATGTAGCCTCTACTCTTAATCCCATGAAGAGGAGGGTGAGCTTGAGGCAGCCAGGTGTGGTTCTATTTCACAAAGTCTAGAATGGGAGGAACCTGGACACGAATTCTGGTTCTTCCACCCTGCAAACTTTCCCTGCCTCATTTCTCTTTCAGAAAATTGGGATAATATTCTTGAGTAAAAATGCAGTGGGCATCAGCATTAACAGATATAAAGGGGCCAGGAAGTACAGCATGTAGCAAGAAGGCATTCAATAAATGGAGCTTATCGCCACCAAGGTGGCTACCCTCTCTGTGTGGCAATTTCCACATCTCACTCCAACTCACTCCCACAGCAACCCAGGAGCACAAAGAGCCTGTGATAGGCACACTTTGAAAAGTAGAACGTTCTACTTACAAGTAAATACAGGGTAGTATTAAGATTAAAGGAGAAGAGGAGAACCACTGGAGTCTAAAGACTTGGGAGCCTGAGGAGAAATTGTTCAGGGCTCCGCTCAGCTGAAAATATAAATAATAAAACATACTTGAATGAGAACATTTAATAGCAATGGCAGTCACTTAAACTGATAACCTTCTACAGAGTCTAAGTTTGGAAACCGAACTGCCTGGGACATCTCCCTGCACCCAGGACCTTCTGATAAGATAGCCTAACTCAACTCAGGTTAGAGGCCCTCCGAGGCCCTAGCTGGGCCGGGAGTGGCCTGAGGGTGGGAACAGGTTATTGCAGGAGGGTGTTTCCCCCCCACCCTCGCCCCAGCAGTGATTAAAGAGGCGAAGAAGTTTATCGATCAGTCAATTAAACTACTGATCAATTCCTGGGATCATCAATTCATGGGAACCGAACGAAGGCTAATCGATACTTTGAGGGTGTCACGAATGGGAAGAGGGGCTGCGGCTTGGCATGGGATCAACGGGCCCGAGAGAGCCGGGGCGGGTCCGCCCGTAGCCCCTCTGGCTTCCTGGGCGTGCGGAGGCGCGGGAAGGGCAGGGGCTGGCGTCCGTGGTGGCATGGGGCGCGTCGAACTAGGACTAGTCCCAGCTCGCAGGAACAGCCCGCGGAGCCCCAGCGGCCGCGGCAGGTGGAGCAGTTTAGCTCTTTTGGACCCCAGGAGCCAGGCCCAGGGGCGACGGGGGCGGGGCGGGCAGGCGAGGCGCGCTTCTCATTGGCCGCCGGGCACCGCCCGCGCAAGCGCTCCGTCTTTATAAAGCCGCGCGCGTGGCTAGCCAACCGCACGCCTGATTCCCGGCGCCCTACCCTCCGCAGCTCACCTGTCACGCCTGTCCGCTCGGACCCACCATGGCCACCGTTCAGCAGCTGGTAGGAAGATGGCGCTTAGTGGAGAGCAAAGGATTTGACGAATACATGAAGGAAGTAGGTAAGGTTCCCCGCCATGCGGCACTGCAACGTGGCACGTGTGTGGGGCTGTCTGTCCGTAGGCCCACTTCGGCATGCTAGGCTGAAAGGCTGGGCGTGCGTGGCCGCCCACCCCCGAGCCTGTTATCCTCCACCTCCGACCCTCATCGCAGGCGAGCATCGGAGAGCGCCTCGCGCCCGCCCCGGATTCCCCGGACCGTCGGCCTCGATCAGTCCCTCTCTCTGCTGCTTTCCCCGGGCCCACGCGACCCCTGCTTTCCTGCCCTTTAGCGCGCTCACCCCTCTCCCACCCCAAGCTTCTTTTCTTTCGCCCCCTGCAGGCGGCCCTCTTAACTTTCCCGAATTTTCTTGCCCCACCACTCGTCCGCTTTTCTGCCATTGCCCTCCCTCGCATTCGCCCGGTCGTGGCCGCACCTACTTGCCCTGACCCACCTTGCCGCATCTTTTGTTCCCAGGTGGCGCGCAGGGTCCCCTCCCTCTTCTACACCCGGACTCGGTTTCCAGCCGAAATCCGGGCTACCGCTTCAGCTTCCATTCCGCTCTCGGTTGCATCTCCCCCACCCCTAGAGCCCCCGCCCGCCTTCGCCGTGTGCGTCGGGCCATTTTGGGTTGGCCGGGCTCCCCCGGTGGAGCATCAGGGCATCTTCCTCTCCACGCCCCGGAGCGGGGCTCAGAGGCGTGGCGCTGGCGACAGTGACCTGTTGGCACTGCTTGACTCGGCGCTGCGGTGGCCAGGTGGCGTGTGGGAGGAGCGCGATGAGGTCGACTGTACCCGGGGTGGCAGTGCCCTGCAACCTTCTGCATCTAGAGGGTGGAGGGCAGAGAGGCTTAGCCGGGAAACCGCAGTCACAAACTACCGGTCTTTCAGCTGCTTTCCAACTGCATCCAAGATGGGCGTGGCCTTGCCCAAGACACTTGATTTTTTTTTTTTTTTTTTTTAATTTTTGCAGCGTTGTGTTGATTTCTGCCACACAGCAAGGGGAACCAGCCATGATTATGCATGTATCCGCTCCCTTCCAAGCCTCCCTCCCTTCCCCCCACCCCATTCCTCCAGGTCATCGCAGAGCACCTGACTGGGCTCCCAGTTCTACACAACAACTTCTCGCCAGTTATCCGTCTTACAGCTGATAGTGTGTGTGTGTTGATGCTACCTTCTGCATTCCTCCCTCTCTCTCCTCCCTCACTGTGTCAATAAGTCCATTCTCTATATCTGCAGTTCTATTTCTTCCCTGCAGATAGGTTCATCAGTATCATTTTTCTAGATTCCATATATATGCCTTAATACCTAGCAACTCCACTACTGGGTATATGCCCTGAGAAAACCAAAATTGTAAAAGATGCATGTACCCCAATGTTCATACCATCACTCTTGAGGATAGTTCTAGTGACCTAGATGACCTAGATGAACCTAGAGCCTGTTCTACAGAGTGAAGCACTTCTTAAAAGCCTTCCAAGGGAGGATTTGTCTCTGTAGGGAAATTCAAGTTCTCTTGCTCAAAATGGTGTTGGATTTTCTGTTGTCTTTTTCGTAAGCCAGTGATAATGATAAAGAGTGCTGATTGTGACATTGGGTAGATTGGCAAAGATGAACCTTTGTCATAGGCCCCTAGGAAGTGAAGCATAGCAAAAATCCTGTCTGACACAACTGCTGTTTTAGAAGCTAGCCTCCCGCAGATAGTAACTTTCTGTTACCAAATGTTAAGTGAGTGAAGAAGTCATTACAAAGACCTAGACCCCGAAGTACCCTGAAGTACTTTAAAAACACACCTTCTAGCCGATGGCTGGTTAAGTCTGGCTCTGGTGAATCTTAAGTGTGTTTATGATCCTGTGAATAAAACAAGGCAATATTTTTTTTTTTCCCCTCCCCTCTATACCTTGATCAAAGTGACTCTGGACAAAAAGCAACTAACTGCACTCACAAAGGAGAAATACGTATGTGTGTGTTCACCTGAGTGAGAACCACAGTAGGCGGTCTCTCTGCCCATTGAAACCAAACATGTTTATCAGATGGCTTGTTTCCAGAGTTCTGGAGTCAGGAAGGTTGTCAAGGTACAGTTCATTAGAGAGCAGTCAAGGTGTGGAAAGAGCAGAGCCCTTTCTTTATTTGTCCAAAGTGAGAAAATAATGACTTAACTAATGAAACAAAGCACCAGTGCCTAGCTGGTGAAAGAGAAGGCTCCGTGGGGACATGTCAAGCTGGGCTGACATCATCAAGTCGGTTACTCTGCTTAGGCTGTAGTCGCCACATCCATGAAACTGAGATTTGGCCTAGAACCAAGTTTCCTACTAAATGTTAATATTAGGGGGAAATACATAGATTATAAAATAAATGTATTAATAGAGTAATCTGAGTTACAGAGTTCTGAAATACTCTTTCTGAGGGTAAGATTTTTCCTGTTTGTTAGCATCATGTTTGTGCGGTTAACTCTTAAACTGCAATTTGAATATCTCAGGATTGATACTGATTTTGTGTAGTCTACTAATTAAATATTTATCAGGGACCTGTGTGCTAGACTGTGTGCTCGACTGCTGTGTCATATAATACAGTGGTTGGCATAACTGAGGAAATTATAGAAGTCAGGGTATCTTCCTTAAGTTTCTGAGGGCCAACAGGCACGGTGTCTTAAAGCTGAGATTTAGAGCCAGGCTGCCTACGTTGTTGGTTCTCAGCACCTCCCTGCTTAGCTGGATGAGCTTGAGTAAGTTACATCAAAGCCTCACTTACTCATCTGTCAGATGGAGACTATCTACCTCTCACAAGGTCCTTGCCAGGCTTCCATGAATAGTATAGTATACTGTCAAGTACTAGCACTTGGTAAGTGCTGGATATGTGTATGTTCACAGTTATTGATGACTGCTGCTGTTAAGTCGCTTCAGTCCTGTCCGACTCTGTGCGACCCCATAGACAGCAGCCCACCAGGCTCCCCCGTCCCTGGGATTCTCCAGGCAAGAGTACTGGAGTGGGTTGCCATTGCCTTCCCTTCCCCATTGATGACTGAATAGTTGAAAATATGCACAGCATGGTGATTGCAATTGAATTACTGCTTTTATTATGTAAACAGGAAATTTGGTCTTCCAGGTATCTAACATGGTATAACTTTCTACAGGAGTGGGGATGGCTCTGCGAAAAGTGGGTGCGATGGCCAAACCAGACTGTATCATCACTTCTGATGGCAAAAACCTCAGCATAAAGACTGAGAGCACTTTGAAAACAACACAGTTTTCCTGTAAACTGGGAGAGAAGTTTGAAGAGACCACAGCTGATGGCAGAAAGACTCAGGTTAATTATAATTTATAATATCACAGAAGCTTGCAGAATGATTAACTCTATTAATAACATTCTTACTGCTTCCAGGCCACAACTTAATGAAAAAGTCTCAAGTTGTTTTATGAATTGAGTTTTGACAAATTAATGAAAACACCGATTTAACAACTTAATCTGTTTTGTAAAAATAGTTTTAAGGGACATCTAGATTAAAAAGCACAAGCTACATTATGAATGAAATTAGTATGGGTTAATGAGGTGAAGTAGACTCAGAAAGGAAAAGATAAAAAAATGTTGATTAAGGAGGTTATAAGTCACAGAAACTCTTTTTCATTGTGCCCTGGAAGATTTAAAAGGATACTTTATTTTGGCAGACTGTCTGCAACTTTACAGATGGCGCATTGGTTCAACATCAGGAATGGGATGGAAAGGAAAGCACAATAACAAGAAAACTGGAAGATGGGAAATTAGTGGTGGTAAGTGACATCATATGTCTTATATGAATTCATAGTTCACATAAGTGTTCTAGATCACTGATCATGAACAGGAGAACTAGGTTGGAGGAAAAAAAAGTGCCAGATAACAAGATAAATACAAGAATACTTAATAACTAAAGAAAGCCCTTTGTGGAGCTAGAGAAGATGATATAGCAGGAGCTGGGTCTAGTCCGTGTTCTGCTGCTCCGTTTACAGTGCAGGCACACCTCAGAGATACTGTAGGTTCGATTCCAGACCACTACAAGAAGTGGAACATTGCGGTAAAGGGAGTCACACAGAGACAGGAAGTGAGCAAATGCTGTTGGAAAAAATGGCTCCATAGACTTACTCAGTGCAGGGTTGCCACAAACCTTCAGTTTGTGAAAAATGACTATATAATCTTGAGCATACATTTTTCTGTTTCTTTAAAATGAGGAATAGTATTTGCTAAAACTAAATGAATAGATATTGCCAATCAGTAGTTTTCAGTAAAGTGTATACACCTCATAAATAAATAACAGGCTCTAGCTTTTCAAACCCAGGAATCCTAAAGTGCATTTTCTCCATCTGTGAAGCAGATTTCAATGTTTTGTAGGATTGTGATCCTAGCATTCAACTACCACCATTACTCTGTGATGTAAGACTAACTTGCCTCTTTTTAATGACATTCTGTCTCCTAGGTATGCGTCATGAACAATGTTACCTGTACTCGGGTCTATGAAAAAGTAGAGTAAAAATTCCCTCATCATTTTGCACAGAAATTAGCTGCGAGGATGAACAAGCTCAGTTCAATGAGCAAATCTCCATACTGCTGGTTTTTTTTTTTTCATTATTGTGTTCAATTATCTTTATCACAAACAAACTATTTCAAAGTGTTGGTTTAATTAGGGTCATCTCTTTGGTTAGTAAATAAATCTGTTTGTGCTACACCAGTGTTGCATGCTTTTTTAAACTTTAGAGGAATTTAGTGATGAGTTTTAACATTTACAAATGGACTAAATGGGATAGCCTTGAAGATACCGTATTGAGATTATATTTACTAATTTATATATAGAACTACTTTTGTGGCCAATAAGCTACCAATCATTAATCTTGTTTTGAACTTTGTATCAACTTAAGAATCTTAAATTTGTGGCAGAGACTGTTCTTATTGAAAAACAGCTACATAAACTTTATAATTTAAATATAAGAATAAAGATTAAATCACCATCATTGGCTAGTAATCATACTTTCAATAGTGTGTTTATAACTACTGCTCAGGAATTCTGTAGCCAGAAATTCGTTTAATAAACTTTCTGAGGACCTACCAGGTGCCAGACTGTCTTCCAGAGGTTGAGTTATATCTGAACACAGGGACAAATCATTGCACTTACTGTGACAAACGCTCAGCTTTGAGAGCATGCAATTTTCTCTTGTTTTATTAACAGAAGTAATTAAAAAAGCAATTCAACTCTGAAATACTTGTGTGTATATATAAAGAATAACTAGAATTCTAGTGACTTCTGTCCTGTTTCTCAACCCAAATAGCAAATATCAACAGTTCACATTTGGAAAGTTTCTGTAGGCACTGGGCTAAAACTATGTACGTGATCCTCATGGCAATCCTTGGGGAGCTAGTACCATTATTTCTTCCGCAAGTAAGAACACAGGTTTTTGACTAGCTAACTTGTTCAAGGACACAGGAAGTTGTGGAGTTGGAATGAGAACCTACAACTCGTTGAGCCCACTCACAACTGATCATTCTACAACTCTGGCATGTCTCAGCTTATATGAAGATCCTGAGTTAAATTTCGTAAATGTAATACTTGAGACTTTTATGAAACCACCCTCTATACATTGAAATGTTAACTTGTAAGCATCTTAATTACTGAACGTTAGTAGTCAATGAAACAGTTGGATTCATTGACGCTGTAGCCCTGTGCTGTAGCCCTGTGCTGTAGCCCCACGTGGCTGCTGAGCACCGGGTAAGTAAAATACACATAAAATTTAAAGAGCTTGATACCAAAAAAATGAAAATGCCTCTGATTTTTATATTGATTATATATGGAAATAACATTTTTGGATATAGTTGGTTACTTAAATATTGTATATTAATAAAATTAATTTTACCTGTTTCTTGCTTTTTTTAATGTGGCTGGGGAACATTTAAACTTTGCATGTGCTGAAAAAAAACTTGGAGTTTTGTTTTTTTTTTGATCCATATTTTTGGATGGACAGTGCTGCTCTAGACTTCCTTTTCTATTTGAATTTATATCTTGCTTAGTTAAGTCTCTATATTGGACTTCCTCTTTCATCCCCTTTTTCCACTTCTAATAATAGTGTACATTTATATGACTTTCTGAGCCAAACGCTGAGCCAAGTACTATAAAGAGTTCCATAATTCTCAGAACTACCCTAGATGATGTATGTTAATAATTGTTTTCTGCATTATTTAGACAAGAAAATGAAGTCTCAGGATCTGGGAAATTATCCCAAGCCATACAGCAAGTTCAAGTCAGAACAGATTGTACACGAGTTTATCTGACTAAGACCAGCACCATGTTCTAATGTCTGTATTGCTTCACTTTATGGAATGTGGAGTATTGCTAAAGGGAGGGCAGACTCACGCTTTTCCCATGGAGAAGCTGTTGACATTTTGAATGAGAGAACTTGTCTTCATTGTGCTGGACTGTGACAAGTCAGTGTCCTAAGATCGTTGCCACAAAATGCCCATGACACCCATTAGTCTATCCCAAACATCCTATACATTTTCAGATGTCTTCTAAGGGTATCCTACCATACCTAGTTGAGAACCACTGGGTGGAACAAGAACAAATATAGTTCCACTTCCTATTATCTGGTGTCAATCAAGCCCTTCTTTCTGCCATGTTGTTCAGTTGCTCAGCTGTGTCTGACTCTGCAACCCCGTGGACTAGAGACCACCAGGTTCCTCTGTCCATGGGATTTCCTAGGCAAGAAAACTGGAGTGGGTTGCCATTTCCTTCTCCATACTCAGCACTTAAAATATGGCAAATGCAACTGAGGAATTGAATTTAAAAATTTAACTTTCATTAATTAATATGTAAATGTTAATGCCAATATATAATCAGTAACTGCTGATTCGGACAGCACAGAATGCTAACCTCATGTTTTCCAAAATCAAATGTCTTATTTTGATTCCAAACCTACTCTTACGGTATCCTCCATTTCAATCCAATTCTTTGGCTAAATGCTTTAGAGTCATCTTTAATTCCTATCTTTCTCTCCCACATCATACCTGATCCATTAGCAAAGTATTTCAGCTTTACTTTCATATTATATGTAGAATTTGAGTACTTTTCACCTCTTCCACAGCTCCAGTTCAAACTCCACAGCTCTGATTCAAATGCCACTGTTATCTCTCCCCTGATCTCCTTATTTGCATTTTTATTCTTCCAGAGCTATCATTTTAAAATGCATGTTTAACTATGTCACTCCTCTGGTGAGAACCCTCCACTGGCTACTCATTTCATTCAGAAGAGAAGCCAGAGTATTTGCAGAGGTCTTATTTGATCTTGCCCGTGTCTCCCAAGTTCCCAGCATCTCCGCTCCTCTTAGTTTCTTTTCCTACTAACTCTTCTTGCAAATATTCCCTTCCAGTAGGTCATCCTTGTCACAGGTGTATTCCTGCCTCGGGGCCTTTGCACCTGTGGTTGCCACTGCCTGTTGCAATCTACCCTTTGGAATCTGCAGCCCAGGCTTTCTCAACTTTCTTAACTTCCTTTAAGCCTCTTCACAAGTGTCACCCTAGCAGTGAGTCATCCCTAGACCACGCTGTGTGTGTTTGTTACCACTCCTCCCCCATACTCTGTATTCCCCTATGCTGCCTTTGCCCTTATCACTACCCTGAGTAAGTATATGTTTACTTGGGTTTTGACTTTAAAAAGTTTTTTGTTGTTGTTGCTATCTGTTACTCTCACAGAAAAGTAAGCTCTGTGAAGAAGTGGGCTTTGTTTTTTTTTATCATATTCTCTATCACTCACTTAGGAGACAACCCAGCACATAGAAGATGCTCAATAAATATCTGTTAAGTGAATAAATTCATTAGTAAATCAATGGCTTTTCTGTGACTATTTAACATTTTAGTATGTATGACCCTTTATGATTTTACTTCCATTTGCATCTTAAAACCATATGTCTTATCTTTGTACAAATCTTTCAACTTAATCAGGTCTTTTACTCAACATTTAAAATTTATTTTACTACAGCTGAGCATTCTGCCAACAGGCAATGTCTGTCAAACAGAATGTGACCTGAGTTATTTGTGGAATGGAGTGCAGACAAGGTATAATTTATCACACGTGAGATGGTTTAACATAAATCAAACTCTCACTAAGGGAAAATGTACAACCAAGAGATGACTTAACTTTTGGATTATGTCCCTGAGTATGGCAAGGGCACTGACTGTTCTGTTCAAGCAGAATATAAATGCCTAAGGCTGCAGAAGGGCTTCCCTGGTAGCTCAGCTGGTAAAGAATCCACCTGCAATGCAGGAGACCCCGGTTCAATCCCTGGGTTGGGAAGATCCCCTGGAGGAGGGCATGGCAATCTACTCCAGTACTCTTGCCTGGAAAATCCCATGGACAGAGGAGCCTGGTGGTCTGCAGTCCATGGGGTTGCTACGAGTCAGACATGACTGACTGACTTCACTTTCACTTCCATGCATTGGAGAAGGAAATGGCAACCCACTCCAGTGTTCTTGCTTGGAGAATCACAGGGACGGGAGAGCCTGGTGGGCTGCCATCTATGGGGTCGCACAGAGTTGGACACGACTGAAGCGACTTAGCAGCAGCAGCAGCAGCAGAGTGACTAAGAAAAGCACAAGGATGCAAAGTTATGACACATCATGCCTGTGAGGTCTGTGTAGACAATATGTAGCTTTACTTTATGCTAGTATAATGATTTCGCTTTGATTGCTGACTTTTCAGTTTCTTGAGTCTTAATCTTTTCAAATGTTTTCTCAAAATTCTGGTATTTGAAATTGTGCCAGACCATACAAAGGCTGAGACCCATGTTTTTAGCACCTAGATTTTAGTGTTGCCAGCTCACCTGAGGCTATTAGCTCAACTTTTAGTGTTTATTAATTAATAATTATTGATGTATTTTAAATTACTTACAAGTTTATGAGAATAATTATAACTTTTCCATGGGTTTCATGTACTCACTATTCTCTCTTTTCTTGCTGCCCTCTTAGAATCCACTGCTGTTTGGTGGGTCACATGTGATGTGGGTTAGTGGGAAGAACTAATGAAGATGGTGAACTGGTTTAAAAAGTTGAGTGAGACGTGTTGTGAAATACTGTGAAGGCAGGATGGAATGACGAGTGACTGGTCCTGCAGTAACTGGAAAGTCTTATGACATCTAGTCTGTCATGCTCTGTCATCAGATTATACATGAACATTTACTTAAGAACAAGTCCATCTCCTCCTCCCAAACCGCACACTTTGAAAATGTATGAACGGGAAATAATACTCTTTACAGAGCACTTTTAAAAAGTGCTGGTGATACATGATAGGGGAATGAGAGAGAGCAGGGCCAGAGTCCTCTTCATGGGATGACATTCTAGAAAGATGGAACACCCATGATAAAACTAAATGGCATGGAGTGATAGATGCAACAAGAAAAAAAATGAAATCAAGTAGTAAACACTCTATCTGGGATGGCCAGGAGACCTCTTAAAGGAGGTATTGTTTGAACCCAGATATGACTCATGAGCAGAAGGCGATCAAGTAACATCTGGGGGTGTAGTGTTCTGGGCTGCTGCTGTTGCTACTGCTGCTAAGTCGCTTCAGTCGTGTCCGACTCTGTGCGACCCCATGGACTGCAGCCTACCAAGC
This sequence comes from Bos javanicus, assembly GCF_032452875.1. Classification (NCBI taxonomy): domain Eukaryota; kingdom Metazoa; phylum Chordata; class Mammalia; order Artiodactyla; family Bovidae; genus Bos; species Bos javanicus. The sequence goes on from NC_083881.1 coordinate 44,659,637, forward strand.
TCCTCTGTCCATGGGATTTTCCAGGCAAGAGTACTGGAGTGGGGTGCCATTGCAGGTGTGAGCAATTCCTAAAGCCCTTTGTAGAGACAAAAAGACACAATGACAGATGCTGATGGACAGAGAAGTAACGAGGGACATCAGAAACAAAGATGCAGTCCGAGATCTGAGGAGAACACAGGGTCTGTAGGACCTGGGATTTGCCTTTGTCTGGGTCAAGGGAAACCCTGGAGGGTCTCAAGTAGGAAATGCCAGAGCACACAAAAAATGCCATAGTTTTACTGTTGGTAATGGAAAACTTGATATTTGTAAATTCTTCTTACTAAAAACAGCTGGAAATACTGCACAAAATATACATATATTTAAGTTTCTTTAACATGACAAAGAGCTGGTAAAATACTGAGAAATTACTTGGGAACACAACGACGTAAGTTCAGCTAATAGGAGTGGTTTTGTCCGGAAGCATTTATTTGTGAATCCAGGAGTGTCTGAGACGCTGAGCTGTAGTTTTGGTAACAAAGGGAACAATTAATCTTTGTCTGATGGTAGACGAGCTGACTTCATCTTCTGTTGTCTTAGAAAAAAGAGATTGCTAATGGTTGAAAATTTAGTAACAAGGATGTTCATCAAAGTGCTGTTTATACTAGCAGAGAATTGGAAAGCACATAATTTTCTAGAAATGGGGGATTGGTTAAATAATCATGATATGTCCATACTATAACATACTAACAAGCATTAAAAAGAATAAGATGAAGAAGAGCTTGGAAGAAGCCTCACATTGCTCTCTAAGGTGAAAAAATATCCTGACTATAAAATATTATGTTTGGGAGTTTGGGATTGACATGTACAAACTACTATATTTAAGATAGAAAACCAACAAGGACCTACCATGTAACCTGCTGCTGCTGCTAAGTCGCTTCAGTCGTGTCCGACTCTGTGCGACCCCATGGATGGCAGCCTACCAGGCTCCTCTGTCCATGGGATTTTCCAGGCAAGAGTACTGGAGTGGGGTGCCATTGCCTTCTCCTATGTAACCTGCTAGATACTGTGTAATAAACTAAGTGGGAAAGAATTTGAAAAAGAATAGATACATGTATATGTAAAACTGAATCACTTTGCTGTACACCTGAAACTAACACAATTTTATAAATCAACTATGGTCTAATATAAAGTAAAAGTTAAAAAAATTATGTACATGTTGTCCCATTTGTGTAACAATATGTGCATATATGTAGGAAAATGCAGAAAAATGTTAACAGTGGTTATCTCTTGGGATTGGGGTGCTTAATTTCTTATATCTGTAATAAAAATGAAAATAATGCAAATTGATCTATATATTTAATGATAAATAGCATATTAGAAATACTCCAGAAAAGTACAAAGAAGAAAATAAATACACCTGGAAATATTTACCCTTCAGATAGTCCCTATAGCACTTGGGCTTTCCTGGTGGCTCAGATGGTAAAGAATCTCCCTGCAATCCTGGAGACCTGGGTTCAATCCCTGGGTTGGGAAGATTGGTGAAGAAGGGAATGGCTACCCATACCAGTATTCTTGCCTGGAGAATTCCATGGACAGAGGAGACTGATGGGTTACAGTCCATGGGGTCTCAAAGAGTTGGACTTGTCTGAGCGACTATGAGCCATTGGCCATAGCACTTAGCTTTCCTTATAATATAGGTTAGGAATTGCCAGGCTGCAAACAAAACTGACCTCACAAAGTTCTAGAGTTGTAGCATGTGATTAAAGGAAACTTCTATACTACAAAATATTTTGCCACCAAGATGCAATTTAACTATTGATATTTTAGCAAAGAACACATTTTTTCCTTTACACAGTTAAAGATTTAGAGTGAGGGAAGTGTTCATTCTAAAGTCAACCTCATTGACAAGATTATTAATGATGTGTGGTTTTATTCTTTCTCGTTTGCTGGGCTTTACACAAGACCCTGATGTTTGCTTGGGCACAATTCCGAGGGCCTCCATTCTTCGTTTCTTCTCTGTAGTAGGTCCTGCTCTGTTGTGTGAAAGCTATGGGGTATGCCACCAAGGCCCTGGTTTCTGGTTTAGTTTGTTTCTTGCTTGCTTGCTTTGTTGGTTTATTGATTCTCCAACCAGATCATTAGTAAAAGAAATACAAAAGAGAAAAATCCCAGGATGTAGTTCAATTTCAGAACAGTAGCAATGACGATAGTGCTCACACAGAAGTTCAGAAAAGTTACATGTAAGAGAATAAAGACTTCTTTCATAAATGAAACAATTGGTTTGACAATGATTTTCAGCAAATCGCATAACCAAATATAGAAATGAAGGTTGCTGACTCAGGCACTTGCCCTAACCACTAAATTCAGCTTCCTCTCTTTGCTGCACAGAGCAGGAGCACATGAAGAAATAAAAAAATCCAACTCTTTCTGGAACAAGCAGACTTTTGGAAAATGGCCAGTTCTGGAGGCTGACCTGTATGACGCATCATCTTACGAGATGCGAACCACACCCAGAAACCTTGGAGAAACCGTCATGACACAGATGAGATAATTTCAGAATCTTCTGATTTTCATGTTGAAATGATTAACATGTCAGAAGGTTCTGATGAGGACCTCAGTTCTTTACTCTGGAAATAGGTGATAATTCTAGGATCCCAGAAAACTTAAATCAGTTTCAGTTCTGTTTAGGTGGTTGATGGGAAAATGGTGTTGTTTCAAGTCCATATACCAAGGGCATAAACACACATATCAAAATAAGAAGGCACTAGATCAGAATGAGGCAACACAATGTTAATGAAGGCAATATGTCCAGGAGATAATTTCATTACAATGTCATCAGAGTATTCACCGAGTAGAGAATTACATATTTTCTATCATATCTCTTATTTTATCTACATAGATTTGTATACCTGAAGTCATTATTTTTGTACCTCAGAGAAGTACTTCTTTTATACCAAGAACAAATTCATCTATATGTTAGCTCTACCTTATTGTATCAGCTTTGCTTAACTAGCAGATGAGGTCTTTGAGTCCCATTCCAGTGTCAGCATTTCTGAATGGACTAACTGTCTGATTGATTCATTTATTCAATTCAGCAAATGTGAGCCCCTGCATTGAGCCCCTACAATGTGCCAGGTATTGTGCTAAGAGCTGGACATATAAAAACGAATAAAGGTAAAAAGTCCTTGAGTTAGTGAAGTTTAGTGTCTGGAGGGAGAGATAGACAATAAATAAAAACTAATGTGAAAATTGGGCTTCCCAGATGGCATAGTGGTAAAGAATCCACCTGCCAACACAGGAGATGCAAGAGATGTAGGTTCGGTCCCTGGGTTAGGAAGATCCCCTGGATGAGGAAATGGCAACCAACTTCAGTATTCTTGCATGGATAATTGCATGGACAGAGGAGTCTTGTAGGCTATAGTCCATGGGGTCACAAAGAGTCAGATACAACTGAGCATGTTTGCTTTAAGATAATAATTATATATTGACATAATTGCTTTGAAGGACAAAACAGCATGCTTAATAGGGAATGACAGCAAGAACCAATAGCAATAGGGAAGGCCTCTCTGGGGAGGAGAAATTTAAGTTGAAACCAGAAGGAAGAAAAGGAGCCAGATAAGAAAGAATGGGAAGAGCATTTCCTACAAAAGGAATAGCAAGTACAAACGGCAGGAGGTAAAGTCGTAGTAAAAAGTAGACACTCCTATCCCAGTCCCTTGGGTCAGACATATTTCTGAACTCAGAACTTGTTTTGCATTTTTAAAAAGTGTTGTTGTTTAGTTGCTCAGTTGTGTCCATCTCTTTGCGACTGCTTGGACTGCAGCCGCTAAGCCTCCCTGTCCTTCACAAGTTCCTGGAGCTTGCTCAAAGTCATGTCCATCGAGTTGGTGATGCCACCCGACCATCTCATCCTTTGTCGTTCCCTTCTCCTTCTGCCTTCAATCTTTCCCAGCATCAGGGTCTTTTCCAATGATTCAGCTCTTCATATCAGGTGGCCAAAGTATGGGAGCTTCAGCTTCAGCATCAGTTCTTCCAATGAATATTCAGGACTGATTTCCTTTAGGATGGACTGGTTTGATCACCTTGCAGTCCAAGGGACTCTCAAAGAGTCTTCTCCAACACCACAGCTTGAAAGCATCAATTCTTCGAGGCTTAGCCTTCTTTATGGTCCAATTCTCTCAACCATACATGACTACTGGAAAAGCCATCCTTTGATTAGATGGACCTTTGTCAGCAAAGTGTCTCTGCTTTTTAACAGTTTTTAATGTTTTATGTTTTTAACAGTTTTAACTGTTGCTTCTTGACTTGCTAGCATAGTCCATATATGATATCCATATATTAACCCATGTATTATATATTAATAACACTCCCAGAGACACCTGGGGACAGTATGGTTGTAATAAACCACATTAATATATCTGTTTTTAACAGTTCTAACTGTTGCTTCTTGACTTGCCAGCATAGTCCATATATGATATCCATATATTAACCCATGTATTATATATTAATAACACTCCCAGAGACACCTGGGGACAGTATGGTTGTAATAAACCACATTAATATATCTGCAGTGGAACATGGAAATTGTCACATAGAATGGGATAAAGACTATATAATTTTTGACATGATCTTCTGTCCCTGATGGCTCAAGACGATAAAGAATCTGCCTGCAATGCAGGGGACTCGGGTTCAGTTGCTGGGTGGGGAAGATCCCCTGGAGGAGGGAATAGCTGCCCACTCCAGTATTCTTGCCTGGAGAATCCCATGGCCAGAGGATCCTGGTGGGCTACGGTCCATGGAGTCACAAAAGAGTCAGACAGGATTTAGTGATTAAACAACAACAGTTGTACCAGCTATTAAAGCAATAACTTTGTAGGCATAATTTCATTTAGTCCTAAAAAATAAGGCAGATATGAATATTATTTCCTTTTTTACTGATCAAGAAACAGAGGTTAAGAGCAATCTGAAGGGGACACTGGATCTGTATCTGTAGAGCCAGGCATGCCTCGGGGTTTACGCCCTGCTGTCCAGGGTGGGAAATGACCAGTGATGAAGGTGTGGGGTGAGAATGCTTAGGCCCCTTGCATCAGGGGAGGACAACATTCCAGAGGTGCCCAGTGGATCAGGTGCTGCTAGCTTTCTGCAGAACTGCTGCCATCACACCCTGTCTTGGTTCCCCTCTCTTCCTGCTCCTGCTTCCCCTCCCCGTCCTCTTCCAGATCTCTCCTGACTTCCTTTAGCAAATTGACTGCTCAGAAAGTCTTGCCTCAGGGGCTTCTTCTGCTTCAAAATAGCCCTGCTGAGCCCTGGGGAATTCCTGTCCCATGGAAACTGAGAGAGATAATGATTGTTGTTAGTGATTCTTGTTTGAACCATGATTTGGGGCACTTAGATGGGCATAATAGGGAGTCGGAATTGCCTGCAATGCTTCAGTGAGTGAATATACAGCGAGGATTTACTAGCTTTTCCTCAGCAGAATCTGTGACTCAATCTATCCACATCAGGCAGACACACACACCTCGCAGATACAGGGTTTCCCTTCTTGCTGTAGGTTTATCAGCTAACACCACTGTCTCAGGGACAACAACATCTGTCTAATCCGCTGAAACAGTATTACCTGAATCAAGGATCCCACTTTATGGTAAATGAAGTGTGACAAGGTGTGCATGACATGGAATCCACAGGTCCTTCCATGAACCACCTCACTTGGAAAATTCTAGCCTGACAGGGCATGAAACAGTCCCCTGCAGGCAAAGCAAAGAGGAGGTGTTGTCCTTCAGGGTTTTTTTGCCTACTGCAGAGTGACAGCCATTGCATACCACTGGTGACCCAATAGGAGGAATATAGAGGTTCTGCAAACAGAAATAAGAGTGGCTTCCCTGGTGGCTCAGTTGGTAAAGAGTCTGCCCGCAGTGCAGAAGATCTGGGTTCGATCCCTGGATCAGGAAGATCTACTGGAGCAAGGAATGACTACCCACTCCAGTATTCTTGCCTGGAGAATCCCATGGACAGAGGAGCTTGGTGGGCTACAGTTCATGGCGTCATAAGAGTCGGACATGACTGAGCGACTGAACCTGCCTGCCTTGCTCACCATTATTCCCAGTAACCTACTTCTTGTTGTTCGTTTGTATCTATTTCTAACAGTTTCCCCTTTCCCCCCCAGCTTTGGTGTACTTTCAGCAGTCACAGCATGGCTCTTCATGGGCTGACTGTCCTCCTCGGACTACTGGGGGCGTGTTCCTTGCGAGTGAGGAGGCCTGGAGATGTCCTCCCTTCCCCAAAGGCTCAGGTGCGGGTGTAGGGAACAGAAATCTGGTTTCCTCCCTCTGAAGCCCAGCTTGCACTCCAACCACCCGTGCAGAACCAGGCTGAGGTCTCATCCTCTCCTTTCTTCTGCTTCAGAGGAATCTGACCTCATTCATTTTCCAGGGTCACCAACAAAATAAATGGTGGGTTCAGGACCCAGGACTGTCAGACTGGACAGGTAAAAATGCAAGGTACCCAGTTAGATTTGAATTTCAGATAAACAGCTTTTTTTTTTTTTTAAAGCTTAAGTATGTCCCATGCAATACTTGGGACATACTTATATTTAATTTTTAAACATGGTTTATCTAAATTTCAAATTTAACTGGGTGTCCTGCATTTTATTTGGCAACTGTATCCGAACACTAGCCAAAATCTAATTTCAGTACCTATATTAAGAAGAGATGGCAAGAATACAGAGAAGAACTGTACAAAAAAGATTTTCACGACCCAGAGAATCACGATGATGTGATCACTGACCTAGAGCCAGACATCCTGGAATGTGAAGTCAAGTGGGCCTTAGAAAGCATCACTACAAACAGAGCTAGTGGAGGTGATGGAATTCCAGTTGAGCTATTCCAAATCCTGAAAGATGAAGCTGTGAAAGGGCTGCACTCAATATGCCAGCAAATTTGGAAAACTCAGCAGTGGCCACAGGACTGGAAAAGGTCAGTTTTCATTCCAATCCCGAAGAAAGGCAATACCAAAGAATGCTCAAAGTACAGCACAATTGCACTGATCTCACATGCTAGTAAAGTAATGCTCAAAATTCTCCAAGCCAGGCTTCAGCAATATGTGAACCGTGAACTTCCTGATGTTCAAGTTGGTTTTAGAAAAGGCAGAGGAACCAGAGATCAAATTGCCAACATCTGCTGAATCATGGAAAAAGCAAGCGAGTTCCAGAAAAACATCTATTTCTGCTTTATTGACTATGCCAAAGCCTTTGACTGTGTGGATCACAATAAACTGTGGAAAATTCTGAAAGAGATGGGAATACCAGACCACCTGACCTGACTCTTGAGAAATCTGTATGTAGGTCAGGAAGCAACAGTTAGAACTGGACATGGAACAACAGACTGGTTCCAAATAGGAAAAGGAGTACGTCAAGGCTGTATATTATCACCCTGCTTATTTAACTTATATGCAGAGTACATCATGAGAAACGCTGGACTGGAAGAAACACAAGCTGGAATCAAGATTGCCGGGAGAAATATCAATAACCTCAGATATGCAGATGACACCACCCTTATGGCAGAAAGTGAAGAGGAGCTAAAAAGCCTCTTGATGAAAGTGAAAGTGGAGAGTGAAAAAGTTGGCTTAAAGCTCAACATTCAGAAAATGAAGATCATGGCATCCAGTCCCACCACTTCATGGGAAATAGATGGGGAAACAGTGGAAACAATGTCAGACTTTATTTTTTGGGCTCCAAAATCACTGCAGATGGTGACTGCAGCCATGAAATTAAAAGACGCTTACTCCTTGGAAGGAAAGCTATGACCAACCTAGATAGCATATTCAAAAGCAGAGACATTACTTTGCCAACAAAGGTTCGTCTAGTCAAGGCTATGGTTTTTCCTGTGGTCATGTATGGGTGTGAGAGTTGGACTGTGAAGAAGGCTGAGAGCCAAAGAATTGATGCTTTTGAACTGTGGTGTTGGAGAAGACTCTTGAGAGTCCCTTGGACTGCAAGGAGATCTAACCAGTCCATTCTGAAGGAGATCAGCCCTGGGATGTCTTTGGAAGGAATGATGCTAAAGCTGAAACTCCAGTACTTTGGCCACCTCCTGTGAAGAGTTGACTCATTGGAAAAGACTCTGGTGCTGGGAGGGATTGGGGGCAGGAGGAGAAGGGGACGACAGAGGATAAGATGGCTGGATGGCATCACTGACTCAGTGGACGTGAGTCTGAGTGAACTCTGGGAGTTGGTGATGGACAGGGAGGCCTGGCGTGCTGCGATTCATGGGGTTGCAAAGAGTCAGACATGACTGAGCGACTGATCTGATCTGATCTGAAGAACCAAGTGGTTCCAACTCTTTGGGACCCCATAGCCTATAGCCCACCAGAGTCCTCTGTCCATGGAATTTTCCAGACAAAAATACTGGAGTGGATTGCCATTCTCTTTTCCAAGGGCTCTTCCTGATCCAGGGATTGAACCTGGGTTTCCCATGTTGCAGGCAGATTCTTTACTGTCTAAGCCACCCATGAAGCTCCTTTGAAATTAATAAATCACTTTAAATCTATAAATAAACTCAATACACATACTACAAAATTCAGAAGATAATGTAACTAAGCAAGGACTTGTGGGCAGAAAGCTAAAGTCTGACAGAGGGTTTGTAGCAAAGTAAGGCTTCAATACAGGGTGGCAAGCAAAGGAATGGAGACACGCCTCAGATCCACTTCCACTAACTCTTTGAGCTGGGAGCATTTTAAAGGGGAAGAACAAGGAAGCTGGGGTTAATCATTGTCTTGTGATGTTTCTGTGGCATCTCTTAATCATGGTTTTGGAAGTCAGGATGTTCTGGTTTGATTCTCTGGCCAAGTGGTCCATGGCTGGGGACCATTTGGTCCCCAGTGGGGACCTCTTAGCTCATCTTGCTCTGGAGAAACAACCTGAGTTTGTATAGTAATGATGACATCTATAATAGCAATTTTACTATAGTAACATGTTAGCTTATATCTTTCCTTTTTCTCCTTTGCTTTTCACTTCTCTTCTTTTCACAGCTATTTGTAAGGCCTCCCCAGACAGCCATTTTGCTTTTTTGCATTTCTTTTCCATGGGGATGGTCTTGATCCCTGTCTCCTGTACAATGTCACAGACCTCATTCCATAGTTCATCAGGCACTCTATCTATCAGATCTAGGCCCTTAAATCTATTTCTCACTTCCACTGTATAATCATAAGGGATTTGATTTAGGTCATACCTGAATGGTCTAGTGGTTTTCCCTACTTTCTTCAATTTCAGTCTGAATTTGGCAATAAGAAGTTCATGGTCTGAGCCACAGTCAGCTCCTGGTCTTGTTTTTGCTGACTGTATAGAGCTTCTCCATCTTTGGCTGCAAAGAATATAATCAATCTGATTTTGGTGTTGACCATCTGGTGATGTCCATGTGTAGAGTCTTCTCTTGTGTTGTTGGAAGAGGGTGTTTGCTATGACCAGTGCATTTTCTTGGCAAAACGCTATTAGTCTTTGCCCTGCTTCATTCTGTATTCCAAGGCCAAATTTGCCTGTTACTCCAGGTATCTCTTGACTTCCTACTTTTGCATTTCAGTCCCCTATAATGAAAAAGACATCTTTTTTGGGTGTTAGCTCTAAATGGTCTTGTAGGTCTTCATAGAACCATTCAACTTCAGCTTCTTCAGTATTACTGGTTGGGGCATAGACTTGGATTACTGCGATATTGAATGGTTTGCCTTGGAAACAAACAGAGATCATTCTGTCATTTTTGAGATTGCATCCAAGTACTGCATTTCGGACTCTTTTGTTGACCATGATGGCTACTCCATTTCTTCTGAGGGATTCCTGCCCGCAGTAGTAGATATAGCAAGAAGAGATAAGAAAGCCTTCCTCAGCGATCAATGCAAAGAAATAGAGGAAAACAACAGAATGGAAAAGACTAGAGATCTCTTCAAGAAAATTAGAGATACCAAGGGGACATTTCATGCAAAGAGGGGCTCGATAAAGGACAGAAATGGTATGGACCTAACAGAAACAGAAGATATTAAGAAGAGGTGGCAAGAATACACAAAAGAACTGTACAAAAAGATCTTCATGACCCAGAGAATTATGATGGTGTGATCACTGACCTAGAGCCAAACATCCTGGAATGTGAAGTCAAGTGGGCCTTAGAAAGCATCACTGCAAACAGAGCTAGTGGAGGTGATGGAATTCCAGTTGAGCTATTCCAAATCCTGAAAGATGAAGCTGTGAAAGGGCTGCACTCAATATGCCAGCAAATTTGGAAAACTCACCAGTGGCCACAGGACTGGAAAAGGTCAGTTTTCATTCCAATCCCGAAGAAAGGCAATGCCAAAGAATGCTCAAAGTACAGCACAATTGCACTGATCTCACATGCTAGTAAAGTAATGCTCAAAATTCTCCAAGCCAGGCTTCAGCAATATGTGAACCGTGAACTTCCTGATGTTCAAGCTGGTTTTAGAAAAGGCAGAGGAACCAGAGATCAAATTGCCAACATGCGTTGGATCATGGAAAAAGCAAGCGAGTTCCAGAAAAACATCTATTTCTGCTTTATTGACTATGCCAAAGCCTTTGACTGTGTGGATCACAATGAATTGTGGAAAATTCTGAAAGAGATGGGAATACCAGACCACCTGACCTGACTCTTGAGAAATCTGTATGCAGGTCAGGAAGCAACAGTTAGAACTGGACATGGAACAACAGACTGGTTCCAAATAGGAAAAGGAGTACGTCAAGGCTGTATATTATCACCCTGCTTATTTAACTTATATGCAGAGTACATCATGAGAAACGCTGGACTGGAAGAAACACAAGCTGGAATCAAGATTGCCGGGAGAAATATCAATAACCTCAGATATGCAGATGACACCACCCTTATGGCAGAAAGTGAAGAGGAGCTAAAAAGCCTCTTGATGAAAGTGAAAGTGGAGAGTGAAAAAGTTGGCTTAAAGCTCAACATTCAGAAAACAAAGATCATGGCATCCAGTCCCATCACTTCATGGGAAATAGATGGGGAAACAGTGGAAACAGTGTCAGACTTTATTTTTCTAGGCTCCAAAATCACTGCAGATGGTGACTGCAGCCATGAAATTAAAAGACGCTTACTCCTTGGAAGGAAAGGTATGACCAACCTAGATAGCATATTCAAAAGCAGAGACATTACTTTGCCAACAAAGGTTCGTCTAGTCAAGGCTATGGTTTTTCCTGTGGTCATGTATGGATGTGAGAGTTGGACTGTGAAGAAGGCTGAGAGCCAAAGAATTGATGCTTTTGAACTGTGGTGTTGGAGAAGACTCTTGAGAGTCCCTTGGACTGCAAGGAGATCTAACCAGTCCATTCTGAAGATCAGCCCTGGGATTTCTTTGGAGGGAATAATGCTGAAGCTGAAACTCCAGTACTTTGGCCATCTCATGCGAAGAGTTGACTCATTGGAAAAGTCTCTGATGCTGGGAGGGATTGGGGGCAGGAGGAGAAGGGGACGACAGAGGATGAGATGGTTGGATGGCATCACTGACTCAATGGACGTGAGTCTGAGTGAACTCTGGGAGTTGGTGATGGACAGGGAGGCCTAGCGTGCTGCGATTCATGGGGTCACAAAGAGTCAGCCACGACTGAGCGGCTGAACTGAACTGAACATGTTAGCAACAACAGTAATTTTAGTCATCTGACTCTTGTTGATTAGTGTTCAGTTAGCACAGGATTGAGGTCAGAAGGGACAAGAAAGAGAATAAAGTTTTGGATAGAGGGCATAATCATAAACTCAGCGGGGAACTCTGTTTAGGGGGACCTTGTTTTAATAGAGTAAACGATGTCTTTCTGCACCCTTGTGCCCAGCCACTCAGGTCTCCCACTCAAAGCTACCATTCAGAGGCAGTCCTGGTAGCTTGTTTCTTATTTATCGTTTTAGATTTGTTCTCTGTAAATCCAGGCATAATTATACCTGGATGTCTGTACTTTTAATTAGTTTAACAACTTCTCTTGGAGATAGGTCTTATTAGCCCATCTAGAATAGACTTGTTCTTTTAAATAATTGTTCGTTTATTAAAAAAAATTTTTTTTAATGTGGACCATTTAAAAAAGTCTTTATTGAATTTGGTACTTAATGTCTCCTGGGAGTCAGTGCACTTTCTAAAAGGAATTACATGACAGTGGAATGCCTACTGCTCAAATCCACAAAAATAAGAGTGTTTGTTTGTTTTTTTTCTTAAAAAAACTGATTCTAGAATAAGCGGAAGGACCCATAAATCAGTAGCATTCCTTTCTAGAAAAGCTGCCTCAGAGAAAGAGGCTGGTAGGTTCCTGGAAGGTTGTCATGCTAATAGGTAACAGAAAGGAAGATTCATTACAGGGAAGGAAGACACGGGGTCCAGGTTGCTCAGGGTTGATACATATGCTGGGTTTGGAGGTTACACGAGATTGATAAGAGCACAAAGTCTAATGTATCATCAAACAGGGACTTTCTTGCTGGCTGCTAGAATGGTGGGGAGAATGGGAGGATGGCGTGGCATGCTTGAAGTTATTATAGACTGATATTCATTTGAGGCAACTTGTGGGATTAGAGATGTCCCTTGCCCTCAGTAGGTTTACAAAATAATAGACTGACATGGAAGCAAAGATGCTACCTAAACAAACACAGAATTATGCCGGGGTCCAGCCCCGGCTGATCCAGGGTATTCGAAGGAGAGACGGCGTCGGCGAGGATCAGGAAACAACTGCTTAATTAAACGTTAATTAAGGATATAAAGAGTAATAGAATGAGGATAGCCCAGTGAGGAAATTCAGTGGAGAAAAGAGGCTGAGTAGCTTGGTTTACGCGGGAGACCAATAAAACTTCAAGACAAGAAGTTTGCACCACTTACGTAGGCCACAGGCGTCCTTCCGTTCTCCCGAATGAGAGGAGACGCTGAGGCCTCCCCGGTCGGATCTTAGAAGCCCAGGCATAATTAGTAAGCATGGCGGGTTCTGCACTCCAGATGGAGACTCAGCCAGGGTGAGAGAGAGAGCGACATGGGGAGACCAAGTTTCCGTGAACAAGGCTCACACTTTATTTTCCAAAGTAGTTTTTATACCTTAGGTTATGCATAGAGGATAATGGGGGAAGGGGTGGAGTCATGCAAGGACAGCAGTTCCTGATCCTAATCGAAGCCAGGCTTTCAAACTTATCATATGCAAAAGTTCAGGTGATTTACATCATCTTCTGGCCAGGAGGCCTGTTAACATTTTAAGAAACTTATATTTCTCTAAAGGTGATTATTCCAAAGTCAGGAGCCACCCTCCAAAAGCATTAGATAAAGTTGCATTCCTATAGGGCAAAGGTGTGGTGGGCTCAGTCAAGAAAATAATTAACTCAAGGGTCCAAGGTTACAAACATTAAAGCTACTACTTACACCAATTATATTAATCAATACACTGCCAGGGACACAGCAGGTAAGGGATATGGAGACTTAGCAGCAAACATTGGCCCAACAAGTGAAAAACCCTTCACCAATACAATTTCTAATGAATCTTTTAACTGCTCAAAAGAATCTGTGTTTAGACAGTTTAGAACATCTCCTGCCTATCACAGTTGGGAGGCTCTGAACAATCACATGTGGCCGGAAAAACCTATTCAGGCAAGCTAGAGAATTTCCAAAGGAGTTTGTGGGTTGAAGCACTGTCACACCCAGGAATTATTAACTGGAGCTGTAAGCTAACTCTTTTTTCAGAGAGAGGTAGTAGGGGACAGCCCCCCGTAAAGTCAGAGGTGTAGGTGAGAGCACAAAGCAGAAAGTAGGCAGACTCTGGTTTTGGGGGTAGATGCTCGAGAATTTCCAGCGGGACTCCTGAGGCTCAATCCCGCCTTTGCGTATGCTGAGCCTCCTTCCTCATGACCTTTGTCATGGGTGGAGCTCCTCACGCTGGCTCCCGGCAGTGATAGAATTCCAGTTGAGCTATTCCAGATCCTGAAAGATGATGCTGTGGAAAGTGCTGCACTCAATATGCAATATGCAGTCAATATGCAATATGCAATATGCACTCAATATGCAATATGCTGGCTCCCGGCAGAATTATTTTGAACAGAATCCGTATGTGGTGGTTTAGTCACTCAGTCCTGTCCAATTCTTTGCAACCCCATGGACTGTAGCCTGCCAGGCTCCTCTTTCCATGGGATTCTCCAGGCAAGAATATTGGAGTGGGCTGCCATTTCCTTCTCCATGAATTCATGCACTACAGTACAAATACATAAACATATACATATACATAAGATGCATGGTGTAGACTTCTTTGAACTTCATAATTCTCTGCTAGTCGTGTAATGAACCTAGGCCCTGAAATAAGCCTCAACAAAAGCCGGCTAATATAGTAAGAATTTAGTTTACAAAGAAAAATACAATTTATTTAATTGCTCTGTATCCTCTGTTCTTTCCTTTCCACAATTAATCTTTTCACTGCCTTTCAAAACTAAATTTTAAAAAAATTTAAAAATTGTATTATGTATTTATTTATTTTTGGCAGCGCTGGTTCTTTGCTGCTTTAAAGGGGCTTTCTCTGGTTTCAGCAAGTGGGGGCTACTCTTTGTTGGGACACACGGGCTCTTCATTGTGGTGGCTTCTCTTGCTGCAGAGTGCGGCTCTAGGCACTCCGGCTTCAGCAGTTGCAGCACAGAGCTCTGTAGCTGTGGCCTGCAGGCTCTGGAATGTGGGCTCGTGGTTGTGGCACAGGGGCTTAGTTGCTCCGTGGCATGTGGAACCTTCCCTGGTCAGGGATCAAACCCGTGACCACTGCAATGACAGGCAGGTTCTTATGCACTGTGCCACCAGGGAAGTCATCAAAACTAGACTTAAAAGAATCTAGTCCTATGGGAAATTTAATGTTGGGGAAAAGATCATTAGCTGAGTATGCCCCATAGCTTTGGCTTTTTCTTTTCAACACTCTTGAATCAGACATCTACTGGGACAGGGTAGCAGGTGTTCTCTGAGATGCGTGCGTGGTATCTATGCTCTTCTACTTTAGTTTATGTTAAATAAATCTCACAGGAACCCAAACAATCTAAGACTCTTCTCAGCCACAGGATTTACTTTAGCACTTCCTGAGAAGTGCTACTGGAAATATACAAGTCACACAACCCACTTGCAAACAGTACTTGGCACCATGTGAATGAGTTTCTGGAACAAACTCATTCATTTGGGGAGGGGCTAGAGTGTCAGAAATAGGTTCTTCTAAAAACAAACAAATGAAATGGGTATTTTTCCAGGCATTGTCTGGTAGTACTAGTCTGCCTACGCTCATGTTTCTTATTTCTTACTCTTTCTGGGTTACCTACACTTCATTTCCTCACCAGGTAGATGAAGATGGTAAAAACAGTGAAAATGATATTTATTTCTAAGCCTTCTCACTTCTTCATCAGTCCACCGAGGGACTTTCCTGTTGTCATGGGTTGGCAACATAGGGGAGGAAAATTTTTTTTTCATCCTTCTTAGAGTCCTTGGCTGGATCTGAAAATTAAACTGACAAGACAGATGAACAGGAGAAGAACATACAAATTATACTGAGTTTTTATATGAACACGGAGCCTGCACAAGAGAATGAAGATCCAAAGAAATGATTGCAGCAGGAAGCTTTTGTATCTTTTAGACAGAGAAACAATAAATTTGCGAAGAATTGAGAAGAAAAGGGGGTTTGGGCTAAGGGTGGTAAATGGTGAAGAAGTAACTCAGAATATAGGATTAGTTTAACAAGCTTGTGTTGCAGACTCTTCTGCTGCTTTCACTGGGTTGAGTCTGTCTCCAGTGAAAGGAGAATTTATTTCCTGTGTTTAGGCAGAAAGGGGGGTAACTTTAGCTGCATTTACTGCTTCTTCATTGCCTTCAACTCAGAATAATTTTTATGTCAACGAGGCATATTTTGGGATGACATTCTGGTTTTCCTTCAGCAAATAGGAGTCATGGAATCAAATAACTCTAAGCCCAGAGGGACTTGGAAGGGCCATTTGGTAGAAAAATCCAGGAGAAATAAATATAGACTCTTAGCTTTTCAGGGCTGGAAGGAAACAAGAGAATTCAACTCCATATCACGTATGTGAATCTCTCTGGAAATGTGTAGAACTGTTAAAACAATTTCTAGCTTTTTGAAACTGTAATTTCTTAACCATGTTTCTTTCCCAAACTTGAAACACTAATAACCAATTCCCACCTTTCAAACCAATAATATTTCAGAATGTTGCAATTATTGTACTTAATACAAAAAACTATCATTCTATGTCGCTGCTTAAATTGCACTCCTGGTTTTTTGTATTTCTTTAAAACAGTAGTTCTTTCTTTCCTGTGATAATCTTCTGGTATGTTTTTCTATTTTCTCATTTGAGAAAATAGAGATTATCTTTGTTTTCATCTTCTCTTGGTTCAAATCTCAAAGGGTATTGAATTGGAAACCTGAGGAGCCTAATTAGCAGAGAAAATAAAATAAGAAAAAATCAATACAATAAGCTATTTAAAAAAATTAATTCGGCAGCAGAGAGGACCCTAGTTCAGTTCAGTTCAGTTCAGTCTCTCGGTCGTGTCCAACTGTTTGCGACCCCATGAATCACAGCACGCCAGGCCTCCCTGTCCATCACCGACTCCTAGGGTTCACTCAAACTCATGTTCATTGAGTCGGTGATGCCATCCAGCCATCTCATCCTCTGTCGTCCCCTTCTCCTCCTGCCCCCAATCCCTCCCAGCATCAGAGTCTTTTCCAATGAGTCAACTCTTTGCATGAGGTGGCCAAAGTATTGGAGTTTCAGCTTTAGCATCAGTCCTTCCAATGAACACCCTGGACTGACCTCTTTTAAAATGGACTGGTTGGATCTCCTTGCAGTCCAAGGGACTCTCAAGAGTCTTCTCCAACACCACAGTTCAAAAGCATCAATTCTTTGGCTTTCAGCTTTCTTCACAGTCCAACTCTCACATCCATACATGACCACTGGAAAAACCATAGCCTTGACTAGATGGACCTTTGTTGGCAAAGTAATATCTCTGCTTTTGAATATACTATCTAGGTTGGTCATAACTTTCCTTCCAAGGAGTAAGTGTCTTTTAATTTCATGGCTGTAATCACCATCAGTAGGAATTTTGGAGCCCCCCAAAATAAAGTCTGACACTGTTTCCCCATCTATTTCCCATGAAATGATGGTACAGGATGCCATGATGTTCGTTTTCTGAATGTTGAGCTTTAAGCCAACTTTTTCACTCTCCACTTTCACTTTCATCAAGAGGCTTTTGAATTCCTCTTCACTTTCTGCCATAATGGTGGTGTCATCTGCATATCTGAGGTTACTGATATTTCTCCCGGCAATCTTGATTCCAGCTTGTGTTTGTTCCAGTCCAGCGTTTCTCATGATGTACTCTGCATAGAAATTAAATAAGCAGGGTGACAATATACAGCCTTGATGTACTCCTTTTCCTATTTGGAACCAGTCTGTTGTTCCATGTCCAGTTCTAACTGTTGCTTCCTGACCTGCATATAGGTTTCTCAAGAGGCAGGTCAGGTGGTCTGGTATTCCCATCTCTTTCAGAATTTTCCACAGTTTATTGTGATCCACACAGTCAAAGGCTTTGGCATAGTCAATAAAGCAGAAATAGATGTTTTTCTGGAACTCGTTTGCTTTTTCCATGACCCAGCGGATGTTGGCAATTTGATCTCTGGTTCCTCTGCCTTTTCTAAAACCAGCTTGAACATCAGGAAGTTCACGGTTCACATATTGCTGAAACCTGGCTTGGAGAATTTTGAGCATTACTTTACTAGCATGTGAGATGAGTACAATTGTGCGGTAGTTTGAGCATTCTTTGGCATTGTCTTTCTTTGGGATTGGAATGAAAACTGACCTTTTCCAGTCCTGTGGCCACTGGTGAGTTTTCCAAATTTGCTGGCATATTGAGTGCAGCCCTTTCACAGCATCATCTTTCAGGATTTGGAATAGCTCAACTGGAATTCCATTACCTCCACTAGCTTTGTTCATAGTAATGCTTTCTAAGGCTCACTTGACTTCACCTTCCCGGATGTCTGACTAGGTGAGTGGTCACACCATCGTGATTATCTGGGCCGTGAAGCTCTTTTTTGTACAGTTCTTCTGTGTATTCTTGCCACCTCTTCTTAATATCTTCTGCTTCTGTTAGATATCACCTAGCAAAATATCTCCATATTGTAAGATGAAGAAAGGAAGATCCAGAATGTTCGTGTGACTTGTCCAAGGATACACAGATGGTTAATGATGGAACCTCTGCTGGTCACATTCACTTGACTTCCAGACAGGGCTGTGAGAAAGATCTTAAGAGAAACTTCAATGCATAAAGAGTATTTTAGTTTTTCTCTGTTTCTGAAAACTTGCTTACTAAACATTTGGATTCTAAGAACTTCTTTCCTTTCTTTCTTTTTCTTTCCCCTTCGTTTCTTTCTTTTTTCTTTTTCTTTTCCTTCCTTTTTTCCTTCCTTTCTTCTTCCCTTTCTTCTTCCTGCCTTCCTTCTTCCCTCTCTCTTTCATACTTGCTTTCTCTTTACACAGAGAAGTTAACTCCAATTTAAACTCTTTTGGCTTCAAAGTTATAGAAAATTTGTATCTACTGAGCTGATTCAATTTTCAGACAATTCTCAGTGTCTGGAAAGAACTTCAGACTCTTCTAGGTCTTGGCTGTTTACAATAATGAAGAGGAGCCGTAGGATAGGTAATCCAAATTAATAAATCACTCTTGAGAAATTACAAACTAGTTTAAATATAAACATTAGTAACTAGATTGATGTCTTAATGGGAGCATCCTTCTTAGGCAAAGCCTAAGAAATACCGGACTATTTAGGGATTTGTTTTCAAAAGGAGGGGACTTACATGACCAAATCCAACACTATCCGTACAGCCCGTAAAACAAACTTTTATAAGAGCAAATAATACTTGGGAGACAGTGTATTAAAAAGCAGTTATATCACTTTGCTGACAAAGGTCTGTATAGTCAAAACTGGTTTTTCTGGTACTCAGGTACCAATGTGAGAGTTGGACCATAAAAAGTGCTGAGCAGCGAAGAACTGTTGCTTTTGCATTGTGGTTCTGGAGAAGACTATTGAGAGTCCCTTGAACTGCAAGGAGATTAAACCAGTCAATTCTAAAGGAAATCAACCCTGAATATTCTTTGGAAGGACTGATGCTGAAGCTCCAATTTTTGGCTGCCTGATGTGAAGAGCCAACTCATTGAAAAAAGACTCTGACCCTGGGAAAGAACAAAAGCAAAAAGAGAAGGGGGTGGGAGAGGATTAGATGGTTAGATAGCGTCATCGACTCAATGGACGTGAATTTGAGCAAACTCTGGGAGAGACTGGAGAACAGAGGAGCCTGACATGCTGCAGTCCATGGGGTTACAAAGAGTCAGACACGACTAAGTGACTGAAGAACAGCAGCAATATTTGGGAATATATTTCATATAAGAGGAGTCTAAGCAAATGGTTATGGTTTGCTTAAAGAATGGAGTATATTCAATATATGAAGGAAAGTGGATAGTGGACCTTCTGTGATAAAGCTCCTAGGGTGGATCTCATTTGAAAATGCCAAAAAGTTTAGAGAGGAACCAAAGGGAGTGATTAGCTATAATAATTTCCAGGAATGTTATTAACATGGTTTTCTGTATAAACATTCCTGCCTACCACTTCCTCCAGTGAAGTGTTTTTTTCAAATGCATTCGAACTCTATGAATCTCCTCTCTTCTGATTATTATTATCTTTCTGATTCTTGCTTTTTAAAGAAAGAAGGTAAGCTGTTTTTATTGAAAAGGATTTTACATTTCTTCTCTTTGAAGATGTTGCAAAGTAGACACCATGAATAATGGAGAATTTTCTCATAGTGGAAACATTTTTTAAAGACTGCATGGGAAATAAAAAGATGTTGATACAAAATAAAAAGATGCTGACCTGTGAGTTCACTGTTCTAAAGACCAGTGTGTATCCTTGAACACCTGGACTGAGCAATGGCAGATCACAGAAGTTCTTGAAGGATTGTTTTCCAAACTGCTAGATGGGAAGAATACAAATGAATTAATTTCTTCCTCAGTTCAGAATCTGGAACTGAAGATGGCATAGTTCCACTTTCTTTAGACCCTTTTACTTTTTAAGGGTTATGTGACCCTTTGTTTTCTTCAAGTTGATTCTTCTTATATGAGGGATCTCAGAACCAGAAACCTTCATGGACAAATGTTTTGCTAAAAAGTAGTTCTTCCTTTATTTATAACTTTGCTCCTTCAGACCATTCTGTTCCCTAAATATCCCATTTCCCAGTTTCTGACCACTAGGTGTCATAAGTATTCACACTAATGCCTCCAAGATGTAAACATAAACTTTACCTATTAAAATGAGGCCCTGAATGTATGACTTCTCATATATGATCTTATGTCACCTGGGGTCGCATATTAGCTCCAATTTACATGCAATTCAACCTCAGAATGAAAAGTTCAGGGAAAGTCACAAAATTAAGGAAAAATGAAATGGAACTCTTGTGGTATACAAAGTTGTGGTTGTTTAGCTTTTAACTCTGCAGAGCTTGTTTCTTCCTAACCCCCTTTCCCACTTGACCTCCAGAGTTGCCTTTAGACTCATTGCATGAGATTAACAGGCACCTCCTTTTAGGAATGGGCTTTGCAAGAGCATATTGATAGCCTTGGGAAATCTCTGCATTACTTTGCAAGAGGATACACATGAGACACTGGGACCCACTCTCATTCTGCTTATTTGAGCTTCAACTAAAGGGACTGACACATTGAAAAATTATTTTCAAGTCATTTTGAAGCTAGGATGATCAATTCAAACCTTTTCATTTTATGTTGGGGAAATGATACCTGGAGGAGTTTGCTCATTGTCCAAAGATAGTAGCAGAACTGGACCTTGGACACGCGTCTTCTGACTCCTAGGCATCCTCGGTCTTCTGTTAGTTATTGCTGTTCTCATGATATATTTATGCATTTGTTTTGGAATTTTGAAAAAAAAAGTAAACCACAGTATTCCTTAGACTGTGTTAATATTGTAAGAAAACCCTTAGCTCAGTAAACTTCCTCTGTGGAGATTTGTTGTTAAAAAACAGAAGTAGTTTATTAGTCATTGGAACAATGGCAAGAAATAAATTTTAATGCTCTTATTTCACAGAATTTGCAGATTTGTTTCAGATAGATGGAAAAACTGTCCCATTTAGCTTTTCTTTGTATGCCAAGTCAAACAGATTCATACATATCTCTCAATAAATTTTTTTAAAAAGATGACCATATTTAATGAACAGATAATCTTTTGGTATTTCAAGTCAAAAAGAATACTATTGTTATTCTCACCAAGATGAAAAGAAAATAGGCTTAGTCAATTGGCTATCAAAGCAGTGAAAATATTGCATTTTAAGCTGTTGTTCAGTCACCTCATGGACTGCAGCATGCCGGGTTCCCCTGTCCTCCACTATCTCCCGGAGTTTGCTTGTTCATTGTGTTGGTGATGCTATCTAACCATCTTATCCTCTGCCACTCCATTCTCCTTTTGCTTTCAACATTTCCTAGCATCAAGGTCAGATTCTTCACCATCTGAGACACCAGGGAAGCCCTGGTGAGTAGCTGTACCATAAAATTATTAATTTTATTTATGTAAGGAAGGAAATGGCAACCCGCTCCAATATTCTTGTCTGGAGAATTCCATGGACAGAGAAACCTGGTGGGCTACAGTCCATGGGGTCACAAAGAGTTGGACATGACTGGGGGAGTAACACTTTCACTTCTTGGGACAAGCAGCACTGTCCTCGTATGATCAGAAGGCCTGAAGTGTCCATATCAATGGTGTTCACTCAGTTCCCCCGGAGAGGACCCTACACTCTCTGGTAAATGTGGTTCTCTTCTTTATTCTGAGATTTCCATGGTCAGTTCAGGTGCAGAATTTCTTTTGAGTAATAATTTCCCCCTAATTACAATACTAAACAATTGCTTTGACTAAATTATTTATACAAAATTTGGAAGACTGAATTAAAAATTAATTTTTTGATTACAGTGAAAGTGCATGGAACTAGTTAAACTGGTAATTCTGAGCATTGTTTGAGATGTTTTACCAAAAAATGTTGCAAGGTCAAATAGGTTAGGGAAATAAGGTTTATGCTTAAAATCCTTTCTTAAACATTAATATTGCTGCTTAGCATATTATAGACTTTGAAAAATCCTGCAATTAAGAAACTTGATCAAATCTAAGCTAACACTTTCCAAGTATTGTTAGTTAGAAACTTTTATTGTAAAATACCAAATAACATTTGGTAAAAAACAGGTTGAGAAACCTTGATTTCCAAAGTGACACAAAATCCTCCTTTGATAAATCAACTACACTATTTCTTGAAAAGTGTAATTCTTTTATTTGATTTCTATATTATTTATTGGCAGTATCTAAATAGTATCCCCTTTGCCTTCATGGCTACTTTCTGGCAACAAGATTCATAGCTGCAACATCAAAGGCCAAAGTCTTGTTAAGTTTATTTGTAGAATTTTTCAAGTATCAGTATCCTGTCAGCAGATGGACTATTTTAAGATATTATTATTTTTCTGTGTTATAAAACAGCTATTTCAGTTGATTTCCTCTAGCCCATTTATTTTCTTTCACTTAATGTGAAATTGTTCTATGTCAGAGTTAGTAATTATTTACTAGAGGACAAATAAGCCTGGACTAAAAATACAGTTGTATTTCCTGGGAGATACAGCCGTAACATAATATGGCTGTTACTTGATGGTAGGAGTAACTTTCACATTCAAGATAGAATACAGGCTCATTAGTGTGACTTAATAGGTTTAGTGCAGTTGTTTCTCAGGCGGCAGGGAAGTGGTACACCCAGATCGCTGCTGGTAATGGGGAGTAGCACAAGAAAGCAAGATAAAACAAAGTAACCTGGCTACTATCTCATTTTTTTGTTATAAGTTGGTCCTGGGTCCCGATACTTCCATAACTGGCTTATTCCATAAACCCCAGAGAATTGTAATAATGTTTTTGCACTATTTTGGATACAGTCATAGCTTAAGTGATTTGCTTTCCCTCTGAGTATTTTTTATTTCTGTATCTCAAGAGAGAATTCATTTAAATTAGTTTGTCACCATCTCATACAAAGAACTCTTACTAAGAAGTTTTTTTTGTTTGTTTTTTTTTTTTTTACTAAGAAGTTTTATGCCAAGCTACTACGAAGACCATTGATTACTCTCAAGTTCAAGCTCAATCCAGAATCAGCCCAGTCCTTAACTCCATTATTTATGTGCAGAGTATCAACTTTTTCTTCTCCTGATATACACACCATGAATCCTATCAAAAAAACTTCTATAAACAATACTTGCTCTTTCTGTCCTCAGGAGTGATATAATGATTGTGGTTGTTGGAGAAGACTCTTGAGAGACCCTTGGACTGCAAGGAGATCCAACCAGTCCATTCTAAAGGAGATCAGTCCTGGGTGTTCTTTGGAAGGAATGATGCTAAAGCCGAAACTCCAGTACTTTGGCCACCTCATGCAAAGAGTTGACTCATTGGAAAAGACTCTGGGAGGGATTGGGGGCAGGAGGAGAAGGGGACGACAGAGGATGAGATGGCTGGATGGCATCACCGACTTGATGGACATGAGTCTGAGTGAACTCTGGGAGTTGGTGATGGACAGGGAGGCCTGGTGTGCTGCAGTTCGTGGGGTTGCAAAGAGTCGGACACGACTGAGTGACTGAACTGAACTGAACTATGGGAACCCAGAATTTTATAGAATTTGTTTTGGTCCAAGACCTATTATTATCTGGTTCTCCCTGGCTATTTCAATTGGTATCCCATTACTCTTCTCCTTTCTATATTAATAACAAATGGATTACTAGTCTCCAAACATTCCATGATTTTCTTGCTGTCTTTTTCTTTTTTTTGCATATGTGCTTCTCTTCCACTGTATTATTCCATTCCCTTGCTTTATCACACAATTAAATTCTTCTCATATTTCCAAATTTGGAATGGGTACCACTTATGGGTTATCTTTCATGTTCATTCCTAAGTGCAAAGAAAATTTTAATTTTCATGAATAACTTGAGGTTAGAGACTTTAATAGTATATTACTTGGGATGGGAGTAGTTGCTCTCACATACAATACTCAAAATATATAAATTATCAAGTATGTATGATAGAAATTTACTTTTCAGTCACATAGACTACCAGAGATATTACTGTGAAACTTTCCCCTAACTAGTGATTCGGGATTTTAGCCTTGTACTATCTTGTATGTTCCTCATCTGACACTATGCTTATCTGTATCCAGCTAGTGAAAGAAAAAGAGTGAAGAAGATGTAGTCACTTCTTAACAACCTTAATCTGGAAGTAATACACATTACTTCCTCTTGTTTCTGTTGGTAAGAACAGGTCACATGGCCCAAACTAAATGTACTGAAGTTGAGAAGTGTGTTCCCTGACTGGGCAGCAGTTCCTGGTAACAACTCCAGGAAGGAAAAGCATACGTCTGGGGGATAAGAGTTAGCTATCTTGGCTAGAGTTAATATTCTTATGTTTGCAATGACATAAACTTCAACTTGTGGTGGTGGTTTAGTCGCTAAGTCGTGTCCAACTCTTGTGACCCCATGGACTGTAGCCTGCCAGTCTCCTCTGTCCATTGGATTTTCCAGGCAAGAATCCTAGAGTGGATTGCCATTTCCTTCTCCAGGGGATCTTTCCGACCCAGGAATCGAACCTGGGTCTCCTGCATTGCAGGCAGATTCTTTACCGACTAAGCTATGAAGGAAGCCCATACTTTGACTTAAGAAAGCTTAAACAACAAGGTTACTTTAGTGAAATCACTCAGGCGGTAGTTCTGAGAATCCAAGGAAGAGCTGAGAGGATCAGGCAAACTGGGGAACTCCAAATATGAACTTGGACACACAATGCCACCATTGCTATCTATGTCTCTGTTTTTCCTGCTTATTAATTTTGCCCTCTCCTATTGCAGATAGATGATTTCATCTACATGGTGGGGGTGGGAACATAGCCAATTCCAGGTTACAGCCTCCAAGTTTTATGATTCCAGAACAAAGTAAAAACACATCCCCCCATCCCATTTTGCTATATAAAAATCCCACAGACAGACTCAGGGCAGTTTGCCAAATGCGTTCCCTCACTGGACTAATCACCATGACTACTGCTAAGAAGTGAGATATATATAAAGTTTAGGATGTTTGTGGGCCCAGTCCCTGCATGACTTGGGACATTGCAATTTTATTTCAAAATGTCCTAGGGTAAGTGGAAGAATATTACTGTCCAGGTGGATACAACCTTGGGATAGAAACTAGATTAGAGGAAAGGCTTCAACACATTGCAGAAGTGTATGCAGTGAATAAGGAATGTGGAATCAGGTCAGCTTCTGCTGCTTTACCTGAAATCTAGGCTTTGTTGTTCCATTTATAGAGCACAGGCAGAGCAGACTGAGCAGAATTCTGAAGGGCCCTGGGATTTTCACAATGGTAAATGAGCATTGGTTTTACCATAAAGTCACCAACTGCATTAGCCCCTAACAAGAGAGTCAGCCTGTTTTTTAAGTTTTGAAGTCAGACATTGACTTTTCCTCTCTAGCTATGAAAGTCCTAGGTGGCATTGTCTTCTAATATAGGCTGGCATCATATACATTGAAAGTCTGCTGTTTTCTGTAGCCACCTTAATTAATCATTTTAGCTAGATCTTGGATAACTTGCTGCGGCTTCTATGTCAGCACTTGCTGCTTCATCTTGCACTTTTATATTATGGAGATAGTTTCCTTAATATATGGAGAGGTTTCCTTAAACCTCATGAACCTACTTCTGCTAACTTCAGACTTTTCTTCTGCAATTTCCTCATCTCTCTCAGCCTTCATGAAATAGGTTGTTGATTAGTACTAGGCTTTTGGCTTAAAGGGATGTTGTGGTTGGTTTGATCTATTCAGATCACCAGAACTTTCTCCATGTCAGCAATAAGGTGGTTACACTTTCTTATTTATGTATTCACTAGAGGATCAATTTTAAGCTCCTTCAATAACTTTTCCTATGCAGTCCCACCTCAGTTAAATGGTACACGAGTCCTAGCTTGCCTCCTATCCTGATTTTCAAGATGCCTTCCTCACTCAGCTTTATCATTTATAACTTCTGATTTAAAGTGAGAGGTATGTGACTTTTCCTTTCACTTGAACACTTTGAGGCTATGGTATGGTTATTAGCTGGCCTAATGTCAATATTATTACGTCTCAGGGAATAAGGATGTCAAAAGTTATGCAGAGAGGAGAGGATGACTGGTGGCTGGAGCAACCAGAAAAAAGAATTTGAATAAATATTTTTCCAAAGAAGATCTATAAATGATCAATAGATACATAAAAAGTGCTCAACATCGCTCATCATCAGGGGAATGCTAAGGAAAATCATAATAAGATACAACCTGACATGTGCTAGCTCTTTTTAAAAAGAGGTAGCACATGCAGGGGGCCTGGAGAAAAGGGAATTCTTGGGTATTGTTGGTGGGAATATAAATTTTTGTAGCCACTATGAAAAATAGTATGAAGACTGAGAGCAGGAGGAGAAGGGGACGACAGAGGATGAGATGGTTGGATAGCATTACTGACTCAATGGACATGAGTTTGGGTAGGCTCCGGGAGTTGGTGATGGACAGAGAGGCCTGGCGTGCTGCGGTTCATGGGGTTGCAAAGAGTCGGACACGACTGAGGGACTGAACTGAACTGAAGAGAATAGAACACAAGTGTTATAGGCCAAAACTGAGGGCTAATATGGGAAATTATGGATGCATGAATTCACTCTGTGAGGGGAATTCATTCACAGTGTACAATGTATATCAAATCATCACATTGTCCATTTTAGATATATCTCCATTTTGTTTTCACTATATCTTAATAAAACTGAAAAAAAGAAAAAAGGTAAGTCAGTGTTTCTCAGCCTTCTTTTTATTATTATCTATGGAGCCATTTTAGACATTATTTTCCTAGTAACCATTACTTCCTGTGAAATTTTAATAATACCAATATTCTATATATCTGTTCATGTTCCTTGGCCCCTTTGAGGGACATAAACCATTGTAATATCAAAGTATTTTTCACTGCCCCAAGAGCCCACTTCTGCTGGTGGGGCGCACTGCCCCGCTGAATCCACAGGGTAAGTGAATGGCACTGCTTTCAATACCATCATCATTAGTTGAGTAGTAAAAAGAACATGCAATTTATAGTTGGTTGTCTTTGGGAGATTAAAATACCAACTCTAACTTGTACTATATCCCTCTCTTATTTAGAAAAATTATTCAGTTTCCTTATTCCTCATGGATTAACTAGGGTAAGGTTAAAATAATAAGCAAACAAAGAAACAGGATGGAAAATATCTTATCTGCCTATATCATGGGGTTGCTGTGAGAGTAATTTTTCCTGAAATCAGCTGATTTATCAAGATGGGACTCACTGCAAGACTATCAGCTCTTTCTTCACAAAACCAGAGTCTTGATGTAATTAACATAAAACATCAGGTGTGTGCACAGCAGTAACAGGAATGTGGCAATCAGCTCTGCATTTCAACTGAGCAAACAGTCAGATAATAAGCTACTTTCGTGGAGACTTTGTCTAAACATAAAGGAGAACTCATGCCTAATAGAGGGAAAAAGTCATGAAGGGAAATTAGAATATTTTCCTTTTAGAAACTTTGAGAACAATACCAAACATTGCCAGGCCCTGGATTGGGTGTGTTATAGCCGTGGTTTCCAATCCCGATAGTAACATGTAGAGTTACATGTTAGTTAGTATTAGACATGTTAGAGTTAGTATTAGACACAGTTGTCTGCTGTACCTGTGTGCTCAGTTGCTAGACATGTCTGACTCTTTGCAACCTCATGGACTGTAGCTGACCAGGCTCCTCTGTCTATGGAATTTCCCAGGCAAGAATACTGGAGTGGGTTCTCCCTACTCCAGGGGATCTTCCCCATCCAGGGATCGAACCTGTGTCTCCTGCATTGGCAGGTCAATTTTTTGCCACTGAGCCTCCTGGGAAGCCCCGTTGTCTATTGTAGCAACAGTTATTTTATTTGCTTCCAAGTCTGTGTGGCAGTAATGTGGTAGCCCTGTCTATCTTGCTTGGGGTCACTCATGTGGCTGCAGATTGTGGGTGACTTGTCTGAGAGCTAGTTGGTCTAGAGAGCCTCAGCTGGATGGCTTGCTTTTGCTCCACATGATCTTTTTCCCAGGTCGATCCCAGCTCGACCTGGGCTGGATCTCACTGCTACACATCCCAAGAGGGAAAGAATGGAAACTGCATAGCTTCCTGAGACCCATACTCAACCCACACAACATTACTTCCGTTGGTCCTACTGGTCAAAGTAAGTTACAAGGCCAGCCCAGGTTCAAGGAATGTGGAAACAGACTCCACCTCTTGCTGAGAAAAGCTGCCAAGTATTTGTGGCCATTTTAAATTTAACCTATCTAGTCATTCTCATAGATGAATTTATTTGTTATTTATTTTCAGTAATTTCCTAATAAACTTTTAAAAATTAATAATTCACCATCTTCAACATAGTACAATAAGAAGTAGGGTAAGGAAATTAAAACTTGTAACAATTCATGTATTGTTGTTGTTCACTCATGAAGTCATGCTCGACTTCTTTGCATGTAGTGACCCAAATTGAAGTAAAATTCTAATTGTTAAAATTGAAATGAATTATTTCAGAGATGTCAAATAAATATACTTGGGGTATAGACACTTCTCCTAAATGCTGCTTGTGTAATGAATTATTTTATCATGTAGGTTTAGCCGATGCTCCGTGTCTGGAGCCTTGCCCCTAAGTTAAGACTGTAGGTGGGCCCCCTAGTAAACTAGAAACTGCTGGGGATGAGGCTTTCACAGGGTCTCTAATTTTGGTACAACCCCCTTTTCTTGCCTTGAAAATCCCATGGACAGAGGAGCCTGGCAGGCTATGGTACATGGGGTTGAAAGGGGTTGAAAAGAGTTGAACATAACTTAGTGGCTGAATACACACACACACACACACACACACACACACACACACAGCATCCTTACACCTCCTCTTTTCTTCCAGAGCTGGTAAAGAGAGGCTTTCTCTTCAGATTGAGCAGTAAGGTGGAAATAGTCTGTCAAATGAGCTTTGTGCTTGGGAGCTAGGGGTTTGTTTTCCCTTGGTAGAAGGAGGCAGCTGAGCGCAGGGCATCTTAGGATTATACAGATCTGTTATGCTCTCTGATCTATCATTTTATTTGTGTGTGTCATTAAAACTTCATTATTTTTAACTTATTTTTATTGAAGTATGGTTGATTTATAATATTATTTCAACAAAACATACATATCTCTCTATTCAATTTACATACTAAACTTTCAGTATAAAAACAGGTATAAAATAAAGCAACCAACTTTTTGATCCAAGGTAAATCATCTACAATCTGGGAAGAAATTTCTTTTATTTCTAGCATACAAAACCACTACATTGTAAATTATTTAAAAAAATTTACTATATATGGCAACCACAGATTATCATACAAAGTGAAATAAGTCAGAAAGAGAAAGACAAATACATATGATATCACTTATATGAGGAAACTAAAATATGACACAAATAAACTTATCTACAGAGCAGAAACAATCTCATAGACATAGAGAACAGACTTGTAGTCACCAAGGAGGTGGGGTGGGGAGAGATGAACTGGAAGTTTGGCGTTAGTACATGCAAACTATTATGTACAGAATGGATAAACAACAGGTCCTACTGTATAGCACGGAGAGCTGTATTCAATATCCTGGGATAAAGCGCCATGGAAAAGAACATGTGTGTGTGTGTGTGTGTGTGTGTCCCTGGAGGAGGAAATGGTAGCCCACTCCAGTATTCTTGCCTGGGAAATCCCATGGACAGAGGAATCTGGTGGGCTTTCAGCCCATGGAGGTGAAAAGAATTTGACATGACTGACTGAGTGAGTATGCACGCAGATATATGTAAAACTGAGTTGCTTTGCTGTACAGCAGAAATTAACACAAAATTGTAAATCAACCACATGGCTCTGTCATTTTAAAATTTTGTTTTCTAGTTTTAGGACTCTACAAATTTACATCTCTGATCTTTAATTTTCTCATTTTCACTATGGAAATAATACATAACTCATAGGATTGTTGTAAACACTAAGTAATTAATGGCATTGACATATTAAGTATAGTTGAGGGCATGAGGTAGGTGGATGTGAGTCTCAGTGAACTCCGGGAGTTGGTGATGGACAGGGAGGCCTGACGTGCTGCGATTCATGGGGTCACAAAGAGTCGGACACGACTGAGCGACTGATCTGATCTGATGAGTAGAAGTAAATTAAGTTGAATTTTACTTTTCATAGATAGCTTATGGGACCATATTTATATTATTTATTCATTGATTCAAAAATTTATGGTGCTACTTCTGTGTGCTATGTATACTGCTGAGTTTTGAGTATACCAGTATTCAGCAGACAGGGTCCATGGTCACATGGAGTGTATGGTCTAATCTCCTTAGTACCTAGACTATTGTCAAATGACCAGCAGCACTGGCATCACCAAGGAAACTGTTAGAAGGGCAGACTTTCAGGCTCTCTCCCAGACCCACTGAATCAGTCTGAATTTTAACAATTTCTTCCACACGATTCATATACATTATTGTTTGAAAAGCACTGGTCTACTGAACCTGAAGTGGATGGAGTCTATGATATTTATTCCATTTGGTACCTAAAGGGGTCCTGGTCTGTAAATGTGAGATACAGAACTAAAAATGTAGAGATAACAAGCTAAAAAGAGTTTGGTTTTTATCACCTAATTTAGCAGAAAGAAATCAGGTAAGACCTACATGCCAAAGTACTAGAGAGAAAATAATGATGATAAAAGCAAAGGCATGCATATTCTAGGGTCCTTTCTCTTATCCTTGGTTGTGAAGGATGTGGTGCAAGCTTTGACATAACCAACCAGATCCTGTCCTATACCCACCCTGCCCCCACCCTCGGTCTTGCTATATTTATGGGAGTCTTATTGAATGAATGATATGTTAAGGGATTTTTCACTGCAGGACAAGGGAGAAGATTTCACTTGCTGAATGTGCCAATGTCTGGGTCCCCTTAAAGATTTTTATCAACGATGTTAATAAAGTCATAGCAAGAAAGCCTTCATATCTACCAAGGGCAGAAGCTACTAGTTGTCCCCCAGTACCTGTTCTCACTCTCTTACTTCATAGAATTATTCTTCTTAGCCTGAAACATAGCTGCTCAGAACAGATTTCATTTTTCAGCCTCTTTTGCAGGGAGGTGTGGCCTCATGACATTCTAACTAGGTCTATAAACCAAAGTGTTATATGGAATGACACTTTGGGTTGATCATCTTAAACAGACTGGAGACAAACTTCTTGGTTCTTTCCTCCTTCCTATTAGCTGGAAAGTGGATGTGACAGCTGAAGCTCTAGCCTTCATCTTTGACTATGAAGTGAAAGAGGTGTTTAGGATCCTAGAACCCAGTCAAAGGGACCAGAATCCCTGATGTTCACAGTCACCAGTCCAGTCCAGAGAGGTATGTCTATAGTCTTTGTTCATTTAAGATGGAATATAATTCTATTTCATTGAAGTCATGGTATCTTCAGATCAGATCAGATCAGTCGCTCAGTCATGTCTGACTCTTTGCAACCCCATGAATCGCAGCACGCCAGGCCTCCCTGTCCATCACCAACTCCCAGAGTTCACTCAGACTCACGTCCATCGAGTCAGTGATGCCATCCAGCCATCTCATCCTCTGTCGTCCCCTTCTCCTCCTGCCCCCAATCCCTCCCAGCATCAGAGTCTTTTCCAATGAGTCAACTCTTCACATGAGGTGGCCAAAGTACTAGAGTTTCAGCTTTAGCATCATTCCTTCCAAAGAAATCTCAGGGCTGATCTCCTTCAGAATGGACTGGTTGGATCTCCTTGCAGTCCAAGGGACTCTCAAGAGTCTTCTCCAACACCACAGTTCAAAAGCATCAATTCTTCGGCTCTCAGCCTTCTTCACAGTCCAACTCTCACATCCATACGTGGTATCCTAGTGTCATGTAATTCATCATCAAATCTAATCATAGCTAATCCAGAGAAGTTGTTTATATAGTAAATAGTGAAATCAAGATTAAAAAGCTCTTGGGGGAGGGATGAATTAAGAATTTGGGATTAGTAAATACACACTACAATATATACAGGGTAAACGACAAGGACCTACTATGTAGCACAGAAAACTATAGTCAGTATCTTGTAATAACCTATAATGGAAAAGAATCTGAAAAGAGTACATATATGTATATGTAGATATATAACTGAATCACTCTGCTATACACCTGAAACACTGTAAATCAACTATGAAAGTGGAAGTGTTATTCACTCAGTCGTGTCCCACTCTTTGCAAACCCCGTGGACTACAGCCCACAGGCTCCTTTGTCCCTGGAATTCT
Source organism: Bos javanicus (assembly GCF_032452875.1). Lineage (NCBI taxonomy): Eukaryota > Metazoa > Chordata > Mammalia > Artiodactyla > Bovidae > Bos > Bos javanicus. The sequence continues at coordinate 44,692,052 of NC_083881.1, forward strand.
CCAGGCAAGAATACTAAAGTGGGTTGCCATGCCCTTCTCCAAATGAATTATACCTCAATTAAAAAAACAACAACAACTCTTGAAAGACTGAAATGATAGCCAAAACCATCATCTTATTTCACATCTATATTTTACAACTATATGGAATAAAATGTAAATACCAACATTTAAAAAATATTTCCAAAAATAGACTTGAAAAGTGGCTAAAGAGTAGTCTGTATATAAAAAATGTCAGTGTGTGTTGAATGGGGGAAGTTTCAAGAACAAGTTTCATGTGGGTAGACAATGTAAGGAGGATTTTTAAAGCAAATATCAGTTTAAGCTAAGCTAAACTGTACCAGACCAAGGGAGGTTCAGACTTTCAGTTTTCTGCCTTGGCACAGCATCTTGGAGTACTGTGTTCACTTCTGGGCTCCATATTGTTCACAGTGTCACACTAGAGAGTGACAAACCAGAGTGTTTAAAGGGCAAACGGGATGGCATAGCATGTGACAATTGTATCACAGTCAACAGATGCAACTGTGAAGTGTCAGCCTGGAGTGGGAAAAATGTAGGGAAACACAGGGGAAATGTACTTCAATTATTTGAAAGGTTGTCACCTGGGAGATGGAGCTTGATGCCTCATTTGCTTTTTTCCCACAAGGGATACTTAAGGTCAATGAATACGAAGTACTAGAGGCAAAACTGCTTTTACATAGAAGTCATTTTTTAGTAACTCTGGCCATCTCAAAAGAGAATGCACTGCTTTGTGAAGTGATCATCGTAGAATTATCAAGAGTGCTGATCTTCATTTGTCGCTTTCCCCTGGGCCTTCATCCCCTGGAGGAGGGCATGGCATCCCACTTCGGTATTCTTGCCTGGAGAATCCCGTGGACAAGGAGCCTGGAGGGCTACAGTCCACAGCGTAGCAAAAAGTCGGATAAGACTGAGCACGCACGCACGCATGGGGCAGGTGCTTTGAACGTGTTTTCTCATTCAGTCCTTACAAACCATGAGGCAGACTCTATGTTTATCTCTGTTCTACAGATTTGGAAGTTGAGGCTTAGAAAAGTCAAGTAACCTACCCAACATGGTCCTGTGGTGAAAGGTGGTGCTGCCTCGTCTCTGCCTCCTGTCAACCATCCATGGAAGCCATCAGGCAGTGGCTGGCCAGAAGGGCAGTATCAGCTGGTGGTTCTGTAAACCAGGCTCCTGTGTTAAGCAACATCTAGAAAAACCTTTGCTTCTTTATCTTGGAGCATTTTCCTAACTCTAGAAGTAATGAGACTGTGTGATAAGGGAGGATAAACCCTTACTGCGATTGTCTAGGAGCCTGTAGGTGAAAAGGGGAAATTATGAGATAAGTAGGGGAATAGATCAAAACACCTACATTTAAACCTTGAATTTTTAAACCTTGTTTCTAGTTGTATGCTGTGGGACAGGACATGGAAACTGTTTGAACCTTAGTCTCCTCAGGAATAAAATCCAAATAATTACACCCAAGCTGCACAATTGTGGTGAGAGCTAAAAACAGAGTGATTAGCTCAGGCCTGTGGTGGAGAAGATCCACAGAACTGGTCATTGTTCTCACTGACACCTAGCACGTGCTGAGGCATGCATTAGCTGCAGTTCATGGTTAGAAAAATTCAAATACTAGAGTTTCTCCAGGTCTTAGAGCAGAAATTTAAGCACAGTTAGACTGCATGATCTTTATATTTATAATACCTTATTTATTACTTCTCTCAAAATTTAGAACTTCATTATTTTGATGAAACATACATTGTTGGGACTGGGAAGCTAAAAACTACATTTCCCAGCTTACCCAAAATTAGTGGTCTCAATGTGATGTAGGTTTTGCCTATCAAATGTACTCATGCGTGGCTTGGATAAGTAAACAAAAACAGTGGCAATAGAGGCAGTGGCATGCAAGTATTGGGGAAATAGAAAAACCAAATTCCCTGCCAACCTAGAGATTCTCCCCTCAAAAGTAGAAAAGAGAAAACTTTTGTTATTGAATAAGCCTGAACCAAAATGTGGTATGAATTATAGGTGATCTGGTAGGAGACTGCAAAAAGAGAAAGGAATCTCACCCTTTTATAAAGCCAAGCAGATATACCCTGTTCCATCCATCTTCTCAAGATAATCAGCCCTGGACAGCACCATTTATCACGCATCAGATCAGATCAGATCAGACCAGTTGCTCAGTCGTGTCTGACTCTTTGTGACCCCATGAATCGCAGCATGCCAGGCCTCCCTGTCCATCACCAACTCCCGGAGTTCACCCAGACTCACATCCATCGAGTCAATGATGCCATCCAGCCATCTCATCCTCTGTTGTCCCCTTCTCCTCCTGCCCTCAATCCCTCCCAGCATCAGAGTCTTTTCCAATGAGTCAACTCTTCACATGAGGTGGCCAAAGTACTAGAGTTTCAGCTTCAGCATCATTCCTTCCAAAGAAATCCCAGGGCTGGTCTCCTTCAGAATGGACTGGTTGGATCTCCTTGCAGTCCAAGGGACTCTCAAGAGTCTTCTCCAACACCACAGTTCAAAAGCATCAATTCTTCGGCACTCAGCCTTCTTCACAGTCCAACTCTCACATCCATACATGACCACAGGACAAACCATAGCCTTGACTAGATGGACCTTTGTTGGCAAAGTAATGTCTCTGCTTTTGAATATGCTATCTAGGTTGGTCATAACTTTCCTTCCAAGGAGTAAGCGTCTTTTAATTTCATGGCTGCAGTCACCATCTGCAGTGATTTTGGAGCCAAAAAATAAAGTCTGACATTGTTTCCACTGTTTCCCCATCTATTTCCCATGAAGTGGTGGGACTGGATGCCATGATCTTCATTTTCTGAATGTTGAGCTTTAAGCCAACTTTTTCACTCTCCACTTTCACTTTCATCAAGAGGCTTTTGAGTTCCTCTTCACTTTCTGCCATAAGGGTGGTGTCATCTGCATATCTGAGGTTATTGATATTTCTCCCGGCAATCTTGATTCCAGCTTGTATTTCTTCCAGTCCAGCGTTTCTCATGATGTACTCTGCATATAAGTTAAATAAGCAGGGTGACAATATACAGCCTTGACGAACTCCTTCATGCATAGTTGGTCGTAAATTCACTTGGTAATTGGGGCAACCACCTGTCTTTGCTCACTGCCTTTATCCAAAGGAAAAATAAATTTCTCATATCGTTATGATAGAAGGTAGATTTGTAACTTGGAGCCAGGACCCAGCTGAAGTTGGGCTCCTACCCTCCCACCAAAACTGAGAGAAGGGCATTTTCCGTCTTGATGCTTACATTTCAAAGAGTTGGTTTCCAGGTTTTTGTGGAAATATTCCTGTATTATAAAATGGGCAAGAGGCATATTGAGTTTTTAAAAAAGAGTTAGAAATATTTCAATGAATGGGAGGAACTACACGTTTTCTAAAGTAAAAGCTCTAAGAAAAGGAATAGAGAGAAATGCTTCACTTTTTTACAGTGGAAAGAATTAATTTTTTCCCCTTATTTTTAATTTATATTTGCCCTTATGTAAGTCATTGCGCATCCGTGGTCCAGAGGCCAACATCTCAGTGGTGGCTTTCCATTCTTTGATCCCAGTCAACAGTTATAGGAGATACTCTTTCCTCCTAGACTGCAGATTCCTGACTTGCCAGCTTCCTGACGATGACAGTTAACAGTCCTTTGCTGGGCTGGTTCTGCAGGGTTGATCTACAGCATCCTGGATCTTGTACATCCACCATTTCCAGTGAGCTTATATGTACCAAAGTCACGATATTAAATCCCTTTCCCCTTAAGTACCCAAAGTGGTGTTTGTTTTCTACAAATGAACTCCACCTAATATAAAATCTAATAAAAAATATTTCATCTAATGAGCCACAACTCTGTTTTAGGTGAAACTTCTTTAAGATTATTAGTTTAAACAGGAGATGTCCAGAATTTGATACTTAGATGATTTTACTATTGCAGTTAATACTCTAACATAGGTAAATACCTGTTAAGTTTTGATCATTTTATGGATAGTATAAAACAAATGAGACTTAAGTGTGTTCTTAATTAGTTTGGGAAACTTAAAAGGCAAATTTCCTTTGCAGGGATTTTCTTTTTTCTTTTAATTCTTTCTTCTCTTCCTTTTTTTTCTCCTTCATGTAATAAAAGAAATGCAATTTTTAAGTTAGGTAGTCCAAAATACAGTGAAATTTAAAAATAGAAGGGATATGACCTACTTGGGATGTTCTCTTTCCCAAATTTTAAGAAACAATCCTGTTTCATATAATATTCAGTTCTCCCTACTGTTGTAGACATATGTCGGTCTTCTCATCAACAAGTAAAGGGTGATTGTCTTTGCCTTGAATCTGTGCTGACCTTATCATTTGCATTGGCCAGCGGAATGTGACAGAAATGATCGCAAATTCTTATCTAGCCCTTAACTTAGTTAGTGTTAGTCGCTCAGTTGTGTCTGACGTTTTGTGACCCTGTAGACTGTAGCCGACCAGGCTCACCTGTCCATGGAATTCTCCAGGCAAGGATACTGGAGTGAGTTGCCATTCCCTTCTCCAGGGGATCTTTCTGACCCAGGAATCAAACCTGAGTCTCCTGCACTGCAGGTAGATTCTTTACTGTCTGAGCCATCAGGGAAGCCACAAGGGTCCTGGCAAATTCCACTTTTGCTTTTTTGGAAGTCAGCCCCTGTTAAAGAAGTCTGACAATCTTGCTGAAGAAAAAAGACACTTGAGAAGAGCTCCAGGGATGTGAGACTATGAAGGGCAACACCCAGCCCCCAGCAGTTCCAACTGGTTTCTGAGGTGCCAGATGTCTCTAGGTCTTTGCATCTGCTGGCCCTTCCCTGGAAAGACCTTCACTCTCTCTTTTCCTAACTCCGTCCATCCTTCTAGACACCATTCAAGTGTCACTAGTTGTAGATCTTTCAGAGAAGCATGAAAATGGGATAATTATCGCCCAGTTCTTCCAGGGATCCTAGCCTGGTGGTGAAGTGAGAGAAATTGGAGAGGCTTTGCTTATAATTAAAATCCTCTTATACATATTTATATTTAAAAAATGATTATTAATTGCTAGTTCTACTAGTGCAAAATACGAATACAAATAAATATTAGTCGTTAATAGGAATAAATGTTATATATTGTAATGTGATGAATTATGTATGGGAAATTTGGGTAGTTAATATTTGAAATATATTAATAGTAATACATTTATGTTTGATACACAGAAATAATGATTTCATAATACTTATTATTACAAAGAGAGTTTCCCAGGTGGCTCAGTGGTAAAGAATCTGTCTGCCAAGGCAGGAGATTCAAGTTTGATTACTGGGTTGGGAAGATCCCCTGGAGAAGGAAATGGCAACCTGCTCTAGTATTCTTGCCTGGGAAATTCCATGGACAGAGAAGCCTTGCAGGGTTGCAAATAGTCCATGGGGTTGCAAATAGCTGGACATGACTGAGCAAACATACACACACACATTATTACAAATAGTACTTTACCTCTTAACAATAGTAATAGGTATTTAGTAAACAACAGTAATTATTGAGAGCTAAAGTGCTAAATATTATAAAACAATGAATAATATTTAGACAGTTAATATTACTTGTAATTGTACAAAATATTTATTTTCTGTAGCTCTATTTACAAACCCAAAATTCACAGATAATTCACTTCAATTCTAAAATATCATGCTTTATTAGTAATGTAAAATTTCAGCTTTCGTTAACTAACATCTGAAGTTTCGTGCTGAAATTCCTGTGCGTTAGTTTGAAGCAGCTTCTGTTTATAGTGTCTAGGACTTTTCAAAAGATCTTATAGCCAACAAAGGAGCATAATTATGTTAATATAGCATAACGCCCCCTACCATGGTATGTCTTAGTGAAAAGGCTAAACAGGTGTCGTATAACTGATACAACACAGAAATAAAGTCAGGGGAAAAGCAGGAACACTGTCCCATGCAATCTTACTGGATCGTCACTTGGTTCTTAATGCCTTTGTAAACAGATGTCATATACCATGCCTCTCAATGATCATAGTATTTACAGAAATAATGACATGTCAGTAAGGAATATCCCTATTTCTGATTTCTCCTGTCTGTTTCTAGCTGAACGTCGATGCTGTTCTCACTGAGTCCATTTGCCAACCAGGAAGCCTGCTCCTGCTGGCAATAAAGAGATGAGTGCAAACTCAATGAGCTAATGATGCCAAGGATAAAGTCTTCCTGAACTTCCCACCAAAGTGCTCTTGTCTTTTTTTTTATTTTAGTTATTTTTGATTCTCTAACTCACTAGAAGAAGAGATGCTAATATTAGTAAGATATTTTAAATTCCACTACCCACTCCAGTGTTCTTGTCTGGAGAATCCCAGGGACGGCAGAGCCTGGTGGGCTGCCGTCTATGGGGTCGGGGTCGCACAGAGTCGGACATGACTGAAGCGACTTAGCAGCAGCAGCAGCAGCAGGCTCCAAGAAAATGTTTCCTCGCTAGGCCAATAGAAATCCAGTAATGTGCTTAGTCACTTAGTTGTGTCTGACTCTTTGCGACCCCGTGAACTGTTTGTTTTAAGGCACAGAAAGATTCAAACTAGGGGAGGTAAGTTGGGAAGGGAGGCAGCAATCATTTAGGGCATTAGAAGAAACAAATTTTAAAGAATATACACCATGATCAATTGGGAATTATTCCTGGAATGCAAGGATGATTCAACATTGTTGTTATTGTTTAGTTGCTAAGTCGTGGCTGGCTCTTTGTGTCCTCATGGACTGTGGCACCCCAGGTTCCTCTGTCCATGTATAACTGAGGAGTTCTTCAAATAGCTTCCATGCAGAATTAGGAGTTTATGAAAGGTTAAGTAATAAATACAAGCTAATTTGAAATTTATACATATATACATATATATATATATTTATTATTACAATTCAACATGACCACAAAAACTATATGCAATCTAGTCCACAAAAGCTTTTTTAGGGAAAAGTATTTTATCGTGAAAAGTATTTTTATCATTAAAAAATTGCTGGTCCCTGGTAATATTCAAAAGCAGATCACCAAGCTTATTTTACTATCATTTTTAAACTCTCAAAAAACTGCACATCCTCTGATTGCCTGCACTCAGAGTGGACCACTCCTTCTGCCCCATCCTTGGTGGACACTAAGGGATTTTACGATTCAGCAAATAAAGGCATAAAATCCCTTAGTAGCAAAAAATATGGGACAGTGAGAGTGATCCACTGTGGCTGTAGGCAATAATGAGATATATTGTCTAACGAGAGCTTAAAAATCAGCGAGGTGGTCTACATTTGAATATTACCATGGATGAGCCACTAAAAAGAAAAAAAACAACTTCATGATAAAATACCCTTCCTTAAAATAACCTTTTGTGGTCTAGATCCTATAGGTTTTATGGTTAGGTTGAGTTTTAATAATACATATATTTTAAATTAGCTTGTGTTTATTACTCATCCTTTCATAAACACTTAATTCTGCATGGAAGTTATTTGAAGAATTGCTCAGTCATACACTTGGTCTCCTACAAACATGCAGATTCACGTATGTGTATTCAATTTTGCAGGTATGGTTGTGATGTTTTGAGTTCACATTGGGTACAATTTGCCTCTCTGCATATCCCTCAGTATAAATAATAAAAATACTATAGTTTTTCTTTTTTGTGTGCTTAGAATCAGGAGAATGCAAATTAAGACTAAAAGGAGATAACACTAAACCCCACAAGAATAACTAGAATTTAAAATAACTGAGGATGCCAAATGTTGACAGGGTACAGAACACTGTAGGATAGCTTTGAGAAAATTATTTTTTATCTATAAGAGTTAAACATATTCATACTCTATGGCCCAGCAGTTATATCCCCAGGTAAATATTTAACAAAAATGTGAATAAAAGAGATAGTATAGAATGCTGGAAACAATATCATTTGTAACTGGAAACATTTCAAAGAGTTGAATCAGTAAACAAATTGTAGTAGATTTATACAATAGAAAAACATACAGTAACAAAGGAAACACTGCTTTTCTCAAAACCTGGATTAATCTCATAAATATAACGTTGATCTATGAAAACCTTATACAAAATGACACATAATTTATAATTCCACTTAAATAAAATTCAAAAACAGGAAACACTGTTCAGTGGTGTTAAAATTAGGGGCAATTAGGGCAGCCTAAATATGGTCTGGAAGGGGCATGAAGGTGCTTTCCGAGGTTGTAGGAATGTTCAATTTTTGACCTAGCTGGTATGCACATGGATGTTTGCCCTTTGTGGTAGATCAGTAAATTGTATCTTTATGATCTGTATACCCTTTTGAGTGTATAATTCAACAAAATTTTTATTGAAAAACAGCTAACCATTAAGATATTATCGACAGATCTCACAGGCATTGCATTTTAGGGATATGATATACAATCTGATATGGGTAGACTCATGAATTTAGCCGTAACACATACAGACGAAGTTCCCTTTAAGAAAACCTGAAACAAAGAAATCCATATTTACAAGAAAAATAAATGAAGAGCAGCATTGTTTATATAGTATTCAATGCACCCTTTAAGAAATGACTCTCTCTCTTTCTTGGTGCATTGTAATGTAGTGTGATTTTCAAATATTTCATTTTAACACCCAGAAAGAAGTCCAGGTAATTTTTTACAGTTCTCTAAGTATTCCACCTTCCACCTCCCATCTATATGTTTCTCTTCCCTGCATATTTTTCGTGTGTGTGCTCAGTCATATCCGATTCTTTGAGACCCTGCCAGGCTCCTCTGTCCATGAAATTTTCCAGGGAAGAATACTAGAGAGGGTTGTCATCTTCTACTCCAGGGGATCTTCCCGACCCTGGAATCAAACCCACATCTCTTGTGTCTCTTGCATTGGCAGGTGGATTCTTTACAGTAAGTGCCACCTGGGAAACCCTGCATATTTATATTATGAAACTCTAATAAAATATCATCACCATCTTTAGTATCATCATCATCATTATCATTATTCCATTCCTTAACAGCAACGAAGAGCTTTTTTGGATTGCGCAATAAGCATCAGAGTTTAAGAAGGTAGATATAAGACTCACATTGCACATGAGCAAGCAGGCTCAGACTGGCTGTAAGATTTTCATCATATCCCACTGCTTATATGAGATGAAGCTGCACTATAGTCTGGTAGTCTGTTCATTAGCCCTTGATTGCAGACTTAGTCAAGTGCCTTCGTTGAGAGCCACTGAGACGGATATGGCCCAAAAGAGAGAGACAGAACGAAACAGAGAGAGATGTAAGGAAGGAGAGAGTGGGGGAGGGAGGAGAGGTTGGACAAGGGGAAGGAAAAAGAAAATCAAATGGAAAAAGTCAAAATACATATATCAGAAGCATATTTGGTACTCAAGTATTAACCAGAGTCTGGAGCATTCATCTTGGAAAGCTGGCAGTTCTAGGCAGCTCCCCAGGCTTGGCAGTGGGAACCATGATACAGAAACAATCTGGTCTTTGTGCTGCTGCTGAGATGACTCTGAAATCCAAAAAGATTTGTTACTTGCTCAGGATTCAGAGTTCCAGGAAGGAAGCCTGATGGGCTGAGTTTGGGTTTTATGCCCACTACACTAAGGGGTCAGGAAGGATTTGAGTCCCTTCATTCCTGGGTGGAGGCAGTCACAGTTGGGGAGTTTCCCAAAAGGGATATTTGAGTATCCATGTGTACATGATAAGTTGCTCCAGTTGTGTCCCTCTGTTTGTGACTCTATGGACTGTAGCCGGCCAGGCTCCTCTGTTCATGGGGATTCTCCAGGCAAGAGTACTGGAGTGGGTTGCCATGCCCTCCTCCAGGGTATCTTCCTGACCCAGGGATCGAAACTGTGTCTCTTTCGTCTCCTGCATTGGCAGGCAGGTTCTATACCACTAGCGCCACCTGGGAAGCCTCATTAGAGTATGGGACTTCCCCTAATGGGAAGGTATGGTGTTGACTGGCGTGAGCTGTTGAAAGATGGAGAGTCTAAGAATGGCAAACATCTTCAGCAATACTCATTTTCTTACTGGAGAAAAGACCACATAGATGAGTCATGTTAGCAGCTGACTAACACAATCAAGGTGAAAGGAAGTCTGAGGGATGGTGTAGGTAGAACACAAGGTTATAATGAACTCCACAGATATTCAAGGATGAAATGACCCTGTGCTCCTCTTGGGTGGTTGGAGCTCAGTGCACAAATGCTTTAAGCTGAGCCCACCACTTGCTTATCTGACTAGGTTGACTCAGTCCTAACTATTGAAATTCAAAATAAGCCTGCGTGTCAAGCATTGTAAAGACATAATGGGGTGAAAAAAAAAAACAATCAAACAGAAAACAATCACAACAGAAGAGCTAGTAGATGCCCAAGAGGATATAAAAGAGCAACCAATAATGCTGTGGCAACAAGCTGAGGCTGCTGCCAGTGTAGCAATAGTTTAGGAAAACAAGAGGAATATTAAGGGAATGTATTTGTCTGTTGCACTTTCCAGGTGGTTCAGTGGTAAAGAATTTGCTTGCAACACAGGAGATGCTGGTTCAATCCCTGGGTCGCGAAGATTCCCTGGAGAAGGAAATGGCAACCTGCTCTGGTACTCTTACCTAGAGAATCCCATGGACAGAGGAGCCTGGTGGGCTACAGTCCATCAGGTCTCAAAGAGTCAGACTCAACTGAGAAATGGAACATGCATGCATGCATTTGTTCATTAGATTTGGGGAGCTGTGATTCTTCAGTATAATTTTCAATATGGTCAGTGGATTTTTAATACAATCATGGTTGTGATCATTGTGTGTATGTATTAGTTTGCTGGGGCTCTATTGACAAAGTATTAAGAACTCAGTGGTTTAAACAACAGAAATTTATTTTTGCACAGTTCTGGAGGCTAGAAAGTAAAGATCAAAGTTATGGTGAGATTGGTTCCTTCTGAGATCTCAGAGCACAGATCTGCTAATTATTCCTTTCTGTCCCAGTTTCTGCTGGTTTATTGGCCATCTCTGGCATTCCTCAGCTTGTAGATGCATCTGGATCTCTGTCTTCATGTTCACAGGGCGTTCTCTGTGTGTGTGTGTCTTCATCCAAATTTCCTCTTTATATTAGTAGTAGTCATAGTAGTGTTAGTCACTCAATCATGTCTGACTCTTTGTGACCCCATGGGCTGTAGCCTGCCAGGCTCCTCTGTCCATGGGATTCTCCAGGCAAGAATACTAGGGTGGCTAGCCATTCCCTTCTCCATGGGATCTTCCCAACCCAGGAATCAAACCCAGGTCTCCCACATTGCAGGTGGATTCTTTATGGTCTAAGCCACCAGGGAAGCCCCTTTATATTAGTACACAAGTTGTTTTGGATCGCAGTTCACGCTAATGATCTTATTTTAATCTGTCTTTGGAAAGATATTATTTCCAAATGAGATCACATTCTGACGTACTGGGAGTTAGGGCTTAAACATATCTTTTAGGGGGACACAATTCAACCCATAACAAGGAGAATGCTTGTTATTAATCATTAGTAATACTTTGTAGCTTGTAGTACCTTTTCCTGGGGGCCCAAAACCATGTTCCATACTGTTTCATGTAGAGGAACAGCTTGGTTTGGGAGAAGGTCAATAATGTTACTAGCCTCAAGACAATGCGAGGGAAGTAGATATTTCATCTTGAGGTCTGACCTTTACTAATTCTGCTAAATTCTTAGTGTCAAGTTTACTGTAAAGTACAAAGTCCCTTCATAGAAAAGCACTGACTTTGTCATATTCTATTTAACATATTCATTGCGTTTAGAGGTTTTATTTCCTCCATTTCAATCTCAGTTTTTCAAAACTTGTATAAGATTTTGCTACTGTTAAAATGTTTTTGGTTTTTAAATATGATATCACCGATATGGAGGTCTTCTAGGTTTGGAATTTAGCAATACTAACTAACATCAGGAACACTTTGCATTTGGAAATTTTCTGTTTCAAAAAGCATCAACTTTCAAGAGTTCTGGCTGCCTTCTTAATTATTTTTGAACTCAACAAGTGCTCTTAAAAGGAAGTGACTTGTTCTTTAACTCTCTTTCTACCTGACTGATTGTATACTACGGCTTTCGGCAGTTTTTTTTGGATGGGCTTGAGAGCTTTACAAATAAATCCTTAATGATCTTTACAGTCTATTCATTTTCTCCAGAAATGTGCTGAGGTGTGCAGATAGTAAAAGTGGTGTGATAATGACTGAATTGGATGGCGAATGGAATCTTCTCAGGTATCAGCCAGCCAGTAGGACCCAGGCTTTTCCCAGGGCAACAGAAAGTTGCTCTGTGGGCCAATAGCAAGGCTGAGAAATGGCCTGATCGCACCGAGGGCCAGTGCTGATGGCACCCCAGCGCTGCCAGGCCAGCCAGAGCCCGGGCAGAGCCCCGCCCCGACTGCTGACAGCGCAGAGCAGCGTTGACAAAGGCTCCCTGTTGGCTCAGGACATAGACCTCCCACAACTACAGATGAAACAGAGGGAGATTAACATGCATTAGAAGCTAAGCAAATAACTTAGGGGACAATATTTTTAAATGCTTAGATATCTAGATCCTGACCTTTTAAAATTCAGTGCCAAGGGATGCACATATGATGCAGGAGAAACTCTTAGTCCTGTGCAGTCTGTGCTGAAATAGCCCCTGCCTCCTGCAGGGCTCAGGGTCTAAATCTTACTTAGCTATCAATTCGCTTAGCCAGAAGTATGCCAAATAATTTGTACATGGAGAGGGACGGGGGAGCCCAGAGTTTCACTGACCAGGGAGGGAATTGAGGATGAGAATTCGGAAACTGAAACCATGATTTCTTTTTCTATTCTTGGCCCCCTTGGTGGCCTTCTGCAAGTCTGAAGCAGGAAATTCCCTTGTAACAACAGAGGGACACAGTATGGCCTAACATTGTTTCTTATGAATAGTTGTCTTTATCCTTTTGAATTGGAAATGCTTCTGTAACCTATTCATACTGTTCATGGGGTTCAAGGGGTTCATGGGTGCTGGAGAAGACTCTTGAGAGTCCCTTGGATTGCAAAGAGATCAAACCAGTCAATCTTAAAGGAACCCCCCTGATTATTGATTGGAAGAACTGATGCTGAAGCTGAAGTCCAATACTTTGGCCACCTGATGTGAAGAGCTGACTCACTGGAAAAGACCCTGATGTTGGGAGATTGAAGGCAGGAGGAGAAGAGGGTGACAGAGGATGAGATGGTTGCATGGCATCACCAACTCAATAAACATGAGTTTGAGAAAGTTCTGGGAGATGGTGAAGGACAGGAAAGCCTGGTGTGCTTCAGTCTGTGAGATTGGAAAGAGTTTGACATGACTTAGTGGCTGAACAACAATTGTAAACTATTACGCTAACAGAAAATGTATTAATAGGTTGTGAAAGCCAGATGTAAAGAACAGACTTTTGGACTCTGTGGGAGAAGGTGAGCGTGGGATGATTTGAGAGAAGAGCATTGAGATATGTATATGACCATATGTGAAAGAGATCGTCAGTCTAGGTTTGATGCATGAGACAGGGTGCTCAGGGCCGGTGTACTGGGATGACCTTGAGGGATGGGATGGGGAGGGAGGTGGGAGGGGATTCAAGATGGGGAACACATGTACACCCATGGCTGATTCACATCAGTGTATGGCAAAAACAACTACAATATTGTAATTAGCCTCAAATTAAAATAAATAAATTAATTTAAAAATAGGTTATGAAAGCTAAAAGTGCACATTTTGGGGGTTATTAGATAAGAAGTGTTAACTACCTGTATAATATTGTTAACATTCAGTAAGTGCAGCTGAATTATGCAATAGATTATTTTATTATCTTTATGGTATGAATTTACATTTATCCCATAAAAAGAAAAGAAAAAGACTCCAGTTATTATCATCTCATATCTCTGAATTTGAACTATTGGAATGATGTGTGAAGTTGCTTCAGTCATGATCCTATGAACTGCAGCCTACCAGGCTACTCTGTCCATGGGATTCTCCAGGCAAGAATACTGGAGTGAGTTGCCATGCCCTCCTAAAGGGATCTTCTAAACCCAGGGATCGAACCCACGTCTCTTATGTCTCCTGCTTTGGCAAGTGGGTTCTTTACCACTAGCTCCACCTGGGAAGCCAGTGGAATGATGGCCTTTGCTAAATAAGCAAAGTTAACCTTCGTGTACCTGCATTTTCCCTGGAGAATGGCATTTAGACCAGCATAGGATAACCATTAGTCCAAATCTGTTCTGGAAGCCAGTTAAACAGAAATAATCTCAGAAAATGAATATTCAGAAACTGATGTTCCCTTTACTCTGGGAAAGGAGTGCTTTGAGCAGCTAGGAGAGCAGCAGTTCTCCTGCTCCTTTCTCTCCGCATGGGTTCCTGTTCAGGTTGAAGAACCACATTACTTCACAGGGGATGATGCAGCAAATACCAGGAAGAAATGCTGGGACAGGGAAACAGGACAATGATCTACGAGTGGGAAAGCGTTGGTCACCACATGCTGCCGTCCTCTCTGCCTGCCTCCTAGCCCTCGTCTAACTCCTTACTTGTGGGTGGCTCTTTCTCTCTTTCTTTGTGTCTCTCTGTTTTTCTCATTGTTTTGTTTTGTTTTGTTTTTCCCCAGTTTGGTCCCAAGAAAATGCGTCTCCCTTAATAATTTACACGTGGCACATGAAACAACCATTTCTACATTTTTCAGTATTCTAAAAGAATAAGAATTCTGATGCCTTCATCCTCTAAGCAGATGTTCTTGTGGATGAAAAATGTCACTTGCCATATGAGTAAACAAAATATGTTTCAGCCACCAAACCAAGAGCCAAACAGCTGCCCTGCCCCAAAGGTGGGCCTTGAATGAACTTAGGGTAGAGACGAAGAGGCTGCCGCCACCAAGCCATCAGCCACTGCCCCAACAGTGCACCCCAAGGGCGTTCAGGATGGAAAAGAACAGGTTACTGGCCCTATATAGATAAGACGCCAAAGGAATGATTTCAATGAGCCCAGACTCTTGTAATCTTTCCATACACAGAAAAACATTAAACTCACTAACTTGAAATATCTGGTTTTTCTTTAATTAGCAGTAATCTTTTGATGTTCTGGCCACCTGGTTTTTGTTGCCGAAATTCCTATATACCCTGGCTGCTCACTTATCCCTTTGGAACTGTCCTTCAGAGCTGAGGGACTGTCTTCTGGGCTTAAGTTCTCAGAAAGTTCACCAAATAAAAAATAGTTCTCAACTTTTAAGTTATGCATTCTTTTTTCAGTTAACATTCCCAATAATTTAAATAGTTTCTAGACTCACTCATGGAGGTGCTAGATATTGAAAAATCTCTTGCAGAGTGTATATAAGCCCTTACAGAGCAGTCTCATGACCACAGCCTTTGATACACATTACTCAACACAACTTGCCTTGGGCATGTCAGGCACTGGGATGTTGATAACAGTGTTGGGAAATGCTATAGAGATGCAGTAAGGACCAATGAGCTTTCCCAAGGAGTGCCCTGTTTCTAGGCTGGAGATCACGACTCAGTGCTAATCAAAAGGCTGGAAAGACCCAAGGGAAATAGTTTCAGAAAAATTTCAGAGAATAATTCTTTAGAAACTCCTGAGACCAGTTTCTAAATTCATAATGCTTTCACCGAAAGATCTGATTGTTGGCACTGTCTGTTTCAGAAATGCAACTGCCTTAGCAGAACTAACTAACTGGGCATGTGGAAACTTTTTTTTTTTAATGTGGTGCCAATTATAAGAATTTGCCATTGTCAGTCCTTATACATCATGAAATGTCAGTAAAAAAGGAGCAAATATGAAAAGTGACCTGGAGCCTGTTTTGACAAAGTTGTCATAATAAGTAAGGGATTTTTTTTTTTTTAAACTACTGAAAATAACAAGTTTAATCTTATCTGCGTGTCAGTAAGAAAGCTGGTGAGGAAGTAAGGAAGGATGAATGCCTCAGATTAGCAGCAAACCACAAACATTCAATCATGTACAACCCTGTGTAACTCAACCCTAGAGTTTCACTTCTTAGTTTGAGGAGACAGGTTTCTTGAAAGAAGTGTGTTCAGGCCAGACACATCAAGAATAAGAAGGAAAGTCATCTCAGGGGGAATTTTTATAGCAAGGGGGTTACTTGTTGTTGTTTAATCTCTAAGTCATGTCCAACCCTTTTTCAACTCCATGGACTGTAGCCCACCAGGATCCGCTGTCCATGGGACTTCCAAGCAGGACTACTGGAGTGGGTTGCTATTTCCTTCTCCAGGGGATCTTCCTGGACCAGGAGTCTTCCCAGATCGGGGACTGAACTGTTGTCTTCTGCACTGGCAGGCAGATTCTTTACCACAGACTCGCCAGGGAAAACCCTAAGGGGGGTTACTACCACTATTGTTAAGCACCTACTATTTATCAAGCACTGTTCTTAGCACTTCGCATATTTGATCTCCTGTGTTCTTCACAGATCTATAAAGTTGGTAAAATTATCTCTGAATTTCAGATGCTTACCATCAGGAAGTTAGGTGAATTTTGCAAAGTCTCACAGACAGTGACTTCAGAGAGTCCCATTCCATTCTGATTCCAGATCCAAAACTCACACTTCTGCTTCCTCCACTTTTAGGTGAGCAACAGGGGCACTCAATAAAGGAGAGGTGGAATCCCAGGAGGGCTGCCCGGAAGATGCCTGAATGAATGAAGGCAAAACCTAACTGCTGGGCCATGGAGAGAACCTATCTTTAAACCACCCAAATCCCCGGAAACAAACCCAAATCACAATGGTATTAGCTCACCACCTCAGTTCCTGGAATTCATGCGAACTCCAGTTTCATCTTGTTTCTCTGATCTTGTTTAGCATCTCATCTTGGCTTCCAGTCATTGCCCTTCACTTCCTTACATTGCTGGTTTCTTCTCTCTACAGCTCCTCATGTGCTCCATTGGATGGAATTCTGTGATTCTGATTGGTATGTTTCAGCTTCTGCCTTTCACTCATGAAACCTGTGGGCCAGGCCTCTTGCCACACAGATCAGATCTTGGCCCCAGGAAGGCATCATGTTCAGAGATGTGTTTAGCTAATAGTAACTGTATTTGGACATTTCCTAAACGTTGTTAAGCTATTGCTTTTCAAGTTGGTAAAGCCATCTTGTGTTTCATTTCATTCATTCCATTTTACTTTTAATTTAATTTTATGGTAAATCATTAAGTTTGGTTCTCTGTCAGTTTAATCATTTGATGACTTAATTCTTTCCTCATTTCCCACTGGGGAGCTTAGGAGTGATGGTTCAACAAGGTTCAGCTCAGTGGTTCTTTCCTTTAGTTGAGCTACTTCCTGCAAATAGAAGTGGAACTCCTGAGTCAGACCGTAGACATGTGTGGCCGGGGCATGGGACACAAAGAGGCATTCTATTTGGGTGGCTGGGAGAGGTGGTGCTATGGTTCCTATGGTTCAGCTGGGTCAGGACAGTCTTATTTTGTTAGCAGGACTTCCCCAATGCTCACCTGGGGCCAGCCTGCAGCGTCTCCCTCTCTAGGTCATGTAGAAGGAAGTGGAATTCAGAGCCTTTTAAAATCACTTATTTCCCTTTCTTTACAGAAATCCTATGTGAATATTTTGAGAATTAAGAGTTTTAAAGAAATGGCTGTTAACAGCCTTTAGAAAAATGCCCAAGTATAGTCGTGATGAATAAATATGTTTTTCAGAACGCAGTTAATATTTACCATTTCAAGTGGAAACCAGCTTATATCAGTTTTTATTTCAAGCTTTTAAGCATCATCTTCATTTTGCTAAACCTTTAGCATCTAAATTTAATATTTTTTGGACTTCTGGCTGGCTTTCTTATTTTTCCTCACAATTTTATATTGATCATGACTAAATATCAAATTATTTTGAAGAACAAATTGCCAATCCATTAAAGTGTTCACTGTGAAACATCCTTACTGCCTTTCTGGTGATTTGAGCTGTTTTGTGTTTTTAAGTAGAAATTTTCTACAAACCATAACCCATCTTTCTGTTTTTTTGAAATTCTTGATAGAAACTAAAATATTAGCATTTTATGCCTGATAGCACTCTCTATTAATTCTGCTGCTCTTCAAGTTTAAATTTAATTTAATGAAAATTCAATTTAATTCTAATTATAAATGAATTTTAATTAAAAATTTAATTTTCCTTATTTTACAGTGTAAATTAGTTAAACTAAAAATCAGCTGCTGAAAATGTAAACTAAGGCTGATGTGCCATTTGGGGAATTGATAAAATGATTCTAAGTGTGCTTACATTTTGGAAATAGCTTCATTACAAAACACCTAAAAAAAGCGAAAGTCACGCGCTGAATGCCAAAAAATTTGATGGAAAAAGTGATTCATATTGGCATGTCTGGTGAATTTGTGATTTGTCACCATTTTAGCATTGTTTTAGGATTATTTTATCAGGTAGCCAATCAAATTCAGTTTAGCCAATATGCAAAAGGATATATTTGATTACATGTAATAAAAATATTTTCATTAAAACTACAGTTTGTAAATTTTGGTCATTCTGCAAATTGACCATTTCAAGAATTGATTTTTAGTGAATTTGCCTGCCTCTGTATACAGGACTCTATAGTTAAAAACACAAGTAAGAACATTAATAATAATAGCAACATTTATTGTAAATAGACAGTGAGCCAGCATTGAGTGAAGTACTCTGCTGTAATTGTTTTCATCGAGTGCAAACAACTTTTCAAATTAAGTATTGTTATCATTTTACTAGCTTCTCAGGTGGTACTAGTGGTAAAAAAAACCAAAAAAACAAAAAAACCCGCCTGCCAGTGCAGGAGACGTAAGAGACACAATTTTGATCCCTGGGCTGGGAAGATCCCCTGGAGGAGGCCATGGCAACCCACTCTAGTATTCTTGCCTGGAGAATCCCAGTGGACAGAGGAGCCTGGCAGGCTACAGTCGACGGGGTCGCAAAGAATCAGACACTACTGAAGTGACTTAGCACATTATCATTTTATAGAGAAGGGATTTGGGGGTTCAAAGTAATGAATAATATAAACTGGCCCAGGGAGGAAGAATCAAGAATTCTTGTCTTAGTGGCCACGTTGCTTAATAAAGTTCCCAAGCTGTGAAATGCAAGATGGAAATGACCCATCTCTGCCCTAGATCTGTATAAACCGAGATGAGGAAAGAGATTGCTCCTGCTTCACTGCCTAAATAGAAAGAGCTCGGCAGCTGCACAGATTGCAGCATCCGAGGCAAATAGCAGGTGGGCTGAGATGGTTTCCAGCGCACTAACTGCTGAGGAGGTGGGGGTAGCAGTAGAGGTGACACAGGTAATGTGTCTGAATAGGTCTGAGTAGGTCTGAGCATCTGAGCGGGTGACGAGTGTGAGCATCTAGCTTGCACGGGTTAGAGACTGGCCTCTCCTGGCCGTGGCCGCATCTCCACATTCAGCAGAGTCAGCTGCCTGCTGGTGCTGGAGCCTCAGCACAGTTCTCCATTCTTCCCCTATAAGGCCCTTAGGTCTGTTAGATTCAAAGGGATGGGCTGCGGCTCCTAGAGCAGCCTGGAACTGATTACTCTCTGAAAGGATGCCAGTCAGCCCTGCGCGGCTGGAAGGAAAGTGAGGTTTCTTGTCTTCTAACCTCAAAGGCATAGAACTAAAGGGTCTGTGTTCAAATCTGCTTCAAGCTGTCAGGGTCCACGGAACAAGAGGGATGCCTGTGGAGTGCTTCTGACTGACGCCTAGCAAGTTTTTGTTTGGGTAGATTGGGGTGAGATGTTTATGGGCTGAAATGTTGTATGGGTCTTGCTGCTGCTGCTAAGTCGCTTCAGTCGTGTCCCCGACTCTGTGTGACCCCATAGACTGCAGCCCACCAGGCTCCCCGTCCCTGGGATTCTCCAGGCAAGAACACTGGAGTGGGTTGCCATTTCCTTCTCCAACGCATGAAAGTGAAAAGTGAAAGTGAAGTCGCTCAGTCGTGTCTGACTATTAGCGACCCCATGGACTGCAGCCTACCAGGCTCCTCTGTCCATGGGATTTTCCAGGCAAGAGTACTGGAGTGGGGTGCCGTTATCTTAGGTTTTTATTAATACCAGCTAATGAGCAACCCCTCCTGCCTTTCCTGTCACTTTCTGTAACTGTCACTGACCAGCCTGCATGGATTACCCTGAATTTTTCTAGCCCAGGGACAGGTCTGAGTGTAAGTGGTGATTGCCGTGTACTCTGTCACTCACGCCCTGATGCTGTTCCCCTTCTCCCCCTGCAGCTTCAGGGAGAACAGGGTTGAAGAATGTGGGGAAAGGGGCCTCGTGAGATTTCCTTTCCCTTCTGCTCAGGATGACGTGATATCATCTGTCACATTATTTTCCTCTTTTAATCCCTCATCTCATACTCTTTTCAGATTGAATGTCTCTAATTAGTGAGATGGCAAGTTTTTATATGTAATTTTTAAATTGCATATACAATCTATTTCTTATATATGATTTATTAAAAAATTTTTTTATCATTCAGTGGTTTTTAATATATTCACCACACTCTATAGCCATCACAAAATTGTATTGTGAGCATTGTCACAATCCCCCAAAGAAACCCTGTTCCCATTAGTCCCCTTTCTCCTCTCTTCCCAAGCCCCTGGAAACCACTAATCTACCCTCTGTGCCTATTGATTTGCCTTTTCTGAACATTTCATAAAAATAGAATCACAGTATATGACTTTTTGCTTCTGGCTTATTTCACTTAACACATTTTCTATGTTCTTCTATGTTGTAGCCTGTATCAGGACTGCATTTCTTCATATGGCTGAATAATATTCAGTGTATGAATATACTCTATTTGTTCATCCACTCTTCATCTGATGGAAAATTCACTTGTTTCCATTTTTTGGCTATCATGAATAATGCTGTTATAAATATTCATATACAGGTTTGTGTGGACATAGTCTTTCCTTTCTCTTGGGTAATACTTAGGAGTAGAATTCTTGGGTCATATGGTATAAAAATTCATATATATTTAATTTCCTGAAGAACTGCCACACTGTTTTCCCCAGTAGCTGCCCCATTTTACATTACCACTAGCAATGGTACATAGTGAAGCAAAATGATAAATTAGTGCCAAGTAAGGCAAGTAAATTACTGAAACTAGAAATGGACAATGTCATTAATGTGTGAGATAAAAATGAAAAAAACTACAACGGTTAGTGACTGCAAGGCAAGATGGGGGATGGTGTTGCTTAAAAGAAGAAATAAAAAACCATCTTAATTCACTGATGTCAGTTAATAAATCAGGATTTATTCACACAACAAACACTAAGCTAGAAAGGTGCCTTTCACATGCAAGAACAAAAGACTAGGAGAAGAAAGGATATCCTGAAATATGCTAGAAGCTTTCCTTTTTCTATCAACCTGATAGATAAAAATAGGGAATTGCAAGGAATGCTTGTAAACTATTTTTGTTTTTATCAAAATTCCCCAGATGAACAGAGGAAATCAATATAAACAATAGAGAGCTCTGATAGGTTTAGGAAATGGAAAACAATGACAACAGTAAGAGCTGGACAGATCCAAACTGATACAGAAATGATGGAAAATTCCATCACCTTCTGAATATTTTAGATAGCATATTAAAAAGCAGAAATGTCACTTTGCCAACAAAGCTATGGTTTTTGTTTTTCCAGTAGTCATATACGGATGTGAGAACTGACCATAAAGAAGGCTGAGTGCCAAAGAATTGATGCTTTCAAATTGTGATGCTAGAGAAGACTCTTGAGAGTCCCTTGGACTGCAAAGAGATCAAATCAGTCAATCCTAAAGGAAATCAACCCTGAGTATTCATTGGAAGGACTGATGCTGAAGCTGAAATTCCAATACTCCAGTACTTTGGCCACCTGGTGTGAAGAGTCAACTCACTGAAAAAGACCCTGATCCCGGGAAAGATTGAAGGCAAAGGATAAGGGCACGCATGAATCAGAGCAAATTCCAGGAGACAGTGAAGGACAGGGAAACCTGGCATGCTGCAG
Organism: Bos javanicus; assembly: GCF_032452875.1. Classification (NCBI taxonomy): domain Eukaryota; kingdom Metazoa; phylum Chordata; class Mammalia; order Artiodactyla; family Bovidae; genus Bos; species Bos javanicus. Next base: position 44,713,986 of record NC_083881.1, read on the forward strand.
TTCATGGGGCTGCAAAGGGGTCAGACACAACTTAGAGACTGAACAACAGCAACAACTGAATATTTACTATAACAAAGACTATAGACTACAGCAGAACATCTACTGCTAACAGTCAGTGCAGTGCTGAGTTAAAATGACCTAATGTCAATCAAACACACTAGTTAAATCTTTACCCCCATATCCAGGAGAAGCAGTCTTTCACAGGCATTTTATACATATAGGATCACCTAGAAAAGAGACATGCTCTGAGCTAAGTATGGAGAAGGCTTGATTAGGATTATTTACAAGCATTTTGATAGCTCTGGGGCATTAGTCTTAGCCAGAGGATGTTCTGCTTAAAGCCCTCAGAAGTTAACAGGAATTAATACAGTAAGTCAGATCTGTGACTCCAAATATAATCCTCCAAAACAGAATTATGTCCCAATTAAGACCACAGGGATGATTTCTAGAATGACAACTGAGATTCTGGTTCTCAACTCTGCATGTGATGAACATATTAGAAGTTCTAATGTTAGAACTCTTCTCACTACTTTCAGAGCCTATTTTGGATCTGTTGCACACAAATCTTTTGCAAAATTTCACTATATTTTGGCTTGCCACCCATATTTATAGAGATTGGGTTTCAGTACATGTTACAGAGTCTCAAAATACCAATGGTTTAAACAAGATAAAATTTTATACCTTTTATGTAAAGTCCAGAGGTGCATGATGCAAGGTGGATATGGCAGCACTAATCCTACACTAAGCCTGTAGGTGAGGTTACTGAGATTCAGGGAGCTAAGCTGAATACACTAATGAAATTAATTATTAAACTTTTGAGAAAATAATTTCTATTTTCACCATTATTGAATAATAATCACCTGTAAATGTATGATTTTGTCAGGTTCTCACAGAGGTATGAATAATTAAAAATAATGTAAATTATTAATTAATGTAAAAGCCTTAGTAACATAAACTTTGGAGCAAATTCCTAAACTCCCAAAAATGAGAGGAAAGAAATATCCATCAAAAGACATAGTTCATAAAGAACAAATAGAGTTGAACAATCCACTGAAAGGAATCAAAGCAGAATAAAACTGAGGCAGAAGAATGAATAAGTGACCACGAAGACAGAAAGATGGAAATCACTGCTACAAAACAGAATATAGAAAAGAGAATGAAAACAAATGCAGACAGCCTAAGAGACCTCTGGAACAGCATTAAACTCACCAACATCCCCATTATAGGGGTCCCAGAAGGAGAAGAGAGAGAAAGGACCCAAGAAAATATTTGAAGAGATAATAGCTGAAAAAATTCCCTGACATGGGAAAGGAAATATTCAACCGAGTCCAGGAAACACAGACAGCCCTAAGCAGGGTAAACCCAAGGAGGAACACACTAAGACACATAGTAATCGAACCAACAAAAATTAAAGACAAATAAAATATTAAAAGCAGCAAAGGAAAAATGACAAATACCATACAAGGGAACTCCCATAATGCTACCAGCTGACTTCTCAATGGAAACTCTACAAGCCAGAAGGGAATAGCATGATATATTTAAAATGATGAAAGAAAAAACCTACAACCAAGAATACTCTACCCAGCAAGACTCTTATTCAGATTTAATGGAGAAATCAAAAGCTTTAAACACAGGCAAAAATGAAAAGAATTCAGCACCAGCTAACCAGCTTTACCACAAATGCTAAAGGAATCTATCTAGCCAGGAAACACAAGGGAAGGAAAATACCTGCAAAAAATAAACCCCAAAACAATTAAGAAAATGGTAATAGGATCATACATATTGATAATTGCTTTAAATGTAAATGGATTAAATGCACTAATCAAAAGACAGATTGATTGGGTGAATGAAAATATGTGTATGTATGCATTTTCACATAACATATCACTCCACTTAACCCCCTAAATTATATGTACTTATTTTATGTTATTAGGTTAATCATGTTTCCATTATGGCTTACAATTGTAATTATCTTTTATTTTTTTTATTGAGTATGAAAACTGATAAACAGCTTTTACTATTGTGCTTATATAACTATTATTCATTTTAATACCATTTAAGATTGGGCAACAGAAAATAATAGAATTCTACATCACTAAAACTACCATTTAATATGTAGTCACTTTTTAAAATCCAGATGCACATTAGAATTATCTTGGAATTTTTTTTTAAATAAAGGACATAGTTCAGAGGATGAAATTGATATTTAATATAATATTGTCCTAATGAACTTATCTACAAAATAAAAATAGACTTACTGATGTAGAAAAGAAATTTATGGTTATCAAGGGGTGGGGGGTGGGAGAGACAAATTGGGAGACTGGGATTGACATATACACAGTACTTACACAATATTATGTATAAAATAAATAATTAATAAGGTCCTACTGTATAGCACAGGGAACTCTGCCTAATACTCTGTAATGGTCTATATGGGAAAAGAGTCTAAAAAATAGAGACTATATATATATAGCTGAGTTGGGTTTCCCTGGTGGCTCAGTGGTAACAAATTGCCTGCCAATGCAAGAGATGTGGATTTGATCTCTGGGTCAGGTGAATTCCCTGGAAAAGGAAAGAGCAACCTATTCAAGTATTCTTGCCTGAGAAATCCCATGGACAGAGGAGCTTGGCAGGCTCTTTGTAACCATGGCGTTACAAAGAGTTGATCACAACTTAGCAACTTACAAGGAATAAACAATAACAAATCGCTAATTCACTTTGCTGTCCATCTGAAACTAACACAACATTGTGAATCAACTATACTCTGATAAAATTTTTAAAAATAAAGTATAATATTGTACTTTTCATGCATGCAAAAGAGCCAGTCAATATTTAAGTATAGTTATCTAACTATGAACATTTAAAAGAAAAAAAGAAAGAAAATGAAACAAACCATTAACTGTTTTTCACCATTTATTTCCCACACTCTCATCTCTTCATAGTTTAGTGGGCAAGATATAATTTTTGGGGGTAAAATCTAGTGAAGAAGCCCACCAGTCTGGCCATCAGGGCTGAATCCAGGACATCGATTAGCTAATAATTATATTTATATTTTATTCTCATTTATTTCTAAATTATTAATTTAAAATAATTTCTCATTTATTACCAGGTTATATTTATTCCCATTTATTTCTAAATTAGCTTCTTCTTTCCAACATATTCTTCCAAAAGAATATTTGGAAAATATTTTATCTGCTTCTATTGTTTAAGGAACATTTTCTTTCTTGCTTTGATTGAGCAATGAAGAATATATCATCAATTTAAACAAGACTAGGGATAATCTAACCATGAAGCTAAAATAACTGCTGACCTTCTATCATTTTTGCGTCTTCCACAGAATGACCTTCAGTCTGAAAAGTTCATTGTGAAGTCAATAACAATTCCTGTCATTGCTCTGTGTCCCCGATCAGCACGCTCAGAAAAGAGCTAATGAGACTGAGGCCAGTGCACTAAAGATGTCATTTCTGGCACTTTTAAAGGGCACTTCTGTCAATTTTGCTGCTGTGGGCAACTATCCTTCCTTAGGATTACTAAGCTAAAACTGAACAATTTACGAAAAGTTGTCATTATTATAAAGTGACATTAAGATATAATAGCCTTTAAAATGTATTACCACATTCTTAACAAAAGTTACTAGGATGGCAAAATAAGGCAAGAAACAATAAAAGAATATGAACAGAAGGGATTTTGTAAGATGTGTAGCTGGTTTGTCCATTCTCTCGTTTTCTCTTTCCTTCTTTCTTTTTCTCCCTTCCCTTCTTCCTTCTTTCTTAGAAACTGGTTACTGAAAACCTGTTCCTGAATGATTTTGTAATGGCAGGACATGGTCTGGCAACATCCCAAATGCTTGAAAAGATTAACATGAGGAACAGGCTGGCAGCTTATTGAATTCATTTAAAAGACAGCAAATGTTATGGAATAAACAATCAAAAGTGAGCACCAGCTGGATTTTAAAGTAAAATTTCTTAATTAAAGACTGGTATTAATTGAACTAATTCTTCAATGCATAAGGGCCATTTTCACACTGCTAAAGTGCATTTAGTATAAGTTATGTCTTCTTATGCCCTCTCTTGAGAGATTGTAAAGAGCTTGTGACCTTATTTGAACAATTAAAATTCTCAGTACATGATCACCAAGATGTCCTTCTACGAAAGAATTTCACTTAAGTTCCAATTAAAGTGGGCTTTAATATTCATAAGAATACTGTTTTCTGAGTAAATCTATTATGCATAGTGCTGTAACAAGAATTAAATAAAGCCCAGAAGCTTAACATGTTATGGAAATTTTTCTTTCAAAAGCTGGAAATAAAAATAGAAATAATTTAATCTTTCAGTTCATGGAAATGAGCTTATAAAACTTCCAAACCACAAATGTTAAGGTATCTTTCACAGAAAAAGAGGAAATTAAAAAAAACTTGAGGTTTGGGCTTTTTTTCCGGTTAATTTTATGCAAATAACTTTGAAAACCTGAATAATATAAACAATATTTTGAAAAAAATAACTTACCAAAAATTTGACAGATAAAAAACAATGTAGGCAGATAGATTTCCAATGAAGAAATATAAAAGGTAATCCCAAAGTTGCTTTTGTTTCTTCAAATGCTTTGCTGGGAGAATTCTATCAAATATTTAGAAAACATTTAATTCCAATGTTACTTAAATTGTTTCAGATCTTAGAGAAGAAGGAAAGCCCCTAAGTGCATTTAATGGAGCAAGTAAAACATTTTTACCAAAGGAATGACAAAGATCACAAGCAAGGAAATTTATAAACAGACTCATTTATTAATAAAGTTCAAAATCCAAAATTAAATATTAGCAAACAGAATTCAGTAGTTCCCGAGAGGAGATCAAGATGGCAGAGTAGAAGGATGCAGAACTCATCTCCCCCCATGAATGTGTCAATCATATAGCTACATATGGAACAATTCTCACTGCTAACTAACTGGGGACTGGAAGAAAGATTCCTTCCTATATAACCAGGGTTATAAGAAAGAGCCACATGGAATCAGGTAGAAAGGGAAGAGAAGCAATCAGTTGGTGAACTGTGTCCCTGGGAAGGAAATCAAAAGAAGAGAAACATTACTTGGGTAGAGATTCTCCTTGGGGAGTGAGCAGTTAAAGCCACATATTGAGCACCCCAGCCCTGGGGTTGGACACAGGGGAAATAAGTCCCTTTGTTGGTTGGAGGGGCAGTGGGACTAACAGGAGGGCTGAAGGAAGCCTGGACTCCACTTGTGAAGAGTATGCATATGCTTGCTTATGCCAGGAACAGAGTGGAGAGGGCACATTGAAACTGCACACGATGGTGGTAGGTTTCCTGCAAGCTCCCTGGAGCGTGCTCCAGCCTGAGCTAAGCATCTGCTTTGGTCCCTGACTGCTTCAGAACATAGCTCCACACCATAGCAAGAGTGGCAGTGGCTGAGGGGAGAGCTCAGTTGTGAGGGACAAAGGCCGTTGAGACCTGGAGTGGCATCTGAGCCTGGTGGGGGAACAGTCACTACTATCAAACAGGCAGCACCTCAGAAGCCAGGTCACTAAATGTGACCAGGGCAGCCTCAGTCCATACTTAGATCCATGCTGGACACTTGCACCAGTTCCTTTTGTTCTAGCACTACTCCTCTCTGGGTTGAGGTTGCTGATTCTGGGAGGAAAGGAGCACACACTTAAAGGGAACAGAGGGAGCTCAAACCCAGCACTCAGGACTTCTGCCCAGCAACTTCTCCCACCCTGGATAGGGTGCTGATGGCCACTGAGCAGAGGAGAAGCCTAGCCACAGCAATCAGACAAAAAATAAATAAATAAAAGACATATAAATGGGAAAGGAAGAAGTAAAATTTCACTGTTGCAGATACAACATATTAAAAAAAACCCTTACGTTTTCACCACAAAACTACTAGCACTGATAAAGGAACTTAGCAAAGGTTCATGGTATAAGATTAATACATAGAAGTCTGTTGCATTTCTTTATATTAACAAATATCAGAAAGAGAAAGTAAGCAAACAATCCTGTTTAAAATCACACCAAAAAAAAAAAAAAACCCCAAAATTTATATACTAAAAACCATGCTGCAGTATCAGTTTCTGGGTGAAAGCTTCTAGACACTGGCAGTTTCCATATACTTTCTCTCTCTCTCTTTTTTTTTTTTAAAGAACTGAACCACCATACTGTGAGAAAGCACAAGCTTCCCATTAGAGAAGCTTGTGTGGATAGGAACCAATAGCCAGTAACAACTCTCCAGCCATGTGAATATGCCATGTTGGAAGCAGATCTTCCAGCTTCAACTGAGCTGTTTCAGTTGCATGGAGCAGAGATGAGGTGTCCTCACTATGTTCTGCTTGTAACTGAAGGTTTGTGAGTGCCATTATGGGCTGAATTAGCCCTGGTGGCTCAGAGGTTAAAGCGTCTGCCTCCAATGTGGGAGACCCGGGTTCAATCCCTGGGTCAGGAAGATCCCCTGAGAAGGAAATGGTAACCCACTCCAGTACTCTTGCCTGGAGAATCCCATGGACAGAGAAGCCTGGTATGCTACAGTCTACGGGGTCACAAAGAGTCGGACATGACTAAGCGACTTCACTTTCACTATTTGAAATATAGCAATAGGCAACCAGAGCAGCCATGATTATTATTTTTCACCTCTTTTAGAAAGACAAAAATCCAGAAATTTTACAACACAAGGCTATGTGGAAATAGTTACTCATACACATTCCTAGGAGATAAGAATGTGGATTGGGGCAGCTGTGGAAGCACTTGTTTTCCAGTATTTTTCTCTTTTCCTCTCTTTGGTTTTGGAATCATATGACTAATATATCTTTTCCACAAGTCTAAGTAGGACGAAAAAAACTTTAAAGTTTATGTAGGTTATTTTACTATGTAGGAAATTTATACATAGTATGTGTATTGACCTACAGAATTTATAAGACAATTTCACAAATATTGACTCATTTTATTAATCATAGCAATTCTGTGAAGAATGCATAACTAGGGTGATTATTATAACCTCCAATCACAATTTCAGAAATGAAAACTCTATTTGTTGATGGCATGGTCAGAATTTAAGCTGAGCAATCCTTTAAAAAAAAAAAAGAGTAGTTTGGCATAGTGGAAAGCAAACTAGAAATTAAAAAATCCAAGTCCTATTTCCAATTTTGTCTTTAATTCCTTGAATATTATTGGACGAAATGCTTAACTTATTTTGCATTTGATTTTATCATCCAGAGACCAGACCAGGTATGAAAATACCTACTGTTCTAACCTCCTCTGGAGAGTATTAAAGGGATAAGATAATACATGTGAAGATGCTTTGAAAATAAATAAATACAGAGTATCATTACCAGCAACTATAAACATAAAGGTAAAAAAGAACATGACTCTGCTTAAAGATAACAGACTCAGAATAAATACAGTGAATTTACAGTAATAATGATTTTGTTGAAGTTAAGTTGCTAATTTGTGTCCAACTCTTTGTGACTCCATGCCAGACTACAGCACTCAAGGCTCCTCTGCCCGCCACTATCTCCTGGAGTTTGCTCAAATTCATGTCCATATTCAATCCAACATATAACTACAAAATTCCAGAAAGAGAGGATAGTAAAATAGGAGGAATTATCAAAGAACTAGAGTAACAGTTCTCAAGGTGTGATCCAAGGACCTCTTAGGTCCTCTCTTTTCTTCTTATTAACCAAAACATCATATCTCAACAGTTAGAAATGGATGTCAATAGATAATATCTAGAGATAATTACTATTTAAAAACATGACTACTACAAGAAACAGGTAAATAAAGAGATTATCTATGGAGATAGGGATGCTGAGAGAATAAATTAGTCAAGGATCCTTTAAATTTCAGTATTACATATCTAACTAGATAGCTTAGTTAATAGTGAAAGTGTTAGTCACTCAGTCTTGTCTGACTATTTGCAACCCCATGGACAGTAGCCCACCGGGATTCTCTGACCATGGAATTTCCAGGCAAGAACACTGGAGTGAGTTGCCATTCCCTTCTCCAGGAGGTCTTCCTGACCAGGAATCAAACCTGTGTCTCCTGCATTACAAGCAGATTCTTTACCTTCTGAGCCAGTTAATACAGGCTTCACTATCATGAAGGAATTTCTCATGGTTACACTTTAGGAGACTGAGAGTTGGTCCTTCTTGAGGTTTGGAGGTGAGAATTATTGACACGACTGTAGTCTGCAGGTAGGTCCTACCAATGACCTCCGTGCATTCCCCTCCGTGCAACTGTGAAAGGTTGTGTGTGTTTGAGGAACACTGTGTGTGTTATTCTCCTCGGTCTTCAACTATGAAGTGATTTAAATCCCTGCTAGATTTTCTAGCTCTTCTATCTTCCTGTCCCTGTCCCCCTCTCCAGCTCCTTGTTGGGTTGTCCCTTTATAACACCTTATTACAAACTTGAAACACACCAGCTGAAGTTATTTTTTAACAGTTTTATGTTTTTCCGATGGACAGGGAGGCCTGGTGTGATGCAGTGCATAGGGTCGCAAAGAGTCAGTCACGACTCACTGACAGAACTGACCTGAACTGAATGTTCTTCTGAAGAAGAACAATGGGACAATTTGTATTGAGGCAGGGTCTTGGAATCTCTTGCCCTAGTTTGTAGTGGAATATTTGGGGAAATCCAGGGCATTTCTAGAACAATCAAGCTCTTTAGATTGGGTCCTGTATCCTGAAAGCGGACATTAAATGATGATGTTAAGTGATGGACATTCTGGAATGGAAAGGTGGAAGTAGTGTAGAGACACTCAAGAGCCTCACACCCCTGTACAGACACGTGGGTTTCCTGGAACGATGGATGTCAGTCATTAACTTGATATATTTCACATGCTATCCAAAGAGGGGGGTAAGGACACAAATATATTCTGCAGCATAGTAATTACGGTGTGACAAACCACCCTGGTTTGTCTGGGGCTATCCCAGTTTTAAGGCTTCCTGGCTGACACTGTTGGTAAAGAACCTGCCTGCCACTGCAGGAGACAGAAGATACGTGAGTTCGATTCCTGGATGGGGAGGATCTCCTGGAGGAGGAAATGGCAACCCATCCCAGTATTCTTGCCTGGAGAATTCCATGAATAGAGGAGCCTGATGGGCTACAGTCCACAGGGTTCCAAAGAGTCGGACACCACTGAATTGACTTAGCACCCACACACATACCAGTTTTAGCACTGAAAGTCCTGCATTCCAGGATACCCCTCAGTACTAGAAACATCAGGACAGTTGGTTATCTTATGATCCATGTCCAGTGAGGAGTCAACTGCCTAGAATGAAATCCCAACTCCACCAGGTATTAGCTGTTTGAATTTGTTGAAATTATTTAATTTCATATATTCTCAATTACCTTGAATGAAATGGGGATAAATCAGTACCTAAGTAGTGGGATTGGATAATAAATGAGTGAACACATGTAAAGAACTCATAGTGGTGCCTGCTGCTGCTGCTGCTAAGTCGCTTCAGTCGTGTCCAACTCTGTGCGACCCCATAGACGGCAGCCCACCAGGCTCTGCCATCCCTGGGATTTTCCAGGCAAGAACACTGGAGTGGGTTGCCATTTCCTTCTCCATTGTGTGAAAGTGAAAAGTGAAAGTGAAGTCGCTCAGTTGTGTCCGACTTGTAGCGACCCCATGGACTGCAGCCTACCAGGCTCCTCCATCCATGGGATTTTCTAGGCAAGAGTACTGGAGTGGCTTGCCATTGCCTTCTTTGAGTGGTGCCTAGTAGGTAAAAAACAATAATAAAGATTATCTAACAAAACCAATAGAAAAGTTACTCTTTTCAAGTAGAAAGATGATTTATTGCACACCAAAATAAAGAGTTGTATAAATAATATTATTCTGTTTTAGATATTGATGAGATCAAATAGGGCCAATGAATATTCTGAGATATCAGTTAGGTGAATAAAAGTCAAGTACTTATTTGGTTAATCCTATAAACTCTGCAGAAATAGTTGTGAGGAAAGGCAGCACTCCATATTCATCTGAGCTGTAGACAAAGCTTCAAACAATGTGGTGGTGGTGGTGTAGTTGCTCAGTTGTGTCCGACTCTTGCGACCCCATGGACTGTAGCCCGCAAGCTCCTCTGTCCATGAGATTCTCCAGGCAAGAATACTGGAGTGGGTTGCCATTTCCTTCTCCAGGGGATCTTCTCGACCCAGGAATCGAGCCCGGCTCTCCTGCATTGCAGGCAGATTCTTTCCCAACTGAGCGATAAGGGGTGTTATTAAAACACCCCAGTAATCAAAGCTACTTTCCTACCTGATTAAAAATATGAGATTAAGTTCATCTTGCGTCAAATGTGTATCACTGAAGTAGACATCATAAGCTATGTACTGTTCACAACAGAGGTAGTAAAACATAGAATGCAGTCAAATAGGGCCATGCATAACTGAGCTTGAATTGTTCTAGTATTTATTTTTTGGAAGGCAGCTATATGTTCACCACTGTATCACCAAGGCTGTTGCTTTAATATTAAGTAAATTCTAAGTCTTCTCGAAATTGATGGTTGTAAAAAATGTACAGTAGATATATCTTCTTTTTGGTGGGTTTTTTGTTGTTGTTGTTTGTTTGTTTTTTGGTATTCAACATCTGAACATCTTTCTTCTTCTTGGGTAATCCCCCAGTATATGGGCATTGGTCCCACTCTGGAAGTGAAGAGGCCAGATTGTGCTTCCTCTTTCTCTGTTGTAGCTATAACAGTAGTCATCAGATCTTTGTGTGTGTCAGAATCACATGGAAAGTTTTTTTAAAACATAGATTATTCTTAGAGAGATGTGCCATAGTTTTGCTATAAGTTGTTTTGGTTTGTGCTAGTTCTTTGGAGAAGATGGGAAAAAAATTCTGTAACGATGTGTATCAGAATCACAACAGGCAAGTCTCATTGAACCAAAAAGTTCCTGATTAAACAAAACAAAACAAAACATGGATTGCTGGGGCCCATTCCCTGGAGGGATTGATAATGTAAATTTCTAACAATTTCCCAGGTGATATTGATACCACTGGTAAAGGATAACATCTGAAGCACTAATGAGTTAGAATATGCGCACAGGACTCAGGTCAAAGAGATGCATGTATCTGAGACTTGGGACAATGATGCACACCAGATCGACTGAGAAATTGTCTGTAAATAGAGCAGGCATGTCAGGAATCTAGTTCTGGCAACCTAAGTGTTCAACAGCAGGTTTTAAAGTAGATTTTTTTGTGTCCTTTAACACAGCCTCAAAGTAGGGCATAAAGATACTCAGAGTCTGTCCTTTGTAGTAACAGTGCCCTCAATAAAAAGGAGTGAGAGATGTTCTAGTAGAAAAAACTCAGATGAGGTGGGAAGATGCTTCTGTGAGTGGCAGCTCCAAAGAGTGATGAGTACGTAGTCGAAAGCCTGGAGGAGAGACTGCTCTGACCACATGACCCCACCCCAAACTTACTTCCCACTGCATGACTCACTACATGATACATGATGAGCCATCTGACTTTCAGCTCTTACCCTGAGTGATAAAACAGACAGAGATTTCTTTGTAATAAGTAACAAATTAGAATAAAGGAATTTGCATGCACCATAAAACAGAGCATTCTTGTGGAAAGGGCAACATGACTGACATTTTTAACATAAAAAATAAGCTCTTCTTGCATCAGTATTTCTACTGGCATTTAAGACCACTTTTCTAAATATCATTCTATTTCATGTTGTTTTAGCTGATACTGAGTTGGAGCTGTGACATATTATTTTTTCTTAAAAATTCTTATAATTCAAGAGATTCAAAGTTCTTTCTAAAATCCAAACCAGAAAAGTAGATAATTAGATGTTAATTTAGTCTTCTTTTATATCTACAGGATGTCTATCCTACGAGTGTGCATGTGTGCTAAACCTCAGTCATGTCAGACTCTTTGCGACCCTATGGACAATAGCCCACCAGGCTTCTCTGTCCCTGGGATTCTCCAGGAAAGAGTACTGGCGTGGGTTGCCATGCTCTCTTCCAGACCCAGGGACTGTGTATTTTTATGTTTCCTGCATTGGCAGGTGGGTTCTTTACCACTAGTGCCACCTGGGAAGCCCTGTCTATTCTATGCATATTAATTTAATTCATAATTAAAATTATTCCCACAAAGAAAATTCAAAGACCAGATAGTTTCATTGATGAAATCTATCAAATATTTAAGGAAGAAAAACTACCAGTTTTGCACAATCTTTTCAAGAAAATGAAAAAGAGAATATTTCAGTAGTAAAAAATTTGTACTGAAGTATAGTTGATGTATAATATTGTGTGTTACAGGTGTACAACATAGCGATTCACAATTTTTAAAGGTTATACTTAATTTATGGTTATAAAACATTGCCTACATTCCCTGTATTGTATATCTTCATAGTTTATTTATTTTATACAGAATCAGTTCAGTTCAGTCTCTCAGTCATGTCTGACTCTTTGTGACCCCATGAACCGCAGCACACCAGGCCTCCCTGTCCATCACCAACTCCCAGAGTTTACCCAAACTCATGTCCATTGAGTCGGTGATGCCATCTAACCATCTCATCCTCTGTTGTCCCCTTCTCCTCCTGCCTTCAATTTTCCCCAGCATCAGGGTCTTTTCAAATTAGTCAGCTCTTCACATTAGGTGCCCCAAATATTGGAGTTTCAGCTTCAACATCAGTCCTTCCAATGAACACCCAGGACTGATTTCCTTTAGGATGGACTGGTTAGATCCCCTTGCTATCCAAGGGACTCTCAAGAGTCTTCTCCAGCACCACAGTTCAAAAGCATCAGTTCTTTAGCACTCAGCTTTCTTTATAGTCCAACTCTCACATCCATACATGACCACTAGAAAAACCATAGCCTTGACTAGATAGATGGACCTTTGTTGACAAAGCAATGTCTCTGCTTTTGAATATGCTGTCTAGATTGGTCATAATTTTTCTTCCAAGGAGTAAGCATCTTTTAATTTCAAGGCTGTGACCACCATCTGCAGTGATTTTGGAGCTCCCCAAAATAAAGTCAGTCACTGTTTCCATTGTTTCCCCATCTATTTCCCATGAAGTGATGGGACCGGATGCCATGATCTTCGTTTTCTGAATGTTGAGCTTTAAGCCAACTTTTTCACTCTTCTCTTTCACTTTCATCAAGAGGCTTTTGAGTTCCTTTTCACTTTTTGCCATAAGGGTGGTGTCATCTGCATATCTGAGGTTATTGATATTTCTCCCAGCAAACTTGATTCCAGCTTATGCTTCATCCAGCCCAGTGTTTCTCATGATGTACTCTGCATATAGATGTTTCTTTTCTTCCAGTGCATTCCCACAGGATCATTTCCTTTCCCATCTTTCTTTACTTAGCCCACACCCAGCCTCCTGTGCTTCAGACATCTTTCTAACATTGCTGTCACATCAAGACACTTAGAGCTCATGCCTTTCAATCCATTCTACATACTGTGTCAGAGGCCCCCATAATTTGATCATGTTATGCTTCTCCCTGGAAATCACCAGCAGCAACTTACTGCTTAAAGAATAAAGTTTAAGTTCCCTAACATACCATGATACTGATACATTAACATATCAAATTAGAAATATTTACAATGATTGTTTCATATTTTAGTGTTTCTTAAAACATTTCTATGAGGAAGAGAGAGGTCAAATACTCTCCCTAATTGTGAGAGTATTAATGAAACAGAGGTGGATTCTTTCCGGAGCTCTTCAGAATAAGACGATGAAGCCAATAGCAAATTATATTTCTAAGTCCTCTCTTTTGCCTCGAGAATAGTGATTTTATTCTTATATTTTTTATGTTGCTTTGATGCACGCAATAAATAACTCACATTTTCCACATGTTCCCCTGTGTATACTTGTGACGTGTCCAATTGATGGCCCTTTTCTATGACTCATAAAAACCTATCAGCCCATTCTTGTGAGAAGTTGTATGGGATCAAAGTTAAAAGCCAAACACTATAGCTCCCCAGGTTTGTGTTTCAGTCAGGCTGTTAAGACTCTGGGGCAGATTGTTAACCTCTTCAAGGTATCATTTTCTTATCTGTAAAATGTGGACAGCAAAACAGATTTTAGAATTTTAATGAGAATAGGATGAGATGTTGATAGAGTTCCTAGCACTTTTTAAGTATTCAATGGAGGGTCAATTTAAAATTGTTTTCTCATTTATTTTGAAATTTCTTGCTTGGGGTTCTGAACTCTATGTCCATACTGTGGCCCCTCTACTAGAAAGCCCCTCAAACTATTAAAAGCAGAAATGTGGAGTAGACTGCAGTCACAGGTTTCTTTTCAATAAGGCTTTTGAAAAGAACATTCTATTTTATTAGGAGTTCATATATACCATACAAGCATCTAAAACATTCTTAAATTTATTTGCACAATTATTGGACAATTGCTGATTCTAGAATTCCCTGGTTGCTCAGCTTGTAAAGAATCTGCTAGCAATGCAGAAAACCCTGGTTTGATTCCTGGGTTAGGAAGAGCCCCCGGAAAAGGGATTGGCTACCTACTCCAGTGTTCTTGGTCTTCCCTGGTGGCTTAGATGTTAAAGAATCCACCCACAATGTGGGAGACCTGGGTTTGATCCCTGGGTTGGGAAGATTGGAGAAGGGCATGGCAACACACTCCAGAATTCTTGCCTGGAAAACCCCATGGACAGAGGATCCTGGTGGGCTACAGTCCATGGGGTTGCAAGAGTGGGACACGACTTAGTGACTAAGCACAGCACATAATGAAGAACATTAAAATTCAAATCTTTGGCTTCCTCCAGAGCTGGATTCATGTCTCTACTCCTGCACTTACTAGGTATAAATCCTGAAGTTACTTAACTTCTCTGGGTCTTTTTCCATAGTTTTATGATAGGAAAAATAATAAAACCTATCTCATAATAAAACCTACCTATCTCATAGGCAGCTGATTTGAAGATTAAATGGGCTTCCCAGGTGGTGCAGTGGTTGGTAAAGAATCCGCCTGCCAATGCAGGATACACAAGAGACATGGGCTCTATCCCTGGGAAGATCACCTGGACTAGGAAATGGCGACCCACTCCAGTATCCTTGCTTAGAAAATTCCATGGACAGCGGATCCTAGTGGGCTACAGTCTATGGGGTCACAGAGTTGGACACCACTGAGCACGCACACACACAGATTGAAGATAATTGAGAAAATAGATGTATTAATAAAATGTTTAGTACAGTTTCTGTCACATCCTAAGGACTCAAATAATAATACTCATCGTTTTCCCACTTGAAATCATTTCTGTATTCTATTTGATCCCATTTTGAAATATTTTAATTTTTCTATCTGTGGAAATCCTTCTCAGTACCACACTCACTTTTTCTAATGCCTTGTATTCAAGGAAATTGTGTCTACAGCAAAAAAAAAAAAAAAAAAAAAAAAAAGCTCAACTGGGGGATAAAATGGAGTTGGACAGATGACAGAGAACCTAGTGTTCGGATTTGTTGAAAGAGGCTTAACTGGGACGATGTTGGTCGGGAAATGTTAGCATTGCTATTCATCATGCTCAGAGGGGATCTGACCAAATGGAAGGGACCATGGGGCCCAAGAAAGGAGAGCAAAGAGGTTCTGGCTGCTCCTTCTTTCAGAGTTCTCATTAACAGTCATCAGGAGCAGGCAAGCTGGCTGTGTTCTGACAGCCTTCCAATTTGTGCAGGAGAAAGCTTCTCTGAGAAAGTGCTGCTTTGAGCCTTTCTGTTATGCCTAGGAATGTCAGCAGGCTGTTTGGTACAACTCTAAGCCTGATTACATTTTGGCATTTATATACTGCCATCTGCCCACGTGATTTATTGTAGCTTTTGTAACACTCACTGAGGATGTTTTTAGGTGAGATAAATGATAAGAGTAAATTGCTCCTTGGAATTAAAAAGCACATGTGATGAAGATTAGCAGTGCCAGGCACTTTATAATGTATCCTGTTCCTAAGGGAAAATCTTATGGACATTTTTACAATCAATTACAAGGAATCCACAGAAGCACTCAGAGTGGCCTTACCCTTTTCCCTAAATTCATTAATGCTATCTTCATTTTCAATAGAACTGAGTGACTGCCTTTTGTTCAGCTGGCCTAACAAAACAATTGCAGGCCTAATTGGTTCCTGGAAGAATCCAGCCTGCTGCTAGAAAACTCAGTAATGTTGTAGGATACTGGTAACAAAATGTGGTTTCTGGAACCATCTGGGTAATCGCCCAAAAATATACCAGCAGACTGTGGCTTAAGCTGCTACTCAGTACACTTTTTTTAGCATTGTGTCTCTCTGCTGCTGCTAAGTCACTTCAGTCGTGTCCGACTCTGTGTGACCCCAGAGACGGCAGCCCACCATGCTCCCCCGTCTCTGGGATTCTCCAGGCAAGAACACTGGAGTGGGTTGCCATTTCCTTCTCCAATGCATGAAAGTGAAAAGTGAAAGTGAAGTCACTCAGTCGTGTCTGACTCTTCGCGACCCCATGGACTGCAGCCTACCAGGTTCCTCTGTCCATGGGATTTTCCAGGCAAGAGTACTGGAGTGGGGTACCATCGCCTTCTCTGAGGCCCCTCCCCGTACCCACTTCAAATCCTGCTCTCTAGCCTCTCTCAGTAGAGTCCTTTTCCCCTCTTCACTTATTTCCATCAACTGCCTCAAAAAAAAAAAAAAAAAAAACCCAGAAAACAAAAAAACAAAAAAACCCAATAAAACAGACTCACACACACACACACATGCACCTTGCTGTTTACACATTCACTGTATTTCTCTATCCCTTCTTCAGTACGCTTCCTTTGCTTAAAAAAAAATGTTTCAGGCATCAGATCGCTATGCTAATTTTCTTCAAGCTTCAGTTCAGTTCAGTTCAGTGGCTCAGTGGTGTCTGACTCTTTGCGACCCCAGGTATTGCAGCACGCCAGGCCTCCCTGTTCATCACCAACTCCCAGAGTTCACCCAAACTCATGTGCATCGAGTCAGTGATGCCATCTAGCCATCTCATCCTCTGTTGTCCCCTTCTCCTCCTGCCCCCAATCCCTCCCAGCATCAGAGTCTTTTCCAATGAGTCAACTCTTCTCATGAGGTGGCCAAAGTACTGGAGTTTCAGCTTCGGCATCAGTCCTTCCAAAGAACACCCAGGACTGATCTCCTTTAGGATGGACTGGTTGGATCTCCTTACAGTCCAAGGGACTCTCAAGAGTCTTCTCCAACACCACAGTTCAAAAGCATCAATTCTTCGGCACTCAGCTTTCTTTACAGTCCAACTCTCACATCCATACATGACCACTGGAAAAACCATAGCCTTAACTAGACGGACCTTTGCTGGCAAAGTAATGTCTCTGCTTTTTAATATGCTGTCTAGGTTGGTCATAACTTTCCTTACAAGGAGTAAACGTCTTTTAATTTCATGGCTGCAATCACCATCTGAAGTGATTTGGGAGCCCAAAAAAATGCAGTCTGACACTGTTTCCACTGTTTCCCCATCTATTTTTCATGAAGTGATGGGACCAGATGCCATGATCTTTGTTTTCTGAATGTTGAGCTTTAAGCCAACTTTTTCACTCTCCTCTTTTACTTTCATCAAGAGGCTTTTGAGTTCCTCTTCACTTTCTGCCATAAGGGTGGTGTCATCTGCATATCTGAGGTTATTGATATTTCTCCCGGCAAACTTGATTCCAGCTTGTGCTTCTTCCAGCTCAATGTTTCTCATGATGTACTTTGCATATAAGTTAAATAAGCAGGGTGACAGTATACAGCTTTGATGTACTCCTTTTTCTATTTGGAACCAGTCTGTTGTTCCATATCCAGTTCTAACTATTGCTTCCTGACCTGCATACAGGTTTCTCAAGAGGCAGGTCAGGTGGTCTGGTATTCCATCTCTTTCAGAATTTTCCACAGTTTATTGTGATCCACACAGTCAAAGGCTTTGGCATAGTCAATAAAGCAGAAATAGATGTTTTTCTGGAACTCTCTTGCTTTTTTGATGATCCAGCGGATGTTGGCAATTTGATCTCTGGTTCCTCTGCCTTTTCTAAAACCAGCTTGAACATCAGGAATTTCACGGTTCACATATTGCTGAAGCGTGGCTTGGAGAATTTTGAGCATTACTTTACTAGCATGTGAGATGAGTGCAATTGTGCAGTAGTTTGAGCATTCTTTGGCATTGCCTTTCTTTGGGATTGGAATGAAAATGGACCTTTTCCAGTCCTGTGGCCACTGCTGAGTTTTCCAAATTTGCTGGCATATGAAGTGCAGCACTTTCACAGCATCATCTTTCAGGATTTGGAATAGCTCAACTGGAATTCCATCACCTCCACTAGCTTTGTTCGTAGTGATGCTTTCTAAGGCCCACTTGACTTCACATTCCAGGATGTCTGGCTCTAGGCGAGTGATCACACCATTGTAGTTATCTTGATTGTGAAGCTCTTTTTTGTATAGTTCTTCTGTGTATTCTTGCCACTTCTTAATATCTTCTGCTTCTGTTAGGTCCATACCATTTCTGTCCTTTATTGAGCCCATCTTTGCATGAAATGTTCCCTTGGTATCTCTAATTTTCTTGAAGAATTCTCTAGTCTTTCCCATTCTGTGTTTTCCTCTACTTCTTTGCATTCTTCAAGCTTATTACTAGATAATTATGCATTAATTAGCAGTTTAGGAAACTAGCAACTTCATATATAAGAAGTCATATAAGTCATAGGAAATGCAATGAAGCTAAAGAAATCTTTATTGCTTCTTTAGAGTGCTTATCTAGCATAATTGTCTGTAAGCTATAAGCCCCGTGAAGGTGAATATTGTGTCTACTTTTTCCATAACGGTATTGTCAACACTTAAAAACAATGTCTACTGTATGGCAAGGATGCAATAAATATTTGCAAAGTGAGTAATCTCATGGTGAACCTGCAATATATCAAGCCCTGAGTTAGGTCCTGAATAAGATGCAGTCTGAGTACCAAAGGTGTTCACTGTCTATAAACAGCTATGGGAACACTGATGAGGAGCCATAGCTTTTGCTCATGAGCTAATTGGGGAAGACATAGGGACTATAATGATGAGAATTTGAAATTTAAATTGGACCTGTACCCATAAGTGAGAGTTCCTTAGATAAAATGGAGTAGGGAGAATAATTCTAGACAAAGCGAATAAGATTGCAAAAGTCATAGAGACTTGGTAGTGCATTTGGGAACCGTAAGTGAGAACTGTAGTCAGGATTTATGCTATACATGAAGGTGTGATGCCAATGAGGTTTGAAAGGTAGCCAACGAGTTTGGACTTCATCCAGGAGAGGGAGCCATTTAGGATAATTGCCCTAGAGTGGTGACTTGACTCAAAGTGAGAGAATGGATGAAAGAACCTGGATAAAGTACTCTACTTGGCAGACATCGCCAATGTGCCTGAGGGAACGGAGGAGGGCCTGGATGAGAAGACAGCTGATGGGCGAGGATGGAGTGGATAATGGCAGGCAACAGTGTGTAGGCCGAGCTAACAGGGTTTAACTACTAACTGAAGGATATGAGGGAGGTAACTCACTTACTCAACGTTTCTCTAAGAAAAGTTATGCATACTTGGGTGACATTTACCGAGACAGTAAATGGGAGGGTAGGAACAGCTTCTGGGAAAATAAGGAGTTTGTTTAGAAGATATTTATTGATGTTTCCAGGTTTGATAGTTTCACAAGGATAAATAGTGAACCATTGGAATGGAGTTCAGATCTCAGGAGATGTGTCAACGCAAGAGACAAAGTTAAAGTGTGATTTGCTTTAGAGGTGATGGTTGAAACCTTTGATGAGCTATCCAAGGTAGGACATGACAGATAAAGGACCAGAAGACTAAAGACTGAATATTGGGAAATGTTTCTATTTGAGCGGGAACCAGAAAGGAGAATGAATGAAGGAATAGAGAAAAAATTGTCTTGGAAAAAAAACACAATAGAGAAATAGAAACCAGTAGGGGGAAATTTCACAAGGGAGAGGGAATGTTGAAGGAACCTGATGACTTAGAATGCTTTTGGTATTTAAAACTTCATTGGTTTCTTTGGAAACTAATGAGTGACGGTGGGATTCAAACTACAGGGAGTTAAGGAGCAACTATGAAGTGAGTGATGAAAGTACTGAGCATTTTGACTATTTTTTGAAGATTTTAGTAATTAAAGGAAAGGAGGAGCCACTGAGAGCTTGATGAGGTAGCAATATCAGAGAAGGTTTTATTAAGATCATAGAGTAAGCTGTCTAGGAAAAAAAAATTATCAGAGAGGAAAGGTGGAAGATTATAAAGAGAAAATATTATTTATGGAACAAACCAGAGGAATGAAAGAAGGAAGTAGGGTCTGTTGTTTGGGCCTTAAAATGATTAAATTCATTCTCTCACTGTTTTCCGATGATAGATATTGGGGGTTCTCTGAGGTCCAGAAACATTAAAGTTTTTCTAGAGAATATGTGTTGCTGCTGCTGCTGCTAAGTCTCTTCAGTCATGTCCGACTCTGTGCGACCCCATAGAAGGCAGCCAACCAGGCTCCCCCGTCCCTGGGATTCTCCAGGCAAGAACACTGGAGTGGGTTGCCA
Organism: Bos javanicus; assembly: GCF_032452875.1. Taxonomy (NCBI): domain Eukaryota; kingdom Metazoa; phylum Chordata; class Mammalia; order Artiodactyla; family Bovidae; genus Bos; species Bos javanicus. The sequence continues at coordinate 44,734,492 of NC_083881.1, forward strand.
TTTCCTTCTCCAATGCATGAAAGGGAAAAGTGAAAGTGAAGTCGCTCAGTCGTGTCTGACTATTAGCGACCCCATGGACTGCAGCCTACCAGGCTCCTCCGTCCCTGGGATTCTCCAGGCAAGAACACTGGAGTGGGTTGCCATTTCCTTCTCCAATGCATGAAAGTGAAAAGTGAAAGTGAAGTCACTTCAGTCGTGTCTGACCCTTAGTGATCCCATGGACTGTGGCCTACCAGGCTCCTCCGTCCATGGGATTTTCTAGGCAAGAGTACTGGAGTAGGGTGCCATTTTAGGTTACAATTATAAAAATAAGAATTGATGCTTTTGAACTGTGGTGTTGGAGAAGACTCTTGAGAGTTCCTTGGACTGCAGGGAGATCAAACCAGTAAATCCTAAAAGAGATCAATCCTGAATATTCATTGGAAGGATTGATGCTGAAGCTAAAGCTCCAATACTTTGGCCACCTGAAGCAAAGACCCTGATGCTGGGAAAGATTGAAGGCAGGAGGAAAAGTGGGTGACAGAGGATGAGATGGTTAGATAGCATCACCAACTGAATGGATATGAATCTGAACAAACTCTGGGAGATGGTGGAAGACACAGGAGCCTGGTATGCTGCAGTTCATGGGTTGCAAAGAGATGGACATAACTTAGTGACTGAACAACAACAATGGCAAATAAAAATAACTATACTGTTTAGGATTTGGTGGAAGGGGGGTGTCTTTTGAAACCTTAAGATACATAGGGAACAAACTCAGTCTAGCCTGAACTGAGAAGTTGGCAGCCAGCACTCTGCCCCAAGGGGTGGCACCTCTGCTGTGGTTACCTTTTTTACCTTCACCATGGCCACTCCATTTCTTAGACTAAAGAAAGTAAGTATTTATAATACAGTCCATTCAACTTGGATCTGCAATAGAAGAAAGCTAATTCTTGGTTATATTGTGGTTGTAAAAAAATTGCTCATGTGTAATGGGCAGACTGTGGGCTGAGAGATTAAAAAATCCTGGACACATTTCTTCTGGGTCTGTGAACAGAGCTTGAAAGGTGATACTGGAGCATGAATGAAAACAGTGATTGAGGAATTAACCATTGGACCAATAAGTGCACATATTGCTTGCAGGCGATGTTGAAGCACGTGGTATTTTCCCATTTCAATTATCCTTCCTAGGAAAAGAGATCAAAGAGAAGTTGATGACATTTGAATTCAATTACCATGCGTGATTGTGGAGGACTTGTGAACTCAAGACACTTGGAGTGTTAGTAATAACCAGATAAAGAATGGGTTTGGACACTTATCTGATGGGCTGTTACATGACTTTCATATTGGATTAGGCTTTGTGTTTCAGAGCAAACACTGGTTTCTCATGAAGCAGAGTATATTTCATGAGGCTTCAGTAAGTGAACCTCTTTGTAGAAAGTAAATTTTCAGTAATTAAAATGCCCGATGAATATCACAACCATTAGGCAGTAACTTGTACAAACAAAACAGGGGAGCCTAAGAAGGTACAAGTTTTTCCACTTCTAAGCCATAGAGAGAACTTCAGATTTATAAGAGTTAAACCCTTGGCTCTTTGAACAAGCTTGGCATTGCCCTAGTTGTTAAGTGAAGAATGTCCTGAAGGAGAAGAGCAAGGAAAAAGTGGTTTGCTAAGTAAAATATTTGTAATTCTTTTTTTTTTAAGTAGTCAGTATTTATGAAAATACCAAAGGAAAAGATCAGTAAGTAGACAATCAACAAAATGGCATACTCAGGTGTTCTTACATTTTTTTTGTGGTAGGCATCATGGTATGCATTTGTGGCCAATCTTGAATTTCAAATTCTAGGAAGCATGGTTTGTTAGTTAAGAGTGGGGTACATGTGTGCGTGCATGCTAAGTCATGTCCAACTCTGTGCGACCCTATGGACTGTAGGCCACCAGGCTCCTCTGTCCACAGGGTCTCCAGGCAAGAATCTGGAGTGGGTTGCCATGCCCTCCTTGAAGCAATCTTCCTGGTCCAGAGATCAAACAGGAGTCTCTCAAGTCTCCTGTGTTGGCAGGTGGATTCTTTACCACTAGCGCCACCTGGGAAGTCCAGCCATGGGACAGGACATACCCAAAGACTTTAGACCTGAAACTAGACCTTCATCTTTAAAGATGAACAGAATTGTTCGGGAAGAACTAAAGGTCTAAGATGAAGGACAGAAGAAGACATTAAGGCAATAAGAACACGCAGATATCTGTCCTCTTCATCTTTTTGTTCCTGGGATGTGCATAATTCTTGGTCCATATATAAGACAATGAAAAAATGATTTTTTGACTAAATGAAATGATCAATGATCATTGATCCCATGGGCAAGTACAATACAAGGCTGGGACCTTCAGAAATAGGAACACTCAGGAATTCAGGATATTGAAATAAGAGAAAATTCTGTTAGGAGACAATGGAAGACAGACCTGGGTAGGAATTCAAGGTCAGGACCCACATCTGAAAAGAACAGGACTAGTCCTAAGGGTGCTGATATTGAAGGAAATTTGTCAAGGCAAGATTTAGGCCTAAGCAATAAGGCAGAAATCAGTTCATCAGGGCTGCACCATTCAATTCATTCGGCAGTTGACGGTTGAGTGCCTTTTCTGTAACAGACACACTACTAGATGCCAAGAATAAAGCAAAAACAAAGATTCCTGTCCTCAGGTAGCAGATAGTAGAGAGGGGCAAGGAAAAAAGAAAGTAAAATACATATAATGCTACGTGAGTAAATATTTTAAAGAAAAATAAAGCAATTAAGAGAGAGAGTAAACATTAGAAGGTGATACTTTAAAAATGTTATTTATTTATTTTTATTTTTGACTGTGCTGGGTCTTCACTGTTGTGAGCTGGCTTTCTCTAATTGCGGTGATTGGGGGCTACTCTCTAGTTGGGGTGCGTGGGCCTGTCTTTGCGATGGTTTCTCTTGTTGCAGAGCACAGGCTTTATGCACACAGGCTTCAGTAGTTGCGGCACATGGGTTTGGCAAGTCTTCCTTGTGGCTCAGCCGGTAAGGAGTCTACCTGCAATGCAGGAGACCCAGGTTCAATTCCTGGGTTGGGAAGATCCCCTGGAGAAGGAAATGGCAACCCACTCCAGTATTCTTGCCTGGAAAATACCCATGGACAGAGGAGCCTGGTGGGCTACAGTCCATAGGGTCGTACAGGGTCAGACACAATTGAAGTGACTTAGCATGCATGCACAAGTGGTTTATTATACATATATTTGTAGTTAATTGTGTTTGTTGAAGTAAAATTCCTAGTGTGATTTAACTTTTAAAGAAAGATAATAAAAACAAAATGAAGCCTAAATTTAAGTAAAACAAAAGTGATGTCCTACATTCTAATTCTAGGTTGTCTACCCCATTCCACTACCCATTTTCTGAACCAGTTTCCAGGCACCATCAGACACCTATGTAAGTACCAGAAGAAGGGAACTCCCAGGACTAGATATCCAGTGGAGACACTTAGAGACCAATTTCTATTCGCCCAAAGTGACTGGGTTGTCCATTTTTAATTGTTTCAAAATCCTGAGCACCTTCCCTTTTAGCTGGGATGCTTCTTTACATATGTGTTTAGTCACTCATTTATGTCTGACTCTTTGTGACCCTATGGACCATAACTCTCCAGGCTCCTCTGTCCATGGGATTTCCCAGGCAAAAATATGGAAGTGGCATGCCATTTCCTTCTCCAGGCTTTACATACATGATAGGCAGCAAAGGAATGGAGAGATGACACAAGTTTCTTTGATTTTTCCCCAGAAACATTACCTCTTGAGTTGGGGCTGAGGGGTGGGGGGCCAGAACTCTCTAGGAATTAAGTGATATCCTATTTCATATTCATTATAAGCCAAAGCCAGGCTTCCACAAGTCTAAATTCAATTGTTCAGCCACTGCTTAGCACAGCTAGTTTATCAAACAGGGTATTGTGCAGTCTAAATAGAAACAAAAAGCTTTTTGATTTGGGCAGTTCTCATGAGAGCTCATTGAACTTATTGTGATATTTCTGTTTATACAGAAAAGAACCAGATTAGTATCTGATCATAGATCAGCACATTTATAAAGGCTAAATGCTGAGCTGTGGACAACATGGGATTGGATACAGAATTTGTAATTATTTTTGCTTTATTGTGTTTGCTGCAAGGACAGGGCGAATTTAGGAGGCTCTGATTTCATTGGCAGGGGCCTGGGATAGCAGCCAGTCACTGGGGGTGCACACTGGCCCCACACAGAGCTGGATCCAAGCAGCTCCTGAGAGGCTGGACCCGCAGGTGTTAGTGCTAAATGTGTAGAGTAAGAGCAGAAGGCTGGGGATGGAGGATGCATATATCTTGCTGCCTTAATCTGTATGTGAGCTGATAAGTGTCCCTATTATCTGGCGGCAAGATATCCATCCAGTGGGGGAAATGGTGGTGAAGATGGCACCGCAGTTGGGGAGGAAAGAGGAGTCATGGAAATCGTTCAAGAGGCAAGTGTCAAGACAACTGACCCTGAACATTTGCCTGAATGATCAAGTGGGAAATCAGGGGGGCTTTTTATTTTTTTTAAGATTTAAAAGCATTTAATGACATAGCATGCATTTAACTGATTTCCAGCTTGTCTTAGTGGTAAAGAACCTGTCTGCCAATGCAGGAAACATAAAAGACACGTGTTTGATCCCTGGGTTGGAAAGATGCCCTGGAGGAGGGCATGGCACCCCACTCCAGTATTCTTATCTGAAGAATTCTGTGGACAGAGGAGCCTGGCTACAGTCCATATGGTCGCAGAGAGTCAGACATAACTGAAGTGACTTAGCACGCATGTACATGTATTTAAGAGAGGATAAAAGTTGAGAGGTATAGGTCATAAAGACTGAGCCATAAGCCTGAGTGACCACCTACCTGCTCAGGCCCAACCTCTGGAATTCATTCCTATCAATGCCATTTTGATCGTGCAGTAAAGTGAAAATTTGTCCTTATAGTCATTCCAGTGACAGAGAAATGCACACTATGTATCAAATGCCAACGGAATGAAGCAAATTATTAATACAGTGTTAACAGACAAGTAAGTAACCATTGGGGCACCACTACTTTGTTCAGTCTGAGACTAGCAAGATCTGTTCCACTTGTATATTTACTAATGATTTAAAGGGTTTATTATACTTCCAGTTTTATTATACTTTGTACTAGAATTATCTCAAATGTATTTCAGAAAAAATTAAAATTATAGATGATTTAAAACAGTGTCAGTTTTCTATTCCTTCTTAAATACTGATATTCTCAACTGTTGTCAGAGCTGATGCTGAAAAGTCACATCAAGACAAAGTGTTAGCTACTCAGAGGCAAGAAGAGGTTCATTTTCCTGGAAGTGATTTAGACCAACCAGCTGTGGAAAGCAATACTTGTGGTTTACATGCTGTAAAAACAATACAATACATGCACATACTTTTTATTGAAGTATACACAGAAAAGTGCACATTTAATAAGGATGCAGTGAGAAAAACGTTTCCAAATTGAGCCACTCATGTAACCAGTATCCCCACCAAGAGACAACATTATCAGGATATCCTTTGTGTCCCTTTTCAGTCCTTACAATTCTCAATTAAACCACTATCCCAGCTTCCAATAATATCCATTAGTTTTAGTTGCTTTGACACTTAATGTAAATGATATACAGGTTGTCACCTTTTGTGCTTGACTTCCTTCACTTAACATTATTTTTGTCACATACGTTTGTTAACCTCCCTTAACCTTTGCAGCACCCCCTACCCCTCAACTCGACCTCCACCTGCTCCTCCAGAACCAGATGTTTTCATCATGAAGTTTCTGATCTGTATTTTTAATAGAGATTTCACGAACATTCTAGTACATTCTTTTGGTAACTACATGTATGCATTTCTGTTTGGTATAAACCTAGAAATGGAATTACTAAGTCATAATAAAGTTTATGTTTAGCTTTGATAGTTACTGCCAGTTTTCTCAAGTGTGTTATACCAATTTCCATCTGTCATTTTAACATTTAAAAATTTCCACTTAGCTGTTGCCTAAAGTACTTCCTTTCTTCCTTCATGTCTTAAAGTGTGTATGTTTTTGGGTAACAGCAAGGCTTTCTGCCAAATCCCAAGAAGTAGGGATTGTAGAATAAAAGAAAGGAGGAAATTAGGGAAATTTAGGAAATTAGGAAATTAGGGAAAAGGCCTGAGAATTAAAAAAAATTACCTGAGATTATATGATTTGGGCCCCTATATCTCTTTAGCTCTTGTTCTTTATCCAAGTACGAGCTCGTATTTAACTTATGCCTCACTTAGGACTTTGACCCTCATTCTCACTTCCCTCAAAGCTCCCAACTTCCTCAGACTCATGCACCAAGTCATAGAAAATGGATCTTAGGGCTCCTTGTTCATTAGGAATTGGTTCTGTAGTATCTGAAGTTTGGCCCTCTTGGCATATTTTCTCAAGAAAATACTGTTAAGTGACTGGGTTGAATTCTACAGTTGGGATAGTAACATATTACTTAATAAGCCTTTTAGGGCTGTCTGTAATCCAGCCTTCATGTATCACATTACACCCATAGGAAATGCAGTTTTAACAACCTTTTTTTTTTTTTTAAGAGCTGGGAATCCAGATGGATAATAAATTGGGAACCCCTCATACTTATATATCAAACCTGAGTGTTCTTGATGTATAATAATTATTAATGATGATAGAAGCCACAAAATAAATTAATGGCTGGCTGGAGGCAGTCTCTGTAATGAGGGCCAGATGTGAGAACATATTCTGCAAGCAGTCAGAAAAGAAGGCAGTATCTCTGTGCTTGACTCTAGAACAGATGGCTATGCTCAGTACCTGGGCTGGTCTCTGATTACACAGATTCATCTATTAGCCTTCTGCCTTAATCTCACTTCTCACACAGAAGGGAGTTACAGCTGTATGGTTTTCAACTATTTTTCTGGGTTAAACAGTCCTTTATGACATAAAGCAATGCATGTCTTCCCCCAGCTTAGAGCCCCTTCCTGAATATGGGGATGAGTGCACATGCTCGTTTCACTTGATAAACCCCACAGTACTAAAGAGGCCACAACTATATTGAATGCTTATTTTACTAAAATCTTGACTACATAGCTCCTATTGTATTACCATAATGTTGAAAAATAAAGTTATATAACTCAGTTAACTGCTGACCTCCAACTGTGAAAAAAAAGGAACCTAAACAAAGCTAGTCAATTGTGTCTAAGTTGGACAGACTCACAACCACTTCTGACTCATTGGAGAAAACTGCTGACTGGGAGTTTGTGCATGCTTGGGAAGTAATGCTTAAAGTAATATAATCTTATGTTTACATTTTACATGTGTTCTTGCCTGGAGAATCCCAGGGATGGGGGAGCCTGGTGGGCTGCTGTCTATGGGGTCGCACAGAGTCGGACACGACTGAAGTGACTTAGCAGTAGCAGTCCACTATTAGTTCTGATTATACACATACATTCTCTTGAATTAAAAGATACCCTCTGGGAGGAGGATTCTGGGAAGATAATAAAGTAGGAAGCATCAGGAATCCATGTCCCCACCCAGACAATAATAATGCAGGCAGACTATGTCTGATGTAACTATTGTGGAACTCTGGAGTCTACTGAAGGCTTAGCTTGGTAGCAGTCACTCATCCCCCTACTCCCAGCTGTGGCAGACAGCTGTACATGTGTTCCTGGAGCAGCTTGCGTTGTTTTGGGGAGCCTGAATTTGAAATAAGACCCTGTCCTCCAAATATGGAAGATCTGTGACCTGATTACTGATTGCTGCTTCCTGTCTTAGAGGTGCAGTCCCAGAGGCAGGCGGCCATTGTTGCCTATCTCCCTGATGTGGCAAGACCCTTCCCCTCAGGCTGAAGTGACTTCTAGGGGGTTTAAAGGGCCAACACCTTCCCTCCATGCTTTCAGTTTTCTCTTTTCCCCTTACTGTGGTCCAGATGTTGAAGACATGCAAAAGCAACTGCACGTGTAGAGGAAAGTAGAAAGTCATTGCTCATGCCCAGGGAAAGGCATAGGCACAGAAAAGACAAGAAAAGACCTTACGTTTATACCTCAGGCTAATCCTTGGAACAGAAGCAACCTACAGAAACCAAAATAAAACAACAAACAATAGATCTTGAGGGAAGGATGAGAATTTGATTTCCAGAATTACCACATTACTAGATTCAAATGTTTTCATTTGCAACCAAAAAAATCACAAAGCATACAAAGACACAAGAAAATATGTCTCATTCAAAGGAAATAATAAACCAACAGAAACTGTGCTTGAGAAAGACCCAATGGCAGATTTACTAGATAAAAATCTATATAAACAACGTCGAAAAGGTGCTCAAAGAACCAAAGGAAGACATAGAGAAAGTAAAGAACAATGGTGTATAACAAAAGGGGACTATCAATACAGAGATGAAACCCTAAGAAGAATCCAAAAAGACATTCTGGAGCTGAAAAGTACAATCACTGAAATGAAAAAAAATCATTAGAGGAGTTCATAGGCAGATTTGAGCTGGCTAAGAAGGAATTGGAGGTCCTGAAGATCGGACAATAGAAATTATCAAGTCTGAAGAATTGAAAGAAAATGATGTAGAAAAAATAGTGAGCAGAGTCTATGGGGCATCATCACATGGAGTAACATATGCATCTTGGGAATCTCAAGAAGAAAAGAGAGATAAAGAGGCAGAGAGAATATTTGAAAAAAATAATTGCTAAAAGTTTATTAAATTTGATGTAATACATTAATATGAACATCTGAGAAACTCCAAGCAAGGTGAACTCAAAGAGACCCACAACAGAATATAGTATAACCAAACTGTCAAAGCCAAAGACAGAGAATCTTAAAAACAGCAAGAGAGAAATGACTCTTTACAATAAGACAATCAGCAGATTTATCATCACAAACTTTGGAGGCCAAAAGGCAATGGACTGATATATTTATAGAGAAAAAGGAAAAAAAAAATGCTGTCCAACAAGAATCATAAATCTGGCAAAACTGTGCTTCAGAAGTAAGACAGAAATCAAGATCTTCCTAGATAAGCAAAAGCCAAAGGAGTTTGTTACCTCTAGTCCTTACCTGTAAGAAATGTTCAAGGGAATGCTACAGGGGAGGGAGGAGGGAGGAGGGTTCAGGATGGGGAACACAGGTATACCTGTGGCGGATTAATTTTGATATTTGGCAAAACTAATACAATTATGTAAAGTTTAAAAAAAAAAAGAGTACTAGACTAAAACTTGAACTTGTATAAAGAAATAAAGGTTGTGGTTAAAGTAAACACATGGGTAGTTACAAAGATTGGTATTATTGTAATTTTGATTTGTAACTCCACATTCTGTTTTTCACATAATTTAACAGATGACTGGATTAAAGAACAATTAGTTTATGTTTTTGGACACAGCAAATAAAGATGTAATTTTGTGACAGCAACAACTGAAGGGTTGGAGATGGAGCTAAATGGAACAGTTTTGTATGTCATTGAAGGTATAGTAGTATAAATTCAAATTAGTATTAAAACTTTAGGATGTTAACTGCAATACCCATGGTAACCACAAAGGAAATAACTGAAGAATATACATAAGAGGAAATGAGAAGGGGATTAAACTGTTTCACTATAAAAAATATCGTCAGCTCAATACAAAAGAAGACAGTGATGCACATATGAGGCGGGGTGGGCGGGGACTATAAATCACATAGAAAACACTGGAAAATGACAGAAGTAAGTCACTTCATATCCATAATAACTTTAAATATAAGTGAATTAAATTCTCCCATTAAAAAGCAGAGATTGGCAGAATGGATTTTTTTAAAAGTGATGATTCAACTATATGATGTTTACAAGAAGAGAGAAGAGAGAGAAGTCACTCAGTCGTGTCTGACTCTTTGTGACCCCGTGGACTGTACCTACCAGGCTCCTATGTCCATGGGATTTTCCAGGCAAGAATACTGGAGTGGGTTGCCATTTCCTTCTCCAGGGGATCTTCCCGACTCAGGGATGGAACCCAGGTCTCCTGCATTGCAGACAGACACTTTACCATCTGAGCCACCAGACTCACTTTATTTATTTATTTATTATTTTTTTTAAGGTTCTCAGTTAAACTTTATTTTCATTTATTTATTTTTAAATTATTATTTTATTTATTTATTTATTTATTTTACTTTACAATAGACTCACTTTAAATTTAAGGACACAAATTGGTTAAAAATGAAAGTGTCTTAATAAAAATATATTTCAGGGAAATAGTGACCAAAAGAGACAGAAATACAATAGAATATTATTCAAACTTAAAAAGGAAGGAAAATTTGCTATATACTACAAACATGAATGAATCTTGAGGATATTACATTAAGTAAAACAGGCTAATCAGAAAAATACAAACACTGTACAATTTCATTTATATGAACTACTTATAGTAGTCAAAATCAGGGATAGAAAGTAGAATTATGGTTTCCAGGGCCTGGAGGAGGGAGGAATGGAGAGCTCATATTTAATGGGTACAGAGTTTGTTTTGGGAGATGTAAGTGTTCTGGTGGTGATGGCTGGACAACAGTTTGGATGTTCTTAATGCCAGTGAAGTAAGTGTATACTTCAGAGATCAGATCAGTCGCTCAGTCCTGTCCGACTCTTTGCCACCCCATGAATCACAGCACACCAGGCCTCCCTGTCCATCACCAACTCCCGGAGTTCATTCAGACTCACGTCCATCGAGTCAGTGATGCCATCCAGCCATCTCATCCTCTGTTGTCCCCTTCTCCTCTTGCCCTCAATCCCTCCCAGCATCGGAGTCTTTTCCAATGAGTCAACTCTTCCCATGAGGTGGCCAAAGTACTGGAGTTTCAGCTTTAGCATCATTCCTTCCAAAGAAATCCCAGGGCTGATTTCCTTCAGAATGCACTGGTTGGATCTCCTTGCAGTCCAAAGGACTCTCAAGAGTCTTCTCCAACACCACAGTTCAAAAGCATCAATTCTTCAGCACTCAGCTTTCTTTACAGTCCAACTCTCACATCCATACATGACCACAGGAAAAACCATAGCCTTGACTAGATGGACCTTTGTTGGCAAAGTAATGTCTCTGCTTTTGAATATGCTATCTAGGTTGGTCATAACTTTCCTTCCAAGGAGTAAGCATCTTTTAATTTCATGGCTGCAGTCACCATCTGCAGTGATTTTGGTGCCCAGAAAAATAAAGTCTGACACTGTTTCCACTGTTTCCCCATCTATTTCCCATGAAGTGGTGGGACCGGATGCCATGATCTTCGTTTTCTGAATGTTGAGCTTTAAGCCAACTTTTTCACTCTCCACTTTCACTTTCATCAAGAGGCTTTTAGTTCCTCTTCACATTCTGCCATAAGGGTGGTGTCATCTGCATATCTGAGGTTATTGATATTTCTCCCGGCAATCTTGATTCCAGCTTGTGCTTCTTGCAGCCCAGCATTTCTCATGATGTACTCTGCATATAAGTTAAATAAGCAGGGTGACAATATACAGCCTTGACGTACTCCTTTTCCTATTTGGAACCAGTCTGTTGTTCCATGTCCAGTTCTAACTGTTGCTTCCTGACCTGCATACAAATTTCTCAAGAGGCAGATCAGGTGGTCTGGTATTCCCATCTCTGTCAGAATTTTGCACAGTTTATTATCATCCACACAGTCAAAGGCTTTGGCATAGTCAATAAAGCAGAAATAGATGTTTTTCTGGATCTCTCTTGCTGTTTTGATGATCCAGCAGATGTTCGCAATTTGATCTCTGGTTCCTCTGCTTTTTCTAAAACCAGCTTGAACATCAGGAAGTTCACGGTTCACATATTGCTGAAGCCTGGCTTGGAGAATTTTGAGCATTACTTTACTAGCATGTGAGATCAGTGCAATTGTGCGGTAGTTTGAGCATTCTTTGGCATTGCCTTTCTTTGGGATTTGAACGAAAACTGACCTTTTCCAGTCCTGTGGCCACTGCTGAGTTTTCCAAATTTGCTGGCATATTGAGTGCAGCACTTTCACAGCATCATCTTTCAGGATTTGGAATAGCTCAACTGGAATTCCATCACCTCCACTAGCTTTGTTCGTAGTGATGCTTTCTAAGGCCCACTTGACTTCACATTTAGGATGTCTGGCTCTAGGTGAGTGATCACACCATCGTGATTATCTGGGTCGTGAAGATCTTTTTTGTACAGTTCTTCTGTGTATTCTTGCCATCTCTTCTTAATATCGTCTGCTTCTGTTAGGTCCATACCATTTCTGTCCTTTATCGAGCCCATCTTTGCATGAAATATTCCTTTGGTATCTCTGATTTTCTTGAAGAGATCTCTAGTCTTTCCCATTCTGTTGTTTTCCTCTATTTCTTTGCATTGATCGCTGAAGAAGGCTTTCTTATTTCTTCTTGCTATTCTTTGGAACTCTGCATTCAGATGTTTATATCTTTCCTTTTCTCCTTTGCTTTTCACTTCTCTTCTTTTTACAGCTATTTGTAAGGCCTCCCCAGACAGCCATTCTGCTTTTTTGCATTTCTCTTCCATGGGGATAGTCTTGATACTTGTCTCCTGTACAGTGTTACGAACCTCGTTCCATAGTTCATCAGGCACTCTATCTATCAGATCTAGGCCCTTAAATCTATTTCTCACTTGCACTGTATAATCATAAGGGATTTGATTTAGGTCATACCTGAATGGTCTAGTGGTTTTCCCTACTTTCTTCAATTTCAGTCTGAATTTGGCAATAAGGAGTTCATGGTCTGAGCCACAGTCAGCTCCTGGTCTTGTTTTTGCTGACTGTATAGAGCTTCTCCATCTTTGACTGCAAAGCATATAATCAATCTGATTTCGGTGTTGACCAATGTTTAAGATGGAAAATTTTGTGTTGAATGTATTTTACCACAATCAAAAAAATGAAAAATTATATTCTCTAATTTTTTCTTAACTTTTAAACAATGAATTTGATTATAGCTTCTGCATATAAATTGCTTTTTTATTGAAATCAATGTGCTTTTATTTGCAGATGTAGTACCATGTTGAACCGATTTCATACAAACCCTAAGACAATTCTGTACCGATGCCTTTATGAACAAATTCTTATTATCATTTTTTCGAGTAGATATTTTGCTCTTTCTCATAAATTTCTAGGTCCCAGGAGGAAACTTGTTTATATTTCTGGTAAAGCATAGCTCAGCTCTGCATATGTGATATCTTCTTGCTTCTTTAAAAATTTTTCTGGAATTAATGGATAAAATGTGCTCTTAAAAATCAACCTTGGATGCTTTATTTTGTACTTAATAGGTAAATAATTGAATTAAGGAAAGAACCAGAGAGAATCTTTGATCTTGGGGAACTTACATCTAGCTAGTATATGGTTTTAATTAGAGCTTTTCAGTTTTTGTGGCAGAAACCCAAGTCAGGCAGACTTAAGGAATGTGAGAAATCGATTCTTCAGCTCAGACAGACATCCTCTCTGTACTTAAAACTTTGTTCTCACTTGCCTGACTACTGGTTTCCAACATGTATGACTCTTTAACTGCAGGCTCTTTTGACCTTGAGTGACTGAGTGCTCTAGCTATGAGTATTCATCAGTCAGTGACAGGAGTTGGAGAATAAACACCCTAGCTCCCTCGCCCCTCAGGCAGGATAATTGAAACATGTGTCCTATACCAGAGTTCCCTAGTAGGAGTTGGTTCCTGTTGCTCTAAATGGCAGCTTGCTTGATAATGTACCTTTAATTTTGTTGTTGTTTTTTTTTCCTTCCCTGTCTCACTGAACTATCTCTTGCCAGTATTTTCTGGGGTCAGACCCTAAACAAACTATTTGTACTATCATCCTTATCTCAGTGACTGCTGCTAGGTGAACACACACTAAAATAATTGCCTTTTCTAAGTGAGGAGTCCAGTGGTAAACTTTGGAACACCGCTGTATCCAGGGATTTAAATGCATCACTGAGAGTGGATTTCTCCTGTTCAGTTCTTCAGTCCTTTGTCCTGGTTCCATTCTCACCCACTGGCTTCCATCAGGGTACAAGGTCATTACCAGCAGTCCATTTGTAGACCACATCCTCTTAGCAACAGCAGCCCAAAAGAGCTATTCTTCCCTAGGTTTTCTGATAAAAATTGGCATGATTTAAATGTCTTGAATTTAGTTCCTACTTAACTCTAATCAGTATGAGGCAAAGAATGGAATATGCTGACTGTTATATAACTGGGTTGAGTATTTAATTCTGGAGCCAAAGTAAGATCAGGACAATCCACGTTACATTCTCTGCAAATGGATAAATGGATTTTCCAAGGGAAGATCAGGCTGCTATTTAAAAAAAAAAAAAAAAAAGATAATGGATAATAGAAAGATAAAAGCTGTAAGGAAGCAAGATATTTATGTTTAACAGCAAAGTACAAAGCAAGTATTGTTGTCAATATGGATGAACTCAAAGGGAGGATTATTACCTAGAATTCAGAAATCACACCAGGCAAAGAAAGAGAAAGAATAATAATTTTTGTTCATAAATTGCTGTGGACTTAATAGTGCCCCCACCCATTCATATATTGAAATTCTAACCCCCAATGTGATGATACTTGGAGATGGGACATTGGGAGGTAATTAAGTTTAGATAAGGTTAGGAGGGTGGGACCTTCCTGATATGATTGACAGCCTTATGAGACACCAGAGATCACATCATCCCTCTCTCTGCCATGTGAGGACACAATGAGAAGGTAGCCATCTGCCAAGAGAGAGCTCTCACCAGAGCCCAACCATACTAGCACCCCGATCTCAGACTTTTAACCTCCGCAACTCTGAGAAAATAAATTTCTATTGCTGTAAGCCACCCAGTCTATGGTATTTTGTTATGCTGGCCCACAATGATTACATGATATATCAATCATTGGTCTCCCACTGTGAACTGTGACCAATATTAATGTTCTGAAATGTCATTCAGTAAATATCATTTGAAATGAGATATAGAAAAATTCCATCAAAGGTAGCTGATGAGATGCAGAGTGTTTCTATAATTCAATTCAATCCAGAATGTCAGACACCAAAGGGAGTCATCAGAAAAAATTATGTCAAAGTGTCTTGTGGATTTCACAATCTCCATCACATAAGCACTACATGCTTTTTTATAAAGTAAAAGCATCAAATAGTCTACGGCACACTTTAATTACTTGGTAATATGTAAATTAATTTATTTTGTAAGATCTGATGGGTAAGAGTTAATGCAATATGAAAAATATTAACGGTAGTACTTACATGGTAGATAGTGTGAAGTCCACAAGATACCTTGACACAATCTTTACCCCTCTCTGTTCTATATATGGAAGCAAGAAAACAGAGTGGCTTTCTCTGACAACCTGATGACCCCCTTGGTGACTGTCATTCTTGACTGAACTGAGCAAGATCTTTGTTGAAAGGCAAGTGCTATTGTCTGAATATTTGTGCACCCACCTGAAATCCATATGTTGAAACTCTAACCCGCATGGTGATGATATTAGGAGATGATTAACCACATTATGGGGCTTCCCTGATAGCTCAGATGGTAAAGAATCTGCCTGAAATGCAAGAGACTCTGGTTCCATTCCTAGGTCGGGAAAATCCCCTGGAGAAGGGATAGGTTACCTACTCCAGTATTCTTGGACTTCCCTGGTGGCTCAGATGGTAAAGAATCCTCCTGCAATGTGGGAGACCTGGGTTCGACCCCTGGGTTGGAAGACCCCCTGGAGGAGGGCATGGCAACCTACTCCAGTGTCCTTGCCTGGAGAATCCCCTGGACAGAGGAGCCTGGCAGGCTACAGTCCATGTGGTCACAAAGAGTCGGACATGACTGAGTGACTGAGCACAGCAGGAGAAACCACATTTTGAAGGAAATTAAGTCATAAGAACAAAGTTCTCATGGGTAGGATTAGTGCCCTCATAAAAGAACTCCCAGAAAGCCCTCTTGACCTTTCTTCTATGTGAAGACACAGTGAGAAGATATCTGTCTACCTGGAAGGGTGCTCTCCCTGGACATCAAATCTGCATGTGTCATGATCTTGGACTTCCCACCCTTCAGGATTATGGGAAATAAATGTGTGTTGTTTTTAAGCCACTTAGTTTAATAATATTTTGGCATAGCAGCCTGAATGGACTGAGACAGAGAGTCTATCAAGTTTCCTAGCATTGGAAATTTTGACCTCTTATCAGTTAAAGGAGGAAACTAATATCACCTGATAAATTTGTTGTAGTAGAAATATGGAATTAGATAACTAGTGAGAACATACTGTATACCACAGAGAACTCTATTTAATGTACTGTGGTGACCTGAATGAGAAGTCCAAAAGGGAGGGGGTATCTGTACATGTATGGTTGATTCATTTTGCTGTACAGTAAAAACTAACACACCATCCATCGCAAAGCTTTTCTGTTAGGGGAAAAGGTAATTTGGGCCAAGTATTATAGATACCCAGCAGTCCTTTTAGATTCAAAGACAGAAATTAGAACAGTCAGAATAACGGATACTCAAGGTCTTTCTAAGTACCACTTGTTGGTGGTTTAGTTGATAAGTCATGTCCGACACTTCTGATCCCATGGATTGTAACCTACTAGGCTGGGCTGGAAGAAGCACAAGCTGGAATCAAGATTGCCAGGAGCAATATCAATAACCTCAGATATGCAGATGACACAACCCTTATGGCAGAAAGTGAAGAGGAACTAAAAAGCCTCTTGATGAAAGTGAAAGAGGAGAGTGAAATAGTTGGCTTAAAGCTCAACATTCAGAAAACAAAGATCATGGCATCTGGTCCCATCACTTCATGGGAAATAGATGGGGAAACAGTGGAAACAGTGTCAGACTTTATGTTTGGAAGCTCCAAAATCACTGCAGATGGTGACTGCAGCCATGAAATTAAAAGACGCTTACTCCTTGGAAGGAAAGTTATGACCAACTAGATAGCATATTGAAAAGCAGAGACATTACTTTGCCAACAAAGGTCCGTCTAGTCAAGGCTATGGTTTTTCCAGTGGTCATGTATGGATGTGAGAGTTGGACTGTGAAGAAAGCTGAGCGCCAAAGAATTGATGCTTTTGAACTGTGGTGTTGGAGAAGACTCTTGAGAGTCCCTTGGACTGCAAGGAGATCCAACCAGTCCATCCTAAAGGAGATCAGTCCTGGGTGTTCATTGGAAGGACTTATGCTGAAGCTGAAACTCCAGTACTTTGGTCACCTCATGCAAAGAGTTGACTCATTGGAAAAGACCCTGATGCTGGGAGGAATTGGGGGCAGGAGGAGAAGGGGACGACAGAGGATGAGATGGCTGGATGGCATCACTGACTTGATGGACATGAGTTTGAGTGAACTCCGGAAGTTGGTGATGGACAGGGAGGCCTGGCATGCCATGATTCATGGGGTCGCAAAGAGTTGGACACAACTGAGCGACTGAACTGAACTGAGGCTCCTCTGTCCATGGGATTCTCCAGGCAAGAATACTGGAGTGGATTGCCATTTCCTTCTCCAGAGGATCTTCCTGACCCAGGAATTGAGCCCGAGTCTCCTGCATCACAGGCAGATTCTTTACTGACTGAACTATGTTACTGATAAGTACCACTTAGTACCATTTTATTCATATGGACCTTTTTTATTTTTAAGCAAGGAAAATCTAAAATATCATCACAGAAGATATAAAACTCAAGTTACAGTCTGGAGTATTGAAGTTTTCTACAAATATTTCTGTATAACTTCTCTGTGTGTGTACAGGGAGGACACCAGATGTATTAAAGAAGGAAAGGATTTAGAGCTGGTCTCACTTATGTTCGAATAGTGGATCTGTATGTTGTGAACTTCATGAGCCTATACTCTGTAACATTCTTCAGATCTCTGAACCTTGGTAACCTCACTTGTAAGTGAGGTTGACAATACCTATCACAAATTTTTGAGGCTTGAATGAGATCATGAATTTATATACAGCAGCTGATACCTCACAACTCTACATATTTTTACACGAATAAGGGACCCTTACAGAATGTGAAAATGATGATGCAATGATGATTTTTTAAAAAGAAAAATACCCAACTGAAAGGTAGAAATAGGTACAGAATGTAATTAAATAACACAGTTTTAACAGACCCATAATTTGGTTTGCCATCTTCAAAAATAGTTTTAAGCAAGGAGAGATCATAAGAAGCCTAACTTAACTCAGTATATTCCTACTAGTCAAAATTGATCTGAAAGTTCATTTTCTACTTTTCAGTAATAGAAAAGAAATAAAATGATTAATTTTTCTAAAAAAGAAGCAAATACACAATCATGAAATGAGTTTCCTTCATGTTTCTTTGTGGGAAAATCATATAACCTTTTGCTTCTCTGTCCCTGCTGGGCACAGAAAATATGCTTTTGGTGGCTCTGAGCCATTTTGCTTAATTCCTTACAAGAAAGAAATTTGACCTAGAAACTTTTCTCAAGAATTCAGGCTGTACTTTTAATAGCTGACCATACTTGTGGTTTATTTCTTTTGAAATATTTATTACATATATTTAGTTCAATTCAGTCTCTCAGTATGTATACTGAAATACAGCAATAATAGTCTTTTACATATAAAATAATACTTTTATAATACAGTAATAATAGTTTTTTATGGTGAGATGATTAATCAACTCACCAAAAAAAAAAGATGAAAAATCTAACTATAAAACAATTTTAGAAATTGGCCATTAATTGTGCTGCAAGGAAAACTGTAATCAATTCCTCAAAGACAAAAGAGTAGAGAGAATGTTTTCCAATCATTGTTATAAAACAAAAAGTTAATCACAAAACAAAACAAAAAATGCTATAGCAATATGATCTGAAAGTTTATATAAATTCAGAGAAAAAGGGAAATCAAAACCCACAGTAAAGAATTTCTATGGACTATAATTAATAAAACTACAAACATCTGAAGCTAAACTATAAAGTGTTTAAGAAAAAAGTTTATGGTCATAAAAATTATGTTGATAAATAAGAATAAATGAAAATAAATAAATGAGTGATGTAGCCAATTCAAGAAATCAAAAGCAATAAAAGCATGAAATAAACTTTTAAAACAGGAAGAAATTACTATTAATAAATGAGAAACAACCAAGAAAATAATTGACAAATAACAAAATTCATAAGCCAAAGTTCTGGTTATTTAGAAAAATAAGATAAACATGTTTGAAAGTCAACATGTTCAAAAATTAACTTAAAATGTATAAAATAAGAAATAAAAGTAAAAAACACATAAAATAAGAATATAACTATAAATAAAAGAAATAAATATCATTAGAGATACCATGCCTAAGGTTACAAAAACACATTTAAAAAAAACTGAATTAAGTGGATAAATAAGGAAAATAGAAACTACTAAGGATAGATCCCATAAAAAAAGAAAAGGTAAAAGATCATTTACACAAAATAGAAAAAAATTTCAAAAAACTTTACTCACACCTTTCTCATGTGCAAAATGTTTAGCCAGTTTAGAAAAAAGATATGCCCAAAGATACAGAAACTGTTTTGGAGTGTGAAAAATGATGGAAAACCTCCAAAAACTTTTTATAAAGTCAGCATAATACATATACCCTAGCAAAGAAAAAGCTAAATAATCTGATAATTACTAAATGAAAATAGTATTTACAAGTTTTCCATACATTTTTTCATAAAAAATTTCAATCTCAAATAGTTCCACGGGCAAGTTCTACAAACCATTCAAGAAGCATGAGAGATATCTAACAAAAAAATTGTAGAGAATAAGAAATAAGGAACACTTCCCGATTTGTGAGATTATCATATCCTTTACATAATAGCTCCAAACAGTACAGGAAATATGTTGTTGGAAGACAGAGGGAACAGAAAGTACCCACCAAGCTGGGAAGGCATTTAGAGGCTGATAAACTGGCAGGCAGCTCCATACCATCAGTGAATCAGTTTTGCATAGAATCACAGGGTGAGACTGGGCCAACAATTTTCCAGAAGCATTCACAGCTGAACTCCATACTACCAACAGGCCATAGGCAGGGTATTGGGGTAAGTGCTTGGAAACATGAAGTGCATTCTTAAGTCAAGATTTATGAATGGGGAACTAGTCTTGTGGATGCTAAGAATATGTCATTGAAGGTCTTTATCATTGTTTAGGAATTAACAGAGCAAAAGGCCACTTGGTCCCAATGATTATTAAACAATAGCTATTAATCACTAAGCCCTTGCTGACAGAGAAATGGTTTACAACACAGCACACCTGGGTAGGATCAGTGGCAGGACAAGAGCAATTGTAGGGAGTCAAGATGCCCTAGTGGTAAAGAACCTGCCTGTCAATGAAGGAGACACAAGAGACAGTGAGTTCAGTCACTGGGTCAGGAAGATCCCCTGGAGGAGAGCATGGCAACCCACTCCAATATTCTTGCCTGGATAATCCCATGGACAGAGGAGCCTGGTGGGCTACAGTCCCTTGGGTTGCAAAGAATCAGATACGACTGAAGTGACTTAACACACATGCAAGATGGAGTCAGTTGTGCTAACAGCCATACATGTAGTACAGATTAATCTCATTTATGCTATCAAATGCATAATCCTAAACCATTTACGTCTAGCTCTGTATGTGTGTTTAAGCAACACTGACAAGTTGGGTTCACTCAAGGAATACAACACTGGTTTCATATTACAAAATTGATTAATTTATGTTTTTGTAGATGATCATATTATCACATGCAAAAAAAGCATGTTTGATAAAATTAAATTCCCAGTCATGATTTTTAAAAATTCTTAGTTAACCAGAAATGGGAAGAAAACGTTCTTAGCCAGATGAAATGTCTCTGGAAACACCTACAGCCAACACAATTAATGGTGACATATTGAAGCCATTCCCTTTTAGATCAAGAATGAAACAAGGGTGTCCTTTATCACTGTTCTTCTTCAACATTCTACTGATTATCCAAGACAATGCAGAATGATAAGAAAAAGATATTAACAAATATCCAAACTAGAAAGGATGAACTGACAGTGTGATAGTCTATAAGGCCCTGAGCTGCCTGGTTCTAGGTCATTCCTCTTACCTCATTCTTTGTGTTTGGCCCAGCCATGCTGCCCTCTTGCTCTCCCTTTAAGAAATCAGTCATACTCATACTTAAGACCCTTTGCACTTGCTGTGTCCTCTGCCTAATGTTCTCTGTGTGACTTAAGATCCTTGCAAAAATGTATCTTTCTCGGGGTGACCTTCTCTGACTACCCTATTTAAAAGATGCAGACCTACCTACAGAATGGACATGTGGACACAGTAAGGGAAAGGAAGCGTGGGATGAACTAGGAGATTAGGATCGACGTATATGAAGCAGAAAGTATGAAGAACAAATGACTAGGAATATATACAGAAGTGTATGTGTGTGTGCTCAGTTGTGTCCAATTCTTTGAGACCCCATGGACTATAGCTCCCCAGACTCCTCTGTCCATAGAATCTTCCAGGCAAGAATACTAGAGCAGGTTGACATTTCCTACTCCAGGGGATCTTCCTGATGCAGGGCTCAAACTTGCATCTCTTGAGCCTCCTGCATTAGCAGGAGGATTCTTTACCACTGCACCACTTGGGAAGTCTGATATACAAAATTAATAAAACTATAAAGAAATGTAAGAGAATGACTAATCAAAAATGGAGAATGATGGTCATTTCTGGGGTTCATTGGATGACAGGGGAATGTGTTCAAGGGGTATCTAACATGTATGGTGGGTATATGTTTTTAAAAAATTATTATTTAAACTATACTTATAAATAATCTGTTTACTTTTTATATATGTGACATTCAACACTAACAATACTTTAAAAAGGAAGTGACTATAATATGATAAATGGTACCTAAGAATAATTTTTTAAAATATATCATGGAAGACTTTCCTGGTGGTACAGTGGTTAAAAATCTGCCTGCCAATGCAGGGCACATGGGTTCAATCCCTGGTCTGGGTAGATTCCACGTGCCACAGGGCATCTAAGCCCCTGTACCACAACTACTGAGTCCGAGCTCTAGAGCTGGCCAGCCACAACTTCTGAAGTCTGCATACCCTAGAGCCCATTCACTGCAGCAAGAGAAGTCACACACTGAGAAGCCTGCTCACTGCACCTAGAGAGTAGCCCCCACTCACCACAGCTAAGGAAAGTCTGCGTGTAGCAATGAAGACCAAGGGTAGCCAAAAATAAATAAACAATAAAGTAATTTTTTAAATATTTAAAAGGTATCATGGGAGGAGATTAGAATAGTCAAACAATTGTTAAGAAAGCAAATCAAGGTTTGTAGTGGGCAAGTGTAAGCCAGGAACCAGGGCAAAGGGAGTGGGATGGTTTTGTGGTCAGGGTCAGGACACTGAAAGAGCCAAATCACTGTGCCTACTCTCAGGACAACAAACTGGACCTCCGGAGACAAATGCCCCCTACAGCAGTATTCATGTTACCCTGGCAACTTGATTACCTAATTCTCGTGTGTGTGGTTTTCATGAGGAGGACCACTTATCCTGAGTCTGCTGATGATTAAAATAGCATTCTTTCTTTACTCCAACGTAAATTAAAAACCAGTTATAAGTCCTATGTTTGCGCAATTATTTTCATTGATTACATTTTTCAGTTGACTGCTTTAGAGAATACCACCTTAAACTTTTCCATAAAATTTTTCCAAATTATACTATAGAATTAAACATTAGTTGTTTCTTCTATTTCCACAAACCAGGCTGTGAACAATCTTATTTGATTTTTTCATTAACAGAAAATTATTTCCTCTATATCTCTAAATTAAATCATCTACTTAGGATTCTCAGTTTGGGTTATTCCTTGCTGTACGTGAGTTCAACTGTTACCTTGAAATTGCTGTAAACTTAACTTGATCTGCAGCAGAAGAATATTTGATTGAAAGATTTCCTTCACAAACAAAACAGAAGTTAAAAAACACCTCAATTGTTTCTTTACAAAGGTTATATTTGGTACTAAACTCTTTTTTCCCCCGCAAATAATCTGTTTCTGCACTATAAATGAAGAAATTTATGTAGAGCTGCTGTTCCTAGTCTTTGGGTGAGTGCTCAGTCACTTCTCTTGTCCAACTCTTTGTGACCCTATGGACTGTAGCCTGCCAGTCTCCTTTGTCCATGGGTTTCTCCAGGCAAGAATGTTGTAGTGGGTTGCCATGCCCTCCTCCAGGGGATCTTCCCGACCTGAGGAGTAAACCCGGGTCTCCTGCATTGCAGGCAGATTCTTTACCACTGGACAACCACATCCGTTTCTCCAGGGCTTTTGATCCTGTGCCCTGTAGAGGAGGAGATAACCTTGTGGTTCTCTGTCTCTTCCCTACAATGCTCTCACTGTCATCCAAATCATCTGTCACAAGGTTGTGAATCTCCCTTCACTTCTCTTCCACTCACTTTCAGTGGGAGTAGCCCCAAAATTAGACCAAATTTATGGGCTCTAAGAGTTTCAGTGACACTGAAGCCCCCAGGCAGTTTTTGATGCTTTCTCCATGGGGTTGCAAAGAGTTGGACACAACTGAGCGACTTCCCTTTCACTTTTCACTTTCTTGCATTGGAGAAGGAAATGGCAACCCACTCCAGTGTTCTTGCCTGGAGAATCCCAGGGACAGGGGAGCATGGTGGGCTGCCGTCTCTGGGGTCACAGAGTTGGACACGACTGAAGCGACTTAGAAGCAGCAGCAGTTTCACTCAGAAGCTGCGTACAGATGTCATGTATACTCCTTGCCAGCTCCTTAGGACTTTTTTTTTTCCCCCTGAATTTCTTTAGTCTTAGCCTCTTAGTTTTCTGGGAAATCTTTTTAGATACAATGGGCAGAGTAAACAACCAAGAATGGAACCAAGTGCACATTCGGATTCTGAAAAAGCCTTTCCTCTGTGGCAAGAATTCAACCATGAGGATGCAGGTGAGTGGGGGCAGGTGGAAGAAAGTTGTTTCACCAGCTCTCTGAAATGTTGAAGAAAAATACTTCAGATATTGGCAAAAATAGAGATTCTGGCTCAGATGGTAAAGAGTCTGCCTGCAGCGCAGGAGACCTGAGTTCCCTGGGTTGGAAAGATCCCCTGGAGAAGGGAATGGCTATATACTACAGTCGGAGAAGGCGATGGCACCCCACTCCAGTACTCTTGCCTGGAAAATCCCATGGATGGAGGAGCCTGGTAGGCTACGGTCCATGGGGTCGCTAGGAGTCGGACACGACTGGGCGACTTCACTTTCACTTTTCACTTTGATGCATTGGAGAAGGAAATGGCAACCCACTCCAGTGTTCTTGCCTGGAGAATCCCAGGGATGGCGGAGCCTGGTGGGCTGCCATCTCTGGGGTCCCACAGAGTCAGACACGACTGAAGTGACTTAGCAGTAGCAGCAGCATATACTCCAGTATTCTTGCCTGGAAAATTTCACAGACCAGAGGAGCCTGGCAGGCTCCAGTCCATGAGGTCTCAAAGAGTTGGACATAACTGAGCAACTAACACTTTCACTTTACACTACACTTTAGCACATTAGATCCACATAGGCATTATTTTTTTCAGTTGAGAATTTGGACTATTTCTTCAAGGTAGATTAACTGACTTATTTACTGAATCTTTGGCATCTATACTTAACACACTTATAATAATTCTTGTAAAATGGACATCATTGTTCTCCAGGGAAAACCTGGAAGGAAAATTTGACTCGGTCAGGTGATAAAATCTATTCTGGAAAAAGACAACTTTTCATGAAGTCCTTCATTTGATGCTGAAGACATGAATTGGTGTTTTTAGTCTCAGGCATGCTTCACAAATAGCTTATGTCTAAAGCATAAATGAACTATCAATGAATTTTTAGCATAAGTCACACAATAGTGCTGGTGGAAATTCACTCCAAAAAGAAAAAGCACCTGTATATCTATAATAGTTGTTGCTAGGAATTCTATCACCGATTGTTATGAACTGATGGGAAATAAATAAACCAAACATGAAAAATAAATTCATTCTACTAATAGCTGCTATTATAAGTCCAGGAAGCCTAAATAAAATCAGGCAATAAAGACTGAAGAAGTGATGAAGAATTATGAAATTTATCTAATTCATAAGAACCAGGCTGTCAAATTTCCAGGAACAAATCTTGGAGTGTCAAAATCAAGTTTCTTAAAATCAATTTTTAAAACTATTGAAATCAATTTTTGAAACTATTGAAATTCAATAGTATAATTGAATAATACTATTCAAATTATTGAAATTTGAAACTATTGAAACTATTGAAATTACTTACACTTTTACTTTGCCTTAAATTAACAAAACCAATGTCACACTTGTTATCACATGCTAGCATATGGAAATCTTAAATAAAGATTCCTATTTTAAAATGCTTTAAATTCCCTTCTCATTTAGTTTTCTTGAGAATTTGTATTTTTGGGGGGAGAGAATACGAGACAGGAGGCACTTAGAAATCATGTACTGATTGGCACTTATGCTCCCAGTCAAGTGAAATAATTCAAAGAAGAACACCTAGGTTTCATTGCTTGATTAGACACTGAGCTTGAAGACCAGGGAGCAGTGAAGGGGAGGAGAAAGGAATGGGTGTGGTCAGAAAGGTGAGGGGACAGTGGTAGGTGTGAACCGAAAGATAAAGTTTCTGAACCATCCTTTTCAAAGTTTATTTAAACAGACAAAAATAACTGTACGAGAGGCCCCCTGCACAGCTAGAGTACTAGGTCCTTCTCAAACTTCCCTGCTCCCTGATAAATTATATTGTGCAGTTTTTTTTTTTTTTCCATTTTACTATTTTTAAACAATAACAAAAAACACTAGGGGTGTGTTTTGATTCTGCAGCTGCAGTGGTATTGTTCTTGTCCATTCGATGTGATGATAGATACTAAGAATTCAACAGCGATGATGCTGATGACTTCTGGCAGGCAGCTTTAGAGAGATCTCTGGGGTTTTGTGTGACTTGGGTCATGTTTTTCCTGAACCCTGAAAGGGGAGAGGCAAGATTTCATTACCTCACCTTTTGGGAAGTGTCCTGCAGTCATCACAGATACAGAGAGTGACTTGAGCTAAAGAATGATTATATATTGAAAGAACTCAGTGCTGTTAAACGAGAAGACAGAGAGGAGATGGAATAGTCAGCAAAGGGAAGCAGAGCAACTGACCTGAGTGGTATTATTAAAACATCAAACGAAATGGAAATACTTTCTGATGTACTATAAAATGAGACACATAGTGAGGGGAGGAGAGGGTGGTACAAACTGAGAGAGTAGCATTGACCTATATATACTATAAACTACCATGTGTAAAATAGATAGCTAGTGGAAAGCTACTGTGTAGCACAAGGAGCTCAGCTTGGTGTTCCGTGATGACCTAGGGGGCTGGGATGAAGGGTTGGGGATTGGAGGGAAGCTCAAGAGGGAGGGGATATATGTATTCTTATGGCTGATTCACGTTGTTATATGGCAGAAACAAACACAACAGTTGTAAAGCCATTATCCTCCAATTAAAAATAAATTTAGAAAAAGATTTAAAAAATAAAAAATAAAGTTAAAAAAAGAGAGGCACATGAAGGAAATCTTAAAAACAGTAAGATGTAGGAGCTCAACACTTCTTTTACATTTGGGAAGGCAACATTTATCTATTTTCTCAAAAGAAAAAGCACCCCAAACTTCTTCCATGTTTTATAGATTTATTCGTGGCACCGGCATAGAAATCACCAACCAACCGTTATAACACCTTCTGTCCGTGAACGAAGATACTCTAGGCACAGCTGGCAGGAGCAAGCGCTCACTTGGTAGATTTTAAAATGCCAGAAATCTCATCTTACCCAAAATACCCTGCCCTGCCAAATGTAAATCCCCAGTATTAGTGTTAATAACGAATTAGATAGATACATAGTCCGTATATGGCTATCTGACCCTCTCTTATCAGTTTATCACAAAAGGATACACTTTAGGAGAAGCAGGATGTCATCAAGCCCTGTTTTAGGGGGTAGGTCCGAGGTCAAAGGGTGAATCACAATACAGGCCTGGGGAGGGAACAGTCATTCCGGAGGGAAGTGGGTGGGATATTCGAATGTTACAAGAATTGTTTTTGAATAATTCCTCTGCCTCCTCTACCCTTTAGTTAGTTGCTCAGTCATTTCCGACTCTTTGCCACCCCATGGACTGTAGCCCACCAGGCTCCTGTGTCCATGGAATTCTCCAGCAAGAATACTGGAGTGGGCAATCATTCCTTTCTCCAGGGGATCTTCCCAACCCAGGGATCAAACCCAGGTCCCTACATTGCAGGTGGATTCTTTACTGTTTGGGATTCTGTGTTACTCCAGTCTTAAAGGGAGAAATACCTCATTAACTTTTGCTCCTAGGAAATCAAATCTGAAAATTATTAGGGTGGGATAGTACAGAAATTATGCAGCATTATTTTGTCTCCTGAAAAAGAATCCCTGAGCTTGAGGTTCAGTTTGGATACAAATTGGCCAAAAGCCAATTGATTGGTTCTACACTAGTTCCCCCAGGTCATGGAAAAATTCCAGAATGACAGCTTTCTTCATTTCCTTTCCTGTTATCAGGTATGGACTCCACCCTGCTGTTCTGTTCAAATGGTTCAGTTACTGAAAAAGGAGACAAAGCAGAATATGAGCAGAGGCATTTATTTGCCATCTCTTTAGACCTTAATGATGTATTTAAAATGAAGCCAAGGAATGGACTTCTTTCAGGTGTATGTAATCTAGTGGAGTCAGTAGCATTGGTGAGACCCATGAATGTACTGAAAAGTATTGCACATTTTATGAGTGTAAATATACATATAGTGGAAGTCACCCAGTTGCGTCTGACTCTTTGCACCCCCATAAACCATACCCCACCAAGCTCCTCTGTCCATGGGATTCTCCAGGCAAGAATATTGAAGTGGGAAGCCATTCCCTTCTCCAAGGGATCTTCCCAACCCCAGGATTGAACCAGGTGTCCTGCATTGTGGGCAGATTCTGTACTGCCTGAGCTACCATGGAAGCCCTATGTCTTTTCTGTGGGAAAGAGTTTATATTTTTCATCAGCTTCTCAAATAGAAGCGTGGCCCAAGAAAGTTTAGGAGCTATCATAGAAGATTTAAAGATCTGAGTGAGCGACCGGGGAAAGGATGTAAAGGAGAATTTATAATGAATACACTTTAATGATGTTATCTGGTGCAGCACAGCATAAAACACACTGTGATGTACTCAAATCATCATTTGAGTCCTTTTGCAATATGCACAGTTACTTGTTCCTGTATGTATGCAGAACTTCCTGTTTGCATTTCAGGCATTTAGGGGAATGGAAGCTGAACTGTTTCCTTACTAAGGTTACTTCTTTACCAGAAGTTAAGGGTGTTCTTAAAAATGGTGGACTCTGAATAGTGTGATTTAAGTCTTGATGAAATAAAAATGTCCTTTCCTTTTATGTTAAACGACTGCTTTCCTAAATCTTAGCAATAAAATATGAATGAATTCTTGAATTCCTAGCCATTTGACTCCTCCCAGATCTGTTTGTGTTTGTGTGATGATTATTTAAAGAGAACGGGTGGTGTAGTACTTCCCAGGTGGCGCTAGTGGTAAAGAACCTGCCTGCCAATGCAAAAGATGTTAGAGACCCAGTTTCAATCCCTGGGGTGGGGAAGATCCCCTGGAGGAGGGCACAGGCGACCCACTCCAGTATTCTTGCCAGGAGAATCCCATGGACAGAGGAGCTGGCAGGCAATAGTCCATGGGGTGGCAAAGAGACAGACATGACCGAAGCCACTTGGCATGCACACATGCATGCATGGTGTAGTTTTAATAAAGAGTGAAGTGAGATGTTAGTCAAGTCTTGAATAGGAATTAATTATGAATATATAACCTCCCATTTTCCCCCAAATGGTATAGCATTTATAATTCTAACATGACAGCATTTCACAATTCTTTTATCCTTTAACTGAGGTTAAGTGGGAAAATAATATGAAGAGAGAAATGAAATTACTTTTTATTTAAGTTTGTAAAATCACTGAAAACATCAGTGGCTTATTCCTTTTCATATAAAAGGGGAAAATAAAAATTTTAGGAGTGAACAATTATTTAGTCATGTAAATTTTATTATAAGTAATAATTTCCAATTGCTCTACACTTGCAAAATAAAAACAAAAATGAGCTGTGGGTAACATGAATATTACAAACTCACTTCAAAATATGGAAATGTTTGAAAAGAATAATAATTTCATTCAGAAAATCAACTTGATTTATTTTTATGTTGACTAATTTGGTAAAGAAGACAAAAAAATTTAATAATATTTGAATTACATTTCACCATTACACTATTTCTTGTTGAATAATTAAAAGAATAATTAATGTAAAATAGATATATTTTGGCAATAGTACTTAATAAATATTTCTGTGTCAGAAAATATAGGCTTAGTTTTTTCCACTTACTCTTATCAAACACTTTAGTATAAAATCTAAATATGTCTTATCTAAAAATGTTTACTCCGCAGTTATTGCATGATGATGAAATGTACCATCTATAAAAGACAACATGCATTAGCTGTTTATTTTCTCAAGATAAATGAGCTTTCTTGACAATTTTTCTTTCAAACAAAATCCACTTTTTAGTATATCAAAAGATAAACAAGGAGCCAATTGTGACAAGCACTGCTACTGCGTTAGGCTCTTAAATTGTATCCTGTGTGCACGGTAAATAGAATAATATGGTTGAATCAAATGCTGGATGAGTAGCAAGTTATTTAAAAATGGGAATGCATAGCTGAGATGACATTAAGGTAAGAGCAGAATCAAGAGCTCTCACTTAGTAAAAATCAGCAGAAGAATTCTAAGTCTTCTAAGTTTGCAAGATCTGGTTAAGATCTAAGACAAAAATCCTCTATACTAGTAGCTTCAAAATACATGAATAATTACATATACTGCTTTAAATTTCACAGAGTGCCTTCTAGCTCTTTGTTGTATTTAACCCTCACAACAAATCCTTAGATTTTATGAGGACCGGGTATGTATTTTTTTTTTCACTATAGTATTCTCTGGGCTTCCCTGGTGGCTCAGACTAAAGAATCTGCCTGCATTACAGGAGATCTGGGTTCAATTCCTGTATCGGGAAAATCCCATGGAGAAGGGCATGGGAATCCACTTCAGTATTCTTGCCTGGAGAATTCCATGGACAGAGGAGCCTGGTGGGCTATGGTTCATGGTCTTGCAAAGAGTCAGACGTGACTGAGCAACTAACACTTTCACTTTTTCATTCTCCGTGTCTTCACTGTGCCAGGCATAGAGTAGGCACTCAGTAAAGTTTTAATTGGATAAGTGAAAGAAATAAAATGACTTGGGCAAAGTTATCAGTGTGTAGAGGAATTGGTTCACTCTTGATTTTTTGATTCTGAATCCTTGATCCTTTTTATAATTTTAGCTTTCATCTTTTCTATAGAGATAACGTTTGTTGCATATGTTTTCTTTTCTTTCCTGATTTCTAAACAAAAATCTTTTGAGTTCTACATAACTTATAACCTCTCTTATCATTTTTAAGTAGTGAAGTTATGTAGTTTACATGAGATGTTGGCAAACTTTCTCTGTAAAGAGCTAGTTATTAAATATGCTCAGCCTTTTTGTCTTTATGGTTTCTGTTCTAACTCTTAACCTGCTGTGAAAAAAAATCATAGCTGACAGCAGATGAACGGGCACAGCTGTGTTCCAATAAAGCTTTATTTATGAACACTAATATTTACATTTCATACAGTTTTCTTGTGTTACAAAATATTCTTTTTTATTGAACTACAGTGGATTTCAAAATTATATGTTTCAGGTCTATAGCATAGTGATTTAATATTTTTATAGCTTATACTTCATTCAAAGTTATAAAATATTGGCTATATTCCTATGCTGGACAATATATCTTTGTAGCTTATTAATTTTATACATAGTAGTTCCTATCTCTTAATCCTCTACCCCTATTTTGCTCCTCTGTGCTTCTTTCTCCCAACTGGTAATCACTAGTTTGATTTCTACATCTGTGAGTCTGTTTCATTTCAATTTTCAGTTTTATTTATTTAATTTTTTAGATTCTACACATAAGTAAAATCATAGTGTCTGTCTTTCTCTGACTTATTTCACCAAGCATAAGTCCATGTTATTCACTAAGTTCAGTAAGTCCAAATTCACTAAGTTCATCCTTGTCGTTGCAAATGGCTCAATGATATCTCATTGTGGTTCTGAGTCACATTTCTCCAGTGATTAACAGTGCTGAGCAATTTATCATATGCCTGTAAGTCATCAAACATTCCTATTGATTTAACTTCAAACATTTGTCATGGTTTTATTCAGTAGAAGGTAAACCATGAAAACATGGAGAGACACAAGTTCTTTTGAAACACACAGCAAAGTCTGAGATGCTGACTGCCAAATATAAGGTTTATATTTAATCTTGAATGTTTGTTTCTTGTATGTGAAGCCCCCACCCTTTCAGTGTTGATTTGCCATTTTCAGATGTTCATTTCTGAAGTATTAGTGAGGGTGCATTTCCTATGTGTGACATAGGAGTTTTTGTTTCATCCTCCTTCTTGAACTGAAATATTAGACTATGACCTCCTGTTTTTATCTTCTTGACCAAGCCTTGCATCTCCTCTGGTGAGACTCTTTGAGGACCAAAGGGCTTTTATTCCATTTGTGTACAAGCTGTGATGGGAGTTAAAAGAGAAAGATTTCTTTATTTGAAAGATGTCCTGTTTAATGTCAAAGAAGACACACACTGGTTCACTGTGACAAAACACACTGGTTTGTGTCAGCTTTGCTTTTAATTGGAACATTGGAATGTTGAGATATTCACCAAATCTCTTTCAGCTTTTTCATTTGTAAAATGAGGTTAATTGAACTACATTTTAGTCAGGATAATGATGGTTTTGTTGTGCTACCAAAGATGTCCCAAATTTCAGTTGCATAAAACAGCAAAGGTTTTTCACATTGTCCTTCATGGATTTGTAGGAGATCTTAGGCTTGGGTACTCTCTTAGGGACTCAGACTTGGTACCTTATCAAACACTGCCCAAAGCAAGCAACATATGCTACAAGTATTCAATTTTCCTACCTTTTCCCAAGACCTTAAATTTCTTAAATGCATCATAAGGTTATGCTTCCAATTTATTTCAGGTGAGGATTTACTAAATGATTTGCCACAGAATAAAATGGAATGCAATTCTTTATGCCTCCACTAACAGTTTCCTTGCCAGTCACTACTTGATTCCTAAGCCAATGCTATTTATTTATTTTGGTGCACTACCCTAATTATGGGTTTCCCAGATGATGCTAGTGGTAAAGAACCCTCCTGCCAAAGCAGGAAACCTGAGTCCTGGGTTTGATGCCTGGGTTGGGAAGATTCCTTGGAGTAGGGCATGATAACCGACTCCAGTATTCTTGCCTGGAGAATCCCATGAACAGAGGAGCCTGGAGGGCTACAGTCCACAGGGTTTCAAAGCGTTGGACATGACTGAAGTGACTTAGCATGCATGCACCTTAATTATACAAACTAATTTCTATATTCATCAGGTTGTTATGAATCATGCTGTGATAGCAAATAACCTCCCATAAAACAAATGGCTTAAAGCAAAAAGACTGGTTTGGTCCCATCAGTTCATGGCAAATAGATGGGGAAACAATGAAAACAGTGACAGAGTATTATCTTGGGCTTCAAAATCCCTGCAGATGGTGACTGCAGCCATGAAATTAAAAGACGCTTACTCCTTGGAAGAAAAGCTATGACAAACTTAGACAGTGTATTAAAAAGCAGAGACATTACTTTGCTGACAAAGGTCCATATAGTCAAAGCTACGGTTTTTCCAGTAGTCATGTACAGATATGAGAGCTGGATCATAAAGAAGGCTGAATGCTGAAAAATTGATGCTTTTGAACTGTGATGTTGGAGAAGACTCTTGAGAGTCCCTTGGGCTGCAAGGAGATCCAACCAATCAATCCTAAACAATATCAATCATGAATATTCATTGGAAGGACTGATGCTGAAGCTGAAACTCCAATACTTTGGCCACCTGACGTGAAGAGCTGACTCATTAGAAAAGACCCTGATGCTGGGAAACATTGAAGGCAGGAGATGGTTGGATGGCATCACTGACTCAATGGACATGAGTTTGAGTAGCTCTGGGAAATGGTGAAGGACAGGGAATTCTGTAGTCTGCAGTCCATGGGGTCACAAAGAATAGGATATGGCTGAGTGGCTGAACAACAACAAGAACACATTACATTAAGTGTTGGTTGGCTTTTTCCTCATTGCAGCCCTTCAAGGATCCAAGTGCAATAAAATGTAGCCACCACATTAAAGTTTGTTGCAAAACCAAAGAGCAAAGAGAAATCTGATGGTATCATCAAGTTCAGTTCAGTCACTCAACTGTGTCTGACTCTTTGAGACCCCATGAATCATAGCACAACAGGCCTCCCTGTCCATCACCAACTCCCGGAGTTCACTGAGACTCACGTCCATCGAGTCAGTGATGCCATTCAGCCATATCATCCTCTGTCGTCCCCTTCTCCTCCTGCATTCTATCTTTCCCAGCATCAGGGTCTTTTCAGATGAGTCAGTTTTTCGCATCAGGTGGCCAAAATATTGGAGATTCAGGCAATTTGATCTTCAGCATCAGTCCTTCCAATGAACACCCAGGACTGATCTCCTTTAGGATGGACTGGTTGGGTCTCCTTGCAGTCCAAGGAACGCTCAAGAGTCTTCTCCAACACCACAGTTCAAAAGCATCAATTTTTCAACACTCAGCTTTCTGCACAGTCCAACTCTCACATCCATACATGACTACTGGAAAAACCATAGCCTTGACTAGATGGACCTTTGTTGGCAAAGTAATATCTCTGCTTTTTAATATGCTATCTAGGTTGGTCATAATTTTCCTTCCAAGGAGTAAGCGTCTTTTAATTTCATGGCTGCAGTCACCATCTGAAGTGATTTTGGAGCCCTCAAAAATAAAGTCTGATACTGTTTCTACTGTTTCCCCATCTATTTCCCATGAAGTGATGGGACCAGATGCCATGATCTTCGTTTTCTGAATGTTGAGCTTTAAGCCAACTTTTTCACTCTCCTCTTTCACTTTCATCAAGAGGCTTTTTAGTTCCTTTTCACTTTCTGCCATAAGGGTGGTGTCATCTGCATATCTGAGGTTATTGATATTTCTCCTGGCAATCTTGATTCCAGCTTGTGTTTCTCCCAGTCCAGCATTTCTCATGATGTACTCTGCATATAAATTAAATAAGCAGGGTGACAATATACAGCCTTGACGTACTCCTTTTCCTATTTGGAACCAGTCTGTTGTTCCATGTCCAGTTCTAACTGTTGCTTCCTGACCTGCATACAGGTTTCTCAAGAGGCAGGTCAGGTGGTCTGGTATTCCCATTTCTTTCAGAATTTTCCACAGTTTATTGTGATCCACACACTCAAAGGCTTTGGCATAGTCAATGAAACAGAAATAGATGTTTTTCTAGAACTCTCTTGCTTTTTTGATGATCCAGCGGATGTTGGCAATTTGATCTCTGGTTCCTCTGCCTTTTCTAAAACCAGCTTGAACATCTGGAAGTTCATGGTTCACATATTGCTGAAGCCTGGCTTGGAGAATTTTGAGCATTACTTTACTAGCATGTGAGATGAGTGCAATTGTGCAATAGTTTGAGCATTCTTAGGCATTGCCTGTCTTTGGGATTGGAATGAAAACTGCCCTTTTCCAGTCCTGTGGCCACTGGTGAGTTTTCCAGATTTGCTGGCATATTGAGTGCAGCACTTTCACAGCATCATCTTTCAGGTTTGAAATAGCTCTACTGGAATTCCATCACCTCCACTAGCTTTGTTCGTAGTGATGCTTTCTAAGGCCCACTTGACTTCACATTCCAGGATGGCTTGCTCTAGGTGAGTGATTACACCATCATGATTATCTGGGTCATGAAGATCTTTTTTGTACAGTTCTTCTATGTATTCTTGCCACCTCTTAATATATTCTGCTCCTGTTAGGTCCATACCATTTCTGTCCTTTAGTGAGTCCATGCATGAAATGTTCCCTTGGTATCTTTAATTTTCTTGAGGAGATCTCTAGTCTTTCCCCTTCTATTATTTTCCTCCATTTCTTTGCACTGATCATTGAACAAGACTTTCTTATCTCTCCTTGCTATTCTTTGGAACTCTGCATTCAAATGAGTATATCTTTCTTTTTCTCCTTTGCTTTTCACTTCTCTTCTTTTCATGACTATTTGTAAGGCCTCCTCAGACAGCCATTTTGCATTTTCGCATTTCTTTTTCTTAGGGATGCTCTTGATCACTGCCTCCTGTACAATGTCACGAACCTCTGTCCATAGTTCATCAGGCACTCTGTCTATCAGATCTAGTCCTTTAAATTTATTTTTCACTTACACTGTATAATGGTAAGGGATTTGATTTAGGTCATACCTGAATGGTCTAGTCGTTTCCCCTACTTTCTTCAATTTCCGTCTGAATTTGGCAATAAGGAGTTCATGATCTGACCCACAGTCAGCTCCTGGTCTTGTTTTTGCTGACTGTATAGAGCTTCTCCATCTTTGGATGCAAAGAAGATAATCAGTCTGATTTCAGTGTTGGCCATCTGGTGATGTCTATGTGTAGAGTCTTCTCTTGTGTTGTTGAAAGAGGGTATTTGCTATGACCAGTGTGTTCTCTTGGCATAACTCTATTAGCTTTTGCCCTGATTCATTCTGTAGTCCAAGGCCAAATTTGCCTATTACTCCAGGTGTTTCTTGGGCTTCCTTAGTATGGTTCAAAGAAATCTTTGAGTGCTAACCCTTGGCCACAGAGAGATAGTCATTATTAATGCATAAAAAATTAACATTTAAAGAAATATTCCTGGATGTGTAAAGGCTGTGAGATTAAGCACTTATGAGTCAAGCTATCTTATCAAGACTCTAGAAGATAGTCGACTCATTGTATTTAGCTCACACCTCCCTAGCTACTCCCTTCATGCCTTGATTTCTCTGGGACAAATGCAGTCAATTCCAGTGAAGGCAGAAATCAAGGTTGGAAAAAGGCACAGTGCACACTCCTCTGGTTTTTATCCAGTGTGTTGGCTAGCCTTGACAGCAGGGTATTTGTCGGCAGCCAAGTTTCCACCTACATCCATTTCCAGCAGCTCTGAGGGGATTGCTGAGCCAGCAGTCAAGAACAGAGGCATCTTTGTTTGGCGGTGGTATAAGATATTTTAAGCACACTGATTGATGTTCAACCTGCAGCACACTGTAGCTTCATTGTGCAAACATTTCCAAGCCCATATACTCAAGCAAAAGATAGTACTGGAGACATACAATGTAGCCAAGAATGTGCTCCAGTTCTGTCATCCCTTGGTGCTTTCATAGCAAGAGCGTGGACATGAGCTGGAAATGAGAGACTAGAAAGGTCAAATTGGTTAAATGTGCCAATAATTATAGTTATGAGACTTCAGCTTAAGAAAAGAAGTTTCTTTTTCAGAATGTGGTCCACAAACATGAAGGCTGGGTAATGCAGACAATAATTTTCAACAGGACTAAGTATTCCTTAGAGTTTTGAGAAAGGAGTGACAGGGCTGTGATAGAAGAGGGCTTGATTGCCACTAGCTTTTGGGGATCTTCAAGTTCCCAAATCTAACAAGTTCCTGACTTATGATTACATCTTGCAGAAGTTTAGTCTTCTAGACTAGAAGATCTGAAGTCATCTTTGACAGCCTGACTCTGCAAACTTTTAGCTATACAACATGGGACAACCATTTAATCTCTCTTTGCCTTAGTTTCCTGGTAAATAAGTGTGTAACCACATGTAAAGCTAGTCCATACTAAGTACCTAAACTGCTTTAGCTTATGGGTTCAGAAGTCATCAGTTTCTGAGGAATATCCATGGCAATATTACTTCTCTTTTTAAGAAAAAGTTTATTTTTATTGATGTATAGTTGATTTACAATGTTGGACTAGTTTCTGCTGTACAGCAAAGTAATTTAGTTGTACATGTATATACATATTCTTTTTCAGATTCTTTTCCATTATGTTTTATTACAGGATATTGAATCTAGCTCTCTGTGCTATACAGTGGGACTTTATAGTAATTTGTATGGGGTAATCCCAAACTCTTAATTTAATCCTCCCTGCCCCCCTCCCCCTTGGTAAACATAAATTTGTTTTCTATGGTTGTGAGTCTGTTTCTGTTTTGTAAATAAGTTCATTGGGTCATATTTTAGATTCCACATATAAGTGATATCACATGATATTTGTCTTTGTCTGACTTACTTCATTTAGTATCATAATCTCTAGGTCCATCCATTTTGCTGCAATGGCATTATTTCATTCTCCTTTATAGCTGAGTAGTAGTCCATGGTGTGTGTGTGTGTGTGTGTACCACATTTTCTTTATCCATTCTACCAAGCAACCTTTTAGGTTGCTTCTAGGTCTTGGCTGTTATAAACAGTAGTTCAGTGAACACTGGGGTACATGTATCTTTGAAAAAGTTTATTTGTATGCAAAAATATAAATATAGCACTTTTAGTGCTCTTAAAGAGAATATTTATCAACTGGAACATATAAAAAGTATGCATGTATAAACTTTTAGTGGCATTTTGAGATACTATAGATAACAAATTGAGAAGTCATTTGTTTGAATTAAAAAAACTTTTTTGTTGAAGTATAGTTGGTTTACAATATTGTGTAAGTTTCAGGTTTATAGCACAGTGATTCAATGTGTGCGACCGGCGCGCTAAGCGCGGCCGAGGTCAGGGACAGAAGCCGGGAGGACCCCATGCCCAAAGGGCGGTGGCCAAGAGGAGTTACCCCACGTCCGAGGTCAGGGGCAGCGGCCGAGAGTACCAGACTGCGACGGCGCAGGAACGGCCGAGAGGAGCTACCCCGCGTCCAAGGTCAGCGGGGGTGGCCGAGAGGAGATACCCAGCGTCTGAGGTCACGGGCGGCGATGAGAGGAGTTACTGCATGTCCAAGGTCAGGGGCAGCGGCCAGGAGGAGCTACCCCACGCCCCTAAGCTCGAGGCCAAGGGCAGTGGCCGGGAGGACCAACCCCACGTCCAAG
The DNA here is from genome assembly GCF_032452875.1 of Bos javanicus. NCBI lineage: Eukaryota > Metazoa > Chordata > Mammalia > Artiodactyla > Bovidae > Bos > Bos javanicus. Next base: position 44,772,481 of record NC_083881.1, read on the forward strand.
GAGCTGTGGCTGCATGGGTGCAGGAGGGCCTACAGGACCTATCCCCACATTGAAGGTCAGGAAGGGCGGTAGTGAGGAGATACCCCTCGTCCGAGGAGATACCCCTCGTCCAAGGTAAGGAGCAATGGCTGCACTTTGCTGGAGCGGCAGTGAAGAGATAACCCACGCCCAAGGTAAGAGAAACCCAAGTAAGATGGTAGGTGTTGCAAGAGGGCATCAGAGGGCAAACACACTGAAACCATACTCACAGAAAACTAGTCAATCTAATCACACTAGGACCACAGCCTTGTCTAACTCAAGGAAACTAAGCCATGCCTGTGGGGCAACCCAAGACGGGCAGGTCATGGTGGAGAGATCTGACAGAATGTGGTCCACTGGAGAAGGGAATGGCAAACCACTTCAGTATTCTTGCCTTGAGAACCCCATGAACAGTATGAAAAGGCAAAATGATAGGATACTGAAAGAGAAACTCCCCAGGTCAGTAGGTGCCCAATATGCTACTGGAGATCAGTGGAGAAATAACTCCAGAAAGAATGAAGGAATGGAGCCAAAGCAAAAAGAGTACCCAGCTGTGGATGTGACTGGTGATAAAAGCAAGGTCCGATGCTGTAAAGAGCAATATTGCATAGGAACCTGGAATGTCAGGTCCATGAAACAAGGCAAATTGGAAGTGGTCAAACAAGAGATGGCAAGAGTGAATGTCGACATTCTAGGAATCAGCGAACTGAAATGGTCTGGAATGGGTGAATTTAACTCAGATGACCATTATATCTACTACTGCGGGCAGGAATCCCTCAGAAGAAATGGAGTAGCCATCATGGTCAACAAAAGAGTCCGAAATGCAGTACTTGGATGGAATCTCAAAAACGACAGAATGATCTCTGTTCATTTCCAAGGCAAACCATTCAGTATCACAGTAATCCAAGTCTATGCCCCAACCAGGAATGCTGAAGAAGCTGAAGTTGAACGGTTCTATGAAGACCTATAAGACCTTTTAGAACTAACACCCAAAAAAGATGTCCTTTTCATTATAGGGGACTGGAATGCAAAAGTAGGAAGTCAAGAAACACCTGGAGTAACAGGCAAATTTGGCCTTGGAATACGGAATGAAGCAGGGCAAAGACTAATGGAGTTTTGCCAAGAAAATGCACTGATCATAACAAACACCCTCTTCCAACAACACAAGAGAAGACTCTATACATGGACATTACCAGATGGTCAACACTGAAATCAGATTGATTATATTCTTTGCAGCCAAAGATGGAGAAACTCTATACAGTCAGCAAAAACAAGATCAGGAGCTGACTGTGGCTCAGACCATGAACTCCTTATTGCCAAATTCAGACGGAAATTGAAGAAAGTAGGGAAAACCACTAGACCATTCAGGTATGACCTAAATCAAATCCCTTATGATTATACAGTGGAAGTGAGAAATAGATTTAAGGGTCTAGATCTGATAGAGTGCCTGATGAACTATGGAATGAGGTTCGTGACATTGTACAGGAGACAGGGATCAAGACCATCCCCATGGAAAAGAAATGCAAAAAAGCAAAATGGCTGTCTGGGGAGGCCTTACAAATAGCTGTGAAAAGAAGAGAAGCGTAAAGCAAAGGAGAAAAGGAAAGATATAAACATCTGAATGCAGAGTTCCACAGAATAGCAAGAAGAAATAAGAAAGCCTTCTTCAGCGATCAATGCAAAGAAATAGAGGAAAACAACAGAATGGGAAAGACTAGAGATCTCTTCAAGAAAATCAGAGATACCAAAGGAATATTTCATGCAAAGATGGGCTCGATAAAGGACAGAAATGGTATGGACTTAACAGAAGCAGAAGATATTAAGAAGAGATGGCAAGAATACACAGAAGAACTGTACAAAAAAGATCTTCACGACCCAGATAATCACGATGGTGTGATCACTGACCTAGAGCCAGACATCCTGGAATGTGAAGTCAAGTGGGCCTTAGAAAGCATCACTATGAAGAAAGCTAGTGGAGGTGATGGAATTCCAGTTGAGCTATTCCAAATCCTGAAAGATGATGCTGTGAAAGTGCTGCACTCAATATGCCAGCAAATTTGGAAAACTCACCAGTGGCCACAGGACTGGAAAAGGTCAGTTTTCATTCCAATCCCAAAGAAAAGCAATGCCAAAGAATGCTCAAACTACTGCACAATTGCACTCATGTCACATGCTAGTAAAGTAATGCCCAAAATTCTCCAAGCCAGGCTTCAGCAATATGTGAACTGTGAACTTCCTGATGTTCAAGCTAGTTTTAGAAAAGGCAGAGGAACCAGAGATCAAATTGCCAACATCCGCTGGATCATCAAAAAAGCAAGAGAGTCCCAGAAAAACATCTATTTCTGCTTTATTTACTATGCCAAAGCCTTTGACTGTGTGGATCACAATAAACTGTGGAAAATTCTGAAAGAAATGGGAATACCAGACCACCTGATCTGCCTCTTAAGAAATTTGTATGCAGGTCAGGAAGGAACAGTTAAAACTGGACATGGAACAACAGACTGGTTCCAAATAGGAAAAGGAGTACGTCAAGGCTGTATATTGTCACCCTGTTTATTTAACTTATATGCAGAGTACATCATGAGAAATGCTGGACTGGAAGACACACAAGCTGGAATCAAGATTGCCGGGAGAAATATCAATAACCTCAGATATGCAGATGACACCACCCTTATGGCAGAATGTGAAGAGGAACTAAAAAGCCTCTTGATGAATGTGAAAGTGGAGAGTGAAAAAGTTGACTAAAAGCTCAACATTCAGAAAACAAAGATCATGGCATCCGGTCCCATCACTTCATGGGAAATAGATGGGGAAACAGTTGAAACAATGTCAGACTTTATTTTTTTGGGCTCCAAAATCACTGCAGATGGTGACTGCAGCCATGAAATTAAAAGACGCTTACTCCTTGGAAGGAAAGTTATGACCAACCTAGATAGCATATTAAAAAGCAGAGACATTCCTTTGCCAACAAAGGTTCATCTACTCAAGGCTATGGTTTTTCCTGTGGTCGTGTATGGATGTGAGAGTTGGACTGTGAAGAAGGCTGAGCGCTGAAGAATTGATGCTTTTGAACTGTGGTGTTGGAGAAGACTCTTGAGAGTCCCTTGGACTCCAAGGAGATCCAACCAGTGCATTCTGAAGGAGATCAGCCCTGGGATTTCTTTGGAAGGAATGATGCTAAAGCTGAAACTCCAGTACTTTGGCCACCTCATGTGAAAGGTTGACTCATTGGAAAAGACTGATTCTGGGAGGGATTGAGGGCAAGAGGAGAAGGGGACAACAGAGGATGAGATGGCTGGATGGTATCACTGACTCAATGGACGTGAGTCTCAGTGAACTCCGGGAGTTGGTGATGGACAGGGAGGCCTGGCGTGCTTCGATTCATGGGGTCGCAAAGAGTCGGACATGACTGATCGACTGATCTGATCTGATCTGATACATATATATATATATATATATGAAAGTGAAAGTTTGGTTGCTCAGTCGTGGTCAATTCTTTGCGACCCCATGGATTGTAGACTACCAGGCTCCTGGGTTCATGGGATTTTCTAGGCAAGAATACTGGAGTGGGGTGCCATTGCCTTCTCCAATACATATATGTGTGTGTGTGTGTGTATATATATATATATATATATATATTCTTTTAAGATTCTTTCCCCTTATAGAGTATTACATAATACTGTGTATAGTTCCCTGTACTATACAGTAGGCGCATATTAGTTATTTATTTTATACATGGGTGGTATGCATATGTTCAGCCAGATAAAGACAAATATGATATGATATCCTTCATATGTGAAATCTAAAAAAAAAAAAAAAAGACACAAATGAACTTATTACCAAGACAGAATGAGACTCACAGACACAGAAAACAAACTTACGGTTACAAAAAGGAAAGGCTGACAGGAAGAGATAAAATAGGAGGCTGAGATTAACATATACACACAACTATGTATCAACTATTACTTCTAAATTGTGAGTGAAAAAAAGATTCTCAAAGTGGTTAATTAATTTAAAGAAGTTCTTGGAAGAGATGGGGCTTCCCAGGTGGCGCAGTGGTAAAGAATGTGCCGGCTAATGCAGGAGGCGCCAGAGATGGGGGTTCGATCCCTGGGTCGCGAAGATCCCCTGGAGTAGGAAATGACAACCCACTCCAGTATTCTTGCCTGTAAAAGTCCATGGACAGAGGGGCCTGGCAGGCTACAGTCTATGGGGTTGGTTGCAAAGAGTTGGACATGACTGAGCACACACACACACACGTATTGGAGCAGATAACATATAAGCATTTCCCCTGCTCCTCCAGAGCTTTTGAAGTTTGACTCCAAAATCACCAAGTGCTTGTGTTCTGAACTTGTTCATAAAGAGTCAAGTTCAAAATTCCCTGTATGCTAATGTATTCTGGAACATGAAAAGTCATATTTCAAATACTCAATTCAATTTATTCTTCTTAAACCCCTTTAGTAGAAAAGAATTTTTTCTTACAAAAGAGTTGCCCTCAACATTAAAACAATTCCTCATAATAAGTTTTAATCAAAATAAGTTGATGAATTTTGGATCAGAGTCTTAAAATCAGTGAAATATTCTTTAAAATAAACTCTACCATTGTGTTAACAGTTTAAAAATAGTTGAGTTTTTGTCATTGATCATCAGTTCAGTCAGTCAGTTCAGTCACTCAGTTGTGTCTGACTTGTTGTGACCCCAAGAATCCCAGCACTCCAGGCTTCCCTGTCCATCACCAACTCCCGAGTTCACTCAAACTCATGTCCATTGAGTCGGTGATGTCATCCAATCATCTCAACCTCTGTCGTCCCCTTCTCCTTCTGCCCTCAATCATTCCCAGCATCTGGGTCTTTTCAAATGAGTCAGCTCTTCGCATCAGGTGGCCAAAGTATTGGAGTTTCAGCTTCAACATCAGTCCTTCCAATGAACACCCAGGATTGATCTCCTTTAGAATGGACTGGTTGGATCTCCTTGTAGTCCAAGGGATGCTCAAGAGTCTTCCCCAACACCACAGTTCAAAAGCATCAATTCTTTGGTGCTCAGCTTTCTTCACAGTCCAACTCTCACATCCATACATGACCACTGGAAAAACCATAGCCTTGACTAGATGAACCTTTGTTGGCAAAGTAATATCTCTGCTTTTTAATATGCTATCTAGGTTGGTCATAACTTTTCTTCCAAGGAGCAAGCATCTCTTAACTTCATGGCTGCAGTCACCATCTACAGTAATTTTGGAGCCCCCCAAAATAAAGTCTGCCATTGTTTCCACTGTTTCCCCATCTATTTGCCGTGAAGTGATGGGACCAGATGCCATGATCTTAGTTTTCTGAATGTTGAGCTTTAAGCCAACTTTTTTTTTTCTTGGTGTACCCTTTTTTTAAAAAAAAATTATTTATTTTAACTGGGGGCTAATTACTTTACAATATTGTACTGGTTTTGCCATACATCAACATGAATCCGCCACAGGTGTACACGTGTTACCCATCCTGAACCCCCCTCCCACCTCCCTCCCCGTACCAATCCTCTGGGTCAACCCAGTGCACTAGCCCCAAGCATCCTGTATCATGCATCGAACCTGGACTGGTGATTAGTTTCATATATGATATTATACATGTTTCAATGCCATTCTCCCAAATCATCCCACCCTCGCCCTCTCCCACAGAGTCCAAAAGACTGTTCTATACATCTGTGTCTCTTTTGGTGTCTCGCCTACATGGTTATCGTTATCATCTTTCTAAATTCTATATATATGCATTAGTATACTGTATTAATGTTTTTCTTTCTGGATTACTTCACTCTGTATAATAGGCTCCAGTTTCACCCACCTCATTAGAACTGATTCAAATGTATTTTTTTTAATGGCTGAGTAATACTCCATTGTGTATATGTACCACAGCTTTCTTATCCATTCATCTGCTGATGGACATCTAGGTTGCTTCCATGTCCAGGCTATTATAAACAGTGCTGCGATGAACATTGGGGTACACGTGTCTCTTTCAATTCTGATTTCCTCGGTGTGTATGCCCAGCAGTGGGATTGCTGGGTCATATGGCAGTTCTATTTCCAGTTTTTTAAGGAATCTCCACACTGTTCTCCATAGTGGCTGTACTAGTTTGCATTCCCACCAACAGTGTAAGAGGGTTCCCTTTTCTCCACACCCTCTCCAGTATTTTTTACTGTAGCAATAAAGTCTACTTTATTGCTTGTAGACTTTTGGATAGCAGCCATTCTGACTGGTGTGAAATGGTACCTCACTGTGGTTTTGATTTGCATTTCTCTGATAATGAGTGATGTTGAGTATCTTTTCATTTGTTTGTTAGCCATCTGTATGTCTTCTTTGGAGAAATGTCTGTTTAGTTCTTTGGCCCATTTTTTGATTGGGTCATTTATTTTTCTGGAATTGAGCTGCAGGAGTTGCTTGTATATTTTTGAGATTAGTTTTTTGTCAGTTGTTTCATTTACTATTATTTTCTCCCATTCTGAAGGTTGTCTTTTCACCTTGCTTATAGTTTCCTTCGTTGTGTTGCTACTGCTGCTGCTAAGACGCTTCAGTCGTGTCTGACTCTGTGCAACCCCAGAGATGGCAGCCCGCCAGGCTCCCCCGTCTCTGGGATTCTCCAGGCAAGAACACTGGAGTGGATTGCCATTTCCTTCTCCATGCATGAAAATTAAAAGTGAAAGGGAAGTCGCTCAGTCATGTCCGAATCCTAGTGACCCCATGGACTGTAGCCTACCAGGCTCCTCTGTCCATGGGATTTGTGAGGCAAGAGTACTGGAGTGGGGTGCCATTGCCTTCTCCATCCTTTGCTGTGCAGAAGCTTTTAATTTTAATTAGGTCCCATTTGTTTATTTTTGCTTTTATTTCCAATATTCTGGGCAGTGGGTCATAGAGGACCCTGCTGTGATTTATGTTGGAGAGTGTTTTGCCTATGTTCTCCTCTAGGAGTTGTATAGTTTCTGGTCTTACATTTAGATATTTAATCCATTTTGAGTGTATTTTTGTGTATGGTGTTAGAAAGTATTCTAGTTTCATTCTTTTACAAGTGGTTGACCAGTTTTCTCAGCACCACTTGTTAAAGAGATTGTCTTTTCTCCATTGTATAGTCTTGCCTCTTTGTCAAAGTAAGGTGTCCATAGGTGCGTGGATTTATCTCTGGGCTTTCTATTTTGTTCCATTGATCTATATTTCTGTCTTTGTGCCAGTACCATACTGTCTTGATGACTGTGTAAGCCAACTTTTTCACTTTCCTCTTTCACCTTCATCAACAGGCTCTTTAGTTCTTCGCTTTCTGCCATAAGGGTGGTGTCATCTGCATATCTGAGGTTATTGATATTTCTCCTGGCAATCTTGATTCCAGCTTGTGCTACATCCAGCCCAGAATTTCTCATGATGTACTCTGCATAGAAGTTAAATAAGCAGAGTGACAATATACAGCCTTGACATACTCCTTTTCCTATTTGGAACCAGTCTGTTGTTCCACGTCCGTTCTAACTGTTGCTTCCTGACCTGCATAGAGGTTTCTCAAGAGGCAGGTCAGGTGGTCTGGTATTCCCATCTCTTTCAGAATTTTCCACAGTTTATTGTGATCCACATAGTCAAGGCTTTGGCATAGTCAATAAAGCATAAATAGACGTTTTTCTGGAACTCTTTTGCTTTTTCGATGATCCAGATGTTGGCAATTTGATCTCTGGTTTCTCAATAAAGGACAGAAATGGTATGGACCTAACAGAAGCAGAAGATATTAAGAAGAGGTGGCAACAATACACAGAAGAATTGTACAAAAAAGATCTTCATGACCCAGATAATCACGATGGTGTAATCACTCACCTAGAGCCAGACATCCTGGAATGTGAAGTCAAGTGGGCCTTAGGAAGCATCACTATGAACAAAGCTAATGGAGGTGATGGCATTCCACTTGAGCTATTTCAAATCCTGAAAGATGATGCTGTGAAAGTGCTGCACTCAATATGCCAGCAAATTTGGAAAACTCACCAGTGGCCACAGGACTGGAAAATGTCACTTTTCATTCCAATCCCAAAGAAAGGCAATGCCAAAGAATGCTCACACTACCACACAGATGCACTCATCTCACACGCTAGTAAAGTAATGCTCAAAATTCTCCAAGCCAGGCTTCAGCAATATGTGAACCATGAACTTCCACATGTTCAAGCTGGCTTTAGAAAAGGCAGAGGAACCAGAGATCAAATTGCCAACATCTGCTGGATCATTTAAAAAGCAAGCGAGTTCCAGAAAAACATCTATTTCTGCTTTATTGACTATGCCAAAGCCTTTGACTGTGTGGATCACAATAAACTGTGGAAAATTCTGAAAGAGGTGGAATACCAGACCACCTGACCTGCCTCTTGAGAAACCTGTATGCAGGTCAGGAAGCAACAGTTAGAACTGGACATGGAACAACAGACTGGTTCCAAATAGGAAAAGGAGTATGTCAAGGCTGTATATTGTCACCCTGCTTATTTAATTTATATGCAGAGTACATCATGAGAAATGGGCTAGATGAAGCACAAGCTAGAATCAAGATTGCCAGGAGAAATATCAATAACCTTAGATATACAGATGACACCACCCTTATGGCAGAATGCGAAGAAGAACTAAAGAGCTTCTTGATGAAAGTGAAAGAGGAGAGTGAAAAAGTTGGCTTAAAGCTCAACATTCAGAAAACTAAGATCATGGCATCTGGTCCCATCACTTCATGGCAAATAGATCGGGAAACAGTGGAAACAGTGGCTGACTCTTTTTCTGGGTTCCAAAATCACTGCAGATGGTGATTGCAGGCATGAAATTAAAAGACGCTTACTCCTTGGAAGAAAAGTTATGACCAACCTAGACAGCATATTAAAAAGCAGAGTCGTTACTTTGCCAACAAAGCTCCATCTAGTCAAGGCTATGGTTTTTCCAGTGGTCATGCATGGATGTGAGAATTGGACTATAAAGAAAGCTGAGCTTGAAGCATTGATGGTTTTGAACTGTGGTGTTGGAGAAGACTCTTGAGCATCCCTTGGACTACAAGGAGATCCAACCAGTCCATCCTAAAGGAGATCAGTCCTGGGTGTTCATTGGTAGGTCTGATGCTGAAGCTGAAACTCCAATACTTTGGCCTGCTGTGAAGAGGTGACTCATTTGAAAAGAACCTGATCTGTGAAAGATTGAAGGCAGAAGGAGAAGGGGATGACAGAGGATGAGATGATTGGATGGCATCACTGACTCAATGGACATGGTTTTAAGTAGACTCCAGGAGTTGGTGATGGACAGGGAGGCCTGGTGTGCTGCAGTTCATGGGGTAGCAAAGAGTTGGACAGGACTGAGTGACTGAACTGAACTGAATTTCTCTTCCTTTTCTAAATCCAGTTTGAACATCTGGAAGTTCACGGTTCACGTACTATTGAAGCCTGGCTTGGAGAATTTTGAGCATTACTTTACTAGCCTGTGAGATGACTGCAACTGTGTGGTAGTTTGAGCATTCTTTGGCATTGCTTTTCTTTTGATAAAGAGAATGGAGCTAGAAAATCTTTAAAGCCTCAATAGTAGGAGTAAACAGATTAGAAAAAGCAAAGTATTTAGTTATTCATTCAACATATATTTCTTGAGCACCAACTCTGTTCTGGACTGGAAACTATATATTCAAGGATGATAAAGGCTGATAAGATTACTGTTCTCAAGATTCTGCACTCTGCTGAGGGAGGTGGGCAATAAACCAGTAAATAAAATATATAGATAAAGACAAATGCCATAAGATAAATATAGGGTATATTGTGATGAAGAATAATAAAGGGGCATTGACTTTCTATAAGGCAGTCCAGGAAGGTGTCTCAACTGGGTAACATTAAGGCAGAGACCTGGGGAAGACACAGGACTTGGAAAGAGGAGGGAAAACAGAATGCCAAATAGAAGAAACAAAAGATTGGGGCGGAGGATATGTGCAGCATGCATAGTAAGTTTACCAGTAAAAATCAGTATATTTTGTTTGCTGCATGATTGTTTGAAAAGTCTCCATGCTTTAGAATTTTTACCCAAGCTGCCTCTTGTTCTCTTAGCTTCCATTTTTAAAAAAAATTATTTTAATTGGAGAATAATTAGTTTACAATATTTTGTTGGTTTCTGCCATACGATGCATTAAAATTTGATGGCTGAGGGAGAAAAATAAATACATAGAAGTCCCAATAACAATGTATTTCAGAAATGTACAGATCAAATTGCTGAAATGTAAAGAGCAAAAGTACTAAAGATGATTCATTTTAGCGGTATTTTTAGGTAATCATGGTTGTAGCCAGTTTTTAATTGTGTTCCTAAAACAGATCTCACTTTAATTTAATGGACATGCTCTCTCTCCCATATTTATCTGGGTATATGTTTACGTTATAATTGGAAGAATTATCTATTTCTAGTTCTGCTGGACTGGAAGCAGGATTGTTTTCTCCATCTCAAGTATAGGGCGTTCTTCCAGCTTTAACCCCCAGGGAGTTCTGTAGGACTGTATCTGGAAATTTCATTGGCCGTGCTTCCGTGCTTTCAGTGCATCACCTCCTTACAGAACGGTTGCTTAAGATACGATTGGAATCTTGACCATTCCTTTTGTGTACTGACCCTTTCTTCAAATATTGAGGAAAACATTTTGAAAATTGTATCAAGACAGTCTGATTCTCAAACTTATTAGACAACTGCTGAAATCTGCCAAATTCACCTTTCACCCTGAAACTCGGGGTAGGGGAGAATGTGAAGATATTTGGTGATGAAGTTTGTTATTTCAAAGATGTTCTAATCCTTTTGTCCTTTCATGGGTCATCTGCCCAAGATGTACATGCAGTTTGAAACAGAACACTTAGGCAAAAAGGTTACGGCTTCCAAGAAAGCATTTGACCTTTCCTTGGGAACAGTGTGCAGCTCTTACCTGGCAGGACATGTGTCTTCAGTATGTGAAGGCTGGTGGCGAGGCCTGGCAGTGGCTTTCGCAGAGAAACTCTTCCTGGACAAATGGACTTGTCTTTTCCTAATGGAGAAATTCCATAAAGTGAAGCTGCAAGCTTCCTGTTTTGGAAAGGTAATATATGTTTGGAAAAATTTGGATAAAGGCAGAACTATCGATAAATCAAAGATGATGTTAGCCTGGAAGGAAATATCTTCAGAAAACATGGTATTTGACTGACCGATGTGAAATGGTATCTGACTGACTGATGTGAAACTGACATGGACTGTGTGCTGAAAATTCCTAGAGGAATTGACAGCTTACCTCCCACCCAGTTCCTGCTGATGTGCGTGGTGAGAATTGCTCACAGGGAAAGCTCTTAACACAAGCACAGCTTGTTTTCCTGTCTCCCCTTGTTTGTGATTATGTTTAGCTTCTAATCAGGAAGAGGTTGAATATTGTTAAGAAAGTCTAAAAGATTTGTTTATCTGTCCCCATCATGGAGGGGGGGGGGGTGAAATCTTCTCTAGGTGGCTACAAATTATGTGATCAATTAACCCCCAGGTTACTCCAGTGACTCCCATACATACTTTAAGTTCTAGATTTGGTCTACTCCTGTGCCCTTCTGCTTTAGTTTTCTGTCCATTCATCACGGTATACTAGCAAAAGAAGCACTAATTTGAAGTCAGAAAACCAGTTGTTTGTGACTTGGAGAGTGTTGCTGAACATCAAACCATCATAAGTTCCTCAACTCTGTAAAATGAGGATTTTCTTTTTTTTTTTTTTAAATTTTATTTTATTTTTAAACTTTACATAATTGTATTAGTTTTGCCAAATATCAAAATGAATCCATCACAGGTATACATGTGCTCCCCATCCTGAACCCTGCTCCCTCCTCCCTCCCCATACCATCCCTCTGGGTCGTCCTAGTGCACTAGCCCCAAGGATCCAGTATCGTGCATTGAACCTGGGCTGGCATCCCGTTTCATACATGATATTTTACATGTTTCAATGCCATTCTCCCAAATCTTCCCACCCTCTCCCTCTCCCACAGAGTCCATAAGACTGTTTAAACTCTGTAAAATGAAAATTGTAACTCTTGCCTCTCTCTCAAGGATGAAGCAAGCATCAAGTGGGTATTGGTTATGAAAGGATTTTGTAGATTGTAGAGGCTTAAACAAATGTTGGTTGTTATGTATTTGTGTTATTTTTGGCTTGAGGGAAGAGGATTGATTTTAGATTGCTAATTTCTTGGATGATAGAGGAAAAGTAGAAATAAAAGTATCAAAAGGGATTAATGTCCTGAGCTCCCCTGTCAGTAGCCCAAAGTGTATCTTTAGGAGGATGTCCTATATACTTTCGTGTGCACAGAACTCACCTGGGAAGGTCTAATTAAATGCAAGTTCGGATTCAGTAGATCTGGTTGGGGCCTAAGATCCTGCATTTCTCAAAGGTCCCAGGACATGCTCATTCTTCTGGTCCCTAGACTGCATGTTGAGTAGCAATGAATCAAAGAAAATGAGGAAATGGAAGGAGGTTAACACAGGTGAGGGACGTGATGAAGGAAGAGCCTTTCTGTCTCTCATCCTTACATCTTGGTACCATATTGGTGAAATGGCTTAAAAATAGTAACATAAGAAATCTTTCTGCGAATACTGTTAAGTATCCAAACATGGTTTCTTGTTCTTAATTGAGTCTATTTCCTGGGGAGTAAATCTAGCGCAAGAGGTACATAGAAGAAATTGTGGTCTAACTTGGAACATATCTGCCTCACTCATGATCTTTTACCTACACAAACTAGGAAAATGTAAAAAGCCACTCTGTATTCTGTCAACTGGGAACTGATCCAGTGGTGATAAGATCATTAGTTCTTGTGACCTTAGCCATATTCAAGGAGTATTCTCTTGGGACCCTAGAATAACATGTCTTGATTGGACATTGTGAACTAAACATCCTTGTCGTTCACATTTAGAACCAAATAACTTCCTTCTGGCATTTGCACAGTAATTTGGTCATCTGCCATGATATTATGTATTGTTCAGAATAATTTTTCGTTACTGAGGTCAATTCCCCTGATTTATAGCTATTTGTAAAAGCTGGCTCACAAAAGGGGTAGAAAAGTCAAGAAGAAAATAACTTTACAATAAATGACTCCAAACAAGGAGCAGATGGGGAAACTCTTGAAATACTGTAATAATTCTATAAAGATATAGGCTGATGGTATGTAGCTGTTACTGAACTGATTGAAATGTGCTCCTGTTGCACATTTTTATTTTGAGGCAAAGTGCTATCTCAGCTCCTGGTTGGCTACCAAAATAATCTCTCCTGAAAATGTGCTGTTGTGATCTGTAATAAAGTTAAACAGGCATAAGCTTTGTTCAGGCATCATTCTCTAATATTTGCTGCTTACCTAGTCAGTCCAATTGGATAACCAGGACTTCTGTTGACATTACCTATATGGAAACATATAGTGAATTATCTACTTACACAAATAACACGGGATCCTTTAACTTGCTGTTTTATATTTTAAAAAGAAAATCCCAAACACACTCGCTTTGTGAGTGAATCTCAACTGTATAGAGAGAACTCTACCCTGGGTTTTGTCCACTGTAAAGTTTTAAAAATCATTAATGTGGAAAATATAAGAAACCAAAATTGCTCAATAGTTTGGTTTTATCATTTATTTTCTATTTTCTTTAAGAAGACTCCTTGAGGCTCTCAGCTGAGTGTGTGGTCTGTGTGATGGTGCAGTCTATATCCAACCTGGTAGCTGTTGCTGGTGCCCAAATCTGTTTCAAGCTCAGTATTAGGCTTTATTGCCCTAGAATGATATTTTTACACATGGAAAATTCTCAATCTGTAATCACTCAGAGTTCTAGTACTGAGTCTTCACCAAGTAGCTTTACTATCTCTGTTCTTAACTGTACATTACTGAAAGAGGTTCCCCAAGCCTCCAAAAACATATTGAGGGATATGGGCCAACAGTTGTTTCCTTGCTGGGATGGTCTCTTCATTTCAACACTTCATCTGACTGCAGGGGTCAGTGACTTTGCTATGCCTCCCCATGGGGTGGAAAGAGCAACTTCCAAACTGATCACAAGTTGAAGAACTGCTGTAAAATACAAAGTCTCAAGGTAAATTTATTAGACATCTCCCTTGACCTACCCATGAAGTCTTTTTATTTTTATTTTTTTTAATAAACTGTTTACTTTGTATTGGGGTATAACTGATTAACAATACTATAATAGTTTCAGGTAGACAGCAAAGGGACTCAACCATACATATACATGTATCCATTCTCCTCCAAACCAGGCTGCCTGAAGAGTGGTTTTTAAGTCATGGCCATGATTCAGCGAGGCCATAGTGTGAGACCCAATAGAGGAAATGGGTTATTGTGACCAGCTCTCTGTTTACCAGAGATCATCTGGTATTAATAACTTTCCTATGATATCTGTAAGAGTAATCAAATTGGAAGAGTAATCAAATTAGACAACAAGTTTTTTCCCTCAAAATAGAAATATTTTAAAATCAATAATTAATAATGACTTGGGGAAAATTAAAACACAGAAAACTGTGCTTACACCCCCCGCCCATAATTTCATCATTCAGAAATAAAATAGCTAACATTTTCTGTGAACACTCATACCTTCTTCATATTCTTGGCAAGTTATTCAATATTTCACTTTTCTCTCATCTAGAAAATGGGAACAAAAACAATACCTATCCCCTAGGGTTGTTTTGAGATTTGTGTGCATTATTACCTATAAAACATATAATTTAGTGCATGATAATAAACAATTAATAAATATTTACTAATATAATCACTGTATGTACACATTTACAGCTAGTACATATGCATATTATTTCCAAAAATGGGATAAAACTTTGCTATGTTGTAATCTTTCTTTACTCAGAAATATGATGAGGCCAACTTTCCATATCAGTAACTATAGACCTATACCTATTATTTTAAATTGTTGTATAATATTCGGTTACACAAATGCAGTCAAATGTTTTAAAAATCTAGTCTTTCCTTGATCTTCCTCACTGGCAAATCTTTGCCAATTTTCTCAAACTAAGTTCCTAGAAGCGAAAAGTGTCAAATAATACACACTTTTAAAAAGCAAATGTTTTTAATAGTTCAGCTTAAGTAATTTTAAATTCTTATAGCTCAGCTTAACTAAAATTGGCTTAAAAATGCAATTTAATCATCTTATCTGATGGGAAAATGAGAGAAACCTGGTAAGTGGCTGTATGCATTGTGGTTGTAGGCACTGACTTTGAGGAAGCTAACTGACCTAGTTGCACGACCTTGAACAAGGTCTCAATCACTCTGTGCCTCAGTGGCCCTATTGTAAAGGAGGAATTTTTTAGGGTTAGAGTTGGGATTAGAGTTAAGATTGGGGTTAGGTTATGTAAGAATAAAAGAGGGCTCTGTAATCAATGCTCTAAGAATAGTGCCAAGTTCATAGTAGAAGTTCAAAAAATATTATTGAACTTATTTTTGTTGCATAGAGTAAAATAGAAAAGGGAGTAATTGTCTACTGAAATTATTCTTTATGTAACTTAGGAGAAGTAATACAAATTTTCAGAACTTTTCCTCAGAGAACTATTAAAAAGCACTTACTTCATTAAAAATTTTTTTTCTGTCCTGGTGGCTCAGACAGTGAAGAGCCTGCTTGCAATGCAGGAGACCTGGGTTCGACCCCTGGATTGGGAAGATCCTCTGGAGAAAGGAACAGCAACCCACTTCAGTATTCTTCCTGGAGAATCCTATGGACAGAGGAGCCTGGGAAGCTACAGTCCATGGGGTCCCGAAGAGTCAGACTCGACTGAGCAACTAACACTTTCACTTTTTCATTCCGTGAAGGTTGTTAAGTTAACTAACTGGGGTGGTTCTAATGCCTTGGCAGCTCATGTAAGTAAACCAAAAGCTAAGCCTGTAAACACCTCAAGATTAAGAAACTGGAACCAGAGGACAACCCATAACAAAGAGACAACTGGGCTTCTCTCAAGAAGGCAAACGCTTAAGCTACAGCAATTGAGTACTTTCTTGCTTTGCTTCCAGGTCTCTTTAAGCTCCTGTTGGTGGAAGGCTCCTAACCACTTTCAGTTTGTTGCTACCCAGTTAGAATCTATTTTTGCTCGAACTCATAAAAATTTTAATATGCCTCAGTTTATCTTTTAACAATGTTGATATAGCATCACTGGAGGAAGTACTTTGATTTGTTGGGCAATAGAGACCAAATCATCTGAGCTAAACCACTCAAGACCTGGTCCTCACAGAGTGCTAAGTTCTGTCAGGCTATTTGCATGCTGCTTTAAACTCTAAGGCATGAATAGCACGAAATTTTTCCTTTGCTCCAGTTGATGCTTGGCAACAGACATAAAAGAAAATAATATTTTAAGAACACTGGAAGTACCAGCTAAAAGAGCTTACTTTGCATTGTTCTTTAAATAGGATATG
This sequence comes from Bos javanicus, assembly GCF_032452875.1. Classification (NCBI taxonomy): domain Eukaryota; kingdom Metazoa; phylum Chordata; class Mammalia; order Artiodactyla; family Bovidae; genus Bos; species Bos javanicus. The sequence continues at coordinate 44,788,891 of NC_083881.1, forward strand.
TTTTCGTTTCCAGGACCTAGCCTATTAATGTACTTAAGGTGAGGTTGCAGGCCTACATTTTAATTAATTTTTTTTAATTAAAAATATATATTGATGTTGGTTCGGCCTTCTTCAGGCTCTTTCAGTTAGTATCTTTTACTAATGATGTAGACTACTTAAAGAATAAAAAGTAGAATTTGGCTTTCATATTAAAGGGGCTTCCCTGACCAAGATAACTTGGTAAAAACAGAAAAGCCTGCTACCAAGAGTTGTAAGTGTTTCTGCTTTACCCCCTAGATGGGAACTACTTGATGTCTTCTTTTAGCACAGGAAGATCTCCCTTGAACAGCCCTGTTCTTGGCAGATCTGCTTGGTTGTGGTTGGTGATGAGACTGTGATGAAAAAGCAGGGTAAAACCCTGGGCATCCTGTCTGTGACCACAAGGCAGGCAGTCCCCCTGCACATTGGGCCCTGCTGGGCTATACAGCAGTCATCACCGAGCAGCCCTAGGGGAAATGTTGATTTGTGTTGTGAATGCCCAGGCTAAAGAAATAGAATGATACAACTGCTAAGGCATCTTCTTTGCCCTTCAGGTTTAATTCTTAATGAAGGAGAATGGAAGAGCAGAGGACCACTCAACATTCATGCATAAGAAGATCATGTCAACTACCTTCTTTAGACCTATCCTCAAACAACATAGGGATTGCCTGGTGGCTCATATGGTAAAGAGTCTGCCCTCAATGCAGGAGATCTGGGTTCTATCCTTGGGTCGGGAAGATCCCCTGGAGAAGGAAATGGCAACCCACTCCTGTATGCTTGCCTAGGAAATTCCATGGATGGAGGAGCCTGGTGGGCTACAGTCCATGGGGTCGCAAAGAGTCAGACATGACCGAGCGAGCATTCATTCAAACAACATAAAACTCATGAACATTTTATTTATTTTTCTTAATTGACCTCCCTCAACAGGTATCCCTTCTCCCCTTCTCACCTGGCTCTTGCTCACTGAGTTGTTACCTGAAGGCTGGACCTTCGATCATTCATCTTTCTTTAGAAGTAATGTTTGTTGAATGAATGACTCTGCCACTTGAATTTAGATTAGATTGTGATTTCCTTGTAGAATGTGGTGTCTAACATATTGTTGTTGTTAATGATTGCTGTGTACAAAGAGTTTTTCTATAATTATTTTACTATATTCATTGGGATCAAGAAAACTGAGTGGGGAAAATAATTTAGTATTTCTATTGTTTAAGTATGAATCATACTTTTAGTTTCTGAGTAAATACTGAAAATAGTGATAGGCTCAATTGAATGTTTGGTGATATTGCTTTTTTCTACTTCTTTGTACTCTCTAAAAATAGGTGTGTGTTCCTTTTTGTTCACTTGTATGTTTTTTCAGTGCTTACCTGGGAGTTATTTCAAATACCTTCACTCCATTTCTCACTGCTGACCTATTGATGACCAGAGGGTTTTGACCCAAAGGAGGCAAAGATGCTTCAGTTTAGACATTTGCTGGCTGTAGAATGTGCTGGCTAAAAGAGCCCTCACACAGCTCCCAGATGACTCAGCAAAACAGATACAAATCAGCAGGAAGACTGAATGGATCTCTGTTGAAACTGGCAGGAATTCTAGATTCAATGAGCTATAAGTACAGTTCCCAAATACATGGAAAACTGAAAGGAGTTTATTCTTCTGTGCTTTTCTGACTATTCCCTGTGTCCTTTCCTCGCAAATGTTTTCATAGTCACATCAACAATTCCAAAATCTAAAATCAACGTGAATTTTCTACATGATAAGTACTGAGGATGCAGCTGGAAATGGTAGTTCTAACCTCTACTCCATGTTACAAGTGGAAATAGATCTTCATCATATTACTAATTCGTGGATTCCCTGGCTTTTGTGACTTCTGAACAAGAAAATCCCTTGGCTTTCCTGTGGAATCAGGAATGTAACAGGAAATCTGTTAAGTCAGGTTTTTAACTCTCTCTGTGTTATGCATGTGACTTCCCAGAGAAACAGAAGCAGACAGATTTCCTGTTTATAGTGTAGCACTCCAGACCAGTCATTTCAAGAGGAAAGAAGGGAAAGTTAGATGTGACAGCACATTATAGTGGCATCTGGTTGCTTTTTATTGTCTGTAAAACTCCTGGGAAAGGATTTACCTTGACTAATCTGTGTAGACATCTAACCATCTGTTTGTTTTCAAACTCAGTATGGAGAGAGCTTCTGTGTTCGGGAGACTGTGGTCAGAAGGGGTGAAGTTGTACTCAACCATGCATTTATCTATTCAGCAAATATTTGCAAAAACCTCTTCTGGGAGTTAAACCCTGTGGCCTGCAAATTTTTTAAATCAGAATGTTTTAAACGAAAAATTTCTTCAATTGCGCTCTCAATCTGGAATTGTAGATGTGAATACATTGCTATATTGCAGTGAAACACAGTGGAGGGAGTTATTAAATTCTCCTCCTTTGAGACAGGATAGAGAAGTCAGCATGGGATTGAAAGTTCTTGAAAAATGATGAGGAATCTATTGGATGGGAAACAGGGTGAGATGGGAAAGTGAAAAAATATAAAATGCTTATTTCTCTTTCCATAGAACTTTCAGAAGTTTGGGAAGCAGGCAGCTATTAAAATAGCTGAAACATTTGCAGACATAATAAGGTTATTTGAATAGTAAATAGCCAATTATATTGATACAATGAATAAAATTTAGAAATAATTAGGGTCTTAAAGATCATCCAGATAAGATGCTCTTTTATTTTTTTAATATTTATTTATTTATTTGGCTGCACTGAGTCTTAGTTGCAGTATGTTGAATCTAGTTCCCTGACCAGGAATCAAACTCTGGCCCTCTGCCTTGGGAGCATGGAGTCTTAGCCTTGGACCACGAGGAAAGTCCCAGATGCCCTTTTAAAGATAGAAAAACTGGACCATGCAATGGTAAATGATTTACACAAGGTCACCCAGCTGTGAGGCTGTAGAACCAGGATCCTAGCCCATAATTTCAGATGCTGAAGCATTTTATCTATTTAGTTTCCCTTTATTAGTGGAATGTATGAAGAGTGTAACATATTTGACTTTATTCACTTTTCTTTAACAACTAATCATTTAGAAACATGATAAATAGAAAAGGTCTTATATACAGACATTATTTGGATTATTCTTATACAGAAACAAACAAAACCCCCAAAGAACCTATATGATGAATATAGGAATTCATATTTATGTGTTAGGTAAGAAGAGACATAATACTATTTCACGTATGAGTAATGCTTCACACTTTACGAAGCATTTCCACATCACGCTATTCTGTCCTCCCGTATCAAATGTGTGGGTACGGTTATTGCCTCCATGGTACACACTGGGAAACTGCAAATCAGACTTTTGGACAGAATGCCACACAGGTTCAAAGTAGCAAAGTCAGGGTTCAAATCCATATTTTTCCACTACAGTTACAGGACTCTTGCTAGTATACTCCCATTGTTTCTCTAACACTTGAAATATTCAGTAAACACCTGCACCTTCCCATATCAGTCAAGTATTTAGTTAACAGTCTCTGTGACCTAGCAATTTTCTGGAAGCTTTCATGAACACTAAGCAGCTTAGAATGCATCTTATTTTCAACAGTGTACAATCTGGTTGAGGAAGATGGTACTTGAATAAAATGAGGCATAATATGAGATAGGTTTTAATAAAAAAAATCAAAATTTGTACCAGCTTCAAGTTTAGTTTAAGTTTAAGCTTAGATAGCATATTCAAAAGCAGAGACATTACTTTGTCAACGAAGGTCCGTCTAGTCAAGGCTATGGTTTTTCCTGTGGTCATGTATGGATGTGAAAGTTGGACTGTGAGGAAGGCTGAGCACCGACGAATTGATGCTTTTGGACTGTGGTGTTGGGGAAGACTCTTGAGAGTCCCTTGGACTGCAAGGAGATCCAACCAGTCCATTCTGAAGGAGATCAGCCCTGGGATTTCTTTGGAGGGAATGATGCTGAAGCTAAAACTCCAGTACTTTGGCCACCTCATGCGAAGAGTTGACTCATTGGAAAATACTCTGATGCTGGGAGGGATTGGGGGCAGGAGGAGAAGGGGACAACAGAGGATGAGATGGCTGGATGGCATCACTGACTCGATGGATGGGAGTCTGGGTGAACTCTGGGAGTTGGTGATGGACAGGGAGGCCTGGTGTGCTGCGATTCATGGGGTGGCAAAGAGTCAGACATGACTGAGTGACTGAACTGAATTGAAGCTACAAGAGCGTCCCTTGTAGCTCAGGTGGTAAAGAATCCACCTTCAATGTGGGAGACCTGGGTTCGATCCCTGGGTTGGGAAGATCCCCTGGAAAAGGGAAAGGCTACCCACTCCAGTATTCTGGCCTGGAGAATTCCATGGATTGTATAATCCATGGGTCGGACAAAGAGTTGGACACGACTGAGCGACTTTTACTTTAACTTTAGCAAGTATTCTTCAGATGTCAAATTACATCAGGGGAATATAAGCCCTATACTAGACCTATTAGAACTGTTGCACAGGTCAGTTACTATGGGCAGGATTTTATACTTCAATAATAGTGCCAGAATTTCAATCCAATAACTGGGATCTGAGCACACTGCATTCCACTAATCTATTTTTTTTTAATAGTAAAATGTGAGAAATGCTATTTCAAAATGTAGTCCTGTACTACTTTTTTTTTTCGAGTAATTTGAACTTTCTAAATTCTGCTGAAAGGTGATTTATATTCTGTGAAGGTTTAGCATTGTTTTAGTTTGTTTTCTCTGTTGATCTACATTTAGCTATTTTTAAACCTTCACTTTTCCATATGTCATGGATAACAGCCAATTATGTCACTCCCGGTGAAAATAACAAAGAGGTAAACACTGGCTTCCTGCTTACGAAGGACCTGGTTATATCTGAGTTGGTTTTATGGTAGTATTTTCACTATGTGCGGCTATTTAGTGTCAAATTGGGGACACTTGGTACTCCTGGTTTTTTTGACATTTTACTCCATTTTAATTGATAACCATATGAGAGACTACATTAAATGTCTAACTTTGGAAGACTTTTTGGCACAGTGGTTCTGAAGTTGGCCACACACTGGAATTTCCTGGAGTGTTTTCAGAAAATACTGATGCCTGGGTCTCACCCATTACCCATATATTATGACTTAATGGGTCTGTGATGAGTCTTGTTTTAAAACTTCTAGAAGTTTAAAAACTTCTAGATGATTCTAATGTGCAGCCATACTTAGCGAGGTACCGCCTGCTTTAGAAGAAATCATCCTAAAAGCTGAGCAGCAATGTCTTTTTAAGAAATCACCAGGTAAATCTCAGAGTCAAGAATTAGAAATATTGTGGTCAACATGAAGCTAAGACTCCCAGTAGTAAAATCCAAGTACTATTATGTTACTTCTAGGTAGTGATATACTAGTAAGTGTTTAAAGCTGTCTCAAGAAAAAAGCTCTCATTAGTTGTGCTTTGCCTCTTTCCTCTTGCCTGGAAAATCCCATGGACGGAGGAGCCTGGTAGGCTCCAGTCCATGGGGTCGCTAAGAGTCGGGCACAACTGAACGACTTCACTTTCACTTTTCACTTTCATGCATTGGAGAAGGAAATGGCAACCCACTCCAGTATTCTTGCCTGGAGAATCCCAGGGACAGAGGAGCCTAGTGGTCTGCCATCTATGGGGTCGCACAGAGTCGGACACGACTGAATCGACTTAACAGCAGCAGCAGCATGATGTAAATAAATATTCCCATCATGGCTGATTTCAAGCTACCAGTGGTTTAACAACCGGCTTGCCAAATTCTTGAAAATCTATCAGCTCTTGTGAAACACTTTGAGCCAGCTCCAGCACACCACTTCTGCTAAAAGAATGACTTCCAGGAAAGTTGATATCAGATAAGTTATTTACCCTTTGAGGATTAAATGTATTTATTTAGGCTTTGTTTAGCTCAGAGTAGATAATCATCAATTGACATTTTAAAAAGTTACTTAGGTTAGCAGTTATATAGCAATGTTTGTTGGGTTTTCTTTTAATTTACCTCAGTAGGATTTTTGGTTGTTTTTACTTTTGTGTAAATAATATTCTTAATAAAGTTAGTCAATTGGTATAGTAATCAATGTCAACAGCTCTGAGATCCTGTGAAGTTCTCATCTATATGAACCTCGTATGCATTACTAGGTAAATAATAATAACAAAGACCCTTCTATAATGCTTTTCTTGTGCCATGCACTGTTGTAAGTACTTTATGTATTAACTTATTTCTTATTTACAACTCCTTGAGGTATATTCTGTTATTAACCCCATTTTTACAGGTAAAGATAAAATCTTTATGCAGTTCTGAGAGGTGAAGTAACTTGCCCAATGACACACAGCTAGAAAGTAGCAAATTGGAATTTGAACTAGGCAGTCTGACTGCTCGTAATCAGCTTACATAAAAAAATTACTAAAGAATCAAAATTATTTTCTGAAATTATTTTTGAATCTAATTTTTCCCCTTATCTCTTCTGGTTGTTTGAAGATCTTTTTCAAATCTAACAATATGTAGCACCTGCTGAAATAATTACTTCATCTTCCTCATTATCAGCTTAATTCCACTTTTCCTGTTATGAGAGCAAAAGTTCCCATGATTTTTGTATAGTAATGCAATTATATTTATTGAGGAATACATTTTATGGTGACTCATATTACCACAGACCTCTACAAATAACACCATAGTTTTTAAAGTCTCTTTTTTATGGGTTTATCTGGCTGGAGCCAAAATATAAAAATAAAAAAAAACATACCTCAGTTATGATGTCTCCGAGACATGTGTTGACTGAATGCCCAGAGGCAGAGAAGAATCAAGTCTAGCTTTAAAAAAATTATTTGGAAATAACTTCAAAGTTGTATAAAATTTCAAGAATCAGATTTCTTCAAAGAGAACACATAAAGCTCTTACTGAGATTCATCTATTGTTCAATTTTACTCCATTTGCTTTACCATTGCTTTCTCTCTTTATCTCTATGTAATTTGTATCACATACATAATCACAACCAAAATATTTTTTTCTAAAATTTTTGAGAGTAAATCATATGCATTATAATTCACTATTCCAAAAGAGTTCACTGCATACAGGGAGATTCTCTTGCATAAACACAGTAAGCTTCTATTAGTATGTAATTTACTCCTTATATTCCAATTTACCAACTAACCTAATATTGTCACTTGGAATATTTATTTTGTCTCTAGTACAGGATCCAGTCTGGGATAAATTACTGCATTTAGTCATCAGGTATTTTTAGTTTAATGTAATCTGAAACATTTCAACAGAGCTTTTCTTTGTCTCATGGGACACTGACATTTTTGAGGAATTCCACCAACACCCCCTCCTCTTTTATAACAGAACATTCTTCATTTGGAATTTGTCTGCTGTTTCCTCATGGTTAGATCCAGATAAGGATTCCAGGCCAGAACACTGCATAAGCCACGTTGTTTCCTTCTCAGGATATCACATTTGAAGGCATTTGGTTTTCATTTACCCTTATTGATGAGGGTTATTTTGATTAAAGAAGAGGTGGTCCAGGTCTTCTACTGCATGGTTATTATTTTTTTCCCTTGTAACTTATAAGCAATCTGTATGAAGATATTTTAAGACCAAATGAATATCCTGCTGCTGCTGCTGCTAAGTCACTTCAGTCGTGTCCGACTCTGTGTGACTCCATAGATGGCAGCCCACCAGGCTCCCCTGTCCCTGGGATTCTCCAGGCAAGAACACTGGAGTGGGTTGCCAATTCCTTCTCCAATTCATGAAAGTGAAAAGTGAAAGTGAAGTCGCTCAGTCGAGTCTGACTCTTCGCAACCCCATGGACTGGAGCCTACCAGGCTCCTCCGTCCATGGGATTTTCCAGGCAAGAGTACTGGAGTGGGGTGCCATTGCCTTCTCCGAATGAATATCCTATTCCTAATCAAATCTTTGCTCTAGATTTTGCCACCAGGGAAGTCCTCTAAATTTTACATCCATTGACAATTCTTATCTGAACCAGCTTTGACTGAAATGGTTGGAAAAATGTCAGTTTTTCCAATCCCAGCATTTTTTACACATTTACCAGTCAGACTGTGACATTCTACTGTAAGGAAGACACTTTCTTCTCCTCTCTCTCACCCTTTTTTTTTTTTTTTCTTTTTCAGTGTATTCATGGATTATTCTCTTTCTCCCAATGTTTTATTAATTTATATTTTTTCAACTTGTCCCCATTTTGGTCAGTTGAGAGTACCCTCAAGCTGACTCTGATATTTTGGTGACATATCTCTATTATTTTTTGGAAAACTTCCTTAATTTCTGGCATAAAAAGATATTTTACACTTATGTTGTACCTACTCTGCTCTCACATCTTAATTAGCCATTTCTCTAAGGAACCATCATTCCTTTTAGTGGAGAATATATTAGACACCAAGATCTGAGCGCTGGGCATACTCATTCCTACAGAGTTGTCTTTGCTTCTGAGTTCTTTAGGTAGAAAAATCTAAGAAAAATATGCATGTGCATACATACCCATACATATGAATTTACATTTATTCCAATCTATTTGTACCTGGTTCTGTCTTGTCTCCCCTCTGTCATATTTGCATGTTCCTTCTTCCAGAAGGAAAATTCTAGCTGCTAACAACATCAACACATCTTCTCATTTGCTCAATCATGTAATATATCTGAAATAGTTTTATTACTTGGGCAGAATGTTACCCTATTCTTGCCTGCCAAAAATAAGTTGGACTCAGTAATTTCATGCCTAGTTAATATTCAAAAGAAAAGGAACTCATATTTCCACAAACAGCCTTTTACAAGAATGTTTATAGCAGCTTTATTCGTAGAAGCCAAAACCTGGAAATAGCTTATTGTCTTAAGAGACGAACAGGTAACTAAGCTGTGATATATTTATACAATGGAATATTACTCCATGATAAGAAGGAACAAATTATTGCTGCATGCAACAATATGAATGAATTTTTAAATCATTATGCTGACTTTAAAAAAGCAAATAGAAAAGAACACATAATGCATGATTCCATTTGTATCAAGTTTGATTACAGGCAAAACTAATCTATGGTGATAGAAACTAAATCACTACTTGCTTCTGTTGGAGCTGGGACAGGACAGGACAATCACTGGGAAGAAGCATGAGAAAACATTCTGGGATTAGGGAAATGTGCTATATCTCAGTCAGGATGTGAATTATATGAGTGCACACATTCATCACAATGGTTTGAACTCTATCTTTAATATCTGTTCATTTCACTGTCTGTAAATTAGCCACCTTGTCTATGACCACACCACTCTGAACACACCTGATCTTGTCTGTAAATTAACGCTCAATTTTTAAATTGGTTGGAGTAGTGGCTGCTATTTTTAGCTGAAGCTAGAACTCCTCATTTTAAAACAGATCCTTTAGTTTGCCTCACTTCCGATCTTCTAACCCCCATCACTCTCCTGGTCTTTGAATGCACTTGAGCTTGCTACCCGGATCAATTTACTCACTTCCTTTGACTATCTTATTATTTCCTTTTACTATCATTGCAAATATTTAAAATACAGCATAAGTTAGAATGTGACAGATAATTAAATGACATTATCCATTCTTTAGGTCCGGCCAATATACATACTTTAATCTTTAATATAGTAAACATGCATACAAATTGAAAATGTTTAAATAATACTGAAATTTAGATTAATCCTCAGTGTAAGACTTTGCTTATCTGATCTATTAAGACAAGAGCAAAAACAAACTGCAGTGTAGGCAGGCCTTGCCGATGGAAACAGCTGATTTCCAATATCAGATGATCAAATATCACTTTAGTAACAAAACTTTTCTCAGACCTTCTCATAAATTCTGGTGCAGACCACATCCTTCATCTTACATTCCTTAAAAAGAAGAAAGAGATTAATTGAATATCTAAACCTCTAACTAGGGTACAGCAAATTTGTATTCATAACAGACACTATAAGAAATCTCATAAGATTAAACTCAGAAATAAAATATCAATATGTTAGTTGATATCTGGGAATTCAGAATCATGGCTGTTGAAATAGGGGAAACAGTTTTAACATTGATCTAAGTTACAACAGAGTTATATTGTCTAAGTGGCAGGTTTTTATGCATTATTTGCACAGATTGAAAGCTATTAAAACAGTGGTTTTCAGGACAATCTGCACATTTGCATCATCTGGGGAATATTTAAAAATACCAATGGCTCCTCCTCCCTTAAGAAATTTGCTTTCAATTGATCTGTATCGGGGCTTCCATATTGGTATTTACTTTCTATATAAATCTGCCATGGAGCTAGGGATCAGACCCTCTGTACTAAAGGAAAAAACATTCAAAGCACTACATGAATCTATTTATAGTCAATGTATGTGTTGATTAGTGAAAATAGCACCTCAGACAAAAAAAATTGTTAGAGATCATCTCATATAACCTTTGTCATCATTTTTACCTGCCATCTACAAAAGGTCTCCAATAAGCTCAGCTTGTATTGATGACAGGTTTTAGTCTTAGTTACTATGGATTCTTGAAAACAATATGCTTGGATATCTACAAATATACTGCAATTGACCGTTTTGCAATGTGCTTTGCTTGTAAAACTTAGATTTGCTTTTGCTTTTCTCTTTGTGAGTCTAACCTAACTTATCCATACATTAAAAAAAAATCATTTTTAGATGTTGTTTCTAAAATAGCAGATAGGTTTTGTCATTTCTAAATTCTTGAATCTGAACCTGAAGTACCTGTTGATGACTCTATAGTTTGAATATCAAACATTAACTCTGCCTTTATTCTTAACCATTTTTTCCATTTGTAGTCCAAAGAAGAAAGACTATTTTGAAAATAACATAACCATTTTCTCTATTTAAATAGAATTATTTCCGTGAAAGTTAAGTGAAAGTTAAGTCGCTCAGTCGTATCTGACTCTTTGCGACCCTGTGGACTGTAGCCCACCAGGTTCCTCCATCCATGGGATTCTCCAGGCAAGAATACTGGAGTGGGTTGCCATTTCCTTCTCCAGGGGATCTTCCCGACCCATGGATCGAACCCAGGTCTCCCACATTGCAGGCAGACGCTTTAACTCTGAGCCACCACGGAAGCCAACTCTATTTCCATAGTTAGAGTAAAATTACTCACCACCACCATTTTTCCATCCACCAACTTTCTCTTTATTGTTGTCTCATTGCCATCCCATTTCTGTACTTGATTCAGTGAGCCTCTTGCCAAGGTTACAGTGCTCTGCAGAGACACATTCATATAATTGAATTTCTAGGACTTTGATTAAAGAAGCAGTTCATTCAGTATTGAATCATTTTCATAACAGATGTTTCATGAGGCACATTTATTTTTCAACAGAATGAAGTGGGCTACCCTTTTGAACACCAGTAGGAGTAATCTGTCTCAAAGCAGTCGATGGAACCAACTTTGAAGAGAAACAATAAAGTTTACCTTTGTTTTTCTATTGTCAGCTGTGGTTTCTTCAAATTCTTGGCCTAGCTTGAAGGAGATCTCTGTATTTTTAAAGGGACTTTCAGTTCTTATAGTTATAATATCCCCTTTCTTGCTGATGATCACTCTGGGTTTGGCCAAGTTTCCCAGTTTTCTGGTGGCTAATCCCACACCTGAAAATCAAGATAGTGTTAGAATTTTGTTGACCAAGAGAGCATCTACGTAAAGGCATTATATGGGTGGTTATATTCTATACTTAGCTGTGCTTCCTGTGTATAGGCGGCAGGTAATATCACTTACTACTAAGGATCTCCTCCCATGTTTCATCACCTGATGGAAACACATGTCCACCAACTTGGATATTTAAAATTTTGTTATTACAAAAGTAATGTCTGAAGATTTTAAACACAGAAGTATTTAGCCTAAATAGTGCAAGTCATCTACTTTTACCTTATCCAATCCCATGCTCCTTTGAGAAGCACTAATTATAGTTTTGTATGGATCATTCCAGACATTTTAGTTTGTACAAATAAATATTGTAGATACATATTTTTAATGAGACTGTGACTTATATATGCTCTTCTATGATTTTTTCCCTCTGTAATATATCATAAATATTGATAAGAATTCCTCCCACATCCTTGATGGAAACTCATTTCTGAAAGCTTGTTGTAGCCTCTAAATGTATTTGTACCACTGCAAATGATAAAGATAAATAAAATAATTAAAAAATATTTTTCCATTTGATAGCAAAACAAAATTAGACTCAAGTATCATTACTGTATTACTCAAGACTATAGAAATAAATAGAAAAATAGAAATGTGAAATGAGAGAGACACAAAAAGAAAAAACTACTTACATATAAATATACATGTATTTATGACAATATATACATAAAGATGGAGAAGGCAATGGCACCCCATTCCAGTACTCTTGCCTGGAAAATCCCATGGACAGAGGAGCCTGGTAGGCTGCAGTCCGTGGGGTCGCTAGGAGTCGGACACAACTGAGCGACTTCACTTTCACTTTCATGCATTGGAGAAGGAAATGGCAACCCACTCCAGTGTTCTTGCCTGGAGAATCCCAGGGACAGGGGAGCCTGGTGGGCTGCCGTCTATGGAGTCACACAGAATCGGACATGACTGAAGCAACTGAGCAGCAGTAGCATGTATAAAGAAGTGTGAAGAATTAGAGCCAATAAAGGATTATGAGCTGTATTCTTTTTTTCTAATTCTGATTAATTGTTTCTTATTTGATGTGATTTGGACTATGTTTTTCAAACTAAACTTCTTCAATAGAGCCTAAGAATCTACATTTTACCAAGCCTCAAAGTGTCTTTTTGCACTCTAAAATTTGACAATGATTCAGTTAGGGAGTCTTTTATTGAGATTTTCTTATATTTTGCTTCTACCTCAGCTGTACAGTGAAATCCATAGATCTAACCAAACTTAGAGTATGGATCTATTCCCATAAGTTCCCATAGTTTTCCAGGCAACACAACATGATTTTGCTTTTTTTATCTAAAAATAGAAGCTGTCTTAAAAGCTTTCTGAATAGGTAAAATTACTGGTACTTTGATGAACATAGAAACCTGAGGTCAATGGCTTCTCTCTCTCCTTATTTATATAGCTCTGGAAATTTCCAAAGACTACTCATGCCTCTTGTGCTCATGTCTATGGAACATTTCCTAGAAATAGTTGCAAATAAAGCTGATGGTGGTCATGACTAGACTTTCTGTCTCTATCCACTGCTCCAACTGCAGGAAAGTATGATATTAGTGTAATCAAACTTGAATTCACTGTCACAACACACTTCTTTTTTTTCTCAAAAACTTTCCTAGACTGAATATCCTGCTTTATGAACATTCACTTTTCACAGTTTATCCACATACTTATGTAATACCAGACAATCTAGAGGTAGAGAAAGAAAATTTCTGGCTTAGCTAAATAGCACTTTTAAATTGCGGTTTTCCATTAACTTTAGTATATTTAACTCTTTCCTTCATGAGCACTTTAGTTGTTATAAAACTAACTTTCAGAAAAGCCAAAGAATGGGTTGACTAAGTTTTTAAGATTTCTTTCCTCTGGGTTTGAACCAAAATCCTATTGATATGAAACTGCCTTTGAAATCAGTAGGCATTCTAATGCATTTAAGCAGCTCTTATTTGAGTTAAAGTATATTAAAATTTCCACAAACATAGTGAAAATTATCTGATTGACACAATGGAAGATTAATCCCAGAAGAGGATTGTACTTCAACCTGTGAAGCTCCCAGACTCCTGGGAAAGGAGTTAGAAGGAAATAGTCAATGCATTTTTCTCAAAAAGAATCTTCTCAATTAGAACAACAAAGAACATTTCTTACCCAGAGCTTTCATGTACTCATCAAAGTTCTCACTGGAGACAAGTTTCCAGGTGCCTAGGAATTTGTTGCTCATTGTGATGGATGAGAATTCAACCCAGTGATAGGTGAGATTCAGGAGACTCAAATGAGATGCTGAAGCCTCAGAAGATTCTTTTCAAAGATGTCTGAAGCATGTGACTCTCACAGAGACCCAATGGGGAAAAGCAGTGTCAGGACTGGGCAATGAATGGCTCTTCAACCATCCACTGGGACAAAAGAAAACCTCACATAATGTCTCCTTCAGTCTCCAAAAATGTTTATAAAAATCAATGAGAGTACTATTTGAATCTGTAAAAATTTTGGTTGATCTTACATTTTTTAAGAAGTGCTTCGGTCCTAAACACTTTGAAAAAGAGTCCATAAGTTGAGGCCTATGCTGTATTAAATTATATGGGCATGAATGAATGAATATGTGTGTGTGCGTGTGTGTGTGTGTGTGTTTAGGCATCTTGCTCACTCTCAATCCTGAGTCTGCACAATTAAGAATTCTTATTGAAAGAGAAGAAAGAGAGGAAAAATGTCCATGAGTATTGTGATAACTGCCTCAAATATGTTGTGGGAGAGAAATGCAGGAGAACAGTGTGAGGAAGTATTCATAGGTAAGGGAGGCTTGGAATAGTTGGCATATCCAAGGCAGGCAGAGTAGGCAGACAATACGGTCAGTTTATTACAGCAGAGCACAGAAATTGCTTTCATGGGTGAATAAAAAAGTAGCACTAAAACACGCTCTTTGACCATAGCAAAGATTTTAATCTTAAAAAAACTTTTTAGGTTCAAATTAAGCAGGTTCTTGGTTAATAAAACAAGCTTAAGTCCTTTAAAATAAGTCTATAGTTTTAGAAAGGATATTCTATAAAAATAATACGTACTGAGAGCTCAATAGTCACCATGCTAAGTGCTTCTTATGGATTATTTTATATGATCCTTTCAACAACTCCAAGAGTAAGGCATTACATCCATCTTAGCAATGAGAAAACTGGAACTTGGGGAGGTTAGGTAACTTGTGTCCGAACTTGAATAAGGAGAGGTATGATTTGAACCTGGTATCGTTTCTCAGTGCACAGATGTTAGACCAGTATTTTACACTGCTTCTGCTATAACAGATATGCTGGAGGTCCTGGCCAAAGATCAGACAACACACTGACACCACCATGACTGGATAGAGACATTCACTCTCCTCTCAGAAAGCAGGAGAAGTGTGACTTCCTGGGTGGTCCAGTGGTTGGGAATCCACTTGCCAATGCAGGGGACATGGGTTCAGTCCCTGGGGTGGGAAGATCCTAAGTGCCACAGAGCAACTGACCCCAGGAGCCACAACTGCTGAACCCATGTGCTGCAACTAGTGAAACCCGCATGCCTAGAGGCTGTGCTCTAAAACAAGAAAAGCCGCCAAAGAGAAGGCCATGCGCCACAATGAAGAGAAGCCCCTGCTTGCGGCAACTCAAGAAAGCCTGCACAGCAATGAAGATCCATCACAGACGAAAATAAATAAATCATTTAAAAAAACAGAAGGGGTGAAAGTCAAAAGATGAAGTATCCAGGTTATATGATACATCAGACTCCCAGTCTTAGACCAAGGGGAGCAAATATGCAAACACTTTGAGCATACGTGTGGCTCTTGGGAATACCAAGTTGATACCATGCCCTTTCCTAACAGGTTTTTCACACTGACATTAATCCTGGCCTTGAGACAGTGGTTATTACCAGGTTACATGTTTACTACACAGTTTGGCACTCTTCCCAATAATTAAAATAACCCATTATCAATTTACCCACAACAGATAAATCACTGACCTCTAGGTCTCAGGTTACCAACACCATAGTCGTACCATAACCATGGCAGTTATGTGTTTAGAGTCCAAGTTGGGTTGAAAAAATGCAAAATCATACACAGTGGGCCCAAGTATCATCTTAAATTACTTGTGCCTGGATAACTCAAGGTGGGAACGAAATAGTAACTAGAACAATTCCTCTGTTAGCTGGCTAACCCAATCCTAGGCCAGGAGAATGTAACTGGAGGAAGTATATTGTACTGAGATAGAAGAAACAGTTATGAAAGAAAGGGTTTTTGATTAGCAGAATGTGTTATCTTCTAAAACAGTTAATAAAAATGAATAATGCTAGGATTTGTGTCTTCAAAAATTTAGGTATTTTGCCTAAATCTATATGTAGAATCTAAAAAGATAATACAAATGAATGTATATAGAAAAATAGAAACAGACTCACAGAGAAAACAAGTTAGTGGTTACAAGTGGAGAGGGGGAAAAGCAGAGGTGCATGTTAGGGGTGCGGATTAACAAAGTACTTTGTATAAAACAGATAAGCAGCAAGGATATATTATTTAGCATAGAGAAGTATAGCCATTATCTATTAATAACTTTTTGGAGTATAATCTGTAAAGTGACTGAATCATTATGCTGCTCATTTGAAACTAACATAATGTTGTAAACCAGCTATCAGTTCAGTTCAGTTCAGTCGCTCAGTCGTGTCTGACTCTTTGAGACCCCATGAATTGCAGCACGCCAGGCCTCCCTGTCCATCACCAACTCCCGGAGTTCACTCAGACTCACCATCCATCAAGTCAGTGATGCTAGCCAGCCATCTCATCCTCTGTCGTCCCCTTCTCCTCCTGCCCCCAATCCCTCCCAGCAACAGAGTCTTTTCCAACGAGTCAACTCTTTGCATGAGGTGGCCAAAGTACTGGAGTTTCAGCTTTATACTTCAATAAATAACCATGCCCATAGGGTTAATCCTGAACTCTCAGCTCAGTCATTCTTCTCTACCTTTGGAGTGACAGTCTTTAAATTTCAATTCAATCATCTTTCCTGACGTTTTCTAGTATACCTTCATTTAGCACTCAAAGCAATTAATCATTTAACATGTTAACTTTTATTAATTTTAGATATTACTTCATTAACATGAATGTCATGCACCGAAGTCTTGATTCCATGTGTGTGGGGGTAATATGTGATTCTATTCACATAATATAAGGCAAAAGAGGAGAGTAAAAAAGCTGACTTAAAGCTCAGCCTTCAAAAACGAAGAACATGGCATCTAGTCCCATCACTTCATGGCAAATAGATGCGAAACAGTGGAAACTGTGGCAGACTTTATTTTTTTGGGCTCCCAAATCACTTCAGACAGTGACTACAGCCATGAAATTAAAAGATGTTTGCTCCTTGGAAGAAAAGCTATAACAAACCTAGACAATGTATTAAAAAGCAGAGGCATCACTTTGCTAACCAAGGTCCATATAGTCAAAGTTGTGATTTTTCCAGCAGTCATGTATGGATATGAGAGTTGGGCCATAAAGAAGGCTGAGTGCCAAATTATTGATTCTTTCAAACTGTGGTGCTGGAGAAGACTCTTGAGAGTCTGTCAGACAGTAAGGAGATCAAAGCAGTCAATCCTAAAGGAAATCAACCCTGAATATTCATTGGAAAGACTGATGCTGAAGCTGAAGCTCCAATACTCCATACTTCGGCCACCTGATGCAAAGAGCCGACTCACTGGAAAAGACCCTGATGCAGGAAAAGATTGAGGGCAGGAGGAGGAGGTGACAGAGGAAGAGATGGTTGGATGGCATCACGAATTCAATGAAAATGAGTTTGAGCAAATTCCATGAGATAGTGAAGGACAGGGAAGCCTGATGTGCTGCCATTCATGGGGTCTCAAACAGTCAGACACAAGTGAATGACGAAACAACTATTCACATAAAGGTCCAAGCACTTAACCCCATGCATGTATACAGTAGGTAATCATTTGTTTCCTGCCTGAATGAATAAATGAAATGTAAATTTTGTACTTATGAGGGATTTTCTTTGCATTAAATCATATAGCAAATATGAAAGCATCTAAAATTCATGCTTATAATCAATAATATGATTCTTCTAAACTTCCTTTCTTCTTTTTCTCTTCCTTCCATTTTCATACACTCTAGAGTCATGGAAAGAGCAAGGCTGTGAGTTACACTTAAGTGTAAAACTTAGTTGTAGTACCCATTCCTTCATTTAGTCACTCCATCGGTCAGTGGTAAAGCAGATGGTTCTTTCCCTATTCCGGATGACACTATCTCATGACAGGAAAGTGCATGTGAAATAATTCCAGGGTTCATTGTACATATGCTCACTGTGTGCACACCAATAATTGTTCAACATGAATTTATTGAACTGAAGTAGCACTGGAGATAATAACATGGTGAATGAAACAACTCTTCTTGCCCTCATGGGCTTTATACTCCAGTTAGGAAGACATGCATTAAACAGACACTCAGAGACATTTTAGAATATGCAATTTTTTTTTTTTTTATCATTTGCAGATGGAGACAATGAATGACACTAAAGAGTAAGTGAACCATTTCTATGTTGGAAGATACTTTTCATAATTTCTTACACACCAGATGCCCTGAGACCAATCGTCTTATTTATTGTCAGAACTCAGACACTAGGGCATCTGGTGCTCCTCCAGACAGCTATTTGACAGAATGTGACAATGGCAATTCAGGCTCGATAGCTTCCTCTTTCATGTCGCAAGTAAGCGTTTTTGTCTCATCTTAAAAATGCTGAGATTAAAGTTGTTTTCTTAATGAAAACCATTTCTTGGAGCTTTCTCAGCCACCAGTGGGTATTTGATTTTTTAGTTACTATGGTGACAGTTGCATTACGCTGCCCAAAGGAAGTTAATAGCTTTTCTTTTGTTGAATGGCAATGAATAGAGGGAAGAAGTAGTTTGTCATTCCTCCAAACAATGCAATTAGCTTTGTTTTTACTAGGCTTGAACATACATGGCCTCTTTTCCGGAGACTGGTCTAAGATTTCACATCATTATTCCTAATAGAACACTTGAGATCTGGTTATTCATTGGGGAGGTAACCAAAGACAGAATTTCTGCATTTCAATGTTTTTCTCTAGTCATTACAGAATATACAGAGTCAGTCACAGTTTTTTCTACTCCATTTGCATTTCTTCTTAGAAAGTGATATCAACAGCATTAAAATAGGTAGTATTTTTCAGGCATTAGCACAAAGAGCTGTAGGAAACACTTTTCAGGACTCAGCCATCTGCTTCCTTATAGTCTATGGGAGGAGGCAATCTCTTCAAAATAATTCACTTGTGAAGCATAGTGAAAAGTGTGTGAGTGTGTGTGTGTAGCTTTATTTCATAATGAACAAATACAAACTCACAAAAATTCAGATGATTTTCTAACCATGTGTTATCCAGGTTGCCTACTTTATTTCCTTGATTACGTTTTACAAAATTTTTCAATAATTGAGATGATATAATGTGGTTTATGGGCTTCCCAGGTGGCTTTAGCAGTAAAGAATCCACCTGCCAACGCAGAAGACACAAGAGATGGAGGAAATGGCACCCCACTCCAGTATTCTTGCCTGGAAAATTCCATGGACAGCCTGGTAGGCTGTAGTCCATGGGGCAATTAACAATCAGGCATGACTGAGTGATTGAGAACACATGATGTGGTTTACACATACATATGTATGTGTATACACACACAAACACACACACACACAAACATGTATTTCAGATAAGATAAAGTTAGATCAGAGGATCAATTCATGTATAAACTGTACTTTCATTTATTCATTTCAAACCATGCCTTCCTTCAAACAATGGAAAACTAGTTTTGTAGTTAAATTCTAGCCTGTAACATGCTCATGATTGGGGATACCTGGTGAAAATGCATTATCTTAAATGGGCACACTGACTCAGTAATGTGAGCTGTTGCCATGAACCCCAGAATTTTATTTAACCCAGAAGTTTATTTCATGCTCCCTGTATTTCCACTGCAGGTACTCCTGATCTATGGTTAGCTTTACTCCATAGAGAAAGGCTCAGAGGCTTTCAATCCATTCATTTCATGCCTATAGCACCCTTCAGATTTCAGAGTCCTCTCCTCCAAGCAGCCAGGGATTGGGGGAGATGAAAAAGACACACTTGCCTCTTTATTCTCTTTACCTAGAAGTGGCACATGTCACTTCCACTTAGACTCTGATGCAGAAAATAGTCACATGACCCCAAGGAGACAGGTGGGTACTTAGCCATGTTTGGCTTGCGGATGCTTCTCAATGCCAATACTGTATTGGCAAGCCCAGATATCTAGAGGGAAATTAACTATCTCTTCTGTATTCAAATCTGGGCACACTAAGTCCTGACATTATGTCTGAATAACTATCTTAAAGTCTATATTCTGATAGAATGTTATAAGGAACTTGGGATACTGGTCTAGCTTTACCACCTACCAAATGGATAGCATTTGAGTTGTAGCTTTATCACCTATACAATATTGATTGTTCTGAGAACCAAAAAAAGAAAACCTTTGTGAAATTGTTTTGTAACTTATGTATTGACACATGAACTCTATGTTACAAAGTAAACCAGAATTGATTTCTCCCAAATCCCATTTCTAACTGATTAGTTGCTCCTAGAGCCTGCCTACCTCTGCTGTAACACTCTTCCAGTCCAACTTTGTCTGCCCACTGTTTTAGTGTACATGCCTTCAATTCTGTGGTTCCTATTCTTTGCATTCTAATTGCCCTATTATCTGGGAAGGGGATGTGGGAAAAATGAGAAGACATGAGGGATTCCCTGTGCTGGCCCATTGAAGAATGTCTCATTTAGCCTCATCACAAACTTGTGAAGTAGGCAGTCTCCATTTTGCAAAGGAGAAAACCAAAGTGGGTGAACAGCTCATTCAAGCTCACAAAACAATCAACGGCAGAAGCAGGATTCAAGTCCTGCTCTGTCTGGTTCTCAAATTTAATTTCCTGCAATGTGTTTCGAGGGTAGCAGTCACTTCCTGTTCTATCATGAGGCTCGTTGCTAGAAGGTTCCTCCCAGCTCTGACCCCCTCAAAAAATTACTCAAGATCTAGATACCAACCTTCAAAGTGGACAGATTATAGTTTTCTGTAAATGTTTAAAATAGAAATAAATCAAGGATTAGGTTATGTCCTGATTTCTTCATCCTAAATTTCTGTGTATTTTCTGTTACTACCTTTGAAATAGTCAGTTGTCTTTTAATCACTTTCAAAGCATGTTCTTTTATGATTATTACACTTTTGTGCTAATGTATGAAAATTAAATACACTAAAAATATTCAAAATAAATTATCTTTGTCAGCGGTTTTCTAAATAGTATTGGGTAGCAAAAAAAGAAATCTGGTGAGTTATTCATTGATAATAGTATTAATCATGTTTTTAGTATGCTTGATATTTGGATAATTAATTCTTTTCTGTAAACTTCAGTGTGAATTTAAAATGTAATAGTTTATCACTAAACTAGTCTAAAAATATTCAAAAATACATATTTTATTTTATAGTTTATAAAATCTGTCATTTCCTCTACTTCAAACCCTTATGGAAAGTGAATAATGGCTTTTTATTGCTTAGCAATAATTGTCATTATTATCCTTTTTCTAGAAATCCAGTGCAACTTGACAAGTTGTTATTTGTTTATAGATAAATGGTGACAGTTTTTAAAGGTAAGTCAGATCATGTGAATGTCCTTAGTAAAGACTGATAATTCTAAGTATAAACTTTAATGAATTTTTTCTTATAGAAATATTAACACAATTTGACTGAGAAGAAAAATAAAATCAGTAGGGTTTCAAGACACCTCTGTTACTTGTAACAATAAAAGGCAGTTGTGATCTCTATCCTTAACTCATTTCTATTTGCCATCACCTAATAGAGTATTATTGATGGAGAAGAAAATGGCAACCCACTCCAGTGTTCTTGCCTGGGAAATCACATGGACAGAAGGAGCCTGGTGAACCACAGTCCATGGGATGTCAAAGGAGTCGGACATGACTGAAACAATAGAGCATTGAACAGATGGTCGTCACTGAGTAAGAACTTGCAGAATGAACGACTTTCTCAGGAGTAGCATGCTTGATTCTACCTTCTAAAGACTCCACACCAGATTTTTTTTTATCTCATTTAGGCTCTCTATAACTTGAGCTGTGACATTATGAGAAGAGAAAGACGTCTTGAAAATTCAAAACTAAGTTATTCTTTTTAAAATTTTGCCTCTGTAAAGTCAAAGATTTAAATGAGTAAGTGCCTAGTGCTTTTTAGAATACCCTAATCCTTGACTGGTTCCAAATAGGAAAAGGAGTACGTCAAGGCTGCATATTGTCACCCTGCTTATTTAACTTATATGCAGAGTACATCATGAGAAACGTTGGGCTGGAAGAAGCACAAGCTGGAATCAAGATTGCCGGGAGAAATATCAATAACCTCAGATATGCAGACGACACCATCCTTATGGCAGAAAGTGAAAAGGAACTAAAAAGCCTCTTGATGAAAGTGAAAGTGGAGAGTGAAAAAGTTGGCTTAAAGCTCAATATTTAGAAAACGAAGATCATGGCATCTGGTCCCATCACTTCATGGGAAATAGATGGGGAAACAGTGCAAACAGTGGCTGACTTTATTTTTGGGGGCTCCAAAATCACTGCAGATGGTGACCGCAGCCATGAAATTAAAAGACGCTTACTCCTTGGAAGGAAAGTTATGACCAACCTAGATAGCATATTCTAAAGCAGAGACATTACTTTGCCAACAAAGGTCCGTCTAGTCAAGGCATATGGAAAAACCACTATGGTTTTTCCAGTGGTCATGTATGGATGTAAAAGTTGGACTGTGAAGAAAGCTGAGCGCCGAAGAATTGATGCTTTTGAACTGTGGTGTTGGAGAAGACTCTTGAGAGTCCCTTGGACTGCAAGGAGATCCAGCCAGTCCATTCTAAAGGAGACCAGCCCTGGGATTTCTTTGGAAGGAATGATGCTAAAGCTGAAACTCCAGTACTTTGGCCACTTCATGCAAAGAGTTGACTCACTGGAAAAGACTCTGATGCTGGGAGGGATTGGGGGCAGGAGGAGAAGGGGACGACAGAGGATGAGATGGCTGGATGGCATCACCGACTCGATGGACGTGAGCTTGGGTGAACTCCAGGAGTTGGTGATGGACAGGGAGGCCTGGCGTGCTGCAATCCATGGGGTCGCAAAGAGTCGCACACGACTGAGCGACTGAACTGAACTGAATCCTTGTAGAAAACACTTCAACCAGTGATCTGAGTTGTTGCTAAAGCGCTGTCATCTGCGCTCCCATCACAGAGACCATACTCTGATGAAGGCCGCGCCAGCCTCTGCTCCCATTTGTGCACAGGATGCTACCTTGGGGCTTGAAACCCTCTTGGACTTCTGGAGAATGAGTAAGGTACATTTTGTACATGCTTGAGTCCTTTAGGAAGGACAGAGACAAGCATGGGGGAAGGACTGTCACTGCCCACGTCTGGCAGTAGTGTGGCTACTTCAAGTGCACAGTTTTATGCTGAGGTCTTCAGGTTTAATATGACAGTCCTAGCTCCTTTCCTTGGACAAGAATTCAGTTACTGTCCCAATCCCGTGCTAAGTCCTTTTCATTACTCTTTAATTTCATCCTTATTAAGGTAACCATACTTCTTAGTTTGCCTAGGACAGTCCCAGTTTCTGCTTTTGGCCCAGGTGTGATTACTGACAGTGCCTCTCTCTTTCCACTCTTTACTGCTCACTCAGTTTAGATGACAAACTAGCACAACTTAAACACCATCCTCAGGGGTTATTTTTGACTAACTACTGTCTGGTTTAAGTTTAATTTGAAGCATGAGATATACAGAATTCTTCCTCTTTTTCCTTTTCCTCTTCCCACTGCCACAAACACACTCAATTTTAAAATCTTATCTGTAATTACTCTGTTTCACTCTAAGCCCTGAGAGTACTTCCTGCTGCTGCGGCTGCTAAGTCATTTCAGTCATGTCCGACTCTGTGCGACCCCAGAGACGGCAGCCCACCAGGCTCCCCCATCCCTGGGATTCTCCAGGCAAGAACACTGGAGTGGGTTGCCATTTCCTTCTCCAATGCATGAAAGTGAAAAGTGAAAGTGAAGTCGCTCAGTCATGTCTGACTCTTCGTGACCCCATGGACTGCAGCCCACCAGGCTCCTCCATCCATGGGATTTTCCAGGCAAGAGTACTGGAGTTGGGTGCCATTGCCTTCTCCGGAGAGTACTTCCTAGCAACAGTAATCAGTGAAACTATTAAGCGACTTAATGAAGCTCTAACAATTACATTCCCACTAGGTGTTTAGAAGTCCAGCACTGGCATTTAATAAAATATCATTCTGCAAAGACGAAGTTGTAAGTGATGGTGACAGATGTACTAGCCTGATTATGTTAAGCACATTTATGGAGAAGTAGGATAATGATTGTTTTAAATGTTCTATAATAATTCAAGCACAGGGTAGAATGTTCAGGCTATATTTTGTAGCCTTTTTGTCTCTGTGTCTGTCTCTCTTCCCTTCTCCCTGTCTCTCTCATCTATCTATCTATTATTCATTATCTATCTATCTATCATCTATCTGTCTATCATCTATCTATCCTATCTACAAGACTTTAAGTAGGGCCAACCTTCTGCAAAAATAGAAAGCAACATTGGTTTTCAACACTTATGTTGTGTAAAGGGGATGTTAGTTGCTCAGTCATGTCTGACTCTTTGTAACTCCATAGACTATAGCCCACCAAGCTCCTCTGTCTCTGTGATTCTCTAGGAAGAATACTGGAGTGGGTTGCCATTCCCTTCTCCAGGAGATCTTCCCAACCCAGGGATCGAACCCGGGTCTCCTGCTTTGCAGGCAGATTCCAGTGGTTATGATCCCTCTTTGAAGTCACATGAATTTCAACAGAGCACCCACCCTTTGGCAGAAAGCCTTAACCTAACTGGAATGGGTCCACTGAAGGAAAGCGAGGATCGCAGAAGTCAAGTGTGCAAAGAATAAAAGGCACTTAGTGATCTTACAATCACGCCAGAGAAAGGTAGTTTCTTGTATCACCCATTTAGTTTGTCTCTAACTCTCAAGATTAAACAGCTCCGTAACTGCACTTAGTTTGGTTTTATTGAGCAATTTTATGTTGAGAAATTTTTTAAAAATTACTGGCCCTGAAGCACATCTTCTTCAAGTCCCAGCTTCCTGTTAGTGAACAAGTTTTCACTGATGCATACAATTTCTTCACACCTTTTCACAGACACCAGTGCTGACAACATTATTCATGATATATTCCTAAAAGCAAAGAGGCATCTATTAGAGTTGGTACATGATAGGTTAAATTTGCTCTGTCCCTCTTTCCTCAGGCTGCCTATTCAGGCCATAAGACAATTGAATGATTCAAAAGGTATGTGTCAAATAGTAGCATCAAAAATTTTTAAATTTAGAGAAAACTCACCACTAACATTTTTCCATCTACAATTTTTCTTTTGATCGTTGTCTCTTTACCAAGCCATTTTTGCACATGAATCATTGAGCCACCATCTAATGTTATGATGCTCTATAAATGTAGAAAGGAATCAGTCAGAAATAGCAATTCATGACATCCTAATGACACAAGACTAGATATTTATTTTTTAATTTCCATTTTGAAATTCTTTTCTCCAAAATTCTTACATCAGTTCTTGTTCTAATTTAATACCCTCAAACTAGGGAAGTCTCAAAAGATTATTCAAGTGATGCTCTTTTCCCCCAGGTAAGCAATACCTAAACTATTTGTGAATGATTGTTCCATATTCTGTTTTATAAAATGACAAAGAAAGGGCTTCTCTGATGGTTCAGTGGTTAAGAATCCACCTGCCAATGCAGGAGACAAGGGTTCAACCCCTGATCTGGGAAGATATGACATGGCGCTGAGCAGCTAAACCCGTGCACCACAACTATTGAACCTGTGCTCTAGACCCGGGGAGCCACCACTACTGAAGCCCAAGCCCTAGAGCCCTAGAGCCTGGGCTCCACAGCAAGAGAAGCCACTGCAACAAGAAGCCTGTTCACCACAACTAGTGAGTAGCCCTCACTCACTGCAACCAGAGAAAAGCCCGTGTAGCAACAAAGACCCAGCACAGCCAATAAATAAATAAATAACATTAGAAACAAACAAAAACTGACAAAGAGAGATCAGAGAAGCAGTGAAAACATGTTGAGTTTTTGGGCCCTAAATCATTTGCCGAAGAATTGACTTTAGAGATGTGTTCTATTAATTAACAAAATAAACTCAAACTGACTGGGTGAATTAGAACAAACTATGCCTAACTGCCTTCTAGATTTTTCCTGATTATGAAGCAGGAAGATTTAGTTCTTACCTTCACTTTCCGGTTATCTATGGTGGTTTCATCAAATTCTTCCCCTAGCTTGAAGGAGATCTCAGAGTTCTTGAAAGAACTTAAAATTTTGATGCTAATCTTATCCCCGTCGGCACTAATAATGATTCTTGGCTTTGCTGATCCTTCAAGGTTCTGGAGTGCAACACTCACTCCTGTGGGAATGAGTGAGAAGAAAACTCAATGAGTAGAGGAAACAACATGCCTCCTTAAGAAGTTTAGGAAGTGCTAGCAATCATTTTGGAAAGCAATTCACAAAGAACGCATCCTCTCCCCATTGACATTTTGGATAGTATGCCATGTTTTCTTTAGTGCTGTCTGTATCAGCTGGTTGAGCCAAGCCTCCCAATCAGAAGACATGTCTAGTAATTATGCTTGACACTTTGAAAGCTAAGTTCACTTTCTGAGACTATTGTGCTTCATCTAAAATCGCTGGGACTCTTGTACTTCATCTAAAATCTATATTTGTGTGGTGACTTTCAATCGTATGCTTGGGCATTACCTCATGAAGTGTTTCAACAACAGTATTTCAGTAGCACGGGGTATTACTACCCTCATTTTAGAGATGATTATACTGACTCCCAGAGAGGTAGAAAGGCTTATTCTAGATGATTTGCTTGGTAATTAACAGAACTGAAATTTAAACACAAGTTTTCTAATTGTCCATAAACTTTAGCATGCTTTTTTTTCCTTAAAAAAAAAAATTCAAAGTATCTAATCTACTCTAAAAGAATATGACTTATAAAGTGCAGGCTTCTCTTATTTGTAGGTACAATTCAGATCTGGCTGAATACCATGAAATTAAAAGATGCTTACTCCTTGGAAGGAAAGTTATGACCAACCTAGATAGCATATTGAAAAGCAGAGACATTACTTTGTCAGCAAAGGTCTGTCTAGTCAAGGCTATGGTTTTTCCAGTGGTCATGTATGGATGTGAGAGTTGGACTGTGAAGAAAGCTGAGCGCCGAAGAATTGATGCTTTTGAACTGTGGGGTTGGAGAAGACTCTTGAGAGTCCCTTGGATTGCAAGGAGATCCAACCAGTCCATTCTGAAGGAGATCAGCCCTGGGATTTCTTTGGAAGGAATGATACTAAAGCTGAAACTCCAGTACTTTGGCCACCTCATGCGAAGAGTTGACTCATTGGAAAAGACTCTGATGCTGGGAGGGATTGGGGGCAGGAGGAGAAGGGGACAACAGAGGATGAGATGGCTGGATGGCATCACTGACTCGATGGACATGAGTGTGAGTGAACTCCAGGAGTTGGTGATGGACAGGGAGGCCTGGCTTGCTGTGATTCATGGGGTCGCAAAGAGTCGGACATGACTGAGCAACTGAACTGAACTGAACTGAACTGAACTGAGGCAAATTAGACAATTTGGCTGAGAGCCTGGCCCTGCTATTCACGTTGGGAATTGTCCATTGTTGAACTTGTCTCCTGCAGTAGTTGAGCAGAAGGGCTGACTCCCATCTCTTAATATTGATACAGAAATCGATTTCACATTCATATTATGGGCAGATGGGAAGCCTCTGACTACATAAAAGCAAAAAACTTTTATATATAGTTTTTTATTAAAAGGGAGGTCTCTCTTATATGTTAAAATTGCTTAATTAAATGTTAAAAAATTACTATTCTTCTAGCATTAGTAAAGAATAGTTTAGTTATTATTAGTTATCTGAGCTATTGTAAATGATATTAATTTCAACTTGAATAAGAGCTAAAGTAGGCAGAACTTACAATTCTGAGAGATGTCCAATAGTGGGAAATTTCATGAGTAAAAATATTCTATTTCTATGTGTTCTATTTCAACAAAACATTTGAAACTCTTCAAAATAAGGTTTTAAAAATCTCCCATGTGTATCAGAACTCTAAAAATTAACCCACTAGAAATTTTACTTGTTGTTATTACTCTTTTGGAGTTATAACTTAAAGTAAACCTTGAAACGAATTTAGTTAATAAATTTAATTATAGATAGGTATTGCTATCTATAATGTGGAGCTGGGAAAAGCTATTTAATGAAATTACCAAGATAAAAAGAAACTCTATCATGAGGGTAGGATGAAGTATTTTCAAAAAGGATATATGGTCTAAAAATATAGATAATAAATTAGAAGTAAGTATCTGTGAGCCTAGTATTGCAGAAACAGATAATTATTAC
This sequence comes from Bos javanicus, assembly GCF_032452875.1. Lineage (NCBI taxonomy): Eukaryota > Metazoa > Chordata > Mammalia > Artiodactyla > Bovidae > Bos > Bos javanicus. The sequence goes on from NC_083881.1 coordinate 44,817,086, forward strand.
TAGTAATAAAAGAGTAAATGTAGATACATAAACTTTGTTAACCCCATGAATATACCCTAAGATCCCAAATGAACAAGATAATTGTAGGAAAATTCATTGTAAAGTGCAAACCCAACCACATCACAAAAAGCATTGCCAGTTTCCAAATCTTGGAAAGCTATTTCTCACCCAGTTCTTTCATATATTCATCAAAGTTTTCTCTGGAGACCAGTTTCCAGGTTCCCAAGAAGGGCTCAACCATGATGGAAAGCTTGCAGAGAAGAGGTGCTCACAACCAAAATCCAAAGACACTTAAGCAACACACTGCTACCAGAATCTTAATTTAAAAGACTTCTTCATCACGTGACTCTTCTGAAATGGCCAACGGGGAGCAGCAAGACCAAAGATTCTAGGCACCAGTGTTGACTCATTTTATTTACTTTCAAATAAAGACACAGAAAATTAACATGTTAAATTGCATTTAAGTCAATGATTATAGCTTCTGATAAACAGATTGGTAACCTGAGAGTCATCTGATAAATATTGTGAAATGGAGACAATTTTCAATAGAGATAAGCATTTTGAACTATGAATGCTGAGTTAACTCTGAAGGAATAAGCCAACAAATGTCTAATGAACACCTGACTGAGATGTTTTCCTACTTGATACAGGGACATCCTTGCTTGCTGTACCTCAGCTGCTTTTTATTTGGACAAGTCACAGTGCCAGAGTACTCTCTTCATTATAAGAATATGCACCCCTCCCTTCCTTGCAGGGCTGATGAATTGATACTACTTAATGTAACTGAAATGTCTACAGTTGATTGGAGTGAGGAGTAAGGTATTATTGCTGTTAATTAAGAGTAATTGCAGAGTGGGAAGAAAACTAGCAATTATCATTGATGGTGTTTTATAATTTAAGTTCTAAAAATGAGGGGAAGCTAACACTAAAATTCATCTTTTAGGACAACAAAGAAATCTTGATATTAAAAGAAGAGTAATTAAAATATTAATCTTGATAATAAATATCAGAATATCTTGATGTGAAAATAAGATTAATTAAAACTTTAATCTTGATAATTAATATCAAGAAATATTGATATTGAAGTTGTGAATGGAAGTTTTAGGTAGAAATATGGTATTTTGAGTCCCTTGGACTGCAAGGAGATCCAACCAGTCCATTCTGAAGGAGATCAGCCCTGGGATTTCTTTGGAGGGAATGATGCTGAAGCTGAAACTCCAGTACTTTGGCCACCTCATGCGAAGAGTTGACCCATTGAAAAAGACTCTGATGCTGGGAGGGATTGGGGGCAGGAGGAGAAGGGGACGACAGAGGATGAGATGGCTGGATGGCATCACTGACTCGATGGACGTGAGTCTCAGTGAACTCTGGGAGTTGGTGTTGGACACAGAGGCCTGGCGTGCTGCGATTCATGGGGTCGCAAAGAGTCGGACATGACTGAGCGACTGATCTGATCTGATCTGATGGTATTTTCATATCTTCATTCTAAAAGAAAGATGAAGGCAGGAAGTAGTTTAAACATCTGTGCCACTACTTCTAAAATCATTTTCTGTAACCCAAGTAATGGAAGTGAACTTTAGGCAGGTAAGGCCTTTACCGGGAAGGATAGGATTCTGAGGTTGTAGATTTACCTGACAGCTTTGAACTCCAGTTGTTTTAAAGAAGGCTGGAAAATTAGAGTGAAGAATAGTATTTATACTATTATCTGCCTAGGTCAAAATATTCCTTCAAGTCAAAGAAATCTTCATTCAGACCATCTACTTGTGGGGAAATTATACACACACACACAAAAGCAGATGCTTTGGCACCACAAAGTTAAATCTTAAGTGGTATAAAGAATTTATTTTGATGGAAACATATAAAAAAGTTGTTTATAATACAATATGGGGGAAATAGTTAAAATATCTGGAGGGCAAAACAAGGAAAGAAAAAACCTTAGAGTCAGTTTTAGGGAACTGAGACTGGACTGAATATAAGTGCCTTAGCAGTTGAAAGCACACTCAGAGGTGATGCTCAAATAAAGAGCAAAAGACTTGATCTTGCTTTCCTGGTTCTGGATTTGTATGTGCTCAGCCTGAAACATGGCAGGCAAACAAGACTATGCATGTTTGCCGGGGTGGGGTAGCATAATCAAGGTCTCCCCTTAGTCTAACCAGTTTTGTTCCAAGTATTCTACCATTGATTGATTCAGAAATCAATCCTGTGGCCCATGAGGCAAAAGAGAAGGTCAAACTTCTGCCTTTTATAAAATTCCCTCACCCTTAAGAGAGAACCAGAGGGACGGTCCCCTCCTTGGCAACTTTTGCTCTCTTGTATGATATTTAGGGGCTTCACAGGTGACGTTAGTGGTAAAGAACCTGCCTGCCAATTCAGGAGATGCAAGAGACACAGGTTTGATCCCTGGGTCAGGAAGATACCTTGAAGAAAGGCATGGCAACCCACTCCAGTAATCTGGCCTGGAGAATCCCATGAACAGAGGAGCCTGGCAGGTTGCAGTCCATAGGGTCGCAAAGAGCTGGACATAACTCAAGCGACTTACCACATACACACACACACACACACACACACACACGATATTTAGAACTGCTGCATCCATTCTGTTACCAACTCAAAAATGAGGCCAAAACTGAGAATGGGAGAGAGGAAAAGGAGGAAGAACTCAAGACCACTTTGTTGCTGGAATCTTTATAAGGAGAATTGATGAATTCCATTATTATTTAAAAAACGGTATGTCTGAGTTTTTGTTCCTTGCAGTTTAAACCTTCATAATTGGTATGCCTCTGTAAATAGCTCCACCTAAATTTGGACTTTGAAAACCAATTCCAGGACTTCCCTGGTTGTCCAGTGGTTAAGTTTCTGTGTTTCCAGTGTGGGGGGTGCAAGTTTGATCCCTGAACAGGGAATTAGATTCCATATGCCATTTGGTGTGGCAAAAAAAAAAAAAAAAAAAAAATTATTAAAAGAAAATCCTATGTATCATGTGATATTGGCTTCATGCACAGTATCTCCCAAGTCTCCAGATCCAACTCAGAATCATGTCCTTTGTGAAACTGGTTCCAAGCTGGCTGATCCCTGTTTATGTGATACGATTATACCTTAATAGAAGTATATTCTGGAACTTTTCTCACAGTATTGCATCGAGTCCTCCTCCAGCTGACCCCTGATCTCTTTCATGAGTACATCAAGTAAAGAAAATATTTCTGATTCACTTCTGAATCCTTGAGGAATAGTGCCCGGTATATTGTAGGTACTCTATAAATGTTTTATGAATGAATGACAAGAGGAATAAAATGTATATTTTGTTTTAACTGACAGTTTCCCTCATCACTGATATTAATCTCTCTAACAAGTAAAGACAAAGATTTTTTAAATTAAAAAAAATATTTATTGTGGTGAAAGTCACATAAGACATACTATTTTAATCATATTTAACTGTACAGTTCAGCGGCATTAGGTACATTCACATTGCTGTGCAGTTCTCACCATTATCCATCTTCTGAAATTTTCCTCACTTTCCTAAACTGAAACTCTGTCCTCATTAAACAATAACTCCCCACCCCCATCCCCACCTCCCCCACCCGCTGGGTCCCTGGCATCTACCAATGTAATCTCCAGCTCTACCAACTTGACTATTCTAGGTACCCCATATTAGTGGAATCAAATTGTATTTAAGACAGAGTTTTGGCTCAGAGGTTAAAGCATCTGCCCGCAATGGGTTCGATCCCTGGGTCAGGAAAATACCCCGGGGAAGGAAATGGCAACCCACTCCAGTATTCTTGCCTGGAGAATCCCACGGACAGAGGAGCCTGGCGGGCTACAGTCCACGGGGTCACAAAGAGTCAGACACGGCTGAGCGACTTCACTTTTAATACATTGCTCTCTCCTGACCTGCTCATATGACACGCCTTTCATTATGGTCATCAGACGGTAGAGGGAGTCTCAGAGTCCTTTCATCTTTGCTCCGTGTTTCATTTTATCATACACATCTACCTTCTCAACCAAGAAAGTTCTCTTCTAGTCCTGCCGCTATCACTACTAGCTTTGGCATCTTTGATTATTTTTTTTTAAAAAAATACACCATTTCGGATTTCCATGGTGGTACAGTGGATAAGAATTTTGCCTGCCCATGCAGGGGACATAGGTTTGATCCTTGGTCCGGGAAAATTCCACATGCCATGAAGCAACTAAGCCTGTTTGCTGAACTCCTGAAGCCTGGGGTCTAGAGCCCATGCTCCACAAGAGAAGCCACTGTGATGAGAAGCCCACACACCAAGCAAAGAGGAGACTCCAATAGCTGCAACTAGAGAAAGATGGAGCACAGCAACACAGACCCAGTGCAGCCGTAAATAAACAAATGGTTTTTAAAATTATCATTCCCTCCAGTAAAAAAAACTTTTTAATTAAAATGTTCTTAATTGTTAATCCCAACAAAGGAGCTAGAATACAATATTCTGTTATAGAACAGTTACACATTTTATATTCATGACAGTTTAAGTACTTATTTCTCCATGATCTCATTTTTCTATGCTTTTCCAGTATCTCATTTTCTACATTAGCTTTCTTTCTTGAGACTATTTAGTTATTAAACACTTTTAAAATAAATTTTAATTTTGAGATGTTACATTCTCCATTGGTGAGGGATGCTGATAAAGTTAAACATGTACTAAAAACTACAAAATGATTCAGAAGTACATCTGCTACTTTATTGCTGTACATAAAATAGCTGGAGCTACACTAGATTTTTTTCTAATTTTTTTATTGCTGTAGAATAGACATTACACAGAATTAACTATCTTTAACCATTTCTAAGCACATGCTTCAGTGGTATTCACATTGTTGTGCAACCATCACCATCATCCATCTCTAGAAATGTTATCTTGCAAAGCTGAAACTCTACCCGTTAAATGGTAATTCTCCACTCTCCACACCCCTGCCTCCTGGTAACCACCATTCTACTTTCTGCCTCCATGACTTTTACTTCTCTAAGTACCTTGTATAAGTAGAATCATGAGTGTTTGTTTTTGTGTGTATGTGCCCATCTTAGTTCGCTTAGCACAATGTCCTCAAGGTTTACCCATGTTGTAGGAAATCTCAGAATTTTCTTCCTTTCTAACACAATGGTATTCTGTTGGATAAAGCAAAATGTGTTGTTTATATTTTGCTTATACATTCATCCTTTGATGGACATTTGGATTGCCTCTACATTTTAGCAATAGATGAAAAATGTTGTTATGAACTTTTGTTGTTGTTCTTTAGCTGTTAAGTCATGTCCAACGCTTTGCGATCCCAAGAACTGTATCTCACCCGGCTTCTCTGTCCTTCACTGTCTCACGGAGTTTGCTCAAATTCATGTCCATTGAATCGGTGATGCTATCTAACTTTATCTTATCATTTGCCACCCTCTTCTCCCTTTGCCTTTAGTCTTTGCCAGCATCAGGGTCTTTTCCATTGAGTTGACTCTACATCAGGTGCCCAAAGGATTGGAGCTTCAGCTTCAGCATCAGTCCTTCCAACACGGTTATACATGTATCTCTTTGAGACCCTGCTGTCAATTATTTTGGGTATATAACCAGAAGTAGAATTGCTGGTGTGTGCATGCTCAGTCGCTTCAGATGTGTCCAACTCTTTGCAACCCTAGGGACTACAGCCCAACAGACTTCTCTGTCCGTGGGATTCTCCAGCAAGGATACTGGAGTGGGTTGCCAGTTCCTACTCCAGGGGATCTTCCCGAACTAGAGATCGAATCCACATCCCTTGAGTTTCCTGCATTGGGAGGCAGGTTCTTTACCACTGATGCCACCTGGTTAATTCTATTTTTAATTTTTTGAGGAATTGTCCTGCTGTTTTCCACAGCAATTGTACTGCTTTACCTTCCCACCAATATTGTACAAGGTGTCCAATTTCTCCACATCCTCACTAGCAAGTTATTTTTTATAGCCTCCATCTTAATGTGTGTGAGATGCATCCCATTATGATCTTGATTTGCATTATCACTAATAATTAGCAACACTAAACATCCTTTTATGTGTTTATTGACCATTTATATATCTTCTTTGATACGAGACATTTGCCCATTTTTGAATCAAATAGTTTTTTTGTTATCGTTTTTAGGAGCTCTCTATATATTCTGGATATTAGTTCCATATCATAAATATCACTTGCAAATATTTTCTCCCATTCTGTGGGTCACTTCTTAAATTTTTATGTATGTATGTATGTATTTATTTTTGGCTGTGCTGGGTCTTTGTTCCTGGATATGGGGTTTCTCTAGTGCTGAGCAGGGGCAACTCCTTGTTGCAGTGCTTGGGCTTCTAATTACTGTGGCTTCTCTTGTTGCAGAGCATGGGCTCTAGGTAGGTGGGTTTCAATAACTGCGGCACTGGAGCTCAGTACTGTGGCCCACAGGATTAGTTGCTCTGTGGCATGAAGAATCTTCCTGAGCCAGGGATCAAACCCATGTTCCCTGCATTGGCAGGGGGATTCTTAACCACTGTACCACCAGCGAAGTCCTGTGACCAACATTTTGATTCTGCTGCTGACGTCTTCTAAGGCACAGGATTTTTTATTTTCCTGGAATCAAATTCGTCTATTTTCTCTTTTGTTGCCTGTGCCTTTGGTATTATATTCAAGATATCACTGCCAAGTCCAACGTTGCGAAGTTTTTCTAAAAGTTTCAAGTTTTAGGTCTTACATTTGAGTTAACTTTTGCATGTGGTGTTAAAAAAAGACATCAGTTTCACTCTTTTGCATGTGGATATCAGGTTTTTGAGGGCTTTCCCAGTGGCTCAGAAGTAAAGAATCCACCTGTGATGCAGAAAATGCAGGAGATCCAGGTTCAATCTCAGGTTAGGGAAGATCCTCTGGAGGAGAGCCCAGTAACCCACTCCAGTATTCTTGTCTGGAGAATCCCATGGACAGAGGAGCCTGGCAGGTTACAGTCCATAGGGTCACAAAGAGTTGGACATGACTGAAGTGACAGAGCATGCATGCATCCAGTTTTCCAAGCACTATTTGTTGAGAAGATTGTATTTTATCCACTGAATGGTCTTGGGAATATGCAAGAGTTCATTTTGGAGCTCTCTATTCTATTCCATTAGCCCATATATCAGTCTTTAGGCCAGTATCACACTGCTTTGATTATAGTAGCTTTGTAATAAAATTTGAAATCAGGAAGTATCAATTCTCCAACTTTTGTTGTTCATTTTTAGGATTTTTTTTTTTTTTTTTTGGCTTCTCAGGTCCCTTGATATTAGAATGGGCGTTTCTATTTCTGGAAGAAACATCATTGGACTTTAGACAGTGATTCCATTAAATTGGTAAATCACTTCAAACAGTATAGTACTGACAACTTCCAATCTATGACTATGGGATAGCTTTCCATTTATTTACATCTTTTATAGTTTTCATAGTACAAAACTTCCACTTCCTTGGTTAATTCTTAAGTATTTTATTCTTCTTGGTGCTATTGTAAATGGAATTGTTTTCTTAATTTACTTTTCGAATTGTTCATTGTTAATGTATAGAAATGTAACTGATTTTTGACTATTGAATCCGACTTCAGGTCTTTCTCAGGGACAGTTTCTGTTGGTTTAACTTTTTCTTTGAATGGGCCAAACTCTCCTATTTCTTTCTATGTACTGTGATTTTACTGTTGAAAACTGAAAATTTGAATTTAATAATGTGCTAAGTCGGGAAGTTAGATTCTCCTCCTTCTCTAGGGTTTGCTGCTTTTTGTTTTTGTTTTCTGATTGCTGGGATCTGGCTCTGTGCCAAGGACCAGCCTAAGGAATAAACTTAAGGTCTTCTCGTGTCCTTTCTGACCCTGTGCCTTTTCCTTGGAATGCACAGTGACATTCTAATATCCTCTGTATATGAAATTGCTTTTGAATGTCCTAGTCTTTAATTATGGCTCCTTAAAGAGGAAAAAGTAAGAAATGAAGGGAAGGAAAAGGTGCTGGCCCTTTAAATTTCCGGACAATCACTTGAGGAGCGGGAGGAGGGTGGTATTTGCAACAATGGGAGGAAATGCAACAATAGTGGCCACCACCTCCTTCTTTGCACTTCCATGATCAGAAGCAGCAATCAGTGATTAGAACACATATCCCAGGTATTTGGAGGATAGGGTCTTCATTAGGCTTCCTAGGTAGCTCAGTGGTAAAGAATCTACCTGCAAAGCAGGAGCTGCAGGAGAGGTGGTTTTGATCCCTGGGTTGGAAAGACCTCCTGGAGTACGGAATGGCAACCCGCTCCAGTATTCTTTCCTGGAGAATCCAGGTAATCTTGCTTGGAGAACAGAGGAGCCTGACGGGCTACAGTACATAGGGTCTCAAAGAGCCTGACACGACCGAGGGACTAACACTAAGATGGTTTTTGCTACATCATTCCACTGTAAAATTAATTAATAAGCAGTTAATTAATTTTATAGTTATCTTTCATGGCCTAGCTCAACTACATCTTCTATGCTGAAAACCTTCCTCCAGCACACACTGAGTACTCTGCTTGCCTTTCGCTTCCTTCCAATCCATAAAATATACCACACAATTCATCATGTAATTCATGTCCTCCTCTATATTTTGTCTTCATTCATTCCACTAAAATTTATTGAGTGATTACCATACTTCAGGCATTGTACTAGATGCTACATATATACATAAGTGTCCTGAGGCTGTGTCAGCCTAGTGATGGAAAAGATGAGAAATTAAAATGTGGTAATATCATGTTATAGTAAGAACACGTATTTTTCCTGTGGTCATGGGAGGAAGAATTTAACTCTTCTTAGATATGGAGGGTGAGGGAAGAGGAGGACTTTTTCCCTGGGGGTGTGATGACGTTCATGTTATTTCTCTGCCACACTGAGGGCATGATCATGAACTGTTTCTGTGTTACAAACCACACCTAGCACAGGGAAGAGTGTTCACTCACTCACTCAAAAACTGTTTACTAAACTCCAAATCTGCTGTTTATTGTGCAAGGGTCTGAGGACATGGCTACAAATAGGACACAATCCTTGCCTTTGAGATGCTCTCAGTAACTGAGTTTTTCCTGTTGCCTAGCATTTTCTGGCTGTTTGGCTACACATAAACTATTTTAACATTTTGTAAATTGAGATGGGGTGGTTGCACAAATGGATGGATAGATCCATAATCGGATATAACATTAAAATTGTGTTTTCCACATAACTGAGCACAGGGATGTCCATTGATAAGTGATCCAAGTGCCATGTCTCATTCCCTAATCCAGAAATTCTTGGTACTCATAGACTCTGGTTAGAAGTGCTATAACCACATTGCTCAGAAGCTAGATCTCAAATACCAAAAACATTGCTACCCAAAGGCCATCTTGGAGGCTTACCTATTCCAAGTCAATAATTCACAGAAATTGGAGCTCAGTGCTAGTAGCGATGGGAATTGCATAAAAGAAGGTATAAGTTGGCCCAGTAATTCACTCAATTCTTAATATTTCCAAGGAGGGAGTGAGTGGCTTTTTTTTCATACCTGTTTTAAGATATAGATGGGCTCTATATCCACACATCTCTGTCCGAGAAGTATCCATTTGATCCTGTCTCTCTTCCTTTAAAAGTAGAATTGTCTCTATATTTCTGTGTGTGTGTTGATAGAAGCAATGTTAACGAAAAATTATGTGAGGTTCAAAGAGGTCCCAGGGAGGATAAATCAGAGAACTGACATTGAAGACATATCTTGTTTCTACAGCTTTAATTTTATGGTGAAAACGTAGAAAACAAGAAACTGACTTATCTAGCAAATTTACATTGAACTGAATCTTCTTATTCTATGCTTCCACATCAGCTAAAAAATAAGAATTGAACTTGAAGAGTAGATTTTGAAAAAAATCCTTGAATGATCACAGCACCATTTATGAATTAAGCTACCACTTGAACACTGATGGTGCGTGCTCAGTTGTGCCCAGCTCTTTGCAACTTCATGGATTGTAGCCCACCGGGCTCCTCAGTCCATGGAATTTTCCAGACAAGAATACTAGGGTGGGTTGTCATTTCCTAGTCCAGGGATCAAACACACTTCTCTTACATCTCCTGAATTGGCAGGTGGACTCTTTATTACTTTGCCACCAGGGAAGCCCACTGAATACTGATGGTTTCTGGATCTGTGTCCCAGCTAGGATTGCTCTCTTGAATATCAAATTCCTATGTCTATTCCCTACTTACTTTTACAGACTTAAACTTTGAACTTCAGTTTTCTCATCTTTAAACAGGAATACCAAATCCTCATCATAGGATTATTTTGATAATAAGTTAGAGCATATGAAGCGCATGGACCATCAGTTCAATTCAGTTGCTCAGTCATGTCCGACTCTTTGGGACCCCATGAATCGCAGCACGCCAGGCCTCCCTGTCCATCACAAACTCCTGGAGTTCACTTAGGCTCACGTCCATTGAGTCAGTGATGCCATCCAGCCATCTCATCCTCTGTCGTCCCCTTCCCCTTCTGCCCCCAATCCCTCCCAGCATCAAAGTCTTTTCCAATGAGTCAACTCTTCGCATGAGGTGGCCAAAGTACTGGAGCTTCAGCTTCAGCATCATTCCCTCCAAAGAAATCCCAGGGCTGATCTCCTTCAGAATGGACTGGTTGGATCTCTTTGCAGTCCAAGGGACTCTCAAGAGTCTTCTCCAACACCACAGTTCACAAGCATCAATTCTTTGGCCCTCAGCCTTCTTCACAGTCCAACTCTCATATCCATACATGACCACAGGAAAAACCATAGCCTTGACTAGACAGACCTTTGTTGGTAAAGTAATGTCTCTGCATGGACCATGGTAAGTGTTTAATACATATTGATTTACCAAGAATTTTTCTAAACAATTCCTACAAACCTCTCTTTGAATTCTCCATTCTTAAGTAATTTCAAAGTGAGAGTTTAACTCTCTGCTTTTGTAAAGTAAATTATTATGATCAGAAACTTAATTTACCTCTTCTGGCTTCTCTGTATCTTGGTGTTATGCATATAGTGTGTGTGTGTGTGTGTCTGTGTGTGTCTGTGTGTGCTAAGTCGCTTCAGTTGTGTCTGACTCTTTGTGATCCTATGGACTATAGGCCACCAGGCTCCTCTGTCCATGGGATTCTCCAGGCAAGGATACTGGAGTGAGTTGCCATGCCCTCCTCCAGGGGATCTTCCTGACCCAGGGATCAAACCTGCATCTCTTATGTCTCCCACATTGGCAGGGGGGTTTTTCATTGCTAACGCCACCTATGCATATGGTGCATGTGTGCATGCTAAGCTGCTTCAGTTGTTTCGAACTCTTTGCCACCCTATGGACTATATTCAGAAAACAACAAATGTTTTCTTTTTTTCCATGCTGTGTGGAATGTGGAAACTTAGTTACTTGACCAGAGATCGAACTACTCCTCCAGCAGTGGAAGCATGGAATCTTAATCACTCACTCTCTTGTGTTTAACTCTTTGCAACCCCACGGACTGTAGCCCAGAAGGCTCCTCTGTCCACAGGATTCTCCAGGCAAGAATACTGGAGTGGGTTGCCATGCCCTCCTCCAGGGGATCTTCCCAACCCAGGGATCAAACTGGGGTCTCCTGCACTGCAGGTGGATTCTTTTACCATCTGAGCCACCAGGAAGTCTCTAATAAACTTATTTTTAAAGGAAGCATCACAAACAGAATGTATCAATTGCAGGACACACTTTAAAAGATTTTGGCTTCCCATAAGAGCTAAGTATGTGATAGGGAAATTTCAGTCTATGTACATGGAACTCCAAGGATCTATAGAGATGCCTCAAATTTCCACAGAGTGCAGAAGAAACAAATTTTCTCTCTCTTTCTCTCACACACAAATGAAAACACACCCTTACTGGCTTTATTATCATTTTTGTTTGTTTTATATATTGAAATTCCAGGGAAATTTTATTTGCATAAAAAATTCCAGGACATATTCAATATCTATTAAAAAAAAAAAATCCACTGGTAAGAAAAAAAGAAAAATTTGGAAATGACTACAAGAACATTTACATCATAACTCATTACAAGCCTGTCATGTCTTTTCTGGAATAAATGTAACATGTGATGATTTGGACTTAATTCTAGACAGATTCCAGGGATACCTTGGTTTACTAATAATTTTTCAGGTTAAAATTTATAGCCCAGAAATCTTTTTCTACACTCTTTGTTGCTACTCCACCTCTATGTCTTGATGCTCTAGGACAGATTTTTGTGAAATGACAACACGGGCCAGCCGACTGTGGACAATTTCACTACACTTAAATCTATCTTAGGTCCCTGAGAGGGTGTTGTTTGACTGTAGCTATGGTAAAGAAGGACTTCATATTCAGTAATAGTATATATTTACATTTTCTACCTAAGACTATGGGAAATTCATATTTTTTTCACCTTGGATTATTATTTTACAAATCATATTATACTGGAAACAAAGCAATAATACAATTTTATATTTCCATCACTAAATTATGAGTAAGAAATTGTTAAACATAATGAATAAATCATTACATAGCCTTATAAATCTAAAAAGTTTTATTTAACCAACACAACCATATCAAAATCAGTCTGGAAGAAAATCAGTTTCTTGCTTATTAGTGGAAAATAACAATATACGTTTGGACAACGTATCCAACAGAAAGTCATGGAGTTCGATGCAAACGTCATCCATTTCAATATCCCTTGGCTTACGCTCTCTCATAAACTCTGGTGGCAGTGACACCATTCATGACACATTCCTAGGCACAAAAGCAAAATATTGGTAAAATCCTCAGGACTAAACAACTTATGTTTTATTTATTTATTGTCTCCTTCAATGTTGAGCAGGAAAAAATGTTCATCAAAAGATATTCCCTCTTGGCTCTTCTTATATACCTGATATTGTAATAAACTAGGGAGACACAAAGATCAAGAAGATACAAGACTTGGCCTCAAGGAATCTTACCATCTATGTGGTGAGTGAAAAACATAATTAGAAATGCACAATACAATGCGGTTCACATTGAGAGGGATAAGAAAATACTGCTGGGGGCACAGTATACCTAGACGGAGCTTAGAAGGATAATTGTCAGAGTGAAACCATAATCCCAATAGACTAACTTTTCATTCTACAAGGGCGATTGTCTATTTCTCTAGGTAGGATAACGATTATGGGATGACCTAGCACTAAAATCTAGAATTAAGTAGTGAGAAGATACTCACCAGCACCATCTTATCATCCACGAGTTTTCTCTTTATGGTGGTTGATTTTCCATCCCAGTTTTGTACTTGTACCAGAGCACCTTCATCTAAGTTTACGATGCTCTGTGGGGATAATTAAAAGTGATTACAATGATGGAGGGAAAAAAAATAGAGTGCTTTTATTTGCTTATTTTGAGGTACTTAGCAATTCTAAATTACAAGAAAATGTTGCAAAAGAAAACAATGAATGCCAAAAACAACATACAAAATTACATGTATATTATGATCAGAATATTATACAAACATGCATTTGAAAAAAAAATACTGTGAAAGAATATAGATAATAAATTTATGTGGAATAGCATCATAGGGGTTTTTTTTTTCCTTTCCCCCCACTCTTTTAAAAGTTCTCTAACATTGTTATGTTACTTCAATTTACTTCAAATAATATATATATATATATAAATACACACATATATATGGTATGACAAGTAAATTATTATGTTAAACATTTTTAAAGTAATAAGGACAATTTTATTAAATGGGAGAAAATTCACCAGCTAAATATCAAAGGTAACATGGTTCAGATCTAGCAATCTGAGATTTTTGGCTTATAATGGAATGGCTTTCCTCCTCCTACAAAATGGTTTGCTATAGGCAGCAGTCATTTATAAATCAGGTTTTTACTCTGCTCCAGTTCTTTATTTCTCACCTTGACTTTCCTGTCATCTGGAGTGACTTCATCAAATTCCTGGCCCAATTTGAAGGAAATCTCAGTATTTTTAAAGGTGCTTTCTGATTTAATGGTGACCACACCCCCATTCAAAGTGATGATCAAAGTGGGTTTGGCCATGCCAGCCACTTTCCTGGTAGCAAAGCCCACGCCTATAGTTGGGAAAAGAAAAATGTCAAGTACACAATTTTTCTCTCATATATTTATCTAAGAAAGAGCAGGTGTGTGTGTGTGTATTTAGACAGACGCATGTGTGCCCATATACCTATCTACAGTCCAGTGTGTATATTAAAGGAGAAATACTCCAGTGAGTTTATTATTAAAGTCTTTATTTAAACATCTCCTGAAAATAAGTAAAATCAGCTAATACTTAAAGAACACCCAAGGCACAATTAGATATTAAGTCTGTTCTTTAAATTTCCCCCTCTGGGTTTCAGATGAGACTCTTCAGGAGACCCATTGTTAATTTTCTATAAGCATATGTAAAAGGTTAAATTTTCTGGGACATACATATCGTAAAAATCACTGCACTCCCAAAATAACTGGCCATCTTAACCATGAGAGCAGCCAGCTTCATTTGACTCAGTTCATGAAATACTTGGGAATCTCAACCATTGCTTCTTGAATAACAAAAATGATCTAATCCATAGTCAAAGGTAGAACTTTTAATAGGATTCAGGGGACCAATAGAGAGTCACTCAGTTAAAATTTAATTTGGGTGTACAAAAACCACATTTAATGGGATTCGCTGCCACACCTAGTTTTCTTGGCTTTTCATAATTACTCTGAAATGAAGATCTTGATTACTTTTTCTGAAAGGCAAAACTTTTCTTGCATTCATACCATTTTAGAATGGTGATGGTATTCCCAATAAATTATAGAAAAATTTAAAGAGGGCTTAGGCATCAAATGAAAATTTCAAAGTTTAAGAAATCGTTATTTTAGTAAGTTCAGAAATTAATACTTTGCTTCCCAATCACTTAAGTGGCAAACTCCTCTTTTTTAAAAAAAGAAAAAATATGAATGTGTTTTGGGGGATGTTACAGCTTTGGGTTGAATTATTTACAACTTAACATAGAAAACAGTACCTTACCATCACTGCATATTTTATAGAGATTTATGACAGTCATAGGTGTGTTGGACTTTTTAAATGCACATGTACAAATCTACTTCTTTGACTATGTATAGATACCAAAATTTAAGAATAGTGGGGAGGCGATATATCATACAAAACAAGCAATGCTAAGGCTCTGATTTAGCTCCCTGTCTGAAAGTGGTGACAGGTGGGAAGATAATATGCTGCTTCATCAAGTCTTGTCTCTGTTACAAAATGTAACCTCAAATTCATGGAGTGAGTCAGCACAGTGAGTGCATGAGACATCAGGTGTGGTCCAGATTCTCCAAGCTTAGGAACATCACACTCTCCTCTTGCTTGATTCTGTTTTCATTTGACTGATGAAAATGATACCTGCTGACTGAAGGTAATCAAATAGAGCAGCTAATTTCAGAATGTATCTTATTGTCTTTCATTATCATCAATACTTAATCATTTTAAAAGACTGTGGTGCCTGCATGTGTGCTAAGTCTCTTCAGTCATGTCTGACTCTTTGCAACCCTATGAACCATAGTGCACCAGGCTCCTCTGTTCATGGGATTCTCCAGGCAAGAATACTGAAGTAGGTTGCCATGCCCTCCTCTAGGGGAATCTTCCTGACCCAGGGATCGAACCCTCTGTCTCTTAAATCTCCTGAATTGGCAGGTGGGTTCTTTACCACTAGCACCACATAGGAAGCCCAAACGCAATGGTATAAGAATTTAAATAAAATACTAAAAGTGTAAAATGCTTCTAAAAATAAATAGGTAAATAGACTCAAGTCCTGTAATATCAATATCAGTGCATACTGATTAGTTTATTGAGTTACAACTAGTCAGAAGTTTGGAAAACTAGTTCTCACTCATATTGATGTTCCTGATTTCCTTCTTGTCTATAAACATGGAAAACAGTAGTTATAAACAAGCAAGAAATAACTATAAGATTTAGAAGAAGGTTAAGTCTTGAGATTTAGGGATTAAATTATAACCTCTAATAAAGATATTGTGGAAAAAAATCCCTCCTTAATTTGCAACCCATGGATACATCTTCATCATGCATGGGTATGGCTGCCTGACTGAATTCCCACCTCTCTGCTCCTTTGCTTTACCTTTGTAATTATCTGGGGAACATACAGGCAGTCTTAGCAGAATCCAAAAACTGGAAAGCCTCTATTCTCAATAATTCTGTGTCATGCCTTGTAATATTAAGTCAAACAAATATCTAAGACTTTTAAGGAAACATTTTCAGAAATTAGATTTTTTTCTTCCATAATACAACCACACATTTTAACAGATTGACTTTAAAATAATAAAATAATTGGTTAACATACATTACTCAAAAAATTATGTTAAGATGATAAATACAGTGCTTTCAGTTTCAAATGGAAATTATCACATGCTAGGGAATAAATATAGGCTTATTTCCAAGTTATTGCTTATTTTATATGCAAAAGGAATGAATGAAAAAGAGGCAGAAAGCCAAGTAAACCAAAGATACTCAAGTTTAGCAATCAAATAAAATCTTGTCATTTCTATACAATGCCACTTATACTCTTTTTCATATCAGTTCACCTTTAGGAAGTATTAGTTGTGACTTCCATCTAGAATGTTTCTGGAAACAAATGATTCTCACTTGTTATTTTTATCACCTCTGTATAGAAAGCAGCATTTCATGTCAGACCAATGCTTCCAGAGTGAAAAAGAACCATAGGCCTCTCTTTCCTAGAGAAAAAGTTATAAGCCCAGCCATTCAACAATGCATTTCCTTACCCACTTCTTTCATGTAATCATCAAAGTTTTCACTGGAGACAAGTTTCCAGGTACCTACAAATGCATCACACATTTTGTGAGCTTTCTAGAATTCTTCAAGGTGAGAAAGAAGTGCAGCTTTCAGCAAGATGCTATTACCCTCTGAGTCCAGATATCTTCCTTTTAAAGGTGCCCAGATCATGTGATCTTGGGCATAACCAATTGGGAATGATATCCGATCATTTCCTTCATTGCCAGCCTCTGCAGTTTTCCCTCTGAGTCATGTTTTTAATAGAAATTTCTCAACTTTGGCTCTCCTTGGCAAATGGTCACTGGACTCAGAGTACAACTTATTTTTAACCTTTAACAGAATATTTCAACAATCTTGTTTTGACAGCTTAAAATTCAGTGCATTGAATTTCCTATTTTTTTTTCATATATATTTATTCCAGTGTAGAGTGGACCCAGTGTAATTATCTTGGGATAAATTCTGACTCCCTTTCCTAGAGTTCCTATTAAAATTGTAATTATGTGGTTCGTTTGAATTGAGGAACGTAAGAATTACCTTGGATATTCTTAAGTAATTGCAAAGGCTATTGGGGGCAGTACTGTCTCAGGAATTACCTGGAAATTAAAACAAAATAAGTAATGGCATTTTAAAGTATCCCAGCTTCCTCATTTCAAATGTTTTATATGAATGAAAAAGAAAAAGTAAGTTTAATTCTCCACCAGGAATCTAGACAGCAGTTTTAACTGACAAATGATCATTTAACCTCATTCTTTCCATTCCCTAAATAAGAGCATAGTGTGGATTTCCACAGACTTCCTAAAAAAAAGGCACCGATCCAAAATATACTCCCCTTACTGAGAAAATTCGTCCTGTTCCTGACCTATATTATAAGCTCTAAATTTATCCAGATCTAAATGGTGCTGCTTTACTTAAATGCAATCTGGAGTGGGGTAGTCACAAGCTTCTGAGGTCTAATTCCCTTCTTTTACATAGCAAATACGTCATGAGAATGCTTTTCTAAAGTAACCATGTTTATCGGTCCCCCCACACCCCCACCAGAATGATGGAAGACGGTCATATGGGCAACAAACTCCCGTGAACACACCCAGATTTTAGGAAAGAAAAAAAAAATTAAAACATCATGGGGTGTGTTCCGTATCACTGCACTGCGTATAACACTGAACTGTATCTGCTGAGCATATCATTGATTTGTAGGAATCCTAAGGGCTTCCCAGAAATGGTTGAGTAAGAGGATTCCGTAAAGGACAGATTTTCTGTAGGCATGAAATTTGCTAAGAAAAACGGGTAAAGTTGTGTTACAATAGTAACTTTTAATGGTTGCATATGTTAACGGCACAGTGATAATGATCATTCAGTCTGAACTGTTGCATAGACATATAGACTGTGGGTGATGTACCATTCAGGGTAGGCTTACTATTATGAATTCATCGAACAAGAAAATAAAAATGATCAAGTTTCATACAGGGATAACTTCATGTTCTAAACTAATAAATGGCTTTTGTTTTTAGTTTGTTTTGCTTTTATGATAATTTTTTAGAGAAGTTTCAGGTTTATAACAAAATTGAGAGGAAAGTACAGAGATTTCTCATGTACTCCCTGTTCCCCCATATGGATAGCCTCCCCCATTATCAATATCATTCACCAGAATGGTAATTTTTACTAAGAATGAACCTATATTGGTATATTATAATCACTCAAAGTCCATATATTACCTTAGGGTTCACTTTTGGTATTATATGTTCCATGTGTTTGGACAAAGTATTAATATAATGACATGTTGTTGTTGTTTTGATTTAGGTCATACCTGAATGGTCTAGTGGTTTTCCCTGCTTTCTTCAATTTAAGTCTGAATTTGGCAATAAGGAACTCATGATCTGAGCCACAGTCAGCTCCCAGTCTTGTTTTTGCTGACTGTATAGAGCTTCTCCATTTTTGGCTGCAAAGAATATAATCAATCTAACTTCGGTGTTGACCATCTGGTGATGTCCATGTGTAGAGTCACCTCTTGTGTTGTTGGAAGAGGGTGTTTGCTATGACCAGTGCATTCTCTTGGCAAAACTCTATTAGCCTTTGCCCTGCTTCATTCCGTATTCCAAGGCCAAATTTGCCTGTTACTCCAGGTGTTTCTTGACTTCCTACTTTTGCATTCCAGTCCCCTATAATGAAAAGGACATCTTTTTTGAGTGTTAGTTCTAAAAGGTCTTGTAGGTCTTCCTAGAACCGTTCAACTTCAGCTTCTTCAGCGTTATTGGTTGGTGCATAGACTTGGATTACTGTGATATTGAATGGTTTGCCTTGGAAACGAACAGAGATCATTCTGTCGTTTTTGAGATTGCATCCAAGTACTGCATTTCGGACTCTTTTGTTGACCGTGATGGCTACTCCATTTCTTCTGAGGGATTCCTGCCCGCAGTAGTAGATATAATGGTCACCTGAGTTAAATTCATGCATTCCAGTCCATTTGAGTTCGCTGATTCCTAGAATGTCGACGTTCACTCTTGCCATCTCCTGTTGGACCACTTCCAATTTGCCTGTATTCATGGGCCTGAATTCCAGGTTCCTATGCAATACTGCTCTTTATAGCATCGGACCTTGCTTCTATCACGTCACACCCACAACTGGGTATTGTTTTTGCTTTGGCTCCATCCCTTCATTCTTTCTGGAGTTATTTCTCCACTGATCTCCAGTAGAATATTGGGCACCTACTGACCTGGGTAGTTCCTCTTTCAGTATCCTATCATTTTGCCTTTTCATACTGTTCATGGGGTTCTCAAGGCAAGAATACTGAAGTGGTTTGCCATTCTCTTCTCCAGTGGACCACATTCTGTCAGACCTCTCCACCATGACCTGTTACTATGTCATATCTGACTCTTTGCAGCCCCATGGACCATAGGCTGCCAGGCTCCTCTGTCCATGTCATAGTCCAGGGAAGAATACTGGAGTGGGTTGCCATTTTTCCTCCAGGGGATCTTCCTGACCCAGGGATTGAACCTGTGTCTCCTGCATTGGCAAGGGAATTCTTTGCAACTGAGCCACCATGGAAGCCCGTAATGACATATATTCATCCTCATAACATCATACAGAGTATTTCACTGCCCTAAAAACCCTCTGTGCTTTGCCTATTCATCTCCCTTCCATGCTCCCACCACTGTCCCACAACCCTGCCAACCACTGTCATTTTTACTGTCTCCATAGCTCTGGCTTTTCCTCAATGTCGTGTAATGGGAATAATATAATATGTGCCTTGTCAGATTGGCTTCTTTCGCTTAGTAATGTGCACTTAAGTTTCCTCCATATTTTTTCATGGCTTAATAGCTCATTTCTTTTTAGCACTGAAAAATATTCTGTTGTCTGGATGTACTACAGTCCATTCATACATTCACCTTCTGAAGGACATCTTGGTTGTTTCCAAGATTTGGCAACTATGAATAAAGCTGCTGTAAGCATCCATATGCAGGTTTTTGTGTGGACATAGTTTTCAACCTCTTTGAGTAAATGATGGGGTAATCCTATGTTTAGTTCTATAAGAAACTGCCACATTGAGTTCCAAAGCGAATGCACCCATTTTGCATTCCCACCAGCAATGAATGAGAGTTCTGTTGCTCCACGTTCTCAGCAGCATTTGGTACTGTCAGTGTTTTGATTTGGCTGTTTTAATAGGGTGCAGGGGTATCATTGTTATAGTTTGCATTTTCCTGATGATGTATGATGTGGAACATTCTTTCATATGCATATTTGCCATCCATGTATCTTCTTTGGTATGGTGTCTGTTAAAGTCTTTGCCCATTTTTGAAATTGTGTTCTTTGTTTCTTATTATTTAAAGAGTTCTTTGTACATTTGGGTAGCAGTTGTCTATCAAATGTGTTTTTGCAAATATTTTCTCCCAGTCTATAAATAATGGTTTACTTTTCAAAATATATGTTGACATTTTATTCTAGTAACAAACTGTCTCAAATAGATTTTCAAATGAGTATCACATTTGAGCATATCATGTGTATGTGACACTACATTTTAAACATTTTTTTAGAGATGGACTAATACAGTAATCACATGTGGCTCTTGAATACTTGAAATGTGCTAGTATGAACGAGAAACTACATTTTTATTTTACTTAATTTTAATTAAAATTTTAAAAATGGTCTTGATTCACGTGTTATAAAACTTTTAAACATATGAAAAGCTATGACCAACCTAGACAGCATATTTTAAAAAGCAGATTCATTATTTTGCCAACAAAGGTCTGTCTAGTCAAAGCTATAGTTTTTCCAGTAGTCATGTATGGATGTGAGAGTTGGACTGTGCAGAAAGCTGAGTGCTGAAGAATTGATGCTTTTGAACTGTGGTGTTGGAGAAGACTCTTGAGAGTTCCTTGGACTGCAAGGAGATCTAACCAGTCCATCCTAAAGGAGATCAGTCCTGAGTGTTCATTGGAAGGACTGATGCTGAAGCTGAAACTCCAATACTTTGGCCACCTGATGTGAAGAGCTGACTCATTTGAAAAGCTCCTGATGCTGGGAAAGATTGAAGGCAGGAGGAGAAGGGGATGACAGAGGATGAGATGGTTGGATGGCATCATCGATGCCAGATGGAGATGAGTTTGGGTAAACTCTGGGAATTCATGATGGACAGGGAGGCCTAGGGTGCTGCAGTCCGTGGGGTCACAAAGAGTCAGATAAGACTGAGCGACTGAACTGAAAGAACCTGAATATGTGAATCTACACTTTCAACCATAAATTTTATGCAATGTAAATGTCTATCAACCATTTCAAAATAAACTTCAGAGTCTGAGTGGAGGTGTACTGTTAGTATAAAATGCATACTGTGTTTTGAGGACAATATGGAAAAAAGTACAATATCTCATTAAAAATGTTTACATTGATGATATGTCAAAATGACAATGTTTTAGATGTATTGGGTTAGATAAAATATAACCCAATAAAGCCCTAAATTAAAAAAAATGTTTTTTAAACAAACACTAAATTATTATTATTTATTTTTTACTTTTATTTTTACTGTTTATTTTTACTTTTTAGTGTGGCTGCAAGAAAAATTTAGGTTATGTATATGGCTCACATAACATTTCTATTGAGCAGTGCTGTTTTAGAGTACCATGACACCAAGTTTCATTCATATATTCAGCATGTCTCATATGCCATTTACTAGCCACTGGGGATTCAATACTGCACAAGCTACACCAGGCACTTGATTTCTCTCATGGAGCTTATATTCTAGTACTGGAGAAGATAATGTACAAAGAGATAAATCAGAATTACTTACTTGACAGAATTACTTACTTGAAGAGATGTCTTTAAAAGCAGCTCAGTTCCTTAAAAAACTGGAAATAGAACTGCCTTATGACCCAGCATTCCCACTGCTGGGCATACACACCGAGGAAATCAGAATTGAAAGAGACACATGTACCCCAGTGTTCATCGCAGCACTGTTTATAATAGCCAGGACATGGAAGCAACCTAGATGTCCATCAGTAGATGAATGGATAAGAAAGCTGTGGTACATATACACAATGGAGTATTACTCAGCCATTAAAAAGAATACATTTGAATCAGTTCTAATGAGGTGGATGAAACTGGAGCCTATTATACAGAGTGAAGTAATCCAGAAAGAAAAACACCAATACAGCATGCTGCTGCTGCTGCTGCTAAGTCGCTTCAGTCATGTCTGACTCTGTGCGACCCCAGAGACGGCAGCCCACCAGGATCCCCTGTCTCTGGGATTCTCCAGGCAAGAACACTGGAGTGGGTTGCCATTTCCTTCTCCAATGCGTGAAAGTGAAAGTAAAGTCACCTTGTGTCCGACTCTTAGCGACCCCATGGACTGCAGCCCACCAGGCTCCTCCATCCATGGGATTTTCCAGGCAAGAGTACTGGAGTGGGGTGCCATTGCCTTCTCCGATACAGCATACTAATGCATATATATGGAATTTAGAAAGATGGTAATGATAATTTTTTTAGTGTGATTTATGTATTTTTTTAGTGTAATTTATATTTTGCTGTCTCTTGTACGCGAGACACAGATGTATAGAACAGTCTTTTGGACTCTGTGGGAGAGGTAGGGGGGATGATTTGGGAGAATGGCATTGAAACATGTATAATATCATATAAGAAACGAATCACCAGTCCAGGTTCAATGCAGGATACAGGATGCTTGAGGCTGGTGCACTGGGATGACCCAGAGGGATGGTATGGGGAGGAAGGTGGGAGGGGGTTCAGGATGGGGAACACGTGTACGCCCATGGCGGATTCATGTTGATGTATGGCAAAACCAATACAATATTGTAAAGTAATTAGCCTCCAATTAAAATAAATAAATTTAAATTTAAAAAGAAATAAATAAAAGCAGCTCTATTTATGTTCCAAACACACAGGCCATTCTATGGGATGCTAATATACTTTCTATGCACAAGTCCTTTAAGTTATGTATCAGGTAAGATAGAAGATTCTTTCTGCCTTGCAGTAAGCAGTCCAGAAATTTAAACCAGAGGCTCATACCTCCTGTTTTATGTATCTGCTCTATAGGGCAGCAGGGAATACAAGTAACTGCTAGTTCCTCCATAATTTATCTTCATCTCAGTTCCTAAGATGAACTCTTGCTACATAAATACATAAATAAAATAGAATATTCCCTCACCAAATAATTATCTTTTACCACAGCATCCAATGGACTGCTATGTGAGTAAAGTGGTTTATGATAAGGAGAATCACACTAAAAAAAGAGTTAATGCCATGCAACCTTACACTCAACACTTTTTAAAGAATATTCTCTAACAAGGACCTATTGTATAGCACAAAGAACTCTACACAATATTCTATAATAACATTTATGGGAAAAAACATGAAAAAGAATAGATATATGTATATACATATACACATGTGTGTATTGTATACATAGGTATATGTATAACTGAATCACCTTGTTTTACACCTGAAACTAGAACAACATTGTAAATAAACCATACTCCAAATTAAATTTAAAAATTTTTTAAAAAGAAGGAAAGAAAAAAATATTTTCCTTTTGTATTAATGAAAAAATTCAGATTTAACTAAATTTTAGTGATCAGCCTTCCATGAAAACGAGTAGAAATTATACTATTTACATTTTCAAACCTAGTTTCAATGTATGAAGCTCAAACTAGCAAATAGTTTTCACAAAATCTTTTTTTCAAACCTACTGTGTCCAAGACATTAGCCTAGATGTAGTGAGGAAGTGTAACAATAAATAACCCGTGACTTTTGCCTCTCCTTAATGATTCAACTTCCCATTCTCATTATCAGCCTGGGAGCAAAATAAAACAATATAAAGCGTTTTTAGATGTTTTGCTTTGTCAATCATCTTAATATGAATTTTTTTTTGCACAAGAAGCTCTTGCTGATCTCCTAAAGTTTTTAAAATGCTTTTAGCATCTTTCATTAGCATATACAGTATAAAAGATAAGCAATATCTTCATTCCAAACCCTGTTTCCCCTCGTACCTTACCTCCCTTCTCCATCCTAAACCATATCCTATCCATGACTTAAACTTCTTAATACCTCTTTCACCAAATATTTTCTGGATTAATACATTGATTAACACAAGAAATGAGGTGTGGATTTAGGGTACATAATCATCCTTAATGCTTGTGTATGGGTTTTAAACCAACAAAGCCATGGGCTCAAATCTGTGTTTTACAAAGATACAATGGCACTGGGAAGGGTAGATTTTAAAGGGGAGAGTAAGCAGATATAAATTCATTTACAAAGCAAGAGTTAAGAGATGGTGAGAGACTGAGCAAAAGAATGGCAACAAGATGGTGGGTAAGCAGTGGGATAAATCGAGCCACCAGCTTCCCTGGTGGCTCAGACAGTAAAGAACCTGCCTGCAATGTGGGAGACCTGGGTTTGATTTCTGGGTTGGGAAGATCCCCTGGAGAAAGGTATGACAACCCACTCCAGTGTTCTTGCCTGGAGAATCCCCATGGACAGAGGTGTCTGGGGGACAATAGTCCATGGGGTCGCAAAGAGTCAACACAACTGAATGACTAAGCACAGCACAAGCTGAGAAATGGTACAGGAAGCTCCTTCCTTCTGAAGGAGCCTGGTTCCCATAGACAAGGCACATGGGAGAAAATTTGACTTTGTTTAGAAAAGGAATTCCCACAAGGGGAAACTATGGTTTTGTTCATAGATATTCAAATACAGCATTGATACACACATGTAAAGCCAGCCTCTTCCCCCAGAATTGTGAAAAGGGGTATTCAACAACCAGAGTCTCACTCTGCTTTGGAAATGTGGAGATGGGAGATGTGGTCCCAGACTCTCAGAGCTGTTGGTGGGCTGTGTGTATGTGCTGGGGGGACAGGCACTTTTTAATTCAGGCCAGCTGCTTTGCACTTTGCTCTACGATGGACAGCTTCCATGGAATGTATCCCTCTGACCTTTGTCTCTGCTTATTTCTTTTGGAGGAAATCAGGGTATTTTTTTTTTTTTCTGACAATTTTTAAGTTGACAAGGAAACATACCTAATCACTGGATAATAAGGAGCAGAAACAAAGCCATGATGAGAGGGAGTGTTTTCACAGCATGTGGGTGGTAGGTTAAAGAAGAGTTCATGCCAAGGCTCTCCTTTTATTGAAGCAAAGTTGCTGTGTTAATGCAATATCATTACCAATGTTTTAGAGTTTGTCAGAGTCTTAAGATGAAATTTTGCAAAAAAATTAGTCATATTTCACTTGATTTCCTCTCCCCCCACACTACTTGGATCATTTCATATGAGAATTGTTTTACGTATTTTAGAATTAAGAAGCAACATAAAGGTAACCTGTGTTAGTTTGTGTACCATTCACTGAACGTATGTTCCCAGTGACTGGCTGTTGACTCTGACTTCAGAATGGTGATGATTTTGAAAAGAGTGAGTAAGCCAGTAGATTATGAGTCAGTTAAAAAGGTAGTGGCTAATTACAGACTTGTGTTGTGGCTTCAAGCATGTTGCATAACTTCTTCACTTGGCCTCTTATTCATAAAAGGGGTTCTTTATCCATAGTGTAGTAGGCCCAGGTAGGAATCAACTAAAGAGCTGGCAAAGCACTTTCTGAACATAGAGTGCGTCCTGCATTTTCTTTGTGTCATAAAGCAAGCACCATTATGGAGAACTGACCGTAGGCAAAAGTGAAAATATTAACTAGAAAAACCAGAAAGAAATGTGCAAATGAACCAGAAGACATCACCAAGAAAATGTCCAGAAAGACAGAAACACACATGCACACTGTCAAGATTTTTCTCTTCTAGCTATGAGCTCTTTAGGGCTAGGGATTTTACTCTGTATGACTTGGTAGTTCTGTAGATCACCAGTCTCCAAAATTTTTGGCACCAGAGACCAGTCTCATGGAAGACAATCATGGACTGGAGGCAGGGTTGGGGAAATGGTTTCAGGATGATTCAAATGCATAACATTTACTGTGCACTTTATTTCTATTATAATTACACTGTGATATGTATAATGAATAATATAATATTTACATATATAATAATATACAACCCACCATAATGCAGAATCAGTGGGAGCTTGTGTTTGTTTTCCTGAAACTAAGGAGCATGCAACCTAGATCCCTTGCATGCGCGGTTCACAGTAGGGTTCGAGCTCCTATGACAATCTAGTGCCACCGCTGATCTGACAGGAGGTGGAGCTTGAGCAGGAATGCGGTAATGCAAGCGGTGGGGAGTGGCTGTAAATACAGATGAAGCTTCGCTTGCTCTCATCTGCCACTCGCCTCCTGCTATATGGCCCAGTTCCTGACAAGAGGGTTGGGAATCCCTGCTGTAGAGTTCATTGTTGAATTAAGAGGAAATCAATCAGATGGGCTTTCATCATATTAAGGTATATATGTTGGGGATAAACCATACAGAAGAACTAGCTTGGTGCCCTGAAGTTTAGTAGCATGCTAACTGTTACTTGTGCTTGTAAGAACTCTTCTCAATCCACAAATAATGAACACACCCTATCTTTTCCAAACTTCTATTCATATCCTTGCTTTTCCCCATCTCTCACCCCAGTTACGTTCTATAGGCTTTAAAATTGTACACATATAGTTTTAAATTAGATATATAAAGCTAAAGGTGAAGAAGATATTCAGCTATGTATTCATTAAACGTTTAATAAGTACCAGTCTTTGTGTTTGATACTGTGGCACAAGAATGAATAAAACAAGCAGGGAAGGCAGGTGAGGACTGCGAAGGGATAGGCATCCAGAGTGTTTCTGGCTGATGGTTGACATAGTTTTGGGTTCATAATAGGCACTTGGGAAACAAAATAGTTTAAGAGAGAGAAGAAGGAAAAAGAGGTCAGGGAGGAGGAATAGAAAAAGAAGAAAAAAATGAAGAAAAGGAGAGGAGAGGAAGGGATAGTGAGAGAGCATGCTTGGGATGAACACGTGGGTACCCTGAGGTTGCAGACAAAATGAGGATCACATACTAGAATGAAAATATCAGAGAGCAGATGCCACAACAGGTATCGACTATGACTAGATGCTGATAGAGAGACAAAACAGGAGCAGCCCATCCAAGGACGATTTTGATTACCAGGAAACACTGAGTATTCTTTCTGTGGGGCCCTTTTGCTGTGGCCACGACTTCCCTCCAGTGAACTCTGATCGAGAAAGAAAGCACAAATGTCAGGCATCTGCAAACTATGTTTGCCGCGTGGGTGTTAACTTCCCTCTTGACGAAAATCCTCTCTCACTGGGTGAAATGTGCATTCCTGTATTATTCAGTGGTTTGCCAAGATTCTCCAAATCTGGGTATTATTACCCCTTCCACCAGATTCTTGATAATGATTTTTATGTTGTAAGAATACAGCCATTCATTAAAATTTTGTCATTATGCTGAATTTTTTATTCAATGAACACTAATATATTTGTGATATTTTTCTGGTTGCCTTATAGGCAGTGTTATATAAAAGAAGGAATCATGAGCTCTGGAGACATGTTGAAATTCTGTTTCTACTATTCACTAGCTTGTGACCTTTTGCAAGCTAGTTAATTTCTAGGACACTCAGCTTTCTCATCTGTAAAATTGAGAAACTATATTACGGTGGTGTTTAAATTAGCAATCTTAAATGTCAGATACTTTGTATGTTTCCCAGCATATACTTATACTTGTTGCCTCACATACACCTAACGACATATGACAGTTAGTACTGACAGGAGTAGTAATGATGATAATAATAATAAATCACCAGAAGATAAACCACATTCTTGGGATATGAGTCCCGGACTGAGAAGAATTAGAAAATGTTCTCTAATGCAAAATAGTCTTACTTTCAATCATCTTTGGTTTAGAACTCTCAAAACATTGAGCTTTCTCCAAACAATGATTCAAGAGTGAAAGTCCAGTCATGAGACCATAGGAATAATGACATTCAAAAAGAGTTTTCTTGATATCCATGGTTCAGAACAAGAAAGTTTTTTTCCTCAAGAACGTGATGCCATTATCATGATACCATGTTAATCCTTCTTTCCTCTCACGGGGGTAAATTTTCCTCCCCAAATGGAAATAGCTTAATATTTTTTTAAAAAATAACATAGGCTTGATGTAAAAATTCAAGCAATATAGATATAGAGGAGAAAGGAATTGTTCTACTCTCTAGACCATTCCTTTTAGTGATCCGATGAGTATTCTTTCAGTCTAGCCATGTACAAACACATGGAATCTGAGTATGAATTTTTATAAAGACATTGGATGATATGTTAAGGCTTCATATACACTTGGTCTCCCATAGCTTTCATTTTCACTTAGTAATATATCATAGTCATCTCTTCATGCCAAGGAATGTAACTATACCTCATTTTAAAAAATTGCTTCCAAGTATTCCATTTACATATGCACCATATCTTAGCAAATACTTCCACTTTTCATTGTTAAAAAACTTTAGCAAACATTGTTGTACCTATGCATCTTTGTCTATTTGTGTTACTATTTCCATAGAATAAATGCCTAGAGACAGATTTGAAGGGTCAGTGTTTACACACATTTTAAATATTGATACATACTATAGAATTGCCCCCCAAAAAAGGTTATGCCCTTTCAACTTCCACCAATAGTGAATGATATTACCTAATTCTTCTCAATGAAACTGGCAAAAAATGGGGCTTGCTTTCAATGGAACTTATCATTTGAAATAGCCAACATGGGTACAAGACGCGTTGACAACAGAAACTTGAGTATGAGGCTATCTGCCATGATCATCGAGGGCCTGACTTAGGAAATGCAAGTGAAATGGATAAAGAAATAAGTAATATTATGTACAAACAGTCTTCTGCTTAAAAAAAAAAAAAGTGTAAGACATTGAAGCAACATCTCTTGAGAAGGTTTAGGGGAGATGGTGGGACCTTTTCAAGTTCCAGTCAGAGAGACGTGGAGTGCCCATCCTTTAATTGTGTCTTTTCAACTGCTTTCCAAATAATGAAACAGGAAAATCACAATGGCTGTACTTTGGCCATAACTATTCTCTTAAGGCCAATCAAGACTTCATGAAGTATGCTTATTTCTTTTGTGCCTTTTGTGGGGTTGAGCATTAGCTTTTATAGTTCCCAATGGAGGTAATCTGTTAGTAAGTATAGGAAGCAAGTTTGTAATATCATAACTTTCTAGGATAAAAAGACTTACTGTGATTCTAATCCTCCTGAAATGCTTATTCCCTTTCGTGTATAAATATGAAAGATTGCCCTACACAGATTAAAGACTGTTGTGCAAGTGGGTTTATCAGTCAAGGAACTAGGTAGCCTCATCAAATTAAGTGTAAATCTGCAATAAATGTATAATAATCAAAGGCGCATCAAAACGGAGTTCCTTTAACATGGAAATAGAAAAAATCTAACATAAAATCTAACTTAAAATTCAGGAAACTACGGATTGTGTTTCCTAAAATTTGATCCCCACGCTCAAGGATGCACTTTTGGGACCCTATGCCCTTCATTACCTTCCCTTGCATACACCAGGAAGCTGCCTCCTGATCATTAGTATCTCACACAACAAGGATTCTACCAAGAATAATTGTTTTGCCTCCATAAAAGCATCAGTCATCCTTCAAAGGCATATTAATGAGTATAAATGCTGGAAATCTTCTTTGAGCTACTCTGTTAAAAACTGCCTCTAGGGTCAGATACTGGTAAATAAAAACTCCATGTAGCAGCAGTTTCATCTAACACAAATAAAATTAACTCCTTGATTATTTCTAAATGTTTTAATCATTAGTACGTACGTGAAGAATCATGAATTACTTTGAAAAATTAATTTTTTGTCAAGGATTTCTTTTTAAAAAACTTTTAATTTTGTATTGGGTATAGTTGGTTCACAAACAATGTTGTGACAGTTTCAGGTGGAGAGTGAAGGGACTCAGCCATACCTGTATATACGTATCCATTCTCCCCCAAACTCCTCTCCCATCCAGGCTGCCACGTGACATTGAGCAGAGTGCCAGGTGCTGTACAGTGGGTCTTTGCTGGTTATCCATTTTAAATAGAGTAGTGTGTACATGTCCGTCCCAAACTCCCTAACTACCCCTTCCCTCCATTCTTCCTCCTGGCAACCCTAAGTTCATTCTCGAAGTCTCTGAGTCTGTTTCCATTTTGTAAGTAAGTTCATTTGTATCATGTCTTTTGAGATTCCACATATAAAGGATGAATATGAGGATGAATATGATATTTCTCCTTCTCTGTCTGACTTACTTCACTCAGTATGACACTCTCTGGGTTCATCCATGGTGCTGCAAATGGCATTATTTTCTTCTTTTCAAGGGGTGAGTAATATTCCATCATATATATCTACCACATCTTATTTATCCATTCCTTTGTAGACGGATATTTAGGTTGCTTCCATGTTTTGGCTATTGTAAACAGTGCTGCAGCGAACATTTGGGTGCATGTATCTTTTCGGATCATTTTCTTCTCCAAATATACGCCCAGGAGTGGGATGCAGGGTCATATGGTACTCTATTTTTAGTTTTTTTAA
The DNA here is from genome assembly GCF_032452875.1 of Bos javanicus. Classification (NCBI taxonomy): domain Eukaryota; kingdom Metazoa; phylum Chordata; class Mammalia; order Artiodactyla; family Bovidae; genus Bos; species Bos javanicus. The sequence continues at coordinate 44,847,852 of NC_083881.1, forward strand.
GAAACCTCCACCCTCCACACTGTTCTCCATAGTGGTTGTACTAATTTAGATTCCCACCAATAGTTTAGGAGAGTTCCCTTCTCTCCACATTGTCTCCATCATTTATTGCTTGTGGATTTTTTGATGATAGCCATTCTGGCTGGTGTGAGATAATAGCTCATTGTAGTTTTGGTTTTCATTCCTGTAATAATTAGTGATGTTGAACATCTTTTCATGTGCCTATTGGCCATCTGTATATTTTCTTTGGAGAAACGTCTATCTATTTAGGTGTTCTACCCATTTTTTGAGTGGGTTGTTTGTTTTGATGCTATTAAGCATCATAAGCTGTTTGCAAATTTTGAGCACTAATCCCTTATCTGGACTGGTCTAAAATTAGGAAAGGAGTATGTCAAGGCTGTATATTGTCACCCTGCTTATTTAACTTATATGCATCATGAAAAATGCTGGGCTGGATGAAGCACAAGCTGGAATCAAGATTGCCAGTAGAAATATCAACAGCCTCAGATAAGCAGATGATACCACCCTTATGGCAGAAAGTAAAGAGGAACTAAACCTCATCATCTCTTGATGAGGGTGAGAGAGGAGAATGAAAAATCTGGCTTAAAACTCAACATTCAAAAAGCTAAGATCATGGCATCCAGTCCCATCACTTCATGGCAAATAGATGGGGAAACAATGGAAACAGTGACAGAGTTTATTTTCTTGGGCTCCAAAATCACTGAAGTCATGAAATTAAAAGATGCTTACTCCTTGGAAGAAACTCTGTGACAAACCTAGACAGCATATTAAAAAGCAGAGACATTACTTTACCAACAAATGGCCCTGTAGTCAGAGCCTTAGTTTTTTCAGTAGTCATGTACGGATGTAAGAGTTGGATCATAAAGAAGGCTGAGCACCAAAGAATTGATGCTTTTGAACTGTGGTGCTAGATAAGACTCTTGAGAATCCCTTGGACAGCAAAGAGATCAAACCAGTCAAGCCTAAAGGAAATCAGTCCTGAATATTCATTGGAAGGACTGATGCTGAAGCTGAAACTCCAATCCTTGATCACCTGATGCAAAGAATCAACTCGTTGGAAAAGACTCTGATGCTGGGAAAGATTGAGGGCAGGAGGAGAAGGGGACAACAGAGGACGAGATGGTTGGATGGCATGACTGACTCAATGGACATGAATTTGAGCGAACTCTAGGAGATGGTGATGGATAGGGAAGCCTGGTGTGCTGCAGTCTATGGGCTCGCAAAGAGTTGGACATGACTTAGCAACTGAAAAACAACAAAATCCATCACATCATTTGCAAATATTTTCTCCCACTCTGTGGGTTGTCTTTTTGTTTTGTTATCGGTTTCCTTTGCTGTGCAAAAGCTTGTGTGTTTAAATAAGTCTTATTTGTTTATTTTTGTTTTTATTTCCATTATTCTGGGAGGCAGATCAAAAAAGCTATTTCTGCGATTTGTGTCAGAAAATCTGCCTCTGTTTTCCTCTAGGAGTTTTATAGTGTTTGGTCTCACATTTAGGTCTTGAATCCAGTTTCAGCTTATTTTTGTGTGTAAAGAATGATTTAATCTCATTTTTAAAAGGGTAGCTGTCCAGTTTTTCCAGCACATTGTCGAAGAGACTATCTTTCCAACATTGTGCAGTCTCGCTCCCTTTGTCATAAATTCATTGTACAGGGACTTATTTCTGGGTTTTCTGTCAAGGCTTTCTTTTATCTCCTTTTTTTCCCCTGGAGAAATCATTTCATGTTTTGGTTTTAAGCTTTGGAAAGTTGTAAATTTATTTATGCATTGAAGCCTGTGCTTTTTCAAAAAATCATTGAAGCTTATATTTTTAATATATGTGTTGTTGCTCTTAGATATTCCCTGAAGTATATTTATGTCCCTTAGAATGTTCCTAATTATTAATTTCTTAAGTCATCAAAGAAAGGAGTTCTGGCTTAGGGAAAACATCTGAAATACTCCTTTAATATTTTTTTTATTTTGCCATAATGTGCCTGAGTTTTATTATAAGATGTGTTTTCTTCTCTTTCATGCTTTAGACAAAGGAAAGGATCAGCATCCTTTCAATAATATGGACAGGCAAGGCTATCCACTTAAGCATTCCCAGGGATGCCAAAGTGGAATTTCCCTTCATCCAGATTTCTTCAGGGTTTTGATTCCCAACTGCCCTAGAACTTGGAAGCAGCTCTTCTAGCTCTTGCTCTTTCCCATAGTTATCTTGCCAAATTCTGTAAATGTCATTCTCACTTCCTTCCAAATCACACCCAGGGACATTGTCCTCAATTTTTTCTAAATGACTTTTTCCCCCTTGTCCTTTGACATACTTCTGAGTTCCTCAGGGCTACAGACCATGGACTATTTAAATCAAGTCAATGACACAGTCTCAGTTCCCAATATTCATGTTTCTTTTTTTTAAGTTCTGATCATGTTTTGTCTTTATTCAAAAATAGCATTCTATTTTTAAAAAATCACAGAAGAGCAGTCCAAAGTGCAACCTCACTAATTTCATAGATGAGAAAATATCTTGAACATAAAACCTTAGTGAAAAGATCTTCTTAAAAATACCTTAGTTCTTCTAATTGGTGGATACTTGTCTAATAATGTAATTTGGAACTGTAAATGAAAAAAATCTAAATATGTAAAAGAAAACATGATAATTTTACATGTCATATATATTTGGTGTTTTAAATTAAATTTTTTTTTAAATGTGCTTTTATCCTTTATGGACTATAAAGTATATTATTCTTAAAATTTTTACTATTCTTAACTTTTCTCCTAGTTTCTTTTAATTACTGCAATTTTACAATAACACCAAAAAATAATTAGAAAAATTGTAGAATTATACTGCCATCACTGAACTCTGTGAATTCTCTTTGTTTTACAGATGAGAAAATATATCCTCAATATGTTGTATGGCTTGTCCTAATTCACACAGATACCAACTTATCCAGCATGAAAAGAGTTCTTTTCATTTTCTCTGTATGCTCTCTTTCTACTGAAATTTTATTTTCCTAGTGCTATTTTATTTTCCCTAAATTACTGTCCAATGTACATCATGCTAGAAGTTATAATACTCATTACATGTATTGAACACATTGAAACATCTCTTCAGATTTTCTTCATGATATTGTCTCTTGGGATCTCTGCCCCAGCTCCCATAGCAACCAAGACAGTAAAACATAAATAACACTGCATTCCTAGAAGGACTGTGGATTCTAGTGTCGGCAACAATGCAGGGATTGGGGTCTCTATATCTCTATGCAGTCACCTACCTGTCTAGCCCCTGTGAAAACTAGATGGACTACGGAATTGAAAACAGACTAATCATCGATTTAACCAGTTGGTATCTCCCAAAAAAAAGCTCATATGCCAGCTGTGGGTATTTTTACTGCATTAGAATTTTCAGAGACCTAGGCAAGCAGGCACTGTCAGGCGAGGCTCCCAGGAATGTGCTGCTAAGTCGCTTATTTCGTGTCATACTCGGTGCAACCCTGTAGACAGCAGCCCACCAGGCTCCCCCATCCCGGCATGTAGCAGGATCATAATGGAAGGGTACTTCTTGGGCCTCCACCGGAAGGCTAATTAACAACAACCAGGCCCAGCTGCTGAGGTAAGGGAGCAAGTTCATTACGGCGGTCTGCAAAATAGGCACTGGGAATAAGAAGGAAGCCCAATTACCAGAATCTAGGCACTGAGGCTCAGCAGACTGGGCTGGCAGATTGGAGGGTGTGACAACGCTGCCTCCAAATGAGGACGAGATACAGCTTGTGCTTCCTGGGGACAGCCAGGGTGAGACTCCAGGAAAGGATAAAGTGGCCTCAAGCACTGGGAGGGGTATAATGAGTGACCAGGGCTTAAACGGGTTGTAATAACCATGCACAGTTCCCACCTTCCTCCTTTGACTGGGCTTTTAAGGTCATTTTTTGATGTATATTTCTTCACATGTGTTTTATTTTAATGCCTATCTACTACCCAGCTACTATTATTACTTTTACTTTTATTGATATTAACAATAATAACATTAAAACATCATTAAGTCTACTGGGAAGACTGGACTTTAAAATAAATAAATGCAATATAGGTTATAGGTCCTCTGGTACAAGTGTGTATAAGATTCTGAGGGAGTAATAGTTCTACTTGGAACAGTCATAGAAGCTTCGACAGGTTGACTCATGTTTTAACCTAAGTTGAAATTTGAAGAGTCCACGAAAAGGATGTTGCAGGCCAAGACATTTCTTAACCCTACATGAAGCGAGATGGCAGGAGAGGGTGGAAATGTACCAAGAGGCTACGTGACAGATAGCATTAGATTCTTTGCAGAAGAGTGTGAATTTGGTATAGGAAAACTACTGAGAAGATTTTTAAGCTACAGAGATTTAAAGACTTTTAAGCCACTGAGAAACACAATTCACCTCTTACAAAATTCATTCTAGCAGCACAATGGGAACTGGGGCTGGAATCCAATTGGGAAAAGGGAGATGGACAAGCCAGGGGGGACCCTGAAGGCATTAGCCCATGTTTTTTTAACTGGAATTCTCCCATCTTCATCCTGAGCAAAATAAACCCCGAATCCTGCCCTGTCCCTGACAGGCACCCTCTCCACCCTCGCTCTCTCTCTCTAGCACTGAGGTTGTCCAGGTACAGGTTGATACAACATTTAGAAGGTTTTTGGAACTGACCTTGGACAGACGACAGTTGAGTCTCTCCAATCTTTGCCCTCCTGCTTCCTTTTTGCTAAACCTTGAGTGAAGTCGTTGCTGTTTAGTCACTAAGTCGTGTCCAGTTCTTTTGCGACCCCATTGACTGTAGCCCACCAGGCTCCTCTGTCCATGGGATAGTCCAGACAAGAATACTGGAGTGGGTTGCTATTCCTTCTCCAGGGGATCTTCCTAACTCAGGGATTGAACCTGCCTCTCCTGCAGGGGCAAGCAGTTTCTTTACCACTGAGCCACTGGGGAAGCCCATCTTGAATGGAGTAGCATTTCTTAAAGTCTGGCCATGTGCTTCAGGAGCACTTTGAGGGCTTATCGAAATACCTATTTCTAGACCTCTTGGAGCAATCAGAATCACTGGGAGCTGGACATCAAATCTATACTTTTCACAGTCTCCGCAGAGGAGAATGACTTTGAGAAGTCCTGAAAGAGACCACTAGCTAAGTGATCCTTTGAGCTATGGTATTAGAAAAGACTCTTGAGAGTCCCTTGGACTGCAAGGAGATCAAACCAGTCATTCCTAAAGGAAGTCAATCCTGAATATTCATTGGAAGGACTGATGCTGATGCTCCAATACTTTGGCCACCTGATGAGAAGAGTTGATTCATTAGAAAATATCCTGAGGCTCGGAAAGATTGAAGGCAGGAGAAGGGGATGACAGAGAATGAAACAGTTGGATAGCATCATTGAGTCAATGGACATGAATTTGAGCAAACTCTAGGAGATGGTGAAGGACAGGGAGGCCTGGCATGCTATAGTTCATGGGGTCACAAAGAGTCGAACATGATTGATCAACTAAACAAAAACAACAACCAGCTTGGGGGACTTTTTAAAAGTAGCCTTTGTGACCCAGTCCCTCCAGAGATCAGAAGGTCTAGAGTTGAGTGTGGGGTCCTCATACCATAGCAAGCAAGATTGCTGCTGGGGGTGGATGCTCAGCAAGTTTGAGAGCCATTGCCTAATAGTGCCTTCCTGGTGAATTACCCTTCTGCTAAATGAAATAATTAGTCACAAACCTTTCCTTGTAATTACAAAGGGATGACTGAGTTGCCATTTTATTGAATTACCACGAAAAGATTTTTAAAAAACAAAGAAGCTAAGATGAAAGAAGAAGGTCCTTCTTAAACTTACTGCTCAAGAGATGCTCTTGAGAAGGAATAGCTCCCAGTGATCACAGCGCTTCTTAATTTATGCCTGACAAGGTGCACAGCAGGCAGAAAACCACCTGACGTGGGACAGACTGCCTTTGATCTAATCATTTGTATCAGAGTCCTTCTCCAGCTCCTCCCTCATTTGTCTCAGGAATACAAGGGAACTCCCTTTAGCTAAGTAATGCTTGTGCTTCCAGTTCAGAAAACAAGGGTCATCACTTTCCTACTTGCTCATCTGCCAGGCTATGTGAGGATTTTAGGCCCTAAACATGATCTAATCCAGTAATGAACCTGTTTGGGGTGGGAGAAGGCGGGTAGGAACTTCCTATGGATGGATTAAATAACAACTAATAATTGTAAATAAAATCACCCCAATGAAAAAAGTACCTACCTGGGTCTTATTCGCTGTATCAGCATCCAAGCCGAGGACTGCAGTAAAGAGTTTATGTGACTTAAAATGAGATTAAAGAGTTAAAGGAGAAAGTCCTACAGAATCAAAACATTATGCCATGAGTTATCACTGAGATTGAATCTGATCTGCTTCCACTACTTACTTTTTCCTGGTTTAATGAAACCCTCATGTGATTGACTATCAAAGCTCTTTGCTCCATAAGGCACTCTGTGAATACATGGAAGCAGTTTTTTTTTACCAGTTTCAAAATGATGAAAAGATGCTTTTGGAAAAATTTTCAAGGGAGTGATGATAACAACTTAAAATGTCTGTTTTGATTTACTCAGATGGAATTTAAATCTATTTAGGCAGACTTCCATCCAGCAAGAGATCTTTTAAGAACTTGCAAGCACAAAAGAGGTTGAGCTTTTGCCTTAGGTAAAATGTGAACCTTCTTGTAATTTCTATTGTGTAAATGTTCATGAAAAAAGAATAACCCAGAGAATAATATTAACTCTCCTTTCTACCACCAGGAAGACCAAGAAGATAATATTTTTTGAAGCATAGCCCTGTCAGTAATAGGGCAGGGTAGCTCACCATTTGATCTGGAAATTTCAGAAAAGAAAAAAGTCCCCCTGCAATCCAGAAGTACTTAATTCGTAATTAATAAGAAAGGACAAAAAGATTTCCCTGAAAAAGTGTCGCTGGAGTTGAATATTGCTGAATATTACAAGTTTGCCAGATAGAGGAGGAGAAGTGAAATGTGGCAATTAAAAAGAAAAAAGTACAGATTTTAGTGCCCAAAAGTGTGTGGGAGGGTAAGGATGAGCGCATACAGTGTCTCTGTTTGGGGCCGGGCCAGCTGAGGGGGTGGACCTGGAGGTCAGGTCCAGGTGATGGTCAGCAACATGAGCGTCATTGCGTTTTCCAGTAGGGGAGTTCATTGGGAAATCAGATTCAAGTTTTAATGAGGTAAAAATTCTGGCTTCAGAGTGCCTTAGTTTAAAGGGTGACTGGCAGTTGTGACTAGAGACCAATTAGAAGGCTAGTGCAGTTGTCTAAAAGAAAAATAAAGTGGGGGTGCACCAGGATGGGAATAAAGGGGGGCACCAGGGTTTCCAGAGATTTGACTAGGGTTGTATAGAGAGGTTTTTGATCTGTAGTCCTGTAGCTTTTCATACTCCACTCCTTTTACTGCTGTATCATCATTTGCTTCTTTCAGACTCTGTCTTATCTCCTGCTCCCACTCAGCTGACCACAGTCTCCCTTCTCTGGAAAACCATTGCACATGGTTTGTATGCTTGTTTGAGATAGGATTTTTTTTTCTGCTTTGAACCCAGCTTTGAATGTTACTGCCTATTACTCCACTTAGGAGCCAAACAAGTATATTAAATGGAGCCAAAATGCATTTTTCCCATCCACCATCATCGTCATAACTTCAGTCTTAATGAGATAAACTATGAAATGCAGAAACTTCAAAAAGACACTTTAATTTTCCAGAAAACCCTAATACCAAATGAAATATACAGCAACTCCATTTTTCCTTCCTTAGTCCCCAAATTGCCTTTTAAAAATTTTCCCAAAGGGTAGTATTTCTCAACCCCAAGAAGTAGATACACAAGTCCCCAGGTCTTCTCAGACTACAGAGGAAGAGAAAAAAAGAGACAACAAAAGGAATAAAATGTTTACAATTCCTTTCAACCCTCCTGTTAATTTTTTCATGCCTTAGACTTGTTGGAGGTGAGAGTCAGGTCACTGCTCTTTGGTGGCCCCACTCTCCAATCGATGTTAGGGACCAAATGATGATAGGAATGGATGGGATTTTCACCTTTTTTGAGAGCAAGGCTGAGGCTCCTACTATAACTGCGACAGGGGTTTACTTATAGTGGATATTTAATTGTAATTAAATAAATTATGTTGAATTGAATCCTCATTATAATTTTTAAAAATTTGTGTTGGTCTTCATAGTTTTAGAGAATTGCTAGCTTATCTCCTTCTGTCCTTTCCATAATTGTGTAACATAATCAGTCAAAACCTTACTGGTCTTATTATATAAGTGATCATTTAACATGTGGGTTAAAATGACCAAGCTTAACCAAGCACCAATAGGCAGTTAAGTGGCAAACCAGAACTCAAGCTCAGGGGTTTTGACTTAGTATTCCGGTCACTCCATCAGTCCTAGGTCTTCTGTGGGATTCTTATTATGAGTCTTGCATTGAGGAACCTGGATCCAGATATAAGCAGATAGTTTCAAATCTGGGGGCAGTGGTGTCAGGCCTCCACATTCTTCCTGTGAAGGAATTTTTGAAAACTAGGAAAATGGGAAAGAATAGTAGTGATGGAACAAGCCAGATATTTGCCCATCTACCCAGAGTTGATGAAAGTTTATCCGGATTAGTTTTCAGATAAGAGTATAGCACAGGATATTCCCTGATTGCCCCTTATATCAAAGCACAATCTCCCAAATTCTGCATTTGGGGACCATCTGAAGATCTTGTGAAAGATGGAGATCCTAGGTTCCACCCCCACCTACTAAGTCAGACTCACTAAGATTTGAATCCAGAAAACTACATGTTTAAAAATCTCTTTTTAAAGTTTGAAAAAATCACTGGACTAAGGATTTAGTGACCTCATTTAACCTCTAGAGCTGTTTTAGCATCAGCTGTTTAATCAGCAAAACTGTATAATAAGATCTTACCTCCCTAAAGCTAGGAGGCTAGATCTGAGTATGTCTTCCTGTCTCTCATGTTTGTAAAACTTGTCATTCAACGATTTATTTTTCATTTTTCTCATCAATCATTGCTGATCATTTATTCATGTTTCCACGTGGTTACATCACTGCCTTTGCCCAGATTCCCTTGTCCAAATCCTTCTCTCATTTACAATCCACCCCTCTGTGGAAGTGTTCCCAAATGCTCCCACCCTGAGTTTATTCCCCTCTCTTCTCTGAACTCTAAATCACTTGTGGTCCCAGTGCTGATTCGGCCAGAGGACGCCATTGCCTTGTGGTGACAACCTTTTCTAAGTCTTTACCTTGAGATAAGGACTGTTCTTGTTGATGATAATGATGTTAACCAACACTATACAAACTATCATTTCTCTTTGTAATAGATTAAATATATACAAGTTTTATAATCACTTCATGATGCATGTTCAAGCATCATGAAATAGATGCCCTGAAAATTCTGATGCACAGACTTCAAGCTCAGTCTTTAATAGATTTGAACTCATAGGAGTTTGACTTAAATTAGCTAAAAGCAGTTAATTCTCCAGTGTCTAGTTCTCTAGACTCTTCAATTCAGAATGAATATAAAGTATTTCTCAAAAACAAGGAGGTTGTAATTAGACTATAAAAAGATGCTAAGTTGAAATTACCAGTCTATGGCTTATAAGACAGATAAATATGCTTGAAAGATACTGTGGAGCATGTGAAGAGGATTATAATCAGAAAGTTCTCTCTTCCCAAGGTGCCCCCCCCAAATTGATGGGGAACACAGTAAACTATATTTTTGACATTGAAATAGGAAGTATTCAACTTTTCCTGAAAGCAACACCTCTATCTAAACCAAGGCTATCTGCTAAAATTTCCGAAGTCACTAGTTAAAAGTTCTCTTAATGCAGGATTGCAATAAACAATTAGCCCCTAGTCATAGAGTTGGTATAAAACAATGCTCATATGTTACCTAATTATCAGCTTTAAGGTTTCTACTTAAATTAACTATTTAAAATAAGAATACTTTTATTTTCATGTGAACTTTTTTTTACAATTTAAAAAAATTCTCTTTATTTAAGATAATAATATCATATAAAAGAAATATAAAATTCAAGAATATTTGTTAATAGAATGTATGAAAATTTGAAATCTGAACTTTTGCAGGAAATCGGGTTTGAAATCAGAAAGAGAAAACTAATCTCCTGAATAAGCAATTGTGTAAAGAAATCCATTGGATATTAGTGATGTCAAGGAGGAATCAATATTTGAGCACCAGAATTTTCAGAAAGAGCCCTGGTGGCTCTCTGGCAGTTCTCTACACTTTGCTATATTCCTCACTCAAGAGCAGCAAAAACAGTTCTTAAAGGTATGTTTATAATGACACAAGACTACCTTGAGAAACAAGAAAAAAATCTCAAATGAGGAACTTAGCCATATACCTAAAGGAGCTAGAAAAAGAAAACAGAACCCAAAGTTAGTAGAAGGAAAGAAATCATTAAGATTAGAGCAGAGATAAGTGAAATAGACTAAAATATAGACTACCATATCAATGAAATTAAGAGCTAGTTCTTTGAAAAGATGCAACATTCAAATTCACCAAAAAAAAAAGAACCAGAAAAATATAAGTGAGATAGAGCCAAATAAATAAATGAAAAAGAAGTTACAACTGACATCAGAGAAATACAAAGGATCATGAGGCTGCTATAAAAAACCATATCTCAATAAAATGGATAACTTAGAAGAAATAGACACATTACTAGAAATGTACAATTTTTCAAGACTGAGCCAAGAAGAAATAGAAAATACCTACAGACCAATTACCAGTCATGAAACTAAATCCACAGTTGGAAAACTCCTACAAAAGTCAGGAACAGATAGTTTTATAAATGAATTATACCAAACATTTGAAGAGTTAACACCTATCCTTTTCAAACTATTCCAAAAAATTGCAGTGAAAGGAAAGCTTCTGAACTCATTCTAAGAGGCCAACATCACCCTGATATCAGTACCAGACAAAGATGCCACAAAAAAAAAAAAAAGAAAGAAAGAAAGAAAATTACAGGCTGATATCACTGATGAATGCGGATACAAAAATTCTCAACAAAATATCAGCAAACCAAATCCAATGATAAATTGAAAGAATCAAGGGGGATTTATTCCAAGGATTTTTCAATGTCCTCAAAATTATCAATGTGATACACCACATTAATAAATTGAAGGAAAAAATATGATCATTTCAATAGATGCAGAAAAGCCTCTGGCAGAATTCAACATCCACTTATGACAAAAAAACTCACCAGATAGTGGGCATAGAGGGAACATACCTCAACATAATAAAAACCTTATATGACATACCCACAGCCAACATTAAACTCAATGGGGAAAAGCTGTAAGCATTTCTTCTAAGATCAGGAACAGGGCAAGGATACCCACTTTCATCACTTTAATTCAACAGAGTATTGAAAGTCCTAGCCACAACAATTATATGGGGAAAAAAAAAAAAACAACAAAAACGAAAACATCCCAATTGGAAAAGAAGAAATAAAATTGTCACTGTTTGCTAATGACACAACTCTATACATAGACTAATATAAAGACCCCATAGAAAAATTACTAGAACTAATCAATGAATCCAGTAAAGTTGCCAGGTAAAATTAATATACATAAGTTGGCTGTATTTTATACACTAATGATATATCAGAAAGAGAAATTAAGAAAGAAATCTCATTTACAACTGCATCAAAAAGAATAAAATACTTGGAAATAAACCTTACTAAGGAGGTAAAAGACCTGTACTCAGAAAACTATAAGACACTGTTGACGCTAACTGAAGACAACACAAACAGATGGAAAGATATACTATGACCATGAACTGGAAGAATTAATATATTAAAATGACCATATTCTGCAAGGCAATCTGCAGGCTTAATGCAATTCTGATCAAAATACCAAATGGCATTTTCCACAGACTAGAACAAAGAATTCTAAAATGTATGCTGCTGCTAAGTCGCTTCAGTCGTGTCCGACTCTGTGCGACCCCATAGACGGCAGCCCACCAGGCTCCCCTGTCCCTGGGATTCTCCAGGCAAGAACACTGGAGTGGATAGGGAGCTGCAAAAGACTCAAATATCCAAAATAATCTTGAGGAAGAAGAGCAAAGTTGGAGGTATCACATTCCCTGATTTCAGACTATACTATTAAGATACAGTAATCTAAGCAGTGTGACACTGACACAGACACAGATATGTATGTAGGTCAATGGAACAGAATGGGAGAGCCCAGAAATGAACTCACACTTACATGGGGAATTAATCTACAACAGAGGATGTAAGAATGTCTAATAGGGAGTAGTCTCTTCAATAAGTAGTTTTGGGAAAACTGGACAGTTTCGATGAAAAAGGATCAAACTGGACAACCTTCTCACATTACAAACAAAAATAAATTCAAAATGGATTAAAGACTTAAGTGAAAGATCGGAAGCCATAAATCTTCTAGAAGAAAACACAGGAAGTATACTCTTTGACATCAGTATTAGCAATATTTTTTGGATGTCTCCACAGGCAAGGGAATGGCAACCCACTCCAGTTATCTTGTCTGGAGAATTCCATGGACAAAAGAGACCATGTGGTCACAGAGTCAGACACAAATGAATGACTAACACACACAGGTAAGGGAACCAAAAGCAAAAATAAGTGGGATTATACCAAACTAAAAAGCTTTTGCATAGTGAAGGAAACGATCAGCCAAATGAAAAAGCAATCTGCTCAGTGGGACAAGATATTTGTAAACAATCTATCCAATAAGGAGTTTATATAAAAAATATACAAAGAAGGCATACAACTCATAAACAACAACAACAACAAAACCCAAGCAAACAAGTAAAACAGTTAAACAATTAAAAGGGGAAAGAGGATCTGAATAGACATTTCTCCAAAGAAGACATACAGATGACCAACAGGCACATAAAAATATGCTCAGCATCACTAGTTATCAGGGAAATGCAAATCAAAACCTCAGTGACACCTCACCCCTGTCCAAATGCCTATTATCAAAAAGATAGCTATGTTGGTGAGTCTCTTTCTGCTTTGTAAATAAGTTCATTTGTATCTTTTTTTTTAAGATTCCACATATAAGTGATATCATAAAATATTTGTTTTTGTCTGACAATTCACTTAGTAAGATAATCTCTAGGTCTAACCATATCACTGCAAATGGCATTATTTCGTTCTTTTTTTCAGCTGAGTAATATTCTATTGTATAAACACATCTTTTTTATCCATTCATCTTTCGATGGACAGTCATCTCTTCGTTACTATAAATCGTGCTTCAGGGAATGTTCAGGTGCATATATCTTTTCAAATTATGGTTTCTCCAGATATAGGCCTAACAGGAGGGTTGATGGGATAGCTGGATCATATGATGATCGATCTATTTTTAGTTTTTAAGGAGCCTCCATATTGTTCTCCATAGTGGCTTGACTACACACCTGCCTTTCTTACAGGATTAGTCCTTCTAACTAGCATATAGATAGTCTCAGATTTTTGATGAATTTTAAGTAATTACCTGGACTGGGAAGTTGTGTTTATGGTACCAGACTAAAGCTGTTTTGCAGTGTCCTTTGACTCAACTAGTTTGTTTGATATTCTTTTGACATTAGACAAGAATTGTATTTCTCATGGATCTTAGATACTTGTTAAGGTTTTCAAAGATTGAGATTAATTAATTAATTAAATTTAGTAATTTAACCAAGAATTGGTGATAATGATTGTGATGATGATAACTGTAATGATTATTATGCATTCTTATACATATTTGTTCATCCAAAAAAAGGAATACAAATATGTGAATTTTAATTCAGTTTCTTCCCTATGGTCAATATATTTAATTGACTCTGCTTTTCACTTAACAGTGTTATTCCTATCCCCAAAAGAGTGAAAAGTAATAAAATAAAAATATTAATTTTCCCCAAAATACATTGATTTAACAATAAGTAAAATGACCTCAAAATTACATTAAAGTGGCAGGCAGAATATGATATATTGTAGAGAGTGTTGGGAATTCAGCTGCTTTAGCCTGACTTCTGGCTTCCCCAGTGGTTCAGCGGGTAAAGAATCCACCTGCAATGCAGGAGACACAGGAGATGTGGGTTAAATCCCTGGGTCAGGAAGATCCCCTGGAGAAGGAAACAGCAACTCACTCCAGTATTCTTGCCTGAAAAATCCCATGGACAGAGGAGCTTGGTGGGCTATAGTCCAAAGCGTTGCAAAGAGTCAGATATCTTTTGATGCCTTCTCTAGGTTAAAAACATTAAAAAGGGCTAGAAAAATTTCAAGCCCTCTTCCAATGCTAAAATTCTGTGAAAGCAAGAAAAATTCATAATCCTAATTAATAGAAGTTATTTCACTTAACACCGTGCTTATACATATCTATCTATATTGCCAATTCTTTTGAAAATGCAGGTTCTAGGCCCCAATCCATGCCCTCACCCACTACAAAGGTTCTGATTTCTAACAGACAACCCAGAGAAGTAAACATCAATTTAGATAATAGATTTATAAATGTTTATATTTTGCAAGAGTTCTAGCATATCTGTGTCCTAATTAACAAAGATCTATGTTGGAGGAATTACTTGCATTAGAGGTTGAGAAGAAAGTGAGGTATCTAACTGTATCATTGCAAAAGGCTAATGGCATAAATCTAGTTCAATAATAAAGTCACAGTACATAGGCAGAAGAGTGCTCTTAAGAAATAGGTTATAAATGCTAATGGAACTGTAGATCAATGGAGTAAAAAATGGGAACATTATTGATGTTATTAAAATCTTTCCTGTCTCAAAATTAACCACTAATACTGATTAAAATTAATTTTGAGACAGAAAGGATTTTGATTTCATCAATAGTTTGAGTTTGGAATAACCATGGCTTAAAGCTCAACATTCAGAAAACTAAGATCATGGCATCTGGTCCCATCACTTCATGGGAAATAGATGGGGAAACAGTGGAAACAGTGTCAGACTTCATTTTTGGGGGCTCCAAAATCACTGCAGATCGTGACTGTAGCCATGAAATTAAAAGACGCTTACTCCTTGGAAGGAAAGTTATGACCAACCTAGATAGCATATTCAAAAGCAGAGACATTACTTTGCCAACAAAGGTCCGTCTAGTCAAGACTATGGTTTTTCCAGTGGTCAAGTATGGATGTGACAGTTGGACTGTGAAGAAGGCTGAGAGCCGAAGAATTGATGCTTTTGAACTGTGGTGTTGGAGAAGACTCTTGAGAGTCCCTTGGACTGCAAGGAGATCCAACCAGTCCATCCTAAAGGAGATCAGCCCTGGGTGTTCATTGGAAGGACTGATGCTAAAGCTGAAACTCCAGTACTTTGGCCACCTCATGAGAAGAGTTGACTCATTGGAAAAGACTCTGATGCTGGGAGGGATTGAGGGCAGGAGGAGAAGGAGGCGACAGAGGATAAGATGGCTGGATGGCATCACCGAACTCGATGGACATGAGTTTGAGTGAACTCCGGGAGTTGGTGATGGACAGGGAGGCCTGGCGTGCTGCGATTCATGGAGTCGCAAAGAGTCGGACACGACTGAGTGACTGAACTGAACTGAACTGACTGATTCCTTTATCTTGTATTTTCTTCAGTTTTTTTTTTAAAGTAATATATTTAATTGGAGGCTAATTACTTTACAATATTGTGGTGGTTTTTGTCATACATTGACATGAATCAGCCATGGCTGCACATATGTTCCACCATTCTGAATCTCCCAACCACCTCCCTCCTCTACCCCATCCCTCTGGGGCTGTCCCAGAGCACCAGCTTTAAGTGCCCTGATTCATGCATTGAACTTGCACTGGTCATCTATTTTACATATGGTAAATACATGTTTCAATGTTATTCTCTCATATCATCCCACCCTTGCCTTCTCTCACATAGTCCAAAAGTCTGTTCTTTACATCTGTGTCTCTTGCTGTCTTGCATATAGGGTCGTCTTTACTGTCATTCTAAATACCATATATATACGTTATTATACTGTATTGGTGTTTCTCTTTCTGACTTACTTCACTCTGTATAATAGATTCACTCTGTATAATAGTTTTGAGAAGCAATATTTTTGGAATTCTACCTCCTTTATTACAGCTAATACTTATCTAGTGTTTACTATGTACCCAGAGATGTTCTAAGACCTTCATGTAGAATAAATCATTTACTCCTCTCATGAGTTCTAGGATTTGGGCATAATCATGAACCATTTTTACAGATGAAGACGCATAAATTTCTGATAACTCGATCAAGGTGAACCAGATGGCATGGCAGCCATTGCTGTACTGTATGAAATTATTGGTCCTCATGTTGTTGACTTCAAAACATTATGCAGTACATTTTAAATGATTTTAGTTTTGATGTTACCCATCTGCTCCCCCTCCCAGACACATACATACCACATGCCAAGCATTGAGAAAGGAGAGTGAAAGGGGGAGAGAAGAAAGATAAATTAGTATATTCTCTATGTTTATGTAGCTTACTAATATTAGTTTACATTTGTTATGTTTAATTGAAACACTTTATATTTGCATTAATGTGTGATTGGAATATACATTTTGCATGAATACTGTGAAAGAAGAAGTCACAATATATTTGCTAAGCCAATGTATATTAATACAAAGAGGTGGAGTGGGCCTAGTGCCTTTTTGCGCTTCTGAGAGCTCATTTGTGGTATCTTCACACATGAGTAAGGTGAAACCTTTACAGCTTTGTAGAGAGCAAAGAGGAGAGAGATTCCTCTGCAAGTGGGAGTTAGATCGGTAGCCTGCAGCCCCTGGACAAATCAGTCCCTTTCTGGTGCTTCTATATTACATCTCCACAAGATCACCTAAGAGGTGAACTTGTCCAGTGATAGGAGAGAGCGGCTTTGAAGGAGCCATTTTCTCAGCAACACTTGGTTTTAAAAGGAGGCTCTTGAGGACAGAAAAACTTTAAAGAGCCAAAGAAAATAAACGGTGTCATTTGAGGACTCCTTATAAGAGGAGATATCAAAGAGGTAGAAGGAGAATGAGGAAATGGTTTCATGACACCTCTCAAGTTATTCCTCCTAGGCTATACTAGTCTCTTCTATATTCAAGGCTAATAATACATAGATCCGGTCAAATCTAGTCAATCTTTTTAATAACTAACCATACTCTTTCCATATCTAAACAGGCATAGTTTTCTTCATTCATACATTTTCTCTTTTATGTCTAACAATTTACGTCACTCTATATAAGATTTTATGGAATTCATAAAAACTAAACATGTATCTAAAAATAGGAAATTGATGTTGAAAAGTGATCAGTCATCATTATACATATATGGGAATAGCTAAATTAAAAAGACAGACAATACCAAGTGTTGGCAAGGATGTGAAGACACTGAAACTCTCACATACTACTGATAAGAATGTTAAATAGTACATCCACTTTGGAAAAGAGTTTGACAGCTTCTTTAAAAGGTAAGCATTCATTTACCATGGTTCTTTTTGTTTGCATTCCATCCAAAATCTATGTCATGAATGTTTACAGCAGCTTTTTTTTTTTAATATAATAGTCAAAAGCTCAAAAGAACCCCAGAGTACATTAAAAATGAGTGTCTAAACCAATTGCTGTATGTCTGTGACACACAGATTGTAGTCCACCAGACTCCTCTGTCCATGGAATTCGCTAGGCAAGAATACTGGAGTGGGTTGCCATTCCCTACTCCAGGGGATCTTCCTGACCCATGGATCAAACCTGGGTCTCCTGCATTGCAGGCAGATTCTTTACCATCTGAGCCATCAGGGAAGCCCAATGAAATACTATGCAAGAGTAAAAAGAAATAAATGATCAATACACATATTTGTGATGAAAGAAGCCAGAACAACAAAGAGTAAATAGCATATGATTCCATTTTACTTAAAACTCTAGAAAATAAAAACTAAATTATAGTGACAGAAAGCAGGTTAGTAATTGCCTTCTGATGGTGAGGTGAGAAGAGAGGGAGAGAGTGGGGAGGGTTTGTTAAGGAAAACAAGGAAATGAGAGAACTGGATATGTTCATTCTCTCTACTGCGGTGATGGTTTCACAGGTGTATGTACCTTTCAAAGCATATCAAATCGCATAATTTAATATGTGCAGCTACTCTAAGCCAATTACATCTCAATAAAACTATTACTTTTAAAAAGAATAGTTAGCTTAAAATTGAACCAGCAAAACATATGGACAGCAAATACCTAGAAAAAGTAAGGGACTAGAAAAATAAAAAACTTAGCATTGAATGTATCAAAGTCTTTCAGATAAATCCTTCTATGATAAATAATAGACATAGTAGGAAGAAATGAAGCAGCATATGTAATATCTTTCAAGAACTGTTCAAAGGAAGATGTGCTTGTGCAGTTAGGTAGAGATAAATGGTGGGCTGAAAAGACAAGAAAGCCAACACATCTGATAATCTTGTAAAGCCTCTTCCAGTAAAGAAAATAAATCTAAAAGATTGAGAGTTTAAAAAGATGAAAAGGTTTAAAAAAATACATAAAGGAAATCAATCAGCTATCAAGGCAATATTAGAAAAAAAAATAATGTTGCTCAAGTCAGCTGTCCCCAACCTTCGTGTCACCAGGGACTAGTTTCATGGAAGACAATTTATCCATGGACTGGGGTTGGGGGGGCAATAACAGTTTTGGCATGATTCAAGAACATTACATTTATTGTGCACTTTATTTCTATTTTTATTATATCAGCTCCACCTTAGATCAGCAGGCCTTAGATCTCAGAGGTGGGGGACCCCTGGCTTAAGTTACCTCTTATGCTGTACATAGCACCACCTAGAGGAAAACCACAGGAAATGCTATTTCACGTTGACGAGAAAGTGTTCGTCTCTCAGTCTTGTCTGACTCTGTGGCCCCATGGACTGTAGCTCTCCAGGTTCCTCTGTCCATGGAATTCTCCAGGCAAGAATACTGGAGTGGGTTTCAATTCCTTTCTCCAGAGGATCTTCCCAACCCAAGGATTGAACCTGGGTCTCCCACCCCACATTGCAGGCAAAATTCTTTAACATCTGAGCCACCAGGGAAGCCCCATTTCATGTGTAATAGAGCCCAATTCATTTACTGATTCATTCAACCTTCATTTACCATGTACCAGCACTTCTAAGTATATTCAGCATCATTCCAGGTGCTTGGAATACAATAAATAAAAAATAACAATAACAACAACAACAGCAATTCCCACCTTCTTAGAGCTTATTTATCAAGGAAAACAACTTTGCTTAAACAATTCATGACCATGTGTGAATTCATTTTACAAATTAAAAAAAATATGCACTTTAAGATTTCAGAGGAAGCCTTTGTATGAAAAATAAACATAAAAAACCACTGTACATTTTTAAGTAGTTTTCTCACATAGGGATTTGGGTAAATCAGAGGGTTTTTTGGTACCACTCCATAGTCAATTCTAGGATTGTTTAAAATAAAAGGTATTCATTTGTAGTTGAAGCTAATTCTGATTTTTAAACCCTA
The DNA here is from genome assembly GCF_032452875.1 of Bos javanicus. Lineage (NCBI taxonomy): Eukaryota > Metazoa > Chordata > Mammalia > Artiodactyla > Bovidae > Bos > Bos javanicus. The sequence goes on from NC_083881.1 coordinate 44,867,349, forward strand.
GTGCTGATTGCCCTCATTCACTTTTGGAAGAAGGCATAATGATTTACTGATCACCAATGGACTGTCCAAAGCAAACCAACTACAAACATCATCGACAAGGGCAAAAACCTGCTGGTGTTGTGAAAAGACATAGCGATTCAAAGAGAGGGACTGAAGGACCAATCTGAACATTCAGCACAAATAGCACCCAGCAAAAGAAATATATTCAGGAAGTAGGGATGAACTTTAAAAAAACCTTTTACTTACATTTTTAGTAAGAGTTGAGATGCTGTAATGTTGATTTAAAAATATCATTCAGAAAATAATAAAGAATTATGGAAAAGAGAAAGAAAACAAAGATAAAAGATATGTCCTATACTTCTTTCAGGACTGAGGCGCACATCCATCCCATCTTCAGAGATGCAGGCTTATTTGGACTTACAGCTGTGATTCCATCCTGTAATGATTCTTCAAGCTGGCTTAACACTCAACACACACACACAGAAAAACTAAGTCATGGAATCTGGTACCATTACTTCATGGCAAATAGAAGGGGAAAAAGTGGAAGCAGTGGCAGATTTTATTTTCTTGGGCTCCAAAATAACTGCAGATGGTGACTGCAGCCATGAAATTAAAAGATGTTTGCTCCTTAGAAGGAAAGTTATGAAAAATCTAAACAGTGCATTAAAAAGTAGAGACGTCACTTTGTCAACAAAGGTCTGTTTAGTCAAAGCTATGGTTTTTCCAGTGGTCATGTATGGATTTGAGAGCCGGACCATAAAGAAAGGCTAAATGCCAAAGAATTGATGCTTTTGAATTGTGGTGTTGGAGAAGACTTTTAGGACTCTCTTGGACTTCAGGGAGCTCAAACAAGTCAGGCCTGAAGGAAATATTGTACTTTTCATTGCCTGAAGCTTTATTTTCCATTAATTTTATTATGCTCAGGTTTTCATTAAATCCTTGGGCATTTCAGCTTATAGGTATACCCCATTTTATTGTGCTTGAGCTTGTTGCTTTTTGCAGATACTGTATTTTTTTCCTTTCTTTTAAAATTAAAGTTTTATGGCAACCCTGCATTAAGAAAATTTATTAGATCAGAACCTTTTTTTCAATAGCATTAATTTTTAAATTAAGGTATATAAGGTTGTTTTCTCAGATATAGTGCTATTATACACTTTGTGAACTACCATATAGTGTAAATTTAACTTTTATATGCTTTCTGGAAACAAAAAAATATATGACTTACTTTATTTGAGATATTTTCTTTATTGTGGTGGTCTGGAAGCACACCCACAACATCTCCAAGGTATGCCTGTACTGATATATTTTAAAGAAATTTTAAAGTCTGTGTCTGCTAGTTACATCATCTCTGGGTCTGTTACTATTGATAGATTTCCCCCCTCATTATATATCTTATTTTCTATCCTTTTTTTTTTTGGTTGTGCTTTAATTATTTTGTTTGGGTGCCTGCACATAGTGAATGTAACATTGGTGAGTATCTGAATGCTGTCTTCCTTGAAAGAGTATTGGTCTTTATTGTCACAGGAACTTAAGTTCCTGGCAGATTAGTTTAATCCTTCCAAGGCTTTTTTTTTTTTTTTTAATGTTTGTTAAGGTGCTACTGGAGAAGACTCTTATGGGTCCCTTGGACAGCAAGGAGATCAAACTAGTTAATCCTAAATGAAATCAACCCTGAATATTCAATGGAAAGACTGATGCTGAAGCTAAAGCTCCAGTACTTTGGCCACCTGATGCAAAGAGCTAACTCACTGGAAAAGACTCAGATGCTGGGAAAGATTGAGGGCAAGAGGATAAGGGAATGACAGAGGATGAGATGGTTGGATGGCATCACTGACTCAATGGACATGAGTCTGAGCAAACTCCAGGAGACAGTGAAGGGCAAGGAAGCCAGGCATGCTGCAATCCATGGGGTCTTAACAAGTCCATGACTGAACAATAACAAAGGTGGCCTGACCTCACCGTTACTCTAGGAATAGTTTAGTGCTAGTACCAAAAAACCACTGTTCTGGGGTCTTCCTGAATGCTGTCATTGAATGTCAAAGGGCTCCACAAAGTCCTAGTGCAGGAGAAGACACAGCTTTTCCTATTTGCCCATCCTTCATGGAGTAGTGGGAATGGAGGTGGGTGCTGCCCTGTATGAGCACTGTGAGTTGTTTAGTTTACGGCCCTTTGGTCATTCTCTCCATGGTCTCTGAAGTTTTATTCTAATATAAGCTGAGGATTTTGCCAAGATGGAGGAAGACCTTTAAGAGTTTTCTAGAGCTCTTTCTTCTGTAAATCTTTCCTCACCAGAGCCCTGCCCTGCATCTTTCAGCTGACTCAAACTCTCTCCCTTTTAATCTCTGTCTTCTCAACTCAGTGAGCCTAGTATCTTCTTGTGATTCACCTCTGTGCACTCCCACTGGGCAGGTGTCCCCAGGCAGAAAGCTGGGACAATGGTGAGGTTTCCCCTCAAATGTTTCCCTTCTCTGAAACATCATGACCCTATATTTCCTGTAAATTCATTATCTAAAAATGCCTGCTTCATATACTTTGTCCAGCATCCTAGCCATTTTTGGTGCATAGGTAAGTCCAAATCCTCTTCAGTATATTATGGCTAGATCAAATTTTCTTTTGATTTCATCTGCACTTGCAATACAGTGTGAGTAAGGACATGGAAACCCACTCCAGTATCCTGGAGAATCCCATGGACAGAGAAGCCTGATGGGCTACAGTCCATAGGCTCGCCAAGAATCAGACACAACTGAAGCCACTTAGCACACATGCACGCTTATACTAATGAGTATAGATGCTCACTTCAGTAAAGCATGTAGCCAGCTTTATGAGATTAGAATTCATTAGAAACATGTATCTGAAGTCCTAGTGCAGGAGAAGACATAGCTTTTCCTTTTTGCCCATCCTTAATGCAGTAGTGGGAATGGAGGTGGGTGCTGACAATAGAGACTTGAGAGGTTAATACCCATCAGTACAACATACTGCCTCTTTGAATGCCTACATCTGTTCAGGAGATGGTAACTCTCTAGGGAAACAAACAAACAAACAAAAAATGAAGTGTAGTACTACAAGAGAAGAAAGGAACTGGAATCTAGATTGAAGACTATGCTGACCTGAACTGTTCTATTGCAAACTGTGGGCTTTCCAGGACTTTATAATTTTGAAACACATTTTAGACTCTCCTCAAGGGAAAAGACAAAATAAAGATTGCCAAACACAAGATGTTACATCTTGCATTCCTATGTTTCACATGTGATAAATCTGTGCTTGGTATTCATGGGTCACTATTACCAAAAAAATAAACACAAAGTCCCAATACTTTACCATGTGTGTGCTTAGTCGCTCAGTCATGTCTGACTCTTTGTGAACCCATGGACTGTAGCCCACCAGGCTCCTCTGTCCATGAGGATTCTCCAGGCAAGAATACTGGAGTGGGTTGCCATGCCCTCCTCCAGGGCATCTTTCCAAACCAGGGATCGAACCCAGGTCTCCCACATTGCAGGCAAATTCTTTATCATCTGAGCCACCAAGGACAGCCATACTTTACTATAGGCACTGAAATAATAGTAATAGAATTCTGGAGATTAAATTACTCTTCCATTCCTTCTCTATCCTTTGCTAGCCTTCAGTATCTTTTAAAGTAAAATGTAACACACAATTAGAAATAATCCTGGCTTTAAGCATAATCTCAGAAATAAAGCTGAAAGACCTACTTTTCTTTCAAAGCCTTCTACCTGACTGCAATGTTACTTAGTGACTGAGGGCAAAAGCTTTATAATGTGATAGCCTGGGATCCTGGATGTGTCATTAGTATCTCCATAATCTTGGGTATTATTTAACTTCAGTGACCTAGTACATGTCTTAACACACAGTAGACAGTCTATACCAGTCAGAATAAGTAGAAACCACACAGCAAAGAGTTTTTAATATAAGAAATTGTTGAAGCTGGTATTAGAGAACTAAAAATGTCACAGAGATAACAGAGAGAGAGAGTAAGCAGCAGAATTCAGCTACTAACGCTATGGGTTGCAGGAGCAAAGGAAGAGGAATGGGGTTTTAGACTTTAATAGCTTGGAGAAAGCCTCCCATATGCTGGGACTCAGACTTCAGAGTAGAAGGCACACTGCCAAGCTCGTGCTGGTATCCCCTGAGTATATGAAGAGACTGGGTTAGTGAATGAGCTTATCTCATTTGTTTCCCTTCTCTCAGGGATTCCTGTTCTAATTTTTCTGAAGTCCTGTGTCTTACAAACCAGTGTTTCATAGAATGGGTGTGTTTTTCTGTTGTTTCAGGTGGGAAGTAAATTTGACCCCTACTACTGGATCATGGCCAGGAAGCAACTCTCTAGTATTTTCTAAGTAAATAAATTAGCCACTTTGGGCAATCAGTTTAGCTGGTTTTCATGTCCTGTTTAGTTTTCCAGTGAACTTATGAAATCAGACATTATATGGCATAGCTTTGAGGCAAAGTTACTTAATAACACAACTCTCTAAAATCTAAGACCAAACATTTTAAATCATGCTTAGCACTCTCCTTCTTTCAAATTCAATCTATCTGTAAATTCTGTTAACTCTAATTTAGAACTGTATTCCAAATTCCATGACCTCTTGCTATCCCCACTGCCATCTCTATTGCAAGTCACATCATCAACATACCTGGATTATTGTTTCAACTTCCTGATTGATCTGCTTAAATGACAGGCTCATTCCCCAACTCCCTTATGTGCCACGTCGCTTCAGTCATGTCTGACTCTTTGCGACGCTATGGACTGTAGCCCACCAGGCTCCTCTGTCTATGGCAAGAATACTGGACTGGGTTTCTACATGCTCTTCCAGGGGCTCTTCCCAATCCAGGGACTGAAACTATCTCTTACATCTCTTAAATTGGCAGGTGGATTCTTCACCCTAGTGCCACCTGGGAACTCGCTCCTAGCTTTACTCAAATGTCATATTCTTTGTTCCTACCAGCATGACCCAGCAATACTTCAGACTGCCAGCAGGTCTTCAGTAGGTTGCAGTAGCTGCATTTGATTTCAGTTTAGTTTTCCAACTCTCTCAGAACCATGGCATCCCAGCAGAGGAACCAGCCCCACTCATATGGAGTCTCCTTCTCAGAAATCTGGGTCTCAACCCCACCGGTCTCTCATGAAGGTCGCTCTCAGCAGACGGGAAGTGAGTAAAAGGTGTCCTATAGAACACAGGTCCCCAACATCTTTGGCAACAGGGACCGGTTTCATGGAAGACAATTTTTCCACAGATGGGCAGTGGAGGTGGGGTGCAGGGATGGGAAAGGGTGGTTCAGGTGCTAATACCAGTGTGAGCAATGGGGAACAATGAGGAGAGGCAGGGGAAACTTTGCTCTCTTGCCGCCTGCTCACCTCCTGTTGTACATCCTGGTTCCTAACAGGCTGAGACCAGTACCGGTCCTCTGCTGGGTATTGGAGACTCCTGCTCTAGAACCTTGCTAGAACATGGGAAAAGCCGATGGAATCATGCATGGGATTTTGGGACCTCCTGCACAAACAGAAGCGTTCTGCATTCATCTGTTTTATACATTAAGGCTCTGCATATAATTTATTTGGCACAACTGTCAATTAATTGAAAAAAAAAAGATGTTGAAAACTGCCTGTGACCAAAATCAGGTCAATAAGTTTTGCAGCTTATGCAAAGAAGTGCTTAGATCACAAAATAAGGCATGTGTAATTCTTTGCCATAAGGCTTAAATGAGTCTGTTTCTATCAGCTAAAGTCATGTATGTATCTGGTGCTAGACTGGATTCAGTATATTCATTTTGTTAAATGTCAAAGATCATCAACAATTCTGCTCAAACTAGGTTTAGACTAGTGGCTTTAGTTTTCCTTTCGTTTTGTCTATAGGATTCCAAATGGTCTCTAGCAATTGCCAAGAACAGATCTACACTAGACGCCAGAGAGCAGTCAGAACTTGGACAACCACAGACAAGACCTCGCACCTTCGTCCTCAAGGGCACCTCAGTTCTCCAACCTCTTGAATGAGAAATTCTATTTTATGAGCCTCAGAGCCCTGTCTCGTGCTAACAGTATCTTTCTGTGTCTTCTCCACACAGAAAGAAAGCAAAAGTGAAGTTGCTCAGTCATGTCCGACTCTTTGTGACGCTATGGGCTATAGCCCTCCAGGCTCTTCTGTCTATGGGATTCTACAGGCAAGAATACTGGAGTGGGTTGCCATTTCCTTCTTCAGGGGATCTTTCCAACCCAAGGATTGAACCTGGGTCTCCTGCATTGCAGGTAGTCTCTTTACCATCTGAGCCACCAGGAAATCTGTGTCAAGGTGAAAATTCCCCAGATTCATAGCATGCAACTGTATTCTTCCACTGATTCTTATACATAATTCTCATCTACAAATGCTAAGCTAAAACTTACTTGACTTTCTGTTTCTCTTAGTCAGCTCCTCCAGTCCCTGAATCTTAGATTTTATTCCTTTTGTTTGTACACTAAGCAAGGATTTCCTGACAAATCTGTCTCACACAAGGATAGATTAGTCATTGTTTGGCTGCTTTTGCTTCTTAAATCTTCAGGTGATCTTTCTGAACAGTTTAGGGCATGAGAGTTTAGGTAGGGCAGGTTTCTCAGGCTTTACACGTTCAGATTAATGGTTTTAACTATGCATTTATTTGTATTATTATTACACAGAAAGACTCTCAAAGAAACTCTAATCTTGATTTTTGGGAGAGGCATTCTGGCATCAGGGTTAAAGAATATAGACTTGGAATCACAGAGACCTTGCTATGAACATTGACCATGATATTGATGACCTGAGGAACTTCAAGCAAAAAAAATTAACCTCCCTGGGTTTTAGTTTATACCTTTGTTAATACTTTACAGAAGAGAAAGAAGATAAAGTTTGCACAAACAGTGGTAAACACAGTGCCTGGCCCTTAATAACTACTCAAAAAGCAGTCTGCTATTAATATTATTATTTTATTTTCCACCTCAAATTGTCAACTGAATTACTCAAATGGAACATCATTTTTCCAAATGTGTTTACCAGAAAGAAAATGCTCAGCATTTTTAATTCCACTGTTTAATAAAACCCAAATATCCTTCCTTTCTGTAGTCAGTGGTTTTCTGATTTTTATTCTAGTAATACTTTGGCCAAATCTGAATCAAAGAATATAATTTTTAAAAAACAATAAAAATACTTTAAACATTTTTAATATTTATATTTTGACAGTGCCAGATCTTAGTTGAAGCATATGGAATCTTCAACTTTGTTGCGGTAGTTGCAGCGTTGGGCATGTGGGATCTGTTAATAGTTCCCCGACCAGGAATTGAACTCCCTGCTTTGGGACCAGGGAGTCTTAGCCACTGGACCACCAGAGAAGTCAAAAACTTTCCCAGCTTAGGAAATACAGGTCAGGTCATGTCTTTCTAGGAATGCCTCCACGTTCCCTAAGTATCCTGAATGATGATCATTGACTTGAACTGTGTTGGTGCAGTCCACACGGAGGCTGCAGCCCAGAAGGCTGCGTCCCTAGGACAGATGGGAAGGACACAGGGTCCACCTGTTCTCCTGCCGCCATGACTGCTGTCCTCATCCTTGCTGCTCCCGCCACCCTGATTGTTAATATTCTTTCCTCCTGAGCTAGACAGTTATTCACCAAGAAAGTGGTATTAGACCTTCCTTTCCAGGTGGAAACATTTGTTTTAAAATCTGCTACAGATCTTCCTCGACTCACAATGGGGTTACACGCTGATAAACTCATCCTAAGTCAAAAACATCATGTTAAAACATGCGTTGAAAACATCTACCCTACCAAACATTATAGCTTAGCCTAACCTACCTTAAATGTGCTCAGAACACATATTAGCCTACAGACAGGCAAAATCATCTAACACGAAGCCCATTTTATAATTATATATACTTTTTATATATTTTATAATTTTATAAGTATATGTATATATTTTAGGAAATATATGGCAAGAATACTGAAGCAGGAAATGACAACCTACTCCAATATTCTTGCCTGGAAGATTCCACAGACAGAGGAGCCTGGCAGGCTATAGTCTATGGGATCACAAGAGTCAGACATGGCTTAGCGACTAGACCACCACCACCAGACTGGGGAAACAGATCAAAATTCAAAATTTGAAGTATGTTTCTACTGAATACGTATCTCATTTACACCAGTGCAAAGGTGGAAAATCTTGCTTGGAACTGTCATATGTTGGGTCTTGTCTGTATTTATAGATTCCTTGAGATTAGCATACTGATGTGGTACTTTCCAACTGATCCCTTCTCTTCTGAGTCAATCCAGGACAGTGAACACAACTTAGCTCTCCTTCCATCGCCAGTTCTCACACGGCACCTGGTACATATTGAATGTACAGTGAATCCTGAATCACAGCATCACTTTAAAGCAGTGGTAGTCTTGATGGATTTGGTTATAGATGGATTGCCAATTTTAAATGGATACTTGAGGGATATTCCACATCCATCAGCCAGAGTGGGTGACCTTTTACTTTAGTAATTTTCAATCAGGTGAAGGGGTGAGAAGAAGGTAAGCTGTTCACTCTCCCTCTTGGAAAACTTTTGCTTGCTGCAGTTGTATTTGTGAGTGTATGTTTTGGAATACTCTAAAGTCTCTAGACTTGATCAGATTGTTGACAAAATCATATTAACATCAATATTCAAACGCCCAGGAGTCATCGGGGGGTCCTGTGTTCTGCTGGAACTGATACCTATCCCTTTACCACAAGGCTTCCTGCACTGGCTCCCACTGCCCACAAGACTGCTGCTGCTGCTGCTGCTAAGTTGCTTCAGTCGTGTCTGACTCTGTGCGACCCCATAGACGGCAGCCCACCAGGCTCCCCCGTCCCTGGGATTCTCCAGGCAAGAACACTGGAGTGGGTTGCCATTTCCTTCTCCAATGCATGAAAGTGAAAAGTGAAAGTGAAGTCGCTCAGTCATGTCTGACTCTTTGCGACCCCATGGACTGCAGCCTACCAGGCTCCTCTGTCCATGGGAGTTTCCAAGAAAGAGTACTGGGGTGGGGTGCCATTGCCTTCTCCGGCCCACAAGACTACCCCTTACCAATGCAGACAAGAACCCATCATACCAAAGACAGAAGCACTGTTAGGGAAGGTCCCACAGCCACTGACCCGTGTGGTGTCAAAACGGTGCTGGGTTCAGTTCCAATGCGGGAGAAGGGTCTTTTCTGTCTCGATGCAGCAAGCTGTTACCTGGGCTCTGCTGCAGAGCCTCCCACATCTACAGCCTACACCAGGTCCCAGAGAAACTGCTCCTTCAGCCTCTGCCTAGACTCTTTCCTCTGTCAACTCCAAGAAGTCCAGAGGATGTTTTCCTATGCCTTCCATTGTCTTCTGCATTGTTCCAATATGCCCAAAGCAAGCACTCCTCTCACTTCTCTGGAGCGCCAAGACCCCTTATAGACCAATGCAGGCAAATAAGCAATGACATGCCAGGAGTTCAAATGGTCAAACTCCATGTTCTCACCTGGACAAAGTTGTAGCGCCCCACCACATGTTTTAAGATGAAGAAAAGCTTGTGTGTTCCTTAGTTTGATGTAGTGTTATATTTGATTCATGCTATATACTGTGAACCTGTTTCTACCTAGATTCCCTTTGTTACGACTGTGGGGTAAATAATTAGGAAATATGGATTCCAGTTTCCAATTCTTCCTGAAACCATTGGGGTGATATTGACATGTACAGTTTGCCAGTCTTGATCTGTTTGCTGATCTGACCTACAAGATAAAGTGATGAGTCCACATTTGATGCAAATAAAACAATGTATTTTCCTTTGTATTGGTTTTCAGTGATAACTTAGATGATCAGCTATCGCACTCCTTCCAAACCTATTTATTTCCCTCTCACATACAGCTGAGATATAACCTGTGAGTTATTCTCTGTCCCGATTAGTTTATTTAAAATTTGAATTATTTTCCCAATATTTTGCAGTTCATGTTCATGTTGAAATTAAAAGATGGACACAATATGCCCACAAGAGAAAAGTTAACATGAATCCGCCTCCCCGAATATATTATAGCAATTCTGACTTAAACAGGATGTATCGTTCCAGTTTCTCATAGAAGCCAATGCCAAGGTACTCTATCAGTTTAGTTCAGTCGCTCAGGCATGTCCGACTCTTTGCGACTCCATGGACTGCAGCATGCCAGACTTCCCTGTCCATCACTAACTCCCAGAGCTTGCTCAAACTCATGTCCATCAAGTCGGTGATGCCATCCAACCTTCTCATCCTCTGTCATCCCCTTCTCCTCCAGCCTTCAATCTTTCCCAGTATCAGGGTCTTTTCCAAGGAGTCAGTTCTTCATATCAGGTGGCCAAAGTATTGGAGTTTTAGCTTTAGCATCAGGCCTTCCAGTGAATATTCAGGACTGATTTCCTTTAGGATGGACTGGTTTGATTTCCTTGCAGTCCAAGGGATTCTCGAGAGTCTTCTCCAACACCACAGTTCAAAAGCATCAATTCTTTGGTGCTCACCTTTCTTTAAACAAAACCTTTTTTTCTTTCAAACAAAACCTGTGCTCACCAGGACCCAGGAGGAAGGAGCAGTGATCCAACAAGAGGCTGACCCAGACTTGCCTGTGAGTATCCAAGAGTCCCCACCAGAGATGTGGGTTGTCAGTGGCTTGCTGCAGGATCGTGGGCACTGAATGCAACAGTGTGTGCATGAGACCTTTTGAAGGAGGTCACCATTATCTTCACTACCTCCACCATAATTTTGTCTCAGGCCAATCAACAGGGAGGGAACACAGCCCCACCCATTGACAGAAAATTGGATTAAAGATTTCCTGAGCATGGCCCAGCCCATTAGGACTAAACCCAGTTTCCCTCACAGTCAGTCTCTCCCATCAGGAAGCTTCCATAAGCTTCTTATCCTTATCCATCAGAGAGCAGGACAGAATGAAAACCACAATTACAGAAAACTAATCAAACTGAACTCCAGTACTTTGGCCACCTCATGCGTAGAGTTGACTCATTGGAAAAGACTCTGATGCTGGGAGGGATTGGGGGCAGGAGGAGAAGGGGACGACAGAGGATGAGATGGCTGGATGGCATCACTGACTCGATGGACGTGAGTCTGAGTGAACTCCGGGAGTTGGTGATGGACAGGGAGGCCTGGCATGCTGCGATTAATGGGGTCGCAAAGAGTCAGACATGACTGAGCGACTGATCTGAACTGAATCAAGCTGATCACATGGACCACAGCCCTGTCTAACTCAAAGAAACTATGAGCCATGCCGGGTAGGGTCACCCAAGATGGATGGGTCATGACAAAACATGGTCCACTGGAGAAGGGAATGGCAAACCACTTGAGTATTCTTGCTTTGCGAACCCCATGAACAGTATGAAAAGTACTCTATTGTACAGGCTTATTCAGCATGGCATCCAAAGCTGTTGGCATTTTTGCAAAGGTTCTCTCGTATTAGTTGTCATAATATTTTTATTTAAACAGCCTTGGCAGTTTGGATCACAGTTTGAGAGTGCCTAAGAGTTTGAGACTGGGTTTGTTTGTACTCTCTCATATGTTCGTGTGCAGGTAACATTGTTCACAACACTTTCCTTGAAGACAAACAAAGGACAAGATATTTCAGTACTGCTGGTGAAACTGACATTTAGAAAAAGGCAAACTAATTGCTATGCATACATACATTCCTTAAAAATTCGGAAAAGAAATCTATAGACAACTATAAATCAAAACTATTTACGAAGTGATTTTGCCATGTATACATATATAAGATTTGGCACCAATAAAACAGAATATTTCACTTGTGATAAAGTAATATTCTACTTAAAATAAGAGTATATATGTACATACACATATAAACCACAATTACATATGATATATATGACACAATGTGTAAATATATGCATATATGCATATACAGATATATATACAGAAAAAGTTTATTTATATGAACTTGAAATCTTTATTAAAACATTTTCAAATGCCTACATTGAAGCATTTTTATAGATACTCTATATTTTTCAAATAATAATATACATCAATACAGTATTTCATGATTTTCAGAGCACTGATATACACATGATGGTATTTAATTCTATCCAAAATTTTTTTTCCTACATTTTTAAGGCAAGAAAACTGAATCTTGGAGAGGATGAATGGCTTTTCCAAAGTCACATAAGAACTGAACATAGAGATGGAAATCCATGTCTTCAGATTCTGAATCTAATATTTTTTCTAATGAACTATTTAAACCTATCTGTTTAGTGATTAAGGTCTTTATAGAAAGCAATAAAATCAATCATCCTTAGTCTTCCACTTCCTATTTTATAAGGGGATGTACTCCATTGTTGAAAAAAAATATCCTTACATTAAGAAATGAGGATAGATTTTTTATATTTCCTTTGAAAGAACTATTTTATACTGTGCCCAGAACTACCATTTTATTCATTTTAGTGGAGGTAGGGTTTGAGAAGAGGAGAATCATGAACATGTTTCCCTCCATTCTGTACAAACGAAAAAGATGATTGGGGAAGCCATCCTGAGAGGCACAGGATAGACTAAAAAAATGTAGATGTTGGAATTAAGCCAACCTGGATTTTAACCCCAGCACCACCACATTTTCACAGCCAAATATCCTCAGGTAAGTCAGTGTCTGATTCTCAGTTTCCCCACCCATTAAATGGATTAAGTAATCTTATTTCACAGGAGTATTGTGAAGATTGGTTAAATAGTACATGAAAACATGGGGACATGGTAGCCATTAAGTGTTAGTTTTTACTTGTGTCAATTGATCTAGACATCAGCCAGACAGTACTTAAGCTTTGCCTCTCTCGTTTAAATTTCCTTTTCATGCTTTCACTTGGTGTTGATCTGGAAAACTGAGAAATTCACCCTGGTGTGGAGCAAAGGGTCAGCAACAATTCTCAATCCCTACTGAAATCTTTCTTGCACAAATACGTGCTTGTTTTGGCTTCCACACCAATCCAAATATGAGGCAAGACAATTTTATAAATTCTCTCTAGGTTTTTAGTTTCTCAATCCTTGCACATTTTCTAATCTTCATGATCATATATTTATCTGCCAATATCCCCCACTCCCATTCTTATAAAGCAAGAGGAAAAAGAAAAACTACATTCACTCCTATTGTTTTAGAACAAGCTGCGTGATTTTATATACAGTTATTGCGTGCATGCTCAATCGCTTCACTCATGTCCAACTCTTTGAGACTCTATGGACTGTAGTCCATCAGGCTCCTCTCTCCTTGGGATTCTCCAGGCAAGAATACTGGAGTGGGTTTCCATGCCCTCATCCAGGCAATTTTCTCGACCCAGGAATCAAACCTGCATATCCTGCATCTCCTGCATTACAGGTGGATTCTTTACCCACTGAGCCACCTGGGAAGCCCATATTTTGGTGTTGCTGCTGCTAAGTCGCTTCAGTCGTGTCCGACTCTGTGCGACCCCATAGATGGCAGCCCTCCAGGCTCCGCTGTCCCTGGGATTCTCCAGGCAAGAATACTGGAGTGGATTGCCATTTCCTTCTCCAATGCATGAAAGAGAAAAGTGAAAGTGAAGTCGCTCAGTTGTGTCTGACTCTTCGCGACCCCATGGACTGCAGCCTACCAGGCTCCTCCGTCCATGGATTTTCCAGGCAAGAGTACTGGAGTGGGGTGCCATTGCCTTCTCCAATATATAGGTGTTAGATAGAAAAAATGATAAACAGTTCACTCACCACGACCATTTTCTCATCCACCAGCTTCCTCCTTATGGTGATCTCTTTGCCATCCCAGTCCTGAACCTGAACCAAGGAGTCATCATCTAAGATTACCGTACTCTGAAACACAGACAAGACCAAATTCAGCTCAGACTGTGACATATGAACTCTAAAATTTTATCAGGAGACAAATTCTTTTCAGCTGTTGTGATATTCTCAGGTAGTTTTTGAATGGTGTTTACAATTCCATTTATTCTGAGACTTCATCAACAGTAAATTTGTTGGCTGATTCTTCTGGGGGAAAAGGTTTTAAAAGAGTAAAAACTAAATATTACCTTCAGGAGTAAGTAAAGTTTTTACAAAATGTATTTATTGTACAGGCCAAGTATTATCTTTTTGTGTAAAGAATCACAAGTGAGTTTCAAGTTTAAAAACATATGTGAAGCTAATTCAAACTCCCAATGTAAGATCCCATTTCCTCTTCTTACTCCAACAATATAAAAATAATTATAGTGTTGTGGGAATATAAAATGGTGTGGCACGTATTACAGTGAAAAAATGATGGGATTTGTAGAGCTTCCAGTTGATGAACATATTTTTTTTTAAAATAAGTTTATCTATTTACTTCTTTATCTTTGGCTGTGCTGGGTCTTCACTGCTTTGCTCAGGCTTTTCTCTAGTTGCTACAAGCAGGGATTACTTTCTAGTTGTGAGGTGAGGGCTTCTCACTGTGCTGGCTTCTCTTGTTGTGGAACACAAGCTCTAGAGTGTGTGGGCTCAGTAGCTGTGGTTGCTGGGCTCTAGGGCACAGGTGCAATAATTGTGGAGCACAGACTTAGCTGCTCCTCAGCATGTGGGATCTTCCTGGACCAGGGATTGAACTCATGTTCCCTACAATAGCAGGTGGATTCTTTACCACTGATCCACTGATCCACCAGGGAAGCCCTGATGAACATATTAGTGTGCTGGGAAGGTTGTGTACCTGGAGGGGTATGGAAACTTCAAACCATTTCCCACATACCTTGTCTTATGCATTTCTTCCCTTTTGTTGTTCCTGAGTTGTATGCTTTATAATAAAATGGCAATAGAGAGTAAAGCAATAATAATAATAGTAAAATAAATAATAAATAGAAATGATAGTAATTGTAACAACAACAGTAGCTAGCACTTTGGTAGCACTATTTATTGTGTGTGAGGCATTCTTCAAGAGTATTAACATATTCATGTAATTCTCACATCAACCTTACGACGTAAGTACTATAATTATTGGGCTTCCCAAGTGGCTCAGTGATAAAGAATCCACCTGCCAATGCAGGAGGCACAGGAGGTGCGGGTTCTATTCCTGAGTTGGGAAGATACCCCAGAGGAGGAAATGAGAACCCACTCCAGTGTTCTTGCCGAGATAATCCCATGGACAGAGGAACCTGGAGGGCTATAGTCCACTGGGTCACAAAGAGTTGGGCATGACTGAGTACACACACACTCTATAATTATCCCCTTTTGCAAATGAAATGGCTGAGTCACCATGAGTCTGTGACTTGCTCATAGTCACACGGTTGATTGAATGATTGGTGGCAGAGGTGGGATTTACACCCACACAATCCTGAGCCAGAGTTTGCAGCCTGCTCCTCAAAGTTTAGAGATAAGCCTGTTAAACTCTATTGCAGTTCAGTTCAGTTGCTCAGTTGTGTCCAACTCTTTGCGACCCCATGGATAGCTTGCAGCATGCCAGCCTTCCCTGTCCATCACCAACTTCCAGAGCTTGCTCAAACTCATGTCCATTGAGTTGGTGATGCCATCCAACCATCTCATCCTCTGTCATCCCCTTCTCCTCCTGCCTTCAATCTTTCCCAGCATCAGGGTCTTTTCCAATGAGTCAGTTCTTCGTATCAGGTGGCCAAAGTATTGGTGCTTTGGCTTCAATATCAGTCCTTCCAGTGAATATTCAGGACTGATTTCCTTTAGCATTGACTGATTTGATCTCCTTGCTGTCCAAGACACTCTCAAGAGTCTTTTCCAAGACCACAGTTCAAAAGCATCCATTCTTTGACACCCAGCTTTCTTTATGGTCTGACTATCACAGCCATACATGGCTACTGGAAAAGCTTACACCTCAGAGTTTATGCATCCACTGAGCTGGGTTTTCTACCAGAATTATTTACAGTCTGTCCTGTGATAGAGATAATGATAGTTACCAAATTTCCTTTCTGCACTTCTATACTTTCCAGTCTTCTTGTTTTGGTAGTTTTTTTTTTTTAATTTAGTATAGACATCTTTATTAAACATTTTTGGTCAAAATTCTTCCATTTGATATTATACAGGAATGTGAAGTCTCATATTATTTAACAGAAATCTGATAATGTGGTATTCAGTTCCTTTTATTAGGACTTCACTATCCATATTGTTTAACAATCTATTGAGTGCTTTCATTCAAATGATACATATTTATTGAGCAAATATTAATATTATGTAATATCACTAGGTTCTGTGAAACAGAACAGACAAGACGTCCTTTCTTGGAAGAGCTTATATTCTAGTGTGGAGGAACAGTCAATAAACAAAAAATATAAATAAAATGTGTAATATAGGTAAATTGTATATTGAAGTTGGAGCCCATGAGTGAAAGTGTGTTTCAACTCCAGGTGTAGACAATAAAAAGCCTAGTGTCTCTTTCCCTATTTTGTTGACTTAGATCACAAACTTCAGATGGTCCAGCTACAGGTTAGTTGAATCTCCTTTAGCCTGGTCCCTGGAGAAATTAAGAGGGACAGATACTCTACGCCCCCATCTCCAGCCTCCTCCTCCACAAAGAAACTTCTCCAACTCCACCATAACACTGAATATGTACTATGAGTTAGAACTCCGATTGTGTAAGCACTGAGAGCTTGTGGATAATTTGTTACTGTGACATAACCTCACCCATACCTGCTAATGGGCTTCCCATGTGGCACAGTGGTAAAGAATCTGCCTGCTAATGCAAAAGACACAAGAGACTTGGATTTGATGGATTTGATCTATGGGTCGGGAAGATCCCCTGAAGAAGGAAATGGCAACCCAATCCAGTATTCTTGCCTGGAGAATCCCATGAACAGAGGAGCCTGGTGGGCTACAGTCCACGGAGTTGCAAAGAGTCAGATTTGACTGAGCATGCACACACATACACACGCATGCATGCCAACTAACACAAGTTTTTTATTCATTGTAAATCCATGTATGGAAAACTGCTACAAAATGGAAAGGCAGAGTTTTGTTTCTGAGGTCTAAAAATGATTCTGAAAGTGTTTTCTGTTCAATATTTGCGTAAGAATTGTTAAAAACACCATTTTCACTTCTGGTCCCAGATACCACAGCCTCTGGTGACGGAATCTGGAAGTAGGCATTTTTTACTAACATGCCGTGAGATTTGTATGTATATTAAAATTTGAGTTCCTCAGACCAAGGCTTAAGCCAAAAGTTTATCTAACACACTTTAGATATGTTCACCATAATTGCTTACTTACCTGGGAAGATTTCAAAATTAACATTCGTAATTAAATTTATCTGAAAATGTTGAAGGCCTCACCTTGGTTTTATGGCCACCTGGTGTGGTTTCCTCAAATTCTTCTCCCAGTTTAAAGGAGATGTCATTATTTTTAAAGATGCTTTTGGTTTTTATAGTGATCAGATCTTCCTTTGTCATGATGGTCACAGTGGGCTTTGCCAGACAGCCTAGTTTCCTGCTGGCTCTTCCTATTCCTGGAAAACAGATAAAAGGACACAGTGATTAAATCTGTTGTTGTCTCCCAAGACTCTCGTTAGCTGTATATGCTAATTAGGAGGTTTTAGAGCTAAACAGATTTGACTCTGCTTGAATTCAAACTTCTAAGCTAGTAGCACCACCATTATATGTTAAAATAGGGTATTTTTTACAGAAAAAAAAAATCTATCTCCAGTTTTGATCTAACAGCTGTCATGTTTTCTGGTCCAGTAGCTATTAATCCTATTGTTTCATGGACCCTTCTGAAAATTTTCTTAAAGATATCAACCTTCTTCTTATTTTAAAAATGCACTCATTTACATAGAGACTAAACCCTTTGGCATGAATTCTTCCAGATCTTTATTCATTCTCTTACATTCTTTTATGTTCACATGTATAGGGTTTGTTTTTATCTATTATGTATTTTTACTGTTGTGAAATATACATAACATAAAATTTATCATTTTAACCATTTTAAATGGCAGTACATGTAAGTGCAATTTAAGTACAATTAAGTGTCAGTAAGTACATAAACAATGTTATGCAACCATCACCACTATATATAGAATTTTTAAAAATACAAATGTTTTGTTATAACGATTGTTATTCAACTTGATTTTCCCCTATATCTGTATGTTTTGGAGAGTTTCCATGTCAGTACATATAAGCACAGATTTTGTCATAGCTACATAATATTTCATAGTATGTACATTCTGATATTTAGTTATTTATGCCCTATTGATGCCTAATTTAAGGATCTTGAAATAGGGAGAGTATCCTGGGTTGTCCAGGTGGACCCCAAATATAGTCACAAATGTCCACATGAAATGTCGAAGAAATTTTCCTTATAAGAAGAGGAAGAGGGATATTAGACTCTAGGAGAAAATGTGACTTAGGAGCAAAGAGTGATGTGCCATGGCCACATGCTAAGGAATGCCAGCAGTCATCAGAAGCTGGAACACAAGATCGATCCTCAAAAGGCACAGAGCAAATGTTTGCAAAATGAGCATTTTTCAAGATAATAATGAACGGATTTGTGGACACAGGTCGGGAAGGAGAGGGTGGGACAAACTGAGAGAGTAGCATTGATGTATATACAATCTCTCAGTCGTATCTGACTCTTTGCGACTCGATGGACTGTAGCCCGCTAGGCTCCTCTGTCCATGGGATTTTCCAGGCAAAAATGGAGTGGATTGTCATGCCTTCTCCAGGGGATCTTTCTGACTCGAGGGTTGAACGTGTCTCTTGCATCTCCTGCATTGGCAGTCAGGTTCTCTACCAGTAGCACCACCTGGGAAGCCCAATATATACACTACCACGTGTAAAATAGATAGGTGGTGGGAAACTGCCGTATAGCAAAGGAAGTTTACCTCAGCGCTCTGCGATGACCTAGAGGCGTGAGTTAGGGGAGGTGGGAGGGAGGCCCAAGATGGAGGGCATATATGGGTACATATAGCTGATTCACATTGTTGTACAGCAAAAACTAACACAAAGTTTATACTCCAATTAAAAGTAATACTCCAATTTTATATTGGAGTATATATACACCAATTAAAAATTAATTAATTTTTAAATGTGATTTTTTTGTTTTAAATCATTTATTGAAATCATTTACTATTTAGTATATGGCACATGTGCAAATCAAGGGTAAATTACGTGAGAGCAGGGATTATGTCAACTTCAACTAGTTTTGCACAGAACTGTATCTAGGTGCTAAATCAATATTTATTGTTTCTATGTGAAAAACTGAAGGAAGAGGTTCACACAGAGCAAGTTCTGTGCTGTCAAAGCTCCCACTTTTACTGGCTGTGATATGCAAGTAAATATGGCTCACCCAGTTCTTTCATATATTCTTCAAAATTTTCACAAGAAATGGATTTCCATGTTCCCTGGAACAGATCAACCATTCTGCCTAAGTTGACTTTAAGGAAAAATTGCATCATATAAATAAGTATGTTCCTTGAAATATGTTGGAACCTGTTTTCAATACAATTCTGGTTGATAGTGCAGAAGAGTCAGGGAAAAAAAAAATAATAAGGTACTCTAATCTTTGTCATTGTCCCATCAAACCACCCAAAGCAGGAAAGCTCTCTCAAATGTAAGGAAGTCAAGATGAAAATGGAACATGGTACAGATTTTAGCAGGACTAGATGTAATTTTTCCAACTCTAATTTAGGGTCAAAACTAATGTTACAAATTCTTTTCTGTTTCCTTCCATAAGAACGCTACACACAGCAATGAGTGAAGCAAGTGCAAACTGAGACAGCTGTGTCTTATGTCTAAATTCCAGGTCTCTCTCTTTGTTTCTCTAGTCAAGGATGATCTAGAAAAAAAGCCAATGTCTTAGCTGTATAGAGAGCTTGTAATATTTTCATTTTTGATCAGTTCAGTTCAATTCAGTAGTTCAGTCATGCCCGACTCTTTGCGACCCCATGGACTACAGCTTGCCAGGCCTCCCTGTCCATCACCAACTCCCAGAGTTTACCCAGACTCGTGTCCATTGAGTCAGTGATGCCATCCAACCATCTCATCCTCTGTCGTCCCCTTCTCCTCCTGCCTTCAATCTTTCCCAGCATCAGGGACTTTTCAGATGAGTCAGCTCTTTGCATCAGGTGGCCAAAGTACTGGAGTTTCAGCATCAGCATCAGTCCTTCCAATGAACACTCAGGACTGGTCTCCTTTAGGATGGACTGGTTGGATCTCCTTGCAGTCCAAGGGACTCTCAAGAGTCTTCTCCAGCACCACAGTTCAAAAGCATCAGTTCTTCAGCGCTCAGCTTTCTTCATAGTCCAACTGTCACATCCATACATGACCACTGGAAAAACCATAGCCTTGACTAGATGGACCTTTGCTGGCAAAGTAATGTCTCTGCTTTTTAATATGCTGTCTAGGTTGGTCATAACTTTCCTTCCAAGGAGTAAGTGTATTTTAATTTCATGGCTGCAATCACCATCTACAGTGATTTAGGAGCCCCCAAAAATAAAGTCAGCCACTGTTTCCACTGTTTCCCCATCTATTGATACTTTGAACTAAAAACCAGAGAGACTCCATAGATGGCATTTGAACCAAAATGTTAAGTTTAGTCAGTGCTAGAACAACCATTTTAAGTCATGTACATATTGAGCAAGAGAATGGAGCATAAAGAAAAGGAAGGAAATACAGCAACTATGATGAAATCTTTCCAGTGAATATTCCAGTTGATTTAGGGTTGACTTGTTTGATCTTGTTTTTTTGCAAGGGACTCTCAAGAGTCTTCTCCAGCCCCACAATTTGAAAGCATCAGTTCTTCAGCATTCAGTCTTCTTTACAATCCAACTCTCACATCTGTGACTACTAGAATAACCATAGCTTTGACTACATGGATCTTTGTCAACAAAGTAATGCCTCTGCTTTTTAATACACTATTTAGGTTTGTCATAGCTTTTCATCCAAGGAGCAAGCATCTTTTAATTTCATGCCTGCAGTCACTGTCCTACTACCCTGAGTGTAATTAAACCACTGCTCATTCAACCCACATCCATACACTGAGCTGACCTCTCCACAACTCATGTCCAGGCTTCTTCTACTCCTTCGGCTGATCACTAGGACCCACCCATAGTCCTAGGAATGATCTGAGGGGGTGGGTACTCAAGCAGTGGGGACATGGTCTGGGCTACCTGCTCACAGTTACCTCACATCTCCTGGTCTTACCCAGCCTTGATCCCAGATGCACAACTTTGATTTTACTTGGGCCTGCTGCTGGGGCTGCCTGAGTTTATGACTCTGTGGGTCTGACAGAATCCAGCTCATAATGGACAGTTCCAGACACATGGTTACTTGGCATCCTCTAATCAAGAATTCCGTCTATGCTCAGTCCCTGTAACACAACAAGAACTCTTTGCAAAAAGCATGTAAGTTCCCATTGCAGATGGCGTGGCCTTGTTCCCCAGTGTCGGAGGTCTGTGTTGTGTAGCTCCTACCCTGCTTTACCTATGTGTTACGCTGGGTCTTTTCCCAACACTAACACCTCCAACAGCATAGAGTTTACCAGATCATCTGACCCAAGTAGCAGAGCTACTTGTATTGCAGCCCTGACTTCCTGCTTCAGGCCTCACTCAGGGCAGAGATATTCACTTGTCACCCAGTATATGGGCTGGAACATGTTTATGGATGTGGAGTCTGTTTCCTTCTTTCAAGTAGAAAGGTAAGATGTAGCAAATTGTCTTAGAGATGTCTTCACCTTCCCTTGACCCACCTGGATCACTAAACACTTTATAACCCTAGAAGTTTCCTAGTTGCACCCACTTTAACACTCATGCTTTGCCATGCCTGTGTCTTACCAGTGCCTCCAGCATGCGAGCCACTTCTTGCTCACCCTCCTGATCAATGCAATGTTGTGTAGGATGTCCAGACAACCCAGATCTTATCTGAATGTGTATTATGACAGAGAATAGAAGATAATGAAGCCTCAAACAGACCTGTACATGTATATAGTCAACCGTTTCATGTAAATGCAAGCAGTTTCTGATCTTTCCAGATTGGGAGAAAAAAAAGTGCCAAATCACATGGATACTGTGTACCTGAGGCCATATTCATCTGCTCTTGCAAAAGTAACACATAGCGCAGCAGCCGCAATCGGGGCTATTATTTGAGCTGGCTGTGGCCTACAGTCATTCTCTGATTCATTGGTTTCTACAGGGACCAGACTGGTGAATTAAATGGAGCTATGATATGAACCTCTGTCCCCTGCATTCTCAATATTGTTTAGAGTAGCATTAATTTCTACCATTCCTCTTCATCACCACTTCCAAATGCAGTATTGTTAGATTCACCATCTTCGCCAGGATTGACCAGGGGCTGGGATAGAGAGGAGAACGGAATGTAGAAGTACAGTTTCAAAAGATTCCATATCGCCTTCTCACTACGATAGCTCATTTGGTTGGAATGGGAAGAATTCAAGATGGAGGCTACTCCAATGGCCACCTATATCAGTCCCAGTTATATAGTCAAGGACAGGGGAGGTCATCACTGGTTGGGTCCACAGACTTACTGGATACACTGAGAACCAGAATGTTGATTATTACCTGGCTCTAGTACATCTCCTCTCTAACATGCTGCTTTGGAACTCTGTGAGTCAATGTTAATTCAGATCCACTACCCTTATAATATTTGGATATCCCTCTTTTCCCAGAATTTATTTTCTCAGCTGAATTACAGTTTATCTCTTTTGAGGAAAATGGAGGAGGTAAACACACTGTATTTTCCCCATGGCATTTTAAGATTCTTCCTCTTGTGGACTTGGTAACCTCTTTAGCCACTGTTTTCCGGGTTTGAAAACTGCCTGAAGTTTGAGATCTGGGCAAAGGATCATGAATTTCTATTGGCATGATGACCCTTAGCCTGCTGCTCATACATTCTTGTCTTTTGATTGTATTGATTAAGCAGTATCCCCATTAGTTATTCATCTACTTTGCCTCTAGGGGTGCCATGTTCTATTAAGCATCTCCACAATTCCCTCCAGGTCAAGCCCTTTTAGCTACAACCCCCTGGCTTCTGGCAGGAAAGTGCTGCCACCCAGTCCCTATTGCTTCCCATTTCCCTATTGCTATCAATGAGCAAACTGACTGATTGATATGGAATTAATATGGATACACATATAGCTATAAATATCTTTTTCTCTTTTTAAAGAAAGGTATAATAACTATATTGATCCATACCAGAAGTACAGCTCTTTTTATTTTCCTGTAGAGAAGGAGAGATGAGAGCCCCACAATATAAGAGTTGCCAGTGCTTTGGTATATTGAACTTGAGTTATTTCAGCTAAGCAATTTGAAGTGCATTGGAGCTGGACAAGGCATTGTGCATACTCCGCAGAGACTGGCATGCTAGGAAAACTCAGGCTTCACTCATTTGCTATTCATTCAATAAATCTTTGTTGCTGTTGTTTTCTTTTATTTAGTCACTAAGTCGTGTCTGACTCTGCAACCTGATGGACTGCAGCATGCCAGGCTCCTCTGTCCTTCACCATCTCCCAGAGTTTGCTCAAATGTATGTCCATTGAGTTGGTGATTCTATCTAATCATCTTATCCTCTGTCATCCCCTTCTCCTTTTGCCTTCAATCTTTCCCAGCATCAGGGTTTTTTTTTTTTTTTTCCCAATGAGGCACCTCTTCTCATCAAGTGGCCAAAGTATTGGAGCTTTTCAGTACCAGTCCTTGTAATGAATATTTGGGGTTGATTTCCTGTAGGATCAACTGGTTTGATTCCCTTGTTGTCCAAAAGACTCTCAAAATAAACTTTGAGTCCCTGTTAAATGAAAGACCCCAGTGCTGGGCATGAGGTGTATAATGATGAATGAAAGAGATGTGCAAAATGTTTCCAATATTATGAAAGAGAATATGAAATGATGCTAAATTCCTCAATGTTTCCATATGGAGATCTATCTGTACAATATAAGCAGGGAGAAACAATTCCTTTTTTAGAGCAAAGATTGGCAAGCTATGATCTACGTCCTAAATCCAGCTACCACCTATAGGTAAAGATTTATTAGAACACAGCCACACTTATTATCTGTGGCTGCTTTCAGGCTACAGTAGAAGAACAGGGTATTTGGGACAGACACCACATGGCTTGCAAAGCCTCAAATATTTACTGTCTGGCCCTTTACAGAAAAATGCTTGCCAATCCCCATTTTAGAGTCTTGTATGTATCTACGTGATAGTTGCTCAGTCGTGTCCAGCTTGTTGCAACGCCACGGACAGTAGCCCATCAGGCTCCTTTGTCCATGGAATTGTAGAATAATAGAGAGGGCTTTCATTTCCTCTTCCAGGGGATCTTTGCCACCAGGGATCTCCCGCATTGTAGGCGTATTCTTTACCATCTGAGTCACCAGGGAAGCCCTTTAGAATCTTAGGTCTGACTTAAATTAATATTTAAAACTCGGGATCATAACAATTACTGTGTGTGTGGGCTTTCTTTGGGCTTTCCTTGTGGCTCAACTGGTAAAGAATCTGCCTGCTGTGCGGGAGACCTGGGGTCGATCCTTGGGTTGGAACGATCTACTGGAGAAGGAAACAGTTACCCACTCCAGTATTCTGGCCTGAAGAATTCAGACTATAGAGTCCATGGGGTCGCAAAGAGTTGGACATGACTGAGAGATTTTCACTTTTTAGAATCAAACCTCATATGCATCAGAGATGCTCAGAGGGCTCAAACAAAACTTTGTGTGCACCAGGACCAAGAGACCCAAAAAAGACTGAGCCAGAACTGTGTTTGAGTGTCTCCTGTGGAGGTACTGATCTGCAGTGGCCTGCAACTGGGGCAGAAGCTCTGAGTGCAGGAGACCTGGTCACATAGCCTGTGGCATAAGCCATCTTGGAGGAGGTCACCTTTAACCCCACCATAGAGCCGCTAAGCAGACGACCCACCCATAAACTTCAGAACAATTATACCAAAGAAATTCCTT
Source organism: Bos javanicus (assembly GCF_032452875.1). Taxonomy (NCBI): domain Eukaryota; kingdom Metazoa; phylum Chordata; class Mammalia; order Artiodactyla; family Bovidae; genus Bos; species Bos javanicus. The sequence continues at coordinate 44,892,226 of NC_083881.1, forward strand.
CACTGTTTATAAAGTTCTAGGACCCACAACAGATTTCCCAACCTGGGGATTTGGCAAAGGGACTGAGAACCCCTGGGGAATTTGACTTTGGAGGTCAGTGGGATTTGATTACAGAACTTACACAGGACTGGGGAACCAGACTATTGGAGGGCACAAACAAAACCTGTGTGCACCAGGACCCAGGAGAAAGGAGCAGTAACTCCACAAGAGACTGACCTAGACTTGCCTATGAGTGTCCAGGGGTGTTCGTCAGAGGTGTGGGTCAGCAGTGGCCTGATGCAGGGTCAGGGCACTGAGTACGGCAGTGCCTGCATCAGGCCTTTTGAAGGAGGTCCATTATTTTCATTACCTCCAGCATAGTTGGGGCTTCCCTGATAACTCAGTCGGTAAAGAATCTACCTGCAATGCAGGAGACCCCCATTTGATTCCTGGGTCAGGAAGACCCACTGGAAAAGGTATAGACTATCCACTCCAGTATTATTGGGCTTCCATGGTGGCTCAGCTGGTAAAGAATTTGCCTGCAATGTGGGAGATCTGGGTTCAGTCCCTGGGTTGGGCAGATCACCTGAAGAAGGGCAAAACTATTCACTCCAGTATTCTGGCATGGAGAATTCCATGGACTATATATAGTCCATGGGGTCACAAAGAACCAGACAGGACTGAGCGACTTTCACTCTCACTTTTCGCTTTTGTTAGGTAGGTGGAATAGGCAAAAGGAGTCCAAAATAGCAGTGGCTAAAAGACAAGGAAGGTCAAAGGAAGGCCCGAGGACCAGAGTGAAGACTTCAGGCAGAACAAACAGCACTCCTGGCTAAGCCCAATTTTCATAGGGCAGGCCCAGGTGGAGGAAAAAATATATAAAAGGAGGAGCCAAAGTGCTTTCTGATGGACTCTCTTTCTCCTGTGTGCGTGCGCTCTCTCTCTCTCACTCACTCTCTCTCTCCTGCTATCTTCTAAATAAAATAGATTTGTAACACTGATTCAGAAAACGAAGATCATGGCATCCGGTCCCATCACTTCATGGGAAATAGATGGGGAAACAGTGGAAACAGTGTCAGACTTTATTTTTTTGGGCTCCAAAATCACTGCAGATGGTGACTGCAGCCATGAAATTAAAAGACGCTTAATCCTTGGAAGGAAAGTTATGTCCAACCTAGATAGCATATTCAAAAGCAGAGACATTACTTTGCCAATAAAGATCTGGCTAGTCAAGGCTATGGTTTTTCCAGTGGTCATGTATGGATGTGAGAGTTGGACTGTGAAAAAGGCTGAGCGCCAAAGAATTGATGCTTGTGAACTGTGGTGTTGGAGAAGACTCTTGAGAGTCCCTTGGACTGCAAGGAGATCCAACCAGTCCATTCTGAAGGAGATCAGCCCTGGGATTTCTTTGGAAGGAATGATGCTGAAGCTGAAACTCTAGTACTTTGGCCACCTCATGGGAAGAGTTGACTCACTGGAAAAAACTCTGATGCTGGGAGGGATTGGGGGCAGGAGGAGAAGGGGACGACAGAGGATGAGATGGCTGGATGGCATCACTGACTCGATGGACGTTGAGTCTGAGTGAACTCTGGGAGTTGGTGATGGACAGGGAGGCCTGGCGTGCTGCGATTCATGGGGTCGCAAAGAGTCGGACACAACTGAGCGACTGAACTGAACTGAACTGACTGAACACTGATTTGCCCAAGAACTATAACACGGTTTGTCCAAGACCCGAGAGCTGTGACACGCTGAGGGCTTTAATGTCCATCACTCCAAATCTTTGTTGTGATGAGACAAAGAACCGAGGAACATACACTCGCATGACATCTATGGTGCTGTGACTCGGATTTAACCTGGCTGAAACAACCTCTGCACAGAAGAGGCCAAGCACAGCAGGAGCCCAACTCAGTGAAGCTCCCGTGCTAGAAGCAGAAGGCAAAGAAACCCAACGCGGGGGAAGGCCCATCATGCTGGAAACCGGGACAGCGAAAAACGAACTCAGCAGAAAGCTCACGTGACCCAGTCTCAGATTCCAGAAGACCTCCCGTTAAGGTAAGAGGTCCTCACTCCTATGGCTGGAGGGACCTTTACAATCTCTCGTTTCTTGTTTCCTTGAACCTCCCGCGAACAGGCGGGTGGCAGGGGCACAACTGAGGGACTCTGGAGAGGCTACTCCTCAGTATGTCCCAAAGGCGCTATCTGCTGAGCCCCAGTAGCTGTTACACAAGCCAGTGGGGGTTCTTCTGTCCTTTCTCTTCTCTATGCCAAGGATCAGACCAATGAAACTGTGAGCACCGGTCAGATATTTAGCAAATTTTCCGGCGGGCTCTGAAGGTGATTCCTTGGCACGTTTTCCCCACTGCTTTTTCCTCCTGTCCTTCAGCTCTCTCCCGGGACTCAAGCCCGGCCAAAACTAATGAAACTCAGGCTCTGATGCCTCATTGCAAAAATTCATTGAGAGACAAAGCGATAAGAGGTGGATTTGTTAGGATCCAGAGAGAAGCCACTCATCAGGGTGTGAGCCCTTGGGGCCATGGTATTAGGCCCGGATAGGTTTTATGAGGGGGTGGAATTCATATGCTAATGAGTGAGAGGATCATCCCAGCCATTGGGGAACCACCCACTCCTCCCTCTTCTGACCTTGTGCCTTGGAGCTGTCCTGCCACCTCTGGGTGTGTCTGTTGGCTTATAGATTGGGGATTAAGGTTTACTTGAATCATCTTGGACCCAATTGATTTTAATTGGTTTACATTATACCATTGTGCTATGTCATTCTTTCGAAGGTTGTGCTCTGCCCTCTTCCCTCCTGTTTCATGCTCTTTTCCTGAGCCCCATCCAGACCCACAATTGCCTGTACAATCTTCTGGAGAGACAACCAGAAAATAGCTGGCCTTGGGAGGGAAATACTCTATAATATCCAACCCCCTAATCCTACCCAATACTGGTCACACTGGAGATCTTGGGGATGCCCAAACTCCAGTCCACGGAGTCCCAGGAGGTCATCACGCCTTGACCTGCCTAGGGTTCGGTCTTCAAAAGGTTGTCACACCTCAACCTGCTCGGGGACCCTCTAGTCCCAGGGGTCCCAGGAGGTCGTCACGCCTCTACCTGCCCAGGGACCCAATTCTTGGGAGGCCGTCATGCCTCGACCTGCCTGGGGATTCGATCTCTAGGAAGCTGTCACGCCTCAGGCTGCCTGGGGATCTGCACCCTGACCCGGGGACGCCTGGCTCTCCGGTTGCAACAGTTCTGGGTAGGATGAACTTACATCATATCTATTCCCGTCCACAGTGGGCAAACTAGCAGAGTTACAAACCTCTTAATTCTACCCAGCACTGGTCACACTGGAGATCTTAGGGATGCCCAAACTCCAGTCCCAGGGGTCCCAGGAGGTCGTCATGCCTCAACCTGCCCAGGGACCCAATTCTCAGGAGGCCGTCACGCCTCAACCTGCCTGGGGATCTGCACCCTGACCTGAGGACGCCTGGCTCTCAGGTTGCAACAGTTCTGGGTAGGATAAACTTCAGAAAGAATCATCCCTAAGGAAGTCCACCCATGGAAACATAAAGAAGCCTATTATTTGTGGGACTGTGCCCAGTCTCAGCAATAACTCAGGAGCCCAATGAGAACCCCATTGCCTTTCTGGAGAGGCTAAAAGAGGCACTCCAAAAGTTTACCAACCTGGACTTAGACTCTTACGAGGGATGGGTGATTTTAAAGGACAAATTCCTGTCCCAATGTGCATCAGATATCAGAATTAAGTTACAGCAGCTACAACAGCAGGACCCTGCTGCCTCTTTAGATGAGATGGTCCAGACAGCCACCAATACCTTTTATAACAGAGAACAGGAGAAGGAGGCCAAGGCCCAGGAGAAGGAGAAAAAGAAAGAGACAAGGCATGCCCAGATGCTGGCCGCCCTCCAGAGAAGCCCTATGGCAAACCCCAAGTCCTTGAAGGACAAGGCACCAGACAAATGTCTGATCTGTAAACAGGCGGGGCATTGGGCCAAAGAGAGAACGGCTTGCCACAAATACCATCAACTGGGACACTGGGCGGCACTCTGCCCTTGGGACCCAAGAGCCTCAAGGTCAAGTGCCAAGCCTACCCTCACGATGGTTCAAGAGGACTGAAGCGGCCTGCTCCAGCCAGCCTGCCTGTCATGGATAACCATCACGGGGCTGGAGCCAAGGGTGCAACTGGATGTGGCAGGTAGGTCTGAGAATTTCTTGGTTGACACAAGGGCTACCTACTCTGTCTTAATCTCCTAGTCCAGAGCCTTCTCCTCCCAAATCTGTACCATTTTGGGTGCTACAGGAAAAGCAACTACTAAAAGATTCACCCAAGCACTTCTTTGTTGCTGGGATGAACAAATATTTTCCCACCAGTTTCTGGTCATCCCTGAGTGTCCTACTCCCTTATTGGGGAGAGATATACTCACTAAACTGGGGACCACCCTTGTGATGGGAAGTTTTTCAGCCCCTAGAGCTCTACAGCTCCTGGTTACTACTGAAGAACCCATTACACCTTCAATAGAGAAGGACCAAAAACTGTGGGAAGACAAAATTAACCCCCAGGTGTGGGACCAGGGGATCCCTGGACGAGCCCAACAAGCTGAACCGGTCATCATTGTCCTCCGAGATCCCACTCGGTTTCCTAACCGGAAATAATACCCTCTCAAAAGAGAGGCTCGGGAGGGACTACAGCCTTTAATAAATAAATTCCTTGCTTGTGGACTATTGGTCCCCACCAGTTTGCCATGTAACACCCCAATCCTCTCTGTAAAGAAAAAAGATGGAACCTGGTGAATGGTTCAAGATCTCCAGATCATAAATGAAGCTGTAGTCCCCCTCCATCCCACAGTACCCAATCCCTATGTAATCTTGGGAGAAATCCCACCCAGTGCCAAGTGGTTTACGTCTTGGATCTCAAAGATGCATTTTTTTGGCATACCACTGGCTAAAGAATCCCAATACCTTTTTGCCTTTGAGTGGGAAGCCCCAGGAGAAAAACACCAACAGATGACTTGGACAGTATTATCTCAGGGGTTCAGAGATAGCCCCCACCTGTTTGGACAGGCCCTTAGCTGGGATCTCCTAGATCTGGACCTGGGACCTAATGTGAAAATATTACAATATGTAGATGACCTACTAATCTGCTCTCCAGATGAGAAAAGTGCCCAACAACATGCAATTCAGGTTCTAAACTTCTTGGAGGAAAGGGGATATAAAGTCTCCAGTGCTAAGGCTTAGATGGTCGAGACAAAGGTCACTTACCTGGGAGTTCAAATTACACATGGGTCCAGGAGGCTGTCCTCTGATCAGGTACAAGGAATTCTCCACTTGCCCTCTGCCACAACTCAAAAACAATTGCGAGCTTTCCTGGGGCTAACTGGTTATTGTAGAATCTGGATACCCAGTTATGGTCTAATTGCCCAGCCTTTATATGAAAGCTTAAAGGGGCGAGATGATTCAATACCACTGATGTGGGGAACTCCTCAAAAGAAGGCAGAGGCTACACTAAAACAGTCCTTAACTCAGGCACCTGCCTTGAGGTTGCCAGACCCATAAAAAGCATTCCAACTTTATGTCCATGAAAGAGAGGGAATAGCCTTGGGAGTGTTAACTCAAAGGTTGGGATCTGAGCCCTAGCCTGTAGCTTACTTATCCAAGAGGCTCGATCCAACTACCCAAGATTGGCCCCCCTGCCTTTGAAATCTTGCAGCTATTGCAGTCATGATAGAAGATGCTTTAAAACTCTCCTTTGGAGGCAAACTATTTTTACCAGCCACCAAGTAAAACAACTCCTAAATGGGAGAGGCCATTTATGGATGTCTGATCAAAGAATCCTCAGATATCAAGTAATGCTGATGGAAAATCCAGGCCTCACTATATCCCCTTGTGAGGTTCTTAACCCAGCCACCCTCCTACCTATCCCTGAGAGCTTTCACTCTTGTCTAGAATCCTTGGACCACTGGACAAAACCCCGAGAGGGATTTTCAGAAGATCCTCTGACCAATCCTGAGGAAATCTGGTACACTGATGGAAGCAGCTTTGTCTTGGATGGAAAAAGAAGAGCCGGGTATGCAGTAGTCTCCAATTTTGAGACCATAGCGGCTAAGCCTCTGCCACCAGGTGCTTCAGCCCAATTAGCTGAGCTCATAGCCCTGACTCGAGCTGTAGAGCTGGGAAAAGGAAAAAGAATAGCCATTTACACTGACTCCAAGTATGCCTTTCTGGTGCTACATGCACATGCGGCTGTTTGGAAAGAAAGGGGCCACTTGACCACCCGAGGGTCCCCAATCAAATATGGTGATCAGATTCTTTGACTCTTGGAGGCAGTCCATCTGTCTACTGAGGTTTCAGTCTCTCACTGTAAAGGATACCAAAAAGGGAACACGGGAATGGCACAAGGGAACTAAGCAGCTGATCAGGCAGCTAGGAGAGCAGCATTACAGAACCATAACATAATAGGGATTGCCACCTTAGTTCCACAGACTAATTTGCCAGAAACTCCTTCATATACTGAAGGTGAGACTCTTAAAGCTAAGAGCGAGGGCTTTCAAGATCATATGGGGTGGTTCCAAAGGGAGGGACTCCTTTTTCTGCCTGGGAACCTCCAATGGAAGCTGGTTAACTCCTTACATGCCACTACTCATTTAGGAGAAAAGACCCTCCAAAGATTACTAGAAAGGTCCTTCAGAGGAACAGGCTTCCAAACAACTATAAGACAGGTGGTCTCCTCTTGTCCCACTTGCCAATGAAACAACCCCCAAGGAGCTCGAAGACCCCAGCTGGCCCAGCCCATCCAACGACGTGGAGCCTACCCAGGAGAGGACTGGCAGATGGACTTCACCCAGATGCCAGTTTCTCAAGGGTATAAATACTTATTAGTTATGATAGATACATTCACAGGATGGATTGAAGGCTTTCTCACCCAGACTGAGAAGGCTGAGGAGGTGGTAAAAAAACTGCTCCATGAAATCATTCCAAGATTTGGTCTGCCCAGGGCATTACAAAGTGACAATGGGACATCATTTACTTCTAAGGTCACCCAAGGAGTCTCAATCAATTATTAAAATCAGCGATAAAAAAGATAACCCAGGAGACCTCCCCTGGATGGAAGGAGGCTTTACCAAGAGCTCTCCTCCGCACCTGCATTGCCCCTAAGGAACAGGTTGGTCTTAGTCTCTTAGGAGACCTTTTGTTTATGTCAATGACCTCTTCCTAGATCCAGAGGTTCAGACCCTCCAGTCTTATACCATGGCCAGTGGGCAAGTCCAACAGGATATACGCTTGTGGGGTATGAACCAGGACCCAAAAGATTCTAAAGAGTCACCACGATATGCTCCAGGGACTCAAGTCCTAATTAAAGTCTGGAAAGATGGGTCCCCAAAGGCTCAACTCCAGCCCACATGGAAGGGCCCCTAACCTGTAATACTTTCTACCCCCACAGCAGTCAAGGTACCAGGACATGACTACTGGATTCACTACTCACGAGTCAAGCTGTGGAAGAAAACAGAAGAGGACACTCGATATACCTGTGAGCCCCTGGGAGATCTCAGATACCTATTCAGAACTACCAATGAGTGCCATTCTAATGAACACCCCCAAAACCTGGTTTCTGGGGATAAGATTTCTCAGGATAACTCTAAGGAGCCAACACAGCTTGACAGAGACTGTACTCCAAGACAGACAGGAAATAGATCTTCTGATCCCTGAACAAAGAGGGACTTGAGCCATCCCTGCCATGTGAATTTAAAATTGACCAATGTCCCTTCTAGTCCTTGTTATGCTACATTGATGATGCTTATGATTATTCCATGTACTGTCAATTATCTAACCTGTTTTGTCTCTGCCCAGGTCAACCAGCTATAACATGCAGTGCCAGTTCAACAAAGATATAAAACTACAGCCGAACAAGGAAATTGTCACACACCCTTGGACACCACTATAAGGACTCTGAGGATTGAGACTAGCAAAAGGGGGAGGCCCAATACCCCTCGCCATCCCAGTTCAGCAGGAAGTAGCCAGAAAGACCTCGACGCCCCTATTCCCAAAGAATTGGGCCTCCCATCTCTTGAGGGGGGAATGTTAGGTAGGTAGAATAGGGAAAAGGAGTCCAAAATGGCGGTGGCTAAAAGACAAGAAGGTCAAAGGAAGGCCCGAGGACCAGAGTGAAGACTTCAGGCAGAACAAACAACACTCCTGGCTAAGCCCAATTTGCATAGGGCAGGCCCAGGTGGAGGAAAAAACATATAAAAGGAGGAGCCAAAGTGCTTTCTGACGGACTCTCTCTCTCCCACGTGCGTGCACTCTCTCTCTCTTTCTCACTCACTCTCTCTCTCCTGCTATCTTCTAAATAAAATAGAGCTGTAACACTGATTTGCCTAAGAGCTATAACACGGTTTGTCCAAGACCTGAGAGCTGTGACGCACTGAGGGCTTTAATGTCTGTCGCTCCAAATCTTTGTTGTGATGAGACCAAGAATCGAGGAACGTACACTCGCATGACACTAATCAAACTGACCACATGGACCACAGCTTTGTCTAACTCAATGAAACTATGAGCCATGCCATGTAGGGTCACCTAAGATGGATGGGTCATGGTGGAGAGTTCTGACAAAACATGGTCCACTGGAGAAGGGAATGGCAAACCACTAAAGTATTCTTGCCTGGAGAACCCCATGAACAGTATGAAAAGGCAAAATATATGACACTGAAAAATGAACTCCCCAGGTAGGTATGTACCCAATATGCTACTGGAGAAGAGTGGAAAAATAACTCCAGAAAGAATGAAGAGATGGAGCCAAAGTGAAAACAACACCCCATCATGGATGTGACTGGTGATGGAAGTAAAGTTCAATGCTTAAAGAGCAATATTGCATAGGAACCTGGAATGTTAGGTCCATGAATCAAGGTAAATTAGAAGTGATTAAACAGGAGATGAAAAGAGTGAACGTCGACATTCTAGGAATCAGCGAACTAAAATGGACTGAATGGGTGAATTTAATTAAGATGACCATTATATCTACTATTGTGGGCAAGAATCCCTTAGAAGAAATGGAGCAGCCCTCATAGACAACAAAAGAGTCTGAAATGCATTACTTGGGTGCAGTTTCAAAAATGAAAGAATGATCTCTGTTCATTTTCAAGGCAAGCCATTCAATATCACAGTAATCCAAGTCTATACCCAACTAGTAATGCTGAAGAAGCTGAAGTTGAATTGTTCTATGAAGACCCACAAGAGTTCTTAGAACTAACACCCAAAAAAGATGTCCTTTTCATTATAGGAGACTGGAATGCAAAAGTAGGAAGTCAAGAGATACCTGGAGTAACAGGCAAATTTGGCCTTGGAGTGCAGAATGAAGCAAGGCAAAGGCTAATAGAGTTTTGCCAAGAGAACGCACTGGTCATAGCAAACACCCTCTTCCAACAACACAAGAGAAGACTCTACACATGGACATCACCAGACGGTCAACACCGAAATCAGATTGATTATATTCTTTGCAGCCAAAATGGAGAAGCTCTATACAGTCAGCAAAAACAAGACCAGGAGCTGACTGTGGCTCAGATCATGAACTCCTTATTGCTGAATTCAGACTTAAATTGAAGAAAGTAGGGAAAACCACTAGACCATTCAGGTATGACCTAATCAAATCCTTTATGATTATACAGTGGAAGTGACAATTAGATTCAAGGGATTAGATCTGATAGACAGAGTACCTAAAGAACTATGGACAGAGGTTCCTGACATTGTACAGGAGGCAGTGATCAAGATCATTCCCAAGAAAAAGAAATGCAAAAAAGCAAAATGGCTGTCTGAGGAGGCCTTACAAATAGCTGTGAAAAGAAGAGAAGCGAAAAGCAAAGGAGAAAAGGAAAGATATACCCATTTGAATGCAGAGTTCCGAAGATTAGCAAGGAGAGATAAGAAAATCTTCCTCAGTGATCAATGCAAAGAAATAGAGGAAAACAACAGAATGGGAAAGACTAGAGATCTCTTCAAGAAACTAGAGATACCAAGGGAACATATCTTGCAAAGATGGGTGTAATAAAGGACAGAAATGGTATAGATCTAACAGAAGGAGAAGATATGAAGAAGAGGTGTAAAGAATACACAGACTCGTACAAAAAAGATCTTCATGACCCAGATAACCACGATGGTGTGATCACTCACCTATAGCCAGACTACCTGGAATGTGAAGTCAAGTGGGCCTTAGGAAGCATCACTACAAATACAGCTAGTGGAGGTGATGGAATTCCAGTTGAGCTATTTCAAATCCTGAAAGATGATGCTGTGAAAGTGCTGCACTCAATATACCAGCCAATTTGGAAAACTCAGCAGTGGCCACAGGACTGGAAAAAGTCCGTTTTCATTCCAATCCCAAAGAAAGGCAATGCCAAAGAATGCTCAAACTACCGCACAGTTGCACTCATCTCCCACGTTAGCAAAGTAATGCTCAAAATTCTCCAAGCCAGGCTTCAGCAATATGTGAACCATAAACTTCCAGATGTTCAAGCTGGATTTACAAAAGGCAGAGGAACCAGAGATCAAATTGCCAACATCAGCTGGATCATCAAAAAAGCAAGAGAGTTCCAGAAAATATCTATTTCTGTTTTATTGACTATGTGAAAGCCTTTGGCTGTGTTTATCACAACAAACTGTGGGAAATTCTTCAAGAGATGGGAACACCAGACCATTGTATGTACCTTCTGAGAAATCTGTATGCAGGTCAAGAAGGAATAGTTAGAACCAGACAGGGAACAAGAGACTGGTTCTAACTTGGGAAAGGAATATGTCAAGGCTGTATATTGTCATCCTGCTTATTTAACTTATATGCAGAGTATGTCATGTGAAATCCCAGGCTGGATGAAACAAGCTGGAATCAGCATTGCCGGGAGAAATATCAATAACCTCAGATATGCAGATGATACCACCCTTATGGCAGAAAGTGAAGAAGAACCAAAGAGCCTCTTGATGAAAGTGAAAGAGGAGAGTGAAAAAGTGGGCTTAAAACTCAACATTCAAAAATGAAGATCATGGTGTCTGGTCGCATCACTTCATGGCAAATAGATAGTGGAACAATGGAAACTGTGAAACACTATTTTGGGGGGCTGAAAAATCACTACAGATGGTGACTGCAGCCATGAAATTAAAAGATGCTACTCCTTGGCAGAAAAACTATGACCAACCTAGACAGCATATTAAAAAGCAGAGACATTAGTTTGCCAACAAAGGTCCATTTAGTCAAAGCTATGGTTTTTCCAATAGTCATGTATGGATGTGAAGGTTGGACTATAAAGAAAGCTGAGTGCTGAAAAATTGATGCTTTTGAACTGTGGTATTGGAGAAGACTCTTGAGAGTCCCTTGGACTGCAAGGAGATCCAACCAGTCAATCCTAAAACAAATCAGTAGTGAATATTCATTGGAAGGACAGATGCTGAAGTTGAAACTCCAATACTTTGGCCACCTGATGTGAAGACTGACTCCTTAGAAAAGAGCCTGATGCTGGGAAAGATTGAAGGCAGGAGAAGAAAGGAATAAAGGATGAGATGTTTGAATGGCATCATCAACTCAATGGACATGAGTTTGAGCAAGCTCAGGGAGTTGGTGATGGACAGGGAAGCCTGGCATGCTACAGTCCATGGGGTCTCAAAGAGTCAGTTGCAACTGAGCTACTGAACTGACTGAAGATTTCATTGCTTGAGATACAAGAATAGTGGATAATATTTGCCTTCCACAGCCTTTTCATCAATAAAACACATTTTTATAACTACGTCACAGATAAGGCCAATAGACAATTTAATATAAGAATTCAAGCTCTGGCATTTTACAAAAGTCATGTGAGACAGAGATGGTTATCAGTAAATACAAATAAAATATTTTAAAAATTGCTTTGAATGGTATGGGACAGAAGGACACACGTATTTAAAATTCTTTGATTAGGAAAAAATAACAGTATAAAAAACTCCTGCTGTCTGCCTCCCCAAGTCTAACCTGAAGTAACTAAGGTTTTGTTAAATTTGAAAGCTTTCTGCAGAAATAACCCTGAATACCGCACCCTTTTAGTGACCTTAGTAATGTTGAGCCTTCAGATTTTTCATGCATTTCTAAGATCCTTAGGTTAAAACTGTATAATAAGAAAAATATCTTTAATAATTTTCAAAGAAGAACGTATTGACAATAGGGAAAGTCTGTTTCAAAAGTTTAGGTTTTGTGGCAAACAGAAAGTGGTGATCTAAAGAGTTGTATTTCCATATTAGTTGGGCTTTATTGGGGTGTTGACTCAATGCATATGAGTTTGGGTGAACTCCGGGAGTTGGTGATAGACAGGGAGGCCTGGTGTGCTGCAATTCATGGGGTCGCAAAGAGTTGGACACGACTGAGCGACTGAATTGAACTGAACTGAATGGAACTCAGGAACACAGCCCTCTTTGGTCACCCCCTCAGTGTGTACTACTCAAGGACAACAGAAGAAGAAAGGTGTTTCTTCATGTTCCTACTGTACAGAAGAGTAGATGAAAGTGACTAGCAGACAGAATTGAATGGAATAAAGCACATGGACACCCAAGAAAGCAATCAAATGGCACCCTTCCATGCCAGTATTCTTCACACACTGAAGAATATTTTTTAGTAGGGTTGAGAAGTGTAGTGAGTTGAATTAAGTCCCCCCCCCACCACCCCCCTGCCAAAAAAAGGTGTGTCTAAGTCCTAACCCTGGTACTTATGAATGTGAACTTGTTTAAAAATAGGGTCTTTGCCGTTGCATTTAAACTAAGGACTTCAAGATGAGATCATGCTGAGGTTTTGGGTGTGCCCTAAATCCAAGGACACATGTCTTCATAAAGGAAGAAGAGATAGATTTGAGACCCAGAGACAGGGGAAAGATCAACTGAGGCAGAAATTGGAAGACAGCCATGAGCCGAGCACTACCCAGAGGAGCCACAGGAAGCTGGGAGAGAGGCCTGGTGTGGATTCTTCCTTAGGGCCTCTGGATGCTGTCAACCCCTTAACTTCATACTTCTGGTCTTCAAAACTGTAGGAGAATAAATTTCTGTCATTTTAAGCCACCAGCTTGTGAGGATTTGTTATGGCAGCCCAGGACACTAGTAAAGGGAAAAACTAATTTTTAAAGGTCTTAGATGCTTTATGTTTAAAATAAGGATCATTTAAAATTAAATTAATTTAATTAATTTTAAATTAGACATTTAAAATTATTAGTAATTGTCTCTATCTCATTGGATTTTGTTTTTGGTCAATTTAAAGTTATATTTACCAAGGAGAGATGTCAGTTTATATAAATAATAATAACTATTAGGTAATTTTGAGATAGGGGCTTCCCTGATGGCTCAGTGGTAAAGAAGCCACCTACAATACAGGAGACATGGGTTTGATCCCTGGGTTGGGAAGATCTCCTGAAGAAGGAAATGGCAACCCACTCCAGTATTCTTGCCTGGAAAATCCCAAGGACAGAGGAGCCTAAAAGACTACAGTCCATGGGGTCACAAAAGTATTGGATATGACTGCGAGACTGAGCACATGTGTAATTTTGAAATAGAATAAAAGGCTAAATACAAGTAATTAATAATGGTATAATTATATAATAAAATTATATAAATTATTTCTTTTAAGTTCAAGTAATCAAGATTTCTGGGAGAAATATCAATAACTTCAGATATACAGATGACACCACCCTTATGGCAGAAAGTGAAGAGGAACTAAAAAGCCTCTTGATGAAAGTGAAAGTGGAGAGTGAAAAAGTTGGCTTAAAGCTCAACATTCAGAAAATGAAGATCCTGGCATCTGGTCCCATCACTTCATGGGAAATAGATGGGGAAACAGTGGAAAGTGTCAGACTTTATTTTCTGGGGCTCCAAAATCACTGCAAATGGTGATTGCAGCCATAAAATTAAAAGACATTTACTCCTTGGAAGGAAAGTTATGACCAACATAGATACTGAAAAGCAGAGACATTACTTTGCCAACTAAGGTCCGTCTAGTCAAGGCTATGGTTTTTCCAGTGGTCATGTATGGATGTGAGAGTTGGACTGTGAAGAAAGCTGAGCGCCGAAGAAGTGATGCTTTTGAACTGTGGTGTTGGAGAAGACTCTTGAGAGTCCCTTGGACTGCAAGGAGATCCAACCAGTCCATTCTAAAGGAGATCAGTCCTGGGTATTCTTTGGAAGGAATGATGCTAAAGCTGAAACTCCAGTACTTTGGCCACCTCATGAGAAGCGTTGACTCACTGGAAAAGACTCTGATGCTGGGAGGGATTGGGGGCAGGAGGAGAAGAGGATGACAGAGGATGAGATGGGTGGATGGTATCACCGACTCAGTGGACATGAGTTTGAGTGAACTCCAGGAGTTGGCGATGGACAGGGAGGCCTGGCATGCTGCGATTCACGGGGTCGCAAAGAGTCAGACACTACTGAGCTACTGAACTCAACTCAACTGAAGCAAAACATTTTTCTTATTTCTCTAGTCTTTTATCCTCTTCCCCTCTCCTGCCAGTTTTCTTTTGAAATATTCAGAAGCATAAGACTTCTTTTGGGGAACACTGAAAGATTTAAGATTTAAACAATAAATCTAAACCTTAAACTAAAGATTTCAAGATGAGATCATTCTGGATTTGGGGTGTACCCTAAATCCAATGACAGATGTCTTCATAATGGAAAGAGAGAGAGATTTGAGATGCAGAGACAGAGGAAAAGGTCATGTTGTCTAAAAAGATTTAGACAACAAAATAAGTTACTTGATCTTAGAAAACAGAACTATGTTGTTACTATCCTTTGTCAGAATTTTAGCAGATTGCTAACTTTGGGTTGAGTGCTGTCCACTTCAGAGTAATCATGTGAGTTGGACAAATCAAAACACTGGAGAGTCTTCCTGTGGAGATGAATTGAGACAGGTCAGAACCAGGCAGGCAGAAGGCCTATGATTCAGATCCTGCTGGGTTCCCAGGCTCTCCTGCCCTTCTCTTCCCACAGTCAGAGCTGTTTGAACCCCACCTGCTGCCTTAGCATTGCCCTGAGGCCACAGTTCCACATTCACCCGTAAAGCAGCCTAAACCCCAGTGGTTCTCAAGCTTCAGATGCATTTGTAAAAATGCCAACTCATGTGTGTTGCTCTAGATTTTCTCAATCCAAATTATCAGGGCCCAGACCTGGCAATATGAATTTAGAGTTCCTCCAGGTGATTCTATGCCAGTGCATGACTCAGCGATGATGGACAAACAAGCTAGACCAGTAGTTCTCTAAGTGTGGTCCCTGAATCAGCATCATCACCATCCCTCGGGAACTTGTTAGAAATGCAAATTCCTGGGCCCCATCTCAGGCTTGCTGAATCAGAAATGGGAAGGGAGTCCAATTATCTGTGGTTTAACAAGCCTTTCAGGTGATTCCTATGAGGGCTCAAATTTGAGAACCATTGCTCATACTTAGACTCACTTCCAAAGAACCAAGTCTGGATAAGGGGAAAATAGTAATTCCGAAAACCTGGTGAGCATCACTTTAATCAGGTGACCAGGTTTAACACCCTTTGTGTTAAATCTTGCTGGTGTCATGGGCCTCCTGATATGATGTCCTTCACTCTCGTGGTCTTCTTCCTACAGAACCATAATCCAAATCTAATCATCAGGAAAGACCAGACATGTGAAGAAACACTGAAGAATATTCTACAAAATACTCTTCAAGACTATCAAGGTCTTGAATAGCAAGGAAAAACTGAGAAACTGTCAGACTGGAGAAAACTAAGGAGACATGACAATTGAATACAATGTAGGATCCTGAATTGCATCCTGGAACAGAAAAGGACAATAGTGGGAAAAGTGGAGAAAAATGTGAATAAGGTCTGAAGTTTAGTTACTAGTATTGCACCAGCATTCATTTCTTAATTTTGACAAATGTATCCCATGAAGTAAGATACTGACATTAAGGAAATGGGATGAACAGTATATGGGAACGCTTTGCATGTTTTGGAACTTCTCTGTAAATCTAAGAGTATGCCAAAAAATATTTTTAAAAGTCAACAAAAACATAAAAATAGAGGAAAAAAGTGTGGTCTACAGATCAGCAGCATCTACACCACTTGAAAGCTTGTTAGTAGTGAAGATGATCAGAACCTATTCCAGACTGGCTGAATCAGAGTGTGCATTTTTTTCAGAAGATCCTCAGGTCAATCATTCAATGTATAGTAAAAGTTGAAAAACCCTGCTCTTTACCACAAGCCTGGGATTTAGCATCAGTTCAACCTTGTCTGAGCTTGAAACACATACTAGTTTCTATTTTGAGCCACTGCCTATTTATTAAAACCCAAGCTCTGTTTCAACCTGATTGAGATCAATAAGCTCTGTGCTACTCCTTGGGGCTCAGTCCTTATGTGTTATAACATTCCCCAAAGGCTCAGATCCTACCTTTTATTTATGAGATATTTCCTTCCTTAAAAGGTGGGAGTCTTGCCTTTGATCCCTAAGCCTGCCTGGGGCCTGCTACAGACTTCCCTCTTGCTGACATGGCTCGTATTTTAGGTGCTGCCTCCTTGAAGCACCCGGTCATAGTGTTCCATGCACCTCTTGAGCTGATAGCACTGGGATTTGCACTTATTGTCACTAAAAAATCAGATGTTATACTCTATTTGCAGATTCAACCAGGCCTATAAATATCTAGAGATAGGATGGCATGTGCAGAGCTTGCTTCTCCATCAAATAGCTCAACAAAAAGAGGAAGATTTCCAGAAATTCCAATGTTTAAAACTGGGTTCAACAGGATCTGGGATTTGAGATAAAAGCTAGAGGCCTAGGAATGAAACCGGAGAGGTAAACAATTTTCTCTGTGTCCAGATTTTTTCTTTTGGTGTCATTGAATCTCAGAAATAAGAACCTACTGACTTTATAAAGATAGTTTGCTTTTATGGATATTGTAAAATCCAGCCAGAATGGTGAGCATGGACACTTTTCCTGAACATGTTAGCATTAACTTTCTTCTCTTGGAGGAAAGGATTGCAGTGAATTCCTGAAGTTTAAAAGTTAAGAGAAATGACTCCTTGAAAAGATGCCTGGCCCAGTCTACCCAGAAGAAGACCAGGCTTCTTGTTTTTGCAGGGAAACACTGGGCCCCTGTCTTGGGGCATCTTGGCAAGCATCATCCTCAGGAAATATTGTGTGAATTGGACCAACTCTTCAGGGAAGAGTTGCACCAGTAGCCAAGTGACTTGAGAGCAGATGAGGCTACCATGCAATGACCTTAAAGTTAGAACCAACCTGGTGAATGGGACATGGGAGAGGCTCATGGGATTCCACACCTGTCTGAGCAGTGGAAGAGCTCTGGATTGGGGTGGGAGTGCCCATGTGTCGGCAGGGGGTAGATAGTTCATGAGTATCCAGTTTGCAACTCTCTGGTGCACTGAGTGTGCTCAGTTTGCAGTGACCTGGAGATACCCATTTGAACCAACACATCCCACCTCACAAATGCACCGATTTCCAATCTTTTTGTGTAATTTCTTTTAATTTAAACATTTGAAAAACTCTAATCTTGCTGCTGAACAACTAAGGGGAGAAGAGATTTTTCTCACATTTTGATCAGGATAGACAGGAGACTTGTATTATCTTTCATAATATAAGTGACTAGAGTAGTTTCACAATCCAGAGAAACAGGAGAGCTGGGGAAGAAAGGAGCCAGGCTACCTGAGGGCATTGACCCCTGGCTGCAGTGGAGGAGGCAAACTCACCCTGAGATGAACAGTGTGGACTTCCGTATCAACGTTAGGAAGAAATTCCACTCTTTTGGAACAATTTAACATCATCTCCATTTAAGATATTCAAGTTTAAAATTTTGACACTTGGAATCTAAGAATTGCAATGAAACACCCAATAAGAAAAAACATTGTCATAGAAGGTAGGAGGTTTACTCCTTTGGCTTTGGGATCCTAAGTTGCATTACAAAACCAATTAGCTGTAGGCTAGGCAGTATGTGAGTCATTTTTTTCTTCTCACATTAATATCACCTGTGAAATCTAAAGTGAATGATGACATTCCAAGGACAATTGCATATGATTCTTCTTCAGCAAGTTCAGGCAACTTAGAGTGGCTGTCATAAGGGAATACATCATCTCACGCTATTTTAATGATGATGGCTCCACTGGGAAGGACCATAAGGGGGAAAATGAGTTTAGTTTCTGGGCTGTGTCTGAAGTCAAAGTGAAGCTGAAAAGCAGATACTATATTGAAATTAATTTAGGGTTTTGTTGATAACAGATGAGAAATTAGCTTCAGGGATGTTTAAAAAAAACACCAATAATTTTGAAAAGCAATGAGATCCATTCATTCATCTGTAGATATACAAAGTTATTTACATTCTGATCAAAAGCATGAGAAAAAAATCATAGTAAAATGTCTGGAATGAGATGCACTAAGTTAAAAGTGAGTGTCTTCAATGATGGGACAATGGGAATTAACCTATTTCTTCCCATTTCTCAATAATATCAGTTTGTCTGAAATTGTTCAATAATTAAAAGAATAAATTCCTTTCAAAAATTACAGAACAAAAGGACAAATAAAGATATGATTACATGATATGATGATATGAATAATAATATATAATTCTACTTATATGAAGTATCTGAAGTGGTCAAATCATAGAAACAGGAAGTAGGAAGGTAGTTTTCAGGGGCTGTGGGGAGGGGAAGGGGGTAGTTTCAGTGTCATAACATCAAAGATAGAAAGATCTAGAGATCTGTGCACAGCAGTGTTAATATACAAAACACCACTGACCTATACACTTAAACATGTATAAATTACCATTACACTTAAACACGTATAATTTACCATTAAAATGGTAAATTTTAATTTTACTTTAAAATTTTTAACTTAAAAAAAAAAGTAAAATGAATAGCACAGGACCTCCCTAGTGGTCCAGAGGGTAGGAATCCTCCTGCCAGTGCAGGGGGCAGGGGAAGATCCCACATGCCTCAGGGCAGCTAAGCCCATGGTCTGCAACTGTGGAAGCCTGTGCTCTGCAACAAGAGATGCTACAGCAACGAGAAGCCCACATACCACAAGGAAGAGTAGCCCTGGCTCACCACAGCTATAGAAAGACATTGTGCAGCAATGGAGACGCAGTGTAGTCAAAAATAAAAACATTTTTAAAAAATGAACAATACAATACAGGACCATATGTAAAATAACAATGATGAAAAGATTAAAATGTTTAAATGAAGTATATTCAACAAGGACTTGGGACACTGTCAAGATATGGGAGTTAAGGTCAGAAATGAGCCCAAAGTGCCTGCCTGATGCTGGCACCATGCAAGAAGTTGGGCGTACAGAAAGGGAAGCAGTTTTGCAGAAGAAAAAGAGATACAAGATATGAATTCAACTTAAGGAGCCAGTGTCTATAGGATAACCAGTCTAAAGTTTGCCTTAGAAAGTTGGATACACAGATCTAGAGCAAAGGACATAAAGATCTGGATTAGAAAGAAAAAAAAGAAAACGCAGTGATCTGAAGTGGGTGGGGTAACTTTCACCCTAGATTAGAACAAAAAATAAGATAAATGCAGGCTAGATGAAAAATGAACATGTAACAACAACCAGTGTGTGGGGTAACTGAGAAAAAGAGAGTGTACTTATTTCTTAGGGCTGCCGTAACAAATTACCACAAACTAGGCAGCTTATAACAACAGAAATGTATTCTCTCGTAGTTCTAAAGGCCTGAAATCTGAAATCCAGGTGTCGCTGGAACATGCTCCTTCCAATGGTTCTGGCAAAAACTCCTTGTTTCTTCAAACTCCTGGTGTCTCTATGCATTTCGTGACTTGTGACTGCATCACTCCAGTGACTGCGTCACTCCAATCTCTGCCTCTGTCTTCACACTGCCTTTTCTTCTGTGTGTGTGCCTTTTCCTCTTCTATCTCTTCAAAGGAAATTTGTCATTAATCTAGAGCTCACCTTCATAAGCTAGGCTGATCTCACCTCAAAAAATTCCTGACTATATGTGCAAAATCCCCTTTACCACATAATATTACATCCCCTGGTTCCAGGGGTTAGGATGTGGATATCTTTTGGGGAGTTACCATTCAACCCACTATATGAATAAGGTCAGGAAATTATAAGAACATTGGGGGTGGGGAAGGATGAGTTGGGATTTAGAGATTAGCAGATGAAAACTATTGTATTTAGAGTAGATAAACAACAGGCCTACTTTATAGCACAGTAACTATATTCAGTGCCCTGTGATGACAAACCACAGTGGAAAAGAATATGAAGAATAATATATATATATATATGTAGATATATAAAACTGAATCACTTTGTTGTACAGCAGAAATGAACACATCGCAAATTAACTACACAGTAAGTCGCTATCTGGCAGATCCTGCTCATAGCACCGTCTCGCTGTTCCTCATCGTGTGGACTATTCGCTGAAACCATGGTAGACAAGGTGTAAGCTAAGAGGGTAGAGGAAACCTCAAGGAGCCATAGAAACTGCAGACACGTTTGTTCTCTTCTGGCTGGTGCAGCAGCCATAGCAGTGATCATAACACAACCTCAGGGTCACCGCAAAGCCTCAGATGGTGCTTATATAGGCGTACTGCACAAAGTAGCCTGTAATGAAACAAGTACCTCATGAGGCGCATGCCCAGTGCTGTAAGTGATCTCAGCTGTTACATAATCATTATTTATAAAACATGGGGTAAGAGGCCGTGGGGCAAGAAAGCCTGACCATACCATCTTTGCTGGTTTGCTCTTTCCCTACAGTCCGTATATATGAACTTTCAGGTTTAGAGCTTTCAAAGATGTGAGCATGCCCAGAGAAAGGACAAAGAGAGAAAAGAAGAAGTAGCTGAAGAAGCAAAGCGATTCATGATGCAGGCAATGGCAAGGGGATTTTCTTTATTTGAGGAGGCACTGTTTAAAGAATTCGCCTGCCAATGTAGGATACACAAGAGACATGGGCTCAATCTCAGGGTTGGGAAGATCCCATGGAGAAGGAAATTGCAACCCACTGCAGTATTCTTGCCTGGGAAATCCCACGGTTAGAGAACCGGGTGGGCTACAGTCCATGGGATCTCAAAAAGAAACGACTGAGCGACTGAGTACCATCGTTAATTGTTGTTAATTTTTGAAGCATAGAACCTGAATGTAGAACAGTACACAAAGGTTGCAGCAGCCATTCAGAAGGCAATTCAGTGTTACTGCATCATCTATGACAGAAGAGCTACTACCCAGACATCACTGGATCATGTTTTCAGGAGGGTCAGTCAGTTCAGTCGCTCAGTCATGTCTGACTCTTTGCAACCCCATGAATCGCAGCACGCCAGGCCTCCCTGTCCATCACCAAATCCCGGAGTTCACTCAGACTCAACGTCCATCGAGTCAGTGATGCCATCCAGCCATCTTATCCTCTGTCATCCCCTTCTCCTCCTGCCCCCAATCCCTCCCAGCATCAGAGTCTTTTCCAGTGAGTCAACTCTTCTCATGAGATGGCCAGTACTTCTCAAAGTACTGGAGTTTCAGCTTCAGCATCATTCCTTCCAAAGAAATCCCAGGGCTGATCTCCTTCAGAATGGACTGGTTGGATCTCCTTGCAGTCCAAGGGACTCTCAAGAGTCTTCTCCAACACCACAGTCCAAAAGCATCAATTCTCTGGTGCTCAGCTTTCTTCACAGTCCAACTCTCACATCCATACATGACCACAGGAAAAACCATAGCCTTGACTAGACGGACCTTTCCTGGCCAAGTAATGTCTCTGCTTTTGAATATGCTGTCTAGGTTGGTCATAGCTTTTCTTCCAAGGAGCAAGCATCTTTTAATTTCATGGCTTCAGTCACCATCTGCAGTGATTTTGGAGCCCTAAAAGATAAAGTGTGTCACTGTTTCTACTGTTTCCCCATCTATTTGCCATGAAGTGATGGGACCAGATGCCATGATCTTCGTTTTCTGAATGTTGAGCTTTAAGCCAACTTTTTCACTCTCCACTTTCACTTTCATCAAGAGGCTTTTGAGTTCCTCTTCACTTTCTGCCATAAGGGTGGTGTCATCTGCATATCTGAGGTTATTGATATTTCTAAGGTAGGTAGAATTAAATCTAGCAGGGACCCAGAACCAGTGCCATCAGTGTCAGGCATGAGTGAAATCTCTGCTTGCCCTCCATCTCCTATTACTAATGACCCTTCAGCTCTACCATCTCCCACCTCCTCTCCCGCCTCCAGTTGGTAACTCTTACCTGTTCACTAGATGCCCCTTACCCACTCACTGTATTCCAGCTGTCATACTGAACTACTGTACTTTCCAAGATACTATATCATAAGATTAAAAGAAATTGTCTTCTTTATTTTTTGTGTTTTATTTGTGTGAGAAATACTGTAAGCCTATTAGAATACAGTATTACACAGCTGATTA
Source organism: Bos javanicus (assembly GCF_032452875.1). Classification (NCBI taxonomy): domain Eukaryota; kingdom Metazoa; phylum Chordata; class Mammalia; order Artiodactyla; family Bovidae; genus Bos; species Bos javanicus. The sequence goes on from NC_083881.1 coordinate 44,914,599, forward strand.
TTTTAGTTATTTACCTCAGCTAACTTTGTTGGACTTACAAACACTGAACTTACAAATGAGCTCTCTAAATGGAACACATTCATCTGTAGGGGACTTACTATACTACAGCAAAATGAACTAAAAAAAAAAAAAAAAAACCATGGGGAAAAGGATCTGTTTGTATGAGTCAGTCAATAAGTCCTACACTTAGGGAAAAAAAAAAAAAAAAAACCTGCTTAATTTTGTGTAACACACCTTTCCCCAAATGCATTTGGCATTGTCTTCTCCAGTGTAAATACAAAGATGAATGAGGTCCAATCCCAGACTTTATGAAGGCCAGTGGGAAAGCAGCGTGTTCTCAGAATAATTGGATTGCACTGTTTATGTGCTACAATAGAAAAATGTTCAAAGTGATGGAGGCCCAGTTAGAGGTAAAAGCAATTTTCTGTAGAATCAAAGAGTGTAAATGGAAACTGGCCAAAAAAAAAAAAAAAAAAAAAAATGCTGAGGAGGAGGCTTAATTCCAGAAAAAGGCTTCATGACCAGTGGCTTGGAGGCTGGGAAGTTCTTATGGAGTGTTTAGAGAAAGAAAGTTTGGATGACCCTAGAGGGTATGGCCTGAGTAAACAAGAGTTTGTGCTGAGACTGTGCACAGACTTTTATCCTTACTTTTGTGTCCCTCTCTAATCAAGAGCTGGAACATTAAAGGGAGTCCAGTGTGGGGAAAGAAAAAAGACTGCTAGTTACCATAGAATTTAAAGAATCACCTAGGGCTCTGTGCCTTTAGATTGATCTACTTTGAGCACAGGTTTCCAAAGATAAAGGTTAGAAGGACCTCCCTGATGATCCAGTGGTTAAGACTCTGTGTTTCCAATAGGGGGGGCACAAGTTAAATTCTTAGTCTGGGAACTAGGATCCCAGATGCTGCGTGGTGTGGCAAAAAATAAATAAATAAATAAATAAAAAAGCAGGACAGCAGTGGGAATGGGCAACATGTGGGATACAGGGAAGAGGACTGTAGTAGAGGCCAGAAGCAATGATGATCTCTGGGCTCGTCAGCTTGGGAACATGGACGAGGAGCAACACCGCTGAAAGGAAGTGAAAGCCCAGAAGGGACATGGGAAAACAGAGTTCACAATCCCTCACATGAGATTTCAAATCTCAACAGTCTGGTGCACGTCACTTGGTGGTGAGCCCAACCTGAGTTAACATGCTGCTGCTGCTGCTGCTAAGTCGCTTCAGTAACAGGACATTTTTAATATTCACACTTTACAGTGAATAAACACATTTTGCTGAAGAAACACTGGATTTGATTATAAGATATTGTTCCCATAATACAACATGTCTCATCTTACCTTTCTCAGGTTTGATAAACCTCAGAACCAGGTATTTCTGAGTTCAAGACCTAATGTTTTTGATATGTCATTTTGCACTTATAATGAGTCCAGGGTGAAAGCTGCATTTGAGGAATTCAACATCAACTTGCTCTCCTGTCAAGAGAAAGTATACACAGATCAGAGGTGTGTGTGTGTGTGTGTTTGAGTGTGTGTTGTGGGGGGGGGGGTGGGGAGACAATTTTCCAGCAAACTAGAATCATTTCTATCTATAGTGGAAATTTTAAATAAAATGTCAAAGTAATCCAGGGAAAAAACTCTCCTCACAAGAAGAGTTCTTGAATTTTAACAACTTGAAACAAATTTCCCAGTAGGGCTAAAGCTTAAGGCGTAATGTATATAGTGGCACTGTACACAGATTTTCTTGTATCAAAAATCCAGCTCAGATTTTTCATCTAAGCTAACTTCTATGAGAAAATTTCAACAAGTAAACTTTACATATTTTCTTCTCTGTGATTTGCTTCCACTTCTTAGCTCTTACTGAACCAGACCAGCCTAACAGGGAGTGCCGCCTGTCTTCACATGCCCTCATTGACTCACAGAACGCTCAGATTTCTTTTGAAGTGAGGCCTTTGGAATACAGCCGTTTTCTAGACGCTATTTTTACTTGCTCAAGCGGATTTACAAGAGTGATCTGCAAAACCTCACTTGTTCCCTTTAGGCGGATTTGCTGAGAAATGTGGAGAGGAAAAAAAACAATCAGGCTTCCCATGCTTTCTATTTAGAGAGAAGAAAAGTGGACTTTGAAAAATTAGCAACAATTTAGAAAAGAAGGCATCCTTTGCTGGCTCACAAAGTCCTGATTCCTGGACCAGGTCTAATTTAACTTGGTGAACAGGGAAGAGCATGTTACCAAAGCGTGTGTGTGTATGTTGTGTGTGTGTGAACATGCATGCACACGCACACACATATACACACCATAGATCGCTGAAGGGACAATTTAAGAAGTGCAAACTACCTATGTGTAAAATAAATGATGCAAGGATATATTGTACAGAACAGGGAATACAGCCAATATTTTATAATAACTTTAAATGGAATATAACCTTTAAAAATTGTAAACCATTGTGTTGTATTCCTGAAACTTACATAAATTTGTAAATCAACCATACCTCAATTAAAAAAAAAATCCATGTCCACCAGATAAAAAAGTGTTTCTCTCTCCCCTCCCTCCTTTCTCCTGTCCTCCATCAGCCTTCCCACTACACAGTGACCTCTTCAGTGAAAATCAAACATGTTGTTGCAAGTAAGGTTTCAGAACAGATGAGTTCATTTGATCACATTCCAGTTTCCTAATTACTATGGATAAATTATAATGAGAGGAAATACACATAAATTATAACTGCTCTATTTTTCCATTCAGCAGAAATAATACAGTGTGGTGGTGCTAGTGGTAAAAAACCTACCTGCAGGAGACAAAAGAGACCTGGATTCAATCCCTGGGTCAGGAAGATCCCCTGGGGAAGGGCACAGTAACCCACTCCGTTATTCTTGCCTGGAGAATCCCATTTACAGAGGAGCCTGACAGTCCATGGGGTCACCAAGAGCTGTACACGACTGAAGTGACTTAGTAGTGAGCATAAATAATTGCAACACATACTGATATTAACACTTACTATTTTATCTCTGCCCAGAGTGGGACAACTCAAATGAGACATCATGACTCATTTGAAATGAGACCCTGTTTAAATCGCTCAGTACTGTATCTGTCATTTGGTTTTCCACGTGTCACTCATTCACTGAATACATATTTCACATGCACTGTGTTCTTGTGCTCGTAGCATTTCTGTCAGTGTCAGAAACAAGGTGAGAACACAAACTTTTCAAGAGAAGAACGTTAACCGTTGATTGACAAGCAGCTATTCTGGGCCCAATAACTCACTTTGTCATTTAATTTATTCTCTAAAACCATGCTTATTATTATCCCCATTTTCTAAAGATGGCAAACACATTTAGAGAAATAAAAGAGCTTTCACAGAGCTCATACAGCTAAAAGGTGATGAAAACCAGATTCACCTTTTCCATCAAAGATTTATGTACCACTTACCAAGTGTCTGGCACTACCTGGGATATATCATGATACAAAACAGACAAAAGTCCTTCCCTGCTACCACTTTCCACTGTAACAGTGGCCTTCAACCCTGGTTGAGAACACACTAGGATCATCTGGAGAGCTTCTAAAACACACCTGCACCAGTGTCTGTGTGTGTGTGTCTGTGTGGGGGTTAGTGGCTCAGCCATATATGACTCTCTGCAACCAATGTCTACTCCTGGTAATTTCTGGAAGTAAAACCCAAGTTTAAATACTTTAAAATTCACCAAGTATTTCAAGAGTGAGTCCAGTATGGAGAATCTTTCATTTATTAGCTTATGCTGAATACGAGGTCACCACCCTCAAAAAATTTACACTGTACAGAAGTTACAGATAAATGTATAAAAATATAACTCACTTGGAAAACAATTTTGAGGTAATGCATAAGCAAATTTAAAATTACATCATACATATTTAAAGTAAAGGAATTCATGAAAGACACAATTACTTTTAGAGTTGGGATGGTGTTATGCACAAAATTGCACCCCCCCAACTCATATTTTAAAATTCGAACCCCACTATCTGAGAATGTGGGTGTATTGGGAGATAGGGCTTTTAATGAGGTAATTAAGTTAAAATGAGGTCATTAGGGTGGACTCTAGTCCAATCTGAATAGTGTCTTTATAAAAAGAAAACATTTGGGCACACAGAGAAACAGAGATACAAACACAGAGGTGAGACCATGCAAGGACACAGCAAGAAAGCAGCCATCCACAAGCCAATAAGAGAGGCCTCTGGACACGACTGAGTGACTGAACTGAACTGAACTGATCTGGAGAAATCAACTCTGCAGACACCTTGATCTTGGACATCTGGCCTCCAGAACTATGGAGAAAATTAATTTCCATTGTTTAAGACACCCAGCCTGTGGAATTTTTTAGGGTAGCCTAGCGAACTAATACCCATGGGTTCATGGAAGTATAATTTCTCAAATGAAGGGAGTAAAGAGAAAAGCACTTGAAGGCAGTGTATGCTTTTGCCTAGAGTCAAAACTCTAGTCCAGTTCTCAAACTTGGGTGTGTAACAAAACAATCTGTGGAATTCAGTAAAGTGCATATACTCAAGGTTATCTTACTTCCACAAGTTTGAGCCATTCTATTCTTTGCCTGCTTCTAGTGATTCTGATAGGCAACACAGAGATGGTGCAACTCAGATGGGACTTGAACCTATGGTCTTTTAACTGAGATCACACACCTGGTTCCAGGACTCAGTGAAGCTCAGGTTCTTGGTGTCCAACTGCAGAAAGAGTTCAGTGAGAGGCAAAGTTATAGGTAAGAAGTGGATTATTTAGAAAGAAACGCACTCCATAGACAGAGTGTGGACCATCATGGAAGGCAAGAGCAGCCTTGAAATATGATGTGGTTAGTTTTCATGGGCTGGGTAATCTCATAGATTAATGAGTGGAAGGATTATTCCAACTGTTTTGGGGAAGGAGCAGAGATTCCCAGGAATTGGGCCACTGCCCACTTTTTGGTCTTTGATGGTGGCCTCAGAACTGTCGTGGTACTGGCGGGTGTGTCACATAGCCTGTTAATATGTTACAATGAGAGTATACTGAGGCTCGAAGTCTGGTGGAAATTGACTCATCTGCCATCTTGGACCTAATGGTTCTAGAACCTATTTGGTTCTAATCATTTTATATAATGTCTTCAGGCTGTGTGATTCTTTTAAAGTTTGTGCCATGTTCCCTTCTCTTCTGTCTTAACACCATTTAGAATCATTAGACTAAGAAGGTGGGAACTGGGAGGACTTACCAGTAGTCATGTACGGATGTGAGAGTTGGACCATAAAGAAGGCTGAATGCTCAAGAATTGATACTTGGCACTGAATTGAAATTATGCTGCTGAAGAAGACCCTTGAGAGCCCCTTGGACAGTAAGGAGATCAAACTAGTCAATCCTAAAGAAAATCAACCCTGAATATTCATTGGAAGAACTGATGCTGAAGCTGAAGCTGAAGCTCCAATACTTTGTCCACCTGATGCCAAGAGCTGACTCATTGGAAAAGACCTTGATTCTGGGAAAGATTGAAGGCAAAAGAGAAGGGGATGACATAGGATGAGATGATCGGATGGCATCACTGACTCAATGGACATGAATTTGAGCAAACTCCAGGAGATAGTGAAGGACAGAAGTCTGACATGCTGCCAGTCCATGGGGTCACAAAGAATTGGACCCAACTTATCAACTGAACAACAACAACATTGGCAGGTGAAAAGTGGTTGTTACTGGGGGATAAATAGAGGCTAGAGTAAGTATGACACATATGGAGGAGGGTGGTGATGTTAAGGAAATACACACCATTAGGAAAGAAAAAGATATGGCTAATTTTATGTGTCCATGTGGCTGGGGCATGTTGCCTAGATAATTGGTCAAGAGTTATGAGTCTGTGAAGGTATTTTTGGATGATATGAACATATAAATGGGTAGGCTTTGGGTTAAGTAGATAATATGAGTGGTCTTTGATGTTCTGAATCATGATGACCTTCCCCAAGTAAGGAGGAGTTCTGCCAGCAGAAAGCCTTTGAAATAGGTGTAGATAGATAAATGATAGACAGATAGAGAGAGGCACATGAACACACACACACACTGCTAGTTCTGTCTCTTTGGAAACCCTGATTAATATGGAAGGAGAAGTTAGAAAGATAACACAATACATTGAAGGAAGACCTTCATGAACAAGTTAGAGTTTGAACTTTACCTTGTTGGGGGATATATAAGTTTTCAGATAAACCAGATGAGCCTTCAGAGTACAGGTTTTGCTGTTGGTACTCAAGTACAAAGATCAGTATACAGTACAGATTAATCCCTTTTCTATTTAAACTGACACCACAGAAAGAGGAGCGGGTGTTCAGAAACATCACTGACTCCATGGACATGAGTTTGAGCAAACTCCAGGAGGCAATGAAGGAAAGGGAAGCCTGGCTTGTTGCAGTCCATGGGATCACAAAGAGTCTGACATGACTTAGTGACTGAATAACAAAAAGGAATTTTATAGCCTACCTTTCTAACTTTGTTTTCAAAGACTCCTGCTCATACCTGTTTTGTGTCTCTAATGCCATTGGAAGGATGGGAGAAGATACTGCTTGTATTTGCTTTAAAATGTGGAAATCATCTGTATTTATCATACTCTTGTTTAGGTTTGTAAAATAGTTAAATTTTCTTAGCTCTAGACCAGTATTGATGTCCTTATTAATTTGTTTAAATTTGTCAGTTCTCTCTCTGTTATTTTACCCTTTGTGCTGAGATGCCACTTCATTCCTTTATAGAGTCTTTCATTCCATTCAGCACTCATGAAATAAAGATATATTGAATACCTACCCTAAACTCTACACTGTGATGGGCATTGAGGATATAGTACAGTGTTCAACAAGACAAAGGTCACAATCTTGGTCTCATTATAATCTCATAAAATTATACTTAGTGCAAGAAATAAGGGGAAACGTTATAAAGCATACTGACCAAGACACCTATTAGCTAAGCAAAATGTGTTGGAAGTTTTCTTTGCCCATTCCGGATTTCTAGAAAATTCATGGAGCAGAACTACCATGAATGGAGATTCCAATAGGCATAAACTACTTCTCCAGGAGATAGGCTCTTTTCCTCCCTCTCTCCCCTCCCTTTCACTTAGAAAATATGTTTCAATCCATACTATGGAAAGGTTGAGTGAAGACACAAAAGCCACCTGGGGGATCTTCCCAGAGCTTTCAATGCAATAGGGATTAAACAGAAAACATTTCAAAAATCATACAGATCAATGTAAACTCTGGCTATAGGTGCAGTTAATAAAAGGCACACATAGACATGACAGTAGAACTCACTTAACCTGAATCATCAGAGTCAGTGCCAAGCACAGGTACCTGGGTTTTTACTTATAGAAAATTCTACCAGGTTCTAGTTGAGCAGTTTCTCAGTTCACTGAGCCTCTATCTATGCTAGAAATAACATTTTTTTCCCTTCAAAATTATAAGTTATTTAATATGAAATATTCAGAAAACGAAGATCATAGCATCTGGTCCCATCACTTCATGGCAAATAGATGGGGAAACAGTGGAAACAGTGTCAGACTTTATTTTTTTGTGCTCCAAAATCACTGCAGATGGTGACTGCAGCCATGAAATTAAAAGACACTTACTCCTTGGAAGGAAAGTTATGACCAACTTAGACAGCATATTCAAAAGCAGAGACATTACTTTGCCAACTAAGGTCCGTCTAGTCAAGGCTATGGTTTTTCCAGTGGTCATGTATGAATGAGAGCTGGACTGTGAAGAAAGCTGAGTGCCAAAGAATTGATGCTTTTGAACTGTGGTGTTGGAGAAGACTCTTGAGAGTCCCTTGGACTGCAGGGAGATCCAACCAGTCCATTCTGAAGGAGATCAGCCCTGGGATTTCTTGGGAAGGAATGATGCTAAAGCTGAAACTCCAGTACTTTGGCCACCTTATGGGAAGAGTTGACTCATTGGAAAAGACTCTGATGCTGGGAGGGATTGGGGGCAGGAGGAGAAGGGGACGACAGAGGATGAGATGTCTGGATGGCATCACTGACTCGATGGACGTGAGTCTGAGTGAACTCCGGGAGTTGGTGACAGACAGGGAGGCCTGGTGTGCTGGGATTCATGGGCTTGCAAAGAGTCGGACACGACTGAGCAACTGAACTGACTGAACTGAACTGACCCCTAAAAGAGCTTAAGCTTTTAATTGTGTAGCCACACAACTCTGTATCTGATTGTGAGGATGAATATTTTCCTTTTGAGTAAGTAAATAGTGTCTGAGTTGAAAGTGGATCCCCCATTGTGATTAGGATGGAATAGGATAGTTAGCCAGTTAGTTGTGGAAGTTCCAGTAGGGGATTTCAGGTAGAGAGGGAAACCTGGGAAACTTTGGGAGACCGCTGGAAGTTGATGATTACTCAAGAGAAGTCTCATAACTTTGTGGAACGAAGCAGGTTTGCTTAACTATAAAGCCATAAATAAAAGTACTAGATATGCCCCAGGTCATTAGGTGAAAGAAAAATATCACCACCCTTCTACTGATTTGAATAAATGCTATGATAGTCCTAGTTTGACCTCATAGGGTCAGACACTCTCTTGTCAGATACGACAGAGTAGCTAGTGATGTAAACTTGCTGTCTACTCAAAGAAGGCAGTCTTTTCCCCTCCCTCACTTTCCTTTGATTATAAAATTGTAGCTCACTTAATCCTTGGTGCAGAGGCCCCTCACCTGACCATTGGCATCTCTCAAAGCATCCTATATTAATAAATCTATTTCTTGCCTATCACTTTGCCTCTCACTGAATTTCCTCTGCATTGAGGCACGAAGAACCTGAGCCTCAATAAGTCCAGGCACCATGTGAATTATTCTGATTCAAAGACCATGGGTTAACATACCAAACTAGGTTTAGGCTCTGTTTGAGTTCGAATCTGAAGTACTTGGTTGCAACTGGACAAAGATAGAGATACCAAGACACTCTGCTATAATAACATCAAATATCCCTTTCTGGGTACAGAAGATAAAGCCCTTGCTATGTACTCATTCCACATGTTTATCTAATGGGCTATGGTAATAGTTTTCATTAGACTTACCTGGAGAGGAACTTCCTTGATGGTCCAGTGGTTGAGAATCCACCTGCCAATGTAGGGGTCACAGGTTTGGATCCTGATTTGGGAAGTTCCCACATGCTGTGGGGCAACTAAGCCCATGAGCTATAACTACTGAAGCCCACATGCCTAGAGATTAGGGTCCATAACAAGAAAAGGCATAGCAATGAGAAGTCCATGCCCTGTAACTAGAGAAAAGCCAAGCACAGCAACGAAGACCAATAACAGCCAATAAATAAAGTAAATAAAGAGAATTTTTTAAAGAATCACCTGGGGAACTCAAAGACTGTTACTTGAGTCTAATCCTCAGAGAGTCATGTTGGTATTGATATAACTGGGTTTAAAAAGAAACTCTCCAATTAAAAGGAAATGTAAATTACATCCCCACCAACAGTGGGAATTGGAGTAGCCACTATGGAAAACAGTAGGGAGTTTCCTTAAACAATAAAAGTAGAGTTACCATATGATCCAGCCATCTCACTCCTTAGTATATATCTGGAAAATATAAAAACTCTAATTTGAAAAGATACATGAACCCCAATGTTCATAGGAGCACTATTTAGAATAACAAAGTCATGGAAGCAACCTAAATATGCATGGATAGATGAATGGTTAAAGAAGATGTGGTATATATATACAGTGAATATTATTTGTCCACAAAAAATAAAATAAAAGCTATGACAAACCTAGACAGCATATTCAAAAACAGAGACATCACTTTATTAACAAAGATTCATATAGTCAAAGTTATGGTTTTTCCAGGAGTCATGTACGAATGTGAGAGTTGGACCATAAAGAAGGCTGAGTGCTGAGGAATTGATGCTTTTGAACTGTGGTGCTGGAGAAGACTCTTGAAAATCACTTGGACAGCAAGGAGATCAAACCAGTGAATCCTAAAGGAAATTAACCCTGAATAATCATTGGAAGGACCGATGCTGAAGCTCCAAAACTTTGACCACCTGATAGGAAAAGACCCTTATGCTGGACAAGACTGATGGCAGGAGGAGAAGGGGATGACAAGGATGAGACGGTTGGATGGCATCACCAACTCAATGGACATGGGTTTGAGCAAACTCTGGGAGATAGTGAAGGACAAAGAAGGCTGGTGTGCTGCCTTCTATGGGGTTGCAAAGGGTTGGACACAACTTAGCAACTTAACAACAACAACAATAAAAAAAGAATAAAATAATATCATTTGCAGCAACATGGAAAAAAGCAAGAAATGGTGAGGAAACTGTCCCTCCTACTGAAATGTTGAGTAATACTATGGAATCCTGGGAAAGAAAGCTGAGTTCGCTTGGGACCAGACTGAGGAGTCCTTTCAACTACAGAAGCAAACATTTACTCTTTAATTTCTAACAAAGAAGACACCCTGAAGTTCCTCAGCAGGTCACTGATAAGATGACATTTAGTGTTGGTAGTTGTAGAATGGCAGGGAAAGATTAGAGAAAGAAAGCTAGGTGGGAGGGTTGGCAATAACTTATCTGTAAGATCATGAGAGTCTGGGTCTTCCTGATGACTGAGAGAAGAAAAACAATGGGGTATATGAAAGATATATTTTGAAATAAGAATCAACAAGAATTGGTCATTGACTATATGTAGGTAGTAAAGAAAAAAAAATGAGTCAAAATTATTCATAGATTTTAAGCCTGAGTGCTTTTGAAAACATGAAATCTTGGGAAACTTCATGAAGATACTGGGATCTTTGGGCCGATGTTATAACATGAACAGAATAACCAATTGTGGCCGTTGTGTGGTGAGGGATAAACACACATTTAGTGTACTTCATCCATCTCTTTTCTACACTTTATTAGAACTGCTGCTGCTGCTGCTAAGTCGCTTCAGTCGTGTCCGACTCTGTGTGACCCCATAGACGGCAGCCCACCAGGCTCCCCCGTCCCTGGGATTCTCCAGGCAAGAACACTGGAGTGGGTTGCCATTTCCTTTTCCAATGCATGAAAGTGAAAAGTGAAAGTGAAGTTGCTCAGTCATGTCCGACTCTTCGCAATCCCATGGACTGCAGCCTACCAGGCTCTTCTGTCCTAACACGGCATTTTTTTTTTTAAGACAAAATAATCCAATACAAGAATGAAGTGATGCTCCAATCCCTTAATCAATTTGAAGATTTTCAACTTATGGAGCCATGTTTCCCTATTATAAATTGAGGTCACTGTATTAATTTGCTAGGACTATTGTAACAAAATACCACAGGGTAAGCAGCTCAAACCACAGAAATTAATTTTCTTGAGGTTCTGTTAGCTAGAAGTCCGAGATTAAAGTGTCAGCAGTCTTGGTTTCTCCTGAGAACTCCCTAGCTGGCTTGCAGATGGTGGTCTTCCTGTGTGTCTTCACACGGCCTCTTCTCTGTGTGTCAGAAGCCTTGGTGTCTCTCCCTCTTCTTACAAGGACACAGGTCATATTTGATAAGGATCCACCATATGACCTCATTTAGCTTTAACTACTTCTTTAAAGGCCGTATCTCCAAATATAACCACATTCTGAGGTTACTGATGGTTAGAACTTCAACATACAAATTTTGGGGTGTGTTGCACAATTCAGTCTATGACAGTCAATGTGTTCTCTTACTATCATTCTTTTGGAGAATCTCAATATTCGAGAATCAGAAAATTAAGGTGAAGTATTTTGGAGAGGTATGTTCAAAGTTAAGGGAACTTCTGGCCTCTTCCATAAAGCAGATGAAATTAATCTACCATTTCAGTCCTAAGAACTATATAAAATAAACATTCATTATGCAACTAAATTATTCTTTTTTTCCCCCTCCCTATGATTATTCTAAACATTCTGGATCAGTTCAGTTCAGTCACTTAGTCATGTCTGACTCTTTGCGACCCCATGGACTGCAGCACTTCAGGCCTCCCTGTCCATCACCAACTCCAGGAGCTTGCTCAGACTCATGTCCATCGAGTCAGTGATGCCATCCAACCATCTTATCCTCTGTCGACCCCTTCTCCTCCTGCCTTCAATCTTTCCCAGCATCAGGGTGTTTTCTAAGGAGTCAGTTCTTCACATCAGGTGGCCAAAGTATTGGAGCTTCAGCCTCCGCATCAGTCCTTCCAATGAATATTCAGGACTGATTTCCTTTAGGATTGACTGGTTTGATCTTGCAGTCCAAGGGACTCTCAAGAGTCTTCTCCAAACCACAGTTCAAAAGCATCAATTCTTCGGCGTTCAGCTTTCTTTATAGTTCAACTCTGGATAAAAGAGGGGAAAAAAACCCCAAACACTTCCCATCTCATCGAATCATTTCTATGTCCCTAGTTTTCTAGTTGCCTGTCTCCTTATAGTCTCAGCTAGTGTGTGGGGACTGCCGTTCAAGACGTTCATTTTATTCACTTTCTATGTATTTATTCATTCATTCATGTAGCAAATATTTGAGTGTCTATTCTGGGCCTTTCATGTGTTGAGTCCTAGGATACAACAGAGAACAAGGCGAACAAGCTGTGATACAGCTCGTACAACACGGGATGGAGCACAGACAAGCAAACAAACACCAGAGGTACTGTGTGGTAAGCATCAGGAGGAGTTTGAGGTGAGGTACCGGGGTCACTCAGCCCAGGAACACTTGACCAATCTATAGGATTCAGGAAGGGCTTCCCTGAGAAGATGACATGTAAGCAGTACCCAAAGACTGAATGGGAATAGCAAGAGCAGTAGAGAGTGGGGAGAGAGATTCCTGGCAGCGAGAACAATGACAAATTCTCCGGTGTGAGGAAGAGAGCAAGGCCCCTTAAGGCAGTTGGAAGACATTCAGAACATAGGAACAGGTCGTACCAAGGTGGGAGTGCATTACAACACCAAACGGGAAAGGAAGCAAGGGTTAGATCACAAGGCATGATTCTAAGGAAATTACGTTCTATCCTTAGGCAATTGGAAACTGTTAAAGAGACTTGAACTGGAGTCATTTGATCAGATTAGGAGTTTAATGAATTCATGCAGGCTTCTGTGGGGAGAGGAATTGGAGACTAGATGAAAGGAGACATGTTAGAAAGTTGTGGAACAAAATAAGAAAATGCTTGGAACTAGGGTGATGACAGTGTGATAAAGAAAAGCGTGATTTGTGAAAAAGTTAAGAATTGTGGAGACCAAGCTACGGTTAAGTACCACAGAGGACAGTGATTTTCCTTTTTCTGTGTTTTGTTCACTGCGATCTCTCAAATGCCATCCTCTAAACTTACTGAGGACAGCAAAGAAGATGCCAAGCGGGTGTTGGCTTAGCTACACACCACTGACTGGATTCTCTGAGAGGATATTACAACAATGGAATCGACCTTGAGGGCCTACTGTGTTCAAAACACTGCTCTAGATACCTTGCACATATTGTACAATCTTATGTCATCCGTCACAAAAAAGATAAAATGGAGAACCCAAGAATTGGAGATCAAGGTAGTGTTCTCAGGGCACACAGTACTTAATAGTAGAGTTAGGATTTGAATCGAAGCCCATGCTCCTCCCACTACGATGTGCTGACATCATTGAAATTCCATGCTATGCTTGTCTCCCAGTAATAAGATGGAACATCATTTTTTCCAGTGGCCACTTTCTACTTGTTCAGGGCCTGAAAAAGTAATCGACTTTTGGATGGCTCCTTCGCCATTTACTATCTTCAGGCACTCAGCCTAACCAAACCCCCAGGGCTGAAAAGAAGAACCAGTCTAGGGCCACGATCTCAGACAAATTGGTCCAGGCTCACAGTCTGAACTCCCCTACAGAGTCTGAGGTGGCATGAGGTCAGGGCAAACACTTTTATATTTTTCTTTCTATGAATTTTCTTGGATGACAAATTCCACTCTCAAAATATTTTAAAAAGCAATGAGGAAATTCAGCCTCATTTCTGACTGAGGGAAAATTGTGGGCTAAAGAGGGAGTCATGTGTTCCTTGGGAAACAATGACCACATGGTCTGAATTTTTAAAATAGTCAGAGAATTTAACTATGAGTCAGTTAGGTAGTCCAAATACATTTGTGCTTATGCTCAGTGGTGTCCGACTCTCTGCAACACTTGGGACTGTAGCCTGCCAGGCTCCTCTGTCTATGGGGATTCTCCAGGCAAGAATACTGAAGTGGGTTACCATTTCTTACTCCAGGGGATCTTCTTAATCCAGAGATTGTCTTATGTCTCCTGCTTTGGCAGGCAAGTTCTTTACTGTTAGCACCACCTGGGAAGCTCTTATTTGTCCACTATTCTCTGTCAGATATTGTTCTAGAGTCTAGCTGCATGGGATAAGTAAGACAAAGTCCCACCCCCTCAGAAAGCTGACATTCTGATGGCTGGGGAGTGAATCAATAAACATAAAAGTTGGACAATAATCCCAGATTTTGGAAAATTTGATTTTAATAATTTTGGGAAGTTTTTAAAATGCAAAGTCCTAATTCTAGACAAATGGTTCCAGTTTTTCTTTTTCAATTAATAATAAACACTTGAAAATGGAAACCTAGTTTTAAAGTGAAAATTTATTCAGTCACTGATAAAACTTTCATAGAAATGATGGAAAGTATTTAGTGTCATAAACTAGTTCTCCATCTTTTAAGGATTTTAACTCTTTAATATCTTTAGGAGACTTATCAAATATTATTTTTATTTCTATAAGTATTCTTTATTACTTAGTATCAATTCAGTTAATGCAACATCTTATACTATATTTAAAATATAGCTATTCTATTAAATTCCAGTTTGGAATAATTTTTAAAATATATTCTTAATAGAATTTTTTTAATGGAAAAGAAGACATGGAACAAAATCAAGAGTATTTAGGAAAATAATTTCAATTCTAGAGACACTAGTGGAGAAAGTTAGCTTGAGTGACCAAAGATTTTAGATGTTCTAATTTTTTTTTTTAATAAATAAATTTGGATTGAGGGAAATTGCTAAAATTAATTCTTAAATACAATTTGTGAATATGTAGGAAATGAAATGGTGATCTTGAGATCATGGTATTTAAAAAACAAATCATAGTTTTTAATAAGCCAGAACAAACCATGATAAAACGCAGTGCCTTGATATTTTTTAAGTCATTTCTCCAAATCTTTCATAATATCTCTGTCAATAAGATTTTTAAAATTGTGTACATAATTCTGCAGTTAGCAAGTTTCATTCCTGCTTGCACAGTAACATGGATTAGTAGTTTGATGAAAGCCAGCAGGAACACTTTTTTTTATCTACTGTGTTCTGAATGAAGATATGGAAGGCGTGTTATCAAAAGTACCGATGCTCAAAGTTTAGGGTCAAAGTTACTGTGTTTGAAAGGAAAGGTTAGATTTAAAACATCTTGATTGACAGAAACAATTGTAAAAGGACAGACTTGCTGGGCTACTTCGATAGAAAACTCATTACTAGCAGTAGTTCAAAATTGTTTAAAAGAAACAGCAGCAGAAAAAAAAAAAATCAAACCCTAACAAACCAAATAATATAGCATAAAATAACAATTATAACCTTCCCAGCCCAGGAAGATAGGCTGTTAAAATGACAACAGTAACAAAACTTGCTTAGTTGGACAAACAGCACTTTAAGAGACCATGTGACATCCGGACAGCATGGAACAGAACGTATATTTTAAGAACATATTTCTTTAATACTTTCTCTTGAGAGTTATCGCTGATGCTTTGGCCATTGGAAATAACCTCCTTATACAACATTTAACTTCAAGTGTTCTGAATCCCCTAAGAAATTCACATACATCTGTCTGTGCGTGAAAGAATGTATAAATCTGAAGACATTTGGCACTGTGTATATTTGACACCCGCCATATCCTTAGGCATCATCTCGCCCCCCCTCTTTTTCTTGCATAAACTGCTTGTATAAACCTGCATAACATCCTTATTCACACACTACCATAAGAGCAATTCATAGGTCTCAGTCTCTAAAATGACTCACAATCTAGCACAGATGCTAAATAGAACCTTGCTTTCCCTTTGTTACTATATAACACAGAACTCATGTCTATGAGGACTTAGCACTCTTTGGTTCAAATCTACAGTTTGAAAACAACTCATTGGCATCTCCAATGTTTTTCTTTTTTCCAGCTTGTATCAAAAAAGCAGAGAAGTGGTGCTGGTCAGGGAAAGTGGGAAACACACAGACTAGGCCAGGAAATGGACAGAAAAGAGGAACACAGCAGCAAACTGGTATTGTAATAATGCCTGTCTGGCCATGCACAACCCCAAAATTGTTTCTTTTAAACAATTTTGAACTACTGCTAGTTGATTGTACTTGTGCCTGGAGGGTATTTTTACAAACAGCACAGAGAACTGAAAAATAAATGAGATTTGCGTAAAAAAAAAAAAAAAGAAAACTCATTACTATTGCTACTTTTCCCTCGGATTTGCTAGGACTAGCATCCAGAGCTAACTAAGCACTTATTTTTATACAGTATGCAGCACTGGGGAGAAATAATAAGACAATAGTCATTAACCAGAAAGGACTAGATCTAAGGGTAAACGATGAATAAGACTTTGTTACTGCCGCTATTTTCTTCAAGTGAGTAGCATCAAATTTGAGAGTAGGGTAAAAAAAAAATCCCATAGAAATAACATAACTTTCCTCTTCAGACACAAAAGCCTCCTACAACATCCTAGAAAAGCTATCTGCCCTTTCTTATATTTATTCATGGCTATATCACAGTTAAAACAGTACCTGGAACTTAGTCATTAAAAAAAATACTTGTTGATTGATTGAAAGATTTTATTTTAAAGAAGGGAAACTTACTCTTTTCTTAGGCACTGCATTTCATTTCTGAAAAATGCCAGTTGCTGGAATGGTCTTCCTTACACTGAGTCAAACTCGCTTTTCTTTAACCCCTGTCTGTTAGATATAATTAGGCTTTCCTAATATGGACAAAATAAATCTAGTTTTCTTTCAAATAAGACAGCTAACATTTCCCCCAGGAGCATTTGTTATTTCTTTAGGAAGTTCCATTCAGTTCAGTCACTGTCATGTCTGACTCTCTGCAATCCCTTGGACTATAGCACACCAGGCTTCCCTGTCCTTCACCATCTCCTGGAGCTTGCTCAAATTCATTCCATTGAGTTGGTGATGTCTTCCAACCATCTTGTCCTCTGTCATCCCCTTCTCCTCCTGCCTTCAATCTTTCCCAGCAACAAGGTCTTTTCCAATGAGTCAGCTCTTCTCATGGAAGAGAAGAGCTTCAGGTGGCTGAAGTATTGGAGCTTCAGCTTCAGCGTCAGCTTTTCCACTGAATATTCAGGGTTGATTTCCTTTAGAAGGAGGTATCTAATTCCTGAACTTTCTTTAATGTGGTTTTGTATCCCTTGATCATTTTCATATTCAGATCACCTCCTCTGAATATGCCTCAAATTTTCATAGGTTTTCTTAAAATGTGGTTCCCCAAGTTAAGCATCATATCACATTATTGTGAAGTTAGATTATCTGTCCAAAAGAAAACTATAAAAGTAGCGATTATTGGGTTGGTCAAAAACTTCATTTGGCTTTTTCCTAACATCTTATGGAAAAACCCAAACAAACTTTTTGGCCAACCCAATGTTTCAGTTCAGTATGAAATCAGTTCTTTAAGTGTTTTCTCAAACTACAAGGAGGTCCTGGCTGACATCTGTATTAAACATGTTAATTTTTTATTTTTCAAAAATAAGATTATATTTTTCCATTTTGTTTTCTACAACAAGTCTTTTATTAGTCAAATGATAAAATAAAACATTTGTTATAAGAAAAAATGGCTGGGGAATTTCCTGGTAGTTCAATAGTTAGGACTTGGTACTTTGACTGAGGTAGCCCCGGGTTCAATCCCTGGTTGGGAAGATCCTCAAACCACATGGCATGGCAAATAAAATAAATAAATGAAAATTTTCTTCCCATATGATTAACTGATTCACTTTGCTGTACACCTGAAACTAACACATTTTAAATCAACTATGTTCCAATAAATTTTTAAAAAATGAAATAAGCTTCAGATAATAGGAAGGAAAATAAAAGACCTGTTCCCCTATTCTTAAAAAAAAAAAAAAAAAGAAGGAAAAATGATTGATTCTAAATCATTTAAATTTTGTTTTAAAATCTCATACAGACCTAATAAGATAAGCATTTCTTGCTCTCTGCTTTCAGTTCTGAAGCCTGAGACAATATCCTAGTAACCTACCAAAGGATCTGCATGGGCAGGAGGCCTGTGGAGGAGCCAGGTCAGTATGGGACACTCAGCGACGGTTGTCTGAGAAACCGGGTGGGTGAGAGGCCATTGGAGCACATAACCCACTATTGCCCAAGTTCCCCTCTAGGCCAAATGGACACGAGCATTGCGTGAACGGCACTATTGGCAAATAGAGAACTGGTTTCCTTGGCGTGCCCCTGCCACTCTGCCCCGTGATCTGAAAGGAGGGAGCATGCCAGAATTCTCCCCCAGAAAGAAGAAAAAGAAGTAGCCATAAGGGCACATGAGGGCACATCCCTCCCAGCCCTCCTCACACAGTGGGAATGGAGGCAATACGTGTGAGAGGGGAGTCTCCCCAGCAAACACCGGGAGGATACACGGTAAATAGATAAAAGTTCTGCCAACTTCAGCAACTAGCGTTTGGAGTTACTTGCAGCTCTAGAAAGTTCAACAGTGAAAGTTGGGAAAACCAGGTCCCCATTTCCTGGTGGTCACCTTCTTCATTCTCCCTGCAGTACAGAGACACTGGGCCTTCTGCTCACACCTCCTTCCAGGTTGCATGACTGCTTTCAACCAAGGCAACCATGGCCATGGCTGACCGAGACTCAGCCAGCTACCCTTGGGGATCACGTGACCAAGGTATTCCTGGCACTTCAGTGGACAGAGGTTGAGTGAGTGCTTCCAGGGGAAGGCAAAGGAATAGGACATTTGGTGGTAAGAGGAGTCTCCCTAACGTCCTTACAATTTTTATCTGGTTCCAAACTTGCATGCTCTACTTGGCAGTATGCAGATGGTGGCTGAAGCCAACCTTTCTCCTTAGAGAGAAGGTT
Organism: Bos javanicus; assembly: GCF_032452875.1. NCBI lineage: Eukaryota > Metazoa > Chordata > Mammalia > Artiodactyla > Bovidae > Bos > Bos javanicus. Next base: position 44,933,625 of record NC_083881.1, read on the forward strand.
GGTAATTATATCTTGATCCTGGAGCATTTCCTCTGGGAGTCTCACCCCCACCCACTCTCAGTTCCTCTCAACCTTTAACAATTCTCTCCCTGGAAGGAATTCCAAGGATGAAATATTTTCCATCCTATAATATTCCCAGCGATGTTTTATGCCCCCTATAGAGTGGTGTCTTGGGAACTCTGCTGATCCATGCATGGGTCAACCAAGATAGACCTTGTGCTCAATTCTTTTCATTCATGGGTCTAGGACCCATTTCCTTTTCCTTGACCAGGATGATAAGAGGTCAAGTTCAAATGGGATCAACAGTCATGTGGCCAAAAGGAGCTCTTTCCTCACTTGCCTTGCCAGGTAGCTTCTTTCTCTTACCATCTAGTGGGCTTCCCAGGTGGTAGGTGGTGCTAGTGGTAAAGAATCTGCCTGCCATGTTGATGTTTGGCAGAAACTAACACAACACTATAAAGCAACTATCCTTCAATTAAAAATAAATACATGAAAAAAAAAAAAGAATCTGCCTACCAATGCAGGAGACTCAAAAGATGCGAGTTCGATCCCTGGGTCAGGAAGCCCCTGAAGTAGGACATGGCAACTCACTCCAGTATAAGAATACCATCTGGAGAATTCCATGGACAGAGGAGCCTGGCATGCTAAAGTCCATGGGGCTGCAAAAGAGTTGGACATGACTGAGCACATTTAGATCCATGTTGTTAGCTTTCTACAATTATAATAAAGGCAGTGGGGAATCCTTGACCTACCCTTTCCTGAAAGCTCAATCATGTCCAACTCTTTGTAACCTCGTGGACTGTAGCCTGCCAGGCTCCTCTATCCATGAGATTTCCCAGGCAAGAATACTGGAGTGGGTTATCATTTCCTTCTCCAAGGGATCTTCCCAACCAGGGATCAAGTCCTAGTCTCCCGCATTGCAGGCAGATTCTTTACCGTTTGTGTCACCAGGGAAGCTCTTTCCTGAGACCACTCAAAAATAATTCTTGCCTAGTAATATAGACTAAATTTAGCATCTGATTCTTTGTTCCTGTAGGCTAAAGAAAGGCTGGGTATGTATTACAACACTACTCCTACCTACCCTGGGGAGAGGTTCATACCACTGTATACCCTAAAAGGTTATAATTTGTCTGTGGTGTGAGATGATAAACCTCTGTAGTCTGGTCCAGGACGAAGAAATTTAATTTCTGAAGCACTGAGACAAAGTTCACAAGTGGAAAGGATTCCTTGGTGGGACAAGCAATTCTTGGTAGGAATGTGACCTTCAGACATCACCATATGGAAAAATTATACACTCTGTTTATATATTTGCTCTTTACTTCCCTCCATCCTCATTCCCAGCCAAGTTACAATCTTTTTTTCCTTGAATTTGTTTTGAGAGAAAAAAAATCATAAAAATATTTTCCTGACAAAATATTTTCTCATCATACCCTCAGCTGTATTTATCTACAGCTGTAGTAATGTTGTTTGCTTCTTGTACAATGACACAAAGACTGACAATAAAGAATAACAAATAACTGTAAAAATGCTTTTTTTAGGAGAGCATTTGTATGACAGCTTGAACTGACAACATTATGCATATAGATCATCTTGAAGTGTTATTGCACGTTGAAAAGAAGATAAATCTATTGATAACTATAGATGTTATGAAGAAGAAATTATTTCTAGCTTTGTGCTAAAAATCAATTGGATGAACCAAGTCCATAACATGACACTGTAGCAGCAGTTTTAAGTCTTATTTTTACTGTTTATACATTTGGATGCTGTTATACCAGATGATCTTCATCCCTGAAGTTTTCAGCTAAACTTGGTTTCCTAGAAGAGACTGTTAACTTTCAAAATTGCTTTTTATTGGTAAAAAGAAAATACTGGTTTTCCTTGTGACTGAATTTTCATAGTTGTAAGTGCTGCATTTATAATTCATGCTTGAGCAGGTGTGAAGAAGAAGAAAATAAGTTGCTGGTTAGGTAGGAAAATGCAGTGAAAATGAGCTGTGTATATACTTCAGGGAAGAACAAATGAAATCATTTCTTCTGTTGAGCACTAATCAGTATAGTGCAACTCCTGGTTTTGTACTGCATTTAATGTGCAACGTATATGCTTTAATATGTTAATGTTTCTGCATTAATATTTTCAGTTTACTTAACCAATTTGCTGCTAAGATTTTTCTGCCCCATCACTACTTTCTTTTTTTTGTTGTTGTTTATGATTTTAAACAAGTTTCTTCACTAAAAACTATGGTGATAAAAAAAAAGAATAACAACTGAAAGAAAGAAGATATAACTAATTTGGCATAATTATTCCACTGTCTTCTCCTGTTTCTATTTCTCTCATACTTTTCTTGTGCTGACAGGACAGAATTTAGAGAGACCTACCACCCCTCCAAACTTCCGAGAATATGCTGGAATTAAGTCTCATACTAACAAACTAAAAAATAAAAAAAAAAAAATAATAAATAAAAACACACCATCTTTCAATCAGAAATCAAGGAATTCGTGGCTTTATTTTATTTGCCTCAGAAAAGTTGTTTTAAATACTAGATACTAGATGGATCATCCCCCCATCAGCTAAATAAAGCACACCTGTGGCTTGTGTTCAGCCAAAGGGCACAACTTTGCAAACCCAAACCATCTGCTACACCTCCACAATGCTGCACATTTCTTCCATCCCACCTCCCATTTCTACATCAGGGAAGGACGGGGGGAGGGGTAGCTGGGGAGTTTGGGAAGGTCATGTACACAGTGCTGTATTTAAAATGGATAACCAACAATGACCTACTGTATAGCACACGGAACTCGGCTCAACTTTATGTGGCAGCCTGGATGGGAGGGAAGTTTGGGAGAGAATGGATACATGCATATGTATGGCTGAGTCCTTTTGCTGTTAGCCTAAAATCATCACAACGTTGTTAATAGGCTATATTCCAATATAAAATTAAACAGTTTTAAAAATTAAAAAAAAAAAAAAGAACTCTACAGCACACCCAGGTCAGGTTTTGTTTGTTTTGGTAATTACTGCTTCTGAATCTCCTCAACATTTTTCAGAAGCACAGACTTTGATAGACTAGACCTCCCCAGGGCACATTAGCTAATAGGTGCAGAGCTAATAGGACAAGAGCATGGTGACTTAAAAATCCATTCTCTTAACCTTCTGTGCTGATTCCCCTCTATAAAGTGGAAAACCATGGCAATCTTCCTTAGTGAACTGACCCTCGGTTGCAATGACTTCAGGGTGTTACTGTGACCTGGAAGAGCCAAGTTGCTGCAGGGGGTCCTGGCCATCCTTCCCTCTCATCTCACATCATAAGTGGGTCATTCTGAGACCCTTTCGTTATCATTTCCCAGCCACTTGAAACAATGAAGTTTGATGGAAATTTGGCATAATTTTTTTTCTTTTTAGTCTCAGTCTATCTCAGTGCCTGTGAGAGCTTAAGCAATTCATATTCTCAGTTCCAAATCTCTAAAACAGAGTAATCATCTCCCTCACTTCAGGAAGGAATCAAACAATGACAGCTTATATGAAAGTACTTCACAAATGGAAAAATATTCTGTGTGACATAAAAGTCCAAACTTAAACTCGAAAAGTTGGGTCAGTGCATTAGTTACCATACATGCACTGGCAAAAATAAAATAAAATTGCATTGCTATGCTATGCTATGCTAAGTCGCTTCAGTTATCTCCGACTCTGTGCGACCCCATAGAGGGCAGCCCGAGAGGCTCCCCCGTCCCTGGGATTCTCCAGGCAAGAACACTGGAGTGGGTTGTCATTTCCTTCTCCAATGCATGAAAGTGAAAAGTGAAAGTGAAGTCTCGCAGTCGTGTCCGACTCCTAGCGACCTCATGGACTGCAGCCTTCCAGGCTCCTCCATCCATGGATTTTCCAGGCAAGAGTACTGGAGTGGGGTGCACCGAATTTTTTTTCTTCTGCTAGTATTGTAGCTAAGATTATAAAACACATTGATGTTTAAAATGCTGATTTAACAAAAGAGATTTTTTCACTGAAATCAAGATGATGTTCAGATAGGTTTTACCCATTGTGGTTTGTTGTGTGGTTCTGGAGTGTAGCCACATTAAACACTAAGGAGGTCAAATGGAAAAGCACAGAATTGAATGCTGAAGCCTCAAGAGCTGATATTTAGAGTAAAAAGAAGTTTGATTCTCCAGTGGTCAGGTGACTTAACAATTATGCCTTCATTTCTTCTTTGCTGTGAAAGTGAAAGTGTTAGTGGATCAGTCTTGCCCAACTCTTTGGGACCCCCCATGGACTGTAGCCCGCCAAGCTCCTCATGCATGGAATTCTCCAGACAAGAATACTGGAGTGGGTTGCCATTCCCTTCTCCAGGGGATCTTCCCAACCCAGGGATGGAATCCGGGTCTCCTGCATTGTTGACAGATTCATTACTGTCTGAAACACCAGAGAAACTTAGCACTAAAAGGGGGCAAAGATCTGCCTTCCTTAACCTATGTCTCCTTCAGGGTAAGGAGACCAAACTGGAGATAGCAAACATGAGGAAGTGTTAACTTCAAGACTGAGCAAACAGTTCTATACTATGGAGCTCACTCCAAAGCCCAAGTTACTCCAAGGGGTTTAGAATAAAATACATTTCCTTAAGTCACGATTTAAAATTTTTAAAAAGGCATCCCTAGCTACTAAAAAAAATATCCCTCTTTATAATAACTAGCATTTTCTTTACAAAACTGTTACAAAACTCTTACAAATATCTTATGTGAGGAATAATGTTTCTTTTTTATAGATGAACAAAACTAAATTTCAGGGAGACCAAGTTACATAGGTAGTAACTAGCAAAGGCCATGCTCGACCCCAAACCTCCTTTTATAAAACAGCGTGTTTTTCATAGTCCAGTCTTTTTAAAATTCAGAAGCAAAATGCTGGGGTTATTTAAAGCCTCAGCTTTGCATTCAGGGAAACAGCTAATGAACACAAAGTAACATGATTTTCAGAAGTCATTTAATCCAGGTTTTACAGGATAAACCCAACTTGAAAGCTTATTTCCTGTAGTCCTCCAGCAATTACTCAACCTTCATAACCCACTTCCAAAAATCTGTTCACTGTTACTGCTTTGTAAAAAAAAATCTAGGGATCCAACCCATGTCTCTTACGTCTCCCGCATTGGCAGGCAGGTTCTTTACCACTAGCACCATCTGGGAAGCCATATGACCCTAACATTGTCTTTTAAATGATGAAATTTACCTGTGAATGTGCTGTCTCTTGGTCCAGAACATGTTTTTCAGGACAGGGCCATTTTTGGTGGAGTCAGGAAAGGGTGGAGTGGGGGACTGAAAGGGATTGGGAGGTGGAGGATGTTGGGTTGAGGTCTGGTCTGGTTTGCTCAGTTGTCCAAAGCGGGCACTAGAATCCACACAGGAAGCCCTTAATCCCAGACGTGCCTACTTTTTTTTCTAATAATTCAAATTGTACCATGTTTTAAACTTGAATATGCATAAGATGATATTTATAAAGCATTGTGTGCTTGCATGCTAAGTCGCTTCAGTCATGTCTGACTCTTTACGACCCGATGGACTGTAGGCTCCTCCATCCATGGGATTCTCCAGACAAGAATACTGGAGTGGGTTTCCATACCCTCCTCCAGGGAATCTTCCCGACCCAGGGATCAAACCTGCATCTCTTATGTCTCCTGTATTGGCAGGTGGGTTCTTTACCACTAGCACCACCTGGGAAGCCCTATAAAACATTAGGTGGCATTAATTACATCTTAGAATTATCCATACTAGATAAACTGTGTCTGAGAAGAGGTTGACAAACATTCCAGAATTCCCACGTCAAACAAACAGGAAAAAAAGAAGGGAGTGTTTGATAAGGAATGATAGACGCATTGGCCAATTGTGCTTTGACCCACAAATCCGCACATAGCCCAAAAGGAGATGAATCACCTGGGAACTGCTTGACATTACAGAGGAGTCAAGAGCATGAACTTTCTGCCACATCAAGCAGGTGGGGTCGTTGCAGTTACTATCTGCTGATCACACACAAGTTCAGACCTGATGCTGCGCTTCCTCGGGCTCCCCAGGGGCAACTGCAAACCTAGTTATCTCACCTGATCCAAACCCAAGATCTATCTGAGAAGACCTTTCAACACAGCCCTTCATCAAGGGCATTTGAAGAGTCCTAGATAAAAACATTCAGCCCTTAAAACCAGGAGTGCCACACTCTGTTTTCTAAACGAATACTCCTCCCACAATAAATTGGTAGGCATCTGCTTGTTGGCTAAAACTTGTACTAAATTTGATCAGCCCCAAGTGGATTCAATTTAAATTTATTTTTAAATGATATCTTAATTTCACTCTTTTAGAGTGTATAGAGGAAGAATAAAAGAAGCAAATGCCAACAAAAAAGAATATGGTTTATTAAAGTCAAGCAAATCACATACCAGAATAAGAAAACAAATAACTCAATTATAAAATAGACAAAAAAGCATAGACATTTCATCAAGAATGAACAAGCACATAAAAAGATGTTCAGCCATTAGGGAAATGCAAATTTTACACAAATGAGATCCCACTACACATCTGTTATTATAACTAAAATTAAAAAGATTGATCATGAAATTCCCTGGTGGTCCAATGGTAAGCGCTCAGACCTTTCACCGCCTGGGCCAAGGTTTGGTCCCTTGTCAGGGAACTAAGATCCCACATGCCTCAAGTTATGGCCAAGAAGACCGACCATTGTGAGTACAAAGATATAAAGCAACTGAACCACTTAAGCATAAGCGTGCTGATAGAAGTGTAAAAGGATACAGCCGTTCCAGAAAACAGTTTGGCTATTTCCTAAAAAATAAATAAATGTATCTGCATCTTCCATGTAATTCAGCCATTCAGTTCCCAAATATTTTCAAGAGAAATGAAAGAGCATGTCTATATAAAAGCTTGTATATGAATATCTAGTATTTGTAAATTGGAAACAACCCTAACAGCCATCAGTTCAGTGAATGAACAAACTGTGGTATACTCGTACAATGAACTACAACTCAGTAACAACAACAAAAAAAATGAGTTATTAATGCACCCTACAACACAGATGAATTATGGTGTAATTAAGCTTCGTGAAATAAGGCAGACAAAGGAGTTTATATACCATGATTACTGGCTTCCAAGGTGAAGAATCTGCCCAGATTTGGGAAGATCCCCTGGAGTAGGAAATGGCAACCTGCTCCAGTATTCTTGCCTGGAAAATTCCATGGACACAGGAACTTGGCAGGTTACAATCCATAGGGTCACAAAGAGTCGGACACAACTGAGTGACTGAGCACATATACCATGATTACACTGATATAACATTCTAGGAAATAAAAATGAATATGTCATGACAGAAATCAGAGGTTGCCTGGGTGGAAGCGGAAGAAGGGAAAGATGAAGGATAACAAAGGGGCATGAGGAAACTTGGGGGAGTGATGTATCTGCTCATTCTCTTGACTGTAGTGATGGTTCCAAGAGGGTACATGTAAGCCAACTATAAAATCGTATATTTTAAATATTTGCACTTCACAGGTGGCTCAGGGGTAAAGAATCTGATTGCCAATGCAGGAGACCCAGAGGACTTAGGATCAATCCCATGGTTAGGAATATCCTCTGGAGGAGGAAATGGCAACTGATTCCAGTATTCTTGCCTGGAAAATCCCATGGACGGAGGAACCTGGTGGGCTACAGTCCATGGGGTTGCAAAGAGTTGGACACGACTGAATGAATGAGCACACGCACAGCAAGCACTTTTTAAAATATCAATTAAACCTCAATAAAGCCATTAAAAGCAGTAAACACTGAATTTCTCTTTATTAATTTTATATAACAAGCATACATATGTATGTATTAATTTTATATAACACACATACACATAGAAAAATAATACTGAGGGCCTCCTAGTGCAAAATAACAAAACTTCTCGGACAAATATTTCTTCAATCCAATTTCCTAGTGTAAACCATTTTTAACATCTTTGTTTTGCTGTTATGATTTTTTTATTATGACTTTTAAGAATGTCTTGACGTATTCCTTACATGAGACACCTGTATATGTAAAGACTCTGCCTGGACTGCAGGTGACTTAGGTTCGATCCCTGGGTTGGGAAGATCCCCTGGAGGAGGGCATGGCAATCCACTCCAGTATTCTTGCCTGGAGAATCCCTATGGACAGAGGAGCCTGGTGGGCCACAGTCCATGAGGTTTCAAAGAGTCGGACACAACTGAGTGACTAAGCACAGCACATACTTAATTTACAATGCTATATTAGTTTCAAGTATACAATTGATTTAATATTTTATATTAAAATAATTTAATTTTTATATTAAAATAATTTAATATTTTATATTAAAATAATTTAATATTTAATATTTTCACACTTTCATTCCTCTAACCTCAATCCCTCCTATATCCTCAGTTGATGGCACAAAGGTCAGCTTTCTGGCCATAGAGAGGAGTCTGTTTGCAACTTCTAACTGCATCCTGTTGCTGGCCAAAACATCGGCTTTCTCTGCCCACCAAAGCAAAATAAAAAAAATACAAAGACAGAATTTGGAGGAAATAAAAAGATGGCTTTAATTCTCAGCTGACAGAGAGGGGAACATGGTAGGCTCATGCCTCAAGAACTGCGCCTGCCCCACTTCCCATGAAAAGTCTAGGGTTTTATATAAGATGAAGGGTCTGTGATGAAGAACAAAGGTGTAAGAATCTCGTCTTCTTCCTGTTGCATTGTTTCAAAAATAGTCATGGGCTGATGCCAGGTAGTCTCTGGCAGTCTGGTGGCCCAGTACTTGGGTCCATTTTTTTTGTGAATTTCACTGAGGCCTTCTTTTTGATATGTAAGAAGAGAAAAACTACTCAGGGAGAGAGTGCTGAAAAGGTAAGGACCTGATACAGGATGTAATTAGCATAGAGTCAAAGGATAATGGGTGAGAAATATACCTCATTCAGAATTAGGGGCAGAAAAGCAAGCTTAGTTACAGACTACAGATTAGGAACAGTTAAAGTAAAAACTTGGAGAAGGAAATGGCAACCCACTCCAGTATTCTTGCCTGGAAAATTCCACGGATGGAGGATCCTGGTAGGCTACAGTCCATGGGGTCGCAAAGAGTTGGACACAACTGAGCGACTTTTGGAGAAGGAAATGGCAACCCACTCCAGTGTTCTTGCCTGGAGAATCCCATGGATGGAGGGGCCTGGTGGGCCACAGTCTATGGGGTTGCAAAGAGTCAGACACGACTAAGCAACTAACACACACACACACACACAAAGTAAAAACTAGGAATGTTTAGGTGTGTTGACTCATTGGAAAAGACTCTGATGCTGGGAGGGATTGGGGGCAAGAGGAGAAGGGGACGACAGAAGATGAGATGGCTGGATGGCATCACTGACTCGATGGACGTTGAGTCTGAGTGAACTCCGGGAGTTGGTGATGGACAGGGAGGCCTGACGTGCTGCGATTCATGGGGTTGCAAAGAGTCAGACACGACTGAGCGACTGATCTGATCTGATCTGATCTGAGGTGTGTTCACAGTTTTCTTTATCTTCTTTGTTCACAGGAAAGGGAAAGAAAAACTCTTTCTTCTTTGTTCCTTTTCACTGCAACAATCCTGACTAGAGTTGTCATCACAGCTGTGTTTTGGGCTTCCCGGGTGGCACTAGTAGTAAAGAACACACCTGCCAATACAGGAGATGTAACAGACACAGGTTTGACCCCTGGCTACAGTCCACAGGTTCGCAAAAGTCAGACAGGACTGAAGCGACTTAGCACGCACAACTGCATTTAAGAAAATTCCAGAAGACGGTGAAGGACAGGGAAGCCTGGCACGCTGCAGTCCATGAGGTCACCAAGAGTCAGACTTAGTGACTGAACAACAGCACAATTAATCCGTCCCAGCAACTGCTGTCTTAAAGTCACAGAAATATTCTTCTGTGGATTGATAAATACCAAGGGTTGTCAACAATAGAACTACTGACATTTGGGCTGGATGATCCTTTGTTTAGAGGGGAGCTGTCCTGTGTAGTCTTGAGAAAGAAGGAAACCTATCATTTGTGACAACATGTGTTGTGGAATCCGGAGTTGCAAAACACACCTTGGAGGACACTCAAGACAGTGGAGTACAGTTTATTACGCCAGCAGATCCAAGGGGAATCAGTTTCCAACAAGGACCCTGATGTTCCTGATAGGCCCAGTTTTATACCCCCCACTACATGACTGGTTACATGTTAGCAACCTCTTTGTTGTATATGATTGAGTTTTACAACAAGTTGGTGCTGCTGCTGCTATTGCTAAGTCGCTTCAGTCGTGTCCGACTCTGTGCGACCCCATAGACGGCAGCCCACCAGGCTCCCCTGTCCCTGGGATTCTCCAGGCAAGAAGACTGAAGTGGGTTGCCATTTCCTTCTCCAAAGTTAGTGCTAGAAGAACAAACAGTTAAGGTTAAAGGAGGGGAACAACGATTATACACTAAGGGAGGATGTCTCCATGGTTAATCTAACAGCGGCAGCCTGACCTCAATCTCCTTTTGTCATCTGAAGGGAGGGACGTCTCCAGGAGACCTGGTTTTCACTAGCAACGGTTTCCTCACTCTTGGGCAGGGTTCAGGCCCAGGTCACACCCTGTCTTTAAGATGGATGACAGGCTTCAAGATTGAGTCTCTCCTGCTTTCCTCACACTGGCCCCAACACATGGACTTGTGCCCAGGGTGCATTATGTCAACTGAGACAAATCAGACAGAGGGAAAAACAAATATTGTCTGACTTAACTTGTATGTGGGATCTACAAAAGCCAGACTCCTAGAGGCAGAGAGCAGAATGGTGGTTACCAGGAACTGGGGGATGGGGGAACTGGGGAGATGTTCATCAAAGTGTACAAACTTCCAGTTATACGATGAATAAGTTCTGGAGATCTAATGCACTATAATGCTATGCTATGCTAAGTCACTTCAGTCGTGTCCGACTCTGTGCGACCCCATAGATGACAGCCCACCAGGCTCCCCCGTCCCTGGGATTCTCCAGGCAAGAACACTGGAGTGGGTTGCCATTTCCTTCTCCAATGCATGAAAGTGAAAAGTGCAAGTGAAGTCGCTCAGTCGTGTCGGACTCTTAGCGACCCCATGGATTGCAGCCTAACAGGCTCCTCCATCCATGGGATTTTCCAAGCAAGAGTACTGGAGTGGGGTGCCATTGCTTTCTCCGAATGCACTATAATGATGTCAGCTAAAAAATACAGTCACAACCTAAAATCAGAGAGTTGTTTTATTTGGTGGGAATGTTCAGAACTCTGAGCCTGGGAGACAGCATCTCAGTAGCTTTGAGAAAACTGCTCCAAGGTGTCAGGAGGGGAAGCCAGGATATATACATGTAAGTTTGCAACAAAGGGAGCAGGCAGTCTGAACATGAAAGATCAGATATCAAATTAAGGAGTTTAGTATTCTAAGTATGGGGAGATGCAAGCCTCTGGGCTCACTGAATTCATTCCTTTCATATGCACCTCAGCTATCAGGGCCAATCCTGTTTCCCCGTTCAACCTTGCTTCTTGCATTCCCCAGCTCCTCAGCAATCACCTTGGGGGTGGCAGCATCTGCACCACCACCACTGCTGGACTGCAGTCTGAGAAGCCCTCATTCACATTTAGAAGCCAGAAATCGCTGCTGGGTATGACATTTCTTGTTTATTAATATGGCAGGAGATATTTTCATCTCGGGATTTCTTTGGAAGGAATGATGCTAAAGCTTAAACTCCAGTACTTTGGCCACCTCATGCGAAGAGTTGACTCATTGGAAAAGACTCTGATGCTGGGAGGGATTGGGGGCAGGAGGAGAAGGGGACGACAGTGGATGAGATGGCTGGATGGCATCACTGACTCGATGGAAGTGAGTCTCAGTGAACTCCGGGAGTTGGTGATGGATAGAGCGGCCTGGCGTGCTGCGATTCATGGGGTCGCAAAGAGTTGGACACGACTGAGCGACTAATCTGATCTGATCTGATCTGATTTTCATCTCACATGTTTAGAGTCAATAATGCCATGTTATTATACACCTCAGAGTTGCTAAGAGAGTAGATATGAAACGTTCTCACCACAGAAAAGAAATTATTATGTGATGTGACAGAGGCATTAGGTAACACCACATATACATGTGCATAACACTGCAATATACATGTGTATTAAATCAACATGCTATTTAAAAAAATAAAAATTTAAGAAATACCACAACAAACAAATCAACATGTGTACGTCATTAACACAATCTTGTAACATTCAGAAAACTAAGATCATGGCATCCGGTCCCACCACTTCATGGCAAATAGATGGGGAAACAGAGGAAACAGTGGCTTATTTTATTTTCCTGAGCTCCAAAATCACTGCAGATGGTGACTGCAGCCATGAAATTAAAAGATGCTTACTCCTTGGAAGAAAAGCTATGACCAACCTAGGCAGCATATTAAAAAGCAGAGACATTACTTTGCCAACAAAGGCCTGTCTAGTCAAGGCTATGGTTTTTCCAGTGGTCATGTATGGATGTGAGAGTTGGACTATAAAGAAAGCTGAGCGCCGAAGAATTGATGCTTTTGAACTGTGGTGTTGGAGAAGACTCTTGAGAGTCCCTTGGACTGCAAGGAGATCCAACCAGTCCATTCTGAAGGAGATCAGTCCTGGGTGTTCACTGGAAGGACCGATGTTGAAGCTGAAACTCCAATACTTTGGACACCTGATGCAAAGAGCTGACTCATTGGAAAAGACTCTGATGCTGGTAAAGATTAAGGGCAGGAGAAGAAGGGGATGACAGAGGATGAGATGGCTGGATGGCATCAGTGACTTGATGGACATGGGTTTGGGTGAACTCCGGGAGTTAGTGATGGACAGGGAGGCCTGGCATGCTTCGGTTCATGGGGTCGCAAAGAGTCGGATATGACTGAGTGATTGAACTGAACTGAAATGATATGTCAATTATATCTTAATTTTTTTTGAAGGAAAGAAAATAAAAAATAAGAAAATTTTCCATACCCTGAAAAAACAATTTGTTTAAAAGAAACAAACCTGAGCCTAGCTTTCCTGAACCTAATTCCCAAATACCCAAGTTAGGTGCTAATTTTCAGAATTAATACATTTGTAAATTTTCAGGTTATAATTAAAAATATGTATAATTTTTAAAGAAAAATTTTAAGAACCTGAATTTAGTGCTACTCTATTTGTTCAATTTGTTAATGCTTGAAATGGAAAGTGATACAATTATATATCCTTAGATTATCTCTAGTTTACCTTTTTAAAAAATTCCTGAGCATTAAGTAATAACAATGAATTTTGAGTTTAAAACCCAAAGTCTTTGTTCTGAATATATTATTGACAAATTGAGCCCGTTAAATAAACCTGTTCCTTTGATTCAAAAAGGCAGTGGTCTATTTAAGGACTGTTTTGTTATTTTCTATACAGAGTAGACATACATGTACTAGTAGCTAAAATAAAAGCTTATCAAAACAAAGATAAGAAAGACCAGAGTCTAATCTTCCTTGGCTGTTTTTTAGGATATTTTCCATGGAAGAAGCACATACTTTCTCAGTGAGACTCAAGATGCTGTTGCCAATCTGGTCCCTTGGAGGATTCCATTGTCCCTAACAAGCAGCCCCTTTCAATTTCACCCTGGACACAAGTCCACCTGATGACACTTACCCTGCCCATGTGGCTACTTGCAACAGACTTTTCTGCCTACCCTTCTGAGTTTGGCTTGAAAGAGAAGCTGTGGTGAGGCAGATAGCTTTAGTTGAATATATAACAAAATACAGGCTTCCCAAGTGGTGCTAGTGGTAAAGAACCTGCCTGCTAATGCAGGAGATGTAAAAGATGCAAGTTTGATCCCTGGGTCAGGAAAATTCTCTAGAGGAGGGCATGGCAACCTACTCTAGTATTCTTGCCTGGAGAATCCCTTGGACAGAGGAGCCTGGCGGGCTAACGTCCATAGGGTCACACAGAGTGGGACACAACTGAAGCGACTTAGTATAGCACTTAACAAAATACTTTATAGAAATATCAAACTCTAACTTATTCTTTCTATTGTGTAAGACTCAGAACAGAGACCTTTTTTCTCTCTTCCTTAACTTTTTATCCAAGCAGTTTCATCCTGAAATCTTCTGTTTTGGGGAAGAAATATGAGGCCTCTTTTTTTAAAATGAATTATACTCAACTTATAATATTTTACTGGTTGCAGGTGTACAGCATAGTGAAACACAACAAAGGAATTTGTCAACAAAACAGAAAGGTAACCTACCAAATGGAGAATATATTTGCAAGAAGGTTTTGTCATAACAGCCTGACCTGGAAGATGTCCTAAAGCAAACCTCTAGAACGAGGGTAAGAGGAGGTTTATGGGTGAAGACAAGTTGAGAAGGGGCTGATTTTTGATAATGGAAGCCCAAGGTCTCCTGTTGAGTAGAAATGCTGAATTCTAATAGGGGCACCCACAAGGTGACAGCTGGGTAGCAGGCTCGGAGGAGAACCCGCTCTGAAGAGCACTTCCACCTCTTCTCAGCCTTGAAGGACCCAGCTACCCACCACAGGACTTGGCGGGTGGAGTCCAACACAAGGAGGAGTCCAACTGTGGTCCAAAATGCCTATCCCCTACTATCCTTAACTGCAGCAACATCCCTTTCTTGATCCTCATGAAAGGGAAGGAATTCTGCCAAACCTGAGTGAGATTGGGGAGATAAAGCTCACAGCCAGACTTGATTTGATTCTGAACAAATTAGAAAATGGACATTTCTTAGACCCAAGGGTTATGTGGCAAATCCATTGTCACGACATGCACCCTGCCTCACCTGCTTCAGCTGGTTGCAGGGGAGAATCTTTAAACAAACAAATCTCAGCAAAAGTTACTGCTTAAAATGGTGTCTGTGTGGGCTTTCAGATTAAACAGTACTATACTTTCATTATTTGTTTTTTTAATGTATTTATTTGTTTTAATTGAAGGATAATTGATTTACAGAATGTTGCTGCTTTCTGCCAAATATCAATATGAATCAGCCATTCATTATTTGTTTATAGGATAAGTAGAATGGAACTCATGTGGTTTAAACTTTGCAAATCCCACTTTACATTAGATAGAAACTGGATCCTAAGAGAGTTGAGAGCTGTTTAGCTATAAGAACTAAAGGGGAGGGCTGCTTTGTCATCCTGCAAGAAGACATCATCTGGTATAAGTCTTAAGGGGAGACTCAGCTCTGACCTCATCAGTGATACAGGGCTGATGAGCAAGCCCATTGACATGGAGATCCAAATACTAACAGCAGGTAAGAAGCCTGGTGTAAGGTTGAGCCTGTAGGCAGTAGGAGGAAGGAAGGTTTCAAGTGTGGTCTTTAAGGGGACATTTTTCCCTTTAGAATTGGCTTCTGCTATATACTGGATTCCTGAATGCTAATTTGAGACATCATAAGATTATATGCATAGATTTCCCCAAATGCCTGAGATAATTCAATTCTACAAACACTTTTTAGGTATCTATTGTGTACAATGCTATGTGCTAGCCATCTGAGAGACATATAAAGGGGAAAGGGATAGTCCCATTCTTTCTTCAGGAGCTCACAGTTTAATGGGAGAGATGGACACAGACATAAATCAGTCTAATACAAGAAACAATATGTCATATGTTAAAAGAAAGAAATGCTACTAGCTTACATCTATTGAGGGCTTTCTATGAACCCAGCACTAATCTAGTATGACATTTTAAGGTATATACTATTATTATCCCTACTTTACAGGTGATGGAACCAAAGTACAGAGAGATTAAGAAACTTGCCCAAGATCACATGACTAAGAAGAGTAGATCCAGAATTTGAATCCAGAGACATTGATCCCAGAACTCAGGCTCCTAAACTCTAGGGTGAAATACAAGTACTGAATGACAGTAGAAGCAGGAGAAAGAGGTTAAGTTATTCATAAAGGAGAGGAGATACCAGGAGCCAATAAAGACTTCTAGAGGCTCTAACTTATTAGGAGAATAGGAAAAAATGGGCAAACTATGTATTAATTCACTTTTTTAATTGGAGTATAATTGCTGTACAACGTTGTATTAGTCACTGTTGTACAGCAAAGTGAATCAACTATACGTACACATGTATCCCCTCCCTCTTGAGGCTCTCTCCTTCCCCCATCCCACCACTCCAGGTCATCACAGAACACCGGTTTGAACTCCCTGTGATTATACAGCATCTTCCCACCAGCTATCTGTTTCACACATGGTGGTGTATGTATGTCAGTCCCAGTCTCCCAGTGCCTCCCATGCCCCTTCCCCTCACCACGTTCACATGTCCTTTCTCTATATCTGCACCTCTATTCCTGGCCTGAAAATAGGTTCATCAGCACCATTTTCCTAGATTCCATACATCTGTGTTACTACACAACGTTTGCCTTTCTGTCTGACTTACTTCACTCCTGATGGGCTCTGGGTACATACACATCACTACAAATGACCCAGTTTTGCAAACAAATTCTTTTTACTTATTTTTAGTCTAAATATATCAGAAGGCTAGCTTTTCAAAGAACAGAAAAAGCTGTTCTTTAACTATTACGGGAATCATAATTTTTTCCACGTATTTATCTACTAAAAAAATGCACAGTGTGAGACTTGCAAGTTAAGTTTTATTGGGGGCAAGATGAGGGCTGCAGCCCTGGAGATAGCACCTCAGACAGCTCTGAGAGACTGCTGCACAGAGACAGTGGGAAAAGGTCAATATATAAGAGTTTGGTGAAGGGGAAGTTCAATGCTATCAAGCACTTACTTTGGAAAAGGTTTTCTGCTAGTCATCAGGAGCTGATGTCATCATGAAGAGATTTAGTGATTTTCTAGGTATGAAGAGATACAAGAATTGGGATCATGAAATCTGTTCCTGAAAATATCTGTTTAAAGATTTGTTCTGCCAAAATGGCCACTTTGCAGTTTTTCTCATTATAAAATGTGTATTTCTTCATCTTCATAATGATTGCATATTCATCATACTGTCTTATATACAATGATAGAGATACTTGGTGAGGATGTGAGCAAACAAGGAAAGACAGTGAAGAAAGGAAGACCTCTAGTCACAGAGTCTGGGAATTCAACATCCCACTGTCTGCTTTAGGTAGATCAGCTCTCATTCTGGAGTTTCAGAAGCTGGGCATGTCCATGCTCACCAGAGAAAGCTGTGTCAGTGTGGGCCCTGCCATTTTCTTCCTCCAGGACCCATGTGTTTATGATTGAACTCACTCCACAATTGTCTTCCAAGGGGGCTGAGTCTTCAGTCACAATAATAATTCCAAGGCCAAGCTACAGAGTTCTTAGCTATTGATTGTGCTGTCTTAAACAGTTGAGTAATTTCCCTTGGGCCTGGCAGGTGAGTGGTTGCTTTCCTGATTGAGGTCAGTAGAGGAACCGCCTGACAAGCAGGCATCTGAGATAAGCCTGGTTGCTCACTGGAGCACATCACTTCTGGGGCAGAGGCTCCTGAGGACCTGCAGACTTTCTGGCATCAGAGAATCTCAGCAGTCAAGAGTCCAGCACTCCGAGAAAGCACTCACGCTACTAAGGGATCCTTGGGGCTGGGCTCTGTATGGCTGTGTACTTTGCGTTCACACAACTGAGAATTAAGCTATGATTGCTGATTCGGGAGTAAGCAGTGAGCTGTGACTTAGGGTGACTCAAGGTCACTATGCAAGTGATGGCACCCCAAAGCAGGGGACACTGAGCTGGTGGGCTGGCTCAGGGTCACCAACAACAGTGTGATAGCTGAGGGCCATTCTTCTCCACTTCTGAGAAGGGGGTCTAGACCCTCAAGAAGACTCAGTTCAACTGAACACTGTCTAAAGAGCAAACGGTAATTGTCAACACACACACTCAGAAGTCAGGAAAGATGGTCTCTGCCAGCATGATTCACAATCCTGAGATGGGAAGACCATCCCAGGTTATGGGAGTGGGTGCTAAATGGTATCACAAGTGTCCTTATAAGAGAAGAAGTAGAGGAAGAGTTCCACACACACAAAGGGGAGGTGATGTGAAGACAGGAGCAGAGATGAGAGTCATGTGGCCCCAAGCCAAGGAATGGCAGCAGACACCATCAGAATCCCACCAGCATCTAGGAGAGGCAGGAACAGGTTTTCCCCTAGAGCCTCCAGAGCAAGAACGTTCCTGTGAACACTTTCATTTTGGCCCAGTGACATGGACCATCTCAGACTTGTGGCCATCAGAAGCATGAGAAAACAAATTCCTAATGTTTTTAGTCCCCTGAGTTGTGATAATTTGCTATAACAGCCACAGTAAACTAATATAGATTATTATCTAATACAAATGCATTCACCCACACACACCAGTGACTGAAGCCATTGAATTAAAAGATGCTTGCTGTTTGGAAGAAAAACTATAGCAAACCTACACAGCATATCAAAAAGCAGAAACATCACTTTGCCAACAAAGGTCCATATAGTCAAAGCTATGGTTTTTTGAGTAGTCATGTACAGAAGTGAGAGTTGGACCATAAAGAAGGCTGAGTGCTGAAGAACTGATGCTTTTGAACTGCAGCGTTGGAGAAGACTCTTGAGAGTCCCTGGACAGCAAGGAGATCAAACCAATAAATTCTAAAGGAAATCAGTCCTGAACATTCATTGGAAGAACTGATGCTGAAGCTGAAGCTCCAAAACTTTGGGCACCTGATGCAAAAAGCCAACACATTGGAAGAGACCCTGATATTGGGAAAGATTGACGGCAAGAGGAGAAGGGGATGACAGAGGATTAGAGGTTTTGAGAAAACTCTGGGAGATGTTGAAGGACAGGGAAGCCTGGTGTGCTGCAGTCCATGGGGTCGCAAAGAGTCAGATATGACTTAGCAACTCAACAACAGCAACACACACAAAGCCTGGTTTCAGAAAGAAACTGGACTAATAAGTCATAGTTGGGAATAGTATGACCCTGGCATGGTGGTTGAATGTGCTCCTAAATGCATCACCCAGAAATCACAGTGCTCCTTGTTTGCAGTAAAGATGGACATGGTGAAGGAGTGAGCGTGAGTGAGTTGTGTCATGGGGGTTCTACTAACAGAGCCCTCCAAATATGCATGAAGGCATTTTTGCTTGCCATCGACTTGTTAATGTTTTCACCTCCTAAAAATATTTTTAGTTGTTTCCTTTTTAAACATTTAGTGCTGACTTCCTAGTACAGCACTTTATATGTGCATTGTACATTTTAAATTATTTCTTCTCATCTTGTGTACTGTATTTAAGATTATCAGGAATTTTAGGAGATGGAAGGAAACTGGAGAGTTTTGCAAGCTCAGTGTATCTGTTTTAGATCCTCCTTGTTGGACATATGGACCGAGTTTTCCAGATCTGCCCCTGTCCTTGGCCTCTGACCTCTCTTGGTTGCCATGTGGCCTCCCAGGGCAATTTGAAGACCATGTTAGAAGGGCTGGTAAAGTCTCCAGTGCTGTAGTACTGGCTGATTATATTGTGTTCAGCTGTTTTCAGGAGGAGACTCTCTCTACTTGCACAGACAGCCTGCTAGAAGGCACACTTTATCAAATTATGAATGTTTCCTGTGTCACCCTCAACTGTCAACCTCATTTTGATACTTAGTTCTCAAATTTGTAAACTGTTTCTTTCTCTCCTGAGCTTTCCTGCCTGCTTCCTTTTCTCAGATTCCAAAGGAATCTCTTTCAAATATAATTATAAAATCTAGTATTGTAAAGCCTTAGCCAAAATGTCTGGATTCTAGTTAGGCCATCTGATTTAGGTTAGAAGGTATGTGCCTATAGCTGATTCATATTGACATATAGCAAAAACTATCACACTATTATAAAGAAATTATCCTCCAATTAAAGTAAATAAATTTTTTTAAAAAATGGAAAAAAAGAAAGACAGCTTCTCTAGTAACTCAGAGGTAAAGAATCTGCTTGCCAATGCAGGAGACTCAGGTTTGATCCCTGGGTCAGGAAGATTTCCTGGGAGAAGGGAATGGGAGCCCTCTCTAGTATTCTTGCCTGGGAAATCTCACAAACAGAGGAGCCTGGTAGGCTACAGTGCATGGGATCACAAAAGAGTCAGACACAACTCAGCGAATAACAACAATCAAGAAAGCATGCTTGTCATATTGGTAGACGGATTATAGCTGTGAAGGAAGACTCACTCAGAGCTCCAAGTCGTTGTTATTGACCAAAGCCTAACAAAAGACAAGGGCAGGTAATAACACCAGACACCACAATTAGTGCACAAGAAGTTAGCAAATGCCTTAGCAGCATGCCATACTCAACTCCCTACTGCACTCGGGTGAAGGCTTATCTTTTTTTTCCCCTACAACTTGTTTAAAATATATGTGGCTTACTTCTTTCTAAGAAAAAACTTGTTAGGGTTTGAACATGAGGAGATATTGATTTCTTCTAATAACTGCCTCCAGACATACCATGTTGAATCGTTCCTTTTCTTGAGGCCATATTTTAAAACTTCCAATAAATTTTTATTATTGCAGATGTCTTGCTTCATTTTTGAAGACTCATTTTTGTTCTTTCTAAAAACTTAAATCACTAACCTTTAAATATTGTATAAAAATTTTATAAATGTTTAAAAGAGATACAAAAATTTAAATTAAATTACAAATTTCATTCAACATTTTCCCCCATGACCACAGCATTGGCGAGATCTGACTATACAGTTATGTTTTTTTTTGGCAGAGGGACATGGTTTGCTTTTTCTGAATCTTTTCCCTTTTCTAGTTGCTAGATCCTCCAGTGTCTTGAGAATAATAAATATCTCCTTACTTAACTAGGAGAGGTTGCTGCTGTCTCCCTAGTTGACCAGAGCTGCTCACTTGGATTATCGTCATTAGGAGAGGACAATTGCTCCAACCCGCCCTGCTCAAGCTGGGCTCAAGTCTTTTAAGCTTTTCTGTGCACTGATGGTTCACTCTTGAGTTGGGCTCCTCTGCTGTTAACCTCCAGCAGGCACATTCACATGGGCTTCCTCTGCCTGTGCCTCTTTGCTTCCCTTGCTTGGTTTCCCAGAAAACTGTGAATCTCATCTTCCCTCTGCAGCAATCTCTAGGCAAAAATACATGAGATCCATCATCCTCACCTCCTGGAAACCCCAAAGAGCCCTGACTCCCCTCTTTACTTGGCAGTCCCTGGGATGCCATGTCACTCCAGTGAAATTACCCTGGAGGATGGGACCATTTAATAAGTCCCTAAAAAGACATCTAATTAAAGGGGAAAATATCCATTCTTTTTTTTTTTTTTTTTCAGGCAATGTCAAAAATGAGGATTCTCTTGACACATCTATCTCCTTGGGTTTTGGGAAACAAAGCATCCTGCTTTCTTGGCAAACTGCACTTTCTGAAACAGACTGCCTTTCTAGAGTTTGTCACACTGACAGCAGTAAGTCAGACAGAAAAAGAGAAGCATTGTATAATATCATTTATATGGGGAATCTAAAAATGAAATGATACTGATGAACTTATTACAAAACAGAAACAGACTCACAGACTTAGAGAAGGAACTCATGGTTATCACGGGGGAAGGATAGGAGGAAGGGGTGGTTAGGGAGTTTGGGATGGACATGTACACACTGCTATATTTAAAATGGGTAACCAACAAGGACCTATTGTATAGCGTGGGGAACTCTGTTCAATGTTATGTGGCAGCGGGATGGGAGGGGAATTTGGGAGGGGGGTACATGAAAGATAATATACATGGGATACATGTACATTATGTGTACGGCTGAATCTGTTTGCTGTGCGCCTGAAACTGTCAACATTGTTAATCGGCTACCTTGTTGTTGTTGTCATCAAGTCATGTCCGACTCTTTGAGACCCCATGGATTGCAGTATGCCAAGCCTCCCTATCTCTCACCATCTCTCAGAGTTTGCCCAAGTTCATGTCCATCGAATTGGTGATGCCATCCAACCAGCTGAGTATAACTGGCTATACTCCAATATAAAATAAAAAGTTAAAAAATAATAAAATAAACAGACTGCCTTCTCCCCTTTACGCAGTCATAAAATCCCTTAAGAAAGCCAGCTCCAACAGGGGTCTCTCTAGTTACCCTTTCGGGAGGCAGCTGACTTTAACACAGGAGCCTCCTTGAATTTGGTACTGGAACCATAGAATGACTTTTGTTCAGAACTTTGAGTTACTGAAATTTTAAACAACATGAAGAATTCCAGACAACATTCTATGTGTACATATATCATAAACTGCCAAAGGCATTTCTAAAATTGTTCCTTTTATAATAAAGCCAACTTCCTTTAAGCAGCAATGTGTAATACCTGAGAGTTCCAGGCAGTCACACAGCTGTCTCTGAAAGCGGGACCCTGGGACTCTCACCAGCACCTTGTTCAGAGGCCACTCTCCCTGTTGGCTGGGCCCCGGCGTCAGAGGATTACCAGGCTCTGTGAGAGGAGTACTGCTCTATGTCTGCCACCATTTCAACATATGTTCAACACTGATTTCATAGTGACCATTTATACTTTCCAGACTCTGTCCATGAATATGAGTGAGAAAGACGTTTTGATGACGCACAAGATATTACGATTCACCAAGTATCTGAATCAAGCATGCAAGAAAATGTGCAAAACCAGAAAAGAATACTCGCAAGCTCTGATTTCTAAAACAACCAAGTAATGATATTTCCATAGTGATTCTTATTTTTTAACTTTTAAAAATATTTATTTATTCGGGTCTTATTAAGTTCCAGTGCACAGGATGTAGAGAGTACACACTCAGTAGTTGTAATGTGTGGGTTTAGTTGCCCCATAACACGTGGGATCTTAGTTCCCTGATCAGAGATGGAACCTGTGCCCCCTGCATTGGAAAGTGGATTCTTAACCACTGGACCACCAGCGATGTTCCTCCATAATAATTTTCAGAGCATGATAATTTGGGTACCAAAATAATATAATAGAAATATAATAAATAGAAATAAGCAGGTATGTGTGTGCTAGTCACTCAGTTGTGTCCAACTCTTTGAGAGTCCATGGACTGTAGCCCTTCAGGCTCCTCTGTCCATGAAATTTACCAGGCAAGAATACTGGGACTGGTAGCCATTCCCGTCTCCAGGGGATCTTCTCAACCCAGGAATTGAACCCAGGTGTCTTGCACTACAGACAGATTCTTTACCATCTGAGCCACCTGAGAAGCCTACATATTATTAAAGATTTTGTTCTCTTGGCAGTCAACGAAATAAAAATTATTTCCTTTATTTTTCTTTCTTTTGATTTTGATTATTTCTTTTGGCTACCACCAATTTGATCTGAGACCTGTTTTTGTAACTACTTAAATCAAAACATGCAGGCTGTAGCATCATCTCTAGTTTTTCCATTAACATCATTTTAAAGGGCTTTAGGGTCAGACGTGCTTCAAAAAGGCTGACTTGTGGAAGTAAGACACTCCCTCTAGTGGATAAAGAGAGAGAAGAAAGTATTTGATTTCTTGATTTGAGGATTAGTTACAATTTCAATTTCTGATCACTAACTGCTTTTTGGCTTAGTTTTTCCCTAAGAAGCTACACTCCGTTATGTTCCATTTACCAAGACTCCACCAAGCAGTCTCTGCATCCTTTTTATGTCATTCAGCCAACAAATATTTATTAAATGTTCTCCATGTGTGAACACAGTTCTAAGTACTAGAGATACAGCAGTGAATGAACAAAATGATTGAAAATTCTGTCATTGAGGAACTTAAATAGATATTAGGTGACTTCTCTGGTGGTCCAGTGACTAAGACCCTGTGATCCCAAAGCAAGAGGCCAGCTTCAGCCCCTGGTCAGGGAACTAGATCCCACATACAGCAACTAAAGAACCCATGTGCTGTAGCGAATACCAATGCAGCAAAAAAAAAAAAAAAAATTTATTAAATAATGTTAAATAATGTTCATTTTGTGTGTGTGTGCGTGTGTGTGTGTGTGTGCGCGCGCAGGCATGCGTTTCCTACATGCCAGACTTCCATACGTAGTCACTGCTACTGCTGCTAAGTCGCTTCAGTCGTGTCAGACTCTGTGCGATCCCATAGACAGCAGCCCACCAGGCTTCCCCGTCCCTGGGATTCTCCAGGCAAGAACACTGGAGTGGGTTGCCATTTCCTTCTCCAATGCATGAAAGTGAAAAGTGAAAGTGAAGTCGCTCAGTCGTGTCCGACTCCTAGCGACCTCATGGACTGCAGCCTACCAGGCTCCTCTGTCCATGGAATTTTCCAGGTAAGAGTACTGGAGTGGGGTGCCATTGCCTTCTCTGATATGTAGTCACTAGCAAATATTATTTAACTGAATCCTCCCTAAAACCCTACAAGGAAACTGAGAAGCTAAGAAATTTGCCAATATCACAGAGAGAGTGAGAGGTACATAGTAGCTTAGAAAACATCCCTGACCAGACCACTTAGAAACTCTGAATCAGTGGCCATTCTGATTTTCAGTATGACATCTAAAAAATATTGCCTTTCTTCTCCAACTAAGATGTATGCTTCCTGAGCAGACACTCTGCTTGTTCATCCTCATAACCCAGCACTTACAACCTGCCATGGCTGGTCCTCCAGAATAAATTGATTTATGATTTACTGATAATGAAATCAACAAACAAAAATTAAATTCAGGGACTAATCAACTCCTAAATCCTTCTCACCAGTGTACTCTACAATACCATGAACATCCAAAAAATATAAAGTGTCTAATTAAAAAGTAGTCACAACCTAAAAGTTGAAAGTTATGTTTTCTTTGGTGGAAATTGTTAGGGCCTCAAGCCTGGGAGTGTCTCAAGTAACCCTGAGAGAACTGCTTCGAGGAGGTGAGAGGAGGAGCCAGGTTACGTAGAAGTCTTACAACAAAGGGCAGGTAGTCTGAACATTAAAGATGATTGTTAATTAAAGAAAACCAAATATCCTAAGTTAAGAAATCTAGCGCTTTTCTTTTGTGTATGGAAAGATGCAAGAATTTGAGCAAGAATCATCCCTTTCGTATGTATCTCATCTATCCCGGGGCCAGTAGCTCATGTTTTTAACATCCCTAGCTTCCTTGGGCTCACCGTTGGGAGTGACTGCAATCTGATGCCAGGGAGATTGCAGGTTCTCCTTCCTGAGTGCCCTTTGTTGTTCAGTCTCTCAGTTCTGCTGGACTCTTGTGACCCCATAGTCCTTCACTATCTCCCAGAGTTTGCTCAAACTCATGTCTGATGAGTCAGTGATGCTATCAAATTACCTCATCCTCTGTCACCCACCTCTCCTCTTACCCTTAATCTCTCCCAGCATCAGGGTCTTTTCCAATGAATCAGGTCGTTTCTAGCGATTCAGCTCTTCGCAGCAGGTGGCCAAAGTATTGGAGCTTCAACTTCAGCATCAGTCCTTCCAAGGAATATTCAGAGTGTGTTTCCTTTAGGATTGACTGGTTTAATCTCCTTGCTGTCCAAGGGACTCTCAAGAGTCTTTTCCAGCACCACAGTTCAAAAGCATCAATTCTTCAGCACTCAGCCTTCTTTATGGGCCAACTCTCACATCCATACATGACCGCTGGAAAAACCATAGCTTTGACTAGACGGACGTTTATTGGCAAAGTAATGTCTTGGCTTTTTAATATGCTGTCTTGGTTTGTCACAGCTTTTCTTCCAAGGAGCAAGCATCTTTTAATTTCATGGCTGCAATTATTGTCTGTAGTGATTTTGGAGCCCAAGAAAATAAAGTCTGCCACCATTTTCATTTTTTCCCCATCTATTTGCCAAGAAATGATAGAACCAGATGCCATGATCTTCATTTATTGAATGCTGAGCTTTAAGCCAGCTTTTTCACTCTCCTCTTTCACCTTCATTGGAAGGCTCTTTAGTTTTTCGCTTTCTGCCATTAGAGTGGTGTCATCTGCATATCTGAGGTTATTAATATATCTTCCAGCGATCTTGATTTCAGCTTGTGCTTCATCCAACCTGGCATTTCTCATGCTGTGCTCTGTATGTCAGTTAAATAAGCAGGGTGACAATATGCAGCCTCGATGTACTCAGTTCCCAATTTTGAACCAGTTCATTGTTCCATGTCCAGTCCTAACTGTTGCTTCTTGACCTGCAAACAGGTTTCTCTGGAAGCAGGTAAAATGGTCTGGTATTCTTATGTCTTGAAGAATTTTCCACAGTTCTCTATGATCCATACAGTCAAGGCTTTAACATAGTTAATGAAGCAGAAATACATATTTTTCTGGAATTGCTTTGCTTTTTCTATGATCCAACAGATGTTGGCACTTTGATCTCTGGCTCCTCTGCTTTTTCTAAATCCAGCTTGTACATCTGGACATTCTTGGTTCACGTATTGTTTAAGCCTAGCTTGAAGGATTTTGAGCATTACTTTGCCAGCGTGTGAAATGAGTGCAATTGTGTGGTAGTTTGAACTTTCTTTGGCACTGCCTTTCTTTGGGATTTGAAAGAAAACCGACCTTTTTCAGTCCTGTGGCCACTGCTGAGTTTTCCGAATTTGCTGGCATCTTGACTGCATCACTTTCACAGCATCATCTTTTAGGATTTGAAATAGCTCAACTGGAATTCCATCATATCTACTAGCTTTGTTGGTATTAATTCTTCCTCAGGCCTGCTTGACTTCACACACCAGGATGTCTGGCTCTAAGTAAATGATCACACCATCGTGGTTATGCAGGTTATTAAGACCTTTTTTGTACAATTCTTCTGTGTATTCTTGCCATCTCTTCTTACATCTTACACTACCTGAGTATTCTAGAAGGGAAGAAGAAGAGGTATATTTGGGCGCCCTTATGGCTCAGAAGAAGGAGCTACCCCACGTTCAAGGTCAGGGGCAGCGGCCGGGAGGAGCTACCCCCTGCCAGAGGCCAGGGGCAGCAGTTGGGAAGAGCTACCCCACACCAAAGGCCAAGGGCGGTGGCCGGGAGGAGCAACCCCACATCCAAGTCCAAGGAGCAGTGGCTGCGCGGGCACAGGAGGGCCGAGAGGAGCTACTCCACGTTCAAGGTCAGGAGGGGCAGTGGTGAGGAGATACCCCTCGTCCAAGGTAAGGAGCAGCGGCTGAGCTTTGCTGGAGCAGCCATGAAGAGATACCCCACATCCAAGGTAAGAGAAACCCAAGTAAGATGGTAGGTGTTGCAAGAGGGCATCAGAGGGCAGACACACTGAAACCATAATCACAGAAAACTAGTCAATCTGATCACACGGACCACAGCCTTTTCTAACTCAATGAAACTAAGCCTTGCCCTGTGGGGCCACCCAAGATGGGCAGGTCATGGTGGAGAGGTCTGACAGAATGTGGTCCACTGGAGAAGGGAATGGCAAAGCACTTCAGTATTCTTGCCTTGAGAACCCCATGAACAGTATGAAAAGGCAAAATGATAAGATACTGAAAGAGGAAATCCCCAGGTCGGTAGATGCCCAATATGCTACTGGAGGTCAGTGGAGAAATAACCCCAGAAAGAATGAAGGGATGGAGCCAAAGTAAAAACAATACCCAGTTGTGGATGTGACTGGTGATAGAAGCAAGGTCTGATGCTGTAAAGACCAATATTGCATAGGAACGTGGAATGTCAGGTCCATGAATCAAGGCAAATTGGAAGTTGTCAAACAGGAGATGGCAAGAGTGAACATTGACGTTCTAGGAATCAGCGAACTCAAATGGACTGGAATGGGTGAATTTAACTCAGATGACCATTATATCTACTACTGCAGGCAGGAATCCCTTAGAAGAAGTGGAGTAGCCATCATGGTCAATAGAAGAGTCCAAAATGCAGTACTTGGATGCAATCTCAAAAATGACAGAATGATCTCTGTTCATTTTCAAGGCAAACCATTCAATATCACAGTGATCCAAGTCCATGCCCCACCCAGTAATGCTGAAGAAGCTGAAGTTGAACGGTTCTATGAAGACCTATAAGACCTTTTAGAACTAACACCCCAAAAAGATGTCCTTTTCATTATAGGGGACTGGAATGCAAAAGTAGGAAGTCAAAAAACACTTGGAGTAACAGGCAAATTTGGCCTTGGAATACGGAATGAAGCAGGGCAAAGACTAATAGAATTTTGCCAAGAGAACGCACTGGTCATAGCAAACACCCTCTTCCAAGAACACAAGAGAAGACTCTACACATGGAAATCACCAGATGGTCAACACCCAAATCAGATTGATTATATTCTTTGCAGCCAAAGATGGAGAAGCTCTATACAGTCAACAAAAACAAGACCGGGAGCTGTGACTCAGATCATGAGCTCCTTATTGCCAAATTCAGACTTAAATTGAAGAAAGGAGGGAAAACCACTAGACCATTCAGATATGACCTAAATCAAATCCCTTATGATTATACAGAGGAAGTGAGAAATAGATTTAAGGGACTAGATCTGATAGATAGAGTGCCTGATGAACTATGGACGGAGGTTCGTGACATTGTACAGGAGACAGGGATCAAGACCACCCTCATGGAAAAGAAATGCAAAAAAGTGAAATGGTTGTCTGGGGAGGCCTTACAAATAGCTGTGAAAAGAAGAGAAGCAAAAAGCAAAAGAGAAAAGGAAAGATATAAGCATCTGAATGCAGAGTTCCAAAGAATAGCAAGAAGAGATAAGAAAGCCTTCCTCAGCGATCAATGCAAAGAAATAGAGGAAAACAACAGAATGGGAAAGACTAGAGACCTCTTCAAGAAAATTAGAGATACAAGGGAACATTTCATGCAAAGATGGGCTCGATAAAGGACAGAAATGGTATGGACCTAACAGAAGCAGAAGATATTAAGAAGAGGTGGCAAGAATACAAAGAAGAACTGTACAAAAAGATCTTCATGACCCAGATAATCACGATGGTGTGATCACTCACCTAGAGCCAGACATCCTGGAATGTGAAGTCAAGTGGGCCTTAGAAAGCATGGCTATGAACAAAGCTAGTGGAGGTGATGGAATTCCAGTTGAGCCATTTCAAATCCTGAAAGATGATGCTATGAATGTGCTGCACTCAATATGCCAGCAAATTTGGAAAACTCACCAGTGGCCACAGGACTGGAAAAGGTCAGTTTTCATTCCAATCCCAAAGAAAGACAATGCCAAATAATGCTCAAACTACCGCACAGTTGCACTCATCTCACATGCTAGTAAAGTAATGCTCAAAATTCTCCAAGCCAGGCTTCAGCAATATGTGAACCATGAACTCCCACATGTTCAAGCTGGTTTTAGCAAAGGCAGAGGAACCAGAGAACAAATTGCCAACATCTGCTGGTCCTGGGTGTTCTTTGGAAGGAAGGATGCTAAAGCTGAAACTCTAGTACTTTGGCCACCTCATGTGAAGAGTTGACTCATTGGAAAAGACTCTGATGCTGGGACGGATTGGGGGCAGAAGAAGGGGACGACAGAGGATGAGATGGCTGGATGGCATCACCAACTTGACGGACGTGAGTTTAAGTGAACTCTAGGAGTTGGTGATTGACAGGGAGGTCTGGTGTGCTGCAATTCATGGGGTCGCAAAGAGTCAGACACGACTGAGTGAGTGAACTAACTAACTATGGCTCAGAAATTCACATTGAAGAGCTGATTGATGACTATGACATCCTTGTTTACTGATATGGCAGGAAATGTTCCATTTCTCAGAAGTAACTCCTAACTGGTTGACTCAACTGAAGTATTTTAGAATTATACAGTCTTTCTATTTTTTTAAACAGTAGGTGAAGGAAACAAAATTTAAAATGAACAAGATCTGATTCTTCAGAAGAGTTAAAACCTAGAAACAGAGTCTCACTTGCCACTTTTCCTGAATTTTGCAATTAGAGGAGACAGGAAAAAGCCAAAGCAACATTCACTCTGGGCTAAATGATTTCCTTAAAGAGCTAGCCAAGCTTTGAGAATAGAGAGCAGAGGATGGACAGAGGTGAGCTGTCCCTTCTCATGTGCTGTGCTGTTAGTGGGACCTAATGCCTATAAAGGTGCTTCTTTCCATGGTGCTAGTCTGCTATTTATTTTGTAGTAATTATATCCTCAATTATATGCCTTGTACTAGTATTTGCCAATCACCAAGTAACTTTCCAGGTGGCACAATGGTAAAGAATCCACATGCCAGTGCAGGAGATGTGGGTTCAATCCCTGGGTCAGGAAGATCCCCTGGAGTAGGAAATGGCAATACACTCCAGGATTCTTGCCTGGAAAGTTCCATGAACAGAAGAGCCAGGCAGGCTACAGTCCATGGGGTCACAAAGAGTCGGACATGAGTGAGCACACACACACACACACACACACACACACACACACACGTGATTTAAAAGCATAACTTTCTTTCAAATCTATTAACCTTTGTGTGTCTGAAGGTCATTAGCAGCATTCTGGTCTAAGTTGCCCATGGCAGAACAGTAAATATTATAAGAATACTCTTGCCATGTGATGTGCTTCTGACTTGAATAAATGTTTGCTGAGGTTGTATAGCTCTCGGCTCAGGTAATTACTTGGTAATGATGCAGGATCCAGGGCTGGGACAAGCAGGAAAAATTACTATGTGAAGGAAGAGCTTGCAGGGTGGATCTCTCAACCTTCGCTTTAGGTTTGTACTTAAAGAGGAATCACCAGTGTCTGCACCTATTACACAAGTCATAGTAAACCAAACTGAAAGGAGAAAACTGAAGGGAGATGATTTCAATCTGATAGTTATTAAAACAACAACAAGAACAAAAACCAACCCAGGGGAATCCTGAATATCACAAATCAAGAGACTTAAGCTGTCATCCAATCTTTATTAAAATCCTGGGGTGGCTCTTTCCTCCTTTTAAAGTCTTTTGTGTGTGTGGAGTTCTGTATGTAACCCAGCAGGACCCAATGGGGCCTTCTCAGCACAGACCCCTCCCCCCTATACTCTGCTTTAGCTCCTCTGAAGAACCTAGATAAGAGTTTCTGATGCATATTTCCTGAGTTTTATAGATACTAAAACCAGCACCAAAGGGAAGAAATTAACTACTTGATGATCATCGTCAGACTTTCTGGCACCTAAGGACTTAACCACCAACAAATCAGAGAATTGTGCAGGAGCTGATCGAGATGCCCCTCCCTCACCTTGCCTTTAAAAATGCTTTGCTAAAACTTTCTGGCAGTTGGGTTGTTTATTCTTTGCTTTGTTTAGCTCAAGCTCCCCATTCTCCTTGATTAGCCCTGCAATAAATCTTTCTCTGTTTCAAACTACAATAACAGTTTTAAGTTTATTTCTGCGTATAATGTTAGAGAATGTTCTAATCTCATTCTTTTACATGTCAGTTCAGTTCAGTTCAGTTCAGTCGCTCAGTTGTGTCTGACTCTTTCCATGAATCACAGCACGCCAGGCCTCCCTGTCCATCACCAACTCCCGGAGTTCACTCAAACACACGTCCATCGAGTCAGTGATGCCATCCACCCATCTCATCCTCTGTCGTCCCCTTCTCCTCCTGCCCCCAATCCCTCCCAGCATAAGAGTCTTTTCCAATGAGTCAACTCTTCACGTGAGGTAGCCAAAGTCCTGGAGTTTCAGCTTTAGCATCATTCCTTCCAAAGAAATCCCAGGGCTGATCTCCTTCAGAATGGACTAGTTGGATCTCCTTGCAGTCCAAGGGACTCTCAAGAGTCTTCTCCAACACCACAGTTCAAAAGCATCAATTCTTTGGCGTTCAGCCTTCTTCACAGTCCAACTCTCACATCCATACATGACCACTGGAAAAACCATAGCCTTGACTAGACGGACCTTTGTTGGCAAAGTAATGTCTCTGCTTTTCAATATGCTATCTAGGTTGGTCATAACTTTCCTTCCAAGGAGTTTTTTAATTTCATGGCTGCAGTCACCATCTGCAGTGATTTTGGAGCCCCCAAAAATAAAGTCTGACACTATTTCCACTGTTTCCCCATCTATTTCCCATGAAGTAATGGGACCGGATGCCATGATCTTCATTTTCTGAATGTGCTGTTCAGTTTTCCTAGCACCACTTATTAAAGAGACTGTCTTATCTTCATTGTATATTTTTGTCTTCTTTGGTTTTAAAATGTTATCTAGTTAATCTTATCCTCAGAATTTATTCTTGAAGAATTACATCGTCCTCAGGGCTTGAATTGTGATTGAGGGAGGAGACAAAGGGAGAGAGAATGGAAGGAACTGAGCTCCTCCTTATTATGGAAATTGCTCTTTGTGAAGAGCTCTGTTCGTTTTTAGTGGAATCAAATCATCAAAGCTCTCAATGTGGTGAAATTCCCAATATATATGAACTTTGCTTGGTCATGTAAAGTTTTCTTCCTTCCAATGTTGTGGAAAGAGAGACACACATTTTATTTATTTTTCATATCTTACAGTTTATCATACTGAAACCGTTTATGTCAGATTGGAACTTGAACCCACGCACTGGGACTTCAGCCCAGACAAAACTCAGTCTGGGACTTGAACCTGCATGGCTGGGACTCAAATCCAGCCCAAACCCGCAGTCTTTCAACTGAGATCACAGACTGATTTCAGGACCAAATGAAGCTCAGGTTCTTGATGTCTCATTGCAAAAAGAATTCAGTGAGAGACTAATTGATAGGTAAGAAGTATATTTATTCAGAGAGAAACACAATTCACTTACCGAGTGTGGGCCATCACAGAAGACAAATGTGGCCTCAAAACATGTTGCGGTTAGCTTTTATAGGCTGGGTAATTTCATAGGTTAATAAGTGAAAGAAAGAAAGTGAAAGTCGCTCAGCTGTGTCCGACTCTTTGCAACCCCATGGACTGTAGCCCGCCAGGCTCCTCTGTCCATGGGATTCTGCAGGCAGGAATACTGGGGTGGGTTGCCATGCCCTCCTCCAGGGGATCTTTCCAACCTAGGGATCAAATGCAGGTCTCCCAACAGAGATTTTCAGGAACTGAGCCAGTGATCACTTTTTGGTCTTTGTTGGTCCGCCATGGAACTATCATGGTGCCTCAAGGTGTGTCATTTAGCTTACTAATCAAGATTGCTGGGAGAAATATCAAAAACCTCAGATATGCAGATGACACCATCCTTATGGCAGAAAGTGAAGAACTAAAGAGCCTCTGATGAAAGTGAAAGTGGAGAGTGAAAAAGTTGGCTTAAAGCTCAACATTCAGAAAACGAAGATCATGGCATCTGGTCCCATCACTTCATGGCAAATAGATGGGGAAACAGTGGAAACAGTGGCTGACTTTATTTTTCTGAGCTCCAAAATCACTGCAGATGGTGATTGCAGCCATGAAATTAAAAGATGCTTACTCCTTGGAAGGAAAGTTATGACCAATCTAGACAGCATATTCAAAAGCAGAGACATTACTTTGTCAACAAAGGTCCATCTAGTCAAGGCTATGGTTTTTCCAGTGGTCATGTATGGATGTGACAGTTGGACTATAAAGAAAGCTGAGCGCTGAAGAATTGATGCTTTTGAACTGTGGTGTTGGAGAAGACTCTTGAGAGTCCCTTGGACTGCAAGGGGATCCAACCAGTTCATCCTAAAGGAGATCAATCCTGGGTGTTCATTGGAAGGACTGTTGTTGAAGCTGAAATTCCATTACTTTGGCCACCTGATGCAAAGAGCTGACTCATTGGGAAAGACCCTGATGCTGGGAAAGATTGAAGGCAGGAGGAGAAGGGGACGACAGAGGATAAGATGGTTGGATGGCACCACTGACTCAATGGACATGGGTTTGGGTGAACTCCAGGAGTTAGTGATGAACAGGGAGGCCTGGCGTGCTGCAGTTCATGGGGTCGCAGAGTCGGACACAACTGAGTGATGGAACTGAACTGAACTGAATGTGTTACAGTGAGCATGTACTAAGGATCAGGGTTTCCCTTGTGACTCAGGTGGTAAAGGATTTGCCTGCAATACAAGAGACCTGGTGTTTGATCCCTGGGTTGGGAAGATCCCCTCGAAAAGGGAATGGCTACCCACTCTAGTATTCTTCCCTGGAGAACCCATGAACAGAGAAACCTGACAAACTACAGTCCATGGGGTCGCAAAGAGTTGGACAAGACTGAGTGACTAAGCACACACACACTGAGGCTCAGGGTCTAGTTGAAGTAGACTTGTCTGCCATCTTGGACCCATTTGATTCTAATCAGTTGGTGCTATGCATTCTGGGTATCATTCTTTCAAAAGTTGTGCCCTGCTCCCTTACCTCTTGTTTTAACCTTGAATTTGAAGTGAATCTGTAAGACTTTGAGGGTGGTTGGGGATGCTTCTGAGATGTTTTGTTCTGTCTTCTTTTTTAAATAAATCAAGATTTGGATAGGATGGTCTTTTGTTTTTCTAGGAAAGGAACAAATTGAGCTGGTTTTCCACAATTTATTATTTGCAAATGTACCTAAAGTTACTGCTCTCAAACCTGGGTACAAAATGACGTAACGGTACTATCAGGTATTGAGATTTCATTCACTTGTTCAGTAAATACCTGTAGAGGACTTGGTGTTTGCCAAACACTGAGACAGATCACAAGAATACAAGAGTAACCAAGACTGCCTCCGTGGTTTTTCAGTCTTTATAGACAACAAAAGAGGCCATAATAACACACTGTGTGCTAAATATGTAGTCTGAGGAAATGCAAAAAACTCAAGAGAAGAAACAAAAAACAAAATCATACTTGGGTGGTCAGGGAAGGCTTCTTGGAGGAATTTATACGTTGGCCAAGACCTAAAAAAAGTAGAAGTTACACATGTGAAGGTGGGTTAACCATAGGTTAAGATGGGAGGTGGGAGAGAATGCTATGAACAACCATGAAAAATTTCAGCTTGTTGTGAACATTGATGAGACAAGATGTTGCTGAAGATGAAAGAAATCCAGTCTGAGCTCTATATGTTACATGTGGGACAGGTAGTGAAAGGGTTGAGAGACCAGGAGAGGTGAACCAGATCTTGAATGCTTTTCTAATCAGTATTGAGGAGTCTAAACTGCATTCTAAGAGAACTGGGGGCCCATTAGGAAAAGTGGGTATCTGACACTGTCTAAGCACCCCAGCTTTTCAGGGCTGGCTTTCCATAAGCTTCCTAAGAAAGGTAAGCAGGGCATTAGGAAATTTTTTTTATTAATGTCAGTTTTTTGACAAGACATTGAAATCTGTTGGTAAAAAAGTATTCTCGAGTATTTCTTTTTATATGTGTTTATAATTAGTGAACCCCCTTTTAAAGTTAAAGCTGAAAAGACAACTAAAATCCAGGCCATAGTGTATATATATATAGGATATCCATGGTGCTGCTTAAGGGAATATGAGTTGATCCACAATACAGTGATTCAATTTATGGGAAAATCCCCTTGGTTTTAATACTATATTATTAAACTCAATTATTGGCTAATAAGGTTATTTGAAGGAAAAAAACAATGTTTCAGAGATGAAAATGCTTAACATTAGATGATTCTCTGTGTGTAGTTTGCCATCTGGTGTTGATTTGTGGAAATAAGAAAGGCTAGTACAATAATTTTCAAATCATGCTCACTAGGTGGCTAAGGGATGACTCAAAGCAACATTTCAATTCTAAGACATCAAATTATGTCATGAAACTCTGAGGTTTGTGGAGCTGGGAGAGTGTGTGGGTGGATGAGGTGGCTACTTCTAACAAATTGTTGCTTCTGGGAAGCAGTACAGTGTAGGAAACAGTTCCCAGTTCTGGCCACTCTGAGAATCACCTAGGAAATTTTTTTAAAATGCGGATGGCCAGGTCACTCTCCAGGTCTAGTAAATCAGATTCACTCAGTGAGACCGACGGTGATCCTAACATGCAGCCAGGGAGATGACCACTGGGTAGTGGGATTTAATGATGATCCCGAGTTCAGCCTGAGGGCTGACCTCTCCCTGAGAACTACCAGATTTCTTATGCAGTCAGTTATCCCCAATCATTGGGAAAGACCCTGATGCTGGGAAAGATTGAAGGCAGGAAGAGAAGGGGATGGCAGAGGATGAAATGGTTGGATGGCATCACCGACTTGATGGACATGAGTTTGAGCAAGCTCCAGGAGATAGTGAAGGACAGGGAAGCCTGGTGTGCAGCAGTCCTTGGAGTTGCAAAGAGTCAGACATGACTTTAGCAACTGAACAACAAATCATTCCTAATTTCTGTCCTATTTGTATTACTGATTTGGTTCAAAATGCCTAATTCCCTAGCAAATTTCACTTGTCCTGCTTGGGTGAGATGTCATCTTGTGAATTCATCAGGGGGCAGAACCATATCATTTACAGACATGGTAACAGGAGGGACAGCCCTGTGTGTCAGGGGGCAGTTCCCAGTGAAAGGGGAACTATTGTGACTTAAGAGATGTTTTTACATTTATAAAAAACAAAACAAAACAGTATTACTGTAATAATGTTGGGCAGAAAGAATATCATCTGAAAATTCTCAGAGGAGTCCAGCGAAGAACAAGTATTTATTTGGCTGGAGTATTCAGTGGGAATATTGGGGTGGGGTGGCATATTGTGAAAGGCTTGGTTTTGACAAATTGGATCTGGGGGACTAGTAAAAATGACACATCAAATGTAACAGTTTCTAATTTGAGAGAATGGGGTAGGGAGAGAACATATATAGGACTGTAGCAGAAAATTCTGAGCAGAAAATTACTTTGATTAGAGATATATTGAGCTGATAAAAGTAGAGGGCATTCAGAAGGGCCAGTCCAACAAGGAGATGAGGATGAATCGGTGAGAACTCACATGGGAGATGTGGACACTAAATTAAGATTTGGATTTGGGAGTCAGCAGAATCGATGTGATGACTGAAGTCAGGGACATGAATGAGTTTCCTGAGGGACTTGATAGAATCGGGGACCAAGAATGGCTCTCTGTAGTAGTGTATCATCACAGAGGAAGAGGGGTCAACAAAGAAGACTGAGAGGAAGTGGACAGCATTTGACAAGTGTGATTTGAAAACACAGGATGACTGAGTCCCTTCGCTCTCCACCTGAAACTATACTGTGTGTGTGTGTTTAGTAGCTCAGACAATCAGTTCAGTCACTCAGTCATGTCCGACTCTTTCCAACCCCATGGACTGCAGCACGCCAGGCCTCCCTGTCCATCACCAACTCCTGGAGTTCACCCAAACTCATGTCCATTGAGTCGGTGATGCCATCCAGCCATCTCATCCTCTGCCGTCCCCTTCTCCTCCTGCCTTCAGTCTTTCTTGGTATCAGGGTCTTTTCAAATGAGTCAGCTCTTCGCATCAGGTGGCCAAAGTATTGGAGTTTCAGCTTCAAAATCAGTTGCTCAGTCATTTCCAATTCTTTGTGACCCCATGGACAGCAGCCCGCCATATACTTCTGTCCATGGGATTTCCCAAGCAAGAATACTGGAGTGGGTTGCCATGTCCTCCTTCATGGGACCTTCCCAACCCAGGGATTGAACCCGTGTCTCTGCGCTCCTGCATTAGTATGCAGATTTGTTACCACTGAGCCACCTAGGAAGCCCTATACCCCAAAATAAGAAGTTAAAAAATAAAAACACAGAACAGGTGAGAGGGAAAACTAGAGGTGAGGGGGAAAACTCATTACAGTCAGTGAATTAATAGCATAAAAGGTTTGGCTCCTTTAAATTAAAACATTACTGGCTCATCCAGGGGGTAGATGAACCTAGAGTCTTACAGAGTGAAGTAAGTCAGAAAGGGAAAAAAAAAAAGGATATTAATGCATATACATGGTATCTAGAAAGACGGTACTGATGAACCTACCGCAGGGCAGCAGTGGAGACGCAGACACAGAGCACAGACTTGTGGACAAGGGGA
The DNA here is from genome assembly GCF_032452875.1 of Bos javanicus. NCBI lineage: Eukaryota > Metazoa > Chordata > Mammalia > Artiodactyla > Bovidae > Bos > Bos javanicus. Next base: position 44,971,280 of record NC_083881.1, read on the forward strand.
TGGGGTAGGAGAGGGGGGGATGGGCTGAGAGTAACATGGGAACACACGCATTACCATATGTAAAATAGACGGTGGGGATTTGTGATATGACACAGGGAGCTCAAATTGGTGCTCTGTGACAACCTAGAGGGGTGGGATGGAGTGGGAAGGGGGAGGGAAGTTCAAGAAGGAGTGGACATATGTATACCTCTGGCCAATTCATGTTGACATATGGCAGAAACCAACACAATATTGTAAAGCAATTACTCTTCAATTAAATTTTATAAAAATTACAAAAAAAATCACTGGCAACATTGTAAAGGGCAGAACCTTTGGAGTGGTAGAGGTCACCAGGTGCTTCACATCCTTATCAACCCGTGGTTCATCAAGGGTTTGTCAGAATTTGATATGTAGGCGTTATCTGAATATGCTCTGTCAAGTATTGATATTACAAATTCTGTGGGTTCCGCTTTAACTCTATGATGTATTTGATGAAAAAATTTCCTAATATTAACATGACCCAATCAGTCAATTTTCTTTATGTATAGTGCTTTTTGTGGCCTGTTTATCAGTTTTTTTATCGAGGTCAGGAAGATACTCTCTTCTGCTGTCTTCTGTATGTGCTAAGTCGATTGAGTTCAGTTCAGTTCAGTAGCTCAGTTGTGTCCGACTCTTTGCAACCCCATGAATCGCAGCATGCCAGGCCTCCCTGTCCATCACCAACTCCCGGAGTTCACCCAGACTCCCATCCATCGAGTCAGTTATGCCATCCAGCCATCTCATCCTCTGTCGTCCCCTTCTCCTCTTGCCCCCAATCCTTCCCAGCATCAGAGTCTTTTCCAATGAGTCAACTCTTCACATGAAGTGACCAAAATACTGGAGTTTCAGCTTTAGCATCATTCCCTCCAAAGAAATCCCAGGGCTGATCTCCTTCAGAACAGACTGGTTGGATCTCCTTGCAGTCCAAGGGACTCTCAAGAGTCTTCTCCAACACCACAGTTCAAAAGCATCAATTCTTCGGTGCTCAGCCTTCTTCACAGTCCAACTCTCACATCCATACATGACCACAGGAAAAACTATAGCCTTGACTAGACGAACCTTTGTTGGCAAAGTAATGTCTCTGCTTTTCAATATGCTATCTAGGTTGGTCATAACTTTCCTTCAAAGAAGTAAGCGTCTTTTAATATCATGGCTACAGTCACCATTTGCAGTGATTTTGGAGCCCCCAAAAATAAAGTCTGACACTGTTTCCACTGTTTCCCCATCTATTTCCCATGAAGTGATGGGATGCCAGGATCTTCGTTTTCTGAATGTTGAGCTTTAAGCCAACTTTTTCACTCTCCACTTTCACTTTCATCAAGAGGCTTTTGAGTTCCTCTTCACTTTCTGCCATAAGGGTGGTGTCATCTGTATATCTGAGGTTATTGATATTTCTCCTGGCAATCTTGATTCCAGCTTGTGTTTCTTCCAGTCCAGCATTTCCCATGATGTACTCTGCAGAGTGTTAAATAAGCAGGGTGACAATATACAGCCCCGACGTACTCCTTTTCCTATTTGGGAACCAGTCTGTTGTTCCATGTCCAGTTCTAACTGCTGCTTCCTGACCTGCATACAAATTTCTCAAGAGGCAGATCAGGTGGTCTGGTATTCCCATCTCTTTTAGAATTTTCCACAGTTGATTGTGATCCATACAGTCAAAGGCTTTGGCATAGTCAATAAAGCAGAAATAGATGTTTTTCTGGAACTCTCTTGCTTTTTCCATGATCCAGCGGATGTTGGCAATTTGATCTCTGGTTCCTCTGCCTTTTCTAAAACCAGCTTGAACATCAGGAAGTTCACAGTTCACGTATTGCTGAAGCCTGGCTTGGAGAATTTTGAGCATTACTTTACTAGTGTGTAAGATGAGTGCAATTGTGTGGTAGTTTGAGCATTCTTTGGCATTGCCTTTCTTTGGGATTGGAATGAAAACGGACTTTTTCCAGTCCTGTGGCCACTGCTGAGTTTTCCAAATTTGCTGGCATATTGTGACCCCATGAACTGTTGCCTGCTAGGCTCTTCTGTCCATGGGATTCTCCAGGCAAAGATATTGGAGTGGGTTTCTATTTCCTCCTGCGGGGGATCTTCCCGACCCAGGGATAGAACCTGCATATCTTATGTCTTCTGCACTGGCAGGCGGGTTCTTTACCACTAGTGCCACCTGGGAAGCCCTACCTGCTATCTTCTAGAAGCAAATGGAAGCCTTGGAAGGACTGCCATGCAACATATCTAGCCGGGAACCAGTCAGACATGAAGATTCATCTTCAATTCATTTTCAAAAGAAAACAGTACTATCAGAAAAGAATACTTGATTATGGCTGAACAGATGGAAAATAAAGAGTATTTACTGCCCTCTGGAAAATTTGTCCATTTCAAAAAAGAACAAAATGTTGCACAGGGAAAATGTAATCTGTAGCTAATCAGTGAATAAAAGCTCTAAGTTAGACACAGCTTATAAATTTAACATCAACAAATAAAAATAGACATCTACTGAATTAGAAAGATGGAAAGGTGGAGGTAAAAATAACTCATGGAGTTGAGTACAAAGTCCTCATCGTCCATACTAACAAGTTAATAGATAATTAATAAAGTAAAAAGATGTAACAGAATATGTTTATCTGTATTTATTTTTTTTTAGAATGGAAGTAAATACCAAAAGAAACTACTTAAAGAGTTTCAATTCGGCATGGGGTGGAATGAGATAGAAAAATGTTGCTTTTCCTTCTGAGCTCTGTGTAGTAGTTTTTTTCTGTATAGTATTTTGAATTTTTTATTTGTATGTATTAATTAAATAGCAAAAATATTTATTTTTCTAAATGAAGCAGGGTAAAGATAGAGGGCTATGAATTTGAAGCAAATGGAGATTATTTGAAATGATTATTTTTTCTTTCTTTAAACACTGTATCTTAGGCTCTAGATTAGATCTAGAAATAAAGGACAATTGTGTCAAAATGATAAATATCCAGGCAAACAACTGACCTAAACATTGTATACCATTTCCAGGAATAGCTACTAATTCAAACTGAATCCAGAGAACACTTCACACGTAAGTACATGATAGAAAGAATCCTTTTATTTAAAAAAGGAAGGGAGTGTTCAAGTGTCTGTATTTTATGTGTGTGTGTATGTGTAAACATTTAGGAAAATTGCAAACTCTGACTATAACATATATTGTACATGTTAAGTCTCATAAATCCTGATACTCGAGAAAATATTTTCAAATTACTGTTGGATAATTTATTAATCAATCATCCTTTTTCAATGTCTAAAGAAATTTCAGTCACAAAGCATCTAACTGCATTTAAAATAAAAAGATGAAAACGAGCTACCTACTGGAAAATTACTTCAAGACATTAGAAAAGTTGGGAAAACTACAGGCAAGAACCAAGGACATATATTCAATCACAATTTCAAGTGTCTAATAGTGACAACACAAAGTCCCTGAAAAGTGGATTGACTGTACTTCTAATTTAAAATTTTATCCATGATCAGATCAGATCAGATCAGATCAGTTGCTCATTTGTGTCCGACTCTTTGTGACCCCATGAATTGCAGCACGCCAGGCCTCCCTGTCCATCACCAACTCCCGGAGTTCACCCAGACTCACGTCCATCGAGTCAGTGTTGCCATCCACCCATCTCATCCTCTGTCGTCCCCTTCTCCTCCTGCCCCCAATCCTTCCCAGCAAAAGAGTCTTTTCCAATGAGTCAACTCTTCACATCAGGTGGCCAAAGTACTGGAGTTTCAGCTTTAGCATCATTCCTTCCCAAGAAATCCCAGGGCTGATCTCCTTCAGAATGGACTGGTTGGATCTCCTTGCAGTCCAAGGGACTCTCAAGAGTCTTCTCCAACACCACAGTTCAAAAGCATCAATTCTTCGGCACTCAGCCTTCTTCACAGTCCAACTCTCACATCCATACATGACCACAGGAAAAACCATAGCCTTGACCAGACGAACCTTTGTTGGCAAAGTAATGTCTCTGCTTTTCAATATGCTATCTAGGTTGGTCATAACTTTCCTTCCAAGGAGTAAGCGTCTTTTAATTTCATGGCTGCAGTCACCATCTGTAGTGATTTTGGAGCCCAGAATTCTTAATTATAATACATTTAATTGCAAAACAGCCTGTCTTAGAATAATGTAGTGTGAGATGCATGTGACCAATAGTATAAATATAGCAATTACAGTACTCAAATCTTAGTTTCATAGATATGTACTGTATTAGATGTGCACACCAATTAAAAGAAAAAAGCAAACCCTGTCTTGAAAATTTACAGAAGCAACTTGCTGCTAAGCTGCTGCTGCTAAGTCACTTCAGTCATGTCTGACTCTGTGCGACCCCGTAGACGGCAACCCACCAGGATCCCCTGTCCCTGGGATACTCCAGGCAAGAACACTGGAGTGGGTTGTCATTTCCTTCTCCAATGCATGAAAGTGAAAAGTGAAAGTGAAGTCGCTCAGTCGTGTCCACCCTCAGTGACCCCATGGACTGCAGCCTTCCAGGCTCCTCTGTCCATGGGATTTTCCAGGCAAGAGTACTGGAGTGGGTTTCCATACAGAAGCACCTTACCTTTCCCTTAAATACACGGCCCACATGAACCTATATGAAAACTTAGTCTGCTTGCATACCAAGTGACAAGGCTAAAATTAAAAAATTAATCTTCTAAAAATATTTATGAACCAGAACAATTTTCTTTTTGAGTTTGAGAAGCCAAAGACTATTAAGGAATATTTAAAGGCCGAATAGAATCCAGTGGCAATAAAGTTAAATAAGGAGTTGGGAAGAAACAGATAGTCCAATATTAACAATGCAGTATATCTGTGTATATCTTCTTGGCAAATAGATGGGGAAACAAAGGAAACAGTGAGAGACTTTATTTTGGGGGGCTCCAAAATCACTGCATATGGTGACTGCAGTCATGAAATTAAAAGATGTTTGTTCCTTGGAAAAAAAGTTATGACCAACCTAGACAGCATATTACAAAGCAGAGACATTACTTTGCCAACAAAGGTCCGTCTAGTCAAAACTATCATTTTTTCAGTAGTCATGTATAGTTGTGAGAGTTGAACTACAAAGAAAGCTGAGTGCCAAAGAACTGATACTTTTGAACTCTGGTGTTGGAGAAGACTCTTGAGAGTTCCTTGGACTGCAAGGAGATCCAACCAGTCCATCCTAAAGGAGATCAGTCCTGAATATTCATTGGAAGGATTGATGTTGAAGCTGAAACTCCAATACTTCAGCCACCTGATGCGAAGAGCTGACTCCTTGGAAAAGACCCTAATGCTGGGAAAGATTGAAGGCAGGAGGAGAAGGGGAAAACAGGGGATGAGATGGCTGGATGGTATCACCATCACAGTGAACATGAGTTTGAGCAAAGTCTAGGAGATGGTGAAGGACGGGGAAGCCTGGCGTGCTGCAGTCCATGGGGTCACAAAGAGTCAGACACGACTGAGCGACTGAATAAACTGGTTATCTGTGTATCTGCTAGGTTCGTGTGCTCATCCAGGTGAGTCCCAACATCTTGAAAACATGAATTCTGAGTTTGGTAAAGGGTCACACAGTACTCAGCTACATCAGATATCTGAGGAAAGTGCTTTTTTGAAACCATTCTTTCTCTTTTATTTATGGACTTAAAGGTAATCCAAACAAATACAGCAATCAGTGTTTTGAAAGTTACATAAACTGCAGAAAAGGCCACAATAATAAATGATATCAGCAGGTACAGCAATTGAAATGTATCAGAATAATGAGGACTGTAGCCCAGGAGACAGAACCTTAGATAGCTCTGAGAAACTACTCCAAAGAGGCAGTGGGAAAGGCCAGTATATATGTGATTTTGGTGAAGGGGGAGTACATGCAATCAAGCACATATTTTTTTGCTAATGGTTTCTGCTAGTCATAAGGAGCAGTCATCACCATGAGGAATTTAAGCGCTTTTCTACATATGAGCTCATAAAATCAGCTCCTGGAAATATCTAACTATCTGAAGACCTGTTCCACCAGAGCACAGTTCAGTTCAGTCGCTCAGTCATGTCCCACTCTTTGCGACCTCAGGGACTACACAGCTTGCCTCACTTCTGCTGTCCACCCTGAGCTCCTTTTCAGGCCATGTTGAAAGTCAGCAGCTGCAGCAGAGCATGAGTCAGTCCTTGTAGAGGTAGATGGCAAGTGCCCATGGTGAGTGCCAATGTGTAGTTGACACTGTGGAGAGAAGAATGGATTTCAGTTGTTAGCGATTTATCTTTTCCACCCGATGGTAATTAACTTAGATTTTGCTAAAAATACAATGGGAAGCTGCTATATGGACAGAGGAATGGACTATTCAATTGCTTTGTTATGAAAATCATAGAGCAGGATTAGAGAGGAAACAGAGAGACGATTAGAAAGCTTTTGAAGTAGTTGGGACAAAAGCTGCTGGTGCTGAGAACCAAAATGAAGGCAATGGGGAGACAGATTTGGGAACTCAGAGGGGAGTTTGGAAGTAGTAATGATCAGAGAACAAAAGAAAGGATTAAGAGGCTTCCCTGGTGGTTCAGAAGTGAAGAATCTGCCTGCAAATGCAAGAGACACGGGTTTGATCCCTGATCCAGGAAGATCCCACATGTCGCGGAGCAACTAAGCCCATGCGCCACGACTACTGAGCCTGTGCTCTAGAGCCTGAGAGCCACCACTACTGAGCCATGGCACCACAGCTACAGAAGGCTGTGCACCCCAAAGCCCGTGCTCTGCATTAAGAGAAGTCCTCACACGGCAGCTAGAGTGTAGCCCCCACTCGCCACAATTAGAGAAAGCCTGCCCAGCAACGAAGACCCAGCACAGCCAAAAATAAATATATAAAAATAAAATTTTAAAAGAAAGATTAAAATTTTCACCATTTCCAGAAAGTGTCTAGGCAAAGAGAAGAGGCCAAAGAAGGGAAACAAGACAAAGACCTCTGAAAGCCAGTGTGTAAAATGCTTTGAGGTGAGTGGGAAGGATGCTGACCCAAAACGAGCCTCAGATCTCCCCAGGGACCTCTGATTGTTTTTGATCTGGTTCCTAAGTGGTCATGCTGGGAGCACTTAAAACAACCAAACACTTTCTAACACCATACACAAAAATAAACTCAAAATGGATTAAAGATCTCAACATAAGACCAGAAACTATAAAACTCCAGGAGGAGAACATAGGCAAAACACTCTCTGACATACATCACAGCAGGATCCTCTATGACCCACCTCCCAGAATATTGGAAATAAAAGCAAAAAAAAAAAAAAAAAAAAAAAGGGACCTAATTAAACTTAAAAGCTTCTGCACAACAAAGGAAACTATTAGCAAGGTGGAAAGGCAGCCTTCAGAATGGGAGAAAATAATAGCAAATGAAGCAACTGACAAACAACTAATCTCAAAAATATACAAGCACCTCCTACAGCTCAATTCCAGAAAAATAAATGACCCAATCAAAAAATGGGCCAAAGAACTAAATAGACATTTCTCCAAAGAAGACATACAGATGGCTAACAAACACATGAAAAGATGCTCAACATCACTCATTATCAGAGAAATGCAAATCAAAACCACTATAAGGTACCATTTCACGCCAGTCAGAATGGCTGTGATCCAAAAGTCTACAAGCAGTAAATGCTGGAGAGGGTGTGGAGAAAAGGGAACCCTCTTACACTGTTGGTGGGAATGCAAACTAGTACAGCCACTATGGGGAACAGTGTGGAGATTCCTTAAAAAGCTGGAAATAGAACTGCCTTATGATCCAGCAATCCCACTGCTGGGCATACACACTGAGGAAATCAGAAGGGAAAGAGACACGTGTACCCCAATGTTCATTGCAGCACTGTTCATAACAGCCAGGACATGGAAGTAACCTAGATGCCCATCAGCAGATGAATGGATAAGAAAGCTGTGGTACATATACACAATGGAGTATTACTCGGCCATTAAAAAGAATACATTTGAATCAGTTCTAATGAGGTGGATGAAACTGGAACCTATTATACAGAGTGAAGTAAGCCAGAAAGAAAAACACCAATACAGTATACTAACGCATACATATGGAATTTAGAAAGATGGTAACAATAACCCTGTGTACGAGACAGAAATAGAGACACTGATGTATAGATCAGTCTTATGGACTCTGTGGGAGAGGGAGAGGGGTGGGGAGATTTGGGAGAATGGCATTGAAACATGTATAATATCATGTATGAAACAAGTCGCCAGTCCAGGTTCGATGCACAATACTGGATGCTTGGGGCTAGTGCACTGGGACGACCCAGAGGAAGGGTATGGGGAGGGAGGAGGGAGGAGGGTTCAGGATGGGGAGCACGGGTATACCTGTGGCAGATTCATTTCGATGTTTGGCAAAACTAATACAATATTGTAAAGTTTAAAAATAAAATTAAATTAAAAAAAAAAAATAAAAAGCAGAGGAAAAAAACAAATAACAACAACAACAAAAAAACACAAATGAAGCAGATATAATGCAAATTTCCATCCCTAGAGCCAAACCAAAGTCTGGAACTTAAGTAAGCAGGAAAGCTGATATATTTTGATCCAGGTTCCAACATGACATGTATTATCTCATTTAATTCTCCCTGCAACCTTATGAGAGAGGTCTGTCATGAATCTCATTTCACAGAAAAGTAAACTGAGACCAGAGGGAGTAAGGAACTTGACCAAGATCACAAAGCTTAGAATTTGAACCTACTTAAGTTTGATCCCAAAGTCTTGACTCTTAATCCCTAAGCTCTGTTTGCTCTATACAGGAGATGCTCAGTTACTGTTGAATGAATGAAGGAGTCAAGGATTACACTTTTGGCCCTTCTCTCTATCTCTGGGTTTCCCTGGTGGTTCAGTGGTAGAGAATCTGCCTGCCAATGCAGGAGATACGGGTTTGGTCCCTGGTTGGGAAGATCCCCCGAAGGAGGTAATGGCAACCCACTCCAGTATTCTTGCCTGGAGAATCCCATGGACAGAGGAACCTGGTGGGCTACAGTCCATGGGGTCACAAAGAGTCGGACACGACTGAGCACACACACCACACTCTACCTCTGCTTAGAACCCAGTACCTCTCTGACATTTCCAAGCTGGCTAGCTTTGGGAACTTGTGGAGACAGTTCCCACTGGATGCTGTGTTGGCGTTCTCAGGAGGGGTGTTGACAATGACAATGGAAAGCCTATCTCAAAATATTTTATGGACAGGCATAGATTTAGGAAAATGAAACAGACACAAAGAAGATAGAAGATTTGCCCTTGAGGTCAGTAGCTAACAGCCTGAATGTGAGGATTTATGAACTTTTACTTCATAAGATTCTCAAAATGCATTAAGAGAGGGATTTAGGGGGATGGTGAGGGATTCTGTAGATGTAGAGGTCAAGAACAAAGTCTTTGACTATAGATGAAAAGGTCACTTCATGTGTATCTGCAGACAAGAAGGATCTGGTGAATTTCAGTTACAGCAGCTCTGGATCCAGGAAGTAATTTGTGCAGAACTGATAAGCCATTGATCTGAATAAACCTGAGTAGACTTCAGTACAGAAGCTTAGAGTTGGAAGGACTCTTAGAGGTTATATACTTTAGCCAAGGTGCTTAAATGTGAACACACCTCAGTAGAAATGTCAATGTTTCCCTCATACTGTTCTCAGAATAATAAAAAATTATATTTTATATTTACTTTAAAAATTCAGCTATTCTACAGAATGGAAATGCTTTATTAATCTTTCTCACACATTTCTTTGACATTCACTGGAATTTGAGGTCAAAGATTCAGCCTATAGACAGTGACAATATTTTGGAAACGTAATGTGTCCTGCTGTGCTTAGTCACTCAGTCATATCTGACAGATTCTCAATTTTTAAAAATTTGAATGACCTGATCAAAAGCAGTATGTGATGTTACGATGTTAAATAATCATATTATAATAATAGTTATGTAATAATTTCATAATTTGACTATGAAGTGGTCACATATTGATAACATCACTTACTGCTTTCAATCAGATCTTTTGAATTTAAAAGATTGAGAATCTAATGAAGAAACATATGTGCAAATACATTATAAATCATTGTGGACTTCACAAATTAATGACATTTTTAAATGATTCTTGGATATATTGTTGATGATTTCTCTATTAATAGTGGAATAGCTTATCGATTCTCCCCAAAAGATTGCCTAATGTATTGTTAACATTCTAAAGCAACAGAATTTGCCTATCTTTCAAGTTCAAAAGACCTATTGGAAACAAACAGTATTTGATGTTTTTCCACACTGTCTCATTCAGTCCTCACAGAAAGATGGTGAGGTGAGTATTATGGTCTGCATTTTGTATGTGAAGGTACAGAGGCCCAAAGACATCATGGAACTTGTTCAAAGTATTGTAGCACAGACAATAAATAGAACTGGGACCAGGACCTAGGGCCTGTTGAGCTTGTTGTGCCAACATCCATCCCATGTTTGTCTAACATTACTTCAATTTCAGATTTTTCTCAGGGGGTCAGTTCTTTCCCACACATCATTTGCTGTTGTCTTGAGTTGAGTCAACCACACCCCCAGTGCCCTCTGCAATCCAGCGAGTGTCAGTGCTGTCCATGGGTCCCGTTATTCCCCTACTCAATTGACTATACATCCATCTCCTCTTCCTTCTTCCCCCCTCCTCTCTGTCTTCAAGATAAAAAACTGTAAGCAAGGAGATGAGAAGTTCTAAGGTTCCCACCACACCATCTACCCATCAGCCTGAATCTGGGTTTATTTTCTCTACTTTGCTTCCCACTTTATGGAAAAAATACCTATATGCCTATCTAACATCAGCTCTTCTGTTTGTGCCTTGGAACCCATGGCTCCAGAAATTTTCTTCTTTCCACCCCTTGACTCAAATTTTCTTTCTTTTTTTACCTAGATCATTCCCATCACTGCACAAAATTCTATACTATCCTCCATATTAAAAACTAAATGGGGACTTTTCCCGGCCATCCAGTGGTTAAGCCTCCACACTTCCAATACAGGGAGTGCAGGTTCAATCCCTGGTAAGGGAACTAAGATCACATCTGCCACGTGGTCAAAACAACAACAACAATCTACAAAACTAAACAAAATCCCACTTTACCCTATATTGTTCTCAATTTCCTTTTATTGCAAACTCCTTGAAATGTTATCTGGATCACAGTCCCTAATTCCTCTCCATCCATTCTCTTTTGAACCCAATCCATTTAGGCAACCACCTATTACACCCATGAAGCTGCACTCGCCAATATTTCCATGACTAGGGTGACTGCACATCTTGGTTTGTACAGACAGTCTGGGCCTTTGCCTATTCTCCAGGAATAATTTTTCACTATCAAAGTGTCTTGGTTTGGATGATAAAGTATATGCTGACCCTGTTTATGACCTCTGCATTGATAAATCCAACTAAATGAGTTCTCAGTCCTCACTGTACTTGAGGTACTAGTATATCATGAGAAACGCTGGACTGGAAGAAACACAAGCTGGAATCAAGACTGCCGGGAGAAATATCAATAACCTCAGATATGCAGATGACACCACCCTTATGGCAGAAAGTGAAGAGGAACTCAAAAGCCTCTTGATGAAAGTCAAAGTGGAGAGTGAAAAAGTTGGCTTAAAGCTCAACATTCAGAAAACGAAGATCATGGCATCCGGTCCCACCACTTCATGGGAAATAGATGGGGAGACAGTGGAAACAGTGTCAGACTTTATTTTTCTGGGCTCCAAAATCACTACAGATGGTGACTGCAGCCATGAAATTAAAAGACGCTTACTTCTTTGAAGGAAAGTTATGACCAACCTAGATAGTATATTCAAAAGCAGAGGCATTACTTTGCCAACAAAGGTTCGTCTAGTCAAGGCTATGGTTTTTCTTGTGGTTATGTATGGATGTGAGAGTTGGACTGTGAAGAAGGCTGAGCGCCTAAGACTTGATGCTTTTGAACTGTGGTGTTGGAGAAGACTCTTGAGAGTCCCTTGGACTGCAAGGAGATCCAACCAGTCCATTCTGAAGGAGATCAGCCCTGGGATTTCTTTGGAAGGAATGATGCTAAAGCTGAAACTCCAGTACTTTGGCCACCTCATGCGAAGAGTTGACTCATTGGAAAAGACTCTGATGCTGGGAGGGATTGGGGGCAGGAGGAGAAGGGGACGACAGAGGATGAGATGGCTGGATGGCATCACTGACTCGATGGACGTGAGTCTGGGTGAACTCTGGGAGTTGGTGATGGACAGGGAGGCCTGGCGTGTTGCGATTCATGGGGTCGCAGAGTCGGACATGACTGAGCGACTGATCTGATCTGATCTGAAATAACACATCTCATCACATCTTTTCTTTTCACTTGTCTTCCAGGATCTCACATTCTGGTTCTCTTATTTTTCTAGTAGTTTCTCAGTTTTTTCACCTAGTTCTTCCTCATCTTTCTACTTAGTGAAAGTTGCAGTGCCCAAGGGCTCATATCAATTGAATTCTCTTCTTCTCTACCCCATCTATATTCATTCTCTTGCTATCACCTCTGGTTGCATGACTTTAAATACCATTCCTGTACTATTCATCAGATCAGATCAGATCAGATCAGTCACTCAGTCGTGTCCGACTCTTTGCGACCCCATGAATCGCAGCACGCCAGGCCTCCCTGTCCATCACCAACTCCCGGAGTTCACTCAGACTCACTGTCCATCAAGTCAGTGATGCCATCCAACCATCTCATCCTCTGTCGTCCCCTTCTCCTCCTGCCCCCAATCCCTCCCAGCATCAGAGTCTTTTCCAATGAGTCAACTCTTCGCATGAGGTGGCCAAAGTACTGGAGTTTCAGCTTTAGCATCATTCCTTCCAAAGAAATCCCAGAGCTGATCTCCTTCAGACTGGAGTCTTCTCCAACACCACAGCTTTATCCTGAAAGTTTTCTTGAAGTTCAGACTCATACATCTAACTATCTATTTGTCTAACAGCATCGCATAACAGATCCAGAAGTGAACACTTGACCTACTCCTAATAAAAAATTTGTTTCTACTCCAGACCTCTCCATCAAAAGTATCAATACCAACTATAGCGTGCAGGAGGGCTTCCCCAGTGGCTCAATCATAAAGAATCTGTCTGCAATGGAGGAGACGTGGGTTTGATTCCTGGGTTGGGAAGATCCCATGGAGGAGAGAATGTTTACCCACTCCAATATTCTTGCCTGGAGAATCCCATGGACAGAGGAGCCTGGAAAGCTACAGTCTATGATGTTGCAAAGAGTCGGACAAACTAAAGTGACTGGGCACGTGTGCACAGTGTGCAGGAAACAAAAACCTTGGTATTATCTTTGACCCACACTTTCCCCTCCAACAGTATGTCATCCATACTGATGTACCCAGTATGCCATCGGATCTTGTTTGTTCTAATGTACAACTCCTCTACTCTCACCATCCTCGCCATTTCCACAGGTGTCTCTCACCTGGATGACTGCAGTATCCTCATAATAGACCTTCCTCCTTCCATCTTTGCTTCCATAGATCACCTTCTCAATAGAGCAGTCAGAGCAATCTTTTCCACAGCCAAGTCACATGTCACTCTTCTGCTCAAAATACCCCACTCAGTATAAGATCCAAATTCCATACAGTGACCATCGGCCTGCTGTCATCCTGCTCCGTTCACTTTTCTGATTTTCTCACCTCCTTTCTGAGGTTCTCACCTCCTTTTCTTCCCGTCACCACTTTGCCCCAGGCACAGGGGCATCTTTGATCTCTCCTGCTCAGAGTCTGAACACTCACTGTTTCCTCTGCTTGGGTTACTTTCACTGTTCCCATGAGCTACACCTTCACCTTCTCATTGACGTTTTCCTTACCATCCTTTCTCCAATGGCAATTCCATTCTTTCTTGTACAGAAAGTCCCCTAAATACAAACGAATTCCAGGAAAGTCTCTTGGACATTTGATTTACACAGTCTGTTACTGACTGTAATTATAAGCTCTATAGGACACGGATTTTTAACTGCTTTGTACCTGTAGTTATCCTGGTATTTAGAATAAGCACTTGGAACAGTACACACACAATACATAGCTGTTGTGCATATGTTATTAACTGAATGCTGATTTTATTTCTTTTTGCAGGAATTCTTCCAAGTCTCTGGAAATCTGGGAGAATGAAGGGACATTTGCAAGTGTAGCTTGAAAAGGCATATCAATTCTATTTTCCTTTGCAGAGGTGGTAAGTGATTGCCTGTAGGACACATCTGGTCTGCTGATTCTTTTTGTAAATAAAATTTTATTGCCATACAGATATGCTCATTGGTTTATCTATTGTCTAATGCTGCCCTTATGCTCTAACAGCAGAGTTGTATAGTTGCAATGGAGGCTATATGGCACACAAAGCCATATAGCCATAAAATATTTGCTGTTGGCTCCTTCGTAGATAAAGTAAATGTTCCAACCCTTGTTCTTCTCCGTTTCCATAATTTTAACTGAGGGTATTGCTGATCATTAAAAGAGGATCAGATTAAAAGATTAATAAACATTCTCAAGTGAAAATAAAATGAAGCACAAGATGGCTTTCAGCAGGTCGGTTTCATTTAGACCACTGGGTGTCTCTCTTCCCTAAACTTTACAAGTAAATGTTGAATCAGACATCAGCCAACTTGGGGCTGTGACATACCAGACAAATATTGACAGTTGCTAAGGCAACTGGGATAACTTATTGCCCAAAGGATAATATAGGCGCCAATTGTGCATGCCATGTTTCTCACATAGGGGAGAGACAGACATGAATGAAAAAATGTATTTCATGATCTCTCTTCAACTGTGGCTTAAAAACAACACATAGCTGATGCTTATCTTAATTCCTCTTTCAGTTTTTCTGGAAATTAACACTTTTCCAGAAAAAGTAAGGGTCCTTAAATCAGCCAAAATATGTCACAAATGGGCAATCTCTTTGGTTATCAATTCTTTTTCCCAGTTAGCCCTGGAGTTTATCTTTCCAAGTTGTGTTCTAATGGCCAACCATAAGGCCACATGTATTTTCTAGCTCATTCATCTTGTCACAAAAGTGGTTTCTGCAGCATCTTTTTTTCAGAGATTTCTTATTAGTCAACAGTGGAATAATTAGTCTGTCACTTTCTTTGCCTCCTACAACATAGTTGGAGAGGGTGTTTAAACTTGAGCTTTTTCTGACATTAAGCTTTTGCTATTATGCAAGGCTTCTTCACCATGGCGTTATTGGCAACTGGGTTGGATAATTCCTTGTTGTGAGAGGGGTCATGTGCATTGTAGGATGTTTAGAAGTATCTTTGACCTCTATCCACCAGATGCTAGTAGCAACTCCCCTGCAGTTAAAATTAAAAAAAAAAAATGTCTTTAGATATTATTAAACATCCCCTGGGAAGCAAAATCGTCCCAGCTAAAACATTGTGCTAGTCAGTCCTAATCATGTTCCTTCTCAGATTATCCTTAAGGCATCTTCAAGTGGAGCTGAAGTTTCAAAACACAGGGCAAGAATTGGTAGGAATCTTAAATCAACCAAATTGCAAAGGAGAACCTAGTTTTACACAAAATTAAAAAATAAAGAAGTTAAAATATTGATTATAATAAGTTCAGAAAGATCAGTCAATGAGAACTGCTTTCATTCAGTGAAATACAAGATAAAATCTCAAAAAAGATAAGATCTCCCAGAGGAAACTTTTAGGTTCATTTTTTTTCTGGAATATATAATCATATTGTGTGCTCAGTTGTGTTCAACTCTTCATGGTCCCATGGACTGTAGCCTGCCAGGCTCCTCTGTCCATGGAATTTTCCAGGCAAGAATACTGAAGCAGGTTGCCATTTCCCTCTCCAGGGGATCTTCCTCACCCATGGTTTGAACCCATGTCTCTTGAATCTCCTGCATTGGCAGGTGGATCACTTACCACTAGCAGTTCCTGGGAAGCCCTTCTGGGCTGTATAGAAGTCATGCTATTGTGTACTTCTGGGCAGTGAGAAGTCATTCAGGATGGGCTCTGACCATGCTTTGCTCTGCTGTCCTCAAAGCCTTTCCAATGACTGAGTTTGGCTCTCTGAATTTGGAGCATCTGGGACTGATTAAGGCATGGCATCTAGGAAACTTGTACATTTGACGTTTGTCTTCTAGAAAACCATCAGCTGTCCACAACTCTTAGGAACGGCTTAGCCTTTGAGTCCCTCCTTGAAGGCTGGGTAATCCCATTTCCCACTGGACAGGAGGGGCTGGGTGAGGTCATTATGACGATTCATATGCAACATGCTGGGTTGTAACTCCCAAAGGAGCTTGAAATATTGATTTTATGCATGTCATGCTAAAGGCTGAACAGTTGTAATCCTGCTTTGTATATTACTTCTTGAAGATTTAAAACAAGATGGCTTTGCCACCAGCATAGCTGACATATTTTAATTAATCTTTGTGAAAGAGCTTGACATGTTTAAATGAGCTCATCCAAATAGAATCAGTTATCCTCCTCTGATATAGAATACATTGGAATGAAGCATGATTTATGAAGAATAGAAATCTCACCCTCATTTTTTCATTTTTTTCTTGGGTATGTCTGTCATCTGCATGATGGGTTATGATTTATAAGGTCTATAGGAGTGTGTTGGATAGCATATTTGCTATGCCTTGCAATACGGAGAAATAGGTAACTCCCAGTCTATGATGATGGGGTGATACATACTTAATGGAGATTGTCTTCTAAGTTCTCTAATGGCTACTGCTTAAGAATGTTCTAGAAAAGATTGAAAGCCACAAAACCAATGGTATGCTTTGCTACTCCTGGGAAAAGTTAGGCAATTAAAGACTTACGTCATTTGTGGGAAACATGACTGATGGTTCAAATGAACTCATTACAAGCTATTTCTTTTGAGTTTATAGATTGCATATTTTTCTCTCAAATACCAGTTAACGAGTAAAATAGGCAGAAAAATCAGTACCTCAGTGAGTAGTTATGAACCCTGAATGAGATAATGTGTGTAAGACTATTTGGAATGGAAATCAACCTAATTAGAACTGGAGTTACTCCATTAAGATGTTGGAATATAAACTGGACCTAAAAAAGAGTCAAAGGTTCCTTCCTCAATAATTCTAGGGTTTTTATTTCCACCAAGGGTGAAGTTAAAGCCATGTTGAAAGGAGACATACTGTTTTTCATGATATCAGAATAGATCGGATTTTTGGTTTTGATCTGCTTTGTTTTTGAGGCAAAATTAGTGCTTGCCCTGAAGTGGTGTTTTTCTTTCTTTTTTTAAAATGTAGTCGCTAAGTCATGTCCAGCTCTTTTGGGACCCCATGGACTGTAGCCTGCCAGGTTCCTCTGTCCATGGGATTTCCCAGGCAGGAATACTGGAGTGGGTTGCCATTTCCTTCTCCAGGGGATCTTCCTGATGTCTGAACAAACCTGGGTCTCCTGCACTGGCAGACAGAGACAGGTTCCTATTCTCCATATATATATATATATATATATTTTTTTTTTTTTAAGGTGAAGTCTTGAGGTTATCAGCGGTAAGGATAGAAGCAATGCAAAATGAGGTGTGAACTAACAGGAGGGTTGCTGAGAACCAGCAAAGGGAGCATGGAACAATTGTTGGATGGGTGTGAGTTCTGGACGAATTCCTGACATCATAATTGATGACTTTCAGCATCAATTTTGCAAAGAGAAAACTTTTATTTAAACCATCAGGGAATGAGAGTCATAAAGTTCCAGGTCTCATTTGTTTATTTGTCAGTTAACACTTTAGCCATCCAATTCCTCCAGCTCATGGTCCTTTCATTCTTTCATCATTTTATCCTTTCATTTTTTATACAGCATTTACCGAGTTCCCATTTTGTGTGAAATTATTGTTTAATGTTTTGTAGAGGAGTAAAGACTGTTGAACATAGCCCGTAAACTATTATCTGTGAACTATAACAGTGGCTATGATGGCTTCAGATTGATGGATAAAGGTTCTTCCTTAGTTGTGCTCATGTAGAGATTTCTATTATGTTTGCTTTCTACCTCTTAAGTGTAGGGATGATCCCAAAGATGGGATACTGAACTTGAGAAGGGCAGTTCAATAGTTTCATCTAGAAAAGAGGCCGTTGGTGGGCACACACAGCAACTGCTACAGTTCAGTGCCATCCTAGTGGACCAATGTATTGGGGAATGCCTGCATTTCCCAAAACTCTTTGAAGAAAAAAAAGCAAGAAATTGAAAAGTTGAGAGAGTGGGGTGAAAAGAAAGCAAATGTGAAATCTTAGAAACAAAGTAACAGCTTTAATACTACTTCAGGTGGTTCCTCCTGAGTTGTGGTGTATCAGCTACCCTTAAAGAAGATGTGGTACATATATCAGGCTTCCCCGGCAGCTCAGCTGGTGAAGAACCTGCCTGCAATGCAGGAGACCCTGGTTTGATTCCTGGGTTGGGAAGATCCGCTGGAGAAAGAATAGGTTACCCACCCCGGTATTCTTGTGCTTCCCTTGTGGCTCAGCTAGTAAAGAATCTGCCTGCAATGTGGGAGACCTGGGTTTGATCCCTGGTTTGGAAGATCCCCTGGAGAAGGGAAAGGCTACTCACTCCACAGAGATGAAAGGAAGGCAAATATGAAGTCTTGGAAACAAAGTAGCAGCCTCAATACTACCTCAAGTGGTTCCTCCTGACTTGTGATGTATCAACTAGCCTTAAAGAAGATATGGTACATGTACACCATGGAATATTACTCAGCCACTAAAGAAATGAAACAGGATCATTTGTAGAGATGTAGATGGACATAGAGTCCGTCATGCAGGGTGAAGTAAGTCAGAAAGAGACAAATATCATATATTAATGCATGTACATGGAATCTAGAAAAAAATGGTACAGATGAACCTATTTCTGGGGCAGGAATAGAGATGTAGAGACAGAAAACAGACACCTGGACATGCAGTGGGGGGAAGGGGAAGGTAAGGTGAATCGGGAGACTGAGATTGACATGTGTAAAATAGATGGTGGGAACCTGTTGCAAAGCTCAGGAAGCTCAGCTTGGTGCTCTGTTATGACATAGATGGGTGGGACGATGGGGTGGCTGGGAGATCCGAGAGGGAGATCCGAGAGGGAGGGGATATATGTATGCATATGGCTGATATACTTCATTGTATGGCAGAAACTAACACAAATACTGTAAAGCAGTTGTATATATTCCAATTAAAAAAAAATCCTTAAAAAAAGAAAAACAATGGATTCATGTAGCCAGGCAAGGAATCTAAAACAGCCAAGAAGGTGTAAATAGTCTTTCATCCTGTGGAAGACACAAACCCTGAGTAATTTAAAATTTAGCCAAATGCCTGTGAAGGCTCTAGATAACCAATAAAAGGACATTTGCTCTGGGCTTAATGCCCATGGAAAAAATGCCACACACCTAGCTAGTCAGGGTAGGAATGAGAGCTCTTGGCTGTCACTATTTTTTTTCATAGTGAGATTGTAGAGTTCAGGGAACACCCAAGTGAAATAATGTCATTTTCCCCTTCAGGAAAAAAATAGTAGCTTCTCTAGACATTTTCAAAGCTATAAATATTAATCAAAGATGAGAAAGACACAGAACTAAAAGAGTGGTAGAAAATTAGTGGGTGAAAAGGGTTTTGTGCAATTTACAAGATTTGAGGGTCTTATAAATACACAGTTAAGTTGTATAGAGCTAAAGAGGTATGCAACTCAATGCAAAGTATTGGGGAAAGTATGCTCACTAAAAGGCAGGACTTTGTGTTTTTAAGGAAGGCAATGGAAAATAATACTTGGATTTACTTTTGTTCCAAGGTTGAACAATTTAAACTTCATTAACCATTTCAGTGTGGTATGAAGTTCAACTCTTTTTGTCTAAGAACCTGTGTCCAACATTGGAAGAATTATCTGTGATGATCAGTCTAATAGGAGAAGAGGTGTGTGGTCAGGCCTTAGACAGTCTCAAGCTTTGATCAAATGAAAGTATTAACTAATTAATACATTTTTCTTGGAAAAATCATAAAGGCTAACTTTTAAAATGGTAATAGGCACTACTAAACAAATGACTTGTTTTTAAGATATTGAATGGTCATTAACTAGTTAGTAACTTGGGTTATAAACAAGTTGTTAGAATGAAATGACCTATTTCAAAAAATGGTCTGACCAATTAAATGACTCTATCTATAAATCTTTGCATTTATAGATGCACCTTGATATCTTATTTCAGTCCAACGAATCAGTGGCTCCATAGAAAAGCCAAATTCTTTGGTAAGATGTAGTTTTAGTAGCTGGTTTCCTGTTTGATTTTTTTTAATCTCTCAAACAAGTTGGAGATGTATACATACAGTTTTAATTAGTATCTCCATTGCTTCATCAAAAAATTTATAAACAACAAATGCTGGAAAGGGTATAGAGAGAAGGGAACCCTCTTACACTGTTGTTAGGAATGTAAATTGGTACAGCCACTATGGAGAACATAATGGAGACACCTCAAAAAACTAGAAATACAACTACCATATGACTAGCAAACTCACTCCTGGGTGTATATCAGGAGAAAACCATAATTCAAAATAATACATGTGTCTTGGTGTGCACTGCAGCACTATTTACAATAGTCAGAGCATGGAAATAACCTCAATGCCCATCAATAGAAGAATGGATAAGGGAGATGTGGTACATATATACAATGGGATATTACTCAGTCATAAAAGGGAATGAAATTGGGCCATTTGTAGAGACATAAGTAGACCTAGAGACTGTCATACAGAGTGAATAAGTCATAAAGAGAAAAACAAATATCATATAACATGACTTATATGTGGAATCTAGAATAAAGATTCAGCTAAACTTATTTGCAAAGCAGAAATAAAAACATAGATGTAGAGAACAAACTCACACGTAACAAGGGGGAAAGGAAGGGTGGGCTGAATTGTGAGGTTGGAGCTGATGTATATGCCCTATTTTGTATAAAATAGCTAATAATGAGAACCTACTGTATAGAACAGGGGATTCTACTCAGCGTTCTGTGACGTCCTAAATGGGAAAGAAATCTAAAAAAGAGAGGATATGTGTGTATGTATAACTGATTCACTTTGCTGTACAACAGAAACTAACACAACATTGTAAAGCAACTAATACTCCAATAAAATTAAAAAAAAAAAAAAAAGACTTCACTGCTTATTTCATCACCATAGTGTCTAGAAAGACCAGAATAAATCTAAAGGCTTTGGTGGTTATTTTCTAATCCAAAAAACGGAAGTGCTTCTATTGCAGAGAGTTCAACCTTTAAAATGCTCATTATAATAACAGAGAAAAGGAGGAGGAAGGGCACTGCCGGCTCTTGGGAATGATGGTGAGTCATGCTATCACAAGTCTGGCCTCTACAGCCACGTGCCCTGGAGTGTGAATCCTTATCAGTCTTATCTGTAAAGTGGGGTAACATTGCTCACCTTTTAGGGTTGTGGTGAGGGAAAATAAGGTGATAAAGATGAAATTTATGAGTGCATGGCTTATAGTAGGTACTCCGTAAGTATCCATGTGGGTAGAACCACGAGAGTTGTTGAAGTCCACATCCTTGTCCACATTGCTGTTATTTGCCCTCCCAGCATGCTGTTTAAGCCTGGATACTGATTTTCTCCATTTAGTGATGTGTGTGTTGTTACAGTTCTTTGTTTCTATTTCTCTTTTAATGATTGTATATTGAAATTAAGTTAAATAACTATCTATTACATATTGAAATTGTTTAATTGTGTGTAATGAGTGGTTTCTTTTGTTAACAAATCCTTGGAATCTGAAACAAAAGTAAAATTTTTGACAAAACAAGTACATGTAACCCAGGATACAGATAGTAAAGCAGAGGGATTAAACAAACAAATTCTGGATATGGAACGGGAGAATTCAGATGCAATCCTTACCACATAATAGATTTTTGATTCTGTATAAGCTGTTCATCTTTCCAAAGCTTTGCTTTCCTCATCTGGAATTTTGAGATAAAATAGTATCGCCCACATAGGATTTTTATAAGAAGTAAAGTGAATGAGGTCATCTATGTAAAAGACTTTGCCTGTTGTCTGAAACCTAATAAGCTTGATAAATGTTAATTCTTTCCCTCCTCCACCATCCTCTCCTTCTTTATCTCCTTCTTAAATTTTAAATATTCTAAAAGAAACATTTAGCAACCTTTTGTACTTCTAAAAGTGGGACTTTTGTACTAATAATCGATGGTATGTCCTAGGTCATTTGGAAGAATTTATTTCTTTTTGATGTATAAATTGTTAATAGTACTTCCTAAGATTGATGCCTCATAAATGAGATAGAATTTGGAATTATTATTATTATTGCTAATCTGACCATGTGAAGTGTGCAAGGAAATATGAGAAGTTTCAGTTTAATACCATTATGTAGCATCAATTTTACTTGAAGATTTAGGTGGTAAAAATTGACTAGCCAATTAGAAAATTTAAATGTTATTTTTATATTTAAACAAGCATGGACAGATTCAAGAAAAGTCAAGATTTATGTGAACTTCTAAGAGAAGAATGTGGCATGGCCTAGAAACTTCAGCTTGAAATGCTGGATTTGTGTTGTAGTTGTTCACCACGCTCAGCTGTTTGGAGTAAGGTGATGGAAGTTTGAAAAGCACCATGTGAGGCAGTGGCAAGAAAACCAAAGGAGGTCCCTGCCCTCATGGAGCTTAGAGTCTAATGGGAGAAAGACATGAAAACAAATAACAGATGCAGGGCATTTTAGTAGCTATGATAGAATTGCTATGAGGAGCATTTAGGCACAAGGGGAAAGTGGCCCAGTTCTGTTCAAAACTTAAGGGTGCAGTTGAGAAGACTTCTTAGAGAAAGTGACCTTGAAGTATATATATATTTTTGTCTTTTATTAATGTATTTTAATTGAAGGCTAATTGCTTTACAATATTGTGGTGTTTTTTGCCATACATTGACATGAATTAGCCATGGGTATACATGTGTCCCCCCATCTCAAACTGCCCTCCTACCTCCCTCCCCTTCCCATCCCTCTGGGTTGTTTCAGCACAGTATCTTTGACTGCTCTGTTTCATGTATTGAACTTGGACTGGTCATCTACTTCACACACGGTAATATACATGCTTCAATACTATTCTCTCAAATCATCCCATCCTTGGCCTCTCCCACAAAGTCCGAAAGTCCGTTCATATCTGTGTCTCTTTAGCTGTCTTACACATAGGGTCATTGTTACCATCTTTCTAAATTCCATATATCTGCGTTAATATACTGTATTGGTGCTTTTCTTTCTGACTTACTTCACTCTGTATAATAGGTTCCAGAAATTTGTGGTACATATACACAATGGAATGTTACTCAGCTATTTGAGTCAGTTCTAATGAGGTGAATGAAATTGAAGTATATTCTTGAATGAGGGTATGTAGATTGGAGAGATGACAGGGCACACTCAATAAGACTTGTAGTTTTTAATTCTTTTTCTTGGGTGCTGAGAACCTCTGAAAAATATTGGGGAAGATTCTCACTGCTGAACTTTCAGAGGAACTAGAACATACATTTATTGGGATCTCCTCTGCCAAGGACCCCCAAGAATCTTGTGGATGGCCCTGCTTCAGCAGGACAAATCTGGGTCATTTGGGGACATACTGACCCTTATTTAACCCAGGCTAAGAACGTTGTGCCCTCTTCTAGACTTCTGAATCTATGCTACAAACAGATCTCGCTTCTTGGATTTTGCTAATAAAATATAAGTCCAAGCAACATCCTCTTCTTGGATCATAAAGCATTTCTTTCCAAGATCCTTTTGGCCCAAAAGTACTGGTAGGCTCTTTATTCTGTGAAATGTTGCCATTTGAATGGAACTGTATATTCTTTTGTAGAGCTTCCTGGGTTGAAATTCACACCTTCAGTTTCTTGTCCTAAAGAGAAAGACATATATTCTTTAGGAAAAATTGTACGGCCTTGCCATCCTTACCCTTTGCACCTTCTAATTATCCCCAGAACAGCTGGCTTAATGTAACAGTAATTCACAGTCCTCAGCTGGATGGCTGCAGAGAATTCTTCTTTATTCAGAGTTCAGCAAGTGCCAGCAATGTTATTGAAGCAGTAATTGAATTTGGTGAACCCTCTGCGGTCAAGACAGCATAACACTGCCTGAAAGAACCATGCGGTGTGGTTAAGATGAATAGACTTCCAACAAAAATGAATCTTCAAACTAAGCTCAATAGCGCACAGCCAAAAGGACATACTGTTTTGATGGTCTGACTTATAACATTGAGCATTTTTGGAGCAAAACCTGTTCAGAAGCATGACAACGTGTATCTACAAGGAAAACACTGGGAGGGAAATCTAATACTGTCCAGAAATCTCCAGCAAAAGCTTTATCAATAATCTCATCCAGCACAGATAGGCGTGTGACAAACATATTTCCTAGAGTAAAACTGTCCTCACTGCATTGTTGAATTGAATCCTCAAGTGACAAAAGAAAAGAAAAATCCTCCATTAATTTTCAATGAAGTGTGCCTTGTCATTAAACAGCAATTAAGTGATTTCAAAAGTTTCACATTCACAGAATGATCTCAACAAGCTCACGACTTTGCAATGCTGTTTCTAAAAGAGAACATTTATAGTTTGGGAAAACAGCACAAAAATGAAAACTGTTGGAATTGTTTTGGTTGCTGAAAATATACTTGGCCTCAGTGTCTGTGGCGCTGTAGAAAGGAAAGAACTTTGGCTCTGAGCTCATGCAGACTCTGAGTTTGAATCCCAGCCCCTTCATTCACTGTGCCCTTAATAGGTCATTAACTTTCTTTGAATCTCTTGGTCTTTTCCTGAGGTCAGTAATGTCTGCCTCTGGACATGACATGCATGATTAAGGGGTGGTGCTTGACTCTACTGGAGAATTTCATTTTAGCAGCTGTCATTTGCTGGCCTACTGTGTGCCTGGCATGACCGAGTGCTTATGAACACACATTAAGTTACAACAATATGTATTTGGTACATAGGATGACCATTTCATCCAACTTTGCCTGGGACTGTCTTGATTTTACAACTGAAATTCCTGAGTCCCAGGGACCATATCAGTTCAGGACAACTTAGGGTGATTGGCTACTCTCTCAATATCATGATTTCATCGTACAGGTATGACACCAAGACACAGAGGGTGTGTCCAAATTGCCCAATATCCCAAAGCTGGGAAAGAACAGACCTGATTTGCAAACCCAAGCTTGAATAACTCCCAAACCTGTACTCTTTCTGCAGTCTTAAACTCTGCTCTGTAAATACTGCTTTCATTTCTGTATTACTAGAATGTTCTAGAGTTAATAAGTATTTGTAGATCAGATCACATTTTTTTCCCAACTATCTGAAATCATGATTTCAGGAATGCATGTATGTGTGTTTGTAGGTAATAGAGAGTTGAAGACCTCTAAGTGAAAGATAAAGAAAATTATAGTGACAGTGACACTGAAAACGAGAGTTTAAGAGCCTAACATCTATTTCGAAGAACATTTTATCTTTTGTCAATGCATAGTTCATTGATTCACTCATATATCCATCCATCCACTCATTCAATGAGTGAGGTCCTGCTGTGTGCCAGGCTGTGTTGCATGCACGCTTCATCGTGTCCAACTCTTTGCGATCCATTAGACTGTAGCTCCCCAGGCTCCTCTGTCCATGGGATTTCCCAGGCAGAATACTGGAGTGGGTTGCCATTTCCTTTCCAGAGGAGCTTCCTGACCCAGGGATTGAACCCACGTCTCCTGTGTCTCCTGCATGGCAGGCAGATTCATTACCTATTAAGTCATCAGGGAAAGCCCAGGTACTTCTTTACAAAGAAGACTAAAATGTTGGCCTCAAGATGCTCATTGTAATGGGATTTTTAAAGAATTAGTTGTAAATGATGTGAAAGCTAGTATGATAGGGGCGAGCCCTACATGTTTGAGCCCCTGCATTTGTAACATCACCTGCCTCCATATTGCTCCAGCCACCTGGGTATTTTTTAATGAAGCTCCAAGCTTATTCCAGATGCTGTTTTTTTTTTTTTTTTTAATCCTAAGCTGTTATCTCAGCTTTGAAGATTCTCCCTCCTAATCTTAGTGATTCAGATGTAAGATGAAATACTACATCTTCAGAAAGAAACACCTTCACTACCTCCAGATAAATTACCCACCCAGAAACTATTAGGTCACCTTAGTTTAATAATCTTCTTAGGCTTTATCTTCTTTGACTTTTTGTTTACTGCTTTTTGCTTGCTGAAGCCTATAGTGAGTCATTTCCAGGGAGAAGAGTAACATTTATTTTATTGTTTGTTTTATTCATGACTGTATTCTCAGGACTTAAAACTATGCTAGGCACACAAATGCAGTCAGTAAGTATTTTCTGAAAGAACAAAATGAATGAATTGATAAATGTTTTGCATGCTGGCAGGGGCAGCCAGTGCAGGATGAATGGGCAGAGGTGTGAAAGAAAATTGTGTTTGAAGGGATATGTGAATTCAGACTTGCTATTTTATTTTCCTGTTGTTGCTCTTCTCATCATATTACAGGTAGTATAAGTTGGATTTCCCTGGTGGCTCAGCTGTGAAGAACCTGCCTGCCAATGCAAGAAACACAGGAAACTCAGTTCAATCCCTGGGTCAGGAAGATCCCCTGGAAAAGGAAATGGCAACCCACTCCAGTATTCTTGCCTGGGAAATCCCATGGACAGAGGGGCCTGGTGGGCTACAGCTTATGGGGTGGCAGAAGAGTTAGACATGACTTAGCAACTAAATAACAACAAAAATGTCCTAAGTTTAAAAAAAGGTTCAAAAAGAAATCACAAAAAAGGGGAAAATATGACTCCAATTTGACATAATTGCTAATATTTTGTTGCCCATTTTCTCAGAGTTTTTTCAATTCATGGAAACTTAAAAACAAATCACTCTTCAAAATTTTATATGTTTTATGGGGGTAAGTATTTTCTGACATTTTCATTTTAAATATTGCTTTGTTCTTCATCATAATGGATGTCCTGGGATTTATCTAATCAAACATGTACTTTTGGACCTCAGAGTCTTCCTATTTTGCTTTTATGAATAACACTGGATTGAATAGTTTTGCAGATAATCTTTGCAGGGATCTACAAGATAGCAGAAGGACATTGATTTGAGTTCTAGGTCCACCAGTTCCTTTTAAACATTTATTTAAAAAATGTTAGATGTTCCCTCAATTGTAATATGGGGAAGAGTGTCTACATTGTAGGATTATTATGCAAATTAAACAATATAATGATGGTGAAGTGCTCAGTACAAAGTAAGTATGAAATCAAAGTCAGCACCCCTTGATAATTTCCTTTGAATAAACTCCTAGATATAAAACTGGCTTTCCAATCTATCTTTAAAAAAAAATGATTGATTTATGGTTGTGCCAGGTCTTTGTTGCTGCACGTGGGCTTTCTCTAGTTGCAGAGAGCAAGGGCTTCTCTTCATTGCAGTACACAGCTTCTCATTGTGGTGATCCTCTTGTTGCACGGCACAGGCTCTAGACGTGCGGGCTTCAGTAGTTGCAGCATGCAGGCTCAGCAGTTGTGGGGCACGGGCTTAGTTGTTCCATGGCATGTGGAATCTTCCCGGACCAGGGATCAAACCTGCGTCCCCTGCATTGGCAAGCAGATTCTTACCCAGTGTATCACCAGGGAAGTCCTTTCTAGTCTATTTTAAAAGGCAAATAGAAGCTAGCTAAAGTTATGGGTGGGAAGAAGGCTTGCAGCTCGGGGAAGTAAAGTTAGGAATTAAGGAAACTTTTTTAAAAAAAATTATGAAAGAACCAGAGAACCAGTGCATTGACCAGAAACTTTAAAACACAGAGTTATATTAACTCTAGCCCTCACGCTGCCCAGATGACAGCCCTGCTCATGACTGTGTTCTGCATCACCACTGGACACTGAGTAAAGGCAGGCTGATCAAGGTAATCCTGGCATCAGGAGCCCCAGTGCTCGTAGCAGCATTAGTGTATTAGCCAAGATACAGGAGCAACCTAAGTGCCCATCCCCAGATGAATGGACATATATATGTATATATACACATACACACACAAAATAGAATATTACTCAGCCCTAAAAAGGAATGAAATTCTGCCATTTGTAACAATGTGGATGGACCTAGAGGGTATTATGCTAAGTGAAATGGACAGAAAAAGATGAGAAAGACACATACTATATGTTATCACATATATGGAAGCTGAAAAACAAAATGAATGAATATAATATAACACAACAGAAAGATTCACAGATACAGAGAGCAAACTAGTGGTCACCAAAGGGGAGAGGGAAGGCAGGAGGGACAAGATAGGGGTAGGGGATTAAGAGGCCGAAACTATTATGTATAAAATAAACAAGATACAAGGATACATTGTATAGCACAGGGGATATAGCCAATATTTCATAACAACTGTAAATGGAGTATAAACTATAAAAATATAGAATCACTATTTGTACACCTAAAACAAATATAATGTTGTAAATCAGCTATACTTCAATTTAAAAAAGAAGATACTCTTGGCAATTTAAGTTGGCTAATTGAGAGAATGGGGGGGGTACTTTAACTAGATAAGGCAGACAGTAAGGTGAGTTTTGTTTGGTCCAACCACAAGTTCAATTTTTAATATATGGAGGTATCTCAAAGGCTGTCCAGAAAAAAATATCAGGGTTCTAGATATTGGATTGAGTAAAAAGAGTGGAGAATATCTGAGGCCTCGGCAATAGAGATCACCAAATTAACAACGGTCTTTTGTTTTCCTTCTGATCAGAAATGTTAAGTTCATCTAAAAGTATCCACTTTGCTTTCAATAGATGCTGTCACTTGTTATCTGATTTAATTGGTAAATTTTAATTTAGTTTATACTCTCAATAAACAACTCAGAAGCACAAAACTAATAGCAGAGTCACACGTTGATAAGATAATGTTTATTTAGTAATGTCCAACAAGTAGCGAAAGTAAAAAAGAATATTTTTTAAAATGTATAATTTATATTTATATAAATACTTAAAAGGAGAAAAGCTGAACACATAGGGTGACAATAGAAGAATGTATACATTTAAGTTTGCAGTCTATCTTATAGCCTGACAAGTTAGATAAATGTATGTAGATGCATATATCTTGTTCATGAGTTTGCCTAACTAAGACCCAAGGATAAGTTTGGGGCATCTGTACAATAATTCTGAACCCCCATGGAGTTTGCGGTATCTCGCCACTGCAGTCATGTTGATTTTGTTTTTCTTTTTCAAAATTCCACTACCAGCATATTTGAAAGTTACCAAAAGTTGTAATCAGGTGCTTTGGGCCTCAGTTTATTCATTAGTAAGGTAAGAGGAACCCTGCTGATGTGTTCTGCTTCTTCTGAATTAAAAAACTAGTGATCCCCAGGAACCTCCAGACACATACAAATGTCCGAGGGCTGATAGAGGCTGGTCATCTCTGCATAAGGGGTAGTTTTCTGTTTAGCTTCTTTCTTTTGGAAAGGAGTCAACTTGTCTGAAATGGAGCCAGTTTACGACACCAGTGCACTTAATTAATAAGCTTCCATTTGTGTAGATATAGCTTGTTTTCCATGTAGACAGAAAACAGATTTCAAGTTGGAGAACTATATGTTTCATCAGATCTCAGAATTTGAAGTTCAGAGTTGAGTCACTGAAAAAGAGTGCTCCACAGAGAACCCTTAGGTCAATCCTCAATCTATGGTGAAATATTTATATGGCAATACTCTCAGTATGACCTTGGACTTCACCATGTCATTCATTACAGTGACCTTTTCTTGAAATTTCACAAGTGTATAACAAGATGAGCACAATATGATACTGTTTACACAGGAAGATCTGTATCTGATTTCTGAAATTTATAGAAGTTTTCACATGTAGTAAATGTGTAGTAAATGTGTGTAGTAAACATGTAAAAGAAAAAGTCATCCCTAAGTACTCTCCTGAGCTTACCTTGATTCCAGGTTTACAGTTAATCATATCCTTCATGAAAACAAAGACAGATATAACTGACCTTATTTGACCACAGAAAATACATGAGACTCAGAGGAGGATAATAATTCTTCGTAATCTTTCTTATATTCATTTGATGGTGGGTGGCTGCAGTTTGCCTCTGCAGGTGGGATTCTCAAGGGACACGTTACATCTTCCCTCCGCTGGTATTTGGCTTTAAGTCTTAGAGGAAAGACGAGTTGCTGTGAGGACAGTTGTTGTGACAGGTGCAGGTCCCGATGACCATCACTGGCTTCTTGAGGATCTGCCCTGGGGAGCACTGGAACTCCACCTGGATGGTTTTGGTGTTGTGGGGAGTGCAGCATCGGCCATCGCTACAGATCCCACAGAACCTGGGCTTGTAGGTGTTCAGGCTTGTGCAGTTCTCAAACTGCAGGTGGATGGCTTTGATTGACTTGATGCTACGGAGACACTTTTTTCCTTTCTAAGAAAGAAAAGGAGAGATGCATGAAATGGCCATCTTTCCTCTGAGAGACCCATTTAGGCATATGGAATAACTTGCTAGTTGCCTACCCAATATCTGTTGCTCTTTCTTCTTTGCTCACAGAATGTTAATTTTGTTCTAGCAGTGTGGTCCACTACAAGTATTGCTTCCCCCAGAATATCTGGGAGCTTGTGGCCAAGTTCTGGGCCATGATACATAAACCAAGAGATTCTGGGAAATTCTTTGCCCTTCAGACAGGTACAGTTCTTAACTGCTTCCTGTATTCATCTGCCTTCCTACCTAGAATGCATATACATGATAAAGAAAGTTTCTTTTTCAAGCCATCATAAGAAAACTAGCGTTAGTTTTAGTCCGATACATTCTTTAGGTGTTATAAAGAGAAATGGAATAAATATGGCATCACTGCAAGCCTACTAATGTTTCAAATTTTTTCAGACATTAACTCACTTAACCTTATTAGCAACATTCACTCATACAAGCAGCAATTATTCATGTAAAGAGCAATTGTCCAAGTTTTATAGATGAGTAAATGGAGTCTCAGAAGGCTGAAGTGATCAGAAGACAACTAGTAACTGAATTTGTCTGACACAAAGCTCATTTTTTCTGCTGATATTACACTGTGACCTCAAGAAAGTTTAAGACAGTGGGATTAAAGGTTATTTTCCATGAAGGCATGGTAAGTAGGGAACTTATTCAACATTCCATTAGTAATTACTGATGAAGAACCCCAATACTGATAATGCAGTAAGACACTGATTATATGTTAATTTCCCACCTAGATTTCTTCGCCTAATTTGTCACAATTCTCCACTGCTTTTCACCTTTTTAGGCACAGTCCATAAATCGTGGAGTGATGAGACTTGGAATTCTCTAAAATCAGTAGCTCTAAAGCTTTAAGAGTGCATGAAAATGTACTAAACATTGCTAAAACACACATTGTTGGGTCTTAAACCCAGGGTTTTGATTCAGTAGATCTGATGTGGATCCCTGTAATTTGCAATTCTAAAAAGTTCTTAGATGATGCTGCTGGTCTGGGGACCACACTTACAGAAGCACTGTTTCATATTTAAGAATCTTTCAGTGACAAGGAAGTAATGATTATTGGGCTAGCATTTCCCTAGATTCTGAGCACATTTCTGGACTTCTAATGAAATATATATATATATACACACTATAAATAAATATCTTAAATATAATATCTCATAATATTAAACTGGGTGCAATATTATATTTTTTATAAGAAAAACTATAAATTCTGGAAAAAGAAACAGTAGAAAAAGCAAAATGTTAAAGCCATGGCATGGAAAAACCTTATGGAATAAAGTACTATGTTCTTGACAGTACTTAAAGGCTCTTGCTTTTTCTTTGTTGATATTTAATACTTAGTGTATGTTTTTGCCAATATAAACCAAAAGGCACAAGGTCTGCAGCATTTGTGTGTGTGTGACTGAGTGAGAGAGAGAGAGAGAGAGAG
Source organism: Bos javanicus (assembly GCF_032452875.1). Lineage (NCBI taxonomy): Eukaryota > Metazoa > Chordata > Mammalia > Artiodactyla > Bovidae > Bos > Bos javanicus. The sequence continues at coordinate 45,003,148 of NC_083881.1, forward strand.
ATGAAGGGACAGAAACAGAGAGGAAGGTTTTTCTAGGTGTTCTTTCTAAACTAGTAGAAGAAGCATAAAGTTAGAATGGATCTTAAAAAGTCAGAGAGTTAAGTAGCCATATAACAATGCAACCACTAGAGACTCTTATTTTACCAATAACAGAAATAATAGTTAATATCAAGTAATGATATATATATATTAATACGGTAATCTATGCTTCCCAGGTGGCGCTAGTGGTAAAGAATCTGCCTGCAGTGCAGGAGATGTAAGAGCCCCAGAGTTCAATCCCTGGGTAGGGAAGATTCCCTAGAGGAGGAAATGGCAACCCACTCCAGTATTCTTAGAGAATCCCACGGACAGAGGAACCCAGTGGGCTACAGTCCATGGGTCGCAAAGAGTCAGACTCAGCTGAGCATCTGAGAGCCAGGGCAGCAATCTATGCCCAGCACTTTGCAAATTCATAGAATTTAATCTTCATGACAACTCTGTGTAAGGAACTGTAGCTACTGTTAATGTCTCTGTTATGTAAGGGAAGGAACTGAGGCTTAAAGGTTAAGAAAATCACCCAAGTCCCACAGCTAATATGAGAAGCCAGGATTTAAAGTCAGGCTGTCTGGCTCCAAAGTTGTACTCTTAAGCATGAGATGATATTGCCTCAGTGGAGAGATATGTAAATCTTTCATTGCTAGGGACTATTTTATTTTGGCTTTAGGTTTGTACAAGGGTCCATCAACTAGTTTCATTTGAGTATTGCATTTATCTCATCTCGGGGTCTGCTAACAAGGACTGTGATGTCATCAGGAACCAATGAGAGCTTCTGAACTGCATGCCTTCTACTCAGCATTAACACACTGATTTGATATCATTCCAGCAAAAAAAGGAAAACAATGTGCTATTTTATTTGGCACATATCACTTCTTCCTGGCAAATGTACTGGTGGCACTAGGCTTTTTGAAAGACTGAAAATAATTCCCAGACACCCATTCATTTATTCATCCACAGTTGTTTATCAAGCACACAGTACATTCCAGGTAGGATGTGGAGGACGGAAGGATTTGGAAGGCAGATGTGGTCCCTACTCTGTTGCTCCTTTCAGACTAAACCTAAAGGGTGAAGACAACTGGCCTCAGAAATGACCTCTCTAAAATCAAGCATGCTTGATCACTGAGTAACTGTGTTTTTCCAGGATGAAATGAGATTTGCCAGACTTGTCTCAATTGGGGACAGTATTGGAGTTGTCCAACCTCTCCCTCTTTTTTCTTTTTTTTTTGGTGGCACCACGTGGCATGTAGATCTTAGTTCCCTGACCCGGGATTGAATCCGTGCCCCCTGTAATGGAAGCATGGAGTCTTAACCACTGGACCACCGGGACGTTCCTGACCTCTCCCTCTTTACCTGCTATGAGTTCCTTAGGATATTTCAATGCATTAAAGAGAGAGAGAGAAAAAAAAAAGGGTAAACTCCTCTATCCTCTACTGGAGCTGACTGCAGAGTCAACTAACATCACAGAGACTTGCTAAGGCACAGGGCCCAATGAGCAAGGCCACCTCCCCTGTCACGGGAGGCTTCCCCCAGGCTTGTACCTTGTCTGTTGGCTGCCTGTGCTCTTGGTCACAGGGCCGCACCATGCAGAGCCGGGTCTGCTTCACCATTTCACAGTGAGGATTCCTGTTGGTGACTCGGGTGGAAAAACCCATGCCACAGCTCTTGGAACATGCACTCCACTCTGTGGTCTGTTCGATGCAGTTGATACTTGAGTCTGAGACTGCAACTCCTAGAGTGGCTTCTGTCCTGTAGGCTATGGGATTTTGGAAAAAAGACAGCACTACTGAGTGAAACATGGGGATGGCAGAGTGGTCCTTTCAACCGTCATTAGAAAAAGCATCTCATCCAATCGGGTACCTGCTCAACTCAGGTGCTTTCAGGGGACAGACTGGAACTCTGTATTTATAAGCCCCAAACAGGTGGCACAATGCCTAGCACACAGTTGACCTTCAAGAAATCTTTGTAGAATGACTGTCCAATTTGTTCATGAGACATTTAGGAGAACCTGTCTTTGAGAAGCTTAGTAGTTTTAAGAATATAGCACTGTATAGCATCAACAACCATTCCATAAACTGTACTGAAGTCACATGATTTCAACATATGATTTTTGTCTAGAAAGATGATCAGTTAAAAATTGTAATTGGATGAGAAAGTAGAACCAACCAACTCAAAATAGTGATGAAAGTAAAACTCTGCCTTAGGGAGGTGCAACTGGTTGTCTGGGTTGTGGGATACAGTCACTTTCAGACAGTTCAGTCTCAACACTTAATATGCTGGCCTTAATATGCTGGGCACATCTCCTCACTTACATGGCGATTTTCCTATCTGTAAGGCATGGTTGATAATTCCTCACTTCAGAAAGACTGTAAAGTTCTGTGTCCTGCCAGTGTAAATAATCTGGCTGACTAATGGCTTCTAAAATATTCTCTACTGGATCTTGAATTTTTGTTCTTCCAAAAAAAAAAAAAAATCATCTCCTTTATGAGCCAAAGCAAAAGGAAAAGCAAACAAAGATCCTAAAGTGTCACTTGATCCTTCCTGCAGCATCTAGAAAGGTGGCATTTCTCTGTGACACTTGTGCAGGGATGGCATTCCTTAGGGGAGATAGTCTTAAGAGTGCATAGGTAGTTGACAGAATCCAGAAAAGAAAGAGCTGTCACCAGGCCCTTCGCATGACCTAAAAGGCATTCCCCTTGAATTGATAGCCTTCCCCATTGGCTCACATGGTAAAAAATCTTCCTGCCCTGTGGGAAACCTGGGTTCAATCCCTGGGTCGGGAAGATCCCCTGGGGAAGGGAATGGCTAACCGCTCCCATAGTCTTGGCTGGAGAATTCCATGGACAGAGGAGCCTGGAGAGCTACAGTCCATGGGGCTGCAAAGAGTTGGACATGACTGAGTGACTCACATAAATTGACTCTAGCCATAAATATAGAAGCTATATCAATTGTGTGTTTTGCATAAAGTTTCCAAAACATACCTTTGCAATGTTAACAAGGGTCAAGTGAGACAGACTAAAATATAAATAGTAGTCATGTAATAAGACTACAAAAATTACTCCTATGACTCAAAAGAACGACTGAACATGACTCTTCTTCAGGAGAGGCTGTGTGCATACTTCCATAACTTGGCTGGGATTCCCACACGTGATATGTCTAATCTCCTTGGGCCAGCTGGACTCCACGAATGAATGGCCAGAAACTGAACCCGGTTTCTCACTGCAAATCCCAGAGAGCACACGTCCTTCCTGCCTGCATTTCCTCCTGTGCTGGGACTGTTAAATTCAGGTATGTTGAATTTCTCACCTGGAAGGGTCTGGAGGCCCCCTAATGTCCCCGTCTCTTTGGAGTCACAGATCCACTTTTCACAGCACTCCCCCGGCACTTTAACTTTTCTGGGAGCTGGGCAGTCGGGCTGGGGCAGTAGCAAGTCCTCTTCACAGCGGGGCACACAGCCAACCTGTCCATCTTGGCAGGCGCACTGGTATTTGCAACTTGGCTGGAAGGTCTCCCCACTCTGGTAGATGACTCCATCGAACACACAGTTGTCTCCTTCTACCGCTAGAATCATGGGGAAGAAGACCAGAGAGGGAAGGGGCTTCCCTGGTGGCTCAGACATTAAAACACCTGCCTGCAATGCAGGAGATCTGAGTTCGATCCCTGGGTCGGGAAGGTCCCCTGGAGAAGGAAATGGCTACCCCCCTCCAGTACTCTTGCCTGGGAAATCCCATGGACAGAGGAGCTTGGTGGGCTACAGTGATTATTAATGGGGTGGTGAAGAGTCTTGGGGAAGAAGAGCAGAGAGGGAAGGGGAGAGGAAAAAAAAAAAAGAACAGGATGCACTGGAGAAGCTATAGAAGATGCACAGCACATGTTCCAAACCCCAATTCATTCTTTCTCTAGTTGAAGGCATCTGGTTGCTGATCTGTCACCAGTAGAGAGATGTCCTCATGGAGCTTCCCAGAGGAAGAAGAGACACTCAAGACCACCCAGTCCTGACACTCATGTTACTGATGAAGGAAGAGGGGCCAAACCATGAAGTGACACTCCCAAGGTCCCACAGCTTTTGCTCCCAATGAAAAGGTCGTTTTGCAAGAACCTCCTTAGATTCTCCTATTCCAGGAGCTCAGAATTAAAAAGGAAAACAGAGCACTTCAGTCTCCAAACAGGTTAACTGGACAGACTGGGAAGGGCTTCAGATTCTTTGGCATTCCAGCGCAATAAATCATTGCTAGTTTAGAAAAGAAGCTAAAAGACTATCCCAAGCCCCCTCATCCAGGGAGGTGGGGACAGCCTCCAACTAAATGGTGCACCAGGTGGGAAACTGATCCCCAACTGATTGAGTTTCACCAGCTTGATTTTACTCACAACTCATAGAGGGGTTCCATAGGTCCCAGGAGAGTAGGGGCTGCTTTGGCTCAAATGGGACAATGACAGGTGTGAAAACAAACCTGAATGGCTACAGCTGGGGGAACTCTGAGCCTGTGAGTAAGCCCAAGTTTCCATCACCCCCCAAGCGTCCCCTGGAAATGTGGATAGGAAATGACTTCACTGGCCCTTAACTCTGCTCTGCTCCCAGTCTATTTGGATTCTTCTCTAGGGAGGCAAGTGACCAACGCTTCTCACCTCCACGGGAGGGCAGGTTTCCTTCGAGCTTCTGGCTCTCCTCCAAACCCCACGCGACCCCAGACCATCCCTGGCACAGGCGCTCCATAAACATCAACTAAGGCATCACTATTAGTATTTGCGCATCACCCTCTGGGAACAAAGAGAAGAGGAGAGGAAAGAGGGGACAGCTCCGCTATCGAGAGACAGGAGGTCAGGTGGCGGGATGGGGGCAGGTTTACCCATGCAGATGCCAGTCTGGGCGCTGGGGTCCGCTCTGCGGTCACAGAAGAGGCCGCGGCTCTCCTCGCACGGCAGCAGCACCGAGCAGCTCTCGCCGCGCTGGCGAGCGCAGACCAGGCAGCAGGAGCAGTCGTCCAGCACCGCTCTAACCCCGGGGGCGCAGGTCGGCGGCTTTGGGGGGCACGTGGCCGGGCAAGAGGAGGGGCAACGCTCAGCCGCAGCGACCTGCGGGCGGGAAAGACCAGAAGGAGAAACTTCTCATCAGGGTCGCTGGAAAGTCCAGTGAGCCAGGGATCGAGCCGGGGCTTTGCTCAGAAAGTGACCAGAGGCACCTGGTGAGTGCGCCACTCACCTGTCCCAGGAGATGGAGGAGCAGGAAAGCCAGGCAGAGGCACTGCTTGGGCAGATCGAGACTCGAGCTCTGCGCACCCTGCATGTTCAGGCTTTCCCCTGTCGCTCTCATAGGCCTTTTCCAGGTCGGAGATTGGCTCCGCTCGCCCCGCTCCAGGTCGGGCTCGCCCCGGGCCAGCGCCACAGCGCAGGTTTTATAGCGCGCTCCTGGGACGCGCACAAGCCGGTTGGCTGCAGCTCAGGCAGGAGGCGGGGGGACCGGCGGGGTGGGAATGGAACGAACCCCGGGGTTGCCATAGCAATTGGCCGTGGGTGCCGCTCTCCTTTGGGCGCGGCCCCCGGGCCTGCGTGTGCCTGTGTGTGGCGACTGGCTTTTCCCAGAGCTCCGGGCGGGGCTGGGTGGAGGCCCGGGGCCAGGACCCAGAGCTCGCCGAGCGCGTGGGAAGGAAACGCCCGTTTCCTCCTGGAAGCGGCTGCGCCTTCCCCCAGGACTAAGACACCGCCACTCCCCATCACGCTTCTCCGCCTGGCGGTTTCCAGCCGGGTTGCAAACGTGGGGCTCCCCTAAAGGGGTGTCTGATGTTTGCGACCATCTGTGGGGGGTTGGCGAGAGGCCCAGGAGTTTAGTCATAAAGGAAGCACATGCAAGTTTGTCACAGTTTAGGGCACGCTCGCTCTGAGTGTGGAGAGCTGGGGAGGGGGGAGGGAGGAAAGGGGGAAACAGAGAAGGGGAAAATGCGGGGCGGGGGTGCGGGGGTGGGCAGAAAATATAAGTCTTAAAGTTAGGATGGGGGATGCTATTTGCCAAAAGGCAAAGTTGTTGTTGTTGTTAATTTGTATTTATTTGGCTGTAACAGATCTTAGGTGCAGCTTGCGGTATCTTACCTTGCGGCATGTGGGATCTAGTTCCCAGGGACCAGGGTTCAAAGCCCCGGCCCCAGAGAGTTAGCCACTGAACCACTACGGAAGTCCTAAGGTAGAGTTCTTTTGACTAATCATTTCAAGCCCTGCTGATTCTTAAACCCCCAAATCTGCAGGTTTGGTAGAAATACAAGTAAAACATAATAGAATGAAAATATGAGAGCCTGAGGGACATAAAAAATGTCCTTTCTTATAGGGAAAAACCTTGAAACACCTGTGGTATCGTGCCTCCCATGAAAGGGCATCTGTCAGAATATAAGAGCCTGTGAGGGTGTTTAAGATGGCTTCAGCTCAGGCCCTGTCAAAACCTCAGCAAATTAAGGAAGGACTGGGAAAGATACTTCCTTTCCTGAGCTGGCATTCCAGCACATCAAATCCTTCTTCCACCTGGCACCTACTTTCAAAAAATTCAAAAAATGACTGCTGGGAAACTCTTGTCATCTCTCATGAGAAAGAACAGTTTGCCCCAAAGGTGACAGTGTTAGACAGTTTTCTTAAAATCTCTGTCCTGTATTTCAGCTTTGCTGCTGCCTCTGGGATCACCGTGTCCACCTCCTTCGGGGTAGCCCTGTTGCAAAGCCACTTTTCAGGAAAATTATACTGGTTTGTGATGGAACTTTAGGCTTTGAAAGGAAGCAAATTTCCTCTACATCATCCATCTCCAGCATGAAGGAAATCAAAGGCAGTCTGCCCCCTGCCACACCTACCTCCCAGGATGAAATCATCCCCAGCCCCTTCAGAGTAGTTCTCTGAACAGCTTAAGACTGCTATTACCTACTTCTGAGCCTCCATGAATTCCGCTTTCTTTGAGGAAATGCAGACTGATTAGGAAAGCTTGGTGAGAGGCTGAACCTTTACTTTGTGCCACGTCGGGGACACTCAGTACACTCTTCAAGTTGATGGGCTTCGTGAGTCATCTGGCACAGCGATGCTTCCACCTGGTTGTACATCAGAATTAACCAGGGTGTATTTTGAAAGATGTATATTTTTGTTCAAAAGGATTTTTAAAAATTGAAGTATAGTCAGTTTACAATGTTGTGATAGCTTCAAGTGTACAACAAAGTGATTCAGCCATATGTATGTATATATTTATATGTATTTATACATACATTTCCATATATATACACATTATATATATATATATATATATATATATATATACATACTATCTTTCATATTCTTTTCCTTTATAGGTTATCACAAGATGTTAAGTATAGTTGCTTGTGTTATACGGTAGGTCTTTGTTGTTTAGCTGTTTTATACGTAGTAGTGTATAAATGTCAATCCTAGCCTCCTAATTTATCCACCCCCACCCCCTTTCCCTTTGGTAACCGTAAGTTTGTCTTCTGTGTCTGTGAGTCTCTGCTTTGGATATAAGTTCATCTGTGTCATTTTTTTCTTGTAGAGTTCACATTTAAACAATATCAAATGGCATCTGTCTGTCACTATCTGGCTTGCTTCACTTGATACAATAATCTCTAGGTCCATCCATGCTGCTACACATGGAGTGATTTCATTATCTTTATGGCTGAGTAATATTCCATTGTATATGAAAAATATGGATTCTTGGACCTCACCCTCAACCCACTCAAGTTGGATTTTCTGGTGAAGGCTCTTGGTAGACAACATTTCAATGTATTGAATACTTGGAAATGGGAACTGGCTTTGGGAAACCTTGATATGGAACCAGTAGGAGTACAGCTAACCAGGAGGCAGGAATACTGGCTAAATTTTCAATGTATGAATTGACAGAAGAAGGAGAAATTGGCAGCACTAAGATTGGGTTGACTCTTCTTGGAAAGGGGGAGGTTGAGAAGAGAAATTTAACTGTGAGACAAGGAGGATGTCAAGTCATTGCTAATGTGTGTTACAGTTCACACAGTCTCTTGATTGCTGCAGGTGATAAAAACCAAACGAGCTAGTTTTAGAAAGACAAATTTATTAGGCAGAGCCTGTGGTATTTCACATAAAAACGACGTGGAAACGGTGCTGCTAAACCTCAGAGACAACTAAGGTCAGGTCCTTGGAGCTATGAGGACTCCATCCTTCTATCTAAATTTTCCTTCTCTTTGTGTCAGCTTCTCAGTCTGTCCCACCACGGACCAGCTCCTAACATTTAAGAAAAGTGTCATCCTTAAGTTCTCCCTAATCTCTTACATTATGATCCTGTCACCAGAGAAGGAATGTCCAGTCTGTAATCTCCTAGATACAGACATAGATGCAGGAGATAGATGCTCCTGGTTAAGGACCTCTGCATGAAAACAGCTGGCAATTGAGAGTGGATCCATCTGATGACAACATGTCAGGTCCTGCGTGGCCACCTTCAGAATAACGTCTCTGGACTCCTCCTTGCTAGGAGAGATTTCATCCTCTCTGAAGGCTCAGCATCTCTTGCTTTTCTCTTATATCTCTTAACTTATTGAGTAATAATGATGTGCCTGTTTCTGCATCTATCTCCCTCTCCCGCCTGGGAGCCTTTGCGGACAGGGAGCAGGTCATATTCTCCATAATATTCCCAGCATCTACTTCAGGGACAGGTACGTGATCAGTTGGTTTAGGACCTTTTGAGACACTGCTAGCCTCACTTAAAGTTTTGTCATTTGTCACTGTTTTACATACGAGGAGGTAAGAAAGAGGTAGAGGCCGTTTGTTTCTTGGCATCAGTAGAGGCTGTGTTGGTCTTATCAGTCATTACTCGTCTGCCCCTGACACGCACCTTTTCTTAAGTCTTTCTTGGCACGCAGCGTCTAAAGGATGGCACACAGGCTGGTGATCCCTTGTTTGAAATAAACCATGTGTCAGCTGAGTTGCTGGGGAAGTTAAAGTAAAAGTGTGAGTTGCTCAGTCATGTCTGACTCTTTGTGACACTGTGGACTTTAGCCCAGGCTCCTCTGTCCATGGAATTCTCCAGGCAAGAATACTAGCGTAGGTTGCTGTTTCCTTCTCCAGGTGATCTGCCTGACCCAGGGATGGAACCTGGGTCTCCTGCATTGCAGACAGGTTCTTTACCATGTAAGCCACCAGGGAAGCCCCTGGGGAAGTTAGGAGAAACTGTAATAGACACTTCTCATAAATCTTGGCAGCCAACCAAGATGACAACTCCACTGGGTTAGAAGGTGCAAGGACTGTGTTTATTTAACTTTTCCGCTTTCATTTCTTTCTCTCCTCCCTTTCCCTTATCCTAGATGTGGCACCAGAGACTCCTTTCTCCTTCTCTGTTAATGGATTTTTATTTTTATGACTTACCAGTCAGTGCTCCTACATTTAGAGAATACATATAGAGAACTTCCTGCATTTTATAAAGGCTTACATTGTTGTTGTTTTATCTTTTTTATTATGATAAAAGATGTAAAATATACTGGCACTGGTTTCTGTAGCAGGCAAGAGAAATGTAAAGCACAGAATCCCATATTAAAAATGAAACCAGTAAAAGGCTGGGACTGCTGTCACCCACAGCACAACTCCGTCTCTCCCCTTTCCTCAGTGAGCATGTTCTCTGTAAGCTCACAGACATTCACTGCGCTAAGTGAACTGTTACGCCCACCCACATGATACTTAGGTCCCATATTGTGCCTCGTAAGTCAGCCTCACAGCTTGTTAAACGTTTTGTTGCTCTTTTCTGAATTTCCTTCATAGGTCCCTTTTCTGGGGCCTCGGGGACTTGGTAGAACACAAGGTAATTCCGAGTATATGTTAGGCAAGCCAGCCCTACATGATGTCCAATTATATGGCTAATTCCAACCACACCCTCTTGTTTTTCTGACAACTCTCTTGACTTCTTGCTTTTTCAGAAACAATGAGGGGCAGAGAAGGAACAGTGATGAGAGGCAAGATATTAAATATATAATGTTTAGTGTTATCCCCTTTGGAAACATCTTCTTATTGCCCACATTTTATTTTTAGTGCATTTATTATTTAAAAAACCCAAATCTAAAGGTTTTTAAAAAAAAAAAAAAAAGACATACTAGAAATTACAGAGAAATTTGAGAAATAAGTTTCTTTCTCACACTGCTAATGACCTCCTTCTAGGGAGATGAGCTTTGGGGGAATCAAATAATTATTTTAAGTGTTTTGAACTGGAGTGGAGTCTATCAAGTCTGCCGATGTGCATACCACATTCCCAGCCCACTGGCACCAGTAGTGCCCTTCCCTGCACTCAGCTGAAGAAAGTAGCCACCAGCCATCCTTTCTGTGTGACTTCTGTATGGTTTGTGACAGCTGGGTAGACTGAACACCATTCTGCTTCATGGACTAGAATCCTTTAGACCAGAAACTGGTGTCAGAAACAAAGGCATATACATATGGCGGGCGTGTCAGCCATGCCTCAGGGGTGCTCCCATTGGGTGATGGTGGGTCTAGCCCACAAACGCCAGTGGCCAAGGGAACAAGAAGAGAAGTAGTATCACCTGAATACAGTCAAAGTTTTGAATAACTTTTAACAATTGTTCCTGGAGAAAGGAAAAATTAGATTCTTTTTTGGGTGCGTCTCTATTCCAAATGCTATCTCAGAGTATTAAAAAAAACTCATACAGCCTCTCCCACCAATCTCTGAAATCTCAGCAACAAAACACAGACTTACAGGAGAGACATGGCCACAAAACAGTGTTGTGTTTGCTGATGTGAATGTTTATGTCGTCCAATTCATGAAATGATAATTATTTTATTCTTCATGACATGAATCAAAGATGAATAAGATGTTTTGTTTTTTCAAGAACCTGATAACCTAGTAGGAAAATGAAGTAAAAAAAAAAAAAAAAACTACTGCGTAAGGCAGAATGTGATAACTCCTGTAAATAAACAAAGGCAAAGTAACATAGAAACATAAAGGAAGATGAAATTAGTCTCTCTGCTGTGAGAGCAGGAGTGTAGTGCAGACTGGAAAGGGATAGTAGTAAAAACAATAATCCTTTTTTCATTGTTTTTTTACTAAATGCTGAAGAATAAATGACATTAAGTTGAATAAAGCATGGATGAAATTTGGAAATCTGGAGATGTGGGCTGAACAGAGACAATTGAACAAAGGCATAAGGATGGGAAAATTCAGGACTTGTTCAGGAAATTAAGAATGATTTATTTATCTGAAACATGGGAAGGTCATGGGGAAATGAGTTTGGAAAAGTGGACCACAGCTGCCGACTCTTGGAAGAATATAAATGCCAAATTCTCAAGTTTAATTAAAAAAAACTATCTATCTATCTATCTATCTATCATCTATCTCTCATTCTCTACTTATCAGCAAGGAGTTGCAAAGCAGAGCTATATTTAGGAACATTATCCTTTAAGAGTTTGATTATAGGAGGAGATGACCAGAGGTAAGTACTGCAGTTTAGACATTGTTGCAGTTCAACGAGAGACAATGAGGACTTGAACTTGCAGAATGGCAATGGGAATGGAAAGAGGAGTTTGGAGGGAAGCGATGTTTGCCTTCAGTGGAGCTCTGACTGGCTGCAGGAGGTCAGGGTAATGACAGTATGAAACCAGGTTTTGACTTTAGGTAACTAAATAGCTTGTGATAGCATTTTCATGGAAGCCAAATAACTTCTGTGATGAAACATCTCTACAATAGACTACTTGGGTTCAGATCCTTAGATCTTAGACTACCTGGCCAGTCTGTGCTTCCTGGCCTTTCTCTGTCTGTAAGATAGGAATGATAATAATTGTTCTTTTTTCCTAGGATTGTTATTAAGCTAAATAATATGATTTATTATTGGAGCCATTTCAACAGGGTTCTGTGAGAGAATTAATCCCTAACACCCCAAGGCTTCTATTTCAATGAAACAACTTCCCTTTTCTGCAGCTTGAATGGTACTAACATGTAACAGGTGACTCAGTGGTAAAAGAATCTGCTTGCCAAACAGGAGATGCGAGTTTGATCCCTAATAGCAACCCACTCCAGTATTCTTGCCTGGGAAATTCCATGGACAGAGGAGATTCGTGGGTTACAGTCCATGAGATCACTTAGAGTAGGATATGACTGAAGCGACTAAAGAGCAAAAACAGCATGTGACACACAAAGGTGGCTTATTATAAGATTTGAATTTGGATTAGATGATGTTGAGGACAGTTCAAAAAATTGTGTTCTGTTTTGGGTTGGGCAATTACAGGATGTGGAGGTAATTCCCTGATTGGTTATCTTATTGATAATCTTTATGGCAGAGGCAGGATGAACAATGAACAAAAAGAATTGTTTTTGCAGAAGAAACGATAGCTATTCATGTTAGCTGGGTCAGGGGAAGCTCCATCATTTGGGGGGCTGTACATTGTCTTTGCCTCCTGGTGGCTCAGATGGTAAAGCGTCTGCCTGCAGTGTGGGAGACCTGGGTTTGATCCCTGGGTTGGGAAGATCCCCTGGAGAAGGAAATGGCAACCCACTCTAGTACTCTTGCCTGGAAAATTCCAGGGACTGAGGAGCCTGTTAGGCTACAGTCCATGGGGTCACAAAGAGTCGGGCACGACTGAGCGACTTCACTTTCACTTTCACATTATCTGTATTTTTATTTCCACCACACATGATCTCTTGTCATAGAGAATCCTCATCAGATGCTGATATTCTGTGAAATTCACAGTAGAGGAAACTCACCACTTAGTTGGTAGCAACAGTTACCAGTAGACAAGGTTGGTTTTTATTTTTTTTCCTTATTGCATCCTGTGAATAAGTTTGATTTTTTTCTTTGAGATTAATAGAGCAAAGATTTGTATAATTTATGATTTTGGATATAAATTTCCAATTTGCTTTCTGGGGATGCATCCTTTGGCTCTTCCGTTAGCGGTGTATGAAAGTGGGATAAATGTTGGGTGATTTCCAGAAAGTCAGCACGTTGAGTGGTCGGGGTGATTCGTTAGACAGGGATGTAAACCCTCAGTGCTTTTAGTGGTTCTACCTACTTTGTTCTCTTTCACTAGGTTTTACAGCTGAGTTTGCTGATCACACGGGGAAGGATCATTCAGTCTTCCCTTCCCATGCACTCTTCCTTTCCTCCTCCTGTAGCAGAACTCTCCCTTTTGTTGATTGAGATCTCTTGTTCCAGCCAACTCTGGGACTCACTTGTATTCTTGTCACCCAGTCCTGGCCATTTTGTTCTCCTCGTGTCACTACTTATGAATTGCTATAGTTCCTTCCTTCAAGTCATCTTTACCCAGGTTAGAAACACAGCAAGATATCACTAATGAAATATCGTCTGTTTCATTGTCTTTTAGAACTCTCTAGTGTGAAGCTCAGCTTTAGGAAGAATTGCTTCTTGCTGCCGCTAACTTGTGTGTATCAGGTCATCTATAACAAACCAGAACATTGGCTGTCAAATATTTTTGACCATGACACTCAGTAAGATATAATGAAATTTTACATCCTAAACAAAAATGCATAAATGCATGTTCACATATACACATACACACATAAGAGTATATATATATGTATACTGTATAATTGGAACAAAAGTTTTATAAAATAAATGTCTTTACTACATGCCTTGTGTTCAGATTTTTGCTGTTTAGCCTCTTTCATTGAAAAAAAAAAGTCCATTATGATCCCCTAAATTAATGATTTAGCTTCTTAGTGATAGAATGTGACCCCTTGGTTATAGGTTGGTGAGTGGTAACATATAATAAGCCCCATTCACTCATATTATCTCTATCTTAGAATTTCTTCCTTTTTATTATACCAAGAAATTTCAACTTGTTTGGTACAGCCCAGTCCTGAGTCCAAGTATTCATTATTCAGCCCCATATGCCTAAATGAGAGGATTAAATTCAGAATCTCTAATCAATTCAGCTATAACCATAAATTCAGCCTGATCTAAAAATGATATTTCTTTCTCCTTAATTGAATACCATCAATCCTTATTGTCATAAACATGTTCTCACCTTTCCCCCAAAGTTTGGCAGTTATTCTACTAATTGTAAACCCATATCTCCTTCTTCTACATTTGCCTTCTTCTGAGGGCAAGATAATGGGCGGCAAGTCCCATTATCTAAGAGGAGAACTGGGTTCCCTGGGCAAGGATAGAATCTCAGCTGAAATAGGAGGCTTGCCTTTAGGTAAAAGAGAAAACATCTTTATTAAACCAGGAAGGAGGAGTTCTTTCAGTTGCTAAGGTGTTTTTAGAAGTGTCTGTAGCTCCTAAGGGCTTCCCAGATGGCACAATGGTAAAGAATCTGCCTGCTAATGCAGGAGACACAAAAGACACGAGTTTGATCCCTGGCTTGGGAAGATTCCCTGGAGAAGAAAATGGCAACCCACTCCAGTATTCTTGCCTGGAAAATCCCATGGACAGAGGAGCCTGGCAGGCTACAGTCTATGGGGTTGTATCTGGGTCTTTCCATTTCCAGTTCTACTTATTTAAATTATCTATTTCTTCTTCTCCAGTGAGTTTCGGTAATTTGTTTCTTTCAAGGAACTTTTCCATTTCATATAAGTTGTTGAATTTGTGTGCACAAAATTGCTCATAATATTCCCTTACTGTCCTTTTAACTTCTCCAGGATCTGTAATGTCTCCTCTTTCATTTCTGCTGTAGTTAATTTCTTCCTTTTTTGTTCACTGATCGTTCTGGCTAGAAGTCTATCAATTTTATTGGTGTTTTCAAAAAACTAGCTTTGATCATTTTCTTTTCTTTTGTTCTGTTTTCAATTTTATTGATTTTTGTTCTTTATTATCTTTTCTGTCTGCTTGCTTTAGGTTTAACTTGCTCTTCAATTTCTAGTTTCTTAAGGTGGAAGCTTAAATATTTTGAGAACTTTCTTGTTTTAATGCTATGTATTTTCCCCTAAGCCCTGGTTTAGCTGAATCCCACACATTTGGATATATTGTGTTCTCATTTTTATCCAATTCAAAATATTTTCTACTTTTTTTGTGTGACTCCTGTTTTGATCTCTGAGTTATTTAGAAGTATGCTGCTTAATTTTGAAATGTTTGGGAATTTTTCAGATGGCTCTCAGTTATTTATTTGTAGTTTAATTCTGTTTTGGTCACAGAACATGCTTGGTTTATAATTTCAATTCTTTCAAAATTAGTAAGATTTGACTTTTATGCCTCAAAATATGAGTTATTTTGGTGAATGTTTTGTGTGCACTTGAAAAAGCTGTTTACTCATTTTAAAAATGGAAATAATTATTGAATTGCCTCAAGGGATTTTTATGAGGATTAAATGAGGTAATACTTATAAGTGTTCAGGAGAGTCTGGCTTGTGGGAAGTACTCAAAAAAAAAATGTTAACTAATTTTATTGTTGTAGTTGTTTTCTTCACCCTAGAACACAATATTTTTTTTAAATCCCTTTTGTAAGGTTAACATTTTCTCCATATAAATACTGTTTTTGGCTTGTGAAATTCATCCAGAGTATTTTGTTGTGGTTACTGTTTTGACAATATTGTCTAAGACATTGTTTGTTATGTATTTGACATATGACTGTTTTACTAAAATTTATCATTAGTTCTAATTTCTTTCACACATCTAATTATCTTGCTGTTTTAGTCAAACAATTCTTTACTAGTTACAAACATTAGTAATTTATATCTGATTTTTTTGGACATCTTCTCATTTCTATTTATTTTTGCATTGTTCCAGACTTCCAAAATAACGTTAATTGTTGGGATAGTAATAGATGTCCTTGTTTCCTTCTTGACTTTCATGGTAATTTCTCTAGCATTTTACCAATAAGTATCCTGTTAATTACTCTATCAAAGAAAACTTTTAAAGCCAGTAATGTTTATTTGGTTTTACTGAATACATTTTAACATTTTATTGTATAGGATTTTTATTGAGTTATGTATATTGCATCTTCAATATGAATTGATTTCTAAATATGAAATCATCCTTGTGTTTTCAGAAAAGGCCAAGTTGGTTATGGTGTAAGCTGATAAATTGATTTGTTGGTTTTTATTTATAATTTGTGTGTTCATATTTGTAAGTAAAATATATTTATAGTTTTTTCTTTTTAATCTTTGTTAGAATTTGATGTTAATTGATAATAACTAATTAGGAAGCTCTCCTGTTTTCACTTGTATTGGAAGAGTTTATTTTGCTTGTGGATCATTTGTTTCTCCAAAGTTTAAAGCAAGTCACTTTATTTTTGTAAATGTTTCATAGAATTTGAGAAAGTTTATTTTCCATGGTTATAATGTTGTATATATGTTTTGTTTGCTGTTTAGTCACCAAGTCACATCTGACTCTTTCGCCACCCCATGGACTGTAGCCTGCAAGGCTCCTCTGTCCATGGGATTTCCCAGGCAAGAATACTGGAGTGGGTCACTATTTTTTCCCTTGAGGGATCTTTCCAACCCAGGGATTGAACCCATGTCTCCTGATCAAACACAAGTTTTCTGCATTGCAGGCAGATTCTTTATGCCTGAGCCACCAGGGGAGTCCTTGTATATATATACATGCATTTAATTAATATTATTAACATGATGATATTATACTTATTAAATTTTTTTAAAGCATACATTTTCACATACTTTATTTATGACAAATAATTATATTGATATCTTTTATGAAATTTATTTGTTTTCTTTGTGTATTTATGGCATTTTAGTATATTAAAAGTATAAAGTATTCTCATAATAAATTATAAATTCATATATATATATTCTATATAAAATATTTCCTACTGTATCTTTAAATAATTTTCCCTTGGATTCTGCTTTGTCTAATACAAATATTTCAGTTCTTTGTTTTTCTTCTTGTTTTTAATGTAGCCTTGATGATTCATTGATTTTTAAATTTCCTGTGTTGTTTTGGCTTTAGGTGTGTATATTTCTGTTTTTCAAACAGCATCCTGCAATGGTATTATCATTCATTGTTTTCATTGACACATACATAGACTTGATGTTTTAATAGGCAAGATTCATACATTTACATTTATTGTCATAACTGACAAGATTTTTCTTGTCTCTCTCATTTTGTTTTATGTTCTATAATATTTGCAATCCCCTGCTTTCCTTTTCTTTTTCTTGTTTTTCTTTGTTTATTTGTTTTTAACCTCAGCTTTTTCCTCAAGTGGTTTAGAGGGTAAATAACTCATTTTTATTACCTTTAAATGAAAATTTCATTATCTTTAAATGAAAATGCCTATTTTATGTTAATGACTTAGCTAAAGAGTGAATATTACTTGTTTTCTCTTAATAAGATTGGGAATAAACTTTTTTATAGTCCTAATTTTTGTTCATTGAGCATTTTATTTTATATATTTTATTGTATGAGTAAATTATAACATTTTCATTAAGCTACTTATACATTATCTTTGATGATAGTTTCAATGATGACTTCCATTTTTTTAGTGCCTTGACTTCTCTTTTTTTACATTCTTCACTTTGATTAATGTTTTAGTTTCCCAGGAGGGGTAAGTGAGTTGTACACTTGCTGAGGAGTTTTGCACATGAAGATGTCCTTTACATCTGCAACTTGACTGGACACAGAATTCTTGGATAACAAAATTTTCACTTTGGATAATGCTTATATTTAGATAGAGCTGTTGCAAACACTTGCCATATATTGACTCATTGAATTCTTCTCTACGAAAGCTCTAAACATTATCTCCATTCTGAAGATGGTATAACTGAAAGACAGAAAGCTTAAATTGCTGAAGGTGAGACAACTGGTAAGTAGAGTCAAGATTTGAACCTAGACAATTTTTGTTTCATAACCTATACTCATAACCACTATAGCAAATGGTTCAGTAGATAGTCAATTGGAGATTATTTTGTCTTAGGTATTTATAGATGTTAATTCATTGTCTCTAGGCTTTTAGAGAAGATAACCTCTGAGAAGTCATACTTTTCTTCACTGGAAGACAAGTTGTATTTTTTTCTTCACTTTGCCTGGATGCGGTATCAAACTATTAGTCTCTATGCTTGTATTTTTAAGCAACTTTTCTGTATGTTCAGACTTACTTCATCTCTGTAAAGCTTTCTTCTAGCATTTCATTCATTTTGTTGTTTCTTTAGTATTGTCTCCTTTTCAGATCCCTATGTATGTAAATGGTATATCCACTGGTACTTGACTTACACATTTATTTAACAAACATTTATTGATGATTTACCATGTGTCAGATACTATGAATACAATGATGATGAAAATATAGCCTTATTAGTCTTATAGTCTAATTAGAGTGAGGCGGTTTAAAAAAAAATAAACACTATTATAATTTTAAATGTCATTTAATTTGAAATCTGAAGGATAAATAGACTTTTCCAGTTTAACGAGTGAAAGGGTATATCAGGCAGAGGGAGCAGAATGAAAAAGGGTTCAAGCAGGGTACATTTAATGAGCTCCAGGGTCTGCTGAAGGTCAGTGAACAATGGGAAGATTATTGTAACCTAAGGTGATCCATGGGGAAACAGTGGAAACAGTGTCAGACTTAATGTTTTTGGGCTCCAAAATCACTGCAGATGGTGACTGCAGCCATGAAATTAAAAGACACTTACTCCTTGGAAGGAAAGTTATGACCAACCTAGATAGCATATTCAAAAGCAGAGATATTACTTTGCCAACAAAAGTCCATCTAGTCAAGGCTATGGTTTTCCCAGTGGTCATGTATGGATGTGAGAGTTGGACTGTGAAGAAAGCTGAGCGCTGAAGAATTGATGCTTTTGAAGTGTGGTGTTGGAGAAGACTCTTGAGAGTCCCTTGGACTGCAAGGAGATCCAACCAGTCCATTCTAAAGAAGATCAGCCCTGGGAGTTCTTTGTAAGGAATGATGCTAAAGCTGAAACTCCAGTACTTTGACCACCTCATGTGAAGAGTTGACTCATTGGAAAAGACTCTGATGCTGGGAGGGTTTGGGGGGCAGGAGGAAAAGGGGATGACAGAGGATGAGATGGCTGGATGGTATCACCGACTCGACGGATGTGAGTTTGAGTGAACTCCGGGAGATGGTGATGGACAGGGAGGCCTGGTGTGCTGCGATTCATGGGGTCTCAAAGAATCAGACAAGACTGAGTGACTGAACTGAACTGAAGGTGATCCATATAGTTAGGAACTTGATAATATAGGTCTGCACAGTATATGTTAATCTTTGGTTTTTTAACAAAAGGAAGCCATTAAAAGTTTTAAAGTAGTAAAATCATATGATCTCATCCAACTAGAGAGCTGACTAAATGAAGCTAAATGGGTATGTAGGGAGACCAGTAGGTGGACATTACAATTGTCCAGCTAAAAGATGACAGCTTAGACTAGAATCTTGCTTGGAGAGAGGGAGAAAAGAATAAGTTTCACAAACAATTACAAAGTAAATGCTTTATGTTTATAAATTTTAGTAGAAGTGACAGAAACCAACCTAAACTGTCATGACAAGCCTAATTATACAACTACAGGAATGTCTCCAAGGAAATGAAGGCACATAGCTGACTTAGGGCCTGGAACCAAGAAATGACTTACTTTTATTTCTCATCTCTGTTTCTAAAATTTCTCTGCCATCCCCTCTATCTGTGCATACTGACTTAATCTGTTCTATACTTCTGATGGACAATGGTCATAGCACATCACTCACATTTCTACATCTCTTCCAGTCAGAAGTAAGCATGCAACTGAATTTTTAATTCTTTAGTTTCAATTCTAATTTTTCAAGAGCATAATCCAGGTTGTCCAAGTTGGGTCTTTTCAATTGGATTCAGGGGGGAGTTTTATGATAAAAATAAGATTCTGAGGAACTACCACATTGGATGGGGCTAGGGTTAGGGTTAGGAGTATACATGAGAAAGTTCCTGTCTAGTAATTTTTATTTTCTCATGAAGAAATAGATGAGGTAGATTGCTGAGAGTAAGAGAAGGTGGAAGAGTCAAAGATTCGAGGAGACAGTTAAGGTTTTAAATTGCAATTGCAGAAAGAGAGAAACTGAGTACTAGAGAGAATTAGTACGACCTTAGGTAGCAGCTGGGATTATCAGCCTTCCGTTTATCCTGGTACTAAGCTTTCCAGGTGGTGCAATGCTAAAGAATCTGCCTATGTGGATTGTGCCAGTGCAGGAGGCACAAGAAACATGGGTTGTATCCCTGGGTCAGGAAGACCCACTGTAGAAGGAAATGGCAACCCATTCCAGTATTCTTGGCTGGAGAATCCCATGGACAGAGGAGCCTGGCAGGCTACAGTCCATGGGGTTGCAAAGAATCAGACAGTCAACCAACTGACAGAGGCACAATGAGTTTAGGTGTTAGATGACACAGTGATGAACCATGCATGTTAAAGATGAGATGTGTGAAGAGAAGACTTACGGTTGGAGAGAAACTAAAAAGACCAGCATATACGAAGACCCTGAGACAGGTGGTGGGTTTGAAGTATTATGAGAAGTTTAGCAGCTGGGGTTACAAGCTGACTTTTCCTCCACTTATCACTCATCTCAGTGTCTCTAATGATCAACCCAATATCTACTCGTAGTAGATGCTCAATAAACACTTTTTGCATGAATCTAGCCTTATTTGTGTTTTATCTAGCAACTTTCCTTCAAATTTTCTGTCCTCTAGATGGCACCCTTCCATAGTTTACAGGTGATGAAGTTTTCATCCTTTTTTAAATTGGAAAAATTAAAATATTCTGGACCTCAATGTCCTCATCTGTAATATATAGGTGTAGTAATAACAGCTACTTCACAGGTGGTTATGAGGTTTCAATCTAGAAAAATATGTAAAACATTCACCTTTTAACTTAGTAGTCAATCAATACATTTTATCCAATATAATTATTAATATTATTGCTGTTTTGGATATTATTTCAGCCTATGAGATTACCTATGTTCATGTTATTGTCTTGGTCAGAAATCCTTCAGTTTGTACTTGACATTTGTAATTAGGAGGACACCAAAGAGGGATTGGGGGCAGGAGGAGAAGGGGACAACAGAGGATGAGATGGCTGGATGGCATCACTGACTCGATGGACGTGAGTCTGAGTGAACTCCAGGAGTTGGTGATGGACAGGGAAGCCTGGCATGCTGCGATTCATGGGGTTGCAAAGAGTCGGACACGACTGAGCGACTGAACTGAACTGAAACATCCTTTTCCCATTTAATTGTATCCCAAGCTCCCCTTTGAGACACTAGCCTTTCCCAATTCTGAGTCCATGTGTTCTGCGTGGGATGTCTACTCCCAGTTATAGAGCAGCAACTCTGGAGGCTTATGTCAATACTTGTATTTCATCTCGCTGATCATAGGGATTGTGGAAGTCCAACTAGAGCTAATGATATGGCCAATCATTTGGGGCTTTTGTCTCTTCTCTGGGAAAACTACTAGAGACCATCATTTTTTACAATACTATGAGGTGAGGTCCTGAAGTCTGGATCTATGGAAACCATTGTTGCTGTAAGGAGAGCTGAGAGGGCTTTCAAAGGGAGCCTGAGGATCAAGGAAAGCAAAACAAAGAGAGGTTTAAGAATGAAGTTCTGGGTGGTTATTTTTTGAGCTCCTGGATCCATCCTGCCTCAAACTGTTTCTGATACATTTCACTTTTAGTCTAAACTAGCTTAAGGTAGAATTTTGCCAGTTGAATTTTACAATCTTAACTTATACATGATTTTCACTGAGGAAGCAATTTTGTCCACATTCTATTAAATATATATTGACAGAAATAGAATGATTATTTCAATAATTTTACCTAGAAATTCCACTAGTGTAATAATGGATGATGCTGTGCCATTAGGCAGGACATATATTCCTTTTTTTTTTTTTTTTTGGTATAAATCGAACTCCAGGATAATAAGATCTTTTGGAAATTAGTGACTCTTAATAGTTATGCTGTGGTTCTTATGGGTGATCACTGGGTAAATGATATCTCTGCATATGAATTAGTTCTTTTTTTTTTTCCTATGGCTTGTTTCACTTCTTAACGTAAAACAGGAACATTACCAAGATCTATTATTATCCACTTAATCTGAGATCAACATTTTGCTATGAATATTTATTATTTAGGGCTTCCCTGGAGGCTCAGATGGTAAAGAATCCACGTGCAATGTGGGAGACCTGGGTTTGATCCCTGGGTTGGGAAGATCCCTTGGAGGAGGGCATGGCAACCCACTCCTGTATTCTTGCCTGGAGAATCCCCATGGACAGAGGAGCCTGGCGGGCTACAGTCCATGGAATCGCAGAGTCAGACACGACTGAGCAACTAAGCACACACATGGCACATTTATTATTTAATTTCTACCTTTCCATTGTATTCAAATTTTGAGAGACCATGGTTTTTATTACTCGCAGAAGTAATATTTGAAGTGGAAGGAATTTTGGAATCAGACAGAACGGGATTCCAATCTCAGCTCAGCTACTTGCTAGCTCAGTGAACGCAGATCAGTTATTTAACTAAAACTTAATTGATTTTTTTTTTCCAAATTGGAACACTTAGAAATTCCCAGAGAGAAAAGTGTAGTGAGGAATACTGAGGTAGAATATGTAAAACTCTTAGTGCATATTAAGATATCTAATAGCTTATAACAAGTATTATTTTCCTTTTCCCAATTAGTACATTTAGCTTTATCTTCTAATATTTTAGTGAGAAGCTATGCAGATGTATTATTCTTTGATTTAAAATATTGAATGTTTTTCTTTACTTCCTTCTACATGCTCAATGAGAAAGAGTCTATTTAGATTAGACCTTGTTCAAGGTTAATTTGATGTCATGTATATGAATTACTTGAAGTGACATAATCTATGGATAATGATAGGAATATCTGTATCTCAGCATATTATACATTTAGAATCATCAAGAGCTTGAAAAGCCATTAAACCATTCTCCTATCATAATGTCTATATATCAGGTTTTATATATATATATATATATATATATATATATATATATATATATATTCTTTCAGTTCCATTGCAGAAGCCCAGAGGACCCCATGCCCAAAGGGCGGTGGCCAAGAGGAGTTACCCCACATCTGAGGTCAGGGGCAGCGGCCGAGAGTAACAGACTGCAACCGCACAGGAACTGCCAAGAGGAGCTACCCCGCATCTGAGGTCAGGGGCAGCGACGAGATTGCATCCGAGGCCAGGGGCGGCGGCCGGGAGGAGCAACCCCACATCCAAGGAGTGGTGGCTGCACGGGCCCAGGAAGGCCCAGAGGAGCTATCCCGCATTAAAGGTCAGGAAGGGCGGTGGTGAGGAGATACCCCTCGTCAAAGGTAAGGAGCAATGGCTGCGCTTTGCTGGAGCAGCTGTGAAGAGATACCCCACGCCCAAGGTAAGAGAAACCCAAGTAAGACGGTAGGTGTTGCAAGAGGACATCAGAGGGCAAACACACTGAAACCATACTCACAGAAAACTAGTCAATCTAATCACACTAGGACCACAGCCTTGTCTAACTCAATGAAACTAAGCCATGCCTGTGGGGCCACCCAAGACGGGCAGGTCATGGTGGAGAGATCTGACAGAATGTGGTCCACTGGAGAAGGGAATGGCAAACCACTTCAGTATTCTTGCCTTGAGAACCCCATGAACAGTATGAAAAGGCAAAATGATAGGATACTGAAAGAGAAACTCCCCAGGTCAGTAGGTGCCCAATATGCTACTGGAGATCAGTGGAGAAATAACTCCAGAAAGAATGAAGGGATGGAGCCAAAGCAAAAACAACACCCAGTTGTGGATGGGACTGGTGATAGAAGCAAGGTCCGACGCTGTAAAGAGCAATATTGCATAGGAACGTGGAATGTCAGGTCCATGAATCAAGGCAAATTGGAAGTGGTCAAACAAGAGATGGCAAGAGTGAATGTCGACATTCTAGGAATCAGCGAACTCAAATGGACTGGAATGGGTGAAGTTAATTCAGATGACCATTATATCTACTACTGTGGGCAAAATCCCTCAGAAGAAATGGAGTAGCCATCATGGTCAACAAAAGAGTCCGAAATGCAGTACTTGGATGCAATCTCAAAAACAACAGAATGATTTCTGTTCATTTCCAAGGCAAACCATTCAATATTACAGTAATCCAAGTCTATGCCCCAACCAGTAATGCTGAAGAAGCTGAAGTTGAACGGTTCTATGAAGACCTACAAGACCTTTTAGAACTAACACCCCAAAAAAGATGTCCTTTTCATTATAGGGGACTGGAATGCAAAAGTAGGAAGTCAAGAAACACCAGGAGTAACAGGCAAATTTGGCCTTGGAATACGGAATGAAGCAGGGCAAAGACTAATAGGGTTTTGCCAAGAAAATGCACGGGTCATAACAAACACCCTCTTCCAACAACACAAGAGAAGACTCTATACATGGACATCACCAGATGGTCAACACCGAAATCAGATTGATTGTATTCTTTGCAGCCAAAGATGGAGAAGCTCTATACAGTCAGCAAAAACAAGACCAGGAGCTGACTGTGGCTCAGACCATGAACTCCTTATTGCCAAATTCAGACTGAAATTGAAGAAAGTAGGGAAAACCACTAGACCATTCAGGTATGACCTAAATCAAACCCCTTATGATTATACAGTGGAAGTGAGAAATAGATTTAAGGGCCTAGATCTGATAGATAGAGTGCCTGATGAACTATGGAATGAGGTTCGTGACATTGTACAGGAGACAGGGATCAAGACCATCCCCATGGAAAAGAAATGCAAAAAAGCAAAATGGCTGTCTAGGGAGACCTTACAAATAGCTGTGAAAAGAAGAGAAGCAAAAAGCAAAGGAGAAAAGGAAAGATATAAACATCTGAATGCAGAGTTCCAAAGAATAGCAAGAAGAGATAAGAGAGCCTTCTTCAGCGATCAATGCAAAGAAATAGAGGAAAACAACAGAATGGGAAAGACTAGAGATCTCTTCAAGAAAATCAGAGATACCAAAGGAACATTTCATGCAAAGATGGGTTCGATAAAGGACAGAAATGGTATGGACCTAACAGAAGCAGAAGATATTAAGAAGAGATGGCAAGAATACACAGAAAAACTGTACAAAAAGATCTTCATGACCCAGATAATCACAATGGTGTGATCACTGACCTAGAGCCAGACATCCTGGAATGTGAAGTCAAGTGGGCCTTAGAAAGCATCACTACGAACAAAGCTAGTGGAGGTGATGGAATTCCAGTTGAGCTATTCCAAATCCTGAAAGATGATGCTGTGAAAGTGCTGCACTCAATATGCCAGCAAATTTGGAAAACTCAGCAGTGGCCACAGGACTGGAAAAGGGCAGTTTTCATTCCAATCCCAAAGAAAGGCAATGCCAAAGAATGCTCAAACTACCGCACAACTGCACTCATCTCACACGCTAGTAAAGTAATGCTCAAAATTCTCCAAGCCAGGCTTCAGCAATATGTGAATTGTGAACTTCCTGATGTTCAAGCTGGTTTTAGAAAAAGCAGAGGAACCAGAAATCAAATTGCCAACATCCGCTGGATCATCGAAAAAGCAAGAAAGTTCCAGAAAAGCATCTATTTCTGCTTTATTGACTATGCCAAAACCTTTGACTTTGTGGATCACAATAAACTGGAAAATTCTGAAAAAGATGGGAATACCAGACCACCTGATCTGCCCCTTGAGAAATTTGTATGCAGGTCAGGAAGCAAGAGTTAGAACTGGACATGGAACAACAGACTGGTTCCAAATAGGAAAAGGAGTATGTTGGGGCTGTATATTGTCACCCTGCTTATTTAACACCCTGCAGAGTATATCATGAGAAATGCTGGACTGGAAGAAACACAAGCTGGAATCAAGATTGCCGGGAGAAATATCAATAACCTCAGATATGCAGATGACACCACCCTTATGGCAGAAAGTGAAGAGGAACTAAAAAGCCTCTTGATGAAAGTGAAAGTGGAGAGTGAAAAAGTTGGCTTAAAGCTCAACATTCAGAAAATGAAGATCATGGCATCCGGTCCCATCACTTCATGGGAAATAGATGGGGAAACAGTGGAAACAGTGTCAGACTTTATTTTCTGGGGCTCCAAAATCACTACAGATGGTGACGGCAGCCATGAAATTAAAAGACGCTTATTCCTTGGAAGGAAAGTTATGACCAATCTAGATAGCATATTCTAAAGCAGAGACATTACTTTGCCAACAAAGGTTCGTCTAGTCAAGGCTATGGTTTTTCCTGTGGTCATGTATGGATGTGAGAGTTGAATTGTGAAGAAGGCTGAGCACCGAAGAATTAATGCTTTTGAACTGTGGTGTTGGAGAAGACTCTTGAGAGTCCCTTGGACTGCAAGGAGATCCAACCAGTCCATTCTGAAGGAGATCAGCCCTGGGATTTCTTTGGAAGGAATGATGCTAAAGCTGAAACTCCAGTACTTTGGCCACCTCATTCGAAGAGTTGATTCATTGGAAAAGACCCTGATGCTGGGAGGGATTGGGGGCAGGAGGAGAAGGGGACGACAGAGGATGAGATGGCTGGATGGCATCACTGACTCGATGGACGTGAGTCTGGTGAACTCCAGGAGTTGGTGATGGACAGGGAGGCCTGGCGTGCTGGGATTCATGGGGTCGCAAAGAGTCGGACACAACTGAACAACTGATCTGATCTGAATTTTTAATTTGTTTCTAAACTTGTATTATTTTATGTTGCTCCCTATGTAACTCATAATAAGGACATTTAAAAAAATATTTGTGCAAACCGTGTCCCATCCATTTAATATGAGCTGAGAGAAAAGTCTCTTCCCCTTAGTTTTATTCTTATTATTGAAGCATTCTCAACATTTCGATCCCAAGTCTGAAGAGTTTTGTTATTTACAGTATTTTTTGTATAAATATCTTGAATAGTTTTCATGAGAAATAAATTTTGCTTTTCTTTAGATTTCAGTTCTAACTTTGACAATCAGAAACTTTTTTATTTTATTGTTTTGGCCTCCCTATGTGGTCTGAGATCTCAGTTCCCTGACCAGAGATTGAAACCCCAGTCCTTGGCCATGACCATGCAGTCTTAACCACTGGACCACCAGGGAATTCCTCAATAATCAAAATCCATTTAAAAATCTCCCAATTGCATACCTTACCCAGTGGTCCGATGGCAATGACCTGTTCATGCAAGGATCCCTCCTTGGTTCCCATTTGGAAAGTGAGATGGAGTAGCCAAGAAGTCCTCTTAAACAGAGGGATTAAACATTTCCAAGTTTGAATCTGAGTTCTGGTATAGTTATACAAGTGACTTTGCTATGCTTTTTTATTGTTCAAGCTAAAGTGCAGGAGGGAGAAATAAGCTCCTGAAAGTTAGTGAAGACAGAAAAATAGAACAAGACTCTATTGCCTGAGATGCTTCTTTAGGTATGATGATAGTTACAATTTACAACCAAGATGCAAGACAGCATGATGATTAGAAGCATGCATACGGAGCTGCCTGGGCTGGAACACAGGCCTACCATTTACTCAGTTGGGAATGGAACCTCCCTGTGTGCTTCTGTGAAATGGAGATAAAAAACAGGACCAGCCTCATGGATTCTTGGGAGGACTGGCAAAGGTAAATAAAATACATGCACCGAGAAAAGTGCCTGGCATGTTGTAAATGCTCAAAAAACTATTGTTGTGTTGTTTATTATTTCTCAGTATTTTAACAATACACCCAAAAGAAACTTCATATCAATAAATTAATTCAAAATATACAGACCAAATGTGGCTTCCCTGGTGGCTTGGTGGCTAAGAATCTGCCTGCAGGGCAGGAGACATGGGAGATGTGGGTTCAGTCCCTGGGTTTAGAAGATCCCCTGGAGGAGGAAATGGCAACCCACTCCAATATTCTTGCCTAGAAAATCCCATGGACAGAGGAGCTTAGCGGGCTACAGTCTATGGGGTTGCAAAAAGAGTTAGACACGACTGAGTGACTAAGCATGAGCATGCTGACTAAATGCAGGTAAATATAATTTTAGAATTCTAGTAAATTTAGTTATATAGAAATTGGTGATATTAATATTATATTGATTCATGTTCATGAAAATGATGATTGTTGTCTAACATATATTTTTACAGAAATCTTTACTTCAGAAATTTCTTCATAAGCACAGAATTAAAGCACTTTGCAAACAGAGCCTAAAGGAAAAAAAGAGACAAAAGCATTTTGACTTCCCATTTATTCTCCTGTAAACTGAATTGTAAGTCCAGCTACAACTATTCCAGTTGTCTTCTTAATTCCTCTTTTATCCAAAAATCTTGAAAGAATCATCTATATTTGAAGTTACAATCTATTACTGCAGTTTTCTTCTTGGCCTCAGGTAACATCATTTCAGCTTCTCTGGTAGCTCAGATGGTAAAGCGTCTGCCTACAATGCGGGAGACACAGGTTAGATCCCTGGGTCAGGAAGATGCCCTGGAGAAAGAAATGGCAACCCACTCCAGTACCATTGCTCCTCTGCAGCTGCTCTTGCAGGAGCCATTGAAAAAGCCAGCGCTACTAAAACCCAACAAATCCTTTTTACTTATTACTGATGGAGGCTTCAAAGCAACCAACAATGTTGGCTTTTCCTTCCTTCTTGAAGCTCTTCTCCTCCCCTGGCTTCCTCTTTCCTATATTTACCCTGTCTCTCTCTGGACTTCTTAATTTTCTCAGATACCTCTTTTCGTGGCAATGTTGTTAATTTTTTATACTCCTTAGGATTTGTATCTTGAACATCTCAATGTTAGACTCTCTCAGATTGCTTTGACCCAAGCCAATAATTTCAGGTTATCACCCAAAGTGTCCCAGTTTATATTTCTCAGTTTATGTCTCAGTTGTTTATATTTCTGTCTCTTAGACACCATGGTGCTCCATAAATATTTTAAGGTCACTGTGACCTCAACTAAAACTCAGTATTTTTCTTTCCACTCCAAAGTTGCTTCCATATTAATTCTTATTTAGACAGATGACTCTACCATCAACATGCTCATCTAAGATAGAAACATTTAAAGCACACTGGATTGTTTCCTGAACACTTTCCAGTATTTCCTATTGGTGCTCAAGACTAGCTAAATCTGTCTTTTAAATTACTTAACTCTATCCTTTCTCTACATCTACAGCCCTAGGTAGTTTTCCTTTGTTTTATCTTTTACTTACAATATTACAATAACCCCTACATTGTAGGGCAAGACAAGACCATAAAGCTAATGAAGAACACTGAATTTTCAGAGAAAAAGAAACTTAAATCAGTAGAACCTTTAATGTAAAGTAGGAATAGGGTGTGGTAAGTTGGTAATTGATCCTTCCACAGAATGAAAATTTCTTAGCTCTTAACTTCTCTGCCAGGAGAAGGCAATGGCACCCCACTCCAGTACTGTTGCCCGGAAAATCCCATGGATGGAGGAGCCTGATAGGCTGCAGTCCATGGGGTCGCTAAGAGTCAGACACGACTGAGCGACTTCACTTTCACTTTTCACTTTCATGCATTGGAGAAGGAAATGGCAACCCACTCCAGTGTTCTTGCCTGGAGAATCCCATGGATGGAGAAGCCTGGTAGGCTGCAGTCCATGGGGTCGCACAGAGTCGGACACAACTGAAGTGACTTAGCAGCAGCAGCAGCAACTTCTCTGCCATTCTGTATCCCTTTCATGGCATTACCACAAACTGCTCTATACTATAATTATTTGTGTATTAGATTCATCTTACATGCTAGTGTTTCAGTTCAGTCGTTCAGTCATGTCTGACTCTTTGCGAACCCATGGACTGCAGCATGCCAGACCTCCCTGTCCATCACTGACTCCTGAAGTCTACCCAAACTCATGTCCATTGAGTCGGTAATGCCATCCACCATCTCATCCTCTGTCATCCCCATCTCTTCCTGCCCTGAATCTTTCCCAACATCAGGGTCTTTTCAAATGAGTCAGCTCTTCACATCAGGTGGCTAAAATACTGGAATTTCAGCTTTAACATCAGTCCTTCCAGTGAAAACCCAGGACCGATTTCCCTTAGGATGGACTGGTTGGATCTCCTTGCGGTCCAAGGGACTCTCAAGAGTCTTCTCCAACACCACAGTTCAAAAGCATCAGTTCTTCTGTGCTCACCCCTCTTTATGGTCCAACTCTCACATGCATACATGACCACTGGAAAAACTATAGCCTTGACTAGACGGACCTTTGTTGGCAAAGTAATGTCTTTGCTTTTGAATATGCTGTCTAGGTTGGTCATAACTTTCCTTCCAAGGAGTGTCTTTTAATTTCACGGCTGCAATCACCATCTGCAGTGATTTTGGAGCCCCAAAAATAAAGTCAGCCACTGTTTCCACTGTTTCCCCATCTATTTGCCATGAAGTGATGGGACTGGACGCCATGATCTTCGTTTTCTGAATGTTGAGCTTTAAGCCAACTTTTTCATTCTCCTATTTCACTTTCATCAGGAGGCTCTTTAGTTCTTCTTCGCTTTCTGCCATAAGGGTGGTGTCATCTGTATATGTGAGGTTATTGATATTTCTCCCGGCAATCTTGATTCCAGCTTGTGCTTCCTCAAACCCATGATGTACTCTGATGGTGTACATTTCTCATGATGTACTCTGCATATAAGTTAAATAAGCAGGGTGACAATATACAGCCTTGACGTACTCCTTTTCCTATTTGGAACCAGTCTGTTGTTCCATGTCCAGTTCTTCCATTTAAGTCTGGATTTTGTGGTAAGGAGTTTATAATCTGAGCCACTGTCAGCTCCTGGTCTTGTTTTTGCTAATGGTATAGAGCTTATCTGCTGCTGCAAGGAATATGATCAGTCTGACTTCGGTATTGACCATTTGGTGATGTCATGCATAGAGTCATCTCTTGTCCTGTTGGAAGAGGGTGTTTGCTATGACCAGTGTGTTCTCTTGGCAAAACTCTGTTAGCCTTCGCCCTGCTTCATTTTGTACTTCAAAGTCAAACTTACCTGTTACTCCAGGTATCTCTGGAGTTCCTACTTTTGAATTCCAGTCCCCTGTGATGAAAAGGACATCTTTTTTTGGCATTAGTTCCAGAGGGCCTTTTAGGTTATCATAGAACCATTCAACTTGAGCTTCTTTAGCATTACTGGTTGGGGGCATAGGCTTGGATTACTGTGATATTGAATGGTTTACCTTGGAAATGAACAGAGATCATTCTGTCATTTTTGAGATTGCACCCAAGGACTGCATTTCGTGTTCTTTTGTTG
The DNA here is from genome assembly GCF_032452875.1 of Bos javanicus. Taxonomy (NCBI): domain Eukaryota; kingdom Metazoa; phylum Chordata; class Mammalia; order Artiodactyla; family Bovidae; genus Bos; species Bos javanicus. Next base: position 45,034,279 of record NC_083881.1, read on the forward strand.
ACTATGAGGGCTGCTCCATTTCTTGCCCACATTAGTAGATATAATGGTTATCTGAATTAAATTCACCCATTCTGGTTCATTTTAGTTCACTGATTCCTAAAATGTTGGTGTTCACTCTTGTCAAGTGGTCAAACAGACCACTTCCAATTTACCTTGATTCATGGACCTAATATTCCAGGTTCCTATGTAATATTGCTAGAGCTTAAACTTTCTAAAATTAAGAGACTTCTCTTATTTTTATCCTTCCCACCCCACCCCACCCCCAAGAAATGCTTGATACAGTTTTGCAATCCAATAGGTATATAATTGAGATGAGCTGTGATTTTTGCCATTAGGTTTCTTGGGAACTATCAGAAACACACATGTCTATTTTATGCTATGCTAAGTCACTTCAGTCATGTCCGACTCTGTGTGACCCCATAGACAGCAGCCCACCAGGCTCCCCTGTCCCTGGGATTCTCCAGGCAAGAACACTGGAGTGGGTTGCCATTTCCTTCTCCAGTGCATGAAAGTGAAAAGTGAAAGTGAAGTTGCTCAGTCATGTCCGACCCTCAGCGATCCCATGGACTGCAGCCCTGCAGGCTCCTCCATCCATGGGATTTTCCAGGGAAGAGTACTGGAGAGGGGTGCCATTGCCTTCTCCGTGTCTATTACTAAACCTGTGCTAAATTGCATGGAATGTCCCCATCTTCTTTCTAATATGCACTAAAAGTCTCTATTTTCAAAGCTTCTCATCAACAGATTATTTATTAAAAAAAAAAAAAACAGTAAGAATAATTATAAACATCTTTAAAGTAGCAATCTCTAGCCTTCTTAGCCCTGAATTATCATCATGTTGAAAGAGGCAAGAGGTGCATTGTCAGGATCACAGATTCTGATCTAGATCTATTTGGGTCGAAACCTTGGCTCCGCCCTCAGAAGCTGTGTGTCCTAAGTAAGGTACTTAAGCCACCTGTGCCTCACTTTCAATATGTGTAAGACAGGTGATAGAATAGTATCTACCTCATAAGGCTGGTGTGAGAATGAAATGAATGAATCTGTATAAAGTGCTTAGAAAAGTATTTGGGACATTGTTAGTGCTCAAGTGGTTTGAGCTATTACACTATTATTATTATTATTATGTGCACTCAGTTGTTTATGTCTGCCCCTCCCTTGAAAGCATGAACTTCTAAATGGTTGATACTGTGTTTTCTTGGTCTTTGTATTTCAAGTGACCAGCACAGTGCCTGACACACAATAAACTCTAAAAGAGAAGAACCTGGAATAAAATCTCTTCTTATCCTAGAGGTGAACTTGAACTTGCTCCGTCTTGGGTATCCACAGAACTTTCTTTTCCTCCATCATCAACCTCATATTAACCCTGCTGGTTTTCATTTATTTTATAATTCAGTCATAATGAATTTTAAAATCCATTCTAACTTCCAGAGATCTCTGGAGACTTGCCTCATCAGTCTGACATAGCATTCATTTACATTCCTTATTTTTTCATTTCCTTGTATGAGGTCTAAGAATTGTTCCAATAAAACACTTTTAAGATTGCATTACACATACTGTGCGCTATTTATTCCTGGCTACATGTTCAAATTAACAAGCAAGAAATTGTGTATGCCCTGATCAACTATTAAAACTGTAACGCTATATCTTTTATAACTGAAAAAAATTAGCCCTGGACTATGCTTTGGTAACCATCTAAACTAATAGTTTAAATGGAAAGTATTTATGCTACTTGATCATTCTCCCGTGATGGCAAGTTCTTCAGTAGCCCCCATGATAAAAAAAAAAAAAAAAAAAGAATCATCTGTCTTTTGCCTGTGCTTTTCCAGAAAGAGAGAACACATTACTCCAAAGTCATCTTGTTCTTTTGGTGGGAAATTATTTCTTATATTGAATATAACCCATTGCTCTAAAAAATAACATAGGTTAAAGCAGATCACCATCTTCCATTGCGGTCTTCAAATATTTGAGAACAGGTATTTTATTTCCTGATATAAATCAACAGACTGTACTGATGGAGTTCAAGAATTTTTAAAATTAAATGCACATAAATATAATTAAATCCTATTATTTTGAAGATCAAGAAATGGAAAAGAAGAGAGGTTGAATAATTTGCCCAATGTCACACATTTGTTCATTCATTGTGTACTCAGACACCAGCCTGATAAATTCACAATTTTATAATTTTATTATAACATATGACAATTTTATAATTGAAAATAACATATACCACTTTATAATATATGATATAGTTTGCTGTAACAAATACATTATGAAAAAATTGTTATTTTATTACATAAATAACACTGAAGACCTTACAGCCAATTCATTCTCTTCCTTCTCTCCCCAGAGGCTACCACTAACCCCTATTTGTTATTTAATATTCAAACATATTGTATCAGTCAGTGTTTCAGCAGAGACACAGAATCGCTGTGGATGACATGGAATAAAGGATTTACGTTAGGGATCTGATTTTACACAGTTGTAGGTGCTGTCGAAGAAGTGGGAGCCTGTTGCCTCTGCATCTGGGACGGAAGTCATTGAAGATTCATAGACATGAAGCAGGGCAGAATGACAAATGGGAACATAAATCAGTTCCTCCTTGCCTCCAACCTTGGCAATGCCAGTGAAATCAAAGGAGCTGGAACCCTTTGCCATGAGGCTGCACACATGCCTGGCACTGGACTCAGAATAGCTGAAACAGAAGCTGCTGGCCTGGACAAGGTGCAAGCCTGGTGGCTCCTCCAGGCCAGTGAGGAAAGCAGCAGTCAGACACAATGTGTGGGATCTGTAGTGGCTCCTGGTCGCCATGGAACACATAATGCTCTGTAGTTGTCTAGAGTATGCCCTTAGTCTCTGCCAGTCATCCAAAGCTAGGGCTCAGCAGCCAAGAGGACCCACAGAGCTCTTCCCTCACCTTGCTTTGTCAACAGATTTCTCAATGTGATGTTTTCTCAGGACTGACAACCGGCTTGGACTAAAAAGTGTGTCGTGTCGATCAGTTTCAGTACCTGAAACATCTGCTCCTTTAATCACTTGTAAAGGGAGGATGTGTCATGAACGTGAGAATCAATGCAGCACCTAAACATTGTCCTGAGGGTGAAATGAGATGATTATGAAGTACCTGGTTTAGTGAGAGGCATACAGTAAGCACTCAATAAATAGTTATAAATATTAATAGTATTAGATAGTGTTAGTGCCTCAGTTATGTCTGACTCTTTGAAACCCCATGGACTGTATGTAACCTGCCAGGCTCTTCTATCTATAGAATTCTCTAGGCAAGAATACTGGAGTGGGTTGCCATTCCCTTCTCTAGTGGATCTTTCTGACCCAGGGATCAAATCTGCATTGCAGGTGGATTCTTTACCATCTGAGCCACCAAGGAAGTCTTCAGTATTATTCTACCTTAAAACTCTCTCTGCTTCTCAGGACTTCCCTGGTGGTCTAGTGGTTAAGAATCCACCTTCTGATGCAGGGCACATGGGTTCAATCCCTGGTTGGGGAACTCAGATCCTGCAGGTTGCAATGAAGATCTTGCCTTCCACAACTAAGACCCAATACAGCCAAATTAATTAATTAATTTAAAAACTCCTACTGCTTCTATTTGTGTCTCACCATTGAACACTAGACTTCTTGAAGATAAGATCTGTGACTTATCTTAAGAAGCTTAGCTCAGAGCCTGATCTATAGAAGGTGTTCAACACTTGGAGATTGTATTGAAAATGAATTTGTAAGACACTTTCCTGGCAGCAATTCCTAGGAGAGGAGAGACAATTTATGAGGATATTCAACACATGACAATGAGGAGGGCACCATCATTGGGGGGAAATACTCAAATACCAATCCTACTGTTTGCATGAATTCTGTGATGGTAGAGCCTAAGATGTTCTTGATTTATTCTGTAAATGGTATTGGTAAATTCAGCTACCAATTTAGAAAAATTCGAGTTCTATCACTAGGTAACATCACATGGTAAAATGAATTTCAGGTGGATAAAACATTTAAATGGAAAAAGTAAAGTCATCAAATCTTGGAGGAAAATAAGTAGGGATGAATGTGCAACTTTGGAGCAACATTTTCTAAGCATGTCACCAAAGAACAATTTAATAAAAGTTTTAATCCTATAAACTCCAATTGGAGCTGTAACTCCAATACTTTGGCCACCTGATGCGAAGAGCTGACTCATTGGAAAAGACCCTGATGCTGGGAAAGGTTGAGAGCAGGAGGAGAAGGGGACGACAGAGATGACATGGTTGGATGGCATCACCAACTAGATGGACATGAGTTTGAGTAAGCTCCTGGAGTTGGTGATAGACAGGGAGACCAGGTGTGCTGCAGTTCATGGGGTTGCAAAGAGTCGGACACGACTGAGTGACTGAACTGAACCGAATCCTATAAAAATAAGAAAAACAAATTTCTGTTTAAAAATCTTAATGAATTAAGGAGGAAAAGAATGAATTGTACTGACATTTGCAAAATACATGACTAAGTGTTAACGTTAACTTGTGAGGGATTCCAATAAACTAGTATGAAAAATATGAATAAATCAATAGAAAAATGTACAAATATACAGTCATTTCAAAAAAGAAGAAAGAGAAATTGCCAATAAGAATATGAAAAAAAAAATAGTTCCCCTTAATAGTTTAAAAATTGCTAGTTTAAAAAATATAAACAAAAAGATCTACTCTATAGTACAGGGAACTATATTTAACATTTTGTAATAACTATTTTTCTATAATGAAAAAGAATGTGGAAAGAATCATTTTGTTGTACAATTGAAATGAACATGACAATGTAAACAACTATACTTCAGTTAAAAAAAAAAAATCTGGGGACTTCCCAGGTGGCACAGTGGATAAGACTCTGCCTACCAATGCAGAGAACATGGGTTTGATCCCCAGTCCAGGAAGAGTCCACATGCTGCAGAGCAACCAAGCCCATGTGCCGTTAACTACTGACGTCTGTGTACTTTAGGGCCCATAACAAAAAGTAGCCCTCACTCTCCGCAACTAGAGAAAGCCCTCAAGCACCAGTGAAGACCCAGCACAGCTATATTAAAAAAAAAAAAAAAAAAAAAATCTGGGACTTCCCTGGTCGGTCCAGTGGTTAAGAATCCACCTGGCAATGCAAGGGACAGGGGTTCAATCCCTGGTCTGGGCAGCTCCCACATGCTGCAAAGCAAACTACTGAGCCCGCGTGCCACAACTTCTGGACCCCGCGGGCCTGTGCTCCGAAACAGACGCCACACCGCAACTAGTCCTAGGGACTAGGAAGTCCCTGCTTGCTCCCTGCAACTGGAGAAAGCCTGAGCACAGCAATGAATACCCAGAGCAGCCAATAAATAAATAAATAATTTTTGAAAGTTCTACTTAAAAAAAAATTTTTTTTTTAATCTGCAAAGTCCCTATTGTTACACACAATAACATGCTCTCAGGCTCTAGGGATTAGGACGTAGCCGCCTTTGGGAATCATTATTGTCTGCCACAGTAGGTTTAAAATGATTGATTCTTATGTCGATTTCTCATACCCCTCTGCTCTGAGTGAGAACACCAATACCAGAGCAGTCACAAACCGTACTTGCCTACAATTTGAGTAGTTTGGGCCTGGCAACACTGCCTCAGCCTGTTCCATTTATTTTCTGACATTTAAACAGGAGTCAATCTTTCAAAATATTGATTCTGAACTTTTAAAAACATCTATTAAGTAACCATAAATATTAATTTTTTTATCTCCTGCTTTCTCATCCCTCAACTTTAATAGTGTGTTGAATATTATTTTATACCCAAACCATTTTCCTTTTCTTTTTTTGCTAAGTATTAAATTTGAAGGTTGAACAAAGGAAAGCACCTCATCAAGGAGTAATGGGTTTACCTTGCAGTCAGGGTGAAAAAATTCTCTCTGATCCAGACGTGCAGGAGTCTCCATCCTTCTTAATCGATTTTACACTTCTACTTCACTTGCAGACACAAAAATACTTGGTCCAAAAAAGAAATGAGAAATCACAATGGCTTGAGGTTGAGTTTTTGAGTGAATCAGCACAAAGTTGTTCCACGAATGTTTCCGTCATTTTTTAAGAGGCAATGAAATTAAGTGGAAAAAAACCTCAGTCAAACCACTGCTTTCTGCCTCGTGTTTCCCATCTACAAGTTGGAAAAGCCCTGTCTTCCCTTATCTTATTATGTAATTTCAAAACGTGAAATGTGCAGGCTAATGGGCCTTTACAGCATTAGGTTACATTCACTTATTTGCTTTGCATGTGTTGAAGGTTGAATTCAGTTTTATGGACACACTTCAAACTTCTGAGGTTGTGTTCTCTTCATTCTAATCTCTCACTCAGCTTACTGGATATTTAGTAAGTATCTATTTCTTCAATAAATATTCAATAAAATGCCTGCCTTGTGCTCTGAAAGGGCAAACTGGAAATTCCCATGCAACATAATTATAAAACTTAGACAAGTGCATAAAACCTTGAATGTGGAATAAGCTGTAAGCATAAATGCTGAAGAATGGGTCTGGAAAAAGTACCGTCAATGAATTGGCAGAAAGGAGATGGGCAAATGGAAAAGCTGCAGGGAGTCTAAGACCTTCAGTGAATCATTTTGTATTGACTCTGCTATAATAAGCAAAAACCAAATACGGGTAGCCTTTTCAAATGGCTTTCACTATATTAACATTCAAATGAACAGCAATATTCAAAAAAATTAATTCAGCTTATTTAAGCTAAAATTTTCTTACAATTACACATATCACATACACACTTATACGTGAGTAGGAGTAAAATGCCTCAGTGCCTAAAGTTCTAGAAAGATTACTGTGATGGTTCTTTAATACTCTTATTGGTGTTAAGTATCTCTTACACCACTGAATCTCTCTCCAGTGGCTGGATAGAACCCAAAACAAGAGATATAGTTTCTTTGAGGTCCAAAGTTTCCACCCAGAGGACAAACCCTCAAAGTTAGGAGGGATTAAGGAGATCATGGACCACTGTAGGTCCAAGTGCCACTGATCATGAGAGCAAAGGTTCTTATCTTTCATCAGGGGAGCTCAATTTCTGTGATTGGTTGCCCTGTTCAGTTCAGCTGCTCAGTCATGTCCAATCTTTGTGACCCCATGGACTGCAGCATGTCAGGCCTCCCTGTCCATCACCAACTCCTGGAGTTTACTCAAACTCATGTCCATTGAGTCAGTGATGCCATTCAACCATCTCATCCTCTGTCATCCCCTTCTCCACCCACCCTCAATCCTTCCCAGCATCAAGATCTTTTCAAATGAGTCAGTTCTTCACATCAGGTGGCCAAAATATTGGAGTTTCAGCTTCAGCATCAGTTCTCCCAACAAATATTCAAGACTGACTTCCTTTAGAATGGACTGGTTGGATCTCCTTGCAGTTCAAGGGACTCTCAAGAGTCTTCTCCAACACCACAGTTCAAAAGCATCAATTCTTCAGCACTCAGCTTTCTTTACAGTACAACTCTCACATCCATACATGACCACTGGAAAAACCATAGCTCTGACTAGATGGACCTTTGGCAAAGTAATGTCTCTGCTTTTTAATATATTCTCTAGGTTGGTCATAACTTTTCTCCCAAGAAGTAAGCCTCTTTTAATTTCATGACTGCAGTCACCATCTGCAGTGATGTTGGAGACTACAAAAATAAAGTAAGCCACTGTTTCCAAGGTTTCCCCATCTATTTCCCATGAAGTGATGGGACCGGATGCCATGATCTTAGTTTTCTAAATGTTGAGCTTTAAGCCAACTTTTTCACTCTCTTCTTTCACTTTCATCAAGAGGCTCTTTAGTTCTTCTTCATTTTCTGCCATAATGTGGTGTCATCTGCATATCTGAGGTTATTGATATTTCTCCCAGCAATCTTGATTCCAGTTTGTGTTTCTCCCAGCCCAGCATTTCTCATGATGTACTCTGCATATAAGTTAAATAAGCAGGGTGACAATATACAGCCTTGACATACTCCTTTTCCTATTTGGAACCAATCTGTTGTTCCATGTCCAGTTCTAACTGTTGCTTCCTGACCTGCATACACGTTTCTCAAGAGGCAGGTCAGGTGGTCTGGTATGCCCATGTCTTTCAGAATTTTCCACAGTTTGTTGTGATCCACACAGTCAAAGGCTTTGGCATAGTCAATAAAGCAGAAGTAGATTTTTGCTGGAACTCTCTTGCTTTTTCAATGATCCAGTGGATGTTGGCAATTTGATCCCTGGTTCTTCTGCTTTTTCTAAATCCTCTTGAACATCTGGAAGTTCACATACTGTTGAAGCCTGGTTTTGAGAATTTTGAGCATTACTTTGCTAGCATGTGAGATAAGTGCAATTGTGTGGTAGTTTGAGCATTCTTTGGCATTGCCTTTCTTTGGGATTGGAATGGAAACTGATCTTTTTCAGTCCTATGGCCACTGCTGAGTTTTCCAAATTTGCTGACATATTGAGTGCAGCACTTTCACAGCATCATATTTTAGGATTTGAAATAGCTCAACTGGAATTCTATCACTTTCACTAGCTTTGTTCATACCGATGCTTCCTAATGCCCACTTGAGTTCAAATTCCAGGATGTCTGGCTCTAGGTGAGTGATCACACCATCATGGTTATCTGGGTCATGAAGATCTTTTTTGTATAGTTCTTTAGTGTATTCTTGCCACCTTTTCTTAATATCTTCTGCTTCTGTTAGGTCCATACCATTTCTGTTCTTTATTGTGCTCATCTTTGCATGAAATGTTCCCTTGGTATCTCTAATTTTCTTGAAGAGATCTCTAGTGTTTCCCATTCTGTTATTTTCCTCTAGTTCTTTGCATTGATCACCAAGGAAGGCTTTCTTATCTCTCCTTGCTATTCTTTGGAACTCTGGATTCAGATGGGTATATCTTTTCTTTTCTTCTTTTCCTTTAGCTTCTCTTCTTTTCTCAGCTATTGGTAAGGCCTTGTCAGACAACCATTTTTCCTTTTTGCATTTCTTTTTCTTGGGGATGGTCTTGATCCCTGCCTCCTGTACAATGTCATGAACCTCCCTACATAGTTCTTCAGGCACTCTGTCAGATCTAATTCCTTGAATCTATTTGTCACTTCCACTGTATAATCATAAGGGATTTGACTTAGGTCATACCTGAATGGTCTTGTGGTTTTCCCTACTTTCTTCAATTTAAGTCTGAATTTGGCAATAAGGAATTCATGATCTGAGCCACAGTCAGCTCCCAGTCTTGATTTTGCTGACTGTATAGAGCTTCTCCATCTTTGGCTGCAAAGAATATAATCAATCTGATTTCGGTGTTGACCATCTGGTGATGTCCATGTGTAGAGTCTTCTCTTGTGTTGTTGGAAGAGGGTGTTTGCTATGACCGGTGTGTTTTCCTGGCAATACTCTATTAGCCTTTGTCCTGCTTCATTCCGTACTCCAAGGCCAAATTTGCCTGTTACTCCAGGCAAATTTGTTTCTTGACTTCCCACTTTTGCATTCTAGTTCCCTATAATGAAAAGGACATCTTTTTGGGTGTTAGTTCTAAAAGATCTTGTGGGTCTTCATAGAACCATTCAACTTCAGCTTCTTCAGTGTTACTGGTTGGGGCATAGACTTGGATTACTGTGATAGTGAATGGTTTGCCTTGGAAATGAACAGAAATCATTCTGTTGTTTTTGAAACTGCATTCAAATACTTCATTTTAGATTCTTTATGAAGCCTACTTCATTTCTTCTAAGGGATTCTTGCCCACAGTAGTAGATATAAAGGTCATCTGAGTTAAATTCACCCATTCCAGTCCATTTTAGTTTGCTGATTCCTAGAATGTTGACGTTCACTCTTGCCATCTCCTATTTGACCACTTCTAATTTACCTTGATTCATGGACCTAACATTCCAGGATCCTATGCAATATTGCTCTTTAAAGCATTAGACCTTGCTTCTATCACCAGTCACATCCACAACTGGGTGTTGTTTTTGCTTTAGCTCCATCTCTTCATTCTTTCTGGAGTTCTTCATTCTTTCTCCACTGATCTCCAGTAGCATATTGGGCACCTACCAACCTGGAGAGTTCATCTTTCAGTGTCTTTTCTTTTTGCCTTTTCATACTCTTCATGGGGTTCTCAAGGCAAGAATACTGAAGTGGTTTTCCATGCCCTTTTCCAGGGGACCATATTTTGTCAGAACTCTCCACCATGACCCATTCTTCTTGGGTGGCCCTACACAGCATGGCTCATAGTTTCACTGAGTTAGACAAGGATGTGGTCCATGTATCAGATTGGTTAGTTTTCTGTGATTGTGGTTTTCGGTTTGTCTGCTCTCTGATGGAGATGTTAAGAGGCTTATGGATAGCGTCTGTGTGGTGCTGGAGTGCCTATGAGGAGATACCCCACATCCAAGGTTGCTGTGAGGTTGTTACTATTCATTCTGTTGTTAAAAGAGGCCGCATTCAAGCGAGATAACCTCCTGTGTTGATCTCGATAGGATGAGTATACATGCTGACTCTAATAACCCCACACATCTAACTGCCCAATTCTATTAATCTTCACATTAAGCAACCCCCACATGTTGGTTTAAAGAATATGTTACTGCCAGAAATGGAACTTACCAGTTGGTTCACATAACTATATACTCTGTGGAGAATCCAATGGACAGAGCAGCCTGTCAGGTTACAGTCCATAGGATCACAGTGTTGGATACAACTGAAGTGATTTAGCATGCATTCATAACCCTTGGAGGGCATTCAAGACAATTGGAAAAATGAGATGTAAGTCTTAAAACTAAGTTTAATAGACCTGTTCTTTGGAACACTGAAAAAAATGAAGTTCGAGATTGGAAAACTGGATGAGGCACTTAGATTTGATCCATTTACCCTGTCTTATCAAAGCCCTTTTTTTTCTAAGAGCAGGGGAGGGTAAATTCACACCCATTGGGATGTGAAGGGTGTGGGATGAGTGGGATGCAAAGGACTGGGACAGGAAGCACTCACTGTTTATCAGTAAGACACAACGATGTCTTATTTCATCATTAGATTTCATCTGAAGTTTCTGTTGTGTTAATTTTACAAAATCCATTTTATGTAACATAACCATAATGTATCAAATTACTTAACATCTGTAATAATTGGTATCATAGTGATGAACATTTTTTTAAAATTTGAAATAATCTAGTTTAGCAGGTCAACATGAAGGCTATGATCAAATGGACTATGAGTTAATATCTTAGTATTACTACTTTCTAGCTAAAGCAAATTATTTAGCCCTTTTTTTGGGTTTGTTTTTAATAAAGATTGTTGGTAGCACTCCACAGTATGTGGGACCTTGCTTCCCTAATCAGGGACTGAAAGCCATACCCCCTGCATTGAAAAGCAGAGTCCTAACACTGGACTGCCAGGGAATTCCCTATTTAACCTCTCTTTATGTCTCAGTTACCTTATCTGTAAAGTGAGGATGATTATGTTAGTACCCACCTCACAGGGGTGTTGTGAGGATCAAAGGATAAGAGGCACTTGAACTAAGAACCATGTTTTGCACCTAGTAAATGTTCAACAAATGTTGATTATATTCTTGTTATTGGTATCCCAAAGTTCAACACACCTTTTGGCTCTGAACTATAGTTAAAGAAGGCTTCCCCAGAGGATCAGTAGTAAAGAATCCACCTGCAGTGCAGGAGATGAAAGAGACTCGGGTTCAATCCCTGGGTGGGGAAGACCCCCTGGAGGAGTAAATGGCAACCCACTCCAGTATTCTTGTTGGAAAAATCCCATGAATAGAGGAAACTGGCAGGCTATAGTCCATAGGGTCCTGTGGTTAAAGAATGAAGGCAACTGGAAATCACTGAGACTAACACATAAATTCTACTACAGTAAGACAAAAACAACTTCTTTTCCCAAATTCCTTACAGAGATGATCATTTCACACAAACTCAGTGGTGTCAGTTGGTGGGAAAGAAGAGCTGCTGAGGTTCCTGCTGAGAGCTGGACCACTGAGCTACAGAACTCCTTCTCTAAATTTGATGAAAATTTTCACTATGGCAAAGCATGAATCTACTCCAGCGGGACTTCAAGAGCTGGGATGAGAAGAGCAGGCAATAGTGTTTTCATCAAAGCTCAGCTGCGTGAAATGTGTGCCATTGACCTGACACTTTAAAACAAGACTGTGGTGTTTTGGACTCCATCCAAATATGATTCGCTTCTCCAAGAACCCCCAGTAGCATAAAGAAGAAATCACCATTCCTTCACCTCCTCATCTTATACCCTTCTTGTAATTCACACAAAACACATGGCTGGATTAAGTCTTTATGGGTTTTGGGTACTGAAAACACCACGATGCCATGCAGATCCACTGACCCCTAATACATCATTCAAAAATAGCCATGAAGTCTGTAAAAGGAAATTGTAGCATTTATTACCTTGAATTTTCATATTTACCTATCCAGCATTATCAGGAGACCAAGGTTTCTGAGGACATAGATTAGTGCCCTTATCCATTTCTAGATCCTGGCTACCTGACACAATGCCTTGCACATAGCAGCTATTGAAAAAAAAAATTGTTAAACATGTAAATGAATGAAAGAATAGATGACTTAATTTTATGGCAGCCTGTCTATAGAGTGGCTCTGAACTAGACAAGTAGGATGATTGTGTAATTTTAGTATCAGTTTAAGCAGGAAGTGGAACACTTTGGGGGAAAGTGTTCATTCTACTTGGATGCTTGCATATATGTCTATACACAATCACTAAGTTGTGTCTGACTCTTTTGTGACCTCATGGACCATAGCCCACCAGGCTTCTCTGTCCAGGGGATTCTCCAGGCAAGAATACTGGAGTGGGTTGCCATTTCCCTCTCCAGTGGATCTTCCCAACCCCGGGATCAAACCTAGGTCTCCTGCATTGCAGGCAGACTCTTTATAGTCAGAGCTACCAGAAAAGTCCCTGAATATATGTCTGACTGCCCTCAAAAGTGAAAAAACAAAGTTCAGGGGTCTGGAAAGTTTCTTAGGCATTTTCCAGAAATACTCCAAAATCGCATTTCCTGGGGAGAAAAGCTAACCTCACTGGTGCCTCCTGGCACAAGTGCTGAGGCTGCACACTGGTGACCAATTCCTAATGATGCCTCAAGTATTTTCTTGCTCAAGATATCAATTTAAAGAGGTTGAAGCAAAATGGTGAAAAGCAATTGAACATTCTCAGGAGTCATTTGGAGTTTGAGAAGATTCTCTAAGATTAGAATCTTAGAACCTAGAGATTCTAAGGATTCCTGAGATGCTTAGGAATCCTAAGATTTCTTAAGGAAGTCACACTATAAAGGAAGAAAGTAAATGAGATCTAAATAGGAGAGAAGGGGACAGATGAGATGAATTAATCTTAGGTTGCAAAGTTTTCTTTTTTGTGTAGCAATACACAGAGAAAATTACACACAGAATGTTAGAGCTGGCTGGAAACTTTGGGAAGATTTCATTTTGAATTCTCCATTCTACAAATCAGGGGGCTGTGGCCAGGGTGTTAAAGCAAATTGTCCAGAGGGACACAGGGGATTAGTGACAGAGTCAGGATTATAAAGTGGGGTGCCCCGTTTCTAACCCCTGCTCTTTCCACTCTCGTAGCTGGCTGTCTAACCCTGGTTCAGAAGCAGAAGGCACTCCTGGGGTTATTTGGAAGAGCATTTGTCATCTGGCTGCCACACTCATGGGAGAGCCAGACCACTTGATGGTGGAAAAAGACGATGGAAATGCGAAATGTGAAGAGGGAACTGTAGACTTTATATGGAAAACATGAACCAACGATGGTTTGAAATATTAAAAATAGGTTCAATTCAATTTAAATTCTATTGGACACCAGCTTAAGGGCTATAAACAAGATGTCTGGAAAAGTTTATGCAGTTATCTTGCTTTTTGCTGCATTAGGCAAATTAAAAGGACAGTCCCCATCCTCTGGGAACTTATTTAAAGGTTGAAAATGTTGACTTTAATAAAGAAAATGGAATAAAATATAGACCAAACATTACTCCTATGATCTCTTGGCCTTGCCTTCTGTGATGTAGAACCAACAGCCCTGGGCTGGAAATGAAAGAATGGGATTCTAATACTATTTAAGCAATGGCTTCATTCACTTCACCAATACTCTGGGCTTCAGTGTATTTATCTGCAAAGTGAGATTGGATGAGATACAGTATTGTATGTCTGTATATATATATCAGATCAGATCAGATCAGATCAGTCGCTCAGTCGTGTCCGACTCTTTGCGACCCCATGAATCTCGGCATGCCAGGCCAACTCCCGGAGTTCACTCAGACTCATGTCCATCGAGTCAGTGATGCCATCCAGCCATCTCATCCTCTGTCGTCCCCTTCTCCTCCTGCCCCCAATCCCTCCCAGCATCAAAGTCTTTTCCAATGAATCAACTCTTCGCATGAGGTTGCCAAAGTACTGGAGTTTCAGCTTTAGCATCATTCCTTCCAAAGAAATCCCAGGGCTGATCTCCTTCAGAATGGACTGGTTGGATCTCCTTGCAGTCCAAGGGACTCTCAAGAGTCTTCTCCAACACCACAGTTCAAAAGCATCAATTCTTCGGCGCTCAGCCTTCTTCACAGTCCAACTCTCACATCCATATATGACCACAGAAAAAACCATAGCCTTGACTAGACGAACCTTTGTTGGCAAAGTAATGTCTCTGCTTTAGAATATGCTATCTAGGTTGGTCATAACTTTCCTTCCAAGGAGTAAGTGTCTTTTAATTTCATGGCTGCAGTCACCATCTGTAGTGATTTTGGAGCCCAGAAAAATAAAGTCTGACACTGTTTCCACTGTTTCCCCATCTATTTCCCATGAAGTGATTGGGACCGGATGCCATGATCTTCGTTTTCTGAATATTGAGCTTTAAGCCAACTTTTTCCCTCTCCACTTTCACTTTCATCAAGAGGCTTTTTAGTTCCTCTTCACTTTCTGCCATAAGGGTGCTGTCGTCTGCATATCTGAGGTTATTGATATTTCTCCCGATAATCTTGATTCCAGCTTGTGTTTCTTCCACTCCAGCGTTTCTCATGATGTACTCTGCATATAAGTTAAATAAACAGGGTGACAATATACAGCCTTGACGAACTCCTTTTCCTATTTGGAACCAGTCTGTTGTTCCATGTTCAGTTCTAACTGTTGCTTCCTGACCTGCATACAAATTTCTCAAGAGGCAGGTCAGGTGGTCTGGTATTCCCATCTCTTGAAATATTTTCCACAGTTTATTGTGATCTACAAAGTCAAAGGCTTTGGTATAGTCAATAAAGCAGAAATAGATGTTTTTCTGGAACTCTCTTGCTTTTTCGATGATCCAGCGGATGTTGGCAATTTGATCTCTGGTTCCTCTGCCTTTTCTAAAACCAGCTTGAACATCAGGAAGTTCACGGTTCACATATTGCTGAAGCCTGGCTTGGAGAATTTTGAGCATTATTTTACTAGCATGTGAGATGAGTGCAATCGTGCGGCAGTTTGAGCATTCTTTGGCATTGCCTTTCTTTGGGATTGGAATGAAAACTGCCCTTTTCCAGTCCTGTGGCCACTGCTGAGTTTTCCAAATTTACTGGCATATTGAATGCAGCACTTTCACAGCATCATCTTTCAGGATTTGAAATAGCTCAACTGGAATTCCATCACCTCCACTAGCTTTGTTCGTAGTGATGCTTTCTAAGGCCCACTTGACTTCACATTCTAGGATGTCTGGCTCTAGGTCAGTGATCACACCATCATGATTATCTGGGTCGTGAAGATCTTTTTTGTACAGTTCTTCTGTGTATTCTTGCCATCTCTTCTTAATATCTTCTGCTTCTGTTAGGTCCATACCATTTCTGTCCTTTATCGAGCCCATCTTTGCATGAAATGTTCCTTTGGTATCTCTGATTTTCTTGAAGAGATCCCTAGTCTTTCTCATTCTGTTGTTTTCCTCTATTTCTTTGCATTGATCGCTGAGGAAGGCTTTCTTATCTCTTTTTGCTATTCTTCGGAACTCTGCATTCAGATGTTTATATCTTTCCTTTTCTCCTTTGCTTTTTGCTTCTCTTCTTTTCACAGCTATTTGTAAGGCCTCCCCAGACAGCCATTTTGCTTTTTTGCATTTCTTTCCCATGGGGATGGTCTTGATCCCTGTGTCACGAACCTCATTCCATAGTTCATCAGGCACTCTATCTATCAGATCTAGGCCCTTAAATCTATTTCTCACTTCCACTGTGTAATCATAAGGGATTTGATTTAGGTCATACCTGAATGGTCTTGTGGTTTTCCCTACTTTCTTCAATTTAAGTCTGAATTTGGTTATAAGGAGTTCATGGTCTGAGCCACAGTCAGCTCCTGGTCTTGTTTTTGCTGACTGTATAGAGCTTCTCCATCTTTGGCTGCAAAGAATATAATCAATCTGATTTTGGTGTTGACCATCTGGTGATGTCCATGTATAGAGTCTTCTCTTGTGTTGTTTGAAGAAGGTGTTTGTTATGACCAGTGCATTTTCTTGGCAAAATCCTATTAGTCTTTGCCCTGCTTCACTCTGTATTCCAAGGCCAAATTTGCCTGTTACTCCAGGTGTTTCTTGACTTCCTACTTTTGCATTCCAGTCCCCTATAATGAAAAGGACATCTTTTTTGAGTGTTAGTTCTAAAAGATCTTGTAGGTCTTCATAGAACCGTTCAACTTCAGCTTCTTCAGCATTACTGGTTGGGGCATAGACTTGGATTACTGTGATAGTGAATGGTTTGCCTTGGAAATGAACAGAGATCTTTCTGTCATTTTTGAGATTGCTTCCAAGTACTGCATTTTGGACTCTTTTGTTGACCATGATGGCCACTCCATTTCTTCTGAGGGATTCCTGCCCGCAGTAGTAGATATAATGGTCACCTGAGTTAAATTCACCCATTCCAGTCCATTTGAGTTCGCTGATTCCTAGAATGTCGACATTCACTCTTGCCATCTCTTGTTTGACCACTTCCAATTTGCCTTGATTCATGGACCTGACATTCCAGGTTCCTATGCAATATTGCTCTTTACAGCGTCAGACCTTGCTTCTATCACCAGTCACATCCACAGCTGGGTGTTGTTTTTGCTTTGGCTCCATCCCTTCATTCTTTCTGGAGTTATTTCTCCACTGATCTCCAGTAGCATATTGGGCACCTACTGACCTGGGGAGTTTCTCTTTCAGTATCCTATTATTTTCCTTTTCATACTGTTCATGGGGTTCTCAAGGCAAGAATACTGAAGTGGTTTGCCATTCCCTTCTCCAGTGGACCACATTCTGTCAGATCTCTCCACCATGACCTGCCCGTCTTGGGTTGCCCCACGGGCATGGCTTAGTTTCATTGAGTTAGACAAGGCTGTGGTCCTAGTGTGATTAGATTGACTAGTTTTCTATGAGTATGGTTTCAGTGTGTTTGCCCTCTGATGCCCTCTTGCAACACCTGCCGTCTTACTTGGGTTTCTCTTACCTTGGGCGTGGGGTATCTCTTCACAGCTGCTCCAGCAAAGCGCAGCCATTGCTCCTTACCTTGGACGAGGGGTATCTCCTCACCACCGCCCTTCCTGACCTTCAATGTGGGATAGCTCCTTTAGGCCCTCCTGTGCCCGCGCAGCCACGGCCCGGCCTCTTGACGCCACCCCTGGGCTCGCTGGTGGGTTGCTCCTCCTGGCTGCCGCCCCTGGCCTCGGGCTTGGGAGCGTGGGGTAGCTCCTCCCGTCCGCCGCCTCTGACCTCGGAGGCTGGGTATCTCCTGTCGGCCGCACCCCCTGACCTCGGATGCAAGGTAGCTCCTTTCAGCCCTTCCTGCGCTGTAGAATATATATATACAAATTACAGGTGCATGCTTAGTTGTTCAGTCGTGTTCAACTCTTTGTTATCCTATGGACTATAGCCTGCCAGGATGCTCTGTACTCGGGATTTTTCAGGCAACAATACTGGAGTGGGCTGCTATTTCCTTCTCCAGGAGATCTTCCCCACCCAAGAACTGAACCCATGTCTCCTGTGTCTTCTGCATTGCAGGCAGATTCTTTACCCACTGAGCCACCAGAGAAGCCCCACAGTATCTCTAATAGTCTTTGCCAAATTTAACATTCTAGACTGATTTTTTTTAATGAGTAGACTTTCATCCATTAACCATTCACTCTGCACCAGGGCCTGTGCAAGATGTTACGCATACTGAATGCTGAACAGGACCGGTATCATCCTGCCCTCATGAAACAGAGAGAGGTAAGCAACAAACAGGAAACCATAACTAGCTAACTTTTTTAACTCTATGAGAGTCCCTTGGACTGCAAGAAGATCCAACCAGTCCATCCTAAAGGAAATCAGTCCTGAATATTCATTGGAAGGACTGATGTTGAAGCTGAAACTCCAATACTTTGGCCACCTGATGCGAAGAGCTGACTCATTTGAAAAGACCCTGATGCTGGGAAAGATTGAAAGTGAGAGGAGAAGTGGATGACAGAGGATGAGATGGTTGGATGGCACCACCAACTCAATGCACATGAGTTTCAGTAAACTCTGGGAGTTGGTGATGGACAGGCAGGCCTGGCCTGCTACAGTCCATGGGGTCACAAAGAGTTGGACATGACTGAGTGACTGAACTGAACTGAACTGAATGACTAATAAGAGAAGCAAAGCTGGGTGAGAAAGTAACATCAGGGATGGAAGATAGACTCCTTTGTGTCTTATCCATAGAGGGTCTCAAGTTTAAGATGAGCATTTAATTGCCATAGAAAGAATGTTCCTAGCAGAAAAGGCTGCATATGTAAAGGCCTTGAGGTCAGAAAGAGCTTGCTATGTCTGAGGACCTGACAGAAAGTGGCTGTGGCTGGAAGATGGTGAACAAGGGGGAAAGAATGTATGAAATGAGGATAGAGCAGGTCTTTCTAGATCTGGCAGACTGTGGAAGGCAGTTTGCATCTTACACCCATGCAGTAGGAAGCCATAGGAGACTTTAAAGCAGATGAGCTATGTGATTTAATTCATGTATCAGAAAGATGACTTTTGATTTTGCATAGAGAAGGTAGCTGGACAGGGATGCAGAGGGAGATGGGGAGGAGGTGATTGTGGTAATTAAGTGAGATGCTGGCTTGGATGAGAATCACACAGCGGAAATGAAAAAGAGGGAGTAGATGTAAGAGATGTTTTAGAGGTTGTGTTGCTAGGACTTACTATTAGCATGTGTCTGGTAGGTTTGTGGAAAAGAGAAGTCAAGGTCAAAGGTGATTTGAGTATTCAAGTAGATGCTGGTGCCACTTACCTGGGCAGGCTTCAGAAAAAAGAGGACTCAGGTGGAGACAAAAATTAGTAGCTCTGTTTGGTCTTGTCAACCTTGAGTTGCCTATTAGACATGTCCAGAGACATACCAAACAGATAATTGGTTACATGAGCCTGGATCTCAGAGGAATAGTCTGGGCAGAAGATGTACACATTTTAGGAATGTCAGAATATGGCTTACAGCCAAGGTTATGAAGATACCCAGAGAAAGAATGAAAATAGGAGAGAATGTCCAAGATTGTAACGTAAGTGAAGGAGTATGCTGCAGAAGCTGAGAAAGAATGATCAGTGAGACAGATGGACTAAAAAGTCAAATAAGCAAGAAGACAATGTTTCAAAGAGGGAAAAGTTGGCAGTGTTGAAAAATACTGAGAAAAAAAATAAGTTTGTTGATCCCTGATGTAGAAGAAAAATGAATTTACTTGGGTTTTCTCTTCTTGAATAATAAGAGTAATTCTTAGGGAAGGCAGGTTAAAAAAGTAAATAACCCCCTTGGCCCCTTTGTTCCCCCTCCCCCCATCAGTCTGGTAACAGGAAGAAACCACACCATCAACACAAATAAGTTAGCATGTTTCTTTAACAACAAAGGGACTTGACTTTTTATATAATCAAGTGTGGTGTTTTAGTGACTTTTTGATAATATACAGTTTTGTGAATTTAAATTTCTTTCTTTCTGTATTTTTAGGACCAATCTCATGTTTAATAAGATATTTTTAAAAGGGGGGGGAATTCTTGAGAAAAAAATTCCTGTTTTTACCATGTGATGTTCCACAAGTGCAGCTGTAGAAAAAGGTTTGTCAGTTGAATAAAAGTCACATATGACAGAAAGGGAAGAAAAAAAAAAAAAGAGTAGAGATGAGCTTGCATGGGGAACAGGGTAGCAAGAGATGAGTTAGTCTCACTGAGTTGTCTGAAGCTATAAAACACTATGGTAGAAAATCCAGCTGTGACGTGGTGTCATGTAGCCATAGGAGCAGAGGATAGAAGCCTGGAAGTTCAAGAAGCCTTCCAGAAGTGACTGGAAGACAGGGATCAGGTATAAGTGACAGCAAAGGGGACAATGGACATCCAGGGAAGTCTAAGGAAAACCCTGGGTCAAACAGGGCTTTGCAAACCTCAGTGGAAGTCAGCAGGGGTGGCTGGAGACTGAGAAACAGGTGTCTTACTCTGGACGCTAAGTTATTTTGATTCTTGGAGGCCACCAAACAGTGGGGGCAAGTGTGGAACCGTACACTGAATGAGTTCACTTAGAAAGTGACTGGGAAAAGCCCTTAAGTGACTGAATTTTCCTTGAAACTGCAAAAATCCAATCTGCTCTTGGTACCATAAATTTGGGACAGAAACTAGGAAAAATACTTACATTTTTTGCATACTTGAGCTTTGTGGTTTGAAAATTTTAAAAATATTAACTGGAGTTGAAAGAGAGTGGGAAGAGTTTTTACACTGTCAGTTATTCTCTCTAGAAAGGGAAAAATATTTTTCCCACATAAATGAATTCATCTTCTGGACATACTATTTCATTCTTTAATCATAATTGTCATTATACTTATCGTGTATAGGACTTATTATGTGTGAAACATGATATAAAAGACTTTATGTGTATATTCCATTCAATTCCCACATTATTCTATAAGCTAAAAGGAATTACCATTTTATCCGAGGAAAACAAAGGTCTATATAATAATTTAAGTAGCACTAAATAATTTTTCAAATGTCACATAACAGAATTCACTTGATCCCAAATTCTTTCTTTCTAATCTCTCTTTCTAGTTTCCATTTCACCCAGTCAATAACTAATGACAATAATTTCCATTTAGTAAGACTGCTCTTGATAAGTACTGAGTTAATTGCTTTAAATATTTCATTTCCCTACTCCTTACATCAAATTCATGTTTTATTATTATTTCCATTTAATGGATGAACAAACTGAAGCCCATGGATGTCCCCCAACTAGGAAGCACTAGAGCCAGGATTTAAACTTAAGTCTGTCTTCAAACTCCATGTTCTTAACTATATTATCACACTTTGCCACTCAGACACCTGAGAGTCTATGGCTCTTAGGTAATCTTTCCCCAGTAGTCAAGTATGGACGTGAGAGTTGGACCATAAAGAAGGCTGAATGCCTAAGAATTGATGCTTTTGAACTGTGATATTGGAGAAGACTCTTGAGAGTCCCTTGGACTGCAAGGAGATCAAACCTGTCAATCCTAAAGGAAATCAATCCTGAATAGTCATTGGAGAGACTGATGCTGAGGCTGAATCTCCAATACTTTGGCCATCTGATAAAAAGAGCTGACTCACTGCGAAAGACCCCGATGCTAGGAAAGACTGAAGGCAGGAGAAGGGGGCAACAGAGGATGAGATGGTTGGATGGCATCATCGACTCAATGGACATGAGTTTGAGCAAGCTCCAGGAGATGGTGAAGGACAGGGAAGCCTGGTCCATGGGGTCACAAAGAGTCGGACACGACTGAGCAACTAAACAACAACAACCATTTTAAACAAACTGCAAGAGTGGTAAAGAATCCTTTGCTTAGTCTATTAATTTAAAGGACATATACTGGCCATCCACAAAAAAATCCCCGTCTTGGACACTTAGCCAACCCCCCTTGCAGTTGGGTGTGGCCAATGATAATGTGAGTGGACATGAAACATGCCATTTCCAGGCGTGGCCCATTAACCCAGTTATATTGCCTAACATGCCCTTTCGCCTTGATCCGACTGGGTTCAGATTTCGAGTGAAGCCTAAGAGATGGAAGAACCACAGACAGGAGTAGCTGGGATCTCTGAATAACAGCCTGGAGCAGAATCATCTTCAGAGAACCGATAGCTACTCAGAACTGTTGGGGACAGTGGAGGAAGAGTTTTTTTTGTATTGAACTGTTATGTTTTGGTTTATTTAATATTTGCTACTGTATCTTAGCTTGCCCCCCAAAGAACGAATGGAAGAGGACATAGAAGGAGAAAAGGTAGCTGAAAGAAAGTAAAGGAGCTGTATTAAAATCAGATAAATAGCATTATAGAGATATTACAATGGGCACACTGCAACTATTTACAGTTTAGAGAGGGCATTTTTGACTGTTATGTGGTTGAATGGGAACAAGCCCAGCACAACAGTGGGGGCAGGAAGATCAATTAAAAAGCTTCAGTAGCAACTCAGGAAATAAAGGATGGTGGACTGACCTAGAGTGGTGAAAGAGGAGTGGACAGATTTAGGCTAGTTTAAGATTATAGAGTCATCAAGTCTGGTGGCTGATTTTACATGGACTGAGAAAGGGGGAGGGGAGGACTCAAGGATGATACCTTTGTTTCTGGCTGGATGGTGGTCATGTCATTCCCAGATGTATGGAGGAAGGGCAAGTTGGTGAGGTGGAGTAGAGGTGATGAGTTTGGCTTTTGATATGTCGCCAAAAGGAGCTTCAGGGAGGATTGAACATATCAATCCAGAGCTCAGGAGAGAGAAACACCATGGCAAGTCTCGCTACAGAATGTGTTTAACTGGTGATTGATACGAAGGGAGGAGATGAGATTTTCCCATATTTTGCATAATGAATACAATGTAAATGCCCCCTCCCTTCTACTCCTGCTCTCCCCTGCCCCGCAGACACATGCTCTTGCTACAGATTCACCAAAAAATAAAATGAAATCATCTTCCTCTCTATCTTCATTTCTTCCAAGAAAATTCAGCAGGTCTGAACTCTCTTATTTCCAAGAAGTCAGTGAATTCTGTGTGTGTGTGTGTGTGTGTGTGTGCATGCTCACCCAGACAAACATACAAACATGGGCTTGTGCATGCACAAGCTTTCAACATGATGAAACCGTGTTGTCAGAGAGACAATGGGGACACAGGCTGTGGTTTTCCTGGGCTAAAGCAGAGTCTGCTCAAAGCCAGGCCAGTAGTTTCATTCACTGTGAAGGTGGACAAAGGTAAAGAATTTGGAGGATTTCTGTTCATCATAATGCAATGAAGGTAGAAAGATCTCTAATGAGGGGAGGAGATTGTGCTGGCGCCAGGCTCATGGGAGCCTAGGTGAAGAGCTCTACATCTGAAGGTGGCAAGAAGAACATGGCGCTGCCTGCAAGGCTACATACATTTGAATGGATGGCAGTCTTTGGAAGGAAGCGGTCACACAGGTTACTGCTTTGGACTGAAGCCCAAAAGCTTCTGTCACATTCATCCTGTACTTTATAAGTCTAGGTTCTGCTGCTGACAAAGAATAGGGTAGAGAACTTGCAAAAGTGATAATTGAAAGTTTTGCTAATCTTTAGTAAGTGGCTACTCAAAATGGATTTAATTTGACTTTGTGGGGGGAGTACAGTGACATTTCTTCCACCTATATTTTTAATAAACATGTTTCATATACATAAGGAATCTAGGCACCAAGAAAGCTATGCTTCTGTCTTCTAGACTCAAGTTCTTTCCACTAAGACAGGTTGAAAGCAAATTTACAGCTTCTAATCCCTTATCCCCTTCTCCTTCCCCTACTCTGCACATGTTTCTTACCAAAGCGAGTTACCTTTAACTTGAACAGGTGTGATCACTGGAGGGTTTAACAGGGTTATGCACAAAGAAGACACTTCCATTGACAGAAGAAATTCTCATGGAGACTAATATTGAATAAAATGTAATTATAAAAAAATGTATTTTTTTATAATTATCCCAATTTCTTTCTTCTTTCTTTTTTAACTGAAAAGTGAAAGTTTTAGTCGCTCAGTTGTGTTTTTGTCTGACTCTTGTGACCCCATGGACTGTAGCTCTTCAGGCTCCTCTGTCCATGGAATTTTCCAGGCAAGAATACTGATGTGGGTTGTCATTCCCTTCTCCAGGGAAACTTCCCCACCCAGGGATCGAACCCAGTCTCCTGCATTGCAGACGGATTCTTTACCATCTGAGTCACCAGGCAAGCTCTTTCTTTTTTAAATTGGAGTATAATTGCTTTACAATGTTGTGTTAGTCTCTGCTATACAACAACTACATTATACATATATTCCCTCCCTCTTAAGCCTCCCTCCCTAGGGGTGTACTTCTGATCCACAAAACTGATGTTTGCCAAAATTAGCTTCCTTTCTCTCTTGTTACCTTTAATGCCTCATGTATTTCAGCTCAACAGCCTGTCTCTGTACCAATCTGAATGATTCACGAAGCTGAAAGCATAGCTATATCCAGAGGTGGCCTGGGTGACCTGCATTTCATGGGCTGCTACGTTAAAGCCAGCACGGTTCCCTGATTTTCTGTGATGCTCTCAACTGCCAGAGACTGATCGGAATGTGCAGTCGCTCATGGTAGAAGGGGAAACGTGTTTCTCATTCAGCAAGAATGCGGTTCCAACCACAGAGTTTACACCACGGTTACATTTGAAGTTCAACCCTAGAACTTTGTGGCAGTAAAAGTGGTCGTGATTTATAGGAAAATGTCACTCGGCTGTCTCCTCTATAAAAGCCTTTTACAACTCTCATTGAATATAAATCAGAATGTATGCAGCCAACAAAGTGATGGTTTTGGCATAACACTTCCAAGACGAAAAGAAATGGACTAGAATGGTCTTGGCTTTTTACTGAGGACAGATATTACAGGAATTTATTACTGATCCAAGATCAATACTCTTGTCTTTAAAAATAGGTAGGAGTAAATTTACGTCTTGGGGAAATTCCAAATTAATTAAAGCTGTCATTCTAGAGTTTACCCACAGATACCGAGGGTGCTGTGCTTTTGCAGTTTAAAATTAAGCTGAAAGTGTTTTTCTTTTCTTTCCGTCTTGCTAAACCACATTCTTAGATACATAACTCAAGCGTTAGGCTGTATTTCATTCTAATGGGGAGAAAAAGGGTGGGTCTTCCCAGGATTCGTTTGCTAAATTCATCTTGGAGATACATGAGACGCCTCGAGTTATACTCTTCTCCAAGGGCCAAAAAGATGTTAAAAATGAAAGAGCAAACAATTAAAATTGGTGTTTGAAAAGGCAGTTCCCATTTTCTCCTGTGATTTTGCATCATAGAACGTTGGAAGTGGAAATCTGGATACAGAATTGAGGGGTTGAGGGAGACTGATCCTGTGAGAATCTGGAAAGAGCAAATCTGTGGCAGCGGGGAGGGAGGGGGTAAAATGTCTTCATGTGACTGCTTAAGGGGTGGAAAAAGAATGTGGAGAATTCATTTGGAAGGATGATACCATAAAAGACTCTCAGAAGGGTCTAAGATAGCCAGTCAGGCAAAGGGTAGAAAAACTTGGCTTCTTTCTATGGCAATTACCCTTACCCTCTCCTTCCCAACACCTACCTTGGCCAGACCCCACCTGAATTATTGGCTTCTGAGTGACACACAAGTGGAAGAGTAGGGCAGTCAGTACAAGGGTTAATGATATATATTATTTTAACAACTTTCAGAGGAATAAGGAAAACTCATCTTAGGTAAAGGAGGTCCTCAGAGAACATGGTACCCATTTTGTGGAAGAGGAAATATGACTGTTGTGTAAAGCATCAGTGGTTTGACGTACTGGTAACAGGAAGGTATTACATTCATTCACCCCACAAAACATTTATTATGTATTATGTAGCAGGTAGAATCTTAGACACTGGAAATGCAGTGAGATAGACTTTTGGTTTTGTAGAAAGAGTATCACTCTTCCTCTTCCATAATCAACTTTATTGATTCTAAATAGAATTTTTGAAATTCATTTCATACGTGGTTCTATTGCTCCTTTCTTTTTATAAGTTTTATTTTATTTTCTTTGAACTTTTTATTTTGCATTGGAGTAAGCTTATTATAAGGACTGATGCTGAAGGTGAAGCTACAATACTTTAGCCACCTGATTATGAGGAGCCAACTCATTGGAAAAGATCCTGATCCTGGGAAAGATTTAAAGGCAAAAGGAGAAGAGGGTGGCAGAGAATGAGATGGTTAGATAGTATCACCAACTCAGTAGACACCAATTTGAGCAAACTGTAGGAGATAGTGAAGGATAGGGAAGCCTGGCATGCTGCAGTCCATGGGGCAGTAAAGAGTCAGACACAACTTAGCCACTAAAACAACAATGATAGCTGATTAGCAATGTTGTGACAGTCTCAGGCGCACAGCAAAGGGACTCTGCCATACATACACATGTATCCATTCTCCTGCAAACTCCCCTCCCATCCAGACTGACATATAACATTGAGTAGAGTTCCCTGTGCTATACAATATGTCCCTGTTATCCATTTTAAATATACACTGCTCTTTTCCTTAGTCTCTGTTCCCTCTTAGTCTTTGTTCATATAGACTTGAAATCTCTGTGGTGGTTATAAGGACCAAACACAGTTCACTTTCAGAGTCTGACAATAAACCAATAAGCTTTCTAAGGTATGAGGTATGAGCTTTGCAGTGATGGACAGGGCTGACTTAATATCTGTGAGTTTCCTATCATGAGGTCTTTCAGGCCGAATCTAGATGATTCCTTGAAAGAGATACTATGGAAGTTATTCTAACACTTTTGACAGAGGTGGGCTTGTTTTGAGATGGTATAAAAAGAAGCATAGTGTTGTGAAAGATTCCTAGTGACTCAGAGGTCTGGTATTCATGTTTATACAGAGGTTTAATATTAAAGTAGAGTTAGAAGTGAATTCACAGAAGCTCATCTTTCTCTCTTCCCTCTCTACCTAATGCTGTGTCCTAGTCCCTGAATTATAATGTTTTTGAATAATAGTCTTTTTTATTTTTCCTAGTTATTTTTCTTAATAATACTATGGTTTTTTTTCTAATATCCTTCTGATATGGTACAACTTTTCAGGATACAGAAAATTCAGTTAACTTGGGATCTTCCAGACTTACTACCAGACTTATGACATTAAACAAGAGTCTCTAAGGAAGAGACACCATTCCAGAATAAGATAGTGCTAGGTTCCTGTTTCTCTGCCCTTACGTTAAGTGAATAATCATAGTAAACAAGAGGGGAAAATTGAACATAGAATCAACAATATATGATACTAACATGCGTGCATGCTCAGTCGCTTCAGTCGTGTCCAACTCTGTGCGACCCTATGGACCATAGCCCACCAGTCTCTTCTGTCCATGGGATTCTTCAGGCAAGAATACTGGAGTGGGTTGCCATGCCCTCCTCCAGGGGATCTTCCTGACCCAGAGACCAAACCTATGTCTTTTACATCTCCCGCATTGGCAGGCAGGTTCTTTACCACTAGCACCACCTGGGCTTCCTGTGATACTCCTGTGATGGTGCTTAGTCACTCAGTTGTGTCCGATTCTGTGACCCCATAGACTGTAGCCCGCCAGGCTCTTCTGTCCATGGGATTCTCCAGGCAAGAATACTGGTGTGGTTTGCCATGCCCTCCTCCAGAGGAGCTTCCCAACCCAGAGATTGAACCCAGGTCTCCTGCATTGCAGGTGGTTTCTTTACCATCTGAGCCACCAGAGAAGCCCATTATACTAACAAGAAATATAAAATCTTTGTAAAAGTTTCTCTCTCTGAGTTGCACTTGAGCCCTGTGACCTTTATGACATGGTTGAAGCCATGAGTCTAAAAATAATATCATATCTGACTTGCATAATTCTACTAGTCATATAATTTTTGACCCTTTTACATCACCCCAGCATTACAAAGTGT
Source organism: Bos javanicus (assembly GCF_032452875.1). NCBI lineage: Eukaryota > Metazoa > Chordata > Mammalia > Artiodactyla > Bovidae > Bos > Bos javanicus. Next base: position 45,062,101 of record NC_083881.1, read on the forward strand.
TATGACATGGGTCTTGGTACCCTTAATATTATCAAATGAGACAAGTTAATGAATGCCTTATGTTAAACTTTTCAAAGGAGTGAAAAATGTACGTAAGGTAACATGGGGTTGAAGACATCAGAAAAAGTCAGTTTGAATAATGAAGCAATGGCAACTTCAGTATGACTTGAGTTTGATATAATGTCAGATTAGATAAGATCAGATCAGTTGCTCAGTCGTGTCCGACTCTTTGTGACCCCATGAATCACAGCACGCCAGGCTTCCCTGTCCATCACCAACTCCCGGAGTTCACTCAGACTCATGTCCATCGAGTCAGTGATGCCATCCAGCCATCTCATCCTCTGTCGTCCCCTTCTCCTCTTGCCCCCACTCCCTCCCAGCATCAAAGTCTTTTCCAATGAGTCAACTCTTCGCATGAGGTGGCCAAAGTACTGGAGTTTCAGCTTTAGCATCATTCCTTCCAAAGAAATCCCAGGGCTGATCTCCTTCAGAATGGACTGGTTGGATCTCCTTGCAGTCCAAGGGACTCTCAAGAATCTTCTCCAACCCCACAGTTCAAAAGCATCAAGTCTTCAGTGCTCAGCCTTCTTCACAGTCCAACTCTCACATCCATACATGACCACAGGAAAAACCATAGTCTTGACTAGACGAACTTTTGTTGGTAATGTCTCTGCTTTTGAATATGCTATCTAGGTTGGTCATAACTTTCCTTCCAAGGAGTAAGCGTCTTAATTTCATGGCTGCAGTCACCATCTGTAGTGATTTGGGAGCCCAGAAAAATAAAGTCTGACACTGTTTCCACTGTTTCCCCATCTATTTCCCATGAAGTGATTGGGACCGGATGCCATGATCTTCGTTTTCTGAATGTTGAGCTTTAAGCCAACTTTTCCACTCTCCACTTTCACCTTCATCAAGAGGCTTTTTAGTTCCTCTTCACTTTCTGCCATAAGGGTGGTGTCATCTGCATATCTGAGGTTATTGATATTTCTCCTGGCAATCTTGATTCCAGCTTGTGTTTCTTCCAGCCCAGCGTTTCTCATGATGTACTCTGCATATAAGTTAAATAAGCAGGGTGACAATATACAGCCTTGACGAACTCCTTTTCCTATCTGGAACCAGTCTGTTGTTCCATATCCAGTTCTAACTGTTGCTTGCTGACCTGAATACAGGTTTCTCAAGAGGCAGATCAGGTGATCTGGTATTCCCATCTCTTTCAGAATTTTCCACAGTTGATTGTGATCCACACAGTCAAAGGCTTTGGCATAGTCAATAAAGCAGAAATAGATGTTTTTCTGGAACTTGCTTGCTTTTTCCATGATCCAGCAGATGTTGGCAATTTGATCTCTGGTTCCTCTGCCTTTTCTAAAACCAGCTTGAACATCAGAAAGTTCACGGTTCACATATTGCTGAAGCCTGGCTTGGAGAATTTTGAGCATTATTTTACTAGCGTGTGAGATGAGTGCAATTGTGCGGTAGTTTGAGCATTCTTTGGCATTGCCTTTCTTTGGGATTGGAATGAAAACTGCCCTTTTCCAGTCCTGTGGCCACTGCTGAGTTTTCCAAATTTACTGGCATATTGAGTGCAGCACTTTCACAGCATCATCTCTCAGGATTTGGAATAGCTCAACTGGAATTCCATCACCTCCACTAGCTTTGTTCATAGTGATGCTTCCTAAGGCCCACTTGACTTCACATTCCAGGATGACTGGCTCTAGGTCAGTGATCACACCATTGTGATTATCTGGGTCATGAAGATCTTTTTTGTACAGTTCTTCTGTGTATTTTTGCCACCTCTTCTTAATATCTTCTGCTTCTGTTAGGTCCATACCATTTCTGTCCTTTATCGAGCCCATCTTTGCATGAAATGTTCCTTTGGTATCTCTGATTTTCTTGAAGAGATCCCTAGTCTTTCCCATTCTGTTGTTTTCCTCTATTTCTTTGCATTGATCGCTGAAGAAGGCTCTTTTATCTCTTGCTATTCTTTGGAACTCTGCATTCAGATGTTTATATCTTTCCTTTTCTCCTTTGCTTTTCGCTTCTCTTCTTTTCACAACTATTTGTAAGGCCTCCCCAGACAGCTATTTTGCTTTTTTGCATTTCTTTTCCATGGGGATGGTCTTGATCCCTGTCTCCTGTACAATGTCACGAACCTCATTCCATAGCTCATCAGGCACTCTATCTATCAGATCTAGGCCCTTAAATCTATTTCTCACTTCCACTGTATAATCATAAGGGATTTGATTTAGGTCATACCCGAATGGTCTAGTGGTTTTCCCTGCTGCTGCTGCTGCTAAGTCACTTCAGTTGTGTCCGACTGTGTGTGACCCCATAGACGGCAGCCCACCAGGCTCCCCTGTCCCTGGGATTCTCCAGGCAAGAACACTGGAGTGGGTTGCCATTGCCTTCTCCAATGCATGAAAGTGAAAAGTGAAAGGGAAGTCGCTCAGTCATGTCCGACTGTTTGCAACCCCACGGACTGCAGCCTACCAGGCTCCTCCATCCATGGGATTTTCCAGGCAAGAGTATTGGAGTGGGGTGCCATTGCCTTCTCCAGTGGTTTTCCCTACTTTCTTCAATTTAAGTCTGAATTTGGTAAAGTCATTTCAGTTTGCTTTATTAAAAGACCCATTTGCAGAAAGGTACCAATGAATTTTTCCCACTTAAGAATACATCTGGGACTTTCCTTGTGGTCCAAGTGGTTAAGAATCCACTTGCCAAGGGCAAATGCAGGGGATGTGGGTTCGAACCCTGTTTCAGGAAGATTTCACATGCCATGGGGAAACTAAGCCCATGTGCTACAACTACTGAAGCTTGTGCCCTTAGAGCCCATGCTCCACAGCAAGAGTATGCTTGGCTTGCCACTATAAGAGAAAACCAGCATGCAGCAACCAAGACCCATCATAGCCAAAAAAGGAATACATCTGAAGCCTAGGTTTCCTTTCCACACAACACACAATTATGAGGAACATTGGCCAATGGAATGGACTCAGAAGTGGTTGCTTGTATGGTCCACCATCTGGAAATGATTGAAAGAACTGAGTACATTTAGTATGACTAGGGTAGTGACATGAGAGTCGTCATCAAATAACTGAAGAACAGACAGGTGGAAGAAGAAAACCACCTATGCTATTCCAGATGCGAGAGCCAATCTAGGACCAGACGCATAATTTAACTTCAGTATAAGGACATATTTTCTAATGGTTCACATTATTTAAAAATAGAAAGAATCTCCTTCTGAAATGTTCTAGTCATTGGATGTGTTCAAGAGGATGAGTAATAATCCCATTGGGGCTATTAGAGAAAGGATTCTTGTAATTGTTAGAAGAGCAAACTAGATGTTTCTTTTTACTTCAAATTATTATTGTTTTAACAGGGGTTCTATAAATAAATTTGGTGGCTAAAAATCCTTATGGTGTTCAGAAGCCTATAGAAAGAGGAATGCCATGCTCTTAGGCTATCTGGCAGAGGAGCGACTTGGATGCATGACCCTTTGCAAAAGGTCATCCAAATCACTTATGCAATCAATCAATCATTGATGGTAGATAGCACAACATTTGACAAAACTCCAGATTTCCTAGACCCTGTATCCCCAGTTTATTATCTAAAAAGGTTCTTTTCATTTCTTCATGGTTCTTTGGGAGAAAAAGGATACAGGAGAGCAGAAGGTGATATCACAGGAATAGTAGGTATGTGAGAAAGGAATTTTGCTACCATTTTCCAATCACAACCATGTGTCAGAAGCTATTGAAAGGGTTTGAAAGCTATGATGTCAATAACTTTCTAGGCATTTCCTTTATTGACACACTACTGGTAGGCTGAGGAAACTGATACCAGGAGAAATAGAATCTAGCTGATTAAATATATAATAATAATTAAATAAATAATTCAGGTATGTGATATTCTTGACTTTTATATAAACTAACCCATTCCCTCAAACATATCCATGGGATGCCCAGTGGCCTCCTTACAGTCATGTGGACATCTCTGCTTCTAGTTCCCTGTGCTTTCTAAACCTTATGTCTTACTAATCTCTCACCAACATCTCTTTTCTTTTTGGATACTTCTCATACAAGTATTGCGGAGAAGGCGATGGCATCCCACTCCAGTACTCTTTCTTGCCTGGAAAATCCCATGGACGGAGGAGCCTGGAGGGCTGCAGTCCATGGGATCACAAAGAGTGACTTCACTTTCACTTTTTACTTTCATGCATTGAAGAAGGAAATGGCAACCCACTCCAGTGTTCTTGCCTGGAGAATCCCAGGGACGGGGGAGCCTGGTGGGCTGCCGTCTATGGGGTCGCACAGAGTCGGACATGGCTGAAGCAACTTAGTAGCAGCAGCATACAAGTGTTGTGAGTAGAATGTGGAATAGATTTTATCAGAAGACAAAGGATGTTTTCATAGAGATACATAGCAAATAACTTGAACACTGAATGTAGGCAAACCCTTGTTATGAAAAATCTTCTGGACAGTTTGTCGCTGGCCATTTCTCCCAGACAGCATTTCTTTTATTTCTTACACACAGCGTTTCTTGACAGGCTGCAGACACTGTTAAACATACACTCTAGGTGTTATGTTGTCCACCTCCATCTCTCTTCTGTGTTCCCCTCCTTCCGTTGCCTTTATTTCAGATGCAAACACTGGTGTCCTTCTTAAGGAGAGCTGTTGAGCTTCTCTTCTCTTACTCAAACCATCACATTATCACTCTCCAGAGTTGAAGTTGCCAGTCATAGTACCTTTCTAACAAAGAAAATTCTTTCCCCAAGTATTTAATACACCAGTATATGGGATTTTTTTTCTACTAATTTCTCTTTTAGGTTATCTAATGGAACCTCTGATTGCTATATCACTGAAACCAGAATTGATTGTTGAAGATAGAGAGTTCAGTGGAAGCAAAGTCTGATATGAAGGGAAAAAGTTTTTGATTTAAATACCAGCTTTGGGAGGGGACATATGTACACCTATGATTGATTCATGTTTATGTATGACAGAAATCAAACCAATATTGTGAACCAGTCATCAATCAACTAAAAATAAATACATATTTAAAAAATAAAAATAAAAAAATACATAAATAAATACCAGCTTTGCCATTTAATGGCTGTGTGACCTTGGGCAATAAACACAACCTCTCTGAATCTGTCTTCATAAAATGAGAACGACTTTCATCTTAGAGAATAATTATGAGGATTACCAGAGCATAGGTAGACAAGTCATTCAAGGCCTGATACTTGGCATATGCTAATATCTCAATAAGTGTTTATTTCTATTATCTTGGACTCGATTTCTTTTTTTTTTTTCTAGCTTGTTTTCAATGTCATATAACTACATTCTGATCTATAGCTTGAAACCTTGAGGAACATTTGTGCTATTGAAATATTGAACAAGCAGACAGATATGTTTGCTTAGACAAGTAAAGTTTATAGATAAATTCTAGCCTTTTCTTTATATATTGCAAAATCAAATTCCTACATTATTATACACCCGAACAATGGAGTTGAGGAACTAGATTCCAACAAAGCAGAAAGTAGGATAACCATTGACAAAGAATTTACTTGGGAGGACACCAAGCTTTTAAATGATGTGATTGTGTGGAACATTCCATATACTGTTAATATGCTTTCTTCATTGGTGGCAACTGATGGAATTTTTTCTTTCTGGGGGGTGACAGAGAATTCACTCAGAGAATGATGTCAAGCAGGGTGAAAGTTTGAAATCTAAGTTGGACACAAGCCGGTCCTTCAGCAGCTCTTTGGAAATTCTAATGACAATTTGATAATGGAAAAAGAGTGCTGTTTACAGCTAAATTTCAAAAATTATGTCCTTTTCCCCTTTGGCAATTTTTATCCTTAGCAATCTTTTCTGCCTCCTACTCACAGACTGGCCGGACAATAGCATCAAATCAGTTTTGATTTTCATGCAAATAAAATACACTAACTTAATGGGAAGTGAAAGAGCTGGCTTCAGAATAAATCTTCGTTGAAAGACAGTTGAATTATATTTAAAACAGAGGTGAAACAAAGTCAAATTTTCGGCATTGGTTTAAAAGGCACTGTCTTACACGGGTTTGACCCATATAAGGTAGAGACCAGAATCAACCAATCACACCATATACATTTCAACTGTTCAATAGCATAAGTTGGTTCCTCTTTTTAATATATGTGTTTTCATTTTTATTTATTTTTCCAATAATTGTTTTTCCTCAAAATACTAAGTTAGTGTTTAAATACAGAAGAAGTCCAAGTATAGAACTGTGTTGGAATAGACACAATATAAAATGTCCTAATCATTATCATTGTTTCATTTAATTTGCAAAGTTCCTTGCAGCTTCCAAATCTGTCTTCTAGATTTCATTTTCTTCAGTTGTCAGTCCAAAATTGATAAGGTCATTATCCTTAAACTACAGTTGAAGGTACTGTGACCTAAGAGAAGTGAAGGGATTCACTGAATCCATCTATTTGAAAGCAACATCACTGCTTTCTTCTAGATCTAATTTCCTGGCCGACTGAGTTTTGGTGGTAGGAAGTAAACACATGTGGTTTTGATATTGGAGCATCAGTTTTAATATATGGTGAGCTATTTTCTCTCCCCAAGACTACAACCTCACTATAATCTCCAGGCTGTCCTCAGAAACCACCCTAATGGGTGACATATTCACTTTCTTCTTACAATAGCACCCCCATCCCCTGGCCCAAGGCTTCATGTTTTATGTTAACCATCGGTGATAAAATTATGATGACTCTTTTTAAAAAATAATTTTATTTAGTTATTTATTTTTGACTGTGCTAGATCTTCGTTGCTGCATGGGTTCCTCTCTAGTCACGGTGCACAGGCTTCTGACTGGGGTGGCTTCTCTTGTAGAGCATGGGATTTGGGGCATGTGGGTTCAGTAGTTGTGGCTCCTGCACTCTAGAGCACAGGCTCAATAGTTGTGGCACATGGGCTTAGGTGCTCCATGGCATGTGGGATCTTCCCAGATCAGGGATCAAACCAGCATCTCCTGCATTGGCAGGCAGATTCTTTATCTCTGAGCAACCAGGGAAGCCTTGGCTGTGGAGACTTTTATCTCTTATTTAGACCAGATTTTGCAAGGGATCTCATCTAGGAAAAGGAGATTGTGCTTTCTCTCCTCTACGGAGACATGGAGAAAATTAATACCAACAGGGTTCCAATTCTTATGACTATACAAAACCATCATGGAGAAGGAAATGGCAACCCACTCTGGTACTCTTGCCTGGAAAATCCCATGGATTGAGGGGCCTGGTGGGCTACAGTCCATGGGGTCGTGAAGAGTCAGACACAACTGAGCAACTTCACTTTCACTTTTCACTTTCATGCATTGGAGAAGGAAATGGCAACCCACTCCAGTGTTCTTACCTGGAAAACCCCAGGGACAGGGGAGCCTGGTGGGCTGCAGTCTATGGGGTCACACAGAGTCGGACATGACTCAAGTGACTTAGTAGCAGCAGCATACAAAACCATCAAGATACAAGTATCATAGAACAGTACACAGTCTCAGGCATCACCCCGCTCTTGAACTTTTAATGAAGCAGCTATGGTCTCCTTTCTTCTTTCTTTCATTCTAATAGGGATATAGGCTGGAGGGACCTCGCAACTTTGGAAGATTTTGGAGGGTCAGAAAATGATTTCTCTGTCACCCAAGAAAGCTCCTCAGGTATAGTGTGAAGCTGTAACAACTATACAGAGCTCTCGGCACTCACCTCTTAAAGAGATGTTGTATTTGGGGAAGTTTGGATGACCCAGAGGGATGTTACGAGGAAGGAGGTGGGAGGAGGGTTCAGGATGGGAGCACGTGTACACCCGTGGCGGATTCATGTTGATGTATGGCCAAACCGATACAATATTGTAAAGTAATTAGCCTCCAATTAAAGTAAATAAATTTAAATTTTAAAAAAATTTTAAAAAGGAAGTTTTGAATACATAGAAATTACAAACTTCTAAGGTATAAAATGTCTAGCTATATAACAGATGATGTCTTCCCTGGTGGCTCAGATGGTAAACAATCTGCCTACAATGCAGGAGATCTGGGGCTTCAATCCCTGGGTGGGAAAGATCCCCTGGAAAAGGAAATGGCATGCCCCTCCAGTTTTCTGCCTGGGAAATCTCATGGATAGAGGAGCCTGGCTATAGTCCATGGGGTTGAAAGAATCAGACACGACTGAGCAACTTACACTTCCATTTTCACAACAAATGATTTAAAAATTAGCAATTTTCATACTCATGGGTCTGAAGATTGACTGTGCTTTGCTGAGTCAGAGAAGGTTTAAGGAAATTCAGAGAAGAAAGGTAAGAATCCAAGTGCAGAACATGACCTGGAATCTGTCCTCCAGACTCAAAGACTGTGGAGTCACTAGCAGAGGGCATAGCACATCCCAAGAGAGATGTATATCTTTTGCAAACAGAACCTTGGACCTAATGGGTGTTGCCTGTCTCTCTTTGGACAGCTGAGTACTGATTCTAAATAACAAGGAAGTTTAGGATTATATCGGTGGCAATACCCCAAACGATTTCTAGGTAAGGATATTTTTTTATAATTTTATAATTTTTTAATTTATTTTTGGCTGTGCTGGTGTGTGGCTTTACTGCTGGTGTTTGGCTTTACTGCTGTGCATAGGCTTTCTTTAATTGCCATGAGTGAGGGCTACTCTTGTTGCAGAGCAAGGGCTCTAGGCATGTGTGCTCAATAGATAAGGCACACAGGCTTAGATGCCCCATGGTATGTGGCATCTTCCTGGTCCAGGGCTCAAACAAACTCATGACCCCCACACTGGCAGGCAATTCTTAGCCACTAGACCACAAGAGAAGTTCTCTAGCTGAGGATTTTATAAAGACAAAATATGTATTTGTTGACATGCTTAACCCAGTACTCAATTAAAAGAGTAGTACACACATATACGTAACAAACTATTAAAGGACACGTGCTGTGCTGTGCTAAATTGCTTTAGTCGTGTCTGACTCTGTGCAACCCTACGGACTGTAGCCCACCAGGCTCCTCTGTCCATGGGATTCCCCAGGCACATACGAAGTAATAAATTCAGTCTCACATTCCTCTTCACTTAGAAGCTAAGACACACAGGGACCAGTAGGTGATCACCTCCGGAAATAACCAATAACGTTAACGTCGAGTTCTGAGGTTTATAAATCTAACAAGGGACTGTTTTCTGTTCTATTCTGGTCTGCATTCTTCAACTTTCACATCCTGAGTCTACTCTGGTGGAACCCACACCACTGAGAGGAAATGATTTTTTGTTGGATGAACATGCAAATGAATTTCACTGATGCTAATCTTCATTGTATGTAGTTTTATTTCAGTCCCAATTTCATTTCCTTTTATTCTGGAGCTTATGGAAGCTGTGTGTCTGGTTTTGAGGGTAGTGACATAGAATCAGCAAAATGAAAATGAAAGTGTTAGTGTTAGTCCCTCAGTAGTGTCTGACTCTTGGTGATCCCACAGACTGTAGCCTGCAGGCTCCTATGTCCATGGGATACTCCAGGCAAGAATACTGGAGTGGATTGCCATTCCCTTCTCCAGGGGAACTTCCCAACCCAAGAATCAAACCCGAGTCTCCTGCATTGTGGGCAGATTCTTTACCATCTGAGCCACTAGGGAAGCCATGAAGCCACCAGGGAATCAGCAAATCACACTAACGTTTCACCCTTTCCCAGTATTTTTTCGTTTGTTTCTGTAGCAGCAGAGTACACTGTGTACATTGCTTTATTTATTTATTTATTTCTTGGCTGGCAAGTGCTGTATGGTGAATACATTTCTCTATGAAAATCATAAAAACAAGCCAAAAAACCCTCCAGAGCTTTATAGAGATGGAAGGAACTCCATAAAGATGAGCTGTGTTTGTAACTTTATTCAACATTCTCTGAAGCAGTGTCTAACTGCTTAATCGCCTCATCACCAAGAGTCTATGGTCTCTGTGTGTGCAAACACACAAACACAAAAGACACACATCAAGGAATCACGAAATCTCCATGTTTTTAATATAAGGGTCTCTAAATCTCTCTAGAGATTTGTCATCCAGACATCCTTACCCAGTGATAGGTTCCCTTCAAACTTTTTCTAAGCCTTTATAATATTTACTTCTACCAGAAGGGTGCACAAGAACAGGAACCCAGCTAAATCCTGTGGTTGCCAATTTGACTGTTGTCTCTTCTAGTTGTTAAGGATACTTTGCTTTTATCACTTTGAGCAGGATTCCATCTTCCCACAAGCACCTCTCTGGGATCATAATTAACCTTATTGGATTAAAATCACCTATAAAAACTTAGTTTTTGCTACTCTCTGTACACCATACTATGGATTCTTGGTACATAATGTTTGCTCAGGGACTCCATAATTTTTACTTACCTGCTTATCGCTTTAGTTCTCTCCTTAACTCAACTGGAAACACCAAGAGGCCTCCAGGGCAGAATATGGAGTCCCAAACAATTAAGAGATGCTGAGAGTTATAGGAAGATTGAGAATTGTTGGGACTGGTATCTGGGGAGTCATAGCCAGGGCCTGTAGCCCGGAGACAGATGATTTTGATTTCCCACCTTTTCTCTGATGTCCTTGTTGACAGATTATGTGAAACTAGCTCCCCCGAGCCTAGTTTGTCTGCATTTACTGGGTTTGCAGGTGTTTGGCTCCATCCTATTAATGGAAAATGATACAAATTGTCTCTCAAGACTTAGTACAGAAGGATCTCACGTATCATAGAAAACCAGAACATTAGAGAGTTGACTTTAAAGAAGATCTAGTCTCCCCCAATTTTATCTACTTTTGTATTTAAATTATTTTCTTCCTTCTAGACCTCAAGGATAAAGCAATGAAATAATTGTATTTCCCAAGTAGTTCAGTGTAATCATTGATGGACATGTCTTGCTCTTATTTATTTCTTTTTAGTTCTATCTCCTTTACTGCTCATTTCTCCATTCTCCTTTTCCCAGCATGGGCACTCACTCTAATGCCCTTAAAGATGTATGGTTCTTTGAAAAAATGGATGTTGTTTTATGTATATATATGTTTCAAGCTTGCATAAATACATGGCACGTTACACCTCACAGTTCTTAGTTCTTTTTCCACCGCCATTTGTTGTGTATGTTTGTCTTCTGGGTTGCTTGACAGCTACTTAGTGAACATTGAACATGCTCACCGCTCTCTACTCATCTTTCTATCCATAGATGCATACCTGGGTTGCTGATAGTTCCACATCTCCATACACAATACTGAGAAGCTCATTCTTGTATGGACCTAAGGATGGTCCTCTCTGGGATATAAATTAAGAAGGGAGTTACTAGGGTTTACTAATATTTAGTTTCTTTTTTTCCCCGTAATATTTAATTTCATTAAATACTTCAAATTGCTTTCCAGGTAACTGCATTAGCCTACTGTTCCACCTGCAGGTGTGTTTCCTTTCAGCCATAAATATGTGAAATGTGTTGTTACTCCTGTTTTGTGTGGGGTCAGTCTGCCTATAGTGATGCTATAGGCTAGGAATGCCAAGAGGCGCTCACTTAGAATGGCACTATTATTTTGCACAGAGCAAAATACTGTGAAAGTCTCTCAGTCGTGTCTAACTCTTTGTGACCCCTTGGAATAGGCCATGGAATTCTCCAGGCCAGAATACTGCAGTGGGTAGCCATTCCCTTCTCTAAGATATCTTCCCAACCCAGGGATCGAACCCAGATCTCCTGTATTGCAGGCAGATACTTTACCAGCTGAGCCAACAGGGAAGCCCACCAGGCTCTCACCTGGACCTGTATTATGCATGGCAAGAGCCCACAGATATTTCCCTGACAGAGCCAATGTTGTGCTGGAACAGCTCTTGTGGTTCTTATTATGATTTGTAGATGCACCTCAGTCACAGCCATCCAGGAGCTTTGAAAAAAACAAGTTTTTTTTTTTTAATTGAGGTATAGTGGATTTACAATATTATATTAATTTCTGCTGTACAGAAAAGTGATTGTTATACATATATATATATATACACATTCATTTTTATATCCTTTCTGTATGGTTTATTAGAGCTACTAAATATAGTTCTCTGTGCTATACAGCAGGACCTTCTTATTTATCCATTCTCTATATAAAAGCTTTCTTCTGCTAACCCCCAAAATCCCACTCTATCCCTCCCACAACCCTCTTTTTCTTGGCAACCACCAGTGTGCTCTCTATGTCTGTGATTCTGTTTCATAAATAGGTTCATTTGCACCATATTTTAGATTCTACATATACGTGATAGCATATGGTACTTGTCTTTCTCTTTCTGACTTAAACTTCACTTAGTATGATAATCTCTAGTTGCCTCCATGTTGCTGCAGATGGCATTACTTCGTTCTTTTTTGGGGGCTGAGTAATATTCCCCAGGAACCAAAAGCTAAGTATCAGTTGTTTGGACTATAATCTAAAAGACTAATTGTCTGGCACTTACACTTATATACACCACTTTATGATGTTTGCAAAATTAATGGGTATAAAATAATTTAATGTAATTCTGAATTACATTTCTCTGATTACTTGTGCATTAAGCATCTCATTTTATATTTGTTAGCTTTTCATGTTTCATTGTCTGTGAACTGCCTATTTATAACCTTTGCCCATTTTTAAACTTAGTTTTCCAGTTTTTAATGTACATTTATAGAAATTATTTGAATATTCTAGATATTAAACTTCTGTTAGTTTTTCACATTGTTGGTATCTATCCCAATAAGTCTGCATAGGTTAATTTTGTCAATGATGTGCTTTATATTAAAACGTCCTTAATTTGCAAATAATTTTTTCACCTTATGGCTTGTGCTTTGGGAACTTTACTTAAGAAGTTCTCATTTCAAACTTATAAAAATGTTCCCATACATTTTCTTCTGTTAGTTTTATAATTTTCCCTTTCAAGATTGGGCTGAATCCCTATATGTTTTTATATACGGTGTGAAGTAGAAATCCAATCCCATTTTTTAAAAATATAATGAGCCATTTTATCTAAGCCTATCTATTCAACGATTCAACATTTCCCATCAGTTAGTGAGTGTCACCGCAATGATACATCAGTTTCCCATATTTACCCAGGTCTATTTGGGGTTCTCTATTATGTTTTATTGGTATATTTATTTGTTTCTATGTATTACACCCTATTTCTGGCTTTATTATGTCTTCATGTCTAGCCAAGAAAGCTTCTCACTTTCCTGTTCATCTTAAAAATGAACAACTATTCAGTTATTTTTATATTTTTATCCAAGTTTTTGAATGAGTTTATATGGAATTTTGGTTGGAACAGCATTACATTATACATAAATTTGGGGAAAGTAGCATGTTTATTATACTAATTAGCCTTACTCATGATCATAGTATATTGCTACACTTTGTAAATTTTTTTTACATACTTAATAGAGTTTAAGATAATTCTTGATGAAATCTTGATCAATTTTTATAAAGTTGTGGATAGGATTTGTTGCTGTTGATAGAATATTTTAATTTCTATTATACTTTTTAATTACTGATAGAGGAAATACTATTGATTTAAGCACTATTTAAATTTGTTGACTTCTTTGGATACAGTTGGTATCTCTAAATATTAAATTGTAAATATCTCAGTTTATTCCAATCAATTTTACACATTTAATAAAGTTAAAATTTTTTTCCAAAAAATTCATGGATATTTTTGTTCAATTAGTGCCTAGATATTGTACTTGTTTTTAAAAATGTGCTCTTATAAATCATTTCATCAGAGAGGAATAAACTGGTTTCATAAGGTAATCTCAAATCTAGCAACCATGCTTATCTCTGATTTTTCCAACATTATTTCTGTTTTTTTAGGTTTTCTAAGTTAACTACATTACCTGCAAATAATGGCAGTTTCATTTCATTCTCTTCTATATATATTCCTCTTTTTAAAAAAAATTATACTAAAATACTTCTCAGCTTAAAACCCTACAATGGCTGTATTTTTACTCAGACCGAAGTCAACATCCTGCCAATAGCTAGGAGGTCTTATTGTGCCCCTTCCGACCTCTGACCTCAGTGAACTGCTCTCTACTTTGGTCCTCTTTCACCAAACACTCTAAATGCCTTTCTATCCCTGAAACTTACCAGGTACAGTTTGCCTGAGGGCTTTCCAGGATCAACTGCATTTGCATGAACTGAGAAAGAGTGCTTTCTTAAATTTTGCAACCAGAGCACTTTACTTGCTGCACTTTAGTCCAGGTTATGCTTTACATTTCATGTCTGCCTGGAAAGCTTTTATCTCAGTATCCACATAGCTCCTTTACTTCTTTCAAGTATTTGCTTAGATAGTCCCTCCCTAGGACATTTAAAATGGACAGAGAGTACTCTGCAAAAACTTTTTATCTATCTTTCTTTCTTTCTTTATATTTTCTACAACATTTATAACTACTTAGCATGGTCTTAACACTTAGATCAATTTATTTTTCTTTTCTTTTTTTTTTTGCTTCTCTTTCTCCCCAACATAATGTCTATAAGGGCAGATATTTTTTGTCTGCTTTGCTTACTGTTATATCCTCAATGCATATAATTGTGTCTGGGATATAAAAGAGGCCCTGTAATTATTTGTTGAAAAGTAAAGAAATGAATAGGTGAATGAATACTATTTATGTTCTTATCTTGTTCTACATAAAAAAAATAGAATTCACCTGACATTTGCCCAATTGTAGGAGGTTAGCAGTAGGTTTTTGACAATTATCCTTTATCAAATTAAAGTTAAATCTTGTGTATTCAATATCACTTCTTAAGGTAAATATCAGAAAATAAATTCAGTTTTAAAAAGCCTCTACAGCATACAAAAAAGATATTGATAGCTAAGGTAAAAAGGGTATGAAAAATATTAGAATGAAGTGAAAAAGAAGTTACAACAGTGGCTATCTCTACATTGCGGTACTATAATTTTATTATATGTATAAGTTTTCTATATTAAAAATAATAGATGAGATTCAAATAAAAAGAAAATAACCTCATGGCTAGGCAATTAAACTACTCGAGTTTCCAAGAACATTAAGTTCCATTTTATTCTATTTATTTCCATTTACCAGTTCTTCATTGAGCAACACACTGTACCAGATGCTAGGAAAGATACGAAGATGAATAAAACACAAGCTGTGTCCTTAAAAGAGTTTTTAATCTGATGTACACCAGCCATGCAAGGGAGTGAAGTGCTGAGTGTGCACTAACTATGGAACTCTTGACCCTCTGAGTTCCAAATTGGAATCCTGGCACTACATTTGAGCCTTCAAAATTTCCACCCTAGGACTGTGTTTGACATAATTCTTCCCTGGACGAAAAAGGTACTGCCCAAGAAGATGACTTAAGAAGGAACCTCAAAAACTGGAAGAGGCATGGAAATTGTTTTGAAATGGAAGAAAGAGAATAAAATATGGTAGGTTGACAAGAAGGTGACTTGGCTAAATGGACTGATGGATGGGAGAGGATGTTAGAGTATGATGGCAGAGGACGGCATGAGTCAGTGATGCTGCCCAGACACTTCAAAGGGAATCCTGTCCATGGAGAGGATAGCTTAAGAGATGGGCTAGTACAGCAACAGAACAGAATAGACCAGAACCCGAAGAGGTTCTTTCTTTGTTGTAGGCAATGCACGTTCTTACTGTAGGCAACAGTTTGTCTTGAATTTCATGGACAATGTCCTGGCAAAGCTCTGACAACTGGCATCCCTATTGGTAGTTGGGTAGTGAGGGATTCAATCCTCAAACCAAACTCTCAAACTACTCTGAGTACATGCCAGCTTTCATAGTTTTGGTCCTTCAGGAAGCAGATGTTGAGATGAAGTTAGAGTTGCAAGAGGTTCCCTGTAAGAAATGTTTGAAAGATAAAAGGGAAAGGAAAATGATTAGGAAGGGGAAGCTTTCAGATCTGCCATTCAGATCTAATAACGTGAAATGAAAAGCAATGGACACAAGACTGAGTAGGAAGAGCTTTATACGAAGCAGGAGAAACTCTGGAGCAAAGATTTCTGATGCTGAGGAAAAATAAATGGATCCTCATATCTTCTTTTTTTTTTTTTTGATTATTTCTTCGCTTTTTATTTATTTATTTATTTTTTAATTTTATTTTATTTTTAAACTTTACATAATTGTATTAGTTTTGCCAAATATCAAAATGAATCCGCCACAGGCATACATGGATCCTCATATCTTCTTAATGATTCATCATTTGCCGAGGGCTATGTAGGAAGCCAGAATCTTACCTGGAAAGTTAAGATCAACGAAAAGGCTCTGAAGTTGCAGGCCATCATCCAACTGCCCCCTTTGCCGCTGAGGGGCAAGTTTTTTCTTGAAGGGACATTTCAGTGGAGTAATGACCTTGGGTCAGTAAGACTGCAAGGACTGAGCACACAAATACAAGAGCTGGCTTTGCACAGATGCGTGGACAGTATGTTTATAGTCACACTGCATAAGGCAAGGTTTATAGGTACAGATACTAATGGGTATACAGCTTTGGTGGTGAGCGTTTGTGTATGTTCTCTTCTGATGGCCTCATTTTTCTTAGTGAAGTAGAAAGCAAAATTATCTACTGAGTATGAGTATAGGAGAGGAGCCATAAGAGGTTTGAGAGCAGAGACAGCAGGTGTGGTACCAAATGGAGAAAAAAAGTGAAAGTAAAAGCGTTAGTACTCAGTCATGTCCAGCTCTTTGAGACTCCATTGACTGTAGCCCACCAGCTCCTCTGTACATGGAACTCTTGTACAGGCAAGAATACTAGAGCAAGTACCATTCCCTTCTCCAGGGGATCTTCCTGACCCAGGGATTGAACCTGGGTCTCATGCATTGCAGACAGATTCTTTACCGTCTGAGCCACCAGGGAAGCCCACTGAATGGAGAGGGACATTCCAAAAGATCCAGTATATGTGTATACTTGGACAAGTAGCTTTGTGTGGTTTAGAGTGTTACTGGAGGGGGTTAGGATGAGGCTGGAAATATAGGTTGAGACCAGGTTATGAGTGGCTTTGAATGGCATGTGAAAAATTTGCAGTTTTTTGTTCATAAATTGTAGAGAACTCTTTGTGCTTTGAATGAAGGAAACATTAAATAGAACAGTGTTCATGCTGAAAATATGTCTTTTGACAGCACAGAAAGTAAATTGGAGAGAGAAGTCCAGGTGTCCCTCACTATGTGAACACTTGATATTCAAATAGTCACTCTAACTACTTGTTAAATATTTATTCTAAACTTATTACTTTAGTTGGAATCCTTGCAAATGAAGCTACATTTTAATACATGGGCTAGCAAAAATTGTTTAACTGAAATCTGAACAAGAGGATTCAGAGGGGACTAGTCCCATCTCTTCTCTATTCTGACAGGATGGTATCTTATGCTCCTGTTTTAAATTTTATGTATCCTTGCTACCATCTTCCTGACATTATCAATAAAAATATTTTTAAAGAGAAGGTCAGTTTTCACTCCAATCCCAAAGAAGGGAAATGCCAAAGAATGTTCAAACTACTGTACAAATGCACTCTTCTCACACACTACCAAAGTAATGCTCAAAATTCTCCAAATGAGGCTTCAACAGTACGTGAACCATGAATTTCCAGATATTCAAGCTGGACTCCAAAAAAGCAGAGGAATCAGAGAGAGATCAAATTGCCAACATTTATTGGATCATCAAAAAAGCAAGAGAGTTCCAGAAAATCACCTACTTCTGCTTTATTGACTGTGCCAAAGCCTTTGACTGTGTGGAGCACAAAAAACTGTGGAACATTCTTAAAGAGATGGGAATACCAGACCACTTACTGGCCTCCTGAGAAATCTGTATGCAGGTCAAGAAGGAACAGTTAGAACCAGACATGGAACAACAGACTGGTTCCAAATTGGGAAAGGAGTACATCAAGGCTGTATACTGTCACCCTGCTTATTTAGCTTATATGCAGAGTACATCATGCAAAATGCCAGGCTGGATGAAGCACAAGCTGGAATCAAGATTACTGGGAGAAATATCAATAACCTCAGATGTGCAAATGACACCACCCTTATGGAAGGAAGTGAAGAAGAACTAAAGAACATGTTGGTGAAAGTGAAAGAGGAGCATGAAGAAGTTGGCTTAAAACTCAACATTCAGAAAACTAAGACTATGGCATCTGGTCCCATCACTTCATGGCAAATAGATGGGGAAACAGTGGAAACAGGGACAGACTTTATTTTTTTTGGGCTCCAAAATCACTGCAGATGGTGATTACAGCCATGAGATTAAAAGACGCTTGCTCCTTGGAAGAAAAGTTATGACCAATCTAGACAGCATATTACAAAGCATAGAAATTACTTTGCCAACAAAGGTCCATCTAATAAAAGTTATGGTTTTTCCAGTAAGAAATGTGGATGTAAGAGTTGGACTATAAAGAAAGCTGAGTGCCGAAGAATTGATGTTTTTTAACTGTGATGTTGGAGAAGACTCTTGAGAGTCCCTTGCACAGCAAGGAAATCCAACCAGTTCATCCTAAGGAAATCAGTCCTAAATATTCATTGGAAGGTCTGATGCTGAAGCTGAAACTCCAATACTTTGGCCACCTGATGCAAAGAACTGACTCTTTAGAAAAGATCCTGATGCTGGGAAAGAGTGAAGCTGGGAGGAGAAGGGGACGACAGAGGATGAGATGGTTGGATGTCATCAGTAACTCGATGGACATGAGTTTGAACAAGCTCTGAGAACTGGTTATGGACAGGGAAGCCTGGCATGCTGCAGTCCATGGGGTCACAAAGAGTCTGTCATGACTGAGCGACTGAACTGAACTGAGGAAATAACTTTAAAGAAAGAGTTATCATACACTTTTTTAGAAAGCTCATACATTAAAGAGAAATGATGCAGGTGATAAAGTATATTAAGCAAAGTGAATGCTTTCAATATATAAGGCTGGGCCATACACATGTCTGTATCTGTTGGGCCTGTGATAAGAAAATAAATGTTGTGGAAGTGTTGTTGATGCTGGAAAGCTCCATTGTGTTACTTGAGAACAACATAATATTTTTTAATAAGTAGAGAAATATCTTATGTAATGGCTTCAGAGCTACACTCAGCATGGGATGTCATTTAGCACCATGTTGAGATAGCAGAAGGCACTAGAAGTTTCTAAAGATCTGAAGAAAGCAATAGAGAAAGGGAACGATGGGTGGGAGAGATGAGTTTCAAAGCAAGTCAGAAATGTTTTGAGAAACCTGAGAAGCTGTAAGATTTGATAGTTTGAAGATTCTTGGCAGGCTCACTCTAACACTTGCAGAGCTGGGGGTAAAAGACAATCCAGCCTACAGTCAACCCAAGTTTGCCTTGACCAGCTCCATCACATCCTTGAGGGGTCTCACCCACCCGAGTGTAGACACTCCAGCCCATACTTCAAAACTCCACCCATTGACTCTCTCCCAGTCCCAGGCTCAACAAAGGGCTATGCATAACCACTCTTCGTGTGGCATCCAACTTTTGTAGCACTGGCCTAGAGAAAGGCCTGTGCAGACCTGGAAGTGAACTTGTATCCATGGGGCAGGGGATTCTGGGGTTTCAGATACCCTGATTCTGCTTTAAAAGAGGGACAGAGACACAAGGTGGTCACATCCTCTTGATCTATAGAAGGGATCTGGAAGAGGGAGGACCAGGGATAAACCCAGGGTAGGTTTGCTGAGTTCTAAAGGCACTATTGTTTAAACATTGCCACTAATAGCGAGGGTGAATCAATCTTAGTGAAACAGAGGGAACCATTGATGACAAAAAGGAAGAGCCATGAATAGTAAACGATGAACCTTTGAAAGAAACTTTAGGTGATGTAGGTAAATTATTGCTATTGTTTGTGACTATGATCCTGACCTGAATAGGAACATCAAATTTACAAAAGTGGTAAATTTACATGCACCACCTCATACTGAAAGAAGCTGTTTAATTGCAACCAAAGGACTTCAGAATGGTTGCTAATGAGAATTCCATCCCAATGCTTTGTCTATGGTTTTAGATGGTCATCTATTTTTAAAGTATTGGGTGCCAATAAGTGAAATCTGTAAACATCAGACATTAACTTTTTCGCTTGTTTTTTCATCCACTCATTAAAGCTAATCTTCAGTTCAGTTCAGTTCAGTTCAGTCGTTCAGTTGCTCAGTCGTGTCCGACTCTTTGAGACCCCATGAATCACAGCACGCCAGGCCTCCCTGTCCATCACCAACTCCCGGAGTTCACTCAGACTCACATCCATCAAGTCAGTGATGCCATCCAGCCATCTCATCCTCTGTTGTCCCCTTCTCCTCCTGCCCCCAATCCTTCCCAGCAAAAGAGTCTTTTCCAATGAGTCAGCTCTTCGCATGAGGTGGCCAAAGTAATGGAGTTTCAGCTTCAGCATCATTCCTTCCAAAGAAATCCCAGGGCTGATCTCCTTCAGAATGGACTAGTTGGATCTCCTTGCAGTCCAAGGGACTCTCAAGAGTCTTCTCCAACACCACAGTTCAAAAGCATCAATTCTTCGGCACTCAGCTTTCTTCACAGTCCAACTCTCACATGCATACAAGACCACTGGAAAAACCATAGCCTTGACTAGACGGACCTTTGTTGGCAAAGTAATGTCTCTGCTTTTCAATATGCTATCTAGGTTGGTCATAACTTTTCTTCCAAGGAGTAAGCGTCTTTTCATTTCATGGCTGCAGTCACCATCTGCAGTGATTTTGGAGCCCAAAAAAATAAAGTCTGACACTGTTTCCCCATCTATTTCCCATGAAGTGATGGGACCAGATGCTATGATCTTCGTTTTCTGAATGTTGAGCTTTAAGCCAACTTTTTCACTCTCCACTTTCACTTTCATCAAGAGGCTTGGTCACCACCAAAACTCCAACAACTCCATCCTCCCACTTCTTAACACCAAACCTAATTCAAGCAACTTTTAAATCAGTACTAAACCATTTTTTCCCCTAAAATTTTTAAAATCCTATTTGCCTTCTTTATATACCCTAAGCATATTACTGGTTTTCCCAGGTGGCTCAGCTATAAAGAATCTGCCTGCCAACACAGGAGACTCAGGTTTGATCCCTGGGTGGGGAAGATCCCCTGGAGAGGGAAATGGCCACCTGCCCCAGTATTCTTGCCTGGAGAATTCGATGGACAGAGGAGACTGGAGGGCTACAGGTCATGGGGTTGCAACAAGTCAGGAACAACTGACCATACGCATTCAAACATACTACCATATTTCATATTTGCATTATAGTTATGTTCATAGAAGTATAAAAGGAAATTTTGCAAAAATTCTTATAGCTTCCTTGTGTACTGCAGATAAATATATCCACTCTGTCCATTAAATATTAGATAATTGGTGCTTTATATTCTTTGTATCACAAAGCAATCCTTGAAGGATTACTGTACAAATATTTACAATAGTGTTTCTAAACCTAGCTGGGGAGAAAGGCCCACTTATTTTAGAAATTTCCAATCTCACATAAATCTTACACAAACTATAATAAAAATAAATTATAAACCTAACAAGTAGGTTAAATTAATTGAATTCAGGGAGCATTGTTTGATGGTAACCTTTCCAACTGTGGTACTTATGCTGCAGAGACGACCTAAGGTACCTCTTCAAGGGAGTGTATCTCAAAGCCACTAGAGAAAGGTGGTTAGGAGTTGGGTGAGCAGATTGACTTGAAACATCCACTGTAGCATTTCAAAGACATTCTAAATCTTGGGGCACCTTAGTCTATAGTACACAAGAAAATTCTGATATTTAAATTTTACTTAGTGCAATGCTACCTTTGGGTTAAGGTTGACTCAGCCAACCAAGTGAAAGGCCAAAGCTAATCCATGACCTTTGAAATAGTGCACTGAATCCAGGCTCTACTCACCCATATCAATGAATGAAACCCACATACTTCTTTCACTCTGGTTCAACTGTGGTGCTGGAGAAGACTCTTGAGAGTCCCTGGGACTGCAAGTTCAAACCAGTAGATCCTAAAGGAAATCAGTCCTGAATATTCATTGGAAGGACTGATACTGAAGCTGAAACTCCAATACTTTGGCCACCTGATGAGAACTGACTCATCTGAAAAGACCCTCATGCTGGGAAAGATGGCGGGCAGGAGGAGAAGGGTACAACAGAGGATGAGATTGTTAGATAGCATCACTGACTCAGTGGACACGAACTTGAGTAAACTCTGAGAGATAGTGGAGGACAGAGGAGCCTGGTATGCTGCAGTCCATGGGATGGCAGAGTCAGACATGACTTAGCAACTGAACAACAACAACAACACCATTAGGATCCATTTCTATACATATTTCCTTGACCCCATAACTTCCAGTGTTGATACAAATGTGGAATAATAGAAACTTCATACAGTGCTATAATGACCAGTTTTATGTGCCAGCTGGATTAGGTTACAGTCTCCAGCTATTCTTTAAAACACCAACCTAGGTGTTGTTATAAAGATGCTTTGTGGGTGTGATTAACATTCATATTCAGCTGAATTTAAGTAAAGGAGATTACCGAAGATAATCTGGGTGTGCCCGATTCTATCAATTGACAGTCCTTAAGGGCAGAACTGAAGTAGTCCTGGAAAAAGAAGACATTCTGCCTGTTTATAGCAGCTTTAGCTTGAATCCAAGAGTTCAGTTCTTCCTTCCTGATACCTTGTAGATTTTGATTTTACCTAGTGTGACCTTCATAATAGCATAAGCCAAGTCCTCTCAACAAATCTCTTAATATATGTCTCCCACTGGTATATGTCTCTTGTTGAATTCTGACTGATACTTCTTAGGCTGCAAATTGGTACAGAACATCTTTGAAGGCAATTTGGGATATTTACAAAGTTGAAAGTGTGCCTATCCTAAATTCCAGTTTAAATGTTTAAACATTTAATTTAAACATGCTGAGTTTAAAACCCTAGGGGGAAACTCTTTTTAATTTGTGCAAAGAATATATATATATATATAAGAATTTTTATTGCAGTACTGTTTACAATGTGACTATTTGGAAACTAACTGTAACTCAGTCGGAGAATAGATAAATATATAAATAAATTAAATATCTCATATAAACAGAAACTAAAAAACTAGAACTCCTTGTATTAATATGAATAAATATAATAGAATATAAAAGAAGAAAGGTAATGGTGTCAGTCAGGGGAGTTGTTTTAACATCTCTTTGAATTAAATCAAAAGAAAACAAGGCAGCCACCACAAAACCAGAGAAAATGCCTTCAACCAAATTAGTCAACAAAATATCCTCATGAATTTCAGAATATAAGTGGGGCCTAACTAGCAAAACCCAAAATACCTCATGTGATATCTTTTAAAAGTGGGGAATAAAACAAAGAAAAAATAAAGAACATCTGAAATGTCTTAATTTGAAGCACCCCAAAGACCCTAATGAGGACTCATTCCCAAAAGTGACAGGATCTTCTTAGGAGACCTTGTCAGGAAAACATGGCTAACTGTGTATTATTTATAGATATCCACATACGTAGCAAAATTTATAAAGTGTACAGTGATAAACAATATTTGAGGATAGTAGTTATCTCAGGGTAAGAAAAGAATGAAATCAGGGATTTTGCACATAAAACTTTATTGTATCTATAGTGCATTAAAAAAAATTAGAAAAATATCTGAAATCAATATTGCAAATATTAATATTTGGCAAATTTGGGGGGATTGGTGCATAGGCTTCTCAATTATTCTCTCATTATAAATATGCTTGAAATTTTTCATTATTTATTAATATATTTAAGATAAAATACAAGAGCAAATTTTATGACTTCCCTATTCCTAGTCTGAGTGCTTGGGTGATGGTGTTGTCATTCAGTGTGACAGAAGGAAAGAACGTTTGATTTCTAAGCAAAGATAAGGGATTAAGCTGTGGATACATTAACGGAGAAAAGCCGGAAGTGTATTTCCACTCTATACAGAGAAAACTGTCCCCGTGTCTTTCTGTTTCTTTCTTTTTCTTTTTTGAGTTTTCTAGACTGGCTAGGCTTATCATGAAAATGAATGACAAGACTATGTTTAGACTTTGATAAAGAATGTAATGAAGCTTCCCATGTGCCTTAAAGATCCAGTGGAGAAAGGTGGACTAAATGGAAGTCCAGTTACTGTTACTCAAGATTTTCCATAGAATTAGTTCTAGTTTGGCTCTAGATAGATTAGTATCAAACAGCACTGGTGTCTCTAACAATTAAATTGCATTTGTTAGAGTTACTATATTGCAAGTGGTAAGAACAGGTTAACGAGTTAATCTTCACAGGAAAAAAAAAAAAAACAGTTTCAAATGTTTAATGCATTCTGAGCACTAGCTAGGCTGTTTCATAAACACTTTATGTATGCCATAGTATTTTAGTCATCACAACAGCTCTTTGAAGTAAGTACTGTGACTATACACGACTAAGGGAACGAGGACTCAGAGAAGTTAAGCAACTTTCCAAGGTCATTCAGTAGCTCACGCACTTACTTTTACCACCTTACCTGAAATTTCCTAGGGTCCATGGGAAAAAGTAATAATACAAGATGGTTATGAGTGTGGGTGGTGGGAGTCAGGCCAGATCTCAGTGTGAGTTTCAGTTTTCCATTCACTAACTCTATAGCTTTGGGAATTACTTAATCTTTCTCATTCTTCATTTCCTCATTAAAAATGACAATATTAAGTGTCTGATTTCACAGGGTTTTGTGGAGAAAAATAACATGGTGTATGTAAATAAAATCCTTCTTATATGTGCAAATATGGTTGAAGGTTAGCTAGGAGCCACTTTAAGATAATAGAAAGGAATGACTAATATAAATGATAACCTCTTGGAAAGAGACCTTTTTGCCTGATATCCTTGAGGTTACATCATCCCGTTGGCTCCTATATATAGACTAGATCCAGGGTAACCCACATTGTAGATTATATGCATGCAGATCATTTTGGAATGAGTTCTTTTCTACAATAATGACCAAGCAGAGACTGAGTTCTTGGACTTCTTTCTCTTGTTCAGAATCCAGTAAGCTGGAGTCCAAGTTCTTTTCTTCTAGAGATCCGGAAGAGTAGCCCTGCTGATGGGTGAGGTTATCACATATTTTTAAGTTTTGGACAAGCAATTAACCCACAGTGGATGTCCTGTCAGAGCTGAGCAGGACATAGTGGAGAAGCTTCAAATGATAACTTGATGATAAATGTTTCTTTCAGTCAAGCTTGCCAAGCTCATTCTGACCCAATAGGACCTATTAGTCCAGAGCCAAGAGGAAGAGCTCAAAAGTTTTAAAAGGCTTTTTAATACAACTTTGCTTAATGTTAATGTTAAATAGTGTTGAAAATTGGGAAACAGAGATTTTTCTATGTATATTATAAAAGTAAGGATATTTTCCACCAATAGATAATTAGAATCATGTCCTCATCTAAATTTTCTTTGAAATGTGAAGTTTCATAAAAAAATATGGATTATTTTGAGAGACAATTTTACAGATACTTTTCACTTGTGATATATATTTCAGACTTAGTTGAAAAGACTTCTTTCTGTGTCATGCTATGAAATTTAAGTCAACGTGACAATTTTTTTTTTCTTTTGTCTTAGAAAAGCAGGCTTAAGTCCTCAGATTCAGTAATTGGATACTTTAAACCTCAATGACAGAGCTTATGGTGATTATCTTTCATCTGAGGTTTTATCCCATGAGGAGGGATAGTATTTGACACACTAGCATAAAATGTGAGCTGAATAGGAACCCGTCCCCAACCCCCAAGCAGCACAGTTCTTTGGAAAAATGATTGCTTTGCTTTGCCATGTTCTTGGCTTCTGCATTAAGACAGGAAATCTCCAGGTACAGAGCTCAGGATGGTATTAATATGTATCTTTGATAAGATTCCAGAGGACTTTCTACAAGTATGTTTTTAAAAAACATATTTTCCAATAATTTTTATTTTGTGATCACTCAGAAAAGTTCTCGGAAGCTAGAAATTGCCATTTATATCTTTCAGATGAAAAGTTTATTTTCCTACTAAGTAGCTATTTGAGCTCTTTCTGAGGCCATGACCTTCCTTTTTAAAGGCATCAGAACAACTGATAGATGTATTCCAGTCACCTGTCAGGTGTCACAGGAGAACAGGGCGTTTTCAGACTTTTTGTGATGCTGGAGGCATGTGTTTATGAAAATCCAAGGCAGATTTTGCCCTCTAGCAAAAATACTCCAAGGTAAATGATTTAATATATAAACTATGCAGGGTAATGTGAAACTTCTCTTGGATATTTTTGGGGAAATTCAAGAAAACGTAAGTTATTTAACAACAACAACAAAAATATCCTGCAGTTTAAAGGCTCCTTTAAAGCCTGGCTTTACCTGAAAGTAATTCTTTTCAGGTAGCAAGTGTGATCTACGAGTTTTGGGGGTCTAGAGAGAAGGTAACAGTGTTAGGGAAAGGTTAGCTGCTGTGAAGCTTGTTTGTTCAGCCTCTGCCGAAGTCTGAGTTTCAGTCTATTTCTTGAAAAGCATCCTTGTACCCAAGACCATTAGTGGAGGGGGATGAAGCTGAGGACTGGTGCCATTCAGAACTTCCCATGGGCTGTTAAAAAAAATCATACATGATCTCAGATCAGAATCTTTGCATATATTTAAGAGGAGATAATTATATGTAATGTTGTGGGTATACAACCATGAAATTAAAAGACGCTTACTCTTTGGAAGAAAAGTTATGACCAACCTAGACAGCATATTAAAAAGCAGACATTACTTTGCCAACAAAGGCCCATTTGGCTAAGGATACGGTTTTTCCAGTAGTCATGTATGAATGTGACAGTTGGACTACAAAGAAAGCTGAGCGTTGAAGAAAAATGACTGTCTGAGAAGGCCTTACAGATAGCTGTGAAAAGACAGGAAGTGAAAAGCAAAGGAGAAGAGGAAAGATATACCCATTTGAATGCAGAGTTCCAAAGAATAGCAAGGAGCGATAAGAAAGCCTTCCTCAGAGACCAATGCAAAGAAATAGAGGAAAACAACAGAATGGGAAAGACTGGAGATGTCTTCAAGAAAATTAGAGATACCAAGGGAATATTTCATGCAAAGATGGGCTCGATAAAGGGCAGAAATGGTATGGACATAATAGAAGCAGAAGATATTAAGAGGTGGCAAGAATACACAGAAAAACTGCACAAAAAAGATCTTCACGACCCAGATAATCACTATGGTGTGATCACTCACCTAGAGCCAGTCGTCCTGGAATGTGAAGTCAAGTGGGCCTTAGGAAGCATCACTACAAACAAAGCTAGTGGAGGTGATGGAATTCCAGCTGAGCTATTTCAAATCCTGAAAGATGATGCTGTGAAAGTGCTGCACTCAATATGCCAGCAAATATGGAAAACTCAGCAGTGGCCACAGGACTGGAAAAGGTCAGTTTTCATTCCAAAAGGGAGGCAAAGCCATAGAATGCTCAAACTACCACACAATTGCACTCATCTCACAGCGATGGCACTCCACTCCAGTACTCTTGCCTGGAAAATCCCATAGACGGAGGAGCCTGGTAGGCTGCAGTCCACGGGGTCACGAAGTTGGATACAACTGAGCAACTTCACTTTCACTTTTCACTTTCATGCATTGGAGAGGGAAATGGCAATCCACTCCATTGTTCTTGCCTGGAGAATCCCAGGGACGGGGTGCCTCATGGGCTGCCGTCGAAGGGGTCACACGGAGTCGGACACGACTGAAGTGACTTAGCAGCAGCAACACACGCTAGTAAAGTAATATGCAGAATTATCCAAGCCAGGCTTCAGCAATATGTGAACCGTGAACTTCCTGATGTTCAAGCTGGTTTTAGAAAAGGCAGAGGAACCAGAGACCAAATTGTCAACATCCATTGGATCATGGAAAAAGCAAGAGAGTTTCAGAAAAACATCTATTTCTGCTTTATTGACCATGCCAAAGCCTTTGACTGTGTGGATGACAATAAACTGTGGGAAATTCTGAAAGAGATGGGAATATCAGACCACCTGACCTGCTTCTTGAGAAACCTGTATTCAGGTCAGGAAGCAATAGTTAGAACTGGACATGGAACAACAGACTGGTTCCAAATAGGAAAAGGAGTTCGTCAAGGCTGTATATTGTCACCCTGTTTATTTAACTTATATGCAGAGTACATCATGAGAAACACTGCCCTGGAAGAAGCACAAGCTGGAATCAAGATTTCCAGGAGAAATATCAATAACCTCAGATATGCAGATGACACCACCCTTATGGCAGAAAGTGAAGAAGAACTAAGGAGCCTTTTGATGAAAGTGAAAGAAGAGAGTGAAAAGTTGGCTTAAAGCTCAACATTCAGAAAATGAAGATCATCGCATCTGGTCCCATCACTTCATGGTAAATAGATGGGGAAACAGTGGAAACAGTGGCTTACTTTATTTTTCTGGGATCCAAAATCACTGCAGATGGTGATTGCAGCCACGAAATTAAAAGATGCTTACTCCTTTGAAGGAAAGTTATGACCAACCTAAAGAGCATATTCAAAAGCAGAGACATTAATTTGCCAGCAAAGGTCCATCTAGTCAAGGCTATGGTTTATCCAGTGGTCATGTATGTATGTGAAAATTGGATTATAAAGAAAGCTGAGCACCAAAGAATTGATACTTTTGAACTGTGGTGTTGGAGAAACTCTTGAGAATTCCTTGGACTGCAAGGAGGTCCAACCAGTGCATCCTAAAGGAGATCAATTCTGAATATTCATTGGAAAGACTGATGCTGAAGCTGAAACTCCAATACTTTGGCCACCTCATGCAAAGAGTTGACTCCTTAGAAAAGACCCTGATGTTGGGAGGGATTGGCGGCAGGAGAAGGGGATGACAGAGGGTGAGATGGTTGGATGGCATCATCGACTCGATGGACATGGGTTTGGATGGACTCTGGAAGTTGATGATGGACAGGGAGGCCTGGCATGCTGCAGTCCCTGGGGTCACAAAGAGTGGGACATGACTGTGTGACTGAACTGAACTGAATATTGTAGGGGGGAGAGAAACAGACTGTTACAAACTAATTGACTAGCTGTATCAGATCTAACATTTCTCTGAGAATAGCTGAATAAAGGAAAAGGAAAAAAAAATATGCTTGAAGGTATCTGAAAGCTTCCAAGAGGGCTGAGATTTGTGAGTCCAAGATTCAAGAGAGGAAAGAAGGGCAGAAAGCACCATATTGGGCACCCCTTTTCTCTCAAGGTGTTTGTAAGTTTGAAAGCAGCAGAGGGATTGAGGAGCTGAGCAGAGATGTCGGCTGAACATAGGTCTGGCCAGATGATAATTGGAATTGGGAGCCTTCCAAGGCCACACCCTAGATGTGAGGATCAGCTAGAAATTAACCAGTCCTCAAAAGACAGAAATCCAGCTTCAAATGTATTCAGTCTCAAAACGGAAACCAAAGAGAACAAGAGAAAAGACAGAGCTACCCCATCTCTCTGTCCTACCAGTCACTGGAGGGCAGTGACCTCTCTCTTACCCAAGGCCAGACCCCATTCCATGGCCCTCTATTAGTCACCCCCCCAACCCCTATCTATCTCTTTCCTGAACTTACAACCACACCACATTGCCTTTCTGTGCTCCAATATTCTTGATTCCTTTGGCATTCGCTGTGCCATGAAGGACTTTTTTCGTGTTATTAGATGTTGCAAAAGTGCTTCTCTGAGTAGAATCAACTGAGTAACACTATGGCTTGATGCAACAGCTTTCTCTGGCCTTTTTTCTTCTCCAGATGGTCTTCTTAGACATATTTCGAAACTATAGAGTGATTATTATGCTAATTAAACACACAAATTTTCTTGTCAAGAATCTTGCTCTTTCCTGATTATTCACTACAGTGCAAACCATGTTACATGGCAGACCCTCCTGGATAAGCCCATGAAACATGAGATAAGATCCTCAAATACACATTTTGGCTGAATGCTAAGTGACCAAGGGTTAAAATCAATATTTGGCCAAAACTAAAGCTTAAGACTAATATTTACCTCATGGAATGAATTTCCAGGACACAAGAAAAACATTAAAATTTCCAAGTTTTAATCTCATCATTAAAAATGCCAGTAGTCAATTTTTTTTAAGTTTGACTTTATCGTACATGATGACAATTTCTTAGATTTCGCAGGTGAGGTCAATATGCTCAGCCTTCACAATACTAAATAAATTCTCACTTTCAAATCAGGTCAAGGAAGGAGAAAGCTATTCTTTTTTGAGCGTTGCCATTGTAAGTGTTTCAGATGGTGAAATATTCCTCAAGTCATTGAGCTTTCCTTTTGGACAGAATTGCAACATATAAAGCACATAAGGAGATTATTTTATACTCTGAGTTACATTTTTTGGTTTATTTTATTTTTTGTCATTTAATTCTTATTTTATATTGGAGTATAGTTGATTTACAATGTTGTGTTAGTTTCAGATGTTCAGCAAAGTGACTCTGTTATTCATAGGCATTTATTCTTTATTTTTCAGATTCTCCCATATAGATTATTATAGGATAATGTGTAGAGTTCCCTATGCCATACAGTAAGCCCTTGTTGACTATTTTATATATAGCAGTGTGTATATGTTAATCCTAAACTGCTAGTTTATACCTCCCACTCCTTTGGTAACCATAAGTTTGTTTTGAAAGCCTATGAGTCTGTTACTGTTTTGTAAATGAGTTCATTTACATCTTTTTTTAAAATTCCATGTATAAGTTATATCATATGATATCTGTCTTTTTCTGTCTGACTTACTTCACTTAGTATGATAATCTCTAGGTCCATCCAATTTGCTGCAAATTGCATCCCAGGGGCGGGGAAGCCTGGTGGGCTGCCGTCTATGGGGTCGCACAGAGTTGGACACGACTGAAGTGACTTAGCAGCATATTAAAATATTCACGAGTAAAAGCTTGAATTTCACAAGTAAAAGCTTTTTAACAGCCTAAAGTATCTTTAGATGAAAAAAAAAATGAGTGTTTTGGCACTACAGGTATATAACATGGTCTGCTGCTGCTAAGTCGCTTCAGTCGTGTCCGACTCTGTGCGACCCCATAGACGGCAGCCCACCAGGCTCCCCCGCCCCTGGGATTCTCCAGGCAAGAACACTGGAGTGGGTTGCCATTTCCTTCTCCAGTGCATGAAAGTGAAAAGTGAAAGTGAAGTTGCTCAGTCATGTCCAACTCTAGCAACCCCATGGACTGCAGCCTACCAGGCTTCTCTGTCCATGGGATTTTCCAGGCAAGAGTACTGGAGTGGGGTGCCATTGCCTTCTCTGATAACATGGTTTAGAAGGCAGCATTGGCAGGGATGTTAAGTAGGGAATTCGTGGTCTTGATTTTTGAATATCTACCATCCACGACGCCCTCTGGTATGATTCTAAGACTCTAAGATTCAGTGTGAGATTTTGGTCTTTTGGGGTAGAATGTTTTTATATCATCAACTCTGTAAACAGGTAATTTGTGGTGAATGGCTTAAAAAATTAGAAAGTTCCGTTCTTCCATCTGTTTGTAAAAGATGTGACTATTTCATATGTGACCCCAGGTTGTGTTCTGTTCATGGTGTGTCCACTCTTACTGAATTTATTATGTATTCTCTGGAGCCTTCTGTGGGTTTAGGTTCAATATGTATGGACGCTCAGGTAGCTATTTCTCCCCATCTCAGTGACCATGCTCTATGAACCTGTTATAAAAGAGATTCACGATATTCTACAAAATCTGGCTGCTATTCAAAGCAGATTTGAACGGAAGTTTCAGGTGGAGACACCTGTATGAATCCATAGGAAGAATGACTAAATAAAACAGGTAAATGACACTGGCACCTTATACAGTAAAAGCAGAACAGACAACGTAAATACGCTGACAAAAGTTCGGTCTCTTCACATGGACGATCCCCTCCCTAACAGAGCCCCTTCAATTACTGCTCAAGGTTTATATCTTAGAAACTTATCAAAGGACTTAGCAATATAAGCAAGATGGACACTCCCCTTCCAGATTTAGACCCAGCTATTTGTTTTTACAATTAAAAAAATTGATGTATGGCAGGAACCAACACAGCAGTTATCCTCCAATTAAGAATAAATAAGTTTTAAAAATGTAATAGAACAATAACACCAAAAAAAAAAAAAAAAGGATTTTCCTTATTACACTCTGATACTGGTTGACTGACTGACTACCTATATCAAATTCAGTCTCCAAGAGGGCAAGGCACTGAGCGCTGTATTCTGGCACCCAGATAAAAACTTAGAAAATATTTGTGGAATTGATAAATGGTGCTTGCATGAGTGTTCAGCCACTCAGCCGTGTCTGACTCTCTGCCACCCCGTGGACTACAGCCTGCCAAGCCCGCTGTCCATGGAATTTTACAGGCAAAAAATACTGTAGTGGGTTGCCTTTTCCTTCTCCAGGTCATTTTCCTGACCTGGGGATCAAACCCGCATCTCCTTCATTGGCAGGCAGACTCTTTACCACTGTGCCATACATGAGGAAGTAGATTCTCAAAAATGAATTGTGTTACAGAGTATGTTCTCATTAGTTATCTATTTTATACATAGTATCAATAGCATAGATGTATCAATCTCGATCTCCCAATTCCTCCCACCCCCCACCTTTCCTGTTTGGTACCCATACATTTGTTCTCTTACATTTGTGTCTCTACTTCTGCTTTGAAAATAAGAACATACTGTATAGTACAGGGAACTCTACCCAATGCACTGTGGTGACCTAAACGGGAAGGAAATCTAAATAAGCAGGGATATACGTATATGTATAGCTGATTAATTTTGCTGCATAGTAGAAACTTTATGCAGTTTCATAGAAACTGTGCAGTTTCTACAAAGTTACAGTAACATAACATTGTAAAGCTAACATAACATTTTATACTCCAATAAGAACTAATTTAAAAATGAATTAGTTGAAAACTGTGATTAATTTTGCTAAGGAAGATAACACGCAGTAAAGTGAAAGTGTATTTTAGGAGATTGGGGGGAACAACACCTGAAGGAGACCTGAACCATGTGCAGTGGAAGAGAAAGAGCATCACAGGCAGGGAGTAAACCCTGGAAATCCAGAGGAAAGAAAGAACTTTAGATGTTCTAAGAATTTAAAAGAGGGGTGGTGTATGTGGAGCTGTGTGAGTGAGAAGCATTGTGCATGCATGCGTACTAAGTCCCTTCAGTTGTGTCCGACTCCTTGAGACCCCATTGACTGCAGCCTGCAAGGCTCCTCTGTCCATGGGATTCTCCAGGAAAGAATAACACTGGAATGGGTTGTCATGCCCTCCTCCAGTGGGTCTTTTGATCCAAGGATCGAACCTGCATCTCCTGTAGCTCCTGCATTGCAGGCTGATTCTTTACTGCTGAGTCATGAGAGAAGCCACAAAGAAGCATCAGATAGGTTTAAAAGAGTAGCTAGAAGATGGCTTGGGTTCTTGAAGCCTGTGTTAAGGAATTCTAAATCATTCTAATTACAATAGAAAATCCCTGAGGGGTTGTAGTCAGGGTGTGCTATGATCTGATTTAGGTTTTATAATGTTTATTCTATAAACATATATAAAGAATGAAGGGATGGAGCCAAAGCAAAAACAATACCCAGTTGTGGATGTGACTGGTGATAGAAGCAAAGTCCAATGCTGTAAAGAGCAATATTGCATAAGAACCTGTAATGTCAGGTCCATGAATCAAGGCAAATTGGAAGTGGTCAAACAGAAGATGGCAAGAGGGAATGTTGGCATTCTAGGAATCAGCGAACTAAAATGGAACGGAATGGGTGAATTTAGCTCAGATGACTATTATATCTACTACTGCTGTGGGCAGAAATCCCTTAGAAGAAATGGAGTAGCCATCATGGTCAACAAAAGAGTCCGAAATGTAGTACTTGGATGCAATCTCAAAAATGATAGAATGATCTCTGTTCATTTCCAAGGCAAACCATTCAATATCACAGTAATCCAAGTCTACGCCCCAACCAGTAACCCTGAAGAAGCTGATGTTGAACAGTTCTATGAAGACCTACAAGTCTTTTAGAACTAACACCCAAAAAAAGATGTCCTTTTCATTATAGGGGACTAGAATGCAAAAGTGGGAAGTCAAGAAACACCTGGAGTAACAGGCAAATTTGGCCTTGGAATACGGAATGAAGCAGGACAAAATAATAGAGTATTAGCAGGAGAACACACTGGCCACAGCAAACACCCTCTTTGAAGAACACAAGAGAAGACTCTACACATGGACATCACCAGATGGTCAAAACCGAAATCAGACTGATTATATTCTTTGCAGCCAAAGATGGAGAAGCTCTATACAGTCAGCAAAAACAAGACTGGGAGCTGACTGTGGCTCAGATCATGAAGCCTTTATTGCCAAATTCATACTTAAATGGAAGAAAGTAGGGAAAACCATGAGACCATTCAGGTATGACCTAAATCAAATCCCTTATGATTATACAGTGGAAGTGAGAAATAGATTTAAGGGACTAGATCTGATAGATAGAGTGCCTGATGAACTATGGACAGAGTTTGTGACACTGTACATGAGATAGGGATCAAGACCATCCCCATGGAAAAGAAATGCAAAAAAGCAAAATGGCTGTCTGGGGAGGTCTTACAAATAGCTGTGAAAAGAACAGAAGCAAAAAGCAAAGGAGAAAAGGAAAAACATAAGCATCTGAATGCAGAGTTCCAAAGAATAGCAAGGAGAGATAAGAAAGCCTTCCTCAGCGATCAATGCAAAGAAATAGAGGAAAACAACAGAATGGGAAAGACTAGAGATCTCTTCAAGAAAATTAGAGATACCAAGGGAACATTCCATGCAAAGATGGGCTTGATAACGGACAGAAATGGTATGGACCTAACAGAAGCAGAAGATATTAAGAAGAGGTGGAAAGAATGCACAGAAAAACTGTACAAAAAAGATCTTCACAACCCATATAATCACAATGGTGTGATCACTGACCTAGAGCCAGTCATCCTGGAATGTGAAGTCAAGTGGGCCTTAGGAAGCATCACTATGAACAAAGCTAGTGGAGGTGATGGAATTCCAGTTAAGCTATTTCAAATCCTGAAAGATGATGCTGTGAAAGTGCTGCACTCAATATGCCAGCAAATTTGGAAAGCTCAGCAGTGTCCACAGGACTGGGAAAAGGCAGTTTTCATCCCAAACCCAAAGAAAGGCAATGCCAAAGAATGCTCAAACTACCACACAATTGCATTCATCTCACACGCTAGTAAAATAATGCTCAAAATTCTCCAAGCCAGGCTTCAGCAATACGTGAACCATGAAATTCCAGATGTTCAAGCTGGTTTTAGAAAAGGCAGAGGAACCAGAGATCAAATTGCCAACATCTGCTGGATCATCGAAAAAGCAAGAGAGTTCCAGAAAAACATCTATTTCTGCTTTATTGACTATGCCAAAGCCTTTGACTGTGTGGATCACAATCAACTGTGGAAAATTCTGAAAGAGATGAGAATACCAGACCACCTGACCTGCCTCTTGAGAAACCTATATGCAGGTCAGGAAGCAACAGTTAGAACTGGACATGGAACAATAGACTGGTTCCAAATAGGAAAAGGAGTGCGTCAAGGCTGTATGTTGTCACCCTGCTTACTTAACTTATATGCAGAGTACATCATGAGAAAGGCTGGACTGGAAGAAACACAAGCTGGAATCAAGATTGCTGGGAGAAATATCAATAACCTCAGATATGCAAATGACACCACCCTTATGGCAGAAAGTGAAGAGGAACTAAAAAGCCTCTTGATGAAAGTGAAAGTGGAGAGTGAAAAAGTTGGCTTAAAGCTCAACATTCAGAAAATGAAGATCATGGCATCCGGTCCCATCATTTCATGGGAAATAGATGGGGAAACAGTGGAAACTTGTCAGACTTTATTTTTCTGGGCTCCAAAATCACTGCAGATGGTGACTGCAGCCATGAAATTAAAAGACATTTACTCCTTGGAAGGAAAGTTATGACCAACCTAGATAGCATATTCAAAAGCAGAGACATTACTTTGCCAACAAAGGTCTTTGCCAACAAAGGTCCGTCTAGTCAGGGCTATGGTTTTTCCTGTCATGTATGGATGTGAGAGTTGGGCTGTGAAGAAGGCTGAGCACCGAAGAATTGATGCTTTTGAACTGTGGTGTTGGAGAAGACTCTTGAGAGTCCCTTGGACTGCAAGGAGATCCACCCAGTCCATTCTGAAGGAGACCAGCCCTGGGATTTCTTTGGAGGGAATGATGCTGAAGCTGAAACTCCAGTACTTTGGCCACCTCATGCGAAAAGCTGACTCATTGGAAAAGACTCTGATGCTGGGAGTGATTGGGGGCAGGAGGAGAAGGGAATACCAGAGGATGAGATGGCTGGATGGCATCACTGACTCTATGGACTTGAGTCTGAATGAACTCCGGGAGTTTGTGATGGACAGGGAGGCCTGGCGTGCTGCGATTCATGGGGTCACAAAGAGTTGGACACGACTGAGCGACTGAACTGAACTGAGGGCATGAATAAGGGGTGCAATTTTGGGACCATGAGTATATGAATAGCATTTCTGGGTGGTTTTTTTTGGCTGCACCTTGTGGCTTGCGGGATCTTAGTTCCCCAACCTGGGACTGACCTGGGGCTCTTAATGGTGAAAGTTGGAGACTTAACCACTGGACCACCAAGGAATTCCCTGGATGGAATTTTAAACTGTCATCCTAGTTGAGATAACTAAAGTGTAGACTTATATAGGGAAGACAAAATAAATGAGTAATGAGTCCTGAGTCACTCTCTCTAGAAATTCATCTTGTGAGGAGTTTGGGCCTCACCATGTGCAGAGGCAAATCAATTAGTCTAGTTAGGAGACAGAAACCACACCCAGTTACCTGATCAGGGAAAAGGTACTATATTTTATATATATATTATATATAGTAATTGTTATCAAGTAGAGGTGGTTGGGCTTCTCTAGTGGCTCAGAGGTAAAAGAATCCACTTGCATGGCAGGAGATGCAGGTGTGTGGGGTCGATCCCTGGGTCAGGAAGATCCTCTGGAGAGGGAAATGGAAACCCCCTCCAGTATTCTTGCCTGGAAAATCCCTTGGACAGAGGAGCCTGGTGGGCTACAGTCCATGGGGTCTCAAAGAGTCTGACATGACTTAGCAACTAAAGTAACACCACCAGCCCATAGGTGGTTAGCCACTTAAAGAGGGGAAAGTGGATTTTGAAGAGTCCCAGGAGTAGAAGGTGCAGGCAAGCACCTGGAGGCTAAGAGAAGGAGTTTAGGGCCAGGAGAGGGTCCCTTTCCCTACTGCTGAGGTTTAGACCTTTTCCAAAAGGTTGAAATCACTACAGAAACATGGAGCCTGTAAGTTGCAAACAGGTGATGGATGGTGTTGGAGGGAGCTGGAACGCTCACAAGAGACCTTGATGAAGAGTGTGTGGTCTGGGGGTGGAGCTGGAGCTTGTCCACAAGGATCACCAGGGGGACACCCACAGGGGACGTTAACAATGGAGGGTCACAACCAGGGAATGTCTTCCTACCGCTCTCAGCCCAGTTTCAGCCCAGTGGTACCAGTGTCACCCCAATACCATCTAGGAAAAGCCCGGCATCTCACCAGCTGTCGATGGAGAACTGTTTACAGCTGTCCTCCCAGCCAACAGACAGCAGACACTGACAATTATGGAAGCGATCCAAATTGTCTGTTCATCCCAATTAAGCCTCCAGATGACTGCAGCCTCCGCAGACATCTGACAGCATCTGCATAAGAGACTGTCAGCAAGAAGAATCTAGCTCAGATGAGTCAATCAGAACCATGAGAGTGAGTTGTGGAGGGATGTCAGTACATTTTGGGGTGGTTTGTTACATAGCAGTCAAAAGCAGAAATACAGACCAATGGAACAAGATAGAAAGCTTAAAAATAAACCCGTGCACCTATGGTCACCTTATCTTTGACAAAGGAGGCAAGAATACACAATGGAGAAAAAGACAGCCTCTGTGATAAGTGGTGCTGGGAAAACTGGACAGCTGCATGTAAAAGAAGGAAATTAGAACACTTCCTAACACCATACACAAAAATAAACTTAAAGACTTAAACATAAGGCCAGAAACTATAAACCTCTGAAAGGAAAACATAGGCAGGACACTCTACGACATAAATTGTAGCTAGATTCTCTCCGAACCACCTCCTTTATTAATGCAAATAAAAGCAATAATAAACAAATGGGACCTAATCAAACTTAAAAAGCTTTTGCACAGCAATCAATAACTGGACGTGAAGGAGATGCTAACTTTATAGAAGGCTGCTGGAAACCCATTTTAGACAAACGCTGAGCAGAAATGCTCATTCAGCTTCATTATGTAATACAAAGGAACAGAGAAATGAGAGTAGACAGCTGGGGAAAGAAACTACCCTGGTGGGAGAGAGGAGGGACTCTCTTCCTCATGACATCACCTTCTCTTGTTTCTGTTCCTGATTGTCTAACACTGTCTCTCATTCTCCTCTGTGGCCCACCCTCCCCTAACACTGCCAGGAGACACACCCTCAGGGAACAGATGACTGCTTCTTCCTTACCTACACTCTCATGATAGGCAACCTCACGTGTTCCATACTGTGAAACAGAATCTATACATTTAATTTTTTTTAATGTTTTATTTATTTATTTATGTGGCTGCGTCAGGATCTTTTGTTGTGGGACACAAGACCTTTTGTTCTGGCATGCAGATCCTTTGTGCCAGAGGGCTCAGGGGTTGTGGCCCAAGGGCTTAGTGCTCCAAGGCATATGGGATCACAGTTCCCTAACCAAGGATGTGCCTAGTTCCCTGCACTGGAAGGTGGATTCTCAACCATTGGATCACCAAGGAAGTCCCAGAACTTAAATGTTTATAATAATTTACATCTCCAGTATCAACTTTTTCCTGATCTGCAGACACATATATCTGACCCCATGTTTAACATTACACTTGTTTTGCCCAAATTGTTTATGAATAAAATTAAAGTCACACGCTCCCTTGGCAAATTTCCTTCTCTGCTGGCTGTGTCTCAGAGAATGTTCCAGCGTGTTCTCAGTTGCCCAAGCCAGAACTGTGGAAAGGGTCTTTTATACATCTCTCTCTTGCATCTTGGAGAAGGCAATGGCAACCCACTCCAGTACTCTTGCCTAGAAAATGGATGGAGGAAATGAAAATGCTCCTCCTGCCATGGACGGAGGAGCCTGGTAGGCTGCAGTCCAAGGGGTCGCTAAGAGTCAAACATGACTGAGCGACTTCACTTTCACTTTTCACTTTCATGCATTGGAGAAGGAAATGGCAACCCACTCCAGTGTTCTTGCCTGGAGAATCCCAGGGACGGTGGGGCCTGGTGGGCTGCGGTCTATGGGGTGGCACAGAGTTGGACACAACTGAAGTGACTTAGCAGCTCTTGCATCTTTTACATCCAATCAATTACCAAGTCCGGATGGATTCTACCTTTTAGTATCTCTCCAATCTCTTATCTCCATTTTTACTACAATTATCCAAATCTAAAATACTTTCATCTCAGGACTTCCTTGCTGGTCCAGAGATAAGAACTCGCCATCCTAGGCAGAGGACATGGATTCAATCCCCGGTTAGGGACGTGATATACCACACGCTGTGGGGCACACATGTGGCAACTAGAGGAAGCCTGTACACAGCAACAGAGAGTCTGTGCACGGCAACAAAGACCTAGTGCAAACAAAAATTCAATGAAATGCTTTCCCCTTTGCCTCTCCTGGCTTGATAATTTCCCAAATATTCTATTCATATTCTCTATGGCCCCAATTGTAATCCAGTCTGTACACAGCCTGCCACTGTCGTCTCTAGAAATCACAAATATGAAGGTGTTTTACCCTGTTAAAGGCCCTGAGGTGACTTTCCATTGCTTTGTGGACAGTTCTAGTATGACCTAAGTGGATTGTAAGGTTTTCTGCTTCAGGATTTCTCAGTTCCTGACATCTGATTGATCTTTATACACTAGCATCCTTTCAGTTCTTTCAAATCTTTCTTGCCTGAGACACCAGTATAGATCAGACCAGTTACCCAATCCAGAGTAGGTTAGGTATTTTTAATTGATCTAGAGTGTTTGAATTGTGGTGTCGGAGAAGACTTTTGAGAGTCCCCTGGACTGCAAGAAGATCAAAACAGTCATTGCTAAGGGAAATCCACCCTGAATATTCACTGGAAGGACTGATGTTGAAAGTGAAGCTCCAGTACTTTGACCACCTGACATGAAAAGCCGACTCATTGGAAAATACCCTGATGCTAGGAAAGATTGAGGGTAGGAGGATAAGAAGGTGGCAGAGGATAAGAGGGTTGAATGGCATCACTGACTCAGTGGATATGAGTCTGAACAAAATCTGGGAGATAGTGAAGGACAGGGATGCCTGGTATGCTGCACTCCATGGAGTGCAGACATGCAGAGTTGGACATGCTTTAGCAGCCGAACAAAAACAACACAGAGTGTTCTTCTCATATCTGTTTATGAATTCATTCCAGTTTCAACTAACTATACTCATTGGCTTTTCTGCTAGACTGAAAACTCCATGAAGTTTCCAGGAAAGTCTATATTAGTCTTAACTGCGTCTCCAGTGCCTTGTATAGTACCTAGAACTGACTAGAGAATTCAAGACTAACTGCTGAATTAAATAAATAAGGGCCTAAAATCACGAGAATTTAAGTTTTGTCCTCAAGTTGCTATTTCAGACGGTGTGCCATGTGCCCATTTAAATGAAAATTCCATTTAGCTTTTCAATGGGCATAGTGATTTCTATTTATACTAAGTATGAGGAGAGCTCAAAAATTCCATCTTTGGTGAAAAGAACTCAAATAAGAATCTGAAACTTCTTACTGTGAGGCTAGAATAAGGCCCTTGCTGCAGCAGAGCACAAGTTTATTGTCTCAGAAAGTCTGTTCATTAAGCTTCACTGAAATAATATTATTCTCTTCTTTCAGAGTATGATACCAATTATTAAACATAGAAGAAGTGAAGGAAATATAAAAAAATTATCACTAGACAAAAGTAATAGCAATAATTGTGCAGATAAGAATCCTTGATAAATGCTAAAATTAGTAGGCAAAAGTATATAATGAAAAAGATATTTGTATGTTGGGGGAGAATGGATACATGTATATCCATGGCTGAATCTCGTTGCTGTCCACCTGAAACTATCACAACATTGTTAATCAGCTAAACATGAAATAAACTCCAACATAAAATAAAAAGATTTTAAAAAGAATATGCACCTAAAAACATGTGGGGAAATTATAGAGGTGTGTGAACATATTAACTACTAAAAGTAGTGTATCATTTAAAAATATATTTGTGTGAAAAGCTGCTCCACAACAGGAGCAATATGTCATCAGGAAAATGCAAGTTAAAATAACAACAAGATATCGCATATCTATTAAAATGCTTCAAATCTGGAACACTAACATCATCAAATGATGGTGAGGATGCTGAGCAACAGAAATTCTTATCCATTGCTGGTAAGAAAGCAAAATGGTAGAGCCACTTTGGAAGATAGTCCTACAGTTTCTGAAAAAACTAAACATACTCTTACTGTGTGATCCAGAAACTACCCTCCTTGGTATTTACCCCAAAACACTGAAAACTCATGTCCACACAAAAGTGTATATGCTGATGTTTACGGCAGTTTTATTCACAATTGCCCAAACTTGGAAGCAGCCAAGATGTCCTTCAGTAGGTAAATAGATAAATAATGTGTGGTACATCAAGACAAAGGTACTATTATTCGGTACTAAGAAATAAGCTATCAAGCCATGAAAAGACATGGAGGAACATTCAGTTCAGTTCAGTTCAGTTGCTCAGTCATGTCCGACTCTTTGCAACCCCATGAATCGCAGCACGCCAGGCCTCCCTGTCCATCACAAACTCCCGGAGTTCACTCAGACTCAAGTCCATCGAGTCAGTGATGCCATCCAGCCATCTCATCCTCTGGCGTCCCCTTCTCCTCTTGTCCCCAATCCCTCCCAGCATCAGAGTCTTTTCCAATGAGTCAACTCTTCGCATGAGGTGGCCAAAGTACTGGAGTTTCAGCTTCAGCATCAGTCCTTCCAAAGAACACCCAGGGCTGATCTCCTTCAGAATGGACTAGTTGGATCTCCTTGCAGTCCAAGGGACTCTCAAGAGTCTTCTCCAACACCACAGTTCAAAAGCATCAATTCTTCAGCACTCAGCCTTCTTCACAGTCCAACTCTTGCATCCATACATGACCACTGGAAAAACCATAGTCTTGACTAGATGGGCCTTTGTTGGCAAAGTAATGTCTCTGCTTTTCAATATGCTATCTAGGTTGGTCATAACTTTTCTTCCAAGGAGTAAGCGTCTTTTAATTTCATGGCTGCAGTCACCATCTGCAGTGATTTTGGAGCCCAAAAAAATAAAGTCTGACACTGTTTCCCCATCTATTTCCCATGAAGTGATGGGACCAGATGCCATGATCTTCGTTCTCTGAATGTTGAGCTTTAAGCCAACTTTTTCACTCTCCACTTTCACTTTCATCAAGAGGCTTTTGTGTTCCTCTTCACTTTCTGCCATAAGGGTGGTGTCATCTGCATATCTGAGGTTATTGATATTTCTCCTGGCAATCTTGATTCCAGCCTTTTGAGAAACCTATATGCAGGTCAGGAAGCAACAGTTAGAACTGGACATGGAACAACAGACTGGTTCCAAATAGGAAAAGGATATGTCAAGGCTGTATATTGTAACCCTGCTTATTTAACTTCTATGCAGAGTACATCCTGAGAAACGCTGGTCTGGAAGAAGCACAAGCTGCAATCAAGATTGCCGGGAGGAACATTAGATCCATATTAATAAGTGAAAGAAGTCAACCTGAAAAAGTTACATAATACGTGATTCCAGCTACACTCTGCAAAAGGCAAAACTAAGGAGACAGTAAACAGATCAGTGGTTGTCAGGGGTTAAGTGGAAGAGGGGTGAATAGGAGAGCATGGTGGATTTTTAGGGCAGTGAAATTAGTCTGCATAATACTATAATGTTAGATACATGTCGTTATACATTTGTCCAAACCCACAATGTACAAGCCCAAGAAAGAACCCTAATGGATTTTGAGTGATTAAGATGTTTCAATGTATGTTCATTGACTGCAACAAATGTACCACTCTGGTAGGGGAGGCTGCCAAGGCGGGAGACTAGGCATATGCTGGGCAGGGCATATATGGGAAATCTCTGCACCTTCTCCACCATGTTGTTGTGAACCTAAAACTTCTCTAAAAATATAGCTTTTTTTTTTTTTTAAAGGAAAAGGATATTTGTGTTATCTCACAGTCTTTCTTCATAACCTCTTCATTAATTACAATGGGAAACAGAGTAACTTTACAATCCTGAAAGACACCAGGGTAACCAATCCATCAAGCTTTATATATCATCAGTAATCAGACATTTCAATATAGTGTGCCCCAGCTGATGCACTGAGAAGGAACCAGCATCACTTTTGTGTCATCCTTGCCCAAAATGAATACTCTCCACCTCTTACGCCTAACATGAGGAAATATCAGACAAACTCAAATTGAAAGGTATTCTACAAAATAAATGACCAGTACTCTTTGAAGATGACAAGGTAGTGAAGGGAAAGAAAGACTCTGGAACTGCCATCGATTAGAGAAGTCAACAGTGAAATTCAATATGGGATCCTAAATTGGATCCTCCAATAGAAAAAGGACACAGTGGGACAACCAGAGACATTTAAATGAATTATGTATGTTAGTTAATAGTATAATATCAATGTTGATTTCCTGGTTTCAATAATTGTACTGTTGATATGAAAGAAGTTAGCGTTTGAGGAAGCTGGGTGACAGGTATATGAGAACTTGCTCTATTATTTTTGCAACTACTCTGTAAATCGAAAATTACTTAAAAAGAAAAAAGTGTTTAACAAATCTTTTTAGTTAGGCTGATGAATTAAGATTCTTTTGTCTGACATCTTCAAATACCTAGAATCTCTTTCAGATTCTCTATATCAGAGTTTTTCCCTTTTCTAGCCTAGATTTTCCACTTAAATGCACTCATCTGCTTTTTCTAAATTTTATCCATGCTTCTTCTTCTGATGTATAGCTTCTCATATTTCAATTGCCCTCTAATTTACACCCTACTGAGAGACCCTTTTGATTTATAGATGATCGATTTCCTTCTACATGGAGATATGAAGTCTGCCCTTATCCTTACTCATG
Organism: Bos javanicus; assembly: GCF_032452875.1. Lineage (NCBI taxonomy): Eukaryota > Metazoa > Chordata > Mammalia > Artiodactyla > Bovidae > Bos > Bos javanicus. Next base: position 45,106,211 of record NC_083881.1, read on the forward strand.
ATACACCCAAGTGCCTATGGGTGAACTCATCAAAGACTTAGATGATTATTTCTCTATGTGTAGTCTCTGAGGGTTTTTCGCTTTTTTGTTGTTGTTAAATAATCATGTGAAGTTTTTAATCTCAAAATTTGAATCCCAAGAACAAAACAAGTCCAGGCTGGTATCCTGACCTTTGATATAGCAGCTTTCACCAAGGAATGCAAAGCATTTTATGGCATTGGATTCTGGTAATTAGGCCTGGCGTGTTGGGCAAGTCTTGTAAGGCTTATTTTTATGAAGGGATAAAATACTGAGCCCAGAACTCGGGTGTTTCATCCAACACTTACAACAAGCTGGCAGCCAGAGAGGTGGTGCAGTCTGTCCTCTGACCTTCATTTTCCTGCCTTCAGTAAGAGCTCCAACCATTCTCCCTTTATTTTGAGATTTCTTATCTACAGGTTGATAGACCAGAGACTAAGGATTCTGAGAGTCAGCGAGAGGTCTTGGCCCCACCTTGTCTCCCGGCTGCAGTTGAATGAGAGAGGGAGCAAGGTCATGGATTTGCTGGTCACTTGCTCTGTACGGCTCAGTACCTCTACTCAGAAAGTAGGCTTTCAATTCATGTTTGAAGCTGTTTGTTCTTGTTCTCAAGGAGACAGGCTATTTTTCTTTTCTCTTCTTTGGTGAAGTGCACTATATTATAGGCACTACTTCAAAGGGAATAGTTGGACCAGGCTACACTGAAAAATCCCTAGTAACCTGCCATAAATTTAAAACTTTTTAGTACAGTCAATATTTTTCAAATGCTAAAGATAGGAAATATGGTGATTAAAAACAGAAAATTCATCAAATGTATTCCTCAAGGAGAATTTTTGCCTTCTTTCTCCTCTTAGCGTCTTATTCTAAAGACTCCTTCTTATCTTAAAAATACTGACCTTAAGAGTGAGCCAGTAGGATCTAGCTCCAGATTGAAGAGTTGAATATTCAGAGTGAGAATCCTTGGATACATAGCTGGATAGATCTAACTTTGTGCATTTTGTATCAGTTGAGTGTACTGAACTCTTCTAGGAAAACTATGAAGGATTCTGAGACTCCAGATGTTGCAACGTAACAACTTCAAGGTGAATTCCTTCTAATTTTCAAGTAAAAGGTTAAAATTTCCATTGATCAAGACAAAGTGTTTAGGAATGAATAAAATCTATAAGATGACCTTTGCAGAGATGTAGTTTCTTCAATCCAGACCAAGTGGGTTAAGGTTGCATAAGAATTACCCAACAATCTTGCTAAAAAATATAGATCCTTTTACTCCAGTTTTTGATGTCCCAATTCAGTGATGCACAGCCAGACCAGGAAAGCACCATCTTGAAGAATACAAAGACTGAGTCAGGCTAGAGATTTATAAGTTTGGAAAACAACTCTTATTTATTCATCCTTTCATTTATCCACCCACCCATCTGTCCATTCAAGGTATGTTTATTAAATCTCCCTATATGAACAGCTACTATATATTAGTTATAGAAGGATATGCCAGGTGCATAATTACAATCACTTTCTAAAAGGGCATCCAATTAGAGAAGATGTACAAAAAAATCCCATGGATGGAGGAGTCTGGTGGGCTACAATCCATGGGGTTGCTAAGAGTCAGACACGACTGAACGGCTTCACTTTCACTTTTCACTTTTCACTTTCATGCACTGGAGAAGGAAATGGCAACCCACTCCAGTGTTCTTGCCTGGAGAATCCCAGGGACAGGGTAGCCTGGTGGGCTGCCGTCTATGGGGTCGCACAGAGTCGGACACGACTGAAGTGACACAGCAGCAGCAGCAGCACAATAGAATAGGCAATTATGTTGTGTTCTATTAAATGGAAAATTGGGGGCATGCACATAGGGAAATGGAGCTCATAAAAAACAGCACTGAATCCAGAATTGAGGAGTTGAAGAAAATGGCTAAGAGGAAGTAAATTCTCACGTCGGTTTTAAAGGGCAGCTGCAATTAAATGAGTGAAAAAAAAAATTGGGAAAGAGGAATGAGATGAGGGAAAAGTGTGTGCCAAGTCCCCAGGAGAGAAAAGAACAAGATGGACAGATTTCCAGTAGCTTAATACAGCAGGAGTACAAGAAGGACATGAGGAAATTGGTGAGGGGTAAGAATGGAGAGTTAAGAAGAGTATGTCATGAGGGACTTCCCTGGTGGTCAAGTGGCTAGGACTCTGTGCTCCCAATGCAGGGGGCTGGGATTTGATCCCTGATTGGGGAACTAGATTTCACATGCCACAGTTAATAAGAGTTCTCAATGATTGGGGAACTAGATCTCATGCCACAGCCATAGTTCTTGCGCCCCAGTGAAGACCTGGTGCAGCCAAATACATAAATAGATAAAAATAATAAAGATTTTTTAAAAAAGAATAGGTCGTGAAAGGCTCTATGGTAATTGCATGTGACAATTTATCTGGGGCATCCTGGCTCATGCCTGCTGTCCCAGATTAATTTTAATAGACTCTCACTCTCAAAAAATTATGCATTTTATGGCTGGGTATTATATTGGGTGATTGGACCACTAATAGCTAATGCCAAGAAGTCTGCCCTTTTGGTCAGGGGGACATTTTATCCTTCAAGGGTTTCAGAAGGACAGTGAATAGATCAGATTTCTGGTTCAACAGTTTCACTCTGGGTGAAGAATAGAGACTAGATTGAAGAAGGACAGAATTGGAGTCAAGGACATTGTTTGGTGGGAAGTTGTAAAACCCTGGCAAGAGCTGATCGTGGGTTGAACAAGATGATGGTGGTGGGAGTGAGCAGAAAGGAATGAATTACTCAAATACTAACACTCAGACTGCACTTACAAGTTCACACGTGATCTTGAGCAAGTTCACCCAGCACGTATCCTATGAGGCACTTGATAATGATTTCCCTTTTCCTGTTAACCAAGCTCCTCATCCCCAGCACACACTGCCCAGGTCCGCCTCCCATGGTCAGCTCTCCATTTTCTCAAATTAGGTGACCTTAATCGTATTCCCAATTTCTGGTTCCTCTATCCTCCACTTCACATTCCTTTAATGCCCAAATATCAAGTGAACGTCTCCAAGAACAGCCTGATTTCTTGGAAGATATGCTTAAGATGTATAGTTGCTTGAAGAATGCACATATTCATTAAAACAACAATAGCAACAACAGAAGCTCCACCAGGTTTTAACCTAAAATTATATGTCTTGTAGACTACACATTTAAGATGTGTGATCTATGAACACTGTAGCTGCATATTCAGGATTTCCTAAAAAAGTTCTATCACTTGTCCCAGTGTTTTGGTTTAGAAAACATGGTGTCTTTGAAGACAGATAGTGGTTTTTAAAAATCAGCTTCACCCTCCATCATGAACATCTCTTCTCCACCACTCTTCTTTCCTTCCTTCATTTTTTGTCAATGTCTTTTTTTTTTCCCTCACTTTCCCCTTCCCCTCCTGTGTGCACATTTGTCTCTAACCTCACCCCTGAAGACTTTGACCTCTGTTCATTTCAGTTCAGTTAAGTTGCTCAGTCATGTCTGACTCTTTGCGACCCCTTGGACTGCAGCACGCCAGGCTTCCTTGTCCATCACCGACTCCCAAAACTTGCTCAAACTCATGTCCATCAAGTTGGTGATGCCATCCAACAATCTCATCCTCTGTCATCCCCTTCTCCTCCCAGCTTCAATCTTTCCCAGCATCAGGGTCTTTTCCAATGAGTCAGTTCTTCACATCAGGTGGCCAAAGTATTGGAGTTTCAGCTTCAGCATCAGTCCTTCCAATGAATATTCAGAAAGGATTTCCTTTAGAATTGACTGGTTTGAGAGTCCAAGGGACTCTCAAGAGTCTTCTCCAACACCACAGTTCAAAAGCATCAATTCTTTGGCACTCAGCTTTCTTCACAGTCCAACTCTCACATCCATACATGACCACAGGAAAAACCATAGCTTTGACTAGACAAATCTTTGTTGGCAAAGTAATGTCTCTGCTTTTTAATATGGTGTCCAGGTTGATCATAGTTTTTCTTCCAAGGAGCAAGCATCTTTTAATTTCATGGCTGCAGTCACCATCTGCAGTGATTTTAGAATCTGAAAAAATAAAGTCTGTCACTGATTCCATTGTTTCCCTATCTATTTGCCATGAAGTGATGGGACCAGATGCCATGATCTTTGTTTTTTGAATGTTGAATTGTAAACCAGCTTTTTCACTCTCCTCTCACCTTCATCAAGAGGCTCTTTAGTTCATCTTCACTTTCTCCATTAGAGTGGTGTCATCTGCATGTCTGAGCTTATGGATATTTCTCACAGCAATCTTGATTCCAGCTTGTGCTTCATCCAGCCTGGCATTTTGCATGATGTGCTCTGCATATAAGTTAAATAAGCAGGATGAAAATATTCAGCTGTCATGTATTCCTTTCCTAATTTGGAACCAGCCTGTTGTTCCATGTCTGGTTCTAACTATTGCTTCTTGACTTGCATACAGATTTCTCAGGAGGGCAGGTTAGGTGGTTTGGTATTCCCATCTCTTCAAGAATTTTTCACAGTTTGTTATGATCCACACAAAGGCTTTGGCATGACCAATAAAGCAGAAGTAGATGTTTTTCTGGAACTCTCTTGCTTTTATGATGATCCAGCAGATGTTGGCAATTTGATCTCTGGTTCTTCTATCTTTTCTAAATCCTGATTGAATATCTGGAAGTTCTTGGTTCATGTACTATTGAAGCTGGTTTCAAGAATTTTGAGCATTACTTTGCTAGCCTGTGAGATGAGTGTAATTGTGCTGTAGCTTGAGCATTCTTTGGCATTGCCTTTCTTTGTAAATATACAATATTTTTTTTCTCTTTCTGACTTATTTCACTCTGTTTGACAGACTTTAGATTCATTCCCATCTCTAGAAATGACCCAATTTCATTCCTTTTTTATGGCTGAGTAATATTCCATTGTATACATGTACCACATCTTTTTTATCCATTCTGCTTTACTATCCTTTGTAACCCAGTTCCTCTCCACCAAGGTAGACTTTTACCCAAGTCAGTCCCTTTCCTGCAGAATGACACAATCCCCCTTTCACTGTGTTTATACTGAGACTTTACCCCTTAAACTTTTGTGTCTGAGTTGACTTTGCTGAATTTAATATCCATCTTCTCCATGAAATGCTTTCATTTCCTACTCTAGCCTGGAGTTAGCACGCTTCTTTCCCACCTCCTCCCAATTTCTTTAATGCCAATGATTCAACTCTCTTTCTATAGTATACAATTATGCTTTATACTGCAATAAAACTTTGCTATGCATGCATCCCTGATCTTACCAACTAGGCTGTCAGTTCCTGGTCGGGAAATTTTTGTCTTACATGTTCTTATATTACTCACCAAAGCTAGCATAAACTTTACACACAATTAAAGATTTTTAATTATATGAGAAATAGAAAGACTAGCTCCTTATTATCTCTTTCTTTTAGATTTTTCTTTTCAGTTGGCTTCCAGATATCATTGATATTCTGGTCTCTTAGCAATAAGCTTTTGTCATTTAGTCACTAAGTCATGTCCAACTCTTTGCAACCCAAGGACTGTAGCCCACCAGGCTCCTCTGTCCATGGGATTTCCCAGGCAAGAGTACTGGACTGGGTTGCTGTTTCCTTCTCTAGTGGATCTTTCCAACCCAGGGGTAGAACCTGTATCTCCTGCTTGGCAGGTGGATTCTTTACCACTGAGACACCTGGTAGCCCAGGTATAAGTCACTGTGGTATAAGTCACTGTGGTATAAGTCATGAGAATTCCTGGTTATACCTTGTGGTATTTGTTGTTGCTATTGTTCAGTCACTGAGTCACGTCCAACTCTTTGCGACCCCATGGACTTCAGGATACCAGGCTTCCTTGTCCTTCTTGTCCTTCACCATCTCCCGGAGGTTGCTCAAACTCAAGTCCATCGAGTTGGTGATGCCATCCAACCATCTTGTCCTCTGTCTTCCCCTTCTCCTCCTGCCTTCAATCTTTCCCAACATCAGGGTCTTTTCTAATGAGTCATCTCTTCCCATCAGGTGGCCAAAGTACTGGAGCTTCAGCTTTAGCATCAGTTCTTCCAATGAATATTCAGGATTGATTTCCTTTAGGATTGACTGGTGTGATCTCTTTGCAGTCCAAGGGACTCTCAAGAGTCTTCTCCAACACCACAGTTCAAAAGCATCGATTCTTTGGTGCTCAGCTTTCTTTAAGGTCCAACTCTAACATCAATACGTGACTACTGGAAAAACCATAGCTTTGACAATATGGACATTTGTTGATAAAGTAATGTCTGCTTTTTAATACACTGTCTAGGTTTGTCATAGTTTTTCTTCCAAGGAACAAGCGTCTTTCAATTTCATGGCTGCAGCCACCATCTGCAGTGATTTTGGAGCCCAGGAAAATAAAGTCTGTCACTGTTTTCATTGCTGTTTCCATTATACCCAGTGGTATAAGTCATCAGAATTCCTGGTTTGGAACCCTGGGAGAGGTTAGTTTCTCCCATAGAAAATGGGGATATGAAATACTGTTATACTTGTCCTTTTAATTGTCAGAAAGTCAAATGTAACAATATATTGTGGTTTACACTGAATTTATTTTGTAAGTACATATAGATGGAGAAGTCAGTTAATATGTTTTTTAAAATAATTGACTTCATCGTGGACAATATCCAATCTGATATCCTTCTTGTTTTCCATTGCTACTGGGTCACTTATCCTCTGGCCAATAGGTATTTGTCCTTAAACCTGGGGTAACCTATACAACTGGTTCATCCCTAAATGAAAGTCTCAGGGAAAAATCATAAAACTCATTCTAGTAGAACTCTATATACTAGATTTCCCCTCACTTGTAGAGGTAATTGAAAAGTACATGGTCATTGGTGAAACAATTCATTGTGATGTATTCATCTTTTTAGATTAAGCTGTGAGACACAAGTTCATGGTAGGTGCTATGTTTCTTAATGGAGCTTAGTGGAACTTAATAGAAGCTAAATAAGTAAAGAAATGTCTTCTTCCTTCTACTGTATATATGTTAGCTCATATTTAAGCACATTAACCTTCCCCTTCTACAAACAAGTCTTTAGGTGAAGGGGAAGTCTTCACCTAAAAGAGGCATATTTGTTCTATTTCATCTTTCATTCCTTTACCCTGTCATTCACCTCACAAATATTTATTGTTTGTACATTACATGGCAGGCACTATTTGAGGCTTTGGAGATACAGAAGTGAACAAAAAGAAAATTATCTCTAGAAGCAGAGACAGTAAAACAAAGAAATAAAATAGTACAATGGTTATAATAGCTATGTAGGATGTTAACAGGGTGATGTAAGAGAGAGAATAACAGGGTGTGGGCTACATGAGATGGGATGAGCAGAGGTCATTCTGAGAACAGCATATGGACTAATTTGCAAAGAGTTGTGGAAAGACTCTTTGGGGGCAGTGAGAATGGTTAGTGCAAAGGCCCTGAGGTATGAGAGAGCTTGACAAGTTCAAGATACTGAAAGGAGGATGATATACAGGTGAATAGGAGTGAAAAGGTAGAGAGTGGCATGGATTCAAGTTGAAGAAGTAAGTGGCCAAAACCAGGAGTGAGAACAGAAATGAGCAGGCAACTGATGAAAGGAATAAAGTCCCTAAGTAACCCATGTCTTAGTCTCCAAAGCCTGAAACCAGCTTGGAACCTTTGGCTCACCTCATCTGAGCAGTGGTGTATGAGTTGTCTTCTCTAATTCGGACTTTCTTCTGTTGATTTTACTTAGGAAAATTCCTGGTTGGGAGGTCATGGGGAGACACTTTCCATATGCAAATAAAATAATTATTCAAGAAAAATGGCCTAATGTAGTGTAGACAAGTAAGTGAAATATTATCCATCCTCCTGTGGGGTTTCTTAGAAATCAACATGTTTCCCTTTGATTTATAAACTCATGGATTTGAAAGCAAGTTTAATCTGGAAAGTTCTCATTCATTTACATTCAGCATGACATTTGCTTACAGTGGTTTGAAGTTTAAGAAACCCCTTGAGATTTATTTATTTTAAAAAGCAACCATTAAAATTTTAAAAGCCCTTTTAGCTCTTTTCATTCTTAAGAACAGGAAATTACGATTTTTATAAACACAAACAGAAAAGTCTGATGCTAGAGTTCAGTTTGCAACATAAAAAGTAATGGTGGTGGTGTCAGTTTCAAATTAGGCAAATAGATTCACACTTCCTTGGTTTGATGAGAAAAATCAGACTTTGGTAAAATGAGGAATGGGTGTCTTTTATGTAGAGTAGCAAACTATAGCAGGATATCGAGAGTTTAACTGCTTATTTTCTCACTTCACCTCAGCTCAGTGAGTTACTGAATTTCAGAGATTCCAGAAATACCAGACCTTTAGGAAAAAATTATTCAATTATAAATTGACAGTGTTTGAAGAGATTTTATAAAAGGTCATTTTATTGGTTAAGGCATTCTGAGTTGCTAGTGACAGATAATCCATCCACACTGGGCTTAAACAAAAGAAGAAATTATCTTATGTGACTGAAGCAGTCAGAGGTAAAGGGGGTTTCAAGCAGGGAAGAAATTAAGAGACTCAAAAAATGTCATCAAAACTCCGGGTCCTTCTACCTTTAAGCTTTGGCTTCCCCTTTCGGCTTCATGTAATAGCAAGGTGGCTTTAAGTAAACTGAAGCCATATATTCTTTCTCGGTTTCCATTGAAATCCCATGGAGGATTGCCAAGACACACTGGCCGGTTTCTCAGTAATTGTTTCAAGACTCCCCGCATCTCTGATTGGATCAGGAGTTCATTTCTGAGCCAATCACTGCACTTGAGGAGTCTGATTCGCTGACTGGCCTGGCTCCAGAATTACGAGTTACCGATGGATCTAGGGATTTGAATGAATTTTGCTTGAACCACAGGGATTAGAGGTAGAGAAGCGATATTCCAGAGGAAAAACTGGAGAGTCAAACAAATCATCCAACAGAGCCAAACAAAAATGTCCACCCTAGAACCTTCTGCACCCGTTCATCTGATGCTTGAGTCCCTTGAATTGGGAAAGTGGAATAGCAGCCTGGATCCAAGTCCTAGCTTTGCTATAACTTACCTGGCTGATGGGGCCCCGTTGCTTCAGTTCTCTTCACCTCAGGATCCTTGTTTCTAAAAGGCAGGGGTTGAACTTGATGCTGTCTCCGAGTTCTCTTCCAGCTCTGAAATGGTAATGATCTCAAGCTTGCCAAATGAGAATGGGAAGATTCTTTTGGCCTAAGATTTCATGGAAAAGCAAACGGAAGCAGCCCCAGGTGCAGGGCAGAAAAAGGAGCCAGCAGACCCCGGGCCATGGAGCGAAGGAAGCAAAGAGAATGCCCTGGGGAGTGGGGTCAACTCTGGGACAGGACATCTCTCTGCAAGCTAAGGAGCACCCTCCAGTCTCTGCTGAGTACTCTGGGAGTGAGTGTACTGGAGCAGCGGAGATAGTTGCCATAGAGAGGGATAAATAGACTGTTGTTTGGTGCAATAACTTGGATTCTGCCAGGAAGTTTCACACTCAAAATAAATATTATATATGGCTCCCATCGGCAGTGCCTAATCCGGAAAGGAAAAAAAATGTATATTTTAGGAGGTGTTTTAATAAAGTGCTATGATTCTAGATGTTCATGACTTCCCATATAAAATCCCTGAAGTCATATATGTTTTGGAATCCAATTTTTTAGCTTTTGAAAAACAAATATGGAACATGTACCATATATTACCAAAAGTGGGATATAGTGTAGCAGCCTCTAGTCACCAAGTCAATATTTCTACAGTAAAACTTACTAATGTTCACATTGAGAGGTAAATAAAGACTAAAAATAGTCTCCTATTAGGTCAGGTCAGATGTCTGAGAAACAACAACAACACTGTTTTAAGGTTTCTTTGGATTTCAGAGTTATGGATAAAGCACTGCGGACTTATAAGTGCCAGAGCTGAGTAAGATTATTTTGGAAAAGATAAAAAGAGACGAAATATGGAATATTAGCTTTAAAATGACATTACTTTTATTTATTAATCAGGGACATAGAATTTACATCCTTGTCTTTTTCATCTGTGTTAGTCTCTAGTAGGTGTTCAGTAACTCTTTGTGAAATGAATATTGGCTGTGTTCTCACCATTATCCCAAATTCTCCACTGAATGTGTGTGTGCTCAGTCATGTCTGACTCTTCAGGAGCCCTGTGGACTGTAGCCTGCCAGTCTCCTCTGTCCACGGGGATTTCCAGGCAAGAATATTGGAGGTGGGTTGCCATGTCCTACTTCAGGGGATCTTCCCGACCCAGGGATCAAATCCTCCTCTCTTGCATCTCCTGCATTGGCAGGTGGATTCTTTACCATTGTGCCACCGGGGAAGCCCTGCCCCAATCCTAGGAACTGCTTAGAGTTCTCCCAACATGCTCAAGCCATCTTCCCTTGTTCCTTGCCCATGGTGTCCTCACTTTCTAAAGCTGCCCATCCCCTCAAATGCCTCACTAACTTACATTTGTGATTCAGATTCAGTTCAGACCCCTGTTCCTTTAGGAAGTTGTTCTGATCATGCCCAGCTGGGCCCTCCTCTGTATACCTATAGTGAGCACTCTGTTTATGATCCTATTACAACATACTTTATAATGTCTATATTCTTGCATGGGATTGTTAGATTTCTATGAGCAGAGGCCAAGAAATTCATATCCTATTACCTAGAAAAACTCATAATATCCTGCAATAAATTTTTAGTGAAAGAATACACACACACACACACACACAAACTCACACATCCCACATATTAAGGGATGAATATTGGTGAATGAATATACACACACACACATATATGCACACTCACATCCCACATAAAATTCAATATGTCCTTTTACTTTTCCAAAATGTAAAATATTGGCCCATGAAATCTAGGACATTTTTTTTTTGCCTTTTCATGACTCAAATGACTAGTATATCATTCAGCGTAGGCAGGGTTATCTTTCAGTAAAAACCAATCTGGAATCTTGGAGGCCACCTGGCCCCTAAGCGGCTCAACCCCCTCATGTGTGCAAGTCATAAAACATCTGGAGTATGCGAGGACCAGCAGAATTTCAGCTATGAAGATGTTTAGTTTGCTGTCTACACTTAGAACGAGATTTATGAGTAAAAGCACACAGTTTATTATCACGTTGATTTTTATAAAGCAACTTCTAGATCAATATCAATTTGTTTTATTCTACTTCTATGTCAGCTTCTAAAGCCTTGATTCTCTCAGTCTTTACATCTTTTTAAAAAATTTTTATTTCATATAGGAGTAGAGTTGATTAACAATGTTGTACGAATTTCAGGAGTAAAGTGATTCAGTTTATACATATATATGTATCTTTTCTTTTTCGGATTCCTTTCCCATTTAGCTTGTTACAGAATACTGAGCAGAGTTCCCTGTGCTACACAGTAGGCTCTTGTTGATTATCCACTGTATGCTATATTTAAAATGGATAACCAACAAGGACGTACTGTATAACACGGGGAACTCTGCTCAATGTTATGTGGCAGCTTGGACGGGGAAGGGGTTTGGAGGAGAAGGGAAACATGTATATATGTATGGCTGAGTCTCTTTGCTGTTCACCTAAAACTATTGCAGCATTGTTAACTGACTATATCCCTATACAAATTAGGAAGTTCAAAAGAAAAAAAGAATAAATAAATATAGCAGTGTGTACATGTCCATCCCAGAGTCGCAATCTGTCACTTCCTGGACCACCACATACCCAGTCATCTAAGGAGTCCTTCCCTCCTTCCTCTTCCTGCTCTTAACACCCTAACCATCACCTCTGTGTGTCTGGGTTACAGCACTAGCTTCCTGAGTATCCTGTGTCCTACTTCAACCCGTCTCTACACCTCACAGCTAGAATAATCCTATTAGAACATTCTTAGGTGTGTCAGTGTTTCTCCAGAGTTTACAGAATAAAGTATCAAAGCTATAGCTTAGTATTCAAGGCCTGTTATCATTTGTCCATGACCTCCACTCTGACCTCACTTTCTCATTATCTCCTCTGAAAGCCTTTGGCTCATGTGCAGGGGCCCTCCTTGAGTCTCTGTGCCTTATCTAGCCTGGCTTAATGACAGTTCTTATCTCTTAGGGTTGTCATTAAGATTGAATGAAACAATGCATTATAAAGCTCCTAGCACACTGCCCTATGGTACAGTTGGCTCTTGATATTACTGTGGCACATGGTTAAAAATATATATGACAGGGACTTCCCTGGTGGCTCAGACGGTAAAGCATCTGCCTACAATGCAGGAGACCCAGGTTCAGTCCCTGGGTCAGGAAGATCTCCTGGAGAAGGAAATGGCAACCCACTCCAGTACCCTTGCCTAGAAAATCCGATGGACGGAGAAGCCTGGTAGGCTACAGTCCATGGGGTCGCAAAGAGTCAGACACGACGGAGCGACTTCACTTTCACTTCCCTGGCAGTCCAGTAGTTAAGACTTTGCCTTCAATTACAGGGGCATTGGATTTGGTTCCTGGTGGGGGAGCTAAGATTCCGCCATGACTTGTGGCCAAAAAACCAAAACAAACAGAAACAGAAACAATATTGTACCAAGTTAAATAAAGACTTTAAAAACGGTCCACATCAAAACAACTCTTTAAAAATACACAGGACACCTCTGTGACTCTGATCAGCAATGCCTTTTTAATTATGAGTGTCCGCGTCCTGTGCCAGTGCATCCCTCACTCATTATCACCCTGAGCACAGAGAGCATTCTAACCAGCACACACATGCCAGTCATTCACATCTGAAAACCATATAAATAGTTCTAACTTAGTGCTTTGCGGTGCATAGTTCCAGTTCCCATCATTCAAATGATGGCATGACACTGTAGTCCTCAGTCTCATGGAGTTTCACTGTGACTGCCAACAGTTAAGCAGCCACTCAAAAGAGTAACCATTTTCAACATCAAAGAATTTGCTTTTTTAGCTGCCAGGGATGGAGTGTTATAAATCCACTATGCTGTGTATTTTTTTTTTTAATTGAAGTATAGTTGATTTACAATGTTTCAGGTACAGCAAAGTAATTCAGTTATACATATTAATATGAATATGTATACATTCATATACATAGATTAGTTTCTTTTCTATTATAGGTTATGAGAAGATATTATATATAGTTCTTTTGCTAAACAGTAGGAACTGTTGTTTGTCTGTTTTATATATAGTGATATTTATCTGTTAATACCAGACTTGTAATTTATCCTTACCTCTCCTTCCCAGTTTGGTAACCATAAGTTTGTTTTTTATGTCTGTGGGTCTGTTTTATAAATTAGTTCATTTTATCATTTGTTTTAGATTCCACCTATAAGTTATATCATCTGATATTCATCTTTGTCCATCTTCACTTAATACGATAATCTCTAGGTCCCTCCACGTTGCTGCAAGTGATGTTATTTCATTCTTTTTCATAACTGAGTAATATTGATATATATATATATGAATTATATATATATATAAAATATATAGTTATATATTTTATAACTATAAAATATATCTTCCCTGGTGGCTCAGACGGTAAAGAATCTGCAATGTGGGAGACCTGGGTTTGATCCCTGGGTTGGGAAGATCCCCTGGAGGAGGGCATGGCAACCCACTCCAGTATTCTTGCCTGGAGAATCCCCATGGGCAGAGGAGCCTGGTGGGCTACAGTGCATGTAGTCACAAAGAGTCAGACACGACTGAGTGACTGAGCACAGCACATATATATATATATATATATATATATATATATATATATATATAGTACATGTCTTCTATATATATGTGTATACATATATATCAGTTCAGTCACTCAGTCATGTCCGACTGTCTGTGACCCCATGGACTGCAGCACGCCAGGCTTCCCTGTCCATTGCCAACTCCCGGAACTTGCTCAAACTCATGTCCATCAAGTTGGTGATGCCATCCAACCATCTCATCCTCTGTTGTCCCCTTCTCTTCCTGCCTTCAATCTTTCCCAGCATCAGGGTCTTTTCCAATAAGTCAGTTCTTTACGTAGGTGGCCAAAGTACTGGAGCTTCAGCATTACTCCTTCCAAAGAATATTAAGGATTGATTTGCTTTAGGATTGACTGGTTTGATCTCCTTACTGTCCAAGGGACTCTCAAGAGTCAGCTCCAACACCACGGTTCAAAAGCATCAATTCTTTGGTGCTCAGCTTTCTTTATAGTCCAACTCTCACATCCATACATGACCACTGGAAAAACCATAGCTTTGACTAAAAGCTATATATGTATATATTATTATATATATACACCATATATATATATATATTATATATATCTTCTGTATCCATTTATCTGCTGATGGACACAGATTACTTCCATGTCTTAGTTATTGTAACAAGTGCTGCAAAACACTGGAGTACATGTATCTTTTCAAGTTAAAGTTTTTGTCTTTTCCAGATATATGCCCAAGAGTGGGATCTCTGGAGTACGCTGTGTAGTATTAAGGTTGTCAAGGATGTCATACCAGCCACTGGTTTACTTGCTGAGAATAGGGGTCGGCCACTTGTTGGCTGTTTATAAATGTTCCCTTATTTAAATTGCCTGAAATCAGACTATAAAAACAATGCTGTACTGAAGCAAGAGTGCTGGACTAGAAATCTGAAAATCTGTCTACTGAGACCTATTTAGAGCTAATGGTGTAATCCATTAGCATCCGTTTATTTCTCAGTAGAACGTGAATAATATCTGTCTTCTTAGAAGACTGTTGTGAATAACAAATTACACTTGTGAAAATGTCTTGTTTAAATTGATAGTTTGATTTCTGTCTGCAATTTGCATCTATAAAACATAGTGTAATATTCAAAGCATGTAAGAAAAGATTTTCATTAACTCTGTGGTATTTGCTGAAATCATTGTTTCTTTAGGACCAAATTTGGTTCCTTTCTCAGAGGTAAGTAACTATAACACTGAGTCAACTGCAAGCAAGTTTTGAGAAGGTTTCTCATTATTATCTCTTATGACTTTTGCTGTTGGTTTTCCTGAAGGGAAAGAAGGCATATGGAAGAAAGGGACTTAATAGAGGATAGGAAATTTGAGAAATATGATTATTGGGGAGTGGATGAAAAGAAAATTTGAATTTTTCTCCTTAATATTGAAAACTGAGTTGTTTGATTAAAAAGAAAATGATTTATTTGGGCTAATATCTGTGTTACCAGAGTAACACAAAGACTCCATTACCCCCTGGAGGAATGTCATGGGTCAGTTCATAACAGCAACAAAAACAGCAGCAGCAGCAGCAGCAGCTCCTGAGCCAATTCTTGTTGTTGTTGTTCAGTCGCCAAGCCGTGTCCAACTCTCTACGACCCCATGGACTGCACCACACCAGGCTTCCCTGTCCTTCACCATCTCCTGGAGCTTGCTCAAACTTGTGTCCATTGAGTCAGTGATACCATCCAACCATCTCTCATCCTCTGAAACCCCTTCCTCCTCCTGCCCTCAGTCTTTCCTAGCATCAGGGCCTTTTCCATTAACGGACTAGCCTTCAATCTCCCAGTAGAGCCAAAATAGAAAACAAGATCTACCTGGCTCTCAACTCTATTTCTTTCATGGCACCACCCCACAAAGCTGGTTGTGAAAATAACTGTGACTTCAATCACGGAGGCCAAAGACTGAAAGAGAGGTGACTACAAGATGTAGCATTTTTTTCTTTTTACTTTGATTATTACATGACAAGCAGGATGGCTTTAAAGTGTGTTGCTATTAATAATTTAATCACCATTAAGGTTGTAAGTGAAGACTGACAGCAGTGCCCATCTTCAGTAGAAGGAGCTACCAAGTTTTGCAAATGGAGAAATCCGTGACTATGTTCCCAAATTGTATTTTGATTAACAACAAAAGATATTGAAAGGTGTTTGAAAAAATGACTTTTAATTGTAATGTAATGACTGTCTCAAGAACATGAAAGTGCTGATGTTTTTCGCATCTCCCCTCACTCCTTCTAGTGGCTCAGACGATAAAGAAACCGCCTACAATTCAGGGGACCCCGGTTCAATCCCTGGGTCGGGAAAATTCCATGGAGGAGGGCATGGCACCCCACCCCAGTATTCTTACCTGGGAAATCCCATGGACAGAGGAGCCTGGCAGGCTACAGTCCATGGGGTCACAAAGAGTCGGACAAGACTGAGCAACTAACAACTCTCACCCTTCCACACCCAAGTGGAAACAGGCATTATGATTACATTTATTGCTATCTGTGTTTTTAATGATTAAGTTTTGGCTTAGTGACTTAAAAGGAGCCAAACTCTCATCCCTTACTTAGGACAGAATGCTACATATGGCCTTAAACTGTGGGTTTACATATAAGCCTGAGGCAAGGGACTCAAGAGCAGATCATGTTAAAATGGAAAATCTTTCTGGTTTTCCACTCTTGAGTAGCTACCTATCGTCTCTAAGCTGTGCTCATACTGCCCTCTCCTGGTTGGATGGAAGAACAGCTAAAAGAAAAGTGAATGTGCGTTTCAGCATTGAATGCTCTTCGATTAATCTGAATTTAATCGAAATGGAAATTACCAAGTAGTCAAGAGAGGAAAACAACGGGACAGAAAAAGGATTCTCATTTGTGACTTTGCAGTGTGAGTACAAGCCCAGACTAAGCATATTTCATGAAAAAACACCCCAACCAAAGTCTTGCTTTAGGGTCATTTGATCAGTAGGGTTGTCCCACAGCTATCAATTGTGAGTGACCAGAGCTCATCTGAGTTCCGGAGAGATTTGCCTCAGGTGCACTAAATTGTAGGACAGGATTCAGTGGAGACATGCAACCCATGTTGCATTTGTTTTCATACACTTCATAGCTTGGTGCCCTTTGTTGAACCCTGACGGCAGATGAAAAGACTGATCGCAGGCTGGAGTGCAAAAACAGAGGCAGCTGGACATCTGTGGGAAATGTCTGTGTCTTGTTGTAAAGCACTCTAGCATTTCTCCAGTGTTTATCAACCAAGTGCATGGCCGTGATATAACCTAAAAGTATAAATTTGCCTAACTCTTTGCACTCGGTTCAGAATTGTCAAATGTGTTCGGTTTCAATACTTCCTGGCTTCTTGGGTCATATCGCTTGGGTTGGAAATGTCACATGACATTAAACAAATCCTCACGTTTCAATGACCTTAGTTTTCACATCTGGAAAATGGCAATCATAAGGGTATGTCTAGGGGTTTCGGGAGGGTGTGATACATCTAATGTTCTTGGATCAGTGACTGTGTGTGCTCATTTGCTAAGTCGTATCTGACTCTTTTGTGACCCCATGGACTATAGCTTGCCAGGCTCCTCTGTCTATGGAATTTTCCAGGCAAGAATATTGGAGCAGGTTGCCATTTTCTACTCCAGGGGATCTTCCTGACCCAGGGATTGAACCTGCGTCTCTTGTGTCTCCTGTATTGGCAGGCAGATTCTTTACCACTGTGCCACCTGGGAAGCCTGGATCAGTGACTAGCATCCAGTAAATGTTCAATAAATGTTAGCTGTCTGCGACCCCTGCAGCACGCCAGGCCTCCCTGTCCATCCTGGAGTTTACTCAAACTCAGGTCCATTGAGTTAGTGATGCCATCCAACCATCTCATTCTATGTCATCCCCTTCTCCTCCTGCCTTCAATGATGCTGATCTTTCCCAGCATCAGGGTCTTTTTCTAAGGAGTCAGTTCTTCACATCAGGTGGCCAAAGTATTGGAGTTTCAGCTTCAACATCAGTCTTTCCAATGAATATTCAGGACTGATTTCCTTTAGGATGGACTAGTTGGATCTCCTTGCAGTCCAAGGGACTCTCAAGAGTCTTCCCCAACACCACAGTTCAAAAGCATCAATTCTTCGGCACTCAGCTTTCTTTTCAGTCCAACTCTCACATCCATACGTGACTACTGGAAAAGCCATAGCTTTGACTAGAGGGACCTTTGTTGGCAAGGTAATGTCTCTGCTTTTTAATATGCTGTCTAGTTGGTCATAACTTTTCTTCCAAGGAGTAAGCTTGTAGTAAGGAGTGGTTTTAGAAAAGGCATAGGAACCAGAGATCAAATTGCCAACATCCATTGGATCATCAAAAAAGCAAGAGAGTTCCAGAAAATCATCTATTTCTGCTTTATTGACTATGCCAAAGACTTTGACTGTGTGGATCACAATAAACTGTGGAAAATTCTTCATGAGATGGGAATACCAGACCACCCAACCTGGCTGTTGAGAAATCTGTATGCAGATCAGGAAGCAACAGTTAGAACTGGACATGGAACAACAGACTGGTTCCAAATAGGAAAAGGAGTACGTCGAGGCTGTATATTGTCACCCTGCTTATTTAACTTATATGCAGAGTACATCCTGAGAAATGCTGGGCTAGATGAAGCACAAGCTGGAATCAAGATTGCCAGGAGAAATATCAATAACCTCAGATATGCAGATGACACCACCCTTATGGAAGAAAGAGAATAACTAAAGAGCCCCTTGCTGAAAGTGAAAGAGGAGAGTGAAAAAGTTGGTTTAAAGCTCAACATTCAGAAAACTAGGATCATGGCATCCAGTCCTATCACTGCATGGCAAATAGATGGGGAAACAGTGGAAACAGTGGCAGACTTTATTTTGGGGGGCTCCAAAATCACTGCAGATGGTGACTGCAGCCATGAAATTAAAAGATGCTTACTCCCTGAGATTAACATATCTAACATTCAGAAAATTTAAAAAAAGGAAAAATGCACATTCAAAATGGCCAGGCAATGATAAGTACAACTCAAGGGCTTTGCTCACTGCCTATGGACAGGAAGTCAACCCATATTTGCTTCCCTTTCATTTTAACCTCATTCCAGTAGCTTAAATTAAAGAAGACTTGGTACCTGATTATACCACCTTTCAGATGTGCACCTTGATTCTTGACTCTGTTGGCAAAAATTGAAAAGGGAGAGGGATTCCTGGTCATTCTTCATTTCAGAAACAATATACAAAATCTTTGTGGACTAAGTGAGGTTACCATGTTAGAATACCAGGCCACCAGAAGCCGGCAGCTGATCAGAGGGTTATGAGAGTGAGTTGGTAGAAAGAGAAAAAGGAGGTGGATTATAAAAATAGGACCCATGTCTTTGATCGCAGGGGATGCACTGCTGTATGTTCCTGAAAGGAAGCACTAAAATCCTCAGACTAAAGTGGTACAGCCAAGACTTTGGGACAAACTCACTCAGGGCAACTGGGGAAACTTCAACGCTTGCTTGAGGCAGAAAAAAAATTCTAGGGGTGAAAAAAGAGAAATTATGAGAAATTAGCTGGGCGGGTGCAATTTTTCAAGTGGACGTAAGCCTTTTGGGACAGAGCCCAAACTCCTTAGCGTGACACAGAAGGACCTTCATAATGGGAGACTAAATCTAGACAGCATATTAGAAAGCAGAGACATCACTTTGCTGACAACAGTCCATTTAGTCAAAGCTTTGGTTTCAGTAGTCATGTACAGATTTGAGAGTTGGACCATCAGGAAGGCTGAGGACTGAATAATTGATGCTTTCGAAATGTGGTGTTGGAGAAGACTCTTGAGAGTCCCTTGGACAGCAAGGATATCAAAGTAGTCAGTCCTAAAGGAAAGCAACCCTGGATATTCATTGGAGGGACTAATGCTGAAACTGAAGCTCCAATACTTCTGCCACGTGATGCTCCACCACCTAATTAGAAAAGACCTTGATGCTGGGAAAGGCTGAAGGCAGGAAGACAAGGGGACGGAAGAGGATGAAACGGTTGAATGGCATCACCGATTCAATGGACATGAGTTTGAGCAAGCTCTAGGAGATGGTGATGGACAGGGAAGCCAGGCATGCTGCATTCCATGGGGTCACAGAGAGTCAGACACGATTTAGGGACTGAACAACGAATACTAACAACTCCAGCATCATCCCTGAATCTGTCACCATGACACATTCCAAGCTGTCACTATCACACATTCCAAGCTGACTCCACAGGGAACCACTTTGCTTCCTGAACACAGTATCTCTTTTTCTGAGCCTTTACACAAGTGAGTCTGATACTAAGCAATACCCTGTGGGGCTCCTGGGCACAAAAGCCTTTCTGTGTCTCCCATTTCTTGATGACAGGAAATAGGCTTCATTCAGCCTTCATGACCTTCCCTGAGTTCCAATGGGCAGGTTCAAACAGCTGTTAATTAGGGAAGGGAGGGGATGCAGAGACAAGGGAGGAACAGTCAAGGAACCATAGTGCAGCCTTGGGGCAGGGTCCTGGTTCCCCCTCAAGCAATATACATAACAATATCTTTGAGCTGTTTTGCAGATACTGAATCCTCCACCAGGTAATGGCAACCCACTCCGGTACTCTTGCCTGGAAAATCCCATGGACGGGAAGCCTGGTAGGCTACAGTCCATGGGGTCGCAAAGAGTCAGACATGACTGAGCAACTTCACTTTCCTTTTCCCTTCCACCAGGTAGGAGAAACTAAGGGTGTGCTGCCTACTAGCACATAGATCCTAGCTCCCAGGCTACCAGGAGGTTGATGCTGACTCCCACTTACCTTACTGCTGCTGCTAAGCCACTTCAGTCGTGTCCGACTCTGTGCGACCACTTACCTTACCACCAACAAATCAGAAGACTGTCCCTGAGCTGATCATGCCCTCTTTGAACCATTACTGTATCATTTCTCACTACTTTCTCCAGGAACACACAGTTTTTGAGGACATTAGCCCACTGT
Organism: Bos javanicus; assembly: GCF_032452875.1. NCBI lineage: Eukaryota > Metazoa > Chordata > Mammalia > Artiodactyla > Bovidae > Bos > Bos javanicus. The sequence continues at coordinate 45,126,879 of NC_083881.1, forward strand.
GATCCTCTTTGCCTGGCAAAGCAATAAAGCTATTCCTTTCTACTTCACGCGAAACTCTGTCTCTGAGATTTAGCTCAGTGTCGAGGTACAGAGGCTAGATTCAGTTTCGGGCCCCTCTGCCTGGAATGCCCGTCTCCTTACTGTCTTGATACTTTCTTGTGTGTGTGTTAATCGCTCAGTCCTGTCCAACTCTGCGACCCAATGGACTGTAGCCCGTCAGGCTCCTCTGTTCGTGGAATTCTCCAGGCAAGAATACTGGAGTGGGTAGCCTTTTCCTTCTCCAGGGGATCTTTCCAACCGGCTCTAATTCATCCTATAGATCCCTTATATATATCAGTTCTACCAAGAAGCACACTTCTCCCCTCTACAACCTTCCCTCATGCTTCCATAGCATTCTAGGCTTATCTCTAAAATCAGCTTTTTCTATCTTTATTAGTTCAGTCAGTAAAGAATCTGCCTGCAATGCAGGAGACCCGGGTTTGATTCCTGGGTTGGGAAGATCCCCTGGAGAAGGAAATGGCAACCCACTCCAGTGTTATTGCCCAAAGAATCCCATGGACAGAGGAGCCTGGCAGGCTACAGTCCATGGGGTCGCAAGAGTCGGACACAACTTAGTGGCTAAAGAGAGAGAGAGAGAATTGTACATTAATTTACAGATCCCCTCCTTATGGACAGTTACTGGGTCTTATTCATCATCGTGGTTTCATCTCTTCCACAATTCTTGTCCTAAAATAGGTTATCAGTACATAGTTTGAATAATTGAAAAGACTCTCTTACTTTCCTTAGGAACAATCCAGAATTTCTACTTGAGAAGTTCTCACTTAGTGGCTGATTTTACCTTAGTCGTAAGGTCACCCTTAGGGCATTGCTTAAGGACATGGCAAGACTTTAAAAGCCCTGAAATCAGCAACCACTCTAGAATTCTTTTCTTTTACTTTTAAGAATCTCCACCAATGTATAATTTATCATTATTTGTATACAACAACTGCCCTGAAGCAAGCTGACATTTTAGCTTTAAATGCAACCAGTGATATACTAAGGAGAAGACAATGGCACCCCACTCCAGTACTCTTGCCTGGAAAATCCCATGGACGGAGGAGCCTGGTGGGCTGCAGTCCATGGGGTCGCTAAGAGTCGGACAAGACTCAGCAACTTCACTTTCACTTTTCATTTTCATGCATTGGAGAAGGCAATGGCAACCCACTCCAGTGTTCTTGCCTGGAGAATCCCAGGGATGGGGGAGCCTGGTTGGCTGCCGTCTATGGGGTCGCACAGAGTCGGACACGACTGAAGCGACTTAGCAGCAGCAGCAGCAGCAGCAGCAGCAGCAGCGATATACTAAAGCATTTTATATTCTGAAAATACGTGGTCCAAATACATGACGACTGAACGTAGAACTATCTGCAACATGAAGGGGTTTGACTGATTTGCCTGGTGGTGCTTAAAATATCTTGGAGGCCTTCACACTCATTGTCCAATTAGACTCTTACAACAGTCCCTTACAGGCCCAGACTGCAATTTCCAATCTTCTAGAGAAGGAAATTATGATCGCTGTATAGTTTTCCCAGGTTTATTCAGTAAACAGGTGGATTCCAGAGTTGACAGTCCTTACCATTTCTAACTTGGAGCTTGCATCTGAACTCTAGATTTGTACATGCAATCGCTTCTCAACATGGGCACCTAAGGAATCTTAAACTCAAAAACAAATTTGAAGGACTTTCCTTGGTGGTGATTAAGATTCCATACTTCCAACACAAGGGACACAGGTTCGATTCCTGGTTGGGGAAGTGGGTCCCACGTGCCGCAACTAAGAGTCTGTATACTGCAACTAAAGATCCCAAGTGCTGCAACTAAGACCTGGTGCAGTCAAACTAATTAATTAATTAAAATTTAAACAAACAAAGCAAACTTCACATGTCTGTATGCGTTGAATTGTGTCCCCTCACCGAAAAAAATTATATTCAAGTTCTAACCTCCAGTACCTTGAATGTGACCTTATTTGCAAATAGACTCTTTGCAGATGCAATCACTGAAGCAAGGTCATTAAAGTGGGTCCTAATCCAATGTGATTGTGTCTTTTTAAGAGACAAACTCAGATAGAATGCCATGAAATAACAGACACAGAGACTGGAGTGATGCAATTGTAAGGCAAGGAACCTCAAGGATTGCCAGTCACTGCCAGAAACTAGGGAGAGGCAAGAAAGAACTCTATCAGAGTCTGAGAGAGAGCAGGGTCCCGCCAACACCTTGATATCAAGCTTCCAGAATGTGGAAGCAAATATGTTTCTGCTGTTTTAAGTCACCACTTTGTGGTACTCTAATACAGCAGCCTTAAAAAATTAATACAATATCTAAAGCCTAACTTTTGATTCTTTTCTAAACCACTTCCTCGCATCAGTTCAGTTCAGTTCAGCCGCCCAGTCGTGTCTGACTCTGCGATGCCATAGACTGCAGCATGCCAGGCTTCCCTGTCCATTGCTAACTCCCAAAGCCTACTCAAACTCATGTCCATTACATCAGTAATGCCATGCAACCGTCTCATCCTCTGTCATCCCCTTGTCCTCCCACCTTCAATCTTTCCCAGCATCAGGGTCTTTTACATTGAGTCAGTTCTTTGCATCAGGTGGCCAAAGTATTGGAGTTTCAGCTTCAACACCAGTCCTTCCAGTGAATATTCAGGACTGATTTTCTTTAGGATGGACTGGTTGGATATCCTTGCTGTCCAAGGGACTCTCAAGAGTCTTCTCCAACACCACAGTTCAAAAGCATCAGTTCTTTGGCACTCAGCTTTTTTTATAGTCCAACTTCCTTCTACAGTTTCTTTCAAAGCAGTAAATGGCAACTCCATCTTTTATCTCTGTTGTTTTCCTCTTGTTCACACTCCAAACCCAGTCCATCCACACATTCTGCTGGCTTTACCTTCACAGCATGCCTAGAGTCCAACCACTTATCACCACCTCCACTGCTGTTGGGGGCCAGAGTGAGGTACTCCGCCCGTGACAAAGGTCATGAGGAAGGAGGCTCGACATACGCAAAGGTGGGATCGAGCCTCAGGAGTCCCCCTGGAAATCCTTGAGCGTCTACCCCCATAACCAGAGCCTGCCTACTTTACTACTTTGTGCTCTTACCTACACCTCTGACTTTACGGGGGGCTGTCCCCCACCACCTCTTTCGGAGAAGGAGTTAACCTAGAGCTCCAGTCAATAAAAACTCTTGGGCGTGATAAGAGTGTTTTAACCTACAAACTCCTCTGAAGGTTCTCTGGCCTGCCTGACAGGCTTGTCCGGCCACATGTGATCGCTCACAGCCTCCCAACCGTGAGAGGCACAAGATGCTTTAAACCTTCTAAAAACAGGTTCCTTAGAAAAGTTAGAAAACTATTAGTATAAGTATAATGGGCTAATTAGAAATTGTGTTGGTGAAGGGTTTTTCATTTGTTGAGCCAATGTTTGTTGCTACGTCTCCACATCCCCTGCCCTTACACACATTAATGAATATATAGAAGAAATAAGTATTAACCTTTGATATTAATCACGTTAGACCTTAGGCTAAGTAAATTCTTTCCTTAACTAAAACCCACTACACCCTCACCCTGTAGGAATGTAACTTTACTTGGGTGGCATCTGTTTTGAGAATAATCAGCCCTGGAGAAATAAGTGTCCTGATTGACTGACCGCTGTCACAAGGAGAGGGTCGTAAATTGTCAGCAGGCCCCCCTGGCCAGAAGATGATGTAACACCCCTAAGACCTCTGTATACATTTGTGTGAAGCACCTGACTTTAATAAAAGTCAGGACTGCTGTCCCCACGTGACTTTTGTATAACATCTTAGTGTATAAAAACAGACTCTGGAAAATAAAGAATTGGGATCAGTTTCTTGAAATACTGGTCTCCCCATGTCTCTCTCTCCCTCTGGCTGAGTCTCCATCTGGAGCGCGGAACCCACCAAGCTTACTAATTTTGCCTGGGCTTCTAAGATCCAACCGGGGAGGCCTCAGTGTCTCCTCTCCTTCGGGAGAACGGAAGGACGCCTGCGGCCTACGTAAGTGGTGCAAGCTTCTTGTCTTGAAGTTTTATTGGCCCCCCGCGTAAACCAAGCTACTCAGCCTCTTTTCTCCACTGAATTTTCCTACTGAGCTATCCTTATTCTATTACTCTTTATATCTCTAATCAATATCTAATTGAAACTATCGTATCCTGACCCTCGCCGACGCCGTCTCTCCTTCGAGTACCCTGGATCAGCCGGGGCTGGTCCCCGGCACACTGCTGCCCCTCTGATCTGACCACCAGCATCTCTCTCACCTGGTTTATTGCAACAGCCTCTTAATGTACACGTTCTTCCACCTTTGTTCCTCTACAGCCTGTTCTTAGCCCAGCAACCAGCATGATCTTGCTAAAACCTAAGTCAAATCATACCGCCTTCTGCTCACAACCCTTCAATGGCTTCCCAACAAACACAGAAAAAGGTAGAGTTCTTTCATGTAAATACAAGACCCTATATGAGCTGCCGGAGAAAGCAAAGGCACCCCATTCCAGTACTCTTGCCTGGAAAATCCCATGGACGGAGGAGCCTTGTAGGCTGCAGTCCATGAGGTCGCTAAGAGTTGGACACGACTGAGCGACTTCACTTTCAACTTTCACTTTCATGCATTGGAGAAGGAAATGGCAACCCACTCCAGTGTTCTTGCCTGGAGAATCCCAGGGATGGCGGAGCCTGGTGGACTGCCGTCTATGGGCTCGCACAGAGTCAGACACGACTGAAGCGACTTAGCAGCAGCAGCATATGAGCTGCATCTGCCGGCACTGCTTCCTGCTTCATGTCACCAGACTCCTCCTGTCCACTTCTCTCTGGCTCTGCTAGCCACTAGCTTGATCCTGGATCACAACAGGCATGCTCTGAACTCAGTCCTCTGGAGAGATTGTCCAAGTCCCTAAAGGCTTTTCTCTTAGTCACCTGCTTGCATCCATCACCCAACTTCAGGATTCTGCTCCTTGCCTCTAAGCTTCCCTACCCAATTTATTTAAAATAACTGTATGTCCAATGATTTTCCTATACCCTTTACCTTGTTTCATTTATCTCATTAGCACTGACGAATGTCTAACCTTTCATACAGGTGCTTTGCATCTGTTTACTGCCTCTCTCCTCACGTACAATGTAAACCCTATGAGGATAATAGCATTGCTTTCTTCCTTGTCTCTGTAACATCTAGAATCATAGCTGACATGTAAAGGAATTCAATAAATGTTTGTTGAATAAATGGATAATAAAGTCTCTTAAGTCAGTCTGCTACTTTTCCCATTTATTCAAATGACAGAAAAAGAAATCCAGTGTCAATGACATAAATGACTAAACGAGATTAGCTTTTATAAAACTAGTGAATATACTCAACACACTAACAATTTATTTGCATTCCCATGAATTAACCACCATAAAATATTTAAACAATTTAAATACCTTGTCAGACTTACCTGAAATGGCCAATAGATTCAAAAGTGGAGGAGGAGAAAGAAAAGAGATAAGAAAGAGGCAGGAGGAGGACTTTTATAGTTTATCAAGATAAGAGTGTGCACTATCAAAACAAAAAGAATGAATACTATTAGTAGTTTTAAAACTGAATGGTTTTGGTGACATAGAATTGGCTGAAGGAGATTGAGGCTAATTTAGGGAAGCCCTTACATCTTTCTGGGCTTCCCCGATAACTCAGTTGGTAAAGAATCTTCCTGCAATGCAGGAGACCCCAGTTCCATTCCTGGGTTGGGAAGATCCACTGGAGAAGGGATAGGCTACCCACTCCAGTATTCTGGCCTGGAGAATTCCCAAAGAGAATGACTGAGCGACTTTCACTTTCACTTTACATCTTTCCTCTACTCTGTTTTAATGAGTCATCTGGATTTCTTTTCTGTTTGGAAACCAGATCTATTCAAATCTTTGGATAAAAAACATGCTATGATTAGTTATTGGAATCTAAACAAATTTGGCAGTGATACTTTAGAGTGAAATAGTGCCTTTTTTTGGATTAGTGGCGAGCACATATAAAATTTTATAAGAATAGTAAATGGTGCCGATAAAATAAAAACCGTAGATTCCTTGCTGCTGCTAAGTCACTTCAGTCATGTCCGACTCTGTGCGACCCCATAGATGGCAGCCCACCAGGCTCCCCCGTCCCTGGGATTCTCCAGGCAAGAACACTGGAGTGGGTTGCCATTTCCTTCTCCAATGCATGAAAGTGAAAAGTGAAAGTGAAGCTGCTCAGTCATGTCCAACTTGCAGCGACCCCAGGGACTGCAGCCTTCCAGGCTCCTCCATCCATGGGATTTTCCAGGCAAGAGTACTGGAGTGGGGTGCCATTGCCTTCTCCAGTAGACTCCTTACTAGGTAAATATAATGTCCCTAACATAGGAGGATGTCTCCATGGAGAGGAATACTCTGGGTGATGTGATAACTCAGGTCTTTGAAAACACAGAGGAAATGACATATAAGATTATAAACACAGTGAGAATAACACAGCTAAAGAGCACACTCAAGATCTGGCGGGTTTACTGAATCGCAAAGGATTCTCTACCAAGGCAAATCTGCGATGCTAAATTCAGCATCCTGAGGAGGAAAGCCTGGGCCCTTGAAACATGGGATGGGGATGGAATATGTGTGCATGTGTAGTCATGTCCAACTCTTTTCGAACCCATGGACTGTAACCCACGAGTCTCCTCTATCCATGGGGATTCTCCAGGCAAGAATACTGGAGTTGGTTGCCATTTCCTACTCCAGGGGATCTTCCTGACCAAGGGATCAAACCCAGTCTCCAGCTTCTCCTGCATCGACAGGAGGGTTCTTTACCACTGTGCCACCTGGGAAGCCCAGATATTGTCGAAGACTGTGGCTCTCTAGAATTCCCTGAAACACTTGGAGCTTTAGAGGTAGTTCATCCCTCATCCTCCTTATTAAAAGTTAGTACTTTCCCCTGCAGAAAGAAAAGAGAGGGGAAAGAAACTCTTCCCCAGGACATGTCTCCATCTTTCTACTGAACGCCTCCCTCAGAATAGCCCTGCTGAATTCATGTTGGGTCTGATAAAAAAAAAAAAAAGAAAGAAAGAAAGAAAGAGATTATACTCCAAGACAGTTGCAAAAATTAACTAGCATTTTATTCACAGGAGCAGGGGAGTACCAATGGAATTAGATCTTAAGGATGCTTGATCAAGAAAAGAAGAACATAAGAGCGAGTAAGAAAATTCCTTAACTCCAGGGGACAGTGCAGACCCCTCAGAGATGAGGGTTTGGGTCACAACACCAGGGACGTGAAAGATCTGAAAAGGAAGGTGCAGGGTAGATAATCACAGAGAGATTACGAGTGTCAGTTATGGCTCCAAGTCCACCTACAGTAATGAGGCTAGTAATTTGGTATAACATCCCTGATCTAATTCTTCTCAGAGGCCCACAGGAACCCTGGAGGAGTGGCTCCCATGACACACGTGGAGAAGTGGACTTGTATGACACACAGAGCAGCAAGTGGCAGTAACCAAGAGTGCTGTGCAGAGCTGCAACAAGGACCCACCCTCCGGGAGTGCAGGCACCTGACAACCTCCGGGTGCAGATGCCTTCAATCTTCTTTTATCTTTTCAGTCAGCGAGCTGAGGTCATAGTCTTTCTGGGCAACCCACAGCCAGTGACTGAGCACAGTGTAGGCATAAGGGCTCATCTCTTCTAGCTAGTGTGGGATACCTCTATGGTGCTGGAGCTCCCTGCTGAGTTGGTTGAGTCTTTCTCAGAGCTAGAACATAACCTGGAACTCTTCCTGACTACTTTTTCCCCCCTTTCCTCTTGACCTTTCATAGCATTACTTCCAATAAATTGCTTGAACTTTTAACTCTATCTTGGGTTCTTGATTCCCAAGGACCTACTGCCACAGGTTTGTAACTATGCTCACCATTGACAGATGAGGAATAGGCTTGGATAAATGGACTCACCTCAAATCATACAGCTCTTAATGGAATATTATTTCCTATTTAAATGTTTATTTAGTTTCATGCTGAATAATATCCATGAAACCATACCTTTTATATGCAAATTATATTTTCCTAATTCACACTGAGGGCTTCCCTGGTGGCTCAACTTCTGCCTGCAATACAGGAAACACGAGAGATATGGGTTTGATCCCTGGTTTGGGAAGATCCCCTGGAGAAGGGAATGGCTATCCACTCCAGTATTCTTGCCTGGAGAATCTCCTGGACAGAGGAGCCTGGCAGGCTATAGTCCACGGGGTCGTAGAGTCTGACACAAGTGAAGCGACTTAAGACGCATGCATAATCCATGTTGAAAGTATAACTATATATTAAAAAAACAAAAACAAAAAACTGAGGCAACTCTTACTCATCTTACATTGGAAAAGAGCCCTAATATATCCATGTGCTGAGAATTTATTTGTTCTTAAAAGTTTGTTTGGCCAAGAGTTGATATCTGAGATTTAGACAACTTTTTCACTCAAAAGAAATGGAGGAGCTGTCATCTCACCAGGAATCTAAAGCCAAGGTATTGTTAAAGTCAAAGCCTGTGGCCACCAGACCCTAAAATAGACATCTTCTCTTACCAAAATATGTGTCTAAATAAGACATTAATTTAACACTTCTGTCAAACAAAATATAATATTTTAACTATTTTTTTTTAATTTAAAATTAAAATGCTTAGGGAATTTCCTAGGGGTCCAGTGATTAGGACTCTGTGCTTTCACTGCTGAGGGCCAGTGTTTGATCTCTGGTCAGGAAACTAAGGTCTCAGAAGTCATGAGGCAGCCAAAAAAGAAAAAAATTAAAATGCTTTACTAATACTTAAAATAGGTTGACACTAGTTCATACATTTTATATGCTAAATAGGGTTCAGTTCAGTCGCTCAGTCGTGTTCGACTCTTTGCAACCCCATGAATCACAGCACGCCAGGCCTCCCTGTCCATCACCAACTCCCGGAGTTCACTCAAACTCAAGTCCATCGAGTTGGTGATGCCATCCAGCCATCTCATCCTCTGTCGTCCCCTTTTCCTCCTGCCCCAATCCCTCCCAGCATCAGAGTCTTTTCCAATGAGTCAACTCTTCGCATGAGGTGGCCAAAGTACTGGAGTTTCAGCTCCAGCATAATTCCTTCCAAAGAATACCCAGGGCTGATCTCCTTTAGAACGGACTGGTTGGATCTCCTTGCAGTCCAAGGGACTCTCAAGAGTCTTCTCCAGCACCACAGTTCAAAAGCATCAATTCTTCAGTGCTCAGCTTTCTTCACAGTCCAACTCTCGCATCCATACACAACCACTGGAAAAACCATAGCCTTGACTAGATGGACCTTTGTTGGCAAAGTAATGTCTCTGCTTTTCAATATGCTATCTAGGTTGGTTATAACTTTTCTTCCAAGGGTATGTATGTTCAAAAATTGAGACAACTGTTAAACAGCCTAAAAGTATCAAATCTTTATTCAACTGCTGTTAAATACTTTATATACTTATGTATGTAAATAAATGAGTTTACTCCACTTTAAAAAATTTCCATACAAAAACTACAGTGTATTCAGCAAGATGGCATACTTAAAAATCAATAGCAAGTAGAATTTCATAAAAAGGCAATGCGGCCCAGGATACTGATGCATCAGAACATCGTTGTGTCAGCTAAACTGCACCTTGACTCAGGATATCAGGCCTACTTAGGATGGCGCATTGAACTGAATACAGGGAATCCAACAACATCCTTCATCTAGAATACCTCTCATAAATACATACCCAAGGATAAAGCTTGGAGTTGGGAGACATGAAAAATCAAAATGCCACATTATAGATACCTCTACCTCTTGTTCATAATTTCTGGCCAACACTACTAGCCAGAGCCCTCCACTCCAATCATTTATAGAAAAATGACAGTCTTTTTAACAATTAATTCTTAGTTCTCATGATACTTTCAGGATTATCTAAGTCAGTTGAGTGTACAGTTATATCTTTAGTCATGAAAATGTTTGAATAAAAATTTAATGAGTTTATATGAAATGCTAAATTTTTATTATTACAGTTTCTCTGCTATAGAAGACTGATTATACAACATTTTGGTTATATACATACATTTAATTAGTACATGACCTGTAAGGTTAGGCTTCACCTGAAATACATCCAGAACTAGGTGAAAAACATACCAGAAATTTTCAAATGCTGGTAAGATCAATTTTTATAGAACATATTGATAGAATACAAGAGTAAGTTATTGTCATTAATATTCATTCTCTAACTCAGTATATAATTACCAAGTACCTGCTCTTTGCTATGCTCTATTCTAGGCACCAGAGATAAAGCGCTAAACAAAAATATTCCTCTCCATAAGCCTTACACTCCAGTGGAGAAGAGGAGAAACAAAATAAACAAAATATGTGCTATATATTGAAAATCTATATCATAAGTGCCATGGAGAAAATGCAGGAAAGAACAGGAGTGCTGGTGTGAGATTCAAGCTTAAACTCAGTTCTCAGGGAGGGCCTGCAAAGGTGACAGCTGCAAAGGTGAGACCCAAAGAGGGTGAGAAAGCAAGCCATGAAGACTTGACAAAAGAAGGCTCCAGAGAGAGGAACTTATTTACCTGTTGCTCAGGGTACAGCCTAATACATGCTCACTCGAAAAAGCTGAACTTTCAAAATACTATATATATATATATATATATATATATATATATATATATATATATTCACCTGTCTCCAAAACCCTGGACCCTTCTCCCATGAATACATTCAGCTCCCATGAATACATTCAGCTGCCACCTGAAAAGCTGGATCACTTAGTGACAAACTTGAAGCATGATGTTGAGGATAGAACCTTCCATGATGATGATTTAGAATTCCAGATTCTGGCATATGCAGAGATGCATATTCATACTCCATGTGTAAAGGTTGAATGGTGTATCTCAGACTAGAAAACCTTTCTAATGTCAGTTCCAGGGGTGATCAAAAAGCCAGGTCAATTTAGGACTTGATGAATGAGGGCCAAACTGATATAAGGCAATGGAATGACTGAAGCCCCGAGTCCAGAACCAGAATGAATGGACCAGAGCAATATTCAGGTAGTCTGGATAACTTTGCAGACCACAGTTGCTTCACTTTTTCCCCCACTATGTAACTTTGGTCTAAGTTCTTACAGCTAAACTCGTGAGCCCTTGGTTGTGACCAAAAAAAAAAAAGGAAGGTAACATCTAAAATAAGCAGTTTTGTGTGTTAAGCATTCTAAAATCTTTGAAAGGCTGCTGCTACTGCTGCTAAGTCGCTTCAGTCCTGTCCCACTCTGTGCGACCCCATAGACAGCAGCCCACCAGGCTCCCCTATCCCTGGGATTCTCCAGGCAAGAACACCGGAGTGGGTTGCCATTTCCTTCTCCAATGCATGAAAGTGAAAAGTGAAAGTGAAGCCACTCAGTCGTGTCTGACTTGCAGCGACCCCAGGGACTGCAGCCTACCAGGCTTCTCCATCCATGGGATTTTCCAGGCAAGAGTACTGGAGTGGGGTGCCATTGCCTTCTCCGATATTTTGATATACTGGGTATTAGAACATGTGAACATATGAATCTGAGGGGAAAGAGTCATATTTTTGGTTATACAAAATTTGTAAAATCTGGGAGGACTAAGGGATCAACAACCATAACGAACCTGGACTTTGCAGCCAGACTGAGGTTTACATACCAGCTTTCCCACTTGATAGGCACATGACCCTGGGTGTTTCTTATGGTCTGTGTTTTGGCTCCCTTGTCTTTGAAATGTGACAATAATATCTACTGCATAGAGTTGTTACAATGAGGATTAAATTAGTTAATATTTGAAAAAAATGTTCAGAACACTGCCTGGCATATATTAAGCCTATATAAATGCTTTTAAAATAAAATAAAGTATAATTTAAGCTTCCTTTATAATACTTCCCTAGTGGGTCAGACAGTAAAGTGTCTGTCTACAATGCAGGAGACCTGGGTTCGATCCCTGGGTCGGGAAGATCTCCTGGAGAAGGAAATGGCAACCCACTCCAGTACTCTTGCTTGGAAAATCCCATGGATGGAGGAGCCTGGTAGGCTACAGTCCACAGGGTTGCAAAGAGTTGGACACAACTGAGTGACTTCACTTCACTTCACTTATAAAACTTTCAAAGAGTTACCTCTTAAATCTTCACCAAAAATAAAAATAAAAAAGACTTGCTGGCAAAGACTGTCTTTTACATAGAAATGTTTAAAGCAGAACTCTGATATATTATGAGTCTAGAAGCTCCAAATCTGTCAAGTTTATATCAAATCTTTAACTGAATTTCAAAGTGAATTGTATAAAAAATAGATGACCCCCAAAGATTATCAAATGAATACTTTATTAGAGTCATAACACTTATAAAATAAATTTATTTTCATCATGGAGTTACCAGATTTTAAGACCAACCAACACTTTCTCATTTTTACGGCTAAGGTATACAAAGAAATTCTCAAATGCTATAATTTTTGTTCAGTGCTTTGTCAGTCAACTCCCAAATCTAGATCATGATTAATCTACAATTCTAAGTATTCACAGTTAAATGACTTCTAGGCTTGGTTCTTTATGATCGAGAAGCAATCCATTTATAAAAGTGCCACCAAGGCAGTTTCATGAAATCATTTAATTTAATGCCACCAAGCAGCATGGACCTGTTATACCTTGGAAATAAAAATAGAATCTCACGACTAAATCTAGCAGACTTTTAACAATTCCAGCCGGAATGGATGATATATCCTTATGGCACATTTATGACTTTGTAATAGACCATTTATAATACAGGTTTAAGTGTGTGGTATGGAACTGGAAAAACCAAGGAAGTTGGATTTTTATAGAAAAGCTATGATAAAGTCACAAGACTGGTTTCCTCTTGCCACATATTAAATATACCTTTTATCTTTACGGTTACATCACAAACCAAACCCTAATAAGATTCCTCTTCCTAAGGGATTATTACATAAACAGCATTTGATCACTGAGCATTGATTATGCTGCCCATTCAGGATTGTTCCATGTTCCACGAACTCTAACTGCTCAATTTATACATGGCACTTGTAGGGGATGATTCAACCAAAATACAAAGGGCTGAAAGTATAAAACAATCAAAAGCCCTCTTTTCCCAGAGGTAGCCCTCTTGAGGCAAGAGATAAGTATCTCATTTGGACAGGTGGTGTAAGCTGGGGCCTAACTCTAACTTGTTCTCAAGCCATTTTGGCACTTTGTCATGACCAGGGTCTCTGAGGTGGGTTAAAATACTTTTCTGTGCTATTCAGCCAGAGATAGCTTTTGTGACCACTGTTGCTTGAAAACTGAGTCTGTGTATTTCTTACCAGTGCAAAACAACATAGGACTATTCTCTAGATGAGAATCTACAACTTTAAGTTACATCTCATGTTCTGTGTGAATTTAACTTAGAGTCATGTAAAAGAATTAGAAGTAAAAAGTTTACCCTTTGGAGAGCTCTATTGGGTAAAGCCTCAGATATCCACATAAAAATACTCACCTATTCATGCACAGGACAAACAGCTGCTATTTGAAGCATAAATAAACCCAAAGTAAAACATCAGGTACTGTATACCCATTTCAGGAGTGGCTTAGGGGTCTCTGGGGCTCTCGTTTTAAGAATGCCAGGTAAGCATTTTGCTCAGTTGTTAGGAAAACACTTAGGTGGATTAAGCCACTAGGGTTCACTTCATAAATTACTTTTTCTTGTACTCAAGACTCTGCTTGAATTAGCTTGAGATGCTATAGCTGCTTCAAGGGTAAGTGTTTGACCATTAACCCAAAGGCAATGTGATTATTGAATGAGACTAAATATTATGTGGCTCGTCAAATTCACTTTAGACCTTTGAGGATCAGTTCAATAAAATACAAAACCCATAACCAAGGTTTTAAACCAGAGGTCAACATACGATAGCCTGTATCCCACAGGCCAAGTCCAGCCTGCTGCTGGTTTTTGTAAATAAAGATTTGTTGGAACATACAGCTACACTCACTCATTTCATATTGTCTGTGGCTGTTTTCATAGTAACAGCAGACGTGAGTACTTGTGACAGAGACTGTGTGGCTCACAAAGCCTAAAATATTTACTATCTGTACATTTAGAGAAAAAGAATGCTGATCTCCATTTTACACTAAAACACAGAGTTCGGCGGGAATCTTATTTTAAATGTGTTTTTCTTCGGGAGTTTTAGTTACCTATTAAAATTAAGGTTCAGGTGATTTGGCAACTAAATACAAGAGATACCCCTTTTTCATGAATGACGTCTATGTATTTTATGGATGTAAAGGGAAATTTTTTTTAAAAATGAGAAAAAGAGAGAGAGATAAATGTAAAACTAAAGGCAATTTCTCTGTTTAACATCATAATAAAATTTCCATCCATGAAATGAACCAAACTTATACTTAGATTCTCTCTGTATACCAAACAATTATTTGAGGGATATTGTTATATCTGAACAAAACGGTACCCAAATTGATCAAGACATAAAAAGTACACAAATGAAACTAACACACAAGCAGTTCGTCTTTAAGGAGTGTTACGGTCGCCATCTTCGTAAAGCCAGCCCCAAACTGCAACCATAACAAGCTGTCGTCACAAAGGCAAAAATCTAAGAAAGAAGAAACAAAAATTCTTATCAGATTTATAACACTGACTTTAAGAAATCATTTGTCCAAAGGAACAACTGTCTGAAAACTGATCAGCCTCCTTAAAGATACTTCAACACTTAAGAAAACTAAATCACTAAGATGATTTAGATTCATCTTTTTTTTTTTTTCTTGGATGACTTTAGCCCCTCATACCATTAACCCCTTCTTTTAAACATTCTAGCCCCTAATAATGGGATATCATTTGTGGACAGCCTTAGGTTGAGCTTTTGTTCACACACTGGACTCACTTGTTAGGCACTGGTGAGACCCCTAACATGGTGCATATTCAAAACTTCATGATGAGATGTCTACCTGCACAGTGATCTCACAGCCACACACAGTGCAGCTCTCAGGGCCCGAGGATGGAGCAGATTATTTCTGTGACAATGGAAGTGACTGTAGAGCTAAACAGAGAAAACCCACAGGAATGAATCATCAGGTTGGCGTGGGAGATAGTTCTCAAATGTGCATGAGTTCTGAATTACTGTCCTTCGTATTCAAAAAGGATTTTTTTAGCATCAACTATGAATGCATCGGTACATTTGGTACATACAGACAAGTAACAGGCATTGTCCTCACCCTTCTGGGGTTTATAATCCACAGAAAACTCCCCAAACCATTAAATATGTTAAAACATTATGATGTAGCACAGGAATCCTTTTTCCAGGAAACCAGAGCTCTGAGAAGGAATATCAGATCCACCTACGAAACATTTTTACAGTGTAATTACCATGCTGCTACTTTCCCCACCCTTCTTCCGCTGGTTTCTCTCAGATACAACTCTCTTTTTTAAGGAAACTTTCCTAGCGTACAGTTGCTTTCCAATGCTGTGTTAGTTTCTAGCGCACAGCAAAGTGAATCAGGAATACATTCACATACATATCTTACATCTGTCATCTAGACATTTCTTTTCTGTTGAAAGAGAAAGACCACTTTATTTTAAAGTACAAATGTGAATATTTACTTAGAACATGAAAAGAAATCATAACCGCCACGAATTCTGAAAAGCTGACAAATGTCACAAATATTCCAAATCGAAAACAACTTTGTTTTACTATCTGCCTGATAACATCTTACTTCTGAGGACCCACTTTCTTTGCTATCCTTTCACAAGACTATTTCAGAAGACAATAGCATGAGAGAGATTTTGTAATCTTGGATAAAATCCACTGTTTCTTCTTTGATGATTGATTAAAATTTGTTTTGTTTTGTTTCGATAACAACAAAAGTTTCTCTCGGTTTTATATGTATTTGTAGTAACATGAAAACTGTGCAGGTTTGTCAAATTTGAGAAACTCTCTATCATATTTCATACATGATTTATAAAATTTCAGGATATTTCAAAATTTCTTGAGGAATGATACTCTTAAACCATAAATCTCAAAGTCTAAATCTTACCGCACTTTGAGTTGCTCACGTGTAGTTACAATTATCCTCCATGTCTTCCTTGTACTGGCAGATGATGAAATTTACATTACCCCCATTGAATTCTGGGGGCCTTTATGCAAGTGGTTCCCTTAGTTCTATTTATAATACTGCTCTAATGTTTGCACGGAATTTCTGATAAGTTCCATCTCAAATGATTCTCATAAAAAAAAAAAAGCCTGGTGCATTTTTTATTTTATGTCACGTATACAACTGCCAGGAGGGAGTTTCTGTTTTGTGCATTTTTACATTTATGTGCATCAGTTGATCTGATCTGCAAGGTGCTTCCCCTTGTTGTGAGTCAGTTCATCAGCTCAGTGGATTTCCCTCACCACTCTGGGCTGACTGGTCCCTGCATTAATGACTACTTTTGATATCTATTACTAGTGAAAAGGAGTTCTCTCTCTAAGGCAGAGGTCACCAACCTCCAGGATCTAATGCCTGATGATCTGAGGTGGAACTGATGAGAACAGAAATAACAGAAATAAAGTGCACAGTAAATGCACCATGAATGTGATGTGCTTGAATCATCCTGAGACCATCCCCTGCACCCCTGGGCCGTGAAAACACTGTCTTCCACAGAACTAGTCCCTGGTGCCAGAAAGGCTGGAGACTGACTGCTGCTCCAAGGTATACTGAAATGAAAAGTGAGGGACTCAGTAGAACGTCACAAATGAATAGCTCATGCACTTAAGTGTTATTAAAACTCAGAAACTAAAGATTTACGTGTATGGGTAAAATGGGGGTTACTGCAGAACTTAAAGCATGGAGAAGTTTACTACGGCAGCTTCACTTAGGCAGAAAAAGGGAAGGACAAATCTGTCTGTGACAAAGACCACGTCTGAAGCTACATGGAGTAGAAAGCACAATTAATTCTCTTCACAATGTAGACTTTGTTGCGCAAGGCCAACCACTAGCACGCATGTAGGTACGGTCTTATATAAATGTCAGCCTCCTGGTGCTTCAGTTTCATCATCCACAGCACTGGGGTAATGACAGTACTTGGCTTGGTTCATAAGGTTAACTGTACAGATAAACAGCTATTATGTGTTTAATGCTGCTGGCTATTA
The DNA here is from genome assembly GCF_032452875.1 of Bos javanicus. Classification (NCBI taxonomy): domain Eukaryota; kingdom Metazoa; phylum Chordata; class Mammalia; order Artiodactyla; family Bovidae; genus Bos; species Bos javanicus. The sequence goes on from NC_083881.1 coordinate 45,144,031, forward strand.
TTAAAGAAAACTATTGTTGCCAGAGGAGTTTCTTAGAGACCTTGATGGGGGAGGGGAAGCGTGGGTAAACCGTGTTTACCCCACACTTACTGTGGCTGCCACGTTTATGTTATACTGGTTATCACTCAGGAGTGGCTGCACGGTCATGGTTCTATTGCAGTGTAGGTCGTGCAGCGACGTGGTGGCTGCCTCCAGCAAAAAGGCTCCAAAGTAGAATACGAAGACTGTAAAATGGTAAGCGAAGTCCTGAAAGAGGATGGAAAAGAGAGTCATCTGCCAGTAAAGACAATAAGCTTTTCCAAGAGTTTCTTATTTCGAACCAAGTTTAGGTTCAGGAAAAACAGAACCTTTAATCAAACAGTCTTTAACCACATTGGCCATTTCTTTTGGCTCCCTTAGCAATGTCAAGCTGTTAGAATCCCAAGGAAAATCAACCAACTCGTTGTAATTGGCACAGTGGCAAACCTTCGGATAGACTGAATTTTATAAAATACATAATTCAGTTTAGATAAGGCACCAAAGAATTCCTGTCCTTAAAATTCAAGTAAAACAGCATTTACATTATATCTTGTTAGAGTAATTATATAACTATATATAATAACATACACAAATTTCATAATTAAGTTTTTATTTTTGAGCAGTTTTTATTTTTATTCATTAGATTGCCATTCCATACACTGAAAGATATAGAATATCTATGAAATCATTGAATTCAATACCATATCTCTAGACATTTTAAAAAGCAAAATAAATATATACTTCTACAAAAAGTAGAGGAAGTTTTCATGCAAAACTCAACAGTTATTAAGTTATTTTATCTGTCACTGGCATTAATGTGACACATAACTATTAAAATTCCCACTGTCTAACCTGATTCAATGTACCATCAACACACTGCTGGGTATTTTTGTTAACAATTTCTATAGCAGGCACTTCACATTTATTATTAATCACCCTTACAACCACCATTTATTATTTCCATTTAACAAACAAGGAATTTCCTCTTCTTGTTTTGGTGAAGTGATGAAATGACTGTCCCAAAGCCCCACAAAGCTGAACTTTTGAAGGGAGACCTCAAACCTACACCAGTCTGTCTGATTCCAAAGTCCATTTGCTTTCTTCTCTATCAAACTGTTCTTGATACAACTATAGTACAAAAAAAAAAAAAAAAAAAGGAACACTGCATGGCTTTTATGTAAATGCCCATTCAGCAAGCAAAACTGTCCAGAGAAATTGTTTTTATTCTCCCTAGAATAATAAGGACGAAGTTAACTAACTAGGAGTGAGAATAACCAAAGTACAATGGTAAAAATGCTTTCTACTTAACACTTCTCATTTATAAATTGACCCACCAGTGCCTTCAAAAGATGTAAGAAAAAAGTTATATAATATACTAGCCACATGTCTAATCTATAGGAGAAATGCTTAAACATTTACATGTGCTTAGTCAATAAATGTTCACTGATGAAGGTCAAAATCCAATGTCACTACTTTGAGAGAGAAAATGCAATAGTTGGGTCTTACTTAAGGTAGTAATGAAGACTGAGAGAAAAATACATTTCAGACCATTCAGACTCATCTCATTTACCAAAGGGGACTCTCAGGAATAGCTCATTTCATCCCAAAAGGAATGGGAAGAGTTGGATGACATGGCCTGAAACTCTTGGGATGATGTGGTCTTTGCCTTCTTTGCCAGCCTCATCTGATGTCACCATCTTTCCCCTTTGAACATCAGCCATGCTGGTCTCATTTTGGTCCCAAGGAATCACTCTATACCTCAAGATTGATACTCTTTACACGTGGCAATCTCTCTGACTGAGTCTTCCCACAACCAGTGACCACGTGCCCCTACCCTCCAGCCCTCTACATACACACACACACACACACACACACACACACACCCTCCAGCCCTCTACACACACACACACACACACACACATACCACTGTTCCATTCCTGCCTAATTTTGCCTCCTCCCTCCTTGGGCTTCCCTGATGGCTCAGCAAGTAAAGAATCCACCTGCAATGTAGGAGGCACAGATTCATTCCCTGGGGCGGGAAGATCCCCTGGAGAAGGGTATGGTAACCCACTCCAATATTCTTGTCTGGAAAATTCCATGAACAGAGGAGCCTGGCAGGAGTCCATGGAGTTGCAAATAGTCGGACACAACTGAGCACATGGCACATACACTCCTTTACAGGAGCATCAGAACCGAGTTCTGGCAAAGGCTTTCAGATCCAATCCTGTATCCTCCCCCTGCGTCTTTCATAGGTGTTACCATCCAATAAACTTCCTGCACGTTCAGCTGTGTATGGCTTGGGTCATACCATCCCATCCTTCACATTAGCCTTAGGGTCCCATGTACCGCAAAGTATGGGTTTCCCAAGTGGTGCTAAGGATAAAGAACCTGTCTGCCAATGCAGGAGACTTAAGAGACGTGGGTCCAATCCCTGGGTGGGGAAGATCCCCTGGAGAAGGAAATGGCAACCCATTCCAGGATTCTTGCTTAGAGAATCCCATGGACAGAGGAGCCTAGTGGGCTATAATCCATGGGGTCACAAAGAGCTGGACATGACTGAAGTGACTCAGCATGAAAGTACCCTAAAATGTAAGAGGAACTCATGGCAACAGTGGTGAGAAAATCACTATGTCAGCTCCCGGAGTTATAGAATCAGGCATGTCACCTGTATTGGGGAATTACACATCTTGGAAAAGCATCTCCTGGTGTCCCCCTGGGCCCTTGTAGGGAAGGAACACTTGATCTTGAGACAACAAAAGATGAAGTATCCAGAACTGCCCATTATGAATGATGTTCTCTCAAAGCCACTAACTCATAGTCACAACACTGCTTCTTCAGGTGGGAAGGGGACATCAGAGTTCAAACTGAGCTGGGCTAGTGGGCCTGAGTCTGTTGTGTGAGCAGGTGGCCCAGGCCCCCAAGTCACCCACCAGGATGGGACTGCCCTCCTCCCTCAGCCCAAGCCTATAGCCACATAGGGGAGGAGATCCCCAGGGTCCAGATGAAGGGGAAGAAAAACACCCAAGCTTGTTTCTCATGATGGGTTGTCACAAGGCGAAAAGGGATAGCAGCTGTATTCAGTTCAGTTCAGTCGCTCAGTCGTGTCCAACTCTTTGTGACCCCGTGAATCGCAGTATGCCAGGCCTCCCTGTCCATCACCATCTCCCAGAGTTCACTCAAACTCATGTCCATCGAGTTGGTGATGCCATCCAGCCATCTCATCTTCTGTCGCCCCCTTCTCCTCCTGCTCCCAATCCCTCCCAGCATCAGAGTCTTTTCCAGTGAGTCAACTCTTTGCATAAGGTGGCCAAGGTACTGGAGTTTCAGCTTCAGCATCATTCCTTCCAAAGAACACCCAGGACTGATCTCCTCTAGAATGGACCAGTTGGATCTCCCTGCAGTCCAAGGGACTCTCAAGAGTCTTCTCCAACACCACAGTTCAAAAGCATCAATTCTTCAGCGCTCAGCCTTCTTCACAGTCCAACTCTTGCATCCATACATGACCACTGGAAAAACCATAGCCTTGACTAGATGGGCCTTTGTTGGCAAAGTAATGTCTCTGCTTTTCAATATGCTATCTAGGTTGGACATAACTTTTCTTCCAAGGAGTAAGCGTCTTTTAATTTCATGGCTGCAATCACCATCTGCAGTGATTTTGGAGCCCAAAAAATAAAGTCTGACACTGTTTCCACTGTTTCCGCATCTATTTCCCATGAAGTGATGGGACCAGATGCCATGATCTTCGTTTTCTGAATGTTGAGCTTGAAGCCAACTTTTTCACTCTCCTCTTTCACTTTCATCAAGAGGCTTTTTAGTTCCTCTTCACTTTCTGCCATAAAGGTGGTGTCATCTGCATATCTGAGGTTATTGATATTTCTCCTGGCAATCTTGATTCCAGCTTGTGCTTCCTCCAGCCCAGCGTTTCTCATGATATACTCTGCATATAAGTTAAATAAGCAGAGTGACAATATGCTTTAGAGACACGTTCAGAGCTGGCTGTGAAAGAGCAGTTAGGGAACATCTTCCTAATTGATGGAACTCTGAGTGGTGCAGCACGTCATACACTTTGTTAAGAAAGCAAAGTGGCCCAAGGTGAGAACCCACAGAGACTCATCTGCAGTGGGGAAAGGTCTGGCAAGCTGGTCAGGGCCCTGGAAAATAAAAGTTCAGAGACAACGAAGTATGGAGCAGTGAGATGGACATATGGGATTAGGCATGAAATGTGAAGTGTGACCTTTCTTTTATGTGGTCACACCCACTAGAAACATCCATATGGAAGATGACCTGGCCATTTGATGCAACCAATTAAAAAGCAAGAGACATTACTTTGCCAACAAACATCCATCTAGTCAAAGCTATGGTTTTCTAGTAGTCACATATGGATGTGAGAGTTGGACTATAAAGAAAGCTAAGTGCCAAAGAATTGATGCTTTTGAACTGTGGTGTTGGAGAAGACTTTTGAGAATCCCTTTGACTGTAAGGAGATCAAACCAGTCAATCCTCAAGGAAATTAGTCCTGAATATTCTTTGGAAGGACTGATACTGAAACTGAAACTCCCATACTGATGGGAAGAACCGACTCCTCAGAAAAGACCCTGCTGGGGAAGACTGAAGGCAGGAGAAGGGGATGACAGAGGATGAGATGGTTGGATGCATCACCGACTCGATGGACATGAGCTTGAACAAGCTCAAGGAGTTGGTGATGGAGTCCTAGTGTGCTGCAGTCCATGGGATCGCAAAGAGTTGGATACAACTGAGCGACTGAACTCACTGATCTGGTTCCTGGCATTTTGGGTACATGAACAGAGTGGCCATGGCTAGGGAGGCACGTCTATGTCATGGCCCAATAGTGCGGACTCCCAACAGCCAAAGCTGACAAGCCTCTTATCCGTATACTTCAGGGGCCAGAAAGAATGAAAACCACAACCACAGAAAACTAACCAAACTGATCACAAGAATCACAGCCTTGTCTAACTCAATGAAACTATGAGCCATGCCATGTAGGGCCACTCAAGACAGATGGGTCACAGTGGAGAGTTCTGACAAAACGTGGTCCACTGGAGAAGGGAATGGAACACCACTTTAGCATTCTTTCCTTGAGAACCCCATGAACAGTATGAAAAGCTGACCTACCTCTTGCCTTTTCTGAATGTTGAATGTGCCAGCAACAGAGACTGATTCTGAGACCCTGACATGGTGCTTTTCTCACCTGGTATCAAACTGATGAAACTCAGTTCCCATCTTCCTGGGAGGCATAAAGTTTCATTCTCACAAAATGGACACTCACTGTGAGTATGGATTTGCTTTTCCTCTCTGCAGAACCTCTGCCACTACCACTGTCCAGGGACTTACAGAATATGCCTGATTTATCAGCATCCACTCAATACATCTGACCAAGGGATTAACTTCTCAGCAGAGGATGAGTGGGAATGGGCCCACAACCCTGAGTTGTATCCTATCCTGCACCATCTAGGACCCGCTGGCCTGACAGCATGCTGGGATGGCTGGCTGAAGGCACAGCCTGGAGGAACCACCCTGTGAGGATGTGTGGCCATACTTCAGGATGCAGTAGATACAATGAAGAAGAGTTTTCAACATGGCATCATATCCCCACTGGAAGAGTGGGAACCAAGGGTGGAAGGAGTTTCTCCTCTTACCATTGTCACTCCCAGTGATCTCGTGAAAGACTTTTTTAACTGCTGTCCCTGCACTCTGGACTCTGCATGATCAGAGGTCCCACCCCGGGGGGTGTACTCCTGCTAGAGGATCCAGCAAGCAGCCCATTGACTGTGAGCTATGACTGCTACCTGTGTGCTTTGGTTCTTTGTGCTCAGGGGTCAAAAGGTGAGAGAGGAGGGGTCACCATCTTGACAAGAGTAGGTGTGGCTGCTGATACCCAGGAGGGTGGGAAGGAGTCTGTGTGGAACTTGGGCGCTCTACTCAGGGTCCTATTAGAACCCTCTTGCCCAAGTGTGAGTAAAATGGAGCAACACCGGCCTGAAAAGGATATAGTTACCAGAGGGGTTACAGTCCTTCAGGCAGAAGGGATTGGATTATACCACCAGGTAAACCGCAGAGACCAGCAGATGTGAAGTGGTGAGCAAGAGGAGTTTAAAATGGTCAGCAGAGCCGGGGAGGTGACCGAGACCAGTTGTGGCTCTGAGACAACTCAGTCAGAGGGGCTGCAGTTTGTCTCTGTAGCCTCTCTAAGTTCTGCTTCAGGAAGAGAGGTACACTGGGACCTTGGAGGAGCAACACCCCACACATATATGGTGGAGTGGATCCACGGGCTGCAAGAAGTCTGGGGCATCTTCAGATGCACGTGTGTCCCTTCTAGACATAGCCTGATGTTCCACTGTGAGGACCATAGTCAGCTGACAGCTTTGGCTTCAGTGGATTTGGGATCTACTGCTGAGACTGGGCTAAGCCCATGTTCTTTGGCAGCCCACAGCCAGTGATGGTGCAGCGTGGACACTGACACCTGGCCACTTTCACCCAACACAAGAGTCTGAAAGGGAAGGCTGTGCTCTGAAGCTTCACACTAGGCTGGCGAGGACTTGGTCACACTCTAAGACTTCTTTGCTTTATCTTACTTCCTTCTTTTAAAGGTGTTGCCTCCTCCCCTTTCCCTCAAAAACAAAACAAAACAAAACAAAACAAAACCCACACAAAAAAACTCTTGTACTTCAAAATCCATCTTAGAATCCATGTCCCGGTGGCCTGGAGATGACATATATATATATATGCACTATTCTCATTCCCTTCTTGGCCATTAGCATAATTATAATTATTGCATCAGGCTTCCAGGTGGCTCAGTGGTAAAGACTCCGCTTGCCAATGCAAGAGATGCAGGTTTGATCCCTGGATTGGGAAGATCCCCTGGAGAAGGGACAGGCTACCCACTCTACTATTCTTGGGCTTCCCTGGTGGCTCAGCTGGTAAAGAATCCTCCTGCAATGCAGGAAACCAGGGTTCGATCCCTGGGTTGGGAAGATTCCTTGGAGAAGGGAAAGGCTACCCACTCCAGTATTCTGGCCTGGAGAGGTCCATGGACTGTAGAGTCCCTAGGGTCACAAAGAGTTGGACACTGCTGAGTGACTTTCATTTTCCAGTATTATAGCCAGGAAAATTTCATGGACAGAGGAGCCTGGCAGGCTGCAGGCTGCTGCTGCTGCTAAGTCGCTTCAGTGGTGTCCGACTCTGTGCGACCCCATAGACGGCAGCCCACTAGGCTCCTCTGTCCCTGGGATTCTCCAGGCAAGAATACTGGAGTGGGTTGCCATTTCCTTCTCCAATGCATGAAAGTGAAAAGTGAAAGTGAAGTTGCTCAGTCGTGCCCGACTCTTAGCGACCCCATGGACTGGAGCCTACCAGGCTCCTCTGTCCATGGGATTTTCCAGGCTGCAGTCTATGGGGTTGCAAAAGAGTTGGACGTGACTGAGCAACTGAGTACAGATACAATTCTTGCCTCAGTTGTATAATCATCTCCTCACTGCTACTGTCCACTCCAACAAACTCTCTGAGAGCCACTCCCAGTCCTATCTTGTTCCCCATATTTCAAGAGACTTAGGAAGGAAAAGGCACATCCTAGGTGCTCAGTACATCTCCCTCCACCCTTGCCTGGAGAGCCACACCTGTGTTTATATTTGGCCACTCTGGATATCTTATTCCAGTTCCTGCTCTGTGTGGGATGTGTGCACGAAGGTCTTCCACAATTTCACTCATTGTTTTGGACAATGAATGTTATTTATTCTAAGCCAGAGGGTCTCAAAAGTGAGTGTGCATCATAAGCACTTGAAAAGTTTGTTAAAACACAGACTACTGGGCCCCAACCCCAGAATTTCTGACTTAGATGTCTGGTTGGAACCTGAGAATCTGCATTCCTAATACGTTCCCAGGTGATGAAAGTGCTGTGGGGCAGGGACCACCCTTTGAGGACCACGTGCCTGAAGCCTTGGCACTCCTCCGTTAGCGGAGGAGCCCATCCCCTTTCTGAGTTTTCTTCACATACTTTTGCTTCTCTGCCAATCTTCCCAACACTCACACACCATAAAATGTAGCTCATCTGCCTTGACCACCAGTAAACTCAGGCTCAGCTACAGCCTGAATCTTTTCAGCAGCAAGTTATTCTCTCCTACAATCTTATCTCCAGACCATGTTTTGCTTCTTGGCTCAGGATCAAACTTTCACTAACTATTAAAAAAGAAAAAACTACACTGTATATAGAGGGATCTTCTTTTACACAATGGCAGCATGAAAAAAGGATAATAGTCACTCTGAGCTTTAATTTCCTCATTTGTAAAAATGAGGACAATGCTAGTTTCCCATAAGGTCAAATAGGCAAATGAATGTGACAACAGAAAACAAAGCTCAGGACACTTTAAGACATCAAGTGATTTCCACACTAGGCGAATGATCATGTGTGTGCCAGCTACATATTGAGGAATAAAGGGAAACCCCTTTAAAACTGTATAGGACCTTTTTGTGGGGGGATATCTTTTATTTCTCTAACATACATCTTTCCTTACCACTCCACCTCTCAAAAAAGGGAAAATAAATGTGATACGTCTTGTTTAAAGCTAGGTGAAATGACACCACCCTTATGGCAGAAACTGAAGAGGAACTAAAGAGCCTCTTGATGAAAGTGAAAGAGGAGAGAGAAAAAGCTGGCTTAAAACTCAACATTCAGAAAACTAAGACCATGGCATCTGGTCCCATCACTTCACGACAAATAGATGGGGAAACAATGGAAACAGTGAGAGACTTTGTTTTCTTGGGCTCCAAAATCATGGCAGATGGTGACTGCAGCCATGAAATTAAAAGATATTTGCTCCTTGGAAGAAAAGCTATGACCAACTTAGACAGCATGTTACAAAGCAGAGACATTACTTTACAAACAAAGGTCCGTCTAGTTGAAGCCATGGTTTTTCCAGTGGTCATGTATGGATGTGAGAGTTGGACTATGAAGAAAGCTGAGCACCGAAGAATTGATGTTTTTGAACTGTGGTGTTGGAGAAGACTCTGGAGAGTCCCTTGGACTGCAAGGAGATCCAACCAGTCAATCCTCCAGGAAATCAGTCCTGAATATTCATTGGGAGGACTGATGCTGAAGTTCCAATATTTTGGCTAACTGATGTGAAGAACTGACTCCTTGGAAAAAACCCTGATGCTGGGAAGGATTGAAGGCAGGAGGAGAAGGGGATGACAGAGGATGAGATGGTTGGATGGCATCACCAACTTGATGGACATGAGTTTGAGCAAGTCCCTGTGGACTGCACACCAGGACAAGGAAGCCTGGTGTGCAGTCCACAGGGTTGCAAAGAGTCGGACATGACTGAGCGACTGATCTGAACTGAACTGAAATGGTATTATTACTTCTCCATCAAACACAATAAGAAAAACCATCTCAAAATTAAAATCTGCTTCTTTCCCCAAGTTAGAAGGGGGCAAGTTATTAGCACTTACTATATGTTTTTGTGTGTGTGTGTGTATGTGTGTGTTCTCTGTCCTGTCTGACTCTTTGTGACCCCGTGGACTGTAGCCTGCCAGGCTCCTTTGTCCATGGGCTTTTCCAGGCAGGAATACTGGAATGGATTGAAACTTCCTCCCAGGGATCTTCCTGACTCAGGGATTGAACCTGCATCTCCTGCATTGGCAGGCAGATTCTTTACCACTAGCACCACCTGGGAAGCCCAACATATGTTATTACATAGGATATTTTTATTTCACCATTTATACCAACACTAGAAAAAATACTGAGAAAAAAATTCATGACTGAAGACATCAGTCACGAATGCTAATTAAATCTCATATCAGTAAAAGCTAGAAGCTACACATATTGTAGGTAACATCCCACGATGAACAGTTCTAGAAAATAATTTATCAAAATGCATTCCTACTTCCTTCATGCATGGCATACAGGTGACAGACATTAAACAATTATCATGGGGGGAAGCAATAATTTTTTAAGCAATTAATGTTTAACAACTCCAGAAGGCAGCAATTAAAAATTGTTACCATCTGGTGACAACTGCATGATACGCATGGCTCAAAAATTCTCCTGGCTGAGTGTACAAAATAAATTACAAAACCTATCAAAAGCAACCATGTGGTCAGAAATGACTAAGAATGCAGAAAATCACAAAAGAAGGGGGAAAGGGTGCCCTTTCTAAATACTATGTAAGCATATAAGCAAATTTCTTGAAGGCAAGAGTTGGCTTTTTGAAACTATACCCACTATATGACAAGACAGTACTAATAAGCTCCATAAAGTGTACTGCGTGTTGCTGTCCCCAGCTTTCTCTCAGTAGAAGTGGACTACTCTAACTAAAAACCCATAGGATGAACTCTGCAGGTGACCTATGTATGGAACAGACTGGTCATTTCAACTGCCCCTTTAATAAAGTGGGCATAATTAAAAAAAAAAATGCTTTATTATATGAACATCAGATACAATGCAACAAAAACTGGGAAGAAATACAAGTTTAGAAAACCTAATTAAACCTAATAAATTTAGAAAAATATTAATGCTTGGGCTCAATACCAAAAATAAGGCTCAATATGAGCAAAAGAGAAAAAGAGGATATGAACGTACATCTAATAAAACCAGGAGTGATATTAGAAACATATTTTAAAAATTGGTAAGACATGTGCCTCAATCAGTTAGAGAGAATGCTGAGCATTGCAGGATCCTGGAGACTCACTACTTTTCCAAATATTGACTCATTACTTGCAGGGCTATTAGGAGGTCCAGGAAGGTCCCAAAGAAAGGGTCAGGTTATGGGGATTAGGAAGAGGCAGTAGGTTGGGGCAAAATCTATATATTAATTTAGTACCAAAGTACCAGTAGAGCTGTTCTGCTGGTACATACCGGCCAAGTACTATCTTCAAGTCTGATATTAAAAGAGCTTGGTAGCACTCTCCAACATGAAGGATTGACTGATTCATTCATGTGTTATTGAAAGAAAGTCAGGCATTTAGAAAAAGGCAATAAGCATCTATAATATTTATAACTTAAATGGGGATTTTTGATCTTCATCACTTGAACAATAATTAGAAATCTTTTCTCATCATTAATGAGAATCAAGGCAAACATGAGAAATACATTGTGTCAGCAACCTAAGAAATAGGACTTCGTAAGTTTCAAACTGCAAGCCTCAACACATTTAAGGAGTTCGATGATTTACTGATCACTTACTATAAATCAGACACAAAGCTGAACACTTAACAATACACGGATTCCATTGTTTCTTAACAACATCTGGTGAGGCTGGTATTATTATTATCATTTTACAGAGGAAGAAATGAGGCTCAGTATTTTGCCCAAGGCTACTTGGTTAGTAAGCAGACCCAACCAATCTCAAAGCCTGGGCAGGATTATAACCAGTGCACTACACGTCCTCCTTAGCTGGCCCTGGCTGACTGAATGGGCAGTCACATTTGCTAGACTTCACTGCTGATAACATCTGAGATGATGCTCCTCAGTATGGTCTATAAATAAGACAAGAACAGATATTTTTTCTTGATGCTGAATAAAACACTACCACATGTGAAAGAAACATATAAAGCCTGACTGAAGGTCTGATTTAAGTTTCTAACTGCCAAAGTGTGAAAGAACCTAGTGGGGGTTCTTCATGAACCTTATTAAACTGATCACCGATGGACTGCCTTTCATGCTCCACTGGGCCATGGACAGATAACCCCAGAGAATGAATGACCACAAGCATGAAAGAGATTTAACTACATGATACGAGAAAAAGGAAATGTAAGTTGACCCAATATAATGGTATCGTAATTTTTAAAATGGTGTCAATTGCAAATTCATTTCCTAAAATGTATCTACTCTTGCTAATCTAGGACAGACATTGAAAATAAATGTAAAATATCCCCTTGACTTTTCTAAGTTATCTGAAGAGTAGAATATAGAGCTACTTGTTTTCTGAAAAGAATATATGTATTTGGTATCTGAAGCAGGAATCAATGGAAAACTTTAAGATATATGGCACAGCATCCATCTCCCAAATGCATCTGTTCAATAGTTCAATAACTGTAATGTGATTCATTTGTTGTGTGAAATAAAATCGTCTTTGCATAAAGGTCATCTAACTCATAAGGGAGTAACAGAGAGATGGTTGAGGTATGTCAACGCTGGAATTGCACAAACTGGGACCCTGCTGTCCAGTTGGGCCGGCCACACGGCAACACAGCAGCCCCTGTGCTCTGACCTCTTCTCTCCCATTAGAGGCAATGGATAGAACCAGAGATCTGGCATCTCAGGACAAAACAAGATACTCATAAGTTTCTCGCATTTTCCAGAAAGAGACATAAAGATCCCTTACCAGGAAATTCCAATTGGCATTAATCTGAGTCACCACGCCAGAGAGGAACACGCCCAGGAAGAGAAGGGAACAGACGAAAGCTGTCACAGACACAAACATGACCCATCCTTGCAACAGAGGTAGAGGAACATTGGAGGAGGCGACTAGGATCCACACGAGTCCTCCGAACACCTGCAGGGAAAAGAAACACAGTGACAGACTTGGGCACAGAACTGGACATGCCTGCATCAGGCTTCCTCGCTGTCTTAGCTCCTCCCCAGACCCCTGCATGTGTTCCTGCAACCCCGCCAGTGACTTGTCTCCATCATTACTGGAGATGCCTTCTCTCAGCTGCAAGCAAGAGCTTCTGCTCTGAGGCCTGATCCGACTCCACACCTATTTCTGAACCCGCCTTTCTGCTGGACTCTTGTCCTCAGTCTATGACCAGGTTCAGCATGCTTTCATCATCTAAAAGTGTTTTCCTTTAAAAGAATTTGAAAAAGAATAAATATATGTATGTGTATTATATAACTGAATCACTTTGCTATACACTGAAACACACTGTTAATCAACTATGCTCAAAAAAAAAAAATTAAGTTATTTTCCTTTGGCTTTGCTGCCTCTCTAGTTTCCTCTCTAAGGATTTCTTTTCAATTCACCGTTTTTACAAATTTATCTCTCCACCTCCTCTCCTTATTACCATCTACTGGCTTCTGCTCTCGCCACTTTCTCGGAGAGTCTATTAGCAAAGATCAGCCATAAATTTCCAACCTGTCACTTCTCATGGCCATGCTTCAGTCCTTATCATGACCTATTCACATAGGTGAGATTTGCCAATACGTGGTGACTCAGATGGTAAAGAACCTGCCTACAATGCAGGAGACCTGGGTTTGATCCCTGGGTTGGGAAGATCCCCTGGGAGGGAACAGCTACCCACTCCAATATTCCTGCCTGGAGAATTCCATGGACAGAGGAGCCTGGTGGGCTATAGTCAGTCCATAGCGTCACAAAGAGTTGGACACAACTGAGCGACTAATGCTAACTGAATAGCTGTAGCTACTGTACATGATTGGAGAAGGAAACGACAACCCACTCCAGTATTCTTGCCTGAAGAATCCCATGGACAGAGAAGCCTGGCGGGCTACAGTCCATGGGGTCAAAAGAGTTGGACACGACTCAGCAACTAAACCACCACCGCTGTACATGATAGAAAATGATGAAATCTTATGTGTTGGACATAATAAGTACTTTAGGTATTTCTACACCTAATATTCAATAAATACCTATGTCTGGCACTGTGCTGGGTGAAAGGCATAAAATGGTAAACGATGGTCTCAGCCATCACAGAGGTCATAGTGTCTTATAGGAAAGGAAATTAAGTAAGTCTCTCAAATGCTGCTTCATGTGTGGCACAATTGGGCAAATGCTGGGTGCTAAATCCAGATGTGAAAGTCAGAAAACACTGCCTAGAAGCAACAACTCAAAGGACAGTGCTAGGGAGAAGGGCAGAGGGCAGAGAAGGCTGTTTCAGGGCAGGAGGTAAATCTTGAGATGATTTGGGGCAGGGGGGCAGAGGGGCTGAGAAACAGCCTGGCAGAGCTGAAAGGCAGAGCTCCGGGTGATGGAGCAGCAGGCTGGGACATGACAGCAAAAGAACGGATGAAGAAAATACGCAGATTTATGGCTGGGGCAGGTAGCAGTGAGTGAGAAAACAGAGGAGGAGGAGGAGTTAGCAGGTGAAGACAGTTTTATGAACCTGACAGCAACAGTCTCCTCCATGCTACCACCAAAGAGATAAAGACTAGGGACTCTCCTAGTGGTCCAGTGGTTAAAACTCCTCCCTGGTTGGGGACCTAAGATCCCACATGTCATGCAGCCAACAAAAAGAGAGAGTGTGAGATAAAGGCTACACATCCTTTACAGGGTATTCCAGGCCCTTTATGAGCTAACCTGTCTTTTCCATACTTGTCTCTTGCCACTAAGCCCCTCACATCTTACATTAGAGAAAAAGAAATGTACAGTCCAGAGACAAAGCCTTTCACAGTTGAGTGGCCTGACTTATCTTGGCCCAGAATATTGTTCCTTCCCTATGTGTTTCTGAGAAACTCCCATGCATAGCTCACCATGGATAGCACATCAACCAGAAGGCCTTTCCTGAGTTCCATCCCACACTCAGGCCATCTTCCAGCCCTCTGGGCAAACTCCCTATTGTGGATTTGTTACATGGATGAGAAACATGTATTAATAATTAATGCCCCTGGCTTTCAGTCCAACTTAACTACTAGACCTTCTTGGCAGCAGGCTGTCTTATATGCCTCTGTATCTAGTATCATTTATTTATCTACAAGTTAATTCTTTCCTAACTCTCGGTCAGGCATTGTGTCATATCTGGCAATGAAAACCTAGGTTATGGAAGTATCCTGGAGACACAAACAGGTAAGTGGGAATCAATCCCCAGCTCCACACACAATACCACAATATAGGTGACGTCATAGAAGCAGGTTATGTTTGGCGTATGGAAGGCTGTTAGATATTTGCTTCATGAACAAACAAGCTCTTATTTCCCATGGGAGAACAATCGGAGCACCAAATATTAAAAAAACAATAATCATGTGTATCTTGCTAGATAATATCCAACTTGCTCATTAGAAGTTAAAAATACAAGTATTAATTCGTTTCTTAAAAAAAAAAAAAAAGAGGCCCACACAATTCATTAGTACTTTGAAAAACATTTTGGAAAGCCTAAGTTATCACTTGAACAATAATGAAAGAGCCAGTCTAATAAATTGATAATAATGTTGTTATATCTCAAGTCCTAATTCCAAACGAAACATGAACAATCGACCCGGAAAGTTTTATGAAGTAAATCTAAGTCATGAATATTAATATATATTTTAAAAAATATAACCATAACCTTAGTAGCTATGAAAGAAACAGTGTTCCTGGTAAAAGATTCTCTGCTCTTTCTTACTGTTTAATACATATTTGAAGGTGATAAGATCTTCCATTTTTTCTTTTTTCTCAGCCTCTTCTTCTTGGTACATTGTTCTTACTCTCCCCCCAACAAATAAGCAACATTATTTTAAATACTACTTAAGAAATATACATCACTACTGAATATCTATTAATTCAAGAATCATTTTTGAGACTCCAGGTGCCAAAATAAAGAATAATAAAGAACATCCTGCCACTGTCCATTGGGGACAAGCAGACTCAGAAGGATAAGCATCATTATACGATACAAATGTTATGATCACGTGACACCTCTAAAGAAGATGCTATATGATCTCTTGGAATTAAGCATAACATGTAATAAACCTGGACTGGACCTCAAACTGGCCAGCCTCAAATCTGCTGCCAAGCACTGTAGAAGGACACTGAGAAAAAAGGTGAAAAAAAAAAAGGCAAGGTTCTGTCTCCAGGAGCGCTCAATAAGGGAGAAATAGACACCATCAAATCTGATTCAGGAGCAGATTGTGGTGAGTGCTATAAAAAGAGCTCAATGCTGTGTGCTCCGGGAGATGGGGAGCGGGGAGAAGGAGCAGAAGGGGAGGAATGCAGAAGGCAGGCTGGGGAGGCAGGCCCTGAAGCAGGCTTTCCAGGCAGATGAGGGCTGTGACAAGGGATGCTAACGTGACACAGTAGAGATGAACTGTCCTTGTCAGACCCGAAACTACTGTCCTTCCCATACCTCAAAGGCTAGGAAAGGGAACTAAGTGTGTATATGAGAAGAGAACAGACTTGCGTTCCTGTCTGTGATGTGGGTATGGCTGGAAAGAGGGGAGGGGAGGCAGGAAGGTGTATGAATGCCTTCCCCTCTGCCCCCACAAATGGTTTTGCACGCATGCGCATGCACACACACCCACACTCTACATCCTCAGATCAGAGATTCTGTGAAACCCAGATTTAAGTCTTGCTCACTGCAGTAGACAGAGGATGGGCCAGAGAAGAGAATTAAGCCACTCTGGAGATCCACCTTTCTCGTTGCAAGACTGTCACATTGGTGAACAGGTCCGTAGGGCCTTGACACAGTATTTCTCCTTACTCCACAATACACTACCTCTTCTTTTTGCCAAAAGCTACTTTTCTCCTGAGCATCCAAATCTGGCTCCAACTTTAAAAAAAACTGAGCCTTTACTAACATTACCAATGTTGAGTATATTCTCTTCACCTGATTCTAGGCATTCCTAAGTTCAGAATATTTACCAGCCACGTTAATTATCAGCATCCTTATTCAGAAGACGTGACTCTGGAGGAAGCTTTGTTTTTAGAAGTGAAAAGCAGAACACAAAAATGGTTCAAATCCGAGGGAGAACAGTCGATAACATCTTGCAGCAACTGGAGCATGCACACGGCCTGAAGAAGCGGGGAATGCCAGTTCACTGGTGGTGTGTGTGCCTTGGATCTGAGTCCACTTCTGACCTCTTGTCTATTATGGCCTTCCACCACTCTCTGGTGTCCTAAAAAGTCTGATAATTACATACAAGACTCCTTAAGGCACCACCTTTTGAAATTTCTTCCAGAAATAAAGTCAGGGCTCATGACTTTGAATCTCAGCCCTGACAAGAAGACAATCCGACTTCCAGGCAATGCAAAAGTAAATAACCTCTTCAAGCAGGTATCAGTCTTCCCCTCTTACCCCTTGCCTCCTGAGCTCAAATTTAAGTGTACTTGGCATGCACCTTAAGTGCTCAAATACACCCCGAGTTGCAGTGACTAAGTTGCTACCCATTCCTAAACCCAGGGGTCTCCTTTGTGGCTTAGTGTATGCTCATCACTTCAGATTGGCTCCTGCAGACCAGAGGGTGTGACCTGGCTGAAGCCTTGCCATGAGAAAACCAGGCAAGCGTTCATCCACACATCACACCAAACTGAACCCTCACAGTTGGAGCTAAAACATGTTTTCACTAGAAACTGTGGACGGACAAAAATACGTAACCCCATGGGAAACCATGGTCTTGAGTAACTGATAATTCTGGCTGCATGGATTACAGGCTTCTCAACTTGGCTCCTATTTGGATGGCCTTCCTATGTCCCCAAAGGATGCCTTTTGCAAACACCCTTTTTCTTTTCAAATGTCACTTATTTCCTAACAGCGTGCTTTTAAACATGCCCTCCGACAACTTAGCTAATAATTTCCAAACCACTTTGACACCTTCATCTTAGTATACTCTTATTATTCACTAAATAAACAGGCCAATTTCTATGCTGACCTATTTTCAGTCAATATTTGGAATGAGACCAGGAAAAGGTAAGTGAAGCTGAAGGTATGAAGGGCTGGTCAGACTGCCCCTAAGGAGAAACACTTCAATACTGTGAACTTTCTGTATGTAATGCATAACCCTCTCTTTCCAATTTCCCTACTATTTACATATTGGACATTTTATCACTTTATATCAGTGGAATGAAAAAACCAGAATGCCTAGAGGAAAAAAACGTCTCCCAACCTGGCTTACATATGAGGTTAAAGCTGATGAGGCTAAGAGAAATATGAGCTAGTATTTACCTAGCTCTTGTGTTCCAAGCACTGTTTTGAGGGTTTTATTTGTACCAACTTAAGCCTTACAAACACTGAGAGATAAGCACTATTATTATTCCCATTTTATAGATAAGCTATTCAAGATAGAGTCATTAATAACTTTCTCTAAATCATACAGTTAATAAATATTAGTCCTGGGATCTGAACTTATACTCTTAACATTATGCTATTCCAGCCCCCAAAAGTCTAATGTTTATTCCAGAGCAGAGTTTTTGTAATTTGGCCATGGATTGGCTTGGGGGAAAGGGCCAGACTGATTCTCCAAAATCATATCAAATTGTGTAGGTAAGTGCATATACATTTTTTCTGTATACAGTCTTCTGTATACAGTCATATATAGTCTTCAATGTCCATCAGAATCACAAAGGGGTTTGAGGCCCTCCAAAAGTTCAGGACACCTTATCTTGATAATCTCTCCTATTTCAATGGATGCCGACCAATCAGGTTCCTGCACATGAAACAATATGGTTAAAGGACGTTTAACATGTTCAGACTATTTATCTTCTAGTGACTAGATCACCTATAACTCTGTTTTATATACAACATGTGTTCCAAAGAATGTTTTTAAGTGGAATATACTTCAGTCAACAGATACAATAACTGATAGATGTATTTACAAGGCAGCCCATAAAAGTGCAAAGTCATTCACGACATGACTGCAGTCCAGTGGAGATAGCACGGGGGAGACTCCTGTCAGCCTCTCCAAGCTCACCCTCTCCCTGCGGTGCTCCTTTCCCTGCTGCTCTCTCTCTGCACTGCAGCCTCTGCCTCTCTTCCCCTGCATACAAAGAGGCCATCACACTGGTCCATGCTTCTGCCCAGCATGCTGCCTTGAGACTTTTTGTTGGATAACAAAACTCTGCTACCAAGTCTTAACAGAAAGACTTCCCTGACTGGTTGAAATCAGAGGCTCGCATGCATGTTTTGCCCACTGGATTGTGAGGTCAGAGTCGGCCACATTGCCTAAACATCTCTGTATGCTCAGAACCCAGGCCAGCACTTTATACTGAGGATGCTCAATTGCATTCTCTTTGAAATGAAGGAAACTCACCAGTGTGTTTAATAGATGGTTCTAGAGGACATTGCTCCAGAGGAGCAGCTTGAGACGCTGGGAACACACTGCTGTCTGGAGCTTGGCTCATTCCTTGGTACATGGTGGGTGTTCAAAAATAGGCATGAAGACTTGGGAAGCAGGAACATGTCCTTCTCAAATTTTAAGTTATTATTGGCAACACCCACAGCCTCGTACAAGATCTTAGGAGCCTAGGGTGGCAAGTTATGGGGAAGCTGGCACCTTTTGAAATCTAGCTCATGATACCTCTTTCAATCTTCTTTCTAATTCTTCATCTGAGCCCAAGCTTTTATTCAGTTTACCTATTCTACTGCAATGGCCATGGGACGAGTGACCAAAGTAGTGCTTGTCTTGTGCCTTGCCCCATCCACCCTGGCTCCTCTCCATCAATCACCATCTGCCTTCTCACCATGCTGATTTCCATTCAAACTGTTCCTGGACTAGCCCTGGTACAGTTCTCAGAAGCAAACATTGTCAAGGTGTTTCGTTTGTTTTGTTTTTAATCAGGGAAAAAAAGGACAAATTCTGAGAAGCAACAAGAAATGACATCTACAGAAAAGACCTAATGCAAATGAGGATTTGCTATTTCAATTTACATTTGAAAGATTTAAAAATACATTTGACAGTGTCATCAAGAATTAGACTTTTTCCTTGTCCATCTGACCTAAACTTCCATTTTGGTTTCTCAAATAGCTGTTGCTGCTGCTGCTGCTGCTGCTAAGTCGCCCCAGTGGTGTCCGACTCTGTGCAACCCCATAGATGGCAGCCCACCAGGCTCCGCCGTCCCTGGGATTCTCCAGGTAAAAATACTGGAGTGGGTTGCCATTTACTAACCCTAAAATGGAAAGCCCATATTATAGGGAAGATGTATGTTCTGGCTCTTTTTTATTCTTATTTATAATTTCCCTTGATTTTTAAAATCTGTTTTTCATATGTTTATAGGTAGCAAGTTATCCTCCAGGTTAAAATGTTCATGCAGAAATACCAATGCTTTAGCATCAACAAGGACTGTACAAGTCATTGCCTCTTATCTTTCTTTTTATCCCCCTTCTTCTGAAAGCTATTACACAAAAGTTAGGAATGTCATCTCTGGTGACTATTCAAGGGCATGGCCCTTTTCATATAAAATAGGACACAGGAAAGTCAAGTAAACTATAAGCTCCTGAAGAAGAGTCATGACATTTTAGATGTTGGGCAATAATAAGTGCTGGAGAAGGTGTGGAGAAAAAGGAACACTCCTACCCTGTTGTTGGGAATGTAAATTGGTACATCCACCATGGAGAAGAGAATGGAGGTTCCTTAAAAAACTAAAAATAGTGATACCATATAATCTAGCCAACCTACTCCTGGACAAATATCCTGAGAAAACCATATTTTGAAAAGATAAATGCACCCGAATATTCATTGCAGTATTATCAACAATCGCTAAGACACGGAATCTGTGTTCACTGACAGACAAATGGATAAAGAAGATGTGGTTAATACACAATGGACTCAGCCATAAAAAGAATAAAATAATGCCATTTGCAGCAACATGGATGGACCTAGAGGTGATCGTACTAAGTGACGTAAGCCAGAAAGAGAAAGATAAGTATCACATGATACTGCTTATATGTGGAATCTCAAAAACGCTAAAAATGAACTTACTTACAAAACAGAAATAGACTCACAGATGTAGAAAACAAACTTATGGTTACCAAATGGGAAAGTGTGGAGGAATAAATTAGGAGATTGGGATTAAAATATATATACTACTATACAAAACAGAGCATCAATAAGGACCTACTGCATAGCACAGGGAACTATACTCAATATCCTGTAACAACCTATAATGAAAGAGAATGTAAAAAAAAATATGTACACTGATATATGGAGAATGACATGGCAACACACTCCACAATTCTTTTTTTTTTTTTTCTTTTTTGCCTCTCCCTCCCCCGCCCTCCCTCTTCTCCCCCGCCCCGACCACTCCACAATTCTTGCCTGGGAAATCCCATGGACAGAGAAGCTGATGTGCTACAGTCCATGGGGTCACAAAGAGTTGGCTATGACTTAGTGAGTAAACAACAGCAACAATACTTATATATATGTATAACTGAATCACTTTGCTGTTTGTATGAAACTAACACAACACTGTAAATCAACTATCTATATTTCAGTAAAAAATTTTTTTGTTTCCTCTCCAATGTTTTATTATAAAAAAAAATCATAAAGAAAAGAAGACTGAATTTTACAGTGAATACTTACAGCACCTAGATTTTTCCATTTAGTTTTTACTATTTTCTTTTCTTATTTTATTTTTTTTTAATTATGAAAGTATGATAACACATTTACAGGAGACTTGGAAGATACAGAACAAGGTTACATATAGTTCCACTATATATATATATCACAATTATTTTTTAAGTAGATAAATTAAGATTTTTAGTTGGAATTTCAATATCAAACTCTCAAAAATTAATAGCAAGAATATACAGAGAAGCAGAAGAATATAACAGACTGAAAAGCACTGTGAATGAATTCTATATGAAGAGTTATACAATTTTCACACAAAAATATAAATAAAATTTTTTTTAATAAAATGTTTCCTTTCTTCTAGAAAGAAATTGGACAAGCCCCAAGCATCCAGTATTGCACATCGAACCTGGACTGGTGACTCGTTTCATACATGATATTATACATGTTTAATGCCATTATCCCAAATCTTCCCACCCTCTCCCTCTCCCACAGAGTCCATAAGACTGTTCTATACATCAGTGTCTCTTTTGCTGTCTCGTATACAGGGTTATTGTTACCATCTTTCTAAATTCCATATATATGTGTTAGTATACTGTATTGGTGTTTTTCTTTCTGGCTTACTTCACTCTGTATAACAGGCTCCAGTTTCATCCATCTCATTAGAACTGATTCAAATGAATTCTTTTTAATGGCTGAGTAATACTCCATTGTGTATATGTACCATAGCTTTCTTACCCATTTATCTGCTGTTGGGGCTGGTGCACTGGGATGACCCAGAGGGATGGTATGGGGAGGGAGGAGGGAGGAGGGTTCAGGATGGGGAACACATGTATACCTGTGGCGGATTCATTTTGATATTTGGCAAAACCAATACAATATTGTAAAGTTTAAAAATAAAAAAAATAAATAAATAAAAACAACTAACTTGTTATAAAAAAAAAAAGAAGAAATTGGACAAGACTTTGAGCAGGCATACTTCAAAGCTGCCCTTCCCAGCTCCAGACAGTTTCTCTGAAATATTTTCACACACTCTTCAATGTGTCCTACAGAACAATCACACAGCGTTTGTTAAGTACTGCACATGCGTGGTATTGGGTACACCAGCCTGGCTCCTGTCCCCTGTCATTACACAGTCTTTCCTCTTCAGTTGTATCAATGCAGACACACTCTGTCCCCGGCTCCTGCCACTAGGTACAACATTTCTATCGGACTCCACAAGACAAATCTCTCCTTTACCTTTTCCTTTGGAGCTCAAGGTCAAGGTTTTCAGCAACTTGGTTTAAAGTTTCCCATATTTCAGTTCTTCATATTTCTTAGGGAGCTGCCAATCAGGGCAAATGACTGCTGAAAATAATCTTTGGCAGGGGCTTTTTTTTTCTCTTATGAAGTTTTAAAGACTCCTTTCTCATGGATAGAGATTCTCAACTCAGAGGCAAAAGAAAAATCTTACCTAAGAATTAAAATCCTTTTAACACAATGGCACCCCACTCCAGCACTCTTGCCTGGAAAATCCCATGGACGGAGGAGTCTGGAAGGCTGCAGTCCATGGGGTCATTGAGGGTTGGACATGGCTGAGTGACTTCACTTTCACTTTTCACTTTCATGCATTGGAGAAGGAAATGGCAACCCACTCCAGTGTTCTTGCCTGGAGAATCCCAGGGACAGGGAAGCCTGGTGGGCTGCCATCTATGGGGTCACACAGAATCGGACACTACTGAAGTGACTTAGCACCTACACAGGGAAATATACTCACAGATAGCCCCATCTTTACCACTGCAGACACACAACGTCCCTTTGCAACCATTATCTATTTTCTGGGCAAGAGAGGAAAACTCTACACAGTGAAACATTTATGTGTTAGTCCATCTACAGTCAAAGCTGTGGGTTGAAAATAACCTGAAATCCTTGTCATAAATTTATCTGCATGACTGCACATGCCTGCTGCATAGCCCATCCCTCCCCATCATCCTTTCATTAACATTTTGTTTTTCTGGTATAATTCCTCTGTGTTATATATCATACTCAAGTTTGGTCTAGGATCATTTCAGGCCACGTCACAACTTTACATCATGGTTGACCTTCTAAACATCAAGTCTGTGTCTCTTCTCTGCTTCTTTTCTTTGTCATACTTCTGGTTTGCATTATCCCTCATCCAAACTACTGCAGTAAGCCCCTTAGCTATCATCCCTGCCTTCAATCTCTCTGCATTATGACCAACCTTCACTACTCAAAGATTTCTACAACACAAGTCTGATCAAGTTTATCTCTGTCCTTCAGCAGCTCCCCATCACAGACAGAATAAATGTTATGCCTTGGCTGACCATTTCTCAGCAAACCACATCTTGAACTCTACCTGCCCTTTTTCCTTCCCTGCCACCTTCCCATGAGTCATGTGAAAAAACAAACATTGAAAAACACTAATTGTTGCCAGGACCTCTATGCCATGGTCTTTCTTGTCTCTGGGGTTTGCACATATTCTCGTTTCTATCTGGAATTCTCTTTCCCATTTTTTTTCTGTCTATTGAACCTCTACGCATACTTTCAGATTAAACTCAAACGTCACCGTCCCATTGAAGCTGCCTTATATGACCTTCCCAGTGGCCAGATGTACTCCACCCTGTTTTTAAACAGTACTTTTCATAGACCAATTTTATCACTTCAAACATAGCATTATAATTCTCTCCCGGCTTGTACTTCACTGTATAGGAATTTCTTTTAAGAGCAGGAGTTTGTTAATTGTCCTATTTTCAGGGCATAAAAGAAGGTGTGATACATAGCTAGTTCTTAATCATTTGTGGAATACATGAAAATTATTGTGGCATCCTAAACACTGCAGTTGGAAGCCTATGAATAAGAGTCCTAGACTATCTCACATAAAGAGAGATGTTCAGGATTATCCTGGGGGAGTGCAGATGGTTTCCTAAACACTGAAACTGTGAGTTTCAGTGGATGACGATGGATGGCATCACTGATTCGATGGACGTGAGTCTGAGTGAACTCCGGGAGTCGGTGATGGACAGGGAGGCCTGGCGTGCTGCGATTCATGGGGTTGCAAAGACTGAACTGAACTGAACTGAACTGAAACTGTGAAACACACTGAGTACGATAATGAACTTTACTATTTTCCATGTGTAATACATTCGTACTTCTGATCTTCTTGTGCATTATATTAATACAAGACAAGCTCATTAAGGACAAGAACCGAAAACAGCTTGCTCAGCCCAAAAGTTCAGATGCTCCAATGGCATCTTCCTAAACAGACCTGCCTAGAGAGTGTTTTGCCTATAGTTCACTTTCCATGGTTGAGTCTTTATTCCCTGAATGGTAGTTATTTGGGGACATATCCTCTCAACCAGGTTACAAGCTCTTTCAGGTGAGGCAGGGTCTAAACATCTTTGTTCCTAGAATGATGTCTTGTACACAACAGATATTCACTAATTACCTGGTGAATAATTTGGAAAACATTAATTCAGGAACCACTGAATCAAAGCATTAGATTTTGAAAATGATAACTTTTGAAGGGTTCCCATCTTAAACTAAAAAGCTTTGCTTTGCAAAACTAACTTAGTATTAAACTCTTCATAGCAAGCACATGTTGGTAAGTACAGCTGAGTGCAAAATGCCAGAGGAGGACAACTTAGGTGTCTAAGAGTTGCACTATCTCCACCTGGGAACCCAGCACTATAAACTACTTTACCTGGTGTTTGGAGGCTGACAATACCTGTATCTTTTGAGTTATCTCCCCAACAACTGCCTTACACTTGAGAGACTGTGAATATGGTATAATAAGGTGAATTGAAATAAAATTATCGGAGCAAAGTTACTGCTTAGTGTGAGACATGAACTCCAAGATCATGGTTTCATCAATGATTGATAGTCCAGCTCATCTTTGTCAGGTTTGGTTTTCAAGTGTTCAGTTTTGACAGCACTGGACATAAAGAAATTGCAAGGACAGGTAGATCTGATAAAAGGTCAAAATTAAGGGGTCTGGGCATATTTAGAAACCTTGCAGGAGCTCAAATAAGGGCTCCCCAGAAAGGAGATCATCAGTGTTTAGAACTACTTCTCACATTAATTTACAGAGAAATTTCTGAAGAGGAGCCACGGGAGACTCAACAATTTCAAGGGATCAGAACATTAGAGGGAAATTAAGAAATCAAGGACCAAGGGTGCTTTAAAAATGTCTCCTTTGCTCATGTCTGTCCACACCTTCTCAGTGTGGACTTTCTAGATAGGAAGAGGGGACCAAGGTGGTCTCCATCTCAGCGCTCTTAAAGCACATAATCCAACAGCACTACGTGGTACATGATGAGGGTCAAGAAGGAGCTATATTTTGGTTCCAATGTGGTCTCTGCTTTCTCTAAGGTCACCAATTCCACTGAAATATTTTAGTCCTTTTATTTTTCGTGGGTTGGGTTGGGAAGGAGGGATGTTGATATCACGTGAAAGGTAATGGGGGGCTCAGATTTAAACCTATCAAGATATTTGGCCATAACAAGTGAAAATTAAATGCAAGTGGCTTTCGGAAGTGATGCCGTTCTATCTAGATAAGGACCCTAGAAGTGCTTGTGGGATACGAAGCCAGAGGAAATGAAGAGACAAGAGGAAAGAGACTGGATATTTCTTGGATTGAAATATCCAGAAGTCTGGGACTTCTCCTGGAATGGAGTGAGGCAAAAGTTCTAGCAGGGAGAGAGGCTTCTTGTCAACAGAGTCCCATAAAGGTCTCCCTTGGTGGTTCTCAGCCAAGACTGCATTAGTACCTCTGAGGAGATTTTGAAAAACCTCATGGACTTGAGGTGCTCCCCTAGAGAGTCTGATTTAATTAGTCTGGCCTAGGGACTATTTTGAAAATCTGCCTGAGCAATTAAGTATGGCGGGAGTTGAGAACCACGGGGTTAGATAAATAAAGAGGATACTGGGGTGGGAGAGAGGAAATAGAATAAATCATTTTCCACTTTTTTCCCTCAGAATTAAGCAGAGTTTCCAGAAAGTGTCACATAAACTCAGGTGGTTCTTGAGATGGCATGTGATTTGATAGCACAGGGATAAGCCTTCTTTGCATATATATACATATATTTATGTCACATATGGTTACATATACATGTACCTGCTCTGCTCTGCTAAGTCATTTCATTTTTGTCCAACCCTTTGTGACCCCATGGACTGTAGCCTGCCAGTTTCCCCTGTTCACAGGATTCTTTGGCAAGAATACTGTAATGGGTTGCCATGCCCTCCTCCAGGGGATGCTCCCAAGCCAGGGATTGAATTTACATCTCCTACATTGGCAGGCAGGTTCTTTACCACTAGCACCACCTGGAAAGCCTGTATATACATACATATGCATATATTTACAAGTATCTATCTGAATAAATATTAGAAAAATATAACCAGCATATCACATTTGAGAATTCATGTTTTTAATGCTTAGGATGAGGGTACGATAAGGTTCTGAAGTGCAGAAGGTAAATGCATTTAAGTGCACAATCTGTAAATTCTAGAACAAGTGGATATGGCAAAAATTTCTGACAGAGGTATGCAAACAACTGGAGTTTGAAGAATAGCAAACTCAATTGGCTCAAAACCTGTGAATTCTTTCTTGCCAGCCTTCACTGGTCTACACTGTCTCCCTTGGCCTAGCGGTGCAGACCGCACAAAGCCACCCTCTCCCGGCTCTTCTCACCTGGATGCCCGTCCCTCATCCCAAGGTATTCAGATACTTCCAAACTGGGCACAGACTCAAATCGGCCTCTTCCAGCCTCGCAGTCACGATCCGATTACTGATGTTAAAGCCTGGAACTTGTCTCCTTTTTCAGATTCAAATCTGAGCTAAAACCTAACTTAGGGTGCCTTAGCACAATAGGGCGGAAAACCAATGCTCACCAGGCGTCCCAGCCCCGCAAGCACAAAAGTGAAACCGAAGCGACCCAAATTCAGGTTATGCAAACGCAAAGGAGGGGGTTGAGGGGACGAAAGAAAACTCCCCAAAGCGAGCAAACAAATCCCGCCTGCAGAAAAGGCGCCGACTCGCGAACGTTTCCCTCTGTATTTGCCGTTCTCAGGGCATGATGCAACCCCAGGTTGCCTAATTTATATTTGCACATTTTTCCTAGCGAGCTTCAAAACCTCCCAACTCCATAAAATGACGTTTTAAAAGTTCAAGTCTGCAGCCCAAAAAGCCTGCATGACAGGCCGGATAACTCGACGGTCACCTAAGCCCAAGGAACTGGGCTGAGTCTCAAAGGTAGACGAGGAAGGGAGAGGCGCAAAGGCAGGCAGCTAGGAACTTGACAGCCACGTCTGTACCTTTCCCCTACCAGCCTCAGTTCACTGGATTAGCTACTGCCAAGGGCAACCGTCTGTGCTTCACCTTTCCCCTGCTCTGCTTCTTGAGCCCTGCTCCTCTCACCGATCCAAAGGGCGCTCAGAGTGGCAAAACGAGAAAACTAAAACCCCCAAAAAAGTGCCCAGGTCTTTAGCCTTCCTCCTCCTCTTCCTGGTACCTCCCGCCCCCGCTTTCCACATCCTGGCGGCCTCCTGGTCACTCAGTCATCGGCTACACCTTGCACCACCCAATAAAATGGCAGGTAGCAACAGGCGAGGCCTCCAGCCCCGCGCGCCTCCCACCCCGGGCAAGCCTCCTGGAGTCTCCGACGGTACCCCCAAACCCAAATAGCCCGTCTACTCTTCAAGTCCCCAATCCTCGGCCCCGCGAGGCCTCCTGATGGCTCTCCCGGGACCATTTCTGTCGCCAGCGGAGGAGCAGGTTGCCGCGTAACAGGTGCCAGGCGAGAGGGCCGGGCGGTGGCACCGCCGCCCAGATGCGGGCTGCGCTGGGCACCGGGAGGACCCCGGTAGGAGCGCCGGAGGAGGCCACGTCGGGGGGACGGGAGCCGGGGTACCGCGCAGAGGGAGACAGCTCCCGGGGTTCAGGATGCGGCCGCCCGTCCTCGCCACCCAGGGCGCAACCCTCGCCCAGGCTGCCCCACTTACAATCTCCAGGCACACGAAGGCGCCGGAGTAGGTCCGCAGGATGTCGGGGCCGGCGGGCAGGGTGACCCGAGGCGCGGGGAAGGACATGGCGGGATTCGGGGGCGGCGGAACTGGTGCTCCGCCGGCCGACATGCTGCCGCTGCTGCGTCTCCGCGCGCCGCCACCTCCCTCCGCCCGCCTCCGCCTCCCGGGCTCCCGCCGCCGCCGCCGCTCGGGCCCGCCGGGTCCTGGCGCGCCGCTCGGGAGGGAGGGGGGCGTGGCCCCGCCGTCCTCGGCCAGGCCGGGCCCCGCCCCGTCACGTGGGCCCAGGTGAGCGCGCCTCCGCCACTGCGCCTGCGCGGGTCACGTGCACAGGTGCGGCGGCCACCTGGCCCGATTCTTCCGGCGCCCGTTCTCCCGGTCCCCTGTGCCACCCAGCGGCCAGCGCTCCTGGCTCCACTTCCCTACTCTTTATTTGCTCCCCTTAGTCTCCCTCCCCGTAGTTTCCACCTGTTTTCTTTCACCTGTCCCCCCAACTCTCACAGCTTCCCTATCGCACTTTCCTCAATGTAACTACAAATCAGGTCTTGGATCTGTGACTCAAGGTAAAATCAAGGTCATCAGTCACACCTAAAAAAGGGAGTGGATCAATTTTAAATGGGACTCTTGTGGGATTTTAAAAACACCACTAGGACATTGTCGCCTGGTGGAGTCAGATGGGTCAGCGCCAACATCTGTTGGCGATGGATGTCGGGCAGGGAACCAGCTGCTTTGCATGCCAGTGGTGTGCTCATCTGTGGAATGGGGTTGAGGTTATCTGCTCTATATGGATGTCTGAATTACATGATACAACATGAAAATAGTAAACTCCAGGTAAGCGTTCTTTAAATGGTAGCTGGTAGGATGATGACTATTTTTCTAATTTTTACGTATGCACACATCACACTGTTCTGTAGACATGAAATTGCATAAGTTATATTTTCCACATAAAGCTTTACTTATTGGTTTCACCTGACTGAAACTTATGAATTGCTGTTTTCTTAAAAACTATTCATTTATTTATTTGGCTGCACCAGGTCCCAGTAGCAACCCACTCCAGTACTCTTGCCTGGAGAATCCCATGGACAGGGGAGCCTGGTGGGCTGCAGTCCATGGGGTCGCTAAGAGTTGGACATGACTGAGCGACTTCACTTTCACTTTTCACTTTCATGCATTGGAGAAGGAAATGGCAACGCATTCCAGTGTTCTTGCCTGGAGAATCCCAGGGACAGGGGAGCCTGGTGGGCTGCTGTCTCTGGGGTCACACAGAGTCGGACACAACTGAAGCGACTTAGCAGCAGCAGCAGCAGGTCCCAGTTGGGGCACCCGGGATCTTTCCTGCATCATGCAGGAACTTTCCTTGTTTTGCAGGAAATCTGTAGTTGCCCGAGGAGGTCTTATTTGCTGCAGAGTCATGTGGGATCTTAGTTCCTCCACCAGAGATCAAACCTAGGCCCCCTGTGTTACAAGGTGGCTTCTTAAACACTGGACCGCCAGAGAAGACCCTGCTGTTTTCTTTCAAACACTTAGAAGGATTTTTTTTTTTTTTTTAAGATTCTATGTATGGTTTGAATTCCCTGCCCCAATTTATCTCCATTTTATATTTGGCCTTTATGTCAATATTTTATAAGTAAAATAAATGAGAGGAGATAAATTTTCTCAAAGATCAGCTGAAGATAAGCAAAGCTACACACAGCAACATACAAACACATGTTGAGCAGGCTGAAAAAGTATTAGGCAAGATCATCAGACACTAATTGAATATTAATCTTGTCTGTCAGGTTTAGCCTTTGAGGAACCGTGTTTAATTGTATGCATTGGTCATCAGATTTTAGTCATTCTATCTCTTTATTATACTAATAAGCGAAACTCATAGGTGTGGTGGCAGCATCAGAGTAGAAACCATAAAACAGGGTGTGAGTGAAACCTTTTGTGTAGATCTTTTATCTTCCCACCTCTTTATGTCATCACTTCCTGATACTTAAAGTGTGGCATTTATCTAATAGGAAATTTCGTTGGTTTGATCAATGAACCCGCTTTGAGTTTTCAGGCTCAGGCTGTCAGGGAATGATCTTTCATGATTGTTTTATTTTATTTACTGCCAAACAGCTCTCAGTAAACACTTCAAGTATGTCCAAAAGGAAGACCTCTTCAAATTATTCATCATGAGGATGTGCAGCTATAGTGATGGACCCCCAAAATTTCAATGAATAAGCATAAAATTGGAAACGACTCTGATGTTGGGAAAGACTGAGGGCAGGAGGAGAAGGCATCATTGACTCAATGGATGTGAGTTTAAGCAAACTCCAGGAGATGGTGAAGAACAGGGAAACCTGGGGTGCTGCAGCCCATGGCGTCGCAAAGAGTCGGACACAAATGAGTGAACAACAACAAAGCATAAAATGACTTTGAAGTTTCCAATATGCTCAGTGACTTAGAAGAGAGTCTTGATTGTGCTTGTTTAAAATTACCACCAAGGGGAAAACGTCATTGTGTCTCTTCTAGCACCCTCCTTGCTGTTCCATGCATCCCCTGCCATCCTGGACTATACCTGCTTTCTTCCTGCTTCCTCAATGACAAGCGGAATGAAAAATACATCATTGAGACCTCTTCTATTATTGTGACATATTATTTGTTAAAAAATGGATTCCTCCCTAGAATGGTTTTCTTCCCTCATGACCATGACCATGATCTGTTTACTCTTGATGACACCAGTTTCCTTCTAATGAAGGCAGCAGCTTTGGAAGCAAAGACAAGCACTCATCTCACCCCGGCCCCTCATCACTCTCTTCCTCCATACAGTTGACTGTGAGCTCTTCACACCTTCACTTTTCTGTTTTTCCGCATCCTGTTTCCCTGGTTTACTGATCCTCAACATCACCTTTACCTTGCTCACAGACTTCTTTTAGACCCCATGTTTTGGGATGTTATCCTTCACATTCATGACACTTTCAACAATTTTTTGCCTTACAACTTCTTGCTATCTTCAATGAGCTGAACCACACCTGAATCACACCTGGACCACCTTATTGCTTGGAATTTCACTCCTCTGTTTTCTTGAAGGTTGACATCTTCCATCCATCTGTCTTCTTTGTTTCTCAGTCCATTGACCTCTGGCCTTTCACTCCCTCCTAACTCTCTCATTTCTGGCTTCCCTATCCATCTCGTGCTTATGGGAAGGTATTTTAGAGATGCTTGTGCTCGTCTCACATGTTGCCTCCCATTTTGTACTTTACTATAAATTTATCCACATGGCCATATATCCTGCTGTGTAGGTTAAACCTATCAGCTGCATCTGCTCTCAGATTCTACTCTTAAGACTTTTGTTTCCATTATTAATTCATGTTATTTCGTCAGGGATTCCGAGGTGTCAATTTCTTCCACTGCCCCTCCCCCACTTCTCTCACTTATTATCCCATAGCTTCTTTCACTGTCTCCCATCTCTGTGCTTGGCACACGTGGACAATATGTTCAAAGTATGAAAACAAATTTAAGCCATTGCAACCTTCCCTACTTTCTCCTGCTTTACAAGGAGTTTTAGGATCTCTAACCAGTAATACTTGTTTCACAGGAAGCAGGACCATCCATCTATCCAGTTATCCAAGACAAACAGCAGGGTTTGTTTCCCTTGGTAGTCACATATTTAACCAGTTACAAGGTCTGGCAGTTCTACCATCTTATTCTCTAATAGTCATCTTTCCCTCTCTTGCATTTTCTACACTGCTCTCAGAATCATATCTAAACACAAAATTGATTGCAGTCATACCTCTACTTAAAACTGCTTCAGGATCCTCTACTGTCTCAGGGTCCATTTGAAATACCCCAGAATGCATTCAAGGTTTTTCTGGGATGTAGCTTCTGACGCATTCTCTGTCCTCCACCAGCTTTATTAATCCACCTACAGTTCCAAAAATTCTCTTGCCACCAGATCTTTACACATTCTCTTCCTTCTAGAGGAACAGCCGTTCTTCTTACCATTCCTCTGCTGCTGCTGCTGCTGCGTCACTTCAGTCGTGTCCAACTCTGTGTGACCCCAGAGATGGCAGCCCACTAGGCTCCCCCGTCCCTGGGATTCTCCAGGCAAGAACACTGGAGTGGGTTGCCATTTCCTTTTCCAATGCATGAAAGTGAAACGTGAAAGTGAAGTCGCTCAGTCGTGTCCGACTCTTAGCGACCCCATGGACTGCAGCCTACCAGGCTCCTCTATCCATGGGATTTTCCAGGCAAGAGTCCTGGAGTGGGGTGCCATTGCCTTCTCCATATCACTCCTCTACTCCATAACTATTTTCAGGATAGTTCCTTTGGGTCCTAAGAGCCAATTCATTATGGCAGCATTTCTCTGGCTATTGAAGATTAGGTAGGATCACCTCCCATCTGTGTTTCCCTAACCTGTTGTGCTTACTGCACTTAAAACTCTTACTTCACTAAATGGATATTGCTTATCTCATATTCCTTAGCTAGTGTTATGAAACAGGATACAAAACATTGAAAAGTTCAGTGGAAGCACCAAGAGACAAGGCACCCATCTCTCACTTCTATCAAGAATAAGAAAGCTCAGGAATGAGGATTTGGAAAGAGTGATTTGGGGAATTCATGCTGGGAGCCGCATTGCACTCTATCCCTCCTCCATCGCCTCTCCCAGCACGCAGGAAGTAGGTGAGCTTTATTCACATTACATAACAGGGGCTCAAGTAATATCAGCTGACCACGTAAACTCTGCATCTACATTTCTCTGCTTCATAACTATTACTCTCCCCCCTATTTTCCTGTTTCAAAAGAAGCATTTCTATCTCTATCACAGCTTTTCATTATTTCCCCTTTGTAATTCATTTAGGGAATTAATCCATTAATTTTCTCTTCTTTCTCTTCAGTTTTCAGTTTCTACTTTACACTTGATCTTTCTCCATCTATGAAGATATCCAAATTTCCCTCATCATCAAAACAGCAACAACACTTGACTTCTGCCCCTGAAAGAATAACCAGGACTGGATTTACCTTCCTGGCTTAAACAGCTAAAAACCAAACAAAATATGTGAAACACAGGTTTTCAGACATTGCATATCAAGTCATGCAGAATAGTGAGCCCGAGAGATGGGAAAGAAATGACAGGAGCCCTGTAATTTTCTCAGCTTATTGACTTTCCAGCAAAGGGGAAGAAAGACCCTGGTGAAGTACAGCTGTCTCTATCATCTCTATGAGTTGAGTTGGTACATCTGAGAATTTGAAGGGAGGGAGGTGCAGAGAGAACTAGGGTTCACAGAGCACTAAAGAGGAAAGAGTTGCATATAGAAAACGCTTAGAAGGTCAGCAAAGGGTCCCCTTAAATCTTCAGACGAATATTTATCAGCAAATAAAAGTAACTTATCTGAGTTGAAGGAAGAAGCATTCCAAAGGAGCAGAGGATTAATCTCAGGAATTCACACAGGGACAGGAATAGTTTATGTGTCCACAATCCAGAGTGTAATGTTGCCTAATTAATGGCTTAGTGGTATAGAATCTGCCTGCCAATGCAGGAGATACAGGTTCTACCCCTGGGTTGGGAAGATCCCCTGGAGCAGAAAACGGCAACCCACTCCATTATCCTTGCCTGGAGAATCCCATGGACAGAAGAGCCGACAGTCAGTGGGGTTGTACGAAGTCGGACATGACTGCATGACTGAGCATGCATGGATAGAGTATTCTGATAAGCGTTGCCTTAGTACTGGGGCAAAGTCAACTTTAGACAGCAGGCTGCTCTGGTCTTCCCTTACAAAGATTTTTAAAAAGCCTCAAAATGCTCAGACCATTTTCAATTAGCTGAATCACAGACCAAGCAAAAATATTGAGGAATACAAAATGTCCAGTACCCAATAAGATAAGGTTCACAATGTCTGGCATCCAATTAAAAATTACCAGGCATGCAAAGAAGCAAAAAATTTGAATCATAATGAAGATAGCAATCAACCACAATCAACAGACCAAGAAATGATATAGATGACTGTGTTGTGGAAAAAACATTGGCAGTTATTATAAATGTATTCCATATTTTTAAAAATATAGAATGAAATTGAGCATGTCATGTAAAAAGGACCCAGGTTGAACCTCTAGACATGGTATCAATGTCTGAGATGAAAAAAAAAGAAATTCTGCAGAGGATTAGCACTGGGTCAAACACAGAAGAAAATATCAGTTAAAATGAAGACAGAAAATAAAATGGAAACATATAGAGCAAAAAAAAAGACTAAAAAAGTGAACAACATAGTGAGTAGTGGGATATTTGCAAATGTTTTACTATACCTGTAATTACAGTTTCAGAAGGAGGAGAGAGAAAAAAATTTTATAGAAACAATAGCTGAAATTTTTCCAAATTTTAGCTAAACTATATCCACAGATCTAATTCATTCAGTGAACCTCAGGAATTAAAAACATGAAAAAATCCACAAGAAAGACACATCTTAATCAAATTTCTTACAAACAATACTAAAATTTTCAAAGTAACCAGTATAAAAGACACATGACATGCAGAGAAACAAAGAATGCAACAAACGTCTCATTGGAAACAATGCAAGCAAGGAATAGAACAGCACTTACAAACTACTAGGAGAAAAAAAGAAAAGGAAAAACTGTCAACCTAAAATTCTGTTTGCAGAAAAATGCCTTTCAATAATATAATAAGCACATCATAATAAAAGCAATCAGAAGACAACTTGGGAGCTATATTAATATCATACTAAATAGGTTTCAATGCCAAAATTTTTTACCAGAACTGTTATTTACCAGAGTGTTATTTAATAATGATAGAAGAATCATTTTATTATGAGGACTTAAAAACTTCTAGTATTTGTGCACTTTATAACAGAGTTTTGAAAATAAGTGATACGAAAATAATAGAATACAAGGAGAAATAGAGAAATCCACAATTAGAGTCAGCTGTCTCATTACTCCTCTCTCAATAATAGATGGATACATTAAATTCTTGGAGAAGGAAATGGCAATCCACTCCAGTATGCTTGCCTGGAGAATCCCATAGACAGAGGAGCCTCACGGGCGACAGTCCATGGGGTTGCAAAGAGTCTGACACAACTGATAGATTAACACACATATTAAATTCTAGGTAAACCACAAATTTCTCATAACTCTGATTATTCCAACCTCTGTGTCTTTGTTCATGCTTTCAATTGTCCAGCCCCTAGAATAATCCCTCTACAACCTCTGAATCTATATTTCAAGGTTCTTCCTGAAAGTCACATCTTCACAATGCCTTCAGTTCTTTTTTTGATCTAAATCATAAGGCTATTAAAAGCAAAAATGTCTTTTCAGGGTTCTAAATTGCAAGTAGCAGAAAATGAACCTGACTTAAACAGAAATGTAATTTATTACATTACACATGAAAAGACAGGAGGTAGTTTATAGATTAGGCAGGACATTTGGGAAGCCAAGCTCAGAAACCGGATGGAAATAACGGTGCGTGGTTTCCCTGGTGGCTCAGATGGTAAAGAATCCTCCTGCAATGCAGGAGACTGGTCTGATCCCTGGGTTGGGAAGATCCCCTGGAGGAGGGCATGGCAACCCACTCCAGCATTCTTGCCTGGAGAATCCCATGGACTGAGGAGACAGTCAGTCGGGCTGTGGTCCACAGGGTCACAAAGAGTTGAACATGACTAAAGTGACTTAGCATGCATGCACATGGCCCAAATTAAGCTACAAAACTAGTCTAATGAGGGGGCACTACTTGCAACTCCACCAATCACTGGAATCCATGACTTGGCACTGCTTACATTGGCAGAACTGGATCAAGGATTCTATATCAGCCCAGTGCTGTTGATGCC
This sequence comes from Bos javanicus, assembly GCF_032452875.1. NCBI lineage: Eukaryota > Metazoa > Chordata > Mammalia > Artiodactyla > Bovidae > Bos > Bos javanicus. The sequence goes on from NC_083881.1 coordinate 45,180,034, forward strand.
TCTGTGATCCCTCATAACTGAATGTCAGCCAGTCTCACCACTTTGGAATAAACCTTTCTAAAAAATATTTATTTATTTGTTTATTGGCTGTGCTGGGTCTTTGTTGCTGCACAGGGACTTTCTCTAGTTGCAGAGCGGGAACTACTCTCTGGTTGAGGTGCATGGGCTTCTTGTTGAGGTGGCTTCCCTTATTGTGAAGCACAGGCATGAGGCCTTCAGGAGTTGCAGTTTCCGGACTCTAGAGTGCAGGCTCAGCAGTGTCCGCAGCATGTGCAGTCTTCCAAGACCAGGGATGGAACTGGTGTCCCTTGCATTGCAAGGTGAATTCTTAGCCACTGGACCACTAGGGAAGTCCTGGAATAAATCTTCTTTTGTTTATGCTTCTTTGAGTTATTAGCTTCTCATTTGAACCTGGAAGGTGTATCTAATTTGCTAAACCTAGCACATTCATCTGCACTGTAGATGAAAGGAAATCTAAGAACGTGTCTTCTTTTAGCCCTCCACCATGGAAGTAAGCTTTCTTTCTCACTATATCTTGTACTTTGGGAAACTGACCAAATAAGGAATTGGTCCCTCCACAGCACAGCCAAAAAGATCTTGATAAATGCTTTCTCTATATATTGAGCATATGTAAGATAATAACAGTCCATGGGGTTCGCTAGGAGTCGGACACGACTGAACGACTTCACTTTCACTTTTCACTTTCATGCATTGGAGAAGGAAATGGCAACCCACTCCAGTGTTCTTGCCTGGAGAATCCCAGGGACAGGGGAGCCTGGTGGGCTGCCATCTATGGGGTCGCACAGAGTAGGACACGACTGAAGCGACTTAGCAGCAGCAGCAGCATGATAATAACAGAGTCTTCTAATGAGAGAAGAAGTTGGGGAAAGTGACCTTCATTCAAGAAGGAGCTTGGTGTTCAGAAATGGAGTGAAATCAGTGGACTTTGAGATGAAGCCAGGGAGTTAGGTAAAGGTTTGGTTTCTTTCTAGAGCCTTCTACGTCATGTTTAAGCCTATGAACTTTATCCTAATGACCCGATAAGCACAGTGCAAGGTTAGGGTGTGGGACTGAACTTATGAAACACAAGCTTTAAAAAGATAACTCAGGTAAGGAATAAACTGACACTCAAGTGCTAAAACCATCCAACAAGTCTGAGAGAGCAGTGGGGTGAGGAAGTAAAATTAGAAACTTCCAAGCAGAGACTTGCTTGTCTTGAGCAAATCAATTAACTTTCCTGATGCTCACTCCTCATCCATAAAATGGAGGTTATTTTCCTGTATTTCTCTACCTTCTAGGTTATCGTGAGGTAAGATGAAATATAAGATAAGATTTCGAATTGTAGAATGCTCACAAATGTGATGTTCCGAAAAATATTTAGTGAGTGCTCAATTATTTTGCTAAGCGTGGTGGAAGGTATACAAATTTATTAAACTTAGAGGAAAATATTTTAATTTTACATTTTAAAGAATGTTTCTTATTATCATTAGTCCCTAGTCTCTATATTTTTAACTACACTTCTATAGAGAGGCAGTATTATTCTGCAGATTGGCTAATATATGTGGATCATTTATTGTAGTAACTATCACAAAGTAAGTACCTGATAAGTATTAAACATCATTAGTAATACATCATTAGTAATACATCATAGAAATTATTCCTGAAAAGGATGTGTGTGTGTGTATTTATATACATATATCGGCTTCCCTCGTGACTCAGATGGTTAAGAATCTTCTTGCAATGCAGGAATCCCAGGCTTGATCCCTGAGTTGGGAAGATTCCCTGGAGAAGCGAATGGCTATCCACTCCAGTATTATTGCCTGGAGAATTCCATGGACAGATGGGCCTGGCAGGCTACAGTCATGGGGTTGTAAAGAGTCAGAGACACTACTGAGTGACTAACACTAACACTTAAAATGCACACACACACACATATATATATTTGATATTGGTTCTTCATTTTGATAATTGTTTAAAGTTATCCAATAGAAAATGACTTTACAATCTACAGAGCAAAGGATTGGTATTTATAAAGACAGAAAAGAGTAGTGTTGCCAATATTTTACAAAAAAAAAAAAATCCAATAAAACCATTTTGGATAGCCAATTTTGCATTGAGTACCTCATCACACAGGAAAGGGAATGGAATCTTTCCCCAGATAATTTGTACTTTCAATGTTCTTCAAATCTTATACATAATCAGATCTGATTTTACTAAAAATTATCCAATGATAGATATCACCTGTTAAGCTAATTTTCCTCCAGTTACCACACATATAAAGGCATAGCCCTTTGAAAGCTTGTAGTAGAAATCAGTAGCTTGTGGTTTCTAAGGAGGCAAACAGATATGTACCAAAATACATTTTTTGAAGTGAGAAAAAAATTGACAGAAAAGTTAGATAACACAACAAATATTTGGCATGTGTTTTACTTACTGGAAAAGATCAGTTTTCATTCCAATCCCAAAGAAAGGCAATGCCAAAGAATGCTCAAACTACTGCACAATTGCACTCATCTCACACGCTAGTAAAGTAATGCTCAAAATTCTCCAAGCCAGGCTTCAGCAATACGTGAACCATGAACTTCCTGATGTTCAAGCTGGTTTTAGAAAAGGCAGAGGAACCAGAGATCAAATTGCCAACATCCGCTGGATCATGGAAAAAGCAAAAGAGTTCCAGAAAAACATCTATTTCTGCTTTCTTGACTATGCCAAAGCCTTTGACTGTGTGGATCACAATAAACTGTGGAAAATTCTTCAAGAGATGGGAATACCAGACCGCCTGATCTGCCTCTTGAGAAATTTGTATGCAGGTCAGGAAGCAACAGTTAGAACTGGACATGGAACAACAGACTGGTTCCAAATAGGGAAAGGAGTACGTCAGGGCTGTATATTGTCACCCTGCTTATTTAACACCCTGCAGAGTACATCATGAGACACGCTGGACTGGAAGAAACACAAGCTGGAATCAAGATTGCCGGGAGAAATATCAATAACCTCAGATATGCAGATGACACCACCCTTATGGCAGAAAGTGAAGAGGAACTAAAAAGCCTCTTGATGAAAGTGAAAGTGGAGAGTGAAAAAGTTGGCTTAAAGCTCAACATTCAGAAAACGAAGATCATGGCATCCGGTCCCCATCACTTCATGGGAAATAGATGGGGAAACAGTGGAAACAGTGTCAGACTTTATTTTGGGGGGCTCCAAAATCACTGCAGATGGTGACTGCAGCCATGAAATTAAAAGACGCTTACTCTTACTCCTTGGAAGAAAAGTTATGATCAACCTAGATAGCATATTGAAAAGCAGAGACATTACTTTGCCAACAAAGGTCCATCTAGTCAAGGCTATGGTTTTTCCAGTGGTCATGTATGGATGTGAGAGTTGTAAGAGACTGTAAAGAAAGCTGAGCGCCAAAGAATTGATGCTTTTGAACTGTGATGTTGGAGAAGACTGTTGAGAGTCCCTTGGACTGCAAGGAGATCCAACCAGTCCATTCTGAAGGAGATCAGCCCTGGGATTTCTTTGGAAGGAATGATGCTAAAGCTGAAACTCCAGTACTTTGGCCACCTCATGCGAAGAGTTGACTCATTGGAAAAGACTCTGATACTGGGAGGGATTGGGGGCAAGAAGAGAAGGGGACTCCAGAGGATGAGATGGCTGGATGGCATCACTGATTCAATGGATGTGAGTCTGGGTGAACTCCGGGAGTTGATGATGGACAGGGAGGCCTGGTGTGCTGCAATTCATGGGGTCACAAAGAGCCGAACACGACTGAGCGGCTGAACTGAACTGAGTTGAACTGTACTTACTACCCAGCACTCATGACAGACATCAATGATAAATCAGCCCTCTTTCCCTTGGAACAGCTGGCACTCTGAAAAAAATAAATATTTTATTCTTGTTCTAGGTGTTGATAAAAGGGTATTAATTTGCTAATAATCATTCTGGTAGAAGGATGAGATATACCAGAATGATTAGGAAATAGTTGGCCGAAGACCTTTTTTCTTTAAAGAAATATCCTTGAATTTCCATCTAACAGTGACTAATTGATGTGTTGATGAACTTATCTTTTACATTCCTAGAATCTCTCACATTCCTGGCTTATGTCAATGAGTTGTTGTTGTTGTTTAGTCGTTAAATTTTGTCTGACTCTTTACGACCTCAAGGATTGCAACATACCAGGCTTCCTTGTCCTTCACCATCTCCTGGAGTTTGTTCAAACTCATCTCCATTGAGTTAGTGATGCCATCCAACCATCTCATCCTCTGTTGTCCCCTTTTCCTCCTGCCTTCAATCTTTTCCAGCATCAGGGTCTTTTCCAATGAGTCAGTTCTTAAATGAGAAATAAGGATAAATGAGTCCAAGAATAGTCCCTTGCAAACTAGCTTCCCAGAAAAGGATCTGGCTGTCTGTAAACTGCCTGGTATCTGGCCATGGCTCAGTTCTCTGGGTGAGCAAATCTAGTCAAAAGTAAGGCTTGGACTTCAACCTTTGGTTGAAGGACTTATGCTTTTCCAGGCATAAACCTTGATGTTGAAAGTCCTACTGCTAGTTTGGTGCATCATCTAACTGGAACTGTAAGGTCTGCACCCCAGCACCAAGGCAAATGGTAACCGGTGAGTCTGCAGAAGAAACCAGATGTGATCTAAACATCTCACATCTTGTGAATGCTAAACGGGTAGGATACAGCTGAAGTTCAGTTTCTGCCATACTATATCATGGAATCATACCAGGAAAGAACCAGTACTTAAAAGTTAAAAATGTGTAAAAGCCAGTGCTATCCATGCAGCTTACAAGCTCATGGTTTAGGGTCATCAAAGTCATGTATCTGGACTTGTTAAATGAATAAAACAACTTGGAACCTATATATTTGCTACTAATTCTATACCTAATAGTTTTTCCTAGTGAATACTTTCTAGTTCACGTGTTTGTGGGGTACAAGTGAGTAGAGAGGTATGTATGTATATGTGTGTGTATATAACATTTGCTCTAGTATTAAAAATGTTAAGTATACCTCTATGTAAATTTTTAAATTTGGTTTCTTTCCTTTTTAATATGAGATCAAACATTGAAGGTTTAAAAACTAAGAATATAGAAAGAAGAGAGAATTTCAGGAAAAAAAAAACAGGTTTTTGTTTGAAGTGAGATAGGGTAAATGCAGAGATCAGTGTTCTGGCTTTAAACGCATCTTCCCTGTCCATGCCTAGGATCTGCCTTATAAAACCTTCTAATCTACTTACTTCAGTCCATTTCTGTAGTTTCACCCCCCACCCAATTCTTTACAGATTCTTGCTTTGTTTGCTTTTCTAAATTCTCATCTCAATAGCTCCTAGCCAAGATCCTGATTTCTCTCTACCTAGCTTCTGTAGAATGACAACCTGTTTAGATCACATCTGGTTTCTTCTGCAGACTCACCTGTTACCACTTTGCTCTGCTCCACACAACAGCTTGAGCACCTCGCTCCAAAAGCGGGCTTTTTTCAACATGACTCCATTTCCATCCAAGGCAGAGGGGAGCTTCGATTTATAGTGCATGCTGATTTCCATGTTGCAAATATTTCCGCCATGGTCAATTTCAAACTACCAATATGAGATCACTGAAAGTGGAGTTATAAAGAGATGTACAGCAGTAGGTAGTATATTCTTTGTACATATCTAATAGGTGGAGATAACCCCAAAAGCTTAGATAACAAAAGACTGCCAAATAATTAGGTAATATTGAGTATTTGTTATCTGTATTTTGGGTATAATTTATCTACCTGTACATTTATACAAGTTAAATTTTAATGATGGTTGTGTACAATAAGCAGCTTGCAAGTTTCTTAAAAATTTGAGTCAGCTCTGATTAGCAGGACACCCTTACTTCCAGAACAATACTGCTTCTATCCCATCATTCAGCAAGAGGCAAGAGAAGCAGGTGGTTTCAGGACAGGAAGTGCTCAGAATAAATAATGATGGATTATCCACCACACTTAAATTTTCTTGAAGGTCTGTCTGATAACACTACCCATATTCACACGCACACTAATATATGCTCATAGGAATCAAGAGGCAGAATTGGTCACATTTTTGTAGCCCTGGATTGAAACTCTCATTTCTACTCTCCTCTAGCTGCTTTAAGTAAGTACATCCTGTCCACTGAACCATTAATGGTGCTGAAAATGTGCTTTATACCTTATTCCTAAGTCCCACCACAAATTGGAGCTGTAAGGGCTTGGTTGATCTTTTCATTCTGTGAATGGACGTTAGTGCCGATATCTTGAATGAGGACTTCCCCGGTGGCTCAGCGGTAAAGAATCCATCTGTAATGCAGGAGATGAGGGTTCGATCCCTGGGTCAGGAATATCCCTTGGAGGAGGGCCTGGTAACCCACTCCAGTATTCTTGCCTGGAGAATCCCGTGGACAGAGCCTGGCAGGCTACCGTCCATAGGGTCGCAAGAGTCAGACACAACTGAAGCGACTAAGCATGCACTCAGGCACACATCTACATCCTGAATGAAACTGCTTAGCATTTCACATTTTTCTACAAATGTGTATGAAAGTGTATTCTTTCCAAATTCATATTAAAATATATTAAAATGGTTTTTCTACAACTTTCTTTATTTCCAAGTACTTTCTTCTCTGTTGAGCTAAGCATTGCCTTAAAGAATCTAGAATACTATATTAAAAGAGCCTAGGAGACTTCCCTGGTGATAGAGTAGTTAAGACTTCAAGCTTCCATTGCAGGGGGCATGGGTTCAATTCCTGGTTGGGGAACTAAGCTCCCACATGCTGCACAGAGCAGCCAAAAGAGAAAAAAAAAAAAAAAAGAACCTAGGAGTGCTATAATGTTAACTTTAAACTACAATGATAAACGCATATATTTACCCTCCTTGTGTAAACGTTCCCTGCAGCCTTTATGTGTATTGTCTTTATCAACCTTCGGGGTTTTCTAAATAGTTTACAGTCAGTATAATCATTAGATAGCAGACGTCTTTTTAATTAAACATATTTCATTACAATAATTAGTCTGCTGTGTACTCATTAAGTAGAATTATCTATCATTTTGTTCTAAACATTGAATTTGTTTCACAGCCTTAAACTGTCTCAGGGATCCTCCCACGCCAAGAACTTATTAACCTCAATTCCAAGGCATCCTCATTTGAACATTAATGAGCTCAGTTTTTTTTTTTTTTTTCCCCCTTTGGAGTCACCAGTATTACCCTAAAAGCAGTTTCACTCACTCCTTTTTGTTTAAATGACAGTTTAGCTCTGCAGTTTTATAGAAACTGATTTTTCAACTGCTGTTACTAATGGATGTCAAAATACCAAATGTATACTGTTGAGAAAATGTACACATGTATATATGTTTTCAATTGCACACAAGTGACATTTTGATACCCACCAGTGAAAAGAGTTGAAAAATCAGTTTCTATGAAGTTTTGGAGCTAAATACTCTATATAAGCTGAGTATCTAGTATCTGAGTATCTAGTAACTAGTATGTAACTAGTTACATAGTTTGCATGTATGTGAAATATAATGTTTGAAATTCACATTTTATATTATATAAGCTATATAGTCTATATTTATATGTATATATGATATATACTAGATGTTCATAATGGGCTTCCCTGGTGGCTCAGACGGTAATGGATCTACCTGTAATGCAGGAGACCTGGGTTCGATCCCTGGGTTGGAAAGATCCCCTGGAGAAGAGCATGGCAACCCACTCCAGTATTCTTGCCTGGAGAATTCCATGGACAGAGGAGCCTGGCGGGCCCCAGCAAAGAGCTGGACACTGCTGAGCGACTAACACACTTTCACTTTTCACTGCTTATCAGGAGCATCACTTGGAGCAAGTACCTTTACCTCTTTGTGTCACAGTTTCTATTCCTGTTGAAAAGGAATAATAATAACACCTTCCTCCTGATGTCAGAATGAGTGTTAGTGTTTAATCAGAGAGGAGAACCCAATGAGTGATGATTAAAGGCTACATTGCAGGAACTCAACCTTATATACTGTGGGAAGAATCTGGGGAGTAAAGGTTAGGAAAAAGTTTTTAACCATCTTCCCGGGCCTGGGTGAATGAGCAGGAGATTTCCAGAAGCTAGACACCTCCAACTGTGTAGAAGTCTGTAGAGGCTGTTGTCTCTTGTGACGGCTGCCTCTGTGAGTTCTCGGGAGAGACCCTGGAGGTAGGCCTATATATTAAGAATTATAAAGTGCAGAATGCCCAGTTAAATTTGAATTTCAGATAAACAACAAATAATTTGGGGGGTACAAGTATGTCCCAAATACTGCATGGGACATACTTAAACACCTTTTAAAAATTGCTGCTTATATGAAATCCAAATTCATCTCAATGTCTCTGTATCTTTATTTGCTGAATCTGGTAACCTTAGGCTTAGGTCACTTTTGGTCAGCAGGGGCAGCAGTTGGGATGGAGAACTGGACATGGAAGAGGGGGAATCAAGAATAAACTGGAAACTACCAACACCTTTGCCCCTGCCTCTCATCACCTCTAACCAATGATGACAGAGCACAGTGGCTGCTGCTTCACTTCAGTCTCACCAAATCTCACCCAAATCTTTTCTGTAACCAATCTTGACCTGGAACTATACAAGGGAGGGACTCCAGGAAATCAAGTTCCAGCTTAGCTAAAATTGACCAAAATTCCACGTTGTGGAGTAAATGAATTCTCAGGCAGCGCCTATGCATGATACACACAAAGAATACTAGGAGGCATTCTTACAGGTGCTGTTGTCTTAGCAAGTCTGCCAGATGGCACCTTGGGCTGAGAAGGGGCATGGAATTTGGTGAAGAGCTGTGAATAAGAAGGAAGATGTGGAGCTTACTATCAACCCACAAAAAGTTTCTTTACTGAGACAAAAGACAACTGCCTTATGAGGATAAAAAGGAACTCTTTCCAGGCAGTAGACAGCTTCTCCCAGATGGCCCGGGGCCTAAAGGGCAGGCCAGGGAAGAGTATGATAACCCTGGGCTCTTGGCCGCTGGTGCCTTTGGTCCTGTCTTGATGATTGCTGTTGTAATGACTACTGGACACTTTAACCTTGGTGGTGCCTTATAATCCTTTCAGTGCAGACAGAAGTGTTTGAAAATGGGCTGGGAAGAGGTCGTGCAGCACTGTTTTACATACATGCTCCTAGACATGGGGACTCCTGGCAGCCGGGCAAGAGACAGATGCTACCTGAGCACTTTACTACCTCGGTCCTTGCAGGACCATTTGGCATCCGTTGTCCCTCTTTCTAGTATCAGCAGCCTAATTTTGCTTTTAAGGAGCTGCCTTTCAGTCATCCATATAAAGATTGATGTTCCTTGGCTCGGGAGTGACCATGTGATCCACAATTGCCCAACCTGATGTGTGCTTCCTGGCATAAAGACCATCACCAATAACAACAGAAAGCAGGATTTGATTTTCACCATCAACAAAACTATGACTAGACCATCATAATTTTCTGCCACCTAGATCCTTTTTTAAAAAAAATATATTGAAGTATATTTAATTTACAATGTTGTGTTAATTTCTTCACAAAGTGACTCAGTTATACACTGCTGTTTTTGTTCAGTTGCTAAGTTGTGTCTGACTCTTTGAGACTCTGGACTACAGCTCGCTAGGCTTCCCTGTTCTTCCCTATCTCCCAGAGTTTGCTCAAACTCACGTCCATTGAGTCGGTGAGGCCACCCAACCATCTCTTTCTCTGTTGCCACCTTTTCCTGCCTTCAATCTTTTCCAGCATCAGGGTGTTTTCCAGTGAGTATATTCTTCTCATCAGGTGGCCAAAGTATTGGAGTTCCAGTTTCAGCATCAGTTCTTCCAATGAATTTTCAGGGTTGATTTCCTTTAGGATTGACTGGTTTGATCTCCTTACTGTCCAAGGAACTCTCAAGAGTCTTTTCTAGCACCACAGTTCAAAAGTATCAGTTCTTCAGTGCTCAGCCTTTATGGTCCAACTATCACATCCGTATGTGATGACTACTGGAAAAACCATAGCTTTGAATATACAGACCTTTGTAGGTAAAGTAATGTATCTTCTTTTTCATATTCTTTCCCATTATGCTTTGTCATAGAAAACTGTTCCCTGTGCTATACAGTATGACCTGTTGTTTATCTATCTTATATATAATAGTTTGCCTCTGCTTATCCAAAACTCCCAATTCCTTCCCTTCCCTACTGCAGCCATGGGTCTGTTCTCTATGAGGCTGCTGTTTTTTTGTTTGTCTGTTTAAATTTTTATTTATTTAATTTTTTAAATTGCACTGGGTGTTCGCTGCTATGCAGCAGTGTGCAGTCTTCTCATTGCAGTTGCTTCTCTTGTTGCAAAGCATGGGCTCTAAGGATGTGGGCTCAGTAGTCGTTGCTCACAGGCTTAGTTACCTCAAGGCATGTGGGAATCTTCCTGAAGCAGGGATTGAACCTGTGTCTCCTGCCTTGGTGGGTGGATTCTCAACCACCGGACCACCAGGGAAGCTCTGAGGCTGTTTTTGTTTAATGGATGTGTTGATTTGTATCTCAGATACAATCTGAGAAAGATCACACAGATCTTTCTCTGTGTGAGTTACCTCACTTAGTATGATAATCTCTGGGTCCATTCATGGTGCTGCAAAAGTCATTACTTCACTCTTTTTAATGGCCATGTGGAAGCCTGACGTGCTACAGTCCATGGGGTCACAGAGTTGGACACGACTGAGTGACTGAACTGAACTGAATGGCCAAATAACACCACCGGTACTTTTTTTTTTCTTCGCTGCATGACTTGTAGGATCTTAGTTCCTTGACCAGGGATTGAACTCATGCCCCCTGCAGTGGAAGCATGGAATCCTATCCACTGGACTGTGAGGGAAGTCCTGGAACAGCCCCACTTTTGACTGTTTGGCGTGCCTTTTCCCCTTTTGGTATTAGGTGATTACATTTTCTTTAATGAGGTATATGTTTCCAATCTCAGTCCATGTAGCTTGGGCAAGGATAATACCATTCTTACCTCCAATGTTAAAAATGTGGCGGAAGCTTAGGCAATCTTCATATTTCATTCATAGCTCAAATCAGCCCTTTGAGGTTCAGTTTTGTGATTCCTATTGGAATGTATGGGAAAGAGAAAACCTGCTTTCACTGGATTTACCTCTAAAGATCCTGTGAACCCGGATGCGCCTGGGACCATCTTATGGAACTAGAAGGTGTGAAAGCACCATCAAACAAAGAAGTAAGTGGTCTATAATGAGCAGAGAGAATGCATCATAATTTGAGCTTTTGGGTCCAGTTTTCAGTTAAAAGGGTCAATTCATTTCCTCCTCTCGAGTAGGTTTCGGTTGTGCACACATTTAACACAGGCAAAGCCAAGCCTGGTGCCTAAGCGATTTGACTGGTGAAGACACAGTGAACCACTTTTAGAATTAGACAGCTTATTACCTACACAGAGAGCAATCGGAAGAGTAAGCCAAAAGTCTTTGTAAGAGTAAGCTACACCAGTCTTTGTCCCACACACCAAAAAAAAGTAAAATGTTACTCTCTCAGTTGTGTCTGACTCTTTTGTAACCCAATGGACTGCAGCCCACCAGGTTCCTCTGTCCATGGGATTCTCCAGGCAAGAATACTGGAGTGGATTGCCCTTTCCTTCTCCAGGGGATCTTCCTGACCCAGAGATCAAATTCAAGTCTCCTATATTGCAGGCAGATTCTTTACCATCTGAGACACCAGGGAAGCCCCACACATGAGAAAGGATGACATGGAAACAAAAGGAGCCAGATGAATGAAACCCAAGTTGTGAAATACACTGTTGCTGAAGAGCCCATTCTAGTTGGCAACTATTGAGTTTTCTATGCTGCATCTCAGTTCTGAGGAGACTGGAGCAAAAGTCTTACACTTCATCCGAAGCCCGGGAGGCAAGGAGGGAGATAGGAAGGCAGGCGGTCCATGGCCTCATAGCTGTTTCTTATAGACCTTTCATCCCCTTGTGTACCTGGGGAAGCACAAGTTCTTCTGCCAAGACTCAGATAAGCCGTGACTTGAGCCTTTGCCTCTGTGGATGCATGCTAGGTGTCCAGGGCACCAGGATGAACTGTTCCCTCAAATGTCCATCTTCCGTTTTGGACACTTGTCCTTGTTTTTGTCTACAGTGCAGGAATCTCCTTCCTAAAGTCAGGACTTCTTCCTCCTTGAAAAAGAGCCCATCTCCCATTACGGAAGTTAACAATGTTAGATGCTTTCTAAAGTCCTTTGCAGTTGGGATTAAGCAAGTTACATACCCTCTATCACCTATCACATGCTCTCATTTCCAACTTTGACAAAGAACAAGTGTCAAAATGAAGCTGAGACCCCATAGAATCTATCCTGATAAGAGTCACCATTTCTATAGCATAAATATTGAACTTTCAGTGGCTGCAGTGGAAGCTTTCATCATGGGAAGCAAAGGGCAGTGACCCAGACCAATGGAGGCAGGAGAAATGTCTTCATCACATATTTAGAATGATTTTCACTGTCATTTTGGGTGCATCACTTGCCACCTTTATCTTTGGACTCTCCTGGAGATTTAGTGAATTACTCAGTATCCTTTAAGAAAACCATTTTATATTTAAAATAGTTAAAGTATTTTTTTCTCAATGGCATATAGGGTCCTTAAATGATACATCCTCTAACACAAAATTTCTACAGCTAACCTGCCACCTTCCATTTTCCATTGATAGTACTCAGGCAGCCCATCCATCCATCCATCCATCATTAAGCCATCTTAATATGTGTCTTGGTTATCAAATACCTCAATATCTAAAGAAATGCAATTCTAGTGATGGCATCTCAGGTTTCAAGATTGAAATTGTGTTTGACTAAAAATGATGCACATTTGGAGGCAGTATGGAGCATACATTATACGGAACACATATTAGAGCAGAAAAAAAATCATTCATAATCCTGTCAGCCAATACTTTTATTTTTTCTTTCCTATCACTTTTTTTTCATACCAATCAAGGAAATTTAATATTTTCTTTGAATTACATACCACATAGACGCTATAGCAATTTTTTAACACTCATAATTGAGTTTGTATTTCTTAACAAGAACAGCTACTTTGACTTATTCTCCAGCATTTTTCTATGCTGTTTGAGATTTTGCAAAGTTCTTTTGCTTATTCCAGTCACTTTTTGATGCTTATTTTCACAGTACTGATAATAGCATCTCAAGAGCTTCTTTTTCCTTTTATAAAATATAACCATTTCTCATAGTATTTAGAAAACTAATTGGAGGTTACTTTGCCTATTGTGGTTTGTAGGCTGTTTTCAGTATTGCATTATTGTAAATACCTCATGTTTTGAATATATTTGTTCATAAAATATTTTTATGTTTCAGGTGAGTTTCTTAGCATGTATTCAGCCCAGATATAACTGCTCTTAACTTTTTCTTCTTCCAGTGACCTTGGGAAGTAATGATGGATTTGCCCCTTACTTGCAGACAGCATGCCTGATATAAGTGGGACAGGATTTTTACAGCCAGAGATTTATTCTTCCAGGTCACATTTATCTTTTCTGGAAGATGATGTCTCATCCCAACACCCTTGTCAGTAACGGTAGCCCAGCATTGTTGTTGCTGTTGTTTGTTATTGCAAAATGGCTTCCTCTTTTCTTTGCATCGTGGGTGGCATTACTTGATTTTCTTGTTGATGCATATTTTATTGGCTGCTTGTTTCTTAATGTGTGTACATTTCCCCTTTACATTGTACATTTAAAAATGCCTCTTGTAGGCATATCGAACTTCTGACCTTACCAAGCTTCATATTTTGTATGAAGCTAAAGAAGGGATGTACTGGATGCCTTAGAAGTGTATTGGTCTCTTTAAAGCAGGGGTCACACATTAGCTTATCATGAGTTGTAAAGGCCCATAGACATGTTTGCCATGAAATATGTAAACAAAAGCAAATCACCAATGTTTAAAAAGTGTGAGATTTTATTTACAAGTTCATATTTCAGCTTCCTCTCTGAAAAAAAAAAATTCTTATGATCTGGGAACACTGAGTCCACATTTTTTTAAAACGTTTAGACTGTTGCCTGCACATAATAGCTGCTTAAGACACATTGGGTGTCATTATTAACTGCCTGGTCCTGTAGCGGTTGAGTCTGCAACCTTGTTTTAGAATCTCTAAATCTGGCTTGAACATCCCTCACTGATGCAGTATGTTCAAAACAGAATGAAGATTTCCTTGTGGGAATTTTCACTTTCTTCTCAATAGAACCTCATTGAGAAAGGTGGTCTTCCCCATCACCCACAGACAGACAGACATACACACACACTACCACCACCACCACACCAGGTGTCAAGATGGATACTACTACAATACTGGAGAGAGTTAGGGATCTCTGAGCAATGTCTTTTCAGCTAGACAGCCCAACAACTGCTGCCCTTAGATTAAGGGAAATCCAAAGGCAGAGTGTTTATTTTTATTCTTCCTTTACATAGAATGGTGGTCTCTTATGGAAGGATAATCCCTTTTATTTCTCTAGATTCCACCTCCTCTTACACCTTCCTCAGTCAATTTTTTTTTTAACCACAACCACTCTTTTGTATTTTCCCCTCCTATTATTTCATTTCCTTTAGCTCAAACTCCTCTGAGTTATACTGTGGGTTTATTTTTTTTCCCTCTTCACAGCTAGACTTTTTAAGAAAGAGATCTATACTCATTGTTTACACATTCCTTATGTTGGCTCTCTCCCAACTCAGATTGAAGTTGTTCAAGCCAAGGTCACTAGTTACCTCCTAGGTGTGAAATCTAATGCTGTTTTCCTTTCCATTTTTTTTTCAAATTGTATTTCTTTTTGTGTTTATTTTTTATTGTGCTGGGTCTTCCTCGCTGCATGGGCTTTTGTCTAGTTGCAGCAAATGGGGGCTACTCTCTAGTTGCAGTGTGCAGGCTTCTCATTGCAGTGGACTCTTCTGTTGCTCAGCACAGACTCTTGGGCACTTGGGCTTCACTAATTGTGGCTCCCAGGCTCTAGAGCACAGATTCAATAGCTGTGGTGCATGAGCTTAGTTGCCCTGCGGCCTGTGGCATCTACCAGGATCAGGGATCGAACCTATGTCTCCTTCATTGACAGATGGATTCTTTACCACTGAGCCACCAGGGAAGCTCCTCTATTTTTAATATAATACCTTTCTTAAGATATAAATCGTATCTCTCACATTTTACCTAAAGTATGCCATGGAATTGTTCTTAGGATACTCAAAGAATCCTTCAATCATTACCACAATCACTTTTAGACCATTTTCATTGTCTCAAAAAGAAATTTCATACCTGTAAGCTTCCACCCCACCTCCTGCCCAGCCTCAGACAACCACTAATCTATATTTTCTCATCTGTATATATTTACTGATTCTGGACACTGGATGAAAATGGAATCATCAATATGACCTTTGCAACTGGCTTCTTTAATTTAGTATAACATAGCCAAGTTTCAAACATGTAGTAGTATATAGAATCAGTGTGTGTGTGTGTGTGTGTGTGAGTACTCAGTTGTGTCTGGCTCTTTGCAGCCTCATGGACTGTAGTCCGCCAGGCTCCTCTGTCCATGGGATTTTCCAGGCAAGAATACTGGAGCAGGGGGCCATTTGCTACTCCAGGAGATCTTTTCGACCCAGGGGTTGAAACTGCATTTCTTGTGTCTCCTTCATTGGCACACAGATTCTTAACCACTAGCACCACCTGGGAAGGCCATAGTATCAGTGCTTCATTTGTTTATATAACTGGTTACTATTCCATTGAATGGAAATATGCCACATATTGTGCATTTATTTATTAGATGACAAGCATTTGAGTTGTTTCTACTCAATGAGTCTATTGTGAATCAATCTATTAAGAATAATGTTCCTATGATCATTTGCATGCAGTTTTTCATGTGGATATATTTTTTTAATTCTCTTGGGTTTTGGTGAATTTTTAACTTGTATCTTTCATCTCTAGAAATTCCGTTTGGTTCTTGAATGTATTTTCCAGTTTTCTTCTTTCATGTTTATGTTTTAACTTTAGGTCCTTGAGCATATTGAACATATCTACGGTAGCTATTGTCTGCTAATGTCACCGCCTTTATCATTTCTATGTTTCAATTGATAGACACCTACTTATAGGTTACATATTTCTGCTCCTTGGCATGGCTACTAATGTTTGCTGGGTGGTGGACATTTTAAGTGTTATATCATTGTCTAGATTTTGTTTCATTTTCCTTTTCATGTGGCAGGTAGTTCTTACTTGTAGATGGATTTTATACTTTTCAGGCTTATTGGTCAGTCTTGCTACAATGAGTTTAGAGTAGCTTTTTCTCTAGTTCAACTTTAATCTTAACAACTCAAATACAACCCTCCTGGAGTCTCTACTGAATGCCTTAGTTATTATCATAGTGTGGTTCTTTGAACCAGCAATGTGGGCATCATCTTATTCGTGATAATAGTAGGTCTAGTCCCACTCTAGACCTACTGAATCAGAAGCTCTGGGGTTGAGGCCCAGTTATCTGTGTTTTAACAGGTGCTCTGGTGCATTCTAATGTCTGACAACCATTATACCAGAGCAATCCTTCTCAACGCATTTTCTGATTCAGTAGTCTGGATAATGTCTGAGGTTATAAAGTTTTGACAGGCTCTTAGATACCGGTGTTGCTGCTGAGCCTCTGATCTCAGTTTGAATAGCAAGGGCCTAAAAACCTTGCTTTCAGCCAAGGAGTCCAATTTCAATGTCACAAGAGTGTTTCCTTTTTAAGTATCTACATAATGATAAGCAATCTATTCATGAATTTCTATATTGAGGCTACAAAAATAGGAGCCTTACTGGATAAGTGAAAGTGAAAGCCACTTGGTCGTGTCTGACTCTTTATGGCCCCTTGGTCTATACAGTCTGTGGGAATTCTCCAGGCCAGAATATTAAGGGAAGCACACTGATTGAAACCACCTACACTGGCCAGGCACCATAGTAACCATTTGCATGAGTTGTTTTATGATAGGATGTTCTGGTAAGGAACATGGAACTAATAAGCCACCACCAACTGGAAGAGTTCCGGAAAGCTCAAAAGGAGACACCACATGTCTGACCACCTCCCAGAATCCTTCTCTCTGGCATCCATCTTGGCTGAACAAGGTGAGCACCACCAGGAAGGACTCTGAGTCAGAATGATTGGCTAAAGACAACCCGGAAACTAATCCCATCACCATAAAACCCGAGACTGCAAGCCATGTGACAGAGCTGTACTCCTGGGTTCCCTTACCCTACTACTTTCCACCCGGGTGCCCTTTCCCAATAAAATCTCTTGCTTTGTCAGCAGATGTGTCTCCTCAGACAATTCATTTCTGAGTGTCAGACAAGAGCCCAGTTTCAGGCCCTGGAAGGGGTTCCCTTTCCTGCAACAAGAATACTGGAGTGGGTAGCCCTTACCTTCTCCAGGGGATCGTCCCAACCCAGGGATCGAACCCAGGTCTCCCTCATTGCGAGCAGATTCTTTCCCAGCTGAGCCACAAGGGAAGCCCATTACTGGATATATCCAGTAATATACTGGTAGCATATTACTGGATATGCAACCCATAAAAATATGTATTTTTAGGTGGAAATAGAGTAGGTATTTCTTTTAATTCCTAAATCTAAGTGCAAATAGGATAAAGACATTGAACTGGTAATAAGGATAAAATGTTATTTGCTAAAAATTTTTATATTCTAGATACTGCCTAATTCTTTAAATCCTGACATTAACCTGAAGAGGTCAATATCATTATTTTTACTTTTTTATATTTCCTATTTTAATCCCTCCAATGGAAACTCAGATTAAACTACTCATTTGATGCCATCCAGGATTGTCAAAGACTTCCCTGGTGGCTCAGACGGTAAAGCATCTGTCTACAATGTGGGAGACCCAGGTTCGATCCCTGGGTGGGGAAGATCTCCTGGAGAAGAAAATGGCAACCCATTCCAGTATTCTTGCCCAGAAAATCCCATGGATGGAGGAGCCTGGTAGGTTACAGTCCATGGGGTCACAAAGAGTCGGACACAACTGAGCTTTCACTTTCAGGACTATAAAGTTCAAATCCCAATACTACAGTGTTTTTGTCTGTTGTTTTGCTTTAGTGTTTTAGTTTGAATGCAATATTAAAGTGAAAAAAAAGAACCAATGAACTTCCTATGTGTTAAATTATCGTGATTATTACAATAAATCTAAATTAAACATGGATTCCATGTAATGCCATCCCACAGACTGCGTGTACTGCTCTGCGTTCATGTTGGCCAGTTTTAAACAAGATTTCCATTACCTCAAAAAGTCATGTACTGGCACAAGTATTGTATTATTTTCTTTATATTAACCAGCAGAACAATGCCTCTGTTTTAATAAGTAGGAGGTTAATCTTGGCAAATAAAGGAAAGACTTTGAAAGGACAGGCAAAAACTGGAGCTTTGTATACTGTGGTTAAAGCTATGTCACCTCTGTTTCAAAGTCAGGACACCATGGTTGGTAAATTGAAGTGGTTCAGTGAGGGCTCCAGTGAAGGAAGACGTGGGTTTACCCAGTGTGCACGGCAGCACACTCACTCTCTTTTTCTCTTTCTCTTTCTCTCTCTGTCAGGCAAAACTCTATTCTGAAACACAGATTTAAACTCTGTTCTCTGCAGCAGTTATTCTTCTGTAGCCTGAAGTATGAGATTTCATGATTAATATCTTGGATAAGAAAACAAATTATTATTAGTTAAAAAGTTTAAAAAAAATAGCGAACCAGAACTGTGCTTTCTAGTTTTAGCTATTACATACTGAATTTTACATCTTGGGTAAATGCCACTGGAAAGACTTTCTCCCTTTATAAAAATCATTCAAACTAATTTTTTTTTCTTTTTTTGTAACTGAAACTCTTTCTTAAATCTCGTTCCTTAAATCTCCAGTATGAATGGCTTGAGGTGAAAGATGTCCTAAACAGATGATCCCCTGAAGATTTTTTTGTAGAAATGTGATTCACATTCTCTTCCTCCCTCCCTGTCGCCCCACCCGTAAACTTTAGCCTGTTCTTACCTGAGGATAAAAGGCAGGCTAAATGGCCATTCAGAGATCTCATAGCCTTGTGATACTGTAACTATCTTCTTGGGCCAAATTTATACATAAACCAGATTTCACTGTCTGGGTATTCAGCTTGTAAGAAGTAACTGGGTCTAATCATATCCTACGTCCTTAATCAAAACAGAGAGCTTCAGTGTCACATCACAAAGCTCTTTACAACTTAATTTAGAAAAATAAGGCAATATTATTTTCTACATGCTCAGTGGTAGGAGCTGGTGGAAACAGAGATGTTTCTAAGGATGTCTCTTGTTAGGGGTGAGATGAAAAGGACTGGCAGGCCTTGGGTTGGAGAGCCCTATAGATGCTTGGCAACCTGGAGGAAACTGGGTTCTGCCTGGGTGGTGCTTGGCAGGTGGGGCTTTGAGGGGACAGAGAGGAGGTGAAACACTGGAATATGGGTAGCCCAGAGTTGGGCATAACCCAAGGAGGAAACAAGGTATACCCAGGTGAACAGTTAGGACTCAGGAGGCTAGATACCCGAGGGCAAATTAATATGAGAACTCCAGAGTCTGAGCCGGTAGGTAGTCATAAACTGAGAATGCCACACGGAAGCAAAGCCAGGGAACCAGAAACTTGGCAAGCTGTGTGAGCACTGGCATCAGTAACTAAAGACCTCAGTCACAGGAGTGGAGCCCTGTTTATGATGTAGTTGGAAAGGCATGAGCTGAAAGAATCTGACCTCAAATCCCTCCCCACCACACCCTGTGACCCTGAACTTGTAGCCCAGTGCCCCAGTGTCCCGCACTGTGAAAGGAGAAATGAATCACCGTATAGTCCAATCTCTAACGTGCAGTTTAGGGACTTTACCTGCCTCACAGGGTTGCTAAGAACAAAATGAATGTAGTAAAGGGATCAGGAAATACCTAACATGCCTTGAACAGGTGTTCTGTAAACACAAGTCCCTCTTTCTTCCTTTCAGTGATGATCTTCCATATTTACTTTCACCTGGGGCTGGTGACAAGGGATGAATGATGAGAGCAAGTAAAGGCTAGTGATTCATGCAGCTTGAAAGGGAGTGAGAAGCAGGAGAGACAGACTAATGCTGACACAGGGCTGGGGATTCGTTGGGGGAGGTGGTGTATTTAAATTGTTGATAACTTTCAGAAGCAAGTTCTAGCTGGAAAGTCCTGTTAGGACAGGATGACGGAGGGATATTTTCTATTTTGAATTAAAATAACTTCCTGCTTAAAAAAGAATCCTGATCTGTTTCTGCTTGTGGTCACTTGACTTTATCTCGATGGTCAGTGAACTTTCTTCTAGGAGGAGATGACAGTCTGGTGGGAACTGTGTATGTATCCATGTGCAGTGGCTGAGATGGAGAGATGGAGGGATCATCTTGAAGATGTTTTTGCAAAGCAAATCTACTGTCTTTACTTACATAGTGTGTTGCTGAGGGTGGTTTTTCAAAGGGAGGAGAGAGTTTAAAGTAGATAACTTTCCACTACAAAAAGTTGTTCTAAAATTAAATTCTGATGATGCTCTTCCCTTGGTTATAACCCTCAGTGACCCAACCTCCCCTCCTTCCCACACTGGTGCCCCAAGGATAAATTCCAAACTCCTTAATATGACAGATAAACCTTCACAATCTATCCTTATTATGCTCTGTGGCCTCATCGGTCACTTCTCCACCTCCCGCCCACTAGCTTAAATCTGAACTAAACTATTTAAGATTCCAATAGTATCCCATGTTCTCTCCACATCCTTATAAGTGGTATTCATACTACATGTAATATTTTTCTGCTTTACTCTGTTTATCTTTAAACTCCTGCTTGTGCTCTACATCCTAGTTTGAAAGTCACTTCTTCCAAAAAGTCACCCCGAATCCCTTAAGACTAAAACCAACTGTTCTCTTCACCACACGTGTCTATAGTACCCTATGTTTATTCCTATTGCAGTAATAAATAAATAAATCACATTGTGTGGTAATTACCTAAACACTAATTTTTCTCTCCCACAAAGCTGTGGATGCTTAAGGGACAAGAACTGCCTGGTCAACCCCATACTAGGAGCACCTGAAAGATAGTAGATATTCAGTAAACACTTGTTACATAAATAAAAGAATGAACTGAATGTGAACAAAAAATTTCCTAACAACAACAAAAATAATCCAAAGCAATTTTAGTGCTAATAAAGCACATACTGGAATATCAGTGGCTCTTGAGGAAAACTGATTTAAAGTTATGCAGTGGCACATGAAGATGCTCAACATGCTAATGATCATGCTTCATGTCTGCTTAGTTGATCAGTCATGCCCAACTCTTTGTGACTCTGCGGCCTGCCAGGTTCCTCTGTCCATGGAATTTTCCAGGCAAGAGTACTGGAGTAAGTTGCCATTTCCTCCTCCAGGGAATCTTCCCAGTCCAGGGATAGAACCCATGTATCCCGTGTCTCCTGCATTGGGAGGTAGATTCTTTACCACTGAGCCACTAATTATCAGAGAAATGCAAATCATGTGATCCAACCTATTAGGTTCTTAATAAAGATTGTTGAATTTACACATTAAGGGAAAGAGGTTTTTTTAAGTCTCAGTGGCTGGGCCTGAGTCCAGTTGCCCCCTCTTGCTGTTCCCTAATCAGAAAAGCCAGAAAGATCACATGGGTGAGCAAGTCCCACTGCTAGAAGTCACTTTTCCTGTATTTTCTTGCTCTGTAAATTTAAAAACTACAATCAATTATGGAATGTGAGCAAACGCCTAAGACAAAGACCAGAAACCTTGATCTCATAAAGTGTTTTGCAGGAATTTGCTAAGCAATCCTGGCAACAGCCCTGAAAGTAGATGCTATTTTATTCTCACTTTACAGACAAGGAAATTGAGACAGAGAGTTGAAGTAACTTGCCCAGAGTCGTGTTTCTTGAGAGTGGCAGTGCAGGGATTCAAGCTCAGTGTGACTCCAAAGCCCACCCTCCATGCCTTTGAGAGGCACCAGGTGGAGGAAACACTGGTAGCACAAGATAACATGTGAGAAACACGTGTGTGACCTCCTGCCCTTGCTGGGATGGGTGTCTCTGAGTCCTGGCATGCTAGGGAGGGGTAAGGTCTTAAAAAGGATTGCCTAGTACAGCTGAGCACGGTGAGCCCCATTATTGATGAAAAAACATAATGCTGCTGCTAACTTCCTCCTGCAAAATAGTGAGTTCAAGTTTTCTGCAAGCATAGGAGCTAATATTTATTGCCATAAAACTGACATTTTATAAACCTGTAAGTTTAAACAGTTTAGAAAGTTCAGAGAAAAGAGGAGCCAAGGAGAACGGGTCTGTTTGAAAATAAAATAATTGCATACAAAACTCCTTGAAGTACTCATCTATTAGGGTGAAACTAAGAAATGTCAATGAGCAAACTCCTGGAGACGGTGCAGGACAAGGGAACCTGGTGTCCTGCAGTCCACAGGGTCGCAAAGAGTCAGACACGACTTAGCAACAGAACAACAACACCAACAAAAAGCAATGTAAACTATTATTGTGTCAACATCCATAATTTTATTAGGATAATTTTACTTGATATGTTTATTTGTGTCCCAGACTTATTAAGGTATAATTGACAAATAAAATTGCACATATTAAAGGTGTACAATGTGGTGATTTGATATATTATAATTGTGAAATGATTACCACAATCAAATTAACTAACACATCCATCACTTCATAGAGGTACCTTTTTTATTTTCATGGTGAGAACATTTAAGATCAAGTCTCTTAGCGAATTTCAAGTGTAGAGTACAGTATTATTAACTCTAGGTACCATGTTGTACATTAGATCTCAAGAGTCTATTCATTATATAGTCAAAATTTTGTACCCTTTGACTAACATCTCTCTATTCTCCCGACCCTCAGCCCCTGGTGACTACAATTCTAGCTTGTTTCTATGCTATTGACTTTTTAGAGTCCACAAATAAGTGATATTGTATACTATAGGTCTTTCTTTGTCTGACTTACAATAACTAAATTTTCATATTTTTATATTGCAGACAATTTCCTGAGAGTTATCATTTTGCAAAATCAAACAAGGTCTAGCAAAAATATAATCAATGGGTTTTAAATAATAACAATGGTAGATATAACATTGCCTTACTGGCAGCTTGAGTGTGCTAATTCAGAACTCTGGGGTTTTGTTATAAAAAGGCTGTTAATCTAGTCTTCTGAAACTAACAACATGATGCTGCTGTGTGTCTCATTGCAAACCTTTGAAGATACAAATGTCTAAGATTTTTTTCTGTTGTATTTAGTTGACTTTCTAAATATCAAGAGAAACAGTTTACAAGGCAAATGAATGACGCCAAAGGTAAAGGAATCTGCTGTGTTTCATCTCGTGGTGTGTTTTACCAAGGAGTAATATCCTTTTTATGACTGAGGAAGCACTGGTGTTCAAACTCTCATTGTGGTGTCCACTTGCAATTTCCTTCTTTATCATTCCAGAAAAGAGACAGACAGTGAGGGGCACTCAGGACCCTCATTTACTCTATGTGTAACACCGCAGGTTAAATGGAACTTCTGATTCAATTTTGTCAGATATGGTATTTGTTGAACGTCAGCTATTTACGAAACAGATTGAGAGTTGATGCAAACAGCTAGAGCTGTTGATTGATTGCTATTATTCAACCTCTTCTCCTGGAGCCCATCAAAAGTCAAAAGGACTGGCTGTGAACACGTATACCTGGAGGCTAGGTAAAAAGAACTTAGTCAGAGGTGTGCTTCCATGGACCCAAGTCCCTGCTCAGGAATTCACTCGAATGAATGAGTTTGGTAAATATGTACTGTGTAACTATTTTGTGCCTATCTCAAAACACAAGTGCCAAATAATTCATTCAGTGGGCACGCAATGTGTATTTATAGAACTCCTGTCATATGCCAGGCACTGTTGAGTGTAGGGCATTCCATATACAGCAATAGAATTTACTTCAAAAGATCCACAAGATAACAAGTGCAACAAAGAGGTGACAGCAAAATGAGTCAATAACGGGGGTAGATACCAGACAGCAGAGCCTTGGGCAGTTCAGTGTTCAGCAGGAGTATCTTGGGAGTTTCCCTCACCCGTCTTATAAATGGTTCCTTTCTTCATCTGTTCTCAAATGTCTCCCTGTGTGCTGCTGACACCCAGATGGTACAGTCCTAAAATTACCAGGTAAAGTGGAATCTTCTGCTGACCTAAAGCCAACTGTTGTTGGCTTATGCCTCTGAATGGAGGTTAATTGACAGCATCGCTAACAGGACTGAGGCCATGTGTGAGGGTCTGAAATACCATCCAAGTCTACAGGATTAGAAAAGAGCATCTCAACAGTGTGGCTTTCTCAAAAATAAAAGAATACATTTTGGAAGGGAATGAAGTATGTAAACAGGCTCCATGCTTGAGGGGTAATCGGAATTTGACATACCTGATGGCTGAAAGCAGAATTTGCAGCAAGATGCCTCTCTTCGATAGCCCTTTGAAGAGCTGAGCTCAGTCAGGCACTAGACATTTAGATATTTCTTCTTCTGATCCCCCTCAGGTGGTTTCTGCCAGATATGCTGCGGGAATGTGGTCCTGACATTCTCCCAAATAGGAATCCAAAAAAGTGTGGGGAGCACTGCTTATCTTCCTTTCCCATTGTTTTCCTTCAGTGGAGAGTTGGAGCTCACTAGAATATAAAGCAGTTTAATTCAAATAGAAGAGTTCAACTTTTGCCAGGAATTTGGCTTAAGTCACTTGAATCCACATGGATATTTATACAAATCCAAAAACCATTGAAGCAAAACTGCCAGGCTTTGAATTACCTTAGGCAGAAGCAATTATTTATTTTTTGTTTCATCTTCAGCACACAGCACAGACCTTCATACAAAAACTCAACAAACATTTATTTAACGAATGAGCAAATTCAGGACTAAAAGAATAAGAATACAGACAAAAGTAAATTAGAATAAATTTCTTTGTATTTCTGCACATTTTTTAAAGTAGACATAGGTGGCTCAGATGGGAAAGAATCTGCCTCCAATGTGGGAGACCTGGGTTTGATCCAAGTTGGGAAGATCCTGTGGAGAAGAGAATGGCAACCCTACTCCAGTATTCTTGCCTGGAGAACCCCATGTACAGAGGAGCCTGACGGACTACAGTCCATGGGGTCCCAAAGAGTCTGACACAACTGAGTGATCGACACTTTCACTTTCACAAGAAAGTAGCAGGTAAGAGTGTTTTCCCTTAAAGTAATCACCTTTGGGTCAGGGTGAGTAGTAGGCAAAGACATTTCAACAACAATGGCACCCCACTCCAGTACTCTTGCCTGGAAAATCCCATGGATAGAGGAGCCTGGTAGGTTGCAGTCCATGGGGTCGCTAGGAGTCAGACACGACTGAGCGACTTCACCTTCACTTTTCACTTTCCTGCATTGGAGAAGGAAATGGCAACCCACTCCAGTGTTCTTGCCTGGAGAATCCCAGGGACAGGGGAGCCTGGTGGGCTGCCGTCTATGGGGTCGCACAGAGTTGGACACGACTGAAGTGACTTAGCATAGCATAGCACTGGCGAAGTGGTAAAGAATATGCCTGCCCATGCAGGAGACACAAGAAATCCAAGTTCAATCCCTGGGAATAGGAAATGGCCACCCACTACACACACACACACACACACACACACACACACACAAACACTGCTGTTTATATACCACTTTTAGAGTCAGTCACACATTCTCTTGCTGCTGCTGCTGTTGTTTAGTCACTAAGTCAT
The DNA here is from genome assembly GCF_032452875.1 of Bos javanicus. Taxonomy (NCBI): domain Eukaryota; kingdom Metazoa; phylum Chordata; class Mammalia; order Artiodactyla; family Bovidae; genus Bos; species Bos javanicus. The sequence goes on from NC_083881.1 coordinate 45,205,784, forward strand.
GTCTGATCCTTTGCAACGCTATGGACTATAGCCTGCCAGGCTTCTCTGTCCATGGGGTTTTCCAGTCCAGAATACTGAAGCGGGTTGTCATTTCCTTCTTCAGGAGATCTTCCCCACCAGGAATCAAACCTGCAGATCCTGCAGGAGTATTCTTTACCACTGAGCTGCCTAGGAAGCCCACACAGGCACTCCTAGAGAGTGGCAAATCTTCATCATTTGGGAAAGGATTTAATTTTTTTTGAAGCTGGTAAAAGTTATACAGAGTCACGTTTTGTATGTAAGATGAAAAATCAAAGTAGGTCATACTATATATCAGTTCAGTTCAGTTGTTCAGTCGTGTCCGACTCTTTGCGAATCCATGAATTGCAGCATGCCAGGCCTCCCTGTCCATCACCAACTCCCGGAGTTCACTCAAACTCATGTCCATAGAGTCGGTGATGCCATCCAGCCATCTCATCCTCTGTCGTCCCCTTTTCCTCCTGCCCCCAATCCCTCCCAGCATCAGAGTCTTTTGCAATGAGTCAACTCTTTGCATGAGGTGGTACTATATATATATGTATGTATGTATTTTATATCTATATATGTATCTACTTATAAATATACACACAAAATATATGTATATATAAATAAAGTGTGAGTACAAAGTAATGAAATATCTTATTTTTATTTTTCTTGATGACACTCAAATATGCTTGGAAAGCATCAGATTTCAAAGTATGGCAATTCCACAAATATTCTGAGCAATGACAACTTGAAAAAATGAGTATGTAGTTTTGCAACATGATTACTGTAAAGAAAAACAATCTTTTGAATATTTAGTTTCTACCCTGTTCATTGAAGAAGTGGTACTATACAAGGCCTGATACTTAGCATTCAATACAAACTAGTTGCATGAAATGAAAGTATCATTTCCTTATAACTGTACCTCAGTTTTCCCTCCCTCTCTCTCCCTTCCTTCCTCCCTTCCGTCCCTCTCTGGATCTCTTGCACAATTCACGGCACCCTCTCATTACTGGTCTATGGGACTTTACTTTTAAAAGTATTACTTTAACATTTTCCCATTATTTCAGATCTCCACTAATATTTCCTACCCGTCCTCTTTTGTACCTTTTTGAGTACATTAGCTTATATTTTCAGATATATTTGTGTCTATGAAACTGCTTAGTGTTGTATGGTGAGATACATTTTTTTTCTCTATTTTTTACTCAATATTATGTTTTTAACATACTGTCCTGTTGCCAGATATGTCTCCCGGGCATTGCTTTTAACTCTTGCATGGCATCCCTTTGCACCTGGTGATGGATACCCAAGTTGCCTTCAATTCCCTGCTACATGTTCCCTTATGGAACTATGGATGACTTTTGTCTCTGGGTACCAATAAATTAGGTTACAAATTCAATTCCATGGTGCTGTCAGATTTCCCTTCAAACTATACTGTAATGTACTCCAACAAATAGGGCCTGTGAGTCCCTGTTTCCTTTCTTGAAATGATAGCTTCATTTGGAATTATCTTTTTCATTTTCACCAACCCAGTGGATGTAAAATAGTTCCTATTAGCATTTTAAGTTGCATTACTCATAGCACTTGTGGGCTGAAGCATGTCTTCAGATGCTTATGATCCACTTGGGGCTCCTCTTCTGAATATTCTGTTTTTATTTTTGCCTCCTCCCACCACTTAGACCCATGCCTATCATCTTGTTGATTTACCAGAGTTCCATATACATTCTAAGTTTTTTTCCTAATAATCTGAATCTATATTTATTCTTTTCTAAGTGATTCAAACCCTGTGACCTTCTGGTTTTCCCTAGACTATTGGATTATTTGAAATCAATGACGCTAATTAAAAATATATCATAAGAGTTTTCATGCTTCAAGACTTTTGAGTTTCATCCTTTTTAATGTGTGTTCCCAATAAGTGTATTCTGTAGGGAACTTCTGCCACTGATGCAGATTTCTTTCTGATCTAGCAATCACTGAATTCTGTTTTCTGATTACAGATCTCATCAAAGGTACTAATAAACTTAGGACTGGCTAGCAGATGAATCCTTCAGTCCTAAAGACTGAAGGCTGAAATACCAAATAAATCACAACACCTAAAGCAAACAGTCCCAATGTTTGTTGAGTTTAGATTACTCTGTTTACATACATTTTTTTTCTAGCACCATATATTAAAAACTGCTTTTTTATTTCAAAGTAAGATTACATTTTAGGAGACTAGTAATATAAAAAGAAATTTCTTCTAAGAGTACTTTGTCCTTATCTCCTAAAATAAACAAAGAATTTAAGATTAACTGATTGCAACAGAAGACCTAGATCATCTCTAGGTAAGTAATGATGAGGATATTTCATGAAAAATAAATGTCAGTGTAGCAGTAGCTCCTTATACTGATTTCCTTTTTATTTTTATGTTTTTTAGCTAACAGATTATTCTAAATTCAGTAACCTTGGTTGCATATAGCAGTGCTCATGAAGAATGAACTAATCAATTTAGTTAACATAGAACATATGTGTACCCAACAGTGGACTGGAGTTAAGACTTAGACTGGAATTTCAGCCCCTTGTCATCTGGCTTCTAATTCAGTCTTTGGATTTTACCTCTCACAACCTTCTTATACATTCCAAATTGAACTGGACACTTCACAATTTGTTGAACGCTCCAGTACATTCCCACTTTTCTGCTCTTGATCCTGTAACATCCTCTTCTGGCAGTTCCCTTCTTTCATGCTGAAATCGTCCCCATCCCTGAGGGTTCAAAAAACTGCCCAGTGGCCAGTTCTCAGTGATGTCATCTCACCGCCCCCTAGATGTATCCTCCTTTTTCTGTTAAATCCCATCACATTTAAAACATGCCTCTCATGTGGCATTTTAAAAATACTCTATTTCCTAAAATTCTGCATGTTGGGGTGTTTGCATCTGTTACCAGACTAGAGTTTAAACTTCACAGGGGTAGAGCTTGGGTCTTGTTGATCTCCAGCCCCAGCAATGCCTAGCTTAGTGTCTTTCATAATTAATTGTTATTGTTCAGTCACTAAATCATGTCCGACTTTGTGACCCCATGAACTGCAGCACGTCAGGCTTCCCTATCCTTCATTGTCTCCCTCAGTTTGTTCAAACTCATGTCCATTGAATTGATGGAGCCATCCAACCATCTCATCCTCTATTGCCCTCATCTCCTCATGCCCTCAGTCTTTCCCAACATCAAGGTCTTTTCCAATGAGTGGGCTCTTTGTATTAGGTGGCCAAAGTATTAGAGCTTCAGCTTCAGCATCAGTCTTTGCAATGAATATTCAGGGTTAATTTCCTTTAGGATTGACTGGTTTGATGTCCTTGCTGTCCAAGGGACTCTCAAAAGTCTTCTCCAGTGTCACAGTTCGAAAGCATCAATTCTATGGTACTCAACCTTCTTGGGCCACCTGATGCAAAGAATTGACTTATTTGAAAAGACCCTGATGCTGGGAAAGATTGAGGACAGGAGGAAAAGAGGACAATAGAGGATGAGATGGTTGGATGGCATCACCAACTCAATGTACATAAACTCCGGGAGTTGGTGATGGACAGGGAGGCCTGGCATGCTACAGTCCATGGGGTCACAGAGTCTGTCATAACTGAGCGACTGAACTGAATTGAACTGGACAACCTTCTTTATGGTCCAACTCTCATATCTGTTTGTGACTACTGGGAAAAGCATAACTTTGACTATATGATTGTCAACTTGGTTGACAAATGATTAATTATATTTAATTATTGAATATTAAATGAATGTCTAGGAGATCAATGAACTGTTAAAAATATTGCACCAAAGGTGAGGAAGAAATTGCTTCATATTGACAATGGATCGAGGATGAGTGGCAGTGAAATCAATGAAGCCTGGGAAAGCCGAGACAAACCTTGTCAGTTCACATCCCTGTTCCACTCTTCAGAAGGTTGCCTTCCTCGACCAGATGGTTTAACCACTTGATTTCCTCATTTGTATAACAGAGATAATAATATCAGCCACCAAGATGGTCTCAGTTCAGTTCAACATATCACCAAACTCCAGGAGTCCACCCAAACCCATGTCCGTTGAGTTGGTGATGCCATATAACCATCTCATCCTCTGTCGTCCCTGTCTCCTCCTGCCCTCAATCTTTCCCAGATGGTCTCAGTTAGGATTAAATAAGTTTTAATAATTTAAGCATAAAATCAAAAAGTTTCCCTGAATGTCTATACATTCATTTATATGTCAGTTGAAGTGAACTGAAGTGGCTCAGTCGTGTCCGACTCTTTGCGACCCCATGGACTGTAGCCTACCAGGCTCCTCCATCCATGGGATTTTCCAGGCAAGAGTATTATCATTGAGTATTAATTTATTTGTCTGGGAATGGAGAATGGAGATGCCTCACTTTAGGATTTGTTGGGGGAGGAATGAAAGATTATAGAAGACATTTTTGGAACTTAGCTGGTACTCAAAAAGTGTGAATTCTTCTACAATTTTTTTTCTGATTAATTTTCTTTTCCTGTAGTCACCTCAACCTTAAGAAACCTTTGATACAAGCTAAAAGCAAGGGTTAATGGGTAATACAGGAAAACGAATAGATCTGAAGATAACATGCAAAATAGATATCTACCCCAATGAATTATCATTGCCTTGTCTGTCCAGTCATCTTTTCTTCCTTCTGGAAATTATTTCTCCTTCTTTATTCCCTCCTGGGAGATAATATTTATCTATTTTTGGCCATCTAGTCGGAGAAGGCAATGGCACCCCACTCCAGCACTCTTGCCTGGAAAATCCCATGGATGGAGAAGCCTGGTGGGCTGCAGTCCATGGGGTCGCTAAGAGTTGGACAGGACTGAGCGACTTCCCTTTCACTTTTCACTTTCCTGCATTGGAGAAGGAAATGGCAACCCACTCCAGTGTTCTTGCCTGGAGAATCCCAGGGACGGCGGAGCCTGGTGGGCTGCCATCTATGGGGTCGCACAGAGTCGGACACGACTGAAGCGACTTAGCAGCAGCAGCAGCAGCAGCACCAGCCATCTAGTTGGAATGGTAGCTGCCACTCCCAGCCACACAGAATGATCAAGATGAGTCAATAAAACATGAGTGACAACACTCATAGACTGACCTTAGCTGATTGGTCTGGGAGTGAGGGCTTCCCGGGTGGTGCAGTGGTGAAGAATCCACCTACCAAAGCAGGAGAAGCAGCTTCAATCCGTGGGTGGGGAAGATGCCCCGGAGAAAGAAACGGCAACCCATGCCAGTATTCTTGCCTAGGAAATACCATGGACAGAGGAGCCTAGTGAACTACAGACCATGGGGTCGCAAAAGAGACTAAACAATAGAGAAGCAATATTTATTATACAGATACTGATGCTCAGATACAGATACAAAGATACTCCAATCAAAGATGACTGTGACTCCACTTTCAATGAAAAGAGTGCTTGCTGTTAAATGGATGATATGGATATGGACAGAATGTTATCCCACCTAAGCTAATAATTTCATTGAGAAGAGAGACAATACTCAAATGACAGAGTTCTAATTCTCCATGTGTATTGTCTCTTGGTTCAATGTAGTTCCTTCTGGATCATGAGAGAGGCTCTCAAGTCAAGGGAAAAAGTCATAGTGAAGTTATGTTCCCACTTTTAGAATATTAGGCATGTAAAAGCCTAAATTTACAAGGCCATCATTTTTTTACAGTGAAGGGGTTCTTTATTCTGCAAAAGATTTACCACACCATTTCTTTAATCAATAAAATCTCTTTCCAAAATAGTTAAATATGTAACATTTCAGGATATGCACATCTTACATGAAGAAAGACAAAACTATAAGCACAATAAATTGTCCAGTGTATTTAATCTTGCAAGGTTTAGCCTAATATAGATGATACATGAGAGTTCAAAGGTTGGACTCAAACCCATCCCATTGCAGATGAGATAAATATACTTTATTATTTTAACAGTTCTCAGATTCTCTCATACCTACCATCAAGAGAAAAACATTGTAAGCTCTTTAGAATTCAACATAAAAAGTCATAGATTCATTAATACTATGGCAAGGACTACTGTATGGAAAATAATAATCACCATTCTTAGATGAATATCCTTTATAACAGAAAGCATGTTCTCATTTATAATCTTAAAGGAATCTTACAGCAAATCATTTGAAGTAGGTATCATAGCCTTTTTAAGAATTATAAAATTGAAACCAGAACATTAAATGACTTGTCCAAGATTACACATGGAAGTGGTATATGAGAGAGATAGGATCCTCATCCTTTTTTTAAAAAAAGTGAAAGTACAGCTGGCATACAATTTTATGTTAGTTTCAGATGTACAACATAGTGATTCAACATTTAAATACATTATAAAATGGTAGGATAAGTCTAGTAATCATCTCTCCTCACACAAAGTTATTACAGTATTATCAACATATGTGAGGGAATGCTCAGTCGCTCAGTCACATCTGAGTCTTTGGGACTCTGTGGATTGTAGCCTGCCATTCTCCCCTGTCAATGGGATTTCCCAGGTGAGAATGCTGGAGCAGGTTGTCATTTCCTTTTCCAATCAACCACATCTTTGATGCTGTATATTACATCCTGTGACTTATTTATTTAAAACAGGAAGTTTGTACCTCTTGATCCCCTTTACTTATCTCCCTCAACCTCCCAAGGCCCTCTCCTCTAGCACACCAGGTTGTTTTCAGTATCTAAGAGTCTGTTTTTCATTTTGTTGTGTTTATCCTTTTTTTTTTTTTAATTAATTTATTTTTTATTGAAGGACAATTGCTTTACAGAATTTTGCTGTTTTCTGTCAAACCTCAATATGAATCAGCCATAGGTATACATATATTCACTCCCTTTTGAAACTCCTTCCCATCTCCCTCCCCATTCCAACCCTCTAGGTTGATACAGAGCTCCTGTTTGAGTTTCCTGAGCCATACAGCAAATCCCCACTGGCTATCTATTTTACATATGGTAATGGAGAAGGCGATGGCACCCTACTCCAGTACTCTTGCCTGGAAAATCCCATGGATGGAGGAGCCTGGTAGGCTGCAGTCCATGGGGTCCCGAAGAGTGGGACACGACACAGTGACTTCACTTTCACTTTTCACTTTCATGCTTTGGAGAAGGAAATGGCCACCCACTCCAGTGTTCTTGCCTGGAGAATCCCAGGGATGGGGAAGCCTGGTGGGCTGCCGTCTATGGGGGTGCACAGAGTCAGACATGACTGAAGAGACTTAGCAGCAGCAGCAGCAATGTGAGTTTCCATGTTACTCTTTCCATACATCTCACCCTCCCCTCCCCTCCCACCATGTCCATAAGTCTATTCTCCATGTCTGTTTCTCCACGGTTGCTCCGTAAATAAATTCTTCAGTACCATTTTTCTAGATTCCATATATATGTGTTAGAATATGGTGTTTATCTTTCTCCTTCTGACTCACTTCACTCTGTATAACAGGTTCTAGGTTCATCCACCTCATTAGAACTGACTCAAATACATTCCTTTTTATGGCTGAGTAATATTCCATTCTGTTGGCTTAAAGCTCAACATTCAGAAAACGAAGATCATGGCATCTGGTCCCATCACTTCATGGGAAATAGATGGGGAAACAGTGGAAACAGTGTCAGACTTTATTTTTGGGGCTCGAAAATCACTGCAGATGGTGACTGCAGCTATGAAATTAAAAGATGCTTACTCCTTGGAAGGAAAGTTATGACCAACCTAGATAGCATATTGAAAAGCAGAAGCATTACTTTGCCAACAAAGGTCCATCTAGTCAAGGCTATGGTTTTTCAAGTGATCATGTATGGATGTGAGAGTTGGACTGTGAAGAAGGCTGAGCACCGAAGAATTGATGCTTTTGAACTGTGGTGTTGGAGAAGACTCTGGAGAGTCCCTTGGACTGCAAAGAGATCCAACCAGTCCATTCTAAAGGAGATCAGCCCTGGGATTTCTTTGGAAGGAATGATGCTAAAGCTAAAACTCCAGTACTTTGGCCACGTCATGTGAAGTTGACTCATTGGAAAAGACTCTGATGCTGGGAGGGATTGGGGGCAGGAAGAGAAGGGGACGACAGAGGATGAGATGGCTGGATGGCATCACCGACTCGATGGACTTAAGTTTGAGTGAACTCCGGGAGTTGGTGATGGACAGGGAGGCCTGGTGTGCCGAGATTCATGGGGTCGCAAAGAGTCAGACACGACTGAGCGACTGAACTGAACTAATATTCCATTGTGTACATATACCACAACTTCTTCATCCATTCATTTGTCAGTGGACATCTAGGTTGCCTCTACATTCTAGCTATTGTAAATAGTGCTGCAATAAACAATGGGATACATGAGTCTCTTTCAATTTTGGTTTTCTCAGGGTATATGCCTAGGGGTGGGATTGCTGGGTCATATGGTGATTTTATTCTTAGTTTTTTAATATTCATTTGTTTTTGTTTCTTGTCACCATTTTGCTTTGCAGTACGATACATCTGCTTCACAGCAAAAGACCTTATCTATCCTTGAATGCGGAGAAGGCAGTGGCAACCAAATCCAGTACTCTTGCCTGGAAAATCCCATGGACGGAGGAGTCTGGTAGGCTGCAGTCCACGGGGTAGCTAAGAGTTGGACACGACTGAGCAACTTCACTTTCACTTTTCACTTTCATGCATTGGAGAAGGAAATGGCAACCCACTCCAGTGTTCTTGCCTGGAGAATCCCAAGGACAGAGGAGCCTAGTGGGCTGCTGTCTATGGGGTTGCACAGAGTCGGACACTACTGAAGCAACTTAGCAGCAGCAGTCCTTGAATGAGCTGTCTAAGATATCTTACAAATGACAGTAACAACTTCCTCTTAAGGCAGTTTCCTGTTTTCCAAGCATGATACTGCATAATTGGCAGAGGACTGAAATTCTTGAAAACTGTTCAGAAATCAAATGCCAAAATCCATTCAGGCAGTTTCTCTATGACCTGACACTAAACTGTTTCTGGCTCTGATTCTGCTGTCGGATAACTGAAAGACATGCTCCAGTTTTTAACTACTACTATTTGTCTGTGTTAAACTTATTTAGGAAAATTTATTTATTCTACAAACAGCTGAACTGTGCTAAAGTAGAGTAGAACTTTTGGTTGTTAGTTTTGTACAAATAGGTTAAAGAATGTAATGTCAACCTCCATAAAGTGGTCCAGAGTCAAAACCATCCCAATTAGAATCATGGTAGGATCATCTGAAAACAAATTTACAAGCTGATTTGTAAAGATTTTGTGAAATTGCAAAGGACAGGGAATTGTTAAAATGAGCTTGAAAAAGGATAAATTAACAATTTAATTTGTACTTAAATATTTGGATAGTTTCCCATTTTAAAGAGGTTTTATAACATTTTAGAGGTTTATATATGTATAAACCTATAATGTATAAAAATATATATATTTTTGTGAATCTGAGAGATATGTAGCCATTATTTTTATTGCAGTATGTTTGCTCTATTGAGCACATCCTAGGCTAAAAATTCATTTGAGAGAAAGGATAATTGCATAGGATAATGAGATTGTTTTGTTTTAACCGATGAATAGATTTGGGAAAGAACAAAATATTACACCCTTCATTGAACTAAAACACTTTTTTGGATCAATCAAACGTATTAAGGAAAGCTTACATGTGCTTATAATTTCAGGCAAGAAAAAAGATTAGAAAATAGTTGATTATCTGGGTTCTATAATAAACAACTAGAAAAAATTCTTCTCTAGTCAACCAGTTCAGCATATTACTTCTTTTCTCCAAATGGAAAGTTTTAATTATGTGTTAAAACACTGTTTGTATCAGGAATGACTAACATTAGGTTTAACATTTTCTCATTATGGTTTTATATACAAATTTACAAGTGGAAAAAGTAAAAGGAAAGAGTCACTTTACACTAGAGATTTTTGAAGGGCCCAAAGCTTTAAGTGGCTTCCCTGGTGGCTCAGTGGTAAGGAATCTACCAGTCAATGCAGAAGACACTAGAGACATGGGTTTGATCCCTGGGTTGGGAAGATTCCCTGGAGGAGGAAATGGCAACCCACTCCAGTATTCCTGCTAGGATACTCCCATGGACAGAGGAGCCTGATGGGCTACAGTCCAGACTGAGCAACTGAGCACACAGAAAGCATTGAGCAGCCATTATTAATCTTCAAAATCTATATTAACTCAATCGTATTAATGATGGTGACATTCAGAGAATCCCTTAGTACGTATGTTCAATCTTCAGTTAATTTGAATCTATGAAAAGATAATGGGTTTTCTGAATAAACCTGTTGCAATAGTTGCTTCCATCTTAAAATCAGATAATGTCAGTTGAGGCCTTTTTCTTCAAGTGTATATGCACAAGACATTTAATTTATTTCTTCATTTAAATTTGTTATTTACAGGACAAATTTTGCAGTAAGAATTTCATGCTTGGAAAAGTCCTCTTGAAATAACTGCTTGTTTTGCTTAATTTACAGTGTTGCAATATGCAGTCAACTTTTCAATAAATACCATATTAACAGGAAAATTATTCACATGTGGGCTCATCTTAAAGTAGGAAAATCCAAGCCTTTCATATATTGTACCAAACGCTGTGTCACAAAATTAAGTCAATAAAGCATCATACCTGCGCATGCTTGAAATATAGGTATTTATAAAAAAATTTTTTTTCCAGACATCTGGCCTGTATTCATGGCCTTAGGGAAAGTGTCTCTCAAGGGAAACCAACCAGGGTTGGCACTTTATCCTGTCTTGGAATAAGATATTTGTGGGTTGGATTCCAAATGTTATTTAAGTTGCCTAGCTACCACATCTCAATAAAAGGAGAAATTGAAAATTGTTACAGAATTGGCCATGAAGCAAATTACCATGGCCTTTTTTGACAGATGGGTTGTAGGGAGTTTTCCATTTTCACCTACCATATTTCCTTTTATTGAGACCGACCATGAGCAAATGCTAAGGTTAATAGTCTTCCACTGCTCCTGAATCACATCAAGTTTCAGTAGCTCTCAGGTGCTCATGAACTGGAAGAGAATTACAAGGTTAAATATTTTTGAGCCCTGATAGCATATGTTGTAGGCATATATAGTATCTGATCTGAGGAAGTGGTGATGGTGAGGAAGAATTTCCCTGAGGAGGCAATCATTAATCTGGAACCGGATAAGTGTGTTAGCACAGAAAAGAGCAAGAGCCCCAAGCAACTGGCTGTGTGATGACTCAAGGACAAAAGCTTCGTGTGTTCAAGGGTCTCAAGAAAGCTTAACTGAGCTGAAAAGAAGACAACTGTATGAGAAAAGCAAGAAGTAAGTCTAGGCCAATTATTACAAGGTCTTAAAATAATATTAAGGAGTTTGGGCTTTATCCCGAAGACAATAGAAAGTTAATAAAGGACCTTAACAGAGGAACTTAATGAATTATGATTATGGTTTTCAAGAGATCCTACAGCTATGATGATAATGGAGCATGGATTCTGCAATATTAGATGTAGGAGACCAATTAGAAAACTACTGTACATTTATTGTAATTTCAGACAAAAGATAATGGAGATATATATTAGGGTGGTGCCACCAGAGATGGAAGAAAGGAGATGGATTCAGGGGGCTATTTTAGAGGTAGAAATGGATAACTGGCTGTGCGATGTGATAAAGAGAAGGTAGGCATCAAGGATGAATACATATTCTCATGCATGATCATGAAAAACAGAGGAGGAGTAGGAATATTTTTCTGGGAAAGTAGAGCTTTGGATGCTGTAAGATGTCTAAACAGAAAGGTTGCATGTGACCAGAGAAATAGAAGAAAAAAATCAAAAGCAGAGGTATCAGGGAAACCAAAGGAAATGATGGTTTCAAGAAAGACAAAATGTCTCTGTTGAATGAGGCTAAAAGATAAGAAGAAATGAGGACTGAAAAGTATACTTTAGTAATGTTTACTTTTAAAAGTATACTTTTAAGTAATGTTTAAATTATTAGTGACCAGGTAAGAACAATTTTAGTGAAATGGTAAAAGAAGAAGACTAAGTGGGTAATGAAAAGAGAAACCAAAGAGAATGAATATAGACAACTCTGAAATTTTGTTGTGGAAAGGAAAATAATTAGGACAGTAACTAGAAGTGTTGTTAGTCTTGATGGTGGAATACATACATACTACATGCATGCATACATACATACATGTATAGAACAAGTGCATATATTTGACAAATGATGGAGATGACTAAACATGCTAGGTTCCTAAGAAGGTCATTAATACGATTAAAGGAGAACAATTGTGGAGTCGACGACTATTTATAGATTTCTAGACTGGAAATTGAGACAAATTTCATCTGATGGCTTCTCTTTTTTGGATAATTTGGAAGATTACTTGAGATCATCTGCTGAGAGGGACTGAGGATAAGGACACAAGAAATGCTTGAAAAGAATAGAAAAAGAACTATTGTAAGGTGTGCACAATGAATATCATAATAGGGTAGAGTTTTCAATCCATACTAAGGGCTCAGCTGAGAATGCTGAGTATATATTGATAAGGATGTCAGTTTGCCCAATAATGGGATTTTCCCCAGGAGTACTCATCAACCAAGTTTGTTGTTATTATTGTTTCTTTGCTAAGTCATGTCTGATTCTTTGGGACCGCATGGATTGTAGCCTGCCAGGCTTCTCTGTCTGTGGGACTTCCCAGGCAAGAATACTGGAGTGGGTTGCCATTTCCTCCTCCAGGGGATCTTCCTAACCCAGGGATTGAACCTGTGTCTCCTGCCTTGGCTGGCAGATTCTTTACTGCTGAGCCACCAGAGAGGACCCTCATCACCCTAAGTGTAGTCACAAAAGTGATAGATAACTAGGTTCTTGGCTGTTGGTTGGCTACCTGCCATGGAGGAGCAATCAAAGGACAAAAAGCAAGAGAGTTTAGGATCTTAGTATGGCATACCATAAAATCAAAATGAATAGGAATAAAACTAAAGAAGTTAACACTAGGAAAGATGGCATACTTGATTTATTTCCCATCACAACACACACACACATCTTTATCTTGTTTATTCTCCTTTAATATTGATGATACTTGCCTTTCAATATGCATCAATTCCTCTGTGTGTTATGAAACATTAATAAATTCCTTTAATTTTTCTCATTCCACACCCCTCCTCTTGAAGTATAATATTCTTTATGGCAGGGGATTTAAAATTTTTATCTGCTTGTACACTGTTGCGGTCCATTATTTTCCTAGACCATAGCAGTCTGTGAGGTGCTAATGTGGTCACATTAACTGTACAAAAACAAACATTTTCTTTTGTCCCAGTCCCCTTTCAGGACCTTGGACTCTCCCATCTTTTCTGGGAGTCCCTGAGGGTATTTTGCATATTCTCTTAGTCACTTTGGCCAAAGGTTCCAGCCATTCAGGAAAAGAAAACAAATACCAAGAATGCTATTTCCTGTTTCTTTGAGAACAATAATGCTACCTCTATATCTTGCTCCTCCCTCCTTCAGATTTTGTAGCCTTGGTTCTGAATGCAATAAGGGCTCCCCTCTGCATACTAATTTACTCAAGGCAGTAAGAAAGGGGCTGGAACCTTAAGGGTAAAAAAGCTTCATTAGATTTTGTGTACCATGGGAAAATTCACTATGTTCTATGCTGAGAAATTTTTCTCTCTAGAGATAAAACCAAGTAGCTTTCTCTACTTGGCTTGTGGCTCAATTCTCTTTTGTTATTACCATAACTTTTTCCCTAGCAGATTGTTCTTGTTATGCAAAGAATTTGTATTCGGTACATCAACCAATGTAGACCTGTGAAAGAACTGGTCCCCATGCTCAAAATTCCATAATCAAAACCTAGGATTTCCCTAAGTATCTCTTTCTATTTACCCATCAGCCAGGAGAATCGGCATTTCCCTTATGTTCTCAGTTCTTTCTAAGCAAATCTATGAAAAGCCCCTTTATATGCAGACACCAATCCCAAACCAATGCGATAGTGACAGCCATTTGTCCGTACTTCTCTGTGAATCTTGAAATTTTCTTTTTCTTTTTTTTCTATTGTTCCTCTTCTCTATCCTGAGTGATCTCTGATTTTAACTGGCTCTCCGTGATCCATGGCTTATAGCCAGTTGGCTCATCTGGATTTTTGGTGGAGCTGCCTTTATGTTCATTGCTTGGCTCTGACTTCTTATAGTTAATTTGTGAATATGATGGGCTTCTCTAGTTGCTCAGACAGTAAAGAATGTGCCTGCAATGCAGGAGACCCAGGTTCAATCCCTGGGTCAGTAAGACACCCTGGAGAAGAAAGTGGCTAACCACTCCAGTATTCTTGCCTGGAGAATTCCATGGACAGAGGATCCTCTCAGGCTACATTCTATGGGTTCGTAAAAAGTCTGACATGACTGAGTAACATTCAGTTTTCATGGACAGGATAATAGGATTTGGATGGGAAAGAAATTTCTCCCTTATTTGTGTCTCAATAATATTGTCCACAGATTTATTTTTTGAGACCATCCAGAAAGGGTATGAAGAATAGAGTGGAAGGTTGTGTGGGTGCGTGGATGAGTGAATCACTTTTAGTGTCTTGGGAAGTTTTAGCTTGTAGAGTTTCTACTGATGATTGCTAAAATCACATTAAAACCATCATTCCTAAGACTTAAACTCGAAAATGTATGATATTTTAATATAACAGCTCTGTAGGGAATTTTTAAAGAACTGTGCCTTTTGCTAATAGAAAATGCATGATCTCTCTTGTTACTGAGCTTGTGAGATTGTTGTAGCCACGCATTCCAGGAAACAAACTCACTCAGAAGGACAATGCAGATAGTGGAGTGCAGTTTATTACACCAGCAGGCCTGAGGCAGAGTCTCCTCTTAGCCAAGGACCCCGACCAGTTTTTGTGAAAATCTTACACACCCTAAGTGTACATGGATAAACCCGCCTCCCCAAATTCCCTGAAGTTAATCTGAAAAGGAAGATACAATGAAAGGAAAAAGAAAGATACAATCAAAGTTAACCCGTGATTCATATGCCTTAACCCTAGGTAGTTAACAGTGGACAATTATCAAAAGGCATGTGGTCATACCCCAATGTGGAAAAGGCAATGGCAAACCTACTCCAGTCCTCTTGCCTGGAAAATCCTATGGACGGAGGAGCCTGGTAGGCTGCAGTCCACGGGGTCCCTAAGAGTCGGACATGACTGAGCAACTTCACTTTCACTTTTCATTTTCATGCATTGGAGAAGGAAATGGCAACCCACTCCAGTGTTGTTGTCTGGAGAATCCCATGGACAGAGGAGCCTGGTAGGCTGCTGTCTATGGGGTTGCACAGAGTCGGACACTACTGAATCGACTTAGCAGCATCAGCAGCATACCCCAATCAGTTCAGTTCGGTTGCTCAGTGGTGTCCAACTCTTTGTGACCCCATGAACCACAGCACACCAGGCCTCCCTGTCTATCACCAACTTCCGGAGTTCACCCAAACTCATGTCCATTGAGTCGATGATGCCATCCAACAATCTCATCTTTTGTTGTCCCCTTCTCCTCCTACCCTCAATCTTTCCCAGCATCAGGGGCTTTTCAAATGAGTCAGCTTTTCGCATGAGGTGGCCAAAGTATTGGAGTTTCAGCTTCAACATCAGTCCTTCCAATGAACACCCAGAACTGATCTCCTTTAAGATGGACTGGTTGGATTTCCTTGCAGTCCAAGGGACTCTCAAAAGTCTTCTCCAACAAAAAGCATCAGTTCTTCAGTGCTCAGTTTTCTTTATAGTTGAACTCTCACATCCATACATGACCACTGGAAAAACCATATCCTTGACTAGATCGACCTGTGTTGACAAAGTAATGTCTCTGCTTTCTAAATAAGCTGTCTAGGCTGGTCATAACTTTCCTTCCAAGGAGTAAGAATCTTTTAATTTCATGGCTGTAGTCACCATCTGCAGTGATTTTGGAACCCCAAAAAATAAAGTCAGCCACTGTTGCCACTGATTCCCCATTGATTTGCCATGAAGTGATGGGACCTGATGCCATGATCTTAATTTTCTGAATGTTGAGTTTTAAGCCAACTTTTTCACTCTCCTCTTTCACTTTCATCAAGAGGCTCTTTAGTTCTTCACTTTCTGCCATAAGGATCGTGTCATCTGCATGTCTGAGCTTATGGATATTTCTCACAGCAATCTTGATTCCAGCTTGTGCTTCCTCCAGCCCAGTGTTTCTCATGATGTACTCTGCAGATAAGTTAAATAAGCAGGGTGACAGTATACAGCCTTGATGTACTTCTTTTCCTATTTGGAACCAGTCTGTTTTTCCATGTCCAGTTCTAACTGTTGCTTCCTGACCTGTATACAGATTTCTCAAGAGACAGGTCAGGTGGTCTGGTATTCCCACCACGTGAAGAATTTTCCACAGTTTATTGTGATCCACACAGTCAAAGGCTTTGGCATAGTCAATAAAGCAGAAATTGATGTTTTTTCTGGAACTCTCTTGCTTTTTTGATGATCCAGTGGATGTTGGCAATTTGATCTCTGGTTCCTCTATCTTTTCTAAAACCAGCTTGAACATCTGAAAGTTCATGGTTCACATATTGCTGAAGCCTGGCTTGGAGGATTTTGAGCATTACTTTACTAGTGTGTGAGATGAGTGCAATTGTGAGTAGGTTGAGCATTCTTTGGCATTGCCTTTCTTTGGGATTGGAATGAAAACTAACCTTTTCCAGTCCTGTGGCTACTGCTGAGATTTCCAAATTTGCTGACATATTGAGTGCAGCACTTTCACAGCATCATCTTTTAGGATTTGAAATAGCTCAACTGGAATTCCATCACCTCCACTAGCTTTGTTTGTAGTGATGCTTCCTAAGACCTACTTGAGTTCACATTCCAGGATTTCTGGCTCTAGGTGAGTGATCACACCATCATGATTATCTGGGTAGTAAAGATCTTTTTTTGTAAGTTATCTTGTGTATTCTTGCCACCCCAATAAGCATAATGAAATGTATGATTCTACATGGTTACACAGATAATTAGGGTATTCTTTTAGGTGATGGAGAGTGTAGGTATGAGCCATGGGGTTCTTCCTTCTGGGGGCCTGGTTTTCCAGTTGGTATGTCATTTCCATAGATACTGGGCATATAGCTCAAAGTCCACAGTCTGGCCCAAGATGGAGTCCTGCTTTCATGATATAGCCTGTTCTGTTTCCTCCTTCAAGATAATATGAATTGCTCTATTGCCTAGAAAAGAGTCCTGACAAACAATGGCAGGGAGGGAAATCAGAAGAATCCATTTCCTCCCTCTGTTATACTCAGAACAGTTTTTGTTAAGTGTATTCAAAAGTCCTATCGAAGTTTCAGAATCCACATTGTTTAGTAATTTCAATTACTCACAACAAGATGTATATGAAACACATGTAATCTTAAGCTTCCTTTGTAATGGAAGAATTCCAGCTAAGAGATGTAGAGAGAATGGGAAAATAATAGAAAGCACAATTTTTATATTTCTTAATTAGGTAAAAGAAGGCTCATATTTGATTTGCTTCAGCTCCTCAGAACCTGTAATTCTCACAGAGTCTCAGGGCCAGGAATCACCTGGTTAACTGAGTAGACTGAGGTGGCTTGATTCTAATGTCACCACTTTCTACCCACGTGACCATCCAGGAAAGAAATACCACCAGAAATTTTAATTTCCAGTTTTCTTATCTGTAAAATATTGCTATGAATAGTACTGATCTCTTAGTAGGATGAAATTGTCTATGACCTAAAGTGTGTAACCTGTATTAACAAAAAAATCACCTACTCTAACAGACACTAATTTGACACTCACTTTGTCATAGGCCTCACTCTGCTGCTGCTGCTAATTTGCTTCAGTTGTGTCCGACTCTGTGTGACCCCATAGACAGCAGCCCACCAGGCTCCCCTGTCCCTGGGATTCTCCAGGCAAGAACAATGGAGTGGGTTGCCATTTCCTTCTCCAATGCATGAAAGTGAAAGTGAAGTCGCTCAGTTGTGACTGACTCTTAGTAACCCCATGGACTGCAGCCTACCAGGCTCCTCCATCCATGGGATTTTCCAGGCAAGAGGACTGCAGTGGGGTGCCATTGCCTTCTCTGAGACCTCACTCTAGGTGCTAGAAATAGAAAGTGGACAAGAAGAACCTCTGGCTTCATGCAGCTTAACTTTTGTTGGTGGGAAGACACCAAACACAGTGCAGAGGCAAATTAACAATTGATTACAAGTTATAATAATTGGTGGGAATAAAGTAACTCTCCCATTCTTGTAACCTGGAAGGGTTAATTTTGAATTTATACTGGATCTGCTTCTGTGACTTTAACTCTTTTTGTTATTATAAGCATGCATAATGGTCACCTGATGCGAACAGATGACTCATTGGAAAAGTCCCTGATGCTGGGAAAGATTGAGGGCGGAAGAAAAAGAGGGAGTCAGAGGATGAGATGGCTGGATGGCATCACCAATGCAATGAACACGAACTTGGGCAAACTCCGGGAGATGATGAGGGACAGGGTGGACTGGTGTGCTGTAGTCCATGGGTTTGCAAAAAGTAGGACATGACTGGGTGAGTGAGCAACAGGACCAACAATGGCCTACCTCAGGGATATAGCCTGACCCTGCCTACCTGTGAAGGAATGTGAATCCTCTGTGTGACAAATGGTGTGTCGCCCTGCCTCTCCTCAGCAGCTTACCAGTGCTGCCCAGAAATTCACATTTGGGGAAGCCAGAATGACAGATAGATATGAAAACTTTGTTTGTTGATATGACAGAGAATATTTCATTTCATACCACCCATGAAATGACTGAAAGGAAGTGGAACTAACACGTCCCCTTACCCGAGGCTTGTCATTCTAGGAGATGATTGCAGGAATTAAATGGTATTTTAAATTTTGTTTCTTTACCTCCCCCTGTACCTCTCTGATCCGTAAAAGAATCAGACATGTAGGCTCCAACAAGATGGTTATTTTGAGGTGCTAGCCTGCTATCTTTTTGGCCAGCTGGCTCCAGAATAAAGTCCCTTCCTGATCCCAACATCTCGTCTCCAATTCATTGACTTACCTCGTGGTGAGCAGAGCAAACTTGGACTTGGTAATAGTCTAAGTAGAGTGGTCAGGGAAGGTGCCTCTGAGGAGATGACATTTCAACAATGCAAGAAGATGTGGAATCTTTGGCAGAACATGGAATGTTTGTGTGAGGATCCTAAAGCCTAAAGCTTCTTTTTGGAACCTGCTGTAGATTGAATATGTCTGCCCCTAAATTCATATGTTGACAGCTAACCCTCAATGTGATGATATTAAGAGGCAGGGAACCTTTGGAAGGTGATTAGGTCATAAGGGTGGAGCCCTCATGAATGAAATTAGGACCTTAACAAAGACCCCAGGGATTTTACTCATCCCTTCTGCCATATAAGGACACGGTGAAAACACAGCTGTATTTGAATAAGGAAGTGGACCCTCACCAGACACAGACTCTGTGGGGGTCTTGATACTGGACTTTCCAGACTCCAGGACTGGGAGAAATAAATTTCTGCTGTTTACATGCTACCCGATCCATGGTGTTTTTATTATAACAGCCTGAATAGACTAGAATAGTCAATTCTTTAGAAAATCAACCTTGAATATTCTTTGGAAGGACTGATGCTGAAGCTGAAACTCCAATACTTTGACTACCTGATGCAAAGAGCTGACTCACTGGAAAAGACCCCAATGCTGGGAAAGATCGAAGGCAGAAGAAGGGGACGACAGAGGATGAGATTGGATGACATCACCAACTCAATGGACATGAGTTTGAGCAAACTCTGGGAGACAGAGAAGGACAAGGAAGTCTGGAAGTCTGGCACGCTGCAGACCATGGTGTCTCAAAGAATCGGACACAACTTAGCAACTGAACAACAACAAAGAACCCATGGAGATAAAGCCAGCAGTGAGTCAATGAGCAGCAGACAATGAAGGTGCGGGGAGAAAATGAGAAAATGAGCATAAAATGAGTCTGAAAGGATAGGCAAAGCCAGATCAGTCAGGGTATTTCAGGGCCAGGGTTAGAAATTCAGATTTTGTTCCAAGTGCTGCAGGAAGCTAATGCTAGGTTTTGAAACAGATAAGTGACCCCAAGGTGTGTTTTACGTATACTTTCAATGTTGAATGGATTTAGAGTGAGAAAGAGTGAGAGGATCTGTTTGGGGGCTGTTGAGTGATCCAGGAAAGAAGCAATGGTGGTCTGGGCTAAGATAGGTGGAATGAAGGTGGAGAGAAAGACATGGATTCCACACCTACTTATGACAGGATAAAGAGGACTTGGTGGAGTGACATAAAAAGCACTCATGCTTACAACCTAGGATCGCGGCTGATTCACTGGTAGGGTGGTCACACCATTTACAGAGTTGAGGAGAGGACAGGAGGAAGGGGGACAGATTTGGGAAATAACCGAATCAAGTTAGCAATCTTTTCTTTATGTTCTTCAATTATGATTTTGTTCTCGGCCCCCCGCACTCCCCAACCTTTGACTGTGACGTGCAGGCATGCAGGATCTTAGTTCCCTGTTCAGGGATCAACCCTTGCCCCCTGTAGAGGGAAGCTTGAAGTTAAAACTTCTGGTCCACCAGAGAATTCTCCTCAAGTCCACAGTTCCTTTTAAGACATACTAAATTTGAGATGTCTCTGAGACAATCAAGCACAGCTACTCTATCCCAGCCTGGGAATAAACAAATATCATTTTATTTTTTAATAATAACTTTGATATCTTAGTGAATAAAATTGTTTTGTATGGAGTTTTTCCTTAGCAATTCTTAATTAAGAACCCACCATAATCATAAGTGACTATTCAAAGATTTGAGGATTCTATTTTGGCTAATATAATTTTATCATGATTAAATTCAGTGTATTAAATAATCTCAAAATCTGTTAACTTTTGAAAAGCATGATTTAAAAAAAATATATAAGTATAAAAAATATATAAATATGAAACCTTTTGTGGCCAAATTGAAATAGAGATCTTGGGTAGCCAAATTGAAATAGACACTCAGTTCATTTAGTTAGCACTATTAGTGAATAAAATTGTTCAACTTTGACAGCCAAATGATGGCTTCCCAGTTTTCATCTTAGTTATATGAATGGAAAACACCATTCTTGGATTCAGTTAACGTGTTTGTTTTAGGTTCTGAATTACTTTAACAGTAGCATTTTTGAAAAAGCAAATGGTATAATATCTTTCCCTTGTGTCCTGAAGAATTTAATCTAAATTAGTTTAAAAACAGGTATTCATTTACACTGTCATCTAAAAATATAGATACAAGGCCCCAATGTGAAATAACTCAAAGTTATGGTTCCTTCAGCAATTATAAATTGTTTCTGTTCACTGACGTTTCTAGTACAATTAGGCTAGAATGTGATGCTACAAAGTGAAATGATTGCTGGAGGGATTGTAACTGAGAACTGAATGGTTTGAAGGTTTGCTTTTCTTTATTATTTAAATAATATAAGGCATCGAATTTTCTTATTGCTTTTTCAAATAGTGAGATAAATAAAGTGTATTACTTAAAGTGTATTCCTTGTCAAAAGATCAAATTCTTGGTTTGAGCACTAATTAGTTCATATACTATTCCTAGCAGAGTGCTGGGCATACATGAGAAAAACAAGGCATATTTTTTTAAATTTGGCTAACTTGAACCTGGTCATGCGTAAGAAGCGTGACCACCTGTCTCAGCTGGCTTGGGACTGAGAGGGATTTTCAGCATATAGGATTTCAATTCTAAAACTGAAGTTTCCTTGGGAAAACCTGGAAGAGTTGTTCACCCTTTAAGGAATCTGGTTAATCATGGCCTTTGGAGTAGGAGGTGGGGTCGGGGGTGGGGGGAGTGTTGTCTTTGTTGTTTTGTTTAGTCGCTAAGTCCTGACCGACTCTTTGGTGACCCCACAGACTGCAGCCCGCTAGGCACCTCTGTCCGTGGGATTTCCCAGGCAAGAACACTGGAGTAGGTTGCCCTTTCCTTCTCCAGGGGATCTTCTTGACCCAGGGATCGAACCTGAATCTCCTGCACTGGCAGGTGTGTTCTTTACCACTGAGCCACCAGGGAAGCCCCAGTGTTATTTTTGCATACAGATATATATATTTTTTAATTTATAATTCCCCAGCAAGAACCAAAAATCAGTAAAAGTAATTAAAATTGAATCTGCTGATCTTAAGACTAAAAAATATAGATCTTAAAAAATATCTAATAGACTTTTATTTGTCCTTTGAAAGACATGTTTCAAGCTGGAACTGTGTCTATTCACTTTATTCTTGACATTTAATATTAATGTCCACAATAGGTACTTTATATACATTGATTTAACTCAGTGGTGATTTGTCTAGAAAATGAAAGAGAAGAATGACACCACAATGTAAGCTGCCTTTCCTCCTCCAGGCCCCTGACTCTTAGATTCCCATGAAAAGGGAAAATGACGATAACCTATGCTTTATAAAATTTATCTTGGGGGGGGGGGGAAATATGAGAAATTTCCAGTTCCAAGGCTGACACAGAAAATTTTATGAACCAGGATGCAATCTCTTGGTAATAAAACTAAATTTTTAGAGCCAGAGTTTTCTGTGTTGCTATAACAAAGTCAAATTTTAAACCCACTTTTTTCCAATTGAATCATTCTTGAATGTATTTTTTCAACATTTAACTGAAGCATTAGATATGTAGATTTTAATGAAACCCAAAATTAAAGAAAACATTTGCTTCCTGCTTCTTTTCATTAAATGTTTTAAAAATAAATAAAACCAATCAAACCAGTTCATCTACATTCTTGGTAAAGCATTACCTGTTTCTTGACACAAGGAAGTAAAAATACACAATACACATATAAAGAAGTCTTGGATCAAGGCCATGTACCTTACTACTTGTGTTGGCCTTTGAGATCAAGGATCAAAAACCTCTCTTAATCTAATGATTAATCATGCATCATTAAGTATGACCAATCATGCTGTTGATTCAATGGAAATGCTAATTACACGTATGCACACAAGTAAAGTTTGAGTGTAAACGGGAAAAGGAACAATTTGGAGATGTTTGTGGGTCATCTCTTCACGGCATTTAAGCGTGGGAATAAATGAAAACTGTCACACGAGAGAATTAGGTGTGGGGTGCCAAGTAACAGGTGCGGTGTTTACCGTCAGCAGAAGGTGGAGCTTCCAGTGCTGCGCAGATTTCTCTGAAGAGTGGTGGAATAAGCAATTTCTCACCATGTCAATTGTATCCTAACTTTTACAAAATTGAACACATTTCATAGTGGCAGATATTCTTGAATTATTGGAAATAGTTGTGTCAATAATAGGTGTCTCGTTAAGACAGAAATATACTTGCTAGTAGTTTTTCATGCCTGCCTCCCAGCACACATACATATACACATCTTTTTTGCCCTTTTATATAAGAACTCTGCATTTAAAGACATGTCTGACTCAAGGTACTCATATTTGGGAATTTTAATTAAACTAATCTGAGTTTTTGGTGGCAATTTGTAATGCATTTAAAGAGGTTTTGATGTGCTATGGGCTGTTGCTGCTGCTAAGTCACTTCAGTCGTGTCCGACTCTGTGTGACCCCATAGACGGCAGCCCAACAGCCTCCCCCATCCCTGGGATTCTCCAGGCAAGAACACTGGAGTGGGTTGCCATTTCCTTTTCCAGTGCATGAAAGTGAAAAGTGAAAGTGAAGTCACTCAGTTGTGTCCAACCCTCAGCAACCCCACGGACTGCAGCCTACCAGGCTCCTCCATCCATGGGATTTTCCAGGCAAGAGTACTGGAGTGGGGTGCCATCGCCTATGGGCTGTTAGAATAAGCCAATTCTGAAAATATGTAAAAGAAAAGGTATTAGTTGCTAATGCTTTTGTAACAAATTTGGTGCCAAGAAGCAACATAAATTTATTATTTTAAACTTCTGAAAAGCAGAAGTGAAAACATATGTTTATGAACTTTGTAAAACATGATCAGAGTAGGTTTTTTTCATAATAGCCTCAAGTTAAAAACACTTTGAATATTTACCAGTAGTTGAATGGATAAGCAAATTGTGATATTACTCAGTAATGTATTTATATACACAGCTACATGGATAAGTCTCCAAAATATTGTGGTATCAAAAGAAGTGGGACAAAAAAGAATACATTCTGCAGGCTTCCATTTATAGAAAGTTCTAGAATAGGCAAAAGTAATCCATGTCCATAAAAATCAAAACAGGGATTGCCATGAGTTGAAGGCATTGATTGGAAAGAAACATGAGGAAGGTTTCTGGGGTGACAGAGCCACTCCAAACCTTATTGGGTATGTGGGTATACTCACGAGCCAAAACTCAATGAATTGTGCTTTTAAATGAGTGAATTTTACTGTATCATAGTTTTACATTAATAAGTAAATCAAAATAATAACACAAAGTAAATATACAGCATTATTCTAACTTTATTTTAAATAATGTGAGCATACTTTATGCTTTCCACAAATAAATTACTAGAAGTAAATAAGCTGATTTATAAACAAAGGAGATTGTCAAGTGGTAAAATCATTTATTTTTTTGTTTCTTTACACTTCCAATATTTTCTCTATTCATTTTTTGTAATAAGGTCATTTAATAAGTAGTGCAATCACACAAACAGCAGATCTATGGTTAGACTGTCATTTTGGGGTCCTATTTTACATTTATTTTATTTATGTGTTATTTATTGATAGCACTAATTATACTAAATTTATTTATTTACATTATCTTATATGTTTATATATATTGTGCTTTATTTATTTTGTTGTATTTATATTTTAATTGCTTATTTATATAATATAGTTTTGCTTTAAAATGTTTATTGTATTTAGTTATTATTTTATTCAAATAATGTTTATTGGAATACAAACATAATTCATTAGCATGGAAATTGTTCAGTAATTAAGATTAAATATTAAAGAGTCTCTTGAAGAAGTCAAGCTTTGGTCTTGGAAGCATGATGGAACTCTTTAAATCTGGTTATTTCTAGGCTTCCTCTCCTTGATTTCCTATCTTTTTTTTCTACTCTGTGTATCATTTTGAGTGTTTAATCACTTTAAATAATTGCCTCACCCCCAATGGCACCCCACTCCAGTACTCTTGCCTGGAAAATCCCATGGACAGAGGAGCCTGGTAGGCTGAAGTCCATGGGGTCGCTGAGGGTCGGACATGACCGAGCAACTTCACTTTCACTTTTCACTTTCATGCATTGGAGAAGGAAATGGCAACCCACTCCAGTGTTCTTGCCTGGAGAATCCCAGGGACGGGGGAGCCTGGTGGGCTGCCGTCTATGGGGTCACACAGAGTCGGACACGACTGACGTGACTTAGCAGCAGTAGTAGCAGCAAGCTGACAATTCCCAATATCTTTTTCTATAGGGTTAATCTCTCTGAGTTTCACTCCTACATGATTATCTGCCTTCTGAGTATCTCCAACTGAAGGCAATTACCTCAAATTCAAGATTTTCCTACTAGACATAATTAACAAACCAGTTTTCTAAATCTTCATGCATTTAGGGGGCACATTTTTTCATAACTTAACCAGGAACCTAAGGATTTTCTTTGTCCCTTTACCATTACATCTAATGGATGCTAAGTTCTGGCCAAGCAGTCTCCTAAGTAGCTCTCGCCTTTGCCTCTTCCTTTTCAGATCCATGGTCACACATGGCTTCAGTCTGGCCTCTTATTAGCTCAAGCCTGACCAAGGTCAGTAGTAACCTGCTGATGTATTTGTCTACTTCCACCTCAAGATTTACAGTAATTGCACTTGGGCCAGTTGCTCATGTGCCCTTAGCAAATGCAACCCAACTTCCAAAGAGTTTGGGTTTCCCAAGTAGCTCAACTTCCCGACTTCCCTGGTGGCTCAGATGGTAAAGCCACTGTCTATAATGCAGGAGACCCGGGTTCGATCTCTGGGTTGGGAAGATCCCCTGGAGAAGGAAATGGCAATCCGTTCCAGGACTATTGCCTGGAAAATCTCATGGACAGGGGATCCTGGTAGGCTACAGTCCATGGGGTCGCAAAGAGCCGGACACGACTGAGCGACTTCACTATAAGCAGCTTGAACAGTAGAGAGTCCGCCTACCATGCAGGAGATCTGGGTTCGATGTCTAGGTCAGGAAGATCCCCTGGAGAAGGGCATGGCAACCCACTCCAGTATTCTTGCCTGCAGAATCCCATGGACAGAGAAGCCTAGTGTGCTACAGTCCGTGGGGTCGCAAAGAGTTGGACACAATTGAGCGACTAACACTTCCAAAGAGTTTACAGAGCAGTGAAACCGTATGCGTGATAGAGTCAATCCGCCTGTATTCAGATGAAGCTCTAGCACTTGCTCTGTGTAACCTGGGATAGGTTATTAACTTCCCCTTTCTCGGCCTCCTGATGAGGAAGTAATAACACCATCAAAGAGCAGTTAGGAACAGCAATGGGATAATTCAATGAAATACCTGGCTTATGTAAATAATGTGATACCTGGCTTATGTAAAGAGATAAATAACTTATATTTTACATAAATATGAATTTTTAATATAAACACATATTTAAATATATATGTATAAATTACATTTTTATAAAGTATAATTGCTTTACAATGTTGTGTTAGTTTTTGCTGTACAATGAAATGAATTAGCCATACGTATTGGGGGCAGGAGGAGAAGGGGATGACAGAGGATGAGATGGCTGGATGGTATCACTGACTCGATGGACGTGAGTCTCAGTGAACTCCGGGAGTTGGTGATGGACAGGGAGGCCTGGCGTGCTGAGATTCATGGGGTCGCAAAGAGTCGGACATGACTGAGCGACTGATCTGATCTGATCTGATACATATTTTGAACTATGGTGTTGGAGAAGACTGTTGAAAGTTCCTTGGACTACAAGGAGATCCAAACAGTCCATCCTAAAGGAGATCAGTCCTGAATATTCATTGGGAGGACTGATGCTGAAGCTGAAACTCCAATACTTTGGCTACCTGATGTGAAGAGCTGACTCATTTGAAAAGACTCTGATGCTAGGAAAGTTGGAAGGCAGGAGGAGAAGGGGATGACAGAGGATGAGATGGTTAGATGGCATCACCAATGCGATGGACATGAGTTTGAGTAAGCTCCGGGAGTTGGTGATGGACAGGGAAGCCTGACGTGCTGCAGTCCATGGGGTCGCAAAGAGTCAGACACGACTGAGTGACTAAACTGATACATATATCTGAGGAGGGCATGGCAACCCACTCCTGTGTTCTTGCCGGGAGAATCCCCATAGACAGCCTGACGTGCTGCAGTCCATGGGGTCGCAAAGAGTCAGACATGACTGAGTGACTAAGGACAGCACATACATATGTCCCCTCACTCCCTCACTCCCTCTGTAACCTCCTTCCCACCACCCCCATCCCACCTTTCTAGGTCATCACAGAGCCCTGAGTTGCGCTCCCTGTGCTATACGGCAGCTTCCCACTAGCTATCTATTTTACACATGGTAGTGTACACATGTCAGTCCTAATCTCCCAAGTTGTCTTACCCTCCCCTTCCTCCCCTGTCATACAGAGTAAAGTAAGTCAGAAAGAGAAATATAATGTATTTGAACAAATATGTATGGAATCTAGAAAGATGGTACAGATGAGCCTGTTTGCAGAGCAGGAATAGAAATGCAGACATAAATTACATTCACTGTCTAAATGATAACTCTCTCTGCAAGCTGCATACAAAGCTGTGCAGACAGACTTGCGGCATTGATAAAACTTCTTCAGCTTGTATGTTAGGCATCTCAGGACATAATTTCAATTTTACATCAAGATAAACTTAGTTTCCACTTCATAAAGAGCAATGGAAAGGTCCACCTTGCACTATCTTGGCCTGTGATAAGATCTTTTATTTTCCATCTGTTCTGGGCTCCAAAATCATTGCAGATGGTGATTGTAGCCATGAAATTAAAAGACGCTTACTTCCTTGGAAGGAAAGTTATGACCAACCTAGACAACATATTAAAAAGCAGAGACATTACTTTGTCAACAAAGGTCCGTCTAGTCAAGGCTATGGTTTTTCCCGTGGTCATATATGGATGTGAGAGTTGGACTATAAAGAAAGCTAAGCGCCGAAGAATTGATGCTTTTGAACTGTGGTGTTGGAGAAGACTGTTGAGAGTCCCTTGGACTGCAAGGAGATCCAACCAGTCCATTCTGAAGGAGATCAGCCCTGGGATTTCTTTGGAAGGAATGATGCTAAAGCTGAAAGTCCAGTACTTTGGCCACCTCATGTGAAGAGTTGACTCATTGGAAGACTCTGATGCTGGGAGGGATTGGGGGCAGGATGAGAAGGGGACGCCAGAGGATGAGATGGCTGGATGGCATCACCACTCAGTGGACATGAGTTTGGGTGGACTCCGGGAGTTGGTGATGGACAGGGAGGCCTGGCATGCAGTGGTTCATGGGGTCTCAAAGAGTCGGACACGACTGAGCAACTGAACTGATGGCTAAATTTAGCTTGATTCTGTGGAATCTTTAGTATACACAAAGTCTCAGAATACTTGGTGCGATTTGCCATTTTCTGTTTACTTAGTCATTCTGTTTACTCTGTCTGCTCTGTGCAATACAAAAAGCAAGCCTGAAGTGAAAAAGGATGAGTGACCTATGGAACATACTGCAGTGTATATACTGCACAACTTCACCCGGTTAAACTGGCTTTTCTTCCTGCATTAGGTGACATAACCTGGTTTATAGCTGAGTGGCCTTTATTGATGTATACTTAATAGGATTGATCAGGAACTAATTAACTACCTTTCTTTCTTCTCTTTCCTTCCCCCACACCCCCACTGTGGTCATATAAGAAGCTGGTCGAACTGTAAAGATGACATTGTTTTCCATTTATTTTATAGTGCCTGTAGAATTACACTGTTTCTTTCTCTGTAAAAGAGGATAAAATTATACTTACCTAGTAGAACAGTTGTGAGGATTAAATTAATTCATACATGTCAAGCACATAGCTTCTGGTACATAGTAAGGGCTTGATAAACATTTATCTATACTATTATTGCTATTATTTTTATTACATTCTCAGCATTCAAAGTCTATGATAATCTAGAAATGACATCAAAACAGATACATGCAATACATACTTATATATCAATATCAAAACCAAACACATGTATGAAATATATGAAAGATTTTAGTTAATTTCCTTTGATGTAGGTTTAATTTCCTTTGCATGTTGAAATGTCTCATTATACTTTCAATAAGTGGTTGGAAGAGCTTCTATGTGACTTTACCTTTCCATTTTGTTCTTTTCAACTGATATTTATTGGATTATTATGTGGCAGATGCTTTTGTGTGCATTGGACATCAAGTGGAAAACAGTACTAATACATCCCTCTCTGATAGGGTTTAGAGTCTAGCAGTGAGTATATTTATTAAACAAAATATTCCAAGTTTGGTTAATTATGTTTGGGGAAATACTATGGGAAGGTATAACTATCATCCACTGATATTTTAGTCTTCAGACAATGAATAAAGTGAGCTATTTAATTCATTTTAATAATAGTTTCTCAGACTATATATCCTAAATAAGTAAACCTTTGCTCATTTTGCCTAAATTATTTTAAAACCAGACCTTTGTGAGCAGTGGACTTATCCTGGTAATCAGACATTTAATAGCTTAGAATAAATAAACAAAGATTTTGAACCAAGTTATTGACAAAATCAGAGTGTACAAAGTTAATAAAAGAAATTTAGGCAAAAATTCCTCAGCAGTAAATAATACTTTTGAACAATCAGTGCATTGAATGAATGAATAAAGGAATTCAGCAAACAGAACAGAAATTTAGTTCTGAATGTAAAATTCTGAAATATATTCTTTAATTTCAGATTGATTCCACAAATTGACTATAAATTTTGGCAGGTCATATTTTATCTCTTTTAAAGATAAAGATTGTTGCCCTTTTAAAACAAAATAATTAAGAGAAGTAAAATTGTATACTTTAAGTTTATAAACTACATTAACTCTTTTAAATTAAAGTAGGTAATAAATGAGATAATGTTATAAAATTTTATGTTTCAGTTTTATCTGACACTTAAAAGAGCTATGTTGATCAATACTGCAAACATAAACAAACCTTAGATATCATAATGTGTATTGTATTCTTCAAAGAAACTACATCCCTCTTCAAGGCAGAGACTATCTTTTTAACCCAATTAAATTAAAGACTATAAACATCTTTGCAAAGAACAAAGGTTTCTATCTATAATTAAACAACCAGTGAATAATTGTTTCCTGGTA
The DNA here is from genome assembly GCF_032452875.1 of Bos javanicus. NCBI lineage: Eukaryota > Metazoa > Chordata > Mammalia > Artiodactyla > Bovidae > Bos > Bos javanicus. Next base: position 45,235,980 of record NC_083881.1, read on the forward strand.
TATTTATCTATATATTCATGCATAGGTATACCTCTATAGCCAGGCAACCAGTCATTTAAGTTTTTGCAAGGGTAACAGTCATTATTTCAATAAGCCTTTTTTTGAGCATCTGCTATGTGCAATGCTGGGATAGACGTTGAAAAAAGACAAAATAAACAAAATTGGTCCCTGTTTTCCATAGGCCATGATTATTATCTAAAGATCATTCTGTAGATATAAATTTTGTTAATCATTTGTTTGCTTGAAGGCACTAATTTTCTTTACAGAAACCATTTGGTTCATGTAATTTGGAAATACCATAGAATATAGTGTGAACTGAATATTTCTTGAAATAATTTTCAGCCTTTATATTGAAATTCTTTTCTATTCTGAAATTTCAGAATTTGAAGTTTTGGACTTCCATTAGTCTAAAATTTTTGTGTCAAAGTTTTTGTCTTGATCTCTTTCTTACTCTCACTCACTTTGCTACATCCTCAAGTATACACATATAGTTAGAATTTTCTATTTTTAAATCATTAACCAACAGCCCCCTTCCTTCTTTATACCATATACTTTCTTATTCTCTGTGTGTTTGCATATGTGTGTGTTTACATATCACACACAGTATTATTACTTTCACATCAAACATGAGACTACCGCTGTATGTAGGGCACAGTGAGATACACAAAAATGAAAAAAAGAGAAAGAGGTGAGTGGGGTGGGATGGGAAGAAATTCTACTCGTTGAGAATCCAAAATAGCTGGCAAATTAAGCACAGCTTAGAGAGTCAATGAATCTACTATCAGGTTCATCTATTTTAATTCTTTAAGAAACCACCAAGTTTGATCACAATTTGGTTTTCAATCCAGATTTGATGTCTGCTTGCTTATGGCTTATAATTTTATTTTTCCCCTTCTTTTTTGTTTCTTCCTGGTCATTCACATTCATTCCTCTTCCTTCTGTTAACCCCAATTTTCATCCTTAATAGAAGGCAGTAATTGTGGGATATTTATCAGGTTTCTCTGATCTTCCTGAGCCAAGAGGGATCTAAAGTCTCAAAGACTGAAATCCAAATTAGCATAAATGAGTCATACTAGAATGCAGGAAGATTCTAGCTTTTATACTTTATATCAGAGAAAGAATTGGTAACAATGTATTTTTATGTGCTAAATTAAGTGATTATTTTTATGAGTTATTCCCACTCTTTTCTGGTGTAGGTGGCTTCCTCCATTAAAAAAGGAAAGATGTCTGTGACAACTCCAGTTTCCATCACCTTTATTATTTGTAGTCCCAGAGGAAGAAAGATACTTCATATCTTCCATTATCCATATGTTAAATCTCAACAAAAAGTGATTGGCTTGTGCTTGAGCCACATTCTTGAATCAATCACAGTGATTAGGAAAAGAAGTTTATTTGCTTGGCCAGCTTAGAGCATGTTCCCTCCCACACAGGGACAGAGATAGAGTAACATGTTTACCAGTCCCTGCTACAGCCACTTGGAAAAAGAAATATTGAGCAAATAATCAATATCCATTATAGGGAGCATTCCAGGGCACTATTTTCTTATAGACCTGGCTTTATTTGTCATATTAGACACAAAAATTCTACATTAAATAAGTGCTAACTGCTAAGTCACTTCAGTTGTGTCCGACTCTGTGCGACCCCATAGACGGCAGCCCACCAGGCTCCCCCGTCCCTGGGACTCTCCAGGCAAGAACACTGGAGTGGGTTGCCATTGCCTTCTCCAATGCATGAAAGTGAAAAGTGAAAGGGAAGTCGCTCAGTCGTGTCTGACCCTCAGCGACCTCATGGACTGCAGCCTTCCAGACTCCTCCATCCATGGGATTTTCCAGGCAAGAGTACTGGAGTGGGGTGCCATTGCCTATCATGTGTCAAAAGCCCATTGTTCAGACATGTAACTTTGTCTAAATGATACATGGTAAATTGTTACCCTGAGTGTAGGTTGACTTTTTTTTTAAGCATGTCTGTTGCTGCTGCTAAGTCACTTCAGTCGTGTCCGACTCTGTGCGATCCCATAGATGGCAGCCCACTAGGCTCCCCCGTCCCTGGGATTCTCCAGGCAAGAACACTGGAGTGGGTTGTCATTTCCTTCTCCAATGCATAAAAGTGAAAAGTGAAAGTGAAGTCGCTCAGTGGTGTCCGACCCTCAGCAACCCCATGGACTGCAGCCTTCCAGGCTCCTCCGTCCATGGGGTTTTCCAGGCAAGAGTACTGGAGTGGGGTGCCATTGCCTTCTCCGAAGCATGTCTGTTAATAGTGCCTAAGGATGACAAGTTGCAACATAAAAACAAGGAACATGAAATCTAGATCATGTAAGAGCAGAATCATGTTAACAGCAGTGCAGTCTATTTTAAATCCATTAGAAAAGCTTCAGTAGGTACCAGTAATGAGTTTTAAAGTACCCAGGTCAGAAATACCAAGCAAGCTGCTAGTTCATGACACAGGATTCATTAATCATTGACACTGCCTGCAAAACTAGGCTGTTAAAATGGACCAAACAGGCAGTTGGAGGAGATGCCGATCCATGAAATTTTCAGACATGAGGATTGCACAGAAATTAACCATCATTGACAGCTTTGATAAGAAACTGAAGACTGTTGATATTGTAAGAAAAGATTAGATAAAATGACTTGAAATATTCTAGCCAGACAAATGTTTCTCCATTTAAGATATCAGAGTAAAACAACCAGATGCTTAGCAACTAGAAGCTCTCTTCCTTGCCTTTTCAATCCTATTTGCTGGTTTCACTGATGTACTTCATCACTTGTTAAATTACAATGACCCATTGCACTGAATTCTTGCAGAGAGTGGACATCTGGGTTAGCCTGCCTGCTTCAATTATCACCTGTTAATATGTGCGCTTACTAAGAGGCAAGTGTGTTTGCTTCCAAACTTGTTTCACCAGGTCACATTACTATAATGAAATAATTCAATATCAATGAACAGAGGTAAGTAATATTTACAGTAAAAGAGGGCTGTTTCTATGAAGATTAAGTTAAATCCACTGTAAATTCTTGACTAACATAACTTCCCAGAAAAAATGCTGTATAAATAGGTGAGTGTACCCTTTATGAAAGTGTACCCTTTATGGCTGTGGTGACTACCTTGGTTGCCACTTCAGAATCATTTTCCTTCATTTTCCACTTGGGGTATCTTCATATGCTCCCTTCTAATTCACTCTCTTTCTTCTTTTTCCAACTTCTTATTTTCTGCAAGAAGCTGAACAGCCTCTCTCCAGCTTCCAAGTGCTTTAGGCGAATGAGAAACGCTGGCAGGAGTTCCAAGGGAGGGAGACTTTGAGTATTTATGGCCCTTAACCCTTCCCTGTGGGGTCACAGTGGGTTTCATAAGTCCCTGGAACTAAGTTCTCATTTTTTTTAATTTTAATTTTTGGGGCATATAGTTGATTCACAATGTTGTTTTAGTTTCAGGTGTACAGCAAAATGATTCAGACATATATATATATATATATATATATATATATTCATTCTTTTTGAGATTCTTTTCTCATATAGGTTATCACAGAATATTGAGTGGAGTTTCCTGTGCTATACAGCATGTCCTTGTTGGTTATTCATCTTATACATATTAGTGTGCCTGTGTTCATCTCAAGCTCCTGGCTTATCCTTCCTCTCACATTTTTCCCTTTCTCTGACTTACTTCACTTAGTATGATAATCTCTAGTCCATTCATGCTGCTGCAAATGGCATTATGTCATTCTTTTTTATGGCTGAGTAATATTCCATTGTATACACACACATCTTCTTTATCCATTCATCTGATGATGGGCCTAAGTTCTTATTTTCTTATACGTAGGCTCCTCTCTCTCACTTCCCATAGTTATTTTTTATTCTTTCCATTCAGACCTGTAGGTGGGAACTGTGCTCAATTCCACACTGCCCACAATTTTGTTAGTAGTTCCTTTTTTTCTGAACATTAAAAAAAGTATTTATTTTTAAATCTTTGGCTGCACCGGATCCTCATGCCTGCATGTGGGCTTTTCTCTAGCTGCAGAGAGTGGGAGCTGCTCTCCACCGTGGTGGAGACTTCTCATCGTGGTGGCCTCTTGTGGTTGAGCGCAGGCTCTAGGCATGCAGGATCCAGTAGTTGTTGACCAGAGGCTTAGTCGCCCTGCCACATGAGATCTTAATTCTTGGAGCAGGGTTCAAACCTGTGTCCTCTGCATTGGCAGGCAGATTCTCAATCACTGGGCCACCAGGGAAGTCCCTATAGTCCCTTTTTAAAACCCACCTTGACTTAGCCATTTTGAGTGTACCAGCGGTTTCCCGCTAGCACTCTGCCTGATATGCTGGAGGAGGATAAAGAATCTGGGTGCTGGCACGAGATCTCCTGGATGCAGATCTTCACTTCATTTCCTGTGTTAGTGAAGAAAAGTAGAGCATCTATAGCACCTTCTCAAACTCCAACTTCTAATTTATTAAAATGTAGATAATAATGAATTCTACTCCACAGGCACACAATCTTCTACCACCAGGTGGAAAATCAATTATTTAGAGCTTTTTTGTTTAACTCCATATCTGGCACATAAGAACTGCTTATTAACTTTTGGTAAATAAACTGTTTTATAAATAAAAGACAATATTTTCTCATTCACATTCGATTCCTGGTGACTTTGGCAGTCATTAATCAGATAATTCCTTTACAGCCTTCAGGAGGAGTATTTCTTACGTGAGTATCAAATTAGGCCCATCTGAAGAATTTTCACGAGTGTCTTATCCTATTGGCTCAACACACAATCTAAAACAAATCTTGCGAAATTGAAATGAGCTAAAATAGGACACAGAATGAGAGGCGTGCGTTATTTTGGACTTAGAGCCACACGGGCTGGGATTTTTAAATATCTGTCTTTCTAGTCAAATCAACTTATTATAAAACGGCTCCTTTGCTAATTATCTTGGTGTGCTCTGTACTGACATTTCAACAGCTTGCTATGTAACACTTTTATATAACCTTACATAGCACTTACTGTGTGCCAGGCTTGCTCTAATTACTTTATGTATATAAACCTATGACCCTCTGATGTAGTTACTCTTTCACAATCCCCGTTTTACATGGAAAGAAACTGAAGCACATGGAGGTTAAGTAACTTGCTTAATGTCCCATGACAATACACAGTAACATCAGGGTCATTATACTTAACTACCAGTTTGTATTCGCAGGCAGCAGAGAAAATGGTATGTGTTTACTTCATTTTCCTCTTCCAACACACAGAAAGGCTTCATTTGCTAGATTGCCTTGCAACTAGATAGGGCAAAATATGACTGAGTTCTAGCTAGAAGAATGTAGGCAATAATGATATGAACTTCCTTCCAGGCATGGCCTTTAAAGTAATTTTCTGCAGTCTTTCAGATCTCTCTCTCTCCTTTGTGGCAACTAGGAAGCTAGTGGTTCTACATAGGGCCACCAAGAGATGGAGAAGTACTCCCCAGTCTATTTTTAAGGGTCATATGAATGAGAAATAAACATTTGGTGCATTAAATCCCTAAGATTTGAGAGTGCATTTACTTAGACATACCTCAGTGTATCCTGACCAGTAAAGGAATTGGTATTTTGAATCAGACCACTTTAAATAAGTTATAATATGTGACAATTGGCTTCATTATTAGGCATCAAGAAGATCCATGTCACAGGCTGGGATTATGAGAAACTAGCTATTCTATTTATACTGTAGAAGAGCAGCTGGAAAAAACTGTACTTCTAGTAACTCCAGAGACAGAATAAGCGCCTTTAACTTGTTAGCTTTAGGAGAAATGGATGCATAAGATGAGAACACTAGTGTCTATTGGCTATTACTGGCTGCCTTTGGCAAGGTTATTATGCAAAAAAATCTGACAGCAACTAGCCAGTATGTAAGTAGAATTGAAAGAGAGTAGCATGCAGAAATTGAGTTCTTGCCATGTCAGAAGGCTTCCAAAAATTAAAGAAGATGCTCCTTTCTTTTAGTTTCTTTTCAGAACTGCCATCTTTTAGTAATTTGCCAAAATGACCAGCACAAAGGGAAAGGCATTCCCACTACACATTCTCTAGGCCTTCTAGAAAACTTGGAGTTGTTCCTTTGGCTACATACAGGTGAATCTACAAGAAAGGTGTTATTGTAGATATCAAGGGAATAGACATTTTTCCAAAAGGAATGTCCGACAAATGCTACCGTGGCAAAACGAGAAGAGTCTACAATGTCACCCAGCATGCTGTTGACATTATTGTAAACAAACAAGTTAAGGGCAAGTTTCCTGCCAAGAGAATTAATGTGCCTTCCAAGGCTATTAAGCACTCTAAGAGCAGAGAAAACTTCCTGAAACGTGTGAAGGAAAATGATCAGAAAAAGAAGGAAGCTAAAGAGAAAGGCACTTTGGTTCAATTGAGGCACCAGCCTGCCCTACCCAGAGAAGCATACTTCATGAGAACGAATGGAAAGGAACTTGAGTTCAAGTTGAAGCCTATCCATATGAATTCACGGCGTGATGGGTGTAAAAAAGATAGAGGACCTGGACTGTTAAAAAAAAAAAAAAAGATGTGATGCTAGAAGACATTCAATAAAAGGTTTAATAAAACTTCTCAGTTGAAATAAAGTAATCTGGGCAAAGACAGATGAAGACTGTAGACTTTCCAAGCACTGCCCCAGAGAGTCTCCAAGAGAGGAATGGGACAAGCACAAAGCAAGCAAGCAGAGAAATACATCAGGTTGGAAAATTCTTCCTATCAGAGAATTATGTGTGTGGTTGCTGGCACATGGAACCTAGAGCAAGAAGAGGAGAAGACTACTTATTTTGAAAGGAATTGCTTTCCTGAAGAGATCACAACTCTGGCTTTAAAAATTCCCTTGGATGAGACCTGACACAATCCTTTGGTCCCAAACTTTGGAAGAAGAGTCAAGCCTCAAAGGGGCTTCCCAGGTGGCGCTAGTGGTAAGGAACCCACCTGACAAAGCAGGAGACATAAGAGAAGCAGTTTCAATCCCTAGGTCAGGAAGATCACCTGGAGGAGGGCATGGAAACCCGCTTCAGCATTCTTGCCTGGAGAATCCCATGGACAGAGAAACCTACAGAGGCTACAGTCTATAGGATAGCAAAGAGTGGGACATGACTGAAGCGACTTAGCATGCACACACACGCAAGCATCAAAAGCTATTTAACCCCGAAAGAAGGCATGGTCTTTAACACCCGCATCAGTACAGGCCAAGGAGAACCATGAACAAGAAGGAACTTCCCTGGTGATAGAAACAGGGGTGCTAAAGATCAATGGTTAAATGTATTCCCTGTCGGACCAGAAAGAGTGGTAGGTCAGCAGAATAAAAGACCACACATGCACTTATTCTTGTAGCTGGAACAGCTTTAGAGTCTCAAATTGACTGATGGTGCTGTCAAATTGCCAGGTATAATGTGTCAACTTAGCAGCCATATGTTTTTTAAATCACAGAAAAAGCCTTTCTCACCTTGAAAATGTCAACTTGATAAAAAAAAATAGATACATAGGATCACCATGAACATAATGAAATGCCTCATGGTCATTGCCATAATTGCTAGTTCTTCATTTAGGAAATGTCTGGTAATTGTAAAAATATTCAGGGCAATTAAAATTTCAGTGAGTGTAAAAGTGATCCTGCACAATCAAATTGATTTCCAGCTGGCAATCACACCCCCATGGTCTTACCCAAGTTGGGTTTCTGTGTGAGGCAGTAACATACCCCTGCTTATTGGACCAAGATATTTCTAGCAGTGTGCCAAAGAGGTCCAGCGCAAAGGAGAAATATGGTCCGTGTTTCTCTACTGCCTGAAACAGCCAGTAGGCATATTGTTTTATATTAAAACAAACATACTGTATTGTAGATGAGATTGCAGCATTGAGATGAATTTTTGAGATGAGATATGGAAGTGCAAATACATTTATTTTTGCAGCATTGGCAAACTTCAGCTTCCATGGGCTGACTCACTTGGCAGAGACAAGCCTGCCTGCCTTCGTTAACTGAGAAACTGGGAGGCGAGGATGAACAGAAGGGGAGAATGGCTGTAGGAGGCAATTTACAATTTAGCAGGATGGATATTGGTGCCTCCTTAGATATTTATATCAAAAATCCCAGTGGTCTTAACTCACTGGATACGAGAGCAAAATTCAGGTCTAGGACTTTCAAGGATGCATGTTCCTTACAAGTAATTGGGGTTGATTGTGATGGATGATGTCTCCTGGGCAAAATGAAGGTGGAGCAATGGCACACCTAGGTCCTTTATCCCTCTTCATTTCTTTCCCTTCTTCCTATTCAGGCCTTCAATTCTAATCAACACAATTCAAAACAGTATTACTCCATACAAAGATAGATGCATTTCTAGATAGGTAGATGATTAGAGAAATCAAAATACAGAAAGAAAAAAGAGAGACATAGAAAGAGAGAGATTCCATGAGTTACTGGAATTGTTACTTACTCCTTCCCCATCCCACCTGTTCTCCTGCCTTAGTGCCGGGACAGACCAAAACCAAGCTCTGTGGGGACAATGGGATCTTGTGCCACAGCCAGCAGGACACACTGTATTTTCGCTGGGGTTGGTGAAGAGGAAGAATGAGAGTCTACATGAGGCTGACAAGTGGCCAGCATCCCATCAAGGCTTGAGAGTCTGTAAGGACATAAAGACAAGAACCCAGAAAAGGCAGAGTCCTTGCAGGACTTGGATCCAGATGAATCACAATGTAGCAACAGTGTTTCCCACTTTCTTCCCCTGCTTCAGTCGGTCTGAGTTGAGTTGCTCTTTCTTGCTGTTTAAATATTCTGGCCTTGGCATTGACATGTACACACTGCTGTGTTTAAAATGGATAACCAAGAGGGATCTACTGTAGAGCAAAGGGAACTCTGCTCAATGCTCTGTGGCAGCATAGCATGTGGGTGGGAGAGGAGTTTGGGGGAGAATGGATACACGTATGTATATGTATGCTCAGTCGCTCAGTCATGTCTGACTCTTTGCAATCTCATGGACTGTATGTAGACTGTCAGGCTCCTCTGTCCATGGGATTTTCCAGGCAAGAATACTGGAGTGGGTTGCCATTTCCTTCTCCAGGGGATCTTCCTGACCTAGGGATTGAACCTTTGTCTTCTGCACTGCCAGGCTGATTCTGTACCACTGTGCCACCCGGGAAATCCATGTATGTGTATGGCTGGGTCACTTTGCAGTGCACTTGAAACTGTCACACCATTGGTAATTGAGTATACTCCAATATAAAATAAAAAGTCAAAAAAATATTCTGGCCTGAAGCAGTACAAAGGGAGAGCTCTAAGCCCAGAAGTAGTGGTGCAGAGGGAATGTGGAAACACACTCTTTGTACAAATGACTTTTGCTTAATTGAGTTGACTCTGATTGAGAATAAAATTTGAGTCTTTCTTTATGTGTTGTTATGATTAGAATTAAAATAGACTCATGATAACCAATTTATTGGTAACTTTTTGAAGAATTTAAACATAAAGCTGTATATACACATTTTCCTTTCTTACATATGATGCCCATGATAGCAAAGAATTTCAGGGTCTTGTGGAAACATTTTTTTTAAGTTCTCAAGGATTAGGGATCACAAGAGTGTGCTTAGATGTGAGATGATAGAATATGCAGATATGGATGGCATAGTTGAATTCCATCTGACCCTTTTGCATTGGCGATTTAAAAACTCCTAAAGTTTCAAGCTGGTTTTAGAAAAGGCAGAGGAGCCAGAGATCAAATTGCCAACATCCGCTGGATCATGGAAAAAGCAAAGGAGTTCCAGAAAAACATCTATTTCTGCTTTATTGACTATGCCAAAGCCTTAGACTGTGTGGATCACAATAAACTGTGGAACATTCTGAAAGAGATGGGAATACCAGACCACCTGACTGGCCTCTTGAGAAATCTGTATGCAGGCCAGGAAGCAACAGTTAGAACTGGACATGGAACAACAGACTGGTTCCAAATAGGAAAAGGAGTACGTCAAGGCTGTATATTGTCACCCTGCTTATTTAATTTCTATGCAGAGTACATCATGAGAAACGCTGGACTGGAAGAAGCACAAGCTGGAATCAAGATTGCCGGGAGAAATATCAATAACCTCAGATATGCAGATGACACCACTCTTATGGCAGAAAGTGAAGAACTAAAGAGCCTCTTGATGAAGGTGAAAGAGGAGAGTAAAAAAGTTGGCTTAAAACTCAACATTCAGAAAACAAAGATCATGGCATCTGGTCCCATCACTTCATGGGAAATAGATGGGGAAACAGTGGAAACAGTGTCAGACTTTATTTTGGGGGGCTCCAAAATCACTGCAGATGGTGACTGCAGCCATGAAATTAAAAGACTCTTACTCTTACTCCTTGGAAGAAAAGTTATGATCAACCTAGATAGCATATTGAAAAGCAGAGACATTACTTTGCCAACAAAGGTCCATCTAGTCAAGGCTATGGTTTTTCCTGTGGTCATGTATGGATGTGAGAGTTGTGAGAGACTGTAAAGAAAGCTGAGTGCCAAAGAATTGATGCTTTTGAACTGTGGTGTTGGAGAAGACTGTTGAGAGTCCCTTGGACTGCAAGGAGATCCAACCAGTCCATTCTGAAGGAGATCAGCCCTGGGATTTCTTTGGAAGGAATGATGCTAAAGCTGAAACTCCAGTACTTTGGCCACCTCATGCGAAGAGTTGACTCATTGGAAAGACTCTGATGCTGGGAGGGATTGGGGGCAGGAGGAGAAGGGGACAACAGAGGATGAGATGGCTGGATGGCATCACTGACTCGATGGACGTGAGTCTGAGTGAACTCCAGGAGTTGGTGATGGACAGGGAGGCCTGGCATGCTGCGATTCATGGGGTTGCAAAGAGTCGGACACGACTGAGCGACTGAACTGATCTGAACTGAACTGGAGCCACTTAGCATGCACACACGCATATTATCTCTACTTCTTTGCAGTCCATTACCCTCTAAACCCAACTCTACTTTACCTCCTGATTCTCTTGTCATGTTGAGATTTCTTTTGCTAAGTTCTTTTAGGACTTCATGTTGACTTCACGTACCAGTCCAACAGGTACTTGTTAATGGTTTGTTTTTGAGTTCTCATAGACTTTGAATAAAGTTGACGCTCCCTTCTTGAAATGTTCCTGAGTCTACTACTATTCTCTGTCTACTCTTTAGCAATGTATCCTGAGAAACCTACCCCTATCCTTCTCCCTAACCTTTAAATAATAGATTAACTCAGATCTCATGTTTGGGATATCTGGTCTCCTTACTCAACATTGTAACCCAAAGCAACCTACCTCATTTCTGTACCTTCAAATCCCACCTCTATGTCCAGGATAGCTGTGGGGAACTCTGGTCAGGACTCCCCATGAAAAGTCTCTAAAATAACATGAATGGGAAATGTCTATGTGCTATGATACAGACTCAAGTAAAGTGAACTTTTAAAATTGCTAGCATAGAATTTCAAATTCTGGAACCTACTCTTTAGGCATATATGATGTGGCTTCCTGATTTGCAGAATTATTGTCATATAATAACATAAATTGTTTTTGACAAGGACTTTCGAAGAGAAGGAAGCTTGATTTGCTCAGGACTTCTCATAGTATAGTACTCTCCTCATGTGGGGTGCTGAGTATTACCAGTATTTTGAGTGAATCTTAGTGAGAAATGAAAAAGGAAACTTATTCAGATGTATAATTTGATGGATAACACTCTTGCTAATTAATAAAGCATTGATGATTTTTATTTCTTCAGTCCTTGAATTCATCCTTGATTTCTTTGATCTAAGCTTAAGACCTTTAGCATCATGAGCTGGATGGTAAAATTGATCGAATAGCTTATATGGGAGAAAAAGAAACAAGGAGAATACAGCAGATTAGGTTAAGGCTAAGCCTAATACCAGGTGATAAAAGAATCAAAGTCTTATTTTGCATAGTCCGTTAATGAGAAAAAAAGAATTTATGCTTCATTCAAAAGGAGGTAGATGAGAGACTAACTCTTCCTTATTGTCCTAGGATAGTTGGAGAGGTCAAGTTTAGCAGAAAGATGGGATGCTGAGAATGTGAACATGGAGACAGAAAACAGAAGCTACGTCTTAAAAAATGACAGTGCGTGAAGCTGCTGATTACGTAGGTCACAGGACCGTGGCCAGAAACCTCAATGCCCACAAAATATCTTGAAGTTAGAGGTACTTGATTTTAAACATGAGACTTCTGAGAAGCCGTGGAAGAGTTGAGATACAGAAAATGATAAAACATGACAAAGTCTCAAAGGTTTAATTCCTTGAGGTTTTTAAAGTCCAGTGAGTCTCAGGTTCTTCTGCTGCTTGCCATTGAATATTTTCCACATTATCTTTTACCACACCAAATAGCCTCAGCCAAGGTCATCCAGTAGAAGCATGGTGAGAAGTGTTTGTGACCCCAAGCTACACAGTATATCAGTAAAAATGACATTCTTCTATGACAAATATTTCCCAAAGCTGTGATACCAGTTAGAATCGATTTGTCTGGTTCTGGTGAGGTGAAGTGGACTTTATTGAACTTGAAGGGAGGGAGATTCTCTAGATCAAATGCTTATCCAAAGATCTCTTATGGATGCTGAGCACAGAAACATAATGAAGGTGCGGTTACTTCCAGAGATCTTTGCACAAAATAAAGTGGAATTGCCTTTTACTCTTCATCACTGGGTGTCAATGGAAGAAGCCAAGTTAAGAATAAAGGAACTAAGGAATTCTAACCCTGGTAACCATGTGATACTTATACTTCTGCCAAGAGTGAGGATGTTTTCCAACAACTCTGGCTAGGAGTTCTCAGGAATTCATAAACCATCACAACTATGTTACATGTAAGATTTCAGAATCCCAAGTATGCAAATTATTTAGGAGTGATTATAAAGTTTGACAGTAAAGATTTCCAGTGGAAGAAGTTTACATACCAGGACCCAGATATCATGTTATTTCTGTCCAAATGGACCTGAGGCTTTGTGGTGATCAAAGGAATACATCCCCCCTTTTTTTTTTCTTGCACAATTTCACTCTGTGCCTACCATCTTGATAATCCATACAGGCATGAATTGGTGAGACCTGGATATTAGTTCATACTGAGCTGTTGAATTTTTTAAAATTTCTTTTTGGTTGTGCTGGGCTTCCTTGTTGCTGTGCGTGGGCTTTCTCTAGCTGTGGCGCTCGGGCTTCTCAGTGCAGTAGCTTCTCTCATTGTGTAGTATGGGCTCCCGGGTGTGCAGGCCTCAGTACTTGTGGCACATGGGCTCAGTTGCCCCTTGGCATATGGGATTTTCCCAGGCCAGGAATCGAACCTGTGTGCCCTGCATTGGCAGGCAGGTTCTCAACCACTGGACCACTAGGGAAGCTCTGAGCTCTTGAATTTTTGAAAATGTAAGAATGAGGAAAACTTAAAACACAACATTTTAAAAGGAGAAGTCATGTAATGCTCCATCCCACCCCCAATAATATAGGAAATTATATGAAGAAAGAAGAGCTTAGGAATTTTTTTCTTTTACACATTCAAAGATGGAGACACAAACATATATATTTATTCCCTGCCCTACATTTTTTATAAAATCTCTCTGTGCAAGGGTGTTTAGGGTTAGAAAACTCAGAAAAATATTTTCAAGCTTCTCAAAAAAAAAAAAACTGTTTTTTGATATTTCACTGCAGTGTCTCAAAATGTATTTTTGGATTTCCTTTTTCTCAAATGTAGAGGCCAATATTTTGGACTGTGTTGGAAATAGCTTCCTGTGTTGGCTCACTCTATTCGTTAAGTCCTAAGGTCCTTTAGGGCAAAGATAATATCTTGGTTTTGTGGATGAGAGAACTTTGGGGCTTGTAAGTGCCTGTACAAAAATCCTTCATTCTTCCCGGAGATTGAGTCCCTGAAATGTACCAATGTCAGCAGAATCAAAGATAAGACCAGAAAAATCAGGGAGCTTGGGGAAATATATTCTGAAACATATTATTATTTTAAACATAAACATTTCCAGAAAACTTCTATGTATAAAAACACATATACTTCTTCTGGTAAGATTTCTTCAGAATCATCTTCTCTGAGTTGATTCAGGAAATATACATATGAAATTGTGATCTCCTAGGAAAGAGTCTCCCACAATTATCCATTATGTGTGCTATATTTCTTTTTTATATATTAATCTTTTTATTGGAATATATTAATAATTGGTTTACAGTCTTGTGTTAGTTTTTGCTGTGCAACATCGTGAATCAGCCATATGTATACATATATATCCCCTCCCTACCACCCAACTCCCATCCCATTTTCTACACTTCTTAGTAAAAATATTCACCTAGATTTTATTGGATTTAAGTTGAATGTGTTTTGTAATTATGTCTCCACTTATCTCATTTTCTCAAGACTTAGGAAATGTTTCTGTATCTTGGCTTTTCACATATTGTGATGGAGCTTATGATTACTCTTCGCAACTGACATTCTATAAATGTATCAGGGGATGGGCTGTATACAATCTTCATCTCCATCACCTCCCCCCAAAGCCCACAACCAGATTTGTACAAAGAATAAGGCTTACTTAACTCTTGATAAATTAGCCTGTGTAAGGGTTTTAAAGTGAAAAATACATCAGCCAAAGTGTTATATAGATTTTTAAATTGTATGGACACAGTTTGATCTCTTATTTTCCAGCTGCAGATGCCAACATGGTGATTAATTCAAGGTAACCGTACTCACATTTTAATAAATTATAAAATGTCTGATTCACTTCTCCCTTCTTCCTACCTGTCTTTATTATGAAAGTGACAATCTGTGGCAAATCTGGGTTTCATTGAATTTTGGTGTAGGTCACCAGAAGAAAATAATGTGGAGGAACGTTTATCAGGGGTCAGTGTTCATCCAAGCACAGACACAAGGATATATTCTGTCTTGTAAAAAAGTGGTGTGGGTGGGTATACCCAATGATGCAGGAACTTCTTGTTCACATCAAAATTAGTCAGCCTACAGGAATGTAAAAATGTATTTGAAGAAATATGTTAATGTTGCTCTTCAAGAAATGGTACTGTGGTACTTTTATCAAAAAAGTTTCCTTGTCTGACTTGTTTCAGTATAATTTTGAAAAGGTGTTACATTGAAGAGGAAGTAGGAGTAAAAATAGAATAGGTTTATATATTCCACCCCCAACAATGGATTAACTTTTCGGCTTTATTATGGTAGCGTTGATGTTCGATGAGCCAGAGGAGAGTTCTGTTCATGAGGCTGGGAATCTGATCTGTCTTCATTTTCATTGTGCCTCTGGCCCTCATATCATAGTAAACGCTCAAGTATATTTGCTGAATTAATGAGTTAGTGAGCTCTACTCTCCACCTAAGTCAGTTGTTCACCATGTATGTTTTAACACATCTGGACTCTGACCTGGACTTCATCCCACTGGCATTGGACACCTGCCTTGAACCCACTCAATGAGGTCTTACCAAACCACTGACCTCTTAATAGCCTCCTCCCTTGGAGTTTAATCCTGTCCACCATATACCTTCTCCTAAACTGGGTTGGCCAAGAAGCTCATTCAGGGTTTTTGTAACACCTTACAGAAAAACCCAAAAGAACTATTTAGCCAATCCAATAAATAGATTATTTATAATTGAGATTCTCACATGATTTTGAATCTCAGTTCTACTCTTTATCTGTGCCTCTAATGCCTCACCAACAAAATCTGAACTCACTGGGTGTAGGGCATAACATCTAGGTTTAGAGACATGTGCAAAACTTGATATTCACCTTAGTAACCAGTGCCATAGTGAGCACAGTTCTCCTGCCCTGATTTGTATTTTCATTAAGAGCCTGCCCTAGCTTGTCTCAGGGCCAGGCCTTTCAGAGTTATAAACAGCAGAAAGACAGATGGACATCAGAGGGAAGTATTTTAGTTCACTGTAAGAAAAAGAATTCAAATGGGGTTAGCAAATTACTAAAACCCTTCGGATATGGACTTTATGGCCATCTGTTGGGGGGCAGTAAAAGAAAGTCTCATATAAAAAAATGTATGTATACCATAACTGCGGCAACTGCAGTGGGTACTGCTATTTTGTTAACTTTTCTTATTCCATAGCTGTTTTATGTCTCCAGGTATGCAATCCAGAGAGCTAAAAATTAATTGGTTAATAACAGTCAAAGCAGTTCATATTTGGGCAACACACGTCTTAGCAGGAAAAAATACATTTTTTTTAATACCAGTAGTTTTTATGGGTGAATTATCCAAACTGTAATCAATGTTGGTTATATGTGTCTCAACACAGGACCTTTTTATTGTGTTTAGGCGATGACTCTGGACATAAGCTCTTTCCTCTTGCCTAGTTATAGAATGTGTTGCTTTGAGAAGGCAGTGTTGTGCAGCTGTGAATAAATTTTTAATTTTCATCCCCTGGAACCTTTGTGTCATCCTTGGGAAATGCCCAGCTATATTCCTAAAAAGTTGAATCAATAGTTATCTTTTGAGAATGAAATTTATTTTAAATGCTATTTAAGGGAATGCTCTACTTAATTATGTTATGGGACAAATAATTGCTTGCTCATTTTATATTTTTATATTGGAGTATAGCCGATTAACAACGTTGTGCAGTTCAGGTGGACAGCAAAGAGACTCAGCCATACATATACACGTATCCATTCTCCCCCAAGCTCCTCTCCCATTCAGGGTGCCACATAACTTGAGCAGAGTTCCCTTTGCTATACAGTAAGTAGGTCCTTGTTGGTTATCCATTTTAAATACAGCATTGTGTATCTGTCCACCCCAAACTCCCTAACTGTCCCTCCCCCTATCCTTTCCCCACCCTGGCAACCGTAAGTT
This sequence comes from Bos javanicus, assembly GCF_032452875.1. NCBI lineage: Eukaryota > Metazoa > Chordata > Mammalia > Artiodactyla > Bovidae > Bos > Bos javanicus. The sequence goes on from NC_083881.1 coordinate 45,252,778, forward strand.
CATTCTCTATGTCTGTGAGTCTGTTTCTATTTTCTAAATAAGTTCATTTGTATCATGCCTTTAAGATATTTGTTTTGCTTTCCCTATAGTTATCCCTGTAAGTTATCTGTAAGACTATAGTGATGCTGCACTGTCACCTCCTCAACTTTAATGACATGTGTGCTGCTGCTGCTGCTGCTAAGTCGCTTCAGTCATGTCTGACTCTGTGCGACCCCACAGACAGCAGCCCACTAGGCTCCTCTGTCCCTGGGATTCTCCAGGCAAGAATACTGGAGTGGGTTGCCATTTCCTTCTCCAATGCAGGAAAGTGAAAAGTGAAAGTGAAGTCGCTCAGTCGTGCCCCACTCTTAGCAACCCCATGGACTACAGACTACCAGGCTCCTCCGTCCATGGGATTTTCCAGGCAACAGTACTGGAGTGGTTGCCATTGCCTTCTCCGAATGACATGTGTAGACATTCTCAAATTTAAAGAGAAACCTGCTAGAACCATATCTGTAACACACATTTCTGAACTGCTAGCATCTCTGTTAATTAGCCCTGATCTTTAACTTTGGAAAGTAATAAAGAGAGATTATCTGAACCTCTGTTATCACAAGAGAATCATGGATGAAATTCCATTCAAAATAAGAGTAAAATCAGGAGAGAACACTGGATTGAGAGCTTTAATCAGCAGGCTGGAGTTCTGCTTTTCTCACATATTGATTTTGGTAAATTGCTTGGCTTCCTTGGACCTCAGTATTCTCTTTGGGAAGATGGCATTAAAAATGTCTGCCCTTCATACTTAGAGTTTATCAGGATTACTTGGAAAATAAATATGTGAGGGCATTTATTTTGTAAGCACAAAGTAAGTTTCACCACAAATCTAATCAAGTATGTGGTGTCTTCGAAATTTCTCCCAGGCAAGATTGCAGGATAAATCCTATTTACTGAAACTCTGTCATCTTCTCTTGGAAGTACTGGCAGCAAAGATGAGTCATTAAGAGAAATGTTGTTATTATTACAAAGATCATAAGAGAAATAAGAATAGAGTTGACAGTACACATGATTAATATTCACACTTAGGGGAGCTTAGAACGACTCAGAATATGGGTCCCGATGTGAGCTGCCTGTCGGCAATGTTTGGTGTCTGTTCCCTCTCTATTTTCTTATCCTGGAAGTCATCCCTGGTGGATCATTCGGTAGAGAGTCTGCCTGCAATACAGGAGACCAAGGTTCGATCCCTGGGTCAGGAAGATCCCCTGGAGGAGGACATGGCAACCCACTCCAGTATTCTTGCCTGGAGAATCCCATGGACAGAGGAGCCTGGTGGGCTACACACCTGGTGGGTGTGACCTCATGGGGGTCACACGAGCTGGACACGACTTGGCGACTAAACCTACCTACCAAAGTATTTCTAGACTCTTGTTCCTTGAGCTCTTGGCTGGCATTCTACTCAAGGATCCTGACTTTGATCTAACGTCTCGCTCTGTAATTCTGATTTAATTGCTCTGCCTTCAAAATATGCCATATTCTCAAAAGTCTGAATCCATAACTAGTTTATTAACCTGATGAATGATAAACATTGACCAAATTCCTGTTATTGAGCTGAATTGAATGTGGTATAAATGGCTGGCCTTGACTTTGGAGCTGAATTGAGTGTGGTATAAATGGGCGACCTTGACTTTGACGTCACTGTGTCCTAATGACCTACTATATAGTTAGAACCTTCAGAACTTTTCTTCAGAGGTGAGAAGTGGAGAGGTCACAGTTTTGTCTAGCAGACTGTTTTATATGACTTAGAATTTAGATTAAGAATCATGAGTCACCATCTTTTAAAAATAGAAAACTATCTCACAAATTTCCAGCTTTCTGACTTCTCTTAAATATCAGATCATGTAGTGGCCCTGGGTCCTTCACGGCAAAAACAGCAACGACTAAAGCAGTTTCTTTAGGAGGGCAGTCTGTGTTCATTGTACCAGGGTCCCCACCTGTACCACGTCATTTATTTATGTCATCTGTGTGGCCCCTGTAGGACCTGAGTTTGTGACCCTTGAAACATTCACGGAAATAACCTAATTAAATCCATTCTCCTAACCAGTTAGTCATGGATGAAATCATGAACAGATGGTTTAAGGTGAACATATGTTGTTGATCTGTTTCTCTTACTTCATTAACTATTTTGCCAGCATTTTAAACAGTCTAATTATATGTCACAAACTACAACAGGAGCAGCAGTTTACAAGGGGATAATCTAGGGTTTGGCTGAACTTTTATTTTTAAATTTCAAATGAAGCTGCTTTGAGGTTTGATCTGCAGTTCAAAGTAGAATTTTACCAGTTTAGTATTATAATATAGGTGAGTCTTAGGCATGTTCCAAATGCCATACTTGACACACTGTTGTGATGTCATGGGAGAAATGTCATAGGAAATGACATCATAGGAAATGACATCATAGGAAATGACATCTTGTGATATCATAGGAAAGCACCACTGATGTGAGGTTTTTACAACATACAGTTACACAGAATAAAGCACCTGCCGTGAAATGTCACCATGAGTGATATATTAGAGGCAAAGACCTTAGAGACATGATGTTAGTAGCACTGTGAAGTTTCCAGAGTTCTCTGAAGGCTTCACAAACTCTTTCCCTCATTCTCCAGGCCCAAGAGAAGGAAAGTTGCTATGGATAAACCTAAGATGAGGAAAAAATGGAGACATATTAATAGAAGGAGGTCATCTTAGCACAAGAGTATAAATGATATTGTTTGGGAACTAACCTTTGCTCTTTTGGGATGGTTCTTTTTTGGGCGGGGCTGTATAGTTGCCTTGCAACGTTGTGTTAGTTTCTGCTACACCACCAAGTACATCAGCTATAGTATACATACATCCCCTATCTTTTGGAACCCCCTCCCTCTCCCCTACCCTACCTTTCCAGGTCACCATAGAGCACCGAGCTGAGCTCCCTGTGCTATACAGCTGCTTCCCACTAGCTATATGTTTTACACATGGCAATGCAAGTACATCAACCCACATCTCCCAGTTCTTCCTCACTCCCTCTTCCCCATTTCCACATGACTGTTCACCACATCTGCATCTCTGTTCCTGCCCTACAAATAGATTCATCTGTACCATTTTTCTAGATTCCACATACATGCATTAATATACAATATTTGTTTCTCTTTTTATCTTTTCAATTTCTAGAGTTCCCTTTTCCTCAGATCAGAGGGTTAATATCTGGAGGCCTGGGATTAAGTTGTGGGTGTACATAAAGGCGGCCCATGTTTGGTATACTTCAGTGAAGGCTGTCAATCAGAAGCATAAAATTTAACTATATGATTCCACATGGCCTAGAATAGGTCACTAGGCTAGAAGGTCCTCACATAGAGGTGTAAGGTTAAAGTATTTCAATGCCTGTGCAAACAGAGGACCTTGCAAGTGTGGCTATGGCCGTGGTGGGTGACTGGTCAAAGAACTGGGGACCTTGGGTTCAAAGACAGATAATACCTTGACATTACTAATAGAAGCCTTCTCATATATCTGGCTTTGAGCCTAGTCATCAACCCACTGTCCAATTCATCATCCACTGGGCCATATAGACAGTGGTTCAGGGCCTTAGAGAGAGTCAACAGAGCAAATGTCAAGAGAGCATTCCATTTGAGAAGTAGACAGCCATCTCCTATACAACGAGTGATTCACGTTCTCTCTTGGGACACCTAACCTGGTGAGCTACTGAATCAATAACATACCATGTATGAAAATGATCAAAATCATCGTGGATAAGCATGGCGATGAAGATCCCAAAGTTTAGTCTAGCATTTCTCACTTGGCTGGAGTCAGAATGAATGTAGTATAATTAGAAAAGGATGGATAAAAATAACAGCGACGATAGTCCCAGGGAAATGACGAATGTGTAGGGTGAGGGACGTTACTTTTTCTTCTTGATGAATTCACAGACAAAGTACATGGTAAGATGGCACTCGGTATCATTCCACCTGCCTGAGCTCAGCATCTCCACACAGTCCTCGTGGCCATAGGGGTCGCTGGGCTCACCCTCCTTCCAGTTGCTGTAGTTCTGCAGGGGAGTGTTATCTGTGAACACATACTGACCCTCCCTCTCCAGGTCGTTCACCCCAATGAACACCCGGAAGAAGCCACTCTTGGAGACGTAGTCAGCCAGCAGCGTGTTGGCAGCTTCGTCCTTGGGCATGGCTAGCATTCCACCCCGGATGCGGCAGTGGGTCAGGGATTCCCTGTAGTTCTTCTCCTCCTGCACGATGTAGTAGAATTTCTCTTCGGTTTCCCTAATCCCTGCTATGACTTTGCAGTGAGGAAAAGAAGAAGGTGATTATCTGTCTCAAACAGAGAAAAGCTAAGTATATAATATTGCTAGATTTAAATAAATTTATTCAAGATTTAACAATTCTTTTGCCTATCATGAGGTAGGCACTGCTTCAGTGTTTTGTCCACCTTTGTAGCTGTCTGATGGAGAACCAATTCCTGTCACTGGCCCTCCCCTGTCTTTCCTCCTTTACTTCCCACACAGTGTGAAGCAGAGAGCTGTTTGGACAAAGATGTGTTATATGAACTGTCACCCAGCTCATCTCAGATAATCTTTCCCCCCTAATGTATGCTTTTTCCACCCTTATAGTTCCATGAGCACACCCTTCCCTCTTCCCCTTCCATGCCTTTCATGCCTGGAAAGTCTTCTTGGTGCTTAATCTGGCAAATTCCTACCCATCCTTCAGATTTCCGTCAAAACGTTTTCTCCTATAAGAGCCTTTCCAATGCCCCTGGACAGAGACAGGTGCTGTTGCGCTTTCTCCCCTGTGTTCCCACTGACCCCTTCACTTCATAGCACTCAACACATTTTAGCCTAATTGTGTATCTCTTAAGCTTGTGAACATCTTAAGGCCCAAGACCATGTCCTTGTCACTCTGTAGTCTCAGTGCCTGCAACAGTGCAGGATAGTGGTAAAGGCTTATTGGACTGATACAGAAATAATATAGAATTTCATCCACTTCTGGCCAGGTTCCCAGACTGTGAATATATGCATCAACTGAGATGGTCTGTACGTCACTCCTGGACTGCAAGGAGATCAAATCAGTCAATCCTAAAGGAAATCAATCCTGAATATTCATTGGAAGGACTGATGCTGAAGCTGAAGCTCTAATACTTTGAACACCTGATGTGAAGAGCTGACTCATTGGAAAAGACCCTGATAATGGGAAAGATTGAAGGCAAGAGGAGAAGGGGGCCATAGAGAATGAGATGGTTGGATGACATCAGTGAATCCACGGACATGAGTTTGAGCAAGCTGCGGGAGACAGTGAAGGACAGGGAAGACTGGTGTGCTGCAGTCCATGGGGTCTCAAGGAACTGGACAGGACTTAGCAAACTGAACAACAACACATAATTCACTTCAGGTACATAAAATAGATTGAGCTTCTGAGTAAGATTCAGGAGAGAATTAGGAAGTCAGTATCATCCCAAGATCATGATATGCTATATATGTTTTGGGCTTTGTGGTCCAAGCACACACAAACACATATATATGTATATATACCCTTAAGGGCCTATAAGTTAAAATTTACAAATAAAACTATGAGAACTCAAATGTTAAGAACTATAGCACTATGTTAAACCTCTGGAGTTTGGTTTATTCATTGGGGTCAAAGTCAGGTCAGAGGCAGCATCTGTACAGGTTATAACCAGAGTTATAACTGAGGGTTAATTAATATCAAACATTTCCTATGCCTCTAGTATTACAAGATGAGGATGGACACAAGGTAGCATTTGTGTGCCTCTACTAATGTAAATAAATACTCCTGGATTATAATATTTCTGTACCATTGTATGGAAAACCCCAAATGAACTTTTTGGCCAACCCAATAAATAAAAGTACAACAAAGTGAAAATAGTTGTAACAGCAACTAGAACAGCCCCCTGATTCATACTGTCTCAGGAGCGAGCACATAAGCCCCACTTTAAGGGTCTTACTGCTAACCATCCTGGGGAAATACGAGAGAAAACAAAAAGGGCTAACGTGGACTAGCACAGTTTAGAGAAATGCATGACGTTCTCACTGACTTGTACTGAGGGCAGAGGAGTCAGTGAATTCAAATCCTTGTATTCAAATCCTTCCTCCACTGCAAATTAGCGTGTATCTATGGGCAAGGTAATCTCTCTAAACTTCAGTCTAATCATAAAAATTAGTATTATTGCAAGTAATCAACAAAGCAACTACTGTTTTCATTACTATTTTTATTTTCTAAGATGCTGGTTGTTGGGCTCTTGTCTCTTTTTTTCTTAAGGCCCAGGTACTCAAACTCTGCCTTTTCTCCCTTCCCCTCTGTCACTAAAATCCCCTTTGCTACCTATAGGAATGGACATATGTATGTCCACAGGACCTGAAGTATACTAGAGTAAGTGGATAATCAGGATTCTAAGAGAGCTATAAACTGGACACACTATCTCAATAATCCTTTGCCCAAACTAAGTTAGTTTCTGCTAGGGATATTGGAATTGCAGTGGTTTGTTTTTGTTTCTTTAAGAAAAAGATTGTTTTATTTTTAAATTTGTATTTATTTATTCATTTAGGTCATGTGACATTCAAGATCTTGGTTCCTCAGCCAGAGAAAGAAACCATGCCCCCTGCAGTGGAAGGGAAGAGCCCTAACCACTAGACAGCCAGGAAAATCCCAGAATTGCCATGTTGAAAGAGATAGATCCGTGGATAAATATCACAAAGCAAATGAGAATAGACTCACCATTCTTAACAAACTTCATTGAAGTCTTAAGGCGAGCCACACTGATGTCTAGCTGTCCAACAACTTTTCGGTATCTTCCACAATCACAGACAGTACCTTTTAAATGACAAAGCTGTCAATTCATGTTGATGCCCATGAAGAATGGATAAGAGAGGCAATTGCTCTCTTCCCAATATTTACTGTCTTTTTCTAGTCTAGCTATGTTTTTCTGTGAACGGTGATGCTTTTTGTCTTTTATTAAAGACAAGGTTTCCAATATACAGGAATTCTGAATATATCTTTTACAATAATTTGAAGGAGTTAAAAGAGAGTTCTAAACCAGTTTTTTAAAAAGAACAGTAAATGTGACAAACCACTGCTCACATATTGGGAATCATTTGGCGTTTTTGTTGAACACAGAGTGTACCTCTACAGTCTCAGAATAAAATCTTTACAGCGTTTTAAAAACATATTTCTAGTTTTCTCTTGTGTTACTGTATTGTTAGTTGGGAGAAACCTTTCATGACAAAATTAATGTTAATTCTGATTATCCATTTGGAGTATAGCTTAATGTTTCGAGGACTAAGTTTAAATCTTGTGAATAGATTCATCTTATAATTTTAAGAGCAAGTTGTCCCATTTGTGGATTAACTATGATTTTAATTTCTGCCACTAATTTCCCTTCACTCATTTACCTTTTCAATCACCTACTGATAATGTGGCTGAGAAAAAGCTGTAAGGAAAATGATGTAAAGTAAATGCTTCTTTTTTCCTATTTAACGATGCTTCATGTCAACATTTCCATTTGCTTTTTTCTCTGATGGTTGAAAAGCAAAATGAATTTTACTAGCCAAAGGGGGGGGGGAATCTGTGGCTTTATTTATCCATATTCACAGTTAAATATAAGGAATTTAAAACAGTTCTTAGAATTACGCTTCTCTACATCTTTATGGATAAGGGCTTCCCAGGTGGCTCAGTGGTAGAGAATCCACTTGCCAATGAAGGAGATGCAAAAGATGTGGGTTTGATCCCTTGGGTTGGGAAGATCCCCTGGAGGAGGAAATGGCAACCCACTCCAGTATTCTTGCTGGGAAAATCCCATGGACAGAGAAGCTTGGCAGGCTACAGTCCATGGGATCACAAAGAGTCTGATATGACTGAGCAACTAAGCACGCATGCGCTCACACCTTTACGGATAGAAATAATAGAAGCTCACCAGGAATGGGCTACTTTCTTTCCCTGCATCAAGCACTGGAAAGAGTCCTCTTTTCAGTATCAGGGAGAGGCTTCCGGACCACTGATGCATGTTCTGTAACCGCCAGGACTCTGTCCATCAGGCCAGTTTGCTGGTGGCAAAATGCTTGGCCAGTGTTTGGTTGAGACTCTGGTGAAAGGCTGAGCCTATTGCTGGTCCTATTGCTGAGGCCCTTGTGGATTTTCCTCTTGGTCTAGGGGGATGAGGGCTGCTTCCTGATGTACTAGAATTGCTACCTCAAGCAAGCGTGGCAGAGGTGGAATGAACCACCGTCCTTCCACCCCTTCCACAGGGCCTGAAAAGTCACCACTAGAGAGAGAGGAGAATTTCCTTCCTTCCTTCCCTCTGGCCCAAGGAAAAGGAGGTTAATCACACTGAACAGACTATTGTTCTTCTATTAAATATATTTATTTTTGAGACAAATAGTTTTGTAATGATGTTAAAAATTAAAAAGAAAAGCAACCTGAATATCTATCAACAGAGGAATGGATAAAGAAAATGTGGCTGATTCATTTTGCTGTACAGTAGAAACTAATACAACATTGTAAAGCAACCACACTACAATAAAAATTAATTTAAAAAAGAAAAAATGAGCATATTATACCTGCTTTGCCTTTTCCACCAGGTATTCCAGGCAAACCCTTTTCCCCTTTGTCACCTGAAGAAAAACAATAGCCATGAAAAGAACAACTAAATAAAATAGTACTATTAAGGAGTAGAATTAAATGCATAAAATATAATGAAATATAATTATATCAGGCAGACAATATATTACATACCTAAAATAAGAAGAAAGAGGTTTTAAACTTCATTTGTAATATCTCCAAGTAATATTTACTAATATTATAAAAATAATTTGGTTTTGAGTTGGCTGCACAGGTATAACTAATCAAATAAGTCATAATTTAATTAGATGGAATACAGAATTCCAGCTGAATGTATAAACATTTAATTTTGTGTCATTTATGCCACTAACATGTTTTTATAATGTGGCCTTCTAGGCACAGCTAATACAATATTTTGCATGTTTTTAATTTTTAAAGTTCCATTGCTTTACATATCTGAATCAATTGATTAGCATAACACAGTGTCTGTGTATTTATTATATTATGCTCCTAAGTTCTTCCATGTGGCTTTGCCCTTGGATTTTCAAAAACATATATTGTGCTTTTTCAATTTAATTCAACAAATACATACTATTTACTTACTCTATGAAAGACAAAACATTTGCTTGGTACTTTGAAAAGAGATAAAGAGACACAAGATTAAACTTTTGGCTTGAAAGAATTTATGCTTTTTGGAAGAGATGTGATGTATGCAAATACTGATAATATTAAGTTGTGTCAAAAATCTTATTCTGAAATGTCAACCTTGATAATTTTCCTTTCTGCTCTTTTTTTTATGTGACCTTTTTCTTAGTCAGAGACATCGACAAAATAAATTTGAGAATCAGAATTGTTAAAGCAGAGAGAAAAAAAAGTTGACTTTTTTCAACTTCAAAATAGGCTCTTGAAGTCCACATCAGACACAATAATTGAAAGCAAAAGCTTTTGATTTATAAGAGGAAATGTTTGGCTGAACTTTGGGGGAATCAAAAGAGAAGATCCTGATAGAAGTAAAATAGAGCTTATGCTTCAGTGGAGATCTGGAAAAAGAATAAGAAAAAATTCAGGGAGATAAATACAGGATGATAGTCATACAGGCTAAAGAAGAGTATGAGGTTTACTCTTGTAGGACAATGATATGGCCAGGAATTGGGTAAATAACGGAGGGGACAATGTAAAGGGGAATGGAGTCAGCATTGAGGTTCTGCCTAATTCCTTCCTTTCCCAACAAAAAGGGAAAACTGAAAGGATCCCCCATATTGCCTGTCCATTAGCTATTCTGTCTTTGCTGATCACTTTTCATTAAGAGTCCTGTGCTTGTTGATCATTGATCATCCAGAAATTCATGCTGACCAGGGCATCAAGGATTTGCTGAGCCTTTCCTAATTGACCCACATGGATGCTTTTCTTTACAGTGATGCCAGACCTTCAGGAGCTCCCCAGATAAAAGGAGGGGGCTCCTTGAAACTCTGAATGTAGTTTGAGTATGCACTGGAATGTCTCTGAACCTTGGGCTTAGATGAAATGAGACCATGGTGAAATCTATGACAATGGAATGTGGTAAATATTGTAAGAGATACCATGAACAGAGATAACATACTCTGTCCAATGTTAGAGGGAGCTGGCAGAGATAGTGCTCCAGCTGGAAGAATGGAGGAAGGCTCTCCTGAGGCGATGGTGCTAGAGTTTCAGCAGGTGGAGGTGGGAGCCAGGTAGTAGATCCCGTACAGCAGTAGTTGGGAAAGAAGCATAAAAGTATGCCAAGCATCCTGATAAGGAAGATTGATCTGGACACATCAGATCTGTGTCCTGAAAACTCCTCATTTCTCTTATGTGTAAACTGGAAAAGATAAGACTGGATTTGAGACAATGTTAATGGAAGAAAGGGAATATATGTTTGCTGAGTGCCAATCATTTGTCAAGTACTGTTTGGATACTTTAGAGGTATTGTTATATGAAATCCAATGAGCTATGTGCTATCATTATCTTTATTCTATCAACTGAAGAAATTGAGAGGAAGGCAAAATGAATGACTCAAGGACATCCAACAATTCAAAAGCAGTGCTGCTATTAAAACCCAACCACTTCTGACTTCCCAGATTGCGGTACTTTTCAAATAATTTAACCAACAATATAATGAAGGGAAGCAAAATCTTCAAAAAGAGCTCTAATGTTGAAAGTAATGTAAGTCTTATCATCACCAAAAACAGTATGGACTTGAAAGATCATATGAATCTGGCTTCATATTTTAATTTAAAAATAGTTTATTTTCTTTATATGTGAATCTCTTTCAATTCAACATGAGTTGAAAAGTGATTCTAGCTCTGCTATGATCCTAGTTCTGGTCTAAGTCCAATAATAAACATTTAAAAAGTATTCATAAAGTATTTGCTTTAGAAAATTTTAGGCTCTTGGAGAACTTCGCTGGTAGTCCAGTGGTTGGGACTCCATGCTTTCACTGCTGAGGATGCTGGTTCAATCCCTAGTTGAGGAAGTAGGATCCCACAGGCTGTGCAGCACGGCCAAAATGTTAGGTTTTTAAGGAAAACAAAGCGCACATAAGAGACCAAGGAGATGAGACACTACCTTTATTACTCCCTAACAGAGAGAAATAAAAGAAATGTCTGGTGGGTATTCAAAGAAGGCAAAGATGACTACGGATCAGAGTAGGAAAGGAAGGCCTCTTTGAAACAGCAGCCTTTAACTGGATGTTAACAATGTGGAGAATAGATTCTTGAATAGATACATGGACGTTTTCTGAGAAGATGTAAGCACTGTGACTATGTTCCAGTATTTTGACATGAATTCCTTTCCTTTTTTTAACAGATGGGGAAGTCAAAACAGTATGGTGGAGTGAAAAACTGCAGAAGTCTGAACAACCAGGGTTTGAATGCTGACTCTGCGTCTTACTAGCTAAACATGGACCAGTTACTTAATTCCTTTAAATTTCCATTTCTTCATTTTTAAAGTGGAATGATGGTGCCTAAAGTCATAAGAAGGATAAATTAGACAATGTCATGGGATTAGGTCTGTGCTTGACTTGTAGAGGGTATTTAACCAATGTTTGCTTCCATGCATTATATCAGAGTTACAGTAACAGAAAGCATGCCAAGTAGTTAGCCAGTTCATGGTGGATGTGAGCTCATTGTGTCTATTTCCCCAAAATGAAATCTGGTTTAAAGCCACATATAAAAATTAATTTTTGACCCATAAGTAAGAACACCTCTGTATTAACTGTCTTAAGGTTGAAGAATCAGAGGTTGCATTTAAACAAACAAAACACTGTGATACTGTCACTGTAAAAGGATTATCGACCTTAAATAAAAGCATCTATTTTGCTATGAGATTGAATTTACCTATACTAAATCATCCTTTCCTATTCCTGAAATGAAATATTGACATCCAGAAAGCTACCTTCTCCATTCAAGTGACAACATTAAGGTCAGCCCAGAAAGTTGAGATTAATCTGAGTCAGTGAAAAATTTAGAAGGACCAGCGACAAAATGAGGACAATAAATTTCAAAGTACAGATTAAAAATGAAATTAATCCAGGTGAGCCAGAACACTGAACCTCCATTTTCAAAAATATTCCAGGACATGCTCATAAATTTTCAAGGCATATCTCTGGAGGAGAAAAAAACTTAGCCAGTATTGAAAACTAATGTTAAGGGAAAGTAGTAGCTAACAGAAATAAAGAGTAGAAAAGAGAGTCACATCATAGGAAATGACATATATCATTTATTTTTTCATTCTTAATGCAATAAACATTTAGTTTCTCCTTTATAGTAGACATTAGAATAAAATGATTAAAAAGCAGGATTTCCCCAATACAACTTATATGTATTTAAACAAATAGATCTGATATAGCTTCCGTTCATTTCCTCCAGAAATTCATAGCCTGTTGAATGACAGACAAGTTAACAAGGCATAGTGGTAATACAGTGATAGGTGTGCACTAGGTGCATATGTATAGGAGTTTGAATAAGGAATTGGCCTGAAGAAGATCAGATCAGTTCAGTTCAGCCGCTCAGTCGTGGCCGACTCTTTGCGACCCCATGAATCGCAGCACGCCAGGCCTCCCTGTCCATCACCAACTCCCGGAGTTCGCTGAGACTCACATCCATCGAGTCAGTGATGCCATCCAGCCATCTCATCCTCTGGCGTCCCCTTCTCCTCTTGCCCCCAATCCCTCCCAGTATCAGAGTCTTTTCCAATGAGTCAACTCTTTGCATGAGGTGGCCAAAGTACTGGAGTTTCAGCCTCAGCATCATTCCTTCCAAAGAAATCCCAGGACTGATCTCCTTCAGAATGGACTGGTTGGATCTCCTTGCAGTCCAAGGGACTCTCAACAGTCTTCTCCAACACCACAGTTCAAAAGCATCAATTCTTCAGTGCTCAGCCTTCTTCACAGTCCAACTCTCACATCCATACATGACCACTTGAAAAACCATAGCCTTGACTAGATGAACCTTTGTTGGCAAAGTAATGTCTCTGCTTTTGAATATGCTATCTAGGTTGGTCATAACTTTCCTTCCAAGGAGTAAGCGTCTTTTAACCCTATCCGTTCCAGACTGCTGCTTCTCCAATATTTGGAACTTCATCCATTTTGAGGCTCAGATAATCATAGTACAGTTTTCGACCTTCCCCTTGTCTCTGTTGTTTACCACCCTCTCTTCAAGAGTTATCTAGTCTTAATCTATGGAAGGATTAAGACTTGGCTCAAAGTCATGAACTTCAACTCTCCTGGTTGGTGTCTCATCTAGATTTGACATATCTAAATCTAGGAAAGTTCAACATCTAGAATAATTCACTGAAAAATGAAGGTCTTGAATTTTGGATGTGTTCATTGCAATAACTTAGTCTTCCCCTCCACTTCTGCTCATCTCTAGGGAAATACTTGAGATTTTAACCTTATATAATGTGATTGCATCTCAGAAATCTTGAAGTCCAACATCCCATACTCTAGTTACACCTTTCCATCCCTTAACCATTTGTTAAGTGAAGCTGATATAACCAGAGGCAGATTCATGATGATTTTATCCAAAGCTTATACAATTTGAGGAGGCTTTTTAAAAAAAATACCAAATTCCAAATTAAAAAGTACTGATAAAAATCAACACATTATAAGAAAAGAAATAAAACTAAATGACTAAATTTTACAAGTAAAGTGCCACATTACAAAATTCACTTAAAAATGTAACATTTTAATTAATAAATGAATTTTGTACATCTATAATTGTTCTTTTCATATATAATATGCTGTGTATGTTTGGCTGCATTCATATTCATCCACTTGACCTAGCAATATTTATTGATAGGTGTCTCATTTCCCATTTCAAAATATCACCTTTGCATAACTCAAGTTTGGGGTCTGTTTCTGCATTGTTTATTTCTTTCCACTGGTCTATTTGTCTCTGCACTAAATCAACATTATCGTAATTGTTTAGCTTTATAATAAATGCTTAAATTTATTACATTATATAAATTAATACATTAATTTATAACATTTATTTGATTTAAATCTTTCACTTTTGTTTTTATTTTTCAAGATAGTCTTTGGGTATCCATGGTCCTTTTCATTTCCATATAAATTTTGAATTTGCTTATCAGATACCAAGAGAACTACTTCTGGGATGTTAATTGAGAGAAGAATGAAACTACAGATCAAATTTGGGACATCTTAACAATATGTTTAAGGGATGTGTTAAGGGATGGAAAGGTGTAACTAGAGTATGGGATGTTGGACTTCAAGATTTCTGAGATGCAATCACATTATATAAGGTTAACATAGATTGAGTCTCCCAATCTATGAATGTAGCTTTACTTCCATCTCCTTAGATAATCTTTAATTTCTCTCATTATAATCATGTAGTGTTTGTTGTAGAGAGCTTATACATCTTTTGTTAGATTTATTTCTAGACATTTGCTATAATAAAGGGAATCTTTTTAATTTCAGTTTTTAAAATTGTTTCTAGTACTTAGTAACAAAAATTGATTTTTGTAAATTAAAGCTCTGCCTGCATGTTTAGTCATGTCCAACTCCCACCAGGCTCCTCTGTCCTTGGGATTCTCCAGGCAAGGATACTGGAGTGGCTTGTCATCCCTCCTCCAGGGGATCTTTTTCGCCAGGGACTGAACTTGCATCTCCTTCAGCTCCTGCATTGGCAGGTGGATTCTTACCATAGCACCACCTGGGAAGCCCCTTGTTAAGCTATCTTTAAAAACAATACAAATAGCTTATCTGTAGATTCTTTTGATTTTTCTGGGTATGTTACATGATCAGGAAATAATCACCTTCTTAATCACCTTCTTATTTCTCCATTTCCAACTATTGTGATTCTTATCTCTTATTCTGGCATTTTTCCTCTGGCTAGACCCTCTTCTATAATGTTGACTAGACTTGATGAGGGCTATACTTATCTCATTTCCATTATCAGGAGAGCAGTGTTCAATATTTCACTACCAAATATGATTTTTAAATAAGTTTTCATTGATGCTATTCCTTTTTATTTCTTTTCATATTAAATGTTCCCCTTGATTTTGTTTGCTAAAATTAAAAAAAAATTAATGGGCATGTGTTGACTATTTTATTCAAATTTCATAAGTTCTAACTGGAGGTTCTTATTTTTGAAATGAAAAATAAAAGAGTCCCATTTCCTGGGCCACTCATCTCTGGCAGACTTTGAACACCAATTAAGTCTGAGCAACTTTCTGCTCGAGTCTCTTGGTCCTTTACTGCCTCACATGTGAATCTGTAAATAAGGAAAAATGGATCAGGATGTAGAGCCTACCTTAGTGCAGTCCCCTTCTTCTCCAGATCACAGCCCCTAAAGTCTATTCAATTTGGTTGCCCTCTCATGCCTTCAAATATGTTTGTTTGTTTGTTTTTGACTCAACTAGTCATTCTTAGCAGAAGGATTCATGCAGGTGAATCTCTCATAGCCTGTAGCAGAAATCTGAATTTTGTCTTTGTTATAAACAATGTAAGTCATTTTTCTCACCTCACAACTTATTATTGATGGTGTATGTAAATTAAAAATATTGTCAAACTTGAAAATACCTCTGTAAAGTCTTGTTCACATATGAGCTGTTAGATTTAAAAATTTTTCCACTGATGAACAATGCCCGGTACATTTCATACCCTGTTTCTTTTGTACAACCTACACATTTCTTGGGCTGGATGCCCTGGACATATTCCTATGATGATCTGACCTCTGCCCCTGCACTTTTCCATCATGACTTTGGATACATCTGCACGGTAGGTGGTAGAAGTATTCCTGGAAGCTATTCCTACATCAGAATTGTCAGCAGGAGCTTAACTGTACGTGGAAGTGACGACAAACTACAGAGATATATTCCATTAAGTCCAAATGAAATATTTCCTCTATTCAAGTTCTTCTTAACTAGCTCCCAAAACACTTGTATCCATTCCAAAAACTGATACAAGGAGAAGTATGATGGAAGAAAGTTGGATTAGAAGACAGGACTCTTTTTTTTAGGCTGTTATTGTCTTTATTTTGTCCATGAGGGAACTGAAGCACAGATAGATTAAGGAAAGTACACAAGGTCAAATATATATAAGAAAGACCCTGAGTGGATTGAAACCCAATCATTCTGATTTCAAACCTCAAGAGCTTAAATACTCTGCTGTATGACAAACCAAATAATCCCTGGTACAAGATGTTCATAGCTTAATGGATGATCAAGCTCAGGCTGGGAGCACAAAAGAAAGGAGGGGTTCAGGAAAAGCCTTATCAAGAAGTCTATTTTTCTATGGTTTCAAAGAATGAGTGCTGTTTTGACTGACAGTGATGGACAAAGAGGTGTCGAGGGGTAGAAAATTGTCTGAGTAAAGGCAGAGGGCAGGAGAAGACACCTTGACGTGTCGGGGAAAGAGCGAAAGGAGACAGTACTCTTAATCCATGCATTCCAGTGGGGACAGAATCACCTCACAGACCAACAGGCAGTGCAGCAGGGGTGAAACATCTTACTCTTTTGAAATTCATAAAGTAGAAATATACACAAACTACATAACGTGGTCCACTGGTGGGAAGTTTTTGGAGATTCGCAACAATTTGAAAAATCTCACATATAAACTTCATAGACTAGACATACAAAAAAAATTAAGATGAAGGTATGTCATGAATACATAAAATGTATGCATTAAATAGAATAGATATACCATAAAATATCTACAAATTGATTATAGAAGCTAATATTTATCAAAACTTCCATACACAATCGCAGACCATACATGGTGCCATTCCCAGCTATGAGAAATGTAAACATAATGATGCAGTATTAAATCATAACTGTATAAATTTAACTGGAGTAAATACTGTCCCAACAACACAAGAGAAGACTCTATACATGGACATCACCAGATGGTCAACAAAAAAATCAGATTGTTTATATTCTTTGCAGCCAAAGATGGAGAAGCTCTATACAGTCAGCAAAAACAAGACCGGGAGCTGACTGTGGCTCAGATCATGAACTCCTTATTGTCAAATTCAGACTTAAATTGAAGAAAGTAGGGAAAACCACTAGACCATTCAGATATGACCTAAATCAAATTCCTTATGATTATACAGTGGAAGTGAGAAATAGATTTAAGGGCCTAGATCTGATAGATAGAGTGCCTGATGAACTATGGACGGAGGTTAGTGACATTGTACAGGAGACAGGGATCAAGACCATCCCCATGGAAAAGAAATGCAAAAAAGCAAATTGGCTGTCTGGGGAGGCCTTACAAATAGCTGTGAAAAGAAGAGAAGTGAAAAGCAAAGGAGAAAAGGAAAGATATAAGCATCTGAATGCAAAGTTCCAAAGAATAGCAAGGAAAGATAAGAAAGCTTTCCTCAGTAATCAATGCAAAGAAATAGAGGAAAACAACAAAATGGGAAAGACTAAAGATCTCTTCAAGAAACTTAGAGATACCCAGGGAACATGTCATGCAAAGATGGGCTCGAGAAAGGACAGAAATGGTATGGACTGAAGAGAAGCAGAAGATATTAAGAAGAGGTGGCAGGAATACACAGAAGAACTGTACAAAAAAGAGCTTCACGACCAAGATAATCATGATGGTGTGATCATTCACCTAGAGCCAGACATCCAGGAATGTGAAGTCAAGCAGGCCTTAGAAAGCATCACTACAAACAAAGCTAGTGGAGGTGATGGAATTCCAGTGGAGCTATTTCAAATCCTCAAAGATGATGCTGTGAAAGTGCTGCACTCAATATGTCAGCAAATTTGGAAAACTCAGCAGTGGCCACAGGACTAGAAAAGGTCAGTTTTCATTCCAATCCCAAAGAAAGGCAATGCAAAGAATGCTCAAACTACTGCACAATTGCACTCATCTCACACGCTAGTAAAGTAATGTTCAAAATTCTCCAAGCCAGGCTTCAGCAATATGTGAACCGTGAACTTCCTGATGTTCAAGCTGGTTTTAGAAAAGGCAGAGGAACCAGAGATCAAATTGCCAACATCTGCTGGATCATTGAAAAGGCAAGAGAGTTCCAGAAAAACATCTATTTCTGGTTTATTGACTATGCCAAAGCCTTTGACTGTGTGGATCACAATGAACTGTGCAAAATTCTGAAAAAGATGGGAATACCAGACCACCTGACCAGCCTCTTGAGAAACCTATATGCAGGTCGCGAAGCAACAGTTAGAACTGGACATGGAACAACAGACTGGTTCCAGATAGGAAAAGGAGTACGTCAAGGCTGTATATTGTCACCCTGCTTATTTAACTTCTATGCAGAGTACATCATGAGAAATGCTGGAATGGAAGAAGCACCAGCTGGAATCAAGATTGCCAGGAGAAATATCAATAACCTCAGATGTGCAGATGACACCACCCTTATGGCAGAAAATGAAGAGGAACTAAAAAGCCTCTTGATGAAAGTGAAAGAGGAAAGTGAAAAAGTTGGCTTTAACATTCAGAAAACGAAGATCATGGCATCTGGTCCCATCACTTCATGGGAAATAGATTTGGGGCTCCAAAATCACTGCAGATGGTGACTGCAGCCATGAAATCAAAAGACGCTTACTCCTTGGAAGGAAAGTTATGACCAACCTAGATAGCATATTCAAAAGCAGAGACATTACTTTGCCAACAAAGGTTCATCTAGTCAAGGCTATGGTTTTTCCTGTGGTCATGTATGGATGTGAGAGTTGGACTGTGAAGAAGGCTGAACGCCGAAGAATTGATGTTTTTGAACTGTGGTGTGGGAGAAGACTCTTGAGAGTCCCTTGGACTGCAAGGAGATCTAACCAGTCCATTCTAAAGGAAATCAGTCCTGGGTGTTCTTTGGAAGGAATGATGCTAAAGCTGAAACTCCAGTACTTTGGCCACCTCATGAGAAGAATTGACTCATTGGAAAAGGCTCTGATGCTGGGAGGGATTGGGAGCAGGAGGAGAAGGGGACAACAGAGGATGAGATGGCTGGATGGCATCACTGACTCAATGGATGTGAGTTTGAGTGAACTCCGGGAGTTGGTGATGGACAGGGAGGCCTGGGGTGCTGCAATTCATGGGGTCGCAAAGAGTCAGACACAACTGAGCGACTGAACTGAACTGAACTGAAATACTGTTCTAAGGTATAGTTTTGTAGCCACCTCCCACTACTATTGTGTGAGCTCAAGTGTTGCAAGTGTCTGCTTAAAATGCTCCTCTGATGCAATTTATCTCCACTGGAGCAGTTGGTAGGTTCAAGCAAATTGTGTATCCAAGTAAAAAGTGATCACTCTGCATCTTCAAACCAATAGTACAATGTCTGTATGAATTGGTAAATATCAGAAGCAGTAAGAACCAGCTACCGTTGCGGGGCTTTAGGAAAAGAAGATAAGAATGCTGAGATAATAAACAGAAGGCCATCTCCATTTTACATAATAGTGAAGCAGGAATGTGCAGGATCAAAATATGAGTGAAAACAAAAGGATGTAGATATATACACTTCAGATTCCTACTCTGTTAACAGATCTCAGACATAGAATTATTATTATTCCACTCCAATTAAAATACAATATTATAGTGTTCTTGGCTATCTTCATTTTTATGAATGATTGTTTTCTACAACCGAATGTGCTTCATGGTCATGACATCCATTTTAATGATTTAAAGGATTATAACCAGTAGGTCCCAGGAGACATTTCTATGTAGAGTTTAACTGAACTTTATATTTGACTCTGTCCTTGAATTTCAATTGAATTTTGCTCAAGGTCTTTTTGTAAAGACACATTGCTTACATATGGAAGAAACAGCCAAGCTAGGAAGAGAGAACTCATATTTTAAAAGAACTCATATTTGTGATACAGAACATTTCAAAATAGATTAAGGGTAGGTTCCATCTGCTTTAAATTGCTACTGGAGAATGGTAGAATACAGCTTACCCTTCTTGCCTATGGGCCCAGTCTTGCCAATATTGCCTTGATCTCCTACATCACCCAGTTCTCCCTTAACTCCTGAAAAGCAAAATGTGTCATCTTTATATCTTAAGGTTTTATCTTCCTTTTAATGATATGCTTAACATATGATATTCACTTGAAGGAAATACTTAAAAGTGCATTCTTCTATCTGCGATATATAATATATATTCTTTGCTATATCACCTATTTTAATAGCATTATAATGTATGCACTAAAATTAAAGTGTGAGTAAGTATGACTCCTGGGTTTGATGATATTAAAATGCTTACAGATTCAATATTTCTAAAGAACTTGAGCAGAGGATGTTTAATCTAAAGGTCAGATAAAGGACTGAGTGAAAAAATTATTGTATTTTATTCTAATTCTATTCCTCCTGAGATCCATTTTAGCTTCATGGGATTCTATTTCCTCACTACCTTAAAATAAGATTTGACTATCTTACCATTTTTTTAAAAAGGGAGCAAATGCACAATAATAAAACCTAATAATCAAAGGAACATCAAAGATTGTTCCACCATATTTTTATTTTTAAAAAATATATATATATAATCAGGAATTCCTGAGTTCCTACAAAATTATTATTAATTTGGGTTTTTAATCTGTGATTATCTAAAAAATAGTTACCAGTTGTAAAGCTGTCTATATGTGAGAATAATTCTGCAGTTGATTGTACATATTTCTTCCCAATCCAGGGATCTAATCATGTCTCTTACATTTCCTGCATTGGCAGGTGAGTTCTTTACCACCGGCAGCACCAGGGAAGCCTATTTTCAGACTAAGAAGAGTTTAAGTCAGCATTTCTCAAATTGAGGCCTCAAAAGCCAAGAGTCTGCTTCTCTTTAAATTACTGAAGATATGAAAATCAGTGGTCCAGGGCCGCCACCTTGCAGCAGTTGGCGAGGAACGGTTCTAGCGTTCAGGACACACACACACACATCACAATGCAGAAGCTGTATTTTGTCAAGGTTAAGTCTTGTCTTGTGATGAAAACATTCACAAAAATCCTTTGTGTTATTCTCATTTCCTTTGCTTGTATCTCTCCCATAAATACCCCAACACTTGCTGGGAGATCTTGGGGAAAAGTGAGTAAATCCATGGATCAGACAGTTCTTTCTGTTCTTTCTTATCTTCCTCCTCACACTCTAAACCAGAGCTGCTTAGTGTGGCTTCTGAGAAGAGACACAGCAATTAACAAAGCTGTATTTCTAACACTAATGGTTTCTCAGATATTCCCAGAGACTGCTATGCTCCAGAATTCCCAGGGTGTTCCTCTTTCATCAGCCCTAACAACGCAGCCTGAGAACTGTGTCTGACTCTTGCTGACAAGCAATCTCATGGGAACTGTCTGGTGGTGACTAAATTCACATGTGAAATACAGTTCCTGACTCTTTGGAGCAGAGGGTGTTATGGAAGCTGCTAAACTCCCAGGCCAAGTCCTGTATAGAGAAAAGTGTCAAAGTCACGTCGTGTCACCTACCTTTCGGCCCCATGCGTCCCACTTTGCCAAGCTTTCCCTCCTCTCCTGGATCTCCTTTTTCACCATCATCTCCTTTTGAAATGAAAAATGAATGAGTGGAGTAGCTCAAATAGTAACATAAGCACAGATTCCCCAGGAGAAACTGAACGTGGTTAGAATTCATCTCTCAGCTCAGTGCTTGCCTTACAGCTTCAAGGTGATTATGCCTAATAGGCACACGTGAACTAGACACTCAGAGATAGAGAAGACACTCCTGTTAACTCTTTTCTTTCACTTTTCCCTTGTTGTTGGAGGAGGTAATCAAGAGGAGGTGACCGTTGGTTGACCAGCAAGCTAGACCCTAGCTCCTCACCCTCTCCCTTGTCCGTGGCATGTACATTCCAGCCTGTTTGCGTAGCTCAAGCCATTTCAAGGATGCGGCCTTGAGACAATAACGTGTTGAAATCACCAAGGCTGAAAACATGACTGAGCCCAGTTAAGGCATCTATGTAAATAAACCTTTAAGATTCTGGTGGGTGAGTGCAGAGATATTCTTGTCTTAAGGCTGTTCAAGACAAATCTTGAAACTTTCATTGTTTATGAAACATTCCACCTACCAATTTGGAGTGCGCTGCCTTTCTTTTTCATTCCTTGCCCTCCTTGTATGGGGACATGTTCAAATTTCACTGAGGAAATTCCCCAAATTGCAAACCAACACACATCCAACTTGGTATTTAAAGAAATATCCTTGTTGGTAAAACCCTGAGAAGTTTGTTTGGCCTGGAAAATCTTTATTCTTGCTGGAGAATCTGACAAATTATGGAAGCATGTGCATGTATATACATCCATATACATGCATATCAATGTATTATATGTATAAATATATATATTTATATATTTTATATATTTATATATATAAATATATATATTTTATTTATTTATATATTTTATATATAAAAAATATATAAATATATATATTTATATATATACATAAATTGTGTAATTGTGTAATTGTGTGATATATATATTTTATATATTTATATATATATAATATATATATTTTTTATTTATTTATATATTATATATATATAAACATATATATATTCAATATATATATACATAAATTGTGTAATTGTGTAATTTTTTAATTTATTTATATATTTTATATATATATATTCAATATATATATACATAAATTGTGTAATTGTGTAATTTTTTAAATTTATTTATATAGTTTATATATATATATTCAATATATATATACATAAATTGTGTAATTGTGTAAATATTTTTTATTTATTTATATATTATATATATAAATATATATATATTCAATACATATATACATAAATTGTGTAATTGTGTAATATATATATATAAAAATATATATAATTTATATATATACATAAATTGTGTAATATGTGTATATGTGTCCATGCTCAGTTGTGTCCATCTGGAAAGCCCATATATATTTACTGCTCTCTGACTTGAGAATCACAGATGCTTAAGAATCCCAAAATCGTAGGCATGGACCTAGAAGGTAAGAACAGAAAACTAGCCAGGAGAGGGGAACAGCTGCAAAGCAGGTCAGTGTGAGCAGTGACCATTCTAGTCACAGGTGGGTCGAGCTCTAGCAGTTCACCAGTCAACAAGGACTGAATGAGTGGTTTGGTGGAAGGTGTCCTAAACTGTGACCCAGGAATCCTGACTTTATGTCGTGTTAGTCACTGATGGGTTAAGCAAATTTGCAAAAGTCAGTGACTGAGCTTATTGGCTTTGGTATGAGATCAATCTGGAGTTTCTCAGCTGTAGTATTCAGTATCTGGAGAAAGTTGAATATGTGACTTCATTTTATGAGCCTCATTTTTGTCTTCTATTAATGGAACTAATAACATCTAGTAAAGAAGGCTCCTGAGAAATTTAAGTTAGATACTATGTGTAAAAGGAGGGCTTCCCTGGTAGTCAACAGTAAAGAATCTGTCTGCCAATTCAGGAAATGCAGGTTATATCCCTGGGTTGGAAAGATCCCCTGGAGAAGGGAATGGCCACCCACTCCAGTACTCTTGCCTGGAAAATCCCATGGACAGAGGAACCTGGCAGGCTATAGTCCATGGGGCCGAAAAAGAATCAGACACAACTTAGCAACTAAACAACAAAAATGCAGAAAAGACTGAAACATTGCGTACACCTGAAACTAACACGACATTGTTAATCAACTATTCTCCAGTATATAATAAAAAATTTAAAAAGACCCAGAATGTAATGATGCTTAGAAGTGGTGGTGGCTTTTGTTCTTTCCTTTATAGTTCAGTTTCACCACCCTTCAAGTGGGGATAATCACCGTCCTCCTCAACTCTCCCAGTGTATTAGGATCAACAAGGAAGGCATGTGAATCTGCTTTGAAAATAAAAAGCACAACCCACAATATTATTAAGAACAGCTACCTGCCTTATCACCACAGCAATCTCAGGACAGGAAGGAGTCCTGGTCATCTCCAGTGGAAAGTGGTAGATAAGAGACTTCAAAAAACAAAAATGAAATTCCTGGGATTAGATTAGATTAGTGTGGGAGAGAGAATGTTGAGACATTTATTTATCCAGAAAAAGCAAAATCAGCCATTCTCTAATTTTTTTCTGAGAACAGAATGTTTAAATGAAAGCATAGCAAAGTATGGAACAGGTTAGATTTTCAGATCATGGGACTGGTCAGGCACTGGAACCCTGCACACATGAAACTCTAGTATCTCCTTCAGGGGAAGGCTTTCAGAAAAAAATTCACAGGTGATTAGTGTGATTAGGCCAGTGACATTACGTGGATGAACTAGATGGCATTTCTCTAGCTACAGTTATTAGTGAACGTTTATTGAGCAATTATAATGTGTGCCAGCACTGTGCTAATGTGCTCATCACAGCAATTCTAGGAGATAGAAAGGATTGCTGCTCCATTTTATGGATGGAAAAACTGAGACTCACTGAGATTAAGTTGTGACCCTATTGCCATAGAACTTGTGAGTGGCAGAACTAGGATTCAACAATATGTCTGTCTCTGGCCCTCTGGATCCCTACTAAAAAAAATTTGTCCCTTCTGCTCTGCTGCTGCTGCTAAGTCGCTTCCCTCATGTCCGAGTCTGTGCGACCCCATAGACAGCAGCCCATCAGGCTTCCCCGTCCCTGGGATTCTCCAGGCAAGAACACCGGAGTGGGTTGCCATTTCCTTCTCCAATGCATGAAAGTGAAAAGTGAAAGTGAAGTCGCTCAGTCGTGTCCGACCCTCAGCGACCCCATGGACTGCAGCCTACCAGGCTCCTCTGTCCATAGGATTTTTCCAGGCAAGAGTACTGGAGTGGGTTGCCCTTGCTTTCTCCACCCTTCCACTCTAGAATTGTGCAGTTCTTAGCAGATTGTGGATTTTATAGAACTTGACGCTGCACCAGATTTTTCAAGGAGAACAGGGGAGATGCAGAAAGTGAATTTTTTGTTCCTCTTTAAGTAAGAAAGAGAGTGGGGAAGACAAAACCAGCTCAATGTCTCAGTGACTTAATTCATAGGGAATGTATCCTTGAGGCAATTTACTATAAGTGAGATCTGGCTCTGCCACTCATGAGCTGAGGGACCTCTGGAAGCCCTTGACCTTGGACCTTGTTTCACTCATTTGTAGAATGCCAGAATAATACCCTTTTCAGAGAGTTTTGGTACAGGTAAAATTTAAAAAGTATTTCCTTCAGGAAGCTCTCTCTGACTCCCTCAGGCTGTACTAAATTCTCCTTAAAGTACCACCTTCTATGCATCTGTTCATCCATGCTGTGTGTTTATCTGTTTATCCTTTATACTCGTCTGTGACCTGTGGGATCCCTGAGGTCTTGAGTGATTTTTCCAGTACCCCCAAAACTTAGCAAAGTGCTTGACTCTGGAGCTTAATAAATATAGTTGAACCGGGTATGTTTTATGAGCCATAAAACAAATAGAGTGATAATGTTTATTGAATATTAAGCACCAAAGAGTTCCTAGTCCTGGACCTGCATTCTGTCATTTGAGCTCCACAACAACCTCTGAGATAGATATCTCCCTTTTACAGAAGAGAAAATGAGGTCAAAAAGAGGTTAAATAACTTCCCAAGGTCACATCGATCATAAATAATAAAGCTAGAATTCAAACCAGGGAAAATGCCTTCAAAACCAATGTTCTGAACAATGTGTATGATTGGGAACAAATTTCTGTTCCAACATTTCTGGGTCTGGGGATTGTTATTCCGAAACAATGAGGCTTCCTTGATGGCTCAGTGGTGAATAATCCGTCTGTCAATGCAGGAGGGAGAAGGAAACGACAACCCACTCCAGTGTTCTTGCCTGCAGAATCCCGGGGACAGTGGAGCCTGGTGGGCTGCCGTCTATGGGGTCGCACAGGGTCAGACACGACTGAAGCAATTTAGCAGCACCAGCAGCAATGCAGGAGATGCTGGTTCGATTCCTGGGTTGGGAAAATCCCCTGGAGAAGGAAATGGCAACCCACTCCAGTATTCTTGCCTGAAAAATCTCATGGACAGAGGAGCCTGGCAGGCTACAGTCCCTGCAATCACAAAAGAGTTGCACATGACTTGGTGACTAAACAACAATTCTGCACAATTAGACCAAAGATGCATGTCTGGCTCACCAAAAGGCAAGATCAAACGCAGGCAGGTGTGTGCTTTTCTGAATCATAAAACCACACTAATAGGAATTATTAATGCCATGATTATTTCTCCTCTCTCCCTTCTTGTAAGCTTTCCTATTCATTTTCAAGCAAGTACTTAACTGGAGGCAGCCAGATGAGTGACTTAGTCATCTGCTGCTCCCTGGTGGTTGCTGATAGAGACCTGGGAGGGTGAAAATAGGATTATTATCCTTTTGACCTGTATGCCTGAACCCCGCCTGGTGGTGAGAGGGCTGCTGGCTGCTATGAAGTAAACAACTTGTCCCCTTGCCTTGAGCTTGGGCTCCAGCTTCATTTGATCTTTGGGACTTGTTTTAATGAGAACAGAAGAGAAGCATAAAAGCAAGCTTTGGAAAGGATCCCCGCATGGCTCACAGTTGTCTGCTTTTATCCTCTTGGCAATATTTCATTGGATTAGTAGGGCAATTTAGACTTACTTTCCTTCTTTTAAAAATAGCCACTTTACATTTAAAAATTAAATGAAAAGCTATCAACTGTAATGAACTCATTTCAATTTTACAAAAATGATTTGTTTCAGCCCCCCGCCCCAGGCCACCAGCTTGCTGCGGTAATCTCTCCAGCATAATTCCAGCAGAGCACACAGTTGAGCAATTTTTCTTTAGGTACAATTTTTTTTTTTCCCCAACAAGCAAAAAGTCTTTTAAAATTAAATTCTAGTTTGAAATGAAATAGCTGAGCCTAGGTCATTACCCCCTGCTCAAAGGAAGTAATTATTAAAAATTAGAGAATTCGTTTTGGAAATGTTAAAGAAAATTTACAGGAAGTTTTGTACTTTTTCCACTGCCAGAATAATGTTATATATGATGGGGGTGGGGATGGGGGACATTAACAGTCTTTCTCCTGGTTTCAGGATGATTCAAGGGCATTACATGTATTCCTAATATTATTACATCAGCTCCACCTCAGATCATCAGGCATTAGATCTCAGAGGTTGGGGACCCCCGGTCTAAATGGTTTTATACTTGAACTGGTACCGATTGGTTAATGGGAGCCAATAAGAGAAGATTATCTTTAGATATATAAATATATTTCTTTAAGGAAAAGATTAAAGATAATATTAAATATTATTATTAAAGATTATCTTTAATTTAAAACCAGGCATGACTTGCTGATTCCCCCAAAGATAGCACTGGGGGATAGTGTAGTGAGATTACAGATCTATGGTGACATTTTTTATCACAGCACTCTTTCTTCATTTGAGATTCTAAGGGGCAATTTTCTTCATATTTTTTTTTTTTAAATGAGCAGGTATGATTTCTAAAAAACAGTATTTTCCCCATCTTCATGGCCGGGAGGCATGCTATCTGTGGATAAGGGAGATCCTGACCTTGGTCAACCTTGCTTAAGAAAAATAAACAATATGTTTCTCCATGATTAGTAAAGAGATGGCGGTAGCACACAGGTTCTCTAAGATATCTTTCTGAGATGCTTCCCTAACATTACGTCACTTCCTTATGATGAATGTGCATGAGATAAGAGCATTCTTGTAAACAGCCAACACTTTTCCTAACACATTTAAAATGTTCACAGGGACCTCCTTGCTGGTCCAGTGTTTAAGAATCTGCCTTGCAATGCAGGGAACATGGGTTTGATCCTTGGTGGGCAACCTAAGATTCCACATGCCACAGAGAAACTAAGCCCGTGCACCACAACTAGAGAATTCATGCACCACATCGAATATCCTGCTTGCAGCAACGAAGACCTGAATACAGTCAAATAAATAAATAAATACTAAAACATTCACAAAATATTGCTTGTACCTGTCCAGAGGAGGAATATGGTTACAAAAGAACCATGTTCAGGAAACTGCATGCCTTCAAGGAGAAAAGCTGTCCCAGGGAGAATCTTACATGAAAGGTAACAGCTTTTGATCAAGGTGAAATTTTCAAGGGGCTCAGTCTTAAGAACCATGTCTATTCAAGTTGAATGTAGCAATGGGGCCATCATTTAGGTTTCCTCCAGAAGCTTGATGCAATGGATAGAACAGGAGTTTCATAGTCTATTATGGGCTGAATTGTATCCTTTCTCCAAAATTAAGTGAGCACTGAAGAACTGATGCTTTCAATTGTGGTCTTGGAGAAGACTCTTGAGTCCCTTGGACAGCAAGGAGATCAAACCAGTCAGTCCTAAAGGAAATCAACCCTGAATATTAACTGGAAGGACTGATTCTGAAGCTGAAGCTCTAATACTTTGGCCACCTGATGCGAAGAGCCAACTCATTGGAAAAGACCCTTATGGTGGGAAAACTGAAGGCAAAAGAAGGGGGCAGCAGAAGATAAGACAGTTAGATAGCATCAGCAACTCAGTGGACATGAATTTGAGCAAACTCTGGGAGATAGTAGAGGACAGAAGAGCCTGGTGTGCTGCAGTCCATGAGGTCACAAAGAGTTGGACATGACTTAGAGACTGAACAACAACCATAACCCCAGAATCCATATGTTCAAACCCTACATAGCACTTTAGAATGGGACTGTATTTGGAGATAAGGCCTTTAAAAAGGTGGTTCACTTAAATTGTGGCTTTTAGGGCAGTCAATCTAATCTGATTGGTGTCCTTATGAGAAGAGAAACTTGAACACACAAAGGAATATGAGGGATACTTGTGCTCATCCCTGACAAGGCTATATAAGGACACAGTGAGAAGACAGCCATCTGTAAGCCAACGAAAGGGGTCTTGGCTAAAAGAGACTAAATCTGCCAACTCTTTGTCCTTGGACTTCCAGTCTCCAGAATGGTAAGACAATAAATTTCTGTTGCTCAAGCAACCTAGTTTGTGGTATTTTGTTATTGCAGTCCTAGCAAACTATTGGAGAAGGCAATGGCACCCCACTCCAGTACTCTTGCCTGGAAAAATCCCATGGATGGAGGAGCCTGGTAGACTGCAGTCCATGGGGTCGCTAAGAGTTGGACACGACTGTGTAACTTTCAAGTAGACAACCTGAGCGACTTCACTTTCACTTTCACTTTCATGCATTGGAGAAGGAAATGGCAACCCACTCCAGTGTTCTTGCCTGGAGAATCCCAGGGACAGGGGAGCCTGGTGGGCTGCCGTCTATGGGGTCGCACAGAGTCGGACACGACTGAAGCGACTTAGCAGCAGCAGCAGCAGCAAACTATTAATAAATCATAGTCATGCGGGATCTAGTTCCCTGACCAGGGATGGAACCCCAGTCCCCAGCACCACTAGACCACCAGGGAAGTCCTCGTTCCTCCTTTCTGTCTCCCATCTTGATGCTTATTTTTTCTGACATCCATCCTTTCTTTTTCCTTCCATTTCTACTGCCGTTATTTTACCTCTTCCTGTCCTCATACACTAACCTTGCAAGTGAGCACTAAATGGTCTCCACAGTCTTTTATTCCCTGGTGATTCCAAGTGCCTAGAACTGTGTCTTTTCAATACATAGTTGTTGAAATACTGGTTTCTTTGACACTGAACTTCAGTTTTTCAAACCACTGTGCAAACTTAATCTTTATAAAATCACATTTTCATTATAAAACTGCCCTATTCAAAACATTTCAGCAGTTCCTCTGTGTTTCTAGGTCAGGTCCAAACTAATTAGTCTAGTGTTTGGACTTTCGCAGACTGGCAGGAGTAGAACTTTCTGGCATTATTTTTTGACACTGACCTGTATAACCTTCTATTCCTGCCCAATGTGTCTGTTCATTGTTCATTAAATGTCTTTCAATGTGTGTCTCCATTGAAAGGCACAAGTATTTCTCTCTATTTGAAATTCATCTCCTAGGAAAAAGTTATAAAATAAAAGACTTATATGACTATATGAGAAATTTAAAGTTTTTATATGATAAAAGATGCCACATAAATATATAAAGTTTACCAACAAAAATATGATAGATATGAAAAAATCAAACACTAAGACATAAAAACAATTAATATTTTTATCATACAAAAAGTTTTTGCAAATCACTTTCCAAAAAAGACAATAAATGAAATTAAAAGATTAAAAGATAATCTAAAAATATTAACAGCAAATGATGGATGAAAATGTCCAGATTCGCTATTAGTCAGAAAAACATATATCTGTGTAAATGTCTGTATCATATTTTGCCATCAGATTTAGTAATAATTTCAAAAGATTAATTGTATCTGAAGGTACCAGAGAGAGAAAACAAGGTCATTGTTTTTGGCAACATAAATTGTTACAACACTTTTGGAAAATAATCTATCGATAATGATTAAAATAAAAAATCCATACACTCTACCTTGAAAGGAAAATGAAAGTGTTAGTTGCTCAGTCACATCTGACTCTCTACGACCCCATGGACTCTAGCCCACCAGGCTCCTCTGTCCATGGAATTCTCCAGGCAAGAATACTGGAGTGGTTTGCCATTTCCTTCTCTGGGGGATCTCCCTGACCCAGGGATGGAACCCGAGTCTCCTGCATTGTAGGCAGATTCTTCACCATTTGAACCACCAGGGATAGGAAACCTATTTTATGGGAATAACTATAAGAACAAATGTATGTCTGTATATATGCCTGCAGTGGTAAAAACAAAAAGCCATTAACAATCTGAAAGTTTATCATCATGAGACTAATGAAAATATGAGGAATGTTATGCAACTACTAAAAATAATGAAAGATCCCTGAATTAAGGAGTGAACTCCACGTTCTATTATCTGAAGAATGCCTTTTGGAAAGTCAGATGCACACGATCCGATTTAGAAGAAAGAACAAATAAACAGAAAAAATACAGAGAAAAGTTAATATCAAGCTATTAATGATGGTTACATGAGAGAATTGGATCTGAAAAGGAAGCCACAGTGAAAAGAGAGATCATTAGCTTTTTCTTTATGCATCTTTATTTTATACACATTTATACATGTTATATGTTACAACAAGCTTGAATTACTCTTGCAATTAAAAAAATAAATCGCAAATAATATAAAGGAATCATAGCCCTTTTCTCCTTTTATAAATCCTACCCGTAAGTCTTGTCTCAAATTAAATTCTAAATTCTCTGAATTTATTGATGGAATTATTTCCTTGGAAACTCACCATCTGGTTCCTTGTTACTACTTTCTAATTGCTGCCTTGAAGTATTATTTTTAAACGCATTGTTATTTAAATTAAGAGTGTAAGTTCTTTGTGATAGGGGCAGACATTCTACACTTTGTTCTCAAGAGTTGTTCAGAGCTGCACAATGTGCTCACTCATTCATTGCTTGAACACATATTTATTGAGTTTCTACCAGTTCCCAAGTTCTGGGCTGGATCCTAAGGATACAACACTGCCCCAGACAAAACATGATCTAAGACTAAAAGTTTGGTAGGAAGAAGGCACCAAGCAAGGTCCTTTAACTGTCATGAAGTTATAAAAGGGGGAAATTACTGTGTATTTTGTTGGCAACTGACACAACTGAAGCGACTTAGCAGCAGCAGCAGCAACAATGATGTTGGAGAAGGCAATGGCACCCCATTCCAGTACTCTTGCCTGGAAAATCCTGTGGGTGGAGGAGCCTGGTAGGCTGCAGTCCATGGGGTCGCTAAGAGTCGGACATGACTGAGCGACTTCATTTTCACTTTTCACTTTCATGAATTGGAGAAGGAAAT
Organism: Bos javanicus; assembly: GCF_032452875.1. Lineage (NCBI taxonomy): Eukaryota > Metazoa > Chordata > Mammalia > Artiodactyla > Bovidae > Bos > Bos javanicus. The sequence continues at coordinate 45,284,526 of NC_083881.1, forward strand.
GGCAACCCACTCCAGTGTTCTTGCCTGGAGAATCCCAGGGACGGCGGAGCCTGGTGGGATGTCGTCTATGGGGTCGCACAGAGTCAGACACGACTGAAGCGACTTAGCAGCAGCAACAATGATGTAGGGGTAAGGAGACTAGGGCCTTCCCTGATGGCTTAGCAGTAAAGAATCTGTCTGAAATGCGGGAGACACAGGAGATGTACAAGACATGGGTTCGATCTCTGGTTTGGGAAGATGCCCTGGAGAAGGAAATAGCAAACAACTCCACTATTCTTGCCTGGGAAATCGTATGGACAGAGGATCCTGGTGGGCTACAATCGATGGGGTCGATAAAGGATTAGACACGACCTGGTGACTAAACAACAACAACAAAAGAGACTCGGCTTTTATTCATCTGTACTGCTCTTTCCTCTGATGACAAAATAACCTATCAAATAAGAAAATAAAATGGAAGTGCTTTTCCTCTATTAATACACTAAACAATTGCAAGGTAATACTGGAATAGGTAGCCATTCCCTTTGTCAGGGGATCATCCCAGCCCAGGGATCCAACCCAGATCTCCTGCATTGCAGGTAGATTCTTTATCATCTGAGCCACCTGGAAAGTCCTTAAGGAGATACCTGTAATGTACTAGGGGCTTCCCTGATGGCTCCGTGGTAAAGAATCCGCCTGCAGAGCAGGAAATGCCAGTTCGAGCCCTCCATCAGGAAGATCCCCTGGAGGACAGCAGGGTAACCCATTCCAGTATCCTTGCCTGGAGAGTCCCAAGAACAGAGTGGCCTGGTGGGCTACAGTCCATAGGGTGGCAAAGAGTCAGACATGACTGAAGCACCTGAGCACGCATGCATATTGTATGAACTTATCTACTAATGATATCAATGTTAATAATGATAACAGCTAATGTTTATTGGGTGCTTACTATGGGCCAAGCCGGGATGTTAATATGCATGGCCACGACGTCAACCAGTCTCTTCACTGTGTTTCATCAACTCCGGGGACCATAAACTTCATTTCTCCTTCACCTCACCCGTGTATAACCTAGCAAAGTAAAAGGAGAATCTCAAGAATCCTACAATCTTTCTTACTTGAAATACAAGTACCTACTCTTTGTTTTCAGGCTTATCTACCTTAAAAAGATTTCCTCCTTGGAACCTTCAAGTCTTTTGCAGTCACTGCATGTCTGAGTAACAAGGAGGAAAACAACAGCAACTAACATTATCCTTAATGTCAAATACAACATTAAGCTTTGTGGGACAGCTTTTCTTCTGCCTGAACATACATTCAATATTTAAACGGACTCATAGCCAAGTCAGTAGAAACAAATGCAAGGAGGGTGTATCCAATCTGTCTAGACTGCGTGGTGACCCACAATGCAATGCGGTGGTGAAGAACAGGGCACGGGGGATCGGCACTCACAGGCTGTGAGAACTTAGCAACCCGCATCAACTCTTTCAGCCTCGGTTTCCTCAGTAAATCAGAACAGTGAAATATCTTCCTCAGAGTGCTGTGGAGATGAGTAAAGTGATGATACCTGCAAGGGCCACGTGGTACTGGAATGCAGTGAGTACTCGAGAAATATTACTGGGTTGGTAAAAAACATCATTGGGTTTTTTCATAAGATGTTATCTGATCAGATCAGATCAGATCAGTCACTCAGTCGTGTCCCCGACTCTTTTCGACCCCATGAATCGCAGCACGCCAGGCCTCCCTGTCCATCACCAACTCCTGGAGTTCGCTGAGACTCACGTCCATTGAGTCAGTGATGCCATCCAGCCATCTCATCCTCTGGCGTCCCCTTCTCCTCCTGCCCCCAATCCCTCCCAGCATCAGAGTCTTTTTCAATGAGTCAACTCTTCACATGAGGTGGCCAAAGTACTGGAATTTCAGCTTTAGCATCATTCCTTCCAAAGAAATCCCAGGGCTGATCTCCTTCAGAATGGATTGGTTGGATCTCCTTGCAGTCCAAGGGACTCTCAAGAGTCTTCTCCAACACCACAATTCAAAAGCATCAATTCTTCAGTGCTCAGCCTTCTTCACAGTCCAACTCTCACATCCATACATGACCACAGGAAAAACCATAGCCTTGACTAGACCAACCTTTGTTGGCAAAGTAATGTCACTGCTTTTGAACATACTATCTAGGTTGGTCATAACTTTCCTTCCAAGGAGTAAGCGTCTTTTAATTTCATGGCTGCAGTCACCATCTGCAGTGATTTTGGCACCCAGAAAAATAAAGTCTGACACTGTTTCCACTGTTTCCGCATCTATTTCCCATGAAGTGATGGGACCAGATGCCATGATCTTTGTTTTCTGAATGTTGAGCTTTAAGCCAACTTTTTCACTCTGTTCTTTCACTTTCATTAAGAGGCTTTTTAGTTCCTCTTCATTTTCTGCCATAAGGGTGGTGTCATCTACATATCTGAGGTTATTGATATTTCTCCTGGCAATCTTGATTACAGCTTGTGTTTCTTCCAGCCCAGCGTTTCTCATGATGTACTCTGCATATAAGTTAAATAAACAGGGTGACAATATACAGCCTTGACGTACTCCTTTTCCTATTTGGAGCCAGTCTGTTGTTCCATGTCCAGTTCTAACTGTCGCTTCCTGAACTGCATACAAATTTCTCAAGAGGCAGATCAGGTGGTCTGGTATTCCCATCTCTTTCAGAATTTTCCACAGTTGATTGTGATCCACACAGTCAAAGGCTTTGGCATAGTCAAGAAAGCAGAAATAGATGTTTTTCTGGAACTCTCTTGCTTTTTCAATGATCCAGCAGATGTTGGCAATTTGATCTCTGGTTCCTCTGCCTTTTCTAAAACCAACTTGAACATCAGGAAGTTCACGGTTCACGTATTGCTGAAGCCTGGCTTGGAGAATTTTGAGCATTACTTTACTAGCATGTGAGATGAGTGCAATTGTGTGGTGGTTTGAGCATTCTTTGGCATTGCCTTTCTTTTGGATTGGAATGAAAACTGACCTTTTCCAGTCCTGTGGCCACTGCTGAGTTTTCCAAATTTGCTGGCATATTGAGTGCAGCACTTTCTCAGCATCATCTTTCAGGATTTGGAATAGCTCAACTGGAATTCCAACACCTCTACTAGCTTTGTTCGTAGTGATGCTTTCTAAGGCCCACTTGACTTCACATTCCAGAATGTGTGGCTCTAGGTCAGTGATCACACCATCGTGATTATCTGGGTCGTGAAGCTCTTTTTTGTACAGTTCTTCTGTGTATTCTTGCCATTGCTTCTTAATATCTTCTGCTTCTGTTAGGTCCATACCATTTCTGTCCTTTATCGAGCCCATCTTTGCATGAAATGTTCCTTTGGTATCTCTGATTTTCTTGAAGAGATCTCTAGTCTTTCCCATCTTGTTGTTTTCCTCTATTTCTTTGCATTGATTACTGAAGAAGGCTTTCTTATCTCTTCTTGCTATTCTTTGGAACTCTGCATTCAGATGTTTATATCTTTCCTTTTCTCCTTTGCCTTTAGCTTCTCTTCTTTTCACAGCTATTTGTAAGGCCTCCCAGACAGCCATTTTGCTTTTTTGCATTTCTTTTCCATGGGGATGGTCTTGATCCCTGTCTACTGTACAATGTCACAAACCTCATTCCATAGTTCATCAGGCACTCTGTCTACCAGATCTAGGCCCTTAAATCTATTTCTCACTTGCACTGTATAATCATAAGGGATTTGATTTAGGTCATACCTGAATGGTCTAGTGGTTTTCCCTACTTTCTTCAATTTAAGTCTGAATTTGGCAATAAGGAGTTCATGGTCTGAGCCACAGTCAGCTCCTGGTTTTGTTTTTGGTGACTGCATAGAGCTTCTCCATCTTTGGCTGCAAAGAATATAATCAGTCTGATTTCGGTGTCGACCATCTGGTGATGTCCATGTATAGAGTCTTCTCTTGTGTTGTTGGAAGAGAATGTTTGTTATGACCAGTGCATTTTCTTGGCAAAACTCTAGTTTTTGCCCTGCTTCATTCCATATTCCAAGGCCAAATTTGCCTGTTACTCCAGGTGTTTCTTGACTTCCTACTTTTGCATTCCAGTCCCCTATAATGAAAAGGACATCTTTTTTGGGTGTTAGTTCTAAAAGGTCTTGTAGGTCTTCATAGAACATAAGATGTTATACAAACACTCAAATGAAAGTTTTGTTTGGTCAACCAGTGCATTATGATAGGCCCCTAGAATTTCTAGCCACTAGAAGAATTAGAGGGATACAAATTTTGTAATTACCTATAAGGGAAAAGAATCTGAAAAAAAAAGCATATATATATATATATATATATATAAACTGAATCACTTTGAAATTAACCTGAAACTAGCACAACACTGTAAATCAACTATACTTCAAATTTAAAAACTAAAATAGAATGAGAACCCCCCTCAAAAAAAAATGTGAAAAAAAAGAAAAAGAAATTATAGCAATAGAAAGAGAAGCCAAAGGGAAGCAATGTCCCTCTCAGCTCACACTTTGGTCGTGCTGGTTTCCAATGCCCTGGGTGATACGTATTTTTGCTTCCAGAGATCTGTGTTTCTGGCATTGAAATGTTTACAAACTCTATAGATGGAACATACAATATCTTGTCTAAAGTTCATTCCAGTACATAATTTTGCCGAAGCAAATTTAAAGAAAAAGAGTAGTAGTCTTATTATTGTGTAAGTCATAACTGTTACTATATAAATGAACAGCCCAATCCATGGACATCCAAATTGTCTGTGAGAAAGGCAGTCCTCCCTGCTGACTCTCACTGAAAAAGACCAAAAGTTACTGAGCAGGACCCATTGGGCCTTCCTAGGACAGGCCTTCCCCTACCTATATCCTTTGCTTTAGCTCCTCTCTGAAGTACCTAGATAATGGTATCTGATGCACATTTCCTGAGTTTTTTTGCAGTTGTGAAAACCCCCACCAAATGAAGATGTTCCACTACTTGATGACCATGAGCACATAGCCCCAGGCCTCCTGGAGCCTAAAGACTATAAAATTAACCCCTGTGACACCACCCTGTTATTGCACCATCAGCCAGTCAGAGACTTGTACACAAGCAGATCAGGTACCCTGTGGAGCCCACCACCAACACACCTCACATAGCTCTTTAAAATGCTTTGCTGAAACCCTTTGGGAGCACGAGGCTTTCTGGGTCGTCAGGAACCTCATCTCCTTCACGGCCCTGCAGGAAATACGTCTCTGCTTCCAAACTCCGACGTTTCAGTTTGGCCGCACTGTGTGTTGGGTGCATGAACTTGGTGAACAAAAATATAATAACTAAGAGTAAAGACTGTAGGTCATGTGATTATCTTCTATAGAGAGGAAATGCCTAAAAATTATTTAGGATCTCTGTTTTCAACTGCCTATTGCATTTTTACATCTGGATGTTCACAGGCAACTCAAAGAGAATTTGGAACTCAGTATAATCTGCCAATTTTCTTTTGAAATATACACCCCCTTCACCCTCTCCCAACAGCTCTAATGTATGGCTTCTTTTTAATTTATGTTCCACCAGGACCTTCTCACATCCTTCAATCTATTGTCACCCCTTCCAAGAGATTAATCTACCTAAAAAACAAGATGTGATTTATGTCATTCTCCTACTCAAAACCTTGCATTGGCTCCTTGGGTTTAAACTATCATTTCATTGGTCAGACCTGATAAATATCACTACTTCTACAGAACAGCTGTGAAAACTTAAAAGAAAAAGAGAAGAAGAGAGAAAAGAAGAAAAAAGAAAACCCAAAGTACAATGAAAATTAGATTAACAAAGCATAAGGAAGCATATGAATATTTTCATAGAAGTCATTGGAGCTAGGATAGGGAAAATAATTCTGCCTTCTACTTTTTTAAAATATCAATCTTATTTACCTAAATGGAGGTAGAATAACACTTAACTCCTCCTCCGCTGGATACCACTTCTCTAAGACTAGGTTTCTGATGACCAGAAAATTGAGTCAATAATTTTGTTACATTGTGATACTTTTTTTGACAGGGAAGGGTACTGCATCCTAACCTCCCACCCCTACTCATATTTCTAATTTCAAAAAGTAAGACAGAAAGAGATGGAGAAGGATGGGCAATGGAATGAAGCATTTTCGTAGATTCTGTTACCAGTAAAAAAAACTTTTCAGGAAGATGCAGAAACACCTTGGCTGCCATGAATGCTGAACATTTTAGTTTTGCACATGCTCATTTGTTGAGAGTTAAAATATGAGTGAGTCAGAAAGAGGGAACAGAAAAGTGTGCCATTTTTGTATGGTTGAACAACACTGGAATAACACCAACATGGTATTATTGCTCCCTGTGATCATCAGAAGAGGATGATATAGATGATATAGATCTAGATCTAGATATTGTCGACTAAAAAAATATGTACAACCTAAAAGCTGAGTTATGTTTTATTCAGCAGAAATTTTTAGTACTTCAAGTCCAAGAGGAAGGTAGTATCTCAAGTAACTTTGAGAGAACTGCTTCGAGAAGTAAGCAGGGAGCTAGGATATATAGGAGTTTTGCAACAAAGGACAGCTAGTTGGAACAAAATATTACTGTTAATTAAAAAAAAAAAAAAACTAAATACCCCATGGAATCCAACACTTTTCTATGTATGGGCGAATGCAAGAGTCGTGGCTCACTGAAATAATTTCTTTGATGTGTACCTCAGTTATCTGGGCCAGTATCCTGTGTTCTCACATCCTGAGTTTTCTCAGGGCTCATGTAGGGAGTGGCTGCAGTCTGATCGCTACTGTTTGCTATGCTAAATCACTTCAGTTGTGTCTCTCTCTTTGCGACCCTATGGACCATAGCCTGCCAGTCTCCTCTGTCCATGGGATTCTCCAGGCATGAATACTGGAGTGGGTTGCCATACCCTCCTCCAGGGGATCTATTCCATGTCTGTTAGTCTCCTGCGTTGGCAGGCAGGTTCTTTACAGGTGGCACTTTACCACTAGTGCCGCCTGGGAAGCCCTGATGGCTGCTAGATGAAAGGTATTCTTCATTTCCTTTCTGAGTTCCCTCAGGGCTCACTGGTTGATCCTCGGAAGTGGCTGCTATCACTGACGACTATGACATCTTTTGTTTACTGATATGGCAGGCAATATTTTATTTCTCAATATATATACATATATATGTTCATATATGTACATATATATGTACGTATATATATATATATATACACACACATATATATATTAAGTGTGTGTGTGTGTGCTCAGTCATGTTCAGCATTTTTTTGCAACCCTAAGGATTAAGACCACCTGTTCCTCTGTCCACAGGATTTTCTAGGCAAGAATACTGGAGTGGGTTGCCATTTCCTACTCTGGGAGATCTTCCCAATCCAGGGATTGAACCTGAGTCTCTTGCATTTCCTGCATTGGCAGGTATATTCTTTACCACTGAGCTGTCTGGGAATATATATTAATAAAAGTGGCCCATTTTAACAAAAGTATAATATCCCCTTAGGAGTACTCTCATCTAGGAAAGCAGGTCATATCCCTCGCCTTTGCACACTCTGTGTGAGCTTTATTTCAATGAATTTGGTCTCTGTCTATGGTCTATCACTGGCTTTGCCCCGAGATCATTGGTCACATTGTCCAGCCTTGCTCTTCAAGTGCTAGGGCAGCACTGATAAAAACAGATCGAGAGACCCTCCTTTTTGGTATATCAAAGCCTTCCAATCTCTGCGGACTTTCATTTTGGTCTGTTGCACGTTGCCACACTTGCTGCCTCACTCCTTCTCCCAACTTCCTATTGGACATATGGGCCTCTTCCTTTTGGTTGTCTGGTCATATGGTCACTCAGCATGTGGTCTGATGAAAGAGAGGTGACTTTGTCATAGCTCTGAATATCAAAATCTTTTTCTAGATATCTGTTCATCTCAGGCCAGGCAGAATGAGAAAAGGGATATTTCCACCCATATCAGCAAAGAAAGGATGTTAGAGTCAACAGCGACTGCAAGTCACCACTGATGGTGAGTGCTGAGGGAACTTAGGAAGGAAAGAATATCTGCCATTTAGCAGCCACCAGAAGAAGGCAATTGCAACCCACTCCAGTAATCTTGCCTGGAAAGTACCATGGAAGGAGGAGCCTGGTAGGCTTCAGTCCATGGGGTTGTGAAGAGTCAGACACGACTGAGTGACTTCACTTCCACTTTTCACTTTCATGCATTGGAGAAGGAAATGGCAACCCACTCCAGTGTTCTTGCCTGGAGAATCCCAGGGACAGTAGAGCCTGGTGGGCTGCCGTCTATGGGGTTGCACAGAGTCGGACATGACTGAAGTGACTTAGCAGCAGCAGCCACCAGACTACAGCCAATACCCAAACCAGATTGATTCATTTTTTGCAGCCAAAGATGGAAAAGCTCTAAATAGTCAGCAAAAACAAGACCAGGAGCAGACTGTGGCTCAGATCATGAACTCCTTATTGCCAAATTCAGACTTAAACTGAAGATTGTAGGGAAAACCAATAGGCCATTCAGGTATGACCTAAATCAAACCCCTTATGACTATACAGTAGAAGTGAGAAATAGATTTAAGGGCCTAGATCTGATAGAGTGCCTGATGAACTATGGAATGAGGTTCGTGACATTGTACAGGAGACAGGGATCAAGATTCAAGGGATTAGATCTGATAGAGTGTCTGAAGAACTATGTACACTGTACAGGAGGCAGTGATCAAGACCATCCCCAAGAAAAAGAAATGCAAAAAGGCAAAATGGCTGTCTGAGGAGGCCTTACAAATAGCTGTGAAAAGAAGAGAAGCTAAAGGTAAAGGAGAAAAGGAAAGCTATACCCATTTGAATGCAGAGTTCCAAAGAATAGCAAGGAAAGATAAGAAAGCCTTCCTCAGTGATCAGTGCAAAGAAATAGAGGAAAACAATAGAATGGGAAAGACTAAAGATCTCTTCAAGAAAATTAGAGATACCAAGGGAACATTTCATGCAAAGATGGGCTCAATAAAGGACAGAAATGGTATGGACCTAACAGAAGCAGAAGATATTATGAAGAGGTGGTAAGAATACACAGAAGAACTATACCAAAAAGATCTTAATGACCCAGATAACCATGACAGTGTGATCACTCACCTAGAGCCAGACATCCTGGAATGTGAAGTCAAGTGGGCCTTAGGAAGCATCACTATGAACAAAGCTAGTGGAGGTAATGGAATTCCAGTTGAGCTATTTCAAATCCTAAAAGATGATGATGTGAAAGTGCTGCACTCAGTATGCCAGCAAATCTGGAGAACCCAGCAGTGTCCACAGGACTGGAAAGGGTCAGTTTTCTTTCCAGTTCCCAAGAAGGGCAATGCCAAAGAATGTTCAAATTACTGCACAATTGCACCCATCTCACATGCTAGCAAAGCAATGCTCAAAATTCTCTAAGCCAGGCTTCAACAGTACATGAACTGTGAACTTCGAGATGGTCAAGATGGATTTAGAAAAGGCAGAAGAACCAGAGATAGAATTGCCAACATCAGCTGGATCATGGAAAAAGCAAGAGAGTTTCAGAAAAACATCTACTTCTGCTTTATTGACTTTGCCAAAGGCTTTGACTGTGTGGATCACAATCAACTGTGGAAAATTCTGAAAGAGATTGGAATACCAGACCACCTAACCTGCTTCCTGAGAAATGCAGAAATGTATGCAGATCAGGAAGCAACAGTTAGAACTGGACATGGAACAACAGACTGGTTCCAAATCAGGAAAGGAGTACATCAAGGCTGTATATTGTCACCCTGCTTATTTAACTTCTATGCAGAGTACATCATGACAAATGCTGGGCTGGATGAAGCACCAGCTGGAATCAAGAATCCCAGGAGAAATATCAATAACCTCAGATATGCAGATAACACCACCCTTATGGCAGAAAGCAAAGAAGAACTAAAGAGCCTCTTGATGTAAATGAAAGAGGAGAGTGAAAAAGTTGGCTTAAAACTCAACATTCAGAAAACTAAGATCATGGCATCTGGTCCCATCACTTCATGGCAAATAAATGGGGAAACAGTGGAAATGGTGAGAGATTTTATTTTTTTGTGGGCGGGGGGTTTCCAAAATCACTGCAGATGGTGACTGCATTCATGAAATGAAAAGACACTTGCTCCTTGGAAGAAAAGTTATGACCAACCTAGACAGCATATTAAAAAGCAGAGACATCACTTTGCCAACAACAGTCCGTCTAGTTAAGGCTATGGTTTTTCCAGTGGTCATGTATGGATGTGAGAGTTGGACTATAAAGAAAGCTGAGTGCTGAAGAATTGATGCTTTTGAACTGTGGTGTAGAAGAAGACTCATGAGAGTCCCTTGGACTGCAAGAAGATCAAACCAGTCCATCCTAAAGGAAATCAGTCCTAAATATTAATTGGAAGGACTGATGCTGAAGCTGAAATTCCAATACTTTGGCCACATGATGTGAAGTACTACTGGTTGGAAAAGACCCTGATGCTGGGAAAGATTGAAGGTGGCAGAAGAAAGGGACAACAGAGGATGAGATGGTTGGATGCCATCACCGATGCGACGGACATGAGTTTGAGTAGGCTTCGGGTGTTGGTGTTGGTGTTGGACAGGGAAGACTGGCCTGCTGCAGTTCATGGGGTCACAAAGAGTTGGACAGGATTGAGCGACTGAATTGAACTTAACTGTGACTACAGCCACTCCTTAAAAAAACTCACCTCAGGATGAGTTTTCACTCCAGATATGAAAACAAAGAACACTGGCTCCAGGTAGCTGAGATGCATATCAAAGGAACAGTTTCTGAAGTGATAAATTCCTTAACTTGAGATATCTGGTTTTCCTTTAATTAACAATAGTCTTTTGATGTTCAGACTACCTGCCCTTTGTTGCAAAACTTCTATATAACCTGACTGCCCCCATCACCTCCTCAGAGCAGTTCTTTCAAGGTTACTTGAGATGCTCCCTTCCTGGCTTGAAGTCCTAAAAATTCCCACTGAATAAAACATAGCTCTCAACTTTTAGGTTGTGAATACTTTTTAAGTCAACAAGAACACATCATGTGAATTATTTTTGACGCAACTGATATTGTAATGTCTTATATGTATACCCATCCTGGGTGATATGTCAAATAAATGACCTTCAAAAGGATCATAAGCTTTAGTTTCCTTCTCTTTAAATAGAGATAATGATTCCTATAGCATGTCAGTGGAGCCAAAGCAAAATAATGGATAAACCTTTGTGAATTCTAAAAACTCATATTCATATAATTTATTTCATAGATACAACTATTTTCAAGAGACTTGGTGTTTTTAGATCAAGAATAGCCATGATAAAAAATTTGAAAACAATTAAATTATTCAGATGCTACTTCACTTGAGTCTCTGAGTGTCAGATTTTAATCACATATATTTATAACTCCTTCATAAAAGAGTAGAGAAAACTGTAAAGTATAATTTAAAGGATTCTAGAAAATTATAGAATATTACAGATCAAATAACAGTACAAAAACCAGACAGACTGGTTATCAGTTGGAATATCCTGTAAAGATGTGGAGGTACCAAATAAAACCATTTCTAACAGAATTAGAAAGTGTCCAGAAGTAGAATTTCATAAGTACAAATAAAAAGTTAGATCTAAGTTGTATCTGGCATATATATACAGCTAATGACCTAAGACCAACAGAAATGCCTGCCCAGGGCACAGACTGTGGCTATAGGAAAATGGTTCTTAAAGGAAAAAAAAGAAGAAAAACCCAGGAATATCATTTTCATTCTCCCTTGGATTTTGCTAATCTATGATTTTCTAATACTTAAAGAGTCCTTGATAGTGTGTTAGGGATAGTGCTAAGCGCTTTATGTGGCTTAACTCATTTCTCCTCATCACAGTCCTATGAAGCAGTCATGCCACCATCAACCCATCTTACAGATAAAAAGACTGAGGCTTGGTTTTTTATGTCTTATTCATTTAATCCTACTACATTCCTGGGGAGTATTTACACTATTATTCCTATTTAACTGACAAGAAGCCCCAGGTTCAGTTGGAGTTAGGAAAAAGAAGCCACATTAACAAAGAGAAAGGGTGGACTCAAGTTTGTGAACTTTGATAAATGAAAGTTTACTTTGCAGTGAGACTAAAATAGGCAGGAAATGGCAGCAAGCAGCAGAAGTGGGTAGTGGATATCCTTTTCCCTGGTAGATTTCTGTCTGTAGAGCCAAGGTTACCACCTATGAGCCTTTGTTTAGGGATGTGGGGAGAGGCTTATGGTGACTAGTAACAGCAGTGGTTCGGTTCAGTTCAGTTCAGTCACTCAGTTGTGTCTGACTCTGTGACCCCATGAACTGCAGCATGCCAGGCCTTCCTGTCCATCACCAGCTCCTGGAGTTTACTCAAACTCGTGTCCATTGAGTCGGTGATGCCATACAACCATCTCATCCTCTGTTGTCCCTTTCTCCTCCAGCCTTCAATCTTTCCCAGCATCAGGGTCTCTTCAAATGAGTCAGTTCTTTGCATCAGGTGGCAAAGTATTGGAGTTTCAGCTCCAGCATCAGTCCTTCCAGTGAATATTCAGGACTGATCTCCGTTAGGATGGGTTGGTAGGATCTCCTTGCAGTCCAAGGGACTCACAAGAGTCTTCTCCAACACCACAGTTCAAAACCATCAATTCTTCAGCACTCAGCTTTCTTTATAGTCCAACTCTCACATCCATACATGACTACTGGAAAAACCATAGCTTCGACTATATTGACCTTTGTTGGCAAAGTAATGTCTCTGCTTTTTAATATACTTGTCTAGGTTGGTCATAACTTTCCTTTCAAAGAGTAAGCGTCTTTTGATTTCATGGCTGCAGTCACCATCTGCAGTGATTTTGGAGCCCCCAAAAATAAAGTCAGCCATTATTTCCACTGTTTCCACATCTATTTGCCATGAAGTGATGGGACCAGATATCATGATCTTAGTTTTCTGAATGTTGAGCTGTGGGAGCTCATGAAAAAAAAGAAATAAATAAATAAAATGATAGCTGAGCTCTATGCTATGCTATGCTAAGTCACTTCATTCGTATCTGACTCTGTGTGACCCCATAGACGGCAGCCCACCAGGCTCCCCCATCCCTGGGATTCTCCAGGCAAGAACACTGGAGTGGGTTGCCATTTCCTTCTCCAATGCATGAAAGTGAAGAGAGAAAGTGAAGTTGCTCAGTCGTGTTCGACTCTTAGCGACCCCATGGACTGCAGCCTACCAGGCTCCTCCGTCCATGGGATTTTCCAGGCAAGAGTACTGGAGTGGGGTGCCATTGAGCTCTATGCTAAACACGTCTTAATTTTCAGATTAAGCATTTGAGATTGGCAATATAATTATCTCCATTTAGAAAACAGGGACACCAAGGCTGATAAATGTTGTTTGTTGTTGTTTTAGTTGCTAAGTTGTGTCTGACTTTTGCGACACCATGGACTGTAGCCTGCCAGGCTCCTCTGTCCATGTGATTTCCCAGGCAAGAATACTGGAGTGGGTTGTCATTTCTTTCTCCAGGGGCTTTTCCTGACCCAATAATCAAATCTGTCCTGCATTGGCAGGCCGGTTCTTTACCACTGAGCCACCATGGAACTCCAGATATGTAAGTGACAGAGGTCAAATTAAAAAAACGTATATTCTATCTTCAAAGTGCATGATCTTTATCAACATGTGAGTTTTTATTACTACAGTCCCTAGTAATGATTGATATATAGCCAACTTATTATGTAAGCAAGTTGTAGGAAAAAATGGCATAGGTCGTACATAAAACTTTATTAAATGAAACAAACTATTTTTTTCTTGTCATTACCTACTGACTCATCTTTGTCCACGCTTTGATTGACTAAAGTTTTATTCTTCCTGTCCGGACCTAACCTTGAACTCTTTTCTTGACATCTATTCAAAGGGAAAAGGAGAGGGGAAAGAATGGTTCAGAACACCCACATACTGGAATATAAAGTTGAAAAAGCCAAGCCACTTAAAATTTTGGTCCGTCCTCATGCATAGCATACATATTAACACTCTTAATGAAAGACTGTAGTGAATTAATATAATTAATATAAAGGTTTTAGGGAAATACCTACTTGCTTAACCTCTCTGATAAAGTCACCAGAAAGAACTCAGCAGCTTAATCTGTATCAAGGTGACCGAGCTAAAACAATTCTGTACCATGTTTATACACTGACCTCCTTTCCTAATGTTAATTTATACCTCCAAGGGAAGGATCATTTCATGCCTAATGAGGATGACAAAACGTGAGGACAATGATATAACACGGTGAAATGGAACAATGTTTACTGGTTGGGAATCTGGAAGATGACTGTTAGCTCTGCCGTCAATGAGCAGCTGTGTGACCTAGAACAAGTTACTTTATGTCTCTGGGCTTCAGTTTTCACAAATGTGAAAATAACGGGGGTTAAATTAAGTAATCTGGAGTTACTTTAAAAGGTAGTTACACTTCCAATCAGAGTGTGAAAGTAACCCAGATACTGCTGGGCATACTGGCCATCTGTTTGGAAACTGAAAACACTCTTGAAAAATAACTCATGTGTCAATTGCTGGGATCCAGGGCCATGTTCAGAAAAATAGTGAGTGGCCAGATGAAGTCCAAATCCTAGAGGTAAGGGGTTTGCTGAGAAAGAAATTATCCCAAAGAAAGAGGTTTATATACTGGCAAAGCCATGTGATCTCATAGTGTCTGGCACTCAAAGATTAGTGCTCTCGTCCACCCACGCATGGGCTCCATAGGGATGGATAGGATTTTTAAGCCAAAACTTAAGTATAATAGCTATTTCATCCTGCCCTGTAAAATCCTCTGATGTCTTCAGCACTGGTTGGGACCCCTCCAGCTGATTAGATGGTTTAGCACTATGACTGGAGCGTGGAGTCCAATTGGGATTGAATTGAGTTCCAACCCACCACCTTCCAACTGTGTGACCTTAGGCTAGTGACTTAATAGTTATGAACCTGTTTCTTCATCTCTCAAATGAGAATTATGTCTCCTCTCTCAAAGTCTATTGAGAGAGTTTAACTTAAAAATTGCTGGAAAGCATTCAAGCAGCGCCTTGCCAGTGGTATCTGTTCAATGTGTGCTGGTTACTATTGCTACCACCATGACTGAGACTGCCATTACAGTCAAGCTGAAGAGGAGAGAGCCTTTCTTGGCTGCTTGAGTTCATCACAGGCCACAAGTGTGGATTGATGATCATTACTTGTAAATTTGCAGTGTCCTCAGAAGCAAAGGGAAGCCTTCCTTACTGAGTGAAGTGTCATTGAGTTAGTGGTCAGGCCAGGCCAACACAGGGGCACCAGGGGAGCTGTGCACTGCTGTGCTTACAGTGGCCACTGGTGGGAAAGTTCTTTAAGTACTGAAGGGGTGAAATGACAGCGCCTTCCAAGAGCAGTTGTTTTTTTTTTTTTTTTGAAGCATTGCACAACTTATGGGGGAATCTGCAGCATATCCCTGGAAAGTATTTTCAAGGAACTGTCAGGGGATCTTGGAAAATCTGGGTTCATTCATTGTGTCAAAAGGGAAGCCCCAGTGACTCAGTGGTAAAGAATCTGCCTGCTAATGCAGGAGACACACAACAGGCTCAGGTTCAATCCCTCGATCGGGAAGATCCTCTGGAGTAGGAAACGGCAACCCACTCCAATATTCTTGACTGGGAAATCCCATGGACAGAGGAGCCTGACAGGCTACAGTCCAAGGGGTTGCAAATGAGTTGAACATGACTTAGCAACTAAAAAACAATTGCATCAAAAATATTTACTGAGCCATCACTATGTGTCAGGAATTCTTCTAGGGTCTCTGCCATCATGAAACTTTCATTCTAGGACTGACAGTATGTATATAAATAGCAATCAGTCTGTGAAAATAATAAAATGTCTTGGAAACTATGACAGAGAGTACAGGGGTCTTCAGGCAGGGCCCCACTGTGCAGATGGCACTGGAGCTAAAACCAAAAACGAGAAGAAGGAACTCTCCTTGGGAAGATTTGGGGCAAGTTTGGGTCAGACAAAAGGAACATCAAGTGCAAAGATCCTGGGTTGGGAATGAGAGACAAAGCAAGAAAGGCTGCAGCAAACAAGTGGGCAAGTAGTATGAGGTGGGAGAAGTTGGGAGAAGCCAGATGGATCCAAAGGACCTCTGAGTCCACATAGACACACACACACACACACACACACAAATGTCTTTGAAAGAAAAGCCTCCTAAACTAAAAGCCAAAATAAGCAGTAGGGTAAAATACCATTCTAAATATAATTTCTAAACAGACAAATGAAGTGATGGAGTTCATTATCAGAGAGGCGGGTCATCACATTCAGCATGTAGTACAGTACAATGCTGGACTGTGAGGTTGCATAAACTCCATGTTTTGAGGCAGGGTCCTACTCATTTCTTATCAAAAAGGGGTCAGTGGGCTGTGTTTTCAAACATTATTCTAATAGAAACTAGTAGACGTCACAGAATGACCATGGACCCATACTAGAAGGTCAGGGGTCAAGCTCAAATTGCATGACTATAACATCTTAAGTGGAAGACCTTGGAAACTCCACTTGACCTCATTGAGAGTATTTGTTTATCCTTGCTTTTGCACTGTGGTGTTGGAGAAGACTCTTGAGAGTCCCTCGGACTGCAAGGAGATCCAACCAGTCCATTCTGAAGGAGATCAGCCCTGGGATTTCTTTGGAAGGAATGATGCTAAAGCTGAAACTCCAGTACTTTGGCCACCTCATGCGAAGAGTTGACTCATTGGAAAAGACTCTGATGCTGAGGGACTGGGGGCAGGAGGAGAAGGGGATGACAGAGGATGAGATGGCTGGATGGCATCACTGACTCGATGGACGTGAGTCTGGGTGAACTCCGGGAGTTGGTGATGGACAGGGAGGCCTGGCGTGATGTGATTCATGGGGTCGCAAAGAGTCGGACACGACTGAGCGACTGAACTGAACTGAACTGAGGTTTAAAATAATTGTTACCACATAAGTCAATTATAGGGTTTCCCTCATAACTCAGTCAGTAAAGAGTCTGCCTGCAATACAGGAGACCCAGGTTTGATTCCTGGGTTGGGAAGATCCCCTGGAGAAGGAAATGGCAACTCCAGTATTCTTGCCTGGAGAAATCCATGAACAGAGGAGCCTGGCAGCTACAGTCTATGGGGTCGCATGAGTTGGACATGACTGAGCGACTAAACCCAGGCTGTGAAAATTAAACAAAATAGTGAAGGACAGGGAAACCTGGCATGCTACAGTCCATGGGGTCAAAAAGAGCCAATCAGGACTTACTTATCACCCAAATATTTCTTAGTGGTTTTACGTTTCTTTTTTAACATTTCTTATTAAAATTTCTTGTCACTGCTGTTTTGAAGTAAAACCACTAGAGGTCAGAATTTCACGTAAATTGTTTAAGGAAACCACCAACGTTGGGGGAAGAAAGAATGTCTACTAAGCAGCATAAAATAATAAATTTAAGGTGAAGAAAGAAAAATAAAAATGGCTTTCAACAAATAATTTTTGATAACTAGAGCAATACTCATTCTCAAAACTGCTATTCAATGGACTTAGCCAAATAGGAAGAAGAGGGAAAGACAAACAAAATTTGTTAAGTAACTGTTCTCGACACCGATACAGTTTAAGGTTCACATTGATTATCTGATGTTATTCTTAAAACATGTCTGCCATGAAACTCATTTTGCAAATAAAGAAACTAAAGTATAGACAGATGTGATATCATCCTGAATGAAGATCAAGCAGGTACAATCCAATGTTTTCCACTAAGTCAAGTTTGTGAAATAGTGCAGGAAAAAATGGTGTCTCTGTGTTAGATAACATACTATATGACAGATTAACATTAACAGTTTTCTGTTTGCCATTCTATATATTTTTATTTAATTCCAAGCCTCCTAAATGAATCTAGGGAAAGTTCCTTTTGTTGTCTGTTTCTCAGAGTATTTAGAAGTTTCTGAGCACAGTGCTGATAAATATGGTATTGAGATGATTAGCCATGAAGAAAAACATAGACCAGCTTGCTTTTAGGAAAAATATTTTGAACAAGGGCAATAATCTAGTTCTTTAAAAATGTTTACTTAGCCATCAAACCTTTCTTTTTTGTCATTTTGTAGAGATAAATATATAAATCTGCCTTATTCAGGGGTGGGGAAGACTATCATCACGTTCATAAGAGGATGAGGCAGTCTATATCTTGAGGGAAGACAAAAATCATTTCTGTGTTTTGGGGTATCCACAATGTCTAGCACAGGACAGAGAGCAGAGGTAGGGCAGTGATGAATAGGCTCTTGATGCTATACGTGTTGTGTACATAGAGGCAATTTGCAAATTAAAAAAATGAGTTACGTGGGTCCTGACCCCAAGAGTTTTTAATCTAATACCAGTTTGAAATGTAGGTACAAGCTTTTTCCTTAGCTTGAAACCTTTAGCATTGTACATGATGCCTGGGTTCCCTGGTGGCTCAGACGGTAAAGCATCTGCCTACTATACGGGAAACCCGGGTTCGATCCCTGGGTTGGGAAGATGCCCTGAAGAAGGAAATGGCACCCCACTCCAGTACTCTTGCCTGGAAAATCCCATGGACAGAGGAGCCTGGTAGGCTGCAGTCCATGGGGTTGCAAAGAATCGGACATGACTGAGCGACTTCACTTCACTGATGCCTGGGACTTAGTAGGTATTCAGTATGCTCCAGAATCTTGGAATCACTTTAATAAGAATTTCTTTAATAAGAAATATGGAATCCATTTGATGCCAAGTCCCTGGGCTCTAGGGGAAGAAGAAATTGTACCAAGTCCATAACAGACTTAGTTCTGGAATCCGGGGTTCTTAAGGGGTCCTTTCCAAGTCTTTCTTCCCTGGGAGCACTCACTTCTTCCTTCTGTCACATTCTCACTTGTAATCATCTCATAATTTCTACATACACTCAGAAAGAGAGTTAAAGGGGTTTCCACTGTTTGGAGTCTTAAGAGAGTTGCTAATGGGAAGGGAAAAGTTTTGTGTTAAATTAAAAAAATGAGAGTTGGAAGATTCATGTGGACACTATGCTGGTATCCAACACATATTAATTGCTCTCTGCTTTCCCTCTTAAATTATTTACCATTTCATTGCTCATGACACTGATATATATATATATATATATATATATGAAAAATGTAAAAGTGTTAGTTACTCAGCTGTGTCTGACTATTTGCAATCCCATGGACTGTAGCCCACCAGGCTCCTCTGTCCATGGAATTCAACTGGAGTGAGTTGCCATGCCCTTCTCCAAGGGATCCTCCCAACCCAGGAATTGAACCCAGATCTCCTACATTACAGGCAGATTCTTTATCATCTGAGGCATCAGGAAAGCATATATATATATATATATAATTTAATGCATCTCTTGTACATAAAATAGTGCTTAGCACATTCAATATATGTTGGCTGAGTTGAAATGACTAGAATCATTGAATTGGAGTACACTGTCTTTTGGACATTATTTTAACAATACTTTGTCCATTCTTCCTCCAGTTTGAAAGTTGCAGTTTCTCTGTAAGGAAAACTGCTTAACATTTCTATTCTCAAATGGATTCTCCCTTTGAAGGGACAGAAACATTTTAATTTTCCTCTATTCTGTGGAAAGTCCAGTAATGGTTTTAAGTAAATACTTTGTTTCTGACTGAAACTTTCTTTTCTGAACATTGACCCTCGCATTATTCATTTATTCACCCAAGAAATTATTTGGAAGCCCCAAGGTCTCATTGTTCTTCCTTGCATTTATTTTATGGTATCAAAGGTTAAAACTTAGATTGCAATCTTAGGAGGAAATTAATTCACTGATTAAGAAAAATGCATTTTAAGCAATACACATTTAAATCACTGACAAGCACAGGGCGATGTTTTTCTGTTGTGTCTGTGTGTGTGTTTTTAAGACCTTTTTTTCAACTTAAAATTTTAAGTAGCTGCAATTCTTCCACCCTCTAGCCTGGAGAAACAGAGCATGAATTACTAACGAAGGAGCACCGATCTGTACTGCAGTGACCACTTCCAGAACAAAAGGGTCAGAGCTGAAACCAAGAAAACAGGAGCATTTTTTAATCAACCAGTTGCTTGAAGCGCATTTGGACCTTGGCCCTACTTGAAAAAAAAAAAAAATTCCAATATTCTATCGTCCTTCTGTTGAAGGCTCTTGGCCCTAAAGTCTCCACTTGCAAATAAAGAAATGCTTATTTCTATACCATCTCCAATCCTTTATTTGTTTTATTTTTATTATTTATTTTTTTTGGAGGGGGTTGTTTGGTTTCGAAGAACATAGAAGTATAATTATAAACATACTGATCTTTCAACATTTACAATAAACAGTATTTGGAAAAAGCAGGCTACAAGAAAAAGGGGAAACATGTCTGATGTTTGTTATGCAACTACTATGTTCCAGACATTAAATATTTTTTTGCAAATATTACTTTATTTAATCATTACTCCAGTGGTGAGTGGAGAGGATGATAACACTTTCCCCCACTCCTAATACGAAAGAGCTTAGGTTCAGAGAGTTAAAACGTTTCCTAAAGAGCATGTAGCTAGAAAGAAACGAAACAGAAATTTTCAGCCTGGTCCATGTCTCACTAAGGTAATTTTTTCTGTTATCCAACACTTCTCAAAATGGACCACACACTTTGATTATGACTGTAGAAAAATATGATTAATAGGGGACACAAGTTTAAGAGACATGGAAGAAATAAAAACAACATGCTGAGATGACAGTGCCATTTTCCTTTTTTGGCATTTTTTTTTTCTTACTGCCACCTCCAATTCTTGATGGACCCCTCTTCATTGGAACCCAGGAGTCCATTAATTTATGAAATGTATAAAAGAATTAAAGTTTACTGAGCTTTTGTCTAGTAGCTTTACCAGAATCAGTATGAGAAAACAGTTGGAGTAAAAACAGTCCATGAATAGAGATGTTATTAACAAAAGGAATCCTGTCTGTGTATCCCCCCTGGAGCTGCAAGGAAGGCGGAATATCCCCCTGTCCCAGGTGAATTCTATCACATCCCTGTCCCAGGCTTCTACTCCCTCCCGGGGTTCTCTTACTTAACATCAAGGGAGTACCAGGACATTGATTTTCCTAAAATAGAAGGAGAGTAGAACTCTAGCGGGGAGAGTAGAAAACTCTAGGGAGGAGAGTTAGAGAAAGTGGGAGCTAGAGTGGCACTGAGCCATGAAGTAAGAGAGCCTACTTATTAGATGGGAAAATTTCACTTTTTTTCTTTCCTCACCTTTGGGTCCTGGTGAAATGGTGTGTGTGGCACAGACTTCAGTCGTAGGACGACTGTCGAGGTCCAGACCCAGACTCTGAATTTGCAAAAGAAAGAGCACCAGGAGAATGAACTGGTTTCTTCGAACTTGGGCTCCAAAGCCACCCATTGCTGCGGTTTCCTCAAAAAAGGGCTGCCTCAAAGTGCCAAATAAACAGTTCGATTTTTAATGAAAACTTCTTCTTTGGGGAAGAAAGGGAAATATCTGGAACACACATTCCAAAAAGGGCTGTAAAGACAGGAAGGAAGCATATCTTAGGTTGTTTATTTTCTCAGTGTTCCAAATGAGCCGTACATTTTCCAGACTATTTACTTTCAAGTGACAAGAGTTTATTGAAAATTATCTCTGAACTAAACACTCAAGTGTGCAGGTCAGTAGAAACACTCCAGAAAATAGAACAGATATACCTTTGGCTTAGTACATGAATGGATAATTTAATGCCCAAATTGCACTTAAATGTTGGGGTTCCAGAAAGACTGAGCCAGAGATTTTATGAATTACCTACATATTATATAATCATTGTGCATGGCTTTGAGCTTTTTAACAAGGAAATATTCATTACCTGTTTCTGGTGTCAGTTGAACACTAATACTCTTACTGCTCTCCATAAGCTTATTTCCTTCTCTTGCTACAAAGAATTGTCTTGGGGTTAAACCCCAAAGGAAAGAACACCACTTACTGCAAAGCAATTAGGCAATAAGTATCAAGAATGTTAAAAATATGTATAGCCTTTGCCCTAGTAACTGGCCTTCTGGTACACTGCCTTAAAGAAATACTGTGAAATGTGGACAAAGCTTTGATTAAAAGATGTGGCCAAAGCAGGAAGGGGCATCAACTGCCTAATGACATATTGTTGTTGTTTAGTAGCTAAGTCATGTCTGACTCTTTTGTGACCCCGTGGACTGTAGCCCACCAGGATCCTCTGTCCATGGGATTTCCCAGGAAAGAATACTGGAGTGAGTTGCCATTTCCTTCTCCAGGGGATCTTCCTGACTCAGAGATCAAACTTGTGTCTCCTGCATTGGCAGGCAGATTCTTTACCACTGAGTCAATGATATGTTGCTGCTGCTGCTAAGTCGCTTCAGTCGTGTCCGACTCTGTGTGATCCCATAGATGGCAGCCCACCAGGTTCCTCCTTCCCCGGGATTCTCCAGGCAAGAACAGTGGAGTGGGTTGCCAGTTCCTTCTCCAATGCATGAAAGTTCATGAAAAGTGAAAGTGAAGTCGCTCAGTCGTGTCCGACCCTCTGCGACCACGTGGACTGCAGCCTACCAGGCTCCTCCATCCATGGGATTTTTCCAGGCAAGAGTACTGGAGTAGGGTGCCATTGCCTTCTCCGCAATGATATGTTAAGGGTTGCCAGATCATAGTACATACAAATGTGTGAGCGTGCAACATGACAATTTTATTAAAAGAAGGAAATGGCGACCCACTCCAGTATTCTTGCCTGGGAAATCTGATGGGTATAGGAGCCTGATGGGTTGCAGTCCATGTGGTCACAAAGAATCAGATACAACTGAGCTACTAAACAACAATTATGGAGGCTAGAAATCTGAGTTCAAGGCATTGGCAAAGCATGCCTCTTCTGAAGACACTAAGAGAGGATCAGTTCCAGGCTCTCTCATAACCCCTGGTAGTGCCTCAAGGCGCTACAGTATGAGGTCTTGGGAGTAGGACTTCAACATAGGATTTTTCTATTTTGGCCTGCTGCTACTGCTAAGTCGCTTCGGTCGTGTCCGACTCTGTGCGACCCCATAGACGGCAGCTCACTAGACTCCTCTGTCCCTGGGATTCTCCAGGCAAGAATACTGGAATGGGTTGCCATTTCCTTCTCCAATTTTTTTGGCCTGAGGAGACTCAATTCAACGCATAACAACAGACTAGTACTATGACTAGACTTATCTTTTCATAAGTCATACAGGGAAAGGGAGGGAAAGGAACTGGCATTGTTTGAATAGTCATTATGTGCAAAGATAGCCTTGGTCTCTTAACTTGCTTATTTTCTTTAAACCTGAAGATAGCCCTGTGGAATAGATAGTAATTCCCTTGCTTTGAAGCTCAGAAAAGTTGAGCAGTTTTCCCAAGGCCTCTGTGATGGTTGCTTTTAGGAGTCGACTGGATCATGGGAGCCAGACCCTCGGCTATACAGTTTTTCTGGGCATGTCTGTGAGAATGTTTCCAGATGAGCTTAGCATTTGAACTGGTAGACTGAGTAAACCAGTTTGGCCTCCCCAAAAGAGGGGCTCTCATCCAATTCTTTGAGTGCCTGAGTACAACAAAAAGACAGAGAAAGGAAGAATTTGCTCTTTGCCTGAGTGACAGAACTGGGACTGATGTTGTCCTACACTTGGACTAGAACTTACAGCATCATTTATGCTGGTTCTAGAGCCTTTGGACTGGGACAGGTATTTATATCATTGTCTTCCTCAATTCTCAAGGTCTTCGGGCTTAGCCTGAAGGTATGCCACTAGCTTTCCCAGGTCTCCAGCTTGCAAATGGTAGATCATGAGACTTTACATCCTTCACAATCATGTAAGCAAGTTTCATCTAATAGATCTCTTTCTTGAGGTATAGATATGCATATCTATAGATATGGGCATATACAGAGGTATATGCTGAAGAATGTATAGAATGAAGCAGGGCAAAGGCTAATGGAGTTTTGCCAAGAAAACGCATTGGTCATAGCAAACACCCTCTTCCAACAACACAATAGAAGACTCTACACGTGGACATCACCAGATGGTCAACACCGAAATCAGATTGATTATATTCTTTGCAGCCAAAGATGTAGAAGCTCTATACAGTCAGCAAAAACAAGACCGGGAGCAGACTGTGGCTCAGATCATGAACTCCTTATTACCAAATTCAGACTTAAATTGAAGAAAGTAGGGAAAACCACTAGACCATTCAGGTATGACTTAAATCAAATCCCTTATGATTATACAGTGGAGGTGAGAAATAGATTCAAGGGATTAGATTTGATAGAGTGCCTGAAGAACTATGGACAGGGGTTCATGACATTGTATGGGAGACAGGGATCAAGACCATCCCCAAGGAAAAGAAATGCAAAAAGCAAAATGGCTGCCTGAGGAGGCCTTACAAATAGCTGTGAAAAGAAGAGAAGCTAAAGGCAAAGGAGAAAAGGAAAGATATATCCATTTGAATGCAGAGTTCCAAAGAATAGCAAGGAGAGATAAGAAAGCCTTCCTCAGTGATCAATGCAAAGAAATAGAGGAAAACAATAGAATGGGAAAGACTAGAGATTTCTTCAAGAAAATCAGAGATACCAAGGGAACATTCCATGCAAAAATGGGCTCGATAAAGGACAGAAATGGTAGGGACCTAACAGAAGCAGAAGATACTAAGAGGAGGTGGCAAGAACACACAGAAGAACTGTACAAAAAAGATCTTCATGACCAGATAACCACGATAGTATGATCACTGACCTAGAGCCAGACATCCTGGAATGTGAAGTCAAGTGGGCCTTTGGAAGCATCACTATGAACAAAGCTAATGGAGGTGATGCAATTGCAGTTGAGCTATCTCAAATTCTTAAAAAAGATGCTGTGAAAGTGCTGCACTCAATATGCCAGCAAATCTGGAAAACTCAGCAGTGTCCACAGGACTAAAAAGGTCAATTTTCATTCCAATCCCAAAGAAAGGCAATGCCAAAGAACACTCAAACTACTGCACAATTGCACTTAGCTCACACGCTAGTAAAATAATGTTCAAAATTCTCCAAGCCAGGCTTCAACAGTATGTGAACTATGAACTTCCAGATTTTCAAGCTGGTTTCAGAAAAGGCAGAGGAACCAGAGATTAAATTGCCAACATCTGTTGAAACATCAAAAAAGCAAGAGAGTTCCAGAAAAACATCTACTTCTGCTTTATTGACTATGCCAAATCCTTTGACTATATGGATCACAATAAACTGTGGAAAATTCTGAAAGAGATGGGCATATCAGACCACTTGACCTCCTTCCTGAGAAATCTGTAGGCAGGTCAGGAAGCAACAGTTAGAACTGGACATGGAACAACAGACTGATTCCAAATAAGGAAAGGAGTACATCAAGGCTGTATATTGTCACCCTGCTTATTTAACTTATATGCAGAGTACATCATGAGAAATGCTGGACTGGATGAAGCACAAGTTGGAATCAAGAATGCTGGGAAAAATATCAATAACCTCAGATATGCAGATGACACCACCCTTATGGCAGAAAGCAAAAAAGAACTAAAGATCTTCTTGATGAAAGTGAAAAAGGAGACTGAAAAAGTTGGCTTAAAACTCAACATTCAGAAAACTAAGATCATGGCATCTGGTCCCATCACTTCATGGCAAATAGATGGGGAAACAGTGAGAGACTTTTTTAGGGTGGGGCTCCAAAATCACTGCAGATGGTGACTATAGCCATGAAATGAAAAGACGCTTACTCCTTGGAAGAAAAGTTATGACCAACCTAGACAGCTGCCATCTATGGGGTCGCACAGAGTCAGACACGACTGAAGTGACTTAGCAACAGCAGCAGACAGCATATTCAAAAGCAGAGACATTACTTTGCCAACAAAGGTCCATCTAGCCAAGGCTATGGTTTTTCCAGTTGTCATGTATGGATGTGAGAGTTTGACTATAAAGCAAGCTGAGTGTTGAAGAACTGATGCTTTTGAATTGAGGTGTTGGAGAAGACTCTTAGGAGTCCTTTGGACTGCAAGGAGATCCAACCAGTCCATCCTAAAGGAAATCAGCCCTGAATATTCATTGGAAGGACTGATGCTGAAGCCAAAACTCCAATACTTTGGCCACCTGATGAGAACTGACTCATTGGAAAAGACCCTGATGCTCGGAAAAATTGAAGACTGGAGGAGAAGGGGACGACAGAGGATTAGATGGTTGGATGGCATCACTGACTCAATGGACATGAGTCTGAGTAAACTCCAGGATTTGGTGATGGACAAGGGAGGCCTGGCATGCTGCAGTCCATGGGGTCGCGAAGAGTCGGACATGACTGAGTGACTGAACTGAACTGATATATACGGGCTTCCCAGGTGGCTCAATGGTAAAGAATCCATCTGCCAAGCAGGAGACATGGGTTCAGTCCCTGTGTTGGAAAGATCCCTTGAAGGAGGAAATGGTCTGGAGAAATTCTATGTATAGAGGAGCTGGGCGGGCTACAGTCCATGGGGTCACAAAGAGCTGGACTTAGCGACTAAAACAACAACAATAATACTGATATATACAGACAGATACAAACACAAAGATACAGATAAGATATAGATAGATAAAGATATATCCTGTTGGTTCTATTTCTCTGGAGACCCTATAGTCCCCATTGAAAAGGGGACAAAAGAAATTCAAATACAAATTATGTCTAAAAATTTCTGCTTTAAAATGCTATTTTCATTCCATAAAGCTGAATATTCTCTAGCTTTGAAAGTGCATTCATTTTTATACATGCTTAAAATGTCCAAAGTGGATGCATTTGTCAAGTTAACTGTGATAGGAAAATGGAATTAATAGAATGACGTTAGAAGCCTCAAATTTCACATCTGTCATAACCAGATGTATGACACAGAGCAAATCACTTAACTGCAATTGCCTCAAGGCATATAAAGTGAGTGTGGGCTTGATATTTAATGTACTTTCTGAATTCTATGATTCTTTGAAAATAGGTGTTCTTTAAGCTATTTAGACTATTCTAAATCTATTTCACTTCTTTCATTTCTTTTTTAAGCACTGCCTGGCACACAATGAAAATGCATTCATTACATCTATATACAGAGATCCACTGGTAACAGTTTAAAGCAATAGTCCTTAGTATTTTTCCTTGAATGCCCTATTCCTGCTTCTTTCCAACATTTTTTAAAAAAACTCACCAGTGCATATAATATCTTTCCATATTAATGAATAGACTATCATATCAAAATTTGAATTAGTTCCGATTATTCATCACACATTTTATATATAAAATGTGATTTAGTCAATCAATGCCCTATTGTTGGGAATTGGGACTTTCTAATATTATAATATTGTGATAAACATCTTTAGAGCTCAAACTGTGTTCTTATTCTTTTTGATCTTGTAGAAGATGAATGTATGTGACTTGGTAACTCACTGAATGCTGAGAGCAAGAGACAAAGAGAAATTTCTAAAAAATAATTCATATATTGTCATCACATTGTTCTGTTCTTTCTCATGGAGTCTATGGTCTCCAGATTGATTTCTTTCTAATCTGGCTTGGAAATTATAGTTTGCTTTTCCCCTCACTGATAAATATGGGAGATTATAAATAGGTGGATATTCAAAGAAGAGGACTTTCATAGACTAGAGAGGACTGCTCTACTTTCAGCTATGATTTACCAAGAAATGTGATCTTAAAAAACACTTTTCAGTTTTAATCTGGATGACAAGAAAAACACTGCTGCCACTAAGAAACCCTGGTTATGGAAAAAATAATTCTGAAAGGAAAATAATGAGGCTGGGTAAGTTTAAAGGTCAGGGAAATAACAGGATGGAGATCACAAGGCAGGCATTTTGGAATGCAGGTTATGATTCCAGGAGAAAGTCTAGAATTTGAGATTTCAATTGGAGAGTGAAAAGAATGGAGATTATAGATAAAAGTGGAATTTTGAGTGAGAAAAGAAGTTCAAGAGTATGAATGCCAAGAGATTCTAAGTTCAGGGGATCAGAAGGTGAAAGGAGGGTTAGCAAACAGATCAAAGAGGGAGCAAAATGTCAAGGAAGCCAAAGGACAAGAAAGTCTAGGTGTATAATTGGTCCCAATGAATGCACGGAAGCATAAGATGAAGGCTGAGATAAGCCATGGGATTTAGAAGTCAGTAATTTATAAATAGCACCTTATGAATGAAAGAGATCACTTGGTAGAGAGATTTCATCAAGATGACAGAAAAGGAGTGACAAGGAGTCCTATGACCACTGGGAAAGTCATTATTGAAAAGTCACAATCATAAGAAAACTATAATAATACAACTTTATTGACATATATTTCTCCTGCTTACTTACCTTCAACATCTAAAAACATGCTGTATCAGTTCTCCTTAAGAGTTCTAAACAGTGCTTAAACCAGAGTGCTATTAAAAATTAAATGTTGTGATGAGTGAGAAATGGAATCTAGAATAATTTACTATATAATCTGTCAATGAAGAAAAGAAAAATAATGTAAAGAAGGTACTAATGAAACCACATTTGTGAACCCATTTCAACCACATT
The DNA here is from genome assembly GCF_032452875.1 of Bos javanicus. Classification (NCBI taxonomy): domain Eukaryota; kingdom Metazoa; phylum Chordata; class Mammalia; order Artiodactyla; family Bovidae; genus Bos; species Bos javanicus. The sequence goes on from NC_083881.1 coordinate 45,313,002, forward strand.
TAAAGTTGTGAGCCTGTCGCTATTGTTTAAAAATTTTGTACAGGTTCCCTGATAACCCAGTAAATATGGAATGAATGAATGACAGAAACTTTAAAAGGGGAGAGAGGATTGAATAAATGAAAGGAAGTCATCAGATGATGTTAAATGTATTTCTTGTGAAAAATATCTGTTGCTTGCTTGAAAAATATTGAGATATAAGAAGTAATTCTCCATTATTTAGAAAATGAAGTCAGAAGTTGAAGTACAAGTCAACTCTGCCTTTTCTTTAAAACATAGTTCTGAAATAAACAATAAATCAATCAAGTTTTCAGTTCAAATAAAATTAGAAGAGGTTAGATGGAGCTAGTAGTAAAGAATCCACCTGCCAATGCAAGAGAAACAAGGGATGCGAGTTTGATCCCTGAGTCAGAAAGATCCCCTGGAAGATGACATGGCAACTTACTCCAATATTCTTGTCTGGAAAACTCCATGGACAGAGGAGCCTGGCAAGCTATAGTCCACAGGGCCGCAAAGAGTTGAACAAGACCAAGTGTGTGCACACGCGCATGTGCATGCGCACACACACAATAATAAATCTAAAAAGACAAGAATTAGTGACTCATTTATGAAATTGTCCTGTGATCCCACATTTTCCTGAATTTTTCATCTTCCATTTCCCAAGGCATTTGAAATTGTAGGCTTAAGATTTATTCTTGTCCAAAATGACATACCACTGAAGTGAATAACAAGTGGTATTTCACCCCCTTCCCTCTCTTCTACCCATTTTTCATGGTGAATGGTGACCCCATAAAAAATTTGTGCACATTTCAATGCCCCAACCCTGTGAATGTGATCTTAGTTGGCAAAAGGGTCTTTGTAGATGTAATTAAGCTAAAGATCTCAAGATAAATTATCTGGATTATCCATGTGTTGTGTTAGTCATGTCCAACTCTTTGCGACCTCATAGACTGTAGCCCACCAGGCCCCTCTGTCCATGGAATTCTCCAGGCGAGAATTCTAGAGTAGGTTGCCATTTCTTTCTCCAAGAGGTCTTCCCAACCCAGGGAGGGAACCCAGGTCTCCTGCATTGACGGTAGATTCTTTACTGTCTAAACCAGCAGGAAAGCAAATTATCTGGATTATCTGGGTGGTCCTTAAATCCAATAACAAGTGTCTTTATAAGAGACACTAAGAGGAGACACAGGGACAAAAGGAGAAGGTCACATGAGGACAGAGGCAGAGGTTGAAGTTATGTAGCCATGCTCAGGAACCCCTGGAGCTACCAAAAACTAAAAGAATGTAGGAACCACTGTTTGCCTAGAGCCTTCAGAAGGAGCTCAGGCCTGCATCTCAATTTCATACTCTGACCTTCATGCTACTGCTACTGCTAAGTCACTTCAGTCGTGTCCGACTCTGTGCAACCCCATAGATGGCAGCCCACCAGGCTCCCCCGTCCCTGGGATTCTCCAGGCAAGAACACTGGAGTGGGTTGCCATTTCCTTCTCCAATGCAGGAAAGTGAAAAGTGAAAGTGAAGTCGCTCAGTCATGTCTGACCCTCAGCGACTCCATGGACTGCAGCCTTCCAGGCTCCTCCGTCCATGGGATTTTCTAGGCAAGAGTACTAGAGTGGGGTGCCATTGCCTTCTCCTCTGACCTTCATAGTTGTGAGATAATAAATTTGTGTTATTTTAAGACACCAACTCTGTGTTAGCTTGTTACAGCAGGCCTAGGAAACTAAGATACCATTCTTGTGATATTCGTTCCCAGTTACTGGGAAGGAAAAACATAATATACATGTACTTGGTGCCTGACAGAGACAGTGTAACATCTGTTCTTGTGTATTTTAATTATTGTGCATCCAGCTTAGATGCTATCTGGAGGGAAATGAAAAACAGAATATGAAACAAGCATATCCCAAGGCCGAAGTGTTTTACTAGTTAAAACAGGAGAACAACAAAATGACAACCTCATCTCCTGAAGGAATTTCCTGACAAGGTGACATAACTCAACTCTGGACTTGGTTTGGTCTTTGTCCATTCCCATATAAGCATCTTATTTGCTTAAAATTCTCTCTTGTAAGTTAATTTAATTGTTTGAAGTTTGTAAAAAAAATAGAAGTTATTAGAAAGGCTTTTAAAATGACATATTTAGAAAGCAAAATGCTAACAGACATTCATAAAATTATTTTTTTATATTTTAAGTCATATTTATAAAAGCACATCTTAAAAAAATCAAATTGTTTTAATAGGTTTATGAGATAAAACACAATCCTCCTACTATTCTTGCCCTAATCTTTATTCTTGCTCCTGTGAGGACATTATTATAGTCATTTCTTCTTCTTTTATCTTTTCCATATTTTTAAGCAAAAAATTTATACTGGTATTCTTGAGTTTTATTTTTTCAATTAAATTGACTTAATTGGAAAGTGGAGATTTCTTTCTCTTTCATCCTTAGTCCTACATCTTCTTCCACATGTTTCATTTATTTCTCTTTATAATTTAATATTATCATTTAATACAATATTCAGTGTATTATCATGACTGTAACAATTATTCATAGCTGAATCACATGGTGCATTATGATGACATTTTGTTTCCTGAACTAATTTTGTTTTCACAATATTTAATAACTGTGTTGTTTTCTTTTAAATGGCTTTCTATGTACCAACCCTATAGTAACTACTCATTCTTTGAGATTTGTCAGTTCTGTGTAAAGTGTAAAATATTCAAAATATTCAACTAGTTTCCACTATTTTTCTTAGAAATACTTCTTCCTCTGCTTTTCTTAGAAATGCCTCAAGATACTTGTACCGTCTGGACTGAATGTTATTTAGGCTGAGGTAGAGCTTTCATTTTGGGACTTTTCTTCACTGTCTAAAAACATGTATTACCACTTCTTTTCCTGTGTCCACACTTTTTCCCTTGGTTTTATCCTTCACCTTGTGTTGTATTTTCCTGAAAAAGAATGAAGCTGTAGATACACTTTTCAGATGCTGCATGTCTGAAAATGTAATAATTCTATCTCCAAATTATGTTGTATTTTGGCTGGGTATAGAATTCTGGGTTGGAAGTAATTTCACCATGACATGTAAAAACATCATTCTACTTTCTTCTAGCTTCCAGTATTGCTATTAAGAGCTTTGATGTCGTTCAAATTGTCTACTCTTTGTACAGAATATTGTTTTCATTTTAGGAGCATTTCTTTATCTACTGAAATTTCAGTAGTATGTCCTTAATTTGAGCCTTTTTGCATTCACCGCTCTGCATTATCTGTAGTCACTTTTCTATTGCTTCTTCTTTTCTGTAGAATCTATCATAATAGATTATTATTATTATTTGTATTCTATTATTGCTATTTTGGTGATATTCTGGAGGAAATAGAATATAAATATGTAGATTCAAGCTGCCATATGGACTCAGATACTCCAAAGATTACCTTATCATATAGTTTCAAGCAACTCCTTCAGGCAGATGTCCTAAGGTAAGACTCAATGAGCATATTCTTTCCCCTAAAAATTAGTCTTGGGGAGGATATGGCTACAGGAAGAGAGTAGAGCATCCTTTTCACATAACATGTATGAAACTAAACAAAATTATTAAAAATAAACTATTTCAGAGTTCCAAAAATTGACCAAAGCAGATAATAAGTGTAGAAACATTTATTCTTGAAAAGCTGTCATAGCTTTGTATAAGAACAATGAACGTACGAGTCCTTCATGTGTGATGCCAATTCCATCTTTCCTCTATATAAGATTATGAGCACAGTAGTTTTATCAGTAAAAGGAAGTCCCCAAAATCCAGCAACTTTGCTGCCACAGACAGACTTAATATGGAACAATGTATGTGAAACATACTTATACATTAATGTGACCAACTAGTGAGTACAGAAATAAATTTTCACACTGATTGTTAGCCAAAGTACCAAGGCAATTCAGTGAGGAAAGTGATAGTATTTTTTAACAAATGATGTTGCAGGGAAAATTGAATTGCTACACAAAAAGAACTTAGAACCACATCTCACATTGTACTCAAAAATTAACTCAAAACAGACCAAAAACTGCAATATAAGGGACAAAACTATAAAACTTATAGAAGAAAACATAAAATAAGATACTTGTGACCTTGAGTTAGGCAAAAATTTCTTAGATATTATACCAAAGCCATGGCCCACAAAAATTGATAAATTATATTACTTTCAAATTTAAAACATTTGTACTTAAGCACACATATACATCATTAAGAATAAATAGACAAGTCACACATTGGAAGAAAGTATTTGCAAACCATATATTTAATAAAGGACTTGTAAAAAACTGAATAATAAAATGCAACTGACTAAAAAAGCATGAGCTAAATAACTGAGCAAACATCATCACCGACTCCAATGGACATGAGTTTGAGCAAACTCTGGGAGATGGTGATGGAGATGGAAGCCTGGCGTGCTGCAGACCATGGGGTCACAAAGAGTAAGACACAACTGAGTGACTGAACTGAACTGACATTTGTACAAAGACAGTAAATAGCTAATATAGGTATGGAAAGATGCCCAATGTCATTACTCCTTAAGTTCCAATGAGATACCATTAGCCACAGATTAGACTAGTCATAACAATAAACCAAGTGATAGTTAAGTGTTGGCTAGGATGTAATAAACTGGAACCCTCCTTCTTTATTGGTAGGGATGTAAATGGTATAGTCACTTTGGAAAACAGTTTGGAAGTTTCTTTGAAAGTTAAATATAAACTTAAAATATAAGCTAGCAATTCAACTCTTTGATAGATTTCCAACAGAAATTAAAATATATGTCCATACAAGTACTTGTACATGAATGTTCATAACAGTGTTATTCATAATAATCAAAAATTGGAAACAAGACAAATGTCCATCAAGCAGTGGATAGATTTTGTCCATCAAGTAGTGTACGCATACAATGGATCAATAATGTCAGGAACAAACTACTGATACATGTAACAACATAGGTGATGGTGCCTCTCCAAGTGATCCTTAAGTAGAGGAACCCAGGGGCTTCCCTGGTGGCTCAATGGTATAGAGCCCGCCTGCCAATGCAGGAGACATGGGTTTTATCCTTGGGTCTGGAAGATCCCTGGTAAAAGGAATGGCAACACATTCCAGTATTCACACTTGGGAAATTCCACAGAGGAGCCTGGTGGGTTACAGTTCATGATGTCGCAAAGGGTTGGACAAGACTTAGTGACTGAGCATGCAAGCAGAGGAAACCAGACAAAAACTCCTACATATTATATTATTCCTGTTCCATGAAATTTCTAGGATTGGCAAGATTTCCAAGATAGAAAGCAGATGAGTAGTTGCCTAAGGCTGGGGGTGGAAGCAGAAATTGATTTCGCATGGACACAAAGGAACTTTGGGAAGTGATGGCTCTGTTATAAACTTGTGTTACAGTTGCAGTTGCAGAACTACATAAATACATAAAAATCCCAACTCCTCACTTACAACTGGCTAATAGTATGGTACATAATTTATACCTCCCTAAAACTTAAAAAAATCACACAGAAGTGAAAAACAACTAACGTTAAAATTACCTTCCAAACTCTTGAAATGTTTTAATTCTCAAGAAGTGTTTGTAAGCCTAGAATACATCAATTAGAAAATTTTGCCTCTGCCTCCACTTTGGAAATCAGTTCTGGTAGATTCAATCTTAAAACTGCTGCCATGTTAGCCCCTAGTGTCTTTATGTGATGCTTTTTCAATCAAAGGAATCAATAAAAAACAGTAACCAGAGAAAAGAAAAAACTTAATATATTACAAATTACTAAATTCTATTATTTAAATAAATCTGAGTATAAACTTAATTACAAAAATTAATTACACCAAAGAGCATGAGTATCCCCAACCATTCGCTTACAGATCAATACCTTCTTCTGGTTCTAATGTGTCTTAAGGCAAGTTTCTGATTTTCATTATTTTGTTCTGTGATTAATTATACACTGCAATTTCTTGAATAATATTGGATGAATTAGAATGGGTAATTATATGGGCACATAATGATAGGGGTTTGAGTTTTAATGATAGATATGTGTGACACAAATGCATTTATTCACCTACTGATTCAACAACTGTGTATTATTTATCAGATACTGTAGTATAATATCTGGAATTATTTATCAGATATTATAGTTTAATATCTGTGTCCATAGGCACAGAGTTTTCCTTAGGGAATTCATTATCTTTTGAGGAAGAAGGAGAAGTTTAAAAAATACTTGCCAGTTTAAGTTATTTCTTAAATTTTTTCCCATTCTGATAAGGACAAACACCAGGTATCCAGTTGTCCTGGAGACTTAGATGAGAGCGACTTGACTTAAGTTTGGTAGATTAGAAAAATTTCCTTTAGTTGATGTTTCCTAAGCAGGTTTTGGAAACTTTATTGGAATCAGACAAATAAAGCTGAGAAGGGGTAAAATGAAAACAGCTTCCATAGACAGAGTAGTATATGCCAAGACTCGGTTGAGAGATAGAAAGATATGTGTGGGGAACTGAAAGTAGTTGACTGAGGCTAGAGTTTGGAACTTGATTGGATGGATGAGGCTCAAGCTGAAGGTAAGGACTAGATCCGAAGGACATTATAGGTGTTGCTTAGGAGTTTGGAAAAGATACTAAAGGCAGTGGACGTGCAAGAAAGGTTTTAAGAAAGGGGATGCTGTTGCTGGATCTGAAAATCAGAATATGAGAGATATGTCAGAGGTAGACCTTCATTAATAGAAACAAAAAACAATGGTTTATTTGCTTAACAATATAAGTGTTAGTCACTCAGTGACTGACTCTTTGCAACCCCACCAGGCTCCTCTGTCCATGAGATTTTCCAGGCAAGGATACTGGAGTGGGTTGTCATTTCCTTCTCCAGGGGATCTTCCCAACCCAGGGATCAAACCCGGGTCTCCTGCACTGCAGGCAGATTCTATACCGAGTGACCTACAAGGGAAGCCTGCTTAACAAGATAGGTGATGGGTTTTTCAGTTTGCTTGTTGTTGTTGTTATTGTTGTTGTTTTCTTCCCAAATCTGAAAGCAGAGAATCCTAATCTTACTGATCACATAGTAGTACCATGCTATCTATCGTCAGGGACCAAGATGTCTATTCTCTGGCTTCACTGTATTTTCATGTGGCTTTTCTCCCCATAGCCACAAAAAAGCTGCCATAATTTCAAACATTGCACCTACATTCTAGGCAGGATGACCAAGGGCTGAGATAATCAGACAGCTCGATAGTCATCATTGCAAAGAATTATCCCAGAGATAATTCTTTGAAAAGATGACTATCGAGCTGTCTAATTAGGAAGTCAAGAAACACCTGGAGTAACAGGCAAATTTGGCCTTGGAATACGGAATGAAGCAGGGCAAAGACTAATAGAGTTTTGCCAAGAAAATGCACTGGTCATAACAAACACCCTCTTCCAACAACACAAGAGAAGACTCTATACATGAACATCACTAGATGGTCAACACCGAAATCAGATTATATTCTTTGCAGCCAAAGATGGAGAAGCTCTATACAGTCAGCAAAAACAAGACCAGGAGCTGACCATGGCTCAGACCATGAACTCCTTATTGCCAAATTCAGACTTAAATTGAAGAAAGTAGGGAAAACCACTAGACCATTCAGGTATGACCTAATCAGATCCCTTATGATTATACAGTGAGAAATAGATTTAAGAAATAGATTTAACAGCCTAGATCTGATAGATAGAATGCCTGATGAACTATGGAATGAGGTTCGTGACATTGTACAGGAGACAGGGATCAAGACCGCTCCCATAGAAAAGAAATGCAAAAAAGCAAAATGGCTGTCTGGGGAGGCCTTACAAATAGCTGTGAAAAGAAGAGAAGCAAAAAGCAAAGGAGAAAAGGAAAGATATAAACATCTGAATGCAGAGTTCCAAAGAATAGCAAGAAGAGAAAAGAAAGCCTTCTTCAGCGATCAATGCAAATAAATAGAGGAAAACAACAGAATGGGAAAGACTAGAGATCTCTTCAAGAAAATCAGAGATACCAAGGGAACATTCCATGCAAAAATGGGTTCGATAAAGGACAGAAATGGTATGGACCTAACAGAAGCAGAAGATATTAAGAAGAGATGGCAAGAATACACAGAAGAACTATACCAAAAAAGATCTTCAAGACCAAGATAATCATGATGGTGTGATCACTGACCTAGAGCCAGACATCCTGGAATGTGAAGTCAAGTGGGCCTTAGAAAGCATCACTACGAACAAAGCTAGTGGAGGTGATGGAATTCCAGCTGAGCTATTCCAAATCCTGAAAGATAATGCTGTGAAAGTGCTGAACTCAATATGCCAGCAAATTTGGAAAACTCAGCAGTGGCCACAGGACTGGAAAAGGTCAGTTTTCATTCCAATCCCAAAGAAAGGCAATGCCAAAGAATGCTCAAACTACTGCACAATTGCACTCATCTCACAGGCTAGTAAAGTAATGCTCAAAATTCTCCAAGCCAGGCTTCAGCAGTATGTGAACCGTGAACTTCCTGATGTTCAAGCTGGTTTTAGAAAAGGCAGAGCAACCAGAGATCAAATTGCCAACATCTGCTGGATCATGAAAAAAGCAAGAGAGTTCCAGAAAAACATCTATTTCTGCTTTCTTGACTATGCCAAAGCCTTTGACTGTGTGGATCACAATCAACTGTGGAAAATTCTGAAAGAGATGGGAATACCAGACCACCTGATCTGCCTCTTGAGAAATTTGTATGCAGGTCAGGAAGTAACAGTTAGAACTGGACATGGAACAACAGACTGGTTCCAAACAGGAAAAGGGGTACGTCAAGGCTGTATATTGTCACCCTGCTTATTTAACTTATATGCAGAGTACATCATGAGAAACGCTGGGCTGGAAGAAACACAAGCTGGAATCAAGATTTTCAGGAGAAATATCAATAACCTCAGATACGCAGATAATACCACCCTTATGGCAGAAAGTGAAGAGGAACTAAAAAGCCTCTTGATGAAAGTGAAAGTGGAGAGTGAAAAAGTTGACTTAACGCTCAACATTCAGAAAACGAAGATCATGGCATCCGGTCCTATCACTTCATGGAAATAGATGGGGAAACAGTGGAAACAGTGTCAGACTTTATTTTTCTGGGCTCCAAAATCACTACAGATGGTGACTGCAGCCATGAAATTAAAAGACACTTACTCCTTGGAAGGAAAGTTATGACCAACCTAGATAGCATATTCAAAAGCAGAGACATTACTTTGCCAACAAAGGTTCGTCTAGTCAAGGCTATGGTTTTTCCTGTGGTCATGTATGGATGTGAGAGTTGGACTGTAAAGAAGGCTGAGCACCAAAGAATTGATGCTTTTGAGCTGTGGTGTTGGAGAAGACTGTTGAGAGTCCCTTGGACTGCAAGGAGATCCAACCAGTCCATTCTGAAGGAGATCAGCCCTGGGATTTCTTTGGAAGCAATGATGCTAAAGATGAAACTCCAGTACTTTGGCCACCTCATGCGAAGTGTTGACTCATTGGAAAAGACTCTGATGCTGGGAGGGATTGGGGGCAGGAGGAGAAGGGGACGCCAGAGGATGAGACGGCTGGATGGCATCACTGACTCGATGGACGTGAGTCTCAGTGAACTCCGGGAGTTGGTGATGTACAGGGAGGCCTGGCGTGCTGTGATTCATGGGGTCACAAAGAGTCGGACACGACTGAATGACTGATCTGATCCTGGAGAACTTCTGGGGTGAAACCCTCTTACAGCTCATTTGCCAGGATTATGTCCCCATGCTATCAGCAAGGGAGGCTAAGAGATCAAATAGTTTGATTAGGTAGATCAGGGCTTTGGAAGCAAGAACAGATATAAAGTGAAGCAAATGGATTAAAAAAAAGTGAAAGTAACAAGACATACTGATTATTTGGAAATGGAGGGCAAGAGAGAGGAAGGGGTCAGGGAAATTCCCAGGTTACTGGTTTGAACAGTTGGAAGTGATGTCATTTACTGATACAAGAAATGCAAATTTCAAGAAAAGATGAAAAATTAAAATTTGAGTATGTTATTTCAACATCCTTGTGGAATATTCAAGGTGAGGTATTGGATGGCCCCAAAGAAATCTCAGCCAGAGGTACAGATTTGAAAGTCATCCACATATAGGTTGTAATTAAAGTCATCAGAGTGGATGAGGTCTTGAAAGAATAAGAAGTGATATGCAAAGATTATCAATGTAGAATAAAGGAAGAATCAATAAAATTTGGTAGCTTTTCAAATTCATATAAAAGAAGAAAGTTCAGATTTTATAACAGAGATTCATTCTTTTGGCAGTATGAAAGGGAAATTAATACTTTGTGCACTTCTTTTTCCTTTTTGACATGGCATTTTTTTTCTTTGTAGTTAGCTCAAATACATGATCTCTTTTAAATTGCTTTATGCTCTCTAGGAAAAATAGATGATTAGACTGAATATTTCTAACAGAAACTGTGTTAAACATGAATGGTGACTTGACATTTAAAAAGCCTGCACCCAACTTTCAATTTTATTACAGATTTTGTCTCTGGGAAGATGATCTCTTGTGCCACATCATATTTCTCAAATGTGGAGACCAAGATCCATGCTCTGCTTATGGAGATGGGTCAAACAAAGGTTCATTGTACCTGAGTTCCCTGGAGACAGCCACTAAACAGATACAGGCTGAATTACTAAAGGGCATCTTTGCCTTTCTCATCATTGTGTATAGAGGTCAGGGATGAACATTCTTCAGGGTAATTGCTGTTGACCACTTCTTTTGCCCTTTGCTTCTGAGAAGCCACAGCAACAAGGTCTCCATACAGACTGAATAGCATCTGGTTGACCTGCTCTATTTGCTTGACATTCAATACGGAGAAGTCAAGAGAGATCATCAGGCATTTGTTGAACTGATGAAATCCAGAATATCACCCATTCCTGGGAAAAAATATTTCCTGCATTATAGAGATAAATATTTACTTCAGCTCTGCTGGGAAACATGTGCCTAATAAAAGATATGTTCCTTTTTTAATGGTCTGTTTATATTGCAGAGATTTCACATTATGAAATTTGGTCACTTACATCATATATAATTTTCATCACATATTTTCACAAAATACTTCTGAGAAGATCTAAACTTAGTAGTCAAGCAAATACCTCATAACAGACATAGATACAGAAGTCTTGTACTCCTATTACTTTTTCTTCTGCAGGATCGAAAAATCTCACAAGGACGTGTCACAATGTATACAACACCAAGGAAAGATGTTGGTTGAAAGTGAGCATTTTGTTGCTACAATATTTTTAAACAAGTTAACTTCAGAGGCAGACTATATCAGAGAAAACAGCAGCCAGAATTTAGGGACTCCCAGAAATAATGCTGTGTGTGCTTCCAGACACCATGGGAATATGTACATCGGTTAATGTGTTATGATATCTGGGCCACACCATTGAACTCAACTCAATTTTGGTTTTGTTTCAATACTTCAACCCCAGGTCCATGGTATCTCTGTTAAGTGGCTCCTTGCCTGTTGCATGCTGCCTCTATGAATATGTTTAGTACATTTAGTTTAAAATACAAGCATTATCATATGACTTGTTGGCAATCTATTGCTATGGAAGAGTTTCCTTGACAAAAAAAATCACATTCACTAATTACATTCTTAAATTATTTCAAGTCAGTCAACTAAATTGAGACTGAAGGGAAGACTATACGCCTTTGTGTAAGTTCAAGTGTGTGCAATCCGTCATACGAGGGAGTTTAATCTCATGTTATACTACCTGCAGTCCTGAGTGGTTGGCAATTACTGCACTTTGCAAGTAGGGAACTTTAGAAGTTCCTTGAGTAACTTACCCAAGGTTTCAGGGAAAAGTGGTGGAGGCAGGGTTCAAACCCTGACTGCTACTGCAAAACACCTGCTAAGAACAACTGCTTTTGTTGTTCTTTAGTCCCTACGTCATGTCTGACTCTTCTGCAGCCCCATGGACTGCAGCCTGCTAGGGTCCTCTTTCCATGGGATTTTCCAGGCAAGAATACCCAAGTGCTGAGGATAAAAGAGGGTGAGTATTTCATCAAACAACTTAAACTTGACTATAAGGGACTCATCTTCTTCAAAATTCTCTAGCCAATAACATACTAGGAATTTCCCCTTTGTCACCTTCTCTCCAGCATTTCCTTCTCTACATTTTCCTCTAGAAATTTACCTTTGAGGGACTGCCCTGTGTTGGTCCAGTAGTTAAGACTCTGTGCTCCCAATAGAGGGGGCTGAGTCCCCAGGAGCTGCAACTAAGACCTCATGCAGCCAGATAAATAAAAATAAATTAATTAAAAAGAAATTTGCCTTTGATCTTCTCTTCTTGGTTCTATGTATCCTCACTCTCCCTCCTTCTCGGGCTGCCAACGTTTCTCCAAAACCATTTTTTGTTGCATTTTGCAAATATTTTTTGCTTTCTCATTGTGTGCCTTCCACTAAAATTTCCCAATAATCTAACATAAAATACCCTTTTTAAAGATACATACCACCACCAGCAACATTTTTTCAATTAAATTAAAATTGATAGAAAATACACCAGATGCCATATTTATTTTTCTCTCCTCTGAAAATGAAATGGACACAAAAATAACATCAACTGACCTTGGGAGAGAGCATAGCTTGATTTGCTATTTGTAATTTGTTCCACAGATATTATATTAAACTGAGAATCTTATTAACTCTGTGAGTAAACAAGACTCAGAGAGACTTTAGGAGACATAATAAACTTGTTTAACCAATAAGTACCTCAACCAGAACTCGAGTTCAGATCTTAGAAATTAAGGTGAGTAATGATAGCCTTGGAGCTCTAGAAATTTAATGATATAATGCCTTGAATAATGGAAAGACTTGATTTTTTTTTAACTTAAAATACTCACCTGGCAGAGAAGACTTGTAAGGAGCTCTCAGAATTACACCTGCTTGCATGTGTGCTCAGTCGTGCCTGACTTGTTGCAACCCCATGGACTGTAGCCTGCCAGGCTCCTCTGTCCATGGGATTTCCCATGCTAAAATACAGGAGAAGAAAGAAATTGCCATTTCTTTCGCCAGGGTATCTTCCTGACTCAGAGATTGAACCTGCATCTCCTGTTTCTCCTGCCTTGCAGGCAGATTTTTTACCACTGAGCCACTGCGGATGCCCAGAATTATACCTAAGTGACATTAATATGACCTCTATGAGAGATCAGTATATGCACAGACCTGTTGCTACTATTTCCATAATTTGTCTAACTTCTGACGTCCTATTTAAAAAATGCATGCATTTTGCTAGCTCTAAGCTAAAACTGTGGAATGTTGCTAGGAACATGTTGGCTTAAACCAAGTCAAATGAACTTTGGCTAAGAATGATAAACTTCAATTGTTTCGATAATGTTGTAGATGGAAATAATTATAGCAACATTGCCATCCTGGTATATTTCCCATCAGCTCTTCAAAGAATGACAAAGTTACCCCAGAAAGGTCTTTATTTTGGGGAGTACTGAATACTTTTGTTATCTGTTTTGATGCTTAGAACACTAAAATAATACTTTTATCTTTCCCATTTGACATGTGACAAAACTGAGGCACAGAGTATTTAAGTGACTTGCTTAATATCACTTAGACATTGAGGTGCAGAGATGGGATTCAAGTACAGGATCCAAAAGCTGTACTTGAGCTGAGCCAGAGCATTTCCATGCTCTGCCACTGGATTCAGAATCTGTACCTTTACAGTTGGCCATATTGCTTCCATATATTGAGCAATGTACACATTATACGTTAGAGAAACTGACAACTTACATAATGTAATCACGGTCTAAAAGGAGGAGGATGTTGCTGCTTCTATTATTATTATCTTTTTTTTTTTTTTTTCTGCTCAGACTGGGGAATAAATGTCACTGTTTTATCTACTATGATGTTGTCAGTCCCTCAGTCGTGTCTAACTCTGTGACCCCATGGACTTCAGCATGCCAGGCCTCCCTGTCCTCCACTATCTCTTGGAGTTTTCTCAAGTTCATGTCCATTGAATGTATTATCTACTGTACATTCATCTATTTATTCAAGCATTGATGAATCTTCAAATGAATATTTATTTCACTCCATCTGTGTGCCAGGCACTTTTGCTTGTGATCAAGGCCCAGACTTTCTGAGTTGGATACTTTAATTGATGTTGTAAAACATGGACAGCAGTTTCATTAGGCTCATGATCTCTATCTTCCTCTTAAAAATCTGATTTTATAAGTGGAGTAACAGAGGCTCAAGAAGGCCAAGAGGCTTGCCTTCAGCCAGATGGGTGGGTGGGACATAACAAGGATTTGAATTCAGATCTGATTTGCTATCTAGGTACTTATCTCACTACATCACTAAAAAGGAAAAATGTTTCAGTAATCCAAGTACCACCTAAAACAGTAATCTGGAAAGAGCAATGAATGAGTTACATTACTTATAATTTGTGCTATGGATGTGAGAGTTGGAGTATAAAGAAAGCTGAGTGCTGAAGAACTGATGCTTTTGAACTGTGGTGTTGGAGAAGACTTTTGAGTGTCCCTTGGACTGCAAGGAGATCCAACCAGTCCATCCTAAAGGAGATCAGTCCTGGGTGTTCAACATCAGGACTGATGTTGAAGCTGAAACTCCAATACTTTGGCCACCTGATGCGAAGAACTGACTCATTGGAAAGACCCTGATGCTGGGAAAGATTAAGAGCAGGAGGAGAAGGGGATGACAGAGGATGAGATTGTTGGATGGCATCACCAACTCAACGGACATGAGTTCGGGTAAACTCTGGGAGTTGGTGATGGACAGGGAGGCCTGGCGTGCTGCAGTCCATGGAGTCGAAGAGTCAGACACAACTGAGCGATTGAACTGAACTGAACTGTGCTCTTATTTCTACTTCATTTTTAATAATTAATTAAGCTTTAGATTTCATTACAGACTCTTATGATTCATAAGTAAATGAAAAAAATTTTTAAAAATTTGCAGCCCTTATCCCTCTAACTTGAAAAATGGGTTTCAGTCTACAGCTGTAAAGGACATGGGTATTTCACTCAAACACTTAAACTTTGGAAAAAGGATGGAAGTAGGATTTATTCATTTTGAAAAAGCAAATAGCTCTCACTCTTGCTCTGTTTCATCTTTAGCCTAACTGTTTATTGATACTTTAACTTTTCTTGTTGGTAGTGGGACTCAGAATATTTTAGATATCAGATCAGATCGGATCAGTCACTCAGTCGTGTCCGACTCTTTGCGACCCCATGAATCACTGCATGCCAGGCCTCCCTGTCCATCACCAACTCCCGGAGTTCACTCAGACTCACGTCCATCGAGTCAGTGATGCCATCCAGCCATCTCATCCCCTGGCGTCCCCTTCTCCTCTTGTCTCCAATCCCTCCCAGCATCAGAGTCTTTTCCAATGAGTCAACTCTTGGCAGGAGGTGGCCAAAGTACTGGAGTTTCAGCTTTAGCATCATTCCTTCCAAAGAAATCCCAGGGCTGATCTCCTTCAGAATGGACTGGTTGGATCTCCTTGCAGTCCAAGGGACTCTCAAGAGCCTTCTCCAACACCACAGTTCAAAAGCATCAATTCTTTGGCTCTCAGCTTTCTTCACAGTCCAACTCTCACATCCATACATGACCACAGGGAAAACCATAGCCTTGAGTAGACGAACCTTTGTTGGCAAAGTAATGCCTCTGCTTTTGAATATGCTATCTAGGTTGGTCATAACCTTCCTTCCAAGGGGTAAGCGTCTTTTAATTTCATCACTGCAGTCACCATCTGCAGTGATTTTGGAGCCCCCCAAAATAAAGTCTGACACTGTTTCCACTGTTTCCCCATCTATTTCCCATGAAGTGATGGGATCGGATGCCATTCGTTTTCTGAATGTTGAGCTTTAAGCCAACTTTTTCACTCTTCACTTTCACTTTCATCAAGAGGCTTTTTAGTTCCTCTTCACTTTCTGCCATAAGGGTGGTGTCATCTGCATGTCTGAGGTTATTGAGATTTCTCCCGGCAATCTTGATTCCAGCTTGTGTTTCTTTCAGTCCAGCGTTTCTCATGATGTACTCTGCATATAAGTTAAATAAACAGGGTGACAATATATGGCCTTGACGTACTCCTTTTCACTGTAAGAGTGATGGAAAGATCACAGCCACCTGACCAACATAGGCAGCAAGCTCCTGACTTGGTCCTGTTTTTCCCATTTTATAAACAAGTCAGTAAATCCAGGATAGAATCACTCAGATATGCTTCCATAGTGGCAAAGGATTGCTTGGTATCTAGTGACCTGGATATGAACTGATTTATTGTCTTTTTATCTCCAAAAAAAATTTTTTTCACATGAGTCTTAGAATTATACAATATTTTTTTTCATTGTCTTAAAAAGTATAAGCTGTTGTATTAGAGTAAAATAAATTATCACATCAAAAATTATAAAATGTTTTTCCTGAGGAATAAAACAGACATCCAGACATTTAATCAGACTATGTGTATGCTAAGTTGCTCAGTCATGTCCAACTCTTTGCAACTCCATGGACTATAGACTGCCAGGCTCCTCTGTCCATGAGGATTCTCCAGGCAAGAATACTAGAGTGGGTTGCCATGCCCTCCTCCAGGGGATCTTCCCAACCAGGGATTGAACCCTGAACCCAGGTCTCCCACATTGCAGGTGGATTCTTTATCATCTGAGACACCAGTGTGTCTATATTGTTTCTTGCATCCTCTATCTGATGATTTATAAGCTTCTCTTGGATAGAAAATCTCTTTACTAACTTCTGAAGAAATCATATCACTTTAAGGCTGTCATAAAATGATTTCAAGAGATAATGGTGAGTTTATAATTAAATCAGTACTTCACAGGCCAAGTAAACTTTCTTATTTTTCCTTGACATCCAGTAAAATATTAAAAAGAAGATCAGTTATGTTCTGATTACCGTAGAAATTCTTAGAAATTATGTGACAAGCAATCTGAAATAGAATGCTTTCCTTTTAGTAATCCAGCAAAATAAAATAGCTAAGACTTACGAAGTGCTGGGGAACATTCACTTTTACAAGTGCTTTACATGTATGAACTAGATGCTCCCCAAAAGCCAAGTAGATATGCACTATTCTTACCAGGAAACAGGTATTTAGAAGTTAAGTGGCTTGCCCAAGGTTTCACGGCTAGTAATCATCATTTGAACTATGAGTAGAGGCAATCAGTTTCAGAGTTGCAACTTCAGCCTTGAAAGCCAGTTTGTCTCTCCAAGCAAAAGCTAATTCAACCACACTGACAGTGTATTTCTGAAAAATGGGGGAAACTGAATTTTTAGATAATTGAATTTTCGGATCATTGATGGAGACAGACAGGAGTGCTAGAAGTTATAGCATGGTTCTTTTCCAGACGCAGCCAGTGCTGAGATGGCTTTTTGTTTCTTCTTCAGGGTCATTTATACAGCTCCTATAATTGGTATTAAAAGAAAATTCCTTTGATTCGTCAAGAATTTATGAGTACTGACTCTGCCATGTACTTGCCTAAGCACTGGAGACAGTACAGTAAGACTCAGCCTTTGAACTTGAGAATATTTCTTTGTTAAAAAACTAATTTAAAAAAACAAGCCAAACTTAAAAAATTCGATTATGCTGTTCTTGTGGCTTAGTAAATAAGGATGCTTTTAAAAATTATCTCTTTCTTTGATGATTGAGTATAGAGCATTAGGAGTTACCGTGTGGAATGATGACTCATTCTACAGTAGACAGGTTTATGTATGGAGATAGATTAAATTTGTTCCAACTCTAGAATTTATCTTGAAAATCATATTTTGCTAACATCTATGAGATAAGCTTGTTTTCCCGACATGCTTTTTAAATAAGAGGATAATTCAGACTTTCCACTTATTTGCATTATTGCTGAGAGCTGTGTTTTATTAATTGGATTTTTACTGTAATTGGCATGACACCTTTGACATTGGACTTTCAAGGCCATCTGTTTTCTCCTATTAGTTTTTAGTTTTTCTTTATACTATGTAATCACATTCCTATAGAAAAATGTAGAAAACTGGAGGGCTTTAGTTCAGAAATAAAACAATACCTCTCGGGGGGTTTATGTTTAAAAGAGTAAATATATATCCTTATTTGCACATTTTTCAGAGAAGAAACATCTCCATTCCAGCTGATGGCGGGGGGCGGGATGTTGAAAAACCTGCATCTGAATAGTACGTGTATATTAGCCCTCTAAAAAGACAAGAGTAGAAACGCCACTATTAAGAGCTGGAAAGTGAAAGTCCAAATTTCACTTTGAGCATTAGTCTCTCTACCTTTGTGCTTCCTGATCCCTATAATTTAAATGAAGCTTCCTTGCTGGTGTATCAGTGCAAGAAAGACTCTCTTAACTTGATCTGGAAGGCTAATGGCTGGATGTGACACAGTATATGTTGTAACATACTCTTGGTTACTGAGTACACACAGAGGCTTGAGACAGCTGGCCATGGCCACACTTCTGGCTTGGAGTCACGCCCTGAACTTCCACAGTTGAAAAGAGTCCATGCTTCTCTAGCTGCCTGATCCATTACCCATGTGGAATTAGAGCCAAAGTGGTAAACCAGTTTCACCAAAGCTCAGATGGACCCAAGATGTTTACCTTGTACACTGCTCCATGTACTCTTTTATTTGAAAGTGGTTGCTTCTCTGTGATAATGATGTACTGTTTCTTTTGAGAAGGTACCCATTAATAACGTGTTGGTATATATTCCTCCTCACACACATTTTTGAGTAGAGTCCAAAGTAGAAGAGCCAGATTACTTAGAACTAAGTCAACTAAGCTAAGGTTTCCTAAGGGAATGCTCTTCCCAAGACCTCATCACATTCTTTGCTGAATTCTTGACATGCAAGTTCATGCTGGTTACTTCACATGAAAGCTAAATGTGGGGAAGAAAATTCTATGGTTCAATATGTGGTAAAGCCATTGACTAACTCATAAGGCCATAGGAAGACAGTCTATAGCTCAATATCAGGTCTAAATGAAATAAAATTTATTTCTAAATAAGCAACAACATTCATAACCTTCTCCAGGGGATCTTCCCAATCCAGGGATAGAACGTGGGTGTCCTGCATTGCAGGCAGATTCTTTACCATCTGAGCCACCAGGGAAGCCCCAGATAAAGGAGAAGAGCGTGGCAGAGAATGAGATGGCTAGATAGCATCACCAACTCAAGGGCATGAATTTGAGCACACTTGGGGAAGCCCTATGCCCTAGTGGCTCAGGTGGTAAAGAATCTGCCTGCAATGCAGGAGACCCAGGTTTGATCCCTGAGTCAGGAAGATCTCCTGAAGAAGGGAATGGCAACCCACTCCAGTATTCTTTCCTGGAGAATCCCATGGACAGAGGAGCCTGGCGGTCTATGGGCTGCAAAGAGTCGGACATGACTGAGTGAGGTTGCAATGAGTTGTACTCTTCACTTGGAGTAACTTTCATTTCACTAGGAGAACAAAGGAGCCTGGAGTGCTACAATCCATGAGGTTGCAAAGAGTCCGATCTAAGTTAGTGACTGAACAACAACAACAAAACCACAATAAAACAGATACAATACCACGTAAAACTCAGGAAAGTCTAATTGTAAAATTACAATTGTTTGAAAATTAAGGCATCTTTCATGTTTAGAAGAATTCCAACATCTCTAGCTTCAATATAGAGACTGGATGTGTTGAGTGAATAGTTTGAACTATCTATTGTTTCTTTAAGTGGTACCATTAAAAGGATGGGTTGGCCAATATAAAATATGGGCAAAGCAACTGTTGAAATAAGACGAGGCTAATATTTAATCTGAATGATAAATTCATGTCAAGAATTCCAATTTACTGTACATCAACGGACTTATGATAATCACCCTTAATCATACTGTTTCTGAAAGAGTCCATTATAATCTGCACAGAGCCATCAACAAAGCAAAAGCAAGGCTAAAATGAAAAGAGTTTGCCAGAATGAAGGCTGCAGAATCTAAACAAGGATCAGTGACACATGTTGGGTAGGATAAATCTACAAATAGCTTGGGGCCAGACATCAGACATTATTTGAAATGACAAACTTCACATTAACTAAAAGAAAAAAAAGAAGATCACAGATGGAGACAGACAGTGGTGCTAAAAGTTATACAACTGCATGATTCACTTCCAGAAGAAATCAATGTTGAGATGACTTTTTTCCTCCTTCAGAACCAATAATGAGCCTCCTATAATTAGGTAAACTTTCTACGTCCTATCAAAACAAACTGTTAAGCCACAGAGAGGCCACTGACACATCTGCCGCTCAACCAAAGCTATAGTATTTTAATCTAAGTACAATGCAAAGATGCATGAGTCAATCTACCGTAAATTTTCAGCAAATAGTATGTGTCATTGGAAATAACTTTTGCTTTTCCAAAGACCGTAGATTTATTCTGTAGGAGTTTTAGAAACAAGCAACAATAATTTTAGCAAAAGCAATTCCCTGCGTTCACTAAACCATAACTGTCTGAAACTAGTTATTTCTAGAATTACACAGAACCAAAATAGCAAACATGTAAACAGAGAGCTATGGGTTAGAATTCATCAAACTGAGGTGGGGGGTGGGGGGGAGTTTTGAATTTTAAGGTATAAAATATCACAGCTGTTAACTATTTATAGTTGCCCAGTTTTAATGCATGATACAAACACTAATTAAAAACATTCTCCATAAATAGAAAACCAATTTGCTGTGTGTGCAGAGTGAATGATACAATCAACTTTCCCAGCTATCAGTTTTCTCTTCAAACAGGCGGTCAAAAAGTAATTGACCTTTGGACTTCTCATTAAAACTCAGCAATGGAGTTCAGAAAAAATGAAGCTGGGTCTATTCATGCCATCAAATGAGGTTATAGCATATCTAATCCTATTGTTTCAGTTTTCCCTATTGTCATCATGAGTTGCTGGGCCAAATTCTAAGCCAACTGGGGAGAAAAAGCAGAGCTGAGCCGATTGGTCATGCCACATTTTATCCACTCCTTGTATACAGGTAGAGCCTTCGTTTGCCACTGAGCTAAAAAGATAAAAACATGAAACATGCAATGACATCCCAGGACACTGGGATGGAGAGATGGACCCCTATTGTTCTGAACTCACGTTGTTTTATGTTGTTGCTGTTTTTAAGATTATTTTTTTTTCTTTAATGCATATCATTTTAAAAGTCTTTATTGAATTTGTTACAGTAACAAATTCTGTTGTTTACATACTATTTTTTTGTCTATGAGGCACGTGGAATCTTAGCTCCCCCACCAGGGATCAAACTTTCACTCTCTGTATTGGAAGGTGAAATCTGAAACATTGGCCTACCAACATGACCTTAAGTTGTTAGGTTGTGGTAAGTTGTATTAATGCCCAAGGCAAATTCCAGATGGAGAAATTCTTTGTGGTTCTCATTTTCTGAAATTTCTGAGGAAATTTCATCAAGAGCTTGAGGCAAATTGGTGATGGTGATGGTGGAGGCGGGGGTGGCTGTATGAGTAATAATTTTTCCTGAGAAATGATAAAATCATGAAAGCTAATTAACAAATCCATGGGAGTCTAAAATTGGAGCTAGAAAGAAAACAAAGAGTCTCATCGAGTCATTTTACTTTATAAACAATGGAAATGATAAGATCCAGAGATTTAGAGTAATAAGCCTCAGGTTACATTTTGCTGAAACATGAGTTTGGGTCTCAATGTGTTTGGGTCCCAGCTGTGTTTTTTCAGTCACAGCATAGCTTTACTACTCTTTCATGTGTGTTTGTTTGTTAAAAAAAATAAAAATAAAAACAGAACCAAAATTCTCATTGAAGACATCTTGCAAAGCTACATGTACATGCTTGGGTCTTTCTGGTAGTGGTTAGTTCTACTCTGGGCTTTCCAGGTGGCTCAGTGGTAAAGAATCCACCTGCCAATGCAAAAGACGCAGGAGATGCAGGTTCCGTCCCTAGGTTGGAAAGATCCTCTGGAGTAGGAAATGGCAACCCACTACAGTATTCTTGTATGGGAAATTCCATGGACAGAGGAGCCTGGTGGACTACAGTCCATGGGGTCGAAAAGAGTCAGACACAACTGAGTGACTGAGCACAGCTTTACTATGGCCATTGTGTGTGACCTTGCTCATTTTCAAGCACACAGTATTTCCCATCCCCCAGCCTCTTTTCAATCCCAAACGCTTATAATAGCTTGTGTATACTTCCTTACGGAAGGCCAAGTTAGAATGTACCTTCAGGTTCTTTGCAAGTAAAATGTGACTCTTCACATTCAACAAGGAACTTGTGCCTTCATTAAGGTGACCATAGAAATTATCTTCTAAATCACACAATTATGAGAGCAAATGGGGGACTATTGATGATTACAACAGGACAACAGATGCAGACTGAACTACTCTGGACAAACTAGGATATGTGATCTCCCTAGTTTGAGTGTTTCCAGTATCCACAATAGTAAAAATTCCCCTGTACAGGTATTTGTTCTAACTTTTTTCTTAAGACTTGTTTTTGTTGACTTATTTTGAAAGGCAGCATTATATAGTGGAAAGGTAAAAGGAAATAGAAAGAAGATATGGTGGTCTCACTTCTAAGTGTGAGATTTTCAAAGAATCATCATCCTCTCTTGGGTTCAGTATTTGCATCTGACTAAGTCACTATGGGGCTTCCCAGGTGGCTCTAGTGGTAAAGAACCTGCCTGCCTAGGCAGCAGATGTAAGAGATGCAGGTTTGACCCTGGGTCGGGAAGATCACCAGGAGAAGGGCATGGAAACTCACTCCAGCATTCTTGCCTAGAGAATCTCTTCCCTTGGAATCCTCTTCATTTGGATAGAGGAACCTGGTGGGCTACAGTCCATAGGGTCACAAAGAGTTGGACACGACTGAAGTGACTTAGCACACATGCAAGTTACTATTAAGTCTTCTTCTAGCCCTAATGCTCTAGGATTTCTATGCCCCTCAAATTTCTATTTGCATTTCCATATGCATATGTGAAAATAGAGACCAATTATGAAAATAATATGAAGTTTCAATAAATATCAGATAAGAAAACAAACAGAATTTGAGTCTGGAATATACTGTTGGTAATGTTATCTCTGAAAAAAAAAAGAGCAAGACTGTTTATCTATATTGAAAGTCACACCCATACATCAACATGAATCTGCCACAGGTATACACGTGTTCATGTTGATGTATGGCAAGACCAATACAATATTGTAAAGTAATTAACCTCCAATTAAAATAAATAAATTTATATTTTTTAAAAAAAGAGAAAAAAAATGAAAGTCACACCCAGACACATAATGTCACAGCAACTTGGTAGTTCAGCACAGACAGGAAATGTTTTTTTCATGTGTGTTTTTGGCAAAACTCTACGGCTTAGGATACTGGTGGGGTTTTTTGTTATAACAGTCTTTCATGTGGGAAAGTCACATTAGACGCTGTCTGGTTGCTCTTGGTTACGAAGACTTTTCCTATTTGACTCACCTTCAATTTTTAGGTAAATTCTCTGGCTTCCTGCTATTGTTTCTGGGTGTCTGCAAGTCTTCGTGTCATTTGAAAGTCTGGGTGATAAAAGTGTTACATGGTCCACGTAACTTCAGAGGTGTAAATTATTAAAAACATAAAAGTGGTTGGATAAGAAACAGAAACAAAATTTATCACAAATTCTAGATCCTTATCTAGTTTAATAAATCTCCCCTTTTAAATTAGAAGTGATAAGCTTTATCTACCTTCTGCATATGCCACAGGCACAATTTGGTATATTGTTTTGACTTTCCATATTGCTTGTCTGAATTCTAACATTTCAAAACTTCCTCAAGTCATCTTGCTGACCCTGGGAGACAAATACAAATATAGTTTCTCTCTTCCGTTATGACTCTTAGTTATAAATTTTAGGTGCAAGATTGCTTCTTCATTTGATTACTATGATGCATTCCTACCCAAGCTGCAGTATAAAGAATAGTTTTTTAAAGAGCTTATTGAGCTTTGATATTAATAATGTGCTAAACATTTTCTACACACAATCTCAACAAATTCTCAAAATGATCCACTACATAAAATGAGGGTCAGAAAGATTAATTACTCAACCAAGTTTGCACAGCTAGTAAGTGGCAAAGCCAGGATTCAAACACAAGTATATCTGAAATCCAAGGCTTCCCTGGTGGCTCAGTGGTAAAGAATCTGCCTGCTAATACAGGAGAGGTGGGAAATGTGGGTTTGATAGCTGGGCCAAGAAAATCCCCTGGAGAAGGAAATTACCACCTACTCCAGTATTCTTGCCTGGGAAATCCCATGGACAGATGGGTTTGGCAGGCTACAGTCCATGGGGGCATAAAAGACTAAAGTCTTTTTAGTGACATTAAAGACTTTTTAGCGACATTAAAGACTGTTTAGTGACTAAACGGCAACAATATCTGAAATCCAAGCCCTGTGTTTTTAACAACTACAGTGTCACCTCAGGGTATATCATGGGATAACAACCTTCCTCTTTACATTTGCACCAAGTCTCATGTTTTTAACACTCTTACTAGCACATCCATTTAGCTTATTTGATCCTAATGGTGTTTTATGGGGGCAGCACAAAAGGGTAGATGCTAGGTTCATTTTACAAATGAGGATGCTCAGAGAGGATGGTCCAGCAGCACAGAGCCAGCAAGTTGTAGTGCTAGCAACTGAGCTTGTGTCTCTGAGCGGCTGCCCCAGTGAAAATTCCATAAAACCAGGGTTATTTCTTGAAAAGACTTTTTAAAATGTTAAAACCTTAAAAAAACAAAAGTTCAAACGTATCACAAATAAGGAATGACTGTCATATTGATCACAAAGTTTGGTTTCCCTTCTTGCCTATTTCACATCTTAACCATTGTCTGGCCAGTTTGAATTTGTGACAACACCAGTCAATAATGGTAGTTAGTCGTGTCCGACCCTCAGCGACCCCATGGACTGGTAGGCTGCAGTCCATGGGGTCGCTGAGGGTCGGACACGACTGAGCGACTTCACTTTCACTTTTCACTTTCATGCATTGGAGAAGGAAATGGCAACCCACTCCGGTGTTCTTGCCTGGAGAATCCCAGGGATGGGAGAGCCTGGTGGGCTGCTGTCTATGGGGTCGCACAGAGTCGGACACGACTGAAGCGACTTAGCAGCAGTAGCAGCAGCAGCAGTGTAACTCAGACCTCTATGACTCTCTCTGAATTGTCATGCAATTCCTTATATTAACTAGTCTGTTTTTCCTACCAAGTTCTGATGTTAAGTACAAAAACCATTTTTTATAGGTCTTCCCTGTAGAGTGGGTGTCCACTAAAAGTTTGCTGAATAAAAAGCACAAGGTGTTATTGTTAAGAGATGTAATAATACCATTTACTGAGTTTTAATCATTTTTTCTCTAAATATGGATTTAGCTGAGAGTCACAGTTGTTTTTTCTTAAAATTTTATTTATTTTTGCTCGTGCTGGGTCTTTGTTGCCTCACAGGCTTTTCTCCTGGTAGTGGAGAGTGAGGGCCGCTCTCTAGTGAGGCGCATGGGTTTCTCATCGCCGTGGCTTCTCTTGTTGCAGAGCACAGGCTTTAGGGGCAAGGGCTTCAGTAGTTGTGGTACACAGGCTTAGTTGCTCTGCAGTATGTGGGATCTGCCCAGAGCAGGGATTGAACTTGTGTCCCCTGCATTAGCAGGCAGATTCTTAACCACTAGACCACCAGGGAAGTCCCTTTAATCTGTAATATATACCAATCACTCTTCAAAGGACTTTAGGTACATGAAAATATTGATTCCTAACATCTATCTTATTTCACCTCAATCTCACAGGTACAGAAAATGACATACAAAGAATTCAAACAGTTTGCCAAAGTCATATTATAAGTAAGAGGCAAGGTAAAAATTTGAACCCAGTTGGCATAGTTTAGGAAAAGGAAGATTTCAAACTTATTAGCACTTAGCAAATGCTATTAGGTGGTATTCTTTTAGTCTTGGATCCATTTCATCAAAATGATGAAAATGCATTCTTATTGTGTTTTGCTACTGAACGGATGTACTGAAGGAAATGCCATTAAAAAAAAATACACCTTCAGATTTTCCTACAAGAATGAAATGGTACTCCATCATTTGGAGATCAGACTGGAAAAAAGAAGTGCTGTTTCAGCAGATTCTCTGCTGAGGATCTGACAACAAGAGCCAAAAATAGTTGGTACTAGATAATAGCATGGGCTTGGGAGCAAGACAAATAGGTTTAAGACCCAGCTCCATCCATGTTAGGGGCCAAATTCCATAGACGTCCACTCTGACAAGGATTTGCATGCCCCTTTGACATGGTGCCAAACTAACTGTGACGTTTCGCAGGTTACGTCTGGGCACACAAAGCACAACCCCATGTGTCTGGAAATTATTTTGTGTTAGCTATTCTCCATTTGCCCCTGTTATTTTTTTCCTGGGGGAAAATCCAAGAAAAAAAAAATCCCACTGTCCCTTTTAGACCAGATTAGAGTCTCACTTGTCCTCTAGTTTCTGGGTTTGAATTTGCCAAATCGCTGAGCATCATCAGCTGGCGTTCAGGAGGTGGGGAGGGAGAGAAGTAGAGGTGTTCCCTCCACACTCCCCCTGTAGGGCCAGAGTCTGACACTGGCTCTCTCGTATCAATAGTCACAGCTCCTGTTGAATGACTCTCTTGCATACAGTTAAAACTCTTCCTCTTGTGGATCCCAAAACCCAGCTCCTCTTTCTGATGCTTCCCCTCTGTTGATAATCCTTAGTGCTTCTTCATCTCTTACTGGCTCCTTTAATTCTGTCCATACCTCTCTGTAAATAGCCCTTTCATCAAATTTTCTTTGCTCAAAGCTTTGAACGTACATCTTCCTGCTAAAGATGACTAATATATCCCTTATCAGTATGGAAATTCTTGTTAGGGATTTAAACGAAGCGGAGACCCACAGCATGGCTTCCTTGGTGACTTGGTGGTAAGGAAGCTGCCTGCCAATGCAGATACATAAGAGACTCAGGTTCTATCCCTGGGTTGGGAAGACATAAGAGACATGAGAGATTCGGGTTCGATCCCTGGGTTGGGAAGATACCCTGGAGTAGAAAATGGCAACCCACTCCAGTATTCTTGCCTGGAGAATCCCATGGATAGAGGAGCCTGGTGGATTACAGTTCATGGGGTCACAAAAGAGTCAGACATGGCTTAGCGAATAAACAACGACAGCAACAGAGACCCACAGCATGTGTATTTCACTACATGCTTCCTGTTGACTTTCTTCTTTCTCCCCACGTGCTCTAGGATGAATGGGCTTTTGCTCTTCCCTTTGTGATAACTATATCCCTTAGATCATATTCTGAACTTCACTCCACATGGTTTAATCTTCCACCTTGATATTAAGAGATATTAAGGAACTGAGAACATCTTTTTCTCCTTCGAGAATGTCTGCTTTTAAGACTACTACTATGCTAGGTCCCCCAAAACAAAAACAAAATAATAGTTAATTTCAGAATCAAGCCTAACTAATGATGTAATTTTTGTGGTTGGTATCTGCTTTCTTCTTTCTGGTGTTTCATGCATCATGACTTGGAGTTGTCATAAAGAAACAAAATTTACCAGGAAGAAAATAGTAGAATCCATTCACTGGATAGTTTAATATTATATATATTGCCTGGGCCAGAGGCAGAAGATTTCTTAGAAGTCCACTAACCCCATCTCTTGTTTTACAGATATGCTATGCTATGCTATGCTAAGTCACTTATTGGTAAAGAATCTGCCTGCAATGCAGGAGACCTGGAATAGTTCCCTGGGTTGGGAAGGTTCCCTGGAGATGGGAATGGCTACCCACTCCAGTATTCTTGCCTGGGAAATCCCATGGACAGAGGAGCCTGGGGGGCTACAGTCCATGGGGTCGCCGAGTCAGACACGAATGAAGTGATGTAACATGCATGCACACAGGGATCATGCACAGACAACAGGTATATAACAAGAAATCAAACAACTCACAGGTCCTTTCCTCTGAGGTCTTATAATATAAAGAAAGAGTCAGGAAGTTAAATCACATGCATTTGTATAAGTGAATTACTTTGCTATACAAACACAACATTTGCTGAAACTAACACAACATTGTAAATCAACTATTCTCCAGTATAGAATAAAAATTAAATAAAAAAAAGAAAGTTAAATCAGCATTAACATTGACATAGGGAAAGCACTACCCATTAGAAGAGCAGGGTGCCAAGGATGCCCTGGCAGGGTGAGCGACCCCAGGAGGGGTCAGGAATGGCCTCTGTGGAAGCTGCTGTTTCAAGCAGAAAACTGAAGGGTGAGCAGAGGGAACTGACCTTGGGAATGTGAGTGGAATTGGAAGTTGGGGCACAATGGAAATAAACAGAAGGAAGTGCATGTTCCAGAATTAAAAAAGAAAGCCTTGGTGAAGCAAAAAGAAGGTTCTGTCTACATGACTGGAATAAAGGCTTTAGAGAGAGCGTGGTGAGGGAAGGGGCAATTAAGGTGAACAGGGACAGGGGGACAATGCTATGCATGCCACACACTGTGACTCTTGAGCCTTTAGAAACAGAATTTGGGTGATATAATTCAATGCTATTAGTAAGACTGCTACAATTGCACATATTTAATTTTACATATAGTGTCATTTTATATAATTTTAATGTATATTTTTCATGTTATAATTTTATGTATAATACTTACATGGTCATGTAAAACTGAAAAGAACTTGAAGAAAGCTAATGTAGCAGCATCTGATAAGGTTGGGAAATAATCCTGGTGTGTTTATTAAATTGTGTGGACAGGTTAACTCAAGAACAAAATATCGATGATTAATCTAAAGACCCACAAAGATGGATCACAAGATTCATGAATGAATGAGAATGAGGGTATAACACTATCATTTCAACACAAACATCCATTGATTCAAATATTATACATTCCTGAAACAAGTTTACCAGCTTATGTAGAAAAGAGGGGAGTGAATGTACATAAATTCCTATGGTATTTTGTTCAGTTGTTCATTTGATATAGTACTAAGATTGGGACTTCCCTGGTGGTCCAGTGGTTTAAGACCTGAGCTTCCACTGCAGGGAGCATGGGTTCGAATCCTGGTTAGGGAACTAAGATCCCTCGTGCCGTGTGGAGTGGCCAAAAAATAAATACAGAAAATTAAGCAGTACTAGGATTAAGTTTCCACATCTCATGGAAAGGAAAGTTTAATGGAGGAACGTTGATTCCCATCATGCCATGAATTTTTCTAAAATTACAAGGTCTTTAAATGCCCCCATTTGAATCCACGGTCCCATCCTTTGACTTTAACCAGAGCACAGTTTTTGGTATCCTTAAGGGAAAAGAGGGTGATAGAAGTGGGAAAGCTAGTATTTCTTCATGTCAGTGAACTTACTATGTACATAAGCCTGTTACATTCTCTCAGCAACCTCAGAGAAGTTGAATAACTCAAGAAGTTGATAACTCAAGGTTATCAAGCTAGAAATGGCAAAACTGTGATGTGAGCTCCAGTTGGTCTCATATTAAAGCCCAAATCTTACCATGGTCATTTTCATGCTCTCTGTTCAGTAGCAGAAAAGAGTGAGAATTAACTTTATTGCTGTATCTCTGAAGTCTAGGGATGTGTCCAGAAGAGCCTAGAAAAGGAAAGAACGGTTGACCTGAATAAATTCAGCTTCTAATTATTGAGCACCTATTAAATGCCAAGATTCATGTTGTGGATTTCATGATGAAAAAGACAGGGTTTGAAACTTCAGGCAGCTAGACAACAAAATTTATATTTAATACAGTCATTCAAGAGGAAAACAATACAGTTCAATGTGATCACTGCGTTAATGGAATGAGTGTCAATTAGATTCAAAGATTTCCAAGAATAATAATCTAGATGTACACAGGCAAAAGAAATCTCTATCAAGGAAGTTCATACTGTGAACAGATGTTTGAGATGATCAATTGAGAGTTCAGAACCCTTTGTGGACTGAGGATCTAATGTACATTGTGGTAACTATAGTAACTATGGAAGGTGATGAATTGTGTCAATTAATTCGACTGTGGTAACAATGTCCCAAATCATCTCATTGTACTTGCTAAATATACACAATTTTGTTTGTCAATTTAATCTCAATAAACCTGAAGGGGAAAAAAACACTTTGGAAAAAGTAGGAATGGAAACCTCTCATCACCTCGAATGCTGTTTATATGTCTGTAATTATTCCCGTCAACTATGCTGTGTGGGCTTCCCTGATGGCTCATCTGGTGAAGAATCTGCCTGCAATGCAAGAGACAGAGGAGATGTGTGTTTGATCGCTGGGTGGGGAAGATCCCCTGGAGGAGGGCATGGCAACCCACTCCAGTATTCTTGGCTAGAGAATCCCACGGACAGAGGAGCCTGGCGGGCTACAGTCCATAGGGTGGCAAAGAGTCAGCCACAACTGAGCAATTCTGCACACACATACATGCTCTGTGTATGAGTGAAATCCTGTACCCTGGACCTCATCATATAGGTAAGTCCCTTGGAAGAACCAAGCTGGTATGACTTCAGTTCTAGGGTTGGCCTCTCATGAAAGTAGGAGAGCCCCACCATTCTCTAGAAGACAATTTCCCACCACCAGTCCTAGGAAATGAAAATGAAGAAGCTGGCTTAAATAACATTATAAAATGTCAAGTTCAGAAATAAGAAACTTTTTTCTGGCATTTATTTGCCCAACTACTAGTTATTAAGTGCTTCATCTGTGCCAGGCACTGTTCTGGGTTCTGCTAAAAGTGTGATGAATAAGCTAGATATGGTCCCTCCCCATAGATGATTCACAAAATAAAATATTTGGTTAATAAGGAGATATACTGTACAAAAAAAAAGACTCTGCCCCTAGATATGTGCTGAGTTTGTATAGGTCCTTATCTGGTTTGGGATGAGTCATTCTCGAAATCAGTAGTGATAGAAATCATCTTTATGTTGGGGTGATTTTAATTTTTTGCCCTATTCAGATCTATTTTTCACTCTTTTGTAAATTTATTTTTATTGTAGTATAGTTGATTTACAATGTTGTAAATTGTTTACAATGGTTAATTTTAACAATGCTGTAAATAATTTACAATTGTTCATTGTAATTTATAATTGTTCAACTTACATTGTTTACAATTGTTAATTCCTGTTATACAGCAAAGTCATTTGGTTATATATATCAGATCAGATCAGATCAGTCGCTCTGTCGTGTCCGACTCTTTGCGACCCCATGAATCGCAGCATGCCAGGCCTATATACATATATATATATATATATATATATATATATATATATACACCCATTCATTTTTTAATATTCTTTGCCTTTAAGGTTTGTCATAGGATATTTTTTAATTGGAATATAATTGCTTTACAGTGTTGTGTTCGTTTCTGCTGTACAACATCAATCAGCTATAAGTATACATATATCCCCTTCCTCTAGAGCCTCCCTCCCATGCCCCCAACTCCATCCCTCTAGACCATCACAGAGCACCATGCTGAGCTTCCTTGACATGTAAACACTACCATGCATAAAATAGATAGGTAGTGGGAAGCTGCTGTATTCTTCATCCTTTATAACCATCCTGTTTGCCTTGTGAAATTGACTGGTATGGACCCCAGTGAAGAGCATGGGCTTTGGCTTCTGCTTCACTAAGCCAATGGGACCCCTGTCCCCAGGAAACTGTGGGAAAGGGGACCCTCATGATGCCTTGACCCTCAACATATGGCCATGTACAACTCCTCTCAAGGTGAACTTCTCTATGTGACACCCCTGAAGTCCAATATCTGCTCCCTCCTCTCTCCATTATGCCTCAGAGGTTATATCTCAGCCACTATTTACCACCTGCAGATTACTGCATGATTCCATGGGTTTCCCGTCTATCCACTTGCATCATTACAAAAAGTTCTTTGTAAATGACTCATCCTTAAATTATTCTCATTTGAGTGGGTGTTCTATTCCCTGCTGGGACCCTGACTAACACCTTTGTTGTATCCAAGTTTCTATTCTTTATTTACTTATTTTGCTTACATCGATTGATACCACACCCTCAGCCTGGTATAGAGGATGACACACACAGACAATAGAATACCTGCCTAAAACAAGCGCTCACACATACTCTTAGTAGGAACTTTATTAATCTGTCAAAATTTAAGATGCACTGATCCAAGAAATGCCATGTAAGGAATTTATCCTCTCCATTACAGCAGTATTTGCAACAACAAGATACAGAAATCACTAGTTAGCTATATTATGGTACATTCAAACAATAGAATGACTTGCAAATATTAAAAAGAATGCAAAGATCTATATATAATAATATTGAAATGTCTCCAAGAAATGTTAAGAGAGAAATCAAAGTACTCTATAGTATTTTATATTTCTATTTGGGTAAAATACACAATATAGTGTATCTGCTACATGAGTGGGTCTACACATAAAATTCGGTTTTGTATTTTTTTGGACTTATACAAAAAGAAATTTTGAAAGGGATATGAAGAGATAGGAAAACAAGACTGTTACTTCATATTCGTTTAGCTTTCTGTATCTTTTATTTAAGAAAAAAACAAGGGCTTGAATTAATTTTTTTTAAGTAACGTAAAAAAAATAGAGATGTAATTTCAACCCGCTGTTTTGCTTCGCTTAATGCAGGAGTTCCGAAATAGTAGTCAGAGGAAATAAAATGACTCCCTAAAACAAATTTACAAGAAACAACATCAGTACATTAAACAATATCACTTGTGAAATCTGAAATGGCAACATTTTACTCCGCTTATTTCACATGAAAATCTATTGAAACTGACTTCAAAGGCTGAACCACATGTCCTTGACAGCCACCAAGGGCCTTTTAACATAACCTCTGCCTGGTTCCTCTCTTATTATTTTTGCAATACAATTATAACTGAAAGTCCCCAAACCTTGTAATTGTCAACTAACTTTTGGAAAATGTGAATGGTTGACCATAGATTTAATGGGAAGGCCCCTCCTACACTCTCTGAACTTTGTGGTGGTCTTTGGGTACAAAATGACCCAGCTGCAGCAATCCTCAAAGATGAGCCAAAGGAGAAAATAATTGTCTTTTCAAAAAGGGTTTCTCTCTGGACATCAAAGATCTCAGAGAAGGAATCTGTATAATATTATTTCCTTTTCCCAGAATTTATTGGCATCTATCCAAGAGTTTTCACTGAAAATTAACATCCTCCTGGATACAGATAGGTTTGATATCTGAGCTCAGCTGGGTCACCCCATTTTTGTGTGAAGTACAATAATATTTTGTCCATGCCTCGGGCACTCTTATTAATCCAACACAGTTTCATATCTCTTCTTCCTGTTTCTGCTTTTCAAAAATAATCACAACAAACTAGAGATAGCAGATATTCCTGAAAGTACAAAATAATAGCTAATGCACATACAAAGCCATTGTGAGCTTTAATTTCATTCTAGGAGAATACAGATCATGAGCATTATAATTTCTGATAGATACTTCCATGCACGCAAGCACATTACTTTAATTATTTTCCATTCTGCTTGCTTATTGACACTATCTGCTGTGATTGTTACTCATGTGTGCTGTAAAGAG
The DNA here is from genome assembly GCF_032452875.1 of Bos javanicus. Taxonomy (NCBI): domain Eukaryota; kingdom Metazoa; phylum Chordata; class Mammalia; order Artiodactyla; family Bovidae; genus Bos; species Bos javanicus. Next base: position 45,346,517 of record NC_083881.1, read on the forward strand.
GCTAAATAAACAAGGTTAAAGAAAATATTTTGTAGGAGATCTTGCCCAATGAACAGGGAATTATATATTATTAGTATTCTGCTAACTCAATCCCGTGGATGGAGGAGCCTGGTAGGCTGTAGTCCATTGGGTCGCTAAGAGTCGGACACGACTGAGCAACTTCCTTTTCACTTTACACTTTCATACATTGGAGAAGGAAATGGCAACCCACTCCAGTGTTCTTGCCTGGAGAATCCCAGGGGCGGGGGAGCCTGGTGGGCTGCCGTCTATGGGGTCACAGAGTCGGACACGACTGAAGCAACTTAGCAGCAGTAGCAGCAGCAACTCTGTGAGAGTTGGACTGTTAAGAAAGCTGAGCACCGAAGAATTGATGCTTTTGAACTGTGGTGTTGGAGAAGACTCTTGAGAGTCCCTTGGACTGCAAGGAGATCCAACCAGTCCATTCTAAAGGAGATCAGTCCTGGGTGTTCATTGATAGGACTGATGTTGAAGCTGAAACTCCAGTACTTTGGCCACCTGATGCGAAGAGGTGACTCATTTGAAAAGACCCTGATGCTGGGAAAGATTGAGGGGAGGAGGAGAAGAGGACAACAGAGGATGAGATGGTTGGATGGCATCACTGACTCAATGGACATGGGTTTGGGTAGACTCTGGCAGCTGGTGATGGACAGGGAGGCCTGGCGTGCTGTGGTTCATGGGATCACAAAGAGTTGGACACGACTGAGCAACTGAACTGAACTGAACTCAAAATACTAGTCTTTGCTATTTTTGAATAATGCAGTTAGTTCTCATCTGTTAAATTATAGGCACGCACTGGACTAAGTACATTACATGTATTATTGCCTTTCAACTTCATGATAATCTTTGAAACAAAGATTTCGATTCCTAATTTACAAATGAGAAGTGGAAGTTCAGGAATATTATCTGGGATTGACATAGCTAATAAATGGCAGAGCCAGTGCTTGTTTTCAATGTACATGACTTTTCTTCTAAAACCCAAGAGTAGGATTAACTTTTTTTTTTTTGCATGCTCAGTCACTCAATTGTGTCCAATTCTTTGCAATCCCATGGACTGTAGCTTGCCAGACTCCTCTGTCCATGGAATTTTCCAGGCAAGAGTACTAGAGTCAGTTGCCATTTCCTACTCCAGCGGATCTTCCCAACCCAATGATCCAACAGGCAATTCTTGCATCTCCTGCCTTGACAGGCAGATTCTTTACCACTGCGCCACCTGGGAAGCCCTAACTTTGTAGTTAGCACTTAGTACTACTGTAGTTTAGAAGGACTTTCCTGCTACCAAAATGAATCAGCAGTTCATATCCCAAAGTTAAAAAACCAAAGTTAGAAACTTCTGATATTTCTACTCACCTACTTTTCTGCCCCTATCTGTGGTTTGAAAAAGACCCTTCTATGGGTTTTCCTGGAAATATTCAGACTCTCCAAACCTCTACTTAGAGGGGTTTTTATTGTCCCATATTTGGGCAACAGAACTACAAAGAAAGAGAGATGACAAAATTTAAGCAAATGCATCACAAAAAGTCCCTTTCTGGAGACTCACAGACTTAGAAAATGAACTTATGGTTGCCGAGGTGGGGGGTGGGTGGTGGGGAGGGACAGTCAGGGAGTTTGGGATCGACATGTACACACTGCTATATTTAAAATGGATAACCAACAAGGACCTACTGTAGAGCACAGGGAACTCTGCTCAGTGTTATGTGGCAGCCTGGATGGGAGGGCAGTCTGGGGGAGAATGGATACTTGTATATGTACGACTGAGTCCCTTCACTGTTCACCTGAAACTATCACAACATTGTTAATCAGCTATACCTCAATATAAAATAAAGATTAAAAAAAAAGATGATATTAGTAGTTGGACAGAGCATAAAAGACAAGGAGATACTGAGTACACCTTTCTCTCTCAGTTAGTACAAAATAATGAATAAAAATATCTTTATGTGTAATATATTTCAATACAAGATATGATCAGAATAAAATATTGAAATATATTTTAAAAATCCCTTTCTGAATTGTTTTAAAACACAGACCATGGAAGAGAAGACCTTTGTTTACAAGAGAATGAGATTTTCCTTTTCCAGAGAAATTCCTCTCACTACTTTGCCTATAAACAAAGGGCAATAATCTAATGTCTCAGGCTGAGTACAAAACCACAGCCACGGGAATCTTGGAAAGGGCTTTTAATATATGCAAGGATTAAACTAATGGCCACACTGATTAGGCAATGCCATGTGTTCCTTTTGGTGACGTGCCTACCCTCTGGGTAGATTGTGTGGATCAGTTACCATATCCCTTTGAGCTCAGAGTCACTCTCAGGATGAATACTCCATTATACAATCCAAACCACAGAACACAAAGCTTGAAGGGGCTACAGAGGTCTTTAATTTCAACTTTTCCAATTTCTCCCTGCCCTAGCAACCCATCCCTCAACTCATGTTTTACAGACGAAGGGTGGCATGACTACTGCCTTGCCAATAAATAGCTAAATTAGGACTCTAAACCAAATCTCTGAATTCCTGACCCTCTGCTCATCCCACAACACGAGAGGACTTCATTTTGAATCCTGGCTAGCATCTTAACAGTGGGCGAGCAAACTCTCTAAATCTCAAATTTCCCTATCTGTAAAGTGGGAACAATGGTATACTTGTCTTATAGGCTTGTTCTGTGACGACTGTGAAGAGGTTAATGCTGTGCTTGATACATGTTAAGTGCCAAGTTAATATGTCGTCATCATCATCATCATCATCATTAATATAATGTTCTCAAGTCAAAGTCTATTCTCTAAGATGTGATACACATATAGGTTTTAAAATTACATGTACCCTCTATGAATGCTCAATTGTCGTTGTAAGTTGAATTAAGGTCAAGTATAACATAATATGGGCTTCCCAGGTGGCTCAGTGGGTAAAGAATCCACCTGCAATCAGCTATACCTGCAGATGAAGCTTTTCTCCCTGGGTCGAACCCCTGGAGGAGAGCATGGCAGGCCACTCTAGTATTTTTACTCTTGGAGGATCCCATGGACAAAGGAGTCTGGTGGACTATAGTCCAAGGTATTGCAAAGAGTCAGACTGAGGTGACTGAGCATGCATGCACATAATGTAACATATATGAAATACATAATTTTTCTTCCTGTTTACTCTTCTTTTGGATTAACTTCTAACTGATCAAGGAGAAAAGGTCTGCAGTAAGACATATGAGAATGGGAAGTCCCTCTGTAAATGGTTTTGCTCTTATCTACTTAACCATCTCCTTCAACTGCATGTCCCATGACAGTCATCAGCATCACTATTCACTAATTGATATGCTATGTCAGAAATATGGTGATCGTTTCCTTTTTAAATTAATTTTAATTGGTATACAGTTGATATATAATGTTGCATGATCTTCTTCAACTACTACTTTTCTACATTTTCATCCAACACTTCAAGCTAATCAGTGACTTAGTCCTGTAAGTCTTATTACTCTTATCCGTACATAGTTTACCCTATCGCTCCAGCTTCATCGTAATGACATAAATGTTGACCCTCATCATTTATCATTTGAATTATTTAAGAATCTCCTATTGCTCCCCACTCCCCATTTTCCATGCTACAGCCAGAGGTATCACTCTAAAACAAAACAAAACAAAGATCATGTTTCTGTTTTGTCAAAAAACATTCATGGACCCCAAATGTCCACAGAATAAAGCCTAAACTCTTCCACAAGACATATAAGACAAAAAGCCCTCTTCAACTTCAATTCCCAACTATTTTGACCTCAAATGCTGAAATACTTGTAGTTTCCCAAACATGCCAAGATTTCTGGCCTTTCTTCTAATCATGCTCTTCTCATGACACTATCTAGTTTGATGATTAACTTCTTTTTACCATTCAAAATTCATTTCAGGTTATTCCTCCCTGAAGGCAGCTTCCTCTGTATTTGACAGACCTCACTCCCCAGGTCTCATTGCTGTGAATTTCATATGCCTCTATTATTATACTGTTTTGGAATTTTTTACTTGTCTTGCTCCTCCACTAATTGGAAATTTCCTGGCTAGAGGGTGTTTTCTTTTTATTGGTACCTTCATGTCTATCCTAATATCTGGCAGAGAGTAAGCACTCAATTGATTAGTTTTCATGAATAAGAATCTCCTAGATCCTTGTGATTGATAATCAGTTATTTCTACATGATATTGCATTTGGTTTACATATTTTAGAGATGGAACGCTGGATGAAGCTCCATGTACCATTGGCTGTGGAGTGACTTCTCACAACCATAAAACAGGGTGTGCACAACCACAACTCCAGAGACCTTTAATCTGGTCTGGAATATGATGCAACACTGGCACCACCCTCTGTCTTTCTTTCCAAAGAATACACTGGACCTTTAAATATGGTTTCCATCTGTGATGATTAGAACCCAACATGATGCGATGCTCTCTCACAACTTCCATCCTTCCATCCCAGAGTCATCAGTGGAATTTTGAAATCTTCATATAAAATACAGGATGAATAATTATAAATACTTTTATACACAATAACTCAGAGTTGTGCATGAGTGGTAGGGTAGTCATTGTATTTAATATGAAGCATGGTCAATTTCACAGGCATGCCTTCACATGTTCAGAGTTTTCTGGCAATGTATTGATGTAAAGGACTGCATTTTCTCAAAAATTTCAAAACAATTATATAATAAGTACTGCTTATATTTATTCTAGGCTCATTACACATATTGACTTATTTGATTCTCCCAATAACCCCAATGAAGGAACTACTATTATTATGTCTATCTTAGTGATAGAAATTGATGCTCAGAGATTTGTCTTTACTTTTTATTGTTTGTACCTAGTATTATTAGCATTCAAATAATTTTTGAATGAATGAATGAATACCATACTACCAATAATTAGTTACTGTGATTTTTATTCCTGTCATCAGGAAAAAATAATGTTTATCTACCTAAGATGACAAGACCACATATGAATTGACCTTTGAAATGACTTTCACTTTCTCAAAAAGAAGATTGTGGAGCATTCTCATTTTAAAATAGAGATAACAACTCCTTAAGTTTCTGTGTCATACACTTAACATTTCACTTTTTCCAAAAGTCTGTCCTTTACACTACTGTGAAATTTCAGTATGATATATGATACATGTCAAACTTTTGCCTTAGCCATGTATCCAGCAGTTATTCATTTAATGTGCCAGACACTCTCCTAGATGTCATGGAAACCAAGATGTATAAGACAAGCTCCTTCTCTTGAGGGGCTTATAATTAAATGGAGGAAACATGTAGATAACCACATTAATATTCATATCTATTAATACTGTGTACATACTTGGTGTATTTTGTACACATTTTCTTATTTAATCTTGACAAGGAACTTCCAGGGTAAGCCAAGGAAATCAGGGGTATAATTGGTCCAAGATCACTTCATAATAAAGGTTGAATTAGGATTTAAACCTAGGACTGTCCAATCTCAGGGCTCATCATATGCCACTATGGACAGTAATGTTAAATACTTTAATCCAGAGACTGATGGAGAAGGCAGGATAACATAGAGGAGAGAGAAAGTAATTTTTCCACTGACAGAAAAGAAGATCTGTGTGTTTTTCTGCACTCATGTGTATGAGGCAGAGACAGCTTCCTAGAAAAGATTTTAGCTGTGGAGAGAAGTTAACTCACAAAGCAATTGGTTAAAGTCCCAGAGTTAAAAGTAATTAGCACAATATTGTAAATCAACTATACTTCAATAAAATTAATTAGCTCTTGCTGGGAAATGAGTTACATATAGTTAATGTTAGTCACTCAGTTGTGTCCAACAACTCTTTTCAACCCTATGGACTGTAGGCCACCAGGCTCCTGAAATTCTCCAGGCAATAATACTAGAGTGGGTTGCCAGGCCCTTCTCCAGGGGAGCTTCCTGACCCTAGGATAGAAGCCAGGTCTCCTGCATTGCAGGCAGATTCTTTACCGTCTGAGCCACCAGGGAAGCCAGAGCTACACATAACGGAGTGGCAATAGAAAATGCGATTGTCTAAGAAACTTCTACTTCATCTTATGGGAAATGGGATTTTATGATAATTCAAATGGGATTTTAGGATAATTCAAATAATTGTATTTGAATTTGTATAAAAGATCATTATCTATCCCTAGAGGATTGTTTAAGAAGGAGAAAGATTGAGAGTAAAGATATCGGTCTAGACAATAGCAAATAAGGATCTAAACTAGGGAAGGAACATTGTTGAGGCTGGAGAACACATCACTAGTAGGATATTTAAAACAAAGAATCAATAGAATTCATGGATTGAATGTGGGCACACTTACAGTCTGGCAATCTATTGAATTTAGTCCTGTAGCACATTTATTTCTTTAGCTGTTTTGAGTGGCTATTGAATTTTAAACAATATCTGATTTTACCAGGCACTTACTATGTGCCAGATATAATTTTAAACCATCACAAAAACATGTGGTAGGTACTATCATTGTTCCCATTATAGCTATAGAAAGTAAGACATAGAAAATTTAAATAACTTCCCTAAGGATATAGAGCTACTGTAATGCAAACTGTGAGGCTATGCCAAGACTTCCTGTTCCCTTTAGGAACAGAGCACATGGCTATAATGGCTGGCAGTATTGCTACTGAACAGCCCTCAGCTCCCAGTCCCATTCTAAGAAAGCCACATGGCCCAAAGCCATAATATCGTCCCCAGGGGAAGTCTAGGCGTCCCTGCTGGCTCAGATGGTAAAGAATCTGCCTGCAATGCGGGAGACATGGGTTTGATCCCTGGGTTGGGAAGATCCCCTGGAAGAGGGCATGGCAACCCACTCCAGTATTCTTGCCTGGAGAATCCCCACAGACAGAAGAGCCTGGCAGAGGTCCCAAAGAGTTGAATACAACTGAGCAACTAAGCACAGCACACAGCACAGGGGAAGCCTGCAACCAATAATTGGTAGAAACAGGGTTACAAAGCCTCTCCCAAGTTTGACAAAGTTCTGAAAGCCCATCCCATTCAGTTCAGTTCAGTTGCTCAGTCCTGTCTGACTCTGTGACCCCATGGACTATAGCATGCCAGGCTTCCCTGTCCATCACCAACTCCAGGAGCTTGCTCAAACTCGTGTCGGTGATGTCATCCAACCATCTGATCCTCTATTGGCCCCTTCTCCTCCCACCTTCAAACTTTCTCAGCATCAGGGTCTTTTCCAATGAGTCAGTTCTTTGCATCAGGTGGCCAAAGCATTGGAGCTTCAGCTTCAGCATCAGTCCTTCCAATGAATATTCCGGATTGATTTCCTTTAGGATTGACTGGTTTGATTCTCCTTGAGAGATCAAGGGACTTTCAAGAGTCTTCTCCAACACCACAGTTCAAAAGTATCAGTTCTTTGGTGCTCAGCTTTCTTTATGGTCCAACTCTCACATCCATACATGACTACTGGAAAAAACATAGCTTTGACTAGACCAACCTTTGTAGGCAAAGTAATGCCTCTGCATTTTAATATGCTGTCTAGGTTTGTCATAGTTTTTCTTCCAAGGAGCAAGTGTCTTTTAATTTCAGACTGCAGTCACCATCTGCAGTGATTTTGGAGCCCAAGAAAATAAAGTCTCTCACTGTTTCCATTGTTTCCCCATCTATTTGCTATGAAGTGATGGGGCTGGATGCCATGATCTTAGTTTTTTGAATGTTGAGTTTTAAGCCAGATTTTTCACTCTCCTCTTTCACTTTCATCAAGAGGCTCTTTTTAGTTCCTCTTCACTTTATTCCATAAGGGTATGGTCATCTGCATATCTGAAGTTATTGATATTTCTCCCAGCAATCTTGATTCCAGCTTGTGCTTCATCCAGCTTGATATTTCGCGTGACGTACTCTGCAAATAAGTTAAATAAGCAAGATGACAACATACATCCTTGACATACTCCTTTCCCAATTTGGAACCAGTCTGTTGTTTCATGTCCCGTTCTAACTGTTGCTTCTTGACTTGCATGGAGATTTCTCAGGAGGCAGGTAAGGTGGTCTGGTATTGTCATCTCTTGAAGAATTTTTCATAGTTTGTTGTGATCCACAAAGTCAAAGACTTTGGTATAGTCAATAAAGCAGAAGCAGATGTTTTTTCTGGAACTTTCTTGCTTTTTCTATGATCCAACAGATGTTGGCAACTTGATCTCTGTTTCTTCTGTAAATTTCTTTTCTAAATCCAACTTTAACATCTGGAAGTTCTCAGTTCATGTACTGTTGAAGCCTCACTTGGAGAATTTTGAGCATTACTTTGCTAGCTGATATGAGATCAGCTTCAGGCAACTCCACGAGTCTAGTTTGATAGGAGTCTACAGCTCTACTTTTCTTTTTGTCCGATGTTGCTTCCCTCCTTAACACCCACAGGTTTGATCTCAAGAGCACTCCTTAATAAACATCCTACACTGATCTTCATCTCAGAGTATCCTCTCAGAACTCTCTTCTAAACAGCCACCAAATGACAGGGATAGCATTGCAATTCAATTGGACTGGTTGTATTAGCCATGGTTTAAAACACTTTTCTATGTACCTCTGCAAAATCAAAGATCACAGGGCAATGTCCAGGACTGCAAAAAATGATTAATAAATGAGCACATAAATGAACACATTCTACTTTTTGTATTACTTCATGATGCAGAAAAGTCATTCAATAAAATTATTCTTGAAAAGAATAGAATTGAGAATATGCTGAACTATGTATTGTCAAAATCAAGAGAGGAGACTATTCCTCTAGTTGACTAGAAATAGGAACTAGTCAACTACATCAAGCACTAAGGAAAGACTAAATGGAATAAGGACTGATAAGTGTCCACTGACTCTGGCAATGGGATAGTTTGAGCAATCCAAGTGAAGTTTGTTGACATGATGTAAGCATGAACTATACTACTGTGTTATGGAAAGAACAGGATGATGAGAGAATGAACTGGAAGAACATAAGGTTGAGGAGTTATTGTAAACTATGCTCTCAAGGAGATTGGCTTTCAAGGGAGCCAGGATGGAGACTTGGTGTTTTCTAACATTGTTCATCTGTGAGGGTGAACTGAGTCTATGTCTGCTGTGTAAGCACAGGGATCCTGGAGTAATATCATTTGTAATAAGGTGGCACAGTGGTAAGGAATCTGCCTGCCAATGCAGGAGACGGAGGAGACATGGGTTCAATCCCTGGGTTGGGAAGATCCCCAGGAGTAGAAAATAGGCAACTCACTCCAGTACTCTTGCTTGGAAAACCCCATGGACAGAGTAGCCTGGCGGGCTACAGTCCATAGGGTCACAAAGAGTAGGACACGACTTAGCGACGGAACAGCAACAACAATGAATCTTAAGCAAACATCTGAGGCTCTATGAACAGTCATTCACATCACATCTTCTTTCTCAAGAACTGGAGGTTCCCAAAACTGAATCCTCAAATCCCACACTGTGATGTGGTCAAGCCGTGTGGTTGGTCACTTTGTGCCTGGTGCCCGTATTTGTCAATTTTTTGGAAGCCAAGTTTCAGGTAAGAAGTTCCTGACCTAAGGCCACAGGGGTGGGAGGCCTGGGGAAATAACCACAGAAAGTAGTTCCCACGAACCCACAGAGCACAGAAACCATGTTTGAAGTGCTGATGTTTGTGCTCATTTATTCTAGGCAGCGTGCAGTACCAAGCATTATGTAATAGAGGCAATAGCAGCTAAAACTTTAAAAAATAATCTCTGTGGTAAATTTGAAAACAAAATGCTGAAGCCTGGAACATTTCAGATTTTCCACTCAGTGGATTGAATTGCCAGATACTTCGGTATCACTTTCTCTCCATTTAGCTCTGGAAAGCAAAGATCAAATGCATGACCTCCCAATTTCCATGTTCTGGAAGGAATAGACACTGAAGCTGTGAAATGGAAACCGAGCTCTGAGACATGGTACTATGTAGATGCAAATATATGCTATTGAAGTTGTATGGATATCTTACAGAAAGTGGGATATTTTCTGTTAGTTATGATAATGCATGTAACTCCCAGCTTACTGAAACTCACTGTAACTGGGTTGAGAGATTATGTGTCAATGGTTTTGCCCAGATCTCTTGTAGCTTAAAATAAAAGAGTAGTGTGAGAAGTCTTAATTGATAAATTCTAAAATTCTCCCTCAATTTCCCTTTTAGACCATTTTAGCAGGTATAACTTTTAATCTCCAAACCTCTTAGCAAGAAATTTAATATTATTCTCTTTCAGTAAATCAGATGGCTTGTTCTCATCCTCCATCTTTCTGAAAAAAGTAAGAAAATGTAACCAGGCTTCAGTATGACACCTCCTCCTCAGTGTAATACAAGAATAATACAAGAACAGTGGCAGTCTCATGCCATCTAGGACATTCAGTTACGGACACTTTGCCCACTACCCTTACAACCAGGTGACTGTACAACGTTATAGATGTGTGTGTATGCACATTGTGTGTGTGTGTGTGTGCGTGTGTTTGTGTGTTGGAAGAGGAGTGATTCTCCCCTAAGGGTTGAGCCTTAACAATCAGTGACCAGCATCCCAATCTATGTAGCCATTCCCATTTGTTGTCACTCATATAATCTAGGTCTTACAAAGGGTCCCCCTATTAAAGAAAACAAGTAAAACACCATCTCCCCCAATTTCAAAAAGTGAAAGTGAAAGTTGCTAAGTCGTGTCTGACTCTGCGACCCCATGAACTGTAGCCCACCAGGTGGCCATGGAATTCTCCAGGCAAGAATACTGGAGTGGGCTGCCACTTCCTTCTCCAGGGGATCTTCCCAACTCATGGATTGAACCCTGGTCTCTCGCATTGCATGCAGATTCTTTACTGTCTGAGCCACCAGGGAAGCCCAATTTCTGGGGAAGCTTTAAAAATAATTTTAAAATGTTTTTTCCTAATTTATTCCACTTCTATCTTTTCCAATTCCTGAAGCCTTTCTTCATAAAAGGTGAGACTCAAGGTCCCAAAGGATATTCTAAGAATGGGTGAGAAATAACTGGTTGGTAATCATCAACTCTGTCTTTTGTCAAAAGCTAATAATACAGGCCCCTACCCAACCAGAGGCATGGAAACACAAAGTTTAAAACACTTTCTTGAAATGGAAGCTCAAAAGAGTCACAGTTTTTTCTCATAGCAGCACAAATTTAATGTCTGAACTGTGCTATACACTCTTCACCTCCCAACCCTTATCATATTGGCATGTTTCTGACAAATGAGACTTCCCAGAAGGAATATGCATCCGTGTGAGGTTTTGACCTTCAGTGTCTGGCTCTGGATGAAAGCAGCTGGGAGTACACGGCTGTCACATTCTCTCTTAAAACGACAGCAGCAACAAAAATCCCACTCCTGCCTCTCAAATAGCTATTCCTCCAACTTCAAATGAATGTCTGTAACTGCAGCTTTCACCAAATGTCTTGACATCAAATTACTTGATTGAAAGATAAATACAGAATAGGATGTTGCTTTTGCTGAAAGATATAATGATTGAGATATACATTCTAACAGAAACATCATTGCTTTGTTTCACTAAATGTTATCCATTCTTTCCACACAACTAAAATTTAAAACCAGAATATTATCCAATTTTCATAGAAGTCACAAAGAGAGAACTAAGCTGAATAGTAAAATGTGTAGAAACTGGGGGTTTTAAATCTGGAATATATAATCTCAGTTTTATTTCTGTTCATTAAATTCTATCCCACCATTCTCCTTCTATAACTCGATCACTTGTTTCCTCCCATTTAAAAAATACTCTTTTCCCAGCTGTCTGTTTGTCTCTGAAGTGTCCCTCAAAAATACCACCCTCAAGAATATCTGGTCAGGAAGATCATCCATTTATTTATTCTCCAAATGGGATACATAAATGAAACAAATAGACATAAATCCTTGCATTCTTGGAATTGATAATGGGGGAAATGGATGGAAGACAGGCAATAAATAATAAACAGAATAAACAAGTAAAATATATGGCATACTACATGGTGATAAATGCTGCAGAAAAACATATAGCAGGATCAGCAGTACTAAGAAGCAGGAAGCGGGTGTGCAGTTTGTGATTTTAAATAGATAGGGTAGTTGGATGGACTTTCTTGAGACAACAATATTTAGGCAAAGGTTTGAAGCAGGTGCTAGTGCAAGGTGGGTGTCTGGGGGAAGAGCGTAGAGGAAAGCAGTTGCCTGAAGCAGAGCAGATGGCCAGTGCAAAGATCCTCAAGCAGGAAGTGCCTAATGAACAGGAGGAAGATCAAGGAATCCAGAGCTAACAAGGGAAAACTAATAGGGGTAATATCACAGAGACAGAAGTTGGGTACGGAGGGCCTCCTGACAATTTCAGGATTTTGGCATTTACTCAGTGAGATGTAAATCACTGGAGTGCTGTTCTGAGATGTAAACCATCGGAGTGCTGTTTGTTTTTTTTTCTTTAGCCCTAGTCAATCACTGACTTGCATTACGCCTCTACTCATGTACTTTTTAAAAATATATATTTATTTTTAATTGAAGGATAATTGCTTTACAATACATTAGAGGGTTTTTAACAAAAGAATGTCATGATCCTTCTTGCTTTTTAGAAAGATGACTCTGACTGCTGAGTTGGGAACAGACTGAGAAGGAAGCCACAGTGAGAAGGACTGGTTAGGAGGCTACTACAATAATCCAGGCAATAGGTGATTATAGCTCACATGAGGGTAGAAGAAGAGGAGGTGGGAAGAAGTTCTCACTTGACCACTTTTTAGATCTATTTTGAAGGAGGAGCCAAAAGAATGTCCTGAGAGATTGGACGTGGGGTGTGAAAAAAATGTCCGCCTTTCCCAATGTCAATACCCTGCGTGAAAGATAAACTCTGCTTTAACTTCCCCACCTCAAGCAGTTTCTTCTTCTTAGTGCTAAAATCTTTTTTTTTTTTAATTTAATTAAAAAGATTAAAAATTTGGCAGCACCATGCAGCATGTGAGATCTCAGGTCCCTAACCAGGAATCAAACCTGTGGCCCCTGCATTGGAAAAGCAAAGTCTTAAACACTGGACTGCCAGGGAAGTCCCTGAAATAGTTTATATATAACACTAACACTTCACGTACATTCTTCTATCTTTGCTGTTTCATCCCACACAGACATAGATGGGAAATAAAAAGTTTAAGGGGTTATAACTGTTTGACTGTAGGAGAGGCCAGTCTGTATGGAAGTCAGACACACGGAGTTTTTTTGTTTTTCATTTGCTCTCCTTAAAAAAAAACTGGCCAGCGATTAAATTTTCAAAGAACAAACAGAACCTGTACTCGGTTCACAATTTATGAGGCTGATCTAATTTATGAGGCTTATCAATTTATGAGGCTGTTGACAATTCCATCACAGTTCTGACAGTTACAGCTTTTATTTTTCTCCAAAACATCAAGATACTCTATTTGGGTGTTGCTGGGACAGAAGTGAGGGGAATCTTGGCATTTGAGCAAGATGATTGTCAGAGGAAGCAATAGTAACCATGAGATGGTCTTGCCCATTTCTGTCCCAAAGCCAGCTTTAAGGGTAATAATAATCAAGTACAGAGAGTGCTTCTCAGTGGACTGAGCTCTTTCCCATGCATCCACCTATGTAATCCTCCCTGCAACTGGTGGATTATGTGTTGTTGGCGGCATAGTACAGAGAAACATACTGTCTCATAATATGTATATTGGTTTCCCCAGGTCATATCACTGGTAAATGACAGAGCTAGGTTCAAACTGGGTTTAGAATTTAACTCTAGTCATGTTTCTACTATGTTGCATTGACAGATCTGGAAAGAGAAAGTAGACCAGAAAAGAACAATGTTATTTCACAATCTTGTTAAGGATGGGTCTTTCCAGGAACATAAGGGGGTGGTGTTCAACAAGCCTGTGGAATCTCTAAGGCCTTGACCTGAGATGCAGACTCACCCAGGACCAAACTCTGCCTATTCCATTTCCTTCCATATGGAAGCCTTCAGCCTCCACCAGCTCCAAAAGGAGTAATTCCTCCAGACCCTATGTTTTGATTGTAGAGGACAGTCATTTCCTGCCCCTAAACTCCTTAGGTGCATCCCAGGTGGTACTAGTGATAAAGATTCTGCCTGCCAATGCAGGAGATGCAAGAGACACAGGATCGATTCCTGGGTCAGGAAGATCCCCTAGAGATGGTAAAGGCAACCCATTCCAGTATTCATGCCTGGGAAATCCCATGGACAGAGGAGCCTGGTGGGCTACAGTCCCTGGGGTTGCAAAGAGTTGGACACAACTGAGTGATTGAGCACACAAACTCCTTAGAGAGTCCCCACCTTAGATATAATTGCTATTGTACTTCATCTGTGGGGACAAATGAGAGAACCTGTTTATGAAGTCTGCGGTGCTGCAAAGCCCTTCATGAAATGTTAAGTTCTGTTGGTATAAATCTGGAAATAATGTGATCCATGTCCCCTTAACAGGATAGAAGAATAAAAAGTCACCATCTGCCTGTCCCCAAAACAATATTAATGGGGCTAACACCATGGATTTAAATTGAGGCAGCTTCTAAAATTGGGGAAATAGAAGAAACAAAGTTCATTCCATCAGAAGTTTATTGATTTTCCAATTAACATTGAAAGTTTGCTTCTAACATTTTTGCTTACTAGCTCAGAAATGAAGTATGACTGTGGATAATAATTGACATGAATTGCTATATTCTGTATATCATCTGCAATGTCAAAATGACTGATAATGAGCAAGTCCTAGTTGTTTAAACACTCTACAACTGAAGTAGCATCATTAGAAAAGACAAAGATTGCACAGCCTGAGATTCTTGTGCATTTTTAATGATTCTAGCTTAAAACAAACCTACCAAAATATCGGTTCCTAGGTGAATTTGATTTAAACATACTCAAAAAGAAGATTATTCTCTTAAGAAGGACTGCTACTGCTGCTACTGCTAAGTCACTTCAGTCGTGTCCAATTCTGTGCGACCCCATAGACGGCAGCCAACCAGGCTCCCCCGCCCCTGGGATTCTCCAGGCAAGAACACTGGAGTGTGTTGCCATTTGCTTCTCCAATGCATGAAAGTGAAAAGTGAAAGTGAAGTCACTCAGTCGTGTCCAACTCAGCGACCCCACGGACTGCAGCCTACCAGGCTCTTCCATCCATGGGATTTTCCAGGCACGAGTACTGGAGTGGGTTGCTATTGCCTTCTCCAACTAGGTGCTTTTTAAAAAAGAAAACTTAATTAAGTACAATTTTTTTAACCAATTCAAGATTGCCAGCCTTTTAACCTTCAGATCTTTATAGGATGCTTATAATGAAGGGTAAAGCGTCTGCCTGCAATGCAGGAGACCTGGGTTCGATCCCTGGGTCAGGAAGATCCCCTGGAGAAGGAAATGGCAACCTACTCCAGTACTCTTGCCTGGAAAATCCCATGGACAGAGAAGCCTGGTAGACTACGGTCCCTGGGAGCACTAAGAGTCGGACATGACTGAGCGACTTCACTTCACTTATAATGAAAAAGTGAAAAGAATGTTCACCGCTATACTGACATCCATGCCCAAGGTAACATTGGTAAATACTGAAATTATTTGCTAACTTTGGAGAAGGAAATAGCAACCCAATCCAATACATTTTGTCTGGAAAATCCCATGGACAGAGGAGCCTGGCAGGTTCCAGTCCATAGGGTCACGAAGAGTTGCACACGACTGAGCAACTAACACTAACACTATGGGCTAACTTAGCTACTGTTTTGTATTGTGACTGCACAGCTTCAGGGTACTAGGTTCCCCCATAACGGAAGAGATACTGTTAAGCTTAACTCTTAATCACAACCTTGGAGTTTAACACCTAGTATTTAACAAGCTCTGGGAGATGGTGAAGGACAAGGAAGCCTGGCACGCATGCTGCAGTCCATAGTGTCGCAAAGAGTTGGACATAACTGAGAGACTAAACAACAATTTAGCAATTTGTACTAGGTATCCGTGTGCATCTCTTAGGTAAACAGTTACAAAACAAACCTAGAAACCATTATTGGAGTTTTTGAAAAAGTTAAAACCTTCTAAAATGTTTATTTGAGGAGGGAATTTTTAATTCATGTATTCCAAGCACTGAAAACAGTGCCTGGTAAACAGTTGGGTTCTCAATAAATATTTATTGACTGTTGGTTAAATGAATAAATGTTCTTTGTTTTGCACCAACATTTAATCATTTCAGCACATCTGAGTGCTTACCCTGTGCTAAGTAATATGCTAGATCCTAGGAAAGGTAGAATGAAGCATGAGGCAAAAGAACCAGAGACCCAGTTCAGGACTTTAAGTAGCTAGTGACCTAGTGTGCATGCGCAGTTGCTCAGTCGTGTCTGACTCTTTGTGACCCCACGGACTGTAGCTCTCCAGGCTCTTCTGTCCATGGGATTCTCTAGGCAAGAATACTGGAATGGGTTGTCATTTCCTATTCCAAGGGATCTTTCCAACCCAGGGATTG
The DNA here is from genome assembly GCF_032452875.1 of Bos javanicus. Classification (NCBI taxonomy): domain Eukaryota; kingdom Metazoa; phylum Chordata; class Mammalia; order Artiodactyla; family Bovidae; genus Bos; species Bos javanicus. Next base: position 45,362,940 of record NC_083881.1, read on the forward strand.
AACCCTCATCTCCTGCATAAGCAGGCATCGTCTTTACCTCTAGCGCTATCCAGAAAACCTATAGAGTAGGATAAAAGGACATAAAGAAGCCAGACTATCAACCAGTGCTGTGTAATCATAGAACGGAAGGCTACTGCTGTCTCGGGAGGTCAGACAAGACTTCCAAGAGGATAGAATACTTGATTTCTGTATTGTAAGAGAGACACAGTGAGGAATGAATGAAACCTCACAGATCAATGATAACTCAGTTGCCTTTACTCTTTCTTTCTCCCCCCCACCTTTCCCTGCCCCCGCCCAAGGTCAATTCTTTTCACTTTTTAAGAAGTCAGATAGCATGGTACTGAAATTTTAACTGGGTTGCTTAGCTTTATTAACAGTTTGCTTCTTGGGTTAAGCCTTCAAATGAACGTTAAGTGTTCAATGCCAAGCACTGCCCGTGCCCAGTGTCAGGCACTTGTCAGTGTAGGAGGCAGCACCATGCCTGCCCTAGAGGATCCCCCTCCTGTGTGTCATCTGTGTGTCCTCAGGTTGGAAAGACCTCCCCTCCCGCAGGAAAAAACTTTGAAGCTGGGACCTGATGAGTGAGAGTAGAAACAAACGGGGCGGCGAGGGAAAAAAAGAAAAAGAAAAGAAAAAACCAGGAGGGGGTGGAAAGTAGGGAAAGACCTTCCAGGAAGAGGGAGGAGCCTGTATGATGCCACCCATTCCCATAGGCTCCGAGGACCAATTTCTTGGGAGTCCTTAAAATGAATGGCTTCAGGAGCAAATGGAAAACAGGCTTTCCTGTCACTCCTCTCTCACCTGACCGTCTCCCGGGGGCCCTGGCACTGCGCTGACAGGCTGTCCAGACGGGCAACAGGGAACCCACTTTCCTTTTTCCGGCATTCTCCTCCCACTGACCCGGAAGTCGCAAGCCGCAGGTTTCTTGGAACTGCGAATACTGTTTGAACTCCAGCTAAAACTGGAGATGTGTTTTGAGTCACATTATGCAAGCATATTTATACCATCTGTTTATGACACTGACAGGTGGACACTATGATTCATTACTCATACTGCATGCTAAACATAGACTCTTGGAAAATCCTGAGCCCTGGAGAGTCACAGGGTACCGGTCAGTGTGCCCAAGGAGAAGGGAGTGGGAATCTTTTCTTAGGATTTTATAGTCTGTCAAATAAAATCCTTATCATGATGAAAATGTTTTTGAAAGTATTTTATACAGTGGATTAGGTAGATAAGGATGGAGGAAACAGAGTCACAAAATATATACTATTTTGACCGATTATGGAAGATATTCCTTTTCTGTGGGTTATGTGTATCTATACACAAGCACACAGATATTAAAGTATCAGAAAATACTTGGTAACTATGGGGTCAGAAACAAGTCATCTCTGTGTCAGAGGTGAGGATTTGGTTCTAAGACAATTACTTCTTTGTCTTCAGTAGAGTTTCTGTCTCACTTGGACTTAGCTCATGCTCTTTATCATCTTATGCAAGTATTTTCTTAGTTGCTTTTGTTGTTGTTCAATTTTTGTTGGAGTTTAGTTTCTTTGCAATGTTGTGTTAGTTTCTGCTGTACAGCAAAGTGAATCAGCTATATGTATACATACATCCCCTCTTTTCTGGATTTCCTTCCCATTTAGGTTACCATAGAGCACTGAGTAGAGTTCCCAGTGCTATACAGTAGGTTCTCATTAGTTATCTATTTTATACATAATAGTGTATATATGTTGATCCCAACCTCCCAAGTCATCCCTGCCTTTTCCCTCCTTGGTATCCACACATTTGTTCTCTATGTGTATGTCTCTATTTCTGCTTTGCAAATAAGTTCACCATTTATTATTATTATTTTAAATCATATTAGGACCCTTTTGACCACAACACACAGAGACCTAAATATGAAGCCACAAGATATATCCATCCTTTTGTTTTTAGGGACTATTCCCCCTACCTATGAATTAGGAAATCTACCACCACAAGCCAAGGCTGGTATCACTCCAGTGCTCTCTGTTTCAGCCAAACGAGCAAACTTTTAACAGCCTCATAAATAACAATAACTTTTAAAGTAGTTTCAATATGCAAGTAGCTCAAAGTCAAGCTATCTGATGGGGACCCTTCCCCTTGGGGAAACAGAAACATCCAAAAGAGTCAAGGAAGAAAGGACTCACTGCTGTATTCAATTAGTTGAGAAACCATCAAAGTAAATAAGGCAATACCTTCAAGAACACACAAAAAAAGAAGGCAGTGAAGTAGAACAGATTAAAAGAAAAAGGAGAAGTCTGTTTTAGCTACCAAGTGACCCCAAGGGTGAAGAATAATTTCTTCTTCAGGACAATTTTAGTAAAGGTCTCCTAGCAAGATGGCTCGGTGGAAACGATTTCTTTTCATGTCTGTGGAGAACTGATGAAGTTTGCAGGAAACACAGGCAGTTTAATTCCAAACAAAGTATAGTAGGTCAGTTAGAGGGAGCAACTTCAGAACACTTCTGTCCTCTCTTAGAATACTAATGGCTTTCAAAAGTCCCAGTGGTTATGAGGTAAGTCATTTACATCTTAAGAGACAGGTCAGAGGAAAACCTCCTTAACTCTGTATCAGTTCAAGATGGCTTTCACAGAAATCTCAAGTTTTCTCAAATAGACGACTAATCATGCTCATCCCACAAAATCACTTTTAGCCATAAATCCTTCGGTAACAATGTATTAAGTCCAAAAATCTGCCAGGATTTGTGTCAGACAGAAAAAATACCCAGATACACAAGGTCTCTGATTTCAAGAGTGAGAATGAGAAAAATATCATTAGATATTTATACAGCTATTAATATAAAATCACAGAAGTATGACTATAGGGTTGTAAAATCACCAAAGGGATAACTCTGTTTGGAAGATGCAACAAATAAGAGAACAAATCCTAAAAAATAAATCTCAGTAAAAGGTCCAGTGAATAGCTGAAAAATTTTCCCTCAATCACTACACATGTACCAGTGAAAGCCATGACTAATCAATCATTTATTTTGACAGAGCCTCAGCATCCCTCTCAACACAGCTGATTACCACCAAAAAGTCATAGCTACTGTGGACACTACTTGCCAATCTGGCTCAGTAAAAATGCAAGGAATTGTTATTTGTATAGTTCTGAGAGCAATTACTCATCTAAATTGCCCATTGCAAAAAGGTATCAGTTCAATCAATTATTTATAGGCCCCAAGACCAAACAGTGGAGGATACGCATTCATTCCTTAGCTTTGTGACTATGGCTAGACCTTACATCAAAATTTCTTTCCTTGTCAGAAATGGGAAAATACTTTGGAAGTATTAAATGTTCAATATAAAAGTATTTTTTATGACTACTTTGATAACTGAAGTGTTAAAACAACATAAGATGTGGATTACCATGATGACATCCCTCATAATACCAGTGGTACTGGCTTTAACTAATTTTTTCTTAGTACTCTGGGAAATCTCCCATGACATTACCCCTCCTCTTCAGCTTGCAAAGCCCAACATAAGTATAATACAGTGAAACTCCAAGGTATCCTTAAAGGGGGAAAGAAGTTTAAAATATAAGAGAGAAGAGGTGGAAGAGTTCCTGGGTAGTAGTGTAGTGACTTCAGAGCAAGGGTTTTAAAGCCAGATTATGTGTGTGTGCATCTTGCATCTGCCACTAACTGTGTGACACTGGGCAAGTCACTTACTTGCTCTGGTCTTCATTTCCTCATCTGTAAAGAGAGTCCTAAATGCAGTACTTGGGTACAATCTCAAAAATGACAAAATGGTCTCTGTTCGTTTCCAAGGCAAACCATTCAATACCACAGTAATCCAAGTCCATGCCCCAACCACTAATGCTGAAGAAGCTAAAGTTGAACAGTTCTATAAATACCTACAAGACCTTCTAAAACCTAACACCAAAAATAGATGTCCTTTTCATTACTGGGGACTGGAATGCAAATGTAGGAAGTCAAGAGATACCTGGAGTAACAGGCAAGTTTGGCCTTGGAGTACAAAATGAACCAGGGCAAAGGCTAACAAAGTTTTGCCAAGAGATCGCACTGGTCATAGTAAACATCTTCTTCCAACAACATGAGCGATGACTCTACACATGGACGTCACTGATGGTCAACACTGAAATCAGATTGATTATATTCTTTGCAGCCAAAGATGGAAAAGTTCTATACCGTCAGGAAAAACAAGACCAGGAGCTGACTTGGCTCAGATCATGAACTCCTTATTGCAAAATTCAGACTTAAATTGAAGAAAGTAGGGAAAACCACTACTTTCTTGGTCTAAGCCATTCAGGTAAGACCTAAATCAAATCCCTAACAATTATACAATGGAAGTGACAAATATACTCAAGGGATTAGATCTGATAGACACAGTGCTTGAAGAACTATGGACGGGGTTCATAACATTGTACAGAAGGCAGTGATCAAGACCAGTCCCAAGAAGAAGAAATGAAAAAATGCAAAACGGTTGTCTGAGGAGGCCTTACAAATAGCTGAGAAAAGAGAGACATGAAAGGCCAAGGAGATAAGGAAAGATAAACCCATCTGAATGCAGATTCCAAACAACAGCAAGGAGGGAAGTGAAAACCTTTCTCAGTGAACAATGCAAAGAAATAGAGGAAAACAATAGAATGGGAAAGACTGGAGGTCTCTTCAAGAAAATTAGAGAAACCAAGGGAACATTTCATGCAAAGATGGGCACAATAAAGGATAGAAATGGTATGGACCTAACAGAAGCAGAAGATATTAAGAGGAGGAGGAAAGAATACACAGAAAACTATACAGAAAAGATCTTAATGACCCAGATAACCATGATGGTGTAATCACTCATCTTGAGTCAGACATCCTGGACTGTGAAGTCAAGTGGGCCTTAAGAAGCATCACTATGAACAAAGCTAGTGGAAGTGATGGAATTCCAGCTGAGCTATTTCAAATCCTAAAAGATGATGCTGTGAAAGTGCTGCACTCAATATGCCAGCAAATTTGGAAAACTCAGCATTGGTTATAGGACTAAAAAGGTCAATTTTCATTCCAATTCCAAAGAAAGGCAAAGTCAAAGAATGTTCAAACTACCACACATTATACTCATCTCACATGCTAGCAAAGTAGTGCTCAAAATTCTCTAAGCCAGGCTTCAACAGTACATGAACTGAGAACTTCCAGATATTCAAACAGGATTTAGAGAAGGCAGAAGAACCAGAGTTCCAATTGCCAACATCTGCTGGATCATCGAAAAAGCAAGGGCATTCCAGAAAAACATCTACTTCTGTTTTATTGACTATGCCAGCCTTTGACTGTGTGGATCACAACAAACTGTGGAAAATTCTTAAAGAAATGAGAATACCAAACCTCCTAACCTACCTCCTGAGAAATCTGTATGCAGGGCAAGAAGCAATAATTAGAACCAGACATGGAACAACAGACTGGTTCCAAATTGGGAAAGGAGTACATTAAGGCTGAATACTGTCACCCTACATATTTCACTTATATGCAGAGTACATCATGCAAAATGCCAGGCTGGACGAAGCACAAGCTGTAATCAAGATTGCTGGGAGAAATATCAATAACCTCAGACATGCAGATGACACCACTCTAATGGAGAAAGTGAAGAGGAACTAAAGAGCCTCTTGATGAAGGTGAAAGAGGAGAGTGGAAAAACCTGGCTCACAATTCAGCATTCAAAAAATGAAGATCATGACACCTGGTCCCATCACTTCATGGCAAATAGATGGCGAAACAATGGAATCAATGACAGACTATTTTTTCAGGCTCTAAAATCACTGCAGATGGTGACTGCATTCATGAAATTAAAAGACGCTTGCTCCTTGGAAGAAAAACTATGACCAACCTAGACAGCATATTAAAAAGCAGAGACATTACTTTGCCTACAAAGATCTGTCTAGTCAAAGTCATGTATGAATGTGAGAGTTGGACCATAAGGAACTGATGTTTTGAACTGTGGTACTGGAGAAGACTCTTGAGAGTCCCTTGGACTGCAAGGAGATCAAACCAGTCAGTCTTAAAGGAAATCAATTCTGAATATTTTTTGGAAGGATTGATGCTAAAGCTGAAGTTCCAATACTTTGGCCACCTGATGCGAAGAACGGATTCATTGGAAAAGACCCTGATGCTGGGAAAGATTGAAGGCAGGAGGAGAAGGGGATGACAGAGGAGGAGATGGTTGGATGGCATCACCAACTAGATGGACATGAGTTTGAGTAAGCTCCGGGAGTTGGTGATGGACAGGGAAGCCTGGTGTGCTGCAGTCCATGGGATCTCAGAGTCAGACACGACTGAGCAACTGAACTGAACTGAACTGAAATAGGAGATAAACTTTTATTCTCTAAACAGAAATTTATTGAGTGTCTGCTAAGTTCCATATCCTCAGCGGTGTGCAAATGCTTACCTCAACTCTCAGCAAACCCCAAATTTGTTCAGTTTAAGATTAGCATTGTGATAGGGTGAACCCAAGAATAATCTGTGTTTCTTATGAAAAGAGTTTCCTAGCTGTGGGGTAAAGATCAAGACTGTTTACAAAATCTGTGATCTTAAAGATAAAATATTGTGTAAAAAGAAGTCACCTTTCCCTTTCTCTTTTCCTCTCTTCCTCCTTCTTCCCTCCCTTTCTCTTTCTTCCTTCCTTCAGTATTCTTTGAGAGTTTAGTATGCACTAGATTCTATAGTAGAAATCTGAAAACTTTGTATTATCGTGAATACCTCAGACATATTGATAGTTTTGATATTGCACATAAATCCAGTGATTGTTGAGAAGACAACTTAAATGATCCTGTGAAAGCATAAATTGATCCACCGCAGTAAAGCATTAAAGGTTAGTTCCCTAAATTTTAAGGCCTCCAAACTTGTTGTAATATTCTTCTCCATCAGAAAAGATATTATTGAGGATTAATCTCCAATATAAGTATAATATGAATTTATAAATCACGTAGAACTCCTGTAATAATAATATATTGCTTATTAAAAATAATATATTGCTTATTAAAATAATTAACAATAAAGAAATGAGATAAAATAAATGATCTAGTATTTCTTTTTGTACTTCCAAGAATTTCTCTGTGCACACCTCTGGGGTTCTCATACCTTATGTAGAAGACACCTCTTCTATGGGATTTATCTTGGCAAAAGAAGAATATATAACTATAAAATATGGGAAAATATTTTCTTTTTACAAGGCCAACATCTTGAGAAATATTTGGCCAATTTTACACTCTGCCATGCCAAATAAGACTTTACCAGAGATACAATATGCAACAAAAATTTCTCAAAAAATGCAGTACATTTTCTTGAGATGTGTTACCTTTTAATTAAGAGCTGCTAAACCCACTTGCCAAATTCAACAGTAAAGCATAATGGTTAAGCACAAAATCTCTGGGGGCCAATTTCCTGGAATCAGATTTCAACACAACCATCCTTGGATGTGTTACTTAAACTTTTTATGCCTCTATTTCATTTGTAAAAGGTAGAATGATAGTATGCCTATATCATGAAGTAGTTGTGAGGATTAGATAACTCCCCAGCACACACTATGTGCCCTAGAGTTACTTATTTTTTTTTAAACTAACTTTGATAAAGATAGCACTGAAAAGCTAAGCTTTCTTTACTTCATTTGTGAGTAAGTTGTTAAACTACTTTATAATCATCAAGCAAGAGCCAAAGCACAGCCTTCTTGAAGTGCATTTAATCCTTAATCCACAGATAAGCAAATCAAAGGTGATTTACCCAACTTCTCAAAGGAATAGAGCAGGAAATCAAAGTCAGATCCCCATTTGTGCTGTGCCTCCTGAATCTGTCCTTTCTATAGGCTTTATTCTAGCTGCCCACAATCTGTTCTTAAGGGGGAAGGGATCTGCATGGGAGGTTCTGAGCCAGTGGTGCCCCCTCCCTCCCTCGCTTGTCTGTGTTTTATTGAAATGAACCTCAAAGGTGAATTTTAAGGTTGAATGTTGGCAGGAGCATATATCAGGGTATGAAAGGCACTACCCTAAGGAGGCTATTGGAACACTATGTGTGTTTGTATTCAGGAATTCCAAGTTAGTGCTCAATAAGTTTGCTAATTAGATTTTACAAACTGATGCCACTTCTTTTCACTCTTGCTTAATTAGGTAGAAAGGAAGGAAGGAAAAAATGGAGGAAGGCAGGGAGGGAGGAAATGTCGAGTACCTATTATGTGCCAGATATTTAACCATCACAATTCAATGGAGGTGGGCATGGTACAGGAAGAAACTGAGGCTCAGAATGTTGAAGTAACTTTCTCAAGATCACAAAGATATTAAAAGACACAGCCAGGATTTATTATATAGTTGTGTAAGATCATCACACACACATCTGTCTTAATGCCTCCCATGAGACACCCACCATTGCCCAAGCATCCAGTTTTCTGGAAAGATTATCTCCCTGAATAAATGCAAACCTCTGAGCTATCATAGACCCAAAACTCAAGCACAAGCTGAATCTCAGTGACAAAAAATTACTCTTTTGATAATGATTCAGTCAATTTAGCTCTTCCCTGACCCTACAGAATTACATTTACTAGATTACTCATTTTCATGGAAATTATGAAGAATACTAATTCAGAGTAAACTGGGAAAATAGGAAGTTAAGAAGGGGGATGGCATTTGGGACTTTCCAGCCTCCTCAATGAGTTCCCAGAGGCACTCTTTCCCATACCTCTTCTACTCACACTGCTTGCGATTGACTTGAGTCACATTATCATAAAAATATCTTCCCAAAGAGTTCTCAGTTTAAAAAAATTATTGTGTTCCGTAATTCACTTAGAATTCATTGGTTTGCATTTTGAACTGCATTTTCCCATAGGATTAATGGTTTCAGTTTAGCTACCAAAACCTCTCTAACGTATAACATAGCTGAAATGTACTTAGTACCATACTGGTAAAGTGCAAATAATAGACTTGATAAGAAGATTCTTATAATTGCTAAAATTTAATAAATATGATCATAATAATTGCAACCTTGTATCAGGATCTGCATTTAACACAATCTCATGAAAATCTTCGAAGACATACCCCATTTTTATAAAGAAAACTTTCTTGAGCCAGATTAAGTAATTAACAAAAAAACAAATAATTATTCAATTTTCAGGATTTGAACTCAGATCTAATACAAATTTGATATTTCCAGTTCCTCAAACTCTCTGAATGTTAATGTAAGAAAAAAAAAAAAAAAAAAAACTGGCATCAAAGGTAAGAAATTCAATTTTGCTTCCAGGTCTGTTGAAAATATGCTTTTGGCAAGTCCTTTGACTTCCCTGGATTTAATTCACTGGTGAGCTGAACAGTTTGGACAACTGGTCTTTAAATTTATCTCGATTATAAATTTCTCATCCCCTCTAAATGCAGCCCTTTTAAAAACTCTTTGTTCCAGAGCTAAAAATTTTAGAAACTTTTCTTCCTAGTCAATCAAAATATATCTCCCAATAATTTCCAAAAATTTTTCTCCTAGAACCATATGCCCTTCTGCATCCATCCAATCAGTACCAGCATTAGGGAACCCAGAAAGGCTATAGTTAAGTGGGTAGAAATGAAACGAAACTATTACAATTGATATTTACTTATTTGATACAGATCTGAGTTCAGTAGGAACATAGAGGAACTCTGTATGTCTGTCTGGAATATATTAGTGATGGTGTGGTAGGCTGTACTCAAGTATTAATAGGAATAAAGACTAATATCCTAGGGGCTTAACACAAATTTACTTTTCACTCAAGTAAATTTCAGTGTGGTTTGGTGATATTTCTATGCAACTCTCTCCCAAGTGATAAACTAGGAGCCAGGTTGCTTCCAACTTACAGTTTTGTCATCTTTGATCCTTCACTTATAACTACATAGACAAAAACAGAAAATGGAAAATCATGCATAAAGTTTTGTGGCTAGGGTTGTAAATCACTTTTATCACTTTTGATCACATTTCCCTGACAAGAACTCAGTCACATGGTCCTAGCTCCTTGCAATACTGACTGGGAAATGTACTCTTTCAGTACTTCCACAGATCAAATTGTTTGGTGCTCAAATTGCATTACGTTTCTTATAAGAACTCAGGGAGTTTACATTGCAGAGTTGCAAATAAGTTAAGATTTGAAAAATGAGCAGGAGTTTTACAGATGATAAATCTGATGGAGGTGTTTGGGTTAAAAAGAAATTCCTGAGCAAAGATCTAGACAGACCCAAAGGAAGAACACGGCAGGTCCAGAGACCAGTATTTGTTACCTAAATATTTATTGGGTCCATATCATCCATCAGTTCCTTTGCTTAGTGCTGTACTTATCTTGGGAAAACTGGATGTCTCAGCAAGAGTTCTCTCTAAGACAAATCCTTGAGTGAAGATTCTGTATTTAGAAAGTGGTTCCCCAAAGCAAAAGTGAACACACGGGAAAGTGAAACAGAAAAGGAAGAGAAAAAAAAAAAAAGAAAAGGAAGAGAAGCCAGTATGAGGTTGCATCTTCTAATTGGCTACTGATACAAGCAACATGTCACTTGAGCCTGAGGCTTGAAGACTTATGTGTCTCATAACTGCTCTAAAAAGATTTGAAGTTGTGCACAAAAGATGTCCAATAGCATCCTCTTCCAGCACCATCCACCCTTATATTACTCAGATCCACTTTCGCCTTCCATTAGTCCAATCCAGGACAAAATTCCATTTCAAAGGTAGTTAGTTATTAAAAGTAGATTAAGGGTACAACTCCAGTTCCTGCTATTGTAACTGGTACCAGAGCACATGATTTTAATTCATTCTCTTACTCATATACTATCTGTTATGGGCTGAATGCTTACGTCCCCCCAAAACGTATGCACTGAATCCCTAGCCCTCAATGTGACTACATTTGGAGATAAGGCCTCTACAAGTAAGGTTAAATGAAGTCACAGGGTTAGGCCCTAATCTAGTAGGATTATAATTAAGAGAAACCAAGGAGCTTGCTCTCTCCCCCTCTTTCATCACCTGCACCAAGGAAAGGCCAGGTGAGCACACAATGAGAAGGAAACCATCTACAAGCCAGGAGGACAGCTTTCACCAGGAACACATGGACTACCACCTTGATCCTGAATTTCGCAGCTTCTAGAACTGGGAGAAACAGATTTCTGGTGTTTAAGGCATTTAGTCTCTGGATTTGATTATAGCAGCCTGAGAAAACTGACACAAGCTATTCCAAATCCTGAAAGATCATGCTGTGAAAGTGCTGAACTCAATATGCCAGCAAATTTGGAAAACTCAGCAGTGGCCACAGAACTGGAAAAGGTCAGTTTTCATTCCAATCCCAAAGAAAGGCAATGCCAAAGAATGCTCAAACTACCACACAATTGCACTCATCTCATATGCTAGTAAAGTAATGCTCAAAATTCTCCAAGCCAGGCTTCAGCAATATGTGAACCGTGAACTTCCTGATGCTCAAGCTGGTTTTAGAAAAGGCAGAGGAACCAGAGATCAAAGAGCCAACATCTGCTGGATCATGGAAAAAGCAAGAGAGTTCCAGAAAAACATCTATTTCTGGTTTATTGACTATGCCAAAGCCTTTGACTCTGTGGATCACAATCAACTGTGGAAAATTCTGAAAGAGATGGGAATACCAGACCACCTGATCTGCCTCTTAAGAAATCTGTATGCAGGTCAGGAAGCAACAGTTAGAACTGGACATGGAACAACAGATTGGTTCCAAATAGGAAAAGGAGTACGTCAAGGCTGTATATTGTCACCCTGTTTATTTAATTTATATGCAGAGTACATCATGAGAAATGCTGGGCTGGAAGAAACACACACTGGAATCAAGATTGCCAGGAGAAATATCAATAACCTCAGATATGCAGATGACACCACCCTTATGGCAGAAAGTGAAGAGGAACTAAAAAGCCTCTTGATGAAAGTGAAAGTGGAGAGTGAAAAAGTTGGCTTAAAGCTCAACATTCAGAAAACGAAGATCATGGCATCCCGTCCCATCACTTCATGGGAAATAGATGGGGAAACAGTGGAAACAGTGTCAGACTTTATTTTCCTGGGTGCCAAAATCACTGCAGATGGTGACTGCAGCCATGAAATTAAAAGACGCTTACTCCTTGGAAGGAAAGTTATGACCAACCTAGATAGCATATTCAAAAGCAGAGACATTACTTTGCAAAAAAAAGGTCCATCTGGTCAAGGCTATGGTTTTTCCTGTGATCATGTATGGATGTGAGAGTTTGACTGTGAAGAAGGCTGAGTGCTGAAGAATTGATGCTTTTGAACTGTGGTGTTGGAGAAGACTCTTGAGAGTCCCTTGGACTGCAAGGAGATCCAACCAGTCCATTCTGAAGGAGATCAGCCCTGGGATTTCTTTGGAAGGAATGATGCTAAAGCTGAAACTCCAGTACTTTGGCCACCTCATGTGAAGAGTTGACTCATTGGAAAAGACTCTGATGCTGGGAGGGATTGAGGGCAAGAGGAGAAGGGGACGACAGAGGATGAGATGGCTGGATGGCATCACAGACTCAATGGACGTGAGTCTGAGTGAACTCCGGGAGTTGGTGATGGACAGGGAGGCCTGGCGTGCTGTGATTCATGGGTCGCAAAGAGTCGGACACGACTGAGCGACTGATCTGATCTGTTCTGATCTGATCCATTGAATATTTTCCTCGCCGGTTTTTGGTTGGTCTAGTGGTCTTTCATAGGAGTCAAGGTTGCTTGCCTAATGATACAGTCTAGACCTTCACTCCTGAGGACTTAGGACTCATGCCTTTGTTAGGTCATGGCCTGACATGACATACACTGGCCCATTCATCATAATCAGTGGATACAGAACCCCAAGTAAATAGTCCGGTTAATAAACACTCCAACTTACCTCCTCTGTATAGTAACAATGCTAGCTCCTTATGGAAACTATGATCAGTTACCCACACCAGTGCTATAATCATTTTCTCACTTGCTGGTTCACTAGCATGAAGATTCCAGAATGACTAAAAGGTTACTCTAGCTTCACAAAGAGTAGAGCTCTTCCTTTTTCCTTTGGAGGTAAATCCTTTAGGAAAATAGTTCCTCAAGTCCATCAGAGTCCGAGCACAAATTTTACATGTGAATTTCAAAAAACAGTGCCTATTTTATGTCAATCTCTTGCTTCTTGGATTCATGTATTTCACCTGTTGCAGACACAGCAGCATCTCTTGATCCTTGACTCAAATTATTTACTCTATTCTGACGATAATGCTGAAACCCTGAGGGCAATATTACTGAGCTGGCACATTAGTTGAGTGTTTAATAAGCATTTCCACTATTCTAACAGGCTTTTTGATGATTGAATCTAAAATAAGTAGATCCCACAGTTATGATGGTATTTTAAGCATTTTGTAAGCCTTTAATTGTGGTCCTAGTTGTAGCACTGAAGGCAGAAAAGGCAAACCCATATCTTTATATACAATAATTCCAGGAAAAATAAATGATCTCTCCCTCCAGGGTGGAAAAGGTTTGGTGCAATCAATCAGCACCAAGCTGACTGGTTTCACTGAGGGAGGAGCCCATTAATGGTGCTGTCCACAAGTTAGAAGCATAGACTAGGGAAAAGTTGGTTGGTGTGGGTGAAACACTGGATATATACAGTTCACTTTAGATATGTAGAGTTTGAAGAATGGGTTAGGAATTTAGATTTATACATTCAGAAGATAATTGGGAATATCAGTATGGAGTTCAAGAGTGAGACCCTGGGCTGAGTAAGGTGGGGAATGAATAGCCTATAGATGGTCTACTCAGAATAAAAACTTCAGTCTCAGAGAGATTGCTATTCATTCCCGTAGTCCTCTCAAGGATAATTCTTGGCAACTGTAAAGGAAAAGGGAGAAGACTGAAACTGAAGCAACTTCAGTCTGTGACACTAGGAAAGGTGATATATTAAGAGGATTCTTGGGATTTTTACTCTTGTTTTCCCTGATCATATAGCTGAAGTTGCTAGAATAGATGGTGGGTATCAATGCTGAACCAGTACTTCATGTGGAAGAAACTATTTCCCTAAGGATCAGAAAAGTTCTCCACACTTACTTTTCCTGTAAATAACAATAACAGCTAACCACTTTTGAGTGCTTAATATATCAGCTATCATTTGAGTCTAGAACTTCCCTAAAAGTAGGCTGCTTGCTGTGATGGGTTATGGTTTGGTTGAACAAATGTTCTGGTTTTCCCAGTAATATTTTCAGTCTCATACTTCAGTAATATTTCAATCACCCAGTAATATTTCAGGGCCCTCCTTCCAGGTAGCTCAAATGGTAAAGAATCTGCCTGCAATGCAGAAGACGTGGCTTAAATCCCTGGGTCAGGAAGAAGGGTTAAATCCCTGGAGAAGGGCATGGCAACCCACTCCAGGATTATTGCCTAGAGAATCCCATGGACAGAGGAGCCTGGTGGGCTACAGTCCATGGGGTCACAAAGAGTCGGACACGACTGGGTGACTAACAGACATACCCACATTTCATTTTCTGCCTAGGGTACCAATCCGGGTGCTATTATTAATGTGCCCAATTTCATTCTCAGAAGTGTTGATATCTATATTATCCAGTCCTCCCAGTTATAAATATGGTAAGATATCCAGTCCTCCTAGTTGTAAATATGGTAAGATATTGATCCCTTCAAGGAGGCTAGACAGCTTACCACAGTTGGGAAACCCCAAGTTAGTATTCTCTGGCCTCATCCATTTGTCTTAGTGTGCTCGGCAATGTTACAATTTTTAATGTGTGCAACAATGTGAAAAAGGTAGAGAATCTGGGCAACTTGCTTGGTATTATCATCTCAATTTTAGAGGTAAGGATATGGCTTAAGTGGCACAACCAAGATCAAACTGGAAAAGAGAAGATAAAAATCCAGATCCCTCTAAATGATATCATCTTGCTTTCCAAGCATCCTAAAAAGGACATCCAGTTAATTCATCCTATGCTCAGGGATGCCAATCACATACTCATTCTGTTTATGCTGAAATCATTTTGGGACAATGATATGAGACTCTATTGGAAAGAGAAATACTTCTTACTTTTTGGAAATAATTGTGCCATTTGGGACCCAACCAAGTATTTCAGACAAGTATTAAAACCAGTGAGCTAGAATCTGATACAGAGTATAATTTATTCTGCATACAATTTACATTTATGTGGTTCCTGACTTTGAATCCTCACATCACACTGAAACACAGCTCTCTTGTCAAGCATAGTTTCAAAGTGACTCAGCAGGTAAAGAATCTGCTTGCATTGCAGGAGATGCAGGTTTGATCCCCAGGTCAGGAAGATTCCCTGGAGTAGGATATGGCAACCTACTCTAGTATTCTTGCTTGTTAAAATCCATGAACAGAGGAGCCTGGTGGGCTATACTCTATGTGATCACAAAGGGTCGGACATGACAGCATCCGTGCACAACTTATTTACAAGTAGTTGAAAAACACAATCTGATAAAGACTTCGACTTCTTCTCTCCATTGTAACTGGTAACACAAAGAGCTTTCCTGAATGTTTATCTATACATTTCAGTCACCAAAATAGTAATGATATTCTCTTTGTAGTAGCAAGAATATTTCTCTTTGCAAAGTGTAAGTTCAATTGGAACGAAGTGAGTGAAGAGAAAATTAAATCACATATGATTATGGAAAGAACTTTCCTGCCCTAACTCATCCAAAGTTACTCACTTACTAAGTGGAAGAGTAGGGAATTAAAGCCAGATTTCAGTTCAGTTCAGTTCAGTCGCTCAGTTGTGTCCGACTCTTTGCAATCCCATGAATCACAGCACACCAGGCCTCCCTGTCCATCACCATCTCCCGGAGTTCACCCAAACTGATGTCCATCGAGTCGGTGATGCCATCCAGCCATCTCATCCTCTGTCATCCCCTTCTCCTCCTGCCCCCAATCCCTCCCAGCATCAGGGTCTTTTCCAATGAGTCAACTCTTCACATGAGGTGGCCAAAGTATTGGAGTTTCAGCTTCAGCATCAGTCCTTCCAACGAACAACCAGGACTGATCTCCTTCAGAATGGACTGGTTGGATCTCCTTGCAGTCCAAAGGACTCTCAAGAGTCTTCTCCAGCACCACAGTTCACAAGCATCAATTTTTCATGAAAGAAAGCTCAGCTTTCTTCACAGTCCAACTCTCACATCCATACATGACCACTGGAAAAACCATAGCCTTGACTAGACGGACCTTTGTTGGCAAAGTAATAGCTCTGCTTTTGAATATGCTATCTAGGTTGGTCATAACTTTCCTTCCAAGGAATAAGCGTCTTTTAATTTCATGGCTGCAGTCACCATCTGTAGTGATTTTGGAGCCCCCCAAAATAAAGTCTGACACTGTTTCCACTGTTGCCCCGTCTATTTCCCATGCAGTGATGGGACCAGATGCCATGATCTTCGTTTTCTTAATATTGAGCTTTAAGCCAACTTTTTCACTCTCCTCTTTCACTTTCATCAAGAGGCTTTTTAGTTCCTCTTCACTTTCTGCCATAAGGGTGGTGTCGTCTACATACTGTACTCTTATTGAAATTTGTGCTTTCCTTTCAATGTCCTACTCCTCATTTCCTGGCCAAACTTTTCTACTATGATACTAATTTTTAAAAGCCTCAACTCCATCACCTAATGCATTCTGACTTAAGAGTAACCCCTAGGAAACCTGAGACCCCTGTGCCTCATTCACATGGAAGCTTTTTATTCTCCCTTATTCACTCAGGCTCAGGGTTGACAGGAAGACCGGGGCTCTCCCCACGATCACAATGATCTGTAGGCCATGACTCTTCCACTCTTTTGTTAACATCTCGTATCCTGTGTGAATTCACCCATGTGAATTTCATGTGAACTTGTCATGGTCTTCACCACTCTCTCTGAATTCATGATTGGCTTCACCACAAAGCCCACTATCTTCCTCTCCACCACATTTCCTGCAATCATTCTTAACAGCCTCAACATTTCTATCTATCCATCACAGTGGTCTATACCCCACCTCAATTACATTCATATGAACATCCTTTCTGCCAAATAACTGGGCCATTTTGGAAACGTCCTATGATTCCAATTCACTTACTCTTAATATACACAATGAACCAGATCTCCATTACTTTCCTTCACCTCTTCTTTTTAAAAATTTTTTTCAGCTGCACCCTTGGGCATGTGGGACCTTAGTACCCAAATCAGAGATTGAACCTGTGCCCTGCACCCCAGCCCAACCACATCTGAAGGCAGAGTCTTAACCCCTGGGCTGCTGGGGAAGTCCCTCCCCTATCAGTTTTAAAAACATCCATCACCCTCTTCTGCATTGTGCTCCCTTCCCTGCTTAGATCTCATCTTCAGAAGTGCTCTCACTTCCTTGCAAACACTTTTAAATCACTTTCCCCTCCTCTTTATCTTACTCTGCCATTCTTTGCCGGGTGAAACTCAAGCTTGATTAAACTCAGCTATCCTATTGCTCTGTGCTTGCACCTAAGAGGCTATATGTTGCTGGAAGAAAGGACACAGGTATGCTGATAGACCTCATTTTAATTTATGAACTCTGCAATGCCTGATAATCCTACCACACTTCTCCAGAAAAATTACTTCCCTATTCTCCACTCTAACACTCTTTTCTGATAGCCACCCTTTCCTTCTATCTCATTCTCAGCTGAAAACATTGCAGGATAATTTCCCCCAAAACAATCAGGAAAGAAACAATTTCATCTTCTTCTCTCTGATGCTAGCACTTCCTTCTGTTTGCCTCTTCTTCTTGCCATTGTCTTCTTTCTGTTTTAGTGGATCAGGTATCCTGCTCTCGTAGAAAGCCTTCCCCTTCATTGGTGCTCTGGAGGCCACAATATTCCCTTTCTTTACTGCACATCATTTTCTTCCTCACCACAGGATCATTCATATTTGCCTACAAATTTGCTGGTAGTTCATGGGCTTTCCTGGTGGTTCAGATGGTAAAGAATCTGCCTATAATGTAGGAGACCTGGGTTCGATCCCTGGGTTGGGAAATTCCTCTGGAGAATGAAATGGCAATCACTCCAATATTCTGGCCTGGAGAATTCCATGGACAGGCAGAGGAACCTAGTGGGTTACAGTCCTTGGGGTCGCAAAGAGTCAGACACAACTAAGCGACTAACTCACTTTCATGCCTTAATACTCATCTTTTAAAAAGACCGCATAATTCTTTTCAGTTTTCATTTTGGTATCTGCTCCATTTTAAAGAACCCTCTATACTCACTGCTTCCCCTTCCTCACATTCTATTTGTTCTTAGTGTGACTGTAACTGAACAGCCATTAACTGAAATAATTTTTTTCAGGGTCACCAACATCTTCCATCTTCCCAAAGTCAATGGCAAATTTTCTGTTCCCCCTTTTCTCAACATCTTAGTGAAGTGAAGTGAAATCGCTCAGTCGTGTCCGACTCTTTGTGACCCTGTGGACTGTAGCCTACCAGGCTTCTCCATCCATGGGATTCCCAGGCAAGAATACTGGGGTGGGTTACCATTTCCTTCTCCAGGAGATCTTCCCGACCCAGGGATCATACCTGGGTCTCCCACATTGGAGGCAGATGCTTTAACCTCTGAGCTACCAGGGAAGCTCCAACATCTCAGTAGGAGTCAACAAATCTGACTAATCTTATCTCTTAATTTCATTTTCAAGGTTTTTGAGACCATATTTATACAGTGTTTTTTCTCCCTTCTTGGGACATTCTTTTTCAATTTCCTTTACTGGCTCCTTCTCTTTTTTCAGATCTATAAATATAGGAAACTCTTAGGGCTCTGTCCTCAGCCTTTGTCTGTTCTCTAGAACACACATCCTGAGGCAATTTTAACTATTCCCATGGCTTCAAATGTCATCTGAATGCCGATTTTCCTCATACAAAGTACTGCAATTAATCTCGATGAATAAACAAATGAATGGCAAAAGGGCAATCATTTCCATAATCTTGTATGTATCTCGTATATGTCTTACTGTGTAACCTTGGGAAAATTACTTAATGCATTTATGCCTCAATTGGTAACATTACTTAATGTCTGGAGTTCTTATGAAAATTAAATGATAATGTACCCAAAGCACTTAGCCTAGTGCCTGACAAACAGGAAGCACTCAATAAATTCGAACACAACAATACATATTAGTTATATCAGGGATGGGCTATTATTAGAAAACACAATTAAGCCAAACAAAACCAAGTTCTTAAATTTTCATCTCAAGATCATATTTACAAGAATATCACAATCACTTGGCATTTCAGGAACTTCTATTCATGAGCTTTTGTATTTAATTAAACTTTTTTTTCAGCCAAAGTGATGGTTTCATTGCTCCTCCACACATGACCAAAACCAACCTGTCCCCTCTATCACATATAAGAACGGAGTCAACTGATGATGCTCATGGCCCATAGTTAACATAAAAAAATTACTCATAAACTTTGAGTGTCACCATAAAATAAAACTAAACAAAAATATTGATAGGAAACTGCTTTAAAACGGGGAGGGAGGTGGGAGGGGGGTTCAGGATGGGGAACGCATGTACACCTGTGGTGGATTCATGTTGATGAATGGCAAAACCAATACAATATTGTAAAGTAAAAATAATAATAATAAATAAATGATAAATGGTTAAAAAAAAAAGAATGGAATCAACTGAATAGACACTTAGGGTAGGTGTTAATTATTAAATACATACATGGGGTTGAAGTCTATCCACAATGGGAATAACTGGAATATTTACTCCCTTTGGGGAATATTAGCAAAAGGAAAACATAACTGATTTCTTTTAAATTCTTACAGTTTTATAGGGATGCAAACAATTTTTACCTACAATGTCTCATTTTATCTGTAAATCAATCGTGTGAGGTGGCAGGAAGACTATAATTTTTATCTTATAGTTGAAAACAGTGAGGTTAATTGACTCCCATGGTTTATAATTGGCAAATCCATACCTGGAAAAAAACAGGTCTTGATTGCTAGTCTGCTGAACATTCTAGCACTAGTTCTCAGTGCTTTGCCTCGGTAGATATTGTGATGAACTGATTTTATTATATGAAATAGAACAGGTTGTTCTTCACTTGGTAACACCAACACCTCTATTTTATTGCCATCCAAAAGATTTCCTTAATACCCCTTGACTGAGAAGCTGCACTTATCTGTGCTTTAGTCTACTGTATATAACTTTAGAAACCATGAAATCTGGTACATTAACACTTGAGAGTTTCCATAAGGCAGAAGACACCCAGACACTCACCAGTTATAAAGCATGACCAATGAAGGAGAAAGGGGCATGACAAAAGCAGAGCCTACAGAGAGATTTCCTTACGAAGCCTAGAGTAGACAGCAGGTTCAGAATCACTCAGAGCCGGGTCTTCATCACCTTGTCATGGCATTCGAAGAAAAACAAACTTTTGAGTGTATTTTCTCAACTAAAACCAAGGACCCTAAAATCTAACTCACAGCATCATCATGAGGATTAGTGCCTAACATATTACTGCTGCTTAATAAGCATTTGTTCCTGCCTCAATTCCCACAAAAACCACTGGTTCATTTGGGTTAAAGACGTCACCCTGCAGGAAGAGGGAAGACCAGTTCCAACTGGGCATTTTATTACCAAGTGCAGCAGAGAGTAATTAAAATCAAATGTGTACCCTTGTTTTGTTCTTTGTTTTGAATGCATTCATCTTGTTTTTGAAAACCGTCAATTACAATGCAGGAAAAAAGCTGTATGAAAGGTATTAGAATGTTTATATTCCTCAGCCTACTGAAAATGTCATTTTAAAAGTAAAAGTTTAAGAAAAATTTGATCGAGTTTAATTTGAATAAGAAATGAACTCTTAGACAAGTATTGCTTTGATTCTCTCAATGAGATTTTTGCTGATAAATGAACATAATCTCATGTATTATATACAGAGACTCCTTTAAAAATCTGCCATTAGCCTTTCAAAAATGTCATCTTTTACTCATCCACATCACGGTTTTTCTCCCTCAAATAGCCCCTAATTACTAGAAAGGAAAGAAGAAAAAGGACTAGGATATGAACTGTATTACTTTTCAGAATCTAGAAATCTGCTTAAGATGTATTTTCATAATTATAGCTTACACAGATATCCTGGAAGTAAAAGACACTGAGTATTTCTAATTATCTCATAGATTATCAAGTTAGAAGAGAAAATGGCCAAAATACTTAAATGAGCACCTTCTTGTGAGGATCAAACTGATTAAATAACCTTTATGAGCAAAAGAGAATTTCCACATTCACATCATAAATGGATCTATTAACTTTTAAAAATCTTTTTATTTTGTATTGGGGTATAGTCTCTTAACTTTTAATATTGTTTTGAAGTTTGAACTCTTAAGCTGTAAAAGTTGTAAGTTTTAAAATGGTTTTACTCATAGCACATATAAATTACTTTTTGGTCAGAAAAGATATTTCAGATTTATTTCATAACAATCCAGCCACAGGGTGTTATTTTAGTCCCACTTAGCGGACAGCTAGAAAATGAATATCACAGATATAAGTAATCTGTCCAGGATATACTTCAAATAAGTGGAATGAATAGTTTGAACTTGAGTCTGGGTCTCTTGAGCTCACTTTGCCAGTGCTTTTCACTATTCACTTTGCTTTAGACTTACAAGACTTTGATTTGAGTCCCATATTAGTTGCTTCTGGGCAGTAACTTTGTGTAAGTCAACTAACTTCTCTGAAGCTCAGGTATCTTTTTTTAAATTTAATTTTATTTTTGGAGAAGACTCTTGAGAGTCCCTTGGACTGCAAGGAGATCCAACCAGTCCATTCTGAAGGAGATCAGCCCTGGGATTTCTTTGGAAGGAATGATACTAAAGCTGAAACTCCAGTACTTTGGCCACCTCATGTGAAGAGTTGACTCATTGGAAAAGACTCTGATGCTGGGAGGGATTGGGGGCAGGAGGAGAAGGGGACGACAGAGGATGAGATGGCTGGATGGCATCACTGACTCAATGGACGTGAGTCTCAGTGAACTCCGGGAGTTGGTGACGGACAGGGAGGCCTGGTGTGCTGCGATTCATGGGGTCGCAAAGAATTGGACATGACTGAGCGACTGATCTGATCTGATCTGATCTGATTTTTCAATATTGTACAATTGTATTTGTCAATTGCATCTCAATATAGGGATGGTGGGAAACCTCATCTCATTCGGGTTCTTTCTTTATGTCTTCAGTTGTAGATCTTTTCTAGTAGGTTTTGGTCTTTTTCTTAGATGGTTATTCTGCAGATAGTTGTGATCTAGGTGTGCTCCTGAGAGGAGATGAATTCAGTGTCTTTCTATTTTGCCATTTTGCTAATGCAAAAAAAAGAAAAAGAAACAGCAACATACCCTCAGGTATCTTTCTTTTCAGGTGGGTAAAGTAATATCTAGTTTCCTTTCAAGGATTTAGAAAGAGCAAAGGACATAATGAATATTAAAACACTTCACAACAGATTTTAATATTCCCATTAAAAAGTCAAACAGTTATAGAGACTGACTGCCTGGCAAATGGAAATAACAAGACCCCTAGTGAGCCTCAGATATAAATATAGGTCTAAATTCTTATTTTTTCACTTCCTAGCTTTGTACCTGACCCACATTCCTTATTTTCTGAGGATCGCTTTCCTCACTTGTAAAACTGGCATACACAATAAGTGCTGCTCCATGATCTGTGCCCGATTTACTCCCTTTTAAACTGAAGTAGTTATTATTCAGGTTTTATTATATTCTGGATATTTGTTTAAAGACAAATTTAATAGCTACTCAGCCAAGGCATACTTGCCTTCTTTGCTAGTGGTGGTGGTTTCGTCACTAATTCGAGTCCGACTCTTGTGACCTCATGGACTGTAGCCCTCCAGGCTCCTCTGTCCATGGGATTTTCCAGGCAAGAATCCTGGAGTGGGTTGCCATTTCCTTCTCCAGGGGCTCTTCCTGATCTAGGGATTGAACCTGGGTCTCCTGCATTGCATGCAGATTCTTTGCTGAGCCACCAGGGAAGCCCTTCTTTAGTGTGATCAGATTTCATCTTGTAACTGCAAATCCCACCCTCACATTACAGACAGGTCTATCAGACTGAATAAAATAGAAGTAATTTATACCCTTTTCAGTGGAAAACAAAACACAACAAAAGCCTATCCTGAGATTCAAGCAGATGAGAGGAAGATTTGAGAGAGAAAAGAAAAGATCTGTATGAAAATGAAACTTTGGCCCAGCTGCCAAGCATACGGAGAAGCACAGAGGTTTTGATCACTGGGTAAAGAGCAGCCTGTGGGGATCCTCTCTGTGTGCAAAACAGTGCACTTGGACCACCTGGGAAGGTGTGAGGCTTAGACACCTGAGCCACAGGGATGACAGTGGCATTGAAAGATCTCAGAGAAGCTTGCTAACGCAAACTAGCTTTCCCTAAAGGCCCTGTTAAAAAGCCACCCATGGTCAAGTTTGAGCATCAAAATATCTATTTGCTTTCCTGGTTTCTGTATTATTTGATTCTCAAATTCCTTCTTGCAAAAGCAGCACATGTCCAAATAAAAATTCTGTAAATACAAGGGCAGCCAAGACTCATATCTTGCCATCACTCCCCCAAACTGCTCTTGAGAGGAACCTGGCACAACCCACCCACGAAATCTCCGGCTGAGACCCTGGCAGAAAACAGACTGCTTCACGCATTAGCAGCCCAGAGTTATTTTGGGTCTGCCACTTACCAGCAATGTGTGCTTGTGGGGGTCACTTAACCTTTCTGGGCTTCTGCTTCTTATCTATAAATCTACGAGGCTGGGCTGAAGACTGAATATCTGTCAGATCCTTCTTGTCCCAGTGTTCTCTGATCCAACTTATGAACCAATAATAAGGATTCCCAAACTAAAACAAAGTCAATGTTGCCTCCAATTTGGAATGCACTGACGTGATGTTACTAGATTTAGTGTATCTGTGGAGAGGGGGGAAAAAAAAAAAAAACAGTTTACCGGCAGCCTGGGTGAGTCAAAAGGCCAAGCTATTTTTGGTAAAGACCACTAAACAGGCTTGGGCATTTATATGCACTTTCTCAGCAACAGGACACAGGCATCTTGCCCACATTCCAGGGAAAGACCTACCAACACCTTTGCTACAGTCCAGTAGTGAAATAAACGTACTTAGCTGAATAAGGACAACTCACAGTGAATGCTGGTTTTTGTTGTTTTTGTTTTTTTTTTTTTTGCAGTCTGCAAGTTGGTTATCTTGTCAAGCTGGTAGTCATCAGGTGGGACTCACAGCTTCAGTAGGGGAGTTAAGAAGCATTTCTGGACTACTTTTTTTTTCCATTTGCCTATACTAAATTGAATTAAGAAGTCATCACCTTATAAAGATCCCTGTGGCGAGGGCTAAGAAATACAGTGACCATCGTATATTGAGTTTGGATGACAACTGTGTAAATGACAGGCCGACAAATGGTCTTTCTAGTACATAAGGATGATTAGGATAAAGAATATGTTTTCCTTTTATCATCAAAACTTTGAACATTTCAGGTAGTGCAGCTCTGATGGAGAGAGCTAACTCCAGGCTGTAAAGTATCATTTACTGATGCTAAGTAACCCGACTGGGTGGTGCATTTGGAAACCGCCAAGAGAATCAATTCTAAAAGTTCTCTTCACCAAGAAAACACTTTCCTTGTATCTATGTGAGCTGATGGATGATAAAACTTATGGTGATTAATTTTTCATAATAAGGTCAGTCAAGTCACAAAGCTATAAACATTCAACTTACACAGGGCTGTCTGTCAGGGATGACTCAGTAAAATTAAAAGGGAAAAAGGTTTATAAGGAAAATGTTTAATGAAAATTAATCAATTTTAAGAAAAAAAAGTGCTAACACCCATAGTTAGCACGTTAATGAGGCAGCAGAATACGGCATTTAGAAGTGAGAATTTGAAAACCACAGTGTTGAAATGTGAATTCCAGCTCTGTCTCTTTTATTCACTCTGACACCTTGGGCAAGAGATAGCCTCTGGGAGACTCAGTTTTCCTATCTGTATAATGGTGAGAATCACTGCACCTAATGTGAATATAAATACACATATGATGCAGTCAGCATACAGGCTAATGCATAAGCACTAAGTCAACACTATCAGCATTAATAATCTATTACAAAAGTAAACTTTGAATTATGCTTTGTATAATTATATACTTTGTATCTTTTGCATTAGGTATTGTGTTGTAAAAAGTTAACCAGATTTACCCTCAACTCTGATAAACATGACCCTCTGAAGACACAGGGGCTTGGTCAAGCCATCTTCCAACCACCAGGGAACTGAGAAAAGGAGGTGACACTGAGAAAACAGATGGAAGAAATGTAGAAAGAACAGTCAGGCTGCTAAAGCATTATTTATACTACAGTGTCATTTAGATTCTTGATCTAGGAAAAGAAACTTTAGTCTTGAAATGTTCAGTTGTGTAAGCTAAGGAGTTTCTCTATTTTAGTTGAGCAAGCTTTAGATATATCTTATGCTACTTACAAAAAAAAAAAACAAACACCAAACCAATGCCTATTGGATCCTTGCTAAAAATGCAGTTTCCTTGACCTTCCAATCTTCAAGAGTGGTTCTAAGGAATTCAGAATCCTTAATGAAGTCCCCAAGTGATTCTCTTACAAAACCAGTGTTAGGGACTGAATCGTGTATCCCCCAAACTCAGTTATTGAAATCATCACTCCAAAATGGCAACCCACTCCAGTATTCTTGCCTGGAGAATCCCATGGGCAGAGGAGCCTGGCAGGCTATAGTCCTTGGGGTAGCAAGAGTCGGACACGACTTAACGACTAAACCAACCAACCAAACAGTACCTCAGATGACTGTATGTGAAGACAGGGTCTTTAAAGAGGTTTTAAAGTGAAATGAGGCCATTAGGGTGACCTCTTATTCAATACGATTGATGTCCTTATGAAAAGAGATCGGGACAATCAGGACACAAACATACAGTGGGGAGACCACGTGAAGACACAGGAGAAGACCGCCACCTACAAGCCACAGAGGCCTCGGGAGAAATCAACTCTGATGATACCTCCATCTGCAATTGGACAAAATAAGCTGCTGCTGTTTAAGCCACCCAATTGGTGGTACTTTCTTACCATAGTCCTAGAAAATGAAGATAATCAGCTGTGGGAAACATCAATTCTGGAACTCCTCGCTCCATGTCAATATCTGGTTTGCAACCTTCCAGGCAAGCAGTCCCGCAGCCTTTGTTTAAATCCCCCTGCAAAGGGAATCCTCAAAATTCTAGTGTTACCCATCTCATCTTGGAACTGCTCAGTGTGAGAAAATCTTCCTTACTTTACACTGAAATTTATGTTATCATAACAGTTAAGCTTTCTAATGATAACACTGGGACACGCAAAGATTCTAAAGCAGTTTCAGAACAGTCAAAGAAAGCATTTTACTTGCTGAAAGTTGAATGCTATGCTTACTACTGACAGTATATTATTTGATTTGAATATTCTAGCTTTTAATTAACTTAGGATATTTGACAAATATTATTTGATTATAACTAGCACTCTCAATTTACTGATCATTCTGGATAAACAGAGTTTATCATAGTTTCTAAAATGAAAATATTATGTGTGAAGTTTTCTTCCCCAAGGCATTTTGGACATCTGAAGTGCAATCAACAAATGATGATAAAGTCTCAATAAGTTTGGCTGCATTGTCCTTTCTAAGGTCATATCCTTTAGCTTCAAAGGAAGTGCTTGCTGCATACAATTTCTACCTGCAGTCCGCAGGCTGCCTATTTCTATAAACCTATAGGTAATATTCCTGTCAGGAAGTAATATTTTTACTGTTTTATTTAAAATAGTCCTATCAACTGTTTTACTGAAACAATGATTATTTTGGACAGGTTCTGCCCAGTGGAGTTGTTCAAACTGATTCAATTACCTGTGTAATTGACCTCCAAAGCTTTCCCATTTTAAAGAGGATATTTCTCATTTTAAAGCAGACACTGACGGTCAGGCTAAAGTTGAATAAAGGTCCTTTCACTTCAGTTGACTCTACTGAAACTCGTATTAATAGTGTAACAACAGTAATAATAATAACTAACATTTATTAACTGCTTACAGTGATTCTATAGTGGGCTTTATGCATATTGCCTTATTTAATGCAGTTACCCCTTGATAGAGGTTGTATGTGCTATCTGCATTTTACAGATGAATCTCAGAGAAGTTTTATAACTCCAAATCACACACTTCAGTAAGTAGCTGAACTAAGCTTCTTACCAAGCTTGATTTGGCTTTAAGGTCTTGCTCTCATTTACTGTGTGCATTCCACAAAGAAAATACACAGTCTGGGGAAAGAAAAATTTATCCTCTCAACAACATCTGTATAACATCTGTAAAACAGGGATATTAACACTTGCCCCTTGAGACTGTTGTACAGATTAAATATGGATGCAATTTATTTCAGTATCTCACCCTAGTTCTTGGCAGACATTTCTTCAGTGTTTTATAAATGTCAGTTTTCTCTTTTTCAGCAACTCTTGCCCATGTGTTTCCAGGGTACCGATCTGGGCCACGTGGGAAAATCTACAACTAGAAGGTACAGCTAATCCTGAGTTTCCTGAGTTTATATCCAAGTGTAAAGGCAAAAGACTGTGATATGAAACAGTTACAAAATAATATATTTTAATGAGTGCTGAGAGCAGGGGCTTTGTAGTCAGAATGCACTTGATTTGCACTCTGTCTCCACCATTTCCACCCACCATTTGGAAAATCTGGGACTAGTTGCTTTCCCTCTCAAGGTCTGAGCATTCTTGTCTGTAGCACAAGGATCTACCTCACGAGGTTGATATGAGGATTTTAACAACTATTCTTCATTGGTGTTAATTTGTTCCAAGGAGGGCTGTGAGAAATGTGCTTATTGTATCTCACTCAATCCTTACAACAAGGATGAAATGCCCTCTATTTCACGATTCTCGTGTTGAGATAATCAAGACACAGGGAGGTATATATTTGATGAATGTCACTTGAACAGTGTCATAGCTGGGGTGCTTTTTCAGGCAGTGTGGCTCTATAGCCCATTCTCCTAACATACTACACAACACTGACTTCTAGATTATAAATGATATATGAGATGTTTCAGAAATATTTCAAATGCTAAAAAACAGTTTATTATAAGTTGTTGTTTACTCACTAAGTCACGCCCACCTCTTTCACAGCCCCATGGAGTGTAACCTGCCAGGCTCCTCTGTCGATGGGATTTCTCAGGCAAGAATACTGGAGTGGGTTGCCATTTTCTTCTCAAGGGGATCTTCCTGACCCAGGGATAGAACCCATGTCTCCTGCATTGGCAGGCAAATTCTTTACCACTGAACCACCAGGTAAGCCCATTAATTTGTAAAAATAAAAACAAACTAATTAAGCAGCTCTTCCTTGGGCTGAAAGGAAAGAATAAAAGGTTGTCCAATTTGTGAGGATAATAATGGCTTTAAGCACAATGAATAGCATTATGCCTTTTTTTTATTCCCTAAAAGAAAGAAAGCCCCATGTCTATGAAGTTAATGACCTTTCCAGACTTTTTCAAGATTGTTGCTTCTTCATGTCATTTCAAAAGATAACTTCCAATTTGATGACTGTTCCCATTAGCTCTGGGCCACTTGGCTTGCTTTTTCTAACAAAGGTCCACAGATAAATTGTGCGTGGCGGATGTGATTTCCTTGAAGTTCTCAGTGGTCTAATCTGCCTTGATGTGGTTCCTTTCATGGTTTTACATGGCACTTGTGGGACATAAGTGGGCATAAGGCCAGCTGGGTTATACTGTGTCTATTTGTTTTCTCTTCAAAATGAAGATTGTGTTTAAATGAAAATTGTGTTCCAGGAACAAATTATTTCCCTTTGAAGCGCTATCTCCTAACATGACATTTGAAGGTTTTGTGGAGAGAAATAATTTGTGTTCTCATACAGTTCTTCATGTTAATTGTGCCCTTTCATTTACACTGCAGAAGGAGAAATTCAGACCCATCCTCCGTTCTTCAATATTAAGACAGGATCTACACAGAAAGGCTGGTAGTTTTAAAAAATCTTTTCCAGATTATATGAACTCTACACAAGCATACATATATACACACACACAAGTGTGTACATATATATACAAGAGGTAAGAAAAAACGTTTTTTCTCTTTTTCCCACTTCAATTCTCTTCCTCCTCCTAGGAGTATATTCTTCTCAGGTTTTTTGGTATATTTGCCTGCAATGCAGGAGACCTGGGTTCCATCCCTGGGTTGCAAAGATCCCCTGGAGAAGGGAAATGCTACCCACTCCAGACCTGGAGAATTCCATGGACTGTATAGTTCACGGGGTCCCAAAGAGTCAGACATCATGTTCTTTTTAATGATCTCAAATTCTTCAGTGTAGGTATAAGTTTGCTGATACATTTTTCTTTTTTAATCTATCATTTTCCCTCTAGTGTTTCAGAAGTTATATGTCCTGTTTCTAACTCCCATCCTGTTGCTGTCCTTATAGCTTTATAGTATGTACAGACATATCTCCTTTTATTACACTTTGCTTCATTGTGCTTCAGAGACATTGCATGTTTTTTTTTTTTAATAGATTGAAGGTTTGTGGCAACCTTACATTGAGCAAGTCTGTCAGCAACATTTTGCCAACAGCATTATTTCATTATTGAAATAAGGTATGTTCAGTGTTTTTTTTTTAAGACATAATGCTATTCCATACTTAATGAATTACAGTATATCAGTATAATATAAAAGTAACTTTCACATGCACTGAGAAACCAAAAAATTCGTGTGACTTATTTTATTGTCATATTCACTTTATTGTGGTGGCCTGGAACTGAATCTCGAGGCAGTATCTCTGAAGTACATAGAGAGTATATGAAATCTATTACTACTTAGAGCTAGTCTGTGTATTTACCTTATGTATAAGAAAAGAAAAATTTTGCTTACATTTTATCCCTTGTCACATGCTACTAGCACACTTATACAATCTGAGAACTTTCAAGATTATGATTTTACTCATTGTTCCAAGATTTTCTTTGCCTTTAGTGTTCTGCAGCTTGAATATACTATGCCCATGTATGAAGGTGTTTTTGGTGTTTATCCTGCTTGGTATTCTAAGATTCCTGGATCTGTGGTTTGATATCTGTCACTAATATTAAAATTGTTACTGCAGCCATGAAAATTTAAAATGGTGACTGCAGCCATAAAATTAAAAGACTCTTGTTCCTTGGAAGAAAAGTTATGACCAGCCTAGACAGCATATTAAAAAGCAGAGACATTACCTTGCCAACAAAGGTCCCTCTAGTCAAAGCTATGGTTTTTCCAGTAGTCATGTATGGATGTGAGAGCTGGAACATAAAAAAGGCTAAGCACCAAAGAATTGATGCTTTTGAACTGTGGAGTTGGAAAAGGCACTTGAGAGTCCCTTGGACTGCAAGGAGATCCAACCAGTCAATCCTAAAGGAAATCAGTCCTGAATATTTATTGGAAGGTTGGATGTTGGATGTTGAAGCTGAAACTCCAATACTTTGGCCACCTGATGCAAAGAATTGACTCATTGGAAAAGACCCTGATGCTGGGAAAGATTGAAGGCAGGAGGAGAAGGGGACGACAGAGGATGAGATGGTTGGATGGCATCACCAATTCACTGGACATGAGCAAGCTTCAGGAGCTGGTGATGGACAGGAAAGCCTGGTGTGCCACAGTCCATGGGGTCACAGAGTCAGACATGACTGAGTGACTGAACAACAACAACTAATTTTAAAAAACTGTTGAGCATCATTTCTTCAAGTATCTCTTCTTCTCCATTCTCTTTTCCTTCTGCTTCTGATATTCCAGTTATGGGTATGTTGCATCTTTTGATATTGTTTGATGCATTCTGTTTTATGTATACTGCTCTGTTTTGTTCATTATTTTTTTCTCTTTGTATTTCAGTTTGGGAAATTTGAACTATTTTCAACTTCACTGATCCTTTCCTGAGCCGTGTCCAGTCTACTAATCAACCCATCAAACACAGTCTTCACTTTTGTTACTTTGTTTTTTATTTGTAGCATTTTCATTTGATTCTTTCTTAGGCGAGTCATCTCTGTGCTTACATTATCTACCTGTTCCTTCATGCTGTCTACTTTTCCCATTAGAACCTTTAATGCAGTTCTTTAAAATTCCCTAATAGTCTGTCATATCTGACTCTGGAGTTTGCCATGTGACACTGGTTCTTTAATGGGTCCAAGAAAACTGGCTGATTTTTAGTTTGTTCAGCTTTTTCTTGTTATAAGGGCAGAAATGTTGACTTCTAAGCTCTACCTCTTAGAGCTGAAATCAGAGCACTATTATTCTGAAGAAAATGTTTTACTGGTTTTGTTGCTTATAAATGTTTCTGATGAAATGCAGCTTGAAGTTTTTTTTAAAGTTTGTTGAAATATAACTTTAATAAACATTTCAGCAGAGTTTGCAGTGATAAATATTCCAAGTCTAGGCATGTCTTCCTCTGTCATTATTTTGCCATTTATGTGAATGATAATTGGTCTGGGCATTAAATTCAAGGCTCGTAATCTTTTTTCTCAGCATACTGAAGATACTGTTAAATGTTTTCTTGAGCCAGTTTTTAAAATGAGGATTCTATATCAATCTTTCTTGTTCCTTTGTAAGTCCCCTGTTTTTCTCTCTGGAAGCTTTTGGGATTTTCTCTTTATACATACATGGAGTTCTAAAGTTCCACTTAGAATATATATGTGTGGGTCTTCTTTTTTCCACTCTCCAGAAGCAGTTCCACAAGCAGTCCCATTGTTATCTAATGTAAGTCCATGTGCCTGATGCACAGTGAGGCCAAAAACAATACCAAAACATCAGAGTTTGGAGCAGAGAAAGGTTTATTGCAGGGCCATGCACGGAGACTGGTGGCTCAAGCCTTAAAAACCCCAAACTCCTCCCGAAAACTTTCAGCAAAGCACTTTTATAGGGAAGATGGCGGTGCAGGGGGTGGGGATGGGGGGTTAGTTGTTGCAAACATCTTGGTGTCAGATCCTTTGTTCTTGCACTCAAGTCACAAGGTTCGGGAAACCTCACCAAAACAAATGTTATTATCTGTTCTGACAAGAAAGGACAAAGGTCCCAAGGCTGAATTTTGCCCTCAAAGGTTCAGGCCTACAGCACATGGGACTTCTTAACTATTGTTCGGCAGTCCATATGTTCAGATGCCGCTCTTCAACTGCAGGGGGCGCAGGTTTGATCCCTGGTTGGGTAACTAAGATCCCAGACACCACGCTGCATGGCCGGAAAGATAAAGAAAAGGCAAGCCAGGCTGAGAGAAAACATATTGACAATACATATAGCTGAAAAAAGATTGGTATCTAGAATATATAAAGCATACTTACAACTCAAATACAAGCTGCAAATTAATTTTTTTAATGACCAAAAGATTTAGCCAGACACATCATTAAATTATATATATTTGAACGGTTAATAGGCACATGAAAAAAGGTTTAAAATGATTCATCATTAGATTTTGACTATGCAAATCAAAACTCCTACTGAAATGAGATGCCTAGCAACCACGAGAATAGCTCAAATTGAAAATACTGATGCCACCAAGTGGTGGCAAGAATTTGAAGCAACTAGAACTCTCATATAGTTCTGGTGGAAATGTGAAATCATACAGTCACTTTGAATGACAGTGTAGCGGTGTCCTACAAAGTCAGACACACACATTATATGAGCCAACAATTGTACTTCTAGGCGTTTACCTAAGAGAAATGAAAACATCTGACCACACTATGACTTCTACATGAATTTTCACAGCAGTATTTTTTTAGTAAAGATTAAAAAACCTAGAAACAACCCAAATATCCAATAGATAGTGAGCAGATGAATGTTGTGGTACATCCATACTACGAAATACAACTCAATCATAAACAGGAAGAAAATACTGATAAACAAAACAACAATGATGAAAATTAAACCATTATGCTGAAAGAAAGTAGCCAGACATGAAAGCGTATCTACTTTATAAGTTCTTATATATGAAGGTCTGTGTATATCACATCTAATCTTTACAGATAAGACAGAAAACAGATAAATGGTTGCCTGGGACCAGAATGGGGAGAATGACTGAAATGAAGCACAAGGAAACTTACGTGGGTGATACATTAATATATGTTCTGTTTCTGTATGTGTATGTTCTATATCTTGATGCTTACATTATTATAGGTATTTATCAAAACTCATTCAACTGTACACTAAACTATATATAATTTGGTAGGTAGATTATACCTTAATAAAGCTGATTCAAATAAAAACAATCCTTGAGAACAAAAATAAAAATGCAAATAGTTATCTTGTGAAAGATGGAAATTTTTAGGAAAAATAAAATGCTTTTATACAGTATTTGACAGACATCCACATTTTAGATATGTATTAAACTGGTTCTGTGGACTCCTCAGATGATAAGAATGATCTTGGAAGAATATAAATAAAATGTCCTGAAAACTGAAAGTTTTTAAGTTTGATATTTGAGAACTTTCCAAATTTTCTGAATTGATAAGATGCTGAAGTCCTCTAATGTTTAGAAAGTGTTGATATCATCTTGATTTATTACAATTAATCTTATTTTAATTCCTTTGATAAAATTGATGTTTGTGATCTCCGTTGAAATATCTGAATTATGAAAGTAGAAATTAAAATTATGTTCAAATATGCATTATTATAATAAGGAGAAAAGCAACAAACTGGGTTCTATCCTTGGCTCTATGTTACCTAGATATATGAACTTGCAATGAGTCACCTCTATGCCACTCTAATTTGTAGTGTGTAAAATCCATGTGTGGCTTACATTTTTTGGCTCTTTCCACTAATTAAATCCCTCTATTAACTGCCCTAACTCAAGACTACAATTTTATGTTTGGCTCTAGAAGGATTTGTGTAACCATAAGAGGGCAGCATTCCATTTAAACAAATTCTTACACAATTTCCTGTAAGTGTTCAGTACACTACAATTACAGGCATTGAGATTGCCATAATATTCGCTAGTATTAACCCCCTTAGGATTATGTTAAGAAGAGTAATTTGTCGGTTTTAAGTATGAATACACAAATTTATCACATTTGTGTATCTCTATTTAAAGAGATATTTTCTATGGATTCTGTGTAAACTGCTATGTTCAGGGTTGCAACTATTTCAAAATCAGCATGCCTGTCCCACATCAAAATCACATTTCAGGAATAAGAGGTAAAGTGAGAAAATAAAAGAGGATAAGGAATCATTTATGGATGAGAATTTACTTGGATCTTATTCGGTGCTCAACACAATTTTAAAGTGGAAGATTTAGAAACTACTGTTAAGGCACTTAGACCATTTAAAGACACCGAATATGTATTCCTTAAACAATAAAAGATAATTGACAAAAAATAGATTCCATCACAGGGAAAGGGATTCTAATTTTCTGTATCAATGTTCCAACTGTTAGCAACTTTATCTACTTTATAAGCCCATCAATTGATAGAAACAGAAGGCCATGGAGGCTTGCACAGCTCAAGATTACAGTAACAACTTCATGGTTTGTGGAACTAAACACCCTATCTCCTGGTCACTCATCTCAACCTGGGAATGTACCTTTTCTCTCTTCTTGGCCTTCAGTTCATCCTTCCTCTGCACAGTGTTGAATACCTTTTCACCGTCTTAGAAAGCCACCATCATCTTTCATAGTTAGAGGAAAGGAATGTTCAGTGGTTTGGAAAGGAAAGGTCCAAGTGCAGGAACTCAAGGAACATTTATCATTTCTAGGTTACGTCTATGCCTACAGCACAAACTGTCACCCTCTTGGCTTACTAGGGATGTCTGAAGAACCAAATCAAAGAAGATTTGATTTACTTAAAATCACTCTTTTCATTACACTCATTAGTGTATATGGAGATGGAAATGGCAACCCATTCCAGTATTCTTGCCTGGAGTGTTCTATGGACAGAAGAACCTGGTGGGCTACAGTCCATGAGGTCACAGAGTTGAACACAATTGAGTGACTAATACATAAGTGTATATGGCTTCTCACAATAATGGAGTGAACATTAGCAAATAACCGGTATGGCAAATCATACAAGAATCATCTTTTTTTTGAAAAGAACATTTATGCTTGAAATAGAGCCTTGCTTGGGCAAAATTATTAATGGATTACACAACAGAACTTACAAGTTGAGGGAATTTAGAAATGCTCTATAAGCTCACACCTTGCTACAAGACAAGAGGGAAGCCATGCCTAAAAATGAAAAAAAAAAAAAAAAGGTCATTTGATTATAAATGTTACTCTCATTTTACGATTTCATTTTAATATTTAAAATTTATTCCAATATAGTGTTAGCATGTTAATAAAAGGTAAATTGCTTTTATCCTGACCTACTGTTTTATTGTTTTGCCTCAGCTTTTATTATAGAATTGTTATTGCTATGGAAATGTTAACTTCCTGTTTGTATTTCTGGAGTCCTGAAGGGCATGGAAGTTGGCCAGTTTAAGCTTTATTAGGGAGCTACTGAGAGAAAAATGTCTGCAGCATTTTTGCTTTGTACTGCTGCATTTCACGAAATGAAAATCTGTCCATTAAATGTAAATTGTGTGGTCAATGCTATAGCAATGTCTCCCTTTTCTCCCAGTAAAACTCTATAAACCTTAAGCTCATTTAGGTTAATTATGAAGATCCACAATTGCTATATCTAAACCAATATGAACTTGAATCTAACCAGTCTCAAAATGTATATGCCTCTCTGGATTGCAGAGGAGAGTCATGGATAAGGTTGGGTAATCTTTTCAGATATGCTTCATCACGGCTGCCACCTGTTGGAGGAAAATCACAGTGGAGAGCTGAGACCTTGGCTTTCCAGGTTCATAAACCTGATTTTGTGAGTTTACCTAAATTTTAGCTCCAATGTTTCCTTATAAACAAGAACGTCACTTTACTGATTACTAAGGGAGATACAAAAAAAGTGGGAATGAACAACTCTAGTGATCAGATTGCTTATGCCCAATAGCTCTGCATTCACAGTCCTGCCTAGGAACAAAGTAATTAGAAAACTGACTGAGTGATAGAAAAGTTGCTTAATGAGATAGCAGTAAAGGGAAATGAAAGTCCTTAAAAGAATTCTCGTCTTAATTAAAGGAAGATACACCTCTCTGCAGGCTTCCCTGGAGGCTCATATGGTAAAGAATCTGCCTGCAATGTAGGAAACCTGGGTTCCATCCCTGGGTCAGGAAGATCCTCTGGAGAAAGGAATGGCTACCCACTCCAGTATTTTTGCCTGGAGAATTCCATGGACAGAGTAGTCAGACAAGTTACGAGCATGGGGTCACAAAGAGTTGGACATGATTGAGCGACTAACATATATACACACACACATTTCTGCAGTGATCAGAATATGGTAATACTTTGGTTTACTCTTTTTGATGATTACAGGATAGTTATTAGAAGAAATATGCACTCTTTTTTTTTCTTCTTTCTGTAGAGTTTGTATTTGTCCTAACAAAAGTGAAGTCACTCAGTCATGTCCGACTCTTTGAGATCCCGTGGACTGTAGTCTGCCAGGCTCCTCCATCCTCAGGATTTTCCAGGCAAGAATACTGGACTAGGTTACCATTTCCTTCTCCAGGGGATCTTCCTGACCCAAGGATAGAACCAGGGTCTCCCACATTGCAGGCAGACTCTTTACCATCTGAACCACCATCACCTATTGTCCTAACAAACTTCCCCTTTATTTAACCAAATGGGTCATTTTACATATACTGCATGAACAGAACAGACAGTATTTACTCCACATAGTTTTCATTTCAGTGGTGAAAAACAGACAATTAAATGTGGTATATAATATTTCAAATGGTTAAAAAACAGTCTTGAAAATAAAAATAAAAAAGAGTAAGGAGGCAGAAAGCAATGAAGGAAGTGCTGTTTTAGATAGTACAATCCAGAAAGGCCTCTCTAGAAACATAAAGAGTGGAGCAAAATGACATTGAATTAAGTGAAAGGCCGGCCATAGTTTTTCACATACCTGGGGGACTTAGTGACTAAACAACTGAGACCTTTCCAAAATTAAAATGTAGTATTCCAGTCCTACAGAAAAAGGGGGCCACACTCAGCCTAACACTTACGCAGCTGCTCCTTTCCAAATGAAGGCTCAGCATGGCTGAAGTTGACCTTATATCAAGTTGTTTCTGATAACAGGGAAACAGAAAGACCAGTAGACAGCATGTGGGCATGCTCAGTTGCTCAATCATGTCCAGCTCTTTGGGACCCCATGAACTGTAGCCCATCGGACTCCTCTGTCCATGGAATTTTCCAGGCAAGAATACTGGAGTGGGTTGCCATTCCCTTCTCCAGGGGATCTTCTCAACTGAGGGATTGAACCATGGCTCCTGAGTCTTCTGCATTGGCAGGCAAATTCTCTAAAATTGAACCATCTGGGAAGCCACTCTGTAGACAGAGATAATGCTAAATACGGCTTAATCTTTGGCCACAACAAAGTCAGACTCCATGCAAATCACAAAGAAAGATCAAAGACTATAAAGAGAAGGGGCTTTGGGTCCAAAACTTGAGCTCAAGTCATACCTGTGACAAGTACTATCTTTGTGATCATTAATCAAGATGCTTAATTTCTTTGTGCTTCACTTTATCTATAAGATTGGCATCATTGTAGTTCTCACTCATAAAATTTTTGGGAGGATAAAGAAAATAAATGATGGATGCAGTATATGATGCATGGAAAGGGCATTGTAACCCTCAAAGACATATAATGCTTTCTCCCAGAGATAAATAAGCAAAAGGAAGTAGTCAGTCATACTTGTTTTAGAAGGGGAAAAGTGTGAACACATAATGAAAGTCCACTAGGCCCCAGACACTGCTTAACATACATAATTATTGACCACCAATAAGATGTCAGTATTTCAATTTCACAGGTAAGAAAACTGGGTCTCAGAGAGACCACACAATTCACTCAAGATTGGGACTTCCCTGGCAGTCCAGTGGTTAAGACTCCGAGCTTCCATTGCAGGGGGTACAGGTTTGATCCCTGGGTGGAGAACTAAGATTCCACGTGTCATAATGAAGCAACATGAATTTCCAGATGATGTTTTTATTCCCCACACCATCAGTCCTGCTTAAGCTACTGCAAGAATACAGAAAAACTATGTATTTCATTTAAAACCACTCCTGGGCATAAAGAAGCAGCTCATCAACAGCTACTGTAGAATCCTTCCCACTCCCTCTCTTGGTGAGGAGCCAAGAAGTGCACTCTGCTTGGTAGCATCCAGGACTGGGGCATCTCTGCCCAGCCCGAGGTGCTGACCGCTGGATTCAATGTGCAGCGGTGTTCCTCCTTGATTTTCAAAGTCCTGAACTGCCAACGCTCCCTTCTCATGTGGGAGCGCACAGAACTGCAACAGGGACCTCTGCCTTCCCACCTTGGTGGAACAAGGGCCCACATCACAGAGCTCATGCCTGCTGCCAGGAACCCACTGAGAATCATCACCATGCTTCCCAAAACTGTCATTCGTTTCCAGAAAGGGAGTGAAATAAATAGCCTTTTGATTGGTTGCTTCTCAGCTTCTTCAGAAAGTTAACCTAAGGCTGCCTGGTGGGCTGCCATCTATGGGGTTGCACAGGGTCGGACACGACTGAAGAGACTTAGCAGCAGCAGCATACCCAGGTGGGTCTAACACACCCAGAGTGGATGGATGGTAGATCAGTATGGGAAACATTCGGCTTTATTTTGGTCTCAGGGGATGGCGGGGCTAGGCAGAGTGTGAGTGCATGTGATAGAATGAGGCATGACTTCCGTGTATGTGTGTGTGTGCTTAGTCACTTCAGTCATGTCCAACTCTTTGTGACTCTATGGACTGAAACCCGCCAGGCTTCTCTGTCCATGGAATTTTCCAGGCAAGAATACTGGAGGGGGTACGCATTCCCTCCTCCAGGGGATCTTCCTGATACAGGGATTGAACTCACATCTGCATCTTCTGTATTGCAGGTGGAGGAAGTCCCATTATTTCCATAAGAGGGCCATTTTGTTGGCTGCAATTGTAGCATCATGGGTCAGGGAACTCAGGGCAGAAGCACCAACAAGGGTGCCACAGCCCTGCAGGAATCACACTTCCCGGCTGCCCAGAACCAATGTCAACCAGCCTTCTTGCTGACGCACTACATGCATTCTTAATCTTTTTTGTTGGATGGCACAGCCCAAAATATTCATGACCTACCAGAAAAAAACACAATCTTTAATTAATCAAAACGGTAATTTCTAGGTGTCATTTTATAATACCTTGCTGCTGCTGCTGCTGCTGTTGCGTCACTTCAGTCGTGTCCGACTCTTTGTGACCCCATGGACTGCAGCCTACCAGGTTCCTCCATCCTTGGGATTTTCCAGGCAAGAATACTGGAGTGAGTTGCCGTTGCCTTCTCTTATAATACCTTAGGGTTTTACTAATACAATTAAAAGGGGCTCTGGCATTCTAAATGCTAATATAATTATTTAAATTAAATATGGATCCAAAATTTATAACACCTAGGACCTAAAACAAAATCCCACTATGGATCTCAGGCTTTAAAATAGTCTATCTATTAAACAAAAATGCTTTTATTTATAATTACTCATGTTTTCATTTTTTAAATCAAAGATATTAACTTCTAATCTGAGTCCCTGAGCAGCCTGAGATAATGAAGAGTTGACATTGTCTGAATAACTATTTTATGTCAATGTATCAGTAAATACTTTATGTTTTTAATCTTATATGTAATACATAATTAAATCT
The DNA here is from genome assembly GCF_032452875.1 of Bos javanicus. Classification (NCBI taxonomy): domain Eukaryota; kingdom Metazoa; phylum Chordata; class Mammalia; order Artiodactyla; family Bovidae; genus Bos; species Bos javanicus. The sequence continues at coordinate 45,402,640 of NC_083881.1, forward strand.
CCCAAATACTACAGGTATTATTATTATACTTATTATAAGGAGAATAAACTTAGGTTCAGAGTGGTGACTTAATTTGATGTAGGTGACATAGCAGAGCAGAAATTTGAATCCAAAGAGTTGGTCTCTTAACCGTGATACTCTCTCTGTCAGTTACCAGTTTTGCCATACTGGTTAGCTATGCCTATAGTCAGGTTCAAGGGGTTGTCTATGCAGCCTTTGTTTTTCTATTTCTTTTCTTTTTCTTTTCTCTCTCTCTTTTTTTCTTCTTGAGAGTAAATTTATGATTTCCAACAGTGTGATGGTTTGAACCAGATCTGTACATCAGAATAACTCAAAAAAGAATTTTCAGGTATGTTTTTGACAGGCCCAACTGTAGAACTTCTGATTTTGTGCACTAAGGCAAGTAGATGCCTGGGTGTAGGTAAAAGCTCCCTGTGTAAGTCTAACCTGGACTCCTGAGGAAGAACACTGCATCAGGTCTTATTAGACACTGAAAAAAAAGGGCAGAAATTGCATCATTATCTTCAAGGACTTGGGCAAATACAGGAACTCCAAGTGGTGTTAGAAAACTGGTCAACAAAAGTATATAACAACTTTAGAAAGATTGTGAATCTAGTCTAGATGGAGAGAAAACTTTATAACAGAAATATGGTACCTTGCTTGACACATCACAGCAAACCCCATGAAAGATTTAAAGATGAATCAACCACCTATGATACTTTGCAGCCCCTTTTCCTGAGTTATCACATGCCTTTGCATCCATGAGTAGAAAATTAGGGTGGAGTGGAGCAAAAGAATAAAACTCTAGATTAAAAAAAAACCTCCACTGGAAATACATTGTGGTTAGAGCTAAACAGTCCCAGTCATTTAAAAATGGAGCGACTACTTCCAGGAGAGAGCAGTGCGAAATAACCCCATATATTTTATTCCTCTTTAATGCTTTCTGTTCTACAGACAAGCCCTCACAATTCTGCAAAAGGGTTTAGCCGGCTTAAAAAGACACGGTGAGAAGTCATTTCAAAGGATCAGTGTGTTTGACATGCTCAGACTAATTTTGCAGTCTCTCTGCATTATTTCATATGAATTATTTAAAATAATCTACAACCCACCAACACAATGACTTGTGCCTTCTTTCATTCTCTATTTAATGTTCTTGTTGTTGTTAAAGTCAGAAGACAACTTTTTGGCTTTCTGTTCTATTTATACTTCTGAGAAAGGCAAAGGAATTTTTTTTAATTGGAGGATAATTTCTTCATAAAGGAAGCTTTAAAAAAATGTTGATGTCTGTTTGTACATAGAGTTGATTTTTTTAAATGTCCTAATTTGGTGTCCTAATTTTGCTTCCTTGTTGTGTTTCCATGTGTAATCAACAGACACTAAGTACGTCATTGCTGCTGCTGCTGCTAAGTCGCTTCAGTCGTGTCTGACTCTGTGCGACCCCATAGAGGGCAGCCCACCAGGCTCCCCGTCCCTGGGATTCTCCAGGCAAGAACACTGGAGTGGGTTGCCATTTCCTTCTCCAATGCATGAAAGTGAAAAGTGAAGTCACTCAGTCGTGTCCAACTCTTAGCAACCCCCTGGACTGCAGCCCACCAGGCTCCTCCGTCCATGGGATTTTCCAGGCAAGAGTACTGGAGTGAGGTGCCATTGCCTTCTCCAAGTACGTCATTAGGACATACTAAATTTTTTCCATAGCCCTGGGGCCATCTTACACTCTGTTTTTTTCATTAGAGCCCCACACATGGTATTTTCAGTAAATTTTCAATTCTTAGGATGTGGTCTTTTTCCACTGAATACAAATTTTTCCCTGATTTGCTTCTAAATTATATAACTGTTGCTAAATTAGAGATTTAAAAAAAAAAAAAAAATCACCACTATCTCTCTTGATGTTGAATTAGTATTTAATTTAGCCTACTAGTAGAAATGTCAACAGTCACCCATTCAAGTGACAAAATTAAAAATTTTTTTCAAGTCACGGTGTGGAAAGAATAACTGATTTTACTACTTAGTTGCAGGACCTGACATTGATTTTCCATTTCTATGACAATGATCCCACAATCAGCAAATATCAATTGAATGCCTACAATTCAGAAAGCAAAGGGCTGTGCCAGGGCCTGAGTTGGAGATCCATTAATAACTCTCTACTTCTTTTTTTTTCCTGTTTTGAAGACAGTATTGGCAGCTTACCTGGCATCCACACCATTCCCCACTTCCTCCCTCACACACTCACTTCCTCCCAGCAGACAGAATCTGCCATCCAACATGGAGACTGAAAACACCAGGTACGTATTCTTCCAGCCTCCCTTGCGTTTGGAGTGCCAGTCATGGCCACAGCAAACTGAAGGGAAGTCTGCTGAGACTGGGTAAGAAACAGAGGAAACAGGGCAAGAAAAACATGGTTCTTCTCTCTGATTAAAAGGATTTTGAGAAAAGTTGCCCCCTTTCAGTTTTTTTTTTTTTTTTTTAAGATACTGTTGTTTTAAAAAATGCTGAGGGATTAAGCAGCCATCTTGCAATCATGAGGCAAAAGCTAAAGACCAGAAACCAATATCCTGAGAAAAAGACCAAGCACAAAAGAAAGAGATTGCATTCTCAATGCTATTTTGAGCCATTGTATTACACCTGGAATTTCCCTGCTCCTGCAATTTGTATTATGTGGGATAATAATCGCATTTTTTATTAATCCATCTTCAGTGGGGTAACCTGTATTTTGCAACTGAAGCCATCCCAACTAGTATGAAAGAAAAAGTGAAAGAGAAAGTCGCTCAGTCATGTCTGACTCTCTGTCCATGGAATTTCCAGGCCAGAATACTGGAGTTCGTAGACATTCCCTTTCAATCCCAGGTCTCCCACATTGCGGGCAGATTCTTTACAGTCTAGGCCACCAGGGAAGCCCCAGTCCCTCCCAACTAATATACCTGCTTCAAAATTTAACTGACACATTAATACTCTATTAAACTTCCCTCAGTAGCATCTCGGACCCACTCTACAGCACCTCCCACCTCCCATCACCATCCATGTAAAACAAAATGACCCTTACTTTCAATTCCCATGATACCCTGGCATACAAATGCTCATTTTCTTACTTAGGTTTTCAAAGCTCCCTCATTCACTAGCTCTCAAATCCAATGCAACAGGTCTGACTGATGTAACCACTTGCCCCATCTGTTGGTGGCAGGCAGAATTAAATGTCTTTACTAAGAGAATCTGCTCACTCTGGGGTAGGACAATGATAGTAGCTGAAAGTTCAGAAGCAGAGGGAATTGTTTGTTCCCTTATATTGAAGCCATCAATCATCTCCTCCTCAAGATGGTAAGCATCTTAAATGAATGGATTATTTCTTTCTCTTCTTTCATCATAATTCCTCCAGTACCCTGCAGAAAGTTTAGCAGTTCAGCACATCATATCTCCTCAATAACTGTCAAAATGGGCTGATAATTATGAAATTTAAATGTTAAAAGCTCAATGACACCTTAGAGATTATCTAATATAACTTCTGAATTTCAGATGATGTATATAAAAAGAGCCTAAACTTAAAGGAGACTCAATAAATGATGGTATTTTTTTAATCATTTACTCAGTAACTCTTCAACTGAATTCTAGTTGATATCCTATTTGTTTCTTTTAACTGTTGGACCCTTGCCTTGATATGCCAGCTCTGGGCTTCCCCAGCCCCGACCCCAGCTACCCCGATGACCTCCCATAGCACTCTGTGCTCACCTTTAACACCTTCTGTTTCAACTTGTCACTTATCTGTCTTCCTTACTAGGTTGTAAATTCCTTGAACATGTGAACCCTGATTTATTTATATCTATCATATCCAGAATACAATGCTTAGAACCTAAAAGTTTCTTACAATATTTGTTGAGTGACTGTAAGAACAAATATATTTATGTTGGGAAAAGGGCCTTCCAAGAAAAGTTTTTATATAAGCCTTTGTGATATACACATTAGACATTCATCTATTCACTCAACAAAATTTTTATGGTTTTGTCTATGAGCAATTGATTCAGAGATTTGTCTATGAGCAACAGATTCAGAGATTACTGCTTCTTGGAATACATGGGTACATCCCATGGAATAAGTAGGTCTTTATTTATCTTGGCTTTTCCCAGCCAGCTAGTCAATCTCTACTATAGGTAGTTACTCATCCAGTTTGACTTGGACTTGCTGCTCCAGCAGTCCCTTCCATGGAAAGTTGTTAACTTTATGAGGTTCTAAAGAGACTGCAAATGTTTCTCAACACTTTTTTTATGGGAGCCAGAATTTACACACACCACTGCTCTGCGGAAGGGCTGTCTTTTTGGTAATGCAAAACAACAGGGGGCTGACTGGTTTGCCTGCCTCCTCCCTACAAGTGTGGCTTGGAGAGCATGAGGTCAGCTCTAGGCCCACAAGCTGACGTGCCAACTGGCAAAGTCATTTCTTTGGAAATCATTTAGCACTTTTTTAAAATTACTTAAGAACTGAGCAGGGCATTAAAAAATGTCCAAAACGAAACTCCCCATTGAAAGGTTGAGGTCTCTCTAAGCAAGAATAACCTATTCCCAACTTTGTGGGTCAAGAAACCATTAGAAAGAAATCATCGCAACTGCCCAAAGATGGTCTCGAGTCCAACCGCCAAGGTGCCAAAGCCAACATCATGTTGACGCAGACGGGTAGCCAGCCAGAAAAGGTAGCGCTCTGATGTTAGGCTCCCTCTGCTCCTTTAGCCTGGGAGTGAAGGGACGGGAAGAAGGGAGGAGAGGAAGGCAGGCCAAAAAATCAACAAGATGCAACATGTCTCATAGCCACGTCAGCCATGGCAGGGTCCTGTGATGCTGTTGACTAGTTTCAGCTTTATGGAGACAGAGCCAGCTTCTGTATCAGATGAGTCACTTGTAATCTTCCATCTTGGTACCTGCCCACAAGCCTCAAATAATCAAACAAGGAACTGTTCTGGTAACAGTTGAAAATACCTTTTAGAACTTCCTTGGTGGCTCAGTGGGAAAGAATCTGCCTGCCAGTGCAGGAGACACGGGTTCGATCCCTGATCTGGGAAGATTCCATATATAGCGGAGCAACTAAGCCGGTGCACCACAGCTATTAAGCCTCTGCTCTAGAGCCGGGGACCCGCAACTGCTGAGACCCCGTGCCGCAACTTCTGAAGGCAGTGCACCCTAGAGCTTGCACTCTGCAACAAGAGAAACCACCATAGTGAGAAGCCTGTGCACCGCAGCTAGAGAGTAGCTCCAACTCTCTGCAATGAGAGAAAAGCCTGCACAGCAACAAAGACCCAGCACAAAAATAAATAAATAAAATTATTTTTTTAAAAAAGAAGAAAACACCTTACCATCAAATGATGGACAACAGCTTGAATTAAGCAGAAACAGCAAAATATAATGGAGCACAGAAGTTTTGAATCTACAGTTCAAGCTCCTGCTTTAACTTTGAGCTTATTTCTTGTTAACTCTGCCACCTTGGACTGGTCACTGGTCCTCTCTGAGTGCTACTTTCTTATTTTTTCTAATTTTCTAATAGAAATGCTAATTATATTTTAACTTACCTACCTGTCAGTTATTGGTCAAAGGTTAAATGATTAAATGGTCTCATGATGCTCTCTTGATTTAAAAGAACTGTACAAGGTATTGCCTGGTGACCCAATGGTTAGGACTCTGCCATGATCTTACTGCCAAGGCCTGGGATCAATCCCTACTTGGGGAACTAAGATCGAGCAAGCCACTGTGTGGCCAAAAATAAAGAAACACACAAATAAATACATAAGAATTTTTAAAAAGAACTATAGAATGTTGGATTGTGTCTTATGGGTTACATGATAAAATAAGAGGTATGTTTAAAGTGAGCGTGACGATATAGGTACCTCTGTGTGTGTGCTCAGCTATGTCCAACTCTCTGTGACACTATGGACTGTAGCCCACCAGGCTCCTCTGTCCACAGTATTCTCCAGGCAAGAATACTGGAGTGGGTTGCCATTCCCTTCTCCAGGGTTGCCATTCCCTTCCCCAGGGATCTTTCTGACCCAGGGATCAAACCTGGGTATCCCACATTGCAGGCAGATTCTTTTATCATCCGAGCCACCAGGGAAGCCACCACCACCACCAACACATATCCACTCCTGCCTGCGTCTGGGCCTCCAGTAGCCTTGTTTTTTCTGCCTGGAACCCATTTCCTTCTCATCTCTGTCTCTGAAAGGCCTGCTTATTTCTCAAAGCCCTTCACTTTCAGGAAGACTTGCCAGGTAGCCAGACCTTCATCAGTCCCATTTCAATGTATCCTTCCTATGTGCTTGTCAACTTAAAATAGAGCCATAACCCAAAAGTTGAGAGTTATGTTTTATTCAGAGGAAACTTTTAGGACTTAAGCCCAGTAGGCAGCATCTTAAGTAGGCTTGAGAGAACTGCTCCAAGGAGGCAAGGGGAGGAGCCAGCTTATACAGAAATTTTGTAACAAAGGGCAGGTAGCCTGAACATCAACAGATAATTATTAATGAAAGGAAGCCAGATATCCCAAGTGAAGGAATTTAGCACTTTTCTATTTATGGGAAGATGCAAGAGTCTGGGCTCACTGAAATCATTCCTTTCATATGCATCTCAGTTATCTGGGACCAGTTTCCTGCATTTTCACACCCTGAGCTCCTTGGGCTCCCTGGAGGTAGTGGCTGCCGGACCTGCAGATAGGCTTCTCCTTCTGTGTGCCCTGGAGGGCTGGAATGGCTGAAGACCATGACATCCCTGTTTATTAATACGGTAGGAAATACTCCATTTCTCAGGCTAAACTCCTAAAGACTTCCCATTATGCTGCTGGACTTAGTCACTCAGTCATGTCAGACTCTTTGCGACCCCATGCACTACAGCCTGCCAGGCTCTTTTGTCCGTGGGGATTCTCCAGGCAAAAATACTTGAGTGGGTTGCCAGGCACTCCTCCAGGGGATCTTCCCAACCCAGGGATCGAACCCAGGTCTCCTGAATTGCAGGCAGATTCTTTTTTTTTTTTTTTCAATTATTTATTTGAATTGGAGGTTAATTACTTTACAATATTATGGTTTTTGCCATACTGTCTTTATGCCTCTGACCTTCTGTGCCACTTCTTTTCTGTAATTATTTTAAAGCATGTGTAACAGTATAGGCCAAGCTATGATTAAGAGACAGGCGATAAACTCCCAGAAGGCAAGGCTGACACCTGGACATCCATTTTCAGCAGGCTTCCCTCCACCCCTCCCTGATTTGACTGCCATGGATGCTGGGAGGTTTCCTGCTTATATCCAGTTTATACTTTTAAATAGGTGGTAACTGTAGCATGAACAGTCTTTGAAACTATAAAATCTCTCCATTCAATGGCCTAGACATCCGTGTCCACATAGCACCTGTTACAATCATTTTAAACTAATACATCAGTGAATTTGATGACAGAGGTGCTGATGTTTGTGGAAAGCTTACTGCTTGCCAGGCATTGTTCTTACATATATATCCCTATTTACTAGTCAAAACACTCCTAAAAAATGAATACTGTTACAGCTTCTCCACTATGTAGATGAAAGAAGTGAGACCCAGAGAAATGGAAGGACACAGAGCAAGGCAGCAAAGATTCAGATGCAAAGAGTTCAGCCTCAGAACCATAGCTACACTCTGCTCTATTGCTTTTCATCTAAATGATTACTTTGGCTGCAAAACTGATCTTTATTCTATGCAATTCAGGAGACGCAGCAGACTGGAGTTTCATCCCTGAGTCGGGAAGATCCTCTGGAGAAGAAAATGGAAACCCACTCCATTATTCTTGCCTGAAAAATCCCATGGACAGAGGAGCCTGGTGGGCTACAATCCATGGGGTCACAAAGAGTAGGACATGACTGAGCAACTGAGCCCACGCACATGCACACACACACACACACACACACACATGCATGCACTCACACACCCCTAGAACTTATCTTACTTGAGTTTAAAGGAAAAGCCACAAAAACCCCCTCTTCTACACTTCCCACTGTGCCTGCCCCTTGGGACTTCTGCTTTTGTGTTCTTTCACCTCCCCAGCATCTAACAACCACTGAAGAAGCAGCAGGGCTTCCTTCAAATGTAAACTGTGGTAAGTACCAGGTTGTTTGGAGCCCACGGAGCTACTGAATCAGTCACTGTTCCCTGCTCCTGCTAACAAATATCTCTTTGAGATTCTCCAGTGACTCAATCACACAGCCCACACCTGCCAAGCAGAATCAGCTGCCCTGAGATCTGAGCTGAGCTGCGAGTACACAGTGTCAGAGGTCAAGCCCGTTTATAGACTCCGTCAGGACAGTGATGCACTAGTGAGAAGAAAACAAGCTTCATTTATGTAGTATTGAAAATTCAGGATGGGTAACCTAGACGAGAACCCAGGAAACATAAATATTGAAACATGACAAACAATGATACAACATTATTACTAACCAAGGTACAAACATCTCTTTAAAACGGAGCCGCAAAATGTTTCATCATATTCCAAATCGGTTTCCCTCCTGGAGTCACAGGCTATGAACCTTCTAAAACTGAATGCAAAATTCATGTGTTTACACATTTTTTTTTTTTTGTCCTGGAAGACCCACAGCTCTCATGAACTTGAAAGCCCCGGCCATGAGGCTACTCCTGCCAAGAAGGCTTTCTCCTGCTGCACAGTCAGTGGAGTTGGATCCACTCAGTCATGATCTCCGTTGTTGTTGTTTAGTCGCTAAGTCATGTCTGACTCTTTGCAACCTGAAAGACTGCAGCACATCAGGCTTCCCTGTCCTTCACCATCTCCCTGAGTTTGCTTAAACTCATGTCCATTGAGTCGGTAATGCCATCCAACCATCTGTCCCCTCCTTCTCCTTTTGCCCTCAATCTTTCCCAGCATCAGGGTCTTTTCCAATGAGTCATTTCTTCGCATCAGGTGGCCAAAGTATTGGAGCTTCAGCTTCAGCATCAGTTCTTCCAATGAATATTCAGGGTTGATTTCCTTTAGCATTGACTGATTTGATCTTGCTGTCCAAGGGACTCTCAAGAGTCTTCTCCAGCATCACAATGCAAAAGCATCAGTTCTTTGGTGCTCAGCCTTCTTTGTGGTCCAACTCTCATATCCATACATGACTACTGGAAAAACCATAGCTTTGACTACATAGACCTTTGTGGGCAAAGTGATGTCTCTGGGTCTAGGGCCAACTTTCAGTTCCATTGTTAATGCAAGTACCTGTGCCTCACACATAGTTAAGCCAAACAAACTGAAATGTCAGAGTTTGGTGCAGAAAAAGGTTTACTGAAGGGCAATGCAAGGAGATAGGAGGCTCATGCCCTAAAAACCCCTGAGCTCTCTGAAGGGTTTCAGCAAAATACTTTTAAAAGCCAGGTGGCAGGGAAGAAGAGAGCTCTATAGGGCCAGCTGGTGCACAATTCTCTGACTGGCTGATGGTGAGGTAAGACTGGTGTCACAGGGGTTAAAGTTATTAGTCCTTAAGCTCCATGAGGGCTGAGGCTATGTGCTCATGGTCATCAAGAAGTTAGTATCTTCTATTTGGTTAGGGTTGGGGTGTGGTTTCACATCTGCAAAACAACTCATCAAATAATATTATCTGTTACCTAGGTATTTCAGAGAGGAGTTAAAACAGAGGATAAGTGGGGAGGCCTGTCTCTTCCCCGCCCCTCCCGCTGCCCCTTCCCTCCTGGTCTCGCTCAGACCTCATGCGTCCTTGTGATTTGGAACGCCACAGTTTAAAATCCTTTCTAATGTCCTAATTTATAAGAACAAGTGTGTCTTTGCCTCTACTGGAATGCCTCCCATCAGAAGCAACATGTCTTTTAAGAGAAAAAAAAAATCATAACAGTTAATGCTCTTCTTGTGCATGTGCTCAGCCGCTTCAGTCGTGTCCGACTCTGTGCGACCCTATGGATTGTAGCCTGCCAGGCTCCTCTGTCCATGGAGTTCTCCAGGCAACAATACTGGCCTGGGTTGCCATGCCCTTCTCACTAGGACCCAAAAGGTAACCTTGACTGTTCTCAGGTTCTACTGACTACATAATTCTTATTGACTACCATGTGGTACCTACAGAAATATGAACCTTCGAAGGCCATTTCACTTCACATACAGGAGGAGGAGGAGGACTGTAGTGACACAATTTGTAGATGAAACGATTTTTCACTTATACAGGTTTACATTCCTCCAGAATCATATCCTATCCTCTCTCTCCTATTATTGTCTAAGCTATTCCCCATATACAGCTCTTTCTCTGCCACTCCCTTGTTCTGAATTCCTGTGTGTCTGAAATTTATTGTAGAATATTTTGGCACTGCGTGTATATAATGTGTTATATACACATTAGTCATGTTAATCTACCCTGTGCCTGTAGGCAGCTGACTTAACCAGGACTCCCACTTAGCAGGAAGTGAATTAGCATTTCAACAGAAAGTCCACATTCCAGGAATTCAGCTCTGTCCATCTTCCAGCAATACCAAAGACTTCTTACTCTGCATGCATAATGGTGGTAAAATGGGCTCTCACTGCTGAAATTATGGGTATTTAATCAGGGCATTGGCTAAAGCATGCATTCTCAGTGGGAGACATATGTTCCGCAAGTGGCAAAATTTATTTGGTGGGGGAAAGGTAAAAAAAAAAAAAAACAAACCCTGAAATATTGCAAGGGATTCATGTTCCAAAGCACAACCTCATGTGAAAACATCTTATGCCTTAGTATTTAATTTCTCTCTTTAAACTGAGTTATATCGACTTAAAAATTTCTCCTTTGGGAGTAATAATGAAAAATATGTGGAGAAACATGTAACTAAACTATTTTAACACCCTCTACAGACCTTCGTAGGAATACAGAATGTAGCCAATTCTTTGTCCTTTATTTTTAGGATCACTGAGTACCTTAAGCACTGACCTGGTCATATGTGACCTTTATTATGCTGAGGTATAGTCCTTCTCTGGGGATTCCTAGGTGGCACAGTGGTGAACAATCCACCAGCCAAAGCAGGAAATGCAAGAGAGGAGAGTTTGATCCCTGGGTAGGGAAGATCCCCTAGAGAAGGAAATGGCATCCCACTCTAGTATTCTTGCCTGGAAAATCCCATGGACAGAGGAGCCTGGAGGGTTACAGTCCATGGGGTCACCTAGAGTTGGACATGAATGAAGCGAGAACCCATGCACATTCCTTCTATACCTAAGATACCAAGAGTTCTTATTATGAAAGGATATTGAATTTTGTCAAACTTTTTTTCTGCATCTATTGAAATGATCATATAATTTTTATCCCTCCCACTCTGTTTATGCCCTGTATCATATTTATTGACTTGCATATGTTGAACCATCCTTCCAACCCAGGGATAAATCCCACCTAATCATGTTGGATCCTTTTAATGTGCTGTTGAATTTGGTTTGCTAGTATTTTGTTAAGGATTTTTGCATCTGTATTCATCAGGGATATTGGCCAGCAATTTTCTTTTCCTGTATTGTTGTCTGGCTTTGATTTCAGGGTAATGCTAGCCTCATAAAAAGAGTTTCAAAGTGCTCCTTTTGCTTCAAATTTTTGGATGAATTTGAGGACTAGTATTATTTTGAACTGTGGTGTTGGAGAAGACTCTTGAGAGTCCCTTGGACTGCAAGGAGATCCAACCAGTCCATTCTGAAGGAGATCAGCCCTGGGATTTCTTTGGAAGGAATGATGCTAAAGCTGAAACTCCAGTACTTTGGCCACCTCATGTGAAGAGTTGACTCATTGGAAAAGACTCTGATGCTGGGAGGGATTGGGGGCAGGAGGAGAAGGGGATGACAGAGGATGAGATGGCTGGATGGCATCACTGACTCGATGGACGTGAGTCTCAGTGAACTCTGGGAGTTGGTGTTGGACAGGGAGGCCTGGTGTGCTGCGATTCATGGGGTTGAAAAGAGTCGGACACTACTGAGCGACTGATCTGATCTGATCTGAGTATTATTTTTTCTTTAAATATTTGGCAGAATTCACCTGTGAAACCATCTGGCCCTGGGCTGTTATCTTTTGAGAGATTTTTGATTACTGATTTAATCTTCTTCCTGGTAACTGGTCTGTTCAGATTTTTCATTTTCCTAATTTTAGTCTTGATGGATTGTGTTTCTAAGATTTTTCATTTCTTCAAGTTTGTTCAGTTGGTTGGAATAAATTGTTCATAGTAGCCTCTTATCATCATTTATATTTCTTTTGTATCAGTTGTTATACTCAAGAGTGAAAGGTTAAGTCTTTCCTCTAAGATCAGAAACAAGACAAGGATGCCCACACTTCTATCCAACTTAGTACCAAAAGTACCACAATTAGGCAGCAAACATAAATAAAAAGCATTCAAATTGGAAAGGAAGAAGTATAAAATGATCTTTGCTTGCAGATGGCATGATATTATATATAGAAAACCCTAAAGACTCCACCAAATAGCTGTTAGAACTAATGAATAAATTCAGTAAAACTGAAGAATACAGAATCAGCACACAAAATCAGTGCATTTTATATACTAACAATGAACTCTCTGAAACAGAAATTAAGAAGGAAATTGCTTTTACAATAGCATCAAAAACAACAAAATATTTAGATGTAAAATATTTTCAGTATCAATGCCCTAAATTTGATCCCTGAATTAATCCACTTCTGATGTTAAGAATACTTGTTTGCCTGCTGGAGGCATTGTTGCTACATCTTGTCACTGGCCCCTGCATGGTCTAGTCCTGTCCATCAGTCTGGGCACATATGGTTTAAATCTCTCTCTTACTCCCTTGGTTTTATCCCAGTCATATTTCTCATCTGGGTCACCACACTTGTTCTTTGCTCTACCTGGAAGACTTTGACCCCTCACCCCCGCTCCCAGAATACACAATGTGTTCATCATCCCATCGTCTGATCAGGAGTTATACATCCTGCTGCTGCTGGTAAGTCGCTTCAGTCCTGTACATCCTGAGAAAATCACAATTCAAAGAGACATATGTACTCCAATGATCTCTGCAGCACTATTTACAATAGCCAGGACATGGAAGCAACCCAGATGTCCATCAACAGATGGATGGATAAAAAAGATGTAGTACATATATACAATGGACTATTATCAGCTATAAAAGGAATGAGTTTGAGTCAGTTCCAATGAGGTGGGTGAACCTAGAGCTATTATACACAGAGAAGTAAGTCAGAAAGAGAAAAACAACTATCATATATTAATGCATATATATATATATATATATATATATATATATATATGGAATCTAGAAAAATGGTGCTGATGAACCTATTTGCAGGGAAGGAATGGCAACACAGACATAGAGAATGGACATGTGGACACAGTGGGGAAGGAGAGGGTAGGACAAATTGAGAAAGTAGCATTGACATATATACTCTAACATGTGTAAATAAAACAGATAAGTAGTGGGAGGCTGTTGTATAACACAGGGAGTCCAGCCTGGCATCTTGCAATGACCTGGAGGGGTGGAATGGGAGTGGGCAGGCAGGTTCAAAAAGGAGGGAATATATATATATATATATATATATATATATATTCATATATATGTGTGTGTGTGTGTGTGTCCCAGGTAGCACCTGTTATAAAGAACATGCCTGCCAATGCAGGTAGACATAAAAAGATGTGGGTTCGATCTTTTGGTCTGGAAGATCCCCCGGAGGAGGGCAAGGCCATCCATTCCAGTATTCTTGCCTGATGAATCCTATGGACAGAGGAGCTGGGCTGGCTACAGTCCATGGGTCACGAAGAGTCGGATATGACTGAAGCGACTTAGCATTCATATGCATGCTATACGTATATATATAGTATATGCATGCTATATATATATATAAATTATGATTCATTCACCAGCATATGGTAAAGGAATGATTCCCCAATTAAAAAATAAATAAATAAAAGAAGTTGCTTCTTTAAAGAGCTTTTCCCTAAGAAACTCAGCTAATGTAGCCCCTTTCTAGGCAAGTGCCATTATGCTAACTTGTATTATGGACTTCAACCCTCTTATCACTTTCTGAAACTGGCTTATCACATTCAAAGAGTTTATTTCCCAGTTTATTTCATTACTCTCTCTCCCCAACCTGACTGAAAGCTTCAGAAGTGTGGTTAACTATTTCTGTCTATAATGGGGGTACGGCATCTGGTACCTACTAGGTATTAAATACTTTATCACTTATCTGTTGAATAAATAAATGATAAAGTACTTTATTTGTACTGAAACCTGTTGCATTAACAGTGTCCCTTCAGCTGGATATTAAACAACTTAATTTCCCTCTTTAGCTTAACAGTAACTTAGAGATAGTCCATGGGGTCGCTAAGAGTCAGACACGACTGAGCGACTTCACTTTCACTTTTCACTTTCATGCATTGGAGGAGGAAATGGCAACCCACTCCAGTGTTCTTGCCTGGAGAATCCCAGGGACGGCGGGGCCTGCTGGGCTGCCGTCTATGGGGTCGCACAGAGTCGGACATGACTGAAGAGACTTAGCAGCAGCAGCAGAGATATTCCTTTAGGCTAAGCCTTTTCTAGGTAAACTCTCATTGCAGGAAGCAATTCTTTCTTGCAGGTTAGTTTCTCTGAAAATTATTACATCAAAATCTTTGTTTACAAAGGTTTGTTTTAGTTAAAGGAGGGGACTTTCCCAGGCTGAAGCACCTAATTGACTACTAAGAAAATAGTTCTAAGGATTTTTATCTATCTTATTTTCATTTGCCAGGTGCAAACAAAATGAATGAGGGTTTGGGAGAGGGGCAGAATCTTTGAATTGACACTAGAGATGACCAAATTTCTTGAAGGACCTTAGAAGAGGAAACTGTGTAGGCATGCTGTATTTTCTAACACTCGTCTGATAGGAAGATATCACACATATTTGTTCAGAAGCCTTCAGGTGAGTGGTTGTTTGGATGTACATCCTTGTTTAATTAGGGAACCCATTTCGTGGGCCTGAGTAGACACTAGATGGTATCTAAGTTTCAGGAAACCCTGGGTGAAGTAACTGGAAGTATTGACAGACAGGTATGTCTCTTCCTCTAGCTGCAGAGGAACAACAGACACCATGTTTTGGTTTATTGAAATGCCTTTTTCTTTTCCCCCAACTTGCCCACTGAGAGTTACCATGAATTTGGCACCATCCTTGAAAATAATTTCAAAGAGAAAATTGTGATGGGTG
Organism: Bos javanicus; assembly: GCF_032452875.1. NCBI lineage: Eukaryota > Metazoa > Chordata > Mammalia > Artiodactyla > Bovidae > Bos > Bos javanicus. Next base: position 45,417,779 of record NC_083881.1, read on the forward strand.
TCGCATGTGCAGAAAGGCTTGATTTATGTTTTTTCTCTGTTTAAGAGGGCAGGGTATGCTATGCTATGTAACATAATACAGCTCATCTATTAAGAACTTTTTCAAAACCTTGTTTATTTTGCTGCACCAGGGCTTAGTTGCAGCATCTGAGACCTTTTAGTTTCAGTATGTGAACTCTTAGTTGTGGCACGTGGGATCTAGTTCCCTGACCAGGGATCGAACCTAGGGCCCCTGCATCGGGAGCATGGAGACTTAGCCACTGAACCACCAGGGAATTCCCTCTATTAAGAACCTTTATCAAAGAATGTACAAAAATTTCCCCTGCTAGTATCTTGCCAACCTCATTCAGTCAGGGAAACCAGAATCTACAATCAGGTGATGTATTCAGAAAGAAATACAGACATAAAGTGAAACTGCCTGAACTATGGAAGTTATTTTCTTAAATTGAGTAGGAGAAAGAGAATCCCGAAAAGGAGGCAGAAAGAAATTTGAGGGTAAGAAAAACTATGACTTTACAGTTCTATATTCATGGCATTTATTGAGCACTATAGCAAGTACTGCAAAAGTCTAAATTCCCTTGAAAATTAAGCATGAGCTTATACACCCTAAAAGAGGGGAATAGAAATATGCTGCTATGGATTGAATTGTGTTCCCCCTTAAATTCATATCTTGAACTCCTAACCCTCAGTGCAACTCTATTTGGAGATAGGGCTTCTAGAAGGGAAACAAGTTTAAACTAGGTCATAAAGGTGGAATCTATAGAACTGCTAACCTCATAAAAATAGGAAAAGAGACCTCTCTCCCTTTGAACACACACAGAGAAGAGGTCATGCTTGCACACAGCAAGATGCTGATCACCTGAAAGCCAGAAAAAAAGGACTCACCGTAATCTCAAACTCAAACTCAATATCAATCTCAATCTCAAACTCACCTCAACCTCAATCTCAAACTTCCAGTCTCCAAAACTGTGAGAAGTAAATGTCTGCTGTTAAAGCCACCCAGTCTATGGTATTTTGATAGGGCAGCCCGAGCTGACTGAGACAAATTTCCCACCTTGCACTTCTCTTGGAGGGCTAGCAGAAGTTGCTGAGCCCTGAATCATAAATGAGGTAGCTTTCCTTATAGAGCTTGAAAGACCAGACTTCCCTCTTAAAGTGCTCCCTCCAGTGCTACGTGACATGCATTACAGAGAGTAGTAGTCACTTATTTTAGGTACTCCTTCTTGCCCCAAACACACACCAAGTGGTGAGATTAATATTAAGAATTTGTAGTTGTTTAGTCGCTCAGTCGTGTCTGACTCTTTTGTGACCCCATGGACTGTAGCCTACCAGGCAGAGTCTCCTGTCCATGGGCGTCTCCAGGCAAGAATACTGGAGTGGGTTGCCATTCCCTTCTCCAGGGGACCTTCCAGACCGAGGGATCAAACTCACGTCTCTTGTGTCTCCTGCAATGGCAGGCAGATTCTTTACCATTACTGCAAAAACAGGATATCTATTCATAAATATGTGTCTTTATATGATCTGAACAATCATATAAAAACCATTGATAGTAGAAGCTTCTATAAATGGGCAGTGGAGGTCTGAAGCAAAACGGAAATTTACCCTCCATGGTATATGTATTAATACTATTTAAATTTTTACCGTAGGCAGGCATTTTAAAAAGCTTAAATTTAATTAACTTAATAAAACACTTTCCCATTTTTGCTGTGATTTTCTTAATTTAAGAAGGCTTTCTATTGTGCACTATGCTTGGATATGACCCTGAGGTTGGCAAGGTAAAGTTCAGAGAATTTCCACCCCACAGAAGCTATAATGATCATGTCACTCTCACGCTTAAACCCTCCAGAGCTTCCTTTCAATGTCTGAAGGAAGAATAGAATCAATTACACTTTGCAGCCTGACCACTGTCCACTCTCCTTTGCAGCCTCTTCCAGCCCAGGCAACATCTTGTTCTCTGCCATACCAGGCTTCCTCTAGTTCCTGGAAATCACACCTCACTTCCTCTTACCTCAAGGTCTGCTAACACATTGTTCTCCCTGTCCAAGGGCTATCTTCTCACTGCTAGTTAACATATGTGAGATGTGGCTTACAATCACACTGGCCCAGTAGCTCCTATTGTTATTTCTTTCCATGTACTTATAGATTTGAATATTTACATATTTGTGTGATTGATTTATGCTAGCTTTCAATGAAAGGGTTATTTTAACAAATGACTGACAATGTCGGAATCATTCTACTACTGAGTGGGAAACTGTAACTAGCCCTTAATGACTCCTGGTCTAATACTTTCAGATCTTTAAGAAATGGGTGACCTACTGAAGCAGAAAGTGCTTCAGCTATATATAAACTTGCCTTTCTGGATGCTACTTTTTTAAACTTTTTATTTTGTATTGGAGTATAGCCAATGAACCGGAGAAGGCAATGGCACCCCACTCCAGTACTTTGGTCTATAAAACCCCATGGACAGAGGAGCCTGGTAGGCTGCAGTCCATGGGGTTGCTAGAGTTGGACACGACTGAGCGACTTCACTTTCACTTTTCACTTTCATGCATTGGAGAAGGAAATGGCAACCCACTCCAGTGTTCTTGCCTGGACAATCCCAGGGACAGGGAAACCTGGTGGGCTGCCACCTATGGGGTCACACAGAGTCGGACACAACTGAAGTGACTTAGCAGCAGTAGCAGCAGCAGCATAGCCAATGAACAATGTTAATGACAGTTCCAGGTGGACAGCAGAGGGACTCAGCCACACATATACAGGCATCCATTCTCCACCAAACTCCTCTCCCCTCCAGGCTGCTACATAACTTTGACCAGAGTTCCCTTGTACACTGTTTTTAAAGTAAGTACATATCCATTTTCACACAGAGCCTATAACACCTTAAAACATTACTGTGCTGTGCTTAACCGCTTCAGTTGTGTCCGACTCTTTGCAACCCTATAGACTATAGCCCTATGGACTGTAACCAGGCTTCTCTGTCCGTGGGATTCTCCAGGCAAGAATACTGGAGTTGATTGACATGGTTGGGAAGATCCCCTGGAGGAGGGCATGACAATCCAGTCCAGTAATAAAACATTAATAGCTAAAATTAATGTTTTGTCTAAAACATTAATAATTAAAATTATGTTTGTTAATGAAGAAGTGGGCAAACATTAATAAAATAAAATCAATAGGCTAACTACCTATTTCTCCTCTTTCTGTTCCATCTCCTATGAAACCAGAAAAAGATTTAGTAACAGCGAAACAACAAGGAATGAGTTCTTGTTCTTCTACTATTAACCTTTCCCATACACAACCTCAGAACTTGTGTTTCCAGTTTCTATGTGTGGGAGCTTATGTGTAAGATGTTCTAGGCGTTCAATCAGTCTCTAGGGAACCCACCAGTTTGTCTTGATTCCCAAAGGACCAAATCAATCCCTGTCCTGAGTTTCAGGCATTTCTGTTATAACGATGAATATAAATGGCCTCCTATAGCAGGTGCTTTGCTGTTGTGTTAAAGAGAGGAAGTATTTTCCTCAAGGGGGTCCCCAATATTCAGACACCATTTCTTAAAGCCATACCAGTGACTGAAATGGAAGCAGGGACAATCATAAATGTGTGCAATGAAAATGTGTTTAATGGTCACTGAAAATGGGACCAAACTCAGAACAGTTCAGGGAAGAGAAGATGATGGCTATCTGATGAGGTGTCACCTACAGTCAGCATCACACATCTCTGGTGATCAGAAAGAGAAGGTTAAATTTACCAGACACTCTGTTTCATGTCACCCTTGGCCCCTGCCAATGAAGGATCTGTCATGGGAAGATGGATGTAGTCTGTCCGCCAAGCGAGTGTTCAGACATCGCCCCATGGATTCAGTTCTGAATCCCCGGGTCCCATCCAGTCTAGACTGAAGATGGACTCCAGCTTCCAAGTGTTCAGGGCCTGCTGCTCACTGTAGTGGGTCCCTTGGGAAGAGCCAGGGGGATCGGCCAGACTGCTCCAGGAATATAACAAATGACGTGACTGCAAACTCAGAGTGTCTGTTTCCTGTCAGTGGGTGATTAATAAACAGCCCACGGTCAGGTCCCGAAAGGCACAATCAATACACTGTCTACTCTGTGACTCTATAAAAATGGGGCTTTTCTCAAGATGACAGCTAATTACACTTCCTCTCCTCCCTTCCCCAACACACACACACATACCAACCACCACCACCACCTCTATTACCATTATTCATCAAATAGTTATAGGGAGGCCAGATGTGGAGCTAAAAGTTTTAAGAAGTATCGTAAGAAAATATATGATTCCTGCTCCCAGGAGCTTAGAGTCCAGACTCACCTAGTGCTTGTATAAATGTGCCTAAGAGCACCTCAGATAAGTATAACAATAATAGCTAGACTTAGTGAACACTTACTACATGTTAAACAGTGCGATGAGCACTTTACACGTTTTAGCCGATTTAATCCCTTTGAGGGTGGTATGATTTTTATCGTCACTATACCAAAAAAGAAATCAAACAGAAATACAAATAGGTTAGTTAAAATCTGCCTGAGGTAATAGAGCCAGAGTGCAGGAGATCTGGGGTTCAAGTCTAGGAGTCAGTCTGGCTCTAAAGCCTGGTATCTTATATGTACTCCCTGTGAACAATCATAGCTATAATTTAGTAAATGTTTCCTATCCAGGCAATGTGCTAGGTTATCTCATATGCATTTACTTATTGACTGCTCATGGTTAGTGATTAACCTCATTTATGCATTACTAATCTAATTTATGCATTACTTTTTAAAATGCTTTCATTTGTTCCATTCCACATTTCTGTAATAACTACTATTTTTAACTGATAGATTTTTAACTGAGTCATAAACACTTTCCCAGGGTTAACACTGCAGGGCTCAGTCCTTGATCAGTTTTCTCCAGAGTTTGACTCCTGCATGTGAGCATTATACGACAGTTCAAGAAAAATGCCTTCAGGCAGTATCCCAGGTAGGCGTCACCTCATAAAGACAATAATACTGCCATTTACTTAGTATTTTACAACTAACATTCAAATTTACCTGAGTCCCATGGTCAGTCTAAGTGCTAGTAGCTCAGACTGTGGATGTCAAAGCTAAAGTTCAGAAGCTGAGAGGCAGGGCTGGAGTTAAACCATTTGGTCAGTACTCACTGACCTTTGTTCATTCACTAGTTCACTTAAGAAACCATCATGCTGTGGAGAAAGAAAGCTGAGTAAGACGCTCTGTCTTCTGTAATTCACAGTCGGAGCAGAAGAGCTGAATTTGTTCCCTCTAAATATTTTCTACTCGGTCTATGGACCCACTTTGACCTTCTGGTGGAAAGATGTTGGTTTGAAAGCGCAGATACTCTGATCCCTGCTGGTAATACTTGCCCCTGGGGGCCACTTTTTATTGCCTGGGATAGTTTGAGCCAGAGAGAATCACTTCATCTCTCTCTCCATGAACTCCGGTGAAAAGCAGAAACTGATCTTCTCAGGAGACAAGAATTGAGCACGTGGCCCTGATGGGGAGGCTGGCTTTGCAGTGTTTTTTTTTTTCTTTTTTTCAGCCTCTGTAAGTGAAGGGCTCTGGTGGCAACCTAAGAACAAATCAGCAAACTGCAGGACCTCAGAAGGGGCCTACACTTTAGAAATCATGGGGTCCAACTCTCACAAAAGCAGCTGGTGGGAGTGGATGGGGGAGCCAAAAACCCTTTAGGCAGAGCCAACTTCCACCAAAAGCTTGGGGGCAATGGAAAGACCTGGAAGAGGCAACTTCAGCAGTTCAGTAGGTACCAATAACCTTTGGATGATGATGGTGTTGATAAAGACGATCAGTTCAGTTCAGTATAGCGGCGAATCCTACGGTGGTGTTTTTTCTGCCCTAGGCAAGTTTGTCCTCTGCTGATTCTCTCTGGCTGGAACTACCCCAGGCAACAAAAGTGAGTGGGGAAAGGCATGGGCTTTCGAATCAGACATAAGTTAGAGAAGTTTCTTCTCCATCTGTGCAACCTTGGAGATTAATGACTGCAAACTCCCAGAAGAGCCTCTGAGCGCAGCGCGTGAATGAGAATACTTGTTATTGGGGATCTCAGAACCCCTGAGAAGCGGGTCAGACGAGAGCGGGGTGTAGTGTCTGGGGCGCACTGCAGGCTGCGCTGAGATCTTGGCTGGATCCGACGCTCAGGGTGGAGGAGCCCAGCACAGCGACTGCTCAGCGTGCGCCCAGTCCTCCCACCACTGGTTGCGGCTGCCAGGAGGCCGGCCGCTGGCGGGAAGGGGCCAGGAAACCTCAGAGCCGCACGGAGACAGCAGCTGCCTTGTTCTGCAGCTTTTTTTTTTTTTTTTCGCCTCCCAGGGGCCAGACATCCCCGCCCCATCCCCTACTCCCACCTCTCGTGCCACTTCTTTCCGCCCTGGTTCTGAAAGTGTTAACCCCGGAGCGTTTCGCGCCTCCCCCTCCCGTCCCCCACCCCCCACCCCTACTCCCCGCCCGACTCCCGCCCAAGGTTCCTAAAAAAGAAAGGTGCAAAGTTTGGTCCAGATAGGGAATGAATGATCAAAGCCCAGCCGATACTTCCTGTTGCCGGGACACTATATATAAAGTGATGAGTGCACGGGCAGCCGAGACGCACCGTAGCGCTCGCCCCGCAGCCGCCGCCTCCGAGCGCCTGAGGTTTCCCGGGGACCACAATGAACAAGTTGCTGTGCTGCGCGCTCGTGGTAAGTTCCTGGCCCGGGACGCCGGCAGCGGTGCTCTGCGCGCCCGCGGAGGCTCCTCGCCCCCTGGTCTCCCGACCTGCCCGCCTGTTGATGGGGACAAAGCTCAACTTGCTCCCTTTCCCAGGAGAGATCTGGGGTCAGGTTGGAACAGGAGACACCTCTTTTCAAGCTGATTGTGCTTCTCCTAGGGTGTCCCTTTACACTGGAAAGTTCCTGCTGGGTTTATGAAGAAGAGCTCCTGACCATTTTTATTGGAATGATTTTTTTATACATTTTATTTATTGGCTTTCTTCATCTCAGATGGCTCCATACCATCTTTGCTTAACTTGAGCATCCTTATTATTATTATTAGCGGTAATAATAGTATCAAAGTAATTTGAGAGATTATTCTTAATGCTAAGAATAATAATTCTTAAAACTACTGTAATTAGAATGAAAGTTGGATGCAGTGAATATGACATCATTAGTGTCATATTAAGTGGCTTATTTGCCACTTAAGCAAATATTATAGGAAATTTTGAATAATTGGCACCAGAGAAAAGATCATACACACACACATATTTCTTATTGTGCAATTTAAAATTTTAATAACATTCTATTATTAAAATGGGACATTTCAATTTCAATGTAATGTGGAAAATACTGGTGAGATAATGTTAACTGGGTTACAAAATAGATTTAAATAATTGAGGTTCTGCACTCAATAGGGCTAAAAGTTATTTTAAATTTGGAAAAAGAAAGGAAATTTGGAAAAGAAAGGAATGTCTGTAATTTTTAGCTTCTTTTACTTAAATTTACATTTTGACCAATCAAGTTAATAAGATTTCTATGTAGATTATTCTGTGACCAATGACTTATTTCCTTTGTCACTAAAATGTAGACTGCATTGAGATATGAATCAGACATTCATGAAAGGACAGGAAAATCCATATTTAAGCCACATATGTGTTTTGAAAGTTGTTGCAGTAACTGCTTGAATGTGAATGTCCAACCCACTAAGAGTGAATGGAAGGCTAGCAAGTCCTCCAATTAGATCTTGGGATACACACACATGAATAAGTAAATAAACAGCAAAGTCACTAAAGGAAAGGTAGATTAATAAGAGGTCACACTTAAGCAAGCTAATCTTACGTATAGGTACTATGTATACATATATGTGTATAAATATATTTGTATATATGTGGGTATATATTATATATATATAATATAATTTCACTAATATGGAGAACTTTTTAAAAAGTGAACCCTTATTTAAAAAGGACACATATAAAGAACTGCACAAATCATAAGAACCTAATTAAGTTTCCAAAAGTGAATACTTGTAAGCCAGCACCCAGCTCAGACACCATCACATTACCAGCACCCCAGAAGCTTCCTGAGCTTCCTCCTTATCACCACGACAGTCATGGCCAGAGGAATCAACATTCTGACTTATAATGCTATCCATGAGTAAATGAACTTTATGTACTTTTTTGTGTCTGGCTGCTATCACTTAAGGTTCTACTGTGAGATCATCTCCAGTATTGGATGCACAAATGCCTATCCATTTCAGTGCTGTATAATATTCCATTACATGGCTATACCACAAGTGACTTAATCATTCTAGGTTTTGGCTAGTATAAATAATTCTGCTATTAATATGGGGACACTTTTATTCTTCCTAGGCTTTTGTATGCTGTCAAAGATTTGATTAATAATAAACATATTATCAGTAACTTTTAAATTTCAGAATTTCCATTAAATAATATGTATATCTAATAATGGGCTTCCCTGGTAGCTCAGATGGTAAAGAATCTGTGTGCAATGCAGGAGACCTGGTTTTGATCCCTGGGTCAGGAAGATCCCCTGGAGAAGGGAATGGCTACCCACTCACACCAGTATTCTAAGTGTTCCAAAATAATAAGTAGACAAATGTTTTGATATCTGGTCTGTATAAGGATGTAGATATGTATGTAGATAATACGATCTGAAGATGTTACATTATCAAAAGAGAAACCTTTTATTGTGTCTTGAACCTAGTAAATACTTCAAATAGGAATGTGCTCCCTTTCCCTTCTGTAGCTTCTGAGATTGATTTTATTTTATAAATAAGTGAGAAAAGATACTTTGCAGTTACATATGAAGAGTCCAGATGCCCTTTCATAAACACCAAGAGGTAGTGCTAAGAACTGGAAGCATTACGGCTATTTAGTCCTTTGTACCAGGCAGGCCACTGGATACAAGACACAGAATGGAAAACATGGACACCATTTCTGTCCTCATGGACCGCACAGCAAAACGGAGAAGGCAGATACTAGAATGTCTAAATGAGAATAACAAAAGGGGAAGTACGAGGTGACTTGGGAATATAAAAGATCCTGCCTTCCAAGACCTTATAAAGGCAGCTGCTGTGCAGTGGTTATGAGTTTGGTTATTTGGGATCAAAATTCAAAATTCAAATACCAGTATTTTACTTGATAAAAGATGGTGGGCAATTTATATCTCTCTTGTGTTTTAGTTTTCTGTAAAATAGAGATAATAATATGCACACGTGCAAGATAACCACACATAATATAGAGTTCCTATTCCACAGTAACACTAGCTTCTAGTCGACATTCTAGACCCAAGTGAATTATGTAAACAAAGTGCTGATGATGCTCAGAGATGGGGGAGAGATGGCCACCAACTATTACCTTGCAGGAGCAATAGAATGTTTATTATTCTCATTATACATTCCAAATGTTTCTTATTTGGAGATAAAATCAAGGCATCCTGAATTTAAGAAGTGGAAGAAGATAAAATTGTGAGGCAAACTAGAATTCTAGATTCTTTTTGTGACACCAGAGGATATGCTGGTAGGTAAGCATGAGAGGGTGTGGTCATTAGGACTAATGCCATAGTCGTGGGCTTTCTGAAATGCTCACTCATGTAGTTAGAGACCTGCTCTGCAAGGTGAGGTGGTGACATCACCAAGTCGCTTCTTTCATGGTTGCTCAAGGAGCCTCCTGATGCTTTGGGAACATCCTAGTCTAGTCTTAGATTTTCACTGGTGGCTGAAACTTCCCATCAAGGAGCTCCAGAACTAGCCACTGACCTTCTCAAAGCGAAGGTCTAAATTAATGTTAAGATGCTAGGACTTGGGGTGGGGGATGGGGTGAAGCATTAGGAGGTAGTAAATTTTTTTTTCGGGACAACTGCCTGATACATTGGTCCTCCTTATGTTTATTTTGGTTTCCTTGCCCTCCCCCAGTGGTTGAGTATATCTGTCTAGCCTTTTTGTTTGTTTGTTTAAGAGAATGATAACTTGAAGTTTCTAGGAGAATCTAACATACACTCCGCAGCAGTCCTGTACTTCTGGCTCTAGCAACCTCTCTGGCCTCTATCACCCATGAACCCTCAGCACAATTCCTAATTTCTATCTGGCCTTTAATTTTACTTCTTATTCCTAATTTCAATCTGGCCTTTAATTTTACTTCTTAGGTTAAAACCAATCTTAGGTTGTCAGATTCCACTGGTCAGGGAAGAAGGCGTTCTGTGACAGATGTTTTATCTACATAGTTTAGAAGGAGAGGTATATCAGAGTCTCTCAAAGGGGCACTAAACACACTCAAATATTCTTGTCCTCCTATCCACTCACTTGCCAGCTGGGTCTTGCTCTAAGCAACCCTCAGCCTCCCTGCCTGCATGTTCCCTTTCCATGAAGGCTTTCTGTGAGAAGCATTACCTTCAGTATCTCATTGACCAGAAGTACTTCATTCAACCTGAGTCTTTTCTTTGCAGCCCAGGAAAAAAAGGACAGTGAAGTATATTGCAGAGAAAGAGTACTTTCATTAAAAAAAAAATTATGTTTACATTATTCAAAGTCTTGCCTAATGACGCCTGGCTGCCCCTGATGTTTTTACTATGGAGCAGAGATGCCAACATTATCGGTGTACCTGTGTATCTTACCTTGTGGAGCAGTAGTTCTCCATCAGATCAGACTTCTTCCATGCGCTTATTAAATAAATCCTTTGTAACAACTCCCTTGGAGAAGGCAATGGCACCCCACTCCAGTACTCTTGCCTGGAAAATCCCATGGATGGAGGAGCCTGGTAGGCTGCAGTCCATGGGGTCGCGAAGAGTCGACTGAGCGACTTCACTTTCACTTTTCACTTTCATGCATTGGAGAAGGAAATGGCAACCCACTCCAGTGTTCTTGCCTGGACAATCCCAGGGACGGGGGAGCCTGGTGGGCTGCCATCTGTGGGGTCACACAGAGTTGGACACGACTGAAGGGACTTAGCAGCAGCAGCAGCAGCAACTCCCTGGCTCTCCTGAAATGAAATTGAGAGTGCTTATATTTTTACCTACATACAGAATTTTTTCAAATCAATATACTGGCATAACTATACTATGAAGGAGAAATAAAAAGAAAATGATTTATAATGAAATAAGCTTCACTAGAAGATTTAATGAAGTAATGATACATTAGCATCTTTATGTAGAACTGTCATGAACAGACCATGAGAAACAGATGAGAGCACGTGGGGTTCAAAACCATGATTGGCGTTGGCTTTGGGCTGTGATTTTTTTTTTTCTTTAATTTTAATAGGTATACACGTGCTCCCCATCCTGAACCCTCCTCCCTCCCCCTCCCCATACCATCCCCCTGGGCCGTCCCAGCGCACCAGCCCCAAGCATCCAGCATCGTGCACTGAACCTGGACTGGCATCTCGTTTCATACATGACATTTCACATGTTTCAATGCCATTCTCCCAAATCTTCCCACCCTCTCCCTCTCCCACAGAGTCCATAAGACTGTTCTATACATCAGTGTCTCTTTTGCTGTCTCGTATACAGGGTTATTGTTACCATCTTTCTAAATTCCATATATATGCGTTAGTATACTGTATTTATGTTTTTCCTTCTGGCTTACTTCACTCTGTATAATAGGCTCCAGTTTCATCCACCTCATTAGAACTGGTTCAAATGTATTCTTTTTAATGGCTGAGTAATACTCCATTGTGTATATGTACCACAGCTTTCTTATCCAATCATCTGCTGATGGACATCTAGGTTGCTTCCATGTCCTGGCTATTATAAACAGTGCTGCGATGAACATTGGGGTACACGTGTCTCTTTCCCTTCTGGTTTCCTCAGTGTGTATGCCAAGCAGTGGGATTGCTGGATCATAAGGCAGTTCTATTTCCAGTTTTTTAAGGAATCTCCACACTGTTCTCCATAGTGGCTGTACTAGTTTGCATTCCCACCAACAGTGTAAGAGGGTTCCCTTTTCTCCACACCCTCTCCAGCATTTATTATTTGTAGACTTTTGGATCGCAGCCATTCTGACTGGCGTGAAATGGTACCTCATAGTGGTTTTGATTTGCATTTCTCTGATAAGGAGTGATGTTGAGCATCTTTTCATGTGTTTGTTAGCCATCTGTATGTCTTCTTTGGAGAAATGTCTATTTAGATCTTTGGCCCATTTTTTGATTGGGTCATTTATTTTTCTGGAGTTGAGCTGTAGGAGTTGCTTGTATATTTTTGAGATTAGTTGTTTGTCGGTTGCTTCATTTGCTATTATTTTCTCCCATTCTGAAGGCTGTCTTTTCACCTTGCTAATAGTTTCCTTTGATGTGCAGAAGCTTTTAAGTTTAATTAGGTCCCATTTGTTTATTTTTGCTGTGATTTTTTGAAATGGTGAACAAATCTCGCTAAAGTTTTAAACAAAATACAACCCTCTTTCAGGCTTCCCAGATAGCACTAGTGGTAAACAACCCGCCTGCCAATGCAGGAGACTAAGAGATGCGGGTTCGATCCCTGGGTTGGGAAGATCCCCTGGAGAAGGGCATGGCAACCCACTCTAGTATTCTTACCTGGAGAATCCCCATGGATACAGGAGCCTGGCAAAGTACAGTCCATAGAGTGGCAAAGAGTCATAGATGACTGAAGCGACTTAGCATGCATGCATGCACAACCCTCTATCAAATTTTATGTTGTTAAATTCCTTGAAAATTCAATAGGCATAAAAATCTTACAACACACATACATAGGTCTACATATGTGTGTGTGTATATATACACACACATATATATGTATGTATGTGTGTGTGCTCAGTCACTCAGTTGTGTGCGACCCCATGGACTTTAGCCCACCAGGCTCCTCTGTCCATGGAATTTTCCAGGCAAGAGTACTAGAGTGGGTTGCCATTTCATACTTCAGAGGTTCTTCTCAACCCAGGAATCAAATCCACTCTTCTTGCTTCTCCTGCATGGACAGGTGGACTCTTTACCACTGTGCCACCTGGGAAGCCCATATGTGTGCATATATATACACATATGTGTGTGTGTGTGTATGTATATATATACACATACACACATGTGTGTTTATATTATATACACATATGTATATATATACGTGTGTTTGTGTATATATATATATGGAGTTTGAATCCAGGCTCATATAATGATAAATATTTTTTTTTAGCTTAGATCACTTATACCATCATCAGTAGGACATTTGACAGTGTGTGTGGGATTTCCCTGGTGGTCTGGTGGTGAAGACTCTGTGCTTCCAACACAGGGGTAGAAAGTTCAGTCCTTGATCGGGGAACTAAGATCCCATATGCCAAATGGCACAGCCAAGAAAAAGAAAGTGTGTGGAATATGGGATTATTCTTGGTCACTGGGGCATCTAGCAGCACACAGAAATTGTGACAAGAGAAAATCCCACACAAATTTCCAGAACTTCTAGGGGATGGTACGACCCCTGTGGTAAACAAAATATGAACTCTTTGCAAACAGAGATTTTTTTCCCAATTCATATTTATAGCCTCCAGGTCTCCACAGTGCCTGACACTAAATGTGTGTTTGCTGAGTCAAAGGAGCTACGATGAGATTTGCTGGGGTGTTTGTATAATGTACCAGCAGTTTCCATGGATATTCCAACAAAATGTAGCTTACTGTCAGAGATTTCACATGCTCATGTCAGCTTTGATCTCTTTCAAAATACAAATATAATGCCCTACCCACCTGACCAGTATTTTTCCTACTTATTTTTGTCCATTTCTACTGTGAAGGTACAATACCTTCATGGAGGTCCATTCTTAAGAGAGCAACAACAATGAACCAGACTTATATACTGACCCTTGCAGGTGCTACCTAACTGAATCCCCTTTCTGACCTTCCCATCGATGTTCATTTTTTGGTTTGATAAATGTGATACATTCTTAAAATATCCTAATGGAGATGTCAAATAGGCATTTGGATTCAAAAAGTTCAGAGAAGCCTGGACTGGAGATCAGAAAATCTGGGTCATGAGCAGAGAACGGGTTTTGAAAGCCATAGGAAAGGAGGATTTCACAGGGCAAGAGAGGAGGGCAGGACACAGCCCCAGAGTGCATTTCTGATACTGATAGGTTTAAAAAAAAATGCACATATGAACAGTACTAGCAGCCATGTTTAGAAAAGAAAACAAAAATCAAAATAAAACTTCACAACCCACAAGAGCAGGAACTAGTCAATCGGAAATCCTAGCAACATCTGTAAACTATCCATGCAAGAAGAAGGAGTGAGGTATAGCCAACTTGAAATACACATGGTATTTTTATGTGACATGTAATTAGTTTTAGGAACTCACTACCACAGAATATTTATTTTGGGGTAACTAGCATAGAAAGTCTAAAAAAAGAATTCTTTTAGACAGTTGTAAGGGATAAGAATAGTGTTACAACACATTAGGTAAGAAGCTGTGTGGTACCCACTCCCTCTCACATTTACCTGGCCTTGCTAAATGAATGTTCCAAAGGCCAGAACAGTCTACAGACACACTAAAATGGTTTCTTTCAACTACAAGGTGACATAACTTCCCAGGTGCTTGGGTAGTTTTTTTCAAGCCCAGTTTCTCAGAAGCACCTGAATCAGCCAGACCATAAATGGATAGAGGATACGGGAGGAAATGCAATGTCATTTCTGGAGCCCTTCTAAAAAAGTAATGTGCTCCCAAAAGTTCTGATTTATTACTTTCCTATTGAGATTTTTTTTTAAATCCACCTCTTTTTATCATAGTTTTAATACAGTGAAAAACATTAATTTCCTAGAAGCATCTTCTATAAAATTAAAAAGAGTAGCCTTAGGATTCTTCACCTCCATTTAGTCTGTACCTTGGAAGCATTTTCTATAACAGCCTCTTAAATAATCAACTATAAAACAGGAAAATCAGTGTCAAGATGAATATAGATTTAAAAGACAGTAATTCATCTAAGCTTTGTGACTGCCTTTGGTAAATTCAGTTTTCGTCTCTGGCCTTTGATCCCTAAACCTCTATTGCCATGTAATATTACTTTCTTGTTCAAAAACGTATTTTATTCTTAGAAAATGTGGATATCAAGGCCCTATTCTTAAATTCCCTCTGGCATTCATACCACCATCATCACCACCAACAGAAGTAATTTAGGAAGTCATCTGTGAGGTGTAATGAGAGTAAGACCTCCGCAACAGCAGTCAAGAAGCAAGAGACCTTATTCCTCAGTTTTGCCTTAGACTCTGAGGTCCAGTCTGTGACTTCATTTCTCTGGGTCTTTGCTCACCTTTAAAATAGGTGTGTTGTACCACATGATATCTGGAAGCTCTGCTATAATTTTATACTTTTGGCTCATCCCCCTGGGCCTCTCATAGTGTCCCATGCCAGAGCAAACCCAGCCCCAAACTATTGCCTGGCCTCTGCCAGTAGGCTGCAGGCACTGAAGCAGTTTGCACAGTGGGGAAAAAAAAAAAAAAATTACGTTTTTGTCATTAAAAATAAATTAAAATGTTTTATTATATATTGATACTATTTAAAATGCCAGACATACAAAAATCAAATGGACTTAGTTATCTATGAAAAAAAGCATACTAAAGAAAAATTTTTTAAATCTACTTTGTTGCAATTGTCAAAGTTCCTTGTGCCCAACTGGTTTCATTGATAAGAAATTCTGTTTAAGTGAAGGAGATCAAAAGAGGAAGCAGCTTTTTGAAATGTCACCTACTTTTAAGCAGTAAGAATTCTGTGTTTTAGGATCAGATTATTCTTTTAAGCTAAAAACTATTTTTTTTTTTAATTCGGAAACAAGACCTTTTTGTCTTTAGCTAGCATAGAAGCCATTAATGTGCATATTTTCATATCCTACTTAGAAGCCCTATTCCCTCAGGACTTACTAAAGAGATGTAATTATGGTCACCAGCAATCTCTTTAGCCTCTTTGAGCAGAGTTTTCTTTGAATTTGTATTCACAAGGAAGCATTTCACCTTCAGGCGAAATAAGCATGTTAATGGGTAGATTGGCATGACCATTAATACTGTGCTGGAATACTACATTGGGCTTCCCTGGTGGCTAGATGGTAAAGAATCTGCCTGGAATGGGGGAGACCTGGGTTTGATTCCTGGGTCAGGAAGATGCCCTGGAGAATGAATACTACGTGGGCTGAGAGACAGAATCCTCTGTTCCCACACTCTGTTTGCTGTCTCTTAATAGCCAGTAAAAGGGGAAAAAATCAACAAGATTGTGCTAAAATAATGGGTCAACTACAAAGTATGAGTGATGTTTACTGAACAATGATGTAGCTATTCCTGCTGTTTGTAAGCCTTCTCCCTTGTCCTACCTTCCAGAAACATGGTAACATTGTACCTTCCAGCTTTCTCTGGTGAGGAAGGAGGTGGATGTGATAGTTCTGGCAGATTTGTGAGTTTAAATGATACAAGTCACTTGTACATTAGAGCACCTCATTGCCTGTATATGACTCCCAACATTTTCTTTCCCAGCAAACCAACCTTGTTCCAGATATTAATTTTTATAAGATCCTAGGTCCTGGACAGAGAGGACAATGCTAACAGCCTTCATTTTCACAAAAACCCTCTGATGCAGAGACTGGAATCTGTTTTACAGGCAAGGAAATTAAGGTTCAGAGAAGTGAAGTAATTTTCCCTACGGTGACCTAGCTGAGGATTTTTTTTTTTTTTTCTCTCTCTCTAATAGGAGCTGAAATCTAGCAGTGGAGTCCAGTGAAAAATACTCACAAAGCAGAGGAAAGCCTCTGAGTTCCTTCAACCAGAGTTCTTTTCTCTGCTGGAGATACAAACGTCCTGGGATGGGACTCAGAGTCATATCCTTGGGCAAAGTGATCCCAGTGGATTTTTTAAATGCTTTTTTCACCTGCTCCTTCAGCTAGAGGAGGCCACTGTTGTTTTTCTTTCCTGATGAAATTAAATATCCCAGCTTCCTTACCGGACTTGAGTTCTAAGTCCAGACCCTTCAGGATAGAGAACATGAGGCAAACACTTTATAGTTTAGCTCCTTTATTAGAAACGGCAATCCTAGGGAAGCAGGGGCTAGCAAAAGAAGAGTAAGCAAAAAAGGAAGACAAATTTAAGCGGGTGCTTGACTGACTGAGAAGCTGCTGTTTTGTATAAAGTACAACAGACTGCTCAGTCTCACAGGACCATC
This sequence comes from Bos javanicus, assembly GCF_032452875.1. Classification (NCBI taxonomy): domain Eukaryota; kingdom Metazoa; phylum Chordata; class Mammalia; order Artiodactyla; family Bovidae; genus Bos; species Bos javanicus. The sequence goes on from NC_083881.1 coordinate 45,434,915, forward strand.
TTCTAGAGAAGTTGTGTGAACTACTGCATTTCAGGACAGAAGATCGAGGAATTTATTCACCAGGATAAATGATGTAAATGATAGATAGATAGATGCATAGATATAGGATGAGGTGGCATGGATGGCTGTATGGACAGATGGACAAAATATAGATCTTCCAGAATTTTACATTGTGTCATAGGTGATCACTTAAATGCCTGTCTCCTTCCTAACACTGCAGGTCCCTAGCGAGAAGAGTCAATTGTTAAAGGCTTAGGTTCAGACAGGATTAGGTTTGAATCCTATCTTCAGTGTATACTAGCTCTGTGACTTTTGAGCAATCACTCAACTTCTTTGAGGCTCCGTTTCTTCATCTATAAAATGGGGATTAATACTATCATCTCAGAGGTGATTGGAGGGGTAGATGACAAGTGAAGTATAGAACTTACTATGTCATGATGTTATAATATACTATGCTATTATTATTCACCATGTCATCCAGTACTTCCAAAAGGATGTTTCACATTGTTGTAGGCACATGATAAACATCTACATGTTTAAGTCACATCCTGTTTTATTCTATTTCCATTTCTAGTTTCTATTTCATTTCCTAACCACCATGGCTGTTCTTTTCTAAATTTCTCTCTCCAGATGCCCTTAACCATATATTGATTGGGCTTCAATCTAAATCATCACCAACCAGAGTAATTCATAAGATGATGTGAACAAGGAATTATCTTCAAAGAAAGGTAGAAATAAAATGGGACTTAATAATTGATGTTCAAAAATATCAACATACTAAAATGTATTGCCAATTCTGAGTCCAAAGTGCCAGGAACTTTGTAGCTGGAAAATTCTGGAAAATTCTAGGGATGTCACCCTTGTGCTTGTCTGGTGGGCTTGAATGGATATAATTAAAAGGAAAATTGTGGCCAGCTCTGTTGTTGAGTTGAAATTTTCAAAATGGATGTTATATCCCAAATCTGGTGATTATGACCCAGCAATTCACCTGCAATGCAGGAGACACAGGAGACATGAATTCAATCTCTGGGTCAGGAAGATCCTGTGGAGAATTAAATGGCAACCCACTCCAGTATTCTTGCCTGAAAAATCCCATGGACAGAGGAGCCTGATGGGCTACAGTCCAGGAGATTGCAAACGGTTGGACACAACTGAATGAATGACTAAACAAATAAGCAAAGAGAAGAAATTAAGATCTGAGATTCAAAATGCGGGAGATGTCCACACATCTGCCTTGGAAAGTTTGACGTGTTTACTTGCATCACAAGTTCTTAGAGATTTTTCTCATTTATTTGTTAATCTAGCAAATGTTAATTATCTGTAAAACTCTGAAGCAGCAAAAGCACCAGAAGCAAATCTGCTCTGACAATTCTTGTAGATTCCAGACATAAACAAGGTACTGCTAATTAATTCTAAAAGCCTCCAAACAAACAACTAAAGGGAAAGTTCTTGAAGGGAACAACAACAAAAAGCATTTAACGTTAAGTTTTACCTAGAGACAGTTCTTCAGCCTCACGGGAAGCAAAGAGTGTAAAGTCTGGCCCAGCGATTCATCTAATAAATCATAATTGTTCCTGTTTCCTTTCTCCTGTTTATGTAGCAAAAGCTGTTGGCAGCACATCAGTTCCTAATCGATGAATAGATTTAATGCATTTGCTCTGCATCCTTACCTAGAGACCTCATCCTGGCTGTTCTGGAAATGATTAAGCAGTGGCAGACCCTCAGGTAGAGAAATGGAAGCAGCAGATAAACCTCTCAAATGAGCCACCTGCTTTTCCCACATTTACCTTCAAAATAGAAGCTAAATACAAACAGAATGATCCATGCAAAATGCCAAGCAAAATGAAAGATGCTTAAAAAAAAAAAAAAACTTCCTTTAGGCAAATTTTGTCATCACTATCATTTTACAGATAAGAAAGTTACAGATTTTGTGCTTGTCCTTGAAAACGCATCCTTTACCTGGAGGCTCTGTATGTGTCTATAGAATCACCAGCAATCCTAATTATACCTAGTAGGTATTCAATATCTACTGGATTGAATAAAATTAAAATATATATTGGATACTTGCTGTGTATAAGACACCATGAAAAAAGCAGGGAATGTGTCAGTCACTCAATCATGTCCAACTCTTTGTGACCCCATGGACTGTAGCCTGCCAGTCTCCTCTGTCCATGGGATTCTCCAGACAAGAATGCTGGAGTGGGTAGCCATTCCCTTCTCTAGGGCACTTTCTGATCCAGGGATTGAATCCAGGTCTATTGCGTGACAGACTGATTCTTTACCCTATGAGCCACCAGGGAAGCCCATAAGACCTTATGCATGCTGCTTGCTAAGTCGCATCAGTCGTGTCTGACTCTTTGCAACTGTAACCCTCCAGGCTCCTCTGTCCATGGGGTTCTCTAGGCAAGAATAATGGAGTGGTGGCCATGCCCTCCTCCAGGGAATCTTCCCAACCCAGGGGTTGAACCCACATCTCTTACAACTCCTGCATTGGCAGGCAGGTTATTTACCACTAGCGCCACCTGGGAAGCCTGTAAGACAACCACGCTAAACATTTAAGGTATATGGAAACAAATCCTTTTCTATCTGAGCCCTTTAATCAAATCTGTGGAACTGCCTTTCAACCAAGTCAATGATACAAGTTGGGAAGATACTGGAACTGATTTTAAAAACGAGTCAGAGATGCTTTTTCTGAAAACAACTTAAGAATAGGATAAATAACTGACTGGGGCACATTTTAGGTTTGTGACTTCCTACTGAACAAGAGACTTCAAAATGTCTCCAAAAATGAATCTGATTCAAAATGTTCCCTATTTCCCACCTCCTGTGTAATTAGCATATGTAGTCATGACTCATTCTTGTCTGGAATCTTATTCTTTAGCAAGTTTATTTGTGTCCCTTTACTCAATTGAAAACAATTGTATAGGAATAGATGAAATAAGAATTATCTCTTTTTAGAGCTAAGATAATGGCCAAGGGTTATTAAGCTGGTGGTTGAACTGAATTTGGAACCCTAATATGCAGGTTCCCAGCAAAGAGATCTGGTTAGTTCATATCAATCTAATGGATCTAAACCCTGTACATTTTTCATATCTTATTATTCATCATCCATTTAGCATTTTTCTTGAAACTTTCTGTAAAATCCCTACTCTTTTTTTCCTTCTTTTTTTTTCATCTCATCTTGCAAATGTTTGTAAAGTCCCAAAGGTTATATTTTAACATTTTTTTATGTATAAAATCCCTGGGTAATGCCATGCTACTTCTCTGTTTCTGGAACCATTTATGTGCTCATAACCCTGTGCTAAGTCACTTCAGTCGTGTCCAACTCTTTGCAACCCCATGGACTGTAGCCTACCAGGCTCCTCTGCCCATGGGATTCTCTAGGCAAGAATACTGGAGAGGGTTGCCATGCCCTCCTCCAGGGGATCTTCCTGACCCAGGGATTGAACTTGCATCTCTTTAAATCTGTGTCTTTAGCTGCATTTCTCTCCTGAATACCTGATACATATATTTAAGTGTCTACTCGACATCATCACTTGAGTCTCATTGTTGGAGGACCCAGAACCAAATTCATTGTCTTCCTCCATAACTGCCTCTTTCTCCTGCTGTCAGTAATTAACAGCAACACCACATACCTAATAGTCATAATTCATGGGCATGTCCTCCTTTACTCTTTCTAGTACCTCCCTCCACGGGCAATTAGCTAACATATATCTATCTTTTCTCTCCTCCTTACTACTACCTCATTTCAGCTTCTCATTTCTGACCTGTTTCTCTTTTGAGTCTTTTCTTGATCCTTTTTTTACCTTTGTTTTCCCTCTCATTGTTTTGCAGTGATTTGTGACTTTTTACACCAACAGAGGCTTTTGGATGAATTCTTGTAGGAAATAGGAACATTAACTTCCTTGGCTCTATTGTTCAGCAATATTTCCTGAGCATAGTAATTGTCTCAATAAGTGTTTGCTGAATGAATGAACAAATAAATAATTTAAGGATTGGAAGAAATAGGGAAGAGGCCACTATACCAGGTGTATGCTTAATTGCTTAGTCATGTCCGACTCTGCTATCCCATGGACTGCAGCCCTCCAGGCTTTTCTGTTCATGGGATTCTCCAGGCAAGAATACTGGAGTGGGTTGTCATGCCCTCCTCCAGAGGATCTTCCCAACCCAGGGATCGAACCCAGATCTCCTGCATCGCAGGTGAATTCTTTACTGTCTGAGCCTCCAGGGAAGCCCCATTATACCATAAGACTATAGAAAGTTAAATAAGCTAACCTTCATAGCAAAAGAGTTTTTTTTTTTTTTTTTAATAAGCTTTGTAGTTTATACTACAAGAAATCTTTAGGAAACTCACTGTGGTATATATCCTGAATGTTTCTTTTCTTGGCTAAGATGAATTGTAAAATATCATGGTTTCCAAATTGACCAGAAGTTTAGCTAACTCTGGTAGTCCTCAAATAGTTCTTTGCGGCAAAGATCATGACGAGGGATCACAAAAGGAACTCCCAAACCAAGTAGTTATTTCAAGCTTTGTGTGGGCTCCTTTTAATGAATTTTCCATAAACGGAAACCCACTGGGTCACTCGTGGTTCTTCATACCGGAGAATAAGCGCAGCAGCAGGGGACTGACTGCATTGCATCACGCAAAAGTAAACTTGATGGAGAAAGTATATTCCTGTATCCTTTAAGCAGCAAATACCGGTAGTCAGCTATACTGAAATCACGTGTCATCTAAGACATTTCCATATCAGTTACTTGGACAGGTGCTAGTCTTAGCACAAAGAAAGAAACACCATCCATTCATGTGGACTTAAGGAAGGCACTGGGTGATCTCACTTCTATAATCTCCTAACACTATGCTCTTGAGTCTGAATGAAAAACTAGCATGTTAGGGCTATGCAGTGTTAAAGGATTTGGTCAAAATATACTATTCTATGGCACATGCTCTGGGTTTTAATTCTGCTTCCACTAATTACTGTGACCTGGACTGGTTCCTCATTTACTTTTGTACTTTTGTAGCTGGTGGACAGATATAGAGTGGGAAGAGGAAGAAAGAAAAAATGGAGAGAAAATTCCATTTTAATGTTTCTTTATCATTATCACATGTAAAATAGACAGCCAGTGGAAATTTGCTGTGTGACACAGGGAGCTCAACCCAGTGCTCTGTGACAACATAGAGGGGTAGGATGGGGAGGGAAATGGGAAGGAGGTTCAGGAGGGAGGGGTCATATGTATACCTGTGGCTGATTCATGTTGATGTACAGCAGAAAACAACACAATATTGTAAATCAATTATCCTCCAATTTAAAAAAAAGTTAAGCATGAAAAAGCAGCTTCTTTTATAGGAAACTATAATATAGGACACTCTTATATAGGATACTTCAGGCTTCTGCAGAGACACCTATGCACGAGTCCTAGCTTTTGCAGATATTCATCAGTATTTATTCACTTCACACAAAAATTACTTTTGTACTCTTCTTAGACTTTAAATGTTATCAGCTGGCAAAGGACACAGAGCCAGTGTTAAGATGGACTGTCCTCCTTTGGCATGTTTTTCATTGCTTTTCTAGAAAATGCAGAAGAAAGAAAGGGGATTGAGATGAAGAGGTTTATTAATTTTGCCAATCCTCTGTCAAGAATTGGTTCCAGAAATTCCATGCGGGAATTGAGGCTAACCAGAGATGGAGAGCTAAGCATCTAATTTTGGCCACACAGAGCTCTGTCTTTTTACCAAAGTGGAAAATTTTCAAGTAAATCACAGAGGCCCATAGAATTTGCTGAAAACAAGTCTGCAGTTCTTTAAGGCTTTCCAATGTTTAAAAATATATATGATAATTCCATGCGGTAGCCTAGGGGAAATGATCTTCACTATTATATAATTGCTCTCTAATCCTTAAGTCAACCTAATTTATTATTTTTTTTCTCTGTGGATTCCTTTCACCTCAGCTTCCCTGTATTTTGAAGAAATGGCAACTAATTTCTTAAGCATGGTTTCAGAAAACCAACAGTGTCATGTCCAATTGCCTAGAAAAATACAAATTGCATCAGTATTCTCGGTCAGATCTTGTATTTGTGTGGCTGCTTCTAGTGAGGAACACATGCACCATCTGTGGGGTTTTCCCATTTCATCCTCATCTCTTCTTGGTAAGAGAGAAAAGAGTCAGCTAATGGGTAAATGAGCTGCGTTGTCATGGGAAGGGCAGGATGATGGGAAATCAGGCAGGGTTAAGTCTCAGGACTGCCAGCCCTACCAGGATGGGGCTCACTCAGCCACAGTAAGCAAGACAAATGTGTCCCTGTGGACCTCTGAGCTGGGCCTCTTGAAAAAACAGAACCCTCAAAAGTGGCTTTTCAGGAAATCAAAAGTGAACATCAAGACATAAAAAAATAAAAACATTTCTCATTGCTTTCATGTGTCTTTGCAAGTTGCATCAGGAATACTTCGTTCCCTAGCGTTGAGGATGTTAGAAATAATTCAGCCAAACCCACACAAAGGGCCTTTCAGAAATATAGTACAATATTATTAGAATGACCAAGTAGCAACAAAGTTAGTTCGTCTTGCTTCATTTCCTTCAAAAGAGTGATCGTTATCTGTAAGTATTTATTCCTTCACTTCTCTGTCTTCTCGCTAGACTGTGAGCAGTCTGAAGAGCATCCTTGTTTTGTGGGTCACCATATGCTAAGACCTTCTACAATGCCTGGTACACAGTGGGTGGTCAAGAGACATATGTTGAATGAATAGATTTCTGAAAGATACAGACCAAACCAGAGCTTTCACTCATTACTGGTCCATTTCTTTCTTCTACTGTTGACCCACTTTATCTTAGCCAATAAAAAGCCCCAGGGGAATTCAAGAACATCCTTTTCCCCAAAACCATTGGGTCATGAGAGTGTCTTGAAAATATCAAGGCAGCCCCAATTTTCCACTGTAGTCTATCTTTTGTTGGTTAGCGGTCCTTTACATTATAGCACTCTGAAAACTGCTCTCAGTTAAAAGGTCTGTGGCCCTAGGGAAGATATTTTATTCAATTCTGGTTTATCAGCTCATATTAGGTCCAAACTGCCTAGTTGCTAGTCATATCTCAATAAGAAATGAGGGCATGTGTATATGCATGCTCAGTTGTGTCCCACTCTTTACGACCCCATGGACTGTAGCCCACCAGGCTCCTCTGTCCGTGGAATTTTCCAGGCAAGAATAGTTGAATGGGTTGCCATTTCCTTCTCCAGGGGATCTTTCCAACCCAGGGATCAAACCCGCATCTCTTGCATCTCCTGTATTGGTAGGTGGATTCTATTGCTTATTAAAATGCCCAAATGCTTATGAAAAAGGCCTTTCTTTACCTCTGTCATTCCTCATTCAAAAAGGAGTGCTGTTTTCCTAGCTTGGCACACTTTCCTCCAGGTCAAAGGGTTTCTGTGAGATTTGCTGAGTTCTGCAAAGAAGAGAGTTTAGAAAAAATTATTGTGTTTAGCCTGTTGCTTCCCAAAAGTCTGAAAATAGTCAGTGTTGATCCCTGTACCAAAAACAAACAATAAAAGCCAAACAAACAACCCCTACACAGAAACAACACTTTTTCTCTTAATTAGTGTGAAGAACTACTTCAGTGTTCCCTTGAAGACCTTTTGAGATCTAGAATACAAGATAGAATACTCATTTGGAGCCACCTTCACAAGCAGGATTCTGGCCCACACAACTCTCTCTCTACTATGCACACACCTCTTTGGCCATTATGGATAGAAACTTCTGAAACCCTGCCTACTCCCTCAAGTTTTCCCCAGTTTACCTCAAGAGAGGTGATCATTTCATTTTCTAGACATCAGTCACCTATAAGATTCAAGACTACACTGATATTCTGGAGGAAATATCAGTCTTAAAATTTTAATAGTTTTCCAGCAGATTACCAGCTGCACAAAGATTACATCTTCTCATCAGCATATTTCTGGTAAGCATGCAATACATATCTGCTGCATGAGTGAATGAATGACCAGAGTGAGTATAATCACCAACTGTTTACATACATGTGAAATCATTACATCTTAGAACAGGAAAACTGAAAGAAAAATATCTGATCTTAAATATACTCCTGTGACCATCACCCCATAATAAAGATTGTAATTTCTCCACCTTCCCCTCCATATTTCCAATCTTTTACTTGCTCACTTTTTTACAACATTCATCTTCTAACACATAATTTATGTATAATTTGTTATTAAAATAAAGTCCATAAGATAGAGTTTGTTGACTATTTTATTCACTCCTGTATCCCAAATACCCAGAACAGAGCCTGGTACATAACTACCAACAAGTGAATAAGTGAAATAATATTTATTGTATATGGGTTCTACAGATGGGAATCATTGCAGGACATTTTTAAATCCTCAGTCCCATCTGAGGATTTAAAATTCAAAATTTTAAATTTAAAATTCACGTCTGTAGAATCAGAATTTTTAGGAATATAAATTCCAGGAATCTACATTTTTATCAAGGAGTCTAGGGATCCTGGTATAGCTATCCTGAGAATCTAGTTCACCTAACTCATTAGTTCACCCAACTCACTAATCTAATGATTATCCTAAAACCCAAGGAGATAAAGTATTACTCAAGGCACACAGGCTATTTAGCGGTGCATCTAAGTGTAATAATTTCTACTTTGATGAGCTTTCCACTCCAGCTATCTATGAGCTATGTTTTCCTAATATACTTTGCTGGTACTGCCATCATGGTCTTGGAGATTAATCTACTTAGAGGCAAGAGTTATGGCTTCTGAACTTGTTTTCTGTGGTCCTAGCTCCGCAGGCAGGAACAGCATGAGGTTCCAGGTAGTAAAGGACTCTGAGGTTAATGATGCTTTTGCACAGAAGAATCACCCCATTTCCATGCTAACATACCACTATTTCCCTTTCTTCTTCTAGTTCCTAGACATCTCCATTAAATGGACCACCCAGGAAACCTTTCCTCCAAAGTACCTTCATTATGACCCTGAGAGCTCTCGTCAGCTGATGTGTGACAAATGTCCTCCTGGCACCTTCCTGAAACAGCCCTGCACGGCAAGGTGGAAGACCGTGTGTGCCCCTTGTCCTGACCACTACTACACGGACACCTGGCACACCAGTGACGAGTGTCTGTACTGCAGCCCAGTGTGCAAGGAACTGCAGTATGTCAAGCAGGAGTGCAGTCGCACCCATAACCGCGTGTGTGAATGTGAGGAGGGGCGCTATCTGGAGCTGGAGTTCTGCTTGAAGCACAGGAGCTGTCCCCCTGGGTTCGGAGTGCTACACCAGGGTATGTACCAGCCAAGTTCATTAACATCACACAGAGTCAGGTAGTGGGGGAAGTTTAAGGGAACAAGCTGGTCCTGATGACATTACAGGATAGCAAATTACAAAGGTAATGGAATTTGCTAGGTATGTACTATGTGTCTGGATGGCTGCCAAAGAACCATTCCTCAGAGGAGCACTTTGCCACGACGGGCCAATTTAGTGACAAATCTCAAATGCAGCAAATCACTCTCTAATGAGATGTGTGATGGATTGCTCTTTCTTAAAGGGACACACTCTTAGTTGCACCATTCATAGCTGATCTATGTCTGTGTTTCACTTTGGCATGGACAGCCTCAGAGTGCAGTGCTTTTGGACAAACATCAGAAATGTTAATTGATACCAAGAGAGTAATTATGCTGATATTAATGAGGCTCTGGCGTGCAAACAGTGAGTAGTTATAATTAATTATATAAAAAGTGAGAATGGCTAGGGGAACTGCAGCTCATTATTAAAAATGAAGCTAGTTTTTCCTTTGGCAGGGGAGTTGAGTGTCTGGGAGGATAACGGCTATAGCAGCATCTCTTCTATGAAGCTGATTCTTTATCTTAGACAAAACAGACTGGCAAGCCAAGAGTAAGTACTTGTCTACAAACAAAGTACTTTCTCTTTTTGCATTTTGAAGAGCAGAGATTAAGGCCACTTTGCACTGAATTTTTTAAAGCTGCAATCCACCTTTTTTTTTCTTTTTTTTTTTGCTACGTTCATGAAGTTTCAGTATCGTCTGCATGTTCTCCTGGCCTGGAAAAATTAAGAGTATTCACTCACTTTTCTGGAGGAAGCAGTATGGGTATAGATTCCAGTTATTCAATTTGAATCAGTGTTTCTCAGTCTCAGCACTACTAACTTTGGGGGCTGAATAATTCTCTTCGTGGGCAGCAGTCCTGTGCATTGTAGCATGTTCAGCAGCATCCCTGGTCTTTAGCCACTAAATGCTAAAATAGTACTCTTTCCACTAAAGTGTCCCCTGGATGGCCAAATCACCCCTAGTTGACAACCATGGGTTCAGAGCATGTGAAGTACTTGTAACCATTTTGACTTTCAGAAGTTGCAATATAGAGTCTAAATTATTATCAACATTTTAGGTTTCTGGAGAAGGAAATGGCAACCCACTCCAGTATTCTTCCCTGGAAAATCCCATGGACGGAAGAGCCTGGTAGGCTGCAGTCCATGGGGTCACAAAGAGTCGGACACAAATTAAATATATTCAAAAACTGAACTATTAAGTGTCCTAAGTTCTGAATTTTATAAAATCAGTCACAGAGGGTGCAAATTGCATGACAGTTCCTTAAAATGCCTCTAGTATAAGTCTTTGAGGGAGAAATTGGTGACACTTCCTAATTTTTACTGGATGACAATTTGCAACTCAAAAGCTAACCCAAGTTGTAGAGGGAGAAGCCCATCCAACAGAAACAGATGCATTTAATTCCATTCAGTAATTTATATATGTAGGAAAATTCATTAAGCAGGGCATTGCAGTTTGGAAACTAGAAAGTTTTGAAAAATAATGGAAATAGTAAGAATTTTACTCATATAAGCATGAAAATCTGTTTGTAGAATGAAGTAAGCACGCAACCGAAGTCTTAGCACAAAGGTACACAGAGGTTTATTTATTTACTCACCTCTCTCTGCCTAAAATATAAAAGGTTTCCAGACCAAAGAGAAGGCAAGATTCTGCAGTTTTAGTCTAAAGAGTATTTAACATTCATTCTCAGTTGTTTTGAAGTCAGATTGCCTTGTCTTCAGATTTTACAGCTGACCCTTGAACAGCATAACATGGGTTTGAACCTCGTGGGTCCACTTCTATGCAAATTTTTTTCAATAATACTACAGTAATACCTGATCCCAGTTGTGTGAATCTGTGAATGCAGAACTCTGGCTATAGAAGGCTGACTATAAAGTTATAATGGGATTTTCCAATGCAAGGAGGTTGGGTCCTCTAACCCACCATTGTTCAAGGATCAACTGTAGTTAGTTCTATTAGTTGTATAATTCTTATTTAATTGTTTATGCCTAGCATGGTGAATTCTCAACTGAAAAGCAAAATTCCTCTTGCCATTCTGTTTCACGTTTTGCCTACCAGATTATACTTTGGGTATTTCTCTTGACATTAACAAGGCAAAATCATTTACTTAGATGGATACATCCTTTTATAAGAAGTTCTGTCAATCATGAGAGAGGGAAGCCCTTTACAGAAAGGTCATTACATAAAGCCTCCACATATATTAAGAAACTTTCCTTCTATAATTCTTGGATTCCTCTTGGTAAGGAACTTTAAAGGCTAAATTACCTGGAAGAGTGTCTTGTGCCTATGACCTTCTCATTGGAATGCAGAAGAACACCCAAGCCATCAACACGTATGTGAAGAATTAAAGATTCTTCTTTGTGCAGCTGACAAAGGGAGATTTGGATCCAGATGTCTAAGACCATTTATTCCCAGAATATTCACAATAAAATAATACCATGCAGTCCATGCCCAAATACCTCTGCTTATGATACTGTAGAATTTGGTGTGGAGTTGGATCCCCTTTAAGGAGAGGAGTATAGTAAGAAAATACTAAAAAAAAAAAGAGAGACCTCTTTGTAAGGTGGTTCCTAAGATAATGTCACTGCAACCCTGGAAATGGCATTTAACATGTTAAAATTTCATGCTTGGTCTCCCCTTTTCTTTTTTTCTGCCACCTTTTTGTCATTTTTATTGGTCAATGCATTATCAAACCCTTTAGAAAAGAAAGAAGCCAGAGGTGAAAATAAAACCAAATTCACTGTGCTCTTTTTCCCTTTTTTGGTAGAGAATGCAATGAAATGGGAGGTTAAAAGTTTTAATAAATGAAGTTTATTAACTTTCTCTAACTTTCATTTGTTTCTTTAGTATTTGATATCTTGTGTCAGCCAGAATTGCCCTGGAATAGCTACATTTGAACACTGGAGTCTAAATCTGTTCAACTAGCTTACACTAGATGGAGGTATTTTCATATGCAAATACACTATAATGTATGATCTACTCAGGCATAGAGTCAAGGGTTTTAAAGATGTTTATTTTTAATAGCATCTTGGGTTGTTGACTGGTTCAAGTTTTTCTGTCAATGATTTCCCCAAATTTATCAAGTATCTTTCCACCATGAAAGAAAATGCCCTTTCAGTCACCCTTGCCTGAAATTTTAACGACTGTGCCCTTTTTAAACTCAACAGTTTAAGCAAATGGTATATCATCTTCCATTTATTATGTAACTGCAGGCTTACGCTTAAGTCCACAGTTAACTTTATTGCCACCTTCAAAAGTTTATTATAATGTTGTAAATTTTTACTTCTTGGGGTTAGCACACTTACGAATTGCTTCACAATTAGGATTCAGAAAAGAAAGAACTTCCGTAGGAATCGATTGGGATTTAACGATGTGGCATACCATGGGTACTGATTTCAAAGAATGATATTACAGTGGTTACACAGCAGTTATTTTCATGATTTTCCAGGGATAATTGTGTGGAGAATATGGCTGACAACAAGATCTTCCTGACAACTTCAGCACAGGCAGGACTAATTGAATATCCTACCCTTCTTTTCTTCCCTCTCCCATTATGTGCTTTGTAGGTAACAACAGAACACATTTGTGTTTGTATTACAAGGAGGAAAGAATGCCTAAGGGGTTCACTGTAGAAGTTTTGTTCTGTCTAATGAAGTGAAAAATGAAAATGCCTGAAGTTTCCTGCAACATAATAGTAGCAGTAAAAACCAAGTGAAAAGTCTTACCCCAACTCTGTTAAGATGGTTTCTGCTGCGAGAGTACTTGAGAACAATGTGCTAAACGGCTTGATATTTTTGTAGGAACCCCGGAGCGAAATACAGTTTGCAAAAGATGTCCAGATGGGTTCTTCTCGAATGAGACATCATCCAAAGCGCCCTGTAGAAAACACACAAATTGCAGTGCATTTGGGCTCCTGCTAACTCAGAAAGGAAATGCAACGCATGACAATATATGTTCTGGTAGCAGCGAATCATCGACTCACAAATGCGGAATAGGTAATTATGTTTCAAAATATCAATCTTCGTACCACCTCTGGGTTGAATACAAGACTCTCTGGTCCTTCTTAGTTAAACTTATATTTCCCCTTTCTTGAATTTTAACCAACTAAGACTATTCTCTGTGCATCATTGCTAAAGCCACAACTCAAAAATCTTTCAAAAAGTCTCCATCTTCCTATAATAGTGCTCCAAACCCTGACTTTCACACTTGAATCATGTTACCCACAGAAAAGGGGTGAAGTAAGATTATGTTGAAGGTCACATTATCAGAGTCCAAGTTGCAGAATGTTTTTAACCTATGCATTTTTATCACTTTTAAGCACATCTGTATTATTAGCCAAAGTATAAATTGGCAACTAAGAAGCCAAGTAATTGAGAGTACTTGGATTGGATTGTGTTAGTCGCTCAGTCGTGTCCAATTCTTTGCAATGCCACGGACCGTCCCAGCCCTCCAGGCTCCTCTGTCCATGGGATTTTCCGGGCAAGAATCCTGGACTGGGTTGCCATTTCCGTCTCCAGGGGATCTTCCCGACCCAAGGATCAAACCCAGGTCTCCCGCATTGCAGGCGGAGTCTTTACATCTGAGCCACGGTGATATAAATAGATGACAAATTAGAAAGGCAATACTGGCTTTGTTACCTGTGGTATTACTGCACCTATTGCACAGAAGTACTGAGTTCCTGTATATGTCTTAAACTCTATTCAGGAAGGGTCACTAGCTCCAAGTTCAAGGTATCTGAATGCACCCCATGTTGGTGATGACACTAATCAGGTTGGTATCCTCATCTTGTTACTCCTGCCAGCACACTAGTCTCAGACCTCCTACCAAGGACTCATCACACCGAGGATAACTGACCTTTTAGTATTTAGTCAGCTTGACTCTCTTCAAACATCTTTTTGTGCAACATAGATGTATATAAAACATAGCAACGTGGATTGGGAGATTTAAGATTTAAGCCTGGTTCCAACATTTTTTCTGTTTTATAAAAATCTTAGCTAAGTCATTCATCCTGTCTGGTTTCTTATTAAATGATGGAATGTGGGGAGGGATGTTAAAAGGAGTAACATCTAACTTTAACATTCTCTTTAATCCATTTATAATTTTATTTATATCACTCTTTGAACACTTACTATTTGCCAGACACTTTTGCTATATGGGTTTTAATCTTTACAAAAACACTGTGAAGTTTGTTCAAGTTACTGTGTGAACTTGAATGGCAGAGTCAGGATTCAAACCCAGACCTAATGAATCCAAACACAGACTCTTAATCCCTACGATAGACTAATGCTACCCAGACACTCAGCTTATTGGACCTTTTTTCTAAATGACAAGTTTTTGTGTTTGATTATTTTCCCACTTAATGTATGCTTATACTTCTGTATCCATCCTTGTTCCCAAAGATACTGTGTGTATGTGTGTGTGCAGAAAATAATATGCTATTTCAGGTTACTTTTCAGGCTTTCTTAAAGACAATGATTTGACACTGGCCTTGAAGTAACTTTTAGATACCAGCCAAGCCTTTAAAAGAATGTTTAATAGTTACTTTAAAATATGTTAATATTATATTAAGTAATAGAATTTTTGCTGTAATTTTTTATAGCAATACTATATTTTTATTAGACATTTAGTAAACTCTTCCCCTCCAAAATATTCTAAAAGAATATTTCATGGGACCGAGCTGGATTGGCAATCTGCCATTAACATCAGGCAATAGAAGGTTGATTTTATTCAAATTTTTCATTTTAGCATGCAATATTCTGGAAAATGCAACTGTGTTGGTTTTTGTCCTTTTTTTCTCTATCTCCCTCTCCCTTTCCTTCTTCTTCTTCCTGTTATTATTATTATCCATTAGACATCCAAGATTCCAATTACTGAGTGAAAGTCAAAGTGTGAGTCGCTTAGTCATGTCCGACTCTTTGTGATCCCTTGGACTGTAGGCCACCAGACTCTCCTGTTCTTGGGATTTTCCCAGGCAAGAATAATGGAGTGGGTTGCCATTCCCTTCTCCAGGGGATCTTCCCTACTGAGGGATTGAACCCAGGCTTCCTGCATTGCAGGCAGATTCTTTACCATCTGAGCCACCAGGGAAGCCCAAATTATTGAGTAAATCTTCTTAATCTTCCCACCTTCCTTTTAGACATGACCCTGTGTGAGGAGGCGTTCTTCAGGTTTGCTGTTCCTACAAAGCTTACCCCGAACTGGCTCAGTGTCCTGGTAGACAATCTGCCTGGCACCAAAGTAAATGCAGAGAGCATAGAGAGGATAAAACAGCGACACAACTCACGAGAACAGACTTTCCAGCTGCTGAAGTTATGGAAGCATCAAAACAAAGACCAAGATATGGTCAAGAAGATCATCCAAGGTATGGTAGCCTGAACTAAACAACTCAAACAGAAATCAGAACACCTGCTCATCATACAACAGAAATGAGACTATGTACCTGTTTAGTTGTATGGATGCTGTTTCCCTTTGGGAATTATTGTTGGACTGAAATAGTTTTCAAATGATAGAGGAGAAGCTGTTCCTAGATCAGTCATGCGAGGTTTTATTTTCACCTACTCTACTCTCCAATTTTTCAACTGTCTCTCTGGAAGGAGAGAAAATACATTTCAAATGTAGGAATAAACCTCAGGAAATCTGACTCTGGATCCCTTAGTAGGTGTGCGAGCATCCTGTCTGATATATCTAGAAGTTCTTTAACTATTTTAGATCTTACCTCGCAATTCTACCAAGAAACTATGTGGTATTTATCTGGTAATTCTCTCCAGAGAGAATCTAAGTGTCTAGGTATCCTCTCATTAATCCTCACAATACAGTCTATTTTAAAATTACCATTTTAATAGCACATGTCGTGAGGATTAATGAGATAAGTTCTTTAAAGTGTTTGAGCTTCTTGGAGAAAGGGGCTATTTAAATCCAAGTACTCTCATGTTTTAGTTTTGTAAAGAATCTCCTTTTGAAACTGTGTGTGTGTGTGTGTGTATTATGATGGGAGTGAATTAATACAGAAGGGAAAAGGGAGTAAGTTTCATCCAGAGTGTACTATAAGCTTTGGGATACACAGAAGAGAAAGTTCTGACTTGAATTAGCATTGGGAGGACATTCTGG
This sequence comes from Bos javanicus, assembly GCF_032452875.1. Lineage (NCBI taxonomy): Eukaryota > Metazoa > Chordata > Mammalia > Artiodactyla > Bovidae > Bos > Bos javanicus. The sequence goes on from NC_083881.1 coordinate 45,451,365, forward strand.
AAAAAAATGGTCAGGGGGCTTTCATGATGCAATGTTAATGAGAAATCCATTCTGCTCTTCACGTGTAGTTAAATGATTGAGGAATCCTACACAACTCTAAAGCCTCAAACATCTGAAACTGAGGCAACAGATTTTAGGAGACTAACATCTTTGACAGTTGAATGCTTTCACTTGTGCAGAGTAAACTTGTCTTCTGTTTTTGGCAAACAAAATGTATTCTTTGAAAGTATAATTAGCCCTGAAGCAGAAAGAAAGGGAAGTAGAGAAACAGAGACAGTTAGAATTGGATGGGATAGAATTCCCTGTTTTATAAATGAAGACATTTTATCCCAGAAAGATGAAGGGACTTGCCTTAGGTCTTACAGATACTAAATGACTCATGTCATCAACAGAAACATTACTTACTCATCTATGTTTATGTCCTAGCTCATTACCAAAATATTCTCTAGGCCATGTGTATCCTACTGTTCTCTGGCCTCGTATTATTGGATTTTCAGATCTCCTGTGTGCTGATAATCCTCTGGTGCTATTTATTAAAGACTATTTGAAGCAACTAATTTTTCAAATAGCACATATATTGGTATCAATTAATGAAAGTTTATATTACAAAATAGCTAACTGTATTTTTTCTAAAATGTTACGCTTTTCATTTCTTCAGATTTTCTTAGAAAACTGAGAACAATGTGTCTCTAGTTTCTTACTGTTATTTTCCAAATGTGGGCTTTTCACAAAGCTCTGTTGGATGCCGAGAATACAGAAAGCATATTATTCTGTTGTAACACAAAATAATATTGAACTCAGTTCTCAGAAATAACTAGCGTGACCTGAGCCCTCCCTCAAAGGAAAGGAGGAGGTCGGCCTTTAAATTATGAAATGCTGGGGAACTCCCTTTTGCCTCGGGGTAGTTCTGTAGTGGCTTTAGATAGACTGTGTGAATGAATGTCTTGTTTTTGCTTCATTCAGACATTGACCTCTGTGAAAACAGCGTGCGGAGGCACATTGGACACCTGAACCTCACCTTTGAGCAGCTTCTAAAGTTGATGGAAAGCTTGCCGGGGAAGAAAGTGACGACCGAAGACGTTGAGAAAACAGTGAAGACGTGCAAATCAAGTGAGCAACTCCTGAAGCTGCTCAGCCTGTGGAGGATAAAAAATGGCGACCAGGACACGCGCAAGGGCCTGCTGCACGCCCTAAAGCACTTGAAGACTTACCACTTCCCCAAGACTGTCATTCAGAGTCTCAAGAAGACCATCCGGTTCCTTCACAGCTTCACCATGTACAGGTTATATCGGAAGCTGTTTTTAGAAATGATAGGAAACCAGGTCCAGTCATTAAAGATAAGCTGCTTATAACCGGAAGTGGTCACGGAGCTGTTTCCTCACCATGGACCAGATCTGATGAATGAGTAGACTGTTTCTCAGGCGCTTGAGGAGGGAACAGTGATTTCTTTCTCATCACCAAGGACTAGCTTTGACCCCAGGGCCCCAAAAGAAACTATGGTGTGGAGAAAGAACTCTTATCTCTCCCCCAAAGTATAATAAACCCCAAATAGTTTATCCAGCTGACACATCTGGTCCAGTATCTACTGCCTCTATTTTCTCTTGTTACTGCTTGCAGTAATTCAACTGGAAATAAGAAATGAGACTCCATTGTGTCTTACTAAATATCAGAATGTCTAATTTAAATAGCTTTGAGATTTCAGCTGTACTAGAGGCTTTTATTTAAAAGCCATTTTTTTCTGTAAAAGTTACTAATATATCTGTAACACTATTATAGTATTTGCTATTTATATTCATTCAGATATAAGGTTTGTACATATTACCATCCTAAAGGGAAACTGTGTAAGACTTAATTTTAGAAAGAAAAATATATATATTCTGTTTATTATGATACATGAAAGAGATAAAAATATATATTTTTAACAGAATGTTTGTAGCATTTCCTAATATGTACTGCCATTCTTCCTGTGTAGAGTATTTTTGTAATATACTTTAACCTATATAAGCTGTAATACCATTTTATAGAAAATGCATTATGTAGTCAATTGTTTAATGTTGGAAAGTGTATGAAATATAAATTATCTGAATATTAGATGCTCTGAGAAATTGAATGTACCTTATTTAAAAGATTTTATGTTTTTACTACATAAACAACATCATTAATTAAAGTTTTCAAATTATTTTTCATCGCTTCTCCTCTTGCTTTTATTTGAATGGCACATGAATGGATCTGAGGTTTCACGATTTTCCCTTTCTTTTATCATCAGGACCATTTGGGAACACTGTTAAAAATGCAGATTCCTGGGCCAATTTTTTTGAGAAATTCTAGGGAGGAGGGCAGAAACCTGCATTTTTAACATGCTCCAATGTAGTTTTTACTACACATAAGTTGAAGAATTTCTGAAGTCAAGTTTAGTAAACAAACGACACAAGCCACTTACTTATAACTGCTGCCACTAGCATCAAGAGACCAAACTATATAAGTTCTTTTGGTTGCCAGTAATGGATACTTGTGGGCTTCCCAGGTGGCTCAGTGGGTAAAGAAGCTGCCTGCCAATGCAGGAGACACAGGAGACATGGGTTCAATCCCTGGGCCAGGAAGATCCCCTGGAGGAGGGCATGGCAACCCATTCCAGTATTCTTACCTAGAGAATCCCATGAACAGAGGAGCCTTATGGGCTACAGTCCATAGGATCACAAAAAAGTCTGACATGACTGAAGTAACTGAGCAAGCAGGCATGCACTAGAAACTGGCACTATTTAATTTAAGAAAACATTAACTGGAAGGGTGATGTATTTGGTAGAATGGTACTCCCTGCCCAAATTATGTTTATACCATATTCTCCAGAATCTGTCAATGTGCTTTAGAAAAATCATCTGTCTTTGTACGTGTAATTAAGTTGTCTTGAGATGAGAAAATCATCCTTGATTATCCAGGTGGGCCCTACATGCAGTGGCAAGTGTCTTCATAAGAGACACAGAGCAGAAAGACAGAAGAAAAGACAATGTGCAGACAGAGGCAGAGATGGGAGTGATGTGGTTTCAAGCCAAAAAGCCATAAGCGAGAGAAGAGAGGAGCACTTTCTCCCTGAGAGCCTCTGTAGGGAATACGCCCTGCTGACATCGTGAGTTTGGACTTCTGGCCTCCAGGACTATGAGAGAATTCACATCTGTTGTTTTAAGTCACCCAGTTTGTGGTAATTTGCCACAACAGCCATAGGTACTAATACAGGTTGTATCTAAGCGTCAGAAACAGTAGAATTAAGATAACACTGGGCCCCTGAGTGACAGAAGTTCCTACACTTTGTCTTAGTCTTATATTTCTGTATCTTTCAGTTCAAATTTCTAATTCCTAGCAGAGAGACTCTGGTTGTTCAAATAGGGACTGGTGTAAATACATGGCCAGTGAGGGTCTGTCTTCATCAGCTTCAGTTTCCAAGAAGGGGATATCACTGTGAATAGGGTCCACATCTCATCCTTTCACAGTCTGCATTTCTCTTTTCTGTCACTTTACTAAGATGTAGATGCAACACCTACATTACAGGTGAAACCTTAATGTAGGTCAAGCCTACCTTTGTGAAATCAGATCATTATGGCTGCTTTGACAGAAGGGTTACTGTTGTCTAGTCGCTAAGTTGTGTCAAACTCTTTCGTAATCCCATGGACTGTAACCCATCAGGCTCCTGGTTCATGGGTGTTGCCAGGCAAGAATATTGGAGTGGTTTGCATTTCCTTCTCCCAGGGACCATCCCAAGGACTGAACCCACATCTCCTGCACTGGCAGATGGATTCTTTATGACTGAGCCACCAGGGAAGCCCTTGACAGAAGGGTAGATCCTGGTAAATGTCACACAAGCTCATAAATCTGGGGAAATAAACGGCAGAGGTAAAGTCAAGAGGCTCCAGCCTGGAGAATTAGAGTCCCAAGCTGCAATCCTGGGAGTGGAAAATGTGGAAATTAAGTGCTGAAGGCATAAGTAGGAGGACGGGGGTTAACTAACAGCCAGCATGTTGCCTTCAGAAGTTCCAGTTCCTCCACCAAAGTTCTTGTGCACAGAAAATGAAATGGCCTCATACACATCAGTTAAGCTTAAGAAACGTTTGGAAGTTTAATGGCATCAAGTATAAATCCTTTAAGTGCTAATTTGATTGGTTTCCTTGCCTGCTCCTTTGGGTTGAGTCTGCCTCAAGCCTCTCCTCCAAGAGAAATATATGTAAATTCATGTCAGTTTCTCTCTTTTTTTAACTTTTAATTTTGAAATAATTTTAGACTTACAGAATCATTGAAAATATTATATAAAATATCCCCAGCAAGCTATTTTGTAAAATACATCTCAATTTCAGTCTGTCTATTTTCTCATGAACAGATGATATTATGGATTTGGGAGAAGAATATCACATAGGTAATTGTCCTGGTAGGCTGCCGTCCATGGGGTCGCAAAGAGTTGGACACAACTGAGCGACTTCACTTTCAATTTTCCTTCTTACATCATACCAGGGGCAAATGATATCAGCATGACTGCCATTGATATGAACCTTGATAAAAATGAATTTTTATATAAACTGTGACATATGTATTGAAGTCCCTTTCTTTTCCAGATATATGATCATTCACTTGTTCCTATAGGATCTGTTGAAAAGACTAGCATTTCTTTCTTTAATTGCCTTTGTGTCTTTGTTTCAAATCAGTCGATTATATTTCTGTGGGTATATTGCTGGACACCATTCTATTCCATTTATCTATCAGTCTGTCTTTTCACCAATACCACACAGTCTATTTTCTTCCAGTTTTGTTGAAATATAATCAACATACAACACTATATATAAGTTTAGGGTGTACAGCATAATGATTTGACTTATACATCATGAAATTATTATCCCAAGTGTAGTGAACACACATAATCTCACATAGATACAAAATAAAAAGGAAAATATATTTTTTCTTGTGATGAGAATTCTTAGGATTTACTCTTTCAACAACTTTCATATACAATATACAGTAGTGTTAATTATTTAATCATATTGTACATTGCATTCCCAGTGCTGTGCATGCTTAGTCGCTCAGTCATGTCCAACTCTTTGGGACCCCACAGACTATAGCCCGCCAGTCTCCTCTTTTCATGGGGATTCTTCATGCAAGAATACTGGAGTAGGTTGCCACGCCCTCCTCCAGGGGATCTTCCCAATCCAGGGATCCAACCCAGGTCTCCCGCATTGCAGGCTGATTCTTTACCCTCTGAGCCACCAGGGAAGCCCAAGAATACTGGAGTGGGTACCCTATCCCTTCTCCAGGGGATCTTCCTGATTCACGAATTGAACAAGGGCCTTCTGCATTGCAGGTGGATTCTTTACCAACTGAGATACCAGGTTAGACCTACATCCCTAGTACTTATTTATAATTGGAAGTTTCTACCTTTTGACCATTTTCAACCAATTCCCCGTCCCCCCACCTCTTACTCCCTGCTTCTGGTAGCCACAAATCTGATCTCTTTCCCTATGAATTTCTATGTTTCTTTCTGAATTACAGTTAACTTACAACATGATATTAATTCTGGTGTACAACATAAAAATTGGATATTTCTGCACATTACAAAATGACCACCATGATAAGTCTAGTTATCATCTATCACCATACAAAGATATCACATTATTAATGTTGTACACTTCGTCCCTGTGATTCATTTGTTTGGTAACTGGAAATTTGACCTCTTAACTTCCCTCACCTATTTTATTCATCCCCATACTTCTCCCTCTGGCAACCACTTGTTAGTTCTCTGTGTCTATGACTCTGCTTCTGTTTTTTTGTTTGCTCATTTATTTTGTATTTTGCTGCTGCTGCTAAGTCGCTTCAGTCGTGTCTGACTCTGTGAGATCCCATAGACGGCAGCCCACCAGGCTCCCCCGTCCCTGGGATTCTCCAGGCAAGAACGCTGGAGTGGGTTGCCATTTCCTTCTCCAATGCATGAAAGTGAAAAGTGAAAGTGAAGTCACTCAGTCATGTCTGACTCTTAGCGACCCCATGGACTGCAGCCTACCAGGCTCCTCAGTCCATGGGATTTTCCAGGCAAGAGTACTGGAGTGGGGTGCCATTGCCTTCTCCGATTTTGTATTTTAGATGACATATATAAGTGAAATCATATGACATTTGTCTTTCTCTGTTTTAATTCACTTAGAATATTATCCTCTAGGCTCCTCTATGTTGTCACAAATGGTATGATTCCATTCTTCTTTATGGCTGGATAATATTTAATTGCATATATACACCACATCCTCTTTATCCGTTCATCTATGGACAGCACTTAGGTTGCTTCCATAGCTTGGCTATTTTAAACTATGCTGCGATAAGCATATGGTGCATATATCTTTTCATATTGGTGTTTTTGTTTTCTTCAGAAAACTATCCAGAAGTGAGATTGATGAATTGTATTGTAGTTCTGTTTTTAATTTTTTGCATACTTCTTTGCATAGTGGCTGCACCAATTTACATTCTCACCAATAGTGCACAAGGGTTCCCTTTCCTCCACATCCTTAAAACTTCTTTGTTCTTTTGACGATAGCTATTCTGACTGGCTATCAAAACTCGTTGAAGTTTTGATTTTCATTTCCCTGATGATTATTAATGTTGAGCATCTTTTCATGTGTCTAATGGCCATCTGTATGTCTTTTTTGGAAAAACGTCTATCCAGGTTCTCTGTCCATTTTCTAACTGATTGGTTTTTTTAGAGGTTGAGTTGTATAAGTTCTTTGTGCGCTTTTAAAATTAACCTCTCCAGTTCCACTGTCATGGGCACTGTTTTCCTTCTGCTAAAATTGTAAAGGAAGCCTTTCCATTAATCCAGTTAGTAACTGGGCTAGTTTTGTGATTTGTTGTTGTTGTTGCTAGGTTACATGCCATGAATCACAGATTTTCAAATCTCTATAGATACCTGTTTCTAAGGTGGCTGATGTACATCAAAGCAATGGCTGTAGGAGCCTGAGTTTCTGGTGTTCCCTTTAGGTTGTGCCTCAAACTGGTTCTCTGTGCACATTCTTATTCCTCTAACAACCCTTGCCCAGAAATATTTTTGCTGTTGTCATTTGAAGTTTCATAGTTTCACAGTGCGGGGTGGGAGGTACAATTACCGTGTTATATTTTTTCTTTTCTCCTTCTTTTTATTTATTTATTTATTTTTGGTTTCACTGGGTCTTGGCTGCTGTGCTTTCTCTAGGTGCAGTGAGTAGGGGCTACTCTTCATTGCAACGTGCAGGCTTCTCATTGCAGTGGCCCCTCTTGTTGCAGAGCATGGGCTCTAGGGGTTCAGTAGTGGTGGCACACAGGCTTAGCTGTCCCACGGTTATTGGGATTTTCCTGGACTAGGGATTGAACCCATATCCCCTGCATTGGCAGGCAGATTCCTTTTTTTTTTTTTTTTAAATTTTATTTTATTTTTAAACTTTACAATATTGTATTGGTTTTGGCAAATATCGAAATGAATCCGCCACAGGTATACATGTGTTCCCCATCCTGAACCCTCCTCCCTCCTCCCTCCCCATACCATCCCTCTGGGTCATCCCATTGCACCAGCCCCAAGCATCCAGTATCGTGCATTGAACCTGGACTGGCGACTCGTTTCATACATGATATTATACATGTTTCAATGCCATTCTCCCAAATCTTCCCACCCTCTCCCTCTCCCACAGAGTCCATAAGACTGTTCTATACATCAGTGTCTCTTTTGCTGTCTCGTATACAGGGTTATTGTTACCATCTTTCTAAATTCCATATATATGCGTTAGTATACTGTATTGGTGTTTTTCTTTCTGGCTTACTTCACTCTGTATAATAGGCTCCAGTTTCATCCACCTCATTAGAACTGATTCAAATGTATTCTTTTTAATGGCTGAGTAATACTCCATTGTGTATATGTACCACAGCTTTCTTATCCATTCATTTGTTGATGGACATCTAGGTTGCTTCCATGTCCTGGCTGATTCAAATCAAGACAGTATGGTACTGGCACAAAGGCAGGCAGATTCTTAACCATGGTCCCCAGGGAAGCCCATACCTGGTGGTGTTCTCATTAAGGCCCGTAAGCATGTCTGTGTCCCTGGGGTGTATGGCCTTCTCAATTTTCCTGCCCCTCCCCTGGCTGCAGTTCTGGGTTCAGTACTTAATTCTGTGCTTTGTCCCAAGAATAGACTTTTCCCTTCTCCTGTTCCCTTTCCTTAGCTATCAGGACACATCATTATCCCCCAAAGTCCATAGTTTGCCTTAGAGTTCACTCTTGGTGTTGTACATCCAAAGTTTGTTTGTTTGTTTGTTTTTAAGTCTGAGATTTGAATTGAGTTTGGTTCCTTTTCGTCATAAGTTTGAGAATGTCACTCACTCCAGCTCTCTACATCCTTCAGCTCTACCCATTCTTCCCAAGAGGAAGTCAAAATTTAGTCAATTCTGTTGTTTAAAGAATTAATGTGAAAGACTGGATGGGAGTTAAAACTATCCTCGTGAGTGCAGTCCCACTATCTCCTCTTGTCCATCTAGAAACTTACACAAGTTGTGAAGCAGTTTTAATGAATTAGTATAATGGGGAAAAAAGATTCAGGCCAAGGAACAATTTTGAAATCCTTATTCTACACTTGTCATGAAAAATTTCCTTGAAGTTTTAATCTACAAAACCATGTTTTTCTATCCTATCTATTTTATTAAGCATCTAATTCAATAGACTACCTTCAGTATTTTATTCATATGATGAAAATCTAATGTGTTAACTTATTGAAAAAATATTTGTGTTCCAAATTAGAGTACTCAACACAATATACTTTATACCCAGGTTTACACAAGTTGCAAACCATCACTACTCTCAAGAGTGTAGACTTAGGTTGTTTTAATTTGCTAATTGTGAAACTGTCCCTGTCAAACAGAGAGGTATTTATATTCAGGTATAGAGATGAGTGTGAAAAAAAGGACCTTAAAGATAGAGAACTCTACACTCTTCTTTACCAATGCAGAGATAGCCCTGGAAGTGCATGCATGCTCAGTCACGTCCAACTCTTTGCAAGCCCATGGACTGTACCTCATCAGGCCCTTCTGTCCATGGAATTTTCCAGGCAAGCATAGTGGAGCAGGTTGCATTTCCTACTCTAGGAGATCTTCCTGACCCAGGGATGGAACCAAATCCCCTGGATCTGCTGCATTGGCAGGCAGATTCTTTACCACAGAGACACATGGGAAGCTCAGCCCTGGAAGTAGCTCCTTTCAAAATACTGAGAACATTTGAAGATGTTTCCCTAAGTGAGTGAAAGACGTTCAGTTGTGTCCGACTCTTTGTGATCCCATGGACTATACAGTCCATGGAGTTCTCCAGGCCAGAATACTGGAGTGGGTAGCCTTTCCTAAACTAATACCCACACTCACTGAGGGATAAACTTCTACCATGCTCTTTCCTTGATCAAAGTTCATAACAGTGGCGGTTATCAGTTCAATTAATATAAGTTGTTGATACTGAAAGCAACTGTATTCTCATTCTTTGACTTCCTTGCTGTTGTTTGCCAAATTCCTCTCTCTTCACATCTAAGCTAAGCTAACTAAGCTAAGCTAAGTCGCTTCAGTCGTGTCCAACTCTGTGCAACCCCATAGACGGCAGCCCACCAGGCTCCCCTGTCCCTGGGATTCTCCAGGCAAGAACACTGGAGTGGGTTGCCATTTCCTTCTCCAATGCATGAAAGTGAAAAGTGAAAGTGAAGTCACTCAGTCATGTCTGACTCTTAGCGACCCCATGGACTGCAGCCTATCAGGCTCTTCCATCCATGGGATTTTCCAGGCAAGAGTACTGGAGTGGGGTGCCATTGCCTTCTCCGATAAAGTAGGGATTTAACAGTAATAATAGCCAGCAGCAATCATCTCTGTAATGGAGTTTAAATACATCTGTTCTGAGGATGGTTATAACCTATTAGGTAAGACAGGATATACACATGAAAGAGTAACTGTTAATACCAGACAGGATACTCTAAGTGCCAACTGAATTGTATAAACATGGCATAGTCATCACATGTCACCTTTGAAGCCCAGAGAAAGCCAAGAAGAAACAGTAACTTCAGTTAGGTCACGTAGCCACATCTAAGCAGAGAGAAAAGGTAGGATATTTGAGATATAAGAAATTGTACTACAAAAGTCATAGAAGCTGAAAGGTACATAATGTGTTGAAGAAACATTGTCTATACTTATGTCGTTTTATATAAAAATTCAAAGAGTAGCATTAAATGTGTTCATAGAAGTTTATTTAACCCTCTGTGTGCTAGCAATAGATAAAATTGCTTGATTTACCCCCAAATCTTCATTTTAGTCTGATAAGCACCTCCTTCTTTTAAGGAACTGCTCTCTCCCACTCCACCCCAAACTCATCATGTAGTTCCAACGGGGGCTGATACGAATTCCTTCTCTGTCAACTTCTACACTTTCCCATTGCTATCCCAAGGTATTCAAAGAGATATATCTTCTTCAGGATTTATAATTTGAAATGACTTGAATATTTTTTTCTGTCCAATGAAATAACTATAAAAATGTAAATCTAAAGCCACTAGAGGTCACAGAGAAAGGGAGTGTCAACTACAAATTAGCATTTGCCATGAGCACTTGCCATCTACCTCTACAAGGATTACATCAAGTGCTGCTGCAGATGCTGACTTTCAACACCCCCTTGAAAGGAGTTCAGGGTGGAGAGAAGAAATAAGGCACTCTGTGCTCTGGGAAAAACTGGCAGAACAAGTCTTCAGATAGTTAGATATTTTCAAGAGATGATTTTATGAGTCCAGTTCTCGTATCTCCTCATATCTAGAAAAGCACTAAAATCCTTCATGGTGTTGTCTGCTCCAGTGACTAGCAGTAACCTTTATGAGACTAGAAGTTTTCGGTAAAAAATATGTGCTTGATTGTATATACTCCCCCTTCACCAAAACCACATACATGCTGACCTCCCCACTGCCTTTTTGGAACAGTTTCTCAGAGCTATCTAAGAAGCTGTCTCCCAGACTATAATCCTCATTTTGCCCCAAATAAAACTTAACTCGAAACTCTCATGTTGTACACTTTTTAAGCTAGCAGAAGCTAACAGAGAGAACTAAGGAGAAAAGGTAGGCAGAGAATCCTAATGATGTTTAAGCCCCTGGTTCTAGCCACATTTTTTCTTCCTGATACTTAGTTTTGTGAACCATTGACTTTTCCTTCTCCCTCAAGCCAGTTTCTGTCATTCATAAGCAGGAGTCCTTATTTAGGTCCCTAAACACCGGACAAAGTTGTTTGGATTTGAGGAGCTAACAGCAATGACTGTGAGTACTTATCCATCTGAGAATCTTTAGTTTTATAATATCTATATATAAACACAACAGGAGCCATTGAGGTTTAAGAAAGGTATTGATGCTTGCAAGGTAGCATTTCAAGATTATTCTGGCAGGAGTGTAGAGAATGGATTGGAGCAGAAATAGGCTAGAGACAATGAAAGCAGAAGAGTTGACTTATTAGAACAGTTTCAGCCATGAAGTAAATAGACAACACAGACTAGGGCTGGGAGCCCAGAATGGAAGAGGAGGTCACATTAAAGCATCTGCCATCTTTCCAAGAGTCATCAGAGGAACAGCACCATCTCTGGACACTTGGTTATGACTAATGGATTGAGATTCCTGGCTTTTTCCAAGTATTTAATACAAAATAAATCTCCCATTTCCTTGGGTTCTCTTGAGTCTTTTTCCAGGGAAATTCTACCTCATCTTTTGAGACACAAAAGCTTAAGTCATAATTCCACAAAAATCCTTCTAACTAACACAAAGACGTCTTCCAAATTGACATTTCTGTAGCAATTTTGGTTTCTCGTGACTCACTGATTTCAGACAAGAGAGGGTAAACAGGACAGATCATGCATGAAACCTGTGTCATCCTTGTGGAATCATAGGTTTCTAAGAGACAACAAGAGGTCATCTGTTCGCCTCTCATGTCGTGGTCCAGTCATTTCTAAACCATCCTAGGGAATGATGACCTCAAATTTAACCATTTTACAAGTAATCTTATTGCTTAGTGACTTCCCTACAACATATACACATGGACCCACACTGCCAACAGAACACAATTCCAGGACTTAAGAGCTTTCACTCTGAAACTGAAACTGAGGGAAAAAAAGGTTTCCTTAATAGAAATTCTTACTTAGAATTTTAGAGCAGGTGGGCCCTTCTAGATTGTTCTAACCTAGTGTTTATCAGAAATAATCTAATCATAAGTATCATGTGGGATGTTTATTCAAAATACACATTCCCAGCACACTTTCAGGATGATTTTGATTCCATGGGTTAGGAATTGGTGCTAGAATTCTTATTGGGCAATTTTGGAAATGAGTGTATTCTAACCATTAAGGATCCCAATCAAATTGCACAGCTGGAAGAACTCAGAGCTCCTAAGACTCAGAACTCTACTACAATGCTCCTTTAACTTTGTGCTTCTCTTGATGAAATGGAAAACAACTAGCTTTCCCTCTCTGAGTACATTTAATCACTGTGTATGTATCTATCATTTCACTTATCAAAGGACAGTTCAACTACCTCTTGATACTGATGTTAATGGTAATAATAACAACAGCAATAATAATTATAATCTCTATCATTTATTACATGCTTTCCTGTTATCCCAAGATTTGTGTGTCCATTTAGGTTCCTAGAAAACAGTGTTATGTAAGTGAAGTAAGTCAGAAAGAGAAAAACAAATATCGTATAATATCCCTTATATGTGGAACCTAGAAAAATGGAACAGATGAACTTATTTTCAAAACAGAAACAAAGTCACAAATGTAGAGAAAAAACTTACCATTAGTAAGTTGGGGGAGGGAGGGAGGGATGAACTGGGAGATAGGGATTGACATATAGACACTACTCTGTATAAAATAGATAACTAATGAGAACCTACTGTATTAGTGCTGGGAACTCTACCCAATGCTCTGTGGTGACCTGAATGGAAAGGAAATATAAAAAAGAGTGGATATATATAAACATATAACTTATTCACTTTACTGTACAGCAGATAGTAACACAACATTGTAAAGCAGCTATACTTCAATAAAAAATAATTAAAAACTAAGATGAGAAAATGATGTTCTATAAAGCCAAAAGCTAGGAAATCCTTGATCCATCCTTGATTTGCTATTGCTTCTACACTGACCTTAGAACTCACAGGAAATGCCCTTTAAGAACTTGCTAGGAACACAGCCCTGCGCTTAAGCTCATAACAGACATCATCTCATTAAATCTCAACAACCTAATTCATTAACTCTCCCTAATCCACTTGTTATATCATTTCACTAGGTCCTCACAGCCCTAGCAGCTGACTTCCCCTGACATCCACCATTTTAAAAATTGAGACCTGTCTTATAACCTACTACATGGACTGGGTGTGTCACAACTACCCCAAGTCCTCTACTTCCTACCACTGATCTATCTCGATTACACCTTTGGATTTTAGCTCAAGATGCCAAACACCACTCCTGAAATAGGATGACAGTAAGAGCCCAAAGTCATACTTTGAAAAACAAAATTCACTAGCCAGCAATCCAAGACTAATAGTTTTGTATGGAAACTTCCATCTGTTTTTTGTGGCACCTGGATCAGATTTTTCCCTCCTACCAGGAGAATATGCCACTCAAAAAACTCTGCCTTGGATGATGACATGATGTATTCTGCCATTAAGCACTCAAGGCAAGGAAAGCATCCAGGATTTGATTACTAAGAGGAGATGGCAAGAGAAGCAGCTTTGCTAAAGCCTCCAGAATAAATTTCCGTTTAAACTCAAACTATGAAGTTGAAACTGGGTATTAAAAAAACCTAAAGCCTGCAAACTCACACTTGGGTATAAGTTGTACTACATCTTTTCTTGATTATTTGAAAATAGCTTCTGTTGACTAAGCCACATTTAGAGAATAAAGAATTTCATAATAAAGTTTCTAGAAAACATAAACTTGATGGAATCTGAGAATAAATATAAGAGATGATTCCACTTCGAAATAAGTAGCCATCTTTCTCAGAAGCAGGCCCACGTGAGTTAATAAACCTTCAGTAAAGGAAAGGGGCTTTAAAGTAAGACACACTTGATTTTAAATATTTTTGGATTTTAATATTCAACATGTGTGTATATAATATTTTAGGAATTATATCAACAGTTTAACAATATTTATGATGACCATGTTTACTTCAATGGAATTATTCATTTTGTCTTAGTAATTGTTGTTCAGTTTAGCAACTAAGCTCAGTTGCTAACTTGCAACTCCAATTCTTTGCAACCCCACGGACTGCAGCACACCAGGCTTCCCTGTCTTTCGCTGTCTCTTAGAGTTTGCTCGAACTCAGGTCCATGAAGTCGGTGGTGCCATCCAACCATCTCATTCTCTGTCGCCCCTTTCTCCTCTTGCCCTCAATCTTGTTTTAGTTAGTGCACACCAATTTTGTACTATCTGTCATCTTGTGTTCTTACTTTTAGCTCATTTCTTGATTAACTGAAGGATGTTTGAATAGGTGTAGTAGAATGCATGAAATGTTGTATATTAAAAGGTTGTTTTCCCTTGTGTGATTATGTTAAAAAAAATAAGATCTTGTAGGTTTGGCAGCTTATTTTCAGTTTGAGGCTATTACAATAAAGCTTCTACGAATATTTGTGTAAAAAAATAAATAAATCCTGTCTCTTCTCTTAAGCAGTGTGATTGTTTTAGGGCTCAGCCTCTCTGTCTGCATAATGCATAGACTAAAACCTTAGAAACGTATCTGGATACCTCATGTAAATTTCTAACACAGTACATGGCAGAGCAAACAAGTGTTTTTTAAAACTTCACACAAAGGATGGGTCCCAACCATTCTGTGTGATCATTTTGATCAGGGAAATGAAATCATTTGACCAGGGAAATGAGAAAGGATCATTCCTCCAGAAAACTATACTGATGATTTGGTTCAGGGTTGTAGCCACTTCACCCCCAAAATGGAAGGGAGGCAGGTCAAAAGAAGGCGGTTAAGGAGACACATAGGTACCCATAGGCCTGGATTTTATTTTGAGCCCTAGGCTTTCTGGGCTTCACTGAAGTTTTGGACTGCTTATGACAGTGCTGCCGTGCAGAGTACGGACACAGAACACCTGCAACTCAGATGGTTTGTGACAAATGCCATACACGCAACTGCAGGCACCATGGAGAGAGCAGATGCAAATACCGTGGAGATGTTCTCTGTTCACGTGCTCAGCAGAGATGGTGGACAATTATGGGAAGACTCTCTTTAAAATAAAACTCTACCCAGTCACTGACATCTGACAGGCTGAGTTAGCCTATTGCCACAAAGTCAGACAGGTCTTTGAGTGTTCAGGGAAGCCACATCAATCATTCTGACTTCCTTTTGATGAATCTGGATAAAAGAAAATCTCTCTCAAAGAACGATTCCAATTGGAAATAATCTTAAAGGACAGAAGAAAATAGCAATCACTGTGCATCTGTCTTTTGCCAAGATCTTATCTTTTTATGTTCATTCCCTTAACGGCTTTACAAATTAGCCCTTAATATTCCCATTTGAAAGATAAAGGGCCATGGCCAAAAGAGAATAAGTTATATGCCCACTATTTCATAGCAAGGGAGTAACGGAGATAGATGTTAAGCTCCATTTTGTTTTTAAAACTCTTGATATTTCATTTTATCATACTGATCCAAAGAAATTTGGAGAAGTCAGAGAGCAGTCAGTTAAGAATCAAGAAGTGGGCATTTAAAAGCTGTATTTAGTATTTCCTGCATTTTCTTGCCCTAGTGTGGAGGGCAAACTGGTTTCATGCAATTTTGAGTTTGGCTACAGATATTTATGTCATGTTTGTGTCTACTTATTCTGTTTCCACCCCAAGTGGGTGAACAGAAATTCTTTTTCAATTGATTGATTTTTGACTGCACTGGGTCTTTGTCGCTTGGGCTTTCTCTTTAGTTGCAGCAAGCGAGGGCTACTCTCTAGTTGTGGTGTGTGGGCTTCTCACTGCGGAGGCTTCTCTTATCACAGAGCACGGGCTCTAGGCGGGCAGGCTTCAGTAGTTGTGGCACATGGGCTTAGTTGCTCTGCAGTGTGTGAAATCCTCTTGGACCAGGGATTGAACACATGTCTCCTGCATTGGCAGGCAGATTCTTAACCACTGTACCACCAAGGAAGTCTTGAAATTCAGTTCTGATGTTAACTAGCCAGAGGCAGCACAGACCTCATAGATTATGAGGAAAGGTCCTCCACAAGACTGCCCTGGCTTCAGAGGCAGCCACTAGGCACACGTTTTAGGGAGTCCCCAGGCCACTTACACTTCTCACTGGCTATGAAGAATGGGTTCCTACAACCTCCTCAGGCTTGATAATTTGCCAGAATAACTTACAGAACTCAGGAAAGCACTGTACTTATGATCATAGTTTATTATAAAGGATACTCCTAGGGGCAAGATCTACAAGGGTCCTGGGAGGACCATGCCTTCTCCGTGTGGAATCAGATGCATCACCCTCTCAGCATATGAATAATGTGTTTACCAACTAGGCAGCTCCACTGTCCAGAGTTTTTATTGGGGTTTCATTACATGAGCAGGATTGATTGAACTCAGTTTCCAGCCCTCTTCCACGTCCCGGAGGTCAAGATAGCTCAAAGTTGCAATACTAATCAACATGGTTGGTTGATCTTACATCTAGCCTCTATGCTAAAATTATCTAGGAGTCTAACATTTGTAATTATATTGGGTTGGCCAAAAAGTACATTGGGTTTTTGGTAAGATGCTATGGAAAAACTCGAATGAACTTCTTGGGCAACCCACTATAAGCATAAAAATGATATTTTTCATCAGTTAGGTTAGTACAAAGATTTAGTCTCCTGGAAGAAAGGCCAGTAAAATTCTCTATTATATACCCTACCCTACCCAACCCTACTCTTCAAACTTGTTCTCTTTCCTAGCATCTCAATTCTGCCATGGGCACCATCAACCACCCTTTAAGTCTGCCACACCTAAAAACCTGAAGTTGTCTTTGACTCTGTCTTTCCTTTGTCCTTCTCAGGTAGGTTAATTTCCCTTGAGCTGGTTTTCTTTTCCAGGTTTCCTGGATGCATCCTCTCCTTTCCATTTCTACTACCAGCATTGCCACTGTCACTCAGAATTCAGACCCAAAGAAGCCTAAGTTGTCCAACTTCCTGAATGATCTGCCTAGTTCCCTCTTCACTGACTTCAATCCTTCTTTCACAAGACTATCAGATCAATCTCTGCCAAACACCCCAGTAATTAACAGTAATTTGAGTCCCTTGTGGGCTTTCCTTGTGGTTCAGCTGGTAAAGAATCCGCCTGCAATGCGGGAGACCTGGGTTCTATCCCTGGGTTGGGAAGATCCCCTGGAGAAGGGAAAGGCTACCCACTCTAGTATTGTGACCTGGAGAATTCCATGGACAGTATAGTCCTTGGAGTCTCAAAGAGTCTGAAATGACTGAGTGACTTTCACTTCACTTCATTTGAGTCACTTGTAATACTTTAAAAACTATTGATGTCTGGATCCCATTCTTAAGAGACATGGATTAAATTGGTCCTAGGTGTTAACCTGAGCAAAGGATTCTTTTTTGCTTTTTTTCACAAAGCTCCTCCAATGACTCTAATAAGGCAGCCAAGATTGGGAATTACTGCTGCAGTGAATTTAAAAAGAAGACAGCAGTCAAATTCAAGTTTTTGGGCTCCACTTCTAACTAGTGATCAGCTCTTGAGCTATTTAAACAATCACCTAGTATCTATGTTTATTTGCAAACTGGGAAGAATAATAATGCCTAATAGGGCGGTTAAGAACATTGAATGATATAATGCACGAAAAGTGTCTAGTGTAGCACATGACTCAGAGTGTGTTCCCAACCAATACTAGCTCTAAGAGTGTTTCATGGCCATTCACCTTATCTCAGAGACTACAAGCTACAGGGTTTGCCTGGGCATAACCAGCCCCTCTTTTTGTGGTCCTCAAAATAAACACTTGTTATTTGATGGATAGGAAACAAGCAAGTGTGGCCAAACCACATGATTGCAGCTCTTTGAGCCATAAATCTTATTTTATTTTTAGTATAGCTTTGTCATATCTTTGCTTTCCAAGTATCTTTAACCAGTGTAATCTGGATGCATCTTAGAATCATTCTGGAGGCTTTTTAAAAATACCAGGCCCAGGGCCTACCCCCCTAGAGATGTAAACTCAATTGGGACCCAGGCATCAGTGTTTTCTAGTTTTCCAGGTAATAGCAATACACAGCAAGGGATGAGAATCTAGAACCTGGACTAAGAGTCTACAGTTGTGCTCTGGGTATAGCCACCTATCAGTAGCCACAGGAGACTGCTTCCAGGAACTCCACAGATGTCAAAATCCAAGGCTCTTCAAATCCCTTATAAGCATAATATGGCATAGCACATTTACCCCTTGGTGTCTGTGGGTCTGCATCCATGAATTCAACCAACAGTGCGATGGATTCAGCCAAACACAGATTAAAATCACACCTGGGGGACTTCCCTGGTGATCCAGTGGTAGGACTTTGCCTTCTAATGCAAGGGATATGAATTTTATCCCTGGTTGGGGAGCTAAGATACACACAAACTTCGTGGCCAAAAAAACCAAAACATAGAGAGGGAGAAGGCTAGAGTGAAGAAGGCCTTGGGGGAGCTTGCCACAGGACAGATACCTGACAAGGGCCTTAAAGTTAAAAAAAAAAACCAAAACATAAAATAGAAGCAACATTGTAACAAATTCAATAAAGACTTTAAAATGGTCCACATCAAAAAAAAAATATCTTTAAAAAATCGCAGTTGGTTGAATTAGTGGATGCAGAACCCTCCATAGGGCACTGACTGTACTTCTAATGCAAGCAGTAACAAATACCCGAGAATGCCATAGTGAGTCTATTGATTGGCAGACAATGGAGTACAGGGAGAATAAAAGAGAGAAGGGATTAAAAAAAGAAGAAACAAGAAATAGATAAAGTAAGGAAAAGAAGATAATCAAGTACACCTATAAGGTATCTCTGGATTATTTATTGGCACTTACTGGCTTTCCTGGTGGCTCAGTGGTAAAGAATTTGCTTCCCAATGCAGGAGACGTGGGTTCCTTCCCTGAGTTGGGAACATCCCCTGGAGAAGGAAATGGCAACCCACTCCAGTATTCTTGCCTGGGAAATCCCATGGACAGAGGAGCCTCGCAGGCTATAGTTCATGAGGTTGCAAAACAGTCAGATACAACTTAGCAACTAAGCAACAACAGAACAACAATAAGTGTCATGTAGTAACTATGATCTTCCACCTTAATTAGGTCCTTAAGGAGAGATGAGTATCTCATTAAGGAGAATCTCATTAGAGTGGAGACTCTGTGCTTCCCAGAGCATATACTCAAAATACATATCAGCAAGCCCGAATCTGACTTCTGCACAGATTTGTTCTGTGGCTACTCAGGTAGGTAGTATTGGAAGATGTGTTAAATAAAGACTAAGTTGAAAGTTTGGGGCTAGTCCTTAAACAGCCATAGAAAGGAAATTCCTTGCTCACCCTAGGTGGTACACTGTCACTATGGGGACTGCAAGGAATGTGAGTCAGAAATTACTTGAGTCAGAAATTACTCAAGAAAGTTACTCAATCTCCTAACATCCGGTGGCAAAGAGAGCAGCTAAGTGACCTCAAGGTGACTCCCAGGCATGAAGCAGTCAACAGCATCAGTCAGGTGGCCTTGCAGGGAATTTTCCTATATGCTACAAAGGGATCTATAGCAAAAATCACATCATAAGTTAAATTTTTATATCTTTTATAATTTTAAAATTCTTTCCCATTTATGAGTTCATTTGATTTTTTTTTCCCCAGGGGAAAAAATACAAAAAAACTGTAAAACACATAGGTAAATAATTACCCCCATACTTGAGATAAAGTATCAGGTAGTAAGTGACTGAGTTTTGCAGATAAAGGCTTCTGATCTTACCTCCTTTCTGGATGTGACCCTTTTTAAAGAAAAGGATAATCAGTCATGGCATAGATAATTCCAAAATAAGCTATAAATATTTTAAAATGAATTATCACTCTGTCATACAGAGTGAGGTAAGTCAGAAAGAGAAAAACAAATACACATTAATGCATATATGTATAATCTAGAAAAATGGTATAGATGATCTTACTTGCAAGGTAGAAATAGAGACACAGATGTAATGAACAAACATGGACATATTTGGGGGAAAAGGGGTCGGAGGAATTAGGATTTACATATATGCACTATTGATATTATGTATAAAATAGATAACTAATGAGAACCTACTATGTAGTACAGGGAACTCTACTCAGTGTTCTGTGGTGACATAAATGGGAGGAAATCCAGAAAAGACAGGATAAATGTATACATATGGCTGATTCACTTTCCTATACAGTGGAAACTAACACAACATTGTAAAGCAACTATACTCCAATAAAAGTTAATTTAAAAGTGAAATATTTAAAAGGTTCTGGAGGGAAGAAAAAAAAGCATCAGTAGGGCACCAATAGGCTCTATCTAAGAGAACTTCCTAGGAAATGTGAATTTGGAGAGGTATTTTGATACTGAATAATAGCAGTACTACCTTTCTGGGAAATGTAATTTCATATAAACAGCATTTTGCAAGCAGAAGGAAGTCATATATATATAGAAAACACACCACCATATACACGCTTCTGAAGTGAAAATGAAATCTCATTTGCCAAATGTCACTGTGTTAAAAGACACTTTCTTCATCATAGCTACTGATCGTTAAATATCTGAACAGCAGCACAATATGACTCTCGACACACATTAACCATCTAAACCTAACAACTCTCCTGTGAGATGGGTAATTATTACAAGAATGTTCTCAGATCACAACGAGGAGACTGAGGTGCCCCCAGTCAGAGCCCCGCAGCCGGTGGACCGCAGAGCCATGATTCAGACCCAGGTCTTTCTGACTCCGAGCTCATGCTTTTTCCGCTGTTCTATGCCATCTCCTCAAAGCCCATAATTAAGCAAAATAATATGCTCTTCACAAATGAAAAGATCTCAAGCACAAGAGTGATGAGACAACATTCGGTTGATGGGCATCCAAATGTGCGGCGGATCCTTTTTCTGGAAACCGCATTTGGCTTCAGGGGCCTCAAGTCCAGACAGTTTTGGTGACGTAAGTCAAGGTCTCCGTGGCTGTTGGCCTTGAGTCTGAAATAGCTCTGAGCCCTCCTGTCCCGGGCGTCTCCCCTGAACCACCCCCTCCCCCGCAACCCTCCCCACCCCCCAACTCCCACCAAGCTCAGACCTGCCGCAGGACTTGCGAGTGGCTGAGGAGACAAGCTCGTGGGGTTGGAGACAAGTTACATTGTGATCTCCTTCCTCATGCCAGTAACTATTTCCAATGCTCTCACTCTCTCCAGAGCTTATTCTCAGCTCTGTAGGGCTTCGTGTTTGTTTGTTTTGCTTTCAGCTCTAAAAAGGACTCTTACCAGCAGTTGAAGACTTTAACAAAATTATTTGTCACTTAGAGCAATCCAGAGGGTGACTGAAAAGGAATGACGGACACTCTGCAAGGTGATGCTAGAGACCGGATTTTAAGTGTAAACTGCTGTGGTGTCTCCCCACTCTCATTCCTATCCACTTTGAGTCAAAGAGCGGCTTCCCTCAGGTCTGAAAGTCAGTCAGCACACAGTACACCCAGGGCTCTCATCACACGCAACTCAATCTTACCGTCGAGTCCTCGTAATTCTGCAGGTGTGGTTTCTCTGTGTGTTGCCATCTCCCCTCAGTCTTCCTTGGTCCAGGTCGTGTCTTCCTGGGGACCTTATCCTTTTCCTACCAAGGTTTGGTTTCTGTTAAAAGGAAGCAATAAAAAGTAGTGAAAGGGGGCAATGGAATTAAAGTCCAAAGAACTCAGGCTCTGTTTACTTCCCTTTTCCCTCACATAGAAGGGGTGGCTATGGACTCTTTTTCTCATATATAAAGCAGAGATCATGCAATACTTGCCCTACATATCTCACAGACCTTTAATAAGGATCAGAGAAAAAAGTAGATGAAAAAGAACTCAATAAATTAAAGGTAAATTCACTGGCCACTCCTGTGATTAGAGATTGTGCTTTAATAGACCTCCCTTTAAAAGAGGGAGGCAGAACTGGAAGTGAAGTATTATATGACGTGAGGTGGTGAAGAAATGTACAGACTGTCATCGGGGCCTGGAGGAAGGAACTTGGTTGATGTCTGGGGACATGAGTGCCAGGTTCTAGAAAGAATCCAGAGAGGAAGTCAGATTTAAGCTTGGCCATGTAGGTTGAATGCTTTTTTTCTGAGAAAGCAAAGGAGCAGAGGGCATTTCAGAAGACCAGCACATACAAACAGCCTCATGTGTTAATATATTTTTTGTATCCTAAGTGCCAGGGATGGGGGTGGACAACAACTGCTTTGAAGCAGAAAGTGAAATAAGAAGACCTTTTTCACTTTTTTAAGGGTGAAACATATGGCATTTTACTTAATTTTTTGACTCTCTATATATTTTGACTTTACATTTTGTTAAAGTAACATATTGTGAAACATTTAAATTCAAATAACTAGTGCCCTTTTTCCCATTTTGTTTTTTTAAACTGAGGTATAGTTGCTTTCTAATACTGTATTAGGCCAAGAGGCACATGAAAAGATGCTCAACATCACTAATTACTAATATTGTGC
Organism: Bos javanicus; assembly: GCF_032452875.1. Classification (NCBI taxonomy): domain Eukaryota; kingdom Metazoa; phylum Chordata; class Mammalia; order Artiodactyla; family Bovidae; genus Bos; species Bos javanicus. The sequence goes on from NC_083881.1 coordinate 45,474,061, forward strand.
TGTGCTCAGTTGCTCAGTCGTGTCCAACTCTTTGTGATGCCATGGACTGTAGCCCATCATGCTCCTCTGTCCGTGGAATTTTCCAGGCAAGAATACTAGAGTGGGTTGCCATTTCCTACTCTGGTTATTAATATTTAGTGAAATGCAAATCAAAACCACACTGAGGTATCACTTCACAGCGGTCAGAATGGCAATCATCAAAAAAATCTATAAACAATAAATGCTAGAGAGGATGTGGAGAAAAGAGAACCCTGCTACACTGTTGGTGCGAATGTAAATTCATACAACCACTATGAAGAACAGTATAGAGGTTCCTTAAAAAAAAAATGGGAAAAAAAAGAAGCATTTAAAAAATATTTCAGGGGCAGAAGGGTGAGGTAAACATGAAAAAATTTAACTGCTATTGTTATTATTATCATGAGCGATTATCACCACATGAACCTTAATAGAGGCTGAATAATGACTGGTCCAGGGTTGGGTTATCCACCGCACAAAGAAAGAAAGTGAATCCTGGAGCAAGACCGGGAAGGGAAAGAGACATTGGTCCTCATTTCAAGGTAAGGTGATACTCCTGAGTAGGAAAAAGCTTCCCTTCTAAGGCGGTTGAAAAGAAAATGAACCTGAGAATACAAAATTGACCTCTGAGCCTGAACTCAAAGGAGTCTAGAAAAGTTCAAGGACACTCTTCTGAATGTGCAGGGAGGATATCTTCTGACCCAGAAAGACGGTCACCAGTAGGAATGCAAGGAGACTCTTGGAAGGGACCCCAGAAGAAGAATGCACTTGGTTGTATTATCTCTGAGCCTTTGTATTAAATAGCAGTTGTACTTTCCCAGATTTTAATCCCCTTCAGTTATCCCTGAGACATCAGCCATGTCATGGAAACCTTATCAACTGGTCTCAGCTGTGCCGTAGTGAAATAAAATTGAAGCTTGTCCAAACTGGGATCATAACAATACAGAGAGAAGTGGTGAGAATAATGGTGAGCATTTATTGAGAATTTTCTATGTGCCAGGAATGAAGTGTTAGGAGCTTAAGGGGATACCTTATTTTCTCAAAATCTTGAGATTATAGAACTCTAATTATTCTCATTTTACAGGGAAGAAATTTAAGGTTTAGACTGGTTAAATAACTTGCCCAAATCACACATCTGAGATGTGGGGTTCTGTCTCTAGAGACAATTGTCTTTGCTACTACTCTTGATACTTCCCAGATGAGGCTCACAAGGAGGCTGGAGGCTTCAGTCCAAGGATGCGGTGGCCACAGCCAGCATGGAGTGGGTGGTGTCATGGGGAACTGAGATGGAGCAGCCATTGGGGTCTATTGCTGAATGATGGAGGGGCAGGCAATGACCCACATAAACACTGGAAATGAGAGAAGACAAGGCCCGGGGCTTCTCTGAGAACCAGTAGAAAGATCAGGGGGCCTTAAAATAAAGATCAAGTACCTGTTCATAATAATGAATAACATCAAGGGAGGAAACTGCAGCCTAACCTATGTGACTGTCTTTTATGCCTATAAGACAGTGAGGACTGAGGGACATCCAGGTTGTCATTACATGACAATGAGTAAGTGAACAAAGAAAAAGAGGAGACTATTAAGCAATGATGAACTGGCCCATAATCAAATTTCAAACTTGAAAATTTCTAAGCAAAGACTCTATTCTATATAGGTCTAAACAAATTTCACACTGAGAGCATGCTGTTTTCAGAGCTCTCTGACTTTATCTGCTGTTCTATTATCAACTCCACTGTTACTAATGGATTTTCTAGCTGAACTCAATATTTGGTGGTGTGAGGAAGAAACTGGTGGTAGCATCAGAAATTCCCTTAAAGGTAAATAACAACAAGGTCTACCCTAGAGGCCTCATAGTTATGACACTGCCTTCCAGACCAGTCCCATGGGGCCATAGGTGTCTCAGCCAAGGAGTCTTACTCTCTCATGGTGAAGCTTCTCCATTTCCACCATCCCTGTAGAAAGTTCCACTGTTCACAGATTAATCCACCATTAGACTGTCTACAAATCAGGCAACACAACTGAATGTTAAGAGTGCTGCCACTCAAACTGTGAGAATGCAGATCATCGGCAAAAGAAGCATCTGGAAGCTTATTAGAAATGCAGACTGTCAGGCCCCACCCAAGACATGATGAATCAGAATCTCCATTTTAACAAGATCCCAGGTAATTTGTGTGACTGGCAAAATTAAGAAGCAGAACTTAAGATTGCCTGAGACCTTTAGGGACTTCCCTGGTGGTCCAGTGGCTAAGACTCCATGCTCACAATGCAGGGAGTCCGGGTTCAATCCCTGGTCAGGGAACTAGATCCCATGTGCTGCAACTGAGAGAGTTAATTCTTAGGTAGGTTGATAAGAAGTCTGGGTCCCTGAAAAGGAGAAAAGGGTCTGAGGCTCTCAAGGAGGAGAAAAGGACAAACTTTTTTCTACATTCCTTAGTCTTAGTCACATAATTTTTTTTTTTTTTTTCCTTTAAGCCCAGAGCTGATGATTACACAACAAAACAAGTCATCTTAAACTCTGTAGATTCTCTGGAGAAGGAAATGGCAACCCACTCCAGTACTCTTGCCTGGAAAATCCCATGGATGGAAGAGCCTGGTAGGCTACAGTCTGTGGGGTTGCAAAGAGTTGGACATGACTGAGTGACTTCACCTTCACCTTCACCTTCAAGGATTTTGTAACAACAATGTATCTTGCTTGAGGACTGTTTCTCCTTCTTAGGAACCTTCTGACTAATCCTGATATCTTTGGGAGTGAGTCTGGTAAGATCTTTCTATTACTAGTTCAAATCCTGTCATCTTAAAATGTAAATTGTGGGAGTGGGTCTGGTAAGACCTTTACAACCTTGAGACATTCTTTTGATTTACTGTAATAACCAATTGAAAAAGTATATAGCTCCCTTGCTAAGACTACTGAGAGGGGCACTTTCTGTCCCCCTTCTGATGTCTATGTCAGAAGCTTTTTCTGTCCTTCTGCCACACAAAAGCTCTGAATAATCAAGCCTGGTCCCTGATCTTGAAGTTAAATCTTCAGAGACCACAAATCTGACATCATTCACCATAAGCTATCACAACTAAAGATCCTGCATGCCGCAACAAAGATCAAAGATCCCACATGCTGCAACTAAGAGCCAATGCAGCCAAAGAAAGAAAGAAACAAAAAAGATTGCTTGCCATCTTTAGCTATCAGACACCACATAGGATATAGTATCCATGTTAGATTAACTCAAGTAAGAGTTGGTGCCTCCCAATCAAGTAATGAATCTACTAACTATTCACTTTTTCATGTGTCCCTGACTCTGCTAAGCACTGTTGGTGAAATAAACAAAATCCCCCAAAGCAAGAACAACAACAACAAAAGGCCAAGATAAGATTCCTGTTATGCATACTTAATTCTGTTGGAGAAGGAAAACCTGCATATGCTTAGAATGACCTTTCCAGAAAATTAAATCAGACTCTGTCACTGCCCTGCACAAAATAACTAGGGTTCCTCATGGCTAACTAGATGAAATCTAGACTCCTGCAGAGCATAAGAAGCCTGTTAGCAGCTTGGTGTACACCTTCCTTCCAGCTTTCTCCATGGTCACATCTCTCCCCCAATGCTTTGCTTCTGTCACTGAACTTGGTGAGGGAATGTGTAGCCCCTCTAGTGTATTTCTATTATCAATTCTTTTTATGACTGTCTCATGGGTACAATATGGGCTTCCCTAGTGGCTCAGACGGTAAAGCGTCTGTCTGCAATGCAGGAGACCTGGGTTTGATCCCTGGATTGGGAAGATCCCCTGGAGAAGGAAATGGCAGCCCACTCCAGTATTCTTCTTGCCTGGAAAATCCCATGGACCCAGAGCTTGGTAGGCTACCATCCATGGGGGCGCAAAGAGTCGGACACAACTGAGCAACTTCACTTTCACTTTCTTTCACTTTCATGGGTACAAAGGTATCCGGTAAATGTCCAGTTGGAAGAAATGAAAATGGCTTAGGAAACAGCTATACGTCAACAATGCAACAGATCAGCATCACAGCCTCCAGCTCAGGCACACCTAAAAGCCCTGGCCCACGCTTAAGCCCTAGGCTTATCTGATAGCTCAGTTGGTAAAGAATCTGCCTGCAATGCAGGAGACCCAAGTTTGATTCCTGGGTTGGGAAGACCCCCTAGAGAAGGGAAAAGCTACCCACTCCAGTATTCTGGCCTGGAGAATTCAAATTCATGGACTGTATAGTCCATGGGGTTGCAAGGAGTCAGACCCAGCTGAGTGACTTTCACATTTAAGTGCCCTAATCTTTTGCCCTGAGGCTTCTCCCAGGAATCGTCTGACCTGCCTGTGAAGTTCTGTACGTGCTGGAGGCTCAATTCTCTTCTTGGGATATTCTTCCAAACCTCCTTCATTTAGGAGACACCTACATATGGTTTGTATTTCGCTTCCAAGGTGACATCCTTTTTAAAATTATTTCCCCAATTAAGTTGTTACAGGGCTTCCCTGGTGGCTCAGAGGTTAAAGCATCTGCCTGCAATGCAGGAGACCTGGGTTCGATCCCTGGGTCAGGAAGATCCCCTGGAGAAGGAAATGGCAACCCACTCCAGTATTCTTGCCTGGAGAATCCCATGGACAGAGGGTCCTGGTGGGCTACAGTCCACAGGGTGGCAAAGAGTCAGCATGACTGAGCGACTTCACTTGTTACAGAATATACAGAGTTCCCTGTGCTACAGAGTAGGTCCTTGGTGCCTATCCATTTTAAATATGTGTGTAACATGTCAGTCCCCAACTCCCTAACTATCCCTTCCCCCCTTCCCCTCTCCATTCCCCCTTCCTGTAGCTCTGTTTTGTTCTCTAAGCCTGTAAGTCTGTTTCTGTTTTGCAGTTTGAAAAATAATAAACACATGTATATGTATAACAGAATCACTTGGTTGTACAGCTGAAACTAACACAACATTGTTAATTGATTAAATTCCAATATAAAATAAAAAGTTAAAAAACAAATGTGACATCCTCTAGAAAGCTTCTTCCCTTCCCAAGACTGAGCTGGACTTTCCCATCTCTGTGTTCTGACTTTGTGCTTATCTCTGTCTTAGATCTTATCTGGTTGATTGTTTATCTTTGCTTGCCTGTCTCTCCCACTTGATTATCACTTTTTCTAGGACAGAGTCTTGTCTTCTAACCCAGGAATAGAACCCGTTGTGTTTCATTAATGCCTGCATTTTCAGTGTTCTGCAAAAACCTGGCACAAAATAGACCAGGGCTTCCCAACCCCTTCAAACTTATTATATCCAACCGTATGTCACCCAAAAATCCATATGCCTGCGCTTCATCTCCCAATTCCTTTCCATAATTCTAGGATAGGAACCAGGTTTCCATATCTTTCATATGCTCCACAGATAATTCTGATATGCAACCAAGATTTATAAACAGTGCAGTAAGCCCCTTGTACCATTTGTTAATAAAGGAATTATTCATCCTCTACTCCTAGGAATGATCCATTGCTTTTCTAGATAAACCTGAGGCGACTCCCTGACATACTCTTATTGGTTGAATTGCCTTGGTCCTTTCTGGCTAGATACCAGTTCAGTTCAGTCCTTCAGTCCTGTCTGACTCTTTGTGACACCATGGACTGCTGCACACCAGGCCTCCATGTCCATCACCAACTCCCAGAGCTTACTCAAACTCAAGTCCATTGAGTCGGTAATGACATCCAACAATCTTTCCTCTGTTCCCTTTTCCTCCTGCTTTCAATCTTTCCCAGCATCAGGGTCTTTTCCAAGGAGTCAGTTCTTCGCATCAGGTAGCCAAAGTATTGGAGTTTCAGCTTCAGCATCAGTCCTTCCAATGAATATTCAGGACTGATTTCCTTTAGGATGGACTAGTTAGATCTCCTTGCTGTACAAGGGACTCACAAGATTCTCCAACAGCACAGTTCAAAAGCGTCAATTCTTCAGTGCTCAATATGCTTTATGGTCCAACTCTCACACCCATACATGACTACTGGAAAAACCATAGCTTTGACTAGATGGACTTTTGTCAGCAAAGTAATGTCTCTGCTTTTTAATATGCTGTCTAGGTTGGTCATAGCTTTTATTCCAAGGAGCAAACGTCTTTTAATTTCATGGCTGAAGTCACCACCTGCATTGATTTTGGAGACCAGGAAAATAAAGTCTCTCACTTTTTCCATTGTTTCCTCATCTGTTTGCCATGAAGTGATGGGACTGGATGCCATGATCTTAGTTTTCTGAATACTGAGTTGTAAGCCAGCTTTTTTACTCTCCTCTTTCACTTTCATTAAGAGGCTCTTTCATTCCTCTTCACTTTCTGCCATAACAGTTGTGTCATCTGCATATCTGGGGTTATTAATATTTCTCCAGGCAATCTTGATTCCAGCTTGTGTTTCATCCAGCAGAGCATTTTTCATGATGTACTCTGCATATAAGTTAAATAAGCAGGGTAACAATATACAGCCTTGATGTACTCCTTTCCCAATTTAGAACCAGTCTGTTTTTCCATGTCTGGTTCTAACTGTTGCTTCTTGACCTACATACGGATTTCTGCAGATGACACCACCCTTATGGCAGAAAGTGAAGAGGAACTAAAAAGCCTCTTGATGAAAGTGAAAGAGGAGAGTGAAAAAGTTGGCTTAAAGCTCAACATTCAGAGAACGAAGATCATGGCATCCGGTCCCATCACTTCATGGGAAATAGATGGGGAAACAGTGGAAACAGTGTCAGACTTTATTTTTTGGGGCTCCAGAATCACTGCAGATGGTGACTGCAGCCATGAATTAAAAGACGCTTACTCCTTGGAAGGAAAGTTATGACCAACCTAGATAGCATATTCAAAAGCAGAGACATTACTTTGCCAACAAAGGTCTGTCTAGTCAAGGCTATGGTTTTTCCAGTGGTTATGTATGGATGTGAGAGTTGGACTGTGAAGAAGGCTGAGCGCTGAAGAATTGATGCTTTTGAACTGTGGTGTTGGAGAAGACTCTTGAGAGTCCCTTGGACTGCAAGGAGATCCAACCAGTCCATTCTAAAGGACATCAGCCCTGGGTGGTCTTTGGAAGGACTGATGCTAAAGCTGAAACTCCAGTACTTTGGCCACCTCATGCGAAGAGTTGACTCATTGGAAAAGACTCTGATGCTGGGAGGGATTGGGGGCAGGAGGACAAGGGGACAACAGAGGATGAGATGGCTGGATGGCATCACCGACTCGACGGACGTGAGTTTGAGTGAACTCTGAGAGATGCTGATGGACAAGGAGGTCTGGCGTGCTGCAATTCATGGCGTCGCAAAGAGTCAGACACGACTGAGCCACTGAACTGAACTGAACTGAGGAGGGAGGTAAGGTGGTCTGGTATTCCCATCTCTTGAAGAATTTTCCACAGTTTATTGTGATCCACACAGTCAAAGGCATTGGTGTAATCAATAAAGAAAGAATAAATGTTTTTCTGGAATTCTCTTGCTTTCTTTATGATGCAATGGAAATTGGCAATTTGATTTCTGGTTCCTCTGACTTTTCTAAAACCAGCTTGAACATCTAGAAGTTCACAGTTCATGTACTGTTGAAGCCTTGCTTGGAGAATTTTCAGCATTACTTTGCTAGTGTATGAGATGAATGCAATTTTGTGGTAGTCTGGACATTCTTTGGCATTGCCCTTCTTTGGGATTGGAATGAAAACTGACATTTTCCAGTCCTTTGGCCACTGCTGAGTTTTCCAAATTTGCTGGCACATTGAATGCAGCACTTTCACAGCATCATCTTTCAGGATTTGAAATAGCTCAACTGGAATTCCATCACCTCCACTAGCTTTGTTTGTAGTGATGCCTCCACTTGACTTCACATTCCAGGATGTCTCATTCTATGTGAGTGATCACATAATCCTGGTTATCTGGGTCATGAATATCTTTTTTGTATAATTCTTCTGTGTTCTTGCCATCTCTTCTTAATATCTTCTGCTTCTGTTAGGTCCATACCATTTCTGTCCTTTATTGTGTCCGTCTTTGCATGACATGTTCCCTTTGGTATCTCTAATTTTCTTGAAGAGATCTCTAGTCTTTCCTATTCTATTGTTTCCTATATTTCTTTGCATTGATCACCCAGGAAGGCTTTCTTATCTCTCCTTGCTATTCTTTGGAACCCTGCATTCAAATGGGTATATATTTCCTTTTCTCCTTTGCTTCTTGCTTCTCTTCTTTTCTCAGCTATTTGTAAGGCCTCCTCAGACAGCCATTTTGCCTTTTTGCATTTCTTTTTCTTGGAGATAGTCTTGATCACTGCGTTCTGTACAATGTCACAAACCTCTGTCCATAGTTCTTAAGGCACTCTATCTATTATATCTAATCCTTTGAATTTATTGTTACTTCCACTGTGTAATTGTAAGGGATTTGATTTAGGTCATACCTGAATGGTCTAGTGGTTTTCCCTACTTTCCTCAATTTAAGTCTGAATTTGGCAATAAGGAATTCATGATTTGAGCCACAGTCAGCTCTGAGTCTCTTTTTTGCTGACTGTGTAGAGCATCTCCATCTTTGGCTGCAAAGAATATAATCACTCTGATTTGTGTATTGATCAACTCATGATGTCCATGTGTAGAGTCTTCTCTTGTGTTGTTGGAAGAGAGTGTGTGCTGTGACTAGTGAATTCTCTTTGCAAAACTCTGTTAGCCTTTGCCGTGCTTTGTTTTGTACTCCAAGGCCAAAGTTGCCTGTTACTCCAGGTATCTCTTGACTTCCTACTTTTGCATTCCAGTCCCCTATGATGAAAAGGACATTTTTTTGAGTGTTAGTTCTGGACAGCAAAATGGCTGTCTGGGGCGGCCTTACAAATAGCTGTGAAAAGAAGAGAAGCGAAAAGCAAAGGAGAAAAGGAAAGATATAAACATCTGAATGCACAGTTCCAAAGAATAGCAAGAAGAGATAAGAAAGCCTTCCTCAGTGATCAATGCAAAGAAATAGAGGAAAAGAACAGAATGGGAAAGACTAGGGATCTCTTCAAGAAAATCAGAGATACCAAAGGAACATTTCATGCAAAGATGGGCTCGATAAAGGACAGAAATGGTATGAACCTAACAGAAGCAGAAGATATTAAGAAGAGATGGCAAGAATACACAGAAGAACTGTACAAAAAAGACATTCACGACCCAGATAATCACAATGGTGTGATCACTGACATAGAGCCAGACATCCTGGAATGTGAAGTCAAGTGGGCCTTAGAAAGCATCACTACGAACAAAGCTAGTGGAGGTGATGGAATTCCAGTTGAGCTATTCCAAATCCTGAAAGATGATGATGCTGTGAAAGTGCTGCATTCAATATGCCAGAAAATTTGGAAAACTCAGCAGTGGCCACAGGACTGGAAAAGGGCAGTTTTCATTCCAATCCCAAAGAAAGGCAATGCCAAAGAATGCTCAAACTACCGCACAATTGCACTCATCTCACACGCTAGTAAAGTAATGCTCAAAATTCTCCAAGCCAGGCTTCAGCAATATGTGAACCATGAACTTCCAGATGTTCAAGCTGGTTTTAGAAAAGGCAGAGGAACCAGAGAGCAAATTGCCAACATCTGCTGGATCATGGAAAAAGCAAGAGAGTTCCAGAAAAGCATCTATTTCTGCTTTATTGACTATGCCAAAGCCTTTGACTGTGTGGATCACAATCAACTGTGGAAAATTCTGAAAGAGATGGGAATACCAGACCACCTGATTTGCCTCTTGAGAAATTTGTATGCAGGTCAGGAAGCAATAGTTAGAACTGAACATGGAACAACTGACTGGTTCCAAATAGGAAAAGGAGTATGTCAAGGCTGTATATTGTCACCCTGCTTATTTAACTTATATTCGGAGTACATCATGAGAAACGCTGGGCTGGAAGAAGCATAAGCTGGAATCAAGATTGCCAGGAGAAATATCAATAACCTCAGATACACAGACGACACCACCCTTATGGCAGAAAGTGAAGAGGAACTAAAAAGCCTCTTGATGAAAGTGAAAGTGGAGAGTGAAAAAGTTGGCTTAAAGCTCAACATTCAGAAAATGAAGATCACGGCATCCAATCCCATCACTTCATGGGAAATAGATGGGGAAACAGTGGAAACAGTGTCAGACTTTATTTTTCTGGGCTGCAAAATCACTGCAGATGGTGACTGCAGCCATGAAATTAAAAGACGCTTACTCCTTGGAAGGAAAGTTATGACCAACCTAGATAGCATATTGAAAAGCAGAGACATTAGTTTGCCAACAAAGGTTTGTCTAGTCAAGGCTATGGTTTTTCCTGTGGTCATGTATGGATGTGAGAGTTGGACTGTGAAGAAGGCTGAGCACCGAGGAATTGATGCTTTTGAACTGTGGTGTTGGAGAAGACTCTTGAGAGTCCCTTGGACTGCAAGGAGATCCAACCAGTCCATTCTGAAGATCAGCCCTGGGATTTCTTTGGAAGGAATGATGCTAAAGCTGAAACTCCAGTACTTTGGCCACCTCATGCGAAGAGTTGACTCATTGGAAAAGACTGTGATGCTGGGAGGGATTGGGGGCAGGAGGAGAAGGGGACGACAGAGGATGAGATGGCTGGATGGCATCACTGACTCGAAGGACGTGAGTCTCAGTGAACTCTGGGAGTTGGTAATGGACAGGGAGGCCTGGTGTGCTGCAATTCATGGGGTCACAAAGAGTCGGACACGACTGAGCGACTGATCTGATCTGATCTGGAAGGTTTTGTAGGTCTTCATAGAACCATTCAATTTCAACTGCTTCAGCATTAGTGGTTGGGACATAGACTTGGATTACTGTGATATTGAATGGTCTGCCTTAGAAACAAACAGAGATCACTCTGTCATTTTTGTGATTGCACCCAAGTACTGCATTTCAGGCTCTTTTGTTAACTATGAGGGCTACTCCATTTCTTCTAAGGAATTCTTGCCCACAGTGGTAGATATAATGGTCATCTGAATTAAATTCTTCCATTCCAGTCCATTTTATTTCACTGATTCCTAAAATTTAAATATTTACTCTTGTCACCCATTTCCTGTTAAACCACTTGTAATTTACCTTGATTCATGGACCTAACATTCCAGGTTCCTATGCAATATTGGTCTTTACAGCATTGGACTTTACTTGCATCACCAGTCACATCCACACCCGGGCATTGCTTTTGCTTTTGCTCCATCTCTTCATTCTTTCTGGAGTTATTTCTCCACTCTTCTCCAGTAGCATATTGGGAACCTACTGACCTGGGGAGTTCATCTTTCAGTGTCCTATCTTTTTGCCGTTTCGTACTGTGTATGGGGTTCTCAAGGCAAGAAAACTGAAGTGGTTTGCTATTCCCTTCTCCAGTGGACCACGTTTTGTCAGAGCTCTCCACCATGACTCGTCCATCTTGGGTGGGCCTACACGGTATGGCTCATAGTTTCACTGAGTTAGACAAAGCTGTGGTCCACGTCATCAGTTGATTAGTTTTCTGTGATTGTAGTTTTCATTCTGTATGCCTTCTGAGGGATAAGGATAAGAGGCTTATGGAAGCTTTATGATGGGAGAGACTGACTGTGGGTGAAACTGGGTCTTATTCTGATGGGTGGGGCCATGCTCAGTAAATCTTTAACCCATTTTCTCTTGATGGGCAGGGCTCTGATCCCTACCTGTTGTTTGACCTGGAGACCAAACTTTGGTGGAGGTAGTGAAGATAATAACCCAGAGAAATATCAATAACCTCAGATACGCAGATGACGCCACCCTTATGGCAGAAAGCAAAGAAGAATTAAAGAGCCTCTTGATGAAAGTGAAAGAGGAGAGTGAAAGAGTTGGCTTAAAGCTCAACATTCAGAAAACTAAGATCTTGGCATCCGGTCCCATCACTTCATGGCAAATAGATGGGGAAACAATGGAAACAGTGAGAGACTTTATTTCTGGGGGCTCCAGAATCACTGCAGATGGTGACTGCAGCCATGAAATTAAAAGACGCTTGATCCTTGGAAGAAAAGCTATGACCAACCTAGACAGCATATTAAAAAGCAGAGACATTACTTTGCTGGCAAAGGTCCATCTAGTCAAAGCTATGGTTTTTCCAGTAGTCATGTATAGATGTAACAGTTGGACAATAAAGAAAGCTGAGCACCGAAGAATTGGTGCTTTTCAACTGTGGTTCTTCTGTGTATTCTTGCCACCTCTTCTTAATATCTTCTGCTTCCCTGATTATTTAACTTATATGCAGAGTACATCATGAGAAACACTGGGCTGGAAAAAGCATAAGCTGGAATCAAGATTGCCAGGAGAAATATCAATAACCTCAGATACGCAGATGACACCACCCTTATGGCAGAAAGTGAAGAGGAACTAAAAAGCCTCTTGATGAAAGTGAAAGAGGAGAGTGAAAAAGTTGGCTTAAAGCTCAACATTCAGAAAACGAAGATCATGGCATCTGGTCCCATCACTTCATGGGAAATAGATGGGGAAACAGTGGAAACAGTGTCAGACTTTATTTTCCTGGGTGCCAAAATCACTGCAGATAGTGACTGCAGCCATGAATTAAAAGACGCTTACTCCTTGGAAGGAAAGTTATGACCAACCTAGATAGCATATTCAAAAGCAGAGACATACTTTGCCAACAAAGATTCGTCTATTCAGGGCTATGGTTTTTCCTGTGGTCATGTATGGATGTGAGAGTTGGACTGTGAAGAAGGCTGAGCGCCGAAGAATTGATGCTTTTGAGCTGTGGTGTTGGAGAAGACTCTTGAGAGTCCCTTGGACTGCAAGGAGATCCAACCAGTCCATCCTAAAGGAAATCAGTCCTGAATATTCATCGGAAGGATTGATGCTGAAGCTGAAACTTCCATATTGGCCACCTGATGCGAAAAATTGACTCCTTGGAAAAGACCCTGATGCTGGGGAAGATTGAAGGCAGGAGAAGGGGAGAACAGAGGATGAGATGGTTGGATGTCATCACCGACTTGAAGGGCATGAGTTTGAGTAAGCTCTGGGGGTTGGTGATGGACAGTGAAGCCTGGTGTGCTGCTGTCCATGGGATCCCAAAGAGTCAGATACAACTGAGCGACTGAATTGAGAGGCTTCTGTTGGAGAAGGAAATGGCAACCCACTCTAGTTCCTTGGCTGGAGATTCCCTAAGGCAGAGGAGACTGGCAGGCTATAGTCCATAGATTGCAAAGAGTCTGACATGACTGAAGCGACTTAGCAGAGCCCTCCGTGGTTCCTCATGGTATTTCTAACAAAGGACTGCTGTACTATGTGGGAGGGACTCTCTTGGGAGTCCAGGTAAAGTTATTTCTAATTCTGTCTTAGCATGACTAATTACTATCAATAAAGGGAAGAACGAAAATGAAACGGAATATTTATTTGGTATCTATTTTGTGTCTGGTGCTTCATACCTGCCCTTTCCGCAAATTACAACAGTTTCTTGTGTCATTCCTGCAACTTTTCCAGTGCTGGAAATTAAAGAAAGAGAGTTTAAATGATTCTTACAACTTGTATTTTTCCCCTCATGTTTTACTGCTTCTATCCCTTCGCCTTAAGCTCTCTGGGCTCCAGTTTCTGTACCTGAAAATGAACAGATTGTTCAAGAGTATGTCCTAGGCCTTTTTAGTTCTAAAATCAGTGAGTTTTTCTTGACAGTGAAGTTTCTCAATCTTGAGGCAACTTCCTTTGTTGAAGCCTGTCTATTATCCAGTGCTACGTACCATTCAGTAGTAGCTAACTGAATGAAAGGATTGAATTTCAGCACCTAGATGGCTTTGGGTGTTAAGAAGGTTTGCTCGGACTTCTCTGAGCAAACCTTGCCTATTCCTGTTTCTTCACTATTGCCCGTGTTTTGTTCTCCACTTATCCAAATTCTATTCCATCTTCAAAGCACAGCTCATCCATGCAGGCTTCTCAAGCTGCCAATGAACCACTCAATAGGGTAAAAAGGATAGGATTATTCCAGTTGATCTAGGGATGGACTCAGTCCTACATAAACCTTGGAATGCTACATAATGAAGGAAGAACAGAATGGAGGAGAATTTAAAGAAAAAATGTTCCAAAATTGCTCTTCCCTAGAAACAAAGGACCACATTACTGCCTTAGAAATAAAATGACTGGGATCTAATTTTAAAATCTACACCACCTCTAGTTTTTATGATTTCATAGACTCTTCACAACTGACCTCTGCTCTGCTGTCACATACCATAAATCTGTTTGTACACATCTCAGCCTTGAATAGTGGTAGAAGATTACAGGAGAAGACCAACTTTGTTTATTACATCTCTGCCTAAGGACATCCTGAAGAGGTCCAGGTCACTATGTGTGCAAGAAGAACCACCAGTGTATGGAAAGATTTATTCTTTTTAATGCATCTTTGTTCTTAGTAAGACAAGATGGAATCAGCATTGTGTAGCCACAGCCACAAAATTAAAATGCTTACTCCCATATATGTACACTATTACGATCTCTGACATTCAGCACAGATGATTAAGGAATGTGTATTCTTGCCTGGGAAATCCCATGGACAGAGGAGCCTGGTGGACTTCAGGCCATGGGGTCGCAAAGAGTCAGACATGACTGAGCAACTATAAACATTCTGGATCACTGTGACCTAAGAATCATAGTGATATACTGCTTCTGCTCCTTTTGTCCTCTGAAGGTTATCATTTACCAGTTGCTCACCTTTGTATCCCTGACACCTGGTACAATGATAAAATGAGTCATTCAATAAATATTTGTTGACCAAATCCAATAATCAATGGACTCGACTCTATTTTTTCTCTATTTTTCCCTAATATGACTCTGAAAATGTGTCATCATTATAATAAACACATTAATTTAAGGCTGGAAAATCTGAGTCATAAAATGGAAGAAACTTCTGTCCTCTGTGCTTTGCTAATGTTTCTGTAGTTATATTTGCAGATCATTTGTTTGTACATGCCTCTCTCCTTCACTGGACATGTGTTTTCTAAGGGAGGTGACTGTCTTACTCATCTGTGTATCATCAGCTTTCATTATAGTGTCCAGCACATAATACACTTTGTAGATGTTTATTAAATGAGTGAGTAAATATATTTCTGAAATAATAGCTGTGCCTACCTTGACTTCCCGCTCATCCCTATCCTAGATTTTTTTTTTTTTTCCTTAGAATTTTTAGATACTTCCTGTTGTATTTAGACAGGCAGCTTGTGGGAAATTTACAAGTAAAACCCTTGCTACAAAAAGGGATGTGATCTTTTTAAAACTGATGTCATCTTTTTAAAACTGTTTATTTTAAATCACAAAATTGTAAAGCTTGAAAGAACTTCATCAGCTTCAAATGCAAATAATATATTAAGAATCTTACCTACCAATAACATGAAATTGGTATGGTATCATTTTTATAAAGAATATATATGATAGATTAGAAAATGAAGACTTTGGAAAAAATATATGACCAATCATTACACAGGAGAAATTAAAGTGCAAGGAATCAGCATATAGAAAACACATTTCATACAAGCAAGTGGTAGGGATTGTGGGAGAATATGACCTCTTGTGCTCTGCTGACAGGAGTACAGACTGGTGATACCATTCTGAGAAGCCATCTAGCATTACTG
Organism: Bos javanicus; assembly: GCF_032452875.1. NCBI lineage: Eukaryota > Metazoa > Chordata > Mammalia > Artiodactyla > Bovidae > Bos > Bos javanicus. The sequence continues at coordinate 45,489,621 of NC_083881.1, forward strand.
GCTGCCTATGAATACATCTTAGAACCCAAGATCCTGAGTGAATAATCCAAAGAAATTCTCACACAGTCTCCATAGGAGCAAGTAAGAGTTTGGCAGGGAATCAGAGGCAACCATCAGCTAGAGCATGAAGAGGCAAAACATAATTCACAAACCCCAGGAAATTCAGTATGGCAACAGAATTTACAGAGGAGATTTTCATATAGCAATATGATGGGTCTTAGAAACACAGTACTTAATGAGATACATGATACAAAACCATTTATGAAAGCTAATAATACATACACACAATACATATTTTGCAACCAACAAACCAAAACCAAAGCAGCCCACATCAAGGATGGTAACTTATTACGGAAAGAAAAGAAAAATATGGAATATAGTGATAAATGGGAATAAATAACTTTTTAAAATAAGAGGGAGTTCCCACAGCTCACAGATGTTAATGTCTCATCAACTGATCAATATGATCAACTTCCAATATATTGGAGTCCAAAAGAAAAAATGAAAAGAAAAAAATAAAGCTAAAACGTGACAGTAATAACATTAATGCAAATTAAATCCATAAGATAAATTTCTCAATTAGAATAATAAAAGATTTATTTTACTTGAATAGTCTCATATTTGTCACTTATTCCAGATAAATAAAAATGGTTAGCACTGCTATTTAACTTCAATTCTAGATGTATAATTCAGTACAGTTAAGAAAAAAAGAAAGTTAAGGTAAAAAACTAGAAAGAAGGAATATTTATTATTTTATTGTATATTTGAAAAACTGAAGACAATTTAAAAATAATTTTTTCAATTTCTTGAAAGTTTTTTTTGTCATTTTTCTATTACAGATAAGTAATTTGGCCAGAAGTTTGGGCACAAATTTTATATCTAAAACTTAGTAGCCTTCCTAGATAGAATCAAATTAGTTGTTTTAAATAAAAATCACTTGATTCACAATAGGAAAAAAAAAAAGCTTACATAACTTAACAGTTTGTGTTAGTTTCTCAGTCGTGTCCAACTCTTTGTGACCCCTTGGACACAAGTAGCTCACCAGGCTCCTCTGCCCATGAAATTCTCCAGGCAACAATATGGAGTGGGTTGCCATTTCCTTCTCCAGAGGATCTTCCTGACCCAGGGATCGAACCCAGGTCTCCCATATTGTAGGCAGATTTTTCACCATCTGAGCCACCAGGAATGCCAACTTACCAGTAGTCTTTACTATCTAAAGAAAACTGAGAATTTCTTTAGAGAGACAAAAAAGAGACTTGAGCAAATGTCAAGGCATACAGTGATCTTAGATGGAAATATCTGACAATTTTATAAAGCGGATTCTTTCCAAATCAACCTATAAGTCTGGTGCAATTTTACCAAAAATAGCAACTCATTTATTTGTGAAACAAAAAGCTGATTTCAAAGTCAATGTAAAAGAATAACTAAGATTATCCAAGGTAATTCTACAAAAGAAGAATATTGAGAAGGGGCAAGCTTAAAAGATGTTAAAATGTTGCATAAGGCAAAATAATTTACAGAATATATTATAGATACATGAATTGATAGATACAGAGAACAAAAAAATAACTCAAAAAACAGTCCCAAATGTATGTGGAGATTAAGCACATGGAAAAGATAACATGTAAAATCAGTGAAGAACAGAAAGTTTATTCAATCCATGGTATCAAAATAACTGGATGACCGTCTGAAAGAAAAGTCTAATTAGATCAATAATATAACTAAAACAAAAATCATAAAAAGGAGAAGAAGAAATCATGGTAGCAATTTTTGATATATGATGTCTGAGTTGTAAATGTCTCCCCAAACACATTAAAAACATTCCCTGGTGGCTCAGATGGTAAAGAATCCGTCTGCAATGCAGGAGACCCAGGTTCCATCCCTGGGTTGGGAAGATCCCCTGGAGAAGTGAATGGCAACCCACTCCAGTATTCTTGCCTGGAGAATTCCATGGACAGAGGAGCCTATAGTCCATGGGTTTCAAAGAGTGAGACACAACTGAGTGACTAGCACTCTCACTTTCAATGAAACAAAAAGTGTGAAAATTTGACAGTAAAAGATTTTGGCATAGCAAAACTTATAATAATCAAAATAAAAATTCTCAAGGGCAAAATGAGAAAAACTATTTTCAACTTATATCTAAGAAAACAAGGGCCAATCTCCCTAATATATAAAATAGTGCCCATAAATCACCAAGAAAAAAAATTAATAAAAAATTTTAAGGGTTTATAGAAAAAAAAACACTAATCATATGCGGTTTTGTTCATCCTTACTAGAAAATAAGTGCAAATAAAATTACAGTGAGACACTGTTTTCACCCATCACATTATAAAATACATTAAAAAGTTGTTGATATATAAGTTATCCAGAATATAAGGCAACAGCCACTTTCCTACATTACTGGAGGGGAAGCAAATCCCTGATAGCTCAGTTGGTAAAGAATCTGCCTGCAATGCAGGAGACCCTGGTTTGATTCCTGGGTTGGGAAGATCCACTGGAGAAGGGATAGGCTACTCACTCCAGTATTCTTGGGCTTCCCCTGTGGCTCAGTTGGTAAAGAATCTGCCTGCCATGTGGGAGACCTGGGTTGGGAAGATCCCCTGGAGAAGGGAAAAGCTACCCACTCCAGTATTTTGACCTGGAGAATTCCATGGATTGTGTAGTCCATGGGGCCGCAAAGAGCCAGACATGACTGAGCGACTTTCACTTTTACCGGTAAATTTACTGTACCAGTACAACTTATGGGTAAAGCTATTGGAATTACAACTTCATGTATTTTTGACACAGAAAAACCATATTGCCCCGTGCTGAGCTGGGTGGAGGGGCTCTACAGCAGCTGCTAGTTCAGACTGCCAACTCTGCTCCTAGACAGGAGTATGCCAGGTCTTCTTAGTGGTCTAAGATAGACAAGACCAAAGTCACTCCTCGTGGCTGTCTCCTGAAAACTTGGTGTTTTGGATGTGTGATTTTCCTTTCCACAAGGAGAAATTTGGAGCTGGTATTTTTCCTCTGCTCACTCTGTGCTGATCTGGGAGGAGGGCTATAATAATTACTAGCCTAAAACCACCATCTCTGGTCTCAATGGTCTGAAGGTGGCTGGAGAAGGAAAAGGCAACCCAACTCCAGTATTCTTGCCTGGGAAATCCCATGGACAGAGAAGCCTGGCAGGCTACAGTCCATGCGGTCACCATGAGTTGTACATGACTTAGCAACTAAACCACCGGAGTATTCCAGGTTCCATCAGCACCCTGAGACAAGCAAAACAGAAGCCAGGCTTCTGGGAAGCCCCCAGAGACGCTGGGTCATTAGGTGTCAGGTTCACCTCACTCCTTTCCCTGAAAAAGGCAGAGATCTTGGGGATTTCCTTCTGATCATATAGTGCTATGCTGGGGGTAGAAATTATACACAGAGGGTGTCTCAGATTTCCTTCTGACTTCAGTTTCCCTAGTTTCCTGCTTGCCAAGATTACATGAGCAACTGAGTGCACACACACACAAGGTTACCCACAGCTTTGAACCAGTTTCTGGATATCTCACAAAGGGATTTTTGTCCCCATGTCATGGTTGAATTAGGATGTTGGGTAAAAACAGAGCTTTCTGTTCTGTCATCTTACTGACATCACTCAATAATATACTTTTAACTTTTTTCTTTGTCTTAGAGATTCTCTGCACACAAAATAAGATTTGATGATTAAAGTTGATGTTGAATATAAAGCATTTGATGCAATGCAGACTTCAACAGAAGGTAGCCCTATTATTTTCATTTTGTGAAAAAAAAAAAAAAAAGCACAGAGGGTCCAAGGGATTAAGTGTAAAATAAGCAACAAGTCTTCCATAATGGATAGTATTGGACAACCAGACTTTAATACCTGACCTAGGACAAAAGACCATAGGGACTCTAGGAATAAATTTATGCTCATTTAGGCTTGCGGCCATTTTACTATATTATTTGTGTTCTCATAAAAGCAAAATAAAGATTAGGTAAAGTAAAAACCAAGTAATTTATCAGTTAAGTTAGTGGTAGGACTGATGAGAATTCAAAGGTTTGAAAATTATCTAATCACATTAGTTACCTATTGCTACATCACAAATTATAACAGATTTAGCAGCTTAAAAAAACATTTATTATCTCACAGCTTCTGTGGGTCAGGAATTTAGGCACAGCTTGGTTAGGTTGTCTGTTTCAGGGTCTTTCACAGGCTTCAGCCAAGACATTTGTCCAGGGCTGCGGTCTCATCTGAAGGCTTGAATGAGAAATAATCCACTTCCAAGGTCACAGGCTTGTTGGCAAAATCCAGTTTGTCAAGGGTAATTGGACTGCAGACCTCTGTTCCCAGCTGGCTGTTAGCTAGAAGTATACCTCAGTTCCTTACCACATGAGCTTTCCTAAGATGGCAGTATGCAAATTGACATGGCAACAGGGATTCTGCTAGCAAGATGGAAGTCATAATTTTATGTCACCACTGCAGATGGTGATTGCAGCCATGAAATTAAAAGATGCTTACTCCTCAGAAGGAAAGTTATGACCAACCTAAATAGCATATTCAAAAGCAGAGACATTACTTTGCCAACAAAGGTCTGTCTAGTCAAGGCTATGGTTTTTCCAGTGGTCATGTATGGATGTGAGAGCTGGACTGTGAAGAAAGCTGAGCACCGAAGAGTTGATGATTTTGAACTGTGGTGTTGGAGAAGACTCTTGAGAGTCCATTGGACTGCAAGGACAGCCAACCAGTCCATTCTAAAGGAGATCAGTCCGGGGTGTTCATTGGAAGGATTAATGCTAAAGCTGAAACTCCAGTACTTTGGCCACCTCATGCGAAGAGTTGACTCATTGGAAAAGACTCTGATGCTGGGAGGGATTGGGGGCAGGAGGAGAAGGGGACGACAGAGGATGAGATGGCTGGATGGCATCACCAACTCAATGGACATGAGTTTGAGTGAACTCCGGGAGTTGGTCACGGACAGGGAGGCCTGGCGTGCTGTGATTTATGGTGTCGCAAAGAGTCGGACACGACTGAGTGACTGACCTGAACTGAACTGAACTGAATCACAAAAATGACATCTCAACATCTTCCCCCTATTCTAGGGATTAGTTAGAAACAAGTCACTAGACAAGCCCACATTCAACGGGTAGGGACTCCAAGAGGATGTGAATGAGAAGGAGATAAGGCTTTCTGGGAGACATCTTAGAGCCCACCTGCCACACTAGTCAGTTTTAAAACTCCTGGGGAACAAAAGAGACTAGGTAAACAGAAACATTCCCATTTGGCTCTTGGATATACTCTTAGACTCTTAACAGGAGATTTCCCTCACAAAATTATCTTTTACTTACACAGATATATTCTGAGAATGTAGTGTGGCTCTAAAACTTTATGGGTAACAAAAAGAAGACAAGAAGGAAATCAAAGTTATCTATGACTAGTTAAATGGTTTAACTGCATAAAATCAGGAGATCCTATTTAATGTTGGCAGACCAATCTGAATAATGGATATCGACATACTTAATCCACCATATATGCATTGAGCATACTGTTTTGAATATAGTAAGGGCTAATATCTATTTGGAAAAAATAAAAGAGAATAGATTTAAATGTGTAGATTTCAATTATCCTTGCTGAGACTGTTCACACTGTAACTTTTACCAAGAGCCATTCTGCCTCTGCTTACAAATGTAATGAAAAATAATTTGTTCCTTAAAGTAGAAATAAAATTGACTATAAAAAATCAAACTCTGTGCTATTATTTCTCACTCCTAACAGAGCTGTGCTTATAAACTTTAAAGGGCTGTCTTCTTTCTAATCTCAGGGGAAGTTGAAGCCCACCAAATGGAAAATAAAGCTATATTCAACAGAAGCCAAGGAGTTAAGAAACTAGGTATGAAATTGTGCTTTCCTCATTACCTGCAATGCATGGTTGGGATCATTCAAAATAATGCCTGGAAATCTTCTACTAAAACAATCAGAAGGTAGGTTGGGAGTTTATGCTTTTTGACCAGGTCCACAACCCACATCTGCAACAGTGAATTTTAATTAGGTATTATTCCAGAGAAGAGTTCCTATGCTGGTATTAAATCAGAAAAAAAGCAGTTCCACATTGCATTATTCATCATTCTGATATAAATGAAAATGGAATTGACTTAGAGTAGGAAACTACTTTACAGAAACGAGAGGGCTTCTACATAACCAGACTATCAGCCACAAGGTTCAGGCCAATTATTATAAAAATATATGTGATAAATGAATAACAATTTTATTTCTAAAGTACTATTTCCATAGTACTAATAAGGCAATGGTTTTCCTTGAACCATCTATGGCTCCAATGCATTGCTTTTATTTTTGGTAAGAATGGGATAATATTAAAGAAGCCATTAAGAGTATAAATATATATAATCTTACCTAAAGTCTTGACTAGTTCCATTATACATTATATGTCTTTGTGACCTGCTTCCTGCTTTAAGTTTCTATTGTGCCTTCCCAAGCAAGACCCTAATCCTGGGAAAGATTGAAGGCAGGAGAAGAAGGGGATGACAGAGGATGAGATGGTTGGATGGCATCACCAACTCAATGGACATGAGTTTGAGTGAACTCCAGGAGTTGGTGATGGAAAGGGAGGCCTGGAGTGCTGCAATCCATGGGGTCACAAAGAGTTGGACACAACTGAGCGACTGAACTGAACTGAAGCAAGCCATAATTGACCCTGAGTCAAGAATATAATTCAGATATGTGTAAATTTTCTTTTTAGAATGTATCAGAGAAATATTTCTGCCAATGAAGATTGAAAATCATGTATATTTTTAAGTATGCAAGAGAAATACCAGGAGAATTTTATCCTTATTGAGTAACTACTATGTCCCAAACATTCTTTTTTTAAACTTATATTCTCTCAATGAATGATCAGTCTTGCAAGTAAACTTTATTATCTCAGTTTGATAAATGAGGAAAGGGAAACTGTGAGACCATCGGGAAAAAACCAAGGGAAGAAAACTAACATTTGTGATCCAGTGACAACCAACATGAGGTATACTTTATATTTATTAATTAATTTAAACTTCATATACTCTTCCCCTTGTTACAGTTATAGAAACTTATGTTGGGAAATGTTAAATAATTTGCACAATATAATACACCCAGTAATTCATTAGATCTCATGTGGATCTAATTTCTTGTATTTTCCCCAAGTGTATCACAGTATTTAGGCATAAAATTCTTTATATGTAGCTTCTAGCAGAGGTACTGAAGAATTAAGATGGCTCCCTGCCACCTTAAGAGGGGAAGATTGCTATTTATAAAACTGTTGTGTTCCCCAGGAGAGAAAGGCATCTTGGAACATTTCCAGAATTAAATTTATCCATAATTAAACAAATTAAATTATTAAAAGTAAATATTAGAAGTATCTTCCTTGCCTCAACTGTATGTTCCAAAATAGGACCAGTTACCAAATCTACTCTATCACTTTCCCTTCTTTCTTTCTTTTTTCTAAAAGAAACTTAGAAACTTATTGAACACTTATCGCTTCATTATAATTTCTTTTTAACTCATCTATTTCTTGTTCTAGACTGCTGCTGCTGCCAAGTCGCTTCAGTCGTGCCTGACTCTGTGCGACCCCATTGATGGCCTCCTACCAGGCTCCCCTGTCCCTGGGATTCTCCAGGCAAGAACACTGGAGTGGGTTGCCATTTCCTTCTCCAATGCATGAAAGTGAAAAGTGAAAGTGAAGTCACTCAGTCTTGTCCGACTCTTAGCGAGCTCATGCACTGCAGCCTACCAGGCTCCTCCGTCCATGGGATTTTCCAAGCAAGAGTACTGGAGTGGGGTGCCATTGCCTTCTCCTGCTGCTACTGCTGCTAAGGCGCTTCAGTCGTGTCCGACTCTGTGCGACCCCATAGATGGCAGCCCACCAGGCTCCGCCCTCCCTGGGATTCTCCAAGCAAGAACAATGGAGTGGGTTGCCATTTCCTTCTCCAATGCATGCAAGTGAAAAGTGAAAGTGAAATCACTCAGTCGTGTCCAACTCTATGCGACCCCATAGACAGCAGCCTACCAGGCTCCTCCATCCATGGGATTTTCCAGGCAAGAGTACTGGAGTAGAGTACTTCTCCTAGGAGTTCCTTAAAAGCAGATACCTTGATATAGGCCAGGTATCTAATTCCTGGCATTTAGTAGGTGTTCAATAAAAACCAAAAGGATGACTGACTAAATACAAAGCAATTAATCAACAAACATATGCAGCAACAGGGTACCAAACCAGACTCATACTTAGTTCTAGCAAACCTCAGAATACTCTAGACTATGGCCTTCACACTGAATGTTATGTGATGCCACCAGGCTGCTTTGAGTTGTAGATTTCGCCTGGCAGGTCCTCAGCCAGGATTCAGATAATTGAGTGTTACCCACTTCTGTTCCACGACCATTCTAGATGTTCAGATCTTGATCTCCAATAGCTGAACAAAATACAGCCCCTCTGTTTATTTGGTTCTTTATCATGTATTTCTCCCACTTTTCCTTCATCCCTCTGTTCCAAACACATTTTATTTTGATGTTTCAAAAATACTTGATGTAGGCTTTCCTTCTGCTCACTAGAATTTTCAGAGACAATGTGCAGTGGTTAAGAGCATGAGTTTCAGATCAGACTGAGTGGCTTCAAGGCAGACAATCAAGGCAGACAATTTATTAATTAACATGTGACCTTTAAAAAGCTACTTAGTACGTCCAAGTTTCAGGTTCTTATGAGTAAATAGGGATAAGAGAAGTATCTACCTCAGGGAGTCATCAGGGAAATTATTTAAGATAATTTAGATGAACCAAATGTGACCATGAATATGACCATGGTTCCTGACACACTATTTTTTTAATAATAGAATGAGACTGAGAAAATGTCTTTTCATTTGGCTTTTCAATTTATAGGAATTAAAACCAAGAGAAATTTCTTTTACTCTTTAAGAAACGAAAACTGACCCTTGAACAACATGTGGGTTAGGGGCACTAACCCTCTGCACCGATGCAAATCTTCGTATAACTTACAGTCAGCCCTTCGCATCCACAGTTCCTCTGTATCTGCAGTTCTGCATCCACAGATTCAACCAACTGCAGATCGTGTAAAATGATCATATTTACTATTGAAAAATCCATGTATAAGTGGACCCACACAGTTCAAACTTGTGTTGTTCAAGAGACAACTATGTTAATTGAATAGTCTAGTTGCAAGGACAAGAATATCTATGGTTTGGCTCAGCTTCAGATCATGAGCCCATCCTGGCCATGAGGATGACATGTTTTGGTGGTTAACCTGGGTCATATGGGGCTTCCTTGGTGGCCCAGAGGGTAAAGCGTCTGCCTGCAATGTGGGAGACCTGGGTTTGATCCCTGGGTCGGGAAGATGCCCTGGAGAAGGAAATGGCAACCCACTTCAGTATTCTTGCCTGGAAAATTCCATGGACGGAGGAGTCTGGTGGGCTACAGTCCATGGGGTCGCAAAGAGTTGGACAAGACTGAACGATTTCACTTTTATTTTCTTTCTGGGTCATATGACCTCCCCCAGGGGGCTGGGATGGGTGAGGGGGTAAAAAAAAGGGAGTACTGCCTTATCTGAACCACATGGATTGAGATTAGGCAGGGTGATGCTACCAGAATGAACTTTACAAGCTACACTGTGCATCCCTAAAGGACCAAACCAACCATGGATGACCAACACAGGATGATACTTCTAACCAAGAGAAGTGAAAGCTCCTGCAAATGCTTGCTTTCTCCTAAATTAAAATACAGAGATACAAAAGAGAAACAGCCAAATTCAAAGCCTATTCTAATTTAATTTAATTTGGAACCACAAAGGAACTTTTTTGCTCAAAAGGCCACAAAGTTGAGTCTAAGCACTGCAAGTGAAATGGACATCAGTAGATATCCAAGTAGGTTAATCAGGGATTTAATAGCCAGTTTGGCTAAGAGAATGTCTTTGTAAAAATTCTTTCTATCGGGGCCTTGTTCACTGAAACTTGGTCTCACCATGTCGTTCTTTCTCTTACCTTCTGGCTGAAATTATTCAGCCTCTTTTCTCCACTGAATTTCCTCACTGAGCTACCCTTATTCTATTACTCTTTATATCCTTAATTAAAGTTTAATTAAGCAGCTGTTTCCTGATCCTCGCCGACGCCGTCCCCGCTTCGAATTCCTTGGATCCACCGGGGCTGGACCCCGGCACTTTCCCTATTTGGAACCAGTCTGTTATTGCATGTCCAGTTCTAACTGTTGCTTCTTGACCTGCATACAGATTTCTCAAGAGACAGGTCAGGTGGTCTAGTATTCCCTTCTCTTTAAGAATTTTTCACAATTTGTTGAAATCCACACAATCAAAGGCTTTTCTATAGTCAATAAAGCAGAAATAGATGTTTTTCTGGAACTCTCTTCCTTTTTTGATAATCCAACGGATGTTAGCAGTTTGATCTCTGGCCCGTCTGCCTTTTCTAAATCCAGCTTGAACATCTGGAAGTTCATGGTTCATGTACTGTTGAAGCCTGGCTTGGAGAATTTTTAATATTACTTTACTAGCGTGTGAGATGAGTGCTATTCTGTGGTAGTTTGAGCATTCTTTGGCATTGCCTTTCTTTGGGATTGGAATGAAAAGTGACCTTTTCCAGTCCTGTGGCCACTGCTGAGTTTTCCAAAATTGCTGCCATATTGAGTGTAGCACTTTCACAGCATCCTCTTTTAGGATTTGAAATAGTTTAACTGGAAATCCATCACTCCACTAGCTTTCTTTCTAGTGATTCTTCCTAAGGCCCTCTTGACTTCACATTCCAGGATGTCTGGCTCTAGGTAAGTGATGATACCATCATGATTATCTGGGTCTGAAGAAGATCTTCATGTATAGAAAAAGATCTTTTGTATAGTTCTTCTGTGTATTCTTGCCACCTCTTCTTAATATCCTCTGCTTCTCTTAGGTCCCTACCATTTCTGTCCTTTATTGTGCCCATCTTTGCATGAAATGTTCCCTTGGTATCTCTAATTTTCTTGAAGAGGTCTCTAGTCTTTCCTGTTCAATTGTTTTCCTCTATTTCTTTGCATTGATCACCAAGGAAGGCTTTCTTATCTCTCCTTGCTATTCTTTGGAACTCTGCATTCAAATGGGTATATCTTTCCTTTTCTCCTTTGTTTTTCACTTCTCTTTTTTTCCCAGCTATTTGTAAGACCTCCTCAGACAGCCATTTTGCTTTTTTGCATTTCTTTTTCTTGGTGATGGTCTTGATCCCTGTCTCCTGTACAATGTCAGTAACCTCTGTCCATAGTTCATCAGGCATTCTGTCTATCAGATCTAATCCCTTGAATCTATTTCTCACTTCCACTGTATAATCGTAAGGGATTTTCTTTAGGTAAAAAAAAAAAAAAAAAAAATTCTTTCTATCCCTCTTGTAAATTACTTAAATGCTTATTTTAAACTTTCCACTTTGCCTACAGAAACACAGTCTTGAAAAGCATAGCTCCCCAAATTTAAACTGTTCAGTTACCCCTAGGGGAGGTATGCAATATAAGACAAAAGTTATGCAAATAAAATGATAAATTTTCCTATCTGTCTGTCCTGTTATAATTAATTAAGATCTTAAGTATTTTCTTGTCTCAGGATAGAATAAGCAAGAATAACAAAATTTAGAAAGAAATAAGTTGCCAATACTTCCTAATGTAGCTTTGTTTCAGAAACTTTTGTAAAAGTCCAATTGATGACAAGCTTCAAATATTACTTAAATCAGGCCATTTACCCATGAGTGTGTGTGTGAGTGTATATGTATTTGTTTCCTTTATTCTCTTCCCCCACATTTCTCTTTGTAAGAAATTTCCTCTCTCCATGGTCATCTATCCCTCAAGTTATCAAACAATGATGAATGAACATGATATTCAGACAATGTAACTTTGTTTCTTAAATAGAATGTCACATGAACCAGCAAATTTTAAAAATATTCACACATACAAAAGAGCAAATATGGAAGGTAATTATGGGGTCACAGAAAATCTGTTTTCTTTCAACTTTTTGTTTTTAAATGAAACACACATTTTTAGGTTATGAATTAAACTTGTGTGAAAATCTTGGGAAGATCATTAAAAAGGACATGAAATATGAAAATCTCCAGTAATAATGAACACAATTAAATAAATGGTCTTTCAATTTCTCAATTCCTAAGTTAAGCTCTGTGTACCAGGATTTAAAATGAATAAGAAAACCATAGAAACTGACACTTAGTCACACATGCAAACAAATATCATCTAATTCTATTGTTCTTAAAATACAAATATTCAAGTGGGCAGTGCATCAGGTAAGTACACTGAAACATAGATTTATTTATGGCCACCAGAACTAAATAAAATTTTGGAGGAATAGAAGACAAGAAATGAAAACCTGGATTCAATCAGAGATGTTCCCAGTTCTGGGTTAGGCCTATTTTCTCTGGAAGTTCTACAAACTTACAGCTAACATTAATTCTAAAATGTATCAAATGAAACAATGTATCACTAAAAGAAAATATCACTGGATATTGTAGACTACCTTTAGAAAAATGTTTTACAAAGACATACCTTAACCATTTAACTTGGCCAAGTCCATTATTAAACAAAAATGTATCTGTCTCTCAACAAAAGTTGACTAACACTGGTAGCATTATACTCTTATTGACCTCTTTCTTTCTAGTTTCAAAAGGAAATACTATCATCATGAGTTTACTTTCTTGAAAAAGGTTTTATCATTAGATTGTAATGACCGGTTTCCATCTTATTCCTTTCTTAAAGTTTCATTTATAATATAATGTATATAATATTAAGCCTGCACGCTCAGTTGCTCAGTTGCGTCTGACTCTTGCAGCCCTATGGACTCTAGCCTGCCAGGTTCCTCTGTCCTTGGAATTTTCCAGCCAAGAATACTAGAATGGGTTACCATGCCCTCCTCCAGGGGATCTTCCTGATCCAGAGATCAAACCTGTGTCTCCTGCGACTTCTGCATTGCAGAGAGATTCTTTACCACTGAGCCACTGGGGAAGCCCATATAATATTATTGTGGTCATGCTGCTAAGTCACTTCAGTCGTGTCCAACTCTGTGCGACCCCATAGACGGCAGCCAACCAGGCTCCCCCGTCCCTGGGATTCTCCAGGCAAGAACACTGGAGTGGGTTGCCATTTCCTTCTCCAATGCATGAAAGTTAAAAGAGAAAGTGAAGTCGCTCAGTCATGTCCAACTCTTCGAGACCCCATGGACTGTAGCCTACCAGGCTCCTCCGTCTGTGGGATTTTCCAGGCAAGAGTACTGGAGTGGGGTGCCATTGTCTTCTCCAATTGTGGTCATGTGGTAGTTCTATTTCCAATTTTTTAAGGAATCTCCACACTGTTCTCCATAGTGGCTGTACTAGTTTGCATTCCCACCAACAGTGTAAGAGGGTTCCCTTTTCTCCACACCCTCTCCAGCATTTATTGTTTGTAGACTTTTTGATAGCAGCCATTCTGACTGTCGTGAAATGGTACCTCATTATGCTTTTGATTTGCATTTCTCTGATAATGAGTGATATTGAGCATCTTTTCATGTGTTTGTTAGCCATCTATATGTCTTCTCTGGAGAAATGTCTGTTAGTTCTTTGGCCCATTTTTTGATTGGGTCATTTATTTTTCTGATATTGAATTGCATGAGCTGCTTGTATATTTTTGAAATTAATTGTTTGTCAGTTGATTCATTTGCTATTATTTTCTCCCATTCTGCAGGCTGTCTTTTCACCTTGCTTATAGTTTCCTTTGTTGTACAAAAGCTTTTAAGTTTAATTAGGTAGGTCCCATTTGTTTATTTTTGCTTTTATTTCCATTACCCTGGGAGGTGGGTCATGGAGGAACTTGCTGTGATTTACATCAGAGAGTGTTCTGCCTATGTTTTCCTCTAGGAGTTCTATAGTTTCTGGTCTTACATTTAGATCTTTATCCATTTTGAGTTTATTTTTGTGTATGATGTTAGAAAGTGTCCTAGTTTCGTTCTTTTACAGGTGGTTGACCAGTTTTCCCAGTACCACTTGTTAAAGAGATGTCTTTTTTCCACTGTATATTTTTGCCTCCTTTGTCAAAGATAAGGTGTCCATAGGTCCATGGATTTATCTCTGGGCTTTCTATTTTGTTCCATTGATCTGTATTTCTATCTTTGTGCCAATACCATACTATATGACTATACTCTTTAACACCAGAAAGATATAGCTTAAAAAAAAATACCTCCAGTATTTTCTGCAATGAGATTAAAGTGTCAGTGAACATGTAACCAGGTAACCACTCTCCTGTGCATGTCACCCTGTACAAGCTTTTACGATTATACTTGTCATACTATGCTATAATTGTGTACTGTCAGTCTACACAATGAGGCTCTGACTCACTGGGATCTAAGGCCATGTTATACTCATTTTCGTGCTCAGTGGCAGATGACGCCTTTCCCTGCCTGTCTTTGCTGAGTCACTGCACTTGTCTTCTGTGCGTTCATGCTAAGTCACTTCAGCTGTGTTCAACTTTTTGCGACACTATGGACTGAAGCCCACTAGGCTTCTCTATCTATGGGATTCTCCAGGCAAGAATACTGGAGTGGGTTGCCATGCCCTCCTTCAGCTTTTGTGAATCTTGGCTGCTAAGGGGCTGTAGTTACCTTTCTCCAGAGAATTGTGTTTGACCTATAGAAACCCAGAAATGCCTATGAGCAGTGCCCTCATCAAATGACTGGATGATTCAAAGGTACAAAAGTCCAGTCCTTTGACTCAAAATAGGACAAATCTCTGGTGTCATTCATACTCCAGAGCTCTCCTGGAGATCAGGCTGAAACTAGACTTAGCCAAACCCACATGGCTGCTTAGCTTCTTCCCCTATCCTAATCCACTTCCTTCACTTTCTTATAAGTTTCTCCTCAAACACTTCATCGGTAAACCACTTGCACAAGGGCTCCCACTTCAGGCTGTGCTTTTAGGAAATCTGACCTAAAACATGGCTCAAAGTGCACTGACTTCTATGACAAACTGACTTTTTCTCCTATTAAACTCTGAAACCTACCAGTACAGAAATGATGACATTCATCTTTTCCTATCCAATAACTAATTCAGTGCCTGATGGATAATAAACACTTGAAAAGAAAAGTTTGTAAATTTGAATTAATAAGTAAACATATTTACTTCATTTCTTATTCTCATCTTGTAATAAACAGGTAAGTCCTAGGAAAAGAAAGAGATGCGTCTAAGGATCATCAATGCCATTATCATTTAATACCAGTGTTTCGCTAAGACTAAGCAAATATGAATTGTTGGTAGAAACAGTAAATTCTGAAGTAAGGGTGGGGGGGTGGGGAAGAAGCTCCTCTGCCAAATTCTATCCCTTCAGTTATTCAGATAATTAAACAGTGGTACCTCATCAACCGAACAGATTCATTAATAGTAGCTAATGACCATATATTAAAACAACATTTTCTTTTTTTTTAAGCTTCCTCTGAGAATATTTTCCATTTGTCACTTTCATTCAACTCCAATATTAATCCATCATTAAACTGGCAAATATCAAGGCAATTCTAAAAAATAAAGATAGGGTATTTTTTTTATTGTAGCACAGTGTATCACCAGAGATTAAAACAAATGTGGGCCTCTGGTCTCTGCTGTATCCTGTGCAAATGATCCTATTTCTCTTCACTAAGGAAGATGGATAAGATTCCACCAAATGAATCAGCAAGTTCATCTAGGAGGACAAGAACTCCCACGTCAATCAAAAGCTCGTGAATATATCTAAATGAATCTGAAGGCAGAAGTTTCTTTATCGTTGTTGTTAAGACATTTCATTTCTTTTTTTTTTGAAGCACATTATTAAAGAGGATTAAAAATGCTTTCTATGTATGTCTGATAAGACTAGTTTTTCACCATGTCTCAAATCTGCTGACACTGTATAAATCCAAGTAGAAACATAATCAGAGAGTACACAATGGAATTAATGTCTAAAATATAGTTACTTTACTTTTACTACCCATTCTTTTTAGTGATATTTAAACACTGAGCTGTTGGAAACAAGGATTTTTACTTTAAAGGTGAAATATTAACTGCTCATGTACACTTCTTAATCTCTATGTACACAATATCCTTCAGTGACAGTTTTCAGGTTTATGAAAGCAATAGACATTTCAAAGAGGCTTCTTAAGTATAATATTGCTTTGTGTTAGTAACAAAAAATACTTTTGTTGGTTTGAAATACTTGATTTTGCTTAAGTTTTATTCTTCTTTCAGTTTATTAAAAAATCTTTTTTTATATATCCTTGTACCAATCCTTTTTAGTATAGTTGACAGCCTGTTTTTGCTATTAGTTTTAGTATAATGTTATATTTGTTTTTTCCTTTTTTTAAATTTATTTATTTTCCTTTTATTTATTTATTTTTTAAAATTTATTTATTTTAGTTGGAGGCTAATTACTTTAAAATATTGCAGTGGTTTTGCCATACATTGATATGAATCAGCCATGGGCTTACATGATGTTCCCCATCTTACACCTACCTCCCACCTCCCTCCCCATCCCATCCCTCTGGATCATCCCAGTGCACCAGCCCTGAGCACCCTGTCTCATGCATTGAACCTGGACTGGTGATCTACTTAATATGATAATATACATGTTTCAATGCTATTCTCTCAGATCTTCTCACCCTAGCCTTCTCCCACAGTGTCCAGAAGACTGTTCTATACATCTGTGTCTCTTTTGCTGTCTCGTATATAGGGTTATTTTTACCATCTTTCTAAATTCCATATATATGTGTTAGTATACTGTATTGGTGTTTTTCTTTCTGGCTTACTTCACTCTGTATAATAGGCTCCAGTTTCATCCACCTCATTAGAACTGATTCAAATGTATGCTTTTTAATGGCTGAGTAGTATTCCATTGTGTGTATGTACCACAGCTTTCTTATCCATTCATCTGCTGATGGACCTCTAGGTTGCTTCCATGTCCTTAATTTATTTTTTAATTGAAGGAAAATTCCTTTACAACGTTGTGTCAGTTTCTGAAGCCAAAAGTTTCTTGATCAGTGTTTCTGCTCCAGCATTTGTCTTACTAACAAAGTAGCAGGATTTCTATAGGCAGAAAATGGAAGGATACACTTAATATTCTACTTTTAATTCCTGTTACTAACAGATCATCTCAAAGTTTGGTCAAGACAGCATAAAAAAAGGGACTCTTCATAAATACACTTTGTTTAGAGGTAGCAAAAGCCTTCTGTTGAGAAAAGGCTTACTGGATTTCTGTTACTCAAAATTGTGTCAAAAACTTGCATCAGTTAGGTAAGATCCACCTCTCAACCCAACAGCCCCAAATTCCTACTGTTTCGAAGTGGATTAACCATTTGGGAACATTAGTATTTGGTCAGTTCCTCTGGGAAACTCCAGTCATCAACTGCATCTCAACGACAGAGTTATGACCCAAACAAATGAGGCTAGGAGTGAGGGGGAATAGGAATTCTAAAGAAAACTGGCCTTTCTAAAACTATGCTGAATAGTAGTGGTGAGAGTGGGCACCCTTGTCTTGTTCCTGACTTTAGGGGAAATGCTTTCAATTTTTCACATTGAGGATAATGTTTGCTGTGGGTTTATCATATATGGCTTTTATTATGTTGAGGTATGTTCCTTCTATGCCTGCTTTCTAGATAGGTTTTATCATAAATGGATGTTGAACTTTGTCAACCCATCTACTCTTTACAATAACTGTGAGAAGATTTTTATCTTTTTTATCATCATTTCATAAGTGATAAAACTTGGTTCTACAGGTGTTATTTTTCGGGGGGGAATGTAATTGACAATTTTTTATTGTCTTTGTTATTTATCTTTCTTCTGTATGATTTTTTTTAATTTAAATTTATTTATTTTAATTGGAAGCTAATTACTTTACAATACTGTATTGGTTCTGCCAATACAATTGGTTCTGCCATCAACATGAATCTGCCACAGGCGTACACGTGTTTCCCATCCTGAACCCCACTCCCACCTCCCTCCCCGTACCATCCCTCTGGGTCGTCCCAGTGCACCAGCCCCAAGCACCCTGTATTGAACCTGGACTGGCAATTTGTTTCTTATATGATATACATGTTTCAATGCCATTCCCCCAAATCATCCCACCCTCTCCCTCTCCCACAGAGTCCAAAAGACTGTTCTATACATCTGTGTCTTTTTTTCTGTCTCACATACACGGTTATCATTACCATCTTTCTAAATTCCATATATATGCGTTAGTATACTGTATTGGTGTTTTTCTTTCTGGCTTACTTCACTCTGTATAATAGGCTCCAGTTTTATCCATCTCATTAGAACTGATTCAAATGTATTCTTTTTAATGGCTGAGTAATACTCCATTGTGTATATGTACCACAGCTTTCTTATCCATTCATCTGCTGATGGACATCTAGGTTGCTACCATGTCCTGGCTATTATAAACAGTGCTACGATGAACATTGGGGTACACGTGTCTCTTTCCCTTCTGGTTTCCTCAGTGTGTATGCCCAGCAGTGGGGTTGCTGGGTCATAAGGCAGTTCTATTTCCAGTTTTTTAAGGAATCTCCACACTGTTCTCCATAGTGGCTGTACTGGACATCTAGGTTGCTACCATGTCCTGGCTATTATAAACAGTGCTGCGATGAACATTGGGGTACACGTGTCTCTTTCCCTTCTGGTTTCCTCAGTGTGTATGCCCAGCAGTGGGATTGCTGGGTCATAAGGCAGTTCTATTTCCAGTTTTTTAAGGAATCTCCACACTGTTCTCCATAGTGGCTGTACTAGTTTGCATTCCCACCAACAGTGTAAGAAGGTTCCCTTTTCTCCACACCCTTTCCAGTATTTATTGCTTGCAGACATTTGGATAGCAGCCATTCTGACTGGCGTGAAATGGTACCTCATTGTGGTTTTGATTTACATTTCTCTGATAATGAGTGATGTTGAACATCTTTTCATGTGTTTGTTAGCCATCTGTATGTCTTCTTTGGAGAAATGTCTGTTTAGTTCTTGGGCCCATTTTTTGATTGGGTCATTTATTTTTCTGGAATTGAGCTGCAGGAGTTGCTTATATTATTTTTGAGATTAGTTCTTTGTCAGTTGCTTCATTTGCTATTATTTTTCTCCCATTCTGAAGGCTGTCTTTTCACCTTGCTTATAGTTTCCTTTGTTGTGCAGAAGCTTTTAATTTTAATTAGGTCCCATTTGTTTATTTTTGCTTTTATTTCCAATATTCTGGGAGGTGGGTCATAGAGGATCCTGCTGTGATTTATGTCGGTGAGTGTTTGGCCTATGTTCTCCTCTAAGAGTTTTATAGTTTCTGGTCTTATGTTTAGATATTTAATCCATTTTGAGTTTATTTTTGTGTATGGTGTTAGAAAGTGTTCTAGATTCATTCTTTTACAAGTGGTTGACCAGTTTTCCCAGCACCACTTGTTAAAGAGATTGTCTTTTCTCCATTGTATATTCTTACCTCCTTTGTCAAAAATAAGGTGTCCATAGGTGCATGGCTTTATCTCTGGGCTTTCTATTTTGTTCCATTGATCTATATTTCTGTCTTTGTGCCAGTACCATACTGTCTTGATGACTGTGGCTTTGTAGTAGAGCCTGAAGTCAGGCAAGTTGATTCCTCCAGTTCCCTTCTTCTTTCTCAAGATTGCTTTGGCTATTCGAGGTTTTTTGTATTTCCATACAAATTGTGAAATTAATTTGTTCTAGTTCTGTGAAAAATACCATTGGTAGCTTGATAGGGATTGCACTGAATCTATAAATTGCTTTGGGTAGTGTACTCATTTTCACTATATTGATTCTTCTGATCCATGAACATGGTATATTTCTCCATCTATTAGTGTCCTCTTTGATTTCTTTCACCAGTGTTTCATAGTTTTCTATATATAGGTCTTTAGTTTCTTTATGTAGATATATTCCTAAGTATTTTTATTCTTTTTGTTGCAATGGTGGGTTCTACAGGTATTAAATAGCTTTTACAAAAGTCACATAGCTACTAAGTAGTAGAACTGGAATGCAAACTAAGGATTTTCTGTTACAAGGTCCACTACCTTTTGACTTCATCACTCTATGTCAGGTTATCTAGTATTTATGAAAGGTCTATTTTTTATACTTAGCTCTTGGCATCTCTGCAACTCACAAACTAAAAGGGAAGTTTTTGTGGACACTCTCTTTCTTAATAACACTAGTATTTATAATCCCATAATTCTTCTTCTATAGGACTCGCTATGCTAAATTGCCTCAGTTGTGTCCAACTCTTTGCCCCACAGTAGACTGTAGGCCACCAGGCTCTTCTTTCCATAGGATTCTCCAGGCAAGAATACTGGAGTGGATTGCCATGCTCTCCTCCAGGAGGTCTTCCCAACTCAGGGATCGAACCCAAGTTTCTTATGTCTCCTGCATTGGCAGGTGGGTTCTTTACCACTAGTGCCACCTGGGAAGCCCCATAGGACTTGCTAACTAACAACTAATGAAAGATTTGTTGTAAGAATCAATTGTGTATGCTGAATAAGAGTGAGCATAGTCTTCTTTAAGGTTATCTAATGAGTTAGTCAAAGACAGTGAATGCTTTGAGGGCATGCTAAAACTATGAAGTGTGTCAGCAAATGAAGGCATTCCTGGATTAAGCAAAATATCAGGTACTCTCAGTGTTGCAAACAAACATCCATAGCAGACTTGCATGTTCATAGCACCTTGGCCTCTTAATCCCGGGGGGAAGTTCCAAAATTACTGCCCAGTCTTCTGAAGCAGGAAGAAAGGGAATGAGGCTGCATAGTCTACAGGGAGGTAGAGGGAAAAATGCATTGTTGTCTTCTGCTTCTTTTGTGAAGTGATGTATAAAGTTACCTACTAAGGGTGAAGGATGAGACAAAGATGGGGAGACTTAGAGTTGTAAAGGCTAAATGGGTTTGGATCCACTGTCTTGGGGAATGGGAAAAAGGATGAACAGGTGGCAAGGTTACTACAATACAGGGTCCATGAGGCCAAGGAATTTTTCTTCCTGGTATCTCCTTAGCATTTGCTCCTAGTAGGTGCTCAATAAATATTTGTGGAATGAGCAACCTCAGAAGAAATTCTTGTATTCATTTTATAAATGGCAGCATCCACAGAACAATTTTGGAAATAAATTCTATTAACAATATTTCAATGAAATTGCTATTATCTTACACCCTATCATCTATCTCTCATGTTCTTCATAATGCCAACCAAAGGGTCTTTGTGCAATTGAGATCTGGGCAAAATGGCTCAAATATGGATTCCAGGTATAAAGTGAAAGTGAAGTCGCTCAGTCATTTCCGACTGTTTGCGACCCCGTGGACTGTAGCCCACCATGCTCCTCTGTCCATGGGATTTTCCAGGCAAGAGTACTGGAGTGGGTTGCCATTTCAAGACTAGCCCAAAGATTACTTGTATATGATGGGTCTGGTTTTTGGCTTGGTGATGGTGAAGTGGTCTGTTAGTGTTGTAAGATGACTACATGTAGACAAGACTGAGGTCCTCTGGGAACATGGCGGACCATAGTTGCTTCCTTACCTCTCTCCCCTATAAGTGCTAACTGGCTATCTCTGAGCACCAGAGTTTCCCAGGTGCTGTACCTGAACTGTTTCTTTCCCCTTTGTTCCAGAGTTTCTTGGTACTCTGCCGGGAGCTGGCCTGAGGAGCTCCACCCGTGGCAAAGGTCATGAGGAAGGAGGCTCAGCATACGCAAAGGTGGGATCGAGCCTCAGGAGTCCCCCTGGAAATTCTCGAGCATCTACCCCCAAAACCAGAGTCTGCCTACTTTCTGCTTTTTGCTCTCACCTACACCTCTGACTTTACAAGGGGCTGTCCCCCACTACCTCTCTCTGAAAAAGAGTTAACTTACAGATCCAGTTAATAATTCCTGGGTGTGACAGTGTTTCAACCTACAAACTCCTTTGGAAATCCTCTAGCCTGCCTGAATAGGTTTTTCCGGCCACATGTGATTGTTCAGAGCTTCCCAACTGTGAGAGGCATGAGATGTTCTAAACTGTCTAAATACAGATTCCTTTGAGCAGTTAAAAGATTGATTAGAAATTGTATTGGTGAAGGGTTTTTCACTTGTTGGGCCAATGTTTGCTGCTAAGTCTCCATATCCCTTATCTACTGTGTCCTTGGCAGTGTATTGATTGATATAATTGGTGTATAGAAATGTAAGTAGTAGTCTCAATGTTTGTAACCTTGGACCCTTGAGTTAATTCTTTTCTTGATTGAGCCCACCTCACCTTTGCCCTATAGGAATGCAACTTTATCTAATGCTTTTTGGAGGCTGGCGCCTGACTTTAGAATAATCACCTTTAGAGAAAAATAAGTTTCTTAAAATGTTAACAGGCCTCCTGGCCAGAAGATGATGTAAATCACCTAAACTTTTGCATATGATAAGTTTGAAAGCCTGGCTTCGATTAGGATCAGGGACTGCTGTCCTTGCATGACTCTACCCCTTCCCCCATTATCCTCTATGCACAACTTAAGGCATAAAACTACTTTGGAAAATAAAGTATGCCCTTTTTTGTTCACCGAAATTTGGTCTCCCCATGTTGTTCTTTCTTTCACCTTCTGGCTGAATTTTTCCTCTGAGGCGGGAAGCTCGTCAAGCCTACTAATTTTGCCTGGGCTTCTAAGATTTGACCGAGGAGGCCTTAGTGTCTCCTCTCCTTCGGGAGAATGGGAGGACACATGCGGCCTTCGTAGGTGACGTAAATTCCCTGCTTTGGAATTTTATTCAGCCTCTTTTCTTCACTGAATTTCTTCACTGAGCTATCCTTATTTCACCACTCTTTACATCCTTAATTAACATTTAATTAAGCAGTTGTTTCCTGATCCTCGCCAACGCCGTCCCTGCTTCGAATTCCCTGGATCCACCAGGGCTGGACCCCGGCAGTACTCCCTCTGTCTTTCCTCACCCTTCAAGAGAAGCTTCTGCCAAGACTACAGAGGACTGGCTCATCCTGCTGCCAACAGCTGCCCATCAGTTTTGATGCTCTTTTTTCAGGAGGTTTTTAACTTCAACAGGAAACTACAGTACTCACTTGGCCTAGAGATGCTGCGTCATGATGGCTTTAGGTCTTGGAAACTACATCCTCCTTGGTCCCTATCTCATCAACTTTTCATGACCTTTGAACCATTAATTTACCGGTTCCTACGGGTATTCCACTTTTGCTCCTATCATGTGGAACTAGAAAAAATGGGGGAACATCTGTGTGATGCATTAGTCAAGGTTAAGCTTTCAAACTGTGTTTGCAAACCTGACAAAGCACTTTATAATCTCCATATGAAAGCCAAGTTTAAAGCAAAGATACTCAATCTGTATAAAATATACAAATGAGTAAATTATTTCTAATAGCATGACTTTCCATATTCCCCTTCAAAGCTGGACTGGGAAAAAATTACTTTGATTTTAAACAATAAATTCATTTTTCCAATATCCAGGATGCCTCACTAATCCATTTCAGGTTTTCATTATAATACAGATCTGCCCACATTTGTAAAATAAAAGATTCAGCTGCAGGAGAAATTAGGAAAAAAGCAAGAACTGCATTTCCGAGTAACATGGAAAAAGCATTAAACCAGAATTCATTTTAAACAAGTTTCTGCTAGACAGTGTGGGTTGAGTGTGATTACTAGTTCTGGGAACCCATTACAAAACAAATAAAAGTTAAACATTGCACTGGAAAATTGATACAGTGAGCTGAATTCATTTATCTATTGAACAGCAAATAAAGCTCAGTTTTGGCAGGGAGAGTTAGGATATCTGGGGAGAGGATTTTATCCCAAGGATGCAGGTTAAGAACAAGTTAGGTTAAGAAAAATAAAAGGTACAGAGATGGAATTTTACACAATCATTCAGAACATGGTGGATTTATACTATGTCAGTTTAGCTTAAGTGGAACTAACTTTCTTCAAAATTGCCTTCTCTGCATAGTTCCTGGTTAGCAATGAAGTATCAGCCACATTTTTTATCTTCAGGTCAGAGTAGACACTAAGGCTCCTTGCAGTCTACACACACTGTTGCTTATTGCTTGATGAGCATCTTGGGGTAAAATACCCTCCCGGAACTCCCCCTTCCAGATTCTCATTTGGCTTCTCTGGCTCCTGTGCCCTCTGCAGATTTAGATCCATGATGAAGGGCACTAGCTTTCCCTGCAAGATACCCCATCATCAACATTGCTGGTGTAAAGACCACCATGTTGGTCATGCAGGAGAGTGTCGCAGATTTTAGCCTGGCCTCCTGGCCCCAGTCAGCTTCCCAGGTTCCCACTTGAGCTCACTTCCCTCACTTCACACCCATCTTCCTTTTTAATTGCCCACCCTGAGGATTTCTGGCCCAACCATCAGACCCAGAAGAAAGCATCTCACATAATGGCTTAACCATGTTCCACAATTGTGCAAGGGGCCAAGCTACCATAATAAATCATTTATTGAGATATTAGCATATATTTCAGTGAAGTTGTGTTTCTCTGATCAAACTGACTGAAACACAGGGTGAGGTTATTTGAGTGGGGAAAGATTGAGGAACAAAATTAGATAAAGCATCTTTCATTTCTCAGAAGAAAGACAATGCCTTTGGCTAAGCTACTGTCACTGCAAAGTTCTCTGCAAAGCTCAACAAAAGTTTCTATTTAAGATCTCCATCTGTGTCCTGAGGGATGAAACAATTTACTAGCAAACTATTTTCTTGATGTTCAATATGTTCACATAATTTATCCATGTGATTGAAGTTACTAGACACTATACACACACTTTTAAATCATATACAATAGCTATATATTTATGTATATATTTCATATGTATTTATATTTATAGATACTATTTCAAATATCAATATAGTCAGTGTTTGACATGGTCTAAATAATATTGCCATTTTTAGTAGCAGGTGTTCAACACTTAAGATTTTCCTTTGCATACCACTTTTGATTTGTATTTTTACTATGACCTTAATTTTTTCCTCAAAATAATTTTGAGAAGTTAGAGAAGAGCCAGTAAATAACTGGGGTTTGGTATAGAAGAATAGAACAAATACCACTCTATAACTAGATCTTGCTTTATTTATTTTGTCTCAAACCTCCACCTGATGCCTCAGATTTATTAACTGAAGACCTGTTTTGTTATTTGTTCAATAATCATTGATGGTCAAATAAGGGCCAGACACAACATTAAAGATTAGGGTTAATGACTAATACATGGAATCTATCCACAATGAGGTGGTATAAGAGACAATAATGTAAAATAAAGTATCAACACAATACAGTTCTACTATAACGTGCGAATGTACAAGGATAACAGGGACCAATTCAACTGAGAGAATGAGCAAAGAAGGATTCATAAAGGAAGTGCTGCTTGAGTTAAGACTTGAAGGACAAGTAAAGTTTTTCAAAGTAAAAGTAAGAGTTAATAGCATATGCATAAAGTATATGCATGAAGTAGAATTACTCTTTAGAAATCATAATAGCTCAATGTATTAGAATATATATATATATATATATGAGAGATATAACTCTATAACTAGACA
Organism: Bos javanicus; assembly: GCF_032452875.1. Lineage (NCBI taxonomy): Eukaryota > Metazoa > Chordata > Mammalia > Artiodactyla > Bovidae > Bos > Bos javanicus. The sequence continues at coordinate 45,515,146 of NC_083881.1, forward strand.
TGCACATGTATATATATATACAGCCTGCCATGATGTAAGGCTGCAAAGAGTTGGACACGACTTAGCGACTGAACAATAAACAGTAAATTAGAATATAGAGAACAGGCAATGAAACTGGTAAGGAAGGCATAACTCAGTTCAAGAGAAACTTCTGGGGTCATGCTAAGGAATTTTGGCAACAGAGGTCATTAAATGTTTAAACTGGGAAAGAGTATGATTAAATAGCAGGTGTGATCTGACGCTCGTGTATGAAGAATGACTTAGAGGCAGTGGAGTGGCTTCTGGTTGCTCAAGCTTAATCGTCCAGGACTGGGATCCTGAGCTAGCCCAGATCACCAGGACCACCCTCCCTACCTGCTCCTCTGATTCTAGAAGTCAGGACCCTTAATGATTGGCCCTCCATTTACTGGACATTCCACCAAATGAATATTTTGCTCTGCCGTCTATTAGGTTTTCTGGCTCACATGCACTGACAGATATTTGGGTCACAGCCTGCCTGCCTCCCCTCAATGTCACATATGTTACATTGGGTTTCCGTTACTGCCGGTTCTATCCTGCTGGATCTTTGTCATTTCTGAATACCAACCCTTCTCCATTTGTTCCATCCCGGCCCCTCAAAGTTCAAATCTCAGCTTCTTGGGTTAGGCAGACATTTTCCTCCACTGACCTTGGATTCTTAGTAATCAGTTCTATCAGATAATCTTGACCTTGGCTAGTTTCACATATATGTAAAATAGGCCCTGTTTAACTCCTTATTCTGAATAAAATACTCAATTTGTGACTTGCATACTGGACATGACAATGAGAGTAATAAATCATATCCAATTAAACCTATGTTTGATTACCCCATATATCAATTTTATGGAGAAGGCAATGGCACCCCACTCCAGTACTCTTGCCTAGAAAATTCCATGGATGGAGAAGCCTGGTAGGCTGCAGTCCATGGAGTCACTGAGGGTCGGACACGACTGAGCGACTTCACTTTCATGCATTGGAGAAGGAAATGGCAACCCACTCCAGTGTTCTTGCCTGGAGAATCCCAGGGACGGGGAGCCTGGTGGGCTGCCGTCTATGGGGTTGCACAGAGTTGGACAAGACTGAAGTGACTTAGCAGCGACTTAGCATATCAATTTTAAAGTTAAAAAAAAAAAGCACTTTTTGCTAATTACCATCTTTTCAAATTTAACTCTAAGTTCTTTTTTAAAAAAGAATCTTAAAGAGTGGCTACACTGAGATGTATTTGTAAAATTAATTCACTTTGCTGTACACTTGAAGGTAACAGTAATACAACATTGTAAATCAACTACACTATTAAACTATTCAACTACACTCATTAAAAGTGAGTAAATCAATGGAAAAACTACAATTACCTTTAGAACCAGAAAATATAGGGATGTATTATGTAGTAAGAAAAAGAGGCCACCAGAACATGCAAAAATTCAGTGTCTGATAGCTGGACAGCAGGATCCAAAACAATGATAAAAAAAATGTTTATCTCTTGATAATAAAACCCTTCTTATAGTAAACTAATTACAGTATGTTCAATATATCTGAAGAGTGTTACATTTTTAATATGTTTATGTGAATAAAATAGGAAAAAAAGCAAGAATCAAACACTAGACCACAAAACTTCCAAGTATCATCTAGTTGCCAGGGAGGAAGTATGATATTTTAACGAAAAAAAATTCCCAACGTATAATACCTAGAATTTTCATTTCAGCAATTGTCCCTTCAGTATTGAGACCCTTTGTCTGTTCCAGAGGGGTAATTGACAGGTAGAATTTTACCTGAAATCCCCTCAAGTTTCCAGTACTCTTGGTCACTTCCTCCTCAAAATTCTCCCTGTTACTAATCAAGACACTTCATCACAGCCTCAGTGTAAGTTTGAACAAAAAGAGCCATTTCCCAATGGTTGTAAAAATGAGGGAAGTTATACTGTATACAGTAGCAGAGGCTCAGAATTTTAGTGACATTTAAGATTGATTTCCCATCTTCTACAAATCAGTTAACTGAAAATTAGAGAAGTTAAGTTGTGCAGATTAGGATCAAAAGTGAGTCCAGGTTTATGAGGGCATTAAACTTGCACAATCTGGAAAGTCATCTTTTAAAAAAACAACATAACAATACAAAATTACATCCAGGACTTTGATTATGGGTCATGAAAGTGGGAGGTTAATATTCCAACCAGATCTAAATGAGATAATATCCAACTTAAAAAGGCAAAAGGCAAGTAAGGGTGGATCAACGCAGTCTCTGGAAGTGCAGGGAAGAAAAGAGGTATCAGGGACAACTGGACCAGAGACATGAACTTCACCAGGCTTGTTTCTGCCACTGTTCCTTTCTGTACGTTAGCCTTATTCCCTCTCACTGTGGACTGGCAGTATTCAGAAGTAGGGAAACATGGCTACTGATACCTAAGTTATATATCATAGAGCTTCAACTACTGCTGAGATGCCCACTCTGGGCCAAGCCAAACCGTAGTGAAGGACCTTAATTGGTGCAGTTGGGTCCAAGTCAACTGTTGTCATAGAAGAAGAGTCATATAAACATGGGGCAATCCAGAAAGCAAAGTTTTCCCTGGTGGCTCAGTGGTAAAGAACCCACCTGCCAATGCAAGAGACACGTTTTCCATCCCTAGGTTGGGAAGATCCCCTGGAGAAGGAAATAGCAACCCACTCCAGTATTCTTGCCTGGGAAAACCCATGGACAGAGGACTGTAATCCATGGAGTAGCAAAAGAGTCAGACACGACTTAGTGAGTACATAGCAACAACAAACCACTGGCACATGATCAGCACAGGGTAGGACCAGAGACAATGAGAACGTGGGAAGACAAACCACCACTCCATAAATGATGTCCTCAACGCCAAACAGCTAGAAGTGGTATATTCAGGATAATAATCTAAAGGTCTGTTTTCAGTTCAAGGATTATTTTTTCCCCTCTAACTAGTTATAGCAACTAATTAAACTAAAGAACTTAATTTTCCTGACTCAGAATTTTTGTTTTATTATCAGAAAATTAACAGAATATCAACACAAGACCAAATACAAAAATAAACGTCATGTTTTCACTCAAAAGTCACACAAAGTTCTTCTGAATGATCATTTTATGCATCAATTCTCATTAGAGATTTATTGACAGGAAATACAGGATATCTATGTTACCTATGTATTAAGTAGTAACTCATCCTAGATACTGCCTTCTCTTTTTTTTTTTTTACTGCTATTCTAATCTGATTTATTTACTTTTCTATTGCCTCTTTATCATAGCTATAGGATGCATGGAAAGTTTTAGTTGGTTGTGCCCTGAGATAAATGAAATATTATGAAATATCACTGTATAGTTCTTTGAAATGTAAACAGCATCACTACAGGCTATCACTTATTAAAGCCATATTTTTAGAACAAATAACATCTTATTAAACATTTCAGACCAAGAAGTTCCTGTATAAGGAAGTTGATATTGATTTGCATTTCCTAGTTAAGTCATTCTCTATCAATTTATATTTCTTTGCCCTGAACCAAGTGCTTCGATTATTGGAAAAATTAAAATGAGGGGAATTTTGACAAAATACATCACAAGAGAAAGAAAAACCCAGATCTTTTTTTCACTTTGCTGAGATGAGAAAAGATAGATTTATGGATTTCAGTTTTTAGTTCTCTCCTACCAGTAAGGCTTTCTCTGGGTTAGGCTGAGCCTCATGGCCTGTCTCACGGTGTGACCAGGTCCACAGTTGTTTCACTATGCTAGGTAGAGCAGAAAAAAATTCCAACTCACCAGTTGATTTTGTGAGTATGAAGGTAGAAAAACAAAATGAAGGGTTGTGGACACCACATCAAAATGAAGCCATATGAACAATCTTCTAAATGACTAAGAGCCCTATTGCCTCTCTTTGACATTTTAACCTCAGTTTTTTGATGCCATGGGCCTCTGGGTTCCATTTTTATGAATACAAACCTTTTATTCAGAATTATAACACTACTGAAAAATTTCTGTCTAGCAAGAACTCTGTAGGGTAAATATTATGCCAGTTTAATTTACTATTGTGGTTTAATTTATGATTGGATTTGCTATTCAGCACAGTTAAAACACTTTTATGTTTACTTTACTGAAATTATACTCATCAAGATCATTTTTCTGTAAACTGTACATTTTACATCTGATTTACTGGTCACTCATTTTGTCCATATCAAATGTGACTGATTATAGCTTCTACCCGGAGGACTTTTCTTTTACGGTTATTATAATAGGGGTTCTACAGCCCCACATTTAATTTACTTGAATTCAATTAGCTTGGCCAAAAATTAAAATACATCTAAGAGTTTCAGTGATTTTGAAAATCCACCCCAAGGGATTTCACACGTTAAAACTTTTTATACATGATGGGGATAGAATTGAGCAGTGATTTTTCCAATTAGAAATTACGGAACTGGGATGTGGGCAAGGCGAGTACTGATGAGAAACAAGTTATTAACATGATCTCAAAATATCTCCCTACCAATTATAATTTATAAGAAGTACAATTTACTATGCAGTGGACAAGCAAAACAATGTCTTAACCAAGTGATGGAAATTACCATCAGGAATAAAGGGCAACCAGACATCATGTGTCTACACATATGATAGTGTAAGAAGCACATGACATCATTTATTGAGCAATCACATCAAAAAAGTACATACTCAGAATCATATTATGAGAAAATACTGGGTAAACCAAATTGAAGGGCTGTCTGTAAAATAAGTGGCCTGTAATCTTCAAAATATCAAGGTCAGGAATGGCAAAAAGAAAGGCTAAGGAAGCATCCCAAATTAAATAAGATTTTTTAAAAAAAGAAAAACATGAAAACTAAGTATAATACTCAACCCTGGACTAGATTCTGTACTGGAGGAAAAACTGCTATGAGTGATATTATTGAGATAACTGATGAAGCTTTAAACGGACTATACATTTTATAAAATCAGTGCAGCAACAAGAAATTTTCCTGAAATTGAAAACTAGACTGTGATTATGTTAAAAAAAATCTATTCTTGGGAAATACACACTGAAGTATTGAGTGATAATCATGATGAATGCAATCTTCTCTCAAATGGCTCAGAAAAAATCTGTGTGTGTGTATGTGTGTGTGTGTGTGTGTGTGTGTACGTATGGGTATGTATGTGTGTGTATAGGTGTGTGTGTTTATGGGTATGTGTGTGGCAAAGACAATAAAAAAGACAATGTGGCAAAATATTCAAAAGTAGTAACTCTGTGTAAAGATTATATAGTTGTTCTTTGTAATTTCCATAAAATTTTTCCTTAAATTGGAAAGTATTGCAAAATAGAGTTTTTCTTTTTCCTTTTTTTTTAAAAAAAAACAAAAACTATTTGAAGGTTTTAGAGAAACACTGACCAAAATCGGGGAAATTGTTTAAAATCTTAGGTAGAAAATAGAGAGGAGTTTTCACAAAATTGTGTATTGTAAACATTTGAATTACTTACTGATTGAGGTCCTTCTGTGGAATCGTATGCTGCATACAGTAGCCAGATATACATACACATTATTGCACTGTACCAAGAATCTTTGTACTCTGTATTGGTGGGCAATTTAGGGAATTTCCAGGGTAACTTTCACCATATGTGATTTTCAACTTATTTTCGAACTTGAAATCAGATTTTAAAATGTTACTTGACTGTATTTCCAGAAAGTCCAGTTTTTCTAGGTAAATTCTTACAGATCTAATTTTTGGTTTTGATGTGGACCATTTTAAAGTCTTTATTAAATTTATTACAATACTGCTTCTGCTTTATGTTTTGTTTTGTTTTTTTTCAGACACAGGCATGTGAGATCTTAGCTCCCCAACCAGGGATTGAACTTGCACTCCCTGCATTGGAAAGTGAAGTCTTAACCACTGAACCACCAGGGAAGTCCCACATCTCATCTGTTAAGGACGTAGTTTACACCATATTGGGATTTGTATTGATTTTTATTTCTGGCTCCAGTGTGATGAATGGTCTCCTTTTTCTCTCCAGATCTGTGTTTCACCCTTTGCTACCCTCCTCTGGATCTAGGAACTGTGTCCAGAGCTGCTGTGCCCTCTGGTTCCCAGATGGATGCGAAACAGGGGAGACACTAGCAGGAGATGGGAAGGTGAGAGCTCAGGACACTGGATATTTATTCCCGGGCTTACCCCAACCTGACCAGTGAAGGCTGCTTTTTGCCACTGAGGTTTGTTCTTCAGTGAACAGACTGCTATCATATTGACTTGAATGGACAAGTGAAAGTCGCTCAGTCGTGTCTGACTCTTTGTGACACCATGGACGTGTCTGACTCTTTGTGACACCATGGACTACACAGTGCATGGGATTCTCCAGGCCAGAACACTGGAGTGGGTAGCCTTTCCCTTCTCCAGGGGATCTTCCCAACTCAGGGATCAAACCCAGGTCTCCCGCATCACAGGCAGATTCTTTACCAGCTGAGCCACAAGGGAAGCCCAAGAATACTGAAGTGAGTAGCCTATCCCTTCTCCAGGGGATCTTCCTGAGCCAGGAATCGAACTGGGGTCTCCTGCATTGCAGGCAGATTCTTTACCAACTGAGCTATCAGGGAAGCCCTGAACTGACAAGGTGATTGATTAATAATGGGCAACAGAGAAAATCTGTGAGAGTTACTGTGTTAATATGTATATCAGATCAGATCAGTCGCTCAGTCGTGTCCGACTCTTTGTGGCCCCATGAATCGCAGCACACCAGGCCTCCCTGTCCATCACCAACTCCCGGAGTTCACTCAGACTCACGTCCATCGAGTCAGTGATGCCATCCAGCCATCTCATCCTCTGTCATCCCCTTCTCCTGCCCCCAATCCCTCCCAGCATCACAGTCTTTTCCAATGAGTCAACACTTCGCATGAGGTGGCCAAAGTACTGGAGTTTCAGCTTTAGCATCATTCCTTCCAAAGAAATCCCAGGGCTGATCTCCTTCAGAATGGACTGGTTGGATCTCCTTGCAGTCCAAGGGACTCTCAAGAGTCTTCTCCAACACCACAGTTCAAAAGCATCAATTCTTCGGCCCTCAGCCTTCTTCACAGTCCAACTCTCACATCCATACATGACCACAGGAAAAACCATAGCCTTGACTAGACAGACCTTTGTTGGCAAAGTAATGTCTCTGCTTTTGAATATGCTATCTAGGTTGGTCATAACTTTCCTTCCAAGGAGTAAGTGTCTTTTAATTTCATGGCTGCAGTCACCATCTGCAGTGATTTTGGAGCCCAGAAAAATAAAGTCTGACACTGTTTCTATACAAATGAATAAATGTTTATCCAAGTCATCATTGTCTTTATCAGTTAGGGTCCCAATAAGAAACAGATGGCACAGTCAAATGGGATAGTTGAAACAAGTTTGATAGATTATTGACAAGGGTACAGTTTGGGAAGGAAACCCAACCACAGGATGCTGAAGCACTTGGATGTGGCTAGGACCAGTGTGGAGCCTTTACTATCCTTGAAAAGCTTGAGAGGATGGGAGCTGAAAACAAAAACCAGATACACCCACATAGCTCACAGTCTATATTAGCATGACTTGGCTATTTCTGGCAACTCAAGCTCAGGAAGATGAAGTTTCAAATAACTTTATTGCTTGTTTTAGGAACTTCCCGAAAGTCCATTCATCTTACTACCACACAGCTTGGCTTATCCACACTTGAGTAAATCTTTCCTTCTTAAGATAACAGCTCCACCAAGTTTATCAAGCAGTAGTTCATTACTTAACTCAACTGAAAATCCTCATCTCATGGTGTCCACCAATCTCAAACTATTATATCATGAGTTTTGTCCCATGCTAATCGAGTCCTCACATTGCAAATTCCATCTTAAATCAGACCTTTAAAACCTCATATATATTGGATTGGCCAAAAAGTTCTTTTGGGTTTTACCGTATGATGGTATGAAAAATCCGAATGAACTTTTGGGCCAACCCACTATCTGACTTTGTTCTCTCTCTTGCGAGTTGCTGCTAAGACTCTTATCAAAGTGGTATGTCTTAGTGATAAGCGAAACATTCAGCTTTGCTTTATCAACAGATTATTTTGGTAATACTTGGGGGAGTCAGTACTTGTCAAAGCCACTATTAGAAACTAGAACAAATGTTGTCACTATAAGAGACTGGCCACCCAACAGGAGCTGTGACCTCAGTGGAGAATTGCAAACCAGAGGACGAGACGGAGTTTTGCGCCTGGATCTCTGACATGACCTACAGAATTGTCTCACTGACCTTTTGCAGTGATAGAAAACAAGAGATAGAAAACAGGAGGAACTTAAACCACTCCAGCTAAATACTGAGAACCTAGCCCTGCCCTGGTTTTGAAAACTGCCCTTCTTTCTGTTTCTGTCTGGGTCTCATCTCCATCATGATAATCTACCTAGTGATTCAAACTTGCTTTATTCTTGGCAGTCCTACCTGGCAAGAATTGGAGACTTGACCATAAACCCTAACCAAGTACAAAGTTGGATACTGGATGACTCTTGTCTATTGCTGTTGGCCTGTGAAAATTTCCAATCCTGCCTCAGGTCTCTATCCTCTGGTGTTGCCGTTCAGTCACTCAGTTGTGTGACTCTTTGTGACCCCGTGGACTTCAGCACGCCAGGCTTCCCTGTTCTTCAGACTCTCCCGGAGTTTGCTCAAACTCATGTCCATTGAGTCAGTGATACCATGCAACCATCTCATCCTCTGTCACCCTCTTCTCCTCCTGCCCTCAATCTTTCCCAGCATCAGTGTCTTTTCTAGTGAGTCAGTTCTTTGCATTTGGTGGACAAAGTATCGGAGCTTCAGCATCAGTTCTTCCCATGAATATTTTGGATTTCCTTTAGGACTGACTGGTTTGATATCCTTGCTGTCCAAGGGTGTGTATGTGTTTCGAACCCCAGTGACACTGTCTAACTACAGCAACTCCCCTGCTGCTAAGCTCTTTGGTGTGGGGTCAGTCCCTTGAATATCTAATAGAAACTAAAAGAAAGGTCGTATGCTCACTCCTCCTATATTACACTCAAAAGCTTGAAAGAAAAAAATATCTTTAAAAGAAACAAAGCAAAGACTATAAATGGATGTCTAAATATATTTCCCAAACCTGTAGAAACTCTCTGATCTTTCTCCTCTCTACGAAGATTACCATCATCTTTAATACACATTCCCCCGGAAACATCCGCAAGTGCTGTGCTGAATTATTTAGTATGATTTAGCATGCTATTTGTTCTGTGCTAGACCTGTTTGGAATGAAATGGAGAAAAGGACAGGAGACAGACACAGAAGAGCACAATTATAGGCAAATCACACTAGGTTTCATTCATCATTTTTTTGCTTTCATGCCAGGAACTATTTCAGTTCATTTATAATATGCATATTATATTCTTTCAAGGAGATACAAAAACTCATATAATACATATCTCAATACTTACAGAGATAAAAGTGACTCGACAGAAAAGACTATGTCACATGCAATTTCCCTGGCACTCTAAAGAAAGAGGGATAGGTTTTACCTAAAGGACATGTTATGAATCCCAGTGTATAAATAGGAAATATGAAATCTTTCTTTAGATTTGGAGTCTACTCTGAAAGATCCAAGTACAGGCATATCTTGGAGATATTGTGGAGTCAGTTCCAGACACCACAATAAAGTGAATATTACAATAAAGTCAGTCACATGAATTTTTGGTTTACCAGTGCATACAACAGTTATGTTTAACTGTACTCTATTAGTGTGCAGCTGCATTATGCTAAAAGAACAATATACGTATCTTAATTAAAGAACACTTTATTCCTAAAATATGCTATCCATCATCTGGGTCTTCTGCGAGTCATAACAGTAAAATCAAAGATCATTGATCACAGATCATTATAACAAATATAATAATAATAATAATAATACTGTTTGAAATATTTCGAGATTACTGAAATGTGACACAGAGACACAAAGGGAGCAAATATCGTTGGAAAAATAACATAGAGGGACTTGCTCAATGCAGGCTGGCCACAAACCTTCAATTTGTAAAAAATAAAATATTTGCAAAACTGGGTAAAAGGAAGCAGCGGTAAAATGAGGTCTGTAACTGAAAAACTGGAATCATTTCAAGGACTCACGGGTTCCTCAAGTAATGCATTGCTGTGGAATAGCCTTCCTGCTGAGAATAGGTTTTTCATTTTCATTGAATAAATTACATACTCTGCAGTCTAATATAGTGACTAAAAGCTTTGGCTTTCATGTTAGAAAACCTAGGTTTAAATTCCAGCTCCTATTTTCACTAGCTCTGTGAGCTCTTAAAAATTAATTTATTTCATTACACCTTGGATACCTCAACTAAAAATGGGAATAAAGTCAGCACTTATTCATACAATTATTACAAAAACTAAGTGAAACAATACATTAAAGCCACAATGCACTACCTGCATATAGTAAGCACTCGGCGCTACTGTGTCATTCCAAGTTGCTGTTTTAATATTGAATTTGCACTGCAGAATGGCCAGTTTTCACCTTTACCCCTAGTATCTCCATTTAGATGACATCTAGTAACTCTTGCGAACTTCTTCCTACTCCACTATTGTTGTTCACTCACTAAGCCGTGTGTGACTCTTTGTGACCCCATGGACTGCAGCACACCAGGAACCTCTGTCCTCCTCTATCTTCCAGAATTTGCTCAAATTCATGCCCACTGAGTCAGTGATGCCATCCAACCATCTCATCCTCTGCCACCCCCTTCTCCTTTTGCCTTCAATTTTCCCCAGCATAACCCAGTAAGGATTTTCATTTGGAAGTTGCACCAGCACATCATAGATGCTGTGTCTGAAATGAAGCTTATTATCTTCCACCTAAAAAGAGTCCTAACTTACTGATTGTGTGAGAGTGGAAAAATTCCCTGTTCTCAAAGGTGGCTAGAGTCATAAATTTGAGGTCTGAAGACTAATGAAATTAGACAACAGAAGCATTGAACAGATCATTTTGAACAATGAGCTGATCTAGATCTATTGTGTAGAAGCACAAAAATTATATATTATATATATAAAAAATATAATCTGATCATCACTATGAGTCATCATACACAGTCGTCTCTCAGTATCTATGGGGGACTGGTTTCAGTACTTCTGCAGATACCAAAATTCATGGACACTCAAGTTCTTTACATAAAAATGATATAGTATTATATTTGCATATAACCTACACTCATCCTCCTATATACTTTAAAGCACCTCTAGATTATTTATAATGCCTAATACAATGTAAATGTTACATAAATAGCTGCCAGCATGCAACAAATTCAAGTTCTGTTTTTTGGAACTTTCTGGAATTTATACATATGTATATATTTTGATCCACTGTCCATTTAATCTCTGGATGCAGAACTCACAGATACAGAGTGCTGACTGAATATGTCATGACTGTAATCCTTAAAAAGGAAATAAAAAAATCAATTAAAAGTTTCTTCAAAAGGTCAATCCAATTTAGAAAAACAAATTGATCAACATTTAAATTTAAAGCCCTGAGTAAAATGTTCTTGCAGGTCTCTTAGAGTTATAAAAACAACCAAAACTCTTTATATTTATATGTTACTTTAAAGTTTACCATGAGCTTTCCCTTATATTAGCTTTTTAAGGTTAGGAAAGTATGATAAGTATTCTTGCCTTACATATGATAACTCAGAGACAGTACTTGAGATTGGACTATTAGGAAAGCCCAGTGTCATTGAGAAGGTACAGAAACCCAAGTGGAGTGCGGGACCAGGACTGCAACTCTCTGAAGGAAGAGAATTCCAGGGAGGGGGGCAGCATGTATAAAGGCCCTGAGACGAAGCACACTTGATGTGGTAAAGAAACAGCAAGCAGGACCATAGGGCTAGAAGAGAGGCTGCCAGGAGCCCCATAATGTAAGGCTTTGTAGGCAACAGGGATAGCTCTGGAATCTTTTTCCTTTTCTTTTAAAATTTATATTTTAGCTGGACTACAATTGCTTTCCATTGTTGCATTAGTTTCTGCTGTACAACGCGGTAAATCAACTATATGTATACATATATCCCTTTCCTCTTGAGCCTCCCACCCTAGCCCCATCGTACCCCCTAGGTCATCAGAGAGCACAGAGCTGAGCTCCCTGTGCTATACAGCAGGTTCCTGTTAGCTATCTGTTTCACACATGGTAGTGTATATATGCGGAGAAGGCAATGGCACCCCACTCCAGTACTCTTGCCTAGAAAATCCCATGGATGGAGGAGCCTGGTGGGCTGCAGTCCATGGGGTCGCTAAGAGTCAGGCACGACTGAGTGACTTCACTTTCACTTTTCACTTTCATGCATTGGAGAAGGAAATGGCAACCCACTCCAGCGTTCTTGCCTGGAGAATCCCAGGGACGGGGGAGCCTGGTGGGCTGCCGTCTATGGGGTCGCACAGAGTCGGACACGACTGAAGTGACATAGCAGCAGCAGTGTATATATGGGCTTCCCTGGTAGCTCAGCTCATAAAGAATCCACCTGCAATGCAGGAGACCCCAGTTCAATTCCTAGGTTGGGAAGGTCCTCTGGAGAAGGGATAGGCTACCCACTTCAGTTTTTTTGGGCTTTCCTGGTGGCTCAGATGGTAAAGAGTCTGTCTGCAGAGCAGGAGACCTGGGTTCAATCCCTGAGTTGGAAAGATCCCCTGGAGGAGGGCATGGCTACCCATTCCAGTATTCTTGCCTGGAGAATCCCATGGACAGAGATGCCTGGTGGGCTGCAGTTCGTGGGGTTGCAAAGAGTCAGACACAACAGAGAAACTAAGCAAAGCACAGCACAGTTCATGTATATATGCCCATCCTACTCTCCCAAATCACTCCACCCTCCCCCTACTCCTGTGTCCAATGGAATCCTTACATTGTACCTTTTCAAAGATCTGTCAACTAGCAAGTTGCAAATCTGGGGCATGCCTTTGCCTATGCCGCTTCAAAATCTGAGATGGTGAAACTTAACAAGGGTTTCTTAGGTAGGCAGCTAAGACACTGGATGGCACCTTTAAGGACAAGACAAAAGCCCATCATTTTATCTCCACGACACCAGCATCCAGCATATCTACAACTGTCTGGTTGTAATTCTCCTAAGAAAGCAGTCCACAGGCTCAGGGCTTCCTCTATTCTTTCCGTTTGCTCTAAACTTGCTCATGAGGACATGAAGGCCAGCAGAGGGTTCACAGAAGATCTGGTATTTTCTACTTTAGCTACTTGTTCAAATTTAGTTCTAATCCTAACTGTTACACTCTTAGTTGTGACATAAGACAAGTCATTTCAGCTTTCGCTTTTCTCTCTCTGCAAAACAAAGTACTGATGCTATTGATATTTTCAAAGGGTGCTTTATCCCAGAAAAATGTGGTAATAACTATATAGCTGTTTTGGTCTCTTCTCCAGAGAGATGATATGTCAGCAAGTATTCATTAAGCAATTCTATGTTCCCTGCTTGTGCTGGACACCGTGGAGCATAAAAAGAAGTAAAATGCCCAAGCCCAGACCACAGAGAACTCAAAATTCTCTTCAGGAAAAGAATATGTCTCCATAAGCAATGACTAAAGCTTAGGAATCTTAAAATGAAGAGAGAGACCACGATGATTTTGTCAGGTCCTGTCTGCCCTACTGCCTAATGGAGTTATCATAGGAAATAGCTGACACTGACTAGGCTCTGTGCTTCTGTGGATTAATAGGAGGCTTTGGTCTTCTTGTCCCCCTTGGGTGTGTGTGTGCTCAGTTGTGTCTGACTCTTTGTGACCCCATGGACTGTAGCCCACCAGGTTCCTGTGTCCATGAATGTTACAGGCGAGAATACTGGAGTGGGTTGCCATTCTCTTCTCCTGGGGATCTACCCCATCCAGGGACTGAACTTGCATCTCTTGCATCTCCTGTATTGGCAGCCGGATTCTTTACCACTAGTGCCACCTGGGAAATCCCATGTCCCCCTTAAAAGGGTATAAGCTCTTTGTTTAAAAAAGGATCATATGGAGCTTTACAAAAAGAAAAAGGACATCAAGGTCATTTAGTCTCTTCAAGGACATCAGGAACATAGAGCATTTATGTTCTGTTTATCAACACAGATCGAGTGGCTGTTTTCTAGAGATTTCTGAGAAGAGCTCTGTATCCACCCTCACCTTCAAACTTTCCCACTGGCTCAACCAACGTGTATATAATTTCCACTTCGGGATCACATCTTTGGAATAAATATATTTTGTTTATTGAAAGTCCTTGTTAGAATTCAAACAACTGGGCTTCCCTGGTGGCTCAGCGGTAAAGACTCCACCTGCCAGTGCAGGAGACATGGGTTCCACCTTGATCCGGGAAGATCCCAGATGCCGTGTAGCAACTAAGCCCGTGTGCCACAGCTACTGAGCCTGTGCTCGAGAGCCTGGGAGCCACCACTACCGAGCCCAGGTGCCACATCTACGGAAGCCAGTGCACCCAAGAGCCCGAGCTCTGCAAGAGAGAGAAGCCACTGCAATGAGAAGCCCACAGACTGCAACTAGCTATCAGCCTCTGCTCTCTTCAACTAGAGAAAAGCCCATACAGAAACAAAGACCTGGCAAGCACAACCAAAAATAAATAAATAAATAAAATAAAAGACAAGGTAACCCACATTAACTGACTAGTTAATACATCATTTTCATGCCAAGGAAAAAGGCCTTGAAAGTGAAGTTGCTCAGTCATGTCCGACTCCTTGTGATCCCATGGACTGTAGCCTACCAGGTTCCTCCGTCCATGGGATTTTCCAGGCAAGAATAATGGAGTGGGTTACCATTTCCTTCTCCAGGAGATCTTTCTGACCCAGGGATTGAATCCAGATCTCCTGCATTGTAGGCAGACACTTTACCATCTGAGCCACCAGGGAAGCCCTTAGGAGAAAGGCCTTAGGAGACCATAAATACAAAAATTTTGAGAACAAGAGATAATGTCTGAGAGAACTGGGGCAAGAGAACCCAGAATCAGAGATGCTAAAACCTTCATGGGGCAAGATAAAAACATCTACAAGGTAGAGTGCTCAGAGGGGAAAATAAAATGTGACGGGAAGATAAAGCATGTAAAGCCAACTCTGGCAGCTTCCTGCTTTTGTCTAGGGTGGCTCTGATGTTCGAGAATGAGACTGAACAGCAGAAGAAACTGTGGGGACACCGCTTCAATGCCTCTACTTTACGTGTACAGAAAACACTATCTGGGCTATTTCAGTCACTTGCTTAAGTCCATTCAATGACACCCCAACCACTTTGATAAATTTTTTCAAAAAGTGGTGCTCTTGAGATTAGCCACTTTGGTAAGGGTTTTTGCAGATCCTATTTTCAAGACTTAAAAGCCCTGAATTAAAGTCCTGGAATTAAAGGTTTTTTTATTTTGGCTATGCTGAATGTTTATTTAAGAAAAGGCTATCAGACTGGGTTCAGATTGGGATTAGCATGCAAAGAAGCTTAAACCCCTGGCAGAGTACAACTCAAAAGTCAAAAAGCTCTCCTGGATCAGAGGTGGGTGCAATATGCAGACGCATTTCCTCTTTTCTTCCCACACTCTCATCTTAAAAATAATACCAGACAGTACTAGACATCAAAGACAGCCAGCTGAGACAGGAGGAAGTGACTGTTCAAACAGGAGGGATTCAGCAAGGTAAGTCCCTAAAAAATAAGGTCTGGTGATAAATGAAACAAAGCCACCACCCAGTTTATCAATGTCTCCAAAACATATGAACCCAGCCCACAAGCACCATGAAAGTTCTTCCTGTTAATGCTGGTACTTGATTCAGTCTGTTAATGAACAGTTCTTGATACAAACAGGTTAAAAACAAAATAAAAATATCCCACTTCTTTTTTTAAGCTTAAAGATAGGCATCATGGCACGATAAAAAAAAGAATAGTGTTTGAGTCACATAGCTCTGTTGTTTTCATTCTTGGCTCCCAGATAAAAGAAAGTGTATCATAAGGAGAAGTGCAAAGTGAGAAATACGAATTTTGTTATACATGCTTATCCAGTGTCTGCATTTCTCAGCAAAAGTATAGCACCTTGGTTAAAGGAAGTTTTAAGAAACGAATAGGACCGAGACCCATAACACAGATCTACTATTTACTGGCCATGTGACCATGCTGCTGCTGCTGCTGCTGCTGCTGCTGCTGCTAAGTCACTTCAGTCGTGTCCATGGGCAAGCTATTAATCTAGCTTCTCTTGAAACAGTAATACTAAAAACCAATTTATAGGATTGTCATGAGGATTAAAATTGAAAAACAAGTCATATGTAAAGTCCCTAGGGAAATATCTTGCATACAGTAAGTACTCAACAACATATATTCCCTTTCCTTAAGATGTCCTCAAAGGAAAATCAGTTATATACAAAATGAAATTTTAAAAGCATTTGCCCCTATACCCTAGCCCTCTAAGTATCTTGTCATTTAAAATTTGAGCTATTTGCACTTTAAAAATTTCTTGGTCCTTTTGGGGGAAAAAAAAAAAAACAACACTGAGAATAACACCTGGGATTTTAAGATATAAAAAATTGGAAGGCATTCAATTTGAGTGGTTTGAGTGGTGAGATAATGATGTTAAATTCCTATGTAGGAACAGATGTTCAAAGTAACATTAAGGATAATCAACAGACTGGAAAAAATATTTGTAATCCAAGGGCTAATAATCATATTTTTATTTAGAGCTCCTATTAATAAGAAAAATACAAATGTCAATGGAAAATGGTCAAAAGACTTGAAAAGACAATTTATCAAAGACCTAGAAAGAGTCATTAAGCCCATAATGTTCAACTCAATTAATGACAAAAGAAATATAAAGTAACACAATGAGTTATTATTTTGCTTATAAGATTAGCAAAATTAAATAGATTAATGATATCCAGATTGGAAAACTTAAAAGCCAAAAGGAAGGCAATAGTTTTGGAGAAAAATATGGTATTTTGGTATTATCTATTAAAATTTAGGTGCTTATGCTCCTTGACCCTGAAATAAACTACATAGACAATGATAAATGCAGAGGATATTTGCTGCAATATTATTTGAAATATTAAAATCACAGGAGACAAATATCAATCTGTCTTAGGATGCTTTTGATTGCAAGTAACATAAAAACATTTCAAAGTAGCTAAAAAATAAGAAAGGTTTATTATCTCATGTGCCAAAATTTTAATAAGAAGTGGATCTTGAGTATTGGTTAATTTATTTGGTCAGCAATATAAAGGACAATGGTTGCTCCCATCTTTTTCCTCTTTGTAAACTTTGTTGTCAAAATAACTCTACTTGATATTATATGGTACCACAAATCAAAGTTTTTAACAGTGTTTAGCAAAATATGAAGAGCTACCTGTTTATAACATATAAAAACACCTTTCCAAGAAATCTTCTGTAGGAACTCTCATTTCCCCTTGACCAGAATCAATTACATATCCATTCCTAAGCCAATTCCTAGTGAGAAGAAAGGGATTCCTTTACTTGGTTTAAGAAAAAAACATGGCTTCCTAGCATGTTCCTAGCATGTTGGTTTTTTTCTAGGAAAAACATGGCTTCCTAAACTTCATCTGGGATCTACTTTAAAGATATAGGACGAAGACTTGACAGAAATACTCTATATGTTGATTGAAAAATTGGATATATTGAGAGATAAATGAGTCAGAATAGGAGAGGTTATGTTAAGATAACAAATAGGCCCTCTATCCCAGAAACTTAATGCAACAGCAACTCAAGTTTCCTTTTATTAATGTCATGGTCTTATGCAAGTTGCCTGGCTCTCTTGGCAGCTCATCTTTCAAGCAGAGACATAGGGATCCAGATTTCTTCTAACTTGTGGTTCTACTTAATCTCATACATGTCACTTCTAAAATCATTGCAGAAAAGAAAGACAGCATGATGACTGCATGGGGATTTTATAGCCAACCCTAGAAGTGGGTTACATTACTTCCACTAAAATCCCAATGGACAGAACACACTTACACTGTCCTTCCCCAGTTACACAACAGTCTGGGGAATGTGGTTTGTGCACGCAGAAAAGGAAAACAAAATCACAGTTTGATTATATATAGCTTTGTCTCCATCAGAGGACACATTTTTAAATGATTTTTATTTTTTACTTTATATACTTGTCCTATTATTTTATCATTCAGTTAAGTTCAGTTCAGTCACTCAGTTGTGTCCGACTCTTTGCAACCCCATGAACCAGAGCACACCAGGCCTCCCTGTCCATCACCAACTCCCAGAGTCTACCCAAACTCATGTCCATTAAGTCGGTGATGCCATCTAACCATCTCATCCTCTGTCGTCCCCTTCTCCTCCTTCCCTCAATCTTTCCCAACATCAGGGTCTTTTCAAATATGTCAGCTCTTTGCATCAGGGAGCCAAAATATTGGAGTTTCAGCTTCAGTTTCAGTCCTTCCAGTGAACACCCAGGACTGATTTCCTTTAGGATGGACTGGTTGGATCTCCTTGCAGTCCAAGGGACTCTCCAACACCACAGTTTAAAAGCACCAATTCTGCTGCATTCAGTTTTCCTTATAGTTCAACTCTCACATCCATACATGACCACTGGGAAAACCATAGCCTTGACTAGACCTTCATTGGCAAAGTAATGTCTCTGCTTTCTAATATGCTGTCTAGGTTGGTCATAACTTTCCTTCCAAGGAGTACGCGTCTTTTAATTTCATGGCTGCAATCACCATTTGCAGTGATTTTGGAGCCCCCCAAAATAAAGTTAGCCACTGTTTCCACTGTTTCCCCATCTATTTGCCACGAAGTGATGGAACCAAATGCCAGTTTTCTGAATGTTGAGCTTTAAGCCAACTTTTTCACTCTCCTCTTTCACTTTCATCAAGAGGCTCTTTAGTTCTTCACTTTCTGCCATAAGGGTGGTGTCATCTGCATAGCCGAGGTTATTGATATTTTATTATTGCTTTTCTTCAAACAGCTATTTTTACTTTGTAAATTAAAACAGTTTTGTATATCAAGGGAGAAAAACACTACCTGCCATTCCTGATAAGTTACCTGGTTCTGATAATATTGAATCACATTTTCTTTGTATGAAAATCATATCTTTTCCCCCCCATTATTGGAACCTCAATATAGAATAAAACTATAGTGGAGAGTCTGTAAGTTATGGATTCACATCACAGCATCCTAAAAGGCCAAGGATAAGAATCTGGAGAGGCAAAAGAACTGAGGACACTCTGATCAGAAGCCTTAGAAACACAGGGACATATGGGAATTGATTTTACTGCTTTTTTTTTTATATTTGTATAATCATTTCTTTTTCTTTTTTCTTTTATTCTTTTAATTATGGCAAAATACACACATAAAGTTTGTCATTGTAACCACTTCAAAGGGTACAATTCAGTGGCATTAAGAGCATTTGCAATGTAGTGTAGCCATTATCACTATCTGGTTACAGAATTTTTCTGGTTACAGAATTCTTCATCACCTTGAATGGAAACCCCATACTGATTAAGCAATTACTCCCCATTTCCTTCCCCCAGCCTTTCATAACCACTAATCTGTTTTCTGTCTCCATGGATTTGCCTATTCTGGATATTTTGTATAAATGCAGCCATACAATGGGTGGCCTTTTATGTCTGGCTTCTTAGATGATTTAACATGAGTCAGTTATGTGATCCTGTGCTCATTTCTCTGAAACCAGTCCTATTCAGAAAAAGGGACTTATTTCAGTCTGTAGCCTTTCAACACCACTTATTTTTCTCTGCATGAAGAAGAATAAGGCAAAGCACAGTTGGAAGAGGTAAACAGAGAAATAGGAAATTATAATAACATATGATAAATGCAATGGTTGATATTTGCATGAAGTATTTGGAAGGAATGCAATTATTCCAAACTGAGCAGCCTATGAGGAATTCAATAGAGGTGTTACCAGGTTTTTGTATTACTGGATTAAGAAATGTTAATAAAGCAAAGTGGTCTTAGGAAAAAGAAAGGAAGGCTACTCAAAGTAGAGAAAATATATTGAAAAAGACACCTTGAGCAAATTGACAGCTCAAGAGCCTGCTAAATGGATTTTAACTCAGAGGCAAGGCCATGGAACATGTCAGGTTTGAAGTAAAGATGGTGAAATTGGAATAATATGCTACAACAAATCTTCATCTCATTCCAACTGGTGCTGAGGCCAATCTTAAATCAGATCTCATGTCATAATCTTAGTCACACTTAATTAATTTGCACACAATTTAATACCTGAGAATATGTTAGCTTATAACCTTTATTCACATTTTATTTCTGGTTGTCATGAGCAGCTTTTCCTTTAAGACAGAGACACACAAAAGACATTGCACTGACTATTAAAGGAATGTCCTCATCCATTACAGGCAATGGAAAACCATGCAATTGTGACCAATGTTTGGTTAGGGACTTACGTGGTTTCTTGCCTGTAGCATACCCTTTTCCTTCAGTAAATGCAATCTGTTTGGACTTCCTTTGTTTCCTGTAGTTATGCTTGTTCTGTTGATCAAGGCTTTTCCCACTCTCAAGTAAAAAAATACAAACCATGGGCCCAGTTGGCTCTGTCACCCAGGGCCTAGAGCTCACTGAGAACTATAAAACACCCTGTTCCCAAAATTCAACTGTGGGGAGAGTGTGTTTAACTAGCTGACATCATATGTAACCCCCTTGACTGCTCGGTTCCTATTTATTCCAAGCCTATGGAGAACACCTAGGGTTTCAGCCACTGCTGGAGAAATTCTCTCACTGAAGCATCAGCCTTCTAACTTCTTTACTTTCACCACCAACCCTTGCAAAAATTAAACATCACTTCTGCCTCAACCTCCTCCATGACTCTAATCCCCAACTAAGAATTTCTCTGTTCTTTACCCAAATTTACATCTCCTAATTGTGAGAAAAAAAAAAAAAAAGGGAAAGTCATCATTATATGCACACTGTGCCCTGGGGTAATTCTCAGTGCTTTACCCACTGGTGATCCTGGAAGACCCATCTCTTTAGTGGTTATCCCCAGTGAATATGGGTTTTAAGATGTGAGAAATAAAGGCAGAGAGGTTTTTGTTTTTTTGTTTTTGTTTTTTTTTTTCCTGAGTAACAAAGAAATGCAGAAAAGCCAAATTCTTGGAGAAGTAGAAAAACAACTGGGAAGCAATGTGGAATCTTACCACACATAATAGATTCAGGTAGCTCCAGGATAATATTTTCTTTAAAAAATATTCATTACACTTGCCAGAAGACTTGAAAACCATTGCTTCTTGCCAAAGCAAAGAAAGAATGTTGGATTGCAGACCAACCCATTTCCCTATGCACACAGTTCTAGAAAACCAAAGTAAATATTTTTAAAATGCTCATCATGTTTTAGGCATTCAGAAAAAATAACGTGTATGGACACTGTTCTTTCCCATAACATAAAGTGGGGAAACATGTAAAATGAGACAATTGGATTTTATATTATTATTTGAGGAAGATGAGGGAAAAGATATTGGACCAGTGGTATTCATACTACTTATAACTAACTCAAAGTACCATATGTTAGGTACTATGGCAGATAAGAGAACATATTTTGGAGTTGGTGCAGCTAGGCTTAAATCTAGAACCTGCTTTCCACTTTCTCCCTTAACTTCAGACAAGTTTCTAAGCTTCATTTTCCTCTGTTTAAAAAAATGGGGATAATAATAGTACCTATCTTATTGTATATGGATTTTTCTTGTTATGTTCAGTGTAGTGGTAATATCTGGTACCTTGAAGTGTTTTGTGATGATTAAATGAGATTTTATATATATATATAAAACACATCAATGGTCAATGAATGTTTATTATTATGATTACAATATGTCTTGGTACTACCTATCAGGCCAAAAATGTAAATAAATCCAAGCCACTATTTCTTTTCTTAAGTTATTTCTGACTCAAAATTAGATAACAGGTCCTTAGGTTGCTACCATTATATCTGGAGAAGCCAGATTTGCCATCAAAATATCTTGATAAAACCATACCAAAGCATGGAGATCAGTTCTGAGATGGCCTCCATACCCACCTCTTGGTGGTCCTAATTCATGCCCTTGGGTAATCCTCTCCCTTGACTGTGGGCGGGACTTAGCTACTGCTTCTAACAAATAGGGTACATACAGCACAAGAGTTGGTATGTCACTTCCAAAATTGGTTATAGACAGACTCCTATCGTGTCAGATCTGTCTCTCTCCCTAGTCCCTTGTCTCTTTCTCTCCTTTTCTCTCTCTCTCAGTTCAGTTCAGTTCAGTTCAGTTGCTCAGTCGTGTCCGACTCTTTGCCACGCCAAGAATTGCAGCACACCAGGCCTCCCTGTCCAACACCAACTCCCGGAGTTCACTCAGACTCATGTCCATCGAGTCAGTGATGCCATCCAGCCATCTCATCCTCTGTCATCCCCTTCTCCTCCTGCCCCCAATCCCTCCCAGCATCACAGTCTTTTCCAATGAGTCAACTCTTCGCATGAGGTGGCCAAAGTACTGGAGTTTCAGCTTTAGCATCATTCCTTCCAAAGAAATCCCAGGGCTGATCTCCTTCAGAATGGACTGGTTGGATCTCCTTGCAGTCCAAGGGACTCTCAAGAGTCTTCTCCAATACCACAGTTCAAAAGCATCACTTCTTCAGTGCTCAGCCTTCTTCACAGTCCAACTCTCACATCCATACATGACCACAGGAAAAAACCATAGCCTTGACTAGACAGACCTTTGTTGGCAAAGTAATGTCTCTGTTTTTCAATATGCTATTTAGTTTGGTCATAACTTTCCTTCCAAGGAGTAAGCATCTTTTAATTTCATGGCTGCAGTCACCATCTGCAGTGATTTTGGAGCCCAGAAAAATAAAGTCTGACACTGTTTCCACTGTTTCCCCATCTATTTCCCATGCGAGTCCTCTATTCTTTTCTGACTTCCTAGCTCTGATGGAACCAGTTATCCTGATGTGAGCATCCCTGTAGAGAGGCTCATGTGGTAAGGAACTGAAGTTGGCTTCTAGACAATAAACAGCAAGGAATTAGGACATTCAATCCAGTAGTTTGCAGGGAACTGAATCCTGCCAACAGTCATGTGACTGAACTTGGAAATCCACCCTCCTCCAGTTATGCCTTGACATGACTAGAGCCCCTGACACAATGATTATAGCCTGTGAGAAACCCTGAACTAAAGTCTAAGTTATGTCTATATTTTTGACCCCCAGAAACTATGAGACAATACATGAAACTGATGTAAAGTGCTATGTATCAGACTCATCTGTTACACGGCAATAGAGCTAATGCCGCATTTGGTCTTACCAAAAAGCAATGAGACAGGTCAGTGGGCAATGGGTTCCCTTTGGGATGATGAAAATGGAACAGGACAGTGGTAATAGCTATACAACACTGTGGATGCACTAAATGTCACTGAAATGTAAACTTCAAGGTGGTTGATTTCATGTTCTGTGAATTCTAAAAACTAACAAAAAGTATAATTTTTTTAAAAGGGAGCAGCTCAAGACCTAAACAAAGAAACTAGGAGAAAAACAAGGAGATAATTTAACTTATATGTGGAATCTAAAAAAAAAAAAAAAACAACCAAGAAAGGTGCTATTTTCCTCATAAATAATTCTAGAATGATTTAGCCCCTTAAATTATGTAAAGTTATAATATGATTCAAAGTGAACTTCAAATAGCCAAGAAAAGTAATGAAAATGTTTTAATTTTTAAAGCCCAGTAAACTTTTTTGTGCAGCAAAGGGTAATTACTTCTGAACTTGGTTTTCCTCTCATGTACCCAAAGCTATCAGGGTACAGTCTATAATCAGGAATCCAATTTGAAACAGAAATTAGAACTTCTTTTTGCAATGAGACAGAGAAGGCAATGGCACCCCACTCCAGTACTCTTGCCTGGAAAATCCCATGGACGGAGGAGCTTGGTGGGCTGCAGTCCACGGGGTCGCTAAGAGTTGGACACGACTGAGCGACTTCACTTTCCCTTTTCACTTGCATGCATTGGAGAAGGAAATGGCAACCCACTCCAGTGTTCTTGCCTGGAGAATCCCAGGGACAGGGGAGCCTGGTGGGCTGCTGTCTATGGGGTCTCAGAGAGTCGGACACGACTGAAGTGACTTAGCAGCAGTAGCAGCAAGATGTTGTATCCACTGAAGGTAGGAACAACTGTTTAAACCACTTTCCCAATTAAGAAAATATGCTTGTCATAATGTGTCTTTAGATCATACTGTCTCTAAGACTTCATACCTGCTTTTGGGAAACGTATATTCATCTTTTACTTGGAACAGTGTGCCCTGCCAACCCTCCACCACCTGCTGTTCCTCATGTTGCTGTATTAGATTTGTGGTTCTTAACTCTATGGCGCAGAGTCACCTGGAGAGCTTAAAAAATCAAGATCCCACCCTCTGAAATTCTTATTTGTCTGTGCTAAAGTGTGGCTTGGGCTCTGGATAAAAATAGACCATCGTTTTTAAACACAACAGAGAAATAGAACAGGACAAATCTGTCTTCCCGGCTGAAAGATATTGGTATTTGAGAAAGACATCACTAAAGATAACGCTGTTCCAATATATTCTGAAAATATGAGTAGGATTGATGAAAAATAGTAGGGCCAAATCAACATCTGTGAACAACAAGGGATGTGGGAGGATGAAGTCAAACTGTGGGGGTTGGTGAGAGGGATGCAGAGCTGAGAATAGAATAATAAGACTAGGCAGAATGGTGTGTCCAAGAAGGAACTTTCCAGTGAAAATGATAATTTAAGGTGCTTTCTCCTTAGAGTGTTCACACTCTCTATGGACATGAATGTTTAGTCCATATCAAGTCTCATTTACCCCTCCATACCAAATCCTCCATAATAGCCCATGGTGACTGCTTCAAAAGTTGTTCATCTCCCATGAAAAGCCAAAGCACTAGCAATGAGGGTGTTACAGGCTGAATTGTGTTCCCCTCAGATTCATATGGAGAAGGCAATGGCACCCAACTCCAGCACTCTTGCCTGGAAAATCCCATGGATGGAGGAGCCTGGTAGGCTGCAGTCCATGGGGTCTCGAAGAGTCAGACACGACTGAGCGACTTCACTTTCACTTTTCACTTTCATGCATTGGAGAAGGAAATGGCAACCCACTCCAGTGTTCTTGCCTGGAGAATCCCAGGGACAGAGGGGTCTGGTAGGAGGCCGTCTATGGGGTTGCACAGAGTTGGACACGACTGAAGTGACTTAGCAGCAGCAGCAGATTCATATGTTCTAATACCCAGTATATCAAAATGTAATCTTATTTGGAGATAGGTTATCAAGCAATATAACAAAGAAAAGTTGTAGCCCTCCTCATAAAGTTCAATTTTTAATACCAAAATATGTCACTGCAGTACAATGGGAAATATTTGGTCCTTTATCTCCAGTTCCTGGCCCAAAGCTCCCAAGACCCTTGAAATTTCCTAAGAGATAAGAATGTCTTTTGGTATCCAAGCAAGCCTCTTTCAACCACAGCTGAGTTTACACTAATAAGGTGACTCTGGAGGGCCCCTAGACAGCTTCACAATGGGGACTGCTCCATCAAAAGACCAAGGCATAATTATAGGATTCGAACTTTTGACCCCACCCCCTGTCCTCCAGGAAAAGATAAGAGGCTAGATAGAGATTGCATTCAATCACCCATGGCCAATTATTAATCAATCATGCCTTATATAATGAAACTCCATGAAAACCCCTCAACAGTGGGATTCAGAGAGCTTCAGGGTTGGTGAACAAACACATCAAGGTGCTGGGGGTAGGATGTTCAGGAAGGGATGGAAGCTCCACGCCCCTTCCCCACTCCCCTGCATCTTCTCCACTGGGCTCTTTTTGAGTTGTATCCTTTATAATAACCCCGTAATAGTATGTAAAATACTGTCTTGAGTTCTGTGAGTTGCCCTAAAGTGCTAGTTGCTCAGTTGTGTGTGACTTTTTGCAAGCCCATGGACTGTAGCCCACCAGCCTCCTCTATCCATGGAGTTCTCCGGGCAAGAATACTGGAGTGGGTAGCCATTCCCTTCTCCAGGGGGTTGTCACAACTCAGAGATCGAACCTGGGTCTCCTGCATTGCAGGCAGATCCTTTACTACCTGAGCCACCAGGGAAACCTAGTTGCATTGTCCTAGGAAATTGTCAAACCTTAGGAGTGGCTTGAGGGAACCCTCGAATTTGTAGCCAAGTCAGACGGAAGTGCTGGTAACCTGGGATCTGATGCTTGCCACTGGCCTCTGAAGTGGGAATGGTCTTTGTGACAGAGCCTTTAGATCTGTGAAGTCTGATGCTAATTCCAGATAATTAGTGTCAGAACAGAATTGAATTGTCAGACAACCAGTTGGTGTTCAGAGAATCGAATAATTGCTAAATTGATGTGAATAGAATACAGGTACAAAGTAGGTGATTAAATAGCTAATCTCACTAAGGGGTAGTAAGTGGCTTCCCAGGTCGCTTAGGTGTAAAGAATCTCCCTGCAATGCAGGAGATTTGAGTTTGATCCCTGATCAGGAAGATCCCTGGAGGAGGAAATGACAACTCACTCCAGTATTCTTGCCTGGGAAATCCCATGGACAGAGAGCCTGTGGGCTATAGTCCATGGGGTCACAAGAGTCGGATATGACTTAGTGACTAAACCACCACCACCACCAAGGGATAAGAAGTAAAAAACAAAAGTATGAGAGACCCCTGTAAGTTAATGATCACTCAAGAAAGCAGGCTTGCCTAACAACAAAACCAAGCAGGCTTGCTTAGCAACAAAACTATGCAACGGAAGCATGAGACTTGCCCTAAAACAATAAAACAAGGTGAAACGAGACCCACATCCTGCCCAGTGAGGTAAGTTAATGATTCCTGAGACATGCTTCTAAAAACAAAAAATATAAGGAAAATGTGACATTATGCTAACACCTGAAATGATTTATCATATTGTAGGATATGTTTTTGACTTTTTGCTCATTTCCATTGCACCACGATGGTCCCACTTTGACCATGTAAGGACAAGAAAACTACCTCCCCCATCCACCCACCCAATGTGGAAGAGCAGCTGATGATGGAAGCTTGATGTCTGCTCAAGAATGAGGAAGAAGGTGGTCTTCTCCCCTTCCCCAATTTTCCTTTGATTATAAAACTATAGCCCACTAAGTTCTCAGGGTGGCACCCTCTTGCCTGCCTGCCTGTAAACCTCAGAAGCATCCTATTTTAATAAATCAATTCTTATCTATCACGTTGCCTCTTAATGAATTCTTTCTGTGTTGAGACAAAAAAACCTGAGCTCCTCGGAGCCCCCAAGATGAAGTTCTGGATTTCAAGTCACAAACGTTTGCATCCTGCAGGACAAATAATAAGATTATGGTCATACTGTGACCCATCCATTCACTTGCCATTTAAAGGACACTACCCCTTAAGGGTGTCTGCCCTTGTAACTCAAGCGGATGGGAAGACGAGACAACTGCCTCCCAGGAATTCCAGCCACAAATTCCCTAAGAGTCACCCTGGAGGTGTTGCTCCATCTTAAGCCTTAAGTTTCCTCCAAAGCCTGCTTGAAACCCAGCTTGACTTAGCAGCCTCTGCCTGGGCAGAGAGTGAGTGCAGACAGGAAGAGTGGGAGAACGTGGGTGAGGTCAGGAAGGAAACCGACCTAGGCTTAACCTCCCACCAGCCCTTCCTTTCTTCTCCCTCCTACTCCTGTTCTTCAAGGCCTTTTTCCTCCCTTTGGACAAGAAATAAAGGTAGGATGAAGTGCAAATTACTAGTTGGAGGCCACTGCAGTTTTTAAGTCTCCCACGATTCTCAGTTCCAAGCCAATTCGATTTCCCTGGGCCAAGTCAATTTCCTCTCACCTCTTCCATATACTTATCCTATATCAACATCCCACCTCTGATCCACATGCACCCCCAGAAATACCAATGCAAGCCTTCTGCCCTCCTTGTCTCTCAATTTTCTGTTCTTTCATCTGGTGAAATCACAAATCCTTTGGTGGATTTATGAGTTACTTTGTTAGTTTTCTTCAGACTTTCCACTGCAGGTTGGTGTAAGTGGAGAACTATTTAGGCTGAGCCTAGGTTTCAGGAAGATATGGTGTCAAATTCCTCTTGCTCCATATTACCTATGTGTCTTTGTATAAATTACTTGAAACTCCTGAACTTTTCTTTTTATAAAATGCAGATTTCAATTAAACAACTTGATATGTAGTCAGATTTAATTTGATTGTTAGCTAGGTTGCAGCTGTCACTTATAATTATATAAAGCTATTAAGATCATATAACTTTTGAAGTAATCTTGGAAATTAAACTATTCTAAAAATGTGATTTGACTATTTATTTTTATCCTCCTGATAAATGCATGCATTGTGGTTTAGAAACTTGATATTGAGCTTGAATGGAGTAAACATCACAGCAAGAAAGAATACTTGAGATTTGTGCATTCGTCCTTCACCCCCAGGGTTCTGATAGTTATATGAAAACAGAGTGGTTACCTGTTCAGACACCTGCAAAGAGACTGTCCTTTGTTCTTCCCCAGGATGTTTCATTTGCAGACTTTAACATGCAAAGTATCTTATGTTTGGATGCTAAAAATCAAGTATTATGTATTTCATGAGTGATATCAGAACTTTTTATACTGACAGAATTCTGTCAATACCCAATTTTCACTTTATACAATGATTTAGAATCCCATTTTGTAATTAACAGTTTATTATTTTAATATAGCATGGGAAACTGATATATATATATATTTGCATTTTCAGCATTTGATGTTTTTCAAATATTCCGAGTAATACATTCTTTTTTTTTAGTACATTTTTATAATGTGTGAAAACAACACTATAAAAGAACAGATGAGCAAATCTGTTGTCTGCTACCACTCTCAATAACACTCCCCTGCCACTCACACACACACACACACACACACACACACACACACACACACACACACAGTAACTAGATTCATGTGTGTTCTTTCATACCATTTTCTCCATCAAATTTATACATGCACATCTGTATATCCATAGGATTGCTATTGTTTTTATTTTTTAACAAAACAGAATTATAGTATATATATTTCTATAAAATGTGGACTTTTTCCACTCACTTGCTGCTAAGTCGCTTCAGTCGTGTCCAACCCTGTGCAACCCCATAGACGGCAGCCCACCAGGCTTCCCCATCCCTGGGATTCTCCAGGCAAGAACACTGGAGTGCGTTGCCATTTCCTTCTCCAATGCATGAAACTGAAAAGTGAAAGTGAAGTCACTCAGTCGTGTCCGACTCTAGCGACCCCATGGACTGCAGCCTACCAGGCTCCTCCGTCCATGGGATTTTCCAGGCCAGAGTACTGGAGTGGGGTGCCATTGCCTTCTCCTTCCACTTATATGTATGTAAAATGCCTAGTACCTGTAGATATAGATCTAATTTGATCTATTTTCTAAAGATTTTACACATATATTCACATCCATTAAAAATTTCATACATAGAGGTTCATATCAAACATTTTGGGAAATTTTTTGTTCAGTGCTTATTTTTCTCTTTATTTTTTACTTCTTTACATCTTTCAGTGGCCACAGGACTGGAAAAGGTCAGTTTTCATTCCAATCCCAAAGAAAGGCAATGCCAAAGAATGCTCAAACTACCGCACAATTGCACTCATCTCATACGCTAGTAAAGTAATGCTCAAAATTCTCCAAGCCAGGCTTCAGCAGTTTTTGAACTGTGAATATCCAGATGTTCAAGCTGGATTTAGAAAAAGCAGAGGAACCAGAGATCAAATTGCCAACATCCGCTGGATCATGGAAAAAGCAAGAGAGTTCCAGAAAAACATCTATTTCTGCTTTATTGACTATGCCAAAGCCTTTGACTGTGTGGATCACAATAAACTGTGGGAAATTCTGAGAGATGGGAATACCAGACCACCTGACCTGCCTCTTGAGAAATTTGTATGCAGGTCAGGAAGCAACAGTTAGAACTGGACTTGGAACAACAGACTGGTTCCAAATAGGAAAAGGAGTACGTCAAGGTTGTGTATTGTCACCCTGCTTATTTAACTTCTAGGCAGAGTACATCATGAGAGACGCTGGACTGGAAGAAACACAAGCTGGAATCAAGATTGTTGGGAGAAATATCAATAACTTCAGATATGCAGATGACACCACCCTTATGGCAGAAAGTGAAGAGCAACTCAAAAGTCTCTTGATGAAAGTGAAAGTGGAGAGTGAAAAAGTTGGCTTAAAGCTCAACATTCAGAAAACTAAGATCATGGCATCTGGTCCCATCACTTCATGGGAAATAGATGGGGAAACAGTGGAAACAGTGTCAGACTTTATTTTTGGGGGCTCCAAAATCAATGCAGATGGTGACTGCAGCCATGAAATTAAAAGACGCATACTCCTTGGAAGGAAAGTTATGACCAACCTAGATAACATATTCAAAAGCAGAGACATTACTTTGCCAACAAAGGTTCGTCTAGTCAAGGCTATGGTTTTTCCAGTGGTCATGTATGGATGTGAGAGTTGGACTGTGAAGAAGGCTGAGTGCCAAAGAATTGATGCTTTTGAACTGTGGTGTTGGAGAAGACTCTTGAGAGTCCCTTGGACTGCAAGGAGATCCGACCAGTCCATTCTGAAGGAGATCAGCCCTGGGATTTCTTTGGAAGGAATGATGCTAAAGGTGAAACTCCAGTACTTTGGCCACCTCATGCAAAGAGTTGACTTATTGGAAAAGACTCTGATGCTGGGAGGGATTGGGGGCAGGAGGAGAAGGGGATGACAGAGGATGAGATGGCTGGATGGCATCACCGACTCGATGGACGTGAGTCTGAGTGAACTCTGGGAGTTGGTGATGGATAGGGAGGCCTGGCGTGCTGAGATTCATGGGGTCAAAAAGAGTTGGACACGACTGAGCGACTGATCTAATCTGGTCTTACATCTTTCATTTCCTTTTCTATATTCAGATTCAATTAATTGTGAATTTAATGATTTTATCACATGGTTTTGTGATTCTAAGAATTTCCTATTATAGCCTTTGTTCAAACTTCTATTGAGCTATGCTTTCAGGTCAGTTCAGATGCTATATATTCTTTGTGTCCTGTAGATTGTAAGCTGTCATCTGAATTTGTGTATCTGCAAATACATTTTACAAATCTATCATCTATCCATTGACTTTGGTACCTTCTGTCATATTTATACATGTTTAATGTGTCTTTTATACTATCTGAATTTCCTGTCCTGATTTAAAAATTCTATCTCATACACAGGCAGCATGTGTAACTTCTTAGATTTTCTTCTAAGATTCTCATTTATTTCTTTAAATCAATTTTTTTAAGTCTTTAATTCAGCTGGAATTTAAATGTCAACTGTTCTGAATAAACTATCTTTTCCCCCAGTGAAACAGAGTGCCAACGTTACTATATATCAAAAATTCATTAGTATTACAGCTTATTTTTTTGATTTCCTATTTTGTTCCAACAATCTATTTATCTATTTAAATGTCAAAATAAATTCTACAGTAGCTTATGTCTGGCAAGGCAATATCCTTATCATGATATTTATTTTTCATACTTTTTTTAAAGCTATATTTGTTACTTATTTTTCCATGAGACCATCTTTTGGATAAGGAAATGGCAACCCACTCCAGTATTCCTGCATGGGGACAGAAGGACCTGGTGGGCTACAGTCCATGGAGTTGCAAGAATTGGACATGACTTAGCAAGCAAACCACCACCACCACCAAGAACATCTTTTATGAAATTACCAAAACCTCTTTTTACAATTGTAATTGGAATTAATATTATTTTGGAACCATTGATATTTTTATTTACTTAATGTTACCATTTAAAACCACGATATGTCTTTCTAATCACATGAATATCCTTTTATGTCTCTCAATAGGAACCAATTTTTTCCTCTAAGTTTTCTGCTAAACTTTCCTATTAAGTTCTGATGCCTTTCTTCTTAAATTCATTCCTAAGTACTTTATCATTTTTTTAACCATTACAAATAGAATATTTTCTTACTTTTATTTCTGGTTACCATTATCACAGAGAAAACCCACTGCTTTTAATATATTTATTGTATATCCAGTTATTTTACATCATTTTTCTATTAGTTCTTATTATGATACTATTCTGTAGATGATGTACTTGTTGATTTTCTAGCTATACAACTCATCAGTAAAAAGAAACATTTTCATGACTTCTCCAAAAGTTTGCTTTTGTTTTAATTAAAACAATTTTAATATTTGACCATTTAGAATGATATATTTAGTTTTGAGGGTATTTGAGAATAAATGATTATTTCACACACATTAACTACTTTTTCATTATAATTATCTGGATTTTTAAAATTAATACTAATAATCTCCAATAATTAATAGTAAATAAAAACTAAATGTTAGCTTCTCCACATACATACACATTAGATGGTAAGGTAAAATTAATCATATAACAATTTATTAGCAATCAGCAATCAAAACAGTCAAACAATCTATTTCAAAAAATCAATGAAGCTCTACCTTCTCTTCAACTTTTAAGAACTCCAAAGAATACCTTGCCTGGAAAGTGCAGCTCTTCACAAATAAAGCAGATATTCTGGAGGATCCACTAATCTAGTCAAATCAGGCAGGGAACACAGTTTCAAATGACTTTATACATGTAGAAGGCTGCCCTGAAGGTGTCAGGTGAAAAACTAGGTTCCAGACAATAGCCATGTGAATGAACCATCTTGCAAGTGAGTCCTCTGGCCCATTTAAGCCTTCAGATTAAGTATCGGGTCCCACCAATATCCTTACCTTATGAAAGACTCATATGGTAATAAGAGGTAATGAGAGGGTCATGAGTAACGAGAGGGCCATTACCATTCAGCTAAGCTGCTCCAAAATTCCTCACTCACATAAACTACAACATAATACATCTTTGGTACTTTAGTTCATCAAATTTTGGGTTATTTTTTTAATGCAGCCATAATCTCTTATGCTTTATGCTTAAGGTCAAATGGTCGATCATAAAAATTGTATTCCTTCATACTAAATTAAATTGGAGAAATATGTTTCATTTCTACCATTCAGAAATTGCAAAGTAGGAAAAGGTTGATATGAAAAAAATCCCTTTCCCTTCCTCAGTGTACATAGTTCACATGTTTCTTACTTACTTTCTTACTTCACATCTTTCACATCTTACTCTGTTAATTTATGTTGACATCTTTCCCTTTTTTACTTCAGTCGTATCCAACTCTTTGCAACTCCATGAACTATAGCTGCCAGGCTTCTCTGTCCATAGGATTCTCCAGGCAAGAATACTGGAGTGAGCTGTCATGATGCCCTCTAGGGGATCTTCCCAATCCAGGGATCGAACCCACGTCTCTTATGTCTCCTGCATTGGCAAGTGGGTTCTTTACCATTAGCGCCACCTGGGAAGCCCATTCCTCTACTACAGCCCTCCATCTCCCTCGCACCTCTTAGGATGAGACTTGTAGATGCTCCATTCTTCCTATTTCCACTCACAGATTCCGTTTCTCCCCTACCACCTCTCAAACACCTCATTCCAATCTGTGTTATGAGTTACTTGCTGTTCATTGTGGTCCATTCTCCAGAATATTCCTCCTATAGAATATCTGGATGATGTATATGTTGTATCATTTTCTACCTATAAATGTGTTTATTTCATCATGCTAATGGAACTGCATTTGGCTGCTTACAAAATCCATGGGTGCACTTCTTTTTCTGAGTAATCTGTAGATGTCATTCTGTGGGTGGCAACTCCTGATTCTGCACATGAGAAGTCTGTTCAGTTCAGTTCATTTCAGTTCCTCAGTCATGTCTGACTCTTTGTGACCCCATGAATTACAGAAGGCCAGGCCTCCCTGTCCATCACCAACTCCCGGAGTTCACCCAAACTCATGTCCATCGAGTCGGTGATGCCATCCAGCCATCTCATCCTCTGTCGTCCCCTTCTCCTCCTGCCCCCAATCCCTCCCAGCATCAGAGTCTTTTCCAATGAGTCAACTCTTCGCATGAGGTGGCCAAAGTACTGGAGTTTCAGCTTTAGCATCATTCCTTCCAAAGAAATCCCAGGGCTGATCTCCTTCAGAATGGACTGGTTGGATCTCCTTGCAGTCCAAGGGACTCTCAAGAGTCTTCTCCAACACCACAGTTCAAAAGCATCAATTCTTTGGCACTCAGCCTTCTTCACAGTCCAACTCTCACATCCATACATGACCACTGGAAAAACCATAGCCTTGACTAGACGAACCTTTGTTGGCAAAGTAATGTCGCTGCTTTTGAATATGTTATCTAGGTTGGTCATAACTTTCCTTCCAAGGAGTAAGCGTCTTTTAATTTCATGGCTGCAATCACCATCTGCAGTGATTTTGGAGCCCCCAAAAATAAAGTCTGACACTGTTTCCACTGTTTCCCCATCTATTTCCCATGAAGTGATGGGACCAGATGCCATGATCTTAGTTTTCTGAATGTTGAGCTTTAAGCCAACTTTTTCACTCTCCTCTTTCACTTTTATCAAGAGGCTTTTTAGTTCCTCTTTACTTTCTGCCATAAGGGTGGTGTCATCTGCATATCTGAGGTTATTGATATTTTTCCCGGCAATCTTGATTCTAGCTTGTGCTTCTTCCAGCCCAGCATTTCTCATGATGTACTCTGCATAGAAGTTAAATAAGCAGGGTGACAATATACAGCTTTGACATACTCTTTTTCCTATTTGGAACCAGTCTGTTGTTCCATGTCCAGTTCTAACTGTTGCTTCCTGACCTGCATATAGGGTTCTCAAGATGAACTATGGATGGAGGTTCATGACATTGTACAGGAGACAGGGATCAAGACCATCCCCATGGAAAAGAAATACAAAAAAGCAAAATGGCTGTCTGGGGAGGCTTTACAAATAGCTGTGAAAAGAAGAGAAGTGAAAAGCAAAGGAGAAAAGGAAAGATATAAGCATCTGCATGCAGAGTTCCAAAGAATAGCAAGGAGAGATAAGAAAGCCTTCCTCAGCGATCAATGCAAAGAAATAGAGGAAACCAACAGAATGGGAAAGACTAGAGATCTCTTCAAGAAAATTAGAGATACCAAGGGAATATTTCATTCAAACATGGGCTTGATAAAGGACAGAAATGGTACGGACCTAACAGAAGCAGAAGATATTAAGAAGAGGTGGCAAGAATACACAGAAGAACTGTACAAAAAAAGATCTTCATGAACCAGATAATCATGATGGTGTGATCACTGACCTAGAGCCAGACATTCTGGAATGTGAAGTCAAGTGGGCCTTAGAAAGCATCACTATGAACACAGCTAGTGGAGGTGATGGAATTCCAGTTGAACTATTTCAAATCCTGGAAGATGATGTGTGAAAGTGTTGGACTCAATATGCCAGCAAATCTGGAAAACTCATCAGTGGCCACAGGACTGGAAAAGGTCAGTTTTCATTCCAATCCCAAAGAAAGGCAATGCCAAAGAATGCTCAAACTACCACACAATTGCACTCATATCACATGCTAGTAAAGTAATGCTTAAAATTCTCCAAGCCAGGTTTCAGCAATACGTGAACCATGAACTTCCAGATGTTCAAGCTGGTTTTAGAAAAAGCAGAGGAACCAGAGATCAAATTGCCAATATCCACTGGATCATGGAAAAAGGAAGAGAGTTTCAGAAAAACATCTATTTCTGCTTTATTGACTATGCCAAAGCCTTTGACTGTGTGGATCACAATAAACTGTAGAAAATTCTGAAAGGGATGGGAATACCAGACCACCTGACCTTCCTCTTGAGAAATCTATTACCAACCTGAATTTTTAAATTAGTCTTCAACATAACTTGTTCTTTCTACCAGGAGGCCTAGGCATTTTTTTTTTTTTTATCCTTGGACTTTAGGAGTTTATTAAAACTTGCCTCAATAAACCTCACTGTCCATTCAGGTCTTTCTTCAGTTGAGGAAATTTTTCTTCTGTTATTTCTTTAATTATTGCCTTTCTGCACAATCTTCTTGTTTTCCCTTCTGAAACTCTTATTATTTGCATGTTATGTCTCCTGTGACTCTTTTTAAAGAGTCATCTTTTTCTCATCTTTTTCTCTTGAATTCTATCTCTTTGTAGTTTGATCAAGTAGTCTCAGAAAATTTCCTCCACTTGATTTTCCCAACATCTAATTTAAATCTCTGTAAGGACTAGCTCTCCTTCAATTTATCTGCTGATATTTTACTTAAAATATTATGTCACTTAGTTGCCAGAATCACTTCTCTGCAACACAAACCTTCTTATCTTCTTTAAATTTTATTTTTCAAGTTGCATACAGATCACCCACCAGCTCTTGGAAGGGCAGGGGTTGCCTCTCCTGCTGGCTTCTTCTTTCTCTGTCTGGGCAGTGGGAACATTCTAGTGTGTGGTTTTTTTCTTTGTCTGCTCATTTGGGACCAGCCACTGGACTATCCTAAGTCACACAGTGGACTCTGCTCCCATGGGAGTAGATGTAGCCAGCAGATTTTCTGACTCCCATGTAATTACATGAGGAAACTTAGCTGTTCCTTAGTCTCTTGAAACATTTCAATCATGGGAGTTGGGTGGACTCAGCTCATTGGTTCAGTTTTTCCTCTGTGATCATAAATAATAGACCAACATGACCCAGCCTCCCAGGATCCAGATCTGGTTCAAACTCACCACATCGCTTATCTGTGTTGCACCCAGGCTCGTTTATGTCCAAAGCATGGAAACTCCTGCAAAAATGCTCTCATTCACATCCTCCATGCTCTAACTGCCTTGTAGCCCCAACAGCCATTTGGCTACAAGGAGAAAGAATTAAATTTGAATTTGGGAATGACAATGACCAGAATGTTTTAGCAATCACATTTTCAAAATCCTTTTCTGTCTTTAGGATTTATTCCTTAACTAAGAGGTGATGCCAATTTGTGTCTAACACATGCTGTTAGACAACATCCCAATCCCCAAGCATCTATTTACATCCTCTTATTTACATGCAAGCAGAGCATTTTTGAATGTTGCCTATAATTAGGATATTTCTGATACAAACCATATTGCAAGGACAGATGATAGCTGTTGTTGATGTACGGGAAGATCAGTAAAAAAATATTTCAATTTTCCTGGTCTCAGTTTTGAAGCAAGCAGAAAGTATAACAAAGGAATAAGACAGACGAAGATGCCAGTAGCACCTTAATTAGCTATTTAAGAACATAGCTTAAGCACTGTGGTAGTTCATTTCTTAAAAAGGCACCCCTCCCACCCACCTTTGATCACCTCCCAGTATTAACTGGTACAGCCATCCCTTGCCTATTAAAGCCTGGGTGGCTCTGGGATTCAACTGTAAACAACAGATTACATCCGAAGTAGATCAGAAGAGGCCTTCCACTTTCCACTTTGGTCTCTTGGAATGCCCACTCTGGGAAAAGTCAGCCATAATATCTCAGAGAAATTCACTACTCTGAGACCACCACAACGTGAGGCAGCCCAAGCTAACCTCCTTGTGGAGGGGTAGATTTGCCTAGGTAGCTCTAGTTGTTTCAACCATCGCAGCCCAGGCAAAGATAAGTCAGTGAAAACCTTGAACATTCTAGCCCTGCTGGAGAAACACTGAGGAACCCAGATGATGGCCAGAATCAAAGTCCAAAACAGATGGCTCCAGTCAAACCAGATGAGCCAAATCCAGCTATTTCAGCCAACCTTAGGCTCTAGTCATCACAGAGTAGATACAGGTCATCCTTGCTGCGTCCTGTCCAAATTTCCAACCCCAAAACTTATGAACTTAATAAAAATGCTGTTTTACATTGCTAAGATTTTTTTAATTGGAGCTTAGTTGGTTTACAGTGTTGTGTTAGTTTATGCCGCACAGCAAAGTGAATTAGCTATTTGTATACATATATGTCCTCTTCATCACCACAGAGCATTGAGTAGGGTTTCTCTGTGCTATTAATATAGAGTAAGTTCTCATTAGTTACCTATTTTATACATAGTATCTATAATATATATGTATAAATTCCAGTTTCCCAATTCATCCCCCTCTCCCTTTTCCCCCTTGGTGTCCATACACTTGTTCTCTATATCAGTGTCTCTATTTCTGCTTTGCAAATAGATTCATCTGTACCAGTTTTCTAGATTCCATATGTATGTGTTACTATATGATGTTTTGTTTCTCTTTCTGACTTACTTCACTCTTTATGACAGTCTCTAGGTCCACCCATGTCTCAGCAAATGGCACAATTTTGTTGCTTTTTATGGTTGAGTAATATTCCATTGATATATGTGCCACGTCTTCTTTATCCATTCCTCTGTTGATATGCCATTAAGTTTTTGGATGCTTTGCCACACAGCAATAACTGGGAAAGGTGTGCAGTAACAATGGGCTTGCTGTTACCCACTCTGTCATGCACAGCACTGGATAATCATTAGCCTCTCCAAGCAGGGGTGCCTCCAATGAATAGACTAGGATATATGCTTTCTGAAGGCAGACTGCCTTCCATGACAATGAGAAAGGAAGGAGCTGAGATACACATATCCTCTTTCCCTCCAAATTCATCAATCAGATAACTCACTCCACTACTGGGGGAGAAATAAAGGAAATGATGAGGAAGCCTAAGACATCAGGAATTATTAGCAGAACATTTCTTCAGAGAGGAAATAATTCCCTGTCCCAGATACCCAAAGGGAAAGGATTCTGGACCAGAAAGATATATTCAGCGAATATAGGAGGGGTGGTTGTGAGTAAGGTCGTGCTTTCTACAAGACCTATACTTGGATATATGCACTTCAAGAAACAGAGCTCACTGTAAGTTGAAAAACCTACCTATAGAAATTTGAAATTTTATTATTTTGGTAGAGCAGCCATAACGAAAACCACAGACAGGATGGAGTACCAACAGAAACTTCTTTTCTTGCAGTCCTAGAGGCTTGGAGAAAGGTCTGATTTTCCCTGAGATCTCTCTCTCTGGCTTGCAGATGGCTGCCTTCTACCTTCCTGTCCTCAAGTCCCTTTGTCTGTCCTAATCCCCTCTTCCTATAAGGACACTAGTTCTTGGATTAGGCCTCATTTTAACTTAATTACCTCAGTAAAGACTCTGTCTCTAATACAAACCGAAGATGGGCTTACTTTACCATCAATCTTGTTTGTACACTTGGATTAAATCTCATGTAAAGTGACTGTTTTTCTGTCTGGTTCTTAAGTCTTGCTTTCATGATAACATTACACTTGAGAGCAAATGATACTAAACAGTGAGGGTTGATACTGAGAAGGGCCCAGTGGGGCTCCTGGGCACAAAGCCTTTCTGTATTCCGCATTTCTTTGATTACAGGAAATAGCCATCATTCAGCCTCCATAACCTTCCCTGAGTTCCAATGGGCAGATTCAAGCAGTTGCTAACTAGAGAAGGGAGGGGATATGAGATCAGGGAGAACAGTCAAGAGTAGCCTTGGGGCAAGGCCCTTGTTCCCCACCAATGTAAACACACAACAATATCTTTGACCTATTTTGCAGATACTGAAACCCCCTCCAGATGGGAGATGTTAATGATTTAAAATGGTATGTTGCCACAAGCAGGGAGACCCCAGAGCAGTTGGACCTGAAGGCTGACTATGCTGGCTCCTACTTACTCACCACCAACCCATCAGAAGAATGTCCACAAGCTGGTTATCCCCTTTGAACCATTACTATAAAAACTTCTCACCATCCTCTCCAAGTTGGGACACACAATTTTTTTGAGGCAGGGGTCCACTGTGTCCCTCTTTGCCTAGCAAAGTAATAAAAGTTCCCTGGTGGCTCAGATGGTAAAGCATCTGCCTGCAATGTGGGAGACCCAGGTTCAATCCCTGGGTTGGGACGATCACCTGGAGAAGGAAATGGCAACCCACTCCTGTACCCTTGCCTGGAAAATCCCATGGACAGAGGAGCCTGGTAGACTACAGTCCATGGGGTCGCAAAGAGTCAGACACGACTGAGCGAGTTCACTTTCTTCCCTACTTCACCCAAAACTCCACCTTTGAGATTTGGTTCGGCACCAGTGTACAGAGAAGCTGAGCTTTCATCATCACAAGTGAGCAATAAAATTGAGTATTTTGCTGAGGAAATATCTAAGGAAAATGTGGAAGGAGCAGACTGTTTGCTCTTGACTGCTCACAGTAAAATGGGGGAAGAGACAGGCGGTTTAAAGGTGGAATTGTTCATCAGGAAGGAACAGAAACTTAAAGGTACAGAACATTCTTAGCCTATCCATATTGTAAAACTGAGAAGGTCTATTGAGAAACAACTTTCACGATGTGGCCAAACCACCATCTGATAAGGCAATTTAGTCAGACTTCTAAACAGAAGCCAGGAGCTATGTTTCAATGGAAGAATGACCCCCTGCTTCTCCCCAAGGTGATCCAAAACTCATGAAAACAATTTCAAAAGAAGGGCCACCAGTGCCTGCGGGACCTCCATGCTCTTTGGCCTGTGTTAAATAAAATTAATATTTTATGACACGATAATAAAAATTTAAACATAAAGAATTTTCTCTGTCCTTTTGTCTCCTCTCTCCCCTCTACCATGCATTGCATATCTGCACTATGCATCAGCCAAACTTCCCCATCAGCAGAAGTACCTGCTCGACCATAAACCATAATCATTCTTCTAGCATCAACAAGACAATTCCTTAAAGGATAACATTCTTTCTTGATCTTGTAAGGGGCCATAAGGATGGCTAGAACTGGATTGTGGAAACTGTCAATACCACATAATTTAACATGCAGCCCTCTGTCTCAAAATTTATATAACTTGTATATAATTTATATATATTATACAAATAAAATGTATATCAACGTATGTAACTGCTCTGGCTTCTAATGGGCAAAACAGTTCTCAGTTTCTGGGTCTTCTCTACTGGCACAGAGTGCAATTACCGGGGAGGCAGGGGACGTGGCTACCTTAACCTAGATTTGCAAGGAAAAGAGTGTCAGAGCCACAAGTGTGCCATCCAGGCACAAAAACACTGTAGGAGTGGGGCTACCACAGAGAGCACCCCACTAGGGTGGTGCCCACTAGAACCTGACTCCGGGACAGTAGAACTACCAGCAGGCAATTCCAGTCCAGGAAAGCCACAGGCACAGGACTGAAACCAGGGGGAAGGGGGCAGAGATAAACAACCATTAAAAGAATGATACAGCTTTGATGATAGGACATAACTGGTTAGAACCCATTAGGCCCAAGATGGCGGAAAATTCAACTTCCAGTGAACCCTGAGTCTCAGTATACACTCATTGTAATACATCAGCGTATGTTAAACGACACAGCCACAGGTGCCATGACAGTTCCAAGGCCAACCATAAAAGGCCAAAAAAGTGGGCAGTGGCCCAATTCCTGAAAATCCCTGCCCCTTCCCCAAAATAGTTGGAATAAAACCCCCACTCATTAGCCTATGAAATTACCTAGCTCATAAATACCAACCACTGCATATTTTGGGGCCTCTCACCTTCTGAGATCGTCCACCCTCTATCTGTGGAGTGTGCTTCTCCTAGGACCACTCTTGCCTTTTCAGGATGAACTGCATTCTGTTTTGGAATATGTATCTCTCTTAATAAATCCACTTCTTACTTATCACTTTGTCTCTCACTGCATTCTTTCTGCACCAAGGCAAAAAGAACCTGAACTAGGTCCTAAGACCAGGTGTGTGACTTAAAAGGTAGCGGTTCAGGGCCCAATGTGTGTTGTGCAGTTTCAGGACTACATCCAACCTGTGAGAGCTATGGTGGGGTTCATGTCAGCAAAGTCAGGGGTATGGGGCCTCCCAAAGCTGGGAGGGCAGGGCAACCTGGAGGCTTAAGGGCTGAAGCCCTGCAGAGCAAAGCTGGGGACCCACATCTCAGTCTAGAAGGTGGAACCTCTGCCCCAGCACAGTTGGTGAGCAGGACAAAAAAATCAAAGAAGATTCTTACGTCTTAAGGTTTCCGACTTGCTCAGGATCTGTAACTCCTCTCTTCTTGCCTTTTGGAATGGGGATATCTGTCCTGTGCCTGTCCCACCATTATACTTTGGAAGTACAAAACTTGATTTCACAGGCTCACAGCTGAAGGGGAACTGCCTCAGGATGAATCCACCTGGAGTCTGACCCATACCTGATTTTGATATTTACATGAGACCGAAATGGAAGGAGTTAAGACTTCTGAAGCTACTGAATGTATTTTGCACGTGAGGATATACACTTGGGGGAGACAGGGATGGGATGCAATTAGCTGAATGTTTGCCTCCCCAAAATTCATATGTTGAAATCCTAATCTCCAAGGTGATTGCATTAGAAAGTGGGCCCAGTGATTAGGTCATGAGGGCAGAGCTCTCATGAATGGCCCTTATAAAAAGACTCCAGAGGGTGGGAGGAATGGAGAGAGTAGCATAGAACTATATACACTACCATATGTAAAATAGATAGCCAATGGGAATTTGCTGTGTGACGCAGGGGCTCTGTAACAACCTACAGGGGTGGAATGGGGTGAAAGGTGGGAGGGAGGCTCAAGAGAGAGGGGACATATGTATATACCCATAGTTGATTCATGTAGATGTATGGCAGAAAACAACACAGTATTGTAAGGCAATTATTCTTCAATTAAAAATTAATTAATTAAAAAATGAGAGACTCCAGAGAGATCCCTCAGTCCTTCTGCCATGTGAGGTTATATTTAAAAAAAAAAAAAGGCTGTCTAGGAAGCAGGCCTTCACCAGACACCAGATCCGCCAGTACCTCGATTTTGGATGTCTCAGCCTCCAGAATTGTGAGAAATAAATTCCGTTGTTTATAAGCCACCCAGTTTATGGCATACCTGTTATGGTAGGCAAAACTGACAGTCCCAGTTTCAAGATTTAAGAAATGTATTTAATAGATTTTATTTTTTAGAGCAGTTTTAGTTTTATAGCAAAACTGAGCAGAAAGTACAAAGTTCTCATTTACTCACACCCAATAGGTTGTATCCTTTAATCTGTCTTTTGTTCTTTTATTATTAAAAAAAACTACTGATACTTGCAAAAACTATCATTTAGATAGTTGGTTGTCAGTGGGGGCTGGGATTCCAGAAGGTAGAAATGATGATACTGGAGAAAGATGGGATGAGTTAGTATTTGGCCTCAACTGTACCCTCACTTTGGAGTTGCCTCGCCTGGTATTTCGGAGAAGGCAATGGCACCCCACTCCAGTACTCTTGCCTGGAAAATCCCATGGGTGGAGGAGCCTGGTAGACTGCAGTCCATGAGGTCGCTAAGAGTCGGACACGACTGAGAGACTTCACTTTCACTTTTCACTTTCATGCTTTGGAGAAGGAAATGGCAACCTGCTCCAGTATTCTTGCCTGGAGAATCCCAGGGATGGGGGAGCCTGGTGGGCTGCCGTCTATGGGGTCGCACAGAGTTGGACACGACTGAAGCGACTTAGCAGCAGCAGCCTGGTATTTGGGTCCAGTGCCAGAGATTCATTGATCTGGAATGCTGAGTTAGAAAGAATCCAGATGATTCTAAGTGTGTCAAGATTTA
Source organism: Bos javanicus (assembly GCF_032452875.1). Lineage (NCBI taxonomy): Eukaryota > Metazoa > Chordata > Mammalia > Artiodactyla > Bovidae > Bos > Bos javanicus. The sequence goes on from NC_083881.1 coordinate 45,558,564, forward strand.
TAACCAAGAAGACAAAGCCGTGTTCAATCAAAGTGGGGACAATTAGACAGTTAAAAAGTGTTTCTTTCATCCAGACTGAGGTTTTGCCTTTCAATTAGTATGTGTGAAAGTGGAAATGGAGGCACCAGTCAGTCCTCACGCCTGGGGCTATGGGATATCAGATCAAATTGCTCCTTTTGCCCTGGACTTAGTCACAGCATCATAACCATAAGCTATCTTTTTATCTCTCAGAAATAGCCAGTTCACTTTTACTTTCAACCCTCAAAGCTAATTTCTTCAAATAGAGTTTTGATTTTCCATTTCATCCTAAAAATGCTTTACCTGAACCAAGGGATGGCTGAGGTTTCAGCAATTCTCTTTGCAGCCTTGCAGTTGTGAATAAGCTAGTTATTGCCTGACTATCTCACTGACATCTGCCTCTTTTCAGTTTTCCATTTAGAAATGGAGGCAGGTGTTGAAGAAATTGGAATGAGGACAGTCCAGACACCCTTTCCTTGAAATCTCCACTTGTGTCTACAATCCTCTGGATTTCTAAAGCCTGGCATGAATAATCCCCAGAGGCACCATTGAAAATGGAATCTTGTTTTATTATTCTGAGAACTTTCATCCCTTCCCCCTCCTTCCAATCCAGGTCTTCCTGGTTTGGTTATACCCATGTTGCTGTGGGCAGTATAGGAGTCACGGATCTGAGCTCCATCATCCTCAGGTTTCTCTGAAATCGGCTGGGAAGAAAGCGTAGCTCCCCTGGTAAAGAATCTGCCTGCACTACAGGACACCTGGGTTGGATCCCTGGTTGGGGAGATTCCCTGGAGAAGGGAAAGGCTACCCACTGCAGTATTCTGGCCTGGAGAATCCCATGGACTCTATAGTCCATAGGGTCACAAAGAGTCGGACACAACTGAGCAACTTTCACTTCGCAGGATGTGCACAGGACCCTTCCCTTGTGTTTTTGTCAGCAGAAATAGTCCACTCCCCATTGCAGAGTCTGTCTGGAAAGGCGGATGAGATGAGGGGCTCTGGGCTTTCCATTTTCCAGTCCCATGTCACGTGTTTCAAGTCCAAGTTCAGATGTGCTGTATCTGACACCTGCCAAGTCAGGAACTAGCACTGGGGAAGAAAGACAAGATCAGAGGTGCCCTTCCTAACAGCTATCTTTCACCAACCCTAGTGAGCGTTGCCTTCAAGGATTCAGAGCCTCCTTCACAGCGTCTGGAGGCGCACCTCATCCAGCACACTGCATAGAATGGAGCAAGGGGCCAGGACTTCTCAAAACTTCAAAACCCCCATAGTTTTCTGGTCTTGAGAAGCTTTTTCCATCTCTCCCTGGGTCTTTTCTTTTTTTAAAATTGAAGTATAGTTGATGTATAATATTATATAAGTTAAAGGTGTACAATATTCACAATTTTTTGAAGGCCATACTCCACTTATGGTCATTATAAAATATTGGATACATTCCCTAAGTTCTATAATATACCCTTGTAGCTTGTACCTCTTAATCCCTACCCCTATATTGCCCCTTCCCCTTTCGCTCTCCCTACTGGTAACCACTGGTTTGTTCTCAATATCTGTGAATCTGTCATTTTTTTGTTATATCTGCTAGTCTTTTGTGCTTTTTAGACTCCACATATAAGTGATATTATCCAGTATTTGTCTTTCTCTCTCTGACTTATGTCACTGAGCTTACACCCTTCAAGTTCAGCCTCCCTCCTCGCTCCTTCAATGAACCTTGCATTCCTAATAAAAGAATATAAGAGTGAGAAGCGGAGTTACTTGCTTCTAGAGGTCTGGAAAACTCTGCTTCTTGGGCCAAGGCCAAAGCCTCTGTTAGAATCGGAAAGTCGGTCTGCATTCTTAGGCTAGGAAAGGGGAAAAGTACCTTTTGTTCACTTCAAGAAAACGAATAACATATCACATCATCCTGCCTTAAAAACTAACATTAGGGGAAAACAAATATTGTATATATTAACACATACATCTGGAATCTAGAAAAATAGTACAGATGAGCTTATTGACAAAGAAGTAGAGACACAGACATAGAGAACGAACACATGGATACCGAGTGGGGGAAGGAGGGGATAGGACGAATCTGGAGACTGGGTTTGACATATATACACTACTATGCATCAAAGAGATAACTAATGAGAACCTACTTTATAGCACAGGGAACGTCACTCAATGGTCTGTGGTGATCTAAATGGGAAGGAAATCTAAAAAAGAGGGGATATATGTATATGTATGTCTGATTCACTTTGCTTTATAGCAGAAACTAATACAGCACTGTAAAGCAATAAAAAATATTTAAATTAAAATCAAATTAAATATTACATTTAAAAATATTAAATTAAATTTAATTTAAAAATTAATTTTAAAAAACCTCACATTAACCTTTACTTCATGCCACAGACCTATCTTGCCCAGTCCAATCTAACCAACTCATCTAGAAGGCAATTACTTTTTTGCACTCTCAAAGCCCTTATATATTGAGTTGTTCAATTAGTTACTTTTACATTATCTAGTCGCATGTTTGAGTCTCATTTTCCTCACTGGGATATTAAGTCCCTTAAATATCAAGAGAATAGTATTTGCTTCATTCTGCCTGCTGTGTAGAAGGTCAGCAATGTTGATTTCTCCTTATATCAGGGGAAATAAAGGCCTCCTGAAATAAAGACCAGACCCTAACCCATTCCTCAGCTAGCTGTACTTCTTTTGGATTATTGTATCATCCAAAGATAAAAAATACTCTCCATCTATCTCTCACTCGTTCCTCCTTTCCTCCAAAATAATGAGATGGACTCTTTTTGCCTTGATGAATAAGAATTTAGGCCTACATATAATTCAATTAAAGAAAATGAACAACTCTCATATCCAAATGTTACAGTCAATCATATCTGTAAAAATGCATGTGAACAAATATGCTTTCCCATAACTTATCATGTGAATTGGATGAATCCCATAGTCTTTAGATGACCCAGACTATTACATGTTCAAACTTGTCTGTAAATTTGCTAAACCAAATTGTGTCTCTTCAGGCAGGAATCCTTTCCTTGTTAGGATTCCATAAATAGCGCCTCTTCCTCTCTATTTCTCTACCTCATCTATGAATAGAATCAAATGTTGAGTGTGCTGTGGAGTGGAAGGTTATGAAGCTTCCCGTCTCTTTTCAAATATTGGATTGTGGGTAAAGTTATGGTTTTAGGTGATGGGTCAATAAAATTCTGTCTCAATACCAGCTATAAGATCTGGGGTCAATTCCAGCTATAAGACCTGGGGTTGCTGTTATTCCCCCCAAAGCATCTATTACAATACAGCAATTGTTACACTGACTAAAACTGTTGCAAAAAGAACATTATCATGTGAGCATTTGAATCATACAGCCAATTTTCAAAGAAAATTCACGTGGCCTAACCAAGCTTTGACTCATATCTTCAATTGCCTTACCCCCCATCCTCTACTTGAACATCCCACATAAAATAACATGAAATTACTTCACTTTTGCTAAATTTTGTATTGAGATGTTACCATTCCACCTGGAACCGATCAAATATTTAAAAATTAGGGGGATAGAGAAGACCTGATGCTTAGTAGTAAAACTATCTCTATAAATGAAATAATTTGTTTTGGGGCATGTTCCACTTTACTGCACCCACTCCACACCTTATTACTGCAACTACATCCACATTGCTTCAGCAAATTGGGTGCCATCAAGTGATTTATCAGTCAATTTAGAAAAGTGGCAAGGCTCTAAGTCGGCTAACAGGGCAGTTCTTCACCCTCTCCCATCTGACTGGCTGGAGCAGGACAAGAAAAAAAAGCAACTTAGATGAGTGTCTCAGAAATACTGACACTGATGCTATAGATTCTTTGAATTTCATGTGGACTGACCCTTTTCCCCAATAGAGTAGACCCCCGTCTTGGTTGCTCCACTGCTAGTGGAGCAACTAGTTGTCTAGTCCCCACAGCTCCCATGCTTTGTGCTTTGCTGACAGTGTGCAGTCAATTTAGTTATCAATTTTCAGCTCCCTCATCTGGATTTCTTCCCTGGCATGTGCAGGCCACAGGAACAGAGGACAACTTCTGCCCTTTTCCTGCCTGGAGGTGGCATGCCACTCTGTCACTACTCCTGCTCCTCACTCCTGTCTCAGCCTCAGCAAATAAACCGACTGCAGCTCAGCAAACTCCAGTAGGAAAAGCAGAGAGAGAGAGAGAGGGAGAGAGAATGGTCTCCTACTCTTCCAAACTTCTTGGAAAGACCTGCCAGCAAACCCCTTTTAATTCCCACTGGGGCGGGGAAAAAAAAAGAAAAGGGAAAGCAAAAGAAATCTCTGCCCCTCTGGGCTAAAGTCACATTAGGAATGATATCCTTTTGATTTTACCTTCTTAGGGTCTGCATTTTTATTCTTGACGGTGAGCATCTGCTAAAGCAATGATTACCTTTATGGAAAAGGGTAACAGGCAACACAGAGAAAGGTTTAACAGGTCACATGGGAAAGGCATAGGGATGCTTTCCATTAATAGTTCAGATATTATCAGCCTCTTAATTAACATTCATCAGATCTTTCTCTTTGTTGACTTTATTTTTATATTTATTTGGCTGCACTGGGTCTTAGTTGCAGCATGTGGGATCTGGTTCCCTAAACAGAGATCAAACCTGGCCCCCTTGCACTGGGAGCACAGAGTCAGCCCTGGAACCAACAGGGAAGTCCCTTGACTTTATTTCTATACTATAATATTTCGAGTTTTAAGATAACCTGTGAGAGATAGAGGGCCATGTAGAAAAATCAGATGTTAGGGGTCAGGCAGACCAAACGGTCCTTAACTAGTTGTATAAATAAAAGCAGGTTAGTCTGTTTCATAGATGATCTGTTCCCTGTTTTACTGGATAATAATAATAAAAAAAAATGTACCTCCTTAGGTTATAAAAATTCAATTAAGTTATTTCAAGCACTAAACCTGTAAGCACTTAATAGTTTTAATATTTTTATATTTTAAGCATTCATTTCAAATACTGATTAATAATTTTAAAAGACTATTCAGTTGATCATTTAAAAATTTTCACTCTAAATTATCAGTTCTAACTACAGGTTTCAGTTCAGTTCAGTTCAGATCAGTCACTCAGTCATCTCCAACTCTTTGCGACCTCATGGACTACAGCACACCTGGCTTCCCTGTCCATCATCAATTCCCGGAGCTTACTCAAACTCAAGTCATTGCGTCTGTGATGCCATTCAACCATCTCATCCTCTCTCAGCCTCTTATCATCCTGCCTTCAATCTTTCCCAGCATCAGGATCTTTTCAAACGAGTCTGCTCTTCGTGTCAGGTGGCCAAAGCATTGGAGTTTCAGCTTCAGCATCAGTCCTTCCAATGAATATTCAGGATCGATTTCCTTTAGGATGGACTGGTTGGATCTCCTTGCTGTCCAAGGGACTCTCAAGAGTCTTCTCCAACACCACGGTTCAAAAGCATCAATTCTTTGGCCCTCAGCTTCCTTTCTAGTCCAACTCTCACATCCATACATGACTACTGGAAAAACCATAGCCTTGACTAGATGGACCGGTGCTGGCAAAGTAATGTCTCTGCTTTTTAATATGCTGTCTAGGTTGGTCATAGTTTTTCTTCCAAGGAGCAAGCATCTTTTAATTTCATGGCTGCAGTCACCATCTGCAGTGATTTTGGAGCCCCCCAAAATAGTCTCTCACTGTTTCCATTGTTTCCCCATCTATTTGCCATGAAGTGATGGGACCGGATGCCATGATCTTAGTTTTCTGAATGTTGAGTTTTAAGCCAACTTTTTCACTCTCCTCTTTCACTTTCATCAAGAGGCTTTTTAGTTCTTTGCTTTCTGCCATAAGGGTGGTATCATTTGCATATCTGAGGTTATTGGTATTTCTCCCAGCAATCTTGATTCCAGCTTGTGCTTCATTCAGCCCAGCGTTTCTCAAGATGTACTCTGCATAGAGGTTAAATAAGCAGGGTGACAATATACAGCCTTGATGTACTCCTTTCCCAGTTTGGAAACAGTCTGTTGTTCCATGTCCAGTTTAACTGTTGCTTCTTGACCTGCTTACAGATTTCTCAGGAGGCAGGTCAGGTGGTCTGGTATTCCCACCTCTTTAAGAATTTTCCACGGTTTGTTGTGATCCACACAGTCAAAGGCTTTGGCATAGTCATAAAGCAGAAGTAGATGTTTTTCTGGAACTCTCTTGCTTTTTCGATGATCCAGCGGATGTTGGCAATTTTATCTCTGGCTCCTCTGCCTTTTCTAAAATGGGTTTGAACATCTGGAAGTTCACGGTTCACATACTATTGAAGCCTGGCTTGGAGAATTTTGAGCATTACTTTGCTAGCCTGTGAAATAAGTGCAATTGTGTGGTAGTTTGAGCATTCTTTGGCATTGCCTTTCTTTGGGATTGGAATGAAAACTGACCTTTTCCAGCCCTGTGGCCACTGGCGAGTTTTCTAGATTTTTCTGGCATATTGAGTGCAGCACTTTCACAGCATCATCTTTTAGGATTTGAAATAGCTCAACTGGAATTCCATCACCTCCACTAGCTTTGTCGTAGTGATGCTTCCTAAGGCCCACTTGACTTCGCACTCCAGGATGTCTGGCTCTAGTCCAGTAATCACACCATTGTGGTGATCTGGGTCATGAAGATCTTTTTGTACAGTTCTTCTGTGTATTCTTGCCACCTCTTCTTAATATCTTCTGCTTTTGTTAGGTTCATACCATTTCTGTCCTTTATTGAGCCCACCTTTGCATGAAATATTCCCTTGGTATCTCTAATTTTCTTGAAGAGATCTCTAGTCTTTCCCATTCTATTGTTTCCCTCTATTTCTTTGCATTGATCTCTGAGGAAGACTTTCTTATCTCTCCTTGCTATTCTTTTGAACTCTGCATTCAAATGGGTATCTCTTTCCTTTTCTCCTTTGCCTTTTGCATCTTTTCTTTTCTCAGCTCTTTGTAAGGCCTCGTCAGACAACCACTTCGGCTTTTTGCATTTCTTTTTCTTGGGGATGGTCTTGATCACTGCCGCCTGTATAATGTCACAAACCTCCATCCATAGTTCTTCAGACACTGTCTAAATAAAGACAGAGTTTTTATCAATCTATAGGTTTATTGAACACTAAAATGTCATTGTCCATGTGCCAGCAAAGCTGTGGGAAAACTGTCAGTCTCATACAAAGCTCACTGAAGGGCATTTGTCAGAAAGAAGTAAAATCCTTAAATTATGTACTTTAACCTAATAGCTGCACTTCTAAAAATGCATCCCATGAAAATAATTGGATGCGTGCAAAGATGTATGTACAAATACTTTTTATCATAGCACTTAACATCTAATTATCAGGACAAACAGAGAATTGATTCAATGATTGAATATACATACAGAGAATACGGGACTTCCCTAGTGGCTCAGCTGTAAAGAATCTGACTGCAATGCAGAAGATGTGGGTTTGATCTCTGAGTTGGGAAATCCATTACTTTAATATATTTACTGAAAGGATGGTGTTTTCTCCATGCTTGCAGATCAACTGCTGCTTCAGTTGTCTACATACCATTCAGTCAGGCGAGCAGCAGGATTCTGAGTTATAAGGTAGGACCAGAGATCTCATGGTTATGTATCCATAGTCACACCTACTTTCCCATACAGCTGGTCCCTTGGTCTGAGCAATCTCAGTCACTGCATGGAAGCCCCCCAGAGTGTTGGGAGTGAGGACAACCACATGCTCAGGGCATCGGTCATTAGCAGCCAGCACTCACAGCAGCTGGAGGATAGATGCAATGATCCAATAAAAGAGCTCTGGGCAGGAAACCAAAGTGTTTACTATAGCATGTATGACTTCTATAACCAGAAAAATAGCAATAAAGCTAAAGAAAGCTTTTATAGTCAGCTATGTGTTTTAAAATGCTGCACTTAGCTACAATTTAAATCCAAGTACTACCTGAATTTACATTCTCATCTTTCACAGGAGGGAATCAATGCATGTGTGCCAAGTCACTCCAGGCATGTCTTTAAGACCCTATGGACCGTAGCCTCCAGGCTCCTCTGACCATGGAATCTTCTAGGCAAAAATACTGGAACAGGTTGTCTTTTCCTCCTCCAGGGGATCTTCCTGATCCAGGGATCAAACCTGCATCTCTTATGTCTCCTGCATTGGCAGGTGGGTTCTTTACCATTTGTGCTACCTGAGAAGCCCAAGGGCATCAACAGGTAGCATCTAAATTTGATAAGTCAAGAAGTAGAATTATAACATATTATTTTAAGAAATTGAAATTACATCTTAAAAATAAACACTCAGATTAATAGCAGAAAATGCAATTTCACACAGTTTAAGAGAATTAAGAAGACAGACATCATAAAAGTTGACAGTATTTTTCTTTGTGGAAGTTTAACAACATAGAGCTTTCAAGAAGAACATTACAGATTCAGAAAAACATCAGTTTAGTGTTTAAAGACCATACTTCAATCAGCAAGATAAACATTTTCTGTACCTCATCTGTGTCTCTTATTGAGATTGCCTCTAAAAGAAATATGAAACACCTGTTTGAAATAAGAATGAATTAACAGTATGTCAGTGGCTGTTCAACAACTGGTTAAGGAACCAAATGCCTATGTCTTCATCTGGCAAAGCCACCACTGACCAAATTAAAGTTAAATTATCTTGCCTTCCTCATTTCCTCAAAGAAGACTTTAATCTATTGGGAATGCCAGAGGAATACTATTCTGTGCTAGAAGGGAGAGAAATTCATACTTATTCCCTCCAGTTCTGTTTTGTTTTTCCTGCTAACCCTTTATCACATTACTGAAGAAAATTAAGAGTAAATTTTAAAAGGCCTTGATTAGAGATGAAGATGATTAAGTTGGCATTGTACATTTTAAAAGCTGCAATGAATCATGAATCACAGAGCCCCTTTCTCATCCTGATCGGTTCATATATTCATCTGACCAGTGTTAACTGATTATCTCTTATGTGGCCAGGACCGAAATGCACAATACAGCAAATCTCCGGATGGAACAGATATGGCTCCTGTATTACTAGAGTTAAGAGGTCTGAGGCAGGAGTGTGGCTTGGTTGGTTTATGGCTGCACCCCCAATGGAAGCATGTTGGAATATTTCTGATTTGTTGGTGTCCCTTGCTCATCTGTATAAATCAGTACTGAGGATGCATCCCCAGATGATACTGATAACATGAAAAGATTTCTGTTTCCAACTCCCGTGGTCTTAATAGGGTGGTTAAATTCCTGAGAGTTTAAGCGGAAACAAACCCAGGACTAAATGTGTTTGTTTCTGTGCATCAGATAAAACAGCTGTTTCTCCCAGCCTTAACAGACTGGTTCTGCGTAGATGAACCTCTTCAATTGGCCCAGCCAAGCTCCTGATTGTCTCTCAAACCTCTGTGAATGCCTAAGCTGTCTTTGTTTTTTTTTAGTGACTCCCAGTAGTTGACAGTGTGACAAGGGCTCTTTAGCACCCCCAAAGGGGAGGATCCCATTCAGCCCTAGATGCAGGCTGGAGGGAAGCCAGACTCTCAAGCAGTAGCTGGGAAAGCATGGATGGGGTCATGCCCCTTCCAGAGAGAAAACAGGAGATACTTTGCTTCTTAGAGGGCTTCCCAGGTGGCGCTAGTGGTAAAGAACTCGCCTCCCAATACAGGAGGTGAAAGAGAGGTGGGTTTGAATCCTGGGTCAGCAAGATCCCTTGGAGGAGGTCATGGCAACCCACTCCAGTATTCCTGCCTGGGGAATCCCATGGACAGATGAGCTTAGCAGACTACAGTCCATGGCGTCGCAAAGAGGCACGACTGAAGCGATTTAGCATGCATACACATGCATGGGCTTCATGGAATACCACCATAGATGCAGGTTTTTAATTTAGTTTTATTTTTTGACTTAGCACATTCATTTTTATTGAGATATAATTCACTTAACAAAAATTTACCATTTAAAAATGCACACTTGAGTAGTTTTTATTGTGCAGCTGTTACTTCTAATTCTAGAACATTTCCATCACTCCCTCCTCCCCTCCAAAGAAACCCCATTCCTTGTAACAGGACAATATCCCTCCTTTCTCCAGCATCTAGCAACCATTAATCTACCTTTTGTCCAGGGATTTGCCCACTCTGGACATTTTGCATAAATGTAAGTGAACACTAATGACCTTCTACATCTGACTTAGAATAATATTTTCTAGGTTCATCTATACTGTAGCATGTACCTACTCAGTTCATTTTAAGGCTAAATCATATTTTACTGTATGTATATATCACATTTTGTTTATCTGGTCAGCCCCTGATGGAAATTTATATTATCTTCACTTCTGAGGTAGCATGCATAATGCTGCTATAACATTTTTGTACTGGTTTTTGTTTAAACACATGCTTTCAATTCTCTTGGAGATATATATATATATATATATATATATATATATATATATATATGTGGAATTTCTGGGTCATATAATTATTCCTGTTTAAATTTTGAGGAATTCACATTTAATTTTAAGTCAATTAAATAATCATCATTCAGCACTATTTGTCCACTTTCATTCATCATCTACAACCCTTGTGCCAAAGAGAACTGAGATGGTTCACAGTGGAAAGGAGCTTCCCAGGTGGCTCAATGGTAAAGAATCGGCCTGCCAATGCAGGAGCGTGGGTTTGATTCCTGAGTCAGGAAGATTCCCTGGAGGAGGAAATGGCAACCCACTCTAGTATGTTTGCCTGGGAAATCCCATGAACAGAGGATCCTGGTGGGCTACAGTTCATAGGGCTGCAAAGAGTGGGACACGACTGAGCGACTGAGCAGGAAGGCTTCCCGGGTGGCAAGGTGGTAAAGAATCTGCCTGCCAATGCAGGAGACTCAGATTTGATCCCTGGGATGGGAAGATCCCCTGGAGAAAGAAATGGCAACCCACTCAAGTATTCTCACCTGGGAAATTCCATGGACAGAGGAGCCTGGCATGTTACAGTTTATGGGGTCGCAAAGAGCCAGACATGACTTAGAGACTAAACCATAACAACAACGTGGTGAAAAGAAGCACAGTATAATAGTTATTTAAAAATATTAATACAGTAAAAAAGCACAAAATATGTAGTATACACTTAGGTGATTCTTAATCTTTTGGAGCTATGTTTCCCTTGGAGAAGTGTATAAAAGCCATGAACCTAGCTTAAGTGATTATGATATTCAAGGAGGGAAGACCCTTATATATTGAACATGGGATAAAGTGGGTTCAGTAATTGTATGTTCTATTTGGCTTGGAAGTTTCCAGGAGCCAAAACTACTCCTGCTATGCAAAGGAGACCCTAGTCTTTCCAACTCATTTCACAACTATACCCAATAATTACTTTAGACTACAATGTAATAGAAGGGACTTCCCTGGTGGCTCAGACGGTAAAGCGTCTACCTACAATGGGGGAGACCTGGGTTCAATCTCTGGGTCGGGAAGATCTTCTGGAGAAGGAAATGGCACCCCACTCCAGTATTCTTGCCTGGAAAATCCCATGGACGGAGGAGCCTGGTAGACTACAGTCTATGGGGTCGCCAAGAGTTGGACACAACTGAACGACTTCACTCACTCACTCACAATGTAATAGAGCAGAAAACAGACTATAACAGCATAACTTAAAACTGGTTCCAGGAAACCTCTACTCTTAAAAGCCCATGGGCACAATCCAGTCTTACAGACATAAGATTATCTGGAACAGTTCCCTGCCTAGTGCCAGCCTGCCTCTGTATCACAAACACTAGGTCTGCTTACCCTGCAAATTAATTGGGGAAATTTTTTCATTGTAAATCCTTTTTTTGCTTCCTATTCCTCATCTCTTGAGGGATTTGAAGAAAAACTGTAAATTATCTCATTTCATACGAATTTCTACTTATTCCCTCCACCCATCATCAATGGTAGTGGTGGTTTAGTTGCTAAGTCATGTACGAATCTTGGCAACCCCATGGACTGCAGTCTGCCATGCTCCTCTGTGCATGGGATTTCTCAGGCAAGAATACTGAGATGGATTGCCATTTCCTTCTCCAGGGGATCTTCCTGACCCAGGGATCGAACCCAGGTCTCCTGCATTGGCAGGAAGATTCTTTACCACTGAGCCACCAGTGAAGCCCCCTCCCATGTAGGCCTTCCTTTTATAACTCTGTACTAGTCTGCCTTTTATTCAAGGATAACTTTTAATGCTGATTTGTATCTTTTCACCAGACCCTGAGCACCAGTATTCATTTTGCTCCCTTTTCTGTTCCTAGAACAGTGCTGTGCACAGGTAACTTCTCAATAGATAGTTGTTGCAATGAATCATCTCAGATCTTGACCCAAAGAGCTGATACTTTTTAAATTTATTTCATGAGCATTCTTTCATCTTGCTACAGTGAGAAACTTCTGCTTCCATATTCAATGCTCACTTCTTTTCTAAAGTCAATCAGTTCAGTTCAGTTCAGTCGCTCAGTCGTGTCCGACTCTTTGCAACCCCATGCATTGCAGCAAGCCAGGCCTCCCAATCCATCATCAACTCCCGGAGTTCACTCAGACTCACGTCCATTGAGTCGGTGATGTCATCCAGCCATCTCATCCTCTGTCGTCCCCTTCTCCTCCTGCCCCCAATCCCTCCCAGCATCACAGTCTTTTCCAATGAGTCAACTCTTTGCATGAGGTGGCCAAAGTACTGGAGTTTCAGCTTTAGCATCATTCCTTCCAAAGAAATCCCAGGGCTGATCTCCTTCAGAATGGACTGGTTGGATCTCCTTGCAGTCCAAGGGACCTCAAGAGTCTTCTCCAACACCACAGTTCAAAAGCATCAATTCTTCGGTGCTCAGCTTTCTTCACAGTCCAACTCTCATATCCATACATGACCACTGGAAAAACCATAGCCTTGACTAGACAGACCTTTGTTGGCAAAGTAATGTCTCTGCTTTTCAATATGCTATCTAGGTTAGTCATAACTTTTCTTCCAAGGAGTAAGCGTCTTTTAATTTCATGGCTGCAGTCACCATCTGAATTTTTTTGGAGCCCAAAAAAATAAAAAGTCTGACACTGTTTCCACTGTTTCCCCATCTATTTCCCATGAAGTCATGGGACCAGATGCCATGATCTTCGTTTTCTGAATGTTTTAAGTTTCTGAGTTTTAAGCCAACTTTTTCACTCTCATCTTTCACCTTCATCAAGAGGCTTTTGAGTTCCTCTTCACTTTCTGCCATAAGGGTGGTGTCATCTGCATATCTGAGGTTATTGATATTTCTCCCGGCAATCTTGATTCTAGCTTGTGCTTCTTCCAGCCCAGCATTTCTCATGATGTACTCTGCATAGAAGTTAAATAAGCAGGGTGACAATATACAACCTTGACGTACTCCTTTTAATAACCCCCTGTAAATTTTATCAAATTTTGTGTGTTATCAAATCACATGTACAGCAGAAAGACTATTCAAGACATATAGGGCACCTTGTCTACTTGCCATAAAATAACCCAGATCACAAGTTCCTGTCTAGTATTGTTTTACTGCTTCCCTGAAGGAAGTTACACATTCAGGCTTTCTCTGAACAATGGTACAGAATTGCCCAACATTCATGAGAGTTTGTATTACGGAAATATTCTACCCTCATTTGTCTAAGATTATATATTGCTAACATCTGAGCCTATAAATCATAGATGGTCTCAAAGAGGCATCTTAACTCTTAATGTATGTTTTACTACATTCTAAGTCTAAACAGGAGAGTCACACAAACTATATTTGCCATTAACCTTAGCAGTGACCTCATCTCGCAAGGTCCCCAAACCATTAATCATTATATCCCACCACTTCTACCCTCCTTACTTTCAAATGTTTTGGATGTTACCATATTTGTTTTCAGGCCCTCTAACATTGGAGGTGTAAGGTCCTCTATAAAAGCATTCAGGATATCATTAATCTGAATGTCTTGATACTTGTCATAAGGGACAAAACAATTATTATTATTATTATTATTATTATTTTTGCAATTTCAGCCTGTTAATCTTACCTAGAAGCCTTTGTCCTAGCCAGCATCATTTTTCTTGCATATCAACCTTTATAGGGGTTTTTGTTTTGTTAGAACTTGTGTAGCCCTTACTCATAAATCATCTACTTAGGCCCATAATCATTTAATTTTCCTCTTCAGTTAACTCTTTCTGGGTAGTACAAGTCAGATTATTACATTATGAATTTGCATAATTTTTCCAAAGTGAATCAAAGAATTTCTCACAAACATGTTCCCATTAACCATTCATGTCAGGGCCACTAGACATGTTTCCAGGAAAAGAGGACATGTTCTTGCCCATTCTGCTAGTCTTGAGAATATGCAGTCTCCATGTGATCTCACAGAACAGCCTTGGGTTTCTTCAGAAAGGACTTGCCACCAAATCTCTGTGAGCGTTTCCATGACACCTGTTTGTTGCTGTCGATCCTGGCTGTTCTCATCCTTTGGCTCTCCTCCCTGCATCCGATTCTAGATCAACTTGAACAGTGTGCTACACCTTGAGACAAACAATAGAGAGGAGGTTCAAAGCCCTGGGCAATTCTACCACTTGAACCAATTTCTTCAGGCTCCCATTTTGCTGCTTCTTCATCTGCATGATTAAAGTTAGTCATCGTCCTCAGAGGACTGCTGTGAGGTTGAAATCACAGAATGTATGTAGAGTACCTGGCACTGTGTCTAGCAGGGTACTTGCTAAGCAATACCAACTATGTTACCATTATCATTATTTTTGTAGGTCTTAATTGAATTGGTTCTGTTTTATGTTTTTGGTTTTCTGGCCACCAGGCATGTGGGATCTAAGCTCCCCAACCAGTGATCGAACCCACACCCCCTGCATTGGAAGGTGAAGTCTTAACTGCTGGGCTGCCAGGGAAGGCCCATTATTTTTTATCACCAACACTGCCGTGGCTAAACTGCTCATCTGCCAACATGTATGGCTTCAGGTAAACTCTCTTTGTGTCCTGGTGAAATACATGTTAACAAGTTTAGTGTATCCCCCACCCGCTTCCCTTCTCCCCACTCACAAATTCCTTCCTCCCTTAAGTCCAGAGGAAAGAACTTCAACATCCAGATTTCCTCACAGGTCCCATCACTCAGCAGTAATGCCTCGGGGCTCACAACTCCCACTGTATCCTATTTAAGTACGAGGAGTTATAATAACCTCTTAGCACCTGGTTCTACCACCTCTGATCCAATGCCCTAATTTTCCAGCACAATGCCTCAACACTGAACTGGGTAATCCAGGGCTTTAAAGAAAACAGAGCCCTTTTAAGGAAGCAAAACATGGGTTTGGAGGAGATGCCAGCTACCATAACCCATAAGGTTCCCTTGGGGATGCTTTAAAAGAAACTATTGTTGCCCTGATGTTCACAGAAATACCTAGGACTATTTTAGCAATTAGCAATAATGACTCTTTAGTTTTTATCTCTCTGCTCCTGCTAACATTTTCTGCCTATCCTTGAAGGCCATTGATAGGATATAAGAAGTACCTTTTGGGTCTTGACTATTTAATTTCCAAGTGTTTATTCAGTGTATTCCTATAAACTTTATGAACTGGATGGAACCACATAAAGCTTCTACATTTGCATTATGAATTGAATTATTCAAAATAAATTCACCATTATAACCTAATGTAAGGTGGGAATTTACTGCTCAAATAGATAAAGAAAACAAAGGCAGACAAGCTGACAAAAACTCACACAGTTTATCTGTAAAGTGGACTAGAGTTTAACCAGGGGAGTGATGGTGATAAAAATAATGATATTGATAAAAGAGTCAATATTCATTAGCAAGTACCACTCTAGATATAGTGCAAGATCTTCTAGATGCATTGTCTCTTTTCATGCCTGTCTGAAATGCTCTTTCAGGCATGATCCAAAAAACAATGTTATCCTCAGTCTCCATGGAGTAGCGTGGAGGTGCCTTTCAGAGACCAATAATTCCTCTGCAGAGACTGTCCTCATTCTCAGAAGCCAAAAGTTAGCTTGTCCAAGGTCAAATTAAAGGAAGCAGGAGAATCTAAAAGTCATTGTCTAATCTCTTAAATTTCTAGCAAATAGAGCATCAAAAATGTCCTTAATGATTCAAGTTTTAACTCTATAATATACAAAAAAAAGAAGATACCTTTCTAGCTCAAGATCTTGCTTTACTGAAAGTCCAGTTGAAGACAATTTAAGCAGGATTTTCTTGCCTTTATGTTTCTAGTTAAACATCTATGCAATATAAATAAAGATGAAAATATCTGTATATGAAGCCATGGGTTAATTTAAACATAAAAAACCAGACATTTATGGTAAAACTAGAACATGATCAAATAAAGAAAACTCAAAAAGTGTAAAGAAAAGAAAGTGTCATGAGAGGAACAGCCATTTACAGGAGAAAAGGCAGGACTGCAACAGTGGTTCTCAACCAGGGGCAATTTTTCTCCCCAGGGGACATTTGCCAGTGTCTGTGGACAGTCTTGGTTGTCGCAAATCAGGAACAGGGGGCACTACTGGCATCTAGTGGGTAGAGAACAGTGATGCGGCTAAACAGGCTCCCATTGGGTGCACAGGACCATCACAGACGATGACCCAGCTCGTACTGTCAATACTACTGATGTTGAGAAATCCGGGAAAATATAAAATTCCTTCCTTCAGGTATATTCCTACCTCTAAAACACCTCCAAAGTGAAGGTTACTCAGCTGTCCTCTGCAGATAAAAGTGGAAAACATGGGGAGAAAATCAGTCATGTTGCAACTTCATTCCTTCTGGACCAAATGGGAAGCATCCAGTTGGGATTAAAGGCTGGGAACAGGCAGATCTTGAGGAGACATGGGAAAATCTCAGGACTAGCCCTGGAGAAAAAAAATCACTACGGAGGTCCCCTCAGTCTGACCACAAGTTCCTTTAATCCTGCTGCTTCCGCTACTTGGCATCTCACATTCTCAGTATTCCCCCATTGGATGCTTCTTGTAAAGAGGCCATCCAATATAGATCTTCTGGATGCTAATATGTATATAATTTTAACTGAAGGATAATTACTTTACAGAATTTTGTGGTTTTCTGTCATACATCAACAAGAATCAGCCATAGATACACCCATGCCCCCTCCCTCCCATCACACCCTTCAGTCTAATTAAAGAACCAATCTATTATTAGATAGTACTTATCTAGAATGTTAAAGGAGGGTGAGAACAAAGATGGAACATTTTCTTTGTATCAAGCCTGAAGCTAAGTGCTTTATATGCACCATCACAACAGAACCGAGAAACAGGTACTCTCAGCCCAGATCTACAGATGAAGTGTCTGAGGCTCAGTGTAATTGAATAACCAACCTAAGATCATACAGTTAACAATTGATGAAGCTGAAATCAAACCCAGGTCTTTCTGACCCCCAAACCACAGCATTTTCACTTGACCACATAGCCTTCTAGGTCACATTTTGTTTTCATCTATTAACTAGTGCGTGCAACCAGAAATTCCTGAAGGGCTCATCATACTGATGGTAATTGCAGACATACATCCACTTTGTCTTGACACATCTTGCAATGAGCATCTTTGTCCATTAACCAAATCAAGGAGGCATGATGTTAAACCACCTATTCAAAGTGTCACCGCTAGGAGGACTTTAAAACATAACTCAGGCAGACAAGTATTCCTAAGGCCAGGTGCCAATCAATACCATTTATGTATCAGTATTGTAATCATAAACTGAAGCCTGACTTGCTTTAATATATCCAGCAGCATGACTGAGACATCAATTCCCTACCTATCTTATTTGCCTCAGGATCTGGTCACTCTTATGCCCTTGGACTTCATAAATGCACTGAGTCACATCTCTATAGATTATTTCCTTATGGGCATCAGGAATGAGAGTAGCTTTCTGTGCTCAAAGAGAAATACATAGGAGACATAAGTTCAGTTCAATTCAGTCACTCAGTCATGTCCGACTCTTCACAACCCCATGAATTGCAGCACGCCAGGCCTCCCTGTCCATCACCAACTCCCGGAGTTCACTCAGACTCACGTCTATCAAGTCGTGGTGCCATCCAGCCATCTCATCCTCTGTCATCCCCTTCTCCTCCTGCCCCCAATCCCTCCCAGCATCACAGTCTTTTCCAATGAGTCAACTCTTCGCATGAGGTGGCCAAAGTACTGGAGTTTGAGCTTTAGCATCATTCCTTCCAAAGAAATCCCGGGGCTGATCTCCTTCAGAATTGACTGGTTGGATCTCCTTGCAGTCCAAGGGACTCTCAAGAGTCTTCTCCAACACCACAGTTCAAAAGCATCAATTCTTCAGCACTCAGCCTTCTTCACAATCCAACCCTTTCATCCATACATGACCACAGGAAAAACCATAGCCTTGACTAGACGGACCTTTGTTGGCAAAGTAATGTCTCTGCTTTTCAATATGCTATCTAGGTTGGTCATAACTTTCCTTCCAAGGAGTAAGCGTCTTTTAATTTCATGGCTGCAGTCACCATCTGCAGTGATTTTGGAGCCCCCAAAAATAAAGTCTGACACTGTTTCCACTGTTTCCCCATCTATTTCCCATGAAGTGATGGGACCAGATGCCATGATCTTCGTTTTCTGAATGTTGAGCTTTAAGCCAACTTTTTCACTCTCCTCTTTCACTTTCATCAAGAGGCTTTTGAGTTCCTCTTCACTTTCTGCCATAAGGGTGGTGTCATCTGCATATCTGAGGTTATTGATATTTCTCCCTACAATCTTGATTCCAGCTTGTGCTTCTTCCAGTCCAGCGTTTCTCATGATGTACTCTGCATATAAGTTAAATAAGCAGGGTGACAATATACAGCCTTGACATACTCTTTTTCCTATTTGGAACCAGTCTGTTGTTCCATGTCCAGTTCTAACTGTTGCTTCCTGACCTGCATACAGATTTCTAAAGAGGCAGGTCAGGTAGTCTGGTATTCCCATCTCTTTCAGAATCTTCCACAGTTGATTGTGATCCACACAGTCAAAGGCTTTGGCCTAGTCAATAAAGCAGAAATAGATGTTTTTCTGGAACTCTCTTGCTTTTTCATGATGCAGCGAATGTTGGCAATTTGATCTCTGGTTCCTCTGTCTTTTCTAAAACCAGCTTGAACATCTGGAAGTTCACCATTCACATATTGCTGAAACCTGGCTTGGAGAATTTTGAGCATTATTTTACTAGCGTGTGAGATGAGTGCAATTGTGCGGTAGTTTGAGCATTCTTTGGCATTGCCTTTCTTTGGGATTGTAATGAAAACTGACCTTTTCTAGTCCTGTGGCCACTGCTGAGTTTTCCAAATTTGCTGGCATATTGAGTGCAGCACTTTCACAGCATCATCTTTCAAGATTTGAAATAGCTCAACTGGAATTCCATCACCTCCACTAGCTTTGTTCATAGTGATGCTTTCTAAGGCCCACTTGACTTCGCATTGCAGGATGTCTGGCTCTAGATGAGTGATCACACTATCGTGATTATCTGGGTTATGAAGATCTTTTTTGTACAGTTCTTCTGTGTATTCTTGCCACCTCTTCTTAATATCTTCTGCTTCTGTTAGGTCCATACCATTTCTGTCCTTTATCGAGCCCATCTTTGCATGAAATATTCCCTTGGTATCTCTAATTTTCTTGAAGAGATCTCTAGTCTTTCCCATTCTGTTGTTTTCCTCTATTTCTTTGCATTGATCGCTGAGGAAGGCTTTCTTATCTCTTCTTGCTATTCTTTGAACTCTGCATTCAGATGTTTATATCTTTCCTTTTCTCCTTTGCTTTTCACTTCTCTTCTTTTCACAGCTATTTGTAAGGCCTCCCCAGACAGCCATTTTGCTTTTTTGCATTTCTTTTCCATGGGGATGGTCTTGATCCCTGTCTCCTGTACAATGTCACGAACCTCAGTCCATAGTTCATCAGGCACTCTATCTATCAGATCTAGGCCCTTAAATCTATTTCTCACTTCCACTGTATAATCATAAGGGATTTGATTTAGGTCATACCTGAATGGTCTAGTGGTTTTCCCTACTTTCTACCATTTAAGTCTGAATTTGGTAATAAGGAGTTCATGATCTGAGCCACAGTCAGCTCCTGGTCTTGTTTTTGCTGACTGTATAGAGCTTCTCCATCTTTGGCTGCAAAGAACATAATCAATCTGATTTCGGTGTTGACCTGGTGATGTCCATGTGTAGAGTCTTCTCTTGTGTTGTTGGAAGAGGGTGTTTGCTATGACCAGTGCATTTTCTTGGCAAAACTCTATTAGTCTTTGCCCTGCTTCATTCCATATTCCAAGGCCAAATTTGCCTGTTACTCCAGGTGTTTCTTGACTTCCTACTTTTGCATTCCAGTCCCCTATAATGAAAAGGACATCTTTTTGGGGTGTTCATTCTAAAAGGTCTTGTAGGTCTTCATAGAACCGTTCAACTTCAGCTTCTTCAGTGTTACTGGTCGGGGCATAGACTTGGATTACCATGATATTGAATGGGTTGCCTTGGAAATGAACAGAGATCATTCTGTCATTTCGGAGATTGCATCCAAGTACTGCATTACAAACTCTTGTTGACCATGATGGCTACTCCATTTCTTCTGAGGGATTCCTGCCCGCAATAGTAGATATAATGGTCATCTGAGTTAAATTCATCCATTCCAGTCCATTCGAGTTTGCTGATTCCTAGAATGTCGACATTCACTCTTGCCATCTCTTGTTTGACCACTTCCAATTTGCCTTGATTCATGGACTTGACATTCCAGGTTCCTATGCAATATTGCTCTTTACAGCATTGGACCTTGCTTCTGTCACCAGTCACATCCACAGCTGGGTATTCTTTTTGCTTTGGCTCCATCCCTTCATTCTTTCTGGAGTTATTTCTCCACTGATCTCCAGTAGAATATTGGGCACCTACTCACCTGGGGAGTTCCTCTTTCAGTATCCTATCGTTTTGCCTTTTCATACTGTTCATGGGGTTCTCAAGGCAAGAATACTGAAGTGGTTTGCCATTCCCTTCTCCAGTGGACCACATTCTGTCAGATCTCTCCGCCATGACCCGCCCATCTTGGGTTGCCCCACAGGCATGGCTTAGTTTCATTGAATTAGACAAGGCTGTGGCCCTAGAGGAGGTATCCCACGTTGAAGGTCAGGAAGGGTGGCGGTGAGGAGATACCCCTTGTCCAAGGTAAGGAGCAGTGGCTGCACTTTGCTGGAGCAGCCATGAAGAGATACCCCACGCCCAAGGTAAGAGAAACCCAAGTAAGATGGTAGGTGTTGCAAGAGGGCATCAGAGGGCAGACACACTGAAACCATACTCACTTAGGAGACATAAGGACCTCTAAAAATTGTCATCTTTAGGTTCTTAATTCATGATTGGATTTTAAGAGGTTCATGCTCATAAAATTTCATACGAGTGTGCATTATTTTCCATTAATTTATACAAGCATTCTTCAAATCCTCAGAGGTAACTATGTTCCTGAATTTAGAAAGAATACTCTGCTACCATATAGACCTTGCACTGTAGGTTTGGATCCTATTATATTATCCTGAATTACAATATAAAGGACTTAACTCCTTAATACTAGCTTAGGGTACTGGGCACATAAGAACAGGAAGCTTCCTTGGCCCTACAATCCTCTATCACTACACATCCAAATGTTCTGGGGATGTCATGCTCTTCACCAAGAAACCGTCTCATCCACTGGTCCTGGGCACTCACAGATGGTAAATATCTGAAAAATCAACAAAATCTTAGCCCAAAGAGTAACTCTAAGGTGATGTTTTAGATACTGGGAAAGGAAGGGAATATTGGTACCTCAAATCATAACACCTAAGACAACCATTCTGCTTTACTTTTAAGCTTTACTTTTAAGTCAACTGTGGAAGACATTTTCTTCATATGGTACTTTAAGCAGAAAATTAAAGAAAAAAATTCTATAATCTGAAAGAGTTGTTGAAAAGGAGGATTTTAATGTTCTTAATACATAGAAAAATTCCTTGAATTTTCTATCTTGAGGTTATCTCTCAATAGATTAATGATGGGTATTTGAATAATTCACCACTATTTACACTCAGCAATTCTCTCCAGTGTAATCTGATCATCTCAAGAAGGCTATATTATCAGGCAAGGAAAAAGTCCATAATATTGGGTTACTGAAATGATTTTGTAATTTGTATGACATGGTTTTCTTTAATGTCACATTGACTATGAGCATAACAAAGGACTGGGAATAAATTGCGTTCACAGCATTAAGTAGGTCCCTTTTCAGCATATGAAAAAGAAATCATGAAATATATATCCTTATACCTGTATCAGAATGCCTACTGTTAATAGAAATGTGAGGCTAGGAATCTCTGACTTTCAGAAATCTCAAGAAAATGAGACAGGCAGTGTGGTAGATGGTATAAATGGAAGCAAAAGCCCCTGTTCTTCACCTCCTCCTCCATCCACACCTTTTACTATGTGCTTCTGTAATTCTTCCCTTAAATGAAGTAGAATAAATCTCCTTGCCATCTGACTTTGTGCTTCACCACGTAGCCTGCTTTGGTCAATTGCACAAAGCGTTGGAGACAGTAGTGTTTGGTTCTGATATGAAGCAGTAAGAAATCTTGTATTGTTCTGCTTGCAGTCTTAACCTCTGCATCTCTGTGAGATGAGCATGCCCAGTCTATTGGTCCCTGGAGGAAGATGAGAGACCCACGGACCTCAGCAGGAAGCTGCCCTCATCTCGCTCCTTCTGATTGAGTCAAACCCCCACTTCTATAAACATGGCGTGAGGAACAAATGCTTATCGTTGAATGCCACGTGTGTTTTGCACTATTATGCTGTATTACCGGAGAAGGCAATGGCACCCCACTCCAGTGCTCTTGCCTAGAGAATCCCAGGGACCAGGGAGCCTGGTGGGCTGCCGTCTATGGGGTCGCACAGAGTTGGACACGACTGAAGTGACTTGGCAGCAGCAGCATGCTGTATTACTGTGGCCACAGTTGACTGATACAGGTGGGTATCTGTTTTGTGTTCCAAGATGACCTTAATGCAAAGTGAACAAAGTTAACAAATAACACTGGCTGGGTTTCACCTTGAAATGCACCAAAAGTAGGGAAAACTGGAAACAAGGAAACCAAAAAAAAAAAAAAAAAGCAAAAACATAACAAACGGCTCTTTGAATTGGCTTTCATTTCAAGGATGATAACAGAGAAGAATCCGGCTCTCTTTGTGAAACTCAGGGACTCTGGCTTGACACTTTTAATTAAAAAGACATTAAAAAATTAACACAGAACTCTTCCCACTTTGCTCCAGGGCAGCTCATCAAAGATCCTTGCTTTGCTAGTTGAATGCATAATATCTTCGTCCAGGCCCATCTGCTTCCCCTTCCACAGGAAAGATTGTGAACGTCGGTGCCTCCAGTGAGAAACTGTCCCAGCGAGGCTTAATTTCCTCAGCACTGATAACATAAAAGCAATCTGGCAGAATAAATTAGTGGATGATTTCAAAGCACACATTCTTGATCTTCTGCCATATTCCTGACAGAAATCAAAACAGTCCAAATATTTTTCACTACCAAGAATGGAAAGAGGTTTATTTGAAAAGGCACAACTTTGTTTTATCCTCTAAATAAACACCTTGTGAGCTGCTGTGTGTGTGTGTGTGTGTGTGTGTGTGTGTGCACGCGCACACACACACACGCACATTTCTGGGGCAGAGCTTATAAACACTAATCTATACACAAATCACATCGCTTTTCTCATGGCTCAGACTATAAAGAATCTGCTTGCAATACAGGAGACCCAGGTTTGATCCCTGCCTTGGGAAGATCCCCTGGAATAGGAAATGGTACCCCACTCCAGTATTCTTGCCTGGAGAATCTCATGGACAGAGGAGCCTAGTGGGCTACAGTCCACTGGGTGGCACAGAGTCGGACATGACTGAGTGACTAACATGCTCATACCACACACAAATCACCAAGAGTTGATGTTAAAAGTAGATTATGATGTAGGAGGGGGTGTGTTACAAGATTCTGAATTTCTAAAAAGCTCCTCTGTGGGCTAGTGCTGCTGATCCAAATACCTCTAGAGTAGTGTTCTTTCAGTTCAGTTCAGTTCATTTCCGTCACTCAGTTGTGTCCGACTCTTTGTGACCCCAGGGACTGCAGCATGCCAGGCCTCCCTGTTCATCACCAACTCCCGGAGTTTACTGAAACTCATGTCCATTGAGTCGGTGATGCCATCCAACCATCTTATCCTCTGTCGTCCCCTTCTCCTCCTACCTTCAATCTTTCCCAGAATCAGGGTCTTTTCCATGGAGTCAGTTCTTTGCATCAGGTGGCCAAAGTATTGGAGTTTCAGCTTCAACATCAGTCCTTCCAGTGAACACTCAGGACTGATCTCCTTTAGGATGGATTGGTTGGATCTCCTTGCAGTCCAAGGGATTCTCAAGAGTCTTCTCCAACACCACAGTTCAAAAGCATCAATTCTTCAGTGCTCAGCTTTCTTCACAGTCCAACTCTCACATCCATACATGACTACTGGAAAAACCATAGCCTTGACAAGACAGACATTTGTTGGCAAAGTAATGTCTCTGCTGTTTAATATGCTGTCTAGGTTGGTCATAACTTTCCTTCCAAGGAGTAAGCGTGTTTTAATTTCATGGCTGCAGTCACCATCTGCAGTGATTTTGGAGGCACAAAAAATAAAATTCCTCACTGTTTCCACTGTTTCCCCATCTGTTTGTCATGAAGTGATGGGACCAGATGCCATGATCTTAGTTTTCTGAATGTTGAGTTTTAAGCCAACTTTTTCACTCTCCTCTTTCACTTTCATCAAGAGGCTCTTTAGTTCTTCTTTGCTTTCTGCCATAAGGGTGGTGTCATCTGCATATCTGAGGTTATTGATATTTCTCCTAGCAATCTTGATTCCAGCTTATGCTTCATCCAGCCCAGTGTTTCTCATGATGTACTCTGCATATAAGTTAAATAGTAGGGTGACAATATACAGCCTTGACATATTCCTTTCTCTATTTGGAACCAGTCTGTTGTTCTTTACCTAAGCTCAATCTCTGTATAATGAAGTTATCCTGAACTTCAGGACTGATTTTTTACCACCAGGAAAGAGTACAATGCAGCAAAAGGAATGAAGTTTAGAGGTGATCTAGAAATCCCAGGGACGGGGGAGCCTGGTGGGCTGCTGTCTATGGGGTCACACAGAGTTGGACACAACTGAAGTGACTTAGCAGCAGCAGCAGCACTTGGTTAAGTAAAACGACTTAAAGCTTGCCTATTTATTTAACTTGCAGTATGTTTTGGGGCACTCTAATACTTATCAGCCTCCATTTCTTTGCCAATAAAATGAGAATAACCATCATGGGAAAGGAACTAACCTATATAAAATCTTGCTAAATGGTCATTAGTCAATAATGGGAGCCACCATCTTTCAATGCAGTAAAATTTCAAATAATCATAATCTCATTTTCCTCAATTTACTAGCCTATGTTTTATGTTTGGAGAAGCATTTATCCTTGTTCTGTTTCAGGTTTGTTTATTTTGTAATAAAATGCTTTAATCATAAAAAGACATGGAAACAAGACTTTTGGAGATGTCTGTTATGTATAAGTCTTATTCATCCCATAAATTTCATTGAAGGGCACAGCACTAAAGCCGTGATTAGTGCTTTGAAGTATAGAAAGACAAGATTTCACACCCTCAAGGAAGCTAAGTTCTAGAAAGAATCATATTGTATTTTCTTAGGTGTTACCTCCTCTTGAATTTGTTGAAGACTTCCCATTATTCTGGGATTGAATATGTATCTTTCATTAGTAAATTTATTGTGCTTTTAAGAGCTATTGGGTTTTTTAGAATCAAAAAAAAAAAAACTTTTTTTTTTGCCATGGAAATGGATTTTAGAAGCTATCCTGACCCATTGTTGTGTTGTATAGAAAACCTTAAGAAATATTCATGCCTTTCAAACTGGATTCTTTCATATTTAAGTATTCCTAAATATTTCTCTGATAAAATGTCTTTTGAAATTATTAGGACAAAAGGCAAATGATATTACTAAACAATTCTTAGTGTATATTTTTGGATGGAAGAGAATTGTTGAACTGATGAATTCTTGAAAATAAGTTCTTAGTTCTTAAACCTTGGGCAAATAATTTAATGCCACTAAACCTCACAAAATTCATTTGTAAAATGGAAATAAAGAGTATCTACTCTTTATAAGTAGGAGGAACATAATTTCTCAATAAATGATGGCAGTTACTTGTTATTCCTTAAGCACTTTATCTTATTATTTTCATGTAAGATACCAGGTTTCTCAAGCCAACAGAAGTTAGAAAAACTGGTTCAAAAGAGCTTTGCCTTGTAGTCTTTTACATACAAGACAGTGATGAACATGGAGCTTTCCTGTACAGGAGTTTTTGTTTTTTTTAACTGAATCATTACTCTTCAGCTTGTGAGCCCACTCTGTTTGTGGACCCCTGGTTACTTCCTCACATAGACCTTATACTCCAGGTAAGACATATGTCTACTTTGTTGTTACAAAGAATCTTTGCCCCTGGAATCAGACAACCCCAACCTCCACACTGAACCCACCCCTCACCATGTAGTCACTTTTGCGGGCAGTTGCCAGAACTGATAACAAGCCCAAAAGGGTCCTTAAATATAACAAAGCCTACAACTATGGGAAATCATATCGTTGGAAGGCTTCTTAGGAAATGATTGCAGAGATACAAAATCTAGACCCAGTGGTGTGATATTTTTTCAGCTGTGAATGCCAACCTTAGGCTTCTCTAACTTTGTAATTCAATTATAAACACTCCTATTATATAGCTATAGAATTGTAACTAGGTTAAACCAAAAGGTAGCTAACCCATGTATTATTTTCCAATATCGGTGCACACAGGTCAGTGAGAAGGTGGGAACTTGAGAATTTTTACATTTTTGCCAAAGTTGCTTTCCTTAGTAGACATGCTTTAGATTGTCAGTCTAGTCAACTGCCTCCATTTATTAAGCACCTACTATGTTCTGAATACATATTTATCTTAGTTGACCATTACAATAAACTTTATCAAATAGGTACAGTTTTATCATCCCAATTTACAGGTAAGGAAATAGACCCAGAGTGGTTGAATATAATTTTGTCCAATCACAGAACTAGGAAGTGGTAGAGCTGAGATATATATACAATTTCTTTGACTTTAGGGCCAGACCTAGCTCTAACATTCAAAACTGTTTTCTATAACATCACTTTGAAATATTAAGAAAAGGCCCCTTTCTTCCTCAGGAAAGTGAACTCTGCTTTAAAATTAATGAAATAGGAAAAATCAAATAAAAAGCAACCCGCAGGCCACCTGTAGGTTCTCCTTCCCAATTTTTAAGAAAGCTGCACATGAAATACTTTGTTGATTTGAGTTTATCATACTACTCATACACCCTCATCGAATATTTAGAGAAATCATGAGCTAATGAGCAACAGAATATCAAGATGGTTAAGATCAAGGAAGAGGGCTGGGGAATGGAAATTTCAGAGGAGCCTCAGAAAGTAGGGGACAGCTAAGGCCCGGAAGACTCAGGTAGGTCTAGAAATTCATGAAAAAAATTCTACATGAAGAAAGGTCTGTCTTGGCAAAAAAACAAGAAATCCAAAACAAGGACTCTCTCCCTTAAAGAGATCTACTTTGCTGGGAAAATAGGTTCTTAAGATCTCTTCAGGGCAGGATTGGGAAGGGAAGGTGTACATGCGGTAGCCAGAGGAGGGAGAGATAAGGAGGAAGATGAGAGAAAAACAAGAACCAGGGGTAGGAATGGGAGGAGAGGAAAAACACCAAATGGGGAATGTACAGGGTGAAATGCGGCATGCTTTCTGAGCAGACCGTAGACCACAGCTCAAGGCTTTTCAACAGAGACTGCCAGAAGTATTGAAACTAATGAAGAGGTGGATCCTTGTCATAACTGATGATACATATACATAAAACTTCTATTCTTCAGCACCACAAGAGAAAAGGCCTCAGACTGCGCCAAGGGGTGGGGAGAATTCGACCTCTGATCCTCTGAAACTGTCAGCATTGAAACCTGTCACATGGCCCGTGCTTCATTTTGTCTCAATAGCATGGTTCTGTCCTTGTCCTGTAGCCACTATTAGACTACAAAAATACATACACTGCAGCAAGATCCACTTTAGGACCATCTTTGCACCCCCTCTCATGTCTGGTAGAGAAACTGCTTGATACATTTTTAGAGTCATGAATAATTAATACACGAATGTTTGAGCATATTTGGAATCTAAACTGCACTTCACATCTGTGTGACCTTGGACAATTTATGTAACCTTTCTGGGTCTTTGTTTCTCCAAGTGTGAAACTGGGATAGTAATAATGGAATATCATTCAGCCACAAAAAAGAACAAAATAATGCCATCTACAGTGACGTGGATGGACCTAGAGACTGTCATACTGAGTGAAATAAGTCAGGCAGAGAAAAGCAAATATATGCTATCACTTATATGTGAAATCTAAAAATGTGGTATAGTCTGCCCTCATAGTACAGCCAGCACCGTATCAGTCTCATAAAAATGTGGTAAAATGAACTTCTTTATAAAACAGAAACAGAGTCACAGATGTAGGAAATAACAAACTATGGTTGCCAGAGGGGAAGGGGAAGGGAGGGATAAACTGAGAGATTGGGATTGCTATATTCACACTACTATCTGTAATATAGGTAACTATTAAGAACCTACTGTACAGCACAGGGAACTCTATTCAATACTCTGTAATGATCTACATGGGAAAAGAATCTAAGGAAGAGTGGCTAAGTATACATGTATAACTGATTCACTTCACTGTACAGCAGAAACTAACACAACACTGTACATCAATTACATTCCAATAAAATTAATTTAAAATCATCCATCTCACAGGGTTCTTGTAATGATGAAAACAAATCCCTACATGCATGTGGGGATTTACAATGCATACAATGTGTACAATGCAATACACATATAGCATTTGGCACAGTACCTGGAATGTGTGAAGTACACCGATCATAGGTGTTAGCTGGTACGTGTAGGTCTTTTTAAAGACCTGTCGATTTTGATCTGAAGTCCAGTTCTATAGACTGGAAATCCAGAGCTCTGTAAATATTTCTGCCAGTCCCCAAGTTCGATTTTCTCTTATTTCTCTTTGCTTCCTTCCTATACACAAGCTTGATACTAATTAGAATTAAGGTGAGTGTAAAATAGGGTTCCTTCGCAACTTCTCTATCTCTTCCAATATTCACATACATACATCAGCAGCATCATGTACTCTTGAGAAAATTCACCTGTTGAGGGTGACGGGGCAGTGTCATCTAGCACATCATGGAGCAACCTTATCATTGTATGAGCCCCATCCTCTATTCCCTCTTCTAACACCCTCCATCTGGGGAGGGGCAAGAAAATCTGTTCCCTTAAGTCACCCAGAGCAGGAAAGCTCATATTTATACCCACTGGGTCCAGCCTTCCATTCTAAGTGCTTTTCCCCACAAATAAGAGTTGTTTTTCCCTATGGAATTCTGGTGAATTAAATATTCCTCATTCTGATATGTTATTCTGAATATAATAAGGAACTCCCAATGGTGAGTTTCACTAAGCCTGTAATAAGTTTACCAGGGCAGCTACTGAGACGTTTTCTTCCCTAGGGTTCTTTACAAGGAGATATATATTAATGATGTAGACGAATGTGTATGTACAGAAGGAGCCTGAAGTGCTCTATTTTTTCAACTGCCCTAATGATACAAGATCTTGCATTTACAATAGTGGTGTTAGAGCAGTGATCTCAGATACTTGGATTCACCAAAGCTCAGAAAGGTTCAGATACTTAATTAGCTGAAGAACAAAGAAGAAACTGGGTCTGCTGATCCTTGGTCCTATGCTCTTTCTACTACAAGCTACATTATGCCCAGTGCCGAGCTCAACCGAGTAAACCTCTGTAGATCTCTGATTAGAGACCAAGAGGTGCCCTCCTTCCTGATCAAGGCTGACCTCAAAGTTCTAAATCATTTATTTCTATTTTAGTTCTTCCAAAGAGAGAGAAAGAGGGAGAGAGAGAGGGAGATGCTTTTCTTTTTAAATGATGCAGTGTTTGGAAACATCCCCAAGAAGGTTCTTTCCTTTTTTTAAAAATAAATCTCAGGGTTTGGTTTTGTTTGTTTGTTTGCTTGTTTTTGGTGAGGTTACCCTTCAAAAGGACCCGATGCACTTGGGTTGTGCAGCCATCTGCCACTACATGCTCAAGTATTGTGGTTAAAAAAAATCTGGCCACCCTGCCTTTGATATAGAAGAACCACATAGCGTTGAGTCATACGCTGTGGAGAGAACACAGCTAATTATGGGATATGCTGGGCCCAGAGAAGATGTTAACTGCTACATAATTACAACTGCAATCCAAGGGGACGGAGTCATGGAAATTCAGTTAATATAAAGAAGTCAACAGAAAAATACTAAACTCTAAGCCACAAATTGTTGATATATAATCTCCTCCTTAGACATTCTTCCAAATTTAAGATCTGGTTTGTCATCAAGGATGTCCATAATCCTGCAGCACTTTTTTTTACCACTAAATGAAATATTGTTTAACAATGCTGTGTTTTGATGACTGGAATGAAGATGAAAGAATGGCATCAGTTTCTGAGACACAAGCCCTTGGTTCCAGCCTCAACTTGCCAATTAAAAGAGCAAGAGACCTTGAACAAGTCATTTAATTTGGGAAGGGGGAAAGAAAGGAGTTAGTTAAGAGGATGTCTGAGGTTTTTCCTCATGACAGAAATAGTCTATTTCAAAAGAGTCATTGATCATGAAGTTTATGTCACATAAGTATTTCGATTTCAAAGATGAATAAGACATAGTCTAATAGCCAACTTCACAAAGTTATTACACTTTCTCTGAAGGTCTCATCATTTAGAAAGCTCACGACAGTAATAGAAATTTTACCTTTGGACATTTCTGTTATTTTTTTTTCTCAAATTTCAACTCAAATTCTGATGAAGTAAAATAACTTCTCGTGAGCAGTGGATTAAGAAGTTGAAAGGTGGAAAAGTAGAAATAAATCTTTCATGGGCAATATTTCATGGCCACACTCAATGATTCCTAGACTATGTTCCACAGCATTCTATTTATAGGACATGAGGCTACAGGTTGAGACCAGTCAAGAAAGCAAAGGCATTTAAAAGAACTGTAGCATTGTAGTTGGTGTATTATACAGACTTCAGTTAAGTGGGCTTCAGTGAAGTGGTAAAGAATCTGCCTGTCAATGCAGGAGACCCAAGAGACGGGAGTTCCATTCCTGGGTCAGGAAGATCCCCTTGGGTAGGAAATGGCAACCCACTCCAGTATTCTTGCCTGGAGAATTTCATGGACAGAAGATCCTGGTGGGCTATAGTCCATGGAGTTGCAAAAAGTTAGACACAACTGAGCACACACACACGTACATGTATGTCCATGTGTGTGTATGTGTATGGAATTCCATCCCTCAGGGGTAGAACATGTGCCACAGTGGGGGTTCTTTTTATTTTTTGATTCCAGCTTGTGCTTCATCTAGCCTGGCATTTCGCTTGACATACACTACATATAAGTTGAATAAGCAGGGTGACAATATACAGCCTTGATGTACTCCTTTCCCGATTTGGAGCCAGTCTGTTGTTCCATGTCCAGTTCTGTTACTCCTTGACCTGAATACAGATTTCTCAGGAGGCAGGTCAGGTGGTCTGGTATCCCCATTTCTTTCAGAATTTTCCACAGTTTGTTGTGATCCACATAGTCAAAGTCTTTGGCATAGTCAATAAAGCAAAAGTAGATGTTTTTCTGGAACTTTCTTGCTTTTTTGATGATCCAGCAGATGTTGGCAATTTGATCTCTGGTTCCTCTGCTTTTTCTAAATCCAGCTTGAACATCTGGATGTTCACAGTTCAAAAACTGCTGAAGCCTGGCTTGGAGAATTTTGAGCATTACTTTGGTAGGGTGTCAGATGAGTGCAATTATGCGGTAGTTTGAACATTCTTTGGCATTGCCTTTCTTTGGGATTGGAATGAAAATTGACCTTTTCCAGTCTTGTGGTCACTGCTGAGCTTTCCAGATTTGCTGGCATATTGAGTATAGCACTTTTTTTTTTTAATTTCTATTTTTTTTTAAACTTTACAATATTGTATTAGTTTTGCCAAATATCGAAATGAATCTGCCACAGGTATACCTGTGTTCCCCATCCTGAACCCTCCTCCCTCCTCCCTCCCCATACCCTCCCTCTGGGTCGTCCCAGTGCACCAGCCCCAAGCATCCAGTATCGTGCATCGAACCTGGACTGGTGACTCGTTTCATACATGATATTATACACGTTTCACTGCTATTCTCCCAAATCTCCCCACTCTCTCCCTCTGCTACAGAGTCCATAAGACTGATCTATATGTCGGAGTCTCTTTTGCTGTCTCGTACACAGGGTTATTGTTACCATCTTTCTAAATTCCATATATATGCGTTAGTATACTGTATTGGTGTTTTTCTTTCTGGCTTACTTCACTTTGTATAATAGGTTCCAGTTTCATCCATCTCATTAGAACTGATTCAAATGTATTCTTTTTAATGGCTGAGTAATACTCCATTGTGTATATGTACCGCAGCTTTCTTATCCATTCATCTGCTGATGGGTGTCTAGGTTGCTTCCATGTCCTGGCTATTATAAACAGTGCTGCGATGAACATTGGGGTACACGTGTCTCTTTCCCTTCTGGTTTCCTCAGTGTGTATGCCTAGCAGTGGGATTGCTGGATCATAAGGCAGTTCTATTTCCAGTTTTTTAAGGAATCTCCACACTGTTCTCCAGAGTGGCTGTACTAGTTTGCATTCCCACCAACAGTGTAAGAGAGTTCCCTTTTCTCCACACCCTCTCCAGCATTTATTGCTTGTAGACTTATGGATCGCAGCCATTCTGACTGGCGTGAAATGGTACCTCATAGTGGTTTTGATTTGCATTTCTCTGATAATGAGTGATGTTGAGCATCTTTTCATGTGTTTGTTAGCCATCTGTATGTCTTCTTTGGAGAAATGTCTATTTAGTTCTTTGGCCCATTTTTTGATTGGGTCATTTATTTTTCTGGAGTTGAGCTGTAGGAGTTGCTTGTATATTTTTGAGATTAGTTGTTTATCTGTTGCTTCATTTGCTATTATTTTCTCCCATTCTGAAGGCTGCCTTTTCACCTTGCTAATACTTTCCTTTGTTGTGCAGAAGCTTTTAAGTTTACTTAGGTCCCATTTGTTTATTTTTGCTTTTATTTCCAATATTCTGGGAGGTGGGTCATAGAGGATCCTGCTGTGATGTATGTCGGAGAGTGTTTTGCCTATGTTCTCCTCTAGGAGTTTTATAGTTTCTGGTCTTACGTTGAGATCTTTAATCCATTTTGAGTTTGTTTTTGTGTATGGTGTTAGAAAGTGTTCTAGTTTCATTCTTTTACAAGTGGTTGACCAGTTTTCCCAGCACCACTTGTTAAAGAGATTGTCTTTAATCCATTGTATATTCTTGCCTCCTTTGTCAAAGATAAGGTATCCATATGTGCGTGGATTTATCTCTGGGCTTTCTCTTTTGTTCCATTGATCAATATTTCTGTCTTTGTGCCAGTACCATACTGTCTTGATAACTGTGGCTTTGTAATAGAGCCTGAAGTCAGGTAGGTTGAAACCTCCAGTTCCATTCTTCTTTCTCAAGATAGCTTTGGCTGAAAGAATTCAGCACCACCAAACCAGCTCTCCAACAAATACTAAAGGATATTCTCTAGACAGGAAACACAAAAATGGTGTATAAATTTGAACCCAAAACAATAAAGTAAATGGCAACGGGATCATACTTATCAGTAATTACCTTAAACGTAAATGGGTTGAATGCCCCAACCAAAAGACAAAGACTGGCTGAATGGATACAAAAACAAGACCCCTACAT
This sequence comes from Bos javanicus, assembly GCF_032452875.1. NCBI lineage: Eukaryota > Metazoa > Chordata > Mammalia > Artiodactyla > Bovidae > Bos > Bos javanicus. Next base: position 45,592,455 of record NC_083881.1, read on the forward strand.
ATGTTGTCTACAAGAGACCCACCTCAAAACAGGGGACACATACAGACTGAAAGTGAAGGGCTGGAAAAAGATTTTCCATGCAAATAGGGACCAAAAGAAAGCAGGAGTAGCAATACTTATATCAGATAAAATAGACTTTAAAACAAAGGCTGTGAAAAGAGACAAAGATGGTCACTACATAATGATCAAAGGATCAATCCAAGAAGAAGATATAACAATTATAAATATATATGCACCCAACACGGGAGCACTGCAATATGTAAGACAAATGCTAACATATATGAAAGGAGCAATTAACAATAACACAATAATAGTGGGAGACTTTAATACCCCACTCACAACTATGGATAGATCAACTAAACAGAAAATTAACAAGGAAATACAAACTTTAAACAATACAATAGACCAGTTAGACCTAATTGATATCTATAGGACATTTCATCCCAAAACAATGAATTTCACCTTTTTCTCAAGTGCACACGGAACCTTCTCCAGGATAGATCACATCCTGGGCCATAAAGCTAGCCTTGGTAAATTCAAAAAAATAGAAATCATTCCAAGCATCTTTTCTGACCACAATGCAGTAAGATTAGATCTCAATTACAGGAGAAAAACTATTAAAAATTCCAACATATGGAAGATGAACAACACACTGCTGAATAACCAACAAATCACAGAAGAAATCAAAAAAGAAATCAAAATTTGCATAGAAACTAATGAAAATGAAAATACAACAACTCAAAACCTGTGGGACACTTTAAAAGCAGTCCTAAGGGGAAAGTTCATAGCAATACAGGCATACCTCAAGAAACAAGAAAAAAGTCAAATAAATAACCTAACTCTACACCTAAAGCAACTGGAAAAAGAAGAAATGAAGAACCCCAGGGTTAGTAGAAGGAAAGAAATCTTAAAAATTAGGGCAGAAATAAATGCAAAAGAAGCAAAAGAGACCATAGCAAAAATCAACAAAGCCAAAAGCTGATTCTTTGAAAGGATAAATAAAATTGACAAACCATTAGCCAGACTCATCAAGAAACAAAGGGAGAAAAATCAAATCAATAAAATTAGAAATGAAAATGGAGAGATCACAACAGACAACACAGAAATACAAAGGATCATAAGAGACTACTATCAACAATTATATGCCAATAAATTGGACAACGTGGAAGAAATGGACAAATTCTTAGAAAAGTACAACTTTCCAAAACTCGACCAGGAAGAAATAGAAAATCTTAACAGACCCATCACAAGCACGGAAATTGAAACTGTAATCAAAAATCTTCCAGCAAACAAAAGCCCAGGTCCAGATGGCTTCACAGCTGAATTCTACCAAAAATTTAGAGAACAGCTAACACCTATCCTGCTCAAACTCTTCCAGAAAATTGCAGAGGAAGGTAAACTTCCAAACTCATTCTATGAGGCCACCATCACCCTAATACCAAAACCTGACAAAGATCCCACAAAAAAAGAAAACTACAGGCCAATATCACTGATGAACATAGATGCAAAAATCCTTAACAAAATTCTAGCAAACAGAATCCAACAACACATTAAAAAGATCATACACCATGACCAAGTGGGCTTTATCCCAGGGATGCAAGGATTCTTCAATATCCGCAAATCAATCAATGTTATACACCACATTAACAAATTGAAAAATAAAAACCATATGATTATCTCAATAGATGCAGAGAAAGCCTTTGACAAAATTCAACATCCATTTATGATAAGAACTCTCCAGAAAGCAGGAATAGAAGGAACATACCTCAACATAATAAAAGCTATATATAACAAACCCACAGCAAACATTATCCTCAATGGTGAAAAATTGAAAGCACTTCCTCTAAAGTCAGGAACAAGACAAGGGTGCCCACTTTCACCATTACTATTCAACATAGTTTTGGAAGTTTTGGCCACAGCAATCATAGCAGAAAAAGAAATAAAAGGAATCCAAATTGGAAAGAAGAAGTAAAACTCTCACTGTTTGCAGATGACATGATCCTCTACATAGAAAACCCTAAAGACTCCACCAGAAAATTACTAGAACTAATCAATGATTATAGTAAAGTTGCAGGATATAAAATCAACACACAGAAATCCCTTGCATTCCTATACACTAATAATGAGAAAACTGAAAGAGAAATTAAGGAAACAATTCCATTCACCATTGCAACGGAAAGAATAAAATACTTAGGAATATATCTACCTAAAGAAACTAAAGACCTATATATAGAAAACTATAAAACACTGGTGAAAGAAATCAAAGAGGACACTAATAGATGGAAAAATATACCATGTTCATGGATTGGAAGAATCAATATAGTGAAAATGAGTATACTACCCAAAGCAATTTATAGATTCAGTGCAATCCCTTTCAAGCTACCGTTATTCTTCACAGAGCTAGAACAAATAATTTCACAATTTGTATGGAAATACACAGTGGGGGTTCTTAAACTGGGATTTGAATTAAAATCATATTAAGAACATACGTCATATTATAAAGTTCTCATTCAGTGGCTCTGTAGTGATATTCTTACCTTTGTTTTTAAAATAACAACTTCATTGTGCTGTAATTAACATACCATATGATTCACCCTTTTAAAGTGTACAATTCAGTGATTGCTAGTATATTCACAAAGTTATGCAATCATCACCACTGTCTACTTTCAGCACAATCTCATCACTCCAAAGAGTAACTCTGCTACCTCAGGACCATGAGTAGTCATACCTAATTCCTCCTTCCCCATCCCCTGCCAACCAGGTCCTTACATCTCAAGGGACAGCTATAAGAAGAAAATGGGTTTCTTGTCAGATCTGCTAACTATTTTAATTCCCAAAGTTCCAGAAAAGTGATAAACAGCTAAGGGCTATGAGTTCCCACTTACATGAATTAGGAGATGTTTTGGGTTCAGGAAAATGCAAAATTGACTAGATAAACATTAAAATTATGATGCCACTTGGGACTAGAGTTTATTTTCTCAGGCCAATTCCCCAGCACTTTCAGAAAGTTCTCTTAAGAGACTTTTTCTTCCAAAGACCTCTGTGCTATCCAACTAACATAAGCGGTAATAGGAATTATAATAGCAATAGGAACATACTCTCCATGAGCTCTTGAAGAAATACCTCGAGCTGATCTTTAACAGATGCCCAGCATCTGTCTTGTAGCCTGCTGGAGATGTGTGAGAGACACTAAAGATTTAATAAGAAATTCAAAGATCCCCTGCTTCCCAGAGATGCTGCTAAGGGCCAGATTTCTAGAGGTTGTCGTCATTGTTATCAATTGGAAGGCCTAGTGGTCACCACTCCACTAGTGACATCCCTTTATTGGGAGCTTCCCCTGGAAAAAGCAGAAGCATTTTCAAGCTGGTGGCACTATACTGTACAACATGACATGGTTGATGCATCAGTCAGGACTGAACTCAACTGTGTGTGTCAAAAATCCAGTTACAGCATATTAACTAAATACAAGTTTATTTTTCTTATGTAATAAGGTCCAGAGAAAAGTAGTTCAGGGCTGGAGCAGCTACTCATGAAAAGCAAAACTCTTTCCACTTTCTTAGCTGCACATAACTGTAGTTCTTTATGTTTCCCTCATTCTTCTGCCCACAGCTCAGATGAAGTACTTTTTAATCATCTTAAAATTATGAGGATGACAGTGCCATAGTTTGAGAAGGGAAAAAACAAACAAACAAACAAAAAAACTACAGCTCCTCCAAAAGCTCTTGCCAGTAGACTTTTGCTCACACTTCATTAGCTAAAACTAGGTCATATGACCAGGAGAGGCTTGGCAACCAGAAATTCCACAGAGGAAAGAAGAGAGTGTTGCTTCTCTACTAAAAACTGGGTTGCATTAATTGAAAGCAGAAAGGAGGAAAATGCAGAAAACTAGGAGTATCTGCCACATGGGGTTTTCTTTTTTTTTTAAACACCCTCATAGCTATGTCTAAGTAAAAAACCTGATCTGAAGTTCATGGGTTTTTTGGTTTAGGTACAAGAAATTACTGACTAGTGCTAATTTCAATCTAAGACTTCTGGTTACTTTTTATGTTACTCTAAGAGGCTGCAACTCAGGGGGGAAAAAAAATATATATATATATATAGGTTTGACATTACAAGTTTTTAAGATGAGGGTCCTGCCTTAGAAATGTATGAAGCCCCAGTAAATATAATGCTTTGCATACAGAGGTCTACATTTCTTCTGAGGTATGAATGGGATCCAGAAAATGAAGTCAGTTTTACCCCAAAGCCTGGCAAACTAAAGTGTCCAGCACCTCCCAAGCAACCACGCAAAGCGAGCATCAGGTTGCCTAAGAGAACACTGCATATAAACAAGAAGCTCAAATAAAACATCTTCTTCAAAGTGTCTAAACAGTGAAGGAAAACAGAGAAGAATATTGAAGGACTTTCACACAGAACGGTGGTGCTCTCAGCCACAGACAGTGGGGTGCAGAGGGGTTCCAGCTGACGAATGTAAAGAGAGCATCCCTCAGCATGTTCCTCGGGTCCAGGGAGAAGGAAGCTACTCTCTGTTACAGGCTTAACTGTGTCCCCTGAAATTTAAATCTGGAAGTCCCAACCCCTATATCTTAGAATATGACTTTGTTTTGAACATGACAGATGTAATTAGTAAAGATGAGGGCATACTGGAACAGAGTGAGGCCTTGATCCAATATAACTGATGTCTTTATAAACAAGGGAAATTTGGACACAGACAGCCACACAGGGAGAGAGACATGTGACAATGAAGGTAGAGATCAGGATGATGCTTACACAAGACAAAGAACACCAAAGAATGTCAACAAAACACCAAAAGCTCAGAGAGAGGCGTGGAATTGTTCTCAGAAGGAAGCAACCCTGTTGAGACCTTGAACTTGGACTTCTAGTCTCCAGAACTGGGAGAGAAGACGTTACTATTCTTTAAGCCACCTAGTTTGTTGCACTTTGTTACATAGTCTGAGCTAACTAACACTCTCTAAAGAAAGATGATGATAATTGGCTTTAGTTTTTATCATCAAGACAACAGATCTGAAGGCTGTGCTGCTGCTGCTAAGTTGCTTCAGTCATATCTGACCCTGTGTGACCCCAGAGACGGCAGCCCACCAGGCTCCCCCGTCCCTGGGATTCTCCAGGCAAGAACACTGGAGTGGGTTGCCATTTCCTTCTCCGTCTGAAGGCTATAGACCTAAGCAAATAGTAATTTTCCATGATATCAACTTTACCCCTTCTGATGATTGGGCAGTCTTACTAAGTTAATCAACAAAGGCATATGGGAAGGCTGTGGCCTTGAATTCCAAATAGTCTCTCTAGCTTGTGTTTATGAATTTCCATATGGGGGAAGCCATAGTTGGAATCAGAAGCTAAAGTTTCATTCTGTACTATGCTGATTAATTGGCTGAAGAACTTTGGCAAATGACTCACATTCTCTGAAATTCAGTTATGATTACCTTTAAAATGGCGACAATACCTAGTCCAAAGGAATGCTCTGAAGATTAAATGATGCAGTGTAATACGCACAGTTCTGTGGGTGGCACTTAGTAATCTTTCAAGAAATTGTAATAAGGTTAACACTCCTGAGTTGTATCTACAGATCAGTTCAGTTCAGTTGCTTAATTGTCTGATTCTTTGCACACCCATGGACTGCAGCACACTAGGCTTCCCTGTCCTTCACCAACTACTGGAGCTTGCTCAAACTCATGTCCATTGAGTCGGTGATGCCATCCAATCAATTCATCCTCTGTCATTCCCTTTTCCTCCTGCCTTCAATCTTTCCCATCATCAGGGTCTTTTCCAAGGAGTCAGTTCTTTGCATCAGGTGGCCAAAGTACTGGAGCTTCACCTTCAACATCAGTCCTTCCAATGAATATTCAGGACCAATTTCCTTTAGGATTGTCTGGTTTGATTGCCTTGCAGTCCAAGGACTCTTAAGAGTCGTCTCCAACACCACAGTCCGAAAGCATTAATTCTTCAGTGCTGACATAGTTCAACTCTCACATGCATACATGACTACTGGAAAAACCATAGCTTTGACTAGATGGACCTTTGTTGGCAAAGTAATGTCTCTTTTTTTTAATATGCTGTCTAGGTTGGTCATAGATTTTCTTCCAAGGAGTAAGAGTCTTTTAATTTCATGGCTAAAGTGATTTTGGAGCCCTAAAAAATAAAGCCTCACTGTTTCCATTATTTCCCCATCTATTTGCCATGAAGTGATGGAACCAGATGCTATGATCTTAGTTTTCTGAATGTTGAGTTTTAAGCCAACTTTTTCACTCTCCTCATTCACTTTCATCAAGAGGCTCTTTAGTTCTTCTTCGCTTTCTGCCATAAGGGTGGTGTCATCTGTGTATCTGAGGTTATTGACATTTCTCCTGGCAATTTTGTGCTTCATCCAGCATGGTATTTCGCATGATGTACTCTGCATATAAGTTAAATAAGCAGGGTGACAATATACAGCCTGACGTGCTCCTTTCCCAATTTGGAACCAGTCTGTTGCTCCATGTCCAGTTCTAACTGTTGCTTCTTGACCTGCATACAGATTACTCAAGAGGCAGGTCAGGTGGTCTGGCACTCCCATCTCTTTTAGAATTTTCCACTGTTTGGTGTGATCCACACAGTCAAAGGTTTTGACGCAGTCAATAAAGCAAAAGTAGATGTTTTCCTGGAACTCTCTTGCTTTTTCTATGATCTAACAGATAGTGGCAATTTTATCTGGTTCCTCTGCTTTTTCTAAATCCAATTTGAACATCTGGAAGTTCACGGTTCATGTACTATTGAAGCCTCGCTTGGAGAATTTTGAGCATTACTTTGCTAGAGTGTGAGATGAGTGCGATTGTGCAGTAGTTTAAACATTCTTTGGCATTGCCTTTCTTTAGGATTGGAATGAAAACTGACCTTTTCCAGTCCTGTGGCCACTGCTGAGTTTTCTAGATTTGCTGGCATATTCAGTGCAGCACTTTCACAGCATCATCATCTTTTAGGATTTGAAATAGCTCAACTGGAATTCCATCACCTCCACTAGCTTTGGTCGTAGTGATGCTTCCTAAGGCCCACTTGACTTCACATTCCAGAATGTCTGGCCCTAGTTCAGTGATCACATCATCATGGTTATTTGGGGCATAAAGATCTTTTTTGTATAGTTCTTCTGTGTATTCTTGCCACCTCTTCTTAATAGCATCTGCTTTTGTTAGGTTCATACCATTTCTGGAGAAATGGGACCATTTCCAGCACCATTTTTTGCTGACTGTATAGAGCTTCTCCATCTACAGAGAAGGTATCTACCATTTATTGTCCTCATCTTTGCATGAAATGTTCCCTTGGTATCTCTAATTTTCTTGAAGAGCTTCTTAGTCTTTCCCATTCTATTGTTTTCCTCTATTTCTTTGCAATGATCACTGAGGGAGGCTTTCTTATTTCTCCTTGCTATTCTTTGGAACTGTGCATTCAAATGTGTATATCTTTTCTTTTCTTCTTTGCCTTTAGCTTCTTTTCTCAGTTATTTGTAAGGCCTCTTCATACAACCATTTTGACTTTTTGTATTTTTTTTTCTTGGGGATGGTCTTGATCACTGCCTCCTGTACAATGTCATGAACCTCCATCCATAGTTCCTCAGGGACTCTATCTGTCAGATCTAATCCCTTGAATCTATTTGTTACTTCCACTGCATAATCGTAAGGGATTTGAGTTAGGTCAAACCTGAATGACCTAGTGGTTTTCCCTACTATCTTCAATTTAAGTCTGAATTTTGCAATAAGAAGTTCATGATCTGAGCCACAGTCAGCTCCTGGTCTTTTTTTTGCTGACTGTGTAGAGCTTCTCCATCTATAGATAGTATCTACAGATAGTGCTATAGTAGAATAAAACATGATTTATGAGGCATAATCAACTCTCAATAATCTATGACTATAAGAAAAGGTTATTATAGGAAGTAAAACCATTAGCAACTAATCTAAAAACTATGTTTTCCAAAAAATTTTTGAAAATTTTTATTTATTTTCATTAGAGAGCTTACATGCGTGCATGCGGGCTAAGTCATTTAAGTCGTGTCTGATTCTGTGCAACCCTATGGACTCTGGCCCTCCAGGCTCCTCTGTCCATTGGGATTCTCCAGGCAAGAATTCTAGAGTGGTTTGCCATGCCCTCCTGCAGGGGATCTTCCCAACCCAGGGATCAAACCCATGTCTCTTATGTCCTCTGCATTGGCAGGCGGCTTCTTTACCACTAGTGCCACCTGGGAAGCCGACAGAACTTATGTATGCTCATTATACAATGTTTAAATGATATAAATATGTATAAGGTAGAATTATAATTGTATATTTCCCAAATCCAAGGTTCAGTGCTTATTTTTCATATTTCTTTAGATATGTCTATGTGTTTAATAGAAATTTTTATACATTATTTTAAACAAAAATGGATCATATTCTGTATGCCCCCAACAGATTGATCGAGCTCTGTTCAATAATTTATCTTCAACCTTTCATGCCATACATACTACAAGTTCTATCACAACGTTTCAGATGTTGTATAGTGACTTTTCTGGTAGTCCAGTGGTAAAGAACCTGTCTGCCAATGCAGAGGATATGGGTTTCATCCCTGGTTCGGGAAGATTCCACATGCCGTGGGGCAACTAAGCCCATGTGCCAACTACTGAACCTGCACTCTGGTGCCCACAAGCCACAACTACTGAGCCCACGTGGGTTGCAACTACTGAGGTTTGCACACCTTAGAGCCTGTGCTCTGCAACAAAAGAAGCCACTGCAGTGAGAAGCCTGCACACTGAACTGAAGAAAGCTCGCACACAGTGACGAAAATCAGCACAGCCAAAAATAGAGTAAAATTTTTTTTAAATGCTGTATAATAATGATGTTCTATGGATATACAAAATTTATTTACTCAAGTTGTTTGAACATTCAGATTTGCCTGCAATTTGTAAAATTCACAATGTTATAATAAATAAAAACTATAACAAAGATCATGGCATCCGGTCCCACCACTTCATGGGAAATAGATGGGGAAACAGTGGAAACAGTGTCAGACTTTATTTTTCTGGGCTCCAAAATCACTACAGATGGTGACTGCAGCCATGAAATTAAAAGATGCTTACTCCTTGGAAGGAAAGTTATGACCAACCTAAATAGCATATTCAAAAGCAGAGACATTACTTTGCCAACAAAGGTTCGTCTAGTCAAGGCTATGGTTTTTCCTGTGGTCATGTATGGATGTAAGAGTTGGACTGTGAAGAAGGCTGAGCGCCAAAGAATTGATGCTTTTGAACTGTGGTGTTGGAGAAGACTCTTGAGAGTCCCTTGGACTGCAAGGAGATCCAACCAGTCCATTCTGAAGGAGATCAGCCCTGGGATTTCTTTGGAAGGAATGATGCTAAAGCTGAAACTCCCGAACTTTGGCCACCTCATGCGAAGAGTTGACTCATTGGAAAAGACTCTGATGCTGGGAGGGATTGGGGGCAGGAGGAGAAGGAGACGACAGAGGATGAGATGGCTGGATGGCATCACTGACTCGATGGACGTGAGTCTGAGTGAACTCCGGGAGTTGGTGATGGACAGGGAGGCCTGGCGTGCTGCGATTCATGGGGTCGCAAAGAGTCGGACACAACTGAGCGACTGATCTGATCTGATCTGATACTTTAGAAGGGGCTTCCCAGGTAGCTCAGTGGTAAAGAACCTGCCTGCCAATGCCAGAGACACAAGTTTGATCCCTGGATCGGGAGATTCCCTGGAGAAGGAAATAGCAACCCACTCAAGTATTCTTGCCCAGGAAATCCCATGGTCAGAGAAGCCTGGTGGGTTACAGTCCATGGGGTCGCAAAAGAGTCAGACATGACTCAGCAACTAAACACCACCACTACCACTGTGGAGAATGGATCTATTTTCTCCAATCTTTTAAAAATAAAACAAGGCATTTTTGGAAGGAAGGAAAGAAAATGAAAAGGGGAATGTTTATTCACTTATCTAATAATTTTGGTTTATATAACATCAAATAACACATTTGCAGGTTGTCTTGTCGAATTTTACTGATAATTTCCCTGAATGAGAATTAACTGAATTGAGTGGTACCCTCCAAGTCATGTGTACACAGCTTTAGATAAAAGCTATACGATCCAAGTCACTTCAGTCGTGTCCAACTCTGTGCGACCCCATAGATGGCAGCCTACCAGGCTCCTCTGTCCCTGGGATTCTCCAGGCAAGAACACTGGAGTGGGTTGCCATTTCCTTCTCCAATGCATGAAAGTGAAAATTAAACTGATCTTCATTGAACATGTAATGAATTTCATCTAAATAATCTAGTCCCAGGTTTTCATAATTTTTCCAACATTTTGACATCCTGCAGGAACCCCACTGTGAATCACCTCTAAAGCCAGATGGCAAAGCTTCTCAAACGATATGCCCAGAACTCACCCAGGCAGACATCCTAGGATCTTCGCTTCCTTTTGCAGATGAAATAAAGCAGGGTTTTGACTTAACATTCATTAAGAGAAAGAAGGAAAATATTTTTCTTCTGGGTTAACTTTGGGAGTGTTAAGCAATGCAAACATTTCAGAGGCAGTAGCTCATGATACCATGCGGGCAGACATCTGTGCCAGGAGACACACTTCCTTGGAAAGACGACTCTTCTTTCTCTAGTCGGTCTACATATACTATGTGGTTTCCATCAGAACTCCACTGAAAGTTTTCAAAAGGATATTGACTAGCTCTTCCCAAAGTCATCAAAAGAGCAGATTCCAAGAATAGCCAAAATATTTTGTATCAAAAAAAGATAAAACTCAGTGTACCAAATCAAAATGTAAAGTGACAGTTGTTAAAACATTGAGGTGAATAACAGCAATTGACTAATTGAAATAGAATATAAAAGTCTGGAAATGAACAGATATATATGTGTGTGTGTGTGTGTGTGTGTGTGTGTGTATATACATGAGAATCTATTATGTGACAGAGGTGATAGCTCAATTTAGAGGTAAAATTGCTTGCTACTTAAAATGCAGATAGAAAAAGTAGACATCTATTTGAAAAAATAAGCTATTTATTTCATTATATACACAAACAAAAGAATCAAATATATAACAGAAGCTTCAAAAAGCAGCAGAAGGAAAAAGATTCTAATAAGACTATTAACAAATTTTGGACTAATTTATGAGCAAAAAGCACTGTGCTGTGTGCTCAGTCACTTCAGTCCTGTCTGACTCTTTGCGACCCCCTGGGCTGTAGCCCGCCAAGCTCCTCTGCCCACAGGATTCTCCAGGCAAGAATACTAGAATGAGTTGCTATGCCCTCCTTCATAGGATCTTCCCGACCCAGGGATCAAAACATCTCCCGCATCTCTATCATTGCAGGCAGATTCTTTACCTGCTGAGCCACCAGGGAGCCCTAGACACACACACACACACACACACACACACACACACACACACATGAAAGTCTTTTTAAGTAAGACACAAAACTCAAAGGATACATATACAAACATTGATATGTTTGTATCAATTTAGATTTAGATTTATTACTAAATTTTTATTACTAAATCTAAAACAAATTTAGATTTATTACTAAATCTTTCAAATTAGTTACTTTGAAAAATATCATAAATATTCTTCAAAAAATAAAGAAAAGTGGGGGAAAATATTTACAAAAAAATATCAACACTCACAAGATTAACAGCTCTTACAAGTCTAAGAATAACGTATTGAAACCACTAGGGAAGATGCACAAAGAATTTGAACAGACAGTTCAAAAAAAAGAGAGCAAATCATCAATAAATATTGAAAGATATTCATCTTTGTGGTTACCAAGGAACTAGAAATAATTAAAACAACACTACCATGACATTTTCACCTATCAGATGTACAATAATTAAAAAGTCATATCTAATAATAACAAAAATGCAGGAAAATGGACACTCAGCACTTGATGCAAGAGAACAGCCTTTTCACAACGTGATTCCATTGTGTTCATCACATTCAAATGCATTTATATTTTGGCCCAGTAATCTTACCTTTCAGTTTCTCTCCCAGAAGCCCACTCACAATTGCTTAAAGATATTTGTGCAAAGGTGTTGCTGCTGCTGCTAAGTCACTATTGCACCATTATTTTCTAAGTTACCCATGAAGCACATGCCAACTACATAAAACACGTTAAAACACAAAAAAATGATTAATGGGTGACTAGAAGGCTCAAAGGGACAAAAATACCAAGGAGAAACCTGGCTAGAGGGAACACTCTACAACTCAGTTCAATAAAAAGGCTGGAGGAGACACGGGGCAGAAAGAAACCACGTTTTTTTTCAGATTCTCCCTCATTTCAAGAAAGATCCAAATCTTGTGTATAAAATATTAGAATCAGATTTCTGTCTTGCACCCTAATTGTGTTTCTTTTCTACCTGAAGTCCAGATGCTCCTTAAGAAGTCTTAAATGAATAAGAGTTTTATATCAGTGCCTTCTAGTTCTGATGTCCAAAGCTAAAATGAATAATGACTATCTTCAACTGAAAACACACTCTTTCAGGGCACTAAACAAAGTCACATATTTACTAAAGCTAAGAGGCACAGCTATCATCAAGGAAACATTGCTCATCAGGCCACAGCCAGAGTTATATCCTCACCAATAGATGTCTATAATATCCTTTTCTCTGCTTTTTGCTAAAGGTTCATGCAGTTCGAACTTCTACAGCCATGTTTATCTACCTAATTACATATTGCAACTTGCATTTGGAAGGCTAGTTCCATTTCATTACAGCTTCCCACAGACAAAACAAAAATATTTGTTTAAACTCATCCATTGAACCAAAAAAGTGACCACTGTTTTCCTATTCAACTGATACCAATATTGAATCTGAACACTAAAATGATGAAAGATATCTGTCTGGCTGAACAGAGAACAAGAGATTTTAGGGCTCAAAGCACATCACCATATCCTTCCTTCAAAATGGGTTCATACATAGTATGCAAAACTCAGTTTTTGTATCACTGGGAAGACACTATTCTATTCCAAGTCCTTTTAACCATACACCTGCTTCCAACCACTAGTGATGCTTAAGTCTTTCTCACTTGGCTTCCCCTATCTCCCCAAACCAAAGGACTATGTCTATCCCAGGATGGTACATGCTTCACTTTCTAACAGTTAGCATTCCCACAGATCCCTCTGGATCCCTATCATGGTGCATTCTTTTAGAGCTTCTTGTAAATGGAGATTCCACTTACCTGTGTTATGAGGTACTGGGTATCCAGAAAGAATGATTAAGGCTTAGGACTTAAAATTGAACTACTGAAGGCAATCGCAGCTCTGCCATGTCACTTGTGTGTCCGTGAGCATATTATTGAACTTCCTTCAGCATTAGTTTCTTTATCTGTAAAATGGGAATAATAAAAGCACTTGTACTGTTGCCAAGATCATTAAACAGACTAGTATGGTGTCTGGCACATAAAAAATACAAAATATTTAGCTCTAATTGCTAGATTCTCATTATCTCCCTGCACATCCCTGCCTCAGACATACTTAGCGAAACATGTTACACAAATTCCCAGGAGGCCAACGGACTGCCTGCAGGTTTTCCCCGGATGTAGGCAAGTATACAGCACTGAAGGCAATTCCACCAAGCAGGAGGTGAACTTCCTCCCAGACTCTTAGGCATGCCTGCCTCTCCATTTCCTATTTCGCTTTATGGAGACCCAGATAAAAAGGACACTGGTTCCATGACTCTAAGCCACTGTGTCCACTTCTATACTTTGTAAAATCAGCCTTTCTGTAACCCTAGTTGTGCAGGCATGCATCCACTGCTAGACTGTGAACCTGAAGGAGGCACCAAGTTTCCTTCCTCTTTGTATTTCTCTTGGTGACTGCCTGGTACCATGTCTGGAGAAGCAGCATGCATGCTCAGTGGTGTCCGACTCATTGCGACCCCATGGACTATAGCCCACCAAGGATCTTCTGTCCATGGAATCTTCCTGGCAAGAATACTGGAGTGGGTTGCCATGCCCTCCTCTAGTGTCTGGAGGAGAGGGAAGGCTAAATAAAGAATGAATAAATGGTTGTAATATTTATCAACAAGATAACTGAACCAGCTCAAGGCAAAAGCGAATTTGCCTTGTTCTTTCCTAGCTCCCTTTTCCCCAACTGTAAGGATATTCTTCCTTTGGTTAATAATGCCTTCCAGCGTGCCTTAGCTTGTCTCCATCTGTGTTTTGGATTCCTTCCTTCTATCTCTTTGTATAAGAACTAACTTTTTCTCTGTCAAATGGCAATTAGGTATGAATGCATTCATTAATCAGGTAGGCAGCCCCTAAGACAAGGTACAAACAAAGGAATGTAACAAAAAGTTAAAAATCTTAATTCAAGGAAAACTTGTGTGTAAAGAACTTAACATGAGTCACTAGAAGGGGGCAATGTCTAGTCTCGTCCCTGACAGCTGAGAGAAAGACAACTGTTTATTTACTTTCCAAGAGGCTTTTTTAAAATTACAGTTTAGCTGCTTTACAACATTGTACTAATTTCTGCTGTACAGCAAAGAGACTCAGCTACACATATACATATATCCCCTCTACGTCACCATAGAGCGTTGAATAGAGTTCACTGTGTTTTATGGGAGGTTCGCATTAGTTACCTATTTTATACATAATAGTGTACATATGTATTTGATCATTCCTTCTCCTTGGACTCCTGATGGTTTCTTTAAGTGACTCTGAGAATAGCTATTGTACACATAGAATGTGAACAAGTCTGGCCAGCCTGCTGCTGCTATACTAATTTATCTTTTCTCTGGTTTTTCCCAGACCCATACTCGCAAGAATCAAAGTCCATGCAGAAAGTATTCTGAGAACAGTTACTGCTGTGTTTGCAGAACTGTTTTTCAGAGGAACTAGAGATAGCAGAGGGGTTATTGAGTTTAGATGTCAGTAGCAGCATTATTATGAACACAATCAAATGTTTGATGTCTTTGAGTGACCGCGTGTAACTCCTCTACATAGCCAATGAGTAACATGACCAAAGACTGGTATTTTCCCTCACAGTTGAAACCTGCAGCTAAATGAATCACAGAAGTTCTATGAGAAAGTGAGGGGGAAACCCACCAATAACGAGCCAAGAGATTTTCAAGTCTAACAGAGGAAGTAACTGGGGGAAGTGGGGAGTCAGAATGCCTAGGAAGTCCATTGCTTTTCTGATGGCATCTCCTATGTGCTCTGAATCATCTTGGACTGGAGAGGGCATTACATTACACTGATTGCCTTTATTTGATTAGAGTGGAAACTGCCTAAGGATAAAGTCTTACCTGACAGAGCAGGAACAGTGGATCTGGTGAGTCAGGTGCCCGAGTCTGAGTGCAGCGTCGGCCATTGTATCTCCATAAACTTGGATTAGTTATTTCACCTCTTTGGACTTTCAATTTTGTAAACTGAAGACACTATTACTATCTTCCTCATAAAATGATTGTTAGTATTGCTTGTAATAATTAATCCATCTAAAACCCGATGTTTAGGCCCAGGTAAAACTACTGATGATCAATAATTACCAATTGCTATTGCTGACCACTGCTATCCTCCAAGTACAGAGCCTAGTACACAGAAAATTCTCAAGATAAACTTAATGTCAGTCCCAAGTGTTGTCCCATGGAACTGCTATGTTGGTGAATAAATGAAACAGTCTGGAACAATCATGTCATTGTATCATCACACCTCTGCTTACATCATCAAACAACTTTATTGTTTATTCATTGAGTAGATTGCATGAAATTTTGTAGCAGCTCTATACGGATGAACTGTGGTGTTGGAGAAGACTCTTGAGAGTCCCTTGGACTGCAAGGAGATCCAACTAGTCCATTCTAAAGGAGATCAGCCCTGGATGTTCTTTGGAAGGAATGATGCTAAAGCTGAAACTCCAGTACTTTGGCCACCTGAGGCGAAGAGTTGACTCATTGGAAAAGACTCTGATGCTGGGAGGGATTGGGGGCAGGAGGAGAAGGGGACGACAGAGGATGAGATGGCTGGGTGGCATCACCGACTCGATGGACATGAGTCTGAGTGAATTTCAGGAGTTGGTGATGGACAGGGAGGCCTGCTGTGCTGAGATTCATGGGGTCGCAAAGAGTGGGACACAACTGAGTGACTGAACTGAACTGAACTGATAAGGATAACAGGAATTTAAAACATGCCAAGGGAGTTATTTCTTTCTTCAACAAATATTTTTGAAACAGATACAGTTTTCCAAAAATGAAAACATTACAAAAATGACAGAAAGATAAAATTTCTATATCATTCTTATTAATAATAACAGTCTATAATTATTACCCACCACCCAATAAGCATGGTGCAAGGCTCTTTATATCTATTAGCTCATTTTATGATGACAAAAAATGGCAAGGTCATTATTATGCTCATTTTAGAGAGAAGGAAACTAAGATGTAAACGGACTCAATAACTTGCCTAACATTTTTCAGCTAGAGTTTTCCAAAGCTGAAATCTCTTCTGTATTTCCAAAGCCCGTTCTTTTTCTATTTTGTTATTATCTTTCTTTCAATATCTTACTACAATATCAGGCAGAATGAAATAAGTACTCTGTTGGAGGTATGAGTAAATTATCATGGAACTCCTGAACTCTGAAACTGTGGGAAAGAAAACAGTGAATTTGAATGGTAGAGAATGAGGGTTGACCTTAATCAGGACATTTTACATAAACCATATAAGATAAGGGGCAATAGGAGGAGATAAAGGGAACTTCAGGATATAAAATCATATCAGTCAAGCCCTAGCAATGTCACTTCACAGGGTAGAGTAGTTGTGCACTCGAACTTAAAAAATAGGCTGCAGGTAGGTGCAGACTCTATGTAGGTTGGGGTAGAATGACCAGAGTGTCAGAAAAGACTGTCTTTAAAGTATGGATGCAATCTCCATATATTCACCAACTTTACTGCATACCTGAAACACAGATGAACTTGGACGCTTCGTAGAATCATCACAATTCCTATTTGAGTGGGTTTGATTTAATGATGTTTTACAGTAACACATATGGGCTTCCCTGGTGGCTCAGGGGCAAAGAGTCCACCTGCCAATGCAAAAGACACAGGTTTGATCCCTGGGTAGGGAAGATCCCTTGGAGAAGGAAATGCCAAGCCACTCCAGTATTTTTGCCTGGAGAATGGACAGAGTCTGGTGGGCTACAGTCCATGGGGTTGCAAAAGAGTTGGATACAACTTAGCAACAACAACATATAACACACGCACACACACACAACACTATGAGCAGACAATGTCTAAACAATCATACCTTGGTCATTCATTCTCTCCACTCATTTTCTGACACAAGGCAAATTACTCACAGATTATTCTCAATCCTACAAATAATCAGTAAGCAAATACATAAGGTGAAATCTGTCTGGTGCAAGACCTAAGGGAAAGAGAGAGCACTTGCTTTATCAATGACTCCAAAGCAGGTGTTTTAAGAGGAATACAGGGTTTAGAAAGTGGCCGGCTTCGGCATCAACACACAGCATGTTGGAGAGCAAGTTCATAGGATCTGAGCCTTCAAGATGGTCTGTTTTCCCCAGTTTTATAGACTAACGGTTTCTACAACCCTGGACTTGCACCAGGACCCAGCACCTTTGTTGCCCAAGGCCATCCTACCACTTCATCCTTAAGCTGTTCCGAAAGCAGTGGCTGCCGCCACTATAATACATCCCGTTTGCCTCTAAAAGGAAGGCTTTTTTTGGCTACAGCAGAAGGAAAGTGGGAAGATAAAACAAACTTTAATTCATCTGTTCTTACTCATAGGCTTCCCATCAAGGGTGGGTTTTATCCTTATTTAGAATCAATACTAAGTAAAGAAAGTATAAATATACCAATTGAAAACCTCTTTCTGTGGATGCCTCGGCAGCCACAACTAAATTGCTTGAGGTTTATGGACACCATGCATTTTCCCCAGCGCTTATTCTGAAACCCTCAAGTGTTAAACTCAATCGTTTCCTGGGACCCTTGAGAGAATGGAATCTAAGACCTGTTAATAGGGGTTTTTTGTTTGTTTGTGTTTGGGAGGGGGAGGGGGACTGTCATTCTGGGACAATTAGGTAAATCCCTAACAGACGGATGGAGTTTTTGAATCCTAATTGTTTGTGTTCAATATTTTTCCCTAAGAGATAAGAGTAACTATATTTAAGTTGAGTAGTCTGAGAAGAGTAGGAGGATCTGGGTGAAACTGACAAATTTCCCCTGGGCATTTCCCATAGGTTAGCCTTGTGTCAAGGGATTCAACCCTCAGAGATCTCCTAGGATTGCTGTGTGCCACCATAGGAAGTGGCACAGACTCTGAATCAGGTGACTTTATGACTTTAACTACTACTGCAACCCAAGAGAAGGTCAATCTCCAAAGAAAGTTTATATTCTTCATGTGTAAGATAGAAGACTCGAACTGACACGTCCCTTTAGAGCTCTTCCAACAGTGATCTATTCCACTAAGGGGGCTTTTCTGGGCAAACACAAAATGAGCCAGAAGGTAAATGCTCAGAGCTGAGTATTTTGAGAAAAAAAGAAAAATGCATGTAGAGAATGCACCTAAAGGGTTTTTACACCTGTATTTCTTCCCTAACTTAGAAAACCTGAAATCCTTTGACTGCTGCAGATTCTGGGTCAAGAAGTCTCAAGTTAGGTTCACTTTTTTTTAGGAAAGCAGGGATGGATTTATCTTCCTAGTAGGTGAAACCAAAACAACCATGAGTGATAAGCCTAGATCTTGGGCTACTCTCCAGGCACTTTTCCACTACATTGTGCTACCTAGATTTTCTCCTTCAGACTTAAAAGAAAGAAAAACATGAAATGACAGGCAGATGACTTGGAAAATGTCAAACTATTGTCTCCAGACTTTCTAAAAACTAAATCTGGAAGATATCTCATATGAAAATGTTTTTGAGGGGCAAAACATGTGGGATGTCAGAAAACTCATCTCTCTTGAAGTTTAGAAAGTATCATTCAAAAAAAGCTAAGAAAGATCCTACTGTAGAGAAATCTACATATATTTTTTTAAACTGCTGCTGCTGCTGCTGCTAAGTCGCTTCAGTCATGTCCAACTCTGTGCAACCCCATAGATGGCAGCCCACCAGGCTCCCCCATCCCTGGGATTCTTCAGACAAGAACACTGGAGTGGGTTGCCATTTCCTTCTCCAATGCATGAAAGTGAAAAGTGAAAGTGAAGTCGCTCAGTCGTGTCAGACTCTAGCATGCCATAATTTATTTGGCCAATGAAGACATACTCTACACAAACCACCAATTATTATATCTTATCTGCAAAGACATAGAAGTGATCATTTGTGTAGATCATTTTATCTGTATATTTAAGTGACCATGTATCCCACCTTAGTATGAGCCCATGCTAAGCTCCTTTTCCTAATCATCTTCATTCGGCACACTTTTTTTTTTCTTTTTGTAGTATTTTCACTTTATTTAACAAAGATATTCAACATTTGCTATTGACAATGCATAGAATTTTTTAAAAATTTTACTGGAGTATAGTTGATTTATAATTTTGTGTTACTTTCAGGTGTCCTTAAGTAAAATCAATCTGTTACACATATACTTATATCCACTCTTCTTTAGATTCTTTTCCTATCTAGACCATTACAGAGTATTGAGTAGAGTTCCCTGTGCTAAACAACAGGTCTTTATTAGTTATCTATTTTATATATAGTATTACATATGTGTCAGTCTCAATCTTCCAATTTATCCTTCCCCCTCTTACCTCCTGGCAACTGTAAGTTTACTTTTTACATCTGTAACTCTATTTCTGTACCTTTTTTTTTTTTTATAGATTCCACATATAAATGGTTTAATATGATATTTGTCTTCCTCTGTCTGACTTCCTTCACTCAGTGTGACAATCTCTAGGTCCATCCATGTTGCTGCAAATGGCATCATTTGTTCATTTTCACTGCTGAGTAATATGCTATTGTATGCATGCGCCACATCTTCTTTCTCCATCCCTCTGCTGATGGACATTTAGGTTGCTTCCATGTCCTGGCGACTATAAGTTAGTGCTGCAGTGAACACTGGGGTGCACGTATCTTTTCAAATTATGGTTTTCTTCAGAGATATGCCTTGGAGTTGAATTGCTGGGTCATATGGTATTTCTGTTTAGTTTTTTAAGGAACCTCCATAGTGACTGTACCAATTTAGATTCCCACCAACAATGCAGGAGGGTTCCCTTTTTCCCACACCCTTTCCAGAATTTATTTGTAGATTTTTGATGATGGCCATTCTAACCAGTGTGAACTGATATCTCATTTAGTTTTGATTTGCATTTCCTTAATAATTAGTGACACTGAGCGTCTTTTCACATGCCTCTTGGCCCTCACCACAGTTTGTTTTTTAGCACAGTATTTGACAATCTGATTCAGTTGTTTCTGCATTCCCGCCTTGGACATCACACCTCTGTATTCCCAAAATTACCTGGCATAATACTGGGTAAGATGTTATGGAAAAACTCAAATGAATACTTTGGCCAACCCAATGCTTGCAGGTCATGGATACTCAAATACTTGTGATGATCCTTTAACTGACCTTTACAAAACTTACCGCCATTTAAATGTGAATGCTCCATTTGATCACATATATTTGGCCCAATTGACTTCTATAGTCCATTGGTTTTGTGGCATACTGTCTAATCATGCACACCCAACCTTTCATGTGTCAGTGAGACGAGTGTAGCAAATCTAATCTTTGCTTAAATATAAACCAGGAGTAAAAAGAAGCCACAAGAATCTTCCCTCAAAGCCAGTACACACAGATCAGGGTCAGCAGTTAAAGGCACATGGTCATCTGACCAGTGACCTATCTTTACCCTTGGGAGCTGGTAAAGTTCCAGATAAGCCCTGGTGAGGAGGATGGATGGTAAGGTGGAATGAGTCCAGACCAGAGTGGCCAGAGGGTCCACGCAGCCTGGAGTGGCTCCGTGCAGTCCTGCCCAGCTGTAGGCCAACACTGGTTAGAGCCCAAATGATAGGGTCACAGCCAGTAACAAGTAGCAGATACCAATGGGCACAGGGAACCACACGTGGCCACAGGCACAAATCGATCAGAAGGAATGAAAACAAATCATTTAAGATGAAATACGTTGGTGGGGACAAATGTATAAGTAGGAAGAAATTGAAACCCCTGTTCACTGTTGTAGGAATGCAACATTGCACAGCCACTACGGAAAACAGTATGGGAGTTCCTCAAAAAATTAAAAGCAAAACAATCATGTGATCCAGAAATCCCACTTTTGGGTATTTATCCCAAAGAACTGAAATCAGGATCTGAAAGCAATATTAATACAATATTCACAGCGTTATTCACAATAACTAAGTTGGGGACACAACCTAAATATCCACTGACAGCCAAATGGATAAAGAAAAAGTGATATTTATACGTATAAAATAGTATCCAGCTTTAAAAAAAATAAAATTCTGCAATATGTGACAACATGGATGACCCTTGAGGGCATTATGGTAAATGACATAAGCCAGTCACAGAAAGATAAACACTCATGATTCCATTTTTAAGTGGTCTCTAAAATAATCAAATTCATAGAATCAAGTAGCAGAATGATGGTTACCAATGACAGGGAAGAGAGAAATGGGGAGTGACTAGTCAGTCGGCATAATGTTTCAGTTAAGCAAGATGAATCAATTCTAGAGACCTGCAGTACAACATTGCACTCTAGTCAACAGAATGTATGTCACACTCAAGAATTTGTTAAAAGGGTATATCTCAAGTTACATGTTCTTACCGCAATAATGTTTTTAAAAATAAAATTTGAAATAAATGTCCTTGAGAATAAATAAATATCTAAAATAAATAAAATACCTATATATTGCATTATTATTCTGACTCAATGGGCTCTGAATAAGAGGGTTTAGTTTAGTGAATAAGAGTGTGTGTAGACTGGAATCTGACATACTGTGTTCAAAATCCTCCTGATTTCTCAAAGTTATAAGAATAGAATTAAATGGAATTATTTAGGGCATGTAGCATAGAGGCAGCGCCTAGCATATACTAAGTATATTTTGAACATTTTTAAAAAATATGATACAGGGCACCCTAAGCTGGTGCTCTGTGACAACCTGAAGGGATGAGGTGGGGAGGGAGGTCGAAGTGGGCTCAGGAGGGAGGGGACACATGTATGCCTATGATTCATACTGATGTATGTCAAAAACCATCATAATGTTGTAAAGTAACTATCCCCCAATTAAAATCAATTAGTCAATTAATAAAAACAAGAATTGTGTGAAGCCCCTATAATTTTGTCATTATTAGTTGGTCTTCGTTTAAAGTTTATTCAGTTGCTCCTCATACATCTGTCGTGATTTCTTTCACTTTCCCCTTTGTTTCCCTCCTCCTCTCTCTTATTGCTGGGTCTTATTTCTTCTCTTTCTGCTCTCTTATACACCAGGTCCACCATAGTCTTTTAAAGGTCTGCTTTCCTTGTGTGCATGAGAGAGAGAGAGACAGAGACAGGAAGCAGGGGAGAGAGAACATGTAGAAAGGTTGGGCAGACAGAAGTGGGCCATGGAGTGAAGGAGGGTCACAGTAGCAGCCATGCATCTCAGGACCAGAGGAGCAATGGCGTACAGACCATCTTTCCTCCCCCACAAAAGTGCCATCATCCAGTCTCACTGCTCTCCTGAACTCACAGACAGGACTGAGTGCTCACACACTAACGGCACTCTGCTCTTGGCTTAACTGCCTTTGATTATGATAAGGGCGCATATCAACCACAGTCCTTAGGTATCCATCAGGCTACTATCCAAGACATACTGACTCCTTTTATTAACCGGAAATTATTTATGTAACAAATATTTCCCAGAAATCAAATAACAGCTACTAATTTGAAAAACAAGCAAATTCAACTATTTAGCCAAAGAGGCTCCAAATGACACATATTAGGCATGCAAACATCTCTAACAGACATAAACAATTTTTAAGTAATCTTTTTAAAATTAAATAGAAAATATAAACAGGAAAAATACACAAATTTCAAGGTTACAGCTTGATAAATTTTCACAAGGGGCGCACACCCATACAACTATCATCCTGACCAAGAAATAGAACATTTCAGACATCCCAAAGTGCCTTCATCTTTCAGGCACCACCCCTCCAAGGGTTACACTATGCAGAGTGCTAACACCATAGATGAACTGCCTGCTTTTGAACTTCACTGAAATAGAGTTATCAGTCTCTAGTCTCTTGTGTCTGGCTTCTTCTATTCAACATAACATTATATGATTCAGTCAAGTGAAAATGTAAATTAATTTCAATAATGAAAATTTAGCCAATGAAAATTTGAATTAATTATAACTCTGAAAACTTTAAACAGTATATCAAGTATGAAAATGTTCATATCCCTTGATCCATTGATTCTATTTCAAATAATCCATCCCCAGTTTTTTTAAACAGGTAAGAGTTTACATTCTAAAGTGATTATTAAAGGTGTATTTAACTTTGATGAAAATTCTAAGATGGGAATAGTTGAAAAAAAATAATAAGATTCATCCATGCTAATGCATGCAGCCATAGTCCATTTGTTTCATTGATGTAGACTAATCCTAAGCAGCAGATTTCAATTAGCTTTATACACCAATCTCTTGATGAAAGTGAAAGAGGAGAGTGAAAAAGTTGGCTTAAAACTCAACATTCAGAAAACGAAGATCATGGCATCCAGTCCCATCACTTCATGGCAAATAGATGGGGAAACAGTGGAAACAGTGAGGAATTTTATTTTTTGTGCCTCCAAAATCACTGCAGATGGTGAGTGCAGCCATGAAATTAAAAGACCCTTACTCCTTGGAAGAAAAGTTATGACAAACCTAAACAGCATATTAAAAAGCAGAGACATTACTTTGCCAACAAAGGTCCGTCTAGTCAAAGCTATGGTTTTTCCAGTATTCATGTATGGATGTGAGAGTTGGACTGTGAAGAAGGCTGAGCGCCGAAGAATTGATGCTTTTGAACTGTGGTGTTGGAGAAGACTCTTGAGAGTCCCTTGGACTGCAAGGAGATCCAACTAATCCATCCTAAAGGAGATCAGTCCTGGGTGTTCATTGGAAGGACTGATGTTGAAGCTGAAACTCCAATACTTTGGCCATCTGATGCGAAGAGCAGACTCATTTGGAAAGACTCTGATGGTGGGAAAGATTGAAGGTGGGAGGAGAAGGGGACGACAGAGGATAAGATGGTTGGATGGCATCACCGACTCAATGGACATGAGTTTGAGTAAACTCCGGGAGTTGGTGATAGACAGGGAGACCTGGCGTGCTGCAGTCCATGGGGTCACAAAGAGTCGGACATGACTGAGAGACTGAACTGAACTGAACTGAACCAAACCCATATACTTTGGATGGCTTATAAGCAGGAGTTATATATATGAACTAGCTGCAAGATCAACAATCTGCTTAACTCTTTTAAAAACTTAATTAATAATTATTTTATTTTTCACTGTGCTGGGTCTTTGTTGCTATGTGGGCTTTTCTCTAGTTGTGGTGAGAGGTAGCTGCTCCTGGTTGCACTGAGCAGGCTTCTCACGGCAGTGGCTTCTCTGGTTGCAAAGCATGGGCTCTAGGGTCTTGGGCTTCAGTAGTTGCAGTGCATGGGCTTAGCTGACCCACAGCATGTGGGATCTTCCTGGACCAGGGATCAAACCAGTGTCCCATGGATCACAAAGTGAGTTCTTAACCACTGGATCACCAGGGAAACCCTGCTTAACTCTTTAAACAGCTCTTTTTATTTATTCTTTCTCATATGTCCTTCTCCTTGGCAATAACCCGAGACCAGCTCATTTGGAAAAAATGGGCTTTCAAATTATTAATTGCCTGACTCCTTTTTCCAAGCTCTGCCCCACCAGTGATTCTCCACTTTCCCCCATTATTTCTTCTGTTTCACCCACCCTTCCCAAAGGTACGAATGCCAGGAAGTCTGAGGTGTAATATATTCTTTCCCTAACAATACGGAAAAAACAAACAAACAAACTACATGGGCAGAGGATGTTGGATAAATTGCAATTACTGTCTAATAGGGTCTTCACACTCATTCACTGCTTCGTTTGAAGTGTCATGAATATTCACACAAATATATATAAGAAAAAAAAGTTTTCATAAAAAAAAAACTACTTAAGGTTTATCTGGGCCAATACTTTTTCTGCCACAAACAGTAGATGGAGAAAAATTAGAGTTAACTATAATGAACTAAAGTGAAGATGAATATTACATCCAAGCAAATGGATGCTAAGACCATGTATGTGGTTGTCTCAGCCATGGAAAAAGCCCTGGAGTATGGAAGAAAGACAGACATGCCAAAAATGGACGAAAGGAAGCATACCAGGCAATATGGTTACTCCACAATGTCATCCCTGCCCATCCCAGAGGGGCATAAATAAAAATACTCTGGAATTGAGTACTACTGATATTTAAGCCCAATTTCCAACAAGGTCAAGACTAATAGCGTGTTATTTGTTTTACTAACTCAGGTTGCGAACGCCTTTGGGCGGATCTGGTACCTTCTTCTATATCTCGTTCTGCGCCAAGAACACTGTTAGCCATCAACAAAACCATAATAGAACTTGAGTTTTCTCCAAGGGCCAATGAAAACACATACACTGAGCTAATGGGGACGTTTACAGGCAAGGATTCCAGTTTCCTTTCTGAAAATGCCACCAAGGCAGACTAGCTAATTAGGTCTTAGGAAGTGACACTGACCAGAAGGACCCACCTGCCTGGAGCTTTGTGAGTGCACCCAGCCTGTTTTCTATTTGTTTTGCTCTTGTTTTTGTTCTTCTAGCTATAAATGAAAATAACTATTTTTGGAATTTCAAAAGGCTCTCTCTGAGATCTGGCCTGTGCATTTACAGTAATTTCAGGAAAATGGGACTGTAGTACTTAACATTGAAAAAAGAAAAAAAAAATGTATTCTTTTGGAAATGTTCAGTTATTCCTCTTCCACCCTTATTCTCTTCCTTTTGGAGAAACCTAGAAAAATAACTTTGTCCGAGGCCACCCTGAAATGCAGTGACAATTCCAGGAATGAAATTTTAGATGTTTCTCTCAACCCTGTTTTTCGATCCAGCCTAAGAATAGTCATAATTTTCCCAGTATTTCCAATATACGTGTCCTTGTGATGGTCCAACTCAACGTCTTTGTGCTTCTGAAAATAACACAGATTGACGGAGACAGGGATTATGGACAACAGACACTGGAATAACACAGACTCAAAGACTAGTACGTTGCTCTATGAATAAGAATTACTTTGACTTCAAGCAAGGTTCTTTGAACCCAAAGAAAGACCACATACAATGAATATTAAACACCAGAAAATGCAATGGGTATTAATGGAGCTTCTATTATAAATACTTAGAACACAAAAGTTTCAGTGTCCCTCATATTCTCTTCCTCCAAAATACTAGGAAAAAATGTTACAACTGCAAGTCATGGACTTTATCCATCTAAATAAGTAAATAATTTTGGAGGAGTCAAAATACATCAACATGGGAGCCAAAACATACTAGGAAATTGTAATGGAATATGGTAGAGCAGAGAGAGAATGGACCAGAGAGGCAGACTAGCAATTTCAGTTTCATTTACTATCAGCTCCATAGCTGTTTAAATTTCTTTCAGCTTAATTTCAATTATAAAATCAAGACTCAAATACTGAGCTTTTTCAACTGCAAATATTGAAACAACCCAAATTTGTATAAATAACAACACAAATAAGTAAGAAATAAAAGAAATTTCTTGACTATTTATAAAAAAAAAAAAAAACCTAGGCGTCTTTAGCTTCTGGCACACTTGGATTCAGGTACTCGACATTGTCAGGAAGTCTGACATATGCCTGAGAGACATGATCTCTCTCATATGCCTCTTTCTTCTGAAAGGGCTTAATTTTCAAGTATGCTTTCCCATCACAATGGCCCCCAGAATTCAAGGGTAATATCCTTACACTCCCAACTCTTATGCAATGAAGACTTCTCTGAGCTAACAGGTGGAACAAGAGTTTACAAACTGAACCTCCTTTATTCCAATCAGTTATATGTTCAGAAGGAGGCATCTAGAGGAATCACTGGAAGGACCCCCAAGGTACATCAGAGTGCTATTACCTGAATAAAGGTAAATAACTTCTGAACAAGTCAAAGAAACCAATGTCTTCTACAATGAATCTCAGGATTGTTGTAAAAGCAAACAAATAGAACTCAATTCCAATGTCCTAAAATTTCCATTAAGACAACAATAAATTAAAGCCATTCTTATAGGTGGATGAATCTTTGATATCCAGGAAATATGTGCTTGTATTAATTCCACTAAGAGCACACAACATACTTAGTAGTGAAATTGCCATTATCTGCACAATATTCTGCCCAAATGAAGTAAGGGTGCAAGGTAAGATTTCAGTTAGATTGAAAAGAGAAAAGGATTTAGCCTAGTGAAGAAGAACAGAGCAGTCATTCTAAGGAGAAGTAAAATAAGATAATAATGAGATATTTTTCATATAAGAAAGAGTTTGTGGGCAAGATAAGCATTCTAATCAACAGAAAATAACAAATGCAGAAAGCAAACTTAGGTTACTGAGGGGTAAAGGTGGGAAGGGATAAATTGGGAGATTGGGACTGACATACACAAAGTTCTATATACAAAACAGATAACTAATAAGAACCTTGGAGAAGGAAATGGCAATCCACTCCAGTATTCTTGCCTGGAGAATCCAATGGACAGAGGAGTCTGGCAGGCTACAGTCCATGGGGTCGCAAGAGATGGACATGACTTAGCAACTAAATCACCAATAAGAACCTACTGTATAGCACAGTGAACTCTAGTCTATACTCTATAAAAGTAGAGAAGAATCTAAAAAGAATGTGGGAAAAGAATCTAAAAAGAATGTATGTACATACATATATATGTATGTATACATAAATGATCACTTTGCTGTGCACCCAAAACTAACACAACACTATAAATCAACTATACTCCAATAAAAAATGTTCAAAAGAAAATGACATATCATTAAGTAAATTTATAAATATTTTAGTAGGAAGAATTTGCATACTTTCACCAAAAATAAAATGTAAAGAATTAAGTTCTTAAAACGTCGTCAGCAAGGAAAGATGTTTTGGGAGGAGTACTCAATCAGCGTAGTTTTTTCGGATACATGCCTCCTTCTTAAGCTGGTCTGCATTCAATGAGGCAGGCTGTGTGCGAACATAAATTTGACAAATGAAATTCAGCCTTCTTCATTATATAACACAATTAGCTCACTCCAGTACAGATGAGGATTTATTGGTTTAAGCGTGTTAATAAAAGCCTGGCTGCAACAGAGAAACAACAAGTCATCTAGAATGAGAAAACTGCATTAATATACATGATGTGGCTTCTAACTGGGGGCCAAAAGGAAAACTATTTCCTGGATATCAGATAGAGGTCTGTCCAACAACAACCTTAATTTGAGCATTTTGAAGGTAGACTTCAAATAAACAATGAAAAGCAACACAGCAACATTTAACCAAACATGAAGAGTTTTTTTTTTTTTTTTTTAAACACATGGGGAGTGCCAACCATAAATAATTTTTGCAAGCAATACTAAGCCAGACTTACCATCCTTCCGGTAATGCACCTACATCAGGCACCAAGAATCCTTATTTCTGGCTATGATGAATTCAGATGAGTTATCCCGTCCTCAAAAAGATGTCTAAAGAAGGCTTTGCTGACTGCCAAAAGCACTATTCTCTCAAAATAGAAATCCCTTCTCAGTTCGACTTAAGTCTGTTATGATAATCTCAGGGAATTTACCAGTCTGGGAAGAATTTATTTCATGGAAGTGGAGTGTTTCCAAGGTTTAAAGAAATTCACTCCATATTTCGGGAAATGAACATGTGATATATTTTGCATGTTGTTTTAATAGAAGAAGCAAATAGCTCTTTCTACAGCGTGGTATGAGCTGTGGATTAAAAGTGGTTGTATGTTTACAATCAAAGAGTAAAAAACAGGACCTTAAGAAAAGTGAGCATAATTAAAATCTTGAGAAAATAAGGGTATTTTAAAGGCCATAATGGTAAAGCACTAGGTTCCAGAGCAAAAAAAAAAAAAAATTCAATTTGAATTGTTTTTCATTATTATAAGGTTGCTTCTAAATATGAACATATTGAGGGGTGTCCATGCCAAGTATTCATTGGATGGTATGATGCCTGCCAAGCATCTCTACTGCTCTGGGTCCTCTCGTTTTGTGTCTGTGGTATAAAG